>NC_140413.1:145750000-150750000 GCF_965140295.1 Lepidochelys olivacea | reverse complement strand
TATTCAAAAGTATCTACTTTTATCAATTTTAAATTTACTATCTTTCAATTTAAGTGGATGTCCCTTGCATCTGACTTACTTGCTCTATATTAGTCATTATTTTATATAAACTCTAGTTCAAAGGGAGAACATGATAAAAGAATCCCAGACTGTTTCATTTTCCCCCCATATTGAAAAATTCCCATGTCTCTGATCATCTTCAATATCCTCTATGATGAAAACTGATGCAAAGAATTTTAGTTTCTCTAAAGTGTCTTTATCATCCTTAATTACTCTCTTTACTTGCTGGTAGTCCAGTGGATCAACCCATTCTCTTACAGGCTTCCTCCATTTCAATATAATACCTAATTACAAAGCCATTAAGCTGGTGCAAGACAGAAAGTGGTGGAAAGACTTAATTCAGCACCATCATTGCTGCTGAGCAAATGGACGGAAATCAAAGAACAGAAGAGAATATCTAGCTTACAGCAACTGTTGTAAAGCCTTATTCATAAAGTACTTTGAAACACTCGTGTGAAGATACTAAGAGATCAGTGTTAATGAATTAATACCTAGTAAGCCAGAAATATTACATTCAAGTATTTGTCACACAGATACACACACACTCACAAAATCAGATCCTAACCACTAACTCAAGACATGTTAATTACTCAGTTTAAGCCTTGTAAAGTGCCCCCTGATAGGTAGGTACCCCATAAACCTTTGTAATAAAATAATTTTTAAAGAAAGGAGACAGCTTATGTTTTGGCTCTCCTATTGGAAAATGAGTTTTCACTTAAGTAAAAAAAAAAATCAACAGTGATTAAAGGCAGTGATTTTTAAGCTTTTTTATGTTTTACTATGGATTTAAATCAATTCACCCTATTTAGTGTGAGGAAATAACAGTTTTGGTTAGAGCTAGACCTAAAGTAGGCTTCCTTACCACAGCTATGTCAATACTCCTCAATTCTGATCCACAGCATCACCATCAACCCACAGTTACTCCAATGCACCTCAACTTCGACCTACAGTATTCACTGCCATTCTAGACCAGTCTTCACTGAAGACTCCAGTCAACACAAATTGTAACAAGCTGTATGGTAGTTCTGATGTGAACTAGAACAAATCAACAATTCATTCTCTAATGGCTTGCTCCAGAACTTGAGGTTCCAGATAGGAAAGGCACCACTAATCCATTGCACCACCTTCGTCGCAGTGGAAAAGCATTTTCACAGAAACGTGTATATTTCTACTACTGTCTATTCAAGCCTGGTTTAGGTGGCAATGATGTGGTGTTCCGGTACAAAACAAAGTGAAGCTTACAAAGGCACCTTTAGTTAGGTAAGAATGGGGACAGGTGTGGACTCCGGAAATTAGGAAGTGATTTTTAAAAAGATCACCCAGGGTCCTTGGAGAGGAAAAAAAAAAAGCTTCAATCTCCAAGTTAACCAGTGCCCAGAGAGAGCTTTGTGAAAATCAAAGGACTTTCTTTATTTAAAAAAAAAGAAACAACTTATTTGATTAGAAAAAAGGAATGCTTCAGTGATCCATAGTCAGAAATTAATCATGTAACTGAAATTTATATTCTGTTGATCAACTGCTTCATACTATATTAGACAATCACAAAAGGGCCAGGTTAATGTGACAGCAGCATGGTAATGTACTAACAACTAGAAAATTCAAATTCAGAAGTAAGCTCTGGATTGTCCCAGGACACTAGAAAGCTTGGGGCTGAATGTGTCATCATGTATAGGATGGAGACAGTGTCAGTGAGAGGCAGGATAAGTGGTAACATCCTACCAAACCCCTGCTGGCCTGTTCTCAAAGCAGTATTGCCATCAGCTTTGGCAGAGTACAGTACCTTATAAGTTGCCAGAAATAAGATGGGAATCAAACTAATCATACTGTGTTTTTAATCAACTTCCTGCTAGCAGCCACCATTTTGAGAATGGAATTCATTTGTTTTATGTTTATTAACATATTTCCTTCTTTTCTGGTTCTAAGGCATTGCCTACAATGTTGGTATGGGCTTTAAAGGAAATAAAAATATTCACTAGAGCACAAATAAAGTTGTCAAGTTATTTCTTTGACGTCTCCCTTCCCCACAATCAACTCCTATAAGTCCAACTGGTATTTCAGCTTGTAATATTAACCCATGCATATGACTGCTTACTTACAAAGGTCCCAGTTCTGCAATGAGCTCTGCACAAATGGATTCCTGTCCTTGTGTAGAGAAAGCCCTTCCAAAGTCAATTGGAATCTGCCCACAGGATATCCATAACAGGATTGGGTCCTAAATTTGAGCAAAACAGCTCTAGGTACCAAGAAAGATGGCTTGATTGGAGTACGTATGGCATAAGATATATGTTTGTGAAATCTGCAGCTCTAAAAGAAAACCACCAATACAACCTGCAGTCTGTGATTCCAAAAAGAAACTGAAAGAACGTAAATCCAGTACAACTGAAACCTCAAATGTATGTTGCAATGCTCACACTGCCTGAAACTCAACAAAGCTTATGACATGCTATAATAATGGAAGGAAAGAATAGTGAAAGTATTTCGAAGATATTGGAAGCATAAATTCTTTTGTAAATGAAGTTCTAAATGATTATTATAGACTAGGTTTGCAGATTTAGGCTGTCTGTTTGGATACCTGAAATGATTCATTAAAATGTAATGTTCAACCCAATGCTCCACTTGACCTAAGGATTTAAAGGGATTGTTCCTTTTTTTTTTTTTTTTAAAATGATGCATAAAGAATAATTGAAAGGTATTTTTTGTTTTTCCCCCTTAGAAAAAAGGAATGTCAAGGTCTTGCTAGAAGGCCTCTGGGAGCTTTCAGGGCTTGTTATTGTGAGCTTTAACTTCAATTATACATGTTAATCTTTGTTAATCATTGACCTTAAATAGATGTTTAAAGAAAGTTTTACATATAGTCTGACAAAAAATCCCTTCCCCTCTCAGTTGTTCAGTTCGCAGTCTCTTGTATCATCACCATTTTACTAGTTTTCTAGTAAACGTCCAGTAAACACAGAGTCTTCCAGCCTAAACAGAACCTAAATTTCTAATATAAAAACAAGCAAAAGTTTTTTAAACTTTTCAGACTTTTATGCATCAGAAATCAGCAACAAAATATGGAATCCTCCCTCCTCCTCACCCCGCCCCCCCCGCCCCTTGTACATCACTTTTTAAAATGTGTGTTTCCTGAACTCCTGACATTGTAGTTCACCTAAAGACAGATTTGAGTGTTAGGATCAACAGCAAGTATTTTTACATGAAAGGCCTACCGTATTTGTAATGCTCCTTTTCACACATTTTTCTTACCATGCCAAATGTTTGTGGATTACTGTAGAGAATATTCACTTTAGGCAAAAGCTAGTACTAAACATTACACAGAACTTTTATGTTTTACCACATGAAAATAATTACAACCTTTTCAAATTTAGCCAAGACCAACTTCCTGGAGTCCAGACTAGCCCATTGGCTTAGCATACATTGTTCTACCACAAGTGTGATTCAGGATCAAGGGCAGCCTTGAGAGAAATCTTGATCATTAGACTAGTGGGGAACACTGAACAGCCAAAGGATTCTGAGAGAAGAGTGAGATGTGCACCACTTACTGCCTGTCCACTAGTACAAGGATCAAGATTCCTCCCAAGGCTGGTGATAAGCTGCATTTCCACTAGGAGGACTTGCCAGCATAGCTACAGCAGTACAGCTCTACCAGCAAAACATTTCTAGTGTAAACAAGGACAAAGAAAACGAGGACAAGTGTGTCTTCAGAGATCAGAACTACACATGTACACAAGCCAACCACTCTACAGGACGCTTAACAATGTCAGCCTCTGATAAAACAATCTTTCTCTTTTCTTTTCTTTTCCTTCTGATAAAGTATATTTGTGTTCTGGAAAGGTGCCAGATTGACAGAACGAGAAACTGAAGCCCTGTTTATCAACACAACAGGTAGAGAAGGGGAACTTTTCCATACCGTTCCACTGCCAAAGTATTTCAACCCTACCTTGGAGGAATAACTGCTGGAACGACATCCCTTCAAAAGGGGGGAAATTAGTCCCAATTGTGATGGGTGTTTGTGTGATGGGGAGAAATATCCATCAATATATAGGCAGCATCTTTAAAGGGCCATTTTCTTCATAGCTTCATTGCACCATTTGAGGCACCAGATTTTTTTCATGACAATACACTGATGTCACAAACACAGGACACTGAACTCAATACAAAGTTCAGCATGAAAAGAGCTGTGAGCTGAAGTTTTCATAACTCCTTCAGTGCCTTTGTACTTCATCACTGATCACAGAAGCCAGCACATCATAATGGAAATAGTAGCAACTCTTTTTCAGTCATGTTATAGAAAACATGAGGCATGAATACAGGGGCCTAGTAAATCAAAAATAAAGTAACAATTTACTGTATATTTACAATATGCCTTGTAGGTTCACTCCCAATGGAATCATCATATTTGTCAAAGTTCAGACTTGTATCATAACTCACAAATGGGATTTAATTTAGAATTCTGCCATTCCAATAAAATCATCAAATGTAGCCTATTGAATAGTGACCGTTCTAAATCACTCTTAATATGCGTCCCTCCGCTCCTCCAAAGTACCTTAAATTGTATTATATAAATCCCAAGAAGGTACAGTCATAGACAGGTATAAGTCTCAGGTGGACTCCCACAATTCTACCATTTACATATCCTTTGAACACTCCATAAATAAGAACTTTAGGGACCTACATTTTCACCACACATATTAAAGACACTTTTTGTTCATGTCTCAGCCAGCACATTCCATATGCCACAATATATCTGCTAAAAACCAATAATGGAAACATCATTACCAGGCATGGCCCAGAAAGTGAAAGAAGAATCAAATGGGCAGTTATGTTTTTTTCCTCCAGCACAGAGGAATGACTTTTCCCCCTAAAAAACAGGATTAGCCAGCAGATGACATGGACCATCCCTAGCATGAGGCCTGCTGGGAAGGTTTTATAAAGTGGCAACAGGACACCTTCTGTACTACTAATCATATATACATGGCTGTATATGGCTCTTTACAGACCTAAAGCAGGACAGACTGAAAGGGGACCTAAGTTACATGCTAGTCATATCTATGAAAGACCAAAATTCTTGAAAGAATTCAAGAAAGTTGCCTGCCTGGCACTTTGCTGATGTCACAATTATTCCACCTGGGGGCTCAGAAACAAGGTGTGTTAGTATCAACTAAATAGAACATCTGGAGGGATGGGCAGAGAGAGACATTGAAGCTGCTCCCTTCAGGAAATTCTCTACAATTTCTAAAGGCCATGGAGGAGCCCAGACAAAGGTGTCAAAGCTGGGGGGGAGGGGGAGTGGGGAGGCGGTAACACATGGGGATGACTAAATAATAATAATGTGATGACTAATACAAGCCACAGACACACACAGATGGGGACCCCACTACAGAGAGCTATTCAATGCCTTGAAATGAGAATACAGATGGGATATTTTGGGATGATTTAACGACTGTCGCCACCCCTACTAAGCCACTTGTACTTGTAAATCAGGAGCCAGCCACCCCCTCTGTGATGCAGCAAATACAGTCACATGCCTGGGGGAGGGGCCCCTCTGACAGGGGAAGCACCCCCGCACAGCAAGGGCCACACGCTCCTGCCCTGAAGCAATCCAGACTAGGGTGGGGAAGGGGGGTGGTGCAGCCTTCGTGACAGGCCCGAGAGGAGCCCAGTAATCCCAGCCCCAACCCGGCTCTGCCGTCCCTGGCCTTAGCCACCAGGCCCGGCTCTGGTCCTGCCCAGCCCCACGGTGTAGCCCAGACCCCGGCCCGGCCTCCTCCCCCGGGCCTCACCCCGCCCGCTCGGCCCCCTCCCCGGGCCGCACTCACCCCCAGAAGCCGCAGGGGCACCGGGGCGGCAGGCTGGGCGCCTTGCTGCGCTCGCTGCCGGCGTCTCCCATGGCAGGTCCGAGTCTCCGGCGGGGCCGGGGCGGGGGGTCGCTAGGAGCGGAGGGTCCGGGGCTCGGAGCCGGGATTCCAGGCCGGTCAGCTGGAGCCGGGCGCTACCACTGCGGCGGTAGCGGAGGGGACGGAACGGGAGCAGCAGCCGCGCCCGGCGAGGCCTGGGGGGACACTGAGCTCCGGGCGGCGCCCCTCCCTCTCAGCGGCGGCTGTGACGAACCTACTCTCGCCGCGGGCCGCGCGCACCCCCTGACCCAACAATACCCCCAGCTCCTCCCCCCGTAGTGCGCGGGATGGTATCGCCCAGCCGCTGGCTCAGGTGGGAGTGGCCCGCACCATCGTCCTCCGGTGGGGGAGGTTGGAATAAAGGAGGGGCGAGGGCCAGGAGACGGTAACTGCTGAGGGCGCCGATAGCCAGGACTAACGAGTCGCATCCGGCCTCAGAGGGTTCAGGGGCAGCGGGGACAACAGAAATATCTAGAGAGGCCTCCCTCCCACCACATGTACAAGATGGTACGGCCCGGGAAGATGGACCTCGGCCTGAGAGATGGGGTGAGGGTTGGCGGGTGGCGCATGCGCAATTAGAGGGAACCCGGAAGTGGCAACGGAGCCGCCTGGTCGCGGGAGGTTCCCCCGGCGTGAAATCCAGCCCCGGCATCCCTCTGTGGGTCCGGCGTCCCCTACTCAGACCCCGCCGCCGCCCGGGGCCTCGTGCGCCTGGAGGGGCTCGTGATTGAGAGGCGGGTCTGCGGGCCCGGACTCCTGGGTTCTCCGTCCGGACACCCCGCCCCCACCCCCACCCCGTGTGTGACCTTGGGCTGGTGCCCGCTGCCCGCTCAGTGCCCGAGCGATGCTGGGGCCGGTTCGCTCCCTGGGGTGCCCGACCCTGACTCTCATCGATCCCCTGAACCATTTCCCGCAAGACCCGGGGTCTTTGTCTGCCTCGAGTCGCTCCCCCCCCCCAGCTTCAGCCCAGACCCCCTCCCCACAACACGCCCCACTGCTTAGCAAGGGTTTAATGACCCCAGAGGTGTGTCTGGGGACTCGTTGTTCCGCACGGTGTGGATCCTACCCGGTCCCTTCCTTTCTCCGTGCTCCTGTGAGTTTCATTGTCCTCGGACAGGAGCATTGGACTATCTGTCATCCTCAAAACTTTCCCCACTCCATACCCCAAATTCTGCCAAAAGGCACCTAAACCATCCAGAGGTGACTAAAATTAAATGAAAATTATATTTAAACCAATCTGGCAGAGGGGTTAGCCTCTCCACCTTTTGTACTTTGCAAGTACAGAATCAGATTAAATTTGGCCCCCAAATGTAGGTGATGTAAGAACAAACCTATACAAATCTAAGACCACAACAGATATTTCTGAGAAATAACTCTTAATTTTCAATTGCAGTGGAACACAAGTTTTTGTTAACAAATAAATATTAATTTAGTATTTGCTACTGAAAGAGTGCAGCACTGTACAAATGATTTGTGGTGTCTATACTTATGACTTTGTTTTTTGCATATTGCATCCTTAAGATTAAAGATTACCTGCTTGTCTATTGGGAGCAGGGTTGAGAAGATTCAAGATAGTGTGTCTTACAAAGTGAGAGAGAGAGAGACTTTGCTTTCTCTTTCCTGGACATTTTCTAATTTTTCTTTGTTTTCCTTGATGTAAAATAAAAGTAATCTAGACTGAAAATGCATATATTTCCTTTATGTATGGCAAACATAACACACCGCGCATAAAAAACCCAGCCTTAAACTGACATTGAAGAAGGAAAACTGACTAGTCTTTCTTCTTGTCTGAGCTGAACAAATTGCAAAAAGTAAAGCAGCATAAACAGAAGAGTAAAATACATTTTTAAAATAATCCGTTACAAGTTTAGAGCACTCTAGCGATAGAAAAATGGGACATTCTAGCATTTAAGTATTTGAACTGGAGGTCAGGAGACCTGGACTGTGTTTCTCACATAGACTTGGTGTGTGATCCCAAATAAGTTGTCTCTGTGTGCCTCAGTTTCTCCATCTGTGAAATGGGAATAATGATATTGACTCACTATTGTAAAGCGCTTTTTGATCCTTGGATGAAAAGTGCTATGTAAGTGAAAAGTATTAGTATTGTGATTAACAATGTAAAGTAATTTTAATATAGTTTATTATGGAGATGCTGGTTGCAATTCCATAGTTAAAGTTTTTCTGTTTTGCATTTAAAGCAGGGTTGGATTCAAACTTTTTATGTTGTATGATAAATACAGCATATCCTCTCCAAACTTACAGCACTTGCTCTTTGAGTACAAGTAAATCTGATCATTAGTTTATAAATTACAGGGTAAAACTGGATCCTTTAAGAATTTTATCATCCTGTGTCTTTTCTTTGTCTTGAATTATCTTTACAATGGAGTAACACAAATACTTCATACTTTTTGTCTAGTTAACATTAATTGAGATCTTATCTATAAGCTACATTTTGAGAAATTAAATTGCAATTACACTACATTATTAAAGATTGGTGAATCTAATCATTATGATTATATAGGCTACAGACCGGTTCAGGTCAACAGTTTGGGTAACACTTTATGTAGGGCCATTCTGACATCAGAGGTAACTCAACCAGTCACCATCTTTCCTCTACTGCTAATTTGAATGCAACAATTTTATTGGTTGCAGTGACTGGTATGTGGGAAATAGAACACCTGTCAAG
Organism: Lepidochelys olivacea; assembly: GCF_965140295.1. Taxonomy (NCBI): domain Eukaryota; kingdom Metazoa; phylum Chordata; order Testudines; family Cheloniidae; genus Lepidochelys; species Lepidochelys olivacea. The sequence goes on along the minus strand of NC_140413.1, from coordinate 150,741,360 downwards.
AGTTCTTGCTGAAAACTTAACTGATCCAAATGTCGCTTCTCTTTAAAGATCTGGTGGCTGTATACTAGTCTGGGCATCAGTGCTTTGTCCTCACCCACAACTATTTCACATTTGGGGACAATATATACCTTCAAGTCAGTGGTACTGCTATGGGTACCCGCATGGCCCCACAGTACGCCAACATTTTTATGGCTGACTTAGAACAACGCTTCCTTAGCTCTCGTCCCCTAACGCTTCTACTCTACTTGCGCTACATTGATGACATCTTCATCGTCTGGACTCATTGAAAAGAAGCCCTTGAGGAATTCCACCATGCTTTCAACAATTTCCATCCCACCATCAATCTCAGCCTAGACCAATCCACACAAGCGGTCCATTTCCTGGACACTACTGTGCTAATAAGCAATGGTCACCTAAACACCACCCTATACCGGAAGCCTACTGACTGCTATACTTACCTCCATGCCTCCAGCCTCCATCCAGGACACACACCACGATCCATTGTCTACAGCCAAGCTCTAAGATACAACTGCATTTGCTCCAATCCCTCAGAAGGAGACAAACACCTACAAGATCTCTATCAAGCGTCCTTAAAACTACAATACCCACCTGCTGAAGTGAAGAAACAGATTGACAGAGCCAGAAGAGTACCCAGAAGTCACCTACTACAGGACACGCCCAACAAAGAAAATAACAGAACGCCACTAGCTGTCACCTTCAGCCCCCAACTAAACCTCTCCAGCATATCATCAAAGATCTACAATCTATCCTGAAAAATGATCCCTCACTCTCACAGATCTTGGGAGACAGACCAGTCCTCGCTTACAGACAGCCCCCCAACCTGAATCAAATGCTCTCCAGCAACCACACACCACAAAACAAAAATATTAACCCAGGAACCTATCCTTGCAACAAAGCCCGATGCCAACTCTGTCCACATATTTATTCAAGTGACACCATCATAGGACCTAATCACATTAGCCATGCCATCAGGGGCTCGTTCACCTGCACATCTACCAATGTAATTGCTGGCACAGGATGGCATATATGCCTCTCTGCCATGTACATTGGTCAGACTGGACAGTCTCTACGCAAAAGGATAAATGGACAGAAATCTGATATCAGGAATCATAACATTCAAAAACTGGTAGGAGAACAATTCAACCTCTCTGGCCACTCAGTAATGGATTTAAAGGTGGCAATTTTGCAACAGTAAAGCTTCAAAAACAGACTCCAACAAGAAACTGCTGAGCTTAAATTAATATGCAAACTAGATACCATTAACTTGGGTTTGAATAGAGACTGGGAGTGGCTGGGTCATTACACATATTGAATCTATTTCCCCATGTTAAGTATCCTCAGACCTTCTTATCAACTGTCTCAATGGCCCATCTTGATTGTCACTACAAAATTTTTTTTTCTCCTGCTGATAATAGCTCATCTAAATTAATTAGCCTCTTACTTCACCTTTTCATGTTCTCTGTATGTATGTATGTGTGTGTGTGTATATATATATATATATAGATATATATACTCTTCTTACTATATGTTCCATTCTGTGCATCCAATGAAGTGGGCTGTAGCCCACGAAAGCTTATGCTCAAATAAATTTGTTAGTCTCTAAAGTGCCACAAGTACTCCTGTTCTTTTTGCGGATACAGACTAACATGGCTGCTACTCTGAAACCGGTGCTTGACAGGTTCTTTGTGGCACTGCAGCTTGAGCACCCCTGCACACTGAGGCAACAGTGCCAGGAGAGCTGTGGCAGAAGCCTAGCTATGAGCTCCTAAACCACAACATTGGGACTCAAAGTGGGCTCTCAGTCTATAAAGCACCAGTCTCACTCACACAGCACTCTAAACCAATAAGACAATTTCAAATTAAGAGCCAGATTCCCCAATATGCTTTGGCTATTTGCATCAATTTAGTGATGCATCTTAACTGGCTGGTGCACTCTGGCTGCTTTGTGCAGCTTTGGTGCCCATACTGGGGAATCTGTCCTTAAAAGTTATTTTTAAAATTACATGAAGTTCATAGTACAGATCTTTGTATAATTGGAAACATCACCTGGTAGACTTCTCTTTGGGTTTCTTGCTGTATCACTGAATGGCTTATGTAAATGTGCTATCCACCATTGTGGACAGGGCCTGTAGCAGTTACGCACCAGATTGTGGACAATGTAGAGTACTTAACTTTATGAATGTCCTTTGACCATACGATAGTTATGCTAAAGAGTAACTGCATCCTAAGGGAAATGACTTCTTTCCCCCTCCCTCTGCAAGGAGCTGGCATTGGGAGAGTGGAAAATTCCCAAACAAGACAAAGCAACAGACATGACAGAACAGGTGTTTAAAAAGGACTCATGGGAAATGACTGAGGAAGACAAGCCAGAAGTTTGGGCAAGAGGAAGAAAGGGGTTGGACTAGCCAAGCTAAGAAAAATCAAGCTGACTGAGGGAGACAAGGCTTTATTTTTCAGAATACAAGCTGTATACTCGAGCAAAAGGTCTGGACCGTACAAAGGTCTCTGAGGCAAGCCTAAAGAATGCCCTGGAGTGGTGAGGAAACTGAGGCAGGGAAATTCAGGTAGGGTTTATTTTTTTATAGATCCATGTATTTCTTGTGTGATTAAAGGGCAACAGTGTGTTAGAATCTGTGCAAAGTGTCTGTGTGTTATATGATACACCTACTGAATGGCCCCTTGAAAAGGTAAACCAGAAGGCTCAGACCTTTGGTGGGATTCTGGGAAAGGGTGTGTTTAAGCTATGGGGGAGTCTGAGGAGTCAGCACTGGTGCCAGGGTTGGGCAGGGGACTGTGTGGTTGTTGCTCTCAGCATGGGATGATAGATAGAGGATCTGCACCCAGAAAGTGTGTCTAAGGACCCCAAGAGATTGACAGTGTATGAGCTCTGTTAGACTCCAGAGGCTTAAAATACCTGAGGAACCAGCAATCTGGTGAGTCAGCCGTAGGAGGTGCTTGACCAGATCTGTGATACTTGAATGAGTTGCTTTAACCTCTCCAAGCCTCAGTAAAATGGAGATCATGATACAAATTTCCTTTGTAAACTGTGTTGAGATCTACTGATGAAAAATGCTACGTAACAGCTACCTATTATTAATTATTATTAATATTATTATTACTTAATTTTCTAATGCTCAGTTTGGGGATAATTACAACATTCCCATAATTTTTTTAAACTTAAGTGACCGATATGTGCACTCCATCTTAACGCTATTTCAGCGCAGTATTTTGTCTGGGGAAATTATTTATATATATATATATATAAAATTTTAACCTACCCATGTTATTTTAAGTCTTTGTAAAGATCTTAAGCTTCACCATATCCACAAATCCATGTTGAAACTAGCATATTGGTCCACTTCAAATTGATGGGAACAAGTTGCCTGTGGTATATCACTGCAGCAGTAGAACATACTAATCTCAGATATTAGAGCTCTTCTCCTCCTCTCTGTCTCAGTAAAGTAAGTGGGGGGTGGGGGGGCTATTGGGCTGACAGGAAATTAAGGTAGTGGATAATAATGCACCAGAACCTAGTGTTCAGTGTGCTGTCTCCAGTAGGGCTCCCCTTGTGTCACAGCCTTGACCTTCAGAAGAGCATCCTTAATAATTAATACTTTCTATAGCCCTTTTCATTCAAAGCACCCAACAAACTTTATAAACTAACATACAAAGTGTGTGTGTGTGTGTGTGTATGTATATATATATATAGAGAGAGAGAGAGAGAGAGAGCGCAAGACCCATGCTGTATCACTATATATATAGCATAGCCAGAGGGCAGCAGGAGGGTGGGTTGTTTTTTTTTTGAAGCAAAAAAAGGTGTTTTTATTTGCATAACACACTTACCAAACAAAAACAACAGCATATGCAATGTGTAACACAGCAACCAAACACATTTGTTTTCTCATTAGCTTCAGGGGAGGGAAGTGTTCAAGCTTGCCTGGGCCCAGGGCGGGGGGCTTCCTCGACTCTCGTGGTCTACCACCCTTCCGAGTTACCTGGTGGCCCAGAGCGAGGGGGCTTCATCGACTCTCAAGGTCTGCCACCCCCTCGAGTTATCTGGCGCCACACCCAGTGTCATCAACAATTCCCTCCTTTGAAAGCACCCAACAAGAGGGGCAGGCTGTGGGGTGGACAGTCCGGGGGGGGCACGTGCACCCACGTGTGAAAGGACCCCTCTAAGGTGGTGGTGCAATGGCTGGGGCTGGGGTCCCTTACTCTCTCCCCCAATCAAAGGGTCAAACAAAGGGAACCAGATGGGGACACCGAGCAGAGAACCTCGGACAGTGCCCACCACTCCTCAAAAGCATCAAGGGAGTCGGTGGATGCCGCCCAGAGGAACTCCGCCCAGATACGTGAATGGACCGAGGATCGGAAAACGGCCCCACAGTCACAGGAAATTCCATCGGCCAACCTCCTCTCTCTGGTTTTATAGATGGACAGAGGTCAGGACCAGGCAGACGCCTAGTGGTTCTAGGGGGACAAACACCCCCCCCCACCGCCAGACCCCTCTCCACCGCTTGCCCTCCGATGCTAAGAAGAAGACGACCTTCCCATACATTTTGGAGGCTGCCACAATGGCCGAGGGCCCCACCACTCTCACCAACGCCCGCACGTAGGTCTCCACGTGGGGCGTGGTGGGCACCAGGAGGCATCGGACACCATGCTTCCTTGTCATGGTGGGAAAGGGGCCCCGGCCGCTATTGATGGTGGCAGAGGCGGTGGGCGGGAGAGATGACAAGGCAGCAGGTGTGGGGGCTACCACCCCCCGGGCATACATCCTGGGGGCTGAGGGAGGGACACCCGCAGAGCTGGTGGAGGAGGCAGCGGGGAAGGATGCCGGGGTCGGTGGCGGGGCCGCAGCAGTGGGGGTGGCCCCTGCCACGGAGGGCCTGGTGGTTTTAGCGGGGCCCTTCCCCTTCTTCTTGCCCTGTCTTCCCGCTGGCTGGGGGGGCTCCCCTAGAGTCTGGGGAGGCGATGGGCATGGCAGTGGCGGAGGTCACCCTGGTGCCCTCCATTGCCGATGCCCCAGCGGGGGCGGTGGCAGGTGGTTAACAGGAGTTGGGGTCAGGTAGAAAGGGACAAGCTCTGAGATGGACAGTTCGGGGGTGGGGGAGCACATGAACCAACGTACGCTCGTACAGAGAGTCCTGTTTGGTTGTCTGGTGCTTCTGGCCCACACGGTGGAAACAGGGCGAGCAGCTGAATCCAGAGGCAGATGTTAAACAGCCAGCAAAGATGGTGGAGGGAGCAGTGGTGAGGATACTAGTGTGGGGGTTGGGAGGACACAGATGGATCAGGGGGCAGCTCCGTGCCGCACCCCGTGTCCCTACAAACACAGTCAAGGCCTCCCCACACATGAGAGCACAGTTCGAAAGTTACTCAGTCTTAGGCCCCCTCCATGGCGATGTGTAGATTACCCGGGCGGTGTTCCTCCGGTGGACAGCTTGTTCCCTGTCTTTTCCGGGCTTTCTCTGCAGCTGCAGCATTCCAGGGATGCCGGAACAGATGATAAGAGACTCTCTCGGCCGGAGACAGGTCCATAAACAAACAGCAAGCGGCTGGGTCTGGGGGCTGGGTCCCTCCACTTCCCTCCTCCAGGGAGCGGGTCAGCAGCCCCCCCCCCCCCCTCAGGGGGCCTCAGTTGGAGTGGTAGCAGCATCCGAGGGCAGGCAGGCAGGCGGGCAGGGGGGCCAGCAGCCGACCGGCACTCAAGCAGCAGCAGAAAAACAACAAAAAGAAAAAGGTGGGGGGGACGCTGAAAGCAGGGGCAAAAAGCAAGGAAAGCCCAGACTAGAGGGCAGCAGGAGAGGGCTAGAAGGGAGCCTTATTCCCTGTAGAGGGAAGAAAGTTTGCTATAAATTAATTAAAGCACCTGAAGCCAATCACATGATAAAAAAAACTCTGCTTCAATCAGACAAGAGGAGGAGTTGAAGCAGAGAGGATTGGTGCTGGATCAAAGAGCAGTTTAGAGGAGTTGAAACAGGGTGGATTGATGTGGGAGTAGAGAGCAGTTTGGAGGGAAGCAGAGGAGAGTTTGGAGAAGTGCTGTGGTGGGCTAAGAAGACTAAGACCCTAGGTAAAGGGACACCTGGTTTGTGCAGAGGGAGGGCAGGAAGCCCCACAAGCAGAAGGGCTGGAGAGGGAAGTAGCCCATGGAAACCGCTAGTTCTAGTGGTTTACTGCTATCCCCAGGGCCCCTGGGCTGGGAACTGAAGTAGAGGGTGGGCCCGGGTCCCTCCCTCTCCACTCCCCTCCTCTAGGATGCTAGTGGGGCAGTTAACACCCCAGTTCAGGGGCAAGAAATGGTGCCCTGAACCCCCACCCCAAGAAAAGAAAGCCAGCAATTTGCCACCATCTATATATGGATCACTTCACTCAGCAGTAGGTGCCGTCAAGGACTGGGATGCAATGATGCAGTTATTTAACGGATTTCAGCCCCTCAGCACAAAAGTCTATGACCGGAGGTGAAGCAGAATACACTGTCCAATGGGAAAAGCAAGACGAGTTTTATTTTTTTTCGGTCAGTGGTTCCCAACCTTTTTTTCTGAACTCCCTCTCCTGTGATGGACTAGCAGGTGCCAGGGAACAGCTACCTGTCTAGGAAAGAAAAAGGGAAATAGAGAGTTTCAGCAAATTGACAAAGAAAGGGGGACACTTATTTTTTATTTGTTTTCTCCAAACATCTTACATGAATGTGCATTCAAGCTGGTTTGGACATAAGTATTGTCGCAGAGGCTGAAGTTTGGCTTAAGATTCATAAACAAAGGATCATTACAAGGTATCAAGCTGAGGAAAAGTGTCTAGGTGTTGGGTCCAGTCTTATTTAACATGAGTAATGATTTGGAAAATAGCAAACAACAAACTGAAGAAATTCACACATGATACTAAACTGGGGGGGCGGGGATCGTAAACATCAGGGTAAGCAGAAAAAATATGACAAGGGACCAACAGAGGGTTGACATATGCCAGAAAATAATAAAATGCAATTCGACCTGAACAAATACATGTAAGAAAAAGTAATTAGAAAAACAGCTACGTAATGGTAGAAAGAAAACTTGGAAAGCAATGATGCTGAAGGAGACTCTAGTGGGAAGCAATTTAGCACTATGGCAGCAAAATCAGCTGATGTAATTTTGGCACTGCATACATGAATCCATCATGAAATGGACAAGGAAAATACTAAGCTCTCTTTATGAGACTCTGAAGATGTTGTTGCTATAATTCTGTATTCATTTCTGGGCACTTTCTTATAGTAAGATGCAGACAAATTGTTGGGAGTACACAGAAAAGCAACCAAAACAAATGAAATCTGGAACAGTGAAATAGCTTGGCTAAGGAATGGTTACATTTGGGAAACAGGTGATACCCATCTACGCATGTATGAAAGGTACAAACAAGGAGAGAAGAGAATTTTTCAAAGTAGTACTAGGGAGTTTAATAAAGGGATGAAGAAAAATAATATTTAGGTTGAATATCAGGAAAAGTGTATTAACAGAAGTCTGTGAGACTGTGGAATAGTCTCCCAAGGGAAGTGATCACAGCCTCCCATTTAAGTCAGTGGGAGTTTTGTCTTACAACTCCAGGGGAGCAGGAATGGGTTCTAATGCATCAGTGCTGCAAGATGCTGTGCGCATTCAGTTGCCACTGAAATCAATAGGAGTTGGGGAAATTCAGTTCTTCACATGATCAGCCTAAGTGACACCTCCCGGGCTCAGGCTTGGGCTCAGACCATGATGAGAGACAAAACTGTTCTTGATCTCGAAACATTAATTGGCATAACTGTTTCTCAAACTTTCTCTTTGTCAAATCTGCTAGACAAGATTGTGCATGTACATCAGACCATTTTCGTGGTGTTTATTTTCATACAAGCATGATTGCTCCATTGAGGTATACATGCACAACCCCACAGTGGAGCAGGTGGAGTGTGTCACAAGTGCTGCACATCTTCCTTCCCATCTTAAGATCTAAATTACCATAAAATGAGAGAAGCGACTCCTGTGGCGCCAATCTGTTAGAGAGACTCTTCATCTGATTGAAATAATCACCACTTTCTATCCCACTCCAGTCAGCTGGGTATCATTCTCCATGAAATCCTGTCTCTTAGAAGATCCCTTCTCTTAAAACCCTCTTCTGATGATGGCAAATATGAGAGCTTTGAAAGGGGCAGTAAACAGGACATGTGTTAATTGTCGTTCAGTGGCAAACTTGTTAGATCTTTCACGAAAAAGGTGTTAGAATGTAGAACGCTAACTGAATTTTTCAATTTGTCTCTCAGTGATGGCTGTGTTGGCTAAGCAGCAAGCTGGGATCAAGCATTATTTATTGAGTTGTGAGTCCTGTAGAGTTGTGTTTAATATGAGACCTCCACAGTCATACCATCATAACACATGGCTGTCATTATTTGAACAATAAAGGGAAGGAACATGGTTTAAGGGGTAGAGCATGGGGTTCATAGTCAAGACTCCTGCATACTTTCCCCAGCTATCGCACTGACTCACTGGGCCAATAACTTTACTGCTATGTGCCCTCAGTTTCCCTCTTTGTAAAATGGGGGTGACCTACTGACTTATATCAGGCAAGGGCTTTGAGGCATAATTCATGTTTGTAAGGCACTTCAATCTTTGTTGGAAAGGTGTTACAAATGTGCAATTATTATTATTTAATATTTTATTATATTATGACTATAGGAATGACATTTCCTGGCAGCTAATGGCTAGCTGGAGGAACTTACAGTCCAGTGTGAAACTGAGAGCTCTTAACACTGCCAGTCACTAGTGGCTAAGAAATTATTAACCTGGAGGCCATTATAAATATTATGAATAATAGTTTTATTTATTATGCCTCCCCATCATTCATCCAGGGCACTTTGAGTGTTGCATTGTAAAATAAGCAATTTAAGAAGGCCAGATAAAACATTAAAAAGCCAAAGGATTAGGCATAATTTATAAAAGAAGGTGGAGAAGAGAGAGGCAAATAGAAACCCTACACAGGTTTGATAGTGACTAATATTGAAACCATCCACATAGAATTAAATCTGCATATGTTTTATATAAGCTGGAACTTTTATTACTATTATAAACTGTCAGGTTTATGAATGGATAATAAGGACGATTGTGCTGGGCATTTCCTGACAGTGAATGACTGGCTGGGTAAAGCTTTTACATAACTGTTCAGCAGAAGATCTCAATGCACTTTACAAAGGAAGATAAATATAATTATACAATCAGGGAAATAGCCACAGAAAGTGAAGTACTCAGGGTCACACAAGGCATTGGTAGCACTGGGAATAAAACCCCTATTGCTGAGCTCCTAATTTAGTACCTTATCCAAGGGTCCGTGCTGTCTCTCAAAGCCCCTGCCTTCATCTTGGGTGTCCAACTCTTCCAACCAGTCACTAGCACCATCTCCTCCCCTCCCCCCCATCATCAGTCAGCATTACCCTACCTTAGACCTTAGTTCCTCCTGTGCTGCTGACACATGAGGCAGTCCAGTTCCTCCACTGATTATGGCTGTTTGTTAGTTGTGGTACCTCTTCCCAGGTGATACCAGCATATTCAGTATCCTGTGCCACTGTATTCTCCCAGCTCTTCCTTGCTTTCTCTTTCCTCCCTGGGGAACCCAATTCAATACTTGCTCAACATGTCTCCCATGTGGTGTACATGCCCCAGCCACGTGAGCCTTCTTTCTTTGATGATATTTTCTAACATGTCCTGCTCTATCAGCTCCTTCAGTCTCAAATTTGTTGTTTTATCTTTCCATGAAATGTGTAGTATCTTCCTCAGCCATCTGTGATGGGCAGCCTCCAATTGATTTTTGTTAGCTGCTGTCATTGGCCAAGTCTCTGCTCCATACTGTAGTGTGCTCAGTACCGTTGCATGGTATAATCCGACCTTTAGTTTGGCGTGCAGACCTCTGTTTGACCAGATGTTGTTCATCCTTCCAAAAGTGGCGTTTGTTTCCATAACCTCATATGAATATCTTTATCTTAGCCACATCAGATGTCATCACGCTCCCCAGGGCACAGAACTCTTCTACCTGTTCAATTTCTCTTCCATCCATCTTTTTCATCTGTTGTCCAGTTTCCTACCTTAATCATCTTGGTTTTCTCTGTATTTACTCTCAATCCAATTTTTGCTTATTCCTCTTCTTCCTCCAATGTGAGGGCAAGCATTCCTTTTCATGTCGTACTTAGTAAACCAATGTAATCAGCAAAGTAAAGATCTTGCAACTCATCTCCACTAACCCATTTCATACCATCCATTATGCCTTTTGTTGCCTACTTCACCACCCAGTGTATTTTTAATGCAAAGAGGGACTGGTGATAACACACATCCTTGTCTAACTTCAATCCCAATATTGAACTATGCACCAGGCCTGTATCCAGTCTTACTGTGCATTTACTTCCATCATGTAAACTTAATGTTTTGTTGATCAGCTTATCTGATATCCCATACTTTCTAGCAGTATTCCACAGGGTTTCTCGCGGGACACTATCGAATGCTTTCTTAAAGTTGATTGTAATGGATTTTTTGCCAAGCAGTAGCTTTTTTGATGATCTGTCAAAGAGCAACTGTCCGTTTACAACATGATCTACCTGAACACAGCCTATCCTGTTCTTCTCTTAATATTTCATCCACTGTCTTCTTCATTCTATTCAGCATAACCATAGCCAGTACTTAGCCCAGAATTGATAGCAATACAATACATCTCCAGTTCGTGCCCTGAATAAGATCACCCGCTTTTTGCAATGCCACGATGATACCATCTTTCCAGTCTTGTGGCACTTGTTCTTTAACCCAGATTTTGTTGCAGAGACAGAAGAAGCAGAAGAGAGCGGAGAGTTCTAGCAGCTCTCTAGAATAGCAGACAACTTCTCAGGAAGAACCAGACCAACACAGGTGATGCCCAACAGGGACTCCCATGGACAGATGTTGAAAACCCATGAAGAACAAGTCAGATAACTGAAAGAACATTTCCATTCCTTATTAAACTGCTCAAAGCTGACAATCATGCACATGTTCAAGAGAAATGCCAGCGTTAAATTAGAAATAGAAGAGGGATCGATAACAGCTGATGAAATTAAAACAACTATCAAAGGCCACAAACAGAGGAAAGATCCTGGGGCTGACAGAATTGAAGCAGAAGTACTAAAGGCAGGAGGCGAAATTCTGGTTCAGCAGTTAACAAATCATTCAGTATTGCTTAATAAAAAATGGAATCCCCAAGTCTCTCTGTTGCAATTGCTTTTTATATACAAATGAAAGGATTAAAAAATAGTTTACATTTATTTCTCTTTGGAAAAATATCTTATGCCAGAAGGATATAATCCAATAACAGAGAGGAAATAATTTAGAGTTGTTTCCTCTGTCTTTTTGGTCTGTGTCTGTACCACATGCCTAGCACAACAGGGTCCTTGCCCATGACAAGAGCTCCTAACCATTATGGTAATACAAATAATAATGAATCTTAAATAGCGTGATTTTGAATAAATGTGTGCCACTTCAGATTCTAAGATCTAAAATTCAGATTATAGATGCCTTCCTGTTACTTTCAGTTTGAACATAAATTGCTTTTTCTCTTCCCTCAGCTTCTTTGAGGACCAGGAGTTTGAATATGATGCAGAGGATGAGGGGAAGCCAGTGAAGGCATTCAAATAAGGGAGTGACAGAATCTGAGCTGCAGGAAAGGAAAATGGTTTGTACAACAGCTTTGTAGCTCGACCGGAGGGGAAAGCAGGAGACCAGAAAGAGGAGGTTGCAGGGATAGATGACCAACGTAACAACAAGGTTTTGACTGTAAGGATGGATAGGAAAGGATCAATTCCAGAAATGCAGTAGAGGATTTGGTGGTAGAAGAAGAAAGAGGAGTCAACAATAACAGCAAAGCTGCAAATCTGGGTGATGGGAAAGACAGTGGAATCATCAGCAGAGAAAGAGAGAGGAGGGTTTGGGATTAAAGGATTAGGATTTCAGTATATTGAGTTTGAGCTGGCAGTAGGACATCTACAATGTGATGGCAGTAAGACAATTGGAATATTGAGAAATAATAGAAGGGGATGTGAGGAGTAAACAAGAGGATTTCAGATTTGTCAGTACAGAGTTGGTAACAGAAGCCATGAGAGTCAATGAGGTTTCCCAGCGACGAAGTACAGAAAGAGAAGACTAGAAGACTAAGCACTAAATCCTGAGGGATGGAGATGGAAGAGAGGATGAGGAACTATTGCAGCACAGCTAGAAGATGCAGAAAGATAGATTTTAGGAGTAGGACTAGGTGAATATGGAGACATGAATGTCCAAAGAGACTCCAGAAGGAGAGGCTGACCAAATGTGTCAAAAGCAATAGCTAGAAAGTCGTGGCTTTATATGTGATCTTGATTAAATGCTGTGACTCAGTTTCCCCTCTTACTCTTTGCCCATCTTGTCCATTTTTGTAAGCTTTTGGGGGCTGGGACTGTTTCTTCCTATGTGTTTGTACAGCACCTAGCACAAGAAGGCTCCAATCACGGATGGGCCTCTAAGTGCTACTACCATAATAATAATAAAGATAGAGCAAGAGGGTAACAGAGAAGAGGCCCTTAGGGTTGGCCAGCAGGAGAGCATTAGTGACCTTGGTGAAGATACTTTGGTAGAGTTGAAGGGTGGAACCAAAGCCTGTTAGGAAAGAAAGTCAAAACCATGAGAATAGAATGTACACTTAAGGAGTTTAAAGGCAAAGGAGTAATGGCTGCATTGGCAGGGTGATGACTGTACCGGATGATCAATTAATCTTTTCCATCTTTAACTCTGATAGAGAGATGAAGCAGTAGCTGGATGGGTAGAGGACTTCAGGGAGGGGCCTCTTGTTTTTGAAATAAACTAAAAAAAAGAAGAGAGCAGGCAATATCAAATTTCTCCTTGAAGAAATTAGTGAGCTTTTGAGCAGATGGCCTCAAACCCCTACTGTGTCTTTCATGATCCTGCAGCATACAGGCAGATTGAGGCCAAGTCACTATGGCCCTCCTACACAAGGAATGTAGACCACTGCAACATCTAACTTTAGGTGCCTAGAAAATCAAGGAACGCTGGGATCCACAAAGCCTACGTTAAGCACCTGGGCTCCCTATGCAATGAATGGGGAAAGATGGGCACCTAAGAATGGGATCCACAAAAACCAGTATGGTAGGCAGAGAGCTGCCTAAGCTAGACAATGGGAAATGGCAATGAAAGGGGTGTGTCCTAAGACCTGCCCCCCTCATGGAATTAGGCACCTAAATCCAGGCTGCAAGGAGGTACCTATCTCTGTGAGCAATCTACACCAAGTACCTCACTCCTGGAATCAGGCAGCTTAGGTGCCTAAGCCATTTCTTGCAAGGAGGAGAAGCTTCTGCTACCCTTATAATTTCTAGGCCAGTGGTTAGAGCATTCATCCAGGATGTGTGAAACCCATGTTTGTAGTGGTATATAGGTGATTTATACCCATGTAGCCTATTCTCCTTCCCACATGGGAGTTGGGGCTATGATGTGGGCAGCAGGACCATGGTGCACAGCTGTGGGGAGCCCTGTGTCATGGTGTGCCTAGGGCCCTGTTCATAATGCACCAGGTGCTGCAGAGACATACAAGAAGACACAGTAGCAGCCTTGAAGAGTTTAGAGCCTTGTGGTTTTTGCAAATGTGAAATAAAATGAAATGAAGTAATAGGATGAAATTTAATAGTGAAAAGTGCAAGGTCATGCATTTAGGGATTAATAATAAGAATTTTTGCTATAAACTGGGGATGCGTCACTTGGAAGTAACAGAGGAGGAGAAGGACCTCGGAGTATTGGTTGATCACAGGATGATGATGAGCAACCACTGTGACATGGCCGTGTAAAAAGCTAATGTGGTCTTGGGATGCATCAGGCGAGGTATTTCCAGTAGAGATAAGGAGGTGTTAGTACCGTTATACAAGACATTGGTGAGATCTCATCTGGAATATTGGGTGCAGTTCTGGTCTCCCATGTTAAGAAAGATGAATTCAAACTGGAACAGGTATGGAGAAGGGCTACTAGGATGATCCGAGGAATGGAAAACCTGTCTTATGAAAGGAGACTCAAAGAGCTTGGCTGTTTAGCCTAACCAAAAGAAGGCTGAGGGGAGATATGATTGCTCTCTATAAGTATATCAGAGGGATAAATACCACAGAGGGAGAAGAATTATTTAAGCTCAGTACCAATGTGGACACAAGAACAAATGGATATAAACTGGACATCAGGAAGTTTAGATTTGAAATTAGATGAAGGTTTCTAACCATCAGAGGAGTGAAGTTCTGGAACAGCCTTCCAAGGGAAGCAGTGGGGGCAAAAGACATATCTGGCTTCAAGACTAAGCTTGATATGTTTATGGAGGGGATGGTATGATGGGATAGCCTAATTATGGTAATTAATTGATCTTCAACTATTAGTGGTAGATATGCCCAATGGCCTGTGATGGGATGTTAGATGGGGTGGGATCTGAGTTACTACAGAGAATTGTTTCCTGGATGTCTGGCTGATGAGTCTTGCCCACATACTCAGGGTTTAGCTAATCGCAATATTTGGGGTTGGGAAGGAATTTTCCTCCAGGGCAGATTGGCAAAGGCCCTGGGGGTTTTTCGCCTTCCTCTCCAGCGTGGGGCAATGGTCACTTGCTGGAGGATTCTCTGCACCTTGAAGTCTTTAAACCACGATTTGAGGACTTCAGTATCTCAGACATAGGTTAGGGGTTTGTTACAGGAGTGGGTGGGTGAGATTCTGAGGCCTGCGTTGTGCAGGAGGTCAGACTAGACGATCATAATGGTCCCTTCTGACCTTAAAGTCTATGATTCTATGATTCTATAAAATAATGCATAAGACTAAATACAATGAAACTCCACAGTGGCAGCTCCTGCCGTTCCTGTCCTGGGGGGCTAGACCCAGCTCCCCACTCCGGGCATTGCTACCTGGCACACAGGGTGACAGTGCCACTCAGGTTTGGCCCTGCCACCTCTCTGTCATGACAGCTGTGTGTGTGACTGGACCAAATTTGAATGAGTGGCATTGTGATCTGGTGCATGGGCTCATAGTGCCACACTCAAATTTGGTCTTGCTGTCCCCTTTGTCATCATGATAGAGGAGCAGTCCAGCCAAAACTGAGTGGCACTGTGACCCTGCATGTCAGGTCACAACACCCAGAAAGGGGAGCTGGGTCCGTCCCTGCAGGACAGGAGCCATCAGTGTAGGGGTGAGTGCAGGGCAGGCTCTCTCTGCAAACCTAACCATAGGAACTCCTACTCCTGCGGCAGGAATCAGGTCCTTCCTCCATGTGGATAAAATGGATAAAACTGAATAACACACAAGTCCTCCAAAATGAAAATTACAAAAAAAAATTAAAATAACCTATGAACAAATGGTAGAAATTATGCAACATGTGACAGCCACAGCCATAAGTGGGGAAATAGGAGGATGAATGAATGTTACTAAAAGGCTACTATGGATTCTTATAACAAGATGTGCATAAATCCTATGTATCCTAATATGCGTGAAACTACTAAAATCCCCCTCCAGGGCAAAGCATATCCTTATCCAACCTCCTGGCATCCTCCCTCTCTGCTGAAACACCCTTTCTCCTCACTTCACGTGGAACTCAGGGCAAACATTCTTACACATGTTCCATATTTTCCCTGGAAACTCTGAGCATAAATCCCACCCCCAAGCTCCTAAGGTATAAAGGCTGCTTCCCAGGCCCCAGGCTGCATGAACAGACAGATGGCAGTGTCTCTCAGAAGGAGCCAGTTCACAAGACACGTCAATCCCCTGCAGCACCTGCAAGCCTACTTCATTCCTGCTGCTGTCTGACCTCCCAGCTCACTGCAGGTGTCAATGATCCACCTCAGGCTAACTTCCCTTGTTATTGAGGACAGTCATCAGCTATTGTCCTGACTATTTGCACCTGCTTTGGAAGTGATGGTGGGAAAAGGTAGAGTGCAGAATTCTTGACCTTCATCATTGTCCTTTCTTGCTCCTTCTTCAGCTCCTTGCAGGATGGCTTGAGCTCTGCCACCCACAGAGACCCATCCTTGTTGCCAAGCCTCCGTACTGCTTGGGCACCTATAATAACACATGTCCCCTCATCACTGTCATACCAAAATGCTAGAGGGAACAAGAGATGCAAATGAACTAATAATTTCCACTTGCAGTCTGAATCTGCCACCTTTATTCACACTGGGCAGTACCTTACTGAACAAGTAATCCCACTGACTTCAGTTCTACATTCTCACAGAGTAAGGCTATCAGAACTGGATCTTCAGTAAATAGTGTCTGACATGTCCAGGAACATTCTTCTGCCACCACATAACTTTTGCAGAACTTAGTAGCATTAGCATTTTGAATTCCACAGAATCAGGTGTTATTTATGCAGCCAGAAGGAAGCCACAACAATATGATGCAATGAACTACAATAGACAGGGTGCAGGGGCACTACCTGGTCCTGAGCCAACCAGGGGTCAACCTCAGCTCAGCCTCCTTCTTCTCTTGCATAGGTGCCAAAAGACTGTACACTGGCTGCTCCAGAGACTGAGAAAGGAAATGCCTCTTGGGAAAGGGTGGGGTCTATAAGTGGAGCATAGGACTAGGTTGAGTCCCAGGCTGAGACTGTTGTTTGTTTGGGGTTTTTTTGCTTATGTAAATCTATTTGATTCTGGTTATAAACATTCTTCTTTGGAGGAAAAACCCTGTTGACTTAGCCTGTGTGCTGTTTCTGCTCAGTCACATGACTGACTTCCAACAACTTTATTTGCTTTACATTGTTGTTCACATAAGCTAACCCAAAATGCTTCGCAGAGAATTAAATAATACATTCCTCTAAAAGGAGAGTGAGAAAAAGTAAGAGGGATGAGCAGGAGAAGAAAAGAGAGGTCTTCATATAAGATTTGAAAGTAGATGGAAAATCAAAGAGGTGCAGAAATAGAGTCTGGTATTTAATGGCAAGAGCTGTAGAAGAGCTTGTGTGATGGGATGCCAAAGAGGCTGGTGGTATATGAGCAGAGGGACAGTAGAAAGAGACAAGGGCTATGAGACAGAAGGAACAAGACTGGAAAGGGTTTTAAAATCAAGCAGGATAATCTTGAAATGGAGAAGGGAAAACTGCCTTAATTCCAAGATAAAAATTCTTCATAATTTCCATCGCTTCCAGCTGGGACACATTTTTTGTCCTAGCTGGAAAAGGCTTGGAAATTCTTAGTGGTTGCAGTTGGGAACTTGCAGCCTCATGCACTAATTGCTGCTCACTGACTTATTAGATCTGTAATTAACTTTGGGTCTGAAATAATACCTGTGGCCAACTGGAAAATCATTTAACCTTCAAAGATATTGAATATAAAGATATGTAAAAGTTGCCATGTTCAGGAATTGCTTGCCATATTTCCAACAGCTGTATGCAAAGGATGGAAGCTGTCTTGAATGGTGCAGATGTAATCTCCCAGAAGTAGTTTTCATCAGCTGCTTCTGTATAGCTGAGCAACAAATTCTCTTGTCATTATCAAAGGTAAAACCTCTTACTTGGACCTGCATTTATAAAGACTCCTGGAATTTCAGCAAGCTCTGGCATCCTCCATTCAAATGGCATGCTTTGTCTTCCAGACTTTATCTACAACTGAAAAATCAGATTGATTTTCCTTCCGCTTACACTGGTTTTAAATTGTGCAACTCAAATGACTTAGTGTAAATCAAAAAGAATTCTTTTTATCTCCAAACACATAAGCATGGGCTTAGCTTTATTACAGTGAACACTCTCATTAAACACCTCTGTATGTGTGTTCAGGACTGGGGCCTAAATTAATCTGAAAATCAGGCTCATCATGTCTTGGCTTTTAGGAAGACTTTGTTGTCTTATGATTAGAAGAGGATGGTCAGAACCAGAATTCCTGAGTTTCTACTAGTGATTTGTTTGGACTCGTGACTGCTCTATGCCTCACTTTTGCAGTCTGTGGAATGGGGATAATAATACTTTTCCTTTGGGGGGGGGGCGCAAAGAGAGGCTAACTCATGAGTGTTGGTTATAAAGTGCTTTGAGATCCGTTCATGAAAGCGGCTATCTGAAAACTTCAAGTGGTGCTCTAGTGCATGTAAAGCACTACTCACTGCCTGTGTTTTACCTGTGTCAGGCTAAACTGCCTGTAAATAAGCAATAACCGAATGGTGAGAGTTTGTCACCGGGGTGTGAATGATTCCAATCCGTGTATATGGTTACAAGTTGATTCAGAGCTTTCTGTGCTAATCCTCCCCTTGGCTTCTCCCTCACAATCCTCTCTAGCAGCGATAAATTCCCCCCTTGAAATTAATAATGCCAAGCCCGTCAGTGTTTTAAAATCCAAACTTAATTTTGTCCTCTTGAGCTTTGCCTTTGGCACGTGAAAGCAGAAGATTGAAACTCTATTATTTGGAAAGTCCGCTGGGATGCCTTGGCATGGCAGGTGCTGTATAAGTTTAGTGCTGCATTGCTACTAAAGTCCATTAAAAGGGATCTTCCTGAAGCTGTCAGCACACTGCAGATTAAAGCCAGAAAAATAAAGGCATGCACAACACATGCCTCTCTAATGGTTCAGACAGCTGCAGAGAGGGGACTCATCTTTGGCTTGTGATCAGTTTACAGCTAGGTTCGCTGAAAAGGGTGTTCGGCTTTCTGTACAAGCCCTGCAAAAAATATTAAAGGAATCAACCTTGTGTGGGAGCCAGAGGAAGGTTTGTATTGAATCCAGCCCTCTGTTGTTTCTATATTATGCCCCATACCAGTTCTCTAACTTCAGGCAAGAACTAGCCTTTAGCACCACTACTTTCAGGAAGCTAGCATGGTAGACAACTTAGTATTGGTGAGGTGAGAAATTTATTTTGAATTTTAGAAAGCCTTGGACAAATTCCCTGACAAGAGGCTATTCAAGAAACTAAGTAGCTATGGGGTGAGAGGCAAAGTCTGGTAGTAGATCAGAAACTAAGAGGTAGGAAACAGAATGGGAATAAGTAACTAGTTTTCTGCAGTGACGTGTTCAGAGGTGAAAGTAAACTGGTACGGCATACCAGGAAGAGCCAGTATGCCGTGCCAGACTGGACTGGCTTCCCCAGGTTGGTGATTTAAAGGGCCTGGGGCTCCCTGTGGTGGCTGGAGCCCAGGGCCCTTTAAATCGCTTCCCGAGCCCCGCTGCTGGAGCCCTGGGGTAGCGGTAGCAGGGCTCCGGCCACTGCAGGGAGCCCCGGGCCCTTTAAAGCGCCACCCGAGCCCCACTGCTGGAGCTTCGGGGTAGCGGTGGCAGGGTTCTGGCGGTGATTTAAAGGGCCCGGGGCTCCCCGCAGCGGCCGGAGCCCCAGGCTCTTTAAAGCGCCGCCAGAGCCCCGCTGATCTAAAGGGCCAGAGCTCTGCTGCAGTAGCAGCGGCCAGAGCCCCAGGCCCTTTAAATCACCCCTTAGCTCTGGGGCTCCCAGCCGCCTCTGCAGCTGGTAGCTCCGGGGGTGATTTAAAGGCTCCGGGGCTCCCAGCTGCAGCTGGAGCCCCGGGGCCTTTAAATCTTGATTTAAAGGGCCGTGATATTCAAAAGCCCTGCCTCTTCCGGTTAAGGCCACGCTCCCTGCTCAGGACTCCAGCGTGGTAAGTCCTTTTACTTACTTTCACCCCTGGAGGTGCCTCACAGTTCCATACATGGGCCAGCGTTTATATATTTATTAATGATTGGGAAAAGGGAATTAACAGTGAGGTGGCAACATCTGTATCTGACACAATTGTTGAGATTAGTTAAATCTACAGAAGACTGTGAGGAACTGCAGAGGGACCTTGTGAATGGATAGCACAATGGCAGATGAAAACCATTATTGACAAACACAGACAATGCAAGTTGGAAGGGATAATTTAAACTACTCAATAACGTAAACTTCTTCAATATGCAGTGGTAAAAAACAATAATGTTAGTATACATAAAGAATTGTTTAGAAAATACTGGAACTGTTGTAATGCCATTATAGAAATTGGCACAGAATCACCTGTGCTCTCTTCTGGTCCTGCTATTTCAAGAAAAGTATAGCACAAATAGGGGGTTTTCAGATACATGGTAGTGGACATTATTAGAGGTTTGGAAAGACATCTGTGTGAAGAAAGGCCAAAAAGTCTGGACTATTTCCTCTTATTCATACCTTCTCTAAAGTAGACATGATATATGTATGCAAAATAATGAATGACAGAGAGAAGATAAATTTGAGACTCTTATTTACCCTCCCATACTAAAAAGACAAGGGGACAGTCAATGAAATTGAAAGGCAACAACATTTAAAATTGATGAAAGGAAATAAATTTTTATGCAGTGCATAATTAACTAATTCCCATAAGATAACATTAAGCCTAAGAGATTAGTAGGACTCAAAAAAGGATTAGACATTTCTATGGGTAATGTAATTGTAGATGTTCTTATTAAATAGAATAACTTTTCTTTCTTTTGTCATAAAAGGATATAAACGCTCCTGCTTCAGGGCCTAAGCTGATCAGTACGTGAAAAAAATTAAAAAAAACCCTTGCTCTATGGGCAGGCTATTCCATAAATGTCTACTGCTGAGTTTCTTGTATGTTAATGATCACTGCCACAGAGCTTGCTAGACTAGATGGACCACAGTTCTGATACTCTCTGGGGCAACTACTGGGCTTCAGTCAGGCTTCACACTGGAACAGTACAAACAACCCTAGTAGCATGACAGTAGGATGTTCCTCCAGGCAATGGATAGAAACCACAGCCCCACTTTTTCTATTTCTCTCTTCCTGGGGTAGGGCAACCCCTCCCTGTACCTAACTTATGATCAGACCACCTAGGGTCTTACTGTTCCAATCAACAGGACCCCCAGAGTAGTAAAGGCTAACTCCAACCCCCCAGTGTCCTGCCTAGTGGGTCCAGCAGTGATCCATCCTATTTCCTTCCTTTTCAATGGTACATGAGATCACTTTGAGAGGGGGTAAGACACCACCGACTCCGCTACCAACAGCATCCAGTAGTGTATGTCCTTCACCACAGATGAACCTGCATCACCACATCAGTGCCTAAAGATCAGCAGCTGGATCATCATAAATTCAGAGAAGAGAAAAGTGGTGATGGTCAGAACGGAAAAATGTGTCAGAGACGTGGCTTAGATACTGTCTTCCACTTCCAACAAAAAGAGAAAGGAGGGTCTTATGGTTAAGGCATTAGCTTGAGATGGAGGCAATTGGGGTTCAAGTCCACCCTACACCACAGACTCCCTGTGTCAGCTTGGACAAGTGTCTAGGTATATCTGTATCTCAGTGCCCTAGGTGTAAAAGTGGGGATAATGATATTTACTTACTTCACAGGGGTGTTGAGGATAAATGCATTAATGTTTGTGAAAATGCTTGGATTCTATGGAGATAGGTGCCATGTAAATACCTAGATAGGAGATAAATGGTTTTCTACCTACCAGCCACCCATGAAGATGCTGTGACCTCAGAGACCCATTTAACTCATTTCTATCCCTGGAAAATCAGGAACATTAGTGGTGAAAAAGCCCACTTCCTTCTCCAGTTTGCTAGGGAACTGTCCCTTCCCACCGCATATGGCGTCAACTACAGTGATTCTTATATGGTTTATGGGACTCTCTTCAACAGAGGAACAAATAGAGTGCAAGTTTATTTATCAAAGTCAATGTATGCATCTCTCATGGTCAGTGGTTCTGGTTCAAAAACACTAGGCCAGAAATATAAGAAAGGGTCAATAATTTTGAGTGCTACAGTTTTTGGGTGCAAAAGGTGAGACATGTAAGGTCTGATTTTTTCCCCCAAGTGTTGGGCACCCTCAATTTCAGGGGAGCTGCAGGTCCTCAGAATATTTGAAAAACATTGGGTACATGGTGTCTCAAGTTGAGCACCCAAAATTAAGGCCTATGAAATTAGTAGCTCTAGCATGCTGTACACTATTTACATTGCAAGGGGTATCATGTAAGTGGTTAGAATAGCAGACTACGAAAGATGAGCCTTGGGCCCTGATTCTCCACCCTGTCTGAGCTCTGCTTGGATGGAATGGGGGCAGTAAATGGAGCCAGTTGTGGCTCTCTGATTCACAGCAGCTGGCTCTGGCACAAGTCACTTCGCAGCCCTAACTCCCCTCGCTGGTATATGGTCCCTCAGGAACCTTATGCCAGTGGAGGATCAGGCATAGTTGAGTTTAGCTCCACCATGTCCTCTCCATTCCCCGTCCTGATCCTGCTCTTGCATCACTCCTCTCCATACTGATCTCCCATGAGCACAAATCCAGATGTCACATCCCGACCCATCTCTGCTGCTTCCTTCCTCTGGTGAAATTTGCCCCACCCCTAGTTCTGCCTCCATTCCTGCTCTCTTGACTTCCCACACCCTTCCCCACCATCTCTGCCCCTCTCCTGACACCAGTCACCTAACTTCCCACCCCACCACTCCTCCCCCCACCCCTTCTCCTCCTGTTTCTGGAGCTCATACTCCATCTCTAAAAAGGTCTCAGAGGACAAGATCCCTTCATCTGACACTGCCATTGCAGCTGCCCACTCTGAGGCCTCTCCTTCATACTCCCTGTGCTTTATTGGATGGTGGGGGGTGTTGGGCTTCTCCTTTCCTGTTCCAGCTGCTTCCAGCCCTGCCCTCCTTCCCCTTGCCACTTTTTCAAAATAGCACTGCGTCCAAATCTCCACTCTTCTCCCACTCTACGTTGCCTTCATCTACTATCCACCCAACTCTTCCCCATCAGCCTTCCTCTCCTCACAGTCTCCACCACAGTGACTTCAACTGCTATGTTGATGACCCACCTGATCCTTTCACTGTACATTTCATCCTCCTGTTTTCATTTGACCTGCAGCCCTAGTTTAACTCCCCCATTCACCAAAAGGGCCATTTGCTTGACTTGGTCTTCCCCAAGCACTACTCTCTCTGATCTTTCTTTTGTTGAGTTTCCTCTTTCTGACCATCACCTGGTCTCTTTCAGTATCACATCAGCCCCCTCCATCATCCCCTGTCACTTGGCCTTTCCGTGACTTCCAGTCTATTAGCACTGATAACTTCTTGTTTGCTCTCAGCCCTCCCCTTGCTGCTGCCCTTTCTTCCCTTAATGGGGTTGTTAATTCTTTCCATGTGTCACTGTCCTCCACCTTGGACTCTTTCCCTTCCCTTCCCCCCACCAAATCACAAAATCTGCCCTGTCAACTTCCAGTCCTGGCTTATCTCAACATCTGCTTCCTGCACCCATGCTGCAGAGCATCTCTGGCAGAAGTCCTGTGACCAGGCTGACTTCTTCCATTACAAATTAGTGATCCCCTCCTTCAGTTCTGCCATCTTCCTAGCTAAACAACTCTACTTCAACTTAATTGAATCTCAGGACCACAATCCCAGCTGCCTTTTCACCAATGTGTGAACTATGGGGAAAAAATAGGGGGCCCTGGTACTTTGCAGATGTTTTCTTCTTGAGCTACAGCAGTGGTGTGCAAACAGGGTGGGAGGGGTGTGATGAAACTGGGATCCTGCAGGTTCTCCCACACTGCAAACAACATTTTTAAAAATTCTGCTCCTGTCCCACCCTGCAATATCCACTTCTGCTACCATATTTTGTTGATTCTTTATCCTGCTCCTGCTATTATGGTGGAGGGATCCCAGAGAATGTGTGTGTTGAATGCTGTGGGGCATCACTCAAAGAGGTCAGAGTTAAGGTTGCATGGGAGTTTACCTTAAATCTGTATTTCTTGGCTTCTCAGAAGTTTGAGTTTGGCTGAACTCGACATTGTGGAAGGGCACAAGCTATCACCAGGCAACTTGAATTTGCCATTTAATATTTTTTGCCATTTAATTTCCTAGTGTTCTTTTGTTTTTGTTTTTAAACAGAATGAAATGTTTGTTGGGAGGAGTTAGTGGTTATTCAGGCATGTGTAGTTCTCCCCTAGGCTTGCAGTTGATGTGTTACTGTGGCTAGGTAAAAATCAAAAGTCTGAGCTTTTGCACAGTGCTTTTCATCATTAGATTGCAAAAGAACTTTACATCATTCTCATTTTACAGATGGGAAACTGAGGCACACAGAGATGAAGTGACGTGGCAAGGTCCACCCAGCTGGCCAGTGCCAGAGCTAGGCATAGTCCTCGTCCTGTGGTCTTTCTACTTGGCCACACAATTGCCATGTGATTCCTCAGTGCTCCTCCCCCATCCTGTTCATTGTGGTATAGTGGAACAGGGAGAATTGTCATGCTTTGAGAGGTTTTCAATGTAGTTGCTAGCAGGGCTCCCAGTTCCCAGCACACACAGAGGGGCAAGAAACAATATTCAGACACCACCAGGGGGCAGTGACTCTCAGATCCTATGAAGGGGTCAGGGAGTGGGGCTCAGAAAGGCCTAGTATCGTATCAGCCTCCTCTGTCATACCCCACACTTGGCCTGTCTGTTCATTTCTGTTCAGAAAGGCAAGCCCACCCCCCGAACATGGTTCACATGACAGGGACAAGGTGTGGGGAGGGGGGGATAGGGTATACCCTCAAAGGTGGGCAGGGCCCCCCAGATTTTGGTGCACACACTAGAGCAGGGAGCGGGGCTCAGACACCATCAGGGAGGGAGGGACTCCCAGCTCACATAGGGGGCTTGGGAGAGGGGCTCAGACTCATGAAAAAAGAAACCCTTCACCCCAGAACCTTTGACTCGCTCCTCAAACCCTTCCTTCCTCCAATCTCCGCTCTCTCTGCACAGGATCTTGTCAATCTCTTTCAAGAGAAAACTGACAAAAAAGGATGTGACCTTTTCTCTCTCCTGGTTGTACCTTCCCTCCCCCCACAACTCTCTCCTCCTCCACCACAGACACAAAAGTTTCTCAGCTGCTCTCCTCCTCTAACCAGTCCACCTGCCCCAGTGATCCCATCCCACCCCATCTCCTGATCACCCTCATGCCCACTCTCATCTCCTCTGTTACCTCCTCCTTAACCTTTCAGTTGCCACCGGCTCTTTCCCCTCATACTACAAGCATCCCTCCCATCTTAAAATACAACAAGGAGTCTGGTGGCACCCCAACCTGAAGCAAATACTCACCAGCAACTACACACCACACCACAGAAACACTAACCCAGGAACCAATCCCTGTAGCAAACCCCATGGCCTACTCTGTCTCCATATCTACTCTAGCGATACCATCAGAGGACCCAACCACATCAGCCACACCATCAGGGGCTCATTCACTTGCACGTCTACTAATGTTATACATGCCATCGTGTGCCAGCAATGCCTCTCTGCCATGTACATTGGCCAAGCCAGACAGTCCCTACGTAAAAGAATAAATGGACACAAATCGGACATCAGGAATGGTAACATACAAAAGCCAGTAGGAGAACACTTCAATCTTCCTGGACATTCTATAACAGATTTGAAAGTAGCTATACTTGAACAAAATAAACTTGAGAAACAGACTTCAAAGAGAAACAGCAGAACTAAAATTCATTTGCAAATTTAGCACTGTTAATTTGGGTTTGAATAGGGACTGGGAGTGGCTGGCTCATTACAAAAGCAGCTTTGCCTCTCCTGGAATTGACACCTCCTCATCTGTTGTTGAGAGTGGACAACATCCACCCTGATCGAATTGGCCCTGTCAACGCTAGTTATCCACTTGTGAGGTAACTCCCTTCTCTTCATGTGTCAGTATAATAATGCCTGCATCTGTAATTTTCATTCCATGCATCTGAAGAAGTGGTGTTTTACCCACGAAAGCTTATGCCCAAATAAATCTGTTAGTCTTTAAGGTGCCACCAGACTCCTTGTTGTTTTTGTGGATACAGACTAACACGACTACCTCCTGATACTTGACATCTTAAAATACCTCACCCTCGATGCTACTTGCCTCATCCACTCCAACTAGGGTGACCCAGGTGTCCCGATTTTGTAGGGACAGTCCTGATATGAGAGGAAAGTGATCAGGAACAGCCAGCATGGATTCACCAAGGGAAGGTCATGCCTGACTAATCTAATCGCCTTTTATGATGAGATTACTGGTTCTGTGGATGAAGGGAAAGCAGTGGATGTATTGTTTCTTGACTTTAGCAAAGCTTTTGACACGGTCTCCCACAGTATTCTTGTCAGCAAGTTAAGGAAGTATGGGCTGGATGAATGCACTATAAGGTGGGTAGAAAGCTGGCTAGATTGTCGGGCTCAATGGGTAGTGATCAATGGCTCCATGTCTAGTTGGCAGCCGGTGTCAAGTGGAGTGCCCCAGGGGTCGGTCCTGGGGCCGGTTTTGTTCAATATCTTCATAAATGATCTGGCGGATGGTGTAGATTGCACTCTCAGCAAATTTGCGGATGATACTAAACTGGGAGGAGTGGTAGATACGCTGGAGGGGAGGGATAGGATACAGAAGGACCTAGACATATTGGAGGACTGGGCCAAAAGAAATCTGATGAGGTTCAATAAGGATAAGTGCAGGGTCCTGCACTTAGGACGGAAGAATCCAATGCACCGCTACAGACCAGGGGCCGAATGGCTAGGCAGCAGTTCTGCGGAAAAGGACCTAGGGGTGACAGTGGACGAGAAGCTGGATATGAGTCAGCAGTGTGCCCTTGTTGCCAAGAAGGCCAATGGCATTTTGGGATGTATAAGTAGGGGCATAGCGAGCAGATCGAGGGACGTGATCGTTCCCCTCTATTCGACATTGGTGAGGCCTCATCTGGAGTACTGTGTCCAGTTTTGGGCCCCACACTACAAGAAGGATGTGGATAAATTGGAGAGAGTCCAGCGAAGGGCAACAAAAATGATTAGGGGTCTGGAACACATGACTTATGAGGAGAGGCTGAGGGAGCTGGGATTGTTTAGTCTGCAGAAGAGTAGAATGAGGGGGGATTTGATAGCTGCTTTCAACTACCTGAAAGTGGGTTCCAAAGAGGATGGCTCTAGACTGTTCTCAATGGTAGCAGATGACAGAACAAGGAGTAATGGTCTCAAGTTGCAGTGGGGGAGGTTTAGATTGGATATTAGGAAAAACTTTTTCACTAAGAGGGTGGTGAAACACTGGAATGCATTACCTAGGGAGGTGGTAGAATCTCCTTCCTTAGAGGTTTTTAAGGTCAGGCTTGACAAAGCCCTGGCTGGGATGATTTAACTGGGAATTGGTCCTGCTTCGAGCAGGGGGTTGGACTAGATGACCTTCTGGGGTCCCTTCCAACCCTGATATTCTATGATTCTATGATATTTGGGGCTTTGTCTTCTATAAGCGCCTATCACCACCCACCCCCATCCTGATTTTTTCATACTTGCTATCTGGTCACCCTAACTCCAGCTCTACCACCCCGTCTGCCAGCTCATTGAATGTGCTGCCTGCAGTCCCTGTCTGGAGTTCCTCCTCTTCAGTTCCATCCTAGTCCCTCTTCACTCTGACTTCTGCCCCTGGTGCTCCACTGAAAGCATTTTCACCAGTGTCAGAACCAGGACTCCATCCTCCTCCTTGACCTGACCATTGCCTTTTGACACCATTGATCATGCTCCTCTTCTTCAAATCTTGTCCTTCTTTGGCTTCTGTGACTCTGTCTTCCCATGGTTGTTCTCCTACCGCTATAATCCCTCTTTCAGCATGTCCTTTGGAGGATCTTTCTCCATCCCATCTCCAACTTTCTGTGGAGGTTCCACAAGGCTCTGTCCTTGGTCCCCTTCTCTTCTCCCTCACTGTATCTATGGGTAATCTAACTGACACACACAAATTCAACTACCCTCTCTATGTTGATGACTCACAGATCTACTGCTCTGCTGTCTCCTGTCCAAACTAAAATGTCATCTCGTCTCTGACATCTCCTCACTCCTCAAGCTCAGCATGGCTAGAACAGAGCTTTTAATGTTCTCACCCTGCTACTTCCTTTCTCAATCACTGTGGACCTCACCACTGTTCTGCCTGCGCCTCAGACCTGTAACCTGGATGTCCTCTTCAACTTGGACCTCTCTCTAGGTCCTCCCATGCAGGCTGTCTAAATCTTGACGATTCTTTCTGCAAAAATCTCTAAGATATAACCTTTCTTATCCGTCCTAGCAGGTAATATTCTTATCCAAGCTCTCATCCTCTCTCATCTCGATTATGGCAACAGTCTTCTCTCCGGTCTTCACAAATGCAATCTTGCCCCACTCATGTTCATTCAGAATGCAGCTGCACAGATAATTTCCCTAGCCTTTCACTCTGACTGTGTGTCATAAATGTAAAGGGAAGGGTAAACCCCTTTAAAATCCCTCCTGGCCAGAGGAAAAATCCTCTCACCTGTAAAGGGTTAAGAAGCAAAAGGTAACCTTGCTGGCACCTGACCAAAATGACCAATGAGGAGACAAGATACTTTCGAAAGCTGGGAGGAGGGAGAGAAACAAAGGGTCTGTGTGTCTGTCTATATTCTGTCTTTGCCGGGGATAGACCAGGAATGGAGTCTTAGAACTTTTAGTAAGTAATCTAGCGAGGTATGCGTTAGATTATGATTTCTTTAAATGGCTGAGAAAAGAACTGTGCTGAATAGAATGACTATTTCTGTCTGTGTGTCTTTTTTGTAACTTAAGGTTTTGCCTAGAGGGATTCTCTATGTTTTGAATCTAATTACCCTGTAAGGTATCTACCATCCTGATTTTACAGGGGTGATTCCTTTACTTCTATTTCTATTAAAAGTCTTCTTGTAAGAAAACTGAATGCTTTTTCATTGTTCTCAGATCCAAGGGTTTGGG
This sequence comes from Lepidochelys olivacea, assembly GCF_965140295.1. Lineage (NCBI taxonomy): Eukaryota > Metazoa > Chordata > Testudines > Cheloniidae > Lepidochelys > Lepidochelys olivacea. The sequence continues at coordinate 150,712,653 of NC_140413.1, read as the reverse complement.
TCTGTGGTCACCTATGCAAATTGGTGAGGCTTTTTACCAAACCTTTCCCAGGAAGTGGGGTGCAAGGGTTGGGAGGATTTTGGGGGGAAAGACGTGTCCAAACTATGTTTCCCAGTCAACCCAGTTAGAGTTTGGTGGTGGCAGTGGTTATTCCAAGGACAAAGGATAAAATTAATTTGTACCTTGGGGAAGTTTTAACGTAAGCTGGTAAAAGTAAGCTTAGGAGGTTTTCATGCAGGTCCCCACATCTGTACCCTAGAGTTCAGAGTGGGGGAGGAACCTTGACACTGTGCCACACCTCCCCTTGCATCTCTCCACTGGCTCCCCTATAAGCTACATGTCTTCACTTTTGAAGTCGTTCATAGCCTATCCACATGGGAAGGGGTTGACTCACTGCTAGCACCTCCTTTTAGCCAGGTGCTGCATAGCAGCTCTCTCCCCCTCAGATTCCCCCTCCCAAGAGTTGTTCCAGCACTGCGGTGGTCTGCTTCTTCCTGTGACTTGGCCCTCCAGCCAGGTCACTTTAAAGTCTCCTTCCAGGATAGTCAACAAACAAAACCAAGGGGAATTAACACACATCACTCATCCCAAAGTTGGGTTAAGGCTCTCTTCTCTCAGACAGCACTCAGGCTAAGGCCCTGAATTGAGCTCACAGGTAAGAGAGGAATGGTCCCTGTCAAGGTGAGTCAGCATCTGCCTCTTCCCTTCACTCAGGGACGGTCCATGAGATAGCAGTCATCTGGGAGCTCCTGTCTTCATTCAGCAGTTTCTCCAGAAGCTGAGGGCTGAATGTGTTCTCTCCTCCATCTGCCATCAACAACTTCTTCTGTTTTATGGTGAAGCAGACTCATCTACTGAGTCTGTATCCGCCACCTACTATATTCTTTCCTTCATGCCACTACGCTTTCGTACCCTGCTTTATCTTCTTAAGAAAATGTAACCCCATTTTCCCTGATACTCTCACTAAATCCCTCAAAGTATATTCTGTCACCTTTAAAGTGTCTACACTCTTCATAAAGAACCCTTCTTTCCTGGGAACACTCCCTGTATTCCCATAGCAGGTGATCAACTGTTTCTTTAACCAAGTGTGTTACAGAATCCGTCTTTGTGCCTATTCAATAAATATAAATTATTATTCAAAACGCAGTAGCTAGTTAACATTTTAAATACGAGCACTTTATTTCACAACCTTGGAGTACCACCTTATCCTCTATTTTGGGGCATAATTCTTAAAATCTTCTTCCTCTTTTCTCCTTGGTCCACATTTTTTGCCATTCTTTTTTAAACTAAATTTTTAATTCCTGCTAACTCAAAGGAATTTTTATATCAATTTCTTCATTTTTTCAAAGCATTTTTTATTTCCTTATCTGCTATTTCTTTGTCAGGTGTCCCAGCATGGGCTGGAATCCATGCTAGTACTATGTTCATGCCTGAGCATGCTAATTTTGTTGTCAAAAACAATATATCGATTAGATCTCTCCTGCTTTCTGAGGTACCCCTTTTTAATTGCCAATAAACTTGATGATAAATCCAGAAAGATAATAGCTGGGTAAGTCAGTTTAGTGCTAATATTATTCCCACCAGCTCAGCTGTCATAATGGCTAAACAATTAAATATTATTTTAGATTTCTTAAAACTCAGGGATGCAAACAGCTATTTCTATGTTACCTGATTTTTCATCTTTAGAGCTGTCAGTATATAGTTGGTAATGGTGACCATATTTACCATATATAAACTCAAACTTTATCCATCCTATAGGATGACTTTCTTTCCCTCTATTTTATTATATAATTCTAAATCCACACCTGGAGAGATGATTTTCCAGGTATAATTTAATGTCTTCTAGTATTTCCTTTTCACTTAACACTTTTACCCACGTTTTAACCCTTATAGCATGACTGAGTTTGTGTCAGGCTATATTCCATCTGTGTAATTCCCAACAATCCTCATATTTGTCCAGTAAGCTCATCTGCATTATTTCACTCAACTTTAGCCCAAAATGTCAGCTCTAACATTTTCATTCTTAAATTAATAGCTACCTGCATTACATACAGAGGTGCTGTAAGAAATGCATCACACACAATTCTTAGCACTTGAGCCTAATTGAATCTAATTTTTTTTATGTTCCAATCTGAACATAGAACTAAAGGCTTGACACCAGGTCAATCTATGACTTATCTTCTTAATGCTCTGTATAGCATTCTCAGCACTGTCCTATCTGTTCCCCAGTTAATCACCAGATCATTCTTTTGCAGATTATTTCTGCCTTTACATTTGTTTTTAATAGTTTCTATATGGGTCTTCCAAGTTAGTTTATTATCAAACACTAAACCCAACAATTTAAAACTGTTAATTACATGTACCTGCTCTCCATAAAGATGAAAATTACACTCTTTACTACTATCAACTGAGCTGGTTTCTCCCTCTTAAAATCCTCCCTCAATCCTGACAGGTGCGATAGGGCAGAGCCACCTGAGCCCACATTAGGTCATTAACACCCCATAGTCCAGTATGCTGTTTGTATAAGCCATCACACCCCACCTACCTATCATCTCTCATTCATTAATGAGGTGTCAACTCCTGCCTCTGACTGGGCCATACTTCCAGCTTCCATCAACCACTTATTAAATTTTCAAAAAAGTACCTTTGTGTTTTCTCCTTCACTGCCTTGAACTTGGGAGTAGCTCTCTATAAACATCAGAAAAGTGACCCCATTATTCTTCAAAACCCTCCTCAGAGCTCTTGCGATGCCTACAAAAAACTTTTGACAAGGACTACACTGATGGTGTGTTGAGACCATTGCCTGTCTTGCTGACTCAGCATTGTTGCCCTGTATTCCCCTGCTGGTCTGTCTGGTGTCTTTTGTCTTATACTTAGACTGTAAGCTCCTTGGGGTAAAGACCATTGTTTTGTTCTGTGTTTGTACAGTGCCTAGTGAAGTCCTGGCCCCAGTGATAGCTCCTAGGTGCTATGGTAATAACGCCTCTGTGTCAGGGTACGTAAACCCATGCACTAGCATAGAAGGGTTTAAGGAGTGCTTTTGGGCTGCAGTAGCTGTGCCCTTACCACACCTGCAAATCATGCCAGGACTGGAGATGTTATAAGGAGGGAACTCCACTTAAATAGAGCAACTCTGGTAAGGGGATGGAGTGAGCTCCCTAGCTCTGAAGAAGGGACTGATAACCTGAGAGCTCCTGCCCTCACAGAAGAAGGGTACAGAATCCCTGAGGGGACGGGGAAGGACCCAGACTTGCAATGGTCTCTGAAGTGGGCAGTGATACTCCCAGGGCCCCTCTGAAGTAAGAGAGGCCCATATCCTGGAGGGAGCTGCTGCTTGCAGATTTTTCTTTCTCTTTCTTTTGTTTTAGCCCAGTTTGCTGACTGTGGGCTGTTTTTTGTGGTTTCACTGTGGACCCTAAGTGGGGATGAGACAGTCAAGAGGCCTCGGCTGGAGGGCTGAGCACCAGCCTGCTGAACAGGTGCCCTGCAGCACCTTCTAGGGTCAGGGGATACTTGGACTCTCATGTGTGTGCTTCCCATGAACCCTAAAGGGGGTGTTCTACCACCCACAGATTTGGGACAAACCGCTCTTTCCTCTTACACTGGGGTCTCTTGAATAGCTTACCAGAGTATTGATGTAATTATGCTACAGGCCTGTGTTAGGCCTGGTCTACACTAGAAAATTGTCAGCTTAACTACATCGCTCAGGGAGATGAAAAAATCCTCTGAGTGGTGTAATTAAGCTGACCTATTCCTCAGTGTAGATGGAAGAATTCTATTTCTTCTCTGGGAGCTAGATTAACTACAGGAGAACCCCTCCTGTTGGCATAGTGTTTACATTTCAAATGTAGGCCCCAGCAGCCTGTATTTTACTGCTTCATACACCTGCCATATATAGTCAGCAGGCAGAACTATGTAGCGGAGTATATAGAGAGTCAATGCACTCAGCAGCGGGGTGTCTGCTAAACAAGCCTGCAGCTAAAATTGGTTTCCATAGCAGAAGAGTTCAGCATAGCTCTGTTCTTGGCAATGCTTATTTTCCCTCATCTGCTAATAACTCCTGCAAATCCTTCAGTCCAAGTGGGTGTCTTTTGTGTACTAAATGCTGCCATTATTTATAAAGCACTCTGCGTCTGAATGTGCTTAAAGTCAGTCCTGCAGGACAGTTTCAATCAACTTCTGTTCAATTTATTCCACCTAAATGACTCAGAAATGTAAATAAAATTAAATTAATGGTACTGTATTTGTCTCCCGTTACAAATGTCATAGGCTTGAAGTACTGCTGACTGTACAATCAGAGGAGGACTACACTGAGGAAATCAGCCTCTAGGAAATCGCACAAATTCTGGTATCTGGCCTGAAAGGGTCATAATAGCCACATTTAATCCAGATTTTTTTAAAAAAAATCTTGCGTATAAACTAGTGGTGGGGGGAAAAAAGACGAGCCCAATCTCACTCAGCACAAGTCTCTTCTCAGTAACCTGTATATTGGGTTAGACAAGCATGCAAGTTGTGCTGAATCTTCAGGGTAACTTTATTCTTCACTAATGTACTGTTCTTGACCATGCACCTAATTATTAAGTAGTAATCTTCTATTTGACACCTTTCATCCCAAAGCACTTCACAAAGGAGGGCCAAATCCTGAGGTCCCAATTTAGGGAAACTTCTATCAATGTAAAGGGGAGTGTAATACAGGGGCCTGCTCCTGTCAGAGCTAGGAGTCCTGGGGCCAGCCTTCCCTAGTTCTACATCAGCTGGAAAGGGGTCAGGTGTTGGGGTTTTTTTGATAAAGGGCAGAGAGAGCTCAGGGGAGAGCAGCTGCAGGGCTGAGAGGGGCTCCTCCAGTAGAACCTGAATCAGGGGGATTGAAGGATATCATGCTGTCATTTCAGCAGAGAGAAGCAAGTGGGAAAGACTGGCTGCTCTAGCCCAGAGTCGGCAGAGGAACTGCTCTTGTTTGATGTTTTACACTTGAAGAAAACTGCCTGGAATGACACTTGGCCGTAGCAATGATGACCCTGGGAAGGTCAGGAGAGCCAACCTGAATGAGGGGAAAATGAGGCAGTGGTTAGCTGAAGCCAGAGCAGGTAAGACTGTACAGCTACCTACTTTGTAAAAATCTCTGGATTTTGTCCTACCCTGTATGAATATAGATAGGTCATTGTATCTTATGCATTACGTTTCTTCATCTACCCCTGAACCTCAACCCCAGCCAGGATAGCTACCAATGAAATATCTGGAGCACAGCTAGAGGACCATTCCTTAAGGACACTCGGGAAACCCCAGTTTTTATATAAGAAGGGCTATAGGATCTATTCTATCTAGGCAATCCACACATTTTAAAGGTCTTCCCCAAAAGGCTCACAGACAGATACATTGAACTCAGTTTAGCTACCTGGGAATAATGGTCTGAGTTGGCCCTGCTGGGTTCAAACTTCTGGCTGCAAGGCATCCAGGTATTTTGAATCCAGCCATCTATTCTAGCATGAGTTAGTTGGTTTCAGGCTACCAGCTCAATGAACAGTTAGACTTTCCAGTGTCTCATGTACACCTGTCGCCAGATGAGTGAGTGGCAGATTAAACAAAAAAAACCCTCCTTCTCTGAGAGGACTCAGTAGCTTTAGAAAACATCAAAACAAAGGCCCTGTACTCTGACTCCAACACCCGTCTCCATCTCTCAGGGCTGCCTTGTCCAACCCAAACCTATCTGTAATGCCAGCAGACCCTGGTCATCGGCAGGCTGGATCGAACCTGAGACCTCTGGAGCTTAGTACATGAGCCTCTACTGCATGAGCTAAAAGCCATAAGGCTGTTAGCTAAGGCTGTAGAGCAGACTCATTAATTTCTCTCTCTAGGTGGTCTTGGTGCCACTAGATGGAACAGAACACTACACCCAGGAGGTGTGTGGGTTACATATGCAACAAATAACCTTCAGTGCAGGGCTAGAAGTGGGGCTGTGCACACCGACCTCTCAGGAGCTGACTGCCATATTGCCCCCTCCCCTCCCTGCTTGTTGGTGCCACTGGCCAACCACAGCCAGTGGTGCCAAAACTCAGAACGGTTGCCCAAGTGTACTCCAGAACCTTAACTCTGTCAGGGGGAGCTAGAGCATGTACCATCACCACTCAGTGGGGAAAGTTGCAGGAGTGAGTAAGGAGCTGCCACTGCCAGGGCCCTCTGCTAAGTGGAGGTGGGGGATAGAGAGGCAGAAGGGAGCTCAGCTTCTCATGCTGGTGCTCCTTGGCCCAGCACTCCCCTTCCCCTCAACTCATACTTTGCCTCCAGGTGTGGGAAGGGGCATCTAAGACACCCACACCATAGCCTATGTTCCGCCTCTTGGCTCTCTCCTCAATCTCCCCCATGGGCTCACGCACTCTCTCTTTTTAAACCCAGAAGTAGGGGAACTGGGATGGAGGGAGATGGGCAAGGTGGGGGGCAGTGCTGGTGTGAGTCCCCTTGCTTATTTTTTTACAATTTGCACCCGGCTGCAGGTTAGAGCCTGATTCCCAGGCTGACCTGCCCCAATATATTTCCAGAGCTTCCTAAATGAATGGAGAGAGGTTCTGGCTGGCAGCCTTCTTCTCTTGGAGATGACCCCCCTCCCTATAAGCCCATCTGCCACTAATGCAGGCCAGCTGCTTTATTATAGTGAGTCAGGCTCCCACAGGGATTCAGGTGTTCTCCCTCAACTTCCCTGAGCTATGCAAGGACTTCATTGGGTCTAGCTTCTCCTGGCATCACCCTATCCGAGGCTAGCTGGTGCCATCTCTCTTTATAAAGGAAACTGGGACAGTGGTGTATCAAGGTCATGAGGCCACTTAAGGGTCTATATCACCCATCACAGGGAGGTATCATTATCCCCATGTTAGTTTTCCACTGACTTGAAGGTCATGCAGCAAGTTAGTGGTAGGACTGGTGTCATACTTGTGCTCTACCCACTAAACAATGCTCCCTCCCACTGATGCCAAATAGCTCATCTTTGCAGTTAACTTATTTCCACTGATTCAAACTGAATTGCTTCAGAAAGAATTTAAAGTTATTTGCTGCTCTGAAATGTGAAACTGCTGTGTGTGAAATGGCTCTCTGCTGGTACCATCTACCAGGATCCTCCTAAAATGATATGCATCTTCCACTGAGCTCTGATGGCAGCTAAGAACTGAAACTAAATGAGAGCTCATGCATGCGGAGAGAAAATAAACACTATATTTCTGCCCCAAGAATGAAGTGACACCTTTTGGCATTCTCTTCTGCTCTCTCTCTGCAGTTCTATGCAACATATCTAATTACTTTGTTTCATATGAAACTTAAATCAGACAGAAGGTGCCAGCAGAGACAATGGGTAACTGTTGATAGAGGGAGAGGGCACCTGACCACCCCTCGTGTCACCTTTGCTCCCCACTCATCAGTCCTTTACATACTCCCCTCCTCATTGCATCCTCCCCCAGCTCTTCTTCTCACCGTCTCCTTCCTGCTTTGCCCCTCTCAGACCCACTGCTCCTCCATAAATCTCTAGCAGGGTGCATCCCGCTCCCAGCAGTGTACAGAGACCCAGCCCCTGGTGGGAGTACTCAGCACCAGGACTCCCAGGGGCATGAGCAGGCCCCCCCCACCGCCACGGAGGCCTACAGCCCCACACACCCCCTGCAGGGGGCGGCTACGTAGGGCACCAAAATGGCTAGGGACGACCCTGGTGCTGAGTACTCCCACCAGGGGCTGGTTCTCTGCACAGTAGAGAACCCCCCTGCGTGAGCCGCCGGAGTGGAGCAGGTTGGGGCCAGGTCGCTCCACTTCCTGCCACTTGGTGAGTGCAGGGCAGGCCCGACCCCGCACTCACGGGGCTGCGGGGAGTGGAGTGACCCGGCCCCAGCCTGCTCTGCCCCTCTGGCTCCCAGCCTTGGGGTTTGGAGGGAACCGCCCCACTGGCGGCGTGGCTGGGAGCCAGCGGAGCGGGCTGGGGCCGGGTTGCTTCACGTTCTGCCGCCTGGTGAGTGCACGGCCCCAACCCCTGCAGCAGTCCTCAGGGGAAGGAGTGGAGAGGGGGCGGGGCCCATGGGGAAGAGGCGAAAGTAGGGGCTGGAGCAGCACGCAGTTGTATATGGCACCCGGAAATTTGGTACCCCACGTAGCTGCGTACTTTGCACCCTGTCTGGAAAGCTCCTTCCTCCCTTGCTACCTGTGGCCAGGCCAGTGCCCTGGGAAAGCCCAAGACCCCCCTGCATGGGATGCTGCTGGTGGAGGTGAGCCCCGCACAGTGCTGATATGGGGGAGCCTCTCTGGTCTCCGCCCCTCTGATGAGCGCTGGAGTGGAGCTGGGGGAAGCTCCAAACGTGCAGGCTCTTCAGCATTCCCCTGAGGCAGGGGCTTAGAGCCCTCTTCCTCCCCCACCAGCCCTGCTGTCCTGCTCCCCCGGGGCCTTGCCCCAGCGAGCACAGGGCTGCTCCATCCCTCAGACTTTGTGCTCGAGGCAGCAGCCATTTGCTGGGCTCCTCCTTCTGCTGGGGGCGCCCTCCTTTGCTCAGACACCTCTGGCCTTGCTCCACTGCTGCTGAAGCCCCTGCAGAGCCCAGCACTCATGGTTGGTTTGAGGAAGCCAGAGATGGGATCTACTGGTTCCCATCTTTCCCCACCCAGCTCCCCGCTGCTTGGCACCAGCAACAGCCCTGTCCTGCCTGCTGCCACTGCCTGCTCAAATGGCCCTGTCTGGTCTCAGTGTGCTGCGCAGCTGGATGGTCCCTCAACAGAGAGCCCTGGGACCCAGCTGCTTCTGCTGATCCCCCTGGACTGCGATGGCTGTGCCCCGCAAGCCCCCCACTGCTGGTGGATGCCTGGTTGGAAATGGAAGGCAGAAATTGGGGGGGGGGGGGATGTGACCCAACGTGCCTCCCCCACCACGTGTCACCTCTGGTGTCGAGGAAATCTAGTTTTCCCCTCAATGTGTGATTGATTGTAGGAAGTTTCTTACATCACAGGTAACAGAACAGTAGGTTTATATTACTCACACTACTGGCTAAACTTACATCTGGTTGTAAATCCCTTGAAGTCAGTTAGATTACACCAGATATTAATTTGGCCCTGTAGTAAAGTCCTCAGACGGCCAGGTTGCCTACTGGTTAGCACACCTGTTTCCAGTCCCTTGCCTCTCAGCAGGAAGAGCCTTAAGTCCAGTTCATAGCCCTTGTATGTGGCTTATTGTTACCACAGGGTTTTCGTCATCCTTACCTTCTCCTTACCAGAGAGCAAGGTGGGGTGGAAATGAGGCTTATGCCCCTCCTGCAACAAGGGCAGTTGGTATGGAAGCCCAGGCCCTCCCATGGCACTGGATTCAGACCCAGGGCCCTATGACAGATCACAATGTCAAGTGCTTTGGAGTGCCACAGAGCTGCCTGCCTTGGTCACTTCCTACCATCCATTTCCCCCAAAGTCTCCAAATCCCATATAAGATAGCAAAAGAAAAGACAATTAAATCTTCAACCCCAGCTGGGTTCAGCAGGTAGTCTTCTTCCTCCCAAAAAGAAAAGGAGGACTTGTGGCACCCTAGAGACTAACCCATTTATTTGAGCATAAGCTTTCGTGAGCTACAGCTCACTCCTGTAGCTCATGAAAGCTTATGCTCAAATAAATGGGTTAGTCTCTAGGGTGCCGCTAGTACTCCTTTTCTTTTTGCGAATACAGACTAAGATGGCTGCTACTCTGAAACCATTCTTCCTCACAGTGAGGGTTCTTGGTACCCAGCTCAAGTTTGCACACCCCATCACAGGCCCTTGGGAGTCTATGTTCTCTCCCACTGAGGTGCAGGAATTGACGAGTAACTCCAATTCTATTACTCTTAGTAGGAGTTACATAATTAATTCTGTTGACTAATATTCTCACTGCTATTGCCACCACAGCTATTGGCTGAAATGGAAGCAGCAGAGAGCCAGCTGCCGTGAAGGGAACATTTTCCTCTACATGGTAGATATGTACAGCGTAAATTGAGAATGGTGAAAAGGTCGAACTTTGATTCGCTCACCCACTGCCGGGTCATTTCTCAGAGCAGTTTTCTGAGTACGATATTTCTGATTTCATTTGCTTGGGTTAACCATTTATCTAGTGCTTGGAGTTTTGCCCCAACAATTGTGAGTTATATGGTCACCCCAGAACAGCAATGTTAGCCTGGATAAATTTCATTCTGCAAAATTATGTCCGTCCTACTTAAAATTCTGTAACAATTTCAACTGGATATGTGTCCTTCCATTCCTCTACTAAATGGCTGGTTAGTAGTGCTGTGCACTGATAGAGAGCTACCATATTTCACCACAAAGGTGGGGTGGTGGTGAAACAATTTTTGTGCATGGGGTGCTGTTTGTAAATTGCTTTGTGATCCTTCCAGTGGCAATTCTGCTGTTGAGAGAGCTGGGGCACTGCCCAACTCAGAAACATGGGGAAATAGTATTGGAATGAAATGAATGGACTTTTATTCCAGTGTTCGGCACCTCTCACAGCGAGTAAAATGCCTTTTCCACTTGATTGAAGGATCTTTGCTTCGGCAGCTGTTCCCAGGCCCCTAATTGAGTTGTGCACATGCATACATTCCAGTAGAGGGCTCCAAAGCAGCAGCAGCAGCTACAGAGAGCACTAAGGGTTGCTTTCAAAACCAAAAGTGCCCTTAGTTAATGAGCACATGTGCCGCCAAGGTGAGGTACAGTGTTCCTCCACCAAAAATTCTGGATTAGAGCCCCCACTGGCTCCTTTGGAATAAAAGGTGGTATGGAAATGTAAGATATAATTGGCTAACTCAATATGGGTCAGTCCAGTGAGGGGAAGGAAGTTAAGTTTCATTTAGAATGATAACGAGGAGAGCATTTTTTTTGTTTAACCGTCACAGTTAAAATCATACTTGCTCTGTAGCTCTGCTGCTTGTCTGGGGAGGAGAGGAATAATCTGGATTCTAATAATCTTTAATTTTCTTTTTCTAGAGGAAATTAACACAATTTGTGACACCAACATAAATCTGTAGTAATTCCATCGAATCTGTGGGAACCATTGCACCAGGATAAATCTACAGTAATTCCACTGAATTCAGTGTAGTTACTCCACGTTTACAGTAGTATAAAGGAAATAAGAATCTGACCTAATTGTCTTTCCCTGACTGCTAGGGCAAAATTTCTGTCTGTGTACGTCTAGCTAGCTGTACCACTAAACTAGTTAGAGAGATATTAACCTACTACTACCCTGCTGGGCTACTTATGGGAGTGAAAAGAAAAGGAGTACTTGTGGCACCTTAGAGACTAACAAATTTATTTGAGCATAAGCTTTCGTGAGCTACAACTCACTTCATCGGATGTATGCAGTGGAAAGTACAGTGGGGAGATTTTATATACGCAGAGAACATAAAACAATGGGTGTTACCATACACACTGTAACGAGAGTGATCAGGTAAGGTGAGCTATTACCAACAGGAGAGAAAAAAACCCTTTTGTAGTGATAATCAAGGTGGGCCATTTCCAGCAGTTGACAAGAACGTGTGAGGAACAGTAGGGTTATTGTAGTTGTAAGAACTCTTGATAGAGATCTTGTAGCTGTTTGTCTCTGTCTGAGGGGTTGGAGCAAATGGGGTTGTATCGTAGAGCTTGGCTGTAGACAGTGGATCGTGTGGTGTGGTCTGGATGAAAGCTGGAGGCATGTAGGTAAGTATAGCGGTCAGTAGGTTTCCGGTATAGGGTAGTGTTTATGTGACCATCGCTTATTAGCACTGTAGTGTCCAGGAAGTGGATCTCTTGTGTGGACTGGTCCAGGCTGAGGTTGATGGTGCGATGGAAATTGTTGAAATCATGGTGGAATTCCTCAAGGGCTTCTTTTCCATGGGTCCAGATGATGAAGATGTCATCAATGTAGTGCAAGTAAGGGCATTGGGGACCAAGAGCTGAGAAAGCGCTGTTCTAAGTCAGCCATAAAAATGTTGGCATAATGTGGGGCCATTTGGGTACCCATAGCAGTGCCGCTGATTTGAAGGTATACATTGTCCCCAAATGTGAAATAGTTATGGGTGAGGACAAAGTCACAAAGTTCATCCACCAGGTTTGCCGTGACATTATCAGGGATACTGTTCCTGACCGCTTGTAGTCCATCTTTGTGTAGAATGTTGGTGTAGAGGGCTTCTACATCCATAGTGGCTAGGATGCCTCCAGCTTTCATCCAGACCACACCGAACGATCCATTGTCTACAGCCAAGCTCTACGATACGACCGCATTTGCTCCAACCCCTCAGACAGAGACAAACACCTACAAGATCTTTATCAAGCATTCTTACAACTACAATACCCACCTGCTGAAGTGAAGAAACAGGTTGACAGAGCCAGAAGAGTACCCAGAAGTCACCTACTACAGGACAGGCCCAACAAAGAAAATAGCAGAACACCACTATCCATCACCTTCAGCCCCCAACTAAAACCTCTCCAATGCATCATCAAGGATCTACAACCTATCCTGAAGGACGACCCATCACTCTCACAGATCTTGGGAGACAGGCCAGTCCTTGCTTACAAACAGCCCCCCAACCTGAAGCAGATACTCACCAGCAACCACACAACAAAAACACTAACCCAGGAACCTATCCTTGCAACAAAGCCCGTTGCCAACTGTGTCCACATATCTATTCAGGGGACGCCATCATAGGGCCTAATCACATCAGCCACACTATCAGAGGCTCGTTCACCTGCATATCTACCAATGTGATATATGCCATCATGTGCCAGCCATGCCCCTCTGCCATGTACATTGGCCAAACCAGACAGTCTCTGTGTAAAAGAATAAATGGACACAAATCAGATGTCAAGAATTACAACTTTCAAAAACCAGTCGAGAACACTTCAATCTCTCTGGTCACTCGACTACAGACCTAAAAGTCGCAATTCTTCAACAAAAAAACTTCAGAAACAAACTCCAACAAGAGACTGCTGAATTGGAATTAATTTGCAAACTGGACACCATTACATTAGCCTTGAATAAAGACTGGGAGTGGATGTGTCATTACAAAGTAAAACTATTTCCCCATGTTTATTTTCCCTCCCTACTGTTCCTCACATGTTCTTGTCAACTGCTGGAAATGGCCCACCTTGATTATCACTGCAAAAGGGTTCTTTTTCTCTCCTGCTGGTAATAGCTCACCTTACCTGATCACTCTTCTTACAGTGTGTATGGTAACGCCCATTGTTTCATGTTCTCTGTGTATATAAAATCTCCCCACTGTATTTTCCACTGCATGCATCCGATGAAGTGAGCTGTAGCTCACGAAAGCTTATGCGCAAATAAATGTATTTAGTCTCTGAGGTGCCACAAGTACTTCTGTTCTTTTTGCTGATACAGACTAACACGGCTGCTATTCTGAAACCTCTCATTACGGGAGTGAGTGTCAGTAAATTTCACTGCTCCAGCGTCCTGGTTTTAGGGGAATGTCAGTAAAAGATACTGCAGTAGAGGCCTAGTTTTGGAAGACATCATTCTCTCCCTGTCTTCTAGAAGGCTATTGCCTTTCTTGACCCAGATCTTCTGGATCCAGAAATGCAGTATACCTGACTTCAGCTTTGATCCACCCTCACTCCCAGCTATGTCGTCCCTCAGAGCAGTTTTCTCAGAACAGCAGGATGCACAGCAGATTGAGTGGATGTATCAGTGTGGGTTTCTTTCTGAGCCACAAGAATTTAATTTATTCTGTTACTTGCAACTGCTTTACTTTGTCTAGCTTGAAAAAATTTTGTAGCCACCTTTTCATGCATTTGCACCTTAATGGAGGTTTAGGGATGGAGACTGAGTAAAGTTTTAAAATAAACACATTGTGCTCTATTTAGCCTTAATGTACAGTTTCCTATTACTGAGAAGCAGAATAACCCTGTGGTCCTTTCTCAGTTATAATACATCTTACTCCAGTAGGAGTTTACCACAGGAAGTGTCAAAACGGAGGCAGGACCTTATAAAGTTTTGGTGTTATTTAATGGTTACTATATTTGTGAATAACCGGTAGGCAGCAACTGCACCTAGGAAAATGATGTCGTCATAGAGACACTTGCTTGAATCTCTCTACCCGATGAACCAACTCGTGCCATCTGGTGCTGCCCAATAATGTTACAGAATTCAGGAGCTAGAGTTTCCACTATTTGTTCCAAGGCATCTGCTTTCCCCCCGGTAACCTCCCCAGGGAACCACAGTGTTTTTTAGTGCATTATTGGGTATTTTCTGATTTTCACCAGAAAAATGTGGGAAAGGCAGAAGCCACCTATGTCCACAGTGAGACCTACCAGATCTAGATGTGGAGGTTGACGGGATCCAAAAGAACACTTGTCTGTCAGATACACTCGAAGATGAGACCTCTCCTTCTCAGGTCTCCAGCCTGCACTGTGCAGTTTGTCTAACTGCTCTAGGGCTTTGTTCCACAGGGGAGAGCAGTTTCACAGCCTGAGCACCTAGTTCCTGCAGGGAAGCCCCAGGGAGCCCTGTAATTCAAATACCAAAAAGTACAATCAGACCTAAAAAGAATGAAATAAGCTCTGGAAAACTTTGAAGGTGCCTGCGAATTCTTAATCACCTCCTCACCAGGTGACACATGCTGCCAGAGAGTCTCTCACTGCCACTCAGGCTCACTTCCCTTCCGTCTGATGCAGAAATCGACAGGAGATGTCACCTGTCCGCTAGCGCTTTGGATTGCTAACTAGCTGGGTCTGTGTATTTCATCCTGGAATAGCTGCTGCTGCTTTTTTTCCCCCTTGCTCAGAAGGTGGATGTCAAAAATGTCATCCTTTATGAAAGCTAGAAGGAAAGGACAATATCAGTGTGTGATGTGCAGGGCTGTGACAGGGAGAGGAGCCATAGATAAAGGTCCAGTATCGCTAATAATGCATGAGATAACACAATGAGAGAGCTTTGGGGGGGAAGGAAAAGGCAGCACTTATGGCATACTCAACACCTGGAATTGTTTCTTTGGGGGTTAATTACACCATTTAGGCCATTTCATCCTGATGTTGCACCTGCTTTGATATATTGGCTCATTTTTGGCTTTTAATGTTAAAGGGTGAAGTTCCCGTAGCTGTTTTTGTAGTGGGCCTGCCTCATAAACTGATACTAGGGTGGGTCAGACGGAGTCTCCCTCTGCCTTGGGTTTGAAGGGATGCTGATCTTAGCACCTCAGTAGTTTTTCAGGTTAAAGCATATTCTGGAGAATATTATTACTAACTGGACTCTACTTTTTAAAAAATCTGTGACATTTGTATATTTTAAAATCATATTTTGAGTCTTGACTTGGCAACGTCCTCGGGTCTCATCCTGAGCACCCTCGGCTCCCGTTGATTTCCATGGGAACTGGAGGTATTCAGCACCATTCAGGTAGTGCTCAGCACCATGCATCATTGGGTCACTAATACGTATTTTTGGGAAGGGGTATCTGTGAAGGAGAAATTCTCTAGGATCCCTCCTACGAACACAGGCACCAACTTTCCTTGGTGCCGGTGGGTGCTCGTGCCTCTCCGCCCCCTCCCTGCCCCTATTGGACCCCTTCCCAAATCCCTGCCCTGGCCCCGTCTCTTCCCCGAATGCGCCGTGTTCCTCCTCCTCCTCCTCCCCCCTCTGTCCCTCCCAGCGCTTGCTGCGCGAACCAGCTGTTTTGCGGCGGAAGCGCTGGGAGGGCGGAGAAGCAGTTACGCGGCAGAGGTGAACTGGGGCGGGGTGGGGAGCTACCGGTGGGTGTAGAGCACCCATCAATTTTTCCCTGTGGGTGCTCCAACTCCCTGCCAGCCCCCGAGTGAATGCAAAGGTGGTATAAAGTCACTTTTCTCTCCCCCTACCAAGCTCATCTTTACCTGTGAATTGGGGCCACTGTTTTTGCCTAGGTTCTGCATCAGGGGTGGGCAAACGTTTTGGCCTGAGGGCCACATCGGGGTGCAGAACTGTATGGAGGGCTGGGAAGGGAAGGCTGTGCCTCCGCAAACAGCCTGCCCCCACCCCCTATCTGCCCCCACCAACTTCCCACCCCCTGACTGCCCCCCTCAGAACCCCCGACCCATCCAACCCCCTCTGCTCCTTGTCCCCTGATTGCCCCCTCCTGGGACCCCCCCCACCCCAAGCTGCCCCCCTCAGGATCCCACCCCCATCCAAACCCCCAGTTCTCCACCCCCTGACCGCCCTAGAACCTCCGCCCCATACAACTGCTCCCTGTCCCCTGATTGCCCCCCGTTCCTAACTGCTCCCTGTCCCCTGACTGCCCTCCGGGAACCCCTACCCAATCCCCTCACCACCACGCATGCGCGCTGCCACCACCCCCTTAACATGCCGCTCGGAGGAGCAGGAGCTCGCAGCCCTGCGGCCCGCACGGCAAGGTTAGGCTGTGGGGGAGGGGGTACAGCGGGGGAGGGGCCAGAGGCTAGTCTCCCAGGCTAGGAGCTCAGGGGCCGGGCAGGACGGTCCCGCAGGCCGCATGAGTCAAAAATTCAAATTGTTGTGCTAAATTCTTTGTAACTGCACTAAGGTCATGGAATCATATCAGGGATGAACTGGGCCCATTTTTACTCCTATCATGTATTTTAATTACTATATTTATACAGTCTTTTCCTAGAAGCTGCAGCAGAGATGAACTCTCACAGGCAGCAGTAGCCTGAGGTGTAGGCTAAGTAAGCAGCCGTATAGGGTGCCAAGGGATTATTTCTGGGGTGGCACTGGGACTCATGCATGGTTCAGCAGAAAGGGGAGTGGAGTGGTGCATATGAAGCCAAACCCTCTGGTGGACTTTCTGGGTGCCCGAGTGTGGCCATGGGTCTTCGTGGAAGGGTTGAGGGTGGGAAGAAGTCTATCTTTGGTGTCCACTGAGGTGGGCTTTAGGTCACAAGATAATTGTCCCTTCAGTCTTATTCCCCTTCTGAGTGAGGATGAGCAACTCAGCCTCAAAATATTCTACAACAAAACACAAATGTAACTCAACACTGGGCCATTCCACTGTCTTCTGGAGGGTGAGGGGTGTCCCTGCCCTTTCCTTCGGGCTTGGTTCTAAACAGTCTCTGATTCAAGTATGGCTCGCTCCTTGGGGTCTAGCAATTCCTCCCCAGAGGCTGCTCCAGCTGGCAGGCCTTTCTCCTTACTTCTGCAGGTGAAGCTCCTTTCAGGCAGAGACGCAGAGCTCTGTCCTCCTTCCTGGCCAGTCAGCCCAAATCTCAGCTACATTCTCTCCTTTTATTCCTCCTCTGGGCTTGACATAGGCCACAGGGATAGCAGGTCAGAGCTAGCTGGGTGCAAAGGATCTCCTTAACTCTTTCTCTGCTGGTATGGGGCCTCTTTGACCCATCACACATCATCCCATCAACCTCATTTGGGGTACATCTCTCCCCTGCCAGCTCTCCCCTATCCCGAGAAAAAAAAATCACCATTCACATGTGCTCTTTCGGCCTTGTGTTGGACACAGAAGGAAAAGGGCTGCAGGGACAGGTATCATCTCATAATTTGGGGGTTGTGTCCTTCATGGCATGGAGCCAACATAGCAGGGCCTGGTTGGTGACTAAAGTGAAATAATTCCCAAGATAGTAATATCGGAGTGAGTCCATTGCCCACTTCACTGACAATGCCTCTTTTTCAACTGTTGAGTAGGTCTTCTCCCTTGGGAATAATTTTCTACTAACGTAGAGAATGGGGTATTCTTTGCCTTCCACCAACTGGGAAAAAATGGCCCCTAATCTCGCATTAGAGATGTCAGTCTGTAGCAGGAAGTTCCTGGTGAAGTCAGGGCTATACAAGACAGGTTTTTCGCAGAGATGGACCTTAAGAGTTTGAAAGGCCTCTTCACAAGCTTTGGTTGACTCCATCTTCTTTGGGCTGTTGTTTCTAAGGAGAACTGTAAGAGGGGCCACGGTGGTCCAAGTTGGGAGTAAAATGTTGGTAGTATCTAGGTAGTCCTAAAATATGGCATACCTGTTTCTTTGAGGTTGGCATGGGACGTGTCTGGAGGGCCTTCACCTTATCCACAAAGGCTCACATCTTGGCTTTCTTCAGGGTGTACCTGAGGTAAGTCATCTCATTTTTGCCCAGATGGCATTTAGTGGTGTTTGCTGTCATTCTGGCCACCTTGAGGGATTTGAGAACAGCAGCTACAGCTGGTCTTCCTAGATTCAAAAATAGATTATTACATCTTCTGGGTATGCGGCGGCATAGCTATTATGGGACTGGAGGACCTGATCCATCAGTCACTGGAACATGGCTGGGGTCCTATGTAATCCAAACGGCATAGTCTGGAACTGAAAAAGACCAAAAGGAGTGGCAAAAGCTATTTTCTCTCAGGACTTAGGTGTGAGGGGGATCTGCCATAACCCTGTGGTCAGATCTCGGATGCTACTGTACTCTGCATCACCTAGCCAATCAAGTAATTAATCAACGCGTGGTATAGGGTATGGATCAAATTTCAATATGGGTTTGACCTTCCTGAAGTCAATGCAAAAACAAGTGATTCCATCAGGCTTAGGGACCAGCACTATTGGGCTCCTCCAGTCACTAAATGATTTCTTTTAATCCCAGCTCTAGGATTGCCTGAACTCTTGCTTCATGATTTCTCTCATCCTCTGGGGAATAAATGGTGAATTTTCTCTAACACAGTGTCTGGATTCTGTCTACATCTGATGGGAAGTTGATCACTGTAGAGAAGGTTCACCGTCCCAGGCCAATGGGGGCTGCGAGAAGGACAGTCAGCACATCCCTCAGCCCACGCCACTTCCCGCAGCCCCCATTGGCCTGGGATGGCAAACCACGGCCAGTGGAAGCTGCGATTGGCTGAACCTGTGGACGCATCAGGTAAACAAACCAGCCCAGCCCTCCAGGGGCTTACCCTGATGGGCCACATGCCAAAAGTTGCCGATCCTTGCTCTGGGGAATGCTGGACAGGTAATGGCCTGCTGCTACAGGGTCTCCCCGGGTAGGCCTTCACCACAAGCTAGGGTGGTCCAGGAAAACTGTCCTGACAAGGGCAGTCACGACCTAGGGTCAGAGCAGGGTCAAACTTGAGACTGACAGTAGCAGAGGACGCATGCCAAAGGTTGCCGATCCCTGCCCCAGAGGGTACTGGAGATGCCTGAACAGCTTGACTGCTCCCAGGAGGAGCTCCCTGTGCTTTGAACCCAAGTATTGCAGATCACAACAGAGACTCAAGCTCTGTGCAAGCAATCCACCCCGCTCCATAATGAAAATGTGGCACTGTGGGCCCAACTGGCACAGCACTCTGGACCTAGCCAGATGCTATGAGAGCAGGCAGCTACCGTGTACCTGACCTTCAGATAGTGTCAGCTTCATGGAACTGAAGGCGGAGCCAGGTTTGCTATCTAACATTGGTCTTTGTGTTCCCACTTCTGGCCATTGCTTTCCAGGTGTACACATCCGAGGGCCAGCGTTTGGCCTGTTTTCTCAAGATATCTTCAAATTGCCTTTATCTCCATTACTTTGATCAGTTTTGACTATGAACGAAAGGACCAAGTCAAGGGGATCAATAGTAACAGGAGCGCACTTTATCTTATGTTGCTGAGCCTTGTTCCAGGTGTTCTTCTTTCTGGCTTTTTTTTTAATTTTGTCTTGTCTTGTTTTCGTTATTGTTATATATTGCTGGGGCTGCAAAAATTCAATAGGAATTAAAGTTACACAGCAAGAAGCACAATGTTGCCTTTTGCTGGGTTTTCTTAGGTGGATGGAGCCTGGGCACCAGAGAAAGAGAGGCGATGAAAACCTCTGCTCTCCTTGGTCATTCCTTAATGTGTGAAATGCTAACCTGGCTTAGCAGAGTCTGTGGCTGTTCCTACACTAGCATTTTTCCTTGAAAGATTTCCACCGGCTCAGCTCCAGCTGCCACCATTTTCGTCACAGTGTCGCCTAACCTTGCTCAAAGCAGGTCTGAATGACATGGTAGTAAAACAGGTCACCACTGGTGCCTCGTCTCCACTAGAGTTTCTGCAGTTGCTACCATTAGTAGTGCTACAGTGGTGGTAGCAAAGGTGGGAAACTTTTCTTGGAGGGAGGAGGGAAGGGGAGGCTAATGTAGCCTGGGCCAGTGAGGGTTCAAGGAGAATGTTTGCCCATATTGATACCACAGAGTTTGTAGTACTTCAAGCAGGGGTTTGGAGGAAGAGGCTCTGAGTTGTAGCTCATGAAAGCTTATGCTCAGATAAATTGCTTAGTCTCTAAGGTGCCATAAATACTCCTTTTCTTTTTTCAGTTCAAAGAGTTGTTCAAAGCTGGAGACTGGGTTGAGTGGTGGCAACAAGCTCTCTGCAGTTCTCCCAGCCAGGGGATGTTTGCAAGTTTTTTCAAGCTGCTTCTACTCACAAGTTACAATTACCATGTAACTGTCTTTCCCAGGGTTGGCCTAAGTTTTATACTATTAACCCTTAAAAATTTGATGTGCTTTTTAGTCGTCTTCATGAATGCACCTCCAGGTTCTACTTTCAGTAGCCTAACCTTCCGGCCTCAGCCTCAGAACAAGATGCTGGCCTCTACACCAGGAAAATGAATTGCTGCTGACTATGGATGGCAGTGAACCCGTGCTGAACATAGGTTGGCGTTGTCTATGCTTATAGCTAAACTTTGTTCTGCACTTATTCAGCTGCCAACGTAGCTAGCACCTGCTGTCAGCAATGGTTCAATTTCATAGTGACGACAAGGCTTAAAGGACCTTGCCTAGGGCTGTGGTACTCATCTATTGAGCCATCCTGTTATCAAGTGCTGTAACCCTGCATGGAAGTGAAGTGGAATTACTGCTGAGTCACTCCAGCAGTAGATTCAGTTCACACTAGCTAGGATGTAAGGGCTAGAGACAAGACTTTTAGGGAGGACCTTGGGAGCAGCCAAGCTTGGGCAGAAAGCTTAGGCTGAGGTTCATGTGTGGTTGCTTTTTATTTGAGTTGCCAGTAAAACCAAACCTCAGGAAGGAGGGTAGGTTTGACCTAATATTTTGTGTGTGTGTGTATTCCATTCAGAGCAGGGTGGGAGCCATTATTGCCTCTAACTTGCATCTTAAACCTCCCAGGGCTCCTCAAGAAGCTCCTGCCTCCTCCCCCTGCCACATGCCCAATCTTTTTGTATCTCCTCTAGGATGACCCTGGACTAACCACCCCCGCACATCTTTGACAACCCAATACCCCTACAGCTATCTGCCAAACCCAGCCACAGCCCCTCCAGAAAGGGCTCAGATCTCTGTAACCAGGTATCAGATTGAAGGACCCTATGGAGAGATGCAGCTTATGTGGGTCTCAAGTTCCAACATAGGGATGTGAAGGAAAAAAAAAAAAAGAAGCAGACGAGAGAATTAGAGAGACCCTGAGAAAAAGCCCTTCATGTTGCAAGCACATTCCTGCCTTAGGGCTCTGTTATGTTATTGAACAATAAAGGCAAGCCCCTGGAAGGGAATGAATGTTTGGACAAGGACCTAGTGTGAGGTGAGTGGTGGGGAATGGTGTAGGGACTCTACCCATTGATACCATTCTTCTGTATTGCAAACCCTCCATCCCCTGCCAATTCGCTCCTTCCAAGCAACGGGATTCACCCAGTTTCTAGTACCATCCACAAATGTAAATGTTAATGCCGCTGAGTAAGTTGCTGATCTGTTTCCTGGGAGACTAGGGGGGTCCATCTTCCTCCATGACTCCTGGAAAACGCAAGTGGGCAGAGGGGAAACCACTAATTCATTTCCCAGGGGGAGGAGCTGAAAAGACTCCAGAGGGGGGGAGCTGTCAGGCTGATGCTTCCCAGTAGCTCCAAATGGAAGGTTGCAGAGATCCCCGCTTTGCAGTGGAGCACTTGGCATATACCCCCAACCACTGTTCCCTCTAAGCTGTGCGTGTGTGCACGTGCACACAGATCTTAAACCCCACGCACACGGTGAAACACCGCACACACAACCATTTGCACTGAAGACATTTTTTGCGCACACGGCCTGTCAAAAATTAGAGGGAACATTGCCCCCAACCCATTTTCTATTGTGTGCTGTGAACCAGCATTGTTTTCATTAAAACAATATGACAAATGAGCCAATAGAGCAGGGAAAGGACTGTGTGCTGTTCAATGAGCTCTTTGTATTTCAGTCCTCACCTTCCCCTTATTGATCAAGTGCTCCTTGCTAATCAAATGATTAAAAATGAAACCACTAATTACAGGAAATGGAAAGTCATTTAGTTGCTAGTAATGTAAAAAATAAAATTGGATTTTTCACATCTTACCTGGTGTACAATGTCCTCTGGAGCACCAGCACGGCTTCGGGAGCACCTTGTCCTGTGTCTAGTGTGCCTCATTCACACCTGTGGAGTACTCTGGCCTGCATCTAGAGCACCTGGCCCCACAGTTGAAACACCCTGCCTTGCATCTGGAGCAGTTCATTCCACGTGTGAAGCACTTCATCCTGCACACAGAGCACCTTGCCCTGTATTTGGAGCATTTCCCTAATTACATCTATAGAATCTGACCTGCTTTAGGGTATGGCTACACTTGCAGATGTAGAGCACTTTGAGTTAAACCAGCCTTCGGAGACCGCAGTAGGGAAAGCGCTGCAGTCTGTCCACACTGACAGCTGCAAGCACACTGGCGTGGCCACATTTGTGGCACTTGTGGAAGCATTGGAAGCGGTGCATTATCGGCAGCTATCCCACAGAGCACCTCTTCCCATTCTGGCGCTGTGGGTAGGGGGTAGGGGTGGGGGTGGTGGCGGGACATTCTGGGTCCTGTCCCAATGCCCCGTGATGCATTGGTTCGCATCCCAGCAATCCCTGTGCTTCCATCCACAATTGGCGCTATCTTTCAACATTTTTTGTACTGTGTGCTTTGTCTTCCCTTTCAGTCTGTGGGAATGGAGCCCTAACTGCTGAGGAGTATGCTGATGAGTCTTGCCAGCACATCACATTTGGCAATCAAGTTACTCTTTAAGATCCAAAGTGACAGTGAGGACTCCGACGATGATATCGACTCGAGTAACGCATATGACATGAGTTTGCTTGTGGCATTCACGGACATGCTTAGCACCGTGGAATGCCACTTTTAGGAAACAAGCACTGAGTGGTGGGATCACATAGTCATGCAAGTCTGGGATGATGAGCAGTGGCTGCAGAACTTTCGGATGAGAAAAGCCACTTTCATGGGACTGTGTGAGCTCACCCCCACCCTGTGGTGCAAGGACACAAGATTGAGAGCTGCCCTGACGGTGGAGAAGCGGGTGGCTATTGCAATCTGGAAGCTGGCAACTCCAGACAGCTCCTGATCAGTCGCTAACCAGTTTGGAGTGGGAACATTGACCATTGAAATCATGTTGATGCAAGTTTGCAGGGCCATTAATCGCATCCTGCTCAGAAGAACTGTGACTCTGGGTAACGTGCATGACATTGTGGCTGGCTTTGCACAAATGGGTTTCCCTAACTGCGGAGGGGCGATAGATGGGACACATATTCCAATTCTGGCACCAGCCCCCCAAGCCTCCGAATATGTTAATTGGAAGGGGTATTTCTCTGTGGTTCTCCAGGTGCTTGTGGCTCTCCATGGACATTTCATTTACATTAATGCAGGCTGGCCTGGAAAGGTGCATGACACAAGCGTCTTTCGGAAGACTGGCCTGTTCAGGAAGCTGCAAGCCGGGACTTTTTTCCCGGACCAGAAGATCACTGTAGGGGAAGTCGAAATGCCCATTGTGATCCTTGGAGACCCCGCTTACCCTTAAATGCTGTGGCTCATGAAACCCTACACAGGGAGCCTTGACAGCAGCAAGGAGCAGTTCAACAACAGGCTGAGCTGGTGCAGGATGACTGTGGAGTGTGCTTTTGGCCATTTAAAGAGCTGCTGGTGCTCTCTGTATGGGAAGCTGGACCTGGCCGATAACAACATCCCCGCTGTTATAGCCGCGTGCTGTACCCTCCATAACATTTGTGAAGGGAAGGGTGAAAGATTCACTCAGGCATGGACCTCAGAGGTTCAACACCTGGAGGCTGAATTTGAACAGCCAGAGAGCAGGGCTATTAGAGGGGCCCAGCGCAGGGCTGCAAGGATTAGGGATGCCTTGAGGGAGCAATTTGAGGCTGAAAGCCACCAGTAATGTCTGATGCCCTGCACGGAAGTGAAGTGCAGTGGTTCCAATGTTAGTAGGAACCTGTGTTTGCTATGCTGACTTGCAGTGCCTGTTGCTTTCCTGGGCTAAGGTATCTTTTACTTTATGCAATAATAAAGAATGTTTTCAAAGCCAAAAAATGCATTTATTGAAAAGAAACACAACTGCTTGGGAAACAGAAAGGGCAAGGGGGTGGGGTGGAGAACGGTACAATCACAGCTTTGCATATGTCCTGTTATCATGCTCAGCCTTCCTGTCTGGAGTGCTGTGCAATGAGTGCTGCACTTCAGGATGGCTACACTGCATGGTGATGGGGGTTGAATGCAGTGGGTGCGGGTTGTAGTTTTCAGGGCTGGGTGGTGAAGCTACAGGTGTTGTAGGCAGCTGGTGGTGATAAGAACCTGGATGTTGGGGAAAGTGGGTTGGAGGTGACATGGGGGCACAAGGGAAAGAGTTTTGGGACAAGGGCTGCAGGGGGGCATGGGTGCAGTAGTGCTCCGCCTGCATGGCTACGAGCGCCTGGATCAAGTTGGCTTGGCACTCCATGGCTTTGCTGCCAAAGCTCAGTGCTTTTGTGCCCATGCTCCTCATTCTGCTGGTGGATCCTCCTTTCACTCTCCCTCCACTCCTGCGCTTTTAGATTCTCGTTAAGGGACTTCATGCATCATAGCCTCTTTGCTTCTACGTGGCCTCTTCCTAATTCTTTGGAGTCTTTTGGCCGATGATAACATGGATGGCTGAGATCTCAAGGTTGCATCTGTAAAGGCAAAATGCAACACTTAACAGAGGCAGCATTGTTCACACCAGATAGAACAATGATTCCCCCGTACTTAAGGGCAAGCACAGTCTACACAATAGCATAAGAAAAAGGAGTACTTGTGGCACCTTAGAGACTAACAAAGGTGCCACAAGTATCATAGAATCATAGAATATCAGGGTTGGAAGGGACCCCAGAAGGTCATCTAGTCCAACCCCCTGCTCAAAAGCAGGACCAATCCCCAATTAAATCATCCCAGCCAGGGCTTTGTCAAGCCTGACCTTAAAAACTTCTAAGGAAGGAGATTCCACCACCTCCCTAGGTAACGCATTCCAGTGTTTCACCACCCTCCTAGTGAAAACGTTTTTCCTAATATCCAACCTAAACCTCCCCCACTGCAACTTGAGACCATTACTCCTTGTCCTGTCCTCTTCTACCACTGAGAATAGTTTAGAACCATCCTCTCTGGAACCACCTCTCAGGTAGTTGAAAGCAGCTATCAAATCCCCCCTCATTCTTCTCTTCTGCAGACTAAACAATCCCAGTTCCCTCAGCCTCTCCTCATAAGTCATGTGTTCCAGACCCCTAATCATTTTAGTTGCCCTTCGCTGGACTCTTTCCAATTTATCCACATCCTTCTTGTAGTGTGGGGCCCAAAACTGGACACAGTACTCCAGATGAGGCCTCACCAATGTCGAATAGAGGGGGACGATCACGTCCCTCGATCTGCTCGCTATGCCTCTACTTATACATCCCAAAATGCCATTGGCCTTCTTGGCAACAAGGGCACACTGCTGACTCATATCCAGCTTCTCGTCCACTGTCACCCCTAGGTCCTTTTCCATAGAACTGCTGCCTAGCCATTTGGTCCCTAGTCTGTAGCTGTGCATTGGGTTCTTCCGTCCTAAGTGCAGGACCCTGCACTTATCCTTATTGAACCACATCAGATTTCTTTTGGCCCAATCCTCCAATTTGTCCAGGTCCCTCTGTATCCTATCCCTGCCCTCCAGCTTATCTACCACTCCTCCCAGTTTAGTATCATCCGCAAATTTGCTGAGTGCAATCCACACCATCCTCCAGATCATTTATGAAGATATTGAACAAAACCGGCCCCAGGACTGACCCCTGGGGCACTCCACTTGACACCGGCTGCCAGCTAGACATGGAGCCATTGATCACTACCCGTTGAGCCCAACAATCTAGCCAACTTTCTACCCACCTTATAGTGCATTCATCCAGCCTGTACTTCTTTAACTTGCTGACAAGAATGCTGTGGGAGACAGTGTCAAAAGCTTTGCTAAAGTCAAGAAACAATACATCCACTGCTTTTCCTTCATCCACAGAACCAGTTATCTCATCATAGAAGGCAATTAGATTAGTCAGGCATGACTTGCCCTTGGTGAATCCATGCTGACTGTTCCTGATCACTTTCCTCTCCTCTAAGTGCTTCAGGATTGATTCCTTGAGGACCTGCTCCATGATTTTTCCGGGGACTGAAGTGAGGCTGACTGGCCTGTAGTTCCCAGGATCCTCCTTCTTCCCTTTTTTAAAGATTGGCACTACATTAGCCTTTTTCCAGTCATCCGGGACTTCCCCGGTTCGCCACGAGTTTTCAAAGATAATGGCCAATGGCTCTGCAATCACATCCGCCATACTCCTTTTCTTTTTGCGAATACAGGCTAACACGGCTGCTACTCTGAAATCTGACAGTAGCATAACTTGCCCATCCCAAAGCGAGCACACATAACCCGAGGGAGCCCCAAAATGGTGAGTAAGCACGGGGTCAAGGGGCACTGATTGTTTCATGGCTGTACTGCCCTCTGGGTTTCTGTGCCTTGGGGAGAGCCAACAGCTGCAGGGGGGCGCTATGCTGAACACTCTCCCCACATTTTCCACAGGAGTTCGTCCTGGAAGATATCTCGCTGCTGAGGGTGACCTGGGAAGCAAGATAGGGTCTTCTACTACAATGCGGCTTCTGCCCTGGCCCATATGCAGCTTGCCTGTGTGCAGCAATGATCCCCCCGCCCCTCACGGCACAGTGGCACGGACACGTTAGCCAGACTGAGACAAGGACCACAGTGGCTCTCCCAAGAAACCTGTGCAAGCGCATTGCCCAACTCCTGGATGAGACCTTTGAAGAGATCACTGAGGCCGATTACTGCGATGTGAGAGAGCACATAAACGCTCTATTCCACATCTAGGCATGCATGCAGCCCTAACCCTCCTCGCCCCAAGAGCCTGCACCGAACAACAAAATAAAAGCCACTTACTGGGCACCTTCTCTGGTGTTTGTCCTTCCCCAAGCACCGGCCACCACGACTGGCTACCTTCCTCCTGGCTTGAGAACAGCTGCTGGCTGCATGTATCTAGGGATGCCGGGGTGTCTTCCTCCTCCTCAGCACCCTTGCTCCCGTTTTCCTCCTCCTGCCTTGTTGAACTGGGCTCTGAAGTGTCCATGGTGGTACTTGGAGTGGAGGTCGGGTCGCCCCCAAGTATTGCGCCCAGCTCTTTGTAGAAACAGCCGGTCACGGGGGCAGCACCGGAGCAGCGGTTTGCCTCGTGGGCTTTGCGGTAGGCATTTCCACAGCTCCTTCACTTTAACCCTGCACTGCTGTGCGTCCCAGTCATGGCCCCTTTCCATAATGTTCCTTGATATCTGCCTGAAGGTATCGTAATTCCTACGGCTGGAGTGCAGCTGGGACTGGACTGCTTCCCCGCCCCAACCACTGATGAGGTCCAGCACCTCGCCATTGCTCCATACTGGGGATCACCTGGCGTATGGAGGCATGGTCACCTGGAAAGATTCGCTGAGAGCACTCCACGCCTGGTTGAGCAAACAGGAAGGCAATTTTCAAAATTCCCAGAGAATTTAAAGGGAGGGTCTGACCGTTGGTCACTTGAGGGCAGGGCAGTAAAGTTCAAAGTGATGACCAGAGTGGCTAGAACAGGCATTGTGGGATACTTCTGGAGGCTGGTCAGAGTGCATTAACAGACTAGGGCGTCCACACTGGTGTTGCAGCGCTCCAGTGGGGGGTGCATCAAACGTTATTCCACTTGTGGATTACCAGGAGCGCCCTAGCCGCAGAGTCCAGGAGCTTTATGTGCCTTGCCAGTGTGGATGCGTTGTGAGTTAGAGCGCACGGGGCTGCTTTAATGTACTCTAACTCGAAAGTGTAGCCATGTCCTTAGTCAGTAGCACTCTGGTCTGTCGTTCAGAAACCCTGGGTTTCAGTCCCCTTTCTGGTTCCTTGCACTGAGAGTTCGAAGCATTTGCCATGCTGTGATATCTACTTGAGCAGAGGGGAGGGGGAGCTCTCAGGCAAAACAGAGCATATTGCCATATTTTAATTTAGGCCTGAGCAACATTGGTAGGCTAAATGGTGAAGTTTAGCATTTCTGGCTTGTAGTCAAAAGGTTATTTAGGATAAGTTAACTCACCCTAAACTCTGCCCCCACCTTTGAGTCCCTAGATTTGGTTGGTGTTGGTCCTGCTTTGAACAGGGGGTTGGACTAGATGACCTCTTGAGGTCTCTTCCAACTCTAATATTCTATGATTCTTCCCTTGTCATGTTTACTGACTGTCCTGAAGATGAGTGGAAACAAGCGAATGTGTAATCATGACCAGCTATTAATTATATTGAGACAATTAAGACACTTATTTATGTCTGGCCTAAGCAGAGATCTGTTACCAACTCCTTCTCCTTTGGGCCTGCTTACAAAAAGGATATCTGTTTTTGGTCACCACCAGACTTTTCAGGAAAATGATTCCAGTTTGAGGTGGACTTCTACTATCGCCTCATATCAAAATACCTAATTCTTGGTCCATGATGAACTATAACCAACATGCTAGAATCGCTAACTGGACAAGGATGGTCCCTGAGGTGTAGCAAGGGGACACTGACTTCTACAAAAGACTTAAAACATGTAGAAAGAAAAGGGGTCTCTCTTACATTAGTGACACCTGAAGTTGTATCCTGCTCTCTTCCCTGGACTGGCCATCCGGAGAAGGAGATGTGAAAGACTGACAAGTTTGAAGCTATAACTAAGAGAGAAAAAAGACCACCTCTGTGCATGCAAAATGAGCTCAAGTTACTTGCAACATCAGAACTAGTTCTCAGCTCAGACTGACCAGATGAGTTAGCGACTCTGGAAGAAGATGACATGATAGTGCTTTTGTTTGAATTCTGCAACATTCTAGTAGAGAATCTGGTGAGCCATCAACTGTTTCTCCAGGTAGACACTAAAAAACTCCCAAGTTGTTGTTTAATTAGTAAGAGATTAGTTTGGGTTAAAAGCATGTTATTCCAAACCTGCTAAGTGTCTGATTTAAGAATCACTTCCGTATTTGTGTAAAAGTGCCAGCAGATGCAGAAAGACATTGACGCTGTACTAGTAGGGGAAGAGGAATGAGCTAAAGGTTTGTCCACATGGGCAGAGGGGGGTTATTGTGAAGCTTTTTGCTATGTGTCTGGTAAAGTGCTGTATAGAAGCTGAACCAATAGTGTGCACGTGGAATGCCTGTTCCAGTTTTCAGTTTGCATTGTGTGTACACAAGGTGCATGAACCTTGTTGCAAACTGACAAGATTGTGTTCTTGGAGGGTGTCCTGTGATCCTTTACTTCACCATGCAGCAGCGTTGCATCCTGGGATTGTTTTCATTATGAATTGTGGGAAGCCAGGTGATTTCAGATTTTTGGATAATCCCGTGTCTCTATACCGTGTTTATTTTCTGTGCTGGCTCGCACCTTTGTCGAACTGCTGTTGGCCAGCATGGACCCAGCAATATGCCGTTCCGCTATGGTGGCAGCCTCAAATACACACAGGCTTCTTGGGTTGTATTTTGGCACTCCAAGCTGGACAAATTCAGATTTGGAGACCGCCCATTGCAGTGCTATGTGGCGGGGCAGCAGTGGTGGAAGTAGGACGAGAGTAAGGGGGAAGAGGAGGACACCGAGTGGTTGGTTCTAGAGGTCCAGTTCCTGGATCAGCCCCACATTGTGTAGCACTGTTTCTGGGCTTAGTAGACCAGCATTGATTGGTAGGAAAGGATCATTCTGAAGATCAGTAGCGGCGAGAGAATTTCAGGATGGGAGGGCAATCTTGATTGAGATCTGTGCTGCACTGACTGTGGAGCTGCAGTGTACGAACATGTACGAACATGAGATGCTCCATTTCCATGGAGAAGTGGGTCACCATTGCCATATGGGTGGTTAGCCATCCCTGAATGCTACTGTTCCATAGCCAACTGATTCAGCATGGGGGAGATCACCTGTTGGAGCCATTGTCATGCAGGTGTGTCACACCATGGAAAAGGTACTGTTGTACCAGGTTATAAAGCTGGGTAATACTAAGGAAATTATTATGACTTTGTATGCATGGGGGGTTCCCAAACTGTATTGGGGCAATTGATGGAACCCATGTGCCTATCATTTACTCCTCCATCCGAGCACAGAATTTATAAACAGAAAGAGTTATTTCTCCATGGTGCTCCAAGAGCTGGTTGACCACCATGGCAGGTTTACAAACATAAATGCAGGATGGTCAGGAAGAAGGGTCTATGATGCTAGGATCTTTTGGAACTCAGCTGTATTTGTATTAATGGAGATAGGACTGTTTGCCCCGAGGAACTCTATGAGCATTACTGGTGGTGAGCTTGCTTTGGTTATCTTGGGAGAATTGGCTTATCCCCTTCTTCCCTGGTTAATGAAGCATTCACAGGCCACTTGGACAGAAGGAAGGAACTTTGTAACGGTTGACTGTCATTCTGCAGCTGCTGAGTCAAGTGTGCATTTGGCCATTTGAAAGGGAGATGGTGCTGTTTGTGGAATAGGTTGGAAGCAGCAGAAAAAAATGTTGTAGCATCATGTTGTTGTATTGTGATATGATATTTGTAAGACCAAGAAAGGAAACCTTCATGATGGGGAGGCCCAAATGCAGACGCTTGCTCAGCCATTTGAGCAGCTAGAGGACAGCTCTTCTCCATCGTCATCCCACTCAGCCTCCAATGAGTGTTGCTGGTTGCCCTGGTGGGGAGGGAGGGGAAGAGAGCTGACAGCAGAATCCCCAACCTGTCAGGGTTGGATGGTTGTATAATTGTGTAAAATCCTGTTCAGTTCTTCATAAAATGGACAGATCACACATTCCCTGCCCAGTGTCTTCCTTGCATCCTTCTTTTTAATGTAAACTCTCCTGAGCTGCTTGCTTTTTACCCATCATTGGTATGCATCCTGGTCATAACCCTGTGCAAACAACTGCTTTGCAATGTCCACAAACAGGTCTTTATTATGGTCCCTGGCCACAAGAATTTCCTGCACTGATGCCTCTCTCCAGATGGCAATGAGATCCAGAGTCTCAGCACAGCTCCTAGGCATGTGGTGTGGTTTGTGGAGTAGAATTGCTGTAGTATCACAAGAATGCTGATTCATTTAAATCCAGGAAAAAATGGGCAAAAACTGTCAGTTTTTAAAGGGTGAGGGGAGGGTTTGACACCTGGGAATTTGACACCAGGGCAGGGGGAGCACACAGGTAAACAGACAGATAAATGGCTGATTTCAAAGCAGTGTGGGATAGCCATTGGAGGCATGTAAAAAGTGATGGGCAGCAAACTTCCAAAATTCACAGTAAGTGTGGAGTTAATTTGCTGTGGTGCATTGCAGTATGTATATGCTAGCATTTTAGAAGTGGATTAACTCAACTTGAACAGTTTCAAAACTGGTTCAATCCGTAAGTAAATAAAGTCCAACATAGGTTTTACGTGTTCCGAGAAACTTAAGGCAAGAGTCAGCTTCTGTTCTTAGCAGATTCTTAAGCCAATTAATTAGATTAAAAGAAATTCATTCTTCCTTAACTGTCCTGTGAGATATTGAAGTAATTCCTGAGGTAACCTTGTACATTGATTTAATTACTCATTGTAGTAATTGGTGAGGCAGATAAATTGATCCATGGATTTACTGATTGAATTTCAGTTGTAACCTTGATTTGATCATTGTATTGTTATATTTAATGACTTTAGGGAAATTGAAAGTAAATTAGTTAGAGATATTTTGCTTAAACTTATTTTTGCTTAGCCTTTTTATAAATCTGTAAAAGCACACAAGAGTGGTTTCTTTTTCAAAACTTCAGTGTGGGAAAACAACCTATTTAGAGGAAAAAGTAAATACAGAGAGTTGCTCCTGGACCCCCGTATTTTAATTCTTTGATTAAAACCCTATTGCCACTACTTTTCTGTAGCTGGGAAAGATGATAGCTCCCATATGGGACCCCAGAGGTTAAAGGGGAGAGAGATAATGGGTTGGCTCCTCAAATGTTCCACCGCTAGGGCCATGGGAACAGAAACCCCAATACACTCCAAATGCTAATTTTCTTTAGTATTTTATTTCCTTTGCACATTTTTAGTTCTCATTTGTCTTCCTTAGCATGCCTCTGGAATAATTCTTTTTTAAATCTCTTGGATCCCATCGCTATCTTTTTTTATAGCAGTGGCTATCACTGTGGTATCTGAACATCCCCATTTTAAATTACTATTCTTGTATCTCTCTCCCTCTGGGCTGGAGCCAAGAGAAAGAGATGAAGATTCACCACCAAATAGATGTAACAGAGCTAAAGATGGGCCCAAAGGTGATTTGAACCAGATCTTTCAGGTCACTGGTGCATCAATTAGCTAATAGGCAGCGAAGCTTGCTAGACTATCAGAATGCAGGCTGTGTTAATAGCTGTTCTCCTCTAGGCCAAGAGTCTTCCACTTGCAGAAACCCAGGAGATATTCATCTCTTCTCTCTCTTGGAAATGTTGCCATTAGTTTTAAAAGTGACATTTGGTAATATAGCAACAGTGCAGCAAAAAACCCCTCAGACTGCAGAGATGAATAGCTCCTGCCATTTCTCTTTTGTATCCACTGCTGAGCTATTTGAAAAGAGCAGGAGATAAGTAGCCTTATGACCATCACAGATTAACAGGCTCTGAGGCACTGAATGTGGGTTGTTGCTGCTGGGAGTATAATGGCTGTTGAATTCACATTTATACAGAGATTTCAGTGAGGGCACTGCACAGAGCACTATGTGTAAAAAGCCACGTACTATAAACAATGGGGCCATGCAAAATGAGACACAGAGCAAAAACCCGGTCACCCAGGACCAGCAGGGCATTGACCAGTGCCTGCCACACAAGAGACCCAGTCTGATTGCAGTTTATGAATCCTCCTCAGAGTCAAGGGATATGCTGGAGCCTGTAAAATTCCAACTACTCTTGTAGCTTTTTGCTATCGGGGATGCGAGTTCTTGGCTGCCTCTGAACCTGCAATACGGGTGCAGCAGCCTCCGGAGAGGTTTCAGTTGTCCTGCCTGGCTTTCTGATGCATGGAACAGGCACTGAGTGACTTCCCCCGCCAGGCAAGCAAAGGAAGCTCCGGAGGACAAAGTTGCAGTGCAGCTGGTGGATTCTCTCACTGCCTCTGCTTTTGCGTGCTTCCCATTTTGCCCAGCTGAATGATCAGCGATAGGCTCCAAGAGTGGCTGGAGCAGTGGCAGTCGGAGTCATGGAAGTGCCTGGGGCTGATGTGCTTGAGGCACAGGCCTGGACATGCCCTGTCCTCACTTTCCAAAGCACATGTCCTAAAGAGCGAGCAGGGGCTTGCTCAAGGGTGGCCAAGATGAGAGCAACTTCTGCCATCCCTGCTTTTGTGCTGGAATATTAGAGACTCAGAAACAGCTGTGCTAGGCTCTCACAAGGCAATGATACGACTAGTACTTTGCAGTTCTCTGGCACCTTCAACCAGGAATCACAAAACACTCTACAGACATGAATGACTTCAGTCTCGCGACCCTTCTGGGATATAGGTCTCTATTATTGTCCTCATATTATGGATAGGAAAATGGAGACACTGAGGGAGAAGTAACTTGCCAGGGGCCCGCACTGAGTCAAGGGTAGAGCTGGGGAAAGAACCAAGGCATCTTGATTCCCAGTCCTCTGCTCTAACCTCTAGACCAGAGGTGGGCAAACTACTGCCCGTGGGACCGTCCTGCCCGGCCCCTGAGCTCCTTGCCTGGGACACTCACCCCCAGCCCCTCCCCCGCTGTTCCCCCTTCCCCCGCAGCCTCACCTCACTGCATGGGCAGCGGGGCTGCGAGCTGCTGCTGCTCTGAGTGGCATGGTAAGGGGGTGGTGGTGGCGGCGCGTGCACGTGCGGTGGTGGAGGGGTTGGGTAGGGTGTCCCGGGGGGCAGTCAGGGGACAGAAAGCAGGGGGCGGAGGTTCTGGGAGAGGGCGGTTGGGGAACAGGGGGGGTTGGATAGGGCGTGGGAGTCTCAGGGGGCCTGTCAGGGGGCAAGGGTGTGGATAGGTCAGGGCAGTCAGGGGACAGGGAGCAGGGGGGGTTGGATAGGGGGTGAGATCCCGGGGGGGTGGTGGTTTGGGGCAGGGGGTCCCAGGAGGGGGCAGTCAGGGGACAAGGAGCAGGGGGGTTGGATGGGTCGGAGGTTCTGAGGGGGACAGTCAGGGGGCGGGAAGTGGGAGGGGCCAATAGGGGACGGGGGCCAAGCTGTTTGGGGGCCACAGCCTTCCCTACCTGGCCCTCCATACAGTTTAGCACCCTGATGTGGCCCTCAGGCCAAAAGGTTTGCCCACCCCTGCTCTAGAAAATGCTGCCTTCTAATAATTAATCGTAACAAGTCAGTTATATATGCATGTATTTACAGTGTATGGTACCAACACCATAGTATCTGAGCACCTTCTAGACATTGAGAGTTAGCCCCACAACACTTCAATGAGATAGAGAAGTCATATTGTACCTGTTTTGCAAATGAGGAATTGAAGCACTGTGATTAAGGTCAATTTAATCTCCTGTGTTCTTCAAGGAATATTACATTACATAAAGAACCTGTGCAGGTCCCAATGAGCCACCCAAATGCTGCATGAGTTCATTGTAACAATGTAATTCAGGGCACTGGGTCCCAGGAATCTCAATAGTTCTTTCTAACTCAAGAGAAAATGTTACATCCAAATTGCTATGTTTGCACCTTCAAAGAACAGAATTTGTTCATGGCAAAGAGTTTTAGATCTCAGTCTAGTCCTTTTATTTCAACAGGTGTCTCTGCAATTGCTGTTTCTCAGGATATGTCTACACTACGAAATTAGGTTGAATTTATATAAGTCGATTTTTTAGAAATCGTTTTTATATAGTTGATTGTGTGTCCCCCCACACAAAATGCTCTAACTGCATTAACTCGGCGGAGAGCTTCCCCAGTTCCGAGGCTAGCGTCGACTTCCGGAGCGTTGCACTGTGGGTAGCTATCCCACAGTTCCTGCAGTCTCCGCCACCCATTGGAATTCTGGGTTAAGATCGCAATGCCTAATGGGGCAAAAACATTGTCCCGGGTGGTTCTGGGTACATGTCGTCAGGCCCTCCCTCCCTCCGTGAAAGCAACAGTGGACAATCATTTCACGCCTTTTTTCCTGGGTTACCTGTGCAAATGCCATACCACGGCAAGCATGGAGCCCGCTCAGCTCGCTGTCACCATACGTCTCCTGGGTGCTGGCAGATGCGGTACTGCACTGCTACATAGCAGCAATCCATTGCCTTGTGGCAGCAGACGGTGCAATAGGCCTCATAACTATCGTCGTCATGTCCGAGGTGCTCCTGGCCGCCTTGGTAAGGTCGGTCAGGAGCGCCTGGGCAGACATGGGCACAGGGACTAAATTAGGAGTGACTCGACCAGGACATTCTCTTTAGTCCTGCCTGCAGTCCTATTGTATCGTCTTATGGCGAGCAGGCAGGAGATGGGGATGGCTAGCAGTCCTACTGCACCGTCTGCTGCCGGCCAAAAGGTGTAAAAGATAGATGGAGTGGATCAAAACAAGAAATACACCAGATTTGTTTTGTATTCATTTGCTCCCCCCTCCCTCCCTCTGTGAAATCAACGGCCGACAATCGTTTCTGTGAGGTCTGTCAGGGGCACCTTGAAAAGTTTAATGGAGATTCAGTCCTGCCTGAAATACCGGGGAGAGGGATAGTTCAGTGGGTTGAGCATTGGATTGAGCATTGGCCTGCTAAACCCAGGGTTTTGAGTTCAATCCTTGAGGGGGCCATTCTGTGTGACAGTTGTTTTTGTTTCTCCTTGATGTAAAGCCACCCCCTTCATTGATTTTAAGTCCCTGTAAGCCAACCCTGTAAGCCATGTCGTCAGTCGCCCCTCCCTCCGTCAGAGCAACGGCAGACAATTGTTCCATGCCTTTTTTCTGTGCAGACGCCATACCACGATAAGCATGGAGCCTGCTCAGATCACTTTGGCAATTAGGCGCACATTAAACACCACGTGCATTATCCAGAAGTATATGCAGCACCAGAACATGGCAAAGCAAAACCGGGCGAGTAGGTGATGTCAGCATGGTGACGAGAGTGATGAGGACATGGACACAGACTTCTCTCAAAGCACAGGCCCTGGCAATGTGGGCATCATGGTGCTAATGGTGCTAATGTGGTGGAACGCTGATTCTGGGCCTGGGAAACAAGCACAGACTGGTGGGACCGCATAGTGTTGCAGGTCTGGGATGATTCCCAGTGGCTGCGAAACTTTCGCATGCGTAAGGGCACTTTCATGGAACTTTGTGACTTGCTTTCCCCTGCCCTGAGGCGCATGAATACCAAGATGAGAGCAGCCCTCACAGTTGAGAAGCGAGTGGCAATAGCCCTGTGGAAGCTTGCAATGCAAGACAGCTATCCGTCAGTCGGGAATCAATTTGGAGTGGGCAAATCTACTGTGGGGGCTGCTGTGATCCAAGTAGCGAACGCAATCAAAGATCTACTGATATCAAGGGTAGTGACCCTGGGAAATGTGCAGGTCATAGTGGATAGCTTTGCTGCAATGGGATTCCCTAACTGTGGTGGGGCCATAGACGGAACCCCTATCCCTGTCTTGGCACCGGAGCACCAAGCCGGCGAGTACATAAACCGCAAGGGGTACTTTTCAATAGTGCTGCAAGCTCTGGTGGATCACAAGGGACATTTCACCAACATCAACGTGGGATGACCAGGAAAGGTACATGACACTCACATTTTCAGGAACTCTGGTCTGTTTCAAAAGCTGCAGGAAGGGACTTTATTCCCAGACCAGAAAATAACCGTTGGGGATGTTGAAATGCCTATAGTTATCCTTGGGGACCCAGCCTAACCCTTAATGCCATGGCTCATGAAGTCATACACAGGCAGTCTGGACAGTAGTCAGGAGCTGTTCAACTACAGGCTGAGCAAGTGCAGAATGGTGGTAGAATGTGCATTTGGACGTTTAAAAGCTCACTGGTGCAGTTTACTGACTCGGTTAGACCTCAGCGAAACCAATATTCCCACTGTTATTACTGCTTGCTGTGCGCTCCACAATATCTGTGAGAGTAAGGGGGAGACGTTTATGCGGGGTGGGAGGTTGAGGCAAATCGCCTGGCCGCTGGTTATGCGCAGCCAGACACCAGGGCAGTTAGAAGAGCACAGGAGGGCACGGTGCGCATCAGAGAAGCTTTGAAAACCAGTTGCATGTCTGGCCAGGCTACGGTGTGAAAGTTCTGTTTGTTTCTCCTTGATGGAAACCCCCCCCTTGGTTCACTCTACTTCCCTGTAAGCTAACCACTCTCCCCTCCTCCCTTCGATCACCGCTTGCAGAGGCAATAAAGTCATTGTTGCTTCACATTCATGCATTCTTTATTAATCCATCACACAAATAGGGGGATAACTGCCAAGGTAGCCTGGGAAGGGTGGTGGAGGAGGGAAGGACAAGGCCACACAGCACTTTAAAAGTTTAAAACTTATTGAATGCCAGCCTTCTGTTGCTTGGGCAATCCTCTGGGGTGGAGTGGCTGGGTGGATGGAGGTCCCCCCACCGCGTTCTTGGGCGTCTGGGTGAGGAGGCTATGGAACTTGGGGAGGAGGGCGGTTGGTTACACAGGGGCTGTAGCAGCGGTCTGTGCTCCAGCTGCCTTTGCTGCAGCTCAACCATATGCTGGAACATATTAGTTTGATCCTCCAGCAGTCTCAGCATTGAATCTTGCCTCCTCTCATCACGCTGCTGCCACCTTTCAGCTTCAGCCCTCTCTTCAGCCCGCCACCTCTCCTCCCGGTCATTTTGTGCTTTCCTGCACTCTGACATTGTCTGCCTCCACGCATTCATCTGTGCTCTGTCAGTGTGGGAGGACAGCATGAGCTCAGAGAACATTTCATTGCAAGTGCGTTTCTTTTGCCTTCTAATCTTTGCTAGCCTCTGGGAAGGAGAAGATCCTGTGATCCTTGAAACACATGCAGCTGGTGGAGAAAAAAAAAAGGGACAGTGGTATTTAAAAAGACACATTTTATAGAACAATGGGTACACTCTTTCACAGTAAACCTTGCTGTTAACATTATATACATAGTACATGTGCTTTCGTTACAAGGTCGCATTCTGCCTCTCCCCACCACGTGGCTAGCCCCTCCCCCTTCGCCCCTTCCCGTGGCTAACAGCGGGGAACATTTCTGTTCAGCCACAGGCAAACAGCCCAGCAGGAACGGCCACCTCTGAATGTCCCCTTAAGAAAAGCACCCTATTTCAACCAGGTAACCATGATATCACTCTCCTGAGGATAACACAGAGAGATAAAGAACAGATGTTTGAATGCCAGCAAACATACACTGCAATGCTTTGTTCTGCAATGATTCTCGACTACGTGCTACTGGCCTTGCGTGGTAAAGTGTCCTACCATGGTGGACGGAGTAAGGCTGCCTTCCCCAGAAACCTTTTGCAAAGGCTTTGGGAGTACATCCAGGAGAGCTTTATGGAGATGTCGCTGGAGGATTTCTGCTCCATCCCCAGACACGTTAACAGACTTTTCCAGTAGCTGTACTGGCCGCGAATGCCAGGGCAAATGAATCATTACACACGCTTGCTTTTAAACCATGTATACTATTTAAAAAGGTACACTCACCAGAGGTCCCTTCTCCGCCTGGCGGGTCCGGGAGGCAGCCTTGGGTGGGTTCGGGGCGTACTGGCTCCAGGTCCAGGGTGAGAAATAGTTCCTGGCTGTCAGGAAAACCGGTTTCTCCACTTGCTTGCTGTGAGCTATCTACAACCTCATCATCATCATCTTCCTCATCCCCAAAACCTGCTTCTGTGTTGCCTCCATCTCCACTGAAGGAGTCAAACAACACGGTTGGGGTAGTGGTGGCTGAACCGCCTAAAATGGCATGCAGCTCATCATAGAAGCGGCATGTTTTGGGCTCTGACCCGGAGCGGCCGTTTGCCTCTCTGGTTTTCTGGTAGGCTTGCCTCAGC
The DNA here is from genome assembly GCF_965140295.1 of Lepidochelys olivacea. Classification (NCBI taxonomy): domain Eukaryota; kingdom Metazoa; phylum Chordata; order Testudines; family Cheloniidae; genus Lepidochelys; species Lepidochelys olivacea. The sequence continues at coordinate 150,673,542 of NC_140413.1, read as the reverse complement.
TCCTTAAATTTCATGTGGTACGGCTTCGGGTCCCTGTTATGGCCTCTGACCTTCATGCCCTGGGAGATTTTGACAAATGTTTTGGCATTTTGAAAACTGGAACGGAGTTCTGATAGCACGGATTCCTCTCCCCATACAGCGATCAGATCCCGTACCTCCCGTTCGCTCCATGCTGGTGCTCTTTTGTGATTCTGGGACTACATCATGGTCACCTCTACTGATGAGCTTGGCATGGTCACCTCTGCTGATGAGCTCTGCACTCACCTGCAGCTTACCACGCTGGTCAAACAGGAAATGAAATTCAAAAGTTCGCGGGCCTTTTCCTGTCTACCTGGCCAGTGCATCTGAGTTGAGAGCGCTGTCCAGAGCAGTCACAATGGAGCACTCTGGGATAGCTCCCATAGGCAAATACCATCTAATTGCACCCACAGTACCCCAAATTCGACCCGGCAAGGTTGATTTCAGCGCTAATCCCCTTGTCGGGGCTGGAGTAAGGAAATCGATTTTAAGAGCCCTTTAAGTCAAGAAAAAGGGCTTCGTTGTGTGGACGGGTGCAGGGTTAAATTGATTTAACCCTGCTAAATTCAACCTCAACTCCTAGTGTAGACCAGGGCTTAATAAAAGGATGAGTGGTTAATTCCTCCCCCCTACATTTTTAAGAATAATTGGTACTCAAGGAAGCAAGAGACTAACAGAATTGTCTACAGGTTCCTACAGATACATGCTACAGAGCACTGATGTTCCAGCTTAATCCTATCCAGCAACATACCTTATTCCACTCCTGGGAGTCCCCTAAGTGGAGAATGCCAATTATACCAAATTGTGTGGGGATACACTTAAACTTCCATGAGGGAACCAGAGTTTCATGAGGTAGTCTGAGGTCTACAGTACAGACTAAGGGTTTGTCTACACTACCACTTTTGTGAGTATAACTTCTGTCACTCAGGGGTGTGAAAAAACCCACCCCCCTAAGCAACATAAGTTACACCAACAGAAGTGCCAGTGTGCACAGCGCTATGTTGGTGGGAGAGCTTCTCCCACTGCCATAGCTACCGCTGCTCGTGGAAGTGGTTTTATTATGTTGACCAGAGAACTCTTTTCCGTCTGCACAGAGCGGCTACACAAGTGATTTTACAGCAGCACAGCTGCATCAGTACAGCTGTGCCGCTGTAAGCTCGCTCATGTAGACATGGCCTTCCAGAGGTATAACTATGTGTGAAAAATCCACCCCCCTGATCTGAGTGATGTAGTTATACTAACCTACCCCCTGGTGTAAACAGTGCTAAGTTGGTGGGAGAGCTTCTCCCTTTGAAATAGCTATCGCCTCTCCTGTTGGCATAGAGCATCTTCATTAAAGAGCTACAGTGGCACAGCTGCATCAGTGCAGCTGTGCCGATGCAGCATTTTAAGTGTAGACTTTGCCTTAGAAGGGCGTCCAGGACTGAAATAGCAAAGAGGCTGCAGCACTGGATCTGAGGAACACTAGCAGAACTGTAAGTGGGTGGCACTGGAATACAGTGGGGAGGGGCTACAGGTCAGGATCAAGAGGGATTGACAGAACTACATGGAGAGCATAGGACTGGAATAGCAGGGGCGGCTGCAGGTCCAGAGTGAGAGGCATTGTCAGATTTCTGTGTTGAGCTTTTATAAGTGTGTGAGAGTAAAGTGCCCTGCATTATATCTTTCAAAAAAGGGGAGGACCCATTGATCTTGCTACACTGGAACCATTGACCCCCAGGGCAACCTCCATTGTGCCAATGAATTCACACTCTAGCTTCTGTAATTGCTAAAATTCAGAACCAAACAAGTGAAGTTTAAAGATAACTTTATGGCTGAATCTATTGCTCTCCGTAAGTAAACACACACTGTCTTTGGTTTTGATTCCAATGCTGAAAAAAACAGTTTTCAAAACCCCTACAGTTGCTGTAAAACAGACTATGTTATCCTTTGGACAGCTCTAGTAATTATTCTATTGCTTGTCATTTCAGTACATTTGGTTCAAAATGTATAAGAAAGCAATTTTCCTCCTGGGGACAGAAGAGGGTATCTAGCAGGGATTGAGGGACCACTCTCATCATGGCAGGATTTCTTTCCTTGTAATGAGGTAATGATTCTGTGGGGATTAAGGCAAAATGAGTATTTTCAACGGAGAGGGCCAAAAAAGGAAGAAGGTTCCCTTCCCCCCTCCGCTGCTTCCTGTGGTCAGGTGATGGCCTGTTAAGCACAACCATGCAAGTCTTTTTCCAAAAGAATCACTGCTCTATGTCCTGGGAATTTCATTCACTTTAGATCTTTTACATGTTCTCTAGAGTAAAGAGCCAAGGAGTTAAACCTGCAAAGTACTGAATGCCCTCAACTCCTAGTCTTCCACTTTTGAAACCTGCAGTGGTATTAGCAAGACAGTGAAGCAATCTGAGCTATGGCAAAATGTGCTATTAAAATGGGCCCGATTCACCACTTCCTTGCCTCTTGAGTTATAATTTATGCCTTGTGCTAAGTGGCTGCCAGTTCCAAGGAGCAGCATTTAATATCCTCTCTGTGTAGGTGCAAAAGACTACACAAGGTACAAGGCAGAGGAGGATCAGGCCCTACGGTTCCAGCTGACAAGTGTTAACTGTGCAAAGGCGTGACCAGAATAGAATGTCTCCTGTGAGCCTGATTTCTTCAGCCTCCTGTCGAAAACAAGAATTACCTGATATGGCTAAAAACAATCGGAGTATAACCCTCACCCTGCAAAACTGGCATAAACTGAGAAAGCTGCTGAATCTAAAATATCGCCTTCTGAGGATTTGCTCAATTTCAACCTGCAAACAGAAATAAATTTTTCAAAACCTGGGCCCATAAAGGGATTATAACCTGTAAGACTGTTTCCTCAATTATGTTCTTATGTCCTTCAATCAACTACAGCACCAGTTCAATATAGAGACAAAACACTTTTATATGCACCTACAATTAAAAGGCTTTTTATATCCAAGACTAGGTATTTACTTTCTTTTTATGTTTCAGACAGAGAGAAATACTTTCAGTAAACAAAGATCCCTAAGTATTCCATTTCTAAATTGTGTAGGATCCTACTAAATAGTAATTGACACCTTAGTGACCCTTCTTCCCCTTCAAGAATGAATTTGCTAGGCAAATGTTCGAGCCCTCACTGCCACTGAACTGCAGAGGCTGGGGGCTCAGACTGTAAATTGGGTAAATGCTATGTGGGAGAATGGCAGGATGTGGAAGTTGTGGCAGGATCTTGGGTGTCTAGCCACCATAGCTGTGAATACCATATTTGCTTCACCTACAGCCATTGTATTCATGGAATAGGTATATTTCATATATTCATAGGCTGCATCAGCTCTCCTTGGTTCCCTCAGAGGAGTATGTATGTGCCCTCTATAATGCTCAGTACAGATGGGATGTTCTCCATGGAATAGGATTCTGAAACAACTTGGTGCTGCATGTGCCTATCTATAGGAAAGAGAATGAGGTCTGTAACCCTGCAGCTCACAGCGTTTAGGAAAAAGAACGAGGAGTACTTGTGGCACCTTAGAGACTAACACATTTATTTGAGCATAAGCTTTCATGTGCTAAAACCCACTTCATTGGATGGATGAAGTGGGTTTTAGCCCACGAAAGCTTATGCTCAAATAAATGTATTAGTCTCTAAGGTGCCACAAATACTCCTCGTTCTTTTTGCTGATACAGGCTACCACTCTGAAACCTGTCAGCGTTTAGGAAGTATCCTAGGCACACAGGGGCAGAGGGCTGGTTGATGCCAGTAGTGTCCCTAATGGGTCTTTGAAAGGAGCAAAAGTCATGGATGCCAAGTGCAGTTCTGATCTTGATTACTACACAGAGTGCATGACTCTTGTGGGTCAACTTCTCTTTCTCTCCCTTCTGCTCATCACGGAAGTGTCAAATAGAAGGCTGCGGGGGGTAGCTTGCACCTCTGTATGAACTGTGCCTCAGATTGAGGAAGTTCCTCTGAAGTTCACAGAGGATGTTAGAAGGGCAAGGGCACTTCCTTCTCTGAGCCTTTCTCTTCCTTGCCCGTTGACTTCTTTCTCTGCCTCATGATGTACGGACCCAGAAAAGGTAGGTGTTGTACTTCAGTCTCTTCCCAGGGATGTCCCCTACTGCTTCAGTGACCCCTCGCCCAGAAACCCCATTGTGGGTGTGATGGTGAGGGAGCTGGGATCAGTTATATATGGAACCAGAGCCTTATCAGAAGAGCAGCTCAAATGTTAGTGGCCTTAAACTTCGGACTGATTTGTCCTTCTGCTGATAAATTGTATAGTCAATTGCTAGACCACTCTTACGGTTCATTATGAAATATACTCAAGAGACAAATTAACCAGTCAGATTTATTAAGATGGTACAGGAAAAAAGTTCTATATGATATCAGTCTCCGCAGAGCAGTTCCATGCAGTGACGACACATTTCCCTTACGCAGAAGGTGTGCCCCCAAGTTACACATTTCAGCTGGGACTATTTATCTGATTTTACAGGTTACACATTTCTTTACACATCACTAAAATCCAACCCATCAGTTTGTTCCAGTTCTCTAACGTGTTCTATTCCTTCCTTATCTTTCTTTTGGATACTAGCATTCCACATACCGATCCGTGAAGGTACTTCCCTAGCTTGTACTAAAATATAGAATGACAGTATCTTGATTTTCGTCAAGTTTCCTCTCTGCTTGTGCCAAATGCTTACTTAAGAAAAAAATGGTGTTATGGGGTACTTAGCATAAGTGAACAGGATTAAGGTATAGGCCAGTTTAGGTTATATCACTGTTACAATATTTGTACTTAATGTTTTTGGTGCTTAATGCATATTTATATACAGGGCACGGATAATACATATTAATATATCTATTTATATGCTAGTCAGTGCTTCCTTTACTGAAGCCTTTTGGCTGGTGTAGAGGCTTAGTCAATTGTCACTAATAAAGTCTGTTCGCTGGAGGACTTATAGTTGTACAAACGGAGTTTGCCTTCCACTTTATTAGACAGATAGGATTTCTATTGAGATTATGGAATGGATTACTTGCTGCTCATGTGGTGCAGAGTCTACAGGTTCAAGGCAGAAATGGTCAGTAAAGAATTCTCTTTGAAAAGGGCAGTGCTTCCCAAAGTGTGGGTTGCCCCCTTGGGGAAGGACAAAAGGCTAATGGGGGTGGGGAGAAGGTGAATACGTTAAGATGTGTGGGCCTTCAGCAACACATGGTGAAGTTCAAGGGGGGTACAATAGGCTTTGCTCTCTTGAGGAGGCGTTCAGCTTTTGTTAGTTGGGTAGCACAGGAAACACTCCCATAGTATAAGGCTGGTGTAGATGGATGAGGCAGAGTCTGTACTCCTGCCCTGTAGATGAGGTGTCTCAGGGGAGTGAAGGGGGGTCGGGGGAATGACAGAGCAGAGCAGAGCAGAGCAGAGCAGAGCACGGCTATGCCAGTTCTCCACTAGCATAAGTTCCCTAACTTCTGCCAGGTTTGACCAGCAGTGGATCAGGGAGCTGATTTTGGCTCTTCACTGTAGATGAAGTTTGCTTGGGTGGGGTGGAGAATCCAGAACTATTTGTTTATTTGACATTAACCTGATAAATATAAATTCAGTTGAACTGATTATGTTATTCTAAGATGGAAAGGACATTTTATATTAAATTTAGAGATAGGTATTTAATGATGTATTTTATTATTAATTTGAGGGGTATTAATAAAGTTTATCAGTTGGAAAAGTTGTGTCTGAAGTCCATTTCTTTAGCATCAGGAATGAGGGCTCCACCAAACCACATAGCCCGTTCGGGAGGTTAAAGAGAACTAATTAGTCTTTGAATCCATTAATCCCCGGTTGTTCCTCACAATAGATATATATATCTGTGTTTACAAGCTGGGGCATATTCTTCTACCATCTGAGAAGCAGAAGTTGCTTGGATGATCTTGTCCACAATAACAACAAACGCTGCAGAGAAGTGTTAAAATTTACGTGTTCTTCAGGCTCCCTCATCTCTGACTCACTCATGGGTTGTCAACTTTAGAGCCAGACCTTCACTTAAACCTGGTGTTTCAACTGTAGCTGCTCCCATCTGAATAGAGAAAGGGGTGGGCGATGAAGAAGTAAAATTTTTTTTAAATACATCAGAAGCAGGAAGTCTGCCAAACAAACAGTTGGTGCGGCCACTGGATAACCAAGGTACTGAAGGACCATTCAAGGAAGACAAAGCCATTGCAGAGAAGCTAAATGAATTCTTTGCATCCATCTTCAGTGCAGAGGATATGAAGGTGATTCCCACACATAAGCCATTCTTTTTAGGAGAGAAATCTAAGGAATTGTCCTAGATTGAGATGTCCACAGAGGAGGCTAATAAAATTTGTATATATACACCGACAGAGAACATGAAAAAATGGGTGTTGCCATACCAACTGTAACAAGATGAATTCATAGATTCATAGATACTAAGGCAGAAGGGACCATTATGACCATCTAGTCCAACCTCCTGCACAACGCAGGCCACAGAATCTCACCCATCCACTCGTGCGAAAAACCTCTCACCTATGTCTGAGCTATTGAAGTCCTCAAATTGTGGTTTAAAGACTTGAAGGAGCAGAGAATCCTCCAGCAAGTGACCCGTGCCCCATGCTACAGAGGAAGATGAAAAACCTCCAGGGCCTCTTCCAATCTGCCCTGGAGGAAAATTCCTTCCCGACCCCAAATATGGTGATCAGCTAAACCCTGAGCATATGGGCAAGATTCACCAGCCAGATACTACAGAAAATTCTTTCCTGGATAACTCAGATCCCACCCCATCTAACATCCCATCACAGGCCATTAGGCCTATTTACCATGAATATTTAAAGACCAATTAGTTACCAAAATCATGTTATCCCATCATACCATCTCCTCCATAAACTTATCGAGTTTAATCTTGAAGCCAGATAGATCTTTTGCCCCAAATGCTTCCCTTGGAAGGCTATTCCAAAACTTCACTCCTCTGATGGTTAGAAACCTTCATCTAATTTCTAATCTAAACTTCCCAATGACCAGTTTATATCCATTTGTTCTTGTGTCCACATTGGTACTGAACTTAACTAATTCCTCTCCCTCTCCAGTATTTATCCCTCTGATATATTTATAGAGAGCAAGCATATCTCCCCTCAACCTTCTTTTAGTTAGGCTAAACAAGCCAAGCTCCTTGAATCTCCTTTCATAAGACAAGTTTTCCATTCCTCATATCATCCTAGTAGCCTTTCTCTGTACCTGTTCCAGTTTGAATTCATCCTTCTTAAACATGGGAGACCAGAACTGCACACAGTATTCCAGGTGAGGTCTCACCAGTGCCTTGTATAACGGTACTAAAACCTCCTTATCTCTACTGGAAATACCTCGCCTGATGCATCCCAAGACCGCATTAGCTTTTTTCACAGCCATATCGCATTGGCGGCTCATCATCATCCTGTGATCAACCAATACTCCAAGGTCCTTCTCCTCCACCGTTACTTCTAATTGATGCGTCCCCAGCTTATAACTAAAATTCTTGTTATTAATCCCTAAATGCATAACCTTACACTTCTCACTATTAAATTTCATCCTATTACTATTACTCCAGTTTACAAGGTCATCCAGATCCTCCTGTATGATATCCCGGTCCTTCTCTAAATTGGCAATACCTCCCAGCTTTGTATCATCCGCAAACTTTATTAGCACACTCCCACTTTTTGTGCCGAGGTCAGTAAAAAAAAGATTAAATAAGATTGGTCCCAAAACTGATCCTTGAGGAACTCCACTGGTAACCTCCCTCCAGCCTGACAGTTCACCTTTCAGTAGGACCCGTTGTAGTCTCCCCTTTAACCAATTGCTTATCCACCTTTCAATTTTCATATTGAGTCCCATCTTTTCCAATTTAACTAATAATTCCCCATGTGGCATGGTATCAAACGCCTTACTGAAATCTAGGTAAATTAGATCCACTGCATTTTCTTTGTCTAAAAAATCTGTTACTTTCTCAAAGAAGGAGATCAGGTTGGTTTGGCACAATCTACCTTTTGTAAAACCATGTTGTATTTTGTCCCATTTACTATTGACTTCAATGTCCTTAACTACTTTCTCCTTCAAAATTTTTTCCAAGACCTTGCATACTACAGATGTCAAACTAACAGGCCTATAGTTATCCGGATCACTTTTTCCCCCTTTCTTAAAAATAGGAACTATGTTAGCAATTCTCCAATCATATGGTACAACCCCTGAGTTTACAGATTCATTAAAAAATCTTGCTAATGGGCTTGCAATTTCAGGTGCCAATTCCTTTAATATTCTTGGATGAAGATTATCTGGGCCCCCCCAATTTAGTCCCATTAAGGTGTTTGAGTTTCGCTTCTACCTCAGATATGGTAATATCTACCTCCATATCCTCATTCCCATTTGTCATGCTACCATTATCCCTAAGATCCATTTTAGCCTTATTAAATACTGAGGCAAAGTATTTGTTTAGATATTGGGCCATGCCTACATTATCCTTGACCTCCACTCCATCCTCAGTGTTTAGCTTTTACTATTGGTTTTAATTCCCTTTGCAAGATCCAACTCTACTTGACTTTTAGCCTGTCTCACTTTATCCCTACATGTTCTGACCTCAATAAGGTAGCTTTCCTTGCTGATCCCTCCCATCTTCCACTCCCTGTATGCTTTCTGCTTTTTCTTAATCACCTCTCTGAGATGCTTGCTCATCCAGCTTGGTTTACAACTCCTGCCTATGAATTTTTTCCCCTTTCTTGGGATACAGGCTTCCGATAGCTTCTTCAGCTTTGATTTAAAGTAATCCCAGGCCTCCTCTGCCTTTAGATCCATAAGTTTTCAGTCCAGTCCACTTCCGTAACTAATTTCCTTAATTTTGGAAAGTCAGCCCTTTTGAAATCAAAAACCTTAGTTGCAGATTTATTTTTGTTAATCCTTCCGTTCAGTTTGAACTGGATTAGCTCATGAACACTTGAACCAAGATTATCCCCTACAACCATTTCTTCTATGAGGTCCTCACTACTCACCAAAACCAAATCTAAAATGGCATCCCCTCTGGTCGGTTCAGCAACTACTTGATGAAGGAATCCATCAGCTATCACATCTAGGAAAATCTGAGCCCTATTATTGTTACTAGCACTCATCCTCCAGTCTATAGCTGGGAAGTTAAAGTCTCCCATGATCATGCTGTTTCCATTAGTATTTACTTTATTAAAAACATTAAAAAGGGCTCTATCCATATCCAAATTAGGTCCCGGCGGTCTATAGCATGCCCCAAGCACTATCCCAGGGGAGGCTCTAATAGTTTTCCTCCCCAATGTAATTTTTGCCCAAACGGACTCTGTCTTATCCATTCCATCGCTTCTTATTTCTTTACATTCTACCTCATCATTGATATACAATGCTACTCTACCACCTTTACCTTTATTTCTGTCTTTCCTAATCAGCACATACCCCTTAATACCTGTAGTCCAGTCATGACGACTATTCCACCATGTTTCTGTTATCCCTCTAACATCTGGTTTCAATTCCTGCACCAGTAGCTCTAGTTCCTCCATTTTGTTACCTAGGCTCCTCGCACTGGTGTACAAACATCTTAATTTTTGCTGTTTGGCCTCGCTCACATTCTGTACCCTATTAGACACGGTCATTCTACAGCCAGTATAACCTATTAGTCTGGTATCCACACTGCCCTTTCTCCTACCCATGGCTGTATCCTTTCTTACTTCATTTTCTTCCCTCTCAATGCTAAAATCCGGCATGGAGATTATCTGGACATCTCCCAGCCATCTCCCCCAGATTCATAGTTTAAAGCTCTCTTAATCAGTTGTGCCAGACTCCATCCTAGAAGTCTATTTCCTTCCCTACTCAGATGAAGTCCATCCCGAGAGAACTGTCCTCTGTCCATGAATGCCTCCCAATGGCCATACATCCCAAAGCCCTCCTTTTAGCACCACTGCCTAAGCCATCTGTTGATAGTCATAATCGTGTCACACCTTTGTTGCCCTTCTCTAGGAACAGGCAGAATCCCACTAAAGATTACCTGAGCCTCGATTTCCTTAAGCGTCTTCCCCAGCCTAGCATAGTCTCCCTTAATACCTTCCAGCAAGAATCTAGCTGTATCATTTGTTCCCACATGAAGGATAATTAGGGGATTCTTTCCTGCTCCCTTTAGGTTCCTTTTCAACCTCAGGTCTACATCCTGTATCTTAGCACCTGGAAGACAGCATACCCTTCTATTCTCTGGATCAGCTCTGGTTACAGGCCTGTCTATTCTTCTCAGTAAAGAGTCCCCGATCATATAGACCTGCCTTTTCCTGGTGACTGTGCTATTCTCCAGTCTATCCCCTGTTCTCTCTGGCTGCAAGTTTTTTCCATTCCTATTCTCCCTTGTAATCCTCTTCAACCCATCCTGTATCCTCCTGGGGCTCATATTTGGGATAGTCTCCATTGACTCTTCCCCTTTTCCCATAGGACTAGCCGCTCTTCTCTTCTTCCTTGCCCTTCCACCTTCAGTGACCACCTGTTGAGCCCCTTCTTCATTTTCCAACTTTGAAAACCTTTTCAGGAGCTCTATTTCTCCTTCACTAGCCTGTCTTTTCCTCTGCCTGGTTCTTTTAGTCACATACTTCCACTGACCACTTTCCTCTCCCAGTCTCCCCACAGAATTCCCCAGTCCTGCTTCCATCTGCAAGTCTGAGCTTGTCCCTTCAGATACCTCATGTCTTTGCTCCATAATCTGCTCAAACCCCTTCTTAAACTCAACCAGACTTTCCACCTGCATCTCCAAACCTTGGATCTTTTCCTCCATCAGCTCTATCAGATGGCATTTCATGCAGACAAAACTCTTACCAGGTGCCCCCTCCAGGATCATGTACATACCGCAGCTTCCACATCCAGTCATCTTCATTGTGTCTTCCATGACATGAGTCACTCCCACTGCTGCCTCTGTATCTGTCTTAGCCTTCCCACCTAAATCCTGTTAATCTGGGAAACACAAACCACACCAAAACACCACCACCCACAGCAAAAACAAACCCCAAACAAGCACCACAAGACAAACTCCCCTTACAAACTCCCACTCAAGCTCCCCTGTTTACAGCTCTGTTTGCTGGCTCCTGTGCTGCTGCAGCTGTCTGAATTAATTAAGGTGGGCTATTATCAGCAGGAGGAAAAAACCTTTTGTAGTGATAATCAGGATGGCCCATTTCAAACAGTTGACAAAAAGGGGTGAGTAACAGTGGGGGGAAAATTAGCATGGGGAAATAGTTTTTACTTTGTGTAATGACCCAGCCACTCCCAGTCTTTATTCAAGCCTAATTTAATTGTGTAAATGGGATAAAATTTAATAGTGCAAAGTGCATTTAGGGACTAACAACAAGACTTTTTGCTATAAACTTATTATCAATTGGAAGTGACAGAGGAGGAGAAAGACCTCAGTGTTTTGGTTGACCACAGGTTGACTATGAGCCACCAATGTGATGTGGCTGTGGAAAAGGCTAGTGCAATCCTAGGATGCATCAGGCAAGATATTTCCAGTAGAGATAGGGAAGTGTTAGTACTATTATACAAGGCACTGGTAAAACATCATTTGGAATACTTTGTGCAGTTCTGGTCTCTCATGTTTAAGGAAGATGAACTCAAAGTGGATCAGGTACAGAGAAGGGTTACAAGGATGATCAGAGGAATGGAAAACCTACATTACAAGAGGAGATTCAAAGAGCTTGGGTTGTTTACCAAACAAAGGGGAGGTATGATTGCTCTCTATAAATACATAAGAGGGATAAATACCAAGGAGAAAGAGGAGTTATTCAAGTTAAGGTGCCAATGTTGACACAAGAAGAAATGAATATAAACTGGCCTTCAACAAGTTCAGGCTTGAAATTAGATGAAGGTTTGTAACCACCAGAGGAATGAAGTTCTGGAACAGCCTTCCAAGGGGAGCAGAGGGGGCAAACAACCTAAGTTGCTTCAGGACTGAGTTTGATAAGCTAATGGCAGGGATGTATGGTGAGACTGCCTACAATGGTATATAGTTGACTTGTGACTGCTAACAGCAAATATCTCCAATGGCCAGTGATGGGACGCTAGTTGTGAGGGAGGAATGGCTGACAGATACTACAGGGAATTCTTTCCCAGCTGTCTGGCTGTTGGGTCCTGCCCACATTCTTAGGATCTAATTGATTGCTATATATGGGATCAGGAAGGAATTTTTCCCTGAGTCAGGTTGGCAAAGACCCTGGGATTTTTTTTTGCCTTCCTCTGCAGCATGGGGCATGGGTCACTTCCTGGTTTAAACTAGTTTAAATAGTTACAGGTTTCAGAGTGGTAGCCGTGTTAGTCTGTATCAGCAAAAACAACGAGGAGTCCTTGTGGCACCTTAGAGACTAACACATTTATTTGGGCATAAGCTTTTGTTGGCTAGAACCCACTTCATCAGATGCATGGAGTGGAAAATACAGTAGCAGGTATAAATACACAGCACATGAAAAGATGGGAGTTGCCTTACCAAGTGTGGGGGGGGGTCAGTGCTAATGAGACAAATCAATTAACAGTCGAATACTAAGGGAGGAAAAATCACTTTTGTAGTGGTAATGAGGGTGGCTGATTCTCTGTAACCTGAAGTCTTTAAATCATGATTTGAAGACTTCAGTAACTCAGCCAATAGGGGTCTATTACAGGAGTGGGTGGTTGAGGTTCTGTTGCCTGCAATGTGCAGGAGGTCAGACTAGTTGATCATGAAGGTCCCTTCTGGCCTTAAAGTCTATGAAGTTTTGAAATAAACTGATAATTAAATGATAGTAAGTCATCAAGACCAGAAGATAGTCACCCAAAATTTCTGAAGGAACTAAAATATGAAACTGTAGAACTACTAACTGTGATATGTAACCTATTGTTTAAATCAGCCTCTCTACCAGATTACAGGTGGATAGCTAATGTAATGCCAATTTTGAAAAAACACTCCAGAGGTGATCCTGGCAGTTACAGGCCAGTAGGTCTAACTTCAGCAAACTGTTTGAAACTATAGTCAAGAACAGAATTATTGGATGTATAGATGAATGTGATATGTTGAGGAAGAATCACCAGGGCTTTTGTAACGGAAAATCATGCCTTACCAATCTATTAGAATTCTTTGAGGGAGTCAAACAAACATGTGGATAATGGTGATCCAGTGGATATAGTGTACTTAGAGTTTCAGAAAGCCTGTGACAAGGTCCCTCAGCAAAGGTTCTTAAGCAAAGTAAGGAGTCCTGGAATAAGAGGGAAGGTCCTATCATGGATCAGTAACTAGTTAAAGCCAGGAAACAAAGGATAGGAATAAATGGTCAGTTTTCACAATGGAGAGAGGTAAATAGTGGGGTCCCCCAAGGACCTTTACAGGGACCAGTGCTGTTCCACATATTCATAAATGATCTGGAAAAGAGGGTAAACAATGAGGTGGCAAAGTTTGCAGATGATACAAAATTATTCAAGATAGTTAAGTCAAAGCAGAAGAGTGAAGAGTTACAAAGGGATCTCACAAAACTGGGTGAATGGGCAACACAAGTGCAGGTGAAATTCAGTGCTGATAAATGCAGAGTAATACACATTGGAAAACACAATCCCAACTATACATATAAAATGTGGTCTAAAGTAGCTGTTACAACTCAAGAAGGAGATCATGGAGTCATTGTGGATTGTTCTCTGAAAACATCTGCTCAATATACAGTGGCAGTCAAAAAAGCTAACAATGTTATGAACCATTAGGAAAGGGATAGAAAATAAGACAGAAAATATTGTAATGCCATGATATAAATCCATGGTACACCCCACCTTGAATATTGTGAACAGTTCTGGTCACATCATCTCAAAAACGGTACATTGGAATTGGAAAAAGTTCAGAGAAGGGCAACTATCATGAATGTCATGGAGAAAGTGAATGAGGAAGTGTAATTTACCCCTTCATATAACACAAGAACCAGGAGTCACCCAATGAAATTAATAGGCAGCAGGATTAAAATAAACCTAAGCACATAGTTCTTCACACTCAGTCAACCTATGGACCTCTTTGCCATGGGATGTTGTGAACACCAAAAGTTTAACTGGGTTTAAAAAAGAATTAGATAAGTTCATGGAGGATAGATCCCTCAATGGCTATTAGCCAAGATGGTCAGGGACACAACCCCGTGCTGTGGATGTCCCTAAACCTCTGACTGCCAGAAGCTGGGACAGGATGGCAGGGGATGGCTCACTCAATAAATTGCCCTTTTCCTTCCCTCTGCGAAGGGTCCCCGGATGCAACCTGGACTGTGGGACCACTGAGTCCTCCAAACCCACCAGCCTGGGCTGCCCTTCACACTGTGATGCTGATGTCAAGCTACAAGCCTCTGACAGGCACTGCACTTACACAGCCATCCACAGGCAGGGACACAACCAACTGATTTACATGAATGATCTCCCAGCCACTCATAAACCAACAATAGAGAGGCTCTAGCCAATTCCCCCCAGCTCCAGCCCTACACCCCAGAACTTGTACTGTCTTACGCTGGTCAGAAGCCTGACCAGTGTAAGCTCAAAATTTAATTTGCCACTCAAAGGGTAGTGGATGTACAACAGTCCTTGTTAACCTGAGCTGAGATTCTCCAAGCTCTTCAACCAAAAGCAGACTGTGTTAGATGAAATATAAAATATTTATTAATTACAGAAAGGTAGATTTTAAATGATTATAAGTCTCAGGCATAGAGATCAAAGCTGGTTACCTAAGAAATAATAATAAATTTGCAATCTAAATTTTAACTTAAACAGACTAAGCAAGATTTGAATCAAACAGTTTCTCACTCTAACAGATGGTATAAGCAGCTTACAGTTCCTAAATACACAGACTGGACCCCCTTTCCAGCCTGGGACTAATCTTCCTAGTTCAAAGTCTGTCTTCTGGACAATCTTCCAGGAGTTGAGATGGAGGGTGTGTGTGAGGCCAAGTGATGATGTCACTGACTTTTATTCTGTCTTCTAGCTACTAGAAAGATCCTTGCTATGATGTGAATGCATTGTACAAAACATATCATATGACAGTGGGGAATATGGGAGTTCCAGGGTGCTACTTTGAAGTACAGCATGCCACACCCTCTGAAGCATCTGACATTGGCCACCATCAGAAGACAGGACACTGGGCTAGATGGACCATTGGTCTGACCTTAGAGGTTTTTAAGGTCAGGCTTGACAAAGCCCTGGCTGGGATGATTTAGTTGGGGATTGGTCCTGCTTTGAGCAGGGGGTTGGACTAGATGACCTCCTGAGGTCCCTTCCAACCCTGATATTTTATGATTCTATGACCCAGTATGGCTGAATTTATGTTCTTAAGCCCAAAAGAGGATTGCTTTGTGACTTGTAAACACAACTAGCCGTAATAGTTATACTCAGATCCTGTGATTTGCATAATGATCTGATATTAAATTACAACAAAGCACATTGATAAGTGAATGGCAGTGATTAGCCAGGAGCTTTGGTGTCCACTACAGGAGACTGCTGTGTTTGGTTCAGTCTGCAACATCCCCTGAAGATCAGCTACTTTTTAATTTTGATTGGTGCAAAAGAGGAACACTGGGTTTGCATCAGTGACTAGCTTAGTGGAAGTGTGTGAAAATGTTATTAAAATGGGAAAATGCCTCTTCAAGTGGGTTTTGCTTTGCCACTTAACAGTCCCATATAAATGATGTACAAAGGATTTGGATGAGAGGACGCTATCAGAAATAATAAACTATTAATAGGAACTAGTCAAGTTTCACTCAGTGGGATTAAGACTCAATCATCTCCCATTTAGGAGTATAGTACTAAGCCATCCTTCTGATATGACAAGGTTTGTGTTTTCCCTGAATCATTTCTTAGTGAGGAGGAAGAGCGGATTTTCATTTAAAATTTTTCATTTGTGTCAACGATCCTTTTGTGGGTTTGCAGCTCTGCGGAGACCTCCAGGCTCATACTCTAACCATCCAGTTGGAGGAACGGTGTAGGAGATAGGATCATCATTGGAAACCGTGAGCACAGGGGGTTGCTGAAGCAAGTCACTTGGCACAGAGTGGGTTGTGGGGTAGGATGCTGTTTTCTGAGAGGGGTGCAGACAGGTGTGGGTTCCACAGCTTGCCATATATGGGTGGAGGCAGTGGTGTAACGGAATGGAAAGGGGCA
Source organism: Lepidochelys olivacea (assembly GCF_965140295.1). Taxonomy (NCBI): domain Eukaryota; kingdom Metazoa; phylum Chordata; order Testudines; family Cheloniidae; genus Lepidochelys; species Lepidochelys olivacea. The sequence goes on along the minus strand of NC_140413.1, from coordinate 150,657,373 downwards.
GCTGTATATTTCCTCACTTTGAGGAGAGAAGGTGCATCCTCTAGAACTGCACTAGGTGCTATAAACAAAAATCACAGATAACAGAGGAAAAGACTTACGAGGGTGTCTATCCATCCACCCCTCTCTTCCCCAAGTTTGAACCATTTAGTTAAAGTGCCCCCAGTGAGGGAGCTTCCAACCCTTCCCTTGGGAGTCTGTTCCACAGCTCGACAGATATCATCATTAGAGAGTTATTTTTTCTTGATATCCAGACTAAAATATCCTTTGTACAATTTCATCTCTTTATTATCAGAGCCCCACCCCACTTCAAAAGCAGGTCAGTCAGGGGAACCCATTTAAAACTTAGTTAAAATAAGTAGTGTGAATGGGCCCCAAATGTGTTGCAGATGGGACCCTTGAGTCAGTTGTTTCACTAGTGTAGAAGAGCCTTAGCTATAGATCCCTGTGCCATCCTACACAATCCCCCTCCTTCAAGTATTTGGAGACAGCCCAGTGCTACATACTGTAACCAATCTGTGGTCACCAATTGTAGGGAATTGAATGGTTATCCCTGTGCTGTGCAGCCTGGGCATTCAGATTTCCACAGCATCAGCAGGAATGGAAACCAGACCCCCCTACCACCGGAGCTAACCAGAGAATTGTCATGAGCTGCTAGCCCAGTAGGGCCTGTGACTAGAAAGGCTACTGTCACCAAGTTACCACCAATATTTGTTTGCATTTTTAAATGAATTTGCTGGGACTCTGTGTGATGGGATCCTCCCAGATGGAGCCTGGGACTGTGGGACCACAGTGCCCCCTGAACTCTCTCCAGCCTGGGCTGCCTCTCACAATGCCTTGCTAGTGACCAGCAGCAAACCCCTCCAGGTGCTGTTATCACTCAGCACAACCACATGTGGAGACCAACACCCAGCTAGATTGCATGAATGTGCCGAGAGCCACTCATGAACCACACAGGGAAAGGCACCAGCCAAATCCCCCCAGCTCTGTACCCTAGGAATATACTGTCTTGCACTGCTCAAGACGAGCAATGCAAATGTATTAATTGCTTCACCACTTAATCAATAGAAAGTGGATGTACACTAGCCTTTGTAAAACCTGAGCACTTTTGACACACACTTCGTACGAACTCACTGGTAAAGATAAACAGTAAAACAAATGTATTGACTACAAAAGATTTAATATCACTTAAAATCTGTGATAGGAAAAAAGTCAGAGTTAGTTACCAACAGAAATAAAATACAAGCACCTAGTCTAACTCTCAACCCTATTAGACTGGGCAACAACTAGACTGAGCAGTTTTTCTCACCCCACTGGACATTGCAGTTCATAGCACACAGGTTTCACCCTTGAAATCTGGGCCAGTCCCCTCAGTTGGAGACTTCAGAGTGTCCTTGTTGCTTGCAGCGTAGGTGGGTGAAGGAGAAAGGCCCAGCATGTGGCCACAGTGTCTGTTTTCTACCCTCAGTCCTATGTGCTTGGGGAGCACAAGTCCTGGCATGTCTGGTAGCATTGTTGAGTCTCCAGACAAGGTTGAGCAATTCCCCTGGTGTGGCCTCATGCAGGTGAGTCATTGAATTGTAGCTCCCTTGCTGGACAATGGTTGTTGATGGGTTGTTTAACACCCTTCCCGGGTATTGGTTACTTTCCCTGCTGTTGCCTCTGGGGAGCTAATATCTGGCTGATTCCCCAACTTACAGCATGTTTTAGTTACAACCATACAACACAATTCTCATAACTTCATACGCATTAATGATGCACATACTGTATATGGATGGAGAAATAACTTTCAACAGATCATAACCTTTCCCCTGATACATATAAAGCATGTCTTGTAAGGTAAGATCACAATTATATAAAAATTAGGAATATGGGGGCTACAAGACACTTCCCCAAGGTATAGTAGGTCACACTCTGTTTGCACCCCTGTTGGTTTGGCTCTCCACAAATATCCTAGGCATCACTCAGAAATGTTTGAGACACATCACTCACTGGGATCTCAAAACTATCTGCATTTCACACAAATGTTGTGTCCCCTTGCTTTTACTGTTGAAAATGACTTAACATCAGAAACATAGATCCATGAAAGTGTAGTTGTAGAAAGAGGCGTTTACACTACAGGAATGACTCCCACAGCAGTGTATCTCCAGCAGAAATAACATTGGTGTGTCCTTCTTTGTGTCTTTGTTAACTTTATATCCCTCCTCTGGGCGTTGGTAGATAGGATTCAAGGGAATTAGTTCACTGGCAGGAATTTTAATGGTATATTGTGGAATAGTGACAGAAGGTGAATTTTTAATTTGTAAATGTATTTGCCCTGGAAACCTGATACTAAGAATTATATTCATTCAATCAGAGAACACAACCATACTGTGTCACCTATGGGGGCAATCAAAACAGCTGAAATGTCGGATATTCAATTTTCACAACAGACTGTTTGTAAATGGACTACAGATCAAGAACTTTTTGGCAAATTTAAAATACTTTTGAGAAAAAAAAAGTAGTCCATGTGCTATTTATAAACAGAAAAAAAGTGAAATTCACTGAGTAAATTATTTATTATAGATGTGCCCAGCTGACATATACTTGTGCCATTCTGATTTCACCCATTAAAGGGCAGTGGTACACACAATACCTGCCCCCACAAACTCTCCCCCCACACACACACATGAAAGCCTCCCTATGCTCCCACAAAAGCCATTGCCCTCAGTCACTTTTAATGTTTTTTCTAGATTCCTTCAGTTTGTCAAGATATTTCCGGTCTTCTATTTGGTTATTCTATGCCCAGTCATCATGGTGTCTTAGGCCCAGATCCTCAAAGATATTTGGAGTTTGGCCCATATGCGTAAAGATATTTAGGTGCCTGAGTGTCTTCTAGAATTAGGATTTTAAACAAGCAGACATGTATTCTGGACTTGAGATTCTCATAGTTGAATGCAGTATCTTGAGATGCTATCCCCAGGTGAGCACACCAGGTAGCAGGGGCCTACTTTTCCTGTTATTTTCTATTTGTAAACCAACTTGAACTTTAGTGCTGGTGAAAGTCCATTAGCCTCGGGGTAGCTGGGTGTAGGCATTGTATACGTTTTACATAGTAAATCTGATATTGGTTAACGGGCACCAATTAATTTAAGAAAAGGAAATAGCACTTTTTGGGAAAACTTATTTGAGGAAAAAGCCCACCAAAAATTCCAGAGTTTGCAAACCAACATAATTTAAAAAATAAGATTTGCCCCACATTTTGGGCATGTTGTTTTTAAGAAACCTGTATGCTGCCTTCAAGCTGTCTAGCTAGTATTGACTCAACGTAAAGCAATTCCTGCAATTGTGTTTCTAAAGAACTGGTGCAAAGTGATATGAAATTAAAATAAATGGCACCATTAAGTGCTCCCCAGGGTCAATAGCACTGACACTTAATGGTCAAAGATGTACAGTAGGCAGCACTAGGAGCCTCTGTTCTGTCAGAGCCCTACAGACAGACTTCCAGCAAGATTAATTTGCCAGCAGTCTTCATTGTTCCTTTCCAGTAAATAGAGTTGAGGCGGGGAATAGTCTTAAATTGATACATTGTTATTTTCACTGGTGTAAAGCCCAGCGTGGCCACAACCTGCAATCACTCCACCTCATTTCCCTCCTGCCCTGAAACCTTGACAAGTTCTAATGTCTCCTGCTAAGCTAGTCATTCCAATAACACAGTTATTAAAGCATTGTTAGGAAAATGAGGGCTTGAAAAGTGGAATGATTTTGACAAGAAAATCTCATTTCTTTCAGGTTCATTTTACTTGAATTGGAATTGAATTACTTACATTATCTTTTATTTATTTATATTGCACTTCTGAGCCAAGCACTGTGTAGCTAACAGGTGAGTGACCCAGAAAAGTTGATTTTAAAGGGTTGGGAACATCAGTTCTGAAAATTTTAGTCTTAAGCCTGGTTAGTGGTGTAATTACTCATGGGTGGGGGTGGGAGAAAGAGAAACATCTGCAATTCTCCCTAACCACTCCAACTGGTTGGTCTAATCACTACAGCTAGCTCCAAAGAGTGAATCACAAAGTTTAAAAAATGTTCAAAATATATATTTAAAACAAAAACGTAGCTAGGAAGTTGCTGCCTTTATAGCCTGGTGCAGTGTAGGACAGGACTGATATGGCAGCTTCTATATGAATGCATAGAAAAACAGAAGTTATTGCTTTTTCAACATTTTCAGCTAACTTAATTTGTTTTAACTAATAAACTTAATTTATCTTACTGCAGCTTTGAAAAAATCCTAGCTCTCCCTGTGCATTCAAAGGGGTTCTGCATTCTTGGAGTCCTATCTCTACATTCCCCGCGCTGGAGCTCCTGCCTGGGAAGCATCAGTGCAATGGCAACTTCTACTGAGAGTCCTGCACAGCCATGAAGATAGATGAGCAGTAGTAAGTCTTTCTAAAGACTTTGGAAATTCTGTTTTTATGAAGAGCGCGGGGCAAATCTTGAGAGAGCCCCTGCAACTCCCAGGAACTTCACCAGGAGTAGCAGGGGCTCAGAATCTCCCAGGAATGGTCTTACTCAAAGGGCTCAGTCCTGCAAACACTTGCACATAGGAGTAACTTTACTCATGTAAGCATCCCCAGAGAGTCCAATGAGACTCCTAATGACGGTCAGTAGAAGTGTCTACAGATTCAGGGCCTGCAGGTGCAACAGGGAACCACAACAGTTTTCATCTAAGACTGGGTCTTGCTCTTGAGGTGCTTTGTGGTTGATCTCATTACTACATGTTCTTTAGTCGAAGATTTAGGCCTTGTATCTGCTATGGGTGCTGTAGTGGCATATCTATGCTGCCATAGCTAGGCCATTGTAACGTCCTGGTGCAGAGACAGACTACAGTGACAGAAAGGGGTTTTCCATTGCTAGAGGGATGCCACCTCCCGGAGCAATGGTAGCTAGGTTAACGGAAGAATGCTTTGTTAGGGGTTAGGTCGGTGTAACAATATAGCTCTTGGGTATGGATTTTTCACGCCCCCTGAGCACTTTAGCTATGTTGACCTAAGTTTTAAGTGTAGACCAGGCCTGAATAGTAAATGTGTTCAAGTCTCGATTTCACACTTGCTAGCTGGTCACCCAATTACCAGCATAGCTCACCAAACACCATTCTGAACCAGATCAGGCTGATAATCATATCTTGTATTTTTCTAGCAACTTGCATCTCAATCTGCAGCATCCAGGGTTTTCCTTGGGAATCTTCCACCCACATTCTGACCAAAGCCAGTGCTGCTTTGCTTGGGTGTTCTGATGGGACCACAGCTCAAGATGGCAGGGACTACTAGAAACACTAATTACTAAGCTATTTGTCAGGCTGTTAAATGCCTGCCTGCAGTACGACCTTAGATATTCAGTTTCTTTATACCGATTTTTGACTAATCAGCCCTTCTCACTACTTCTCCCCTAAGCCTCCCCCCCTTCCCTTAGGGGTCTCTATACTGGAGCGGCATGCACCAATGGGAAAAAACAGAGATGACAAGTGGAAATTTTACTGGTACCATTACATCAGAGCGGGCCTTCAATTAGCAGCTCTGAAGGGAAGAAAATCAATTCTGCTTGTATCTGTTACAGACACACGAGAGGGATGCTAAACAGATAGAGACTGTTCTTCATTAAAGGGAAAGGTGTTTTCTCTAACCTTGCAAAGGTTTCTAATCAAACACTCTCCTTCATTTTATGAGCTGTTCAGCAGGGTGAGGGCATCCAAAAACACCTGAAAGCAGTAGAGGAGAATGGAGGAAGCAAGATCTTTTTTAGTTGCCTGTAATGTGCTGCTTAATTTTAGTCTGTTAGTCTTGTTCCTGAGGAGGAGAGCTAATTCTTTTCTTACTTGCTCCGCTTTGGCTTATGTTAGATTTCACTGGGGATTTGGCTAGGATCCCAGGGTCTAACACCCTGTGTCTTGAAGAAAGTGCCATGTGATCTTTACCAAGGGGGTAGGGCCTTGGTTTTACCTCTGATCTGAAAGATGGCACCTCAAGTTGCACAATGCTGCTTATCCTGATTTCTCCAGAACAGACCTGATTTTTGGAATGGATTTGACCTGTCCAGTCTTGAAGGAGCTGCCCTCCATTTCACTGCAATGGAAACATGGCATTGCAGTAAGTCTTGCAGAGCAGATTTTGTTCTCCCTGCTCCAGTGCTGCTTCTCCAGAGGTTTCCAAAAGCACTTTTCCCTCTCCTCCAATTTCTTTTTCAAACTATAAAGTGAAACCCCTGGATGAACCATGCCACCAAACCACTTACTCCATTTAAGGTGGTAGTATTTTGTGTACTCAGCTGGATGGGTCTATGGGAATAGACCGTTTCCAGACCATCAAGGCTTCTTCCATTTGGATAAGAGGCCACTCAGGAACTCCCCCCAGAGGGTATGGGAAATGTCTAAGATGCTATTAGAGTTTACTTATTAAGAGGAAGATACTTGCAACAAAGACTCCTAGGAGCTGGCTGTTGAGAAATGAGCCATTGCATTGTCTGCCTGCATGATGCGGTCCTGTCAGAAAATCATTAAGAAAACAGCAAGTGTTGAAGTGACTCAAATGCCTATATTCCAGTCCCAGCTTTCTGTGCTGTCTCTCCCCAGGGCTGCAAGACCTACATGGTTTCTGTTTCATGACATTCCCTCCCTCCTTGTCTACTGCTCAGGGTACTCTGTGTTAGGCATTCATGATCCTCGCTTTCCTAAATGCTCTGTGCTGGTTGGTCTCGCAGGGTTTGAGGTAAGTGTCAGAGGCACAGAGAGACGTATAACTGTAATAGGGAGGCGAGTAAAGAGAAACAAATAGAGCTGGTCGGGAATTTTTCAATGAAACAATTTTTCCATCAGAAATGCTAATTAGTCAAAACAGAAACAGTTCACCAATCAGGATCGATTTCCACAAATCTCCCAACTTGAAAACATGCTGAACTTAAAAAAAAAAAAGTCTAAATACTTCATTATGACAACATTTTCAGAGTGAAAAATTCTGGTTTTTCATTTTGAAATGACTTTTCATTTTGAAACCTAAGTTTTAAAATCTATGACTAAATAAAAGGCTTTTTAAAAAAAGGGAAAAATTGAAAAAACCCACATCATACTGAATGTTTAAAGTTTTTTTCTCCAGTTCCTGCAAACTTCAAGATTGATTTTTCATCCCAATTTAAGGGGGTGGAGGAAGAAAATGTCAAACTCGCAAAACTCTGAGGGACAGGAAAATGGTTTCCTGCTCAGCTCTAGAAATGAAAGCTCAACAGGAACAGTGAGTAAAATTTTCAAGAGTGCCTAAGTGATGGAAGAACTTAAGACCCCTTTACTATCATTTGTATGGCGATCATCAGACCCAAGTACATTTGCTATAGGAGATAATGGTCAGGAAAATATATAACATATGACAGCTGTCATAGGGTTCACACAACGCTAGTAGCCACCTCCTGCTGGCTGTCCTGGGGATTGGCTCTAGTCAGGCATTGCACCCTCTCCTGGTGGTGTCTATCCTGTCCTATCTCACCTTACAGTCCCTCTTGTTTCAGCAACTGCGGCCTCCTTTTCTTGACTCGGCCCTCCAGCCAGGTCACCATACATGTTCCCCCTTTCTGGGGTATAGTCATTCAAAGTCTCTGTCATTCCTACAATGACCCAGGCACTCTTCTAGTTCACTCTACTGCTGATGCCACTTCCCTAGTAGTCAACAGGGGAACCCAAACCTGTCCTCTACTCCAGGATCCTGTACAGGGGTCCTCTGGTTAGCAGCTAAGGCCTGTACTGCTATTCCTTGCTGCCATTCCCCTAAGCCTTCTTCTACCTACTCTTTCTCTTTGGGTTTGCCAGCCTCCCAGTGAGTGACTCCAGCCTGACTTCTTAAAGCCCCCTTTTGTTACCAGCTTCCTGGTTTATATAAGCTTTTCCCTGCCCAGCTGATCCTCATGTTTAATTAATCAATTCCTGCTCCCTGGCTCCTCCTCCAGGTGCAGCCCGGGTAGTTAATTGGGCTTAATATACCCTCTTAGGGCCAGTGTGGGGATTACATCCCATCACAGCCCCTAATTCAAATCCAGAGGCGCCATCTCTCTGAGTTGTTGGGGGTGTGTGCGTGCGTGCATGCTTGACCCCCTCTCTGCCCCAGGCCCTGCCCCCCTCCACCCCTTCCCTCGAGCCCCCACCCCACCTCTTCCCATCCCTGCTCTACCAGAGCCCTGGCTCTTTCTCCCCCGTTCTGCCCCCTCCTCCAAGTGCACCTAGCCCTTGCTCCACCCCCTTCTCCCCCCAGTGCCTCTTGCATGCCACTGAACAGCTGGGGTGGGAGGTGCTGGGAGGAGGAGGGGGAGGAGGTGATCCGTGGGACCTGCTGGCGGGCGGGAGACACTGCGGGAGGAGCTGATGGGGTGGGGGCTGCCAGTGGGTGCCTAGCACCTACTATTTTTTTTCCCCTGGGTGCTCCATCCCCAGAACACCCACGGAGTCGACGCCTATGATTCAAATCTATCCAGATCTGTCACATTCTGAGTGAAAGAAAAGAGGTTGAGAATGGAAGGGGGTTGCAATTAGAACTACCACAAACACGGGGCCATAGGGTTTGCTGGCTGGATCAGACAATTGTCCATCTGCTCGGATATCCTGCTTCTGGGAGTGGTTTAAAATCCTCCATAATGCACCTAACCAGTTGTGTGTGTGGTAGGGTAGAGCTGCACTCAGCACAGACCTGACAGTGAGTGTGTAAAATGCTACCACTGGCATAAGGGAATGAAGAATTTGGATTTGGTAGCATTTTATATTGGCGTAAAGAACTACACAAGGCAGAGGAGAATAATGGTGCCGTACTCCCAGGGCTGGATTCTATATATCTCTTCACTTTAGCTACATAAATAGCCCACCATCATGATAGTAGCTGAGCATCTTGGACACATTAATGAATTTATCCTCACAACCCCCTGTGAGATTGGTAAATATCATTATTCCCATTTTACACATGGGGATCTAGAGCAATTGAGTGACTTATCCGAGGTCACACTGGAAATCACTCACAGAATCAGGAACTGTGCCCAGATTACTTAAGTATCAAGCCAATGACTTCAAGACATCATCCTTCCTCCCTATTTTTGCTCTCACACTGACATAAAGGAGGAGTAACTCCACTGAAATCGGTGGAGTCATTGGTGTAAAACGGGTGTAATCTATAGGAGGCCCTAAGTCCTTTAAGTCAGACATAAAACTGAAGGTCTGACTTGTGGCCATTGGAGACCCTGGAATACTGTGTCCTCCTACAGAAGAAAGTATGCTAGCTCTGGAAACTTTCCCTCCCCCAGAGTAGATGTGTGTTAGCCCAGGGTTCAGGTAAAATTCCAACTTGAGCAATTTAAGTCTGTCTCTAAACTCCACATGCAGGTTCAGCTTGGCATAAAATTCTTCAATTCCAGTCCTAAAATACTCCACAGCAATGCTGTGCTCTGTTAAATAGCTGCTGTGTCCAGCCCTGTGATGGCTGCTCTTGAGTGAATTGATTCTTGTATATGGAATAGTTTATAAAGAACTTTGGGCTCATTCAAGATAAAAAAAAAAACACTACAGAAAAGTAAGATATTTGTTACTGATACAAGGGATCTCTTGTATAAACAACAGCCATCCTCCCCCAGAGAAATTTGGAAACTCTCTCCCCACCCCATGACATTTTTGTTTTGTTTTTTTTATTTTTGATGACTTGGTGGAACAGTCCTGAAGGGATAGAGAGGCCATTTGTAAGATATGAATGCTTCTGTGAGGGCATTTTTACATTGCCCAGTACAAACAACATTTCCAAAAGCCCAGACATAGATCACTTCCTGGCGTATCAACAAGAGGAAGTGGCCCCAGATTCCTTCTCATGGACCTTAGAGCTGCAGATGGGATGTGAAACAGGCACAATCAGTCCATACACCTTCAATGGGTAGCTTCTCTGCCTTTTTTTGGACACCCTTTCACTTCATTTTCACTCCAGCCTATCCTGCTTCTCTTCTACTGATTGCCTTCCCATAAAATAGTTTTGTTCTGATGATGGTGGTTTGCTAGTGATCCATCACTTCCAGAACTAAAAAGGTGGCAAATCCTATTGGAGGAACAAATCACAGAAGGAAAAGGCCCATTAGATGATCCAGGCCATCTTCCTGAGAGCATGAGAGGACTGACAATCATCCAATCTGATCCTTGGTGTAACTCCACCAACTTCAATAGAGTTATGTCTGAGAGAGCAACGTATCTGTTGCTACTCTCTGGGTGTGAAGTGAGCAGGAATCCTTTGCCTGATCTAATAGCAGGTCACAGTTCAACTTTGAGTAGGGGTGAGGAAGTTTTTGTCGCAAAGGATGGAACTTTTGCCTCTTATTCTCTTCAGGTACCAGCCAGGAGGTTTTAAAATGTAAAATGCCATTTCAATGTTTAAGATTAGCAAGTAATTTGATGGCTCTAATAGAAACACTTCCAATCCTTTAGCAATGTGTTCCAGACCCTCATAACACTGCCTATAAAATTGCCTTTGGATTCCCTGCCTAATATTCCAGCCTTTCTCTCATTCAGCAAAACACAATAGCTTGCACTAAGCCTCCCTGGGAGGATGGCTAACAGCACATTTACTAGACACTTCAAACATTTGATCATATTTCTCCTGAGTGTATTTAATATCTGTTAATGCCAGCAGCTCAGCCTGATCGAAAAGCTCGCATTGCTGGGAAAATTGTTTAATATAAAAGACAACGCAGGTAAGCAATCACTTACTGCTGTCTTTTTTGGAAATGGATAGGTGACCACCGATGGGCCCCCTCCCCCCTTTTCCACCAACTGCTCCCCCTCCCAAGCCCTATCCATTACCAGTTCTGCTGCTGTGTGCTCCTCTGGATGCATTAGAGCAGTTATTCTAAGTACATAAGAGATGCCAGGAACAGTTTCAGGTTTCCTGCCTCATCAAACTTAAACCTGATCTGTAAAAAATTAATACACCCAAAAGGAACAGTTAAAAGCATCTCCAATCAATTAATGCTGAACCAGAGGCAAGAAGGGTCGATTTGTTAAAGGAAACCCAACCCACTCAGGCTGAACAGAATTCAGGAGGCTGCAGGTGGAGTTTTGGCCAATGAGACAAGCCCAAATGCTTTGAAAGTGGGTGTGATGCTGGCAGACCCCAGGTGCCAACTCTTGGCCAGGCTTTATGCCTCAGCTCAGCACTGACAAATTCATTGCTGGAAACTAGTCTGTTTCACCTGTGTGTTAGGATGGTGAAGATGGTATTAAACTTATAACAATGTGTTTATCGGTTAGATGTTATCAAATGCTTGTAAGTTGCTCCAGGTGTTAAGCTCACTTATAACATCTTTATCAGGTGCTATAAGGTAATATTTAGATTTTTGCTTTATAAATGTTTGGTCTGAAACTGTGAACTCAATCAGAAGCATTCATCTCTTGCTTATCAAAAAGGCCTATAAGAAGGCCTATCAAAACTAAATAGGCCATTGTGGGACATAACAATACAAAGACTTTATTAATTGCCCTTTCACACTGAGGGCTCGTCCTATCAGCTTGATTTCTGGAAGAAGGAAATAAAAATAGCTGACAAGAAAATTTTTCATCTTTTTCTTGCTGTTTGGACTCTCACAGGGTCAGAGGTATGAAACAGAAGCTGAGATCCCCAGAGTCAACTTGCGTAAACCCTAAAAGACATTCAGAGCTGACAGATTACTACAACTCTGTCACCCTTTAAAACCATAACCTGTAACTCATTTGTGTATGTATGTTTGCCTGCTTTAACCTTCTCTCACTTCTTTTTCCTAGTTAATAAACCTTCAGTGAGTGTATTACAAGACTAGTGGCTTTTGGTAAGAGATCTAAGGTACAAATTGACCTGGGGTAAGTGACTGGTCTCTTGGGCCTAAAAGCAACCTGAATATTTTGTGATCTTTGGTGTATAGCAACCAACTATCAATCAACTCCCTTTTCGAATTTACTCTTTGACCAGAGACTTTCCAACCAGGTTCTCCTGCTAGCTGGTACTTTAAATCTAAGGGGGACAACCAAGCACAGCCCTATAGTGGTCATTTTGCCTTTGACTGCTATTGCTTCAGGCTGAGCCTTACTCCCTTCCTGCTTGGAAGTATTTAGATCCCTTTATGTTCTATCTCTTGTCTTTTGTCCTGATCTCTGTTGAGATGCTACATCCTGTGACAGGGGGTGCTGTTAGCAGCTACAAATAGAGCCCCTTTGGGAGCCACTTTGAAGAATTCACAGGGCACTGGGTGCAGTTAGAACAGGAGGGAGTTAGATAATCTGATTGGGTTTGGATGTTTAGTGGGGATCATTTGCACCCGTAGAGAGGCTGATGAGCTAGCCAGGTAATTAGCTGACCAACTGGACAGCTGGGAAAAGATAGCAAGCAGTATAAAAGTCTGAGCCAGGGAGCTGGGGTGCTCTTCCTGTTCTCTGCTGTGTTGTACTGGGAGAATAAGGCAAGAAAAGAAAAAGAAAAGCACTTGGTGAAAGTGCCCTGGCAGAGCGTGTGATGTTCAGTCACTGGGAGGGCTTACCGGACAGAGGTTTCTAGGGTTGGGTAACTTGCTTATTCATCCTTGTAACCGGGGAGTGTGGAGACAAGTGAAAGTGATAGACAAATGGTGGGAGGCAGTTAATTCAATAACCCACCTTTTAAGCTTGGCTTGAGATCAGTGCTTTTATCTAAACTAATGTAGCCCTCTGCCCCTGTTGTCAAATTGATAGGGTGCCTGTACTTTAGGATGGTGTTTCCTCCCATAGGGCAGAGGGACTGTGGAAGTCTGGAGGGACAGTTTGAATGGTGACATCTTGGAGGATGTCTGCTTTGGCAAATGCAGCTTTTTTACTCTAGTGCAGACCTCTCTGGAAGTGACTCAGTGGGAAGCTCCATTCTTAAGGTATCTGTTTATTACAATAAGCATGTATAAAGCCTTATTTATTCTTTACATTATGGTAGCACTATTGGCTGGCCACTGTACAAACTTGTAGTAAGAGACAGTCCTTGCTCCAAAGAGCATATGGTCTAAATAGATAAGATAGTTAAAGGGTGAGGGGGAAAACTGAGGCACAAGAGATGCTCTGCACTAGGATCTGAAAATATGCCAGTCCCTTCTATAAAACAGTGTTTAAACATAGTTCTTGAAACAATGGGCTTAATATCATTTCAATCCCCTAAATCCTGACCGGGCCAAAGTATCCTCTCCCTTACAGTGGGGTCACTTCACTGAAGTCAGTGGGATTGTGCAGGTGTAGCTGAGGAAAGAATTTGGCCCTGGTGCTGTAGTTGCTCTTTAGGTGGGCTGACATGTTCCACCCCTTGCACAAGGGAGTGGTGAACACAGAAACCCCGTGTTGCTGAGATGTGAAGAGCACAAACTGCATCTCCCACCTCTGCTTAGTCATAAGAATAGTCCATGCAGAGATTCCTTTCAGGATCGGCAGCCTCCTTCTCTGGAAGTCTATTTCCTTTGGGCATGGGGAGTCCATGTGGACTCACCTGGGACTTTGGCTGTGGGTACATCTGGCACTTAGATCTTTACAAGGGGTCCTATGGAAGAGAAACTGTGGAAACTCTATTCAGCCTTAAGAGAGGAAGCTTCTTAGCCCACAGTAGCCACATAGCCTGCAGTGGAGATGTGCACTGATCCCAACTCTTACCCATGTTTTATTTGAATTTGGAAATAACTCATCCCCCCCTCTCGCAGCCCCCCACCCCACCCCTTTTCACTTCCTTCTGCCTCAGGCACTACATGACCTTCCCTCCAGTTGAGAGTAAGTGGAGGCTGGAGGTGGCTGAAGAAAAGCTCATCGAGGCCAAACCTGGCACTCATCAGAAGGAGAGCATTGCAAAGATCTGTCCCCTCAATCAGTAGCTGGGTAACACTCAGACTTTGAATGCGGGTTCCCTGCATGCTGAACTGCAGGCCAGTTCCCGAAAGGATTTTGGAAATTAACCACAGCTCTGTAGGGAATTTTCAGAACTCACGTATTCTATAGAACATCTGACATAAACTGTGCTTAAAGTACAGGCCAGTGTCTTCGTTAACATTTACCCAAGTTGGACACAGTGAATGACACACTCATCCCTGCAGTCAGGTGTAGGGGACAGTGTGGCTCAGTCTTGTCTCTGCCAAGATACAGGAATACACAGTGTGATGCGCTTTCATTTTAAATACAAAATAAATATTTTCTAACCTATCGAATTCCTCTAATATACCTATCTGGGAGAACACAGAGATTAAAGAAGTCCTGCTAATTCTTTTATCTTTCAGGTACAGGTCTGGGAACAAAGGCACCCAAACCTTGGACTGTTTGGAAGAGGAAACAGACAAAATTTGTGCCAGAGGTTTGGCAGCTGGGTTTACTCATAGCTTCAGGTAAGCTTCTTTCCCTAGAGTGTTTAGTTTCTCAGGGGCCGTGCTGTTCCTCAAGGCAATGTAAGGATTACACAGATGAACACACACTCAATTCTCTGCCTCGCTGCAACAAAACTTGTAGCCAAGAAGGAACATGAACAGCTGGATCATTTAGGTTCATTTAGTCCAATACCCTGTCTCTGACAATGACCAGCTCCAGATGCTTCAGAGGAAGGTGTTAGGCTGCCACAATAGGCAGATGTGGGATAATCTGCTCCCCACATTAGGTCTCATCATGGTCTCTAATAATTGGAGATTTGCTAAAACTCTGAAGTATGAGGTTTTATGTCCCTTTTGCAGTGTTTGTTAAAATTAATTATGACAGCTCTGGAGTTCTTGATCTCCATATCAATATCCAGTCCTTTTCTGAATCATGTTAAGTTCTGGCCTCAACAACTTCCCATGGCAATTAATTCCACCTTCTAATTACAAGTTGTGTGAAAATGTTTTTTGATCAGTTTTGAGTTTTCCACCTTTTAATTTCCTTGCATGTTTCCTGGTGTTATGAGGCAGGGAGAACAGGAGCTCCTGATCTATCTTCTCTAGACCAGTCATTATTTTATCTGCTTTTATCATGTCCCCTTTTCTTAATCTCCTTTGTCTAAAGGAACAAGCCCAATCTTTTCAAGCTTCTGTCCGATAAGAGTTTTTTCCAGGTCCTTGATCATTCCTGTTGCCCTTCTCTGAAATGCCTCTAGTTCTGCAATATACTTTTTGAGATGTATGACAGGCATTGCCTGTACTGTTTCAGACGAGGCTCCACCATTGATTTACATAGTGGCATATGGTTCACTATTTCATGCTTACACCCTGATGCCTTGTTCGGCTTGCCTTTTTTGGTACCTCAGCTGCACATTGAGCTGTCTACAGTGATGACCAGGTTCGTGTCTGGAGCTGATGCAGTTAATTTAGAACCCTGTAAGTAGCACAGGGCTGGAAATGGTTTTCCCATTCCAAAAAACTTTGAGATTTCAAAAGATGTCTGGTTCTGCATCAAGGCAGAACCAAGATACTTGAGTCGGGCAGATGGGAGACTAGAACCTGGGTCTCTGGCATTGTAAGGGTGTGCCCTGACCACCAGGGGGTGTCCGTCCGTCCGTGCCATGAAATGCTCTTTACTCATCTAATCAATCAGTATTTTGTATTACAAAATGCCTGTCCACCTCTACCTGGAAAGTGTCCCGGTAGTTTAAAGTTTTCCCTCCGATGTGCATTACTCTGCATTTATCAACATTGCATTTCATTTGCTGTTGTGTTGCCCATTCACCTAGTCTAAGTCCCTCTGAAGTTTCTCATGGTCCTCTCAGGTCCTGACTCACCTCAATAACTTCATGTTATCTGCAAATGTTGCTCCTTCATTACCCACACCCCCTTCCCAGATTATTAATGAACATATTAAACAACACAGGATCTAAGTTGGAACCTAGCTGCACCTACTAATCACCTTTTTGCCATGATGAAAATTTGACCGCTTTGCTTTCTGTCTCCTACCCAGGGTTTGATCAGACAATAATTTGCCTCTCACCGCATGGTGACTTAGCTTCAGTGGCTCTCAACCTTTCCAGACTACTGCACCCCTTGCAGGAGTCTCATTTGTTTTATGTATCCCAAGTTTCAGCTCACTTAAAAACTACCTGCTTACAGAATCAGACATCAAAATACAAAAGTGTCACAGCACACTATTACTGGAAAAGGTCTTACTTTCTTATTTTTACCATATAATTATAAAATAAATCAACTGGAATATAAATATTGTACTTACATTTCAGTGTATGGTCTATATAACAGTATAAATAAGTCATTGCATGACATTTTAGTTTGTACTGACTTTGCTGGTGCTTTTTCTGTAGCCTATTGTAAAACTAGACAAATACCTAGATGAGTTGATGTACCCCCTGGAAGACCCCTTCATACCCCCAGGGGTACATGTACTCCTCGTTGAGAACCACTGCTTTAATAGCTTCTTGTGCGGGACGTTGTCTAAAGCCTTTTGGAAGTCTTAATTATGTAAACTGGTTCTCCTTTATCCACTGTTTTACTGATGTATTCAAAGAATTCTGAGAAATTAGTAAGATACAATTTTCCTCTGCAGAAATAGTGTTTGTTAGACTTGCTCAGATTATGATCTTCCAGGTGTTTTGTTGTTGTGTTTTTTTAAGGACTACTGGATGGAAATGTTTTCAGCCTAGCCAAATGGCTCCTAAAATTGGCCACAGGTGAAACTGCTGACTCCAAGCACCCTTTCCCCTCTGCCCCAGTGCTGAGCATGCTGCCTCCACAGCCCACCCAGGGCCTCCTGGCCTGGAGAAAAGATTGACATTGATTGAGCAACCATGTTCACCATTGCCATCTGCTGAATGGAAGTGCCAGAGCAGGGGTGGGCAAACTTCTTGGCCCGAGGGCCACGTCTGGGAATGGAAATTGTATGGTGGGCCATGAATGCTCACAAAATTGGGGTTGGGGTGTGGGAGGGGCTGAAGGCTCTGGTTGGGGGTGCAGACTCCAGGGTGGGGCCTGAAATGAGGAGTTCAGGGTGCGGGAGGGGGCTCTGGGCTGGGGTGGCAGAGTGGGGTGCAGGGGGAGTGGGTGAGGGCTCTGGCTGGGGGTGCAGGCTCTGGGATGGGGCTGGGGATGAGGGGTTTGGGGAGTAGGAGGGTGCTCTGGGCTGGGATTGAGGGGTTCAGAGGATGGGAGGGGGATTAGGGCAGGGGATTGGGGTGTGGGGAGAGGCTCAGGGGTGCAGGCTCCGGGTGGCACTTGCCTCAAGCGGCTCCCAGAAGCAGCGGCATGTCCTTTCTCCAGCTTCTACGCGAAGGCGCAGCCAAGTGGCTCTGAACGCTGCCCCGTCCACAGGCACCGCCCCTGCAGCTCCCATTGGAGCGCTGGAGGAGGCCATTGGAGCAGGGCCATTGGAGCATGTAGGAGCCAGAGCGGGACCATGCCGCTGCTTCTGGGAGCCGCGTGGAGCGGCCCCAGACCCTGCTCCCGAGTGGGAGCTTGAGGGCTGGCTTAAAATGGCTGGCGGGCTGGATCCAGCCCACAGGCTGTAGTTTGCCCAACCCTGTGCCAGAGTTTTGGAAAGAGTATATATTTGCAATAATACTACCACAGAGTATAAATCTTTAACTCCTGTGGTAAAGCCTGAAATCTGTGAATGATGCTCCCAGCATCAACCACAAGGAGCTATTAAGAACATAAGCATGGCTATACTGGGTCAGACGAATTGTCCATCCAGCCCAGTATCTTGTCTTCCCACAGAGGCCAATGCCAGATGCTTCAGTGGGTTCCAGAGGGCTTCAGAACAGGGCAATTACTGAGTGATCCATCCACTGTTATCTAGTCCCAGCTTCTGGTTGGAGGTTAGGGACATCTAGCATATGTGTTTGCATCCCAGATGATCTTGGTTAACAGCCATTGATGGACCTATCCTCTAGGAACTTATCTAATTCTTTTTTGAACCCAGTTATACTTTTGGCCTCCACAACATTCCCTGGCAACAAATTCCACTTTTGTTTGGTTTAAACTTGCTGCCTGCTCATTTCATTGAGTGACCCCTGGTCCTTGTGGGGTAAATGTTGGAGAGCACTGCCGGATACCTTTCCCTAGCGTGATCATCACTTCTGTAGCACTCCTAGTGTCTGTTGGCTCTGAGAGCATGGCACCTCAATAATCAGGACGTTAACTCTTTTCACCTTTCAGTGAGTGGTTTCTAACCATAGCTACATGTAATAGGGCTAGTTCTTTAGGCTTTTGTGGCTGGTCAGCCAGGCTCCCACTTCCTGCCTTAGTGTGCTGGGCCCTGGCACACAGCCACAATCTATCCCGTTACTCCGTACGTACGGTAACCCGTCATGGGGCTCAAGCTTGAGCTGTGGAATAGCTGAACCTTCATAGCAGGCTAGTGACCACAGCAGAAGCAGAGGTGAAGGAGATGGGCTGCTCCAGTTGAGGACTTTGCTTAGTGACTTAGCACACTCAAAAAGATTGGAGACCACTACTCCAACTAACCCTGTCTCTCTCATTGGCAGGAGCTGAGTTCTGCCACGGGGCTGTTACACAGAGACATGTAGGACGATAGCTTTATTGGGGGATCAGCTATTTGCTCAGGAGGCTCTGGGATGTAGCAGTTCCTTGGGCACCATAGATGTATTTACAGTATTTAAAGGTCAAGCAATCTTTCTATTTTCCTGTTTGCTACAGAGAGTTTTGTTGAACATTGTCATTACTTCTTGTGGTATTTTTTTTGGTTTAAGAGGATTTCTCTGTGAGACTCTAGTTATTAGGATGTGGTGAGTGTGCAGTGAATGTGTTATTACTATAACAAGCTTCTCATAGCAGATATTTATTTTAAGTGTTGGAAAGCTTTTCATTTAGATGCAAGTGTGGAGGTGCAGACAAGATAGGGTAGGTGGTCTGGAATGAGGAACGGTAAGCAGGGGAGGATGATTTGTAAAGAAGGCACAGGAGTGGTAGTTGGGAGCTGTGGGGTCTGGTCCTGACTCTATCATTGGTTTACTATGTGACAGTCAGCAGGTCCCTTCACCTCTCTAGCCTGCATTTTCCCCTGTGGATGGGAGAGAACTGTGAGAACTGGCCATGGAACTGGTGAGAGTTGAAACTTATGAATTTTTCTCCTGTTACAGTTTGCCCCCTCTCTGTCGGATTCTTCTAACCTGTAGATGTGCTGAAAGCGGCAAAAATCTTGTGGATCTGAGGACACTGGTTGGGAGATCTCTACCTCTGCCCTATTTCCTGGACTCTCCTTCCCTCAGGTTTTCTGCTGCCCCCATCCCTTTGGGAGGGGGTTCTGTCTGTAAAGGGGGAGGCAGAGTAACATTATTTGCAAATTCTCTGCAGCTTTTTTGTTTGAGGGTGGAGAAGAGGATGAATCTGATAGCAAAAGGAAAGCTAAAGGGAAAAAGCCAAGATCTGACCATATCAAGGATAACAACAAGGAGTTTTTAAAGTATATCTGGAATAAAATGGCATAGACCCATTACTAGATGGAGATGGTAAATTTATTGATGATGCAGAAAAGGGAGCAGTGTTTAGAAAGTATTTCTGTTCTATAGTTTGAAAGAAGCAGGAGGATCTACTCAGTTCAAATGAGGATGATGAACTATATCCCAGCCCATTAGTAACTAAGGAGCATGTTAGATAACATCTACTAGGTATAAACATTTTAAAATCATCAGGCCTGGATAATTTTTACCCAACAGTCCTAAAAGAGTTGCCTGAGGAGACTCTGGCCTGCTGATATTAGTTTTTTAATAAATCTTGGAATATCCAGGAATTTCAGAAGATTGGAAGAGTGCTAATGCTTTGCCAAAATTAAAACAGGGTAAATGGGATGACCTTGCTAATTATAGGCCAATTAGCATGATATAAGTTACGAGCAAAATAAATGAAAAGTTGATATATTCAATCAATAAAGAATGGGAATATAATTAATGCCATTTAATACAGTGTTATGGAAAATAAGTCTTGCCAAACAAATTTGATTTCATTTTTTTTTATGAGATTACAAATTTGGTTGATAAAGTGACTGTGTAGGTGTGATATACTTTTGTAGGGCTTTGTAAGATGTAGTACTTCACAATGTCCTGATTACACCACCAGCAATACAACAAAACACATGTTACATGGATTAAGAACTGGCTGACTGATCTCACAAAACAATTGTCAGTGGGGAGTCATCACTGAGTGGGGATGTTTTGAGTGGGGTTCCACAGCAATCAGTATTAGGTCTGCTGCTGTTCAAAGTAAATATCAAATCACTGCTGATTTAAAAAAAAATTACATGACACAAAGGTTAGTAGAATGGTACATAATGATGAAGTCAGGGCAGACATACAGAGTGATCTGGATTGCTGGATGAGTTGGGCCTTATGATAAGGTGTTCACCCCACACCCAAGTGGAAGGGGTTAATGGAGACCTTGGGGACCTGCCATACTCCATCCCAGAAAGGTTGTGTGTGTGTGTGTGTAAGTCCTCCTTTCAGCCTAAGGAGGCTGCTCAGGAAGCAATCAATTGGAGAGAGGCTGCACAAAGCAGCCAGTCAGGGCCTAGAGGTTTAGTACAAAAGGAGCTGCAGGGCAGAGCAGGGTCAATTGCTGTGGGGAGCTCAAGGAGTGAGGACTGTGTTCCTAGTAGGCTGTAGCAAAGGTAGCACCTCAGATGGAGCAGTTGCTGACAGGGACAGGGGGAGCAAGAAGGAGCTCCTGGCTGGCTGCTGGCTGAATGCCCTGAGAAAAGGGCAAAGACGGTGCTGGGGCCATGGGGAAGTAGCCCAGGGAAATGAAGGAGGCTGCTATCTATATGGTCCCTGGGTTGGCACCTTAAAGTAGTGGGCAGGCCTGGATTCCCTGCCCTGCTTCCCCCCCCATTTGCCACTGGGGAACTGGATTGACTGGTAGACAGTGATACCCACCCCCAGATGGGGGAAACTCAGATTGTGACACAGCCAGAGGGCCGAGTCATGAAGAGGAAGTTGTGGTACTTGGGCTGAGGTGGGTCTGCAGGTGGAGAAGATGACAGGAGAGGGTGCACTGGCTGGCAGAGCTAATCTCTGTGATGGCCAGCAGGAGATGCCATCGTGGTCAGTGGACTCCATCACAGGCCCATTCAAAGAAAATATGTTTTAATACAGTCCAGAACAAGGTCATACATCTAGGAGCAAGGAATCATGCTGGCTTGGTTGACACGTATCCATGGAAGTTTTAACATTGTGCTGGTTCCTGGAATACGTATGACATGAAGTTATTAAGTGTGTGTGTACCTTAGTGATCTCCCCTCCATTCACTGACAAAACCTGTGAGGAAAGATTAAAAAAACTGGGCATATTTAGTCTTGAGAAAAGGTGACGGTGGGGGGAAGGACCTGATAAGTCTTCAGATATGTCAAGGGCTGTTATAAAGAGGACAGTGATCAATTGTTCTCCATGTCCACTGAAGGTAGGACAAGAAGTAATGCACTTAATCTGCGAGCAAGGGAGCTTTATGTTAGTTGTTAGGAATAATTTTCTAAATACAAGGGTAGTTAAGCACTGGAATAGGCTTCCAAGAGAGGCTGTGGAATTTCCATCATTGGAGGTTTTTAAGAACAGATTGGAAAACACCTGTCAGGGATGGTCTAGGTTTATTTGGTCCTGCCTCAGTACAGGTGGCTGGACTTGATGACCTCTCAAGGTTCCTCCAGCCCTACATTTCTATGATTCTATAAGACCCATGGTGCTGAGCTTGTGAAAGCTGATGAGCTCCCAGTGCAAGGAAAGCATTTAGCTTTATTAAAATAGGTACCCTAGAACTGAACCAATTTCTCAAATTAGTTTCTTTTGGCATTAACCCAGACAGATCAATGGAATTAAATTTCCTTTTTCTTATATAAACACCAAACTGGCTTTGATAAAACTAAATATATCTTTGAACCATTATCTGTTTCTTTCCAGGAGATTGGATCATGATACATACCGAGTTACAAATAGCCTACTGACTGTTTAAAGCACTCTTTTTAACTCCTGTGGTCTAGAATTGAATGGACTAATATATTGCCTGAGATTGTTAATTGTACTAATTATGTCTCTTTCAGAACTTATTCATTGTCTCCTACTTTTGTATAATCAATTAAATGGATGTACTAGTGTTTGTATTTTTAACCCTCTACTAAAGCACTTGAAATTAAGGGATCGTAATGCGAAGTACTGTAATGACTCTGCCATTGTAGGGAGCTAAGATTATGGCGTTGATCTCCCTTAGTACTCTCTATATGTGTGTGCGGAGTCAGGATGGTGAGGCAGAGATTGTCCCTGAGCCTGATTATCCTCTTGCTTACACCCTTGTAAATCAAAAGTACCTCCCTTGAAATCAATAGTAAACTAGTGTAAAGCTTGTGTAAGTGAGAGAGGAGTTGGGCCCACTCTCTTGGACAAGTGCAGACATGAAGCCCCAGGATATGTTATTTGAGGACCACCTGACAAGAGAACTGAGGGTCATGAAAAGAACCATGTATGAAACATGAACTTGTTCCCCTGAGCGCTGTGGCAATTAAACAGAGACCTGCACCAGAACAGTGCATCTGTCTGAGTCTTACGAGAGAGCCGGTATCCAGCTTCCTTCTGTACCTACAAGGTAACAGATACGAGCCCCCTTTTTGTAAAAGGGAAGGTGACGGATGAGAGGTTTTCCAGGCCCACACTTCGTCTTCCCCTCACCTGAACAGCTTCCAGTATATGTTAAATAAAGGGCATGGTGGGGAGCTATGCTTGTGATGTCACCTGCAATTCCTCCCAAACACTCTTTCTTCTCTCTATGGCTGCCCCTCACTGGCCCGCATAGCATAGCCCTGGATAATATTTTGTGGACTGCATCTGCTCTGTCTCCCCACTGTTTGCAGCGTGACAGGCACGCACAGCAGACTGTCTTAGTGGCTCTGTGCCATGTGACCGTGCGTACCCCCATGCTGGGGAAGTGAGAAGGAAATGAAGAATTCATCTCAGCTTCTATTACCTTTGCTCTCTGTGTCAGTGAAATCCCAACATCTGTAAATATTTCTGTCCTCCAGAGAAGATATTGCCCATGCTGCATTATCTATGAAAAATCCATGCCCCAAAACCCTATTTGTGGCTCCATTAACCTAAAGAACTCATCTGAATGCTCCATTTGCCTTTTAAATAAAGAGCGAGCGATTGTTCAGGGCTCGAATCCCTATCATTTCATGTTGCTTTCCTCATTATGAGAGGAACATAAGGGTCCCCGATCATTATTTCTGACTCTGTCATTAGCAAAGGTCTGAAAAGCCGCATTTTCACTCCATTAGCCTTCAGAAATAAAAAGAATGATTGCTTAAGTCGAGAATAATTATTTCAACCAGCTTTCCTCAGCGTTTTGCCATGGAGCAGGCTAGGCCCCGCACGCAGACTGACAAATTAATTTCTATTATTTATATTTTGTCGAAAAACCTACCCCACTCAAGACTCATTTAGCAATACAAATGGCTTTATTTGTGGTTTTATGTGCTTCTCTGGTCACCCATGACAAACAGCAGGAAGCTTATTGTTTCCCCCATGAAATCTGTCAGGGTTCCTATGATTTACACCTGGAACCGGAGTATAAAACAGAGGTTCCTGGAGCTGTCGTCGGCCTGCTGTTAGCTACAAGTAGGTGGAATTTTTGGTCGACTGGAACCTCTTTCTCTAGTGCATGGGTTCTCAAACTTCATTGCATCGTGACCCCCTTTCAAAAATAAAAGTTACTACATGACCCCAGGAGGGGGGACTGAAGCCTGAGCCAGTCTGAGCCCTGGGGTAGGGTGGGGCAAAGTCAAAGCCCAAGGGATTCAGTCCCTGACAGGGGCTTGTAATCTGAGTCCCGACACCCAGGGCTAAAGCCCTTGGGCTTTGGCCACAGGTGGTGGTGTTTGGGCTTCAGCTTCGGCCCCGGGCCCCAGCAAGTCTAAGGCAGCCCTGGTGACTCCATTAACACAGGGTTGTGACCCACTTTGGGGTCCTGACCCACAGTTTGAGAACCGTTGCTCTAGTGTTCACTGGTGCTGTTTACTAATAAGCTTGGAGTTTACTCTATGTAACTCTGATGGCGTGAGGGTCAGGGGATGAGCCAAAAGGACCTGAGTGGAGCTCTGCCTGTGTTCAGGGCAGTTCTCCATTCACTGTAAGGCAGAGCTGGGATGAATCTGCTTTCCCCTCCCATTTGATAGAATGGCAAGTAGTAGCTATTGGAATTTTAGATCCAGAGTTAACATTCTGTAGACTGGGAGGGGAGGGGGAGATCTGGAATCTGTCATGAGATACACCCACCAGGAAACAGGGCTTGCAGAGCAGGGACACGCTCAGTGCACTGTTTATGCAGGATAGCTAATCGCTGATGAAGTGTGGTTTGCCATTAGAGAAAGGAAAGGAGTCAGGACCAAGGAGATGGATTTCCATCTCTGCCGTTGACTTGCTGTATAGCCGGAGGCAAGTCTCTTCACCTTCCTGTGCCTCCGTTTCCCCAGTTGCAAAAAGGCAGCAATGAGGTGTTATGAGGATTGATTTGGGAAGTCTGCCAAGTGCTTTGATGGAAGGTGCTATAGGGAGACAGAAGTATTGTATTTGTTATTCAGAATGTGAATGGCACTCCTTGAAATTATTAGAGGCTGTGAAGATAACTGCATCCCAGCTGAGAGCCTGGGTGGTGTTAAAGGAGACTATTTCAATTCCCCTCTCTTCCCTAAACAGACCCCCTTCCCCTCCACTGCTTAGCAAAGCCTAGTAACCTTCTTGACTTGTACAATAACATCTTGTACAGACCATCACTTCCTCTTCCCACAGCAAGCATTGCATACGGGAGAGCCCAGCACCCAAAAAGCCATTTACAGGGGGTGGCGACTCTCTTTGCACCTGTTCTCACTGAAAAAGATTGAAACATGGTATTGAACGGCAATTATTATTTTTACAGGGCTCTCAGTTCAAAGACCAGGTTCCTGCCCCAAAGAGCTTTGCAGTCTCATTTTAAACTCGATGCCACAAATGAGGGCAATGAACAGAGTGGCATTGGGTGAAGAAGTACAAGGCTTACAACAATAGCAGCACATGGTTACTTGGCCTTGGGTATATTCAGCTCATGAGGATTCTTTAGATATCTCAGTCTGTTGTGAATGAATTCACGGTCTCTAGATGCCAGGGCAGAACTGAGGTTTGAGGAGGGATTTGAATGAGGCGTGGGCTGTGGCTTGGCAAGTAGGGAGAGATGATTTTTCCATGCACAGCGGGAAGAAGACACATAGGCGGCAGGTGTGAATGAAGAAAATCAAGGCGGTGCCCAGGACTGGAGTTACTGGCAGAACACAGTAAGCTGGGGGGAGATGTAATGCTCTGGTTATGCAGGATGCCAGGCTAGATGATCTAATGGTCCCTTCTGGCCCTAAACTCTATGAATCTCTACAGAACAGGACAGAGAGAAACTTTAAGTACCATGGCTAGTCTGCTCCGCCATAGTACTACAATCCCATTTTGGGAGGCCATGATGTGCCTCCCTAATCCCTTTATATAGCCCAGCCTCTTTATCTAGCCCTGAGGATCACTCTTGCCTCCTGGTATGAATGCTTACATCTCTGTCCTCCTCAGACTCTTGGTGATTTCGGTCTCATCCTCTGGCTTTGCTGGGCGTTTTGAATCCTGCATTCCTGAAGCAGCCGAGCTGAAATCTGGATGCATTGTAATTAATACACTAATGGAGTCTTCATTGCACTATTAGGACCTTTTAAAATTTACTCTGGGAAACCTTTCAGCACTATTAAATACACCTTTGTCACATGATGAAGTGCTCTTCATAATAGGCTCATTAACATTCATCGAGTAATTCAACCCCATCCATTAACAGCTGGCAGGCAGGATTTTCCAAAAAAGACCCTGGGAAGCTCTTTCCCTGGCCCAGGGCATGCTTCCTGATGCTGCTCATTAGTCAAATGTTGGATGCCTTGTGATGGGGAATCTGTCAGCTCCCCCATGTCATTCAAATATATTACAGAGGGCAGCTGAAATCAGTGAGAGATTTGGAGATATCTGTAGGGAGCTTCTACCTTGGATCTCTGAAGCATTTATTTCAAATTGGCAGGTGCAGTGAGGAGAAGACCCCAAATCTGTGGAATTTCTATTGGTGTTTTTCTTCTCTTCTCTTCTGCTTGGCCTGACTCTCATTTAAAGCCAGGCATCAGTTGCCCTGGATAAATGCATTAGCTGGATGTTCTGGATATGGTGATTAGCAGTGAAATGGTTAACAATGGCATTTGAGAGGTTGTCAGTAGACTTCAAAGTTAAATATCTTTTCCCATTGAGATAAAGGTTAGATGTTGGGAGCCAGATTCTTCCAGGAAAATTAGCATAGGGAAATAGTTTTTACTTTGCGTAATGACCCATCCATTCCCAGTCTTTATTCAATCTTAATTTAAGGGTGTCCAGTTTGCAAATTAATTCCAATTCTGCAGTTTCTCGTTGAAGTCTGTTTTTGAAGTTTTTTTGTTGGAGAATTGTGACTTTTAGGTCTGAAATTGAGTGACCAGGGAGGTTGAAGTGTTCTCCGACTGGTTTTTGAATGTTATAATTCTTGACGTCTGATTTGTGTCCATTTATTCTTTTGCATAGAGATTGTCCAGTTTGGCCAATGTATACAATGCCCCTCTGCCATGTACACATTGGCCAAACTGGACAATCTCTACGCAGAAGAATAAATGGACACAAATCAGATGTCAAGAATTATAACATTCAAAAACCAGTCGGAGAACACTTCAACCTCCCTGGTCACTCAATTTCAGACCTAAAAGTCACAATTCTCCAACAAAAAAACTTCAGAAACAGCCTTCAACAAGAAACTGCAGAATTGGAATTAATTTGCAAACTGGACACCATTAAATTAGGATTGAATAAAGACTGGGAGTGGATGGGTCATTACACAAAGTAAAAACTATTTCCCCATACTAATTTTCCCCCTACTGTTACTCACACCTTCTTGTCAACTGCATCTTCTTGTCAACTGTTTGAAATGGGCCATCCTGATTATCACTACAAAAGTTTTCTTCTCCTGCAGAAAATAGCCCACCTTAATTGATTAGTCTCATTACAATTGGTATGGCAACACCCATTTTTTTCATGTTCTCTGTGTATATATATCTTCCTACTGTATTTTCCACTGCATGCATCCGATGAAGTGCATTTCAGCCCACGAAAACTTATGCCCAAATAAATGTGTTAGTCTCTAAGGTGTCACAAGTACTCCTCATTTTTTTGTCCATTCTGTCTTTCTAAAAAGTAAATTTCTAGCCCTCCTGGTTGTGGAGCAAATATCACTCAAGGCAAATAAAATCAGAAGGCCAATAAAAAGAACCCTGAATGAATTTTTTACAAAAACATTAATTTTTAAGCCAGTCTCATGATTTCTTGGGACCAGTCTCAGGATTTTTGAACACTAGGATCTGTCCATCTGGAGTTCTCAGGCCAGTTCCTACTAGACAGGGCCACAAAATAGAAACTGCTTCCTAATTGCCAGCTGGTTGCCACGCTTAGCAGATAAGCTACAGGCTACCTGCTTGAGTCATGAACCACTCTCTCCCCATTAGAAGTGGCTGCTCCAGGGGAGGGTTAAGGCATGTTGGCAGGTAGTGGTGTGTTTGGGAAGCTTGCCCTGAAGATAAATAAGAGGTTTTGAGTCTTCAGGGTGTCATTCTTCCCCAGTTTAGCAGTACTATGTGTGATGGGTTAGACCTCTCTTCCGGGGTGCCACCTGATGTGCTGGGGTCCCGCTGAGCCTGCCTGTCCCAACAGCCTGGGTTCCCCTTATTCTGTGCTGCTGTGACAGGCTCTCAGGCCCTTTCCAGCGCACACACAGGTAGGGACACACCCAGCTGTGGAATCACACAGAATTTGCAATCAACTCTGAGTAGGAGGACTCAGCTCGGGGAATTGTCCAGCACTTTGGTGCACACACCCTTTGGAGTATAAACCCAAAACTGTATTGTCTTGTGCTATATAGAGATTTATACAGCGTAAACTCATGAAATTGCTCCCTCCCTCAATGTGGAGGAAGATACACTCAGCTTCCCCCCCAGTTATGAATTGTACAAACTGGGTTTTGGAGTAAACAAAAAAGAAGTTTATTAACTACAAAAGGTAAATTTTAAGTGATCATAAGGGATAGCAAACAAAACCAAGAAGATTATTGAGCAAATAAAACAAAACATGCAAGCTAAGCTTAATACACTAAGGAATACTGACTACAAATAATAATTTCTCACCCTAAATGTTGTTTCAAACAGGTTGCAGAGTTTCTTGAAGGTAAACTTGCATGGCTTGCAGCTTAAATTTCCAGGGATTCCTTTTACAGGCTGATCTGTCTTGCTCGAGCTCAACCGCTACCTCCCTCAGTTTTGTTCCTTTGTTTCTTCAGGTGTTTTCAGCAGTCTTCCTTCTTGGGTGGAGAGGTGGAGGAGAAGAGCCAAGATTAACTCACTCCCCAGCCTTAAATAGGATTTGCATATGGCGGGAATCTTTTGTTTCCCAGTTTTGACCCTCATCCCCTTCCCGTGGAAAAGTACCAACATTTCAAGATGGTATTCTATACCAAGTGACATGATCACATGACCCTGCAGTGTCAAAGCAGCATCCCAGGAAAATTCTCAGGAAGGAGGGAGATTAGTATCTTCAAGGTCCTATTGTCCTTCGTAATGGCCGATCCAGGCTGATTGCATACTGTCTGGTGGGCGTTCCCCAAGTACACACACAGTTGTAATTGTTACATAGTCAATATTCCTAACTTCAGATACAGAAATGATTCATGCATACAAATTGGATAATCACATTCAGTAAATCATAACCTTTCTAATGATACCTCACATGACCCATCTTGCATAATACATATCTTAGTTATGCCACATTCATATCATAATATTTCTGTGAAGACTCTGGAGCATAATGTCACACTATAATAAATTATGGGAGCTCCTACCTCTGGCCATAGGTTCAGTCCACCCTACAGCAGACTCCATAAGCAAGCTATCCATCTGTTTTCACTGTCAGGGATTAACTTATACAAAAGGGCTAACAGTGGCCTCTTTTCCCCAGTGACAGTGTGGTTCAAGAGACTACAACATAAACTGAAACTGTGAGCTTTTTATATAAAGCTTTTTATATATTAAAACCATATATTTTCTTTACAGACAGTGCCTAGATCAGGATGGGCAAACTTTTTGGCCTGAGGACCACACCGGGGTTCTGAAACTGTATAGAGGGCCAGGTAGGGAAGGTTGTGCCTCCCCAAGCAGCCTGGCCCCTCCCCCTATCTGCCACTTCCCACTCCCTGACTGCCCCCCTCAGAATCCCTGATCTATCCAACCCCCCCCCCCCGCTCTTTGTCCCCTGACTGCCCACTCCCAGCACCTCCCACCCCTAACCAACCCCTGGGATCCCACCCCTATCCAACTCCCCCCTGCTCCCTGTCCCTGACTGCCCCACTCCCTGACAGGCCCCCCCGGGACACCCATGTCTATTCAACCACTCCCCGTCCCCTGACTGCTCCACAGGACTCCCTGCCCCTTATCCAACCCCCCTCACTCCCTGCCCCCTTACCATGACGCTCAGAGCAGCAGGACTGGCAGCTGCACCGCCCAGCTGGAGCCAGCCATGCTGGTGCCCAGTCTAGAGCACCGGGGCAGGCCGGCGGCTCTCGCAGCTGCACTGCCCGGCAGGAGCTCGCGGCCCCATCGCCCAGAGCCCTGGCGGCATGGCAAGCTGAGGCTGCTGGCGAGGGGCTAGCCTTCCCCACCAGGAGCTCAGGGGCTGGCCAGGATGCTCCCGCAGGCTGGATGTGACCTGTGGGCTGTAGTTTGCCCACCTCTGGCCTAGATGGTGGTTATTGATTATCCCACTTTGCCTTTTTAATTTTAACTAGGGAAATACTATTCTCTTTTCCTGATCTACCTGAATCTACACCCTGCCTTTTTTGCTCCTGAGTGACTAGTGGTGAACAGATTTTTCAAAGACATCTTTCTGGTCCCCCTGAACCAGACCCAGACAAATACAAGGTCTAAAATACAAACTGTATAAAGCCGGAGGCAAAGATGTGTGAGAAACTCAGCGTTATGAAGCAGAAACAGCAGGGGAAAGCAGAAAGTACATCCCACTGCTAGAGCCTAATGTGATTTAGTGGACAAACAACAAGACATTACAGTTAGGTTTTACAATTGCTAAATGCATTAGTCCTTAAACAAACATCTAATGTGATTTTAAGCCTTGCTTCCTTCAAAGCAATAGGCTTCATGGGATAGTTATTTTCCTGTGGCATCTAGCATCATGTCTTCAAGCTGCAGAATTCTATCAATGTACCTTTAAAAACATCATCAGAGTTCAGTCCAGGACACATTTCAGGTTTTTCTAACTGGTTGTAAACAATGTTATTGTGTATAAGGTCTTTTGTGAAAGCTTGTAATGTTCTGAACTTGATGGCCACTATGAGATATGTATACAGACTGTGGTTATGAATTTACGTATCTGTGTAGATATAACACTATGCTCATAATTTGGCTGCAACATTCAGCTCCAAATCTCACAACAGGGAGGTGGTCGGTCAGACAGGGAGGGGCTGTCTCCCAGCCAGATGAGACTAGCTCCAAGCACCTAGCCTTGCACCACCCAGGAAAAGACAACTGATGGGCCATTACATTTAATAGTGACCTTGTTGCAGACACATATGAGGACTGGCTAGCTGCCATAGCCTGTCATCCTCTCCTTTGGTTGCTCGTAGATCACATGGATTGCCTCAGCTCTCATTTGTGGCTCCTTTTCTTGACTCTTCTGCAGGATCCAGTAAGTGGCTGGCAGCTGTTACATCTTGGCATTCTGTGTGGCTGTGCATAGCAGGAATATCAGTCTTCCTAAGAAGGCTATGGAATGGCAGCAGGCATTTGATGACTGCATTTTCAGTAGAAACACAATGGAGAAGGGTGGTATTACAGAGCTGCAGATGGTGAATCGTTTTTATGGGAATCCATTTGCATTCCAAACTTAACAGTAGCAATCGGGTGTGAGACATCACCCCACTTCCCTCACAAGGTGGCAGTTTTGAGGAGGGAGGAGCATGCCACTCCCTTGGGACTAAATTAATTTAGGGTCTATTAGCAGCAGGCAGTAGCAATCCGCTACTAAGCCTCCTCCTTCTCTCCCCGCCTCTCCCCCATTGCCAGCATCTGCCTCCCTGCCACGGGCACTGATGATCCTTTAATAATCCAAGAGTGTGTCCCAGCTCAGGATCACGGTGAATATATTTCATCATGAGATTTCCTCTTCCTCATGTGCCTGCCTCTTGCTCTCGTGAGATTTCCTGCTCTATTTCTAAGCCAAAGAGATTTAGAGAAACAATCCAACTTTCTGACTCATAATCTCAACCAAACTTCTGTCTCCCAGGGACAGATGCCCCTCTCACTGACACTGGTGGAAATCAGGAGTAACTCCAATTAAGTCAGTGGAGGTACAATGTTGTAAAACCAGTGTTGTGAGACTAGAACCATGCTCCATATCTTCAGGGGTTCCTGCCATTGCGTGGCTCTCCTCCTTGTCCAGTGCTGGACAGCTTTGACAAAAATCTCTAGTAAAAAGGACATTTCTGACTCATCTGCTGCTGGTTTACACAGCAGCCAAATGTGCAGAACTGTACTTTGGTTCCATCCAGAGTTAAAGGGAGTTTATGCATTTTGGTGCTGCCTCTGCCCGGGGATGTGAGGCCAAATGAAATTTCATTGCTGCCTCAAGTGCCATATAGGGTTGCCAGTTTTGGTTGGATGTATTCCTGGAGGTTTCATCACATGACATTATCCTTAATTAAAGATTAATCTTTAATTCCTGGAGACTCCAGGACAATCCTGGAGAATTGGCAACCCTAGTGTCGTAGGCCATCCTGGTGCCTCGCCAGCATTCCTGTGGAACCCTGGCTCGTCCCAGTTCTGCCCTCATGACTTCCCATGGAGCAAGCTCAGTAGTGAAGGGATTAACTACCAGACTGTTCATGTTAAATGGTTCATTTTTTGAAGAGGAAAATTATTTTCCTTATTTTCCACTTGGTACTAGGGACAGATTGAAACTTGTTTTCAGTCTGAATGTGGTCACCCTCCCACTGGTGCCCAGCCTTGATGCAACTGAAAACCCCTCCATGACATAAAGAAAAGGAGTACTTGTGGCACCTTAGAGACTAAGGTGCCACAAGTCCTCCTTTTCTTTTTGCGAATACAGACTAACATGGCTGTTACTCTGAAACCTCCATGACATGAGCTCCCAGCCACTTGGGAGTCTGAGGACAGAGCTAAATTCATAGCATGTATAAATCCTGAGCTTGGCAATTCTTTTTGTGTAATCAGGGAGAACAAAACCCATCTCCAGTGTTTTGGTCTCCAAGGTTCACATTTATCATAAGTAGTTAGTTGGTTTCTGTTTAGGCTCTCTCCCCTTCCTGCCCCGCACCCTGTGTTGTCTATTGCTATGGTGTAAAAATGATCTGTGTTGACACAGAACTGAGGAGGCACTTTGTATTATCCGCTCCAGCATTTGCCTGGATGCTTTATTTCAAGCAACAGAAGTGTATTTCACAGCAAGATGGTTTCTTAAAAGGTTTCCACTGACAATTTGTCTAAAAAGAGACACTGAGGTGGCTATTTTTATCAAAGGCAGAAAGCTGGATTCCTTAAATGCACCCAGCAAAGTTACTGGGAAATGGCAGAACGAGGTTTGAAGGGCCATGAGGGTCGGGCTGTACAGTACGAGTGGCACCACCAGCCCTGGTACCAGTACCAGCACCGTATGAGGTGCCCGTGAGGAAAATTTGCTTTACCTTTGCTTTGCTCGCTTCCTTCCATCCCAGTCCTGGGTCTGTCTGGGTACCAGTCCGGTCCTTGGTGTTAATTAGAGCATCCTGCTTCAATCTACCTACATGACCCCCAGAGATTAGCTGGGTCCTGACATGCTTGGCCATGCCCTCTCTCCCTGGCCACACCTCTAGTGCTGGTAGCTAGGAGGGGGTGGTGTAGCAGCAGAGAGAGCTGCCATTTTGTTCTGAGTTGTTGCCCAGACACAGGTGTACACTCTGCTCTCACCTGAAGACTTAACTTGGAGCTTGCTCAACTCTTGTTTATATTTTCATTCATGGGACTGTGCACAGGTGAAGAAGTTCACCTGATCAGCCGACCTTTAAAAATGACGGGATGGCAACGGCTATCTTGAACCTCTTCTCTGCACAGTCCTTGGAAATTATAAAGCAGTGGATCAGTCTCAAAGCTTATTAGAATCCTTTGTAGAAAGACAGCGGTGAGGATGAGGTATGTTGATAGCCTGCACTGAAAACCAGGGTCTTCTCCTGTTTCTTGGTGAATTTATAAATTCTGAACCTAAGCCCCCACTCATGTTCCCAAGGTATCACACACCATTTTAGCCATGTGGCTCTCATTAGCTTTATCCAACTGGAGAATAAACTCTTGGGTGTCTTTCTTCCCTAGACTTGTAACAGTGTCACTCATGATCATCAAACCTTTTTAGGTCAGACTCTTCCCCCAGTGCAGGGTGCCCCCTGCTGGTAGTGAGCAACCTGCCTCAGTCCTCATTAAACAAAGATCATCTGCCTGCCACGCACGGCTTTCCCTTCCCTGGCAGCAAGCTGTTTTCCATTGCTGTTGGTCTAACTGTTTTTAATGATCTGCTTTGGACATTCTTGCTGGTGCTTTGCACAATAATCAACAGTTAATTACAAGCAGTCAGACAAATTGGTCTGCGAGGCAAGGAGATGAAGCTGACAGAGAGGTTCAGGGAGTAGAGCTGGAGTGGAATTCAATGAGGGAGAAATGGCTGGTGTGTAGGCATGGTGGGCTACTGTTTGGGTGAGCAGGTGTTCAGAATGAATCAAGGGAGTGTATTGTTGTGCAAAAGCTTTACTTCTTTCCCTGTCCCAGATGCACTTTCCTGATGATTTGTTTTTACAGTTTGCTTCTGTGACACCGTCTCCAATGTCAGGCAAGTTTTGGTTTTGCAGGCAGCATTGTCAGATCCTGAAAGGCTGTGGGAAAAATGAGTCATTAGAGAATAGAAAATTGGAAGGCTGAAAGCACTGGAAACGTTGCAGGTCTTTCTGGAGTTTCCTAGATGTTCTCAGGTGTCTCAGGTGAGTCCTGGCAGAAGTCAGAAGTCCGAGGTAAGTCCCAGACCAGATGGGCTCTGGAGTCACAGATGTGTACCAAGTGTGTACAGCAATCCTAGATGTGTCCCAGGTGTGCCAGATATGTCCCAGATGTGTGCAGGAGATCCCTTGCCAGCTAGTGAATGCACTTTTACTACCAGACCCCAGGGATGTGCACTTCTATTTTTTCCATTTATTTATAACTTTTTTTTGCTACAGTTAGAAAACAGAGGAAATTAAATGCAGAAATGCCAAATTTCAGCCCACACTAAGATGAAGCCCAGGCTGCTTTTCTAACTGGTAAGCGATGGGGGGGGGCGGGAGGGGGGGCTACATCCAATGGCTATGCAGACACCATAGTAATTAGCTAGCCTCATGGACATCTGCCAGCTCTTGTGCAGCTTCATGTCTTACTGGTGAGAAAAAAATGTCTGCCTACTCCCTCAGGGTTTCCCTAAGCAGTAGGAGAAGATGTGGGGGAAGGCAGGAGACTAGTTTTTGTGTGTCCCAGGAGCAGGAAGTGAGGAGAAGCAATGGTGACTCTGGAGGCTGGTAGAGTCAGTAGATTGCCTGGGGCTCCCAGTTTCTAGGGGTAGGATGCCAGAGGGGAGGAAGTGCTGAGGGATCCTGGGGTTTGGACAAGTAGAATCTGCTTGTGTGAGTTGTTTGAAGGGCCCAGAGACTGGAGCAAACTAGCTAGGGGAACCTTCCCCATTCTGCCCTTCCTCTTCCCCCTTCAGCCCCTGCTTCTTCAATCCTTGCATCCTTCCAAAGTGGGTGAATATAATGCAGATATGGGCAGGCATGACAGGTGCTGCCAAATGTGTGAGCCCTGATGTTTGGTATATGGAATCGGGATGGGACGGCAGGGCCTTCTGTTCTCAGAAGATGGATTGTTACCCAGTGAGCATCTCAGCTAGCACAGCCAGCAGAGGGAAGAGGTCTGGGGTGAACGTACCCGTACCGCTGTGTTACAGGGCCTCCCCCCGCCAGCTGAAGCGGAGCTTGTGATCAACAAAGAGCATTTGAGGTTCAGTGTGAGTCAGCATATGGCCACACACATGCAAACGCCCCAGCCATCAGCCAATCCAAGAAGGCATCAGGGACTACAGCACCCGTGACTGCTCGCCCCTCTACCTGGCAAGTGAAAGAAGCAGCTCCGCCAGTTCAGGCGGTGCAGACAGCCTATGTAAACTTGAGCCAGTCTGACATATTGCAGCCAGCAGAGGACAGTGCCGCTCACATACACCAGTCACTTCATTAGAACCACACCCTTACGTGCCTAGGCACTGAAGTTCTTCTGGTATGAAAATTCTTTACTGTTGTGAGACTCCCTCAGTGTCTAGGCAAACAAAGAATTAAGGGCAGAGTAACTCACTGCTGTCGGTATAAATTAGATCCTTAAGGTTAATGTACTGTTTGTCTATTTTCCACATCACTTCTTTTTTTCTAATATGATTTGCAGTCCCTTTAGGCCTACAATTAGCCGCAGGCTCCTTCTAATGTATGCAGAACATATCATACTCCCTAGCATCCCCTCCAATGTGCTGTGCTGGTGAAGGTGAAGGAAAGAGGCCGTAGAATAACTGGATTTATCCTACATAACTTTGGATTAGAAAGAAATTGCCTCTGATAAATCCCTAGTGGACGTTTGCCCCTATCACATAACCACTGCATAATTCAACATGGTTCAGTATGCTTGGCCAGCTAGTCTTAGGGGCTTGAATAGTGCTGAGATAGTCAGAGCTGTGTGCGGAGAACCCAGGACTGGAATAGCGGAGGGGAGGCTGTGTTGTAGGACAAGACTCGGGGCAATGGCAGATTTAATGAGGAGGCAAAGATAAAAGAGCAGCAGGTGCTGCAGATCAGAGATTAGATGTATTAGCAAAGCTGGGGTTGGGGGCAGGACTAGCAAGGTGTGCTGTAAGTCAAGATTAAGGTGTACTAGCTGAGCTCGGACTAGGATAGCAGGAACTGGTAGAGGTGCGGATTGAGGTACACTGGCGAAGTTGGATTGGGGCCCAGGACTAAAATAGCAGGGTTGCTCCAAGTTGGAATTGAGAGGCCTTAGCAGAGTCCCAGAGGAGGGGATGATTCCTGTATGGACTGTGCTTTCTCTCCACATTCCTCAAAAGCTTTTCTTTTGCATTGCTGTATCCCCTTCTTTTGTTTGGGCTGCTGATGCTCAGTCCCTGTCAGTGTGGATGGTGCCAAAGGCAGATGGGGCCAAAATCACTTCCAGAATCCTCACTGGGAACAGACTCCACAGACCATATTCTAAGTACCCCATAAATTATATCATGCTTTTTGCCATGTGCCTTTGTGGTATTTTTCTGGGGTCTAAAATATTAATTAAAAAAAAGCCCTTTTACAATACACCACTATATTAAACTTACAACACTATAAATCGGGGCCATAAAACTGTAACTCGATGACTGAGTGGAAGATGAACCTGACACGCTGCTGCAGGAACGACAAAGATCCTAACAAATTGCATCATATACAAGTTCCTGCAATATACATAAAACTTACTATTTTTCACTCTTATTAGTTTGTTTTTACAATATTTTCATGGACAAAATATAAAAATGGCAAGAAACACACAAGCAAATCAGTTCACAAATATAAAAAGTGACATGATCATGCATCCAAAGCGTGAGCTGAACTTCAAAAAAAATTTTTTTTTTGAGCTTTGAAATATTTTCCATTTTCTCTCATTTCTGTGCGTCCAGCTTCAGGCTGGGGCCAGAGGAAGAAGCACAATGAAATAATGTGAGAAGGATTATTTCTTGTGCTAATCACATCCTGATCTGAAGCAAAAAGTACCCTAAGTCTCACAAGAAAGTCCAGTTTTACCAGATTTCCACCTCCAAAACAAGAACAAGTTGTTTTGCTTTCTGCTTTATTATGCATAAAGATTAGCTTAAAGTGTTGGTTTTTCCTCTAAAAAGAACTTTTCTTGTGTTTGTCTGTTGTGTTTTTACGTTAGGAATGTGAAATCTTCACTTTCCTCTCTTAGCTGGAAGTCCTTGGCAAGAACTTTGGAGGACAGGAATAATGATGTCATAAAAGGCTGTAACTGGGCTGTAGCTTTTGCTTTCTGGAGCTCAGGTAGCTGAAGGGATGTAGATTGTTAAGAGTCCCTTTCCATTGGAAGGAATGGAAAGTTGCAGCTCAGTTTAGAGCTTTATATGACATCGCTATTCAGGTCATCCAGCAGTGAGAGGGAAGCAAAGATCAAATATTCCAAAAGGAAAAAAAACCCTTTTATTAGGGAGCAAGGTCTGCAGTGCTGTATTTATCTACCACAACGGAGCAGTAAAGGGCATAGCATTGATTTCTTGTTTTTGCTCTGTGGGTCAGCTTCTTGAGGTTTGGACTGCCGGGAGAGTTTTCAGAGATGCATCTGCCTGTCTAGCTGCTTTTGAAATGACCCTTGGACCTATTTGAGGTTTGCCTCTCACCAGTATTCCTGGAATAATACAAAGGCTCAATCTGGAATCTGGCCAGGACATGGAACTGAAACTGCTTTATTGGTACTGATGGATGATGTTCTGCTGTCAATGGATAGAGGGAAGACATCCATTCTGAAGTATTTGACATTGTCAGCCATGAGATACTGCTGTCTCGCCTGAGAGAGGTGTCAGGGGTCCAGGGTAATATATTAGAATGTCTGAGTTCTTCCTGGAGGGACACACCCATTGAGTAGTAATGGGGAAAATGCATCTCCACCACTAGACCTGTCACTTGTGGGAGTCCTTCAAGCATCAGTTTTTTCGCTGGTCCTATTCAATATCTACATTCAGCCTCTAACTTAATTGATCAGACGACATGGACTCAAGTGCTAGCAATATGCAGATGAGACACAGCTCCACCTATCCGTCATCACATATGAGCACACCGCTACTATCAAGATGGGTGGTTAAATGAGATGAATGAATGATGGATGAAAAACAGTTGGCTGAAGCAGAAACCACACAAGACAGGTGATGCTGGTGGGCAAAGGCCTGTGAAGGGCTTGCAGCCACAGTCCAGTTTCCTTTGGTTGAAGGTACACACACACACACAATTGGTCAATTCAATCTGTAGCTTAGGTATGCTCCTGGATTTCTCGCTGATGTCAAGCTCTCATGTGGCAGCATCCATGAGTAATGCTTTCTACCCTCCCTGATTGGCTAGGAAACTCCATCCCATCCTTGTGGATGATGGGGTGGCCTCAGTTATGCATACCTTTGTAACACTTTTCTGCACAGCAATGCAATATACCTGGGCGTGAAGCCATCAACGCTTAGGAAATTCCAACTAGTAGAGAATGCTGCAGGGCATCTCCTCACCCACATGGGCTACAGTGAGCACATCAAACCCATCTTCTGCCCCTAACACTGATTTCCCAATTCCCGCAGAGTAGCCAGTCAAGTTTAAGATCTCAGTTCTTATCTTCAAGGCACTCAATGGTCTTGGCCCAGGATATCTAAAACACCATCTAAAGCTCTGGCGTGAAGGCCATGGTCATCAACTCTGTTCCTCTGGCACAGTGAAAATTTTTACAATAAGGATGAAGCTCGTCTGTGTGGGAGACAGAACTTTCTCAGGGGCCAGTGTGAGACTGTGGAATAAACACACACAGGAGGCAAGGGCCATCACAAACCTCATCACCTTTTATTGCAAATGCCAGGGGTACTTCTTGGACTTGCTTTGTCCAAGCCAAAGAACATGTACATAAAATAATAATAAAAATCCCTAACCAAAACAAAACACTCCACTGTACATCCAAAATCTGCCCCCAGGGAGAGGATGAGAGAACAAGCCACACGTGGCAGAGGTTAGTTACATTGCTTACAGCTCTACTGGAAAGTTCTCAGATACTATGGTGACGTGTTGTAGAAGAACCTGTATAGATTAGGACAGGCTGTGTGAGGAGTACACTTAGCTGTTTTAATGGGTTTATTAAAAAGCAAAAATAAAGAAAGAAAACCCTATCGTTTGTGAAGGATAATAGTTTTTTCCCCAGATAAACGGGCTTTTATTTATTCCATTGGAACCACAGTTCAGCCACATACTAAAATACCAAACACACTATCTGTTGCACATTCTATCTTCCCAGCATAGGATAAACACTAACTAATTAAACCTCACACCTGTCAGGTAGGTAAGTATTATCCCCTTTGTACTGATATGGAAACTGAAACATAAGGGGTGAGCGCTTCAAACCCACTCTGGCCCTTTTACTTCTCATAAAAGGCTCAGAGCAGATGGGCATGGATCCCCCCCAGTGAAGACATTGCAGAAGATGCCCTTACAAGCCCTGGTGGGAGGAAGAAGCTTGTCAGGAGTGGAGCTGGGGAAGGACATAGCACTGCAGAAATTCCAGGCAGTTTTGTGACACACTGGGCAATTATGGGAGGCTACTGTAACTTAGGCCACCAGAGCCATCTCAGTTACACCAGGGCCTCACCAGCTCCCAGAACAGACAAGGATCAGGAGGATGCAAAGGTGCCTTAAATCCACTGTGATGTTTTGGGGTTCAACACAGACCCGTGAGAGTCTGTGTCACTGCCTTCCCTGTAACCGTGGGTGCTTTAAATGCTGCGCTCCTGTAGCTCATAGCCCAGAAACCAACAGCCAGCAGACAAGCATGCAGTTCCCTGAGGGTCTATGTGCTGTGCAGCCCTGGTTCAGCACTCTGACCCCAGCAGCCTGCCACAACACAACAGCCTCACCCTGATCTTCTCTAGACTTGGTTATTACTTGCAGGGTGACCCCCACACAACCCCAGTCCTGAATTTCCCCCAAACCATCTGCCCTGAAATGTCCAGTCCTCTTCTGGAACATTCAGAGAAGTAATAAGGTTCATTCGCTCCTTTAAAGAGACAAAAGCACAGCTTATCACTTTAACTGGACTTAACAATCACTTCAATTCAAATATAGCACTGGGTTACTTTGCATTAAAATTAAAACAAGTTTATTAGCAAAAGGAGAGGGGTTTGAAATGAGTTCAACTCAAAGAAATAAAGACAAAATAGTTACAAGCAAATAAAAGTAAAATACGCTTCTAGGACTAGGACTTAACAAGCTATGGTCTTGGTTCAAAGTAGATTTATTACCATTTTTTTCCTCTCCAGCCGTGGCTGATTTTCTGTCAGTCAGGACCTTCCACAGAAGTACAAGGGACTGGTTTCCCTTGTCTTCCTAGGTGAATGATGCCCAAATGGCTCTGTCTCCCCTTATCGCTCTCAGAGTTCATTGATCCTGTTTTAAGAGGCAGGATGGCCTCATGCTGTTCTTTCCTTCCTCTTGACTTCTCCTTCTCCTGCTGATTCATATATATATGGTGCTTTCATTGTTTTGATTCCAGAATGCTTACTTTACATAGGAAACAAGTAGCTGGCTGCCTTTCCTCCTGTCTGGGAGAAAACATGTTTCACCCTGTGATTGGTCACAGACTTTAAAGCATAATATCAGTGAGTATCCATAATGCCTCATATAGTGTTAATGCACACATTTCACAATGATATTAATCACCAGTGTGTTGCAGGCTTTCATAAAAGACCTTATTCAATACACTTTTATAATACAGAACTATTGCATAGAATCAGTTGATTCACTTATTTATCATTTGTGATAAATGTGTCTTTATAGTCCAGTAAACCATTGAAATGTAATCTCAGACAGAGATCCTTTTCTTCTTCTAGGAAGAGGTGCCATATGGTGGTGAAGACTTCATGCTGGCCTTGTTTTCAGAGCTACAGAGCACTTGTCTTCACTGGAGTTGTGGATGCTCATCACTTCCGAAAAATAGACCCCTTGTGACTTGACTACGATGACATAGCAAGTCACTGCCAGTGTTGGGATTAAAACCTAGGAGTTCCTGGCTCTCAGTCTCACACTTTGGTCACTAGATAATGGTGCCCCAGAAGTGATGGCAGCCTTGCTTCCCTGTGCAGTATATAGTCTTTCCCTCCCTCTCATATATCTATATAATTTTATGTACATATAAGTCACAGATTTTCTATAGCTCTTTAAAACTCTTAAGTGGGCTCAGAATCAAGAGGTGAAAGGAAACATTCTGTGATATTCAAAGGATTGTAATATTAACTGGAGAGACAATTCCTAGTGTTCTTCAGTATAAAAGTTAATTGCAGGCACCCAGGGGTTTAAAGACCTACTGTTATTGGGGGATGGGGTGTTTGCTAGCAACAGGAGGGGACTCTAACATTCAACTGGGATTTAGCATGTACAGTAGGTTGTCAAGAGGAAAAAAATAAGAACAAAGGAGACTATTATTATCTTTTACTGCCATCTTTTAATTCCCCCGTTTTCCTTTCACACGATCTCTTTTTCTCAGCCCTCTCTTTTTCAATAATTACAATAATCAACTTGCCAATGATAACAGAAATAATCTCCTGCAAGATAACTAAACAAACTGCTTGTTATCTGAACTGTACCGTGCTCACTTATTGTAGGTATTTCATTTTTTATGGAAAAGCCAATAAAATTTTAATTAAAAAAGCATGTAGGTTGTCAGCTGAGACGCAAAAGGGTGTGGGTTTTGTGTGTGCGCAAAATGGTCCCTAAATCACTTTCATTTGATAGAGTAGGTGGGAGGGCAAACTCCTCCCCCCCACAAACAAAACAAAGGCATTCCTCCCTTTCCAGATTTCAGAAACTATGCTGCTCCATCAACGGTACTAATTGTTTGGGAAGTTAAAGGAAATAATCTTACAAATCTCGAGTGACAGTCACATCCACCTCTGTCAATGGTGGCAGCAAGTGCTGCAAAACCTAATTAAAGATTTTGCATCTCAGACTGTAATGTTGGGTTGTTAGCTCTGGCTATGGAGGTACAAGGAACTCCTCCTACACCCTGTATCATTAATGTGGCTCAGCCTTGCCCTGCAGGGACTGCTTGTAGTGATTAGGGGACATTCAGTCTCCATGGACCATTCAGTATTTGGCCTCTCAGTTGAGACTGCCAGCAAGGCAACTGTGGCAGTCCCTGAACAGTGAGGTTGTTGGAGGCATGGGCGCATGGGACGGGGCATGGGGAATAGACTAAAGTGGTCAAGGTGCAGCTGTGAAGAAAAGGCGACCTGCTGAGCCCACTTGGGATAAAGGTTTGGTTTTTATATATTTCTGTCAAACTTTGATACAGGACTCAGTGGCCTTAGAAGGGGCTGGACTCTGCAAAGTGGTCTGGCTGGAGGGCCAGGACACGTCTATAGTCAGAGTAGGTCAAAAGAAGGTGGGGGGAAACTGAGGCAAAATGTGCTGCAATATCACATTCTGCCAGTAGAGGGTATGTTGAAGCAGCAACTTTGCCATATTTGGGGGCTTGTTTTGAGGTGGGGCCCCAGAATGATACTAGACGTTGGCTGTCAGTCCTCCTTTCATCAAGGAGGGATATCTGAGCAGCGAGACACAAACACCTTTCCTGGTGGTGAAACATTTCCCGCCCAGATCTATATAAGGGGGGCCAGCAACAGTTGTGGGAGGGCACCTCCTAATTTTTTGAGGCAATGGGGATGAGACGACAAGGAGGAAGATGTGGGGCTCGTCTGATCACATGCTGACTACAGGCAGGCAGGGCATGTAAAGTGGGTCTGTCCCTATGGGAGCAATAGCTGTGAGGCCTTCCCAGATGCCCAGAGTACTAAGAGAACTGGGGCATTTCTGACTATTAGAGATGTCATGCCCCAAACCAGTGGGACACAGACTACTACAGTCTAAACAAAGAACTGCGAGGACCCATTCTGGGGCAAGAAAGCATGAGACCCTAGGGACCATCAGTTTTAGTTTGAGAAACTGGGGCATGTAGAAAGATCACTCCTTACTAAAAGCTGGTCTTTTGGGTGGATGAACTGTACCTATGGGGAGACTAAAGTCTGCTGGAATAGGCCCATATCGAGTATTCAAGGAAACAGACCCTGAGGTGTAAACTTAAATGGGGGAAGTTGTCCTGAGGGTTCAACTTCCCTGTTGCTTATGGAAGGTACCCCGACTCCATTCTCAGCCCCAGTCGGTAAGAACTGGGGGACTTTGACTATCTTGTTATGGAAACCAGGTGTAAAGGACAGCAGGGTTACATGGCAGAGGGCACCCAGCTGGAAACTGACTTCAGGTTTCTGGGGAGTTGAGGAAGTGCTGGCTACAAGGTTGGTGTTGTCAAACAATTTCATAAACTGCAGGCCCAGATGAAGGATTTCTACTTAGAACCTGGATGGTCAGATAAAGGTGCGGGAAGAGTAAATCCTAGAATTAAAGAAAAGCAATCCCGGAAGCATTGATGGCACAGCACAAATGAACAAAGCAGGTAGAAGCAGATCTGGAAAGGGCGTGGCATGGGAAAGTGACTATT
Organism: Lepidochelys olivacea; assembly: GCF_965140295.1. Taxonomy (NCBI): domain Eukaryota; kingdom Metazoa; phylum Chordata; order Testudines; family Cheloniidae; genus Lepidochelys; species Lepidochelys olivacea. The sequence goes on along the minus strand of NC_140413.1, from coordinate 150,613,899 downwards.
CTATACTGGCCAGTGAATTTAAGAAGCTTCTATTTGGCAATGAAAACATTCTGCACATATGGAGACAAGTAATAGAACTGCCACTCAGTTTGAATAGCAGCTCAGGAAGGCTGAACCAGGTGGAAAGCAAGTCTTTTACACCTGCTGATGCTGTGATAGACCTGAGGCCTGACTACAGGAGTGTTACAAGAAGAGATGCACCAGGAATTAAGGCTGCAGAGCCAGGTGAAGCAGGTACAGGCTGAGAAAAACCACTTCAAAGAGCAGCATGTGAAGGAGCCAAACTGAATTGAGGCTTTGAGAATAAGATTGCCTTCCTAGAAGGCAGAAAAAAGGAGGCAGAGTATCTACTAGTTTTGGAGAAGAACTGCTACTCCCATGACAAGGACAAGTGGGAATGGGCTGTAGCCAAAGTTTAGGAGCTAGAGAAGCTCAAGCTTACCCTGGAAAAGGAGTGGGAGACTAAGGCCAGTGAGCTCAAGGGGTGATCCAATGAAGCAGTAGCGCTGGGCCCCTCGGCAGAAGAACCTGGGTTATGGAGAAAGCAAATCCAGAGTCATATTGAGTGCATGGCCAGGGCACGGGAACAGTAGTGGAGATATGCAATAAGATAGCCCATAACGAGGGGCTGGTATCAAAACAAGTGAGCTGACTAACACTTCAGATCTCCAGGAAGACCATTCTGATGGGATTGCTGGTGGCTCAACAACAGACTGTGTATCCCGAAGTATACTCACTGAGATGGGCTTCAAGATAAATGCTGCAGTACTGGAAGTAGCCTGAACAACTACACAGCAGACCCACACAGTGATTGACTCCGGGTGAATTAGAAGAGAAGGCCACCTCCCTTGATAGTTTCCAGGCCTAAAACCTCGTGCTACAAACCAAAATCAGTGCGAGCCAGTGCGAGCTAGAGGAGACTACAACACAGTAGTAGTGTTGGAGCAGCAGCCCTGGGGCAGCACATGTGGGGGCTTGCTCTGGAGTGAGATCCCATGACAAGGATCAGTGAACATGGATGCCTGTCCCTCAAGAATATGGACCGTAGGTAATTATTGCCTAACTATGAGCCACCGTAGCTCAGAGGGATCCATCTCAGTGCTATCTGCCTGTTCTAGTGACATCAGGAATATATAAGGACTATCTGGCAGAGAAACCATGAGGAGGAACAGAGTCAGTGCCCAGGTGCTGTGGGTCCCTGCTATGAACCAGTCCTTTTGAATCTCCTTGCGAAGGTTGGGTGAGCCAATTGAAGGCAGCAGAGCGCCAGTGCTCCGCAGCATGTGGGAACCTGAGCTCGCTTTGGAACCTTGCTCCCTTGAGTAGCTCCTGTGTAAATAGCACCAACCCCCCCTGTTCTGCGCTGCTGATCTTCCACCTCTGGGTCACTCCAAGGGTGTCGGTCCCAGCACTAGCTTTGAGGGTTGAAGTGCACAGCCCTCCCCGTGACTCTGCTACTCTAACCCTGGAGCAAGAGCATTTTGATATCAGTGGGGGGAAATTTCAGCAAGGTGGGAAGATCTGTGTTGGCCTCCAGTCACACTTTGCATCGATGTTCCTCTGTGAGTCAATAAGACTCTCCTGGGACTGCAGTCTAGTATTGAGACAACCCTTCGTGTAATGAATATGCTGCCTTTGGGCTGCATGAGCATCCAGGGGTGGAGTCTGGCCTTTTCCCCCTCATGGCTTAATCTTTTAATTTCAGTTGTAATGGACAGGCATCCCACCAACACATTTCTAAAGCAAGTCTTTGCAAATGAGTGATATGCAAGACTATAGGAAGCAAGGCTTGGTTCAGTGAGGGAGCATTATTCTAGTATGTATCCACTGCTGTAGGGCAGTATGTACTGAAGATATTAATAATACGTAGAATTTATGTGATTCCCTTCATGTTTAAAACAAGCCACAGGCACTAACTAATTAAAACTCACAATAGCCGTGTAAGGCAGGTCAATAAGAATTATCCCCATTCTATGCACTGGAAATGGAGGCAAAGGCATTCAGTGACATGTCCAAGATTACAGAGATGGGGGTTGGTGACAAAGCTGGGATTAGAATGCAGGACTCCCTGATTCCCAGTCCTCTGCTTAACTGTACACCTCTCTGACTCACACACACACATTATTAAGATTGAGAATAACGATAGGCTAACATTTATATAGCACCTTTCATACCAAAATCTCAAAGTGCTCTATAAACTGATTTATATACTCTTTAGGGGTCACTTCACCCATTATCTAAATGCCACAACCTTTGGTGCATGAAAGGTAGTAGCCTTTAAATAGTGCACAGCAACTCTGACAGTTTAGAACAACCTCTCCAAATGAATCTGCAGGGGCATTTAGAGAGTAATTATCTGCACTGGAATTTGGCCAGGAGTATGGGACTGCCATCCCAACTCTGATGAAAAAGTGCCACGGGATCTTCACTGAGCACAAAGGGCCATGATCTTAGGTTTACGTCTCTTCCAAAAGAAATAACTGCGTCCTGTTGCAACCCTCTGGAATCGACTGTCTCTCCAGCTTGAAAAGATTTCCCTACATCTCACACTGTAAAGTAAAGCTTTTTTCCTCTGCAGCTGCTAGTGACTGGCAGCTCTGTTTTTTTTCTTTCTTTCATATTTTGATTACAGAGTTGCTCTGTTATTCCAGCAAGTCTGAAATTAGATACAGGTGCAAATGAACTGTGTAAGTCATAAGTGCATTAAAGTTGGTAATTTTTCTGTCAAGAGTCATGTTGAAAGGTTGCATAGAATAATAAGAGCAGACTAGAGCCAACTGGCTTGCACAGGTGCACCTACAATTCAGCGTGTTCTTGTAGGTGGCATGGGGTTATGTAGGGTAGTGTTTTATTTTTACACAACACCTTGAAATCCTCTCCCTTTTGGTTAACTTTCCATCATGCATCTCTCATTTGCCACTCCTGTACCTGACCACGATTCGTTTAGAGGACTTTAACAAATCCAAGACAATGGGGGTCTCTAGGTTACACACCCTGGCCTCTCAGACCATCACAAACAAAGCAGGGAGAGGACCCAGACCCTGCACCTCCAAAAGCATGAGCCCCTATCACTTTTGCGGAAGGAGAACATCCATTAGCTGTTAGCAGTATGGAGCCTATGCTACACAGCTGAATATGTCTGATTCCATCCACCTGAGGACAGGCACATATGCACCCCGTTCTCCTACACTACTGAACTTACAAGAAAGACACGAATGGGTGGTGTGTGAGGTGGAGTTTCCAAGAAGTCAACATAATAGGACCGTTCAATTGATTAGAACTCACACAGCACATCAAGGACCTTGCCTTAGTTTTGTATCTGTAAACAGAAATGCACACCTTCTAGAAAGCACCCTCTAAATAACAGAAGTGCTGGCAGGCACTGTGCATGGCACTGGGAAGGTGCATCTTCTAGGAGCTATTCATCTGTTGCAGTTCACAGCTGCTTAGTTGTCATGTTTCTGACAACCTTCATTTCTAGCTTCTGTGACAATCTATTAATTGTGCTGAATTCAAGGAAAATTCAAGCATGATGAGTTTGGTGGGCTCAATTCCAGTGCCCTCTTCACAAACTTACCACCGTGCTCTGCACTGATTAGCTATAGAGAGACAAAGAACTGTATGGGCCATGGAGACTGAACTATCCCTGTTACTCCTAGAAGAAGTTGTGCCTCTGTCTACCAGATCAAGGCTGCAACATGCTGGCAGGGCAGTGTGTGAGTGGAGCTTGCCCTACGTCTGTCTCATAAATAAAGGGAGAATTTCATTCATCAAGGCTGTCAAGCAAATGCTTTCACCAGCGCTAAATCCACACAATTTATTTAAAGCTGAAATTTATGGTTCTGGGTAAATTAGTTTGTAAAAATGTAAATTAGTTCATCATATAATATGCATAAAATGTCACACATGGCACTGCACAAAACTGGCAGCTCTGAATTTTCTCTGCTGTTCAGTATGGTATATAGACAACACTGCCTTCCATCTGCAGGAACTATGGGTCTGCATTCCTTGACCTGGGCCTGGGGCTAGCTGGCTCAGCCCTCGGGCTGGTTAATGAGCCCAGCTGCACTGCAGCAGCATGACGTGATTGGGTACAAGGAGCCGACAGGTCTGCATTTAAGGTAAGCAGCAGTTGTAGCTCAACATTTATGCCTGCAGCTACAACTGCTTCTCTGTCTGCCTTGTTCCGGGCCTGACCCTTGGCTCTGACCTCTTGGTGCTGTTTCTGGTGTCCGACCACCACTGCTCTGACTGCTAGGCCTGACTACCCACACCCTGGTCTGTGACACTAGGTCACTTGGTTGCCACGCCCTGTGCCCACCTGCATGCAGCTGAAGCACACTCCTGCCCCCCTCATGTCTCCTGCATGTAGCTGGGTTGTATGCCCAGCACTCCCTGCCCCACTAGTGTGGAATTAGGGTGCCTGCCTACTGCAGCCCACGAGCCCAGCATGGAGCAGGTTGTAACCAGCTTTGCCCTCTGTGCAGAGCTGGCAAATGTCCATAATACCTAGCTGCAGCTGGTAAGCATTAGCAAGTAACACCCAGGGCTGACTGACTGCAGTCAGCATATGCAGTATAATGCTTCCAGACTGATGCATATATTGTCTTTCTAATTTGGCTCTTTATTTTGAACAGATGTTGTGAGAGTGAAAAAATTAGCAACAATTAGTCACTTTTTTTTGTCACAAACAACACTGCGCTATAACTGCAGGAGTAAGTAACAGACCCGGGTGTGACTTCAGAAATGTTTTCTGTGAGATGTCAAAGGTAAATGGCCACTTACTGAATGCATCTTTCCCATGGTGCTCACAGCCTTTCAGAATGGATCTGAGCCTTTTCTTGCCAGTTCCCATGGCCAGTATGGCCTTCCTGGTACAGAGATGGACTCTCTTTCGTATGCGCTACATTACTCTGCACTCCAATGACCCTTAGGTAAGGCTAAGGGGTCCTATTCCTTTCCCAGAATAGCTATCATTGTTCCACTCTGCCCTTCCCCAATTCAGTAGATTTTAAGGGGGATATATGGAATGTTCTCACCCCCACCACTGTCTTTTTTCCTCCCCAAATCTCTCTGTGTGTGGTTTTCAAATATAGGCAGATGTGGAGCAGGCAAGAAATTTTAGGATTAGGTAAGAGGAACATGGGCTGTAGGAAACCACCCCTCTTATTATCGGGCTCAACCCCTTTCCCCCAAACATCCAGAATTCTCTCACTTCACTATACTGTTGTTAACTATTAAGAGAGCTGGAAACCCTAATTAAGACCAAACCCCCAGACTGCAAACCCGTCCTCCTCCCGCATCTATCATCACTTAATGATTTATTCCTAAGAAACCAAAGAGGCAGGATTAGGTGCAAAACAAATAATAGTTTATTAAAGGACCCCTAATAACTATACTGAGTAAGCAAAGAGGAAAACCACTCAGGTGTTAAGCCAAGGCCTCAAAACCATACAACACCAGGGGTGGGTAAGACAAATTAAAGGGATTAACACTTCACCATTCTTCTTGTTGTTTACACAGGACCCTGGACACACTGGAACTCAGGACACCACCAGGACCACAGAACATTAAGGGACAGGAACCACGAACACCAGGATACTCAGGACAGGATCAGGTAAACAATCTTCTAGCTTCTTCCTTCTCAACTTGCCATGCTGTTTCAGCAGGGAATAGACCTTAGCACTGGGCTGCCTCTCTGATGGACAGCTGCCATCACAGGGCGCTGTAACCTTTTATCACCTTTAGTCGCCAGGCAGGCTTCTCTAGGTCACCTGACCCTTTCCCACCCAAATGTACAAAAGGTGCCAATACTTCCTGCCAAAATGCTGCTGCTAGGCAGATTATAGACAAAGGGAGAACATGAAGGGGGAATGCAATATGGAGGGTGAAGTACAACTTAAGGAAACCAAGATGGCGAAAAAAAAGTTCCTTAATACAATTAAAAATTGTAGATGTAACCTACCAGGGGATTAGGGAGGTTGAATATGTGGTGGTGCATTTACATGGGGAAATATATAAGAAAAAAGGAAAACACAGGGCTGGCCCACAACATTTTGGCACCTGAGGTGGGAAGCTCAAATGATGCCCCCATTTTGCTTGGGCCAAAACTTTGAAAGGTCTCAATTCTGCCTTCTTCCTGTTCCATTCCTTTCATGGTACTGCTCTGCTACCTACCCCAATAAAGGAGATCTAAGAACTTAAAATGCCTTGTTCAAAAATGTTAAGTAACACTTAACTTTCCAACGCCTGAACAGCAAATGTAACTTTTCTTGTCTGCATAGTAAACACTGGCATTTTTATCTGTTTGAATAATCAAAGTGGTGCTTTCCATGCCTTCCTGGTTGCAAAGATTTGAACTGCTTCCTGCTGAAGGTCCACAGTCTGGGCCAGCTCATGCTCTGTTGAGATGGTTGCAAGGCCAACCAGCCTCTCCTGTGTCATTGTGAAGCATAGATGTGTTTTTATTAACTTCAGCTTGGAGAAGCTGTGTTCTCCACTGGCAACTGTTACAGGAAGTGTTAGAAGTATGCCCAGAGCAACAAAAGCATTTGGAAAGAAGGTGGTCATCTTATTTGTGCACATATATTCCAGAACAGCCTTTGGAGTTGATCCTGCTGAAATGTATCTTGAAAGGGCTTTCAGTTCATCACCTAAATCACTTGCATCAATATTGCACATGTCATTACGTGTCAACACTGTCTCTAGTGCCCTGCATTGCTGGTGTAGGTCTTTTTCAGGTATAGTGAGGAGTTTTGGAATATCATACAACATCCCAAATATACTGCTGTGTTCCTTGAGCTGCATGAAACGTTCTTCAACTGACTATATTGCACAATGTAGCACCTGGTTAAAGAATTCAACTTTGAATTGTTGTTTGGGGGTCTCTTATGGGATTATCCTGTGCCTCATAATCCAAATGTTGTCTTCTTCGGTGACTCTTGTATTCTTGAATGGGTGGAAAATAGCTTCAGTGTGAAGTTCCTCTGCCAACTTCTGTGTACTCTTCAGAACGTTTTGAAATCCCGTATCTGACCGGTAAGACTGTAGGTATGACTTTGATTTGTCCAGTTTTTCCATTGCTCCAGATACATCAAGGTCAACACCTTGGAGTCTCTTGCTTACAACATTTATTTCAAACAGTATGTCATGCCACAACACTAAGCCACACAGAAATTTGAAGTTATATATGTTTCTGGTGATTCCATTTCCCGCTGCCACTGTTCCCCCATGAACAGTTCTTGTCATAGCATTATCCTCCATAATGGCAACTATGGCATCATTTATCTTCTCAATTTGGTGTTTGATAGGCTTTATTGCCTCCACTCGACTTTCCCATCACGTGGCACTCAGTGGCTTCAGTGTCAGAAAGATGTTGCTTCAAAATTTTCCACCGATGAGTCGATGCAGAGAAAAATACATAAATGTTTTGAATTACATTAAAAAATTCAGCAGCCTCACTAGAAGCTGATGCTGCATCACTGACCACCAAGTTCAATGAATGAGAACTGCATGGGACAAAAAAAGCTCGAGGGTTTAACTCTCAGATCCGTGTCTGCACTCCTCTGTTCTTTCCTCTCATGTTGGCACCATTATCGTAGCCCTGACCTCTCATGTCAGCTATCGCAATTCCCGTATCTTCCAGCTTTTTAAGAAGCACATTTGTCATATCAGCTCCTGTAGTATCATCAATGTCAATAAATTCTAGAAAATGCTCTCTGACAGTCACCATTGCAGGGACATTTCCACTAGGTTCTGTTGTTATTACAAAATGCACCATTAAAGTCATTTGTTCTGTATGGCTGATGTCAGGTTTGCAGTCCAGAATAACAGAGTAATAGTTTGCTGACTTCAGATCTGCCACAATCTTCTGTTTGATTTTTGTTGCCAGTAACTATATGATCTCATTTTGAATTGTTTTTCCAAGGTAGTGGTGTGTGTACATTTCTTGAGTGGTGACTCTTCTTAGATGCTCCTGGAATACAGCATCAAACTCAGCCATCAGCTCCACAGTTTTAAGGAAATCTCCATTGTTTGGCACATACAGCGGATCTGAAGTGCCACACAGTGCTAGGTTTTGGTTAGTAAGCATTCTCACAATGGCAATGAGCGTTTTCAGAACATTTTGCCAGTAAAGAGACTCTGATGCAATCTTCTCTTGATGCTGATCATCTATGGTAGCTTTTAACCTTAGTCTTATCTCAAGCTCTTTCCACCTATGGAATGCTCTTTGGTGATTTGCTGCCTTCTCATGGCATGCCTGATTTCTAGCCAGATTTTTCCAGTCCTTTGTTCCTGTAGAACCCAATGTGGCTAGAACATTAGACTGGAAGAGTTAGCAACACAAACAGTACGCAGCATTCTGGGGTTTTGAGTACATAAGCCATGGCCTCTCCACTTTGTCACCATTGGGGATTTCATGCCAGTAATGTGTCAGATGGAAACTTCTATTTTCATTGTCTTTGGGGAACATGAAGTTTTTCACTTGCTGTGGCCCATGCAGTACAAGGAAGTCCCTCAGGCTACTGCTCAAGGGGGTCCACAGTCCTGGATCATCTAGACTTAAGGAACTAAACTCAGCAGCAGCTGTTTCTTGTGCCTCCACCACACTCTTCTCTGATCTACACTTTTCTTCAGGAATGTGTATGGTTAGAGCCATTTGAGATGGAGATAGGGATTGCTGCCAGGTCACCTGCACTCTGACTAACTGGAAGATCAGGTATCTCCTCACCAATCACATCCTCACTGGGGCTGGAAGGCTCACCGTGAACATTTGTGTCTATGTATCTCAGGAGAGCTCCTTCCTGCTTAGGTAGAAAAGCTTTCTTTCTTTTTCTGAATGCTGCCCAAGAGGGGCATTTTCTTCCTTCACTCATGGCTGCTGTTCTGTGCCAGCTATAATGGCTCTCAACACTCAATTGAAGGGGACAAATAAGCAGGCTGGTAGCAGGGGCTGAGTGAGGGAAGAGATCAGTGTCTTAAGGGCCTAACTGGCTCCTACTACTTCGGCTGACTGCCTGTTCTCCTCAAGTGGGTTCAGGGAAGCAGCAGGAAACAGGAAGCTCCTTGAGAACCTGGTGTTAATCAGTCCAGGCTCCTGGGAGTACTAGAGGGGTACATAAGAGGCTCCTTCTCCTCCTCTCTCTCCCTGTAGCTCCTGCTGCTTTCTGTTATTCCCTCTCACCTTTTCTCCTGCCTGCCTGTTATGTCTCTTGTGCCCTCCTTCCTCCAGCACAGCGCTCCACCATCTCCGTGCATCTAGAGCAGAGAGAATACATATGCACCAGCAGCAGACACCATTTTCTACACTCTGGGTCCCAGTAGTGCTCCCACAGTTTGGCACCTGAGGCGGCCGCCTCAGTTCGCCTCATGGTAAGGCCAGCCCTGCGGAAAACACTGACTGAGGTTAATTAGTCTTTTACAATTCCTTGTGGCTAGTCTATCTAATGTCAAACTGTCTTAAGAGGCACAGATGCAAAGAATTCTTGAGCATTCAAAACAGTCACCTTCAGCTGGCAAAGTCTAGGGAAAAGGTAGCTGCCTGGGAGGAGACAAGAAATGCTCCTCTATCGTCAATTTGTATGATGCTTGTGTCTGGAGGCTCCAGACAGCATTGGAACCTCATTGTGCTGGGTGAGTGGGCACAAATGAGTAGCTTTTCTTGTGTGTGGGAGGGAGGGAGAATATGTGTAGAGCAAATATATCGATATATTGCACAAAGTTTTTTATAGGCAAGAGGGACAAGTGTCAAGACACATGCTCAAAAATAAACACATGCAACTTTTAGTATGGCCTTTCCCTATTCACCTTTCATTCAGGCTCTGTAGAACCAACAGGGGAAGCAGATTCCAGGCATGGGTTCTCCACTGGGAACACCCTATCCCCAGACTCTTGAATATAGGTAGCTTTAACTTCCATGAATCTTATCTACTATGGTGATACCTAGAATGAGAGGAAGGATGCACGCCATGTAGTGCTTTGTAAATCATAGGCAACATGCTGAGTTGCCCCTAGAAGTGAATAAAAAGCCAGACAGTTGCTGGAGAGCCAATGTAATTTTTTCCCTGTAGCAAACACCATTAATCAGGGGGGTGACCACATTCTGCACTAGCTGTAGTTTCCAAGTATGTTGCAATAGTACGGTCCATGTACATTTCGGTTTATAACCCAAGATTTGGGACGTGTGAGGTGTGAAAATCTTTCCAGCCTTCCTGAATATTATACTTCTCTAGATGTTCTCTCTCTAGGTAATAATTTGCTAGAACAAACTCTTCTATACTGAAGGTCACATAAATTGTTTGTACTACTCCAAATGATTATTTTTGACTTGTGGGGATCATTCATTAGAACAGGAGGTTGATGTTTGGTCCACTGGCCTTTGTCACAAAGTGACTGTCTCAATAACCACAGCTCTAGGAATGTGACATGTGTTTGTTTGCTAACTGCTGAATTCAGTGGATCCTAATCTTGAGGCACATGAATCATTGACCTCTTACTTTAGAAAGAAAGAAACAGTGATAATATTAACAATTATTCTTGTCCCCTTTAGTCCAAAGGGCTTCACAAATTTGATATAAGCGCTACAGCACCAATGAAATGAAGCCATTCATGGGATGGAGGCCAGAAGCTAACGGACTGGGGCACAAGAACAACAGTGGCAAAAAGTATCATGGGATCTTCAATGCTCTTGCATAATCCTATGGCCTGATTTTCAAAGTGTCTTAGTGACTCTAATTGCATGGAACTCTATTTATCTACATTGGAAAGATGAAGGGCAGAGAGGACCATGCTGGGATTTGAACCTCTAGCTCTAGGGAGTCTTGATGCTTAGCTTAGTAGGCCATCTCCTCAATGCAGTACTGAAAAAGGAGTCCTGGAAATTAACCATTTCATCTTCTCTTACTGTAAAAGGGGTCACGTTCCTCTTGAGCTGAACAGCATTAGGAGAACTGACCGAGACCGTAGAGACCACACATGTTTAGGAAAACCCAGATTTATTTATTTTTTCATTTCAGAGCCTCCGAATGGAGGCCAAAGGCCTGGAGGGACAAAGATTTTGAGTGTGCCAATGCTCCTAAAATGACAAACTAAACACTTACTCTTCTTAAACACGCCTGGTCTTTTTGGACTCTGTTATCCTGCTTTGGGGAACAAAGTCATCATACAACAAAGTCAGGGAAAAATCCCTCTCCTCCAAAATACAGCATTGCATATTTGGAGAGGTGCATTATGGGGTGGGTGTGTGTTACTCCTTCCTGTGAAGCATCAGATATGAGCTATTACCTGAGACTGAATACTGGACTAAATGGACCAGTGGCCTATTCTCGTATAGCAATTTCTGTGTTTTCATTCCTGGTGTTCACCAGGAGTTCAAGTTCGTTTGGATCTTCACACAGACTAAAGGAGGTGTTGTGGCTAATTTCTCTGAAACAAATAGCCTCCCCTCACCCTCCCTGCATTTAAACATCACAATTGAAATCTATATGCCAGGAAGGCAAGTTGCCTCTTTAGGCACTACAGAGCCTATACGTCCACAAACACATATTATATAGAAAACAAATGAACCCATTGTCAAAGCAAAGACCAATTTCTCTCTGCATCTACCTCTTTCAGCCCGAAGTACGGTTGGTCAGCATCAAGATTAGAACTTTGCAACACTTTAAAAAGCCCTTTTCTCCAGAGAGGTCTCTTGAATTTATAAACTCCAGGTTTCACATAGCTACTGTTTAATTTCTAAAGTGTTAACCAAAATTTACTACAACTGCCATTTTATACCGGCATATTTGTTGTTGTTACTAAGGTAGCTATTCCATAGTTACTATTTTGGTTCCCATGGTGATTGCATTGCTACCTGAGTCTGAGATGATAAAATTGCTATGTTGACAGATTGTGATTGACTGTTGATACCGGTTGGCAGCAGAAAGGAAGCCTTCCCAATAGGTTAACATGTATATTTTCAGGAAGAAAACAAGGCAGCACAAATTAGTTTTTGATGCAGTTAAATTTGAGTAGCTGCAGAATGGAGAATGCAGATGAAAACAGCTGGAAGCCCAGAGGCCGGGTGGTGGTGGGCCTCAATTTCCATGGGGCCACATTCTAGGTGGCTGCCTTGCATTGATTTCTCAGATGGAGCAGGAGTCAGGGGGTTACCCTTCTAAGCATCTGCCTGCTTGTGCTCTTGCTGGGATGGATGTCTGAGATGTGAATTTAGCAGGTATTTAACTTCTATGGAGGGTCTAACACAGTGAAACTCAGACCGAGGCTCGCGAGCCACAAGTGGCTCTTTAATGTGCCTCCTGCAGCTCTTTGCACCGCATGCTATTAAAACACAATGTGATTTAATTATTAACCCATCAGGATGCTTTTACTATGTTATTTACCAATTGTTATCAACTTGCACTAAGTTATTAACTTATTTACTGTGAGAACAATATATAATATAAAAACTAAATGTTTTCCCTGTCATTCACAGTATTGTGGCTCTTTTGGGGAATGTTGATCGCTAATTTGAATCCTGAACCACGGAGGTCCGGGTATCACTGGGCTAACAGGATTGTAATGAACCTGTTGCAGGTCATCACTGAACATTGTGTTAACTCCCAGCTCAACATCCAGCCAGTAGAGGACTCTGTAACTTCCACAGCACAGGGAAAGAAAGTACACCCAGAGGTCAGAATGGACCTGGCTCAAGGAGGAGCTGGCTGTAGCCATTAGCCGTGGAGTTGGCTGTGGGCGAAAGGTTGGCAGTGAGGGAGCAGCCTGTGAGCTGGGGTAGGAAGCCTGAGAACTGGATGGGGTGCACCCAGGTGTGGGCAAGGAGCTAGTAGCAGCAGTGTGGAAGGGTTGCACTAGGATGCTGTTACCTTCGTGCCTCTGGACTGGTCTCCCTGCTGAAGTTCTTTCTTTTTTGTGTGTGGTTGTGGTGGCCATTACACAAGTGTGCCTAGGAACTTTGCAGGGTTTATTTCTGGCAGCCCTAGTGAAGGGATCTTCTTTACCGTTCTAAGTGTGTGAATGTCTTTGGGAACTCACCGAAGACTAGAACCCGAAGAACTAGTGCCTGCAGTGCTTGTCTCCAAGCTGGTGGTTCACCTGGTACACTACCAAAGCACTCACAGTGACTCCCCGCCGTGGAGTTGGTTAGGGTACTAGCTCAACCACCTAGGTCTGAATCCCATCCCCTTCCCCTAGAAGTTCCCTGGTAGCCAAGTGAAACCTTACAAATCTGCCTTTATAAAGATACTATAGTAACAGCCCCAGACCCTGAGCGTAAGCTCTGGGGATGTGGCTCATTAATGAAGAAAGCTGTAGAATGTTTTCCTAAAAGTAGGCCCCAAATTTTGGTGTGGCTTTGTGCTTCCTGGGAGAACCTTGTACCCCATCTGATTGGTAATGGTCCCCACCCAGGTCCTACAATATCCTGCAAGGTATCCCTTTCCCAGGTCCCTGCAGATCTAGTACAGCATCCATCTGGCCTTTGACTGCATGGATGGGAAGTCACTACATCTCCAGCAGCTGAGGGCTGGCTTCAGAACCAAATACAGTGGGCTCCATGAAATCTGGTGTGTGGTTCCAGCCCATAAGGCCTCATTCAGTTTCAAGGGAACTTCCAGAGACTTCTGGCTACAAGGAGGGACTGAAGGGGTGACACAAAGCTTCTTTCACCTGCGCCACAGCACGGCAGTGTTACACCCTCGAGAAAGGTTTCTGTGGCGAGGCCCCTGCAATTCCACCAGGCTTGGGCTTTGCCTAGAATTTTGGCTGGGCAGAAAGACAATGGTTTGAGAGGTGAAAAGCTTCATTTCCTTCCTGATGAAGAATGAAAGATTGGACGCATGGGGAAAGTTAGGGGAGGAAGAGGATGGAGGGGAAAAGAAAGAAAAGGGAGTGCAGAAAAGATGTGGTGGAAAGAATGAGGAGAGGGAGAAAAAAGAAGGAAGGGAGATGCCAGGGAGGTTGTTGATGGAGTGGGGCTGGCCGATGCCTGGCTCTCCTTTCACTTTTCTTTTATTTGCGTGATGCCCCTGGACTATCATTCAGGAACTTCCACAAAGCTGATCCCCTCCTTCTTAGCAAATGCGCAAAATGCCTCAGGTAGCAGATGACCGGGATTCATCACTGAATTTGGTCCAATGGTTGGATCATTAGCTTCCCCGGCCCGGGCCAGGTACTGTCGGGGAGTGCAACATGAATGCTGATCCATGAGCTGATCCCCTATCTTAGTAGTATCCCCTGGGGCAGCGATTCCTAAATTTTTCCCTTGCATGTCCCCATTTTCAGATTGGTTGCTTCCCCTGACCCCAGACAACATGGAGGACACCATTTTAAAATGTCATCTTTTGCATGGTGTCACCTCGCACACACCATATGTAGAAGGTCATGCCATGCAGAGGATGCCAGTTTGTAAAATAGTGTCCTCTGCACACTTGGGATTGCCCTGACCATCTGCTGATGGAGTGGCCTCTAGGGAACTGCTGCCCTAGAGCTTGGAAATGACTATATTCCCAGCTCCATTGTTCCTTAAAAGAAAGACAGGTTTGATTATTGTTCTGTTTTCTTATTTTGGTAAATGCTATAGTGGTTTACTGCCTGCCGCTTCTAATCTCCTCCCAGCCTCCCTGCAATCTCTTTGGTAGTGACTGTAATTTACTGTGAATTAACCCAGCCACTGGGGAGTGCCTAATGGCCGTTCTACAGGTTCACAGATTATCTTAAGCAACTGATATTTAGTGCAGAAAGAGGGAAAACTTCTAAAAGGTTTAGTAAATGTCATGAAAAGTGTATTCTGGAGCTCAGTTTTTATCCAGTGTTGTGTTGACACAGCATGGCTTTCCTCATCCAGGTGAATGCCAGGCCAGCCATACTGTGTCTTCTGGGAAGCCTTTAAAGGGGACAGTGAGATGCATATGTGTGAGAAAGGAGGGCACCTGCCACTTCTCCATTTACATAGCATGGTAGCACAGAGAAGAGATGTTTCTAATCCACCGAGGCTTTATCTGCACAAAGATGCCTTGTTGTTCTTTATCTCCCTTGTGTTACTTAATGGCTGGGCTGGTTCATGCAAACCCAGATTACAGCAGATAAAAAAACCGAAGCTCTGAATTATTCTGCAGAGGAGGAGGATGACGACTTGGGTTGAAGGATGAAACTGCAGCCTTGTATGGAACTGCCCAGGCTGCTGTGTTTTATTTCTAAATCTCTTTACTTGGCGTAAGCCTTTGGCCCTTAATACTTTTGGAATCAAAAAGGGGCAAAGTGTGGCCTTTTCATTGCAGTGCCTGGGGTCAATGTGTAGAGCCTGGTAAAATACTCTTGTGTTAGGCTTCTGCAAGACTTTCTATCCTTATGGCCCTTACTGCAGTAGGTCAGGGCTGTTCAATTCAACACACTTGTTATTCAGCTTTTTTCCTCTGTTGTTTTATTTTTTATTTCTGTTACCCGGAGATTACTCACTTGGCTTGTCTTGAGAGCCTGGTGGGAAGACTGGAAGGTTTGAACAATAGTCTCCTAACAAGAGGTTCTTTTCTTGCTGCTGTGTAGGTCTAGAGATGCTTGGGACAAAAAAGGGAGAGGTGACGAGCAGGCTGGGCTTTTGCCTCATTGCTTTGCCACCCAAACCATAACCTGGTCTCTTCAACAGCTAATTACAGCACTACTCCACAGACTGAGCATGGGTGCTTTGTATGTCCTTTGAACAGACCAAGCATGTCATCTTTTTATCCCTAGCTCATTTAAGTGACGGGGTGATTGCAGGTGGCCTGATCTCCCCCAGAGAACTCCCTCCTGCTGCTGTGATCAGGAGCTTCACCTCCAGCAACCAAACAGAAGCATAGTCCCCAGACAATGCAGCAGGTGGTGTTTGCAGCTGCTCTCCTGGACTTGTTGTTGTTCTGTGTGGGCTGGCTAGAGTCTGCTGGGTTGTCCTACCAATACTAGACCCAGCTGGTGAAGAATAAAAGCCCGAAGACAGCAAAGGCTCTATCAGTCTTGTTGTCTCAGTTACAATAGGACTGATTCTGATCCCACTGACGTTGCTCAGCACCTCTGACAATCAGGCTACTGCTTCAGGTGCCTACATTTGTCTAGGCACTAAGTTTTGGAAATGTTGGTCTACATGACTTGCTGAGCTGTGACTGGAAGGAGCCCAGGATTCCTGACTCCTAGGGCTGTGCCTCTGGGCCATGCAAACTCATACTGACTGCCCCTTTTATCCACCTCCGGCTGGGCCCTTGTTTAATCTCATAAATTGTGGAACGAGTGACCCAGCAGAGGTGAGAGTCAATCAAAAAGGCTGATAAAGGAGGTGCTGTCGTCATCATGAATAGGTCGGAATATGAACAAGAGGCTGCTCGGCAGCTCTCCAACACCATTTTCTACAAGTCATTACCCTCTGATCCCACTGAGGGTTACCAAAAGAAACTACAGCATTTGCTCAAGAAACTCCCTGAAAAAGCACAAGAACAAATCCACACAGACACACCCCTGGAACCCCGACCTGGGGTATTCTATCTGCTACCCAAGATCCATAAACCTGGAAATCCTGGATGCCCCATCATCTCAGGCATTGGCACCCTGACAGCAGGATTGTTTGGCTATGTAGACTCCCTCCTCAGGCCCTACGCTACCTGCACTCCCAGCTATCTTTGAGACACCACTGACTTCCTGAGGAAACTACAATCCATCAGTGATCTTCCTGAAAACACCATCCTAGTCACTATGGATGTAGAAGCCCTCTACACCAACATTCCACACAAAGATGGACTACAAGCCGTCAGGAACAGTATCCCCAATAATGTCACGGCAAACCTGGTGGCTGAACTTTGTGACTTTGTCCTCACCCATAACTAGTTCACATTTGGGGACAATGTATACCTTCAAATCAGCGGCACTGCTATGGGTACCCGCATGGCCCTACAGTATGCCAACATTTTTATGGCTGACTTAGAACAATGCTTCCTCAGCTCTCGTCCCCTAATGCCCCTACTCTACTTGCGCTATATTGATGACATCTTCATCATCTGGAACCATGGAAAAGAAGCCCTTGAGGAACTCCACCATGATTTCAACAATTTCCATCCCACCATCAACCTCAGCCTGGACCAGTCCACACAAGAGATCCACTTCCTGGACACTACGGTGCTAATAAGCGATGGTCACATAAACACCACCCTATACCGGAAACCTACTGACCGCTATTCCTACCTACATGCCTCTAGCTTTCACCCAGACCACACCACACGATCCATCGTCTACAGCCAAGCTCTACAATACGACCGCATTTGCTCCAACCCCTCAGACAGAGACAAACACCTACAAGATCTTTATCAAGCATTCTTACAACTACAATACCCACCTGTTGAAGTGAAGAAACAGGTTGACAGAACCAGAAGAGTACCCAGAAGTCACCTACTACAGGACAGGCCCAACAAAGAAAATAGCAGAACGCCACTATCCATCACCTTCAGCCCCCAACTAAAACCTCTCCAACGCATCATCAAGGATCTACAACCTATCCTGAAGGACGACCCATCACTCTCACAAATCTTGGGAGACAGGCCAGTCCTTGCCTACAGACAGCCCCCAAACCTGAAGCAAATACTCACCAGAAACCACATACCACACAACAGAACCACTAACCCAGGAACCTATCCTTGCAACAAAGCCCGTTGCCAACTGTGTCCACATATCTATTCAGGGGACACCATCATAGGGCCTAATCACATCAGCCACACTATCAGAGGCTCGTTCACCTGCACATCTACCAATGTGATATATGCCATCATGTGCCAGCCATGCCCCTCTGCCATGTACCTTGGTCAAACTGGACAGTCTCTACGTAAAAGAATAAATGGACACAAATCAGATGTCAAGAATTATAACATTCATAAACCAGTCGGAGAACACTTCCATCTCTCTGGTCACTCGATCTCTGACCTAAAAGTTGCAATTCTTCAACAAAAAGACTTCAGAAACAGACTCTAACGAGAGACTGCTGAATTGGAATTAATTTGCAAACTGGATACAATTAACTCAGGCTTGAATAGAGACTGGGAGTGGATGAGTCATTACACAAAGTAAAACTATTTCCCCATGTTTATTTCCCCCCCCCCAACTGTTCCTCAGATGTTCTTGTTAACTGGTGGAAATGGCCCACCTTGATTATCACTACAAAAGGTTTTCTTCCCCCTCCCCCCTTGCCGCTCTCCTGCTGGTAATAGCTGATCTTAAGTGATCACTCTCCTTACAGTGTGTATGATAACACCCATTTTTTCGTGTTCTGTGTGTATATAAATCTCCTCACTGTATTTTTCACTGAATGCATCCGATGAAGTGAGCTGTAGCTCACGAAAGCTTACGCTCAAATAAATTGGTTAGTCTCTAAGTACCACAAGTACTCCTTTTCTTTTTGCGAATACAGACTAACACGGCTGCTACTCTGAAGACTGAGGCCCTAACCATTCCCGGGAATTAGAGACCCTTTGGCAAACATTCACAACAGTTAGGGATTTAGCCTTGGAGTCCTTGCTAATTTATAACTTGGGTAATTGCATTCTGCCTGTCTCAACTCTTCCTACTGTTTCAAATGAATTATAGGCTTCTTCTTCACCTTGTGTTGTAAATGGTGTAGCGTTGCTGTTAATCAGCTGTAGTGTGTCCCTCCAGAAGTGGCTGCATTTCTTTGATCAATGCAGTGATTCCTATAATTAAATTTATAAAGGACTTTGGCATCCTTTGGGATGAAAGATGCTCAAGAAATGTATGATAGTATGGAGGGAAGCCTCAATTAGGGTACAATCCTCCAGTTCAATCCTCCAGTTCACCTAGAGGCCTCTGAATTTTTGCCCCAGAAATCTCTGAATGCGAGGCATCATCCATCTCCTCTTTGACATTGGAAGTCAGGCCAGGGTTTAATGGGTTGAAACACAACCTTTGCTCTCCAGTATCAGCTTTTCAGTGCCTGTTACAGCCCTTGAGCCACACATCGGAAGAGCATGGGTTTTCATTGCCTTTTCTCCTCATCAGACACACTCAATGACCTTCAGGCAGTATAATGATACCATTTCAGGCCTCTGTCCCCCTCCCACTCAGCCTTTCTGCTCTGCTGTCAGGTACAAAGCACATACAATACAAATATTTATTACATTCCATGGGGGATATCATATTTGCAGCAAGCCAGGCTCTGAGATCCCCCCCAAAGACTGACTGAATTACCCATTGATTAATAGTACATCTTGTGGTCTTCTCGCTCCTTTCAAGCAGAAACTTGAGCCTAAGTCTTGTAAGGGAGGTTTGGGATATTTGCAATGTTGAAATGGCAGCACACCGCTGCAGATATTAATCATAATGCTGGTTAAAAAAAAACAAGACAGCAAAATTATCAGAAATATCAAGGAGTTGATTTAATTACGGGGAGTACACACGCTGCAAATGCTTCTTAACGTTCTCCATGTCTCAATTAGATGGGGTTGGAGTTCTCTTTGTTCTTGCTTTTGAACAGTCTGAAACTCTGCAGGTTTGATCAATGGCGAGGGACAGAGAGGAAATGAGCAGGAGATGAAAGGGCTGAGTATCTCTAGAAGCTGTCATGGTAATTTATGGCTGTGGCTGATAAAACTTTTAGCTAGTCAGGTATGACTTGGGAAATAGCAATAGCAAAGTGGCAGCTCTGAGACTGCAAGGAGGTTTCCCAAACTGGTGGAGAACTCAGCTGGGGAAAAAAACCCTGGATAATGGGTATCAATCCTCAGCTTTTTGCCCAGGGACCTTTCAAGAATGAACTCTGGACGGCTGACCTCACTGGCTCATCTCTGGTGACCTTTCCAAGTTCTTGCACAATTAGAACAGGACCAGTTGACTTGCAGAATGTTTTAAAGTCAGGGCTACTGCAGGTAGAGAACAACAATCTGGCTGCTTGGGGCAGGTAGGTTCAGGGACCAGGAGATACTTGTGGCCAGTGCCAGCTGGGAAGGGAAGAGGCTACAGGAGAGAAGACAGACTATTTCTTTGTCGACATTCTTGTGGTGATCACCACGGTAGCACCTGAGTGCTCTATGATCTGTGTAGTAGCAACTATGCCCCTTTGGGCTCTGCTTTCATCCCACCACACAAGCCGAGCAGCATTTTTCTGCATGAGTACTTGGATGGGAGATCACTAAGAAAAACCCCAGGTGCTGCAGGAAATGGTGGTGATAATTCAGTCTATGCATTGTGTGCTCTTCCCTTTGAGTCACTACCAAACGAATGTCTCAGCATGACAGCATGAGGGTGCTGTGCTGTTAAAGGCATCATTTTCTGGAGGAGAGAGAGAAAAAACATTGACCTCTTCAGTTCATTACAGATCCCCAAGCACTCCTCTCAAGAGTTAAGGATATTGGTATTCTGGTCTAATTCTAACTCAGGCAGTTCACTCTACTACTTACATTCTTCTGGTAGTTTCATTCTTCGTTTCTGATGTTAAGCTGCTGTATGTTGTTGAACAGCTGCTATACCTAATCCCCATCCCTAGAGATGACTGTACGATGAGTGAAGGGACTTCTGTATATTGTTTATAAAATGCTTTGGGGTTCTTTGATATCAGGGACCCTATACAAAGCAAATAATATTGGTTAGAGCTGATAAGCAGCTTTGCTAACAGGGAGCCTGAAGTGCCCTGCTCTCCCAGCCAGTTTGTTTGAGACAGAAAGCCAGGGAAGGAGACAGTTTGTGTGGGTTCATGTCCCATTACCCAGATAGTGGAATTAACAAATCCCTTTCTTTCCTCA
This sequence comes from Lepidochelys olivacea, assembly GCF_965140295.1. NCBI lineage: Eukaryota > Metazoa > Chordata > Testudines > Cheloniidae > Lepidochelys > Lepidochelys olivacea. Next base: position 150,593,137 of record NC_140413.1, on the reverse strand, counting down.
CTGCTTGATGGTGACTTGACACAGAGAGGACTTAGCCACAAAAGAGTCCCCTAGTAGCCAGGAGTTGTCCTGCCCTTCACTGCTGCTAAGATTCTAACTGGGGCCCTCATGGTCCAAAGGCAACAGCAGTTCTGCAAGATGAGCCAAAATCCCACTGGCGCCCTCCTCAGCAGTCCTGAGCTTGGCTGGGAATCATGCTGCAGATCCTCCTTTCTCCCTTATTAGAGGACACCCCACTCCCATCTCCTTTCCCTCACTAATGAGCCGAATTCTAAGCTGCAGAAAGTCACCTACCTAGCGTCTGGAATTTGACCCCAAGCTGCCACATCTCTCTCAACCCTTTCCTAGAGCTACAGGTGAGAGATGATTTAGTTAATTATGAGGTGATGCTACCGCTTTGCTGATCCACTTGTGTCCCAGCTGCTTTCATTGCTGATAAAGGAGCCGGTGAATGGAGCATTGGAGATACCAGTGAGATGGATGGTAGGGAGGAGAATGGTCAGTACAAGTGACCACTAATTGTCTAAGTGAACTTCTCCCTCCTGCACTTCTCTTCCCATTCCCCACATTCATCTTTTGAAAAGTCTCATACCACTGCACCTGAGACATCTACTTACTGGTGGTGTCTCTGAATAGGTCAGTTCAACACAGCATGCACAGACCACAGTCTTGTACTCTGGTCAGCATTAGTATATCTGGGTTAGTATTTTGGTGATCCATCCCTGTCCCTCAAAAATTAGACAATTGGTGACAAACTTCTCCCAATCCATATGTATTTCATTTTGAGAGGCCCACAGAGTGGGGCAATTGACAGGCAAAGAAAGAGAGAGATCTGTAGTCTGGAGGCTACAGAATTGTTTTGTTACAGAACAGCTGCTGCTCTATGGCACTGAGTGAATCCACTACCTAGTCCTGCGAACACAGAAGTTGTATCTATTGATTTGCCCCTGCATGTGTAAGAGGGGACGTCAGAGAAGAGTTGCTGCCAGTGGCAGTGAGCAGGTGACAGAAAGTTGTGTAGCACACACACACACAACACAAGGATATCTCCAGACCTGACAGGTTAGATGTTCAGTTTGGTGCCTTGAGTACCTATCAGGAACCTAAAGTAGCAAAACCACAACACTGCTCACAGCCTTGCCCCCCTTGCAGCACCTGCTCTCGCAGTAAAATAAATAAATACATAAATACTCCCCAAATTATCCAAACTGAGCCGACGTTTGAGCTAGCACAGTTACTACCTAAATCCCTAATGTGACCAATTGCTACAGCGGGCTGTACCAAGTAATTGCTTGACATATTTGCTTACACTGTCTATGAATCTGATTATCTTATCCTGGAAGGATAACTCTTGATGATCAGTAATCCACTGGGTCTCTGTGCTGCTTCATACAAATTCAAAAAGATTTTCTAAAAAACCGGGCTATAAAGATGCCTTATATCTGGAATCAGTATCCAAATGATATCTTTATGGTATGCCCTGGTGGAATTTAGAACCCATCTAGAACCACATCACCGGCCCACCCAGTCCTCTCCCTGTGACTTATTCTAACACTCCAAACCCCTCAGCAGCTTCAAACAGCCACTGTTTTTTGTGATATTTTTAAAATCAACCTGTCAGAGTAATATTTCCTTCTTTTTTCCCCCCAAATGTGGAATTTCTCCTTTCTCTTCTCCTTTAAATTACCCCTGCTCAAAGCCTTGGGTGGATTAGAATTTGGGCCGGGACAGTAACTGGTGTCCTGTATATAAAATTGTCATGAGATTGATTCTCATTTACACTGTGCTCCCTTTATACCATTTTGACAGTGTAAATAGGCCTTAAAGGTCACATCAGTTACTCCTGTTGAAAGGCCCCTTTACTTTGTCATGGTCCTTTAAAGGGACCTTAGTGTAAACGAGAACAGAGCTGGTGCTAGGCATAAGCAGACTAAGCAATTGCTTAGGGCCCCCAGCAGCTCAAGGCAGCCCCCTATTAATTATTAGTATGTGTTGTGTGGGAGGCCCCCCAGTATATTCCTGAGTAGGGCCCCAATGATCTAGCACAGGCACTGAATGAGAATCAAGCCCTGAAGCTTTAAAGATGGTTAGCTCACATTCCTGTAAAGCTCGGAAAGGGAGTTGTACCCACCAGGAAGGAGAAATTACCAGCTTCCCAGTGGGGGCCAAGGCTGCACTCATTTCTAGTCCTGGAAGGGCCCAAGAAAAGCTGCCTGTCTCTGAATGCTTCAGGTGAAGAAGTAGTTGCTCTGGAAGTTGGTAATATTGCCCTCACTGGGGCTATTGCAGGCTGAGACCTGATTTGGGGATACTGAGATCAGTCTTGACATGATGGGAAAGGAAGGGACCAGTTGTCCCCTGAGGGGGTCTGTGATTCCACAGACCCCACCACTCCTTCCATTCCACAGAGTCAGGAGTACAGCCCTGAAACAAGGTGGTTGACTGACAAAGCAGCTAATTCGCCCCTAAACTCATCCCATCTCAGATATATTGATCCTCCTAACCCCATTCCCTTGACTCCAGCCCAGGAGCAGTTCATAGGGCGTGCGGGCCAAGGGACACAGCCTGCATGTGATGAAGGGAGCATATTATTAAAACGTCTCTCTAGACAGGCTATCCCCCAGGAGCGGTGTGCTAATGCTGTCTGTGGTGCTGTCACCCCAGGGCTGCTGAGTCAGCACTCTTTCCTGCCTTGCCGCCTCCCCCCGCCGCGCACACACCTTGCTGTCCTCTCTCTCTCTCTCTCTCTCTCTCTCTCTCAAACAATATTTCTGCTGTCCCTGCTTGTTCGGTGGCCTTTGCTGACTGTCCTCTGGATTTTATCAGTCCAAGTCACTGAAGCGAAACCTGACCAGCTCAAGCTGCCAGGGCAGCTGCAGCTGGCTATTTGACTGATTTCTCCTCCCTGCAGGAGACTGAATGTCACCCACTAATATTGCTCCTCTCTCAGGGGAGAGAGATTTATTTTGTCTTTAGGTCTGAAGCAAACAGCCTGTCTCTGGCTGCAGGAGGGTTTGGCTTAGAAACTAGGTTTCAGCAGCCCCAGCCTGCGTCAGAGGGTTTACTGAAAATTACAGTGGGGAAAGCTAAGAACGCTCCAACTGGCCCAGCTTTGAGCTGCAGCTGGTGGCATGTATGTGTATATAAACTGGAGCAAAGTACCCATGCTTTCAAAATCAGCGTGCAAAGGAACTGACGACGTCAGGCTGAGCTTCTGGGGAATTCAAACATCCTCAGAAATAGACAGCGGAAGTTGGAAGTGTATTTGACAGGCAACTGGAGGGACACAGAATGGGAGATCAGTAACCTAAACAAAGCAAATTGTCTGTAAAGGATTATGGAGCCATCATCAACCAGGAACAAGGTCATTTAAACTATTCATTCACATTTCTGTGTTCTTCTTTAATTGAAGAAAAGGCTCAATGAAACCCTGTATATAATGTGTTGTGATGGTAAAACAAAATAAGCAAAGTGCTAGGATCCATTAGAAATGGGACAAAAAACAATACAGAGAATATGAGAATGCTATTATAGAAATAGCTGGTATGCCCTCACCTGGAATGCTGGGTTCAGTTCTAGACAGTCTATCTCAAAAAGGATCTAGCAGAAATACAGGGATTCAGAGAAAGGTGACAAGAGTGATCAAAGTCCAGGACAGACTTCTGAATGAAGAAAGACTGAAAAGACTGGTATTGTTTCTATAGAGGTGAATAAGAGGGGAAGTGATAGTCAGATACAAAATAATGAGTGGTCTAGGAAGGGAAGATTGGATGTTCCTATTTACTTCCTCTCATTATAGAATAATAAGGAGGCAATGAATTAAACTGAAAAGCAACACGTTAAAAACTGGTCTAAAGAAATCTTTTTCTTATACAATGTATAAATATTCTGCAGAACTCATTAGCACTAGATATCACTGAGGCCAAGAGCTAAGCAGGATTAAGAAAGAAAGATTGGACCAAAATATGGACAACCGCAACATCCACAATTACATGAAAAGGAATATAAATCCTCTTACTTCGTGGCGTAAGCCAACCTCTCACAAGTGATAGGAAGAAAGGTCCTCTATGTGCAGGCAGGTTATTGTATATGTATCTACTGCAGCGTTTCTTGCACCTCCTTCTGAAGCATCTGCAGCTGTCCATTGTCACAGCCAGGATACTGGGCTAGATGGAGCCCTGATGCAATACAGCAACGCTTATTTCCTAAGGTGAACCTGGCTTGAAGATCAGGAAGCTTTAGGGTATGAACACAAGAAAATAAGTGAGTTTTGTTTATGTTGGCAATAAATACAGTGAAATATGAATGGCAAAGTGAAAAGTTCTCCTCCTGCTGAGCCTGCTTTCCCTGGCATTTCCTGCCACTCAGCCATGTCTCCTGGCAAGGTCAACTGTGTTGCTATAATAGACATCTGCTCAGATAAGTCTGAGATGGGCAGATTTGGTAGTATCTGATCATTTTTGTTAATGGCTTGACAGCTCTTGGGACTGAGGTCTTCTTTTTATTCCCACAATAATTACAGCACATGCAGCATCAGTGCAAATTCTCCTTCCACTGTGGTTTAGCATTGAGTTGGAGGAGCATCCTCTAGGGGTAAGTGGGAAGATCAGTCTCTGTGGCAGTCCTTGGCCTCTCGGCTAAGACTGGAGAACTAGTGCCCATGGTGGTGGTGGAAGAAGTATTCATACAATGGACTGAGAGCCACAGAGTCACTTCACACAAAATACTGAACAGCCGTGTAGTGTACTTATATTTACAGAAAGCCTTTGACAAGGTCCCTCACCAAAGGCTCTTAAACAAAGTCTTAAGCTGTCCTGGGATAAGAGGGAAGGTCCTCTCATGGATCAGTAACTGGTTAAAAAATAAAAAATAGGAAACAAAGGGTTGGAATAAATGGTCAGTTTGAGACTGGAAAGAGATAAATAGTGGTGTCCCCCAGAGGTCTGTACTGGGGCCAGTACTGTTTAACATACTCATAAATGACCTGGAAAAAGGGGTAAACAATGAGGTGGCAAAATTTGCAGATGATATAAAAGTACTCAAGATAGTTACATCCAAAGCAGACTGTGAAGAGCTACAAAAGGATCTCTCAAAACTGGGTGACTGGACAACAAATGGCAGACAAAATTCAATGTTGATAAATGCAAAGTAATGTACATTGGAAAACATAATCCCAATATACATATAAAATGATGAGGTCTAATTTAGCTATTACCACTCAAGAAAGAGATCTTGGAGTCATTATGGATAGTTCTCTGAAAACATCCACTCAGTGTACAGTGGCAGTCAACAAAGTGAACAGAACGTTGGGGATCATTAAGAAAGGGATAGATAATAGGACAGAAAATATCATATTGCCGTGACATAAATCCATGGTATGCCCACATCTTGAATACTGCATGCAGATGTAGTCGCCTCATCTCAAAAAAAGATATATTGGAACTGGAAAAGGTACAGAAAAGGGCAACAAAAATGATTAGGGCTATGGAACAGCTTCCATATGAGAAGAGATTAATAAAACTGGGACTTTTCATCTTGGAAAAGAGACGACTAAGGGGGGATATGATAAAGGTCTATAAAATCATGACTGGTGTGGAGAAACTAAATAAGGAAGAGTTATTTACTCCTTATAACACAAGAACTAGGGGTCACTCAATGAAATTAATAGGCAGCAGGTTTAAAACAAACGAAAGTATTTCTTCACACAATGCACAATCAAACTGTGGAACTCCTTGCCAGAGGATGTTGTGAAGGCCAAGACTATAAAAGGGTTCAAAACAGAGCTAGATAAGTTCATGGAGGATAGGTTCATCAATGGCTATTAGCCAGGATGCGAAGGGGTGGTATCCCTAGCCGCTGTTTGCCAGAACCTGGGAATGGGCAATGGGGGATGAATCAACTGATGATTATCTGTTCTGTTCATTCCCTCTGAAGCACCTGGCATTGGCCACAGTTGGAAGACAAGATACTGGGTTAGATGAACCTTTGGTCTGAGCCAGTATGGCTGCTCTTATCTTCATGGTAACAGTGTGTATTTTGTACTTTCTACCAGCCTGTGCTGGATTCAAACCAGCAATCTAGGCCACTCCACAGCCAATTCCTTCTCCCCAGTGATCCAGTTCCTTGTGCTTTGTTTTTCATGGTAGCTGCCAGGATTTCTGCTCTTCTCTTCCGTCTCTGAATTGCCTCCTCTCCACATAGACAGTGGAGATCAATCAACTCTGCGGAACCTGACTGTGAAGCCAGAAGTGCGACCGTCCTGTCCCATCTTGGGTGTTGGTGGTGAGCGGATGCAGGAACAATCACTTTGGTACACACACACCTTGCTGCTGGTGACAAAGTAGGTATGCACCGTGTATATATTGCTGGCGGGTAGTTCATTGTGGGATTTGCTCTGGATAATGGAACATTTATTTCAAAGGCTCTGAGTCAGTGAAAGATCTCAGGGGAGCTGCCCTATGAAATGATACTGCCCTTTCTGTTACACTATTGCTGTCAAGAATCCATTCAAGCGATTTAACCAAGTTTATCGGAAAAGCAGCAGAGGCAACCTGTGCACAAGTTAGCATGGAAGATGGATAGAACAAACAAATCCCCATGAGTCGGAAACCCAGTCCCTCCACACTGCCTCTATTAGTGAAAACAAGAACTGTTACAGCAGGAAACTGGGAAGTAGGACTTATGGGTGCTAGTCCCAACTCTGCCACTGACTCACTGTGTGACCATGGACAGGTCACTTATTTTCTGAGTACCTCAGTGCCACCATCTATAAAATGGGGATAATATTTACTTACTTTTGCGTGCTTTGAGATCCTCGAATGAAAAAGACTGTATGATCCAAGTATTAATTATTAGAATTGTATTATATCACTTCTTGTTTAGCTGACAAGTGTCAGCTGGTCAGTAATCTCATGAGTCCTGCCGTGCATTAAAAAAACGTCTGAGGGACCTGATTGTTGGAGGCACTGAGCGCCTGCAGTTACCATTGAAGACAATGGAAGCTGCAAGTGCATAGCACCTCTGAAAAAACCTAAGCCTCGTATTTTACTCAATGCCCATAAAACTTCAAGACCTAGTGCAGTAAATGGATGTCAGACAGAACGATGTAACATTCTAGCATAGTGTACTGCACTGTCTCTGCAGCTGCTATATGGCAGGTACTGGACAAGATCACACAGAAGTCAGCAAGAATAGGATCCAGGAGTCTTGAGCGGCAGTCCTGTGCTCTATCCACCAGTTCACACATGATGGACAGTGGACTCGATTCTCCTCTTCTGTTTTGAAGCAGTCTTGGAGCTCTGCTGGTTTCAATGGCATAACTCCTGATTTACACCATGTGAGAGTAGGATCAGGCCAAGTGTGTGGGTCTAAATATACCTAAAAGAAGAGCGGACAAGCCTACAGCAAACTGGCATGCAGCATGCAATGCCTGGCCCGACAATGATTGTTGTGGAGAGAGATACACTTATTAACTCCATCACCTGTGCTGCTCCAGCCTGGTGTCTCATTAACAGGTAGAATATATTAGTAACTGTCAAACAGTGGGAGAGCTACCTCGTTGGGCGAATGGATGAAAACCCATTAGCTCCCACAAAAGGGGGAGAGGTGGTGATTAACTGGTGGGATGACAATATGAAATGTCAGAGGCACAGACAGTAAGCACAACTGTTCATTATTATATTAACAGACCTAATTTTCTGCCTTTAACCACCAGTTCCTTGTCAGTTCAATTAGATTTTGTGTGTGTGTTTAATTTAGATCAATATACTGCTGGGTCTGGAGTTTTTCTCACACATCCTTTGTGCACGGTGAGAAGCAGACCAGCTGGCAGGAGCCTCTTTTTGTGTGTGTGTCCTTGAGGTGAAAGGCAGTTTGTGAAGAGGGTATCTAGATGATGCATGTTCCTATGTTAGGTGAGTCTAATCTGCAGTGATTTGTAAAATTTCCGCACTGGGATGGGATGCGGGGAAGGGCAGGGAGGGAAGGCACGCAAAGGTCGCAAAGTGGCAGGCTGAGGTAAATAGCACATGGTAATATATTTAGTAAATGGCATTACCAACTTCAGAAAAATACAGAAGAGGAGGAGGAAGGAATAACATTCCACTTCTCAGGAGATTACTGAGGGCCTGATTCTGATCTCAGTGACACTGATGTAGATCTGGAGATGCTCTACTGAAGTTAACTGTGGATTGACCCTGGTGGAAGTGGAATCAGGCTCTGGCCCTGGATGTTCAGGGGCGGGATTTCCCCCTTCCAGGAGAATCATTATTCATTTGAGCACTGCTAGGTTGGAGGAGGGAGAGCCCAGGGAAGCCAGTTGGGTTTTCTACATCACCCAAAACTATGTCAAGGGGACTTCTCACTGGACCGTTGCCAGCCAGTCTGAGTAAGAGTGGGAGGGGGGGCTAAAATCATCACACCTCATCTCCCTCTGTCCTACACACTCTGCTGACTTTGGTGTAGCTGAGTGTGTCGTACTCCCCCCTCCTGCTTTCTGATGGGTAGGAAGATACGCAGCTCCCACCATTACTGGGACCTCACTGAGTCATCAGGAGAAAAGGGTATCAAAACATGACAGCATGTATGCTCTGCCCCCAGCTCTGACCCCTTCATCTTCTTGGCTCTCAGTGTTTCGTCTCTGGATCTCATCACTGTATGTGTTCGTTGGGGTTTTCATTTCCTCCTGAAGCCTCTGGATCAACAACAGTATGACTCAGAGACCTTTATTTTTAGTAGCTAATCATATTATTTTGCTGCATTGCCCTCTATTGCCTAGATCTTCATCAGGATCTTTACTCATCCTTCTAAATCTTCTTAGATCCTAATTTTTGCTCCTTGGGTTCCAATCTTTTGGGCCTGGCTCCTCTGCTACTTTCACTTAGCTTTGGAATCTATCTATTTATTGAGTATTGGCACCCATAATCAGAATACATGACTACATTTGGGCTGAGTTGCTAAGAGGACTTGAACTCCAGATCCTAGATATTGATCTCGGATTCCACCTAAATTTTCAATCCGGAGACCTATCCCTCTCTCGCTGAAACATCATAATCTTTGAAGATTGCATCTGGGCTCTTTGCTTTGTAATAACTATATTAATGTAGTCTGCTTCTTGCACATCACTTTTGAGTAGCTCACTTATTCCTTCAGCATCTGCAGGCTCTTTTAATCTCCTCCTTTAGATTTCTTTTGTCTTTTCTGCAGACACGCTAGATTTTCCTCTGATTGCCCAAAGGTTTCCCTGACTTGAACTGAAGTGGGACTTTTGATCATTTGGGTAATTTGACTTTCACCATGCTATTTGCCCAGGTTTCATTAACTTCCTTTTCTACTTCCTTCAAAGGGGGTTTCCTTTTTTTCTGGGTCGCAATCCCCTCCTCCTCTGATTCCCTTTAACGTAAATGTCTGGGCAGCAGAGAGGGATGGAGTCCAGTAGGAAACATGCTCCTACCCTTCTTTACCATACAGCAGGGAGGTGAATAAACAGCAAAAAATATTCCAGCAAAACAAAAACAGAACACTTAATTTAAAATAAGGACAAGCAGAAAAAAAGTGATCTGATAACCTGCAGGAATGGATGGGCAAGAGCAAAACCAAGGCAACAAAATCCCACAGATACAGCACTTGAAAAATGTGTACCATAAACTCTCTGCCTGAGACAGAGAATACAGTGCTTGGGCTGGCAATTCCCTAGCAACTTCAAGGTAATAGAGAAGGTGGCAGTGAGTTTGGGCAGCAGCTCCTGACACTTCTGGGTACGAGGAAATGGATGCTGGGTCTGGACAGCAATGCTGGGGACTCAAGTTGTTTAATATTCACTATGCACTAGGGGAAACAGGCACTGTCATATCAGATTAAACCAGTGTTCCAGTATCATGTCTGTGACAATGGTCAGCATCACATATTCAGAAACACCATGGTGGACAATTATGAAATAACCTGAATGGGCGACTAGGCTGGTATTTGGAGTTGGGTGATAATTTAGTTTCCTAATATTTGGATGATATTCTGATCCCTGATTTCAAATATCATCTGAACAGCTCTTCCCTGTCCTCATCCCCAGGCCTAACGCTCCCTTCCTTCCAGACCCTAGAAATATCTTCCCTTAGCAGGCATGGCTATTTCCCTTACATTAAGATGTCATTAGGGTTGCCAACGTTGTAATATTTAAAAACCAGACACTCCGGCAGGAGTGCCAGAACCTCCCCTTTCCCGCCCCTTCCCCTGAGGACCCACCCCTGCCCCGCCTCTTCCCCCTGAGGCCCCTCCCCCATTCACTCCTCTTTCCCCCCCTCTCCCTATCACATGCTGCTTTCCCCTCTCTCCCCCATCTCTGCCTGGGTTGGGAGGGACTTGCCTGTGGCGCCAGGGCTGGGAGATGCAGCTGCCCAACACAGGTAGGAGGCAGCCTCGGCTAGACTAGGGGTTAGCGCGGCTGATTAATCAGTGCCTCCCCGCGTCCCCCGCCCACAGTAACTGGACTTTGGTCAGTAGATCTGACCAGAGACTGTCAGGTCCACTTTTTGGTCAAAACCAGGCACCTGACCACCCTAGATGTCATCTGTGGGGGTGGCCCAGTGGTTTGTATCACTACCTGGTTTGTGTCCCAGTTGGAGGTGTTTGGCATTCTGGGGAACAGCCTGCCTCCTCAGCTAGTGGTGGTTTATGCTCCTGGATCTGAATTCCCCCAAAGCGCAGGGGTGTTGAGATCCAGCGGTTTGGATCGGGCTCATCTCTAATTCCAAAAAAGCCTTATCACACATCCCTGTATCTCTTACGCCTGGCTCTGGAGCTCTCACTGAACACGGACTCCTGGCTCTCTAGTTTTCCTCCCTTGCCCCATAGGGCTTCTCGCTGGGTTAGAGACCCTCCAGTTTACTGGTTCTTCCCTTCCCCTCCCCAGACCTCAGAGTTAACAAAGTGCTGAGTGTGTGAATGTGTTGGTTAATCTCCTTGTATCCTAAGCCTGAGCATAAACATTACAAATGAAACCTCCAACAGGTAATGACCGAATAATCAATTAAAATTTTTTTTTAAAATGCACGTCAGGGCTTTTATCAGCAAAGCATCACGTCCGTTAAAAAACAAATCAAGTCATTCTGCAGCCAGGCCAAGTGCCATGATTTCTATGCCAGAATTAATACTGTCTATTTCCACAGTGGATGTTTAAGTTCCCTTCCCCCCACTCCTCCCTCCCGCCCTGGGATTACAGCTACTTTTAGTTCTTACAGGGGGAATTAATCAGCGACGCTCCTGTGCAGAGCACCTGAAATAGAAATCACAAATCAGGGTGGCTGGGAAGGAGCCTGTGAAGTGACAAAGATGAAATTATGTTGCATTTTGTTTGGTGTGGCGGGATAGTGCGAATGCAGTGGCTTCAGGGACTCTCACCAGCTCTGGGGAGCAGCTGGCTACTTCCACTCTAGAGGGGGTGATACAGAGTGGGGCTGTTGGAGAGTCCAAAGGAAGAGGTGAGAGCAAAAGCAGAGGGACAGGAGGCAGAGAATGTTTTTTAATCACAAATTGCTTTTTAGAGGTGTTTCTAGGAGGAGATAGTCAAAGACTATCCTCTAAACCTGCAACGTGGCTCCAAGCAGTTAGGGTCTGTGACCCTAATTCCCAGGTGAGTTCAGAAAGCCTCTGAGTTGGTATAACTTCCATCATCATCCGGGCTCTTCAGGGTGTATGGAATGTTACTTCAAATTAGACTCTCTCCAGATTCTTACACCCTAACTCCTGAGATATTACCTCTTAAACTGGCCCACTGTGTCCAAGGTCTGGGCTACATACAATCTTTGTACCGATTTAACTATTTCAGTTCAGGGTTTGATTTTATACCGTTCTAGTGAAAGCAGTAGAACCCCTAGTGTGAATACAGTTATACTAATCTAAATGTGCTCACGCTGCTTTTTAAACTAGAGCAGAATAAGAACCTTTAGAAAGTATAAATATGTCCACAGGAAGGGGGTTGTACCGCTTCTTTTGATTTATAAACCAATATAGTGACAATAGTATAAAAAACATGTAGACACATCCCAAGGGAGTTAAAATTGGTATAACTCACTCTGAGGAGCTGATGTAGCAGCAAGGACTGTAGCAGAGGAAGCAATTAATGGGAGGGTGCAAAAATGTGCAAGCAAAAGCATCCCTGCCCTTTAAAAACTTACACCGTCTTCCAGCCCCGCAGCAGGTAAGTTACATCAATTTAGACTGCCTTATCCATCTAAAGAGTGGGTGAGAAGGTCTAAGAGAATCTAGCTGAATGGAGAGGAGTCTAATTGATACCACCTTGTTCACCACCTCTCAGTTTGGCCCTATGTGTTCTCCTGGCATGGAATTCAGTCAGAGTAAAGGATAGTGCAGGTCATGCTCAAACCTTGGGTTTTCTCTATCTGGTGAGATTGCTCTACACAAAGGGAGGATAGTGTCAGGCTATCAAAAGGCACAGCTCTGATCCCTAGAAAGCAAGGAAGAAAGCCACAAGCAGTTTTGCCAACATGCAAATGATTTGGTGTCACTTGAGTAGACACGTAATATTCATCCAATCACACAGAGAGATATACAGTCAGAGACAGACACATTCTCTGCTATGACAGTATCTGCTTCTGCTCCTGCATCTGATCATTAGGGCTGGTCAAACATTTTCCATATAAACTTTTTTTTAGATGAAAAATTGGGTCTTGATTAAATGAAAATGTTTACAGAATGTCAGCTTTCCTTGAATTTTTTTTTTCTTTTCAGAAAACCAGACACCCAAAAACTAAAAATATTTTGTTCAAAAACTGGATTTTTTTTAACTTTTTGGTTTTTTGATGGAAGGTCAAAAATTTCTGTGGGGAAAAATAACCCATTTTCTGACCAACTCTACCAATCACCCAAACAAGTAAATGAATAAAGATACCCTCCCCCAAATAAAGGACCACAATAACAAATCCAACCATGCTCTCCCAAGAGTGAAGGAGTGGAATTCCATATCCCCTTGTTCTCTTTGGTTTCTTCTCCTTCCCTTTCACATATCACCTTTCTGTATACCTGGAGTCAGTCACTCCTTGTTGTGTTAACTGTCCACTTTAAATTGTGAGCAACTTGGGATAGGGGCCGAGAAAAAGGCCAACGTCACTAATGATGTACAATATGCATAACAGTGAAATAATCACAGACACATGCTTAATCATGTACAGTTACCCAAGGGATCTATGCTTAGGAGTGAGCAGATGCTCTTCTTAGCTGTACCCATTAGGGGGCCGAGCCATCCTGACATTCTGCAAGCTGCATGACCTGTATGTATGACCCACGAACCTCTTGGTGCAAACTGGCAGAGGGCACAGGGCATGCATAGAGTTTTACAGGGATCCCCTGGGTCAGAGGCATGCATATTAAGTTTACTAAAGGGCAGTGTGTGAGGTCTCTATCAACAGTCAATAGCCCTCTGATTTTCAAAATCATTGCAAAATGTTTGGATGGATGGATAATGGTTAAGGAATTATGTATCAGTACTAAAAATTATATTCTTAAGGTATATGTGTTAAGGTGATAAACATGCTCCTGTCAGATAGTAAGGAAGTGGCGCTTGTCTCTCTGGTTGGCCATGTGCTTATTGTGCATTTTCCACTTCATAAGGAAGGCCTGAGCCAAATGCTAATCAAGAGATTGTGAAATTGACAAGAAAAAGAGGCACAGGGAAAAACACTCAGCAGGGGGTGTCTTGTTTACAAGTAAAAACAATGGATTGTGGGGGGCACTATAAGTGAGGGTACAGCGAGACACTTTGGATCTTTTCCGTGGAGGAGGCAAGCTGGCAGCAGGGCTGGTCACATGAACAGAGAATCACAGCCAAGCCTGTCTGAAATGTGCTGGAAGGGTTTGGGGGGAGGTTTTGCTCTATAAGACATAACAATAACTCGTAAAGTAAGTCTTGGTTCTAGAATACGTGCTATGATTTTATTGTCTATGTAACCATTTATTTCCAATACTTCTACTTTTACCATTAGAATCTCTATACTGTGTTCAGTAAACTTTTACTTGCTTTCACTATACACATTTCTAAGTGCTGTGAGTGAAGTGAAGCAGTGAACGGAGGTGTAACTGGTAAGCTGGGGTGTAGTGCTTTTCTGGGAACAGTGGATCTGTAACTACTGTGAGTGTCCAGTGGAACTGGGGCTGGACACCCCAGGCAGATGCTTGGGGGCTGGAAGTGCCTATTGCTAACCTGTAGAGACTGAGCGGGGCCTGCGCAGGCCTGGAGGAGAATGTGTGTGTTATCTGTAGCTGGTGAAGTTGGGGAGCTTACTTGCACACACTAAGTTAGGCTTCCTCACGCTAGGGGCAGGTGGTAGCAAGGTGCCTCATGGCCCTGGGCTCCCTAGGTGCATTACCTGTATGTCTCCGGATACTCCTGCTTATATATATATAGTGGGTACTTTCTGTGCTAGCTTGGAACTTGCCTGGAACTTACAGTGGATCCTGACTAATAATATGATCAGCTGTGCAGAAAGAGTCTCCTCTTACTCATAGACATTAAGGTCTGAAGGGACCATCATGATCATTTAGTCTGACCTCCTGCACATTGCCAGTCACAGAACCTCATCCACCCACTCCTGTAACAGACCCCTAACCTCTGGCTGAGTTACTGATGTCCTCAAATCTTGGTTTAAAGGCTTTAAGTTACAAAAAATCCACCCGTTTACTCTAGATCAAACCAGCAAGTGACCCATGCCCCATGCTTCAGAGGAAGATGACCCCCCTGCCCCCCAGGGTCCCTGCCAATCTGAAGTGGGAGAAAATTCCTTCCCAACCCCATATATGGCAACCAGTTGGACTCTGAGCATGTGAATGAGACCCAACTGCCAGATACCTGGGAAAGAATTTGATGTAGTAACTCAGAGCCCTCCCCAGCTAGTGTCCCATCTCCAGCCATTGGAGATATTTGCTAATAGCACTCACAGATGGGCCATCTGCCTTTGTAGGCAATCTCATCAAGCTCCATCTTAAAACAACTTATCAAGCTCCGTCTTTCAGAGCTGGGCAGCTGGAGAGCGGCATCTGCTGGCCTGGAGCCCCACTCTGAAGGCAAAGCTGCTGCCAGCAGTAGCACAGAAGTAAGGGTGGCAATACAATACCATGCCACCCTTACTTCTGCGCTGCTGCTGGCAGGGTGCTGCCTTCAGAGCTGGGCACCCGGCCAACAGCTGCCACTCTCCAGACCAGGGCCGTCTCTACCCATACGCAAAGTAAACAGCTGCGTAAGGCACCAGGAAATTTGGGGCACTAAATTTCCTGGTGCCCTATGCAGCTGTGTGCTGCTCCATCCCCTGCTCCGCCTCTTCCCCATGGACCCCGCCCCTGCTCCGTCCCAGCCCTGCCCCCACTCCCTTGAGGACTGCAACAGGGATTGGGTGGCTGTAAGTAGAGCGACCTGACCCCAGCCTGCTCGGCTCCCCTGGCTCCCAGCTGCGCTGCTGGTGAGTGTTGGAGGGCTGTTCCCCCCTTCCCCCCAAGTCCCAAGGCTGGGAGCCAGGGGAGCAGAGCGGAGCGGGCTGGGTCTGGGTCACTCCACTTCCCACCGCCCCTGAGTGCGGGTTGGCCTGGCTGCCCTGCACTCACCAGGCGGCAGGAAGTGGAGTGATCTGGCCCCACCTGCTCCGCCGACTTGTGCTGGGGAGCGGTTTCCCTCCTAGCCCCCCCCCCCACAAAGGCCTGGGGCCCCACACAGAGCCCCCCGTGGGGGGACTGCGTAGGGAACCAAAATGGCTAGGGATGGCCCTGCTCCAGCCGCCCAGCTCTGAAGGCAGTGCAGAAGTAAGCTAAAATAACCTTGCGACCCCCTTGCAACTTCCTTTTGGGTCAGGACCCCCAATTTGCGAAACACTGGTCTCCTCAGGAAATCTCTACAGTATAGATTAAAAGCACACAACAGACCAGATTTCATGGTCCATAACATATTTTTCATGGCCGTGAATTTGGTAGGACCCTACTCATAGTCATCCTGTGATCATCCAATACACGCAGGTTTTCCTCCTCCTCTGTCACTTCTAACTGATACGACCTCAGCTTATAACAAATATTCTTGTTCGTCCCTAAATACAAGACCAGGCACTTTACACTATTAAATTTCATCCCATTTCTATCACTCCAGTTTTCAAGGTCATCCAAATCTTCTTATATGATATTCTGGCAATACCTCCTAACTTTGTGTCATCTGCAAATTTTATTAGTGCGCTCCCACCTTTTGTGCCAAGGTCATTAATGAAAATAATAAATAAGATTGGTCCCAAGACTGATTCCTGAGGAACTCCATGAGTAACTTCTCTCCAGCCTGACAGTTCACCTTTCAATATGACCCGTTATAGTCTCCCCTTTAACCAGTTCTTTACCCACTTTTTGATTCTTGTATTAATCCCCATCTTCTCAAATTTAATTAATAATTTCCAGCGTGGAAATGTACCAAATACTTTACTCCGATCCAGGTAGATTAGATCTACTGCATTTCCTTTGTCTAGAAAATCAGCTATCTTCTCAGAAAAAAAGAGATCAGGTTGGTCTGGCATGATCTACTTGTTGTAAAACCATGTTGTATTTTATCCCAATTCTCATTTACCTCTATGTACGTAACTACTTTCTCGTACAAAATTTTACTAAGATCTTGAATACAATTGAGGTCAAACTAACAGGCCTGTAGTTTTTCAGATCAGTTCTTTTCCTTTCTTAAATATAGGTGTAACCCTTCTGCCCGTCAGAGTTGGCAGCAACAAGGGCCGGGTTCAATATCTAGGGGTTCCATTCCAATAACACAATGCAAACCGGCTCGAGCCCCCACCCAGTGACCTGGGACAAATATATACCACCCCCGCTGGGCGCCTCCAAGAGGCAATACTTCCCCTCTCGCAAGCACATAGTCTGAGTGTAGCAAAAGTCTTTTAATAACAGAGAGAAACAATGTGGCATTATGTTGGGGAAACACCACCAACAGGATTCATAACACAACCCATGAGCAAAAAACAACCCCACCCCAGGCAAATTGGGGCATGCCCTTTTCCCTTTGGTTCTTGAGTCCAGCAACCCCAAATCACCCAAAGTCCCAAAAGTCCAATGCCCCAAAAGTCTCTGTCCCTGGTCAGGGCAGCCCCAGAGTTCAAAAGTTTATCGGCGGAGCTTTACCTCCCAACCTGGGTGGAAATGGGACGGGGGTAAGAGGCACCTTACGTGATCTGAAGCTGACCGCCCCATAGCTCCATAGCGGCACTCCGCTCCGCCAGCCGCCCCACGAACTCCTTCGCTCAGCTGCGCTCCGCTCCACCAGCCGCCCCATGAACTCCTTCGCTCAGCTGCGCTCCGCTCCGCCAGCCGCCCCACGAACTCCTTCGCTCAGATGCGCTCCGCTCCATCAGCCGCCCCACGAACTCCTTCGCTCAGATGCGCTCCGCTCCGCCAGCCGCCCCACGAACTCCTTCACTCAGCTCCACGGCCCACAAGCAGCTCCTGCCATCCACACACTGCTCCGCGTCGAACTGCTTCACCAGCCGTCCCGCAAACTGCTCCACAATATATCTTCAGGCTCCCCCACTACTTAACACAACACTCAGTGATTTCAGCTCTTAGGTGAATTCAGCTTATAGTAGGGGAGCCCCAGTGCTGGTGCACTGTCAGCCCAAAGTGAGCTCATCAGCCTATAACTAGACTTCTAATGAAATCAAAATTAGCTGTGATTGGAGCTCATCCTGATTGGAGTGGAGCTCATCCTGACACTGCTTACATCCTCCCCCCAGCCGAGACTTTGTCGTCCCGACAAATCACACTCCCTTTATACCAACTCATTGGTTTCCTCCAAAGGGCCTCAGGAAGCCCACTTTAGCTTCCACAAGCCTGTGTGCTAAATGTATTGGCTCCTCACTAGTCACCCCAGGTGCATCATAAGTTAACCGTTTCACTGGTCTTATCACCCTGTCTCGTCTATTGAGAATCTCTGTTGCCGAAGTAATGGGAACATCCTCTTGAGTGACGGATGGAGAGGCTTCCCTGGAGGGTCCCTCGGCTACTGGCGTAGGCCCCTGCACTCCTAGTTCTAACGCTGGAGGGTCCAAGGTGCCCAGGACATCCTCTACCTGTCTGTCCCCATTGTCCAATAACCTGTGTGTGTCATCACAGGGGGGTCTCATCAGCAGCACCGGGGTATCAGAAAGGGGCCTAAATAGTTTCGCCTCCACCCTGACATCTGGTGGTGAGGTGTGGCAAGTTGTGGAAAAGAACTTCAGGGGCTGATCTCATTTGCATAGGCACACCCACCACGCCTAGAATGAGACCATAGCTGCCCAAATGGTCACTTTGGCTGCTGTGGGATCCCCAGTGTCTCTGTTATTGGGGCAGGAAGAATAAATTGTTATTACCCTGATTATGGGAACTGTGCTTGGAACTGTACGTGGCCTTTTGTTATGATGGAGGGATTCACCATCAACTAAGTAGCACTCGCTAGGCAAGGGTCATGGGTTCCAAAACTGTGTGAATGGAGAGAGGCTGGGGACAAGTATTAATACTTGGTGGCATGGGCCCCTTGGTGAGGGCCTTACATGCTAATTGCACTTCCTCCTCTCTCCACTGTGGAATATCAGAGCTAATTTTGATTTCATTAGAAGTCTAGTTATAGGCTGCTGAGCTCACTTTGGGCTGACAGTGCACCAGCACTGGGGCTCCCCTACTATAAGCTGAATTCACCCAAGAGCTGAAATCACTGAGTGTTGTGTTAAGTAGTGGGGGAGCCTGAAGATATATTGTGGAGCAGTTTGCGGGACGGCTGGTGAAGCAGTTCGACGCGGAGCAGTGTGTGGATGGCAGGAGCTGCTTGTGGGCCGTGGAGCTGAGTGAAGGAGTTCGTGGGGCGGCTGGCGGAGCGGAGCACATCTGAGCGAAGGAGTTCGTGGGGCGGCTGGTGGAGCGGAGCGCTGCTGAGCGAAGGAGTTCGTGGGGCGGCTGGTGGAGCGGAGCGCAGCTGAGCGAAGGAGTTCGTGGGGCGGCTGGCGGAGCGGAGTGCTGCTATGGAGCTATGGGGCGGTCAGCTTCAGATCACGTAAGGTGCCTCTTACCCCCGTCCCATTTCCACCCAGGTTGGGAGGTAAAGCTCCGCCGATAAACTTTTGAACTCTGGGGCTGCCCTGACCAGGGACAGAGACTTTTGGGGCATTGGACTTTTGGGACTTTGGGTGATTTGGGGTTGCTGGACTCAAGAACCAAAGGGAAAAGGGCATGCCCCAATTTGCCTGGGGTGGGGTTGTTTTTTGCTCATGGGTTGTGTTATGAATCCTGTTGGTGGTGTTTCCCCAACATAATGCCACATTGTTTCTCTCTGTTATTAAAAGACTTTTGCTACACTCAGACTATGTGCTTGCGAGAGGGGAAGTATTGCCTCTTGGAGGCGCCCAGCGGGGGTGGTATATATTTGTCCCAGGTCACTGGGTGGGGGCTCGAGCCGGTTTGCATTGTGTTATTGGAATGGAACCCCTAGATATTGAACCCGGCCCTTGTTGCTGCCAACTCTGACGGGCAGAAGGGTTACATTTTTGGGGGCTCGTCCGGGATCGCCTGGGTCAGTACCCCTCGCAAGCACCTGTTGAGTGATCCACTACATTGGGAAACAATTTATATATTTTTTTTTGTTTGTGCTTATATTTTGAGGAAATTACTGTTTGTATAATGGCTAATATGTCCGGTTTGTTGGGCCCTGGCTCAGCAGCTTCTAGCTCGGAGGCTGCAGCCTCGGCTGATGATTGGACAAAAGCTCTGGGGCAAATATTGGAAAAGGTTGTGCTGCCCCATGCTGAGTCAGACTCTTGTCGTAAGTTAAGATTATTTGCTGGGGAGGAGGAGTTTGAACCCTGGTTAGAGCATACCACTGAAATGCTGCAAGAGTGGGCCGTACCAGATGCAGAAAAGCGAAGATGCCTTATAGAGAGCCTTGGCGGCCCAGCATTAGATGTGATTCGCACCCTGAAGCTCATTGACCCTGGGGTCAGTGTGAAGGACTGCCTAGAGGCCCTTGAACACAACTTTGGGAGCGTAGAGGGCCCTGAAGACAGCTACTGTAAGTTCCTTAATTCCCGACAACAAAAGGGCGAGAAGGCTTCAGCCTACATACAGAGACTGGAGAGACTGCTTCAGAGAGCTGTCATGAGGGGAGCAGTGACTGCTGAGCAGATGGATCAGACCAGACTGGCTCAAATTGTAAGAGGAACTCAGTATCAGAACCCGATTCTACTTCATCTCCGGCTAAGAGAACGACGGGAACATCCCCCAAGTTACTCCCAGCTGATAAAAGAGGTCCAAGAGGAGGAAGAAAGGCAGGCTGCCAGTGAGTTTTGGGAAGCCCAAACATCGGAGCCAGCCAGCACAACACCACTGCAAATGGCCAGTGTACTGATGGTGAGCACCAGAGAGGAACTTGCCCAACAAATGCAGGTCCTGACGGAACGGATAGCTGAGCTGCAAAGTACTGTTGACCGAGTTAAGACTTCTAGGAATAAGAAGCCTCAAACTCTAGCGATTGAGAAGCCCGCACTTAGAGCCACCATCCCCCCCAGGCGAAGGGGGAAAGGTCAATTCTTCTGCTACCGATGTGGTCAGGATGGACACAGTGCTGCCAAGTGCCGTAATGAAGAAAACCCCTCCTTAGTGTATGGAAAGCTGAGGATCAGTTGGGAGAGATCCGGTAGCTGCCAGAGGGTCTGGGGACGGGGACCCCCCAGGTCTGCAGGATTTGAAGATTCCCCCAGAAAAGACTGTCCAGCTGGGATCCCTGCAGGACTGATAGGGCCTCGAGCAGAGGTCATGGTGAGGATCGAAGGGGTGGAGTGTAAAGCAGTGCTTGACACTGGATCTCAAGTGACTATTATATTTCAGTCATTCTACCAACAGATGCTTAGGCACCTGCCTATACAGCCACTGACTGGCCTTGGCCTATGTGGCCTCAGCATGGATGAATACCCCTATCAAGGGTATGTCATAGTGCACCTGGAATTCCCAGAGGAGGTTGCTGGGGTAAGAGAAGAGGTAGACACAGCTGCCTTAATATGCCCTGACCCTAAAGGGACTTCTGATGTGTCTGTGCTGATAGGGACCAACTCCAGTCTCTTCAAGGTACTCGCGGATTACTGCAGAAGGCGGGCTGGGGACCAGTACCTGAATACCCTGATGATCCATACGCTTTGTGCTGAAGTCTATAGGAAAATTGAGAGCGCTAAAAGGGACACATCTGAGCTACCACTTGGGGCACTGAAGTACGCGGGCACAACCCCCTTAGTAGTGCCTGCAAGGATGGAGCAAGCAGTGCTTGTCATGAGTACCTGTCTGAAAGGCAGTAAAGGGACGTTAGCAATGATAGAGCAGCCGATGGGAGGAGAGCTCCCTGAAGGAGTGCTGGTCCCCAGTGGAGTCATAACCCTATCTGCTGAAGCCCAGGAAAGGGTGACTATACTGATTGCTAATGAAACGAGTCGTGATATTTTTGTGAAGCAAGGACAAAAGATAGCAGACCTCTTTGAGCCTGAGTCGATTGTAAAACCCCAGTATGAAACTCAAGTTCCGGCAATAGACCCAGCAAAGTTTGACTTTGGAGATTCACCAGTGTCCGAGGACTGGAAGGTTCGCCTGAGGAAGAAACTTTGTGAAAGATCCAAGGTGTTCTCACTGCATGAGTGGGATGTGGGATGTGCAAAAGGAGTAGAGCACAATATCAGACTACATGACTCTCGACCTTTCAGGGAGAGATCTAGGAAGATTGCTCTCTCTGAGATGGAAGATGTGCGACATCATCTTCAGGAGCTGGCTGCGAATGGCATCATTACAGAGTCCCGCAGCCCATACGCCTCACCCATTGTGGTAGTCTGCAAAAAGAATGGGAAAATCTGGATGTGTATTGACTACCGCACCCTAAACAGCCGTACTGTGGTCGACCAGTACACTATGCCTCGAGTGCAAGACGCCTTAGACTGTTTGCTGGGAAGCCAGTGGTTCTCTGTGTTGGATCTTCAAAGTGGATACTACCAGATCCCTCTGGGAGAAGAAGATAAGGAGAAGACAGCCTTCATCTGCCCATTAGGGTTTTATCAGTTCGAACGCATGCCCCAAGGGAATTCTGGAGCACCTGCCACCTTTCAACGTCTCATGGAGAAAGTTGTGGGAGACATGAATTTACTGCAAGTGTTAGTTTATTTGGATGACCTGATTGTGTTTGGAAGAACCTTAGAGGAGCATGAAGAAAGACTTCTTAAAGTGCTTGATAGGTTGGAGGATTATGGTCTGAAGCTTTCAATTGACAAATGCCAGTTCTGCAGAACCTCAGTGAAGTATGTGGGTCACATTGTGTCCCAAGAAGGTGTGAGTACTGATCCTGATAAAATAGAAGCACTCACTACATGGCCACGTCCAAGTAACTACAGAGAACTCAAGACCTTCCTTGGATTTAGTGGCTACTACCGCAGATTTGTGAAAAACTATGCTACGATTGTAAAGCCTCTGAATGATCTTACCAGGGGACATCAGTCCAGCAAGAACAAATCTAAGTCCAAGAATAAGGGGAGGTCCCCAAAGCCTCCTGTGCAGAGACACAATGGCCCCTTTGCACCATTTGGGCCACGGTGGGATGAGAGATGTGAAAGGGCTTTTCGAGAAATCATTACTTGCCTAACTCATGCTCCAGTCCTAGTTTTTGCTGACCCAAGCAAACCATTTATCCTGCATACTGATGCCAGTTTGGAGGGTCTGGGAGCAGTCCTGTACCAGGAAGTGGAAGGCAAATGTAAACCTGTAGCCTTTGCCAGCCGAGGATTGTCTGATAGTGAAACTCGCTATCCCACCCACAAGCTGGAGTTTTTGGCCTTGAAATGGGCCATCACTGAGAAATTTCGAGACTACTTGTATGGTGCTCAGTTCCAGGTGTGGACAGACAACAATCCACTGACTTATGTGTTAACAAGTGCTAAGCTGGATGCTACAGGGCAGAGATGGGTGGCCGCCTTGGCTAGCTATGAGTTCAGCATTCAGTACCGATCAGGGAGAAGCAATGTAGATGCAGATGCATTGTCCAGGCGTCCGCAGGCTCCAGAAGTTGCTGTGATACCCACAGATGGAGTGAGAGCTATTTGCAGTGTGAGTCGCCGAGAGCCAGAGGCCCGTGAAGACTTTCAGGGATGTGTTGCAGAAGCTTTGGGCCTGCCCCCTGAATGCATGCCTTCTGCTTCGGTGAACTATATTGCATTAGACCAATCTCCTTTGCCCATGCTCAATGCGGCTGATTGGCAAGAAGCCCAGCGGCAAGATATTGACATTTGTGATACACTACTTGCCAAAAGGGAGGGGCGAAGCCCAGTTGCGGTTGTCCCACCTAACCCGGAGGGTAAACTACTATTGAGAGAATGGACCAAACTAAAACTGATTCAGGGAGTGCTACACTGAATGACCACTGACCCTTTACAAAAACAACGAGCACAACTAGTACTGCCAAAAAAGTACAGAGCCCTGGCCATGAGGGCCCTGCATGATGACTTTGGGCATTTAGGGATGGAGAGGACCCTGGAACTTATTCGTAGTAGGTTCTATTGGCCCCGAAAGGCTGAAGATGTTCGCAGGAAATGTGAGACTTGCGCTCGATGTGTTCAAAGGAAAACTCTGCCCACGAGGGCTGCATATCTCAAGAACATCACCAGCAACAAACCTTTGGAGTTGGTATGCATTGATTTCTTGTCTTTAGAGGTAGACAAGAGGAATGTTGGAAACATTCTAGTAGTGACTGACCATTTTACACGGTATGCACAAGCATATCCCACACGTGATCAGAGGGCTACCACCGTTGCTCGAGTATTGTGGGACAAATATTTCTCAGTCTATGGATTCCCAGCTCGGATACCCTCTGATCAGGGGCGGGATTTTGAGAGTCACCTTCTGAAGGAGGTGCTGAAGATAGCAGGAATTAAAAAGTCTAGGACAACGCCTTATCACCCCCAAGGTGATCCTCAGCCAGAGAGGTTCAATCGAACCCTATTAGATATGTTGGGAACTTTGTGACCAGAGCAGAAGGCAACCTGGAGCCAGCATGTCGCATTTCTGGTGCATGCCTACAATGCCACAAAGAACGATGCTACGGGAGTCACCCCATATCTCTTGATGTTTGGGCGAGAACCAAGATTACCCATAGACTTGTGCTTTGGTGTATCAGAGGATGGAGATAGCTATGAAACTCATCAGCAATACGTATCCCGACTAAGAGAAAAGCTGCGGGATGCTTATCGCTTAGCTACCGCTGCGGCTCGGAAGAACGCAGACCGCAACAAACATCGATATGATGCTAGAGTGCGTTCGCAGGAGCTCCAGCCGGGGGACAGAGTCCTGCTGCGAAATTTGGGTATTGCTGGCAAACACAAGATAGCTGACAGATGGAAGTGCAATCAGCATGTAAGGCCCTCACCAAGGGGCCCATGCCACCAAGTATTAATACTTGTCCCCAGCCTCTCTCCATTCACACAGTTTTGGAACCCATGACCCTTGCCTAGCGAGTGCTACTTAGTTGATGGTGAATCCCTCCATCATAACAAAAGGCCACGTACAGTTCCAAGCACAGTTCCCATAATCAGGGTAATAACAATTTATTCTTCCTGCCCCAATAACAGAGACACTGGGGATCCCACAGCAGCCAAAGTGACCATTTGGGCAGCTATGGTCTCATTCTAGGCGTGGTGGGTGTGCCTATGCAAATGAGATCAGCCCCTGAAGTTCTTTTCCACAACTTGCCACACCTCACCACCAGATGTCAGGGTGGAGCTCATCCTGACACTGCTTACATAGGTACTGCATTTGCCATTCTACAGTCATAGAGTACTGTAGTAGAAAGAAAGAGCCTGAAGCATGGGGCCCGGTACAAGGCCTGAGGCCCAAACCAAAGTCAGCAAAAGTTATGCTATGAGCAACAGTCAGGCCCTGCCAAAAGCAGCTGCTTGCCTGCAAGCCAGCGTCTGGAACACGAACTCAGCACAGTATTGCCAGCACCGGTAAAACACACTGAATACGTGACCACATTCCAGCAGGCCAGCGCAAGAACACCCCAACCTAGCACACGATAATATGACTTGACAAAAGTGATGAATAGTGATATTCTGTCCGAAACATCAAGCAGGGAAGTACAAAGACAGGTGGTGAATAGGAATGTTTTGGCTGAAACATCAGGAAGAAAGTAGGAGGGGAGGTAACAAAAGTAATGAAACGCGTACGGTGATACGTAATCTGTTTATCCTAGACTGTTGTCTCAGCCTATAAATGTTGGAACATTTGCCTTAGCCATTCACCCAGCCTGAGCTGCGTCCATTGTCATGGGTATATATGCCTTAGTATCCTCGTAGAGTCTGCCAGGTTCTATTACTGTGCTTTGTCGACAATAAACCTGGCCGGGCGCCTTTGCCACTAAACCAAGTCTTGTGGTCATTGGACAGTTCTGCTGAGGTTTGCTGTGCCAACTATCTGTGCAGAGCTGGGACAGAACACAAAGAACACACACACGCAAGTAAATCCAAACCTCCTCCACATTCAGATCCATCCATTCTTTAGTCCAATTCACTTCCCTCACTAATTCTCTTAATTTTTTTAAGTTTGCCTTTTTGAAATCAAGGACCCTAGCTGCATTCCTGTTTTTGTTTATCCTTCCATTTAGTTTAAACTGAATTAATTTGTGATCACTTGAACCAAGATTGTCCTCTACAACCATTTCTTCTATGAGGTGCTCACTGCTTACTGTAATGGAATGATAAACGGTATTAGACTGTTCAGCCGTTGGGTGGTGCTATGTGTAAAATCCCGATTTTCAATGAACTCCAGCCATACCTGGCAGAGCATTAAAGGATCTTATGATGAACACATCTGGTGTATATTAGCAAGCTCTGTGATCAGTACATGTCTGGTACAGAAGAACATAATATTTCCCAATACTAAATCAAAATTACATCACTTCTTGTGGGCTCAGTGACTATTTGGTGAAAAAATCTCTCAGCTATCATATCCAGGAATATCTGGGCCCTACCACTATTAGAGGCCCCAAGCACTATCCCAGTGGAGCCTTTGTTACCCTTCTTCCCCAAAGCGATTTCGACCCAAACAGATTCCATTTTATCCATCCCATCAGTTCTAATTGCTTTACACTCTACCTTGTCCTTAATATATAATGCTTCTCCGCCACCTTTACCTTTATTTCTGTTTTTCCTGAACAGCACGTACCTTTCAATACCTGTATTTAAGTCATGACTACCATGCCACTATATTTCTGTTATTCCTATAGTATCTGATTTCACTTCCTGCACCAATAATTCTAGTTCCTCCACTTCGTTACCCAGGCTCCTTGCACTAGTGTATAGACATCTTAATTGTTTCTGCTTGGCTTCACCCAGATTCCTCACCCAACTAGGTACAGTCATTTTACTGCCAGTGTTGCCTACCTGACTGTTACTGTCAGTGGTATTGACAATATCTTTCCTCTTGGCATTGCCCATTTCTGAAACACAGGATACTGGGCTAGATGGACCATTGGTCTGACCCAGTGTGGCCGTTCTTATGTTGTCCATTCTCCTACCCTCTGTTGGTCCTTTTTCCATTGCTGTATCCTCTCCTACTTTATTTTCTTCCCACTCAATAGTAGAATCAGGCATGGAGATTACATGAGCATCTCCCAACCATCTCCCCTAAGTCCCTAGTTTAAAGCTCTTTAAATCAATTGTGCCAACCTTCATCCCAGAGGTCTGTTTCCCTCTCTACTCAGGTGAAGTCTGCCCCATGAGAACAGTCCTGTCTGTGAAGGACTATCAGTGGTTGAACACCCCAAAGGCCTCCTGATAGCACCATTGCCTAAGCTATCTATTGATCACCCTAATCTTGTCTCGCCTTCACTCTCCTCCTTTAGGGACAAGTAGAATTTCACTGACTATCACCAACATCTCCATTTCTTTAAATGTCTTCACCAGCCTGGCATAATTTTCCATAATGTGTCCCAGCAAGAATCTAGCAGTATCATTTGTTCCCACATGAAGGCCAGTGAGTGGATTCTCTTCCACTCCCCTTAGGATCCTCTTCAGCCTCTGATCCACATCCTGTATCTTAGCTCCCGGCACACAGCACACCCTTCTGTTCTCCGGATCAGCTCTGGTGACAGGCCTGTCTGCTTTTCTTAGTAGGCAGTCCCCAGTCTTGTAGACCTTGTGGCAGAGTTGTGGGGCTAGGGGATTCTGCTCTGCAGGGAGGGTTCTCGGGGCTTAAGCCCCACAGGGAGGCATCAGAGCAGAAGCCCCGCATCTCAGCAGGTGCTGCCCTTTCGGCAGGTTGTGCATGTCTTGCGGCTCTCGAACTTCTGAAGATTATTGTATGCAGTCAGTAAGTTTGGCCACCCTTGTTATATGCTATCCTCGGTCTCTTTTCAAGGCAGACTTCCTTCACCATACATGCTCAGCAGAATCCAGCAGGACAGCAAGAATATCATTCACTGAGGGCATGTCTACACTGCAGTTAAATACCCGTGGCTGGCCTGTGTCAGCTGACTTGAGCCTGTGGGGCTTGGGCTAAGGGGCTGTTCAACTGCAGTGTAGGCGTTCAGTCATGGGCAGGAGCCTGAGCTCTGGGAGTCTCCCCGCTCAGGGGGTCCCTGAGCCTAGACTCCTGCCTGAGCTCGAATGTGTAGCCCAAACTCTGCCAGCCCATATCAGCTGACAAGGGCCAGCCATGGGTTTTTAATTGCAGTATAGACATACCCTGAGAGATCCATTTGCACTGTGCCCCAGAGCAGTCCAGATGCCTTGACCTTTAGTCCCTTGCTTGGAGGGGATGCTTTTCTTGTAGGGTAGCAGTCGAGATGGGATAACCCCTCTCTGTGTCCTGCCTCATTAGTGAGGCATGCCGGAGGGTCTAAAGGTAGGTTTCTTCTTCCAGCCTGAACATGGCATAATATTAATTGGGGGAGGGGAAGAAGTTGTCACCTGAGGCCTTGCCCATCTGGCCATCCTTTATTGCTGCATTTCAATCTTTTCAACGGTGTTGTCGAACTGTGACCCCAAATCTTCATCTTGCTTCCGAGGTGCAATTCTCCAAACAGCCTGTCACTGCTGCTCCTGGCACCAGAGAAAAGAATCAGTGACAAAATGTCAGCCTGTCTGACTCCAAACTCCTCCATTGTTGCAAGCCGGGACTCTCTAGTGCTTGCCCACTGCAGTCTTGGTGATCTGATCTTGACCTGCTTGGAGCTTGGGGGGGCGGGAATGGAAAGGCAGAGGTGAGGGGTAGGGGAGCGCTCCGGAGACCCAACCTGACCTGGATGTTTTGCAACCCCACTCACAAGTATTGATGTGTATGTGGCTTCTATCCTTGACAAGGGCTGTGTCACGTCCCTCCCAGACCAGGTGCAGTGGGAAGAGGGGGTCATAAGAACTCAGCGACTGCCTAATCTGATGGAGGCATCTTAGGAGAATGGGTTAGCTGAAGGAAGCCCAGGAGAACCAGTTTTCTCCTCCTGCTTGCCGTGGGTTGGTGAGGCATTTGGAGAATGGAAAATTCCCAAGTGTGGCACCAAGAAAACAGTGTTGTTGCTGGCATTTAAAATCCACAGCATCTTTACGGGCCGGGGGAAAACGCACAAAGAGAGCTACACAGGGACTTTTGGGCAGGAGGGGGGAAGAGATGAGCAGGCTTTTGTAGTAGGGTGGGCCTAGTTTAGCTGTGGGACTAACCAAAGTCAGAGAAAGGAAGCTGACTTAGGGAGAAGTCAAACTAAAAGCTGCAACAGAAGGATCCTGGGAGCCCTAGAGAACTCAGACCCAGGGCTGGGTGAGCAGGGGGTTGACCTGGGTGCCAACGTCCTGCTATACAGTCTGGCTTTTTTTTTTCTTCCCTGATTGGTGGCTTGCCCTGTTTGCTCAGCTGTTCTGGGTCCTCGCGGTGAAAAGTTTTCTGCCCTGGTGAGCAAAATGTCTGTGGCCGTTCCTGCTCAGCCCCAGGCCCAAAGAAAACTCCAGAGTGGTGAGGAAACAGAGGCAGGGAAACATGTATAGAGTTTATAATTGTTCTATATATCTATATATTTCTTGTGTGATTAAATCGAAGAGCAATGGTGTTCTAGACCAGTGGCTCTCACCCTTTCCAGACTACTGGACCCCTGTCAGGAGTCTGATTAGTCTTGCGTATCCCAAGTTTTGCCTCATTTAAAAACTACTTAAAAACTACAAAATCAGACATCAAAATACAAAAGTGTCCCAGCACACGATTACTGAAAAATGTCTTACTTTCTCATTGTTTACCGTATCATTATAAAATAAATCAATTGGAATATAAATATTGTACTTACATTTTGGTGTATAGTATATAGAGCAATGTAAACAACTCATGGTCTGTATGAAATTTTAGTTTGTACTGACTTCGGTGGTGCTTTTTCTGTAGCCTGTTGTAAAACTAGGCAAATATCTAGATGAGTTGATGTACCCCCTGGAAGACCTCTGTGTACCCCCAGGGGTACACATACTCCTGGTTGAGAACCACTGTTCTAGACTCATGGGCAAGGTCTGATGGTTTGTATATTGTGTTACACCTATTGTGTGCCCTTGAAGAGTTACTCTGTGACCCAAGAGAGCCCACACAATTGGAATTTTGGGAGAGGATATGTTTAAGCATGGGAGAATCTAGGGGTTAGTACTGGTCACGTGGGCTAGATAGTGGGACCATGGGCTCTCAGCTCTCGGGAGGAGGTGCTACGCAGAGAATCTGCAGCATGAGAGCATGTCTAGGGACTTCAAGCTAGGGTCAGTGTCTATACTCTGTTCAGACTCCAGAGGCGTACAGCACATGGGGATTCAGTGGTTGGATCGTCATGCAGCACTCTCGCAGGGGCAGCTTGACTCAACATGTAACAGGGACCCATGGCATAGGGCAGTAGGTGGTCTCTGAGCCACCCTCCTGCTTTCCTTGTCGTATTGGAAAACCCGGGAAGTGGGTGGGCGCAAGCCCACCCACTGCTAAAGGCCCCTCCCCCAGCCTAGCGGGAGGACCACTGGACCCAGGGACCAACTGATTACGGGGGACAACTAATGAAAAAACAGGGACCGGAGTGAGGGTCAAAGGTTCAAAATGAGGATACCGGATGGGGACACCAAGCAGAGAATCCTGGACAGGGTCCACTGCTCCTCAAAGCTGTCGAGGGAGCCAGCGGACGCTGCCCAGTGGAACTCTGCCCGGATGCGTGAAACTAGGGAGGAACGGAAATAGGCCCCACAGTCGCAGAGCACCCCCTTGTCCAACATCCTCCTCCTGGTATTGTAGATGGAGACTTTGGCCAGAGCCAGGAGGAGGTTGCCGAGGAGGTCTCGTGACTTCGTGGGGCCACGGATAGGATGTGCAAAAATGAACAAGTGTGGGGAAAAGTGCAGCCAGGGCTTTCCTTGTGAATGGGTGCTATGCTCCCTGCTCCAGCTTCAGTTCACTTTTATAAATAGCCAGCGAGGGGATAATCCCTCTCCCCTCTGACAACCGGTCACTGTAGAGTAGAAGGGATCCTTCTTTGGTGCTCACTTGTTGGGAGGGAGAGTTGGAGGGGGGCTGGGATTCGTCTGTTCATAGCTTCAGTTCCAAAAGGATGGCAGTGGGACATGAAAGGGCAGCGCTTTCATATGGGAATGTGGCCTACCAAATCGAAGCACGGGGTTGTGTGGCCCCAGTCTGGGGAGAACACGGGGTGGCATATATATGGCCAAGAAAGGAGCCAGCCAAGTAGTCAGGAGAGGGGGAATGGCATGAATTTTGCTCCACAATGCAACATAAGGGATTTTGAGCAAACACGTCCCCACGTTCTGCTGTATCTGCAATCCCCTTGGGACAATGTGTGTGGGCAGGGGAGGAGAATGACATGGAGGAGAGGGAAAGTAGCAGCTGCTCAATGTGCAGACTCATCTGGGTGGTTTTGGCAGCAGCCCCTGTTCCATGAATGATGCGTCCAGGAGATGAGGGGCAACTGGAAGTGCAGTTTTCATGCTGCAGCTGGGCAGTGCAGGGGATTGAATCCCAGGCCATCTCTTTGCAGTGGCTCAGCAGATCTTTAACGTGGCCACAGCCTCTGAAACAACTGTGGCGCTTTTCATTGCAAGTTAGATTTTGGACACGCCTTTCCTCTGGCCCTGCCGCCCTGCGGATCTACGCTGCTCGTTCTTCATGTTGCCTCTTCTCCCTTCTTTTCCACCCACCCCTTTGGGGCTGCTCCGCAGGAGGACGTTCTCCTGGGAACCTGCGTGATGCTCTCATCCCTTTTTACTGGAACATAGAGGATAATCCCAAGAAAGGAAACCAAACACTTTGAGGGCCAGGAAAATTGCCTCTAATTGTCTGCTCACTGCTTTCTGCAATGAAATATTCATGGGCGGGCAGGGAGTATTTGTCATCCACTGTGCGCAGAGCCCTGCTGGATTCCGAAACCCACCATCAATTATCTGTTTGTGGAGCAGTTAAACCTGGGGGCAAGTCTGACAGGTTGGGAGCTGTGATCTATGCATATGAGCCCAGCTTCATCCTGTTGTTGCCAGCTGTTGGGGAAGGAGATGCCCCGTCCATGGCTGTGCTAGTGTGGGAGTTCAAAAGCACTGGTACCAGAGATAATAAAACTATTAACCTCCTGAGCAGCTTGGTCTGAGCCTCTCTGAATTTTCCTCTCCCCATAGGAAATTTAAGGAACCACCCTCAAAAATGGGTAGGGACAAGGGGCCTGAACTGAGGTGACCACTGATAAAAAAAATTATAATTTATATTGCACCGTAAATATACCTGGTTCTGTACTATGTGCAAATAGGCTGATCAAAGTCCTGGAGCCAAAGAGCTTGCATGCAAAGGGTCCAGCCTAGTAATAATCCCCAGCTCTTATATAGCACTTTTCAACTGTAGATCTCAAAGCCCTTTACAAATTAGGTCAGTATCATTATCCCTATTTTACAGATGGGGAAACTAAGTCCTAGAGAGATGAAGTGACTTTTCCAAGGTGGGAAGAGGCCAGAGCCAGGAGTGGAGCCTGAGTCTCCTGCGTCCTGTTCCAGTGTTTTGTCCGCTACAATAAGGCAAAATTAGAGTTGACTAGTATTTGGAGCCTGAATGTTTCACAGGAAAGAGTTTGCTGGGGGAGATGTATTTTGAAATGTATAGTTAACTCTCCTTTTAACACTTTACTCTGACAGGTGCTATATAAGGTTCGCAATGGGAATTGAGGGACCTTGCAAGGTTGAGCCCTTCATAAATACTGGACCAAAGTAATCTCTGATGAAACTCCACTGACTTCAGTGGTCTTACACCTGGGATGAACCTGGGTCCATAATGTAATATTTGTGATTTTGAGAAAATGTATACCCAGGGTCCAGCTGTACCTTTAATCGCTTATGCCTCAGAGATGCGGCACAACACATGCAAACCAGGAGGAGGTAGGGCCAAGATGGCTTTACAGTACTTTTGCACCTTCAGGAGTTTGCCTTGCTCTGGAGACCAGTGTGGCCCCTGGTGTAAATTAGAGCAGCTCCAGAGCACACACCAGATCTCATGGTCTCATCCAGTCTTGACTAACCTAAATAAATCTGTGTCATCTGCAGTTTTTGCCACCTTGCTATTCACTCCCTTTTCCTGATCACTAATAACTATATTAAACATAAATCCTAGTACAAAACCTTGTTGCAGCTCACTGATGGTCTTTTGCCAGGATAAAAATTAACCATTTTTTTTCCTATTCTTTTTTTTTTTCTCTTAGCCAGTGTTTGATCCGTGACAGTACTTGGCCTCTCACTCTATGGCTACTTAGTTGTCTAAATATTCGTTGGTGAGACACTTAGTCAAAGTGGGAAAAAGTGGAAAATAGATCAAATTACAAAGGATGAATATAAAAAAACCCCACAAGCATGTAGAGACAAAAGTAGAAAGGCCCAGGCAAAAAATGAGATTAAACTAGCTAGGGACTTAAAGGGTAACAAAAAAAATCCCAAACATTTTACAAATACATGAGAAGCAAGAGGAAAACCAAGGAGAGGGTAGGCCCATTATTCAATGAGGAGGGAAAGACAATAACAGAAAATGCAGCAATGGTTGAAGTATTAAATGCTGGTTTTGTTTCAGTTTTCACCAAAAAAGTTAGCAGTGATTGGACGGTTAACATAGTGAACATCAGTGTAAATAGGGTAGGATCTGAGGCTAAAATAGGAAATGAACAAGTTAAGAATTACTTAGACAAGTTAGATATTTTCAAGTCAGCATGGTCTGATGAAATGGTCTGATCAGAAATGGTCTGATGAAATTCAGCCATTAGTGATTATCTGAGCTATTAGTGATTATCTTTGAGAACTCATGGAGGCCGCCAGAGAACAGGAAAATGGCAAATAGAGTACCTATCTATAAAAAGGGGAATAAGGACAACCCAGGGATTTATTCACCAGTCAGCTTAATTTTGGTACCAGGAAAGATAATGGAGCAAATAATCAAACAATCAATCTGTAAGCACCCAGAAGAAAACAAGGTAATAAATAGCAGTCAGCATGGATTTGCCAAGAACAAATTGTGTGAAACCAGCCTAGTACCCTTCTCTGATAGGGTATCAAGCCTTGTGGCTAGATGGGGAAGCAGTGGATGTGATATATTTCAACTCTAGAAAGGCTTTTGATAGTCTCACTTCCAGGAGACCTTGGCAGCACGGCTCAAGACTTTTCTGGTCACCAGGGTTGACATCAGTTTCCATTGCATCATTCACTTTGCCCACCACTGTCATCCACGGGAATTTTCCCCATGCTGCAGGCACAATAGGTTCTGGATTCACATCACCAAAGCAGCAGATTTGCTGTGTTCTAAACATTCTCATAAACAAACTAGAGAAATATAGCCTAGGTGAACCTACTATAAGGTGGGTGCACAACTGAATGGAAAACTGTACTCAGAGAGTAGTTATCAATGGGCCACAATCGAGCTTGAAGGGCATATTGAGTGGGGTCCGGCAGGGATCTATCTTGGGTCTGGTTCTATTCAATATCTTCATAAATGATTGGATAATGGCATAGAGCATGCACTTATAAAATTCGCAGACAATACCAAGCTGGGAGAGGTTGCAAGCGTTTTGGAGGAGAGGATTAGAATTCAAAATGATCTTGACAAACTGGAGAAATGGGTCTGAAATAAATAGGATGAAATTCAAAAAAAGGACAAATGCAAAGTACTATACTTAGGAAGGAATAACAATTGGACACATACAAAATGGGAAATGACTGCCTAGGAAGGAGCACTGCAGCAAAGGATCTGGGGGTCATAGTAGCTAACAAACTAAATATGAGTCAACAGTGTAATACTATTGTATACTAAAAAAAGCAAAGTTCATTCTGAGATGTATTAGCAGAAGTGTTGTAAGCAAGACACGAGAAATAATTCTTTCACTCTACTCAACACCGATAAGGCCTCAACTGGAGTATTGTGTCCAGTTCTGAGTACCACACAGGGGAAAAGATGGAATTTGGAGGAAGTCCAGAGGAGAGCAACAAAAATAATTAAAGGTCTAGAAAACATGACCTACAAGGAAAGATTGAAAAAAAAAAGGGTTTGTTGAATCTGGAGAAGAGAAGACTGTGGGGGGCCATGATAACAATCTTTGAATATGTAAAAGGTTGTTATAAAGCGGAAAGTGATAAATTGTGCCCAAGAAGTAATGGACTTAAATTGCAGCTAGACAGATTTAGCTTAGACATTAGGAAAAACATCCTGATTGTAAGGGTAGTTAAGCACTAGAACAAATTGCCTAGGGAGGCCGGGGAATCTTGGTCGCTGGAGGTTTTTAAAAACAGGTTAGACAAACACCTGTCAGAGATGTTCCAGATAACACTTAGGCCTGCCTCACTGCAGGGGACTGGACTAGGTGACTTATCGAGGTCCTTTCCAGTTCTACATTTCTATGATTCGATGAAAGGCTTTTTAGCAGTCCAAACAAATTACATCAACTACTTCTCCTTTACCATTTTACTGAAAAGGTCAAAGAATTCGAATTGATTGGTGAGACATGATTTCCCTGTGCAAAAATCCATGCTGGTTGGTCCCTGTCGTATCCTGATCATGTGTTTTATGATTATATTTTAAATTATCGTTACAATGAGTTACCAGGTTCCTGAGTAAGGCTGGGTCTATAATTCCCTGGATCACTTCTAGTGTCTTCTGGAAAAATAAGTTCAAAATTTGCTACCCTTCAGTCCTCCAGTTTAGAAGTTGGTTTTATTGTATGGTTTTGTTAGAAGCTCAGCAGCTTCATTCTTACGCTCCTTCAGAACTCTTGGGCCCGGTGATATATTGCTACTTAATTAATCACTTTCTTCCAGCATCTCTTCTTCTGACACATCAATCCTTGAGAGTGCCTCAGCTTTACTATTTTGTGTTGTAGGCAGGGTTGGTACAACTGCCTATTAGTAAGGTTCCCTGACATGTCCCATTTATAAGACCCTGTTTTCAGTTGCTTATAACTTTGCCAAATTTTAAATATTTGGGCTGAAATTTTTCATACCAAGTGTCTACCTCAGCCTGTTTTTTTTTAAAGGAGACTGGCATTGAGAAACAGTGGGGAGAAGGGAGGAATGAAAATGGATCTAATGAGAACTGGAACTGGCTGAGCAAGGAGACTGGTACAGTTAGCTGAGGTGGGGGGAGGTGGGGACTCTGAAACTAGGCAAAGAATCTGTGGTGGGGAAATTGGGACTGAGACAGAGAACATGGGCAGGGGGGCACCTGGATGCCAAGGTAGGGGAGATAGATGAGATAGGAAACCAGGGGGTGTGAACTGGGACTGGCTGGGCAAAGAGATGGGAGTTAGAGAGCTGGGGTGAGAGAGGATGGGAATGGCTGGGCAAGAAATCTGGGACGGGGAGTCTGGATGGATGAGACTAAGACTTGGTGGTCAAGGAGACTGGGACTGGGATGAGAAGCCTGAGGAGTGGAGACCAGGATGGCCTAGCAGAAGAGAATGGACTAGGACAAGGATTTATGGGGTGGGAAAGAGACAGGACTGGGACAGAGACAGGTTGAAGGGGATGAGGCAGAAAGAGTCATGCTTGGAGGGAGCGGGCAGAAATGTCTGTCCTCCTAGAGCACGCTCCTCTCCAGAGCTTAGAATGCAGTCAGTAGGAACTTGGTGAAGAACCCTGAGTCCCTAAATTTTCCTTTCTGGAGGCAAGAGTGTTACTAGTTGCATTGCACTGCCACCAAATACTCCATCTTGCATGCAAATGTCCATATGTTTTATCATACTCAGAACAGAGCAATAAAACACAAACGTGGAAATCAAAGCCATATTTCTGCTCTGCTTTTATATTACCAGTTGTGTTTAATGCAATGCACTTAAAATGCCTCTAGAATACATTAGGGTGTTTTGATGGTGAATTTAACTGCCAGACTATAGCCTGTGTTGCTGAGCTACCTTCTCTTTTTTATGCCCATATTATTGTTGTTTAACTTCTCCATTAATGGGAAGAGCGAGTAAGGCACCGCAAGGCTATTGACAGGTAAACCAAGGAGTTGGAAGTCATTCCTGGGCTGTCCACTATCACCCAGGAAACCCACTCTTTCCTGTGTAACAACCCTTTCCACATTGACACAGAAAGATTGACAGTGATCTTCTGTTCTATTTTTCTGACTGATCTCTCTGTTTCACACTGTGCAGAACTCCTCACTGGCCCAGTGGCTCAAGAGTCACCTCAAATTGTTTCAACTAGTCAGCCCTGCTAGCCAGAATACTGGCCAAAAATAGAGATGAGGGGGTGTCTGTATCTGTTCTTCCCTTTATAGGCACAAGAGTCCTTTGCTAAATGATTCAGATTCACCTAGCTGCTATCTAGAGGCTGCCATTTAAAAGGATACTATCAGCTCAAATTTGACCCCAAAGTTAGATTTCTGTAAAACGTAAGCTTACTGTCCCAACAAACAAACAAAAAGCTGGAGACCAATACAGATGCTCCCATTGATTTGCTTGTAAAAATTCCAAGAAAACAGTTCCGTTAAAATAAACTAACATTCCCCAAACATTCTCATAGAAATATAGGACTGGAAGGGACCTCAATAAGTCATCTAGTCCGGTCACCTGCACTGAGACAGGACTAAGTATTATCTAGACCATCCCTGATAAGTATTTGTCTAATGTGTTCTTAAAAACCTCCACTGATAGAGATCCCCCAACCTCCCTAGGTAATTTGTTCCAGTGCTTAGCTACCCTTACAGTTAGGAAGCTTTCCTAATGTCTAGCCTAATCCTCCCTTGCTGCCTTGTGCTGTGTTAGTGCATGAAAGTCAAAAAGTGAAATTGACTAGAAGCTAAAGTGAAACTGATCAGTGAGCTTTCATGGGCCATTGGAGAGAGGGGCTAAAAACAAGCACATACCAGAAAGAGTGAAAATAAAATTAGATTTTGAAAACTCTTTCATTGTCATGATTATGAGGTGTTATTTGTAACAGAGAGAACATAAGATTTTTAACCTGGCAGTGTCCATTAGTTAACAGGGACTATTACTTTAATTTTTTGCAAGATCAGCTGTCCAGATAACTAAAACCCCCAACAAATTTGCAAATGGTACCCATACTGCCGCTGGAGAAATATGCAAATTTGAATCCAAATGGGTCTGTTAGAGCTTTACACTTTCACAGACAATAACTATGGTGCCTGTAAATGCCAGGCAATTGATTCCAGAGAATGAATTTCTCACCTGAGCAGGGATACTGGGAGTTCTGGAACGGAACCTCCCCAGTGTAAACAAGCTGTCAAGCTGTATTGGACACTCTTAACCTGAGCTAAATATTATTAGGAAGTGCCTTAGGCACTGTAAAGCAAAACTGCTCTAACTGAGTTAAAATGGGATACAGAGCTGCAAAGAGTCTTTGGAAGCTGGGTCTGAGGATACTCTCATAAAGAATCAGAGGTGAGTGTGTGTGGTGGTGGCGGGGGGAGTGCGTACCAGACAGAGAGAGAGAGAAACAATGTGTGTGTGCATGAGAGAGAGAGAGAAGTGTGGCAGGACCAGGTATTGAGTCTCAAGTATTGTGACAGTGCAGGGCTGTTCTGGAGAGTTGAGGTGACTGTATGGTCCAGATCTGCAAAGGTATTTAGGCACCCAAATTGCATTGTTTTCAATGGGAATTGGGTGCCTAAATACCTCTGAAGATCTGGCCCTGTTGTGAGCAAGGGTGTGTTGCCATAAAAGTCACCAAATATAGGGGTCTTCACTAACAGTTCTGTC
The DNA here is from genome assembly GCF_965140295.1 of Lepidochelys olivacea. Classification (NCBI taxonomy): domain Eukaryota; kingdom Metazoa; phylum Chordata; order Testudines; family Cheloniidae; genus Lepidochelys; species Lepidochelys olivacea. Next base: position 150,554,871 of record NC_140413.1, on the reverse strand, counting down.
ATTGTTGTCAATGTGGACAGGAATAAGCAAATGATTTCTTGTAGTAAACAGGAAGTTCAATCAGAATAGACATTCGATGGGGATAAAAGACAGGATAGCGCAGGGAAACACCACAGTACACTGGTCTGAATCCAGCTAAGCTAGGCAGTGACTAAAAGCTGTTCTGGGGCTATTTGAAATGAGTTGATGGATCTCTGTGCACAGTCATCAATATCTTCAAGCCACCACCACTGCTAGTCCTAATTGGCTCCCATGTTGGCAGTCTCAGCAGAGAGGCCAAGGACTGAATAGGTCACAGAGAGTGAACTCGTCTCCATCTGCCTCTAGACTGCAGCACATTGGCAGGGCAGCATGGGGGGAGCGAGGGGGGAGGAAGCTTGCAGTGTCCCTGCCTGTGCGGCCCCTGTTCTGTGGATAAATAAAGGCTTTAGGTCATTAGAACTGTCAATTCAGCACCTTTCACCAGCACTGAGCTCATTCCAATAAAGAAGGGAAGAAGAGAGGCAAGGATTTGTAGCCTTGTGCCTTTAATTGCGTGGCTGTTTCAGGTCCCGTTCATTTCATTTTAAATTGAGAAGTTCAGACAGTGTTAAATCTGGTAGCATTGCCTTTCACAGGAGCTTTACGTTATACAGGAGACAGGCTTACATTTTGCGGTGACAAATATTTTATCGACATTGATACAATATATACATTGCAGAAGAGCATCCTGAATCAAGTCTCTTTCTATTTCAGCGAGGAGACATGTTTGCTATGCAGATGACTGGAGTAAATCTGGCCTCACAATTAAAATCTGTTTAGAGATTGTTGCAAAAGTGACTGATGAATTAGGCTCTGCGCTCCATCAATCCCCAACACACTCGTCTCTGTGGAGTAATATTGACGGCATATCATAAATAGCCATTTGTACAAAGTGCAGGAACTCTCTAAGAAGCAGTTTATAGCCAGCTTCTATATTCTAAGTGATAGACAAAATGCAAAGTTCCTGAGCTTTTAAGAAACAAGGACAATGGGCCCTGCATGGCATGCAACTGCCTATCTGTTTGCACCAATAGTGCCCCATAGAAACACATGAATGGTGGCATTATTAATATTCTGGTAGCATCCACAAGGTACTATGCACTGTTACCACATACAGGAAGACATAGTCTGTTCCCCAAAGAGATTGGGGCAGTAGGCAGAATTTCCTGGCCAAATTCCTGTCTGGGTAATTACAATCTGCCTCCTTAAAGCCTCCCTGAACTTTCGGTTGGATGCAGTACTGCTCCTCACTTCCTGTCCTAAGCTCACATTCCTGTGCACTGCTAAACAGCTTCCATGTTTCTCTCTAGAAGGGCTTGATTTCAGTGTTGGGGGGAGTTACATGTTACATAAAGCCAAATTCCCAGCCGTAGCACTGAATACTTGCAATTCCCACTGATTTCAGTGGGAAGTGTAGCTGCTCAGCACCTCTCAGGGTTTGGCTTTTGAATTGTCAGGGGCATTGGGATCTTTTAAAAATAAAGGCACTAGGGAAGTGTAAAATATTAAGATAACAAAACTGCTGAGATTTTAGGTATTCATAGTTAATACTATGGCCACTGAGGGCTTCAAAGAGGCACCGGGCAGAATGCAAATCCAGGCCTGCAGTCGCGAGCTGAAGGAAGATCTCCATTCACTGGGGAACACAGGGGGGAGAGCTTCCTTTACAGCAGCTACTATAGTAATATCATGTTAGCTGAGCAGCAGGCTCAGACCCAACCTCAACAAGGGCTGAATAGTTCAATCAGTAGATCTGGCGTTAGCATTTTTAGTCAGTCTCATCCCCAGAGAAAACCGTCACCGAGCCGCTATGATCACACACCTCTGTGCACAGGTTGGCACATGGGTTTCGGGGAGGGTCAGTGAGATGGTTCTTTGTGATGCACCCTAAACATAATGGACTCATTTTACTTTAAAAATGTATATGTAGGAAATGGGATCTTTAGGTCCCACTCCCTCCTCCTGCTGCATACATAGAGCCCTATAACTGCTTGTTCCTTTTGACCCTAGTTTTTGGTTTGTAGCGGTTACATTTTCAAGGTTATCTTCTCAAGAGCAAAGGCAAGAAACTTACTGTACAGGAGAGCTGAGATTCTCCTGTAGAGGGCCTAAGTCCAGATCTGTTAACAAGGGGCACATGCAAGTCCCCGCAGGCCCCCTCCAGCTCATCAGATTTTTTACCTTATTTGTTCATGAGGAAAATCGTAGCAGAGGAGACTGTTTCAGTACAGCTGTAATATGCCCAGGTTATCTGCACAATTACAGACTACTGATGTCTTCAGACCAGCAGCGAAGGAGGACCAAAAGTTCTATAGTGCTAGTGGTTGCTTCTGGCACCAAGTGTAAAGTAATTTAATGAACCTGAAAATATGCATGTCTACCTTGGGTGGAGGGAATCAGAACTCTTAAACTGTGTTATAAGCCCTATGCCATTACTAATTCATAGAGCATCTCCTTTAGCTGAAATGGTAAGGGGCCTATGCTCTGGAGCAGAGGAATCTGAGTTCTAGTCCTGCTATTGCCATGAACTTTCAGATGATTGCAGTGTGTAGCATTTTGACAAATGTGAAAGAGCTACGGACCCACAGATTCATTATGGTGAGCTCCGAAACTGAAGGAAGCTGTCAAGAGAAACAGGCCAGAAACAGGGATGTCCAGATTTCTTAAATGAGAAAATAATTACTGTATGTTAATTGTTAAGACCAAGTCAAATGAGTGTTTGTTAAATTAATAAATATTTTTGGGAATTACTATCACGCCTCTGCTGAGAGGAAGCAGATTTGGGGACTTTGCGGGTTGGTTTCCCATTGGATGGGAGATCAGTGACACAGAGTCTAGCTACTTCCTTAATATAGCTTGCGTTATTGACTCTATATACTACAATCCTGTGACAGAGGTGAGCAAGCAGCATGCTGGCAATCCCTGCTTTTGGGAATATCTGCCCAGTTCCCAGGAAGCATCTCTGCTCCCAAAATAGACTCTAGTTAAAAAGATTAAGGCAGAGAGCAAACTCTTTTGCTGTTTACAACCACAATCCCCCCCTCCTCCCGCCACACCCCTGCAAAGCCTGCGCATCACGAAACAAACAACAATACATCATTTCTTCCAAGACTGTATATTATTTGCATGCTAAGAAAAAGAACTTGTATGACTACGTGTAACAGCACCACCAGTGACTCCCACCAAAACATTACTTAAGGGAAGATTTTCAAAGGTGCCTATGGGATTAAGGAGCACACATCCCATTGATTTAATGAGTCAGTGCTGCTTCAAAGAACATTAACTCCCATGCATATTTCCACATGGCAACGTGCCAGGTCATCCAGGAATTATACTTGTATCTTGACTTTCTCTATCCTGAGTTATCCCCGCAGTCTAGGAGAGCAGCAACTCCACCGGAGGAGCTTCTGCAGAGACCCAGACAGGAGAAGAACATGCTGTGGAGCTGCTGCTCCCCCTTTTCTGTGATTCCTTCTCCCAAGATATCCACTGGATCTGAGTCCTTTCTGCTTGGAAAAGCAGTAGGGACAATCCAGCCTCCAGTATTAAATGACTAGAGATCTCTAAACATTAGTATAAATTATGACTGGGGGAAAAGTTCCTTTCCTGTTCTCAATGGTGCCCTTTGCTAAGTTTCAGAACTTGCAAGTTATATTTTCCTTTGGGTAATACAATTCTTCTCTCAGATCTGATGTGGCTTGACAGCAGTAGTAAGGCTTGGAATCAATAAGGAATTATATACATATATGTGTTCTTGGCTCAGTTAGTTCTGATTTTGGAAACTCAAAGCAGAAATCAGGCTTTTGTCATATGTGCCACCTAGTGAAATGGGAGTGGGTTAGTGCCCCACCTGGCAATGTCTAGTGCCTGAGAATTGGGGCAGGAGCTATTGCATTTGTGAATCGATAGAAGCCCATCCGGACACTGGAAACTACATTCCCCTGTCAACAGAATGAAGCAGGCTCCAAACGCCAAAGAAGCCAGGGTGCATGCTAGCAAAACCCATCTGCTTTTTTGATGACACCAATCCAAGGTGCTATCATGTATGGATTTAAAAACATATCTGAATGAATACATGGCAAATGAATTTTAGACTGTCAATTAATCCTGCTGAACCCAGCTCCTCATGAGTGCCTTGGGATCTGTGTCAGTTAAATGGATTTCTTGAAATATTCATCTACATACTTGTAAATTATTCCAAAAGGATCACACTTTCCTTCTATCATAAGAGGAGCCAGGGGGACCTTTTGGGGACCTTTAGGTCATATGTACAGATGTGTGTATGTGTAATTTGCAGTTTCAGTTACACAAATTGCCTGTGCAAATTGGGTATTTGTGTGTGCAAATGGATGTTTGCAAATAGCTGACTGGTGCATGCAGTCACAGTGATTATGTGTGCAAATTTGATACACAATTGTGCACAGCTCCAGGCACTTGAGCTTTTGAAAATTCGTCCCTGAATGTCCCAGGAAGAACTGTATCCTCATTTACCACTATGACTTTCAAGGCATGTCTACACTGCAGCTGTGGTTGTTATTTGCCGCTAGTAGACATATCCACAGTAGCTGTACTCTAGCTGTCTTGCTAAAAATAGCAGTGAGGATGCTCTGGTGTGGGCTTCAGTGGCCCCTGGCCCCCACTGGTAGATGCTCGCGTGTGCAGGCAGTGCTGAAGCCCATGCCATAGCAGCCTCACTACTATGTTTAGCAAGATAGCTAGAGTGCAGCTAGTGAGGGTGTGGCTACATGAGCAGCAAATCCCAAGCCCTGGCCGCAGTGTAGACATACCCTAAGTGAGAATGGAAATAACCAGCCCGCCACACAGATCGGTAACTACCACACTAGGTAACCGGTTTCCCATCCCATGCTGGCTCCATATAGGGTGACCAGATAGCAAGTGTGAAAAATCGGGATGGGGGTGTGGGGGGGTGATAGGCGCCTATATAAGACAAAGCCCTGAATATCGGGACTGTCTCTATAAAATCGGGACATCTGGTCACCCTAGTGCAACACCCGCTGTGGACTCCTAAACCTGCTAACAAGTTCCATCTATAACAGACGAAAGAAGGTGAACAGACCTGGAAATGCCTACTTATGTGTAAACAACAATTCCTCAGGGCCGTTCCCGCTAAACACTGCACATGAGGACACCTCCCATCCATCCATTCTAGTGATTAACAAACTGGAAATAAGTGTATAGAGAAAAGAGAAGCTATGAGACACTGACGTGTGTGCTCCTAGCCATATCAGGGAACAGAGATAATGGGACTTGGCTTTACATAATATCCACATAGTGAGTCCAGACCAGATCAAAGCAGATGTAAACAACGCAGCTGAAAACACTGACCAGTGTCTACGCTAGAGCATTCACTGTTGTCATTACTACCACTGGGGGAGCTAAAGCAACAGGAGAAAACTTTTGCCAAAAAGATCTCTGTCTCAGGTAGGCTGATCCATTTCTTTCAGCTGATTGATACAGGAGAGACCCCAGTGGGCTCCAGAATGGCACATTGCTGATGCTGCTCACCTTGTGCTTATAGCATTAAAAGATACAGGAATTCCAGGCCTGGATTTTCACCCCTCTGCAACTCTTAGTTCCTCCTCTCAGCCCAACTTGAGACATGGCTCAGACAACAAGAGGACTCAGAGGGAAGCTGATCCTCCTGTTGTTCTTATCAGCTAGAATAAGGTGATCCTCAGATAAGGAAGGATTTCAGGAGCTCCTTGTAACAGGGTAGCTGGCCCCTTAAATGAAGTCAGGCCCAGCTTTCCGGTTCCCGTTCAGGTGCGCCCTACTTTGATATAATGAGGAGTGTAGGGCTGTCCCTTGGAGTCCAGAATCCTGAGAAAGAGGAGCCCAGAGTGGGAACTCATAAGCAGGGAGGGCTTAGAGCTTGGGTGGGGGACAGTGGAGCCGGTGAAAGCAGAAGGCTGGAAGGCCATCGAGGGGTCATCTGCAAATTTCCCCAGGCCAGAGAGCTATGGCTGACAGCAGCAGAAGGAGATGCCTGTTGGCTCTTGGAGCTGAACCCAGAAGGCCAGGGAGGACTGAAGGCTGAGGAATGATGGAGGAGTGAGCCAGCTGAGGTCTCTGGGCAAGTGCTGGAATTATACCTGGGAAGGAGATAGGGCAGAGAAGCACTGCAGCTAGAGGGGCTGGGGTAAGGTGTGGTGAGTGACGCTGGAGACAGGCCTGAGAGGTGGGGCAAGACGCTGGAGCTGTACTTGGTGTTGTACTGTTGGGACAAATGTACTGTCTGGGGGCATTGTGGTTTATGGTAGTGGGACTTTAGATAATAAATTAAGCCTGCAAAAAGGGCTATTCATAAACTCCAAAAGCTGTACTGGGTTTATTTAGGAGCTAAGAGGAAATCTGAGGCAAGTGGCCACTTGCAGGGCCACCCTGAGGTCATCGGTTCACACTCCTTCTCTCCTGGGATGTTTCATGCTGAGGTAGAGCAACAATAACAAATCTGATTTAGAGCCATGGTTACTACTGCAGGGAGAAGCCCCCAACCTCTGTGTAAGCCCCATGGCCAGAAGCCTCAGAGGGGAAAGAGCTCTCTACTTCCGCTATCTGTGAAAAGGGAAAAGTGCTGCCCTACAAAGCTTCATTTGCATAGTCTCCCGCTGGCTCTGGTTGCTCACTTCCTCTAGTGACACTTGGGCAGTCACCGTGACTATACACGAACATGGATTTTGGGGGGTAGTGGGCTCAAAGAGGGAAAAAGCTTTTACCTTGGGACAAGGAGCTCATTCTGAAGCAACCAGGACTCTGCTCAGAAGCTGGGAATGGGTGACAGGGGATGGCTCACTTGATCATTACCTGTTCTGTTCATTCCCTCTGGGGCACCTGGCATTGGCTACTGTCGTAAGATGGGATACTGGGCTAGATGGACCTTTGATCTGACCTAGTGTGGCCTTTCTTATGTTCTTATGCTCAAGGGTCTTAAGTGCTCTTGGTTCCCCTTCCATGGGGACTTTGCTGTAGATAAAGAAGTTCACTGTGAGAGAAAACAGAGTGAGGGCTTCACTGTGAGAGCTTTCACAGAGAACAGCACTAGAGCTGAGTGGGCTCTGGTGAGGTCCTGGCTACGTGCTGCCTTGATAAAGCTGAATCACTAAGCTGAAAAGGGGTTAGTAGGCGAGTGTTGACTTACCAAGCCCTCTTTACACATATCATACATCATTCGAAAGCTTAGTATGTCTACTTTAAGAGGAAGTGTTATGTGGAGCTGTAAAGTGGTGCCATTATCATAAAAATGGGGATAAACAACGATACCATCAACACATTAAAATGACCACTTTGAAATATTTGCATTTGTTTCTGTTAGTTTAATTACTCTGTTTTATTTCAAAACATAAAATTGGATTTCTTTGTGACTTCAAAGCATCACAACAATCATCGAAAGGGTAAAACAAAATCTAATAATAAATGTGCACAGGTGTAATTGAAATGTAATAGCACTGATGACATTTCTAGTCAACACCATTATCATCATCTTGTTCCTCATGATCTCTGTCAAGAGCACGTGGGTTACCACAGTCTTTGTTGCCTTGGCATGTACACAGTTCTGTGAAGAGCAGATTGTTCTGATTACCGTCACAGTTGATTTTCTCAAGTCCTTTTTCATGGCAAGCTGGTTCTGGATGTGTTCAAATGCTGCACACTGCATAAGAGACTCTGATTGCCTGTGAAAGTAAGTGACTTTTCTTTCCCGTGCTTCAGTGATATTTCTTGTGGTGCTGGGACTATCGGCAGACTATTCTTGAAATACCACTGTAGCCATTGAATGGAAGGTATTCTTTCCACCAGCGGTCTCTTTGTTGATGTCTATATCATCAGCTCCCTCCTGGATGAGATTTACACCGGTATGAAGTGGTACAATTCCATGTGGAATGAACAGACCTCCCTGGAGTCTTTCTACTTCAGTTCTTGTAGCACTAGTGATGAACTGCCTCAGTTCATACTAAGAGATGCAGAATCCATGAAGGTGTCATATGTCAATTAAATTATGAGACCCAAACTCATGGCGTAGCTGTGCAGCAAGGCTTATGGGCATAGGTATGATAATTTTGGAACTGTGAAATACTATGCAGTTGAAAAGCACTTTCTCGGAATGTCTTCTGAAAGAGGATACTCATTGCTGGCTGAATTATATGCCTCTTTATCAACCAAAGGACAAACTCCTGCACCAATTAGGACACAAAAATAGCTGGCCTCTGTAAACTACAATCACCTGGTTTTGGATAATATTCTGGGGCTTTCATTTGGGCTATTTCAGACAGAAGGATTGAAATTATATGAACCCACTTCTTCATTCAAAAGCTGTTCATCAGGCTCACTCGCCAGAAGAACATCCATAAAACATTTGGATGACTTAAATTCCTGCTTCAGATTACTAGCAGCTTGGACAGCATCAGCTAATGTTATTGTGCCGCATAGAACAATGATAGACTGTCACTTGCCTCACCCAGCTGTGCATGGGATGACATTACAGAACCACAGGGTTTTTCTAATCTTGCCTGTAATTTACTACTGAAATAGCTTGGAATTTCTCCATGTAAGGGAAGTAGGGCTTTATATCTTTGTAGCAGCGTGGACAGGAGAAGAGCCTTCTTGTTGTACATAAGATCATTGTCTCTTCAATCAGCTGATAAAATGCAATGTCATATGATGACTGTATTGTTGCAGTGTAACTAGGTGGTTTTGCTTTAAGATTTGTTTTACTCAAGTAGGAAGAAAGGCATGTTGAGTGATAAACTGCATCCTTAGCAATCAAGTCTTCCACAGATAGTCTGTGCAACATGTCATCATCTCCTCTTTGAAGTGCTGCCTCCCTTAGATTGGTTGCTATCTCAGATGTTTCTATTTTATGAAGTTTCTTGTCCTTCTTACGTGTTTTGCTCAAGCAAACACTGCAACAGGACCAATCACTGGCGGACGTGCTTGCTGTGGGGGCTATAGAAGTGGGTGAACATGATGCTCACCGATCAGATTCAGAGTTTGTTTTCTTTCCTGTGTTCAATACAACTCTGACATGTGCCAAATTTGTCTTGCTTGTGTATTTCTGCGAGCAACCCCTGTGATAGAGTATTGATGGCACATCATCTAAACTAGAAAACTCATCCAGTAGTCGCCAGTACAATTCATCTCCCCTGGCCTCTGCTGCCAGCATCACAGAATTCTGTGGAGCACTGGTGGCTTTTGACAGTATTTCATTCATTTGATTTTCTTGACAAATTAATACATTTTTCAAAGTTTATGGAGAGTGTTTTTCTCTTCGATGTAAGCTTTAAGGGGCTTATAGCCTCCATGCCTTTATATCCTGTAACTTTCCTGCAGAAGTAAAATTCCCAAAGTATATTGTTAGCATTACTATAAGGAGGGGTGCGTGTCTCTCCAGTTCTGGTAGGGTGGGAGGCCGCACCTCCTTACTGTTTTTCCAGCAGGGCGCAGCTCAAAGCTAGTGAGTCCACCTGGTGATTAGTCCAAGTAGCAGTTAGTCCCTCTGTCCAATACCTCAATCAGGGCAGTGAGCAGTTAGCAGGCCCGGCCAGTAATCAGCCAGGCCTTAATTAGTCTCTCCGCCCCAGTCCCTCAATCAGGGAAATTCACAGTTTGTAGCTCAGGCTGAGTCTGTGTGATACAGCCCCTTGGTTCAGGGTGGGGAATTAGCTCTAAACTGGGAGCGACAGCTAATGCGCCTGGTGCCCTAGCTGTGGTGGGCGCCAGACCAATTCTGGCCTCCCAGCCTCTTAGTGGGGAGGTGGCCACTCTCCACATGTGGGGTGCCCGGGATAGGGGGACGCAGGCCCTCTCGCTCCACTGTGTCCTAGCCCAGGGCCCTATTAGTGGCGGGGTAGTTTGCTACTAGGTCAGCGGGGATCTGCCCGCCACACACTGGCCAGTTCACAATTATTCCACAGCCAAACCCTATTTGGTGTCCCTGGACTCCTTCCTACCCTCCCCAGTTTGGGGCATCTGGGTTCCGGGGTTGTCCTCCTTCTCCCCGGGGTAAACAGGCAATGGCAGCCCCGGCAGTTCGTCGGCGTTGCTAGTCTCCGGCAATTCAGGTAACTCCTCTGGTCGGGCAGCTGTCTCCTTCAGCTCCGGGCTCCGGCAGCAAGGAAGAGACGTCCTGCTCCTTTGGCAGCTCTCCCCCTTCAGAGCTAGGAGGCTGGCCTTTTAGAGTCCAGCTTCCTGTCCTGCACCTCTGCTTCTGGCGGAGCAGCCACGGGTAGCCTGGTTCTGCCCACCAGAGGGTGATCTCAGGTCTCTCCCCTTCTGACAGGGCGGGAGGCCGCGCCTCCTTTCTGCAATTACCATACCACCATTTTTTGTTTTGTACAAGTATACAGACTATATTTACGATCCATATTTTAGTATCAAAATTGCCATTTTTGTTTAGTGAGCATGTTGACTGAAGCCCGGTCTAAAGCTGTGTATTGTCATCTCTAACACTAAAACTGACCTGTGCATAAGTATCACAGAACTAAAAAGCTAGTTTCTAGTATATTTCAAAGGCTAGTACTGCATGCATAGGCAGCTACAAATTAAAACCTTCTACCAGGCAGACTAGATGCTACGCTGTATGTACAGAAGCTTAAAAATGGAGAAGCATTCCATTAAGGATTCATGTACATTTATAACTATCCACTATGAAGAGCAAACTGTGAGCATGATATCTACTGCTACTGGTGCACAAACTTCAGTGTGAGACTGATCTGGTCCGCAAATTTCCATTGAAAATAGAGAAAACTATTGTAATCACTTGTGAGATAGTTTGACAATTAAGAATATGTAATGTGAACACATTCCATGTTGGTGTATTGCAAAATGTTGATATTTGCCATTTTTGCCACACGCTAAACAGCATCGTCATTTCTGAAAACATAATACATGCCCATGCAAAACCAATACAAATCTTTTAATACATTGTCGTTTTGTAGTTTTGACAAATGAACATCACGTTTAAGATGTTGAAATTAACGTAAACAGTAAAAACTATAGTCAGAGTCGTGTTGCAGTGTTTTTGGAACTGTGCACACGAATGACACTTTCTCATTTTGGATACCATTGTTTCACCTTGCCTAAAAAAAGCTTTCAAACGATATATGACGTGGGTGTATGTAGGGTGGGGACATTAAACTCCAATAATATGTCCCTTTTGGGGGAATTGCTGCATGCCTATAGATGGAGCCTCCAGTCAGACCAACCAAGCAGTTCCCACGAGACTGCAGACAGACTTACACAGAGACACTTGGACTGCAGCTATTCATTGATCCCAACTGTGAGTGGAGTTTGGTGGACAGCTGAGATGGTGTGGGGACTATTACCTATGGAATACTCAAACTACTGACAGACGACTGCCAGAGTTACTGGAGGAGTAAGGTAATGGCATGTATATTTTGTTGTGTGTTTTCCCAAGTTTATGACTGTGTTCCCTTTTCCCTAATAAAGATTTCTGTGTTTCTACAGAGTCTCAGAGTGCTTCTCGGTCTTTTAAAGGCACCCCAGGTGGGTGCCTTTAATTTTCCCAGGTTTCTGGATGGGGGCTCAAGTCATTTTAGTTATTTGCCAAGAAGGACCCTAGATATATTGAACAGAGCCCCTCTTGCTGCTGTTAACCACTTGGTAGATGGGTTTCATTTGGAGGGTTGCAGAATAACTCAAAAGTCTAGGTGCTTTCCCCCAAACTATTATAACCTCTTAGGTCTGCAAAACTGAGATGGAAATTTTTGGAAAGTGGGTCTTTTTCTCATGCAATTTCTGCATTTCTGGAAATCATGAAAAATACATGTATTGAATCTGTGATCAGCTAGGACTGCACAACTGACACCAAGCAGCTTGCCATGGCCACTTTAGCATTTCACAGGGGCAACAGGGACAGAACTCAGATCTTCCTGCTGCAAAACCTCAATTTCTAATTCTTGAGTTAAAGGAGGACCTTTGTTGACAGCATAGGGCTGATAAACTGTTGAGCAGCTTTGATTCTATAGAGAGTAATAATCTCTCTCTCACACACGGACTAGTAGGACACGCGGATTTCAAACTGTGGTCTTTGGGATTTCTAGTTAACTGGCACGACTTTGCTCGCACCACCAACTTACTGGGTGTAGAGACTATGAAACCTGAAGCTACATCAGGGAGGCTTCCCTTGGTCCCTGATTGGAGGAACACCTATACTTCTGATTGGTCAGGACTTCCTATTTAAACCCAAAGAGTCACAGGCAGTTGTTAGCATAACTAGGCACTATCTAGCTGCTGTTTGGATCCTTTGTCTGGTGCTACAAACTCTGACCTACTTGAGTCCTGATATTCTGACTTTGGCTTGACTCCTGGTGACCTGATTAGTACCTGACCCTGTTCGGATTGGTTCGACAGGCTCCTGCCTGGTTCCCGGTAACCTGAATATAACACCTCTGAACTAGGTTGCTAACCACTAGCCATGGCCCTGACACACTGGCTGTTTTATTATGGCAAGGGTAAAAAGTGATGGGAAACTTTCTGAACTTCTAAAGATGCATCAGGGTTCTTTAGAAGAAGCTGTTTGCTCTTTCTGGGCTGTAATGACACCTGATGAAATTTTGATGTGAGCAGGTTCTTCTGTCTCATGTGGGAAAACAGTGACTTGGGGCTGTTTGTTTTGAATTTAACCTACAGTCCCAATCTCATAATTCCCTAAGGTACCAATGAAGAGATGGAAATATCCTTTCTCCTGTACACCTCCCCCATGAACATGTTATTGCACAATTGTCCATTATGGGGTTTTATGCCTTCCTCTGACAGATCTGTAAGCGGCCGTTGTAGGAATCAGGAGCCTGAGCCAGATTTGCCACTGGCAATTCCTGTGTCAGAGGCAAGAACATCACTGTGTTGCACTTCAGCTTTAGTGCTTCCCCCCTCACACTCTGTATAAGCGGTGGCGGTGCTGTTAGAGAAGGACAAATTTGGTAAATAACAATGTAAAACAAATCTGCAGAGATGGATATTCTACTGTAAACCATATGTCATCCACTGCCTCTGTCGGGTCGTTACAAAAAATGGCAGGGTAATAAACAGTGAGATTCCTTACATTCCCAGTCATGTTTCATGACCATCCAGCTCATCAGGTGGTGTGGGACTGGCCAAAGTTTAACCCCAGGAGACCAATAGAAACATGCCATCTCACCTCCTGGGTGTGTGCAGGGGAGGGGTTTGGAACTGTTTGCCAATCTGAGAGGAACTTGCACTGTCTTCCAGCTGCTTTCTGGCAGCAGCTCCTCAAGCTGCTGGCAGCACAAGTGATACAATCATTCGGCAAAGGGGAACTGTCATGGAGTGCCAGGGTCTGGTCTATGCCCCAGCTTGTAACTGGTCTCTCAGGAGTGACCCACGTTAGTGTGCCAGGATCCACACTGTACCACCGGGGCAGGCCTGTGGCCTCCAAGTCTGGGCCTTTGGCACCTGCAATCCCTGTCTGTGGCTCTGTGCAGTAAATGCAGCCAGGCCAGACTCCAGTGGGAGGCTTGTCCTGTGCCCCTTCACGGTGTAGTGCTCTCGGTGAGTATTCAGAATGACTCAGGCACCTTTTTCAAAAACAAGGTGGTAACTTATTAGTCACCTGGCGCACAGAATCTGAAAATTCTTAAATTAGCAAAAAGAGGGGGAGGTTAAGCCATAGTCCAGCCTGGTCAAGACAGTGCCTTGATGAGCCATCCAAACTGTAATGGACTTCATCTGTGGCTCTTTCCCCTATTCCCCTTCTCCCCCCAGGTTGGAACTCTGGAGTCCCTCCAAAAGGGCAGCCCTTATTCCAGTCACCTGACACCTTGTTCTCCAGCTCAGTTCACAGGGCTCACCTGCTGGGGTTTCCTGCTGTTAGGTGTTGATTTGTTTGGACACTGGCATGTCTCTTTGTCTTGGGGGACCCTCTGGTGATTTGAGTTGTTTTCAGCCAGTTCTTCACTGACTGTTCATTCCATCCCGATAGCTAGGCGATACCCTCCTCCCCTGCCTGCCTCCTGCACTGTTTCAGGAGCAGTGTTAACTCATTTGCACCCGCTGGGTAGAAGTGCAACGAACAAAGGGCAACTGAGGCATGCCTGGGATTCATACAAATATCACAGAAAACTCCCACTTCACTGCAGGAGGCTCATACACCCCAACTGTCCCCACAATGTTGGTGCTTGTAAACTGAGGGTGATGCCAATGGATGAAGTTTAGCACAGAGTGGGTAAGCACTGTGCAAGCTTCCACCTTACACCACATCTACCCACGCATCTCAACCCTACCCTGTAGCCTCCCCAGCTATTCCAGTCCTGATGTACCTCATTCCTGATCTACACCACCACCTTCTATCACACTGTCAAGTCCTTATGTTGTTGTTCCAAAGGAACTTCATGCTAATCTGCAGCATTCCCTGCTGTTCCATGCCTGGCCCTCTCCTTGGCAGAGACTACTGTCAGAGTGATTTTATGCTAACCATTAATAAGGGCTAGGATGAGAGTCCGCCAAACTAATTTCATTTGTAACTGTAGTCAGGATATCAATGGAGGTGAAAGATTGGTATATTAACCACTGATGCCCTGGTGGCATCTCACTTCATATTTGCTTAGAATTGTTTCCTAATCTCTGGGTGAACTCCGAGGCTGCTGGGCAGAATGAAACAGGCATAGGATTGTTTTCAGCTATAACCCATTACCTTGCTGAAAGGGCAAAGGGAATGGATAACGCTTCTACATGAGCACAAGCAAAGGGCCAGACAGTAAATAGCCTGTGCAAGAGAGAATTCCAGAGGGCAGGGACTGCAATATGGGAAAAATGTTGGGGAAGAAAGTGAAAGGAGTAAGAAAAAACAAACACTATTGCAGGGCAGAAAAATCCAGGGTGGTAAGAGATTGCAGAAGAGGCACAGCTACTCCTATGAAAGCGCCAGAGCTGAAAGGAAAGAAAAAGGCCAGGATCCTCTTGGATGCTGGAGATACTTAGTGTTTTCTGTGGGATTGCCTTTGGCTATGTTTGGCTTCCTGGTTGTTTTCGTGGGCCTTCAACTCACCTTTTGCAGGGAAGTGGCTATTTATAATGCTGTACAGATTCCAGTCTGGCTCATCAGTATCTAGCCCAGTTCTCTCTCCTTCCTTCGCTTGCAAGAAATAAAGGGCATGGGGTCTGGGGGAATTAACCTTGGAGAGATCAGAAGAGCCATCAGAGCTTCAGACCATCAACTGACTGCCCATGAAAGAATTCCCTCACTTGCTCCTCCCTCCACTCTCCTGCCCCCATTCATATATACCATCAAACAATTAAGCAGGTTTATTGAGGAGATTTTAGCCCTACTCTTAAGCATCCAGTATTGAGCCCTGCTGATCCATCCTTCATTTGACCGTCAGCTGCAAAACCAAAAGGCACATCTATGGGAGAACTGTAACATCAGTAGAAATCCAGAGTAACTCACTGGACCTCAGTGGATTTACTCCAGATTTACACCAGTGTAAAAGAGAGAAGAATTTGCCCCTGTTTTTTCCATTGGTGATCTGGGGGGAAGTGAGATTATTTTCTTAATATATATTTTAGATGGATTTTAATGAATTTTAGACCTCATAATAAAACACTAAAAAAACCCTCAAACTTGCTCCTCTCTGCAGAGGTGAAGGTGAAACCAATTCACTGAGTAGGGACAGGCAAACTAATGTAAAAAAACCAAACTATTCTGAGGTTTGGAACAGTCCACATGCAACCTCACTATCACCTGTCCTTAGCATGAGGAAGTTTTGCCTAGGCCTGCTGTGGATCAGCTCCCTATACTGTCCAGCCTCTGGCAGTGCAAGCACCTTCCAGGTCTTGCTCTCGCTGTACAGATTAATGAAAGACACACATCAGCCCCTGGCTCCTTTTCCCAGAGTTCCCTGCTTTGCATAGCCCCTTATCTACTGAACATTCACAGCATTTCCAGGCCTGCTGTTCGCAAAGAAACAGTGCAGCACAGTTTGTTAGTTACACTTAGAACATAGCTCTATTAAATACACAGAACTGAGATATATTTATAGTGAGAACAAAAGTAAGTATATTATCAAAGAAAAGAGATTCAAGTGATAGGGAGTAAGGATATTGGAAACAAATGGTTACATATTAAACAAAATCATAACATACTTTCTAGAGACTAATCTTAACTAACCAGTTATCCTCTTGTCTAAAGAAACTTATCTTACCCAAAGTTCTCTCCAGTGTTTTCAACCAAGCCTGTCTGAAACCCCTCTTCTAAGAAGCAAACTCATTGTCCGTTTACTTCCTAGGTGAAGGATACCAGGGTGTCTTCTCTGTCCCCCAAATATACCCGAAGATAGGGTTCGTCCCCATACTCCCACAGTTTACTTCTTCCTGCTACTTTTTTTTCCTTTGAAGTTTTTACAATCCTTCATTAGCGTTCAGTTCAGACTGGCAAGAAGAGGGCCATTGTGAACTATACAATGCTTAATTTACATGTAAGCAGCCAGATAGATAATCATTTCTTGCCTGCCAGAAAATCTGTTTCTTCCCCTTTGCTGGTGACCAGTCACTAGACATAGACCTTAAGAACATGATTTTCAGTGTAGATGCACAACTCCTTACACAACATCCGTACATGCATTTCACAATGATATTGATGACCAGTGTGATACTCACTTTTATTTGAGCCCTCATATCACACCCTTTGGTGAACTAGAATGTGCATACCAGACCCACGACATCCCGGCAGTAATCCCTATGCATCCCCTCTGTACGCCTTGTCAGTTGGCACTAAGAGGTTCATGCATCACACCGCTTAACTTACTTTTTAATTAAATAGTCTTGGGCTGCCTCTGAGTGATCTGATTCCAGCTGGCATTGGAAGAAATTAAGTATTTTGAGAGAGGCCATTCATGTGGAATTACATTCTTCCTTGGTCCAACTCCACTGAAGTCCATAGAACAGTTACGCCAGGACTGGTGTTTTCAGCCTGGCTGGGAGGAGGTAGCATGACAAATCTCCCAAGAGAGCCTTTCCTCAGGGGATTTCTAATCCAAAGAGGCTGGGGATATGTTCAAATAAACAGCATCCAAATCTGTAGCTGCCTTTCCAACACAAATCTTTTCAGGATGACCCATCACTAGTGTTAACTTGCTGCACTTCTATGGACACAGGATGGATTAAGGCAGAATCCACAGATTCTTGGGATATGAACCCCATAGTCCAAGGGGTTCCAGATTAAGTTGTGAGTCAGAGGCAAAGCAGTAGACAGGTCATCTGACTGGTGGCAGCCAGTCATCTGTAAGGGTGAGTTAGGCTGCTTTTGTTGCCAAGATGCTTAAGGACTTGAGAAGGAAGAAAATGTGTCCATTTTGGGGTACAAGGTGGAAAAATCTGCCTCGCTGGAGAGCTTGGGCTCTAAGGAAGAAGGTGAAAGAGGCTTCTGGAAACAGAGGAAGGAGTGCTGACAGACTGCGCGGAAGAGTCTGGGGAAGAGGGGGCCGGAACAAGAATCTATCCATTGGGCCTGCGGGAAATGATTGGGCAACAAAAATGATTAGGGGTCTAGAACACATGACTTATGAGGAGAGGCTGAGGGAGCTGGGATTGTTTAGCCTGCAGAAGAGAAGAATGAGGGGGGATTTGATAGCTGCTTTCAACTACCTGAAAGGGGGTTCCAAAGAGGATGGCTCTAGACTGTTCTCAATGGTAGCAGATGACAGAACGAGGAGTAATGGTCTCAAGTTGCAGTGGGGGAGGTTTAGATTGGATATTAGGAAAAACTTTTTCACTAAGAGGGTGGTGAAACACTGGAATGCGTTACCTAGGGAGGTGGTAGAATCTCCTTCCTTAGAGGTTTTTAAGGTCAGGCTTGACAAAGCCCTGGCTGGGATGATTTAACTGGGAATTGGTCCTGCTTCGAGCAGGGGGTTGGACTAGATGACCTTCAGGGGTCCCTTCCAACCCTGATATTCTATGATTCTATGATTCTATGAAATAGAAGTGAGCGAAGTTTTGGCATTATAAAATATTAGTGGATCAATGCTCTATTTAGCCTAATCCACCCTTACAGAG
This sequence comes from Lepidochelys olivacea, assembly GCF_965140295.1. NCBI lineage: Eukaryota > Metazoa > Chordata > Testudines > Cheloniidae > Lepidochelys > Lepidochelys olivacea. The sequence goes on along the minus strand of NC_140413.1, from coordinate 150,536,805 downwards.
GCCCATAAAAGTAGTTTGTTGTGATATAGCTTCTGTCTCTCACCTACCACAAGAGCTCCCTGCCCTTGCATCCATCATCTTCAAAAATCAGCCAGACCACTGAGTTTGGATTCAGATCCCTGTCCAGCCTACCTCAAAGTTCAAGGGGTTCAGATGCAAGGGTCTGGTTTAGTTTGAGCAGAGATAAAGTGTGCAGCCATTTTAGCACTGTGACCCCCACTTTGCCCTGGAGACAGAAGGCTGGTGAGGGAGAGAACTCTCAGAGGCCTGATCACTGAGGCTTGTGCTGAATCTCTAGCTATAGAAAACCTCACCCCAGTGCTCTGGAGGTAAGACACCTAGTCCCATTGTTGATTGGATAGGAGTTTCCCTTAAAGGTCATTCATGTGAGTTGTTCGGTAGCTGAAGTTTAACTTGGCCTCTCTTTGAGATCCTCACCTCCTCCTTCTGGTGCTGAAATGGGAGGAAGTGGTTTTGTCATTTAAAAGAAAGAAACAGATGGAATTTGTGGCAGCACTAAAAATCTCCAGCTTGTTGCCAAGGTAACTGAGGGGAATTTTTTTTAATTATTATTTTAAATTCTTCATTGTCTTCATTAAAGGTAACAACGATAATAGCAGAGAATAAACAAAGCAGAGCCCTGCTGTGCAAATCAGTCCCTCAATAAATAAAATTAAATGAGAACTCTCTGTGATGAATGCTGATACAGTCACTGAAAGTATGGAAGGACTACGGGTTAGCTGAGGAGGCTGAATTAAACATATTGGTGGCTTTCTGGGCAAGGTAGAGTTACACCATGGCTCTGCCCCATAAATCAAGGCACCAGGCTACACAGGTTAGGACTAATGTGCCGCTTAATGTAAGGAACCCAGGGTAAAAACAATCAACTCATTTTTCAGGGCATCACCTGATTGCCTTTAAGGGTCAGGAAGGAATTCCCCCATCCACATACACCCATATGTAGCATTAGACAAGTACATTATGGAGATTTTCACCTTCCTCTGAATCATCAGGTATTGGCCACTACTGGATGTAGAATATCAGACGTCTCGAACTAGCGGTCTGAGGAATTATGACAACTTCTGTGTTCCAGTGTGAGGGGATATAGTCCAGGGTCTGTAAAACAAGGAGTGATGGCTGACATTTTATAGCAACTTCCACCCAAAGATTTCTATGGCTTCAACAAACTGATCATAAATGATGCAGACTGGTATTGCTTCACTCACCACTGAAATGAAGTTTCCTCTAATGTGGGACACAGCAGCTGCTGCCCAGTGCACAGGACAGGACAGGACAGGAAGTGAACAAGAATCATCAGCCAACTGAAACTACATGGTAAATTTAAGACAGCAGAATGCAATTCCTTGAACTGGAATTTGGGCAGAACGTGGAACTAACAACAATAGCAACAATAATCATGACTGGCCTTTGGTTCTGTAGTACCTCCCATCTGAAAGATACCACCTCAAGATGTTTTCACTTCACTCGTTCTGTCAGCCAGAGTTAAACAGGCACAATCAATAGCTAGCTGAGTCACAGGAGCAAGGAACTTCAGAAGAATGAGCATAGCTCTACCCAGCATCAGGCATACACAGCAACATTTGTTTCCTGGTGGCGCCAAGGTCAGTGAAGTGAGTGTGTGAACATGGTCAGATCTAGCTTGACCCACAGTGCAGGTTTTGTGAAAACAACTTTATACAAAATGAAAGGTTATTTATTTATTATTTTTATTCCCCACAGATTAAATTTATATGATCTGGTGTTATTAACATCAAGAAATATTTTTTTTAAAATGGCAGTGGAGTAGGATTGTTCTTCTTCTCCAAGATCTGCGCATGGACTTTCTATTTACTGCACGGATACAGGGATCTTCAATCTCTGTGGAACCATACCCCAGAGCCTGTGAATGTCTTACAATCTGAGAGGGCAGACCAGGAATGGGGTTCTGGAGGATGTGCATCAGACCTACCCCCTAGACGCCAGAAATAAATATCCTCAAATTTAACACTGCTCCCTGTCCCTCCCATATCAGTGAAGTTAGGTCCCCAAAATGATACAAAATTGCCCTTAGAAGGGATTGGACAGCAATCCGCATTCTCCATCCACTAACTCCATCCTTCATTGGAGTCTTAGTTCACTGGGCAGTTATAAGCAGATTTTTTTCAGGTGGAATATTTGGGCACAGTAATCCATGATTCCCTGCCTCTGGTGCATGATTCCCTGCTCCCTCAGGAGTGTGGGAGCAATAGGCCAATGAGATATTGTATCTTTCCCTCTGCAGATGCCTCCAGCTCTTGTACATGGCTGGAATATGTACTAGGAATCTCTAATGCAGAAACCCTGCTTTAAGGACATGAGCCATTTCTGAAATCATGTAAGCAAAAATGAAATTCACTGATATGTCATAAATGTTCATCTTATTGCTGAATTTACTGCCATAGTGACCTAGTTCTTCCGTGCCTAGAAAAGGGAAGGACAGCTTGAGGGTCACATCCAGTCACCGTCTGGCGGTTCCTTTATTACCAGGTATAGTCCCCTTCCCCATGTTCCAGCAAATGACAAAGAAGTTCCCCGTTTGGTTTCTGTATTGCTCTTGGATCCTATATATTGGGAAGTGAATAATACTATTCTCTCTGCCATGGAGTAACTTCTAGGGTATAGCTGACTCCAGCTCTTCTGGGCACTGCAGCACACGTGCTGTCTTTGAGCCTTCCTTTTCTCCCTTCCCCTCTTTATGTGCACAAAAGCTGAAATTCCCCTGTTGTTTCTGTCTAATTTAGCTAGTTTTCCAGTGCCATTAACTGGTCACTGGTTATGAACTGGGCTTCAGTTTGAGTTTGGTATGTGTGTTCACGGGGGAGCTTGGGTTGGTCCTTCCTTTATCCAAACCACCTCTCCCTTCCCTAGGTAACCCTAGGAAAAGAGGAGACATTGGCCTCGGACTCTCTCCACATGCTGATGAATGTCTTTCGGACCTTCCCGTATGGTAGAAACTTCAAGCAGGTTGTGATCTGTTTATCGAGCTAATGGTAATAAGCCCACCAAGGATCACTAGGTCAGTAGCCTATATTGTCTGATAAGACATTAAGTCATACTGTCACATGAACCAAAATGCCTCCTGGGAAAATACGCTCCATGTTGCTGACCAAGACTTTGGAAGAACTAAAGTCTACACAGCTTCTGATGCATCCACCCCAGGTTTTATACAGACTGGGCTAGATCACTGTGGATGTCCTCAGTCAATGATAGTCAGACCCCGCCCATGCCCCCCAAGTAGGATGGATGTGTTCTTTGAAGATGCTAATTCTTGACTTTTGTTCTGATTTTTAATGTGAGGGTGAGCCTGTCTTGGACATATTGGCTCATGCTTCTTTCTCCTTTAATCTGCATTGTGTAACAGTCCCTTCTTACTGAAATGCTTGTGTGTGTGTGTGTTTATAGTACAGTCCGTACTGAAGAGATCCAGTAGGTGAAGAAGGGAGAAGGCAGCTATGTGAGTAGCATGTGGTCTCCAGGCACCAACACATCCTGAAGCAGCGATAAAATCCTCAGGGGGTACATGCAAAGGAGGTGAATGCATTAGCCTTTGCAGTCAATGTTTTCTCATTGGTGCAGCCCCAGGTTTCCAGGACTGCCCCATCGCATGTCAGCAATTCTCCTGTGAGCCGGAAAGACTGACTGTGGATGGGACTTCTCTTCCAGGTTCTTCCATCATGGTACTGACTGATAGGGAACAGAAGATCAGGGAATTGGGAGAGGGGAATACATTCTTAGATCTCCTTTTCTCCCTATCAAAATAAATGAAGGAGCAGTTTTCCAGAGGGTGGAGCATCTGACCTCTCTAATTTTATCTGTGAGGGTGCAGATCTATCTTTTCAAAGCTATTTTCAAAGTGCCTCTGATAACAGAACTGCCTACAGACAAGGCTGCAATGATTATTCAAGGCATTAATCAGGGAAAAATTATGCCAGTTACTGATTAACTAATTACTGCAATCAAATATTCACTCCGCTCTTTGGAACGGTGGGCATGGCACAGGGAAAAAGCAACAAAAAAAACCTCACCACGACCAAAAAGTTGAATTAATACTTTGAGGGCCGGGGGATCCACTGATGGGAGCCTGAGGCACATGAGGAAAGCACTAGACTCCATGCTGTGTCCCCAGGCAGATATCATCCCAGGGCAACTCTGCTGCTCCAGCTCTCCAGATGAATGGAATAACTGGAATGAATGGTGAGTGCTTCAACTGGGAAGCAGTTGAAAGTGCCCCCTGCTAATGGCAGCAAATTACAGATTCAATAATGCCACTTAGCTCCATGTTTCTAGGGGCACATCCGCCAGTCTCCTCCTGCCACGTCGGCACTTTGAAAACACTGGTCGTGGCTGTGCCCCCGGAACAATGGAGCAGAAAACTCCAGAGGAAGGCATTTCAGTTGCACAGAGGAGCTTTCCAGGAAATCTCCTGCTTACATATTCACCACTGCAGGGCTGAGCAGCGGAGGGTAATAGGAAGGTTGGATGGTGGGAGTGAGGAGAGGGGAAGGGATTGTTCTCCCCGGTTTGAGGGTGATTCGCCAAGGACTATCCAAACATTGCTAAGATCCCAACTTGTATCCAATACAGTGGTAAAAATTAAGGACAATAGGTAAAAGCACAGAACAGCAGCAAATTACATTATTTAGCCCAGAACTGAATATCCAAGGGAAATTCATGACTATGAAATGTATTAGGTTGTAGAATAAAATCCCAAGGTTAGCACACTTCCATAGGACATTTAAAAAGAGCTAGGACAAAGCAGTGGACTGTACACTGTTGGGCATAATCCTCCTTGGCAGGGGGAGGGATCAGATCCAGGAGTCTCAGACTGGTGCAAGACTTCTAGGTGATCGGTGGAGCTGCTTCTCTTTCAAAGAGGAATCTTGAATTAGTCTCCAAGCAGTGGGGCTTCCTGCTAGCTGGAGCTCAACCCCAGAATCTCTTAGGGCTTTCAAAGGATCTTAGGGTTTGACCATTTGAAGACCAATCTGCATGCTGCATAGCTCCTATATGCCTTTCTTTGTTAGGTGATTCATCTTGTCTTCCTAGCTATTCATATAACCAGTTATTACAGATGCCAGGGGAAGGTGAGGGATCAGAACAGGGAAGGTATTTATGTGAGGATCTCAGTGTGGCTTCACTCTGAAAATGGGCCCTTCATACTCAGCAGATCCACCCCCTGTATGTGTATCAGAGTTAGATCTGGCTACTTTGATGATTAAAATAATTTTTTTTATTAGTTGTATCCCTTCTGTTATCCTTATAGGACCAGTATAACTCCAGGGGAGTGAGTTGGATTCTATTTCTTCTTGTGCAGTCTTAACAAAATTGTTTGCCAAATTCCAATTACTTATACCTGTGAAAACCCACTGAGGGCAATGAGTCAGCACAAGGGCCTCCAAGGGCAGAATTTGAAGACACTAGGGTTGCACAGGTGTCACTGATGGCAGAATTTGACCCACAGAGCTTTTGTTACTGGTGGTGATGCACAAGAAGAACATAAGGATGGCCACACTGGATCAGACCAATGGTCATCTAGCCCAGTATCCTGTCTTCTGACAGTGGCCAGTGCCAGATGCTTCAAAGGGAATGAATAGCATAGGGAGAAGGAAAAACCCTGCTTGATACTCATCTCCCAAGAGGAGTTTGCAGATGGTGAAAAGAACCTTGAATTTGAAGCTGAGAAATTTAAAGGGAGACATTTATCGACACCACATACAATGAAAATGAGTACATTGTCAACATACATCTGTTAATGCCGATGAGGTAAAGCAAAATCCAGAAGTTTAACGAAAGGATTTTATTTTTATTTTTTTGAATTTTGACATATAATATTGACATTCCTTTCCAAGTAATTTTATTTTAAAATTGACTTACATTTTTCTGCTAGCCGGAACTTTAAGAAAGAACTTAGATACTAATTGCTCTTAATTCAAAGTGTAATGACTGCAGAGGCTGAGCTTCATACCCGGTTCAAACATAAATTCATGCTTGATAATAATCATATTTCATAATGTTAGCTTCTTAATGTTTTTATTTTAAGTATCATCAAAAATTCTCTTCTAGCTCACTAACACCCACACACTCATCCACTCACACAGCCCCTCACACACACTAATTTGCTCTCACATATTATTTTAAACATTTAAGTTTTTCCTCTCTGTAAATTTCAATTATAAATTATTTGAATTTTTGTCCATTTGTTTTTGAGTAGAACAAGAATTTGTCTGACATTCACAGATTAAAGTCTAATTCTTCCAAGACAACAAATAGCAAAGCATGGCTGAAGACATGTCAGGCACTCCTCTAATCCCCACCCCCAAGCTCAGTGGAGCCGTAGTAGACTCCCTGAATAAGGCACAACTTCATGGGTGGGGGTATCATAGGCCAGGGGAGGCTGTGCCTCACCAAACAGCCTGGCATGTCCCCAACCACACTCCGCCCCAGATCCCCTCCTGCAGTTCCTAACTTCCTGCTCTTTGGTGACCCAGGCTGGTGGGGGCTGTGGGGGGGGGCTGGCTTGCCGCTGGGACTTGGGTCAGCTGGGCCTGAGCCAGGGGCGGCGCTGCCTGGCCGGTGCTTGTGGCGCTGGGACCACGCCCCCCAGTGCTCCAGGGCTGGGGCACTCAGGAGGCCTGGGCTGGAGCTGGGGCTGCGGTCGCAGTGCTCTGGGCTCCTGCAGTGGAGGGGAGGCAGAAGGAGAGAGAGAGGGGCAGGGCCTCAGGCAGAAGGTGAGGGGCCTGGGGGCTAGCCTCCCCCAAGGCTGGTTTACCGGCAGCCCATACACAACTTACATCCAGCCACACCATGGGAAAGGGGTCCTTTTTTATTAAACTGCCCAGTGTTTTGCCCCATTTCCTAGTGTGCTTCGGCCAATGGAAGTTACCCTTCTAAAATAGCCAACTTCCTCTTCTCCGCTGGGACTTCATTTCCTAAATCTGCAAGAGCCAGTTCTCAGAGAGTTAGGCCCTTTCCCCCTCTCAAAATGGTCACTGGTAGGGCACTGGTAGGGCTTTTACTTACCACTGGTAAGTTTCCCTGCTAGGCTTGGTCTTCTCCCTTTCTTCCATAGACCTTGCAGAGGGATTTGGGTGTTGGACCAGAATTACACAATGTGGTAAATACAGGGAGAAATGTACATTGCCTGCAATTAGGCAAACTAAGCATCTTGCTTAGAATATATAGACTAATAACAGTCTTCAAATATGTTATGGGCTGTTATAAAGAGGACAGTGATCAATTGTTCTCCATGTCCACTGAAGGTAGAACAGGAAGTAGTCTAGTTAATCTGCAGCAAGGAAGGTTTTAGGTTAGATATTAAGAAAAACTTTCTAACAATAAGTGTAGTTAAGCTCTGGAATATGCTTCCCAGGGATGCTGTGAAATCCACATCACGGGAGGTTATTAAGAACAGGTTAGACAAACACCTGTCAGGGATGGCCTAGGTTTACTAGGTCCTGTCTTAGTGCAGGAGGCTGGACTACATGACCTCTCCAGGTCCTTTCCACCCCTATGCTTCTATCATTATAGCATAATGAGAGGGCTGTCTGTCCACTCCCTGGGGAGCTCCAGCCCACCTGAAACAGAGCTGGAGAAACACAAAGGGCATCTTTCCTGAGCCCACTATCACAGAGAGAGCCCCGTGGTAGAGTCCCCCTTTACATCTGATTTTCCTACTAAATAACAAATGGTTTTTCAGAGTGAGGAAGGCTCTCAAATGGAAATACAGCACAGCAGCCCCTCTAGCTAACCTCTGGAGAACCTCCATTCCCTCTGATCCCAGCTGCAGTTATGGGCCCCAATATAAGGTATTGTATAACAGCTGCTTCCCAGACAGCTGAGTTTCCATTCACTCCAATATGTTTGATGCCTGTCTGATGCTAGGAGGACAAGGTTGCTGTACTTGTAGCAACTCTCTCCCCTCCCCTTGACTACTTGCAAGTGGCACCAAAATACCAACAGGAAAACCTTATTCAGATGGTGCCTAGAGAAAGGAGAGTCATATTTATATTGTAGGTGGCCTATTGCCCAATCCAGATCAGATCCCCACTGTACTGGTGTTGTACACACAGGTAGCAGAAAAAAATAAACTCCACCCAAATGGTTATACCACTAAATATAAGTACAAAAGCTATGGGCCAAATTCAGGTTCAGTTTAAGCAGGCCCCACTCCACTGAAGTCCACAGAGTTACACCTGCTTACACCAGTGCTGAATTTAGTACATTTTCTCCAGTGAGCCAAACCTTGTCTCCAAGACCCTGCTCCTGCTGTCGTTCAAGTCAATGACAAAATGCTCAATGGAGATAAGAGCAGAACCCATGACAGTAACTAGTTCTGGGGAGGGGTAAATGCTTTTGACATGCCCCAGCCGGGTCGCAGCCATGGCTACCAAAGGGGGCTCCCTCCCATCCAGCAGTAATTATATGCTTTCTGTGGTTGGTGAAGTGATCCTTGGGTATAATATATATGCAGCACCCCAGCTGTGTCCATTTCTCCCTTCTGAATGCTGCTATAGAAACATACAAGATTATAAGAGAAGATGAAGTCATGCAACTGAGCATTAAATATTCATTCCCTTACATGCTTCATTTGGTTTGTTTTAAAATCCTTCCCTTGATTTTCTTGTTTCATTCCCGAAGAGCAGCTGTGACGCTGGCTGCAGTTGTGACTCTTCATTATTATTATTATTATTATTTATATTGTGGAAATAGGCCCCAGTCTACATTGTGCTGGGTATTGTACAAACACCAGAAAACATGAGTGCTTCCCTAGAGAACTCACAATCTACAAAGAAAAACATCAGAGTAGTGGTGGAAAAGGATCCACCATACAATCAAAGTCACCTGGGTGATTGCAGTCACAAGGCAACTTAGTTCCATGCCTTTTTAAAAAAATGAGTTCATCTGTTTCACTTCTCCGTAGTTTTGAGGGGGGGTGTCTTTTGTTCTTTGGGGAGCACTCAGGGTTGGAATTGGGAAAGGGAGGGATGTGAGGAGTAAGAGAGGGGCCTGGGTAAAGGAAGAGGAAACCTAAAGGGGTAGAAGGCATACAAGGGAAAGAACAGAAGGGAGGGGAAGTGAATGAGAACTGGTGATGTGGGGGATGAGGCTGGACAGTGGAGGGCAATTGCATGGGAGTGGGCAGAATGCAGGAAACCATCAATCAATGGCAATACACTGAGCAAGGAAAAATAGATCTGAGAGTCCGAATTTCAGAGCTGAGTGAATGATGTCAGCAGGAGCATGAAAAGGCTTCCCTGCTGCTGCTGTTGCTACCCACCTGGAAGGGAAAAGAAAGATTGCCCTGGGCAGATCCCTCAGGCTCTGGGGATGAGGGACAGTGGGAGGCTGGAAGGACTTGACTTGACCCCTCCAATCTCAGGCTATGTCTACACTACCACGGTAAGTCGACCTACGCTACGTAACTCCAGCAATGTGAATAACATAGCTGGAGTCGATGTACCTTAGGTCGAGTTACCAGGGGGTCCTATACCACGTAGGGTCGACAGGAGAAAATCTCCCATTGACTTATCTTACTCTTCTCATAGGAGGTAGAGTACAGGGGTCGACTGGAGAGAGATCTGCTGTCGATTTGGGGAGTCTTTACTAGACCCTCTAAATCGACCACCCGGTGGTTTGATCTCAGAGCGTCCATCCCCGCTGTAGTGTTGACCTGCCCTCAGTGGTTGTTGTTCAAAGCTGCAGTCCTTGTTCACACCAGAAGAGGGCACTCCTGCAAGTGTTTGTTATGTGACACTCACGCCCCCTCTTCATGAACACAACCACATGGCTAGAGGAGGGAACAGGGGGTTTGAAGAGGGGTGTGCTCGGATAAGGCTCTTATCTCCATTTTGCCGGCTGAAACACCAGGCTTAAGATGTGTGTGTGCATGCGCATGGAGCCACAATAACTAGAGGGAGGTGCAACAGAAGGAAACATGAAAGCAGCTAAAGTGCTGAGAGATTAACTCAAGCAGAAGGGATTGTCTGGAGATTGGAGATGAAAGGAAAGTGAGCATATCAGAAGAGGTGCAAACAGAACAGTCACATTCTGCAGCAACTAACCCTATTGGAAGAAGGTCAGTGAAGCCAAGAGAAGATGAAAGGGACTGTGGGTGGCAGTGGGGAGAGTGATAAACAAACTGACATTTACCGTGGGACTAAAGAGGGGAAATGATGGATGAAAAATAAACCCCTAGAGAGGGATGAAACAAGTTCTTTAACTAATCAGCTTGTCCAGCTGAGCTGAAGGATTAATCCAGTTATGACACAATGAAAAGACTAAACACATGGCAGGGGTCAGCTCAGCTGTGTGACCTCCATCTAGTCCCGCTCTGGGGGATAGTGAGGAAGGAACGGGTAGGGGATTGGGCAAAGCTTCAAATGGCTCAGACAGGCATCCAGAAGTTTGGATGCTTCCTCAGCTCTGGCTTTGCTGAAAAATCTCATCCGCACAAGCTTATTTGGGGCATTTCCAGAACATCCTGGAAATACAGAGATGTGTAATGACATCTAAACCATCCTGAGCCTCCAAGTTTGGGCTGGGGTTGGGAGGGGTGGCTTCAGTCTGAGTTTGGGAGGAATTATATTTTATCTGCACTGGTCACGTGTTTTTAGAAAAGAGAGTGAGGAGGGGTGGTGAGGGAACGTGCAGACTGGATTGACACCCAGTAGTTTGAGAGGAAGCCTGGCTTATGGACTGTATTAGAAGAGACCAGCCACTGTGCCTGTGGACCAGGATAGAAGTAGGGTTTATAACATTGGGGATGTTGCATCTCTGGAGAGTGGATATGCTTTCTCTGATTTGACAATAACAGCCCTTCACTTGGTGCAAGTCCTGAAGAAGAAGGTCTTTCCCCCAGTGCTGAGAGAAGATGCCTGAAAGGATAGTGATTCCCCGATATACTTAGGATTGGCTTGCTGATCCATGGAGAACACCCAGTGCTGAAAGGAAAAACAATTGTACTAAAGGAGACTATTTATCATCAGCCACTACAGATAACAGAAGAAATCCAGCTCCCACTGAACTTGGGGTCTCTACATATTAAATGGACTTCGGATGTCATGACCAATATTTCTAATGCTGTCGTAGTGGGAGTGGATTTCATCAGAGGGCATCACAAGAACTCATGGGCTATTAATAGAATGAACTTGTCCCTGGACAGTATTCGGATGTACTTGCTGGATATGGGAAGGAGGAAGTATGGATCTTGGGGCGGGGGGGAGGGGCAATATGTGGAGCCATATAGGTTCCTCTACTGTGCCTACAAGGTGACTATGTGGGAGTTCAGAATAAAAGTTGTGGTGAAGCCAGGTCATCATGCAGTAATACCCCCTAAGGATTAGAGGACTGTTACAGTGACCCTGTAGGAGTGTTTGAAGCTACCAATATCCAGTCAGGATTGCTGTTTAGGAGACCTCTGTTTTGAGCTGACCAAAGGATGAGTTCTGGGTAAGAGCAATTACATTGCCACATAATATTTCTCAAATATTACTCTCACAAACAAAACCTTGGTTACAACACAGTTAAGTCTGCAAGTTCATGTCAACGGAATACTTTTTTTTTTTAAATTACCCTTTCTTTACCATACTGCTACAACTCCAAAACAAACTGAGACATTTAAAAGTCTGGAAATGAACAGCTAAGTGATGCAGCCACTTCTCTTATGCCATATCATCCTTCATCACTTACTCTCACCCTGCTCAATTTGTGCTATGCACCCAAACATAACATTGCCCCCTTGTTTTGTTCTGCAATAGACATGCGCTATTAGATGGTGTAATGGGGTGGACTAGGCCCAGAGACCCCCTGGAGGCCTCAGGGTCCTGTCACACCCATCCCAGAAAAAGAGTAGTAGAGGAGTCCTCTAAGCTTCATAGATAGGCTGAGTGGGATGCAGCCAATCGGGGGAGGCTGCAAGGGGCTAGTGAATCAGAGGGTTGCAGGTTATTATAAAAGGAGCTGCAGTATAGTCTAGGCTCAGTTGCTGCTTGGAGCCTGAGAAGTGAAGGTGGTGCTCCTAGTGGGCTGAAGGACTGCAGAACCACAGACAGCTCAGTGCTGGCAGGGACCAGGAGGAGAGAAAACATTCCGGGATGGCTGCTGGGCCTGAACACAGAAGGTCCCTAAACTAAGGGTCAAGCATTGGGGAAGGCTGGGGAACTGAAAGCAGTTTGGTTAAAGGGACATGGTGGTGCATGGCTGCTATTTTCAGGGTCCTTGGGTTGGGATCTGGCGTAGTGAGCAAGCCCAGAGCCTCCCCATAAACCACTGGGAAAGTGGCCTACAACTGGACAGTGATAAACCCCCAGAAGGGAAATGAACTGTTAAGAGGCCCAGCTGGAGAGCTGGGGCCAGAACAGACCAGAGTGGGCGAAGAGTCACCAAGGAGGAAGCCCTGGAGGCACAGCTCCCTACTAACACCAGGAGCACTTAAAGACTTTGTTGGACTAATGGCCCAGAAGGGGTCTGTTTGAGTTGTGTTCCATACAGGCTGTGTGAGACTTGGCCGGAGGGCTGTGTCACTAGAAACTGCCAGAAGGGATCACCACAGACTGAAAGAGGTGTCGACAAACACGTGAACAAGGAGGCTCTTGCTAGAGGTGGGTACCACCAGATTACGGATGGACATAGTGATTTCATATAGTGTTTATTAAATGAGAAGTAAAGGTTCCAAAAGGATTCTAGTCCCATGGTGCGTTATCATGACAGAGTTCCATAGACTTTTCTCACAGTGTGTGTGTTTGTGGAGAAGAAGAATATTGTTATGAAATGAAGTGATTGATCTGCTTGGTGCTATGGAATGTGTGGATTATTGTGGGGGAGGGGTATGTTGTTTGTGAGTATCCCGGTCTTAATAAGGGTTAGATGTTTAAATCAGGTTGCTGTATAAGGTCTGCAAGAGAGGAACCCTCTACTGAGCAATCTTATGAGGCCTACCTAATCAGAGCTTCCCTCCTGCAGACATGATAGAGGGAGTTCAGTTATGCCTCAGTGGGCGTTGGGTAAAGTTGTAGGTGGAGGAGACTGAGCAAGGATAGAATGGAGGTTTTGAGTCCACAGAAAATTTAGAGACTTTCTGGTTTTTAATATGGATAAGACTCCCCTGATATTCTGTACACCCCTCTATGCCTCAGAGGCCCCAGCTCCTGCCCTTCATGAGCAATGCTGCACGACCCCATCCATGCCTTCATTGGCCTCTCACCTCTACCATCATGTTGCCTATCCCCAGCTCTTTTCTATGCCTCCCAGTATGCTAAACTCCCTTTCAGCCTCCCACTACTACACTCATCTCCTACCCCATTCCATGCACCCTTCTATTTCCTCCAGTATCCCCTCCCCCACCCCCTGTTCTCAGTCTCCCTCAGTGCCACACCTTCATCCCCTGGACCCTCATGCCTCCCCCAGTCCAATGTATGCACAAACCTTTTATGCCTTTCCTGTTCTCTGCTTCATGCTCCACTCTGTGCCCTTTGTCCCCTGTCCATATGTTTTCCTCCAGGTTCCCTCCATCCTCTTCACGCCACTCCTCAATCACCACTTGTTTGCTGCCCTCCTCCATGTGCCCCCTTTTCTTCCCTTTTCCAGAGTCCCTCATCCTGAGACCAGGAAGCATAGCTCCATTGCAGCCTTCCATGTGCCTCTAGTCTCCTCCGCCATTTGAGTCCCTCTTAGTCACCTCCATGCCCTCTGCTGGACTTCTGTGTCTCTGTATTTCCCCCTGCTCTCATGCTCCCCATCCATGCCCCCTAGCCCTGGCTCAGCCCAGTGGCTGTAGAATCAAAAACTGCAGAGTCAGTAGCAGACCACTTAATATTTATAAATCTTTATTTACATTGTACAAGTAAAACCAGTTCTGTATGTCCTTTGCAATTCCCGCACTAACCTGATCTTTCTCCCAGAAAAAAGGACTAGAATGCTCTTTTCAGCAAGGCCAACACAGAAAGACAACGTAGTTGGAGGCTGTTGGCCAAGCCATTTTGGAGATGTGATGAGCTAAAAATGGCTAGAAAAAGGTTTAAAACTGAACCAGAGGGGGTGTTTAAAACGCCAACATTTCAAAGTTCCTTTTCATAGGGTTTTTAGTAATCCCAGAAAAAAATCTTTCATGGGATTAGATGTACTATGTGGAATTTATGGGAGATTGGGTTTGTTTTAGGGGAACTAAAAGGGAGGTGGGATTGAAAATTGGATTCATGGTAAAATAGGAAGCTAACTTCGACCTTTGCTGTAGTGCTGCTCCATAATATCATCCAGGCTTTTTCTAGGACCTTAGATATATGTAACATCCTGGAATATGCTTTCATTCTTCTTTACGCAAAGTTCACTAATTGCATTGCTCTACTGCCTCAGTGTATCTTCGATGACAGACTTTTTATAAGGTGAGCTCCTTTCTCTCTCTGCTGGGCAGTTTTGTAATGTAGTCTGCAGCCATGTACTGCCCATTTTCTTATCCATTATGGCCGGGCTCCTTATTTCCAATGTGGGGATGAAGCAGTTAATTATGAAGCAGACCCTAGTTAAGGATGACAGTAAAATGGCACACAGGTAAATGAAAGGGTACTACTACTACTAGGCCACATTCTTAACCCTTCTTTATCCTCTTTGTACCTATCTGGCTGTGCAAAGGGGATGGAAACTGGCCAGATCGCCTCTGCTGAGGACTCCCCTACTATTCAGTTGGCACATAGCTAGCTCCTACACCAGCTCCCATCCCTGGCATACTGGGCATGTGTAGGGTTACCATACGTCTGTATTTTCCTGCACATGACTGGCTTTTTGGTTCTTAAATCGCCGTCCGGGAGGGATTTTTAAATATCTAAAAACGTCCAGGATTTTGCCATTATTATTTTTCCCCAAAGAAGAGTTGATCATTCGAGAAAGAAAGTGAATGTTGATCACTAGAGAGAGTGCCCACTTTTCCCCCCTAGCTCCCAGCACTTGCGCCACGAAACAGCTGTTTCACGTGGCTGGAAGGGAGGGGGGAGGAGGGGGAACGCGATGCGCTTAGGGGAGGAGGCAGGGCCAGGGCGAGGATTTGGGGAAAGGGTCCATTGGGACAGGGAGGGGGTGGAGTTGGGGCAGGGACTTTGGGGAAGGGGTGGAGTTGGGGTGGGGCCAGGGGCGGGAGCAAATCCCCCCCTTGGAGTGTCCTCTCTTTTAATGTTCAAACATGGAAGGAGGTGTGAAGGAACCACACTGCTTTGGCTCTCCCCAGGTGGCAGACAGTCTCATGGGGGCCATTGCCAGCTACCATACATCAGAGTAGTACCCAGCTTACCCTGACTTCTGCTAGCATCATGCCTGGGGCCAGTGAAGAACTGACTGAAGAATCACGTAGCCCACAACCAGTTTTCTGATGGACTTTCCTCTCTGCTCTGCAGAGCAGAGCTCAAGTACAGCTGAGAATTTGGGTCATTTTATCTAGTGCTCTTCCTCAGTGTTTGATAAAAGTCTGTAAGCATTGTCATCCTCCTTTTACGGATGGCCAAAATGAAGCACAGATTAAAGTCCAAATCCTCAAAGGTATTTAGGCTCTCAACTTCCACTGATTTCAGTGGAAGTTAGTAATTTGCCTGAGACCACTCATTCAGCAAGTTAAGACTAGAACCCCACAGTCCAGACAGCCAGTCCGCTGTCCCAGCGTTGCAGCATAGACAACTAGGTTTAGTTAGCTCAAAATCCCAATCAGAACTTGTATAGATAGCAGCAATATAGAAATAAGAGCTAAAAGAACCATCCACATCTTTGTTTGGACTTCAGGATATGTATAGTAGGGAAGAGTGAATTACTAGGTGAAATTCTGTGGGCTGTGTTGGGCAGGAGGTCAGACTAGATGATCATAGTGGTCTTTTCTAGCTTTAAAGTGTATGAACCTATGAATCTTTGACAGAAAGTTCAGCTGCCACACAGTAAGTACCAGAAAGAACTTGGTCCCAAATTTTTGCAGATGGTAGACTGAGTTCTGCTTCAAAACAACAAATATTGCACCAGAGACTTAGAAAGACACAACATGAAATATTGATAAGAGCGGAACTTCGGGAGAAATGTTTAAAAAGAGCAATTTTAGCTGCTTTTTCTTTCCAAGAGAGCTAGATTGAGGGTCAGTTTCAGAAAATGGCCCCCGGTAGCATTCCCACCCCACAGAGGGGAATCTACAAAGCTGGCTGTATCAACGTGGGGTGGAGTAAAAACCATCTGTGTAAGAGTTTAAATGGAATATTCTTGAGCCTCATGCAAAATGAAACATATGGCATTCAGCCCAAGTAAATTCCCTAATATCCCTCCATTATTTTGACACTTAAATCCTCTGTTCTCATGTGTCTGAGAATCTTTTGTTTAATGTTGGAAGGAGCGCTACAGCATATATACCCAAGGTACCTCGGTGACTTGCTAGAGTTTTTTGCTTAGCGATACACCTTCCCAGGGGAGTGTGGTCTCCAAAGAGCTTTTCATGTTGTGCCTTATGTTGTACATGAAATGGTGTTTATATGCAAGGCATATATACCCAGAAACTATACTAAAAGTTAGAGAGAGAGGAGAACAATTCAGTCATCAAATCCACCCCTTGGTGGTCCGTTCAAGATAGGGTGACCAGATAGCATGTGTGAAACATCAGGACAGGGAGTGGGGGGTAATAGACACCTATATAAGACAAAGACCCAAGTATCAGGACTGTCCCTATAAAATTGGGACATCTGGTCACCCTAGTGCAAGATTTTTCCTTACAGTGCAGTTAAATGTCTTGAGCATCCAGGCATCTTAGGAGACTGTCTTCACCTTGATGGATATCACTGTCCCTGGTCCTCTCCTGCAGTACCATTTTTTGTTTTTCAAATTCTCCAATCCAAGTACTCACCAGCCCCGAACCTGCTTGGCTCGTGAGATCTGTCCGCATCTCAGCATAGTCGCCTGGGTGCAGTACAATCGGTATCTCTGAGCTCATGCAGCCTTATTTCCTAGTGCTTCTCTCTTAGAACTGGCCATGGGGACCTGGTGTTTGGCTGACTTGCATTGCCTTCCACCCATTTCTCTGTCATCTTTGATTTCTAACTGGTGTTGCCAGTGGCACTGGAGCACTATGCAATGGGACTGTGAAACTGCTCCTGTGTGACAGAGGGTCCAGGGATTATAATAGCTCCAGTGTGCTGGTCTCTAACTCTGACACTCTCTGCTTGCTCTTGAAAGCACTAAAGCGGTAGGCCAGATGGCCAGTCCCCTGCTGCCTTCTATGCAGCCACTGGAGCATTAGGACAATGTAGCCTGTCACTTTAACTGTATTTAAGCAGAGGGAAAGGCAGGAAGCATAAGGTTTGAGTTTATTAGTGGAACTACTTCAGATAGTAGTTGAGAGGGACAACATTTATCCCTGGAATAGGCATGCAAGTGCTACGCCACATGAATTAACCCCCTGTGATGGGGAGCAGGGGATAGCAAATAAATCCCATATTGTATGGCTGGAGAGCTGTTCTGCTTAGTCCCTTTGAAGCGTTTGTTGAGAAGCAGTGTTGTCCAAGTGCTGAACCAAGGCAATATGAAGTTCTGTTCCTGGTCCTACCAGTGACTTGTAGCAAATCCCTTCAGAAGTGTCCAATTTACGTTATGACTGCGTTTTAGGAGGTCTGGCTGGAGGTGTGTGTTTGCCATGAGAACAGTTTCAATATAATCTCTATTTTTAAAGAAGCCTTTCTGCTTGTGCTACTGTGCAACACTTCTGAGTGCATGTGAAAGGAAATAATGCCCAGTGGGCAGTGCCAGCAGGCAGTATGAGGTTGCTGGGTATTATTTACACACCTCAGAACAAAGTCATAGATCAGCTAAGAAAGGTCTCCTTAAATCTCTGGGTAAATAAAGACTCGGATGTCTGTTATCTGACTTCACAGCCCTTCAGTTTCATTATGTTAATAGCCCTCATCAAGAGGGGAGCCCGGATGCTGGCAATTGATTTATAACCTGTGAATTCATCAGTCTTAAACTACAGTCACCGTACTGCACCCTGGAGACATTCTGAAGGCTTAGTGTTCTGTGCAGGGGGTTGATGCCAACATTATGGATGCAAGTTAGCGAGGGTCCCCTGTGCAATCCTTATCTGGCCCCATTCAGCTGTGATGGTGATATTAGAGCTCCCCATTGGATACTGCTGGTCCATGAATCCAGGTGTGCAGTTTGATGACCTGCCTTTGAAGTACAGGAGGCTGGATAAAGGTGGTGGCTGTTGGGGTGCTCCATGGACACTGGCTTGGCTCTCAGTGCTCTCTGAGTGGTGGTGGGTGAATCTATCCTCCAAAGCTTTGACTTGGAGAAGCAGCAACAATTTAGCTGTTTCTCCAAGGTGCACTGTTTCTTTAAAAGAAGTGGAATAAGGAGGCAGAGTGGGGATGTTCGGGTCTTACCCCGGCAGAGAGTGAGGGGCTTGCAAACTTTACATGAAGTCAGCTGGAACTCACCTAACCAGCTGGACAGTTGTAGTTTCTGTGTAACCTGTGTTGGTTTAGGCCCTGTTCAAATTAGATGACTGTCTTGCACATATGTGCTGCTAGCTTGGTTTCTGCCACATTATCAGCAGGGCCTAAGAGATCCCTAGTCTCTGGGAATAAGTCTGGGGATTTTGCTTGTTTGGGTAGGAGCATGGCTCCTGTGCCACTTCACCTCTAAGGCTACAGGTTGCTGTGATCAGGTGCAAGGGACAATCAGAGCTATAAAGACTCCGCTATAATGCATATACCTCTCAGTCTTGCTTGGGGCACCAGAAACTCAGACCTGGGGACGGGATGTGCAGGGGATTGGGAATGGGATATATATAGCCTTTCAGATCTAGGCCAACAAGTCTAAATCTGGTCCAACTCAGAGGTCACCCACAGTCATTAACAATTAGCTTATGGATCAATGGACTCTCTGAAATGGCCAACCCATTTCAGTCCACTTCCTAGCAGGTAGATGTCCTCATGACTCTTGACAGTCACAGCAGAGAGATTCAGAAGTTGTCTACACAGAAACTGGAATAGAAATATCTATATCTGTTCTAATTCACACCTTCAGTCATTTTGGTGTCAGTCTGTGACACTCTCGAGGTGGTCCCTCCAGGTCAAGAGTAAGACACATGGGAAGGTAGCATGAGGAACCTGGAGCTGCCACAGTCTCAGCTCTGCTTTTTCTGTAGGTATGTCCTAAATGGGAAATCTCTTGTCCAAATCATTTCAAATTTTGCAGAAGAAATCTACATTAGGCCCAGACCTAACTCACTGACTTCTGAGGCCAATCTGCCT
Source organism: Lepidochelys olivacea (assembly GCF_965140295.1). NCBI lineage: Eukaryota > Metazoa > Chordata > Testudines > Cheloniidae > Lepidochelys > Lepidochelys olivacea. The sequence goes on along the minus strand of NC_140413.1, from coordinate 150,517,504 downwards.
CTTTCAAGGTATTCTAGAGGTGGTCATTAAATTAGATATATAATGCAAACTCAGCTGCAAACTTAACTATAGAGCAACTACTGTCACTCCATAATATAGAAATCTTCAGTCTCCACTGCTGTTAATCCAATACATTTCACTAGTACTAAAGCCACTAAAACAGGACAGCTGTAAGTCCATCCATGTCCAAAGCTGCTTCCAATGTGTTCCAGTCAGAGTCCACAAGAGTTGAAGCTCAACTGTTAAGGAGAGGGGAAAGGGAGAGCAAGGGAGTACTGTGTTTTCACCCAAGCTCCTTTTTATCTGTACTTTGAAATGATATCATATTTCTTATTCTTGGATGCTTTTCCTCCTTGCTGAGTCCTTGCTGCTGCCTGCATCTCATACATAGCAAGGCCCTCATCACATCAAGAATTCATAATCATCCAAAAATATTCAATAGGAATATAAAATATTTACATGCAAAAGACTGTCAGATGGAATGAATCATTTGTGTTACTTCACTGGAAATCGTTCACTTAGAAACTGTATGAAATGTGCCAAGTTACAATGCAATGGGTACATGATCTAGCGCCGTGCGTATGATGTGGATGGAACCCCAGGTAGACACCTCATCTCTTCTCCTAGGCTGCTATGTAATGTGGAGATTAAAAGAATTCCAGGTCTGGACAGTCTCCTGGTATCTGCGGCTAGCCAAGCCATGTCCTGTTAATCACAGAGTAACAATATCCGACAGAAGGAGGCCGTGTGGCTGGGCTTGGTCCATTCACCTGACACAGCTTGTATTTTTGTCCTGGCTTCTGAATCTACCCCACATGGTCTTCGTCTTCTTGCATAATGAAGAAACTACTGAGAATTGCTTCAATACCTGATTCCTTTCTTAGCCTCTGTTCATGCTCTCTCGTTCTTGAGCCTGTTTCTCTCTCAAATGCTTTCTCTGGAACTGTCAAGATTGTCTATCCAGTCCTCTCATAAATGTCTTCTCTTTTGCAAACAATAGCCGAATTCTGTTCCATTGCAATGGGGGTAAATCTGGAGTAACTATTGATTTCAGCTAATGACTCTGAATGTAAACTGGTGTAACTGAGAGCAGCATATAGTCTTGTGTTTTGAATACTCTGCAAAGAATCTGCACACAGGCACTACCAGGGAGTATGGGATAGATGAACTAGGATTCCCCTGGGGAGCACACTTGGCCCATAATTTTCAACTGCCAGCCAAAACTTCCTTACAAATGCAGCACATGGAGTTAAATATCAGACCCTCAAACCTGAATCAGACTTATAACTGGAAACTCTGCATAGTTGTTGTAGCTGTATTTCCTAGTGATAGGAACCCTTTGGATGCTGTATGCCATACTGGTCACCTCGTTAGGTGGGGAGCTCTGTAGTCCACTTTCATAATAGTATATGAATGAGTAGCAAGGAAGATGGGAGAAAACAGGAGGACCAGCATGCAGGGCAACTCATTCAGGCAGTCAGAATAAGGCAGACAATACTGGTCTTAATAATGGGGATAAAATGCACCTTGGAAGCTGTCCATTTCTAGTGTACAGGTTTCAGAGGGGCAGCCATGTTAGTCTGTATCAGCAAAAACAATGAGGAGTCCTTGTGGCACCTTAGAAACTAACAAATTTATTTGGGCATAAGCTTTCATGGGCGAAAACCCACTTCATCAGATGCATGGAGTAGAAAATAGAGTAGGCACATATAAATACACAGCACATGAAAAGATGGGAGTTGCCTTACCAAGTGGGGGATCAGTGCTAACAAGCCAATTCAATTAAGGTGGAAGTGGCCCCTACTCTACTTGCGCTACATTGATGACATTTTCATCATCTGGACCCGTGGGAAGGAGGCCCTTGAGGAATTCCACCAGGCTTTCAACAATTTCCACCCCACCATCAACCTCAGCCTGGACCAATCCACACAAGAGATCCACTTCCTGGACACTACAGTGCAAATAAGCGATGGTCACATAAACACCACCCTATACTGAAAACCTGCTGACTGCTATACTTACCTATGTGCCTCCAGCTTTCATCCAGACTACATCACACAATCCATTGTCTATAGCCAATCTCTAAGATACAACCACATTTGGTCCACTCCCTCAGACAGACACCTACAAGATCTCTATCAAGTGTTCTTAAAACTACAATACCTACCTGCTGAAGTCAAAAAAGAGATTGACAGAGCCAGAAGAGTACCCAGAAGTCACCACCTACAGGACAGGCCCAACAAAGAAAATAACAGAACGCCACTAGCCGTCACCTACAGCCCCCAGCTAAAACCTCTCCAGCACATCAAGGATCTACAATCTATCCTGAAGGACAATCCCTCACTCTCACAGACCTTGGGAGACAGGCCAGTCCTCGTTTACAGACAGCCCCCCAACCTGAAGCAACTACTTACCACACAACAAAAACACTAACCCAGGAAACAATCCCTGCAACAAACCCCGTTGCCAACTCTGCCTGCATATCTATTCAAGGGACACCATCATAGGACCTAATCACATCACCCCACCATCAGGGGCTCATTCACCTGCACATCTACCAATGTGATATATGCCATCATGTGCCAGCAATGTCCCTCTGCCATGTACATTGGCCAAACCGGACAGTCTCTACGCAAAAGAATAAATGGACAAAAATCAGATGTCAAGAATTATAACATTCAAAAACCGGTAGGAGAATACTTCAGTCTCCCTGGACACTCAACAACAGACTTAAAAGTGGCAATTCTTCAACAAAAAAACTTCAAAAACAGACTCCAATGAGAAACTGCAGAACTGGAATTAATTGCAAACTGGACACCATCAAATTAGGCCTGAATAAAGACTGGGAGTGGCTGGGTCACTACAAAAGCTAATTTTCCTCTGCTGATACTCACACCTTCTCGTCAATTGTTTGAAATGGGCCACCTTGATTGCATTGGCCTCATTAGCACTACAAAAGTGATTTTTCCCTCCCTTGGTATTCACCCCTTCTTGTCAACTGTTGAGAATAGGCCACTTCCACCTTAATTGAATTGGGTCATTAGCACTGATCCCCCACTTGGTAAGGCAACTCCCATCTTTTCATGTGCTGTGTATTTATACTGCCTACTGAATTTTCCACTCCATGCATCTGATGAAGTGGGTTTTTGCCCATGAAAGCTTATGCCCAAATAAATTTGTTAGTCTCTAAGGTGCCACAAGGACTCCTCATTGTTTTTTTAATTTCTAGTGTAGTTTCTCTGGTTGCATTCTTATTCATATGCAACTTGTAATGGCCTCCAGATTATTCCTAGAATTAAGGACAAGTGGACCCCAAATTCTGGATTAAATTTCAACATGAAGGTGAACCCTATCCCAGAGAAAACATTGTTAGGATGTTAGCACAGAAGAACCTGTACTCTGGGGATGGGTGGAAGGGGAAGGAGCTAAGAGGACCTCAGAGCTCCAGGAGCCCATTACTAGACTCAGCTGACAGGCTAAGTGGAGGAGTGTCTGGCCTTCTCCTCACATTCCAAAGAGGTCTTGGTGCTCAGGGATCTTCTTGGTCAACAACTTCACCATGCAGCTACCCTTCGGGTACCCCGCCCCCCCCCCCAGCCTGGGACTTGCTAGTGTTTGAATTTGGATGTGCCATCCCCTAGAAGATGGATGGTCTTGTGGTGAAGGTAACTGAACTGGGAAGCATCAAATGTGGATTTTTTTTTCCTGGTTCTACCGCAGATTTGCTATGTGACCTTGGTAAGTCACATCTCTAAAACAGAGGTAATGATATTTACTGTCCATAAGAGTGGTGTGTGATGCTAAATTCAGGAAGTGCTCGGATACTAAGATGGTGGTCAGAGAAAAGCCCACCATCAATGTGTAGAATGTGTTAGAGTTCAAAATAGAAAAGAGCACTTTGGAGGGAGACTTCAGAACAAGTTAGAATGTCACCCAAGAAAAGCGTGGCCCACAGTGTCTGAAGCTGAATTGTGAAAATACAAAATATAACTTCCCTGCTGACTCCAGATTCCAGCATCACCCTCTCCTTCCCTGATCAACTTCTCCAGTGATGGGGAGACACCCACACAGAGTTTCCCTGTCCTTTCAGGATGGAAGGGGAAGATGAGGATCAGAACCATATAATTTAGAAATGGGAGAGACCTGCGGATTTATATTGCAGAGCAAGTGGGGGTGGGGAATCACTCAAGAATATTTTATAGAGAACAATCCTGCATTGTCAGAAGGATGAACGAGGTGACCTAATAAAAAACGTTAAAGATTTTTTTCACAAAATCTATCCCATAATAGAGGACTTCTGTCTCCAGAGCTGTCAATCCAACACCTTTCACTAGCACAAAATTCACTCAAAAATAATCTTGATGAAAGGAGAAAAACCTCAGTTAACTGCTTGCCTGGGGCAAATAGAATGAAGCCAAGAGGCATGTTGGCAAGTAATTAAGTATGCACTTTTAGCTGTCCAGGTGCAGGAAGCACAGCTTAGATTTTTATTTATGAACATCATTAAAATTTCCATTCCAGCCATAGCTCTGGCACCGGTGGTGCTCACAAAATCGTGACCAGGGCAAGTAAAAATTGGCAGCATGCATCATGCTGGGCAACACAAGTTCAATTGCTCAGTAGAGCGAAGAAAATGCTGATAGAAATATTCAGTCATTTGGGGGGTGCCTACATACAATTTACATGAGAGGAAGGGTGGCCTTGTGGTAAAAAGACAGGACTGGGAGTCAAGAGATGCAGGGACATAGGAATTGCCATCTGAGATCAGGTCAGTGGTCCATCCAGTATAGTACCCTGTCTCTGAGTGGCCAGTACCAGAAGCTACAGAGAAAGGTGCAAGAGACCTTGCAGGGCACGGTTATGGAATAACCTGTGTTGGGTCACCCTCAAAGCTATATAAGTATGATAGAATTATAATTATGTAGTAGTAGAAATAAAGATAGACAAAAGAGTATATAGATATTGTAAAAAGGTATGAACATCGGTTCCATGCTGTGGAATTTCACTCTGTAACAAATGCAAGGCCAAAGTGCTAATTATTTCAGGCCGGTACAGGACAAAGAGTCTTTGCTGGAAAGTGATAAGAACTTTGAGGAAACAATGCTGTTCTCTAAAACAACACCCTGAAGCTCTTTGCCCACGGGGGCCACTTGTCATGCCTACATTTTCCCCAAAGAGGGAAAAATAGATAGTGGGATAAAACTTGTTAAATGAATCAAGAGTCATAGATTGTGTTGTTCAGTAAAAGAATGAATGATGAGTGCATGGAATTGAGAGCCTGAAGCAGGGAAATAATTGGTTAGTAAATGGTGCCAGCCTAATCCTAAGAATTTCAACCTTGATATCGATGGGCCGAAGAATATGCAAAGTGGAGATAACCGGATGACCCCTGGAGGGAGAACCGGAATCCACCCAAAACGCATCCAGGAAGAACAAGAAGATAACACCTAGCCGTCATGGAGCCGTCATGGATGTACCGCCGTCATGGATGTACCACCTGCTGATTGAGCTGATTGATGGTCATCTCAGTTATAAATTCAGCATGATGAAGCAACTTCCATAGACTTGTATTGAACCAGAGACCTATAAAAATTGGGTCCAGGGACTGTGTTCTTTGAGTCTGGTTCTACGACCACCCTCCAGGAGCATCGGATGCGCATCTGACAATGACTTGGCTCCACTCTCGTGTCCAGGCCACCTGGCCAGTGACTTGGCACGAGCAACATCTAGGCTGGTAACTATAACAACCTTTATGTAGAACCTGTGTGTGAATGTCTGTGTGTGTGAATGGGTCTATATAGAAATTGCATATAGGAATATTTTGTTGTATTTACAGTAAACGTGGCACTTTGCCTTGTCCCTCTTACAAGATCCTGTTGGCATCATTTTTATTAGTGTAACACCTGTCCACAGGGGAAGTATCTTATCCCCTGTATCATGCAATTTTATATGCATTATATGAAACAATTCTATATTACAAAAGTGGATGTTGTCATTATCCACACGTGTCTCATCCTTTCGTGAATTCTGCTAAGCTCTTGGCCTTAATGAAATATTGTGGCAGTGAGTTCCACAGGTTAATGGTGTTGTGTGTAAGAAGGCATTTCCTTTTATCACTTTTAAATCTAGTCTCTCACTTTCATAATCTAAGAACAAAGGGATATTCCATGACAGAGGGTAAATAGGAGCATCCAATATACCTTTCTCTAGCATTTATTGCACACCTTTATGAATAAAAGGGGGCACAATAATCATTATAAAGTAAATAGTCCCATATGAGAAGAGACTGAAATGTTGACAGTCTTTCCATGCCTCTAATAATTTTTATTGCTTATCTCTGGAGCCTTTCCATTTCTGCTATATCATTTTTTGAGAGAATGACCAGAGCCTAACAGTGTTCCAGGTGAGGGTGCACCAGGGACTTAGATAATGGTATCACAATATTTGGGCATTTTCTAGCCTAATCCTCTTATACATGCCCATGTTTTATTTGCTTTATTGACCACAGATGAACACTGAACTGATGTTTCCACTGAGTTGTCTCCAAGAATGCTCAGTTCTTTTTCCTGAATAGTTGGTTTTATTTAGAATTAGCAGTGTGTATATAGTTGAAATGATTATACCTTCCAATGTGCATTTAACAATAAATGTAATCTGCCATTGTGTTGCCCATTTCCCTAATTTGGCTACTTCTTTGTAGTCTTCTCTAGTCTTGACTTAAATAATATTGTACCGTAGGCAAACTTTGCCACTCACTGTTCATTTCCCTTTCCCAGATAGATAATATACAAAAAAACACCGATCTCTGCATTGAACCTTGGGGCACTTCACTGCTAACCTTTTGCCATGTTGAAAATTGAGCATTTATTCCTCATTTATTTATTTATTTAGTCTGTCTCTTAGCCAGTTTTGAATCCATGACAGAACTTTCACTCCAGATCTATTTAATTGTCTCTTGTGAGGGCCTTGTCAAAGACATTAAGTGTCCAAATAAATTATATCGACCAGTTTTCCTTTATCTGCTATTTGCTGACATGCTTAAAGAATTCTAGTAGATTGGAGAGGAATGGTTTTCTTTTGCAGCAGCTGTATTGGTTAGTCCCTTCCATATCCTCATCTAGGTATTTTATAATTCTGTTATCACTTCAACCAGTTTTCCTAGTATGAAAGCAAGGCTCACTAGCTGTTACTCCCAGGATCACTCTCAGCACTTTTTTTTTCTTTTTAAAGATGGGTTTGCTGCACTCCAATCCTCTGGTATAGTAGCTGATATAAATGACACTGGATCCTTTTGGTAGCAGCTCAGCTACTTCATTCTTAAATTCCTTCAGAACTCACTCAGTTCATATTCCTGGCTCTTTCATTGGTTCATAAAGTGGCCGCAGTCAAATGATTGAACTGCTCTAGGTTGCAGTTTTCCCATTTGGAAAATGGGGTTAATTAAATTCCTCTCCCTCACAGTGTGTTGTGAGTGTTTGTTCATATTTGTAAAGTGCTTTGAGTTCTTCAGACAGAAGTTGCTAAAGAAATGCCAAGTATTGTTATTTAAGACCTTAGATAGTTATATAAAGCATTTCAGTTCACAATTAAAAATGTAATTGAGTTCTATATACATTGTTTCTGTAATCTGCCCTGTTTCTGATGTATTCACATGGTAGTGCACATGGGAGAGAATTGCCTCCCTTTGGATGGATGCTCTAGACTAATTGTTTTATCCTGTCTTTTTCCTGCAAACATCCCTTACATATTAATGTGTGACAATGAAAGGATTATGATGCCATGCCAACTGCAACCTTTAGTTAACGTTTTTTCATGCAATCTCCATTTTTGCAATTCCAGCTTTAAAATGTTTGTTTTCCTACTGCTTTTGTCCTTTCACACTTGCCAACCAGATCATATTTTTTTTTCCCTCCTGAGTTTCCAGTGAAGCGGAACATATGACATGACCTTTGCCTCTGTTTATTTGCACAACAGCCTTCATAACATAGTCACAACTCTGGGAATTGGGATTGCGGTACAACTGCGAAACCAGGCTTCACTTAGCAGATTAGTCCACACCCTAACAGATTTTAGTTAGGATGAACTTCCCCCCTCAAATATTCCTTTTGTATCTTACCTTTATTCCTAATTGGATCACCTGCAATAATTCCTCTCCCTCCTTTGTGTGTTAAGTATTTTCAGACTGTTACCAAGTGCCCCCTTTAGTTGTCTCTTAGACACACTACAGATTTAGCAGTTTTTAAAATCTTTTCTCATATAAATCTCTAGCCCTATGATAATTTTTGTTGCTTTTCTCTGAACCACCTCCCTGTCCAGATGTGATATTTACTATCCTCGGAAGCCTTTTACCTGTTAATTGTTTTCTGTGGTCTGATGACACTGGAACAGATGAATGAATGTTCCTGTTCCTTGTTCGTCAAGCAGGACGTGGCCAGTCTGGATACAGGATTTTCACACCTGGCTCTACCCACCTCTAGGGCTCCATGCTAGCAGATTCCCCAGCTGATGACTTTCAAAGCTGCATAATATAGGTTAGCCTGTGCTACCCTGAGTGACTAGAGTTAGGAAGGTATGTCTACATTGCTCCGAGGAGGGCGCTTCCCGGCATGGATAGACTAACGTGCTAGCTCTACTCAAGCTGGCATGCTACGAACAGCAGTGTGGCTGCTGCAGCATGGGCAGTGGCTCAGGCTAGCCAGAGTCAGGCGGGGTTGTACTTGGGCAGGTAGCCTGAGCCCGCCATCCATGCTGCCATATATGTGTACCCATGATTGAAAGCATCTCCTAGCTGCTGTGTAGACATACCCTCAGCCTAGGCCTTACATTAATGGGACATTTGGGTGGGTGTTTGCATGAGTGTAACTTAAAACTGTAGTTAATGTGTGTAACTGTACTCAGAAGCAAGGATCCACAACGCCCATTGAAGTCAATGGCATTACTTCAAATTTACTGTATGCTGATGTAACTGAGATTAGAATCTGGCCTTTAGTAAGAGAATTCCAGGCTTGTGGAAAGCTGCAATGTTATACCATTGCTTCACTCCCGAACATCAAACCTGCTTTACTCCAGAGCTCTCTGGCAAAAGAGAAATTAGAGATAAAAGAATAGCTGTTAGATCATGTATTTCATCCTCACTCCCCCCAGCCCCTTCCTGACCAGGACAAATTTGTCCTCTAAACGGTCTTTCAAGGTTTTATCTAGTCTAGTTTTCAAGTGTCCCAAGCACTGGGGCTTGAGGTACTTTCCATGCTGCATGAACGCATTAGGACCCTCCTGCTCCCATGTCTGTTCTACTAGCAGTCCTCAACAGATGACCTGGCTGCACTGATCTGACTTGCTGGTGATTCTGAGGAACTCTCTGGCATGTACTTTGCAGTACTTGAACTCCTTTGCAGACTTTTGAGGTAACTCAGTAATGAACGTTACCATCCCAGCTCTCTGAGGAAAGATGTTTTCTTCTTTGTCTCTCTCTCCTCCCTGCCCCCAACATGTGGGCTGGATGGGACCAGAAAGAGCCAGGTGTCTGCAGCACCACGAGGCAATTTGTGAACTGCGGGTATTTTGTCTGTTTACTTGAAAGCACAACATTTGTCACTTGTATGAGTAATTTTCTGCTAATTATGAGCTTACAATCTGCAGATAGAAAAATCAGAGCCAATGTGCATTTTCAGAGGAAAAGGAAAATTACCCCAAGTACTGTATAATTATGCACTTAGCAGAGATTCGCTCCTCTGCCCTTTCCAGAATGTTGCGTTTGCTGTACAACTTGGGATGTTTACACACAACTGTGTGTGTGAGCAATACATATATAAAATGCCATGACCAATTGTAGAGAGAAGTTGAGGATAAAATCTGGGGCTCTGAATGGTTGGAATTTACTTGTAAAAGTCCAGGGTAGCAGTAGCTATAGCCAAACACTGTGCAAGCTTCACCTAGCCCTGCCTTATACCTCAATCTTGGTCTACAGCCCCCCTGGTATCCCAGCCCTGGGCTCCCCACACACAGTTCTGTCAATGACCCTCACTCCTGACCTGCAGCCCCCCGCTATCCCAGCCCTGGGCTCCCCTCCCACAGCTCTGCCCATGCTCCGCACTTGCAGTCCCCCTCCTATTCCTGTTCTAGGATTCTCATGGTCACATTGTGCCAAACTCAACAGAATTTTTGCTTATTACCTCTAAGAGAACATGAAGAATACTTGAGTATCTCACTTTCATTGTTGACCAAATGTGGGATTTGAACGCAGGGCTCCCAAGTTGAAAGGCCACAGCACTAATTCCCTGCAGCATGTAGCTGAATGCAAAGCAGCCGTGAGAAGGGATGTGCCAATACAATGCAGTACAGCTTTATTTTGTCTGTCTCCTACAAAGTGAAGCCCAGACCATTGTAGAGAATTAAATTACACTATTGCTGAGATAATAGCAGAAGCAAGAAACACAAGAGCCAGAGAGGTAAGAGATGTCATTTGAGATGAGATGGAGAGTTGATGAGGCAGAGAGCTACAGGAAGGAAAATGTTAAATACTTAATTGAATTTGCATAAGTGATTCTTTAATGTTAAACTAGGGACAGGTGAAGTGGAGAAGTTAGAGATGGAAACGATTTATTAGGCCATTTTGCCCATACACCAGTTCAGATAAAATAACACACTCCCACTCACTGCTGCTGTCACTGTCTCTCTGACACACTCTTCTCTTTCCTTCACCTCAAATATTTTCCTCCACCATGTCAAATATTTTCAGATTTTTTTTTAATTTTTTTTCCCTTTGAATGAAGTTCTGGGTTCATTAAAATCCTTGGAGACTGGAGCTCTTGTCCATCCACACAACAGATGCAGTGAGCGTTCCTGCTTCTCCTCCACTGCCCCTTCCTTCTGATTTGGAGGGACCACCTCTCAGGGTGAAAAGGGAATGGGCCACAGTGACTGAACTCAGCTCTTGGTCTGTCTCCTGAGATTTCCATCTTCGTGGGCAATTAACGCCAAATATAGCTGCAGTTTTCATTTTGTAGATATTTGTCTTCCTGGCACCCAGCCAAACTCATTATTCACAGGCTGTTGAATAGCTGTGAGTTGGTCATGATTGTGGATTCCTGCTGGGTCTTGGGTGACTCTCAAGACTGCTCCTGGGAGGCAGGCACTCTGATATTAATCCAACATCCCTTTTAGTCCCCAGACCTGCCCCGAACCCTTTCTCTAGTGGCTTGAAGGCTGGTTAACTTTTGCTCCTGTTTTAATTTTCATGCCTTGTGGTTCCATCTGGGACCTTGTGAGAGAGGCTGGGGCCGCAGCCAGAAGCCGGAATGTGTTCTAGAGACCCTGATAGGGCAGAGAAGCATACACACTTTTGGGTGCTTAACTGAACCTACAAATATTATGAGCTCTACCCGTGACAATAATCAACTCCAGAATAAAGCTTCATCTGCCAGCGCCTTTATAGAATTATTTATGGATTAGCAGACTTTTCTCCTTCCCACTCCTCAGAAGAATGGTTAGGAACAGCGCCAGCATCACTGGAGACAAGCTAACACTGCAAACTCATTTTTTCATGAATAATTGTTTGAATTTTTAAAGTGAATTTTCTTCACCTGTGTTCACTCTGCCTCTGCCCTCCCCTTTCTCCAACTGTTGTCGCGGATGGGTTTGCTGGCAGGACCATTTGCAGAAGCAGTGAATTTCAAGTGATTATTGGAGAAAGAGCATGAAAAGCAAATTTCAGATTCACAGTGGTGAATATTCTAAGAGTTTACTCATCTAGTCAGAGACCAGAAACACACCAGGTGACCTATAATCCCCATCAAAACAGCTTCAATTTTTCACAGGGAATATTTGCAACAAACTAGCCACTAACTGAGAATTGTTTCCAAGACTTAGTCAAATAACAAGTCCAATAGCAAATACACTGAGAAAAGCACAATTTGTCCATACATAGCCAGAAGAAATTAAATTAATCAAATAACCAATTTATGAATTATTCTCCCAGTTCCAAAAATCACACAGGATTCCAACTGCAGGGTAAATTCTTTCTCATCCAAAACTCCTCTGGCTCCTTATTGAGACTTCTCCTCCTTTAAATGCTGTTGTATTGTTGGCCTAAATTATTCATGTGTTGAAATAAATTTATTAGTTGTGGATTTGTCCCATATTCCTTTCCCTTAGCTGAAAATATTATTTAACTTCAAGGTGGCAGTTATGCAATTTAGTCTTTGTCTTCCATTATTGATGAATTTCAACATAAAATATTTAGGCACTTCCCCTGTTCTGCCTTATGTAGCACTGGCCATAATTATGTCAGATGGAATTTTCTCCTTTTTTGAAGAAGTATTTAGTAGAAACCATCCTCTGTGGCCCTGACATTGGATATTTAAATGAAATAGTAATTTGTGCCTCCTTATTTTTAGCCCTTTTGGTTCTATGCTGTTTTTAAAAAAAAGGACTCTTTCAGTTCCTTGCAATCTGTTGGTCCTGATCATACAACCCTTACTTGTGTGATTAATCTTTACCCTTCCAAGCAGATCCACTGAAATCACCATGGCTATTCATGAGAGACTAAAGGTGGCAGATTCAGTCCTTACTTTTTGACCATCTTTTCTCCACAATAATAAGACTTTGCCCTGCATTAGCACCTGTAGACTATAAGAGAAATTGGTGAGAAAAATAAGATATCATGAAGGAACACGTATAAACAATATGCAGCTGTTGCTTATTATTGTCTGTAATAAAGGTATAAATGCTTGCTCTAATTGTTTATCTTTAGAGAGACCTGCCTAGGTGGGGGAAACCCTGTGCCCTAGTGCACACTCTCCCTCTGTGCAATTGCTTGAGATAATAAAGTGTATCTGACTTGCTGCACCCAACCTGAGAGTGAGAACTGTGTTTTTCTCTGACACACCGTTCACTTAGGTGATATCAAAGCATTTTGCAAACTTTAATTAAACGTCGCTCAATTCCTGGGAGAGAAGGACTATTATGCCAATTTTACATATGGGGAAACTGAGGCTCAAGTTCATACAGAGACTCAGAGCTGGGAATAGAACCTTAAAGCACCGACTGCTTCCCCCCCTCCCCCGCCACTCTCTGCACTAGACCACACTCCCTCCCCGAACTGTGATTAGAACACAGGAGTCACAATGTTACACACACAGTTACACTAATGACTCCTATGGTCTAGCCTCAAGAGCTCTCTCTCTCTCTCTCTCTCTCTCTCTCTCTCTCATGCTTTATGGTGCCAGTATTTTCACTCCTGTTTGCAGACACAGATGGAACTCAACAGATCATTAATATCATCCTCTACTTACTTAACATGCAATTAACCTAATGAACATTTTAACCTCATTATGTAATTATTCATCTTTATATGTTGGGTAAGTCTAGTGCCCAGCTATGGCCCTTTGTAAAGACAAGCCAAATGAGGGTTAGTTGTGCAGTTATTTCCACGGGACCTGTTTGTGTAGTTGCTCCTCTTGGTTCTTGTTTGGCATGTCTGTGCTGATGGGGCTGGGCTGCACAGTGCTGGGGAGCAATGAATGGCATCTGATGCGGGAAGAACTACTCAGCACACAAACGTAACCTTTTATGAGGTTTAAAACCATTCGATGAACATTCCCATTCAAATGCTGCTAGTTTCCACCTGCCTCTGCGCTTTCTGCTTTCCTCAGGGGTTGGTAGAGGAAATAACCTAAGATGGGCTCTTACAGAGAGAGGGCGTGAGGGGAAATTCTGTGTCAGGGGCTGCTTCCAGTTAGAGCATCCCAACTCACCCCTGCAGGTAGCTAAGAGCAATCAGCTGTGAACATCTCTTCTGCCTGCCTCACTGCTGAGTTTGCTCTGCCTGCCTCTTGAATTTGGCTCCTCTGTGCACAGAGCCAGGACCCCAAAGGTCCTATCTCAATCCGCCTGCCTGCCTGCAGTTAGGCTGTTCTTTGTCCATCCAGGCTATCTTAGGTATGAGGCATCCTGTGTGTTGTGTCCAGGTACATGTACTGAGGGAGTGGATAATGGCTCTGCATGGGGTTCAGTGGCTGAGCGCAGGAGCCTTATCTCAGGGCAGCCTCTTAGCAAAGAGTTTCAGAGGGCAGTTGCTCCATCCTTGGCTCCTGCCCCATCTTGGTCTTGCTACTTTATTTGGTTGTATAACGGACACCAACTGACATGGACTTCGGGAGAACTGCAGATTCAGACAATGTGGAAGCCTTGCAGAGTTGAGTGGAGCCCCATAGGCTGCACTGGGTATTGCATGGCATCTCAAGGCAGCTGATCGCTATGGAGCTGTTTCGGGAGTTTCACATGGAGAGGGTGTAAATTTTAGACCTCACTAGCATGTCACACACTAACTGGCCCGTGTGGATCCCACGGGCTTGCACTAAAAGTTCCCTACTGAGTGTTACTGTAGTCCTGTTTTGGACAGTCCTATATTAATGCACACTCAGGATTTTTAAGTGTGTGTCACACAGGCCAGTTAGTGTGCAACACGCCTTTGTGGGTGAAAATTTACACATCTCTGATCTTGACCAAAGCACCATGTAGACAAGCAAGCCCAGAGTCTGCACTGGGCACGTGACGATGCCCTGGTGGGAGAATCTCCCTCTTCTGGCCAAAAGTAATGTAGGAAGCAGGACATGAGGGAGAATGTTTGTCCTCATCACAGTGATCTCATCAGCAAAAGTCACGCTCTAGGTGTCCTAGTACTGCCTGGTAGGAGGCTGGATTTGATTCTTAGTCTTCATCTCTTGCTGCCTCAGCCAACAGGCTCATGAAAGCAGAGTGCTTGTCTGATGAGGTGGAGGGAGCATCTTGCAGGTTCAATAGCAACCCCATTAGCTGACTACAAAGCAGCATTAACGGTGTCTAAAAAGGAGATCTGTTCAACCTTCCTGGGCTGGAAGGATGGTGGCAGGAATAGGGGGCCTAGGAATAGAAAGAGGGATGTGGAAGAAATTTTCACTCCCTTAGGAGGAAAATCAAAAGACTTGTTTTCTGTTGACAATTCGGCAGCCCCGTCATCTCCTCTTCCTTGTCATTACAGGCCAGGGGAAGGCAGTCATGCTTTCTACCCTATACCTGGGGAAACTTGCTGGTAAGAGCCATTCTGTCTTTATGGGAATCCACACAGAGAAAGCAATGGGTATCAAAGATATTAAAAAACAAAACCCCCAAACCCACTCCAATAAAATACCACTGTAAAGTCGGGGAGGGGGAAAACCACACTAAGCATTATTTCCTCCAGGCTGTGTCTGTTGCTGTTTTGAGTCAGCAAGTTTAACCAGAGAAACAGAGCAGAAAGTTGAGATTATTGGGAACAGATGCAGCCGGCTTCTCAGATCCTTCCCTGATACTTCAACGGAAAACAACAAACTTTATTTCCCTAGCACACACCCTTGCCTCTTCAACCCAGAACTGGCTTTGCAGAGAGGGGGAGAGATGAGATGAGAGAGGCGCACGAGCAAACAACAGGCACAGGGATGAAGAGGGGTATTTTCACCCAAGGGAAATTACCCCTCTTCAGTCTCACCCAACCACAAAGCAAAGGGGCTGCTCCTGCAATGTGCTGAGTGCCCTTGTTGAATTCACATGGCTTTAATGGTGCTCAGCTACCCCCCAGGTCAGGCCCAAAGTTCTCAATCAACTAGTTCCCACTCCTAGGGCTTAGCTACACTTTCACTTAGAGTGCATTAAGTCAGCCCCAGGTGCCCTATCTCCTGAGGTGTCCACACTGGCAAGGCACATAGAGCACCTGGACTCTGCAGCGGGAGCACTCCTGGTAATCCACCTCCAGGAGAAGCATAAAGCTTGCTCTGCCCCGGCTGAAACACCCGGGTGTCAGTGTGGATGACGTGTTGCATTACTGCGCTGTGATTGGCCTTGATTGAAGTCAAGTGGCCACTCTTCTCATTGTTCTGAACTCAGCTGCAGGAATGCGGATATCCCCTTTCAAAGCTCCGTTTCTGACAGCCGGCTGCTTATCTGCTCTGGGACAAAGCAAACCATTGCTGTGGAATGCTGCTTGCGGAGAGTGGGTGAGAGAGAGAGAGAGGTGGCAGTGGGGGCTGATGTCAGAGTTTCCCCCTTCCCTCTGCCGCAGTCTGAACTTACAAGACAGCTTGCTGACACACTCTCTGCCCCCCAAAACACAGTCTCTCCCTCCACATACACACAACACACGGTCACACTCTGAATACCACCACCCCCAATTTGAAAAGCACATTGCAGCCACTTGCACGCTGGGATAGCTACCACAATGCACTGCTCTCTGTGGTGTTGCAAGAGCTGTAATGTGGCCACGCCACTGTGCTTGCAGCTGACAGTGTGAACACACGGCAGCGCTTTTCTTGCTGCAATCTCCATGGGCTGGTTTAACTCTCAGCACTCTACATCTGCAAGTGTAGCTATGCCCCTAGTTAGCACCACTTTTTAAAACTCCTGTGGTGGGATCACACAACTGTTGTCCTTATGCAACAGCAATGGTGTTCAGTGAAAGAGCATCTCCTTGACTATCCTATAGATACTGAGCAGGAATGATTTGTGGGTGCACATGGGTCAGGCCATGTAGCCTATATAAAGAGCAATAAGTCTGTGGTACTAATCTTCACCTGAACTCTTAGGAGAGCAGCTGTTATAGGTTCTGGCTTAACATACCAGAGGAAAATATAGCTAGGGTTGTGTTGCATCCTGAAATCTAGAGGACTGCCCCACATCCCGCAGTACTGTGACTGCTAAAGTCCAGAAAGAGACCAGGACTGAAACCTGCCCTCTCAAAACTGCCTCTGGTTGAATGGAATGCGCACTGAGCTAGGACGCCATGAGTTGAAGTCTCAGCTCTTCCTATTACTACTGTTAATATTTCTGGGCACTTCATGAGGTCTCATATTGATCAAGGCCTCCTGCCCCTACCCTAGTAGGCAAGAAAGTATCCTCCATGTGACAGGTGAGGTAATGGTGAAGCTGCATGCACAAGGCATGTTGCAGACCTAGGAATACGACCCAGGTATCATCCACTTAGCCACCGTGTCTTCAAGAAAGTATCTAACAACTCTGTGTATTTGAGTATCATAAGCCAAATCCTCAGCTGGAGTAAAATGGTGTCTAATGATTAACTTCAGTGGAGTTATACTGATTTACACCAGCTATGGATCTGGTCCCCTGACTGTAATTGCACTAACCAGTGCAGCACATTCCCTTCCCAGAGCCAGGAATCCTGATTCCCAACATTCTGCTGGTCTTGAGCAAATACCTGTGTGACCTATTGGCAAAGTGTGTGTCATGTACCTCTTCAGTGGCTTCTCCACAGAGAATCAAAACTTGTCACTGCTACCAGTTACTCCTTGAGCACAAGTGGTAGAGTTCTCTACTGGCTGCTTGAAGGGCCTAGAGTCAAAACGCGCTGATGGCCCCTGTGGTGGGGAGAAACAAAATACATGCCCTCCTCATCAGTAGTGCTAATTTGGAGAGTGGAGACCTCCGAGCATTGCTCATAGATATTAGAGCCATACACCTGTAAGTCACCAGTTTGAATCCAGCCCACTACAGTAGGACCTCAAAGTTGTTCCTATTAAATGGATTTTTAGTGGCCCATATAGGAGATGAATTTGGTGGGCCTCAGTTCTGGCTTCCACATCACAAAGTCACCATCATGCTTTGCACTAACTGGCAGATGCAGTGGAGGCCAAAGACTGCTCTCCTCACATCTGTCCATGGATGCCCTGCCAGCATGCCTCTATGTGTGTGGGAAGCTGGCCCTGCTGCTGGCCTTCATTCACCATGGCTGTCAATCTGACATATTTCACTAGCATTAACTCTACAAGAAAAAAATTAAAATGAAAGTGTATCGTCATCTGCACTTTATTCACTAATATGCAAATTATGATAATCAAGTCATTTGCATACAATATTTGCATGCCAGCAATTAAGCATCCCTATTTTTTCCTCTGAAGGTAATAACCATTGGTGCTGTCAGAAATTAGGGCTTGCAAATGAGCCTGGGACCAGCTAGCTTCGCCTCCCAACTAAGCAACAGAGGACTTGTAGCTGAATCACAACCGGCTTGTAGCAGGATCACCTGATTGACCAGACCACTTGACTGGCTGTAGGAACCAACAGATATGCTCTTAAGCCCACCAGAAGCATTAGGCTCAGTTTACACCCACAGCTGTGATCGCTCCTGCTCCTGCCTTTTTCCCAGGCTTGGACCAGTCCAAATCCTGGCTGCTGTTCTGCTCCAGCCTTACTCCCCTGCTCAGTTCCTGACTCCTGGTTCCTGACTCTAGCTTTGACCACGAGGCCTGACCACTACTGCTCAACCATGCCCAGGCCTTGGTCCGTGACAGTTTGAGCAGCCCAAATAAAAGGGGGTAGCTTCCAGGATGGATCCTATGCAGCCTAACATCCCTTTGTTGGGGTTTGGAGACCCCTGCAGAATTTACAAACCCAGATTAGTGCCCTTCAGGTGCAGAACTCTGATTTCCAGACCCAAGCTGTGCCCCAGGTCTATGGAGAACCGAAGCTCCCTTTACTGGGCAAGTTTGACAGGGATCACAGAAAGATCCATGGCTTCTTGAACTAGTGTCTGCGTCTGTTCCTATTATACTTATAAACTAGGGTGGTCCAGGATGGGGCTCATGATCAGCTTGCTGACCATCAAGCTGCTGGCCTGGGCCTTTCCAATACTGGAGAAATCTAGCTCCTTCCTGGGCCAGTTCAAGAATTTTGTCTGTGCCGTGGAGGTAATTTTCAACCACCCAAATCAAGCGCACGTGGTGGAAGCTGCGCTCCAGGCACTGAGACAGGGATGCCGACTGGTTACCAACTACACCACAGACTTTTGGTGCCTGATAACTGATACTGAGTGGAACAAAGCTGTGCAGTGGTACCATTTTTGGCTCGGTCTGAACAACGAGATCAAAGATGAGCTGTTAGAGGTGGAAGCTCTGACTGATTGGGATGCCCTTATCGACCTATGCCAAAGACAGACAATTGCCTGTGGGAATGCCAACAGAAAAAGAGGGCAGTTCCCCAGCTTCTACCTGGATTCTCAGCAGTAGTCAGAAAACCTGCCATATCCAGCCTGAGCCCATGAGCTGGATATGACATGACCCCATCTCTCTCTGATGCAGAGAAACATCAGTTATGGGCATTGGGTCTAGACCTTTACTGTGGAGATGCAGAATATTTTGCTTTGACTTGTCTGGCAAAGTGCTGATCTGTTTTTTGGGTGAGAGAATGCCAGGTTCCAGCCCCCGTATATGGGTCTAGGCAGGGCTGGCATTACCCCCTGCCTCCATTCCTCCTCACTCCTGTCCATCACCCCTGTACTTGTCCTCAAGTATCTTGACAACATTTAATGAGCACCCAGCACACCTTTGGCTCCTGCTCTGTCCATGACACCTCCAATGACAGAGTCAGCCTGGGAGCATTGATGGAGTCTGGTGCGTCCAGTAACTTTCTGGACATAGAATTTGCCCTAAAACATAAGATCCTGACACAGCATAAGTCTATTCTTGATCTAATAGAAGCTGTTGGCAGTGCTCTCCTATCTTCAGGCCTGGTCACACAAGAAACTGCACCCTTGGAGGTCACCACCTTTGGGGTCATCATGAGTCCCGACAGTTTGGTTGGTACATTCCCTGCACTTTCTGGTCATTCTTGGCATCATGTGGGCTGTCATGCCTGACCCCCACATCCTTTCGGATTCAAGCACAGTGCATTTTAATTCCCTGTACTGCCAGCAGTCCTGTTTTTTCTGAGCCCAGTTGCAGTTTAGTGCTTCTCCCTAGTGTGACTCCAAGTGAGCCTAGCCCAGCCCCCCTGAGGACAAGAACAAAGAACAAAATTGTCAGACACATAGATGAACATAATTTGTTGGGAAGAGTCAGCATGGTTTTTGTAAAGGGAAATCATGCGTCACCAATCTACTAGAATTCTTTGAAGGGGCCAAAAAGCATGTGGACCAGGGGGATTCAGTGGATATAGTGTATTTAGATTTTCAGAAAACCTTTGACAAGGTCCCTCACCAAAGGCTCTTAAGCAAAGTAAGCTGTCCTGGGATAAGAGGGAAGGTCCTCTCATGGATTGGTAACTGGTTAAAAGACAGGAAACAAAGGGTAGGAATAAAGGGTCAGTTTTCAGAATGGAGAGAGGTAAATAGTGGTGCCCCCAGGAGTCTGTACTGGGCCCAGTCCTACTCAACATATTTCTAACTGATCTGGAAAAAGGGGTAAACAGTGAGGTGGCAAAATTTGAAGATGATACAAAACTACTCAAGATACTTAAGTCCCAGGCAGACTGTGAAGAGTGACAAAAGGATCTTTCAGAAGTGGTAATGAAATCGCAGATGAAATTCAATGCTGATAAATGCAAAGTAAAGCACATTGGAAAACATAATCCCAACCATACATATAAAATGATGGGGTCTAAATTAGCTGTTAACACTCAAGAAAGAGATCTTGGAGTCATTGTGGATAGTTCTCTGAAAACATCCACTCAATGTGCAGCAGTCAAAAAAGCGAACAGAATGTTGGGAATCATTAAAAAAGGGATAGATAATAAGGCAGAAAATATCATATTACCTCTATTTAAGTCCATGGTATGCCCACATCTTGAATACTGCGTGCAGATGTGGTCATCCCATCTCAAAAAAGATATATTGGAATTGGAAAAGGTTCAGAAAAGGGCAACAAAAATGATTAGGGGTATGGAATGGCTGCCATATGAGAAGAGATTAATAAGACTGGAACTTTTGAGCTTAGAAAAAAGACGACTATGGGGGGATATGATAGAGGTCTATAAAATCATGACCGGTGTGGAAAAAGTAAATAAGGAAGTGTTATTTTCTCCTGCTCATAACACAAGAACTAGGGGTCACCCAGTGAAATTAATAGGCAGCAGGTATAAAACAAACAAAAGGAAGTATTTTTTCACAATGCACAATCAACTTGTGGAACAATTTGCCAGAGGATGTTATGAAAGCCAAGACTATAACACGGTTCAAAAAAGAACTAGCTAACTTCATGGAGGATAGGTCCATCAATGGCTATTAGCCAGGATAGGCAGGAATGGTGTCCCTAGCCTCTGTTTACCAGAAGCTGGGAATGAGTGACAGGGGATGGATCAGTTGATGATTACCTGTTCTGTTTATTCCCTCTGGGGCACCTGGCATTGGCCACTGCCGGAAGACAGGATACTGGGCTCGTTGGACCTTTGGTCTGACCCAGTATGGCCATTCTTATATTCTTATGACTTCAGAACATGGGGACCCAGTTTGAAGGGATCCCTACTGGCCCCAACAACCACTGTAGCAGCCTTTTTGGGTACCAGCCAAATACCAGGACTTTGACAGGAAGAAGGCTTAACTTCTTGCCCCCTCACCATGCTATGATTGCCCTATAGACCTCCAACATGAAGCCCAGGTTTCCTTTGGGTGTATCTACTCTCTCACTGAACTGTAATGGCAGACACTCAGACTATTTCCCAGAGAATTTGGTAAAGGGTTTCATCCACCCTTCCATGTCCCCAACTGGGCTAAGAAAGATGGCTCTCTGCACCCCTGCCTAGATTAGCAGGTGCTGAATAAAATAACCATCCAGAATCAGTACCCACTGTTGCTTATGAATGAACTCTTTGTGAGGCTTCGCTCCCCCAGGGTCTTTATCAAACTAGGCCTATAAGTTGGTTAGGATTCAGAAAGGGGTCATGGGAAAGACTGCTTTCTGCACCCGCTATGGCTATTTTGAATATCTGGTGATGCCCTTCGGGCTGTGCAATGCCCCAGTGACCTTACAATGTTTTATAACCAATATCTCTAGGGACATGCTAAAGCAGTTTGTGGTGGTATACTTTGACAATATCCTCATCTTTTCCGAAGTCCAGACTCTTTGTGATCAGTGTTTGCACAGAATCCTGGAAAGGCTTTGCCTGAATTGACTCTGCGTGGAATTAGAAAAGTGTGAATTTGATCAGAATATGATTGAATTCCTAGGTTATATTTCTCCCTGGGGAATAACTATGGATTCCCAAAAAGAAAAGGAGTACTTGTGGCACCTTAGAGACTAACCAATTTATTTGAGCATAAGCTTTCGTGAGCTACAGCTCACTTCATCGGATGCGTACTGTGGAAAGTGTAGAAGATCTTATTATATACACACAAAAAGCATGAAATAATACCTCCTCCCACCCCACTCTCCTGCTGGTAATAGCTTATCTAAAGCGATCACTCTCCTTACAATGTGTATGATAATCAAGTTGGGTCAGAAATGGATAGCTAAGCTTTAGATAAGCTATTACCAGCAGGAGAGTGGGGTGGGAGGAGGTATTTTTTCATGCTTTTTGTGTGTATATAATAAGATCTTCTACACTTTCCACAGTATGCATCCGATGAAGTGAGCTGTAGCTCACGAAAGCTTATGCTCAAATAAGTTGGTTAGTCTCTAAGGTGCCACAAGTACTCCTTTTCTTTTTGCGAATACAGACTAACACAGCTGTTACTCTGAAACCTATGGATTCCCAGAAGGTTGCCACCATTTCGAACTGGACACTTCTCCCACACTATCTCCCCATCTCCAATGTGCATGTTAGCATGTGGTCTTCTGTGTAGTCAGGCATAGCATTTGCACTCGGCCACCATGCCTTCCTTCTTTGCCAGTCCTTCTTCCTCACCCCTTTGCGTGCTGCCCACAATGTAGAATCTCAGATCTTAGATGGGCTTGACAGCAGAGGAAATGTCTGTGATTTTACTTCTGAGAACTTTCTTCTCCATATGCCTTTATGTAAAGAGACTGGGGGAAAGAGGTGATTGGATTGTCGGTTGCTCTTTGGTATCTGCAGAACCTGTTTACCCATCTTCATCTGGAACTTTAAAACAGCTCTTTCAGGAATAAGAGACTGCTCACCAGCTGCAGGTCAGCAGCAAGTCCTTCTCCACAAAGCCAAATTCCTGATCGCGGCTGCCATCACAACAATTTTAAGGCAGACTTTTCCTTTTGTGACCATATTTAACAGTTGACCCTGGTCTGTTTTTTACAGACTCTCAGTGGCTTCCCTTGTAAGAGGGGTAGGCAACCTGCCACCTCATTGCAAATCCCAGTTTAAAATGACCAGTTGGTTCCAGCTAGCAACTAGGGTTTGGAACATGAGCAACTAGTGTATTGGTCTTCCAGTTCCTGAGATGCCAATAAAAACCAATAGAGACCAGCTGAAGGATCCTTGTTAAGTCTCCTGGAGTTTCCAATAGGTCTGCTAGCTAAAGATAGCTCATGGAGTTTTACAATATGGCTGGTTGCCTCCCTAATATTTAATATGGAGGTGTGGCCCACAGAGTGTCTCTGTGAAATGCAGGCGTCTCTTGGCTCAAGATAGAGCATGGTGTGCATTGCCTGCTGGGACCTGTTGTCCCTACAAGCCACCCTTCACCTGGTTCTAGTTTATGCATGTTTGATGCAGCCCTCAGACCTCTGGCAGGTGGCTAGTGCAACCCTCAGCTGGACAGTTGGGCACCCCCTTCCTTATGGTAAAGAGTTTGAAGTTGCACTGACTTCTTCTGGCTTCCATCTGCAACTCAGCTGCTGTGGAAAATGTGGGGAGAGTGGGAGGAGTGCTTGTGAGCTGCAGCTGGAACTAGAGGTCTATGGAGTTGTGCTGCTTGCCTCAAACCCACAGGCAGCATGACAGACACACAAAGGGAGCAACTGGGGTTCTCCAGAGACTCCCAGGCAATGCACATGAAACTGACTCATCTCCAGCTGCCAAGAGGCTCTTCTGTCAGATGGAAAGAGCTGAGCTGTGACAGTTACAGCAGAGGATACAGTAGCAGCTGCAGCACCTTGTCCTCTTCATGAGCTTTTATCTACTCCTCTCTGCCACAATTCACAGCTATTTTGCCTCCTAGCCAATTAAAACCATGCCCTGGATTGTATTATTTGTGTATTGTTTTATTTCTGGCAGTTCTGGTCCAATCTCAACTGCGGTTTACAAAGAGAATCAAAAACTACCCCCTCCCTGCCAATTCCCAGGCTTAATCTCCACATCAGCTATTTTCCACAAATAGCCATCCATATGTATGGATGTGGGCTGCGTGTGAGAGAGTGGGTTGGGGGCAGGGGATGAAATGCAGAGTCTCGGAAGAGATTAGTGTGCAAACACAGCCGTCGGGTTTTCCTGGAGAAGGCAAGATGCTGGAAGTTCAGTATTTCCCCTTCACTGGTGACTGATGGTCTCTAAGTCTTGTGGGGGGATTAGAATTCTGCATTTTGATTCACTCTTGGCAAGTCTAAAGCTAACGAACAGTGTCCCAGAGATGTGAAATTGGGCCTCAGCGTACTCTCAGAAGACACATCTGTCTCTTGACTTTGCAAATATGCTTTTTTAACATACATTATTATCTATAATGTTTAATAATCTCTTATACATGTATGGGCTGTAGCACTTCTCATCCCCAAGCACTTGATAAATGACCATAAAATGAGTAAATGCCGCACATAGTGTTTCCCCAGGCTTTGGCAGATTAGTGCAGATTAAATTCTGCCCTAATATGCCTGAGGCCATGAATGTTCCATTAAATTTTACTGACTTCCAACAACTCTGCTGACAATATTTTTGTGCTCCTTGTGCAATACAAAATATTTTTAAATCAACACTAACTTGTGTGTGTGAACACTCAACATAATAATACAAGGCGCTCGGTGCTGTATAAGGAGTGGACAAGGTCCCTGCCCTGAGGAATTTACAATCTTACATATATTTTTTTTTAATTTATGAGGAAGCTCAATTTATGGGACACCTTTGACTCTGAAACCAAGGGAGAGTGTGTGTGTCTATATATATATATATATATATATATAGTGTGTGTGTGTGTGTGTGTGTGTATGCAATATTTGAAGAAAAGTTTCCAAAGATTTGTGAGTTACAGTTAATTAAAAGTGTAACCTCTGACATTTCCCCTTTTGCGTAGACCCTTCAAGCTCACAAATATCTTGTTTATTAATCTTCACATTTTCCATACAGTTAAATCTTGTTGGAAGCTCATGAACTAGCTATAAATGAAGAAAATAGATTGTAAATAAGCAACGTTATTAATGATTTTGTTGGTGCCCTATATTGCTCCCATTGATTTCAGCGGAAATCGCCTGATCCTATTCCCACTGTTGTCAATAGAAGTTTACCATTGATTTCAGAGGTAGCATGAGTGGGCATTATGTTTGTGGGAACATATTGCCCTCTATTCAGCTGGTTAACTATAGGATTTAAACTAAAAGCAAAGGGAGTGCTACCCCTCCTCTCTGTGGCTTGGGTAAGCAACGTTCCTCCACGGCACCCTTCCCCCTTGACAGGTGCAGTGAGCACTCACCTTTTGCTCCAAACCACTGTTGGCTGGTGGGTTGTTGGTGAGAAAGGACATAAAGGTCTGTTCTGTATGAGATAGTGAAATTACACACCTCCTTTAGCTTTGAGACAGGGGTGGGCAAACTTTTTGGCCCAAGGGCCACATCTGGGTATGGAAATTGTATGGCGGGCCATGAATGCTCACAAAATTGGGGGTTGGGGAGCGGGTTCTGGCTGGGGATTTGGGCTCTGGGGTGTGGCCAGAAATGAAGAGTTCAGGGTGCAGGAGGGGGCTCTGGGCTGGGGCAGTGGATTGGGATGCAGAGGAAGGGGATGAGGGCTCTGGCTGGAGGTGTGGGCTCTGGGGTGGGCATGAGGGGTTGGGGGTGCAGGAGGGTGCTCCAGGCTGGGACTGAGGGGTTCGGAGGGTGGGAGGGGGGATCAGGGCTGGGGTAGGGGGTTGGGGCATGGGAGGGGGCCAGAGGTGCAGGCTCTGGGCAGTGCATACCTCAAGCAGCTCCCAGAAGCAGTGGCATGTCCCCTCTCCGGCTCCTATGCAGAGGCATGGCCAGGCGTCTCTGCACACTGCCCTGTCCGCAGGCAGAACCCCTGCAGCTCCCATTGGCTGTGGTTCCCCGCTCCTTGACAGAAGTTCGAGGGCCAGATTAAAACATCTGGAGGGCTGGATGCGGCCCCTGGGCCATAGTCTGCCCACCCCTGCTTTGAGAGATATATTCTGTCTACTTGCCGCTGTAGGATAAGAATTCTAGATCCAGTTTCTCAAGTGTATATGTGGCTTGTCAAAGCAAGGTAGCAACCTCCTCAGAGTTAAGATTACAGCTAGGGGGTCATTATGAGGTTGTTTTTGATCCTCTTTGTAAGAAAAAGAAGAAAGAAAATAAAATTCCTCACACTTGCACATTTCTACAATTAAGTTACATTGGCAAAAGAATATTTTTTGAAAATTTTAAATGAATTGAATCGATACGTTTTGAAATTAAAATATTTTAAATGGTCTCCTTTTAAAATGTGTGCAAAGTGCCTACTATTTCTCCCTACCCAGTTAAACCGCATTATATCGCACAACATACAAGATAGGTAGATTTTTACAATGGCTTCTGCAAGAGGCAATTTACAAGGTCAGGAATAGTAAATATTTAATAAATTTCCGTTATTTGAAAATTAGACACTATTCTTCATCAATAAAGCCAAAGGAGAGTCAAGTATTAATGGTAAATATTTTTGTTGTTGGTATCTGAACTTCCCCAAACTCCTTTTCAAAAGAGAGAGGAAACTCTAGGCTC
The DNA here is from genome assembly GCF_965140295.1 of Lepidochelys olivacea. Taxonomy (NCBI): domain Eukaryota; kingdom Metazoa; phylum Chordata; order Testudines; family Cheloniidae; genus Lepidochelys; species Lepidochelys olivacea. Next base: position 150,490,898 of record NC_140413.1, on the reverse strand, counting down.
TCATAAAATGATTCTTTCTCTCGCATTTCCCACTAATATGCCCTCTTGATCTAGGACAAAGTTCAGAGTTCCATTTTTCAAGAGATGGCAAATGAGGGACAGAAAGCTTAACTTGAGAAAGGTTAATAAGACATTTTAGGGCAGAGGTGGAAACAGAACCTGCTCTCTGAGTTGGAAGAGCTATATTTTATCCACTAAACCTCATAGCCTCTTATGTCAATTGCTCCAACTCCATGCAGCCAAATGCCATGCATTTGATATAACACTTGAACATTTGGCAACCCTGTCCCACTTTGCCCTGTCCCATCTGCTATAGCCTAACATTCAGATGGGTTTTGGGAGTACAGCTGCAGTTGCTTCTCCTGGCTGCTGGGGGCCCCTGTAGCACTGGGTTCAGGCAGCCAGCTGGCCTTTCTGCATCTCTTCTCTGTGCTCCCCCTGCTGGCATCAGGTGTGTGGTGCCTCTAGGGAGGAGGTGGTGCCTGGGGCAGCTGGTAGGCAGGTGAAGGGAGCAATGGGGGGGGGGGAGGGGAAGAGGGGAGGGAGAAGGAGAAGTGGGGGAAGATTGGGGAGGCTAGCGAGGAGAGGGGCAGGAGGAGGCCCAGGGTTACGCACATCCCCAACGTCTTCCCCGGCCCCATAGAATCATAGAATATCAGCGTTGGAAGGGACCCCAGAAGGTCATCTAGTCCAACGCCCTGCTCGAAGCAGGACCAATTCCCAACTCCCATGCTCCTACTGACCTCCTAGCTGCCCTGCCCCACCCCAGTCACCCTTCAGCCTCTTCCCCCTGCCCCTGACATCTTTATTCCAGACCTTTCCCCCCACCAACATCCCCTTGCCCGCATGTGACCTCTGACTCCTTCCCATCCCCTTGTCCCCATCGCTCCTGGTTGCCCTTGGTTCCTTCCAAACCTGCCTTGCTTCTGGGATGTGGGGGAGTAGGTTTCCTCCCCTCCCCCAACACACACCTACTGCCCCTGATTGAGGGGACTCAGAGGGAGAAATCAGAGACTTTTTCTCACCATTGAGAAATGTCACTCACGGAGCTGCACAAACTTGGCAGCAATGCACATTTCTGTGCTTATCTGTACAGTTCATCGTAACACAACAGCCTTAACTCTGATCCCAGCTGAATAACATTCTCTTAGCGATCAGGTTATTGTGTTGTGGAGCAATATGCATTACTTTATGGTTGATAAGAATAATTGGTTTATTATGTGTGTAGTGTAAAATTTACAGTATCTTTTAACTATTCATTTCCTTGCCTTTAAGTGCTTGAGATTGGTAAATGATACACTAGGGAAGTTGCTGTTGTCACTCAGCAACCATAATTGGATTTTGAAGTGAAGATTTGTCTGGTTTTGCAGTAGGAATCACTTCATCCGCCACTGAAACGCAGCCACCTTTGGGATAGGATGGAGCCACTGTTTAAAAACACGTTGCCACAATATGCAAGAGTTTAGGACAGGATGGGAAGCGAATGAAAAATACTTCAGCTGCTGGAAACTACCGGAGGAATTTTATTCAGCACAGTGGGCACCAGGGATAATGTTGTTGTTCCTTGGGGAAACCTGAGAGTGTTTGGGGGAAATGCATGCTCCTGTTATGAAGATATTATGATTATTGTGAAATAGCTTATTTCAGTGTCTCACAGGATTGCCATCCAGGAAGACAGCTACATTGTGTACAGAAGGCAATTACCAGCTAGAAAAACAAATCTGTAGTATGTGAACAACAGACCTTCCAGAGAGACTAGAGCAGATCACATGACATGTTCAAGCTAGAAAAAGCCTCTCATACAACAAGTAAACTGAGGCCCATCTTGGAAGCCAGATGACAGAGATGCATGGTGGAGCCACTATCCTCTCAAGCGGTCTATATTCTTCCCACCATCCCATTTGCCTTGTGCAATGCTGAGAAAGTGTGCGTCATAAAGTTGGTTTGTTTCGTTGTCTCTAGGGGACTTATTGTAGGGACACTAATGCAGAAACACAAGTCTTACACTTCGTTCTGAAGATGATAACCTCCATGATCACTGTAGTACACAGTGACCTGATTCAAATGGTCTGCGCTAGTATCAGCTAGCGTGATCATGCTATTTTTGTTTGCAACTGAAAGATCAAACTTCAACCCTTTGGAGGCTGTGAGAAGTGGAGAAGGTTGAAGCTTCCATTGGGGAGGGTTGGTATGTTTATTCCAGGGAATGGGAGGAAGTGCAGGGAAAGAAGAGGTGCGTCTCCTTTGCATTTTCACTAACTTCACTAGGGAGCATGGATCAACGTTCATGGGGCACTCCCCGTCAGTACCTGGCCCAAGCTGGGGAAGCTAATGATCCAACTGGCAGACCAGACTGGGTGATGAATCCTGGTCACGTGCCATCTAAGGCATGTTGCACGTATGCTGAGAAGATTGGTATGATGTACAGTTAATACAGCAAGTAACTATACAGTGGTAAAGTACCTGGCCAGTGATAAAGGGGTTTGGCTGCACTTGCAGTCGGGAATGTGGGAGGGCTGCCTAATTATTAGGGCAGGGGACTAGGCCCCTGGAGTCCTGGATTGTAGCTCTGACTTTGACTCTGATTTGCTTTCTGAACACGTCTCTCATTTTTCCCTATCTCACAAGAGGGGCTAAAGAATTTATGTGTCTAAAGTGCTTAGAGACCCTCAGAGGAATGAGAAGAGCACACATGTGATTGTTATTTCTGTAATCTCCTCACACTCTGATTTCTCACTTTGGTTTGTTTTAGGCACAATCTAACATTACTTGGATTTACAATAATGCCTTACTCTTTTTAAACTGAATCTGTATAGAAATGTACTATGTAAATCGGGACAGCTTGTTTTCTAAAATTTTACACTCTAACAGTTTTGGGGTGAAAAACTGCATAGTCTGCTTCCACTAGGCTTCACGGATGTAGGGCTTTTCTATTGCATTATGTGATGGAGTGGCCTGTCCCTGTAAGGGCAGTGCTGCCTAGGGATTGGCCCACCCTGTAATGTGGCATGGCCCTTTAAGATTTTGGGAGGTCTGATGTATACAAGGACCTAGGATATATTGGGAGAAAGTAAGCAGTGCTGGGAGGAAATCCTGCTGCTGTTTCTTTAAGGCCCTGGGACCAGGAGCCTTGCAGAGTGGGAGGGACAAGGCTCCCCTCTGCACCAGCCAACTGGGATGAGCTTTAGGAAGGGGACCAGCATATATGCTGCTTCCTCCCTTGTAGTAGGGTAGACATAAGCAGGAAAAGGCTGGTTTGCTGAGGCAATACTTGGGGAAGAGGGGTAGTTGAAGGAGAAGCTGGTTAAGGCCCTACAGCTGGCCTAAACTGCAACATCAGCTCTGAGGAGGAGAACTGGGTGGGAGGGCCTTCCTGTCTTAAAGCGGAAAACCAGAGAGACTGTTCAAAATAGAGCTCAGCTGCCAGAGAGATTTGTGGAAGCTTCTCAGTAGACAGCAGGGAAGAGGCTGTGAGAAGCCACAAATCCAGTGTGGGAATAGCAGTCTGCAGACCTGGTGAAGACCCTGGCAAACTGGGCAAAGTAGAATAAGCCCAGGCAAGAGATTGAAGGAAGAGTCCTTAGCTACCTAAAGCAGGGTTCCTGGGCTGGAACCCAGGTGAGAGGGTGGGTCTGGGTTCCCCTATCTCTTCCCCCAGACCAAGAAGGGAAATACAAGTTTCAAGAATGAGAGGCTGAGAATGGGGATTCCCAGATAGGGTTGAGGGCCTGGCATAAAGGGCACTATGCTTTGGTCTCTTCTGTTTTAGATGTTAACTCCAGAAGGGAACTGGACTGACAGGTGACCTAGCTGAAGGGCTAGATGATGGAAGTAGCAGATCACTTGGAACAAGGGGTGCTGGAGTGGAGGAACCCCTGCAATGCTGTGCAACCGGGTGCTCTGGTGGTGAGTGTGCACCATAAGGGACAACAATACACTTAAAGCATGTAAGGGACAAGCTTGTGGAATTCAGTTGACAGCTCTCCCAAAAGATGTTGAAGGTGCTGTAATCCTTCTGGGGATCTGTAGTTTAAATGGAAGTAGTTCCAAATATTTTATTCACTTCCGTATTTCTTTGCATTCGTGGCTTTGTGTACATCTATTAAAATACATTAAAATATTCACTGGCTTGGCCAATGTGATTAATTTTAAGTGGACTTTTAACTTTTTTCTGGACAGGAGGGGAAGGTGTGAGTGCATATCTCTGTGTAAAGGCATAGGTCATTAGGCCCTTGAGCCCAGAGACCTCCCATGAAGGCCAATCGAATCTGAAAGTAAATAGCCTAAACTCACTTCAAAGGTAGGTGCAGCCTATTTACAGCATCCGACAAAGGTCATTCTGTGTGTGACCCTTCCAAGGCTCTACGGTTGACCTGAATCTTGCCCTGCCTGAAGAATCTAAATCATTTGGGCTGAACACGTTGTGAGTTGGTTGCATGCAGTGCCTGGATTTGGGAAACAGCTGGACAATGGCATCTACATATAGTATAGGTAAGAGGTCTCAAGAACCCCTAGTGGTGTCTTCCATGCCTCTCTTGGACATTTTGACTTTTAATGTCCAATATATGCCAAGCTATAAGCAATCAGATTAGCTGAAAGAAGCAGTAAGTACACACATGTGGCACTTGTTTGAGGAAACTGCTGCGAAATGGAAATATGGACTTTGAGACACAAAAAGCAGCTCTGGTACATGAGCTCAAGGAGAATATCCCTTAACTGGTAGCAGTTGTAGCACCTTACATTATCCCTTCAGGCCTGTGACCACTAGCAGGCGAGGCGATTGCAAACCAAAAGCAAGAAAAGCCCAGTAACATGGAAATTTGTTGTGTCCAATAAAGCAGCAACCTATCTCCCCTCTCTGGCTCTGAAAACCCTCTACATCTCAGGAGCGCTCGACTTCCATTTAGGCACCTGAATAAAAGCAGACATTCAAAGTTGCTCAGCACGCTGGGTGTTGCTGTCTTTTGAAAACCTGGGCAAAAGTATCATTTTAAAATTATATAGGTGAACAACCATGTTCTACCACAAATGCCTGACTTTGCTGGCAATGTGGGAAATGGTGAACAACCTGTGAGAGAGCAGAGGTGGAGGTCTGTCATGCTCCTGAGGAACTGTGCTGGCTAAGGTACACTGAATTAAAGCAGCATGTAGTTGAGGTGGGTGGATGGATGGATGATTGACCTAGGTGTGAGTGCATAGGCCTATGGTCAACCCTTCACCGTGGGGTGGAGCTCCTACTGTGTGTGTCGTGATTATTGTTATCTGTGTGGGGCAGTGCATATAGGCCCTATTCACTCTTCTGTTTAAAACTCCTCGGGGGTCTCTTCACTCTTGATGTTATAGAAATCCTGCCTGGAGATGCAATCAGATACCCCACTGATGAGCACAGTATAGATACTTAGATTAGATACAGATCTGGTTCAGTTTTGTCACAGAATTTCATGGTATCGCTGCAATAACTCTGCATTGTTGTTGGAATGGCTCCTCTGTTAGCTGCTTCTCATAGCTATTTGCAGTCTATGATCAATAGCGGGGGAGATTCTAGAGTGTTTGACTTGCACGTTCCCCTCTTCCATGTCCTAATGATAGCTGCTCTTCCTTGTCACATAAGGACCTTCTTTTCTGGGGGCATACAGGGACTGTGGGCCCTCACATGCTCACTTTCAAACCCATGCAATGTTGACAGATCAGCTTCCTGTGTATTTAAAGAGGATCCCCAAAACCAGATTTTAGTGACCCCACACTCAGAGGGATGTAACCAATGAGGACAGTCTCCTCTCCAGCAGCTAATCTTAGGGGGTGTGTGCATCTGGCACTCTATTGCAGCCTAGTCTCAAACGGATCCATAAAAAGATGGGCCTACAAGGTGAATCGAAGGGGATGCTCTCCCAGGCAAAGCTGCTGGAAGCCATCCTAAGCTGGTCCTGGCTGGGAGTTGCCCTCCCCCGGGGGCTGAGCAGGTAGGGGCTGTGCTAAACTGGCCTCCACTGGGAATGACTCCTTGCAGATTTTACATGGACTTATGCCAACCTGTTTCCTGTGGTGAGGTGGATTTTAAATGCTTTACAACAAGCAGCTCAAACTGCGCAGTCTCCTTGCAGTGACAATACCGGCTAGAGCTTACACCTCAGGCTGACGCCATCTGTTTCTGGAGCCGCTCTCTTACCCTTTCCAGCGATGTTGTACCATTCCCAAGGCAGAGCTCAGTGGTTTCAGATCATTCATTGGCACCAAAAGGATTAGCAGTCGATGCCATTTACTGATTATGGTGGAGCAGAGGGGAAGGGGAGAATTGAGACCTGGATAGTTCTGGTTCCCTTTGTATGAGGCTTTTTTTTTTTTTTTTTTGCATCACTTTGACTTAGCAGTCAGAGAGGTGTGTGTTAAAATAGGTGGCTGGGGTGATGAGTGGGCGGGGGGGAGAGAGAGAAAGGGAGCATGAATTTCTTTAACTAGCACCAGTTTGTGTGGGGTTTTTTTTGGTTTGTTCTAAGGGGGAGGGGAGGAGAGAGGAAGAAAGCATAGATACAGAAGGAGGCAGAGAGAAAGGAGAAGGGAGGAAGAAAACAGAGAGCAAGATGCTACATGGCAGTGGTTGGATACCCACACTTTGCATATTGACTTCAGCCCTCCGCTGAGCTGAAGCAGAGAAGCAACAGATCAGCAGCATGTATGACAAACCCTAAGGTAAAAGCAGTGCCAGATTGGAGGGGGGGGGAGAGGTAGAGCCCAAAGTCTCCAGTTTTAGAGCACCAGGGGTGGGGCAGGGTAAAGGGCAGGTGCACAGGGTAGAAGAGCAGCTGAATGTACTGACCAAAGAGCTGAGGGCTCACAATGGCAATAGGAGGTCTCCCAAAAACCTTATCAATGAAATGTAAGCATCCCTCCCACCCACCAAGTAGAAAGCAGGTGAAAGCAGGAAAAGGCAAACCCAACAGAATAGTGACCACCTGCAACAACTACCAGCCTGTCACAGGGCAGCTGCCTCAGACTTGGAGGGATGAACATTAAGGGTGAGAAACAGAACTGGATTCGCTTCTCCTTTCTTTCTGTACCGATCATTTGCTGTAAGGAAGGAAGCTAATCAAAAGGGCAGGGAATACTCGAGGGGTTCGGAGGCACTAGTAATGCTGTAAAACGAATCTGGGAAGGAAGCAAACACAGCCTAGGGGTGTATCCCCCAGAGGAGGCCTGATACCTGCTGAGAGCGAAGCAGAGCTCCTCACCTGCATGAGCCCACAGTGCCGCCTTGGCAGGGGGAGCAGCGTGCTCGGATGGGGCAGGCACCCCCCCCACACACACATAGCATTCAGAGGGAGGGGGAGCTCCTAGGAACTGAAGCACAGAAGGGTGTTGAGGGTACTGGCTTATGTGCTGCCACCTGACAGGTGTCCCCCTGCTTTCCCAGCTCCCCGCTGCTGCAGAGTTACAGGCGTCCGGCCGCCTCCTTGCCTAGGTATCTCCGCTCACACCCGCGCTGCAGCGGTGGGAGTCGCCCTGTGACCCCACCTGCCTGCCCCAGACCCGCGCTGCCCTGTTTCCCTCCCCCGCCCTTTTTTTTTTTGATTTCTCATTTTAAGCCCTATCAGCGGGACCCTACTGTGCTTGTGCTCACCCCCTCCCCCCGGGGCAGTGGGAATAAGCACAAACCAGCCCTCTGGGTTACGTGGTAGACCCGGGGCAGAGAGGGCGCGGAAATGCCGGACACCAGAAGCAGGAGCTGGCTGGTGCCCAGGAAGAGCGGCTTCCGCCGAGCGGCCCCGCAGCAAAGGGGCGGCCGGATGGAGTGCGCCGGGCGGGCGGCCGCGTGCAAACCCTGACCCCGGGAGAATGGAGGCCTTTGTAACCGGGCCTTGGCCTCGCCCACTGCATCCTTCGTCTCTAGCACGGGGCCGCTGTGCTATGGCCCCGACTGCCTCGCTGCGGGCACCACATCTCTTCCAGCGGCTGCCTGCCTCTGCGGGTCTGCCTGGAATATGCGCTGGAGCGTGTATGAATATTTCAGACGGGCAGGGCTTGTTTGACAAGCGGGGACTGACACAGAGACCAAAGGCACTTCCTTGAGAGGATGGGACAAATGTGTTCTCTATAAACGAGTTGGGGGGGGGGGCACCGACCCTGATCTATCTTTGTGACAAGTGGAAACCCCGGAGGTTCTTGGTTCCCTTGTAGTTCTATGGCAGATAAACAGTGCTGGGGAGCGGTAGGAGGTTTTTGCCTTACGCTTCCCGCTGGAAACACTGACAATTAATATTTTTAAAAATGTTACTTGGGTAGACCTGAGCAGATCATTCATAAATAATTCAGCAGCTGTCGTCTCTTATTGCTCCCAGAATACCCCACGAACAGAGCTGTTTCTTCTCATGACTCCTGATTCAATTACTTCTCTTAACTCCGTCGACTGACCTCAGCCTGTTCGCTGCAAGTATACCGTATTTGCTATTCAAGCCGCATTGTTCGAGCTCTGATTAGTCAGTTAATTGTGATATTTCTTCCTGGTCCCTAATTGGATGACTTCACAGGTACTTCTGGCACAAAGACTTGCGTGTGCTGATATAAAATTTGGTGGCTGTACATACTTTGGTGGCTTGCTTTAGAAACGCATTTTCCATGACCACTTGCTCAGTGAAACAGGAGCATGTGAATGTTCGCAGAGAGCTAACATAAAAGGGGTATGACTATAGCGGAAGCAAATTAATGTAAAACTCGGAGTGAATGTTGCTGGATTTGTGCACCATTCAGATAGCTCTATAAGTCGTTGCTGGTACAAATCCTTAATATGGGTTAATAACTAAATTAAAAACCCTGCAAAGGGTTTCATAGGTTACAAACTACCCCATACTTATGCTTATCCCTATAATTATTTAAAAATGTATTAAAGTGTATTTAAAGCTGAAACCCTGTAAACATCTGACACTTCTCACTGTTTGTTTCCTTTTTGTGCTTCACAGTTTTGATCAATTCCACCTTCTGTCTCGAGGCGGCTTCACTTCCCTGCTCTCCGCCTGCACTACCTTAAAGTTTCAGAGTAGCAGCCTGTTAGTTTGTATTCGCAAAAAGAAAAGGAGGACTTGTGGCACCTTAGAGACTAACACATTTATTAGAGCATAAGCTTTCCTGGGCTACAGCCCACTTCATCGGATGCACAGAATGAAACATATAGTAAGAAAATGTATACACATACAGAGTAGGTGGAAGTTGTCATACAAACTGTAAGAGGCAAAGTTGCTCACTTTGACTTTTTGGGTCTCTCTGCAGCTGTCTCATGCGGCCCTTTTTAAGCAGCCGGGTGCAAGCAGCTGGATTTAAATTCCTCCCAAAACAGGGTTTATTGAAACTTCTTAAAAGTCAAGAAGACATTTCTACTTGTATGGAAGTTTGGAATCCCCTCCACTCCAAGCTGTCGTAAACCTATAGGGTTGAAACCTACAAGTACTTGACGAGTGTTCCTTTAACCCATCTTTACAAAACTCCTGATCCTGCTTGGGGGAAGAATATGGGCCTCTTATAAACCCTATCAGCCTTCTCTGCCCCATTAATAGGAAACTGGTCCTTATAATCCAGCTAGTCTGGCTGCTCGTGCTACCTTTGTCGCTGCTGTATGTTATTGCTCCTCTCCATGATTGAATACAGTTTATCATAGAAATACCTGCTTACTAATTAGCGACTCTGTTAATTGCTTATTTGTCAGAGCATGAATTAGTAAGCAGCCGTTCTCTGGGCGATCACTCTTTCTTTCGTGTGTGTGTGTGTGTTTAACCCTGGGTATGATTCTTGTTCACACGATGAATCAATCCCTGCCAGTGCGCCTTTTGCAAGTGCAGTTTTTCCTTTTCTCTCTCTATCTGGCGGCGGCACAGGTTCCCATCAGCGATCCCAGGGACAGAGGGCTGAGTAACACCTCCGCCGGGGGTTCACTGTATAAAAGTGTGTGATTAGCAAAGGCAGCTACTTTCCTTAATGCTCTATTACAAAGTGTCTTCTAAAATCGCGGATAACTACGGCACCGACGATGCTGGTCTAGAAGCATATTTGGGGCCAAGGCACTAGGAAATCTCCTGTCTAGGCGGACTCTTGAGTGGGTCACTTTGTTTTTTTTTTTTTTTTTTAAATAGGGCTCGAGGGTTGAATGATCCTCCTAGGAAATATTCCTAGCGGAACAATCATACCCACTCAGAGAGGTTTCTAGAGATCTGGCTTTACAGCTCTAGAAGGAAACAGCCGGCTGCGCGAGAGACCTCGGGAAAATGGAAACTCCCCTATTTCGGCTTGCCAGGGATAACTTTGCTGGCGGCTCCTCCGTTCGGCGTTTGCTGATTCCCTGCGCCAAGGGAAAGGGGAGAGGCTGGAGACACGCAGAGAGGCTTAAATCCCCTCCCTTGTTAGAGTGTAGTTAACCGCCCCCCTCCCAGTCCTGAAAGATCCTACCGGTATGGCTATCCAAGCCGTGCCCACAAGCAGAGATAAATAACAGTGACAGGATAACGCAGGGATAACGAGACATACCTGGGGGGGGGGGGGGCCGGGAACTCTAACCTCCCCTTCCCTGCCTCCCCCAATAATCCAGATATCTTGGAATTCCTGATTCGTCTTCGCATGTTTACAAACCCACCGCAAAGAGAGCTGATACAGTCTGCTACTATCTGGAATACAGCTCCTCCGAAACCTCAGCCGTGTGCGCGGTGAGAATAATATGAATGGGTTTCTCTCCTGAAAAACGTCAGGGCACTTGCAGTAGCCCCCACAGGTTCCCTGCTAACACATCCCCCACCCTGAGTTGCGTTGTCTAATCTGCTTCCTGCACAGGCTGGTTGCGAGGAATAAAGAGCGGCGTCTTTCCACGGGAACTCGGGCCAGGGAGCTCGATATTTCATGAGGCAGATTTGGCTTCGATTGGAAGCAAAACTCAGCAGAACTCCTCTCCCAGCAGCTCCTGTGCCCTCCCTGTTTAATATTGCAACCGCTTCTCCTACATCCTGGCTCCATCTTCCCTCCAGCCCCCGAACCAATCGTTTTTAACAACACTGGGGTGGGAATAGATTTGATTCTAGGAGCAACTTTGATTTAATACTCCCCCTACAAGGATGTGAAGGGGGAGGGGGGTGTTTGTCTTTCACATGGCGTTCCTGGAGGGAAAAGAAGCTTCCTGACCTACTGAACAGAAGTAAGACTTTTGCTCCACCACCTAGGAGTAGAGGGGACAGCTGGAGCATCTCATTCACTGGGGCGGAGGAGAAGCGCCTTCTTTCCGCGAAACCAGGCAGAGACGTTGACAAGAAAGGCGGAGTGCTGCCACCGAGGCTCTACAGGGACCTGCAGCAATTGGATTATTATTATTATTATTATTATTCGAGGGGGTTGGTGTATTTTTCCCCGCCTCTCCGGATTGCTCTCCGCCGGGCTGCAAACTCGGCCGCGGGAGGTTGTCTTTCCCGTTGCCCTGCGAGGAGCACGAACGCACCAGGCGGCTGGCTGACTGCAGCGAAAGCATTAAGGAGCAGAAGGCAGCCTGGTGTAGACTCATCCGCTCCTCCACACGGCTGCCTTCGCGGCCGAGCCCCAGCGCGCCTGCAGACATGAAGGATGGGTAAAGGGAGCCTGACACACACCTGGACGATGTGCACATGCACGCCCCGCGACGCCAGCAGACGCGCAGTGCGGACACATCCCACACAACCCCACCTGTGCACAAGCATCCAGGCGCGCTTCCACCACATGCAAATGCGCAGCCGTGGAACACAACCATGCACGGATACGTGTGCAGAAACGTATACACTACACACGCACACCCCCTTGCCTCCCAGGAACTATGAGCGTGCAGGCCGTGCAACGCACCCAACACCCCGGTGCGTTACCCACCTAGGCACCCTGCCTGCACACATGCTTACTGCACATCACGGCCACGTACCCCAGTGCTACACTACGGACACGGTCCAAGCTGTCTGTGTCGCACACATCCCCACGCTCATTGCACCAAGCGCGTGCACCACCTGCTCCTCCCGTCTCCTCTGCCCGGGGCCTCGAAGCCGGGTGTGTCCCCAGGATGAATGGATCCTTGCCTGGTTTCTGACATTTCTCTGCAGGGGAAAGGGGAAAAAAGGAGAAAGAATGCGAAAGAAAAGGAGGAAAAAGCCGCGCAGATGCGGGGTTTCCCCCCCCCCCGGGCCCTGTTTTCTTTTCTCTAATTTGTCCTCGGGGAGGCCGGGGAATTGGGCAGGAGGCAGGGCTGTCTTCAAGCACAGCCGATTTAATTGGCTCTCTCCCCCCTCCCCTTTAACTGGAGGGGGGAACCAAATAGTGGAGAGGAGTCAAAAAATGAAAAGCCCAAAGGGGGGACGGAGTGGGGCGGGGGGTGAGGCAGAACTTGCAGCCGGGGCTTGACGGATTATAGATTCAATTCGGGGGAGAGGCGCCGCGAACAGAGGAGCCACCGTCACTCCGGATCTGCGCAGGGGCCCAGGACACCTCGCTCCGCAGGTCAGCCCGAGGCGGGAGCGAAGAGGCTAGAGAAGCCGGCGGCCAGAGGCGCCCAGCCCGCAAGGGTGGCCGAGTCCCTGCCAGGGCGAGCGGCATTCAAAGGGGCCAAGTGAAGCCGGATCCAGGCACTGGATGGTACAGGCGCACGCAGAGTGAGCCTCAGATGCCGCAGCTGGCTTGAAAGTGCGGGTCCAATACCTTGGGGCGAAGGAAGAAAAGAATCACCCCCCCTGCCCCCCGCCCGGACTTTCACACTTTGGGAGGAAGGGGCGGGGCCAGGACCTGTCAAGCGGTGTCTCCAAAGCCTCCTTCAAGAAGAATCCAACTTTCTCCAGCCTCCTCAAGCCGCCGCTGGCTTGGCAGCTCGTAGCCACCAACTGCTAGGAAAGGGGGAGAAGGGCGGGGGGGGGAGCACAAAACCATTAAAAAGCCCCCATCAAAACCAGTCAACACGACCTCAGGGAAACTTCGGGAGCCAGAAAGATCTGCCAGGTTGGCTGGGGGAAGAGAGAGAGGGGGGGAGGGGAGAAGAGCCACGCGGAACAGCAAAGCACTAAGCAGGGGGCGTGTGTTGTAGCGATTCCCCCCCCCCCCCCCCAGGGCTAGCGGGGCTGATGTGATGCACCTGGGCGACGCCGGGCTGGGGATCGAAGCTCAGCAGCTGGGGGAAGCTGCTGGGAGCTGCTGTTAAAAAAACCAACCCTCCCTGGCTGTAATGAATTACAACACCGCCCCTTCCCCGAAAGAGCTGGAGACTAAAAGAGAGAGTCACCTATTCCGCCCCCTTCCCCTCCCTCCCTCCACCAGCTGGATCGCAGCCTCCCCCCACCCCTTTCTCCTCCTCCTCCCTCACTCCCCCTTGTTCCTTCCTGGGGCTTCAGCCAGCGCCTCCTTAGCGGCAGGGAGAGGACTCTCAAGTTGGCCCCAGTTGGCAGCCAGTTTGGGAAGCCCGGGAGTTCAGGAAGCGCTTGGCGTTTCTTTGTGACCCCCGCCCCCTTTGACAAGAGCGGGGCAGAGCCGCGGCTGGAGTTTGTCTGGGTTCTGCTCCCCACTCGGAGCCGTATCTTCTGGGCTCCGGTGTGATCGTGCGTGTGTGTGAGTGAGTGCGAGGTTGGGTTTATTTTCCTGGAGCTCCTAAGGAGCCTAAGAGGGAAGAGGGGCCCTGGTTTTGGTTTTTCCACCTTCCCTCCTCCCTTCTCTCCCCCCCCCCCCGGTTTATTTTTAACTACTGCTCCTATTTTGGGCTATTTTCCCCCCCTTCGTCCAAGTTGACTGTGCAGAGATCGGCGACTTCCAGGCGGCGCTGGCTGACTTCGCTGGCCGGGCTGAGGCGCTCTGAGCCCGGGCAAGCCTCTCCTGGATCCCTCCCTGCTCAGAGGCTGTGGATGAAGTAGCTTTCGCTTGTTTCTCGTTTCCCGCCGCCGGATGCTGCCTGGCATTTTGGGGGCTGCTTTTCTTCGCCGGCTATGAGGGATCTGCGTTGAAGATGGAGACGATTTGTTTTTTCTTGCTGGCGGTGGTGCCGGTGTCTATCAGGGGAGACGGGGTTTATGGTAAGAGACGTTATTGTTCTATCCCGGTTTGGGAGGGGCGGGGGGCGGACAAGGCGATCGGATCCAAGTTAAAAAGCACCTGCAGGAGAAAGTCAATGATGCTAGTTGCAGCCCGGGGGAGGAGATTGATGCAGCAATAGGGCTTCCAGACCCTGTCGCCACTTCCTAATTCCTGCCTGGAACCCTGCCCTGGCCGCCTGAAATGTACGAGAGCGGGGAGATTGCACCGTGTAACCCTTTCTGAGTCTCTCTGGGTGGATGCTGTTTAAGGGGAAAAGCAGCAAGTTGTGTCCCATGGATCAGCCCTGGGTCTCTTCCACCCCACGCCCCCCTTGCTCAAGGAAGAGACGTTCTAGAGCAGAGATTTGGCTGCAAAACTCGGTGTCACTCTTGTACTGACGTTTGCAACAAGAGCTGAAAGTTGCAATCTTTCCTCTTGGTTTTGTTTGCCTCTGTGCTGCCTTGTTTCCCTCGTCCGAGGACACCACGTCTGTTGGCTCTTTGCAGCTGGGCTTCCTTTGCCTTTAATCTTCCTTGCTGAGGCCGTATGGGAGAAAAGCTCGGTTGGTGTGTGCGTGTTTGGTGTTGAATACTCTTCTAACCGGTCTGGCTTTCATTATCCTGCTGATCTGACAAAGGGCCGCTGCACTGGGAGCCCCCGCTATCACCTGCTGCAGGGAAAGTAGTACAAGACAAATAACATAAAAGCGCTTGTGGGGGCGGGGGGGATGGATGTCAGCCCACTCAGCGCTGGGGGTTTTGAAAGCAAGCGGGTCCCAGGTAATTGCTGCAAGAGTCAGCGCACGTGCAGGGAGGCTATTAGGAGCTAGATAAGAGAGATGCTCAGGGAGCCGTGATCGAGGTGTAGACTGGATGCGCCTGGCTGGGTTAAGAAAGCATCTCCCCCAATCCCCAAGTATGGCACAGTGCTCACATCTAACTGAAAGGGGCGGTGGGGGTGACTTTGCCTTTAAATCCTACTGAGCTGTGTTACTTTGCTGTCATTCTTTAAAATTATTTCCTTGGCAGGGCTCAGGTTTAGCTGCTTTTTGTTGTTGCCATTTGCAAATGAATGCAGGCAGCGAGCAAACTGCAAGCGCGGATGACACCCAGCGTAGTACGGTTCCCACGGACATAGATTATTTATCCCTTCAGCTTCCAGGAGGGCAGCAGGGATGACCAGCAACACATGCTGATGAGAACAGTCCTCTGTCCTGAAGACAGGCTCCAAGTTAACAGTACACCCAGGATTTGCTTTGGCAAGCACTGCAGTTCCAAAATACAGCCTCCCTGCCCCCCTACTGACTCTCACAGTTTTTTGCTTTACAAGGAGAGCTGCATTTCCAGCAAATAAACTACTCTTCCCCCCCTCCCACCCCCCCGAACATGCCTCTGACAACAAGCCTGCTTTATCTTGGCTTACAACTCCATTGTGCCTTGCTATAAAGTTCCTCTTGAAGATGTGCCTTTTCCTCTAACAAGGAAAGCGCTCTGAGCATAAACCTTCAGTGAGAGGGCTCCCAATCCCTATGTGTGTGTTGGAAGGTTTTAGCTAACCTCTTGTTTGAGCTCTGATAATGCAGAGTCCAGTCTTACTGACTGTGGCTAAGTCTTTGTAGGTCACTTTTTTTTAATGATGTATTTCTCTGATGGGAAACGAGTCTTCCTCTCCCCCTCAGGGCTGGGATGTTAATCTGAGTTTACATCTGTTTTGTACAATAACTACTTTAAGTAGAGGCTTTACTCTTTTTTTTTTTTTTTGGAATGTGTGTGGGTAGAGGAGGGATTGATTGCAGGTTCAGGGGGAAATTGGCGGAAGCACCCAAGAGCAGTGAGATGGGGAGTCTAATGTATTTACGGCAACAGAAAGATGGTATGTGCAGCTTTTTTAATCCCTGAGGATGGGTATTGTGCTCCGGGACAAACTTTTATTTTTAATTACTATGAGTGCTGCCGTCCAACTGTTACTAGTTTTCTTTGCTTTAAAAGGCCTCTTCAATGAGTTTTAAGCGCTCTCACTCTTGTCTCACTCCTGTTCTATTTACACCTTCCTTCGAGTGTGGTTTATTATGCTGTTCATCCAGCCATCCATGCCAGGGAATTCATATTTTAGCAGAGATGCTGCAAAACTAGATCTTCAGAATATCTTCCTGATGTTTTATTTTTTTCAGAAAGAAAGAGACAGATACACTGAGATGAAGGCATCCTTTAAAGTCAGAATGGTGCACTGCCAATATTTATTTTGCTATTTCAACTGCACAAATAAAGGAAAAATCCAGCCTCCTCCCCCCCCACCCCTTAAGCTATCTGTCAAGAGAATCAGGGATTTTAATATAGAGCTGTCTCTGTGAGTACAACTCAGAACATTGGATGCTGAAGTCAGCACACCACAAACTTTTATGGTGACTAATAGTTTCAGATTCTCTTTTCCAATCCTTCCTCCAGTCTCTTTCCTAACACTCGATCTGTGCACTCTCCAGCCAGAGCTGTTTGTTTAGATGTGAAATTGCTGTTATTGCTGGCTCACCCGGTGCTTGAGTGAGGCCATTGTATTTGCAAGAATGTCTAAAACTGGATTAGAAACGCACACTTCCCTTACTTTTGTCCTACATCTTAATCTCCAGCTATAGCCCCAGGCTAAATATAGTTGGAGTATTTTGTGGTTGAAATGCTTGTCTCATGTGGCACTTAATGTGGGAATATTGGGAATTCAAGAATCTTGTTTCAGAACATCTTCCTTCTTTTGAAATATTCTAATGGCGGAGATGGGAGCGGAAGAGAGGCATTTGTAGGAGGATTATAAATATATTTTATTAGAGTAAATCTAGTGTGATTTAAATCAGATTAAACCAGATAAAATAGCCATGTGATGTACCCTTTAAATAATACACCCCCCCGCATGGGTGTGCACAAAAGACTTCTGTCTAGGAGAGCTGAGTTGTTGGAGAGGCTTATTGAGATGGATAGTATAAATAAAATGTATGTGAGGCATTGTAGGGGAAGAAGTGCCTACAAAAGAGACTAAATTTAATTTGGAGTCAAGGTACTTTTATCCTGTTACCTGAAGAGGCTTGTTACATAAATTGGTGTTTGTTATAATGACTGAAGCGTGTCTGAAACCCAATAATCTTCCCTCTCCTTGTTAGCTGATTCCATCTGTTGAACCCTGTTTGCTAAAAGGGCACGGTGAGGCTAGTCAAATTAGTTCATATAGCGTAGTATGGCAGTTCAGTGGCCAAGAGACCATGCTTACTAGCCCACTGCTGACTGTGTGATAGACCCAACCCCAAATGGTGTGTGTGTTTCCAGACAGCTAGCCATGCTCATGCCTCCAAGCCACATGCTGAGGCAAGCAGCAGGTTGTGATACACTTACCAAATGATGCTCCAAAATGCAGAAAAACAGACAGGAAGAAATGCATCCCCTGTCTGGGAAGCTCTGAACGTTTAGAGCAAAGGAACCAAAATGTGGAGCAGGGAGGATTCTCTCTGGCTATTCCTCTACAAATAACGCATTGGGGTTTTTGAAGTGAGATGGGGTGGGCGGGGGGACGGGACGGGACGGGGATGTGCCCTTTTCCCATCACTTTATTTAAAGTTGGCCCCGAGGACTTCAAAATCTTCTCCAGCTTTGTCTTAGGCTGCTGCTCTGCTTACTCTATGTACAGCAGTTCACAAGCATTGATGGAGTGTTTTTATTGATACGCTGTCAGCTTCCCAGTGTTAACATACTGCTTTTGAGCTGTGTCAAAGTTGGTGGGTTGCTGTCCATTCCACCCAAAGCCCTCCAGCTGTAGAAAACAAGAGAGTACTACCTTTCAGGAATTTCTTAGGGTACAGATAAGGGCTCTAGCAATATGCTAATGGGATGAAAAGGAAGATTTTTAGCCTGGATATCAGGGCAAATGTCCTGAAAGTAAGATGTGATGGCCTCTTAACAGGAGGGGCTGGAAGAGACCTGTCATTTGGGATATATAAATCTGACTGGGCATAGTGCTTGCAATATGGAGCAATCCTGTCTCGGCCTCTGAGGATGGATCTAAATGACGAGTAAATCTCTCTCTCTGAAGATATGACCCTGTGAGTCAGCTGTAGATTTCCCAGTCTGATGGGG
The DNA here is from genome assembly GCF_965140295.1 of Lepidochelys olivacea. Taxonomy (NCBI): domain Eukaryota; kingdom Metazoa; phylum Chordata; order Testudines; family Cheloniidae; genus Lepidochelys; species Lepidochelys olivacea. The sequence goes on along the minus strand of NC_140413.1, from coordinate 150,472,755 downwards.
TGGGCTGCAGGCAGCATAAAAATCTATGGGGGAATCTTTCCTTGCTTCTGTCATACGAGTGCTTTGGGGAAACATGTCCTAGGCTAGCACACAAACCCTCAATCTCTTTCATTTAACAAACACAGGCATTGTGTTTGTTTCCTGGTTCCTGACCCCTTGTCTCTTAGGCCAGGCCTACAGCTTCTACATCACCTTCACCCAAGCAGGATGACTCCTCATCTCTTGCAAGCTCTGTGTGCTTCGGTGTTGGGCTGTGAGTGCACACAGCTATACTGTAATATTAATCTCTAGCCAGCTGATCTGAACCGACAGCTCCTTTCCCTCCCCTTCCTTTGTCCAGATGTTCTATCAGCTGAGCCACAGTGCCAGATGGCATGCTTTGCAGCCTCTTTGCCATTCTGCCCATCCCATCCTTCGGGGCTGCTTCTTTAGGACCCAATCCTGCTTACGCTGAAGTTGATGAGTTTGAACGTTGACTTAACTGGCAGCAGGGTTGCGTCTGTAAGCTGCTTCTTGTCTGATTTTTATTTTAGAAGGTGTGTTGTAGGTAGTTTGTATAAATACAGCATCTCTCTTGGCTCTACTCAATGTGTCCCTTCCCCTGTGGTCAGTCAGTCTTCCTTGTTAGCCATTGGATTTAGGTCAAAAATACCCTTTGTCTTATATCTATAAATTGCCATTTACGCCTGTGGTGCTGTATAAACATAATCTCCCACAGCATGCAGGTTGGGCCAACTCTTCCTGAGCCTCTCCAGCAACTCCTTAATATCAGTGAGCTAAGTATTCTCAGCACCACTCTACAAATCCAGCTTGACTCATCCTGCCCTCCTCCTGTTGTACAGCATGCTGGTTCCTTCCCTTTGCATAGCCAGAGCCCTGTTTTAGGTCAGTAGAACTGTGCTCCAAACAAACTCTGGGATTATTTTAATATGCAGTACTTGGAAACTGACATTATCCTCCTGACAGGTTGTTTGCAACTTACTGGTAGAAGTCAAAATATTTCACTGTAGGTGTCATCAGAAACCACTATCCTATGCTAATTTTTGTGGGAACTCGAAGACAGATGTTGAATAATTTGACATGAGCAACATAGTTTATAAAATTATCACCATGTCAGGTTTTTGTCGGATTTTGTGGAAATACATATTTCAGATGACTTGAAAAGAGTATGACAGAAGGGTGTGTGGATACAGTAAGCAGCTCCAAAGGAAAACCCAAGGTGCTCCAGGCAAAGGCCCAGGTGGTTCAGTAGGTGGTGCTCTTCCCTATGAGTCTCTTCTACCAAAGAGGTATATCAGCAGTGGTGATGGGGCATGGCACTGCTGGGGCCGTTCTCTTTTGAGTATGAAGTCAGACTGCTACGTAGCTATTAACGATCCTATGACACTTTCTGTAAGCCAGAGCATTGGCCCTCGTGCCCTGCACAGATCTCATTTTGCGTAATTCCATTCCACTTTCCTAAATTCATTCTGCAGTTTCAATTACAGAAATTATTTGTCATTCTTTTATCTCTGTCTGCCCCACGCTGCACCTTCTATTCCCCCCGCCTCCCCCAAAAGAATTTCAAACCCCAACAACAAAACCTTCCATACTACTCTGATTAGCTAGGCCTGGGCTACACTTACAAGTTTTGCCAGCACAGCTATGTCGGGGGGGGGGGGGGGATTACATCCTTAACCTTCGTACCTCTGCCAACCAAAACCTCAGCATAGATGCAGTTTGTTCAGGGAACTGGTATAAGCTATAACAGCAAAAGGATTCTTTTACTGGTATAAGCTTAATCTCAACTAGGAGGGTTTGAACCAAAGTTCAAATCCCTGATCCGATGGCTATTTTATAATTTAAACCCCACGGACCAGTGTCAAGAGGCAGGATTGCGAGAGACCTGCCTGATGCTACCCAATAGTCCAATGGCTAGGACGCTTTGTTGGCATGTGGGAGGCTCATGTTCAAAACCCGCCTCCATGTTAGGCAGAGGGGGGAATTGAACTGCGGTTTCCCACAACCCAGGTGAGTGCCTTAGTAACTAGACTAAAGGTTATAAAGGAGCCAGCTTTCCCCTCCCCCAGTTTTGTGACTGGTGCCTAAGTCCTGCAAAAATATTTTGGCTGAAACTATTTGGTGAATTTGGGTCAAATCCCCAAATGGTTTTGGGTGGGCTGAAACTGCCTTCTTTGGCAAATAAACTATTTATCTCCAATTCTACCCAGTTCTACCAGCAAAGACTTTCTAGTGTGGACAAGGCCTTAGTGTTACTGGTGCAAAAGGGTTGCTGGGAGCCATCCCCAGACGTGACGGCTTATCAGTTGCAGGTGAATGAGAATACTGTTTGTAATGTGCTTTTCTCTTTCCAGATGAAAGGCATTGTACAATGTTATTTTTTGTTAGAAACATAGCAGGTGCATTCACCTAAAAATACCTTGGCGTGCGTATCGTCTCTCTATTGCGTGTTTAGCATGCTCACCAAAGCTGAGACTAGGCTTACTGAGAAGAGCCTTCCAAACTTTCCGCTCCAGAGTGTTCTAGGCCCGGAGTGCAAGAGCCCCTGACCCAGTCACCCTTGTCCAGGTGGTGGCTGCCAGTGCTGCATGAGCAAGTTGTTTCATTCTGAACCGAGCCAATATCCTCCAGGCTTGGGGCATGTGGAGCTGACACCAGGTAGCAGAATGCAGATCTGGCGGATCCACCAGGAGAGAATGAGACATGGTAAGGAGTGCGGGGAGAAAGGGAGAATATTGGTGGGTTTTTGTGTGTGTGCACCAGTGTTTAATTAGAGAGATCTACCCAGTCAGGATCTAAAGTGTTTGTTTAATTTTTTAAAACTGCTTTAATCCTCCCTTTCATTTAAGAGACTCAAAGGTTTGCTTTTGAGCCAATAATTAGCTTAGCAATAAAAATGCTTCTAAAAATGCTTGTTACTCCATGGAGGAGATCAAAACCACAGCATACATTAATAATGAAAGGGATCAATAGTTGGAGCAAGGGAAGGGGAACCTGCTAGTCCTGGCTCAGTAAAAGAGTTAAGCTAGAGAAGGACCACTACCAAAGAGGTAATGGGTTACTTGGGAGTCCCGCTGAGTGCAGCCTGGCAGGACTTGTTGTGAGGCAGTGACCTTCCTTGCCTTGCAGTGTGTGTTCCAAGAAACAAGGGCCCTGATTCTCCTTTTCCTCACTTCAGTTTTATACTGCTGCAATTCCATTGACATCAGCTGTGTTACTGTTGATTTTACACCAGTGTGCATGAAAGGTGAATAAGGCTACAAATGAGCTGCAGCCACTGCTGTTCTGCTCCATCTGTAGAGCGGAGAAGTGTCCATCAGCATCAATTCCATTGCAGTATACGGTTCTGTATGAACATCTGCTATGGATCCTGCTTCCCTGAGCTTTTACAACCCTTGTTCTGGTCTGGCCTGTCTCACTTCCGTCCACTCAGGTTTTTCACTGGCCACGGGTGGGTGGTGCACAGCGGACTGGGGAGTCAGTGTTGTTGATTCACATCTGACCAGCAGGGGGAGCTCTTGCCTACAGCATTCCTTCTCTGTAGTTTCGAAAGGTGTGTGTCTGTGTATCTGTCCTAAAGCCTGAGTTCCCCAGGGATCAGATGAACTTGCGATTGCTGTTTTCCATGCTAGTAGAGGTCATCTGAATCGTTGTCACTTGTGCCATGTTCCCACTCATACACACGCACTTGTGAGCGTGCGTGTGTAGATACACTCGTAAAACTGATGATCGTGAAATCGGTGAAAAATGATGAGAAGCTATTTGTTTTATTTCACTGCAGAGTGAAAATGGTGCTTTTAGTGACAGTGGCTCTCTGCTTGTGGGGAAGCTGGTGCATGTGTTTGTGTGTATGTGTGGGGAGGCCCTTTAAGTTGTCCCCTGTGTTTGGAGCTAAGTTTGCACTGAAACGTGCACTTGAAGCAAGACTAAAATCTGTTTCGTATTTGAATGATTGAACTTAGCCTCCATGTTTGGCCCAGTACTGGCCTCTGAGGACCAGCTGAATTTTCTATGTAACCTCCTTGGCAAGTAGTTTACTAATTTTGTGAAAAGAATAATTTTAAAATAGCTCCTTTGAAAAAGCTTGCTCTGTTCTCCTGTTTCTTCGGGTTCCTCTGGCCCAACTCCCACAACCTCCAAATTTCACAAAGTCCTGTTCTGATAGGCCACTTCTGTCCCTTTCCTGTTGTGCTAGGTACGCAGTACAAAGTGAATTTAAAGCAGCTAGAGATTGCTGCTGGAGAATTCCCCCTGTGTTAGCTCCCTCCTCCAAAGTGCCTGAGTGGACTGCGGTGCAGTGGAAAATCGGGCCCATCAAGTTATTCCCCATATTCAGGTTAAACTAATAAAGCTACACCGAGATTAGCCAAAGGAGTTGCTCAGATCCAGCAGCTACTTCCATTTTCCAGTGCTGGCTGCCCAGTGGTGGCTGCCTCTTGACTATCTGTCAGTCTCAACTTTAGATCGGGGTGGCCAACCTGAGCCTGAGAAGGAGCCAGAATTTACCAATGTACATTGCCAAAGAGCCACAGTAATACCCCAGCAGCCCCCCAGCAGCCCCCCACCCCACTCCCAGCGCCTCCCGCCCGCCAGTGGCTCCGCCGATCAGCGCCTCCCCCTCCCTCCCCGCACCTCCCGATCAGCTGTTTTGTGGCCTGCAGGAGGCTCTAGGGGGGCGAGGGGGAGGAGCGAGGGCACGGCAGGCTCAGGGGAGGGGGTGGGAAGGGGTGGAGAGGGGGTAGGGTCCATGGCAGAGCCAGGGGTTGAGCCGTGAGCACCCCCCGGCACACTGGCAAGTTGGCGCCTGCAGCTCCAGCCCCGGAGTCGGTGCCTTTACCAGGAGCCGCGTATTCACTTCTGAAGAGCCGCATGCGGCTCCGGAGCCACAGGTTGGCCCCCCCGGCTTTAGATACTTATGTGGCCCCACTTAGCATAGTATCTGAGCACCTTCTCCAGCATATTTATCCTCCTAGTACTGTCCTACCCCACAGAGATGTTATGACCCCCATTTAACAGATGGGGAACTAAGGCACAAAGAGACTAAGACTATGTCTATGCTGCAATTAGACACCCATGGCTGGCCCTCACCAGCAGACTCGGGATTGCAGGGCTTGGGCTAAGGGGCTGTTTAATTTTGGTGTAGACATTTTGTCTTTCTGGGACCCTTCCACCTTGCAGGGTCCTGGAGCCCAGGCAAATTGTGGTGCGCAAATGTCTGCACCACAGTTAAACAGCCCCTTAGCCCAAGGCCTGTGAGCCAGAGTCAGCTGGTGAGGGCCAGCCATGGGTTTTTAATTGCAGTGTAGACATACCCTGAGTGACCTACCCAGGTAGGAAATCTGGTAGAGCAAGGACTTGAACATAGGTCTACCAAGGCCTAGGTTAGTGCCTGAACCAGTGGACCATCCTTCCTTTCCTCTGCACAGATCCCTGGTCAGGCAGGCAGGCTGAGCAGCGGGGAATATGGAGGTGGGCTCTGGGAGGTGAGCAGAGATGAGGGGAGGAGGGATTTTAAGCAAGGACATGTGGTCTTTTTGGGAGAAGAGGCTGTCCTACAGGGGGGGAGTGGTTGTGGTAGGGACCCTGGTTGGACAGGAAGCCTAGTGTCTTTGCCCAGTGTCTCTGGTGCACTGGGGCAGCAGTGCCATGGAAAGACCTTCATGAGTCAGTGCATCAGCACAGAGACACTTGGCTAATTTGGTGCTGCTACCTTGGCTCTCGGGAACACCATCCACTGAGGCTGAGTGGCTCTGTACCAAAGCATCGTGTGCTTCCCATAGCTCTACTGCCACCTTAACATGCTGGGGAGGCCTTTGTGCCAAAGTGCATTGGATCCACTTCATTCCAGGCTCCTGCTTTACCACCATGAGCTTTTAAACTTGAGCTGTGGCTGGAGAAGAGAAGTAGTTAAGGTTGAGCAGGGGAATGGATGAATGGAGTGTAAATGGGAGTTGAAAACCGAGCTACTTATTTCCATGCCTTTCCCACTTTGCCTTAGTGGGATATGCGGTCTAGCAACTTTAACAGTGTTTTGTGAGGGGATATATCATTACTCTGTAAATCTTTCTGGGGATTTCAGGAACTTTTAAATTCCTCTGAGCGGGGACCTTTGTGCTTGTCTGTGAAGTACCATGCACATTCTTGGTGTTCTATTAATAATAAAAGGCTGTAGACATGTGGTGATATCATTTTAGTGGCTTCTAGGTGTAAGGGAAGGTGGACCATCAGGGAATTACAGTGGATCCTGAGAGTCCTGTCTTATAATGATCCCATACTTGCCTTTGCTAAGAGTAAAATTCCCCTTAGAGTGGCTGAGGTCCCCAGATGGCCAAGTCGCTGCTCTGTAGCATTGGAATGCAAAGCTGTAGACAACAGATGGTTTCCTTGTGCTCTGAAATATTACTTAAGTGGCCTGTATGGATCTGGCCATTGTTATGTTTCCTTGTGCTTCTCTCTCATTTTGCAATACACTCAGAGACGCAGTGTGTCTTGCTGCCCTTGGTAGTCTATCCCATAGACTATCATCTTGCATATGGAAGGTCCCACAGAGCTCACTCGGTGACCATTGTATGTGTGAAAATCTGCATCTAGCCAGGGTAAAATGGCTTGTGATTTAAACCACTCTTTGGAACTATTTATATATAGGGTAATCGGGATTGAAGTGCTCCTGTTGGTGTACTGTAAATGGAAAGAATGTCAGGATGAGGATAGAAATCATCCCAAGTGTTACAATCCCTGTAATTTCTGTAGAGAAATTTTGCAAATGTTACACTGAGAGAAACTGACATAGTATTGAACATTAAAGTCAAGCTGCAGGATAAAGGTTTTGAATGTCTGTGGGTGAGTGTAAAATACATGGATAGTTGTTTGCTGTTACTATTTGTTACTAAAGAAATGGGCCTTTGCTAATTGGCAGAGATTGGTTTAACAAGATAAATCTGGATTGGAATACAGTGCATCACTTGTATGGTCTGGTGATAAAATTCAAAAACCCAGAATCTGTTTTTGATTCAGGCAAAGGCTCAGCGAGAAAGCATAATGGCAAAATGACTTGGACTTAAGAGAATGTGGAATGATATTTTTAATACTCACTCTGTGCCTTGTGTTTTTTCAAGAACCTGCAGGAAAGCAGTTTGAGGAATTAGAGAAGCAAAGAATGATTTTTGCTGTTGAGTTTAGTGAACGGGCTGCACTGGGTGTGTGTGTGTATGTGAGAGACAGGGAGGGGGCGTGTTTTCCTAAAACTGATGGCAGGATAAAGATTTTGTGATGTCTATAAAGTCATCATCAAACTCCTGCTTGAGATAGTTCAGTGACTAGTTCCAAACCCATCAGCTGTATTTGCCAGGAGGAGTGGAGTTTACAAAATCTGGCCCAAGCACTTCCACTGGTTGTGTAAAGAGGGTTTGGGGTTTTTTTTAAAAAGGATCTTGCTCTGTCATTGAGTGTACAACTTTGGCTATTTAAGGACTTATATGGCCTCCATCACTGTAGGGTTTGATCATTTCACACATCTTTAGCAGAGCTATCTTTATACTGCCCAGCCTTTGGTAGTGTTACCCCATTTTGAACTTCGGGACTCGAGAGAGAGATTAAGTGAATTTTGCCCACAGGCCCACCATGAATCTATGGCAGAGTTGGGAATAGAGCTCAAATCTACCAAGTCTTAGTCAGGTCTAATGCCTTAACCATCTTTCCAATTTTTGAAAGACTACCACATGGCATAATTAATATCCCAATGAATAATTGATTGAATTCTCCAAAGTTTAAATTTTGTCTGCTAGTTTAGAGGAAATTTTTAAAAAAGTATTAATTTAGGGAAACTGTGGAGAAACCTTGAAGAGGTTCTAAAATGGTTACAAAAATCTAGAATGAGGATTGAGAGAGAAAGGTGCTTTCTTCCAGAACTAAGTAGCTTGTTTAGGGCATAGCACAGATTCTGAGTGGATCCATCCTTTCATAGGAAGAAAAGGCCATTGAGACTCTGACTGTAAACCAAAAATATTTCAGCTTTAAGATAACTTTTTAAAGCAATGTTAAACTACTATGGAAGATTCATTCCAAATTTGTCTCCACTAATAAAGCCAAGGGTTGAATTCAGCTGGCTCCTGATGGCTCAGCAAATTGGCATTTATTTTGGAAGCTGCCTTCTGGCAGTGGTCCAGAGTCTGAGCTTTCCTTTACAACAAACAATTGAAGTCTGTAGCAGTCTTTATGGATAAGTAACCCCTCCAAATATGAACCATGTGCAAACTGATGCAGTAGTGTCTGCCTGAGTCTGCAGACAGCCTGAAATATAGCTCTGCGAAATGTGTAAATGGCCCTGTTCATCACAATGGGGCATTGATTCTAAAGCCCTTGATGATGGCAGTGTTGTTAACTATTTCAGTGGTCAAAGCAAACAAGGAAGGACTGTTTATGCTATGAAGAGCTGGCATTGCAAGGTGTGATAAAAGAGACAGACAGATAAAGGGGGAAAGCAGAGTTTTGCAAGGCCCTGAAAGGAAAGACAAGAAACTTGAATTTGATGCTATAGAGGAGCAGAAGCCAGAGGGCGGGGGAAGGATTCAGAGTTAGGGGGGTGACTTGGTCAGAAGATGAACAAGGAGGAGCATCTTGGGAGCAATGTTCTGCACAGACCAGAGGGTGACAACGTGAGTGTCGGGGAAGCCAGGGGTGAGGAGCTCACAGGAATTGAGACTGGGGGTGATGAATGTAAAATAGGTTTGGATGGAAAAGAAAGGCAAAAGTTTTGAAAAGGAAAAGAAAATCTGAGGAATTCCACCATCCGGGTACATTTTAGTCCAGAGTTTATTACTATGAGCAAGTGACGCTCTTCATTATGTGCAGGAGCTGTAATTGTTTACGTGGGTAAAGATGGAAAAGAGAAAGCCATAACTTTTTACTTCACAAATGGTTAACAAAGGCTGCAGTGAATTACACCCTGTGCTGCCTTCTCAACTGAGGTATTTTTGGAACAATTAAAATTCACAAATATACATTTGAAAATAAATCTACCTTGATCACTGATCAACACCTTGAGTGAAAAAGACCGCAAAGAAAGTATTCCACCTATTGCAACAGCTAGGATTCAGAGGTGGGCTATAATCTTAGCTGCATATCCATGTTCTACCCAGCACAAGCCTGAGTGAATCTTGCTCTCTCAGTTGCCTCTAGAAGTAGGGACACAACTGGAAGTAGAATCAGGATATAGACTTTTCCCATTACTGCTTGAGAAAGAGTGGTTACATTTTTCTCCAACATCTAAATGGCTTAGGAGCCTAAGGGCTTGTCTACACAAATACTTAGTTTGCAGCAAGCAGGGGTGTGAATCTACCTCACCCTAGCCTGCTGTGCACTAACTGTCTGTGTGCACCTTGCTGACATGTACTAACAGTTTAGTGTGCTTTGATCTAGTCCCATTTCAAAGCAGGTTAAAGCAAAGTGTACTGTTCGCGCACATCAGCGGGGTCCAGCAGGCTAGCGCAGAGCAAATCCATACCCCAGCTTGCCACAAACTAAATATTCGTGTAGACAAGACCGTAATCCTACTTTGAGAAGTGGTTGGAGGTACAGATTCTCAAAGGTAGTTTGGGAACTAAGTTATAAGAATTAGATGCCTAACTACCTTTTGAGGACCTGGAACGAGGTTCTCCTAATTCCCATAAACTTTCAAAGAGATTTAGGTGCCTATGTCACTTTTGAAAGTGGGACTTAGATGCTTTTGAAAATGCTACCCATAGAAATAAGATCTTTCGTTTGATAAGATAATGTGGTGTAGTTTTTCTGGTTGGCCAAATCATATAGCAGGTGAGAAATTTCATCCTTATTCCTGTAGAAAAATGGAGTTGACAGCAGGGAATTATTGTTTACTATCGGTTATAAGATTAATACCATAAAGCATACATGCTAAAATTACATGAACGTCACCAAAGCAAAGCGAAAATGAGAAGTGTGGTGGTCAGACTTAAACCAAGACATAGCAGAAGAAATTAGCCAGTGTGAACTCTGAAACATGCCAGAAATTGCTTCATGGCAGTGGGGTATTAGGCCTTGGCGAAGACAACGCATTGATTTATTTTTCCCCAGATCAGAGTAAGCATATGTATGTACTTGTAGCTGATGCATTTTCCAGGTGGTTGGCAGTAACATGTAGTATATTGCAAATGCTTTGGCTGTGCAGACTATTGAGCCATTGCCGACTATGTTGGCATCATATGGTTTGTCTAAAAAGATGAGACATTCGGTAAATCACACGTAATCAGTTTTATCTCTTGGCTTCAAGGGGGTCAGTGAGGTGTTTTGTGTGGACGCTTAAAAGCGCAATAGAGAGAAAGGAAGGTAGAGTTCTGCAGTGCATCTTTGACTGGTTGTATAGCTCAGCCCTACAGACCCCAGCCCAGGAAATTCCGGCAGCGCTAACTACTAATAACATCAGGTAAGAATTAAATTTGTTGAAGCAAATCTAGCAAAAGAAAGGAGAGGAATAAACAGCGCAGCGGAAGAAACCCATAATACAAGCCTCCCAGGCTTTTGTGTGTAAACCAAAGAGCATCAGTTTTAAATTACAGGGGAAGACCAAACCAGGGAAAGGTGCTGTAAGAAAAGCATGAGGGCTAGTGACACACTTGGGGAGGTATATAGAGAACGGATGATGAAGAAACATGTTGTCTAGCTGTTACTAGATTAAAATATAGTAATTACATGGTCACCGGCAACCTCAGTTCCTTTTCTAAAAATGAGAACGTTTGTTTCTCTCTCTCTCGCTGGCCTGGTGATGATACCAATGGCATTGTTACGGTTGAAAACAAGGAACTGGAAGAGCAAGTGACAACAGCTGTCCCTGACATGCAAGTCTTGCCAAAGCAGAATCTCAGAGCTTCCAAAAGATGATCTTTGTAACGTGAATATTACACAGGAGGAGTCTGGAGTTCTTAAGAATATGAACCATGTGGTTCCTGCATTTTTTTTTTAATTTTTATTTTTTTTAAGGTCTGGAACGGCGTATGACATAGGTAGAAAAGCTGTCATTTGGAAGCAGTTGTAGGCTGAGTCCAAGAATGGGGTAGGATGGGTAGTAGATAAATCCCTCAATGTGTTTGACTCAGATGCTATTGTGATGGGAGCAATGTAAGTACACAGACAGGCAAGCTTGGATTTTGGATGCGGGGGGAGGGGGGACGAGGTCACAGCCTTAGGGGTTTTATGGAAAGGTGTTTGACTTGGGTGACAGAGACTTCAGTAGCTGTTAGGTGTTGGTTCATTGAGACTCTTCTGGAAGCGTCTGTTTTTCCAGAAGCTACTGTAACCACCTCCTGTTATCCAGAAGCAACGGGGTGGAGGGGGGTGTGTGTGTGGTTTTTTTTTTTTTTAACATTAGAGGAAAAGTGAGCCAGAATACATTTAGAAGTCTGTAGCCACAGGTTCTGGGAAACCAGTTCTCAGCCAGTTCTTTAACATCTGCTGTGCCACATGTGAAACTCAGTCCTGAGGAAAAAATCTCTGTAGTTTTTAATCAGTGCAGTTATAATGGATTCTTATCCTGGTTCCATACTTTGAACCAATCCATGTATCAGCTTGATTGCAGCCCGCGTACACCCAATGGTACGTGTACCTTAGCTTGAGAATTGCTCTTTTCTGCATGCCACTTGAGTAGAGCAGTGACTGCGCATGGTCACAATAGAGCAGATGCCCTGTTGGGACTGAATCCGATGCCTGGGTCTGGGGCACAGTTATTGAAGAGTTCTGATGATCTAGGTAATGCTTCTAGAAATGCCGAGCTCTGCACTTTGCTTTTCAGAATCTGTTGCCTGAAGAAGATGGTCTGGAAGGGGTTTCTTCTTTTCCCTGGGTACTAAAGATCCAGTGACCACTCTGGCTTCAGGATTCAATTGGTCCCTAATTGTGGGTGGTTTCTCTTCCTTTTCCCGCTCTCCCACCCACACCATTATCTGTGGCCAGGCTGGAATAGTGGGGCTAGGGGTCTCTCTGTCTCTGTCTCTTTCTCTGAACCAGCAGTGGTTCCCAAATTTATTTGATCGCACCCTCCTCCTTTGTGTCTGTAGTAGATTACGGCCCCATCCTGCCACACAAGAACTTATACCAATTAAAAAAAATCAAGATGCAACTCTCACTAAATATTAAAAATAGTACAGCATTGATTCAAACAGAGCCATTTAAGACTACAATAATGCAAATTTTAAGTGAGATATTGCTTATTGGCATCACACTAGTTACTAGTGCGATGAGTGTGCCTGGTTTTTGGAGCAGAGCAATTCCAACCTGGGTTGGCAATGCCATACCATGCCACCCTTATTTCTCTGCTGCTGCTGGCGGCAGCGCTGCCTTCAGAACTGTGTGGCCAGAAAGCAGCAGCTGCTGGCTGGGTGCCCAGCTCTGAAGGCAGTGTGCCCCCTCCCAACCTCCGCCGAATACATTCTGCACCCCCCAGTTTGAGAATCTCTGCCCCACGGCAGAAGAAGCTGGTGCTGTGTTGCTGCTGGTGGCAGTACCCACCTCTTCCCGGAGCCCAGGGGACTGTAATTGCCATGGTACGCAGCCTGGGGAGGGGGCAGGAGTTTGCTCTCCAACCTTTGCTTTCTTGCATGACCACTTATACTGCTGCTGTGCAGTGCTGGAGTATTAGGAGAATTTCCTTTTCTTTGTTTTATTACATTATTACTCTTAACTATATCCACTCCCTGCACGTCTCTGGATCACCTTGAACTGCTCCCTGCCCTCCTTGGGGTGGGGTTATAAGCATAAAGACAAATGGAAGTACGGGGGATCATCTTCCAGTCCTGCTGGCTCCATGGGAGCTGATGTTGCTCAGCACCTTGCTAGGCTGAACTGTATGATTTTTATCTGGACAGTTGTTTTCAAAAGGTTGGTCACAAACTGCTAGTGAGTGATGGCTTGAGAGGGAACCCCCAAGAGGCCGTCCCTGAGTCTGTCTCCCATTTGAGGAGGCTGTCTGCTCTTCTCCTTCTCTTCCCAGGGATTACCATAAGGGAGGCAGAACGAACTCCACCTCCTGTTTGTTCATGGTGGCCCTGGCAGATGTGCCACAGCTTCTGGGGGCACAGGTTGCTTCTTTGTTTTGTCCTGCATTTTCTGAACACTCAGCGTGCTGGGTAAGATGCACAGGGAATGTTGCTGCTGACTTGGGGATCTGGGCTGCTCTGTCTTCTACAGGTAGACCTGCAATTATCCCAGGTGAAGGAACAAGAAGATGCAGAGACTAAAAAAAGAGCCGCCTCTGATTGAGAAGAGCTTGGGGATGCTGTATCTCCAAACTCTGCTGCTAATTATTCTGAACACACATACTTTCTGGCTGTGCCTCCCTCTCTCCCTTTTCCTGTCAGTCCACCTGCATCGGTTCAAACAAATCGGAGTAGATCAAAATCACTATCAGAGTCTTCCAAAATATCCTCTCTTTAGGAGGAGAATGAGGTGTGGTGGTTAGCAGGGGAACTGGGAGTCAGCTCTTCCTAGGTCTGTCAATGATTTTGTGTGAGACCTTAGGTAAACTCAGGCAAAATGACTTGACCATCTGTTTTTATAATCTAAACCTTGGCTTCCCCCACAAACACACTTGTTACTTCTGCTCATGTCTTTTCACTGCTGAGCATGTGTGGGGCAAGTCATGTTCTCTCAACTGTGCCTTGGTTCTAAACAGCTTTGTCTCTCTTCTCAAACAGCCTCTTCTGTCTCCCATCCTGGCTGATTCTGCTTTGCTTTCTGTTCCTTCTTCTGGCCATTCTCTCAGCTTCCACCTCCTTCTTCACCCTTCCTGCACACAAACTTACTCAGACTTCTTTGCCTAGGTTCTCCCTAGATTCCTGAAAAGCAGATTTGTCAGTATTGAGCAGGATCTCTCACTGGCTGTCTCTCTCTCCTCCCTTTCCAAGCTCCAATTTTATCCTCCTCTGCTTTATTCTTGCTTTTGACTTGCATCTTGCTTCTGTTTGCCTCTCACTCTCCAACAGGTTTGGCAGGACAGACAGTCTTGAATCCTACTTAGTCAAAGGGCTTTCTGTGGCAGTCTGATCTGGCTTACATTGGTTTTATGCTGCAGACTTACTCCTGATTTACACCCATGTATGTATAAGAGAAGGTTTCTTATTGAGTCTCTGGACTGGATTGTGCCCCCAGTTACCTCGTAGAATAAGGCTGGAATAAATGAAGGTTTACAGGTGGGATTTGGCCAGGTGGCAGAATTTTATGTGGCCAGAAGCTGTGGGTTCATCCTGAAGCTGTCTGGTGTAGAGGCTGTCATCTGACTGCTTGGATGAAGAGGGCTCTGGTTTGAAGGGGTGAGATATTTTGGATAACTTGTCCTTCCTGTTGTTAAAGTGTCCTTTCTCTTCACACCAAATTGGGCCCTATAACTTCAGAGGTTGCTCCAGTAGAATTACTTGTCATGACCCTATTCAGACTAACCAGCCCCAGGGACAAGTGTAACCCCGCTCCCCAATTTTTTAAAAATAATTAATTAAATGAAATCCTCCTTCAAGTGTGGCAAACCAACTTCCTTCCCAGCCTCAGAGGAGGGGGGCATCCCCTTCGCTGCAGTGGATAGTCTCTTCCATCCTCTCCTGTGACTGATTTTGCTCCCTAGTATGGCTCCTTGAAGTATCAGTGCCCACACACTACAGCAGTTAGGTGCCAAAGCGTGAGTATGTATAATAATAAGGCTGCAGTTTGGAGAAGTTTTGGGAGGATTTTTCTCTCCTAATAATCTGTTGGAGTCCATTGGAATCTTTGCCTGGGAAAAGTAGCTGCTTCTGGATTGTTGTGTGTGTATTTTGGCCTTTTCCTCTACAGCCCTCCCAGGGGAAACAGTGTTGCTACTGGGTAATTTTGAAAATCAGTGCCTTTTAGAGAAAAAATATTTTGTTTCCTCAGAGCTGAATTTTGCTGAAAATGGTGGTGCTTGGTCCATCTATGAGCCTCAGTCTCTGGGATCCCAGGGCTTGGGGATTATAATAAATAGAACTAAAGTCCATATAAAGATTCAACCAGGAACCCAATGGATGGGCTGAGTGAAATTCCTATTCATTGCACGCTCCCCCAAGAAAGGGCCTGTGTAAATAGATGGATTTTCAACAAAGGTGTCGGAGGATTTGGGATCCTCCAAACCAAAGTGTGAACAAGGTTTGGATCAAGCCTTTCATTGAAAATGCCCTGCCAGCAACCCACCGGTATGGCAATCTAGAGACTGTCATTATTAATACAAGTGGTGGTGTTAGGCTAGAGGCAGTCCTCTCTCCTCTTGCTCTAAGGCAGAGAGGACTCAAACCCTAAAGACCACAGTAAGTCAAGGACAACACATTGAGTTGCACTGAGCTATGAACGAGAAGCCAGTGTGCTAAGTGAACTACCAGCGGAATGTGCTCCCTGCAAGGAATACCCCTAAGTGGGCAGCTGCCTTTTGCAGAAGCCTGGATGTGGGTGGTGAGATGCCAAATCCTAGAGAAAAGGTTGCAACCTCCTGGCCAGGAGCAGGTGGGAAATGTGGGGAGAGGACTCCTGGCTATGAGTGCATCCTACAGGAGCCCTGAACGATACACCAACTAACAGAAAGCGGCCAAGCCCTCTCTATGGAAAGGCAGATGGTAGCTTGGGGGCAATGGAATGGGCATGTTGTGGATCTTTAGCTCAGTTTCTGAGGGGGACACACTGCAGAGGGAGCATCAGGGGCTGCTCAGCCTCATGAGGTCTCAGCAGCTTTCAGTGTGGTTAATAAGCAAAAAAGGCCCAGACTCATGTGGTGTGTGCTGGGCCTGCTTTAAGTTTCAAGTTCTCTATACACACCCAGTTGGCAGCTTTGCACTATAGTGTGAAGTGTCGGAGTCTGAGGCTCAGTAACTCGCCTCGCTTTATGTTGGTCTGGTTGTATGTGGCGAGGGTGTTGCTGCGGGGAGGAGGGGGATTTTGTGAGATGCTGCAGGACGGATTTGAGGGGGTTATTTTACTCCCATCCTCAGATTTATTTGGGAAATTTGAGCACTTTTTAAACAATATTTTAAAAAGGTGCTTTAAGGCTTTTGATCACGGACAGCTCCAGATTAAAATGAGGCAGAACTTGCATGCAGACGTCTGGGTTGTGAGGAAGGGGTGGCAAGACTCAGGGGTCTGATGCAAGACCCTTTTGGTCTCCTAATCAAGAGCCAGTGAGAAACTGTTCATAATTTCTCCCTCTTCACTTCCACCCTGCCACTTTCTTACGTGTTGTAATGATCTTTTAAAGGAAAGGGATAGTCTCTGATTTCTATCCCTCCCCCCTCCCGGGGTCTCAGAGCCCGGGCTTCAGCCTGAGCCTGAACGTCTACACTGCAGTTTTACAGCCCTGCAGCTGGAGTTTCATGAGCCCGAGTCAGCTGGCAGATGTGTGACTGCTGTGTAGACGTACCCCAAGTGTCTCTCTGAAATCCAGGCCATGTATAACGACACAGCATTACATTTGGCTAAGCCACCTGACCTGTTTCATTGTGATGTTTGAAACCTTCTCATTGCTGCACCCCTGAGTTTTGTGACAGGCTAATGGGAATCCAATCCCTGCTCCTGTTGTGTGCTGTGGAGCATCTACACTGGCTCTCTGTGGGTAAGAGAGTGAGTGAGTGTATCCCACTGCTACTCCAGAACTCTCTCCTCTCAGGGAGATGGCAGCCCTGCCATTTCACGGGCAAATACTAATGCGTGTAAACATTTTTCAAAAGGCATTACCTCTTTCTGCATGTACTTTGTTACATTCCCACAAACATGACTCGGTTTGATAGATGGGTAAACAGGGAACAAGGAGGGGAGAGGGGCGCGGGAGTGAAATAAACACACGAGCCTGCTGTAATTCAAAGCAAGGCAAAATCAGATTGTGCGCTTTGGCTAATTTTCTTATTCAGCTATTGATCTAGTGGCTGCTCTGGAGTCTATTAGCAGTCAGCCAGTGAAAATATTTCCCACTGGGGGCTCTGACCTGAGACGGGGGTGAATCTATAGCAATTTGTTCAAACAGAGGAAAGCTTTTCCCTCTGATTTGTATTCCAATTTGCACCATGTACAGAGGGGGCCCCTTCCTGGGGGTTTGCCGGACAGTGCTTGTCAAGTGGGAGTCAGGCTCCAGCCAGCTGAAGAAAGCCTGGTTGATACCCAGAGTCACCCTCCATCTGTCTGTCTCTCTCTTCGTTATCCATCCTCAGTATCTGCCCCTGTAACCGGTAAGCATCTGTCTCCCAGGGGAGCATCCTGGCCCTTTGTGCCCAGGCAGCAGTGGGAGGATGTAGGGCTGCATCCTGTCAACGCTGCCCGCGAGGGGCGAGGAGGCACCTCCAAAGAGAACTGTTTATCAAAGAGGAATAGTTGTGCTGTTAAGGGGACATGCACAGACACTCCGCCACTTCTTGCTGAATTTAGTGCTGGTCTAAGGTGTCAGTTTGACAGCAGCCCTGAAGATTTAAGTCATCTATATTGTGGTCCTGGCCACTCGAATCTACCTGCCCTGAAGACTGAATTAAATTGAAGACCATTGAAGTGCTTCCCTTCCTGCCTTTCAAGTAGCCAGGACTGTACAAATGCCAGCAGTACAAGCTTCCTGTGCACCCCCTCCCACCCAGCATGAGCAGTGGTAGTTTAAACTTCCCTTGAAGGCACCCAGAGCCTGCTACCAATACGCTTCAGTTCAGGCTCTCTGCTGGTTAGATCCTTGCCTTTTCTGTTTGACAGTGCACACAAGGGTGCTAATTGTAATGAGTTCTTGTGTTGCGGGCTGTTTTCTATTAGGAGCTCAACTGAAACCCACTGACCCTTTTCATGGGGGGTGCCAAACAGCCATCTGGTAAATTTCAGTCCCTGTCCTCCTGGGATGGATTTGAACCGGTGTCCTAAGGATGAAAAGTCCCCCCTCTTATTCCCCTGAGCTCCTGGTTTCCAGTGAAGGTAATTCTTCAGGGGTAACCTGGGCAAGAGATCATTTCCTTGGCAGCCTTTAGTCTTATTCTTGGTGGTATTTTGTAGAGCACTTTGAGATCCTCAGACGGAAAGCCCGAGAGCAGTGGAAAATATCACGGGAGAGCCTGGGGTGCGCAGCTGCTGGCTGGAGAGGTCACAAGCAGCTCCAGTTCTGTCTCCGGTCTCCTACTGAACTGGACTGACTAGATCGGGTGCCAAAAGCTCACTGCAACCCATTGTGTGGATTGCTGTGACTGTCCCTGTCTAGAAATTAGTCCAAAGGTGTCTGGGATGTATTGGATGGACTGGTTAAATGTGGGATCATGATACGAAAGGCTGAGAGGTGGCCCAAAAAGCTCCCTGTCTGTACAGAAGGGGGTGGGTGTGGTGGGGAGAGGAGAGGAGTGACTCTAGGAATCCCCAACAGGCTTGGACTCTCCAGTGATCTGATAACCTCCCAAATGCTAGGGGGCACTGGGAATTGGAGGGCATCTTTGGAGGCTGCCTGTATGTTCTAAACTGAATAAATCCCTAATTCTTAGTAGGCCATTAGGCTTCAGTATGGACTGGTGACGACAACTAATACATCTCAGCTGCTTGTGGCCCAGGTGGGAGACTTGTTCTGGGATTTCAGCGTGGAAAGTTCTTTGGCATCCTGTATTTAAAGTGGAGGAAGAGGAGAGGGGTGGAAGAACAGGCAAAGGGAATAGGGGAGACAGGAGGGTTGGATTGACACTCCCATTAATTTTTCAGATTTTGGAAATTGACTAGGGCTTTGCTTGGCCTTTGCTGCTTTTGGCTTTAGTTTAGTGCCAGTCATTGAGACACCTGGACTTATGTAGAGAGAGAAAGCGAGAGAGCAAGAAGAGGTAGAGTGGGGAGGAGAAAATAAATCAGAGCCTTAAATCTTAAATCCATTCAATTTTTAAACCACAAGTTTATTTTTGACTTGGCCATAACTTTCAGGGAACCAGCCTGGATTCCAGGGAGAGCTGTAACTCCAGCTTCAAGAAAGAGTGTGCAAGTTTATGAGCTTTTTAAAGCAGTCAAGCAGAGGTCCCTGTAGGAGCTGACATCAGGGGAATGGGGGAGTCAGTGTGTTGTAATATTTAGGGGATTATTTAACAGTGTCAGGGGCAGGCTGGGACCTGCTTTTTTTATAGGGAGTAGAATGCTCATTAATGTGCTGGGGAGAGGGAGAGAGAATTACCAAAAGAGGCTACATCCCTTCTGTCCAGCCAGGAGGGATGTTGAGTGCAAAGAACCAGAACCAGCTCTTGTTATCTGCCTGTTCCCTACATTTGAGGGAGATCCTGATCCCATCAGCTGAGTACATGGCTTCAGGGCAGTAGGCAGCATGGGTACTACACAGTTAAAGCAAAGGAAGGAAATTAAAATCCAAGGTGATGCTTGATGTACACTGAAGATTAGGTCCCATCAGGAGCAGGCACTTAAGAGTTTCACACCAGATAATTGGTCTAGTAATTCAAGCATCTTGCTTTGGGCATGGCCAGGCCCTGAGACTTTAGAGGAAGGTGGAATGACTCATGTAATGCAGTACATTTGTTATTTTACATCCTCCCCTAGCCTCTTCATTGCACTGAACCTGCTGCCCTTTAATTCCATTGTCTTTTTGTTCTTGGGTTGTGAGACTGGCCCCAAGAGGGAGAACTGAACAGGTTTTCACTGGGTTCTTAACACTTTGACTACTGGCTGCAGTGCCAGTCCCACAACACAGGAAGCAGGTTGTTGTCCTGGAGAAGATGCTGCTATGACTGCATAATGCCCTTGTGTGATTCCCATCTGGGATTCTGTGGGCAGGTCAGAGGACCATTCCACAGACAAGAAAGTGTCTTGGTGAGAGGGTACCAGGAGGCAACCAAGATGCACTGTCTTGAGAACTAATCTTAGTGAAAAGTTAAGGGTGTTGAGCTGATTTCCTTTGGAAAGAAAAGACTTGAGGTGATAGTCTCCTCAGATCCTCACATGGACAAGTCCAATGGCTTCCTCTGCTGAAGAGTCTGAAACCCACAGCAAATTGTAACTTTGTTATAGAACTTTTTCTGTAGAAGCCCTCTGGAAAAACATATGGGTTATCTTTAGAAAACCTAATAAGTTACGTATCAGAGCCTGGAGAAGTTCTGTAGAATATTAGCCTCTGGGCTCCATGTGGCTTGGTAAGAGCTCAGGGTTAGTGAATAATCATCCCATTTCTTCTCAGTACTGTTCCATGTCCCATCTAGTTCAGAACCAAGGACAGCAGCCCCCATTTCTTTCCATGGCTTCTGTGGACTCACCCATTCCAATGTATTTCCTTTAAAAAAAAAACCCCACACATTTTGTACGATATATTATTGTGAGGTAACAGGGCTGGCAGAGGGGTTAGATTCCCTGAAAGGTCAAAGAAAGCCTGTTCTTCACAGGCTTTCACTCCCAGATTCCTGTTTACACGTGTCTGCCCAATCACACTGTAGAGGAAATCAGGCTGCATCAGAAGGGAATGAGAAACTTGATCCTAAGTCTCTTCCCATTCAAAATCATATGCTTCATAAGTGTGTGCACAGTCAGGTGCCAGACACTGATGTCCCCTGGAAAAGCTCAGCACAACCAACAGCAAGGCAAGTTTTCTACATTCCCCTTTTCCATTGTCTCTCCCTTGTCACCCAAGATGTGGACCTCTAGGAATCTGAGGGAGTTCAGATTCCATGCTATGGTGCAGCGATCCCCACCAAGAGGGGCAATAGGTCACAAAATGGGGGCAGTTGGTACTGTAGACATCTGGACACTAGACTGAGAGCCACCAGTTGACTTTCCCACTGGCCCTGAGAGCATAATGACTGTTCTGGGCTGACTGAGAGCCTCTCTGGGTTATGTCCTGAATTTGTGTATAAAGTAGAGAAGGAAGAACACTGAGAGGCAAAGGGAAAGCAACTTAGCCAAGCAGGAGCATTCAGGCTCATCTCTAAACTCCTCTGAGGCTCTGCCCCCAAGGTCACTCTATATTGCAAGAGGTTGAATCTCTTGGGCTACAAACTTGTCTGCTCCCTGATCCATGACTGGTATTGTGTTTGCAGCCCTAGTCAGGAGGAGATTTTGGAGGTAATCTAGAAAAATAGCCAAAAACCAAAGAAACCAAAATTCACTCTAGAATGAAATCAGCCCCTCTAGCTCCCCACAACAGAAGCTCTGCTCTCTCCCCATCACTGATCCCTCTGTCTCCCTCCTCTGAACAAAACAACTGCTTTCCTGGCCCGCAGCCAAGTGTAAGAAATCCCCTCCCCCAAGCAGGCCTAAATCCCCCTGCTTCCTCTCCGATAACAACCCCACTTCCCTGCAAGCAGCCATTCCAGGCTCCTTAACTGTACTTCCTTATCCTGTATTGTCAGAGTGAACCCTCACCAGTTTCTGGCTTGAGGCTGGGTTTGGCCACCAGCAGCAATGGGGAGGCGGGGAGTGCTGAGAGAGAAGAACAAGTATGTGTGGGTGGTGGTCGCAGCAGGACTTTAGAGTTCCAGCCTGACTTTGCCTGCTTAAGGCTGGAAACCTTCCCTGCCATGATGCCATTGGTGGCCATTCAAAACCCTTAAGGACTAGCCAGTCTCAGGTGACCACCCAAAGTATACTGGTACCCATGTGCATTCATGGTAGGATTAGCCTGTTTCCAGAAGGTTAATGGAAGAGCATGACACTGGAGGCAGTTCTGGGCTATTTTATGGAGAGCCCATCTACCCACTCCTTAGGTATTGCATATCAGCATGCTCAACCAATGAAATACGAGCCTGACCTCATGAGCACAAATGGAGGGCAGGACACTGTTTTTTGCAGTTGCTTGAAAGTTGCCTGTTACAGGTATTCTATCATTCACATCTTTTATCTGGGAGTGGGAATAATACACTTCCCCCCAGCCCTGTGCATGCTAAGTGTGCTTTGCTCATGTGCCGTTCCATCTGCCCGTCTTTAACCCCATCTCCTGTAGCCGCCGCGGACTGCACGCAGCCGTGTACTTCTGGGAAGTCTCGCTGAGCTCTGATGTGCAGAAGCACCAGATATATAGTTTCTGAGAACTCTTCTCAGCAACTGGAGCTTCTCCAGGAGGGGAAGGAGTGTTCAGCCAAGGAGATGTGCAGAGTACATGCTTGCCTGGTAGTGTGGTGCACCTGGAAAGCTGCAGGCTCTCTCCATTACACTAATGGCCCGACTCACCTGGATACTGTGCGATAGCTCCATTACACTGGTGGATTATTGCTCTGGCTTCTATTCTTCAGCTGAGGAGTCAGTTTCTGCCCATCTCTAATAGGCTGTCATGATGGAAGGGCTCTTTACTTATAGAGCTGATGGCACCCCCTTATGCTGCCCCAGTCTGTGTGTGAGGGCTGCTGAGTGCAGTACAGTTGCTATATTGCTTTGCACAGTTGCTGCTGGTGTCTGACTCGTGACTTTATAGAGCACTTGCTGACCCTGAGACTATGACAAGCGCTAGAGAAACCCCAAGTATCTCTTGATTGATGGTCCTGGTGTCCTGTCATCTGGGGCCACTGCACAAAGGAGATGTGACAGGACAGGAAGAAACCTTTGCTTGATTTTAACCTTACTGGGGAATGGAGGAGCTCCATTTTTGGTACCGATCCCATTAAACAATAGGTGAGGTATTTTTTTCCCCCCACTTCCCGTTGTAACAAAGTTCCTCCTCTACCTTGGTGGGTCTTGCACTTATTGGCGGATTTGCTCACCTTGGAGCTTCACGGCAGCCCTCAGTTTGACCGTTTTTGTGAACCCACAGTCCAGGTCGACGACTCCTGTGTCTGACTAGGAGTTGGGAGGTTTGGGGGGAACCCAGGCCCGCCCTCTACTCCGGGTTCCGGCCCTGAGGAATGCAGCTGTCTAGAGTGCCTCCTGGAACAGCTGTGCGACAGCTACAACTCCCTGGGCTACTTCCCCATGGCCTCCTACCAACACCTTCTTTATCCTCACCCTAGGACCTTCTTCCTGGTGTCTGATAATGCTTGTACTCCTCAGTCCTCCAACAGTCTGCGTTCTCACTCTCAGCTCCTAGCACCTCTTGCTCCCAGCTCCTCACACGCACCACAAACTGAAGTGAGCTCTTTTTTTAAACCCAGGTGCCCTGATTAGCCTGCCTTAATTGATTCTAGCAGCTTCTTGATAAGCTGATTAGAACACCTGCAGCCAGTCTGTCTTATTTGTCTCCAGAAGGTTCCTGACTATTCTGGAACCTTCCCTGTTATCTTACCCAGGGAAAAGGGACCTACTTAGCCTGGGGCTAATATATCTGCCTTCTATTACTCTCTTATAGCCATCTGGTCCGACCCTGTCACAGTTTTTAGTTGTTGCTGTTACTGGGCAGGGAGAGTGATTTATGCTGTGGTGTTGTTGTTGTTTTTAACATTAAAAAGTCAGTTCTCTTCTGCTTGGGAACTCTGTGGAAAAAAAAACAAAAAAAACAAAAAAACAAAAACCTTCCCTGTTACCTTACCCAGGGAAAAGAGACCTACTTAACCTGGGGCTAATATATCTGCCTTCTATTACTCTCCTATAGCCATCCAGCCCGACCCTGTCACACTGTCCTAATCAAGTACTGTCTAACAGTGCGGTGCACCATTAAACAGTGGCTGTGCTCTGCCCTGACATGAATGCATATCCATCGGGGTGTTGGGATGGGTACTTGAAACAATTTGTGATGATGGCCCACGAAACTGTCTCTGCATTTCTGGTTATGAAGGAGGAGATAAATGAGAGGCACCACAGCCTCTCACACTGAGGGGCTCTGGGCTACACCAGGAACCCAGGCCCGATGTCAGGTGCATGCTTAGTAGCTGGTCACTTCTTGTTGAAACGAACCTTGTGCCTTTCCCAGGGCAGGATGCAGCCTGGGTCAACTCTGAACTATGTTGATGGGATAACAGGGAAGGCTGCACAGGTGGTTGGTTTTGGGACACAGCTTCCCCAGTTTCCAGCTGACTCCCATGATCCAAGCTGGCCACTTTTAGCAGCTGATGTGATTTTACTGCTAATAGATGAATGCTACAGCTCTGCCTCCTGTATCTTGCATTTCCCCCAAACTGACCCCCTCATCTATATGGATGCTCCTTTAGCTGGAAAGTGAAACGGTGCCTTTCTGGTAGATACTGCGGCCTGCCTAGCTAGTGCCTGAGGGGCAGAGCCTGCTGGGTGCATGGCTGGATCTCCAGGAGGAGGTCAGCGATTCCTAAGGAGCATGCTCATGCAAGGCGACAGATTGGAAACAAAAGGCTCACAGCTGGGAAGGGAGCCGTCTGCAGCAAAGAGATAGCCAGACGGGAGCGTGATCAGAGGCCCCTGTGAGACCAGTCACATACTGCTTGTGTGCCTAACTCGGCACTAATACTTTTCTCCTGAAAGATTCAATAGCTGTGGAGCAGGCTCCTGCCTGTAGGTGCTGTTTTATAGCCTGAGTGCTACCGTGACCTCAGACTGCGAGAAGGAGTGACTGCCTGTGTTAACAGTTCCTAAGAAGGCTTGCTCCATTATTGCTTGTGTGGCTCTCTTCTTCTGCCCGTTATTCCACTAGGGCCATATCTGTCCACCAAAGAGGGTGGTTAGAGATGGAAAAGATTGCCTGGCACTTGCAACACCTTTCTTCCAGAGAGCTCCGTGTCCTGCAGTGCCAGCTGTGTGTGTGTGTGTGTGTGTGTGTGTGTGTGTGTGTGTGGAGGACTCGGGCTGTAAGCAGTTGCTCCAACAGCCATAGGGCCCCGGCTGTCAGGTCATGATGTTGCAGGGGTCCTTTGCCTCTAGCGCCCCTATTCCCACCATTCTAGTTCTGCAGCACTCTAGGTCTTCTCAGTCGGAGCCCTCGGGCCAGGCCACCTTTCAGCTCAGTTTCCCCAGCATAACCAAGCTCTCCAAAAGAAAATCAAAACCCTTAGTGAGCAGGTAGCAGGCCTTCAGCCCCTGTCTGGGGTCAATGGTCCTTGCCCCTCTCCTGAGGCTTACACTGCCCCTCCTGCAAAGAAGTGGATCTCTTCTCTGGATCTCAGCCTAGGGCCTTTTTGATCAGCAGCTAGGGTCTGGTCCTTATGATCCCTTGCTGGTTCCCTGAACAGCTTCCTGCCTTTGCCTGCTTGCAGGTATTTATGGAGCTGCACTCACCAGGCTGCTCTCCCGGCAGTTTTGTTCCTCCATTGCAGCATTTCCCAGGCTGTTGCTAAGCGGTTTTCCCTGGGTGGCTCCTAGTTTCTCTGGCAGCTGCCTGGAATCCATCACTTTTGCCGGTTTCTCCCTTTAAGGCCAATCTCATGGTATGAGCTCTCCTCTCTGTTCTCCCTCCCTGGCCCTGCAGTCCTTCCTGTATAGGAACCACCCAGTCTGGTTTCTCCTCAGATGGGTCTAATCCTTCATTAGTTGTCTCCCCTCCAGGTGCCACGGGATGGGCCCTCAGACGCCCTATTAACCCTCTACTTGTCAGTGTGGGACATGCGCCTTATCACAAAGGCCAGGCAGCTGATGTTAATGCAGCCTGGCTCCTCTACAGCAGAAGGCACTTGCTCTCTCTGCCAGGCTGATTCCGTCGGAGGACAGATTGGTAGACATGTGGCCGAGCTGCTGGAACATAAACAACAGAGTCAGACCACTGGAGACTATTCCCCCTCCCTCCACCACTAATAGCTAGAGCTATCTTCAGGATGAGACAAGGACAGAAAGCTATGGGTTGAACACCAAGAGCCTCCTGACTCTGACACCAACTCCTTCTGTGCCTTGGGCAATTCCTTAATCGCTCTGTGCCCCAGTTCCCCATCGGTAAAATGTGGATACCGATACTGACCTACCACCAAGGCGGGACATGAGGAGTAATCCACTTTTTGAACAGCCCAGTCCTTTGCAGATCAAAGGCCTGCATCACTGCTGAGTGGAGCGGGATTGGACCAAAACCTGGATCCAAGCCCCACCCTCCGATCTCTCCCTAAACTGCAGATTGGCTCAAATGTAGAGCTGGCCTTTGTGTCTCAGGCCCATCTCTAGTGTGTGATTATGGGTGTTATGTGTGTGCCCTTTTCTGTAGCAGAAAGAGAACAGGCCAGGTAATAGTAATTCTCCTGGGGAAACAGATGTGATCACTTTCTTTACACTTGGTATGGAGCCGATTCCCAGAGGGGACCCCACACCAGACGAGAGTAGATGCGATTTATGCAGAAAGCAAGAGTAAGGGGATAATTAGAATTAAGGAGAGGAGGCATCCTCTATTATCTAAGCCTCCAGAGAGCCTCCTTCCATCTGGGTACCCCTAACTGCCCTTGCATAGAGAGACATTCAGTGCATCAATGCATGGGCATTGCTCTGAAAATCTTCTCTCCCAGCTCCTGACAGACTGCCATCATCGTTGCTGACAGCTAATAAAATTATGCTGTTTGTGGCTAACGTGTCCACTAAACAATGTAATCTGTGCACAGTGAGAACAATGCATCATGTGGGTCCGCAGGGCCCAGTGATATTGAGTTACTGTTAGTCAGCAGAGAAGGGATGCTGAATTGAATGCAATAACATTCACTCAGCACTCTCCAGGGAGAGGGGGAGCAGAGGCTGAGTCCTGTAAGGAGGGACATGAATTACATGTAGAATCTCGCTTAATTCATCTCCTGAATTCTTGGGCAACTTGGTGCTCCAGGGTCTGCCTGGCTGTAGAGGATGCTTAGCGAGGTGACTCGGCTTCATTACAGCTGATTGTTCTGCAGCTCCCACCCCATTTCTCAACTCCATTTCCCCTCCTCACGGCTGCTCTGGGGCAATAGGACCAGGCCCAGTTCTCAGGAGTGCCTGAGCTGCTGCTGAAAGAGATCAGTTTTCTGCAAATAGCCCTTGCAAAAGGCTTCAGAGCTACTGAGCCCCACTTGTGTCAGATCTTGACCCCCATTCCTTCCTCCACCCCACAGACACTCTGAATACCTAGTCTCCTGCTCTTTGACCTGTATGATCCACTCGGTGGCTTAGTTAACAGGAAGGAAAAAGTGCAGCCATGGGTAGCGTCCCCAGTTACCAGAGACTCCTCAGCTCATGGTGCTAAGACTTGATAGTAAGGTGTGTAACTCTGACCTTTATTGCTTATGTCAGGAATAGTCTGGGCATCTGCATGGCACTGACTAGACTCAGAGTCCTGTCTCAGCAGGTGGCAGCCACTCCTGCTGTGTTTCTCACTCACTCTCTGCTAATCGTATCTCTTTAAACATATCGTTGGGTTTGCACTGTGACAAGTGACCCATTCTGAATAGAATAAGAAATTACTTGTATCCCAGCTCAGATCTGAGCCTCTCAGAGGTCAGGCAAGGTTGGTTTAAAACCCCTTTGTATGGTGTGTGTGTCTATTCCACTTACCTCACCAGTTTTCTATTTTGGCCAGGAGAAATATCCTTGAAGCAAATCAACACTCACCAGATGGTGCCTCCTGCTGGTTGTCATAGGAATTAGCTCTTGTTTTGCTTCAGATCACCCTCTGCTGGCCAGTGGCTCGCCTGCCTCAGGCCCCATGTCCCTCCCAGACCCTGGTGCCCCTTTACGTCAGGGTTCTGCTTCAGCAGTACCCCTACTCTCTGGGTCTCCCCTCCCAGGGGAACCCCCACCCCTCTATCTCCACCTTGCCTCAGTGACTACTGTGAGTCATCATCTAGCCTCCTTTCACTGGGGCAGACTGCAGTGGCCACTCATCATCAGCAAGGGGGTTAGGACCAGCTGCCTCTGCCTATTCCCAAGCTGCACCTCTGTAGCCCCAGTACCTTTGTAGGACTTCACCAAGGCCTGCAGCCTGGGAGTTTACCAGGTTGGAGCTCCCCAGCTCTGCTTCAGGTACCTTCCTCCCAGGCAGCTAGCCCTTCCCACTCCAGACCTAGAATGAGACCCTGTCTCCTGGCTCACTGCCCTTTTATCAGGGCCAGCTGTGCCCTGATTGAGCTAGCCACACCTGGGGCCAACCAGCCTCCCTCAGCAGCTCTTAATCCCTCTTCTAATTGGGTCCCAGCCACAGCCCTCTCAAAGGGCTGCTTTTAACCCCTGCTTTCCTGGAGTGGGGCAGCTGCCCCATTACGGTCCGCCAGGCAGCTGTTCTCATGGCATTTCTGGCCTGGCTGGAACCAGAAGAGTCTGGAAATCTCCTGATCTACAAAATTTCCAACCCACAATGAGGTCTGAAAGATCTCACCTGCACTGAGCTATGGCCACCGTGGATCCTTGCCAAGTAGGTGGTGGTAGGGGAATCTCACTCATTAGCTCAGTGTAGGTTGGATCTTTATCTAAAGTTGTGTGCTGGAAATCCTGTCGGATCGGACTTGCACAATCATAACATTGATTCTGCCCTCTGTTAAAAAGGTGTAATTCACATCCTCCTTTGTGAGAGCTAAGATTGTGTATCCGAGGGCAGAATTGGATCCATATGTATCAGAAACAGAAAACTCATTGTAGGTCTCCTGTGATCCCTCTCTCCAAAACCATTGGGAGACTCTTCCCTAGTGTCTGTTGACAGGGCTTTATCCAGTCTTGTCTGACCTAGCGCGCTCTCCCTCACACTCCGTGATGTGTTCTAGAGAGCCCCTTCCTAAATTCTGAAATCAAACAGCAGCAAAGTTTGGAGCGAGGTCACTGCTTCTTCTCTCTGGCTGCTCCTAAATGACTTATCCCCGGCTCATAAAAATATTTGGGAACAGCTTGTCTTTTTGCCTTTTGAACTGCAACAGATTGCACCAGATCCTGAGTACTTTCGTTGCATTTCCTAGTAAAAGACATCCCCAGGCCTCACTAAAAGTCCTTCAGCCCCCTCTCTCCACCCACACTCCTAATTACAAAATAGAGCAACAACATTGTTAACTGGAGCCGAGTGAATGATTTTTACCAAATAACAGTCAGTGATTTATTTATGTGTCTTCTCCAGTATATAATTCCTTATAGGAGGAGGGAATCTCCCACCCATCAGCTCCTTCAGGCCCCAGTTCAGCAAAGCACTGAAGCATCTGCTTAAAGTTACTCATGTACCTTGCTGAACTGGGGCTGGGTGACTAATAATAATTCAAATAGTATTTCCTGTATATCACTTTCCAGCAGTAGATCTCAAACCGCTTCAACATCTTTTAATGTATTGCTCCTCAACCCCTGTGTGAGGTTATTATCCCCATTTTGCTGTTCCCAAGAGTTTGCTGGGCAGTGCTGCCTTCGTTCTGGTCAAATCACCTTCCGTAATGGGACTGGGCTGCCTCTGGAGAATCCAAATGAGCAGTTGCTGTGGGATAAGCTGTAGGGTGCCCCTTAACCTGGAATGGTCCACCTGAAAGCTCCCATCCTTGGGGGAGGGGTGCGCTGGGACAGGCTCGGAAGCACAACATGGTTTAGGTGGCATGGTGTGGAGCCCCAGCAATGCAGTACCTCGTCTGCATCTAGAGAAGGGATAGGAAGGAAGGAATAGAGATGTTTGCTGACAAGCTCTCCAGCAATGATTGGGGGGCCGGAGGAGGCAGTACAGCTGTTGTAATCATACATGCTGTCTGTACTCACAAACTGTATATCACCACAGGGCAGCAGGGATAAGGGGGATAGCCTGGCCTCTAGGGTATTAGTCAGGCTCACTGTGATGATATTGGTGCCCTGCCAACTGGTCTGTTTCAAATGGCAGGCCCATATCTTCCAGGAGGTCTGATGGCGGAGTCCCTTCCCCCTGGTCTGGATCCCCAATCAGAACTATATCTCTCACTCACGCTGCTGGGCTGTGATTGGGTAGAGAGCCTGATCTCCATGTATGAGACAACAGGGTGCAGAAGAGTCCAATGCTGAGAGCAGGGAAAGATCTAAGCCCTTTGATTCCCCCGCCACCACCATGTCCCTGAGCCAGTGCTCAAAGGGGAGGTGGAAACATTTAATCCCCCATCCAGCACAAAACTAAAGGGTCTGGATGTGTCTGGCTGGCTACTTATAATGTGTCCCTCCCTGGGGTGTCTGAGCACAGCTCTGTTTGCATGCAGATGAAAACTGTTTGAGTGTCATGTATGTGACATGTTTGAATGTGCTGGTGCACAAAGAATGCAGGTCATACTTACCGGATGGAGGACTCTGTCCAGGGAAGCAGTAACTCTGAAAAAGATTTGGGGGTGACGGTGGATAATCAGCTGAATGTGAATTCCCAGTGTGATGCTGTGGCCAAAAGGACTAATGTGATCCTTGGATGCATAAACAGGGGAATCTCGAGTAGAAGTGGAGATGTTATTTTACCTCTGTATTTGGCACTGGTGTGCCTGCTGCTGGCACACTGTGTGTCCAGTTCTGGTCCCCATAGTTCAAGAAGGATGTAGATAAATTGGAGAGAGCTAGGGGAAGAGCCACGAGAATAATGAAAGGATTCAAAAACAGGCCTTATAGTGATAGATTCAAAGAGCTCAATCTGTTTAGCTTAACAAAGAGAAGGTTCAGGGATAACTTGATGCCAGTCTATACGTATCTAGATGGGGAACAAATAGTTCAAATAGGCTCTTCAATCTAGCAGAGAAAGGTACTGATTTGATCCCGGGGCTGGAAATAGAAGCTAGACAAATTCAGGCTGGAAATAACAGTAAGAAAAATTAACCATCGGAACAACTTAACGAGGGGCTTGGTGGATTCTCCATCAGGATTAGGTGTTTTTCTAAAAGTTCTGCTCTAGGAATTATTTTGGGGCAGTTCTCTGGCCTGTGTTATATAGGAGGTCAGACTAGATGATCACAATGGTTCGTTCTGGCCATGCTGACACAATGCATCTGTGAATGTGTGGGCATAAGTGTACATGACGCTGGGTGGAGCAGAATCCTTTCCTACCGGTCACCATACACTGCAGCAACATGGTCCTTACTCAGCCGGTCCGGGTAACTGCCTACAACAGAGTCCCCAAATGTGTATGTGACTGTTCTGCTGGTGAAGCCGGTGAGCAGCAGATGGGTTGGTTCTTGTGTTGTTCTCTTTTGACTCACAGCCTTTTGTGCATTTTGCTGATCCTTTGGGTCCAGCAGGGACACAGCACATGGAATATCCGAGGAATTTTCCATCCACCACGTACTGCAGACTTTTTCAAATGGAAATTTTGGCGATACCATGCGATCTGTGGATCCGTTAGAATGGGCTGTAACTGTAGGAGACACCATTACAGGCAGAGTGGGAGATGTCAATTGTGCAACTGAGAAGGTGGAACTCTTTCCACCTAGGCTGTGAAAACAGCCCTCCTGCTCCTTACCCTATTGATTTTCAGAGCTCAGATAGCCGCTTTCCGGCATCTGCTCTCAGTCACAGTGGCTCTTCTCCCCATACTGCCTGACTCCCTAGAAAGCTCAGCAGACTGATGTTTCCAGGAACCCTCACCATGTGCCCTGATTATAAATAGCTGTTGAAGAAAGAGGCAGGCTGGCCTGGAGGGAGTTGGAGCAGTGCCTCTTTTCTCTCTGCTAAAGACTCTATCGCTGCCCTCTGTAGCACTTCCCTTCTCCCTGTGAACACACAGGCTGCCCGTGTAATTACACACCTACGCCAATGGCACTTGCACAAAGGTCCATGTTCCTGGACACGCCCACTCTGCTTGCACAATACAAATCTGGGTGCACAAATGCTCCATATACGCTTGCAACCCTTACCCATGCGTACACCTCTCTGTGCACGCACTTGCATATCTTGGCAGATCTACGCCCTGTTGTGTGTAGGCGCCTATATTTACACACACTTGCACTCCCTCCCCCTCATTCTCAGTCATTCCCCTGTGCACCCACTTGTGCATGCCCCCCTCTGCAAGCTCCCCCGCACCCGCTGCATGCAGTCACGCTGCAGGGCTACCTCCCCATACCAGCGCTCACCCCCCTGTACAGTGATGTTCCGATGAATAAAAAGCAGCATGTGGCAGGCATCTTTGCTGGATGAAGCCTGCTCCTGGACCAGCACTGAAGTAGTTAATGTACAGGGCCAGAGGTGAAAAGGCAGGAGACTGGCCTAAATGACCTATTGAGGTCCCTTCCCATTCTATAATATGTCACCTACTGGTCCCAAAAGCCAGCATTTCCCAGCCAGTCACATATGTTCATCAGGAATAAGGGAGAGAAGGAGAGACCTCCAGAGGATGAGTGGACACCTGAGGCAGGTGGTTATAGACTGTTCAGGCACATCCCAGTGACGTACAATGGGAATTGGGCACCCTAGACTGCAGAGGGCTGTGAGACCTGGCATGCGCATGCTTTAGCAGATTTAGTTCTAAGGCCATGGAGAGCAAGAGAGGCTGTAGAAGAGTGAATGTCCCCTCACTAGTGCTTTACAAAAGGCCTCCAGAACTAACTGATTAAGGACTGGCTGAGAGTCAGTTGGGTGTAGCTAAATGAGCATTTATTTTATTAAAATCCCCTTCCACCTACAAAATGTATATAAATATCACAATAAAAGTCCTACACTAAGGAGTGTGTTAAGGTTGCAAAGTCAAGCACTCAAAAGTTAGGAAATGCCACAATTAAAGGGACCAGTGCAACTTTAATTCGACTCCATCTGCATGCGCATTATTGATACAGCCTTTAATGACCTGATCACATGTGTAAATCCAGTATTGACTTGAAGGATGCAAGTTAAAGATATACATTGTGTAGATGAGATCAGGATCTGGCCTGGTGTCTTTTGGATGAAATGCACAACTGAGATCTTGATCACTTTTGGGCACTAAAGGGCCAGTGGCTCTTTTTGCAAGAGTACTGGCCAAATTCCAACTTGGGTAATTACATTTTGCCTCCATAATTCCCTGTGTTCCTTCAAATCCAGGCTCCTCCTTCCCTTTACGTCCTAAACTATTGGATAATGTTGTTGTGTACTGTGAAACAGATGCAGTGTACCACCCCAGAGGCAGCGGCATTTCAGTGCTGACTTGAAGTGATCCCTGGGTGTAGCTTGTAAAGCTCTTTTGGCACGAAAGATGCTATAGAAGTGTAAGGCCGCATTATTTCTCTAGTTTTGGGCTATTTTGTTTCTAAACTCTCCGTTAAGGGCGATGTGCTGAAGGGGCCAAATATGCCACCCTTCCCAGAACATGCACCAGCCACCCTGGATGCTTCTGTTAACGGTCACAAGACTGACAAAAGTGCATACAGAGAAGGGGAGTCTCTTGTATTTCAGCAGTGTGAGTGCTGCTTGGAGTAACAGGCTGCAAAGAAGGAAAGAGATAAGGGCTGTGTTGGGAAGGGGAGTGCAGCAGGTGTGACAGATAAAAATTATGATCTGTGATATGGGGCGGGGGCAGGGGGGGGAGTATGATTCTGCCTAATGGCTCCATCACTGCATATATGCATCCAATTCTCCAAGCTGTACTTCTCCGCACAGCAGCTGGTGATGCTAATCCTTTGCCCTTATCAGGCTCACGTAACAGTGATTATAAGTGTGTCCTCTAAGGAAGCATTTTCCCCCAAAGAGGAGGGGTCTGGGAAGTGCAGATGGCAGAGGTTCTTGTGTCCTGGGGGAATGGTTTTGGTTGGACCATGTAGTCTGGGCTGGGAACTAGATTGCAAACAGGTGGGATGTTGCCTGGGTATTTCTCTTGAATGGAAGTTATTGTAAGGAATAATGTCTCTTCTGACTGAGAAGTGAGTGTCAAACGGTGCCTGTTACATTTAAGGATGCTCATTTAGTTTTGCATGGCCCCTTGTGGACTCCTCAAGGGTCTATGTCACTTTCATTGTGGTTTTTTTTATCATGTTGCTGGCCAGTGTTCAGAGTCCTGTTAAATGCAGTCCTGTTTTGTTGGCATTTTTAGCCCAACCAGAAGC
This sequence comes from Lepidochelys olivacea, assembly GCF_965140295.1. Taxonomy (NCBI): domain Eukaryota; kingdom Metazoa; phylum Chordata; order Testudines; family Cheloniidae; genus Lepidochelys; species Lepidochelys olivacea. The sequence goes on along the minus strand of NC_140413.1, from coordinate 150,439,030 downwards.
TGGAATAATCATTTAGTATTACAGACGCTCCCCGGGTTACGCAAGACCCGACTTATGCAAATCCGCATTTATGGAAAAAGTTCCATAAGCTAGAAATAGGAGTGTGTTTTTTGTTTGTTGGGTTTTTTGTTTTTCTTTTGCGTAATCATGTCTATAAGGGTCGTATCCGAAAGCCTCAACCAGGGTTGGGACCCCATTGCTGGGTGTTTTATGACAGCAGCTGAAGAAACAATCCCCACCCCGGAGACAAGAAATAAACCTTGCACAAGATGGAAGCTCTTTGCATTTGCTTTCCTTCCTTGTTTTGTACACCCAAGCAATGAGGGCAGTTCAGACTGAGTATCAGGGGATAGCTTCCAGTTGCTGAGCTCTATGAAGCTGTAGAACTGTCTCCCCAAGGGAAGCTGGGAGTCCCCTTGTCTGCAACATTTAAAACTAGACTGGACAAAATACTAGACAGCATGCTGTGGGGAAACAATCTGTGGAGATGGGTAGGTGTAAAAAGGCCTGTGTGGCTTCTTCTCAGAACTGTCCCTCTAACCTATCTGAGCTTCACCGGTTAACCCATTGAAACACCCACCCACCAACCCTGGTCTCAGTTTGATCTCCTTGGTGGCTAACCAGAGACAGCTGGCACCAGAAAGCCCCATGTGACCCAATGGAACTCCCGTGAAACAGTGATTAATACTCATTTTTAAAATGGCTTCATTTGGCTGTCCTGTGGATTCATTGGCCTGTAGATTCATGGCTGTGCCTGGGAAGTTGTCGTTGCTAGACTTGGAGTCGCAGACAGGGAACAGTGTGCATATCCCCTTCCACCCAGAAATGGGAAATAAATTGCAACACTGAGCATCCAGAGGGCTATTTTGTTTAGTGTGTGTTCTGGGGCCTCTCAGCCTTTCAGCATCTGCTGTGTTCAGGAGGCAGCTGGTACTCAAGCAGCTAGTGAAATTGCCACTGATCTCCCTTCTCTGGTGAGAATAATTCTCCAAGAAGATCTCTGAAGGCTCCTGTCTCCCTGCACCGTTTGTAAGCTCTTGGCTTGGCTGCGCAGCACTTTCTGCCTCCACCTCTGTGGGAATTAGCGGAAAGCTGGAATGGTGACAGCCTGGAATGGTTCATGCTGGGGTTTGGGGTCTGTCAAGTCAGCAGCACTTTAATTATACCCCTGTTCCTTTCAGCAGTGTCTCCAGGGAGCAGTCTGGGGAGTTCTCTCTCTATCTACACTCCTCACGTCTCGATCTAGACGGGTAACAATGGACCTCTCTACTCAGACCTTCCATGAGAGAAGCAATAATCGTGATGTTCTAAACACACAGGCACCATGTCTGCCAACTTGTTTTGCACACAAAGCATTCAAGAAGAGCTATCAGATCATGACAGCTTTTGATGACTGTTGATCTGGGCCATATTTGAACCACCAACCTTGGGATGACAGACTCCTAATTCCAATCCCTTGAGCGAGCGAATTGACCTGCCCTAGGATTGGATTGGAGACAGTGTCCTAGAAATCAAATGCCTCCATTGCTCATTTTCAATCCTTTGAGTCACTCAGAGGATTCACTGAGTGCCTTTTGCTTAAATATAGATATTTATTATTTGTATTGCTATAGCGTCTAAGAGCTGCAATGGTGGACCAGTACCCCATTGTGCAAGGTGCTGTACAAAAACAGAACAAGATGGGCCCTGTTTATAATCTTAAGCATAAGACAAGAGGCAACCAGTAGATACAGCAGACAGACAGGAGGGAACAGAAGGAAACAATGAGACAGTACTGGGCAGTAGGCTGGGTAGTTGTCTCATGTAGTAAATATACGTCTCTAAAGTTGGTTTCGTGCATTATATTAAGCTAAAAAGATAGCAGCTGCTGCACTCTAGGACAGGGAGCTTCATTCCACACAGGAGACTTGGCTCACCTTCTGCAATGTGAACGAGCTTTCTTTGCTGTCCTTACACTACTCCACGCCAATGGGCTGGCAGTTGGAGACTGGGAACTTGGAGCACTGGTGAAAGTAGCACAGGTTGCTCTGAGTCTTCGGTGTCTTCCAGATCTGAGACAACTAGGAGCCCTGAGATACAGCTTTGTCTCCCTCTGTTTAGTTCCTCAGGCAATGTTTGCTGTTTAATAAGGTGTGAGGCTCAGAGCTGTTCTTCCTGAGCCTTGTTCTGCATTCTTAATTGTGAAGTGATTCTGTTTAGGGCACTTGCATGTTCCAGTTACCCAAAATGAGTTTGAGGGTTAATGCATGTTCATTGCAGAAGCCAGCAAGTACTTTGTACAATCTTATAAATTGATGGTATCTGCCTTAACACCTCGTGCTGAGCTAGCCATCCACACATCCTTCTTATTGGCAACAGCTGAGACTTGCATTTCAACTTTCAGTTTTATTAAATCAAGTGTTGCACAGAACAATAAAGCCTAGATTAGATTATGGAGCATTTTAATCTTTTGCATATCTCTAGCACATTTCATCTGGTGATCTAGGATTGTTTTACAAACATTAATTATGAAACTGCATGGTCTCCTTCTGAGGAAGATAATAACTGCAATAATACTTAGCATTTACACAGGCTTTGGATGTACAAAACACTGTACAAACAATAAGCTTTAAAATTGAATGCAGGGTAGTAATTATTGTCATTCTTATTACACACGAGAGAAAACTGAGACACAAAGAGGTGAAGTATCTTGGCCAGGGTAATGCATCAAGTCAGTGATGGTCAGAAATAGAGCCCAGGGAGTGTGACTCTAAATTCCTGGCTTTAGTTACAAGGCTACACACCATTCCTTGAGTTGGGTCTGAATGATGAAGTCTCAGGGTGGCATAGATTATGGCAACTACAATTCACTAGCAGAACACAATCTGTAATTGAGCATAATACTGGATTCCACTTCTTCTGAACTTTTTGTTGAGTAGTTTGGTATATCCAGCTCCTGGGCCAATAAAAGATCCTTCATCTGGGTAATCGATTGTCCTTGGTGCTAGATGGTATCAAAGGGTGACTTAGTTGGAATATTTTTGCCATTTCAAGACAACATGAATCCATTTAACTTTTAATTTACTGGGTTTCCCAATTGTTTTCCTATTAGCATTTGAGATCAAAAGAAAAAGCAAGGTAGAAGAGTTGACCAATGACTAAATTTTTATCTCCTTTTAAAAAAAAAAGAGGGGGGGATTGTGGGTTATGATCGTACAAGGGTAGAAGAGTGAAAGGTCATTCATTGCAATGCATGGGTCAGTGAATTCCTTTCCCAGGCAGTCAGCATGCTGCATATTATCATTGCATTATGAAGAAGCCCAACCTTTGTCTCACCTGTGGCTGCAACAAGGCCAAACCTACCTTTCTTCCCAGCCTTTGTCTATGTGGAGTGTAATCTCTTCAGAGCAGGGGCTGTCTCTTACTATGTGCCTCACACCAGGTGTCCCCGATCTTGGCTGGGGCCTCTAGGTGCTGCTGTAACAGTGCTTTCCTGCACTTTAACTATGCTACTCTGAAGATAAGGTAGACAACCAAATTTGCCCCATCTCAGAGGAGTAGGCTGATTGGTGCTTGAATGATCTGTGAGGTATCTGATTACTCATAGAACAAGTACTGGAGAGTGAATTTTGTTAACAGGGAAGAAAGGAGCTAGGCTTCCTCCAGCTCTGGCCAACACCAATGCCTTCACTGGGCAGCAGAGATGGTCAGACTGAAGCAGCAGGAGGAAGTAGATATGAATAAAATTATGCTCTCATTGATGTGACTAGGAGAACTAGTTATGGTGAAATAAGAACTGGCCAAAACCAACTCTTTGAGGTTCAAATAATTGGATTCCCTTTTAAAAATATTTTTAAATCTCCTGCACTCTGGCCTTAGCCAGAACTTGAAGTGCTGAAATAACTGACCAATGGACCATCTATTTCATGAGAGAGCCTGTTCTCTGTAGACTTGTAGCCCAATTTTGCACACCAAGAGATTCAACTAAGCACACGTTTTGGGACCTTATCAACTTTTTCCTACTTTAGACTTGTGGCTCACCTGTAGTCTTTAGGCTTTTCCTGTTCTTTGGGTCAGCCGCTGCCAGAGCACAGAGAGCCCTTCAGAAGGGCTCCTTGTGTAGGCCTTGAACTAGGAACAAAGGCTGGATTTGGGACTAGATCTTCTTCTTGCTTCTCCTCAGAGGCCAAAGGCCTGTTGTTTTGCTTGCTATGGACTGTACTAGATTAGCTCACCGACAGCCACAGACCCAGAAGTGTTTTTAAAAATCCCAAATGTATGAGAATATCCAATGAAACTCAAGAAAAATGGTATTAAAATATCCCTAGGTCTTAGCCTGCCCCTGGACTTGCCTAACTAGGGCGAAGCCTTTTCAGTTACAGACACGAGAGTAGAAGACTAAAAGCCTTTGTCTTAAGAAATCGTGTGTTTCCATTGCTTGCCTCTCCAGGCTCTGCCTGTCAGCATTTCAGTCTCGCTGAGCTCCATTTCCTTGGTGTCAGAGATCATCTTGCTAACTTTGATGACTTGTCATCTATCCTCTGGTTTCTTTGATGCCACCAGGTGAGTCCCAGAGTCATCTGTTGTATGAGCCGCTTGACAACAGTGAGCTTGTGGAAACGGTATCTTGGGAAGCAAATTAATTTCTGCCCCTCTTCCCAGTGCAATAAGCCAGTTGACAAATACTCTTGTTTTTAAATGTCCCACGCACACGTTACACCTTTCCCAGTTTCCTCCTGGAGGCCCTAGCGTTTCAAATGGTCTTTTTGCTCTGCACAGTTATCAAGTAATAAATTCATAACTTTGCTTTGTATATCTCTTGCTCCAAAGCCCATTTGCATGGGTCTCCCACTGGGGAGGATGGGGGGTGGGGGAGGCTGTGTCAAGCAGCATGCGATTCTTTTTCGGTCTCCGTTGTAAAGGTTCATAGATTCATAGATATTTAGGTCAGAAGGGACCATTATGATCATCTAGTCTGACCTCCTGCACAATGCAGGCCACAGAATTTCACCCACCACTCCTAAAAAAGACCTCACACCTATATCTGTGCTATTGAAGTCCTCAAATTGTAGTTTGAAGACCTCAAGGAGCAGAGAATCCTCCAGCAAGTGACCCGTGCCCCATGCTACAGAGGAAGGCGAAAAACCTCCAGGGCCTTCCAATCTGCCCTGGAGGAAAATTCCTTCCCGACCCCAAATATGGCGATCAGCTAAACCCTGAGCATATGGGCAAGATTCATCAGCCAGATACTACAGAAAATTCTTTCCCGGGTAACTTGGATCTTACCCCATCTAAAAACCCACAATTCCCCATTTTTCAGTATGTATCAAATGTTTCATGATGGACAGTTACAGCTGGACACACCAATGAACAGTGATGGGAGAGGCTCAGATTTGGGGTGGAGCTGATGTGCTCTCTTAGAATTGCCGACAGCTCATGTGTTGTAGGAGTTTGGTGAGCTACAGAAAGCACCAGCTGGAAATTCAGTTTGGAGAGAGCTCTTCACAACCGACAGTGGCCCAAAGCCATTCCCAGGGACAGAACAAATACTGCAATATTTTGAAAGTTAACAGAATATACACAGACTGTGGCTCCAGTTGTACTGAGCAATAGCCCCAGGTACAGTGATGACTGCAGAAGGCCAAAGCAGATAAATAAGTCTTTAAGAAACCAAAAACTGGCCAGGGTTTCATCACTTCTGACATCTCTTGGGAGAGCTGCTCACCCACAGAGCATTCCTTCCTCCCCCAGGGCTGAGCAAAGACAAGCAGAAATACAGGCATGACTGGCATCTGCAGAGTGAAAGCAGCCAGCTGTTCTGCACAGCTGCATGGGAACGTATGGAAAATCTATTAATTGGAGTGGGGACACAATACAAGCAGTTTGTTATGGTGTCAAGGATATTTCATTGCACAATCACACAGCAGATGTGAAGTGATGCAAAATGCTACATATGTACAGATAGCTGGACGGGCGGGGGTGGGGGAATCAGCTCTTTATTCTCTTATAATATGCTGAATGGTATGGAACGATGCCCAGAGTTTGTGATCAGGTAAAGAAACATCCCATTCCTACAATTGTACAAAAGGGGGCAAAGGGGAGATTAAGGTAGGAGCCTCAGCTCTGAATTTGTGATTCTTGTGAAATATAAAATCTCAACTTTAAGTTGTAATATGCTAGCTTTTAGGCATGCATCCCCGCTCCTCTACTGGGTGGAATGCTAGACATGCACAAGTCTGTCTCATAAACCATTTGCTGCTCCACTTAAAAGGGACACTCTCCATTAGTTCGTGACACAGGGAAGGGGCTATGCTTTTGGAGCAGAAGGACCTGAGTTCTGTCCCAACTAATGATCATAAGTCCCTGAATGTCCATAGCATGTATGTTTGTAGGTCCCATCCCAAGCGAGCCTCATATGCCTCAGAAGCATCTCGCTGGCTGGTGCTTCCTTGTGAGTGTGGTGTTGCTGGGCCTTCTCCTTGGTTGTTGCCTCTGTCTGGGTCTTCCATGGCCTAGCCCTCCAGCCAGGTTACTAAAAGTTCAATCCTCTTCCAGGGCATTCAAGTCCAGCTGTAACTGGACAGACCTCAGGCTGGCTTCTCCCAGCAGACTTCTTTAGATTCTCTTCATCCAGCTTCTCCTGGGCCAGCAGCAAAGTCCTTCCAAAGCAAACAGAATCAAATCAGCCTTTCACAGAGCAGCAGGTTCCAGGGCTTCTCCCTGCCACTCCTCGTTGGAATTTCAAAGTACATTGGCCCCAGGACTTCCTCCCTAGAGTCTGGCCCCTTGTTCTAGGGGCCACCACAGAAGCTGACCCTCCACTCTTGTGGCTTAGCTCTTCAGCCACAACCCAGCTCAACTGGTCTCCTCTACAGCCTGTCCAGAACTGCTGGGCTTCATCTCTTTTAAGTCCTATATCCAGAGCAGCACAGGTGTGTCAGGGTGGGGCTAATGAAACAGGTCGGGCTAGATCTGGGCATCTTGGCTGTGAAAAGCCACCCTGTTATGGTGTGGCATTGTGGTGGCCAGGGACATATTAGTTGCATTGACTTGTGTGCATTATGGAGATGCTGGTTGCAGCTCCGTCGTTAAGGTTGAGTTTGACTTTGCACTTAAAACAGGGATTTAATCGCTTTGTTATGTATGAGAAATGCAGCATACCCTTTCCAGAATTACAGCATTTACTCTTTGAGCAAAGAATGAATTTACCGAACACTTACAAGTAAATCCATTAATTTGAGTTAAGATTAATTTTAAAATGATACTTTTAAGAAATTTAACATTTGTCAGTCTTGTCTTTGTCCTGAATTATCTTAATAATGGAAAAGCACAGACTATTCAAATATTACATATAATTAAAATTCATTAAATCTTCTGCCTGGATTATATTTGAAGAAAGTAGGTTATAATTACAATAATTGTTAATAACTTAGTTTATCTAATTGTTCTGAGTATATGGGATACAGGCAGGGTCAGGTCAATAGCTCAGGGATTTTGTAGTTTCCAAAATGAAGCATTATAAAACCAGGAAATTCAAAGTTAAGATTACAATGAAAAGAAATCCAAACTAGTTAGACTATGTATATGCACAGTTAAAACCCCCAAACAGCCTTAGCTCTGCCCTCTCTTACTGTCATATCATAACCTTGCCATTATGATTTGAGGGATATTTGTGCTTGTTGTCCCAGATTAGATTAAAATTGATTTTTAAAGATGCTATTTCTCTTCCATATGTTTCTTGATTCATGGCATCACTATAGGGCAGACTTAAGTGTGCATTTCTATACCCTGACATGATTGACTTTCTTTAAGTGTAATTGAAATTCCTGGGTGTGTAATATTTGCTTTAGGGATAATTACAGCAGTCCTGTACTTTAACCCTTAATTTACTTGCGTACTTTCAAGTTTAACACCTTTTAAACACTGGTTCTTGTCGTGAAGCTGACTGAACCGCTTTGCATTGTGGGCATCCCAAATCCCCCCTCGCACAGGAGGCAACTCTTACCAGGGAAGTTTTCTCTTCTCCTCCCTCCATCTTTATTTAGAGAAAAGGGGAAGTGGTGAGAAAATAAATAACGGACAAAGATGAATAAACTCCCTGAGATTGTGAATCAAAGCCTCTGGAAATGCCTCTGTCTTTTTAAGCCAGCAGGAGACTTGTACAGTTTCAACTTCACCCCCCTTGGCAAAAAGGCCTAAAAGAATTCGGACGAGAGCCCTTTAAACAGATCTCTCTAGCACTCCTTTGACTTTTTTGCTACAGCTATTTAAAAGAGAAAAGCCTTTTAATATTTAAGCACCATTAACTTGGCTGAATTATTAAATGTCAATTTGTATTATGTGCATAAAAGGATCAATAAACAAAGAGAATAAAACAATAGACTTGGCTGAGGTTAGGGAGATGTCAGCTCCTCTTATCGGAGCTGGAGGGAATCTCTCCCCTGCCTGTCGGGCTGTGGTTATTCATTATTGGCACAGGAGAGGGAAGGAATTAAGGACTGCACAGGACTCTTCACACCAAAGGCTTTGCAGAGATTTAAAGGGATGCTATCAAGATGAAAACTATTTGGCTTGGTTTCCAGGGGTGCTGAGCATCCACAGCCCCCTCAGCATCTCTGGAAAATTCCTTTCTGCAATTCCACTCTATTTACTCGGTGAAACTGGGTTGTGGTGTGTGTCTTTCTGTTTTCTGTCAATTTCACTGCTGATAGTTGCTTTTGGGTTGGAGTTCCATGTGCCGGAAGGGTGGGTGGGGAAAACCCAGTGAAAACACCAGTTTTTGTTTAATAATAAAAAAAAATCCTGAAACTGCATGACAACATTTTTCTGTTTGTGACTGAGTTTAGTGCTGGATTAAACAGCCTTGGAGACTTAAGGCAGGTTTTGCCATTAAAACATTGGACTGGAATTGGGAGAGGTGTATTCAATTCCCTGCTCTGTCATAAACTTTCAGTGTGACCTTGTGCAAATCATTTAATCTCTTTGTACCACAGTTTCCCCATCTGGCAAAGGGTGGTGGTGGTGATACTTCCCAACCTGACAGCAGCAATCTCAGGATAAATGCATCCAGGTTTTGTGAGGTGCTCGGATAGTACAGGCACAGAGGCTGTCTGAGTAGATAGATCATTCTGTTTCCATAGAATGGGTAAAGCATGGGCAGAGGCAGAGCAGGCTTTCCCTGCACCATCCCTAAATGTGCCTCTGCAATCCTGCCCTGAAGGGACAGTGTCTAGATGTCAGAGGGGAGTTCAGTCTCTTTCGCTGACTCCATTCTTCACTTTTCCGCTAGTGCTGCCAGCAAGAGGACTGGTTAATGCCAGTTGTGTTGGGTTTGTGATGTGAACACCAGTCCCCTGGGAGCTGGTTTGAGATCAACCAGCTTCCCTCACGCAAGCCGCAAAACACTCATCAGATAGCAACAATTCAGTCACTATTGACCTGGGCTGAATTCAGACCTAGGTATCAGTGTGCTTAGATCCTCTGTAAAGACCGCGCCGGACAGAGTGAAATGCTCTGTCCCTGCCGCATACTGTTCTGCAGCAGAAAACCCCGATTGGAAATACTTGAATTTAAGGGAACATTTTTGGTTCCAGCTATTTCAGATCCTAGTGAGATGAAAAAAGAAGGGTTTAAACATATTCTGGTTGGAATCTCCTTCTCCCCTGTCCCCTGCCCTCCATTACAGGGGTTTAAATGGCTTCTGACTTTCAGATAAGGTATGGTCCAGTGGTGGGTAAACAGACCCACATGTTGAATCTTTCCCTTTCAGCTGTACTTTACAGGTGAACCTGTGTGGCACACGTTCAATACCTAGGAGTCTCCACCTTCCCATACCTCGTTTATCTGTACCTCTCCTTCTGAGACAGTCACACCGTCTTAGAGCGGACGCTGAATATACTAGGAGATGTGGAAAATGAGTGTCCTCCAGCTCTCTCTGCAGAAGGTCCCTCACTTTCTTCTGACAATTCCCTTCTCCTTCTCTCCTTCCTTCCGTCTCCTATCCACTTCTTACATTTCTTCTGGATCCCAAGCTCCACCAAGCTGGAAGAGATTGGTCCTTTATTATCTCTCACTTTGAAGGACGTGGCTTGATTTGCATGAAAACTTTCATATTCCTATTCAGTGTAGAGAATTCATAGATTTAAAATGCCAGATGGGCCACTGTGATAATCTAGTCTGACCTCCTGCATAACACAGGCTGTAGGGCTTTCCGGAATTAATTTCTGTTTGAACTAGAGCATATCTTTTAGAAACCCATCAAATCTTGATTTGCTTTTTGAAGTCTCCTCTCCTCATTCGTAAACAAAATGTATGGTTTGGGTCTCCTTTATTTTGGACCTTGTTCTTTTTAAAAATAAACCTGCTAGTTGAGTCTGTACCTGTGTGTCTCTGTGTTTTGGGGGTGGACATGTGATTGTGGTGGTGAAAGTTTGCACTTGTCCCCAAATGTTCTCAGTGCTGCCTGTCAGGAAACCATGTATGGTACTGTTCTCTCTCTGCCTTTTTTTCCAACTTGGAAGTCACAGCTGTTGCCTGATGACTTTTTATATGAAAAGGAGCCCATACCCCCTCATCGATCAGGTCACATGCACCTTCGCTGCTAATCCAGTCGACAGATGATTAGCAAATTGACATTTTCCTTTCCCTTTTGAAGGGCTGAAGGCTGCATGTATGAGCTTGCCTTTCATCTCTGTTACATGGTCTAGCGATAAAACAGCAGCCGGAGTTTCAAAGTGCTCTGCTTTCTGGATCCATAGCCACAGATGCCTTTGTTGAAACATTGCAGTTGTTGTACCAAAGTGTGTGGGTTTTTTTTTTTTTTTTTTTTAAAAAAGGGAAAAAAGAAGAGAGGAAATAAAACAAACGACGCTAGCAGTGACCTTGGGAGTGAGCTGATCTCAAATGCAGGGATGACAGGAGAGAGGTAAAACCCTTGGGATGGTTAGAGCAAAACACACTTTCTTACAAAGGTTATTAGCATCAAGTGACAGTTTTTCTTAGGACATTCATCTATTAAACTCCACTACCTGCATTGTCCAGTTACTGTGCACCTGGCTGACTCTCAAAACTTGCAGGGTGTCTCAGTCACCGCCATTGGGAGGGGAAGGAGAAGAAAGACAGGAAACCAGAGGGCATGAGATTTGCACAGAGTAGCTGGCTCCTAGCTGACTCCTGTTCAGGTCCAGTGGGTTTAGCCCTTCCGGCTCCCCAGGCACAACTGTTGCTGTCAGATCATTTGCAGCATGGTGGTCAATGGGAGCAGAATGGACCTGCTTGCTTGCCATGGGATACAATGGCAGTATGTTGAGATGCAGACAGCAGCCTAAGAGCAGGATGGCTCATGAAATGAAGGATCTTTGAGAGGTTTTCTGACTGTTATTTGGTGCTTGTATGGAGGTGCCTGTGTGAAATGAATTGTCGGGTCTCAGCCCAGCTCCTAGTGGGCACTGGTGCTCATCACTAACCACCATCACTACTAGCATTAATCCCTCCCCGCCACATTGGCAGTCTCCATAGAGAAGCTAAGGATTGAATAGGACATGGAGGCTGGACTCCCCTTTCCTTGCTAGAGGAGATTCCTGCAGAGGATGAAGCTCCTTAGAAGTTAAGGTCAGGCTTGACATAGCCCTGGCTGGGATGATTTAGTTGGGGATTGGTCCTGCTTTGAGCAGGGGCTTGGACTAGATGACCTCCTGAGGTCCCTTCCAACCCTGATATTCTATGATTCTATAAGTAAAATGGATGGATGAGTAAGGGAGTGCTCCACTGTCTGTGCTGGCTCCAACCCTTCACCAGTGCTGCATCTAATTGAAATGTTTTTAAAAGTTAAAAAAATTGGTTTGTAATTGCAGCTGGAGTGGAACCCAACTGGGCCACAGCATATCATCTGCTGCATCCCTTTTACTTTGTGGATGCTACAGCGAGATACAGGGATACGGCAAAGCTTTGCTTTTGCAGGCAGGGAAGCAAGGCCCAGGTAGTGAAGGAGGATTGAATCCTTTCCATGGCTGGGCTCAGAGGAGGAGACATTCTTCTTTTCCTCTCATTGTTTGGAGTCTGAGTATAATGTGGCTGCATAATAGGATCCGAATATAGCTAACCTCTACAAACCGTACTTAATGCAAGCGAAAGCAAGTCATTTTCCCCACCTAGAGAATTGCACTAGGGATATAAATATTGAGTTGCTGCAGGCCAAAGGGAAGGGATGGTCCTGCTTGGACAGTTAAATGTTTCATTGAAGCCCACAATATCCTTCCTTGTAAAACGAATCTAATGCCGTTGCCCCAAAACCAAGCCAAGCCTTCTGGGTCACACTCTCTGGGTGATACGTTCTGTGACTCCTGCTGGTTTTTTTTTTCTGTTTGTTTGCTTTGTTTGTTTTTAAAAAAGAGCAATGTTGCCGGAAGAGTCACTGGTGTTTCAGCGGAGGGTTCTCCCCGCATGCTGCTGGGGCAATGTTTTGCTGGAGGTGCCATTGCTTGGAGATGTAAAGCTAAGGTTCTGACCACTTCTGAGTCTTAAAGAGCCCATATTATAAGTGGCTAGCTTGCCTCCTGGGTGATTCCATCCTACATCCCTGAAATTCCTCCGTGCAGTTTCCATCAGAAACAATATTCTTCACTTGTTGTGTAGTGTTCTGGAGTGTCAGGCAGATGTTGCTTTGTGCACCTCCGCGATAGCTAAGTTTCTGTGGTGGGTGGAATGATTCCTGTATATTTATGTAAATGCCACAGAGGCATCTGGCACTTTCCAGATGAAGTAAAGCAAGTTCCCTGCCCCCAAAGTACTGTATTTGTAATTGAATATAAGCAGACAATCCAATGAGCAAAGCTGGTACGAGCACTTGGGGTTCAGGGTGGGAAAAGATGGCTGGCACGCTGGGAAAAGAGATGTGCTCAGCAGAGCTTGGCTTTGTTTTGCACACTCTTTGGGTTGCAATCCTTAGCGTTATCATGTTAGATTAGCATCATGGTGGCTTTGTTTTGTGATCCTCTCCTGTGTGGAGCCAGCTGTGCAGAGCAGCAGAGTCAGGGTAGTGCTGGAAGGGTAGTTAAAAGGAGTTTAGGGGAGTGGCTTGGTCAGTGCTTAAAGAAGTGGAAAAAGTGGAGGGTCTCTCATTTTCTACAGAAACGAGTGACACCACATCTGCCTGTCCCCCCAGCCCTGATCTGTTCTCTTCCGCATCAATGCTGCCCCTCCACATCTGTTCCACACCCCCCCCCCCCCATCCCCAGCCTCACCTCTGCTCCTCTTGCAATTCCAGGGGCTCTTCATCCCCTCTACCAGGATGGGGAGGCTGCAATGGGTGGGGGGTCTTTCTCCCTGTCTCCAAGACAGGAGAGCAGCTCCAGGGGCTCTTTACCCCTTCTGCTAGGGTTGTCCACCTCTGAGATGCAGGGAAAAAAAACAGCCACTGGCTACTCACCCACCCACCCACCCACAGAAAGGGTCCCGGTGCTAACTACAGCTGATTCTCTTCCCTCCCCCCACCCCCAGTCATGAACCCCTGCCTCCCCCACCCTCCTTCTCACCCCTCCCCGCTGGTGAGCCTCGTGTCTATCCCACTTCCTGGCCCTCAGTGCTGAGAGGAGCCACCATGGTTTCAATGGGTTGAGGGTCTGGTGTGCACAGCAGGTGCCAGCTGCAGGGCAGTTACAAGATCGCTGCATGTGCACACAAATTTCAGGGAAGGTTGGTCCCAAGTGGGGAAGAACTTGACGCATGAAATATTTTTGCCAGCGACTGCCAAGCCAGGACAAAAACTGTCCAGGTGGCAGCCCCGCCCTGCCCCTTGCCAGCCTGGGTGTTGCAGGGAGGAGAGCTGAGGAATGGTCCCTGTTGCGCATAGAAGGGGAGGAGGACACGGAGCTTCTCTAAGTAGCTGGATTCTTTCTGTTCCCTCCTCCCTCTGTCCTCAGAGCAGTTCCTGAGGGGAGGAGTAGAAAACATTGCCTGCTTCTTTCAGCAGCTCTGGTTGGCTGTTTACACCTCTGGTGGATGGAAAGTGGCCAATCAGAGGAAGTTTTCCCCCAGGCAAGTCTGAAATGTGCTCCTCAGTGACCCAGGAGAAATTTTATTTGCAAGTCTGTCAGCTGCTGCGGCACACTTTACACAGAGGAGAGCAAGGTCACTAGGCCCCCCAGAGGCAGTGGTTTTCCAGGCAGAGGGGGAGATGTGAAAGAAGGTCCAGGGCAATGAGTGGGTGGAGTGGGAGGGAGCATGAAGACCCTGCAACTCTTATATCTCCAGAACTCCCCCTCTTGGCATCTGGTTAGTGAGCCTCTTCCCCTCCACCCCCTTCCTGAGTAACCCAGCTCTCTTGGTGTTAAGGGTCTGACACCAACTAGACTCAGAAGTACCCAACTGCCTCAACTCAAGGCTACTCCTGGCTGGGACTCTGAAAACCCCCTGTGATGGGTTCGGACACAGAGACCCTCTTGAGGCTGTCACCTGACATGCTGGAATGACCTCTGAGCCCATTTGCCCTGCCAGCTTGGGACTGCAGAACCCTGCCTTGTTGAGCCAGACATGCTAGCCTGCTGCAACACAGACCCAGGTCTGGTTCATGACCCCAAACCTGCAGCCTTTAACCAGAAACTGCTCAGCAGGTCACCCATCTCCAGCACCTAGACACCCAGCTCCCTGTGGGATCCAAACCCCAAATAAATCCGTTTTACTCTCTATAAAGCTTATACAGGGTAAACTCATAAATTTTCCACCCTCTAGAACACTGATAGAGAGATATTCACAGCTGTTTACTCCCCCAGGTATTAATCACTTTGTCTGGGTTAATTAATAAACAAAAGTGATTTTATTAAGTATAAAAAGTAGGATTGAAGTGGTTTTAAGTAATAACACACAGAACAAAGTAAGTTACCAAGCAAAATAAAACAAAACACGCCAGTCTAAGCCTAATACATTTAAGAAATGGAATACAGGTAAATCTCACCCTCAGAGATGTTCCAATAAGCTTCTTTCACAGACTAGACTCCTCCTTAGTCTGGGCCCAATCCTTTCCCCAGGTACAGTTCTTGTTTGTTCCAGCTCAGGTGGTAACTAGAAGATTTCTCATGACTGGCAACCCCCTTTGTTCTGTTCCACCCCCTTTTATAGCTTTGGCACAAAGCGGGAATCTTTTATCTCTCTGGATCTCCACCCATCCTTATAAATGGAAAAGCACCAGGTTTAAGATGGATTCCAGTACCACGTGACACGATCACATGTCCTGTGAGACCCCAAGCCTCCATTCTTTCTGGCCTGACTCACATGAACACAGGAAGGCTTACAAGTAAACAGAGCCATTTGCAACCCATTGTCCTGATTAATGGGAGCCATCAAGATTCTAAATCACCATTAATGGCCCACACTTTGCATAGTTACAATAGGACTTCAGAGTAATAGTTCATATTTCTAGCTTCAGATACAAGAATGATACATTCATACAAATAGGATGAACACACTCGGTAGATTATAAGCTTTGTAATGATACCTTACAAGAGGCCTTTTGCATAAAGCATATTCCAATTACATTATATTTACACTCATTGGCTCAAGGGAGACCTGATAAATGACCTCTAGAAAGCAGTTAAGATCATTCTGATATACACATTCAAATAAATTTGTGCTAAAAAAATTTAAAAGACAGGAGATGTGGTGGTACTCTGGCTTTAATAAAGTGAATAGAAACAACACACAGGATTTGCGCTAATATGGTAGGAAATGCAAGTATTTCAGGATAGCAAGCAGAGACAAACATGGAGCATATTTCCATAAACATATGGAGTGCAATGTCACTCCCCCATTAGGATTTAACTCACTGTCTGGTTTGGCAGGGATCTCCTCCTAAGGGTGTCACTGGAGCAGAGCTGCAGAGGAGGCACCAGGCACCCAGGACTTGTTCACGAGGCAGTGGTGGTAGTGCTGACCAATCAGACTCCTCCATTAAAAGATGACATGAAGACATCCGCCACCTGGCTTCAATTAGATATCATCGGCTGCCTCCGCCCTTTCTTCTATTTGTGTTGCAGAGTTAATTCTGACAGACACAGCCCTGTCTTTCTCCAGCCATTAATATGCTATTGATTTGCAGCACTCATGACAGCGTTAATGGACACTGATAGTGTATTATTATTTCCATAATCAGCCTCAAGTCAGAGTGAATTTTCCTTTGCAAATGCTCTATCGATATTGTGCCCAGCTTTCTGGCCTTCCGGGGAAGGAGCCAGCCTGATTTGTTTTGTTTAAAGTTTCAGTGGAGCCTCTGGTTTCTATCATTAATCGCTTAATCAATGACACCTGCTGAATAATGAGAGAATGCCTCCCTGGTCCCCCCCACTGCCCCTCCACCCGAAAAACCCCAAACCTTCCTTCACAGCATTTGCCATCCCTTCCCAGAGCAAGTTTTATCCAGGGCTTCATCTTGAAGGTGCATTTTCATGACTATACAAAACTGTCCCTTTGTGCTAGACGCCCCTGCTCCATGTTCGTCTCTGCTTGCTATCCTGAAATGCTTGCATTTCCTACCATATTAGCGCAAACCCTGTGTGGTGTTTCTATTCACTTTATTAAAGCCAGAGTACCACCACATCTCCTGTCTTTTAAATTTTTTTAGCACAAATTTGTTTGAATGTGTATATCAGAATGATCTTAACTGCTTTCTAGAGGTCATTTATCAGGTCTCCCTTGAGCCAATGGCCATCTAACTTCTATCTTCGCTGGCTCTTATTACTTAGAGGAATGATGTCATTTTCATGTTCTTGCTGCTCTTGTTGCTGCCCTATATCATTTTTTCCTTCAGCCAAGTCTGATCTTGCAGGTAACAATTGCAAATGTCTCCAATTTCATCTATACGCTTGGCCATTACTAGTCATGACATCATAAGATTGAGGTGCGACCTCTTTTGTTACAGTGGCTTTCTGAGCCCAATTTCTACCATTCTAGATATCTGCTCAATCATTTGGTTTCAAATAAGGTAGTTTATGTGATCCTCTATCGTAATCATTCTTTTGATACAAACTTGACTAATATTTATACTTATTCCTTTCCTTATATCCTTTTTGAAAAAGCATAGGTAATCTGTTTCTACATTTCCTGTTACGTAACAACTGTGTAGGTGCTAAACCTTGTCATAATGGCAGTGTTCTATAATTTAACATAAATCAGTTTTGATTTCTTCAGCTTTTGTTAGTAATCTTTTTATTATTTTAACACCATTTTCAACTTGTCCATTATATTGTGAGTAATGTGGACTTGATGTAATATGTCTGAAATATATGCTATGCAAAACTTTTAAACTCTTGACTGTGAAATTGAGATCAATTTTCAGTTATTGCCCTATTGGGAATGCCATGCATTGCAAAAATTGATTTTAATTTTATTAATGACTTATTTGGCACATGTGTTTTTTAGTGTAGATATTTCAGGAAAATGTGAAAAATAATCGAGCTATACTGTATGCATATCCTTTATATTCAAATAGATCTAAATCTACTTTAGACCAGGGTCTTAAGTTTTCTTGAATAAATGTCATAGGTTGTTTAGACTGGGCACATCTATATTTTGATATTATCAATGGCTTGTATTCTTTATGAATCTTTATGAATTATGAGTCAGTGTGTCTTCTAGAAGCATTTATTCTTGCACTCTAAATTTACATTTATTTTTGTTAAGCTTCAATCCTGCTTCTTTTGCTCTAGATAATGCTTTAGTTAATCTTCTATCGTGCTCTTTTAAAGTTCTTCCCCATATTCTTATGTCCTCTATGTACCCTTGTGTGCTACCTATGTTTTCAAAAATCTTTTTATTGCTCTATGAAATATGTCTGGAGCTGAACATAAGCCAGAAGGTAATCTTTTAAAACAGTAATGTCCAAAAAGGTGTGTTAAATGTACATAGCAATTGGCTTTCTTGCTCCGTGATATTTGCCAAAATCCATTTGAAGCATCTAAAAAAGAAAAGTATTTTGCTTCTTACACTTGTCCAAATATTTCTTCCTGGTAGGTATTTTAAAATGTTCCCTTTAGCATACTTAGTTAAGTCTTCTGGATCTAAATATAAATGTAAGTATCCATCTTTCTTTTCTACTGTTACTAATGAATTCACCCACTCAGTTGGCTCTTCCATTCTTTTAATTATATCTAAATTACCTGACCTTTCCAATTCCTTTTGTACCCTACTTCTTAAAGCTAAGGATATTTTTCTAGTTGCATGTATAACTGTTTTTTTTGTTTCATTTAACTCTATTTTATACACTGTATTCAATTTACCAATTTCAAAACATAGTTCTGTAAACTGATGTTCAATTTCCAGTGTTTCAGAATTTTGAATAGTCTGAATTCTACCAGTTAGATCTAGAGAGAACTGTGTTTCTAGAAATATCTTGTCCCTTAACTACTACAGATCTTATGTTTTCTCAATTGCCTTTAACTAAGGCCTGTAATTCACTAATACCCATAACTTGATTTTTTTTCACCACTGAAAGATTGTAAATTAATATGTATTTGTTCTTTCTACAGGTTTTACTTTAGACCTCTTATAATTTCTTCTGAAATTACAGTAGCTTGTGCACCTGTATCTATTGCATACAAAATAAATATTCCATTAGAAGATGGTGTAAGTGCCCAATTCTCCTTGTAATTTATAGAGTGACTTGGTTTCAAAATACCCAGAAACCAGTTTTCTTCATTTGTAATGTTAGTTCTGTATTCCTTACTTGATGTCTTCTCTGACACTTTTTTAAATTTTGAACTAAATGTAAATATCTATATCTTTTCAGACTTCTCTGTTTACAAACTTCTGTGAAATTATTCTGTTTCTTGCAGCTATGACAGGTCTGACCATATGCTGGACATTGTCTAGGTTAGTGCCTCCTTCCACATCTAGAACATTCTTTCATATGCTCATATGTTTTAACTTTAACACGCTATAGACTTGTTTGTTTCCTTTTCCTTAACAAGTCTATATTCACATCAATTTGTTTTCTTTCTAAAATCTGCAATCGTTAATTAAGTTCAGCAGTTTGGCAAATTCTCGCTGCTTTTTTCTAGATTTAGATCTGACTCTAACAGTCTCTTTTGTTACACAGATACCTTTTTATACCCATCATCATTTGATTCCTTATCATTGATTCGGATTCTGAAAATTACTTCTTATCTTTAGATCTGTTTAAAAATTATTCAAAAGTCTCTTCCTCCCTTTGATTCCTTGAGTGAAACTGAAATCTTTCAAATGTTTCATTTCTTTTTGGTAAACAGTATTCCTCAAATATTTTTAAAACAAACTCCTAGTTGGCTCATTTTCTAACGTTAAGCTCAAATGAATTAGATAATGAAATTGCTTTTGTACCTGCAATAGTCAAAAAGATGGCAATCTTTTGTTCATCTTCCTTATGAGTAGATCCGGATGCCCTCAAAAATAAATCAAATTCTTGTGTAAACCTTTTCCAATTTTTCTGCAGCGTTTCTTGACATTTTGAGAAATGTGAGAACTCTTAATTGATCCATCTTATTTCGTTCAAATTTGTTTTCAGTTCTGAGTAACTCTTACCTCCGTTTTTTAAAATTTCTTCCAGTTTTTTATCATTTCCTTCACTCCTGTTACCATGTATTGTTTTATGTTCAAGTAATCCACTAGTCTTCTTATTGGTAATAATAATAATGCATAGCTAGTAATTTAACAAACCTTTATTAGATACATAATTAACATAGATTGAGTTGAATTAAGATGCTCTGTGTGTATCAGTCTAACCTAAAACCAACAGCCTTTTCCCACTGTCCTCTCCCAGACCCTTTAATTAGATACAATCAAAGCCACAGTAACACCACAGCATGTTACCTAGGTCTTTGTGTATGTCACTGTGCCATGTGTGCAAAGGTCTCTGTGGTTGCTCTGAACTCTGTGGCAAAATTGGGGTAAGACTCTGTCTATTGCTGCCAAAGCAGAGGCTCATACCACTTGAGAATCTTCCTTAGCTGTTAGCAGTATAAGGCTTATGACACACAGTGGAGCAGTTGTGATTCCATCCCGGAGAGGATGGTGATACTTAGACTCTGGGTAGCTGATCACAATACTATCTCAGCAAGGAAAATGGAATGATTTATAAGTTAATTCCAATAAACCTCTACACCCTCCATTTGATGCAACATGTTTTAGGATTTTTCTGCTTCTTTCTTGGCACCAACTGCAAAGCTCGTCCACTAGCTGCCTCTTGTGCGAGACAGGAGATGTGAGAGAATATGATTGGCAGCCAGCTGCCTGGCTCTTCAGGGCTTGAGCAGATGGTGCCAATCAGAGTAGAAGTGAGTGTTCAACACTGCCCTCTCCCCACTCCCGTGTTTGCTTTAACTCCAGGGAGATTGACCCAGACAGATCAACAAGGCAGGGAAAGGGCTCTGCCTTCATAGTTTGACCTACTTGCAAAAGAGGATGCTTTATAATCGCACAGGATACATAGAGAGTCATGTGACTGGCAAAACTGGTGTCTTGAGTAGTTCTGAAGAACTGTGTCAATGAGGAGCAGGAGGCTCTAGTCTACAGGGGGCAGCAGGGAGGAGCAAAACAACCCACTTCACACCAGAGGGGGACGGGACTGGAAGCTGTACCTGACGTGTGGATTTTTGGTGCTGAATTAACAGCTTTGGGGGCTGAAGTTCTTTATCCAAGGAGGTAACCCCAGGACAGGTACAGCGAAGGTGGGGGCAGGGCAGCACAGTGTGTAAGGATGAGTTGTCCCCCCAGTCCCCATGTGAAGCACCCTCAGATCTTTCCTGGGATCTGTGTTTAGGAGTGGACGGTGTGCTGCGGAGGAGCTGAGCTGATGACACTTGTGGTCTCCTACTCAGAGACAATGGAGTGTGTAACCTATCCATTTTCTCTGGCCTGAACGGCTATCCAGGGTGAATGGATGCAGGTTTGCTGCTGTTAGGCTTGCTCCTGAGCCTAAGGCTGCTTGTATGGATTTTTCTATCCTTTTTAGAACAAGAATATTGAATATCTGGGCTGGGGAGCAGACTGCAGAGGGAAGTGCACCCAACAATAGCCCATGGAGACGAGAAAACAAAAGGACAGGTCACATTTGCTCACCTGGCTGATGTAACTAAGAGCCTGAGGGGATTTTGTGTAAAATCTGTGAAGAACAGCTTATAACGTAAGCCTCGCTCAGAGCACAGCAGACCTGACAAACTCAGCCCCAAGGGAGCTGACTCCAAGCCGACACTGCACTGAACTGCCTTGGGCCAAACCAGTAGGAGCCATTCTGAGCAGGTCTTAGCTGAGAGTCATCTCCTGGCAGGCTGTGCTGGCATTGTTATAAACTCAGCCCAGCGGGAGAAGACTCCCAGCTCAAAGAAGCTCCTGCCGGGGGAGGCTTCCTTTTGGTACAGCTGACAGAACTGCTGGGCTTGGACCCAGCTCCGATTTCTCTTTGGAGCTTAAGCTGTGGGGCCCCACTCACTTGTCTGGTACAAGATGAGGGTCTTGGATAAAACTTCAGCCTCTTCAGTGTCCGGACCCCAGCCAGCTGACCCAGTAGGTTCTCTCCTCCAGGTTGGTTTTAGGGCCCTGTCATGAAATAGAGTCTGGAGGGAAAATGTTGACCTAATATGAGGAAGTGTGGCGTTCTTCCCATTAAATTGTATGGTCTGAGTAGTACATGGCCTTGAGTGCACCCTGGGTGTCTTTCTTCTGCTGCCCCAGCCCTCACTACTCTGTTGCCTCCATCATTGTACTATCTGAGCCTCGTAAACATAAATGGATTGATCCCCACAACCCCCTCTGTGAAATAAGGAAGCAATGTCATCCCCTTTTTATAGCTGGGGAACCAGGGCACTGAGAGATTAAATCCCTTGCCCAAAGTTACACAAGTAGTGTGGCAGAGCAGAGAACGGGACCCAGATCTCCTGAGTCCCAGGCTGCTGCCTTCCCCACAAGACCATTTCTCTCTCCTCTGCTACTTATTATTAACACAATTGACCTCTAAAGAGCAGGTGTCTCATAAACTTCCCACATTATGGTGATAACATTGTACAGTACATTGCACTGGCATAAAGTTATTTTATCCTCTCGAATTTCCTTTCACTTTAATGTGTAAATATATCAAGTGAAAGGCTAGTTTGAAATCTCAGTGCAGAGGCCAAGCGCCCTGTGGGCCAGGCCTTTCAAGAGTGGGAAATATTAGGATGTGCTTTGCTTCGGTCATTGAAAAGTAGACTGAAAGCCTTGGAGAAAAGACTAGGGACACAATCCTGCCGCCGCCTCCAGCACACATTGGAGCGCTTCCTTTTCTGCCTCATGTGGTTCTTTGCATTTTGCACACTCAGAGAGGCATCCAGGTTTAGGGAAATCCACCAAAATAGATTGTGTCTCCCCAGGGCTCATACTTTATGGGACTCTCACAGGGATGACTGCTTCAGTCCCAAGCACCAGCCCCCTTGCCTCACAGTCTGATCTTCCTGTTCCTCACAGGAGAAAGTGGCTTCCACAAAGCTTGTTTATTGTGACAGATGCAGTCCCACCACCTGAGGAGGGAGGTATTCCTGTCTACTGTACTGGGGACCTGTAACCTTTCTGTGTGCTAAAAACCCCATGGGACCCAGGATGATGTGAAATAATAATATTCCTTCCATGTGTGCACCTTGCAAATCCTCATCAGACCATTTTACAGAGGGACAAAGTGACTTTCCCAAGACCATACAGCACATCCCAGCAGAGTTGAGATCAGAACCCAGATCTCACAGCTTCTAATTCTGTGATTTAACCACTAGGATATCTTTCCTGCAAAACACTGAGAGTAGAGTTTGTCCTTGGCTATCTCCCTGCTGTCTCACTGAAGTCAAGACATAACTGATGGCAAAGTTTTTTCTCTGATCAGATTCCCATTATGTGGTAGCCAAGTGCTTTCACAAGCCATCTGCAGATGGTACAGCTGGTTTTCTGAACTCTCCTTTTAGAGACCTGGGCTCAAACTGGGTTTAGAGGACAGATGAAATGACTGTTGTTGTTGCTGGAGACTCAGTGCTGTTACTGCAGGAGAGAGTCTACTGCTTTGTTTGGACCAGGGTTTATCAGCAGCAGTGGTTCACTCTCCCAAGGGCCCCTCTCTGTGATCAGGGGAAGGGGTCCTGCTGCAAAGAGGCTCAACCAGGGGCAGCAGAAGCTTCCTAACCGTGCGGGGGCGGGGGGTGCACTGGTGCTCAACAGTGCCCCTCCCATGCTGCCCCTTCTCCCTGAGACCCTGCCCCTCTTTCCCCCCCGTGTTTCGTCCTTATGGCTGGTAAAAAGTGGGAGAACCATGGCCCCCTGCTCCAGCACCCCTTGGCTCAACCAAGTTACTGATTCTTACCAATAAAGCTAAAAATATAGTCTTGCTTCTGAGCTCTATGGAAACCCACTGGACTAGAGAGAGCTCTGTGAAGTGACAGAGGACAGGGAACATGTCTTAGGGACCGTGTATACATGGAAATGTACCAGCATAATTTTATCACTGTAGTTACCAGTATAACTCCCCCGTGGGCACTCTGTTCCAGAATGAGTGCTTTTTTCTAATTTATCTTATATCACTTCCAGAGCAACATAAACTAACCTGAAAAAGGCACTTTTATTCCAGAGTAAGTGTTTCCACATGGGAAGTTATACCGGTATAACTGTGCTGATAAAATTCCCCACGTAGACTAGCCCATGGAGGCTGTCTTAGAGATAGGGCTGGCAGGAGGGAAATGGTTAATCAGAGAGGAGCAAAAAAAGCGGAGACTTCAGTGGGCATTAACCAAAGAGAAGACAGCCACAGAAATTAGAAGATCTAAAGCGAGCTGGACTATACAGTAAGCAGGGTGCACAGAGGAATTTAGGGAAACATTTAAGTTAACAAGACAGAAGCTGAGCTGTTACCACAAGCTAAAGAGCTCCGAGACGGGAAGAGTCTGTGGGAATGCAGGCAGCCCAGCTTCAAGGAGAGAACTCGGGATGAGATTGGGGCTGGAGGGGTGTCTCTGTTTTAATCAGCAGTGGAGATTCCTCCCGAATCCAGAATTGGGCACAATCAGTGTGACTGATAGTCGGTGCTGTAGAGGCAGGATTGAGGTGCCCTGGCACGTCTGGAGCTGGGGATGGGGGCCCAGGACTGGAATAGCAGAGCAAAGGACTTCTGGTCAGCACTGAGGGGACACGGCAGAGCTGTGTGTGAGAAGATTGCACCACCTTTTCTTACCCCTCACTAGCCATAGTGCTAGCTTACCCTTACAGATACCAAGCCCTTTCTGTTTTTTAAAGTGCTTCCACTTTCTCCCCTCTCCCGACATGGTTAGCGAATAATAATCCCACATCCTTTCAGGAAAGGCAAGTCTCTCATCTGCTCAGTCATATCAATGTAGCTTTGTATCCTGGTTTCAGTGTTTTAGTTTTTAATGATAAGACTCTTGTGAGAGCTATCCCAGGAGATCTCTCCAGACGCTATAGGTAGGAGGGGGAAGGAGCGGCAGAGATGAGTGTCCATATATTTGCTGTAATATTATTCCAATAAATGCATTGATTCTATTAGCTCACAGTTGATTGGACAATACTTATCTGATGATCCTGCAAATAAATTGCCATTGAACTGGACTGAGAGAGGAGAGAAGATGATAGAGGGGGCATGATCACCCAGCATGCAGACCCATTCCAGCACTGCAGTCTTCACCTTTGATGTGTTTTATAAATGGTCACCTGTTGGAACACGGTAGCCAGTCATTGAAATGCAACCCTCCTTCCCAGTTGGGGGTGAGAGCTCCGCTATTATAAATTAGCGTAGTTCGGGTAAAGGCAATGGAGCTGCCCCAACTTACATCAACTTTGGTCTCAGTAACACAACTGCAACCCCGCTTTTCCACTGTCCAAGCCCAACCTGGCCTGGGCCTCTGCTGCTAGTGAATACGGAGCTGGCTGTTTACAGCTGCACAAAGCAGTGCTTTCATTTCGCACTGGCTAAAAATATTTTGATTTTTCAACCCTGGTGGTTGCATGGTGACGGGATCTGTGGCTTACTCAAAAAGTCCCTGCACCTCAGCAAACTTTGTGCCAAAGCTGGTATTTAACTCTGCCTGTGTAACGGGGTTTCCTTGCAAACCCTGTGCTTGGTTTGGAGAGTTTTTATAAAATTCTTTGCTTTAAGCCCTTTCTTTGTTTCCCTCTCAAAGTTGTCCTGTATTGAATTATTGGGGCTGAATTCACAGGGAAGTGCTGCAGCAGGAAGGAGACATGCCCCACTGAACTAGTAACATCTGCAGGTTTATCTATGCCTTAAAGTTAGGCTGCAGTTTTCTCTCTGGCCAAGCACTGGTATCCAATGGGCATGCGCACAGTCACATACAACACTCCCCAGCTGCTGCAGTGATCATGAGCGCTCTCAGCATGTGGACCGGATGGTTGTTGATGCAGGTCCTCTCAAGCCAGATTTTTTATATATTCCCCCTTACTACTTGTAGAAATGGCTCCTGTTCTTGTTGATCAGGACTGACTGTTAGGGTTTGGGGTGAGGCATTGGTTTGCTTAAGGAATTGGTAATAGGATATGGAACCTTTCACCTTCACTTCCCTCTTTGTGGGGGGTTGGGGACCAAAAATCTTTCCTTTCAGATGCTGCTGCATTGGCCTCCATGAAAAGCGTTGGTGGTCTCGGTTCAGTTCCTAGTGTTGTCACTAATTGGCCCTTGTTGGAGTCTCAGCAGAAATCTCAAGGATTTAAGGAGCCACAAAAAATGAAGTCCTCTCTCACCCCTAGAGGAGGATCCCTCTAGAACAGGGCTAAGGCATGTTGATGGGACAGCATGGGGGAGACTTGTACCTACCGTGGCCTGTGCTGTAACCTGTTCTGGGGATAAGTACTAATAGCCAGTGCTTATACAGCAATGCAGAGCCCTTTGGAGTGACTGGCTGATTAACTCCCATAACCTCACTGCAAGGTAAATCACAATCATAATCCCTCTTCTACAGGCACAGAGCGCTCCTGATTTGACCAGGTCACACAGCCAGTCCCAGACAACGCTCCTTCTCAGAGCTAGGAATATAGTTCAGAAGTTCCTGGTTCCTATGGATCCCTAGCTTACATTATCTCTCGGAGAGGGGCAGTGTACTCTAGTCTTCAGTCTCCAGAGCTGCTAATCCTAGTTTCTTCCCCTAGATTAAATTCACTGTTGCCAGGGGAGGGAGGAAATTCCCCAGTTTTCAGAGCAATGATGCGCTTGCCTCTCCAGTCTTGCTTTCACCTTCTGCAGCCCAGCAGAGGTTGCGTTGCTCCTGGGGCGAGGTGTGGCAAGTCCAACAGCTTTGTGAGGACTTGGATTCCACCTATACTTTGCTGGCATTCCTTTTTCTAATTAGTTCTCTCTTTCCCAGCTCCAGCTCAGGCCCAGATCATCCATGCTGGGCAGGCCTGTGTTGTGAAGGAAGATAATATCAGTGAACGAGTGTACACTATCCGGGAGAGCGACACGCTGGTCTTGCAGTGTCTGGTCACCGGACACCCACGACCACAGGTAACCTTTCTGTAATGCCAGTCACCCTCACCCCTGTGGTTCTCTGTTGGGTTCACTCTAATCTTGCCTCGTAGAGGAGACATTGGGGGTGGTTGGAGGACACCATTCCCCACGACCTTCACTCTTCTACATTTTTGGAGGTAGGTTCCTCTCCTCTCTTTCTCTCCTGGCTTCCTGGGCAGCAGCTGTAACAAAAGAAAGGAAGGGCTGAGGAGCAGAGACACTGGATGAGTTGGTGTCCTCTGGAGCTAGGGCTGCAGCCTACAACGAGGCTAGAAGTCCTACCACTGTGCAGCATATGGAGATTCCCCTGTGGCTCGAGTACTCATGGGAACTGTGTTTTGGGAGCAACAGGACTTGAGGTGAAATATTGCCCAGTTCTGCCTGTGTTTCTGTATATTGGTAGCACAAGGCTCTCTCCAGAGCGCCTACCATTTTAATGGGCCAGAATGAACTAAAAACATGGGCTGTGTTGAATTCAGGGTGATGTAGGTAACACTAGAGACTCCAATCCTCTCTCCACAGGACAGGCACAGCTTGGACAGGGGTAGCGCAAGCTTCCCCTTCACACCTCACCAACGTAGGAGTGGAATCGAACCTTTATGGCCTGTTCAGCCTTGGCCTCTTGGACCAGGCCAGCAAAGGGGATCATTCAGTTTGGGTAACATTGCGGGAGGGGTATTTTTCTGATGTGGACACTTGTCCATGATGACCTGGACTGGGACCCATCAACTCATTTCATACAGTGGACGCCAAGCAGCTGCCAGTGGTGGTAATTTTTGATTGCCGCTGTCCAGAGCTGGATTCAGACACATGCCGTAGAGGTGAGAGGACTGCAGGGAAATTCTTACGTAGCAGCTGGAGTGTGTAAATGACCCCAGAGCATGGGTAAAACTGTGGCTAAACTTGGGCCTTCGGGGCCAGAATAAACCCTGGGGAGTGAGCTACACTGGGAAGGAAGCTCTCCAGGGGAGGGTTATAAGAGGGTTAGTGAGAAGTTCAGCAGTTCCTGCTGCCCCTGCAGCAGCCTTGCCAGCCGTAGGCACTGATGCTGATAAGCTGTAGTTCTGTGTGTGCCAGTCACCCCTTCCCTGCACTAACTGACCAGGCGCTACATGTCTCTAGGGCCTTGGCTGCTAGGAAATGACAAAGGGGAGAGAGCAGCTCAGCCAAGGAATTCAAGTTAGAATTAGCCAACAAAATGTCTTTTAAAAACCAAAAAGATGGAGACAGTTTGAGCCAGGATGTCAGGCAGCCGGGCCACTCAACAGAGCCTCTCCGGTGTCATTGTGGAGGATCACCTAGCCTAGGCACTTGGGCACACGGATCATATGCACAGTGGTCAGATCCTGGGTGTGCAGAATAGAGGCATGGAGAGAGAACTGGTGCCCATTCTGCCTGGGAGCATGTAGAGTGTGCAGGCTTTGTGCAGCTCATGGGCGCTCTGAGCCGGGCAGGACTGAGAACAATGATATACCATTGGTGCACACAGAACACTGCTGCACAAGAAGCTGTGGCATCCCCAGAATCTGTTTGTGTGTAACACTAGCACGTGCAGAGCCCAGGTGTGCACACGGGACACTGGCGTGTGTGTCCAAAGAGGGCAGGCAGACATGGAACACTGGCTTACACGGAGCTATGCCCACATCCCAGCTCTCTCTTAACCCCACTCCCACGCATGCTCTCCCCCATTTCCCCCACTACTCCAAATCAAAGCTCTTCTCTTAGCCTTTGTCTAATCTTTTCCCTCCCTTTCTTCCAGTTACTCACTAAAGCTTTAACGTGTAGCCCAGATATTTAAACGAGGTTGAAATGAAAAGGCTGGGGAAAGATTAAAGAGCTGACTGAAGCGGCTGTGCAAACAAGAGCCTCTGAGATTTGGGGCCCTAAAACGATCTCAGCATAAGCCTACCAAGGTTAAATGAATCCATCACAGACGGCCATTAGCTGAGCAAATCTGCCCAGCAGGGGAGTGGACTGTAGAATCCTGCCATCTCTAGAGCAATGGCTCCAGTTCAGCCCCATGTCTACTGGTGGTGGGCATGGACCAAGGTGCCCGCTCCCCTCCAGCAGTTCTGCCTAGCGTGAGGTCAGTCATGAATGAATGTCCTTTTACCGTCTGCTTTGTGTTCAGTGCAAAATGATCTGGTGGATCTCAACCCAGCTGCTAGGGGCTAGGTGTCCAGATTGCCGGAAGCCACCATAGCAACTGGTGCTTCGGGGATTATGGTATTGCAGTCAAAGGCATAAGAACATAAGAATGGCCATACTGGGTCAGACCAAAGGTCCATCCAGCCCAATATCCTGCTTGCCGACAGTGGCCAATACCAGGTGCCCCAGAGGGAATGAACCTAACAGGTAATGATCAAGTGATCTCTCTCCTGCCAGCCATCTCCACCCTCTGGCAGACAGAGGCTAGGGACACCATTCCTTACCCATCCTGGCTAATAGCCATTAATGGACTTAACCTCCACAAATTTATACAGTTCACTTTTAAACCCTGTTGTAGTCCTAGCCTTCACAACCTCCTCAGGCAATGAGTTCCACAGGTTGACTGTGCGCTGAGTGAAGAAGAACTTCCTTTTATTTGTGTTAAACCTGCTGCCCATTAATTTCATTTGGTGGCCCCTAGTTCTTATATTATGGGAACAAGTAAATAACTTTTCCATAGGTGCTGGAAGTAGGGGTGCTGGGGGTTGTGCTGCACCCCCTGGTTTGAAGTGGTTTCCATCCTATACAGGGTTTACAGGTTGGTTCAATGGCTCTCAGAACCCCCACTATACAAATTGTTTCAGCACCCCGGTCAAAGGTGTGACTGTGCCGTGTGTAGATATACCCTAGCTAGCTTGAAAAGCAATAGGAATGAATCTGCAGCAGCATGCGTGGCAGCTCAGGCTAGTCACTCAGGTACATACCTGGAGTCCTGGGTGGGCTTGTACTGAATGTGCGGCCATGCCTTCACAAATATTGTTGTTCAAGCTACCTAGGTCAAAGCTGCCTCAGGTATGTGTACAAGTGCTGCAGTCACACCTCTGGCTGCAGTGTAGCTATACCCTGAGAGCAGAGGCAGCCACCAAAGGAGACTGAGAGGCAAATGAACAAGCGGGCCCTGGGCAGTGACCTCCTTTCATGCTCTCTGGGTTGGGGTAGGGGGAAGCTTGCACCGCTGCTGCCTGTGCTGTACCTTTTATGGGATATACAGATACGACTTCAGCCTCTTGGGGCACGTTTCTCCAGCCCCTCCGTTCATTGTGAAATGACCGACAAATCTGCAGGTGGTGTTTGAAGACTAAACATGTAACAAAAATGAATTCTGAGGGGCTCTTTTTCTTTTATTAAAGTGTGTTTACTACAAAAGAGAGACTTACAAAAATAACCATTGGTGGGGCCCCCTCCAGAGAAGGAGACAACAGGCTAACAGCAGTAGCTGCACTTCTCACTTTGGAAGCCAAACAAATGAAATATCCCCATTCATAGAATCACTGAAATGTAGGGCTGGAAGGATCTTGAGAGGTCATCAAGTCCAGCCCCCTGTGCTGAGGCAGGAACAAGTGAACCTAGAATATCCCTGACAGGTGTGTGTCTAACCTTTTCTTAAAAATCTCCAATGACGGGGATTCCACAACCTCCCTTGGAAGCCTATTCCAGCACTTAACTACCCTTATAGTTAGAAAGCTTTTCCTAGTATCTAACCTACATCTCTCAGGCTGCAGATTGAGCCCATTACTTCTTGTCCTACCTTCAGTAGACATGGAGAACAATTGATCACTGTCCTCTTTATAAAAGTCCTTAATATGTTTGAAGACAGTTAGGTCCCCCGTCATGTCATCCTGAGACTAAACATGCCCAGTTTTTTAACCTTTCCTCGAAGGTCAAGTTTTCTATATTTATCAATCATTTTTTTTGCTCTTCTCTGGATTCTCTCCAGTTTTTCCTCACCCTTTCCTAGAGTATGGCACACAGAATAGGCACAGTATTCCAGGCCCCACCAGTGCCAAGGAGAGTGAAATCATTACCTTCCATGTCTTCCATATGACACTTCTGTTAATACATCTCAAAATATGTATCTTTTTTCTCAACTGCATCACATTGTTAACTCATCTATTCAACCTGTGATCCACAATAACCCCTTTTCAGCAGTACTGCTGCCTAGCCAGCTACTCCCCATTTTGTAGTTGTGCATTTGGTTTTTTCCCCTTCCTAGATGTAGTACTTTGTACTTATCTTTTACGAGTTTCATCTTGTTGAATTCTGATCAATTCTCTCATTTGTCAAGCTCATTTTAAATTCTAATCCTGTCTTCTAGAGTGCTTACAACCCCTCCGAACTTTGTGTCCTCCTCAAATTTTATAAGCATATTCTCCACTCCATTATTCAAGTTTTTTAATGAAAATATTGAATAGTATTTGGACCAAGACTGACCCCTGCAGAACCCCAGTAGATTCGCTCTCCCAGTTTGACAGCAAACCATTGATAACTACTCTTTGAGTATGGTCTTCCAACCAGCTGTGCAC
Organism: Lepidochelys olivacea; assembly: GCF_965140295.1. Lineage (NCBI taxonomy): Eukaryota > Metazoa > Chordata > Testudines > Cheloniidae > Lepidochelys > Lepidochelys olivacea. The sequence continues at coordinate 150,408,034 of NC_140413.1, read as the reverse complement.
CTGCCTTATATTAGTTTCATCTAGACAACATTTCCCTACATTGCTCATCAGAATGTCATATGGAACTGCATCAAAAGCCTTACTAAAATCAAGATATACGATGTCTACTGCTTTCCCCCAACCACTAAGCCAGTAACCCTGTCAAAGAAGTAAATCAAGCTGGTTTGGCATGATTTGTTCTTGACATAGCTATTCCTTATAACCCTATTATCCTCTAGGTGCTTACAAATTGATAGATTGATTAATAATTTGTTCCAGTAAATTTCCAGGTATAGAAGTTTAGGCTAACTAGTCTATAATGCCCCGGTCCCCTTAGTTCCTCTTTTTAAAGATGGTTAACTATGTTTGCTTTTCTCCAGTCCTCTGGCATTCACCCATCCCTGATGAATTCTTGAAAATCATTGTTAACAGTTCTGAGATTGCTTCAGCTAGTTCCTTAAATACCTTAGGATGAATTTCATCAGGCCCTATCGACTTGAATACAGTACTTCTAACTTATCCTGATATTCTTTAACGTGTTCTTTCCCTGTTTTGCCTTGTGTTCCTTTCCCCTTGTTGTTAATATTTAATTGTATGGAGTATCTGGTCACCATTAGTGAAGACTGAAGCAAAATAGGCATTAAATAACTCAGCCTTCTTGATGTCATCAGTTATTAGCTCTTCTTCCCAGCCAAGTAGAGGACCTACACTTTCCTAGGTCTTTCTCTTGCTTTTAATCTATTTAAAGAACCTCTTCATATTGCCTTTTATGTCCATTGCCAGGTGTAACTCATTTTGTGCCTGACGCCTGGTCTGCACTAAAAAGTTAGGGTGACCCAGCTACATCGCTCAGGGGTGTGAAAAATCCACACTCGTGAGCTACATAGTTAAGCTGAACTAACCCCAGTGTAGACAATGCTAGTTCGATGGAAGAATTAGGTAGTGTCCGCATGGAAGCGCTTAAACAGCATTGCTGTTACAGTGGCACAGTTGCAGCGTTTCAAGCGTAGACAAGCCCTTTAGCCTTTCTGATTTTGTCCCTACCTGCTTGCGCTGTCCTTTTGCACTCCTCCTTAGCAGTTCATCTATGTTTCCACTTTTTGTAGGATTCCTTTATAATTTTTCAGGTACTTTTTAAAGAGCTTCTGATGGAGCCATATTGGCCTACTACTATTCTTCTCATCTTTCCTTTGCATCAGAATAGTTTGCAGTTGTGCCTTTTAATATTGTCTCCTTGAGAAACTACCAGCTCTCCTGAATTCCTTTATCCCCTAGATTTTCTGCCGATGGGACCTTACCTACCAGTTCTTTGAGTGTGTTAAAATTTGCTTTTTTGAAGTCCATTGTTTTGTTCACTCCTTTCTTTTGTTAGAGTCATGCAATCAGTCATTCCATGATCACTTTCATTCAAATTGCCTTCAGATTCGCAACCAATTCTTCCCTCTTAGTGTGCATCAAGTCTAAACTGGCCGTCCCCCTGGTTACTTCCTCCACTTTCTGAAACAAATGGTTGTCACCAGTACATTCCAAAAAGTTACTGGAAATGTGTTCTGCTGTATTACTTTTCCAAGGGATGTCTGGGTAGTGAAAGTCCCCCATTACTACGAGGTCTTTGTGTTCTGGAGATTTGCTATATGTTCTGTATGTTTATTTGTTCTCCATTATCTGGAGAATGATGAAAAGGTGCCAAGTGAAGTGGTGATAATAGCTTTGTAGCCATGAGCTAGTTGCCTGAAAGGCCCCCCCCTCCTGGCCACGTACGCTTGGCTTGCAAGCCAGTTTCTGCCCTCCAAGGATTGGCACAGAAAGCCCTGTGTGTGCGAGCACTAAGCAAACTGGGTTTGGCAAAGGTTTTGTGCAGGAGTGAGCAAATGCAATGCACGTTTGAGAATAGTAGAGGGAGTTTAATGGCAGGGGAACACACAGCAAGATGGGAGGAGCTGCTACATTTCGGGGTCACTGCAGGGCACAAGTGTGTTGGGGGTTGGTGATGGGCAGGTGCAGCCATCTGGCAGGGACATTTTGGGATCAGCGGCTAGACCTGCCTAGGTTCCAGTGAACATAGCTGTGCCTGACTGTGTGGGCAAAGGGTGGGGAGTGTTGCCTTCTCAGATGAGGGGCACAAAGGTGAGTGCTGCTATAATCTGAGGTCTTAAAGCTGTGTCCACAGCTCTGAGTCCATTTGTGTGGCCTTTTGCTGTGTTTGCCTCCCTCCCTCTCCTATTCCCCTGCAGGTGAGGTGGACCAAAACTGCTGGTAGTGCCTCGGACAAATTCCAGGAGACATCGGTGTTTAACGAGACCCTTCGGATTGAGAAGATCCAGAGGCTGCAGGGAGGCCGCTATTACTGTAAAGCAGAGAATGGGGTTGGGGTCCCTGCCATCAAGTCCATTCGAGTAGATGTGCAGTGTAAGTCATTTAGCGGCAGCCCAGAGCATCCCACAGCTCTATTGTGTGTCTATAACTAACTGTGTGACCAGCAGGACTCTACATGAACCTAGAACCATGCTCACCCCCTTAGGGACAAAGGGACCAAAGTGGTACCTCCAGAACACACTTCCCCCTGGGATGTTATACCCTTTGTGGGGCAAGATGACTTTGCCTGTCTAAGCCAACCCCTCTCAGCCAAGGGACCATGATCCCCCCAAGGGTCCCCAGTGGTTGTCTGGGGTGGTGAGGGTGTTTGGCTTCTGTTCCCGTTCATTTTTCTCCTTTTTGACATTGACTTGCTTTCCACTCCAAACTGGATCCACCTCAGATGCCTGGAACACCTCAGAAACCATTGCACTGATTCCCACTGTGCCTCATCTGAAGCACTGTCAGAACAGAGCAAAGGATTCTGGGATGCCCCCGAGGAGGCTGAATTGTGAATGGCTAAATAAGGGGTGAGCATAGGAGGGAAGCCAAGAATCCCTCAATTTAAGCCATAAAGGAAGAGATATAATCTGAAATTCCTCTGGGCTTTTACTGCTCTACCTGGGTCTCTCTCACCTTTGAGATTCCAGTTATTACCCCTTGTAGGGGGCAACATTTATACATGGGCTGTTGTGGCCAGTTATGAGGAAGGTTGGAATGGGGTTGTGCTGCTGTTGGGTGGGTACCCCCTTGTGGGAGAGACCAAAGACCTGGAACCCAGCACAATTTTGAGGGAACTTTACTAGGTAGACACTTTCTGCTTTGCGGAGAATAGGCAGGCACAGTACAGCACAGACTCCCATCAAGCTGCTGCCTTGTGTGGTGGGAATTCTGCTCATTGCATGGGGCCATCAACTGATGCGGTTCCCTTCAAATCCTGACGGCACCAAACCAAGGTCCTCGCTGACCTCAGTTCTGAGGGTCTAATTAAACATTAAGTAAAGTTTTACATTAGAGATGGGCCTGAGCACCCCCACAACTTTGTGTGAATTAGGACCCAGAACTGTATCTTGCAGCCTGGGCAGGTTCCTATTTTAAATCAGCTTTGACTGTTGCCTTCTGCTTTGGTTTGAGTTTCTCTCCTCCCCCATCTTGCCCCATTGCTTTACCCCACTGGGCAGTGTTGGGTGAGTACCATCCTACTACTTAGGCAGTGGACATATGTAACTCCTCCTGCAGCTAATCCTGCTGTGGGTGGGGTCACTGTTTCTCCATGGATTCTAGCTGCCTTTGCTCTGAGAAGTTTCCAAACCATCTAGGAATTCTTGGCTTGTTCACCCTTCCCCTTTCATGTATACAGTTCAGGCATTTAATTGCTCCCCTACAAAGGGAACTTTGGTTTTCTCAGCCCCTGGCACAGCAGCTAGTCTGGGCTCTGTGTCTTTAGGAATGGGATTGTGGGAAGACTCTTGATATGAGCATTGTAAATTGTGGGAGGTCCCTTTGCATCTGGGGTGCAGTTTGGAAGTAGGGTGATGTAGAGTCCTATGGTTCCTCATGCATCTCTGACCTTTAGAACTGTGGGGCCAATGGGGTGGCCAAGGGCTTTCTGATACTAACATCTACTCTGCACATGGACTTGGTAATGCATCTCTTGTTTGTGTGTTTTCTGGGAGAAGAGTCCGCTTTCTTTCACTATTTGCTATGTATAAAAGGGAGCAGTTAGGAAAGATCAGGTAGTCAGTTGAGGGATCACCAGGGCCAGCCTTTAGTCAGCTGAGCCAGAATTTCAAACCATACCCTTCTTTCCCTCCCTCCTAATACATAATTGGAAATAGTCCCCATAATCTCAATGCTGCTCTTGGTTTTAGTGTCCTCAGTGACCAGCCCTGGTGCTCACTGGTGCACTCTGGAACATTCAGCAGGATGTATTGCAGATTGCCCAGGGAGCTCCATTAGGCACATGCAGATGGTTCCAAGGAGGGTACAGTAGCCTTCAGTGAATGATCCCACTGCCTTGGGCCAGAATCAGGAGGCTAGCTGCTCCCTGTCCTGGTTTGGTGAGGGCTGTGGTGTGTCAGTCTCTCTTGGGTCAAGATCAAGTGGTTTATGGGAAGAGCAAAACACAAACACACTTTTGGCCACATCCACCCTTAGTGTCGCTCTCCTGAAGTCAGGGAGTTGCACCAGGCATGGATTTGGCCTTGTCATGCTTAGTATGTACAGTCCTGGTTCTGAAGGCATTTTGCTTTCATGAGAAGGAAGCTCTAAACTGACCTGGAGACTGAAGCCCTAAAGAGGCCGAGTCTCATGGATGGAGGGCGTAGGATGTCATTTATGCACCCAGATCTTCCAGAGCTTCCGATCCTTTTGACTTTCACTGAAATAAGTCTTCCTTTGGGGAAAAAGCAAGGGAGTGTGCAGCTGAGTATCAACGGCTGCCAACCAGCCACCTGGGCAGGGGGATCTAGGAAGCTGCAGTTGCCAGCAGAAAGTTCCTAAGTCTCACTGCACTAGGCAGGGATGCTGCTTCCTGGAGCGGTTCCATGCTGGGGAAAGGGAAGACAAATGGAAAGAGGGAGATGCTGTTATTGAAGCATTCCATGCGGTTGGGTCAGTGCTAAATGTATCCCTAGTGCAACTCCATTGACTTCAGCGGAGTTACTGTGCATCAGGGACATATGTGTTTCCTTGGTACTTATTGTAGCTTCTCTCAGGAGGGCTGCACCAAGGGCTGGCAGCTATTAAAAGAGGGTTTGAAGGAGGAAATCTAGGAATATAAAGGAAGATAACACTCTGCACTACCATGGGGAGAGTGCAACTGGACGGGGGCTGGGAGTTTTGGGGAGTTGGTGTGCTCTGTCCATGGGGGTTGGAGGAACATCTATTGTAATAATGACCCTCTTGCTTCCCGTTGACTAAGCATTAGAAGGCTGGAAGGATGTTAGCTGTAACTCAAGTCTTCTAATGTCTTGAGGGATAAAGGAAGGAAATGGAGGAGTGGGGTGGTGGCAGGCTCTGCCCAGGGTTATGAATGAAGGGGAAGGATAGTATAAAATTCAGTTAGCTCTCCTGTTAACAACATGTGTAGAGAAGGGTCTCATCTCTCTGTTTTTCTTCTCTCTCTTTCTGTCATTCAGCTAACAGTTCTGCTCATGTCCCTGAGCCATGGTGCTGTCAGGCTAACAAATCTTGGCTCCCATTATAAATGCTGTCTTCAGAACACACGCCTCATTAAAATATGTAAATAGACTGGTCCATGCACACATCTCTGTGGGGAAGGCATGCTAGTCAGAGAGCGCATTAACAGCGATTAACCTTTTCCCTCTGTAGCCGGATTTCCAAAGTTGCAAACATCTGAACCAATATTTTAAGATCCAGAGACATGTAAGAACAAGGAGTGATGGGAATGCATCCTTTCCCTTCATGGACTCTGGGGTGGAGGGAGTCGCAGAGAGGCACAAATGAAGGCAGTGTGCATGAGTTTTACCTGATAGTTACCTCAGATGTAGCATTCACAGTCAAGTTGGGACCTGATTCTGAGCTTGGTGATGGGGGGGATATTCAGAGTCACTCCACTAAGTTCAGTGGCCACCCTCCCCTCAAAATGTGGGGTGTTTGTGAGAGGGGTTGTGGGCATGTCAGATTCAGGGGTCCAGTTTGGTCCCATCTCTCCAAATTAGTACAACTTTAAACGGGGTCTGAATGTCAATTAATCTCAACGGTGATGCTGTCTGATGTTCCAGTCCAGGGGTTCTCCAGCTGCTGGAGTCTGGGAGCCCCTTTGTTTGAGGGAGCCCCATCTCCCTTTCCTGCTCCCCCACCAGCCCCTCACAGCGCAGGTGCACAGTTTGAGAAGCCCCTTTCTAGCAGGAAGGTTGCAATGGGCAAAGCCTGCCAGCATGGCGAGCTCCCCAAATGGGACTCTCTGCAGGACTCTTCTTCAGATCCTCTCAAATTAAAGGTTAATCCCATCACTGACAGGGCTGGGATTCACATGATTTTGGTGCAGGGGAAGTGAGAGAGGACTTGGGAGGGTGTTTTTTTCTAGGGAGGGGAGAGAAGAGAGGACAGTCTAATGGATAGTTTTGGGGTAGGGAAGGAAGATATTTACATTGCTTTTTTAATAAGGGGAGGAGGGGATAGTGGAGGGGAGATAGGATCTGTGCACATGGTAATAGGAAGAAGGGGTTGGGGTACACTTTTAATGGGAGAGAAGAGGCTGCATCCAGATGTTCCTCTGTTCTTACATCCCATGTTCCCATGGTGGACATCCTGCCAGACTCTTTCCTGTCTGTGAGATGAATCTCCATCTCTGTCTGTCTGTCTGTCTGTCTGTTCCCATTTGCTCTTCAGCTTTAGGGTTTTTCATGTTTTTTTGCATTGTCTGGCCATGTCCAAGAGAAGACATAGCCCCAACTTCCCAGGAGAAATCCCTTCCTGTTCGGGGACAGAGGCCATGGAAGTAAAGGGTGGGAGCAGAGGGGAACAAGGGTGGGGGAGGAGAGTTCCTGGGGTTTGGCGCCCTTTGCCTGTCAGCTAGAACAGAGGATTGAGATTGGAGTGGGGGGAGGTGATCTGGGAGCATGAATGATGTCATTGGGGTCCTGCCAGATAGCTAATCAGTTCATCTTACTGCCAGCTGGAGGCTGCAAATCGGAGCTTAGTTTCCTGCTCCTGGAATGTTGTGGAGTGGACTGGAGAAGGTTGGTTTCTCCCATCAGTTCCCTTCAGGTGCCATGTTTTGAGTCAGGTCCGCTTCTAGCTTAGTGTTTTCACTGGCTGACTGAGTGTGTGTATGTGGGGTCTCCCCTCTTCTCCTCTCTCCTGGAGCTTTGTCTGCTCACCAGGCTGCGCGTACCCTGGCCTGAACCTTGCTAATGGCCCCCACGGACCTTCCCCCCCTCCCTTCCAGATCTAGATGAGCCCATTCTCACCGTCCACCAGACCATCAGCGATGTACGTGGCAGCTTCTACCAGGAGAAGACGGTCTTCCTCCGGTGCACCGTCAACTCTAACCCTCCTGCTCGCTTCATCTGGAAACGGGGTGCTGAGACACTCTCCCACAGCCAGGATAATGGAGTGGATATCTATGAGCCACTCTACACACAGGTGAGAGAGACATCACCCACCCCCAAACCTCACCACTGGCTTGTGTTGGCAAATCACCCACCAGGACCTGAAGATCATCATGGGTCCATCCCTACCATGCCTGAAGGGGAAATGTTGTCCTCCTCCTGGCACCCACCATAGTTCCCCAATAATCCAGGATCCCTGCAGAGTTTGTCTGTGGGTGATGCTTCTCTCTCCCCTCTTGGCTTGTTGCATATACTAAGGAGAGGGTGGTAGGAGAAGTGTGGATTGCAAGGACACTCCCAATACAGAGGTTGGTGATGGGTCAAGAGGACTCCGCCTGCAGAGCTTCCCCTAAAGTGTTTAGTGTAGACAAAGGGAGAGGAGTGGAGCACGAGGGAGGATCATAGCTGGTAATTTCCTGTCCCACCATCAGAATGATGCCCGTGCCCAAGGGGCACTGCAGCCTCTTTGGGGATGGAGCCAGGGATGGCTAGGCAGGAAACCTCAGGAATCCAGGCCAGGTTATTCTGTTTGATTCTGCTCCTTAAAGAGAGAAATGGAATCCAGTCCATAGGCCCCCGGTACTCTTCCCCTGTCCTCCCATCTCTCCAGCTGCACGTCCCCTAGCCTCCCATTGCTGCACGCGTGCTGATGCGCTCCGAGAGCCGCGTGCACTATTCACAGCCAACAGATTTTTATCCCTTTTCCCTTTTGGCAAACTGCCTGCAAGCGGCCAGGGTTTTCATGTTTGTGTCAGTTACTCCTAACATTAAATGAAGAGTTTGTGGAAATTAATTTGAATGGTTGAGATGATTCACTGAGCGGGCCATGTGCTTGGTTCCCTAAGTCATGTGGCACTGTTTCTGTTCCTGATTGGATACCATACGTCTCCTATTTATGAAGAGTGTTTCTTGTCTGGAAATAAGCATGGGTGTTTGTAATTGTTGGAACTGACGGTGCTAATAATGAAGAGCTTTTCCGAATGGCAGCATGTGCAGCCCAAATACACATGTACTCTTCCTCTCTGTTTCTCTGTCTTTCCCCCTCTCCCCCCACCTTAATATGCAAGTCAAATTCCTCACGCTTTCTTATGCTTGTTTCCTCCCCCCTCCACACATTGCTCCTTAAGTCCCAGTGTTTTACTTCTCTGCAACTGTAGTGGTGGTGGAAGGGAATGCTCTTGGGTAGTCTGCCATCCAAAGCATTCTGGGAAATGGTGCCCTAAAATCTGCTATGGGTTTCAACGCCCCTCAGTGACTGCCTTGCTGACACTGCTGAAGTTGGTTAATGAGGCAAAACGATGCCATGAGGCAATGAGGAGGAGATGGGGTGAAAGGGTAGTTCTTGAGGGGACAGCTTCATCCCTCACATCTCGCTGCCAACCCAAGGCTCCTGCAACTGGGCCTGGAGCAGATTCTGGCCAGGTTTGATCTTTTTTTCTTTTGAGCCATGTCCCAGGCAAGCTCTCAGTTATTGAGGCATTGTTCATAGTTTATTGTAACAAGCCTTCCCTGCATGCCATGGAAATGGGCAATTGGAAGAAAAACCGAAAGAGAGATAGGGTCAGAGAGAGCACAGCCCTGTGGGTCTGTGATTATATTTTTAAAAAAAATATATTGTAGGTCATTGCTGCTACTTTGGTCTTGAGGGGATTTTCCATCTAGTCCAGTGCTGTCTAATGTCCAGTAAGGAATTTCCAGGCCTTAGAACATCTCCTCCTCCTCTGGCTTTCCCTTTTCAGGGAGTCTGAGGCTGACTATCAGGAGAAACTGGATAATGGTGAGATCTTAGGCTGTGGAATAGTGCCCTCCACAATAGTACAGGTCAAAGAAATTCTCTTCTGTGTTGCATCTGTGGGTTCCTGTCAACGGATGTCCCTGCCAGCATGGGTCATTCCTACAGATGCCAGCTAGAAGGAAAGTGGTGTAGGATTGCCCTGTTTATGCAGAGGTGCCCTGATTCTCCTCTTCTTTCTACCTGTTTAAGCCAGAAATTGAAGTTAGCAAAGTTATATGGATATAAAACTGGTGTGATAGCAGAATCAGTCTTGTCACTCAGAAGCCTCATGTTTAACAAATCACAGTTCAGCTACACTTGTACTGTTGTATTCTCAGCCAGTCAGGCCACATACACTGGTGTCAGTATAAGATTTAGATGGCTGACATTTTACAAATGAGCTAAAGGCTTAACAGTTTATGCTTTTGTAAACTGATTTACAATCTAGGTTTATACACATTTACCCGACCCTATATCTACTGATCAATAAACTGGATGCATATGAACCATGTGTAAATCACTAGTTGACATGCACATTGTAAATGCCCTTGTTCATGCAGCATAGCAACGGATCTCCAGGGAAGTGTTTTTCACTTGGGTATTGGTCCCCTAGGAATTTATCTTCTAATTCACTCAGGTCAGATACTACATGTTCAATGTATATTAATGTTTGTGAGCTCCATGTCCTGTCCCATGCAGTCATCTCGGGAAGATTTGTCAAGCTGATATCTTTTCACATTTACAGATTTTTATTTAAAAAATCTGTAAAAAGAGATTTACACAAATAAAAGGACAAAGGCAAACTGTCATAAAGGCATACAAGTTAGAGGGTACAAACCATGGGGTGCATCTCAGAACTTCCCATAAGCGTGTCTCATAATTGTAAATATACAGAACCCATATCATGTGCATTTAACAGAGTTATTCTGTTTCTGCTGTGTGCCAGTGACTGACAGTGCCAGAATCTGATTTTAGTTACACTTGTATGAAAAATCCAGGGCAACTCCATTAAAGACAGTGTCATTATTCTGGAAATATACCAGTGTAAATGAGATTAGAATCTTGAGCAAAGAGAAAATAAAGGTTTGATCATTTCTTTTAATATTTCTCTTAATTACCCTTTCTTTCCTCTACTGCAAATTTTTACAGTTTAACTGTTGAGCATATATTTAGCCAAGTATTAAAAGACTAAGGGCTGGAATCTGATCTCGGTTACCCTGGTTTTATGACATTGACACTCCACTGACTAGAGCTATTGCTGGATATCCCAGTGCGAGATCAGAATCTAGCTCTAAGTAGTTAAGATCCTTTCAATCCTGCAAGATGATCCTGACAGCAATTGACAAGAGATTATCTATAAAGCTGCTCAGTAATGCTTCCACGTTACATGGTAGTGCTGCTGATTCTATTTATTTATTTATTTTATTTAGACAATGACTAGTGTTGGAATTATCAGCACGAACATTTTATTGCTTCTTTTACAAAGGAATGAGGGGCTGATACAGAGAGGTCCTGGGCGGTCTCAACTCCCATTGATCAGCACGTCTCAGAATCAGATCACAGATTTGTAGCCGAAAGCTGTTTGTTGTACATCTATCATTCAGTTATTCTGTTCCCCTTCTTTCCAAATTCCCAGGGTGAAACCAAAGTTCTGAAGCTGAAAAACCTGAGGCCACAGGATTATGCCAGTTACACATGTCAGGTGTCCGTCCGGAATGTCTGCGGCATCCTTGACAAGTCAATCACTTTCCAGCTCACTAACACAACAGGTAAGAGAGCAGCAACAGAAATGCCTCTAGGTCCTGAGCACCTCTTGCTTGCTGATCAGCTGTCCTCCTTCCAGGGTCTGGTGAAGTGAGATCCAATCCAATACCTATTAAAGTTAGTGGATAGACTCCCACTGACTTCAGTAGGCATGGGATCAAGTCCACAATACAAAACTTAGCATGAGCCAAACAAAGAGTTGGAGCAGGAGGTGTCCAGCAGTCCTTGGAATTCTTATGAGCTCTCAGCTGCCATGGCTGGTGGGATGTCATGAGAACAGTCTCTATTTGGGTGTTGAGGGAACTATGTAGATTTTTAACTAGCCAAGAAAAATAAAAGCAACTTTCCTGATTTGCTTTTTGTACAGTTGATATCTGGGAAAATGCTGCATGAACTTTCCCAAAAATACTCTGTACAATATTTGGATGACTTTGCTCCACCCTGATTCACACCCCTTATGCGGCTGCTTTCCAGAACCACTCAAGCCATCAAGTTCTACTGGCAGAGATGTCTGTGGAAAGCAGATATCAAAACAAATTTCACAACCACATGCACAAATGTTCATGACAGGAATGCTTGAGTGATCATCTAGTCAATGAACAGAAAAAATATCATGTGATCATTCAGAGAGGTCCTGACTAATTAACAACAGAATATCGTATATCAAATCCTTGCAGATAGCTGGTCACAACCAACAGATTAATAATAAACTAAAAAGCAAAAAAATTGTCAAATATTTTAAATAACGAATAAATATGAGAAAATTGCTTTTTTTGCTTTGGGATATTCTGTGATCAAAGAAGAGGCTGAACTAATTTCTGTAATGTCATGTAATGTACTATTCACCTAGCTCTAATATAATACAAAGTAGTTTACATCCCTTGTGTCATTTCTGTACAATGAAGGCAGAACTCTTGATGGTGCCAACTGTTGATGAGAAATAGTTAATACTGTAGAAAAATATGCTTATTGATCTAACTGAGCCTAGGGGCTGAGACAATGAAATGTTTTTATGTATAAATAATTAAATACCTTAATAAAAGAAAAACCTAGGTTAAATATTAGGGGAAAATGCTCCTAACAGTGAGATCTCTACAACTGTCTCAAAAGGTGGAAGCCCCATCACTTGAGTCCTTTCAAACTAGAGAGGACAGAACAGTAGAGCATTCATTATAAGACACAATCCAGCCGTAGTCAAGGGGAATGGGGTCTCATACAGCTTTTCTAGCTCTGACTTCTGAGACGATATGTTTATAGATTTATAGAATCTCATTCCTCTTCAGAACCACGGTCCCCAGATAAATGCAAAGAAAGCATCCTTCTTTTCATTTCAGCCCCTTTATTGAGTGAACAAGAAAGCAGGGTTTTCAAACTGATCATATCTGGTACCAGTACATGTGCAGTACATGGCTATATTGACTCAACTTTTTAGCTACTTGCACCACATCAACATTTGGCCCACACAGTAGATGTGTGTAGCTCTCTTGCTATATATAGATATGTATTCATATTTATACACACACAAATATAAAGTCTTTCTCTGTATATGTGTGAATAATTTTTTAGATTCTCTCTGATCTTGCATAAATCTCTTCCTCCCCTCTTCTGCTCATGCATTAGTAACTTCCTTGTAGCATTGGCTGTGTCCAGAATTCTGAACAGCCTTATTCATGATGTCTTTGCTTCTGCACCTAGAGAAAAACTCAGGGAGCACAGAGGTGCGTGGAAATCAGTTTTTAAGTATCTATAGATCCAAATAATATGGACCTTTGAGGGGAAGTGATGGGTCAGGTCAGAGAATCTTCCTTCCCCGTCTTGTTTGCTGCTCCTTTGCCGTTTGGCTATAAAAGTGGCTCCTATGATTCATCAGGGTCCCCTTGCCACTGATTGTCTGTGGTGCAGATCTGTACTTCTCCCTGCCAGGGAGTCCTGCGCTTGGCCCTGAGGGTTAGGAATCTTTTTTTTTTCCTGGCTTGGCTCTTCGATAGTTACCTTGGGCAGCAGCCGAGTGTTGTGGTTGCAGCACAAATGTCTGCAGCACCAGTTTCAATTCCTGTTCTCTATGTGAATCCTCCCCTTGCAGGAGTTTTCTGCCTCCTCTTCCTCCTCCTTCCTGATGATGCTTTTAGATTCTAGAGCTCTGAGGCTGACCAGTGGGTCTGGCTGCAGAACTCAGTCCTGTCTCATGGGCCAGTTTGTTGCAGCCTGTGTGCTGGGATCCAGCTGTGATTGGGGAATGGCTGACATTTTCTTTTTTGATTTCTGAAAAGTTAAGCAGCCCAGCTGGTTAATTCTCCTGCAGTTTTACTGCAGCAAATTGGACTTCAAAGGGAATTGAAAGTGACTCTTTGTTTTTAATGGTCCCCTTGCTCCACAGCAGACTCTGCCAGCAGGTTTTCTGAGCCGAGAACAAAAGGAATCGCCACGGGTTACAAATAAATGAGATTCATCTCCTGCATAACAATGGTTGCATATTGTTATCGTCCATCCGCTAACTAGAGGAGGATGTGATCCAATCTCAGCTCCCAGAGCTGGGGCTGGGTTCATGCTGGAGAAGCATTGCCTTGAAATGTGCTGATGGCCATTTCAGAGGTTCCTCCTCTCCTGGTTACACACACCAACAAGCTGCCCTGAGGAAGCAGCTGCCCCACGAGGTCATATTTTCTGAGTTACCCTGCACAGAACATATCCTCACCCTACAGGATTCTAGCAGTTAGGGCTGGTCAAATAAGTTCAGGTAAACTAAAAGAATAGCCCAAAATCTTTACCAGAACCCGAATAAGATCTGACTCATGCTTCACTGCTGCCTCCCTTTCCTCCTCTCCACCCACTCCCCAAAAAATCCCTCCTTCAAGAAATTGATCTCTGCCACCTTCCAGGTCTGCCCAGGGGGAGATACTCTCTACCAAGACCATGAGTGCAGCTTCTACCAGCTTGACCAAGGAGAAGCAACTTCCAGCCAAGACCAGTTCAGTGTTAGGGGAGGTGACTACTATTCAGTATCAGCTGGACAAGACCAAAGGTCTCTTGGCTCAGGGCAGCCTTACGGATGGTCTTGTACTCTGTGTCATGTGGCGGTTTGTCCATCCAGGATGAGCCAGGTCACCCTATTAGGGGCCTCTTTGGATGTGTGAAGCCCATCAGAGCCTAAAGTTGCCACTGGCAAATACACAAATCATTTTTGCTCCCTATTATACACTGGATTTGATATTTATTTTCCAAAACTCCACGTTGAGAGACCTTCAAGGGACCTGACCTTCAGCCATGGCCCTGAGAAATCAAAGGAATTAAACCCTGTGCCTCCAAACTGATCCTTATGGCTGGCCGCAAAAGATGACAGCCCCCCCCCCCATACAAATATATAGCACTTGCACAGTTAGCCAGCTGCTCCCTGTGCATGTGACAAGAGGGACATTGGCCACTGTTAGAGACGGGACACCAGGCTGCAGTGCTCTGAGCTTTCTGGCCGTAGTTATGCTGCTAAGTTATGCCGCCTGCACGGAGGGGAGAGCAGCCCTCCTAGCCTTGTTTGTATGAGCCGTAATTCAGAGATCCAGCACAGCTCATTAACGCAGAGTCCGGGGAGAGGAGAGGCAGAAATAATGATGCTGTTAAATCAGGCTTCATGAATATGTAACAACATCTTATTTTGCATTATTATGGCCGTTACTTAAAAAGCACTCTCAGCCTTTGTGCTGTCACCGGTTGCTTTCTGAGCTCTGTCTGGAGCCAGCAATGGAGCTGACAAGGGGCGTTAAAGGGCCTTTCTTGAGATGAAGTGGAGAAGGCAGAGGAAAGCTTTTGAGATCAGTTCCTGGGGAGAGCAGGAATGAAAGAAACCAAACAGAAGGATGTGAGCATCCAGAAGACGAGGAGCTGCGCGTGCACTTTGAATTGGCCCAATGTGTTCACCTGTGCCATAAAGGGGAGGCCATCTGGGTTGTACCCCAAGAGTGTAGAACCATGTATTTGACACATGCAGAGAACCAGGAGGGGAGCCACAGTGTTTAGCACCAGCTGGTGGTTGGGATACAGGACCATGAATGATCTAGACCAGCAGTTCCCAAACTTAATTGGCTTATGTGCAGCCTTCTTTAGTGATATTTGAAATATCACGAGCAAATTTCTTCTTTTAGTGCCCACTTCTTTTAGGCCTTAATAGGCATAAGCGTTTCTAGAGTCATAGTAAAATAGATTCCTACAGAAGTCTGAAATGTTAGATTACAGCATTTTTTTAAACATCTCAGGTTTTTAGACCGTGAATAAAAAAGAATAATCAATTATTATGTCTTCCTTGTAATCTAAGTAACACAAAACATTTGTCAAATGACTTGATATATTTTGGTATGCTGCTAAACAAAGCTGGTGGCTTCACGTTTTAATTTGTCTCATTTAAATTCAAAGTTTCTGCTAATTCTTACTTGGATTATTGTGGAAGATAATACAAAGGTGTCGTCTTCTATTGACAATAGGTCCCTGAACCTCACCTGGATACCAGGCAGCTCCAGCTCCAATTCACTGGTTCCAATGCTTCAGGTTCCCAGCTCCCCTTCAGTTCCTCCTGAACCAGGGAACTCTGCCAGTCTCACTGCAGCCTTTGGCCTCTCTGAAGAACCTTTCACACAGATTTCCTCCTTCTCTGGTCCCTGGACGCAACTCTTGCTCCCTTTGTAAGGAACAACACAGCCTTCCTTCATGGGGCTGTGCCATGATTCAAGCAGGCTTCTCCAGCCCACCAGTATCCAGATTCCAGCCTCATTCCACAGAGCCTCCCTTGGTCCTTGGACTCATACACTTCTTCCCCTTGCTTCAGGCCTCCCCGCAGCCCTCCTCCTTAGGGCTGGGTTCTAATTTAGGCAGGCTTTCCCAGTCCACCAATCTCCCTTCTGGTTCTCATTCTGGTGAGCCTCTCTTAACTCAAAAAGAAAAGGAGGACTTGTGGCACCTTAGAGACTAACAAATTTATTTGAGCATAAGCTTTGGTGAGCTACAGCTCACTTTATCGGATGCATGTTATGCTTGTGCTCAAATAAATGTGTTAGTCTCTAAGGTGCCACAAGTACTCCTTTTCTTTTTGCGAATACAGACTAACACGGCTGCTACTCTGAAACCCCTCTTAACTCAGCGCTCCCCTGCAATTCTTCTGTCTAGGCTTTCTGCCCTCTACTACTCCTGGGAGTCACCTGTAGCTCACTAAAGCTTATGCTCAAATAAATTTGTTAGTCTCTAAGGTGTCACAAGTCCTCTTTTTCTTTTTGCTAATCTCTTAAGCTGCTTCCTTAACACCTGCGCCCATTCTGCTGCTCCCTTGAATACCTGCTTCCTTAAAGGGGCCACATTGTGAAACAGGGCTTGGCTGGTCCTGGGACCCACTCCCCTTTAAAGGGGACAGACCACCCTTTTACAGCATACCACTTTCAACAAGCTCCTGTACCACCGGTGGCACATGTACCACAGTTTGGGAACTCATGATCCGGACAAGTTCTGTTCTTCCATCCCTTGGGGCTGAGCTGGCAGGCCCATAGCAATCAGAGGGAAGGTTGAGTGCTTGCCTCAAGGCTAATATGACCTATTTCAATGAATCTCTTATTTTCATATCTTTCCCCACCACCGCTACTTCCACTCAGTCTCCGGTGTGCTGTTTCTGTAGGCGGCATAGAGATATTTGCAGTGACTTACACAACATTTTCAGCAGGGGGTATGCAGAAGCTTAGATAGGAGCCACAATGCAAGTAGCTGAGCTTTTATTCCATCTCAGCGTCTGCAGGCCCCATTTAAAGACTGGGGAAACTGATACAGAAAGAGCAAAATAAATTAACCTGTGTGCTGGGGATTTTGATGTTGTTGTTGTGAAAATAAACTTGGCACTGATTCCCCATTTCTTTGTCTTCTTGGCTGGTAATGTCCCTCTGAAGTCACAGTTACTTGAACTGGGAGCAAAAATCAACAAGCCTTAGGTCCAGATTCTCCACTGCTTCTGTGTTGCCAATTGTACTTATGCAAAATGGGTGTAAAATACTACTGTTCTGATTTGGAGTGGAGAATTGGGCCCTACATCTATAACAGAGCCAGAGCACCTAGTTAACATGCTGTTACAATGTTCAGTGTAGATGGGACCTAACCACACTCCTAAAGCTTGGACTGTTCAGGGTCTACGCTGCAATCACAAGGTGTCATTGCAGCTCATGTAGACATACCCAAGCAAGTTGTTAATCTCACTAGCTCAGTCCTGGAGCAGGGAAGCTGGGCAGTGCGTGCTTCAGTCCACTGGAACTCTGGGTAATTATTCATGGAGCTAGCCCATGCTGAAGCATGCACTGCTGCAGCTTCTCTGCTCTGGGACCATGAGCTAGCTAGATTCAAGCTAGTTCGGGTATGTCTACCCCAGCTGCAGTCACACCCCCTGATGTGTCCTCAGTTTTGGGTCTCCGTGAGGTCCTGTCTACGCTATGCCTTTTAACCCTGTTATGGCCTGGTCCCCTGACTTGGTTAGAGATGCAGTGTTGATGGGGTCCTAGATTCATACACATCGTGTTTTTAATGAACTCATGTCCAGCCCACACTCACCCAGCCTGGTCCACTCTTTCTCAAGAACAAACTGAGAGTCTCTCCATTCAGATAGAACTGAGCGAAGCCCAGGCTGGTGTGAGTCTCCTCAGAGCTCACTAGTGTTCCCATTTTTCTCTTCCAGCTCCACCCACTCTGAAGCTGTCTGTCAATGAGACCCTGGTGGTGAACCCAGGAGATAATGTCACTATGCAGTGCTCCCTGACAGGTGGCGACCCACTGCCTGAGGTGGTCTGGTCTCATTCACCCAGCCCTATGCCTCACAACAGCCTTATTCAAGAGGGTAACCTCACCATCTGGGGGATCCGCATGGAAGATTCAGGCTACTACAATTGCACGGCCATCAACAATGTGGGGAACCCAGCCAAGAAGACAGTGAATCTGCTGGTGCGATGTACGTCCTTCCACTGCATGCACTTTTAGGGCGAGACTCTGGGTTACCAGCACACATCATTGTTCATTTAAATAGGGGTGAATGTGCTACTCCAGCA
The DNA here is from genome assembly GCF_965140295.1 of Lepidochelys olivacea. Lineage (NCBI taxonomy): Eukaryota > Metazoa > Chordata > Testudines > Cheloniidae > Lepidochelys > Lepidochelys olivacea. The sequence continues at coordinate 150,390,026 of NC_140413.1, read as the reverse complement.
AGGGACTGGTAGCACTGACTGGAGAAGGCACTGTGCAAGCTTCCCCACCTACAGCTCTGCTGATGCACCTCACTCCTGACTCTCAGCACCCATGATTATTCCAGTCCTGTCCTTTCACAGCTCTGCTGATGCTTCCTGGTCCTGACATGCAACACCACAGCAGGCCGTGGGGGCGTGGGGCCATTGCTTCACATGGGGATCTCATTTGGGCATAGGCCTGGGGCATCCCTTTGCCCAGAGCGTGTGGAGCCATTGCCTCCCATCGGACAAAGGGTAGATATCTCACACGGGAATCCCCTTTGGGCACAGGGCATTTTGTCTTCACTAACTGGCTTTGCACCTGTGTTCATCCCAGCCATGAAGAACGCCACCTTCCAGATCACCCCTGACGTGATCAAAGAGAGTGAGAGCATCCAGCTAGGGCAGGACCTGAAGCTCTCGTGCCACGTGGATGCCGTCCCCCAAGAGAAGGTCGTCTACTTCTGGTACAAGAATGGGAAACCAGCCAGGGTCTCGGACCGACTGCTTGTTTCTAGGAATGACCCTGAGCTCCCACCAGTGACCAGCAGCCTGGAGATCATTGACCTGCGCTTCAGTGATTATGGCACATATCTGTGCATTGCGTCCTTCCAGGGGGCCCCCATTCCTGACCTCAGTGTTGAGGTGAACATCTCTTCAGAAACAGGTGAGCCTCCTCCATAGAGGCCTGGGGCTTTGAGGGAGTCGGGTTGGGGGTCATAATATGGATTAGAATCATGAAACCAACATATTCTTTCCAGCCTGAGCTCTTGAAGGCCCTCAAATGAGCCTTGATTTCAAGTGTAAGAGCTCTTGTTCCTTCCATTTGGGATGACAGCTATGCTGTGTGACTTGTAGTATCCTGAGATGATCCCTCTCGTGTTCCTGATGAGGAGGCTGGACTAAACCAAAGAGAGCAGCCCCAGCATGCCACATTTTATGCGGGAGCCTGTGTGTGCTGGGCTGGATGCTGTGGGCATGTCTCGTGAGTGGCCAGTGACCCAGCTGGGATAGTTGTGTTCTAAAGTAGCTAGTTCCTTCCTTTAATATAGAGTCTCAATGGGTTAGTTTCAGGCTTCTAGTGACCTAAGACACAACATGACTGAGGATGTCTGATTATGGATTGGGAAGGCCCAGATTGCAGCCCAAACCAACCTCGGAAGGAGATGGTTTTGAAGAAGCCCTGGCCAAGGACTTATCATGAAGGAACAGCGAGGGAATGGGATTTTACCAAATGTCCCAACGCTGGTGGTTGTGGGGAAGGAGGTAGTGGTCTTTCACCTCTTTGCATGGCTTAGGAGAGACACTCCCTCTGATATTTTTCCAGAGACTGAGATGGAAGGACCTGGCTTGTGTCCATGGGAGTGTACAGTGGAAGCTGTGTGATGGGTCTCATAAACCTTCACCCCATAAACAGCTTTAATGTTTAGTGTCCTAACTCTAATCCTCAGGACATCTCTTGAATATTTTCTGCAGGACCCCAGACACTATAAATCTCACCCTCTTTCCCTTCTCCCAGTAGAGTCCATGGCAAAACTTTCTTATTGGTTTCAGTGGGAGCCCCAAATCTGTCAGTCATTTCTTTAGAGCTGGAACGTACAGATAAGACTCTTTCGGTTGTGCTAGCAAAACATCAGGTCAGATTCTGTTTTCAGATACACCCGTGCAGTCCCACTGCCTTCCCTGGGATTGCTCAAGTGTGACTGAGAGCAACGCTGTACCTACCTGTAGCTAAATGGTGAGAGAGCCTGAGGGAAGTCAACTGGCTACAGAATCTGCCCTGATTTTTCCAAACTGCTCCAGAAAGTTTCCTTTTTCATAGTGATGTTAACCAGTTTTGGCTGGTCTGAATCCTGTCCTTGACCGATCTGATTCCCTGCCTTGTCTGTGCCCTTAGCAGAAAGTGTTGGAATTGGCTCTTGTTTTTCTGACAACCTCCCTACTCCGCAAAAATCCTTAGCAATCTGCTCCAAAGAGAATGCCCCCTGATGCTTTGTGATAATGAGATACTGAGCACTTACTGTGTACTGGGCGTTTCAGCATCAAAGAATTTAATTAATTCATCCTCCTAACAGCCCTGGAAGGCAGGGGAATGCTGCTCCTCTTCTTTTTACAGTTGGGGAAACTGAGGCACAAAACGACATGACTTGCTTCAGATCCCATGGTGAGTTAGTGACAGAGCTGGGAATGTAAGCCAGATCTGGCTGTAGCAGTGGAGTTTAGAGAATACTTCTCCAAAAAAACCAACCCCCAATAGCTAATAGAATGTGTGTAGCGGGGTGGCTACCCTGCTCCTAAAATAGAAGGGGTTAAAAGCAGCCCTGGAGAGGGCTGTGGCTGGGGATGGCTGACTGGGAAAGCAGCTGCAGCTGGGCCACGCTCCAATCAGGCCTCAGCTGTCCGTATAAAAAGGCTGTGAGACAGCGGCCCAAGGAGTCTCTCTCCAGGTTGGGAGAGAGCAGGGCCTGCCAGCCAGGGTACTGGGAGTGAAGCAGGGCTGGGGAAGGAGCAGGCTGAGCGGGGCACTCCAGGCTGGCAACTCTCCAGGCTGTAGGGCCTGGTCCAAGGCCCATAGAGGTACTGGGAGGCAGAGGAAGACAGCAGGTCCGAACCCCCTTGCCTATGATGAGTGGCCTTTACACTGTAGTCTGCCCCAGGGAGTGGGGGCGTGGTGATGACTGGCAGTAGCCCAGACTGAGGCAAGGTGGGGATAGTGGGTTGGGGGTGCCCCAGGAAGGGGAGACCCAGAGGCAGAATGTGGGGGTGCTGCCAGGGGGCAGAACCCAGAGAAAGGGGCACCAGGGTCTGTGAGGGACATGGGGGCCAGAGCTGTGCAGATCACTGGCCTGCAGAGGGCGCTCTATGCTGATAAGAGCTAATTTCCCCAATGACCAGCAGGAGGCACCGCAGGGGGGAGTCTGCTCCTTTACAATGTAATAGCTATAAGGTTATAGGAGTAAAATGGCAAAGGTCTGTATGATCATAGAGTCTTTCCCCACTACAAGGGCTGGACAATATCTGCTGGCCCATATGTAGGCACCAGCTCAAGAGTTAAAAAATCTACAAGAAGCTGGCTGTGGTGGCCCAAAGTTGCTACAACCCCGCTTCCACCAGCAGGAGCAGAAAGGGCCAGCAGAGCACATGGGAGTTGACTGGGAAGAGAACATGGTGAGGCTGATTGAGGAATCCCATCGATAGTCACTGCCAGCTGAGCTCCTCTGGAGCCAGGGAAAGTAAAGCTGCTGTCCCCAGCCAGAACGCCAAGTGAGGGCAAGCACCATCACCATCACCTGCCTCCCTTCAGGCTGAATCCCCCCTGTCCTGCACACACTGGGTAATGTGGGGGGTTGTTCACGTTGGGGTATCCGGCCCTCTATGTGCATTTAAGGAGCAATAAAGACCCTCCCCCACTTCGTGTTTGGCTTGAATCCGTTGAGTGTTTCCCCAGAGCCATGGTATTTAAGCAGCAAGGTGGAACTGCTCTGCATTCCCTGGCCATCTGCTGCCACCCAGCAAAAAAGGCCCCCATTCGCTGAGATGGCAGTCTCCAGTGGGAGGCTCAGAAGAGAGGGCTTTAATTAAAAAAAATTTCCAAATACAATTTGCAGTTTTTCCCTGTGGTGAAAATTGCCTCTCGCCAGGTGAGCATCTGCTGGCGGTGCTGACTAGCGGGGGGGGCAGTGCTCTCTTCACACCAAACAGGAGAGCATCTGATGAGATTCCATGGCGCACAGGGGACCTGTAAATTGAAAACTCAACTTCTCTGTTGCATAGAGAGGTCACTACCAAAGGAGACTGATGCCAGAGCCATCTTAAATATGCTCTTAATACAGTTATGTGTTGTTTGTGTGTGAAAACCGTCCCAGTGCTCTCTCTCGTGGGCAGAGGGTAAATTGAGAAATAGTGGCCAGTTTGAATTGAGGTGGCCCTGGAGGCTGGGAGTGGAATATATGAAACATGTCTATGGAGGCTGGGAGTGGAATACATGAAGCATGCGCCTGTAGGCCACTGTCTCCAATCCAGCCCGTATAAAGAGATTGGATTTGGCCTCCCGCTTCTGGGTACAGATGGGGAATTAAATGGCTAAAAAGATTGAGACTAGGATGTGGAATCTTCCAGCTCTAGATTATCGGTTCTAGCCTGCTTTAGGCTGATAGTGACTGAACGTGTTTGATAGTAGTTCACTGATGTACGTGAAGTGAGTTGAGGTGTCCTGTCACAGCTGGCACTTTTTGTTGGTGCTGGCACACTCAGAGGCCATGGGGATGAAACACTACTCTCCACCTAGAGGTGGAACCTCCAAGGGATGGCTGACATTGGCTGGGGCAGAGCATGGGGAGCTTTGCTCTGGCACTACCAATGCCATTTTTGATTGGAGGGCTGCAGTCTCCAGAGCTGCCAATATAACATCCTTCCCCACAAGTGCAACCATCCTTCAAAGATTTCCCTCATGCTCTGCTGGAAGGATGTTACCTTGACAAACAGTCCCTTTTTATCTTCTTTTTAGTGCCTCCAACCATCAGTGTCCCCAAAGGCCAGTCCACCATCACCGTTCGGGAGGGCTCCAGGGCCGAGCTGCAGTGCGAGGTTCGAGGGAAGCCCAAGCCACCCATCATCTGGTCCCGGGTAGACAAGGAGGTCCCCATGCCCTCAGGTGCCATGACAGTGGAGACTTACGATGGGAAGCTGCGCCTGGAGAGTGTTAGCCGAGAAATGAGCGGGACCTATAAGTGTCAGACAGCCAGGTACAATGGCTTTAACATCAGACCCCGGGAAGCCTTGGTACAGCTCAACGTGCAGTGTGAGTATAACCGCATGATTCTGTAGCTCCTACCTCTGTGCCAGCATGCACTGGCATCTTGCTAAAGTCTGGGCAGGTGATGCTTATGGCGCTGTTCTCCAATAGGGTTGACGTCTCTTTTTTGGATTGAGTGTGTTTCATCTTGTGGACTTTGAAGGGTTTATTTACCTGACGTCCACACACGAGGAGACATGCTAGCCAACCAACAACATATGCCAGCCAACCGTGGGGGCCTGTTGATCCACTGTTGGTTGGGTTACCTCACTTGTTAACGTAGCACTTGCCTGTGTGTGTGTGTGTGTGTGCATATATGTTACCCCCACAAAAATTACATTAAAAGACCATTATTAGGGTTGCAAAGACAAGCGCTCAGAAGCTAGGAAATGCCAGAATTAAGGCTGCCTGTTCAACCTTGATTCAGCCCTCTTGTACATCTGCATTATGATACAGACTTTAATTACATGATCATATATTACTTTTTCTATAGGACCCTTCGCGCCCCATTCAGGATGGACCTGTTCTGGGGATGAATCAGGGTTGTGTAATGAGGGAAACTGTTGTAGGTAGGTCCCCTGCGTCCTTTCATGCAGAAGTTGGAACATGCATCGTGAACGAGGCAGGGGACTGCAAGAAGAGAAAGGATCGTCTTATGATTAAGACAGTTGAATGCTGCTCTGGAGAACTGGATTCTATCCCTGGCTCTGCCACAGGGTTACTATGTGATGCTAGTCAAGTCACTTAAACCAGACTTTTCAGAGGGGTCACTAATGGTTTGTTCCTCATTTTCCAGGTGCCTGACTTGACATCTTGTGGTGTGGTTTGCAAAAGTGCTGAACATGCACAGCTGCAGCTGAAGTCAATGGGAATTGCGATTTGAACATATAAACTGCTATATAATGCTAAGTACTCCTGAAAATCAGGTCCTAGGTGTCTCAATTTGGGCACCCAAAATTAGTGAATACTTTTGTCCTTAATCTTGCTGACCCAGTTCCCTCTCTAAAATGGGGTTAATGCCACCCACTTGCCTCACAGTGGTGTTGTGAAAATAAATTCATTCATATCTGTGAAGCACTTGGTTACTACAGTGATGAGCCCCATAGGAAAACCAATGAGGAAATTTGTCTTCAGAGCAGGGTCTGAATAGTGTGCAGTAAATAAGGTCTGGGACCACACGCTGAACAACGAGGAGAAAACAAAACCTTGAATAGTTACTCATCAAGTGAGCACTGTCTGTTCTGCACACTGAATGAGGCAGGGATCCTGTGCGGGGGGAGGGGAAGCATGTGGTCGTGTAATTAAAGACTGTAGTATAACCCATGTGGACAAGAGGGTCAAATTAAGCTTGCACAGGCAGTCTTAATTCTGGCATTTTCAAATTTTGAGTGCTTGACTTTGCGACCTTAATACTGTTCTTTTAACCTCGCTTTTTGTGTGTGTAATTTCCTAGCTTTTAAAAGAGAAACCTTTTAAAAAAAGGGCGGGGAGAAGAAATTCCATCGTGTGGCATCATATTGACACTCACATGGGTCATCAGCGGGGTTTTAACCTTTAGATCCACCATACAGGCCTTTGCCACATGAGCTAATAGAATAACTGATAGCAGTAGTAGGTTATCATCCTCTCTGTGGACCAGCACGAGAGGAGGATAGTGAACATTGCCAGAGGGTTTCACAGATATTTGTTGACAGCAGAGGAATGGTGAGACTCCGGAATCTTGAGTTCTGTGGAAGCGAGTGTGCTCGACTGAACACAGACTCCTCTTCCCCATTCCCTCCATGACACCCTTCTGCTCCATCCTATTCAACCTATTTCTGTACCAGTCCTATCTCTTCCACTCCTTGTCCCAGTCCCCATTGTCCTCTCCTAGCCAGTTCCAATCTCCACCCCTCATCCCTGTCCCCTTGCCCAGCCAGTCCCAGCTCTCCCCCAAAACCGTAGAACCTTGTCAGATCTGTATGCCTCACCCTTTAATTCTTCCCCTCAACCCTACTAATTCTCAGTCCCAGTCTCCTTGCTTAGCCAGTCCCTTCGCGATCCTGGTTCCTCAGCCAGTATCTGTTTTCCCCAACCTGCTGGCTCCCAGTCCCCTTGCCCAGCCAGTCCCAGTCTCCCCATCTCATCTTCCAGTTTTCCCTCTTGCCCCCACCAGCCTCTAGTCCCAAATTCCGCCCCCACCCTGTCCTCTTGTCCTAATGTTCTCCCCTGCCCTCCCAGATCCAGCTCTTATTTACTCTGCATTGGAATCAGACAGTTTGCTCCTCCAGATTGCCTGGGCCTAGCAGGGGGACCACTGAGAGCAGATGAGATAGAGGCTCCCTGCTTTCTTTGTTCAGATGCCTGGACCTGGTATGGCCCGCAGCCGCCCAGAGCTGCAGCTGCAGGAAAAGTCCTACTAAGACCTGCAATGAACATGCACGGTGCAGATGGAATCTTCAGGAAATGTAGCTGCCAAAACTCTGTCTTTACTGAGCATGTGCAGACTGTGACCCCTCCCCCGACCCAGGCTTATATCTTGGCCAAATTTGGGCAGATTTTCATGGGGATAGTGGAAGGCACATCTTTGATTTGAAAAGGCCAAATTTGAAGTCCCTGCTCCAAAGCATAGGGGGTGCTAAAGCTTCTCAAAGAGAGGTTGCCAGAACTTAACATGGGCAAAACAATGTATTATTCCAAGCCTGGTTCTTGGATGTGGCAGATCCATTTTGGCTGGAATTCAATTTCCCCTCCCCCTTCCTCCCCTCCCTCCCCCCCACCAAAATCAGCCTGAGGCAGGGCACTGGTATGGAAAATTTCAACTTACTTTGTTAAAGTTTGGCAAAGTTGCAAGCAACTGAAAATAGGAAAGTTCAGGTAATATTAATAATGGACCATGCTATCAACCCTACCTATAATATATATACACACCCACATAAACAGGCAGCAGGAGGGTACTGAGTGGTGATAGGGATGTTGCCCTGTACTGCCATCCTTGCTGGTGCCCATGTCATGCCATTCTATTTAGATGCCTTGTTGCTCAGTGATACCTCCCTCGGCAGACGAGTGAGGCTGTTCGAATCCCAGACTGGAGTGTTTAGAAGGTATTGGCAATGTTCTGATGTGTGGAGCAGGTAGGGGTCTGGGATAATCTGTGCTCCCCTCTTAGTAATAGTATCTTCATCAGTCAAGTGCTGCACTGGGTGGAATTCAGATAAGGAGAATCCAAGCCTAGCTCCTTTCACTTTCCAGATTAAAGTGAAGACTGTGCTGAATAATATTGAGTGAGTTGGAGGGCTGAGGCCAGGGTGGTAACCCTGACCATAGAGCTAGTCTCATCAGGAAAGATTCAGTACTGAACTCCTGTGAAGTCCTCTTGATGATGTAGCAAGCATGGGATTTGTGGAGAGAATGTTAATTTGCACTAGCCTGCACCATCCATGGGCTGTGACTAAAGCGCCTAAGTGCTTAGCATAGTCATTCATCAAACACCAACCCCTCTTCCCCCATCCTCCCTCTGTCATGGCTCGAGAAGGGGTGAAACCTACTCCAATAACCTGGACGAAGCTGAGCAGACACACACATTCAGTTTCTTGCTGTCGGCATCTCCCATCAGCTCCACGTAAGGACAAGCAACAGTGAATTTTATTTGGATTCGGGTTTGACCCAAATTCCACTGGAAGCCATGCATGATCCTAGAAATTAACCCCACCCCCTCCACTTCTTCAAGACTGCAGTCTTGGCCAAATACTGAATGGGTCACAGGGACTGAACTCACCAGTCCCACTCACAGCTTGGTTTCTCCGAGGCAGAGCAGCATGGCAGAAGTTTGCAATGCCACTGCCTGCCTGTCCATTTTGTGCCTAAGCAGTGGACTTCAGTCTCCGGTGCTGTCCATCTGGCTCCCTTTACCAGCATGAAATTCCAGTTGTTGAGGTTTGTTTTTAGTGAAAGTGGAGCAAGGCCCAGAGTCACCCCTGCCTCCCAGCTAAACAAACAACCCATCTGTTTATCCAGCTCCCTTTTTTGTGGAAAGAGCCGGGTGCCCCAGCAGGGGCTTGCTCTGGTTAATTGAAATGCTGTTCTCCAGTGCGGGCAGCTCATTAGTTTTGTGGCTTGCTCTGGAATTCTAATCTTGTTGGAAATGGGAATCGTGTGGCTTCTGAAGCCTCTATGATGAGCGTGTTCCCCCCCTCCCTCCCGCCGAGCCTGCTCCTTCCATCTGAGAATCCACTCAGGGTGGGGGGGGGGGTGTTTGTTTGTGTGAGCTCCTTTTGAACCAGCTAACACAGGGGAGAGTGAATTCTGGGTGATAATATGGTTGTTTTGCTGATTTGTTCCAAAGCTAAAGTTGCAAAATCAATACGGCAGATCTGATTAGATGTCAGAACCTGTTTCTCTGTTTCTTTTTTCTTTTTTTTTTTACCCATATAGTTCCGTATTGTGACGAACAGCCCAGAAATGAGCTTTGCTAGCAGTGCTGCAATATGGGAGAGAGAAAAAGAGATGGGAACAAACCAATCTGCTGCCAAAAAAGTGGTGTTTTGATTCCTTTTTTTATTTATATAGTGTGAAAGTGGGAAAAGTGGTTCTCCTTTCATGGTGCATGCTGGAATTGGCTAAGGGCAGCTCTGTGACAGGCCACACAGTCTGTTCCCTGGACTCAGCAGCTCTAGTGGAATAATAGGTTTACAAGAGTGCTTTCCGGCTTTCATCTCTAAGGCTAGGCTGAGAAAATATGGTATAGTGGTGAGAGCAAGGGAGTAGGAGAGTCAAGACTCCCAGGGTTTGGGTCACAGCTTGGTGTGACTAAGTCACTTCCCATCTCTTTGAAAAGGGGATGAAAGTGACCTACCGCACCAGGTGAGAGTTAATGCCACAAAGCACTTTAAGATTCTTAAATAAAAGGGGCTATAGAAGGACCAAGTATTATTATAATAAATATAAAACTGTTTAGCGGCTTGTTTCAAGGCTTGGTAGTCAGTTTCTGAAGAAGCACAGTATATGTCATAGATGCATATTAAAATTAGGGACAGACAACCAGGTTCAGATAGAGATAGGGCTGATCCACAGATTATGGGCCTGGGTTAGTACCTCTGCAAAGTTCAGCTGTGTTTAGAATCCAAAGTGTGTTTTGGGCCATCTCAAACAGAAAGCAGCAGTAACTAGAATCTGGTCTCGACCACACATCCCAAAGCCAGCAATAACATAGTAACTAATCATGAAAACTATTTGACCTCTGGATTTTAAGTATCCTAAAAGCAAGACAAAGAGTCTTTACAGTTACCAAAAATGGCAGAGGTTGATTTAAGTTCTAACCTCTTTGAAATTATTGTCCTATGTCCACAGACATGACATTTTGTTAGATATTTGCATTGTGGTGTCGCACCAAGATGTAACAAAGCAAACTGTATGATGTTATATCCTAGGTGCAGTATCCTGCAGGGATAATATTAAGTTAATCCAAAAGATTTTTCCGGTCCTGAAAGCCACACCTAGTTTATAAGATGTAGGACAGCTATGTCACAATCTGAATCCACCTATTCCAGTTTCCACCCACGTGCCACACGACACCAGAACATCTGTTCCAGAATGTGTCCTGCTAATACACTGGATAAGATCAGTTGTCCATCTAATTCAACTGCCCCTGGTAGTGGCCTACACTTGGCACTTCAGAGCAAGATATATTGCCCTATGTGACAGGGCTTCACTTACCATGCTGGTGCCGTCTTCTGGTTGTCTTGATGATTAGCTGCACAGGTTGGTATGCCTATTTCTGGTAATCCTTTACCCGCTGTTACTTCTGCTCCCAGACCCCCATCACTCCAAGGTCCACGGCATCATCTTCATGACACAGCCCTCCCGACAGGTCACAGTCTTATACTGCCCTGCTGAGCTCTGATTGGCTGTTCCTCATAGCTCTTCTACTATTGGCTGCTTCTTGTGCAGCTTCTCTAGGGCCCTCCCTTGCATGCCAGAGTGGGTGGATGCCCCATTACACCCTACAATACAACTGACCATGTGTCTGGGGATTCCCTTCTGGACCCCACAAGTCAACAGCTTATGCAAGAGAACTATTGACCTTTATACTCTAAATTGTCATTCTTTTTCACTAGGAGGGTGGTGAAACACTGGAATGCATTACCTAGGGAGGTGGTGGAATCTCCTTCCTTAGAAGTTTTTAAGGTCAGGCTTGACAAAGCCCTGGCTGGGATGATTTAATTGGGGATCAGCCCTGCTTTGAGCAGGGGGTTGGACTAGATGACCTCCTGAGGTCCCTTCCAACCCTGATATTCTATTCTATGATTCATGCTAAGGTTCACAGATCTGTTACAATGGGTTCTTCAGCCTACTTACAACTTGGGGGCAGAACCAGACCACTCAGTCCCTGGCAGCAGGGAAACGCCCCATCCCCTGAAGTTCCCTCCATTTTTTTCTGCTTTTACAGCAGCTGGTGGCTCAGCCAGGCCTCCCTGTTGCAGCACTTTTCTGAGGGAAATGCCAAACTTTATATCCAGTGTTTAGACGAACAGTTTGGCTCAATAATGTGTCTAATTCCCAGCTGTGTCCCAGGGCTGCATTTTGGGGGGATTGTCCCCTCAGCTCTGATTCCCCACGGAAGCATCTGCTGTGGCTGGAGCGAGCTGAGAAAAGCCAGAGGGGAAGGGGCTGTGTCTCCTGCTTCACTCCTTTATTGACTGTCCCGTTAGGGAGCGTGGCCCGCTTTCTGGGCAGGCCACAGTTTTCCTACCATGGCCCCTTCCCCAGGCAGGAAAGGAGTCAGGCTAAACTGGAGAGACCCGCTCTGCCGGACAAGATGCAGCACTGACTGGGTGGGGGTTGTCTTGTCCCCTCCCCTGCCCCCAGCAGGAAAGGAAGTAGGAAGGATTGAAAATGAAAACTTGGATGAACTGATCATTGGTCTCGTGGACCATCAAAAATAAATCAACAAATAGAACTTACTTTACTGGCTGGTGAAACATCCATTGTTAAACCAGTGAAGCAAAGCCTTGTGTGGCCGTAGCCCAAGAGGGCTTTATTGTGGGTGTATAAGAGCGTCCAAGCGAAAAGGTCAAGTCTCCCTAGTATAATACTCTCAATGTACTCAAGAGAGGACAGTTTGTGCAAATCTCTCCATTAAATGCTCCATTAGTGCATCCACCTTATTCCCAACCCTGCATACTCATAGAGACCGACCTTGGAACCTCTATGCAGCACTACCCAGATGAAACCCCTACAGGAGGTGTTGTTACTTCCTATTCACTAGAGCAGGCTGCCGCGTTGGGAGCTTCTCCTTAAAACTCACCTCAGAGTTGTACTTTGAATTCAGGCAGGTAGTCCTTTCAGCTATCACAGCATTCATTCCTGAAGTAAATTCAAGAAATACTCCTCCTTCAGTTAAGCATCTAAATCCAGTCATTAGGAACGCTGACAGTCTCAGGGCAGAGCAGTCGTGTCTGCTGCATTGAGACCTATTAGATGGCCATTAGTTCACCACATTTTGCATATTGGTCATCTAGCCTTAGCCGGTGCCTTTCCTTTCTTTTGGCAGAATTCTTCTCCATGCCTTAGTGCCCAGAGGAAGGTGGAATAATTATGTATAAATCTCCCTCATTTTGGATGTCCATAGTTAAAAGGATAATCCTGCTTCCCACCCTAGAGGCACATTGCTATGAAAATCCCATTATAATGGATTTGTGGAGCTTAGTATGAGGGAGAACAAAAACATTTATCCATGCTTACTTGAGAATTTCCTTTCTTTGAGTAATAAAGTCCAGAGATCTGGCCCATCTGGGAGACAGATGGATCATTGAGAATAGAGATGGAAAGTAACATCCAAAGGGTTTGGGTTTGTTGGGGAGAATTTATCCTCAACCCAAATCAAACCCAATCTGTAACTTAAAGAAGATTTGAATTAGCCTGGTGGTAGAAGTTATCGCAACTAGAAGAGAGGCAGGGCATTTCCCTACTACTAGCAACAAGAAAGAAGGATTAGTTGGTGGTTAGGATAATCGCTTAGGACTTGGGAGACCCAGGGTTGAGTCCCTGCTCTGCAACATACTTAGTGTGACCTTGAGCAAGTCATTTAACTTCTCTGTGCCTCAGTTCCCAAATAGCACTGCCCTACCTCCCTAGTGGTGGTGTGAGGATACATACATTAAAGGTTTTGCAGCACTCAGCTACTACAGTGGGGCCAGATAAGTACCTAAGATACATAGGTCTGGTTCTGCCCCCAACCTGCAAGCAGGCTGAAGTGCCCATTGTAACTATCTGTGGACCTTATTACTCAAAGGAAATTTTCAAGTAAGCACAGATACGTTTTCCTGTTCTAACTCACGCACCTTCAAATGTTATTCCTGGTGACACACAGTTGCTTCATCCCTTTTTGGAATCCTGCTAAGCAGTTTGCAGTGCTGTACATCAGGCAAGTAATAGCCTGCATCAATGTGACCTGTTATCTGTGGTACTAACAGAAGCGCACAAGGGGAAGAAAGGGGCAAAACCGTAAATAAGTAAAAAAGCATCAGTGGATATACACAACTGAAAATGGAAATGCATTAAACTCTGCTTCGATCAGCTTTGGAAGCCATCCCTCAGTGTCGGAGCTTTTTGCGGGTGCCCTACCTCCACTAAACCACAAGCGTGGCTATTCATTGCTCCATTAAAATGCTCTCAAGACTTCCTGGCATGGAGCCTATCCTGGGGGTTGGCTAGAACTGGGCTGTTGGCTCCCATAAACTTCCAACAGCTTTTTGTGATGGTTTATGTGCAGCTAGTTGCAGAGACATGAATCCATGTCTCAGATCTGGGATGCATGACTGCTGGTGAGGTGACCCATATCTCCAACTCAGAGCTGCCTTCTCCATCTTACTAGATTTGGCCATCTGAGCTGGAGTTTGGAACCACCTGCTAAGAATTTTAGCCTTGGGCTGTTTTATTTGTTGCATTATCCTTTTAATTCTCTTTGTCTGTAGTCTGCTGCAGCAAAGCAGTTCTCCTGGAGACCGTTCCCATGGGGCTATGGCTACACTACAGACCTTACGGTGGCGCACCTAGGGCAGACTCTCTAAGTCAACGGGAGAGAGCTCTCTTGTCGACTTAACTACTCCAGCCCCCATGAGCAGTGGTAGCTATGCTGGCGGGGGAAGGTCTCCCGCCGATGTAGCGCTGTCCACACTGGTGTTGAGGTTGGTGTAACTTAGCTCACTCAGGGGGGTGGCTTCTTCACACCCTGAGCGAGATAACTTATACCGCCGGAAGCTGTGATGTGTATGTAGATAACGAGGGTCAGAAGATGGCCCTCCTCCCCGCCTTTCTATACCTGCTCCACAAGAGAGACCCTGGAGGGTCTGAGAGCCCCCGACCCCTGCCCAAAACTCTGGGGTTGTGTTTTTTTAGCATCCACATGATTAAAGACCAGCTGAGGTTCTGGGAAGTAAGATCTTTCCTCAAAGCCATGAGGAAATCGTGCCTCATATGCCTCCAAAGTGTTTGCAACCCCAGGGGACTTTCTTAGTGCAAAGGAGAAATTAATTATGGTCACATGCATGCCCTTGGACTGGTACTCTTTAAATAGAATGGCAGCTACTCACAGCAGATGTAAAGTCTGATTCTGTGATCCAGTCCTACTTTGTGATGAACACCTCCCCATGTTCATCCCCTGGCCACACTCTACAGTGGTGAGTTACATGGCAGACTGTTTTCGAGAGTGATATATGTAATTGCCTCTTCTAAGCGAGAGTTTAGTTACTCCCTATGCTTCTGACTAAACATGCTATGATCAACACTCAGTTTCTGTGCCTGGGAATACACTGCCCAGAGTCTGTGTATGTGCGTGCAAATGCACATACCACTGCCCTTTGAATAGTATTAGGACTGCACAGCTGTGTGCCATGGGCCATACGTTGTTAGTAGCTAACGGAGATTCTCCTTTAGCACCAGTTGTAGTGGCTTACCCTGCTGGGGTAGGGTTCAGTTCCATCCCTGCTATTGCAGTGGTGTTCCAGATGGCCACAGTGCAAAGCATAGTGACACCCATGAAAACTTAGGTGACCGTGGGTTTGTTATGCTAGTCAGGGAAGGTATGTACTGTCCAGCAGTCCTGAGGTGTAGGTGACCGAGATCTTGACAGCTGCTCCATTGGCATTTTGGATTGACATTTAGAAATGGATTGTGTCAAATCTGGGAGTTGGTGGATGTAACTCCTGCTGACTATAAGGCATCCTCAGCCTTACCCTCCTGCCAGCCTCATGGCATTGGAGAGGTGTTCCATTAGGCCGGTGCACTGCACTCCACACCCTATAGCCCTTTCTGCAATGAAAGAAGCTCCGTCCCTGAGATCTATGGTGTTTGCAGTCATAGCCTTTGCAGGTCTAAACCACAGGATCCCCAGAGTAGCCAGTTCCCGGTCTCTGGCATTCAGTGCTGTGCTGAGCTGTGCCAGGGAGTTGCTCTTTGGAGGTAGTTTGTTCTGAGTTTTGCAGCATAAGAACTGGGAGGATTTAGACTCATTTAATTATGTTTCTCTTTGGTGTGTAATCGTTAGAACTCTCTGAGGGGCATTTCAGTCTCTTTCTTCTCTGCTTGTTGCTTCATGGAAAGGTTCACGCACCCTACCATTAATGGGAATTTTCTTGGGAAGCCTCCTTTGTGCAGTGAGCTCTCTTTTGGTTTTCTTTATGTGATCGAAATTGACCCAGCAAAGCTTGTCTGGACAGTGCTACGGCTGGGGGTTACCGGACATGGGGCAAGGTGAAGAAAGGGGTATCCAAATGGCCTAAAGGGGGCACACACGAGCAGTGGAGAGAGGGAGCCTCTGAAAGCAGTTTGGCAAAGCTGGCATGTTCCAAGCTTAGCACCGGATACATTATACTCAGAGAGGTAAAAGGACTGTCACTGCTGCTCTTGGCTGAGTGGCTGACTGGCAGCTGCGAGGGAAGGAGTTTCTTAGTTGCTCCTGATACCCAAGTCAGGGCTCTGGGTAGATTAGTGCTGCCCCTGCCTACATACCCTAATTGGGGTGGGTACAAGACACCATATGGCAGTCCTGTATCTATATCTGGATGCTAGCAGGAAGGGCAGGGGGAAATGTCCCTGGGATAGGACACATGACTGCTCCTTGGCTAGCATCCTGCCAGTGCTTTCATTCGAACCCTTATGCAGACTGTTGTTCAACCCGTAAATATCTTTGTAGTTGTAATGAGGGACTGAGGCAAAACTTGGTGTATAAATTCCCAGCGCTGAGAGATTATATTTGTTCGGTTCCAGATGAGAACTGGTTTAAATCTGTTGTTCTATTTCTTGGTTATGGGGGAGGGGGACAAATACACTTTTCTACAAACTGCCTCGATCCTAATTTTTGGCCAGACTCTCCAGCAAAAAAGGATCTAATTTTATATGAGAGAGAGAGAGCGCGAGAGAGCACCCTGCAGATATTGGGTTGGGCCGGTGACTGTCATTTTCTCTGTTCATACTGTGCCTAGTACAACAGGGCCCTCATGTAGTGGAGGTCTCTAGGTGCTGCCATAATGCTCATAGTACTCCATCGTGTCAGATAGCCCTATGGGGATTCATGCTCCAGTAGCTCTCTTCCCTTGGCTGTGGCTGAGCCAGCTGTGTTAAAATAAGCCCCTGGATCCTCCCTGAAGCTTTGCCCCCAAACTGGAATCTGAAATCAACTCCCCTGAGGTTTGTGGATGTTCAGTTCTGGTCTAAATAGAAAGTACACATCGGGCACCCATCTCTAATCTATGTGAATGTTCCCAGGATGGAAAGGCTCGCTGGCCCATTTGTAGCATACCCAGCCCTCTGATGAGCTCCCCCACGGAAGGAACCACCATTTTGCCTAGGTCTCAGGGCCTGTCTGGGCTCGGGCCATCTCCTGTGTTGTGGCCTGATCTGTAGCGCTAACATCACTTGGATGCCAGAGAAGAGAGTTGGGAGGCTGCTCTTTGGCCCTCATTCTCTAGGGCTGGGAGCAAGGCAGGGGAAAGAGGGGTATGTCTTTCCATTGCTGAATGCTGCATGCACCCCAGCTAATTCTCAACGCCCTGGAGAGAGCCATGCTGAGTCTGGAAGAAGAGCCACCACAACTCAGGAAGTGTTGTGGGAGCAGAGAAAGAGGAGGTCATTGGGGGAGATAAAAGGAAAATGTGGGAGTCTCCAAAAGAAGTCCCCTCCCAACACTAACCATCAAGCTCTGCCGAAGTGCCTCAGGCACAGTGCAGATAGTCCCTACCCAAGCCCTTAGGCGCTAAACCAGGAAGAAGGGCCACTGGGACTTTGTGACATTGAGAGCTGAAACCCAGCCAGCTCGAACACCTACATTTCCCTGAGGGAGGAGCAGTAACTGCTTGTTGCTGGAGTTCACCAGTTTGGGTATGTCTGTAGCTTTGTCCTTGTCCTAGCTGTAGGCTGTATCTTAGGGCATTTTCCTGTTTCTGCTCACGTGGGTTCTAATTTCCACCCCTACCTCCACTTCCCTGCCGCACAGTCTCCTCTTCTTCCTATCCTCAAATTTCAGCTGTGATTTTTGGGTTTAAATGGTCTCCAAAAATCAGATAAAGTTGGCAAGTAACTTGGTGAGCCGCAAGTGAGGCTGCATATCTTGCATCAGTTCACAGCAGAACCCGCATTGGACCCAGGGATTGACAGCCAGGGCCTGAGTCTTATGTTTCTATGCAGACCCACTGCATTTCATATGGTTTCACGCTTGACTGTGAGACTTTCACACAGCTCTGGTCACAACCGACCTTAGGGAACATCTCATTGCAACTGACTGGGTGGAATCCTGTCTCTAAGCCTGGATTCTTCTCTTCTGAGCTCCAGGGGTGTGGGGAGGGAAGGTAGTCAGGGAGGGTTGAAAACTCTGCTCAGAAGGGGATGGGAAAATCTTGCATTGCTTCACAGTGACCTATGTGGCTGAACATTGCGTGGCAATGGTGAGTCATTCTGACGACCATTCCAGCCAGTCATCGATAGTCCAAGGAAGGTTGCTGCAACCTATTTCTGCTTCAGATCCGATGAGCTCCATAAATCTCACCCCTTGCAAATGTGCTGAAACATGGGCCCAAGTCTTCTGGGTGCAACTGATAGCAGGAGTTGGCTATCATGCCAAAACTAATGCTGGTTCCAGAGAGTGGCTGAGGGCTAGCTCAAGGGACAATAAATGAAAACGGCATTTGCACTGATCAAGGATTTCCGAACTTAGTGTTTATAGTGAAGAGACACTTTACCATCCTAATTGTGAGCCAGAATATAGTAGTTAATAGCAGTTTAATGCAATATAAATGGGTTCAGAAGTGATGGCCCTGCTGGGATTTCCTTAATAGTTCATAGCATATGCATAGTACATGGCCTCCTGGCCAATTACTTGCTGTGCTGTGAAATGGGAGACTGGGGCTTTGGCAAAGAAGAGAGAGGAAGCAGCACTCAGTATAAGATGTTTTGCTGAGGACAGGATAAAGGAGAATTTGAAGAGATGAGACAATAGCAATCGCTAGTTGGGTCTGAGGAAAATACTGGGACATGTGGGGGCCAATTTTCATTAGGCCTCCAATAGTGATTTGCCACATTTTTTGCTTTGCACTTGTTTGTGCATGCAAAACCTGCATTTGTATGTAGACACAAGCAGTTGTGCATAGGCACCCATCACTGACTTTGCATGTGCACATGAAAAGTATTTTGTGCACACAAATGAAGCTATTTTGTTGGAAACCCATTAGAAATTTGGGCTTCCTTATGGCTAAAGTTGTGCCTCCCAAATTCTCCTCACAGGCAAATAGTGGGGTGGAAGCCCACCTTCTGCAGAATTGTGAGAAAGCAAAAGATTGTTTATTCTCACCTTGAGGTTTTTCTGCTGTCTGCACAGGTGGAAAAATTATTTAATTGCCAAGAATAGTTTTTTCTTCACTAACGGATCTAATAGATTAAAAAAAAATTTTTTTAATGCCAGAAGGGACCATTATGTTCTAATCTGACCACCTACATAGCTCAAGCTAAAGACCCACACCCAGGAATCGCTGCATCAAAGCCATCACTTTTGTTTGAAATATAGCCATAGGACACAGAGGTGGGGGAGGGGGGGCACATAGGCCATTGCCCAATCACTTTTTGGCCCACAGCAACCCAGCTTGGGGCAGGTGACCCAGTGATGCAAGGACCAGGAAAGGGGCAGGTCAGGGCATCACGGGGGACAGCCCCGCCTGCAAGCCGTGGTGAGAGCCAATGAGGCAAAACAAGGAGCCAGGACAGGAACCACTGTGCGGTAAGTAGTGGTGCAGGCTTGTTCTCTAGTGCCTCTCCAGGGGCAGGACGCCCCCTTGTGAGGTTCCCCTCATTTGAAATGGCACTGTGTAGCCAGGGGCTGTTGTGTATCTTTTAGAAAGACACCCAGTCTTGACTTAGACTGCAAATGAGGGGGAATCCACAATGGCCTAGGAGCTAGGCACCCAAATACCTCAGGACATGGGTCCAGATCCTCAAAGGTAAGTTGTTCCAGTGATTTATTACCCTCCCCATTACAATTTTGTGATTTATTTCTAGTCTAAATTTGTCTAGCTTCAGCTTCCAATCATTGGAGCTCATTATCTCTTTTTCTGCTAGATTAAAGAGCCATTTTCTATTAGAAATCTCTTCCCCATGTAGGTCTTCTAGACTGTGATCAAATCATCTAACATTCTCTTTAACACAGTAAATAGATTGAGCTGCTTTAGTTTCTCACTATAATGCAGGTTTTCCAGGCCTCTAATCATTTTTTGTATTTCTTCTGAATCCTGTCCAATTTGTCAACAGCCTTTTGGAAGTGTGGACACCGTTACTGGACACAGTATTCCACTAATAGTCTCAATACAGAGGTAATACCACCTCCCTACTTGATATTCCCTTGCTTATAGAGCCAAGGATTGCATTTGCCTTCTTAGCTACAGCATTGCATTGAGACCTTATGTTCAGTTAGTTATCATGACCCCTAAGTCGTTCTCAGAGACAGATTTCCAGGATAGCTCTTTTATGTGTGACTTTATATTCTTTGTTCTTAGACACATGACCTTGCATTTGGCTGTGTTTAAAAGACATTATTGTTCAAATGAACCCACCTTGCCAAGCAATCCAGGTTCACCTGTATTACTGACCTGTCCACATCATTATTTACCACGCCACTATTTTATTCTACCAATTAACTGGAAGATAATATAAAAATCATTGTCGGTAAAATTTGCAAAGATATTGATAGCATTGACATTGAATAGCATTGGGCTGAGAAGAGATCCCTGTGGGACTGCACTAGTAACATTCCTCATTTACTATTACTTTTTGCATTCTATTAGTTAACCACTTTTTAATCCATTTAACATGGACTATATAGATTTTTCTATAGTGCTAATGTTTTTTAAATCAGAATGTCCTGCGGGACTAGGTCAACTGTCTTACAGAAATCTAAGGGTGTTATGTCAACAACTTCGCTTTTCTCAAGCAAACTTGTGATCTTTTCAAAAACCAATATAAAATGTATTTGACAAGAGTGATTTTTCCAGAAAACCAAGTTTGGCATTAATTATGCTGCCATCTTTAAATTCTTTACTAACTGCATCCCATATTGGTCTTTTCATAATTTTGCCTAAATCCGTAAAGAATTAAAAGATTTCCTGACATTCAGTCTAAATTTTTATTTTCTTAAGTTGACCCTATTAATCCTGGTTACCCTCCGTTGGTCCATGCTAAATTACTCTCTATCCTTAGTGTTTATATCCTTCAGATATTTGCAAACGATGTTAACTTATCCCTCCCTTCCCCCAACTGTAGCTTAGCCAGGCTAAATATATTTAAATCTCTTAATCTGTTCCCTTAAGTAAGTCCCTCCACCTCTTTGATCATTTTTCTGCTCTTTTCTAAACTCACATCACTTTCACTATCGTTATAGTAATGAAGAGCTCAGAACAGAGAGCTGGAGTTTCCCCAAGAGCTGTAGAGAGAAGGCTCTCCACACTCTGATCTGGGACATGATTCCTCTGAGACCAAGGTTCCCAGATCTGAGTGCAGTATCCCAGGTGGGTTCTCCACAGACAGGTTTAGCCCTTCCCTGATGGGATGGCTCGGCAATCAACATATGTTACCCAAACTCATAAAAATGCCATCGTCACTGCTGAGTTCTTTGAGTGCTAGAGGTGCCCCAGTCAATGAGGGGCATCACAAAGAGGTTTCAAAAAGCTGGATGCCATATTACAGAATGCATGATAACTGCAGCCATCCAGATAAGAACTGCTGAAGAACTGGTTCAAATCTGGAACCTAATCCTGAGTTTTGGTGCCCTGGGTGAGAATGGGGGATGTATGGCTATTCTTGTTGGTGTAATCAGAAGAGCCAGGAATGGGAGTGATTGATGCTTTGTAGCATGGACCCCCATCATTGCCTCCCGGGAATAAAATCCATCCTGCCCTGATGGAATATGGAAAGAAAAGCAACATGAGAGCGCTCCAGTCTGTCACTGGGAAATGTACTTCCTGCCCCTTGCCTTGCAAGCTCCCCTCTGCCACAGATTAAATCCCCTCCACTTGATATTAAAAGGATGACTGTGTGAGGTGCTGCTGCCTCTGCGATAAGTGGACTCAGCTCCTCTGAGATGTTCCTTTGATGCCAGCCCAGTTTGAAGTCTGTCACTGAAGGAGTCTGGCAAATCAAATGTCAAAACGTGTTTATCTGGTGAGTGGGCTAACAAATAAATCTCTCTCTGGGTCTGAGTCCAGATGAAATGAGACAGAGCTGTTGACCAGATGGGGAGGATGAGGGAAGCAGGCACCAGGGGTGGGCAGCAGACAGCGGTCCTTAAGTGGATGCCAGTTCTGTCACTGGTCTCCTTCCGTTGCCCTCTGCTGCAGAAAGCACCCTTGTCAAGGTTCCTTCCCCACTCTGAACTCTAGGGACCTGTATGAAAACCTCCTAAGCTTACTTTTACCAGCTTAGGTTAAAGCTTCCCCAGGGTACAAACTATTTTTACCTTTTGCCCTTGGACTTTCGCTGCCACCACCAAACGTCTAACACCGGTTCCTGGGAACGAGTCCGTTTGGAAACATCTTTGCCCCCCAAAATCCTCCTAAATCTTACACACCCTTTCCTGGGGAAGGTTTGATAAAAATCCTCACCAATTTGCATAGGTGACCACAGACCCAAACCCTTGGATCTTAAGAACAATGAAAAAGCATTCAGTTTCTTAAAAGAAGAATTTTAATAGAAGAAAAAGTAAAAAGAATCACCTCTGTAAAATCAGGATGGTAAATACCTTACAGGGTAATTAGATTCAAAACATAGAGAATCCCTCTAGGCAAAACCTTAAGTTACAAAAAGACACAAAAACAGGAATATCCATTCCATTCAGCACAGCTTATTTTCTCAGCCATTTAAAGAAATCGGAATCTAACGCATCTCTAGCTAGATTACTTACTAAATTCTAAGACTCCATTCCTGTTCTGTCCCCGGCAAAAGCATCACACAGACAGAGAGAGAGGCTTTGTTTTTCCCTCCCCCCAGCTTTTGAAAGTATCTTGTCTCCTCATTGGTCATTTTGGTCAGGTACCAGCGAGGTTATCCTAGCTTCTTAACCCTTTACAGGTGAAAGGGTTTTCCTCTGGCCAGGAGGGATTTTAAAGGTGTTTACCCTTCCCTTTATATTTAGGACAACCCTGAATTCAGAAGAATGATCTCTATGAGTGCACAATGCCTGCAGCTGTCAGAAGCCACAGAGCTCTGAATAATGCAGCTAAAGCCAGTTGCTGTAAGGTGCTCCAGAGTTTCGCTAGTGGGCTTGGGATGTTCCTCCCCTGTAGAAACTGTGTCCAAGAGCGGTAATAGGGAGAGAATATGTCAAGTGTCACAGCTTTGGCAAGAGAGTCCCCATCACAAGGCTCATTGCTCCTCTCTGAGACAGGCAGCATTTGCTAGTAGTCTGAGCACAAGACTGAGGGCCAGGAATCTCCTGAGTTCTGATCCCAGCAGTGACACCGACTCCTGCTGAAAGCCCAGAAAGTAGAGTCAGGCAGTTAGACCTGGAGTCAGGGCTCCTGGATTCTATTCCAAATTCTGCCACTGACTCCTTGTGTGACCTTAAATCATGTAATCCATCTGCCTCTCTGTCCCCACTTAAGTGGTGCTGGTAATACCCCAGCTGACCATTCTTCCCACATTAGTAATGTCCCAAAGCTGTTACCATCTAATGCCTGATGAGAACCAAGTTGAACATTTCCATGAGGACAGATCCACGAGACAAACACCACTTCCAGGGCTGACACTGATTAGCTTCTTTTCCTGGAAGCCTCAACAAAAAGCCCAAGGACTGAAAGAGTCATGGAGACTGAACTTCCCTATTGCCCCAAGATCTGGACGAGCGGCTGAAACCCAATCTGAGGAGAGAGGTGGGGTATGGCGGAAGTTTGCTCTGTCCCTGTTCTGTAGATAAATAGGACTGTTGTTGTTAACCCTTAGCACCCGGCCTCTACATCTTATCTGTATAAAAGGTAATGGTTAAGAATTCAAATTAAACATTGTGACAGACCCAGACCAGTGGGATACAGGAGTCTGGTCCTATTGGGAAATATACCGGCCGCTGGATGAACAGTTTTCTGTTCCCTGAGTGACCAGAGCAGGGGCTGCACTAGAGCAATCAGAAACCTGCCGGAACCAATTAAGACAGGCAAGCTAATTAAGACACTTGGTGCCAATTAAGAACATGCTAGAATCAATTATGGCAGACAGTCTAATCAGGACACCTGGTTTAAAAGGGACCTCCCATCAGTTAAGGGAGCGTGTGCAAGGAGTGAGAAGGCATGCTGCTGGAGGACTGAGGAGTACAAGCGTGATCAGTCTTCAGGAGGAAGGTCCTGTGGTGAGAATAAGGAAGGTGTTGGGAGGAGGCCATGGGGAAGTAGCCCAGGGAGTTGTAGCTGTCATGCAGCTGTTACAAGAGACACTGTAGACAGTTGCAATCCACAGAGTCCTGGGCTGGAACCTGGAGTAGAGCATGTGCCTGTGTTCCCCCGCCCATCCCCCTCAACTCCCTATCTGAGACAAGAGGAGGTGTCCTGGACTGTGGGTCCCACCAGAGGGAAAGGTCCCTGGCCTATCCCCTGACCCACTAGGTGGGTCAGCAGAGACTGCAGGGATTGTTCTCCTCCCTTTCCCCATCCTGGCCAGTAATGAGGTTAGCTGCGTGAACGGCAGGTTTGAGCCACTAGCAAAAGTGGCCAAACTGAGGGCTGCTGTGAATCTCTGAGGCAAGCAAATCTGCCAATAAGTGCAGGACCCACCAAGGCAGAAGAGGAACTTTGTTGCAACATATTAACGATTAATAGTCAATACTTTGCTATTATAATTGTCTTAAACTGCTTTCCTTCCCCACCAGACTTTTCCTGGATTGGGACCTCGCCCCTTCATACTTTAGGCTCCACTCTTTGAGTTGACACAACTCTGGTTTTTAATAACTTTATCTGTTGCTGGCTGCTTTCCCCTCACTTCCTCTGTCTGTTTTGGGAGCAGTTAGGGAGTGTCTAGTGCTCCCAACTTAGCATGCAGACTCAAAACAGAAAGCAAGGTAAAGCTATAGCCCAGCTGTAAGCAAAAGGCTCTGACCACCTATGGCTTTGAGCATCATTGTGTTTTACAGCAGTAATTCTTCTCCTCCCTTATGACAGGTTTGCTCTTTTCAGCAGCAGTTTACCTGCAGTTTCACTGCTTTTAACTTTCAGTGATTTTTATTAAAAGGCCCAAACATACAGGGGATTGGAATGCCCGGTGGCTGGTAATGGGATACAGAACCTTTCCCTTCCACATTGCTACTTTGAATCCAGCCAGCAATGACCAAGAGCCATTCCTAGCTAATGGCTGTTCTGAGGTCCTTGGGAATTCAGTAGTGGGGGACCAGGGGGTCTCAGCCTGGTTCCTAGTAGGCAGCAATACACCACAGAAATCAAACCCACAGATGTTGGTAATTGGCTGATCGTTTGGCTTCCGCGGTCTGCTCAAGATTTGTCATTTGGTTTGGATGAAAGGTGATGTCTTGGGTGCAAGGAGACTAGTATACAGAAGGGCTGCTCCTATGTGGTTCAGACTCAAGTTATGTCCCGTTTTACTGGGGAATTCCTTAAATCGAGGTGCTGAAACCCCACAGGGAGGTGCATAAGTATGAGCTTTATTGATCAGGTCTGTGTTGCATGGGTATCCCAGCAGCATTCGCTAAGTGCCCAAAGTCCTGTCTCAGCAAGCAATGGGCTCAATATAAAACCTGGGAAGCTTACCAGTCTCTTCTCCCATTATTCCAAAGTCCTGCTTGGGAATCTGGTGGGGCTTGTCCCTGGATCTGAAACACAAGACATTAAAGGTTCTACTTTCACCTTCTCTTCACATTCGTGCTGGGGGCTTAGTTTCCCCACTTTCAGCATAAAATACTCCCTGTTTGTGATTCTTTTCACAGGGTGGAAGTGGTTTCAACTACCCTCAACCATTGCCCTTATTTCTGGGTCTTGTGCATCAATCTCTGGCAGCCATTGAGTGCTGGCTCCCTGCAGCCCTCTGTGATGCTCAGAAGAGTCAGATAGAGCAGCACATTCAATTTTCTTTCTTTTCTCTTTTTCCCTTGTATGTGACTCTTGGCATTTAAAACTCCAAGGCCATGTATGTCCCCAGGGAGAATTAAGCCGGAATATAAAATAAAGCTGTGCTCCTGGTTGGTGACGATCGGAGGGGGAGGAGGAGGGAAAGAGGAAATGTAAAGAGTTAGAATAAATGCCAGAGTGACCTTGTCAAGGGTTTGGATAGTCAGAGTGAAATGTGGCCGAGAGCTTCTCCGGGTGCTTCTTGTGAATGCAGCTGGGGCTGCTGCTTTTCAGTTCTTCCATAGGAACCGCACTGCCTGCCAGCCTGGGTTTGATGGGGTACAGAGGTGTTCATCCATGCTGTGTGGAGGGCACTGGCCTTTGGAACTTCTTGCTGTGCAGAAGACTGGATGCTAACATTGGGACACTTTCATAGGCATGTCAGGCCTGGCATCTTGCCAAATTCTAGTCTGGGTGATCCCATTTGCCTCCCTGAATTCAATCCTGCAGTTTCATCTGGGACTGTGATTCTTTACTTCCTGACCCTAGCTGGACATGTAGCTTTCCTATGCACCATTAAAAAGCAGGATGAAGTGTTTCCTGTCCTAATCTAGAGAGAGAGAGAGACATTCGGAAAACATTTTGGGTAGAATATAATTGGCTGATGTTTAATGAGTAGTTGAGTAGAAACACCACATAGACTGTTAGGAGTTGAAGGTTGTCACCATCCTGATGTGACATTAGAAAGGTATTACAATGAATTTGCATGCCTGTGTGTGCATGTACACCAATGTCTCCTAGAGAATGGAAACAGAACCTCGACTGTGTGTCATAGGTCCTATATTGCTAACAGCCAAATGAGATTCTTTTGCTAAAGTTGCAAAGGTGGGTGTTTTTCAGGGTAGGTGAATCAGAGTTCTATCCCAGCTGTTGCCATGAAGTTCCATGCAGCCGCATTTAGCAAAATAGCGAAGCCCTAATTGACTGTGGTTTGGTTACAGTATTTCTCTCTAAATTTGTGCTAAAATCCTCTATTTGCTCTATGCCATTGATGTCCTAGTAACTAAGACACTAGCATGCTGCGTCTTGTTCTAAAATGGGTATATTCATTATTTTAATCTTGCATACATGCCCTTTCTGATCTGGTGATGGGTGGGAGTTATTTGTATACATTTGTGTGTGTGTGCACCTGCTCGATCTTTTTTTGACTCACTTTTTTTTCAATTAAGGAAACCAAGTGTGGTGAAACCTAGCACTTCAAGGTAACAGAGCCATGGGAATGATGTGGCTTTACACTGCAGGGGAGTACTTGTTTGTGTAGTGTGTCATTACCATGAATTAATTGGACACTCCTTCTAAGCAGAGGTCCAGAATGTCTGGACTAGATCTCCTTTTAGGAGGAGCGTATGTGGGGCAAAAGGCCTTGAGATTCCCACCCAGAATGGACTCTTTTCCAACACCTGCTGTGGGAAACGGTGTAATATACTAAGCACTGCAGCTAATCGCAGAGTAAATCACTAAACAAAATCTTTAACTCAACTAGTCAAATCTTATTGTAATAATTGGCTTTGGCAGTTTGTAGAAGAAGAGAGCTGGAAAGCTGAGATTCCGCCGGCGTGTGCCTATGTTTTAACTTGCTTGTGTTTTTAAAAGAGAAACACGTGACTGGCATTAGGACAACCCTGCTCTCCTCTGAATTCCAGCCACCCCCCCCCCCCCCACCGCCCCGCTCCAAACAGAGAGTGTGCTTAGACAGATTTGTTGTGTTGGTAAGAATGGCAATTCTTAGAGCTTGGCTTCAAAGCATTTTACGGACACACAATCCTTAGGACTCCACTGTGTGAGCATTATTATTATCATCCCCATTTTACAGATGGGGGAAACTGAGTCACAGAGCGGGGAACCGGTTTCAGAGTAGCAGCCGTGTTAGTCTGTATCGGTAAAAAGAAAAGGAGTACTTGTGGCACCTTAGAAACTAACAAATTTATTTGAGCGTAAGCTTTCATGAGCTACAGCTCACTTCATCTGATGCATGCAGTGGAAAATACAGTGGGGGGGGAGATATATATACACAGAGAACACGAAACAATGGGTGTTACCATACACCCTGTAACAAGAGTGATCAGATAAGGTGAGCTATTACCAGCAGGAGAGCCGGGGGGGGGGAGGGGGACATTTTGTAGTGATAATCAAGGTGGGCCATTTCCAGCAGTTGACAAGAATGTGTGAGGAACAGTGTGGGGGGGGGGAGGGGATAAACATGGGGAAATAGTTTTACTTTGTGTAATAACCCATCCACTCCCAGTCTGTATTCAAGCCTAAATTAATTGTATCCACTTTGCAAATTAATTCCAATTCAGCAGTCTCTTGTTGGAGTCTGGCTTTTGAAGTTTTTTTTGTTGAAGAACTGCCACTTTTAGGTCTCTAATCAAGTGACCAAAGAGATTGAAGTGTTCTCCGACTGGTTTTTGAATGTTATAATTCTTGACCTCTGATCTGTGTCCTTTTCAAAACCACAGAGCATCTGTGTTGGAGCTGAGATTAGAACTGAGAGAGCGTTATTGATGCTCCCCTGCTCTAACCAGTAGGCAGTACCATTTCCTAGTTTACTAAACAGGCATGTGAGGGACATTTACATGTTCAATCTAGCATTTGTTTCCATATGGAAAACTGCTTTGGTTGGGACCTTGTGTGCCTTACTAGCATACTGAGAATAAGTTCTTCAATTAGCTTAGATGTGTGTGCGCGCTACTGGATGGCAGCCAAACGGCTCAGCTCTGTGTTACAGCAGTACAGAACCAAAGTCCTCTTTAGCTCAGGAGGGTAAGGGTCTGTGCTTCTGGAACAGGAGAATGAGTTCTATCTCTGCTGTTCCCCAGTGTACAGTGTTGTGATGGCCATGGATTTGTTACAATATTGCATGGGATAGGACAGCTGTGAGCAGTTACACAGAGCTCCATGTATCCTAGGGCCCAATAGGCACATATAGCAGTAGCCACAGCAATAGGAGTAGGATCATCATAGACTCCCTTCCACCTTCCCCTGGCCTCTCTGCCTTCCTGTGATCTGGTGCTACAGATAGAAGTGAGGATTCCTGCTTGATTTCACTACTTGGTATGCTGTGCTGCAGGTCAGCTGGTAGGCCCCAGCAACCTTAAACTGGGTGGTGGTGTTAATACTGAACATCAGCGAACAGAAAATGAGGAGGCAGCCACTGTGTGTATGTAATGAGTGCCAGGCAGTTGGCAGCTCCCTCTCACAAGTTAGGAAAGAAATGGATGGGGTCAGGTGTGTCTAATAAGGCCCTGAGACGGGCACATGCTGGTTTCCCTGCCATGGTTAGAAGTTCCATTCATAGATATTTTTTTTTTTTTTTTTTTTTTGCAAGCACTTGGGATAACTTGTGTAACACAAAACCCAGTTCATAACCATCCCTTTCCAGAAAGGGCAGTCTTTCTCACAGGAGTTTGGGTGTTGGGTTCAGTGGCGGATTTAGAGTTAGTGGGGGCCCTGTGCGCAGCTTCATTTTCGTCGGCCCCCTCCCCCCCACTCCCGTTTTTCATTCTTTTTTTCTTCATCCTCCTATATTATAAGTAATAGGAAGTAAACGAAAATAAAGTGTGGTAGCTTGATTGGGGCTGGGATGCAGGAGGGGGTGAGGCATGCAGGCTCTGGAGGGAGTTTAGAGGCAAGGTGCGGGCTCTGGGCCGGGGTAAGGGGATGGGATGTGGAAGGGGGGCAGAGGGGCGGTGCAGCTCCCTAAGCGACCGGCACACGCACCCCTCTGGCAGCAGCTCCTAGGCGGGGCAGTTCCTGGCCAATGGGAGCTGTGGAGTCGGCGCTCGGGGCGGGGGCAACATGCACAGACCTCACCCCTTCCCCTGGGACAGCAGGGACAAGCCGGCCACTTCCAGGAGTGGCACGGAGGGAGGGAGGCAGAAGGGGCAGGGAGCCACCTTAGCCCTGCCGCTTGCACGTCTCTGTGTGCCCCTTGTGGGGGAGGAGGCAACGGGTCTCCAAGCACTGCCCAAGGTGGGGGCAGTGCATGGAGCCACCTCCACCAGAGGCATGCAGAGACATGCCAGCAGCTGGCCACTTCCGGGAGCGGCGCAGGGCCATCAGTCACGGCATGCAGGCAGCCTGCCTGCTTGAGCCCTGCTGCATTTTGGGGGGGGCTCTGTCACTGGGGGGCCCCATGCCACCACACAGTGTGTTTAATGGTAATTCCGCTCCTGGTTAGGTTTGTTCTTTTGCAGTGTTAACTGACCCCTTAGTTCCTGGATTATCTCAGCTCAGGCATGTGGGATAAAATGGAATCTGCAGGAGTTGCTTTGTTCCTATTGGCTGTAAGCATCTGGGGTAGATGGTTACAGCTCGCATTTTAAGTTTGGGTCTAAGTTTGGAGGGAGAGTTGTGCAGCACAGCAGTCTGAGGGCTGTGGAGAATAAAACTGCTCCCTAATCAAGAGAGACTTTGCTATTTCTATCACTTGCAGTTGGAATTTATTTTTGTATGTTTTGAATAAGAACTAAGAATTTTCTAAACACATGGCTACAAGGCAATAAAACAGTCGGGCTGTCCTGTTTCAGCTCATTCAGGCTCACTGGGCTCAGGCTGCAGGGCTGTAAAATAGCAGTGTAGATGTTTGGGTTTGGGCTGGAGCTGGGGCTCTGGGACCCCACAAAGGGAAGGATCCTGGAGCCCGGGCTCCAGCTTGAGCCCAAACATCTATACTGCAGTTTTATAGCTCCATGACACCAAGTCAGCTGAAATGGGCCAGCTGTGGATGTTTTATTGCAGTGTAGACATACCTCAAGAGGCTCCAAATGGGTACCCTGTGAGAGGGGATGAAGCCTGGTGTGGTGGTTAAAGCACAGAACTAGATGGCAGGACTTCAGGGCTCTGTTCCCAGCTCTGCTGCTGACTGTGTGACTTTAGGCAAGTCAGTTCCCTACCCTGTGCTTCAGTTTCCCTCACTGTAAAATAGTGAGAATACCAGCTCTGAGGCAGCCCTGTAGAGAATTCATTTGTGTTAGTAAAGTGCTTTGAGATCTGAAGAGTATTAGTTGCTTCTTACTTTGTGTTGTTTAATACACTCCACCCTGGACACTTGACATTTCTTCACTCTGCTTCCCTGACTCCTGCTCTTTTTCGCCATGAGCGCCCTGAGACATCTTCTAAAAATAGCCCTGCCACCCCAGCAGCCCCATTTGCTGCAAAGCTCCCAGACTGGCTGCTGTGAGGATGTTGGCTGGGGTCTCTCTTGGCTTTCAGATCCCTGGGATGACTGAGTGAAGCCACTTTACTTTGGTTGGTTTTATTTGTTCCTAACGAGCAGGTGAGTGATTATGGCTTTGACTGTTGCATGATAATTTTGTGGCTAAGGCGGGCTGCCTTGCCCTGTGTTTTCGCAGCAGCATCTGAACAAGCCTGCTGGAGAAGTGTCAAGGTTCCTCCCCCACTCTGAACTCTAGGGTACAGATGTGAGGACCTGCATGAAAACCACCTAAGCTTACTTTTACCAGCTTAGGAGGTTTTCATGCAGGTCCCCACATCTGTACCCTAGAGTTCAGAGTGGGGGAGGAACCAGCTTAGGTGGTTTTCATGCAGGTCCTCACATCTGTACCCTAGAGTTCAGAGTGGGGAGGAACCTTGACATGGTGGCAGAGTGGTGGGATTAACCTGAAATCATTTTGAGATCAATTTGAGATTTTTTTTTTTTTTGAACTAGAAATACAGATTTTAAAAAGGAAATTTTTTTTTCCTTTGGAGCTGCTGGAAAGCAGCTTTGTTTTTTCTCTGCTTTGGGGCCAGAGCAGAGACAAAAGGGGATTATCTTTGTGAATTGCAGGTTTTCTTTGCCTGGAGGCAGGGTACTTAACCTCCTGCAGGGAAATTCACAGTCTTGGTAAACCAGAAGGTTTTTTTCCTAAAAGTAAATGGGGGGGGGGTGTTCTACCCATTTGCCTGGAGACAAAAGTGGCAGGGGCTTGCTTTTTGATTTTTTTTTTACAAGGAGCACAAGTTTGAAAAGGAATTCTTTTCCTTTGCGCTGCTGGTAAGCAGGTTTCCAAGTAGTTGAAGGTTTTTTGCTTTGATTTGGGGCCAGAGCAGAGACAAAGGGAATTGTCTGTCTTTTTGTGTAGGCTGACAATCACTATCAGAGAATAGGTATTCTATTCCAGCACAGCAAAATTTTACAACCAAGTTTTGTTTGTTTCTAAACCTTGGGTGTAAAGTTAGTTAAAAACAGAGAGGTTAGGATGACAAAATCCACGGCTCAACAAAAGCTGGAATTAGCCAGATTTCAGGCTGAGGAAAAACAAAGGAAACATGAAAGACAGATAGAACTCATGCGGCTGGTGGAGGAGGAGAGGGAAAAAGAGAGGAAGCATGCACTGGAGATGGAGAAGGTAAAGGCTCAGCAGAATATACCAACAAACCCTAGCAATACTTCTCCAGGTACCACTTCCCATCCCAGAAAGTTCCCCACCTACAAGGCAGGCGATGATACTGAGGCCTTCTTAGAAAACTTCGAAAGGGCCTGCCTTGGGTACAGCATTTCTACCGACCAATACATGGTAGAGCTGAGGCCGCAGCTCAGTGGACCCTTAGCTGAGGTGGCAGCTGAAATGCCTAAGGAATACATGAACAAGTATGAACTGTTTAAATCTAAGGCGAGAGTCAGAATGGGGATAACACCCGAGCAGTCTCGTTGGAGGTTCAGAGCCCTAAGGTGGAAACCAGATGTGTCATTTACCTGACATGCCTACCACATTGGGATGCCTGGATATCAGGAGCAAGTTTTGAATCTCCAGTAAATTTGCCCTTCCTAATGCAAATGAAACAATTCTTCGAGGGTGTTCCTGAGGAAATAGAAAGATACATCCTAGATGGGAAACCCAAAACTGTAATTGAGGCAGGAGAGATTGGAGCCAGATGGGTGGAGGTGGCAGAGAAGAAGAAAAC
Organism: Lepidochelys olivacea; assembly: GCF_965140295.1. Lineage (NCBI taxonomy): Eukaryota > Metazoa > Chordata > Testudines > Cheloniidae > Lepidochelys > Lepidochelys olivacea. Next base: position 150,357,686 of record NC_140413.1, on the reverse strand, counting down.
TGGTCGCCGTTGGAGCGGAGACCAGAAGGGACAACCCCAGACCACACCCTATTAGCGGGGGCCGCCCAAAGCCCCACCTACCTCCCAAAGAACCCTCCAGACCCCTTATCATCCTGCCACCCCGTTCTCCAGCAACCCACCTCGCCCAAGTGACCCGTCAGCTGGACAGTGTTTTAAATGTAACGAGCTGGGGCATGTAAAGGCCAACTGCCCCAAGAACCCCAACAGATTACAGTTCATTGCACCAGAATCACACCAGAGGTCCGCAGGCCCAGATACCCTTGGAGCGGAGGGAAACTGTGAGTGTGGGCGAGAAGAAGGTCACCACATGGAGGGACACCGGAGCACAAGTGTCAGCTATCCATGCTTCCTTAGTGGACCCCAATTTAATCAACCCAGAGATCCAAGTGACGATTCAACCCTTCAAGTCCAACTCTTTCGATTTGCCTACAGCCAAGTTGCCTGTCCAGTACCAGGGCTGGTCAGGAACGTGGACTTTTGCAGTCTATGATGATTATCCCATCCCCATGCTGTTGGGGGAAGACTTGGCCAATCATGTGAAGCTAGCCAAGAGGGTGGGAGTGGTCACCCGCAGCCAGGCTAAACAAGCCATGAAGCCTAGCTCTGTTCCGGAAACTTCTATCAGGACCTGGTCAGAGGTGATGGACCCGTACCCCAGGCCAATGTCTGTAACAGCAGTAGTGGATCCAGTCCCAGAGACCCAGATGGAACCAGTCCCAGAACCGGAACCAGCGGAACAACCAACACCAGACCCATTGCCAGCACTGAATCCAGTACTTGCAACCTCAACACCAGAGGGCCCCGCCGAACCTGAACCGGCAGCAGCCTATAACCCTACACAGAGGCTCAGCCAGAGCCTGAACCCCAACATAGTGTCCCAGCGGAAAGCGGTTCACAGTCAACGGAAACAGCCCCATCCCCTATATTGCTTCCAGAGGGACCAAGCATAGGTCCACAATCCAATGAGGAACTGATGTCTCCAGCATCAAGGGAACAGTTCCAGACCGAACAGGAAGCAGATGAAAGCCTCCAGAGAGCTTGGACGGTGGCACGGAGCAACCCACCGCCTCTCAGCTCTTCTAATCGATCCAGGTTTGTTGTAGAAAGAGGACATTTATACAAGGAAACTCTTTCTGGTGGACACCAGGAAGACTGGCATCCTCAGACAGTTGGTAGTTCCAACTAAATACCGGGCCAAGCTCTTGAGCTTAGCCCATGATCACCCTAGTGGCCATGCTGGGGTGAACAGGACCAAAGACCGTTTTGGGGGGGGGGTCATTCCACTGGGAGGGAATGGGCAAGGATGTTTCTACCTATGACCAGTTTTGTGAAGTATGCCAAAAAGTGGGAAAAGCCCAAGACCAGGTCAAAGCCCCTCTCCAGCCACTCCCCATCATTGAAGTTCCATTTCAGCGAGTAGCTGTGGATATTCTGGGTCCTTTTCCAAAAAAGACACCCAGAGGAAAGCAGTACATACTGACTTTCATGGACTTTGCCACCCGATGGCCAGAAGCAGTAGCTCTAAGCAACACCAGGGCTAAAAGTGTGTGCCAGGCACTAGCAGACATTTTTTGCCAGGGTAGGTTGGCCCTCTGACATCCTCACAGATGCAGGAACTATGGAAAACCTTTGGGAAGCTCATGGGGTAAATCACTTGGTTGCCACTCCTTACCACCATCAAACAAATGGTATGGTAGAGAAGTTTAATGGCACTTTGGGGGCCATGATACGTAAATTCGTAAATGAGCACTCCAATGATTGGGGACCTAGTGTTGCAGCAGTTGCTCTTTGCCTACAGAGCTGTACCACACCCCAGTTTAGGGTTTTCCCCATTTGAACTTGTATATGGCCGTGAGGTTAAGGGGCCATTACAGTTGGTGAAGCAGCAATGGGAGGGATTTACACCTTCTCCAGGAACTAACATTCTGGACTTTGTAACCAACCTACAAAACACCCTCCGAACCTCTATAGCCCTTGCTAAAGAAAACTTACAGGATACTCAAAAAGAGCAAAAAGTCTGGTATGATAAACATGCCAGAGAGCGTTCCTTCAAAGTAGGGGACCAGGTCATGGTCTTAAAGGCGCTCCAGGCCCATAAAATGGAAGCATTGTGGGAAGGGCCATTCACGGTCCAGGAGTGCCTGGGAGCTGTTAATTATCTCCTAGCATTCCCCACCTCCAACCGAAAGCCTAAGGTGTACCATATTAATTCTCTAAAGCCCTTTTATTCCAGAGAATTCAAGGTTTGTCAGTTTACAGCCCAGGGAGGAGACGATGCTGAGTGGCCTGAAGGTGTCTGCTATGAAGGGAAAAGTGCTGGTGGCGTGGAAGAGGTGAACCTCTCCATGACCCTTGGGCGTATGCAGTGACAGCAGATCAAGGAGCTGTGCACTAGCTACGCACCAACGTTCTCAGCCACCCCAGGACTGACTGAACGGGCATACCACTCCATTGACACAGGTAATGCTCGCCCAATTAAAGTCCAGCCTTACCGGGTGTCTCCTCAAGCTAAAACTGCTATAGAACGGGAGATCCAGGATATGTTACAGATGGGTGTAATCCGCCCCTCTGGCAGTGCATGGGCATCTCCAGTGGTTCTAGTTCCCAAACCAGATGGGGAAATACGTTTTTGCGTGGACTACCGTAAGCTAAATGCTGTAACTCGCCCAGACAACTATCCGATGCCACACACAGATGAACAGTTGGAGAAACTGGGACGGGCCAAGTTCATCTCTACCTTGGACTTAACCAAGGGGTACTGGCAGGTACCACTAGATGAATCTGCCAAGGAAAGGTCAGCCTTCACCACACATCTCGGGCTGTATGAATTTAATGTACTCCCTTTTGGGCTGCGAAATGTACCCGCCACCTTCCAAAGACTTGTAAATGGTCTCCTAGCGGGATTAGGAGAATATGCAGTCACCTACTTTGACGATGTGGCCATATCTTCGGATTCCTGGGCAGACCACCTGGAACATCTACAAAAAGTCCTTGAGCGCATAAGGGAGGCAGGACTAACTGTTAAGGCTAAGAAGTGTCAAATAGGCCTAAACAGAGTGACCCACCTTTGACACCAGGTGGGTCAAGAAACTATCAGCCCCCTACAGGCCAAAGTGGATGCTATCCAATAGTGGCCTGTCCCAAAGTCAAAGAAACAGGTTCAATCCTTCTTAGGCTTGGCCGGTTATTACAGATGATTTGTACCGCAATACAGCCAAATCGCCGCCCCACTGACAGACCTAACCAAAAAGAAACAGCCAAATGCTGTTCAGTGGACCGAAAAGTGTCAGAAGGCCTTTAACAAGCTTAAAGCGACACTCATGTCTGACCCTGTACTAAGGGCCCCAGACTTTAACAAACCGTTCCTAGTAACCACAGATGCATCCGAGCGTGGTGGGGGAGCAGTTTTAATGCAGAAAGGACCTGGTCAAGAATTCCACCCTGCAGTGTTTCTCAGCAAAAAACTGTCTGAGAGGGAAAGCAACTGGTCACTCAGTGAAAAAGAATGTTACGCCATTGTCTAAGCTCTGGAAAAGCTACGCCCATATGTTTGGGGACGGCGTTTCCACCTGCAAACCAACCATGCTGCACTGAAGTGGCTTCACACCATCAAAGAAAATAACAAAAAACTTCTTCGGTGGAGTTTAGCTCTCCAAGATTTTGATTGACATCCAACACCTCTCAGGAGCTTCTAACAAAGTGGCTGATGCACTCTCCCGTGAAAGTTTCCCAGAATCAACTGGTTAAAATCGTCCTTGAGATGTGGAAAATATTGTTAGTCTTTATGTACTTGGTAGTATATTTAGAGATGCATGTGTCTTATTAACTCTGTTTTTCCTAGAGCTCCAGAAAGAAATCCCAGCCAGAGTTTCACCCTAGCTGAGATTTGGGGGGGCATGTCATAAACATAAAGGGAAGGGTAAACCCTTTTAAAATCCCTCCTCGCCAGAGGAAAAATCCTCTCACCTGTAAAGGGTTAAGAAGCTAAAGGTAACCTCACTGGCACCTGACCAAAATGACCAATGAGGAGACAAGATACTTTCAAAAGCTGGGAGGAGGGAGAGAAACAAAGGGTCTGTGTCTATCAGTATGCTGCTTTTGCTGGGGATAGAACAGGAATGGAGTCTTAGAACTTTTAGTAAGTAATCTAGCTAGGTATGTGTTAGATTATGATTTCTTTAAATGGCTGAGAAAGGAATTGTGCTGAATAGAATGACCATTTCTGTCTGTGTATCTTAAGCTTTTGCCTAGAGGGATTCTCTATGTTTTGAATCTAATTACCCTGTAAGGTATCTACCATCCTGATTTTACAGGGGTGATTCCTTTACTTCTATTTCTATTAAAAGTCTTCTTGTAAGAAAACTGAATGCTTTTTCATTGTTCTCAGATCCAAGGGTTTGGGTCTGTGGTCACCTGTGCAAATTGGTGAGGATTTTTACCAAACCTTTCCCAGGAAGTGGGGTGCAAGGGTTGGGAGGATTTTGGGGGGGAAAGACGTGTCCAAACTACATTTCCCAGTAAACCCAGTTAGAGTTTGGTGGTGGCAGTGGATATTCCAAGGACAAAGGATAAAATTAATTTGTACCTTGGGGAAGTTTTAACGTAAGCTGGTAAAAGTAAGCTTAGGAGGTTTTCATGCAGGTCCCCACATCTGTACCCTAGAGTTCAGAGTGGGGGAGGAACCTTGACAAGAAGTATTGCTGCTTTAATGCTGGCTGGCAGGGCAATGCTCTGCCCTCTTCACCCCTTTCATAATACTTCTCACCACGTTGCTGTTCTCCCGTTTATTTGGCGCCAGAGGAAACCAATCGTCCTTGTACATTTGCATAGCGCGTTTCATGCAAACGTATCCTGGAATGCTGCGTATGGAGAAAGTGCTCACCCAGTGCTGAATGCAGCCACCCCTGGGGTGGAACATAGCCCGCACTTTACGGCGCACACCAGCACTATACAAGCGGGTTTCGGGGAGAAATGGAAGGGAGTTTAGGGAACCTGTATGTAGTGGCCCATGTTGGAATTTGGCCAGGAAACCAGGGCTAGCTCTCTAACTCCCTAAAGCATGTAACCAGAGCTGAATGGCCACAAGCAGCCAGGACGTTGGCTTTATGGTACTTCTAGCAGGACAGCTCCCACAGCCCCATGCATTAAAGTTTGTGAGGTGCTGCTTTGTGTTTGAGGAGGTGGGCATCTCCATCCAGGGGAAAAAGTGATTAGAGGCAGCAGCTTATTTTACCCCTGCATGCGCACACGAGAGAGTGATGGTCACAGATTCTGGTTGCCTTGCAGTCTGAGTAGGGAATCTTCATTCCCTCCCCCATGCTGCAGAATGGTGGCAGAGACCCAGAGCATCCTCTGCACATTCAGAGCTGCAGTAGCCCCTGCAGCTTCTGGGCCCTGAGGAAAGAGCTGGGTTCTACCAGCCCTGCCCCTACTCCCTTGTCCCTCTTCTGTCCTCATACAATCATAGAATATCAGGGTTGGAAGGGACCCCAGAAGGTCATCTAGTCCAACCCCCTGCTCGAAGCAGGACCAATTCCCAGTTAAATCATCCCAGCCAGGGCTTTGTCAAGCCTGACCTTAAAAACCTCTAAGGAAGGAGATTCTACCACCTCCCTAGGTAACGCATTCCAGTGTTTCACCACCCTCTTAGTGAAAAAGTTTTTCCTAATATCCAATCTAAACCTCCCCCACTGCAACTTGAGACCATTACTCCTCGTTCTGTCATCTGCTACCATTGAGAACAGTCTAGAGCCATCCTCTTTGGAACCCCTTTTCAGGTAGTTGAAAGCAGCTATCAAATCCCTCCTCATTCTTCTCTTCTGCAGGCTAAACAATCCCAGCTCCCTCAGCCTCTCCTCATAACTCATGTGTTCCAGACCCCTAATCATTTTTGTTGCCCTTCACTGGACTCTCCCCAATTTATCCACATCCTTCTTGTAGTGTGGGGCCCAAAACTGGACACAGTACTCCAGATGAGGCCTCACCAATGTCGAATAGAGGGGAACGATCACGTCCCTCGATCTGCTCGCTATGCCCCTACTTATACATCCCAAAATGCCATTGGCCTTCTTGGCAACAAGGGCACACTGCTGACTCATATCCAGCTTCTCGTCCACTGTCACCCCAGGTCCTTTTCCGCAGAACTGCTGCCTAGCCATTCGGTCCCTAGTCTGTAGCTGTGCATTGGGTTCGTCCATCCTAAGTGCAGAACCCTGCACTTATCCTTATTGAACCTCATCAGATTTCTTTTGGCCCAATCCTCCAATTTGTCTAGGTCCTTCTGTATCCTATCCCTCCCCTCCAGCGTATCTACCACTCCTCCCAGTTTAGTATCATCCACAAATTTGCTGAGAGTGCAATCCACACCCTCTTTACTAAATCTCTTTACAAATCCCTCTTTACTAGGGCACAGGGTGTTCCTGGAGCCAGGAAGGGGACCTTTTGTTTAGCTCCTAGCCCCCCTCTCCAGCATAATGACCTCCACTGCTTCCACAGATCTCACAGACCTCCATAGCCTCCTTAGTGCTATGAAATGGCTACTCCCCCTGCTAGCTCATTTGCTTTAGCTGAGTGTCTGTCGCCACCACGTCACTTTTGAAGCCTTCTCTTTTTCACTTCCCCAGCCGGTCTCAATTAGAACATGAGGCCCTGCTGGCTTCAACTGAGGAGCAGATGTGACCCAAGAAATGGGAGAGCAGCTGGGGATGAAGATGACACTATATCAAATCAAACAACATCTCACATTCTAACTCTGTGAGGTGGGAGACTGGCAAGCCAAAGGCAAGTCAGTACTTGGAGCACCTGCTGAGACACGCCACTCAACAGGGCAAGGCACGCTCCATCCAGGGCTGTTTTTAATCCATTTAATTGCAGAGAAAGACCAAACAGCTGAGAGTTGGGCCAGGTACCTGGAAAATAAGATGGTTACTGTCAAGCAAAGGTGACCTGGCAGAGGAGGTGCTGTTGTACCAGACCTGGAGATGCTCTTGCCCCGCTTAGCAGAGGAGATCTTTTCACGTTAAACATCTAGGTGGCCTATGTTGCCCACAGGACTGTAGAGGATACCAGGCTCATGGAGGAAGAGTAGTTTTTGTACTAGATGTACATAAAGACATCTCTGCTTTCTCTATTGGAGCTCGGGCCATCCCAGAGCCAGATTCTGCCCTCACTTACACTGGGGCAGCCCCACTCATTTTAGCAAGAGAGCTTTTGTGTTTTCTCTTATTCTTAATCAAAAGTTTCATGCTGGTGGAAGGTGCTGGATTGATAGCCCTGGCGACTGAAGTCCTCTGTTAATACATAAAATAGGTACAGCCCACGCAGTACTACTACTGTTAATACATAAAATAGGTACTACCCCTATGCCATGTCCCATCTGCATGCCTCACTCCTACATTCCAGAGGTCTCTGAGTGTTACAGACGCTAATGGATTTTCATAGCCTTCTTACCCCCGGAAGGCAAATATATGTTGTTAGCCCCTTGTGACTGATAAGGAGACTGAGGCATGGAGAGGGGAAGTGATTTGCCTTTCAAGGTCAGTCAGTCAATGGTAAACATGAAAACAGAACCTGAAGTCCTGACAACCAGGCCCCTGATCTAACCACTAGACTGCGCTGTCATGCATATCTCTGGCTTCTTGCATCCACTTTAGCCTTCTAATGCCCCACAGCCCTCCCAAGGGCTCTGTGTTCTGTGAGGGTGGACAGGTTTTATCCTAACTAGGGACAGGGATTTTATATAGCTGATATATTTTTTTTAAACCCTCCTCTGTATTAAGTTGCACAGGAGAAAACCGATTTCAGTGTTTAGGAGCTACTTTGCTATGCTTTATGATTACAGATCACACTGGCTTGGAGGAATTACTACTGCTCTTGTTCTGATTTAGGGCTTGCAGGGCAAATGCCAGCTGTGGAGCTTAACAATGTGGGCTGTACATTTTAATACGAAGGTGCAGCCTGCTGATGACCCAGGACTCGGCATACAATGTCCCACCTTGGCAGAGTGGATGTAGATGAAGTATTGTATCCTAAGACCTGTGTTCTCCATAGGCTGCCCCTACATATTGTATATGAGGGTGGCTACAACCTGCTCCAGCCCAGTCACAAGTTGCTGGGAAATGGCTGATGCAGCTGTTGCTTGGGCACACCCTAGCAAAGGGGAGCAATATGCAGTCAAGAGTAGCAGGGGCATGTGTACCGGGAGATGATATGGCAGCCATTGAGGGTCTAGCTTAGGAGACAGACTGCTGCTCCAATGACGGGTTTTCTTCCTGTTCTTGTCATTATGATTTCAGTCCCCCCAGTTGTGGAACCAACTTCTCAGGACATCCGCCAGGGCATGGGCCGTAGCGTCACCCTGCGGTGCACCATGCTGAAGGGGAGCCCCATGAAGGTAGCCACAGCCGTCTGGCGCTTCAATGGGAACCTCTTGACACTGCTCCCCACAGAACAGCAGGACTACTCGGAGCTGAAGGTGGACAGCGTGAACCGGGAGACCAGTGGTAGCTACGAGTGCAGCATCTCCAACGATGTGGGGGTCGCCATCTGCCTCTTCCAGGTGTCTGGTAAGTCTCACAGATTGACTCCTTATGTTTTTAATTGACTTGCTTATAGCGAGTTTGGTGGCTGGCGAGCCCTGGAGACGGACACCCTCTCTCCGTAGACTGGATACAGTACAGGCAAGCTTCCGCCATGCACTCTCCCCACCAGGGTGCTTCAGTTGTGTTCTGGGAGGACTCCCTCTAGGACTGAGTAGGGAGCTCGGCCTCCACGGCTCATGCAGTCCTTGGTGCCTCTGCTGCCACTGCCTAGAAGGGGGCTAGTTAGTGCCAATTGGGTTGGAGCATTTTTGTGGTGTGAAAACTTGCTCGAAAGGAACAGGAGTGACAAACACCAAACTCATTTCACGTAGGCCACTGTACAGCTATCTGTTAGTATCCACTCTCAGCTAAAGACAACCTGAATCGGATTTAAATGTTGACCAAGCAGGTGTGTAAGACTCAGCATCCCATCGCCCTCCAGTTCTTTCTTTTAAAACAAAACCCTTCTTTTAGTGTGTTTCCCCCGAGTTTTGTGCAGCGACATCTGCTTAGATAAAAACTAGGCAGGGTCTAATGCTGTTACTCGGTGGATTTGCTGCTGGGATTTGTGCGAATCCAGCATGTACAGTGAGTGAAATCCTTTCCGACTCCATGGGCAGTAAAAAGGGGGAGTGGCGCTTGAGTTCAAACCACACGTCTGATCCAGCCACTTCTGCTGATTGTTAAAGCTGTTTTTTCCCTTGACCTTAGGTTTGACTTGGGCCCCAGTTTCTACAGAGGTAGATTTACACCCCATCTTGCGGCAGATTAAGTATTTGTACCGACAAGCCCTTAGTGTGTGTGTGTGCTGGCAGGGAGTGGTTGGAAGGTTGGTGAGATCTATTTTATTTCACACCTTCCACTTAGTCATTTCTCAGGCACTGGTACCATGCTGGCCTTAGTCTTTTCCCTTGACACGCTCCCAGAACATCCTATTTTGACCAGCTACATCCCCTTCTCCAGTGACCCCTCCCCTATCCCTTCAGACCTCTGCACATTTGTGTGGCATTAGGTTTCTTTCCGTAACTTATGCCCCTTTCTTCACTAGCCTGCAGCCAGCACTTATGCTATCACTGCAAAATGAAGTCCATTGTGCTCTGTCAAACAGAACTGACTCTAGAAAGCTTACTCATTCCTAGGGGACTTGGAAATGCTTCCGGCACATGGATTCCTTTCTGGAGCTGGTACTTAATGGATTAATGCCATTCAGTTTGTGGTGCTCAGTCCCATGAGACAGGATCCCGTTAGCAGCCAGCGTGTTCCTTTTTCTCCAGCCTCTCTCAACAGCCAGGGCATAGCTTTCTAGTGCTAGCTTTTGGATTCCAAACTTCTTTGCCCATTCTTATGACCAAACATCTACAGGTCCAAGGAAAACCTCGGCACTCATACAGCTGACTGAAACTTTTGAATTCTTTCTTAGCACATATATCTGAGAAGGATAGCCCAGTGATTAGGGCATGAGTCTAGGTCTTGGGCCGCTTGGGGATCTATTCCTTGCTCTGCCACAAACTTCTAGCATAACCTTGGGCAAATCACTTAGCCCTTCTGTGCTTCAGTTCCCCATCTGTAAAATGAGGATAATACTGTTCTACTTTACGGGGTGTTGTGATTCATTAAAGATTGTGAGGTGCTCAGATACTGTGGTCATGGGGGCAATGTCAGTACCTAAAATGGATGGGTGTATGGGGGTGTTAGCTTCTTCCACAGCTAAAAAATTTTAGCTTTGTTACAAAGTTTTACAGGCACAATGTGACTTCTAGACTGTCCCGCACCCATTCCATGCCTCCTCCCTTCCCCCCACAGCTTTGTATAGGCAAGCAGCACTACCATCACACTCCTATGGTCTGGTCAGTGCTAATCCACTCTCCAGCTTCACCTACATATAAGGCCCAAAATATAATCTGATTGTGTATCTGGTCTGGTTCTCCTTTCACCCAAAAACAAAGTCCAGCAACAGTTCAACTTTCCAGAAGCGAAGTTTTAAAAGTATCGGATATGCTGCAGTCATTATTAAAGGATTTCTTTTTTCCTCCCTCTTTGCTGCCACTTCCATCTCAGAGTCAATTAATAAGGAATTAATGTTATGCAAGATGATGATTATCATTTCGGAATCCATTATGAAACTCAACTTCCACAGTCAATACAAAGTTGAATATGCAGTAATTAATCTCTGAGGTGGTTCTGAACTTCTTACTTATTATTTTTATCAACAAATTTTTGCACAAGCAAGAAAAAAAGGCTTGGACATAACTCTGATGGATAATATGAATGTTTAACAGAAAACACGGAATCCTTCTAAGTCTGATTACCCCTCCACAGAATGACAGGGGCCCATGCTTTGAGTGTAAAGTGACAGTGTGCTCTGCCAATGGGAGTGTTTGTGGGGGTGATATTTATGCTCTGTACTCCAGCAGTCCATGCTATTTAGAGATGGCCCCAATCTGGGAAATTCACACCTGCATCTGGACTCCCCCAAAGTCCAGGGAGAGTTCTGATTCAAGGCCATCTCTTGCCTTGCCTCTTTGGGGCCAGATTTTGAGCTCAGTCACAACAGTGTAAATCTGGAGCTACTCCATTAAGCTGGGTGCAGTGACTCTATTAATAATTTTATCAATGACCTGGAAGAAAACGTAAAATCATCATTGAAAAAGTTTGCAGATGACACAAATGGAGGGATTGGTAAACAATGAAGAGGACAGGTCACGGATTCAGTGTGATCTGGATAGCATGGTACCTGAGCGCAAGCAAACAATGTGTGTGTTAATGTGGCTAAATGTAAATGTCGTCTTCTAGGCACAAAGAATGTAGGGCGTCCTTAGAGAATGGGGGAATCTATCCTGGGAAGCAATGACCCTGGAAAGATTTGGGGGTTGTGGTGGATAATCAGCTGAACACGAGCTCCTGGTGTGACACCATGGCCAAAAGAACAAATGCAATCCTGGGATACACAAACAGGGGGATCTGGAATAGGTGCAGAGTGGTTATTTTAACTCTGTATTTGGCAACAGGTGCAGCCCTGGAGCACCCACGGAGAAAACTTGGTAGGTGCTCTGCACCCACTGGCAGTTCCCTGCCCTGCCCCCCAACTCTCCTCCCCTGGAGCACGCTGCATGCCCAGTTTTTCCCCCTAGCTCCCAGCGCTTGTGCTGTGAAACAGCTGTTTTGCACGGCAAGCACTGGGAGCAGGGAGGAGGAGGAACGCAGTGTGCTCGGGGAAGAGGCGGGGCCAGGGCAGGGATTTGAGGAAGGGGTCCAATAGGGGTGGGGAGGGGGTGGAGTTGGGGCAGGGACTTTGGGGAAGGGGTTGGAATGGGGGCGGGGCAGGGGTGGGGAAAGGATGGAGTAGGGGCAGGGCCAGGGCGGCGCCAGGAAAAGTTGGTGCCCACAATTCAAGAAGGAAGTTGATAAATGGAGTGGGCTCAGAGAAGAGCCATGAGAATGATTAAGGATTCAAAAACTCATAGTGATAGACTCAAGGAGCTTAATCTATGTAGCTTAGCAAAGAGAAGGTTAAATGATGACTTGATTCCAGTCTGTGAATACCTACGTGTGGAACAGATGTTTAACAATGGGGTCTTCAGTCTAACAAAGAAAAGTGTAAAATGATCTAATGGCTGGAAGTTGAAGCTAGACAAATTCAGACTGGAAATAAGGTGTATATTTGTAATTATTGGAACAATTTACTAAGGGTTCTGGTGGATTCTCCATCACTGACATTTTTTATAAATTGAGATTGGATGTTCTTATAACAGATCTGCTCTAGGAATTATTCTGGAGAAGTTCTCTGGCCTGTTATACAGGAGGTCAGACCAGATGATCACAATGGTCCTTTCTGGCCTTGGAATCTGTATGTTCAAAATCACATTTTGGTGCCTTCATTGGTGTCCAAGGATGGGCAGCTCTCTCCAGTGATGGCTGAACCTCACGAGGCACAGGATTCCATTCAATTAAGACCTTGAAAGTTTGGGCACTTCCCTGAATCCTATTCAAACTCTTCAAGGCTGGAGAGCAGCTGAAAGCAGCTTTCCATGTGGTATTTTGGTGATTGTCACCAGAAGCCCAGGAGCACAGAGGAAAGGGGTTCAGGGCCAATCTTGAGGAAGGTTTTGGGTTGGGTCTTTGACCCAACCCAGTTCCTACCACAAAGCCAACTCACTTTGATCTTATCTGTGGAAGCAGAGGCAGATAAAGGGCTGCTGCTGCCCCCATGGAAAATCCTTCTGTTACCAACCATCTAGCTTCTTTCTAGTGCATATTTTCCCCTCTCTCTCTCTCTCTTCATTTTCTAGGAGGAGTCATTGGCTCAGAAACACTATCTTCCCACTTAAAGTATAAATATGATCTATTGGCCAAAGGATATTTTCCCCAGGGATTGTTAGCAGGAGGCTCTCTGAAGCAGCCGATGAAACAGGGGTTACAAAAATACTACTTTAAAGTTGCCTCAATCTAAACTGTTGCCTCAATCGGAGATCAGAGTTAGTTCAACCACAGAACTAAACCCATTGCCACCTTCACTGGTGCGGTGTCATGGTGTGCTGGGGGTCACTGGGTTGTTACCTTCCCCCCAGTACCTTAGCCAGTGGAAGTGGAAGCATAGAAACATATGGTTTGAATGGCTTTTAAAATGTAAATGAGGTGTTTGGCATGATGCCAGCCTGTGCCCCTGGGTACAGAGGACCTCCTCGGCTGCAGTGGGCTGATGAGTTGGTCAGTGAAGTCTCGCTACCCTTGCCATCTCACTTTGTAACTTTTTAAGTTCCCACCCCCACACCCATCCCCTTTCTCTTCTTTCTTTTTCTTTCCCAGCAAAAGCTTACAACCCAGAGTTTTACTACGACACTCCCAACCCCACCCACAGCCAGAAGCAATCCAAGAACTACTCTTATGTCTTGCAGTGGACACAAAAGGAACCTGATGCAGTGGATCCCATTCTCAAGTACCGGCTGGATGTCCGGCAGGTAAGATCCCTAATCGCTCTTCTCCAGCACCATGCTCGTACTTGGGAAGACCAGCTTTCAGTGAGAGCTGTGAGGTGCTCACCTCCGATGATACCTGCAGATTGGGAGCTGCTCTTAGCAGAGTAGCCAGAAGTAGCCACTCTTTCCTCTAAGAAATAGAAAAGGAAAGTCAATTGTGCAGGTCAGTGTTTACGTTCAAGTCTGTTGTAGGGAGGGATTGAGAGCTAAAAGGTCCCACTTCTTGGTCTTTTCATGCTCTATCTTCTGAAAGGGGTTTTAATATGAATACCCTCCCTCCCCCTCCCCAGTCATCAGTAAAGTAGTGTAGATTATATAGGTTGGAGACTCAGGCAAGTGGAATTTCAGCCTCTTCACTAGTTAAAATAAAGGGAATAAAGTGACGAGCTCTCCAGGCTGGAACTGCAGGGAAAAGCCATTCTTTGTGTTACACAAGGACTTTCATACAGTCACAGTAATGAAGTCATTGGAATTATATAAACTCTGCAGGAGTAGGGGTTTTGGTTTCTAGTTCTGTACAGGCTGAAGGGCAATTGTGGAGGGCCAGAGAGGATCAGGGGAAGATATGAGAGGGCACTGGCTAGAAAGGATCACAGTTTGACACTTTTAAGAGTGTGGGAAGCTAACCAAGTATCACAGGACACTTCCATCCAGGCTTCGCTGCCTTATTTGGGGCAAAATGCCCAGATCTCTCCAGTGTTTTATAAATCCCAGGTTTTTAAGATTGATGCTTCTTGGGGCCTGGTAGTAAATGTGTTTGCGTGATGTTTGGGAGTAAAAGATTATTTACTGTACATACAAAACAAAATAATTAAAAAAGAATCCAAGTGCCTCCCTCCTTTGGGTCACATAGTGAGTCTCATCTTTATGTCTTTGTTTGATTGTGAGCTCTCCAGGGAAGGGACTTCTTATATTTGTTTCTCGTACAGCGCAGAGCACATTTTCCATGCTTAGCAAATAATCACCACAATACAGGACACAGGGGGCCTTCTTATAATGAAGTCACTTTATCACTGAACAGTTTCACTGTAAAATGAGATTCACTGTAACCAGAGTTGCCATTTCCGCCTTTGCAAGTCTCTGAAATAATTTAGGATTTTCATTCTTTTTCATCCTCAACGAAGTTCCTCTCCACCTATAAGGTGAGTACATGTAGTCTCAGATCTGATTCTCATTTACACTGAGGCCCCTTTACACCTTTGCCTGGAAGAGGAGGAAAATGACATTTACTCTATTGGAGTGGTAGGAAGGCCTTTGTGGAAAGGAGAATTAGTGCTATTGTCTTTGTCTGCATTTCACAATATATCGCTGTTGGCATTATCTGTTTCTCTTTTGGCATCATTACATTCTTATAATGAATATTTTCCTGCACTTGCAATCTAAACACGTTTGCATAAATTTATTACTGGTTGAATGCTGCATCAATAGCTAAAGCTCCCATGGGGGGGAGAAGGGGTAGGCACTGAACATTGGGGGCCAGGGGGAGGGTAAAAGATAGACTGTTCATTCCCCATTCAAGGCAGTGCTTGTCCACATGCAGACCAAGTGGAAGGCAATAAGTTTCCACGATACTGCACTGGTCTGGTTCTTCTCCCACAATGCTGATCAGTGTTCTCGCTCAGTGGGTGTGTTCCTCCTCCACTTTCCATAGTGGGGTTCACCTTTCTGTTCCTCCCCTCACTTTCCACCCTCTTTCTGGGTGATCTCATCCGCTCTCATGTTCTTCATGCTGGTGACTCTCAGATCTCTCTCTCTACACTCCCAACTTGTTTCTCTGCATCCAGTCCGTGCATCTCAGCCTGTCTCTCTGACCTTTCCCCGGATCTCTCATCATCAGCTAACACTAAACATGGCCAAAACAGAGCTTCCGGTCTGTCCTCTGAAGCCCTGCCCATCTTCCAGTTCTTATGTCACTGCAACGCCATGCTGCTCCCTGTCACTTGGGCCTGTCAGGAGGGAGTCCCATCTTCAACTCCTTACTTGTTTATGTTGTTTTCCCCAAGGGGCGATGGCAGGGTAAACAAAAGGCAAAAAGATGTTGATGTAATCTCCTGGGTTCCTCGCCTAGTGGGGAACATGAGGATGCTGGTGAATACAACTGTGAAAAGCAAAAAAAGGTGCTTTCCTCTGAAGAGCCCTTAAGGGAAGAAAATTTGTGTGGATAAATTATAAGAGTGTGTTTTGTCTGTGAACTCTTCTCCCTGGATACTACCTAGCTTCAAGATGCTACCTATGGTGGAATGAAAGTTCTATTATGGGAAGTCTGAGAGTAAGGATTTCCCTCCTCTCCCATTGTGATGGAACATTCTGCTTGGAGAAAATATGCTTTCTGATCAGTCACGTGCAGTGTCGGTCCCAGGACATGAGAGACAAGGTGGGTGAGGTAATATCTTTTATTGGACCCACTTCTGTTGGTGAAAGACATGCTTTTGAGCTTCACAGAGCTCTTCTTCAGGCCTAAGAAAAAGGTACTCATCAGTCAGCTATTCCTAATTAGAGATCCTAATTTACCAGCCAGCTGGAATTCATCAATTCCTCAGCATCCTGGGAGCTGCTTGGGTTCACTGGCCTGTCAGAATTCATTCCTCAGCACCATGACACACCCTGAACACGTCTGAGCCAAGAGAGGGGATTTTTGGCTGCTGACTGGTGAGGGGCAGCCAGGCGATGACTAACTCTTCCTGAGCTGGAATTACAGGAGGTGCAGGAGGAGTAAATGTAATCATCATTGCTGGGTCTCATTTCAGTTGCCTCAGTTTGGTTTAAGGGCTCTTGGGGCAGGGGGGGAGTGTAATATATAATGCAAAGATCCCTAAACAGCAGCATGCTCTGCAGCGCCCCAGGGACCCCTTGAATTGAAATTGCCTACTGCAGTTGTTGTTAAACTCTGCCAGTCAAACAATAAGCAACGCTTCTTCTCCCACCCAACAGAGTGGCTCCTAGCCTTCTGTCTCTTCCTGTGCAGCAGCTTTGGACAGACAGTAGGGTTCGATGGGGCTGCACATTCCAGGGTGACGGATCTAAGAGAATCAAGTACTTCAGAGATGCTGGTGTTTCCAGCATGGGGACTCAACACAGAAGGCCTGTGCATTTTAGATGGGATTTGATCATTCAGGGCGCTGCTGATGATGATTATAATGACAGACAAACCAGTTCCATTTGGATACAAATTAACCTAAACTTAAAAAATAGCCTGAGAGCTTGGAGCCACCCCCCAGGGACAGCACCAGTAGTAGCAGTTCAAGCCTCTTGAAAAGCCTCAGTTCTGTAAGCAGTGTCAGGATGAGCTCCACCCTGACATCTGGTGGTGAGGTGTGGCAAGTTGTGGAAAAGAACTTCAGGGGTCGATCTCATTTGCATAGGCACACCCACCACGCCTAGAATGAGGCCATAGCTGCCCAAATGGTCACTTTGGCTGCTGTGGGATCCCCAGTGTCTCTGTTATTGGGGCAGGAAGAATAAATTGTTGTTACCCTGATTATGGGAACTGTGCTTGGAACTGTACGTGGCCTTTTGTTATGATGGAGGGATTCACCATCAACTAAGTAGCACTCGCTAGGCAAGGGTCATGGGTTCCAAAACTGTGTGAATGGAGAGAGGCTGGGGACAAGTAGTAATACTTGGTGGCATGGGCCCCTTGGTGAGGGCCTTACATGCTAATTGCACTTCCTCCTCTCTCCACTGTGGAATATCAGAGCTAATTTTGATTTCATTAGAAGTCTAGTTATAGGCTGCTGAGCTCACTTTGGGCTGACAGTGCACCAGCACTGGGGCTCCCCTACTATAAGCTGAATTCACCTAAGAGCTGAAATCACTGAGTGTTGTGTTAAGTAGTGGGGGAGCCTGAAGATATATTGTGGAGCAGTTTGCGGGACAGCTGGTGAAGCAGTTCGACGCGGAGCAGTGTGTGGATGGCAGGAGCTGCTTGTGGGGCCATGGAGCTGAGCGAAGGAGTTCGTGGGGCGGCTGGTGGGGCTGTGGAGCGGAGCGAAGGAGTTCGTGGGGCGGCTGGCGGAGCGGAGCGCATCTGAGCGAAGGAGTTCGTGGGGCGGCTGGCGGAGCGGAGCGCAGCTGAGCGAAGGAGTTCGTGGGGCGGAGTGGAGCGAAGGAGTTTGTGGGGCGGCTGGCGGAGCGGAGCGCCGCTATGGGGCGGTCAGCTTCAGATCATGTAAGGTGCCTCTTACCCCCGTCCCATTTCCACCCAGGTTGGGAGGTAAAGCTCTGCAGATAAACTTTCGAACTCTGGAGCTGCCCTGACCAGGGACAGAGACTTTTGGGGCATTGGACTTTTGGGACTTTGGGTGATTTGGGGTTGCTGGACTCAAGAACCAAAGGGAAAAGGGCATGCCCCAATTTGCCTGGGGTGGGTTTTTTTGCTCATGGGTTGTGTTATGAATCCTGTTGGTGGTGTTTCCCCAACATAATGCCACATTGTTTCTCTCTGTTATTAAAAGGCTTTTGCTACACTCAGACTATGTGCTTGCGAGAGGGGAAGTATTGCCTCTTGGAGGCGCCCAGCGGGGGTGGTATATATTTGTCCCAGGTCACTGGGTGGGGGCTCGAGCCGGTTTGCATTGTGTTATTGGAATGGAACCCCTAGATATTGAATCCGGCCCTTGTTGCTGCCAACTCTGATGGGCAGAAGGGTTACAGTTCTATCTCTCACTTGAACAACCACTCCTCCAGCAGCCCACCACCCAACTGCACCATGCAGCAGCACTGGCCTCATTAGTGCTTTGGAGGGAAGCTCATTCTGTACCAAAGACTCTGCAAAGCCCTACAGTGTTCTGTTGGGGGATTCTTTTATTTCTTGCTCCAGGAGGTATCCCCTTGCAGTGCTGACCAAGGTCGATCCTGCTTATGAAGTCTAGTGAGTTGCAGCCTCAGGTGGCTTGACTGTGAGCAGACTGTAAGGCCTAGGGTTATTTTTCTTCCAAGCATAGATATGTTCCTTTAGCATGGAAAGGCACCTGGCACTCTCTGAAAGCTTCCTGCATCACTTGGGGATTTGGAGCAGCCCACTCAAACCAAACCCTGGCTTAAAAATATTTAAAAAACAACAACAACCCTCTCAGTTGCTTGTTTCTCTGTGTGGTTTATGCCCTCCTAGGGCTCTGCTCTAATATTAAAGGGAAATGAAAAGCCTTCTAATATTGCATGCAGGTTGCATCCTGGAGGAAGGAGCTGAGCTGGTGGTTACAGGGGACAATGGCAGAATTACTCTGCACTCAGTGAGATGGAACCTATCCCACCCAAGGTGGAGGGAGAAAGAGGCAGGAGAAGGTACCAGCGCAGAAGGAGTGTTTAATCTTCATGCAGCCCCTCAGGGGGACCTGAGGCTAACGTTTTCTCCTTAAATTCTGATGTGTGTCCTCAGACCAAAAGCAGACCAGTTTAACACATTCCTGCTATTCCTCTGATTAGCACAACCTCAGATTTGCCTGGCAAAGTGTTCCTCGGACCCCCTCAGCAGCCTGCGCCAGCCAACCATCTGCAATGTAGGCTGCTTGCTTCCCCATTAACTCTAAAGAGCACTCCCCTCCTAGACCCACACACTAAAGTAGCTAACCAGGTGGCTATCTCCAATTAATTCCTGCCAGGAAACCCAGTCTGGTTTTAATGAGAGCGGCCCTGTGCAACATCAGAGTGGCTGGAGGGGGGGAGAGAGTGACTTTCTCTTTGTTGGTGCTTTCATCCTCTCCCTATTTGATTAAACCTGCTCACTTGTCTACAAAACTGAGCAGGGCTTGGGAGCCAGCTGCTGCTCACACCATCAGCCAGCCAGAAGGTGTTAATGAGAGCTAAGGCGGTGGGGAGCCAGGCTCACCACGTTGGAGGTGACAGACAGACAGCCGCTAGGCCATACATAGGACAGGGGCGTTAGCAGGGATTTAATGATGGAGATTAGAGTGGAAGGTTAACTCTGCTGATGACCATTGCAGCATAGCAGGAGCTGTATACTGAGTTCTGTTTACTGTAACATGGTCTCTTTCTTTCTTGCCTCTAATGTGTTTTTACCCTCCTCCAACCCCACGCCATCAGTGTCTCTTTAGATGTTTTTCTGTCTCATTAGTGCAGAAAGCCAAAAGCCCCTGCAGGGGCAGACAGGGCAGGAGGGGATCCCTTAACTGTGCTCTCTAGTTCCTCCTCCTGGCTGGCTGAAGCCATGGCATTGGAGCTCCAAAGTGAGGTGTCACCAGCCCTCCATGCTGTTTGCTTTCATTTTAAGAACCAGAGTTCTCAGCTCAGCACACAAGCCAGCCTGTAGTAACCCACCAGTGTATGTATTTCCCCATTCAGGAGCAACCTCAGAGCGACAAGCTCATGTACGCAATCCCGTGCTCATGAGCAACTGAACCCTAACAAACATAAATGTCCCAGCACTCACCAGCTAATGTGTGCGTCCCAGCAGGTACAGACAACCCTTCAATGACAACCCAATGGGCCCAGCCCAGCACTCACAAACAGTAATAAACCAGGGCTCGGTTCAGAGCTCATGCTTTAGGAAGGGTTCTGAACCAGTGAAGAAGGAAAACACAGTGGTGGGTGCCTCTCCTAGCATTTGGCACTCAAGGCCGGGAGATGAACCCTTTTCCAGACATGGTCGCCGCTTCGGGTGAAACTGCTCTGGAAATGGTACCAAGATGCCTTGAGGGGGAAGGGTTACCTTGGGGCTACAAAAACTGAAACTCGTCCTAAGACGGACTCAGGTGTCTGAACTCGCTTTACAAAAACAAGGCTAATATTTTGCCAGCTCCTGGGGATTATGCGCCGTCTAGGCAACACCATGATCATCACCAAGGAAACGTCACCACATGAGGCTATAATGATAGGCCTGTGTCCATAACATAATTATCCTGAGGTTCATTGCTTGTGCACATATTGGGCCACAGTCTGCTCTCCCACACATTGGTGTCTGACAGGATTTTCATCTCAAGAGTCCCTGCAGGACTGGAAAGGAACGGAGCACAGTCAGAGGAACCTAGTTCAAGTTCTTAAATTTAAGTAGGATTTAGTGAAAACCGATCAGTCCCTTTTGCCTAATAGTATCCTATAATGTTAGAACAAGAGGTCAGAGAATTTACCAGTGGCTGGTAAATTTTCAAAGACACAAGTAAAAGTTCTACACCTAGGAATGAATTAAGCCGACTTAGAGTTACACATGGAATGGGTATGGCCCACGGTGGGTCGTCTGCCTGCAGAGTTACTTCTGGAAGTGGTTGAGTCCCACACAGAAAAGCTACATAGCTTTGGGTATGTCTACACTGCAGTCAGAGGTATGATCACAGCACATGTAAACACACCCGAGCGAACTTTGATCCGGCTAGCTCCAATAATAATTAGCTGTGTAGCTGAGGCTGCACAGGCTAGCCACTTGAGTACACTCCCAAGCAGGCTTATACAGCCCGTGCTGCTGCTTTGGCTTCACTGCTACCGTTTGAGCTAGCTAGCTTGGGTGTGTCTAGATGTACTGCAATCCCACCTGTCGCTGCAGTGCAGCCGTACCCTTTGTGACCAGTAATTGTAGTTATGAGGTAATCGCAGCTCAGGGCATAAATTCATTGCTTTGTGGGTTGAGAAGGTCATTTCTAGAGCTGATCAAAAAAATTTCAATGAAACAATTTTCCGTCCAAAACGTTTAAATTTAAGTTTTGACAGAATTTTCATCTAGGTATCTCAGATCCAGGGTAGACTTTCTGGTCAAAACCAGAGAGCGAGAGACCCAGACTAGCTCCAGAATTGCCAATGCTCACCTGGGATGTGGAAGACCCAGATGCATATTCCTGCTCTGAATCGGGCTGAGCAAGGATATTAACCTGGGTCTCCTCCCACACCCCAGCGGAGTGCCCTAACCACCGGATTATAGAGTTAGACTTCTCTCATGTACAATGAATATTCATTTATACAAGGTGGAGTAACTCCAACAAGCGAGATTGAGAGTCAGTTTCATCAGCTTGCCAGTACCTCCCTTTCCCATACAGCTGTGGTGAGGACTGGGAACTGCAGATACCTGGCCACAAAGGGCCAAGTGCAGGCACGAGATTGAGTTTCATAAAGACGTCTCATATATGGGATGGCTTATGACTCTGGAAAGGTTTTTTTTATCAACTTCCTTTTTGCCTTCCCTAGCCACCAGGCTGGTATCTGCTCATGAAGTGCTGCTATAATAGGACACCATCAAAGTAAAAATTGCATTGGCTGCAGAAATGTCCTCCCCTACAGTGAGTAACACCTGGAGAAGGTTCTCGGATCTAATTTACTTTCCACCATTGATGCAATTTGTTTACTTTTTGCTCAGTCAGAGACACTAGACTGGTCAGTTTCACTTTCTAGCACCATTGCCTTCTTGAGGCTACATTAAGGGTGTGCAGGACAAAGCCCTTAATGAGGCAGAGGCCATTGGAGGAGGGTAAACAGCAGGTGGGGGTGGTTTGAAGTTCTTGGTTCACGCGGCCATGAGGCAGAAAAAGCAGGAAGGAGGTGACTGCGTCTTTAAGGTCCGCGAGAGGAAAAGTGGTTTGGGATGCTCAGTAAAATTGAATGACAGCTGTGCTGGGCGAAAGGGGACCTGTAGGCAGAGATCAATAGCGCATGATGGACAAGACTCCTCCTGAAGCATAATAAGATTTCTGTGTCAGGCCCCGGGAAAAGCAGCAGCATCCCCATTGATATTTGGGAACAGAGGGGGCAGGATCATGCTCTATCTGCTCCCACCACTGCTCAGTACTGGGCACGCAGCTGCAGTCGCGTCTGCTGACAAGTGTTTAGTCTTCTCTGCTTTCCACTCTGGATGTCTGTCAGTGGGTTGTGTGTGTGAGGGCAGCTGCTAGCATGCAGGCTTCTCTGCTAGATCTGAAGGGTTGGAAAGACTCCAAACTAGTTGCATATTTTGGGGCTGGGAGAGGAGGGAGCTCCCGTCTAGTTTTAAATATATATGCTACGCGGACCAATTTCTGTGCTAGCTAACTCCACAAAGGTTTGCTTCCACTTGGGACTAGCACAGTGGCGCCAGGGGAGGTGACTCCCACCTGGGGCTGGCTCACTGCAGCCACGCGATGGGGGCAGGAGGATGTTTGCTAAATAATGCAGTATGGTTCCAAAGGGCTCTGCCAGGGAGAGGCTCAGAGTGATACCTGCAAGCTTAGCAGTTTACTGCAGAATCCTGTATGCCAGCAGCATCTCCAAGCTGATACCGGTTCAGCTTGGTGCCTGTTGGATGGGCCAGGGGAAGGTAAATCCGACATTAGATCAGCCTGACATCTGTCAGCTCTGCTAGTGAGATTCTGTTTTAGTGCACCTAGGAGGAGTTCAGCAAATTATTCACAACAAATAATTTGATTAATTTTGACTTGTTTTATTCACAAATTGCTCATGAGCAATCATTAAACGGTCAGATTTATTTGTTATTGAATGTGATTCAGGAAGGTATGCAGCCAATAATGCTGGGTCTGCAGCTCATTTGCAAGTGCTTAGTTGGGAACACTGGCAATTTCAGCTGTGCAGGTTAGTTACATCAGTTCTGTGGCGTTTCTGTTCTCTGACTGGCTGATTTCTATAACTAATCTACACAGCCCAGAGAGTAACTTGTGGGTGTTATTTAGCAATTCAGAATTTACTTTTCAGTGAAAATTTGATCTTAAAATTCACTTTTCATGAGTATTTGTGCTAGTAAAGCTGAAGTGCTTGGTTGTCCGAGAGAAAACACAGAAAGTGGGTTAACTTTCTAATACAAACAAATAATTATGGATAATTTTTTTCCATCATTAGCTCCACTCTAATTTGGGTTATTATCAGAGTTTGACTAGGACAATAGAACTAACGCTCCAACTTTTATAAAAGGGCCATATGCTCTCTAGTGACTGCTAATTGCAGGGCCTTGTCTACCTGTCTATCTTCAGCAGCACAGCACCTCCAAGTGCCAGAAGCTGGGAGTGGATGAGGGGATGGATCACTCGATTGCCTGTTCTGTTCGTTCCCTCTGAAGCACCTGGCACTGGCTACTGTCGGAAGACAGGATACTGGGCTGGATGGACCTTTGGTGTGCCCCAGCATGGCCATTCTTATGTTCTTTCCTTGCTGGGGCTTTGGCTCAGTGCTAATTCAGGAACGGCGGGGAGCAAAGAGCACCCGCACTGTATCCCTATGCCAGCCTTACAGGTGTGAGATGTTGAGTCCACCTTGGCTGTTCCTGTCCAGCTGGCTGTTCACATAGTCGGTCTATATTGTACAGAGCTGAGCACAGGAAGAGAAATGCAAGCCAGGCATCAAAGAGAAAAGCAAGAGAGTCTTTCACGCCTATCTCTTATCCCCCTGCCCCCCTCCCTTTGGTGCTTTTAAGGAGTACACGCTAGTTACTGAGTCTTTCTGAGAGTCCCTGTTGGAAGGTTGGGACGCTGCTTGGGGATGCTTCCTTTCTTTACTTCATTTACCATTTTCAATAGCTTCCTCCACTGTTCGCCCACCCTTCTTGCCCTTTTTCATGTATATTTGCCCTCTCCTCCCCTCACTTTCTTTTCTTTTTGTTCTCTTTTTCTCTCCTCTGGTTCATTCATGAAAGCTGGCTGTGTGTGGCTGTGGAGGAGAGAGAGGAGCCAAAGCAGGGGGAGTGCACGTTGGGGTTTGCAATCTCTCCCGTAGCAAGTATCAGCTAGCCAGGGGCATACTCCCCGCGGTGCATAGAGGTGTTTCTTTGTAAGAGAGTGAGCTGAGTGCCTTGGGGGAGGAACATACTCTGTGGCTATGCTTTGGTGGAAGAGTACATTATCTTGTCAAAAAGAGGAAAAAAATCCTCCTCTCTAGAGCTAGACTATGAAACAGTTGCAGGCTGGGTAGCTGGATTTTCACAGCCCAGAAGCAGGGTTATAGTCACTGCTAGAAATTGCTTTCTGTAACTTGGAAATTATGTACAATGACCTTTTCCCATCAAATAAAACACTAAAAAGCTTCATAGCCCAGGGGTTCCCAAAGTGCGGCTCACAGAGCTCAATAATGAGACCTCTGGCCAGCCACCTTTCATATCCAGGTTAGGGCCATGGGGATGACAATCCCAGTCTGTAAAGCTCCATCTTGAGCCAATTGGGCAGGTGGCTTGGATCAAGAAGGATTTTGTGCCGAACTCTGTATTCTCCCTTTGTACTAAAGGTGAGGGCAATTGCAACGAAATTAGGGATAGCCCTTGGGGACCCAGCCATTTGCCAGCATGCCCTGCTGTAGGATTGACTTAGGTAAGTGGTTTCATTAGGCCGGGTGGTGTGCCAGCAGGTTCCATTTAAGGAACACTGGGCTCGAATAATAAACAGTTCTGCACTTTGTTTTGTTTTAAAATAAGTCTCCTTGCCAACCCTCCCACAATGGATTCTGTCATCGGCAGGGAGGCCAAGTAGGCCGGCTGTGCCGATGGCATTCCCCTCTGACTCCTAGATATTGTGTCTCTTTGGCAGGAGCAGAGCCCGTTGGTGCAGCGGTGGCCCTGACCCGGGCTCTGCCTCTGCTGGGGATAAAGTGAGAACTTCAGGCTGTGTGGTGTGAATTCGGGCACCTCCCAACATGGGTAGATGAAGACAGGATCTTGGCCTTGTGGTCTGAGAGGCCCTAGCCCAAACAGCAGGGCCCACTGAGAGAGAAAGATAATGGAGCATAGGGAGAAATGAGGAGGAAGAGCCTGTTGGAGCACAGGGGTAGGAGGATCAATCTGAAAGGAAGTGTTTCTGTGATGGGGAGGTGGGGTAGTTTGGGGGCACCAACATTCTGGTTGAGCTAGGTCCCACTCATGCTTGGTACACACCTGGCTTTCACTAGCACTAAATTCATTTAAATTCAAGGGGAGAAGGAGCAGGAGTCCGTGGTGTCTCCTCCTTTCCTGTCCTGATGTCTGACCAGATACCTTTATCCCAGCCCCAGGCTCCTGCTCACCTCGGGATCGGTGGTGTGGTGCAGTCTCTGTAAGGCCCAAAGCTCAGACATCTGCCAGGCATCCTTTAGCTTGGCTGAACATTTCACTTGATTGTCTTTCTGAAGAAGTGAAGATTAGGTCTGTTCTTCTTACAGGGGGGACATATGTTAATAAAATACATATTGCTTTCTCATCAGCCCCTAATGAAAGACATCATTGAAGAGTGTGGAACAAGCCGTTACAGTAATTCATGACAGCACCAATTTGGCTTCTCTGGGAAGCTGTAAACTGCTGCTCTTGGCACCTAATGAGGATGGGCAGCTGATTGTGTGGGTGAGAGAGCGGGAGAGAGACTGTCTCCTGCCTTCACTGGCTCAGGCCCTCCCCTGCAGCCCAGCTGAAGATCGCAATGGCTTTTCCATTTGGAACTGGGATTTCTTTTCCACTCAGCCCAGGAGGGGAATAACTCTCCTAATAACAGTTTACTGCCAGCCGAAATATGTTTCGGGACCATTCATTTGGCTTTGATAATGAATTTGCTTTGGATGTCGTGCTCGCTTACCAGCGACATTCAAACCATCGTATTTGACTAGATCAAGAGCTCACAAAACAGAAAGACATGAATTTTTAGTTCACCCATGTGCATGTCTGTGCAAAGTGGATTTTATATCTGTAAGCAATGATTATTTTCCCCCTAAAGCCTAAAATTTGAATCATGCTTAT
The DNA here is from genome assembly GCF_965140295.1 of Lepidochelys olivacea. Classification (NCBI taxonomy): domain Eukaryota; kingdom Metazoa; phylum Chordata; order Testudines; family Cheloniidae; genus Lepidochelys; species Lepidochelys olivacea. The sequence continues at coordinate 150,331,494 of NC_140413.1, read as the reverse complement.
CCAGTGGGGGAAATGGAAACCAAACCAGTTGGGAAATTTCCTCCAGTCCTGGGACCTCTTCTCTTGACATATGTCCATCCAAGAGGACAGCATGGCAGTGAACTAACACTCATTCTGCAGACTTAAAGCATATTCTTAACTTTATGCATTGTGCATAGTCCCATTGGCTTTAAGTATGTGGGTATTTTTTTGTAGGATTGGGGCCTAAATCTCTTTGCTTTATGAAGCTGTGCTATCTGTGAAGTTAAACTACAGCAGTGTTACCTAGATTACTTCAACTGTATTTATGGCCAATATAAAATATATTACACAAAATAACACTACTTAAATACTTAAGTATAGCTTTTTGTATTTAAGCTTCTCTCATGCATTTTGTAGCTCTAAACCAAACAAGAATAACGTTTGTTTGTTTGTTTGTGGTCTTCCAAGTGTTGTAATGTGCTACAACTTCCATAGGAAGCAGTTTTTAAATGTACCTCATGTGTTCCATTTGTAATGTTCCTTATTTTCCCCCTTGATGTAGTGTTTATACTCCTATAACTTTGTCTTCAAAATATTTTAAAAGCATTAACTAGATGCTCACAACATAGAGGGAATTTTACAGGTGGGGAAACTGAGCCACACAATGACTTGTTCTAGTCTGGGACAAGCAGAAAGGATGACACAGTTGTTAGGCGCTAGCTTGGGACTTGGGAGACCCAGGGTGAGTTCCTTACCCTACAGAGACTTCCTCTGTGACCTTGGGTAAATAATTTAATCTCTCTGGGTCATAGTTGCTCATCTGTAAAATGGAGATAGGGCAATGTTACTGTCTCACAGGGGTACTGAGGATAAATACAGTAAAGATTATGAGGTGCTTAGATACTGCTGTAATGGGGGACTGGATATGTTCTAAAGATATGGGAAAATAGCGTCAGGACTGATGAGAATTTGGGGAGTTCTAGCTCCCATCTCCAGTCAGAATGTTTTCTGAGATTCGTGAACCTTTCAGGTGAATCAAGGCTCGGTCTGGAGCAAAACTGCTATTCCCAGCTTTGCCATTGATTCACTGTGTGCCTTCTTTAACAAGTCAGTCCATATAGAATGCAGCTGCCCAAACTCCTCCTCTTAGCCCATCAATTTGATCATGTCTCTCCACTCTTTGAATCCCTACACTGGCTCCCCATCTGCCATATTTAAGCTTCTTGTTGTCCCCTTCAAAGCTCTAGAGAACTCTGCCCCAAATACATATCTTCTCTTGCTGAGCTTGTCACCCCCCTACTCCACCAGCATTCCCATCTTCCTCAGCCTGCTTGTCAGCTTCTTGCACAGTGCCTCCGGGCCTTTTTCCACATGGTCCCTTATGCATGGACAACTTCTCCGAGCTCCTCAGCAAAGCCCCTCACCTGTCCATGCTTAAGTCCCTTAAAATCCCACTGCTGCTGTGCTGCCTACAATGAATCTAGTTGATTTATATAGAAATGTCTGGGGAGTGGCCAGCACATTATGGGCCCTACCATTAATAAGTAGCAATAATCACTTAAACTCTGTATGTTGTTGTAGGCGAGTTGCTTACCCACTCTGTGCCTCGGTTTCCCCATCTAGGAAATATGGATGCGTGCCCTTGTCGTAAAGAATGCTGAGGCTTAATTAGTGTGAACAAGTCTTTGAAGATGTAAAGCTATACAAATTCCTTATTTTTATTTTAACAAGGCCATGAACACCTGGGAGCTTCACAGTTCCCTATACAGGGCTCCTTTCAGCTTCACAGCAGCAGCCGGAATAGAACTTCAGGGCAGGGCCTGTCTGCTCTGTGTCTGTACAATGCCTTGGTAATGGAGCCCTGTCCTTCACTGGTTCCTAGGCACTACTGTAATAAACATGATTAATAATGGAATTCGCATCCTCCACATTCCGAAACACAGACAACTCTACCACAAGCCAAAGGAGACTCTCCATCAGCTGTTAGCAGCAGAGGGTTAATGACGCATGGCTGGGTGAGTCTGAGTCCCTCCTGTAGAAGGCCGTGATGCAGTTCATTACAGCGTTGTTGGTTTTATGTATGGGGAACCACTTGGAACTCACTGGGTTTGTCTGAGCTGGCGCTTGTTCTGTTAAACTCCCAGCCAAAGGAAAGGTTTGCAGGTGTGCCTGTGAGATCACAGCCCTAGGGGAAGGAGCTCACTTGGTATCATGGGTCCTTCTCCTGCTCCACTCAGACAGGCTGAACTGGAAGGGGAGGCTGTTTTGCATCCTGATTTGTGCAGCCTTTCAGAGTAAAAGTCCCTCTTTGCTGCCATCACCTTGTTCTCAATCACAGCCCAAGCACCTGCATGGCTACTCCCGGACTGGACATAAATAGGCTGCTTGGTTGAGGCTGTGAGGCGCTAGTGGGCATGCAGGAGAGACAAACCGGACTCATCGCTGCCAGCGTCATTGCATTTGAAGCAGTTCTTAATTGCCTACCGTTGCAAAGAGGCTGTCGCAGAGGCAGCACTGGTTGCTGGGTGTTATTTACTCAGCTCTGTTGCTGATGGGTTGTTTTTTATTTCCAAGCCCCTTTGAGCAGCCTGTTCCCCAGCAGGCAGGAGTAATTACAGGCCTCGCACTCTCCTGGCCCCAGCTCTGTTATCACTCCTGTCTGTGCTCGATTGAGATCAGCTCAGGAGAGCCCAGCTGCTTACTCGTAACAGGATCACTGCCAGCAGGGCAGCTCCAAAGGCAGCTGGCTCCTAACAGTCCAGTGGGGAGAGGTGGGCATCTTACCACATTGCACGTGTGTGTATGCCTGAGAGAGACGGTTTGTCTACAGAGCTGTGTGTGAGAGAGAGAGAGAGAGAGACTGGGTGGGGGAGGGAACGAGACTGAATGGAGTCTGTGTGCCTGTGGTTTTGCACCAGCTTGTGTTTATGCATCTATCTTCTCTCCCTTCGTTCCCTGCACAGGGGCCCATGTGATTGGAGATGGGAGTTGGGAGTTCTTTTCCCAATACCCTAGCTATGTGCTCAGCCGATGATGATCGTGTGCACTCAGGCACCCTCTCCTCATTTGCTGCCTAGGAAGGAATGTCCAGGAGAATTAGAATGATTTAAAGAACAGAGGCAAGAGATAAAGGGTTGCGAGAGGAGATATAGGAGAGGAGGGCTAGTGCTCACGCTCCAAGCTGAGACGTAGCAGGGAGCTGGGACAAATAAGGGCAGAGTGTGGCAGGAATGAGTAATGACTCTGGGAATCATGATGTTTGCGGTTGTTTGTGTCCCTTTGCTCTAATCTGCTTGTCGTGTATTCAGCAAAATTTTAATATACTTTTTTTTTTCTCGTCAGTTTTGATAATCCCTCTGAGGCTTGGGACTGAAACTGGTTTCCTTACTGCTTGCTTGCTTCTCCATCACACACACACTGCTGGTTTGTTAATAGAAGATTGCTTGTGAGGCTGCATATACTGCTGTAGGGAGACTCGCCAGCACTAGTTATGGCTATGTTATTGTAGGGTTGAATGCAAACACTGCGTGTTGTATGGCTTACTGTATTGGTGCACACCCTGGTTTGTTCGTGTAGGGTTGCTCGTGAATCCCAAACCCACACAAATGCAGATTTGTTATTGTAGGGTTGCTCATGATGGCTGTCCGGTGTGCTCTTGCGTTTGTTATTACAGAGCTGTGCAAGAATACCGGGATGACTCACTGATTTGAGATAGGGTTGCTTGTGACTGCTAGGCTGAATGTACTCTTGTGTTTTGGCAAGGTTCTTCAGAAGTGCCGTGCTGCACAGAAACGTTTATTATTGTAGGGCTGCTAGTGTTGGCCAGGAACGCCGTTTTCTTGTTGTAGGATCATTTGTAGCACTTAGCTATTGACAGACATTTTATTTATTTATGTGTGAGTAAAACATAATTTGATTTGAAAAGAAAAGCCCCTACTCCACAATGCCATGGGCTTTGCAAGCAGAAAAAATGGCAAGGAACGGGCCTCTTGCATTCAACATGTCCCTGTGTGATTTTTTTTTTTTTTTTTTTTAAGCAGCTGGGAGGGGTAAGCTAAACCAGCCCAACTCCATGCATCTCAATTTGAGGCCCCTGAACATGGAGTCTGTCCTCTGTCAGCCTGCCCAATGGCCATGCTGGAAGCTGCACCTTGTAAATGCCAAAGGTATTAGGTCAAGGGACAAGACTGGTTCTTTAGCAGGGGATGAGCCTGGAGGACCTGCTGGCAGTGTGTGATGGTGAAGGATTAGAACTAGGAGACACAGTCCTGGATGCTCTTGTGCAGGCAGCTGTCAGTTGGTGGGGTTTGGGTATGTAAAGCTTCCTGCAATGGCTCAAGAGCATGAGTGCCAAGTAGGAAAAGAAACCAGAGAGTTATGTATAAAGTGAAAGCAGATACGTACGTACGTACGTACGTACGTACGTATGTACGTACGTTACAGTCTTAAGTTTCAAAAAGTAATAGAAGCTTCTGTAATCAGCCAGTCCTATATATCCCTTAGTGCTTCGCCTGAGTTAGCACTGAGGATCTCTTGTTTCTGCACAGTAAACCTTGCACTCCCTTGCCACCCCCCAAATTCAATCAGCACAGAGATACAGTTCCTTCTTGTTAAGGGTTTTTATTCCCTCCTCCCTTGTGCTCTGAGCTGTGAATTCAGCTGATGGGAGGAATCCTCTTGTATGACTTGTCTTCAGAGCGGGGAGGGCAGAACAACCAACATCTTTTTGTCCTCTTTCACGTCCCACAATCATCTGTCTGGTGTTGATATATCCTGCCCAACAGGAAATGTCTAACACTTCCTGTTGTTGGTGTCACACTCTTGTCTGATGATTTACACAGTCACAGCACCTCACAACACAACTGCTCAAATATTACCTTACAATATGCAGACGTTAGAAGTGAGATTAATTCATGCAGCAACTCCTAAGCAACTATAAAGTATAAAGACTAAACACATTCTTCTCCTTCTCATATCTCTTTTAACAATACTAAGACACAGGTGAGCTGGACTGCTTCCAGCAATGTATTTGTCCGTGTTCAGTGGAGACAGGGGGACCTTGGCATAAGCCAGCATCACAGGGCATTTATATGCTTGTGGGATATTCATGACTGTGTATGTGTCCACGTGTATATGAATGCAGGAGTGTGTGCACCTGTTTGTGAGTACACACATGTTGATTGTATGGGTGACTTCACCCTTCCCAAGCACTTTGGTGCACCATTCTCCACATGTGCTCTTCCCCTCCCCCCACATCAGCCTGCATAATGTCTGCAGCAGGCACTTGGAGACTGATGGGAATGGTATGTTTTTTCCTCCCTCTCCTTATTGTAAATGGAAGGAGGTGAAGGCAGAGATGAGACTGTGCATTGCTCTGGCTCCCCTGGCAGCTTCCCGTGTCCTGTGATGAACGAGCTCGTTGCTGAGTCTTGTGTGCGCCCCTCCTCCGCGGCTTGGGAATTTCTAATAAGGGGGCCAGCCTCAATGCTGGTGCGCGTGCGTTGTTAACGGCACAGAGTGATATTAGCTCACAGCGCTGGGGCAGCATGAGCAGGAGGAGAAAAGAGAGTGGAAGGGAGAGAGTGAGCCAGAGCAGCACGCAGTGGAGTACAGATTTAGGGGAGAATGGAGCTGGCAGCCTGGCATTCCAATGCAAGAATAACAGAAACTACTCCCAGATTGCTGTGCGCAGCTGCAACCTGCTCTGCACAGAACTGCTGCTGTCAGTCCTGGATGGAAGCACTCCGGAGAGCTGGATCCGGCCTCCACCCTGCTATTGTTATCTGCTGGGCCTGAGCTGGTCATCATTACCAAGCATCTGCTCCAGGCTTACAGAGCAAATGGGTGGCTGAGGCTGCCTGGAACCAGCCATTATTCTCGCTCATGCTGCAGGTTTGCACTTTAGACGGTGCCTTTACCAGTGGCCATGGCCCCTCCCCTCCTTCGTAGCAAGTTTGGGTTTGTGCTGCCACTGATGCATAGACACCCGTATTTCCAAAAACTGTGCCAGGTCAATTCTGCAAGGATCCCAGGCCGTGGGGACTGCAGAGCGGGTGCTTAGTGAGTTCTGGGGCTTCAGGAGGTAGGAGGCGATCCCTGGCAGGAGTGGGCTCCACTCATCCCAGGCTGCATGAGGGCCAGCAGGAGGCTGAAAGGAGAGCTGCTCAGTAATTGCTCTGCCCATTCCTGCCAGTCACCCCAGGACATAGAGAGGGATGTCTCTCTTGCCAGGGTGGGTGTTTGAAAACTCAGGATCATTGGCAGGGAAGATATTGGCACCTGTCTCCACCCAGAGCACCTCCGGACAATCCTAGCAAGCTGCAGCAGCTCTGGGCTGCTCTCTTTGATCTACCCCTGTAACACTTATGTCACCTGTGTGAAATGTGCTGGTTGGTGCCTGTGAAACTGATAATGTGGATGAAATGACCAGGGCTCTATATCAATTGCTCTGAATGCCAATAGAACTGCCTGTGACCTCCTGGCTGTAGGAATTTTGAAGCATTCTGTAGATGTCTAGGGTATTCTATTAAAAGACTATAGGACCCTGCTGCTGGGTCAGCCCAGTTCCCAAGGAACAGGGGTCCACAGCCTGAGAACTGCCGCCACATATTGGCACTTGTTGGCCCTACTGTGGACAGTCTCAGCAGAGGAACCAAAGTCTGAATGGGCCATGGAGAGTGAGTTTCCCTCTCACGCCTAGCGAGGGCCATAGGAGTTGGAACTATGGATGCTGGGAGGGCTGCTGCAATCCCTGGCTTGAAACAGTTTTCATCCTATACAGGGTTTACACTTTGGTTCAATGGCTCTCAGCACCCCCACTATACAAATTGTTCCAGCACCCCTGGCAAGGGCCTCTCCAGGCCAAGGGAATGTTGGTGGGGCAGTGTGGGGAAAGAGAAAGTATTTTTAAGTGCATTTCAAACTACTGAGTAAAGCAAGCAGGCCCCTGTGCGCTGTTTTCCTCCCCTCCCTCTCATGTCTAGGGAAAAGCTAAGATCTCCAAACACCCCAGATGTCACCGGCTGACATCCACTGTGCTTTGATCGCACCAGGCCTCACAAACTGAGCAAGGCCAGACCAGTTCTGCCTTGGATAGGAACCCTTGAAGGACAGCCTGGGTGCTGCAGGAAGTAGTGCTGGTGATTTAGTAGGGGATGGGCTCTACTGCAAGTCAATGCCCAACCCAGTAGAGAGCCATGCAGTTCAGACCACCCCGCTCCCACCCCCTGACCAGCCAAAGTGCCCTAGTGTTTTCATGTCTTTTGGCTTCTCTCTAGTCCTACCTTTCTATTTGTTTCTCCACTAAGGGGAATGGCTAGAACAGGGAAATGATCCCTGGCTCCTGACCACCTTCTCCTGGCTGGCTGTGTCTGCCCAGGGACTGAGGCAGGTGAACACAACAGCCTTAAAGGAGGAGTTGGCCCTAGCCTTTGGATCAGGCTCCCCCTATCAAAGAGCCCCAACTCAGGACTGTATTTATCTTTCCATTTTGGCATCATACATCCCCCTGCCTCTGGCTCATGAGCTGCCATTGCTTCCATGGAGTTGCTGGTGTGGCACTAGCCAGCGCATGTGGGGTCACTGCCACTGGGAGCTGGGTACTCTCCAGCCTGGCAGAGCACGTGGGAGAGGTGCTGACAGCTGGGCGGGCTGAGCTGCAGGGATGCCAGCTAGATCAGCCCCCAATGTGCTCGTGTGCAGATGCGCCACTACTAATGCAAAATGGATCCTGACCGCATCCAGGTCACGCTCTATTCCAAGAGAGGCTACCCCGGTCCTGCCTCTTACACAAGAGGAGCCTTACACACGAGGGAATCAAAACGGGGCTTGTACCTGCAACAATTCCAGCAGCTGAGCAGGATTATGCAATGACCAGTCTTCCAAATGTTCATTTGGGAGCTGTGGCCAAACAACCTGGGGTGAAGGAACTAGGTCTTAGCTACTCCAGGAGTGCACCGGGCTCTGGCATAAGGACACTGTGGTGGTAGCCACTGTTTTGAATTCTATGAGTGCATTCAGTGTCTGTCGGTGAGGGGCTGGAACCTGATAGAGAAGAGAGTGCGTAGGCCTTCTCTCCCAACAGCTATGCTACTGCACTGCAGTCCTCACCAGCAGCCCCCAGTGCTGGATCCTAGATACACAGCTCTGCTGCGGCCCCTCACCAAGGCCAGAGTAACCCATTCCTGAGGCCTAGGCAAACATTCACTTCTGGGCCCCTACCGTGTTGGAGAAAGAGCAGTTTGTTTACTCAGTGCCCTTGGCTCTGTTGGGCGTGGCACAGTGTGGCTCAGCTGGGTGTTAGGACTTCCTCTGCCAGCCCAGCCACTGGGGCCGATTTGTGCGCACGCTGAAAGAACTTCACTTACTCGAATGAGCGGCGTTGCAGCCTGAAGCACGGGGTCACAGTGTCACTCAGCTTTGGCCTGGTTAACCCCTTGTCATGGTGGAGGAACGTCCGGGCCAAATTTGAGTGGTGGCGTGACGCTGTGTTCCAGCTCGCTATACCATTAACTCAAGTATGTGAAGTTCTTTCAGGTCAGGGGCAAACCCACATCGGTTTTTAAAAAAAATCGGGGCCTTAAGCATGTGCCTCATTTGCCTATGTGTTAATCTTGTCCTGCCCCTCAATCCTGACCTATGGCTCCCCATTCTCTCCCCTGACCTTCCAAGTCTGGGTGCCACACACACAACTTTGCCCATATATTTCGGCCCCAGCCTACCCTACCCACCTCCACCCCTCTGCTATTCCAGTCGAATCAATTCAAAATTAAAGCTGAACAGGTAGGCTGAATATCAGGTTGTGGGATAGTCAATCAAACGAAGTGGAGGAAGCCCCGTTGCTTGGGACGTTGAACACCGGACTGGGCAAGGCAGTGTTAAAGAGACTATTAGCAGGGCCCCATGTTCTCTGCAGCACAATGGGACCAAATGTTGTGGCCAAGGGCCCCCCTAAATTCTGCATCAAGAATCCCTACATTGCTCAGCAACGTTAGTGAATTTAATGTATTTCCATGAAATACACTCCATTCCCACCCCTCTGACACCCAAGCACACGCCGCTATGAGTCATCATTTAAAACACTCATATGATAGATCATTCACCAGGGATCGTTTTCAGCAACAGGCATTTTTGACAATGGATTTTGTTGCTCATTTCTCCACAGATCCCAGCACTCTGGGCTGCCTTCAGGCATCATGATGTTATCTGGGCAGCCTGATTTAGTCTCCCATCCATGATCATTGCAGGAACCATCCTACCAATATGACTCTCAGGTCTCTGCTGGACCGTCCATACCAACACAGCCTAGCCTCACCCAACTTGTCTTCAGTTGGGCCAACCTGGATTAGACCCCTCCCAACCTTATTTCATTTCTTATCACAGAGCATCCAACTATTTGACCATCTCAACATCTTCATTTCCATGGTTGAGAGCACACTGATTTCATGTCTTGTGGCTGGCCAGGTCTCTGTTCCATGCATTCGAATGGGTCGAATTACAGTTTTGTACACTCTGCCTTTTAACTTTACTGGTATCTTTGTATCACTGAGAACTGGGGTCAGCTCCTGCATTTGCACCAAGCAGCTTTGGTACGATGCCAGCCATCACTCAGGAGAACGCCCTTGTCCACAACCATTGATCCTAGCTATTTCAGTTCTTCCACTCTTCTAAGCTCTCTGCCTGTGCTATCCTTTATGGTAGGTCCTCCTTTCTCAGCCTTACCAATGCTCACACTAAGTCCTGCCTACTGAAAACTGTATTGTCACTGTTAAGTGTTGGTTTGCAGGGTCTCATAGTCTTCTGCACATATCACTAAGTTATCCGCGAATCGCATTTTTCAAGGCAGTTCCCTTCCGGGATTCTCACTTATCACAGCCAGGAGAGCTGCAAACAAAAACGGACTCAGCGCAGACCCTGGTGCAGGCCAACATTTACTGGAAATTCTCTCCATTCACCCCATTTGGTTTTTGACTACAGTATTCGCTACATCATACGTATCCTGGATAAGATGGACATATCCTTCCAGTACACCTTTCCATCACAAACTAATTCTTTTAGAGTACGACCATACCCCTTATCCAAGTCCACACAGACCAGGCCTAGTTGCTGTCTCTTTACTCTGACCTTCTCCATGGCGATCCATAAAGCAAATATGGCATCAGCTATGCTCCTTTCCATCATAAAGCCGTGCTGACCCTTCCAAATTTCAACTCTTCCTCATGGATACTTTTCAGTAATCATCTCCCACACCTTCATAGCAGGTGACGTCCACTTAAGTGGGCGATAATTAACACACAGTGTAATATCTCCTTTCTTTTTAAACGTGAGCACCACAAAGGTTTTACATCATTCATTCAGCATTTTCTTTTTCTTAAGAATATCATGGAACGGACTTGTAAAATCCTTGATGCCGTCCCTTCCCAGTGACTTCAGCACATCCAGACTTCATCTGGTCCAGGTGCTTTCTCCTTTTTCATTTTCCTACATGTCTCTACAACTTCTTCCTCCTTTATGGAGGGGAAAAGGGAAACTCTTATTTCAAACCCAGGGTGTGGGGCTTGAACAGCTGACCTGTACTGCTTGTCCAGTAGATATACTCATGGGAACTGATACCTGGTGTGCCTGGCTGCAGCAATTTAATGGAATGTGCAGCAAAAATGCTGAGTTCTGTGCTACGTTGTGGAAAGGCCATATTCCATGCGCATGGAGTTATGGAGCCCATGGGCCCTGACTGAGAAAAATGGGGCAATTCTCCTCGGAACCAGTGTTTCAGGTTTTCTGTCGCATTTTTGAGGTTATCTTCCCACCTGTAAGGGCTAGAAGTTTCTTTTCTTTTAAATGAAAGCTGAGATTCTGGAGCACAGTTCAGTGGCAAGAAGTGACTTCTACAGCCAATTTTATGGCCGTGGATTACACAGGGCCTTGACTGTGAGGGAACGGAGGCCTGGGCTGGATGGCCCTCAGAGCCTTTCAGACTCTCATTTGCAGGACACTAACATTGATTCCATGGACTCTAATTTTTTTCCTTGCAGCTGAATCAGAGGAACACTGTCCAAACGTTAATTCCTGTGAAGAAGATGGAGAAAGGCCTGCTGCTGGAGCACATCCTGCGCAACCTGAAGGTTCCCCAAAGCTATGAGGTTCGCCTGACGCCCATCACCGATTTTGGGGCTGGTGATATGGCTGCCCGCATCATCCGATACATGGAACGTAGGTATCTTCCCCCTACATCCCACCCAACAGAGCAGGGGCAGGATCCTTTTCAGCATCGGGTTGTTGGGTTATGATTACGGGAGGGAGTCTCAGGGTGATGAAGTGTTGTGGTGACGCAGTGCCATCGATGCCCTTTGACCATGGCTCTGCAGCCTTCCTCACCATGGGACCCCATGCAAAGACTTGGGGTAGGGGGCCAAATTCATTTTACATAATGTTATGTTCTTTGACTTCCAGCCTGTTCCCAGTCAGGCTACATGGCCCCTTTACTGGTGGATGATATTGGGCTCCTCCGTTCATGTTAGGGCACAAGCCATGGGCATTGTGTTGTAGCCGGACTGACCACAAAGGAGAGAGGATCTGGGGGGGCCTTGGAGCAGTTTGTTCCACAACTCTTTTCGTAGCTAAGCCAATGTGTTGTAGCTGTGTTCTAACTCCTGTGGAGCGCAGGGCCCTCTCCCTGATCCTGCGGATCACTGGACATACACTCCGCTCCCACACCACATTCCTGCAGGACACCAAGCTGCTTTGATATGCTGTCAGATAGTTGCCCTCTCAGTTTCACTCAGGAGTTTGGGCTCCATCAGTTCAGCATGGAAAACCCACCTATTTCAGTTCCATGTGATTTTGCACAACTTTCCATTCCCACGGGGTACTAATGTGCCTTAGTTTCCCTAGGGATTCCAGTCCCCTTTAGTTGCACACCAGCAACTAGGCCCTATTGATTTCCTGCAGGGTGGCAGACCCTATTCTAAGAGCTACCTCAGTTTTCCACCGGGTGTTAAGCAATGTTGCGCTGAACAAAAGTTTTGCATCTGTGGTTCTGTCTGCATTTTGAAAATAGAACTGTGAACCCACAAACTCAGGACCTTGGTGTGTCCCAAACACAGGGATTCTCTCATTTGCAGCTTAGGGGCTGTGGGTGCTTTGGGCATTAGTCACATTTCTCAGTTTTGATTTTTTTTTTCTCTTGGGGAAACACATGCTGTTCTAAACCCTCTTGTTTTCTGTTTCCTTTCCCAGCGATTAACTATCCCAACCCGGCAGGTAAGCAACGAGGCCTCCAGTTTTATTTTTGACTATACTGAGCAATACCTGCTGGGGCAGCCATGGGCAACTACCAGACTTGCCAGAAAGAATGGGGAGGTTGCAGCCATGCCTGGGGTGCTGTGTGGCACAGGTGGCTTTGCCAGTTCCCTTCCCCTAAAACAGCATGAAATTTACAAGCACTGAAAATTTCCTCCACCAACAAGTGCTCTTTGTTGTAACCCTTCATGTCGACAGGAGAAATACGGCAAAGAAACACATCCCACTTACACCTGCTGTACATATGACCTCCAACACAACTCTCCTAACTTTAGCAACATGCTCCTATCAAGAGGGGCATCAGCAACTCAGCATTGTCCCAACAATGTCTGGCTTTTTCGGAATAACCCGTCTGGTCTGAATTGGGAAGGGAGCTGCCTGATACCCCTGCGGGATGTTGGAGAATGTTTTTTCCAGCATGGATCTTCTTCCCCTGCAAACACCCACTCCCCCGTTCCTTATTCTCCTTTCCCAGCATTGTTCTTTTGCCCAGCAATTGCTCTTCCAGTTATGCCCTCTGGGGGATACACTTCCAGCCCAAAGCTTTAAGAGCTGGCTGCAGGGCCTGATTTTTCTTAGGTACTGGGCACCCATAGTTCCCGTTGACTTTGAGCTGAAAGTCCTCAGCATCTCTGGATAATTAACAGGAATAGGACGGTGCCCAGATTTCTTGAGAGAGAATTGTTTAGGGTGGTCCCAGAAAGTTAGAACTAGTGGTGGAATCATCTCCTCCGGGTGGAGGAGGGGATGCCCCACTGGCTGAATCACAGGGAACTTGGCAAGGTAAATTGGGGAGAAGTTCCCAGGTTGACAGAGCACTGACTGGTGGTCCACAGAGAGCAGGCTGGTCCCGTAGTGGTGGCTCCTCCTCCTGGTTTCTAGCTGCCAAATTGAATGGAATGAAATGAAATGAATGAAACAAGGTGTGGTCCACACTCTGAAGAGGTTTTTGAGCCCCTGCGCTAGGGAGTTTTCTGTAGGAAAAGGTTCTGCCCTAGCTAGGGGCAATAGCTTCCTATCTAGTCATGAGGCTTTTCTGTCTGTAATTCGTATGATTCTGGGACTTCCCTCCTACTAGCATGTCCCTTCCCACACGCTGCAGCGTGGCACCTCAAGTGTCTCATGTGCTTCCAATTCCCACGTCTCTTGAGTGAGGGCTGCAGCTTTGCCCCTTCTCCCAGCTCTGGTGAAGACGCACTGGGAAACATTAAACAAATTGCCAGGGTCCTGTATTCTGTGCATCCAGAACACGTTCCCTTCTGCACCTGGCCTGGAGAGAGATCCCATCTCAGTGAATGGGGGAAATCTTTCCTTCTGCCACTGCTTTTCATGTACACACAGCTCTCGGGAAATCCCGCGGGGGCCTCTATCTCAAGAGTGACCATGTCCTTGAGCACTTGAGAAGTGGGGCCTCCAAAATCTGCCATTTTGGCTGCTTGACAAGGGCCACGAGACTAAAACAGACCTGATGCAAATGGGTACGGTTACAGCCCCCCTTATATTTCAATACAGGAGAACAGTCGCAGGTCCCACATGGTGTGCTCCATCTTGAGGCAAGCTGCACTGAATGCTGGGAGCTATATGCTGCTCCTTGTGGGTCCTGCCCACCGCATGAAAAATGTGAGAACAACTGCATTGTCGTTGCTTTGGCCATCCCCACTTTATAACAACACCCCTTCTCTTCAGACCTGCTGACCAGCGAAATATGGTCACAAAGGCTGCTAGCTTTGTGCCCATGCTGCAAAGATGATAACCCAGAATGGTACCCCACCCTTTGGAGCTGCTGGCTCCACAGATCAGCAGAGTGTGCCTCTTTGCCCTTAACTCTCCTTCCTTCCACTTTGAATTCCCTCCCGAATACCCAGCTGTCTGGAGCAAAAGGCAAAGATGAGATGATTAATGCCCACAGCAGCCTGATCTAGGGCACACATAATGGTGATTAATGTACAGACTTGGAGTGTCACTTAATATAATTATTTCTTCATGCATGTTCTCTTCTGGCCTAATAAGATGTTAATGATGTTGGGCCATGCATGCATGTGGCATGGTTACAGGTGCTGGGGTTATACAGTATCAGCGATCCAAAGGGAGGGGAAGGGATACTTAAGTTTCATGCACTTTGAGGTTAGAGACAGGAGTGACCATAACCAATAAAAAATACATCCAACTCTAAGAAGTTAAGTGATACCTTCTGTTGTTTTTACTGGATCCCTAACTCCCTGTGGTCAGTAAAGATCTCTTGGCACTTACTGTAAGACTAAGAGTGTTAACCCAGGGCCAAATTCTAGCTCGGGTGAGTCTGTTCTTTCTCCCAGAACTCCTCCTGCTGGTTCAGTTGATTACAATCTTCACTTCCTATTCTAAACTCTTCTTACTCTTGTGCAGAGCTTGTGTGTGCAGTCAAACAGCTGCCATGTTCCACTCCAGAAGTGGTTGGTGAAATGATTTCTTCGTATGTCCAGTCCAGCATTCTGACATCCTTGGAAATTATTCCTAGTGAAATAGAAGAGATTATTGTTTTCTCTGCCACAGGTCATCCCCTTCCTGAGCAGGAGCAGTGTTCCAGTCTCAATGCACTTTGTGCTAACACGATCTGTCATCTATTGCACGCAATAAAGGGTGATTAGCCCATAGGATTTACCATGCCTGAATAGACCTAAGGAGATTGATTCATCCAGGCCATTGTTTACACTTAGTGCTTCTAGCCCTGCCTCTGACAATGGCCAATGGCAGATGCTCTGGAGAAAGTTGAACCTCCTCCCACACTGTGAATGTGCGGGAGTAAGAAATGAGTTGAGTGGTTAGAGCATGGGTCTGAGATTCAGATTTCTCGAGTTCTATGCCCAGCCTTGGGAAAGGAGTATGTGTGCCTAGTGGCTCGAGCACTAGACTGAAGTTGGAGACTCCTGTTTCTATTCCCTGCTCTGTCATTGGCTCTTTGTGCAATGAGTGCAAATCAGGCTGTACATCGTGCTCTGTCTTAATTTGCCCACCTGTAATATGGAGATAATGGTTACGTATCTCCTCGGGGTGTTCTGAAGCTCACTGAATGAATGTTTATAAAGCACTTTGAGATCCTTAAGTGGAATGCATTATGGGTCTAATAATACTGAACACTCTTATATGGTGCTCTTCATCCTGGCATCCCAAAGCACTTTACAAAAGGCGATTAAGCATCACTGTCCTCACTGTACAGCTGGGGAAACTGCCACACCGAGGGGAAGTGACTTGTCTATAGTCACACAGGAAGTCAGTGGTAGAGTGGGGATAGAACCCAGCTCCAGACAGTTCCATGTCTTAGCCATCAAACCACTTCTACTATATCCTTTTTGAGACGGGGTGACCAGAACTGCACACTGTATTGAAGACGTGGATTTATTTTGTGGCATTATGGTATTTTCTGTCTTATTATCTGTCCCTTTCCTAATGGTTCCTAACATTCCATTAGCTTTTTTGACTCTTGCTGCCCATGGAGTAGATGTTTTCAGAGAACTGTCTCAGAGCCCAGAGAAATGTTGACCTCTTCAGCGGTTGCTTGGTTTTGCTGTTTGGCTTGGATGGAGTGGAAGCATGGTCTTCTATTTTAAAGCACAGGACTAGGAGTCAGGACTCCTGGGTCCTATTTTCAGCTCTGCCTCTGACTGTCTGTAACCTTGGATGAGTCCCATCCTATATTTGCGCCTTGGTTTCTCCATTCATAACATGGAGATCATTATATTTCCCTACCTCAGAGAGGGACTGAAAGGCCTAGTTCGTTAATATTTGAAAAATGCTTTAAGAGCCTCAGGTGAGAAGTGCTAGAGACTGGCAAAGCATTACACATATTAAGGTCCCCACCACAGATTCTCAGCAGCCTGTGTGTGCATGCCTCACAAGCATTGTCAGGTTCTGGTATCTATTGGCTCTGGGATGGTTCTTCACTTCCTGCCCTGGTGTGAGAGGTGCTTCCTTGAACCTGAGAATTGGGTACATTTCAGTGAAGGGGAAGGGATTCCAGCCTGGGGGTATTTTAATATTAAAGGAGTTACAGGCCATAGTTCTGTTTCATGCCCAGGAATCTATGTCTTGGGCTGTGGCAGGTGGTCCCCTGTGGAACAGTAATAGTGGTTTCTAATGTTAACTGCTCAAGTTTTCTGTCCCATTCTGTGAGGGGCTTCATCTCACAGGGTCTCCATTCACGTGGCTGTTTTCACAGCAATTCTGTCCCTCCTCACCATCGACCCTGGTCTCACAGGCTCCTGGGCACGCCCTGTTGTTCACCCTCAGAGGCCCAGCTAGCTCTAAGAGCCACCCAGAAAGATGACTCCACATACATCTGTACTAGCCGCACCTGGTCTTGAGTATTCCCTGGGCCCTGACAAGTCACAGTTCAGTATCTGCCTTTCTGTTCTCTCCTCCCACCCCTCTGCCATCTTGAGGGGTTTTTTTGGGGGGGGGTCCCCGTGTTCAAGTTCAGTGAATTTTGCGCTGGTGAAAAGTACAGCCTGTCACCCCAGAGACAGAATTGCTCTGCCCGTTCCTAGGACAGGCTTCCCAATCTCCTAGCATGCCCTGCCCCTGCCAATGTGCCTTTTCATGGAGCTGTTCCTTGACACAGTCATTTACAAAGATGTAACTTCAGTGGATGTCACCGTGTAGGGCAATGCCGTTGTAAAGCGAACTCTGTGTCCAGACAGCCACAAGGCACAGGTGGACATGGAGCTGAGTCCTCACCAGCACCCCCAAGCCCTTAAGGGTGTCCCCACAATTCAGATGCTGTTCCTTTCCATGTTTTCACTGTGTCACACACCAGCCTGCGTGCTCAGTCACTCTGAGTGGGAAGTATGTTTTGGGTAATGACACACAAATGAGCACACCTTGCATTCAGCGAACCACAACCAGCAACCCGTGAACTGTAGTTGGGATTACCCAGGGGCTAAACCATGGCAAGTAGTTCACTCTGGCAGGGCTGATTGTGCTGGTTTGGGAGCTGGGCCTGCTGGAGGTGAAGCCAGGCATGTTGGTACAACCTAAGCACATTGGATACTGGTGGGTACCAGCCTCCTCTGTCGTGATCTGAAGGTCTCAGCGCATCCAGCAGCACAGCAGGTCTGGATCTCAGCCATCTTATTCACATAACCCCCTGGAAAGGACACAAAGCAGCGGCTGTCTCGCTTCTTCCCCTGCCTTTTGGAGCTGAAGATAAACCAGCCATGGAGAACATATGACTGTGATCCCCATGCCTCCAATCTCCCAGGCTCTTGCCAGGTCCAGTCCCCACTTCTCCCTCCTCCTCTTCCAGCTTCAGCTGCAGAGCAGCCCCCTGCGCTCAGCACTACAAAGCAATAGCTAATTTGGATTAGGATGCTAATTAGAAATGAATGGACTGAACGGAGAACACTTAGCCAGGGTTAATCAGAAGTTAAATGGGCAGCCGAGCTCCCTATGACTGCATTCGGCAGTTTCCTGCTGAGCTCCAGGGGCCTGCATTCAGCAGCAAAACCCAGCTGCCCTGGTCAGTGAACCACTGTGGTTGAGTCCCTCAATGGACAGAGCATATGGCTCAGGTGGTAGTAAGGACCGTGTATGGATCCCAGTGGATCTCAGAAGAGGTCAATTTTTCTTCCTTTTAACCCTCCCAAGTCTAACAAGGTGGGTGCTATCCAGTCCCCATAATGATGTGCCATCAAGGAGAGACAGGCATACAGTAGAAAGAGGGGACAACAATTTAGAGCCCCAAGTTCTATACTCCAGATAAGGTCTCCGGAGACACTGACTGAGCCACTGAAATCCACATGACCCCAGGCTCTCTCCCAGCCAGTTCCTGAAGCAAGCCACATCTGGAATCACACTTGCTGGGGATACAGGAATTTGGAAACATAGGAACATAGGAACTGATGTCAGAGCACAATTCTCATTTACATACCCATAGGGAAATGTGTTGCTGGTGCTTAGTGCTCAGCTTGTGTCCCAAAGCAGGAGGATTGCTAGCCCCTGTCAGTTTCTCCTTTTAAACGTGTTGCTTCCCAATTTCATTGGGTGCCCCTTGTAGAGAGGAGCTCCTGGTGGACCTCTCCTGCAGTAGCTCAGGGCAGACTGTTAAGAACCAGCCCCATTGGCTGTGAGTGCTATACTTCGATTTCACCAGCCAATTATCAAGTGTAAACACCTCAGGCGCTACAACTTAACATGGAGTCCCAAACAGTCCCCTTCGGTACTCCAGGTAAGCCTGCCTTTGTGATAGATACACCATGAATCACAGGAATATTCAGGTCACTCACAGTCCCAAAGAATCAGTCACTTACTCCAGGTCAGTTGCACTTCAGCTCGCATACCAGAGACAATGTTTGTAGCCGATCCTATACTAAACTATCTAAAGATTTATTAACTAGGGAAAGGAAATGAGTTATTTACAAGATTAAAGCAGGTGAACATACATACACAAATGAGTTACAATCTTAAAATTCAAAAGGTAATAGAAGCTTCTATAATAAGCAAATTCTATATGTCCTTTAGGTCTAACCGAAGCTAAGCAGCTGGGGATCCCTTGCTTATGCCTAGAAACCTTCTCCCCCTCCCCCCCGAGTCGAAGCAGCAGAGACATCATTCCTCCTTGTTAGGGGGTTTTATTCCCTTTCCCCCACCCCTATCTGCTTTGAGCTGCAAACTCAGCTCATGAGAGGAATTCACTTGCGTGACTCATCTTCGTGGGGTGGGCAGGGGAGAGTAAACAACAAAGTCTTTTGTCCTCTTTAATGGTCCACTCTAGTCCTTCTGATGTTGATGGGCCTTCCTTGTCAGTCAGGACATAACAGCTTCTGTTGGATGCTTGTGTTTCACACTAGTTTATGTCTCTGTCCTGTCTGGTATTTACACAGTTACAGAGGCTTACAATGCAAATGCTCAAATATTACTTTGCAATATGGGATACTGATGTTGTAAGTGAGATCATGTTGAAACACTAAACACATCCTTCTAATTCTAATGCCTATTTTAACAATACTAAGACACAAGTGAGGCAGACTGATTCTAGCAATGTATTTGTCAGTGTTCAGTGGAAACATGGGGACCTTGGCATGAGCTGGCACCTGGTCTGTCAGGGTCACAATCCTTACTTTTGCTGCATCATTCACTAGTTTTTATAGCTCACTTGTGTTCCCTCCAATTCGCTTCCTCTCTAAACTGAGCAGTCGCAGTCTTATCCAATTTCCTGACCTATGGATCTCTCTCTCCAGCCTCTAATCATTTCAACTGCCATCACTGGACCCTGTTCTATTTCTGTTCTATTTCTTTCCTACATACAGCTCCCATTGGCTTCAACAGAATCCCAGTGCAGGCATCCAACGTCAGTGGATGGGCCTTGATCTCCTTGACCTAGGACTAGTCCTTTATCATAAAAGTTAAAGGTGGCGAAGCCTTGTCAGGTCCCATTTGGTCCACTCTGTGGGAACCAATGTAACGTCAGGTCTACGCTAGAAGCTTTTGCGGAGTAGTATTGTTCGTTGCGGGAGGAGGGTGACTTTTTAAAAAAAATTTCTGTACCAGCAAAAGTGTCCAGGCAGTTACATTAGCATAAAAGTGCTTTTGCTTGTATAGCTTGTTTCACACCAGATCTACTCTACAAAGATTTGCTGCCATAACAGAGTGACGAGAAAAAATCATTCTCCAACCAACACAACTGTGCTGGCAAAATCCCCTGTGTAGATGCAGCTTATATCAGCAAACGAGTCCTTTGGCCGATGTAGCTTTTATGTCATTCGGGGAAGTGGTTTAACTACACAAGCAAAGGAACTTCTTTGCCAATATAAGTTGTGTCTCCACTAGGGGGCTTTGCTGTTATAGCTATGTCTGCAAACCTCTTCTAGAGTAGCCCTGGCTTCAGATTCTTCCCTACGGTGCATTTGCTTGTGTTTGGTCCAGTCTGGTTTCAAATACCCTGGCGATGTGGCTTCTACTGGGAGATGATTCCACAACCTAGCAGATATCGCTTTCAGGAAACTTTTCTGGTATATTTAGCTTACATGCTCCTTTTACCCCTCTATAGCTCTTCCCCTGTGGAGCACCTACTGATTCTCCTTTCTCCTTGGTCTTAATACCCTTATTCCACTGTTGTAGACAATTGCATCCTCTACCCAAGCTATATGTGTTTAAGCTGATTAAGCTTTCCTCCCTGGTTAGTACCCTGCCCACCTATCCCTGCGATGACATGGATTCCTTCTGCCCTGACGCAGCATTACAGTGCAGAGTCACAGACACTGACTTGCGCACTCCCCCCAAGTGAAAAAGGCAACCCAGCAGGTTTGGGGAGTGGTGAAGCTCAGTAACTGATCAGCCCCTTTTCTGCCCACAGATAATACCTGCCGCTTTGAGGACGAGAAGATCTGTGGCTTCATGCAAGACAAGATGGACAACTTTGACTGGACCCGTCAGAATACCTTGACTCAGAACCCCAAGCGCACTGTCAACACAGGGCCACCCACAGATATCAGTGGCACGCAAGAAGGTATGCAGGCTTCCAGTTTTCCTGTTGCTCAGCTCTGTGCGTATTGTGAGGGTGGAGAGCCACTGAACTGTGTCTTGCCAAACCCTTGTCAGGGGCTCCTTAGCCCTCAGCCCCCTGCCCCCCCCACCCCCATTCCCAGGATCCCGAGGATGGAGTGCTGATCTGCTTTCCAGGCACACACGTCTGCTCTGCATGGGGTGCAGGGAGCAGGCGGTTAATTTGCATGCTACTGATTGGCATTAAATATACAATTAAAACGCCCACAACTTTGTTTAAAGGAATAGTGAGAGCTCGTTACCAGCTAATTGCCCGCTGCAAAATGCCCTTGTCCTATCTGATGCTTGTTTTGAAGTCAAAGAGGGAGAAGAAAGTAGGAAACTGCTCTAGTACTTAGGAATGTCCAAGTTGATTCCAACCAGATGTTATCTTAAGGAGGGAACCCAGTGAGGCCACCAGCCCACTAAGTCTCCTCTGTGCTGCATCCACTTGGAAGCTGTTTGGGTGAGCCCTCAAAGGCTGGGATTATAAATGTGAATGGTGAGGGTAAGTACTGAGCACCCTGCTTTGGAACAGCCTCCTTATCTCTGCTTTGTGGTCTCCTCTGATTGCCAAGTCTCTGGTGCAGTGCAGATGTGGACGGAGCCCCCTGGATGGGCAGGGAGCATATTCTGCTGTTTTAACCTAGCAGTATTACATTCCTCCTTCCGTAGGAAGGGAAATGAGCACAAATATCTGAACCAAGAGCACATGGGAATCACCCATTTACCATCCAAGTAAATTGTTTGTCCTGTAATTGTTCTCCAGCATGAAAGGGACACTGGTAAAATAAACAGCTGGATTCTAAATCTGTATTGCATTGTAAAGCTGTTCTTCTTCCCTGCATTACTAAGAGGAGGCCTACACTTAAAACACCGTATCGCTGTAGCGCTTTAATGAAGACGCTCTGTGCAAACGGGAGAGCGCTCCCCCCTCGGCTTAGCTAAGCCGCCTCGCCGAGAGGTGGTAGCTATGGCAACAGGCGAAGCTCTCCTGCTGTCATAGCATTGTCTACACTGGGGGCTAGGTTGGTATAACTGGGTTGCTCGGGGGTGTGGATTTTTCACACCCTGGAGTGACAGTTATACCAGTATAGGTCTGTAGCGTAAACCAGTTCTAAGAACCCCTCTGATATTGTTATTTAAAGATCTTGCCACCCAGGGCAAATTTGTTGGAGCTTCTCACTCTACTGGGCACAGTGAAATTAGAGTGATCAGTTTCACTTTTTCCTCTCTCTCATCCATTTCGCTCCCCAGTTCTCCTCCTGCACAAAGCAGTCAGATTTGGGGTTCCCAGTGCGACAGGGGTAGGACTTAATCTCTCTTCCCCACCCCGCCCCATCCCCAAATTTGAAAGGCACGAGCTCTGCTATGCCAGCTCAAACTGCTGGCCCATCTAGTTTACTGTCCTGCTGCCACTCCTCAGGACACTCCAATGGCAGGTGAAAAACACCTGAGCAGGATCAGCATGGCACGGCTGGCCAAGAACATGGCTGGGTGCTTTCAAAGCAAAGGCTGCTCAGCCAGGGGTGAGAAGAGCAAGGCTGACTCCTTCTCCCAGCATTTCTCTCCATGTTAGGTTAGTTCAGAGCCTGCCCTAAATGTTGGTTCTCAGTTGTCAGCATCTCCTTTGCTTTGCAAGGAGGGAGACCCAGTGCGTTGCCTTTCCCCACCTTTCCCTCTTGGTCTGTAGGTTATTACATGTTCATTGAGGCCTCCCGGCCCCGGGTGACAGGAGACAAGGCCCGGCTCATCAGCCCCCTATACAACATCACCGCCAAGTACTTCTGCGTCTCCTTCTTCTACCACATGTACGGGAAGCACATTGGTGAGTCACCTGAGAAGGGGCAACACTGGCCTGGGGTGGGAATCCCCCATGGAGGAGGGTCTTCCAGCCATGTCTGCTCTGTGATCCTCTGTTATCCTCAAATAGTCCTTTTCCACTGCCCCAGTGCAGAGCTGAATGGGGCTGTGAGCCCTACATTTAAAGCCTTCTCTGAAAAGGGCACCAGTTCCCTGCAGTGCCTACCCTGTACCTTGCAATAGCCCTTCCACCCCTGAGTCTCGCCCTCCCTACCACACCAGCACCATGCCGCATTCCCGCATGAAACAGTGCTGTGCTCCCTTGATCACCCCCCTTACTGTAGAATACCTGCTCCCCATCACCATCCCCTACAGCAGCCCCTCACCCCTACTCTTCTATCCCCAGCACTGGAGCATAACGTCACACCCTTGCATCTGAGCTCTCGTTCTCTCGCCACACCACAGCCATCCCACAATCCCCCTCATTCCCTTCTTGGCCAGCTGTGGGTGTTCCCGTCTCTCCCCTTGTAACAGTGAGGTGTGATATCACAGGAGAGACTGTGGGCCTGGAGGGGTGCAGAGGGAATTGTATCAGGGGCGTATTGTCCCTTTGTGGGACAGAAGGGGAGAATGGGGCTCCGTGGTTCCTGGAGTGGTTTTGGGGTGGAAGCCAGTTCTGGCAGGATGACAGATCTGCGGGGAGGGGATTGCATCCTGAGGCAAAGCTATTCTGAGGAGGCATCTTCCCCCATCCTGCTCCTCTGACTACTGAGTTGGAGCCCATGTGCTTAGCAAGCACCATGGAAGAGCCTGACACGCTAATGAGTTTCCATATACAGTCATGGAGTAATTGCTAATTTGTCACCTCTTGATTATAATTTCATTAATTTGAATAATAGATGCACTCTTCCCAGAGTGCACCGGGTTATTAATCACCTGCTGGACTGGAGCCTGACTGAAAAATCACAGCCCAGACAGGAGTGTGTCCGCCTCCTGGTAAATGGGGTTAATTAACAGCTCTGCCTCAATGCTATTGAGGTCAATGGCATGGAACATACTCCAGGGACCAGTCCCTTCCTTACACCATGGCTCCTGTGTGTGGCAAGACAGAAGAGGCTGGGGTGCAGGATCTGGGCACTTCCTGCCTGGCTTGGATGATTCTGATTATGTGGCTGTGAACTGCTTCCCAGCAATGAGGAGGTGAAGGTTGTCCCAGCAGTCACTTAGAAGGTGTCCACCCCTTGACCTTCAATGAGGACTCAGGGATGGTCTAGATCAGTGGCTCTCAACCAGATGTACACATACCCTTGGGGGTACGCAGAGATCTTTCAGGGGGTACATCAACTCATCTAAGATATTTGCCTAGTTGTACAACAGGCTACATAAAAAGCACTAGTGAAGTCAGTACAAACTAAAATTTCATACCGACAGGGACTTAATACTGCTCTATATACTATACGCTGATATGGAAGTGCAATACTTATATTCCAGTCAATTTATTTTATAACTCTATGGTAACAATGAGAAAGTAAGCCATGTTTCAGTAATCGTGAGCTTTGTGACGATTTTTTCTGTATTTTTTCTGATTTTGTAAGCAAGTAGTTTTTAAGTGAGGTGAAACTTGGCTTACGCAAGACAAATCAGACTCCTGAAAGGGGTCCGGTAGCCTGGAAAGGTCGAGAGCCACTGATCTAGATAATACTTAGTCCTGCCAGGAGTGCAGGGGACTGGACTAGATGACCTCTCGAGGCCCCTTCCAGTCCTATGAGTCTATGATTTTGCCTCACACTCTCAATGTCGTGACGATTCAGCGGGATCTCAGTATGCTTGTACTTGCTGTATGAGTGGGCGGGACTGTGCTAGGCTCTCAGGGGTAGGTTGTGCTGAATTTACACCCATGTCAGTCCCACTTCACACCAGGATTTTCTGTGCCTGCTGGACTCCTCCAATCGCTCCACAGCGATTGGGTCACAACGGGGTACTGGCATGGCTTTGTGCATGGACGATCCTGACCTCCTCTGATCAGGGCAGCCACAATTGCCTGTTGAGCGAATCAGGAGCTTTTGCTGCGGACTGACCAGTGTCTGTTTTTACCCAGCCCTTCTCCAGACATCATAGGGCTAGTCTACTCTGGCAATGTTAAAGTGCACTGTTTACACCGGCGCTTTACAGCGCTGAAACTTGCTGCGCTCAGAGGGGTGTTTGTTCACACCCCGGAGCGAGAAGGTTGCAGTGCTGTGAAGCCAGTGCAGACAAACCCTTAGAAGGCTTTTCCCCTTCATCAGTCCAGCGCAGAGTGAGACAGACCAGTGGCGGAAGGAGAAGTGGCAGGGGGAAAAAGCTCCTCCGGCCTTGCTTAGTTTGGACATAGGGCATTGTGTCTCATACAGGGCACTACAAGAAACCCCTTCTGCAGGACAGAAAAAGACCCTCTTCCCGTTGGAACCGTGAAGCACCCACATTTAACATGGTGGTCTGGGTTTGGTTTGGAGAGAGGATGAAATGGATGCAGATGGGAACAGATGCACTGGAGTTCTTTCGCTATGGGCATTTTAACCCTTTCTGCATTGACTCCAGCTACTAAGAAGCCAGAAAGACTCAGTGACTCCAGAGATTTGGGAAAACCACTGGGTCCCATTTCCATTCCCCACCCTCAGGAATCTTTCAGCTTCTGTTCATTTCTCCATTCAGACTTAATATGATCCTTCCTGTCTGGTCCCCGCTCCCTTCTTGGCTCCCAAAGGGGCTGTTAAATTTGAGCAAGGTGGCTGGATTGGTTCATGTTCATGGTATGTGATGATTTCCCAGGGTGGGTGCTGCTGAGCTGACGGTGAATTGATTCTTTAAAATGCAGACTGACTGGATAGAGTCAGAGGGGAGAGAGGATGAGAGAGAATTCTTTTCCCTCTGCCTGATGGAGCTGTGGCCCATGTGCTGTGGCCCAACAATGCATCCTTCCATAAATCTGAGTTCATATACTTACCTTCTCTCTGTTTTAGGGTAGTGCCCATCACTACAGTCTCGAATCATTCTGGCTTCAGTATAATTTGCTGGGACACTAGGGCAAAATCAGCATGTTCCCCATAAATCCGAGCACCCACTAACCCTAACACTGCCCTGCCTGTCTCACCAAATCTTGTTCTGTAAGGTGACCTACTATCCTACTGCTAGCATGAAGCTGACTAGTCTTCCAGTGGTGGCATGTCACCAGCTCCTCTTCTCATCCCTCTGGAATCTGACCCAGCATTGGGGATCTCCACTAGTATCCACCACATTTTTGCACCTGATCCTTCCCTGGATGCTCCTGCCTTCAGCAGCCCTCCAGCCTGAGGGCTCTCTGGGCAGTAGCTAATCTCCCCTGTTGAGGACACACTGTGTTCCCTACAGAAGGTTCTATGGTTAAATCTTGAGTTCCAGTCTGTATTTCTTGCTCTAAGAGCAGTTTTGCTTGCACGATCAGGGGATCAAGTGCGGCCAGGCCCTGCAGCTTTAGCACTGCTGAAGGGTGCCAAATGTGATGTCCCTTGAGGCTGAAGTCATCCAGCCACAGAGCAGGACCAGCCCAGTCAGGGCTCCAGCTTTCCAGTTCATTCAGTCATTTGTCTCTTCACTGGGACCTGTTGTGCCAAATGAGGAACTGGACTGAGACCTCCCACCCAGCCATGTGTCACACCTGACAATCTGATGGCGATGACTTAGTCACTGCACATCTGAGCCACTTTCCTTTCACTCCCCCTAAGCCGTCCCCACGTGCACCGTGCACACTAGTGTTTATATCCGGGCCAGCACAGCTGTATCAGACCCAGCACTAGCATGGGCCCATCATATCAGTGCCAGCCTGTGTCCCATTTGCATGACCAGAAGTATGACAGCAGGCCCAGGGCCAGCATGCATATGAGCCCCAGCTTCTCCTGGCAGCTGGCCCTCCACCAAGGCGCCATGCAGTCCTGTGCCACCATGGAAAGAAGCAGGGTAAAAGTCAACATTTATTTCTTTTTAATCACTTGTTTATTACCTTTTATTCCCCACCACCACCACCAGGACTTGGAAGCTGCTTTACTCTCACAATTTGACTATAAAATATCCATAGCCATCCATGCAAATCTTCCCTGGGAGAGTTCTAAGCCACTGCTCGTTTATAATAGATATGATGAAGGAGAGAAACCGAATACAAATGGAGAGTTTGTAGCCGGGGTATAAAATATTCAGTGACTAACAGAGCAGGGCAATGTTGAATGTCTTTCAGCTGAGCCGAGAGCTGGATGGAGGGGAGCTCTCTGGGGGCACTTCCCATTCCCCTTGAGTTATTTGGCTGTTGCTTCTTCCACACACACACACACACCGCCTCAGAATTAGGGTTCCCGGTGTCCTGTGATCTTGAGATGCCCTGAGGAACCTAGAGGTGGGGGATCCCCTTTCTACAATGCAGGGTGGCAAAGCATTTTGTTTGCAGTAGAAGGAAATCTAGAAAACAATTATCCTTAGCCCTTCTTTGGTGTGTCTCATTCAAGGATCCCTTTACATTTCACTTCACCCACATGAATGAACGAATTCACACACCCCATGAAAGGGTTCAGTACCATTAGTCCTGTTTAACAGCAGAGGAAGCTGAGAACCAGAGAAGAGTCTTGCCCAAAGTATCACGAAAAGTCAGTGCCACAGCTGGGAATAAAACCCCGGAGTCCTGACTGCCAGTTCCCCACTTCAACCATTACACTAAACTCCCTCCCTACAGGATACTAGCATAAGAGATTAATTGCTGGAGCTGCAACAGTCTCTCTTACCATGACTAATCATATCCAGATCCACAGCTATTTATCTATGGTGCTTCTTGCTGTAGTAGTGGTTGGGCTTTTGATCAATGCTGTGCAAATGATCCACTGTTCCAGGACAGCACCACGTCTCTTCTACACACAGACACAGACACAGACACTACCCCTCTACCTTACAGTGAAGATTGGGATGCCTCCTTCAGTTACTCGTGTTGTCCGTTGCAGTCCCAGATGGTGAATGGTTTGGGGGTCTCTCAGAGCAGGGGATTTGGCTCCTCTCAGGCATAGCACGTTAATGTGTGGGGCCACCATGGTAGTTGGCTTCATTAGCACAGTCAAGTGCCAAGACTCCAGCCCAGAATGCTTCCTGTCTCATAAAGCAGTAACTGTGCACGCATTGGAGGTGCTTGGGCTGAATAGCCAGTCATATGACTACTTTCATCCAATCAGTGAAAGGGATTTTTTCCCCTGCCTTCGGATTCATGATGTCACTGCTAGCCAGGGTCAAAATGTTCAGGTTTTTTGCTACATTTTTACCAGTGCTAGTCGCTGCCATGTGAGGTCTGCATCCGGGCTCATGGTGGGATGTGGCCACAGAGAGGGAGGGTGGGAAATACCCCTCCTCCTATCAGATGACCAGTATTAAAGGTGCTTTTAATCCAATCCACCTCTGACTGTGATCCTGTCTGGTCACCAAGTTAAATGGGGTCTGGCCTGGCCATTAGCTGGATGGGACGCCTCTAAGGGAAACGTGAAGTGATGCTGGTGATTCAGCGGGAGCTGGGTTTTTTGGGTCAGTATTGAAACAATGGTACAGGGATGGGGGCAGAGAGGTACCTAGGTAGACAGAGGTGTCAGCTTTCAGATGAAACAGAGGCCCTGATATTTGCAGGCATTAATGATCCCAAGGCACTTGTCACAAGATTCAGGATGTTAGCCTCCAGGCTCCTGACCAGCCTGCAGGGTCGGTAAATTCATCCTGTAGACCTGTATGTTCATCACTTCCTGTGTTGTGTAGTGTTACTGAGCAGGGTTAAAAACAGCTGCTACTTTCCACCCTGCAGGTGGCTGCTTTTTAGTAGTGGGTGAAGGGGGTCCCACTAGATAACACATCGTTTCTGAAACATGTTGAATTATCTTTAGAGGTCACAGCACTGTCTCATGTAAGATTCTGTCATTGAGCTGAACTAGAGAAGGCATATTCTCCACATGGGCATGATTCACATCCCTCGAGGCTCTTGGGAAATAAGTTGCAATAGGAGCTGAGTGAACAATTTGTTATGAATAATTTATTCTTTACATTTAACCCTTTTTTTGTTCACGAATCATCCCTAAATAGGCTCTGCCTTTCCCTGATTTGTTTGTTTGTTCAAAATGTATTTGACTATTTTATGCAAACAAATATCAGTTCACAGGTTGCTTGCTGTGGGCGAGGAGCATTCAATCCTCTGCTATACTTCAGTGTACTCTGATAGCAGCTGTTTGCTTGTTTATTTTATTTTTTGGAAGTTGCTCAAATGTCATGATGAGGAGCAGGGTTATAAATACTTGGCAAGATAACCAGATATTTGTACAATGTTGTTCAGACTCTCTTGATTGAACACATAGGGGCTGACCCAAAGCTCATTGAAGTCAATATGAGTTTTTCTGTGGATTTCAATGAGCTTTGGATTAGGACCATAGATTATTAAAGCCAGGAGGGACCAATAGATCATCTTGTCTGACCTCCTTTATGTCACAGACTGAGAAATCCAGTTACTCCAACTTGAGCCCAATAACTAGTATGTGTCTATCTTCTGATTGGATGAGCTTGATTCTTATTGTTATTTATTTGCATACAGCACCTAAAGCGTGCCTGATACGTTACAGATGTAAAACAAAACTGTCGCCTGCCCCGAGAGCTTAGAGTCTAAAAACTAAAGAACTCATCAAGGACAAAGAAAAGATTCACTTGATTTTTAATTCTGTGACTAAAACCCCTTCTTCCCTCCCTCTTTTTACCATAAATCCATCTGCCCTTACCTGCCCACTCCCCTGTGCTCCCCCACACTGAAAGTGTGGTCCCACAGCATCAAGTTTCCAGTGCACATACAAATACACATTCAGCATTTGTATTCTTCAAACATGCTCTCATGTTTGCTTACAATTCACTGTTTTGGCAGCATTCCTGCCGGGGAATTCGTTTACAGGAACATCAGTGGGAAATGAATCGTCATCGGATACAAACAGGCAATGCAGATTCACCTACAGACACCAGTGAATATCTGCAGATTGCCTTTGGCACTGTTCACCCACTTCGAGTTGCCATGAAGGGTGTCCCTGGGGGAAGCAGCTTAACCCAGTCACCCCCAGCTGCTCAGAGGAGACCCCACTCCGTCTCCAAGTATGGCCCTGGTTTAGGATTACAGAACCTTTGCACCAGGTTGAGCAGCTGTTTCTAACTGCAGCCCAACCACCTCTCCAGGGCACGAGGAGTTTTCATCAATTATGCAAACCCTCTAATCAAAACTTATCAAGCATTTAAGAGAAATAACAAGAACGTGGGATATCTACCTGCACAGCCGCATTCCCCTTAAGTATTTCTAGGCTACCTTTCTTTTCTCTAAGTGGAGTTTTAATGGCTTCACCACTGCCCAGTGATAGAGCTATGTTAATGAAGAGTGCATCTATCCTGTAGTTAGCTGATCTAGGTACCTTTCAGCAGAACAACCAGATGTGCTAGTGTTCATTCCTGCTGCACCAGCTGGATGTCCCCGGTGTGTCAAAGTACAGTACTGCCTTTTGGCTGCTGAGGCTAAAATCTTCCAACAGGCCTTAGGGAGGCACAATTGTGCATTGGGAATTAGCACTTTTTACATGAAAAATCCTAAAATACATGAACCTGTTGATGCAGGTGCAGCTACCGCCATCACTTCCAGTCATGGCTGCCCAGCTAGTAAAAGGCTTTGAGAGATTGGGGAGGCACCCCAACATCTAAACCTTTTGAGGTTGCAGGAGCAGGGTGGGAATCCCATCAGAACAGCCTGTCTCCTGCAGAATTTCCAGTCGCAGCCCAGAATGGGAAGGGTCTGTCTTGCTATAATCTGATCCTGCCAGAAAACCAGAAGTAGAACAAATTGGAACATGTTAAAACATCCTCCCTGGACTGAACCATGAGGCCGCTACCCTCTCCTGCATGCTGTCCTTTGGCGAGGCTTACCTCTGATCGGCTACTGAGGGTGGGGAGTGAGTGAGAAGACAGAGAATGGACTTGGAGCAGCACCTTCAGTTCCACAGCAAAGATAAGTGCTCCCTCCTGCTCTTCTTTCACCTGCTCCTCCCCGCTATTTGCCTGCTGGGGCATTGCACTGAGCCATCCCAGCCATCTGGCATGCACCAGCTGCTACAGATCTGGGGCCCAGAAACTGTCCTGCACTTGGCCTCTGGTCTTGGGGTTGAGAGACCACAGGGAGCCCAAGCAGTGTGTAAATTGTGCATCCACTGAGTGGCTGGCTGAGTGGCTGAAGGTGCAGGGAGCTACTCTCCACAAAGCAAGGTGAGAGTGTGCCAGGAGCTACATGCGAGTATGTGACCCATAGCCCAGGCCTAGAGGAAATGGCGGGAGAAGGATGCTGACAGGCAGAGAACAGGGATGGGCAAATCCTCCCCAGTAAAACATAAGTCAGTTTCATCCTGGTCTGTGGTATGTTCCCAGTTCCATCTCCGCCTGCTCATTGCAGGCTCCAGGAAGCTTTTTACCCTCTGACTCTGTGACTAAAGACCCAGCTAAGGCAGTGCCTGAAAGTGAAGCAGCCAAGCCTCTCTCTCTCTCTGCCTCCAGCTGCTCTGCTCTTTTGAACCCTCTGTATCTTAATGAAGCAGACTTCTGTTTCAGCTAGACTGAGAGTGAGCCCAGCACCGTGCTCTGGCCAAGGGAGCTGAGAACATGAAGGGAGCGAGGGCCTGGCTGTCTCCTACGGCAGAGATGAAAGGGGCGGCAATCAAAGCAGCGAGGGAGGGCTCTGTGTTGCGTTGCACTGCCAAGGAGAATTCTCCTGGAGGCAACTGAACACATCCTGGAACAAACAGCGGGTGAGCGAGTGACTGGCAATCCTGAGAAGGGTCAGCGTTCCCTCTGGCTCGATCCCAGCCTCTTCGTCTGCAAAGCATGACAGCCTCTGAGCATAGGCTCCCTCTTGGCAAGTACTGCCCATTTCCCCTCCTGGCAGAAACAGCCCCAACATCTCTCCTCTCTGCTAGTATCCAGTACTTCTGGGACACTCCTGGTCGAGAGGTGCCACACACAGGAACAATCAAAGTGTGGGGGAAGATAAACCTTTCAAAACCCTCCAGAGGGCCTGGTTCTAGAACTAGGCAAAGCTTCCAGAGGGAAGGGCCCCTGTGATTTCTGAACCGATCACCCATTGTGGAGAACATGAGAAGTGTCTGTATTTGTTTTATAAAGCAATGTGTGACTCAGTTTACTCACTCACTTTGTGGTGTTACCCACTGGGTGTGGAGGTGTTAATTTCTTCTCTGAGGTGGGGGGGAAGAGTAAGAGATGGGTGTTGGTCCTGTAGGCAGTCTGGGTTGGTATGAATGAACTATCAGGGGCTGTCAACAGATGACTGGAGTTGCCTTGAAGACCAATGACTGGCCATTAACTGTTAACAACTGGCAGCCAGGGGAAGGAGAACATGTGGAAGCTGCATGATTTGAATTGGAAACAAAGATCTGAGGTGTGAGCAGACTGGAACAGGAATCCTACACTGCCCAGTGCAGGGGAAGGACTGATCCAGGACTGATGGGCAAGGCAAGGCAGTTTGGCTGCAAGCCTGGAGTCCGCTTCCCAGGCCAGGGCAAGGAGGGGCTGCCTAACTGGAAAAGCAGAAAGCTAGCAAGTTAGGTGAGATCCTAAAATACTGTACTCCAGTTGACTAATCAATAGCAGTGGCAAAGGCTAGCTGCCCCATGTCCAAACCGGCCTGGATCCTGCTCACTGCTGCCCATGCTACTGCAGTGACACTCCCCTTTTCAGAGTGCTAGGTGGATGAAAGAGCTAGCCTGAGTATGTCTGCATGAGCGGGGAGTCACATCCCCAGCTCCATGGGTAAAAAGAGCCTAAGGGTGAAGAGAAAACCAAAGTCGTGCCTACCAGTAGCTGGTGTTCTGGTCCTCTACCCTGAACAGGATGTGAAAGCTGAGCTCCACATTGGTTCGATGGCAGTGCCATTGGAGAGACATTTTAGATCCGAGGAAAGGTGGCCGGCTAGGTAATAAAATGTAGATCAGAACTGGAGTCTGGGATGCAAATCTCCTGAATCTTCTCAGGTGCCCTACAGAAATTCCTGCAGAATCCACTGAGACTGGGTATATTCCCTATCTGTGTGGGGATCTAGCACATGGTGCTGGCGGCCAGCCCCACTCCCCCAGGATTCATTATATCTGCCCTGCAAAGGGTATTTTGAAATGATTTCTCTTCCTCCCTTCCCTCACCATGGTGCTGCAGTTGAGAACACAAGCCTGGTGCTGATCGCTTTCCATTATTGCTCATATAAATGAGCCAGAGGATGTCCATGTTTGTTCTCAGGATTATGAAGAGTAATAGAGTCCTTTTGAGGACTGCAGCTCGCTCCTGGGATTGACCCTGCACTGAGCTTCAGGCTTGTGCTTGATGATCAGCTGCATTACAGATAAACCTAGTGGAGGGTTGGGGGAAGCCATTGCAGGCACTAGAGGCAGGCGGATGGGTTTTCTTTGGTGTGGGTTGCGATGTGTGGCCCTTTTGAAAGGAGGTGTGTCAGGAATTGGCATCAGGGTCTGCATGCAGGCATGCTGTCTGTCCTTTATGATGGTAAAAATCCAATTTCTCTCTTCTGTACCATGATCAGTCTTCCCATGACAGTCTGCGCCTCCGGGTGTATATTTTATTTCACTATGGGTCCATGCCAGGGCTTTTTTCTTAAAAAAATGTTTTTTTTTGGATGAATTTGATCCATCTGCCTAATTTGTCTGTCACTGTGGTATCTAGGCACCCAATACAGTAATTAAGAACAGTAGCTCCCATTGTGTGGGGAGGGGCCATTTTCTCTGCCCCCTATCCTTCTCCCCTTCCCCCCATAGGTTGTATGGCTGTGGGTTAGACTGGAGAAAGATCACAAGGAGCAGGAACAGTCATACTTGCTTTGTGTAGCCTGCTCTGGAGCAGGATGGGGGTATGGAAAGATTGCTCTGTGATGTGAGGGCCTCATCCTGCTGGAGGAGCTTTGCCATAGACTTCAATAGGGGCCGTGTCAAGCCCTAAACCAAGTGACGCCCTTTCCTCCTAATCTCTAGAGTTGGAGTTCCAGTGTAGGGCTTTCTGCTCAAATATCAGCCTGGCCTCTTTCAGAATCAATGTTCCTCTAGATTGTTGATCAGGGATGCTGAAGGAGGGCGGTCCCTGAAGTAGCTGGGCCTTTGTCACTCTCAGAGCTCTGAGAGTGACAACTAGACCCTTGAAACTGACTTGGGCTGAAGATGAGCAAGACTAAAAGGCTATTTACTGTAGTATATGGACAATAGTTCCTTATAATGGAAATGCCTTCCCTTCCCTGACTATGACATTTCTAAAAGGATAATAGATACCAGGGATGGGGCTCTTGGTAGATAGGTGCTATACAATGTCATATGTCCAATGTATAGCGGAAAGCCATGTTTCAGGAACAGGTCTATTAGCAATATCCAAAATACCATGGTAGGGTGATTGAGAGTCCTGTTGAGTAGGGATGCTGTCTCCCGGTACTCTCAGTACTAAAAGAACAACAGCACTGCAGTTGGGACCCAGTCCTTAGCCTGCCGTCAGCTGATTGGAAGCATCTAGGGGGAGCTGGTGTGAAGTGGAGTCCATAAGGGAATGACAACTCTGGCCAGAGGCACAACCTGCCTGTGTCAGCACATTGGCAGCACAGAGCAGCCCACAGAGAAGGTAAGGGGAGGCTCAGCTCTTCATGACATTGAAAGAGACCTGAGGGCCCTGAGCTTCAATTCCTTATCTCAGGGGAAGGAAGCACCTCCACCTCACCAGGGATAGAGGCTAGTCCTATTGAGAGAGGTAGAGAGCAGGTATGGTCTCCAAAGACGCCAGCTGAGATACAGAGCTGTAATCGAGGCTCTCCCAACCCTTCCTCGGGCTGCCTGGGGGAATGCAGGGGTTTGAAGACTCATTCAGTTCAAGTTGCTCTTTATTTTCCACATTGCTGGGCTGTAAATAATCAAGTGTCCAGCTGAGAGAGTGGCTGGCTCTGTGCTCCTCTCTTGCCTTCCTTATCCCTGTCAGGGAGGGGAGCTCCAGAAGAGACTGATGGACTCATAAGCCCAAACTACTGTTCTGAGGGCATCCAAGGATGGGCCCAAGCTGGTGACAGGAAATGGGAATCTGCTATCAAGGCAGATTTAGTTCCCACTATACTCTGTTTGAGCTTTGTAAATGAGCCTTGGGTCTGGTGTGAGTGATCCCACAGACAGGACTAGGGCTCGAGAGAGCTTGGATGGAATCCCATCTATTAAAATAGGAGTGAAATGAAGCGTTGAGCAAGCAGGCTTGGGAGGCTGTTGAGAGTCTGTAATTGTGTTTATTACACATATGTTGCTATACAAAGCATCATTAGAGACAATGGAAGAGTAAATACCTCTTATCATGGCACAGAGACAAATTACAGTCCTATAAATTACAGCTCAGTGCAGCTTGATAGTATTTCTCTCCCTCCATCACCAATATGATCATTTTCCCCACTCTGTGTCTCACCTCTGAGTGGTAACTTTCTGCCAGAGCACCATAATGAGAACGCAAGCCTGCCGCTGATTGCTTTTCATTATCATTCATTTAAATGAGAAAGAGAAAGGCCTGTGTTTGTTCCCGGGATTATGAACAGTAATAGGTTCCTTCTGAGGGCTTTAGCTCGCTCCAGGGATTTGCCTGCTCTGAGCTTTGGGCTTGCTTTATGATCAGCTGTGTTAAAATAAACAATAGTGCCGGGGATGCAGTCAGAGGCCTGGTTACAGGAGGAAGGGCTTCATCTCTCTGGGCTGGGTCAAGGTCTGTGGCCCTTGTGTGAGGCTTACAGTTGGCTCTACCCTGTACATCTACTGTATGGAAGATCACTTTGTTATTTACATCTCTGTTTCTCTAACCTAGAATCCAACCCCCTTTTGAGTTTCTGGGATTTGAATCCCCAGACTTGATTGGTTTGAAGTTGGACCCGAGTCTAATTTCTGGCTGCAGCCAAAATCGCCTATGAACAGCTGATCTCATGAGATTTCCACCTTTTGGGGCTGCAATATTACAGGGACATCTGTTCTGAGTTTCAGCACCATTGAATCTGAAACTGTACCCCCGCCTACAGCTAATCTGGGTCTGTTCTGTGATCCCAAACACCACCTGGCTTCACACTGCACTCCATCAAGCTAGAGGGATACAGTGTTATGCATACTACTCTGTGGGTCTCTCTCCACTCGCCGTACCCTCCTCCTTTTCCTAGCTAGACTTCATCTCTCAGTTACTTTCCTTCCTTCCAGCCATACTTTTTAGATCTATTATCTCTTTGGTTAGTATGTTAGTCTCGCCGTACAGCTCTGTGTTGCCTAAAACTGCTGTGGAAAATGCCACACTGCTGCTTAAGCTGCCATTTTTCCCAGGGGTTGAGCCTGTCCTCAGGTACTGTGCCCACCCTCATTCCCTGGCTCATTGGCCCACCCGTGCCAGCTGTTCCTGACTTTTGTCGCGGTTCCGACAGAGTGAAGTTTCTATCCCATGGCAACTGAAATAAGACCTTTTCATCCTGCAAGCAGGTAACATTTAGCAGCATCCCCTTGGGTTACTGTATCTGTCATCCCAGATGGTGCTCTTTTGTGTACACGCCACTCTTCTGAAATGCCAGCTCTGGGCTAAAAGGAGCCAGCAGAAGGCACAGCTTACTCACACAGTAATTGATTCCCCCTCATTTATTACAGGTCTTTATTTTCCCCTCTGATTAGAAAAGATGAAATAATACAGATAACAAATAAAATACCAAGATCGCCCCATTGGAGGGAGATACCAATGAGACTGGCAGTGCCCAGGGATTTCCTCTGTATCTCTCTGTCACTATGGGCTCCGACCTGCTGCGACGTTCTAGCAACAGACACCTGGCCTCCCCTTATCTGTGTATCACTAGCAGGTGTTTTGAGGAAAGGTCAAACAGATGGGGAGGAGGTGGGGGAATGAAAAGAGGCAACAAAACTACCAGTAAGAATGTGGATTTCTAAATGAGAAACTACATCACGGTAAAATAAAACTAGGTTGGTGGCTAGATTGCAAGTACAGATGGTCGGGAATTTTTTTGGCAAAACGTTTTTTGCTGAAAAATGCTGATTTGGCAAGACCAACACACTTTGTGAACCAGGATCAGAGTCCGCGAAGCACTCGACTCAACACAGTTTTGGTAACAAAAATAAGTTTGAGCTTGGTGAACCAGAAGGTTTGGGGGTTTTGAGTTTGAAGCAACTTTTTGTTGGGAAATATTAGTAAATCTACACTTTTTAATAAAAGGAAAAATGTCAAAATTGAAACATCCTTTCAAAATTATCGAAACATTTCGATTGACTCGAATCTTTTTTTTTTTTTTTTTTTTTTAGATTTTCTGTTTGTGAAAATTTTCGAGATTTCAACTTTGCACCCAATTTCAGATGGGAAAATTTCAAAAATTCTCATAAGCTAGGAAAAATGTTTCCTGTCCTGCCCTAACTGCAGGCAGCCATCCTGCACTGGCCCCCAGGGAATGAACAGAACAGGCCTTGCCCATCTCTGGTGCCTGTGAGCTGAGGACTGGAGGCATCTCCCAGTTAGATTTTTCTCCTACGTGGAGCCATTGGAAAGTCAGTATAATTACTACTCTCCCACTCACTGGCATCTTCCACCCAAGGATCACAAAGCATTTGCAAAGTATTAATTAATCCTCATAATCCTGCTCTGTGAAGTGAGTTAATAGCATTATCCCCATTTCACAGATGGGGAAAACTAAAGCACAGAGCAAGAGGGAGTAACTTGCTCAAGATCTCACAGCAAGTCATAGAGGGATAGAGCTGGGAATGGAACCCAGGAGTCCTGATTCCCTGGCCTGTGCTGTAACCACCAGAGTATCCTTCCTTATCCCAGGAACTGTACAGTGTCTGCTACTGAGGAATGCCCACCTAGAGCTGTTAGGCAGCCTTTATAAACAACTGGTTGGACATGCAGCCTCTGTTCTAGGAGAAGAACATTTGGTCCCCTTACAAGCGTAAGGTGTTTGGCTTGACCTGAACCCATCTGAAGTATTTATCAGGGGGTTGAAAATTATGCAGGGAGTAAGGAGGATTAGAAGGGATGAGAGAAGTGTCCTGTTACACAGAGGTGCCTAGTCACCAGAGCTGCACGTGGTCACTGGTCAGGACTTTGTGGATTTCAGCTGGGTCCTGCTCGCAGAGTTTGTTTTCAGAGAAATATCCTGGAAAGCATGAGGCCGTGTGCCATGGGCTCCATTGATCACATCCAGCACTCTGGGCAGGATCAGCGTGGCTCATGACACAGGGCCCTCTCCTGGTGCCTTCCTCACCCCCATACACACAAAACCTTCTGCTAGGCAGAAGGTTGTTGGCAGTGGGCCACATATGTTCACAGCCCATCTGCTGGGGTGGGATGGAGCAGACCTGCCTTTGCTGATCTTCAGGCTGTCTGGGATTTACCTTCTCAGCCTGTTGTTCCATCTCTTCAAGTAAGCTGGGGTCTGGTCTAGGAAGAAAGAACCTTCAGTCCCCCACAATCCCAGCAGAAGGCGTCTGTGTGTGTCATGCCACCCCGGCTGCCCCATCAGAAGACGAGGGGTGGGGTGGAGCAGGAGGCACCACTGTCATCTCAGTGGAGCTCCACCACGCCACCTGTCTTCCCAGCTAAGTATTCCCAGCTGTTACACTAGAATGGAAGCTGTTCAGCTTTTTATAGCCCAGGACCAACAATACCAGATAGTCCTATCTGGAGGCCAGAGCCAAGGGTTTGTTGCCAAGAGGAGGTACTCCCGTCATGAGGCATTTAAGATAGGCTGGACCTTGAGAGCATTCTAGGAAACAAACCAGCACTGAGTGAGTGAAGAAATGGACTCGAAGGCCTCATAAATCTTCCAAATCTTTCATTTCTATGACTCTGAGCCAGATCAAGAACTGGCGTAAGTAGCTGCAACCCTGTTGATTTCAAAGGGCTTGCACTCTTTTTGCCATGTCTGAACATGGCCCTATGAATCCATCAGAGTAGCGAGCAGAAGGCCATAGTCACTGAGACCGGCGAGGGGAATGTCTTTCCAGGCACGCTCAGGGAGGCAGCGTGGGTT
The DNA here is from genome assembly GCF_965140295.1 of Lepidochelys olivacea. NCBI lineage: Eukaryota > Metazoa > Chordata > Testudines > Cheloniidae > Lepidochelys > Lepidochelys olivacea. The sequence goes on along the minus strand of NC_140413.1, from coordinate 150,292,787 downwards.
AGTAATTAGAGCACAGGGCTGGGAGTCAGCAGACTTTGGTTCTCTTCGCAGCTCTAACACTGATTTGTAATATAATATTGGGCAAGTGACTTAGCTTCTCTGTGACTCAGTTTCCTCCTCTGTAGACTAGGGCTAGTGATACTGACCCATCTCACAGGGGAGTTGTGAGGCTTCACAGATGTTTGTAAAATGTTCCGAGATCCTCATCTGGGAAGTGCATATTAATTATTATTATTTTATTTATTTATTTTATTAGTATTATTTTTATTACTGGAGATCTTTGTTGGGCAAAAGGTAATAGCCTTGCTCCTTTTCCCTTGTTACTGCAGGGCAGAGGCTTGGAGTTGACAGTCAGGAGTGTGCTCAGGATTGGTTTGGGCTTCGACCAGGAGTTCACAGACAGTGCTTAGTTGGCACCAATTCACATTCCAGTGCTCCTTTTAGTCCCTTTCCATTTTGCCTTCTCTTTTTTCCTAGGGCACCAAAATCCATTTACTGAACAATTTGTCCCACCAGTGGCTGTTCAGCCAGGCTCTTACATGGCAGATCCTAGCGTCAGTCACTGAATGAGGTTAGAATAGAGGGTGGCTGTTTTTAATCCTGACTCGCTGGCAGCTTCATGCAAATTCTTTCCTCTCTCTGCACCTCTCACCTTCCCAGCTCTAGTGGCTGTAATTAGCTGTGCTCAACATAACCCCATAGATCAATGTCAGTGAGACTATTTAGTTCCTTCTTGGACCATCAATTCACCCTACAGCCTCAATGAGATTTAGGCTTCATTCTTCTTCAATCAGACATTCCTTCACTGGGAGTTTCTGAGGCCAGTGGGCAGGGAGGACATAAGGACACCTGTGGCTCAAAGCTGTCTTTTGCTAGAGACACGCACAGTGACTTTCCTCATTCCAGTCTCTGTGTTTCCACGGAGGAGAGCCTCGATTCACTTATCTCAGTCTTCCCAAGGTCACGCAATGCCAGCTGACCTCTCCAGAGAGCGATGTGCTGGGTCACATGTCACCTCGGCTCGTGGTGTCAATCCAAGTGCAAAATGGGCGCCTCCAGGGAAAGAATCTGCTCTTACCATTCGAAGGATTTTTTTTTCCCCTCACTTGTTCAAATTTCCTCCTAGGAATCAGAGATGGAATGTTTAGATCAGCTGATCCATCCTGCCTCCTCACCAGTCCTGGCTTAAACCCAAGGTGATGTTTGAATAACACCAGACATGGGGGTTTCCTTTCCTTCTCTTTGGAGACTTTTCCACAGTCTTGTGTCTCACCATGTTGGGAACTTTTTCTTGATGTTCAGCTTGTTATAATCCCATAACTCCTACTACCAGTCCCTCGGACCTCCCTGACCAATCCCTCTTCCCCATTCATGCTGACACTCTTTGGCCATTTCTAGGCAATCTCTCTCCCTTCCCCCTTAGTGTATGTCTACACTGCACCTGGGAACTAGCCTCCCAGCCTAAGTAGACAGATTTGCACTATTTTGCTAAAAACAGCAGCATTGTAGTTGCGGCTGAGTCTCCCCGGCTCACCCAACCCCTGGGTCTGAGCTCAGGTGGGTAGCTCACGTCTTTGCTGGAGCTGCAACATGTATGCTGCTATTTTTAGCGCACGAGCTTAAGCTAAGCTAGTGCATGTCTGTCTACCTGGGCTGGGAGGCTTGCTCCCGGCTGCAGTGTCACTGTGCCTGTAGTGATGTGTTAGCCAAGTTACAGATATTTCATGCTTTTAACCTTTCCTTCTGAGTCAGCCACTCCAAGTCTAAACGTTTCATCATCTTTATTACACATCCCTGAACATCCTCCAACTCGATAGCTTTCTGACAGTGCAGCACCCCGATGGGGTCCTTCCACAACCAGAGAGAGAGAGCGAGACATCAGCTGCTATGTGCCAGCCTACCTCTGAGACTTGGCTGCCACGTATGAAATGCTCCTAGGTGCAGTGTGACCAGAGCTGTATGGAAGGGGGCTGCTCCCTCCCTGCCCTGTGCCTGATGCCTCTGAGAGTGAAGTACCGAGGTCAGAACACAGCAGCCCAGCCCTTCAGGAGCAGCAGTGGCTTCAGCCCAGCCCTTCAGTGCGGGGGCTGGAGATGCCACGATTCTATTCAAGTCCTACAGACCTCCCCGGTTCCCATCCCCTTCTGTCCTCTTGCTCTAGGAGCATAGTCCTGCCCTGGATGGTCTCTGTGGCCCAGATTTTCAAAGGTATAGGCAACTGACCCTTGTTGAAATCATTGGGCAGCTCTGTTGGGCCACTGACAAAGGGTCCTTAATGTCAGCAGGACTCTCTGGGACACTTGCAAGCTGATGGAGCCTGACCCAGGCCTCCAGTGTCCAGTTTCTTTCTTGCAGGCTCCTTGAATCTTCTGGTTCGTTTGCGGAACAAACGGGCCATTGACACCCAAGTCTGGTCGCTCAGCGGGAACAGAGGAAATGAGTGGCAACAAGCACACGTCCCCATCAACCCCCCAGGACCCTTTCAGGTAAGCAGGCACAAGATCCTCCCCTCCTTCCCCCCATCCCGGATGCATTTTATGCCCAGGAAGAGCCATCACCCGAACAGCCCTAATAGGGAACAGGGGAGGGCACAGAGCAGTTCCCCCCACCCCCGCTCCCAGGGTTGTGGGGAGGGAGTGTGTTAAAAGTCACAACCAGTTTCAGGGAGGGAAGAGAATGGAGTTTCATGCCTCTGCAGACCTCTTGCCCAATTCCATCATGCACAAGCACAGATTTGTTACTATCAATCTGTGGTTGAACACTGGCCTGGGAACTGGTCTGATACTGCGGGGTTGCTTGTGAGTGCCAGATCTGTGCGCGCTGGTCTGTTACTGTAGCACTTGTGAGCTTGTTGTTGGGGATGGGGTTGTGAGCTCTGGAGCCCTGCACACTGGTTTGTTGTTGTAGGGTTGCTTGTGAGCACTGGGCTTGGCACTCTTTTGGGGCTTGTGAGTGCAGGGGCATTCACCCATTAGTTGTTGTAGGGTGCTTAATGCAATGCCCTGCATGCTGGGTTGGTGTTGTAGGGTTACTTGTGAGTGCTGAGTCTGTGTGCGTTGATCTGTTGTACAGTCGTGAAGGGCCTATACTTTGGGGTGCTATAAAATCACAAAGAAGAATGTAGTTACTCATGAGAGTAACTATGTGAGTCTGCGTGCAGCTCTGTGCTGAGGGGCGAGCAGGGCGTGTGTGCTCTCTCCAGGGTAGCTGGGCAGGGATTATAGTGGCCGTGCAGGACTAGTGTGGGTGGGGGCAGAAGAGGGGACGAGCCCGAAGCTGGGTTTTACCCCTCTGCACAGTGAGTGAGAGCTGGCCCCAATTGTGTCCTCCCTGCCGCCAGCAGGTAGTGATTGAGTCTCTGCCCCTGGGCTGCCGGCAGAGTTTGGTAACCATGGGAACAGAAGAGGGAGCTCAGGCTGATGAATGACAGGCTCTGAGAAGGAAGCAGCCAGTCTCTCCAGGATTCCTGACCAGGGTGGGGGGCATAGGGAGGGGAGCCCTACAGCCCCCAAATGGAGATGCCCCAAAGGTGGAGTGGGAATCGCTGTCTGCTATCTGTGGGGAGCAGGGGCTGCCCTAGTTCAACTTACTCCCACCCCAGGGCTTTGGTGACACTAGGTCCCTCACTGGCCTGCCCAGGGGCACTTAGGAGAGGGACCCTCTGCGCAGTGCAGGCGTGTCAGGTGATGAGCACAAGGAACCCCACGCGGATGCAGCCGGGGGACGGGGGCTTGGAGAGGGAGAAGGGCCCCATGGGGAACAGCCCAGGGGCTGTGGGGGAGTGACCAGAGGGCTGGGAGAGCAACAAATCCCGCTCAGGGGGCTCAGCCAGGGGGGCAGCCATGTTGCTGTAGGGAACGGAGACTGTTCCGGGGGGTGACCAGTGGGCTACAGGAGTCTGGGGCCCTGGGCTGGCGGTGGGACCCCCTCACAGTCAGGGCACCTCTGCTGGGCAGTTGGTGACTGTGGATGTGGCACTCTGTGTCCTACCTGTTCTGTATACATGGGCCTGGCCCGTCGGTGAGGCCATTCCCCTGTCTTGGGGCAGCCCCCCTCACTGCTCATTGTCTCCGTCCGCAGATCATCTTTGAAGGCGTGCGCGGCACGAGCTACGAGGGGGATATTGCCATTGACGATGTCACTCTGAAAACGGGAGACTGCCCAAGGAAGCCGATTGGCCCAAATAAAGGTGAGTATGTGACCCGGCTTGAGTATACATGTGAGTGGGCACCTGGGGGGCTGCTAGAGGAAGAAAGGGCATGGGGGGGATCTGATGCATTGATATGAGCATGTATCAGTGAACAGAGAGGGAGCACATGTAAGTATAAGTACCCAGTGTGTGTCGCTCAGTGAGTGTTAGTGGGATGTTTGTGGCTGTGGTGTTTTTATGTCAGTGTTGCTTGGCATGGGTGGGTTGGTGTGTGTGCTGGGGAGGTAGGTGGTGTGTTGGGTAGGTGTTGGTTGTCAATGGGGTCTGTGTGAGTGTTTGAGTTGAGGGGATGTTGGTTGGTTTTTGTAGGGTGGGTGTTGGATGTTAAGTGGGTCTGAGTGGATGCTAGTGCAATGGGAGGTATGTAGAATTGGGTGTCTGGTATGTTGGGGGGAGTTGGATATCAACTAGATCTGTGTGGGTTTTGGGAGGGGTGTTAGATGTCAGTTGGGTCTGTGTGGGTGTTTGTGTTGGGTGGACAGTGTGTAAGGTAGGTGTTGGTTGGGTGTCAGAAAGGTTGTGTTGGATGGGTGGCATGTAGGGTGACTGGATGTTGGTTGGGTGTGGGGGAGGTTGCTTTGGGTGGGTGGTGTGTAGGGTGGCTGTTGGGTGTTGGTTGGATCTGTGGGGGATTGTGTTGGGTGGGTGGTGTGTAGGGTGGGTGTTGGATGTCTGTTGGGTCTGTGGGGGAGGGTTGAGTTGGAGGGTGTGGAGGGTTTTATGGGGAAGTATTTGGTTTACTGCTCAGTGTATGATGACACATTATTAAAGCAAAGCCTTCCAACAGGAAAGGGGAGGAGGGTTTAGCTGCCTGATAGGGTAGGACAGAGATCTCTCATGGTCAACTTGACATTGCTGTTGGGTTGCTCCAGAATCTCTAACCCCTGAACTGGCAAGTAACAGCCCAGGGTCAACGTGACCTTAAAGAATGATGCATAATCCATATGGATGGTGTTGCTGGACCTGCTAGCTGGTCAGAAGCCTGCAACTGGGCACTGAACTCTCTATTAATATGCCAAGGTTTTGGCCAGGGTATTGGGCAGTTTCAAGATCACTATTTCTGGAGAGGCTTATGAAGTATCACAGATCTTGTACCAGTGGAGCTGGTTAACACTAGTTATGTGAGCAGCCTTGGAGAGGGGGTAGATCTTCTTTGAGCCTTTAAGGCTCAAGTCCTGCAATGAGGGACAGACTGCACCAGAACAGAGGGTCCAGCTAACCCGAGAATCCTAGAATTTCGAGATTGGACAGAAGTAGCTGTACTGGGGCCTATTTAGTCCACCTCTGAGGCCCAGGCAGGACTGTTCCCTAGAGTATATGCCAGGGTTGCTTGTTCAGGCTCATTCAAAATGTCCTTAGCAATGTGCCTTTTCCCCGGGGAGACAGTTCCCCAGCCTAATGAATCTTACGGTCAGGAAATATGTTCTGATATTCAGCCAATGTTTTACTTGGCTTTATTTCACCATACAGCCCATCCCACTCTGAACAATCTCTCTTGTTATTTACAAAATGCACCTTTCACATACAAGTAGGTGGATCTCACATCACCCTCAGTCATTGTTTAGGCAAGAAAGATTTAGTCTTTCATCTTCACTCAGAAATAAACCCCTCTAGCCCCATGATCATTTGTGGTCCTCTTCTCTAAGCCTCTCCAGTTTGCCAATATCTTCCTGACATGAGAGGTTTCTAAAGAGGGATCCTTCCCTGCTGGCTGTAGGATGTGCAGCCATGGCTGTACTATACTAGCCAGTTTGATGCCACGTTGCACTGGGAAAGAGGGACGTTGTTTTTTCCTTGACTTCTGTCCCTGAGCATGAATGCTGGTGTCCTATGAGCTTAGTCCCAGCTACGGTCTCAACCGGATCCCCAAGAAGAAAAGAATGAGGGTAGGATGGCAGGTATCTAGTGTATGCTGAGCTTGCAGTTTCCTGTGGGGCCAGCTGGCACTGACATTGGTTGACTTGCTCTACAGGGTATGTCTCGTTTCCATAACCAATCTCTCTCTCTCTCTCTCTGGCCTGCAGCAGTCGCCCTTCCGGGGAACAGTGTCCCAACCCTGCACAGGTCTTCTCTCGGTGGGCCACTGACTTTTTTCCTTTACGTGCTGCTCAGATGATGGCAAGCAAGTGCTCCGGTCTTCTGGCCAAGACATTCCTGCTCCTTTCCTACTCAGCCACCTCTGCTCCTCTTCCTCCCCCTCCTCACTGGCACACCAAAGTGTCCATACGTTACCAAAGACTGACAAGCATGACCACGCAAAGGGATCTGCTCAGGACCTGGTGGATTCCTCAAGAAAGTCATAATGTCTAAAAATAAATAAATAAATAAAAACAGAAAATGAGAGAGAGAGAGAGAGAGAGGAAGGAAGGAAGGAAGAAAACAATCACACAAGAAGGAATGAAGAAAAATGGGAATGACAAAAATGTAAAGAACGAATGAAGGAGGAAACTCCCCCTCCCCGTGTTTCCGTGGGAACATTGGACAGGACTTCCTCAGGGAAGTGGGAACTTTGTTTTAAACAATATATATATATATATATATATATATATATTAAAGCACAAATTTCTACCAGAACTGTTACCTTCTTTACTGCAGAGCCCACAGCTTAGGAGACGGTGTACCGCAGCGCTCCCCTTTTGGCTCTCCATGTTCCACCTTTATCCTTCTGGCTCTGGCTACCGTGTACCAGCTGCAGTGCCCCTACGGTAACATCCCACCTGCCTCCATGTGGGGCAGCTCACCTCCCGAGTGCTGGTTGGCCATAGCCTCTCGCTCCATGCTGCATGTGCTTCAGTGTCTCCATCTGCATCTTCCAGACTTCCGTGTATTCAACTGTCTATGTGTGATTTGCTTTAATCCACACCGCACTCCCCCACTCTCTGTGTCCTCCCGCCCCGACTCCAACCCAAAGAAGACAACAGCGGAGTGGACCCATCATCTGGATTGTACTGAGTGGTGGAAAAACCCTGGGTCGATCCAATTGCAGGACCAGCCACCGAATGCTCCCAGGTGCTTCTCTCTCTGCATCTCTCACTTCCCACTGCTGGGTGCACAAACTCTGATGATGGAGCCGAGGCTGCAAACAAAAGCTGCAGGTGGCAGGGTGGTGACATGCGGACAGCACTTGTCAGTCAGTGGACATTGGAGTGGGAGCTGCAGCAGCCTTGGGGCCAGGATCTCCTCTCAGCTTTTTTTGGTTAACTAACTTATTTCTTTCTTCATTCCATTGTTAGCCTTCCCCGCCCCCAAGCTCCTATTTCCTTTCAGACTGTGGGGAGGGGCATGGATTTGCACCCTTTACATCCCCCCCACCCCAAACCACAGGCCTCTCCTAGTCTCCAACCCTTGTGCCCACTGAATGGATCTGAAATTGCAGCTGCTGCCTTGAGCTCCCAGGACTTGTGGTTCCCCAGATGTGCAGGGGGGCAGCTGTGTTCCCTTCGCCGGAGTAACAGAGGAGCCAGGGGATGGAATGGGCACTAAAGCTCCTGGGTAACTGGGCAGAGCAGGTGGCTGGATCCCAAAGAGGGGATCGTTCTGGTTTTCACTTCTGTTGGCTGCTGGGGAAGAGGGTGCAGGTAGGGAGAAAGTTGGGATTTCTTCGTCATGGAGTTCATGCTGCCACCATGAAGGAATAAAGCCAATGTCTCAGGAGAGTTGCCTCTTGGCTCTGACCCTGTTCCAGCCAGATCCATCCTGCTCCCTACAGCAGCCATGGCTTTAGCCTGGGGATGACGTGGTGGGTAGGCATCTGCTGTACCATGTGAACTCAGGAGCAAGGTCTCCCATAGGCTAACCAAGTAGGAGCCATGCTGACCTTGTTGTGGCTGGAAACAGCTCTAGGCCTATCTTGGTCTCATCCCTCCCTCCAAAGAATAATGTTAGCTGTACCTGTGTGGATGGCTCTCAGGGGGAGTGCATCAGTGCGTGCTGGGGAGATTCAGCGAGGTGACATGCTTTCCTCTGAGGCACACCCAGTCTGCATGTTACTCCCAGGGCACAGCAGAGGTACACTGACCTGTCTCAGGTGTAGAGTCAACAGCACACGTGTCCCCACCCCACCCTCTCTGATGACTTTATCATAAATTTAGGCTTCTCTGGACAATAGCATGTCACTAAATCAACTCAAAGTATCACCTGCCCAAAGCCTTCTGCAGTGCTTGGCTTCCCAAAATGCCTGAGGCCTGGCTTCCCCCTCACCGCCCAGTGGGGAGGGCCTGTGTTCAGTGCACTACCTTACTGTCCAAGAGACCCATCCTCCAGTGCTGGATCCAACTGCTCACTCCTCAGGCCTCTAGGAGATGACATCTTGAGTCATTCTGCAGTGACCCTTGTGGCCAGCGTAGGATGTGTGCTGATGGGCTCCAAAGGGAGTCCCATCCAGTCATCCTCAGCCCAAAAAAAGGGTGTTGGGTTGAGGAGATCCTTCACAGAGGACTTCCCAAAAGATATCAAAGGGTCCAGCCACGGGGTTCCAAAACTCCATTCCCTCTATGGCTAACTGGTGGTTTTCCTGCTCTCCAGGACTGAGGACTCTGCCCTCTTCATCTGCCTAGTCCCTCCATCTCCTGAGCCAAGATCTTTGTTGCAGTGAACATTTAGCAAGGGAACATGGTACCATTGCCATTGGCCAGGTATTGCAGTGGGGCCCTTGCAGAGTAACCTCTCCCCACTACCAGCAGACCCCAGGGAATGCAACCAACCAGCCCCCAGCTTTTTAGAAAGTCTCCTTCAATTCTATGCCCTGGAATGTGGTCTCTCCAGGAAGCAGCTTTCTTTCCTCCTTGTATGCTTTCCAGGGGGTCTGATCTTAATCCTTGGAGGAGAGTTGGTGCTCTCCCCAGGCAGTGCAGGGGCCTAGTGCTGTCTAATGATTTGGGTCAGCTGCAAAAGTTCCCTCTCATGTTGCAGCAGGCCTTGGGGTGGGGTGGAGTATGTTCCCTTCCAAAAGAGCTAGCCATGAGAGCCCATATTTCCTTCTCGATGTGGGGGTGGGGAGGAGGCAGGTCATGAATTTGCACCTTTTGACATTTTGGGGGGATGTGGGTGAGCTCTTGTGATAACGTTCCCCTGAAGAGGAACAGCGGGAGGCATCCTGCAGAGCTGGCAGGGGAGGTGGAGGAGAGGGATCAAGGTCTTGAGCAAGAACTATCCCTGAACAGACATAGGTGAGAATGGACTGATTCTAAAAAGGGAAACCTGTGACCCCTACGTCCCTGCTCTACTGCAGCATCTGGCCCACTCACCACACACAGAGGAATGTGCCAGAGCCACTGAGCTGACCCACCACGCTCAAGGTCACCATCCAGTCCGTGGTATTGGAGCAGCGTAGATTTTCCTTTAGACAGCAATTGCCTTCTCCAGCCACTGGGTTCAAATGATCACTGCTTTTTGGCCAATTTGCCCTTGTATAAATCTCAGGGAGCCCCTGTTCATCCCTCCCTTCCTAGATTCCTTTCCCCTTTATGTGTGGCTTGAAAGCAGCTGGTGTTGTGTTTACCAGAGATTCATTAACCCAAGTGCCTCAGCTTGTCAGATGTATTAAGGATGAAAGGAAGGAATTCATTGCACTGTCAGCAGTGGTGAGTGTGCGGGAGCAGAGGAAGGAGCCAGTTCAGCAGCAAGGCTGCCTAAATTCAGGGGGATGGAGGCTGCACATGAGAGTGGGAACATGCTGTTATTCCTGAGAGGCCTGGCCACCTTGGCCTGGGACCTCACAAACTAAGCTGGGTTGTGTTAAATAGATGGGAGACTCCGTGGAAACTCCAGGTCCTGCAGGAAATAGTATTTTTGGTTAGGTAACCTCAGCCTCTGCACTGAGCTTTCGGAAGAGGTCTAAAACTATATTCTGTATCCCATGTCATTAAAGATCGCCTGGCACTTTACACTGATGTTAAACCCAGTGTCCTGGGCAAATTATAATCCTTACATTAGTGTCCTTCCTTCAGTTTCTGATGCAGTTTCAATGAGATACATTATCCTTCACTTCCTGACCTTCACTGTTGTTGTGTGACTCTTAAGTTCCATTCCAGAGGTGGCTGCATTTCAGATTATTACTCGCTATAGTTGGGAAACTCCTGCAGGAGAAAAGGTGCTTATATCTATGTTCGTGACTGTGTTTATTTACAGGGCAATCTTTGGTAGGTAGGTGTAGAGATGAAGTAGGGCAATTGCTATGTGGGTGTAATCCAATATATACTCAGCCCTTTTTTTTTCAGTACGTGAAACAAAATGTGCGTGCACAGGCATAGATTGCAGGTATCCGATGTCGTGAGTGATATTGTATAGTTAGGCTTGCAAGGGAAGTTTTATTTGAAACCTCTCTGCAGTTGCTCATTGCATTCTGAAAAAAATATTTTGTTTTTATTGTAATTTCCCACATTTGAGTAACAGCCCCAGTCACAGATCACCAACCTAGGATTTTCAGCTCTGCAAGCATGCATTATCACCCCTTGCAGTACAGGTGCAACTTCTTTTGCTGGTGCAGTAGTAGGCTTTTATCCTTTTATGTGGCTCAGCCACTAGAAGGCAACACAACTGGCATGTTACATTTGATCTCAGGTCATGAGCAAGTACATTGGAAAGTCTGAGGGAAAATCTTTCCAGCCACTTTGGAATGAAAGCGAGCAGGAAAAGAAATACGTCTTTTTTGCATTATTTAAAAAATTATTCAAACTTTTTTTTAACTCACAACAAGTTCAAAAACAACTGAAGTTTAAAACATTACGTTTGACACGTGTACAAATCTAACTCTGTATCATCTCTCAGTGCACCAGCTAAGAATCAGTCTTGAAAAAATGTTACCCTGGGGGAAGCAGTTTTATCGGGTTGGGGGGCGGTGTTGGGGAAGCAGTACAATACAAATGTTTGCTCACAGGATTAGCCTGGTACATTTCATGATAGTTTTGCAAGGCTGATTGATGGCATGTATATGTATTAATAATCATGCTACAAATGGCATTTCGTTCCCAGCTGCTATTCAAGGCCACTGAAATTTTAACTTCTTAGTATACTAGGCCCTTTAGGCCCCAGCCCACTCAGAAACACTGCAAAGAGTCTTCAGTATCTGTGAGAGAGCAGGCACCCTACTTCACCTCCTAGCCTGGTCTGTTCCTAGTCCCTGCAAGCCAGCAGCACCAGGAAAGCTGCTGTATCTCTGGACTGGTGTTTTGTGCTTCTCAGCCAACAGACGGTACTGGGTTTACAATGGTGCCAGTGGTGCCATGGAGCCGGGCCCATGCTCAGAAGGGGCCCCGGCCTGCTCCGCTTGCACTGTGCCCCAAGACCCTGCCAGCCCGTTGTTCCCCTCCACACACTCTCACTTGCTCCTCTTGGCCTGCCCGCCACGGACTCCTCTCTGCCCCCTGGCCGGACTCCAGTGCACCTCCGGCTCCGGGCAGTCTCTCCTTCCCACCGCCCCTGGGACCCCACCTGTCTTCTCGGAGCTGATCCTCCTGGGACTGGTACAGAAGCCTGGCCAGTCTCGGGCAGTCGGAGGGGGAAGGAGGGGACAGTGGGGGGGGGGCTGGCTGGGCCCCTCCAGGCAAGTGGGTCCTGAGGGAGCCCTGGCCGGGGCAGTCCCTGGCCTGGATGATCGCGCCACTCCTGAGGGGCCAGAGCGATTCCCTGCCCCGGGACCAGCCCTGGCTGCGCTGCTGGCTCAGCCCAGCAGACACAGTCACCTCCCAGCAGGGCTGGTGAATGTGACCAGGGGGTGGGGGAGTGGGTCTCTGGGGGCTCTCAGGGGAGGGTGCTGGGAAGATGTGTGTGTTGGGGTGCTGGGCAGTTGTGATGGGGCTGTGGACAGGGGGGCACTGGGTAAGGGTGGTGTTGTGCGGGACACTGTGCATTTGTGGGAGGACCCGGGAGGGGAGCTAGACATAGCGAGTCTGGGCGGGATCTGGCCATCGGGAGTGGGGGGGGGGCTGCGTGGCATGGCATGGGCCCACCCCCGACAGGAACAGGCACGCTGTCAGCACAGGGCCAGGCGGGACACTATTTACAAACCGGCAGTTGCCAGTTGCAGAGTGCCCTCGTGCTGGGCGGAGTGGGGCCGCCCCCGCCGTATCATGCCCCCGGCCAGCCCCTCGCTCCAGGGACTGATCTCCCCGCACCATGTTCCATTGCCCCTATGGGGCCGCAAATATGTTTGGCACCAGGCCCACAAAAGGTTAATCCGGCCCTGCCTGTAGAGGGGATGGGCACTGGTGATTATGGACCAGGTTCTGTTCCAAGATGTCCATTTGGATGTTGCCATATAGCTAGAAAATCCACTACTGAGCACTGAGTCTCCACTTTGAATCAGTCCCTGTTTTCAGTCATTGGCAAGGGCCAGTTGCTAGTGCCTGTTTCTCCCACGCTCCCAGCAAAGTTGAGGCAGCAAGTTGAGCCTGCACTGGTGAAGGGGGAAAGATGGCACCTCCTGCTGCTCTGAGTGACCCCCTATGCAGAGTGGCATTGACAGGTGCCCAAAGCAGTGGCCCCAGGACCCTTTGTAGAAGGGCATGAATGGATCTGTGCCTCACCCCACTCAAAGAGGGGCTTTTGCCTTAATTATTATTTATTATTTCCTTTTCTGTAGCCCCTAGGAGCCCCAGCCATGGACCAGGACCCCATAGTGCTAGGCACTGTACAAACACAGAACAAAAAGATGGTCCCTACCCAGAAAGTTTTCAGTCTGTGTATTGGGCAAGAGACAGTGGCTGCAAACAGACAGACCAACAGGGGGAGGACGAGGAACCAGTATTGATCAGCGTGACAGGCAATGGTGTCTGCACACCTGCAGCGTAGCCACGGACACGTGTTTTGCAGGCCTCGTGGCAAAGGCGAGTTTGGAAGGAGGATACAGAGGTGGCTTTCTGGATGTTTAAAGTGCGTGGCCTGCCAAGCAGCATGAGAGGAGGCGTGCTGGCTTGTTTGAAAATGGAACAAGCCGGTGGTGGAGGCTGCCAGCATGGGCTGATCAGAGGCAAGAGTTGACGTCTCAATAGTAAATGAGAGAGGATAGGGCGGGTGGGACAGGCCATGAAGGGCCTTAAAAGTGAAAACAGGCAGCTTGCGTTTGATACGATATGGGAGGAGCAGCCAATGGAGGGATGCAAAGAGGGGTGACGTGGTCAAAGGGATGGGCTAGGGAAATGATGGGCTAAGCAGCATTCTGAATGGCTACAGGCAAGCCAGCAGTTGTCAAGGCCAGAGAGAAGAATGATGCAGTGACTGAGACACAAGGGGATGAGACACAGGGGATGAGAACCTGGGTGAGAGTTTTACCTGTGTGGATAGGAAAAGCCGCATCTTAGGCTATGTCTACATTACTGCAGTAAGTCAACCTATGCTATACAACTCCAGCTCTGTCTGTAGCTCACGAAAACTTATGCTCAAATAAATGTGTTAGTCGCTAAGGTGCCACAAGTCCTCCTGTTCTTTTTGCGGATGCAGACTAACACGGCTGCTACTCTGATAGCTGGAGTCGACGTACTTAGGTCGAGTTACCCTCGGGTCCGCACCACAGGGGGTTGACGGGAGAAACTCTCCCGTCGACTTACCTTACTCTTCTTGTCGCGGGTAGAATACAGATGTTGACTGGAGATCAATCTGCAGAGGGAATCTGCAAGATTGGGACGTAGCCTGAATGTAAGAACCTGGAGAGAGGTCTGAGTTAAAGATGACGCCCACCTCACAGGCCTGAGTGACGGGCATGATGGTGGTGCTGCCTACAGCAATCAAGAAAGGAGAGATTGGGAAAGGGAACGGAGAACTGTGTTTTATGCACATTGAGCTTGAGCTGATGGCTAGACATCCATGAAGAGATGTCCAAGGGAGAGGCCAAGATTTTACCATGGACAGAAGGAGACATCTTTGGATCAGAGGTAGATCTGGTCGTCATGAGCAGGGACCCGGCAGTCGAATTTGTGTTTGCAGATGAGATTAGCCAGAGCTGAACAAGGAGCTGAGAGTGGTGTTATTTCGATCCCCTTTGTATGCTGCAGCCCAGCCAATGAGAGACACCCATCCTTCCCCCAAACTGCAGTATCCCCATGCCACCAGTGCCAGGGACGGGACAGGCCGGTCACTGCTGGCTCTGCCCCTGGAGGCTGGGTTCTGTGGGGAGTGGTATTATAGCTCCAGGCAACTGAGATCTGTTCCTGGAAGCTTTCCCCTGCCTTTTTGGTGGCAGTGTTGAGAGGCACCAACTTCCCCAAGAAACCCAGCAGCCCTGCCCCCACTCCACATCCCTCCTTGAACCCCCTCTCCATGATTCCAATCCCTCTCTGCATCACACTGTCACTATTCTCTTCTTGGGTGCCCCCTGCATACAGCGCTCTCTGCCTCTCAGAAGCACAGAGCACGTTGCAGCTGGAAACCTGCATGTCCCAGTAGGGCTGGAGCTGCCAACCCTTGTAGTTTTACCTTTGTCCGATTGTTTTTGCCTTCGCCCTGTTCGACCTTGGACGATGCTAAATAAATGAGCAAGACATTTGCAGAGAAACAAGTCCCACAGTGCTTTGGAAATTGCATTTTAACAGGCCCCAATTTACGCTCCACCAGTAATAGCCAGGAGATGGTGGTTCACAGCAGGAAGCTGATAGCACCAATCCACTCAGCAGCCTGCGGTGAGGGCAAGGGCCTTCGAGTGCCGCTGAGTCCCCCTTGAAGGACGTGCAGTGAGTCGGCTCCCAGCCGTCAGAAAGGAGATGTGCCAGAGCCAGTCCATCACTTTGTTTCTGTGCAATGGGATTCTGGGGGCTGTGAATGGCAACTCAATGCCTGGCAGTGTTGTTTTAACCCAGCAGCAGCAAAGTGTGGCCCCAAGGCCACATCTAACCTCTGGAGGTATAGGGCAGCCTTGAGCTGCCTTCATGTTTAACACGACTGGGGGTCCTGCAGAAACCCTGCTACTGTAGGCCGTGTGCTCAGGCTGCTAAGGAAGGTAGCATGTTGGGAACGGTCGTCTCCGAGGGCCACACCTCCATTCGAGAGCAGCAGCAATCTGCTCCATTTCGGTCTAGTTTGGTGTGGCCCCTGAGGATCCCAATACTTAGCAATGGAACCCTGGGTCGGGCTTAATTTGCAAGTGAACCCTGCTTTCACCTTTGGGTCCCTCCTAAACTAGGATGTTACATCCCTCCAGCTCTGATGGGCTGCAGCGTGGCAGGAAGTCAGAGCTCCCCAGTCCCCGCCCTTTAAGGCTGGAGGCAGCCTGAGCACGCAGGTGCCTTTTCAGCAGAGATCCTTTACAGAAAAGAAGGGAAGCCAGAGAGAGGCAGAGCAGTTTAGCCAGGCGAAGCATTGCTTGCCAGCCTTGCCGCAGGCTGTGTGGCTGAGTGAACTTGCAGCCACATACAGCATGTGTTGTGCTCTGCATTCATTTGGTGTGGGACCCCCATGTTAGGAAAGCTCTCCCTCCCACTTGCCTCCTAGCCTTGCCTTAGCCTGTGTTGGCCTGAGGGTGTCATTTAAACTACCTAATGATTGAGGATGGGGCTACTAGCCAGGAACGCCTCCGTTCAAATCTGGACCCCTGCTGTGGCCTTGGGCAAGTCACTTAATAGCTTGATGCCTCAGTTTCCCCACTGGTAAAAGGAGGATTGTAGCTGCTCCCGTGGGTGTGCCGGGAGTAGGGAACGTTGGTAATGTGTGTTGTAATGGTGAAGCTCTAAGATTAGAGAGGTGATGGACAGTAAGGAAATCTGAACTTCCCAGCTGGCCCCCGGTAAAATGGGCTGGCCCAAATACCCAGCTCCAAACTCCACATCCTTGCAGGAGCTCTGAGCAAAGTCTGCAGCTCAGGCCTAGCTGTTAAGTGCTAAGCTGGCTGCCAATCAAACCGCAGGCCTCACTTCAGTGACTAGCAAATGGGGCCCCATGCCACCTCAGTAGTCACACTCCCTGGGGTGGCAGTGCCCAGGAGGGAGCAGGGGCTTACCTGCTGGATAAGCCACCTCACCCCCTCCTCGAGCCCCACTCAGCCGGGTAGCGAGCTGTGCAGTGTTTCCTTTGCGAGCACATGGCACCAACGCACTGCCTGTACAGACTAGGCCTCGGGGAAGGCTGTGCAACTGCAGAGGGAGTTAGAGCTGAGCTCGCAGCCACAGGCGTGCTCTCGCTAACCCTGCTTCCTTTCATGGTGGAGATTTGCTGTGTGGGGGACAGAAGAGCAAGAGTCAGGGTATGGCCGGGGCTGTTAGGAACAGAGAGCCTGGCAAACGGGGGGGGGGGGTGGCTCTGAGGGCAGAGCTGTGAAGGCCTAGGGCTTAGCCAGTTCTGCTAGGTTTGGGCTGGCTTAGGAGCCATGTGCTCCCATGGGAGGAGGTGGAACCTCATTTCGCCATAAGCTCTAGTCATAGGATAGGGGATTTCCCCGCCAGCCCGTGTATAGCACAATCCTTCCCCTAGGATGGCTGAGACACAGCGTGGCTCATAGAAGGTAGCACAGGACAGGGAACTGGCCTGCAGCCCTTCATATCATTTGCTTTCGTTGGCTGTGGCAACTGCCTGCTCTTTAACTTAAGCAATGAGCAGAGGGCAGGGCTGCATCAGCTGGGGTTGTGTGTGTGAGAGATGTTACCCTCTCGTGGCTGGGCCTGCCGAGAAGATAGGAAACCTCCTTCTGCCACCAGGAGTTCTTTAATTGACGGAGTTGGGTTCTAGTCTGGCTCCCAGCTCTGGCTGTGATTCAGGCAGTAATTGTGGCTGCTATTTGCAGAACAGTGATGTGTTACAGCATTAGGTGCTACAAGAGGGATTTTTCCATCAGTGCCAGGAGCTTAGAGCCAGGAACTGTTGCCCTGGGGCTCAGCAAAGCTAGGGGAACAGGCCCTGAGTAGGAGCTGCAATGGGCCAGACATTAGCAGCCCTTACCTTCTGTCCCTGTCTGGACGCTGAGGGTGAGGGGTGCCTTCTGTGCTCTCAAAGGAAAAGATGAATGTCTAGTCAGGCCAACCAACCAGGTCTCAAAGCAGCCGTGAACAGACCGTCTGCCACTTTCCCGTCCTGCATCTCAAACACGGCTCACCTTGATCAGTTCTGGCTGGTTTTCTCTTGGGCACCCAGGCAGTGTCGTACCTGGGTGCAGGTATTGCCGTTGCCTCTGCGGGACGGGTAAAGGGATGGAAGAGTTGTTGACAGCATGCTAGGGCGTCAGGGTTGGGAACTGACGGACAGCTGCTGCTAACACTGCACTGGGGAGGGACTGCAAGCAGGGGATTGAAAGGATGCATCCAAAGGCAGCATTGTCAGCAACTGTTCCAGGCCCCTGTGCTAATTTACCAGGCAAGACTGCGGCTGGGGGCACTTAATACATTGCATGACTGGGCCCTAGGGTAGGGAACCAGTCACAGAAAGCTGCCCTACCAACACTGAGACATAGAGCAGTGGCAGGAAACCACTGTAGTGCCATTTCTGTTTCATAAATACTGAGCAACACTGAGACCCCCCTGCAGCACTCACTAAACCAGGCAATGCTGCAGCGTATTCTCGTCAGACTGTGCACACATTTTAGTGGGAGAGCAAGATCAGTTTCTGTATCTTTTAAACGCCACAAACACTGGCGAGCTGTCATATTGTAAATCTTCTGCATACACCACCGAGGCGGAAATGATCAGAAAGGCAGAGATTTTCCCTTGGGCCGTTCAGCTGCTGGAGTTAGAAGGACTTTCAAGCTGGGGAAATGTTCATACAGCAGGGAGTCCCGAAACCTTCTCATGCATTTTTCTGATTGTCCTTATGGATACTTTGTTTGTTACTGAGCGGAGTAGTAGGAATCTCCAAACATTCACCAGGGATAATCCTGCCTCCTGTCCCCCCAAACCTGGATGTTTTTTCTTACACCTCCTAGGTGTATCCTTATAGGTGGAACCGTAGCAACACTGATACTAAGGTTGCCTAGCAGAAATGTTTTCAATTAGATTAGCTTTTGACCTATATTCCCTGCTCTTAGAACCCCGGGGTTTGCGAAACCAAGCTAGAGCTCTCCCCAGTACGTACTCACACTCTCTGATGCCATTTGCAGTGCAGGCCAGAAATGCGGCAGGAATGTGGCCTTTTTGTATTGTGAGTCCCAACTACACCCTTGCGCTGTAGCAGAAGCAGCCAAAATGGAAAATCCTTAGACAACATTAATCACCTGCTTTTGGATCTGAGAAATGTCTCCACTCAGGTCAGGAAGATCAGCCCTGTGGGGTTAGTTTTGTTTTTCCAGTCAGAACCTTGCCTATTTACCAAAGCAGGGTGCATCAGAGAGCTGTCACCCCAACAAGCGATTGTCCCATGGGGAACTGGCTGCCGCGGGGGTATGTTCCAACCAGCATTCCACATTCCCTCCTCCCAAATTTGTGTCACCACCCATTTCATTTCCAGTCCGGAGAGATTGGGGAAAACTTCCCTGCTGCGTCCCACAAAGGGGATCACACCAAAATCCTGTCCTCGACTGCAGGAGTGATGGACAGAATCAGCTCAGGCCAAACTGTGAGCCACTTCAGTGGGATTTGGAGCAGGGAGACCCTGCCGCCCCCACCCTTCTGCTTCTAGGTCATCACAGCCAGTAGAAAGAACACGTTGACCTGACCAAAGCATTAGAAACCCATGACGATGCCACAAACAGACTCTGTGTATTTGGGGGTTTGTGTGGGCACTGGGGAGGTTCTCTGATGTCTGTTGTTTTTCCCATTGGTATCCTGGGTGGAGCCCGGGAAAACAGCCCCGTTTTCCGCCATTTGTCTCATAGCCACATCAGCCCATGCTCCTACTCTGTTCCTCGTCGGGTGGCCTGTCGCCAGCACCTACCGCAACATCAAAGGTCACAATTCTAAAAGCACAAACTACAAAGGGACCGAAGGAGGAACCTTTGAAACAGGGTGAGATGTTTTATAAACAATCCCCCGCCCTTCTTCCCCTCCATGTAACCGATAGATTCTCAGCGTGGATTGGTTCATTCAAATAAAGCTGCAGTATTCAAATGACCGTGCACGTGTGTCAGTCTGTGCTGGGTGTGCATGGAGCTTAATACCTCCAGACACGTGGGAGCACTTGGGCCTGGGAACACAAAGGGGTGGTTAGCTCCAGGGCCACACTGCAATGTGTGAGGGTGTTGCTAATGAGGGTGTTGCTAATGCTTAGCTCTTGGGAATGCACTCAAAGGGTTGGGGGTGCTGCTATTGGGGGATTGCTTAGATCTGAGTCACCCCATTGAAATGTTGGGGGGGGGAGCTCACATCATTGACACTTTTGTAACACAGGGTGCTGACAAGATTTCTTTTCCAAAGCCCCAGCTGCCCAGCCAGAGGCTGTGCGGTTGCTGCTGTTGCTAAGCAGTAGCAGGTCTCTTTCTTTCTCGCACACAGACCTCGCCCACCAAGGACTGGGCAGCAGCTCGAAAACAATTCTAGTCTGTGAAACAAGCATGGGGCTGTCTGACTTTATAGCAGCGCTATCCCCAGCAGGGATGTTCCGCCAAGGGACCAGGTCACATATGCACTGGGCCTTGTTCTACCTGTGTATGGACATCCCCATGGCCCAAGCACCCAAGAGGGATTCTCAGGGGGAGACGACTGTTCCCTACCCAGGGAAAAGTCCTGTCTCTGTGTGCATTGCTTTATTAGGGCACTGTGGGTAGAGCGCCACTCTGCCACCCAAGAGACCTGGGCTTGATGCTTGTGCTCAGATTCTCATGCCCTGGGCTAGCGGGAGCTGGATGCACTGGCCTGGGACTTAGTAGATGAAAAAGCCATAGCTGCTAACTGCAAGGTGCCCACCCACAAGACTAATGGCAAACAGTAGGGGCAGCTCTGCTGCAACTGGGGACAAGCAGACTATTTAAGCAATAGCCATGCTGACTACCTTTGTATTATTAATGCATTAACTCAATGCCAGCTAGGAGTTTCATAGAATAGCCGGATTGGAAGGGACCTCAGGAGGTCATCTAGTCCAACCCCCTGCTCAAAGTACACACTACAGCTACTTGGAATTTGATAGTTCTGGCACCGATGGAACTCAGACCCTCCTGCTTCAAAAGCACAGCCCCACTAGCACGTGTGCCATAGGAAAATCCTCATTAGTCTTATCAGTACAGGACACATGATATGCAATTGAGCAGTTCTAATTCCAGCCAGCAGAGGGCAGCAGGGTGTGTGTGCACATGCACACACAGACACATGCTATCTATTTACATCTTTAGAGGTGGAGCCGGTCACGCTGCCTAGAGTTAAGGTTATCTAACACTTTCCATTTTTAGGCCCTGTTTTCAGTTGGTTATAACTTTACTAAATGTTAATTACGCAGGCTGAACTTTCTTACATGGGGTGTCTGCTTCAGGCAGGTGGATTTTCTTTTTTTTTTTAAGTTTCAACTCAAACAGTTCAGCTGTTTCTGAGACTGAGGCTAGGAGGGAAAAAAACACATTGTTTTGTCCAGTTTAAAAATTCTTACAGCTGCTTAGTTGAGAAGCTCTAGTCCCTCCATGCTCTGGCACAGGGAGTTGAAATCTTTAATGACATGATCACACACTATTTTTTCCCCAGTGGACCACTTCTGCCTCATTCAGCACACAGGCTGGACCTGCTCTGGGGATGACTCAGGGGTGGGTAATGAAGGAAACGGTTGTAGGTAGGACCCCTGCCTCCTTCACTGCAGAAGTTGGAAGGTGCGTAGTGAATGAGGCAGGGAATTGCAGGAAGAGAAAGGATGGTGAAGACAGCTGAATGCTGCCCTAGAGAACTGGATTCTCTCTCTACATCTGCCACAGTTACTGGTGAAGTCACTTGAACCAAACTTTTCACAGGTGGCCACTAGTTGTTTGCTCCTCATTTTCGAGGCATACAATTTGAGACACCTGGAACTCAATTTGCAGAAGTGCTGAGCACTCCCACCTGCAACTGAAGTCAGTGGGAGCTGTGCTTTGACCAGCTAAAGTGCAATGTAATGCTAAGAAGTCTGAAACAGTATGTCCAACGTGTCTCATGTTGGGAGTCTCACATTGACGGTTTTTGACCTTAATCTCGCTGGGCTGCAGGTCTGCGTGTGTAACATGGAGGTAATACTAATAATATCACTTCCCCCAAGCAGCTGCTGTGATGTTAATTTCATTAAAGTTTGTGAACAGTATGAATGCACCAGAGAAGTGTCCATGATGATATTACTAAGTGTTTATTCCAGGCAGGGATTGGATAGTGTATGTAAATAAGGCCTCAGGCCAGACGTTGAACGATGAGGATAAAAAGAAATATTGACTAACTAGACATTAATTGAGTAGCATCCATGCTGTGCACTGAATGAGAATGGAGCGGTCCAGTATTAAAAACAGTAGGTGATCATGTAATTAAAGATTGTATCATAATGCATATGCATGCAGGGGCTGCTTTAAGATAGGAAGGTGGTCTGGCCAAACTTTCGAGTGCTTGATTTTGCCACTTTACGTAGCTTCTTTTGGCTGCAAGGCAAAGCTCCAGTGTCATAGATGCACAGAGCACTTCACAGTAGGTAAAATGAGCTCTGGCCCCAAAGGAATGGTGGCTGAGGCCATTTCCACAGGTGCTCGGCCCCTTTCTGCAAAGCCAAGCCCAGCCCTGCAACCCCAGCTCCCTGAATCAGAGGAGCAACTGCCATTCTTATTTGTAAGCAGCATGTGCCTCTTTTACGTCAGGTGTCCCTCACACTCCCTGAATCTCTTCCACAGTAAAGAGGGCCCCCACTGGCATTGGAGAGGGTTTCAGACAATGGCTGTCACACCAGCACCCAGGTGGGGTGTTTCGAGAGGACTCGTGCCTTCTGGGACGTGAAACGCAGACGGCTGCAGCGGGAGGCAAGCTGTCAGACAAACCAATTATAGATATTAAGCGGCATGGCCAGCAAAGAACAGGCCTGGCTCTGCAGAGCATGCAAGTGCCACAGGATGGGCACAGATTTTACAATGCTGCTACCCTGCTCAGTCAGCCTCACTGGGGCTCCCTGTGCCTCAGCCCGTCTCTCCCCGGCCCCTACGTAGGTGGAAGAAAAGTTGGGGGAGGTGTGTGGGAGGGAGGGTGAGGGGTGTGGAATTCACCAGAGAAAATATCTCCAGCTGCTTCAAGCAAATCACTGCTGGATGCTGGCGGGGAAGGTATGGCATGTGCCTCATCTCTCACCCCTAGGGTTACCAGGTGTCCAGTTTTCAACCAGAACACCAAAAGGGACCCTAGCGACACCGGTCAGCACTGCTGACCAAGCCGTTAAAATTCCAGTTGGCGCTGGGCTGGCAGGCTCCCGACCGGGCACTGTATGGCTCCAGCTAGCATTTCCCTCCAGCTCCTAGGCATAGGGGCAGCCACAGGGGCTCTGAGCACTGCTCCTGCCCTGAGCACTGGCTCTGCAGCTCCCATTGGCTGTGAAGCACGTCCAATGAGAGCTGCGGGGCCAGCACCTGCAGACAGGAGCAGCTGCAGAGCCTCCTGGCTGCGCTTCTGCCTAAGAGCCAGAGTGACATGCCTGCCACTTCCTGGGAGCTGCCTGAGGTAAGCGCTGCCCAGACCATGCACCCCAAAACCCCTCCTGCACCCCAAACCCCTGCTCCAGCCCAGTGAAAATTAACAAGTGAGAGAGAGTGGGGGGAGAGCAAGCAATGGCAGGAGGGGGGAATGGTGAAAGCAGGGGTGGGGCCTCAGAAAAGGGACAGGGCAGAGGGCAGGGCAAGGGTGTTTGGTTTTCTGCCATTAGAAAATTGGCAACCCTACTCACCCCCTTCAGATGCCCTGCCTTCCTCGGGTGGTGCATTGGACTAGAGGGGTGGGGACTCAGCACAGGAGTAAAAACCAGGACACCTGGGTGCTCTACTCCAGACTCTGCCACCAATTCACTGCACACCCTTGAGGGCAAGTCCCTGCCCCTCCCTGTGCCTCAGCTGTAACATGGGGATAATGCACGGGGCGGGAGGTGGGGGGGGGGGGCTGCATCAGCTACTCTTACTGCCTTGAAGCTGGAACATACAAGAGAAATACTGATTCTCTGCCTGGCTGGCAGGACCAGGCAGCAGCATCCCCCACACAGCAGCTAGACTTGGGCGTGTGCGTATGGGGCCTGCAAGCTGCCACAACAGAGATGCAGGTCAGGACACTGGTGGTGCAATGACAACTTCTCTACTTGGGAGTTTCCCCAGGCAAAACCTGTAGGTCTCAGACAGGAGTCACCATCGGCTGCTGTCATACAATGGGGCCACGCTAGGCTTGTGGGTAGGTGACGACCGTGGGACCAGGAAGGGGAGAGAAAGCAAGACGCCAGCAGGGCCAGGGAGGAGCACGTGTAACCCATGGGCAAGCGTTCATTACAGAGGATATGAGCTGTGACAGCCAACAGCCAGGGAGGACTGGCTCCTGAGCTCACGCTAGAGCAGCTCTTACTTTTTTGGTCATCGGGTCCCTAGTTCAGTCCCCGGTGTGAGGGCAAGAGGGTGGTGATCACACAGTCCCTGTGTGGAACAAACAGGGAGAGCGAAGAGCGCTCAGCCTCGCGACAAACAGATTCTTGCCTAACCTTATTTGCCCTTGGGAAGCTCGACAAAAGGCTCACCCAACCTCCTTCACATGTGTGGGGCTGAACTGCAGAACCCCTGCTCCAGATACACCCTCACTGAAGCCATGTGCCCAAAGGATCAGGGCACAGAAACTTAAGGAAGGTTCCTGTGTCCCACTCCAGGGCGCTGATCCCAGCCAAGAGCAGCAACATCTCATCTGGTTGCAAGTGAGGCGGGGCAAGCGCGACAATCTGGGCTGGGCTGTGGGACACCAGTGCACAACTGCGGTGAGGGGGAATGGAGTGGTCTCTGTCTGCACACTGTGTCCTCAGGCATGTGCAGCATGTGGTTAGGGAAATTCCTGGCAGGGATTGAAGATACTTTTGTGCCGGCCAGGTGCAGGCTTGTGCTCCCTGTCCCTGCTCCAGGGGAAATTGCTGCCAGAGAGGACTTGGCTCCTTGCACTGACAATGATCTATTAGGCCTCATCCGTGAGCACATGCCTGTGTGCAGTAATATCCTGCACAGGGCAATGCCAATTCCAATCAGAGCGAGAAATTCACGCATCCTGGGTACACCCCGATGAGGTGAGCTGCTATTTCTCACACAGCCGCTGGTAATAGTTACGTTACCTCTGCAGCTCAACAGCTAAAACTGGCAGGTGGGCCGGGGGGAAGCATTAGCAAAAGCAAAAGCATCTGGCAATCCAGCATCTTAGAGTACTGGCAAGTTCAAAGGCTCCCACAGCGCTTCCTAGACTGATATGCAAATCCCTCAGTCCACCACTGCAATGCAGCCAATTCTGGGGTGAAGTAAGTGGTAGATGATTTGAAGGGGGCATAGCGATCCCACGTAACAGTTTAGGACAGGAAGTAAAACAGACTATTGTATCAAACTGGAGCTTTGGGATGCATTTAGCAATGCATTGTAATTTACCCAGGGCTAACTCCTTGATTCTTACAAAAGTCACCATGGAATCATTACTGATGAACCACCCACAGCTTTGGCTAGTCAAGGTTTAGTTGTTGCAAGCCATGGGGCTTCAACCACTTTCCTTGGGAGTGGATCCTAATGCAGCTCATGGTTTCCTTTGCTTGGTTTCATCCCATTCGTCTTGGCCTACGCCAGCCCCTGCCTCGCCCTTCTTGGTGTTCATCCTTTTCAAAGACTCTCACAAGATCATCCCGCATCCTTATAGTCACTGGTTTGCCACACAACAGAGCCTCTCTCTGCAGAACAATGCAGCTGCATCCCTGAGCTCCTGCCGCATACCCAGCCCTGGAGAGCTAGAAGGGGCACGTAGCGCCATGAGTGCAACACTCCAGCGGTAGGAGGTGTTTTGCCTTGCTCTCGGGCGCTGGTTTCAGACTCCCAGCTGCAGCAGTCTGTTCCACCTGTCCCCAGGCTTCCAGACGTTCCTTCCTCAGCTCAGCTCGCCATGCTGTTTTCCAGCAAAGTTCCCCTTCGGAGCCTTGTGCAATGACTGCAGGGGAGCAGCAGTGCAGCCCAGATCGCGCCATGGCGGGAGCCGAACCTCTAGGAAGGGACGTTGGGCCAATCTGGCAGCAAGCCCCAAAACACTTTTCCTAGGGAAGGGAGAGGCAAGCATGTGGGCAGCAGGGGCTAAGGCACCTGGTCAGTTGATTGCAGGACAGACGCCAGGTCCAATAGAACCAGCCAGCCAGGAGACCAAAATTATGGCTCCACCTTTCTTCCGTCTCACATAGTCACTATCCTACACTTACACAGGTGCCTACGGATTATCAGAAAATGACCAGCACCTCCTAAAACAGAGGGAGTTGGCTTAGTCCCCTTAATGTCTGAAAGGAGAACTGCCGGCCCTAGCCACACATGCCACGCTGCTCCATCTCCGTCCTTTCACCCACAGCCTCTGAATTTTGGGATGCAAAAGACACTAGCTTCTTAGGTGGCCATATCCATCTGTCACCCTCCCTCCTCCCCACCCCCCCCCGGTCTGTTCTCTGCAGCCACACCTCTCCCTGCCTCTCTAGAGCTATGGCTGCCTTTGAAGAGAATAAAAAGGAGGAGGGAAACCATTCTCTCTGGCCTATTTTCAGTCAGGCACTACAACTAACAGATGCAGCACCGTCTGTCAGGAAAAGCAGCTGGCAAACTACAGTTCCCCTAGGTTAGCTCCATCCTAAGGGGTGTGCACTGTTGTAACTGATTGGATCCAAAAGCTCTTCCTCAGTGCTGGGCCCAAAAGGGTTAAATTGCAATCTCAAGATGAACAGGAATAAGTCACCATGAGCAGGACCCTAGCCTGCAGACAGGGGAGCAACGGAACGTGAGAGCTGCCCGAGTTCATGCCGGAAATCCAGTTCAAGTTCTTCGCCTGCTGGGTGCACAGGCTGCCCTCAAAGCCCAGGTGCAGAGCGTGAATCCCTTGCCAGCTGTTGCCTTTCGTGCTAGCATCCCCTGGCTGAGAGCACTCCGCTGCCGCATGCGTTACAGCAGGGGTCATTAGCACCAATGGTCGGTACCGATGGGGTGGTACTGGGTGTGGTTCCCCTACCATGGCCTAAGGTCATTCCAGAGGCCCCAGGAAATATCAGACCAGCCATTACCCCCGTACAAGCGAGGAAAGAAGAGGCCAGAGTGCAGCTCTGCAGTGCCGGCTGTCTGCCTCAGAGGCCTGCACTCCCAGGCAAGGAGTCCCGTTTACCTCCTTGCAGTGTAGGTTCACTGCCCTGCGCAAGTGGCAGGAGGGCTCTGCTTTGCTCTGGCCTATCCCTCATGCTGCGAGCCACCTCCCACAGAGGGAGAGAGTCTTCACACCGCGAGCACTTACCTCAGAACACAGTGAACTACCGCGCCCTGCCCTGCCACCCGGGGCGCCATGGGGGGCCAGAGGGAGAGAGCAGCAGCCAGGTCCTCTCGGTCAGAGGCAGGCTTGACGCGACAGCAAGCAAACCAAAACAGCTGGCCTCTGTCTGCGTGGAGTTCCCCAGGACTCTCGTCCAGCCCCTAGCCAGCGGCGTTTCACAGAGACACTGGCGTGTGATCGGAAAGGGCTGCACAGGAGGCTCTAGCAGCCAGAATTGGGAAGGGATTGCCCCGTTTTTAGCCTCCGCATATTCAGATCCTCTGGGCTGCACTCTTAATATCCATCTTTTCTTTGTTCTGCCAGTGAAAACTGCCTCTTGCTTTCAGGAACAACAACAAACACAAACTCAAAAAAAAGCCTGAAAAGAGCAATTCCTATTATCAGCACTCCCCGGCTCTGCCAAAACCTCAATCCTGACTCACAGACCCACCCCTGCTATTCCAGTGCCACACACACAGCTCTGCCCATGCCCCTCACCCCTGACCTTCAGCGCCCCAGCTATCCCAGCCCTGGGCTCCCCACACCCAGCTCTGCCAGTGCCCCTCACCCCTGACCAGCACCCACCCTGCTATCCCAGCCCTGGGCTCCCCACACCCAGCTCTGCCAGTGCCCCGCACCCCTGACCTGCAGCCCCCCCGCTATCCCAGCCCTGGGCTCCCCACACCCAGCTCTGCCAGTGCCCCGCACCCCTGACCTGCAGCCCCCCCCTGCTATCCCAGCCCTGGGCTCCCCACACCCAGCTCTGCCAGTGCCCCGCACCCCTGACCTGCAGCCCCCACCGCCGCTATCCCAGCCCTGGGCTCCCCACACCCAGCTCTGCCAGTGCCCCGCACCCCTGACCTGCAGCCCCCCCCCGCTATCCCAGCCCTGGGCTCCCCACACCCAGCTCTGCCAGTGCCCCGCACCCCTGACCTGCAGCCCCCCTGCTATTCCAGTTCCACCCCAACTCCACAAGTTCTGCTAAATGTCCCTCATTCTTCAGCAAGATCACTCAGCTAGCAATTCACACCCGGGCCGTGAGGAAATCAAAGAGCCTGAAACCATTTGGTCCCTTTTTTCGAAGGAGCTGACAGCAAAGGCATAAAAATGAAAGATTCTTAAAATAACATGCAGCACGGAGAAGTCATGCAACTCCAGTGCCCACCACCTCTCCCTCCCGACGTTCCTAGATGCCTGCACCAGCCTCATCAGCCTTCTTCATGACTGTCTCTGTGATTTATGGTGTTAATAACCAAGCCTGAATCCAGCTGCACCCCTGGGGCTCAGAGCCAGCCACTCAAATGCATCACGTTGCGTGCTCCAGTGCAGCACAGAACATCGCTTCAGAATGACTCCGTCATTACTCGTCTGCCCAGGAGGGCTCTCTGGACATACTGTCCCTCTTGCTGGGCTTGGAAGATGGATCTTCCATGTCCTTCCTTGGTGAGAGTGGGATTCTGCATCTTTCCTGGGGGCACCCATCATACCCCAAAGATGGGCCCATGAGACACCAGCCACACCCTCCCCTCCATCCTCCCCTAGGCGATCTCAGGGGTCCAGAAGAAGGCCTGCTGCCTCTTATGGTCAGTCACAGACCCTCCTTACAGACACTGGGCAAGTACACTGTGTGTATGGGCAAGGAGAAGTGGGGAGCAGCTGAGGGGACCCAGGACCACCAGGCTCAGCTTGGGTTTGGGGGTTAATTTGACTACTGGGCCATCTGACTAGGTGACCCTTTGCTGTCAGAAGGGCCTTTAGGATGAGAAGAGTGTGGAGGCCAGGCAGATGTGGTCAGGAGGGGGTTTCAGGGGACCAGTGTGGAAGAAGTGAATGCGAGGAACAGCCAGTCTCATGGCTTGGGTGGACATGAGGTGGGAGGCTAACTGTGCAAGGCCCTGAAGCTGGAAGTGGAAGGTGCCTGGTTAGTCTAAGCCAATGAGGCCTTGCCCAGACTGCAACTTCTAGTGGCGTTTGGAACTGCTTCGTGGCCTGGCTGACTGTACACATGGCTTCTCATCACAAACCACCATGTATTTCTGGGTTGGCAACAGGTAGATAACACCACGTCCCTCACCAGCGGCCCAGGCTGGTGCATGGCTGGCAGGGTGTAAGGTTCCATACATGCCCAGGCTGCCCCCAACACCATGCTCAGCAGGAAACATCCTATCACCAGCCCAAGCTCCCCAGGACCTTTTCCCAATAATGCAGGAAGGGCGCTTGGAAGGGAGGATTTTGTCAACAGTCTCCGTGCTCCTGTTCCCCCTCCGCCCACCCTCCGCTCCAGCATGCCCCTAAGCCCCAGCTGGCTCCCCACCCCCCTCGTGCCTGTTCCTCAGGCTTAGCCCCTCTGCTCCCATCTACACTGTGAAGCAAGTCACTTAGAAGCTGCAGCAAGGGGGTGACGGGCTCCAATTAGTCTCTGAAGAGCCCAACTGCTGCTTTCCGAGCTCTGCTCCTCAGCACAGAGGCAGAGCACTTTGCATGTTTGCCAGCAAGCAGGGAAATGAGACTGTCACCAGCTCCGCACTAAGCGGCTCCCTTTGCTGTCCGTGATATGCCAGCCACTACCACGCTGCAGTCCCAGGGCCCCAGCTCAGCCCCACTGCCACTTGATGTCCTGGCCCTAAGCAAGTCTCACCTTGTGCTGCCAGGAGCCCAAAGGCAGACTGCAGGCCTTTGCTGAGCCCAGCGGTGGAGCATAGGGACGCTGGGACAATTTGTATAGTGGGGTGCTGAAAGCCATTGAACCAAACTGTGAACCCTGTATAGAATGGAAACCACTTCAAGACAGGGGGTACTGAAGCCCACCCAGTACCCCTAGTTCCAGCACCCATGGGGGAGTGGGGAGGAAAGGAAACAGAGGGGAATGGGGAAGTCCCACATCTGTCCAGTCCCTGAGGAACAGGAGCCCATGAGCTGTTCAATTGCGGGCATTTGCTTTGCTTTTAATGCCCTTTAATAACTTCAGCAAGGAATCAAGCCCTTGGGAAGGAATCCCAGTGCCCATAAAGGTGGCATCAATGGGGTTAATGGTATGTGTGGGCAGGTTCCCCTCCTCCCATCCCCATGGGGTCTGATGGAAGCAAGAATTATGTCTGGTCTGAAAGTGGGCCCGACTTTGAGCACTGCAGCTCCCATTGACCTCAGCTGGACTTCTGGATCCTCAGTACTTTGCCAATGAGACCTGTTCCTGCGCTGGGAGGTGCTGGGCCCCGCCTGTCAGTGACTGCCAGGGCATCTTGGTGGAGGAAGCAGAAGCCTGGAACTGCCTCTCTATGCTGCCAAACAAGGGTTCAAAAGTGGAGGTGAAGCAGGGACCTGCCTAGTGCTGAGAGGGGACAACACCCCACCTACCTTGTCACAACGTCACTGGGCCTGCTGAGCCCAGGCACCTTCAGGGGTGGAGCTTGAACAATGGCTAGATGTGTCGTCTCCTGCCTGCCTGGCAATCAGTGCACACTCCCCAGCCCCGCAGAGCAAGTGTTCCACGGACACAGCCCAGGCCACGTGCACAAGTACCAATTTAGACGTGCCTGCAAGAGCAATGGGCAAGCCTCCAAAGGTTGGGGTCTGAGTCCAGCTGAGAGCAGCACCCCAAGATGCACCTGCCCTCCCTGCCGCCATGAAGCTGGAACCGCTCCCGCTCAGACCCGCCCCGTGTCGTTCCCCGAGGGCCCTCCCCTCTCAGCTGGGCCTTGCTCCCGGGCACCGTTTGGGCATTCCCTCTTCAGGAGGACCCAGGCTGGCACTTGTGGAGTGAGCATGAGCCAGGCGAGTGAGCCAGCAAACAAGCCAGCAGGCTGTAAGCAGTTAACAGCTTGAGTCAGTAACAGCATCAGCGGTGCTTTCATGATGAATGAGCCCTGCCCCGTGGAAATGTCAGTGTCTGAACAGCATGTGATCTCATTCTCCTTTGCCTCTGATCCGAACACAGCAGCCGCCTACCCTTGCTGAGCTGCGGTGACGGGGGCAGCCCCAGCCTGCCGTCCCTCCCCGCATCGCCCCAGGGTAGCGAGAAGATGCCCAGGCATTCCTGCAGAGGTGCTGGAAGATTTCATTAACACAGCCTACCCGCTTCAGCCCTGCTAGTTAATGAGACAGGGGCTCCCGCTCCCCTGCCGGAGAGGGGGAAAGTCTAAGGATGAAGGATGGTTTAGTTGAGGATTCAACCTTGTTATCTAATTCAAAACGCGTGCAAATGAGATAATTACGGTGAAATACTGATTCACAGCAACATGCCCCATGACTGCCAAAGCAATAACTCCCAGCTCAGTCGCAACAGCTGCCCCAGCTCCTCCCCCAGCCAGAGGTGCAGCTTCATTCTTTTAGCACGGATGAAAGGTGCTGGATGGACAGCCCTGGAGATGGAGCCACGCTGAACAGGTACAGCCTAGGCAGGGGCAGAGCAAGCTTCCCGCCCAGCAGCGTTTCCTCTCCCACGCCCTGGTTTGCCTCCAAACCCTCTCCTAAAGGCAACACCTCTGGGTGCTCAGATGTCATGCTCAGGGCTCACAGCTGGGAGCAAGACAGAGGAAGAGGGCAGACGAGAGATGGTCTTGTTGAGGCACTGGACTAGGACCCAGAAGATCTGTGTTCAATTCGCCACTCTGCCACGGACTTGCTCTGTGGCCTGGGGGAAGTCATGAATTAGGTGCTGTCTACTTAGGGCCTGCTCCCACTGAAATATAAGTCTCTTCTGCCGCACTTCTCCAGCCGTACAATAGGGATAATATTCCTCACCAGTGTGTTGTGGGGACAACGCCATTAATCAACATCTGGGAGGTGCCCAGATGCTCTGGTGATGGGAGCCATGTAAGTACCTAGAGGAGCGTTCAGTCTCCAGGACCCTTCAGTCCTGACCAACGACAGGACTGCCAACACGAACATGTCCAGTTAAGTCCTGATCTTCAAAGGCTCCTAACTTCCATGGAAATCAATGAAAATCAGGAGTCTAAATACCGCCGAGGACCTGGGCATTAGTGCACAATGAGATGGGTTATGATAGCAATAGGGATATTGGACTGAGGCCCACACAACGCATTTCACACTGGTCATTGAACAGCCATCAGACTGGAGTGGTCACCACCAGTCTGGGTCAGATGTGAACCTGTGACCCATTGACAACTGGCCAGGCCAGTCCCCCTGGAGCACCAGTGTAAAGGAAATAGAGTTTGCCATGTTCTCCCACGGCCCTGCCCCCTCAGGCAGGAGCATGGCTGTACAGTTCAGACTCCAGTCCCCTGGCCTTGGACTGGCTAGCACTGGAGGAGGGAAACCAGGCACCCGCTTTTCCGTGGCAGATTGATTGATAGTGATTTGTGCCTGAAAGGACTTCTCAGATCCCTGTTAAGCTTGACAGAGTGCTCTTAAAGGGCTCCCGCCCTATGGGCCCCTCACGAGAGGGTTTGGAATAGTGGCACCAAAGACATTGCTCTGTTTAATGGCTTGTGAGTTTCACACAGAGAAGAGGTTAGGACATTTGTGAATATATGTCACAGCTCCAAGTTTGAGCACTCATGGGATATATACAGCATCGAAAGCGCTACCAACCACCATGAATAGGTGCATGCCCTATTTATACAGCATATGATTTACCAAGATATAAGATGACAGATCCCCTGCCCCAGAGAACTTACAATCCAAAGGAACCTGTCTTGTAAGGTGCTAAACACCCTTCACCTTCCAGGACAGTGATGCAGTCAGGAAGTTGATGCTGTATAAGGAGAGGAGGGAAGGCTGTTCCCAGAACTGGGAGTCAGGAGATCTGGGATTTAGTCTGAGCTCTGTCACTTAACCTCAGTTTCTCCATCTGTAAAATGGATGGCCATTATACTTCCCTACCTCCCCGGGGGTGGGGTGGTAACCCTTAATGTAGTCATGTCTTTAAAGTGGTTTGAGATCCTTGGCTAGAGAGTGCGATAGAAATGCAAAGGTTTATTATTATAATTATAAATGGCATCTACTCACTCCTATCGTCTGCTTCTAGTGTAACTTCAAGTCATATGATGATAGTTTCCTGGACACATGAGATTTCACAGACAATTTATGACCTTTTGTTCTAAAAATACAAGCACCTGCTCTTCATGCTAAAGGAGAAGCTACCTTCTTCATAGACATTGCCTTAGGTTTCTCTCCTCCAACTCCAGGTTGGATCCTGTCTGTCCTCTCCACTCCACCAAAACTGCTCTCACCAAGGTTTCTAATCATCTTTCTGGCCATCTGTAAGGGCCTCTACTCCATCCTTATCCTCCCTGACTTCTCCATGGCATTTGACACTCAGTCACATCCTTCTTCTCAACATATGGTGCTTCCTGGGCTGTCACAATGTCCTTTCCTGGGTCTCTTGCCTTCTCTGGTCGGTCCTTCAGTATCTCTTATCAGTTCCTCCTCTTTCCCCCTCCCTTCCCTTCTCCGTGGTGATCCCAAAGGACTCTGTCCTGGGACCCCTCCTTTCCTCCTTCTATACCCTTTCTTTGGGCAATCTCTTCTGCTCATACACCTTCGATCACAAGTATCATACCTTATGTCTCACGAGTCTGCCTGTCCAGTCCCTCCCATCCAATCATGCAACTTGACCTCGTGGACATCTCTTCTTGGGTGTCTCACTGTCAGCTTGACCTCAACCTGGCTGAAACTGAGCAACTGATCTTTGCTACCCCTCCCCACTCCTCCCATTCTCTGTCACCCATGAACACATCCTCCTCCCTGTCACTCACTCAGACCTGTAACCTGGGAGCCACCTTTGACTCTTCCATCTCCCTCAACACTCACACCCAGGCTGTGTCCAAATCCTGCCACTACTCCTGACTTCCTCCTCCCTAAGAGGTGACCTTCTCTCTCTGTCCAGACAGCAAGAATTCTAATCCGGGCCCTCACCTCTCGTCTCCCAGCCTCTGCAGCCTCCCCTTTACTGGAAGATGACCCTATGTGCTGACAGCTCAGAAACAGAGCTTGTGCTGCTTCTCTGTGCAGGGGCAAATTTCACCTGTGGAGAACACAGCTGGCTTTTCACATCCTAGGAGAAGCTTACCTTCTGTGTACTTGAGCTTGGTCCTGTTCCCATTGAAATCAATGGGAGTTTTCCAATAAAGACTGCAAAATAGCCTCACCCACTAGCACTAAAGCAGATGCTTTACCAAGGAGTGAAGGGCGTGGTCGCATTTCCTCCTTACTACCCCATTAATGCCCTTAGGGGGGTGGTTTTTATTTTCAAATCTGTTTGATCCTAATAATTCGCAGGTACTTAATAGGCTACACTGAAATAATTCATCAACTCCTTCAGGACACTGGCTGATGATTGTTATTTCAAATTTAACGCTCCCAAACACTGATTAAAAACTATCCACTGATGGAGAAAATATTTGTTTAGTTTACTCCAAGTTTATTAGATGTTAGACCTAATTAAAAGTTCTAATGCGTGGTAAATGCTTCTTTAATTACAGAGAGAGGAGGAACATTAGAATTGTGTTTTTGTAGAGAAAGTACATCTAATTAGGCGGGTATATTTAGGGCATTATTTCTATCTGTTTGAAATACTCTGCACTTTCCAAGTGTTACATATCCCCATCTGAGCTTTAAAACAATTTGTTCCAATTTAAAAATAAGGTTTTAATTTTTTCCCCACCACCAAGGAAATTTATCCCGAATGAAAAGTGTTAGAATGACAGTCATAGATTTAGCGAATCTAAGGCCGAAAGGGCCCACGGTGATCATCCCTCTAGTCTGACCTCCTGGATAGCACAGGCCAGACAACTGCCATAAAACAATTCCTAGAGCAGATCTTTTAGAAAAACATCCAATTTTGATGTAAAAATTGTCAGTGATGGAGAATCCACCATGACCCTTGGTGCGTTGTCCCAATAGTTAATTACCTTCCCTGTTAAAAATGTATGCCTTATTTCCCAGGAGAATGAAGTCCAGTTTATCTGCAGAGCTGGTAATAAGCTTTGCATATATCACTGGAGGGACCTTCTCCTTTAAGAGTGAGAGGGGAGCTCAGTCTACATAGCCCAATTCAGTCCTTCATCTTGCCGCATAGGCAACCAACAAGAAGGTCAGCAGTGGTGGTGGACGTTTGTGAAGGGAACACTTGCTCCCTGGGAACTGGATTGAGACCCCGTCCCCACCCCCCAAGTTGATCCCACCAAGCAGAGGCCACTGATCTGCCACCAGATTTCCTAAGACAATATTGCAAAGCACCCTGATGTGGAAAGCAAATAGTTGTCATAGGGTGAAACTCCCCCCTTCAGTCAGGGCTTATGTGGTGCACAGGCCTGCAGGGGCCATCTGCACAGAGGGTAACCTTCACCACAAAGAGAAGCATCAACAGAAACTGCACAAAACCAATCCATTAACTTCTCTCTCACTGACCTAACACACAGTATTTTGCAGTTCCCTCTGGCTCTCTTGAACAGACAATATCATCAGTGAGACAGGCCTGAGACATTTGTTCCAGGAACAAAAGCTTTGTAGGCTCTGTCTGATAAGCCTCTCAAAGTTCAGTTACTCACCCCCAAGCAATCAGAGCATTTGGGGCCTGCAGCTCTGCTGGGAGATCTCCAGGAGGTCCTGTTTCTAGTGATGCTGGAAATACCTTGAGGTCGGCAACCCGCAAAATGGAAAAACGTAGGAAAGGGAAACATTTACCTTTCCCCTCATCTTTTATAAAACAGTCAACTAGCATTTTCCAAACCTCAGGAAAGCCCGGGGCTCTGGTTTGGGGCAAAGGTTCAGGGCATCACTTATTTGAGCAGGATTAGTTTGTTCCAGATGGAGACAGCAGTTTTTGTCCCAAGAACCCTGACATCACAACTATTTTGTTACAGGTCCAGGACAATGGGGGTTGCACCTTCTCTGCAAGCAGGGGCCCGTACGGAGCTGTCCTGCTGACTCCTGAGTGCTGGCATGGAGCCCCTTTGATCCTCGTTCCTTGCTTACTGTCACACCAGCTAGGCCTAGCAGGTTACACACAGGAGACTAGCTAGATACTCTTTTCTTCTCCACCCCCTAGTTCTAGTCCTAATCTGGACTGACAGCCTTGGACCTCTAGCAAGGGCCCTACTCTGAATGAAACCAAGAGAACCTTACTGGTGAAGTGACGCATTCTCATTCTGGGCCTGGAAAGGCACTTGGGAATATAGGTGTGTATCACATCAGACATGTTCTGATCCAGCCCTCTCCCTCTTTGTGGGGAGACGGGTATGTGGGGAATTTGGTAGGAGCAGGTCTCTCAACATACAGCCTCGGGTTATTCCCAGTAAACATCGGCCATCAAGCCCTCTTCTGTGTGTTCATTTTGGACAGTATCAAATGAGGTTTCACAGCTCTCTGCATTCTGATCAGGCCTATCCATGCCACGAGCCTCTCTCTTTTGTTTGCAGTGGAGATTTTATTAACATTTTGTTATCTGTTGTAATCCACTGAGCAGTCAGTTCTTTCTGTGAGATGCTGATCTATTTGCAGCATGCAGGGATTCACACAGAGTGAGCGCTCTGCTACCCTGGCTCACAGCTCTGCAGAGGTTTTGCTGGGACCCTGAAATCTGGCCCTTGTTGGAGCAGGACATAAAAGTAACAGCTGCCTTTATTAGATGCAAAGCTGACAGGAGAGTGAGTACATTGTAACAGATCCATGCCCGCCTAGGACCCTGGATTTTTATCTGTACAAGTACTTATGCCACCCTCTTCTCTGTGCTATCATATCTGTCATGCTGCACACAGGTACTGCGGCCTCTCGTGACTCCACAGTGACAACAGAACTAGAGCTCAGATCCTCCTGCCATGAAAGTATAGGCCCCAAAGGAGAACCTGTTAGCAGTACAGCCCCTCTGACACACAGATGAGTCTCACCCTCCTGACCTCAGTGTAGAATGATTCAGAATGAAAAGGGTCTAGCTGAGGCTGGAGAGTTCTGCTAGCGAGAATTGCATTGGCATAAGCACCAGCCGGAACACAACCGACAAGAGTCCTCCATCCTCAGAGCTCCAGGTGCAAGCTGATCAGCGGAGAAGTTTCGCTCCAGGGTAAATCGTGGCACAGGTGGCCAGATGGATCTTTTTATACCTTTCTCTGCAGCATCAGACACAAGCTACTGTTGGGGGATGAGAGAAGGAGCTAGATGGACATTGGCCTTGTCTGGTACAACTTTGCCCTCTTTTATCCTTCCCCCCGCAAACCCTTCCTCTTCTGCTTGTCTTCATACACGGTGAGCTTCTCCGGGCAGGTGCTGTCTCCCCCTGTGTAGCTGTAGACGGCCGAGCACACTACGGGCACTGCTGTAATACTAACACCACCTAACCCCTCAGCTGCAGCTCCTGGAACACCAAAAGCCTCCCCATATACACAGTGTGGTCCTGCGTGCCCCTACACATGCCAGTGCAGGACCCCTCCCAGTGACATGGTCCCCCAACTGGCTAATACAGACCCTCCTACAAACTGACTGAGGTTTTGTCTTCAGTGCAGAAAAGGTGTTTATTTGTGCAGTGTGAACCATCCCGCCGTAAATACATGTGGTTTGGGGCAGCGAAGAGAGAGCCTCAATATCCCCCACATCAGTACGACAACCTCATTTGATGTGACGCTTGGCCATAGTGTCTCGAAATCCCTCAACCCTGCCAACTGTTGAGTCCCCTCTGGGCCACGAGCACCACTTTCACATCCCTGCTCACCACATCCTGCTGAGGACCGAGCTTCACCTCATCTATCTCCACCCCTTCGCCCCCACTCGCATTCCCTTGGCACTCCCCGGCTAGTGCCTCACCATAGCAGCTCTCCCTTAAGAGTTATTTTCTAGTAAAAGAGATATACAGAGCAGTGTCCAGACTTTGCACTGGTCTTAAATACACCATAAAACATTCAGCAGCTTTTGTGGCTGGCTCCCTGCTCAGCTGCATTACAGATACAGGGCCTCCAGCCACTCATTTGTGCTCTGCCTCATTCTCTCTCCATACAGTTCTCTGGCTTGCGGGGCTTGCACAGCAGAGAATGGGCTATTCTACTGCAGGTTTGGGAGGGAACCTGGACCTGACGGCATAGGCAGGACATGGGACCCCTACCTGTATTTACCTGGCAGAACATTACCAGAGACAAAAGACTGGTGAACCTCAAGAGACGCACCTCAGAGAGTCCCTGCTTCTTGCTCATGTTGGGCTACACTGCTCCTGAGGTGAGGGAATTCTCCTCCAACCCATCATGCCTCTGGAGTGACAGGCCCTTTTGCACAGAGCACCACCGTAGGGCAACTGCAGCCCTGGGGCTACGGCAACTGACTGGCCTGGGATTTCAGTCCAACATGGGCTCCACTACCTATCTGAACCAGTCAGGTCTGCATCTTGCAGCCAGGGCCCCTCCATTCAGACTTCTCTCTCTCACCCTCCCCCCAGTGAAATAGTTACAGGCTGCACAAAGAGGGAGGAGTGGGAGGAAAGCAAGCTGGCAGGGAAATCCGTCTATGAAAGAAAGTGCAGGGGAAAGCAACATGGGGCATGGACGGACTGCTTTCCTAGACGCTTGATCTACTTGGCTGAAGGATCAAAAGCCCCTGCTCAGACCAGAGGGCTGGCATAAAAGGAAGCTTTCAGATAGTAAACTCTGAGCCCAAAGCATGATCCCAGCTGGAGAGAGCGAGACTTACAGAGCAGCCAGATTCACACGGCGCTTTGGCTCAGCCATGTGGAAGGAACTTTAAGAATCCCATTTCCTTCCCTTGTGCCAAAAGAGGTGAGGAAGAGGTTAATATCCACTGCCCCCTGTGGGGTGGGTGAGACCAACCTTGGTTTGCAGGCACCCAGCCTTTTGAAGGGGAGATCTGAGATGCCCCAGTTAAAACAAAACCAGAATCAAAGTCTTCTCAGCCGTTCCATGTGTGATTAGTTATAGAGCATCACCTGGGGATGCAAACGGTTTACTAATCGTTTGTATTACAGTGACTAGATGCCCCAGCTGAGATCAGAGTCCCAGCGGTGCTGTACAAACACACAGCCAGAGACAGTCCCTGCTAGGAAGAGCTTACACTGTAAGTAGACAGGTCAGAAAAAGGGTATGAGGGGAAACAAAGGTGACAAACTCATGCTCCTGGGCAGTGGCGGAGCCAGGACTACAACCCAGCTCTCTTGATTCCCAGCCCAGTGCCCTCGCCAGTAGACAGCACTGCCTCTTTGAAAAGCTGCATGGACAGAATGGTCCCTAGAACTGCAGACATGTCGCTGCAGGGAACGGAACTCCCAACCCTCACCTCCAAAACACACTGACCTGTGCAGAAAGTCAGCTAGTTCTGCCGCTACGCGGAGTGGAGAAACACTTGAGCAGTTCTGGTGGGATCTACCCAGTAGGGGGCAGTGGGACACACACCAGACAGCCAATCACAATTCATTGGAGTGACACAAGGAGGACATATTCCACCCCACGCCTGTGATGACAGCTTCTGAGGCTCTCAATAGAATGAAGTGAGGATTATTTGCTCATCTAAACCTAAGGGAACTGGGTGACTGACAAATGTAATCTGTAACTCCTCTGCATGCTCCCGAACAGGATCCCAGAGCACTAGTCAGTTGTGGGCTGGCATAGGAATGTAAGGGCATTTGCACTGAGCTGCTGCTTTCTCTCACTGCTGTGGTTGGAGCTTACTATTTCTGAGTCCGGATACTAACTGGAATAGAAATGTAATTCAACTCCAGGAGCAAGATGGTAGGTGCTCTCTCTGAGCCAGAGAAACCAGCTCAAAGTACTGCAAAGGGACAGTGTGTGACAACACAACCAGCCAACCCCCAGGGAAAAGGATTACATCAGAAGACCACGCATTGACTGCAGATCCTGAGGGCAGAACCCTTGGCAGATGCTGTGCCTGCCAAATCTGGAGTCTCCCAAGCTGGGG
Source organism: Lepidochelys olivacea (assembly GCF_965140295.1). Taxonomy (NCBI): domain Eukaryota; kingdom Metazoa; phylum Chordata; order Testudines; family Cheloniidae; genus Lepidochelys; species Lepidochelys olivacea. Next base: position 150,253,400 of record NC_140413.1, on the reverse strand, counting down.
TGAAGACACCTTGCTCAGGCACCAGGCTTATATTTCTGCCATTCACCCAGCCCTGGTCAATACCAAATGGCATGTCCTGATGTCTGGTGATTCAATCACAAGGTGACCTCGTGTCAGCCTTGTACTAACCGGCAGGCAGAGAACCAAAGAGCATTATCCTGCACTCTCTGCTGAACTCCTTCTGTCCCGGACAGACCCAGCAGAGAGCCTTGAGATGGCATAATCAGGGAATATTGTGGGTTTTACCCTTTCCTCCAGCATACAGCTGGAGATAGCATACCGGACTAGATGAGCTACAGTCATAGAATCAGAGAAGTTAAAGATGGTGCCCATGGGCTATATTAGAAATGCTGAGGGTTACGTAAAAGAGTCCAGCTATTGGGGCATCTGTCCCTCCCACACAGAGAGTGCAGGATTGTTCTCTGCACCTCTGCTCCTAATCCTAGGGGTTGATGAGTTCAGCTGTGGGCTGCTGGCATGTCAATATCAGAAAGCACACAGATTGACCATTACATGAATATTCAGAGGAGCTTAAGCTGAGAATCTGATGAGATTAATTTTTCTACATAATGAAAATGTTGTTTTTAATGTTGGCCACAAGCTAAATCTGCTTCAGGATTTAAATATGATGAAAAAAAGTAATTTCTTCTTTCCTTGTTTCTGCATTTCTCATTTGGTGTCTTTTTATCTCACATGTCAGTGGGGAAAAATCAACAACAGCACCTGCTTCCATGAACAGAAGGAATATCTGTTGAGGAGTAGAAGGTCATGGGAGGAGGATGATCAGAAAAGCTAAGCCAACCCCAGCCATTCTATCAGAGCAGCCCCTTTCATATCGTCCATCGAGTGGTGTTTGCAATCTGATCAGGCTGGTATCAGAAGCAGCAGCATCCAGAAATGGCAGCTTTGGCAGGATTATGCTAGCAGAAGCTTGCATCACTAATAGCTTTAGCTGCATCCAACTTCCTACAGAACAGCGGAATCTGCTAACTGCATTCTATTAAAAGCCCCTAGCTTTACATTATTTTATGCAATTGTATCAAACTGTGGCCACACATTCATCATCAGCAGGTATCAAACCTCAGACCTTCGGCACTGGCACCTGCCACTTGAGCTGAAAGAGTAACTCCACTAAATGTGAATAACTAGCAGTCTGCTATAATCACTGAGGCCAGCCAGTGTCTAGAGAGAGGCACGACTGCATGCATTAAGCTAGTGTGTTATGCGATATTAGCACCAGGGATATCGAATTCTGTGCCTTATGACTCTCTGGACTGCATCAAATGTACATCTAGATTTACATGATAGAAACATAAAAATCTGGACCCTAATCCCTAGCATCTACTGGTACCAGTTGTATCTTCCCTGGTAAATTAATAGAAATTGCTTGGTGCTGGAGCCACTAGCCAGAGGAACCTGCAGCTGTCAGCTTGTGTGTTAAGTACAGCCTCGCTTATACAGAAACCTCAGGGTCCGGAGGAGGGGAGGGCATTTTATGAACAGCTCCAGTCCCATGAGCTATCACACTGCAAAACTGAAGGGTTGGATATTTGATGAGCCCATCTCCCCAGTGAAACCCTTAGGGGGACCTCTGCATTCTAAATCATAGGGAGAGAGGAACACAGAAAAGAGTGAATTTTGCTGAAGTGCAAGTCTTTTCTCCCCACTCCTAAACAGGGACCATCCTCAAATCAAGAGGGAGCCATTTCATTTGACACCAGAGACAAGACTCCCTCTTTTGGCAGGATTCTAGCATAAGAAAGGTTCAGACCAGCCGGAAAGTGGTTTGGTTCAATATCCCTGAACAAAAAACTGCCTGGTGGATGTTCTGAACGCATGACAGTCACTCTACAGCTAAGTCTGTAGCTGGTTTCAATTATAAACCAAGAATTGCACACTCTCCCCGGAACTATCTTAAAAGCTCCTTGCCCTGTGCTTTCTCCTGTCCAGAAGACAGGTGGATTGCGTGGGTGTCTAGAAAATTTGCTGTTAATGGGACAAGCCATTTTGAGAGTTTGGAAAGGATGAAAACTAGCTTTTATTTGCTCATCCAAAACTCCAAAGCAACTGCAGAGACGACCCTCCCATGTGTTTATGCACTAGCCCTCACTGAGAGCTGCTGCCCAGGGTGATGTCTGACAAATTGAAGAGCAAATTTTTTCAGTTATTAGCAAAGATGGAGCTGATCCAACCCCCCAGACCAGAATCCCACTGAACTTTGGGAACTTTTGGCTCTCAATCTGACCTTTGTGACTCAGGTCTGTCCTTCTTCAATTTCTAAAAATGATCTCCACGTGCACTGATAACATCTCTGAGAGGTCTGGCAAGTGCTACCAGGCCCATTCCAGCTAATCAATGTTTTTCTTTCAATAAAGCGAGTCTCCAGTCCCTATTGTTGCGGAAATCCTGGAGCCTCCAGAACAAATGCTGGGCTTTTAAGTCTGTGTCACAAGGACTCTTCTAATAACTCAAAAGATTATTCAAGGTGAATTTAAAGGGAAAGGGGCCTGATTCAATATTGTGTTACTCAGACGTAAAATTGGAGCAACTCAGTGGTGAATTAGGTCCAATGAGGTTGTCTCACCTAGTCCAAACCTTGTCTGCCCCAGCCCCTGTGCTGAGCTCTTGTTCCTGGCAACCCGCCTCTCTCTGAAGATACAGAGACTAATTCATTCTCATCTCCAGGAATAGGGTTGGTGCAAGCTTTGCTCTTATCACTTCTTGTGTTTCTTTTGATCCTAACTTCCTGGCTGGGATGCAATGGAGGTCTCGGTGGTATGGACCGAGAGGGTGTGTTATGGGTGTGTGAGTCATGCCCATGCCGTGTGGCACCCTGTCTCTCCCTGGCGGTGGTTAGGCCACTTAGGGTATGTCTACTCTGCAAAGAAAAACCCACAGCACCGAGTCTGAGAGCCCAGGTCAATTGATTTGGGCTCACAGAGCTAAAAATAGCAGTGTAGACATTCCCCCTCGGGCTGGAGCCCAGGCTCTGAAATCTGGCGATGGGGGAAGGTCCTGGAGCCCAGGCTCCAGCCTGACCAGGAATGTCTACGCTGCTATTTTTAGCCCCACCAACCGAGGCCCACAAGCCGATTCAATTGACCTAGGCTCTGAGACTCAGGGCATGGCTACGCTGGAAACTTCAAAGCACTCCCACGGCAGCACTTTGAAGTGCGAGTGTGGTCGCATGCCTGGGCACTGCCTACAGAAGGATTGCCCCGAACCCCTCGGAGCAAGTACCATGCTCCAGGGCAGAAAAGCAGCATCCGTAGCAGTTTAATGATCGGCAATCCCAGAAGAGGGGGACTAGGCCTGTGTCATTCTGTGCCCGTAGCAGGCAGCTCGCAGACAGCCTGGGCCCCTTGGTGGCTGCACTGCCTGCCTCATTGGGACATGACAGCATGGCAGCCCTGTGACAAGTGCAGCAGCTTTGATTTGTTGCCAGGTGGCTGTTGACACACATTAAGACCAAGCCCTTAAGGGGCTGCACAGTCAAGCTCCTCCCACCCGTCTTGGGAACTCCGCCAAGGATTTCATTTCTTTCTAGCGAGGTTACATTACAGCTGCCCTCCCCGTCTCTATGAGAATCTCTTCCCTTCCTGCTGCTGCTAATGTGGGAAGTGAGGGGCATGGGATGGGCAAGGAGACCAAGCAGGCTCAGGCGCGCAATGCCACTAATATCTGCCTTAGTGCCACGTGGGGGATGTTCATCACATAACACCAATCGGGACCACATGACTGACGGGGCACCACACTGATACTTCTAAGTCCATAGGGAGCGAAGCATCACAGCCCCTTCTGGTGCAGCTCCCTGCAAAGCCCTCAGTCTCCTTGCACAGGAATTGGAGCTCCCTTTTAAATAGTTTGTGATCCCTTTAGTGGCCTTCAGAGCCTTCTGCGTTTGAGATGGCACCAGAACCCTGCCGCAGCAGCGGTGCCTATAGGTAGCTAGGTCTTGCATGTGGTGTATAGGTTATTTGGGCCCAGATGCTCCCGGTATTCAGGTGCCTAACTCCCACTGATTTCAACTGGAGTTGGGCTTTAGACTCCACTCTGCCCTCTGGTTCCTTCCTGTGACATTTGCTGTGAAAAAAGCAAAAAACACACTCCTTGGAGAGGAGGATGAGCTCCTGAACCAGGAACACAGTGAATTAGACAGTGATTCCTGAAGCCAAGGGGACATGGAAAGGAAACTCTAGTCTGCAGCCTATGGGACTGTGAGTAACCTGCTCATTTACAGAAAAATAATTTTAAAAAGGACTAAAATTGTCTGTTTTGGGGAGGGAAATGGCCTTGTTTGATTGCTCAGTAGAGGACTGGCCCAGTTCTATTGAGAGACTAGAACAGTATACAGTAATAGCTAATAGTATAACTGATGAGAAAATGGTGGTGGTTTTACTGACCGTAATGGGGGCTAAGATTTATAACCCACCACGTAACCTAACAGCTTCTATTGAACCTGCAGACAAAACATTTGCTGAGATTGTTTGCTGGAAATTTTACCAAATCACCTCTCCCCAAAGCCACTGGTGATTGCAGAGCCCTTCTGCTTTTAGAAATCGAATCAATAAGAAAATGAAACAAGTTCTGAATATGTGGCTGGATTAAAGAAATTAACAGAGCATTGCCAGTATGGAAAGTGTTTAAATGATGCATTAAGGAACCAGCCAGCGTGTGGTATTCAAAATGAAACAACCCAAAACTGTTATCGACTGAGGCTCATTTGACACCCAAACGTGCTCTAAAAATTGCTGTATCAATAGAAACAGCTACTAACGATGCCAGGGAACTACAACGACATCATGTAATCTGTGCAACAAATTAACTGGGGTCAAGCAGAAAGCACAGCACGGACAACCCTCAAAGACTAAATGCTTTCATTGTGAGAGAGTCGCACCATGCAAATAATGGTCGATTCAAGGACAAGCCCTGTAGAAACACACAGACATTTTCACATGCAGGTCAGTGCAAAAAGCACAACCACCCCACCAGGCCACAGAAACCATTTACTCTTGGCTACACATCAACCACCTCTGATTGCAATTTTTAACCCAAAGACAGTACAAGTAATGGCTGCAGCACAATTATGGGGATGGGCAATATTCCTGGGAACTCTCTGTTAGTGCTGAGTTCAAAAGCATCAACCAACGACCAACGAGTGAATGCAGCTTGCTTGTTACACTTGCCATTGGAAGTTGCAGGTAAGGCTACGGAAGTGAAATCAGAGATGGTCACTCAGTTCTACCTTACGATGAATGGATGGATTTATGTACACAAACAACAGTTTCCAGCTTTCTCTGCCTGTAAAGCACAGTAGAGTATATATCACGGTGTGACCCAAGCCTGATTATTCCTATGGAGCTCAGGTCATGTGTACTCCAAGAATTACATGAAGGCCATTTGGGAATTGTAAAAATGAAAGTCTTTGCCAGGAGTTTTGTGTGGTGGCCACAGATTGATACACAAATAGAGGAAAGGACAAAACAATGTTAAGGTCATCAACAAAACACAACACATGCCCACACATGTTCCTTGGAATCCTTGAGAGCAACCAACTGCTCTGTGCCAGCAAATCCACATAGACTACACTGGACCATTAATAGGACATATATTTTTGATTGTAGTAGATGCCCATTCTAGATAGCCTGAAGTATTCGGTATGAGTTCAGCTAATTCAGCACAGACAGTGGAAGTGCTTAAGACTATTATTTTCATGGATGGGAGTTCCCGAACAGATTGTAAGTGACAATGAAACTCAGTTCACGTCTGAAGAGTTTCAATTGTTTGTCAAAAGAAATGGTATCGAACGTCACATCAGCACCTTCCCATCCAGCCACAAATGGATTAGCGGAAAGGTTTATCCACACATTCAAGCCAGCGATTCATGCTCTGGCTTTGGATAAAAGTAGTATACAACATAAGAGTACAGATTTTTATTTCACCTCTAGAAATGCGGCACATGCTACTACAAATTACACACCAGTTCTGTTGGTTACAGCTGTAATTTAAGGTCTCACCTGAACTTGTTAAAGGCTGATCTAGAAGGGAACATTCACAGAAATAGCCTGATTGAATTGCCACAAGTAGTCACATCCGAGAGTGCAGTTTTCATGTTGGAGAAAATGAAGATACTTTCAAGATAATTCATAGGAACCTGGAGCAATTACATCGCAGATGAGACCCCTGTCTTAGCAGGTAGAAGTGGTACCAAATATGTCATGCAGAAGACATGCACGCCCTGTTGAATGCGTGCTTACAAGCTGATGATCTATCCCCGGGAGGCCTAGTGAAAATAAGCCGATAATAAAGCCGCAGCTGGTGCCTTGTGATAGCACCAGTGAGCCTCAGGTCCCTGTTTCTCCTAAAAGTGACCCTAATACTACAGAGCAGGAAGATGCTGTTGATACAGCTACACCACAAAGTGCAGACATGGTTCCAGACACTGGTGTGATGCCGATGAGACGTTTTCCAGAGAGAAGTCATAATCCAGCTCTCAGATTTGAAGTGGAGCCCTTGTCTATTTAATGGCAGTAAGGCATTGGTAATTCTTCTTTAAAATTATGCCCTTACACATTAAGGGGGAAGGCATATGTACTGCACAACAATGGATCGTATCCTTTAAATAGTTTGTGAGCCCTCAAATGGACCTCATTGTCTTTTATGTTCCAGAAGCCACCAGAACCCTGCCAGAGCAAGTGTGTGTACATAGCTAAGCTTTGCATGTTGTGTATAGTCAGTAAACACCCCACTGAGCCTATTTTGTTCCTTCCTGTTAGGCAAAGAGCAAAAGACACAACAAGAACCATGGCTATTATTAGGGAAGGGGAACTCTGTCAGGCCCTCCAGTCTGCCCGCCTTGGTAAGGACAGCATTGCTCTCTTTCTTGCAGGTTTCCACCTCCTCCATTGAGTAAGCAGTTACATAGCCGCAGTGTTATAATTTGGGTAGGCAGGAACTCAGGACTGATCATCCCATGTGAAGCGTGAGTGGAAATGCATGCAGCCCTGAGATGGGGATATGGCAAACTAACAGAGGAGGAAGGGAGGAACTGTGCTGGAGCCAGTGTCTATCCAGGAGCAGTCTCCTTTTTGGCTCACATAGAGAAGATGCTCAGAGCCAAACCTGACCTGCTCTGGGGACTCTGCTGTCCCTTTGGATACTCACTGGAGTTTTCCCTCACTTGTAACGGACTGAACCACATGACACCCCACAACATGGGTGCCCTCCCTACTCCTCCCTATGGGGGACACAGAGCCATGCTGACACAGGGATATTGGGATAAGTGCCTTGCAGGTGGGGGTGGGATGGGAAAACCTAGGGGCTGCAGGAAGTAACATTAGCTATGGTCTTCCTTCAAAATCAGTGCTGTGGGGGGCACCGAGATGCAGGGAACAGACATGGATGACTCGTATCCTTCTGAATCAATATTGACACCAGTGGTCCAGTGCGGCACGAAGGGGTGGTCCGGTGGTCCAGTGCAGCTGGAGGAGCCGAGCTTCTGTAGCTAGACCCTTGTTTCCTAGGCTCCCATATTCCAAGGGTGGCATTTTAAGATGACTAAACATGTGACCCCCGGTTACATGGAGTGGAGCATGCATGCTCCCTAACAGCATCTCTCCAAGAAGTGCCTCTCTGTCATCACAGCTCTGGCCAGCAAAGGGGCCAGGGACATCCCCTGGCCAACACCTGTTCAATTTCAGTTGGGTTCCCCCTTCCTTGGCACAATCCCCATCTGTCGTCCCATTCCCTCTCTCCCCACCCACATGGCGGTGGGGGGCTGTTAGTGTAGGAGTAGATCCAATAAGGCATCACCACAGGCTAGTCAAAGCTCTGGCTCTTTGCAGTTCAAATCTGCTGGCTCCAGGAGCATCCTCTCAATTAAAAAAGAAAAAATAAACAAAAGTACTTGAGAAGCACTGGGGTTTAAGGAGCCGAAAGAAAAACTGGGAGGGGGCAGGCAGTCGCTGGCCTGCCTTTGGCATCCAGCCAGCATCAAAGCTTAATTTAATTAAATATATTTTTATTTAATAAGATGCATCTGCACTCAAGTTGCGGAGTGCGGTGTCAGACACGGTACTGAATAGCTTACATGGGAGAGACGGCAGCCGGTCTCCATCAAACCCCTTCCCGATGTCCCCATCAGGCACTGCTACAAAGTATGACCAAGTAACACTACCTACTCTTCTATGGCACTTTTCATCAGTGCGTCTCAGAGTGCTTTCCAAAAGCCAAGCACCTTACAGGGCATGTATACGGAATTGCTTCCCTTGCCAAGGAAATGCAGCCACCTTTGGGACAGGAGCACATTTACCATCACACAGCAATGCGATAACCCTTTAGGGGGGGAAGTGAAGAATACCGTATTCAGGTGAAATTTCCGAGCACGTTTAGATCAACACGACATAGTTTGGAATATGATCAGGACACCAAGGCTGAAAACTGCCACAGGTTCTTTATTGGCCACAAGAGGTCAGAACCTGAGTTTTAGGCCTTATCGGAAAGATGGTACAATCAGCAACCAGAGCCCTTTGCATCATACTGAGGAAGTGGGTTCAGTGCTGATTCAGAGGAAAATCAGTCACCAACACCATGTGCTACAGCAGCTGGGGCTTTCCTTTGGGTCTTCCCATCCAAGTAACAACCAGGCCAGACTCTGTTTGGTAGGTGATGAAATCCCAGCTGCAGGGGAACAATGATGGGCCTGATAGATTTCAGATTATTTTAAGGATCTACTAAACATTTTTAAACAATGACTCCCCACTTTTTACACTAGTACGTAATCCAAGAATAAGGGGAGGGTGGATGAAATTGGCAGCCTACACACACACCCTCACAAAACAGGTGGAATGCTCTGCTGCAACATACTATGGGACTGAGGTTTTAAAGGGGTAGGAAATTGTATGGCCAACAGTAATGTATTTTGTTATGCATTAAAATAGGAAGAATCAGCTTTCATGCTTCAGAGCATCAAATAATCACCCAGAGAGGTCAAGAAGGAATTCCCTCCTCCCCTAATAATTCTCATCACTTTTCCTTCTGTAGATTTGAAAGCGCTTTCCAAAGGTTGGTTAGGATCATTCATCCCTCTGACAGATGGGGATACAAACATAGAGAGGTTAAGCCTCATGTTGCACAGCATGTCTATGTCAGAGCTGGGAAAAGAACCCAGGAGTCCTGGCTCCCCACTCTGGAGTCTTTCTCCAGTAGGCCATGCTGCTGTACCTCCCTGCCTGTGGAGCATTGCACAGGAGATCAAAGGCACTCCAGGTGTTCTTCTGAAGAAGTGAATATTGGCCTCTGGATAGTGAGTTTGCTAAACCAGTAGTTTGAGTTGGCACCATCAAGTTGACACTTCCTAAGTTATACACCAAAAGGGTGATTTTTAAACCTTGCTACAAAGTCTGAAATCTGCTGGGGCCTCCAGTGCACCCTGATTTTCAGAGGCTCTCTCAGGGCTCTGGTCTCCACTTACTTTTCCATCTTCCTTTATCCTCATTCTTTTAAAACCTTCGCGTAACATCAGAAATAAAGCTGCTTTCAAATCTCTTTTCCTGCTGTGGTATTCCATCGCCTTCCACTCTCCATTGTTCCCTGTTGCCCTTGAAAAATGATTTAAGCCAACTGCGCGCTCCCATCTCTGAGTAGACCTTTTCGTTCCTTTTTAGCATGTCAATTTAAAATGAAAAAGCAAAAACAAACAAACAAAGAAGGCTACAAAGGCTCCATATGTGTCTTGCTACCTGCAAAGCAATTTAATCCATTTGATTTTCTCTAGCATCCTCAATACACAGCATCACAGAGCTCTGCACACTGAGAGGTAGTCATAAGCTAATGAGAAAGAGAAAGGCTTAATAACATCTTCCATTCATAGATCACCTTTCATTCTGAAGGGCCCCAACGCGCTGTACAGTTATATCATCTATGCAAGCACCACTGAAATGCAGCAAGCTCTGAAGAGGGGGTGATCAAGTTGTTTGTGCACTGCACAATTACTATGTAAAGTCATACTCATAACTGGAGTGAAATGCCTTCCTAAGTCCTATGGAGACTGGCTTACAAGCTGCAGCACAAGATTTTATTACCCTTAGTCAGTGATGAGCTGCCAAAATCTTAACAACCGGTTCCCTCCTCACTCCACAAGAGCGTCGTTGCCCACCCCTGCTCCCCAGGACTCCTGCCCCATCCAACCCCCCGCGTTCCTTGACTGCCCCCAGAACCAGGCAGGAGGGTCTCGTGGGCCACCCTAGTGGGTGCCCACCCCACCCCTAAGAGCCAGAGGGACCTGCCGGGGGGCAAGGTGGGGAGTCCCAGCAGTGTTTACCTGGGGCAGCTCCCAGGAAGCATCTGGCAGGTCCCTCTGGCTCCTAGGGGTGGTGGAGCGTAGCTGGGGGGGGAGCAGGGGGAACGGCCGCTCCCCACACTGATCACATCAAAAGTGGCACCTTAGGCACCGACTCCATGGGTGCCTCGGGGCTGGAGCATCGGGGCTGGAGTGCCTCGGGGTGCCTCGGGGCTGGAGCACCCACAGGGAAAATTTGGTGGGTGCAGAGCACCCACCAGCAGCTTCCCGCCCCGCGCCCGGCCCCAGCTCACCTCACCTCCGCTCAGCCTCCACCCCTGAACGCACTGCCCCGCTCTGCTTCTCCATGCCACCCCACACCAGCTTCCCACGAATCAGCTGTTCGGCGGGAAGCCTTGAGGGCTGAGAAGCAGGCGACAGCTTTGCACTCAGGCCGAGGGTGGCAGAGGTGAGCTGGGGCAGGAAGCAGTTCCCCTGCGTGGCCCCCCTCCCCCCAGTTACCTGCTGCAGCCCTCCTCGCGCCCCCCCCGCCCCAGCTCACCTCCACCTCCCTGGGCCTGAGTGCGAAGCCACCGCCTGCTTCTCAGCCCGCCCCGGCTTCCCATGTGAACAGCTGATTCGCGGGAAGCCTGGGGGCGGGGTGGAGAAGCAGTGTGGGGCGGCGCGTTCAGGGGAGGAGGCAGAGGCAGAGCAGAGGTGAGCTGGGGGCGGGGGTGGGGCAGGGAGCTGCTGGTGGGTGCTCTGCACCCACCAAATTTTCCCCTTGGGTGCTCCAGCCCAGCCCTGGAGCACCCCTGGAGTCGGCACCACTTTTGGCCGGATGTTAAATTTAGAAGCCCTTTTAGAACCAGTTGTCCCTCGCTGAACAACAGGTTCTAAAAGGGCTTCTAAATTTAACAACTGGTTCTAGCAAACCGCTGCGAACCGGCTCCAGCTCACCACTGCCCTTAGTATTATTCTAGCTTATTTTGCTACAAGTATAATTAAGCATTAAATGATCCAGATCTGTAGTATTTTGTACAATAACTTCCTGTTGCAGAGAGTTCCACAGGTTAAGCACATACTGTGTAAAGCATTATTGCCTTTGATCAGTTCTAAATCAATTATTTTAACTTCATCCATAATTTTCCTTGTTCTCAAGATACTCAGGGACAGGATGAATGTGAGACACTGATCAGTTTCCATGTTATACTGAACACCTCAGCTGGGTCCCCTGGAACCTGTCTCTTTTCTAACATTCATACAGCACAGCCAGCAAAGACACAACATGCCCATTAAGTCTTCTTCTCTCCCTGCCCTCTGCATACCTCCAAACTAAAATGTTATTAAAGCGAATGTTAAGAGTGTCTGTACATCTGCATATAGTGCTTAGATTATCCACAAATACAAAGTTTGTTTTAAAAGCGAGAAGATACATATGGTGCATAATCAGCAATAACCCAAATTAAGGTGAATCCATTTAAGAATGGAGTTTAGATATTAGCATCCAAATATTCGGGTACATCACTCATGAAAAGTTTATTCAGAGAGAAGGTTGTAGAAAGCAAATATAGCAATGAGTGACGATTGTCCCTCCGTAGTTGAGAATGTAGCGTAGGTTGTCCATTTAGAAAATACAATCCATGAGGGAAGTATTTCAGTTACTTTCCCCACTGCGCTTCTCATTGGCACTCCAGTTTATCCCTCCCGGTATTGCCGATGTCCCGTGATGTGTTCTGTGTAGCTACAGCCACTGCTAATCTCATCAACTAGCCAATATGTCCATTCCCATTGGCAAAGCACCATTAGAGATTTAGGTACCAGTGGATTCTGAGATGATTATTGCCCTTTAATCAAGTACAGTTGGCTCATTCATGACTCTGTGACAGGCAAAATCCCCTGCGTTTACCTTAGGAATAAATATTATTATGACAAGCCCTAACAGAAACTAGACATATGGATGGAGAGTGCCTAGGAATTCTGGGGAACACCATCTGCAAGAGTGTCTTGAAATTCCTCTTTTCTAGAGGAGGGAGATGTAGAGGCCATGCTCTGCCCATAACACACTGGAAACCACCTATTCCTAAAGAGAAGGCATAGAAATCCAAGCCCAAAGAATGGGGTGATTATGGTATGTTGACTTCCCTGTAGACCAGAGTTCTACCCACTAGGCAACACTGCCTTTCCTATACAATATGAGAGGCCCTTCTCCCCAGACCAGGCCAGAAAAAAGTCCAGGAGTATAAATATCCCTTCAGCATAGCCAGCCTGAGAACTCAGTGATTTGGTTTGTAAATCTCCTTTCTGGGGTAGAGCAAGCTCTCGGTGTAACCATCCCAATGCAACAGGCATCTTCCTTACAGTGTGTAGAAATGATATTGTCTTTCCTCATTACCCTCCTGAGTGCCACCTGTAAACCATGTCCATCCCTCCCTATTACAGCAGCCCCTGGGGATTCAGGCTCTTTCTCTGCTTAATAGCAAAGTGGTATTAATATTTCAATATCCACATGATATATAATGGGCCATGTTAAAAATCAATCAACAGGCCTTCCCTCATTTCCCCATGTCTGCCGGTTTAATGGAGGAAATTGCGACTGCCCGAGACCTTGAATTCCGTTGGTTATTTTTTCCCCTCCGTGGATGCGTTTAACCCATCATTTAAAAAAAAAAAAAACTTTTAAAAGCCCACGGCTTTTTCTTGATGTACGTGAGGGGGCAGGGGAAAAGTTTGGTTCAGCTACTGGGGGTGGGAGGCAGAGCCTTTCAGCTCCTAAATGAGCAGCTCTGTGGGGCCCAGGGCAGCGAAGACAAAGGTGGGCCTGATTTTCCAGTGTTTGGGGGTGAAGCAGACTCTGCAGGTCATGAGACGGAGGGGCTCAGCTCCATTAGTAGTGTTTCACAAAACCCAGCCCTCCCCACTGGAAGTGACACGCCCCCTTGTTGGAAGCCTCGAAAGAGAAGCCAAAGATTGCATGAGCCATGGAGACCCAACTCCCTTCTGCAGGGGGCAGGGTGTTGCTCCTGGCAGAGGCATTTAGAAGGGAGCGGGGGGGGGGGGGCGTTGGAGGAGAAGGGAAGCTTGCCCTGACTTCAGGATCCAGGACTGCCGGCTAGATACCTTTCACCCACACCGGCATTCTTCTTCTCCAAAAGAGGAACTGAAACATATGAGCAGCTACCGGTTATAGCAGCAGTGGTCCAGCTGGGGAGGAATCACATGTGGGGAGTGCTGGGGTCAGGCTCCACCTACCATCTCAGAATAGCTGGACGATAAGCAACGTAACAGCAATCGCTAGTCATCAGAGTTAGTGCCCCATTCAGATAAAGTGGGGAAGCTATGCCAGGCAGGGTTATTGTCTCAGGATGCTAGTCTGCAAACTCAGCCAGACAGCATGATATCAGGGCATACTTTGAAGGTTTCCTCTTCAGCCATAGAGGAAACTTCCTTTGTATCCAGAGATCACTGGGTCATTGGAGAGGTATGGGTACAGCAAACTGTTCCACAGTGACTCACAACAGCTGGGTTTGCCCCAGCTAATCTCAGCCAGGTGACTACGCAGTGGGCCTTGTTCCTTTTCTCCTGCAGCATTTCGGGGTCTGGTTCACAGCCCAGTCCTGCCACCTTCGTGCTTCTCATCCCTCAGCTCGTGTCTGCTAAGAACACGACTGCGACCCCACGCACCGACACAACTCATTTCACATCAGCCACCAAACTGGGGAGGGAGAGGACAAGAGAACAAACTCCTGACCAATGTTAGTCACTGCAGGAAGGTGCTCAGAAACTACAGTGATGAGCATGGTATAAGAGTTTATATAGAAGAGAATAGCTGTCAGATTAAGGACCGCCGCTGAGTTCCCAAATACTGTGGAGGTTCAGAGGAGACTCAAAATTCCAATGATTAGACAAATTTCCTGAGCTATTCAGTCAGAAAAAGCTGGGCTGGTTATTTCAGAGTCCCCTCTTCCAGATAGGACCCGCAAGCTCAGAGACGGCATGGAAACCTAAAGAAGTTAATGTTTTTCCCCCAGCATCAGCAAGAGGTGAGGGGAGCGATTCGTATTTCAGTAGGGCAACCACTAGTGTTGGATGGAAATAAGAGAAAGCCATATGACAAATAGAGGACATATTTTAAGGGACATTTTAGGGAAACACCAGTTCCCTTAGCATATCAAGTGTACTTTTCTACTGCCCTCAAATATACAATGCCATTACCACAAGCTTCAATTTAATGTTTAAAATGGTCAAGGGATGTCCCTTAAAATAAGGGAGGGTTGTCACCCTATATTTCAGCCACCACTATGTCATTGGGTTATAATTTCTGATCACTAGCCATGACTGATCTGGGACTGGATTGGCACCAGTGACTAAGGGGGGGAGTCTCCACCTCCCATCCCCTCATCCAGCCAGGCTCTGATAAGGTGCAGTGTTTTGCTTCCACTCCAGCTACTGGCCCCTTTTCTGTCATGTCTGTTCAGGAGCCATTCTGGCCCCACCTCCGGTTCGGGGGAATCTTAATGGAATCGTGATTCCATTAAGGGGGGGTATATCAAGTGGGGCGGGGCAAAGAGGGCTGAGGGTATCCAGAGATGAACTCCACGTTCCAGAGTCCTGGAGGAGATGCAAAAAAATGCCGCCGAGAAAGAATAAAACACAGAGTGGAGGGGAAAAAACATGCTCTCACTTTTTGCAAAGGCACCAGTCCCAGACATGTGGTTGGAGGTGTGTCCACCAACATCCCCAGAGCTCTCAATCCGTACCGTCTCTTTCTTGCCTGCCCCACGGTCCTGCAGCACCAGTGATGAACTCCAGAAAGCTTTGCTCCAGCCAGTCAAAACCTGTACAGCGCACAAAGCTTTCTGGGGCCGGCATCTGCACTGCAGCGGTGAATAGGATCAAGGGAACACCTGCTGGAGCTCCACACTCAGATGCTCCAAAGGGGACAGGCTGCCTTGGCTAGCCAGTTCCTCTCACTGGTTACCAATAATCCCTTGAATGGCATAGGGGGAATGTCTGACCTCCCAAAATGTTCGCCCAGCACCTGCAGCCACACAGTTCTGCCAACACACCTCTTAGCCAACCCACCACAGGAGCACACCCTTTCACAGGCACTTTTCAGGGCCAACTGCTGCACAAGGTCAATGAGCGACCCCATCTCTTTGTTCGCATCATACATCCAGTTCATCCTGTTTCCTTTCATTCTTCCCATGAACAGAGGTAACTTAGAAGCAGTGTAGCCGCTTCACCAGATTGTTTACTACAGAGACTCTCTGAAGTCAGATTAAACTGCAGCCCCAGTGTCAATTTCCATTTTAACTACACAATAAGGTATCAGCCCATTATCGTAATAAGGAGATTAAGCTGTGCATGACTCCGCACATTTACTCATGGCTGGGAACTTTGCTGCTATCTTTGCTAGGCCCCCAGGTTCTGCAGTGAGGTACTTTGCTCTGCTGATCCTTTTCCTCTGAGCTCCCCAGGGTGGCAGCTGGTTGGCAGGTGACGTTCCACAGGAGGTGCTGGCAGTACATCCCATACATCCACAGTTCCAGCAGCCTAGTCTTTCACAGGGCCCAAATCACTGCAGGGCTCCCAAGACAGGCATGTGGGCCAAAGTCGCCTTCTTCCCTTGCTCTCCCAAGGGGCTCTGCTGTTCTTTGACAGAATGGGTTGCAAACTGCATGCTTCCAAGTTCGGTTTGTGGCTTCAAAAATTCTGACCCACCCCTATGGCCAAGGCTAGCCTTATGTCTTTTGTCTGTGATGCTAGTAGCCAGCTGCCTCTCGCTGCAAGGTTTAGTGCTCAACCACGTCAAATGCAGAGGGTCTGACTGTCCTCTCGACACCTTTACTGAGGCCAGGTCTACATTATAAACGTACATCGGTAGAACTACATCGTTCAGGGGTGTGAAAAACCCACACCCCTGAGTGAAAAAGTTACACTGACTAACCCCACGTGCGAACAGTGCTATGTCAACAGGAGAAGTTCTCCCACCGATATAACTACTGCCACTCAGGGAGGTGGATTAATGACACCAGCTCTCCAGTCGGCTTTGTAGCATCTTCACTGAAGCACTATAGTGGTGCAGCTACACAGGTGCAGTGTTTCAAGTGTAGCTGTGCCCTAAGTTCAGTGCAGATACGCCGGGTTTATACCAACATAAGTGAGAGGACAGTCAGGCCCATGCATTTTAAGAGCTCTTGCTAGACTCTTCCTGGTTTTTCTCTTGGTAATCTGTTCTGTTAAGATTCTTCTGGGACGACACAACGCACAGTCATCCTGTGGAACTCCTTGCCAGAGGATGTTGGGAAGGCTAAGACTATAATGGGGTTCAAAAAAGATCTAGATACATTTGTGGAAGATAGGTCCATCAGTGGCTATTAGCCAGGATGAGCAGGGGTGGCATCCCTAGCTTCGGTTTTGCCAGAAGCTGGGAATGGGTGACAGGGGATGGATCAGTTGATGATTACCTGTTCTGTTCATTCCCTATGGGGCACCTGGCATTGGCCACTGTCGGAAGACGGGATACTGGGCTAGATGGACCTTTGGTCTGACCCAGTCTGGCCATTCTTATGTTCTTATCTTCACACTGGAAATCATCTCACCCGTCCAGACCAATCATAGCTGGATCCTAGCCCAGTCCAATCCTTGTCACCAATCTTCCCCTGTTGTGGGTTGTAGAATCACAAAGCACCCACCTGGATTTTCTTAACAAAACACACTCCTTCCTATTTAATTTGGAACGAGACATCCAAGGAACTTTTAGAAACCAATGGACGTGCTCAGATACTATAGAGGTGACAGATAACAGAGCTCTCACCGATCCTTGCAGTCAGCACTACTTCTAGCAGCTCTCAGGCTGCTCTTTTTCACAGCTCAGCCTCCAGACATCACTCATTAAGCACAGGTGCAGACCAGAGCATAGGCTGCAACAGTGACTCACCTGTCACTGTTTCTAGGTATGTTTAGCCAAAAGGAAAACAGCAACTTATTAGTTCACGCGGTTCACTGTGAAACACTTCGCCCTTCGCATGAACAGCTACCATTGTGCAAAGCATCAGCTAACAACACTCCTGCTCAGATTTTATGTCTAGAAAACAGCTTTCAGCCTGAAGGATCCCAAAGCACTTCAGAAGCTGTATACACACAGCTCCAGAGAAATGCAGCCACCTCTAACATGAAGCACTAAGCATACCATGCAGCAGGGAGGGGGAAGAGGACATTTAAGCTAAGGCAACACTACTAGACTTCCCATAAATGCTGTGGGATCTTTGACATGGACTCAGAGCAGCCATGACTTTGAATTGTAAGATCTCATCTAAAAGACCCACCCGGTACCCAATTTATCACCCCTCCAGGAGGAAAGACAGGGCTGCCCCTGGCAGGATTTGAATGTGGGGTTCTAGGAATTTTATGTGTTTAAAACCTGACAGGCCATTAAACTGTCCCATTTAGCTAGGGACGGAGATGCACTGGAGGAAGGTGGAATCCAATGGGCCACATTCATCCCTAATGTAATGTCACTGAGTCGCACCAGGGATGATGGTGGCCTAATCTCTAGGCAGGAGCCAAAGACAAGGTTAAGGATGGAGGGGTGGGTAGATCTCCCGCTTGGCTGCCAGAAGAGCCAGTCAGCCCACCTGGGCCACTACACCAACATGAGTGAGCAAGGGGAACTGCCAGCAGAGGCCCCGCAACCCACACCAAAAGCACAACTGGTCCAGAAGCGCCCTGGCCCTGCCCTCTTTGCCCCCAGAAGCAGGTGAGTGTGAACATGTACCTGGAGACTGTGTGTGGGGTGGGGAGGCAGGTGCCCCTCCCCCCAGTTTCTAGGGGAGATTTTAGGACCCCTGGCTATTCTAGCTCTCCCCCTCCCCCCCAGAGCAGTGACTGCTGTTAACCACGCTAAACGATGCCAGATCACGTGCTTGTTTTGTGATGTGGACAAGTACCCACTGCTGTTTAAACTGAGCCCCTCCCAAACTCATTTCACTTGTGGCCTAAACCAGGATGGGTTACTATATCAAACGCCCATCCCCCAGCCCATCTCCCCTGTGAGCACGGGGCCGGGGGGGGGGGGAGGGCAGGGGGTTATCATGCAGACTCAGACAACTGTAACTATAGCAAGAGGAATGGTATTGGTAGGATACAAGGAAACAGGCTCTCAAGCATTTACCTCATGCATTTTCTGCCCTGTTTGGCCCGGGAACACTTTTGTGGGCTGATGAGAGGGGAGAAAGGCAGACACTTGTACTGGGGCCGTGAGCTCAGGCAGGCCCCCAAAACATCTGTAACTGGGATGAAATGGGAGGGAACGGGGCCCCAGCGAACATGATGTACCGGGGGCCCAAATTTCTCTCGACGGGTCTGCCGTGCAGCTGTTAGAGACATAAGGGCCACTCTCTCTGTGCAAGCTCATGATCTTAGAGGGTCTGGGACAGACTAGTACCTGGATGGGAGACTTATGAAAACCCAGATGCTGCAGAAAGCGGTGTTGGTTACGCATTAGGGGACACTCTTGCCTCTGAGTCAGCACAGGGGGCATTGTGCTGCTGGTTTCAGGTCAGACACAACCCCAAAGCTCTAAATGCTTGTGATCAGTACATGTCCTACGCGCTTTCATAAGAGTTGGGTTGTTACCCCCAGTGTCCTAACCAAATTCCAGCCTGTGTAATTCCCTTCTACCTCCCTATGGGCCCTACCCAGTACTCAATTTGTGCCAGGGCTTGTCAGGGCTGAGCCCCAGCACCTGTAGGCCTGGCAGTTCATAGCCCTGGCACCTCTGGGCTTGCTGCATCAGTTATGAATGTAAAAAAACTGCTTGAGCCCCGGCACCTCTTTCATTACAAATTAAGCACTGGTCCTACCTCCCCTCTGCAGTATCAGCTGCACACAGCATTTCTCTTCACTTCCTGTCCTACCCCAGAGTGTGTTATTTAATCAACTGCCACATTCCAACTGAAAGTTAGCTGCGTCTCAAGAGTTAAAAAAGGATCATTTTATACACAGACAGTATTTTGTGATGTACTCCTAGTATAGATTGGCAGCAGAGTTTGAACCCGGGACTTTTAGCACTACCAGACCCATCTCTACCAGTTGAGCTAAAGGAATAACTCCAGCAGTGGGCAGCAGTAGTAGGTTATCATGCTGTAAGTGCACCAAAAACACTAGCAAGGACACAAGGGTCATATTTAAAAAAAACATGGTACTTAGTGAGGCAGTGTGGTTCAGTCAACAGGACAATGGCTAGGAGTCAACTGGTTTCTATTCCTGGCTCTGCTACAGACCCTGCTGTCATGTCAGGTCACTCTGTGCCTCAGTTTCCCTTACCCACTCTTGGTCTGTCTTGTCTATCTCAATGATAAGCTCTTTGGGCCAGCGATTGTCTTCCACTGTGCATGTGTATGTACAGTACTTTGGGAAAGGATCTCAATAGGGGCCTTTAGACACTACTGCAATACAAAGATTAATAAAAAATAAAACGCAAACAAGAAGGAAGTTCAAACAGAAAACCCCAGTTTTTGCTGGAGACAGACAACGGGGCCTGATCCTGCATGGTTTTGTGGTCAATGAGACCTCAGAGGATCAGGCTCTGCCTGCGCGTTAGATGTTTACTGCTTCATGCATCTTTGAGAGGAGAAAGTGATTCCTTTCAACAGGTCTCAGGGAAGGGAAAAAGGCCCTTGACATCCCTGAAAAAACCAACATCTGCTCTGTGTTCCTTTCAGTATGGATTAACTGCCATCTCATCCCACCCCACC
The DNA here is from genome assembly GCF_965140295.1 of Lepidochelys olivacea. NCBI lineage: Eukaryota > Metazoa > Chordata > Testudines > Cheloniidae > Lepidochelys > Lepidochelys olivacea. The sequence goes on along the minus strand of NC_140413.1, from coordinate 150,233,360 downwards.
TGCCGCAGCCTCAGTTCTGGTGTTTGCTATTTTTTTTCCTACTTACCTCTCTAGTTAAGACATCAGAAGTGAGATTTGTCACTTAACCATCTGGAATAGGCAACCACTGGAGGCTGCAGCTTCTCTGCCTGACACACTCTTAACCAGCACGAATAGAATTCAGATGTTTTACAAACCAGTAACGACAACCGGGCATGAAATTAAAATGTTTGTGGAGCTTGCCGAGTGGAAAATCACCGCTGGGCTAAGGACAGGCAGGTGCTGGGATGGATTCTGGGTTAGAAGAAGGCAGCCCAAGGATCCTTGGCTTCCCGACAGCCGAATGGAGCTGCTACATTAGCTTTGCTTTCACAAGGAAGCAGTGGTGTACACATCTCCACCGCCTCGAGAGGAAAAGTGGAAGGGAGTGACACTGACTTGGCAGGAACATGGAAAGTGAATAAGATTTACCCCTCTGTCCCCCACCCCTTTGACATGTCTTATGTTTAACGCAGTGCCTCAAGCCGTTAGTCCTCTGCCCCTCCCCCCGGCACAGACTCAACTCAGCACCGAAGTGCCCACTCACACTCCCCCACTCTGCCCCTTTGGCCTCCTCCCCCAAATGCCCAGAGTCTGCCCTTTCCTAGCTTACTGCATTCACTGGTGATCTGCAAAACAGGCCACTATTGCCTGCTCCAGGGAGGGCAAGCAGGTGGCTGCCTCTCCAAGTGTGGTGATCTCAAAGCTGGCAGCAGTCAGACAGATGGGTGAGCAGGCTTCCAAGGAGGGTAGTAGGGTTGTTTCTAGCTGTGGAGGTGGGTTGTTTGCTCTTCCCACTGGCTCTCCACATCTGCTTCCCCTTTCCCTACAGAGAAAGCAGGCCTCGACACATGGCTGGGTGCCCCCTGGACTCCTGCTTTCCCCAGCCTGTGCAGAGGCTGCTGAACTGGATTTCCGCTCTGCACTCCTGTCCAGGGGCACATACACCTCCCGGCAGGCCTGCTGTGGGGAACGCGTGCCCCTGACGGCTAGGGCAGTGTCCAGCACTGCACATGCCTGTGCTCACAGGACAAGTTGGTCCTGGTGCGTGCCTGCCACCCCTTCGAATGGGAGGCAGGAGTGCGATGGCTGGGCACGCATCCATGGGACCCTGCCGCAAGGCTGAGTGTCAGTCAGGAGCCCAGGCTGTTTATTAATGGCTGCCTGACCCATGGCAGACAAAGACACAGGCATGTGCCTTACCCCAAGTTGCTTAGAACCCAGCTGAGCCCCAGGCCCTTTAAATCACCACTGGAGCCCTGCTACCGGAGCCCCGGGGTGGCAGCGGTGGCTGGGGGCTCCAGCGGAGATTTAAAGGGCCCGGGGCTCAGCTGCGGTAGCGGCAGCCGGGAACCCCTGGCCCTTTAAATCACTGCCGGAGCCCTGGGCCGACACCGTTATCCCGGGAGCTCCAGCAGCGGGGCTCGGGCAGAGATTGAAAGGGCCTGGGGCTCCGGCCACTGCGGGGAGCCCCGGGCCCTTTAAATTGCCCCCGAGCCCTGCTGCAGGAGCCCTGAGGTAGCGGCAGCGGGGCTCTGGCGGTGATTTAAAGGGCCCAGGGCTCCCAGCTGCCGCTACCGCAGCGGAGCCCAGGGCCCTTTAAATCTCCTCCAGAGCCCCGAGCCCTGGTGTAGTGTCAGCAGCCGGGAGCCCCTGGGACTCCATCGGCCATTTAAAGGGCCTGGGGCTCTGCTGCGGTAGCGGCAGCTGGAGCCCCGGGCCCTTTAAATTGCCCCCAAGTCCCAGGGCTCCCAACCACCTCTGCAGGTGGTAGCTCCGGGGGTGATTTAAAGGGCCCGGGCCCGGCTCCCAGCTGCCACTACTGCAGCTGGAGCCCCAGGCCCTTTAAATCTTAATGTAAAGGACCGGAGGATTTAAAGGCCCCACCTCTTCTGGTTGAGGCCATGCCTCTTCCGGTTGAGGTCCTGCCCCCTGCTCAGGACTCTGGCATACCGATAAGTCCTTTAAGTTACTTTCACCCGTGCATGTCCCAGAGAGGAGAGGGTTGTGACAGCAGGGCAAAGAGAGGAAAGGGAACCATTCTAGCCAACAATCCTGTCCTGCCCCCTGCCTGCTCCCAGCAGCCCTCCACGGTTCCACCTCCCTCCCCAAATTCAGCCAGCCTCTCAACCCTACAAACATCCTGTTTTCAGCTGCCACCTATTTGGTGTGAAGGGTTAAACTATGAATAGCAGGGCGCCAGTGCAAAGAAGAAGAGACCCCCACCAAAAATGCTGTCGATTTGGGGTAACCTCCTCACTCCTCCAGACTATGGAGAAGTCGATTGTTCCAGACTATACAGCACCCTAAAAGAGTCAGAGAGAAGAACATGGACTCGATGCAAAGGGAGAGGGGTACTCTGTATATAGGCGCAGAAGATGGCTATTGTCTATTTCCTACTACAGGGTGTTTTTAATCAGCAGGGAGTGGAGTGGGGGAGGGTTAAAATGTTTTCTAATTAAGGAGCAAGCCTGCCCAGGAGAGCAATTAAGCTGAAAACTTCCCTCGTTTGATAAGGTTCACATTACAAGCTCTGGAAACCTTTCCGAGTTCCAGCAATTAAACCACCTTTTTCACCCGGTTACAGACATTTCCTTTCACCTTTGCTCTTATCCAGTCTCCCAGGCACCCCCTAGTGCAAGAAGTGATTAGGACAAGGGTGAAATGCCAGCCAAGGGGTGAGAACGAGAGCAGGGTGTCTGAGGAAGGGACAGGATACCGTCATGGAAATAGTATCTTATATTTCTACAGCACCAGAATGATCCACAGATTCAACTGACTGATTACAAACCACAGACAAGGGTCTCTGTACCAACCACTGAAATGCAGCCACTTCCAGGGTGGAACATGAGAACCATTTAACAGCCACACAGCAATTTAGGATGAGAAGAGAATACTGTATCTAGCTGAAAAACAGCAACAGGGAATTTAGGTTGGAAGACTGTAACTACCCAAAGCAGAATTAGCCCCAACACCCAGGCTAGCACAGCCAACTCTTGCTATGGGTCTTTGACCACAAAATGGTTCTGTCTCAGAGAAGAACAACACACCCTAGCAACATGCTCAGGCACTGGTTTAGAGAGAGAAGAGCCCCGCCTACTGCTGAAGAGCACCACTGACCAGGCCCCACACTGCTGAGCTAGTGAGACCTGAGTGGACCACTGGGCAAAGAGGCAAAACTACAGTGGACAGGTCACCTCCTGTCTCCCCAATTTGTGGCTGTAGATTTGATAGCACTCCTGCCTCAGTGCAGGGGACTGGATTCGATGCCCTTTGGAGGTCCCTTCCAGGCCTGAATTTCTATGATTCTATGTGTAAGCAGAGTCAGGATGAGCTCCACCCTGACATCTGGTGGTGAGGTGTGGCAAGTTGTGGAAAAGAACTTCAGGGGCTGATCTCATTTGCATAGGCACACCCACCCCGCCTAGAATGAGGCCATAGCTGCCCAAATGGTCACTTTGGCTGCTGTGGGATCCCCAGTGTCTCTGTTATTGGGGCAGGAAGAATAAATTGTTATTACCCTGATTATGGGAACTGTGCTTGGAACTGTACTTGGCCTTTTGTTATGCTGGAGGGACTCACCATCAACTAAGTAGCACTCGCTAGGCAAGGGTCATGGGTTCCAAAACTCGGTGAATTGAGAAAGGCTGAGGACAAGTATTAATACTTGGTGGCATGGGCCTCTTAGTGAGGGCCTTACATGCTAATTGCACTTCCTCCTCTCTCCACTGTGGAATATCAGAGCTAATTTTGATTTCATTAGAAGTCTAGTTACAGGCTGCTGAGCTCATTTTGGGCTAATACTGCACCAGCACTGAAGCTCCCCTACTATAAGCTGAATTCACCAAAGAGCTGAACTGACTAAGAGCTGAAATCACTGAGCATTGTGTTAAGTAGTGGGGGAGCCTGAAGATATATTGTGGAGCAGTTTGCGGGATGGCTGGAGTCCCTTGAGGACAGGCTGGTGGAACAGTTCGTAGGACGGTGGGAGCTGCTGCTGGTGGGACGTGGACCAGTTTGTGGACTGGCTGGTGGAGCAGTTTGTGGGACGGTGGGAGCTGCTTGTGGGCCGCAGAGGGGAGCTGAGCGAAGGAGTTCGTGGGGCGGCTGGCAGAGCGGAGCAAAGGCCTATGGAGCTGTGGGGCGGTCAGCTTCAGATCACGTAAGGTGCCTCTTACCCCCACCCCAATCTCCACCCAGGTTGGGAGGTAAAGCTCTGCAGATAAACTTTCAAACTCTGGGGCTGCCCTGACCAGGGACAGAGACTTTTGGGTCATTGGACTGTTGGGACTTTGGGTGCTTTGGGGTTGCTGGACTCAAGAACCAAAGGGAAAGGGCATGCCCCAATTTGCTTGGGGTGGGTTTTTTGCTCATGGGTTGTGTTATGAATCCTGTTGGTGGTGTTTCCCCAACATAATGCCACATTGTTTCTCTCTGTTATTAAAAGGCTTTTTGCTACACTCAGACTATGTGCTTGCGAGAGGAGAAGTATTGCCTCTTGGAGGCGCCCAGCGGGGGTGGTATATATTTGTCCCAGGTCACTGGGTAGGGGCTCGAGCTGGTTTGCATTATGTTATTGGAATGGATCCCCTAGATATTGAACCCGGCCCTTGTTGCTGCCAACTCTGACGGGCAGAAGGGTTACATATGTTCCACATACCTCCGAGACACATGGGTGATTTCTCACCCACGTGCCAGCGCTTCATTTCGCTGACAAGCTATGAAGCTCTTGTCACTATCAAAAAGGGATGGTCAAAATTAACATGGCAGGCGTTAAATTGATTAAACACTGGCTAACTGATAGATCTCAAAATGTCATTGTAAACAGGGAATTGTCATCAAACAAGTGCGTTTCCAGTGGAGTCCCACAGTTGCAGTGGGGGAGGTTTCAAGTTGCAGTGGGGGAGGTTTAGGTTGGATATTAGGAAAAACTTTTTCACTAGGAGGGTGGTGAAACACTGGAATGCGTTGCCTAGGGAGGTGGTGGACTCTCCTTCCTTAGAAGTTTTTAAGGTCAGGCTTGACAAAGCCCTGGCTGGGATGATTTAATTGGGGATTGGTCCTGCTTTTGAGCAGGGGGTTGGACTAGATAACCTCCTGAGGTCCCTTCCAACCCTGATATTCTATGATTCTATGATTGGTTCTTGGCCTTACACTATTTAACATTTTTATCAATGACCTGGAAGAAAACATAAAATCATCACTGATAAAGTTTGCAGATGATTGGTAAATTGGGGGAGTGGTAAATAACGAAGAGGACAGGTCACTGATACAGAGCGATCTGGATCAATTGGCAAACGGGGTGCAAGCGAACAATATATGCTTTAATACTTCTAAATGTAAATGTATATATTGGGAACAAAGAATATATCTACAGGATGGGGGACTCTACCCAGGGAAACAGGGACTCCGAAACACATTAGGGGGTCATGATGGAAAAGCACCTGAAGATGAGCTCCCAATGCTGTGGCCAAAAGAGCTAATGTGATCTTAGATGTATAAACACGGGCATCTTGAATAGGAGGACAAAACAGGAGTACTTGTGGCACCTTAGAGACTAACAAATTTATTAGGAGGAGAAAGGTTATTTTACCGCTGTATTTGGCACTGGTGCGACTGCTGCTGGAATAGTGTGTCCAGTTCTTATGCCCACAATTCAAGAAGGATGTTGATAAATTGGAGAGGGATCAGAGAAGAACCATGAGAATGATTAAAGAATTAGAAAACATGCCTTATAGAGATAAACTCAAAGAGCTCAATATGTTTAGTTTAACAAAGAAAAGGGCTAGGGGTGACCATCACAGTCTGTAAGTATCTACAAGGGAACCAAACATTTAATAATGGGCTGTTCAATCTAGCAGAGAAAGGTATAACATGATCCAATGGCTGGAAGTCAAAGCGAGGCAAATTCAGACTGGAAATAAGGTGCAAATTTTTGACAGGAAGAGTAATTAACCATTGAACAATTTACCAAGGGCCATGGTGGATTCTCCATCACTGGCAATAGATGTTTTTCTAAAAAAGATTTGCTTTTTATATTATTCTGGGGCAGTTCTCTGGCCTGTGTTATACAGGAGGTCAGACCAGATGATCACAGTGGTCCCTTCTAGCCTGGGAATCTATGAAGTGATTAAGACAATGGCCTGTCTTTAGTTCCCAGCTCTGCTGTAGGCTCGCTGTGTGACCTAGAGTAAATCACTTAATCTCTCTACGCCTCAGTCTCTCCTTCTGTAAAATAGACATAATGGTACTTCCTTTCTACTGCACTTTGCCTGTGTCATCCATTTAGATTGTAAGTACAGTTGGCCAAGAGACAGTAATCATTTTTTTTTCAGAAAACTGCAGAAAGAAATGCATTTTCTTCCAAATTTTCTGTGTAAACTTTTCAGTTTTTCAACAAAGAGAGAAAGCCAAATATTTCTCAGTTTTTCCCCATCTCTCCTTTATTCCCCCTTCCGTGAGAACACAGAAAATGGGGGCAAAGGGAGGGAGGACAAGAAGAAAAAAAGGGAGAACTAAAAATGTTTGGGATTTTTTTCATCAAAACCCAGAAAATGTGACTGAAATGAAAATTTTCTGCGAAAACTTTTGGTTTTGGGGGGGAAAAGGCCATTTTTCATTAAAAAAAGTTTTCAAACAAAAAGTTTCAACTGCTTCCAATTATAAGCACTTCAGGGAAAAATCTGTTTCTTATTATGTGAACATGGAGTCCCTAGCACAATTATTATTATTATTATTATTTATTATTTAACCTTTATATTGCAGTAGTGCCACAATGCCAAAGCAGGTTGGGCCCCAGTGTACTAGGTGCTGTACAAACACAGAGTACATTTCAGTCCCTGTCCCAAAGAGCTAATGGTGCTATGATCTACAATATAAATAATTACAACTCCCTTGGCATATTTTGCGAGAGGAGGGTGTTAGCCTTGAATCTTGGCTATTCTAGTTTAGGTCATTTTGCTGTTAAACAGCTGCCACACTCTACCCCAGAAGTGGCTGCACGTTGGTGAGGGTTGGCGAAAGGGTTTTGATGTAGTTAGTATGCAAATCAAGAGGATGTAGGGGACCGATACACTCCCCGCCCATGGCAAGACAGCAAACTAATGCTATCCTCCCTGGGAGCAATGTTGGTGCTGGAATTTGCAAGGAATATATGAACAACTCAGTTTAGGCTGACCAGATAGCAAGTGTCAAAACTCGGTACAGGAGGTGGGGGGTGTCATAAATATAAAGGGAAGGGTAAACACCTTTAAATCCCACCATTGCCACCATCTCAAGTTTCCTTCCCCACTCTGAACTCTAGGGTACAGATGTGGGGACCTGCATGAAAGACCCCCTAAGCTTATTCATACCAGCTTAGGTTAAAAGCTGCCACCACCAAAGTGTTTCACAAAGAACAGGGGAAGTGCCCACTTGGAAACTTCCCCCCCCCCCCCACAAATGGGAGCAACTATGTCTACAGTATGATGAATCCAGTGATATTGCTGAATATTTTCTCACCTTTGAGAGACTGTGCACTCCCCATAAAATTCCTGAAGCTCACAAGATGACCACATTGATCGCAAAATTGACTGGAAGAGCTCTGGACATATTCAATAAGATGCCTATTGATGAGGCTTCTAACTATAATAAGTGCAAGGATTTGGTTTTAAAGCAATTTCAAATTACACCTGAAATTTACAGAGTAAAATTTCAAACCCTTAGGAAAGGGCCTGGACTAAGTAATGTGGCTTATCTAAACCAGATGAAGGATCTATTAGATAAATGGGTCCAAGGAAGGGGTGTCACCAGCTTTGAAGGAATGTGTGATTTGATAACTCAGGAGCAATTCCTGAATATGTCCAAGGAGGAAATAAAACAGTGTTTATGGGATAAGGAAATGGACTCAGCAGAAAGTCTTGCTTCTTATGCTGATCGATACAAGCAGTCCCAGACCACCAGAGAGGCGGGGCAAGCTGGAACAAAACGGGTGGAGGGAGGAGAGAGGAACAACCCTGGTCACAGTTGGAGCGGATACCAGAACGGACACCCTCAGACCACACCCTACTACCGGGGGTAGCCCAAGGCCCCAACTACACACCAAGGAATACTCCAGACACCTTATCGTCCTGCCAAACCGTTCTCCAGCAACTCACCTTGCCCCAGTGACCCGTCAGCTGGATGATGTTTTAAATGTAACGAGCCGGGGCATGTAAAGGCTAACTGCCCCCAAAACCCCAACAGACTACAGTTCATTGCACTGGAATCACATCAGAGATCCTTAGGCCCAGATACCTCCCAGATACCCTTGGAGCGGAGGGAAACTGTGAGTGTGGGCGGGAAGAAGGTCACCATGTGGAGGGACACCGGAGCACAAGTGTCGGCTATCCATGCTTCCTTACTGGACCCAAATTTAATCGACCCAGAGATCCAAGTGACAATTCAACCCTTCAAGTCCAACTCTTTCAATTTGCCTACAGCCAAGTTGCCTGTCCAGTACAAGGGCTGGTCAGGAACGTGGACTTTTGCAGTCTATGATGATTATCCCATCCCCATACTGTAGGGGGAAGACTTGGCCAATCATGTGAAGCTAGCCAAGAGGGTGGGAATGGTCACCCGCAGCCAGGCTAAGCAAGCTGTTACGCCTAGCTCTGTTCTGGAAACTTCTACCAGGACCCGGTCAGAGGTGATGGAACCGGACCCCATGCCAACATCAGCAACAGCAGTAGTGAATCCAGTCCCAGAGACCCAGACAGAGCCAGCCCCAGAACCGGAACCGGTGGAACAACCAGCACCAGACCCATTGCCAGCACTGAATCCAGTACCTGCAACCCCCACACCAGAGGGCCCCACTGAACCTGAACCGGCAGCAGCCCATAACCCTACACAAGAGGCTCAGCCGGAGCCTGAACCCCAACATAGTGCACCAGCAGAGAGCGGTTCACAGTCAACGGAAACAGCCCCATCCCCTACATTGCTTCCAGAGGGACCAAGCATAGGTCCACAATCCAATGAGGAACTGATGTCTCCAGCATCAAGGGAACAGTTCCAGACCAAACAGGGAGCAGATGAAAGCCTCGAGAGAGCTTGGAGGGCGGCACGGAGCAACCCACTGCCTCTCAGCTCTTCTAATTGATCCAGGTTTTTTGTAGAAAGAGGACTTTTATACAAGGAAACACTTTCTGGTGGACACCAGGAAGACTGGCATCCTCAGAGACAGTTGGTAGTTCCAACTAAGTACCGGGTAAAGCTCTTGAGCTTAGCCCACGATCATCCTAGTGGCCATGCTGGGGTAAACAGGACCAAAGACCATTTGGGGAGGTCATTCCACAGGGAGGGAATGGGCAAGCATGTTTCTACCTATGTCCAGTCTTGTGAGGTATGCCAAAGAGTGGGAAAACCCCAAGACCAGGTCAAAGCCTCTCTCAAGCCACTCCCCATCATTGAGGTTCCATTTCAGTGAGCAGCTGTGGATATTCTGGATCCTTTTCCAAAAAAGACACCGAGAGGAAAGCAGTACATACTGACTTTCATGGATTTTGCCACCCAATGGCCGGAAGCAGTAGCTCTAAGCAACACCAGGGCTAAAAGTGTGTGCCAGGCACTAGCAGACATTTTTGCCAGGGTAGGTTGGCCCTCCAACATCCTCACAGATGCAGGAACTAATTTCCTGGCAGGAACTATGGAAAGCCTTTGGGAAGCTCATGGGGTGAATCACTTGGTTGCCACCCCTTACCATCATCAAACAAATGGCCCAGTGGAGAAATTTAATGGAATTTGGGGGCCACAATACGTAAATGAGCACTCCAGTGATTGGGACCTAGTGTTGCAGCAGTTGCTCTTTGCCTACAGAGCTGTAACACATCCCAGTTTAGGGTTTTCCCCATTTGAACTTCTATATGGCCATGAGGTTAAGGGGTCATTACAGTTGGTGCAACAGAAATGGGAGGGGTTTACATCTTCTCCAGGAACTAACATTCTGGACTTTGTAACCAACTTACAAAACACCCTCCGAACCTCTTTAGCCCTTGCTAAAGAAAACCTATAGGATGCTCAAAAAGAGCAAAAAGTCTGGTATGATAAACATGCCAGAGAGCGTTCCTTCAAAGCAGGGGACCAAGTCATGGTCTTAAAGGCGCTCCAAGCCCATAAAATGGAAGCATCGTGGGAAGGGCCATTCATGGTCCAAGAGCGCCTGGGAGCTGTTAATTATTTCATAGCATTCCCTACCTCCAACCGAAAGCCTAAGGTGTACCATATTAATTCTCTAAAGCCCTTTTATTCCCGAGAATTAAAGGTTTGTCAGTTTACAGCCCAGGGAGGAGATGACCCTGAGTGGCCTGAAGGTGTCTACTATGAAGGGAAAAGTGCTGGTGGCGTGGAAGAGGTGAACCTTTCCATGACCCTTGGGCGTATGCAGCGACAGCAGATCAAGGAGCTGTGCACTAGCTACGCGCCGATGTTCTCAGCCACCCCAGGACTGACTGAACGGGCATACCACTCCATTGACACAGGTAATGCTCGCCCAATTAAAGTCCAACCTTACCGGGTGTCTCCTCAAGCTAAAACTGCTATAGAACAGGAGATCCAGGATATGCTACAGATGGGGGCAATCCCCCCCTCTGGCAGTGCATGGGCATCTCCAGTGGTTCTAGTTCCCAAACCAGATGGGGAGATACATTTTTTGCGTGAACTACAGTAAGCTAAATGCTGTAACTTGCCCAGACAACTATCTAATGCCACACACAGATGAACTATTAGAGAAACTGGGACGGGCCAAGTTCATCTCTACCTTGGACTTAACCAAGGGGTACTGGCAGGTACTGCTAGATGAATCTGCCAAGGAAAGGTCACCCTTCACCACACAGGTCAGGCTGTATGAATTTAATATACTCCCTTTCGGGCTGCGGAATGCACCCGCCACCTCCCAAAGACTTGTAGATGGTCTCCTAGCGGGATTAGTCGCCCACCTTGACAATGTGGCCATATTTTCGGATTCCTGGGCAGAACACCTGGAACATCTACAAAAAGTCTTTGAGAGCATAAGGGAGGCAGGACTAACTGTTAAGGCTAAGAAGTGTCAAATAGGCCTAAACAGAGTGACTTACCTTGGACACCAGGTGGGTCAAGGAACTATCAACCCCCTATAGGCCAAAGTGGATGCTATCCAAAAGTGGCCTGTCCCAAAGTCAAAGAAACAGGTCCAATCCTTCTTAGGCTTGGCCAGATATTACAGGCAATTTGTACTGCAATACAGCCAAATCGCCGCCCCACTGACAGACCTAACCAAAAAGAAACAGCCCAATGCCGTTCATTGTATCCGAGTGCGTGTTTGCTGAGTAAGTATCCGAGTGTGTGTTTGCTGGGAGGGCAGTGTGAGAGCCTGAGCGAGTGCCTGATTGGCTGGTAGCCTGCAGGGGGCGGGCACTGGGGCTGTCTGTTTGTTTGTTTCAGGGGAGCCTGGCTGTTTAAAAATAGCCAGAGCTTCGCGAACCAGCTGAGCAGCGGGGGACAGCAGAGCAGCACACAGCAGGAGTTTGCCTGGGAGTTCGCCTGGAGTGAGCCCAGTGAGGCTTACATCTTGCCAACTTCTCTGAGGAAGCTCATAGTAAGAAGGTGATGTGGAAGGGGGGGGTTCAGCTGTTGTGACCTGCACTGGATGTGCCATGTTTGTCTTTCTTCCACAGGACAGAAGCGACTTTGTGTGTACAAAGTGCAAGCTGGTCTCCATATTGGAAAAGAAGATTGAAGGTCTGGAGCAACAGATAACGACCCTGAGTTGCATACGAGAAACGGAGGATTTTCTGGACAAAAGTCAGGATATGCTTCTACGGGCACAAAGCTCTAAAGATTTAGAGCAGGTTGCACAGCGGAGCCAAGAGACCAGTGAAGAAGCTTGGCAACATGTGACCTCCAGAAGAAGAAGGGGGAATATCCGGGTTCCAGCAACGCAGACACAGGTAACTAACCGCTTTCATGTTCTCTCCACAGGTACCATTGCGGAGAGTGCACCAGATGATATGTCTGGGGGTAGAAAGCAGAAGGAGACTCCGCTGGTTGGAAGGCATGAGATGCACTGTCCTGAGATGGGGGGTTCCACGACCACCACTCCCAAGAGAAGGAGGCGGGTGGTGGTGGTCGGGGACTCTCTCCTCCGGGGGACTGAGTCATCTATCTGCCTCCCTGACCGGGAAAACCGAGAAGTCTGCTGCTTGCCGGGGGCTAAGATTCGCGATGTGACGGAGAGACTGCCGAGACTCATCAAGCCCTCGGATCGCTACCCCTTCCTGCTTCTCCACGTGGGCACCAATGATACTGCCAAGAATGACCTTGAGCGGATCACTGCAGACTACGTGGCTCTGGGAAGAAGGATAAAGGAGTTTGAGGCGCAAGTGGTGTTCTCGTCCATACTCCCTGTGGAAGGAAAAGGCCTGGGTAGGGACCATCGAATTGTGGAAGTCAACGAATGGCTACGCAGGTGGTGTCGGAGAGAAGGCTTTGGATTCTTTGACCATGGGATGGTGTTCCATGAAGGAGGAGTGCTAGGCAGAGACGGGCTCCACCTTACGAAGAGAGGGAAGAGCATCTTTGCGAGCAGGCTGGCTAACCTAGTGAGGAGGGCTTTAAACTAGGTTCACCGGGGGAAGGAGACCAAAGCCCTGAGGTAAGTGGGAAAGCGGGATACCGGAGGAAGCACAGGCAGGAATGTCTGTGAGGGGAGGGCTCCTGCCTCATACTGAGAATGAGGGGCGATCAGCAGGTTATCTCAAGTGCTTATATATGAATGCACAAAGCCTTGGAAACAAGCAGGGAGAACTGGAGGTCCTGGTGATGTCAAGGAATTATGACGTGATTGGAATAACAGAGACTTGGTGGGATAACTCACATGACTGGAGTACTGTCATGGATGGTTATAAACTGTTCAGGAAGGACAGGCAGGGCAGAAAAGGTGGGGGAGTAGCACTGTATGTAAGGGAGCAGTATGACTGCTCAGAGCTCCGGTACGAAACTGCAGAAAAACCTGAGTGTCTCTGGATTAAGTTTAGAAGTGTGAGCAACAGGAGTGATGTAGTGGTGGGAGTCTGCTATAGACCAGGGGGATGAGGTGGATGAGGCTTTCTTCCGGCAGCTCGCGGAAGCTACTAGATCGCACGCCCTGGTTCTCATGGGTGACTTTAATTTTCCTGATATCTGCTGTGAGAGCAATACAGCAGTGCACAGACAATCCAGGAAGTTTTTGGAAAGCATAGGGGACAATTTCCTGGTGCAAGTGCTAGAGGAGCCAACTGTGGGGGAGCTTTTCTTGACCTGCTGCTCACAAACCAGGAAGAATTAATAGGGGAAGCAAAAGTGGATGGGAATCTGGGAGGCAGTGACCATGAGTTGGTTGAGTTCAGGATCCTGACACAGGGAAGAAAGGTAAGCAGCAGGATACGGGCCCTGGACTTCAGGAAAGCAGACTTCGACTCCCTCAGGGAACGGATGGGTAGGATCCCCTGGGGGACTAACATGAAGGGGAAAGGAGTCCAGGAGAGCTGGCTGTATTTCAAGGAATCCCTGTTGAGGTTACAGGGACAAACCATCCTGATGTGTCGAAAGAATAGTAAATATGGCAGGCGACCAGCTTGGCTTAACGGTGAAATCCTAGCGGATCTTAAACATAAAAAAGAAGCTTACAAGAAGTGGAAGGTTGGACATATGACCAGGAAAGAGTATAAAAATATTGCTCGGGCATGTAGGAATGAAATTAGGAGGGCCAAATCGCACCTGGCGCTGCAGCTAGCGAGAGATGTTAAGAGTAACAAGAAGGGTTTCTTCAGGTATGTTGGCAACAAGAAGAAAGCCAAGGAAAGTGTGGGCCCCTTAATGAATGAGGGAGGCAACCTAGTGACAGAGGATGTGGAAAAAGCTAATGTACTCAATGCTTTTTTTGCCTCTGTCTTCACTAACAAGGTCAGCTCCCAGACTGCTGCGCTGGGCATGGGGAATAGATGGCCAGCCCTCTGTGGAGAAAGAGGTGGTTAGGGACTATTTAGAAAAGCTGGACGTGCACAAGTCCATGGGGCCGGACGAGTTGCATCCGAGAGTGCTAAAGGAACTGGCGGCTGTGATTGCAGAGCCATTGGCCATTATCTTTGAAAACTCGTGGCAAACGGGGGAAGTCCGGGATGACTGGAAAAAGGCTAATGTAGTGCCAATCTTTTAAAAAGGGAAGAAGGAGGATCCTGGGAACTACAGGCCAGTCAGCCTCACTTCAGTCCCCGGAAAAATCATGGAGCAGGTCCTCAAAGAATCAATCCTGAAGCACTTACATGAGAGGAAAGTGATCAGGAACAGTCAGCATGGATTCACCAAGGGAAGGTCATGCCTGACTAATCTAATCGCCTTCTATGATGAGATTACTGGTTCTGTGGATGAAGGGAAAGCAGTGGATGTATTGTATCTTGACTTTAGCAAAGCTTTTGACACGGTCTCCCACAGTATTCTTGTCAGCAAGTTAAAGAAGTACGGGCTGGATGAATGCACTATAAGGTGGGTAGAAAGTTGGCTAGATTGTCAGGCTCAACGGGTAGTGATCAATGGCTCCATGTCTAGTTGGCAGGCGGTGTCAAGTGGAGTGCCCCAGGGGTCGGTCCTGGGGCCAGTTTTGTTCAATATCTTCATAAATGATCTGGACGATGGTGTGGATTGCACTCTCAGCAAATTTGCGGATGATACTAAACTGGGAGGAGTGGTAGATACGCTGGAGGGGAGGGATAGGATACAGAGGGACCTAGTCAAATTGGAGGAGTGGGCCAAAAGAAATCTGATGAGGTTCAATAAGGATAAGTGCAGGGTCCTGCACTTAGGATGGAAGAACCCAATGCACAGCTACAGACTAGGGACCGAATGGCTAGGCAGCAGTTCTGCGGAAAAGGACCTAGGGGTGACAGTGGACGAGAAGCTGGATATGAGTCAGCAGTGTGCCCTTGTTGCCAAGAAGGCCAACGGCATTTTTGGATGTATAAGTAGGGGCATAGCGAGCAGATCGAGGGACGTGATCGTCCCCCTCTATTCGACATTGGTGAGGCCTCATCTGGAGTACTGTGTCCAGTTTTGGGCCCCACACTACAAGAAGGATGTGGATAAATTGGGGAGAGTCCAGCGAAGGGCAACAAAAATGATTAGGGGTCTGGAACACGTGACTTATGAGGAGAGGCTGAGGGAACTGGGATTGTTTAGTCTGCAGAAGAGAAGAATGAGGGGGGATTTGATAGCTGCTTTCAACTACCTGAGAGGTGGTTCCAGAGAGGATGGTTCTAGACTATTCTCAGTGGTGGAAGAGGACAGGAGTAATGGTCTCAAGTTGCAGTGGGGTAGGTTTAGGTTGGATATTAGGAAAAACTTTTTCACTAGGAGGGTGGTGAAACACTGGAATGCGTTGCCTAGGGAGGTGGTGGAATCTCCTTCCTTAGAAGTTTTTAAGGTCAGGCTTGACAAAGCCCTGGCTGGGATGATTTAATTGGGGATTGGTCCTGCTTTTGAGCAGGGGGTTGGACTAGATGACCTCCTGAGGTCCCTTCCAACCCTGATATTCTATGATTCTATGATTCAATGGACTGAAGAGTGTCAGAAGGCCTTTAACCAGCTGAAAGCAACACTCATGTCTGACCCTGTGCTAAGGGCCCCAGATTTGGACAAACTGTTCCTAGTAACCACAGTTGCATCCGAGCATGGTGTGGGAGAAGTTTTAATGCAGGAAGGACAGGATCAAGAATTCCATCCTACAGTGTTTCTCAGCAAGAAGCTGTCTGAGAGGGAAAGCAACTGGTCAGTCAGTGAAAAAGAATGTTACGCCATTGTCTACACTCTGGAAAAGCTACGCCCATACGTTTGGGGGCGGTGTTTCCACCTGCAAACGGACCACGCTGTGCTACAGTGGCTTCATACCGCTACGGGAAATAACAAAAAAATTATTTGGAGGAGTTTAGCTCTCCAAGATTTTGATTTCGACATCCAACACGCCTCAGGAGCTTCTAACAAAGTGGCTGATGCACTCTCCCATGAAAGTTTCCTAGAATCAACTGGTTAAAATTGTCCTTGAGATGTGGAAAATATTGTTAGTCTTTATATACTTGGTAGTATATTTAGAGGTGCATGTGTCTTATTAACTCTGTTTTCTCCTAGAGCTCCAGGAAGAAATCACAGCCAGCGTTTCACCCTATCTGTGATTTGGAGGGGCGTGCCATAAATATAAGGGGAAGGGTAAACACTTTTAAATCCCTCCTGGCTAAAGGAAAAACCCTTTCACCTGTAAAGGGTTAAGAAGCTAAGATAACCTCACTGGCACCTGACCAAAATGACCAATGAGGAGACAAGATACTTTCATTGTTCTTAAGATCCAAGGGTTTGGGTCTGTGTTCACCTACGCAAATTGGTGAGGATTTTTTTCAAGCCTTCCCCAGGAAAGGGGATGTAGTGCTTGGGGGGATATTTTTTGGGGGGAGAGACGTTTCCAAGTGGGCACTTCCCCTGTTCTTTGTGTAACACTTTGGTAGTGGCAGCCTATAACCTAAGCTGTACCCTAGAGTTCAGAGTGGGGAAGGAACCTTGACGGGGTAATAGGTGCCTATGTGAGAAAAAGACCCAAAAATCGGGACATCTGGTCACCCTAACTCAGTTTATCATGGGAGAGTCCTTCACAGCCTGGGTCTCCATACCCCAAATCCCCAGGGCTGGTTCTACCTGAGCATGACTTCTCTCTTGCTATCCCCTTCTCCTCTCCCCATCCCCCTCTCCCGCCTCCTTGGAAAGCTGTCAGCCCTCATCCCTTGGCCTGAGGAGAGGGAAGCAGACTGAAGACAAGAATGGCTGAGGAGTTAAAGTGCACAAAGGAGAGGACTCCAGCCAGCCCAGGAAGCCAGCCTCTGAGGGAGAGGAAGAAGGGGCAGTGACTTCTCTGCTTGGGGGAAGTTCAGCTGTTCAGCACATGCTGCCCTTCAGCTTCATACAGAGTTTTCCAGCTCAACTGAGCTAAACATAAGGGCAGCGGCCTTGATACGAGAGCAGGCCTGACCCTGAGCAGAGCTGAGTACCCACAACTTCCCCTGGAGTCAATGGGATTCTCAGGATGAGGCCAAGAGCGCATGGTGGCAAGATCAGAACCCAGAATGGTCTTCGCTGCCAGGGGTCCTGTTGCGCCCGCTGGACAAGCCCACACACAGCTCCATTAACTGCTGTGGGGTTCGTGCGTTCACAGGACAGGGCCCCGTGTGGTTTGGGCTCCTGATTCCCAGACCACACACTCCCTGGATCTGCAGTGCAGGGCTTAAGGCTGAATCTAATGAGAACAGGGGGAAACAGAGACACTCAATCAATATGGATAGGGAGAGATAGAGAGCAACACGCACACACAGCAAGAGTGACAGTAATACAAAAGAGACACACAGAGACAGAGCAAGGAGATAAACACCTGAGTAGGAGACCAAGGAGACAGAGAGAAAGGGACAGAGGAGAGCAGAAAAGAAAGAGAGGAGGAAGGAAGAGAGAAGCAAGCAGAGGAAAAGAAGAAGGCAGGTAGGGGAGGCTGATCTGCTGCTGGCAAGGAGGTCGAAATTGAAATAAAACACATGTCAAATGGTGCATTTGGCAGCTAAGCTGGTTTAGCCGAGACAGGGGTGGGCAATAGCACTGTGGGGATGGGGTGGGCACAGACTCCTTTCTGCTGAAGCACTCCTAAGTGAAGCTGGCTTCCTTCTGCTGATGGGAAAGGACATTCATATTATTGTGCTAGTTAAACAATAGTCTGATGCTGTCCAAGTCCTCTGCCACAGAGAGAGAGACAAAGATGGAAGGGGGTGGTGGAGAGAGAGACAGACACAGACGCACACAGTCTTTAGAGTCATGGTGCACTAGAATCTCCCCTGCAGAAAGGAACACTAAACCATTTCAGCAATGTTCTCTGCTGTTTGATCTCATCCGCGCAGGATCTTTTCGCTAATCCCCCTGATCTGCTGACATTCCCATTGGCAGCAGCTGTACCTGTATTGTCTGGTTCCTGGACACCCCTCAGAAGCAATCTCTGGGTTTGGACACAAATCAGTGGTGTCATGAGGGGTGTGAATCTTTACTCTGAAGCAGCACAGGGAGCATGGGGTGAGCTGTGGAACTCACCGCCACAGGAGGTTAGAGAGTCAGTGGCTGTGGAGCTGGGTATGGCAAAAGGGCTGAACAGGGCTATGCAGTGAGGTGGGATCATCAAACCTCATGGTTCAGGGCACAAACTGATTTCCCCCAGGGTTCAGGGAGGAGTCCCTTCTCTCTACCCTGTGTCAGACCACTGCACACTGCCCAGCTGCACTATGGGAGGGGAATGAATTACTGCCCTCTGCAAGAGACAGGCTACCAGATCCAGGCCCAAACCAGAACCTCAACCTCATGCGCCGGCGGCATGGGAGGACAAATCTGAGTCTGAATCAGAACCCCCCTCTCCCAACAATGGGTTCCAAACTGGAAAGGGGAATCTCTTCTGGGTAAGGGAAAGCTCAGGAGAGCAGCTGGCTTTTGGACATCCTCACCATTTCCTTATGTCTTGCATGAACAGCTCAAGAGGTTTCAGTGCCCTAATATCCCAGGTTGTGAACAGAGGGTCCTGGGCCTCTCGACTTGAGGGGCCAGTGCTCTGCCCTCTGTAACCTGGGCATCTTGCTGCCACATTCGTGTGTCTCGCTGAAGTAACAGAGACTCACAAGAAAATCTGCGAGGCCCCTTGTGATTCTTAGCGAGGGGGCAGGCTGAGGGGAGGCACAAGAGCCCACAATAGGAGCCGGCGGGGAGCCGGCCTGAGGCAGGAGCCCATGCTGACTTCCCCAAGATGGCAGGATGGATACAGAACATACAGGCAGCACACGCTGGTCCCCCAGGTGGGGAGATGGAACCACGCGCCCAGCAAAGACCCCCGCTGCCACCTCATCACATCCTCCATCTCCTCTCTCACACTTCCCTCTCTCCTCTTCTTTCCCTCACACATTTTCACTCTATTCCTGTCCTTCGCTGGCTCCTTCCCTCATTCCCCTTTTCTTCACACTCTCCATCACTCCCCTCCTGCTCGTTCTCTCTTTCCCCCTCCCTCTCTTCATCTCTTCTCCCCAAGGAGCTTTCAAATGACTTAAATGAAATGCCAGCCCTCTTTCTATTCAATTGCCCACCCTGCTGGAGCCCCAGAAGAACCCAGCTGCGCACTGCAATTAGAAAGCCAGAGCCTGGGGCGGCTGCAGTTGCAGTAGTGCTGCAGAGATCTTATCTGCCCTCTCAGAGTGAGGGAAGGACTTTCCAGAAAGTCAGGAGCATCACCGGATCCTCCAAGCAAGGCCCTTGGGTTAACAAAGGCCCTCTCCAATGGAATAGTTGCTGCTCCTCAACCTGGAGGCAGCTCGCTCAGAACAGGGGGGATTGTGCTATATAAGCAAAGCAAGCTGGTAGGAGAGACACAGACTAAACGGGGCCCAGCCTCCAGCAACTCCTTCATCCTTGAAAGGTCCAGCCCCTGTCATGGATGGCGAGGGAGCTTCCAGGCAGTTGTGGCAAGGCCTTTGACAGCAATTCAGAGAGCAATTGGGGCACAGCCAATTACATTAACAAAGCAGGGGTAATTAAGAACAAAGCAGGAGAGATGAAGGAGATAGGAGCGGATGCAAATCAGGCTGTGTAGAGCTCCCCCGTCACAGTCATTAAAGGGAATTAGGGTTCATTGACATTCCTCCAGAAACCTGTTCAAAACCAGCCTGTGTCCCAGCAGACAGAGCACCCCAGCAGGCCCTTTCCCTCACTGATCACACTCCCTCTCCTGCTTCCGCTCCTCTTGGCACCCCTTGACATCACTGGGAGTTAGGCACCGAGGTGCTTTTTGAAAACCCCACTAGCGGCCCATCTGCATCTTTACATGCCTACAGTCTAAATATCTTTGAAAATCTGGCCCCAAGTGACTACAGCGGGGGGGAGGGAACTGATGGATTTCCCAGCATGCACTTCACCACAGGAGGCCCATGGGACAAGGCAGGGTTTGTTTCTTGGGCTGGCTGAGCCAGTTTGGAAAAAATAAAGACTGACCTGAATCTCAGCCCAAAACTTGGACCAGCAGCGTCAGAACCATCTATGTATCCAAGCACTGAGCCTGGCTCTGGGCTTCTCTCGTCATGTCAGGGTGAAACAGGGCAACTCACAACCCCCGAGCTCCGTGGGACTGCACCCCCTTATGACAGATTTATCATAGGGAACCTGTTTGTAGGGCATAAAAACATTACAATAATAAATTAAAACATCAACAGCTTTGTTGCCTTTTGAATTTGCATATACGCCCCCTCCCACCACCTCCACCCAGCAAATCTGTCTGAGGAGTGGGTGGCTACATGTTATTTAGCTCTTTTAATCTCCTCTTGTAAACTGGGTCCCTCTAGCCCCTTGACAGCATTTGTGGCTCTTCTCGGAGATTCCCCCATTTTGTCAATATCTCTGGGGGCCCAGAGCTGAGCATGGGAGCCCAGGCAAAGGCTCACTAGAATGGTATAGGTGGGGTCTCTCCTGTCCCTGCTCCTAGGGTATGAAGGCATTGAGATTGAGGTACCCAGAGCTGAGCTCTGTATCCCAGGTGGGATCTCCTCTCTCCCCCGGGATTGGGGGCCCAGAGTTTCCCTCCTTGCTGATCCCCTTGTGTTCCCCTCCCTTCAGTCTGTGGGGATGCTTCTCCACCATCATGTCACAGCTGCAGGCTGACGTGCTCAGATTTGCCCTGACCCCAATACTCTTTACCACCATGCCTACTGTTACCACCAATAACCCCTGGATCAGTATCCACCCAGCTGCCCCAAATGACACAGCTTCCATGGAATCAAAGAGCATTAGAGCCTCGGTGTTAATTAATGTCTCAGTAGCTTGTCCCCACATGATCCAGTCTGCTGTTAAAGTCTCCAAATTCTTAACCCCTTAGCAACCTTGTTCCCCACAGCAGAGTACTGCCCCCTTCAATGCCTTCCTTTGTCAGTTGCTTTGCTCTGGTCTCATGAAAAGCCTCATTCTAAAGAGCCTCCAGGGAAGCTGTTTCCATTGCAAGCAATTCTATTTCTCTGATATTTTCTGCCTCTCCCTTCCCCTTTGTCTGTGTTTCCCAGGAGTGTTCACATGAAAACAAACACCCCCCTTCAGTCACCCCCAGCCTAGGGTTTATTCCCCACCTGCACTCAGGATTCTCCATGCTGGGAGTTTGTGGTCATTTGCAGTGGAGATGACTAGGCTGTTGCAAACAGGGAGACAAGTACTTCCTGGGAGGATGAACAACCCATCAGGTTATCTCTAAAGTTTCCGTGGCTGGCTGGCTGCTTCACTGTAGCCCTTCTGCTTGTAGCCTTGCCAGCTCCCCTGTTGCATGGCTTCCTGCTACACAGTTAAAGAAACAGGACATGTAATTTCACTGCCAAGGAGCAAATGTCACAGAGTGACAAACTACATGGGACCAGGCAAAAAAACCAGGCAGTCTCTGAGGTAACTCTATTGGGGGGTGGGGTGGAAGCTGGGTTTTGTTTTGTTTTGTTTTGTTTTCCCCAATCAAACCAGGTTTTTTTTGTATACCTGCTACATTCAACTACAAAGACCAGAACCAGTCCAGAACGTCAAAGCTCAGGGCTACCACCCATACGGATGAGACCTTCCTTCTTAAGATGGAAAACTCTTGAAGACGGCTAGGAAAGCACTCCTATCACCAACACCAGGAAGTAGTTGTGTCTGGAGGTCAGCATTCCAAGCTCCAATGTTTCTTTGCTCTGCTTTGCAGCCTCAGTAGCAGCAGAGAAGACATCTACTCTCTAGTGATTAGAGCAGGAGATGGGGAATTGCACTCCTAGGTTCCTTACCCAGCTGTGGAAGGGAGTGTGGTCTAGTGGTTGAAGCAGGTGATGCAGGGTCCAGACTTGTAAATTCTACTCCCATTTCTGCCACTGACTCTCTGTATAATTTTAGGCTTGCCACGTAATTGCTCTCTGCCTCAGTTTCCCCATCTGTAAAATAGAGAGATAACTGACCTATCTCTCTAGGTTAATTAAAGTGCATAGCTCATTAGGGGGATAAATACCAGAGGCAGAGAAGAGCTATTTAAGCTAAAGGACAGTGCTGGCACAAGAACAAATGGATATAAACTGACCATGAACAAATTAAGGCTGTAAATAATAAGAAGGTTTCTAACCCTCAGACGGGTGAGGTTCCAGAAAAGCCTTCCAACAGGAGTTGGGGGGGGACACAATTAATTTTAAGAGAATGCTGGACAGATGTATGCATGAGACTGTATGATGGGGTTGCTTGTGATGGCAGGGAGCAGGGCTCAGCAGTTCTGGGGCTCACGTCTGGTTTATGTCTTATTTTTTGGAGAAGGCAAAATATTATTTTGACTCTAGCAACAGAGGTAGAAAGGTTTCCACAAGCATCTAATCCAATCTATCTATCTATCTATTTGTATTATGGCAGCGCCTAGGAGACCTAGTCATGACCTATGACCTCACTGTGATAGGTGCTGTGCAAACAAGCTCTTTCTTCCTTAGGGGTCATTTCTGATGGATTTAAGTCCTCCCTAAACTGTTTACCATTGGATGGATGGATGGATAGTTAGATGATAATTAATCAAACTGCTGTGCAAAAGACTGGCATCAGCAACATTCCCTATGGCCTTTTGGATTGTTTCTTCCTAGGGCTTCTTCTTATCCTGCCCCTAATCTCTAGAAACAAATCCTTGGCTCCTCCAAGAGGCTTGGGGCAGCTCTCTTTCCCCTTTTTTTCTTCATTTCACCTCCTTTCAGCATCCCAGCCAAATTCCCAGGCAGCCGCCTGCTGCTCAGATGTGCTTGAAGCACAGCAAGGCGACTGCCCCTTCTCCGCTTCAGCTCAGAGAGGCTGCCACCCTGCTGGGCCTCAGAGAAACCGATGAAGTGAGCCGTAGCTCACGGAAGCTTATGCTCCAATAAATTTGTTAGTCTCTAAGGTGCCACAAGTCCTCCTCGTTCTTTTTGCGGATACAGACAAACACGGCTGCTACTCTGAAACCTGTTAGACACAGTGTCACTGCTGCCAGGTGTCACTCACGGGGCCCTTCATCAGCAATTTTCCTAGGCTGGCATTTGGCTGCTCTGGCACGTCAGCTCTAATACATTCCAAAAGAGGAAGACAAAATAAAGGTGGGGAGAATGAAAACCAGCCGGCACTGGCTTCTGCCAGGGAAGGGCAGAAACAAAACCCGTCCTCATTTCAGAATTTCATTGCAGTGTAATTATCAAATGGCGACAGTAAGCTGCTTGCTAATTAGGCCACATTCCTTCTGACTAGTTATTCTAAGATGCCATTTGACAAACTAAAGGTGGGGGGGGGCGGGGAGCGTACACATGACGTTGTTTTTTAATTACATTTGGTATGCTAATTTCTGATATAACATAAATATTTACCAGGAGCAATATTTCTTCATTTCACGCTTACTGCACTGGAGCATTTATCGAGGGTTCCAAACAGGCTGCTATCGCTTGGCCTTCTCCACCAGCACCTGCCCCCTCCCACAACTTTTGGGAGAGTGTGACACACTCCTTGAGAGATCAGGGTGCAGCGCAACGTATCAGGGAGGGACAGACCCAGCTG
This sequence comes from Lepidochelys olivacea, assembly GCF_965140295.1. Lineage (NCBI taxonomy): Eukaryota > Metazoa > Chordata > Testudines > Cheloniidae > Lepidochelys > Lepidochelys olivacea. The sequence goes on along the minus strand of NC_140413.1, from coordinate 150,209,717 downwards.
TGAACTGGAAAGGAAAAAGCAAGGTGGAAGGAAGCAGTCCTGCTCTCAGCTCTCTTCCCCTGCCCACAGCTGCCTCTTCCGATCTTCTTTCTCCCAGTGTGCCTTCTTCCCATCAAACGGCATCCGAGGCAGGGGGAAAGCTCTGCCCAGCTCAGCCTCTCATGGAGGCTACACCCCGGATCCTGCCTCAGCCCTCATTAAAGGAGCTGGAAAATAATTGTCTCACCACGTCAGGGGCTGACTCTTCTACAGCAGGGGCGGGCAAACTTTTTGGCCTGAGGGCCACATCGGGTTTCCAAAATTGTATGGAGGGCCAGTTAGGGGAGGCTGTGTCTCCCCAAACAGCCAGGTATGGCCCAGCCCCCGCCTCCTATCCGACCCCCCCCCATTTCTTGCCCCCTGACAGCTCCCCCGGGACTCCTGCCCCATCCAACCCCCCCGTTCCCTGTCCCCTGATGGCCCCACCGGGACTCCTGCCCCATCCACCACCCCCTGCTCCCTGTCCCCTGACAACCCCTGGACTCCCCACCCCTGACTGCCCCCTGCCACCCCATCCAACCCCCTCCCCCCATTCCTGACTGCCTCCCGGGGACCCCTGCCCCATCCAACCCCCCTATTCCCCGCCCTGTGACCCCCCCGACCCCTATCCACACCCCTGACCCCTGACACAGTTACACCTCCTGCCCAGCCGCCCAGAGCATGGTGCACTCAGGCTGAGGGGGAGGGGGAAGAGCAGGGGCGGGGCCGGGGCGAGCCTCCCGGGCCAGGAGCTCAGGGGCCGGGTAGGAGGGTCCCCTGGGCCGGATGTGACCTGCAGGCCATAGTTTGCCCCCCTCTGTGCTAGACGGACAGACAAACGCCATTGAGCTGAGTGTGAAACCTCAGCTGCTCGCAGCCACAAAAAATGCAGAGCCGCCTTGGACCCTGTTACATGGAACCTGCTCCCCCTCCCCGCAGCGTGACCATGAGCTTCCCGACAGCAGTATCCTCCACTTGACTGGAGGGGGGGATTCTGTTTTTAAAATCATAGTATGTTTAGTGATGCCCAAAGAGCTAACGATCAACGGCTGTTTGATGCTAGGCATGATGGCTGGGAGTGGCGGGCTTCAGTTGGCTTGATTCCCTTCCCTTTTCTCCATTCAACAGTGGCTTCCCAGAATGCGGCTCAGGCTCCTGGCTGCTCTCTCTGCTAACACTACTCTTCCTAAAGAAGCCTGCTCTCCCATTTCTACCCCCAGCAGGCCTCTCGGGCCAATATTGCAGAACTATGAACATTAGAAACAGAGAGGGGCCATCTGATCCCAGCTGGTCCCTGCCTGGGAGCCACGGCACCACAGTTCCTTACAGTCTATTCCTCGGGGCTTTGTCCAGTCTGGTTCTAAACGTCCCCAGAGATAGGACTCCAACCTCTGCCCTGGGTGGGGGAGGGTTTAATAGATGGCAGTGTTAGCAAGTTATTTTCCTTTGCTTGTTTTCACCCCCGTCACTCCTAGTCCTCCCTCCTTTGCATCAACCCCCCTCTCTCTTTCCTGGGTGAGATGCACAGTGCTAGTTAACACATCCCACTTAGCCAGGTGACATCAAGGGTGTTGCGCATTCCCCACAACAATCAGAACCACCGCTGGGTATTCCACCTGCCGGCCCAGCCCCTTGACCTCGCTCCAGCCCCACGGTGTGGTTTGGCTGTACGATGCAGTGCCTCTAAGCACAATGGTTGCCTGGGAAAACAGAGCTCTTTGTGGCTGCAAGTGGTGTTGACAGGGCCCCAATTTTATAAATCAGAAGGTAAATAGAAAAATTAGCAGCTGCCATGTGAGCACGAAGCAATTGCCTCTCGAGCAGAAAGAGGAATTTGATACTCCTATTTGCTATTGATTTTGAGCTCGGTTGCTCCATGCAAGTTCCCCATTGGCATGCAGAAGGGAGCAGCTGCCCCAGCCTTGGAAGGGATGATTTCCATTTGCTCCAGGAGGTGTAACTGCTCCTGGGTCTATGATCCTTGCTGGGCGAGCTGTGCACCAGAGGCTACAAACTACTTAGGTTTCAGAGCACTTTCTGATGCAAACAGCTGGGCTGGGCAATTACACAGTCTGTGCCCCAGAACAGATTGTCACTGTGAAGGCTGTGCACAAAGACAAGCAGCCGTACGCGTGCACGCATACACCGGAGTCACTCTGAAGTGACATGCGCGAGGCAGAGCGCAGGTAGCAAGCAGTGGGGTGGGCTCAGAGGAAGCCGTGTACAGGGGTACTCTGGCTGGACTTACATGTGGATGGGGGTGCTGATGCTGTGCACACAGCTCACCACTATCGCTAGTAGGAACCGCAAGCTGAGCTCATTGCAAAAGTAATAATTCATCTCCAGAATATATTACCCCAGGGAGCCCTGGAGACAGAATGGGCTGCTGCTAAAGCCAGTGGGCTCCAGGGCTGGAGCTCAGAGGCCTATGCTAAGGACTCCCACTTTCCTTTCATTTAACCTGGGTCATGAAAGGGACTGAGGCACTTTCCAAAACACCCAAGGTTCTTTGTAACTTACTATGCCCGCCCCACAACTGTCAGCTGGGGGATCTCCAACACCAGTCCCTGGTGCTTGGGCTAAAAGCGTAGCTTCGTTCACTGTAAGTAGCAAGCTTTTATCCTCTCTATGGCTGGACACTGGGGGGAAGCTATAACTCCATGCAATAAGCTAATTAATTATAATGGGAGAGGTAGTGGGGACTTCTTTTGAGTTGCCAGCGCTCAGCCCATCATGAGTCCAACAACATCAGTATTACGAGATCATTACAGCCAATAAAACTACATTCAAAGAACATTATGAAGCTTGCAAAGACAAGCACTCACAAGTTACAGAATTAAGGCTGCACAGGAACTTCAATCCACTCCCTTGTGTGTATGCGTTATGACACAGTCTTTAATTACATGATCACACACTACTTTTTCCCCCAGGACCTCTCCTGCTTCATTCAAGTATGTAGGATGGACAATGCTCTGGAGATGAATCAGGGTTTTGTAGTAAAGGAGGCTGTTGCCTGTAGGATTCTTTTGTTGCAGAAGTTGGAAGGTGCGTAGTTAATGAGGCAGGGGATTGCAGGAAGAGAAAGGCTGATTTCATGATTACAGCAGTTGAATTCTGCCCTGGAGAACTGGATTCTATCCCTGCCTCAGCCACAGAACTCTGGTGTGATGCTGGTTAATTTCTTGTAGGCCTAATAAAAAGAGTGGCTACTGGTTCAGAGTATGGAGAGGGTTAGTGGGGCCGCCCTGTGGTAGGCATGGAAGATGGTATTGAGAGAGAGCAGGCTTTAAGGCTAGCATTGCTGGCAGAGCAAAGGGAGGGAAGAGGGGATGGATGCAATAAGAGACAAGATCAGATAAGCAGAGATGGAAGAGCACTGCAGGGTCCTGGAGATAAGGACAAGAAAGTTGAACTTGATGCAGCGGGAAAGGTGGAGCCAGTGGATAGATTTAAAGAAAGGGTGGCATGGTCAGAGTGATGGCTGAGGGAAGATAATCCTGGTGGCTGTATTGTAAAACCACAGTGGGGGCCACAGGGGTGTCAGGAAGGCCAGAGGGGAGAAGCTTACGTCAAAGCAGGAGATGCTGAAGGCCTGTACTGCACCAATCAGCTCTGCAGCTAGTGTTCATGGAATCTAGAGATGCAAAAGAACTGTTAGGTCATTCACTCTCTGTCCCAGAACCAGGGCAGGATTGAACCCTGTTGCACATTTTCTAGTATTTGCACTGCAATATTTTTTGTAATTTTTTGTAACTTTTGTAATTTTAACTGTCTTCCATCATGAGATGACTCATAAGCCTGATAGATCTTGCTGTCAGGAAGATTTTCCTGATCTTCCATTTCTAATTTCATCCCATTACTTCTAGTTATACTCCTTTCACAAGGCCTCTGCTCCGAAGGTAGTTAATCTGCTATATTCTTTTTAAGGCTCCCCTGGATCATTACCTTCCAGCCGCAAGTCTCTAGGGTACTACCCCCTCTGAAGGGTTAAACCTTCCCCTGTGATATTTGAAGCTCAGAGCAGTGAAACTCTAGGTCAGTGGCTCTCTACCTTTCCAGACTACTGTACCCCTTTCAGGAGTCTGATTTGTCTTGCGTACCCCAAGTTCCACCTCACTTAAAAACGACTTGCTTACAAAATCAGGCATAAAAATACAAGTGTCACAGTGCACTATTACTGAAAAATCACTTACTTTCTCATTTTTACCATATAATTACAAAATAAATTAATTGGAACATAAATATTGTACTTACATTTCAGTGTACAGTATATAGCGCAGTATAAACAAATCATTGTCTCTATAAAATTTTAGTTTGTACTGACTTCGCCAGTGTTTTTTATGTAGTCTGTTGTAAAACTAGGCAAATATCTAGATGAGTTGATTGTTGATATATCCCCTGGAAGACCTCTGCGTACCCCACAGGGGTATGCGTAACCCTGGTTGAGAACCACTGCTTTAGGTCAGGGCTTGGGAACCAGAAGGTGAAAATGACTAGTCTAGTTTCATTGTCCCAGGTGAGCGAAATGCAAAAAGTAAAACAGGTGACACAGAGGGGGAGATGTGTATTTGATTGGCAAAAATCTTTCCTCTTTAACAGCCTCAGGTGGGATCAGACTCCCAGGATCACATTCTTTATCAAATGTATTTGGTAATACAGTAGCATCTGTTTTTTGGTTTGAAGGGGGGCTTTTTTGTTTTGTTTTGGGTTTTTTTTGTCTCTTCTTTTTTAACTAAAACCCTCTTTCCCAAGCTGGCACTGAAATCATTGACAATGGTGGGACACAAACAGGAAATAAATGGAGTGGAACCATGCTGGCTTTTCACTCCCCCTGCACCTCTATTAAAAACCCAGCAGAGCAGAGGTGAGAAGCAGTCAGTAAAAGGACAAACATGTGATGGGAAGCAAGAGTATTTTCCATCTCCTAAGAGGATATTACAGAGGCAAAAAAAGAAATCTGTGGGAATGTTACCAAGACGGCCCTATCCTAATCTTGTCGAAATGAATGGGAAAACTGCCACTGATCTCCATGGTGCAGGATCAGGCCCCAAATGCTTGTCTGGAACAAAGTCAGATCCAAACAACTACATCAGGGGGGCCCCTGTGTATGCTCACACTAAGCAGCTTGCAATAAGTGGGTAGTGAGTGACTCCTGCGAACGCAGACATAAGACATGGCTGCTGGCTCCCTGCTGAACTGGAACATCAAGGACCATGGCAGGGAGTGGGCACAGACCCCCTCATGGTGCCTTGAGATGTGCTGTGAGACTTGCCACCTGCTTTGGGAGCTGGAAGCGGATGAGAGGAGCACATGCACATCTAATAACGTAAACGGCTTTCTCTTTATTCCAAAAATGATCTGTGTTGCTTTGAGGTTCCCTCCCACCCCACACTCAAGCCCTGTCAAATCACGCTCCAGTCAGAGCCATTTTAAAGCCACTTTTGAAAGCCTTTCGCAAAGGGTTTTGTAGTGTGTTCCACGGGGAGCTGTTTAGAAACTTCCCTTCTTTATTATCCCAGCTGGAGAGTGCTCTGTTTCAGTGCTCTATAAAATGAATGTGTCTCATGCCCCGAGGGTCTGTGTTGTGCATTACAGCCCAGGGAAGGCAGGGTGTCAGTTACAGTTGATCCATCAGAGAACCCCCTCAGCTTTGCACTTCAGTCTGCAGGTCACTACATAGCCCCGTGTAATAGGTATAAAAGGGATCCTCGAGGCACCAAATGATGCGCCATAGACACTGTGTACCAGGAGAGCTATGATGTGCTCATCCCTCACTCACCTGGGGCATCATTGCTCCAAAGGCATTACAGACAGGCCGGCAAACCAGCTACCAGGGCCAAAGCTCTCAATAAGCTCCTGCAGGGGACGTGAAGAGGGATCGTGCCAGTGTGCCCAGCTAGGGCAAGTTATAATGGCTCCCTTAGAGCCCCTTCTATCAGGGATCTCAAAGAGCTTTACAGACACAAACTAAATAAACCTAAAGCCCTGGGAGGTTGGCAAGTGTCATCTTCCCATTGTTACAGACCATAGAAATCAGAGATGGAGACGACGTACGAGAGCACTGAATCTCTGCAAATACAGGATTGTTGCCTAAAGTACAAATGGGGAAACTGAGACACAGCAAGGGGAAGTAACTTGTCCAAGGGCTCACGGCAAATCCAGAGGTGGGTACAGAACCTAGGAGTCCTGATTCCCAGTCCCCTGGCCTAACTACCAGAACACACTCCACTCCGGAGATGGGAACAGAACTCAGGAGGTTCCAATCCCCATTACCTTGCTGGAACTCCACCCAATTTGAAGGTGTCCCCTGTTTTTTGCCCCTTTGTGTTGACATGGACTGGTGACTGGCTGATGGATGGGACTCCAATGTCCCCAGCAGCCGTCTAAGGGAAACAGACGTGAGGATGCATCTCACATAGCTAATTGTCTACCTGTCATGTGAACAAAAAGCTCCGTCAACAACACTCAAACAAAAGGAAAAATAAAAGGATTGTTTATATTTAGTGTAACCCTTCTGCCCGTCAGAGTTAGCAGCAACAAGGGCCCGGTTCAGTATCTAGGGGTTCCATTTCAATAACACAGTGCAAAACCGGCTCGAGCCCCCACCCAGTGACCTGGAACAATTACATACCACCCCCCCGGGCGCCCCTAAGAGGCAATACTTCCCCTCTGGCAAGCACAGAGTCTGAGTGTAGCAAAAGCCTTTTAATAAAGGAGGGAAACAACGAGCCATTATGTTGGGGAAACACCATAAACAGGATTCATAACACAAACCATGAGCAAAAGACGCACCCCCAAGTAAGTTTGGCAGTGTCCTTTTCCCCTCAGAGTCTTAAGTCCAGTAACACACCCGTCACCCCATGCACAGTTTCTGACCTTGGTCAGTGCAGCCCCAGAGTTCAGAAGTTCATCTGCAGAGTTTACCTCCCCGCCTGGGTGGAACTGGAGGGAGGTATGGGGGGCATCTTACATGCTCCGCTGCTCAGGTCAACGGTTGAGTGCCACGCCTCTCCATGGGGTTCTGCTGCAGTCTTCACCGTGAGCTGCGCCTCTCCGCCAGCCGTCCTGCTTTCCGCTCCTCTCTGCCAACCGCTATGCTATCCGCTCCGCTCCTCTCCGCTAGCCATCCTGCTGTCCACTCCTCTCTGCCAACTGCCCTGTTATCCGCTCCGCTCTCCATCCTGCTAGCCACTCACCAACTTGCCTTCAGTCTCCCCCCCCCCACGTACTTAACACAGCTCTCAGTGAGCTCAGCTCTTAGTGACTTCGGCTCTCAGGGAGTTTAGCTGGTAGTAGGGGGGGGTCCCAGTGTGGTGCACCACTAGCCAAATTAGGTCTAATGCTTAGACCTAGGTATCAGTGATTTCAGCTCTGCAGCATGTAACAAGACTTCTAATGGAGTCAAAATTAGCTCTGTTATTACACGGTGGAGAGAGAAGGGGTCAAAGTAGAGTTTGGGGCCCACACTACCAGGTACTGGGTTTTGGAACTCATGTTCCTTGCCTAACGAGTGCTGCTTAGTTGAGGGCGAGTCCCTCCATCATAAAATGCCAAGTGCAGTTCTACTGTCCTTGATTCACATAACCAGGATAACAACCCTTTATTACTCCGGCCCCAATAACAAAGAGACTGGGGATCTCACAGCAGCCAATGTGACCATTTGGACAGGCAGTCCATCATGTTAGGCAGGGTTGGTGTGCCCATGCAAACGAGATCAGCCTCAGAAGTCCTTTTCCACAGCTCACCACCAGATGTCAGGGTAGAGCTCATTCTGACTCTGCTTACATTAGCTAGCAGTGTAGAATGTCTGGGCTGCATGCTAATTAGCTGAGGGAAGTAATGTGCTGAAGGAGAGGCATGGCAGAAATGCAGGGGGGCCAGGGGAGATCTAAAAATGAAGATTTGATACTAACTGTTCAGATTGCCGAAAATGATTTCTGCTGGGTTGTTTGTTTGCCTGTTTTTTATGGGGAAAATGAGAAGAGACTTGACTGGATAGTGGCAGTGTGGTAAACACCAGTCTCCGGGGAGCTCAATTCTCCTGTTTGGGATTGTCCTTGCTTTGTGTTTAGAGTACTAAGGTCATGAATTGGTGCTTCTGGCTGTGATTCAGGAGTCTCAAGATTAGGGTCCATTAAAATTAGTCATTCCCCTCTACCAGAGAGGACGGGAGGTCACCAAGATAGCTGGCTCCATTCAACATCAGTGTACACTGCTGACAGACATTATCCAACGGGACAGGAAATTGGCATTTTGGCCCATGGCCCTTCCCAAAAAGTCACTCAACTTCCAGTATTTAGTTTTCTCTTCACAGCTTGTGCCTATAAATTGTTTCCCCAATGTATGGCTGATCTTCATCACTCCCTCCTCAGCCTCCCCCAGAAAATGATCTTCACTGGTCCTTCCTCCTCTTCAGCCGGGACCTGCCACATGACTGATAGTGCTGTTCTTCCTCTTCCACCTCCTTCACCCATGAAGCAGGGTCTCTCTCCAGTACAGCTCCTCTCCTGATGGACAGACTCCACGTCCGGCTTGCCTCACTCCTGTCAAATGCCTTGTAAAGATCTACAAAGCACTAACCCGCTCACACAGCCCTCTGGTGTGGAGACACTCACAAGGAGCTTTGTTTTGTGCCCCACACTAAGGCCCCAAGATCAGCTCTGAACAATCGAATTGCCCACATCGCCAAGCCAATGAGAATCTTACTAGGAAACATACAGCGCGGTCACTGGTGGGGAATGGAATCAAAGACTTTCAGCACCAAACGCACAAGCCCCTACTGCATGAGCTAGAGGAGTTACTCCATTAGGTGTCCCTAAGTGTAGATCAGTCTCGGAAAAGTGGTCAATGTTAGCAAACATGTCATAATTATTTTTACCCTTTTCCCTAGGGCAAACACAAGTTAATGTTTTCTGCTTGATTTTGCCGGTCAAGGTTGACTCTAGGCTTCCCACAGGGGTTGACCTCAACTGCCTAAATCAAGATAGAAGGTGTTGACCCATGCCTACGCTAGGGAAAATGTAGCTACAACATGTTGGCCTCAAACACTCTTCCTAGAGTAGACTAACCCTAATAGTGAGCTCCTCTTCTTGTTGGGCCAGCTACCTGAGGGACACATAGTCAACATGCCACCTGGGCCTGTATTACACATGCCTCCTGCAGTTACTGGAGAGCTCAAAGTTGATCAAGAACTGGACAAGGTTCAGGTACCTTTAGATGCCACCTCAAAACATTGTTCTGACAGGCAAGCTGGATAGTAATTGGGGATGGGTTCCAGTGACTCAGTACTCTCATTTCGGTCTCACGTTAGTGCATTTACCTCCTACACAAAATCTCACTTCATCCCACCCCTAGAGCTGCAGCTCTGCAGTGATGAGCTCTCCAAGGACCTGGCTGACCAGGCTGGGGCTTCCCAACTGAATAAGTGGCAGACAAAGAGTCAGGCATGGCATGTGATGGAATCAGAGCATGTCAATAAATAACTGGAATACATGGAATCAGCAAAGAAAAATCCCCATGTCCCCCCAGCCCTCCCCAGCTTACCTGTTTATCACCCTGTTCTGTATTGTCATAGTCCTAGGTCGGGAGCAGGGACTGTCTTTATTTTATTCATTTGTACAGCGCCCTGAACAGCGAGGCCCTGAGCCCTACCTGGAGCCCCTGGGTACTAACACAGAACAAATAATCACAAAAACTGGCCCATCATGCACAGAAGCAACATGGAACAGCAAGACGGCCCCACCCAAATAGGCACTTAACTGGAGCTCCCCCCACCCCCAGTCTCCTCCCCGCTGGATAGTAAAGGAATGTGGCTCAGTGGACAGCACCAGTCGGCACAGTGGCAAGAGTCAGGGTTCCGCTGGGACTAGCTAGCTAGGGGTCCTTCTAATACAAAGTGAAGTGAAACAAACCGCAGAGCTTCAGAGCTGTGCTGTTAAACACCTGAGGTTTTGGTTTGGTTCCATGCATTTGTGTGAGGGATTCGGGAACTCATGGCCAAATGCTCATTGCCAAAGTAGCGTTTTCCTCCACATGAAGCCCCACTGAACACACAGCTTGAGTAAATGGGCTCAGATCCTTAAGAAAAACCCATTAGGATACACTCAGATCATGTCAACCAGCCAAGGGAACAGCGGCCTCGGCGCCAGCCCTGGGAACCCGGGCATGGCTATGTTCGAAATGACAATAAGATCGGCTGCTGCTTTAATCAACAGATTGAACACAGTAGGGAGGCGCTTCCAATTTGCTAGATACTGGCAGCTTTCGCAGCATTTCATCCAGGCGGTGACAGATGAAATCTAATCCCACCACTCCCTCCTGCCAAATTCGTCAGCATGCCCCAGAGGGGGGCCAATGTGGGATTATCTGGTGAGGGAGCAGGGAGAATCACCCTTAGTCTCAAGAGCAGAATTCATTACCCCAGTGGATGCTGCTGGTATTCAGAGGGGCTGAGCTCCCCACTCTGATGTTTTCAGGAGCTCATCTCTCCCCTCTCTTTACAGGTTCTAGTGAGTTGCCAGGCCTGCATCTGGTACGGCATTAGGTGGGACAAGATGACTTCTTCAGCATCAGGGGCACAGCTCCAACCAGGATGACCTGTACCCAGGTGAGATCTCCACATCGGGTAAAGAGGTTCGTGTTCTGCCATTGGTCATAAACCTGGGCCAATTTGACCTGAGACACCTCCACCTCATGCTCTGAGGGGGGGCACTTCCTGAGCTCATGCCTCTCCTTGCTCTGTTACTTCCCCTTGCCCCTCCCTCCTCTTGCCATCTGCACCAGGGGTCAGGTAGGCAGGGCACTCCTGGGTCAACCAGCACATGACAGTCTGATGAAGCAAATGTCTCAAAGGTGTTAACCCTCCATCTGCCAGGCCAAACTCGTTACATCCCAAGTGGACTCTCAAACATAGCAGGTTAAGGAATTGGCCCAGCTCTAAAAGCTACAAGGCTGAATAAAAGGAAGGGACAACCTGATTCATATCATACCTACATCCAAGAACTATCCTACTGGCTGCTTCCAGTGCCTTCGCCTGTCAGCCCCAGCTCTTCCCGAGACGTTCCAGCTCCTCGTTGGTCAGTCTCAAGGCAATCGCTGTTTGCGTGGAATAATCAGATGTAGTTTCCATGGCCGGTGTCGGGGATTCTGCGCGAGGAGCAAAGCAGACAGAGAAAGCTCTGTTATGACAAGAGACTAAATGGCAGTGAAGTGAAAGATGCACGGACTCGATGCCTCCCCAGATAACAGGGGAGAAAGGGAATGGAGATGAAGGACTGAAGCAATGGAAAAGAAAGGTTAATGTAGGCAGGATAGTGAATTGAATGGATGGTACAGTGAAAACCAGGCAATTATCTAATCCTGGCTGGAAATCCCAGGACGGGGGCATCTCGGCAGCTTCTGAATAAAACACGGCACGGTGCAAAGGAGGCTCTTGGGAATTCTGGGTCATGTACTGAAAACTGAAGCCAGTCAAGCTGGAACAGGTCAGAGCCTGACGGGAGAATTCGCAGCAGGACCGGAATAAGCATCCTGTTACTGAGCACCCGATTTAGCCAGATTACACTCCTGTTAGCACCAATATTTTGCCTGGCAAAACAACATGAACCTGATGCTCCGCAGCCATGGGAAGGGGTTCCTATGCACAGTGAATTTCCAGGGACCAGGGACAGCATAAGCCACAAAAACAGACAGGCCTTGGCAAACAGGCCATAGGATGATGAGTTAATCTTCCCTGTAAAATCACTGAATCTATTCACACCCTCTTGTGAGCCTTACACTGCAGGGCCAGGGCGGGGGTGCAGTGAGGATGGGGAGTTTGCAAGTGAAGGAGATAGGAGTATGGAAGAGGTGGGGGTAATTGCAAGCTATGAGGGGCATATACCGAATCCACGATTTGATAAAGGTGTGCGGAAGTTGTGCAGAGGTGGATCTAGTCATATTCGCATGGGGGGTAATGTGTAGGGGAGAGGGAGGGGCTGGGATGTTTTCAGGGTACATAGATAGCCTTCTATTAATGACTGTGACGTAAGCGGCTGATTCTGTTGCCTAGTGCTCATCCCCTGGGGTTCCAGCCCAGGGCGATCCAGAGAGGACTGTCAATATTTACCGGGAAGAATACAGCTGTTCTGGAGAGTGTCCAGCCGAGGAGCCCCCATCACCATTCAAACTCGCTCCTGGCTCCTTTCCTGAGCAAATCATTTCTTGAGCAAACACAGTCTGCAGGTGGGGGGATGGGATGGAAAGGAAACCTATTACTGTTCTCTCTGGGCAAAGTGCTCCTCATTACAAGCTCTCTCCATAGCTGGTCAATACCGATTCCCAGGGGTCTGATGGACATTTCAATATTCCTCACGATCTCTCCATGTTCCAGGGGGTAGCTATTGAACATTGTGCACACGTGACAGAAAACGTCTGCAGAGCAGAGCAGCAAAGCAGAAAGCAGGGAGATAATGTGACGCCCCTGAAATCATCCTCAGTTAACAAGGTGTGGCCAGCTCAGTCTTCAGGACCCCAGCTGCTGGCAGCCCCAGGTACAGGGGCTGCTATAGTCTGGATGGGCTGCTGAAGAGACTCGATTTCATAATAAAAATATCTAGCTTTTCTATAGCACTTTAAATCAGTAGATCTCAAAGCACTTTATAAAGGAGATTAGTATCATTACCCTCATTTTATAGGTGGACAAACTGAGGCACAGGGAGGCAAAGTGACTTGCCTACATTCACCCAGCAGACCTAGGACCAATCGAGAAACAGAGCTTAGGTCTCCTGAGTCCCAGTCCAGTGTTCTATCCACTAGACCAGCAGTTCCCAACTGGGGGTCCATGGCCCCCTGGGGGTCTGTGAGCCCTTTCAGGGGGGCTGCAGAGCCCCATGACTGAAACCCAGTACCCCGAGCTGCAGTGCTGAAGCCGGGAGCAGCGCTGGGCTGAAGGTGGTGGCCCCTGCTCAAGCCAGGAGCGGCTGAAGCCGGCGAACCTCCTACCGCAAGCCAGGAGCAGCGCGGGGGCTGAAGCCAGGAGCCCCAGCACCCCTCCCCTCCGCTGAAGCTGGAAGCCACACTCGGAGCCCCTAGCTATCCTCTCTCTGCACCCTGAGCTACTCCCCTGCCTGCACACAGCCCCTAGGTACCCCTCTCCCTGCACCCTGAGCTCCTCCCCTCACTTCACACTGACCTTAGCTACCCCCTCCCTGCACCCTGAGCAGTTTTTAACTGAGTTCCCCCCTTGAGTTATATTATTTTGGTTGCGTTCCCCCACAGCCCAGACAGGCTGGGTGACTTCCTGAGTCAGTCAGGGGGTAGAGGTGGGGCTCCCTCCCTGGACCCTGCAGTGCAGAGCTGGCTCGAGCCCCGCCAGCCCTTGCCTCCCCAAATAGAAGTAAAACTATGCCTATGCCCAAGGATCCCTCTCACCCCGAGCCCAGAGCGTGGAGTCTCCCTCCCCACCCGCTGGGCCCTGGCATTTTTAGAGCATGTTGTGCAGGGGGGCCTTAGCAAGAAAAAGCTTGAGAATCCCTGCGCTAGACCACACTGCCCTTATACCCAGGGTTGTGAGTTCAATCCTTGAGGGGGCCACTTAGAGATCTGGGGCAAAAATTGGAGATTGGTCCTGCTTTGAGCAGGGGGTTGGACTAGATGACCTCCTGAGGTCCCTTCCAACCCTGATACTCTATGATTCTATGATTCTATTGTGCTGCTCTTTTTCTGAGCGTTCGGGAAGTAATGTGGGGCCTGGCCACCAGAGGGAGCCAGAGGTGGGGAGCGTGGTGGGTCTGATAGCTAGGTTAAGCTTCCCAGCCCTGGATAAGAACACTCAGAGGTACGCTGTAGTCAGTGCATTAGAAACCCCAAGACAGGGCATGACACAAACCCATAGAAAACTTCTGTTCAAACACATTGACCAGCTGCTCGCCGGGATTTTTTCCCAGTTAAGTTTCAGTTCAGCTCAGTTACTGACCTATCGCTGTTCAGTGAGTCTTTTCTTAATTGAAGCACCAGGAAGATCCCCTTCTGCCATGTGTTACTCTCCAAGGGGCAGCTGAGCTGAACTCCACAGAGCAACAAGCAGGAGCCTGGGACAAGCAAGGGAGAGAAAGCAAGAGGAAAAGGCAAAACCTAGGGTTCCATCAATGAGCTTCTGAGGCCATGTCTACACTAGGGACGCTGCTGCAGGGCAGTTACAGGGCCAAGGCTATGCCACTGTAACCCCATAGTGTAGACGCAGCTTACAGTGACAGAAGGGGGTTTCCCGTCACTCTAGGAACAGCATCACCCCAAGCAATGGCAGCTAGGTCAAGGGAGGCATTATTCCCTCAGCCTGGCTGCATCTACACCAGGGGTTAGGTCCTCACAGCTACAGCGCTCAGGGGTGAGGATTTTCCACACCCAAGTGCCGTAGCTCTGTCATCCTACGTTTAAGTGGAGACTACATACACACACACGCACACACACCTCCTACCCACACTTCCACCACACCCACTGCAAACACACTCCTACACACCCAGTCACATTCACACCCCTATCACTACCTAACCCCATCACACCCACATACACACCCCCTTACACTTCCCCATACCTCCACATCAATGCATTCATACCCCATGTCCCTGTTACCCCTTTTGGCTTGAGGGGCCAGCCAAAAATTCAGGGTGTAGTAGGTTGTTCCAGTGAAGAGGAGAAATTGGCAATAGGCCAATCTCTCTGTAATGCAGTTTTGTTTATTTGCAAAGAATGTACAGAATCCTGTGTCTGTGAAGGCAGAGGGAATTGAATAGCAGAAAACAGCTTCTTTTTGCTCACAGCACCAAGATTAGTCTTTTCACCTGCACCCCTGACCCAAAGAACTCTCCCCAGGTTTCTCCCAGGATTGACCAACGTGCTTTCAGCTTCTCCTTCCACCTGTCTCTCAGTCTTACCCAGATTTTTGTCTGTTCTGTCTTCCCTCCTTCCCCCCCCCCAACCCCCCCAAATCAATGCTCAGCAAAAGATCCTGGGCAGGGTTCACATCACCATTATGTTACCTGAAAGGTGGGTTCACACCTATAAATCTCAAGGAGGTTTTAGCTCAACCTGTAACAAGGCTTCACCCAGGTCACAACACTACATTCCTGTTGATCAGAGAGCAGTGCACTTGATCTCTGATCACTAAGCGGAACGGTGCATGGATTCTGCTGCAACATCAAGGATTACATAAATAGTTCTTTGCTATAATATATGAAACTGTGTGAACTCTCTGAAGCTTTTGGCAAAGCCCTACTTTACAGATAGAACTAGCCACCTTACTCTTGGCAACAGAGCAGCACAGAGGCAAGGAGACTGCCGGGGGCAGCATTCACTCTCTCCACCATTGGTGCAAGATTTGCCCACCCTATCCTACAATCTCTGCAGCCTCTCTTATGTGACATGCCAACTAGTGCCAAGTGTGGGGGTGCTTTGGGTGATGCAGACACCTGCCCACTGAGACCCACCAGACTCACTGCCCACTTCACATACACACACACATACTGTCTCCTTTTCTCAGCTGCCTGTTGATTGGCAAGTTCTCTGAATTCCCCACTCCTTCAAGCCCAGCAAAGTCACTACACTCGCCTTTGGCCTGAGGCAGACACCCAAGCACACCCAAGCCTCTTGCTGCACGTTTGTGCCTTTGTTTCCTTGGGAATGTCGCTGTTGCGGGTGACATTCCCCCATCCAGGAGATGGATTCCCTATCCAGCAACACTAGCCTGCCCAGCCTAGAGGGGTATCCAAGGAAACAGACTCCTGTAGTGCGAGCTGCAAATTCTGATGGCTCCCAGAAGGAATGAAAATGGCAGCTCACCTGCTCCAACCACTAAACAATCCTATCTCACTGAAAGACAGAGAGAGCAACCAACGGGAGGGGATACAAGTCTCCTCTTGGGCCTGGAGCCTGCCAGCTCTTTGCAGAATCTGGGAGCCACAGGAGAAGTTGGGGTAACTGTCTTGCTCTCTCTCAGAGAATGAGAAGATTATATTATATACATACATAAGCAAAAGAAGCATTTTATCACACAATGCACAGTTGGCCTGTGGAGCTCATTGCCACAAGACACCATTGAGGCCAAGAGAATAGCAGGATTCAGAAAAGGTTAATTTGGAGAGTGAGAATTTCCTGTTACATGGGAGATGATTTTAAAGCAATTTAGAAGGGGTATAAACTCTCATATTTTAGGGTGTAAAGCAACCACTACCTACCATGGGTTAGAAAGGAACTTCACATGGGCAACTTATTCCATATCTATCCACTGCAGGGTCTCTTGCACCTTTCTATGAAGCATCTGGTGCTGGCCACTGTCAGAGACAAGATACTGGGATACATGGAATCCTGAACTGTCCCTTTAGGATAGTGGTTCTCACCCAGAGTTACAGGTACCCCTGCGGGTAAGCAGAGGTCTTCCAGGAGGTACGTCAACTCATCTAGATCAGTGTTTCTCAGCCTAGGGGCTAGGAGTCACAGGAAGGGTTTAGGGGGGTCACAAGTGCAGGGCCGGCATTAGGGGGTGCCAAGTAGGGCAACTGCCTGGACCATCACACCATAGGGCCCTCTGCAAAGCTAAGTTACATGCTTCATCCCCAGGTGGCGGGGCTCGGGCTTCAGACTCCTGAAGGAGGTACAGCAGTCTGGAAAGGCGAAGAACCACTGCTTTAGGAGACCATTCCTGAAAGCAAGTCTGAGGCATGACAAACTACCCGGGTTCCCAGTTCAGCCCATCTCAAGCCACCCTCCACATCCAAACACACATCACACAGCAACCGACAGGTTCCAGGCTGACAGCAGAGGCGCACTCTGCCCCAGCAGCTGCCTCACGGGGCATGTCTCCACTGCAGCTTTTCTATTCAGATGTGAAGGGAAACAAGCTTCTGAACTGACAGCATGAAACGCAAGCAGCGCCTTGCTCACCGAGTTCATGAGGGCTGGTAAGCCATTGGAAAGTGGCCATTTTTAGGCGTTAAGAAGTGTGTCAGGGAGGGGGTACTAACTGGGAAGAACAGAAGCTGCAGTAGGAGCCATGGGGAGGCTCAGCAGATTCCCCACAGCCAGCCCAGAGATGCCACTTCCCCTCAAGCTCAATGGAGAAACCACACACAAATCTCATTTTCTCCAGCTGGGCCCAGGGGGCAGGATTTGACTCACAGCAGATAGAACCAGAAAAGACCTACTTGTCCACCCACTGCTAAGCAATGGTCCTCCTGCCTGTTCTCCAAGGACCTGCTATAGCATCCCAATCAATGGGGCATCTACCCCTTCCCTTGGGAGACACCCCTGTCTCCCCACAGCCCAGGAGATCTTTGCTGGCAAGCCCATCTTTTCCGTTTGTTTAATTTCATCCTCAATCATTCGACCCCTTGTACCTGCCTTTCCGTAGCGTCACTTTCCGTAGTGTCTCCATTTGTTTTGGGCTCACCCCCATCCAGCCAGTTAATGAAGGAATGGATGCAATACTGTGGCCCTCCTTCTGCTTACTGGGCAGGGGGCTAATTATTAGGGTAGTAACATTAACTGGTGTGAGTCTCGTTCATGAACTGAATGAGCAGGGCTTATTAGAATGGATGATTTGGGGCATATGGGTTACAATTACCTCTCCCTCTTGACTCATCTGGGCTTAGATAAGACCCAGTGTGATACTGGGAACCTAATCATATTTAATGGCATCAAGGTATAGTAGTTAATATTTACATATCTCCTTAAAGTTTTGGGATGGTCACAAAGGCCTTGAACTGACACAGGTGGGGAGTGAAGTCCCTGTCTGCCCATGGGACAAGTGCAGCACGGTCACTGTAAGCTAACCCCACACAACACCTGGCCTAGGTGGCCCACAGCCAGGTCTATTGTACCCCTACGCCCCCACTTTGGCTTGAGACATCGACGGTGCAACAGAAAATTCTACTTCCCATGCATGAAAAGAAATTCCTATGCTTAGAACACCAAAATCAGTTCACTGGGTTCCTTCAGACATAGCTTATTCTTGCCTCTTGATGTCGCAATAAGATCTACAAAACAGCCAAATTTGAACAAAAGCTGCCTGGCCATTGGTGAGTTGCGCCCTGTGCAAAATTTCTAATTTAAACATACAGTATGGGACAAGTTTAGTTAAAGAGAAACCCACTGCTGTACAGATTTCACTGAAACTCCCCTTCCCCTCCTCCCAAAAATGTTCCCCGGATGGACAACAAACATGGAAAATTTAAGCCCCACAGGAATTTGAATGAGAAAATTATGAGCAGTTGAAAAATTGTAGTCCTATTGGAAGGCATATTTCAACTTTACAATACCAATGAGTGACCCTCCTATTATAATAATTTGATATTCTGGATAGATGAATGGTTGGAACCAGAGAGTATTTCCCATAGGTTGCTGGACAACCCATTTTCCCTGGACCTGCACCAAGATTTCAGATGTGTCCTGTAAATTTCAATGATCTCCTTAGAAGTGAACAAAAAATGCCCATTTCAGATGGCATGTTTGACTAGAATTGTATTAAATTTACAGAAATAAACTCAATTAGTAGAACACATTAATTTAAATTTTTTTTACTGATTTTCACTGAATAAACACATCAAAGAAGCACTTCTCTGGAAATTATGCACAAATGCTTGGCAACTGGAATGCACTCCCTGATGCATATGAAATATAATGGAGGGATATTGAATAACTTTTGTGAAATAATAATTACTTTGCATTTATAGCAAACATGACATCTGAGGATCTCAAAGCACTTTAACAAATCAAGATTCATCCAGCACTGCTTTTCTGTCTATCTTAGGTACTTATTTCTATGACCCCAGTCACCATAGCACATGAGCACTTTGCAGTCTTAAATGGATTTCTCCTCACAACAGCCCTGTGAAGTAGGGAAGTGCCATTATCCCCACCAAAGAGATGGGGTACTGAAGCACAGAAAAGCTAAGGCCCAGATCCTCAATGATACTTGAACTTGATGAACGTTAGGCACCTAAATACCTCTGAGAATCGGGGCAGAAGTGTGTGCCAGGTCTCCCATGGCCCAGGTTAACACCCTAGCCCAGGGGTTCTCAAACTTCATTGAATCATGACCCCCTTCTGACAACAAAAATTACTACATGACCCCAAGAGGGGAGGCTGAAGCCTAAGCCTGCATGAGCCCTGCTGCCCCCGGTGGGAGGACCAAAGCCCATGCCAGGCGGGGTGGGGGGGCCAAACCCCAAGTCCCACTGCCCCAGGTGGGGAGCCTGTAGCCCAAGCCCCACCATCCAGGGCTGAAGCCTGAGTCCCAGGTGGAGGGGCTTGACCTTTGGCCCTGGGCCCCAGCAAGTCTAATGCTAGCCCTGGCAACCCCATTAAAACGGGGTTGTGGCCCACCCACAGTTTGAGAACTGCTGCCCTAGCCGCAGTACTAAGCACCTTAACCACTGGACCATCCTTCCTCTCTGCTCTGAGGCAGATAAGTGCTGCTATTAGCATATTACCAATTAGGAAGCTAAGTCACAGAGCAGTTATGTGCTCAGAGCCACACAATGAGTCACTGACAGAGTTAGGATCCGAACCATAGAGTCCTGTTTCCCAGCCTTGCTCTCTGTCCAAGAGACCGCACGGTCCTTCACAGAGACAAGGTGAGAACCCAGGAGTCCTGGTTCCCAGCCCCTGCTGTGACTACAATGAAACCTTCTTCTTGTGAAAGTATTCCAGCCCATTTCCTAACAGCCTGAAGCTTCCAATTCCACAGCCACTGAAGTCACCTTCATCTGACACCACGGCTTCATCCTCAAACCCCCCAAACAAGAGCCCTTCTCCAGCCGTGCTTGTGCTCTTTGTCTTTTTCAGCACAGCTGTTCCAAAAGGGGGTAAAGGGAATGGGCGAGGGGCACAGCTGGGGCTCTGTGAGTTGCTGTCTTCATTAGGAATGTAAATGGGGCTGCTTGAACTCATTTCACAAATGACTGTCTCAGCATGCCTGACTGATAGGCAGTGGGGGGACAGGACGTACTGTGCCACAATAAAGAGCTACTTAATACAGATCTGCTCTTCACTCACCGTCGCAGCTCCCTTTGTTTTCAACATCACAGGCCCCTGCTTTGCTTCCAACTAATGGTTCCTTTGGCAAGTTCCCCTCAATAAGCTGCTTTAAAGACACGGCTAAGAACTAAGATTAAAGACAAGGGGGAGACGGAGAGAGAGAGAGAGAGAGAGACAGAAGGAGAGGAGGAGAAGGAGAGATGGGCAGAGGGTGGGGGGAGACAGACAGATAGGAAGAAAGGAAGGGGGAAAAGAAATAAGCAGCCAGAGAGATCCAGAGAAGAGCAAGAAGGGGAAGGGCTGATGGAAAGGCGAGACAAAGCCTACGTCTACACTGGCAATTGAGCGACAAAACTTTTGTTGTTCAGAGGTGCTAAACCCTCCCACCCACACCCACCCCCAAAAGACAAAAGTTTTGCCGTGGCCAGTGTCAGTGTGAACAGCTCCTTGCTGGCAGGAGCGCTCTCCTGTCGCCAATGCGAATGCTGCTCGTTGAGGGTGGAAGTATTTTGTCGGCAAAAGTGCCAACAAATAGGGGCTATGCTGCCTGACTTTTAGTGACCCAGCTGTGTCGACCGGGCCGTGTCGCTGAAAGCTGTGTAGTGTACACAAAGCCAAAGTGAAGGAAGGGTTGCAGGGATTATTTTCAGCTCATTAGCCTGCCCCAAGTCAATCAGTTTGTGATCCCAATGGCCAGCTCAACCGGTGCCATGCTGTTGTGGCACTTCAAAAATCATCAAAAACTCCCAGTTAGCAGCCTCAGGCCATGTCTACACCACAAAATTCTGTCAACCTAACTTATGCTGGCATACAGCACCACAGTTCTGAAATCCCTTGTGTGCGTGCACGCTTGGCTCCTTGTATCAGCGGTGCGTGTCCCCCCAGGAGCGCTTGTATCGATTCTATTGTCAGGATGGAGCATTGTGGGACGGCTCCTGGAGGCCAGTAACAGTTGACGTGAGCAACGCAGTGTCTACACTGTCACTCCGTCAACCTAACTAAATCGACAGTGACTCTACGAAACTCGTGGAGGTGAGGTTACTAAATCGGCGTAGAGAGGCACTTACATCAGCGGGAGCCAAATTGAAGTGAAGACACTTCCACAGCTAGGTCGATGCAAGGCAGCTTACATCAACCTAACTGCATAATGTAAACCAGGCCTCAATCACGAAACAAGGAGTGAAAGGCACCTTCATTACTGGCAATGCTGCCTGGGGGCTGCAGGTGGGGGGGAATGGGAACACCTCTCTGTATGGCTGCCACTGAGCTCACCCTGGGGAGGAGGCAGGAAGAGGGAACCAGTGCCAATGCAAAGAGGCCTGAAACGGATACCTGTGTGCTATCTGTGTTTGAGACAGTAGGAGGGGCAGTATGTGTTGCATGCCCGTGTGGGTCTGAAGGCGTGTGTGTGGGAGCAGTGTGCACGTGTCAATGAGTGACAGCTCCCAGCACCGCTGCCCCACTCAAAGATCCCTTGCCATGGTGCAGAGCTATGGCCGACTCTTACCAAGTGCAGAATCAGCGGCCAGAAATGAGACTTCTTGCTCATTCAGGTTAGTCCGTTACAAACTGCTTTTTCATTGGCACTGGTTCCCTCCGCCTGCCTCCTCCCCGGGGTGAGTTCAGTGGCAGCCATACAGAAAGGTGTTCCCATTCCCCCCACCCACCTGCAGCCCCCAGGCAGCATTGCCAGAAATGAAGTTGCCTTTCTCTCCTTGCTTCATGATTGAGGCCTGGTTTACACTATGCAGTGAGGCTGATGTAAGCTGCCTTGCATCGACCTAGCTGTGGAAGTGTCTTCACTTCAATTTGGCTCCCGCTGATGTAAGTGCCTCTCTACGCCGATTTAGTAACGCTACTGCCCCGAGTGGCATAGAGTCACGGTCGATATAGTTAAGTTGACGGAGTGTCAATGTAGACACTGCGTTGCTCACGTCAACTGCTACTGGCCTCCAGGAGCCGTCCCACAATGCTCCACCCTGATAATAGAATCGATACAAGCACTGCTGGGGGAACAGGCACTGCTGATACAAGGAGCCCAACGTGCGCACACACAAGTGATTTAATAACTGCGGTGCTGTATGCTGGCATAAATTAGATTGACAGAATTTTGTGGTGTAGACACAGCATCCACACACGCCAAGTGGCGTTGGAACAGTTTTTATAGTGGGGGTGCTGAGAGCCATTGAACCAAACTGTAAACCCTGTATAGGATGGAAACTGCTTCAAGCCAGGGGGTGCAGCAGTACCCCCAGCACCCCTACTTCCAGCATCCCTGCACCCACCCTTCACACAGACACCCACATCCACACATGGGCATATATGCTCATCCCCATCCACACACGCAGCCCTGCCCGTACACATATCCATGTTTCTCACACACAACCACACCCACTCACTCTCAGCCACTCAACATAGACCCAAGAAAACTGCCCTTCCAATGGAGGGTTTGTCCAAGGGAGCTTCATACCGCAGGGAGAGAACAGAACCCTTGGCCTTTCCTCTTCTCCGTCTGCATCTTAATTTTCTCTATCAGACCCGGCCAGGGCCCAACAAGGACATGCAGGGTCAGTCTATTTCCACTGTTTGTTTGGGCGGGCTGCCAGTCGGGCAGCCAATAGCAGAACCGTTGTTTGTTGCCTAATTAAATTTGATTTGAACTCATTTCTGGATCTGTACCAAACAAGCCATTGCCCCCCGAGGAGAAGCGGGGGAGGCCCAGAACTTCCCATACCAGAAGAACTTCTCCCGGCCCAGACATCGCCAGCCTGCCCCTTGGAGATTAGATCAGCCTCTTCGAATAACCCACAGCAGGAATCTGACCTGGCTGCTGGTCAGAAAGGCAACTGAAGGTCTCTCTCTCCTTCTGGGGGCAGCAGGAGGCTGGTTGTGCAATACTCACACCTGCTCACACTCATGCATACTCCCTCCATCCGATGAAGTGAGCTGTAGCTCACGAAAGCTTATGCTCAAATAAATTTGTTAGTCTCTAAGGTGCCACAGTACTCCTTTTCTTTTCACTCCCTCCTCTGATGCACATACACTCTCAGGTCCTAGCCCCAGAGACATCCAGCTTCCAGAGAGCACTTAGATGCTCTCCACCATTTGTTGAACCTGATCACCTCTCGCTCTCCCAGGTCCAGGAGTGTGGGGGTCTCCTTGCTTCTCCCCATGGGGAAAGACAGGCTCAAGTGCAGATCCTGGGATGTGGGACTCTTCTTGTGGGGAAGCAGATGCTCCAGGTATGGGCTCCAGCAGTGCAGGGGTCTCCCAGGCAGACTACACAGGGAAACTGATGCCAGGAGGTGGAGCTACCGGGCTCTTTGCCCTCAAGGCATGGGCTCAGGAGTTGCATTTCTTAACCCACCACTTCTCTCCCCTGCTGACCTTCCCCTCCACTAACCCACCAGTTGTGGCTGCCAGAATATAACACATGGTGGGTGAGGTCATATATTTTACTGGCCAACTTCTGTTGGTGAGAAGGACAAGCTTTTGAGCCACACAGACCTGAAGAAGAGCTCTGGGTGCTCAAAAGCTTGTCTCTCTCACCAACAGAAATTGGTCCAGTAAATGATATTACCTCACCCACCTTGTCACTCTGATATCCTGGGACCAACACGGCTACAACTACACTGCATCCAGAATACAACACAGGCAGCATACTAAGGCCCGATGCCTGAGTGTCTTTTGACCCTGGTTCATGAAGTGCAGGTCGAGCTGGGTAGGCTGGAAAACACCCAGTTTGGGCAAAGAGGGGCACTGATTTCCACCCAGGACAGTTCAGCAAGCCCTGCAAGTGCAGAATGGTGACCTTGCAGCACAGACATAGAATCATAGAATATCAGGGTTGGAAGGGACCTCAGGAGGTCATCTAGTCCCACCCCCTGCTCAAAGCAGGACCAATCCCCAGTTAAATCATCCCAGCCAGGGCTTTGTCAAGCCGGGCCTTGGTGCGAATAGCTTCTGATTGAATGTTGTTTCCCCTGCTCTGGTACCCAGAGCTCTCGCCAGAACCATGTCTGCAAGATTACTGTGTGGGCTGACTGACTGGAGGAAAGATCCTCTTCCAGGCTCTGGTGCCCCGAGTCAGCAGAGGGGCACCAAGTGCTGTTCAATCTCCGGGGGTACTGAGAAAATCCAAGAGTGCCAAACCAGCTCATTGTGCCTGGCTCAGCCACTGGCAGGGAAAGGATTCAGCTGTGCCAGCTCCCGCCCCAACAGATGCCATCAGTCCTCCCTCCAGACACAGAGAGCAGCGTGGGGGGTCAGGATTAAAGAACCCCTGATCTAGCCATCACCCTCTTCCCCCAGCTCACAGCCCAGCTGTAACATTTCCAGAAGGCTGAGGGAAAAACCCTCCTCTCTTTTCATTGTTTTAAGTCTCATTGTTTCCCCTGCATTTTCCGGTTTTGATGGGATGGGAAGCAACACAACAGAGAGAGGGAAGCTGCTCCTCTAAGACCCCGACCCGGCTGGGAAGAGGCCGTACCAGTGCTGGAAAGCCTGACTGATCCCATGCAAAATGGAGCCCCAAGAGATGACGCCTCGTACCAGCATGCAGGCTGCGCCACCTCGGGCTTCCCCCGTCTTTGTGAGAATGACGCCTCTCCCTGCTGGGGGAGAGGAGAGGCTCAGCGTGCAAAGCTTCCCCACCCAGAGGAAGCAGGTGACCACCTCCCTAGCAGAGCAGAACAAGCTCAAGGATGGACACACAGCTCCCACCACCATCCCCAGGCAGCAAGAAGCTGCTGCTGACTGTCCCTCAAGGGGTCTTTCTATTGCACCACCTTTCCCCATTTAAGCTGTCCCTTGGTGGTGACCTCTGTGTATAGCAAGTGAATCCAAAGTAACCAGCTGACAGCCACATCAGCACTGTAGAGAGAGATGGGGGGTGAAGTAAGGACCCACACAGCTACAACTATATGGCATACAGTATCAGCTGCTTGTCCAGCAGACAAGAGCTGCGCTAAACATGCCTACAACAGACTGACAGCAGCCCCATCAGTTGATCTGGAGATGCAGCCAGTGGAAATTACGGATTCCAGCATTTAGTGCTCCATCCTGGCACGGGACTGTAATGTCTATGTGTCAGCCCTCTGCAGTAAAGATTGGGACAGCCGGAGGCTGCACTGTAGAACTCTATGGGCTGCCCTTGGCCTACGGCTGTACTGCGCTCAACCCAACGATACAAGGAGGTCAAGCGCCATCCCCTTGAAGGACCGACTTAAGGAGAAGCACCTGCTCCAGCAGGGAACCCCAGCAATCCCATGGCAGGTAACCAGAGCTGCTGCAGGCTGAAGAAAGTGTTCCCCATTCTAGCAAAGCCCAAGCATCAGTTCTGTGGGCACTTGGGATCCAAGGGCCCTTCCTTCCAATGACATTTCCATGCCCTAGTCTGAAGCCTCACAAAGTAAGAGTGAACTGGAGAGCGCTTCCTTAAGGGAGAAATCAAGGCTGTGTCTATGCTAATGGGAGGATTAGGTGACTGAAGGCAGTGTCCCAGACAGGTAGGACTGTCCCTTCCACACAGTCCCTTGGGTAATCATTATACGATGGTATTTATGAAGTGGCACAGCCATCTGATTAGGCATCGCTCACTACTGCCCCTCATATTGACAGATCCCCTCCCACCAGAGCCAAGTTAATTTGCTTCCCTTCTATTGATCCTGTGGCGAGCCACCGTTAGTTGCAACCCCTCCTTCTCCTCCTCCTCCTCCTCTTCATGGGGAAGGAAAGCGGGGGGGGGGGGGGAAGCAGGCTCATTACAAGAGAGCCGTGCTCACAGTGCCCAGAGATGAAAGGTGCTGAATTGCTCCCTGGTCTCTACCACTCCATCCCCATCGGCAAGGGGCCCCGTGTTATGTATAAGACCGGCAACGTGTCTGTGATTAGCAAATGATCTCAGCTCCCTCTCCCTGTGCTGGGATATCGAATAGCCTTTGTTCACTGCTTTATGAACCCATTTGTTAATGGGCTGGGAGCTTGTAAATGCTCATTGGATTTCCTCTCAAAGCAGCCTGAATGAACCAGTGTGAGCATGTTTACAAGGAGGAGAGTTAGAGACCTGCTGACCCCTGCTAGGGAACTTCGATAAGCCCTGGCTCTGCCTAGCAGCCTTGGCCCGGTCCCCTCGCACTCTCCATCTCACTCATCCCAGGCTCTCAATAACGGAGCCACATTTGCATGGGACCAGGATCATTGCTCTGCAGGAGGCTGAGCAGCTCCTGCGGCTTGTTCCCCCCACTTTGATCATGAGCTCACGCTGGCAACAGCACAACTCAACTGGTTGCTGTGGAAATGATTACAGGGGCATCGCAGTTTTCTGCTCCTTAAATTGGTACAGTCTCCTCCTCAGTCTGCTCCTCCTCCCCATTGCAGCACCACGCCCCTCACTCTGATGACTCTGCTAGGAGTTTGGGCAGCTACACATGTTGGCTCCATCCTGGTTCACACCCTTGTCGTGTCTGATGTTTGGAAACAGTCATATCAGCCGGGCACTCATATACTATGGTGATGGAGGCTGTATAAATACCTAGAGGTAGATGAAGCGTTCCTGACAGGACTATATTGAAAGCAAATTTCAAAGCTGCCTGCCCAAACATCCCCAGGAAACCAAATGTGAAATTCGCCCACAGCGCGGGTCATTGATGGAGGTGCTTGCATGCTCAGTCCAATCTGGAATGGGAACAGGAACAATACCATGCAAACTTTTTGACCAATCACAACGAGCCATCACAGATCAGTTAAAAAGTATAACTATACCCCAAAATTGTCCATATTGGTTGGAACGCTGACTGTACTCAAGGAAATGGTGAGCTGTCTGCAGATAGTCCCAAGCAGAAAAGGAAGCTGAATTGGTGGTACATATTGTACGTTGCATATTGTTTGCTCAGGTCTAGATCTGTTTGTCTCTGGCCTGATCTACACTAGAAAATAAAGTCGGTTTAACTATGTTGGTCAGAAGTGTGAATGGCATTCTTAAGCCATCCTAAATCCCTGTGTAGACAAGTGCTAGGCTGACAGAAGAATTCTTCCATCTACCTAGCTATCGCCTCTCAAGGATATGGATTACCAACACCGACGGGAGAACCTCTCCTGCCAGTGTAAGTAGTGTCTACCGAGGGTTGCTAGGTGTCCAGTCGAAAAGGGGACCTGGCAGTGTCCAGTTAGTACTGCTGACCCGACACTAAAAGTCCGATTATCAGAGTAACCACAATCAGCCTCCCTACCAGGAAGGTGGGAAGAGCAGTTACTGCTGGAGGAGTTACTCAGCTGTTAGAGAGAACTGGCTCCCAGACCCAGCTCCAGCCTCCAGCAGAGAGGTAGGTACTGGTGCCGCCTAGCGGGATCCTGTCTTCCTCCCACCGCCCTGTGTTCTGATTGCCCCCGCCCTGGCCCCTCACTCCGGGGACTGACACCCCACTCCGCTCCAGCCCTCAGCACACTGTGCTATTGTGTGAGGGAGGGTCTGTGGGACTCCCCTGGACCCTCATAGGCCCTTGTATTAATCAAGGGTTTGTCCCTGCCCCAAAGGAAGCATTGGGTTATAGCTGAGTCTGTGCAGCAGTTATTTCTGGGATCAATTCCTGACTCCTCCAGGGCTCTGGGAGGGAGCCAAGAGCCTTGAGCCAAGCAGGAGGTAGGCAGTGTTCTCTAAGGCCTGGGGCTTAGGGCCCACACCGCAAGCACTCTGACCCAGGAGCTGCAAAGGAATAGCAGTGGAGAACAGCCTAAGAAACCTCAGCTCTCTGCTGGGGACAACATCATGCTGTAAGGACCAGTCAAGATTAGACAATGTTTGCAGAGAAGCCAAGCTCCAAATTTGTTGCTTTGCAGTTTAGGAAGCGACTGTTGCACTGAGTTCCTCCAGACAGAGTAAGGCTTTTCACTACAAATGCAAAATGCAGAGACGTCCCTACTATTACAGCGAGCCCATGCACAAACCCTCTGGCAGTAGCCTTCTGCAGTGTACAAACCAGCGTGTAACAGCTGAGGTCCACATGGCTCAACAAAGTTATTATGATCCATCAGTATAGCAGCCCTTCCTGGGGGGAACCCCTGGGATTGCTTAGGGACCAATCCTGCTATTAGATCTGTGTGGGCGAACCTTTGCAGCCAGGTGGTACCCCACTGACTTTAATGGGATTCTGTGCAGATGTAAGGCTGCCCCCAAGCACATCCAGGTGCAGAATCAGGGCTTTATATTATAACCTCTTCAGGGCAGGAATCTGCTGGGTTTGCATTTTCTGTGCAGCATGTAGCATAGCTATAGGAGTGTAACTAGGGTTGCCAACTTTGTACTATTTAAAAACCGGACACTCTAGCAGGAGTGCCGGAACTTGTCCTTCCCTGCCCCTTCACCCTGAGGACTCGCCCATGACCCAACTTTGTAATATTTAAAAACCGGACACTCTAGCAGGAGTGCCGGAACTTGTCCTTCCCTGCCCCTTCACCCTGAGGACTCGCCCATGACCGTCCCTTCCCCCAGGCCTCATCTCTGCACCACCTCTTCTCCCTGAGGCCACGCCCCTGTTTGCTCCTCTTTTCCCCTCCCCCTGTCACTCCCTGGTCTTCCCCTCTCTCCCCCACCTCTTCCCGGGTCAGGAGGGACTCACCTACATTTATAAAGTTTGTGGATGATGCCAAACTGGGGGGATTGCAAATGCGTTGGAGGACAGGATTAGAATTCAAAATTATCATGACAAACTGGAGATACGGTTTGAAATAAATAGGACGAAATTCAATAAGGATAAATGCAAAGTACTGCACCTCGGAAGGAACAATCAACTGCACAAATACAAAATGGGAAATGACTGCCTAGGAAGGTGTACTGCAGAAAAGAATATGGGGATTATAGTGGATCACAAGCTAAATATGAGTCAACAATGTAATACTGTAGCAAAAAAAGCAATCATTCTGGAATGTATTAGCAGGAGTGTTGTAAGCAAGATACGAGAAATAATTCTTCCACCTTTATTCACCACTGATAAAGCCTCAACTGGAGTACTGTCTCCAGTTCTGGGCACCACGCTTCGGCAAAGATGTTGACAAATTGGAGAAAGTCCAGCGGAGAGAAAAACAAAAGTGATCAAAGGTCTAGAAGACATGAGCTATGAGGAAAGATTGAAAAATTGGGTTTGTTTAGTCTGGAGAAGACTGAGGGGAGCCATGGTAATGGTATTCAAGTATGTAAAAGATTGTTATAAAGAAGAGGGTGATAAATGGTTCTCATTCACAGAGAACAGGACAAGAAGCAATGGACTTAGATTTAGGATAGACATTAGGAAAAACTTCCTCCTATCAGGGTAGTTAAACACTGGAACAAATTACTTAGAGAGCCTGTGGAATCTCCATTACTGGAGGTTTTTAAGAATAGGTTAGACAAACACCTGTGGGGGATGGTCTAGATAATACATAGTCCTGCCTCAGTGCAGAGGACTGGACTAGATGACTTCTCAAGGGCCTTTCCAGTCCTACATTTTTATGATTTTAGGCTCACCGTGATCCCAGCCCTTATTCCTAAAAGTTTTATAGATATGACACCTATCTTAAAGGACCGACACCCTGTTCCTGAGGGTTACACACACAGCTCACTCTCTGTAAGTTCCTTGTCCTTTCCCTGATAACAGATGAAGTTTGACTCAGGCTGCAAGGTTTTTCCAGGGCAATTTAGAGCCCCAATAGCAGAGGTTGACATTTCAGGTTCAGTTTATTACAAAATGGCTACATTAGGAGTCTGTTATAGTTGTTGGGACCAGCCACTAGATGCCACATCATCTCTCCCTCACTTACTTACTTACTCACTCTCTCTCTCACACACACACACACACACACAGGTTTTTCCAGCCAGGGACTCATTAGCACATGTAACAGGCAACCTAACAGGGGCCCCCAATGCTAATGAATTTAAATCTGGGATAGAGAAGTTGCCAGCTGTCAGCAATAGATCTAGTTAAAAGACCTCTAGGGGTCCTCTGTCAGGAGGACAAAGAGTGGACTTGTGGCTCTCTCCCGCCAAGTTTGTCTACGTTTCTGTGACCTGATTTGACTCTTGAAGGAACCTGAATTCCCAAAATCTCAGCGGCAATTAAAGAAATGCAGAAGAAAGCCCGGTTTGGCTTTTTGCCTTTGGATGCCTGAGAGACATGTAGGATCCCATGGGAAAATGGAAATTCAGAGCCCAAACCCTACTGAGAGGCTCAGAACAGACATAACCCTTTGAGCCCAAACCCTTTTCCCTCAGACCCAGTTCTGCCTCCTGAGAATTTAAAAACTTGTCATCTTCCTTGGCTGCTTCCTCAAGGGCAACTCCTTGGCTGACAGATGCAGCAAAGTGTCTGGAATAGATTGTGCCGAGGAAACGTTGTTATTAATCAAAGTCTTCATTCCCGTCAGCATCCCAGCTTGGTGCAGCTTCCCAATCCATCCACCCCCATATCTGGTCACACAGAGGCAGAGGAGAGAAAGATAACACAGGGCTGGGTGACCTACTGAGCTGGCTTTCCAAGAAGACAAGTTTGTTCTTTTTATAGATGTATTTTCCTCCATCCGTCTTAGTTCCTCTTTCTCCTCCTGTGGCAAAGCTGTCTGTCTGCCATACTGAGGTCTTTATACTGTGCTCATGGCCAGAGTGTCAGATCCACAGCTGGGATGGCAAGAATGGGGTTAGTGTGCAGGACCTGGCGAGAGCACTGTAGAGTTAGCCAAAGCCAGGGATCAGAAATTGGTGATACAAGAGAAAGGGGAGCTGAGCTACAGTTGGTGGAGTTCTACAAGAGAAATAGCTGAGAAGCAGCATTTACTAACTGGGAACCATCACTACTCCTATTCTCAGAAGTCTCATTCAGAGAGATCCAGGTGTTCCTGTTCAAACTCTTGGAGGAATTCTCAGCTCTGCATTCTCTCAGAATGGCAAGGTGTGGCTCCAGATTCCAAACTATATCAGGCTCTTCTGGAATGTCCCAGTGTAACCCAGCCACTCCTTCCATTGTCCCAGAGAGACAAAGAAGTCACTTGCCCTCACCAGCCTCCATCTGAAACCTGGGAGCAGCTTTTCCCAAAATAAACAATGCATGGCATGTGCATCCTTGTGTGGCTACGGAGATGCTATGCAAACTTCTCTTCACCACCTAAGTGGCACCTGGCTGGCACTCTTTCTGCCTGATGTTCACTGCCAGGGATGGAAATGTGCCAGGGCCAGAATCCTAGAACCTTCAGAGGGAGCCAGAACGGCAGATACACAAGAACCATGCTGTCAATGTAGTCACCAGGGTTGGGGTAGCACAAGTATACTATACGTACCATAAAAATAGCACAGGTAGACAGAAAGACAGACAAATAGTAGTGATGGTGTTAGAACCAGAGTTTGGAGCTCATAGTCATTATATTTTACAGATATTGATTGATGTATTGGCCCCTTCTGGCCTTAAAACTCTGAATTTGTTACCATGGTGTCAGGGTTATGAGTCTGTGTTCCTGGGGAATTAACTGTTGTACAGTTGAAGTTATAACTGTGGTGAGTAACTCGTATTATTGAGAGCTACAGCAGTTGAAGTACTGGGAATGGTCCAGCTATCTAGGAAATTACATGTCTCCCCTCACTATGGTATTACTGGGGTGTACGTGGGCATGAGTTCATGCTACAAACTTGCCCCCCGGACAGTCTCCAGCAGTGCCATTTTAAGAAGCAGGAAACCCCAGCAAGACCAGTGACTTATTATTATTTGTGCTATGGTGGCACTTAAAGATTGGGGCCCCACTGTACAGTCCTCAGAGAGTTTACCTTCTAAATAAACACGGCAGACAGGCAAATAGACTCACCCAGAGTCACACAACAGGCCAATGGAAGAGCTGAGAACAGAATTCAGGTCTCCTAAATCACTGTCTACTGCTGTTTTCTAGCTCAGCTGACAGACGTGGTGCATAGGCATGGGACCTGTGAAGGGGGGCTTCCCCTTGTGACAAATGCGCTCATCCAGATGTCAAATTATTGACCAACATTATACGCCCCTTTCTGATTCCTCTTTTTGTTCTCTAGCTCATCCCCCTACAAAGAAATTATTTTATTTCTGTTCCTCTCTCACTGAAGATGTATAGACTTTTTTTCCCCCTGTGTCTGGTCCAATTTATAATGTTAATTAGTGATGAATTAGCAGAGTAAATCCCATCCAAAGCCACAGACCCCCTGTGATGAATTCCTACGAGGAACCTGACAAATCTTATGTTAATATCTTTCTTTTCCTCATCCAGCAATTACTCTTCACATCATTTGTCAGCAAAGGATGAACCCCCACCCTCAGCCCTGGCACTGGAATCAGGAGTTCAACTTTGTCAATTAATTATTGAATGGCTTATTTCACGCTGTTAGACCATTTCAAAAATACATACGTGAAAGCAGCTCCTTGATTATTCCATTTCAACAGTGCCAAGTTAAAGCTCGGAAAGGGGAGGTCGACACCAGCCTTTTCACCCTAAGATTTGGCACCGTTACTACCAGTGGTTCAGCTTCACTGATGGAAGCATTCGTGGAGCCCAGCCATGCAGGAGGCTCTGGGAGGGATGGGGAGGAGCGAGGGCAGGGTGCACTTGGGGGAGGGGGATGAATGGGGCAGAAAAAGGCAGGGCGGGAAGAGGCGCAGGCAGGGGCTTGGGGAAGGGCTGGGGTGGAGTGGGGGCAGGGCCTGGGGCAGAGCAGGGGTCGAGCACCCCCTGGCAACTCAGAAAGACAGTGCCTCTGCACTAAAGTCAACCAAAAGATGGGATTTGGATCAGGCCCGCTGAGGTTATAAGGCCCACAGTCACGGAAGCCTTATCTATACCAGAGCCAGCATCATTGCTATGGTGGGAAGTGTGAGGAAAAGAAATCTAGTGGAGACAAGACCAAAAGCCCAGTTGCCACTGGAATAATTCATAGATGTTAAGGCCAAAAAGAACCAGGATGATCTCGTCTGACCTGCTGCATATCACAGGCCACAGCATGCCACCTAGTGATCCCTGTGTCAAGCCCAGTAACCCGGTACCCAGTTGTTTCTTGGTGGCCAATGGCTGTACTTCAACCTCTGTGCTAAATGTTGAATAGGTTCCAAACTGACCAAGGAATATGCTCAGCTAACCTCTACACATGGGGTCTGCACAACAACCCACTGTGCCAATGCAGTCTCCATCCGTCCGTGGCGCAGGCTGCCAACCAGTGTCAACTGACTAGATTTCATGGTGGCCTTAGGACCCTTCGTTCTGCTGATGAAGCTGCTGCTGGGTGGCTCAGCAAGCACTGCAAACACTAGAAGAAGTGCTAAATACTGTTTCTATCTGATTGCTCCAAATGGGGACAACTCCCCCAAGCTGCCAGACAGCAGGTTCAGGCCATGAATAACCTTCCACTCCAGTGCTGCTGCTAAGAGGGTGAGGGGTCCAATGGTGAGCTGGCAACTCCGCCTCGTGGCTCTGCTGCCAGAGGGAGACCAGGCCTCAGCCTATGGCTTGCTCCGTTTGCAAGGGACGCAGGGCTCCAAGCTGTCACTTGCTTTGCTTGCACTGAATGCCCAGCCTGTGCAGGTGGGAGTTGTGGGCTAGGCTTTGAATCAGTTTTTAGTGGGCCCAAATCAGTTGCCTGTCTCAACATACAGAGGTTTCTTCTGAAAGTGCAACAGTGTCTTGAAGCTGTGAACAACTGGCTGACCCGGGGGCTCAGTGGTGGCACTCCACACTGCTCTGCAAGAAGCCTGGGTTTGGTTCTTCCCCCCGTATCGCTGGCCACAGTTTCTTGCTACCCCTGGGGCCAGCAGGAAAGAAGGACCAAGTGGAGGTTGCACTTGGCGCTAGGGCGGGGCACATGCTGCGTCCACCTCCAGTGGAACGTGCTCTTTGGCGCCTCTCCTCTCCTCTGGACCACGTAGCATGTGGCCCTATGCCAGGACCCCGCACTGCCACGTGCATCTAGCATTCGTATTTCCCACCCATTTTAGCAGCACCAAGGACTGAACTGAGACTCACAACAGCAGGGAGCTGTTCTCATCCTGTCCCTTGTTAAGTCGCATCCCAGCTGCTGTGACAGCTTCACAGCATCCATTTTTAACAGGGAGCCAGGCAACGCAAGCAGACGTGGGATGGAGCCGAGCTAGAATCCCAGTGCAAAAGCAGTGATGGGAAGCTACTGTGCTCTTAGTCCGAGCTGGGGGAGATGGGAGTCCCACATCTGGCTGCTCAAATCAGGAAGTCAGAAAGTTCAATACAGGAGGAAAGAATTAAACATGTATTGAGCCTGGTCCTGCTGCCCTTACACTTGTGAGTAGCCCTATTGAAGTCAATGGGCCATTGTACTCAGAGGCCCAATGTGAGCAAAGGCTGCAGGATCAGGCCCAGATGATGAATAAGGAAAGATGGGAACAAGATACTAATTATCTGTACGCACCTGAAGGAGACAGGAGAATGAAAGAGGAAGAGGGATTATCCAGTGACATCCAAAGTGGGTAGAACTAGGGGGAATGGGATGAATTGGAGCAAAGGAAAATACAGTCCTCCCCCAGAGATCAATTACACTCTGGAATCCTCTCCCACAGGGAAGGAGTGGGGGCACTGAAAACTAGGCTGGCCAATAGACTGCAGGGAGTAATCCTGGGCCCCGGAGAGTGGACTTGCTAAGCCTTTCCCATCTCTAACTTCTGTTCTGCAACAAGAAAAGAGCCACTCTGTTCTCGGCAGTTGACGTGCGAGCCACAGCCTGGCATGTCAGAGAAAGGTGAACAATTAAAGCGACAAAGTGCTGAAAAATACATAACAAAAGCCCTGCAAATGGGCACCAGGAGTTTCAAGATCCACATGGCTGCATGTTAATGATGAACACAGTTTGGTTAATTTTTAATAGCCTGCAGCGAAAGTGATGGATTGGAGATGCGTGGTGGTGTTATCCGGGGAGCTCTCGCCTCATCTGAGATGACAGCCCACACCCTCCCTACACGCCAGGCTAGGAGTTCATCATGACAAGCTTTCAAGGGACACACTCCAAATGGAATTCTATGGTTTATGTCACTCCTGATCTGGGTGCCTCGCAGTTAGAAACGCAGCTGAGAAGCCCCAAAGAAACATTGACAGAGGACAGGAAGATTCTTTCAGGAACTTCAGTTCTAACTCAAAGAAACCACTGCTTAGCCAGGGACCATCTGAATGCAACGGGGACTGCTCAGGCCTCTCCGTAACATCTGCTTGCCCTGTCTTGTGGAGGTGCACTCTCGCCATGCTTTGCTTGGTGGTCACACATACAGATGTGCACACGCGTGCTCACAGCAGTATATGCACACGCAGGCTGGCTTCTGCGATCACGCTGAGGGTATGTCTACACTGCAAATTGAGGTGTGATGGTAGCTTGGGTAGGCATAGTCCTGCTCGCTTTAATCTAGCTAGTTCAGCTAAAAACAGCAGTGACAGCATAATGGCACCGACCCAGGCACACAAGCCTGCCTGGAACACCAAGTGCTCACGTCGTTAGCCTGTGCCGGGGTCCGTGCAGCCACGTCTTCACGGCTATTTTTAGCCCTGCTAGAATGAAGCTACCCAAGCTGTGATCACACCTCTGATTGCACTGTAGATATATTGCGTGTATAAGAGGGTTCAAGTAAGCAAGCTATCGCCCATCTCTTCCACCCTGCTGCTCACTGCCATTCATTTGCCTGTGACCGGGACTGCTGCGCACTCCTGCAAACCTCGTGGGGGCTTTGAACGTAGTTTCCTTGAATAGAGAGTACAGAGATGTCTATGTGTGATTATGGAGTGGGGCCAGATGAACAGGACAAGGGTCAAACCCAAACCTGGTCCACAGAAAGCGGCTCATTCCCAGTCAGTCATAGAAGCCCCTCGCCCCCTGGTTACGTTATAGCCTAGAAGCCTGCAGGCTGAGCTCACTTCTCACAGAGCTATAGGATCAGGGTGTGCTAATAGTGCTTCAATAAAGCCCAAAGCTTCACAGTGACCGAGGGGCTGCTGTCGTAACAAATAGCTTTGCTGTACACCTCCTCCTCCGCCCTACGATCCTTTGCCTTCAGGATTCACAGCTGCCTGGGAGTCAGACCCCTGCTCTCTCCAGCCAGGATATCTGAACCAGCGATCCTTTCACAGCAATTCCAGGGAAATCCAAGCAGCCAGCAATTCCCAGCCTGCTACCCACTGCATTGCATGCACACACACCCCACCCTCCACCCCCTGCGGATGTCATGCCCTCTCCCTTGCACCCACCCCCCATACATCCTTCGAATGCCCGTGTCACCCCCCTACTCTGACCTCCTTCACTGACATCCTGCTCTTCCTCCAAAACGCTCTGCTCACTCCTCTGTCCTTGGGGCGCCTATTTTTCTCCTGCCCCAGCTCTGCACCTTCTTCTCCCAGCGTCCCCTGTGCTGGAACGGCTTCTCTGCCCCATGCACCAAACAGTTCACTAGCCCCTTCAAAGCCCCACTGAACCTCCTTTCCTACCGCTTGCTCCCCCCACCACCACTGGAGCCTTGGGATCTACTCCAGCTCCCTGTCTTTCTAATCTGAAAATGTAACTCACCCAAACTAGACCAACTAAACAAAACCCCCTGGACAAGCTCCCAGGATTTTTCCCTGCTGACGCCCTTCTCTGTTCCATCTGCTTGAGACCACACACTCCTTAAGGCAGGGGCCTTGTCAATGATACTGTATACATTGTCACTTACCCGCCCTCCCCTGTACCAGAACTTTGCCTCTTGTGGGGTGAGGGAGGTGCTTACAGTGAGAGTACATGGCATCGGGGGGGAAAGGGGGTGTGAACCACAAAGGGACAAGGATGCCCCAGGGATCCCCTTGAAAGTAAGGTTCCTTATTAACAAGCAGATTTACTATATCCAGCCAGCATGTCTGGGTGCCTACCTGAAAATAACTAACTGTAACACCATGGGGATGGGCATACCAACACCACAGCCATCGGCAGGAATCAAACACAGGCCCTTCAGCACTAGCCTCCTCCCCATGACTTGATCCAAAGGACTGAGCTGTGGTGAAGTGGCAGGCTGTTAGAGTTGCTGCAGCCAGCCACTAGGAGGAGACATGCATGAAGAAAGCACATTAACCTAAACACCCCCCTACACATGATGCCTCAGCTTGGACTCTGGCTTGTGTTCCACCTGGCACAGATCATTCTCGGAGCAGTTTCTCCTTCCGTAGCGCTGGTCAGGCACAGAGGAGATATTCCTGCTATCCCTTTGGAAATGTCAGTCCTGTGTGCAACTGGCTGATGAAGGGGCTGCAGACCCTGACAGGGGCTTGGAGAAGGAGGCCTGGCACTGGCAGAGCAAGATACCCACACACCCCTAGGACTTAGCTCACGCGTTGGGCCTTTGTCTGTCAGACTGTTCGGAGAATTTAGCAGTTCTGTGAGGCACTGAGCACCCTCTGCTCACATCACAGGGTGTTGGCAGGATCAATGCCACATACAGCCCACGCTGCTCTGCCCTGCCCGAGGAATCTGTCCTGCTCCCCCTATCCCCACCCTGATCGCAGCAGCAGGATAAATTGGCAAAAGAAACCCAGGGGGCAGGTGGGAGGGGGCGAAATCTCCCAGGAGCTGAAGATTAAAGAGAGACGCCAGGGAGAGGACTGCAGAAAAACTAATTTAAAAAATGTAACGTTCCACTCAATTTCAGGTCTCAACATGTCGCTTTGCAGCAATTTAGTCATTTTTCCCCTTTCCCCAACACTCCACCTTCTTTATATATATATAAAAACATAGAGAAGTTGCAGGCACTTTGATTAACTCCACAGCGAGGGTCCAAGCATCCCTGGCTCAGCACACCTCGCTCTCTATGGAATGAGAGTGCCCACGATGCCAGGGGGCCAGCAAAGCCTGTTCCCCTTTCCCCCTGCCTTATTAATGAGCTGACCTCTCTGCGCATACGCTTGGCTTCCTACAGGACCCAGGTATTTAGCTGGCGTCCTAGGGTATGCCCTGCGCAGATGAAAGACACTCAGAAAATCCAATCCTCCCAGGGGCTCCAATTTGTATATAATTATTAGAATTTCTAATCTTTTTTTTTTAAACTGGCCCCCAAGCCATTTTGATACGCAGAGCCTGCTGCTGCCATAGTTACAGTTCCCAGCCAGCCAACACCAGCAGCTCAGCTGCAGCCTCTGCAGAGCATTGAGCCCCAGTGAGCCAACCTACCATGCTGTCCTCCCCATAACCTGGCACTGGCACAACACAGCTAGCACTGTGCCCAGTAGGGCAGCTTTGGCTCATATCTCTGCTACCATAAAGGCCAAGAGCACTCTGTTTCCCCAAGCTTCTTGGCTTAGAGTCGAACGAGGATATGACGGAGCAATGATCCATCCTGTCCATGTCTGTGTAACGCACCACAGCCACATGCATATAGACATCACCTGTCAACAGTAAGGATCAAACCTAGCGCCTTTAGGACAAGCGCCTGCTATCTGAGCTGCAGGAGTGACTCCGCTTGTTGAAAGGCTTTTCTACTTGCAGGGACTGGTCACTAAAGGGAAATATGAGCCCACACACAAAGCCAGTGTGTTGTAGATCCATATTAGGGTGCCAGAGCTGAACAAGTCACCTCTCTGGCTGCTCTTTCGGATGCTCTCACACACACAGGTGTCTCTCACCTAGTTATTGCTCCTCCTGAGAGAGAAAAGCCCTGTCGCTCAACACTACTGCTGGTCAATGGAACATGCCCACATGGAGACTCGGGATCCCAGCACCTGACGTTAACGTCCCCCTCTTTCATTGCGTGGGGGAAAGTCACAGCCCTCGCACCATAGTCAGTCAGCAGAACAGGCACCCTCAAGATCCCAGCAGGCATTCTTGCAGCTCAGCCCTGTGTGCACACCAAAGACAGGCAAACTAGGCCCCAAGGGAGCTTCAGACCTTGGCTCAACACTGGGCACAACGCCACAAAGCACTGAGGGTTGATAAGCAGGGTTAACGCTGTCAAGTTTGATCTAAGTCCAGACTTGGGCCAGAAGCAGCAAATTCTCATGGGATTTCTGACCCAGCCTAAAGCTGCCTGGAGGTACCAGGAATTGCAGGAGAAATCCTGTTCCCACAAGACTCCCTACCCAAATCCACATTACAGAAGCCTGGCTAAGTTTGATGCCCACGGTGACAGAATTGACTCTCAAAACCCTTGGAGCTTTGCCCATCACATGCAAAATCCTCTGCCCTATTGGGGTAGAAAACAGGCTTGGCTATAATGAGGCTTGGCTTCACGTACATGGCAAGGGGGGACAAGTTGTCTCTTGGGCCTGGTGATGGGAGATTGAGCCTTTCAGCTCTAGGTCACTGGTGTGAATTTGGCTCTCATCAGTAGTGACTAGGTTGTTACCGCCTGATCGCTAGTTAGTGATCTCTGGGAAATAGTTTAGTGGTCTTTATCCAGACCACAGCCAGAGCCAGATCTTTGGCTCCAGACAGGGACTGGGGAATCCCAGGAAGCATAAAGCCAGCATAGCCAATTTATGCTACCCACTCCCCCAACTCTGACAGGTGGAGTAAATTGGGAGCAGGCCATCTTAATGGCCCTTAGCATTCTCTAACTTGTGCCAGGGACTGATTCAGCTCTGACTGGCCCCGCGATTGGAGAAGGTGGCTTAAGTACCTTTGCCTCTCTCAGCTTTGCCAAGTGTGATCTTGGCACAGCTGAGGATTAAGGCACAGGGCACCAGGGCTGATGTGCCCCATGGGGCCACATCTTCATCCAGCACTGCTGGACCCCAGGAGATGACTCCTTTCTCCACATTATGTACATTAGGCCGTTCTTTTTAGCCTGCTTCTTTGCACTGATATTAAGTAACTATTGTAACTGTTTCAGAACTTAACCCAGCTCCATGTGTACCTTTCCTCAGCACTGCTCCCCTTTATCCTCATTGCTTCTAGTGTTGTACATTCCTTGCTCTCTCTTGCTCTCTCTCTCTCTCTCTAGGGCGGTGACAGTCTGTTCCAGACCGCTGCCGGCAACATTAACCATAGACTAATTGAGATTCAGAGGCCAGGCATTACCAGTCCCTTGGTCAACGCCTTCTCAGCAATTCCCTTCCCTCATCTATGCAGCAAGAGCTTGAGCTGTCACCGGTTAACAGGGTCAGTTAAGCAATGACCTACAAAAGGGGGTGGGGTTACTGGGGCCTGCTTGGAGTGAGTCTGACCTGAGTGTTCAGTCACATGACAAGTGCACCATCAGCCCAACAATGCAGCCCACATATTGCTCTGCCACAATCTGGCCCTCTGTTTTTTATCCATATATTCAAGACTGTAGGTTTGTTATGGCTGTTAATTGCTGTGACAAAATCATTATAGATGATTTCCCTGGAAAAAAATTCCAAGTCTTGGTTATTTCTCCTCTATACAAAGAGGGGTTTAGCCATAACTGGGGATCTTTGAAACCATGTCATTTTGCATCAGGATGGTCTGGTGAGTAAAACTCAGGAGATCAGGCTTCAGTCCCACACTCCACTACAGGCTGCCAGAGTGACCCTGGGCAAGTCACTTAATCTCTCTGTGTCTCAGTTTCCCATCTGTCAATTGGTTCTCCTACCCTTTGTCTGTCTTGTCTAAATTCCTCAGGGCAACGACTACTGCTCACTGTGTTTGTACAATACCTAGCACAATAGTGCCCCGATATCATGATCTAGATGGCTCCCATCATGCAAATAGCATCAAATTTCCAAAAGCATGTAGGGGTATGGGCTACGCTGCAATTGGAGTGGGAAATTGCAGTTTGGGCGGCCATCCCTACACTAGTTTTAAGCTAGCATAGGTTAACAATAGTGGGGAAGCTGCAGTGCCCTGATCCAGGCACAGGCTAGCTACAGGAGCGTGTACCCAGGGTTCCAGGCGGGCTTGTACAGTCCCCACTGAAGTGTGCACTACTCTGTCTTCCCTGCTATTTTTGGCTGTGCTAACTAGATTGAAGCTAGGGTGGGACTGTGTGACAGAGTGCAGGAAGTTAATAGGTGAGCCTGCACCCTGAGCACTTTGCCACCAAGTAGTTCCCAAGAGAAGGCTGACCAGTGGGTAACTGAAGTTACTGATCTAATCAGATGGGGAGATGCAGGAGCTAAAGAGCCAATTAGCCCGTCAACTCAAGACTGGTAAGGTGCAGTGCAAGGCTATGAGGGAAAGGGAGGAGCAGGGCTAGCTGAGTTCAGAGTTGGAGAGAGCTCCAGGAAGGGAGATCTTTTCTCCTCTTGGGCTCTGGGAGAAGGGCTGAAGATACAAGGGATATTGCAAATAATATTGCTGCATCAAACAGTAAAGGTGTTGGTGGAGGGAACTTCACTAAACAGTATGGTACAGAGATCCGACCAGTGGAGTCTGAGTAGGTTTCTGTGGTGCAAGAAGACAGGCTCAGACCATGCCCTGCTACAATATGTCTACCCAAGCTGCAATCACACCTCTAACTGCAGTGTAGACAGACATTTAATGATTTAGGAGCCTAAATCCCATTTTCAAAAAAGAGTCACTTAGATGCTTTTGAAAATGTTACCCATAATAATTTAGGAAAGTCTAGCATGCCCAGTCACTGCTTTATTAACAATGTTAAATATAATCTCTGTGGCTTGGGGTGCTCTGCTGTCTTGCTACACATTTTAGCTATTAATGACAGCTATTCCATATGCTGCCAGTGGAAAACACTTCATATCGGGTGCTGTGATTTTTTTTCCCTTTTATTTTAAAATTAAAATGGTGATTTCCTTCCTCCCCCACCCCTCTTTTTTTTCTGCTGATAAATGAATAGCCTGACGCCAGATGAAAACATCTGTAATGGTTGCGATAGGCAGAGAGCCAGCTGCCTCTTCGGATTTGCTCAGACTGCAAGATCTATATCAATTGTGAGTGCCTCTCCTCACTAATAATCTAGGATCTGAATAAGTAATTCATAGTGTCTCAGACCTGGCGAAGGTGTTTCTGTCCCACTGGTGTTTGCTGGCGTTGATTTACATTGCTCTCTATTGCTTGGTGCTAATGCTCATTTTTTGATTCAATCCTCTCTCTCTCTCTCTCTCTCTTTTTTTAATACTATTCAATCACAGTTGGCTGTGGGGGTTTGCAGCTGCCCTTTTCACCCTGTAACACCGGAGTGAGAGGAAACCTGAAAAGCAACAGTGAAAACATGGTCTAAATATGTTCATGATCAAATCTCTCCCCCTCTGGAACGTGATAGGTAAGGGATGGAGCGCAAAGCACCACAAACAGGGAGCGCCTTTCACACCCTGAAACAAGCCAACCTGACCCCTGGGTTGAGGTGCCCCTAGCTCTGTTGGAAATGTACTTCTCGGGCACGGAAATATTATTATTTCTGGTAACATACATGTATGGAGATGTGCCAATCCAGTGTCCATGGTGGCAGAGGATTATTTAATGAGGTTGCTGGACACGGACAGCCTCTGAGGTTCCCTGGCTTTTGAGCGCAACTAATCATAGTTAATCATGACAGGGACCCCACTTCTGAACTGTAGAGGGGCAGGGGAGGAGCAAAGATGCTTTCCTGAGGAGCAAAGATGGCTGCACACTGGCTCCCCAGTGTCTGGACAGGTAGCCAGGGATCAGAAAGGTCCCCAATGCTGCTGTAATTTATGTTCTGTTCAACAATCCCTATGGGCCATTATA
This sequence comes from Lepidochelys olivacea, assembly GCF_965140295.1. Classification (NCBI taxonomy): domain Eukaryota; kingdom Metazoa; phylum Chordata; order Testudines; family Cheloniidae; genus Lepidochelys; species Lepidochelys olivacea. The sequence goes on along the minus strand of NC_140413.1, from coordinate 150,167,062 downwards.
CCAGCTCAGAATAACCAGAGCGAAATGCACTCTAGCCATACCACTCTTGCCCTCAACACCCCCCCCCCCCCACTCCCAGATTATCCCTAGGCTGGGGGATGCAAGGAGAATGGTGTAGGGCCATTCCACCAGCCCCACGCCAGCAGGGAATTCCCCTTACACTCAGACATCTCCCAGTCAGCAGACCTGCCCTAGGTTGCAGTGTACAGGGTCTGAGGTGGAACCCACAACTGGGGCCAAGGGGCTGGATCAGGAGTTGCCTGGGATGAGGAATGTGGAGAAAGGGATTGGATCAGTGGCTACCAAAGAGAATGGGGAAGAAGAGCAGTTGAAGAAGTTGCCTAGGAGCACAGAGGAAGGATCCAGGATTGGAGGGAGGGCCAAGCGAGTGGAAGGCAGGGAGAGGCCAGGTGGGCTTGGTGGTGAGGAGATACCTCTTCCAGCCCTGAGAAGGATCCTGGCTCCTCCTCCTGGGCTCTATCTGAACTGACCCTGTGTGGTTCATTCAACACTCTGAGCAACATGAAAACGACCATAGCTGGTCCTAGGAATAACCACACCCACATGTTTCAAACTGAGGGTCAGAGGGACTCAGGCTCTGAGCACAAACCCCTTGCGGGAAGCGGCGGGCTGGCTCATTTTTCTGACAGTCAAACCTGCTTTGCAGGTGGAGGGGGTGTGATCCTTTGCAGGGTATTGTGGGAAAACTTGTCTGTCCTTCCCAGGTTCCTGAGTGGAAGTGGTCTTAGCCCACCATGTCAGTAAAGTGTGCTACCTCTGGCTTGGCCCACTCTAGATTTCTGTCTGCAGCCTGTTTCAGCCACTGGCAAGGCCTACATCCAGCTCAGGATAATGACCTGTTCCAGGTGTCGGCATTAATGCAACGGAACGTTAAGAACAGGATGTAGGCGGTCTGGCCTAGGGGGCAGAGCAGGAGTTCAGGTAGGGGAATGAAAACAGGGGGCAGAGCCAGAGTCAGTTGCCAAATACCAGAGCTTAAGACCAGAATTGGGGTAAGATACCAAATGCCAGAATCAAGAGTTAAGTCAGAGCCAGGGGCCAGAGCCAGAATTGGTAGCCGATGGTCAGGAGCAAGGTGAAAGGGCAGGAATCGGAGAGAGGCAAGGATCAGCCCTGGAGCAGGAGCAAGGTGGGAGCTAGGAGTGAAGAACAGCTCAGGAGTGGAACAGGAATCAGGAACAGAGTTGGAGAAGCATTGCAGGAGGCAGGCAAGAGCAGGGTCCAATGGAGCAGAAGCAGGAAGTCTGCACAGTTGCTCAGATGGCCCACCCAGCTCACATTCTGGCTTAATATGGTGGGCGTGAGCCAATCAGGTGGCCACAGGCCATGGATGCTCTGATAGAATCCTGTGGGGCCTGACCTTCCAGAGATGGTGCTTTGCCCATCTCCCTTGGTTGTGACATGGGAGTGTCAGAGACCTACGGCCCTCACCACCCCAGGTTCTGGACCTGCACCCTTTCGGGGAGAACTTTGGCCCAGAATGGGTCCCTGACTGTGCAGGTTTACGGGTCTCTGACAACTGGGGCCAGCTCTAGAAGAGCAAGGGAAAGATAACCTTGTATGCCACATCCTTGCTTTTCAAGGGGAGGAGGAGAAAATAATGTGAGCACCACATTAATGTGCTATATCAGTTCACCTGTGAGACAAACAGCTTTATGTGGTGTTAATTTGAGACTTCATTAAAACCTTTGCTTTGACATTCCTGTCTCGCTCTGTTGTTTCCCCAGCACTCACACACTGAGGGATCAAACAGCAGAATAACTTATTAAAAGTCATCAGCACAGACACTCCAGCTGCCACAGACTAAAGAAGGGGATGCCCTGGTTCCAGGGCTCCCAGTGTCTGCTCCAGTTCCTCTGCTCCCCGGCAAGCACTAACACTGCCCAGAGTCCAAAGCTCGTCCAGCATGAAAACAGGTGTTATGCTCGGGGCAGTGCTGAGCACCAATCCAGCTCATTGTGTTACAGGCTCGTTGTCGGTGAGTTGCTGGACTGTTGAGTATTGATCTTTGCTCTTCCTGTACATGTTCTGGAGGGATTTGATTTGCTCGCCACACTGAGATCCAGTGAATCCCCTTCTCTGCCAGCTCCTTGGAGGCGGCCTTGTAAAACTGCAGGTTTGGGGCAGCATCTCCAAATCATGGCTCTTACTGACCTCACACCAGAGGTTAGGGTCAGCCTCTGGCCAGCTGGCAGTGTGCTGGAGAGATGACTTCCCAGATGCCATCTCTTCTGTTTGGGTGCTGGGAAAGCACAGTGGCAATGTTGCCAGTACAGCAGGCTGCATCCAGTGTGGGTTAAATGCTGACCCGGTGGCGTATAAACTGCTAGGTGACTTCCAGAACAGAAGTAGCCTGTAGGCAGATGGCAAGAACATGCAGCCCAAGGGGAATTCTGGGAAGGCACTGGAGTACTAGCAACATCTGCACTACGGAGTAGCTGGGTTACCAACCCAAGGGTAAGCGGACAGCCCAGGTTGAAAGCATTGCCACAGTTGGGCAAGAGGCTTTTTTGTGTGGACAGGAGCCAGGTTAGGGAGCACACCTGAGTAAGAACTCAGATGAACGCTGCAATAAAGACATGCCCAAACACTACAGCTCTCCCTGTCCCATCACCTCACCCCTCACCCCTCACCCCTCACCCCTTCTTTCTCCAGCTTTTTCCCCATCCTCTTTCCTGGCTCTCTCCTTCCCTCCCCTTCTCTTGCCTTTTCCCCTCATTTACCCCCATCTCTCCACTTCCCATCTCTTTCTCACTCCCTCCTTCCCTGTCCCATTCTCCTCAGCACAGGCAAACCCCTAGTTAAATCATTGCCCTTATGGCTCAGAAACAAAGCACTCCACATAGCCAATGCATCTCATGGAGACACCTCCATTTGTCAGCCTGGAGGAAGCAACAGCCCCTCCACATCATCTCTGAGTTAACACAGCTCCACAAAGTCAGGGGAGGGAGGAGGAGTCCCAGCAAGTGACCCCATATCTGCCAATGCACCAAGCCCCCCAGACCCACCCAACTGCAGAGGTGGACCAGAGACTGCTTTCCCCTCCACTCTGTTCCAATGAGCCAGTCTCCATCCCCTTCCTGTGTTGGTGTCGGGAATTGGCAGATAATATCCCTACCACATTTAGGCTGGCCCAAACCAGACAGGGGAGAGATGAGACCAGGAGGGAGCTTGGAGATGGAATGCGGCAGCAGTAAAAAGGTCCCTTATCCTGTCTGTGATCACACAAAGCGAGACACCGTTGCCCTCATCAGTCCCCACTCCAATGAACCCAGGAACAGGGTTCCTCAGCACAGCCAGATGGAGCAGCCAGAACAAGCTGTCTGAGCAGCCAGTGCACAACCTGGGCAGAAGAGGGGTCAGTGTCTCCCAAAGTCCTGCTCACTCTCTCCCCTCAGAGATGTTCAGTCATCTCTCCACATTCAAACCTTCCTACTTTCCTTCAGATCATCCATCTTCCCTGGGATGAAAACTGACGCTGTCATCTGAAGCTGTCAGAACCACGGGGACATGAGGAATTCTTCCTTTTGATGTGTCTGGGGCCTCTTCAAAGCAGCAGAGATACCTGACTCCTTCTGGGCTCCCCTGGCCCAAGCCAGTGGTCCCCACAAGGAGGGTATCATACCTTTGAATGCCAAGGGTATTTTTGGCAGTGGGATGGTCACAAGCAAAGCAGGAAACGAGTTGCGTGACAATGATGAAATGTGAAAACAGCTGCTTTTAAGGTTTTTGATCCATCATCCAGGTGAGCGTGTGACAATGGCAGAACAAGGGAGGGAGAAATGGAGGAGAGACCTGAGAAAGAGACAGAGGGGAAATGGGCTTGAAGACTTGATGTGGCTTAAAAATGAATGACCACCCTGGTCCGCAGGTCTTGTCACCAGCTCCAGAATATACAAATAATTTACCTTCCACTGCAGAGGGACTTTGATCACTCTCCTGGACCAGCCATGTCTGATAAGGTGAAAAGATATTATGTACTGTACCTTTAAGAAGAGGAGGTTAGGGTGTCTGTGGGAGGGAGGTGTACATGGCAGGAGAGCTGATGGTGGCACTGGAATACATTCTCTGTGCCGTTAAGAGTGACCCCCCCTCCAGCCAATACCAGCTCCGTGCAGCTCCTCACGGCTCAGCCCAGGAGGCAGAGGAGACTCCAGTCCCAGATGAGACCCGCTCAGCATGGCTCCCACTGGATCAACCAGGGAGAAGATCCCTTTTGGCTCCGGCGGTAGAACTGTTGCCTACTGGCTATGAGGATTCTGGTGTGAGTCTTGGCAGCAGGAATGGACACTGCCAGGGGAGCTCTGTTGGTCCCTCAGAGCATCTAGTCCCTGTGCCAAAGACCAGTCAGAATGGCAGACACTAGCCAGTAAAAGCAAAGGGTTGGATCTTCCCCATGGTTTTCCAGAAAACCACCTTGCTGGCCTTTCACAGGATCCCTGGTGACATCTCTATGGCTCTCTCTCCTTGAGGATGATAAATAATTTCCCCTGCACTGGCCTAGCATCCCTTCCCTCCCGCCATGGTAGGCCTCTTCCCCTTCAAATGCTTCAGTGACCTCTGTGTGCAAGAAGCTGGAAGCCTCTGTCCCGTTCCTAGTGGACAGGTGCCCACATCACAATCCCACCAACCCCATCACAACAAGCACTGGTGACTGGCCCCTTTCTTGTAAGTGGCAGCAGGGGACTGTAAGGCCAGTAGTGACTGAGCTCCCTTCTCACCCTCTCAGAGGTCTCTCCAAGGCAGGGCTGAGGTATGTTGGCAGGGGAAGTGCGTAAGGGGAGTTTGTCCTGCCACTACCCATGTTGTACTGTGTACATGATGCCTGGAGAAGGGACATCAATCTACATAGCTGTTAAACCACCCCTTCACACAGACCAGTTGATTGCAAAGCTTACCCAGTAGGAGAGAAAGGGCCTCACTCTGTCTGCTTAATGCAGACACCTCCAGCAACTCCCAGCTCAATGAAAACAGAAGGCTGCTAACAAAGGAGCCATCTTTTCCTGAGGAGCACAGCTTCTAGGAAAGTACTGTGTGTAAGCCTTGCAATAGGGCCTCCTGCAGCCTGCCCTGTGATAAGGATACAGGACACCTGACAGTCTGGGAACATTATCCTCCTAGAGATCAACCAGACACTGCCAGGAGCAGGCACCGCTCAGAATATGGATAATGACTGACAGAGACTCACCTAGCAAGGGGTCTAATAATGCCCCATTCCAGAATGTGACCACCTTGCATGCTACCACTGCTGCTCATGTATATTGTGTCATGGAAGGGAATTGATGGTTAAGGGGAGATCAAGGTTTGTCCCCCTTAAAAGACTTTTTCTGGCTGGGTGGAGAAACACACATAGCAATTGGCTGGTGCCACTAACTGGTGGCAAAGCAGAATGCAAACCAAGCATAGGCTGCTGTTCTTTCCAGTGTGCTTGGGTGGAAGGAGACAATGTAGTTATCACACAACTGTCTATTTGGATTGTTGCAGGCTCAGATGTTTGCAAATATGGCTTGTTCTAAATTGGTCTCGTTATTTAGACAATTTGGGATAAATGTGTTAACTTTACAGTCAGCACTGAAAAGTGAAAGGGGATTGAGAGTCATGGGAGCTGGGAGGCGCCAGGGCGTGGGTCTTTCTGTTTGTGTAGTGTGGCTTTACAAGTTCCCATCTCTCTCTAACTTGTGTGGGTAGGTGTTTATAAAGGACTAATCTCTATAGTATCTAGGCATATGGTGTCCTTCCCAGCATCTTCCATGCAAACATCTCACTGCTCTTTACAAACATGAATGAATTCAGCCTTTACTTATTTTTTATTATTCATTCTGTTGTATTATATTATACATTACAATACATAATATCACATTTGAAGAAGTCAACATAGAAATCATAGAATCATAGAATTGAAATGTTTTAATTTTATCCAAACGGAATCTTTCCATTGACCCGGAATGAAATCTTTTCAAAAATTTTGTTGCATGGCAAATTTCAAAGTTCCTTCATTTTCTTCCATATTGGAACTAAAACAAATTTTGAAATCGAAGATTCCCCAGGAAACAGAAATCCCAGTTCCCACACTGCTCTACTCACGAGAGGTAGCCTCCCTATACCGTGGATCTGTGGTAGAACTGAGCCTAATGGTCTTGAGGGACACAGAGAACTTCCCCTGGGGTGCAGAGCCTTGTAGTTCTGCAGTTCTGTTTCCCACTGGACTGTTGTCTGTATTTTTTATTTAAACATTGTCTCTATTGCAAGCCACGGCCAAAGGCCCCACTGTCTGCGTTGTAAGAATACGTCTCAAGAATCCATTGAAGCAGCAACTTCTGACATGCCAGTTTCTTCAGCTAGGGCTAGACTCTCCTCTCACCGACTCCTCCTTCACAGTGAGGTAACTCCAGTGGAGTTAATAGTGGAATTACCCTTGGTAACCCTTTTGCCAGGCAGAATCGGTAGCAACAAGGGCCAGGTTCAATATATAGAGGTTTCTTTTAACAATACAACACAGAACCAGCTCGAGCCCCGACCCAGTAATCTGAGAAAATTAAACACCAGCCCTGAGCGCCTCTAAAAGGCAATGCTTCCCCTCTCACAAGCCCTGAGTCTGTGTTTAGGAAATAACAGTTTTAATAAAAAAAGGAAAAGGAACCTGGCATTAATTTGGGAAAACACCACAAGCATGGTTCAAAAGCATGACCATGAGCAAAAGACCTACCCCAGTTGAGCAGTGTCCTTTGCCTCAGTTTCTCACCTTGAGGTATGAAAATCCAACAAACAAATGTTCCTTTAACAGATCACTCCCTTCTCCCTCCAGCACACCCCACTCACAGCTGCCATCCTTGAGCAGCAGCGACCCAGAGTGCAGAAGTGTGGGTAGGAGGGAGGTGTCAAGTAATGCCTCAGCTGCTGCTACCGAGCCATTTGCTCCGCGTCGCTTCCCTCTGCCACCGCCGCGCCGTCGTGCATTCTGTCATCGTTCACCCCACGCCGTTGGCCACTGCACTGTCACTTTCTCTGCTGCCACCAGCCTCTCTAATGCAACCTCTGATGTCTAGAGGTCCCCACACTTAGCATAGCTCTCAGCGATTGCAGCAGTTAAGGGGGGAACCTCGCTGCTAGTGCAGGCTGGGCTGTCTCCTCTACTGGAAACACTGTCCCACAGCAGGTCTTAGCACCTCGACCTGATTACCAGGGATCTCAGCTTGAGTGATCACTTAAAACTCAATTGAGTCTAATCAGCTTTGTCTTTAAACAGTGGAGTAGCGAAGGGTCAAATTGTGTCTAGAGCAGTGGTTCTCAGACTTGTGTACTGGTTTCACGCAGCCAGCCTCCGAGTGCGACCCCCCCTTATAAATTAAAAACACTTTTTTATATATTTAACACCATTATAAACGCTGGAGGCAAAGCGGGGTTTGGGGTGGAGGCTGACAGCTCGCGACCCCCCGTGTAATAACCTCGCGACCCCCCATTTGAGAACCCCTGGTCTAGAGCTACGTGCACACTACAGCAGCTACAGTGCTTCTGGGGAAGATGCTCTACGCCGACAGGAGAGCTTAACAACTCCTGCCTCCGCAGGTAGCAATGTCGGAGGGAGAAGTTCTCCTGCCAGCATAGTGCTGTCCACACCCGTGCCTAGGTCCGTGTAACTTACATCACTCAGGGTGTGGATTACTCATACCCCTGAGCAATATAAGTTATACCAAAGTAACCTGTAGCATAGACGTAACCTAGGACTCTTAGGCAGAGCACATACCACCAAGTAGGAACATCTGTCTTTCCCGTCTCTCCCCGGGCTTTGGCATTCCTACCCACTGCTTGGCAAGTGCAGTTCAGCTGAGGGTGACCCCCTCAATCAGGGCATGTTAAGTCCAGTTCTGCTGCCCTTTACTTGTACAAGGTTAACAACATGGCATTACCCCGCATTCAATACTAAAGTGATTTGTAACAAAGCAGCAACAAAAATTAATCACTTCGGCAACACAGCTTTGTCTGCTGAACACCTAGGCAGAGTAGGTGTGTAAATACAATCCGGTCCTGAAATCCTTCCTCCCCTCCGCCTCACCCCCTTTCTCGTCACTAGATGTCGGAGAGAGCTCATTGAGACCATTCTTACACTAGGCCCTGGTCTACACTAGGACTTTAGGTCAAATTTAGCAGCGTTAAATCGATGTAAACCTGCACCTGTCCACACGATGAAGCCCTTTATTTCGACTTAAAGGGCTCTTAAAATCGATTTCCTTACTCCACCCCTGACAAGTGGATTAGCGCTAAAATCGGCCTTGCCAGGTCGAATTTGGGGTACTGTGGACACAATTTGACGGTATAGGCCTCCGGGAGCTATCCCAGAGTGCTCCATTGTGACTGCTCTGGACAGCACTCTCAACTCAGATGCACGATTGTTTGCCGTTGCTCTGACGCAGGGAGGGGCGACTGACGACACGGCTTACAGGGTTGGCTTACAGGGAGCTAAAATCAACAAAGGGGTTGGTTTTACATCAAGGAGTATTTCAGGCAGGACTTCACGGAGGGTTCCAATAAGAAATGGTGCACCTAAGTTATTGTTCTTATTGGAACAAGGAGGTTAGTCTGGCCTCTGATTGATACATGGCTAGATTTACCTCGCTGCACCTTCTCTGTGAGTGACTGCAGTGTGACCTAGAGGAATGAGTCCCCTAGATAGGGGATGAGGGGGGGGTTGCAAATGAGTACAAAACAAATTTGGTCTATTTCTTGTTTTGATACACTCCATCTATCTTTTACATCTTTGGCTGGCAGCAGACGGTGCAGAAGGACTGCATGCCATCCACATCTCATGGCTGCTCAGCAGAAGATGGTACAATAGGACTGCTAGCCATCCTCATCTCTTGCCTGCCCGGCAGAAGATGATGCAATAGGACTGCTAGCAATCTGTATCACCTGCCTGCTCACCATAAGATGGTTCAATAGGACTGACTGCAGGACTAAAGAAAATGACTTGATCAAGTCACTCCAAATTTAGTCCCTGCGCCCATGTCTGCCCAGGCACTCCTGATCGACCTCACACAGGCGACCAGGAGCACCTCGGACATGATGATGACGGCTACCAGTCCTATTGCACCGTCTGCTGCCACAAGGCAATGGGTTGCTGCTGCTGTGTAGCAATGCAATATCACATCTGCCAGCACCCAGGAGACATACGGTGACAGTGAGCTGAGCTGGCTCCATGCTTGCCATGGTATGGCATCTGCACAGGTAATTCAGGAAAAAAGGCGCGAAACGATTGTCTGCCCTTGCTTTCACAGAGGGAGGGAGGGAACGGGGGCCTGACGATAATGTACCCAGAACCACCCGTGACAATGTTTTAGCCCCATCAGGCATTGGGATCTCAACCCAGAATTCCAATGGGCAGCGGAGACTGCGGGAACTGTGGGATAGCCACCCACAGTGCAACGCTCCGGAAGTCGACTCTAGCCTCGGTACTGTGGAAGCACTCCGCCGAGTTAATGCACTTAATGCACTTAGAGCATTTTCTGTGGGGACACACACACTCGAATATATAAAACCGATTTCTAAAAAAACCGACTTCTATAAATTCGACCTAATTTTGTAGTGTAGACATACCCTAGTATAATCAAGAGGAGACTCAGGTCCATCAGGTGCTGTAGGAACTAAGACAGAATACTGAATATACCACACAGTATAAAGAACAATCCCCCAAATACTCCTACCCTCTCAGCACAGAAACGCCACTCTCACATTGTGTCTTTAAATGAAAACCTTAAAGAAAGGAAAATGCCTTTCTGGGCCATCATGCGTGAAGACTCATGAGAACTGTTGGGCTGGATTGTGACAGTATAAACTGGTGTATTGCCAGAACAAGCAACAGATGCCACTAGTGTCACACGGAGAGAGTATTTGGCAGTGTGTTCAAACACTCTGACAGCAGCAGCATTTTAGACTCTGACAGATAAAAAATTGGCCAAAGTGCATTGATGGAGTGTGTAGGTTGCAGAGGCTTCTCTGAAATAATGTAGGACTAATTCCAGGGGGAATTAATGGCTTTTACTGGGGTAGAATTACAGTTGGACCCAGTACAGCCAATATCTTAGTTTCTGCAAGGATCCATAGGTTAAATAGACAGCATTTGTTGTTGGATTGATTTTTTCAGATAGGAAATTGGCTCATCACAACATTTCACAGATGCAAACAGACTTCTGAGCCTTTTCTCATGTAGCAGATGATGCTTAGCTACTGTGGTGATTGCCACTAGAGAGAGAGATGCCACCATCAAACTGTGTAATGGGGCAATCCACCACCAAATCCAGCACCACAATTGGAGCATCTGACCTCTTGCCAGACCCAGGCATGTCATAATAAGGCTGGTAGGTGGAGCAGAAATGGTTCAGCTGGCTCCAAGATCAACAGAAAAAGCTAAAGCCTGGGAAGTGCATGTTTGTGGTATCAAGGATGGCACTCAAGAACTCCTGTTTACTGACCTCCATCTCTGTTCTATGCATCTTTCCTAGTGAGTTTCAGGCTAGGAACAGGGGAACGGCTCAAGTACCAGTGATTTACATGCACACAGACTCTGGGCCTGAGACTAAAGGAACCTTTTTTGCTGGGCTAGGCAGTGCAAACAGCAAGCGTAAGGCCTCCCCGGTTAATCCCTTAGGGAAAGGATTACTCTGCAATGTATGTGCTGAAAGCTAGACAAGGCATGGTCATGGTGTCCCTACTTGCTAGCCGTTTCCCAACTGTGCAAGGTCCATGGTACCATGGCAACCAGAGTGCAGGTAAGGCCAGCCCTTAGGGCTACTCTTACTAGCAGCAGGGGCTGAACTGGCCTTACCAGCAGCCCCAGAACAGGGGAAGTGCAGGCCTTCCTTGCACTGCACAGGGATGAATCCCGTCCTCTGATTTTCCAATAGTCAAGTCAAGTTTATTAATAGTGACTGAACCATTGACCAGTGTGCCCAAAACAAACTATAAATACAATACAATAAAACTTAAAATTAACTCCAAAATATTCTAATGTTAAAATATGTCAATACAAATTAAGAACATAAAACCAGTTAAACCATTTATAATCACCGTGTCACTTGCCTGTTTCTTATTTTAGCAGCCGACCAGGCCAATAGGGCAACCGCTCGGATCACAGAGACATTGTCAATTCCTAATAAATATTCTGTTTTCTGAGAGGTTGTAGAAGAACGCATCTGGGACACAAACACGGAAAGCCATTCTGACCTCAAGTGGCAATATGAATTACAATGTAATAAAAAATGGCATAGGTCTTCCACCTGCCCAGAGCCACTTGGGCAGAGACGGTTACATTTCTCAATGCCAGTACATCAGCCTTCTAAGTCAGCTGACTGCACAGATTGAAAATGGAGAGCTGTTAAGTCCTTCCTTCACTTGTTATTGGACAAACTGTCTAAACAACTGGTACACCCATGAATCTTTTTCACAAGGGGGAACCAAGGAGACAGATTTGTAATGGAAACAACTGCCACGTCTAATTGCTTATTAATATCTTCTCATCTCAGCTTGATTAGGGTTTTCTAATTTTTAAACTTAACTCTGATCATTTCCAATTCTGAGAGGTCTAGAGAATGCAAAGAAGTCTGAATATACTCTAACCAAGGAAATGGATGTGAAAAAGCCCAACTGAGCTGTTCCTCTAAGTATAGCCTCGGCAAACATTGTGGATGCATACTCTGAATGCAAAGCCAGAAACTGATGTTATGGGATTTCCCTTTAGACAGAACAGAATTCCTGCCTGTCTCAGCTCTAAGAAAAGCAGCTGGGTATTCTTTGGGAGACTTTGATGGGGTGCTCAGAGGGGCTGGGTGGCTTAGAGGTTAGAGCACCTAACTGGCCCCTTGCTTCCTTAGCAGAGGTGCTTGGTTCCTGTCCTTAGACTGGGAACCTTCTGGCCTCCACTTGCATCTGGGTCTCAGCCCATAAGGAGGTGTGTAGGGGGAGCCAGGCCATGCCTCTCCACTGGGTCCCAGCCTAGGGCTCTCTATGAAGCAACACAGACAGGGTCCTCCCAGCAGAGAGTCTAACTCCACTGCCCTGGGCTATTTCCTATTTATTTCCCTTCAGTTTGGGCACGTCCCCAATAATCCAAACTGTCTGTAGTGGTTCACATGGAGTAGTGCCCCCTTGTGGACCTTTTGTGGCATCCTGCCACAGCCTCTGGTCCCTCTGGGCAGGGTGGATATAAGGTTTGAGGGGGCCCAGCCCCACAATGTCCTGAGTCGGATAGTACAGTTCCCTCACTGCCTGGTGCTCCCTGTCTCCTCAGCAGTCTGTCTCTAAGGATGTAGTGCTTCTCCCATGGCAGCTGTCCTGCCTGTCAGACTTATAGTGAAGCTCCCCTCATCTAGAGAGGCAGAGCTACCTCCTTCCTCTTCAATTATCAGCCCAGAACTGAGCCAGGTTCTCTCCTTTACTTCCCCATCCAGGCCTGACATTGGCTGCAGGTATAGCGGGGAAGGGCTAGCTGGGCCGACAGGCTAGCTGGGCCTTTTCGTGCAGGTATGAAGTTTCTCTGCTTCATCACAGAGACCTAGAATCTTCCTAAGAAATTGGTTTTGGATCACTTCCAATCCCAGGGGATCATTCCATCCCCATATTTCTGTGCCACGCACAATGTGAGTGCCTACCTTGGCCTCGAACACTCGAAGAGCTGGTGCAATTAAGTTGCACCCATGAGTCCAGGTGCAATGTAAAATAGCTTTCATTGAATTTGACGCTTTCTCTTGTGTGACCTGAATGTGTTTATCCCACAAACCATTTTGTGAGAACCCAGTCACCTAAGTAGGGGAAAACACTAATTTGTTCAATATATTGCCCATCAATCCTCCATGTATATTGCATACATGGAGGATTGATGGTATACATGGAGGATTGATGGACAACATATTGATCTGTCTTGCACTTGTAACCCCCAAGGAGATTACATAGATTCCTGGGACGCTGTCTGCTGGCGGCTCAGGGAGAGGCGCACTGTCCCTGGTATGGAGGGGGAGCCAAGGCAGACTCAGAGTCTCCCCAGCAACCAATAGGGAGTGAGAGGCCCTCCCAGGGAGTTGAGAAAAGGGGAGAAGCCTTTTTAGAGTCAGTCTGGAGCCAGCCAGGAAAGGGGCAGGACTGGCTATGTGGGGAGCTGGAGTGTCCCAGGCCTGCATGCAGGGTTACCCCTGAGACCAGGCCTCTAGGGACCTGACAGCAGATCCCTCAGCTGGGTTTTTCCTTCCCCACTGATGATTCCCAATTTGTAGGGTTTGCTGGGAAACTTCCCCAGCCAGGCTGAGTTCGCTCTCCAGCTCCCTAGGTGAGACCAGTCACCACATGGTCAGCTCTGCTCTGTCTGCTAGTCCAGGGAAGCTGCCTGCTGAGTGTGTGTCTAGAGGCTGGGCTAGGAGGCTACAGTTTGGATGTTAGTGTAGTTGTGTAACCTACACCTTGAGCCGTGCACCCCTTTATGGTGAGGGGAAATCCTGGGACCGACGCAGCCTGATTCCTGCCTGATGGGGGATCCCTGCCAGCAGAGAGCAGACCCTCTGCAGTGACTGAGGAGTCCAGAGTCATCTCTGAACCAGAGGGATCATTCATGGAATTTGTGAGTGCACCATCTTTTAGTTAGTAAGGTAATTTGGTTTGGAGACCAGCTGCTCCCTGAACTCTGTCCTCAAGCCAGGGAGTAAGGGTTTGAGGATTTTATAACCTGCTGCATATTACACCTGTGGGTAGATTTACCACCTTCTCCCACTTGTGATTCCTTTGGGCTGTACTGAACCCAGTCAGCCACACTGCTAAACCACTGCAAAGAAGAATGTTGTGGTTATAGGTCATCAAGGGCCCCAGCAAAGTACGCATACCAATGGGACACTAATTTTACATTTGCTACATCAAGTCACGGGTATTTTCAGTGTGGGCACTGGTTGACCCTAAAAATAGTGTTTTACCCTGTTATGTTGTATTTGTCTCCTGTTTAATTAAATTATTATGTTGAATATATTGTATGTGTTTGTGTTGTGTTATTTCTTGGAAGTCTCCAACTATCTGGCAAGTAAGTGGGGATTACCCTGTAGTTAGAATTTTCCACCCAAGCTGCCCTAGTGACCCTGCCAGGAAGGAGCGAGGGGGGTGGAGGCACTGCCAAATAATTTCATAGGAAAAAAGAAAGAAGATACATCCTGCTGAGTGGGTGGCGGGATCCAAAGGAACCCAGACCTGTAAGCAGATTGGCAGTAAAGGAGGTAACCAGGGAGAGGGGGCGCTACACACTAAAAACAATTACTTTGGTTTTGGAGTAATTTATCAAAAGGCCTTCTGTGATGGGGTGACTACCCCACACTCACCCGGCCGGGTTTAATGCAAGCCAGATGGGCCAATTAATCCATTAGGCAGCTGATTGAGGAGGCTCAGCTAGGCAGGAATAGGCGAGGCCTATAAAGTCCAGGAGCTGAAAGGAGGAGGGGCTGCTGGGTGACACTTGCAGGAGAAAGGGAGGAGTGAGTGGAGACAGCAGTCACTCCCAGGGAGGAGGCTTTGGGAACAGGTAGGCCCAGGAAGACAAGGGGAACCAGTGATAGGAAGCAGTCCAGGGATAGAGCAGTGAGACTAGAGAGAGAGTAGGCCCAGACTGCTGAGCTGAGGGTCCCTGGGCTGGAATCGAGAAGAGGGTGGTCCTGAGTTCCCCTACCAGCTACTGGGAGTGGGACGCTGCAGCAGTGGATGCTGTGGTTCCTGAAGCTGAGAGAGGGGCTGCAGGTGGACAGCTAAGACAGAATGACAGTGTACAAACTGTGGATGGGGGGGCATAGGCCTTGAGCTAATCCCCAGAGTACCAGGAGGAGGCGCAGTCTGGCAGTGAGTGGTGCGCCCCGTGAAACCCTCCTATTGAAGGTAATGCATTTAATAAATACATCAGTCCCACTGATGTGTGTGATGATGGAACCATATTGTTTGCATAGAGTAAGACAGCGAGGGTAATCCATGATTTTAGGTGGAAAATACTGATCCCCTTTTAATACTAAAACAACATCATTCATAGAAAAGTTAAAAAGAAAAGTGGCTAAAAGACAGCCCTGACAAACTCTGTAATTATCATGGACTCCATGAGATTCCCATCAAACCCTGTCCTAATCTTGGCCTCTGTTTGCCTGTGAAGGGCTCACAAAAGAAAAAGTACATAAGAACAGCCATACTGGGTCAGACCAAAGGTCCAGCTAGCCCAGTATCCTGTCTTCCAACAGTGGCTGGTAGCAGATGCTTCAGAGAGAATGAACAGAACAGGGCAATTATTGAGTGATCCATTCTCTATTGTCCAGTTCCAGCATCTGGCAGAGAGACGTTTAGGGACACCCAGAACATGGGGTTGCATCCCTGACTATCTTGGCTAATAACTATTGATGGACCTATCCTTCCATGAACTATCTAATTCTTTTTTAAACTCAGTTATACTTTGGCCTTCACAACATCCCCTGGAAATGAGTTCCACAGGTTGACTGTGCATTGTGTGAAGAAGTACTTCCTTATGATTGTTTTAAACCTGTTGCCTATTCATTTTATTGGGTGACCCCTTGTTCTTGTAACTAGAGATCTATTCCAAGTCTCTAATTTGCCCCACAATGGAATCAAAAACTAACCTGAGATCAACAAAGGCTGTATACAGTTTCCTCCTGCCCCCAAAGAGGGACAAATTTGTAGGTCAAATAAGAAAGCATAAAACAATTATTTGTAGTAGAGGAGCCATTTTAAAAACTATATTGTTCTTCAGCAAATAATTTTCTATTTTCTGCTCAATCCTATTGTCTCCTCAAAAGATAGCTAGTATAAATTTTTAAGACAATGTTGAATAAGCTGATTGGGCAGTAATTCCCTGGATCCTTCTTACCTCCTTTTTTTATACAGTGGAACAATAATACGGGTAGCTCACCCTGAAGGAAAAATCCTTATATTATTTATATTTAAGAAAAGTTTAGCCAAAACAGGTGTCTGCCAGTCAATATTCTCCTTAAACACCTCTGCAGGGATGAAATTCTCCCCTGACATTTTATTGATTTTTCCAACAGAAAATGCAGTTTCTGCACAATCAAAATTTTCTGCAGGAAAATTTCAATCTGTTGAAAATATTAAATTTTCCATCAGGAAAATTAAAATGAAATATTTCATTTCAGGTCCATTCAACTCAAACTGAAATATTTCATTTTGTTTTGAATCAGTTCAATAAAACATTAAATTATATTTCCATATTAGCACATTACCGTATGGCCCCTATTCTTTCCCATGGGCTGAGAGCCCTGGAGAACTAAATTTCCCATAATGCAATGCAGATTTCCCTCTGATCAAGTTCTGTGTGGTGGATCATGGGAGTCGCATGATTCTGAATGCATCCTGGGACACACAGTCTGGTTAGAGAGTCTGGCACTTAGGGGAGAAATGGGGGCATCAGGCTCCCGAACCAGAATACCCTTGAGGCAATGCATCACTATGGGAAAATGCAATGCAATAAACCAAAATAACATTTCAGCAATGTCAGAATGTGTTGTTTCAACTGGAAATTGAAAATTTCTGTTCCGCAAAAAATTCAAAATATCAACTTTGTCCCAATTTGGGATGAAAACATGTTGAAATGTCAGAATTTCCCTTTGGCTGGAAATTCCCAATTTCACTCAGCTCTATCATTGAACCCTGGACTCCATCACCCCTGAACAACAGGATCAGTAGCACTCTGGCACATCAGGGCATTTCTAAGAGTGCTCAAACCTTCCTGTGGCTGAGAACATTTGCAGCAACACCAGCCAGGGGCAAATTGCTGTTGACCCCTCAGCTTTAGGGCAAATCCCAATCACCTTCCCCTCCCCATTGGCACCAAACTATGTATTCAGTGAACTTCTACATTTCCTAGAGAAATCTTCCCGGGTTTTACTGGGGCAAAAAACAGCTTCCAACAGCCACCCCTCTTGTGCCTGCTGCAAGCATCTCCTATTTGTACAAGGGCTTTGCTTTCTCAAGGCCCCATGGCAAACAGAACACCAACGTCATGAACTCCACCAGTAGCGACAGCCTTCCTGGGCAGTCCTATTCAGCCAGAACCCAATACCTGCCTGCCACCACTTGGGTCTGAGTGAGAATTCCTTCTGTCCTCTGGATGTCATTTCTCCATCCATTTCTCAGGCTTTGCCAGAAGGCGAGCAGCGTAAACAGATACGACAGTGATGACAGCCAATTACTAGCTTTAAAAATTAGCCCTCAGGT
Organism: Lepidochelys olivacea; assembly: GCF_965140295.1. Classification (NCBI taxonomy): domain Eukaryota; kingdom Metazoa; phylum Chordata; order Testudines; family Cheloniidae; genus Lepidochelys; species Lepidochelys olivacea. The sequence goes on along the minus strand of NC_140413.1, from coordinate 150,149,797 downwards.
GAGCGGGCTGCCCGGCTGCTGTCAGACTGATTTCAAGTGAGGCTGGAAAATTGTCAGCCAGCTGACAAAGCCCATGTTTAGTCAATTCTCCACTGGATGAATGTGCCAGAGTTTCCCCAGCATCGGCGTCTCAGCTCTGCTTACATTTCCAGCCCAAGCACTGGGGACATTTAAGAGATTGTTGGAGAAATAATCAGTGCCTTTCCGTCTACACTGGAAAAGAGATGTAAGGAGTGAGCCCCAAGGGGTATTGAACAACTCACACAGAGCAACTCACCCATGATCATGCAGGTCTGAACAACTGCCAGAGACGTAGAGTCAAGAAGGGCAGGAAAAGTGAGTGACAGGCTAATGCTGGGGAGAGGAACTTGCCAGCTGAGTTTGAGGAGTGGGCAAGTGTATAAGTTAGGCAGCCCAGGTTGCTTCATCCAGAGGGCAGGAGGAGCAGGGTTATGGGGACACTGGGGCATGGCCACTAGGTAACTCGAGGGGATGGAAGACCACGAGTGTCGATGAAGCCCCCTCGCACTAGGCCCAAGTGTCCTTGCCCCCCCCCCCCGCCTGGAGGCACTCACAGCAGTTATGCTGAGGATCTGCAACAATATGTTGCAGAGTCAAACTGCCTGAAACTAAGCAAGGCCAAACAGGGCAGATATGGAAGAACAATGCTGAATAAAGCAGCTTTATGTATGGTTTAACAAATGATACAAAGAACAAGGGAACTAGCTGGTAACTGGATTGGCTGGCTATATGGATACTTAGGGCAGCTTGCTATTGGATAAGTATGCTGGGAAAAAGGATGTATAAAAGCCTGTGTAACTTCCTGCTCTGTGTGCAGGATTTGAGATTCTATTCTCCCTGTACCTTTTTGCAGCTGCAAATAAACTTTTCTGCTTCTCCACCCCGTTGTGATTATTGGGTGAAGCACACCGGGTAGCGAACCGACCCCTGCTGTTGTTTAGCCTCTCGGCACTGGGTGCCGGCAACACCACAATAGTAGGAGGCTTAAAATTGAGCCCAGCGAAGCCCAGTAAAGGCACATGAATATAACAGCGCAGCTGCAGCACAGTCAGCCACAACAATGCAACACACCAGCAGCACAGCGACAACGCAGGCCTAGGCAACAGCCATACAATGCAGCATCACTGCAAAGCCTCGCACCAATGCAGCCGCACGCTGAAGCGGGAATAACAGTGTTGCAACGCAGGGGCAGCAGCAACCTGACACTGCAGCAACAAAGCTGCACCATAGCAGCAGTGCACGGAGGCAGCAACAGGGCAGCAATTCTGCAACTGTGTAAAGCAAAAGCACTTCAACAGAGTAGTAGCCACGCAGCAGCGTACTGCTGTGGATCGATACAAGCCATGCGGTCGCCACGCAGCAGCCCAGCCCAGGGAGTCTGACACTAGATGATTGTTCTGTCCTTAAACACTGGGTTACAGGGGTCACCAGGAAGAAATAAAAGGCAATAACAAACGGCCCCCTAAGAGAGTGCAGTCAATTGCCCCAAGAGAGCCCTTCTGGAAAAGGCTGACCCCATGAATGCCCTCTGAACACAAACACTTCACTGCATAGTGGTGTCTCCCAACCCAGATATTACTGATTTGAGTTACTGATTACAGTTCAGAGTTTCCTGCTCTTCCTTTACTGCTGCTTGGAGTCTAAGGAAAACAACTGCTACACATTAGCTAAAAGGGAACTTGCTGAATAGGCGAAGCCAGGCTGAAACAGACAAGCTGGGATGTTGGGGACACTGGGGCATGGCCACTAGGTAACTTGAGGGGATGGAAGACCACAAGTGTCGATGAAGCCCCCTCGCACTAGGCCCAGGTGTCCTTGCCCCCCTCCGCCCGCCCACCTGGAGGCACTCACAGCAGCTATGCGTACTAGGCCCAAGTGTCCTTGCCCCCCCCCCTCCTGGAGGCACTCACAGCAGTTATGCTGAGGATCTGCAACAATATGTTGCAGAGTCAGACTGCCTGAAACTAAGCAAGGCCAAACAGGGCAGATATGGAAGAACAATCCTGAATAAAGCAGCTTTATGTATAGTTTAACAAATGATACAAAGAACAAGGGAACTAGCTGGTAACTGGATTGGCTGGCTATATGGATACTTAGGGCAGCTTGCTATTGGATAAGTATGCTGAAGAAAGGATGTATAAAAGCCTGTGTAACTTCCTGCTCTGTGTGCAGGATTTGAGATTCTATTCTCCCTGTACCTTCTTTGAAGCTTCAAATAAACTTTTCTGCTTCTCCACCCCGTTGTGATTATTGAGTGAAGCACACCGGGTAACGAACCCCTGCTGTTGTTTTGCCTCTCGGCACTGGGTGCCGGCAACAGGGGGAGGTTGCAGCAGCATGAGTGAAACCAACCCAGTCATTGGGGAACATCTGCAGTGTTGTTTTTTAGGTCTGGTTTCACCTGCCAATGGAGAAATAACAGTTGTTTCTCTTCAATCCATTAAAATTTGCAGCTCTGACTTGAGTCTGAGCTGAATGGGGCCTTCTGCAGCCTGCCGGGGTCATGAGACCCTCGTCTTTTCACCCCAATCACAGCCTGCACAGAGTGAACAAAGATTACAATGGAGATTTCCAGGCCACACCAAGAGTTCGATTCAATTATGAAAACTAATTAAGGGAACAAGAGAGAGAAAAAGCGGGGCTGGGGCTGGGAATGGATACAGAGAGTGCAAGACACATGCAACCAGCACTGTGCATCTGGAACTGATCATTTTAAAGAACTAAGAGTTTCCATTTGCTTATAGGAAAAAGGCCAATTTTGCTACAGCTAATTGTAGACCAGAGTCAGACCCTGTTTAGCAAATGCCAGTGTTTCTACTAGGGCCTTGTCTATGCTGCACAATTAAGTCGACCTATGTTAGGTCAGCATAGAGCCACCACAGTAATTACTGCGGTTTTTCAGGTACACACTGCCCTCCTTCTACCAGGGATGTACATCCTCACCAGGAGTGCTTGCACTGACTTAAATGGGGCAGGGGCCGGGGCTGACAGCCCGAGATGTCAGCCCTGCACAGGGCTCACAGATAGAGCCCCACTGCTCCTCTGCATCTAACTCTCAACCAGGGGCGCCAACACAGACACTGTGTCACCCTAACTACATCGACCTAAGCGCTACACCTGTCGTGGAGGTGGAGTTATTATTTCGGTGTAGTGGGGGACTTACGTCGGCAGGAGCAACCCTGTAGTGTGGACGCTTACAGAGTTAGGTTGACATAAGCTGCCTTACATCAACCCAACTCTGTAAAGCAGCCCTGGCCTACGTTGTGTTAGCAGCTTTCTGATCCCCAATCTCTCACTCTGCCCAGTTCGGCTCAGTGGTTATAGTTCTGAGCTCCTGTGTGGGAAACCGAGGAGACACTCCTACTAGGTCGGAGCAATGGCCTAGTAGTCCATGCTCCGCTCTTCTGTCTGAAGAAACTGGTTATAATGCTGAGTCCTTGTGCTTTGCTCCTTTTGCTGGGAACACCACAGAAGCAGCATGCTCAGAGGGTGGGGAGGAGGAAAAGCACATCCCTCTGTGTCATGGAAAGGCAGAGACAGGGACTGAAGAGTAGCCAAGCTGGGTCATGTAGGGGTTACGGGGGAGGCAGGGTGATCCAATGGATCAGGCACTGGACTAGGAGTCAGGAGACTGGTGTTCTATGCCTTCCTGATGTGTGGCCATGAGCAAGCCACTTCCCCTCTCTGTCTGTCTTGTCTATTTACACCACAATCTCTTTGCGGCAGGGACTGTCTCTCACTTTGTGTTTGTACTGTACCTAGCACAATGGGGGTCTGCTCTCAGTATGAGCTGCTAAGTACCACTGTAATACAAATACAGTACTGTCATACAAAAACACTGGAGTCTCAAGTGTCTCTGTGGGGGCGGATCATTAAAGCAGCAGAAATACAGGCTTCCTAAGGGCAGGGATCTGGAGGAGCCTTCTGAGTCCACTGGAGGATATTAGTTAGTAATTACAGTTAATAAGGCAAAACCTGCTTGCCCATCCTCCCTTAGATGAGTCTGTGGTTGTTGCCTCGTGGAATGGAGACGTGCAGAGAGCACTTGAATGCACAGTGCTAAGCACTGAATGGAAAAAATCCATGCTTGGAAGGAATAAAGCCTGGTTGCTTCTCAGTGGTGCTGCATGACCACTAGGGTCACTGCATCACCCTCCCAGCCCCACCAGACACCCAGCTTTTCCCATGGAGTGAGTTGCCTGTCACAGTCCCAGTGTGGAGGTTTCCCTTTCAGACTCTTTGATTCAACTTTTCTGTGTGGATAAAGATATTAAAGCAAATTTGATCAATGTGACACGTGGATTGGAGCGTATGTTGCAGACTCTAATTCTGTTTACTGTTCTGGGGGAATGGGCAATTATTACAGAAGCCGGGACAGAGTGTTTTTAATAACATTTCTTGTTAAGATTTAATTACAGGAAATTGTATTTTCTTAATCACTGAAAACCCAACTGCCTAGGAAAAACATTATTTTTGATAATTTTGTTTGCAGTTTATTAAATCCTTTTCTTACATTAGGCTTTAGTATAGTCACCTGCTAAGTGTTTCTTAACACTGAAGGCCTTCTAAAGCATACGGGCTGAAAAGAACCGCTTTTGGGGGGGTTGGGAAGCAGGGATCTATTTCCAAAGCAATGTGTCAGGGCAGGGAGCTCAGACTTAATCAGGGCTGAACCGAAAAAATGTTGCCAAGTAGAGAAGAATTTCACCCCAGATGAAAATTGTGAGGGTGGGAGAAAATTCTGGCTTTTATTCTGAGCAAAACACTGGTCATTTCACAAGAAGTCAGATTGCCTTGCTCTAGGGCTGGCTTTGAAACAGAGCCTGCCCTGCATCTCTGATGTAGCAAAGAGGTTGTGTCTGCATACAGGAGCCCTTCTCAGAGGTCAGCCTTCAGTGGAAAAGAAGGATTGCCCTATAAAACCCACGTGAAAGGGCAGGGTTGGCATAGAAAAATTGCATTCATGGGTTCCTTGGTCCGGGGCCAGTGAGATTCAGAGGATGAGATTGCAATGGTTTAACAAAGGTCAGGGAGCAGGAAGGAAGGGACAATTCTTTGAGCAACAGCCACCTACCTCTCCTCCCCATCAGAAGCTGAACTTCATGAGTCAAGGCTGCCCAGTCTGTGGATGTTTAAGCTCAGGGGAGTGGTAGGAACCGCAATCACACGTGCCTCAGTGGGAGTAGCCATGAATGTAGACTGGCCTGGTCTACACTATGAGTTTGTCGGATTTAGCAGCGTTACATCAAATTATCCCTGCACCCGTCCACACAATGAAGCCATTTTTTTGACATAAAGGGCTCTTAAAACCGATTTCTGTACTCCTCCCCAATGAGGGGATTAGCGCTGAAATCGACATCGCCGTTTCAAATTAGGTTAGTGTGGATTAGTTCAAGTTAGGGTTAGCAATTCAAAGGTATTGGCCTCCGGGAGCTATCCCACAGTGCACCATTGTGACTGCTCTGGACAGCACTCTGAACTTGGATGCACTGGCCAGGTGTACAGGAAAAGCCTGGGAACTTTTGAATCTCATTTCCTGTTTGGCCAGGCGAGCTCATCAGCACAGGTGACCATGCAGTCCCAGAATCGAAAAAGAGCTCCAGCATGGACCGAACAGGAGGTACTGGATCTGATCACTGTATGGGGAGAGGAATCCGTGCTATGAGAACTACATTCCAAAAGATAAAATGCCAAAACATTTCAAAAAATCTCCGAGGCCATGAGGGACAGAGGCTACAGCAGGGACGCAACACAATGCTGCGTGAAACTTAAGGAGCTTGGACAAGCGTACCAGAAAACCAAAGAATCAAACGGATGGCCAGGGACAGAGCCCCAGACATGCAGCTTCTACGCTGAGCTGCATGCAATTCTGGGGGGGGCCGCCACCACTACCCCACTCCTGTCCGTGGACACCGATGATGGGGTACTCTCCGCCATGGCTGAGGATTTTGGGGATGGGGAAGATGAGGAGGAGGAGGATGAGCTTGAGGAGAGCACACAGCACACCATTCTCCCTGACAGCCAGGATCTTTTTCTCACCCTGACTGAAATACCCTCCCAACCTAACGAAGCTGGAGAAGGGACCTCTGGTGAGTGTACCTTTTTAAATATAATACATGTTATAAAAACAAGAGTTTTTTAATGATTAAGTAGCCCTGAGGACTTGGGATGCATTCGTGGCCAGTACAGCTACTGGAAAAGTCTGTTAACATGTCTGGGGATGGAGCAGAAATCCTCCAGGGATATCTCCATGAAGCTCTCCTGGAGGTACTCTAAAAGCCTTTGCAGAAGGTTTCTGGGGAGAGCAGCCTTGTTCCATCCTCCATGGTAGGACACTTTACCACGCCATGCTAGTAGCAAGTAATCTGGTATCATTGCATGACAAAGCCTGGCAGGGTACGGTCCCGGTTTTTGCTGGCATTCAAGCAACATCCGTTCTTTATCTCTCTGTGTTCCTCAGGAGAGTGATATCGTTCATGGTCACCTGGTTGAAATAGGGGAATTTAATTAAGGGGATATTCAGAGGTGGCCGTTTCTACTTGGCTGTTTGCCTGTGCCTGAAAAGAAATCCTCCCCGCAGTTAGCCACGTGGTGGGGGAAGGGGGTGCGGGCAGGGCATTGGCGCTGAGCTCTTCGCATTTGGCTAGCAGGGATCTTCCCTGATACCAGTCACGCAGTGGGGGGAGGGGTAAAGCGATCATCCCAGAGAATTGGATGTGGGGAGGGGGGTTAGTTTGGTTTCTGTTGCTGCACATTAACAGGAAAACCGCAGCACTAAATGGCCAACTCAACATGCTTTGCTTGGTATGGGAGAGGAGGGCGCTGCTGTTATGAAGGCTGCAGAGGCTGAAAGACTATGGCTTACCATGGCCACCTGCAAGCCAAATTCTGTTGCCCGGCACTGCGTGTGGGATCTCTAACACCAAAGCCGCAGGCACTCTATATAAGATGCAAAATGCGACCTTGTACCAAAATCACATCTGCTATGTAATATGAATAGTAGTGTTCACCGTGAAAGAGTACAGCCATTGTTCTGTAAAATGTATCTTTTAAAATACTTCACTCCTTTTTTTTTCCTCCAGCAGCTGCAAATGTTTCAAGCCTACCTCCTCCGTCCCAAAGGCTATCTCAGATAAGGCGGCGAAAAAAACGCACGCGCGATGAAATGTTCTCTGAGCTCATGCAGTCGTCCGGCACTGACAGAGCTCAGCAGAATGTGTGGAGGGACACAATAGCAGAGTACAGGAAGGTGGTGGTCAATGAACGTGAGGAGAGGGGGTGGCAGAAAGATCAGAGGAGGCATGAGGCAATGCTGGGGCTACTGCGGGATCAAACGGACATGCTCCGGCGTCTGGTGGAGGTTCATGAACGGCAGCAGGGATCACAGACTGCTGCTGCAGCCCCTGTTTAACCGCCCTCTCTCCTCCCCAAGTTCCACAGCCTCCGCACCCAGACGCCCAAGAACGCGGGGGTGGGGGAGGCTCTGGGCACCCAACCACTCCACCCCAGTGGACAGCCCGAGCAACAGAAGGCTGGTATTCAAGAAGTTTTAAAGTGGCCTTTTCTTTCCCTCCTCCCCTCCTCCCTCACCCCATCTGGGCTACCTTGTGAGTTATCTCCCTATTTTTATAATCAATTAATAAAGAATACAAGTTTTTTAAACGATAGTGATTTTATTTTCTTTGCAAGCAAGCTGTGATCGAAGGGGGGAGGGGGCGGGTGGCTTACAGGAAATTTAGGGGCAACCAAGGGGGCAGGTTTTCATCAAGGAGAAACAAACAGAAGTGTCACACAGTACCCTGGCCAGTCATGAAACTGGTTTTCAAAGCTTCTCTGATGCGCAACGCTTGCTACTGTGCTCCTCTAACCGCCCTGGTGTCTGGCTGCGCGTATTCAGCGGCCAGGCGATTTGCATCAACCTCCCACCCCGCCATAAACGTCTCCCCCTTACTCTCACAGAGATTGTGGAGCACACAGCAAGCAGCAATAACAATGGGAATATTGGTTTCACTGAGGTCTAACCTAGTCAGTAAACTGCACCAGCAAGCTTTTAAACATCCAAAGGCACATTCTACCACCATTATGCACTTGCTCAGCCTATAGTTGAACTGTTCCTTACTACTGTCCAGGGTGCCTGTGTATGGCTCCATGAGCCAGGGCATTAAGGGGTAAGCTGGGTCCCCAAGGATAACTATAGGCATTTCAACATCCCCAACAGTTATTTTCTGGTCTGGGAAGTAAATCCCTTTCTGCAGCCGTTTAAACAGACTAGAGTTCCTGAAGACGCGAGCGTCATGAACCTTTCCCAGCCATCCCACGTTGATGTTGGTGAAACGTCCCTTGTGATCCACCAGTGCTTGCAGCACCATTGAAAAGTACCCCTTGCGGTTTACGTACTGGCTGCCCCACCACAGTTAGGGAATCCCATTGCAGCAAAGCCATCTAGTATGACCTGCACATTTCCCAGAGTCACTACCTTTGATAGCAGCAGCTCAATGATTGCATTGGCTACTTGCATCACAGCAACCCCCACAGTAGATTTGCCCACTCCAATTTGATTACTGACTGACAGATAGCTGTCTGGCGTTGCAAGCTTCCACAGGGCTATTGCCACTTGCTCTCATGTTGGTATTCTTGTGCTTCAGGGCAGGGGAAAGCAAGCCACAAAGTTCCATAAAAGTGCCCTTACGCATGCAAAAGTTTCGGAGCCACTGGGAATCATCCCAAACCTGCAACACTATGCAGTCCCACCACTCTGTGCTTGTTTCCCGGGCCCAAAATCGGTGTTCCACGGCCTGAGCCTGCCCCGAAACACCATGATCTCCAAATTGCTGGGGACCGTGGTTTTAGAGAAATCTGTGTTCATATCCTCATCACCACGCTGCCGTTGCCTCCTCGCCTGGTTTCTCAGGTGCTGGTTCTGCATAAACTGCGCGATAATGTGTGAGGTGTTTACAATGGTCATAACTGCTGCCGTGAGCTGAACAGGCTCCATGCTTGCTGTGCTATGGCATCTGCTCAGGCAATCCAGGGAAAAGGGCGCGAAACAATTATCGGTCATTGCTTTCACGGAGGGAGGGAGGAAAGGGGGGCCTGACAATATGTACCCAGAACCACCTGCGACAATGTGTTTGCCCCATCAAGCATTAGGATTTCTACCCAGAATTCAAATGAGCAGCGGAGACTGCGGGAACTGTGGGATAGCTACCCACAGTGCAACGCTCCGGAAGTCAACAGTTGCCTCTGTACTGTGGATGCACTCCACCGACTAAATGCACTTAGAGCATTTGTGTGGGGAAACACACACAATTGACTGTATAAAAACGCTTTCTACAAAACCAAATTCCAGAAATTCGACCTAATTTTGTAGTGTAGACATGGCCAGAGTCTCATACTCATATGGATGAAGGAGAATGCCAGCTCCCTCCAGACATCAACGCACACCCTTCTCATTGAAAGGACTGAGGGGAGGTTCTTCTGCATGGCTAAGGCACCCAAAGGCAGAACAACTTCACACTAATAGTACTGAGGAGTGAGCTGCCGCTACCCCTACCACACGCTGAAACCATTCCTTGGGAACACTCCTCCCCCAGGCCAAGTGTATTGTGTGGTAAACCCAGGACAAACAGCTAAAAAAGGGGGGTAGTAATTAGTCCCAGGGGATTAAAAGGCCCCTCCCTATCCACTGAGGGGAGAGAACCAGGGGGCAATAAGGTTCATCTGGAAAAGGGGCTGCTAGGGAACCAATTAAGTTCAGCTGACTCCAACTACTTGGGACCTTTTTAAACCCTCCCCTGGGTGGCAGGAGGGAGAGAGTGAGGGGAGCAGGGAAGCTGCCAGTAGGCTGTCTGCAGCAAGACCTTCCCAGTAGGGAGGCTTCACTTGCTCCCCAGAAGGGAAGGAAAACATGCACAAGGGACTGACTGAGGAGAGGAGTAGCAGGACCTTGTGCTGCCTATAAGGATTCGCCTTGCCCCAAACCTGAGTCTCCAAGGCTAAAAAGGACTGAGCCTACTGAGATGAACAAGGTATTTTGCCACAATTGGTTCTTGATCCTGCTAGGTTACCTGAGCCTGTGGAATGGGGTGAGCGAGTGGCAAGAGAATATGAGGGCAGGAAGGAGACAGAATAGGATGAGTGAGAAGAAGGAGAGGTAGTGAGAGGAAAAGAGGGGAGGAACTTGGGGAGGGAAAGTGAGAAGAGGAGAGTCTGAGTGCAGGAGGGGGAAATGGTGAGTGAGGAGAGGACAAGTGGAAATGAATGAGAGGGAGGGAGCGGAGGTGATCACCTGAGGAGAGTGTAGAGAGAGAGCATGTGAATGGGGGGTGAAGGGGCCAGGCTCCTAGGCCGTACACAAGCACTTGTTCAGCTGGTCATACCACACACAGGGGAGGTTGGCCACTGCAGCCCTGTCACAGAGACACAGAGCCAACACTTTCAAAGTGAGGTGCAGAATGTTAGATTCTGTGGGCACCCATATCAAAATGGCTTGCTAGTCATGCCCTGTTGAAGTCCATGGGAGTCACTGCCTGGTGTTCTGGGCAGGACAGGGCAAAGCACTGATGTGCTGCTTGAAAAAGCATCTGATCATTCTCTTTCATCAAGCCAAAGTTAATTTCTCAACTGAGAAACAAACAACACCTTTGTCCAAGTGCATAAACTTTCCCTGCAGGGGAAATTAGCCTCTTGTTCAGAAAAACTGTCTGGAATGAATTAAGCAAAAGGGCCCTGGGGTGCTGTCTGCTTTCAAATAAATCAGATCCTGGATATCTTCAAAAGCGAGACAGCCAGAATCAAGCTCTCTGCCCATCCTCTGCTGCTCAGATCAGGGATGCCACTAAGACATTCCACCCGGAACCTCCCCTACCAGCTCCTGTTGGTATTGTTGGAGAGAAAGACAGCTGAAGTGAGTGAAAGAGCCAATTGTGCTGTTTAAAGGCCAGGCTGGCTCTTGTGTTTGTGCAGAGGCAGCCTCCCTTTTTTCAGAGGGCGAGCACTGAAAGGACAGCTCTAGGGGGAGATGAGCAAAACAGATCCACTATCAGCCAGAGGCATCCAGAGTGTCAAGAAGCCACGGCTTGGTAAATAGGACGCAAGTGCTATTCACCCATCTGCAGCCTTTCAAAAGACCGCTCAGTCCTGTCAAACAGCCATGTTATCTCTCCCTGGGAACACGAGGCACGGAGGTTCCGGGGTGAATGGGCTTATCACAGACTTGTCTTCAACAGACAGACGCCATTCAGTGGCACGCTGGTATTCAGGCCCATCGTGCTCATTATCTGCACGAGGTGCCTGATTTTCCTATCGCTCCTTCTGACACAGTCGCTGCCAAATGGTGACATCTGCTGACTTGTGCACAACTGAGACCCCATGGGTCCAGACTCTGGCAGAGGAAGGGGCCGGGGGACACATCCTCAGCACACTCCTCCCTAGTACAATCTCCGGAGTCTGGAGAGACAGAGACAGCAGCAGCCACAGTCAGATACCACCCCATTAGACAGCACTGGGAGGTTAGGCTTCAGATGTTTCCAGCAGAATGAGCAGCTCAGGATAAAACAAGAAAAGCAGCTCCACAAAGAACAAGGAATGTGGTAGCAAAAGGGAAAAGAAATGTTGCTTTCCCAGAGAGAGATCAGCAGAGAGATTAGTGCATGTGTATGTTTTACACACATATACATACACACACTACAGGCTACACAGATTCTGTATAATCTCTTTTTATCTACCATGCTGCTTCCTTCACTCTCTTATTCTGTTGACAGTATCTATGGATCTGACTCTACCATCTATCTTCCCACAGCATCTCTCTTTCTTAAACTCTGCCTTTGAGGCACTGATTTTTTAAATCTTTGAGGGACGGAGAAGACAGCTGTGTACTTATTTGATGCTGTTTGATGTGCCCCTTTGATAGCTTTTGTTTTCTGTTTGTGTTGATCAGAGAGGGACAGGCGTGAGGCGTGGGTGAGAGGGCTGCATCCCAACATCGGCCCCAATTGGACGTGCACTGATTCAAACGAAGGGCTCGTGCCAAGAGATCTGCTGAAACACACGGACAGTAGTGACACCATGATGCAGGCAGAGGAATGAGCCTCAAGCCCCAGTGCAATGCCTGACTTCCCATGGTAGAAACCACCCACTAAATACAAATTTCCTTGGCCCTTCACTAAATCATGATGCACTGTAACTTCAGGACATCCAGGAGATGCGGGCCAAGAGGTTTCACAACCCTAGCACAGGTAACACTCTGAGCAGATGCTCAGATGTAAGGCGATGCCCGATGTAGGCAGAGCTGGCCAAAGTGCAGCCCACAAACTGAATGCAGCCCACACAGCTCTGCAATGAGGCCTGCAGACTCTGCAGGTCCCAGCCTACGATGGGAAATGAGACCAGGCAACTTGGATCAAGCTGGACCAGTGCCTAGGACCTGTACTCTCCGCTGACCTCATCCTTTCTGTTCAAGACAATGATGACAACACCTGGCCCCATTTTAGTAAAATTAAGCACTGCCCTCAAGATCCTGACTTCCCAGTGTGGCCCTTGGTTGGGCAAAGTTTGAGCACCCCTAGGCTGAGATGTCAAAATGGCCGGATCATCCTTTCTCACACAGCAGTTTTACACCATTGTGACCCCCACTGATTTTAGGAGAAACACCACTGATTTATACCACCATAAGGGAGAGGAGAATCGGGCCTATAGTGTGTAGAAGAGGAAAGGGGTGCTGATCTCAGTGCTCCTTTGGCTGTGCCCAGGGGGAGTGCTGAGCTGGGGGGGGGGGTATTCTGCCATTTTCAACACCGTCAGGCTCTTGACTCTTCTTACCCAGCAATGAGACTTCCCTGATTTGAAATTGAGACATTAGTGGTGTATTTCCCATCCACTGGGGTCTGAAAGACAGGCAACTCCTGCCGACCATCCTTCAGTCAATAGAAATTGTATTGATCTTTAAACCAACCTCCAGTTCAGCATAACACATGGTCTGCTGCCCCAGAGCAGGCTGCAGAGTAAGAGGTGCATGGACTTTTAAAGTGTGGGTTGGGCAGCTACTCCACATGGAATTTAGCAGTCTATTATTGCCACCAACTACTGGAGTTACTCCTTTATCTCAAGTGGTAGAGGTGTATGTTGTGATGAAGGCCCAGAGGATGACCTAAGCAAATGGATGTTACTTACTCACGTGGACTCATGCTAGAGCAGGATCTGTTACAGTGGCTGGCTGTCCTTGATCTTTACAAGATGATCCAATTTTTGGCAGAGCTAACACATGTCCTGCAAGGCTGAACATTACAAAAACAATGCCTAAAATAGTTTTGGGACTGATGCATCTTCGTCCTACTGGGATGCCTGCACCCAGACGTTTGTGTTGCAACACGGACACATCCACATCACACCTGATGGTACAGGTGCCACTGTGAGTCTTAGCCTACTGATTTCCAACACCTCAACTGCACTGGGTGTAGTTGTTATGAGTTTCAGGCAGCCTTTTCCCTGGTCCCTGCACCAAGTCCTGACCCAGGATGGAGCCACCCTACTTAAATGGTCTTTTGTGGCTGAACAGGTCAGTGTAGGGTTCACTGCCAGAGAGCAGAGATCCCTCTGCCCATTAGGTCTGTGTCCTCACCTTCCAGAGCCAGAGGAGCAGGGAAATTTGGTATGGAGGCAAGTGCTCTGGACTATAGGCTCTAACCCCTGATGATAATCATCATTGTAAGACAGCAGGCATGCAGCAGCACCTGCTGCAAATCAAAGTGTACTGCAACCTCAGCAATGAGCAGAAGAGAGCAGCATCAAGGAGCCCAAGTGGCACTCTTTAAATATACATCAGCATTTCAGATCACCACCTTCCTGCAGCACCCAGCAATGTGAGAGACGGATCACGAGCCCAAGACCACAGAGCGGTAATTAGAAAAGGCGAGACTGGGTTTGTGTCTGTGTTTTGTGTATCACAGCTTCAGAGCGAGAGAGACTTTGGTGCAATGAGACTTGAAATACACTCTTCAATCTCCTGTAATGACACACTGTAACGAAAGTGATCAGGTAAGGTGAGCTATTACCAGCAGGAGAGGGGGAAAAAAACCTTTTGTAGTGATAATCAGGGTGGGCCATTTCCAGCAGTTGACAAAAAAGTGTGAGGAACAGTGTGTGTGGGGGGGAATAAACATGGGGAAATAGTTTTACTTTGTGTAATGACACATCCACTCCCAGTCTTTATTCAAGCCTAATGTAATGGTGTCCAGTTTGCAAATTAATTCCAATTCAGCAATCTCTCGTTGGAGTCTGCTTTTGAAGGTTTTTTGGTGAAGAATTGCAACTTTTAGGTCTGTAATCGAGTGACCAGAGAGATTGAAGTGTTCTACGACTGGTTTATGAATGTTATAATTCTTGACATCTGATTTGTGTCCATTTATTCTTTTACGTAGAGACTGTCCAGTTTGGCCAATGTACATGGCAGAGGGGTACACGATGGCATATATCACATTGGTAGATGTGCAGGTGAACGAGCCTCTGATAGTGTGGCTGATGTGATTAGGCCCTATGATGGTGTCCCCTGAATAGATATGTAGACACAGTTGGCAATGGGCTTTGTTGCAAGGATAGGTTCCTGGGTTAGTGTTTTTGTTGTGTGGTTGCTGGTAAGTATTTGCTTCAGGTTGGGGGGCTGTCTGTAGGCAAGGACTGGCCTGTCTCCCAAGATCTGTGAGAGTGATGGGTCGTCCTTCAGGATAGGTTGTAGATCCTTGATGATGCGTTGGAGAGGTTTTCGTTGGGGGCTGAAGGTGACAGCTAGTGGCATTCTGTTATTTTCTTTGTTAGGCCTGTCCTATAGTCAGTAACTTCTGGGTACTCTTCTGACTCTGTCAATCTGTTTCTTCACTTCAGCAGGTGGGCATTGTAGCTGTAAGAATGCTTGATAGAGATCTTGTAGGTGTTTGTCTCTGTCTGAGGGGTTGGAGCAAATGGGGTTGTATCATAGAGCTTGGCTGTAGACAATGGATTGTGTGGTGTAGTCTGGATGAAAGCTGGAGGCATGTAGGTAAGTATAGCGGTCAGTAGGTTTCCAGTATAGGGTGGTGGTTATGTGACCATCGCTTATTAGCACTGTGGTGTCCAGGAAGCGGATTTCTTATATGGACTGGTCCAGGCTGAGGTTGATGGTGAGATGGAAATAACAAAATACTGAAGAATCTGGCATAACAGAGTACTGAAGAATCTCCCAAGGGAAAGGGTGGGAGCCCCATCACTTGGGACACTGAGGGAATGCCTTGCAAGGGGCTGTCCTGCACTGGCTGTGCTTTCTGCCATTCTATAAAAGAGAGGAATGGAAAGTTGCAAAATGCCCCTTTCTGAGGAAATAGGGGCTGTTAAAGCTAAAGGGAGTATAAAGAAAATTGGAGGCGCGTGAAGAGGGAGCTGAACAGGGTGTAAGTCCCCACAGCTCAGCTGGAAAATGCTCTAAGTGAGAAGAAAAGCAGCCCTGAGATAGTATGAAAAAATTGAGGCTTTGAAGACTCAGTCACGCAGATAGAGTGTCAGATTTCTGAGTGTGCTGCCTGGAGACGTGAACCTGCTGAATGGAGACGTTTTCCTGGAAAGTGTGATTAAAGATATTCTGAAAATTATGGAAACAGATCACCCTCCGACAACTGGAGGTACAAAGCAAATCCCCAGCTGTGAGCCGGCAGCACCAGGGAGGCAACCCAGACCAATTATAGTGACATTTTTAATTTCCCGGAACCTGGAGGAACAGTAACCTAGAGAAGCAGGGACAATTGTATTATAACTCTGTCAGGGCTGCACTTTCTCCAGATTACACCTTGGAAATCCAAGGGGAAGAGGCGAGCTTTTAAGGAGGGTTTTAAAAAATAATAGTTTAGTGACAAGAAGATAAAATAGTGCCTGGGGTTGGGGAAAATACCCCCAAATGGAGACTCTGCTGCGGTCAGCAAGGCTAGACTTGAAATTGCATGAAAACAGCCAACTGGAAAGATTTCAGGGTACTTCCTGCTCCCAGCTGGGGCATCAATACATCAAGAGCATCCTGATATGTCAGTGTAGCCACAGGCACTGACTTATTTTTCCCAGTGGGTGCTCCACCCCTGCTCCATCCTGAGGCCCCACCCCCACCCTGCCCCTTCCCATCCTTGCTCTGCCTCTTCCTGCCCCTGCTCCAGCCCTTCCCCTGAAACCCCCGCCTGCCACTCACCGCTCTCTGCCCTCTCTCCAAGAGCCAGCCACCAAACAGCTGATCGGCAGCCCCGCCAAACAGCTGTGGCAGATGGGTGCTAAGCACTCCCTATTTTTTTCCCATTGGTGCTTGAGCCCTGGAGCGCCCATGGAGCCGGTGTCTATGAGTGCAGTCACTTTCAGATGCAGCCTTCACCAGGAACAGCAGAGCTGATGGGTGAAAAAACAAAACAGTAAGGGCTGGTGTGAGCATAAAAGGGGAAGGAACCTTTCCTACGGCTCACGTCTGCCCAAGAGAGTCCTTAAAGTGAAACTGGGGGTTGCCATTTTAATGGACTTCAGTGGGGATTTGGTTAGTGCTGGGTGGGAGGGAGGGGAGAGCTTAGCACAGGTGGGGAATTTTTATTTTAAGAAAAATAAGTTAATCAACTGGCAGATGGGGACCTGTTGTGGTGAACGGTTATATGAGACATCAAGTAGGTTACGAGAACTGGCTATATTTAAAAGGAACAGGAAAAAATGCTAGGAACTGGGCTAATAAGCAAATGAGGAGAGTATATAAACATGATAGTTAAAATTATACATATACTGTCCTCGTTTGCCTCTCAGACAAGCCACTAGGATTTGTTTTTCTCTTTTGTCTAATTTTAACTGTTACTCTTAGTCTGTTTTATACAGAATCTAACCTTTTCCCACATATATACACATGTGTGAACTAAGAAGATGTGCTAGATCTCACCCTTTGTCTATCGCTTGTGTTTTTTATACTGCAAGCTCTTTGGCACAGATCAAGTGACCTATGTTTGTCCTAGCACAAAGGTGCCTCTGTCTAAATCAGAGCTTCTGGGCACTACCATTATTATTATTTATTATTATTAAGAGTTATAGCTCTGTACAAATGTAAATATTTTAAAATGTTTTCCACTTGCTAGTCAATCAAATTGGCATCCGGTGGGGTAGAAACTTTTGGATAAAATAAACACTCAACTTTTACCTGGCATTTATACCAAATATTTCTGTGAAATAATAATTTATAAACATATATTAATTTGTAATACTACTAATATTTTCAAACATCTAAAAAGGTTTGGTTTGAAACCAGAGTAAAAGTTCAGGGTGATGTGATCATTTATCCAAAAGCCTTCTCTGGCAGATAGCGAACAGGAGAAAATGAAAAGTAAATGGGTTGCTAAAATGTTTTACACTTCATACTCATCACAACCAAGGGGAGTCGCCGTTTAATGAGCAGAGATGTATCATTTCACTTATTGAGCTGTCCAACTGATGATAAAGAGCCTTACATTAGAGCGGCAGGATTAAACAACCTGCAGATAAAGATTATAAATTGTTGTGCACCAAATGTGAACAAATTGCCCTTAAATGTCACTCTGACATGGATAAATCAATACTATCTGTAAGGAATAGTGTCAAGGGCAAAGTTGAGGGGTGGGCCTAATGCGCCCACCTTTACTAAACAGATCTTAATATAGGCCCCAATTCTCCAAAGGGATTCACCTGCTGTACCCTTATATCCACACACTGGTCTTTGCAAGATCCAGGTCACAGACATTACCTCTTCCACAGTATAGGGGCAGCTGGAGTTTGGGGGTGAGATCCCTGTTATGCTGGGTAAAATGGCTACAGCAGCATACAAATCGCCTGTTCCAGCTGAGGGAGCACAGGTACTGTGGAGGATGGCCAGAAGGCTGCTTTCTGAGGACCCCCTCACAAGCCCTGGCATAGGGGTTGTGCCAGAAGCAAGGCTGGGGTGGGAGGGTTGTGTCAGGGGAGGGCTGCAGCATACATTGCTGTCTG
The DNA here is from genome assembly GCF_965140295.1 of Lepidochelys olivacea. Lineage (NCBI taxonomy): Eukaryota > Metazoa > Chordata > Testudines > Cheloniidae > Lepidochelys > Lepidochelys olivacea. Next base: position 150,131,779 of record NC_140413.1, on the reverse strand, counting down.
CTGTGCTGGCGTCCGCAGGCCAGCAAAGGGAGGCAGCTGTAAGTAAGGCTAGGTCTACACTACAGCTTATGTTGGCATAACTTATGTCACTCAGGGATGTGAATAAACCACCCCCTGGAGCGACATAAGTTACACTGACATAAGCACCTATGTGGACAGCGCTATGTCGGCAAGAGAGCTTCTCCACTCACGGAGGTGGATTTATTATGCCGACTGGAGAGCTCTCTCCTGTTGGCATAGAGTGTCTTCACCAGAAGCACTGCACCAGAGCATCTGCGCCAATGCCAAGCTGTATGTGTAGCCAAGCTCTTAGACTGGTTCCTAGGGCTGTCCAAATTATGCCAGGTACCTCTCCAGCCCCTTGAGTAGCCCAGGATCGAGGGTGCCTTAAGGCCACCTCAGACCCTGTCCCCCTAGTATTAGAGGCACAGCACAGAATCACATCCTGGATCTCCTACAATACACAGACACAATCCCAACCCCACTACTGACCTCCCTTTTATTCTCACATCTTTTAGCATATCAGATGTGACATTACCCAGGGTACAATCTGGACAAATGAACAGCTGTGTACCCTCTGTTCTTTGACCTGTAGTGCCTTTTACATGGCTTTGCTGTAACAGCTACCACTCCTGTTCTGCTCACACACAGCCTCCAGCATGTAAGATACTCCCAGTTATATTGTATGAGTGCTATGGCCAGACATTCTTGAATTATGTTGCAGAGTAACACTAACAAATTACCAGTCCCAGGGTTTCCCCCAGAAATGTGTGTCCTGTACTGCCCAGTTCGCTCCTAGACAATACAAAATCATATAAAATACATCATTTCATTAACAGAAAATGATATGCACAAATCCTGTTATCCCAAATGGAGTTTCCCAAGCACTTCAATTCAAACACACTGGTTTAGATAAAAACAATAAAACAAATGTATTAACTACAAACAATAGATTTTATGTGACTACTGTAGAACTGATCAATGAAATTGTTTTTAATTGTTCACTTTATTAATATAACTTCATAAGCAAAGTTTTATGAATGAAACAACATTCATTCGTAAAACCGGTTACCCCAATAACTGGCTAATTGAGTTTCACTTTCTATCCAATTGCTGCTTAAACTGCTGAAACTTACATTGTTTCAGCATTGTGGCTTCTGCTCACTGTTTGTCATTCATTATACTTGTCTATTTTGTAACTTCTGTTCACTGTTTGCCATTCCTTACACTTGTCCATATTGTAACTCAAACTCCATTTTAAAATGCTCACTCCATTTTGTAAAAGCTTGCATTTTTGCAAAACCCTTCATTTTTGCAAAACCCTGCTGTACTCTTACTAGTTTAGTTTAGATGTGTGAATGAAGTATGTATGGATGATAGAATCAACCTCCAGCCCCAGCCCGTCATGATGAAATAAAGTGTAAACAGCAACAGCTGAAGATGCAAACAACAGCCCTGACAAAGCAAGAGGAGTCCATCCTAATGTAAGCAGTGTCAGGAGGTGAGGTGTGGCAAGTTGTGGAAAAGAACTTCAGGGGCCGATCTCATTTGCATAGGCACACCCACCACGCCTAGAATGAGACCATAGCTGCCCAAATGGTCACTTTGGCTGCTGTGGGATCCCCAGTGTCTCTGTTATTGGGGCAGGAAGAATAAATTGTTATTACCCTGATTATGGGAACTGTGCTTGGAACTGTATGTGGCCTTTTGTTATGATGGAGGGATTCACCATCAACTAAGTAGCACTCGCTAGGCAAGGGTCATGGGTTCCAAAACTCTGTGAATGGAGAGAGGCTGGGGACAAGTAGTAATACTTGGTGGCATGGGCCCCTTGGTGAGGGCCTTACATGCTAATTGCACTTCCTCCTCTCTCCACTGTGGAATATCAGAGCTAATTTTGATTTCATTAGAAGTCTAGTTATAGGCTGCTGAGCTCACTTTGGGCTGACAGTGCACCAGCACTGGGGCTCCCCTACTACAAGCTGAATTCACCCAAGAGCTGAAATCACTGAGTGTTGTGTTAAGTAGTGGGGGAGCCTGAAGATATATTGTGGAGCAGTTTGCGGGACGGCTGGTGAAGCAGTTCGACACGGAGCAGTGTGTGGATGGCAGGAGCTGCTTGTGGGCCGTGGAGCTGAGCGAAGGAGTTCGTGGGGCGGCTGGCGGAGCGGAGCGCAGCTGAGCGAAGGAGTTCGTGGGGCGGCTGGCGGAGCGGAGCGCAGCTGAGCGAAGGAGTTCGTGGGGCGGCTGGCGGAGCGGAGCGCAGTTGAGCGAAGGAGTTCGTGGGGCGGCTGGCGGAGCGGAGCGCAGCTGAGCGAAGGAGTTCGTGGGGCGGCTGGCGGAGCGGAGCGCCGCTATGGGGCGGTCAGCTTCAGATCATGTAAGGTGCCTCTTACCCCCGTCCCATTTCCACCCAGGTTGGGAGGTAAAGCTCTGCAGATAAACTTTCGAACTCTGGAGCTGCCCTGACCAGGGACAGAGACTTTTGGGGCATTGGACTTTTGGGACTTTGGGTGATTTGGGGTTGCTGGACTCAAGAACCAAAGGGAAAAGGGCATGCCCCAATTTGCCTGGGGTGGGTTTTTTTGCTCATGGGTTGTGTTATGAATCCTGTTGGTGGTGTTTCCCCAACATAATGCCACATTGTTTCTCTCTGTTATTAAAAGGCTTTTGCTACACTCAGACTATGTGCTTGCGAGAGGGGAAGTATTGCCTCTTGGAGGCGCCCAGCGGGGGTGGTATATATTTGTCCCAGGTCACTGGGTGGGGGCTCGAGCCGGTTTGCATTGTGTTATTGGAATGGAACCCCTAGATATTGAACCCGGCCCTTGTTGCTGCCAACTCTGATGGGCAGAAGGGTTACACTAAAAAGAAAAGAACAAAAGTACAACTGAAGAAACATCAAAGCCAGGTCCCAGGCTGAAAGTCTTGTCTGCAGTTGACGGGTGATCAATCACACCGAACCCAGAGGCAGCATGACACAGCAAGACCTATAGACTCTGGATCCAAACTAAAGCCTACAAAAAGGATGGGTGAAATGGAAGACTTTGGAGGGTAACATTCTGCTGCCAACATGGAAGGGCATCGGTGCATGTCCAACAGAGACCCAGTTCTTCCTTGTGCCCAGCTTTCCTGGCCAGTTAGCCGCCACAAGCTACGAACCCAAGCCACGAACTCAAGCTACATTCAGGACTGGTAACTATACAGCAGCTGCAGAACATTTGGTGTGTGTGTGTGTGTATGTACATAGGTATTAGATATTAGTTATTGGTCATAAATCAAATTGTGTTATTATAATAAACGTGACATCTTGTCTTGTCCCCTGAAACGATCCTGTGTAGTTTTGTCTGCATAATACTACAAGTAATGAGGCATAAAAGTCAGAATTCATTACAAGAAAATACAAGCAAAATGCAAGTAATGCCTAACTTTACAATCTAGAGTGAATTCAAAGCAAAGTTTCTCTCACCACATGTTCCAACAATCTTATTGGCTGAATTTCTTTCAGTTAGGATTCCTCCCCAAGTCCAATGCTGCTTCCTTTGTTCTTCAAGTGTTGTCGACACTCTGGGTAGAGAGAAGGGAGAGATAATTTGGGGTGTCTGGTCTCCCTTCGTATTGTTCTTTCTCTTCTTTGAGAATTATCTCCAGCTGAGGTTCAGTAGACAGAAAGTTTGTGTGGATGGAAACCCCCAGCTGTTTCTTTGTCAAGATGTAGATTTTTCGCTCACGCCCTCTTTCCTGCCAAAGAATGGCCACTTAACCAGGTGATGGTCCATTTTATTTTATTGACACCTGCCTGAGGTGTCAGCTAGCCTTTTGTCTCAAGGGAACTAGTTTGTGACTGCTTTCCAGACTTGGAACATTTCTTAGTAATATCATAGAGTAGAATCTTATAACTTTACAAATAATGTTGCCACACATATTTTACCAGGACAATAATGATCAGTGAATTATGAGTTTTCAAATGATACCTCACAAGGCAAACTTTGTACAAAGTTTATCATGGTCTTGTAAAAGGGGTGATCATAGGAGTAAAGACAGTCACACCCGGTTCACAGATGATGCCCAGTGTCATTCAGTTTTGCTCCTGGGACAGCCTCTCATAATAGATCTTAGCACCAGAGCCGTGGAGACAGGAAGCTTCTGTCTCTGCTACACCGTCATGTCTCAGTACAGCTGTCAGTGGGGAGCAGCATGAAATTCTTAAACCTTGACTACTCTAGGATTAGGACTAACATTTCCCATCATTGCTGCCAGTGGCTCAGCTCCATTGATGTTAAGAAAAGGGAGAACACTAATGTAAGCAAAATGCCAGCAACCATTGGTGTTTTAAGCTCCACATTGTACAGACCTGTTCTGTGCAGAGTCAGACAGCCTAGTGGTTAAAATGCACGTGGCTGCCAGGAGCCATGTCTTCAGTGGTACTCCTATCATTACTACCACTGATGGAGCTGCATTAGTAGTAACAACAGTGAGAATTTTTTGGCAAAAAACCCTAGTCTAAAGGATAGGAGTACTAGTGGCACCTTAGAGACTAACCAATTTATCTGAGCATAAGCTTTCATGAGCTACAGCTCACTTCATCGGATGCATTCAGTGGAAAATACAGTGAGGAGATTTATATACACACAGAACATGGAAAAATGGGTATTATCATATACACTGTAAGGAGAGTGATCACTTAAGATGAGCTATTGCCAGCAGGACAGCAGGGAGCTTATGCTCAAATAAATTGGTTTGTCTCTAAGGTGCCAGTAGTACTCCTTTTCTTTTTGCGAATACAGTCTAACACGGCTGCTACTCTGAAACTAGTCTAAAGGATGCAGACCATGAAATGGCAGGGTCACATATGCATAGTATAAGTGCAATCAGCCAATGACCGCAAAAGAAACAACAAGTCCTCTAAGTATATCAGAAGCAGGAAGCCTTGCAGAGAATTGATGGGTCTTCAGAACCACCAGGGAGTAAAGGGAGCAATCAAAGCTGATAAGGACATTTCAGGGAACCATGATGATTTCTTTGGATCAGCTTTCCTCAGAGAGGATGTTGGGGAGGTAAATACCCCAGACCCATACTTTACAGATAATAAAGGTGAGGTATTGCCCAGGGCTGGGATCTCATAAGAAGAGGTGCTGAAACAAAGCGATGAATTGAAAAGCAACAGATCACTGAGACCAGATGGTACATCTAAGAGTGCTGAAGCAAAAACAACATCATATCTATCTTTACTAAAGGTGAAGGATGGAGTGCCCCAAGGTTCTAGCCCTCATGGATTGCAGAGGAAAGCTTGAAACTGTGTCCCCAGAGCATCCCCAAGTTTCAAATGAAAAGAATGCCAAAGTTATTTATTTTTTAAATCTCATGGTTTTTAAGCCAATCCCATGATTTTGGGAGGACTGACTTGTAATTTTTGAATGCTTGGGGTTGGCAATATTGGGAACCTAACCAAGGTAGGTGAATGGGCAGCCCAATGATGATGAAATTTGGTGTTGCCAAAGGCAAAGGAATGTATGTTGGAAGAAAAACTGAACTACTCACGTGCATTGCTGGGCATCACTGAGGACACACCATGAAGAGCTGCCAGATATGCAGCAGAGGTCTACAAAATGCACAAAATGTTAGGGGGCATAACGAATGGGATAAAAAATGCTGCAAGCATCATCATGGCCTGAAATACTGGGCCTGATTAACTGTTGTGTGACCCAGCAGGGCAACTCCACTTGATTTCAACAAAGTTACACCAGCATAAAACTGGAGCACTGCAGAAGTGAATCAGGCCCACTGTGTTCAGCTCTCGTCACTCTATCTCAAAACAGATATAACCGAAAAAGAGAGGGGCCAGGGATGGGAGACAAAAATGATTAGAGGCCTGGAGAGACTTCCGAATGAAGAGGGATGGGAAGATTGGGACTCTTTACTATAAACAAGAGATGAATTGGAGTGGGTGTGCTTAGCAGACACGTTAATGAATGTTCTAGCAAAGGGAAATCAGACACTCCTAGTGGCCCTCCCACACTACAGGAACCAGGGACACATGATTAAACTGAAAGCAACACATCTGAAACTGATAAAAGGAGAATTTTTTTTACACAATAAATTATTAACCTCTAACATTCACTGCCACAGGATTTTGCTGGGGCCAAGAGCTTAGTAGTATTCAGAACAGGATGAGACATTTATGTGACTGATGAGAACATCTACTGCTGCTCTAACCAGAACAGAATATTTCTTGAAGGGATATTAATCCCTCCTGCCTCAAAGCATAGCCCACCCCAATGGATGGGGGCAGGAAGAAACATTTTGCTTGGATAAGTTGTCCACTACAAGATTGGTTGTATCTTCCTCTGAAGCCTATGGTACTGTCACGGTCAGAGACAGGATACTGGACTGAATGGATCTCTGGGCTGAACTGGTAATTCTTATATTCCAGTGGAAGTGATTTTAATTATTTTTCTTATCCCTCTCTGTATTGGTCCATCAACTGTCAAATATTGAAATCTAAGAAATTTAGTGCCTCAGGAGCAAAGGGTATTCTTGCCTGAGATTAGATTACTGCTTGATCTCCTGTAAACATTTATTTAGATTACAACTTGACCAATATTAGTGTAACCTTTCTTACTCAAATGGTTAGCCAATTTGTGGTTGGCTGTTCCTGTTAGTAGGAGAAATTGATGATGGAATCAAGTATTTCTTTGATGCAAATCTATTCATTTACAAAGTTCTGTTTCCTTGAATCAAACAGCAGGAGACAGTCTCTTTGCTCACCGTTCCAAGCCCCTTTCTAGCCAATACTTAGCCCAAAAGCGCTCTCTCTCTCTTCGCTTTCTCTGAGTCACACTGCCAGTGCTTCTGTGGCTGTGACTGGTGCTTTCTTGCTGCCTTCTAAGTCTCTGGAGGCTGCATCTTCTCTCTTTCTCACACACATACCTCCCATGTAGTTCAGTTTCTGAACAGCCCTGTGTTCTAGGCAGTGGCTCTATTCCATAAAGGAGCTTGATTGTTTCTTACATTTATCTGAATGAAGGTCACCTTCAATTAAATTACCCTCAGCATAACAATATGTTTTGACCTCATTCACCATTATCAACTTCATTAATAATTCATAGCATGTTAAAAATGTCCCAATTATCAGAAACTGGAGAATAAACACTTGTGTTAATGGATTGAAATAGGGGTTGCAAAGCAAACTGAATTCGTTTACATGATATTTTTCATTTAATATTGCACCTTCCATCTGAAGGGTTCAACCTCTTTTACAATATTTCATTTACATGAGTTTTACAACCCCTTTCTGAGGCTCATCAGAATCGTTACCCCCGCCTTCACAAATGGGGAAACTGAGGTACCATACAAGTAAGTGATTTGTCAATTTCCCACAGGGAGCCTGTGACCGAGTCTGGAGTAGAACTCAGATCTCCCAGAATCTTCTGTGCCTTCACCACAAGGGCGTCGTTCCTCACCTGAGGGCTCATAGCAAGGCACCACTAATCATAACACTGGCCTTTGTATAACATCTTCCACGTGAAGAACTTAGAGCACTTTCCAAATATTAACTAACGTCTTGTCTATACTACACAGTTTTGTCGACAAAAGTCAGGTTTCATCGACAAAACAGTGGAGGTGTACACACTACAATGCTCCTGCCCTCGATTTAACTCTCCTGCTACACTGACATAATAAAACCACCTCGACGAGACGCATAGAGCTTTTTGCAACAAAGCTAGAGCGACGCAGTGTTAGTATAGACACTGCACTTGCTTATGTTGCCCTATGTGGCCTCCAGGAGGTGTCCCACAATGCCGATCAAGACCACTCTGGTAAGCAGTTTCTACTCCGCTGCCCTGCATCCCTCCCCCTTTTAAAGCCCTGGACATTTTTTAAATTCCACTTCCCATTTGCTCGGCGTGGACAGTTATATCCCATCTTCCTAGCTGACCATGCTGGCTTTCCACAGCAAATGTGCTCCTGCCAGGAGTACACCGGAGTTGTTGGATCTGCTGGGTCTGTGGGGAGAGGAGGCTGTGCACTCGCAGCTCCGATCCAACCGTAGGAACTTTGACATCTACGAGCAGATTGCCCATGGCATGGATGAGAATGGGATCAAGGAGCTGAGGCAGGTATGCCAGAAGGCAAGGGAGGCCAACTGTCAATCTGGTGCAGCACCAAAAACATGCTGCTTCTACAAGGCGCTACACACCATCCTTGGAGGCAACCCTACCTCCACTGCCAAGAGCCCTGTGGATATTTCAGGGGACTAGGGGCAGCAGCCAGCAAAGTCAACTCTGAGGAAGAAGTGGTGGATGAGAAGGTCAAGTTGGAGGAGGTTTTGGGCCAGGCGATAGGCTTTTCTGGTGGCGTGGCGAGCCCAGACCTCTTTTTGACTGCGGAGGGATCTAGCGAGTCCCAGCAGTCTGGCTCTGGCATGCCTAAAGCGGTAGAGGGAAACTCCGGTAAGTACTCATTTTGCTTTGATACTGCACAGTTACATGAGTTAGAGGTGTCCTTTATTTTGTTACATGGTGCATGTGGGAGAAGGGATCAAAATTAACAACACTAGGTACTGTTTGCATCTGCTTCGCATTCCCCTGTGCAGCTATGCAGTAGGGGCCCTGTGGAAAAGTTTGTTAATACACATCAGGATCTCCTGGGAATCCTCCATAGAGATCTCTAGAAATGTTTCTTTCAGATACTCTGCAATTCTCTGCCAAATGTTCCTTGGCTGAGCTGTCTTGTTTATTTCCCCATTGCAGTAAACTCTGCTGTGCTAATCAGCAATATACTTTTGGAGGAACCAAAGCAGCACACAGGCAAGCAGCATACAGACCATCTTTGAAGTCGCACAATTGCAGGAGATGCACCCTTGTTGTTTCTTTTGTTTCTTCAGATGTGTCCTTGAGGGCCAGCTCCTACACATCGGCAAAGCACCTCTGTTAGATGAGGAGACAAACAAGGAGGAGTAAGGAGGAAATGTTTCACAAAGTCCTGCAATTGTCAGATCAGGCTGATAGCAAGCTCGGCATGGAGAGAGACAATAAATGAAAAACTAGAACTGGATAGTAGAGGAGACAGGGGCAGGAGCGGATAATAGAGGGTCAGAACCTGATGATAAAACTCATGGAGGATCAATCAGAGATGCTCAGGTCTCTGATGGCGCTGCAGGCAGAATACATGCATGCTCGAGTCCCCCTGGAGCTCATACAGAACTGCCTTCCTTGCCCTCCCCAAACTCCCTCCACACATTCCTCTCACATTCCTGGCCCGTTGCACTCCATCCCTGGGGACATTTTCCAGCTGGACTTACACACAACTGTGAGATTCTCACTTCAGAGAGTGCTGCTCATTGTCATGTCTCTTGTAAGAAAGGTTAATCTGTGTATTGCTGTTTAATAAAAATTTAGTCTTCCAAAGACAGTTAGTTATTCTTTATTTGTGACCTACACAGGATGGTTGCAGCAGAAATTCATACACAGTAGCAATCGCCATATTTGCAGACTACAATTAACGCTCAGACAGGAATCATAACAGGGTCATTCAAGGTGGCAAGTAAACAATGCCTGGCTCAATTCATTATAGAATCACACATTATTAGGGCTTATTGTCAAAATGCTACTTCAAAGCCTCCATGATTCGAATAGCCCCCGATTGACTCCCTCTAATAGCCCTGGTGTCTGGCTGCTCGAAATCAGCCACCAGGTAATCCACATCAATGTTCTGCGCCAAGAAAACTTTTCCCCCTTGGCTTCACAAATGTTATGCAGAGCACAGCAGGTGTCTATGACCCTGGGAATATTGTCCTCATTGAGGTGTAACCTGCCAAAAAGGCAGCACCAGTGACCCTTTCATCTGCCAAACACACATTCTACAGTCATTCTGCACCTACTGAGCCTGTCAAGGTTTCCAGTGTAAGACTTCATGAGCCATGGGAGTAAGGGGTAGGCTGGGTCTCCCAGGATCACTATTGGCATTTCCACATCTCCTTTTGGAATCTTCTGGTCTGGAAAGAAAGTCCCTGCATAGAGCTTTCTATACAAGCCAGTGTTCCTGAAGATGCATGCATCATGCACCTTCCCTGACCACTCAGCGTTGCTGTCAATGAAACGACCCCGGTGATCCACCAGCACCTGCAATACCACAGAGAAGTAGCCCTCTGTGTTGAGGTACTCTGTTGCAAGATAGTCTGGGGCCATGTAATGGTTCTCCTCACTTGAGGTTGGTTGGGAAACATGGCCTAGTGGTCAGGCTGCAAACTTTGACCAGCAGGGGGGTAGGTAGGGGGTTGGTAGGGGAGCCCAGGCCCTCCAATTCCATCGGACTCCAACCCACGGCCCTTTGGGCAACCCAGGACCCTTTGGGCAACCAGTGGTCTGGCAACTGAGGCTGCTTAAGGCTGTCCTCCCTGGCCACTTCCTATATCCTCCCCTACACATCAGCTTGGTTCAAGGTTTTCCCTTGCTGGGGGAAGTCCAAATCAAGAAAATAGAGGGGATTACCAATGTCCAAGGTCCACATGCAGGGAAGGGGGGGTACTTCCCTCTCTGGTTGTTTCTGGGTTGAGTTCTCCCTTCCTTCAGGATGGGCCCCTTTGGGCAGTTGTGTCAGAGACTTCCACCTTCCCTCTGCTCTGCTCTGCGCTGCGCTGCGCTGCATTGTGCTGCTGGAGCTCTGGGCTGCAGCGCTTTTCTCCTGCAGGTCTGCCCCCAAATGAGCTGTTTCCCTGCCTGTTAATTCCTCCACCAGATGGAACATTTGCTGCAGGTGTGGCAGGGCAGGGCTGGCTTGGTCCAAAAAAATCACTTAACCCCTTGTTGCTCAGAGTGGGGTTTGTACACCCCATCATAGGTCAAAACTGGGATATGTGTGCCATCTATTGCCCTGCCACAGTTAGGGAATCCCATTGCCATAAAGTCATCCACTATTTCCAGTACATTGCCCAGACTCATAGTCCTTTGTAGCAGGAGGCAATTAATGGTCCTGCACACTTGTATCACTGCAACCCCCACGGTGGACTTCCCAACTCCTAACTGATTTGTGACTGATCAATAGTAGTCTGGAGTTGCCAGCATCCACACCAGCATTCACCACTCGCTTCTCCACCGTTACAGCAGCTCTCATTTTGGTCTCCTTCTGCTGCAGGGCAGGGGCGAGCTTTGCACACAGTTCCAGGAAGGTAGCTTTGGACATCCAAAAGTTCTGCAGCCACTGCTCGTCATCCCATACCTGCATCGCAATCTGGTCCCACCACTCAGTGCTTGTTTCCCGAGCCCCGTAGTGACGTCCACCATGTGCAGCTGCTCCGCGAATGCCAACATCAATCTTGAATTGTTTCTTTCCATGACACACAGCAGGGCAAGCACCACGGATTCCTGTTCAGATTCGCTGCTCATGAAATACTGCAGGATCAGCTGCATTGTGTTCATAACATTTATCACAAGACTGGTGAGCAATGCAGGATCCATGCTTTCCGGCAGACATGGCGGGCGCAAAGTTTACAGGGGCAGCTGAAAAACACCATGAAATATACTTGGAAGCCCTTGGAATTATGGAACAGAGAAAACTGCATCATGGAGGGGTGATCCCGCCCCCGTGATGCACTGCGATCCATTCTCAGAACACATAGTGAGAGAAGGTGGTGATTTGCACAGTGGGATAGCTACCCCCGGTTCACTGCTCTCTCTGTCAGCGCTAAAGCACCCACCGCGGATGCGCTTTGCCGACACAAGGAGTGTTGCGTGAACATGCACAAGCAATGTAATTACAGCGGTTTATGATTGTCTACTTAACTTATATCAACTTACCTCTATAGTGTAGACATGGCCTCAGACTCACGTCTCTCTGTGCGGAGGCGGGTCAGTAAACATTGTCTCTATTTTGCAGATGGGAAAACTAAAACACAGAGAGGTTAAGTGACCTGCTCCCATACAGCAGCATAGAACCCAGGAGTCCTGACTCCCACTCCTCCTCTGCTCAGCATGGGAGGCTTTCAAGTACCGTGTCACAACGGATGACATGCTGAATCAAACCAGTACATCGTTACAGAAGAAGATGGAAAAGAATGTGTCAGTACTAAGACTGGAATGTGAGGCAAATAAAAATAGAGAGTTTTCCACAAAGTGCTATTAAAATATTGGAAGAGATGCTGAACTCAGCCTGTCTGAACAGTACAGTACATACCATGCATGGGGAATAGTCTAATACCCATGAAGGTGGTGATAAAGCCAAGAAATTATTAGCCTGCCTGGTGAAAAGAGAACAAGAAGATAAAAATATTCTCTTAGAGAGGATAAAGAGGGATGTTTATTATCCCAGCAATAAGGTATCAATGATGTTTTTGTGGATTACCATACATGATTATATACACAGCTAAATACGGTGTACTCAGAGCAGGGTTGATAGCCTGCTGGGAAGATATAAATTAAAGCAGTTTTGGAGGATGAATAAAGAACTTTTCAGATAAGGATATAACAGATCAGGGAATACAAGAAGCCATCCAGTTACCGCATTAAGGTAAGAGCTTACCTGCAGGATGTAATAAAGGCATTTCATCAGCAATTCACCCTTTAGTTAGCCAAGCTACATACTGAAACGTTCAGCAAAATAACAGTGGAACTGAACTGCACAAAGGCCCAGAGCCTCACAGGTAGTTAGGCACCTAACCTTTGATTTCAATGTGAGTTACCTTTGAGGATCTGGGCCCAAGCCCTCCAAAACCTGAGACTTTTCCTTCTTTTTCTTTACATCTTTCTAATGTGGAGCTGGTGAAAGGCCCCAGCCTGACATCCCTGGAGACAGGAGTCCTCATTTTAGCTGCAGAACTGGTAGAGGCCAGGGAACAGCATTGCAAGCTACGCCACACCACCCTGCTTTAGCAGTGTAACTGGCCCTGAGCCTGAGGGAAATCTAGAGGGAAGTTCAGTCTCCAAGATCTTGGCCTTTCTGCTGAGGCTGACAACAGAGAGGCAAGTGACAATAAGCTAATCCCAGATGTGCCAGTGGTTTCTGTGACGTGATACCTGTTCACTGGGAACTGGACTGAGACCTACCAAACTCATTTCACATGGAGGCTGCCAAACGTCTGTCCGCTGTTGTTAACTTCTGCTGGTGAGGATTTCTCTGAATGGCCGTGTGAGGCAATGTAGTCTCCCAAGAAGAATTAGGAGTCCTAAGTTTCTCCACTTCTCTGTAAAGCAGCCGAGAACAGGCCACTGACAACTAAATAGAAGATTTCCCCACCAAACCTAGACTAGGTTGGAAAGGGGTGAAGCAACCAAACTTCCATTTTTCTTCTTATCACCAAAATCCCACAATCCTTTGCAGCTGGGCTTCAGTATGATTTTTTGAGTCAAGAGCCTCAGGACTAGGTGGAGCCTTCTTCCCCTCTCCACCAGGCAAGAGCAGTCAGTGCTCAGAAAAAGGGCATTCTGGGAAATGGAGTCCTAAACTGACAACAGGCCTATGAGAAAGAGGCGCTAGGACAGTGTGAAGGGAAGCTGTGAGGAGCTGCCTCTCTCTAAAGAGAGGGAGACGGCTGGAGTCAAATGCAGGGAATACTTACTACCACAGGGGCAAGCCCTCCCTTCTGTCCTGAGTTAAAGGGCTTACAATAGCCCAGGAAGTTGTGCGGGAGCATTCCGGCTTTGATTTTCAAAAGTGTCCTCTCATTTTTGGGTGCCTGTGTTTTTTAATGACTCGTTTGAGACAACTTAGATGTCTGTAGTTTGGATATTCAAAAGCTGAAGCACACAGAACAAGCAGACACTGGAAAAATATATGCCTGTGGGTGCAATACTAATTGAATAACTGCACAGAGCTGGAATGAGCAGGTGCAGTACGTGTTTGAGGACATTAGAGGGAGATTAGTTATAGGGCCAGACAATGAGAAGGGAAAGATACAGCCAGAACACAGGAAGAACACCGTTTCATCCTACTGACTGATTGCTTTCATCAAAACACAGCTGACTGTGAGATTTGGCCCACAGCTGCACTTAGCCCTGGGTATATGCCATAGCCAGAGGCAACCTTATGTAATTTATCAGGTTATTCCATTGTTTTGGCTTCCTGCTTCTCAATATCTGACTTTTTATGTCTTCTACTTTGGGACTAAAACAAATTGTCCAAACAATAAGGCCACATTATGAACAGTGAGAGTGATTAATCACTGGAACAAACTGCCAAGAGAAGTGGTGGATTCTCCATCTCTTGATGTCTTCAGATCAAGACTGGGTGCCTTTCTGGAAGATAGGCTTTAGTCAAACATAAATTATTAAGCTCCATACAGGAGTAACTGAGTGAAAATTAATGGCCTGTGTAATATAGCAGGTCAGACTAGAGGATCAGATGGTCCCTTCTGGCCTTAAACTCTATAAATCATTATATTCTCCCTTTTAGAAACCGAGGTACAGTCTATTCTCCTGACCGGAAGCCAGGAACTCCTGATCCCAGCACTAACACCAAGTCACTGCGTGACCTCTGGAAAGACAATTCCAAGTCTCCATGCCTCAGTTTCCCCATCTGTATAACAGGAATAATACCCACTTCACAGTGGGGCTGTGTGAATTAATTAATTTTAGCAGCATTCTGAGGATTAAATGCAGTAATGTTTATGCAGCGCTTTGAAGATGAAAAATGCCGAGTCCTAGCAGTTGCCAAGGTACGCCTGAATTTGGTATCTTGGCTGCACAAGGTAGGGTTTTATCAGCTGTTTGCACACTGTTGTGTGTTGTGTTTGACGTGTATAAGCCTAATTAATTTTTTAAAGAGACAAATCTTGAGTGAGGAGGGGTGGGAAGAGAAAGTCTGAGCTTGAATCAAATGCAGGGGAACATGGTGACTCTACAAAAAGACACGGGCAAGACAGAGTCACTAATGTTTTCCTGTTCTCCACAGTGGTTCCATCTGGATTCTTCTGACCAGAAGAGCTTTTAAAGCATTAGGTTACACATCCTAAATCCAGCCTGAATTTAAAATTAAAAACTCAAAACACCTCTCCTTAACTCAGTTTCTAACTTTAAGCCAGAAAGGGGGCACGGGGCCCAGTTAGACCAGCGATCCTCTCCCTACCTTGCACACGTCCCATCCTTTGCATTCCTTATGTTGTCCCATTGTACTGTCATGTATTGCTGCCGTGCTTCAATTCAAGCTAGGGGCAGGACAACACATCACAAGAATGTTGTGGCTCTTGGCAATACAATATTCTCTTTCTCTCACTGGCTGCTTTGAGTGAATGGGGCTGTTCCTTTTCTCTCACCACTTCTTGGGGGTGCAGGGAGAGGAGCCTGGGGCCTCTGATTCAGTGCTCCTTGTGCAGCCTTGTGTATGAGGAACACTCTGCTTACTTTTGCGGATACAGACTAACATGGCTGCTACTCTGAAATCTGCTCACTCTGTTTTCCTCAGTTCCCCCATCTGGGCAGATAGTATTTAGCTCCCTCTCCAGGGAGTTGCAATCCTTCCTTAACTAATTAGCGTGTGTAAAATGCTTTGAGATCCTCAGAAGGAAGGTGCTAGAGAAGGGCTAAATACTATTATCACCTCTATTTTACACATCACACAGAATTATTGAGGAGCTGGCACTGCCTGGAGAACCCTGGTGAACAATTCTGCTTACATAGCAGGTACTGCCTGCATTTCTGTTCCTCCATTATCTTAATCGCTGGGGTTGTTAGCAGGAAAACAGGATCTTTGCCTGCTCCTGTTGCTTATTCCCCATCTAAGGTCTGAATTCCCCATTCGTGGCATCCCAATTAGCTGCTGTGGAGTTGATTGTGATGTTATAAATGGGGGATTGTGATCCTAGCTGGGGAGCAAGCTTCAGGGGCAGAGGAGGTTTCTAAGGGCCGGGATGCCTGTTTTCATGCCAAGGCCCCTAATAATGAACTGTGACGGGAAGAGAAATTAGCTAAACCAAATGGCCTCTAAACTGAGCAGTTCTGAAGGTTTCTCCAGAAGGTTCTTCCAAGCTAATTCTGTTACCAGTCCCTCAGTCCACAGGTCTTTCCAACAGCATTTTGGGTCCCTGCAGCTCACAGCACTGGCAGCCACTCAAGGCCCATAAGAGTAGCCATTAAAAAAAAAAAACCCAAAAAAACTGTTCTCGATAATTTGAAAGTCAGCTCTACAGTTTAATAAATTCAGAGCTGGAAGGGGACCCTTTCCTGAGCACAGGCAATTAGAGAAGCGGGTCAGGGCTCAGCTGCTGTATAAACCGTCCCCCCGCATGCCGAGATAGTACATGCTGGGCAGGCTTGCACGTCATGAATAGAGCAGGACCCTGGGCTTTCCTCAACAGGAACTAGGGCATGATTGGCAAATTCTAAGTGCTGGCCTGAAATGGAGAGGCTCCTATGGGGCTGTAAAACTTTGCATCAACTCTGTGAGCAATATGGGATGAGTAACTGGGCTGGAAATCCTCCTGCCAACCAAGGGCAGCTACTGGAGTAGCCCCCACAGCTCCTGTGCTCCCACTTCATGGGGAATTAGCCAGTAGGTGCAGATAGTCATGGATCCACCAGCCCCACCACCTGCTGAGGTCATCAGCTCAACTGGTCCCTGGTCCCTGCTCTGCCCTCAAGATTCTCTGTATGGCTGGGGCATAGGGAGCTGTCTGGAGCAAGGGGTACAGAGCTCCTGTATGAGCCCTGCAATCCTTTTCTCCAACCCACAAACACTAGTTCTGTTGCAGCCAGAGATCTCTGAGACATGGTATGGTAGGGGAACTGCCTGAATAGTAATGGGAGAACCTCCGCTGGTTTAGGGAAGGATCCCAAAGAACTGCTTTTTCTAACTTTCTCCCAATGGCCCAAAGCTCTTGAGGGCAACAAGTCTGATAATAATAGGCCATCTTGAGAGATTTCTATTCCTCCTGGCATGTGCAGCAGCTGGGAATGCTATGGGAGCAGACTGTCTTGTGGTATTCCAACCCTTGCCTGATACCAGTAGCCATCGAAATGAAAAATAGTTTAAAAGAAAAAGTTACACCAGCATCAGCACCTCAGAGTTCAGCCTGGTGCCCTGGGCTGAGACAGGTTCCAGTACTAATGTGGTCCAATTCTATTACTTCATCGCCTGTTCAGAAATGTGAGAACAGTAGGAGAATGGAACAGACTGCCTAGGGAGATTGTGGAAGTGCCTTCACTGGAGGTTTTCAAAAGGAGGCTGGATAGCCATCTGTATGGGATGGTTTACACACAGCAAATCCTGCATCTTGGCAGGGGGTTAGACTAGATCAGTGGCTCTCAACCTTTCCAGACTACTGGACCCCTTTCAGGAGTCTGATTTGTCTTGCGTACCCCCAAGTTTCACCTCACTTTAAAACTACTTGCTTACAAAATCAGACATAAAAATACGAAAATGTCCCAGCATACGATTACTGGAAAATGTCTTACTTTCTCATTTTTACCATATCATTATAAAATAAATCGATTGGAATATAAACATTACACTTATATTTCAGTGTATAGTCTATAAAGCTGTATAAACAAGTCATTCTCTGTATGAAATTGTAGTTTGTACTGACTTTGCTGGTGCTTTTTCTGTAGCCTGTTGTAAAACTAGGCAAATATCTAGATGAGTTGATGTACCCCCAGGAAGACCTCTGTGTACCCCCAGGGTATGTGTACCCCTGGTTGAGAACCACTGGACTAGATGACACTTGCAGTCCCTTTCTAACCCTATGGTTCTATGAATCTATGATCCTAAGTGCACTGGCCATAGGGGCTCACTTTGGAAATACAAGGGCTTGTTGGCTGACCCATCCGCAGATGCAGCACTATATGCAAACGGATGAGTCTGGGAGCAAGGCATCAGGTTTCCAGCTAGGATGAAGAACCACTGAGATGGCAGCAGAACAGGCAGCCACAGGATGGAAAAGTATTTCCTCCCCTCCACCTGACAGTGAAACACTGGCAGGCCATGGCAGTCTGAACGGCTAGCTGCACCTGGGACTGACACAAGGTAGTTTTGTCTGTTTTTTCTAGCTGCTTTACATTTCTCCCCAGTTCTATGTTGTTCTCCATCCCGCTCCAAGCCCCTGACAGCTTCTCAAAAGCAGCACTCTTGATGTCATTTCTAGGACTGGCCACTGGAGGCTGGAGCTAAGTAGTTTGGCTTGTTTTCTCCTCTTTCTAGGTTGTAATGTTTGCGCACAGTGGGGTCCACTTGTGTGTCATTATGACACATTCAAATCCCACTTGCCTGTGCCATTTATAGTTCAAATCTCAAATTAGAAAAGAAAATGTTCATCTCACGCATGGGAACCTTTTGTTACCATCTCATGCCTTCCGCTATGGTGTGCTGACACTGCATTCGCAGCCAAGCAGCTGCCTGCAAGAAACAATCTGGATCAGCACATATGTATCTGGCCATGCACTAGCACTGCAAGTACACATTCTCCCAGTTTCTGAGCCATCGGAGGAGCGCTGGACTCCAAAGTGGGTTGATCCCTTGTTGGGGAAGAAATGAGCTGACCCAGACCAGGAGACTGTAGTCCTAGTCTGCTTCATTCACAGACAGGTGTACTCGTGAGCAACGATAGCAGAAGCCTCAGCACTTTAAGAATTGCGGCAAAAGAGCAGAGTCTGTACCCCATTAGCCAGCAGCAGCTTCTCTACCTTCTCAAATCAGTTCAGGTCAGTGTTTCTGTGTGTCCCACACAAACTAAAGAGAGGCCTCCAGCTCAAAAATCCTCTCCTGTCCTCAACATCAGGCACTTGGTTCTGAATGTTGAGCAAGTCAGCTGCCCCCCCCCCTTCCTCTGGGATTGTCCTGCTAATAGAGAAGAAGCCATTTTAGCCTATTGCATTTAAAGATGGGGTTCTAGGTGAGGTTCGTTTGCTGTGGCCCTTATGTTTAACTCTTTGATGCAGAGTTTCACCTCACAGGTTAATTTCAAGGATGTATTTGCCATAACAAATCATAAAAATAACTCTTAGCCCTTTTCAGCACAACAGCCCCTTTCTCCTGAGGATCTCCCTGCGCTTGGCAGATATGAATGATTCACACCCAGGGGAAAGTAGCTTAGAATTATCTCCGTTTTACTCAAGGGGAAATTGCAAGACAGAGAGAGGGTAAGTGACATGACAAAGGATAGGGAGTGAGTCACTAGCAGAACCAGCAACAAAGCCCACAAGTCCTAACTTCCAATCTCATGATCTAATTACTAGACAGTGATTAACCCATATGCACAGACACATCCCTCCTCCTGTGGGATCCCATCTCTTGACCTGGGGATGGATGATGTGGTTTGCATGCATCTGCCTTTTTCGTGAATATATCAAAGACCGAAAGCCAAGATTTCTTGCACGACCTTCTGAAGCCAATTGTCCAACTGCAGCATGTGATATAGTGCTACATATATCGCTCCAGGCAATCGTCACGAAGGTACCAGGGTTACATATGTGATCCTCGACAGCCTGTGTCTCTTTCACAGCTTCAACAGGATCCTCAGAAAGTCACTGGACATTGTTGGTGGATGGATAGCTGGAGAAGTTAGAAGATGCAGTGAGAGCTGAGTCTATGGCAACTAGTCTATGGTCTAAATTTTCTGGTGCTTCTGCACCATCGAAGACCCAGTGAGATTTCACTATGAGGCGATTTCTGAAGAGGATGTGTTCAAGGTCTATCAAACCTGTGTACTACCTGTACTTCTCTATGGGTCAGGAACCTGGACCCTCTTACAGGAAGATTTGGAGTGGTTAGAGGCATTCCATATGCGCCGTTAGCACCAAATTCTGAGCCTAAAGTGGTTTGGCTTTGTGTGAAATGTCACAGTCTCACAAAGATCTGGCCTTCCTTCAGTAGCTCACTAGATTCAAAAGTGGCGTGGCAAGCTCTTCAGCCTTGTTGCCAGGATGGACAAATACACCCCACCACACCATGCTCTCAAACTCTCCATCGAAGCACAAGGAGGTGCACGCCCTGACCCTACCTGGTGCCACCAGAGATATGTGGATTGGCAGGATTATGCCAGATCTGGAAAATTCGCTATCCAATGGCTGGCATGATGCCATCGACCATGGTCACTCTGGCTGATGCAACAGCCCTCAGCAGGCTATACGTGTTTGATGGTGAGGATAATGATTGATGATATGGTGGATGAAAGCCCAGTCTTCACCCATTGCCCAAAGTGAGTTGTCTCTGGAGCACAGAGAGCTTGGTTAACTTCCCACACCACGTTGTTTGTCATTTTCCTGCTGTCTCTGCCCTTCCCAGTTGTGACTAGGGTTACAACTTCTATAGCACCACTGGTGGACATGGTGCAAGACGCATGGGACAGCCAGGTCCCTGCCTCTGAGGATAAGAGGATGTACTTGAAAGCTCACCTGCTCTCTGGTTTAAAACCTATGGAGCCAATCCTGTCCCCTGCCTTGTGCAGGTCTGAGGCCCTAAAAACAGCACAAGGGCAACATTTCTGCTGTATGTGGGCAGGCTGGCTACCCTGCTCCATGCCCTCCGGAGGACAGCTGGGTGGCAAGTATCTCCAAGGCAGTGTGCAGAAGGGATTTTGCTTATGTGTCTTTGGAAGGGAAGAGCATGGCCGGGGGACCCACAAAAAATGCAGGTTTAGCCAAAATATGCCTATTCCTTCTAGGGGTGCATAGCCTGCCACCGTCGATGCTACAGCCTGAAGGCTGCATGGCCAGCTGTGACGTGACTGCTTGGCTGACCCATGCCCTGGCTGAGTTTGAGGGGAAGGTTCCATCTTTTCTACAGCACGTAGCTCCAATGCAATATCCAACTATATACTCTGCAGGGCCAAGGAGAGGAGAATTTGGCCCTAATTTTGCAGATTCTAGAAGCTGAGATAAACTTCCTAGCACTAGCGGTGACCCTGCAAGGGAAGGGAAAGCATGTGGTGCCTGGGAGGGCACATACGACATATAGTCTTGGGCAATGACTAGGGGGTTTGGTACATCTGCTGACTATGATTTAATCCGATATTCCTCTTCCATGGATCAATAGAAGCTGGGGGAGGAGGGGTGTCTGAAGAGGAGACATTACTGTACAGCCATTAAGTAGAAGGTAGTCAGAGTATGAGGCCTGGTGAAACTCAGTCTCTTTTGTTGGCAATTTCTCCAGAAGTGTGCTCGTACTGCATCAGATGAATCTCAGCAGCAATTGACAGGGAAGATTTCAATCAGAAATCTATCTCCTTTAAGGACTGCTTTTGGGGCCGCACTGCGAAAGCAACCTGCAATCTGTTTCCTAATGGTGCGTGGTAATGGGGCCGGCTCAGACCAAGGGCGGATGATGGAGCAAGAGTAAATGAGTCCCCTGAACACATTGCGGAGAGGGAAACAATCAGAGCAGTCACTACTGAAATACAGGCCAATTCCACTCGAAGTCCCTCTGTAATAATAACAAGATCCCCAGCTCTCCCTCCCCACTCCACTTGCCTTCTAATGTTGAGCTAGTGAGCAAATATTATCCTGACCATGAACTGGATTCTAAATCACTTTGGATGGGTCCCATCTCAGCAGGCCAGAGACTGGTGGCTTGAACTTGTGAATGTGTATTATTCTGCTCACCTCTGCCTCACTGTGCAGGGCTGCCTTCCACCTTAGGCGCCAGGAACAGCATCCTTTATAATCAAAGGTGTATGCTACTTGAAGGATAAGACACACTCTAACCATGCACTGACATAAAGTGGGGGTCGGAGGGAGATATGCAAGGAGGGAGGACTTGATCAAGGTCTAAATTCCCCCCGGTACTTGGAGAGAGAACTAGAAACTCTCCTTTCACCTGACCAGCATTCAGGAAGCTCCTCCTTCACGGACATGCCATTGCCTTGGAGGGAGGTCGCACTACCCAACAGTTATCGCTTTGCAATAAAGCAAAACATGGCTGCTGCATCCCCGGTTACTAGGACTTCATTAAATCAAGGTGCTGAGGCTGCATGACTGCAACCCTTATGGATCATCCCTGTGCAGGACAGGCATCTCCACAGCACTGACTAAGCTCCCCAGATGCTATCCCAGCAGGTGCTGGGCTCAGGGTAAAAATTGGGCTGGATTGTAGTGAGGGTGTTAAATTTCTTTGGTTGTTGCAAAGTCCTGGTCAAAAGTTTGGAGGAGCTTGTCCCCAGGATAGTGACCACATCTCGTTTGAACAAGGGCCAGGCAAATGCAGACTAGCTTCTGCCTGGGATGTGATGACAACTCCAAATGGCACCTTTTTACATTTCAAGCCCAGCTCCAATTCTCCTCCATTTGTGCAGCAGCGGTGGCTGTTTACTTAGCCTGGTAAATAATGCATACTGTTCTCGCTGCTCTGCAGCCAGACAAAGGCAGGTAGTGTATCAAAGAGTAATATTGTACAGCGAATTGCAGTGTAATGGCAGTAATTTAGTGCCCTGTAGGTGATCAGAAATTCAGAAAGTACCAGAGCCCCATGATCTGTGCTGACTGGCAAGGTGACTGGAGATACAGTAGAGAGTTTGACCTTTGGATTGTCTCCAAGCTAAGTGGAACCATAAAAAATTCAGAAGACCACACTGTCTCCCAGACAATGGGTTGTTGGGTAGATAAATAGATTTTGTGTGTGTCTCTGCATATCTATACACACGTAGTATATTATGTGTGTCATATGTATACATATATGCGTACACACACACAGAATATATTCGGGGGGTGCATGCAAATTATCAAAGAAAGACTGATCATGAATCAGTCTAGTTATATAATGAATAGGCCTGGGGCAGCTGAAGGTTTCTTTGGTTATTTCTTATTGTCTGCATGCAAGAATGAGAAGGGACTTTTCATTAGGGTTCCAGCAGGATCCTAGCTGGGGGAGTCTCAATTCATTTCACATGCAGGCTCACAGATAATGATATGTCAGCGTGTACTGGGGGAAGATTCAGCCTCCTTGGCCACCACAGCCTTGAGGGCATTAACATTCCTTTCCGGAGTGTTTGTCTCTGCTGATCATCCTGGAAGTCATTCCAGGCTGGAGAAATCATATCAGGAGAAATATGTTATTTTCAGGCTCCCTGCTAGTTCCTGGATCCGAGGGCAGCTGGAGGCGTGCTGTGTGTTCCCTTGGAGCTCAGCAGAGACCTAGACGGATATAATCACTCCCCTGCAGTATGTCTACACTACGAAATTAAGTCGAATTTATAGAAGTAAATTTTTTAGAAATCGATTTTATACAGTTGATTGTGTGTGTCCCCACTAAAGACCATTAAGTCGGCGGAGTTTGACCACAGTACTGAGTCTAGCATCGACTTCCCGAGCGTCACACTGTGGGTAGCTATCTCACAGTTCCCACAGTCTTCACCACCCATTGGAGTTCTGGGTTGAGATCCCAATGCCTGATGGGGCAAAAACATTGTCGCAGGTGGTTCTGGGTACATGTCCTCAGCCGCCCCCCCCCCCGCCCTGAAACCAACAGCAGACAATCGTTTCGCGCCTTTTTTCCTGGGTTACCCGTGCAGACATCATACCATGGCAAGCGTGGAGCCTGCTCAGCTCACAGTCACTGTACATGTCCTGGGTGCTGGCAGACGTGGTACTGCATTGCTACACAGGAGCAGCTCATTGCCTTGTGGCAGCAGATGGTGCAGTCCGACCGGTAGCCGTTGTCGTCGTCTCCTGGGTGCTCTTGGCCAACTTCGGTGAAGTCGGTCGGGGGCACCTGGACATAAATGGGAGTGACTCCAGATCATTCTCTTCTTAAGTTTCATCTCATGGAGATTCAGTCTGCCTGGAAACGATGACAGCTACAGTCGGACTGCACCGTCTGCTGGCGAGCACCCAGGAGATGACGACAGCTAGCAGTCGTACTATACCACCTGCTGCTAGCCTATCCCTTGCTCCCCCCTCCCTCCCTCAGTGAAAGCAACGGCCAACAATAGTTTTGCACCTTTTTCGGTGCAGGCACCATATTGCTGTCAGCATCGTCATCCACCCGCCGCTTCCGCTGCCACTCTGCTCTCCTGCAGACGCCATACCTCAGCAAGCATGGAGCCCGCTCAGATCACCGCAGCAGTTATGAGCATTGTAAACACCACACGCGTTATCCAGCAGAATATGCAGAACCAGAACCTGCAAAAACAGGCGAGGAGGCGACGGCAGCACAGTGATGAGAGTGATGAGGACATGGACACAGACTTCCCTCAAAGCATGGGCCCCAGCACTTTGGACATCATGGTGGTGATGGGGCAGGTTCATGCCGTGGAAAGCCGATTCTGGGCCCGGAAAACAAGCACAGACTGGTGGGACAGCATAGTGTTGCTGGCTGTATTTCAAGGAATCCCTGTTGAGGTTACAGGGACAAACCATCCCGATGAGTCGAAAGAATAGTAAATATGGAAGGCGACCAGCTTGGCTTAATGGTGAAATCCTAGCAGATCTTAAACATAAAAAAGAAGCTTACAAGAAGTGGAAGGTTGGACACATGACCAGGGAAGAGTATAAAAATATTGCTCGGGAATGTAGGAATGTTATCAGGAGGGCCAAATCGCACCTGGAGCTGCAGCTAGCCAGAGATGTCAAGAGTAACAAGAAGGGTTTCTTCAGGTATGTTGGCAACAAGAAGAAAGCCAAGGAATGTGTGGGCCCCTTACTGAATGAGGGAGGCAACCTAGTGACAGAGGATGTGGAAAAAGCTAATGTACTCAATGCTTTTTTTGCCTCTGTTTTCACTAACAAGGTCAGCTCCCAGACTGCTGCGCTGGGCATCAAAAAATGGGGAAGAGATGGCCAGCCCTCTGTGGAGATAGAGGTGGTTAGGGACTATTTAGAAAAGCTGGACGTGCACAAGTCCATGGGGCCGGACGAGTTGCATCCGAGAGTGCTGAAGGAATTGGCGGCTGTGATTGCAGAGCCATTGACCATTATCTTTGAAAACTCGTGGTGAACCAGGGAAGTCCCGGATGACTGGAAAAAGGCTAATGTAGTGCCAATCTTTAAAAAAGGGAAGAAGGAGGATCCTGGGAACTACAGGCCAGTCAGCCTCACTTCAGTCCCTGGAAAAATCATGGAGCAGGTCCTCAAAGAATCAATCCTGAAGCACTTGCATGAGAGGAAAGTGATCAGGAACAGCCAGCATGGATTCACCAAGGGAAGGTCATGCCTGACTAATCTAATCGCCTTTTATGATGAGATTACTGGTTCTGTGGATGAAGGGAAAGCAGTGGATGTATTGTTTCTTGACTTTAGCAAAGCTTTTGACACAGTCTCCCACAGTATTCTTGTCAGCAAGTTAAGGAAGTATGGGCTGGATGAATGCACTACAAGGTGGGTAGAAAGCTGGCTAGATTGTCGGGCTCAATGGGTAGTGATCAATGGCTCCATGTCTAGTTGGCAGCCGGTATCAAGTGGAGTGCCCCAAGGGTCGGTCCTGGGGCCGGTTTTGTTCAATATCTTCATAAATGATCTGGAGGATGGTGTGGATTGCACTCTCAGCAAATTTGCGGATGATACTAAACTGGGAGGAGTGGTAGATACGCTGGAGGGGAGGGATAGGATACAGAAGGACCTAGACAAATTGGAGGATTGGGCCAAAAGAAATCTGATGAGGTTCAATAAGGATAAGTGCAGGGTCCTGCACTTAGGACGGAAGAACCCAATGCACAGCTACAGACTAGGGACCGAATGGCTAGGCAGCAGTTCTGCGGAAAAGGACCTAGGGGTGACAGTGGACGAGAAGCTGGATATGAGTCAGCAGTGTGCCCTTGTTGCCAAGACAGCCAATGGCATTTTGGGATGTATAAGTAGGGGCATAGCGAGCAGATCGAGGGACGTGATCGTTCCCCTCTATTCGACATTGGTGAGGCCTCATCTGGAGTACTGTGTCCAGTTTTGGGCCCCACACTTCAAGAAGGATGTGGATAAATTGGAGAGAGTCCAGCAAAGGGCAACAAAAATGATTAGGGGACTGGAACACATGAGTTATGAGGAGAGGCTGAGGGAGCTGGGATTGTTTAGCCTGCAGAAGAGAAGAATGAGGGGGGATTTGATAGCTGCTTTCAACTACCTGAAAGGGGGTTCCAAAGAGGATGGCTCTAGACTGTTCTCAATTGTAGCAGATGACAGAACGAGGAGTAATGGTCTCAAGTTGCAGTGGGGGAGGTTTAGATTGGATATTAGGAAAAACTTTTTCACTAAGAGGGTGGTGAAACACTGGAATGCGTTGCCTAGGGAGGTGGAAGAATCTCCTTCCTTAGAGGTTTTTAAGGTCAAGCTTGACAAAGCCCTGGCTGGGATGATTTAACTGGGAATTGGTCCTGCTTTGAGCAGGGGGTTGGACTAGATGACCTTCTGGGGTCCCTTCCAACCCTGATATTCTATGATTCTATGATTCTAGTGTTGCAGGTCTGGGACAATTCTAGGCTGCGAAACTTTCGCATGCATAAGTGCACTTTCATGGAACTTTGTGACTTGCTTTCCCCTGCCCTGAAGCGCAAGAATACCAAGATGAGAGCAGCCCTCACAGTTCACAAGAGAGTGGTGATAGCCCTATGGAAACTTGCAACGCCAGACAGCTACCGGTCAGTCGGGAATCAATTTGGAGTGGGTAAATCTACTGTGGGGGCTGCTGTGATCCAAGTAGCCAACACAATCACTGAGCTGCTCTTATCAAGGGTAATGACTCTGGGAAATGTGCAGGTCATAGTGGATGGCTTTGCTGCAATGGGATTCCCTAACTCTGGTGGGGCGATAGATGGAACCCATATCCGTATCTTGGCACTGGACCACCAAGGCAGCAAGTACATAAACCGCAAGGGGTACTTCTCAATGGTGCTGCAAGCACTGGTGGATCACAGGGGACGTTTCACCAACATCAACGTGGGATGGCCGGGAAAGGTACATGCCGCTCACATCTTCAGGAACTCTGGTCTGTTTCAACAGCGGCAGCAAGGGACTTTCTTCCCAGACCAGAAAATAACCGTTGGGGATGTTGAAATGCCTATAGTTATCCTTGGGGACCCAGCCTACCCCTTGCTCCCATGTCTCATGAAGCCATACACAGGCACCCTGGACAGTAGTAAGGAGCTGTTCAACTATAGGCTGAGCAAGTACAGAATGGTGGTAGAATGTGCATTTGGACATTTAAAAGTGCACTGGTGCAGTTTACTGACTCAGTTAGACCTCAGTGAAACCAATATTCCCATTGTTATTGCTGCTTGCTGTGCACTCCACAATATCTGTGAGAGTAAGGGGGAGACGTTTATGGCAGGGTGGGAGGTTGAGGCAAATCCCCTGGCCACTGATTACACGCAACCAGACACCAGGGCGGTTAGAAGAATACATGAGGGCTCGGTGCGCATCAGAGATGCTTTGAAAACCAGTTTCATGACTGGCCAGGCTACCGTGTGATAGTTCTGTTTGTTTCTCCTTAATGAAAACCCGCCCCCTTGGTTCACTCTACTTCCCTGTAAGCCAACCGCCCTCTCCTCCCCCCTTTGATCACCACTTGCAGAGGCAATAAAGTCATTGTTGTTTCAAATTCATGCATTCTTTATTAATTCATCACACAAATAGGGGGATAACTGCCAAGGTAGCCCGGGAGGGGTGGGGGAGGGGGGAAGGACAAGGCCACACTGCACTTTAAAACTTATTGAATGCCAGCTTTCTGTTGCTTGGGCAGTCTTTTGGGGTGGAGTGCTTGGTGCCCAGAGGCTCCCCCACCGTGTTCTTGGGCATCTGGGTGAGGAGGCTATGGAACTTGGGGAGGAGGGCGGTTGTTTACACAGGGGCTGTAGTGGCAGTCTATGCTCCTGCCTTTCCTGCAGTTCAACCATACACCGGAGCATATCAGTTTGATCCTCCAGTAGCCTCAGCATTGCCTCCTGCCTTCTGTCAGCAAGCTGACGCCACCTATCATCTTCAACCCGCCACCTGTCCTCGCATTCATATTGTGCTTTCCTGGACTCTGACATTGCCTGCCTTCACGCATTTTGCTTGGCTCTTTCAGTGTGGGAGGACTGCATGAGCTCAGAGGACATTTCATTGCAAGTGCATTTTTTTCGCCTTCTAATCTTCGCTAGCCTCTGGGACGGAGATGATAGTGTGAGCATTGAAACATTTGCAGTTGCGGAAGCGAAAATAAGGGAGAGTAGTAGTTAAAAAAACACATTTCAGAGAATCAGGTAGACTCTTCCACGGTGAACCTTGCTGTTAACATTACATAGCACATGTGCTTTCGGTACAAGGTCACATTTTGCCTCTTATATTGAGGGTCTGCCAGTTTGGTGTGAGAGATCACACATATGGGGCTGGGCAACAGAATTTGGCTTGCAGGCAGCCATGGTAAGCCACAGTCTTTTGGCTTCTTTAACCTTCATAACATGTGGGAATGGTTTCAAACAGCAGCACCCTCCTTTCCCATACCAAGCAGCTGTTGGGTTGGCCATTTAAAATGGGTTGGCCATTTAAAAGGAGGGGCTGTGGTTTTCGGGTTAACATGCAGCACAAACCCAGCTAAACAAATTAATCATTAAACACGCTTGCTTTTAAACCATGTATTATATTTACAAAGGTACACTCACCAGAGGTCCCTCCTCCGCGTGGTGGGTCCGGGAGCCCGCCTTAGGTGGGTTCAGGGGGTACTGGCTCCAGGTCCAAGGCGAGAAACAGTTCCTGGCTCTCGGGAAAAATGGTTTCTCCGCTTGCTTGCTGTGCGCTATCTTCAGCCACCTCCTCCTCATCCCCAAAATGTGCATCCCTGTTGCGTGATAATCCATTGACAGAGTCAAAGCACAGAGGTGGGGTAGTGGTGGCTGCACCCCCTAGAATGGCATGCAGGTCATCATAGAAACAGCACGTCTGGGGCTCTGACCCCGAGCAGCCGTTTGCTTCTCTAGCTTTTTGGTAGGCTTGCCTGAGCTCCTTAAGTTTCACGCGGCACTGCTGTTATAGCCCTGTTATAGCCTCTGTCCTTCATGCCCTTGGAGATTTTTTCAAATGTTTGGGCATTTCATCTTTTGGAACGGAGTTCTGATAGCACGGATTCGTCTGCCCATACAGCGATCAGATCCTGTACCTCCAGTTCGGTCCATGCTGGAGCTCTTTTGCGATTCTGGGACTCCTTCATGGTCACCTCTGCTGATGAGATCTGCACTCACCTGCAGCTTGCCACGCTGGCCAAACAGGAAATGAGATTCAAAAGTTCGTGGGCCTTTTCCTGTCTACTTGGCCAGTGCATCTGAGCTGAGAGTGCTGTCCAGAGCGGCCACAATGCAACACTCTGGGTTAGCTCCCGGAGGCCAATACTGTCAAATTACGACCACTCTACCCCACACTACCCCAAATTCGACCCAGCAAGGTCAATTTCAGCGCTAATCCCCTCATCGGGGGAGGAGTACAGAAATCGATTTTAAGAGCCCTTTAAGTTGAAAAAAATGGCTTCGTTGTGTGGACGGGTGCAGGGTTAAATTGATCTAACGCTGCTAAATTCAACCTAAGCTCGTAGTGTAGACCAGGGCTCAGAGAATACAAAACTGTGCAGGGATGTGGAGGACTGTCACCTCACATTTGCAGAGACCTCGGTGTGGGAACCAGCTTTTTTCTCCTCACTGGCTCCCACTGTGCTGTATGGAGGGAGCTCTCAGCAGCCCCACCATCCTCCAGTCCCTGCAACTCTCTGTCATGCTCAGGGGAGTTCTGGGCTGGGGGAGCCAGAGATATCTTCAGCAAAGCTTTGTGTAAGGCCGGGGGCCTAGCCCTTGCTGGTGGGCCTGCACACAAGGGCCTGAATTGTGTGTTTAAATAAGTGAGAGTGGACTGAAACCGGGAAGTGCTTGGGAAGGACAGTGATTAGCACAATGATAATGCACTTTCTTTTTAAATAGCATCCCGTGTCCCGGAGAACCACCGCACTCTTTACAGGGTGAGTCAATCACAAGCCCCGCAGAGGAGGAAAGACTTGGCCTGACTTTCCAGAGAGGCATTTGAGCATAGGACAGATCTGTTGGCATCAGCTGGTGCACTCGCCAGCCCATCCATCGCTCGACATGCCTTCTAAGGAACTGTGCAGCACCACTGACAGTGCAGGACTAGAGCCTTTCATTACCCTTTAGCAACACCTTGCAGCTTCTCATTCCCCTGCAGACAAATCTCCCACAGGGCTGCATTTTTCATAGGCAGGCAGCATGGCCTAGCGTTATAGCCCTGGTCTGGAACTCAGGAGACCTGTGCTCTATTGCTGGCTCTGCCACTGGCCTGCTAGGACACCCTGTGTAAGTCACTTCACCCTGTGTAAGTCACTTCAAACCCCACACTGAGCAACAAGGGCTTAATGCAGGGGTGGGCAAACTACGGCCCGCGGGCTGGATACGTCCCTGCAGCGCCTGGCGCCTTCTGGCACCGCCCCCCGCAGCTGCCATTGGCAGGGAACGGGGAACCATGGCCAATGGAAGCTTTCGGGGGTGGCACCCACAGGTGAGGGCATCACGCAGAGCCCTCTGCCCCCACCAAAAGCCGCAGAGACATGGTACATGCTTCCATGAGCGGCACGGGGCCAGGGCAGGCACGGAGCCTGCCTTTGCCCTGTTGCACGCCACTGCCACCCTGGAGCCACTCAAGGTAAGCGGCTCTGGGCCAGAGCCCGCACCACAAACCCCTCCTGCACCCCGCATCCCAACTCCCTGCCCTGAGCCCCCACTGCACCCGGCCTGCACCCCAACCCCCTGCCTCACCCCCACACCCCTCCTGCACCCTAACCCCCTGCCATACCCCTCCTGCACCGCCACCCCCTGCCCTGAGCCCCTTCCTGCACACCGCACCCCCTCCCGCACTCCAGCCCCCTGGCCTAGCCCTACATTCATGGCCCTGCATGCAATTCCCCACGCAGATGTGGCCCTTGGGCCAAAAGGTTTGCCCACCCCTGGCTTAAGGGCTCATTTTGGGCTCAGCCAGCCCCGCCCCACCACAAGAGCAGCAAATGCTTCATCTGCTGGAGGAATGAAAAGGCAGCAAATTAGCTCAGCTGGTGAGCAGTGCTGAATGTGAGCAGACTTGCAGCCCACAGCTCCAGCAGAGCAGAGCAAAACCTAAAGGCTCTGATGCAGCTGCCTAAAGGGGCCCTCCGTGAGGAAAGAGGACCCTCTGCAAAGACAAGCAGAAAGGGAAGTATTTTGTGGTGACTCCCTTTTGCTTCCTTGGGATTTGGATTTTCCCATCAGGTGAAGGCCTTGGACTGAGGTGACCCCAGGAGGGGAGACAAGAGGAAGAGGCCCAGGGAGGACAGCCTTAAGTAGTCTTGGTTGCCAGGTTACTGGTAGCTAAAAGGGCCCTGGGTTGGAGCCTGGTAGAGTGGGAGGGCCCGGGCTCCCCTCCCCACAAACCCCTTGGCAGTCTGGGGTTGTGGCTGTGACCACGAGGCCATGCTTCCCAACCAGACCCTGAGTGGTGACCATTACACAGGGTTATGGAAACACAGGTGTGTTACAGAAATACAAGTGTGAACCTCAACTCTCCTGCCTTGTAGATGGACCTCGGTCTTGAATTTTCCCTTTCATCCCCTCCCTGGTTCTGAAATCACCAAATCTTCAATGCTGGAGCATTTAGCTGCAGTTAGAATTGCCATCTTTAAAAGTATCAGGGGCTAGCCGTGTTAGTCTGTATCCACAAAAACAACAAGGAGTCTGGTGGCACCTTAAAGACTAACAGATATATTTGGGCATAAGCTTTCGTGGGTAAAAAAACACTTCTTCAGGTGTTTTTTTACCCACGAAAGCTAATGCCCAAATAAATCTGTTAGTCTTTAAGGTGCCACCAGACTTCTTGTCATCTTTCAAAGGTCATCATCTGGACTATGTGGCTTCAGGCTGGTGCACTGTTCAGAAGTGAAATGCTACCTTAGCCCTGAAGACATCCATTGTTCATTGGTGAACAGGTTCAGATCACATAGGAACCAACCCAAACTCAGCTTCTTAACTAAGTTTGAAAAAGTTTGGTTAACGTTTCCGCTCGTCATTAATGTTCATTTTTTCATGTCTCTCCCAGATTGTGGCTAGAAACTACAGATCTATAGCACAAAAGGTCATTCCTGTGGTCTTACTGCCCTGACTGGAAGCAGGAGACATCTCCTAAGAGAGCTTGATGCAAGGCAGAATGACCTAGAGCAGGTGAGGGCCACATCGGGTTTCCAAAATTGTATGGAGGGCTGGTTAGGGGAGGCCATGTCTCCCCAAACAGCCAGGTGTGGCCCAGCTCCCGCTTCCTATCCGACCCCCACCTACGGCTCCCCCGGACTCCTCCCCATCCAACCCCCCGGTCCCCTGACAGCCCTCCTGGGACTCCAGCCCCATCCACCACCCCTTGTCCCCTGACCAGCCCCGGACCCCCTACCCCTGACTGCTCCCTGCCGCCCCATCCAACCCCCCCACATTCCTCACTGCCTCCCCGGGACCCCTGCCCTCTACAACCCCCCTGTTCCCTGCCCTCTGACCCCCCCCGACCCCATCCACACCCCTGACCACACCCCCGAACTCCTCTGCCCTCTATCCGACCCCCTCCCCGCCCCCTTACTGCGCTGCCTGGAGCACCAGTGGCTGGCGGCGCAACAGCCGTGCCGCCCAGAGCACCATGTCAGGCCGCGGCTCTGCATCTGCACTGCCCAGCCGCCCAGAGCATGGCGCGCTGAGGGGGAGAGAGAGGGGGAGGGGGAACAGCAGGGGAGGGGCCGGGGGCGAGCCTCCCAGGCCAGGAGCTCAGGGGCCAGGCAGGAGGGTCCCACGGGCCGAATGTGGCCCGTGAGCTGTAGTTTGCCCACCTCTGACCTAGAGGAATGGGCATAAGCTAAGGACTTAGCACTTACAGGGGTCATTCCTGAAACTTCTAGTAACTCCCTTGAGCAACGCTCTGTATCATCACTAATGAGGATAATGATCCTTCCCCACGTCTCAGGGACTAGACAACATTTTTAAAGGCAAGTGATGCTGTTCTTATGACTTCTCCAGACCAATCTGGCAGACTTCAGATAAGTTTAAAGACTACATATTTGACTTAGCCCTGTGCCAGTGCCTGAGCTCCCGCCGAAGTCCATGGAGCTTGAGAGCAACTGGCAATTTGCAAGAGACATTCCACACCTTTGAGAGTCACGCCTCCGCACATGTCCTAGGCTTGCAAGTCAAAGGGGAGCCATGCATGGCAGTGAAGACAGGCACCAGCCCTGGCTGTGGAATCCCTTTTCAGCTGAGTTGCTTACTTCCCAGACACAGGTAGTCTCGTGGTGGGTAATTTGATTAATTTCATTCTAATTAATTCTGTAATCTCAAACTGTTCCTGAAACCTGTGCAGAGCCCGTCAAGGTAGAAGCACAGAAGGCGACACAGGCAAACTAAAGATTCAGTCCACTGGCTTCTCTATATTTATCTTACCAAGAAAAACAGCCAACAGCAGCATCTTCCAGCCTGCAGGGTCCTGATACCAATTTCTGTCATGCCCACGTTTCCCGGTGGTCCAGCTCAAGAAAGGGGTGGACGTGACTGCATCAGAATTAGTGTCCTCTGGGCTATAATCATCGCAGGCCAAATTCATCCCTGGAGTTACAGTACATGGGCTGGAGGGGGGTTAGCCCCATGGTATTGTGGGGGACAGGGAGGGAAGGAGAAACAAAATGTAAGGGAAAGTCCTCTTGAACATAGGAAACTGTTCCAGTCCAACATGCCCCATCCAGTTCCTGACTGTCCCCCCTCACCCATCCTTTCCCTGCAGCATCCCACATCCAGCCATTTGCTTCAATTCACCCTCTGCAACCTGTTTTGTCAGCAGCCCTCTCAGCCCTGAGAAGTAAATTAAGGGGGCATCTCTGTCCCAATCCCCTACCCTGGTAACTTCTGTTTGTTCCCCTTTGCAGAAAGCAGTTCTGTACAGGTCCCCCATTTTACTCCCACTTGCCGCACCATCACATTATTTCCCCCTCCTTGTTGATGCCTTCACTGGGGCAAACTGTTTCCCTCAATCCTCTTTGGAATTTTAAAAATCCAGCAGGGAGTGCTTCCTAGTGATCAGAGCTGGGGCCAAGGAGTCAGACCTACTGGGTTCTGTGCCCACCTCTGCTACTTACTTGCTGTGTGACCCTGGGCATGTCACTGCCTCAGTCTCCCTATCTATAAAACGGGAGTGTTGATCCAGATCTTCCTCACAGAGTTGTGAGAGGATTCACTCATTAATGCTTGCGGAGCACATTGAGAGGATTCACTCATTAATGCTTGCGGAGCACATTGAGCTCCTCACATGGGAGAGGGCAGAAAAGGGTGAGGGTTAGAGATTAGTGTCTGCTATATCAGATTACCCCAAAGTCTTACTCCTTTCCAGTGCAAATTAGCCCAATTTCCTCAAACCTTCCTGAAAACTTAAATTCTTTGGACTTGGTGCCTCCTCAACACCCGCCTTTGTGGCAGGGCCATAATCCCCTTGCAGTGGGATCAGGGCCGGATTAACATTTTGTGGGCCTAGCGCCAAACATATTTGTGGGCTCCCATAGGGGCAATGGAGCATGGAGCAGGAAGGTCAGCCCACAGAGCGAGGGGGGCAATGGGGCATGGCAGGAGTGGCCCCGCTCTGCCCAGCCCAGTGCAGGGCACTATTTACAAACCGGCAGTTGCCAGACACACAGTGGCCTGCCCGGACCTGTGCTGCCAGCGTGCCCCTTCCCCTCGGGGGTGGGCCCATGGCACGCCACACAGCCCCCCCGCCTAACACCCCATAGGTGCTGACTCTGTGGGTGCTCCGGGGCTGGAGCAGCCACAGAAAAAAAATATATAGTGTGGGCTCAGCACCCACCGGCAGCCCCGCCAATCAGATCCTCCCCCTCGTCCTCTCCACCTTCTGCCTGCTGCTGATCAGCTGTTCAGCAGGAGGTGCTGGGCAGGGAGGAGCAGGGGCAGAAAGAGGCGGGGGCACTCTGGGGAGAGTGCAGAGTGGGGCAGGAAGAGGCGGGGTGAGGGTGGAACGAAGGCAGGAAGAGGTGGGTGGCAGGGCCTCGGGGGGAAAGGGTGGAGTTGGGGTGGGGCTTGGCACAGAGCTGGGGGTCAAACACCCATGGGGAAATCAGAGATTCAACACCTCTGCAACACGCCCCCTGACTCCCTATGGCCAGAGGCCCCCCCACTCCCCCCAACATACACACACACAAATGCAGAGCGCCCTGCACAACCCTGCAGGCTGAGAGAAACAAGTGGTGGACGGGGGCCAGCAAGCGGAGCAGGCCAGGGCCCCTTCTGAGCATGGGCCCGGCTCCATGGTGCCAGTGGCACCATTGTAAACCTAGCACTGAGTGGGATGGGCCCTAGGCCGGCATACAGTATCCCCAGCGGGGTCTCACTAGGGCCTTATCCAGGCCCAGCGTTGCCTCCTTTGCTTTGTGTTGCACCCTTTTGCTAATACAACCCAGTGGGTCCCCTTTGCGGTCACCTACTGCTTTTGTTTGATCATCAGAATGATTTTCCCACAGGAACCCCCTGATTCTTGGAGTCTGAGCTCCGTGGTTGAACAGTTAGTTTCTAAAACAGTTTGGGAGCTATAGAAAATCTTCCCTCTCCACCCAGCTCTGTGTATACAGGTTGCATTACCTGAGTTAAGGCTCCAGCCACAGGGAACCCATTGCTGACAACAAAATATTTTGAGTCGTTTTTCATGTTATGTATAAATGCATTTTTAAATACAAAGTCTGAGGCCCTTGTGTGCCACAACTTCAGAGCTAATCCTGAAGAATACTTCCTTATTTATTTACTGCTGTGTCACTGGCTAAATGGAACCCTGAACAACATTAACAAGGAAATAAACATGTAACATGGGAGCCATGTTATCAACACACTGCAAGAGCCGAGGATGGGGCCATGTGAACGGCATGATGAGGTCGTCAGCTTGACAGATCTGAAACCGACGGGGATGAAAACATTAAAATTGATCATTGTTGGTGCTGCTTCTTGCATTGCGGTGGTAGCAGAGGCTGGGGGGAGGAGGGATTGATTGACCACCCTCTCCCCCCAAAATGGTATGGCAGCAAAGGGGCCCCTTGGCTGCCTGTAAAGGGAGGGTGCGGGAATTGACAGCTGTGAGGCCCTATGCTTTTTGGAGTAGGAGGCTGAGTTCTAGCCCCACCGTGACCTTGAATCAATACTTACTTTTGTAAAAGAGAAAATTCTTTCTGCAGGATTGATGGATATTTTGTCCAACTAAAAACCATGACAGATGGGTTTTGTTCAAACCTCTATGCTTTTTAAAATTGCATTTACACTTGCTAAACAAGAACTGTGTCTGGAACAAACCTGTCTCCCGCTCTCTTTTCATTTTCTCCTCCTTTGGGTCCGGGGCAGCCACAGGGCTGCTGGGAACCTGTGCCCAATTTAGAATTGGGTCCTGCTCAGATTCTTTGGGTTTATTCTTTTTAACCTAATTTTTTGCTGTTCAGAAAACAATGCTGCTCTCTACAGAGGAAATGGGAGTTTAGGTTCCTTTTGGTTGAGATATTAAACTCGTGGTCCCTACAGATCCCATAACACATTGCCCAGTGGATTGTACACTGGACTGGGAGTCTGAAATGCTGTGTGGCCTTAGGTAAGCCACTTTCACTCTCTGTGCCTCAGTTTTCCCGGCTGAAAAAGGGGGGATAATACTACTTTTCCTGCTTTGTAAAACCTGTTAGATTTATGGATGAAAAGTGCTCTATAAGAGTTCAGTGTTGTTATCAGTGCTTTTTTTAAAAGCAGTGATGCTAGCCCCTGGCAACAGTGCAGCTCAGATAATTACATTCTGCCCAAGTAAAAGTCCTCCTGTTTTACCAGTGAACACTAGTGTTGCCTTCCCTTCCATTCTGAAACTGCTGTTTTCTCTTAAATAGTTGTCATGTCTCTTTCCCCCCCGAAGTGATTGCATTCAGTGGTAAGTGTTGGCACTCTTATGCACTATTGCGTGTTTTATAGTAAAGGGCTTTTGGGATCTATCAGGATGAAAAGTGCTGTAGATATATGACAGCATTCCTAAGATTCTGCCATGAACTGGCTAGTGCACTGTCCTCTACAGATCAAAGCAGGACAGCTCAGCTGTGTGTCATAGGCCCTGTACCTCCTAACTCTTCATGGAGATTCTCTTTTAGCTTAAGTGGTAAGGCCCTATGCTTTGGAGTAGAAGACTCCAAGTTCTATCCCCACTGGCACCCTAAAAATCCAAGTGTCCACAATCTGCAGCAGAACTACAATTATTTTTGCCTTTTCTTTTCTTTTTCAAAGAGATCATCTTCCTAGCTGGAGCTCTGAGCATATCCTTCTGCTTTACAGTCCCACTCTCTGGATCCCATATTGCAGCCACCACCTACCAGCACAGCAAAATTGGGTTTCGGTTCCTGAACAGCACTGAAGCTGAGGTGCGGAGCTGGCTGAAGGGCAGCTGGTGTTTGCCTCCTGCAAAAAGACTAGTCATTCCTGTCCAGTCTTTTTATCTTGTTGATTTACAGAACTTCCTAGTGCTGGCAGCAGGGCAGGGAAGTAGCCAGGACACTTCCTGTTAACCTTTATCCCTTTGCAGTTCTGGCCTTTCATAAGAACGGCCATACTGGGTCAGACCAATGGTCCATCTAGCTCAGTATCCTGTCTTCTGGCAGTGGCTGGTGCCAGATGTTTCGGAGGGAGTGAGCAGAACAGGGCAATTATCAAGTGATCCATTCCCTGTCATCCAGTCCCAGCTTCTGGCAGTCAGAGGTTTAGAGACACTCAGAGCATGGGGTTATGTCCCTGACCATCTTGGCTAAAAGCCATTGATGGACCTATCCTGCATGAGCTTATCTAATTCTTGTTTAACATAGTTACACTTTTGGCTTTCACAAGATCCCCTGGCTACGAGTTCCACAGATTGACTGTGCACTGTGTGAAGAAGTACTTCCTTATGTTTGTTTTAAACCTGCTGCCTATTTATTTCATTGGGTGACCTTTAGTTCTTGTGTTATGAGAAGGGGTAAATAACACTTCCTTATTCACTTTCTCCACACCAGTCATAATTTTATTGACCTTTATCATATCTCCCCCCTCCCCCCCAAAAAGCTTCACACATTTGTTTCATGCCATCTTTGTTTGTCATTATCCTCTTTCCTTACCAGTGTCATCATGTCCTGTGGTTGTCTAATGGAAGATACACTCCTATTCCCAGTGCGATCAAACATTATAGATTCTTTGGGTCAAGGTTCTTCTTTCTGTTGCTGTAAAGTGCCAGGCAAAGGTATGCGGCAAGATACCTATATCTGTGTTACACTAATGGTTCTGGATTACACTATGATGGTTCTGTGATGTGATGCAATGAAGAGATGGGTAGACACCACCAGCACAATGTGAGGAGGGATGAAAGTGACACAGGTTACCCAGGACAGGTGAGAAGGGAGAGAACCACTCAGAAGCCAAGGGAAAGGGAGTGTTGTGTGTACCCTGGAGCAGAGCAGTGGGATGGGCATAGACTGGGAGACCAAGAGAGAAGAGAGGCCTGTGCCAGAAGCAGAGGGGCGCCCTCCTAGACATAGGGTCTGAAAGGCTGCCCCTCCCTTCCGATGGTGGCTGCTTTAGCTAGGAACCCTTCACAAAGATGGCGGCGGGTAGCCCTCAAAAAGACGGCGGCTGTAGTTAGGCGTGCCCCTCACAAAGATGGCAGTTGCGTTCGGGCATGCCCCTCACAAAGATGGCGGCGACTGCCCTCACAACGGTGGCAGTTGCGTTACGGCATGCCCCTCACAAAGATGGCAGTTCAGGTGTCGTCCCCGATAGCGGGTTGGTACGTGGCCCGTACCAGTAAAGGGACCGTGCGCATGCGCAGTTGTGGCAAAGCGGAGGAAGATGGTTAAGAAGCGAGAGGGGCTGAGCGTCGCTCAAGAGGTGACAGCCCCTCCCCGGGCCAGCTTGGAGCGGGGTCACTGGGGGATAGGCCAGGAGGTGTGCGTTGGGGGGCGAGAAGGGGGCACGGGGTGGGAGTGATGTGAGGGATAGGGGGTGAGGCGAGGTGGGAGCTAGCCTAGGGGGCAGGGGCGAGGTGTGGGCGGGGGTGAGGTGAGGCCCAGGGGGAAGAGGGGAGGGGGAGGGGATGAGTGGAGGAAGGGGCGGGGAAGAGGCGAGGTGTGGGGCAGGGGTGAGGTGGGGCCTAGTCTAGGGTGCACGGGCGAGTGGGGAGGTGAGGTGGGGGAAGGGGCGAGGTGTGGGCTGGGAGCAGGGGTAAGTGGGGGGTGAGGTGGGGATGCAGGGAGTGGATTGGTATGTGTAAGGGAAAGATCTTCATTGATGGGCTAGCCTGCCCCCCAAATCCATGGGGCCTCTCCTGCGGATTGTAGCTTCAAGAGTATCCCATACCTCTGGGACCATTTCTGCTCTTCCCCTGCAAACTGTGGCCCTGGCTGGTGCTGCTGTTTGGAGTTTTTCTGTCCTGCTGATGTCATGTTTCTGCTCTCCAACTTACTCCCTTCTGCCTTGGGTAGGGCTCTCCCTTGGAGGAGGCAGTGGTTTGCAAACACTTTTGGGGAGTGAGATTAAAAATCAATCTCTTCCTAATGAATAGGAGTACTTGTGGCACCTTAGAGACTAACAAATTTATTTGAGCATAAGCTTTGTGAGCTACAGCTAACTTCAAGAAAGTGAGCTGTAGCTCACGAAAGCTTATGCTCAAATAAATTTGTTAGTCTCTAAGGTGCCACTAGTACTCCTTTTTCTTTTTGCATATACAGACTAACACAGCTGCTACTCTGAAACCTGTTCCTAATGAATTAAAGAAATAGGCCAGAACCAATCAAATGAGATTCAGTAGAGAGAAATGGGAAGTGGAGACATAATCCAGTGAACACATACAAAACAGAAATACAGGTAGGGCAAAAACATCATTGAAAAGGCTTGTATTGCACTTTTTGTGTGCCACTGTGACCAAAAAAGCAAATGTCTTATTAAGCTCTATTTTTTTTTTATAGGAGTGTTGCGTGTGGTGGTTTTCTGCCCTGTTTAGCCCTATTTAGGCCTTTATTTGAGACAACAGTTATTTCTGGGCACCATGTTTCACTGATAGAATTCAGAGGAGAGCAGTCCTGAATGAAAAAAGGTTTGGACAATAAGCCCTAGCAGAAAGGGTTCAGAGTACTGAGGATGTTTGGTTTGGAGATATGAGAGCCAAGAATAGACATGGTGGTAGTTTCCACCTCCATGAAGGCACATTATAAAGAGGACATGGCCTGATTATACCATCTGATCACAGATTGAGAAGTGATGGAGCTTTAGTTGCAGCAGGGAATTCTGGTTAAACATTGGAGGGTATGAGGAATCTTTTAACTCCAAAGAGTTTGGGTGATGAAACAAGCTGCTTTAGGATGGTGTAAAACCACCTTCGCTGGGGCTGTCAGAGGCTGAGACCTGAAACCTGTCTACCAGAGGGTGGTTTAAGGATATTGACTCAATCCTGCCACAATGATGGGGAAGGGACTAAGTGAGTGTCCCTTCTAACTACAAATGATTCTGTGAAAGGCAATTTTAAAAAAGGGATGAATTTGGTCTCTTTAAGCCAGATGGAGTGGGATCGGAGTCTTTGGTTTGAAATATGTGGACACCTTTCAGATGCATCTTCATCTTCAGCATTTAAACTTTCATTTAACACCACTACCTTCTAAGCCTCGGTGCTTGTGAAGAAAACCTTCCAAATAGGAATGGATTTGAGCTGATGCAAGACTCTTCCTGAGCCCTGCTCTAAACACAAAGGCACACTGCCTCAACTAAAAGTGTAATGTCAAGCAGATGCAACTTTGTGTGTGGATGCTCGTGCCAGGTTTAAGCCAATGCAAATATTTGAGCTTGCATCTATAAATTACAGATGCAAACCACATCAGTTTTAGCCTGGTTTAAAGGGATGTAACCAGGTCCTCACACAAAGTTGAATCCATTTGACATCATGCCTTTAGTTAAACTGTTTCAACTTCTGTACTTAGACAAGCTCAGGATCTTCCAACAGGCAGCCCCAGTGACAATGCTGCTATTCAGAACTTCCCTGAGCCCTAACAGCAGGAGAAATTAGCAAGACTCTGGCTGGTTTCATGGGCACTGTTCAGAATCTGGTAGGTGGTGGTTTAACTCTGCTTCTGCTTCGGAAAGTTATGAACGGCTGTGGTAGATACAGG
Organism: Lepidochelys olivacea; assembly: GCF_965140295.1. NCBI lineage: Eukaryota > Metazoa > Chordata > Testudines > Cheloniidae > Lepidochelys > Lepidochelys olivacea. The sequence continues at coordinate 150,090,709 of NC_140413.1, read as the reverse complement.
AGCTAATTACATAGGGAAGGAAGGACCCCCCCAATGATGGCGAATAGGTGGGTGGTTGATGCCCTCACTCCCATCTCAGTAGCCACTGGGCTGGGAGAAATAGAGTTGGGCACCCAAATAACAAACAGGAGCCTGTAAGGTGGAGGTCCAAGAGAGAGGTAGCTCCTAGCCAAAAGTGATCTGAAAAATAAGTCCCTAGGAGGGGCCTGGGGAAAGCACCCTGGTAGGAATCCTAGCACGCTCCCTTCCCAATGTTTGGAGTAGATAGTGAGGGACTGAGCTGGTGGATCCTCCGTCTTCATTCTGTTGTATTGGCCTCTGGCTAGTAGGTGTCTGGTAAATGTTTTCAGCCCTGCTGGATGTACTATCTATTGTTGGTGAAATGATTTGCTGAAATGTAAAATTATTGTAAGACCATAGTGAAAATTGAAATAGGTCTATTAACCAAGAGGTTAGCATGTGAACCTAAACAAATTCAATCTCTGCTGGGCTGATATTAATAATCGAGCCTACAACAATGGATTCAGGAACCATTGACTAACAAATGGAGAGAAATGCCTTGAACCTGTTAGCAGATGACAAGGGACAAGACTGCTTCTCGGAGGTGATTTTCCCCCCAATGCTTTTGTTTGGCTTTGATCTGTTTTATGAGGGTCATGAGACAAAAACCTCATTACCTAACGCTGTTGGATGTTGGCGTATGTGTGATATGGCTGTTTGCCAGCATCTTAATTAGGGGATTCATAAAGACAGAGGGCAGATGTCATTTCTTGAAAAGTGCTTTTAGCCTTTCTGCGAGGAAGAATGCTTTTATTAATTCAATACAAAATGTATTAAAAAAGGATCCAATCCAACTCTGTAAGCAAAGCTGTTTCTTTCCTTTCCTGCCATGTACGAGAGGTTTTGGACTCCCTTCCCAAGACTGCCTGGGCAAATGAGATTTGTAACAAACATAAAGCCAATTTGGATTGAATCTGCCCCAAATCTCTGTATTTTCAGAGGTCTCCAGATGGCACATGTATGAAGCCAGAATTCAGTGCAAATTACTGTGCCTGGTGGTACCTCTCACGGCAAGGGATTCAGCTGGCTTCAGAATGTTCTGCAGCTTGCTTGTTATGTGCAAAACTGCTGGTCCCTCACCCCAGAGCTCCTTTCATAGCAGTTGATCAGATAGCAGGAGGGCAGTGGCTGTGCAGGTGAAGGGCAGCTGTGCGTGCTCTGATTGCTCTCTCAGTGCTGGTTATTAAACACCTGCTTCAGTTATTACTTTAAAGTGAGACTGCTACTAGTTGAAGCTGATGTTGACTTAAATGAAGTCCTCTGTCTGGCTATGGAACAAATAGAGCTCAGACAGCTATAATGTACACAACATGTGGGAAGCTTATCAGCCCAGTCCTGGAGGGGACCCCCTCTAAGGGCCATGGGGAGTAGGGGAAGGAGTGTGGTCACTGTGACCCATTCACTTCTTGGCAGAGGCTACCAATAAGGAGACCAATTGGTGTGAATTATATTGATGATCCTGTGTCCCACGAGGAACCTGGACCAAGAGTAACTCCTATGCAGCTTCATTTCATACGGGCCTCTGATAAGTCTATGGTTGTACCCTAGCTAACCTCTCCATGCATTCGTTAGTAGGAGCAAATGCTTTCCATCTACAGCAAGTTCAAACACACAGCTGTTTCTAGGAAAGCTCTGTGGAGAGTTGCCCCTGGGGATTTTGTGGAAGCTTTACCGTTTCTCAAGTTCTAAAGTTTTACAGTCTACTGGGCCCTTGGGAGATTCTCTGGCAGGCTTCAGAACAAGGGGTAATTCTCAACTGGGTTGCTTTCATTTGTTCCCCATCACTTATTATATTTTTTTCTTTTCTTTTGCTGGCAGCAAAAGGCCGTGTGGACTGTGCAGCCGGTGAGAAATACACATGCGCAGTGCCAGCTCCTGAGTCAAAAACCCCAAATGAGGCAATGGAGCTGCCATACTAGGATAGCTCATACACACAGCCTTCTGCCCATTTCTACTGCCATTCCTCTGACAATCTCTAAGCCCTTCACAAACAATTAAACCTTCCAATCCCCTCACCCTCGGGAGGTAGGTAGTAGTCCCCCAATTTACAGGTGTTGTCACCTGCCTCCAAGGTAACACAGGGAATCAGTGTTAGGGACAGGAACAGAACCTAGGAATCTTGATTCCAGTCTCTTCTTATACCCACTAACAAGGCAGAAGAACCAGGGAAAAGAAACAAAATGTCCAGAGGAAGGGATTTTGTTCCATCACGAATATTCCCCATTCTCTGTGTTCCTAGTGGAGATTATTTTCACCTGTTTGTGCCCCAGCCTCAACAAAGGGGTCAGCACAGCTCTGGGGAACATAATTTGTTGCTTCTGCAGGAGCCCAACTTTGGTTTTGATGAAATGATAAAAAATAGCTGGAACTTTTTAAACATAACTAAGAGTCTGGAGGATTTTAGGTGGTAGAAAGTCAAAATGTGAGGGAGTGGCACAAAATAAACTCTACTTACATCATATTGAATGGTGAAAGTGGTGAGTGAAGCGTGCACTGAGAGATGGAAAACAAAATGAGAGACATCCTTAAGGAAGAGCCAGTAGTTGGTGGCTTTGAGAGGGGAACGGAGAGCACAGGAAGGAGAAGAGACATTGGGAGGAAATGCTGGCCATGACTGATTAAGCATTGGTGCTAGCTGTTGACTACTCTGTTGTGGGGTTTGTCTAACTAGACTAAGATAAAAGGTGAACGTGTTAGCTGGCATGTGTTACGTGTTCTGTCTACACTATGCGTTAACACAAGTTAGTTAAAACACTTTAGGTAACACATTTTAAAAATGCGCCTTTTATCATCCCACTCGACACAAGCTGTTGGAGGGGTTTCTTTGATGAAGTGCTAATAATATAGTTGCTTGTTAAATATGACCACTCACTTCCCCCCAACCCAGGAAATCCAGACCATGTTCCCTGGATCAGTGCAAACTGTGGGCTGTATAGGATCAGGGAAAGCTGGTGTTCTTGCTGCCAGGAGGATCCACACAGTGTTTCATCAATGACAGCAAGGTCCCATCTCTCTGTATCAGTCTGTTGTCTCTAGTGTGGTACACAGATTGTAAGCCCCTTGGGGCAGGGACCATTTTTGGATCTGTGTTTGTACAGTGGCTGGTCCATGGCTCCTAAATGCTATGGAAATACAAATACTACTACTACTGACTTGGAAACTGCAGTCTGATAAGAAGCTGGGGGGCTTGAATCTCGCTGTTATAGGTGCCAAATTATTGTGTGTGGGGGCCAAAGGGATGTCTTGTGGCACCACCCCGCTGGAATTGTTGGGGGTGGGAACAGTGGTTACAAAATCCCACACCAGCCCTTGTGTTCCTGTCCCAGGCAGACCCTACGGTGCAAGAAGAGAAGCCACCTTTGGCCACCAGCTCCACCAAATCATAATTTGTGGCTAGTGGAAAAATTCTACTGCTGGTTCATGGTAGAAGGGGCAAGTGCTGCCTTGACTTCACCAGACTCCCCTGCTGCTGCCCTCTAATGAGCCCACTCAGTTACTGCCCTCATTGCCCTATGCTGAGTCTGGTCAACTGCACCCCTCTGCGTGAGCCTTTCTGTGCTTGCCCTGAGCAGAGTGAGAGAGAATTGTTAATTAGTCCAGGATTGAGTTGTAAGTGGTTAATCAGAGATCAGTGTCATTGATTTTCCTGTGTAATGATTGGTGGTAACATCCTTTCTCACTACCTTGGAAGGTGACGTGGTCTTCGAAAGCCAAGGCAGCTGGGTTTAATTCCACCAGGTTAATTTACACAGAAAACTGCTGTTCCCCAGCTTGCAGGTTCTAAAGTATCTCACCAGGTGAGAGCTAATTCTTCTGGCTGCTTGTCCCTCCTCAGCCCTGCTTCTGCAGCCTGCTGCTCATGCATAGCACAGGGTGTGGTGGAAGATGATTGCAATGGGGCTAGCAATGATTTCAAAGCTAGTTAATGTCAAAGGTCATGTTCTTCGTGGGATTTGCGTGTCACCTTGTCTAATTATCCCTGATATTTCTCCCACTGGACTGCAAGCGTGTAAGGCAGAAGTTTCCCTCTGGAAAGCTTAAAGCCCTGATTGCTGGGTTTGGAATAGCCAGGATTCCCTCCAGAATTGTTCAGCTGTGGTATAATTGATTCCTGGGGGAGTCGTTCCCGAACTCAAGCATGTTGGTCACCTCTGTTTGTGCTTCAGCCATTTGATTTTTTTTCTTCCTCTTTCCTTTCCTCCTCACCCCAGAATAAAGGCAGCTTCTTGGAAAATAAATTAACCTACTAATTAGATGACTAGCTTAAGTAGCTGCAGTAACTTCTTGCTGCACCGTGACTGAACCCAGATGCTTGGTGCAGTATGGCGATCTCTCAGCAGGGCAGAGGCAACGGGGATGGTTTTGGCCTTGCTCTACTCTACCAAATATTGGAGACCTCTGTGCTGAGCCTGTTTGTTCATCTGTGGTTCAGGATTTCTACAACTAGTCTGTGCTGGAGGCCATGGAGCTAACAGATTTTAATGAGGAATGTGACATCCGCTGCTCCCTCCCACCCCCCATCACACAGCCAGCCTGAAGTGCCTAATGCTGTCTTAGAATCTTAGCATATCAGGATTGGAAGGGACCTCGGGAGGTCTAGTCCAACCCCCTGCTCAAAGCAGGACCAACACCAACTAAATCATCCCAGCCAGGGCTTTGTCAAGCCTGACCTTAAAAAGCTCTAAGGAAGGAGATTCCACCACCTCCCTAGATAACCCATTCCAGTGCTTCACCACCCTCCCAGTGAAAAAGTTTTTCCTAATATCCAACCTAAACCTCCCCCACTGCAACTTGAGACCATTACTCCTTGTTCTGTCATCTGCTACCACTGAGAACAGTCTAGATCCATCCTCTTGGGAACACCTTTCAGGTAGTTGAAAGCAGCTATCAAATACCCCCTCATTCTTCTCTTCTGCAGACGAAATGATCTTGTTTCCCATTAGCGTCCCTGACTGCTTGTTCCCCTTTGCAGCACTAATTCAGGGCCTAGTTCCTGAAGTTCTTGCCAGGATGAACAATCTCTCCCACTTGATCCCCTTCCTCACTATGTAAACATCCTTAGGTCACTTCTCTGCCCGTGGGTAAAGGGGCAAAGCCAAGGCAAATAAAGGAGAGGGACAGAATGAATGGAGGAGGATCAGATCTTAACAAGAGGCACTGGCCTCTACAGGCTCTTCAGCACTACTCCAGTTACAACTGGAGTTGATAGCCCAAGGATTTAGCACCCTAGCTGTGTGGGATGGAGAAGTACTGAATTCTTACAATGATAAATATCCATGTGCTGTGACGGCTGTGTCCCAACCAACTTACCCACCCGCTCCGCTCAGGCCAGGGAATCGGAGAGCCTCATGAAACCTATAGCTCAGCTGATTTTTAGGAGTGAGGTGGCAAGATACTGCAGTGGGGCTGCCACCCCGTCTCCTGAGCTGGGAAGGCTGGAGCTGCTGGGCTGTGGAGGGAAATCGGATGCCAGTGATGATTGTGGCTGCTGCTGTGTGTTTCAGATTGATGGCCTGGAGGAGAAGCTGTCCCTCTGCAGACAAAGCATAGAGGTGGTGGACCTTAAGCTGCGCAGAGAGGAGCTCAGTCCCGAAGGAAGGTACTGGTGATTCCCCTCTATTCAAACCCAGATAGTGATGCTGCAGGCTGTGTGCTCATGCAAACCACTGACCGTTAGCTTTGTTAGTAGTACCCAGTAAAACCCCTTTGCCAAAAGAACAGGAATTTGCCAGGCTGGGCCCCCTTTTTGGAGCTTGTTTAGGAATGGAGAGAACTGGTTTTCTTTCTCTTCCAGGGAGGTGGGGGGTGACATGGTGAGAGTGCTGAGCTTGCCTTCAGCTTCCCTGTTTGCAAACCCTCTGTGCATGCAGCCCAAGCAATGCCCAGTCCAATTTACCCTGGTCTACACTACGAGTTTAGGTCAAATTTAGCAGCATTAGGTCCATTTAATCCTGCACCCGTCCACACGACCAAGCCTGTTTTGTCGACTTAAAGGGCTCTTAAAATCGATTTCTGTACTCCTCCCCGACGAGGGGTTTAGCGCTAAAATTGACCTAGCTGGGCTGAATTTGGCGTAGTGTGGACGCAATTCGATGGTACTGGCCTCCGGGAGCTATCCCAGAGTGCTCCATTGTGACCACTCTGGACAGCACTCTCAACTTGGATGCACTGGCCAGGTAGACAGGAAAAGCCCCGGGAACTTTTGAATTTCATTTCCTGTTTGGCCAGCGTGGCGAGCTGATCAGCACGGGTGACCATGCAGTCCTAGAATCGCAAAAGAGCCCCAGCATGGACCGAACGGGCGGTACTGGATCTGATCGCTGTATGGGGAGAAGAATCCATGCAGGCAGAACTCCATTCCAAAAGACAAAATGCCAGTATATTTGCCAAAATCTCCAAGGGCATGATGGACAGAGGCTATAACAGGGACACACAGCAGTGCCGCGTGAAAGTTAAGGAGCTGAAGCAAGCCTACCAAAAAACAAAGGGTGCAAACGGTTGCTCCGGGTCAGAGCCCCGTACATGCTGCTTCTATGATGAGCTGCATGCAATTCTAGGGGGCGGGGGTCCCTACCACTATCCCACCACTGTCCATGAACACCTGCAAGGGGGGAGTCTCACGCAACAGGGATGAGGATTTTGTGAGTGAGGAGGAGGAGGAGGAGGTTGAAGATAGCGCACAGCAGGCAAGTGGAGAATCCCTTCTCCCCGGCAGCCAGGAACTGTTTATCACCCTGGAGCCAATACCCTCCCAAGGCGGGCTCCCGGACCATGAAGCCAGAGAAAGCACCTCTGGTGAGTGTACCTTTGTAAATATAATACAGGGTTTAAACGTGTTTAATGATTAATTTGCCCTGAAGACCTGGGATGCATTTGCGGCCAGTATAGCTACTGGAAAAGTCTGTTAACGTATCTGGGGATGGAGCGGAAATCCTCCAGGGACATCTCCATGAAGCTCTCCTGGAGGTACTCTAAAAGCCTTTGCCACGTGGTGGGGGAAGGCCTGTTCATGCTGAGCTGTTTGCGTTTAGCTGAGAGGGATCTTCACTGATACTAGCCACACGGTGGGCTCCCCCTATCATCTCCATCCCAGAAGCTAGCGCAGATAAAAACACACTCGCGATGACATGTTCTCAGAGCTCATGCAGTCCTCCTGCACTGAAAGAGCTCAGCAGAATGCGTGGAGGCAAACAATGGCAGAGAAAAGCGTTAAATGAATGCGCTGAGAGGAGGGAGGAGGAGGCAGGGTGCAATGTTGAGCCTAATGGAGGAGCAAACTGACATGCTCAGGCATCTGGTGAAGCTGCAGGAAAGGCAGCAGGAGCACAGACCACCGCTGTAGCCCCTGTATAACCTCCTGCCCTCCTCCTCAAGTTCCATATCCTCCTCACCCAGAGGCCCAAGAATGCGGGGAAGAGGCTACGGGCACCCAGCCACTCCACCCCAGAGGAATGCCCGAGCAACAGAAGGCTGGCATTCAATAAGTTTTGAACTGTAGTGTGGCCTTGTCCTTCCCTCCTCACCCACTCCTCCTAGGCTACCTTGCGAGTTTTCCTCCTATTTGTGTGATGAATTAATAAAGAATGCATGATTTTGAAACAATAATGATTTTATTGCCTCTGAAAGCAGTGATTGAAGGGGGGAGGTCAGTTGGCTTACAGGGAAGTAGAGTCAACCAAGGGGGCCAGGTTTTCATCAAGGAGAAACAAACAGAACTGTCACACCGTAGCCTGGCCAGTCATGAAACTGGTTTTCAAAGCTTCTCTGATGTGCAAAGCGCCCAGCTGTGCTCTTCTAACCGCCCTGGTGTCTGGCTGTGCGTAATCGGCTGCCAGGCAATTTGCCTCAACCTCCCACCCTGCCATATACATCTCCCCCTTACTCTCACAGATATTGTGGAGCGCACAGCAAGCAGCAATAACAATGGGAATGTTGGTTTTGCTGAGGTCTAACCTAGTCAGTAAACTGCACCAGCAAGCTTTTAAACATCCAAAGGCACGTTCTACCACCATTCTGCACTTGCTCAGCCTGTAGTTGAACTTCTCCTTACTACTGTCCAGGGTGCCTGTGTATGGCTTCATGAGCCATGGGAGCAAGGGATAGGCTGGGTCCCCAAGGATAACTACAGGCATTTCAACATCCCCAACGGTAATTTTCTGGTCTGGGAAGTAAGTCCCTTCCTGCAGTTGTTCAAACAGAACAGAGTTCCTGAAAATGCGAGCGTCATGCATCTTTCCTGGCCATCCCACGGTGATGTCGGTGAAACGTCCCTTATGATCCACCAGTGCTTGCAGCACCATTGAGAAGTACCCCTTGCGGTTTACGTAGTGGCTGCCAAGTTGGTCCGGTCCCAAGACAGGGATATGCATTCCGTCTATCGCCCCACCACAGTTAGGGAATCCCATTGCAGCAAAGCCTCCCACTATGACCTGCACATTTCCCAGAGTCACTACCCTTGAAAGTAGCAGCTCAGCGATTGCTTTGGCTACTTGGATCACAGCAGCCCCCACAGTAGATTTGCCCACTCCAAATTGATTCCCGACTGACCGGTAGCTGTCTGGCGTTGCAAGCTTCCAGAGGGCTATCACCACTCGCTTGTGAACTGTGAGAGCTGCTCTCATCTTGGTATTCTTGCGCTTCAGGGCAGGGGAAAGCAAGTCAAAGTTCCATGAAAGTGCCCTTACACATACGAAAGTTTTGCAGCCACTGGGAATCATCCCAGACCTGCAACACTATGCTGTCCCACCAGTCTGTGCTTGTTTCCCGGGCCCAGAATCGGCTTTCCACGGCATGAACCTTCCCCATTACCACCATGATGTCCAAATTGCCAGGGCCCGTGCTTTGAGAGAAGTCTGTGTCCATGTCCCCATCACTGTCGTGATCACGCTGCCGTCGCATCCTCGCCTGCTTTTGCAGGTTGTGCACGTACTGCAGGATAATGCGCGAGGTGTTTGCAATGCCGATAACAGCAGCGGAGATCTGAGCAGGCTCCATGCTTGCCGTGGTATGGCGTCTGCAGGAGAGCAGAGTTGCAACGGAAGCGGTGGATGACGACGGATGCCACGAGAATAGATATTTATACAGAACGACGAGAGGACCCGCGAGGTGGATTCATGGCACCAGGAGAGCGTGGAAGTGGTGGATGACGGTGGTTAGCAGTCCTACTGCACCGTCTGCTGGCAGCAGTATGGCGTCTCCACGGAAAAAAGATGTGAAATTATTGTCTGCTGTTGCTTTCATGGAGGGAGGGGCAACTGACAACATGTACCCAAAACCACCCGCGACAATGTTTTTGCCTTATCAGGCATTGGGAGCTCAACCCAGAATTCCAATGGGCAGCGGAAACTGCGAGAGAGCTACTCACAGTGCAACGCTCCGAAAGTCGACGCTAGCCACGGCACTGTGGAGGCACTCTGCCGACTTAATGCACTTAGTGGGGACACACACGATTGACTGTATAAAATTGCTTCCTAAAAATCAACTTCTATAAATTCAACCTAATTTCGTAGTGTAGACATACCCTCAGTTTCCAGAGTTTGGACCCCAGCACTGATAGGAAACAGCTGTGTGAGCTGGACAGATGTTCTGGGTAGCAGCATGCAACTGATCTTGCCTAGCCCACCTGAGCTCAGAGGTGCAGTAACTAGTGTGTGCTAAATATTCAAAGCACCCTAAGCCAAATCCTAGGTGGAATCCAGTCAGAATAATCCCAAGGGGACTGAATTTTGACTCCATCCACCATGATATGTTTGCATGGGGACCTGGTTGCAACAGGCATCCTGGTGATAGCCTAGAGTGGACCTAACTATGTCTCTCAACAGTGCAGTGAGATGGTTAGTTTCCATTTCCACTCCCCAATGGAACCTTGCAGTAATTTGGTCCCGCTAACCCTAGTAGTGCTATCAGCAGAGCCTTTCCCTGAATGTGATCACCCAGCCTCAGCCATGTCCTGGCTGAGACCTGTTTCTTCCATTTGTTAGCAGCCTATTGCTCCCCTCCTAACAGAGAAAGTGAGCCATCAAGTCTAGGCACAGGAAGAGAGCAGCCCACCAACTAGATCCTGTCAGCCCATTGTTCCATCTAATTTATTCTTCAGAGCTCAGCCCAGTTCTAGGTGTCCCAAGCAATGTGCTTTTACCACTTCCCTTGAGAAACTCTTTCAGACTTGCCATTAAGTTCTTCTATTCAGCCTAAATGTTCCTGGGCTTGGTTTCTCCCCATAACTCCTAGTTTTCCCCCATAGGTTATCATGCTCAATTTCTCTCCTTTCTCAGAGTTTTCTGTCTCCTCTCTCCCCACTTTTTCAGTCCTTATCTCTCAAAATTCTTTTTGTCCTGAGTTAAACTCTTCCTTGTATGTCACATCACCCAGCACCTTCTATGCCCTCCCTCAAGTTACGTCAGTCTCTTTCTGTTAATGATGTGACCAGAAGCCCCAACCTTACAGTGACCCACTGACTATCTCCCCTGCCCTCAAATTCAATGTATTGCCACTTATCGTTACCCTGAGTTCAGCCTTTCAGCCAGTTCCCAATCCATGTGATAAGGCTCCTGTCCTTAGAACAAATTTGTCAGGAGAGGTGCCCAGGTCTGTGACATCCAGTCAGTCTTCTGCCAAGGAAGTGACCAAGCTTGGCCGCTCATGCTTCTGCTAATGTCTAGCTATCTCCAGATTTTTTTTTTTTACTGTTTGTCCCATGAGGGAAGCTATTGACCTGGTGAGCCTAAATCACTGGGATAGGTCTGCTTTCCAATTTTGCTCTCCGCACCCTCCAAATAAAGCCTGACTGGATTCATAGTAAGTTTAGTGTCTCATTGCCTGGGCTCCGTGTCATTCAGTCCTGCAGAGCTGCATGTGTTCAGCTTGGCCATGCTTTTTAAACCGTCTCATTTCCTTCCTAAGCATGAGAGCCTTTCCCCTTGATTTCTCTAGCTAGGCAGGCTTGTAAGCAGGGATACAGCAGCTCAGCTACTTTGGAATCTGCACTCTGCATTTCCTTTTCCCCAGTGTATTTCAGAGTCCTTCTTTTCCTCTCCTGCTATTAATGCACCCTGCTTTATTACAGCCCTTCTCTCTTCCCTTAATGAACTGTACCATAAGGCTTGGATCCAGCTGAAATACAAGTGCCTGCTTTACCCTAAAGGGCAACAAACTGCCCTCTGACACAATGCCACAGGGCCTCCCTGGAGCAGGGAGATAGATAATTTGTTGTGTGTTTGTTCACCCCCCCCCCCCCCAGCTGCTGCAGCTTTCAGGCCTTTAAATTGTGGATTAATCAATCATTGTGCAGATGAGTATACAGGGTTTTCAATCACCCTGAATTGTGTGATACAGCTGGTTCTTACTGCAATCAGACAGCTCCTTTGCCTGAGCCCTTGGGGAGTTTGTGCAAAATGGGGGCCTTGGAAGCAAAGTGAAGAATGTTTCAATCTTTGGCTCTGAAATGTGGGAACAACATGGGGCCTGTGATCTGGTGAGCAGAGTCAGGGAGTTCTCTTCCAGACTCTGTACCAAGGCAATTCCCTCCTTTTCAGAGTGGTGGGAGAGGGGCACTGTGAGGCTTCATGTGTGCGAGACCATCTGTGAAAGTGCAGAAGCTTATTTGTATCCAGGGGTGTTTTGACAGGCCTGAGCCTCCACATGCCCTATTCCCAGGGCCAGGCGCTACTTTTCTTTGCTTTCCCAGAGCATTCTGAACAGCCCAGCCTGTGGGCATTTTCCTCACTGGATCAGAAGAGCTCATGTCTTCCCTAGGGAAGCCAGAGCTGCAGGGATGTGATCACCTACTGTACGAGGCCCTGCCTGTTCCTGGAGCGGACATCAGAGCCTCTTGCTCCAGAGGGAGCAGCTATCCCAGTTACTTGGAAAGGCATTTCCCCTGTGTCAGGTGGGAGTTGCTTTTTAGCCAACCCTGCAGCACTGTCCTAGTGTTCAAACAGGCTGCCCTGAAGTGGGTGTCTTAGCTACCATTCATGCACAGCAGTCTCCAGGGAGGAAGACTTCTAACCCTTTGGACCCTCCCCTTCTGCAGTAAAGGGATGACAAGCTGCCAGCCCCCCCAGGAGAATGGTGGAGGGTCTCATTTTGTGTACAGCCCAGAACTCCTCTTTTGGGGCAGAGGCTTTCCACCACCCTACTGCAGAGCAATAACATCTGCCAGTGTGTAACAAGGCTGCATATTCTCATTACAGAAAGTCACTGGAGAGAGAGAGAAGCCTGCTCCTGACCAAAGCTGAAACCTATGGTAAGGCCATCTTTCAATCTAGCCACTCAGAGCGAGCAGCAGCTGGGCAGGATAAGTGCAGTGCAGACTGTGGTCAGCTTCCCATTTAAACTCCTGCCCCACTCTCTGATTTGCCTTGGAGCTTGGGCTCAGCCAAAAAGGGACTTGGAGGGAGAAGTTGAGGCAGATCTATTCAGCTGCTTTTAATCTGAGAGCAGGCGCCTGCTCAGGTATCCCATAGCAGGGACCAGCCTGAGGCCCGTTAAAGGGGTCTGGCTTTGCAGGAAGTGCTGCACACCTGCCCTCTGGAAACCAGACCCCTTTAAGGCCATCTCAAGTTGGGGACCTAAGAGCACTCGTGTCTCTTGAAAGTCTTGGCCAGCAAATTGGCCTCCTCCTGTCTCAGTCCGAGAGTCATCACAAAGGTTCAAAAAATAAAATTCAATGCACCTGAAACCTCATCCAAATGCACAGTAGAAAACCATCCGGCAGGCTTCTACTCACATGAGTGTCTGCCCCATCTCTAGTGGCTCAGGCCCCAGGCTGTCCCTGGAGGGCACATCAGTCTGCACTGATGCAGCTGGAGCCAGAGCCAGCTCGGGGAAGGCTGAGCATCCTGCCCTCCCCATCCTATACCCATCCCCCCAATGGACTCATGTGAATGTGGCGTAGCCAGAGTCCCTCTCAAGTACTCTAGGCATGCACCATGGGTCAGCTGCTGGACTCCTTCCCCCCAATCACCAGCTTTGTATGTGGTGCAGTCCCCTGCACTTTCTGTTCCAATCTCCAGCCAGGAAGTGTGTTTTCCTCCCTCTCTCTTCTGGGTGTCCTGCACAGGAACTGTGTGGCATTAGGCTGCCCTCTGCTGGCAGAATTGAGGTTTTTTTGTAGCCACACAACTCTTAAACTTTTCCCCTCATCAGGTTCTGACACAAGGCTTAGTTAGATTCATTGGAGTCTTACCTGAGGCCTGCGGGCCTGATCCTGAAAGGGGGCTGCATGCCCTCCCTGCTCCTTGACATCAGTGGTAACTGGGGACACTTATTCCCTTGCAATGCCAGGGTCTGCCTGTAGCATCCTGTGCAGGGATGTTGGAATTGCTGAGCAGAGTTGCTGTGGTTGCATTAGTCAGCGCCCACTGCTCCTAGTTCCTCCCCGGGCAGAGGCATCAGTAGATGATTCCTGAGGCTCTGCTGCTGCATCACTGAGATTGATCCTCAACGGGTTTGTCCGCCATGTCGATCCAGACTCCTTGAAGTGAGTGAACGTGTGGGGCTTTCCCAGAGTGAGGGAGCTACTGGCAGCATTCCCTCATTGACACAGCAGCTTATCTGTGCAGTCCCCAGCGCACAGGTGGGTGTCAGCCATGCAGACAGGGAAGCTGCATAGAAAGCTGCCATGTGTCTTGTGCTGAGTACTGTACCCAGCACAAGGGGGCCTTGAGTTTTGATGCCTCCTCCTCTCCCCACTCTGCAACTTCCGTCTGAATAACTAGGCTGGGCTCAGCAAAGCCCGAGGTAAGGTTTACAACCTGTCGAAGGAAGGAAGAGACCAAGCTTTGTCTTCAGCCCAGGCAGCAGCAAGGATTGGCCTATCACCCACTTTGAGCAGGGTGTGGGATGCTGGCAGCAGCTGGGATATTGTGGAACTAACAGGCAAACCCTTTTCTAGATTAGCCCTTCCCCTGTCTTCAGGACACATCTGACAGAGCTCCGGATCCACAAACTGTCACTAAGCCGAGGGCAATTGGAGGGGACGCAGTGCGCTGAGCAAGCGGGGCTTGTGGGAGTTGAGAATTAGGACTCAGCCATGGGGTAGAGCTCATTACTCATTGTTACAGTAAGATTGCAGGGGGGGTCATGTGGGTAAAGCAGATTCAGACAGACCTGCTGCTGCACTCAGAACAAACAGCATCACCAATGAGCCCCTTAACAAGTAAGCACTTCTCGTAGTTTAACCTCCCCTTGTGAAGTCAGCTAGCAGCACAATGGTCCCTAAATAGACTGGATTCCCTGTGGCTGTTCAGCAGGGTGTATACAGCAGACCCAGTGCCACACTAAACACCCCTGCAAAGAGCTGAAATCCTGCTCTAGGAACCCATCACAGGGTAGGGGCTTGCCTGTCAAATGCTAATAGCTTACAGCTGCTTCAGAAAAATCCTGCAGGAGAGAGGACAGGACTGGCCTAGAGAGAACTTGGATCTAGTAAAGCAGAGAATCAGTATTCAGGACTCCTGGGTTCTGTGCTCTGCACTCTTGGCAGCCACCTACTGTCCCTGCCCCTCAGTCCCCCTTTGTCAGACAGGGCAGTGATCCCCACCCATCTTCACAAAGCATGTTGAGATCTCAGGCTGTGTGGCACAAAATTAGCGTTGAGCAGAATTCAAATGCTCCTTCAGACAAGTGCACTAGGCTCTGAACTACCGTGTGTGCTGCCTGTCTATCTTGCACTGCCAAACTCCTTTCCCAGCCCACAGGGGTTATCCGCCTGGAATCAGCAGTGGCGAGCAGGGAGGGATGGATCTGTACTAGTGAAGTGCCAAGGAACTGTTCAAAGGTGATACAATGTAAAGATCATTAACTGCTTCTGCACAGGCCACAATGCCTATTTTGTAGGAGACAGCAAAAGACACCTATTAGAGCAGCTGACTGTATGTGCGGCTGCCAGAGCTTGAGATGTGTACGGAGTTGTGGCCCAGGTCCTGATTCAGATGGTCACAGGGAAGAGTCAGGAGCCCAGCTGGGGCAGTGACACAAAGAGGTGGTGTTGGTTTTCTTTCCCATGTGAAGTTAGTTAGTGACTGGTGACAGGTGCTAGACAGTGTCCTGCAGAGATCCATGTACAGAACAGGTACAGCACTGGCAGCTGTCTTTATAACCACCCTCCCACACCCTTCTCCAGAAAATGAGGGAGGCATTCTATCTCCAGAGCCCATTCAGGCCTTGGCCTTCAACAAGGGGTGATTTGTACAATGAGGCTACCTAGCCAGCAGTAGGAATTGGACTGAGGCCAAACCCCTATTAGCGGATACCTTTCAGACACTACTGAACTGGGCGGGAGGCCTCTCTCTGATCTTGTGCCTGTCCAGTCCCTCACAACGAGGGGCAGTTTGAGTAGCAGAGCTCTGCATGTTTACAAGGAACTAGACTAGAGCAAAGCACCTGGCAGGTCGCAGCAGTCGGATGACCTTGCAAGGAGTTTCCCTCCATGAGTGAGGAAAAGGGGGTTTGCTGTTCCTTGGAGCAACGGGTGGCAGCAGGGGAAGCGGCATCTTATATGCTGGTTTGGTTTTGTTTTCCAGAGAAAGAACTGAAAGTGCTCCGTAAGGAAAATCGCAAGAATGCAGCCATTGCAATGGCCATAGTACTGTTGATTATTGTTGTTTACACCTGCTGGACAATGTAATCACGGTTCTCACGACTGACCACAGGGCTCCACTGCAAAGACCTCTTCCTTCAACCGATGTGCCTCCCACCCAAGGGCCTGGTCAGCTTTTCAAACCGTTAGTCACCTGCAGTCTTCACAGCCTGGACAGCCTTATCTCTGGCAGCTGAGGATCTTGAAGGCAAAGGGAAGCTACAGACACAGAACAAGTGGGTTTGGAGAGCAGACAAGTTCAGCTGGAGCCGTCTCCTCCACACACTGTCCTGGGGGGCCCATGGAACAGAGAATGCAAATTAATTTCAGGGGGATGAATGACCCAAGTTCCCCTTTTCCTAGTGGGCTCTCTCTGTTCCTTGCTGCTCACTACAAGGTTTTGGAGCCTGAAATCATCACTGCTCAGCCCAGTCAGAACCTGGGAAAGCTTCCCTCTTACTGTACTTCAACCCTGAGCTGAAGGGACCAATCTCTAGAGCTCAAAGGGGCATTCAGTCATTGTGCCTCTCTCCTGTGATTGCCAAAAATCCCCATGTGTAGTAAAGTGCCAGTTACAGGGACACTTTTCAAAATATCTTCCCGCTAACCTGTCGGGAGCCAGAGGCGTCACTACCTGAAAATGGGGTCTTGGGGGTGGTGTTTTCCTGCTGCTCAGCCAAATGAACTAAGAGGGCAGGAAGAGAATAGCAGTTCCTAACCCTGGGTGTTGGTGTGTATCTATGTACAGCCCCCTTGAGGCAGGGCCCAGCAAAGGGAACTGCCGTTTCAGAGGGATAGTTCTGGGACATCAAGGATCAAAACTCATTGACTTAATGGCAGGGGCACTCTGAACTCAGGGCTGAAGCTGTATTGTTTTTTAAATAAAGTCCTTTGAACATACGAAAGAGCAAATGCATCTGCCTGTAGCCTTCCCCTGCCTGTGCACTTCCTGCAGCTGGAAATCTCACCAGTCAGCAACCAGATGGCTAGTATGAGGCCCTTCCCTCAAGGCTGTGTCGGCCTGGCTGTAACACCATGACTTCAGAATGCACCATCCCATCCGTTCCAACATGGCAGGGAATATTCTAGTCATCAGTGGGCAGAATCCTAATGATTTTGCTGAAAATCAGAACAAACAAATGGGGCTACATTGAGCCCTTGACATCTGGTTAGCAGAACTACCAGCTTCAACCACCTGTAACTGTTTATAGAGCAAAGAATTGGTTGATGGCAGCTATTAACACATGCCAGTATAACACCCCCCCTCATTTTAGCTCTGCCCAGCCTCCCAATATGGTTTAAAAACATCTCTACTCTGAAAGAGGAGGGGGCACACGGAGCACCTGGCATGGGGGTAATAAGGGGTGGGTTACAGCAAGTCCCTGAAATAGAGGAGTATGGGAGGGTGGTGCACAGGTAACTTGTGGGGTAGAATGGATGGGCACAAGGAGTCCTTCGGCCATGCACAGGCCCCCCCCCCAAGTTTTGTGTTCCCCATGGTTTTAGAAAACGCAGACCAAAGAGCATCAACACCTTTGTGAACTAAAGAGCTGTACTGGTAATACACAGACAATGAAAGCAGAGAAATCAACACAAAATGATACACAGCTTAATACAATACATTGTGCAATCAACAGACGTAAACATTCCCTTCAGCAAGACATTCCTCCTCCTCCCCCTGGAGCCAGTGGGAGAGCACAACTTGGGTCAGCCCCTAGCCCTAGGCCAAGTTTTCTACCATCCCTTTGATACTAAGGCATTCCCTGCCCCACATGATCAGACTGAACCCCCTTCCACTCCCCCCACACTAGGGATGAGCAGCTCTGACGCACACAAAGCAGGGTACGTACAGGGCTTTGTCCTCTGGGTTCCTGGCCTTTCAACTCCGATCAGATCCTTTTGGGCATTTCAAAGCAAGCCATGGGTTCCCGAGCCCGGAGGAGCAATGGGGGATAGGAGAGTCTTGAGCCAGAGAGGGAAGAGGGATAAAACCTTTTCCCTGCAGCAGGGAAGCAGTAGTGAGGTGCTGGTGCTTCCCTCCCAAAAGAGGGTGGGAGGTGTGGTTCAGTGCATCCAAAAAATACATCTCCTTGTAAAAAATACAATCTACTAAAAGCAAAGGAAATTGGGGCAATGGGGAAAGCAGGCAGCATCTCTCAAACCGCCTGCAAGCAATTGGGTTTCTTCTGCACCCTGGGTTTTCAGGACCAGGTAAAGGCTAATGGAGGCCTAGATTATCTATGGTGTATTCCCTGCGGGACGTCTCCATCCCCACAAACAGGGAGGGGCCAAGGCCCTCAGTGGGGGACACACCCTTGAGGCTGCAGAAGACACAGTAAAGGACCACAGGAAAAGGAACAGGCTCCAAGGTGGCCTGTTGGCTTCTTGCTGGCATCATGGCTGCCTTGGGGGGTCGGGGAAATCAGCAGAAGCACCAACACTTAAATACATGGTTTTAAAAGCCGACAGTGTGAAGGCTCCGAAGCGAAGCTACTGGAGGCACCATCTTCCCCATTGCTCCTCATGGAGGGGCCTTCAATAAATATAAAGTAGCCAATAATTAGCTGCATGGGGGGGCTGCTGCCCTCTCCAGAAGAAAGGCTGCTCTTAGGCCAGGTGCCACATTCTGCCAAGGCTTTGGAGCACCTGGGACTAAATTCTGCTAAGGGATTTGAGTCAGAGCCACATCCTGCTCTTGGATGGATTGGCAAACCTTCCCCTTGGCTGCTACAGGGCACAGGGAAAGTACGTCTGACACTTCCTCAGCCACCTTTCTGGAAAGGCCACACACCCTGAGCTTGCAGGAGGCAGTATTCTAAATACGCCAGGTCTCTTCTGGGTTCAATAGGGGGATACCCAAATACAATATGGGCTCCCACCATCCTCCAAAGTTGAGAGCTTAGTCTCCCCGTGCAATGACGCTCCAAGGACAGCATTAGCCCAAGGCTGGGCAAGCTGTGACAATCCCCGTTCTGCAGCCATCAAGCCTGAACGTGCGGATCCACGTTACAAGGCACAGCAAAGAAACCACCCATGGTTAAACTCATTCACACCAAGCAATTGGGGGATTAACAGACAGATGCCTGGCCACCAACTGATCCTGCAGACGCGGAAGGCTGCGCGCTCGGAAAGCAAGGCCTATGAGCTCAGGGTGAAAGTCACCCTGTGCATCACTTGAGCCCTATGAGGCTCACAGATCTTAAGTGATGCCCAGTCCTTGCGCTGCCCCTAGTTGCAAGATGAATCTCACCCACCAACTTCTACTTCCGCCAGAGCTGAACTCTCCACGTCCTAGGATACAGACCCATTCACATCCTGCATTGGTATGGGGAGGATGGAGGGGGGATGAGAATCTGAAAGGCTGCCTCTAGTTTCCAGGAGACCCACAGCTTTCTTTAAGGCACGGTCCAGGTAACCCCCCAGTCAGCTTTTCCCTTATTGCCAACCTGTGTAAGAAAAAATAAGTGACTTTGCTGCATGGACCAGAGCAGCCAACTGCCTATTAACTTCTGGTCCAGTGGGAGAACAGGCCAGAGGTGTTTCTGAAGCCCAGCATGAAGTTAAAACAGGCAATGAGGGCAGCCCTGTCCTTTGCGGGGGCTTTGTGTACATGACGTGTAGAGGGCCCAGCACAGAAATGAGTCATGATTTCTGACTGCGATCTGCTGAAACACCGATGTCCTGCTTGCCATGCTAGAGAGTCCCAGGTTTGTGCCTTCGCTACAGACATGGCTCCAGCTCTGGACCAGACACGGGGGGGGGGGGTGTTCAAAGCCTGTTTTAACCAGGAAAGATGGGTTTCCCCTACAACGGACCTGGTCGTGGGATTGGATTTGACTAACCAGCATGGTCAGAGTCAAGGTCTCCTTCCCACATGACAAGACAAGGACTTTCACAATCTCCTGTGAAAAACTCCTACACCCAAAGGCCTGCAGCCTTCCCCCTTTTTCTTTCATCCCTGAACACAGAGGGAGGGCCATTGTTAAAGGGAAACTGAGGATGGTTTTGAGCACTGAAAAAGGCAAAACATCTCAGCATTGTCCTAGGGCAGATTCATGAGCTCACACCTAGGCTGCTGGCTTGGAGTTAGGGACCTCCTGCCACGAGGACTGACTCCCTTCCACCGAGATCCTAGCATCCAGGAACTCCCGACAGCCTGCCAAGTGCCTCTGGAGTGGAAGTGCTGGAGCCACTAGCAAAAAGTGACCATCCTCGCATGCCAAGAGCCTGCATTTCCCGATGAGTCACCCAGCGTTCAGCAAAGGCCCATCGGCTTGAGGCAAAGGAGACAGAGGTGGCTGCTGGCAGCACTGCAAGGCCATTTAAATGCACTCTCCCCCAGCTCATTCCTCCTTGCAGTCCTGTGACCATCCTCCTTTCCTCTTGGTGCTTCCAGGGAACCATACGCAGCCTCCTAATCGCTCCGGCACATGCAGGAGGGGAACCCAGAGAGCAGACGCCTGGCTGTAGTTTGGAGCACTAGGGGGGAAAGCTGCCAGCCCCTCATCCCCAGGAGTGCAGTGGGATAGTACAGAAGAGCATCGGACTTCGGCTCCAGGCATCCCACCTCCGAGGCACCCACAGCTGTGCTGCCTGGGCCAGATACTTATATACACTGCTACTCACAGGCTGGAGCTTTGTTCCACTTCTTCTGAGCATCAAACCCCACCCCCCACCCCCCAGGAATCATTCTCCTCCACAGAAGGCTGCAGCTCCTGGATGAAAGACTCCCTTCTCCTGTCTCAGTCTCCCCGCTCCAGTCAGTCCCCCACGATTCCAAGCTGGGGGGTCAGGGGTAGTGCGCCTGGATGAAGGACAGGACTTCCTCCTTCGACAGCTTCTCCGGATCTTGCCTTTTCTGGGAGTCGTGCACTTTGACGCCTTCCCCCCACTCCCAGAAGAGACGGCTGAAGTAGCAGATGCTGCAGGCAGAAAGAGGAGGCAGACAGATCAGCACAGCAAACACTGAGAAGGGATGCACTCAGCATAGGCTGCAGAGACTCTTTAGAGACAGCTGGCCTGGGACCACACACGACATGATTCGAGGGGGTAGCGTCAAGGAGGCCCAGGTTATTTGTTTTATCTACCCCGAGGGTTCTTCACATTTTTCTCTGCCCCAACTCCTAACTTTGGCTCTGCAGTGCCGTGCCCCGCCTGCGTCGTCGGCCGCAGAGGCTGAACCAAGGATCTCTGGATCCAACCTTGAGTGTCTACCCCCTGCGCTGAATCACCCAGCTCCGTCAGCAAAGGCTGTTGTAGGCTCATCCACTTCGGTTTGTGGCCAGCCACACGAGACGGGGCAGCACCACACCAAGTAGGTGTAGGCTACAGCTAGTAAGAATAGCCATCATTTTGTAGGGCCTACTCAAACAAGCATGTGCTGACACAAACCCAGACACCCCAACATGGCATATAAACTGAAGCGTGTTCCATGGAAACGGCCCTGTTAGTTGCAGCTCTGGTCAAAGCAGCAGGAGGGACGAATCAATGTCCGCTGAGACCAGGAACAATCAGTTAGGGAAACTATGTTTTTCAAGTTCCTGAGAGGGTGAAGCAAACAAAGTAATTTCATTAAAGACTCCAGAGAAGGCCTGAACAGAGCACTTGGAAGGGTCAGCGGGCAGAATGGACACAGCAGGGTCTAAGCACTCAGCACACTATGGATATAGCAGGGCTGGGGGAGCAAACTAACCCCCACTTTGCCAACATGGGCCACAAGTACTCCTTTTCTTTTTGCAGATACAGACTAACACGGCTGCTACTCTGAAATCTGGAGATACAGTGACTCTCCAGAAATCCGGCCCTTGACTCTTCCCTGAGCATAGACTCTCCCTGCCCCATCTGGCTATTAGTCACCCAGTGTGAAACCAGAGCTGCTAATTGCTGCAGACACAGCAGCCTTAGATTCCTACAATTACTGACACTTAATATTCACAGCTTATTTAGGTACGCTGTTCTAACAGAATGATATTAGCATAGCGACAAACGCATGTGTCAGCGGCTAATTACAGACACATTAGTGCTCACTAACTACAAGGCAGAGCATCCATTACAGAGTCACACACAAACCCCTTCCTTGCTTTGTTTTCATAGCAGTGGTTGAGTTTGGTGCTGGAATTCTGCCGGGGAGGCTGAGAGGGGCTAGCACCCTCCCCAGTTTGTGAAGCGGAGCCCTCCCAGCACTGGGATTACGAGAGCTTTTTCAGCTAGTTGACAATGGAAAGCCTGAAGGATTCTCAGAGCACAGCTGCAAGCCGAGGAGGAGGCTAGAGGGGCGTGCAGGGAGCCCCCGTTTCACATCAGCCTCTCCAACTGGGACACAATCCAGGGGCCTGTGCAGTTTGCATATAGCTGCACTGTGCTGAGAAACAGACTCACAAGACTCACTTACCCAGGAGACAATAGCATAATGATATCACACGGTCCCTATTCTCTGAACCTTAAGGGCCAGACCTCCCTGTCTAAGGAACTCCCAGTCTGTCTCCATGATCTACCGACTCCCAGTTACTCTGTTCTTGGAGTCCCAGTTTCCCAGGAACAGAAGCCAGAAGTCTGGAATCCCAGTTTCCTGCTCTAGGGTGTACAATGGAAGTGATGGGTTGAGTCTGATGGTCGGGAAGAACGCCCAGAGATCCCCTGCTGGGGAGTGCTCAAGTGATACGTTCCTGGAGCTTCACGGAGGGTACCAGGTAATCCGTATCCTTCTTTCCCTAGGAGCCAACACGATGCTCCTGTTTCACAGGTCTCCTTCCCATTCCCACAGTGCTGCTCCGGCTTCATGCCCACAGGAGATCCCGAGACAGACAGTGCTTCTTCCTCTGCTACCACTGGGTAAAGCTGCCTGGCATGCCCAACACCCCAGCCCACCTGGAGTGCGCTGGGAATGCAGCAGGAACCCACACACACATGGTTAGACTGTGGAGCTGCAAGCTCCTCTGGATGTGGTGCCCAACACAAAAGTCAGAACTAGGGCTGTCGATTAATTGCAGTTAACTCATGCGATCAACTCAAAAAAATTAATCACGATTAAAACAATTGATCTCGATTCATTGCCATCTTAATTGAACTGTTAAACAGGAGATTACCAATTGAAATTTGAAACCTTAAATATTTTTGGATGTTTTTCTATATTTTCAAATATATTGATTTAAATTACAACACAGAATACAAAGTGTACAGTGCTCACTTTATATTATTATTTTTATTACAAATATTTGCACTGTAAAAATGATAAACAAAGAAATTTTATTTTTCAATTCACCTCATACAAGTATTGTAGTGCAATCTCTTTTTCATGAAAGTGTAATTTACAAATGTAGATTTTCTTTTTTGTTACATAACTGCACTCAAAAACAAAACAACATAAAACTTAAGAGCCTTAAGTCCACTCAGTCCTACTTCTTGTTCAGCCAATCCTAAGACAAACAAGTTTGTTTACATTTACGGGAGATAATGCTGCCTGCTTCTTATTTACAATGTCACCTGAAAGTGAGAACAAGCGTTCGCATGTCACTTTTGTAGCTGACATTGCAAGATATTTACATGCCAGATAGGCTAAACATTTGTATGCCCCTTCATGCTTTGGCCACCATTCCAGAGGACGTGCTTCCATGCTGATGACACTCGTTAATTAAATTTTGACTGAGCTCCTTGGTTGGGGGAGAATAGTATGTCTCCCGCTCTATTTTACCTGCATTCTGCATATATTTCATGTTATAGCAGTCTCGGATGATGACCCAGCACATGTTGTTCGTTTTAAGAACACATTCGCTGCAGATTTGACAAAACGCAAAGAAGGTACCAATGTGAGATTTCTAAAGATAGCTACAGCACTCGACCCAAGGTTTAAGAATCTGAAGTGCCTTCCAAAATCTGAGCGGGACGAATGTGGAGCATGCTTTCAGAAGTCTTAAGAGAGCAACACTCCAATGCGGAAACTACAGAACACGAACCACCAAAAAAGAAAATCAACCTTCTGCTGGTGCCATCTGATTCAGACGATGAAAGTGAACATGCATCGGCCTGCTCTGCTTTGGATCGTTATCGAGCAGAACCTGTCATCAGCATGGACGCACGTCCTCTGGAATGGTGGTTGAAGCATGAAGGGACATATGAATCTTTAGTGCATCTGGCATGTAAATATCTTGCGATGCCGACTACAACAGTGCCATGCGAACACCTGTTCTCATTTTCAGGTGACATTGTAAACAAGAAGTGGGCCGCATTAGTTCCTGCAAATGTAAAGAAATGTATCTGTCTGAGTGACTAGCTGAACAAGATTTGAGTAGACCTGTAGGCTCTAAAGTTTTAGACTGTTTTATTTTTTGAATGCAGTTATTTTCTGTACATAATTCTGCATTTGTAAGCTGCACTCTCACAATAAAGAGATGGCACTGCAGTACTTGTACGGGGTGAACTGGAAAATACTATTTCTTCACAGCACAAATATTTGTAATAAAAAATAAACATAAAGTGAGCAGGGTACTCTCTGTTCTGTGTTGTAATTGAAATCAATACATTTGAAAATGTAGAAAACATCCACAAATATTTAAATACATGGTATTCCATTATTGTTTAACAGCACGATTAATCGTGTGATTAATTTTTTTAATCGCTTGACAGCCCTAGTCAGAACCTCTTTACAGGGCTCCAGGAGCAGATTTTCAAGAAGCTCTGCCAGTTAGCACCATTACACAGTGTGGCGCTGCCAGGGCAGGGCCTACCACCATCACCCAAGTGCAGAGCACTTGCCTGCTGGAAAGGATGAGGCACACTGCGGAGGCACGGGGCCCTGCTGTGGTATGCTGCCACGCCTCTGCCCCCCTGGTCGCCTGACTGCTGGGACTGTACTCACTGAAATGGTGCGATGGATTCGTGAGGAAGGTCATACGTCGACTCCTGGGTCGTCCTGTTATAGAAAAATTTCCTCTTGGAGTTTTTGCTGAACGCCATTGTCCAAGGATCTAGGGGCAAAGCCACAGGGAACAAACAGAGGGCGGGACCAGAATGGAAGCACATCAGATTGGGGGTGATTTGAGAGGCCAGCTTGACATTCCACTCTTTTCTCCTTTCAACCCCCCAAAAGCCCTGTGTACCCAAGCTGCTGTCAACTCAATGAGGCACACGCTCTGCACTCCCAGGTCAGCCTGAGCTAGTTCGGAGAGTGATCTTTCCAGCTACGAAATCTGTGATGGCAAAAACCAGTCACTATGCATGTGACTGAACTGAAACCCCAGAGCAGCTACTCAAACCACAATGGGGGCAGCGGACCCATCTTCATCCCAATGCTGCCCGATTCAACCAGAACAGGACCTGGGCCAAATTCAGCACCGATTTCCATGGAGTTACACCAGGCAGAGCTTGGCCCTGTATTTTTAAAGAAAAAATTCCTTCCTTTTCCTGAAAATGGTGAGGAAAAAAGGCTTGCAGAGCTCTCCCTACCATTCACAGTCCTAACGATGTAGAGTCCTGTGGGCACAAAGTGCCGGTCATCCCGGCCCGTGTAGGACAGCCGTGGTATTCCGCCTGAGCTCTTGATGATCTTCATCTCTAACCTGAGTGCCGAGAGAAGGGAGCGTGGAGGAGTTTACCCAAGGACACACACGCACTTCAGAGACAGCTGCAGTGGAATTGGATAGCACTGCACATAGCAGAACAAACCAACAGGTCACTGGTCAGTTCTCCATGCGTCTCCCTGCCGGGGCTAGGGAAAAGAAGCCAGAACTCTGTGTGTGCACAGAACGTCAGCCAGGGAGCCAGTGCTGGAACAAGGGCCATGTCAGTGATTTTCAGTATTTAACCAACCAGGGTTTCCATTACAGGTACAATCAAACTGCAAATCTGTCCGCTGGCAACCACAAGTGCAGCTTTCCCCTGGTGCGTGACAGGGCAGGAGGGGAATGGACCTCTTTGGGCCTGGGAACAGCTATCAGTGTGGGAGGCTGCAGACCCGGCTACAAGGCTAAGCGAGCTGCTTCCCTCTAACACAGCGAAGCCCCGCATTCTGCTCCGGAACAGACTAGCCTCTGCAATGCAGAATTAGCAGGGTGACTGTCTGACCCACAAAGAACACCCCAATGGGTGACCGTGGGCTCTGCTACAGGGGTTCACTCCCAGGTACTTGTCTTGCAAATAGCAATAGATCCCTCTTGTCTCTGCGTGGCAGTTGCGAACACTGACTTGCTATGAAGCGTCTCACTGTTTCTAGTCACTTACCTTACAAAAATCTTTTCCATCTCCTCCAGTCTGTACACCTCCTTCACCCTGGGGGAAGAGAGAGAGACGCACACACCCAAGGGTTGGCACTGCAGAACTAGCGGCTACGATCTCAGGGCGAGGCAGTGAATGTGGCAAAGGTTCACCGTGCTCCTGAATCTTAGCCCCTGACACGTGGTTCGTCCCAGCTCAGGAACTGGACACCTGCACATAACGGCTCAGTCCCCATAGGCAGCATGCAGGGTTGCTGTTCTGCTGCTCAGAAGTCAGCCCACATTGTTTCACACAACCACAGTTCCACACAGCTTGGGGATCTAAGAGATCTTTTGCTAAAGCCACACAGAGAAACCTTTTTACAGAAGGGCAGTTCCCCCAACCCCACCCACCCTCTGTGCCCCCTTCCCATATGTGGCTACAAGCATCAGGCTTACTCGGGCAGAGTTTTAAAGCCCTTCAGAAGCAGCAGTGTGGGAGCCTGTTGGATCCTGTGGGCACTTCTGACATTATAGCCTGTTCTTTTCCCCATCAACACCTCGGGCTCCCCCAGCTGCAGTTCCTGGATGTGTGTTGACATTAACTGAGATCCACTTGTTCTCCATCTCCAAGCCTCCTGCCCTCGCTGCCCAGCCCCTTCTCCACATATTACCCTGCCCTTCCATCTTCCTATCCCCTTTCCATATCTCCCCCCACCAAACAGCAGAACAGAACTTACCCAGGAAATAGGAAGAGGCTTAAAGGGGAAATGACAGGAATAAGGCAGCCATTTTAAGCCCCCCCCCCAATGCCTGCCCTCCCTTTTTTAAGCAATTTGAGCCAGCCAGCAGTGCACATGGCTAAGCTGGGGACCTGTGTCACTGTTCCCCTCCACCTCCAGCCCCTCTTCCCTCCAACAGCTTCTTCTTCCAAGCTAGACTCTATGTTCTTTGGGGGCAGGGACTGTCTTCCTAGGTGTTTGTTTGATGCCCAGCACCATGGGGCCCTGCTCCTTTCGGGGCCTCTGCATAGTACCAAAATAAAACTAACAAGTAAAGATGAAAGGTCAGCAAGCGGCCAACAGCTGGAACACTCTATCAGTACCTTTCTCAGGGGTGTTTCCTAGCAGCACATATGCTTAGCCCTGTACCCAAGGCCTTATTTCAGACTTTTAGCGATCAGACCTGTAGTCCTTGTCTGTACTAGGGAACAGCCCTGATTCAGCCATCAGCGGTCAGCAGCATAGCTGACCCGTCAGTGTAGACGAGGGCACGTTGTGGTTTGGGCCTTAACTGGGCCTTAGCTCAACTACAAGTATGCATGTGAGATTAGCACCAGCTACTCATGAGATGGAGAAAGCATGAATGTCTGATCTCCAAAAGGTTAATCTTAGAGTACCTAAAACATCCAGCCAACAGCATCATCTCCAAGATGTAAAGGGCCACTTGCCGCCTTCTAGCAAACATGATGAGACTATGAGCTCTGGCTATATCTTGTGTAGGCCTGGGAGCGGGCCAGGCTACGTTTCATGTCTTCCTCCTCCAGCAAACTGATCCCAAAGCCCCAGCAGTCCCAAGATGAAGGGGGATGCAGAAGGAGGGGTCACTCACCGGATGGGGTTCATATCCGGCCGGCTAGGCTTAGAAACGGCTTTGACAAACTTCTCCGCTAGCTGAATCCTGAACAAATGGGAAAGAGAATTCTGTGCTTTAGTTGCAGCTCTGGTGTGTTGGGTAGGTGCGGCTTCCTTGGGACAGGAGGGAGGGAGGGAGTGCCAACGGGACCTCTACAGCCCAGGCTGACACCCAAACATACTCAGGAACTGTCGGCTCACCCAGCACTCCCAGCTTGGTGTCCTGCAACTAGCAATTATACAGTAGGGATGGTTCCCCATAGGCTCTGCTCAGCAGACCTAATCTAGTAACAAATTCAGTAATGAGTCCATGTGCTGATGAGCCCATTCATGTATGAGCAGGAGAGCGGGACTGGCAGATGTGCTCTGCTAAGCAAGGAACCGTAGGGCTCTTCCCCCTCCGCAACAAGTCACAACCCTTCCCATTCAGGCTGCCAGCGGTGCTTGGTCTATCCGTTTTGGGAACAGCTCACTCCAGTCTCAGAAGGGAACCAGGCCTTCTCTGCTGCACAGAGGGGGTGGGCGAAGAGAGGATGCACCCACTTCAGAGAGGGTTCTTCCACGGCTCATCTTTGTACAAACGCATCAGCTAAGTGCCCTCGGTTCCTCGTGGCCAATGATCAATAGCGCGGCCAATGAACCAACGGAGTTCCCGACAGCGCTCATCCACATGCATGAGAGGAGCTCCCAAAGGCCGACCTACCGCTGGTTAAAGTGCTGCTCTCGGACATCATTGCCATTCAGCACCAAGACATCCAGGATATGGATAGCCTTGATTTTTCGCTGGGCTTTCCCCTAAGGAGAGAAACACAGGGAGTTACATTACAGGCTGGCTGTGGGTATTCCGTCTGTTTTATGCAGAACACGAGTGTCTGCATGACTGCCTCCCACCATCGCCTTGCTAACTTCAGAGGAGGAAACCCCACCTCCTGCCACTGGGAACTTGTTTCTGCTGCAGGTTCTCCCCCTCCCTCCCACATTTCCCCTGCTTTAATCTTCCATCCTAAAATAGCTGTACATGTCCAATGCACCAGTCCCTCAGAGGAGGGCTGGGCACAGCTCTCTGAAGCACGTTACCACCTCTCTGAGTCAGCTGGATGCCCTACAAAGTGCTCCCCTCACAAGGCTGAGCTTGCTGCACCATCTCCAGGAGCAAGGACATGAGCCTGGGCCCTGAGCTCCCATGTGACAATGCCACGTAGCGTGGGTAAGCCTCCAGACTGGCCCCACCTGTCTGTTTTTAAGAGCTGCAATCATCAAGTGGCTGAGCATATGTGGACACACAGGCCTGTTCTAGGGTCAGTGACTACTCAGCCTCATACAAACTAGCCACAGGAATCTACTCAGCTTAGTTCACAGCAGATCAGTGCAGTAACAGCACCATCTTCTACACACAGTTCAACCTCGACCAGCCGAGTTAGCAAAGGGTCACGTTTCATGACCTCTATTGGTTACACTGAAAATTCCCTTGATTATCAGAACAAGTTCAGCATTCCCCCCTCCAGGACAGTCACAGAATCAAAACTGAACAATATTTCAAGAAGCCTGTGCATTAAATATTCCCCGTATGTTGTTTGGGACAACTAACGTGCTCAGTTACAGATCGTTTTCACGTGCATGTTACCGAAATAAAACAATGCCAGCTGCCAATCAAACAGTTCAGCAAATGATCAAAGATCAATGTTGGACCAGAGACAGTGCAGGAGGGTAAATGCTTCTGCAAACACCACCCACCAGTTGGTGCTTTTGTAGCCCCTGATCCAAACCCACTTCACAAACACAGTATATTCAGCATCCTTGAAAGGCAGCCACCTTTGGAGCAGAAGGGGGCAGGCAAGTGGAGCACGGCAGTACTGCACAACACATGCATGTATATGTGAAAACCAAAAGCCACTGAGGCGTATTCAATTAGACAGTAAGTCAACCATGGAGGTGGTGCAGAACAACCACCTGAAGGGAAGCAAACAGTTATCCACGGATCTCTGGTTCTGAACAGGAGAGGAGAGCTTATCCCACAATAGCTTCCCTGGGAATCCTCTCTGAAGCTGCACAGCTGGACCATCTACCATGTAAAACTAGCCATCACAAACTGCAGGCAGACTGCATA
The DNA here is from genome assembly GCF_965140295.1 of Lepidochelys olivacea. Classification (NCBI taxonomy): domain Eukaryota; kingdom Metazoa; phylum Chordata; order Testudines; family Cheloniidae; genus Lepidochelys; species Lepidochelys olivacea. The sequence goes on along the minus strand of NC_140413.1, from coordinate 150,061,141 downwards.
CTGCCCCCTTACGGGGAAGGAACAACATCTGACCTCTCCTTTCAGCTCATGAACAATCTCCACAGACAGAAGGGTAGCCCGTGGCAGCTCAGTTTTCAAGTCCAGTTTCATCCAGCGATCTGACTGGCGACCATCCCAGGTGTAGATCTGGGACTTCTGTGTGCAGACAAAGAGGAACAAGGCAAGGTTAGACCCAGACAGGAATGGGACAAGTTCTTTCTGCCTTAGTTGAAAAGTAGCCCTGAGAGTATATTCCTTCCTTCCTGCTGACAGCAGAGAACATTTCTTTACGAGACATGTCAAGGAAGGAACCTACAGCTCAGCTGCAGAGAAACCAATACATAGATCCTAACACAGCTCATTAGGCAGGGTCCCTTGCCATCCCACAAAAGATACTGTTCAGAGATGGGCAGTGAAATGAATTATTAGATGGAGGGAATGCAGCATTCTGTGTGAGGAGAGATTTTCAAGACCAAGATTATTTAATGTGGGGAGTAGACAGCAAGGAGAAAGGAATACAAAATAACCAGTGGTCTTAAGAAAGGTCCATCAGTCACTCCAATCCCTCTATCCCATAGTACAAGGGCAAGCAAGTTGGGATGAAATTGCTAGGCAATATCTTTAAAAGGAATTGTAAAACACATAGCATAATTAGCCGTGGAACTTCCTGCTGTCAGGTTAGATGTCAGCACTTACCCCTAACCCTAGCAGGAACTTCTGTTCACTTCCAGACACCATACATCTGTAATCTAAGACGTGGCGGATCTTCTCCAGGGTTTTTGAGTTGAGTGGTGTTGGTTTAAAACTAAAGATATCGATGTCTGTTCCCTGAAGCACAACGGCAGGAGGAGAAAGGTGAGTTACACAATACAGATACAACGACAGGTGGTACAGCAAACACAAAAGCTTCGGGTGCATCGGGATGTGCCCTGATTTCGGCCACAGCTGTTAGCTACACTGGTGCGAATCCGAGCATAGACAGGCAAAGCTGCTGTTTGCACCTGTAGGACTCAGCCTGGTTTCAATCGCACTACTCAGGGTTCTAGAGAAAAAGCCAGCATTCCCAGTGTAGACAAAGGTCTAGGAGAAGTTAGACAGCTGGAGAGATCATGAGCTCTGCTCACAAAACTGCTCCCTTGTACTAAGGGGCTATTTTAATTTCCCTGCTGAGGAAGCACCAAGGTAAGAGTGTGAAGGGAAAAGAACAGGCCTGGATACAGAGCTATTTACCTACCTTCTACAGAATTGGTAGTCCAGGCCAAAGCTATCTCTTAGCTAGAAGGGGATTCATTTCACCTTCACAGTTTGTTGGGTGCAAGCGACTAAGCTGGCCTCCCAGCCACAATGAGTGCTTCCACTGCCCCCCTACAGCATTAGAAAGGGAAGGAACCTGCCCCTTCCGAGCCCAAAAGCAGCACAGGCTTACGAGAAGAAGTGTGCCCAAAGGAGGGGACAGAATACGAGGGGAAGTGCTGCAGGGGATACTCCAGAATATTCATAGCTCTCTGCCAAGGGCCGATGGATGGACCAGGCTCTCTTATGGGTTTCCACTCTTCACCACACACACCCTTTTCTATAAATGAGTGTCACCGTACAGCATTTCAGTAACAACAAGATCACAGGTTTCAGAGTAGCAGCCGTGTTAGTCTGTATTCGCAAAAAGAAAAGGAGTACTTGTAGCACCTTAGAGACTAATCAATTTATTTGAGCATGAGCTTTCGTGAGCTACAGCTCACTTCATCGGATGCATTCAGTGGAAAATACAGTGAGATTTATATACACACAGAACATGAAAAAATGGGTGTTATCATACACACTGTAAGGAGAGTGATCACTTAAGATAAGCTATTACCAGCAGGAGAGCGGCGGGGGGGGGGGGGGGGGGGAAACGAACGGACACAGGACGGGGACCTTTTGTGGTGATAATCAAGGTGCTGCTGGAAATGGCCCACCTTGATTATCACTACAAAAGGTTTTCTCCTCCTTCCCCCCCTTGCTGGTATTAGCTCATCTTAAGTGATCACTCTCCTTACAGTGCGTATTATAACACCCATCTTTTCATGATCTGTGTGTATATAAATCTCCTCACTGTATTTTCCACTGAATGCATCCGATGAAGTGAGCTGTAGCTCATGAAAGCTTATGCTCAAATAAATTGGTTAGTCTCTAAGGTGCCACAAGTCCTCCTTTTCTTTTAACAAGATCACAGCACACCTGGGCAGGATGGGAATGGACCAGGAAACAAAAGGGCCTCATGGGAATTCAATCCTACTACAGGCTTAAAAAAGTATGCAATTTTCTCGTGCTCCTTCACTTAGGGGCAAGACCTCTTCTGCCAAAGACCTCTTTATTCCCTGGCTCCCATATGGTGTCAGAGCTAACAACCTTAGGGAGACACTGATCATTAGACATCTATCAAGTCTGTGGAAGTGTCTCTCAAAGGAAATAATGGAAACCCCATTGTTTAAGTCATTTTAAACTAGGCTGCCTTGTTTTTTAAAATAGGCACCCATCACCACAGCAGCTGAGTGCAAACCCTAAACAATATACTGAACTGAACAGCCCAGTGCTTGTCTTTTCCATCTCTGACTCCTGTGAGTAACAATAAGCATTTCACCCACGTGTTCAGAACAAACTTCAGTTTAAGGCCTCACCTGGATAAGTTCAAAGAACTTGGACCTGGGATCGGAAGAGGATGGAGCAACTCGGGCCTGATCTGGAATCTGGAACAAGACAAAGGATCGATTATAAGTCGTACTCCTTTTTGCACAGTCATGTTCCCAAGGCCAAGGCTCCTCTGCCACCAAGGACACTCCAACCCCTGACCCCAAGGTTCTTTCCATTCATATTGCTGATGCCGGGCTCCCCTCGCACAGAGGGGAGGTACGCAAAACACATGTGGCTTGACACACAGCATCTTTCATAGGATATGGCAGGTGATTTCAATATGGAATTTAGGTTTTAAGCTTTTCAGGACTTGTATTATTTCTGTATGTTTTTGGAAAGTGCCTGGCAGTTTTTGTATGTGCTATACAAATAAACAAACAATAAAGGGAACAGCAGCTCCAGATGAAACAATGCTTTTTCACCCAACACTCATGATTAGCCTGTGGAACTCACTGCCACAAGATCCCCACAACCCTAAGCTCATAGGGAAGACAGGCTGTCATCTAATAACTAAGATTTTTTTGGAGTGTTTTTCTGCCTGGGACCTACTGGCCACATAGCTTATTCAGTGCATTATGTAATATTCTCAGCTGCAGTATAACCCTGCCCTTTTGTGTACCCAATGGCCTGCTCCACAAGCAATACACACCGAGCATCTGTTTAGCTGATAGGTTTCAGAGTAGCAGCCATGTTAGGCTGTATCTGCAAAAAGAAAAGGAGGACTTGTGGCACCTTAGAGACTAACACATTTATTTGAGCGTAAGCTTTTGTGAGTGCTTATGCTCAAATAAATTTGTTAGTCTCTAAGGTACCATAAGTCTTCCTTTTCTTTTTGTCTAGCTGATGTTTCCTGACCTGCACAGCCCCAAATGTGCACAGTGATCTCAGATACTAACATAGTTCTGCCCTACAGGAAAGGTGTTAATGCTATGGGGGTTCATCGAGTGTCAGAGCCCCTCCCACTCCCCACTGTGCCACCGCAGGGATGGAACCCACAACTGCCTTGTCAGTAGCATTACTCACCCCCCACAGCCGGAGGCATTCCTTTCGGATGTCAGCCTGCCGCGGCTCACTCAGGGTCCTAAAGGAAAAGCCAGCAGGTTGTTAACATGGTGCAAGTCTCTTTGGTCTTGCAGCCCTAACATACCCAGCCCTGTCAGCCTCCTCGGAATAGCTGCTTTGGGAGTGAAACACACAGTCAGTCCTTAGTGCCAGAGGGCTGCTGTATTCAAGGGAAGCCCTTTTCCCAATCATCCACCCACTTCATAACCTGAACCAAAGATCAGCAGCTTCTGCCTGCCTCCCAGCAAAGAGCTGATCACTGGAGGCTGCAGGGAGGCTTCTATCACCAGGACTTCAGTGCTTTTATGAAACACACTAAAGCACCGTTAGGACCTTAGCTTTTCACAGTGCTGCATAAACACAAACTTATTCTTTCCCACAACTGCCCAAAGTTACACATAGAGAAATAGCAGCACAGAGAGGTGTAGGGACTTGTTGAAGGCTATACAAAAGTTGGTGTCAGAACCAGCGTTCATTCCCCAGAGGTCCCTGGCACTGAGCCCTGTGGTCTGTGCATTACACCATGCTGTCTGCAGATGGTGTTTGAGCAGCAAGTGCAACTACCTCTGCGTAGCACACAGCTCTATGCCACAATGTGTTTCACTCTATGTGCTACTCCTCTATGTCCCCTCTCAGAAATAGACCCATGTATGGGAACTGGAAGGTATGCAGCCCTTTTGCAAGTCCCTTTCATAGGGGGGCCTAGTAGCAGTTATAAATCATCCCAAGCCAATCAGACTCCTTTAGCGATCCCCGTGCTGCAGAGAACAGCACATGCAGTGACACTAGCCAGCCTCGTAACTGTAAGTGCTACTAAGCCTCCTGCTTCAGGGCCAAGCCAAGGATCAGGAAGACATTTAAAGCAAGCAGGCCACTGAACACAGCTGTCCAGCGGGTAATTCAGTCCTCACCCAAAGCCCCGCTCCCTCTTGAGGTAGATACTCACGTGTCTTGAACAAAGGCGTGAATTTTGGCTAGTGCTTTGATCTGAACTTTACAGTGGCTGAAAGAGAGAGTGGGTTTCAGTCAGGGAGTGAGTTATCAACCACGCAAATTGTCCTGCTGCACAAAGCAGGATGAGCAAGTGCTGTGGACCAGGAGCAAGTGTGACTGCTCTAAAGCAGAGCTGGACTGGCACAACCCAGAATGCCATCATGACGACTGCAGGGTCACTGGGGAGAGCACCCTTTATGTTCCCAACACTGCAGGTCAGATCTTCCGGTGTATCTCCCTTTGCTGGGCCAGTCTGCTGCACGGGGCCTCTCCCAGAGTAGGACTCTTGTAACCAAGCAATTTGGCAGCTTAAGGTGAAAAGGCCCCCACCCCAGCTTCAAACAGCTGTAAGTCACAGTTGTGCTGGAACTGGCTTTCCCTCTTGTTGCTTCCGCACTCACCTTTCATTTGATCGGACCATGTAGTCGTAGAACTCGTGGTCACCCTTGATCACTTCTACGGGGACGACAAGATTTACATCCATGTCAGAGCTGAGTAGCTGGTTGAGTTTGATGTTCACCATGAAGAGATATTCCCGCACTTCATCAATGCCTGACTTTAGCCCTCTACACACCACGTACCTGCCAAGCAAACCAGAGACTCCGCTTGGAATCAGTCCTCCCGCACATCCAACTTGCCTTTCACACTCCCACCATCTCAGCAGCCCGCCCCTCTGGCTTCCCCAGTGTCAGGAACGTCTTTGCCCCAGGATACCCTTCCATAGCTCATGGTAGTGCAGGCTAGCCCTCTGCAGGGCCGTTCTATATCCTCCCGCTTTTCCTACTCTCTGCAAGAGCTGGTGACCTCAATCCTTCACCAAAAATCCCCAAACTTCACAAGCTCAGATCTCTTCAAAGAAATAAGCCAGCAGGACTAATGCTAAAATAGAGAGTCAGTCTTAATCCTGTTCCGGCCGCAGGTGTAACTAGCCCATTACCAGCTCACAGCTCTACCACAGCCCTGGTATGGCAGTGTAAGGTAAAGCCTCCCTGTACAGGCTCAAATGTCTGTCTCACTTTATTTCACAGCACACTGCATCTGAAGGACACCAAAATCAAGCATGGCCCTATAATAGGTTAGAGCATGGGACTGGGTCTACGGACACCCGGCTTCTAATGAGGGCTCTGGCGTGTCTTTCATATTTTCCACAGCTCATAGACTGCTTAATGCAAAATAAAGATTAAGAAGGACAAGAGATACAGGTTTCCAGATGATTTTGGAGAGAGACAGCAGTCAGATGAAAGGCAGAGATAAAAGGAGGATGTTCTAAAATGATGGAAGTTGCAGTGGAAAAGGCTCTCAAACTAACAATCGGCAAATGGTGTGAAAGCACAGAAGTGTTACTTAAAAACAGATGTTCTGTGTTGACATTAATGTTCCCTTGGCATGTCTTGTAAGAGCTGTGGCCTTGGAAAGTTTCTCTTCCTATCCCTGTTGTGGGGCATGCTGTGTGCTGTCTGGCTGCTATCATCCTCCCCAGAGATGGCTGCATCTTAGGGGTGCCACATGTACAGTTTGTACAGCATTAAAAGATCCAAAGAAATGAAAATACACGACTGTAATGTACATAATATGCCCTAATTTAACTGGATCCTTAGATTGCATCTTGCAAAACAGAACAGATTTTATAGTAAACTCCATTGTTCTCACACTGGAAGTAGACAGCATAGGCAGAAACAGACCATGGTAATTTGGTAAATAGCCTCTTAAACCTGTCAAACACTGTCACTTTTTAAACATTTAAAAGTATTTCCTCCTATGAGGCAGACATTAGATGGCTCCCAGCTGAGACAGTTCGTGGAGGTTACACTAGACCTGCAGTTACACAAACAGAGCTATTGCACTGTTTAGGAGAAAGAGCTGCTTTTAATTCTCCCTCCAGAATCTCACCTCTCCGAGTTTGCGGGACGGCTCGTCACAGGTTTAAAGAGACTCACTCGCTCGAAGCAGCAGTACAGTAAATATACAAGTCCCACGCTGAATGGTGTGAACAGGTCGAAGGTTTTGCAGACAAAATGTCCTCCTGTGGCAGAGAAAGGAAGCACATTGCAGCTAGCAGGTTACAGGAAGAGAGGGGAAAAATACTAAGTGTCTCAATCCACACACACACACACGGAGGCTTTTGTACAGTTCAAAACTGCATCAGAAAAACAGTTTCATAAATCAATGTAGTAAGACTGACCAACTGGGTACCATGTACCATCCCCCCACTTAGCTCCCCGCCTCCCAAAGACCCAGGAAAGAGAGAGGCAGCTCCCAGCCAGGTGGAAGGGATGTCACCTAAGAACAAAGCACTCTGCCTGCTGCTTCCACAGCACTCCCACCCCAGGGGCCCAGACCGCCAGCATGGCACCACCCTGTGTGCAATCCTTGACAGTGCGCAGCTCTCATCCCTCCCCAAGAGCCTCATGCTGGGGAAAAAACTGGATCTGAAATGAAAAGCTAGTTTAAAAACACAAGTCATCTCAGTAGAGGAGTGTGTGTGCTCTATACCTTCAAGTGAGTCTCGTTACTTCCTCAGGGCAAGACAAAGACACTCAGCTTTGAGGTTCTCATTCCCCCAGGAGAAAGCCCCAGAGGAGATGCTTGACTAGGAGAGACACAACGAAGGCCACTCTGTCAAATCTCACTGAAAGGCAACTTGCCCGCTGGGTCACGGCTTCAAATACTTGTGAGCCCAGCGGACAAGACAAGCAATCACTTGGCGAGTGTTTCTAACCGCCTCCACTCTGGCTTCTCAGTGCAGGACCGCCCGCTCTGAAAGGGCGCACGGAACGCTAACCGATCCCATAGGATAAGAGTCATCAAAGCAGATGCAGCTATGGCATCCATCGCTAAGGAATAGGTAGGAGAAAGGGAAGCATCTTCTCACTCTGAAGCCAGGTGATGATTTCAAGTGGGAAAGGCTGCAAGTCACAATTGCACAAACTCTGGGTTGCTCTTACCAGCCAAATGGTTTGCTCAGGAAGAGGCTGCTTTAGCTGGTAATGTGTAAGAGTCAACAGTAAAGCAGAGATTTTACGAAGATATTTTGCCCCTTCTCCAGCTGGAGGGAGCACAGCACTGGCACAGCATGGTTCCCTGGCCATCTTTGGCAAACTTATCTCAGGGTTTAGGGAACACACCTACTAGATTCAACAGAACCTAACATTACGAACGGGAGTGACTCCATGCACTGTTCTATAGCATCCATCTGCAAAGCCACCCAATCTCTGGAGAGGAAGGGGAGAAACAAAGAGAAAAAGATACCTGTCCGGATGATAGAGAGTCCTGTAAGGAACTGGCAAAGCATCAGCTGTTTGCTTAGAATTTCCTGCAGGTTCTCCTGACCCTCCACAGAGAAACCCTGAAACACACATCAAATGGTGAACATCTTCGCAAATCTGTTGGTTAAATGAGGGAGTCTTAAGGAATTTACAGCTAAATTTTGTAACTCGCAACAGTTTCTATTCCCTGGGATAAACTGCTAATGTCAGGACATTTCATGGCAAGCCTCGCCAAATCTCATGCAGTAACTGAGAAGATGTCACGTCATCACTGTACTCTGGCTGATGGCTATGGTCACTCATTGCAGAGCAAAGGAGGAATGAACGCACCCCATCCGCCATTAAGAAATGCACCCCCTTGCGATCAGTGTTGTCCAAAACAAAATTCCGGAAAGCAGTGATGTTCTCTGGGCGGGTGATATCTCCATCTCCATCAATCCCACCCTCTCCTAAGAGGAAAAGAAAAGGCAGTTATGAGCATGTTTGCAGAGTGCTTGCAGGAGACCGGGACACACAAGCGATCAACACGCTGACCTCCAATGATCAAACATTACCAACAGTCAGTGAACGAGTACACGCACCTTGGACACTGCATCAGGACCACTCCCAAGAACTCTCACAAACACGATTCTTGCTAGAAAGGGGACAGCACAACTTTCTTTGGCTAGATTGGCTTCTGCTTGCGTTAGCCAGACTGAACCAGCCCACATTATAACTTGGTTTTAAAAAACTGTGCTTCAGCCTTGGGAAAGCCTAGATTGTTCCCTCCTCTCGCGGCTGAACAGGGCCTGACTATGCTACAACACAATGTTGTCCCAGGAAGGAACAAGACCAAATTGGTCTCATCAGAGCTTTAACAGTGTCCATTTCCTAGTGCAGATAGATCCTTAGTCGGAAGCACAGCTTTCTCTATGCCAGCCAGAGAAACTGCATTAGCAAACTTTCACTAACATCCATGATCATCAGCGTTCTCTGGAAAGGCACTAACAGTTATTTCCAAACTCATGGTAGTTTGCCTTTACAGAACCCTGCTCATGTGCAAGTGTGCTCAGCAATCAGCTAGAAAGGGGGAAGATATGTTCAAGAGCAGAACTGTTTTTAAAGGCAGCATTTTACAGATTTCTCATATGGCTCTTTTAAAGGGTGGGTCTATATTTTCCCATAGTTGGTATTTTAAAAGGTTGTGTCCTAGAATAGACTCTAGATATTCAACTAACTCCCAGTCCTGTGGTATCTGTAACGTACTGTTGATTTCTATTCTCTGCACAGTTTCTTGGTCTGCTGTTTCTATTCATTGAATGACAAGTGACTAGAAATGAACATTATCAAGAGAAAACAGCAGAGCTCGGGGTGCACAATAGTTCTTTGGTAATGAAATGCCTCATCAGTTATTCTGCCACTGAGAGGAGTGGGACTGGCATTTTTTTCCAGTCTTCTTTGCACTTGGCGCAGGGTTCAAGGTGTTTTCCTCCCATCACCAAGAGAGGAGTTTATACGTGACTCAATACATTTTAGAGTGCATTAGGCCCAGACAAAAAAAAGGGAAACATGAAAATGCATCAAAATCATTGAGCTATTCACTCTCACAGCTATCAATTCCCTCCATAAGAGCACTGACCGAGAGTGAGATATGAAGATCCAAATGCTAGGATGATCCTTTTATCCACCTTGCTGCTCAATGAGAACTTTCCTCTTACTGAGCTGATCCAGAGGTGCCAGACAACCATCAAATTTCATGATTTGCAGATGTCAAAAGTGACTTTGGCTTTTCAAAATCAGCCAGAAAGTAACTCACTGGCACCAGCGATAGGTTGTTTGGGGTTCTTGCTGCAAAGGCAGACTGGTTACTTCATTTTTTGCAATTCAATCATACTTAGGTTTCCTTAACAAAGCCTGAGATTTGCTGGCAATCCCCTTATTCCACTTTCTACTAATAGATGCAGCAGATGGAATCAGAGCTACTTGCAGTTAGCAGGAGTCCAAAATAACTTAAATCACCACATAAACAGTGGAAAGATCCTGTAAAGCAGCAATCTAGTAATTAATGCTTAGGGATGGAGTCAGATCTAGGTTTCTATTCTTGGCTCTGCCAAATGATCCTTGGGCAAGCCATTTCATTGCTTTATGCTTCAGTTTCCCCATCTGTAAAATGGGAGCCAAACCACTGAGTTATCTTAAAGCGCTTTGTCAGCCTCGGACAGGAAAGTGCTGCAAATACAAAGTATTATTATAATACACACAAGCTGGAACCTGAACTGCAGAAATATAACTTGATGTTCAGACTTGCCACCCTCAACCCATTACAGGGCAGTTCCTCTTCTTCTATAAGGATGGCTCTGGATGGCCATTGTGAACAGGTTTCTTTTAGATCCCTAACACTAACAGGCTATCAGTCCTCCGCCTACTCTGAAGCTGAACCTCTGCAATGCAGGCGATGAGACACACACACACGTACGTGACCCATACCGTAATAAGGCTCAAAGAGCTCGCTGGAGGCAGAATAGAAATCCTCCAGTTTAAAGTCATTTGGTCCTTTCAGGGTCATGCCGAACCCTTTCGCGTGCCACTTCTTCCTCCAGAGAACGTATTCTGAGAAACCACCGGGGCCAGCACACACATCAGCAAAGTAAAGCAGCTCTGCGTCCCGCTCCTTGATTAGGGGCTTCTGCAAAAGGAAATTGGGAAACTTCTAGTAGTCCAATAGCAACTTCCCACCAAGCAAGCAAATTACTGCAGCCCACTGCTATACTCTTGTACCTCTAAGCTAGAGTCTCTGCCTCTTTAAAGCAGCCTTTGTCCCCAATGGTGCCCTGAGGAATCTTCCCCCACTCCTTTCCCTTTTCTTTGGGAAGGCATTCAAAGGACAAGAGAGATCCTCACCCCATGAGAGTCCTTTGGGTTTGTGAACATGTGGTCAAAGACGTAGTCCATGTTTGCCATCTTCATCGCCGCTCTGTGAATGCACAAAAAGGGCACCTGTTAGTTTGCCCCAGGCTCACCAGGCTGCTGCAACCCAAAAGAGAAAGGTACTGCAAACCCAAAGGTCCTGCAGACCTGTTCAGGAAGAAGACTCCCCGGATCATCTCGTAGGGGTTGGACCTTGTCCGGGCTCGGCGCATCTCCTCTCCATCCAGCTCATCGAACACGCTCTGCAAAGGCAGAACCAAAACTACACTAGCCACGGCACCGGCAGGAGGGACAGCCAGCTTGGGTGGTTCCTAACCCCATGGTGATTTCCCCCTCACAGTTCTCTCTAGACTGGGTGACACCCACACAGGAACATTTCCTGAAGCTGGCATCCTTCTTCAGTCACATATCTACATCCAGTCGTGGTCCCACAATTCTTACAGTAAGCTCAGGGATGGGGAATGGTGCTGGACTGACAACTCCACAGCGTAAGGCCTACTTAGCCAGAGATTAGACAATCACAGCACAAACTCCCCCTCCCCCCCAGCCATACACACACATCCACCCTGGGAGGGAAAGGGCAGGAGCACAGCAGACCAGGAAGAAAGTGTTTATCTCCACAGCCCCATTCAGTCTCTGCTGACACTGCCATTGAAAGGGCAGTTATGTCAATTGCCTCTGTGGTTTGTGTGCTGTCCACACTTGTCATTTCACACAGGTTGCCAAACAACCAGGCAGTAATGACTTCCCACTGTTACCAACCCACGCTGAATCTGCACTGGGGGCAAAAGGCTTCCTATTTCATTGCCAATGGCCTACGCTTCCCACTCATGCCTTTTTACGAGCTCTTCCCTTCTCCTCCCTAGCCCTAAAATCGCTCTCCAGCAGCATGCGCTCACCTTGCACTGCAGGACACTGTGCAGAAACTCTTCTCGGCAGAATTCCGTTTCATCTTCAATTACCAGCTTCCTCTAGGGCAGAGCAGTGAGAAAACCCCCCTCAGTTAGCTGACTCTGTGCCATTTCTTTTAGTGGGGCACTTCCCAGAACAAGTTTGCTGCATTATTCCTGTGTGTTGCAATGCTACAAGTGAGAGAGCCAGGCTAGGACTGGGAGCAGTGTCAAGCGGCAACCCTAGTTTGCCCTCCGTGTGTGAGCTGAATGCGGATCGCAGAAGCACTCCCCAGGCTGTCGGACCCAATTGAGGGAAGCGGACAGCCCTGAACTGCCTCCAGCCCTAACCACCCCTCCAAAGAGCAAGGAAGAGGGGAGGGGGAAGAGAAGGATATCGTACCAAAAATAGTCACAGAGCGCAACCAAGACAGTAGTAAAACCCAGATGCTATCTTGTGACATCTGTATCTAGCAAATGGCAGCAAAACATAACGATGAGATAACTCAACTTGATAATGCAATCCCCACAAAGCCATCAGACTGGGACTGGTCTGACTAGGGACTTATCTGACCTTCATCCCCATAATATCTGTGGCTCTCTGCAACTCTGTTTGATGACAAAGCAGTGTGCCAGTTACACAAGATTGAGCACCACCAGTCTAAACAAAAGGAACTACTGGGACTTTGTTTTTCAGAGCTATACCTTCCCAACGGTCATCCACTCCTTCATCTCCTGTGCATCGGGGATTTCAGTGGTGCATTCTGGGAACCAGTCCACCTGTTCATAGGCACTGGGCTACAAACGTAAGATAGGAGGATTCAAAGAAGGCTCACGCTTTTTCACAGAACCTGACAACCTCATAATTACAGCAGGCTGGCGTCCCAACCCCATCACGACCTTTACGTGGTAGGCTTTGTCCCAGGACTTTTAGGGCTAAATAAGCAACTTTCTTCCTAATGTGACACACTCATCAGAAATAACTTTAGTATTTCTAGACAACCAGAATGCTGACAATATCCGGAAATAAAACAGCTGAAGCACACCACCCCAAAGGGGTTCATTTCAGCGAGACAGCAGGGGAGATGCTTGTATGCAAAACCCTCTTACTTCCTACGGGTGCTTAACATGTACACTCTCCCCATGACACTCTGAAAGGCCCTCTCGCTGTAACGTTTTACAATCTCAAGAGGAAATCATTTAAGCTGTTGGGTAAGCCTAAAATAACTCCAATCCTCCAGGAAGTGGAGCTGCACCCACTTGCTCTGACATTGGAATCATTATTTGTATTACTGTAGTGCCCAGAAACCCCAGTCACGATTGAGGCTTCATTGTGCTGGGTACTGTACATGCTAAGACAGAGTGTGCCTGTCCCCTCACAATCTATATAGATCATAACTGTGACATTCGCACTCAGTGTTGGTTTTTTACCAGATATGTACCAGATGTTTTAAATTTCATATTATTAGCACCTTATCTGTCACTGCTGGGATGCTGATTAAGGATTTGTTTTCATGTAAGGACCTGTCTGTCCTTCCCAAATTTCCTCCATGCTGGAAGACCTGAGAGGATGCAGGAACATAGTTCCTCTGCATTTCATATGGAACATACTAACAAACACCCCTGGAAAACATACTAATTATCAGATACATGGGAATGAAATTTTACCGCAAAATTTTTTTTGTCCCTTCCTCCCCCACCTTATACCAATTTCTATCCAAACTGATGACCCCAAACACAGTGAACAACTATCCAGAGGAACTGCCATGGCAAGTCAGAAGAGTGATCAATCTCAGGGGCTCTTAACCTTTTCCTTTCTGAGCCCCACCCAACATGCTATAAAAACTCCATGGCCACCTATGCCACAACAACTGTTACTCCTGGGGGGATTCTGCACCAAAAAATTAAAAATTCTGCAAAATTCTACATATTTTATTTGTCAAAATAATGCAATATAATCACACCACTTTCACTTATTTTGGTAATTTACTTAAACTACCATACAGAAAAAAAAATCCACAGTAAGTGTTCAGCCTTTCCTAAAAACATGAAAGTTAAGTTATTAATAGTTGGTAACCAGTACCCTGCATTCCAGTTATAATTCTGGATTTTCATTTAAATTACATTACAAAACACCAAACACCAAAATAAAAGTAAAGCAGAGTGTCATTTGAAATTGCTCAAACTTTCACACATGAAAGTCACACAGTTTTGCTAATCATTGTCCTGTATTTCAGTACAATCTAATATTTTCATTTAAATTATAGTCCAGAAAACAAAGAGCCTTCAAGTTTTTCTCACTTAGTGATTTCCTTCTGGCAGAAAGGATCAAACTGTACAGTGAAAAACTTCTCTCTGCAGCTGCAGAATTTGAGACTGCATTTATGCAATTCAAGGCCAGCTTGGCGATATTTGGAATTCTCTCTTTCACTGAAAGCCAAAGCACTTACGGGTCTACAAAAATAGGTTGACTTTGAATAGTTTCAGGCACAATCTTTTCCCTGTTCAGGTACCTCAGAAAAATGAGGTATTGCTTGAAAATACTCTCAGTGTTCAGGCAGGATATAAACATGATGAGGATCAAATAACCTACAAGCCTTCAGAAAATTCAGACCTGGTTGTCCAAATCGCAAATATTTGTCAAGCTTTCCAGAAGCTTCATGGAATATCTCTTTAAAGAAATCTGACAGGCAAGTCTTTCAACAGTAGATAAGTTTTCTGCCTCTCTAAATTGGAAGAGCTCTGAGGTGCTTTCTGAAGGCAGCTCTAGATGTGAGCTGAAATAAATTTATTAGTCTCTAAGGTGCCACAAGTACTCCTGTTCTTTTTGCGGATACAGACTAACACGGCTGCTACTCTGAGTCAAACCCTTTAACAGTGCAAGGCTTCCTGCTCTCAAATGCCAGATATAAACTCAGAATTTGCTCACATTTCTGTGCTAGAAAAGTGATCTGCACTTTCAACAATGCATACTTAGTTGGGTCATTCAGCATATTTTGAATAGTTTGCACAGAAACTGGAGAGCTGCTGTTACACTCTTCATTAAAGAACTCCTTGTAGAACTGAAAGTTCTTGCAGTTTCTGGTTCATTAAACAGAGGTATCTCCCTTTCGTACTACCGGAGTTATAGAACATGTTTTTGAAGCACCATACAAATGCATCAACCAGCTAAAAAGGCTTTCTAAATGATTCACCAATTAAGTTTACAGTATGTGCCAAACAGGTGATACGCACAGAATTTGGAAACAGTGTAGTAAACACAGAATCAAATACTTTTTTCATGTAACTAGCATCGTTAGTATCAATTACTACAACATTTTCATGATCAATCTGGTACTCATTTACTGCTTTGACTACAGCCTGTGAAGCAGTTGAGTGATTAACAGGATCTAAAAACACTGTATCCACCAAAAAAAGAGTAAACATGCCCACTGCAATCAGGTTCTAATGGTGCAAGCAGTACATTCAGAATTGATCTCGCCTCATCATCACACCATTCAAAAACAGCAGCAATTTTCTTGTCTTTAAGCTTCAGTTTTCCTTTTCTTTGAGGTACACTTCAGTCAGCTGTGTCCTACCAGCAATTGCACCACCATTCCCAGACCCTGCTGTCAAGAAATTCTCTCACAAGTGGGTGGTCAGTCTTTGACAAGGTGATGTTGGCACCTGCTAATGTCTTCACCCATGGTGTACAAATCTGAAAGCAGAAGAAGTTAGATAAGTCTTGAGAGAGGACAAATGTTTACTACCCCTGTAACATCGTTAATATTAGATTAATACATTTATTCGTATTATATTTAGTCCTGAATTTCTAGATTTTAATTTAGATTTATAATAAATGATCACATGATTACACACACAAATACACACACAGAGTAATATTTAGTTATCTGGCTTATGCCTCTATCCATGAAGACTAACTCAATAACAAAAATGCATTATTAAATTACAATCAATTGTAAAACATCATGTGAAAGCTAGTGCAAAAGTTACATAGTGTAGAGTGTATTATCAATAGAAAACTGACCAAACTCATCACTTAAAATAAAAAGTTTAAAAACAGAGCTGTCTATTCAAGATCTTTGAGCAAGTGAAGAGACCACATCGCTATAGCTCTTCTATGCTACTTATCTTATATTTCAGTATTATAACATTTTCTTAATTTCCACTCACCTCCACATGTTCTTTCTTTTGTTTTTCAGTGTACTTGTAATGGCCTTCTGATGTTGGTTTCTGCCTTCCTCTTGAGTCGCGTCTTCCTTCAATATGTGTTTTTTTGATGCAAAATGATCCACAATTGCAGACCGTCGGTCATGATTGAGAACAACATTACAGGATGTGCAAAATAATTTGTCCCCATCTGCATGCAGTTTCGTAGGGGATTCTGGAGTACAAGAAGCTGGTGCAGCCATTTTTGATGCATGATATGAAGGCTGTTCAGGTGGTGCAAAACAACAAATATCCCTTTGGTAACTTCATCTGGACCTGGCTGGCTACTCTGGGAACTGCTTGGTTCTGACTGTCTTGACATTTTATTGACTGCTTGACAAATGTTTTATTTGCCCTCAACGTTGTTGTTTTTTTAATATGGTAAGTAAAATAGACTCTGAGCTGTAATCTAACCCCATTGTGCCACTCTGGCACAGGAAAAAAGCAAGAAAGCACATAGACCTTCTTAGCTGAGGATTCCCTTATGTCATTTACTATAAGTCTCCTTTACACCACTCTGGCCATGTAAAGGAGCCTTCAAACTTTTACACCTGTTTTAGGTTCCTGGAGGAATTGGGGTGACCAGAAAGAAAGTGAAAAATCATGACGGGGTGAGGGCTAATAGGCTTCTATATAAGAAAAAGTCCCAAATATTGGAACTGTCCCTGTAAAATCAGGACATCTGGTCACCCTAGGGGGAATTGA
This sequence comes from Lepidochelys olivacea, assembly GCF_965140295.1. Taxonomy (NCBI): domain Eukaryota; kingdom Metazoa; phylum Chordata; order Testudines; family Cheloniidae; genus Lepidochelys; species Lepidochelys olivacea. The sequence continues at coordinate 150,044,442 of NC_140413.1, read as the reverse complement.
CTAAGAATAGGAACAATTAACTGACAGCCGGAACATTAGAAGCCTGCTTACTTAGCGGTTACATTTCTGGTCTGCCTCAGGGGACAGAGCCTGGCTCACAAAGCCCTACCCCTCCAAGCCAGGGGCACCACGAGTCTCTCACGCATTTGCACGCAGGCACACACCCAACCCCGCCCCCTAAATGTCTCTCCATGCATGCATGCACGCCCGCCTGCCCAGCCCTCCTCTTGCTCCCCTTCCCCATGTGGTGATTTAGGTCTGCCGGCTCCTCCAGGCAGATGCGCCTGGGCTGCTGGGTAAGGGGCATGGGTTCCCCACAGATTTCTTTGTTCCCCCATTTTTCTGCAGGGTAGCAAAGAAATCTGTGGACAGTATGGATTCTGTGCCCTCGAAATGGTGCAGAATTCCCCCAGGAGTAGAAAGTTTTTCTGCAAAAGCCAGGGCCGGCGTTAGGGGGTAGTGAGCAGGAAAATTGCCCGAGGCCCCATACCACATGGGACCCTGCAAAGCTAAGTTGCTCAGGCTTTGGCTTCAGCCCCAGATGGCAGGGCTTGGAGCCCTGGGCTTATGCCCCACGTGGCAGGGCTTCCACTTTTCACCCTGAGCCCCAGTGAATCTAAAGACAGCCCTGCTTGACGGATCCCTTGAAACCTGCTTGCATCCCCCCAGGGGCCCTGGACCCCTGGTTGAGAACTGCTGATCTATCTGATCAGGCATTTGGCCCCTACCCGTAGCCAGCTGCAAGAAACCCCCAGGATGGTGAACCCAGCCTAGAACAAAGCAGAGCAGAAAAGGGACGTGACACGGTGAATAGTTAGTTACCTCTGGCTCGTCCCGCCAGTCAATGTTCAGATCCCCATCGAACCCTTTCAGGGTCAGTCCCAAGCCTCTTCTTCCCTTCTGATTAGAGGCCTCAACAATATCCTTCCTTCCCTGGTTGTATTTCCCCAGACCTTCTCCTTCTCGGAAGCCCATCTTGGCCTGGAAGACAAAGCAAATAGAGTATATTGGAAGCATCCAGACACAAATGTATGCACTCCTGTGAGCTGTGGGCCAGCGGGATAAATGATACCAAGTTGCACTGCTGTGATTAAAAAGTATGGAGTGTGCTTAATGAATCTCAATTGAGGCTTTCAGGATTCTCCTTCCGGCTCATTCCCATGATGAAGTGGGAACTTGATCTAGAGAATTAAATTTGTAAAGACAACGTCATTAGAAACGGTTTAGCTTTACAAGAAAAACCTGCTTCATTGAAAAAACAGTGGGGAAGCCAGCAGCCATTTGTCACCACAGAGCGTGGATGGTACAAGCTCTGCAAAATGCTGGTGCAGAAAGTTTCACACTGGGATGAATCTGGCTGCAAACAAACAGATGCCCACAACTACCAGCTAAAATGCACCTGTAAGAACCTGGAGCAATGCAGGATTCTCTCCCCCTTAAGAGCAGCTTTTATGACTTAGCCTAAGAGAAGAATTGTCATTAACTTGCACTTCTTACAGCTTTTCTCTTTGTAGGTCTCAGACACTAGACCGTGAAAAGAACCTACATGGTCACGTTTCATTCTATTTAGTAGAGGGGGAGCACACACACGCACGCACACTTAAACATGGGCTTAGGAGGAGTCAATTTTAATCGCTAAATTGTCTATTTCTCCCTTCATTTGAAAACCATTGTTAACTACCAGCCTTTCTGAGAGGGGAAGTTAAACACATCAGATGGGCAGCAGGTATCTCCATGGGCAGCTGTTCTACTGTCTATTCTATCTGGCAATGAATTCCTAACACACACACTGGTCAAATCTGACAACTACTGAATCAGTTACATATTGACTTCTACGGCCATTGAATTTTGAACAAAGATTTAGTACCAAAGGGTTTTTGGTTTTTAATTTCCTGCTAATACAAAATTGTTAGTCTCCCTCTGGCAAACACTTTGACGGATACCATCAAATCTTTATACCCAACAGTGTAAAAAAAATTAAACTTCCCAAATGCACGTATCTGTGCTAGGTGCTTGAGAGACTCTCAGGGCAGCAGAAAAGACAGTTCGTAGTTACAGCACTGGACTGGGATGCAGGAGAGCTGGATTTGATTCCTGGCTCAGCCACGGACTTCCTATGACACCTTTGGTAAGTCACATGCCTCAGTTTCCCAGGTATAAAATGGAAACAGCACTTCCCTACCTCACAGGGGTGTTGGGAGAATAAAATCCTTTAATGATCGTGGCGCTCAGATACTATGGTGATGAGGGTCAGATATTTATTATTTGTATTAACAAAGCACTTACGAGCCCTAGAGATAAAGGCCTACACAGAACTGGATGCACAGAGAAAGACTCTCACCCTGCTGTCTGTCTACTCTAAGCACAGGGATGCTGTAGTCCATTTAGGGCATATTACAAAGAGAAATCCTATTATTTTATTAGAACAGACAAAAGTGGTGTAATCCATGGGAGGGGGTTGGTGATCGTCTTTAAAGCTCAGCTGGCAGCCTTTCTATAAAGATTCTGGCTCTAAATGTGATGGACGTAGCTTTAATAAAACAAAGTCACAGGTGCTTTCTTTGCAGAGGGTTAAACATAAATTTTATTTCACCTTTCCCCAAACTGCGAAAGGACGTGCCAAAGCATCAGAAACAAACCAAAAGAAATTCTGATTTTACAGCCAGGGTTTTCAGTATGCAAATCTTCCTCAATGCTGCACCAGCTCATGAGGTTGAACCATCCCAGCATCCAGATTCGGCCTGCCTGTAGCTTTCAGCCTTCAAACTGACTGCATAACAGTTTCAGTACTCTGCTCTCAACTTCCTGGTCTGAGCATCCGGGTTTTCATTCTGAAGGCAGCAGTCTCAGTTCACAGGCTTCAGCCTTACCTGCACGCATAAGGCTTGCAATCTTTCAGAACTACTCCCCATTCACACACACAGGAAAGCTGCTCTTACCTGACCCTACCCCTGCCTTGACTGGCCCAGACTCTACCTTCCTCACCAAGCCTCACTGGATCTTTTCATAGTTGGATTAGTTCCTGTTTTCCTGGCTAACTGTTGTCATGACAGCCTCAACTTATTTCAAGGTGCCTGCACTCAAACTCTGGAATTTATTTAATTCCCAAAGAAAGTGAAAAAGGAACTAGAACAGGAAAATGCTGCACCATAAATAGACAAAACAGGTGGGGGGAGGAAAGGGAAACATTCATACTCCATTCATATAACTTTTACTCAATCATATCTCATGCAACACAATTAGTTTTATAAGCCACAGAAACTTCTTAAAAGAGGAAAAAGGCTTCCCTAACTCATACAGCTCCACAAAGCCTCAGACAACCCTGTCACATGCCCTTCCCCTTAAGAGGGAACTACTGTTTCCATCTGCATCTCTCTATATCTCAACAGGTGGTCAGCATTTTTGTGTTGACTTCCTGCTCCCAAGTGTTCTCTCCAATTAATACAGTTGTAGGGCTAAATACCACCTAGTAAAGCATGTGTTCTTATCCTTCATTGTATTTAACCAGGTGAGCAGATGGTGATGAGTTACTAGGATGAGAATGGAGCCTAACAAGTAATATCTTTGCATTTCTACATCTCATTTTATTGCAAGACATTCTTCTTCTAGCGCACTGACCCATTGCTCCCTTAGGAATAGTTTCCTACTAATACAGGAGATTAGGTATTTTTCTCCTTTCTTCTCTTGGATTAATACAACCCCCAATCCTACTTCAGATGCTTCTGGTTAAACTATAAAGGGTTTCTTAAGACAGGATTTACAGGAGGAGTTCTGTGCTACAGGCCTTTTTTAATGCATCAAAAGCAATTTGACATTCTTCAGTCTAGTTTAGCCCTTTTCTTTTTGGCTTTTTTACTAAATCCATCAGAGGAACAGTAATCTGTGATAACTGGAGAATAAACCTATGATAATAGCCAGCTAATCCCAGGAAAGATCTCCCCTCTTTCTTTGTGAGGGGGATTGCAGCCTCCATAACTGCTTTAACCTTGGACACTTCTGGCTTAATTTTTCCATTGCTAACAATATATCCTCATTATCTGGTCTCAGAACTGCCCAGCAACACATTTGAAGATTAACAGTCAAATGGCTTTAGCTATCGCACCTGTCACCAACTCTATGTGCTTCAGGGGACTTTCCCCATCAGGACTGTAAATGATGTTATCTAGGTACACCATAGCATAGCCTACATAAGGCCATAATAGCCAGTGCACAAGGCACTGGAATGTTGCTAAGGTTCCAAACAAGCAAAACAGCATTATCTTAAACTGATACAGTCCCTGAGACAAGGTAAAGGCAGTTTTACATTTGGACTCCTTCTCAAGGGGAACTTGCCAATAACCTGAGGCTAAATCCAAGGTACTGTATGTAGTACTGCCTAATAAATCTGACAAATCATCTATCTGTGGCATAGGGGAATTATCAAATTTTGAAATGGCATTCAGTTTTCTTAAATTTATACAGAAGTGGCTTTCCTCAGGTTTGTTTGTTTTTTAGCTATCACTATTGGAGAGCACCCAAGGGCTGTTTGATGGCTCAATTATTCACAGAGCTAACATTTGCTTTATTTCCTCCTCCACTTTTAAGTTTCAAGATGTCCTGGAATCTGACATGATCTTCTGGGGAGAGGAGCATGCCCTTCCCTGTCAATAACATACTGAATCACATAATTTGTTCAAGGCACAGCAGAAACTATATGCTGGAATTTATTGATACACCAGTTCTAATCTGCATGTTCAGCAATTAATCCACTGCTTTGTGGGATGATCTCCTGTCTCCTGTACTTTTTAATCTGTCATAATTACATTATTATGTACTTCAGGGAGAACTGATGTTAAATTCCTAGTTTTCCTTTAAATCCAGAGTTTAACACATTTAACAAATGTATCTCTCTCTTTTCTGAGAGTTTGATGTCATAATCCACCAGTTTTACTGGTCTTATTATAATAAATGGGCCTTGCCATTTACCTAGCAGCTCATTTTCGGTAACAACAGAACTTTACTCCCCATCCTAAACTGTTGTTCCCGGGCCTGTTTATTGTACCACCTAGCTTGTCTAGCTTGGACATTCTCTAAATGTTCTTTAGCTAGTGGAAGTGTTCTGCAAGTATGTTCCTCATGTTTATAACATAACACTAGAGGAATCAACCGTTTGTCTCTCCCAACTTTCTTCAATCACGTCTAATGGACCACGAGGGCTGATGGCCGCACAACAAATTGAACTGAGCTTGGGGGACTTCTCAATATGAAAATAAGAGACAAAGCAACACTGTAACCCTTCATCTAAGTTCTGACTACATAGCTTTTCAACGTCTTTTTTAAGGGATTGAACAATCCTTTCCACTAGGCTATATGGGAATAATAAGGGGTCATCTGCAGGGGTTTAATGCTCAGGAGTTGGTATAATTCTTATCAGGGATGCCTGGAAATTAGCTCCCTGATCCATCTGAATTTCTCTTGGGATTTCCACCTGTGACCCTAAGAACCACTCATTGCCAGCTGACAAAGGGTTCACTACTTAGGCTATGTCTACACTAACACTTTTGTCAGCAAAACTGTCGCTCAGAGGTGCAGAAAAAAAAAAACACACCCAAGGGCTGGTCGAATTTAGCCATGTTAGGTCAATTTTATAAGCAATGCGGCTACACAACCAACCTCGTTTCGTCGCCCTAAAGAGTTCTTAAAATTGCCTGCTGTACTCCTCCCCGACAAGGGGAGTAGCGCTAAAATCGACCTTCTTGGATCGAATTTGGGGTAGTGCAGACGCAGCTTTGTGCAATTCGACAGTATTGGCCTCCAGGAGCTATCCCAGAGTGCTCCATGTGACCGCTCTGGACAGCACTTTCGACTCCAATGCACTAGCCAGGTACACAGGAAAAGCCCAGGGAACTTTTGAATTTCATTTCCTGTTTGGTCAGCGCGGCGAGCTCAGCAGCACAGGTGACCATGCAGTCCCAGAATCACAAACGAGCTCCAGCATGGAGCAAACGGGAGACACTGGATCTGACTGCTGTATGGGGAGAAGAATCTGTGCAGGCACAACTCTGATCAAAAGGAAGAAATGCTAATATCTATGCCAAAATCACACAGGGCACGGTGGAGAGAGGCTACACCAGGGACACACAACAGTGCTGCATGAAAGTTAAGGAGCTCAGGCAAGCCTACTACAAGACAAAGGAGGCAAACGGTCGCTCTAGGTCAGAGTTCTATACATGCCGCTTCTATGATCAGCTGCATGCCATTCTCTGGGGGGGGCACGACCCTATCAGTACCCCACCACTGACCCTGGACACCTGCAAGGGGGGAGTCTCACGCAACACGGAAGAGGCTTTTGTGGATGAGGAAGAGGAGGAGGAGAATGCGCAGCAGGCAAGTGGAGAATCCATTCTCCCTGACAGCCAGGACCTTTTCATCACCCTAGAGCCAATACCCTCCCAAGGTGAGTTGCTGGACCTTGAAGGTGGAGAAGGCACCTCTGGTGAGTGCACATTTGTAACTACAGTACAGGGGTTAAAAGCAATTGTGTTTAATGTTTGATTTGCCCTGAAGAATTGGGATGCATTCACAACCAATACAGCTACTGGAAAAGTCTGTTAACGTGTCTGGGGATGGAACTGGAATCCTCCAGGGACATCTCCATGAAGCTCTCCTGGAGGTACTCTGAAAGGCTTTGCAGAAGGTTTCTTGAGAGAGCTGCCTTATTTCGTCCTCCACAGTAGGACACTTTACCACGCCAAGCCAGTACCAAGTATTCTGGAATCATTGCAGCACAAAGCAGGGCAGCAAACGATCCTGGGTTTTGGTCGCACTCATACAACATTCGGGCTTTATCTTTCTGTGTCAGCCTCAGGAGAGCGATATCATTCACAGTCACCTAGTTGAAATAGGGGAATTTTTGTAAGGGAACAGTAAAAGGACCCTGTTCGTCCTGGACTATCTGTGCTTGGCTAAAAGGGATCATCCTGGAGAATAGCCACGCGGTGGCGGGGAGGCATGTGCTGCACATCCACCCCAAAACTGCAACCCCTCCTTTTAAACAGCAAACCCCACTGGCATTGCTTGCTATGGGAAAGGAGGGCGCTGCAGTCTGAAACCATTCCCACATGTTATGAAGGCGGAAGAAGCCAACCCCGTGTAGTCTTTGGCTTATCATGGCTGCCTGAAAACCGAATTCTGTTGCCCAGCTGTGTGTGATGTGTCACCATACCAGCAGGCGCTCAATATAAAAGGCAAAATGCGACCTTATACCTAAAGCACAGGTGCTGTCTGCTATGAATTGCTTGATTCACTGTGAAAGTGTCTCCCTTTTGTTCTCAGAAATGTATCCTCTTAAATTTTATTCTCCCTTTTTATCCCCCCTGCAGGTGCAAATATTTCTATGCTCCCCGTATCAACTCAGTCTCTGAGATTATCACAGATTAAAAGGTGGGAAGAAAAAAAAAAAAAAAAAAAAGCACTTGCGATGACATGTTTTCCGAGCTCATGCAGTCCTCCCACGCTGATAGGGCACAGCTGAATGCATGGACCTTTCCTGACCATTCAGTGGCAGCGGCCAGGAAAGCATTCAGTGAGCGTGATCAGAATATGCAGGAGGAGATGCTGCGGCTGATAAGGGAGCAAACGGACATGATCAGGCATCTGGTGGAGTTGCAGGAAAGGTAACAAGAGCACAGACCGCCACTGCATCCATTGTATAACCGCCTGCCCTCCTCTCCAAGTTCCATATCCTCCTAATCCAGACGCCCAAGAAAGCTTGGGGGGGTGGGGGAGGGAGGGAGGAGGAGAGAAGGCTCCGGGCACACAGCCACTCCACTCCAGAGGATAGCCCAAGCAACAGAAGGCTGTCATTCAAACAGCTTTGATTTGTAGTGTGACTACAATAAGCAATGTGGCCTTGTCCTTCCCTCCACCCCACCCGGGCAACCTTGTCAGTGATCGCACTTTTTTTTTTTTTAAACAAAGACAGACTACATGGATTCAAAACAATAGGGACTTTATTTCCTTTGTCAGCTGTGGTCAAATCGGGGGACGGGGATTGGCTTACAGAGAAGTAAATTCAACAAAGGGGGCGGTTTTGCATCAAGGAGAAACACACACAACTGTCACACCATAGCCTGGCCAGTCATGAAACTGTTTTTCAAAGCCTCTCTGATGCGCAGCACACCTAGCTGCGCTCTAATCGCCCTGGTGTCTTGCTGTTCAAAACTGGCCGCCAGGCGATTTGCCTCAACCTCCCACCCTGCCATAAACGTCTCCCCCTTATTCTCTGATATTATGGAGCACACAGCAAGCAGCAATAACAATGGGAATATTGGTTGCACTGAGGTCTAAACTAGTCAGCAAACTGCGCCAGTAGGCTTTTAAATATCCAAAGGCATATTCTACCACCAGCCTATAGTTGACCTGCTCCTTACCCCTGTCCAGGATGCCTGTGTATGGCTTCATGAGCCTTGGGAGCAAGGGGTAGGCTAGGTCCCCAAGGATAACTATTGGCATTTCAACATCCCCAACGGTAATTTTCTGGTCTGGGAAGAAGGTCCCTTCCTGCAGCTTTTCGAACAGCCCGGAGTTCCTAAAGATGCACCTTTCCTGACCATCCCTCACTGATGTCGGTGAAACGTCCCTTCTGATCCACCAGTGCTTGCAGCACCATTGAGAAGTACCCCTTGTGATTTACATACTGGTTGGCAAGGTGGTCTGGTGCCAAGATAGGGATATGCGTTCCATCTATCGCCCTACCACAGTTAGGGAACCCCATTGCAGTAAAGCCATCCATTATGACCTGCACATTTCCCAGTCGCTAACCTTGCTAGCAGGTGGTCACGGATTGCCTTGGATATTTGGATCACAGCAGCCCCCACCGTAGATTTGCCCACTGCGAATTGATTCCTGACTGACTGGTAACAGTCAGGCTTTGCAAGCTTCCACAGGACTATTGCCACTCGCTTCTCAACCGTCAGGGCAGGTGTTATCTTGTATTCCTGCGCTTCAGGGCTGGGAAAAGCAACTCACAAAGTTCCAGGAAAGTAGCCTTATGCATGCAAAAGTTTCGCAGCCACTGGGAATCATCCCATACCTGCAACACTATGCGGTCCCACAAGCCTGTGCTTGTTTGCCGGGCCCAGAATCGGCGTTCTACTGTATCAACTTGCCCCACTGCCGCCATGACGTCCCAATTGCCACATTTCGTGCTTTCAGGAACATCTCTGTGCATGTCCTCCTCACAATTGTCCTTGTGCTGGCGGCTCCTAGCCAGGTTCTGCACATACTGCAGGATAATGCACAAGGTGTTTACAATGCTCACAACAGCAGCGCTGAGCTGAGCGGGCTCATGCTTGCCATGCTATGGCGTCTGCATGGATAACCCAGGAAAAAAGGCGCAAAACGATTGTTTGCCATTGCTTTCAAGGAGGGAGGGAGGGGAGACTGACGACATGTATCCAGAACCACCCGCGACCATGTTTTTTGCCCCATCAGGCATTGGGAGCTTAACCCAGAATTCCAATGGGCAGCAGGGACTGTAGGATAGCTACCCACAGTGCACCACTCCATGAGTCGATGCTAGCCACGGTATTGAGGACGCACTCCGCTGACCGACTGTGCTTAGTGGGGACATACACGATTGACTGTATAAAATCGCTTTCTAAAGATCGACTTCTATAAAATCAACCTAATTTTGTAGCGTAGACATACCCTCAGTGACATACGTTACACCAACAGAAGCACCAGCGTGGACAGCATTATGTCCGTTCGCTGGGGGTGGTTTAATTATGCCAACAGGAGAGCTCTCTTCCGTTGGCATTGAGATCTTACAGCGGCAGAGCTGTTGTAGCACAGCTGTGCCGCTGTAAGGGCTCTAGTGTAGACACGGCCTTAATGTCAACAATTCCTAACAGATCTGAAACTCACTATACCTAATACTACTTATGGATAAATACCATGAAAGAGCTGTGCCTTGACCAATGTCAAACAAAAGCTGGTATCACACTGGTCATTAATATCGCTATGATACGTATGTCCAGATGATATTTAAAGAGGTATGTGCTCCTACTGAAAACGTGTTTTAAACTATGTAACAAGGCAGAGTTGACCAACAGATTTTCTACCAGGCAAAGCATGTCTATTCACCTATCCCTGTCCTCTGATGTGAATTAAACATTATAACCCAGACACAATGGGAGCTACATTTGCATGTCAAGTCAACATAAGGATGCAAAGTTGACATGGGGTCAGCACACTAGAGACCAACCAACCAACGAGGGCATTTCAAATGTTTACGGGACTCTACCTGGAGAAAAGAAAGCCATTTGAGGTGTCCATTTACTGAAGAAATCACTTCAAGGGGATGGGGTATTCATGAAAACTTGGATCCTGGTTTTGATTGAAAACCAGCAGCACTGTCAAAGACTGAATCCTTGGGAGAAAAATCTTCATTAAATAGGAATCTACTTTATTAAATAGGAAAAAGATTTTATTAAATAGGAAAGGTAACCATTAGTAAGTATGGACGTAGGATTGCATTTTATGTTATATGTGTAACCCTGTTTCCATTTATCTTCACTCGCTACCTTTTAAAACTTAACCTTTGATTCACAATAAATATATTTCAGTGCTGTGATGTTATAAAGGACTTGATTTTTTACCAGTGAGTTTGACTGGTGAGTTTTACCAGTCAAGCAGTGTGTGTACACCGTTGCTTTTGGGAACAACATACCTGATAATTTCTGTGAGCGTCCAGTGGTTAAGGACTGGATACTACAGGGGGATGCTTTCAGAGGAGCTTAGGGATTGGAATGCACCTATTGCTAACCTGCAAGGGGAAGTGAGGGCTTGCAAGGCTTTGAGGAGTCTGCTTGGGTGGCTAAGACTGGCGGATCAGGTCAACCAGTTTAGCACCAGCCAGACTCTCTCTTGGTGAGGTAGGAGGGAAACAATGGTGACTCCCAGTCCTGGGCACCGCAAGAAACTGTCACACCACCCTAGTAAACATGGTCACCAGCTCCTCTGCAATTCTCCTGGCAGTAGCACTGTGTAAATGGAATGCCTCAGGATATCGGGTTATACAGTCAAATAACTAAAATGTATCTGTTCCCCTGGGTACTCCATTCTGACGGGGTCCACAATATCCATTACAATCCTTTCAAATTGTATGTGTACAGTAGGACTCAATCAATGGATATCTGTCTTAATTGCTTCTGGTGCCACCAACTGACATTCAGGGCAGAACTGACACCATTAAGCTACTTCTTCAGGAACACTGGGCCAGAAAAATCTTTGTAAAATCTCTTGTTCCTTAAGTGGGCCTACGGGGAGGGACTTGATGAGCCATCTTCATGAGCCCCTGCCTAAAACCCTGGTGACTACCAGCTGTTTCACTCACTTTTCAGTCTTAGGGTGCTCACATATCCATACAATATACCATTCTGGACTATACGGTAAGGGAATTTAGTTTGACCAACATTCTTCTCACCTAGTCCTTTAGAGAAAGGTTTGAGGGCATAATCCCTCTTGCTGATATTTAGCAATATCCATATTGTATATATGGATACTTGCAAGCCCTTAGCCCTTTTCCTTTCTCCCCTGGTAGGGTGAGTCTTTCCCCTCTCCTTCAAAAATATCTGAAAAAAGGGAAGATAGATCCTCATCCTCTTCTTCCTTAAAACCTTTTCCCAACTGATTATGACTGTTACTACTTGAAGTCAGGCTATCAGTCTCCTTTATTAAAAAGTTAGTGAAATTAGGAAGATCTTTCCCCAATACTACAGGGAAAAGGAAGCTTTTCAGCCATGCCCGTTCTCATAGGAATCTCTTGTCCATCTACTTGGAGCTTAACTGCTGCCAGGGAACATGCTTTAGTGTCTCCATGGACACACCTAACTGTTATTGAGTTTATTGGCTGTGTATGTTTCAACATGTTCTTGAACCAGGGTCAGGTGACTCTCAAATCCACCAAGGCTTTTACTAGCCTTCCTTTTAGTAGTACTAGTTTTGAAGCGAAGGTCTCCCCCACCCAACATGGAAAAGTTACCAAATTTTCCCCAGGAGTGGGTCTTAGCCCTGGAACAAAACCTCCTCAGGTGCCACAGTTTGTCACATTGGTAGCGATCTTCTTTTTGGGTCTCCCATCCCACAACGTTCACCTCACAAGTAATGATGGGATTTGTTCTTAACCAGATTCAACATTGTTCCTGCTTCTGCCTTACAGAGAGAAAATCCTGACATTAGGAGAAAGAGTTCCTCAGTCTCTGCTCCAGAGCCCAGATCTGAAGATCACCTAGCAGGTTGGATAGAAACAATTCCAGGACAAGTATCTTGGTCATTTGAGCAAAGATGCAACGTTTCTGGACTTAATCCATTTTTTAAATAAATTCCTTCAGATGTTTACTATCTTCAAGGGTCTTCAGAATTTCTATATCAGAAGGACTAGGACTTTTGTTGCTAGATCTCTGGATTATACTACCATCTCTACAGGGTTTCCATAACCCTTCTGTAGCCCTAGGCTTCTTGGTTCTCCAGTCCACTAGGCTTGTAGAGCCTTTCCAGTGAGATATGGGGTAAGCCAGATGATCTTGTGGCCATCTGCAGGGCTGAGTTACCCTTTTGAATGTCAAGAGACTTGCCTCCATATCTTCTTCTATTTCTGGATTCTCCCATTCTGCGGTCAGGCGGGGTCATCTCAGCCCACTGCTGATCCTCCTATTTGCTTTGCTCTTCTTGGCATTTTCTGGACTCTGCTGTTAGTCACTGTTCAGTCTCCATCTGCTATCCATCTTAACATCCCCGTCTCTTTCAATGTTTTAATGTCTGCAACTGGGGACTTTAAAGACCACCCACCCTCCACTTGGGGCCCTACCTCCAGTATAGCATCTCCAGTGGCTCCAGCTAGCTCTTCCTCTGACCATCTTTCTTTCCTGGGCAGTCAGCAGCCAAGCAAAAGTCTTCCCACTGGGTCTTTTGGGCTTTGGTCCAAGTTCCAGGGCTTCAGACCACCCTGTCACAATGCTACAGAGAAGCAAAGGCTGGAAGAAATATGCATCATGTAGGCAACTATCAGAGACGGGAGGATCAAAAAAAAGAATTGGTCACCTGAAATTACAAGTTAGGCAGGCATGTGCGGGACAAGGCTTGAAAAGTGTAGTGCAGCGTCAAGATAAGTGGTTAATATTGTATGGCATGAGCACTTCACTGACAAATGCCACACCCTAGAAGATCGAGCTAGCAGTCTTTTCTCCAACACACACAGGGCTAGTTAGTGAAGTATACTCAGAAAGCCAGGCGTTGGATTTGCCACTGTTGGTGTCCAAAGTGGACTTAATTTGCAAAATCCCTCATTTGGTGACCAAACTCACTCTGTCCATGCACACACGCGCACACCACTGTAGTCAGAACTCACACTGAATCCATTGTGCTCTACCAGGTGAAGTCACCAGCTCTCCAGTTGGCTGTGCCATTAGTACCTGTGCTATTCCCATGTCACAAAGGGGTATCACTACTTTCACGTCCCCTTTTTCTGATATTTGTTAGCTCTAGAAGTTGCTGCCCACTCTCAGGCTGACGTCTCAGAAGCCCACAGGGGATCTGGTGCTACTTGAAGGAAAGATTATTTTTAGTAACATTTGGAAGGCCCGCTCTGAAGTTATAGCAAGGTACTTATAGCAAAGTAAAGCCTGCATGACACTTTAATAAAAGCTTCTGCAGTTGCCTCAGTGGAAAGGTCCCCAATTTGGAAATGGTGATATAACAATGATCTTCATCAAGTTTTACAAATGATGCAGGACTCCAGCGCCTCAAGCTCACAAATGCATTTACATTTAAATGTATTTCAAAGATTTGCTGAGCCACAAACTTCCTTGAAATTCTGCTGCCTGGGGCTAATAGGAATAAGTTTCTGTACAGAATGTGTGTGCAGCAAGGCTGACTTGGATTTGAATGGATCACAGAGTTAGTTGGACTGAGTCTCCCTTGCTACTAAGAAAGATGAAATTCACCATGGTTCTAGCCTTCTAATTAGCATCTGATCTGCCCGCCGTCAGTCATCACTGACTGCGATTAGTGCAAACAGAACAGCGCTCTGCATAAATCCTGAGCTTGAAAGATACAATGGTGAATGCCAGGGGCATCTCTCACAGCAGAATGTACTCAATTTTGCTCTCAGCTGCTCATCCAGTTTTAGCAGCATGCTCGAAAGTGACTTTGACCTACCATGAGCTTTTGGGAGACGCTGTTATACATGGAGTAGCGGGAGGAGGTGCCCTCCACAAGAGAGTCTGCTTTGAACTCATTGCTGCCAGAGCCGAAGACTGGACGCCTCTCATCGCTCTCACTGTCAGACCCACTGCCGCTACTGGAAGACTCTGAAAATGAAACAGAGGGGAGAAATTAACAAGCGTTTGTTTCGCTAATCAGAGGGGAAGCTGTATATGGGAATTCCAAATTCACATCCCAGAAGGCTAGGGGATAGTAAAGAATCTGCTTCAATAGCTCAGACTGGCTGTGGGGAGCATGCAGACTTCAGATACAACTCTCAAGACAAAATACCAGCTGTCTTGCTACCTCATTCCACCATAAAGAAGGTGAAAGACAACCCTCTCCCCCGGGCTGCCACTTGACTTCTCCCTTGAGAACAAGCTGACATTTACATTTGTGATAAACACCAATTCACACTCTTTTCCGACTAGTAGAAAATGTTTTAGATATGTGGATTTACCGTACCTGATAATACCAATGGGGAAAGTGGGGGTCATTCTTGACCACAATGATAATCCACTTATGCCCTGAACTAGGATATTTAATTATCCTTATCTTGCTGCATATAGGTAGGACCAAATTCTTTACCTTGCATATGTAAGGTGCAGATGTACCATAGCCTTGTATTGAACACATCTTCTCCTTAGCCCTCTATAATTGAGCAGTACACTGAAATGCTGTCAGAAAGTGATCCGAATTTCAGCAATCCTGAGGAGACCCCCATATGGCAGAATCTTCCACAACAACAAAGAGTGGGCAGCTGCCAAACCTCCTAGAGGTAGTGTTATCGGGCAGTGGGACTGTTACTGAATGAGATTATGTGGGAAAGTTGGTGGACAATACTCCTCCTTGAGCAGATGCACAGCTCAGCGAAGCATGCCGGAGACCTAGAGTGGAATACCAGCCCAGCACACTGGATTCCAGGAAGGCAGATGCTGGTATTTATCAATAAAAAAACCAAGAACAAAATAAAGCTTTTTACATGAAACCTCTGTTACACTGGAAACCAAACTCTACCCACTTGCTGGGAGTAGGTCAGTGTAAAAGGCTCCAGCTCTCTCTCAAATACCTGCTCACCAAGTCTCTCTGGCCCAGTCAGCATTGAGGACTTTACACTGGTGTAATTAGACTGATGGAGCTACACCAGTGCAAACCTCCACAGACATGCAAACCCTTCACATAGACATCATTTATTGCCAGCTCTTGCTACCTCCACAAAATACTGCCTCACCCCCACAAAATCAAACTTAAATGTTGGACTGTAGCTTCCCAGTGTGTGCGTGCGTGTCATTTCCCAGCCACCCGACATATAAGATCCTTGGATAAGGTGGCAGGGACTGAGTTTTCCCTCCTCCTGAACCAGACCCCATCTCACCCAAAAACAGGGAGCAGTGGGCTAAGGAGCAAGGCAGCCCCGGCTGGCCTGACCACCACTGGTAGCAAGCCTCCCGACTACCTTCCTACCACAGGGTTCTGTGGGGTATCATACAACTTATATAATCCTACCAAGCAGAGAGCTCTGTGGGAACCCCACAGTGCAACCCTCTGCTTGGGTTCAATGGTCCAAATGCTGACACCCATCAGTATCCCCTGCTGCAGGGAGTGGTAGAGGACCTGCCCAGGGTCATTTACTCTTTGAAGCAGTGGCTGGGGTTCCAGCAGCAATGACCGGGTTCCCTGTGCTCCTAATAGCAGCTGTCAAGTCCTTTCCACCTCCCTACTCCCCTCCCCATAACACCACAAGCAGCACAAAAGCAGCCATGGCTGCACCAGGTACACTTGGGTCACTTTTGGAAGGTTTCCTTCACAACCATAAGGACTAACACAACCTCTCTTAAAAGGAAAGCTGACTCAAGAGATTGAAGGCACTTGCCCAGGAAAGATTCCTGATCATCCTGATCGCATGAGTTTTTCAAGCCTTGCTCTGGCTATCAGAAGTTCCACAGATTGATTGTGCGTTGTGTGGAGAAGTGCTTCCTTATGTTGGTTTTAAACCTGCTGCTTATTCATTTCATTGGGTGACCCTTGTTTTTGTGTTAGGTGAAGAGATAAATAACACTTCCTTATTCACTTTCTCCACACCAGTCATGATTTATAGACCTCTGTCACAACCCCCATTACTCCCATTATTTTCCAAGCTCAACAGACCCAGTCTTTAATCTCTCCTCATATGGAAACTGTTCCATACCCCCCCGATCATTTTTGTTGCCCTTCTCTGTACCTTTTCCAATTCTAATATCTATTTTAAGATGGGGTGACCGGAATCACACACAGTATTCAAGCTGTGGGTGTACCACGGATTTATATAGGGATGTTATGATATTTTCTAGTTTATTATCCATCCCTTTCCTAATAGTTCCTAACACTGTTAGCTTTTTGTTTGGTTGGTTTTTTACCACACACAGCCGCTGCACACCGAGTGGATATTTTCAGAGAATTACCCATGACGACACCAAGATCTTTCTAGAGTGGTAACAACTACATTAGACTCCATCATTTTGTATGTCTATTTGAGACTATGTTTTCCACTGTGCATTACTTTGCACTTATCAACATTAAATTTCATCTGCTATTTTGCTGCCCAGTCACGCAGTTTTGAGAGATCCCTTTGTAACTCTTCACAGTTAGCTTCGGACTTAACTATCCTGAGTAATTTTGTATCGTCTGCAAATTTGCCACTTCAGAGTTTACCCCCTTTTCCAGATCCTTGGGGGACCCTACTGTTTACCTCTCTCCACTATGAACACTGACCATTTATTCCTACCCTTTTTGTTTCTTATCTTTTAACCAGCTACTAGCTCATGAATGGACCTTCCTTCTTATCCCATGACTGCTTACTTTGCTTAAGACCCTTAGGTGAGGGACCTTGTCAAATGCTTTCTGGAAGTCCAAGTACACTATAGCTAATGGATAACCCTTGTCGACAAGCTTGTTGACACCCTCAAAGAATTCTAACAGACTGGGAAGGCATGATTTCCTTTTTCAAAAGCTGTGTTGACTCTTCCCCAATATACCATGTTCATCTATCTCTCTGATCATTCTGTTCTTTACTATAGTTTCAACCAGTTTTCCTGGTACTGAAGTTAGGTTTACCAGCCTGTAATTGCCAGGATCACCTCTGGTGCCTTTTTCAAAAATCAGTGTTACATTAGTTATCCTCCAGTCATCTGCTACAGAGACTGATTTATGCAATAGGTTACATACCACAGTTCGGAGTTCCGCAATTTCATATTTGAGTTCTTTCAGAACTCTTGGGTAAATAGCATCTGGTCCTGGTGAATTATTCTTAAATTTATACATTTGATCCAAAACCTCCTCTATCGACACTTCAATCTGGGGCAGATCCTCTGATTTGTCATCTAAAAAGAATGGCTCAGGTGTGGGAATCTTCCTCACATCCTCTGCAGTGAAGACTGAGGCAAAGAATTAATTTAGTTTCTCTGCACCTCAATTATCCATTGGCCCACTGGTTATTTGGCAGGCTTCTGATGTACTTTTTTTTTTTTAATTGCTATTTGTGTGTCTTTTGCTAGTTGGTCTTCAAATTCTTTTTTGGTCTGTCTTATAATACTTTTACACTTGCCTTGCTAGAGTTTATGCTCCTTTCTATTTTCCTCAGTAGGACTGACTTCCAATTTTTAAAAGGATGTCTTTTTGTTTCTAACTGCCTCTTTTACTCTGTTTAACCATGGTGGCGTTTTTTGGGTCCTCTTACTGTTTGATTTTTATTATTTGGGGTATAAATAGAGGCTCAAATTAAATTTTAGTGTTTTTAAATAGTTTCCATGGAGTTTGCAGGCATTTCACTCTTCTGTTTGTTTTAATTTCTATTTAACTAGATTCCTCATTTTGTGTAGTTTTTTGAACTCCCTTTTTGAAGTTAAATGCTACCGTGATGGGGTTCTTTGGTATTTCCCTCTTACAAAGATGTTAAATTTAATTACATTATGGTCACTATGCCAAGTGGTTAGTTATATTCACCTCTTGAACAAGATCCTCTGCTCCTTTCAGGAGCTTGCCTCTCCCCTTGTGGGTTCCCAGAACATCTGCTCCAAGAAGCAGACATTAACAGTGCCTAGATATTTTCTCTCTGCATTTCGTCTTGAGGGGATATGTACCCAGTCAATATGGGGGATAGTTGAAATCTCCCATTATTAGTGGGTTTTCTGTTTCTGTAGCCTCTCTGATCTCCCTGAGCATTTCACGATCACTATCATCATTCTGGTCAGGTTGTCGGTAGTATATTCCTACTGCTATTATTCAAGTCTGGAATTCAGTGGTACAGTTTGAATCATTTAAGATATTTACTATATTTGCTTATGCTTTCTTTCACATATAGTGCTATTCCCCCACCAGCATGACCTACTATGTCATTCCTATATATGTCTAATTATTTATTTTGCATCTTGGCACAAACCAGAAGCAAAACTAAAGTAGTAAAGAAGCAATACCACTCACAATTTTCTAAACATACTAAAAATATACAATAAAAATCTAAATATTAAGCTATATAATTGCTTAAATAAGTGTATATAGTTATACTGTACCCTTCTACGTAGCAAAAAGATGTACCAAATCTAGCATAAAGGCTCTATGTAGTTGTAAATCAACATGTTTTAATGGCTATATCAACCTGTAAAAATGCACCTTTCTTTAGAAAATAACTGAAGCACAAATGGAAAAGTTGATTAAAACTGGTTATTTAAATTGTGGCTTTCCACGTGGTGATTTAAATTGGTGACTGAAATTAATCCACCCTGGCCCCAAGGGTCCTTGGCACCGACATGTCGTTCCCAGTGAGGATGAAACAGCTCTTTCAGAGACATCAGGTTGCCAAGATTTTGTAGAATATTTTTAGTGATCGCTCAATAATTCTCTCTATTGGCTGGGAACATTTAGCAAGAATAGAGACCAGAGACTGTCTGGCAAGTGTCACCACAGCCACATCCTAGTTAAAGAGGCCCAGCTCCAGCCTGGAGCACCCACGGAGTCAGCACCTATAGGATTGACTGGGAGCTAGGAAGGTTTCTGCACTGCAGGGCACAAAGCTGCCTTCTCCCATATTGAGCTGGAATACTGCCTGACGCCTAATATTTTCAAAGTAGTCTGAGTGGGAGAAGACATTAGCCACAACTCCCATCTTAGTCAATGGAAGTCACTCAGTTAACACTTTAGCACAGCTTCGCAATCAGCCATTCAGCATAAGCAGAGCTGCTGGGCACCACTGTGGTTCCATGGCTAATGCTATCCAGTTAGAACCCAAGAGTGGGCAAAGCTATTACATTTAAAAAAAAAAGTCTAAATGTGAACATAAGAAATCAGGATTTTGCAGGTATATGGGAAAAAAGGCAAAATGAGTTTAAAGCAGAAAAAATATACTTAAGAAAGTTCCATTAAGGCCTTAATGGGCAATATTGTAATGACAATATAATTAACCTGAGTAATATGACCATCCTCCTTTAAAAAAAAAAATCACAAATTTTTAGGCAAAGAATTACTCTGCCAAAGCAAGAGACAGGCATAACTGCCTCTACAAGGACCTTGTCAGTTAATCTGTAAAACATTATTGAGAATCCAAGACATTATTTAGGATTGTCATTTAAGACTTTCATCTGAACTAATGCAGCAGTTACTCTTATGGCTCTAGGAGAAAGGAAACAGATCAGGAGTAAGAGATAGCACATTCTTCAATACATCAGTGATTCATAGATACTAAGGTCAGAAGGGACCATTATGATCATCTAGTCTGACCTCCTGAGCAATGCAGGCCACAGAATTTCACCCACCCACTCCTGCGAAAAACCTCTCACCTATGTCTGAGCTATTGAAGTCCTCAAATCGTGGTTTAAAGACTTCAAGGAGCAGAGAATCTTCCAGCAAATGACCCGTGCCCCATGCTACAGAGGAAGGCGAAAAACCTCCAGGGCCTCCTCCAATCTGCCCTGGAGGAAATTCCTTCCCGACCCCAAATATGGCGATCAGCTAAACCCTGAACATATGGGCAAGATTAACCAGCCAGATACTACAGAAAATTCTTTCCTGGGTAACTCAGATTCCACCCTAATATCCCATCACAGGCCATTGGGCCTATTTACCATGAATATTTAATTATCAAAACCATGTTAACGCATCATACTATCTCCTCCATAAACTTATCAAGTTTAATCTTAAAGCTAGATAGATCTTTTGCCCCCACTGCTTCCCTTGGAAGGCAATTCAAAAACTTCACTCCTCTGATGGTTAGAAACCTTCATCTAATTTCAAGTCTAAACTTCCCGGTGGCCAGTTTATATCCATTTGTTCTTGTGTCCACATTGGTACTGAGGTTAACTAATTCCTCTACCTCTCCGGTATTTATGCCTCTGATATATTTATAGAGAGCAATCATATCTCCCCTCAACCTTCTTTTAGTTAGGCTAAACAAGCCAAGTTCCTTGAGTCTCCTTTCATAAGACAAGTTTTCCATTCCTCGGATCATCCTAGTAGCCCTTCTCTGTACCTGTTCCAGTTTCAATTCATCCCTCTTAAACATGGGAGACCAGAACTTCACACAATATTCCAGGTGAGGTCTCACCAGTGCCTTGTATAACAGTACTAACACCTCCTTATCCCTACTGCAAATACCTCTCCTAATGCATCCCAAGACCTCATTAGCTTTTTTCACAGCCATATCACATTGGCAGCTCATAGTTATCCTATGATCAACCAATACTCCAAGGTCCTTCTGCTCCTCCGTTACAGTTGAACAGGGCAGCAATATATCTGGTATTTAAAAATAGAGTAACATCTCACAGGGCATACTCCCTGATGCAATGTATATCTAAAGTGAGTTCAAAGGAAAAAAAAGACGTGTGATGAATTTTACAGAACACAATCGCACCAATTAATAAAGTACTAAATTTCATCTGAGTTACAGCCAAATGGTGAATCATTAAACCAGCTTTAATAGCAATCTTATTTTTAAGAAACCATTTGACCAAGATGAAGGTTAGGTTTTAAAACAAATAAATTGGTTTGGGAGAAGGAGTTAATCAATCCAGTGGTCAAATACCATTTTACATTTACAAAATAAATTTATCAGAGTTCATGCTAAATTCAATCACAGCCATCTGCAACCAATGTGGCAGAGCCTACTGTGTGCACACAGAGATGCCTGAGGTGTGCCAAACTGAAGGCTATACTGGCAGATTCCCAAGAGCCTGAATGTGACACCGATACCTTTTCTGCTTCTTCCTAATGGACAGATAGATATGGGGGTAATGAGGGGGTTTGTGTGTTCGTTTCGATATTTCAGGCCTGTTTTTTAATGTTAGAAATCCAGGTAGTGACTGAAGAACAAGTGAAATGAGGTCAGCAGAAGAACAGAGAACTGTGAAAGTTATAGCAGTGGAGAGAAGAAGGGAAATGTAACGACTTTTAAAAACCTCTGTTAAGGTTATTCAACTTCAGTGACTAATTAACACTACAGAGAATGGATACATTTGGATTCAGCACACTGCCCTTTCAATTAAGGTGCATGAGCTCACAATATGCATCTTTTGAGAAATTCAGAAGGTCGTCCAGGTAAGTCCATCCATGACACTCTCAATATTTCTAATGTACAAAAGAAAAAGAGTAGATACAAGGGACAAAGCAAACAAAGGTTATATGATTCGTTGTTATTTTCAGATGGCAGTAAAGAGTGTCCAGATAAGATTATGGAGGGGAAAAAATTAATTCCCCCCCACCCCCAGTTTGGGGATAGAAACTGTATAGTCCTTCCTTCTAGAGAGGAAGGATGGTCTTGGGGTTAAGGCACTGAATTGGGATCCAGAATACCTGCATTCAATTCCAGCTGATTAATTAAATCCCTGAAGAGAAAAGCAGCCTTTCCTACAAGGCTATCTCCTTGCAACTCTGGTGCCCGTACTACTTCTGATCTTACCTTGAGTTGCATGATTACTACATGGAGGTTCATCATCGGAAGTGGAACTGAGGTTCAGTCCCAGATCTTCTGCCCTCTTTTTCTGCTTCTGGTTGCTGTTAAATTCAGGCTCTGCTCGTCTCTTCATTTTTACTGCAAGGAGAGAACAAACAGTAAGCATCCAGCAAGTTCATTTCCTCCAATACTGGGGCAAGGTCTGTGTTGTTGCTGCGGTCCAGCAGAGTGCATGGTTTTTCATGCTATTTGGGCACTATGCTTTGCCTCCAAAACCTGCCACAGATAAACGTCGTTGCTTTTCCCTGGCTGCCATCCAAAGCTGTTAGTTCAAAAATAGGGAACCAGGACACACAGCAGCTTTCCCTACTGTTGACCAATTTAAACCACAACTGTATGTGAAACCCCGCAACCAGGAGAAGAAAGAGTAACTGGTGAGAGGTCTCCCCACACTTGGGAACTCAGACATTTGATTTGGCTCCAAAAGGGCTTTTTAACAGTGCATATTAGAGATTCGTTCTGCACTAGCAGTACATAATTGAGGAAATGTAAGGTCAGTTCAGTGGGTGTTTTCAGTTTCCTCTGAAAAGCTGCATAAAGGAGTCAACTTCTTCTGAAGGAGGCAGAACATTCTGAAACCTGATCCTGCAAACGCGGATTTTTAAAAATAGTTTTCCCACCCTTTTTATAGCAAAGCTGTAAATAAGGATGCATACAGAAGTCTCTTTCCCATTACACTACATTAGTTGGGACCTGTCTTTCCTATTAAATTACATTAGTTGGGACCCTCCTTCCAGATGACATCATGGTATCCTCTCGCACTGAGGATCTCTCTCTGGGGGAGGGAACTCCAGTTATTAGGAAGAGACAGGTAAGTTGTGGGGGATTTGATCATTAGAAACACAGATAGCTGGGTTTGCAATGACCAGGAGAACCGCATGGTGCCTTGCCTGGCTGGTGCAAAGGTTGTGGATCTCCTGAGACATCTAGATAGACTTATGTGTAGTGCTGGGGAGGAGCCAGTGGTCATGGTACATGTAGGTACCAATGACATAGGGAAGGATAAGAGAGAGATCCTGGAGGCCAAGTTTAGGCTGCTAGGTAAAAGATTGAAGTCCAGGACCTCCATGTTAGCATTCTCTGAAACATTTCCAGTTCCATGCACAGGGCCAGTTAGACAGGCAGAACTGCAGGGTCTCAATGCATAGATGAGATGATGGTAGAGAGAGGAGGGGTTTAGATTTATTAGGAACTGTGGAAACTTTTTGGAAAGGGGGAGCCTATACAGGAAGGATGGGCTCCATCTAAACCAAAATGGAACCAGATTTCTGGCACTTAAAATTAAAAAGGTCATAGAGCAGTTTTTAAACTAAGGGCTGGGGGAAAGTCGACAGGTGCGGAGGAGCACGTGGTTCAGACAGAGACATCCCTTAGGGGAGGATCTATTATTGGAGATTCTCTATGTCCTAAGAAGGAGGAGAGGATGGAAGATGATAAAATACAGGTAGGATCTGATGAGAAACAGTCAAATGAAAAAAAGTCCAATTCAATTACATCATGTACTGGCAGACAGCTAAAAGTGACAAGTTTTTAAAGTGCTTATATACGAATGCTAGAAGTCTAAATAATAAGACTGGTGAACTAGAGTGCCTCATATTAAAGGAGGATATTAATATAATAGGCATCACAGAAATTTGGTGGAATGAGGATAATCAATGGGACATGGTAATACCAGGGTACAAAATATATCGGAAGGACAGAACAGGTTGTGCTGGTAGGGGAGTGGCACTATACGTAAAAGAAAGCGTAGAATCAAATGAAGTAAAAATCTTAAATGAACCAAACTGTACCATGGAATCTCTATGGATAGTAATTCCATGCTCTAATAAGAAGAATATAGCAGTAGGGATATATTACCAACCACCTGACCAGGATGGTGATAGTGACTGTGAAATGCTCAGGGAGATTAGCGATACTATGAAAATAAAAAACCTCAATAATAATGGGGGATTTCAACTATCCCCATATTGACTGGGTACGTCACCTCAGGATGGGATGCAGATAAAGTTTCTTGACACCTTAAATGACCGCTTCCTGGAGCAGCTAGTCCTGGAACTCACAAGAAGAGAGGCATTTCTTGATTTAGTCCTAAGTGAAGCACAGGATCTTGTCCAAGAGGTGAATATAGCCTGGCAGTAGTGAAGATAACATAACTAAATTTAACATCCCTGCGGCCCAACTTGTAGCATTTCATTTCAGAAAGGAGGGCTACACAAAAATGAGAAAGTTAGTTAAACAGAAATTAAAAGGTACAGCGCAAAAACTGAAATCCCTACAAGCTGCATGGAAACTTTTTAAAGACACCATAATAGAGGTTCAATGTAAATGTATACCCCAAATTAAAAAACATAGTAAGAGAACCAAAAAAGTGCCACTGTGGCTAAACAACAAGGTAAAAAGCAGTGAGAGGCAAAAAGGCATCCTTTAAAAAAGTGGCAGTTAAATCCTAGTGAGGAAAATAGAAAGAAGCATATAAAACCTGGCAAATTAAGTAGAAGAATATAATTAGGAAAGCAAAAAAAGAATTTTAACAGCTAGCCAAAGACTCAAAAAGTAATAGCAAAAAAAATTTAAGGACATCAGAAGCAGGAAGCCTGCTAAACAACTAGTGGAGCCACTGGACGATCAATTTGCTAAAGGAGCACACAAAGATGATAAGGCCTTTGCGGAGAAACTAAATGATTTCTTTGCATCGGTCTTCACAGCTGAGGACGTAAGGGAGTTTCCCAAACCTGAGCCATTCTTTTTAGGTGACAAATCTGAGGAACTGTCCCAGACTGAGGTGTCATTAGAGCAGGTTTTGTAGCAAATTGATAAACTAAACAGTAATAAGTTACCAGGATCAGATGGTATTCACCCAAGAGTTCTGAAAGAACTCAAATGTGAAATTGCAGAACTGCTAACTGTAGTCTGTAACCCATCATTTAAATTGGCTTCTGTACCAAATGACTGGAGGATAGCTAATGACACGCCAATTTTTTTAAAAGGTTTCCAGAGGTGATCCTGGCAATTACAGGCTGGTAAGCCTGACTTCAGTACCAGGCAAACTGGTTGACTATAGTAAAGAACAAAATTATCAGACACACAGACGAACATAATTTGTTGGGGAAAAGACAACATAGTTTTTGTAAAGGGAAATCATGCCTCATCCATCTACTAAAATTCTTTGAGGGGGTCAGCAAGCATGTAGACAAGGAGGATTCATTGGATACAGTGTACCTAGCTTCTCAGAAAGCCTTTGACAAGGTCCCTCACCAAAGGCTCTTAAGCAAAGTAAACTATCATGGGATAAGAGAGAAGGTCCTCTCATGGATTGGTAACTGGTTAAAAAATAGGAAACAAAGGGTGGGAATAAATGGTCATTTTTCAGAATGGAGAGCAGCAAATAGTGGTATCCCCCAGGGGTCTATACTGGAACCAGTCCTATTCAACATATTTATAAATGATCTGGAAAAAGGGTTACACAGTGAGGTGACAAAATTTGCAGATGATACAAAACTACTCAAGATAGTTAAGTCCCAAGCAGGCTGCGAAGAGCTACAAAAGGATCTCTCAAAACTAGGTGACCGGGCAACAAAACGGCAGATGAAATTCAGTGTTGAGAAATGTAAAGTAAATGCACATTGGAAAACATAATCCCAACTATACATATAACATGATGGGGTCTAAATTAGCTGTTACCACTCAAGAAAGAGATCTTGGAGTCATTGCAGATAGTTCTCTGAGAACATCCACTCAATGTGCAGCACCAGTCAAAAAAGTTAACAGAATGTTGGGCATCATTAAGAAATGGATAGATAATAAGGCCGAAAATATCATGTTGCCTCTATATAAATCCATGGTACACCCACATCTTGAATACTGCACGCAGATGTGGTTGCCCCATCTTAAAAAAAAACTGGAATTGGAAAAGGTTCAGAAAAGGGCAACAAAAATTATTAGGGGTACGGAACAGCTTCTGTATGAGGAGAGATTAAGAAAAGACTGGGACTTTTCAGCTTGGAGAAGAGACTACTAAGGGGGATATGCTTAAGGTCTATAAAACCATGACTGGTGTGCAGAAAGTAAATAAGGAAGTGTTAATACAAGAACTAGGGGTAATCAAATGAAATTAATATGCAGCAGGTTTAAAACAAACAAAAAGAAATATTTCTTCACACAGTGCACAGTCAACCTGTGGAACTCCTTGCCAAAGGATGTTGTAAAGGCCAAGACTATAATAGGGTTCAAAAAAAGAACTAGATAAATTCATGAAGGATAGCTCCATCAATGGCTATTTGCTAGGGTGGGCAGGGATGGCGTCCCCAACCTCTGTTTGCCAGAAGCTGGGAATGGGCGACAGGAATGGATCACTTGAATATTACCTGTTCTGTTTATTGACTCTGGGGAACCTGGCATTGGCCACTGTAAGAAGACAGGATACTGGGCTAGATGGACCTTTGGTCTGACCTAATATGTCCATTCTTATGTTACTGAAGAGTTTGCTGACAGATAAATAACCATTGCATAACCCCGGGGAGCAGCAACAAATGAGAGTCAATTACCCTCCATTGAACTCAACCAAGCCTGAGGAGTTTGCTGGGAAAAATGCCAGGGAACGGAATGCGACATAGGGATAAAAATACATACACTACTTAAGAGCAAGAGCTAGGTTCTGTTGGGGTAGGTGAAGTGCTGCAGGAATCTCAGTTAAATATTTAACACGAAGAACAAACAATATCAGTGTTTGTAGTCTAACAGGATTAAAACCCAAGGAAATAAAGAACTGAACGCTAACGGTCCGACAGGACCACAGAACCATCCAGACTAAAAATCCACCCAGGTGGAGCCACGGGGCCTTGAAGCTACTCTTACAGTAGCGTCAGCAGGAAGGAACTGAGCACAGTTCTGCCAAGAGATACACGTCGAGGGATGTCGCGAATGTAAGTGGGTGTTGCGGGATTGTAACCAATGGCAAAATTAGACCCACAGGTGCCAGCGATTCTCTCCTACTCGGAATTAGGAGGTACGTACAAAGCCCTTCACAAAAGACCGCAGCATCAGCCAGATTCATTAGCCCAAGGGGGCCCACTTCACTGGGGGCCCGCAGTCTGCTCTCAGGGCGGCGTCCCCAGAGGGCAGCGCAGAGCGGGACACCGTTCGCAGGGATTCGTGTTTCTCCAGCCTCTTTCCACCGCAGGCCCCCGGGAGCGCTCCGCGGGCCGGGAGCAGGGGCGCGCCCGCGATGGGGGGAGGGGAGGAGGGGCAGGGCACCAGGGAAGAGGCACAGCACAGCCGCCGCGCAAGAGCCAGGCCCTGGGGACTGGGGCAAACGCCGACCCCCGGCAGCTCCCCGCGGGGAGCAGGAAGGCCCCTGGGCGGCGGGCGCGGCAGGGCTGAGGGTCACGGGCGGCACTCACTGGGGCGGGGTCTCAGGCCGGCACCATGGCCCGCAGGCGGCGGAGGCGAGAGAACCAGGCCGACTCCGCTCCGCTCACTTTCGTTTCTCCAGCTCCCCGTCGCGCTCAGGGTCCTCCCTCTCTCCTGGCGCCTGCCAGTGACGTATGAGCCGGCTCCGCGCCTGCGCCCAGAGCCGCTGGGGCCGGGGGGGCGACCCGAGAGCGGGTTGAAAACAGGGCGGGGACGGGAGGGAAATGAGGAGGAAGGAGAAGGGGGCGGGACCATTAGTCGGGGCCCGCCGCTGCGGGGCGGGGCATCCTTGGGCCACGCCCCGCCACTAGGAGGGGCTAGAGCCGGACGAGCAGGGCGGCGCTCTGGGGTACCCGGCTTTCCCCCGTCCCCACTCCCCGCGCCGCCCTGGGGGCTGGCCCTGGCAGTCTCTCTGCATGGACGCAGAAACCCTAAGGCCCCGTGGGCTACTGCCTAGGGCTGGACGGAGAGGTGGAGCTAGGCCCAGCTTCCATAGGAGGAGAGATTAAAAAGACTAGGACTTTTCATCTTGGAAAAGAGACGACTGAGGGGAGATAGGACAGAGGTTTATAAAATCATGAGTGGTGTGGCGAAAGTGAACAGGGCAGCGTTACTTACCCCTTCACCTAACGCGACAACGAGGGGTCACCTAAAGAAATAAACAGGCAGCAGGTTTAAAACAAACATAAGGAAGTATTTCTTTACACAGTGCACAGTCAACCTGTGGCGTTGGTTGTTAGGGGATGTTGTGAAGGTCAAAAGTATAACTATGTTCATAAAAAGAATTAGATAAATTCATGGAGGACAGGTCCAACACTGGATATTTGCCAAGATGGTCAGGGATGCAACCCCATGCTCTGGGTATCCCTAAACCTCTGACTGCCAGCACCTGAGACTGGATGACAGAGGACTGATCACTCCGAATTGCCATGTTCCGCTCATTCCCTCTGAAGCTTCTGGCACCAGCTACTATCGGAAGACAGGTTGCAGGGCTAGATGGACCATTGCTCTGACCCACTATGGCCGTTCTTATGTTCTTGCATCAGGAACAAGGTCGATGACTAAGACTTACCAAGGACCTTAAAACTGGAAAGGGTTAAATGCACGATGCCAGGTTTTAGCCTTACTCTTGTTTTCCAGTAGACATTCACTTACCAGACCATGTATTCTGTCACCACCATAAGGTAAATCTTATTTTACATGCTTTACTAATATCTATTGGACGAAGAACTCTATTTGTGCCGTAGAACCCAAAATACATGAAGCTGCCAACTATTGCTCCATTTGAACTATTGCTGTCACAATCTGGTGCCCGTTAAGGTAACCCTACTTAGCAGAACTCACTTTTCAATGGTTGTTCCTTGGATAGTCTGTCCTCAGTGTGTTTCTGCTATTCTGCTCCTTGCAAAGAGCACATTTAATTTTAAAGGGGGGAAATTTACAGTTGTGAAGGGCTATTTTGTTGATAAAGGGTACATGCAGGTGAGCAATGCCCTGGTCTATCACATCATCTCATCTACACCCAATGCACCTACTACTGACAGTATTGGAAGGTGAGCAGATTTCATTAATCCTAGTCCTCCTTGCATTGTGGTTTTAACTGGCTTTAGGGAAGAATAGAAACCACCCACAGACACCCTGAGAAATTAATTTCTTTGACTTAAGTTTTGGAACAGGTATAATTAGACAATGACAGAAATAGCAAAGAAGCAAAATAAATATATTTAGTAAAAATAAAACAGGCAGAAAGAATAATACAGCAACATGGCAAAATACATCAGATAGAAGAAATCTGTAATCCTTGGGCTCCCGAGAGTTTATCCCATGTTAAATGGAAACAGATCCCCTTCTTCCACAGAGAGACCTGGGTTAGTGTCAACCATTCCCAATCCTCTATCGACACTCCTCCCCCGCAAGTGACTAGCACTTCTAAAGAGAATATGCATGTAGGAACTGAATGTCAAGAGCACAGGAGAGCAGAAAACCTCAAGGTAGTGTTGGCTCCTCCACAGCAGGAGAGAAACCTTATACTGAAGTTTAAGGAGGGTGATAGTTACCTGCACCTTGGTTCCTAGATCAGACATTTTGTCCCTGTTACAATCCTGATCACACAAATCATGTCAGGAGGACACACTTGCCTCATGGAATGGCAGCACCCTTCACACATTCCTGCAGTGAGTCTTTTCTTTAGCACAGGATAGTTTAAATTAAGAAATACTACATCCCTAGGGTTAGGGTGCTGTGTGTTTTAACTATATTAAATTGTTGGCTTATCTGCCCCAACAAATGCAGGGCACAATGGTCTGTGTGATTTATCATACAACTCCCTGAATGAACGAGTCTTTTGGAATAACTTCATAAAAACAGTAAAATGCTAAGGCTGCTATGACTATGAGAAGGGAAAATGTTTTTAACGTTAAGCAACCAGATCTATAAAAACGAGATCAGGACCCGTTTTTATCATTAAAGTCAAAAGTAATTAGCAGAATGAAGTTTGTGTCTCTGGGTGTGGCAGGCAGAACAGCAGAAGTGGGTTCACATTTCTCTTCTTTGAAGCAGGAGAAATACAGAAACGGGTACATACGTACACATGGATAGAGAAATACTACTACAGATAAATGTGGTTTTTTTCTCTCACACACTCAAACAGTACCTTTCAGCTAACAAAACTAACTCAAGTATATAGGCCAATGAAAACAGAACTTCACAGTCAGGTGCTTGCAAAAACGATGCAAGATTTGTTCACCAGCTCTTCAGTGAGGATTTTCTTTGCTGCAAGGCTAGTGTTATGTCCCAGCTGAACAGCAACATTTTGTAAACAGTAAAAATATGTAGATACAGTACTTTCCCCCTTCTTGCCTTGTGTTTTGCCACAGATGCTACCTCCCCACCAGGACCACCGGACATTCCATTAACTCAAATAGCAGCAGCACTTCTGAAGAGATAAAAGTTATCTCCGCTTCCGACAGGGACTGACTAGGTTTTTTAAGTTATTGTTCCTAGATGTGCTCATTTCCCACCTCCTTTAAGCAGGAAAAGGCCTGGAAAGAGAATGACTAAGATGCTTTGCGAGCAAGAGTACAGCACTGGTTAAGGCCGACACTTGGGTAATTCGGTCTTCTCCATCTCTACCTAACAGAAAATAAGTGACAGCAGTAGAGTAGCCAGAGACTCAGCACCCCAACCTACAATGAACTGAGCACTCTAGGATCCAAGGACGGTACAGGTACAGTCAGCCAAGTGTTACCGCTTAACGACACAAAGACAAGCATGAGTCAAGCGGTCATGTAAAATCACACAAGGAAAACCCATATTAAACTGGCACTGTACTGGTGTGTTAGGTGTACCTCTGCTATCTGCTGGATGGAATGGCAGGCCTGCTCAAATATCTATCCATTTTCTCCACTAGCTGAAATAAAGGAAACAGACAAACATTTGAATAGGTGTAATTCAACCCAGCAGACAAGCAGCGGAGCATGCAGGGAAACCAGGACGTTATTCTACTGATCAGGTCACAAGTGATCATGGAAATCAAAGTTTGTATGTAAACATACTTAGCATGACACGCATTAGTTTACCCCCACAATTCCAGTTTGTATGCTTTAGAGGGCAAGAAATTATACATTCATTTAAAAACAAAAACAGTGCTCTGATAAGCACTCTTCGTCTGCAGCTCGAATTCCAGGCTGTTCAACGCCTATCTTTCCAAACATCCAGTCCATTCACCTCTGACAGCAGTAGATCCAAGCACACTTGGGTTGATTCTGCATGGCTCACAGGCAATCCAATCTGTGATATGGGAGTTCAGATACCATAGATATCATAGATATCATCGTAGTCAGAGTCCTCCTCAAAGTCATCACTGTCATAACTGCTCATCGACAAGATGGAATAGATAGAAGAAATGATACTGCTCTCACTGTCCGTGGCTGGGTTCACTAAGACATCCTGTTTCTCTGCATTCAAAACATACACAGATACTGTAGTTAGCTGGTGGCTAGATTACAGTCAGTGCTAATTGCTAGAATTCTCTTTGAAACTTTAGTACCTCCTCTTACTGCCACACCGTACGCTTTACAGCAAGTTTTTCAAGCTGTAGGTCTGGAGACCATCTGGGTGGGGCTTGTCTTTTCTATTTATAATCTTGAAAAAACAACATGAATGGGATTTTCTTTGATTTCTTGTATGCGTATTCCAGTTCCAACAGGGCTGCAGGAATAGCACTGAGGGCAAGGAGACATTCTCTTCACCTCTTGTTAATGCTCTCCCTGTTGGTACCCAACCAAATGCTCCCTTGTTGGTACCAATCAATGTGGAGTCACCAGAGGAGATTGCAGCAGCTGGCTACCTCAGGGCCTTATCAGTAAGGAGGGTGAAAAGGAACAAAGTCAGAGAGGGGCATCAAGGAGCAAAAGACTTCGGAGGACAACAATGACTCCATTCAAGCCTCTGGAAACTATGGGCCTGCTGAGGCAGGGATTGTCTGCTGTTACTTGTTTGCAGAGGCCCTAATCTTTGACTGGAGTTCCTAGGTACTATTGAAATATAACTAATCATTCCCTGTTGAGCCTGTCTCCCAGCCAGTTCCCTTCTGGAATCCATGTATAACTGGAGCTCATTCCAGTTTCAGTCAATCTTTCCAACACTGCATAGAAACAAGCTCATCCATCTCACTGAAATGTGTCAAAATAAAGGCTATTATAACACTTTCTTTGCCGTAGTATTCAATTAATAAACACTGTATCGGGCTCACATGAAGTTGGGGCCTGAGGAAAGGATAAAATGTTTGAGAACCACTGATTTCCTGTACGTGAGAATGAAGTGGATTCCCATAAAGACACCATTTCATCTGGTCACCGTTAACTCCACGACAAGACACTTCAATGCTGCTTTGGTGTACTCTACAGATGTGCATATTAGGCTATTACACCTGAGCAGAGTCAGTTCTGCAGAGATGAAAGCAATCCATGAAGCAGTGCTGGAAAGCCTCTGAGCAGTGCAGCATTTTCTGAGGGAATCAGACTGATTTGGCTAAAGGTGGTTTTTTTCAGGTTAGCATTGACAATGTTTAGTGATGTCATTCTGTTTCACCAAGGAGGATCTGAAATATTTCAAAAGCACCTTTTGTTAGGATGGATCCCAAAGAGCTGTACACATTATACATAAAAGGGATCATGCACCCACCTCTAAAGGGGAACCAAGTAGTGATTTAACAGCACACAGCAACAACCATTTTTAGGAAGAGCAGTGGAGAATAAATTCTGTATTTCAGCACCTAGATAGTAGTGATGGGTGCTCTAGAAAGAGATTTGAAACAGGGATGTAGAATGGTGTTACCCACATTGGAATTTTGGCAGGATATCAAGCTTCACACCCTTACTAGTCTTGTTTTAATGACAAGTGGACAGAACCATGGTTTTGTGCCTCAATCATGCTGAGGCACTAAATTCAATATTGACTCAGAGGGAAGAGTGAGACCTGCTGAATCAGCAACACTACATGCAGCACTCCAGTTATCTTCAGCGGTCTCCCATCCAATGCCAACTATAAATTACTCCTCTAAAAAAGCAGATTAGAAAACAATATCCAGTAACTGTGTGCTGGTGCCACGCTTCTCCCTGGCATGTTGCCCGTGGAACTTGCCTACCAGCCCTCCCACCACTCAGCTTTCATATTGACCTATAGCCAGTAGGTTTAACCCACTGTCTAGAAGTCACTTGGTAGATTTTTCAAGACCTGCTCGGAGCAATGATAGTTTACTAAAAATATCACCAAATAAACTAATACTGCTTAGCCTCAGGTAGTGAAGTCTTCCCACTTCCCTGATTAGTACGGTTCATACAATATAGTCTCTAGAAAGTTCCTCAAACTATTTTACAATGCAACAATCTGGCTATGTAACATATTCTGAAATGATTTCCCATCCTAACCTCTGAAAAATCTACTGGAAATATTGACACAGCCGTAACCTCATACAGGAATAAAGGTTCATTCCCAGGACTCTGTGCATTCCTAGTGCATTCCTGTGGTATACAAGTGCCAAAGGAAGTTCTGTTAAAGACACGGAGACAGAGACAGCATTTGTCACACCTCATCCACCCACCTCTCACCTTTGCGCTCTCGGATGAGAGCCAGGCGGTGCTCCTTCATCTCCAAGTTCAAGTTTTCTACCATCCTGTCAATGCAGTTGTCCAGAACCAGGGAGCGCGTCTTGGATTGTATCTCCCGCCTGCAGATGGGACACTCCACTTTACGTTTCATCCATTCATTGATGCAGTAGGAGCAGAAGCTGTGTGCACAGTTCAGAGTGACAGCCTGTGGAGGTCAACAGGAAGAACACCATCAGAGCACTGAGATTGGGATAAAAAAAAAAATCCTGTGAAACTAGCAAAACATCATATGGGCATTTCCTCTTAGAGAAAATATTAGTGCCCTTCTTTAGTACCTGCTGTCTAAGGATCACACAGTACTTATGAAACCACCAATCCTTACAAGACAAGGTACGTAAAGATTATCCCTATTTTTCAGATGGAAAAACTGGTAAATGAAGTAACTCACCCAAGATTACAGCAAATCTGTGGCGCACTCGGAAGAGAACCAAGAACTTCAAAATTCCAGTCCAGAGCCTTAAACACTAGACCATGCTTTCAATTTAAAGCATATTTCCTGAGGCACCACTCCATAGTGAAACTAGATGGAGTTTAATTTTCTGATTCTCAGACACTAGAACAAGGTCATTGTGTTCAGGTTTCAACTGCTAAGAAGGAATTTCTAAATGACCCACTGAAATGAAAATAAACATTTCTATTCATGCTTTAATAACCTACATTTCAGGCCTAATCTGAGTTGAGTGTCCCTTCTAGGATTACTGAAGGGGAGTCAAATTCTACCCTTAGTTATAGCCATGCAGCCCCAGTTAATTCAATGAAATTGGGTAGGTATAACTGACAATAGAAAGTAACAATACTCAGCAAGGGGAGCAAAACAAAAAAATCTGGGTCAGTGTGAATAATTTCCTAGATCTAAAGGGAAGAAACTTAAAAACAACAACAACAACAAAAACTTTGCTTTGACTTTTGAAAATAAAAGCTTCTTAAATCCTTTCCCTTCTGAACAAAGCCATGTCAGTTACTGTACCTCAATAAAGTGTTCAGAACAGATTGTACACTGCAGCTCATTCTCCAGTACATCATTCATCTGACTCAAAACCTCCTCCTTTTGCGCTCTCGCCTTTTCCTTCTCCTCCTGTAAGGAAGACACACATGGTCACCTGCTGAGGAGCAAAGGGTTTACTAAATAAGGGCAGGAGATGGGGTGCAGGAGCAGTGGAGGAAAGAGACAGATACAGCACACAATCCCAGGGTTTTCTTGTTTCAGGTCTGCATTCTTTCTATATGGAGAGGAGAAGAAAGGGGTTTCAAATCAGCAACCACAGCAGTACAGAGAACAATCCCAGACACTGCAGAGATAGTTGTTACAATACATAGTTTCAACAATTACTGACGTCCTACTTTTGTGAAGAAGGTACAAGCTGAGTCAGGCTTTCCAGAATATCTTCCAGATCTTTCCTAACTACTTAAAGGATATTTCCTTGAAGCAAAAATTCACCGCAGGATGAACTTGGCATAAAAGGTCTAAGGTCAGAAGAACTATTGTAGCAGCAGGAATAGAAAGTATCTGTTCAGCCAAAACGGTTCAAATGGAGGAGTGCAAAAAAACAAGTAGAAGCTTGGGAATTTAAGATGCTTCCTTGGTCTCATAAAGTGATGTAGAGTGAAATGTAACAGGTTGCTAGTCACCAAGGTATACTAGGCATCTGGTCTACTTCCTAAGTAAAATGGAGAAAGTCACAACCAAAGCTACATTTAAAACAATTTTAAGGTTCTGAAGGAACCGAAAGTCAAAGGAAATGCAGCCAAAGATGGGAGATGCCATGTCCTCCTAGAGTAGGCACAATAGAGAGCTGTCTCGATTGCTTTCCATCATGCCCTAGTGCAGGAGGAGACATGCTTTAATTCAGTCAATTCCTTTGCTGTTTTCAGTCCCAGATAGAAGCTCGATGCAGTTTAGTTGTATGAACTTTAACAGAAAGTGAAACACTAGTTTTCAAACTCACTCAGTTCGGTAGGGCTTTTTTTGAGGGAGGGAAGATTGGGCCACTGCTCCTGCACATTGTGCCACGTTTCTCTGCTCTGCACTCTCTCTTTGGGTTTGAGCTTCCTCTACTAATGCCTATTCACAGTGCCACTCCATGTAGGGGACTGTCAAAACAAGGCATCTTTTCCTGTCATCCGGAAAGCAAGCCAGTCACCTCCTCAATATACAAGATTTCCACTGCTCCAGGCAATCGGAAGCTCTAAGGAAAGTACTGAACAACCTGTTTCCTCCATGGAAGCAAATTGTGCTGCTCTAATGAACATAACAGAAAAATCAATTTCAGTTCAGTACCTTAGTCGCTTCCAACTCTTTATTCTTTGCTTGAATGATCTCTTCAAAATCCTTCTTGCTACGGCTCAGCTCATCCATCAGGGCACGATGCTGTGAAAATATAAATCCAGAGAGATTCTCATAACTTGCCCCAATGAAACGTACATGCTCCCTACCATCCTGATCACTCACAGATTTTTGCCAATTTTTTACTGAATCAGTGCAACATGAGCCCAACTCCTAGGGGCTTAAGGACTCAAATTACTTCTTTAGATGAGGAATCAAAAGGATCAGTCTTCTATAAGCAAGTAAAATGTAGGCCACACGGTAACGCACAACTGGAAAAAACTCAA
This sequence comes from Lepidochelys olivacea, assembly GCF_965140295.1. Classification (NCBI taxonomy): domain Eukaryota; kingdom Metazoa; phylum Chordata; order Testudines; family Cheloniidae; genus Lepidochelys; species Lepidochelys olivacea. The sequence goes on along the minus strand of NC_140413.1, from coordinate 150,008,031 downwards.
GCACTAAGTAAACAGACTCTCAGTTAAAAAGGGTAATACCCTTATGTAATACATCAATAGATGGGTTAGTCACTGGATTCAGTATAGGTCAGAAAATACAAACCCAGTTTATCAGAAGTACATTTCTGGGGAGATATAAATCATACCCCAGTTGTGCCTCACTACACCAGGATGTGCAGGAATGGTGTCCCTAGCCTCTGTTTGCCAGAAGCTGGGAATGCGTGACAGGGGATGGATCACTTAATTATTACCTATTCTGTTCATTCCCTCTGGGTCACCTGGCATTGGCCACTGTTGGAAGACAGGATACTGGGCTAGATGGACCTTTGGTCTGACCCAGTATGGCCGTTCTTATCTTATCAGGTAGTGACATAAGAATTTGGGGGTTAAATCCCAAGAGGTTCCAGGGTTTTCCAACTCCCAGTGGGAGTGTCTCCTTGGGCTGAGGGTAACCAGGATAGCCCTAGTTAGCTTCTTATCCATACCTCAGGCCTTGTCTACACTAACACTTACTTCTGTATAACTTATGTCGCTCAGGGATGTGAATAAACCACATCCAAGAGCTGGTGTGGACAGCGCTATGCTGGCCAGAGAGCTTCTCCCACCAATATAGCTACCGCCTGTCGCAGAGGTGGAGTTGTTATGCTGACAGGAGAGCTCTCCCATCGGCAAAGAGCATCTTCACCAGACGCACTGCAGCGGCGCCTAAGTAGCGCTTCTAATGTAGACTAGGCCTTAACCTAATTAGGCTCTGAGCCTAACAAAAAATCTGGGCTCCTTTCAGGGAGGAGCAGATGGTGCTGCCTGCTTAGATCCCAGGACAAGGAGCAATGGAGACACAAGAGCTGTCCCATTCACATTAATTTACTTTGGTATTTAAACACAAAAACAGATGAACAAAGTTCTTTTATTTTAGTCATTCTAGAAAAAATATAAATATAAGTATAAATATAAATAAACCTAAACCCCTTAATAAAGACACTGGACTGATGGTTTATAACAACAATCTGTAACCCACTAATCTCACTTTTTGTCCTATGACTAAAGGGGTGTTAATGGGCCACTTCACCTTGAATGGTCCCATCAAATATGTGCTAACTACTTATGCTAAACTATCTGTTCATCTTGTATTTAGCTGTGACACTCTCAGGCACGTCTACACTACAATCTTAAATCAAGGTATGTTAGGTCAACTTACAGCCACCACAGTAATTACTGCGGTGGCTGATGTCCACACTACCCTCCCTGTGTCGGTGGTGCACATCCTCACCCGGAGCTTTTCCAGCGACTGAAGGGGAGAATGGCGGGGGCACAAAAACTTGCCAGTGAAGACATAGCCTGACATAGTTAGGTCGACATAAGGTAGCTTATGTCGACCTAACTCTGTAGTATAGAACAAGCCTTAATACCTTTCCCAGACCTGAAGAACTCTGTGTAGCACAAAACCTTGTCTCTCACCAACAGAAGTTGGTCCAATAAAAGATATTACCTCAGCCAATTTGCCTGTCTAATATCCTACAACAACACTGCATGGAAATACCATGACATGTGCCAATAAAAGCTGATTTAGAAAAAAGAAAGCAGCAGCTAGAGATGTGACAGCTAGCTTATAAAAAGCCAGTTAGCAAAGGTTCAGCCAACTGAGAAGTTAAATATTCATTGAAGCTACCTAAAGCTTTTAGATTGTATTTAGTGTATTTTTGCTCTTTTTCCACAGTATTTCTGTTTGCCAGTTATCATGGAGTGTGGAACTTGTCACCGATATCACAGAGACGAAAAGCAGTTGCAATCTGTTCCTGAGGGACAGTCCTAGGGCTCCTGGCCAGTTGCCGGAATAGCAGGCAAAGTTTAGGCATTCCCCACATTACACAGCTGGACCACGCCTAGCTTTGTAGTAAATTACCTCCTGCAGAACCTGGGCCAGTTGCTCCTTCAGATTCTCTTCCCCTTGCTTCTTCACTCCCTGAAAAAATAAGACACAAAAGGAGAGTTTTGCTGGGAGGAAGAAAAACAATTATGGAACCAAACTAAGCAATATAAAGAGGTCAGGAACAGCTAGTTAATTATTTTTGTCAAGATATGGTCACAGTCCAGACTCCAGAGAAAAATAATAATAATGATAATAATAATAATAAAAAGATAAGTAAATAAAAAGATTTTGGGGTCCATTCAAAAGTGTCTGGCAGTCCGGCTTTGGCCCACAGTCTGCCAATTGACTACCTTTGGGCTAGAGCAGGGATCTCAAACTCAAATCACCATGAGGGCCACATGAGGACTAGTACATTGGCCCAAGGGCCACATCACTGACACTTTTTCATACAAAGATATAAAAGCCCACCCCTCTGCCCCCGGCCCCACCCGCACTACACCCCTTCCATGAGGCCCTGCCTCTTGCCACCTCTTCCCTGCCCCCATTCCAACCCCTTCCCCAAAGTCACCACCCCATGCCAACTCCACCCCTCCCTGCCCCTATTCCAACCCCTTCCCCAAATCCCTGCCCCTGCCCCGCCTCTTCTCCGCCTCCTCCCCTGAGCACGCAGCTCCCGGCTCCTCCCCCTCCCTCATGGAAAGCGCTAAGTGCCTGGAGGTAGGTGGAGGAGCAGGGACCCGACGCGCTGGGGGCGGGGGATGAGGGGAGCTTGGCGGCCACAGGAAAAAACACCGGGGGGATGGGGTTGGGAGCTTGGCGGACCGCAGCAAATAACTCCACGGGCCGCCATGTGTTTGAGACCCCTGGCCTAGAGGAACAGGGAGAAGAGAGAAAACAGGAGTTTCTCTCATGTTCGAAACAGATTAATTAAGGAAGTGTCGCCAGTGTAAAGCAAACCTAAGAAATATCTCACATTCAGTGCTTCCCAGGCTCTTGAATGATCAGAGCCATTTAAACTCACACATTATAACTCTTTGTAGACAATATCCTTCGGTATTAAATATCTGAAACATCTCCAAGTTATTTTAGCTTTAATGGGACTAAAATGTTCATAAGGCAGAGAAAGGGAAGTAATAGGCTGTGAGTGGGGAAATGGAAATGTTTTAACTCCATTTGGGAACATCTAAAGAGATTAATTACTGTAGACAACTCCCACCTCTGCTTTGGATCCCTCCTCCAGCATGGGCAGAGAGAGAGAATCATCTGTCTTCCTGTATGCAAGGGTTCTACAATGAAATGTTCAATTATCTGGACCAATAGGTTTTCCTGGGTGTTCCCAGTTACTAGGCAGAATGACCAATCCACTTTCAGTTGGATTCTCTCTTGCTTTCAAACATACTTGTTAACAAACTCAAGTACAGAGAGACAGAGACCAAAACTTTTTTTTTTTTTTTAAATCTGACAGCTAGTTACTTATCTGCATGAATGTATACAGGCCTGTAAAACTTCCAGATTGAGCACTTTGTGAAGGAAACCGTATTTACAGGTAAGGAAATTGTCTAATGAATAAAATGCAGGAAGGGCAATCTGGATCAATGGAATAGCAGTGCCCACTGATTCTCCTGCTTGAATGGGAAGGGGCTTCCAATGCAACTCAGTCTTGACCTGGTAACCTATGTCTAGAGGTAGAAGAGGAGTTCAGTCTCAACGACCCAGTCAGTCCTTGTCCTCTCTACAACCACAAGGGAGAACACAGAAATAATATTCATTTCACACAGACTATTCAGCTTTCAAATGGCAATAATGCTTTTTACTATCAATTTGTGCTGAACCTGCCTTTGAGGTTAAACCCCATTACTAATCTCTTGCCTAGTCAAGCCCCTCTTGTTTCTACCCATTCTCTAGGTCTGTATGTTTGGCATACTTTGGAATGGATGATAATTTCCATACAAATGGGCATACCTCCAGAAGCTGCTGCTGCTGCTCCTCATAGAATATCTTCTCCAGTTGTTGCACCCTCTGCTGCTGATGTTCCTGTTCAGTGCACAACTGGTCCTGCAATTCCTGCAGCTCCTGCTCCATCACCCTGATCTCTTTTTGGCCAGACTTCCTGCTCTTCTTCACACTCAAAACAGCTGTCTGCTTCTCGTCCACCTTGACTTTCAGCCTCATTATATTTCCCAGGGTTTTCCTCAGCATTTCCAAACCAGTCCAAGACTGTGCCAGGCTAGAGGCTTTCTGGTCCTTATGGCTAAGAGATATAGCTTTCTCAGAGTTCATAGGATTACAATACACTGTAGCTTTATCCTCCTCCATGCTTGGTCCAGGAGAAGGTAGCTTGACATCCATGTTTTCTGTTGGCTGTTTGGCCAGTTCTGCCCTCCCCCATGAAATACCCAAAGGTTCACTATCGCTGGACACTCTGTCCCTTTTAGATCTTGAATTCGAAGGGCCTTCTACTCCAGATGCCTCTGATTCCTCCAAACTAAGTTTACGTTTAGTTCTTGCACCCTTAGGTTTCCCCATCAGTTGGTCATTCCTCGGGGCTAAAAATGGACTAACTTTCTCCCATTCTTCCTTAATCACTTCATATTCATATTCAGCAGTTTCTTTGTTATCCAAAGGCACTCCTAGTTGAATATGATCTCCTTCACCTATTGGATAGGCCTTTGAAGGATCAAGACGTTCCTTATTCAACCAAACACCATTTAAACTCTGAAAACAAACAGAAATCAGCAAAACTTATCAGGAGTACTTGTGGCACCTTAGAGACTAACAAATTTATTAGAACATAAGCTTTCATGAGCTACAGCTCACTTCATCGGATGCACAGAATGGAACATATAGTAAGATAAATAGACAGATAAGTTGGAAGTTACCATGCAAACTGTGAGAGGCTAATTAGTTAAGATGAGCTATTATCAGCAGGAGAAAAAAAAACTTTTGTAGTGATAATCAAGATGGCCCATTTAGACAGTTGACAAGAAGGTGTGAGGATATTTAACTTAAGGAAATAGATTCGATATGTGTAATGACCCAGCTCACAAAAGCTTATGCTCTAAATTTGTTAGTCTCTACAGTGCCACAAGTTCTCCTGTTCTTTTTGTGGATACAGACTAACACGGCTGCTGCTCTGAAACAAAACTTATCAATGTACATTTAAGTTAACTCCTCCACAAGTTATATTTGGTTGCTGCAAACAAAGCCTACCTTTTCAGAAAGAATATTTCAAAGACGATTCAACAAATTGTCTAACTAGCTTTTGCACTACCCAAACAACTGAGTCAGTGTCTCTTTTTCGTGTGTATGTGTGAGAGAGAGAAATTTAGTTATACCACTAGTAAGGGTTTTCTTCTACAACTCTTAAGAATAAAATTGATTTAGGCAACCACATGGAAGAAAAGGAAGGAACTATCTACGGTGGTTTAAAGAAGAAACAATGGTCTGAAGCTTAATGGGAAATGCTTGAGCTAGCCCCTAGGAAAGACTCTGCAACAGAGATCAATGACACACTGGAATGATTTGTCAAGAACACTTATTTGGGCATGTCACCAAAGAGTTCAAGAACAGGCTACAAAGAAAGACGGTTAAAGGGACTAAATTTATACAAAAAGAAAGCAGAGGGGAAAACGTAAACCAGCTCTGTACAAAAGTAGAGAAACACAAAAGGAAAGAGAAGACATACCAGAAGATGTATAACATAGCAATGGTTTTATACTAAAAAGAGGGCTATGCTAGATTAGACACCAAGAGAGGAAAAACTTCCTAACAATAAGAACAAATTGAGAATTGAATTGTGCTCAGTACAGACTGTAGTGTCATCAGCAATGGAAGTATCCCAAAGAAATATGATAACAAGCTTGAGGGAACAGTAGAGATGATAACATGCAGCAGGTGCAGCAAGGGGTTACATTCAGTGGTGAGCTGGAGCCGGTTCGCACCGGTTCGCTGGAATCGGTTGTTAAATTTAGAAGCCCTTTTAGGACTGGTTGTCCAGCAAGAGACAATCGGTTCTAAAAGGGCTTCTAAATTTAACCGGCCACTCCCCCCACTGATCACATCAAAAGTGGTACCTTAGGTGCCGACTCCGTGGGTGCTCCGGGGCTGGAGCACCCACGGGGAAAATTTGGTGGGTGCAGAGCACCCACTGGCAGCTCCCCTCCCCTCCCCGCCACCAGCCCCAGCTCACCTCCGCTCCGCCCCCAAGTTATGCTCCACCCCACTCTGCTTCCCCGCCCCTGGCTTCCCGCAAGTCAGCTGTTCGTGCGGAAAGTCTGGGAGGGCTGAGAAGCAGGTGGCGGCTTCGCACTCAGGCCCAAGGAGGAGCAGTGGAGGTGAGCTGGGGCGGGGGGGGTGGGGTGCGAGGAGGGCTGCCTGCGCAGCAGCAGGTAACTGGGGGGGGGGAAGGAGCGCAGGGGAACCGCTCCCTGCCCCAGCTCACCTCCACCTCCCTCGGCCTGAGTGCAAAGCCGCCGCTTGCTTCTCAGCCCTCCCAGGCTTCCCGTGCGAACAGCTGATTCACGGGAAGCCGGGTGGGGGTGGGCAGAGCATAACTCAGGGGCAGAGGCAGAGTGGAGGTGTCCTAGGGCCGGGCGCGGGGCAGGGAGCTGCCAGTGGGTGCTCTGCACCCACCAAATTTTCCCCGTGGGTTCTCCAGCCCTGGAGCACTCACAGAGTTGGCACCTAAGGCGCCACTTTTGATGTGATCAGTGGGGGGAGCGGCCGCTCCCGCTGCTCCCCCCCTCGCTACGCTACCCCGCTCCTAGGAGCCAGAGGGACCTGCCAGATGCTTCCTGGGAGCTGCCCCAGGTAAGCACCGCCGGAACTCCCCACCTCGCCCCCCAGCAGGTCTCTCTGGCTCTTAGGGGCGGGGTGGGGTGGGCACCCACTTCGGTGGCCCACGAGACTCTCCTGCCCAGTTCCAGGGGCAGTCAGTGGACAGGGGAGGGGGCTGGATAAGGGAGGGGTCCCGGGGAAGGGGGGGTGTCAAGGAACATGGGGATTGGATGGGGGCGGGAGCGGGCCATGACCCCCTCGTGGGGTGAGGAGGCCACCCTTTGTTAAGATTTTGGCAGCTCATCACTGGTAACATTTGATGACTTAGCACAATGGTTTCCAACCACTGCTATATACTTCAGGACTAGAACTTCAGATTTACATGACTGGTATGGTAGACACCTCTACCTAGCTTAACAAGGAACCTCTGTTGCCCCAATGAAAGAGAGGTTGGTATAGCCAATGGTATTGCTGTGGATGACTGGTACCCCCCAGAAAGATTGGACACCACAGATTTAGAAGGTCTCTTCCAGCCCTAACTTGTAGGAAAATTTGGAGATCAGTAGTGCAGTATTGTACAAATATTTCAAGGCAACTGACTGCAGGACTCAGCAAGGCCTTTTCTACTCTGATCTACTACAAGCCAGCTAAGGGGTGCATTTCAACACTCTCAGAAATAGAATGAGCATAGTTAAAGAATGCCCTCTGACTGAGAAACTATTGAGAGAGAACAAAGTGAAGCATCACAATGCAGTTAGATATACAACCTCAACATCCAGATCATCTAGAAGCTCTCAGTTACCCTAGCCCCAGAACAGAAACTGGAGCTTTGATCCTTCACCGTGTATTTTCTTGCCTTTGTGGACAAAAAGAACAGAGGTGGAGCTGCCATCACAGACAACACATTGTTCACCCGGAAGAATTTTAAACAGCAAATGTAAAAACAGAAGGTCTCAAGTATAGGAAAGAAAAAGTTAATACCTTTTATTTTTAGTTTACTTTTATAGGGATCTAGCCTATTTCTCGTCTCTATTTTTCCTTCCAAGAAAAGTGTGAAATTTACTTCTGTGGAAGGAGAACTACAGCTAAAATGGTGAGAAGGTGCATATGAACAGATGATTGGGGTCAGCACATCTCCTCTCCCTTACTGTCTCCAGTGGGTGCACACAAGTCACTCTGCAAGGACTGTAGTAACTAATCTTCTATTCAAAGTACAACACCGCTACTACTTGGGGCTGTGTGCAGGAGACAGAGGGCTGCTGATCGGGCATGAGGGATCTTTCCCTTTAAAATTTACTCCTCTCACTGCATTTCACCTCCAAAATAACTGGAATTTGTTGACTATTAGGGCATGCTGTAGAGCCCACCTCTTTTCCTGGCTCTTAGGGAGGGAGGGATTCTTGGAGCTAGTATTTGTAGATGGGAGATTGGTTATTTTCTGGGGGTTTTTTTCATATTAAAAATACAAAGCATTTAGAGTCTTGGCTATGCACTTTGTATTGTGTGCATCAAAACAAACAAGGTTGAGATTTTAATAATGCTCATTGTACGTCTTCTAATCCCTCCACCTATTCTTGGCCTTACAACTGAATCCTTTATAAGTCAACTTGTACTACAGAACATTCCAAATGTTACATCTAACTGGTTTTCACTCAGCTTCCTGACTTTAATAATTTTCCAGCCTGAAGGAAAGTGTGGGGAAAGGGACTTGAATTAAAGGGGCAAGCAACTTGCCATTGTCAGCAAATGAGATAGTAGGCATTTTAGAACTTGAATCTCAATTCTCTACTCTAGCCAAATGATGAAGATGTGTTTCATGTCCACCAATGGAATCAAAAGCCACTTTCATGATCAGAAAACCATCTCCAACTTTAGTTTATTAAAACTAAATTATAGTTGTGCCACTACAATAACTGGCACCAGCATTTAATTAACATTGCAAGAGCAATATCCTTTTTAAGAATGCCAGCCTTCATAGTTATTCTTTGCACAGCAATACAAAGTTCACAGACAGGCTCTTAGGACCAATACTCCCCACAGCATTTCACTATCTGATAGCATTAAAGTGCTCTATTAAAGAGAAGAAGCTAAAAGCAGGAAGTATCCCTTGTAGTCAGACATGAATAAGCCTCACACTGCATTCTGGGCCTCAGCTAGGATGAAGTTCCAGATTCGGGGTGCGCAACTAGAAGCAAATGTTCCCATAGGTCTTTTACCCAAGTTAGACTATATTACAGCATGACTCAAGGTTACCTGTACTTCATAACTATGACCCCGCAGCTACTAAGACACAGCTCCCAAATGGGAAGTCATCTTCAATATCTCTCAGTGCAATTAAAACTCCTTCAATCTCAGTACCTTGTTGTCTGTAACTGTCCACTGGCCTTGTACATTCTGCTTGAAAACACAGTGGTAACGAGAGATCATCAGTGGGCAGGTTTTTGAGACCAGCTGGTAGGTGAGACCAAATCCTCGGCCTATAGTTACCTAAAGATAAAAACAGTTTAATAGCCACCATCAGCAACAATAAAGAAAGAGTGATCTGCTTTGATTTTAAATACAGTAAAATAAACACATGGTATGAATTAGCTTTGTACAGTAGTTTCTACTGGGGTACAAAGTAGTAAGTTTAACACTAACCACACAAGTGGTTACTACTTATAACTTTTATTGAACGTGACATAACTTCATGTTTAAATCCAAGAGTCAAAAGCTAGAGGGAAGCCTTGAAAACGCCTGACGCACACTGGTGTTTTAGGAGTGGGGAACATTTGTGTCCATTTAACCAGGGTGGATGTGATTTAAATCAAGATTTAAATCACTAGTCAGAAAGACTTGATTTAATCATGGATTTCTACATAAAAGTGCATTCCTGTTGGGTGAAGATCCTGCATGTTCAGACATGTTCCTTTCATCATCTTCAACGTGGCTTCCTCCTGAGAAGGAACACTCCGCATGATGTTGTTTCCTTTGGGCAACCAGGCCTTGCATTTCTTTGTTGCACTGTTTGAATTTTGCACGCATGCCTGTCTTACCCACAGGCAGGGGAACTTAATTAAAATATTCCCAAACTGGGTCTCTTTTATGGACTGCTGCCATTATAGGTTTGCCCTTCTCGTGAGAGACTGGTCTGGTAGATCTCAAATCAATGAAGGCTACACTCAGAAAGACCTCAAGACTTCTGGAATATGCTACTCAAACAGTTTCACTTTTCTTTCTACTGCCTGTCCCTCCCTTCTCACATTTATCTCCAGACTTCTTCTCCTTGTCCAGATCTATTCTGCCCCAACAATCTTCTATTCACTGAACTTTTTGAAACTTTGCACTCTTAGAGAGAGGTAAGGGATTGACTCTGTGTATACAAACTGAGGGGGACAATAGGGTTGAGGTCTGTTATTTTGCACCTCTATATATTATTTATTTAAAAACATTTTTGCTGTTAACAAGCATGTTATCTCTGGAGACACAAATCCACAGTCTGAGAACCGCAAAACTAAGCATCTGTGATGGTATCTTCTAGACTGAGCCCTGAGTCTCATTGAGTAGATAGAAAGATTAACCTAAATAATCTATCCAGAAGCCCCTGGATCCCCATAAGATTGGGTCCCTGATCCATGAACTATTGGAACTCATTTACAAAACTTTTCTTAAACATTACATGAATATATTATCTCATACTATAGAGTTAGAATTTATAATCCCTATTCCATGATGAGATATCTTTGAGCTATAATCTTTAGATAGGTTTTTTCGTCAAAAAGCATTTTATCAAAAAAATCCAAATTTAAAAAAATCTGATTTTTTTTATTTTTTTTTTTTAAAAAAACATTGATATTTATCCACCCTAGATTTAACCGATAACAAATCTCCTTTAACTGAGTACTCCAACAACCAACCCTCTTCTGCCTTCTGGCTAGAATACTTGGAGCACATCTTCACTGGCAACGTGGCTTGTGCAGAGCCTCTCCCAGCGCTCTGAAAAAAAAGCCACCTCCACAAGGGGCATGGCTCCCAGCGCTGGTGCTCTGTCTATAGTGGCAGGTTACAGCACTGAAACTTGCAGTGCTCAGGGGGGTGTTTTTTCACACCCCTGAGTGAGAAAGTTGCAGTGCTGTAAAGTGCTAGTGTAGACAAGCGCTTAGTAAAAAGTCTCTGATAAAAGCTTCAGAAAAAACGTGAGGCTAGCATCCTCACATTTTCTTTGTTCAGAACTGAAGTGAGCAATCTTAGAAGCTTTAGCTGCATAAAGTCCTTCAGGTTGGTCAAGCATCTACAGAGACATTGATGTATAGCAGTATGACTCTCCAATCTTACTTGAGACAGCTAGAATCTCTTACTGAGCTGGAGTTCAGACACTGAAGGCTCACTTGGAGAGGAGAATTTTCCTTTTGAATAATGAGAGCAGGAGTTGTGGTTCCTCTAACTTGGGAGAGGCTGAAGTTTTTTATTGTTCAATCTCTAAGTCAATTTAACAAAGCATCTGAACAGTTTAGTTATTTCCTCCAATCCCTGTGACTCTCACAGGAGTCATCATTTACCTGAAGAGTATGGCACAGCTGAAAGACAGTCATCAATGCAACTTGAAAGTTCATGCTGAGAAATGAAAAATACCATTGTGGTCCAACAATTAATAGCAAAGGCAGCAAGATAAAGGTAACATCATTGATGTACTGTACTTAGATTTGATAACAGATGACATTTTGATTAAAAAACTAGAACAATGTAAAATAAATATGGCACACATTAAAGGGATTAAAAGTTGGCAGATAGGTCTCAAAATGTAATTGTAAATGGAGAATCACCATTGAAAGGGTGTTTCTAGTGGGGTCCCACAGGGATTGGTTCTTGGCCCTATGCTATTTAACATTTTTATCAGTGACCTGGAAGAAACACAAAATCATCACTGATAAAGTGATGACACTAAAAATGGGGGAGCGGACAGGCCCCTGATTCAGAGCAATCTGGATTGCTTGGTAAACTGCACACAAGCAAACAATATGTGTTTTAATACAGCTAAATGTAAAGGTATACATCTAGAAACAAACAATGTAGGTCATACTAACAGCATGGGGGACCTCATCCTGGGAAGCAGTGATTCTCAAAAAGATTTGCAGGTCAGAGTGGATTAGTCAGCTAAACATGTGCTCTCAGTGCAATGCTGCGGCCAAAAGGGTTAAAGTGACCTTTTGTGGCATAAACGGGAATCTCAGGAAGTAGGTTATTTTACCTCTATATTTGATACTGGTATGACTGCTGCTGGAATACGTGTCCACAATTCAAGAAGGATGTTGATAAATTGGAAAGGATTCAGAAGAAACACAAGAATGATTAAAGGATTCCTTATAGTGATAAGAAAAGGAGTACTTGTGGCACCTTAGAGACTAACCAATTTATTTGAGCATCCGATGAAGTGAGCTGTAGCTCACGAAAGCTCATGCTCAAATAAATTGGTTAGTCTCTAAGGTGCCACAAGTACTCCTTTTCTTTTTGCAAAGACAGACTAACACGGCTGTTACTCTGAAACTTATAGTGATAGACTCAAGGAGCTCAATCTATTTAGTTTAACTAAGAGAAGGTAAACGGGTGACTTGATTACAGTCTGTAAGTACCTACATGGAAAACAAATATTTAATAATAGGCTCTTCAGTCTACCATAGAGGTTCTCAAACGGGGGAGGGGGAGAATTATTTTGGGGAAGTTCTATGACCTGTGTTATACAGGAGATCAGACTATATTACAATGGTCCCTTCTGGTCTTGGAAACTATGAAAGAACACAACCCAGCATTTCACATATTTACCAAACAATCCAGAATTGTGCAGAAAGTCACATGATCCTCAAGGAAGTGAAAACTTACACATGCATACATCAGTATTGATCATGTCTTTTTCAAGGCCCTGAGTACTACTCCACACATAAATTACTTAACCGGTATCTACTTTATATTAGTCATTTCTGATTATTGTACCCTTTTTAGCTTCTGTAAGGCACAGATCAGAAAGACTCATTTTTACAGAGGATTCTCACCTGTTTCTTACATTAGGAATTCATGTCTTGTTAATCCTGATTTTCTAGTATTGAGAGGGGAAATTAACTCACTGCTTAAAGCCTTATTTTGGTTTTTTTGTTCCATTCTGTTTAATATATATCTGGTAAACAGCAGGGTGGAAGGAATCTGTCAGAATTTCAGCATCTCATTCCTTCAATTAAAGATTGAGAAAGCCCCCACTCCAGTTCCCTGAACCTCTGAAGAAAAAAAATTCTGCTTCCCCTCCATCACCACCCGCAAACATTTTAGGCCTTTTCGATGTCCAAGAGGAAACAAAAGGTCACAAACTCTCTGCTAGGACTCTAACACCTAGCAGGACCTGTAACACCTCTGGAGAAGACTTTCACTCATTCAAAGGACCATTAAAAAGCAACTCTGAGGAAGCTGCCACCACTCTGTCAAGATTTCCACACTTCTGCCCTAGTCAGCAAAGAGACCCTCCGCCTGTAAAGCAGAGGTGGCTTCCCCCAGTGAGTGGGAGGAGCTTGCACTCACCACTACCCCCTGGACCTCGCCCCCCACCACCAAAGAGACAAGGGCTGGAATGGAAACCAACCAACCCTCGCCCCATACCCCAAGGGCTGCTGCCTCTACAGCAGTCAACCAGGGATACGCATACCCCTGGGGCTACATCAACTCATCTAGATATTTGTCTAGTTTTACAACAGGCTATACAAAAAGCATTAGCGAAATTAGTACAACATAAAATTTCACACAATGACTTGTTTACACTGCTCTATATACACTATACACTGAAACGTAAGTACAATATTTAAATTTCAGTCTATTTATTTCATAATTATATGGTAAAAATGAGAAAGTAAGCCATGTTTCGGTAATCGTGTGCTGGGACGCTTTTGTATTTTTATGTCTGATTCTGTAAGCGAATAGCTTTTAAGTGAGATGAAACTTGGGGGAACACAAGACAAATCAGACTCGGGCAAGGGGTACAGGAGTCCGGAAAGGTTGAGAATCACTGGCCTACAGGGCTCAGGGCCCCTTTTCAACAGTGGCTTTGGGGCACATGGGGAACACCAGGGAGCCCTCAGCCCCACCACACCTCACTGCCCCCGCCCCCCACCACCAGCCCACGGACCCCTTCCCCCTGCTCATCACCCACCCGCCTCCCCCCGCTCATCAGCCCCCGCCTCACCTCGCCGCCGCCGCTCTCCAGCAGGAGCCACTGGCCGCTCATCCCCACTCGCCTGAGGCACCAGGTCCGGCCGGAGCCCCCCGCGGGCGAGGAGCCGCCGCGCTCCGCCATCCCGCCTGCACCCTCCGGCCTCGGCAGCAGACAGGAGCAATCGCTAACGGGGACGGTGGCACCATCCAACTCCGGGCGGCAGGACGCTCGCTTGCCTCCGGTACCCACAACAAAGATGGCACCAAACCCACGGCGCCTGCGCGGGCGCAGCAGCCCAGTCAATCGATGCCAGAGCCGTAACTCTAAAGGGGCAGGCTCTGTTCTGCGCGTGCTCAGAATTCACCCCGGCGGCCAGCGTCTGCAGCGGCGAGCCCAGCCCGTCCAGCTGCTGCTCTGCGCTTCACTCCCCCAGCCCCGCGACTGTTGTTACTGGCTGCTGCGTGGACTCAAGTTAGGGCCATAGGTTGCAGGCAGGGGTCAGTGATGCTCAAACCGTAGCTGCCCCGGCCTGGCTGCTGAGATGTCCTGCTCCCCAGGGTACAGGATGTGGATCCCAACCCTCCAGGGCTCACCCTCTGGGCCATGATGCCCACGAACTGAGCGGGAGGAAACCAGCAGATCTCCAGCCCCCATTGCATGTTTATGAGAGGAAGCTACATGGCTCTCTCCCCCCGGGGCCACCACGGCTCTGTCGTGTGTACTCAGCGTGCTGACCCAAGCCCAGCAGAATAGGCCCACGGACTGTACCGGCAGTACGGTAAACTCAGGTGAGAGCTTCACATGTGAAAGCCCTATCACCCCTTGCACAGAGGATTGTCAGTACACAAACAACTTGAGGAACGATACAGAGGTCAAACATGTCCTCGGGTCCTTTCACTTTATGGGACTTAGAGGTATTACCTGTAACATGGTAGGTATACAATTTTGACACAGAAACATGATTTTTTCCAGGTTGTAATCTTCATTTGCTGTTGCCAACTCTCGTGATTTTATCACAACTCCCACAAAATTTTGATGTCTTTCTGAAAATGTCAGCTCTTGGAAGCAAGGAATTAAGGGAGAATCTCACCTTTCATTTAAAAAAATAAGTTTCTGTCCTAATAGGGAAAAAAAAGTTTGAAAACAAGACATGAAGGTATCGTGAAGTCACCAAGGACAAAGGCAAAGAAAAAGACCCCAACATTTTTTTTTTAAATCATGATTTTTTGGGGTCTGATTCATGACTCGGGGTTAGCAATGCTGATTATTATTGAACATTGGAGATATGGAAAGTGTTGTCCACAACAAAAGAAACCTGGGCCCCAGCATGCAAAAGTTAATAAATATATGATGCACAGGGCCCCAAATCGGTGGAACTGAACAACAGGCTAAAGGAAAAGTAAGACCCACCAGCTGCCAGGCCAGTCAGAGAGGAGTCAGGGGGACAATGCTCAAGGGTCCAGGTTCATCAGAGAGGGGAACTAGGGTTGCCAACCCTCCTGGTTTCACTGAGAGTCTCCCAGAATCAGGCCCTATCTCCCAGAGGCTACTGACACCAAAATGGGAGATTTTATGCCGCTAAAAGTCCGGCAGCGTAGCGGGGCTAAGGCTCCCTGCCTGCCTTGGGCCCACACTGCTTCCGGAAGCAGCCGGCACATACCTGTGGCCCCTGGTGGGAGACAGGCGGTCTCTGTACGCTGCCCACGCAGGCGCCAATTTTTGTTGGTGTCACTGGGTGCTCGTGCCCAGGCCCCAACTCTGCCCCCTCCCTGCCCCTATTGGACCCCTCCCCAAATCCCCACCCCAGCCCCGCCTCTTCCCTGAGTGTGCCGCATTCCTCCTCCTCCCACCTCCCAGCGTGGCAAACTCTCGGAGCCAGGGGGAGAAGCAGGACACGGCGGCACGCTCAGGGGAGGAGGCGGAGGCGAGCTGCCGGTGGGTGTAGAGCACCCACCAATTTTTCCCCGTGGGTGCTCCAGCCTGGAGCACCCGCAGAGTTGGCGCCTATGGCTGCCCGTGCCCCAAGTGCCAACTCCACAGCTCCTATTGGCCAGGAAGTGCCCTCTGTTCCTCATCTCCCCCAGGAGCCGCAGGCTGCTTCCAGGAGCGGTGCGGGGCCAGGGCAGGTAGGGAGCTATCTTAGCCCCACTATGCTGCCAATTGGGAGCCACCCCAGGAAAGCACCTCCCAGCCGGAGCCTGCACCCTGAACCTCCTTCTGCACCCCTACCCCAGCCTGAAGCCCCCTCCTGCACCCCTCATGCCCTCCCACACCCCAAACCCCTGCCTCAGTACTGAGCACCCTCTCACACCCAAACTCCCACAGCTTGCACCCTGCACCAGCCCTGAGCCCCCTCCAGTACACCTTGCACCCCCACCCCTCCTGCACCTCAACCCCCTGCCCTAGGCTCAGCCAAGAGCCCCCTCCCACACTCCATACCCCTCGGCCCCAGCCCAGAGCTGGGACATCCCAACCCCCTGTCCCAGCCCAGTGAAAGAGA
Organism: Lepidochelys olivacea; assembly: GCF_965140295.1. Taxonomy (NCBI): domain Eukaryota; kingdom Metazoa; phylum Chordata; order Testudines; family Cheloniidae; genus Lepidochelys; species Lepidochelys olivacea. Next base: position 149,991,714 of record NC_140413.1, on the reverse strand, counting down.
CTGAGGGGGGGAGAGCGAACGAGTGACTGAGGGAGGGGGAACGGAGTGAGTGGGCGGGGCCTCAGAAAAGGGGCGGGGCAAAGGTGTTTGGGTTTGTGTGATTACACAGTTGGCAAGCCTAAGGGGAACTGTCACTGAAGACAAAAAGGAAATGGACAAGTAAGTAGGGTTTACCAGTAAGACTCCACCCCTGCCACCAAGCTCCACGCTGCTACTTGGCCAGCAGCTGGTGCAGGGGACCGGAGCACGGAGCTCTGCAGAAAGTGGACCAGGCCGAGCTCCGCTCACCCCCACCCCACCGAGCAGCCGGGTGCCTCGGTGCCAGTGCCACGTGCTCGGAGGCCGCTTCAGGTGGACCTGTAAGGGGCGCAGAGCATGCTGGGAGGTTGAGCTCTGCACACCCCCGTGCGACTCCCCGATCCCACCAGCCCCCGCGGCAGGGATTTCTCTCTTGCTGCCGCCTCTCTCGTTGAGTGGTTTCCCTCTGACGAAGCGAAGCCGGGTCCGGCTTTCAGGAGTTCCGCCCACAGTTAAGATGGCTGCGGGAGGCCATGTGCGGGGGCTGCTCCGGGTCCCCCCGGGTTGGCGCTGCCGCCCGCGCCGGGCTAGCTCCGCCGCCGCCTGCCCCCCGGCCGGGCAGGTCCGCCAGGCCTTTCTCCGCTTTTTCCAGGAGCAGCACAAACACCGGCTGGTGCCCTCGGCCCCGGTGCGGCCCCGCGGGGACCCCGGGCTCCTCTTCGTCAACGCGGGCATGAACCAGGTGGGGGCGAGCCCCGCGGCGGCGCTGCCTGAGCCTGCAGACAGGCGGCTCCCGGGGCCGACGCAGCCCCCGCCCTGGGCCCCCAGCTGTAGCGGCTGGGCCGTGCCCAAGCTCCTGGCAGCCGAGCCCCGGGGCTGCCTGGCACTGGCCAGAGCCGCGGTCACCTCGCAACCGCATCGTCGCTGCCAGGGGAGCTCTCAGCAGCCCCGGAGCTGTAGCCCCTGGTGCCCTCCGATCCCTCCCCAGCACCTGGCTGTTGAGTCCTGGGGCCAGCCAGTGTCTGGTAAATCTTTCAAACGCTGGTGTAGTTACCCATCCTTCGCTATCAGAGGGGTAGCTGTGTTAGTCTGTATCCACAAAAACAAGGAGGAGGCCGGTGGCACTTTAAAGGCTAACAGATTTATTTGGGCGTAAGCTTTCGTGGGTAAAAAACCCACTTCTTTAGATCCATCCTTAGCTGTGAGGGTGGCATACTGCATCGGGGCAAAGGGCTGCAGCAGGTCCTCTGGGCAGCACCCATGGATCCATTGAGCATGTAGCTCACCCCATTGCATCTCTCTGTAATAAAAAAAATAGCAATCTGTCTGGCCCTTAGCAACATAGCATCTAGGTGCCTCACTCTCATTGCTGGGAACACTGCTGTGAGGCAGGAAAGTGCTGTCTGTGTCTGACAGATTAAGTGGTTTGCTCAGGGTCTCACACGAAGTCTGTGTCTGAGCTGAGAATTGAATCCAGGTTTCTTGGGTCCCAGATCAGTGCCCTGATCAATCGGCCATCCTTCCAACCTTTATGTTTGTCTGCCATGGGGACTGATGCAATATGCAGTGCTTAGACTCCCATTAGAGTTGACAGTTGTCCTTCACAACTCCTTTTGAAGTTGGACTGAAAATGAAACCTTTGGAATGTTTTCCACAAACATGGAATTGTGTTGGGCAGGAGAAGGTGGGGGGCCTGTGGGAGACTCAGGTTCAAGTTCTGGTCTGCCTTGATTTGGGATGAAAAGCTCTGCTGTCTGAATCAGGGACTTGATCCTGGGTTTCCTACCTTCTAGGCTAGTGCACTAACCACACGGCCAAAGAGCGTCTCTCAAGCCTATCTGACGTATTTCACGGAAACAGATACGTCTTTGTGAAATGTTTTGGTTTTGTCAAAACGGCATATTGCCTGAATTTGTTCCAACCAGCTCTGACTGCCATGCCCTAAATACTTCAAGGCAGTAAATCCTGTGACAAGCTTTTCTCGTTACTGTTATTATTTAATAATTATAGCATAGTAGTCTCAGAGGCCCCAGTCGGGGCCCATTCTGCTGGGCAGTGTATGAAAATGGCGTGATTTTCTTTGTGTTCCCTTTTAGTTCAAGCCCATTTTCCTGGGCACAGCACATCCCCGAAGTGAGCTGGCACAGTACCGGCGTGTGGTGAACAGCCAGAAATGCGTGCGCGCTGGCGGGAAGCACAATGATTTGGATGATGTTGGCCGAGATGTTTACCACCACACCTTCTTTGAGATGCTGGGGAACTGGTCTTTTGGGGATTACTTCAAAGTGAGATGCTAGCGCATGAGCTCCTTAGGGCAGGGATCAGGTCTTGCTGTAAAGTGTCAAGTGCACCCTGTGGCACTGTAAAAATAATTGTACCAGGCATGTTCTCTCAGCTGCTCTGATAAGCTTGGAATTTTTTTGCTGCAAGTTCCATGATTTAAACCAGAGGGTTCTAACCATGGTCAGCAGATCACATGCTGGCATTCTGTGGAGAATTTGCTGGTCTGGAGGGGCTGGCTGATTTTCCAGCTGCAAAATCACACTAAAACAGGGCTCTCAAACACGCTGCCCACGGCACTATTTGCTGCGGTCCGCCAAGCTCCCCGTACCCGCCCCCCCAGTTATTTCCTGAGGCTACCAAGCTCCCCTCCCCCTGCGTGCCTCATCCCTGCTCCTCTACCTACCTCCAGGCGCTTCCCACCACCAAACAGCTGTTTGGTGGCACTTAGCGGTTTCCAGGAGGGAGCAGGGAGCCACGTGCTCAGGGGAAAAGGCAGGGCAGTGGTGGGGATTTGGAGATGGGGTTGAGGTGGGGACTTTGGGGAAGGGGTTGGAATGGGGGTGGGGCCTCAGAAGGGGTGGTGTGGGTGCAGGGGCAGTGGCAGGGAGCAGTGGCAGTGATGTGGCCCTTGGGCCAATGTGTTAGTCTTGATGTGGCCCTCCTGGTAACTTGAATTTGAGATCCCTGCACTAAAAGAAACTACCAATCCGTTAAATGTTTAGCTAATTCTTACATGAAAGTGGCAGTTTGTGTAGTTGTCATAAAAATAGTATGTGATGGCAAATGAGGTGGCAGGGGATAGGGATGGGTGACACCAAATGGGAGGGAAGGCTTCCATGAAGTAATCTCTGGTTTAAAATATGATCCATATTAGGAAAAGGTTTGCTGACCCCCCTGGTTGTTTATGCATCTCCGAAGGGAACCCTGAATTGGATGCTTACCTCTAGAACAGGGGTTCTCAAACTGTGTCTCGAGACCCCATTTGAATGGGGTCACCAAGGCTGGTGTTGGTCATGGGCCTCAGCAAGTCTGAAGCCCAAGCCCCACTGCCTAGGGCAGAAGCCTTTGGGCTTCAGCTTTGGCGGCGGGGCTCGGTCTTCGGTCCCCCTTCCTGGGGTTGTGTAGTAATTTTTGTTGTCAGAAGGGAATCGTGGTGCAATGAAGTTTGGGAATCGCTGCTCTAGGAATTACCCAAAGAAAATGGTGCCAGCTTCAGATGACTTGAGCTAAGAACTGCATGGTTCATGAGGGTGGTCTGTGGAGTATGTGACCCAAATTGGGGTAGAGGTTGCAGCCTAATTCCTGGGGAACAGACATCCACACTTGATACATCACTGTGACAGTTAGTGCTAAGTTCCCCTTGTCGACTTACTCATCAAGACTTACCCATTGCAAGAGGGTACTACTCATAGTGCTCCGCCTATTGGACAGGCCATCCTGGGATACTCAGTTCACCAGTAGGAAGGTCAAAACTTGCCTTACTTAGATAACTGAAAGCCTGCCTTGGTGTCATAGCCCCTTAACACTCTGTGATACACTATAGAATGGCAAAGGGAGAGTGCAGCTAAGACTAGCTTCTTGAGTATATGATTCCCTTTCTTTCTACTCCTAATGCTCAAGTTGGAGTCTCTCACCTGGGTGCTGCTGAATAGCTGTGCTCTCCTTTGTTTTCCCTCACTCCATTCAGGAGGAAGCATGTGGCATGGCATGGGAGCTCCTAACACAGATCTATGAGATCCCAAAAGACCACCTGTACATCACCTATTTCGGAGGAGACGCCTCACTGGGTCTGAGCCCAGATGAAGAGAGCAGGGACATATGGCTTAGCCTAGGGTAAGTGTGTGAGAGAAGCGGGACAGGAGTGTCATGGGCAGAGATGGGAGATGCAAGTTCACTCACCTGCTCTTTAGCTGTTAGGATACAGGTGTGGAAGCGAAAAGAATACATCAGTTCTTTGACTCTGTCTTATCTGAGTCCAGTTCAGTTGGATTGTTATGAATTCAATAGTGGCCCGACAGCCCTGAAATGTTTTATCCCTAGATTGCCACTTCAAATGCAGCTCGGGGTTAGTCAAAATGGTTACTGTCTGGCCTGTGTGAAATGAGACCAGTGGTCTCAGTCCTGTCCTTAGTAAAGATGTCCATGCAATTCCACCACTACAGTTGATGTTACAGTAGAACCTCAAAGGTATGAACACCAGAGTTACAGACTTACTGGTCAACAGGACACCATCTGGAACTGGAAGTAATCAGGCAGCAGTGGAGGCACGCACACAAAAGCAAATATTTTACTGCCATGTGCAGGGGCTGCTTTGGGTCCCCCCGGGTTGGCACTGCAGGGCAAGGGGAGGTCAGGGCTGCGGGCAAGGAGTGGGGCTCGGGGCTTCAGCCCTGCAGGGAGCACCGGGGCTCAGGGCTTCAGCCCTGTTGCTCCTTTCCTGGCTTCAGGCCCGTGGGGGGCGCCAGAGCTCGGGGCTTTAGCTATGAGGGGAGCACCAATCTCATCCCCAGCTCTCCCCCTGTAGCTAAAGCCCGGAGCCCCAGCACACCCCGCAGGGCTGAAGCCCCAGTGTTCCCCTCAGATCTAAAGCCCTGAGCCCTAGTGCGCCCGAGGGTCAGAAGCCTCCCCCCTCCGCACGGCTACAGTGCCAAACTCTCCTCCCCATCCCCCATTGCTGAAGTCCGTAACTTTTGACAGCAGTAGCCTCTTCTGCAAGTGCAGAGAGAATATTTTCTTCATTTCAGTTTATTCAAGTAGTTCAGTTCAATTACTAATACACTGATTTCTTAACTTTCAGCTGGGAGTTGAAAAAGCAGGAAAGCTTGTTTTCCTCTTCCAGTATATGACTTAAAACTAGGTATGAGAGGATGAGCTCTACTAGTTCTAAAATCCTGAAGGACATAGTGACCTAAAACAATCAGTTCAATTCACTAACTACAGATAATATTCCCTTTGTTTAGTAAATCAGTTAGTTTTAAATGAAAAACCTGTTTTGATATCCTTTTTGATACATAAGGAAAAAAGTATCCAGCACATTTGTTTTTTAATTAAAAAAAATGCTGTTTTTGTGCATTAATAATTTAATTTGAATTTCCATCCAAATTGAGCTTGACACAAATAAAAAAAAATAATTTTCATATTGTATATACAAAAATGCAACAGGCATCATCTACAATAATAAAGACATTTTTAAATTAAGAATCTGAATATACATACATTAAGATATATAATTGGTTAAATATCTGTGCATAAGAAAAATCCTCCAGGTTATCCAAAAGAAGCACTAAATTTAGCGTAAAGGCCATATTAAGTTGCAGATCAACATGTTTTAAAGGTTACCAACAATGAGAATCAGCCTTTCTTTAGGAAAATACCTTTAAAAGTACAAATGCAAAACAAAATTAAAATCGATGATTTAAGTTGAAATCAAGGCTTTCTACTTGCTGATGAAAATTGATGATTTAAATCATTTTGACTTAAATCAATCCACCCTACTCCAGGGCAGAGAGGAAGCTTGTTGGTTGAAAGGGCTGGTGTGTGCGGTAGCTTGTACAAGGCAGCAGCACATGTTCTTTGGTCCCATACCTCTCTCACCCTGTTCAGTACCCTTTCAGATCTTGACTCTTTTGGAGTTTGCTCCAGTGAAGGAAACCTGGTTGATTGACCCAGTGGAAGAGGAAACATCTCCCACATCAGCTTGCGCCAAACTGAGTCTGTTGGCCAAGTTCAGCAGTGAGCAGGGTGCCACGTGCTGTGACTCAGTTTGTTCCTGCTCAGTGGCCATTGTTGGAATAGAATGTAATTAATTTAGGAGAAAATGGTGGGGAGGCTAATTCAGCCCCCTCTGAGCAGAAGCAAGTTAACCCTATAGAGTTTGGAAGGTGAGGTGGCAATACAGTCAGAGAGGGAGTTCCCCCAAACTCCCTGACCCATGGTAGCCTGTGGTTCATCTACTCTGAAGGGAACAATCTGCTACCCCAGCCCGGTCAACTCTGCTGCTTTCCTTTTCAGGGTGCCTCCTAGTCGCGTGCTTCCTTTCCCACTGAGGGAAAACTTCTGGGAGATGGGTGAGACGGGCCCTTGCGGCCCCTGCACCGAGATCCACTACGACCACGTGGGTGGCGGCAGGCACGCGGCAGCACTGGTGAACCAGGACAGCCCTGATGTGGTGGAGATCTGGAACCTGGTCTTCATGCAGTACAGCAGGTACTGGGCTGCTGGGAGCTGCCCAAGAGGCTCATTTCAATAGTATGAGACTTGCACCTCACTAAAGACACTTACGTTTGAGGACTCCCTGCTCTTCACTAGCAGATGGCAGCACACAGGGCAAGGAGGAGCCTTTCTCTATCTCCCCACTGCTCTCCTCTGTCCTGACTGGTGTCCCCTTTTCCCCTGCTCTGCCTTGCCTCACAGACCACCCTGCCCTGCTGCTGCTCCTGTCAGTCATGTCCCTGGGGTTGCCCCCTTTTGCTGTGTAGCTGCGCCTGTTAAGTCACCTCTGTGCCCCTTCCTGCATGCTGCCCTGCTGCTTCCATCCCCAGTCTGTATCCCCTCCCCACCCCACCAAGATGGATCAGCACTTGGCCTCAGACTAACTTCTGCTTCTCTGGCTTGTGTTTTGGGTGGGGGCTGGTGTGTTGCCAGAGAGGCTGATGGGAGTCTGCGTCCATTGCCCCAGCACCACGTGGACACGGGGATGGGCCTAGAAAGGCTGGTGACGGTTCTGCAGAACAAGCGCTCCAACTACGACACAGACCTCTTTACCCCCATCCTGGATGCCATCCACAAGGTGATGATCCGCCGCCAGGGGGTCACAGCTGAGCCTAAAGTACTTCCCACTCTGGGTCTGTAGAGGTTACTCGCTGAGCATTGAAGTGCAGCTCCCTCTGGGGTGGGCCATAGCAGCTGTCAAACAATACACAGCAATGCTGCACAACAGCTTAAAACAGGATGTGTGTCCAGTTCAAAGAAGAGTGGCATTTTAGGGAGACGGGAGAGAATTTCCCAGGTTGGAATTTAACCAGGACACCAGAGTTGATAACCCATGTTACAAGTGGCCTGAGATTTTAATTGCCCCAAGTGGCCAGAGCCTGGGTTTGACGATGACTCTGACATACATGAGCCCTGGTCTCTCATGTGCCAGATGGGTGTTAATGTGGTGCACTTGGCATGCAGGGCAGACTGGCATGAGTGTGGGGAGGGGATTAGACACATGCCTGGCATTAGGGGAGAGAACCTCCCAGGGGTCAGATTCAGCCCTGAGAACACCCCCCCAGAGCAACATTACGCAGAGTTTATGGCCAAATGCCTTTTGGAGTAGCTGTGCCATTCAGAGCTGGGTGCCTTGACTAAAACGTCTCCATTTCTGTCCCCACCCCTCCACAGGGCTGCGGGGGGCCTGGGTACCAGGGCCTGGTGGGGGAGGCCGATGTCGGGTCTGTGAACATGGCCTACCGCGTGGTGGCAGATCATGTGCGCACCCTGTCCGTGTGCATTGCCGACGGCGTGTACCCTGGCATGTCCGGGGCTGAGTAAGGATGTGTGATAATGAGGGGAGGGGCTGCTTGGCTGTGAAGAGGGGGAGAGTACAAGCAACAGTAGGGTGGATGCCCTGGCTGGAGGGGAAATGGGTGAATTGAGTGTAGTTGAGTGGAGGTGGGAGAGAATATAGGGTATACAGGACAGGAGGGGCATGGAGAAACTGGTATGGTTATGCAGGGTTGGCCCTTTGGGGATCAGATGGGATAAGTGTGAGGTGGGGGAAGCTGGTGTGGGCAGGGCGAGGGGAGCTGGCTTTTGGGTCTGTGTGTGGGAAGATGGGTGGAGAAGGCAGAGCTGGTTTGTCCGTGTGGGGAGACGTGGGCAGGGATCTGGGCAGAAAGGGCGAACTGATTTGTGTAAGGCAATGGGTAGAGAGGAGGGAGCTGGCTTGTGAGTGGGTCATGTGGGGAGCTGGGCTGGGAACGGGGAGCTAGTTGGGAATACTCAAATGGCTCTCTTAGGAATCCGCCCCTGTCCGCAGGCTGGTGCTACGCCGCATCCTGCGCAGGGCTGTCCGGTTTTGCTCTGAAGTTCTCCACGCTCCGCCAGGGTTCCTGGCCAGCTTGGTTCCTGCCGTGGTGGAAGTTCTGGTAAGTATGAAGGGCTCTTCTTGTGGGGAGGGAGATTTGCTTATCAGCCAGTGTCTCATACAGCCAGATGTTTCTCAGCTGAGCGCGGGAGCAGTTTCTGGAGCAAGCACTGGCAAGAGAAGACTATATCCAGTGCGGATCTCTGACTCTGTGAGCTGTTTATCCCAATGACACTCAGCCTTCTTATTTCTATAGGCTCAGGGCTCGTTGTGATAAACAATACATTCAGCACAAGCATGGTGCGTGAGTGTGAAAGAAGAGAGATGGGCTGCCAGTATAGACACTAGTGTGGTGGTTCCCAAAGTGGTCTCTGGAGAGCTGGCGGGTCATATGGTGCTGGCTCTCCTCCCTTTTGTTTCTTCCTGCTAAATCCTACAAAAAGAAACTAAAAATACATTGAATATTTTCCTAATGTTACATTTGCACATAAGCGTTTGCTAGAGTTGCCACAGAGACGTCATGCAACAGCGAATGGGAGGAGAGGTGGAATCAGGGGTGAAAGTAAGTCGAGTGACTTACTGGTACTTTGGGGCCAGCTCTGGCCTCCAGAAGGGGCTGGGTCTAGGGCAGAAGGGGCAGGGCTGAGGGGGGTCAGAGACAGCCCCAGCCAACCCTGTAAGGTAAGTGCCCCCCCTTCTCCTCCTCCTGTCTGGGATGCAAAGTGTGAAGTAGTTAGATCAGGGGATTTGGAGGTGGAACACATGGTTCTATTCCTGGCTCTGCTATTGACAGAGTCTGCACTTGAACAGGTCACTGCCTCGCTCTGTGCCTCAGTTTCCTCCTCTCTAAGATGGGGGGATAGCACTTACCTTACAGGAAGGAGAGAAGCTTCTTTAATACTTGCAGAGTGCTCTGAGAGTCTCAGATGAAGGTGCAATAGACATGCAGAGGCATCTGGCTAGCTGAGACCCATCCCTGAGATGGGGCCCTCTGGGGCAAGACCTGTGTAAAGGCATTATTGGGGCTCAGACTGGCCCGTGTCCCCAGGTAGGGAGGAGTGGTTGTTGTACTGACACTGCACACAGCTATTTCCTGATGCTCAGTGAAATTTGCTCTGCAGGGAGACGCCTATCCGGAGCTGAGGAAGAATACAGACCAGGTGAGCAGCATGGAATCTGCTGGAGAGCAGCAGTAACCTGTCATGGGAATCATTACCAGCCTGCATCTGGGGGCTCCCATAAGCCCCCTCTTTAATTATCCCTGAGTTCTTGGAAGTGCTGCACAGCAGCCCCTAGCATGCTATCAAAGTGGAGTGGGGGCGGGGGATTCACCTCTTTGGGATGTGGACAGATGAGTTTGCCCTACTCCCAGCATAGCCACGTTCTCGGAGGGAGGGGACAGGGCACAGATATACAGAGAATGGACAAAGGTACTGCATGCAGAGTTGGGAACTAGCAGGGGCATGTTGTGGACTCCCCTATGGACATTGACTGTGGATCTTGAAGGGATCTCTCCTGTGCCAAGATTGGCTGGTTGGTGCCCAATGAAGCAGGGCAGCCCCTGTGACTACAGAACTAAGGTAAAGCCCAGGCCTTAGTTGGGCCATGTGCCCATGGGCCTGGTTCCCCTCCCAGCACAGGTACCCTTTGCTCCTCCTGTGGTCATTATTTATGTAGCTAAAGAGGGAACTAGACGCTTGGGAATCCTGAGGGCAGCTGTTTTACAAGCTTCCTCCCTGCCCAGCTCTGCAGATGCCCTCAGTCCTGACCAGCAGCGTGCCCTGCTGTTCTAGCCCTGGGCACCTCATGCAGAATTTTCATTGGGTTGCAAATGTGGTTTCTCTCAACAGGCAGCTGCCTCAGGTAACTATTTCCTTGTAGCAAGTCATGAGCCCACAGCTGAGGTATAGGAGGTGCACAGTGATAGCAAATGCAGGGGCCCTCCTTTGGCACCCACTTTTCCCATCCCCAGCCATGTGGAGGGCTGAGTTCTGGTGGCTGGGCTGAGCTGAGTGGTGGCGCTCGCCCACAGGGAAGGTGGCTGAATCTGCTCCTCCTCTTCCTGCAGATTATGAATGTTATCCATGACAACGAGGCTGCATTTCTCTCCTCCCTCCTGCGGGGGCGGCGTATCATTGACAGGACTCTGCAGCAGATGGGTCCCTCCAAGCTCTTCCCAGGTGAGTCCCTCCTTGATTTCCACTGGGAAGGGGAGGGCAGCCTGGGGGAGGAGCAGCAGCTGGCGTCTGCCAGTGGTTAAGGGTGGCTTGGACCCTTGTTGCCAGGGTGTCTCAGGTGAGGGCTGGGCTGTGTTGGGCCATTTGGGCTAAGGGGGAGAGAGCCTTGGAAGCAGGCACCCTCCCCACAGCTGGTGGCCTGGTGTTCCTGTCTTTGTGCTGAACGCTAGGCAGTATTAGGCTACAAGTGCACACTGAATGACCCCTCCTTCCCTTCTGCCCCAGACAAAGAATCAGTTCCTGCCAACTTCCAAATCAAAGCTACAATGGATGCCTGCTGCCCTGCCATGGGGTAATACAGCACCAGCCCCATGCTCTGAGCCGGTACTGCCGACCAGGTGCTGCTGCCCCATCACTGGCACTCCCCATCTCCCAAACACTTCTGAGATGACTACCTCAATGCTTTGCTCACCAGAGCAAACAGGCACTTGTCACTGCTAAAGGGGCTCCTTTGGTTCGTAGGTGCTGCAGTGACTGGCTCTGAACAAATACAAAGGTAGAACAGCTAGCACAGTACCTGCATGGAGGTCCATGTTTGGGTGTGATAGGGAGAGTGTGGCTTAACCCTTTCCTGCGTGTGCAGATTTGAACCAACTTCTCCCCACCTGCTCACTAATCTGTGATTCAGTACCTGGTAGCGTAAGGCAATGGGAGAGTTCCAGCTGACACCCTTGTATGACTCAGGAGCTTGCAGGACTGTGTGCTGATACGGCTCACTCTACCTGTGTTTGGAACACCCTGCCACTGTGCTGAGACCTTCCTACGTGCGCATGCTCTGTTGAGCTCTTGAATGTACCTAATGAGACAGAGGCAAGATGCACCACGTTGTCTTGCTCATGGGAGCAAACGCTTTCAAACCTATATGGAAACATCTGTGCTCACAGTCCCAAGGGAGCTGAGGGCTGGAATCCCTGTGATTTTAGAGCACTGCTGATGGGATGTAATGGGCAGCCAGTCCTTGTTGGCTGCACAGATTGGGGGGGATCCTGAGGATCTCATTAGGGATGTGAGGACACCCCCACACCCTACCCCCAGAAAAAGCAAGAGATTCCCTCCATGACTCTGCTGTGTGTTCTCTCCGTGGCCACCTAAAGTTTGTGTTCTCATTCTTGTCTCTCTGCAGGGGAGGTAGCCTGGTCTCTCTATGGAAACTTGGGATTCCCCCTAGATTTGATTGGCTTGATGATTGAAGAAAAGGGGATCCAAATGGACTGGGCAGCTTTGGACCAGCTAGCCCAGGAAAATGCTAAGGTAGGATACAAAACCCTGCCTCCAATGCAAGCCTCCATCACTGTGGCTAATGTCCTATTCTTTCTGGTCAGGGTTCCCATGTGTACTTTAAATCCACTGCAGGTGCTCCCCATCACCTCTGTATTCCATCAAAATCATGGAATGCCTTTCTCCTCTAGCTCAGGGGTATGGAGCAGTGTCCCCCAGGGATCTTCACCTGGATTAATGCTGTTAAACATACTCATAAATAATCTGGAAACAGGGGTAAACAGCAAGGTGGCAAAGCTTGCAGATCATATGAAATTACTCAAAATAGTTAAGTCGAAAGCAGATTGTGAAGAGTTACAAAGGGATCTCTAACTGGGTGACTGGGCAACAAAATGGAGACGAAATTTAATGTTGATAAGTGCGAAGTAATGCACATTGGAAAACATAATCCCAACTATACGTACAAAATGATGGGGTCTAAATTAGCTGTTAGCACTCAAGAAAGAGATCTTGGAGTCATTGTGGATAGTTCTCTGAAAACATCCATTCAATGTGCAGCATCAGTCAAAAAAGCTAACAATGTTGGGAATCATTAGGAAAGGGATAGATAATAAGACAGGAAATATCATATTGGCTTTATATAAATCCACAGTATGCCCACATCTTGAATACTGCGTGCAGTTCTGGTCTCCCCATCTCAAAAAGGATACATTAGAAATAAAAAGGGTAGAGAGAAGGACAACGAAAAATGATTAAGGGGGTGGAAAAGCTTCCATATGAGGAGAGATTAAAAAGACTAGGATGATTCATCTTAGAAAAGAGATGACTAAGGACAGACATGATAGAGGTCTATAAAATCATGACTGGTGTGGAGAAAGTGAATAGGGAAGTGTTAATTACCCCTTCACATAACACAAGAAGCAGGGGTCATCCAATGAAATTAACAGGCAGCAGTTTTAAAACAAGCAAAAGGAAGTACCTCACACAAACCACAGTCAACCTGTGGAACTCATTGCCAGGGGGTGTTTTGTATTCCAAAACTAACTGGATTCAAAAGAGAATTGGGTAAGTCCATGCAGGATAGGTTCATCAATGGCTCTTAGCCAAGATGGTCAGGCATACAACTCCATGCTCTGGGTGTCCCTAGGCCTCTGACGGCCAGATTCTGGGACTGGACAATGGGGGATGGATCATTTGATTGTCCTGTTCTATTCATTCCTTTTGAAGCATGTGGCAATGGCCTCTTTCGGAAGACAAGATACTGGCCTAGATGGACCATTGGTCTGGGACAGTATGGCCGTTCTTATGAATCCAGCTTGGGTCAGTAGTGACTGAACACTGTAAACCCTCTGACAGCTATTTGGCTGGTGACTTTTTCAAGCCAGTTTTTAGTGGACACATTACAAAAGCCATCATCACAGCTGCACTGAGGTCAGCAGAGAGGGCAAGCATTGAATGGGTCGTGGAGAATTAACACCCCTCAGTACCAGAGGTGGAGTTTATCCAGGGCAGGAAAGTTGCCCACTGATGGGGCAGCATGGAGGGATTGGGGTGCGGTTTGTATTGCGACCCCCACCTCCCATGCTGTGGATAAATCAAGGCTTTCAGCCGCAGGGGTGTGTATGCAGCACTATGGTATGCAGGGAAAGCATACATTAGCTGCTGCTTGTGACTCCCCTGGGGGATGGTGCAGGGTAGTGCAGCAGTGCTGAGTGTCTGGTGGGGGCCCCAGGTGTAGTAGCACCCTGGGATTAATTGCTTCCTGAGGCAGCACAGATTTGACTGTGTTACAGGGATGATCTACTGCCACAAAGTCAAAGGCCACAGTCACTAACCTTATGGAAAAAGAAAAGGAGGACTTGTGGCACCTTAGAGACTAACCAATTTATTTGAGCATAAGCTTTTGTGAGCTACAGCTCACTTCATTGGATGAAGTGAGCTGTAGCTCAGGAAAGCTCATGCTCAGATAAATTGGTTAGTCTCTAAGGTGCCACAAGTACTCCTTTTCTTTTTGCGAATACAGACTAACACGGCTGCTACTCTGAAACCTAACCTTATTGAGCAGGCGCTCCTAGGGTGCCCCCAAATCAAACTTTGTCTTCACTCTTGTGTAGCGGAAAGCTCAGACCCAGCAGGCAGAACAACTGGAGGGCTCCGATGTGCGATTGGATGTGCATTCGCTGGCTCAGCTGCAGAGGGACGGTGTGCCTGCTACTGATGACTCCCCGAAATACGCCTACACACTCGGGCAAGACGGGAGATATGGTATGAACTGAGGCATGGCCCAAAGAGCCTGCGGGGGGTGGGGGGAGGTAGTGTCCAATTCATAGCCTGGGAACCTCTTAGGGATGGATCTAACCAGCTAACCACCACACCTACAAGGGGAATTATGATCTCAGGCATATTGGAGAGTGCTCTGTACAGAATGTAAACTCGTGTATTATCTCCCTCTTCAGCCTATGGCCAAGAGCAGGAAGCAGGTCATATGCGTGTCCACTGAACACATGCTCGCAATAAGGTTCTGTGATGGTTGCTGAGCTGGGAGTTAAAGAATGCTGTTACCCGGTGGTGTAGATGAATTGTATTAGATGTGGTGTCCATTGGAGATGGGGGTTCAGTGTGCTGGCAGTTAGCCTGTCTGCAGGAGTGAGTACTGGGATGTGTGGGTGCTAGGCATGGTAAACATACCGTAGCTAGGGAGGTCCATGCTGTTAAGGGTTCAGATGGGTAGGTTCTTTCCTTAAACCTCTGGTTTTTTACATTTGTGGCAGAATAGGAGGAATAGTGTTCACCCTAAGAACCTCAGTACCTGCCATTACAGCAGCTGGCCACTAGATGCCCCTGCTACTTTACACATAGTTTAATACAGTTTTGGAAGCCTTGGCCCTCTTGAAGGAATGTGAAGCTGAGCTGTTGCTGGTCATAAGTTGGACAGTAGTTCTCAGGCTCCTGCTGAGAATCCCTGGGCAGGAATCTGAGCTGCAGCCCTGTCCCAGTTTGGGGCTTGGTTAATGAGACACATCATCATGAGAGGTTTCAGAGTAACAGCCGTGTTAGCCTGTATCCGCAAAAAGAACAGGAGGACTTGTGGCACCTTAGAGACTAACCAATTTATTTGAGCATAAGCTTTCGTGAGCTACAGCTCACTTCATCGGATGCATGTGATCATCATGAGACTGAACCTGGCTGTGTTAGGAGTGCGCCTCATCCCGACCTGGCCCATTTGCTGAGCCCATGTCTCCGTTAATAAGCGTCCTTTGCCAGTTCAGGTGGTTTGTCAGAGGGTTTTGTCAGAATTAACTCCAGTCCCTCAGTTGTCCCTCGCTTGAGTCCTATCCCCAGACACCCCCCTAACTGGAGCTGTGGTGGTGCTTTTCACTCGAGTTGGCTGGCGCATGAGGGGGTATAGACTAAAGCTCCAATGAGAACAAATCATCAGCCACTAACGCAACCACCGCATGGTGTGGACGCAAGCTAGCTCCACTCAGGTGCTGCTAGTCCTCCAGTGCCTTCCCACAATTCCCCCTGCGTGCCCAGAAAAGACCAACAAGTTCTCCCACACTGAGAGAGAATTTACCAAGCAGTTCAGCAGTCTTAGGTTATGTCTACGCTACAATCGCTAGAGGCACGAAACTACGGCGCTGCAGCTGTGCTGCTGTAGCTCTGTAGCGTAGACCCTTCCTACATCGACAGGAGGGGTTTTCCCATCGATGCAGTTACTCCACTCCTTTGAGAGATGGCAGTTAAGTCGACAGAAGAATTCTTCCACCAACCTAGCTGCGTCTGCACCCAGGGTTAGGTCAGTCTAACTATGGCACAACGATTTCCCCAACCCTGAGCAACTCCTAGGTCGATCTAATTTTGAAGCACGGACCAGGTCTTCATGCCAGACGCTAAGTGGCGCTGCGCTCCTCACGCACTCAATGAGTGCAGCGCCGGTGAGCACACAGCAGCTCCAGTGTTGTGTTGCAATGTGGCTGCTCTCACTCAAGCTAGGCCAACGCGAGAGAAGTCGCTCTCAAGTAGATCACTCTCACCTCGGCGGTGAGATGAGCCTTAATGTCTCTGGTTCGCTGGTGTGAAGAGCTGCCTGTCTATCTCTCAGCCACTTCCGCTGACAGACTGGAGCTTTCTCCTAATGTGGACCCAAGTGTGCTCAGCCTGCTGGTGGCCCCTAGAGTGCTTAACCAGTCACATGGTGCTGGCTCCTTATTTCCAGCTGCTACCTCACTGATAAAGAAGCTAGAAACCTCCCAATGCCCTCTTCCTGTGGCTTTTCGGTGACCGTGATTGCCGTAGGTGCCACACAGAGTAGGTGTTCCATACAGCCATGAGTGGGAGAGGTTGCACCTGAGACATTCCCCCTGTTAATATGGGGCCTATACGGTGAAGAAGTTGGAAACTCCCCTCCAGAAACTTTCCCTTCCTTAATATCCGCCCCTGACCCTTTGCCAACATCTCAGCTGCTGAGGAACATTGGGGCCTCGCTCTTCATCCCTGCAAGTCAGCTTGCCCCACTGCGGCAGCTCTTTGTACGTCTGCGAACATTTCCCCTGTGGTGCTCACTTCTCACTCCCTCACTCTCACTACCTGAAGTGTGTAATTTTTCTGAGCATAGTTTTTTTTCTGGTACTTCAAAAAGGATGAAGCTGAATCGAGTGTGCACACCTCTTGGAAATGGTTTTGAAGCCTAGTTAGTGTTTGCATTCAGTGGATTGACACTGCCAGAGTCTCACATGAGTGTGGGTTAGTGATGATGGAATTTGTTGCTGCTGCCTAGCAGGGACTCCACATAACCCAGGGTCTATCGTTGGAGACGAAGTAACCTTGGCTAACCTAGCATTGGTGACTGAGTGCTCTATCTCAGCTGGTGCAAGGTGCAGTTTGTCCAGTCCGTTTTAACCTCGTCCCTCTGCCCCCTGGCCAGCTACATGCGATTGTTGTTTTGCAGTCACTTCAAACCGCACCCTCTTGTGGGCCATAGACGCTCGGCATCCAGGGAACATCCTAGACTCGTAATTTGGGGGAGGAGTGCACAGTGTGATCCCATAGCCAAACAGGCCTGTACTACTTAAATAAGATTGAGGGATGGAAAGGAGTTGTCAATGCAGTTGAGATTGCAGATGGACAGGCCAGGAAATTCCGTGGGGGTTCCCACATTACGTATGATGTTAATGGCCTATTAGGTGTATTAACACCATCTGCATAATGCACAGGAAAAATATACATGTCCTGCAGCTGCAGGAGGGCTAGCTGTGAATTTCTTGCGTTTTGTGCCTGGAGTTTGCATTCAGTACCGAAGCAGCTATCTTAATTAAAGCAGAATGGTGACCAAGCTGGCGCTTAATCAAATCGTGCTTAGGGCTGGCCCCCTGGGGGCTCATTGCCTGTTAACAGATTTGGGCTTTTGGAGCAGGAGATTCCAAGCTCTGTCCCCTCTGTGGCTGTGAAATCCCATGTGGTCTCGGGAGGCAGCAGAGTGAAAGCTGTAAAGTGCTAGGTTTTGTTACAAAATAATCACAAATCTTTCCTTCCTTTTTGTCAGTGTCTCGGCTCCAGCTCTCTTCCCACAGAGTGAAGTGCCTGGTTTTAAAATACCGTGAATGCTGCCAGGGTTCTGAGATTAACTGAGGCTTCCTCCTCTTGCACAGACTCTGCACTCTATGTGGGGTGGAAGGGCTCTGGGGTGACTGGTGGGCCAGTCAAAACCCCCTGTGCTTCCAAGGGAAGGCAGAGAAGTGGGAGGCTGATGCACGTTGCTGACTTGTGCTTATCCTTTGCAGCATTTAGCCCGTGCCAGGCCACCGTCTTGATGCTGTACAAAGATCAGTCCCTTCAGAAGGAGGTTGGGGCAGGCCAGCGCTGCGGAGTCCTCCTGGACAGGACCAGCTTCTATGCAGAACAGGGAGGGCAGGCACATGATCGGGGCTACCTGGTGCGTCTGGGACAACAGGTGAGCCTGTCTGCTGCCTGCGATTGGAATTACTGTCAGGTCAGGCATGACCTTCCTGAAGCTGTGATCCCTCTCCACTGTACTAGGCTGCTGGCTGGAGTCCTCAGGCTTGTCATCTTCAGGCTCTTCCTCTTCTCCCAGCTGCGTGCTGAGCTGGGCACTAGCTCTGGGCAGTGCTTGGGGTCTGGGAAAAGCCCAGTGACTCAGAGCAGAGATCATTTCGGGGAGCTGACAGGCTCATCTGGCTATCTCTCTAGCCCTTGTCATTCCATTCCCCTGTTTTGTAGCACAAAGTGCTGGGGGTGACTGTAGACCCTTCCTCCTTCACATCCCTTTCCTTCCAACACGCTCCCTTCTATCTCAACTGGGCCAGGAACATGGAGAAGTTGATCAGTCATCAAAAGGTCCTTGGACTGAGCAACTTCTGCATGGCCTGCCCTAGAGACCTTTATGTGGTGCCCAGTCTGAGGCTCACTCTCTCCCGTTCCCTTCTCTCCCTCCCAAAGGCACTGGGGAGAATTGTCCACCACCACCACCTCCAAAGCATGTTGCTTCAGCCTTATAAAGGAGTTCAAAGGGAAGGAAACTGAAGCCTCTTTGGGGAATTGTAATGCAAAAGCAGAATCTACTGTAGTCATATGGAGTTGGGCTGGATACAGTACCTTAGGTTCAGCCATGCAGTGGCATAGCTCCTTTTCCTATCCCCTCAGCCTTGAGAATCACCCCCATGTCATAGATGCTACCCTTCCATCCCAGGAAAACTAGCTGGGATTCCTCTACAGCAGTGGTCCCCAAACTTTTCAGGGTCGCACCTCCCCCTTAGCCCTGTCCGGCCCCCTGGAGCCACGTGCAGACGGGTAAGGGGGCTAGGGCCAGGAACGGAGCTGTGGCCAGGGGCCAGGAACAGGGCTGGAGTAGAACTGGGAGCAGAGTGGGGCTGGATGACACTCCATCCCTACCACCCGTGGGGGCTGACCTGGGCCCCGCCACACCCCTCTCCCCCACCCTGAATGTTCCGGAACATGCCCCACAGTGTGGGGATCTCTGCTCTACAGAACTCATCAGTGCTACTCCTTCATAAGCCAAAGGGGGTGCTATTGAGTAACATGAATTACTGTATGTCCTACCCTTTATCCAGCCCAATGATCTGAAAGCCATCCCTGTGTGTGAAGTGAGCTAGTGGCTTCAGTCCAGTTCCTAAGGGACAAGTGGCCATGTCTCAGAACATCAGGCTCACAGCTGGCATTGGCTCCCCGCTTGCTGGCAGCCTCAGCAGCGACACATGGAACCATAGGGCCGTAGAGAGGGAACTCCTGGGCAGGGCTGAAGCATGCTGGTGGTGAGGATGGGATGGTGTTTTCAGGACACTTGCCCTGCCTCTTCCTATCCTGTACCCATTCTGGGGATAGACGGGGGATTCCAGTCTCCAGGAAGTCAGGCAGCCACCTTTCACAAGCCATTGAACTCCCCTAAAATCACTGTGCGGCCAAGGAGTTGAGCGTCTGTGCTAACCACTCCTCTCTCTCTCTCTCTGCTTGGAGGATGTGCTCTTCCCGGTGGAGTCGGTTCAGCTGTCAGGTGGCTACGTGATCCATGAGGTCACAGCCCCCGAGACCCTGCAGGCTGGGGACCGAGTGCAACTCTTTGTGGATGAGGTAAGGACTTACAGCTCTTAACGCTTTCTTGGCCTTGCTGCTAGGGGGCGGTGTGTGGCACTTAGCAACTGAGAGCAAAGAGCTGCCGCTCAAAGGGGCTTTTGTCTGTCTCCCATCCTCCTGAGGTTTTGGGTTAGGACATTTCTCCTCATGTAATGGTGTGTGGAGGGGTGCTCCCTATGGGTCCTGTCTGCCATCCCCTAAAGGGGGATGGGACCCTGTCCTGCAGAATCTAGCCTAGCACTGGTGTCCGCACAGCACTGATCAGACGAATGGGAGGAGTCAACTGGAGTCAGATCATGAGGAGGGTGCTTGGACTGTCGCATCTACCTAGTGTGTGTGAAATACCCCATTTGCGCACACACTAATGCTTCTCTTCCCCCTGTCCTCTCTTAGCCCCTATATGGGTGCAGGGTCCCCACATGGACTCTGTCACACTTAGGATATACTGACACGCTCTTTTCCCCTCTCACTAGTAGAATTGTGAGGTCCTCCTGCTTGACCTGCGGTGTGTCTGTGGTTTCAGGTTCAGCGGCTGGCCTGCATGGTGAACCACACCGCCACTCATCTGCTGAGCTTTGCACTCCGCCATGTCCTAGGAGATCAGACAGAACAGCGAGGGTCCCACGTGACTGCTGATCAGCTGCGATTCGACTTCAGTACGCAGGTGATGGGGATCCCAAAGCACCCCACTCTGGAAGGGTCCCTGCTGGTCCCTGAGGATCAGGGGAACATCCCTTGTCTTTATAAACCACCCTCTCGATTCCCGTCTCCTGCCTGTTGCCATGAGAACTAAACACTCGAGCCCTTCATCTGTTTCAGCCATTGCTGAGTGTCTCGTAGGGCTGTGCTTTAGCTGTGCTTCACATTCTCTTGTGATAGGATTGTCCCATATGAGTCAAGCCAGGCTTTGGCTGGGTAGAGGAAACTATGTGCTCAAACGAATCTCCTGAAGTAACCTAAGCCCTGCCCTGACTAGGGCCCAGGGTGACCTCTGTGGGGGAAAGGGTGGGTGGGTTTGGAGGTACAGAGGATTGGCAGGGGGGTCCTGGGGTGATAGTGATGGGATCTCACAGACTTAGGCTTGCTGACTTGATTATAGTATCTGCTGGGGCATGCTTTAGGGGGTACATGGTGTCAATACCTTAGTGCTCCGAGGGGGTCCTTTCTCAGGAAAGGGGGAGGTGTACAAATGGGTTACTCAGGCTGTCGGGGGCAGATGAGGAAACTCAGTGAGTTTATCCTTAGCATGTGGGTAGTCTCTCACTTGAAGGACTTTACTAACATTGTTGGATTGATCCTGGCCTGTTTCACGGAGTGGGGCAGTGGGGAGGGAAGGGTCATGATGATCGTGACCCCCATTTACACGTGGGGAAAACCAGGCACAGAGAGGAAGCATTTTATTCAAGATCTGACAGGGAACTGGGAATAGAACCCAGGAGTCCTGGCACTGAGACTTCCTTCTCTAACACCACTTCCTCCTTTCAGAGTAACAGCCGTGTTAGTCTGTATTCGCAAAAAGAAAAGGAGTACTTGTGGCACCTTAGAGACTAACCAATTTATCTGAGCATAAGCTTTTGTGAGCTACAGCTCACTTCCTCCTTTGTGACACGTGATACTGTGCCCCTCAGGGGATGTTTCCTGATGGTGGATAATCTCCTCTCCCAGGCCCCTGTGACCACACAGCAGCTGCAGGAAGTAGAAAGTGTGATTCAGGAAGTGGTTGACCAGAATGAAATTGTCTATATGGCAGAAGCCCCCCTGGCACTGGCAGGTGGCATTCAGGGACTCCGGACCATGGATGAGGTACAGTAGAAGGGCATGTAATAAGCCCAGAAGCCTCAGCAGAGGGCAGCTTCCAACAAGGGTTATGAGGGTCATAAGAGACCTACAATGATGGAGTCCCCAACTGGGGAATCTCCATCTAGAGGATGGAAAGGGAAGTGTGCGCCAGAGAGGGGTGAATGAAGGTATGTTCCTGGGGGTGCCCAGGCAGACTCAGGTCTGGTGATGTGGAGGCTGCATGCTACAGGGAGGTGGGTATGGAGCTGCAGTGTGGTCC
Source organism: Lepidochelys olivacea (assembly GCF_965140295.1). Lineage (NCBI taxonomy): Eukaryota > Metazoa > Chordata > Testudines > Cheloniidae > Lepidochelys > Lepidochelys olivacea. Next base: position 149,970,218 of record NC_140413.1, on the reverse strand, counting down.
CGCTAATCTGCTCTCTCAATTGTTCTTTCTGAACAGCAAACCCTCTATGTGTCAGCTTGTGGGAGGAGCAGTGCTGCTGTCTGCCGCTGGATCTGCTGTCTCTGGGTGGGGGGTGCAGCGGCTGTGACCTGAGGCACTGACTGGTTCTGTGACACCGCATGAATCCTCTTGTTTGTTTGCAGCTGATCTTTCTCCTCTCAGGTGTATCCAGATCCGGTGAGGGTGGTATCGGTAGGTGTCCCCGTAGAAAGTGTACTGACCCCCAACTCTCAGGCTGCGATGCAGACTTCTGTGGAGCTGTGCTGTGGGACGTAAGTGCTCTTCTCTAGGGTCAGAAGAGAGCTTTGTGGGAGCACGGCACGTACTCCTGGCTTGTCGTCTCATCCAGATCAAAGGCAGGGCTTGACTGAGGGTCTCTAAACAGTCTGTACCTAGACTGTAGGGGGAGGCTATGTTGATCAAGACAGAGGAAGCTGAAAGCAAAACCTGGCTCCCTGTTGGAAAGCTGAGACTGAATCTAGACAATGGGCACATGCTGATATTTCCCCTCCGCCCACCTCACAGGCACTTATTGCAGACAGGAGCTGTGCAGGATCTGACCATCACCTCCGAGCATCAGCTGGTTAAAGGGATCAGTCGCATCATTGCAGTGACAGGGGAGCAAGCCAAGCAGGTGAGACAAGGGAGGCTGAGATTTCCCTGGTTTGATGGCACTGAAACTGGGGACTGCTGTATGCTCCTCCCAACCCCCCTCCCCAGCTTTGCTGATGCCCCTCGGGCCTGGCCTGCAGCAACCTCTTACCTCCCAGTCTTGTTCCTCCCACCCCCAACATGCACACAGCTCTGCCATTGCACTTCACCAGTGATCTGTAGCCCCCTTTATTTCCAGTCCTGGGCTCCCCACACATGGCTCTGCCCATGCCCCTCACTCCTGGTCGGCAATACCACTTCTGAGGTGATAATTCAGCACTGAATAGCAGGAAACCTTTAACCTCTCTTCACAGGTGGGATTTAAACCCAGGTCTCAGATAGGAGTCTAATGAATTGATCCTCTCTGCCCTAGTTTCATTTCATATCACAGTAGCTTTTAGCTGCTGACCTCTTGTGCTTATGGGGCTCTGGTCTCAGTCTAGCAATTTTTACTTCTTAGCTTTGATCTTTGACTCCTGCTCAGCAGTGATCCTGGCTGGCGAGTCCATGTGCAGAGCAATTGACCTAGTTACTCTGCGTGTGAGAAGCCCCGATGTGCTTGAGCACCTGGAAGTTAGGGACTTGGCATCCCTTCCCGTCTCCTCTCATGCAGCAATACAAGGAGAGTGCGGCCGTCAGGAAATTACATTTCTTCTTGGTGAAACTGCAACCCTTTACCCACCCCAGCAGATCTGTTGCTGTCTGATTCTCCCCTGTGCATTCTCAACAAGCCTCCTCCTGTCGTGAAGGAGTGAAGGCTGCGAGGCGTGCTTGCCCTGCTTGCTAGGAGCGCTGACATGAAGCCGCCTCTGCAGCTTCATGTCAGTGGTTCACATTCACCCGCAGGTTGCTGTTGTGTTTGGTGCCAAGGTGAGCGGCTTGCAATCAGGGCTGTGCATGTTAATCAGCCTGTGGATGCCAAAGAGCGGCACAAAGCCAAGGGAACGTAGCCAGGCTGGGCAAAGCACTGTCCCTGCTCTGTGCCGGCCCTCCCGTTACACCCACTGCTCTCCAGGGGCAAAATCCGTGGCTTCCTCCTCAGCTCAGGATGGGCACAGATCCCTGCGGGAATCTGTTTCATTCCTCCTGAGTGTTAGATGGAGGCACCGCAGGGAGAGGATACTCCAAGCTGGGAGAGTAAAGGATGTCATCAGGAAAAAAAAAAGTCCTGCCAATAGAGATCTGTGAGCCCTACCACTTGGGATTAACACTAGACGAGGCAATGCAAGTAGAAAATGCACCATGCAATCCTATATTGGCTCCCAGGGGGGTGTGCTAGAAGAGTTAACAGGTCTCCAACCCCCACAGTGCACCTTTTAGTGAAAAACAGCCCAAATGATGGGGCTCAGAGCTTCTCCAGCCAGAGCCCCTAATGTCACTGTCAAACGTTTAAACACGCTGTGAAGTGTTTGTTAAAGGGCCTGTCCTGTGGGTGGCTTGGTCCCCTACAACTGGCCTGTTTATCAACGGCTATAAATCTATGGCAAGGATCGTCTTCCAGACCCTCGATATTTCAGACACTCACCTATTTATCACTCATAAAACCCCAAACAAGAGCCACTTGGTGACAGAGCACAAACCTTTACAGCACCCACTTTCTAGCTATCTTCCTCTTGGAATTTTGAAGGGTTAACGCCTGCGATTTCACCCATGCCCTACCCTGCTCCTTCCCATCCCTGCTGAGTGTCTCTCTCCTGAAGGGCTGTTTCTGTTGCTCTCCTAGGCCCGGGAAGTAGGCCAGTCCTTGGCTAAAGAAGTGGACTCGCTCTCTGCGTGGGTGAAACAGGGAAGCTCTTCCCTTCCCGAGGTGCAGAGCCTCTCCAAGGAGGTGGGCCGCCTGACTGAAGTGAGTACTGCGTTCCTTATGCAGAAGCATCCCACCAGGCGTTTGAAATGCATGTCTCTCTCCACCACTGGGTTCCAATCTCACCCAGGTCAGCAGCAGCAGAAAGCTGCTGCCACCTGATGACCTGTTTGGTGGCTGACATGAAAGGAGTTGGAGAGGTCTCAGCCCACTTCCAAGTGTGTGTATGGCAGGAAATCCTGTTGTCACAGGGAACGTGGGAGGAGGTGGCAGCGATGGGAAAGCTGGTCTAGCTTTGGAGATCATTAAATCACTTTCCTCCTTGGCACCCACTTAGGTTTTCCCCTTGGCACACCGTTGGGTGGGTGGGTGGATGTTTTTAAGCAGCTGCTTGTTTTTCAGGAGGTGGGCAGCACTGCGATACCCCAGTGGCAGAGAAGGGAACTTCAGGCCATTCTCAAAGCCCTGCAGAGAGCAGCAAACACAGCGATTAGAAAATTGGAAATCAGTCAGGTAAGGGTGCAGCAGCAAGATCTCTGGCAGCTTTTCAGCCTGCTGAAGGCCACCAGATTGTTCTCCACTGAATGGGCAGATTCTCTCAGCTTGATCTTCCCCTACACAAGAACCACAGCTGTTCTGTTCATCAGAGTGACCACTCCAAGAAATCAGATCCCTGGGAATGCGGGGGAAGGGGAGACCATTTCCAGCTGTGTAGGAGAAGTTCATGTTGCACTTTTAGTTGCTGATTCACCTAACCTACACAGCAAGTCATCCGTTTTGGTTTAAATGTTGAAACTAACCTTTCACCAGGGGCAAGCTCCCTGCACTGCAAAGATGGGGAAACAACATGTAAGTGCTTTCTCACAACCCCTGCCCCACTGAGAGGCAGGTAAACATTATCCCCAGTGTTACAGGCGGCGACACTGAGAGACAGAACTACGAAATGACTTCCCCAGGCTACAGTGGCAGAGCACAGACTAGACACTGGAACTTCCTCCCAGCCCCATGCTTATTGCTCTTGCTCATGCAGCATTCAGCAGCTGTCTGTGTTTTGTTCGCTAATCTGATTTGTATTTGACACATCAGGAATGGTGGTTGGTCAATGAGTCTTCTCTGCAACTAGTTCTGGGAACTGGAGTCTTTTCAGAACACTAGTGCTAACCACTTGGTTGCTGCAAAACATACCTGGGACGTCAGACTGAACTTCCCTCTCCCCTGGGGGGCCCCCCCAGGGCATGGCTGAGGCGTGTGGGCAGGGGTGGCTTGCATAGTCTGTTCAGTGGGTAAATAGGGGACTTCAGTATGCAGATCTTAGTCTGGCCCCTGCATGGCATTCGACGGCTCCCCACCCCATGACCACATTCCCTTCCCCTGTGACAGGGCTGGATGTCCACTCCATCCTCCCAATGTCATCGGTGGTCTCCCACAGTGCTGTGTGTTTCCTCCTCCAGGCTGCAGAGAAGGCGCAAGGCCTGCTGGAGAGGCATTCCAAGCAGCCAGTCATCATCGATACCATCCCGGCCGACTCGCTCTCAGTGAGTGTGTGTGTGTGTGATCTCTCCGTGCAGTTGCCTTCTCCCCTAGCGCAGGGGAAGTCAGTAGGGTTAGGCTCTGGAGCCCGATGGAGCTGACACAGCTGGCTAGGGCTGGGGCAGGTGAATTGAGGCACAAGGGAGCTGTCGCAGTGGTTGGAGCAGTTTGGGGGTGAGGCGGCAGAATTGCCAGAGAGCAGAGTAAGCTGAGCTACTCTGCCGCCCTGCACGCTGGCGGTGCAGTAACCTCCTGCTCTAGTATTTCATCGGCTTAGTCATCTGCTCAGGAGTCTTCCCCTCCCTTCCTGACACTGCCCCTCCATGCCTCTCCTAGATCCTGATGAAGGTGGTGAACCAGCTTTGTGACAAGTCTCCTGGGGCTTCAGTGTTGCTGCTCAGCCCCCAGGCATCCGGCGAGGTGCTCTGTGCCTGTCAGGTGTCCAAGGTACGCAGGCTCGTGCTGCAGCTGGGAATCTCTACCTGCAAAGGGTTAATGGCCTCTCTGTGTTCTGTTGTGGGGGGAGCTCGTAGCCCAGAGTGTGGGCAGTAACCGCCTCTGCCCCGTTTGGGAGACAGGCCCTTGGCTGCAGCACGCACCGTCCAGCAAGAACTATATGGGATTGCCCCTTGCAGCCGGTCAGTGCTGCTGCTTAGTCATCCGGAGGAGTCAATGATGAGACACCATCTGCCCAGGCTGAGTCTGGTGTGGCCCTGGAGCTTCCAGACTCTGCTGGCCTGGAGAGGGAGGAGTCAGGAAAGAGGCCCACGTCTGCCATGGGGCAGGGCAGAGCACAAACTGCTGGGCCGTTGGGCTCAGCTTCCACAGTACCGCCAGTCCCTACCAGCTCAGGGAGCAAGGACCCAAGGCTGCCTGCGTGCTGCGAAAGGGTCCTATGTGCCCTCTTGGACCCTTCTTTCCCCATCCAGGCTGGGGTGCCTCCTGGCCCACAGACAGGCTAACCTCTCTCCTCATGTCTCTCCCCAGAGTGCCCTGCCCACATTTTCTGCTGCAGACTGGGCCTTGGCTGTCTGTACTCACATGGGAGGCAATGCAGGGGGCTCTGGCATTGTAGCCAAGGGTACTGGGAACACCAAGGACCTTCAGGGAGCCCTGACTGCTGCACTGGAGTTTGCCCGGACTAGACTCTGAAGTAAGGAAGATTCCTTGTTTTGTGGGGTCAGTTGGAGCCAGCAGAGCTCCCAGCCTCCCGTCTCAGGGATGCTGCCACAGAGCTGTCCCTTTGCTGCACCATGTTTCAGCCTCCAACGAGCCCTGCGTCTTGAGTGGCTTAGCAGCTCCCATTGCTGAACGCTGCTGCCAAGCACTGTGAATCATGGATATCTGGCTTCCTGCCACCGGGGGTCAACATAGGAATAGGGGGCAGAGTCGGGCCGACCATCCTGCCCCAAAGGACTGTCTGGAGGAGGCAGCTGACTCTCTGCTTCTGGCCGTCTAGTCTGGATGCATGAGGATTGTCACAGAAGGAGCCAGTTTTCCTCCGGCCCTCCAGCTTGTGGGGAGGTTATGGCTGCTAGAGCGGTGATCCTGTGCCATGGCTGGGAGAGATTTACTGCCATGTGAGCCACACGCACAAGGAAGCTCTGTGCGGGAGAAGGGGAACTATCCAATGATATCCTGAAACTAATAAAGAACTGAAATTGGCTGAGCTGCAGTTTCCTTTCAGTGCAGCAAGGCCTCATGGGAGTCTGTTCCTGCAAACCCTACCCTCAGCAGCTGCTTTAACTCTTCTCCTAGCAGTGCTGTTCACCTTCAACGTGTGGGTCAAGGACACACTCCACCAGGGCTGGTAGTGTAATAGCATGGTCCCCATCTCACAGCGAGGGGAGCCATGCAGTACAGAAACTAGACTGGGAAAGTCCTCTAGCTCACTGTCTGCCCAGCCAGTGCTGTGTAGCTTGGGCTGTGTCTAGGTGGTGAGGTTTGCAGCCCTTCCCCGGGGGAGCTCATCCTGCAGCCCTGGAGATATCCGTGTTCGGAATGTGTTCTGGCTATTCAGTCAGTTTGCTTTGTGTGCATCCCATTACACCTCCTCCTCCCTCCACCTCTCTTCCCTTCTCAGGGCTGGTGTCCTGCTCCTCTGGTTTGTCACGTTCAGCCCTGGCCCTTATTTGCATACCAACAGCCAACTCAGCCATGGGGGGGGGTGTCTATAGAGAGTCAGGAACATGTTTCCCAGAACATCCTGGGCAGCAAACACTGTTGCACTGGTGCTAATGTCATGGCTGTACCAACATAGAAACAACCTGTGGAACTCCCTGTAGCAGGAGATAGCAAGGCCCAGGCTGCACTGGGCTTTTAAAGGATTGGTTGATTTTTATGAGCACTAATAGCATATACAACTCCACAAATTCACACAACCTGGGTAATTTAAACCTCATTATTATGTGTATTACAGCAGTGCCTAGAGCCCCTGCCCCAGGCTATGTCGATCTAAAGCGAAGACACTCCCTGCCCCAAAGGCCTTGCAAAACTTGGTTTATACCAAGATGCAAAAGGTGTGGGGAGGGTAGGACTGATAGGGTAAACAGTGAAATTGCTGTAAGCAGTAGAGGTAGCTCACCCCTGGCCTGGTCTTATCAGCTGCTAGGGTTTGGGAGGCATCACAGCAGGAGCTTGAAGGATGAGGTAGTGGTGGCATGGATTTTAGGGGGAATTTCCCCATGCATAAAGGGTGGGATGAGGGAAAGCCTGGATGCACAAAGGTACTTTGGTGTTGCAACACTGAGTGTTACAGCACCTACCTGTTAGGGCCTAGAAAATCACAGAACCATGTTGCAAGTCACAAAGCCTGAGTTTAGCACCTACACAGTGCCTGGGGCGAGACCGGCGCTTTAGACTGCATTTCCCAAAAGCCAGCATGGTAGGCAGGGAGCTGCCGACCAGCAGAGGATGTGCTAAGCCCTGCTCCTCTCACAGAGACAGGCGCCTAGGTCCAGGCAGGGAGGTGTGTATCTCTGCCAGCGTTCTTAGCCAGGAACCCTCTTTGGAGTTAGGCACCTATGCCACTTCTGCAAGAGGCTGGGCGGGGAGGAGGGCCTCTTTCATAACTTTTAGCCCAGTGGTTCGGATTCTAACATGGGAGACCCCCAGTTAAAGTCCCCCCGAGGATTTGAACTGGGATCTGCCCCATCTTAGGTGAGTGCCCTAATTGTTGGACATGTGTGTGCTCTCTGTCTCCCTGGCTCAAATGACTAATTATTTATCCACAGTGAAACAGCCTCAATGGGAGAGATTCAGGGAGCCTCACATGGGACTATCCCATAGCCCGGTGGTTAGAGTACGTCCCGAGAGATGACAAGGCTCCAGTTCAAATCCCTTCTCCCCCTCAAGTGGAGGGAGGGGCTTGAAACGGGTGCTCTCCCGCAGCCCAGGTGAGCACCCTAATCACTGGGCTAAAAGAGTGATGTAGGAGGGCCACTCCCCCTGGCTGACTTGTGTGTGCCTGAGCGGCCCAACTGGTAGGCAGCCTCTGAGCATGCCTATGGCTCAGGCCCCATACATTTGGCCAAACTCCTACTCCTCCCCCCCCCATGGGGCGTAGGCAGGAGCCAGGCATCCAGACCCCTACAGCGACGCAGCGGTGCACATGCCCAAAGCCTCAAACACTGTCAACACAGGAACTTTTACATCAGAAACATGGCACTGAGAGGGTTTGCCAGTTCTGTGAATCGCCTAAAACTGGGGCTTGGGGCCTCAACCCAGACTTAGGTGCCTAAGTCCCTTTGTGAATCGAGGCCAAAGCGACTGGGCAGTGTAATCAGGGAATGCTGGCAGAGCAAAAGCAGCATCTCGGCAGCAGGAGGAATTACAAGAGCAGCTGGGGCTAAGTTGTGAAGAGACAGAAAGGTAAGTAGCTCATGTTCGATGCCGTGGAGCAGGGGGAGCCCGAGGTGGGCGATGAGCTGGGAAGCTGATGTTAGCAGCACTTTGAATGCACACAAGGGGGCAAGAGTTCAGTGGTTAAGGCTAGCCAGGAGGTCATGAGGCTGCAGCAGGCACAGTGTGAGTGAATGTCCCATGTCAGGATCTGAGCTGACTGCCGTGCAGGCAGTGGTGGAATCCCACAGCCAGCGCTGCCCAGCTGCCAGTACTGTTGCACCATCCTCTGGCACTGGCCGCTACCCCACTTTGGCCCAAGAGCCTTGAGTTTGTAGAGCGGCTCTCATGGGCCTGGAACTCAGTCCCTCACCTGATGATCAACTCAGTCATTTTTAATAGGGACACAGGCTAGTGCCACAAAATAAGAGCCAAATGCATAGCTGTAGCATGAGCTATGACACCACATCCTTTGAACTCCACCCCTGGTTAACAAACCCTCCAGCCCTGCCCTGCTGCACCTGGCGTATGACCCTGCTCTGGGCAAAGGGCTGCCTTGCCTTCTCTTTAGCGTCACGTGTGCTGTAAGAGCGTGGGTGGGCTGTTCACTCTGGGAGGGAGGAAGAGCAAGCACCTTGTTCTGCCCAGCTGCCTCCAGACTGGAGGCAGAGAGGGGAGGGTCTGAATGAGAATACAGAATCGACCTGTTATGTCAGATAAGCAGCCCACCCATGTCTGTCTCAAAGCTTAGGCTGGAATTGCCCCGGTGGCTGCAGCTCTCAGACCTGGAAACTCCATGTGAGGCTCAACCCTTAACATCACACAGATAGCCCACTGTGATCTCGGCTCCCAGCCACTCTACAAGGACTCTTCCTACGAGGACTTTTCACTATCATGTGATTGATGTTAACCTGGTCCTTTGAGCAGGAGATGGAAATGCTGGCAAGGGGGGCGTTGGTCTTTTTGTGGAGGGAGAGAGCAGATCTGGTGCCTTTCGTGCTCCTCAGGGCACTGATTCAGCTACTTCAGCAGCACTGAGAATGCAGGCAGCTGCCTCCGCTCTTCTGGGTTCAGCAAGAGCTTGTGTCCAGTCTGGGTAATTGAAACCCTCCTTAATGAGAGAGGGACTTAGGCCAAGACTCCCAGGTTTTCTCTCGGTGCCAAGGGACCTTGAATTTCCAGCAGGGTGCCCGAGCCTTGCTTTACCATGCCACCATACAGCATAGGGTCACTTCCCAGATGTGTCTCCTAGCTGTTGCCTGTTTGCCTTCCCTGTGTTTAAAAACAGCTCAGAGCTTGATTTTGCAGCACACCAGCCACCTCTAGCTGCGACTCGTGTTGCCAGCGTTATGGCTCTACATTGGGTGCTGTAGGCTAGAGCGCTTTCTGTCCTGGTCAGAGCAGCACCGGCACCTTGGGAAGGTGAGGAAGCTGAACTCATGCTGACCTCTTGCCATTTCCAAACACAGAAGTGCGGTTGCCCATATCTTCTCTGCTGGAGGCCTGAGTAAAGAGAGGGAGTTGTAATATCCAACTATGTATGGTTACAGGAGCAGAAAGGCCCTGTAACCAGCTGGAGGAGAGGGGGGACATTGGGTTTGTGTAGGTCGCTTCCTGCCCTAGGCTGTAGTGTGTTGTTACTGTCTGCTGTTCAACAGCTGCTGGGTTCCAACCCAGAAGTGGCTGTGTTGGACAGCGGGGAGGGATGTTAGTATAAGGACAAAAGAGGCTCCAGCCATTCAAGGGGCTGTTTGTTGTGGGTGTTGCTATATGAATAGCTGCTGCAAACACCACCTCCTTCCTGTACTGGCGTGTGGGTGGGAGGAGTAGCTTGGGTGCTACCAGCAGGAACACCAGGCTGAGCCCCTTTGTGTCTTACTGAAGTCGCCAGGCTGCTGGCAGGAGCATTTCGTAGATTAAACACCTCAGGGCTGAGTTTTGAGTCTGAGTTTACAGCCAGCTGAGACCCTTTGTTGGCTGCCCCTGCTCTCTTTAGGGGTGGGTGTGCAGACCTGCACACTGACCTTCAGGGCAATGCCCCTGCTGATGGAGAAGGTGTAAGTGAAGCCGCCCTGCTGCTTGCTCCCCTTCACGTTTGCATGCTGCTGCAGAGGAGACAGTTGGAATGTTTGTGGTGGGCCCTGGGACCGCTCAAACAGGGCCCGTCTCTGCTGTAGGAGCTGCTGGGCTCTCAGCACTGCAGAGGGAGAAACAGTCACAAGAAAGGGTCTGATTTCTCATTTTTCTCTCCACACGCATCCCAGGACTCCATTCCCTGCCCTTCCCCCCCCCCCCCACCACCACCACCACCTGGGATTGTGGAGCCCAAGCTAAAGATCCCGTGCGGTCAATATTTGGATTGGATTCCCCCAAAGGGAAGTTCAGGATGATTCAAGGGGGCGGGGAGAACGCTCCCTAAAAGCCTGTACTGAGCCAATGCCCTAGCACGGTGCTAGATGTAACGCTAAGGTCTTGATTTCTTGTCTTGAGAGAGCCCCTTGCACTTTTCCCCACAGGCAGGAGGGTCCCCCGGTGTTGTGATCAAATCAACTCTGGTAATTTATGTTCTGCTGCTCTTTAGTCCCCGTGGTTTCCTCTGGACGCGTGATACTTCACTTCCCCTTGTGTAGTGACTGGGGCAGCATGACTGCTGTGGCCCACCCCGTGTTGGCCACACTTAAGTAGCGCTGACTTTTGTCTCTACATTGTCTGTAAAGCTTTTTGGATGAAAAGGGCTCTGGGAAGAGTAATGGATCTGACACTGAGCCCTTGGAGGGACAGTTCTCTCTGCCCCAGCTCAAGGAAACAGCTTAAGTGCTGCCAAAGGACTTCTGCGGCTCAGTGTTTTGAAAGGGCAGTTTTGCGCCTGGAGCAGCTGGCCAGTGTGGAGGAGAAATCTCTCAGCACAGCATCGTCCCTGCAGATGTTTACTGGTGTTGGTAGAGCAGGCACTTAGCCTGCACGAAATGGTGGCAAAAGCCTGGCGGGGCAAGAAATACTCCATTCTACAAGGCAGTCCCATGGGGAATTTATCCCTGAGGGCAGGACCACCCTTCTGCAATTCCTAGGGGTGAAAGGCCCTACCAGCCTCAGCATTTTATCGGTCCACACAAGGGACAAGAGAGACACAAAGATGAGCCCTGGGGGGTGCCCTTTCCTGGGGCCAGAGCTGCACCATGGGCTTGGACTCTACAGTCCGACATGGACTCAGGGTGATGAACGTACCCGGGGCTCTCTGGACGCTCTCAAGCGACTGCTTCAGCCAGGCCTTTCGGAACCCAGCCCAGTACGGCAGTAGGGTGCTGAAGACTGAGTCCCTCAGCTCATCGAACAGGCTGGGAGGCGGTGCTGGGGCATCCTGCTGGAGGGCCTGCTCAGCTGCCCGGACAGCTCTCGCCAACTTCTCAGCCTCCACCACTACCTAGGGAGCAAGCCACAAACACACTCAGGGGCTTGGGGCAAGGGAGCAAGTCTCCATGTTACCAGCTGCAAAAACCTTTCCCCCTCCCTCGCTTCAACAGCGTAAGGCCACGGGGGGTGGGGGCAGGGATCTGCTAGATATCCCAGCTGCTTCTACGCAAGTTTGGCCTCTCATTCTGCACAGGCTGATGCTGGGCTCTCTCAGCCCCAGTGCTACCAGGTGCTGCTGTGGAGGGCGTTTTCCAGACCAGGTGAGCTGAGGACAGGCTTCGGGTATGGGGGGGCTGAGCTGGGGACGGGGTGGGAGCTAGCCTGGGCTGAAGTTGGCTTGGGGATTACGTTGGGGTTGATCACTGTATTTCATCATCTTGGAATTTTTTGGGTGGGGGAGGAAATTGGGAACTAGCCTGTTCCCTCTTACAGCATTAAATATGGCCATTGACGCCCAGTCCTGCTGTCCCTGATTTCAGTGGGAGCCCACAGAGGTTACACACCCACCACTCTGTTTTGCAGAACTCCTGTGTTAAATATCAATGCACAGCTAATACTTCAGACCCAGCTCCTCCTCTCTTGCCCTAGGCCTGCCTGACAGTCTGTTTGCCCCGTCCCTACTCTTGTGTCCGAGCATGAGGCCTACCTGCAGGCGGGGCTCCAGCTGGGAGACAAGGAAGCAGTTGCGGATCACCTGCACCTTCTTCCTCAGGAGAGCCCTGTCCGGCATGGCATGATGGGCGTTCTTGAACTTCTGCACCTCCAGGTGGAAGTGCAGGCCGTGCTCCAGCACAGGGGGACCATGGACCTGCAGGTGTTTGAGGAAGTGCAGCCTCTCCAGGGTGGGCCAGCCTTCAGCAGCAGCCCTGAGAAATTGGCAGAAGGAGGCCTTGTCTTCCTGGCTGGGCTGGGCTGTAGCTGCTAACCCCCCGGCAGCTTTCCTGGTCCTTAGATGCTTGAGGGCCACCTTGGCAGCCAGCAAATGCAGGAGCGGCTGAAGCTTGGGCCAGCCCTCATCTTGGATCCGGGAAGGCTGTACTCCGTGCCTGTCCAGCCCCTTGCTCACCTCAGCCCAGAAGCTCTCAAAGGCCGGAGCAATGTGCGCATACAAGGCAGCTTGGATTTCTTCCACGCTTGAGTCGCTTACTGCTCCCTGGCCCACCTCTGTCCTCAGTCTCTTCCTCAGCTCCCTGGGGAGATGAGGGCTCAGCGGCCCAGCCCCTTCAAAGAGGTCCAGGAGCTTCAGCACACAGCTCAGCCGCTTCCTGCCCTCTGGGGCTGCCCGGCACCGCTCCAGCTTCTCCAACAGCCCTAGCACCGTCTGGAGCCCTGCATCTTGCATTTCCTGAGCCGCCTTTCTATAGGCTTTGAAAACCACCTTGTTGTTGAGCAGTTCCAGGGCACGCTGGGGCGTCACTGACCCTTCCCCGCTTGCCAGGCCAGTGTGGCCTGAGCCCTGCGGCTTGGCTGCTGCTTTCTTCCCCCACCTCCTCTGCTGTTCTCTGCCTTTCTGGGCATGAAAGCCAGTATTTTCCTTCTTCTTCCTGGCCCTGCAAGGATGCAAACAGGTTCTCAATACAGCCATAGCACATCAGGCTATGATCTTGTTGGATCTCATAAGCTGAGCAGCATCATGCCTGCTCTGTACTTAGATGGGAGACCCTTCCTTCCCCCCTCCACACCCAGTGAAACCAAAAAGCAGTGATGGTGGTTTTGAGGGAGTACCTACACCAAGTCTGTGCTTTCCCTATGTCCTCGCGTGATGCTGGTGGTTGCTGTGCTGTTGGAGATGTTTTTCAGGGTCTGACCACTTATGGTCAGTGTAGATCCCATGAGACTGAGGGATTGTCCTAACCCTCTTCCAGGGCAGGAAATTGTATCCTGCCTCCTAACTTCCCTCTGCAGTGGGACGCTGTGTTCTTCATGTCCTCTGCAGTGTTTATGTGGTGGGGAAATAGCTGCTTTAATCCACCCCAGGTACAGCTGCATGCCAGTGGAGGGCACAGTGATTCTCAGAATGAGAGTTCTGTGAAGTGATTTGGGTCCTTTTGCAAAAGAGGGATAAGATCTAAACAGAAGATCATTATCAATATAGCAGCCTGCATTCTCCTCTGGGCATCAGGGCTTTATAGTGCAAATATCATCCCCAGAGTACATGTTCTTAACTAGGCACATGCAGTAGAGGCTACATAAACATAGTGGGGACAGTGGGCAGCAGGGACTTGATTAAAGAGGCTGGCATTTTAGCTGTGAAAATGATTCATCAGCTTGGTAACACCTCTGGGAATCCAAATGTCCACCTGGACACCTGACTTCCTTTTGGAGCTCTCACAAAGCGGTGTTTGCCAGCCTGAATCCCAAGCAACTGTGTCCCCTTTGCTGAGTTCAGACAAAGAAGTACCTGTCTCTTCTCTGCTTTATTCTACTGTCTTTGCTCCTGACATCCTGCACTTCCAAGTAAGAGGCTGGGACGCAGTACCTGCAAGAAAGAGGGTGGCACAGAGCAAATGAGCCAAGTGGGCAGCTGTCTCGCTTAGAAGCAGAGTTTAAAAGATTTTTGCGATGCGCACTCGCTGGTTGGAAAGAATTCTCTCAAGCTGCAGCCCAAAGCTAGAAGTGAATGAAATACTCCGGCCAATCCTTCATTTAGCTGCTCCACTCTCAAGTGGAGGTGCTGTCAGGAGTGGAGCAGGAGCGCTGGCTAGCAAGCAGTTCCCAGCTGCTCCAGTCCTGGCCAGAAGAAGGGGCTGTAGGGAGAGGAGCAGGAGCACTGGCTGTGGGGAGAGCTCACAGGTACTTTCAGCAGGCCATGTGCAAGACGGTAGTGGGTGAGCACTGGCTTTGGGGCAAGGGGGAGCTCCTAGATTAGTCCAGTCTGATCTTCTCCCAGCAGGACGTGCTCCAGAAGATGATGCAGGAGCACCTGTAGTAAGATGAGGCCCTGAAACATAAACCCTTGGTATCAGAGGCCCGGTATGAGGCCTAAGGCCTGAACTAAAGTAATTTAGTCAAGACTTTGCAAACAAAGCAAAGTTAAGCTGTGAGCCAGAGGCAGGCCCTGCTCACAGAAGCTGGCAAGGAAAGGGCTGATGCTGCAAGAAGATACATACCTAAAAGGTACTGGACACTAGCTATCAGAACACTCCGATACTTGCACATTTCCACACACATAACAAGCAACAGGCTGACCCATCCCAAAGACAGGGGTAAAAGGGTAATATAATGGATAGAATTGTTTTGTTCGAACCAACATGTACAAGGAGAGAGGCGGCACCTGGCTACGTAAAGGGGTTGTACCTTGTTATGTAGAGGGGTTGCACTTCAGTACATCAGGAGTGATGCGTAACTTGTTTGTACCTGTGTATAAGAATTCATCCCTGGGGCAGTGTCTTTGTCTGGCCTAGGGGGCAGTGGCGTGTCCCGCCACTGACTGAGCCGGTCCATTGTCAGGGAGCACATATTCATAGTATGTCCTATAGGGTCTGTGGGGAATTATTACTGTGCTTCATTTGACTATAAACCTGGCCAAGTGCCTTCGTACCTTATCGAAGTCTGTGGTCATTGGGGGTTCTCTCGGGATCTGCTGTGTCTGCTATCTGCGCAGAGCCAGGGCAGCGCACAGAGGGAACACGCACGCAGCCGACTGTTAGCAACATTGGATAGAGCGGAGCACTACACCGGTGGCGTCTGACAACAGCACCTACTGTAGAAGGCTTGAATCCAGGACTGCCAGCATTTTATTTGAGGCTGCAAGGAGCCAAACTGTCTGGAGAGGAGGAGTAAAGCCCTTCACTGGGTGCAGTTAGGGAGCTGTCTCAGCTATGTGTCCATGGATAAAGCAAGAACTGAATTCCCCTATAAACCACTTCTCTCCCCCTTGCCTGCCAGTGCTTTACACCCGTGTCTGGAAACCAAAGAAGAGGACCCAGGGGTTCTTGGGACTCACTCCAGGAAGGTGGCTATCTCATGGCGGAGGTAGTGGAGCCAGGCCTCACAGAGAACAGCGAGCACATGCTGAGCCACTGGTTCCAAGGCCAAAGGCTCCAGAGGTTGGTTGCTGGAGATGAGCATCTCCTGGAGCTGCTGGATGTAATGTGGCAGATCGGAGCTGAGCCCTGCCGGGAGAAGAAAAGCAGAGCGGAGCGTTGGCCTTGGACTCCATCTTCAAAGGCAAGTTCGCTGGGGCAGAGAAGTAAGTAACATGCAGCCACTGGACACGAACCCTCCTTCAGTGCACCCCTTTGCATTGGTTCTCCAGAGGAGTCCAAGGAAATCTCCCCACGAGGCAGTGTGTTGGTCCCCAGCTGCCATTTACGGAAGAAAGTGGTGCAGTAAGTCTACTTGAGCAGGAAACTAGATACTCTCCCCGGACCCTATACACCAGCCAGTGCCTCCCATGTGTCCCTACAACTGAGATGGGCTGTGGTAGCGACTCCTCTCCCAGAGGATGGGCTGCTTCTCTGGCTTTGGGAATTCACTGGGCTATTGCTCCCATTCTAGACCTTCTGTCACCGGGCCCATGGAAAATGGGTTATTTAGCAGCTGGAGGAGGGGGGCAACTTGCTTTCCAACCTCAAATCCATTTTGGGTGGCTGCAGGTTCAGACTCAGACTGTCCCTCTAGACCCCTGAATGTTTTCTGGTATTACACTCCCACTCACTTATGTTCTCTAGCACCAATAATTTTGCTCATTGGTCTCTGGGATTCAGCCCGGGATCCTCACGCACACCCAGCCACAGTTGAACCCAGCGCCAAGTCGATTTGGCCACTGAATGCATATGGTGTGGAGCTCACCGACATCATATGGCGCACCGTGCACCAAATACATGTGGAAGATCTGCCAGGCTGAGCGGTGGGGCTGGAGCTGGTCTGCCTGCCACTCCCAAGCAGCCTGGTGCTCCTCCAGCGCTTGCCACAGCTGGAAGTTATGGACCTTCTGAGCATCCTCAAACCTGGAGGGTAAGCAGGGAAAGAATGGGCATCAGCCTGGGGGAGTGTGAACAGTGAATTAGTCCCGTCTCCTCTGGAGCAGCCAGCAGGGATAGAGCCCAGCTGGCTTGTACAAGGCTGTATGGTGGCCTCTGGAGAAAACTACCCTAAGCCAACATTTGTCTCTGATGCATCAACTCTCTGTCGCAGCTGGAGGTAACACAGCAGCAAAGTCTACATTCCTAGGGATTCCCCAGCTCAGTCAGGTGGCTGAAAAGGATAGGGACAGGAGAGAGAGACTAACCTGGTCAGGTAGTGAAGAAAGCTCCCCCCAGCCCCAGGATCATACATTAGTGCTTGGAGGAGGTGGGAGGTCAGCGGTGTGTCAGGGAGATTCCATGGGAGGTCTGGCTGCTGAGCTGATGCAATCCTCCCTTGCCAGCTTGCACCGGAGCGCGGAAGCTGCATCGGATGGACAGCAAGAAGAGGTTTTCAATGCTATATTCATTCTGACCCTCACTGCTGGCTCTCCAAAGGTGACAGAGAGCTGCCTCAGGCCCTGGCCAGAGACAGATCCCCAATTAGAGAAGAGGAACCACACAGAATAACCCTTAGCTGCATTACCAGTCGCAATCCTGCATGGCTGGCTGCTACTAACAGTGCAGAAGGACATCTCAAGTGCTTGAGGAAGAACTTGAGCTGGAGCAGAAGAGCTGGAGATCTGTCTTTTTTTATGGCCCTTCTCACCCAGGCTCTATTCATTCACCCCCCCACCCCCCCCATAAACTAGCCTGATGTTGAGGGGGCCTGTGATTCTGCTGGTACCACCTTTGCCTCCTATACCATTTTGGTGGTGTCCCTGCCACCAGCTTGGTGACTGTCTGCCCCACCTCCCACGAGGCAATTACAGAGCCACCCTTATTTTGGATGGCAGGGTGTTGTGTCCATGTGCTGTTAACCTGCCTCAGTGTTGGATTGCGTCACATTGGGAAGATGCCCGCAGGGAGAGACACACACTATCCAAACCATGCTCCCTGGAGGCGTTACTTACACTGAACCAGTCTGCGCTTCTATTCGTGCAGCTCATGCATCCGTCACCCACAACAGGAAGCGACGCAAACACCTTGAGCGAAGGCAGGAAGTCAGTTGCCACAGGTGGCCTAGGCTTAGTCTGGGAGCCTGAGGTGGGGACAGCCCTACCATGGAGTCAAAATAAATATGTAACAACACCCTGCTTTCCAAGCAGTTCCGTCTCCTCATTTTAAGAGGGGAGAGACTGAGCCAGAGGGAGAGGTCAGGCAGGAAGGCAGTGGGAAGAGAACCCAGCTCCCCAGTAGGAAACTATGCCCCATCTCAGTCCTCTAACCACTGGATCTCACTCCCCTACTAGGTCCAGGAATAGAAAGGAGGAGTCCTGATTCTCAGCCCTGCTGTAACCACTGGATCCTCCCTCCTCAAGGCCTCTGCAGTTGGTGAGGCCAACAGGGGCTGTGGAGTCTGGGAAGAGCTCCAGCAAGCTTCCCAGTTCTCTTGTGGCTTGTCCACTACAGCAGCAGGCCCTGCCTCCTGACAGCTACAAAAGGAGGAGCTTTCCCTCCCCGCTACCACATCATCCCATTGCACGAACCTGAGGTGTCTGGTTCTCTGGTAGTGGAGGAGAAACCTGGGAACCCAGTAGGCGCGCAGGCGTCTCAGAGCATCATACTGGCTCCTGCTGAAGGCAGTGAAAGTTGCCTCAACGCTGCCCTGAGCCTCACACTTCGGCTCCTGCCAGCAGAGAGGGGAGAATAGCACGTGTCAGCCACACCACCACTCACCATTGCCTGGGCCAGCCACCCTCACCAGGCCTCACTGAGCCACACTGTGCTCTGGGGTCAGAATATCCCACCATGTCCCTGCTTGAGCATGGCTCAGTCTTGGTTTCCTCCATTCTCTGCCTAGGCTTGGCTCCAGCAATGTTCTTTAATACCACGGTCCTCAGCCTAGTGCCTTTGTGACACCAGGGAAGAGATCCCGACACCCGGCTCCATGGGGATCCCAATGTGACACTGATGCCCCTCGGTGCGTTGTCAGCAGTGGGGATCAAACCTGGGACCTCTTGAACTTAATGTATGAGTCTCTACTGCCTGCTGTAAAAGACACAGCCAAGGCTGTAGTAGGCCCATTAATCTTTAGCTGGCCTGGCCGCTGCTGGAGAGGGACAGAGTACCACACCAAGCAGGCACAGCTTACACCAAGCTGGGGCAGAGGAGAACAGACAGAGGGGAAAGTCACCCAACCCCCATCTGCCATTAACCCTTTGCGGGACTTGTGGTTAACAATATCTACCAGCTGAGAGGAAGCACAGACCCTAGAAGCCAGGACCTTAGGGGCTGTTGGTTTCACATTCTCTCTCTCTCTCAGCATCAGAAGATAAATGTATCCAGTGAGCGCAAAATACTCTGCTGAGCCTGCCTCGTAGCTGACAGAGGCTCATTGCGTACCTGGGGAGGGACTCGGGCACAGAGCATTCATTTCAACATACAGTGTCCCACCCATGCCACCAAACCACGGCTCAGTTTGGTACAGATAGGGCCATACTGGCAACCTCTGCGCAGGGTGTGCCTCAGGCTGTCAGTCAGGGGCAGGCTTGTGAGGTGGGTGGGGGAGCTCCCTGTGTCTGGCTCCAGCCGGCGCTGTTCCTCCCTCGTTCCTTCTGTCCCTCCCGAGCCCTGCCCGGCTCGCTGCCTTCATACGCTATTGTGTGGCTGGACCCTTTGTCCGCTCCAGCCTGGGCAATCAGTCATGACCCTGCGTTAACAATGATCAT
This sequence comes from Lepidochelys olivacea, assembly GCF_965140295.1. Classification (NCBI taxonomy): domain Eukaryota; kingdom Metazoa; phylum Chordata; order Testudines; family Cheloniidae; genus Lepidochelys; species Lepidochelys olivacea. Next base: position 149,951,205 of record NC_140413.1, on the reverse strand, counting down.
TGGCCACCAGCTCCTGGATGCTCTTGAGAGGCAAGCCATGCAGCAGACAGAGCCGGGATGTCGGGCTCAGTATCTAGATCACGGGCTGCATTAAGGCCAGAGTCAACCCCCATGGATGGACGGGCAGTCGCCCTGGGAAACGGGCAGCAGCAGGACCCCAGTGTCACTGGAAGGCAGGAGCAGAGCAGCTGATGGGGGAGGCAGTTCACACAAGGAGCGTTCCCCAGGGCTCTGCTGTCTCACCTCTGCTAGCAGCTGAGGTGTGAGATTCACAGACCTGCCAAACGCAAACGTATGTGTCTGCTAAGGCTGCAAGGGGCGAGGGGGGGAAGGGGGGGAAAGGGTGGTCACCTGCACCCCAGCAGCTTCACTCACCTGGGAAGCCAGAGACAGGCTCAGCTTGTACGTGTCTTGAATGTTCCTGCAAAGAAAAGAACAATGGCTTCACCCCAGTAAAGGCTGAAGCAGCTCAGGCCCTGGGCTTCAGACAGCCATGGTCTCAGTGCTAGAGGAGCCAGGATGTGCAGGGTACTTCCTAAGCACACTGATCGCTGCAGCTGAGAACCGGACAAGCCAGCTATCCCCAAGCACCTCTGCCCAGAGGGGATCACAACCTGGACAGTGTCCGGTCCTCTGTGCTTCTCCTGTCACCCTGTCTTACTTGGTGCATGGTGAGCGGCTACAAGGCCACAAGCATCCAGAGACGTCTGCCAGGCGGAACAGACCCATACAGGCTGCTCTTCTCTCATACCTCAGGCCTCCCACAACCCTAAAGAGCCCAAGGGGTCCTGAAAGTGGGTCTGGTTATTCTGCATGGGGCTGACCCCTGCTGGGCCCAAGGACGATGCTGTCTTTGCAGTCCCTGGTATGAGTCTGTCTGACTGGGGTTCCCTCGAGCCTTCACCTGCTCCTTACACGGACGCAGGTGGGAGATTTGGGGGCTCATCACAGGGATTTGGAGCTGGGATTCTCCAATCTCTCTACACTACGGTCTGAGTGACACCACCTGGCTGCTAGAAACACAGTACCACCTGCCCCTACTGGAGCGGGAGCAGATCCAGACCTGTGGGCAGCAAGGGTGTGAAGCCACCACCTGGTATGAGCTCAACAGCAGAGCCATGCCCACTAGTGTGCAAACAAGGGGATGGGCACAGGAGCAAAGCCACTCCCTCTTGCCCCTCCCCCAGTGTGTGAACGAGGGTGTGTTCATTGGGACACCCATCCCTACCGGCAGAGGCTGACACAGAGGAGCTGGGCCTCCCGCTGGGCAGCACTGGCCTCTAAGCACTTGGTGCGCCCCATGACATCTTCACAGTCCATCCAGAAGCGAAGGAGGTGGATCCCCAGGGTGCCATGGAGAAACTCCTTGAAGCCATCCATACCAGCCCTCTGCAACACAAGGGGGTGGGGAGCACAGTGGGAGGCTGGGTTCTGCACATGCGGGGAGGAGGCTGGAGTTCAGCCCCAGAACAGAGCAGGGAGGGTCCCCACCTCCCCCTTTAACAGAGTCTGACCCCTCCAGGAATTGCTCTACCAGTCAGACTTATAACGCGGGGCACCCAGGGCCCCTTTCCTGACCATCAGTGCTTGGCCCAGATGCTGCTGCAGCTGTGAGGCCCTCCCATCTCCCACAGGGCTGGCACCCAGGGGAATGAATACAGTTCCTCAGAGTAATGGCTGCAACCCTGCTTAGGCTTCCCTCTCCTGGTGGACAAGCCAGGAATCTGATGGCTTATCTGCCAGGCATTCCCTCACCACTGGGATAAACAAGAGTACCTCACTGGCTGCTGTGGTGAGGCCCAGCCCAATTCTCCCCATGATCTCCTGCCTAGAGGGGGCTGGGAGGTCTCAGCGCTGGGATCAGCACACAGTTGTTCCCGGCTCGCTATGTTACCTGGGTCCCTATGACCATTCCTACAAGTGCAGAGCAGGGACACCAGTGCTGTAGGACCAGGGACAGACCGGTGGAGGGAAAGTGGCCAGCTCTAGCAGAGGCTGCAGCCAAGGTTTATTCCTAGAACCCCATAAATCCCCCAGTTCTACATACTAGGGGAGCTGCAACGAACAGGTTTTCTGCCCCAAGGTCCAGAGCGGAGCAGAACTGGAGAGGCAGCTGCTTGTTCCTGACTGGAGGGGGATGGATAGGGACAGGAGGGAGGTGGCAGAGGGAGGAAGGGAGATACAAGGAGCTGTTAGGAGTGAGGCTTGGGGAGATGGAAGTGGGTGGGGCCGGGAATCACTCATGGGCCTGCAGGCCGGCACCTGGCATAGGGGAAGGGGAGACAGCATGGCAGCTAGCTAATATCTCCATCAACGTGCACCTCAGCCCCATCCTTCAGCAGGGTCCAATGAGACTCACAGTCCCCAGCACGTCCTCCTTCAGCTGCTGAAGAGTGGAATGGCCAAAGCCAGGGAGCAGCCAGGATTCCTCCCCTCCCTCAGAGGCACTTGATTTGTCCAGGTCAAACGGCAGCACCTTCCTGGTGCCTGAGACCGGCTCCCCTTGGCGCCTGCTGTGAGAGAAGGGAGAGGGGCTGCTCTGGCACTGGGCACAGGGTGTGTCAGAGCGCAGAGCCTGGGCAACTCACAGGGACACCTGTGTGCAGGGCTACAGTGGAATTACCCTGCACATCCCATCCTGCCCCCACACCAGCACCCAACCCCACATCCACCCTACTTCCCCTGCCCCTGATTCATCGCACCCACTGAGCCCCCAACCCCTGCCAGAGAGGGAAACGCCCTTTGGGTGCTAGCTGGGTGACTGGTGGGTCAGCACTCTGGGAACAATGGGGCCTTCTAAAGGCACAAGGGGTCAGTGATAGGGAGGTTCCCGCCACAGGACACAACACCCCAGCGCAGCCCTGTACCTCGCACACCCCCAGCACACACCATACGCATCCCCGGGGCACCCCAGGGCAGCCACACACCTCAACATGCACAACTTCCCCAGCAGACACACCACGGTGCTTCCCCCAGGGACACACACAGCTCCGGGGCGTTTGGAAACAGAGCTAAGAAAAAGGCAGCTCAAGGGCAGTCTCGAACCTGGCCCAGGAAGGTGCATGGAAAGAAAGCCACCGAGAAAGCTTGGCGTTGGGGTTATTCCCCCCACCCCCCGCTCCCCCAGCCCTGAGAGCAAAACAACGTAACACCCAGACCCCCCCAGGCAGAATGTGGCAGAGGGCTCCCAAGTGACAGCCCCCACTAACGCTATGGCAGGCCAGAGATGGCCCCATGCTCCAAACTGGACCCCGGGATCAGACCCGGAGCAGCTGCAGCCCTGTCCTACAGCCCTTCCTTTCCCGCTGCCGGTCTGGAATCCATGCCCAGCCACGTGCTGAGGGAGAGAATCCCTTCCCTCGCTGTGTCCCCCAGGCCAGCCCCCGACACCAGGCCCCCTCTCTGAGGGCTTCACAAGATCACACAGGATGCTGCACGGAGCCACTCTCAACCCCCGTCCCCTCCCATCAGACATAAATCACTCAGCAAGGGGAGTCTGCCACCCCCACAGCGCAGCGCTAGGCCACACCCCGCCTCCGCATGCCCCTCACGCTGCCTCTCTGCCTGGCCAAGTGGTGATGACACAGCACCCCCTCCCCCACCGGGCCATTAACTGGCAGAGGGCGCCCAGGCACGAGAAGGCGGCTAACAAGGCTGCCTGTGAAATGTTAAAGCACAACACTGGGAACCAGGGTGCCAGGCCAGGCTCTGCCCCAAGACACGCTGTGCCACTTTGGGGGAATTACAACCTCCCCGTGCCTTGGTTTCCCCATTTGCAAAGGGAGGCTGAAATCCACAATGCACTTTGAGGTTCTGGGATAAAAGGGGCTAGATAAGTGCAAGATATTGTCATGCTCCTCACAGCCCCCCTGAGGAGCTGTCTCTTCTTCTCAGCCTTGGGAAGGAGCAGTCAGTGCTGAGCCAGACCACCACATACTCTCACTGCAGCCCATTCCCAAGCCCCCAGCTTGATCTGACTGTGCACTTGGCAGGGCTGCTACTTCAGCCTAGTTACTGCACATTGCCTGCTCCTCCTCCCCAGCACCGGGAGGTGCATTAACGCCTTTGTAGCCTTACCTGCCCGGGTGGTACCTGATGTGCCCTGCCGTGGGTGAAGAGCTAGAGGCAGCTCTGGTCAGGCCAGCAAGGGATCTCTCAGACCCACCAGCGTTGGTCCAGCCATCCACGGATCCTTCTGTAAGCATGACACAAGTGACATGTCATAAATTAGTCCACGTGTCTAGACTCCACAGCAGCCCCGTGGTGGCTGGGCCAAAATGCCTCCATGGCTAGCTCCTGTCCAGTGCCCGCAGTGGCCCTAGGTAGCAGCCTGTGGGCTGTACCTGTCTGGGATCCCGGCTCCCACTCTGGGATTTGACAGGAAACCAGGAGCTGTGGAATCCACTTTGCACCCTAGGGAGCAGGGGAACCCAGCTGCTATTTGCTCTAAAAAGCTGCATGGGTTGCCAGCTTTACCTGCCACAGAAATGCAAACACATCTGGGATGGAGCAGCCAATCAACAGCCGCATAACACAGCAGCTTAGGACCAGAAGAAGCGATACAGAAGACTGTCCCCAAGTTAAATGACAAGGGGAACTCCGGGAGATAAAACTTAGTTGTCCCTATTGCAACGTGGTCGGACACCAGAGCTAATACCCCGACCACCCGCAAAAATTGCCTGGGATCTTTAATGACTACGAGCGTATAGTCCTTGTGTGCCCCTCATCTAGGGTGACCAGACAGCAAGTGTGAAAAATCAGGACTGGGATGGGGGGCAATAGGGGCCTATATAAGACAAAACCCCAAATATCGTGACTGTCCCTATAAAATTAGGACATCTGGTCACCCTACTCCCATCCAAGTACTGAGAAGCTCAAAGTCTGGGGAGGGAGGAGATGATAGCAGGTTGAATACAGACTTATCCTCTGACAGGCATTGCGTGAATGTATCTAAGAGTAATGAGCAGGTGCCTTCCCACCCATGACTGGGCAAAGCACTTGGTGTGGGGCACTCCAAACTGGAGTACAAGGCAAACCAGGGGCCCATCACTCAAAAGGGTTTTCAGGCAAAAGCAAGAGGATGCATCTGGGTGCGACTGGCAGAGCCTCCGTCCACCCTCTCCAAGCTACAGCAATCTCACCGTTGGCCACCCCTGTGCCAGAGTCAGGCAGGAGGCTTTGGAGGTGCAGGCTGCTCAGCCCCTCTGCAAAGGGAGATTGTCCCAGACTCACAGCAGCTGGGAACTCCACAGGGCTCCCCCAGGGCAGCTGGTCAGGGACACTGGAGAAGCAGCCTGCAGGGGGGCAGAGAGTCAAAAGGGAAATGCCCAAGGACAAACGGCTACTGGTGGTGGGAGTCTCCATGTTGGTGAATGGAGGAGTCTGGAGGGCTATGGGCAAGCACAATGGGGTAGTCAGACAGTGAGTGGCCTGGATTCCTAACCCTGCAGGAGCGATGGGGGTGGGATCTAGATAGACTGTGGGGAGGGCCCAGTCTCCTTGGTTCTTTCAACAGTGGGGTGTCACTGATGCTCTCTGAGACCCTGCCTGACGTAGTGAGATCATCAGCTTCCCAGGAGCCCTTCCTAGTTGGCCAGCAACCCAGGAGAGTGATAACAGAATGGGGCAGCTGAAAGACACTTTCGGAGGAGATGAAGAACCGATGGGGCAGCCAGCGCTGCAGAGGAGGAGGCTCTCGCACCGAGAATGGCCAGGCTGTGCTGAAGAACAGAGAGGAGGCAGGTGCTAGATAACCAGAGGGAGCTGGGGGAGGAAGAGAGAAAGGCAGACAAGTTCTGCGAGATCACCTGGGACCAAGGAGGGTGATTGTGCAGAGCACAGAGTTGGTGGGGTCAGGGCATACTTTCCCTTCTGTGTCACCTAGAAGGCCCTGCTCGCTGTTCTGTGGGGTAGGCCTGCTCTAGGCTGGTCTTTAAACTATACCTGAGCAATGTTTGAAAAAGGGTCCCTGGGTAGGAGTGTGGTTTTTAACCATGGTCCCTTAGTTCTGTTTGAGTCTCAGCCCTGCCCTGGGTCTTGGCCAGCCTGGGGAGAGCAGCAGGCAGATGGAGCCCTTCCGGGTTGATGAGGGCAGACACCATGCTGGGTGGCTTTTAGGGTATTTCTATGCTGCTATACAACACCTGCAGCACCAAGTCTCAGAGCCCAGCTCAACTGTCCTGGGCTCGTGGGGCTAAAAATAGACCCTCCCCACTCATGGGGGTCTCAGAGCCCAGGATCCAGCCTGACCCTGAACATCCACGCCAATTTTATAGCCCTGCAGCCTGAGCCAGTTGACCCAGCAGCCTGCCTATGGGTCTTTTATGGCAGGGTAGACGTACTCTTCCTTATTCCCTTCCTAGCACAGGGAAGAAGGTCACTGTAGGGAGCCTCTCTCCTTGCCTTAGGGACAGAAGGATGCTCCTGGAGTGTCTGTGGGGGACTCACCTAGGTGGGCTGGGGTGCTGTGGGTTTGACTAGGAGGCCTCCACAGCCCAAGGCTGGGAACCCTGGTGGGCAGCCCAGCTGTTGATGGATGACTGGGGATTCTGGAAACGGTGGCACTGTCAGACTGACGGCTGTACCCACGAACCTCATGCCGGCTCACTGGGTAGCCTTCATCCAGGGGACGAATCAGCAGCTTTGCCAGCTTGTACTCCAGGTAAAGGGCCGTCCTAGCACCAAACAGTCAGTCAATGACACTGCCATCAAAGATGGCCAATAAACAGGGGCTGAGCAATGGCCCCATGGCATACACAGGACCCACAATCATCGAACGCACCACAGTACATCAACAAAACAAATCCAGAGATTCTGCTGGGGCAGGGAGCCCAGGGCTGGGATACCGGAGGGGCGGGGAGCTGCAGGTCAGGGGTGAGGAGCACTGGCAGAGCTGTGTGTGGGGAGCCCAGGGCTGGGATAGCAGGGGGGCTGCAGGTCAGGGGTGAGGGGTAGAGGCAGAGCTGTGGGTGAAGAGCCCAGGGCTGGGATAGCAGGGGGGCTGCAGGTCAGGGGTGAGGCTCTCGTCAGGACATCACCATCTGCCCTTCACCAGCTCGATCAAAAGTGGGTTAAGTAAAAATTTCATAGCAGATTCTCTCCCAAGTTCGTACTTTCCTGCCCCAGCCTCCCCAAGCAGGGACTGCTGCACTCGCTTTGGCCCTCACCACAGAGTGCTGTGGTTCCCATTTCATTTGCTGCTCTCTCAGTGTGTGTAGCCCTCTTACTTCTCCCTGCCCCATAGGTTGCACTGCCACCCCTGCCCCAGGCCCCAGACTGCTAGACAATCTCCCAGAGTTCACACCAACCTCCCTTGCTGCGCTGGCAAGTGTTCCAAGCCAAGGGACTACCACACACCCCGTCGCACAGGGCTTCTGAGCAGTAGCAGGGATGGAACCCAGCTCCCCCTGCTCCCAAAGCATGAGCCCCTGCCTATAGCTAAAGGAAAGTCTCTGTTACCTCTCAGCGCTACGGAGCCCATGACACACAGTGAAATAGTTCTTATCCCATCCTGCAGAGAGCAGCAGTGAGCACACACATCCACACTCACCTCTGAAAAGGGGGTAAGCGCTCCCTCCTCAGCCAGCCCAGGATCCTTTCCCTCTCTGCATCAGTGGCTCCATAGTGAGGAGAGCTTGGCTTCATCCCCGTCTGGCTGGGAGACTCCGAGAGGAAGCTGTCCAGCTCCTGCAGTTGCCCCCTGAGCCGGTCGTAGTGCAGTCTCAAAGGAAAGGCCTAGACCAAAGGCAAAGCCCCCCATCAGCCTGGAGACAGACACAGTGCTGGGGACTGACAGGTCACAGAAGGCTCCCTCTCCATGGATCAGCTGTTTGCTTTTAATTCTGTTACACTGAATGAATCAAACTGAGTGCATGGGCAGCAGGTTCAGTGCCGAGGAGAAGCACCCTCTCCCCCGCTCACTGCTGACTTGCACCCACCGCTGTCCCAGTCCTGGGCTCCCCTCACACAGCTCTGCCAGTGCCCCTCGCTCCCAACCTGCAGCCCCCCTGCTATCCCAGCCCTGGGCTCCCCACACACAACTCTGCCAGTGACCCGCACCCCTGATCTGCTTCCTGACCCTTATTCTAAGCTATGCCACCTTTGTATCCCATTCCCTGGATTCTGAAGGCAGCTAGGGACAAACCCAGTTCCCAGCATAAGTAAGAGCTGCCTCAGGGGCTGCTTTAATGTACAGTGCCTGCCATGGCCCCTTATGGGCGCTGCAGCAGCACAGAATAGCTGGAATGCAGGTGCTCTGGCCATATACCCTGCCTCCCACAGCCATGCCCCCGGTAAATCCCTGCTTGGGGTGGGGTGGTGATGGGCCATGTCACGGCCCTCTGCAACCCTATGCTGGGGGAATTCCTGGGGGACTGGTTCCATCAGCTCGGCAGTCCCTTTGCGCTCTCAGGGTCTAAGGGAAGGGGCTGCCTCGGAGCCCAGCTCAGCAGCGACTGTAATAGGCTCTGTGTGACATTAAAGGTGTAGCCCAGTTTCCAGCGGTCACATGTCCACATCAGACCCTCCCCATGAAGATGAGCACTAATTGGGTGCTGAGGAAGATCTCCTGCCAAGGACTGGGGAGGCTCCAGGTCAGGGCTCACTCCTGTCCACAGCCCGGCCTCCCAACCACTGGCCATCCCCTGAAGGTGCCATGCTAGTGCCACTTACCTCTCCCCCATCAGGCCCCTGCCCCCTCCAAACACCCACTCGCTAGGAGTTACTGAGAAGGGTTCCTTCGGAGTAAATCTGCCCGTGCACTTCTCAGACTAGTGGCCAGGATCTTCCCTCACAGACACTGATGTAAATCAGGAAAACCCCCAAGGTAATGGCTGCAGTCACACAGGGATAAGTGAGGGGAGAATCCAACCCTTGAGGTGAGTGGAGGCAGAGCCAGGCAATGAGAGCAGGTGGAAGGAGGAGCTGGACTCACAGGCAGAGCCAGGAAGGCATTGAAATACTCTAGGAAAAGGTCATCATAGGTCAGCAGCTCCTCCAGCACCCCCGGACCTGAAAGGAGAGAGAGACCAGCAGGGATCCCAGGGCAGCAGCTGGAGAGCCCAGCCCTGCCCATGGCTGCAGCAGCAAAGGGCGCCCACATCATCCACCCAGCTCAGGTCTCCCCGTAGTGAGCTCCCTGGGGTGCTCCAGGGCAGGCAGATGCATGAAGATCAGATGGTGTTACTAGAGGCTTGGTCAGCATCCAGTGCAGAATGAGGAGGGGAAGAGCCCTGCTCTGGATTTCCATCTCCCCACTCCTCTGGACTGTACCCTGGGTGCAGGTCCCAGCCAGGGAGGAGAGAGAAACTGGAACTGGATTCCTGCCCCTGCTGGAATGATTCTGGTGTGCCTCTGGCTGGGCTGCCCTCTGCAGTGAGCTGCCCAAGGAGTTAGTCCAGGGATATTTGGAGGCACCCTAGGATCACAATGCCCCCCAGTAGCACTGGACTTATTCCCCATTCCCCACTCAGTGACCCCTCCTCTTCTATCCCACACACGCACTTGGGGGACTTGAATAGAAGACCCTTGTGGGATGGTGTATTTTGCCGAACGATGGATCCACAGGGCAGCTTTCCTGTATGGGTCACATAACTCAGCAATCATTGTACCCCACACTCTGATTAAACAACCAGTGTCTCTAGGGGGTGTCTAGCTGGGGTTCTGGGGGTGGGGGGTCTATGTTTAAATACATTCCCTCGCTTTGGTATTTTTGTGATGGGAGTGTATTTAGAGCTTAGGAAAGTGAGAGACTGACAGCAACAACCAGAGCCAGACAGAGACAACTTTACTCATGCAGTCCTGCCCATGCCCCTCGCTCCTGACCTGCAGCCCCCCTCCTATCCCAGCCCTGGGTTCCCCACACACAGCTCTGCCCGGGCCCCTCACCTCCAGATACTCTAGTTCTGGATATCAATCACGCCAAACTGTGCTGTGATTTTGTGTTGGGCACTAACACAGACTAGAAAGAGAGAGACACCAAAGTCCATTCCGCTTATCCTATGCTAAGATTCAAACCCAGAGCTCCTGTGTCCCCAGGAGTTCCCTCCCCCCATCCTTCCAGTGACACCAGTCCCGTCACATGAGCTCACTACGCCTTTGACTCTCTCCTTGTATCAATATTAAGATTCAGGCTCCTCCAAACAAACCCAGGCCGTTCTGGGCCCGACGTGTCCAAGCAACACTGTGTAATCGCCTCCGTGAGCCAGGGAGGCAAGTGCAGGCAGTTCGCAATGCGGAGGCTGGGTCTGCTCAGGGAAAGTGACAAAGGCTGCACTCCCCTAGGCCACGTTCTGCTCCCTGCCTGCACACTCCACTCTGGGCAGGGAAAGAGACCAGACAAACTGTAAAAGGAGTACTTGTGGCACCTTAGAGACTAAACAATTTATTTGAGCATAAGCTTTCGTGAGCTACAGCTCACTTCATCGGATGCATACTGTGGAAACTGCAGAAGACATTATATACACAGAGACCATGAAACAATACCTCCTTCCACCCCACTCCCCTGCTGGTAATAGCTTATCTAAAGTGATCACTCTCCTTACAATGTGTATGATAATCAAGTTGGGCCATTTCCAGCACAAATCCAGGTTTTCTCACCACCCCCCCCAAAAAAAGGAGAGTGGTCACTTTGGATAAGCTATTACCAGCAGGAGAGTGGGGTGGGAGGAGGTATTGTTTCATGGTCTCTGTGTATATAATGTCTTCTGCAGTTTCCACGGTATGCATCCGATGAAGTGAGCTGTAGCTCACGAAAGCTTATGCTCAAATAAATTGGTTAGTCTCTAAGGTGCCACAAGTACTCCTTTTCTTTTTGCGAATACAGACTAACACGGCTGTTACTCTGAAACCAGACAAACTGTGTATCTGCGAGAGGGGCAGAGCTGCCTGCCCGGCTGACCCCACTGGCGTGAGGCCCCAGGAAGAGGTGAAAGTGCGTGACTGTCGCACCAGTGCCCCCAGGAGCAGGACAGGCCATACCGGCCCCAAAGAGTTTCCTTGTGCCCCTGTCACTGCTGGGAAGATCCCCCTCTCCACACTTGCTCCCCTAACCCTGGTGTATCAGGATGGCAGAATCTCACTGGGGTCAGGAAGAAAGTGCTCCCTGTGGGACAGTATCACACAGTTCAATGTCCTGGGAGAGGCTGCTCTTCTTGCTGAAGCATCCAACAATGGCCACGTCTAGAGATGAATACTGGACTGGAGGGGTCACAGTCTGATCTGCTACTTGGGGGGCTAGCGTGAAACCAACTGAGAGTAACTGGAGAGGGGCTGTCTCAGATCAATGGTGACCAATAGTTGTCTGTGTCTGACAGCTGTTTGGTGACCCCATATGCAATGAGTTTGGTGGGCCTCAGTACAGTTCCCCAATGGCCAATTGTCTGCATCACAGACCTTAACCCCATAACAGGCCCCCTCAGTAGTCTAAGCAGAGTGGCCACAAAGTAATTGGGACTTGGCGCCTGAGTAACCCTCCCTCCCCTAGAAGGGGCTCCTTTGGGGCAGGGCTGAGGCAGATTTGGGGGGCAGTGTGTATGGGGGTGGGGGGGGGGAAGCTGGCCTTTGCCTGCACCTGTTCTGTAGCTAAACAGAGGCTCCGAGTCGAGGGCTGTTAGACTGGAATACTTCACGAGCCTGAAATTCACTCCAAAAATCATTCCCCACCCAGCTGCTTTCCTGTGACAAAACTCTGCCCCTACTGACCTGCCCCGGGAGACCTTGCTCTGGTTGCTCCGTCTGCATGCATGGTGAACCAAGTTGCTCTGGGGGGACTCAGCGTCCCTCTCTTCTCCCCGCTCTGTGTTTACACACTGCTCTGTTTGCCTGGGACATATTTACAGTTGGTGGCAACTGAGTCACTGGGTGGGGCAAGGCCAGTCACTTACTCTGTTCTATACACCCTGCTCTCTTTGGGCTCGGCAGGGCTTCAGCAACAGATGAAATAAGCAGGATGGTTCTCAGCAATTTGTGCCTGGCTGGAGGCTCCTCCCTCTTGCTGGGATCCAAGCAATCTCAGGCCTAAAATTAACAGATGCTAAGCTATCAGCTGCACCAGACATTCTGCTGTCCTCACTGGAAGGCACAGCTAGCCTTGGGTCTCTCCAACATAGACCAGAGCTGTGCTGCTCTCTGCTAGCTCCAGCATCAGCAACTGTAGATTTAACCTTCACAGAGCCCCTGTACCCCACAGGATTCCAAAGCATCACACAATCACTGCTTGTACTGTCACAGCTGAGCTGCCTCTAGAGGAGAGCACCCAGCTTCACTGCACAGCCTATGGGGGAGAGATCCTTGGGAAAAACTCTCTTCCCACAAGGTCCTCTGATGAGGGGTACAAACCCCACACTGGCCAAGAACGTGTTAACAGGAGCCGCTGGGCTCAGTCAGCCCTGCCCTGCTACCCCACTAGGGGTGTCAGGTTTGGAGGGCGGTGACAAGAGGAGAGCCCAGCTCAGCTAGGTGCTGGTTAGGAGGAAGAGCAAATGTTATAGACTCATCGAATCACAGAAGATTAGGGTTGGAAGAGACCTCAGGAGGTCATCTAGTCCAACCCCCTGCTCAAAGCAGGACCAACCCCAACTAAATCATCCCAGCCAGGGCTTTGTCAAACCGGGCTTTAAAAACCTCTAAGGATAGAGCTTCCACCACCTCCCTAGGTAACCCATTCCAGTGCTTCATCACCCTCCTAATATCAAACCTAGACTGCCCCCACTGCAACTTGAGACCATTGCTCCTTGTTCTGTCATCTGCTACCACTGAGAACAGCCTAGCTCCATCCTCTTTGGAACTCCCGTTCAGGTAGTTGAAGGCTGCTATCAAATCACCCCTAATTCTTCTCTTCTGCAGCCTAAATAAGCCCAGTTCCCTCAGCCTCTTCTCAGAAGTCATGTGCCCCAGCCCCCTAATCCTTTTCCCTGCCCTCCGCTGGACTCCCTTCAATATGTCCACATTCTTTCTGTATTGGGGGGCCCAAAACTGGACACAGTACTCCAGATGTGGCCTCACCAGTGCTGAATAGAGGAGAATAATCACTTCTCTAGATCTGCTGGCAATGCTCCTACTAATGCAGCCCAAAATGCCATTAGTCTTTTTGACAACAAGAACACACTGCTGACTCATATACAGCTTCTTGCTCACTGTAATCCCCAGGTCCTTCTCTGCAGAACTGCCATTTAGGCAGTCGGTCCCCAGCCTGTAGCGGTGCATGGGATTCTTCTGTCCTAAGTGCAGGACTCTGCACTTGTCCTTGTTGAACCTCATCAGATTTTTTTTGGCCCAATCCTCAATTTGTCTAGCTCACTCCGGACCCTATCCCTACCCTCCAGCGTACCCTCCTCTCCCTCCAGCTTAGTGTCAACATGAACTTGCTGAGGGTGCAAGCCATCCCATCATCCAGATCACTAAAGAAGATGTTGAACAAAACCGGCCCCAGGACCGACCTCTGGGGCACTCCACTTGATACCGGCTGCCAACTGGACATCAAGACATTGATCACTATCTGTTGAGCCCGATGATCTAGCCAGCTTTCTATCCACCTTATAGTCCATTCATCCAATCAATCCATACGTCTTTAACTTGCTAGCAAGAATACCGTGGGAGACAGTATCAAAAACTTTGCTAAAGTGAATGTATATCACGTCCACCGCTTTCCCCATATTCACAGAGCTAGTTATCTCATCATAGAAGGCAATCAGGTTGGTCAGGCATGACTTGCCCTTGGTGAATCCATGTTGACTGCTCCTGATCACCTTCCTCTCCTCCAAGTGCTTCAAAATGGAGTCCTTGAGGACCTGCTCCATGATTTTTCTGGGGACTGAGGTGAGGCTAACCAATCTGTAGTTCCTCGGATTCTCCTTCTTCCTTTCTTTAAAGATGGGCACTATATTTGCCTTTTTCCAATCGTCCCGGACTTCCCCTGATCGCCATGAGTTTTCAAAGATAATGGCCAATGGCTCTGCAATCACATCCAGGAACTCCCTCAGCACCCTTGGATGCATTGCATCCGGCCCCATAGACTTGTGCATGTCCAGCTTTTCTAAATAATCCTTAATCTGTTCTTTCACCACTGAGAGCTGCTCACCTCCTCCCTTTACTGTGCTGCCCAGTGCAGCAGTATGGGAGCTGACTTTGTCTGTGAAGACCAAGGCAAAAAAAGCATTGAGTACTTTGTTTTTTTATACATCATCTGTCCTTAGGTTGCCTCCCCTATTCAGTAAGGGTCCCACACTTTCCCTGACCTTCTTGTTGCTAACATACCTGTAGAAACCCTTCTTGTTACCCTTCACATCCTTTGCTAGCTGCAACTCCAATTGTGCTTTGGCCTTCCTGATTACATCCCTGCATGCTCAAGCAATATTTTTATACTCCTCCCTAGTCAGCTGTCCAAGTTTCCACTTCTTGTAAGCTTCCTTTTTGTGTTTAAGCTCACCGAAGATTTCTCTGATAAGCCAAGCTGGTCGCCTGCCATATTTGCTATTCTTTCTGCACATCAGGATGGTTTGTTCATGTGTCCCCAATAAGTCTTCTTTAAAATACAGCCAGACTCTTAGACTTTAAGGTCAGAAGGGCCCAGCATGATCATCTAGTCTGACCTCCTGCACATTGCACTCCTGAAATAGACCCCTAACCTCTGGCTGAGTTATTGAAGTCCTCAAATCATGGTTTAAAGACTTCAAGTTACAGAGGATTCACCAATTACACTATTTTAAACCTGCAAGTGACCCATGCCCCATGTTGCAGAGGAAAGCAAAAACTGCCATGGTCTCTGCCAATCTGAGCCTGGGGAAAATTCCTTCCCGACCCCAAATATGGTGATCAGTTAGACCCTGAGCATGTGGGCAAGACCCACCAGGCAGACACCTGGGAAAGAATTCTCTGTAGTAACACAGAGCCCTCCCCAGCTAATGTGCCATGTCCAGCAGCAGCAGATCTCTAGCTTTTGCTCTGGCAGAGAAGCCTGGTGGGGGGCCAGGAACTGATGAAAGACTGCTGGCTGCCATAGCCTCTCTGAGGGAAGGGGGGCCTGATGCAGAGAGCCCAGGTGAGTGTTAACCAGCAAAGACAGACCCTGCGTAGAAGGGCTGGGCCCAGCCATGAACTGGGACAAGTGACCTGTCTTTTGAATGTTTTATATTGGTTTTGGAACCCTGATACCCCAGAGGAGGTGGAATTTTGGCGTGACTTAGATGAGGGCTAAGTCCCCACAGCCCCGAGCCCTGTTGGAGGTGACTGCCAGCCATTGATGATCTGGAGGGAAACTGAGATAGGGTGAGTAGTGCCATGATAGGCCACAAGGGGCTGCTGCAGAACCAACCCTGCCACAGGCCCACTGGCTCTTTAACCTCCATGCGAGGCAGACAGGAGTGTGCTCCTTGAAGTCTTGTCCATGAGGTAAGTCTGATTCGCCAGTAAATGATGGACACGCCAGCGGTGGGTCAACAGTGCTCTTCCTCTCTCTTTCACCATCCCTGCCCTGAATAACTCATGCAGCCCCCAGTTTAAGTACTACAACAGGGGTGAGGAGACTTGATGCTGAAAGCCCTGAGCCATCCCCTGAGCTCTCCCCATCCTTCCCCTGTGCAACCCTGCTGACTGGCAGGCACTTAGAGGAAGCAGGTGTGATGGGCAAGCCTGGCCCCTCATCTCTGTCTCACTCACTTGCTCACACCCAGCAGGTGCTGCAGCATTTCCAAGACTGTGCTGTGTGCAGGGTTCGGGGAGAACAGGACTGAACATGGTCCATGTTCCCCAGATGTTGTCGGGGCACTGCAGAGTGCTCCCCAGTCCGCACTGTGCTGATGCTAAACCAACAGAAGGGCCTACAGCTCCAGTCACCAGGGTCTGTCTTTTCTTTCCTCCATCACAAAGGCCTTTCATTCCTCTAATCCCTACTGTGCTGAGAGTTACTTTGAGGGAGCTCAGAGTCCAGCTCCTAGGCGCTTCTCAGCTCGCTGCTGGTTTCTGTGGAGCACTGCTGTGTGATGGGCTTATCATCTGGCACACACCACTTCTCCCGTGGTTCTTCTGCGCTGCCATAGACCCACTGTGACCCAGCAGCAGGTGGCAGCCTTGAGTCTCTGCTTTGCTCCCAGCTCACTGCATCGTGCCCAGGGAAGTGATGATGAGGGAAAAGGATACTCTACAAACTCAAGGAGCCAGGCTGTCAGCCAGCACTGAGTCTGGGGGCTGCAGCAAGTCCCCTAGTAGCAGCAACCACTAACCCTGTGATCTGTACTCTGGGCCTTCAGTGTTAATACTAAGACCTAATATAGTGCTTCTCATCAGTAGATCTCAAAGCGCTTTGCAAAGGAGGCCAGTATCATTAACTCCCATTTCACAGATGGGTAAACTGAGGCACAGGTCACCTAGCAAATTGGTGGCAGAGTAGGGACTAGAATCCAGGTCTCCTGAGTCCCAGTCCCGTTCTTTAGGCACAAGGCCACTCTGCATGCCTTCGAGGGCTGTGGGATTGGGCTCCTCCAGATTACCTCTTGCCCGGCCCATATGGGTGATAGGGAGGGACACTTCATCATGTGACTTGGACTCGCAGTGCTGGCTTGGCCATGAGTCAAGTGCCAGGGCTGGTTTTGGAGAGTTGGAGGCACCAGGAAGGGGATGGTCTGGGGTCAGGTAACTTCTAGTAAGCGGCGAATTAGGTGAGCCCAGAAACAATCAGGGTACGTGCAACAGCAGAAATAGAGGCATTGAACCCCACCAGTGTCTCTTGCTGACTAGTTTTTCCTATTCACTCTGCACACACCTGCTCCTCTCAGTTCATTGGTGTGACAAGCCAGGCAAGTGCCAGTGAGGTGTAAGGAAGGGCAGGTCTCTGCACAGGGTTACACACCGAGCTTGGGACTGACCCCTAGTGTCCACGCACTACCTAGTGGGCACGGTGGCACATTGCCAGGTGGTGTGATATCACAGAATCTCACAGGTGAATTGGCCCTGCCCCTGTTTCTCTCTGCCCACCTGCACAGCAAATGCAGCTGAGTCAGGGGACCGGGTTAGAGCACGGTTCCGGTGTGTGGTGTAGGCAGGGCTTTGACCAGATACCTCAGACAGGCTTCATACAAGTCCTAGAGAGAGATGTGGGCAGGTCATGCCTTAGGCTTGAGCCTAGCTACATAACACATCTAAGGACCTGTCTATACCCCACACTGCAGCGGGGCTGGAGCCTGCTCCCCTGACTCAACTGCACATGTTGTGTAGCTGAGCAGAGACAGAGAGACCTGAGGGGGAGGGGTGCGTGCTCCTGCTTAACCCCACCGCTGAGAGCATGTTCCCACAAGATCCCCCTCCTCCCGGCGCCAACCAGTCCCTATCACACTGACAAAGGCCAGTCATGTGACCCACGCTGCTTAGCAACCGCGCTGTATGGGAGCCATGGACACGGACTGTCTCTGTTTCACAAATCTCGGGGGGTGGAGGGGTGGGAGGAGGTCTGTGAGGCCCTGGGGAGTGTCCAAATTCTTCATACCTCACACACAGTAATTCCTGGGCCTCCCCATCCCTTCCCTGTGCCCTTACAGAGAATCCTCATGGACTCTACCACCAATACCACTGCCCAGATTGTGGGCACAGAGCCATTGGGACCTCCTCCCTGGCCACAATCCCACCAAGCTTCCCCTCTGGGACTGGCTAATGATGCCAGGGCCAGAGGAGGCACCTGCCGAGTTCCTGGCCAGCAAGAAACAAGGTCCTAGTGATGCTCTGGGACGTAACCTTCATCCCATTCCTCAGTCCTGTCCCCGCCCCTTCTCTGGCCAGAGGAAGTTCTGCTGGTGACCCAGAGCATGGGTGAAATGCCAGGCTGCAATGGCCAAGCTAGTCCAACTCTGAGATTCCTCATTGTGACAACCCCTCACATCTGCAGGGCACAGCTGATTTGTGTGTGGAGCAGCTGGGTTTCCCTGGTACCAGGCTGAAGATAGGCACATGGCTCAGAGGGGCTGGAGAGTTCAGATGAGCCTCCTCCACCCCAAGGGGCTGCCTGGGGTGAAATGTCCTGCTCCCAGCTCACAGTTTCCCTTGCAAACAAGCAGCTGGGAGGAGGCCCAGCTAATGTAATCCTGTCCCAGCTGTCAGACAGGGGGTTATAGATTCCTCCTTCCTGCCAGTGCCAAACAGCAATGTGTATGGATGAGATGCCTTCTGCCCCGCCCCCGCTATCCACCTCTAGCCAAGACACAGAGAGGACAGACAGGCGGCCGGATGGAGGAAGGACTGTGCAAAGAGTACAGGGGGTAGGAGACTTCGGTTGCTCTGCTAATGCACTTAGTGAATGATCAGAGGGAAAGGGGAGGCAGCTCCCAGGGCAACAGAGAGTAGGAGTGATTTCACAGTGGGAGGTGCAAGGGGGACTCCCAGAAAGGAGGCAACAACTCTCTCCAGGGACAGTCAGATGCAGCATCCTACTGTGCCCCTTTGCTCCTGAGGGAAAGTCCTTGGCTTGTCTTATGGGATGACTTTCAATAGTGGGAACTCTCCAGGAACCCTGTGAGACAAAGTCCTCCTGGCATGTCTTCAAGGCTGCATCTTGCAGGCAGCATCTGAAAACCCCACCGCCATGCAGAAGAGGTTCTAAGTGTGGCCTCTGGGCTGAACCTTAGGCAGCTGTGAGGTGTGAACTCCAGACATACCTGTGGTGGCGGTTTCTAGCAATCCCCTCCCAAGGCCAGGCATTAGGCCGAGTCTCCAGGAAACCTCTCCACCAAATGTCCATCCCTGTGGACTAATCCATAAAGCAGTGCCCAGGACTTCCTCCAAGGGCAGGATCTGAGTGGTGTTCTCCAGGTCTGGGCCCTGATCCTGGGCAGAGGTGAGAGTCTGAGAGTACAGGGGAACCCCGAGAAATCAGAACAAAGAGCCTCAACACAAGCAGGAACCAGAGTAGAGTGCTGGCAACTGAACTGTCCAGTGGGTCATGCTCACTCCGCGTCAGAGCCCAGATCCTGACTGGAACAGAGGCAGCAAGACTAAGTGTCTGGATCTGCCATCCTAGGGCAAATCTGGGGAGTCTGATACCCCTGCTGTGCTGCCAGGACATCACAAGGGCCACTGAGCCAGACTGCAATAGCCCAGCCAAACTGGCAAGCTTTGGGGAGGGAGACCTGCCAACAGCTGGGCAGATCCTGCAAGCAGCTAGGAGAGAGGTTCTTAAGGCACTCCAGAGAGAGAACTCCCCAGCCATGACCGTGATCTCAGACAGAGGCTCCAGATGTCAGAGTGGGTGGGTGGGTGAAAGGTGGGGTCTGCAGCTGTGGGTGCCCTTCCCAGTGGAGACACTGCCGCCACATCTGGAAAAGCACATTGTGGGGTTTGACCAGGGGCTGATACTTAACCAGGGGGACAGAGCTTCTCCACACGGCCAAAGGGATCTCTCCACAGGGAGGCATTTCCCCTCTGGTGCACTGGGTTATTCTGGCAGGGTTGCTTGCTTTTCCTTCTGGAACTTCATGCAGGGATCAAGAGAGGAGTGTGTATGTCCTGGATTCCCACTGAAGGGTGAGGAGGGGGTAACTGTCACTACAGCTCAGCCCCTCCCCAGCCCTCCTTCTCTGAGAGCCACCTTGGCCCCCCATCCCTAGAAGGCTGATGGCACCCTTGCTGTGTGGGTGCCAATGTGCATTTTCTGGGCTCTCAGCCAAGTGTGGCAGCTGGGGGTCCCCTCCTCCGCAGGCCTGGGCCCCATCTGGCTTTGCAGCAAGCTGTTCAGGGCTGGCTGGCATGGCATACTCAGCAGTTCCTGAGCAGGGTGGGAGGGAGAGCCCCGTGGAGCAGCTCGATCTAACATGGAGGACCTTTGTCATGAATTCTGGGCAAGCACTGCTGCTCGAGAAGGGCTGAGGGAGACCAGCACACAGAGCAGGATTCCCCTATGCATGGGCATTTGCACACACTTGTGCAGATGGGCTTGCACGCCTGTTTTTACATGTCGACTCACATGACCAGGTATATCATGTAGGCACTCGCATACCACAGCACTGAGAGGAAAAGAACTGTCTAGAGAGAGACTGGCTAGACACAAGCCTGTGAACGCCTACGCGCTTGGACAGGCAGCTCCACATATTGCCACTCATGGAGCAGTCTGTCTGTGTACTGGGCTTTAAGGCAGCCGTGGCTGTGCTATCTAACCCACCACGGGGCTTCACACATATGCACCTGCACACTTGGACTTTCACACTCAGACAGCTGAACATTTGCACGGACTCTTGCACACATATACACTCTCCTTCAGTCTTTCGCATGCCCGTGCACTTTTATACACACTCCTAGCATACTCTCACATTGACTTACGCCTGTACATACACATGGAGTCGCCCGCTCATGCACACACAGGTACTCTCTCCTGTGCTTGGACACATGCACGTGGGCTCACATGACAGTCTCACACACGTACACCGGGGAGCCCTGGCTCCCTCTCTTATACCTCTGGCATTGTAACGATGCCAGGATGGTTTCCACACGGTGTATTGATTTAACAATGTTGGGTTGGGGACTTACCTCCATTTAAAAGTACCTCCTGTCAATTTAGCTGTAGTGGGGTGTTTACCCATTTAGACTAAATTGAACTAAGGTGCCTGTATCCACCCGAGGTGGCTGCACCAGTTGAACTAAGAAGCTTCCCTGGTGTAGGTGTACCAGGTCACCTTACTATCCCCCAACCCCCAGTGCTCTCTTGATTTCGCTCCTCTCTCTCCTGCTTTTCAGCAGAGACTTCCAACTCTGGGCCCCAGACACTGGCCAGGAAGAGGGGGGCAAATTAGAAATGACATGGACCTTATTTTCACATGGAGAGGAATTATTTCCACTTGGCTTGGAATTTGCTGCTCCACTAATTTTGTTGTTTCCTCGTTTGCTCATTTGTCCCACATTTCAGTGACTGCTCCCTCCCTCCCTCCCTCCCTCCCTCCTGCGCCGTCCCCCCGCCACCACTATCCCTTCTGGGACTCGGGCAGGTGCAGATGGAGGCTGCACATGGAAGATAATCCATTAACTCAAATATCACTGAGTTTTATGAAGACGCGGGGAAAGAGATGCAAAACCAATTGACCTTTAAAGCACTGGAGTTCTCGGTTTCCCTCCCTTGTCTGGAAGCAGCTCCCTCCTCTCTGTCTCTGCATTTATTTTCTAAGCGGTATCAATAATTAAGAGGCTGCCTGCTTGCCTGTGCACCCGCGCTGCAGCACTGACGGAGGCATCGCTGACATTTCCCACTTCCTGGCCACTTTATTTCCACTTTTTGTTTTCTCTCTTCCTTGTTAGAATCTTAGGAATGGCCAGCCTGGAATGGTCCAGAGATCCATCTGGTTCCCTTCACGTGGAAAGCCCAGAGGTCCCTCTAGCCAGGTAACCCACCCCTGGTTGTTCCTGGACTGAACAGGCCCAGGAGTTATTTAATCCAGTGCTCCTGCAATGATGAAACAGATCCAGTCCTTCTAGTTTGGCTTTCCAGTGCCTACTGCACTCGAGCACACATATATTCCATACAGTCTGCGCTTCACAGTGCCTGCTTCTTGCTGTGTGTTTGTACAGCACCTGGCTCAATGAGACCCTGACTTTGGTCCAGGTGCCTCTCGAGGAATAATAATAATAAAAATAATAATTAATAATCCATTTCCTGCTGCACCAGAGCAAATGTGTGTGTGTGTCCTAGCACAGTATCCTGTTTCTGGCAGTAGCTGATACCTAATAGTTCAGAGAACGGCGTATCCCCCCAGAAGACACTTATTTGTGACTTCTCAGTTATAGGGGAATTACTTCCATAAGCCCGCAGCTGGTGGTAAGTGTGTGTCCAGAAGTTGAGAGCCCCAGTGATTTTATTTGGGTATAACTGCAGCTACTGGAGGGCTGGGTGCACTAACTAGACGGAGACACTATTCTCATTCATAGCAAGGCCTAATCCTTTGAATTGTGCTGAGCTCTTTGCCTTGACTGTATCCAACAGCAGTGAGTTCCACAGGCTTGGTGCACGTCGCTAGAAAAGCCATTCCTGTTGTCTGTTGAAATGAGCGGCCTGTTCGTTCCACTGAGTGGGTCCTCATTGCTTTGACATTGGCTCTCCTGGGAGGACAGCTCTGAACCCAGCCCTGAGACCTGTTTTCAGAAGTCCCCGCCTTAGCAAGCCGCCCCTACACATCACCACAACCTGCTGTGCATGAATCCAGCCGGAGGCACATGTTGGGGCTGGGGGGCTGGATAGGAACAGGGTGGGAACGGGGGTGGGAGGGAGGATAGGGACACGATGGGCTCCCCCCACCTACCTTCCCTGGGAATCAGGTGCCCTTCCCTAGCAGTATGACCCAGAAGGCTGGGGAATCATCTTCTCGGGGAGGGGATGGGAGCCCCAGCACTGGAGTTATTTCAAATTGAACTGGATAAGGAGCAGTCCTGCCCCGCGCCCCAGGAGATAGGCCCCAGCTAGGCTAATGGGGCTTCCCCCTCTCTAGTGTCTAGGACTGCGTATGGAACTCAGACCCCACTCCAAGGCCACTGGTGCCAGCTGCCTCCTCGGGACAATTCACGCTCCCAGCTGAAGTGGGCAGGAGTGGGGAGCTGCTCTGAGTTCCAGGCAGATTCCAAGGGGACACACCACTGACTGGTCTGGGCTTGGCCTGCTTGGGCCCAATGGCCATTATCCAGACACAGTCAGAGCTGCAGGATATTGCTAGAGCCACCCTTGAGAAGGCTGGCAAGCATCCCATCTACTGCCAGTTCTGCTCTGGAGTGGGGTGCAGCCCCTGCTGAATCCTAGGAGAGGGATCCTGCCGTGCATATGCTGGGAGTCTGGGTCCCAGGGCTGGTGTATTGGGGAGGGGGGAATCCTGGTGCTTCCAGGAGCTGGCTTGGTTCCTGGCATGTTAACGGGCACATCAGAAATGCCCAGACAAGCCCTGGCATGCTGAAGTGGCTGGGCTAGTCCATCTGGTGCCTGTCACAGTGGGCAGCTTGCACATGTGCTTCTGTTCTGGGCTTAGGCTTTTCCATCCCTGCTGCCTTCTGGAGGGAGGCTGGGAGAGGCTGGGAGCTCTTCCCTGTCCCAGCACCTGGGTGCAGTGCCGGTTGGGCCGGCAGAGGACCACGGAGCAGGGAGCTGATTAAAGAAGCAGTGGGAGGCAGATCTGTCATGGGAAGTCTCTCTGACAGGACATTGATGCATTGCTGGCAGGCTCCCTGGGCCTTTCAGTGCTGGTCTCTTCCACTGTCAGGAGGGCCGAGGTGCGCAGGGAACAGGGCACAAAAAGGCAGTGTCAATTCAGCAGGCATTGTAGCACCAGCTTCAGGGCTGTCATATCCCATCAGTGTCCGCCTCTCGCCACGCTGACCTCACTGCCATTGTCCTTGCTGGGATGGACAAAGCTGCCTCCCTGCCTCATCTGATCACCCTGGGCTAGACTCTCCTCCTGGCTGAACTCTCCCCACCAAGTGCACATGCTGCACAGGGACACTGATGGTGCCAGGGGCCTGCTAATGGGGGGCACCATCTCCTCTGCCCCAGATCCCACACCTCTACCACTGTCTCATCAGCCACGTCAGCACACCTCCAAGGGTTACCAGCCCAGCCCCCTCTGGGGAAGGGGACAGAGAGGGGCCAAGAGAAGGGGGAGGAAAGGATCACCTTTCCCTCCACTCTCTGTTCTCTCGCATGCCTTCTCTCTCTTCCTGTTCTGTTGGTCCAGCTCCCTTTGGACCCCAGCCAGAGGGGTCATAGCAAAGCAGGGCTCAGAGATGGAGAAGGTGAAGGAGGGACAGCCCCAGCTGGAGCATGAAGAGGCCTCAGCCTCTGTTCCTGACAGCAGGAATTCCCAGGTGGCCAGGTGAGGTGCCCCCCAGGGAAGGAAGGTGCCATAGAATGAATCCACCAGTCTGGGCATTTCTAACACAGAGATGGTTCTTCCTCGCCCCTCCCCACAGGGAAAAGGAGCGTGGTGCCAGTGTGTTGCACAGTCCCCTGGCATCGCCTCCCATGTATCACAGGGGTGCAGATGCCCTCAGGAATCCAGCTGGGGATTCCCTTAGTCACATGGCAGAACAAGGGTCCCCCCAACACCGCCCCACCCCGCCCCAAGAGAAAGGAGTGCAGGTACCATGATGTGCTGGCCCAGAGCCTGAAAGGGAAGGAGATGCCTTGAGATGCCCAGCAGAGATCCGGGGAAAAAGATAGGGAGAGGCCCCAACTCTGTGCTGGCAGAAGGGGAGGGGAATAGCTGAAGGCGGAAATCCTTCTGCAATGTTGCCCAACTCTTGGAGTCAGTAGATTCTCACGGAGAGGCCAGGATCTCAGCTCTCAGGAAAACAGCCAGTGTATAGCCCTGATGGTTGCAGAGAAGAACTTGAAAGTAGACTTGCGGGGGTCCCAAAGACTCAGAAACCAGGTAGCTAAGAAAAAAGACAACTTTTACTATTTTTTTTAAATCCCATGATTTCAGAGCCAATCCCATGATTTTGGGGGCCTGACTTGCAGTGTTTCAGTGCTTAGGGTTAGTGATGCTGCTTCTGTAGTGCTCCAGATGGAAGGATTGCACAGGAGTGGGGTGCATGGGGTCATCCTCCCGAGGAGACACTGGGAGAGGGGCGGGGTATCTGAAATGTGTGGTGGGGGTTCCCCTGAGGAGACATGGGGAGAGGGGCGGAGTATCTGAGGTATGTGGTAGGGTTAACCTGAGGAGATACGGGGAGAGGGGCAGGGTATCTGAGATGGATGGTGGGGGTTCCCCTGAGGAGACATAGGGAGGGAGCAGGGTATCAGAGATGTGTGTTCGGGGTTCCCCCGAGGAGACATGGGGACAGGGGCAGAGTATCTGAGATGAGTGTTGGGGGTTCCCTTGAGGAGACATGGAGAGAGGGCAGGATAGCTGAGATGTGTGTTGGGAGTTCCCCTGAGGAGACATAGGGAGAGGGGTTGGGTATTTGAGATGTTTTGGGGGTTCCCCTGGGGAGACATAGGGACAGGGCAGAGGTATATGAGATGTGAGTTGGGGGTTCCCCTGAGGAGACATGGGGAGCAAGGCAGGGTATCTGAGGTGTGTGTTGGGGGTTCCCCTGAGGAGACATGGGGAATGGGACAGGGTATCTGAGATGTGAGTTGGGGGTTCCCCTGAGGAGACATGGGGAGCAAGGCAGGGTATCTGAGGTGTGTGTTGGGGGTTTTCCTGAGGAGACATGGGGAGAGGGGTAAGGTATATGAGATGCGAGTTGGGGGTTCCCCTGAGGAGACATGGGGAGAGGGGCAAGGTATCTGAGATGTGTGTTGGGGTTCCCCTGAGGAGACATGGGGAGCGGGACAGGGTGTCTGAGGTGTGTGATGGGGGTTCCCCTGAGGAGACATGGGGAGCGAGACAGAGTATCTGAGGTGTGTGGTGGGGGTTCTCCTGAGGAGACATGGGGAGAGGGGTAAGGTATCTGAGATGTGTCTTGGGGGTTCCCCTGAGGAGACATGGGGACAGGGCAGATGTATATGAGATGTGAATTGCGGTTCCCCTGAGGAGACCTGGGGAGTGGGACAGGGTATCTGAGGTGTGTGGTGGGCATTTCCCTGAGGAGACATGGGGAGCGGGACAGGATATCTGAGGTGTGTGGTGGGGGTTTTCCTGAGGAGACATGGGGAGAGGGGTAAGGTATCTGAGATGTGTGTTGGGGTTCCCCCGAGGAGACATGGGGAGAGGGTCAGAGTATGTGAGCTGTATGGTGGGGGTTCCCCTGAGGAGACCTGGAGAGTGGGACGGGGTATCTGAGGTGTGTGATGGGCATTTCCCTGAGGAGATATGGGGAGCGGGACAGGGTATCTGAGGTGTGTGGTGGGGGTTCTCCTGAGGAGACATTGGGAGAGGGGTAAGGTATCTGAGATGTGTGTTGGGGTTCCCCCGAGGAGACATGGGGAGCGGGACAGGGTATCTGAGGTGTGTGGTGGGGGTTACCCTGAGGACACATAGGGACGGGGCAGAGTATCTGAGATGAGTGTTGGGGGTTCCCCTGAGGAGACATAGGGAGAGGGCAGGGTAGCTGATATGTGTGTTGGGAGTTCCCCTGAGGAGACATATGGAGAGGGGCGGGGTATCTGAGATGTGTCTTGGGGGTTCCCCTGAGGAGACATGGGGACAGGGCAGAGGTATATGAGATGCGAGTTGGGGGTTCCCCTGAGGAGACATGGGGAGAGGGGCAAGGTATCTGAGATGTGTGTTGGGGTTCCCCTGAGGAGACATGGGGAGCGGGACAGGGTGTCTGAGGTGTGTGATGGGGGTTCCCCTGAGGAGACATGGGGAGCGAGACAGAGTATCTGAGGTGTGTGGTGGGGGTTCTCCTGAGGAGACATGGGGAGAGGGGTAAGGTATCTGAGATGTGTGTTGGGGTTCCCCCGAGGAGACATGGGGAGAGGGTCAGAGTATGTGAGCTGTGTGGTGGGGGTTCCCCTGAGGAGACCTGGGGAGTGGGACAGGGTATCTGAGGTGTGTGATGGGCATTTCCCTAAGGAGACATGGGGAGCGGGACAGGGTATCTGAGGTGTGTGATGGGCATTTCCCTAAGGAGACATGGGGAGCGGGACAGGGTATCTGAGGTGTGTGGTGGGGGTTCCCCTGAGGAGACAGTGCAATTCACCTGGCACAACCCACAGGATGCAATGGCTTCCACTATACTGGGCAGTTTAAACAGCTAACATGTGAGGTGCAGTGGAAAGAGAGGAAGGCCTCAGGCCTTCCAGGCAAAGCACTGGACTTAGGGCTCCTAGGTTCAGATCTCAGTTCTGCCATGGACTCACTGTGTAGCTTTTTGCTTTGTAATCCCAACTCTCCTCCAGAGTGGCCTTGGGCAAGTCCTGGCTCCTCTGTTCCTCAGGCTCCCACAGGGGTGCTGTGTTACTCCAGATTTGCACTGGCAGCAAGAAGATCACAATCTCTCTCACACACTTGATGGATTTACTTTGTTGCCCCTTGTATAACGCCCCATGCTAATGGGGTTATTGCAACAGAGCTGAAGAGCATGAGAGAAGGAGAAACAGCATGTTGTTAGGATAGTGGGAGTGTGAGCTGCTTAAATGCTTCCCACAGACACTGCTGTCTGAAACAGACATGCCCAGGATACTCAGCAGCCGGATCCAACTCCATCCAGATGATGCTTTCCTGGATAGCGCAGGGGAGCAGCCATTCCTACCCTTGGAGGCATCTGTCAGGAGGAAACTCTCACCCCTACAAGAGCCTGATTCTCATGTTTGGCAGTAAATCAGTCCAATCCAGCAGTTGCCCAAAGGTCTGACTGTCTAAATGAACCTGAAATACTCTGTAGAGGAAAGCCCAGTTTAAAACAGGTGAGGCTCAAGAGCGCTTAAAGGCCTGGGGACAGCCTTATGCAGCTAGGTCCCCACTCCAGATCCAGCACAGGTCACTCCTGAGCCCCTCAGTAGCCTGTGGCAGAATCCAGTGGATAGGTGTGCATGGCACTCCCAAAAGCCCGCATCACAGTGGATGGTAACTGTCCCCCTGGTTGAAAGCCTCAGTGGGGAGGCCCAGGCCGGGATGGGGACATAGAAATCGTACTCCCCTCTCTGCACTGAGGGGCACCCCCAGCGCAAAGCTGAGACACCTGAGCAAGTTCTCAGTACATGGAAAGCTTGCCCAGCTGCAGCCTGTGCTTGCTACTCTGAGACACAAACAGCAGAGGAGCACAAAGCCAGGTAGCAGCATGCAGGCAGAGGGACCTGGGGATAGGGGACAATGGGAGCAGAGGAGAAGAGAGAGGAAGAAGCCTATCAGATGCCAAGAGGCCAAGTGACAGGGCTCTCAGGGCTGGCATTGTCTGATCAATGGCCTGGGAAAAGTTTTTTGTCTCTCCCTTCCCCGGACGGCCCGATCTCTGGGCAGTTTCCCCATGCTGACAGTTACTGTTCCACTCTCCCATTCTCTCTCCTGGAGGCATGTTTTCACCATCTCACCTCACAGAGCTGGAAGAGCAGTGAGGAGGCAACCAGGCCCCAGGCACCATAGGCCAGGCAATGGAAGGTGCCAGAGCTTGTCGAGGATGTGGAGAAACCATGGGAGGATTCCAAAGCGCAGTGCCCACGGTTCTCACTTGGAGGTGCACAGGCTCCTTCTAATCTGGAAACAGATTGCTCACCCTTTCCTGTGCTGGAAAAGCAGGGAGCAGCATGGTCTGGTTAGTAGATCCTGGGAGTCAAGACTCGTACAATTTTTTCCCAACATCAAGAAGGAACAGGGTGTAGTGACTACAGCTGCAGAGGGGTAATCAGGACTATTCCTTAGTGTGACCTTGGGTAAGTTACTTCATTTCGCCATGGCTCAGTTTTTTCATCTGTAAAATGCAGCCCGTCGTACCATCCTCTCTTGTAAAGCAAGGTGCTGTTGCTATGTAAGTGCAAAGCAGGATTGTTAATTTTGTGGGTTACATGGGTGGGGACATAAGAGCCTGCCACGGTGATTGAAGAAGGGATTGTTTAGAGTGGTCCAAGGGGCCCTCTAGAAATAAGGAGATGAAATAAATTCAGAGAAAATAGAGGCAGGAAAAATATATCAGGAAAAATGCCTCTACAGTGCAATCTATTTCTTTCATTTTTGTCTTTATTAATATGATTTTATTATCATAGTAGCACTTACAGGCCCCAATCGAGATCAGGCCCCCATTGTGCGAGGTGCTGTACATTGTATATGGAGCAGGAGATGGTCCCTATCCTGAACAGCTCACAATGTAGACAAGACAGCTACAGGAAGTATTATTATCCCTATTTTATAAATGGGAAACTGGGGCGCAGAACGATCACATGACTTGCGCTCTTGAAGGGCTGTGGCAATGCTGGGGATTCAGTGCAGGGCTCCTAAGGCCCAGTCCAGTGACTTGACCCCAAAACTACCCTCCTCCTAGGGATCTGAGACCTGACAAACCTCCTTGCTGGAAGTGGGTGGAGCTCAGAAGCTCTGACTCTCAAGCTCATTGGTTCGTTTTTGGAATGTTTTATTCTTCTCATTTCTAATTCAAAGAAATGGGATTGGGGTCTCCCACCTGGAAGAAGCTCGTTAAGCATGAAGCATAGCGCCATGTGGTGGAGAAGCCAGCAAAAGGTTGTATGTGACTGTATCTGAGCAAGTTTTGTAACTAGTTAGGAAAGGGCTAGGGGTGAGGATGGGAGTTGATGTGGGGTGAGATGAGAGAAGACGCGGGGGGCTGCAGTCATATTGTATGTGCTGCACAATTATTAATTATAATATAGCCCAAGGGTCTGCTTCTGTCTAGGCCCTTTCCTACCTGGCAGCCATTGTCTTGGCTTCTGCCAGCCTCCACTGTTTGATTTCCGTTGCCCCCAGGTCAAGAGACTGGGGAAGTCTCCACATCCCTAAATTAGCAACCAAACCAGCCAAAAGCTGTTTCTTCATCCTCTTTCCTGGGGGTTCAGAAGAAGGGAGGTGGGAGCCCAGCCCAGCACATGTTGGAGTCTAGTTCATTTCATTTTTAATTGGTGTTCTGGTAGAAGGGAACATAGTCTCCTACTCAGACAGGCTGGTGACAGGGAGGAGAGGGGCCTGACCTTTCTGCCCTGGCAGTAATGAGAGCCCTGAGAACCCAGAATGGAGGGCAGAGAAAGAGGGAGAGCCCTGCCAGCAGGGAGAGAAATTGAGAGAGAGCAAAGACTGAGAGTAGATCCCCAGGAGCAGGGAGAGAAATGGAGAGGGAGAGCCCTGACATCAGATCTCTGAGAGTGATCAGAGAGCAAATCAGTGAGAGCAGGACCAGAGAGCTCCCTGAGCATGGATCGTCCCAGCCCAGCTGCTTTTATCTTTTATATAGAAAAAGAAATCCTTATGAAATTAACAAAAATCTGACAAATTACCTTTAAAAATAAAGTGACAGTTAAACTGTCTAACCCATGGGTTCTCCGCCTGGAGACCTTGTAATGAAGGAGACAGTGCCATGAAACCAGCCATTAGGGGCATGGGACCTGCCCTTCCCATCTTGCTACATGGGATGAGGGTTCTGGCTTGATCCAAACTAGATGGGAAGGGGATTTGAGGGTTGTCAGTGTGGAAAGGGGGTCCTGATATGGAAAAGCTTGAGAACCACTGAACTGAGCCATGCTGGGAGACTATCTAATCCATGTGAATGAGAGACAGTTTGGCTCATGAATGAGACAGGGTTCTCTCCATTGCTGTCTCCTTGTTCTTTATTACCAGGGCCCTTGGCATGAAAGCAGGTACTTTGCCTCTTTGAAGCCTCTCCAGCTGGGCTCAGTACCCTCTTCTGTGTGATATCAGGCTGATTTCAGTGGAGATGATTCCAGAGTGACTGACAGAACATGCTGGCCTCAGCTCGGCAAGCAGCAGGGGAGATTGTGAAGGGGCAAAGAGCTTGTGTTCATGTTAAGGACCCTGGAAATGCAACTTGCGGGGGGGGGGACACTGCTCTGTGATGAAGTGGGAATTTTTCATAATGTTTTGCATGAATACTGTGTGCGCCTCAGTTTCCCCTATGTGCTGCATGGTTAACTAAGTCGGGGGAAAGGTTGTTTACCCTTTGCAGAGATCCAGGTGTGACTGACACCTGGCTGTCTGGGGCCTGGGTGCATGCCCAGGGAAAGTCCCAGAAGACAAGTGCCTGGACATTTGGCACCTTGCAACTAATGACCATGGATGGCCCACCCTCTGCAGGAAGCCAGCTGGTCTTGACCAGATGGAGAACAAAGAGGACTAAGGAGGATGTCCAGGTGACAAGGTTTCCCAGGAACAAGAACAAAGGACTCAGGAGGGGCCAGGTAGGTGGGTAAGTGTGGGGCTGCTGGAAGCAGGGAAGCTTCTGGACCAGGACTACTGAGGGGTCAGTGGGCTCTGGACCAACCCAGATGGACTTTGCTATAACTTTCCATTCTCTATGTTAATGAAGGACTTTCTATGTTGTGTTCCAGTCAGCTAATAAGCTCTCCTGCTTTTACAACGCTGGCTGCGAGTCACTCCAGATTAAGGAAACTGGGGGTGCATTGCTCCCTTTGGGTGTGTAAGTCTCCCTCTGGTGTCCAGGCCAGGTGGACTCGCTGCAGGGAGCTCACGGCATGAAGCAGGGATGCTGACGGCTCTGAGGTTAGGTCCCAGGAGGCGGTGAAGCAAAAGAACTTACCCCAGTGAGAGAGTGTGACACACTGCAGGGGTTCTCCTAGGGACTGTTCCAGAGCTGTGCGGGGATCCATGACACTCCCCAAACCAGAGGAAGTGGAATACTGAAAGGACCAGGTGCATCAGCAGTTTTTCTCTAAACAGGGGGGCTTATTAATAGTAACTCTATAGTACCATTGAGGTGCTTGGTGCCTGACAGTCTGATAGATGCTGGTCACTGATTTTCAGTGGGACCCAGCCTCCGCCATCAGTGGCTGAAAACGTTGCTCAGGGTCCCTGCCCCAAGGAGTTTCCAACTGAAATGAGCGGAGAGGACACTGAGCCAGGGGCCTGGTCAGAGAAGGCCAACGTTCACCCCAAATAAGCTCACTGGCTCACTCATGTCTCTAGCTCTCACATCAGGTTACAGCCGCTTTGTTGGGTGACTGAAAAATCAGCGTGGTTGTCAGTCATTATTCCCACGTATTTGGCACAGTGGTGTGGGGGAAAGGATGGGAGGAGGGTTGGGGAGAGAGTCTCAAAGAGGGGTTGGAGGGAGGGGAGGGGAGGCCATTCTTGTGGTGGAAGACAGATTCACCAGTGTGGTGTGAAGAGAAGTGGAACTGATGGAGTGCAGGACAGTGGCTGGGGACGAAAGACACTGAGGCAGGGGCAGAGCGGAGTGCACCCTTGAAGGATTAGACATCCAGAGCTTTACAACCAGGTGGAAATGGGCAGCAAACACCTAGATGAGAATGCCCCCAGTGCAGATGGCATAGGACATAAAGGCCCTATATCTCCCCTGCTTTTTATAGCCTCTTTAGTAGAGGTGTGCCAAGGTCACGGCTGGGGTCCCACGGGGGCATGTCAGTGGCTGGAACACTCTGGCTGTTCTGGGCTGGCAAAGTGGCCCACAGAAGGCTGTTCAAATCTGCATAAATTAAGAGCAGACCAGGATATGAGGAGGCCTCAGTTGGGACCAGAATCTGGGAGGTGCAAAGGTGGCTTGAAGCTATCTGTTCCTGGGCTGAGCCTCCTGGAAGGTGTGGCTCAGAGTTTTAACCCTAGATGGATAATGAGACTATCCAGAGTTAGGATAAAATATAATACGGCTATAAACCCTCCTGCTTCAGGGTATGCACTAACCTCTAACAGATGGAAGTAGGAAGAAACTTCCCCTATGGACAGGTAACTTCTAATTGCCCACTACAAGGATTCGTGCACCTTCCCCTAAAGCAGCTGGTGCCGGCCACTCTGGCTACTGGGCTAAATGAACTGTGGGGCCGACCTTTCCCAGGAGTGAGGCAGGGATACTGAACCAGATGTACCTCTGCTCTGATGTGGTATGGTAGGGACACCAGGCTCCAGGGACCACTGGACAGATCTGGTGGGCAATTCCTATTTTTTGTGTCTTTTCAATTTTCTAGAGCTCTTAAAGGAAAAAGGTCTTTGAGTCCTCAGCTCCTTGTGGTCTTATTTGCTTTTACCCCCGACTGCTCCTGTGTCACATTTTAAAGGCCAGGGTGACAACATTTGCAGCCTTCCAGCAGGCAAGCACTACCTCCCTCAGTGCACTGAGCAGCCGTAGGCAGGTGCTGTAAGATGTCCCAGTGAGATAAGCCCCTGCCAGGGCTGCTGAGCGTGACTCCCACAGAGCAATCACAGGCAGCAGATGGGCTGATTTCAGTGTTAGCGTCTCTCTCCATTGGCAGGGGAGGGGGGTGGAACCAAATCCAATCTAATTAAGGGTAATTACCATTCATCCCAGCAAACTGCAGGAGACAGAACTCACTTTCTCCCAGTCTATTAATAGCTGTCAGCAGACACAGGGATCCTGCTGGGAGCCAGGGGGAGCGGAAATCGTTGGGAAGAGATGAACTCAGAGATATGTCGCTCTCTGATGTTCCTTTCAGCATCATCTTTGCACAGGGAATTATTGCCCCCTTCCAGGATGCAGGAGTTTCTTTAACAGCCTTTTTGAGAGAGGGGATTCCACTGCCCCAGGGGTGCAGAAGACAGGTAGCTTTTAACTCACTCTTTCAAAATGAAATCTTGTGTGCTAGAAGCTAGGGGTTGAGTCAAAGCCTGACCCAAGTCACCGGCTGAATTTTCTGGTTCATTGTCATGGCTGACTGCTCCACTCCTCAGGACCCAGGGAACTTTTTACTACAAGGGGAAGCTCATCTGTACAGGAGACAGAGCTCTCCTGGGGGTTGGTCCTAGACAGTGGAACAAACTTCCGCAGAAGCTCAGGGCCATCACAAACCTCTCTACCTTCCACTCCAAGTGCAAGGGACACTGCTTCAACCTGCCTTCTCCAGCATAAACACAGAGTAATGTGTACATGCAGAGAACCCAGAACAAATCTCTCCATGGCACACCCAATTCTGCCCCTGGGGAGAGGATGAAGGATGTTGGTCACGTCACTTAATGCACTGCTGAAAGGCGCTCAGATATCACGGTGATGAGCTGGGGGTAAGATTTTGTAGACTAGACTAGAACCACATCCTCATCCAACGGGTGATTTATAGTCATCACAGAAATGACACATTCAGTGTGCCCTGGGCTAGAACACCAAGGGGGGGACTGAGGAGCAGTAGCAGAGCAGGATGGGAGAATGTTTTGCACAGACTCTACGCTCTGTCTGTCTCTGGCCACTACGATCAGTCTCCTGCTTTTGTGGGCATAAGACCCACCCAATATATTAGTGTATTTCCAAGGTCAAATGTGCCCTGCTGGATCATTAGATCCGTGCAAACCCCACAGGGGGGTCACCAAAATCAATTCAAGGGTAACTGCGTTGGAGTGGGATGTTGCTTTTGCTGAGCAAAGCAGCCTGTATAGGAGACCCACAGAGGCAGCTGAGCCACCTCCTCTGCCTGAGCATTCCTTTGTCCTAATTTGTTACTAATTGATGCCTGCCACTGAGTCACAGGGAAAGCCCATCTGGGAGTTTCCTGCCTGTGTTAAATGGATTTCAGCTACTCCTGTGTTCTGTGCTGCAAGAGGTGAGGAATCTGCTGTGTTAATGGGGGGATCTCCAGACTCCGCAACCAAAACTCTGGGACATCAAAGGCTGTTTTGGCATCTTGTCAGGACTCCAGCCCTGTACGCACATCTTCCTTGATAGGCGAGCAGGAACTCAGCTCTAGAAGCATGCAGCGGAAGAGCTTTGTGCTTTCCCTGAACTAAGAGGAGAGGGTGGATGGAGAGTGCAGGAGGGTGCTTCAGGCAGAGTTTGGCCCATGGGTTGTGTTTAAGGCACCACTAACCCAATGTATCAAAGATGGTACTTCCTGTTCCTAGAGCTATACAGTGTCACATGGCCCTACCACCACCACCTCACCCACAGCTCTGCTGGACAGACAGTATCAGCCATACTCCCATACCTGGACAGAGAGCCACATCCAGGGCACATCAGGCCAAGGAGGGGCTAGTGGGGACAGTAGCAAACAGGGGAAACATACAAAGAGCTGGGAAACTCCACTTGAACAATAAAAGAGAATTCAAGGGCCCAGGGAATGAGCAGAGCACTTTTAGCTGGCCTGCAGCCCCTGCTGTTTCCTGTGCAGGTTTCCATAGGAGGTGGAGGTTCAGAAGCTGGATTGATGCTGTGCACCTCTGAGTTATCTGGATATCTCTCAGCAGTCTGTAACAGTAATGTGCACAGATGTAGGGCATTTCAAAAGATCATACAGGGCCAGGGAAGAGGCTTGTGGCTCTCTGAAGCAGCTAGGGCTAATAATACTGCCTCAGTATAAGTCAAGAGCAATCAGAAGTTCAAGCTTCATCCAGCCAGATATAGTCCTTCGCCCCCTCTCAGGACTTCATAGTGCTGTGTCCCTCATTACAAGGCTCTTTTATCCCCTATCTAAAGCTGTTACCACTCCTGTCCTCACCAGAAATCCTTCCTTGTAGCAAAAAATACTTTGACCCCCTAAACAATCCTTAGAGATACACAGAGAAATTTGAAATGGAGAAGCCCTTTTAGGTCCCATCTTGTTCAGCCAGGAGCCAGGCTAGGATCATTCTCTACAGTTGTGGTCCATAGTGTCTATGCAGGATACTCAACCTGTATTACAGCAGGGACCCTGGAATTTTGGAGCACTACCCCTCCCCCTAAGATACAATAGAATCAGGACAATCTCATTTATTTTGATGTTCAGTTCAGCTGATTTTATGCTGCCCCCAAACTGCAGTGTGACCCAACAATTTTTGGACTGATAATGCATAACTGCACCAAAGAAGCTGGCTGGGGTGAGTCTGAGATTTGACCCCTGGATGGAGGACAACTGGGGTTTTTTTAACCCAGGAAGGAGTGAGAGGCAGGACTCAGGAAGAGGATGAGGCTCTTGGTACTGAATAGGGAATTAATCTTCTTTTCCCACCTCCCCATTTTTGGCAAGGGCAGAGGAGACTTTAAATCTGGGTTAATGGGGTTGGATTCCTCATTTTCCACCCAACTGACTGCCCCACAGTGCTGTGCCATATCTGCCACTACATCCAGCACTGATGGAAGCAAACATTAGCTGGATAATCACCAATTAAATAGCTAACAATGATATTTCATTCATTCATTCATTAGGTTTCAGGGTCAACACCTAATTGAGATGAATGAGCCAGTTCACCTCTCTCTGCAAACTCAGTCAGACATCACGGCATCCTTTACATTAGTTTCAAATTTTAGAAGTTATTTCAGCAGCCATAAGGGATAGAGGCCTTTTTTAAAAAAATGAAAATTCAGATACTGTAGCACAATTATGCAGCCCACTCAGAAAGAAGGGCAATTAAGTGCCAATTTATGCAGCTGCATAATCTCATTCTATATGGAGCGCTGCCTATAGTCTACTCCCTAGGATTTTGTCCAATCTAGTTTAAAATGTCCTGGGTGATGGGGCTTCCAATCCTTCTCTTGAGAGACTATTCTAGCATTTAACAGAGCTCAACTGTTTTCCAGATGTTTAGTCTAACCATCTCTATTCCTAATTTCATCCCATTACTCCAAGTTATAGGTGTTGGGCCCCTGACATTCTTGGGGTTTATACCCGTCAGATATTTAGTCTTCTGCAATGTTTGGAATTTTCAAAGAATCAATACATTTCATCCCATATCTAGTTCATATCTTCCAGATGCCAGTTGACAGACACATGGCTTGTTGCCATAGCAGACCTATATCTAGTTCAGTGCTTCTCAACTTTTCCCACCCCACAACCCCATGTTACAACAAAACAAATATGGAAAGCCCACTCCCATCTAGTCATACAGAAAGGGAGGATGGTTACAACCCCCAGCTGGAGAACCCATGTCAGTTTCATTCTTGTATTCCTTCTACAGAAATCAGTCCTTCCAATGCCCAAAATGAGGAAGGTATATTGCGTTATTATGCATTGCCTCCTTTTTCTACAGTCTTATTTCTGACTGCTACTTATGCTGCTTTTTTGCTTAAAGGGGAGGCTGTCAAAGAAATTAAACCCAAAATGTGACCTTCTGTATCTTCCAATTGCTCCACTTTGGTGGGCAATGTCTTGTGGCATCTGCAGATCCACCTCGCTTTTTAAATCCATCACTGTGTCAGGCAGCAATTAAACAAAAACAAGTCCAGTTGCTAATTGTTGTCTAACCAAGGAATCATCAGTGTCACCTGATGATGAGATTTATTCCCAGTGATGTTGTGAAGATTAATTGGTTGGTGGACCCAATCCTGATGTTTTTCTAAAAGATAGGCACTAGTTCAAACAGGAATTAATTCAGGGAAGTTTTATGGGAGCGTTATACAGGAGATCAGGCTAGTTTATTACAGTGATTCTTTCTGGCCCTCTAATCTATAAACCCTTACTTACGTGAGTAGTCCCACTGAACTCTATGCATCTGATTCTCACATTGGTGTAAATCAGAAGCAACTCCACTGAAGTCATGTGAATTAGAGGAGCATCTTTCCAAGTTTGTATGCTGCCCTCTTCTCTGTAGTATCTGAGCTATTAATGGCCCAGTGGAAGTGTTCACATGCATAAGGGTTGTAGGACTGGGACCACTGTAAAGTGCTCTGAGGATAGAAATCAGTAGACACCAGATTCTGGAACTCCTACTCAAATTGAGCAGTAACTTGTCTCCCAGGTAACTCCATTGTTTTCAGTAGAAATATGTGTGGTGAGAAAGTGTGGCAGAATCTGGCCATATATAAACATTGTATAAATTATTATTCTAAAACTCATGAGTCAGGCCTCAAAACAATGAGATTAGCTTAAAGTCATTTAGGGGGGTCTTTTTCTTTGCTTGTGGTTCCTGAGCCTTTAGGGTACACTAGGGTCACCTTTTTAGGCTTTTCTCCACAACCATGAGGGACAGAAACATCTTTGGTTGTTGTTTTTTAATGAAAGGAGCTCAGGCTTTTAGAAAAACACCAGCTATCCCTAGACTCGCAATCAAATCACAGGAGTTGGCAACACTTATTATTATTCATAGTTTCACTGAGTCCAAGGCCAGAAGTGACCATTGTGATCATCTCCGTCCTCCGGACAGGGACTGTCCATATGTTTGTGTGTTGCTCAGCACTGAGCACATCATTAGCATTTAAAAAGACACCGTCAATCCATCTGCAAATCTTGTTCCTACTGTTTGTACCAGGAAATGCTAAAATGATTAGAATTGAAAGTGATCGGAGAAAGACATTAATTTCTCTCTCAGTACCTTGTGTGTAGTCAGTTTCACTGTTTTGTTAACGGTTCATGCTCTTCCACGGTCCCTGAAATAGGGTGTTAACTAGTAACAGCAGCAGTATTGAAACCAAACAGACCAATTCCTTTGAGCTAGAGTTGAACCACTGCCCTAAGGGCTTCTAGGGGAATTAAGCCTACAGTCCTCCACTCTACCAGCTCAGCAGATAGGTATGTCCGCAGAGAGAATGGGCTGGGGGAGTGGATCTGGGCCTGTTTGGCAGTATCCTCTGACCTGCCTAAAAGACCTTCCTAAACATCAGCAACAGCAAATAATTAGTTTGTTTCTTAGGAATATTTTTTTGGGACACACCATTTAAAGGGGACTCTATCAGAAAAGATGACTGTTTGGAATTAGCCAATTCCAGAAAATTCAAGTTGACAGTGTACCTCTAACAAATGATAAGTAGCTGCAGTAACCGAAAGGGTTACAAACCAAACAGTGAAGCCAGAACAAAATCTCTCAGCACAGCAAAGAATTCATCCTTCTGAGTATAGTGTTTGTTAAGCTCTCCAGAGAAAGATCTTTCTGGGATGTCTGGAAAACTGCAGCAGTTACCACAGCTAGCTTTTCGATTGTCTCAGGTGGGTTCTAGGCCAACACCCTGAGGGGGCTACTGTAGGCCAGTGCCTTGCTGGGGTGAAGGCTCCTTGTTGCACATAAGAACTTAGATCAACGTCCCAGAATCCAGATCCTTTCCAGAGACAATTTTCAGAATAAACTGTCTGGGCTTCACTGGGACCCGAGAGGTGATGGGGGAGGGATTCTTCCAGATCCCACTCCCTCCCACTCCACTTCCCTCCCCTCCCATCTCCCTCAAGCTCTTGAGGCCTGATTCTCCATTGCCCTGCACCTTGCATAGTCATTTACACCAGTGCAAAGTGCATATCAAACATTACCAAATCCGAACAGCAATGTGTTACACCCACTTTGCCAGATGTAATGAATATGCGAGGGCCAGGCCAATGGACAATCAGACCTCCAGCATCTAAACATTACCCACAACAGCTCAGAGCTGGATGCAGTTTCCTCTGGAGCCTGACAGTAGTGCTCTGAGTGTCATCTGTGCATGGGGTGGAAGGGGTCTCTAGAGACTCGGGGCTTGTCTGCACTTACAGCACTGCAGCTGGATCTGTGCAGTTGCGCTGCTGTAATGCTTAGTGAAGACACTACCTACACCAATGGGAGAGCTTCTCCCGCCAGTGTAGGTACTCCCCATCCCTCCCCGAGAGGCAGAAGCTAGGTTGACAGAAGCCCTCCTGCCAACATAGCACTGTTTACACTGGGAGTTAAGTCAGTATAACTATGTCACTCTGGGTGTGGTTTTCCACCTGTCCGAGCAACATAGTTATACTGACATAAGTTTGTCCTGTAGACCAGGGCTAAGGCCTGGTCTACACACAGCTTTTACACAGGTATAGCTCTGTTGGTTTGGGATGCAATTTGTTTTACTGCTATTGTTGTACCAATATACCCCTAGTGTGAACACTTATATTAATATAAAGCTACCTTATACTAGTGTAGTTTATTCCCCTTCCTGAATGGGCATAGCTGTTAGGGTTAGGGTTGCTACCTGTCCAGGTTTTCCCAGGATCCTCCCTTTTTTGAGGAAGTTGTCCCAAGAAATCTGCCAGGGAGCTCTGCAGGCACTGCCAGCTGGCCAGTGCATAAGGTCAGGATCAGCCCAGATATCTCAGTTTTTTTGTACCTCTAACAACCCCATTACCACCGTGAGCACCTTCACACCAGCCACACTCGGGGTCTGCATTGCTCTGGCTGTCTCGGGACAGCGTAACCTGCCTAACTAAGCCTTGCAACTTGTGCGTGTAGCCGAGGCTTGAGCCAGGGCTTGTGCCGCGGGGGCGGCTGACTGCTGCAAATGTTGGGGCGCGCGGGGGAGGGGGTGACCCCTCCGCCTGCGGGGCCGCTGACCAGACCTGTGCGTGGCTCTGGGGCGGCTCTGCACTGGGGGGGGGGGGCAGGGCACGGCACGGCACGGCACGCGAGCCCCCAAACTCTGGGACTGCCCCCGCCCGCGGCACTGCGGGGCAGCCTCGCTTCCGCCCTCGGAATCCTCCCCCCCCACCGCGGCCCCGCCCTTGACAACGGGCCGCTTCCCCAGCAACCGCGGCCGTGTCCGGCCTGCCAGGCCAGAGCAGCCCGAGGCGGCGCCCACCGGGAGGCGGTGAGAGGGTAGGGTCAGAGGGGAGAGCTCCCCCCCCCGCACACACGGGGGTGGCGGGGGCTGGCTGGGGCGGAAGCGGGGAGCCTCCAGACTCGGGGCGGGGGGGAGGAGCAGCAGGTGTACTAGCTCACTCAGATCCGCCCCGGGGCTGGGGTTTCCTGCCCCCGCCCAGAGGTTTCCCGAGGTCGGGGTGACGTCCCTGACCAGGAGCTCGAGTTGGTCAGGGAATGGGCCCTAGAGCTGGTGGCAGAGGGCTCCACCCTGCAGTGAATGCCTAGAAATCCATGTGGGTCTGGAGGGGAGCCAGGGCTGGTTGCGGCCCCCCCCCCCCCAGCTCTCCCCCTCAGCCAGCTGAACAATTCCTTACAGAGGAAATTTAGGGAGTTTCTTCCCTAGCCGGGTTATACCCACTTAGGGAAATACAGGGGCTTTGTGCTGTCAACTCCTTGGACAGGGACTGCCTGTATTTGTCTGGAGCAGCTGCCAAATGCCTATAAGTAATAACCTCACAGAGACCGCTAATTCACAAACTGGATACTTGTCATTTAAAAAACCCTCATCCCAACTTTCAGTGGGTGTTTAACAGAAGAGGTCATGCTGTAGTGAGGTCTATTACTAAGACTTCATTTCTTTTACAAAATATACCACAGTCAGTATGCTAGCATGCTCTGGCATATTACTCTTATTAATCAGTACTAAATTATGCTTGTCAAAAGACATGATAAAGCATATTATGTGATGCTTTAAGTATGATTTCTTTAAATTGTGTTTGGTTGCCTACTCTTTAATTTTCAACATTTGGTAATCACACATGGGCCTGTCATTAGTACAAATTAGTGAGGTTCTGTTGCAAATTGGGACTCCAATACCATGGAGAAGGCTCAGTGTAAGAACTTAGGGAGAATACTTTTTAAAATACTTGATTTGAAAATCATTTCTGCCTTTGCTTACTTCCCAAA
This sequence comes from Lepidochelys olivacea, assembly GCF_965140295.1. NCBI lineage: Eukaryota > Metazoa > Chordata > Testudines > Cheloniidae > Lepidochelys > Lepidochelys olivacea. The sequence continues at coordinate 149,910,262 of NC_140413.1, read as the reverse complement.
ATCTGCATTGAGGCCCTCAGTTTCTTTTTTCCTCTGCTGGAGCTGATCACATCACTAACTCCTAAAATAGCATTTTTCAGCTTCTGGTGCTAGTAATGCTATCTGCAGTTATAGGAGAAACAGAACTGTGAGGGCTTGAAGTCAGATCTTGGCAGATAGAAAGCCCTTCAGTTCACCTTTAAGGACCCTGACATTTACAATATAGAAAGGAATGCCAGCAAGTCATTAGTGAGGAGAAGGGATCATGTTCTGGTTGTTAAAGCAAAGGCCTGGGAATTTAGAAATAAGTTCTATTCGTAGTATTGTCATGGGCTTCCTGTATGAGCCAGGCAAGTCACTTCCCCTCGCTGTACCCCATTACCCCCAACTGTAAAATCTGGAAATTATTTTGCCTACCTCAATGGGTGATTAAATTAACTGATTGTTAAAGTACATTGAGATCCTTGGATGGAAGGAGCTAAAGAAGGGCAAAGTATTGTTTTAATTAATTATTAAAATTAAGTGACCAATTAACTTTTATTGGGAGTCTAGAGAACAGCTTGATGGAGAGGAAAGAGGATAAAGTCATTGCTAGTTCAGGACGTTGCTAGAGCTAGATTTGACTTGATTGAGCAAGCACTGACGTTTTTGGAAGTGGCTGGATATTCTCCTTGCCTCTCTGTTGACTCCATATATCTGTGTATTCCCATCTTGGATGTCACCTTTCTCACAATTACTGCCACATAAAGTGCCCCTTCAAGGGTTGACAAGACAGTGCCTGCCACTGCTGACCGGCAAGTGTTGTCACAGGTGGTGGTGAATTCCCAAGCAGCTACCTTTCTTGAGGTGTTACTTCTTAAACACAATGACTTCCATCACTGAGGAGTGTCTGATACGTTGGTGATGACTCAGGGCACCTTAAGTAAAAGGCGATATAGAAGATAATTTTGTCCCTGGCATAGTTTGTTATTCTGTTCATGTAAATAACCATGTTAGCAAATGGATGGCAAAGCTAATTCTGCCAGATCTGAACTTGACAGCTGTTTTCCAACATGACTGTAGCTAGCACGCTTTCTTTGTGCAGTATATATGGGTGTGCATGTGAGTGTATAAAAAATTGAGAGCCGTGCTATACACATTACATCCTAGAAGTCAACAGCATAGTTGCTTAATACAAATATAACATACATTGGCAAAAATAGCTCCCATAATTCACCACTGGTGGAGTTTCACTGGTGGTAGCAGTGGTGAGAATGCTAGACAGAGCTTAGGTGTATTTACTACTGTCATCCAGTCCTGCTCAGAGCAGATCTAGATATTGTGATAGTAAAAACACCTGCAGCTTAGCCAGTGTTTCCACAGTGCTAGAGCAATGGTGAGCAAACTCCCTAAAATTCTGGGTAGACAGGACTTAGATGTGGGTGCAAACTCTGTTGGGCTGTAATTGCTTGAAATAGTTTCAGATACATTTATGAGCTCTAGTGCTGACAGGGGCTTTATGTTTAATCCATTTCTTGGACTGACTAATTGCTGTCAGGGGGCCCTGTGAAGTCAATGGGATTCTTTACGTTGACTTCAGTGGCACTGGATCAGGCACAAAAGCCAGAAACCTTTCTCTTTGAGCAGACTTCCTTATTTCTTACTTCATGCCTTGAAGAAGCTAGAATGATAGCAATCTAACCTGGAATCATTGGGTGGAATTATTTACCACCGGAGGAAATAGGTCTTTTTAGTAGTTTTATGCAGAAAGGCAAATTGCCTTAATCTGTGCATAAGTAAAATAGCTTGGAAATTTACTACCTGTCCAATTTCATTGCATATCATTAATAAAACCTTTGTATTGTAGGTGATTTAAGTGTAGAGTAGATGGAAAGGAGCATGCATTACTTTTATTGACTATTCTTGGCTTATCGATAATGTTGTGATGGGACCTACCCTCCATTAACTTATCTAATTCTTTTTTGAACGCAGTTATATATTTGGCTTTCACAACATCCCCTGGCAATGAGTTCCACAGACTAACTGCATTGTGTGAAGAAGTACTGCCTATTAATTTTAATTGGGCGACCCCTAGTTCTTACGTTATGTGAAGGGGTAAATGACACTTCCTTATTTACTTTCTCCACACCGTTGATGATTTTATAAATATCATATCCCCCTTCAGTGATCTCTTTTCTAAGATGAACAGTCCCAGTCTTTTTAATTTCTCCTCCTATGGAAGCTGTTCCATATCCCTAATCATATTTGTTGCCCTTCTTTGAACTTTTTCCAGTTCTAGTATATCTTTTTTAGCATGGGGTGACCAGAACTGCATGCAGTATTCAAGCTGTGGGTGTACCATGGATATATACAGTGTCACGATATTTTCTGTCTTATTATCTATCCCTTTCCTAATGGTTCCAAATGTTCGGTTAGATTTTTGACAGCCATTGTACTTTGAGCAGGTGTTTTCAGAGAACTAACCACAATGACGCCAAGATCTCTTTCTTAAGTGGTAACAGCTAATTTTAGACCCATTCGTTTTATATGCATAGTTGGGATTATGTTTTCCAACGTGCATTACTTTTCACTTTATCAACATTGAATTTTATCTGCCATTTTGTTGCCCAATCACCCAATTTTGAGAGATCCCTTTGTAACTTCTTCACTGTCAGCTTAGGACTTAACTATCTTAATTTTGTATCATCTGCAAACTTTGCCACCTCACTGTTTACCCCCTTTTCCAGATCCTTTCTCAATATGTTGAACAGCACTGGTACCAGTACAGATCCTTGGGGAACCCTGCTGTTTACCTCTGTCCACTGTGAAAACTGACCATTTATTCCTACTCTTTGTTTCCTGTCTTTTAACCAGTCCATGAGAGGACCTTTCTTCTTATCCCATGACTGCTTACTTTGCTTATGAGCTTTTGATGAGGGACATCATCAAAGGCTTTCTGGAGGTCCAAGTACACATCGATTGGATCATCCTTGACCACATGTTTGTTGACACCCTCAAAGAATTCTAGTAGATTGGTGAGGCATGATTTCCCTTTACAAAAGCCATGTTGACTCTTCCCCAACGTATGTGTTCATCTATATGTCTGATTGTTCTGTTCTTTACTATAGTTTCAACCAATTTGCCTGGTACTGAAGTTATGCTTACTAGCCTGTAATTGCCAGGATCACCTCTGGAGCCTTTTTTAAAAATCAGCGTTACATTAGTTATCCACCAGTCATCCGCTACAGAGGCTGATTTATGCAATAGGTTATATATCGCAGTTCGGAGTTCCACAATTTCATATTTGAGCTCCTTCACAATTCTTGGCTGAATAGCATCTGGTCCTGGAGACATATTATTCGTATACATTTGTTCCAAAACCTCCTCTACTGACACCTCAATCTAGGGCAGTTCCTCTGATTTATCATCTAAAAAGAATGGCTCAGGTGTGGGAATCTCCCTCACATCCTCTGCAGTGAAGAAGTTGTAATTTGCTTTTGAGTATCCATCCATCCATCCATCCATCCATCCAATGTTTAAATATATGCGACGCAAACTCAGCTGCTGGAATTTGTTTGCCACATCAGCTATAGTTTTCTGTCTCAGATTCCTAAAGCCAAGATATAGGGGTACATGAGCCCAAATCAGCGAAAGAAGCCATTTCACGAAGGGATTTGTGTCTGGACTGGAAGCATCCAGAAAACCATGCCATTGAACAGGAGCAGGGGTATATGATTACCATGCCAAAGGTTGTGTGAACTGATTCAGTGTGATCAATGACTCAGCGTCAGACTTGGCACTCTACAACACCTTGGAGCCTTTGAGTTGATTCAAACACCTTTGTGGAATAATTATCATCCCATAACAACCTCGCTCCTGCTATATTCATGTTCACACTGAATGCTAAGTAGGAACAATGGAGAACTGGAAACAGAGAGAAACATATTTTGTATCGAACCAATGATAGAAACATAGGGGTCCAGTCTAGTGGCTGTATGATTACTACTGTGCAGCATCACATGGGGGATTTGTCTAGATTAGGAAAAGAGACTGAGGTTAGGTTTATTTAGATGACATGTGTTACCTAACCCCGAGCTAACCTTAATCTCTTTTCCTAATGCAGACTGACCCAAGATCTATTTAATTCACATCACCACTCAGATCAAAACAGAACATAGCATCCTGGGACATAGATTCCACAGGCCACAGCTCTGTTAAATCTGAGGGCACTTATGTACTGCATTTGGCCCAGAGGCAGCAGAAGCTACTTTGAATGAGGGGAGAGGGTGGAGGTGCTTCTGCATGGGGAGTGGGAAGAGTCAGAGGCAACAGGGAGAGGTCAGAGTGGCAGCAGGGAATACTTGGAGTGTGAGAGAGAGGATGGGGTGTAGTAGTGACTTGCTCCTCAGCGCCACAGCAGCTACCTCAGCTCCTCTGCCCCGCATGCATGCACACAGTTTACAGGAAGAAAAGGAGTACTTGTGGCACCTTAGAGACTAACCAATTTATTTGAGCATGAGCTTTCGTGAGCTACAGCTCGCTCACGAAAGCTCATGCTCAAATAAATTGGTTAGTCTCTAAGGTGCCACAAGTACTCCTTTTCTTTTTGCGAATACAGACTAACACGGCTGTTACTCTGAAACAGTTTACAGGGAATGACTCGCAGGGGTGGAAACATAGATCAGGCCCCACAGTATTTCCACTGTGTGGGCGCTAACCACCTGCCATTCCACCGCCCCTGATTTGGCCTACAGGCTGCAATTTGGTCACTCTTGGCTGATTATTATTTAGTTACTTACCTTGCTTTACAAAACCAAATAAAGACAGGTTTCAGAGAAGCAGCCGTGTTAGTCTGTATCTGCAAAAAGAAAAGGAGTACTTGTGGCACCTTAGAGAGTAACAAATTTATTTGAGCATAAGCTTTTGTGAGCTACAGCGCACTTCATTGGATGCATTCAGTGGAAAACAGTATTCCTGTCACAGGGAGTTTGCAGTCTAAGCTAAGGGAGGTGCTGTAGCATTGGGAGGACAAGGGTGAAAACAATTTGGTTATGTGGTCACATGGGAGAATGGTGCTGGTATCTTGGGGATGGTGTAGTTTGTTTTTTAAATATCTGTAAGACTCTAGGTTACAAACTTCACAGATTACAATGATCTATTTATTGATTAGTGCAGGATTCATATTACCTAATGAGGGATTTAGGAATTATACCTTTCCCCAATTTCATTGCCCTGGAAATGGAATAGGCAATGTGGCTTTGTTTAGTTGGTCTCTAAAATCATTCCACATAGTCACTGTGCCATTAGTAAATTGACACTCAAACCATTTTCTGGGACATGACCATGAAGTAACTCTAGGCCATCTATGCTGTGCTTCAGTTTCTAAGTGCCAGCCTTTCTGGGACTGCTCCAGGAATGTAAGGAAAGCTGTCAGTAGCCACAGGAAACTGCAATTGGCTTGGGAAGTGTAGAAGTACCTGACACCTTTAAGAAAGCAGTAGGTAGAGAAAGGTCACTTGTCCCAATAGTGTGTCCTCTTCAATAAGATAGCAATGCCACCTGAGTTCTTTAGTCCCTAAAGCCAGATTTTCAGGTGGTGTAAATCCATTGCAGACAATGGAGCTACACTGATTTATGCCAGCTGAGAATCTGGCCCCTTCTCTTTTTCCCCACAGTTCTGGTTAGCTGTCTCTGAACACCCTTGGAAACTTCCTTTCTGTATTCAGAGCTCGTTGAAGAAATAGTTCTGTTTCACCACTACTTACTCTTCATTTCTGAATATTCTGGTTGCCTCCCCCCATTTCCCCTCACCCCCTTTTGGTGTGGTTTCCCTTCCTCCTCGGTGTATGTTCCTCCTCCTTTCAACCTTTTCACTGCCACGTCCATAGATATCCCTATGCTAATTCCCCCACCATACCAGAAAACCTGACCTCCCCACCATCTTAGGCTGCTCTCTGTCTTCTCTCCTTCACTGTAAACTGGCCATCAACAAGTTTAGGCTTGAAATTAGACAAAGGTTTCTACCCATCAGAGGGGTGCAGTTCTGGAACAGCCTTCCGAGGGGAACAACAGTGGCAAAAAACCTATCTGGCTTCAAGACTCAGCTTGATAAGTTTATGGAGGGGATGGTATGATGGGACTGCCTACAATGGCATGTGGTCCATCAGCGACTGCCATTAGCAAAAATCCCCAACAACTGGAGATGGGACACTAGATAGGGAGGGCTCTGAGTTACTACAGAGAATTCTTTCCCAGGTATTCGCCTGGGTCTTGCCCACATGCTCAGGGTCTGACTGCCATTTTGGAGGTGGGGAAGGAATTTTCACCCAGGTCAGATTGGCAGAGACCCTGGGGGTTTTCGCCTTCCTCTGCAGCATGGGGCACATGTCACTTTCAGGTTTAAACGAATGTAAATGGTGAATCTTCTGTAACTTTGAAGTCTTTAAACCATGATTGGAGGACTTCAGTAACTCAGAGGTTGGGGTCTATTTCAGGAGCGCAATGTGCAGAGGTCAGACTAGATGATCACAATGGTCCCTTCTGATCTTCAAGTCTATGAGTCTAAAGCCCAATAACTATCTACCATAACCTTATCCCTCATCGCCGATTCCCCACCAGCATATTAGCAGGTCACTGTCCTGTAGAACCTGCTGTGTGCTGTGAATACATATGAAGAAGCTTTTGCTGACTGTCTCTGCAATACAACACAAATCATTTCTCTTTGCTTCTCTAGTTCTTCTTAGTATTTCATAGAGCTTCTCTCTTCCTTCTTAGCAGGTTGTTTTATAATAATGTCCACAGACAGTTTGGGGGATCAGAGGACTGTCAAAACCTACTACAAAGGTTTCAAAGAAACAGGGACTAGAACTGGCTGAGCCAGCACATATCAGTGCTATAAAGGAAGATGGAGCAGTCTCACAAAGGGGAAAGAAATAATGAGCTTGATCTGTGTAGCAGCATCTGCTTCTCTCCCTTTAAGGGAAAATGATGCATGGAATCAAAGCGAGGCTCAGCAGAGAGGTGTGGGGAGGGACATTGGGGCGTACGATTTTACATGGCTGCAGGCTTCTTTGTAGGATATTATTGGAGGGTCTTTTTGGATGAACATCTTGTCATGATCTAGTGCTCATTTCTAGAGTAGCCTTAAGTTCCATGTCAAACTGGGCTCCAAAGTGTAAATAAAGATCTGGACCTACCTCTCAGCTCCTGATTAGAAGGTATGTCACTTGTCTCAGACCCCCACAAATCTAAATCGTCCATTAGTATAAATTATGGCCATTGGCAATGCTGAATCAGGAAAGGGAGACAGGAGTATCTATCTTAGAGAAATGAAGGTACCTTGTTTCCTAGTCTGTTCTTTGTCATGTCCCTCACCGGGAGTTTCTGCATTACTCTTTACAAAGCTGAGAGCTATGGGGGGATAGGGAAAAGGAAACTGGCAAATTTGACCCTCAAAAGGAAAAAAAAGAGAGTGTTGGTCTTTAGAGACATAGTGGGTAGAGGAGGGCACTGGCAGTCTATTCTGTTCCAGTTCCATTTGATGAATGGGATAACAGGCCCAGAAAGACTGACATTGGCTACAGGTATAGCAGGGTGAGGTCAACTAGGTCCACAGGCTCTCCTTTACCTCCTCGTTGCTAATATGGGGCCTGTCTGCCCCATCACACTGACTCCTCTCACAGGGTGTTGAAGCTCCAGTTAACAAATGTTCGTAAAGAGCACTGAAATCCTCGGATAGAAGGCAATGGGGAAGGGCAGTGAAAAAAATTGCAGATATAAATTAATACAGTTGCAATGAGCTTTAACCTCTAAAGCGTTAATAGCTCTTTATAGCAATACCATTGTATTATTTATTATGTTTATTACACAATGCCCCCATTGTGCTAGGTGCTGTATAAACATAAGAGCAATAGAAAGTCCCTGCCCTGAAGAGCTTACAATCTAAAATAGACAAGACAGACAAAGAGTAGCAGAAAAGGGTATCCAAAGTGTGCAGAGTGATGTCATGGGAGTGCCAACATTTTGTTTTTGTTGTTTTTATTAGTACCAGTGAGAGGCTCCAATTATTGGCCCTTTCTTAAACTTTTTTTTTTTCCACCAGGAATCATGGCTGGAAATGTGCTGGTGATACTGTCCTGATGCAGACTTTCCTTCTGTTTCGTCTACGGGGGTAGGGTCAGCTTAGCATGTGAGGATGCAGGAGCCAGTTTCTGGAGACATGAATGTGGCCTCTCCCACATTGAAAACATCAGCGGTGAACCCTGCAGCCAACCCCCGACGCATGCGACGGATCATTGCTGAGGATCCTGAGTGGTCCCTGGCCATTGTTCCACAACTCAGTGAGCTCTGCCTCCAGCACATCGTCAGCAACTTTGAAAGTAAGCCATGGTCCCTTCCCCACAGCAGTCCTGTGGACTGCATTGTTCTACCTTGGGTTGTGGAGCCGGCTCACACTGTGTTCTCTGTCCTGCTGAGTGTCAAAGAAAGGGAAAGAGAGTGGGCAGAGGAAAAAATCTCTCCTGCTGCTCAGTAGCTAGACGTGTCTATGTAACTCCATTGGCTTCCATTGAGTTACATGGGCGATGAATTTGGCGCACTGGGACTACTGTGCAGAGTGGGAAGCTGCCCTGAACTCAGCCCATCATATCTGTCAGGCTGCTCTTCAGTTTCCCTCCATGCCCTGCTTGGACTCACTATATCAGCTTTTACCTTGACCACTGAAGTCAGATTTCTCTGCTCTTTGTCATCTCACACATTACAGTACCATCCAGGGGCCTGGTCAGGATGGGTCCCATTGTGCTGGGTGCTGTACAGACAGGTAGAACTATTCCCTGCCCCAGTTGAAGAATACAAGTAATGTATGAAGGGTGTGGGATATAAACTTATGATTTCACTAACATTTCCACAGCAATCAGCTGTGATGTTACAACCCAAGAATGGTGACATCCTCAGGTGGAGAGTGTGCATCTGGACCAGATGAATTGCTAAGAAATAGCAAGGCTGCTAGTCTAGCATGCTGCCAGGTTAGGGTTCAGAGTTTGGGTCCTAAGCTGCCTGGATCTGGGAGCCCAGTGAGTCTGGAAAAGGAGTAACTTCCTTGGATCCTCAGTGATTGTGACGGATTGGGTCACAGAAACCACCTTGGGACTGCCACCTGATGTGCTGAGACTACCTCTGAGCCCATTTTCCCTGGCAACTTGGGACTTCAGTACCCTGTCTTGTTGAGTCAGACACGCCAACCTGCTACAAACACAGACCCAGGTCTGAACCACGTTTCCTACAAGCTGCAGACTTAACTGAAAACAGCTTAAGAAGTGCTCCTGTCTCCAACACCCAGATATCCAGTTCCCAATGGGAGCCAAACCCCAAATAAATTCATTTTACTCTGTATAAAGCTTATACAGGGTAAACTCATAAATTGTTCGCCCTTTATAACACTGATAGAGAGATATGCACAGCTGTTTGCTTCCCCCAGGTATTAATTACTTGCTCTGGTTTAATTAATAAGTAAAAAGTAATTTTATTAAATATAAAAAGTAGAGGATGGTTCCAATAATAACAGACAGAACAAAGTAAATTACCAAGCAAAATAAAATAAAAACACGCAAGTCGAAGCCTAATACAGTAGGAAACTAAATGCAAGTAAATCTCACCCTCAGAGATGTTCCAATAAGCTTCTTTCACAGACTAGAGTCCTTCCTAGTCTGGGTCCAGCAATCATTCACGCCCCCGTAGTTACTATCCTTTGTTCCAGTTTCTTTCAGGCATCTCTTTGGAGTGGAGAGGCTATCTTTTGAGCCAGCTGAAGACAAACTGGAGGGGTTTCCAGGGCCTTTTATATTCCCTGTCGTGGGTGGAAACCCCTTTATTTGCCTGTGCAAAATCACAACAACAAGATGAAGTCTGTAGCCACCTTGGCAAGTCACATGTCTATGGATGATTCCTCTTTTTGCAGGCCGATGCCTTAATTTACATGTTAGTTTGAACGTTCCCAAGAAAGCTGAGATGTGGATTGGCATCTCCCAAAGTCCACTGATAGTTAAGTGTTTCTTGATGGGGCACTTACTGAGAATAGTCCTTTCTCAGGAAGCTGACCAAATGCTTCACTGAGGCTACTTAGAATCAAACAAGTACATAGCCAATATTCATAACTTCAGACACAAAAATGATGAACACATACTGTCATAAATATAAAGGGAAGGGTAAACACCTTTAAAATCCCTCCTGGCCAGAGGAAAAACCCTTTCACCTGTAAAGGGTTAAGAAGCTAGGATAACCTCGCTGGCACCTGACCACAATGACCAATGAGGAGACAAGATACTTTCAAAGCTGGAGGGGGGGAGAAACAAAGGGTCTGGGTCTGTCTGTGTGATGCTTTTGCCGGGGACAGAACAGGAATGGAGTCTTAGAACTTAGTAAGTAATCTAGCTAGATATGCATTAGATTCTGTTTGTTTAAATGGCTGAGAAAATAAGCTGTGCTGAATGGAATGGATATTCCTGTTTTTGTGTCTTTTTGTAACTTAAGGTTTTGCCTAGAGGGATTCTCTATGTTTTGAATCTAATTACCCTGTAAGGTATTTACCATCCTGATTTTACAGAGGTGATTCTTTTTTTACTTTTTCTTCTATTAAAATTCTTCTTTTAAGAAACTGAATGCTTTTTTCATTGTTCTTAAGATTCAAGGGTTTGGGTCTGTGGTCACCTATGCAAATTGGTGAGGATTTTTATCAACCTTCCCCAGAAAAAAGGGAGTAAGATTTGGGAGGATTTTGCGGGGACAGACATTTCCAAACAAACTGTTTCCTAATAATAATAATACCAGTGTTAGACGTTTGGTGGTGGCAGTGAAAGTCCAAGGGCAAAGGGTAAAATAGTCTGTACCTTGGGGAAGTTTTAACCTAAGCTGGCAAAAGTAAGTTTAGGAGGTTTTCATGCAGGTCCCCACATCTGTACCCTAGCGTTCAGAGTGGGGAAGGAACCTTGACACATACAGACAGCATAATCATAACCAGCAAACTACAACCTTTCCATAGACATCCCTCTTGGCCTTCTCTGGACAAGAACTGGTGCAACCATAGGACCCTGGTTGCAACAATGATCTATACTTTCACAGTTTATGTCAATAACTTCAGTGATGCTCTCTGCCCGACTCGGAAAAGTGGTATTGAAGGCCTCAGAAAGGGTTTGACTAAGAGAGGGTCACTGCAATGTAAGCATGTTAGTATGTGGGAGGAAATGGAGGGAATACTGGAAGAAGTCTCCGAGCAAAGCCACAGCAATCTTCTTATGTAGATATCTTTAGTAGAGAGAGAAAGTAGGAACCCAGCTTTGCTTCTCAGAATAAGATTTTCCATGTGCAGACAGGTCTCTCTGTTTTTAGTCTCTATGATTCCATGGTGATGATAATTAATAAAAATCAGGTATATAGTGCTGTAAGTGTATATGGCACTATAGAAATTCCCTGTCCCCAGAGAGCTTCCAGTGTCAGTGAGATGAGATGAGAGATAGGACAGAGGTTCAAGGCAGAGGGTTGAAGAGAGATTACTGGAGGAGAAGGGAACATTTTTCTGAATAAGGTAGGTTTGAAGGAGGAGATAGAGAGTGCTTGGTGGGCAAAAAGTGGGTAACTTTTAGTAGAATATACAATGGTGCAAAGCCAAGAGAAGTTTTATAAAGAACATCTAAAGAACCCAGACCCAAAATTTTCTCCTTTAAAAGGTTATCATCCTATGGGGAAGTTCTCTAAACAATGAGCCAAATTCTGCTGTCACATATACTGGTGTAAATCCAGAGCAACTCCATTCACATTAGTGATGTTATTCTGGATTTACCTTGGTGTACTAGAGCAGAATTTTCCATTAAATATCTATTTAGACAACAAGAAGTCCACCACCTAAAAATAAAAATACAAAATCACTATCCACAGTTTATGTAGGACCGACAATATTTTTTTGGTGTGGTACTATGGGAGTAGCAGAAGGGAGCACAATTAACAGATGCTATTCCCAAACAGCATATAAAATCAATGATTGCCAAATGGTAAAAAACTTATGTCAATAGGTCTGGGTTAAAATATTACTCACCATAATATTTCTAGGGGGACTGGATTAGTGAACATACCCGCCCCTCAGATTCAGAATGCTTTTTGGGAGTAACTTCTCCTCTTCATTATTCCCTACAGAGAATCCTGTCGTGGACTATCTCCTGCCAGAGCACCAAAGGAAGGTGCTGGACAGGATTTCCACAGGCCTGCCCCTTACAGTGACCGCCAACCTGATCAGTGACGAAGGCTACTGGAAGAGGTGCTGTACTGAGCGATGGGCGGTGTGTGATGTCTCCCGCTACGGGGGCAGCTGGAAGCGGATGTTCTTTGAACGCCACCTGGAGAACATCCTGAAGTACTTCATCCCTAACACAACCGACCCCAGTCAAGTCCTGGAGGTCATCCCACTTTGCAAGGAGTATGTGAGGAAGCTGGAAATCGATCAGTTCCTCCCACCAGTGAAGCTGGATCAGAATAAGGAAGAGGATGACATGTCCGATTCTGGGAGTGATGTTGGGGTCGATGAATTCTGCATGCATCACTATGACCTAGGAGTGCTCACTGCTGCCCTCTCTCACCTAGAAGAGCTGCATCTGACGTATGGTGTGAAAGACTGTGGCATGAACTTCGAGTGGAGCCTCTTTGACTTTACGTATCAGGACTGTTGCTCTCTGGCCAATGCTTTCAAGAAGTGCCACACCTTGAAAGTAACTTGCCCAAACTGATTTTTTAACATTTATATTTTAAAGGATAAACTAAAACAGGGACAGAGTACCCTTGCAAAGAGCCAAGAGACCAGTTTTACCTGCTGCTCACCATTAGTCTGCCCAGTCCAGTGGATGGCTTCCAAATGTTTGACTCAAATAATTTGACCGTCTTAGGCAAATTTTCTAATTTGGTGCCTAAGTATATTCATAGGATGCAATTCACTGTAACATGTAGGGGCCAAAGCCAAATCACAAAAACTGGTAGAGTATTTGAAATGCATTTGATGCCACACAATGGGAAACATTAAGAGCGGGTATAAGCAAGTCTGTATTTGTTGAAATTGATAGGGCTGCCTGCACCAGGTTTGAATTTGGCCAAGTGAGTGGAAAGTCAAGATGTGAAGCGTCCTTTCCCCCTCAAGCCAGGCTGTCTGCTAGCTAAGGGCAGGGCCTTTCCCCTTTGCAGTGCCTATCTAACTTCATGTTTGAAATGATACTAACTTGGTGACCTGTAATTTAATATCCTGCTAGGTGCTGTTTGTTATCATGTGTTGTGTGAGGTTCAGTAAGGCCTGTGTCTTACTAACGTGAGCAACCCCCTCCCCCCATATAAAATGTGTTCTCTGTAGATCAGGAGGGAAGGAGCAGTCCTGCTGCACCTTCCTGCACAATCCTGGATGGGGATAAGCAAAGGGAGCCAGTTCTTTGTTAGGCCAGTCTCTTAACTTTCACGAGCAAATACATGCAATATGTTACTTAAAGATAAAAATGTGACAGGACGTCACACAGCAGCACAGACACCCCAAAACACCGTGTGGAGATGTTAGAACTCCCAGCACGGAGGATGCTTCTCTCTGGACAATAGTGTAACCCTCAACTCCGTGGTTATTCCAGTACAGAGATTCTGCCCCACAAAATCATAGACAGGTAGGGCTGGGAGGAACCTCAAGAAGTCAAGTCCAGTCCCCTGTGCTGAGGCAGGACCAAGTAAACTTAAGCCATCCCTGACAGGTGTTTGTCCAACCTCTTCTGAAAACCTCCAATGATGGGGATTCCACAGCCTCCCTGGGAACCCTATTCTAGAGTTAACTAATTCCGGAGTGTAACTAATTGACACATCACAATTCAGAGAAAAGGCAGAATAATCTGACCCCTCACTCTCTGGATGGATTGACAGGTTCTGCAACTGCCTTCCACCATTAGGTGCAATGAGCTCTTCTATGGCCACAGAGATCCCATTGTGGGGCCCTTTTGTGACTGCCCCCACTAGGGAACCTTGCAAACATGTAACTGTTATATTTCAGTTAGAGGTCAAACAGTGGCTGTTAAATTTGAAGTTAAGATGGATTTGGCATTGCTCTCTAGGGAGGTTAGGTGCCCAATTCCCTTTGACTTTCAGTTGAATTTGGGCACCTAACTCATTTAGGCTTTTTCAAAATCCCTCCCAAAATGATGGTAGTTGCTGTGCCAACAAGCATGACCATATTTTTCTTCCACAGGTCTTCAAACTGTGCCGGAGCAAAGTGGATGACGAAAAGAGCCGGATGCTGATACGGAATTTGTTAGATCACCCATGCTTGGTGGAGCTGGACTTGTCCCACAATCTAATCAGGGACCGGGGAGCACGAGCCATTGGCAAACTGATCAACCACAGCAAGCTAGAAATTCTCAACCTGTGTAATAACCGGATCCGGGCCCCAGGAGCCCAGGCTATTGCTCATGCCCTAGCCAAGAATTCTACGCTGACCTCTCTGAACCTGCGCATCAACTGCATTGAGGATGAGGGTGGCCAGGCAATAGGCCATGCCCTGCTGACTAATGCCACCTTGACATCTATCCATCTGGGAGGCAATGAGTTGTCAGAGCCGACAGCTACGCTTTTCTCCCAGGTCCTTGCTCAGAACACAGCTCTGACTAGCATCAACCTTGCATGCAACCACATAGGGCTGGTAAGCAGCTTTCCTGCCTAAAAGAGAAATTGCTTCCGTCTACTGCCACTACAGCAGCTAGTGCAGTCCAACTTAAGCATCTGTCTGGATGATTTGACATAAAGCAGATGCAGAGCTTCTTTGGTCTGCGGACTGCTGCCCCTCACCAAGGAGCCAAATTTAGCTCCATCTCACACACTGCCAAGGTGATCTTGCTTTGATTATTATAAATTATTGGCAGCAGAGAAGCTGAGGTTACAGCAAATACCACTTAAAAAAGGAATCCCACATTGTTTCACACTCCCTGCACTCTTTATATATAATGAGACCCTCAAGTTGAATCTTGTATTTTGTGAATTTGGCCTTTAGGAAATTGAGAGTTTTGTTCCCAAGTTAAAGAGAGGCCCAGGAAATTCAGGGAACATTTCTGAGACCATCATGGCTTCATCATGGTACGAAGGCATCACCCTTATAATCTCCCGCTGGTATCGATAGATCAGTGTTGTTAGAAAACTGGCTCACTTGCTGAATTTATGTAAGTCTCTGCTCTGCTACTGAGTCACCATGTGGCTTTGGCCAAAGTTTTCATATCCGTGTGCCTAATATTCAACTCTTAAATCCAAGTGGCCTGATTTTCAAAACTGGTGGGCATTCACAAATCTCATCGAAGTCACTGGTGGTGCTCAGCTTCTCTGAAAATCAGGTCACTTCTATTTAGTTTTTTACATGTGAACAAAGAATCCTAAATCTAGGCATCCATGTTTGAAAATGGCCTCTAAGCTCTGTGCCTCAGTTTCCCCATTGGTAAAATGGAAATAGTAAAACCTACTGTACCTGTCTGCCCAGCTCATGGGGGAGCTGACAATTTATTAGCCAATGTTTTTAAAGAGCTTTGAAGACAGCAAGCATTTTATTGGTTCTAATTCTTATTAGCCTCTAGGAAAGAGCTAGAACATAATAATAGAAGGAGAAAAGGGTGTTCTAAAGGGTTGAGGTTTATCCTTGGAAATAATAACCCTAATGCTTAGCACCTTCCATCCAAGGGTCTCAAAGCACTTTGCAGATGTTCATTAGTGAAGCCCTAGAACACCCTGAGAAGTGGATCGGTATTATTGTCTCCATTTTACAGAGGAGGAAACAGAGGCACAGGCAGAGAAAGTGACTTGCCTGAGGTGTCACAGTGTTCAGTGGTAGAGCTGGAAATGGAACCAAGGAGTCCTAACTCCCAGCCCCCTGTTGTAACCATTAGATACACTTCCCTCCCAACATGGGACTCCAAGCGAGGAGTTGTGACTCCCAGGCCCCTGGTCGAACCACTAGAGACACACCAAACTCAGGCCTTGGTTATGTACCTGCATTCCTGTTGATTTCAAAGGTAGACTCCTTCCTTTCCTTTCCCACTTCCTGCCCTCTCTCAGGCAGGTCAAAGGCAGTGGGAGGCTGGGGGCAGGAGGAGTGGTCACAGAGGGTAGGAGCTAGGGTGACCAGATGTCCTGATTTTATAGGGACAGTCCCAGTTTTGGGGGCTTTTTCTTATATAGGCACGTATTATCCCCCCACCCCCATCCTGAATTTTTACACTGGCTATTTGGTCACCCTAGTAGGAGCAGCATGTTCATTTGGTATCTGATAGATATTGATTGACAATAGCTAAGATTCAACACCTCCAGGAAACGTCTGTTGGTCCAATCCCTGGAGTGTGTTGACAGGTGAGGTAGGTAATGGTACCAAGGTGAGCTGCCTCCCAAAGCTCTAGAACTCCTAAGATCTCTGCCAAATTTTCCATCGCAGCTTGAATTTCCTCAGTGAATTGAACTTCAGTTGTGTGGGAGGCTCTGCCTCACCACCGATGTCCCCAGGAGATGGTTTCTGAAAAGGAGGCTATCTGAGTGGACCTCTCTTGACATTTGCTGGAGTAGGAATGGTATATCTAATTGTGCTGGTGTTGACATTAACTAGCAGTGAGCTGATGAATGGGTGACCAGATACACCAGCATGGCTCTGTCAGGTTATCATCTCAGTCTTAACCAGCCATGAGCCTGAGAACTGCTGACATGATACCCAGAGGGAGCCATTAGTGTGTGCACTGCATAAGGTTACACTCCCTTTCTGTTTTCCTGCCAGTAACGTTTCAGTCTTGCCGAGAAATAAGATACCCCATGTTTTGCTTATTGTCATGTACTCCTACTTTGGACATGTGAGATGGAAATGCACATGCTCCTTTCTCCCCTACTCCACTTGCAGGCAGTAGGTGAGTGCCAGTGAAAGGCACTCTGGGGATTGGGGGACATGAAGCAGCAAGCCTGCCCTGGTCTGCACTTCACATCCATCTCCTTTCTGATTCCAGGATGGTGGGAAGCAGCTGCTGGAAGGAATGTCAGATAACAAGACCGTGACTGAATTTGACCTGCGGCTGGCAGAGGTGGGGCAAGAGAGCGAGTACCTCATTAACCAAGCCCTGAAGGCTAACCAGGAAATTGCCCGTCTGAAAACCTTTCACCAGTCAAACTCCTTGGAAGAGAAATCCCCAGATCTGGATTAGCCTATCACATGCCCTTATTTACCGCTGTAGCCTTTGAAATGAAATGTCTTTCCTCATTGGGCAGCTGTGGCCATATGATATTAATTCATGATTGCAGGAGGGGTAAGAAAATGTAACAGACAGCATGGTGTCAAGGCCTAGGCCCTACCTGGCAGTTGGATCCCTAAGGAGATTTCTCACTGGCTCCTTCACACAGTGTGGTCAAGGGTTTCCATGTGACTTCACTCCTCCATCGCAGCAGTGCTGCTGGATTGTGTGCTGTTGACACCTGTCCATAGGGAACCATGCTGATTACCCCCAGGTGTGGCTGATTACACTCAGATGTGATTTCAGCATAGTTCCTACCTCTCACAGACTGGCCTGAAAATTCATCTCCTGGAATTAGTCTCAGAATAATGTTTTTCTTTATATAACCTTTTCAATTATTTTTTCTTACAATAAAATAACTAAAACAGGGAATTATACATATTCCACTGTATTGGCTACTATTCTTACCAATGAAATCAATTGGCAGTCTATGATAGGCATACTACAGTAGCCTATGGACCACTAGCAGTCTGAGGCGAGTTGTCACATGGTGTTGGGGCCTTCTTTGTTTCCAGCTGCTAAATGGCATTAAAAAACTCAAGCCATGTTCACTACTGGTCTAAATGTTTCCTCTCCAGGTGAGCAATGGTAGTTGCAGTTTGGATGTTATGTGACTGTGACGGGAGATACAGAGACTGTGTGTGGGTATTAAAAATGTGGGTTGTGTTATGAACAGAGTTGAGAAACCAGTGTATACAGAACAGTTTTTTTGAAGCAGGAGGGAAGAGTTAATGCATTACATACCAGATGCCATGTTCTAGAGGAAGATTGTACATATTGGGCCAAATTCATGCCTGGTGTACCTCCACTGACTTGAATGAGTTTACAGGTGGGATGAACTTGTCCTCACCCATAGTTAGATTCTGGATTGTCCTGGGTCTGTAGAACAAGTGCTAATCCTCAAAGTTCTGAGTAAGTGAACCCTGTTGCTTATAACTTTTGGTGTCCTGGTAAATAGGTAAAGCTCAGTGAGCTCATTTACTAATACCTAATTAGTTCAGGTGTCATCACATGTGAGTTTTGCATTAGACAGTCATGAATTTAGGGCAAACTTTTTCTCTCAGTCCAAACATTTTGATTGCATCAATGTAGCACACAGTGAGGTGCTTATCTTTGCTGATCCCCAGTGAAAATGGAGTTGGGGAGAGTTTGAGGCACTTGCTATGGCTAGAAATCAGCTTTGACCTGGAACCTAAAGATTATATATAATGGGGCATTCTACAAACAATGTAAACTGGGCTGCCTTAAGTGAGTATTGTTTTGGACCGTTAGATAACAACAGCTTTGGCAATGTTTTGTTTCCACCTGTAGAGGAAAATCAAATCTTTAGGTAACATGAATTTATTGCTTATGGAGTATTTGTGAGTGGTAGTGAGAACTCTAGCTCACCCAGTCACCTGTATTTCTGTCTTGTCTTTGTTTCAAACTTGTGATGTAGGATATTTTTCAGCCATAATTTTCCAGAGGATTGTGTCAACTTTACTAGTAGAACAAATTCTTCATTAACAACATCCTAAGCGGGTTGGTAACTTCTCTAATATGTGACTGCAAAACACATGCTTTGCATTGTGATGTCATCCTGGCATGTGGGTTAATGTGGGGTAGTAATTGGATCTGATGTGGCTTCATGGAGGCAACTTGCCTCTGAATTCGGACCCCCAAAGTTCTTGAGACCCGGTTATGATTCCTGTGGTGCCATCCAGGTTTTGGAAAGCATTCCAGTAATAAGCTCAAGCCAAGACCATTGAGGGGGAGTGAGCCCAAGCAACAGCATTTTGTCCCCACAGTGAAACAGCGCAGCATCTTCCAAGCAAAGTGGCCCGTTCCAGATCTGACCTTCAGGCCGTGCTGCTATTTCAGGCTTCTCCTGAATGGTGGGCTAAACAGGGTATGTAGAGGTTGGGGAGGGGAGAATGTTGTTTGTTGCAGGTCCGAAACTTTTCTCTGCTTATTGACGCAGCTGAGGCTTTGAATATATTTTTACAACCACTGTCTAGCATTCTAGACAGACGTGTGATGACGCTAACGAGCTATGTTCCATAAACAATAGATCTCCCCGTCTTAGGAAGGGTTATGTGCTGTTCTGCCTTTGCTCCTCAGTGGCATTGCTGTGGGAACTGGTGAGGCTCGTTTTGAACAGGACACTTGTCTTAGGGAGGGTGGCTGTTTTTAACCTTGGGGTAGAAGGAGCTGTAACATCCCAGCCAGAACCCATGCAGCTCTGTGTACCCTGCTCAGGGGAAAGCCAAGTTGTCTTGCTGAAAACAAAACTGCTTCCCCTGCATTCAGAGGGAGGGCTCCCCACCTATCACAACGGGAAGGAAGGGAAGCAAAGGAGTAGTGGCATAAGAGTAAGAGGAAGCCAGGGCTCTGTCTCCTCACTCACACACTTCTTCCCTGGAGGGGAAAATACTTGTTGGGCCCAGTCTATTGGCCACCTGAGGAGGGTGATGGGAAAGGGGCCACTTGATTGACTCCCCAGGTCCTTTGATCCCTCCTGCAAGAATGCTGAACCATGGCAGGCCTCACAGGGTAATGTCCTTTTGCCTCTGTGTACAGGGGGGTCTGGTCTCATCCTACTTGTCCTATGTTCACTACCAGTGAATAACATTACAGAGTCTCTGACACGAACAAACCCACAGCTGAGGCCGGAGTCAGTGAATCATCTGGAACTTTTATTACACCGATTTGGTTTACAATCTTTGTACTTTGATATTTCCAACAGAAAAGGCAACATTGTGATATACTGTTTGTACAGAGAGAGAAAGAGAGACAGACAGATAGAGAGAGCTAGATCATATTGACATATTTAAAAGTAAAAACTGTTCCCAATGCTCACTAAAGAGTTTGTTAGACAGATCCCCACCGGTGCTTCACTCCACACAGCAGATACAAACGCCCGTGGCTCTGCTGTCTGTGGACCCCAGGCCAATGGGACCCTTAGCTGCTTGATGCTCTGGCCTTATAGATCAGAAAGGATACGGTGTGAGGTTATCACTGGCAGCAATGGCCACCTTAGAGGTGTGTCAACAGCACTACCCTAAAGCCCTTGCAAATCAACCTACGCTATTTACTCCCTTCCAAGCTACACTCTGGTGTTCTGCAGGGGCTATCACCAACAAAAGAAAAGCCAGCCACAGCAGCTATAAAAGATTTTGTCAAGACCTCTCCAGAACGTCAGCTACTCATTACCCACCACTAAGCATTTTTTGTTGAGGTCGGTGTTCTTAAGTTTACAAAATATTTTCTTAAAGAAGTGGGGGAGGGATAGCTCAGTGGTTTGAGCACTGCCCTGCTAAACCCAGGGTTGTGAGCTCAATCCTTGAGGGGGCCATTTAGGGATCTGGGGCAAAAATTGGGGATTGGCTTTGAGCAGGGGGTTGGACTAAATGACCTCCTGAGGTTCCTTCCAACCCTGAGATTCTATGACACAGCTGAAGTAGATGAGATTTTGTTTAGTAACCTTGCAAAAGCCCAAGGACCATGTTCAGCCACACGGGCAGGCGTCACTCCCAATGATGTGGATGGACCAGTTACAAAAGGGTTAGATTTGTCCCAAGAACAACTCTGTGTAAATTACAAGGGCAGCCCACTTCGTGGAGAGCAGGGTGATTCATTGAAAACCAGTTCAAGGTTGGAAGTGGTTGTGTTCCCAAAATGTACCGTAAACCACACTCCACCAAATACACAAAGAATGGTAGGTTTGTTTGGCAGCATCTGCCCTGAGAGGTGGTTAGAACTGGGCAAACATAGTTTTAAAAAAAAAGGGTTGTGAATATTTGTTACAATAAAAATTGTATTAAATTGCCTTCCAGGGCATTCACACCTTCTTCCTGTAAACAGAGGAAAGTCTGCAAGTAGCTGAACTATAGCAGCTATCTTACAAATGCCTAACCTGTGCCAAGACTCACTGGAATGTCTGTTCAGGCAGCCATCTTGAAATCTCTTGGACTTCCCTCCTCTGGCACCCAAATGAAACCATGTGACTTGGGTGACCGCCCCCTCCTCCCCCTGCCAAGCATGGACCCACAGAAGTGAATAACGTGTTAGTTGACACATCTTTGAACAATTTCAAATAACAAACCATTTAGTAAAAATCCAAGTCTGGCCAGGGACCATCGGCAACAGAAATAAGGGCAAATGAATTGAATGAATAATTCACTAGCAATAGTTCACCTAGTGCTATGGAAGGCCAACAGTCCCATAGGACACTGAAGGTGTAGGTCAACTGTGAGACCTCATTGCAAAGCTAGGGAGGAATGACCTTCAGCTCCGAAGTCTGAGAGCAGTTTCTGCTCCACTTGGCTGTATGTTGAGGATCCCCAAATGCTGTTTCTGCCCTATCCAGCAGCATGAAGGGGCAAAATCAGGGCAAGCCAATCAAATGAGACAGCATTTCTTTGTGCGTGCGCGGAGGGAGGGGCGTATAAACAGTGGCTTCGAGAGGTTTGAACTCTTGGGAACGACACTAGAGCTTTTGCTTTAAGTGTGCAAGTAAGCGCCCCCGCCTGAGCTGGATGGGGCGAAAAGCTGGTTCCTTAAAGCAGCAGATGGCAAGCTGGGCTTCTGCTCTTCTGATCTGAATGCATACGGTGGAAGGGACGTATGTCTGTGGCTGGCTGCCCAAATCTCACAGCTTCTGCTATGAGCCACAGCGGTGTCATTTCTTGGTGTCGGAGCAACAATGTCTCATGAAATGGGCTAGTTAATTTCCAGCACTAGCTGGGAAATGGGGGAGGGTGGGTATGCACAGAGCTCCTTACTTCATTCAGCCCCTTCGTTTGGCCTGCATTAGGTTGGCACTGCCCACACTGAGCTTTCTCTATTTGCTGCCAGGGTGGGAAAGTATTTCTACTGCCACTTAGTCTACCTTTTGTGCGCTCAGCTAGCCAGAGCGGCTGGAGAATGGCAATTTGGAGGCAGTGGAGGAAGATGAGTCCTGGTGGGTTTGTGAGTCACCCTGAGACAGCAGAGTACGGCCAGTCATTTCCATGGCAGCTGAAAAGGTCTGAGGGACTGGGCAGAGCCTTGCATGCCCAGTCGCAGAATAGCCTGAAACCCTGTTTGGGGTTTTTAAAAACAAATTAGTGAATGAATGTGATGCTCATAAAATGAGGGACACAGAGTGCTGGTCTGAACCATGCATAGTGTTGGCAAGATTCCTCCCACTTAACCCTGCTAATCCGCCTCAGCCAGGTCGCTCCCCTTTCTACTCCATTCCTGGGCTCTCCACCCAGCTCTGCTAATTGTCCTCAGTCTGCACCTGCAACCCCCACTCTCTCACACTCTCGTTCAGTCCTGGGGCCCACACAGCTCTGCTGGTATATGTCGCTCTTGACCTGCAGTACTTCTGCTTCTACTCTTGGCTCGCTGCAGAGCGGCACTTTTGTCCACATGGAGTAAGAACGAAACCCTCTGAACTCATTTCGCTTGTGTCCTATGTGGGGAGGGTTTTAGGGAGCCAGGGAGGTGTGAGGTAGTGTAGAGACACTGCCTGCAAATAGTTAAATTAGGCTGAGAGCATAACTAACGAATGAAGAGCTTTATTCCCACTAGCCAGGCCTCAGAAAGCAAGTGCTGCCAGATCCCTACCAACACCATCCCCTCTGACCTGGATGGATTAGCTTCTCTAGAGGCGAAAGGCAATTTAGTTGTTAGCCAGTGACAATTATACATCTGGGCCTCTGGCAACGTTATCCCTTGTGGTTAATGCTCATCTGTTCCTTGGAGAGTGGGCTGAGAGCACCAGCCTGGGAGGCAATGGTATTGCTCTGATAAATTAAGGCGTCTCAGGCCTTGCAGTTACACCAGGCGTTACTCACACAGCTGTCTCCTTAGCCAAGGAGACTTCTCCTTTCAGAATGTCCATCACACACCTTTTGCTCTACCTTGACGCTGCCTTTGAGTCCGCCTTCCGCTGTTTTCTCCCATGCCATCTTCTGTCCTGTAACAGCCTCCCTAGCCTAGTGCCCCAGGCTCCTTCCCCCTCTCCAGCCAACCCCCACCCCCTGAAAAGCCACCACTTCCCCAAAGCCCACAGATGACAAGCAACTGGATTATAGCATGCTCACCACTCCCACTTAAAAAAATCTATGCTGAGTTCTCACTGTGTTGTGGCCTGCCTAGTCAGTTTTTATCTGACTCTGTCCAGCCTGGAAGCACCTCAGGGCAGAGAGCTTCCTCTGTGAGTTGGACACTGCACATTCTGAAGGCAATGGCAAAGCTTCCTTCAACCTCAGCAGCAGCAGGACTGGGTCCTGTGTTCACAAAGGGCCCTGTAGATAACGCATCTGCGTACAATATTTGTGATGGTGATCGTGCCTTTCGGTCCCTCGTGCCTATAGCGACGTGTTTGGAGTTCCTCTGCCTCGTTTAGCGGGCCCCTCTGCTCGGGGAAAGCAGGTATCTATCTCTCAGCTGTTGAGTCCTGGAGGTCAGGAAAATCAATATGGCAGGGCTTTTACGCTCTGGTGTCATGATCTTTCGGGACCGTTTCTTCTTGAATCTCTGGAAGGCTCTGACATAGCTGCCTATATGCGTTCAAGGAGTGAAGGAAGCAGCAGGGAAGGTTTTTTTGTGAGTGTAGCAACCAGTGTGACTGAAGGAATGATGGCTGTGCTGCAGTGATTTAGAGAATAAAGGAGTTCCCTCATGGGTCCAAGTCACGTCACCGAGCACAGAAGTGGGTTTGTGGCTGTCCCCAGAGATGACAGATTAATCCAAGGTTTGTGCAGCCCTCGGGGGGGAAATGTGGCCAATGGAAGTTGACAACATGGCAGGTGGCTGCCGAAACATAGTGCAGACTGAGGCCACTCCAAATCCCAGCATTCCATCTTGATCCAGGGGATCAAGGGAGCAGGTGGGATGGTCACTCAGGCTTTGGTCATGTCAGTAGGATTATGCGTTGGGAGCTGAATAGGGGAGGGGAGATTAGCTGGAGTTATGCCTGGTATCAGATTGGGGGAAGGATTCAGTGGCTCTCCAATTCCAGTCAGACATGGGGACTAGGATGTTCTAAAATACTTCTCACCACATGCTTATTGGCACCACCTTTCTATCCCTGCCCTTCATGGCTCATACACTCACTGCAGCAAACGTGAAATTCCACAACCACCTCCACACAAACAAGGCCAGAGATCAGCTTCCTTTCCCATGAAACAGGCATCATTTTATCATTTACTGAACTGCTACAGGAAATAATGGATTACTCTGAGCAACTTAAATTTTGGCGCAGGACTCCATCCCACTAGCTGTGCGTATGCACCAGGCCAGTTTGTTTTGATGGAACAAAATATAACAACTTTATCCTTTTCTATTTTCTCCTTCTGTTTTGTTCTCTTTTCCTTGAGGCCTGACTATTTAGTGGAAGTGGTTGAAATTTTTCAAATTGGTGAGGGGTATGAATAAATTTTTCATCAAAAATTCAATTATCAAGCATAAAAGGAAAAAAACCCTTTACCAAAAATTGTTCACGTTTTTTTTCTCTAGCTCTATTTTGAAGGGGGGAACCCAACAGGAAAAACTTTTGAGAAATTCCTCTAACACATTTTATTGGGATTTTTTTTTTCCAACCAGCTCTACAGTGTATTGAGTGAAGCTTCACAGAACAGTAGAATCCATTAGTTTGCAGGGCTGTTGTAGCTGTGTTGGTCCCAGGATATCAGAGAGACAAGGAGGGTGAGGTAATATCTTTGATTGGACCAACTTCTGTTGGTGAGAGAGACAAGCTTTTGAGCTCCACAGAGGTGAAAAAAGACAAGCTTCTGAGCTCCACAGAGCTCTTCTTGAAAGTTTGTCTCTTTCCCCAACAGAAGTTGATCCAATAAAAGATGTTCTCTCATCAGGCCTCTCTCAGAGGGCAGGTCTACACTACCAGTTAAGTTGATCTAACTTATGTTGCTCAGGGGGATGAAAAAACTCCCCCCTGGCGCAACGCAAGTTTTGCGCTGTCCACACTGGAGCTGTCGGCGGGAGACTGGAGCTGTCGGCGGGAGCTTCTCACTGAGGTGCAGTAATTACGCCGATGGGAGAGCGCTCTCCTGTTGGCACAGTGCATCTACACTGGATGTGCACTGCAGCACAGCTGCATCAGTGCGGCTGTGCCGACGTAGCGCTGTAGCGTAGACTTGCCCAGAATCTATTACGTCATTCTCCCACCTCCCCTTCCCCACCTCCAATGTCATCACTCAGGGCCATCTGCTCCCCAGAAGAAAAATCTGATCAAAAAAACTCTCTCCCTAACTTGAACAGGAAGAATCCATCTGTTATCACCTGATCTCATGTATCTGCTCCTGCTTCTGGAGACTTGTTTGTATTCTCAGGCCTGTGTTTTGAATCCTTTTCACCCTGATTGCTTCAAGGGCTGCCATCCAAAGTCAGAACTCATTAGATGTCAGCTGCCAGTGCAGCTAATGGACACTAGAATCGTGTGACTGATACCAATACTAAATCATCTTGACACATTGTAGCTATGTTGTGTTTCTTTCATTCAGTGAATAGCTAAGATTGCAGAAGTAGCTTGCACTGATGGAGAGTGAGCGATCCTCGTGTGTGTGTGTGTTTGCTCTGCAAAGTCCACTAAAGTCTAATCACAGTGGGTGAGCTACAAAATCCCCAAAGTTCCAAGAACTGGCAATATTTCTGGAAGGGCACATGTGTTCCCATAAAGTTTCATTTTCCCCATTAAAAGTCTTAGGTCTTAAAAGTGTTGCATAGGTGGGTGATGTACCTGCTGGTAGAGACTGGCTCTGGATTGCAGGAAGATGATCTCCTTGGACTTCATAAAGACACTGCCCCCAAGACAGACCAGGCATGGAGAGAACAAGGGGAAGTACATGAGGCTTCTTCCAAGTTTAGTTTAGACCCTGGAACTCGTAGGCAGGAAGGCTATGGAAAATGCCATGTCCTGGCTGGAAAGAGTTGCTGTTGGGGAGAAGAAGGCTCCTGGCCCTAGGTCGCAGTGGTCAATTTGTTTGTTTCGATGCAGCTCACAAGATCAAATCCTTGGGCATAAGGTTCCCCTTCAAAGTGTAACTCTAGGTTCCATGACGGAGGGAGGAGAGCAGAACCTCCTGACAACAGGTTGGCCACAGGGGTACCTGGATCTCACAAGCTCATTGAAGACCAGGTAGATTCTGGAAGGTGATTTATTCAGCAAAATCCCAATGTTAATTCCAGGCATAAAATAAATATTGCAAGGGATTGATCAGGCTGGATTCAAGGGCAAGTGAAGCTCTGGAGAAGATGGGCCATGTTCACCCTTGCGTAGCTCCACCGGCTTCAACAGAGTTACAACTAAGGATGACCACAGCCAATTAATTTCTACTTGCACCTTGGCTATGCCCCTTCCCCTTCTTTCCAAAATGCCCATTATATCCACTGAAGTTAGCAGTGCCCACAAGGGGGAGGAGAAAAAACAACAACCCTATGTTCCAAACTGTATAGGACCCAACACATCACGCATCCAGGCTATGCGAACTCTATGCCAACATGTGCATTTCAGTTGGAATATACAACTGGCCTGATGTTTAAATCACAGGCCATGTATTGGATAGCATGGAGCCAGGTAGCCATATATTTTATTTTCTTCAACAAAGACTAATTTAATTTAAAAGAAAGCATTCATTCTGTATGGAGCGCTATGGCTGCCCATGGTTTGGTAATATGAATTCTGGCTGGTGCAGTAATGTTTCAGATCTCCACCACACATACTGCACTTCTCACTGTATACTGCAGGACAGTAGCAGCTCTGCTGCCTGGTTTTAAACTTGACAGCTGTAAAATATCACTTGTGTGATAATTAAACAGAAATGACCAGGGTTGTAATCTGAACGGCTGGAACAAAAGGCCAAGGATGTTATTTCACCATTGGAGTAATACTTAAATCAGAGGGGAGATCTTATACTGTTATTGCCCCTGAAACCAGGTGCTACTTGGCTTATCACCCTTTTTGTCTTCTTAAAGATTAAGGCCCCAATCCTACGGTTGAATCCCCACAGGCAGGCCCCTAGTGGACTCTGCGTTGGTGCAGAGGACCACTCCTGTAAAGCCAGTTGCAGAACAGGGGCCTGCATGTAAAGGCCACTCACATGCACAGTGTCAGCCATCTTGCTCTTCTTAAAGAGTATCGCCCGCTGAGCATATCCATTCCAGTGCCCTTCCCCCTGCCTGCTTCCCAGACAGCGAGTTGAGCAAAATCACCCCTGTCCTCACTTGCTACTTCAGCCTAATCGGAACTCGGACAAAAGATGAAAAGTTAACTAATTACTTGGGAAACAAAGGGCAGCAAAGGGCTATTTCTCTGGATTGTGAGTAGTAGGTGCAAAGAGAGGTTTTTAAAAAAGTCAAGCAAACAGTAGCCTCTACGTTTTCCATAGTGAAAATTTGTTGGTCGTCAGCACAGCCCTGGATTGTCAAGAATCACGTCTTAAAGGCAGTGTGTGTGTGTTGGTGGTCTTCGTCAAGCTCCAGCTCTTGGGAGTCGCGTTATATGGTGAAAAGAAAAGGAGGACTTGTGGCACCTTAGAGACTAACCAGTTTCCACGGCATGCATCCGATGAAGTGAGCTGTAGCTCACGAAAGCTCATGCTCAAATAAATTGGTTAGTCTCTAAGGTGCCACAAGTACTCCTTTTCTTTTTGCGTTATATGGTGAGGGTCTCAGCTTTCATTTAAAGAAAAAAGGAAGTTCTAAGTCCTTGTGGTTGGGGAGAAGAGCTTGAAAATGTGACTTGTAAAGGCTCAAAGACCTAAAGGCAGATGAAAAGAACCCCAAATGTATTTATTTTTTAAAATCCTATCATTTTTAAGCCAGGCTATGCATCGGGGGGGGAGGGGCTGATTCATATTTGAATGCTTGTGGTTAGCTATACAGAGAAGTTTCCTCTCCCTGCCTTACCATTGTTAAACCTGAACGAACATTCTGAAAATTCACTTGCTGTCCTCATCAGGAGTTTGTTTGAGGCCTGGCATTGCAGGCAATGATACGAGGCTGGTCAGTTTTGCTTCCTTGCACTGCACTAGCGAAACGCTTGGGAACCCAGGACTGTTGGGGAAGGTTCAAAGGCAAAAATGATAATGGCTAAAATGATGGCAATGTGTCTATTCAGATTAGGGTTGACTGAACCCCACTCACACACACACACACCCTTTAATTAGCAAAGCCAAACCTTGGGGCCTACACTACTTGACAGATTCTTGCATGGCAGCAACAGGAAATGCAAAATAGCTCAAGAGTATTATTTAACCTTATCCTCTTTGAATACTGCATTAGCTGTTCCACGTGCTGGGAAAAGAAGGGGCCTGGCTGCTGTCCCGTTCAAGCATCGTGCTCCATGGGTAAAAGCCTGCTGTGTCCAGCATTGTGCTGAGAACAAACCCCAGTATATGGGAGACTGCAATGGTTGGGATAGGGATGGGAAAAGTTTACCCTTCCCCTCTCCCTCGCTTTGCAACCTAGCTTCAGCGTGCTCCTAACCTTCACTAAGGGATATGTTCTGATCTGGGCTGTAGGGGTGGGGCCACTCTGCTCCCCACATGTACAGGGAGAACAGCGCCAGGCACCTACAACACGGAGAGCAAAATCACTCTGCAGCGATCTGCTGAGCTGTCGGGAGAGGGAAAATCAGCCCTGAGATGAGCCTTAGCTTGCAGGATAATAGCCCCTCCTTGCTTTGCTCCTTTCCCCTCTCCCTGCTTGGGTTTCTTCAGGGCTAGGACACAAGGAAGGAATCTTTGGACAGGAAAAGGTTGCACAGTCCAGCAAGCACATGGTCTGCACAATAAGACCTTGGAAGAAGTGGGCACTTGGGCTCTGGAGAAGAGCAGGCTGAAGAGAGACAGTACATGTCTGTTCATACAGAAAGGGATGTTCCAGAGAGAAGCAGGGTCAATTACTCTCATTAGTCAATGGAGGAGAAGTAACGGGATTAAGATACAGCAGGGAGAATTCAAGTTAGATATCAGGCAACATGCTATCATGAGATGAGCAGACGGGCAATGGAACGAGCTGCCAAAGGAATCACCATCACCGGCACAGACATAGCTGAGATCAGACACTAGACTGCAGAGAGAATGGATACCTGGCCAGTTCAGACAATGCTGCTAAGCCTATAGCCACATGGGGGTCCCTGGGTCCCATCCCAACCGGGAGGGGGTGAAATGCTAGTGGTTACTGCCACACAGACTGGAGGATTGGTGCTTAGGGTGACCAGATGTCCCGATTTTATAGCAACGGTCCCAATATTTGGGGTTTTTTTCTTATATAGGCTCCTATTACCACCCCCCCCCAAACCCTCTGCCCCGATTTTTCACACTTAGATCACCCTATTGGTGCTTTGTGCTGACAGTGTAAATAACTTGTGCCCCTTGGAGAATTAAAACATCTCCCCATTCATGTGGGCCTGACTGGACACGTAGTAGGTTCCTCGTTCCTCCTGTTTAATACATGTTTAACACACATGTACTAGCCCCCTCACTCCTTCATAAACCCATGCACCAGTTCTGGATGCTGCTGTTCTCTCCCCCAAGCCCCCCGGAATAAGAATATGGGTGTAAGGGGGGGTGCACTGGACTCTTAGCTGAGGCCCCAGGTGCATGGCTGGACTAAAAGGCCTGTCAGAAGCTGGGGGAGGGGGGCGGCAACAGCTGTGAGTCCCTGGTTCAAGCCCATCCTCTCTAGGTTTCTCATCCTCAACCCAGGCCATCTCCTGTCTTCATCCCTGCTCCCCTCAGGCCCTTGGCTGTGCTCCGCTCCCATGCCCAGACGTGGCACATCCACTATGCTGTTAGAGTCGGCGGCCAGGTCTCCCTACATGAGCGTGGCTTGTCCTGCCCCAGGGAGGGAAATGTGTGGGCTGGAAGGGCTCATCCTAGCCCCTGCTCCCACTCTCAGGCCAGGCACATGCCTGGCTCCACTGCAACTCAGAACTGGGGGAGGAGGGAACCAGAGAGCGGATGGAGTTCCTCCCTCCCCCCATCCTTCTCAGTGGGGTCCAGGAAAGTCAGATGAGACACATATAGATGGGGCTGCTCTGATCCATCCCCCTCGGAACCCGGGCTGGGTGACCATTCCCGTCATGGTACTTTCTAGTGTGTACCAGTGCCTTGGCTGGCGGCTGCACTGCTCCCGTCATCATCCGCTCAGCAGACTCTCAGCCAGGGCAAAGGGACGCAGGAAGGATGCAGGGGTGATGGGCAGATACCCCGGAGAGCTGGCCCTGCATGCTACCATTTGCCTTAGGGCAGCGCTTAGAAAAAAGGTAGCGTGTTGGAGAAGCTGCTGGATTTCAAAGGGATTAATTGGCCACTGGCATGTCTGATCTCAGCATTTCCTCCCCCCCAGCCCAGGGGACTCCTCCACTACCCAGTGAGAATCTCTTATCTGGTGGGGGAGGAGAATCTTAACTCAAGTGGACAGCTGGATTTATTAATGGGCTAACAGCAGGAGAGCAGGGAGGAGGCAGCTGGGCTGCAGAGCCGAGCTGGTTAGAGGCTTTGTTGGGTGCGGTCACACAGAGACACGCACAGGCTCCGCCTGCCCTTTCCTCATCAGATTGAGATGCCTAGTGCTTAACCTCCCTCTATGGCACAAGCTTTCCCCATGTATCCTAGCACCTGGCCCTCCCTGTGCGCTGCCAACACCATCAGGTAAAGGGTGGCTCAGGGCTAGCCCTAAGATTTGCAGGGGAAAGGGGAGATAGGGCTGTTAATTGCCTTCCTCTCAAAGTGGGGATCAGAAATGGGTGAGGAGTTCATGGTGGGAGATCAGACTCCAGGTGGCAGCTTTTCTCCCTGTTGCTGAAGGAGAAGCGGGGGCTGGCCTATGAGATGTCAAGTTACTATTAAAGGTGCCCCCAAATCAGCAGTGGCTTAGTGGGGCCAGTAAAAGTGCTGCTCTGTGGGAGTCCAGGGTTTGATTACTGAACCTGCCTTTTCTCTCCCTTGGGCTGGCAGGGACTTGGGACATTGTAGAGGCAACACCTCAGTCCACAGAGGGGTAGGCGGGGTGAGAGCTTGGAGGGGCTTCAAGCAATCTTGGACAACCTTGGCTCAGGCTTTGGTGGTGGAGAATTCCAGTCAGAGGGGCCAAACTTCTCCCAGCAGCATTAGCGAGCCTAATGGTGCCACTTGGGGACGCTGTGTTTGAAACATGAACTTGGTTGTGGGGTGAGTTTGTTCAGTCCCAGGTGCTGGGGCAGTGGGTGGCTCCCATCACTCTGTAAAGAGCCTCTGGCCAAGTGAGCAGCAGCAGCATCTAGAGGAAGCCTAGTCTTGCTGGCTGGTAGGACAGTCTCCCCAATGACACTTTGAGGGTGGTGTGGGTGAAAATGGAGCTATCTAAGGACCAAGATGAACCTGAATCCAGGGGAAAAAAATCTTGGTGTGAACAGGGACTGGACAAAGCTCATGGGCAGAGTGTTTGGCAGCAGAGTTTTGCTACTGGCGATAAAGGATGTGGGTAAGTAAACCTTTCTAACCTGCCCTTGCTCTGTGGGCTCCCCCGTCCCTAGGGGAACTGAAAGACTTGCCGACCCCTGTGATAAATGTATGGATCTAAGGCACCTGGCCACAGAAAGATGGCAAGTGTAGCCTAACCTAAGCCATGAGCAGCTTTAAAATGGAACAGCTGGGGAAGGACAAGAGAGCCTGAGTCCCCTCTCATGTACCCCAGTCACAGCCCATTTTAACTCCATTATTTCAGTGGGGATACTCCTCTACCAAGGCATAAGGGCACATTCCATCATCTCCCATTAACGTCACTAGGAGCTATTCCATTGACATTAACAGGAGTTGCACTGAGCCCTGAGTGAGAGGCGAATGAGGCACTGGCAGCCAAAGTCAATTGGTATAAGAGGAGCCAGTGGAGCTGTAGCCACTTCTACCAGGTCTGGGTTTGGCAGAAGCATTGCATAGCGTGCAGACAACAATGGAAACAGAACAGCAGGATAGCCTAGGGCCTGGCTATTTATACCTACCAGTTCTTAAAGGGCCACGGCCATTTAAGTCCAAAATGTAGGTTCTGTAATGGGAGGAGGGGAATTTGACAAGACAAAATCTGAATGGAACTATGAGGTTTAAAAAAAGTTTCAGTTAAAGTCTTTGTTTTAGTACCTCAGAACAAGTGAAACTGACTAGAAAAAAGTGTGAAACTGACCAGCCTAATTTCATTGCCTAAGGACAGAGAATAAACTTCATCAGCGATGGGGGGAAAGTCAATGAGATGTTTAAAATTCTTTCAGCTCCAACAGTCTCAGGTCCTGTTAGAAACACGGGGAAAGATCTTTATCTTGGAAATGAGAGGAGAAGTTAGTGAAGTATTAATTCTTATTAGAGAAATTCCCTAAAGGTAGGTCAGATTCTGGAAAGCGACCAACACAACAGCATTACTGAGGAGAGGGGCTGGGATACAGGGAGTGGTACAGGCACTGAGATCTCATCAGTGAAACAGTACAGCAGCATTACATGCAGAAATGGACCGGGGGAGGTCTGGCTGAACCAAATGTAACACATAGTTCAGTGTGTGTTACTTGTCTCCTTTCTGTAGCTGATCTGCAGAGGGATAGACATGTCCTGCTGCCAGGGACGGATTAACCTTTTGTGGGGCCGGCACCAAACATATTTGTGGGCCTCCATGAGGGCAATGGAGCATGGCGCAGGGAGGTTGGTCCTGAGAGTGAGGGGCCAGCCAAGAGCAATGGGGCATGGCATGGCAGGGGTGGCCCCACTCCGCCCAGCCCAGTGCAGGGCACTATTTACAAACCAGCAGTTGCCAGACACACAGTGGCCTGCCCGGCCCTGTGTTGCCAGCGTGCCCCTTCCCCTCAGGGGTGGGACCATGCCACACCACACAGCCGTCCCCACACCCCAACACCCCATAGGCGGTGGGAAGCAGAGACTGCCCAGAGCGAGAGGTGCACTGGGGTCTGACCAGGGGCTGAGAGGAACAGGGGATGGGGCCATGGAGAGGAGAGGAGCCCTTGGCCAGCCAGCAGGCAGGCCAAGAGGAGCAAATGGTGGGCGGGGGGGAGCCAGCAGGGTCTTGGGGCACAGTGCAAGCGGAGCAGGCCAGGGCCCTTTCTGAGCATGGGCCCGGTTCCATGGCACCTCTGGTGCCATTGTAAACCTGGTACTGCCTACTGCTGCTGCCAGCTACTGGAGTTACTCCTTTAGCTCAAGCAATGGAGGACCATGCTGCTTCTTGGGTTCAAAGCTTGCTGCTGGCTAATGGTGGGAGTTGCTCCATGCCGTTCTCTGCCATGGTGGATGATGGGAATGCAACAGGGCTGGTGGACAGCAGGGACTGTGGGGATCACTGGCCAAGGCCAGAACTTGGCCATTCAACAGGCACAGATCAGCTAGCTGAATGGAAAAGGGGCCTTAGGAAAACCGGTGAGCCTATAATGAGTTCAAGAGGTACGGTGATGTTCTAATGAAGAAGGCAATACAGACAGAACCAGCCCAGAGCTTGTGGGCCTAAGAGGCACTATCTCATCACCCCTTTCTCACATCCTAGCACAGATTTTGAAAGATCTCTACAAAAAATACAGTTCAGCCTTGACTACTTTTCCTTTTTCCCTCCCACCTCCCAAATATTTATGGGCCTGATCTTGCAAATCCTTCCTCATGCGAGTAGCCTCATTGATTCCAGTAAGGACTCCTCACATGAGTAAGGGTTTGCAGGACTGGGAGCCTGCTGAGACGCCGATCCCTCTAGGTATGTGCATGTGAAGTGGTGAAAGGCGGGCAACTGTGGTCAGTCCATTCCAGGGTTACAAAAACGGTGGCATTCATACCCCAGTATAATGTGCCCGTGGGACAAAGGCAACTTACTGCAGCCAGGTAATGGGCCAGCCTGGGTTTCCTTGAGCACTTTCCAAAATAATCCCCTTATTTCTAACCACCCTCTGTAGTTTAGCGTAGAAGAAATGCCTCGTGTGGCCATTGCTGCTGCTCTCTGAGGACCTGATCCTGCCACCCTGACCCATGGCAAGTAGAACCACTGACTTCAAGTGACTGTTCATGTCTATAAGGATCATTTGCAGGAGCATGAGTTTGTAGGATTGGCTATTGATGGCCTCACCCACAAGCCCAGCCTAGCAGGAGATCTCACCCACATGCACTAGTTTCAGGGAGAAGTTTAAAGAAAGTGACCCATTTAGGCCTTGATCCTGCTATTGGATTGCATAGGTGGACCCACACTGACTAATGGGGCTCTATGTTAATGCAGGGGGCCACTCACATGGATCCCATCATAGGATTGGGACCTGAAAGGTGAACTGGTGTGGTTTTTCCTGCTGCAGACACCTGAGTTAAAGGTTCTGTTGCCACCCACAGCGGGGCAGGGAGCTGCATTCATGCCACCACTGCCGGTGTTTAGCTGCTCCCAGGGAACTGGCTCCTGCCCTCAGGGCTTGGTGGGTTCTTTTACCTCTGATAAACCTGCTCGTAGACTCTGTACGGAACCTGGAAGCATGGCCTTTGTGGAGTATTATCAATGGGATTGTTTCCGTTCACCTTTCAGCCAGCCAGAGGATTCTGCCCATTGGTCTGTGCTACGAGGGAGACACCCTAAAGAGGTTGTTGGGCAGGTTGCATACACTAGTCCCCTAAGGAGCCAGTGGAAACCCTTCAGAGAGGAGCGTGGAGCGCAGGAGCTGAGGATCATGCTGAGAGGAGCCCTTTTTGTAACCACATGGGCCAAAGGGGTTGCATTGTTTCAGATTGTTAGCAGCCCTTCCCTTCACCAGCATGGACAGCAGAAACTCTGGGCCTCTCTACATCCCCACCTCTCTCCCATCTCCAGCCTCTCTTTGCCCTCAGAACTCTGTGCCAAACCCAGCTTCCCTTCGTATTAGTTACTGGAACCTGGAGCCAGCTTGACTTCATGTAATATTTACTCTCCCCGAGACCCGCCAACCTGCTCTTCTATTATTCATAGGTAAACTGCAGTTGAACCTAACAGAACCTCCCTGGACGCCAGACTCCTTGCTTGGCTGAATTAATTATGACTAGACCTCACTCACTTCAAGACCTTGGGGTCCCCAGCTGCCCAACTCACCCCTTCCCCATAGGGTGTCTTTGGCTCGCAGAAGGCACCCAGCACACAAAGGTCTCCTTGGTTTGCTTTGCAGGCTGTGCCTTCTCCTGCCAGACCTTCTGGCTTCACGCTGTGACTGCACTCTAATGCCAGGTAGGGCCTTTCCTTGGTATATTCCCTGTTGCTTCCTGCTTTCTGCAACCCCAAATGGAAAAGTACTTGGCTTTAAGCTTTACCTAGGGAATGCCGATTTTTGGCCCTGGAGTGCTGAGGCTTTCTAAGGAGCCGTCTGGCAGCGATGCCCATCCCAGCAGCTGGGGACAGTGTAACAGTCAGAGCACAGTCTCAAAAAAAGGGGGGAAAGAGTTGGCCTTGTGGTTTTAAGCATCTCCTCTAAACTGCCCTTCAGCTCTATGGGCCCGGGTGCCCCAGGATCTTTGGCGCATGAGGAGTTAATCGCTGCTCCAAAGGGAATGTGCTGCCAGACCTTGATCCTCTTGGCCCCATGCGGGACCCCTCTGCGGGAGAGTAAGTCTGCAGCGCTGCGGGAGAGGGGCAGAGGTCACGGGTGCAGCAGGGCGGTGGGTGGTAGTTGTCATTTAGCACTATTCCAGCCAGCCGGGGCCTTTCGAGTCCGAGCTTGAAACTACAGCACCCAGCTCCCTCCTTCAGTCCTTTCCTTTCTACCATTTTTTGCATCTGGTCATCGGTCTGTCATTTTGTGCCATGCACAGGTGGTGCTGCTGCTCACCCATCCTGCTGCCACCCCCTCCTCCATGACATCAAAGGGGCCATGTGGCTGGGAGGAAAGGCAGCAGCTGTTGAGCCTATCCTTGGAGACCAAGAAGCAGTGACCTCTCCATCCCACATGCTGAGTGGGGCACTGGTGCCTTGTTTTCCTGGCTATCCCCTCCCTTCCCAAGTCCCTGTGCCTGGAGACACGGTGATCAAGAGGGAGATCCTTGCTGCCCTCCACTCACAGTGAGGTCTCCATGCAGGACCCATTCCGATGGAGGTGACGGTGGTCGTGGTTGAGGCAGCCCTCATTGCGGTGCACGATAAGGACGGGGAAGTAGAGGGCATCCTGGTAAGCAGGAGGGTCCTCCTCTTCCACAGTGACCTGGCTGGAGAGGCGGGTTTGCTCGGTTGGGCAGCTCTGCTCGTTCAGGCTCCCGCTCCGGCTCTGCCAGAGACAGCTGCGCCGGGAGCCATAGAGGCGGCCCAGCGAGAAGCGGCTGCTGCTGAAGGGGATCCTGGGGCTGCCGTTACAGATGCTCAGGGCGCTGCGGGAGAAAATGGACGAGCTGCTTATAGTCCTGTGGCACCGCTCGCAGTTCTGCCGGTAGCCCCCGTACCTGCAAGCAGAGTAGCTAGTGCAGCTGGAGAGCCCCACCAAGTCCATCAGGACGGCCTCTGAGTAGCTGGGCACTAGCTGCTGGTTGGACCGGATGTGCCACTCCAGCTCAGTGCTGTCCACCGTGTTGACACGGGGCATCCTCCTACAGAAGGAGCGCTCCTCAGCTGGTGTTACTGCCACAAAGTCAAACCCAAAGAGCTTCTCCACGTGGTAATGGACGTAGGAGGTGCGGTACTCATTCAGCACCCGCAGAGGCCAGGACAGGCTCAGCAGGGCAGCCACCCAGAAGACGTAGTGGGACACATACCAGGGCAGGTTGTCTGGGTCTGAAAAGGCCACCATGTATTCCTTAAAGTCCACGTTCTTGAGGTGCATCCCCTCCCTGGCCTCCATGTAGTCGTCCAGCCCCTCGTTCTCGGTGAAGAAGCGGGCGCGCTGGGTCAGGTAGGAGTTCTCGGACTCAACGTTGGCAAAGCTGAAGCATTTGGTGAAGCGGAGCCGAGTGGCTGGGTAGCTCTCCAGGTCCATCAGGTCCTTGGAGATGTCCTTGACCCCACAGTTGGAGTAGTCAAACTCGGCCTCCGCCACGTGGGTGTTGACCCTCTCGTGATACACCTGGGTGGTGGTGTAGGCATCCCCATTGCGGTAGCGGGTGACCTGCCGAGTCCTCCGGACATAGTGGTAACTGATGGCTTTCCACCAGATGCATGGGGTGGCCTGTTGCATTCGCTGCACCCGCTCGTGCACGCTGTCTACGTCCACCTTGTACTGCAGCTCGTTGCGGACATAGCAGTGCCAGCACTCCACCAGGTAGACCACGTAGAGCATCACCAGGAAGGCCAGGGGGATGTAAACGTAGCCATTGGAGCAGGGGCTATCGTGATACATCATGGACTTGCCCTTGTAGGCGCTGTCAAAGGTCAGCCGGGTGACCTTGGTCACATGGCACCAGGTCATAGCTCCCATGCAGCCGTACATGAGGAGGGAGAGCAGCAGGCATTTCCAGTGGGATTCTCTGCAGAGGGACTTACTGAGGGACTGCTTCACCGGTCGCTGCTGCTCCAGGTGCCCAGGAGAACCAGGGAAGAGGGGGAGAGAGAACAGGGGGAGAAGTTAATAGCCTGCAGCAGAAAGGGGAAAGCCAGCCCGCTGAACAGAGCGTTGAGTCGCTCCTGCAATTAACTGGCTAAAGAATTAATTCCAGATTGCTGTCCTCAGAGAGGCAACAGATCCCATTCAGAGGTTACTCCTCAGGGATAATCCTCTCAGCTGGCTGGCGAGACGGGCCAGAGGTCTGTGCTTCGTCTCGGGATGATGCTCTGTGTGACTGATGCCCAATTCCCATATTGGGCAGCCTCTGGCTACCGCACTGGGAGTCGGTGCCCACTTCCTGCCATTCCAGGGTTGCCACGTGCCCTCCTCTCCCAGTAAATGTGAACAGACCATGCTGTCCCTGCCTGGAAGATATGGACATATGACCCTCCACCCTCCAGACTGACTGTGGTCTCGCTGCTCCATTCATGAACTAGCATCAAAGCACAGAGAAGTCAGGATCCCTCCCTCTCCCCTGTCACTTGAAGCCAATACCATGTCTTCCA
This sequence comes from Lepidochelys olivacea, assembly GCF_965140295.1. NCBI lineage: Eukaryota > Metazoa > Chordata > Testudines > Cheloniidae > Lepidochelys > Lepidochelys olivacea. The sequence continues at coordinate 149,872,004 of NC_140413.1, read as the reverse complement.
GCACACCTAGGAAAGGGCAATCCCACCTCTGATTGGGAACGGTAATTGCCCAGCTTGCCTGCAAGCCTCTGCCATGATTCACTGTTGCTGTAGGCTCCAGCCCCAGGCTAAGTGGCTGCCTCCCCTACTCCTCGCTGCCTGCCATGAGTATAAATCAGCGAGGTGCTCCCCTGAGCAGCAATTCCACTCCCAGGGCAGCTGTCTGCACGTATGGCAGTCCAGCTGTTAACCTGCCAGCCGCAGGAAAGGCCCTTCTCTGGGAGAGCTACAACAGGTTGTAAATCCCCCTATGGCTGTTCCTCCAACAATGCCTGACACAAATAGCACTGCAAGTGGATCAGTGCTCTAGAGCAATGCTACTCAAAGTGGTGGTCCACGGACCGAGCCATTGGCTGCTGGTCTGTGTGCACATTGGGGAAAAAAATTGCCGGTCCCTCACATCAGATAGCTTGAGAAGCGCTGCTCTAGAGTGCAAGTTTCCAACCCTCTCATACTGCGACAATGACCTTTACTGTGCAAGCTCCCCTGCACTATGGCAGTGACCTCACACGTGCAAGTTCCCCAACACCCCTGGAACTGCAAGAGTAACCTCTAATGTGCAAGTTTCCCCCCATCACTGCAACAGTGGCCTTTAGCATGCAACTCCCCTACCCTCCCTCAAGCACCGTGGAATTTAGCTATGCCCCTGGGGTGAAAACCCTTCTCAAGAAAATTGCTCGGGGATCTTTACCGAACAGGCGTGGGCAGAATACCAGTTTTACGCCCCATCTAAAACACAGCGCCTCATAACGCCATGCTACTAGGAGTTTGGTAACAACTCAGGAAGAGCACCTCCCCATGAAGAACCTACACCACTTCCTGGAAGACGTCCCATTCAAGCACTGGTCCAGCCTCACCCTACTTAGAGGGGTTGCTCCTAGGGCAAGTTATTGCGCAGCAAGTTGGGGCGTGAATCTATGCATATCAAATAACACAGCAGTGTCCAGGAAGACAAGTGGAGGCAGAATGTGGGTCCCCAGCTGTGAGCTGCTAGCAAAGCAGTCATTAAGGGGTGTTGGGATCCTAGATTTGCTCTTCTCCTCTAGCTTATGCAAGCGGAGATGCTTTGATGCATTGTCCGTTATTATTACAACGTGTGAATGTCTTTAGTTCTCTTCCTCTTCTAGGCCACAAAGGAGTGAACATTTAAAACTTATACCAACATAGCAATATCGGTCAGGGGTGTGAAAAAACCACACCCCCTAGTGATGTAGCTATGCTGACAGAAACCCCAGTGTAGATGCAGGTATGCTGCCAGAAAGTGCTTTGGTCAGCATAAAGAAAAGGCGTACTTGTGGCACCTTAGAGACTAACACTACAAGTCCTCCTTTTCTTTTCGTGGATACAGACTAACACGGCTGCTACTCTGAAAATTGGTCAGCATAGACAATGTCATTCAGGGAGGTGGTATTCCTACACTATGCCAGCAGAAAAACTTCTGATGGCATCTGTTGTGTCTACACTATGGGGCTATGCTGGTATAGGCTCTGTAATGTAGACATAGCCTCAGATTTTATACCCAAAGCACAATTAAACCTCTGGAACTCATTGCTACAAGACATAACAATTCAAGTCAAGAGCTTAGCAGAATGAGACATTTATGTGAATAATGAAAACATCCAGGGTTACATTAGAGAGGAGACAAAAATAGAAGGGATAGAAACTGTTCTGTTTTAGGGCATGCATCAGCTTCTAACTGATAGGGATAGGAGGAGACTTCACCTGGGGACAGGTAATTTCATAACAGTCCACTGCAGCGTTTCTTGCACCTTCCTATGAAACAGCCTTTGTTAGCCACTGTCACAGACAGGTTACTGGGCTAGGTTGACCACTGGCCTGAACTTGTGCAGCAATTCTATGTTATTGTTTTTCCGTGATAGGGAAGCTGAGCTCCCTGCAGTTGACAGTGTTTGTAAATAGCTCTATATTTGGATGAGCCCCTAACAGACATGACCCCGAATGATCTTCAGGGATGATCCCACTACACTTTTTCTAAGAATCACGGTTTGCCCTAGTGCCCTTGGCCAAAAATATTCCCTTTCTCTTCTTGTTGTCTCCCTCTCAACATCTCCAATGGTGCCCTAGTCCCTGTACTTTGAGGACTGGATGATATGTGGCCCTGTAAGTGTACAATAGTGTTCTTATTCACTTCCCCTCCTATAAAATATAGTGTTGGTTGAGTATGGCTGTGGCATCCCACCCCAGAGGTGGCTGCATTTCAGCAGAAAGGGGAGCAGTCCCTTCATATGCCCAATCCACGACGTGCTTTGGCATGAGGAATGTGATAGGACTCTAAAACATTATTTACAGCAACACAGTCAAAATAATAATCCCCTATTTGTTTCAATTCCTTCCCTGCATTGCTGACAGCACCTGAGGCTATTGAAATGGACAGAAACTTTAACACCTCATTGATTTGGCTGCACTGATGCTGTCTGGTCACTATGTATGCTTCTCTTCGCTAGTTTCATTTCCTGGTTCTTCTGTATTAACATGAGGCAAGCAGCTGCGTCTAGATAAACCTTCTCCATTAGTATTATTATTTCTTTGTATTACCATAGGACCCAGGAGCCCGAGTCATGGACCAGAACACCATTGTGCTAGGCACTGTACAAACACAGAACAAAATGATGGTCCCTGCCCCAACAAGCTGACCATCTATGTATCAGACGAGACAGAAGATGGATACAGACAGATAGATGCGGGAGTACAAGGAAATCATGAGACAGTATTGGTCCACATGATGGACAGTGGTATCCGTGTACTCACCCACTGATGCTGCTGTTATTTGTTTGGGTCTCTGATGAGGTTTATCTAGAATCAGCCATTTGCATTTAAATTCTTTTGTGACTCCTGTCAGGAGGCTTACAAGCCCCACACTGACCTGGAAAGGGTTAACGGCCCACTGGGAGCTCACTCAGCTCCCCCCCCCGCTGTTCCTGTAGTGGATATCAGGCCTGAAGGAAGGGGCTAAAAAGAGCGCAGGCTCAGTTAGGGGCTGCCTGGGTAGGAAATCAGACCAACAGCTCTCACTTGGGGAAAGAAAAGTAGTTGGAGTGAGGCACTGAATGAGACTACTGCTTGTCAGAGCTTCCCTGCAGGGAAGGGAGATCCTGACGCGGGACTATTTGGATATACCTGGGACACACTGATGGTTCTTAAGCCAGGTCATGGCAGGGGGTGCCTCACCTGAAGCGACGTGGGTTGTGGGATGAACAAATAACACTGTAGGAGCTCAGAACTAGACCCAGCTGGGACAAAGACACCTTTATCTGGTGTTTGTTCTGGACTGTAACTTTGGATTCTGCTACCCCAGAAGGGGGATGGACTTTCGTGGTGACCTGGCCAGAGGGCTGAGCTATGTAAGCCACCAGAGCCGGCTGGAAATTCTGTTGGGGAAACTGAGGCTGGGTGGATGCAGTGCCATGCTGTGCCATGAGGAGGTGCACAGGGGATGGCGCACAGGTAATGACCGTCTCCCACCATTTACAAAACCTGAAAAGTTGGCCCATGGCCGTCGTTGCTCTTAAACTGTGATCTGCCCATGTGCACCTAGCTAAGCTCACTGTATGTAGAACTTGTGGGTCCAGCCTCACCGACTGGAACCTGTGCCTGTGCTTCCTCCCTGTCCTGGTGCACTGTGAATGAATGTACTGTCAGCAGTGTGCATGCAAACTCAATGGGCACAGCCTCTGCCCTGCTGTTTCAATAACAACAACCTTCTGGCCCCTTCCATCCAAGGATCCCAAAATGCTTTACAGACACTAATGAATTCAGTCTCATAACCCCTTCAACCTCCCAGGAGCTGGGTCAGTACCAGTGTCACCCCGGAGAGAGTGGAAACTGAGGCACATAATAGGGAGGGAACTGAATCAGGGTCACACAATGAATCATTTGCAGTGCTGGCAACAGAATCTAGAAATCCAGTGCTTTAACCACAACCCCTTTCCCCCAAGCTGGGGCTAGAACGTGAGTCCCAACCTGGTCTCCAAAACGCTGATCCTTCCTCCTAAAACTTGCCAAAATGTGACCCTGCAAACCAAGTTCTGCTCCTGCTGCCGCCAATGGGAGTTTTGCCTCTGAGCGGCGTGGGACCTGGATTTGGCTCAGAACATAGATTTCTTCACTCTGCTGCAGTGAGATTCCCACCCTAGCAGTGTGCCTTTAATGAGCGGAACACAGAGCACTGCGTGTAGAACATCAAAGAGAAATGCAGCCTGGGTGCATGCAGTGAGGGGAATGGTGGCTGGATAAAACCCTTCACATTTCCATCGAGAACCTGTCTTTCTCTTGCTCCTGGAGTACAAAGAACGCCAGTTACTCCACGGGTGCGCAGGGAGGGGCCGGCTGGGTTCTAGAGCCTGGGGATGGGTCTCTTGGGCAGAACTAGTTTCCAGGCAACAGCCTGAGCACAAAAAGCTGAGGGCTGGCTGTGTGTGTGATGGAGCTGGGAGCTTCAGCTCTGACAGAAGCAAGTCCCAGCCCTTCTCTGAATCACGACACAGAATCGCATCAGTGTTCCATCTGCAGGGCTCAGGAGGCAGGGAGTGAAAGAATGACACAAAAAGAGAGAGGAAGAAGAATGGGAAAGAAGGAAGGGAACACTAGTGGGAGGTCCTGTTCACAGCTCTGCTGAATCCTCTCTGCTCCTCAGCCCTTTGTAGTGCAGCCACAACAGCTCCCTGGCTTTCTCTTCTGCCCCCACCCCCATGCCCGTTTTCCCAGCTCAGCCCTGCCCAGCATTACAAGATCTCCCAGATTCCCCCTATGCTCTGCTCCCTAGCTCAGCCTGCCCTGTAGAATTGTAGGAGTTCCCTTTGTCCTCTATTCCCTGGCAGCCCTGCAGCATCCCAGGAACTCCAGGGCCCTCTGCTTCCCTCTTCCAGCTCCCCAGTAGAGCAGTTCCATTGGAGCCTCGCAGCCCGGGAGGTTTCACAGTGCAGAAGGGGGCCACCCAAGAGGTGTTCCCCAGCTCCCCGCTTACAGATTATGGGGCACAGCCTGACCCAGAAGTCCTGAGTCTGCTTTATGATGTAGCAGGACAGCTCCTGTAATGCGGAAGGGCATCAGAGCACAGAGGGCCCTGGAGCAGGGTGACCCTCGGCCTCTGGCAGATCCTTAAGGTCCATGCTAATCTCAAGGTTTGTGTGGGGTTCAATGGGAAATGATGAGCACATTTGTAGAAATCAGGCCTTGTCTGCAGGTAACTCACAAACAGAGAAAAGGAATCAACCAGATAATTCAATGTGCTGTATTGGCAGATTGGGGTGGGGGAGTCAATCCTGGAGAAAGATGGGCCCCAGGCCATGTGGGGCTTTGGGGTTAGTGAGCAGCACCTTGAATTTCACCTGGTGGCCAGTGCAGGGTGTGACATGCTCTCAGTGGTCTGCCCTGCTCAGGAGGCAGACACCACTTGCTGAAGCTTCCAGGTAGCTCTGTGGCAAGTCTAAGGCAAAGCCCTTTGCAGTTACCTATCCAGGGCATCAGAAGCACTGCAGGCAAAGCCTTTATCCCAGGAGCTGGGTTCAGAAGAGCTCTAGTCCACGCATCAGCCTACTCCTGGGACTACGCAGCATTTAAATACTGCAGTGCTTTACAGGGTCACAGTAACCCTGCTACAAATTGTACACACACACACACACACACACACTCTCCTCACACTGCAAATTTACTCTCGGTGAAAGAGCAACAACTCCAAAGCTATCACCCCAGAGGAAATTCTGCTAGAGCTGCCCGCAGGGGCTACCAAGGAAGTGGGGCCCTTCCTCTGGGCCCCTGGCTTTAAAGGAGAGAACCGGCGATATGGAAAAGTCCAGAACACCAAAGAAGCCGGCACAGGGGAAATCCTTTTACTGCCAGAACAGCTTCTCTCTCAGGAGTGGAGACTGCACTACGAGTGCAGCCGCGATCTGCCCACTGCAGCCCAATGAAATGAGGCGAGAAGTTTGCCCTACTTCATTGTAAACAGGGTTTCCCTCTAGCTGAGCTCACTGTAAGCATCCTCCACTGGCTGCACTACTTAACATCCCGGAGTGCTTAGCAACTCTGTTCTTACACCTGCACCTTCTTCTACTACTAACAGACAGGAGCCAGGCTTCCTGGCTTCCATCCCTGGCTCGGACACTGGCTCACTGCATGATCGTGATCGAGACCCTTCACCTCGCTGTGCCTCAGTTTCCCACTCTATATGGGAATAATGATCCTGAACCCAGTGGGCTGTGGAGGCTGAGTTCACAGATATGTGTGAAGTGCTTTGAGATGCTCAGATGGGAAGGGCAAAGGGTGACATTACTATTTTCACCTCCCATGCCCTGACACAACAATAGCTACTTCACCCAGGTTCTGCCTCTGACATCATCACCGAGATTAAAGACGCTGAAATCCAACGCAAGCGGTCAATGCTGCTACTGATGCCTGAGGCAGAACGGACCCTGTCTTCCTCTCCTCCACTTGCACAGGCTGCTGCAGGAGCTGACAGAAGCAGAACTTATACCTGGCAGTGAAGTGATTGAAAGAAACATGGAGAGCAGGAGGCGGAGGAACAAAATGACACTGTTAGTCATCGTTTGGACTAAACTCTTTGAAAGGTTCCCTGACCTTGCGATCTGGGGAATCCCCTTCTCCAGCATATGGAGCCCTGCAGAATGGGCTGTATGGGACAACCCAGCTCCCAGGAGTCCAGCTGGATGGCCTAACCAGCCCTTTTCCATTCCTAGCTTCACTGCTGCTCCAACTTTGAATACAGAGCCAATTGAGAACCCCTTTGAGCTCTGTAGAGGACTTGTTGCTCTGATCAGAACTCTTTCCAAACAGCCCATGTCTATGATCCGTCTACTTAACAAGCGACCAAACTGTTCCCTGCCACCTGGGCTCCTGCACTTTCCCCTAAATGGACCCAACCCATGCCCAACTCTGCACCAACAGTTCTTCCCTGCTGCTGCCCTCCTCCACACACATCCCCCTCCCCCCACCAATGTGATGGCTACATTAGGAGAAACAGATCAACTGCAAGGGAGCTAGGAAAAGGATTTCCCACCTGTCCTCCATCTCACCAGCAAAGAACATCCTCGATCTCTGGACATGCATCTGCCTCCCAGTCCATCTCCATGACCTTATACCACTCAGCTTTCCAGTGTCATCCAAGTATGGACTGGCCAGGGGCTTGAGGGGGTTATGTGTCCCAGAGACAGAGCTCCAAAATACTGAAGTCATGAGCCCCAAGGCACCAGTGTGGAGTTCAGGTGGCTCCTGCATGGAGCAAAGGGGCAGTGCATTGCAGGTTAATCTGCTGGGAGTCATTAGCAGCAGTTTCCATGGCTCTGCCTTGCAGATTTACTTACATCAGATAAGAGAATAATAAGCCTTGTGCCTTCCCTGCAGCAGCAAATCCCCAGAACAAGACTTGGAGGGGCCACATTCTGCCCAGGGTCACACCTGGGAAACCCCACTGATTTCAATGGGCTGGCCCCTGGGTTGGCTGTCCCTTGTCTGACTCAGTGTGGGTGTCAGCCCCCATCTGAGCAAACCCTGCAGCTGTGCCCCACATCCCTACACCCTCACTGTGGTGCTTCCCAGAGGAAACATATGGCTCACCCAGGGCTGGCAGTGCTGCCAATTGCAGAGGGACGGGGAAGGCTGTGCATCCCGGACAGAGGGAGACCTGCAGGGAACCTGCTCAAGCAGTGATACCACGGCTTCCAGATTACACAGGGATGTGGGGAGGGTTTGTTCTACCCACAGAAGTTACTTGAGAATGGGTGCAGGTACCCATAGTTTATTCCCAGGCTTCAGTGCTTGCTGGGGTTGAGGACAGGCTGGAATTGCCACAAATGGATGTCTGAGCGAATCCAATCTGACTTATACCTCATCAGCGTGGATAGGATGGCACTGGGTTCTGCAGAACCAGGCCGCAGTCTGAGAGCTTGGGTGTTAGTGTGATAGGGAGAGGGTCCAAAGTCATCCCTGGTTGGACTGCATGGCTAAGTGGTACTGGTTCAGCCCAATTTGCATATGGCAGACAGGAATTTTTTTGATTCCCTCCAGCCCTCAGGTAGCCTTGGGGTTACACAGAGCAGTGGCTGAAATTGTACCAGGTTTCGGGGAAATCGGTGCCCTTGTATGGGATGTGACCATGCAACGCACAATCAAGGAGGGCAGAGCAACTGTAGTTCCCCTCACTTTCATCTCCATGTTGCCTAGTATCCTGTCATTCTCTCCAGTGTCCCCAACAGGCTCTGCCCACGGGTCACCTACAGCTGGGAGCTGGGCATGTTCCTCAGGGGCTCGGTCTTTGTCAACAGTGAATGCAGCAGCATGTCCTGCCAATCTCAGTGCAAGAATGTTCCATCCCCAGCAGGACCTGAGGCCTCGGACAGGCTCTGTACAGAGGCAGCAATGCTTCCACCTAACCTTTGTGGTGACTGGGCATTTGAGGGGATATGTTGCTTTTCCAGGTCTGGCCTGATGGGTAGGGATCAAAAGTCACCACAGTGTGATGGCTGTCTGGTACCTATGTGAAATGAACACATGGTATCTCTACCTGGTTCCCAGAGGACAGCTTTCTACATTATGAAAAACGCCAGCATGGCTGTGTAATCCACACTAAGAGAGTAAGGGGCTTTGTCCTTCTCTAATGGAGGTTCCATATAAGGAGATAAGAGCCTACTATAGCTGCTGACTAAGGGAAATACTCCTTTAGCTCAAGCAGTGGAGTAGCTCATGCGTTTAGCACTATTGGTCCCAGACTCAAACACTCCTGTCAGCCCGAACTGGATTATATTATACTGACATCCTTGTTGGCAGCCTCAGCAGACAGATCAAAGGCTAGACTATCTTCTCACAGTCCCCAAGGCAGGGGACGGCATGTGTGAGGGATGCTAACCCTGGCATGGCTCATGTTAGACTTGCTCTACACATAAAGGCTGTCATTCTCCAGAGCTCTCATTCCAGCACCATTCACCAGTCCCTATGATTACATGAAAACAACACTGTTGGTTTAAAAACACACACGCACACACGACTCAGTTCCCTTAGAGGCAGCATCACAGTCAGCTTCCCTCTGGGGACCTGGCTGTTCAGGTTTACCTTGTCCCAACCCAGGGTAAGCATCTCCCTACAATACAAAATCACCCCACAGTTGGCTCTAATTCTCAGTATCTGCTCAACAGAAGCCCTGGACTTGGGAGACTAATGGTCATGGAATGGGAGTGGGGCAAGGTGGTCAGGAGGAGTGTGGGTCAGCAGGACAGCTGTGTGCAGGGAACCCAGGGCTGGAATAGCAGGAGGGGTGCAAGTCAGGAGTGAAGGGCAGCAGCAGAGCTGTGTGTGCAGCACTTGCATAGCTTCCCTGTCCTTCCCTCTTTTTCCTGCTCCAGATGGTGCTCGAATCTCCCACGAAAGCATTCACAATTAAACACGTTTTTAGAAAAGTGTGTGCGTGTGTGCCTCCCAAGTAAATGGAGGGCAGAGAATACTGGGATTATGCAGCAGCCAACAACTGTCACCCCACCCTCCCAGCTGCACCCCTACTCAGCTTGTGGCTGTTAAGAACAGCTGGAGTCACTCTCTCCCACAGTATTGACTAACTGCATTTCTGGCTGTGTGTATTCCAAGAACAGATAGCTCAGGCAAGGACCAACCCCACAGCTAGAAGACCAGAGTATTTAATCCCCAGACAGATGCTCACAATATGGCACTGCCCCACAGATCACTGGTGGGTCATCTTGGTCAGCATTCCTTCATTTCCTGGGGACTCTAATAAGTGAACATGCTTCTCTCTGGTAAACAAAAGGATTCCCCAGCATCCCCCGTGCCTCTGGCTGCCTGCAGCACATACATATAGCTCCTTGCTGTTCCGTCTCTGATGCTTGGGCTCTGCAAGAAGGCCCATCCAGATGACTACAGCACAGCAGCATTCCTGGGGCCAGGGGGCACATGGCTCCTAGCCTGCCCTAGTCTGCACTTCATGCCTCCCCAGCATTCAATCTCCGCCCCCGCCCCCCGCTGCCGCAAAAGCCCACAAAGAGCAGCTGCATCTCCCTTGCATCCCAAATCCCTGATGCGCCCCATGGAGCAGCAGCTGGGGAATCCCTCTAGCTTCCCCGCATCAGCAACCCCCCTTCCTCAGGGCCAGTCCAACTTCCTTTAGGGAGAATCATGCACTTATATGCTGGCCCCCGGCACGCTGCCAAGAGGGTTTCCCATGTTCTTACTGGGCACCACAACTTCCTTCTAATGCGATAAGCCAACACCTTTCAGGTCAATGCCCAGTGCTTTCCCCTTGGCAGGAACAACAAGCTGGTGCTTTCATCTGTTCCTTCTGCCTCCCAAAACATTCAACCCTTCCATGCTAACCCATGCATGTCCCCCTGCATTCAGATCTCCTGCCTCCCCTCAGAGCTTTTCAGTCCCTGTGTTTGTTTGGTTTTTCCACTTCAGAGCAGTACAGGCTCACCTACCATGGTGATAAGCACAGAATGAAACAAGAGTGAGAATGGAGAGAGGGATGTTTAGATTGTAGGTAGGGAAAGAGCTAGATCGTTCCTATGGATGGTGATTACCTAGATAGATCTCGCACCCACAGGCTGGCTAAACCTGCCCTGTCAGGTGTGAGGTAACTGGGTTAAGGGGGACCAGCGGCCGGACAAGGGCTTCCCCTAGCTGTGGCAAGTCCGCACTGCTACCCACCAGACTCTGGCACAGTCCCTTACAGAGACCCCCTCAGCCTAAATTTGCAGCTGCTATAAGAAGCAGGACTCCATTACCTACAGTTTACTTGCACATGCTTACACCAATGGAAAATTTGCTCCATGCCATTGGCCAGTCTTAACTATCTCCTACCCACTGAACCATACAAGTTAGATCAAGGGAAGCCCCGTTAGGTCTCCTCCTGTCCGTCCCCGGGGAACCAGAGCAGGAGGGATCCCTTATTTTCTACTGCCTTGTGCCAGGCCCTGGGGCTCCAGCCCTTTGTGGAGGGAGGATTCCCCAGCATCGTCCATCCAGCCTACCTTTCCCTTTGTTCAATTTCATCCCGTCCTTCCTAGTTCTCAGCCATCGCCCCCACCCGGGGGGTCTGCACCCCGCAACGCTCGCAGCTGGTCCCCGTCCCCCAGCGCCCATAAGAGCTTCTCCTCCCCCGGCCAGCGGGAATCCCCCGGCCCGGGCCCGAGTGAGCCAGGATCCGGAAAGGGGCTGCACTGCGGGGTGCCCTTCTCTGCTCCCCCCGGGGCGCCCGAGCCCAGCCCGGCCCCTGGCGCGAGCGGAAGCTGCCGTACCTGGATGCAAAGCCCCGGCCCGCTCAGAGCCGGGGCGGGACCCCGCGGAGCGGAGCCTCAAGCGCTGCCCCGCCCGTGCCATGCAAAGCCGCTCGCATGCAGCCGGTGAGCCCCAAGCCGCCGCCCGGCGGGGCGGGCACCTCGCTCTGTCCTCACCTCCTCTCGGGCCCCCTCCGCCTCCTCCGGAGGCGCCGAGGTGCTGCTGCCTCTCTCGCCGGCCGCGGCCGCCGAGGCTGGGGGGGACATGGCGGCGGGCGGCCCCCCGGCGCGGTGCCTCCCAGCTGGCCAGCGCTGGCGCCCGGCAGGCGCATTATCCCGCCACCAGCCAGGCGCTCGCCGAGCGGCGGGGCGCCGGGGGACGCCGGGGAGCCGCCGCCGCCGCCGCCGCGCCCGGCATGGCCCCAAAGCCCCGCGGCGCTGGGCGGGCGGTCGGCAGCTCGCAGCCCAGCCGCCCCACCATGGACAGCGCGCTCAGCCGGGCCGCGGCGGGCGCTCCAGCCGCAGGGCTCGCCCGTGCCCGGGCTGCCGCAGCCCCCGAGGCTGAGCGGGGAAGCCGGGCGGGGAGAGGGGACGAGGAGGGGGAGGGAGGAAGGGGGGGGCAGGCGGAGAAGCGGGGAGCACGCGGGGGTGGGAGGAGGGGGCAGGGGCGGGGAGCGCGGCCGCCCTGGCTCCTCTCTCTCCCTCTGCCGGGGAGAAGTGTCACCTTGAGGCTGCGGCCGCCGCGCCGCCTCCCTCCCTTTGCGCCGCGGGAGGGACCCCCGCCCCCGCCCCTTCCCCGCGCGCCGCCCCCGCCCCTTCCCCGCGCGCCGCCCCGCCTGCGCCGTGCGCGGGAGCCGCCGAGCTCGCCGCAGCCCGGCCCCGACGCGCGGCTGCTGCTGGGGCGAGCGCGGGCGGGACGACAGGTGGAATCGTGCCCGGGGCCTGGCACGTGGTCTGAGGGACCCTGCGGGGGGGGGGAGCGGGGCGGCTGGGGGGCCGTGGAGCCCCCCCCCCGCCGGCACACACTCCCCCCTACCGTTGTGTGGGTTGCTGACGGCCACTCCCGCTGCTGTCGGGGAGCCCAGGGAGGGCGAGGCACACCCCACACCCCCGCCCACGTGCAAGGGAGAAGCAGGGCTGGGGAAGGCTCTGCCGGGAGGGCAGGTGCACTTCAGGGTGGGGGGGGGGACTTCGGATGGCTGAAAGGAAAATCTCTGCCCCCTCCCCAGGTTGGGCGGGACCAGACAGTCTTTCCCATCCCATCGCCAGGCAGTGAAATGAGCGTGGCAGGTCTCAGACCCGTTCCTCGCGGGCAGGTGTTCAGCTCACAAACCCGGGGAACTGGATCGTTGCTAGCAGCCTCCTAAGAGGCCAGAGTGACTGAGATCCCCTCCTCCTTGAAGGTTGGTTACCCCAGGCAGGACCGGCTCTGGGCACCAGCAAAGCAAGCAGGTGCTTGGGGCTGAACAGTTCCAGGGGCGGTGTTCCAGCCATTCTTTTTTGTTGCTTGAGCAGTTGCCCTCTCCGAGCTTGGGGAGGCAAAAAACCTAGAGCCAGCCCTGAGATACATTGGTGGGTGAGGCTGTGAAGGAAATTTAACCTGCTGTGCTACCTGTTCTGTGGCTAGAGATTTTTAGGCTTAGGCCTGGCACTCTGGAGCCTTTTTTTAGCACTGAATGGTTGTGACTTTCAATAGGTGTGAGAATGCCTGAGACAGGCAGCTGCTTTGAGGGGACACCATTAGGGGTTTAATGAATCTGAGCCACATGAAAATAGACTCCATGGCAGGGAGCAAACCCTGGGGCCTTCAGTGCCCAAAGCACAAGTCCCCTATACGTGAATTAAGGGGGAAACTCTTTATCGAGTGTAAGTTGCGGGCATTTATCCTCATGGGTTTGAGCCACTCAGAGGAGACGTGATCCATCTATGTAGGTGCTGATAACTCACTGATGCCATGATATCATGTACATAAGGTTAAACCGATTATTATCAAAAAAATCCCAGGTTTTACAAAAACTATTATTTGTTTATTTTCTGATTTTCACCCTCCTTTTTCATCATCCAAATATACATAAAAAACCCCTTGTTTTATTAGGAAAATACAATACATTGCACGGGATATATGTATTACGGTAATATATTTGTCTGGGTGGATATGCAAAGCTGCCTGTTGAAGTAAGGCTGTGTATTAGTCTAGATTGAAGATACACACAATTAACAAACAGGCACACATGCAAGCTCTAAAGTGCCTGCGCATCTGAACGTAGTGATGAATCTCACGCCCACCACATACACGTTTCAAGCTGTTAGCAGATAACGGTTTAAAGACTTGACACACTAAAATGGGAAGAAAATGAAAATCTATATCAGAATAGGTTTCAGAACACAAGGACATATTCAAAAGTTTTAAAAATACAAAAAGGAGAAAAGGATGAAATTTGCGCTGCAAATGATGCGGCACAATTATTACATGTAAATATTTATAGGCTAGTAGTTCTAAGTCTACAACAGTAAACTGTTTATTCAAATGAAACGTTTTATTTGGGGACTAGAGATATATTGTTTTCTTAAACTCAGAGGTGGCATTGTGTTTTGAGTTCTGTTTTAGTTCTGAAGCAAACCACATTGAATTCCATTAATGAAGCATTAATCTACTGAATACTTTTTCCCCTGTCCTTCCGTCCACCAGAATAAACCCTGATATTTGTCCAGAAAAATTAATACATTTTTCCACCGATTTTCACCTGTTCTTGTTGTTGTAATAAACACCAACAAATTCCTGGGAATGATTAAATAAAATAAAAACCAAAAATGATGGGCCCTACATGTACACTAAGCCAACCTATTACAGGGGAGCAGGCTCCCTCAATCCCCCAGTGGGTTCTTCTTTCTGTCCAGCTCAGGAGAATGAACACAAACACCCAGTTCACCATCACATTCATTCTCCTGCGTATCCCTCTCCATGTCTCTGTCTCTCTCTCTTTGTGTCACTCTCTTCCTGTCACTTGTTCTCCCTGTCTCTCTGGAGTTCAGCTCAGAACAGCATCAGAAAGTTAGGACTCTTCCCCCAACCCCAAAGCTGCTCCCAACCTCTTTGTACTGCAGATTCGTTGAAATCCATTTGTTCCCGGAGTTCTCTGGTTACTGGCTGATTGTAACCAGAACTGTGTCACCACAGGAACTAGTAGGGTCACCAGATGTCCCAGTTTCATCGAGACAGTCCTGATATTTGGGGCTTTGTCTTATATAGGCACCTATTATCCCCCCACCCTCATCCCGATTTTTCATTCTTGCTGTCTGGTCACCGGGCCTAGGAACCAGCTAGATTTCAAGACTTCCTCCTCAGGCTCAAATCATGGAGCTCAGAGGAGTAGAAGCAGTTTGCTTTAAAAAAAGGCCAAACTTTTCTGCACCTCAAGGTGGTCTAGTCTGGAATCTGGGGGAAGCTCAGCCTGGGTCTTGTCTATGTCTATGTCTAACAAAGAGGATTCTCTTTCCAGGATGCCAAACCCCATCTTGTGCTGCAGTCCTTAAAGCTCACAAGCTAAGCAAGGTTGGCTTTGACAGTACCCCAGCAGCCATTAATGTTCTCCAGCAGGTCTGAACAGCTAGTCATCCCAGATTTGACTGCCATTCAGCTGCATACTGCAGCCCTACTGGACATAGTGAAGGGTAAGAGGGTCCTTTCAGACTAGCAACCAAACCTCTAGAGATGGGACCGAAATAAACCCCCTGGATTTGAAATTCAGACCCCCTGTACACCTGTTTCTTTGAACTCCAATTCAGGTCTGGATTTTATATCTTGGGCCCAGCTCTGCTGAAGGCCTTAAGAGAGCAGATTTCCAGCACCTCTTGGATCCATCCAGGCAGGGGCAAAAGGAGAAAGTGCAGATCCCTTTAGAAATTAAATAGATTTCCTCTGAGCTCTGAGGCTTGGCCTTGAGTGTAAGGTTAGTTTAGGTTGGTTCTTCTCTGCACCAGCTCTTCCCACCCTTGGGGGCTGCTGGAGAAACAGCAATTCACAGAGCTTGTGAGCCTCAACCAGGGAAATGCCTCAGAGGGACCTGCTGGCTCTCATGGAAACAGGTGTGGCAGCTGGTGGGGTAAGGGTGGGGAAGTTCATCTACAAAGGGGGCTGGGGCTGGATTTCCTCTCTTCTTTCCTAGTGTTTCCATGGGAACAGCAGCAAGCAGGCAAGCCTGTTGTTAATCTCATTGCCTGCTGCCCAGCTGATTCCTTCCTCCCCCATAGGCAGACTTGGGATCCCACAGCCTTCAGAACACCCCAAAGAGACAGATCCTCTTCCTCTGAGGAGAAGTCACCTGCACGCAGCCCAGGGCAGAGTGGTGCAGACAGCCACAAAGGGCATAGCTGTCAAGTTTTCTGCAGTTCCATGTGTGATTGTGTATGCAAATTTCAATTAGCTAATTTGCATAGTTGCAAATAATTTCCAAAAAGAAAAGGAGGACTTGTGGCACCTTAGAGACTAACCAATTTATTTGAGCATAAGCTTTCGTGAGCTACAGCTCACTTCATCGGATGCATACTGTGGAAAGTGTAGATTTTAAGGGATAGCAAACAGATCGAAGCAGATTACCTAGCAAATGAACAAAAAACACAAACTAAGTTTAATATACTAGATAGATTGGATATGAATTAGCAGATTCTTACTGTAAGAGATGATACAAGCAGGCTGCAGATTCTTAAGGGGCAAGCTGCACTTTCTTTACAGCTTGGAATCCCCAAGTGTTTCATATACAGGCTAGAAATACTTTTAGCCTAGGTCCAGCACTTCCCCCAGTTCAGTCTTTGTTTCTCAGGTGTTTCTAGGAGTTATTTTTGTGTGGGGAGTGAAGAACCACAGATGATGTCACTCCCTGCCTTATATAGCTTTTGCATATGGTGGAAACCCTTTGTTCCAAACCTTGGTTCCCAGACCAGTCTGTGAAAAAATAATGACTTCCGAAGATGGATTCCTGCATCATGTGGCCTGGTCACCTATCCTTGCAGAGTCAGAGCAGCCATCATTCACAGGCTGTCTGTAGCGTTCTCAGGAAGAGTCACCAGGTGGGAAATAAGCCTCTCCTAAGGCCTATTGTTCTTTCTAGTGGTCCATTGTCCTGAATAGGCCCTTCCCTACCAACTATCTAGGTCACTGTTTCTCAAATGCGGACACCATGGGGTTTCCCTGTGGCCAGGACAGTTTCCTGGGCTGGAGGAGCATCAGCCCCTCCCCTTCCTCCCTGTTGCTCCTGCATGCGCCACCTCTCTGGAGACACAGGTGAGACATACAACACTTAAGGAGCAAGGTGAGGAGGTGGGAGGAGAGCCTGGCGGGCAGTGAGGAGGCAAGCGGTGAGGCGAGTGGCTGGTAGGCGAGCGGGCGAGGGAGTAAGGAGGCGAGCCCGCAGCAGGGTGAGGCGGGCAGGGGATCTGGCTGTGAGTGGGGGAAGTGAGGAGGTGAGCAGTAAGCCACCAATGAGTGGGGGTTCTTGCAGCGGGCTGGGGGGTGTCTGTGGCAGGGGAGTGAGGAGGCAAATGGCAGGTGGGGGGGTGAGAGGAGGCGAGCAGCGGGTGGGAGACTGAGGAGGGACACAGGAGGTGAGCAGTGGGCGGAGATGTGAGAAGACGAGCAGTGGGTGCATGGGCAGCAGGTGGAGACCCCCACCCCCTCTGTGGCTGGAGGTACAAGCTCACCGCCCAGAGATGCCCCGAGCGCTACCCCCTTGGCTGGAGGAGCCCCGGCTGGCCGAAACCGGAGTGCCCCCCCCTCCCCTGGCTGGAAGAGCTCTGGGCTGGCTGAAGCTCCAAGCCCCCCACCTGCCTGGAGGAGCCCCAGGCCAGCCAAAGTCATGCCTCCTCTCCCCTCTCCTCCCCTCCCCGGACCCAAGCCACCCAGATATGTTTTTCATTATTATTTGGACTTCTATTATGTCAAAGCATTTTTAAATTTACTTCAGAATTGTTGTACAGACAACCACTTTTACCAAATAAAAAAGGTAAGAACATGCAAATGCACCTTATTTGTTTCTATTCTGTTAGGTCCAGGAAAGAATAAAGATAACTGTGCATTATTTTTATTATTGAGTCTGCAAAAAAAAAAAAAAACCCCAAAACCTTAAATAAATAAATTACAATGATGTGGGGGTGTGTATATATGTGCATATTACTTTATTAACTTTGGGAAAAATAAATCATTTCAGGAAAAAGTGTCAGTGCAGCTACCAGCAAGAGTGGGTGGCCACACTCTGAAGTCACCAAAAAATTGGTTGTGAGAACCCCTGATCTAGCCTGAAAGCATCTTGTCTAGTGGGCATTGCCCAGATGTAACTACATTTGAAGTGCAGCTACACAGTCAGTATTTATAACTTCAGATACAAAAATGATACATGCAAACAAGTAGGATAATCATATTCAGCAAATCATAACCTTTCCAATGACGTCTTACACGACCCATCTTGCATAAAATGCATCATAACTATGCCATAATCATATCATCATAATATGACTGTGAAGAATATGGAGTGCAATGTCACAACTCGTATCTCCCCAAGATAAGGCTCTGAGGCATTGGTTAATCAGTGTTGGGAAGTGCACAGAAAAATGAACACTAGACAGTGGGAGAGCTGGGGCTAGAATACATGGCTTCCTACAGCTCAGTGCACCTTCCCCTAGACTCACAGCTGTTTCCTGAGCACAGGGGTTAGGGGCGGTGTCTCTTGCTGATAGAAATGTGTGATTATTTTCCCAGTGATGCAGGAATGGGTGACAGACCTGCCAAATGCAGGCGCATCACACAAGATACATGACATTTGGTTGGGCTGGAAGGACTTTTCCCAGGCTCCTTAGATTCATTGTTTTAAAATGTTCTTCCATCTGGAAATGTAAACAGAACCCTCGGAAGCTGTCACACCTGTTGGCTCAGCTGGTAATTCCTTGCATCATACAGGCCCCAGCATTCAGGAATCCCATACTGTCTGCACTTTGCTATTGGTTATGAGGAGTCCCGGACTTTCACATAGTCCCATGTTAGTGGCTGTGGTTCTCTGTATATATATATATATATCTATCTTCCGACTGTATTTTCCACTGCATGCATCTGATGAAGTGGGTTTTAGCCCATGAAAGCTTATGCCCAAATACATTTGTTAGTCTCTAAGGTGCCACAAGGACTCCTTGTTCTTTTTGCTGATACAGACTAACGCAGCTGCTACTCTGAAACTTCCCACGGATAATTACACATGCGAGACTGAGGCACAGAGACAGGTAGCAACTTGTCCAAGTCTGCACTCTGAGTCAGTAAGCAGAGCCAAGGAGAGAACCCAGGAGTCCTAATGACCAGTCCCTGCCCTAACCACTAGACCATACAGCCGCTCTTGAGGGCATCACACCCAGGAGATAGAAAGCAGTGGCATCTTTGCCTTAATATCCATTAATTTGCCTTTCTGCAAGATTTAGAGATGGAGGCAGGGTGCTATTCTGGGGTACCAGGTTGGTAGCAGGTGCAACTTTTTCTAGCATCAGGTGGTCAGGTGGGAGAGTTTTTAAGAAGACATGGCAGCTGGGATGAAGGTGGTCTCTTATTGATGTATCTGTGTGGTCGTCTCCTTCCAGACCCCCTGTGCCTGGTTCCCCAAGGTTGACACCTCATGGAATCACTTACACCCGCAGAGAGTGGATGTAAAATGCTCTCAGATCGGAATAGTAGTGCTTTACACTGACTTCTCAGTGGTGTCAAAGACTCCATACGGTGCCAGCCCAGGGAAGAATCAGAGCCTCTGTGCCCACATCTGCAGTATTTATAGCAAAGAGCTTTTTATGTCACTTCATGGCTAGGCAGGTTTTCAGTTTGTACCCGAGTGGTAAATATTGTGTGAAGCTGTGTTTTAAATCAGGGTATCAGAGTTCCCTGCCCTTGTGGTGGTATTTTGTGTCCTGAATCTACAGTTTCTTATTGAAAACATCCTTTATTTTCAGTGCAATGGCGCTGCATTGTTCTACAGTACCCAGTTTAAAGGATCCCCCTTTGCCATTGCCCACTGGCTGTATTTACTGCGCTGAAGCCATTTGCACAGCAGTTGCTGTACCCAGTGCATCCGGGCATTAGTGGCTTTTGTCACACAGCCAGTTCCTTGGCTCATGGTGTAGGGCACATGTAGCATGTAGGAAATTCTGACAGTTGGAAACTCTTTGATTCCTATACTCTGATCCTTCTCTTTCCAATATAGTGCCATGGGGACTGTCTGCTCGCTCTCCAGGAGACCTCAAGTTATCATCATTGTATTCATTTCCCTGGCTCCACTGCTGTCTCTGGCTCAGGTTACAGTTGTCAGTTCCCTCTCTGCAGCAGTCCATGCCTCACATGGCCTTCTGGTACCTTCATATAGCTCCCCAGATTCACAGGTGTGAGTCACAGGCATTGGCTGCTTCACATTGCCTTTTGACTGTTAATAAGAAACTTCCGTCATAAGTAATGTGGTTACAGCACCTCCCACACATGCCCAGTATCTGAGCCAAATACCTCCTCCTCGTCCCCTGGCGGTGCTGCTGGGCCCAGCATCCCCTGATGGGAATTAATCAGGGAAGCAGAAAGGACCATGCACCACAGGGGGTTTGGCCTCCAGATAGGAGCTGAGCTGCTCTCAAACTGGGAGTCACCTCTTCCTGCCTGAGCCAGTAGGAGACAAGCTGAGCCAGAATTGAATGCAAATTGTCTCCCCTATGGGAGGCTGGTTGGAAGAAGTCTTCACTGGGACTTGCCTCTTTGTGGCTAATCTGGTAGGAGCTATACTGAGCTGGAGTCACCTATTGTGGCTGGGCCAGCAGAAGCCATGGTGAGTCGTCCCTCACTGATCTAGTTCTCCCAAAGGAAAAAGCTGGCCAGGCAGGTAGAAGAGACAAGCCAGTTGTGGGAATGGGGATAGAGCCCACCACAGTGCCTGGCCTCCTTCCATCTGCCCGCATTACTACTGCCACTGCGCCATTGCACCCGCTGGAAATGACCACTGAGTGCAGAAGACACGTTACATGTGATCAGCACCAGAAGCAGCTGGTTACCTGAGCAACGCTCATCACTTATTCATGGAGCACTGGACCTAGTCCCCTCTTCCCTGGGTAGAGCCAGCTGCCCTTTGCACAGCTCCACTCTCCCACTCATCAGCTGAATATTTCAACAGGAGAACCACTTGCTCACTCCCACCTGCTAGACCCTGCAGCCCAGATCCAGCTCTTCCCACTTTCCCTATGTTGATTAACCCTTCTCTAACCCCCAGTGTTGAGCTCCTTGGACATTAAATCCAAGGACAGAAGATGAATCCATGCCAGGGGGTGGGGGCTGGCTGTGGATCCAGTTATGCTCACATCATAGCCAGTGTCTGTGAGGTTTAGTGGGCAATAAGGAGACAGATTTTGCAGGGGAGAAGGCCTGGCACTGTTATTAGTTGTGCAAGTGCTCAGCTCAGCCTGAGTCTGTTTTGGAAACAGCCAGGGACTTATTCCCCTCTCACTTATGCCAGTGTGACTCCTCCATGGATTCCATCCAAGTTACTCCCAATTTACACCGCCGGAACTGAGAGGAGAGTCTAGACCCTAATTTACACTAACAGCTCACAGGTTTACCACGGTCAACCCCATACAACTAACTCAACATTTGTCTAGCTTGTCATTGAACTGAATTGATATCTATCCTTATATTAGGGCTGGAAAGAGGTCACTACAAATGCCAGCCCCTAAGCTCAGAAGAAACAAAGGGCTGGAATAGCAGGGGGTCTGGAGTGAGGGGCATCGTCAGAGCTGCGTGTGGGGATCTTGTACATCTCCTGCCAGCACTGTGTGCTCATGCTGTTATCAGTCCCTCGCTTTTGCAATCACCAAACTCACTCAGGGGGTGAATCTGAAAGGACCTGGGCTGGTGAGGCTCTGGGTGCTCCATCCTCCTATGTGTGTAAGCAAGGAGTAGCAAGAAGCCAAGGAATCAAGGCCAAAGATGGACCAATCCCTCCTTCTAACTGGCACCTCTGGGGAGATGACTCCCAATCCCAAGTGATGGGTGCAGGGCAAAGAGCTCTTCCCTACCAGAATGTATGCATCTGTGGCTGGGCCATGACAAGCCTTATGCTGTCCTCTACTCTCCAATGGTGACTGACTGTGGGTCACTGATCCCTGCCAAGTCTCCCTCTTAGTTCTGCCAGTTTGGAGCTCCCCCTGCTGGACCTTGCACTTACCTCTGTTTCACAGGCAAGAAGAAACTCTTCTAGTTAAAAGGACATGGCCAGGTTTTAAAAAAATCGGTTCTCCTATAATGTGAATAACAACAGAGGTCATTAAGACTCTTATCCCATGATTAGGATCAGCATGGGTGGGCCCCCGGGGAACACCATTAGGGAGTCCCACAGATGCAGGGCTGTGCTTGCCTGGATCCTCTTCCAGGATTAGGGCCTATAGTTGAAAAAAGTCTTAAACATTCCATTTCCTTTCCCCCTTTCATGATGTTTGTCCATCCTCTGCATTTGTCTCCTCCTGGACAGTGAAAACAGACTGGTCAGTTTCCCTTTGGTTTCTAGTTAGTTTCAGGCTCTCATGCACTATCCCACACTGCAGTGTTTGGGAGGCAGTTACAGCAGGGAAAGGTTTGTTTTTTTAAAAAGCACTGAGCCCAATTCTCCTTTCACTTATACTGGTGTAAATTGGGGATAAACCTGTCGAAGTCAATGGAGTCACACTGATGTGAGGGAAGAACCAAGCCCACCATGTCCATTGGATTACTTTTTTTTTTATTAGTGGGTTAAGGATTTAACGAGAGCCTATTTCTTACAAACTCTGCATTTGGAGGTGACTCTGCTCAGATAGTGACCCTCTAAAAAGAACAATGATGAGGGACTAATGTGGTTCGGATAAGCTCCTTCACCCTCTGTGATATATTGGGAACATTTGGGATTGCCTCTTTTGTCAGGACTGTGAGCTTTGCTCATAACAACGCACCATCTTCATTTTCCTCTCCTCAAATGCAGACATCCCTGTCACAGAGTCCCTGGGCGATGCTCTGGAATTGCTCCCTATGAAGCCAGTCAGGACTCTGGTGAAGTCTCCTGTTAAGGAAAAGTTAGCACATGTGACTCCATTTTGGTTTGGGGCCCACCATTGTTTAAATGCCAGCACATCATACACCAGGAGGAGTGATCCTTAGATACTGAATCCCTGTGAAAATCCTCCTCCTTGTCTCCAGCCTGCCTTGACTCCTAGTATCTGGTTTTTGTTAGTCTCTAACTCCCTGTCTCTTGGCCTTGATGTGAGGCCTCCCATCCTGATAATAAAAGTTACTGATGCATGGCTTTAGGACCATGCTGTGTAATTAACATACTGGTTTAGCACGAGGAATGCACCAAGCAGGGATAGGTGGTAGATAAGAAAAGGGTTTGCTTATTGGCTAAGGTTTCCAATGCACGAGGGCAACATGCTTTGCTAAAAAGTATATAACCTTTGTATAATCTGTATTCAGGGTCCCCTCCTGGCTAGCAGGGGGGCACCACGCCCGAGCATAATAAACTTGGTGTTTTTTTGCAAACTCTGCAGTTGTGGACTTTGTTTATGTGCCTCAGCCTAGATTCGAACTGTGCGTGTCCTACCAGGTGTAATTCGTAGCATTTGTGTGCGTGTCCCATCAGGTATAATTCGCAGCAGTTGTGTGCGTGTCCTACCAGGTGTAATTCGTAACACTCCTCTCTGTGAACAGACTGTCTGCAGGGCAAGAAGCTCACACAGCTTCCACCTTCCTGGGTCTGACCTCAGAGTATTCAGCATCCTCTGCCCCTCCGTGCGCTTCCCACAGCGAGTCTGCCCTGGCGGGGTCCTGGGGAAGCCAGAGGGTCCTGCACCACAACTTCGCAGTCAGACGTGACTCTCAACCACTCAGTAAAACAGAGGTTTATTAGATGACAGGAACACGGTCTAAAACATAGTTTGTAGGTACAGAGAACAGGACCCCTCAGCCAGGTCCATTTTGGGGGCCAGTGAGCCAGACAATCACATCTGAATCATAGAATACCAGGGTTGGAAGGAATCTCAGGAGGTCATCTAGTCCAACCGCCTGCCTAAAGCAGGACCAATCCCCAATTTTTGCCCCAGATCCCTAAATGGCCCCCTCAAGGATTGAGCTCACAACCCTGGCTTTAGCAGGCCAATGCTCAAACCACTGAGCTATCCCACTTCACTCCTCATCCCCCGCTAGCCCCCAACTGACTCACCCTCCAGGCTCTCCTCCTCTGGGCTTTGCCCTTTCCCAGGCCAGGAGGTCACCTGATTCCTTTGTTCTCCAACCCTTTAGCTGTCACCTTGCAGGGGAGAAGGGCCAACGCCATCAGTTGCCAGGAGACAGAGTGTCGGCCATTTACGTACACTGGCCCTTTGCTCTGCAACAATTACACCCCCTGCCTTATCCCACCACCTAGAGACATAAAAAATGCATAGGGGAAACTGAGGCACCCCTACAGTATTCAGACAAAATATTAAGAACAGTCCCACTTCGTCACAATTCCCAGTCTCCTGGGAAGGATTCTGAGTAATGGAAGCCAATAGGTGTTTCCTGTACTAAGTAGTAGATCATTAGAGCTACCACCAGGATTCTGTCAGGATTCTCGGCCAACTTTTCACAAGAGCTCATTTAGCACCCAATCTGCTGAGCTCCTTTGGAAATCTGGCCCATAGTGAGGGTGTTGAGAGTTTTTAGGAAATCTGTCCTTATGTACCTATATTTCTACCTTATTCTAGGGGCTTATCTCTACCTCTGTGGTGTGGAATTCAGACCATAGATCTGGTTTCTGGTGAGATCTGGGACATCGTGTTTCTAGTCCAGCTAAAAACCCCATAGAACAGCCTCTCCTATGGAACCTTGGGCCTCAGATCCCAGCCAGAGCCTAGCAGAACAGAGGCAGCTACCCTAAGGACTGAGCTTGAGCTGGAGTTTAGGGAGAAGTTTGGGGCAATTCTAATGGTATCAGAAGCACTCAGTCCATCCCTCGTGAGGGGTCCCTTCCTCTGTCTGACTGAATGTTAGGGGCCTTTTCCACCAATTCCTCAGATAGAGTCTCCCCATTAGGGTTGGCTTGTGCTTCCAGCTGTGTAGATGGAGACAGGAGAGAAGGGAGGCCCCACTCCCCAGAGAGCATAACCGTTCTGTGCTTGAGTGGGACGGGGTGTGTAGGCTGTGTGCTGGCCCTGAGCATGGCGGAGGATTCCATCCTGAGGCTGAGACAATAGAACAGGCAACTACCAACATGGACGAAGGCAGAGCAAGTCTTATGCTCAGCAGCCCCCAGGAAGTTTTCTCAGCACCCTCCCGAGACTGGGTTTGAGCCGGCCCTGTGATTTTGCTCACTCCAAGCAATTTGCACCCCTTGATTCACCTTTGGGGAGCGGTGCATTTCTCCTGGGACCCCAGCCATTGCCAGTAGCCCAAAGTGTGTGTATTCCCCTACAGAGCAGGATGGCCATCCTTCTCCTCTGGCTTTAGTTTGGATCAGACTAGCCAAGAGGCGGCGGCTGCCATCCCTGAACCAGGAGCTGCTGTACGGATCTCACAGAAGGTGCCATCAGTCACTCCTTTTCCTCTTCCACAGTCCAAGTCTTCCCTTAGGTCAATCTAGTGCAGGTTAATGGTACAGGATGATCTGTTGATTGAAGGCCTCTACTTGTCTATAGATCAACTACAGTCTGGGTGTAAACTCCCTTGCCCATTACCATCACCACTACACCTCACCCTCTGCACCGCCATGAGAGCAGACTTCAGTCCCTCTGGCTTCTCCAATCCATAGCTCACCTATGGAGAGACAGTGGGCCACTTAGTACCAGTGAAAAGAAAAGGAGGACTTGTGGCACCTTAGAGACTAACCAATTTATTTGAGCCTGAGCTTTCGTGGGCTACAGCTCACTTCATCGGTACCAGTGGAGATAGTGCCTGTTGTGATGTGGATGCCCGTCCTCTGGGAACTGGACTGAGATCCAGCAAAGTCATCTCACCCAACAGAGGCTCATTCCCAGTGCTGAAAGCCTCCATAGTCCACTTCCAGTCCCTGGAGCCAGCTAGTCCCCCATGCTACTTAACGTTTTACCACAGAATCAATGTATAATCATAAAAACAGAGTTTATGGAATGCTGAGTGGGGTGGATAGAAGCAGGATCCATGAATGCAGACTCTGGCCTGGATGGCACCGCTGTGGGCACAAAGTTTGAATCTGCAGGGCAGGGGCAGAGATTTGTGATCCACACTAGGGAGCAGGAGGAGAGAAGGGTTAGGTAGCCTTTGGTTTTCTGGGGCTCCTTTGATAGGAACTGGATCTACTCCTAGTGCTGGTGCTGAGCAGTCAGCTGGGTTGTGAAATCTCCTCCCTGAGTTGGGAAGATAATCTAAGTTTCTAGCACATTTCTGGCATAATGGATTCATTCGTGAAGTTTCCATTCCCCAGTGACCAGCAGCGCTGTGTATCTGCATTACAGGCTAGATAGCAGCAATGTGGATTGCTACTGACGCCTAGGGGCAGCAAAGGAGAATTTTCCGTGATTGCTCTGTTGATTGTAATGGAAACACTAGCAGTGTAATTTGTAAAGGAAGCTGAAAGTATTTTATGGCCCAGAACTTCTTGTTTAAATCAAGGAGGACTTGTGGCACCTTGGAGACTAACAAATTTATTTGAGCATAAGCTTTTGTGAGCTACAGCTCACTTCATCGGATGAATAACAAATAAATTGGTTAGTCTCTGAGGTGACTCAAGTCCTCCTTTTCTTTTTGCGGATACAGACTAACACGGCTGCCACTCTGAAACTTAGTTTAAATCAGTGGTTCTCAAACTTTTGTACTGGTGACCCCTTTCACACAGCAAGCCTCTGAGTGCGACCCCCCCCCCCCGCTTATAAATTAAAAACACTTTTAAATATATTTAACACCATTATAAATGCTGGAGGCAAAGCGGGGTTTGGGGTGGAAGCTGACAGCTTGCGACCCCCCCATGTAATAACCTCGCGACCCCCTGAGGGGTCCTGACCCCCCCCCCCCCGTTTGAGACTCCCTGGTTTAAATCTACAAAAACAAATAAGAATAGAAATATTTCCCTGATTTTTTAAAAAAATATTGCTTGATCTGGATTGAAGCTTTCTGCTGAAATGCTGGAGACCCAAACACACTATAGCTTGGGGACTTGAAAATCCATCTGGCTTGGAAGAGAAAGTGAAACTGACCCCACCTAGATAGCTTAGTGAAGGGCAAAAAGCAATTAAACATCTGGAGGGGGTGAGCAAAGTTCATGGTTAAAGCTCTTTCCATCTGCATATGCTTAAGAGATCATAGAAAAACACACAAAGGACATCCTCTAAATATATGATTGTTGATCTTGACAGTGCTCCTGGTGCTGGACTGTAATAATTAGAACAGGGGACTAAGAGCCAGAATTCCTGGGTTCTATCTGACTCACAGAGTGACTTTGTCACTTTCCCCCCTTTCACTCTTTTTAGAGACCTCCATTCAAGGCTCTCAAAACATTTCACACCCATTAATTACATGACCCTCACAGCCCCCTTGGGAAGTGAACAGGAAAGTGAGCATTAGCCCACTGTTACAGCAGGGGAAACTGAGGCAAATAAAAGGGAAGGAATTTACCCAAGATCATAAGTCAGTGGCAAAACCTTCCCAGCCCCCTGATGTAACAACTATACTCCCTCTGTGACAATGGGGGACCAGACACCACAAGGAGAGAACAGATGGCGTAAACTCCCAAAATAAGGAGTTAAACCAACTGTCTGTATACTATGTTATTTTCGTATATGAGTTTCTCAACTAATATTTTTTATGGAAGCTTGTAATGCACTGAACTTAGTAGTCAGGAGATGTGTATACAGGTTATGGTTATGAATGTATGTGTATCTATATATATGTAGAAAACTGTAATTGTATCTGTCATGTGACTTCAGCATCACCTCACAAGAGGGCAGTGAAGCAGTCAAGCAAGGAGGGGTTACCTCCCCAACCAGATGAGACTGGCTTCAGGCACCAAGCCAGCCCAGGAAAGCACAATGAATGAGGAACCATCAAAGCAAATAGGAACAGCTTGAAACTGGAGGGGTGGGGGGGACCCAGTCTTCAAAAAATAAGAAAGGGAGGGAGTTTTCCCCACATTTAATATCTATAGGGATTGAAAGGGGAAAAAAACTGCAGATCCTTTTAAAATGGAAAGGGTTTGAACTGAAGATCATCCAAAACTTGGGGGACAGTCTTGAGGAAGGAGGCTGTCTGTGAACACTGGATCCCTCCTATAGCTGCTCGATACTCTGAGGAGTAGTTTTAAGGTAATAGGTAACTTTCATTAGGAAAGGGATTTTATCTAACATAGAAGTGTAAAGCCTGAGGTTGTGTCTTCATATTTATTTTCTGTGTAACTTGTACCATGTCCTTCACTATTCCACCTTTGAATCTGTGGTTTTTCTATTAAACTTTTGGTTTATTTTTATGCCAGGCAGGTCTCTAGTGTGCAGACTGTGTGGAGTGTGAGCACCAAAGCAAGCTGATTACTAGGGGAGCTGGTTTTGTGCCTGCCCGGATGGTGAACTAGAGGGGAACAGTCCAAGTGTCTGGTAATAAAGAACTCGGGAAGGATGTGGGAAGACCCAGGACTGGAAGGGATGTTGGTGTCACCCTGCCAACATTTCAGACGAGTAGCTGTGTTAGTCTGTATCAGCAAAAACAATGAGGTGTCCTTGTGGCACCTTAGAGACTAACACATTAATTTGGGCATAAGCTTTCATGGGCTACAGCTCACTTCATCAGCTGCATGGAGTGGAAAATACAGTAGGCAGGTATAAATACACAGTACATGAAAAGATGGGAGTTGCCTTACTGAGTGGGGGGTCAGTGCTAAGGAGGCCAATTCAATTAGGGCGGATGTGGCCCATTTTTAACAGTTGACAAAGAGGTGTGAGTATCAACAGAGGGAAAATTATTTTTTGTAGTGACCCAGCCACTCCCAGTCTTTATTCAGGCCTAATTTGATGGTGTCAAGTTTGCAAATTAATTCCAGTTGTGCAGTTTCTCGTTGAAGTCTGTTTTTGAAGTTTTTTTGTTGAAGAATTGCCACTTTTAAGTCTGTTGTTGTGTGTCCAGAGAGGTTGAAGTGTTCTCCTACTGGTTTTTGAATGTTACAATTCTTGATGTCTGATTTGTGTCCATTTATTCGGTTGCATAGAGACTGTCCGGTTTGTCCAATGTACATGGCAGAGGGGCATTGCTGGCACATGATGGCATATATCACATTGGTAGATGTGCAGGTGAACGAGCCCCTGAAGATATGGCTGATGTGGTTAGGTCCTATGATAGTGTCCCTTGAATAGATATGCAGACAGAGTTGGCAATGTGGTTTGTTACAGGGATTGGTTCCTGGGTTAGTGTTTCTGTTGTGTGGTGTGTAGTTGCTGATGAGTATTTGCTTCAGGTTGCGGGGCTGTCTGTAAGCGAGGACTGGCCTGTGTCCCAAGGTTTGTTAGAGTGGGGGATCGTCCTTCAGGTTAGGTTGCAGATCCTTGATGATGCACTGGAGAGGTTTTAATTGGGGGCTGTAGGTGATGGCTAGTAGCATTCTGTTACTTTCTTTGTTGGGCCTGTCCTATAGTAGGTGACTTCTGAGTACCCGTCTGGCTCTGCCAATCTGTTTCTTCACTTCCCCAGGTGGGTATTGTAGTTTTATGAATGCTTGATAGAGATCCTGTAGGTGTTTGTCTCTGTCTGAGGGATTGGAGCAAATGTGGTTGTATCTTACAGCTTGACTGTAGACAACAGATCATGTGGTGTGGTCTGGATGGAAGCTGGAGGCATGTAGGTAAGAATAGCGGTCCGTAGGTTTCCGGTATAGGGTGGTGTTTATGTGACCATCGCTTATTTGCACTGTAGTGTCTAGGAAGTGGATTTCTTGTGTGGACTGGTCCAGGCTGAGGTTGATGATGGGGTGGAAATAGTTGAAATCATGGTGGAATTCCTCAAGGGCCTCCTTCCCATGGGTCCAGAGGTTAAAGATGTCATCAATGTCGCGCAAGTAGAGTAGGGGCGCTAGGTGATGAGAGCTGAGGAAGCATTGTTCTAGGTCAGCCATAAAAATGTTGGCATACTGTGGGGCCATGCAGGTACCCATAGCAGTGCTGCTGACTTGAAGGTATATATTGTCCCCAAATCTGAAATAGTTGTGGCTGAGGACAAAGTCACAAAGCAAAAGAGTAACTGCAAAGAATAACTAAGCTGGTGAAAACCAGCAGAAGACCTTGTTGCTTGTGAGCTGGCTACTGGTGTCAGGGATCTGAACCATAGCTGCACAGCAGAAAGGCCCCCAGAGTTACAGGGCAGGCAGTGACAGACTGAACCCCTTACTGGTTTGAGTTCCCAAAACATCACACCCTTCCAAAGCCTTTGAATCCCAGCAAATCCCAACAGCCAGAACAGAAGGCACGAGCAGGGGGTTCACTGTTCAGTCTCTTGGCTGGAAGAATCCTGCTGCAGCAGCAACACAAATTGCGGCTGAGAGCCTCCGGGAGACTGGGTCATGCACGTTCTGGTCTGCTCTCAGCTCCCACCCCCACAACTCCCAGCAGGATTTCCTCCCTCCTGGCCAACCCTTCCCTGGGGCCATGATCCCTGTTGCCTAGCAGGGTGAGCAGGATGGTGCAGAGCAGCATTCCACACTCAGAGCCTTCACTGTCTGGTCTTGGGGCCTAGCCCTGTTCATGGGAAATCCCAGCATTGTACCAGCCAAGATGGGAGATTCCTTTATGGCTGCAGAGGAAACCAATTCCAAACAAGCGCTGGTCTTCCTTTCCCAGCCCAGGAGGTCTGGCAGCCCCAGCGCTAAAAGCAGAGAATTAGCTGAGTTGGGAGAGCATCAGCTTGAAGAGCTAAAGGGTACTGGCTCAATCCTAGAGTGTAAGCTCTCTGCAGCAGTCTGTGTTTGTATGGCACCCAGCCCAATGGATCCCTGATCCTGACAGGGTTCACTGTGGTAAATACTAATAACTTGATGAGAGGTTGTGGGGCTTGTCGTGGGGCTCATGACTCAATGCTACAGAGCTGCCTTGTGACTCAGCCAGGAATTAGCTCAGGAGCAGCTTGATGCCTACCCACTCCTGTGGTTTCTCTCCTAGGGTCTCTCTCTCTTTGGAGTTAAATTAATCTCTCTTGGTGGCTTCACCCTCTGGCTATATCACTATAGTTTTCCCCTCGAGACAGTATTAAAATCCTACTGGATAAACTGACTTAGGCTGCCTTTGCTCCACTGCCCAGTCTGTGCCACTTCCCCAGTGGCGGGTAAGGGAACCTGGGCCCATCCTCTACTCCAGGTTCCAGGCCACGGACCCTGTGCCCAGTGTCCACACCTGGGCAAATTCCTACCTTTCCATCCACTCTTCTAGCTCACGCTTGGGTTACCAGTGGAGCTTCCTCTGCTCCCTATAGCTGTCTCACCACTCTCAGGTTTTTGCCAGAGTCTGTATCCCAAGGCAGGATCTCAGGGCCTACTCTCCCTTGTCTATTGCCAACTCCCGCATCCCTAAGGAGTCACTGCAGAGTTCCTCTCTGCAGCCTTCTCTTACCACCAACTTCCTCTCTTTATGCCTATCCTAACTCCTCCCCCAGTTGGGCTTCATCAACCCAGTCACAGGGTTAATTGGCCCTTTTTACCGAGCCAGGCACTGCCTGGGGTAGACGTCCTATCACGGAGCTGTTCCGTTGTATGCAGTGAAGGTAGCACCGGCAGAAGGTGCTGGATCAGCAGGGGCAGTGTGGGGTGTGATATGCTGAGTTCACCCATGACTTGGAGAATGGGAGGGTATTTCTGTCTCTATGGCCTGTTCAATTCTTGACCTTGCTGTGAGTCCCCCAAGAGGGGCAACAACTAGTTATGGTGGTGGACTCTATGATGTGGATACCTTACCTGAAGCTGGGCTGAGGCATCCCTCCAGACTCACTTCACACCTCATGTCACTGTCAGCCTGGACTGACACAAACCAATGACCTCCTGCAGAATGAAAGGCCCCTGAGACAGCCAGTCACATTTGTGTGGCTGATATTGACCAGACTGTGTGGGTTTGGCTGCCCCTCAGTCTCACTTTGTTCTGCAGAACGGGGGTGGGACGAGGGAGTTATATTTGGCACAACAATCAACTAGAAACAGAGCTGCAGCAGCAGATCAACCACACTGACAGCCAAAGGCAAATGCTGACTGGCTCAGTGGATTGGTCATGGGAAGGCTCTAAGGTCACTGGTTAGCAGTGGAGGAGTGTTATCCTCCAGTGGCTGTTTGATGGCCCATGTGTGCAATGAGTTCATGGATCTCAATTTCTGATGGGAAAGTGTTTACATAGCAAAACCCACTATTAACTTTGTCTCTAACTGGCATAAAAGCCAAGCAGCAGATAGGCCATAGAGATCTAACTCTCCACACTCACTAGAAGAGGCCCTTCCAGAAGCCATCACTCTTCAGGGGCTGTCTATCCAGCCTCTCTCACCAGTGCTAAAATCACTAATAAATTAGTCCAGGACTGGGCTGGCTGACGTGCTTTGTAAGACATGGCCTGAGAGCTATGAGTTTGCTTCCCATAATGAATATCACATGCACACATCTGGGGCCTTAGACAGAAGTCAGTGCTCATTGCTGCACCTCTGGGCAGGGTGAAGGGGAGGGATCAGTCTCTAACCCAGGACAGTAGGTTCCAGCAACATGGTGACATCCACCACAATGGGGCTAGAGCAGGGTACAGGTGGAATGCAAAAAGCAAGGGCACTTGGGGAGGTGACCAGAGCCAATGGGGAATGTCTATTAGAGTATAAATTCAGGGAGAGGAGGGAAAAGGAGGTCACCCTTGTGCATTTACTGGCCTGTCTTATTGACTTATGGATCAGATTCCCCAAGAGCCTCTTGGGAAGCTCCCCTTGTGCTCAGTGATTGGAAGCCATCCTCTGGAAGGCAAACATGTGCCAGACACCAGTGATGAGAATCCCCTGAAAGGCATGGGCATGCACTGCTGCCTGCGGCAGAGGAAGGTAGGAATTCCCAGTTACTACCTCAGACCATGGGACAACACAGCATGCTCTTAGGACCGCAGAGTTTCCTGTTCTTCCTCTGCCATCTGGCCATTCCTGGAACCCATTGGCTCAGCCACTGCTATGCTGCAGGGTGTGCTGGACATGATGGTGAGAGAAGCCTGCACAAGCTTCTCCTCCTTCAGGGTGAAGATCCAGGCTCTAGTCAAGAGCTCAGCAAGGCTGTGTCCCAGAGCTGGAACATCAAGATTTGTCTACCTTTGCATCCAGAGGGAGAGAAATGTCAGCTGCAGATACATCCAAGCAGAACCATGGTGTAAAGGAACAGAACAATCTAAAGCAACATTTCTCAAATGTGGCCACCGTGGCTGCATGCGGTCACCAGGGGCTTTCCTTGTAGCCACAGCCTCCCGGGTGATGATGGGGAGGGGGCCGGGGAGTAACCCTCCCCCAGGGCCGCCAGCAGGGGCTGGTCTCTGTCCCCTTCTGGAGCCACAAACACTGTAGGAGCAGGCGGCCAGCGTGAGCTCCCCACCTTCCTGGAGACGGTGGGGCTCAGGCTTCAGGCTTAAGCCCTGGGGTGGTGGGTGACAGGCTCTGGCCGTGCGGCAGCAGGCTCCATCCCCCAGCCGCAGGGCTCCAGGCTCAACCCTCGCACATCACCCCTGGCCCTTACTGCCTCCTCCAGTCCCCATCTGTGTACCAGGGCCCCAGGCTCTTGCTCTGGGCTCACCTCCTTCATCTCCCCTGACTCCTGCTGCCTCCCATCTATCCCCCTATCACCCCTTGGCTCCCTGCCCACTTCCCCATCCAAGCTTGCCGGGGCTGAGTAAGCCTGCTGTGAAAAATGATATTGTTAATATCCCTTTTTTCACAGCCTCCCAGCTAGCTAGCAAGTCTGCTGTGAAAAGTGATATTAACAAATATACAAAAGGTCACTTTTCACAGCAGATTTACTAGCTAGCAAGTCTAAAAAAAAAAAACGCAACCAAAAAAAGCAAAACATGCAAAGCACCTTATTTGTGTTGCTGTTCTGTTGAGGCCCAGTAATGAATAGACAACTATACATTATTTTAAATTATTGAGTTGGCAAAAAACAACAACAAAACCCTCCATAAATAAATTACAATGATTTGGACGTGTTTTTGCACATAATTATTTGTTTTTCCTAAAGTTAATTAAGTCTTTTAGGAAAAATTGTCAGAGCGGCCACCAGCATGCGTTGGTGGTCGCACTCTGAGGCCACCCAAAAATTTGTTGCAAGAACTCCTGATCTAAAGGTCAGAGACAGTGATCCAGAGAGTGGAATTGATCACATGAGCTAGGGGAAAACTTGTGACCTTAAATTATTGACAGCTCCAGTGACTTCCTGCACTTGCCCTCCACCCTCCACCACCTCTGTGGGCACTGTTTCTACAGTAATTAATACACAGTGGGGGCTGGGAGTAAATGAATGAATGGCAGGTGTGAGCTACTGTGACGCAGGCTCCCATCAGTCCAAAGCAACAGCTGCAGCACTGCAGGGGGAAGTTGCTTGAGCTTTGTGAGCAATCTGATCTAGGCTTTCCCTAGCACCCCTCACCATGGTATCTAGGAACCAGATCCTCAAAAGTATTTAGGCTCCTAATTTCCATTGGCTTCCATTGATTGATGAAAGTTAGGAGCCTAAACATCTTTTAGGATCTGGGTCCAAGTGCTTCCCAGGTAAATTAGACTGGCATAGAGATCTCCCTATTGAATTTCCTGTGTCTTCAGCTTTCCTCCCTTCTGTGGTAGGACACATGCCTTCCTTTTGGAATTAACTGCCTATGGGCACCAGAGAGGTGTAAACCCGCAAGAGGGAAAGAGATGCATTGTGATCTCCAACACAGAAGATCTAGGAGTTATGGATGCAACTGAGAAAAGCAAAACAGACTGAACCTCCAACTCTCTTCCAAGGAAAGGGGTGGAAGCCCCATTGTTTGAAGCCCTGAAAATGTAACTGGACAAAGTCTGTGCAAATCCATAGTAGGGAATAATCCTGTAATGGCTGTGGTGAGGGGCCAGGCCGCCCAGAGGGGGGAGCAAGTGGAGCAATTTGTCCCAGGCCATGAGAGTTTTCAGGGGCCCCCCCAAGAGTTTTTGGCGGCAATTTGGTGGCGGGGGTCCTCCCGCTCCATGTCTTCGGCAAAGTGCCCTGAAGACCCGGAGTGGAAGAACCCCCGCCGCCGAAGACCCCAGGCCTCCTGAATCCTCTGGGCGGCCCTGGTGAGGGGGGTGGCCTAGTTTGGACCTTGGAGATCTCCTCTGTACCTAAGATGATGTGCAGCATTGAGAGACAGTGTTATACAGTGGTTATAGCTCTGGTCTAGACAGGCACAGGTCTAGGAGCCAGGACTCCCAA
This sequence comes from Lepidochelys olivacea, assembly GCF_965140295.1. Lineage (NCBI taxonomy): Eukaryota > Metazoa > Chordata > Testudines > Cheloniidae > Lepidochelys > Lepidochelys olivacea. The sequence goes on along the minus strand of NC_140413.1, from coordinate 149,837,266 downwards.
TTCTATTTCCAGCGCTGTCACTAATGTGCGACTTTGGGTTAACCACTTCACCTCTCTGTGCGTTAGCCTCTGTACCTGTAAACTAGGATAATTCTATACAGCTAGATGGAGATTATAGGCACCATCTATGTATAATGTTGGCTGCCGCATCCCATTACATAGGCGGCACAGGTCCCATAGGACTAAATTGGTTAAAACGTGCATGTCTGTAAAGCAAATCTTGTTCGTTCCTACCACTGTCATTGGTAAGAGACTCATTCAGTCTAATTTCTGGCACACACTAGTGTACACCAGCCTTGTCACCCACACAGCCTAGCCTAGCCAGCTCCCTGCTCACTTCTACCGCAGCCCGAAATCACCACCAGAGGGAGGAGGCAGGCCCAGACCACCTGAACAAACACAAGCCACAGCTGGGAATTGGCCGGGCAAACATCTGGGGCTCACACAGACCATCTCTTTCACACTCACACGGATTTTCTCTCACCCATAGCCGCACACACGCAAACTAGGCAGCGGGGCGGGGGAAGGACGCAAGCCGAAGCTTTCTAAGTGTTTGTTTTGCCCTTCCCCTGAAGGGGCTGGGTGCTAAGCTGTGCTGCCCCTGGAGCCAGCCATGTCCCAAGCCAGGGACAGACACTGGCCCAGATTCGCAAAGGACGCCTCCTCCCGCCCCACCTCACCCCACCCCACCCCGCGTGAACCTTCGCATGGAACCAGCCCTGCGAGCGGGAGGGGGAGAAGGATAGTAGCAGCGCGGGCAGCTGGAAGGGGGGAGATCCCGCTGGCTCTGGGGGCGGTGCCCAGCAGCTGCGGGGGCGTGCCAGGCTGCAAGGGGGCGTGCCGGTGGCGGGGGAATCCCGGCCGCAGCCGGGGCCAGCGAGGCGTGGCGCAGGCTGACAATGGCAGCGGACGGAAGCGCCTTCCGCGTTCGGGGAGGCGGGGCTCGGGTCTCAGGCTGAGCTAGGTTTGCGCTCGGCCCGGCTAGGCTCTCCATTCCGCTCCGGCTCCAGCTCCAGGCCGCTCGCCGGGCATGAGGCCGCCGCGGCCCCCGCTTGCCTTCCGGCCAAGGACCCTGCCCCGGCCGGGCCTCTAAGCGCCCCCTTCCTGGGCCCTCCTCCCCTGCTGCAGATTCCCCCCCTTTGCACCCTGCTGCCCCAGCCCGGCTCCCCGTTTGTGGCCCCTGCCCCAGCTCGGCTTCCCCCCTCGGTTCCTGTCTGAGGTCCAGACCCCCCCCCCGCCCTCTCTTTGCCCCCTCTGCCGGGTGCTTGGGGGCTGAGCGGCCCCACTACGCGCCCGCTGCCCTCGCACCATGTCTGGGCCGCGGGGCTCGGAGAGGAAGGAGAGCTCGGAGCTGGAAGAAGGGCAATGTGACTCGGGCATCTTCTCGATCCACTCCATCCGCTCCCTGCCCGGCCCGCCGGGGGATGGGGAGCACCCCCGGGGCCTCGGGGACACGCTGCGGGAGAAGGACGCCGGCCCCCTGGGCAAAGAGGGAACAGACGCCCTGGAAGTGGAGGAGAGGATCGACTCTACCTATAGCTCGTCCTCCCTAACCGAGCACCTGGCCGACCTGGGGCAGCTCCCCGAGGAGGAAGCAGAAACCCTGGAGGGGCTCAGCCAACAGCCGCTGGAGGCACTCACCTACATCTCGGAGGATGGCGACACGTGAGTGACCTTGTGGCTAGTGCTGCTCTCCCCCGGGCCCGGGAGGGACACCACAGGGAGGGGAGCCTAGTTTCTGTGGCCCCAGCCGTCCTTGGCTTCTAAAGGCAAGGGAGGCAGTTAGTCCTGCTTGTGGTTGTGGCTGTGATGTGGACACTTGTCCCTTGGGAACTGAGCAGCTCATCTCACACAGGGCCACCAAACAGCCATTAAATGCAAATGACTTCCAGCCACTGCTGTTCTGCAGTCACATTGACACCAGTGCCTCAGAGGTGAGTGGTTCTGTGTCCCATTCCCTACCCAGCCTTCCCCGTCACCTGGGACTGGTTGAGTCTGACACCACAAAGATAAGAAGCTGCATGTCTTTAGAGATAGCCAGTGCCCACCAAAACTTCGGAGTCAGATTGTAACTGGGGGGACTGTCAGTAGAAGAATCCATGTCCCATCGCCATACCTTTTTCTTCTTCGGAGTCACATGTAGGTGCTCAGCCCCAATGAAATGGGCTGGGTATTTAACAATTAATCTAAGATTGGGCGAGATCAAATGGAACTAGCAGAGAGAAAAAGAAATTGTGCAGATCCATTTACTTTTCAGGTCTGAGCAGTGGGACACGTGGATGGAGTTAGGGGTCTGGATAGGACGTGTGGTCAGAATGATACAGAAATACATGTGATGTGCCAGTGAGAAGCTGAGTTTCTTCTTGTTTTGTGGCTGCCAGGAAAATGGGAGGCAGGTTCCCTGGACAAAAATCTGCTCTTTTCACCTGTGAAAACTCCAAAGCACAAAGCTCTGGCAGCAAGGGAGATGACTCACCTGCATAGGCTGCTTTAGGTTGTAGCCACCTGTCCAAATCCGCTATGTTGGAGAAGACCTGATTACAAAACACTTTAGTTCCTTCTGTGCTGCTGGATAGAACCATGTTGGGGGGTATAGGGGTAAACTGGCTACAGCATAACATGTAAAAAGAAAAGGAGTACTAGTGGCACCTTAGAGACTAACTAATTTATTTGAGCATAAGCTTTCGTGAGCTACAGCTCACTTCATCAGATGCATCAGAATGCATCCGATGAAGTGAGCTGTAGCTCACGAAAGCTTATGCTCAAATAAATTAGTTAGTCTCTAAGGTGCCACTAGTACTCCTTTTCTTTTTGCGAATACAGACTAACACGCCTGCTACTCTGAAACCTAACATAACATGTGGGTCATATTCCTAGATCTAAAATGCCTTTGCAGGTTCTGTGGCTGAAGCTGATTCAGTTAGTAAGGGATTTTTGTGTGTCTAAAGAGGCAGTGGCCTAATCCTGCATCCCTTCTACTCCTCTGTTACAGCTTTAGGTGCTATTAGCCTCTCTAAGGCCTAGTTTACACTTACAAATCAGATTGACGTGTCACGCAGGGCTGTGAAAAATTTCGCGCTCTGAGCACCGTAGTAAGTTTGATCTAATCGTGGGTGTAGACAGTACTAGGTCGATGGAAGATTTCCTCCTCTAGACAAGCCCTAAGTGCTGTGACTTTGGTGTGTGCCAGGGGATCATTGTTTTCCCTTCCCCACTGTGTCTAGGAGATGGAGTCTATTGGAGAGTCTTCTGCTCATTTATCTGGTTCCATCTTGTAAGGTGCCTGAACCTGTTGCTTGTCACGCTGGCATGATCAGACCCTATCATAAGCCTTCCACTAACTGGAGAAGCAATTAACTCCCGGTGGCACTTTTCACTCCCTCCCCACAGGAGGCAGCTTTCCAGGGCTCTGCAAATGGCTGCAGCTGCACTACTGCTTGCATGTGCTCTCTCCCCTTTAAGGTGCAATTTAAAACAGGAAACCTTGAAAGAGTGAGGGGGAAAAATGTCTGCTACTTATGGCCGGGCCTTTGTGAGTTAGTGCTTAGAGAAGTGGGACTGAGTCCGAACTCCTGGGTTATATCCCTGGACCCTAACTCTGGGAGGGAGTGTGTTGTAGTGCTTAGAGCAGTGAGGCCGGACTCCTGAAAATGTCTAGGCCCAGGTGGGTCAGGAATAGCATGCAGAAGTGCTGAGCACTCACAATTCCAGTGGGACTCAGTGGGGGTACAAGTGCTCAGCACCTCCCTTGCGTTCTCAGTTTTTCTGTCTGTAAAATTAGGCTAATAATACTCACAAGGCTGAATGAATGAATGAAAGGGGCCAGAGAGGGCCCAGAGTTATTCTAGGGAGGCAGAAAAGATGACCCAATAGGCCTCTTCTGTTTCTGATTGTAGATTGCCCAGGAGCAGCAAGAGGAGAATTGCAATTGTCCCATCATGTGCCTTGCTTGAATTCATCCTGTGAAGCAGAGCCTGGGCTAGCATTAGAACCTCAAGCTGATTATTTCTCAGAAGGTTCATTGAGCAATAGCACTTCCTTGTAACCATTCTAATTATGAACACAAAAGTCCTGGGCTTAGAGCTAGTAGTTCCTGTTTCGTGAGCTGTCTGGGTTGATTCAGTCCCTGATCCTGAGTGGGCAAACCATCCATGATCTGGTGGGGGTAGAATGTGCTGTGGGTGCCCAGTGCCTTTTTTGGCTGCCCAACCTGTGATGCAGTTTCCTATGGGCTTGCCTGAGATTCTATGTCATTGGGAGCTCTGTCCTCAGTCTGACACTTGTGATGAAAGTTCATCAGTGGAGACAGAGATGAGCTTGTTACCAGCCACTTGAAATCCCATCAGGAGCCTCCCATGGAAACCTGCTTCAAAGGAGTGGGTGTAATTGATGTAGATTGGGGCAGCTGAGCCAAAACTGTGCCTGCAGAACTGAACCAGCTCTGCTCTGAAAACAAGAAGGGGCTCTGATGGTGCAGGAGGGGTTATAATGTATTAGCCCACCTGTCCTGGAGAAATGGGTCTGATCACAAGTGAAAAGAGTTAGGCCTCTGCCTCATCCTTGGTGGATATTTGATTGAGTTACACAATCTGCTGTGTAATTGGCAGTTTCTGGTTTGGAGATGCCAGGACTAGAATAGCAGGGGGGCTGCATGTCATGGCTGAGTTATATTGGCAGAGCTGGAATAGTAGGAATGCTGCAGGTCAGGAGTGCGGGATCAGCAAAGTTGTGGGGTGGGAGTATTCAAGGACTGGACTAGCAGGAAGTAGTGCAGTCAGGAATGAGGAATGCCAAGGAGGATTGTGGGTCAGGGTTGAGATGTGTTGGCAGAACTGGGTGGGTGAGATCGAGTCTAACCTCTGGAATAGCAGGGGGCTACCAGCCAGGACAGAGATACTTTGGCTGAGTTCTAGGTGGGAGTTGTTTGACATGGCAGGAGACGTGCTCCAATGGTGGGCTGCTCCCAGGCATGCCAACGTTATCCTCTGCCTGGTAATGTCCAGCTTCTCCTCTTGAACTGACAGTTTGTCTCTGCTAAATTGGATCCCAGGGGAATGACTCTCTGTGGAAGTTGGAGAGGGGTTTTCCAGCCTGGGAAAGGTCTGGCTGGCTCTGGGCAGGCCAGAGAGTAATGCTTGATTTGTGTCCTGGGCTCCTAATGAACTCACCCTCTTTTTAGGGAGTGACTTGGAGAAACTCCCTGCCTCTTGCCCTCAGCAGGGAGCTGCAGCAGGGAGGTGGAGCAAGCTGCCCATTGTTGCTTTTGAGGGGGGATGGGATAGGATTTTCATTCACATTCCTGCTCTGGGCAACCCCCACACCGCCGTCACCACCACTGGTGTTGCTGACTGCTGGCATGGAGGTTGTGCCTCGGTTTCCCCCATGTGTTCTAAGTCAAAGGTATTTCATCTTCCTGCTCTCAACCTTCTTGGGCTAATACTCCAGGGCAGCCAAAGCATGGCCCCTGAAGCTCCACCAGGCTGAGGCCTATACCTCCAACACTGATGGGTTTACTGGAAATCTCCAACTACGTTTGGATGAGTAGACTGCATATCCCAGCATGCAATGCTCCATCTTGCCCTGAGTAACCAGGCCCCATTGCATGATGGGGGCCCTAGTGCTCACAGGGTTCACCTCCATATGTGGGGGCATATGGCAGCCACTGTCTTCAAAGTAGGGGTGTGGCATCTGCAGCCCCCTCACTTGGGCAAAGCTTGGGGGTCCCCAGCTTAGCCCGCTGCCTGGGAAACAGTCTCATTGGTTCCTTCGTATGGAAATGGGGCCAGAGCTATTTTGGTAGCGCCAAGGTCTGTCTGTGGTGTCTCAGAGGAGGAGGGGAAGCCTCACTTCCTCCCCCGAAGTGCAGTTAGTGTCGTGCCTGCTGATGGGAAATCACGTGCTGGTGACTTGGGGACTGAGGGCTGATAATCAGGAATCAGGGTGGGTTCATGAGTTAATGCAGGTCCTGGTCCCCAAGGAGATGCAGTTTTAGTCTTCTCTCTGTGTGGTGGTAACTGGAGGCTGTGGTGGCTAACGCTGATGGGCATTTTTCTTGCTTTGTTCTGGCCTGCTTGCAACTATTCAGTAATTACTGTGCCCTATGCCCCCCACTGAGTGTCTCAAGAGTTGCAGGCAAGGTCAGCAGCTCCCCACAGTAACTGAAGTCAAGAGACCAGCTGCCAGCACCTGACCTATTGTGCTGTCCTGAAGCAGTGTTCTTGCAGCAGCAAGGCTGAGATTGTGCACATTCAAAGTCACTGCTCCTACACACTATCGCTCACTCATCCCCTCCAGGAGGGCGTTCATAGTGCTGATTATGCCATTCAGTTTCACACCACTGTATGTGCAAAAGAGGGAAAAGAATCACTGGCACTGGGAGAACCCTGGGCAAGCTAGATGCAGTTCAAAGAAGGGCAAGTAAAAGAGGGGTCAGGCAGGCTGAGTTAAGGGGAAAGATTAAAAAAGCCTGGCGAAGGGATGACTGGGGGAAGAAGTGTGAATTTGCTGCCCAGGAGGGGGGTGGGATGGAATTAAGCAAATGGAGATTTAAACTGAATCTCAGAAAAGCTTCCAGGCACTGAGACATATTAGGCTGAGATTGGCTCACAAGGGAAGGTTTAGAAGCCCAATAGCTTAAGATCAAACTGTAGTAAATGAATATTAGAGACCAATCCTTCCCTGGCCCCTGCAGGACTGGATGGTCAAACAGGGCTTTCCACCTCTACCATCTATGATTCTAACCGCTAACTCTTCGGCTGGTCGGATGGAACACAGAATATCTCCTTCAGGTGGGGTTTGGCTTTGTAAATGTAACTTTCTCTCGTTTCAAGCCAGAGGTGCCAGTGTCTTTTTATATGAGGCCAACCACATGTCCAGCTAACTCATTCACCTAGGGTACCACTAGACTGCACGTTCCACTGCTGCTTCATGTGTTCTGGGCTGCACGTGTAGCATATTCAAGAGTCCAGCTGCTCTTGTTTAGAAGGCACACTCCCAGTTCTAGGCTTAACTAGGCTGAAAACCAAACAAAATGTTAGGAAATCTGCAACAGGGAACAATCCCGGATGGGATCTAAAGGGGCTTCCCTGGGCCAGATTATGCCACCCTTATGTTGGGTAGTATCTCACGCTTGGGTCATCCTGTTGATTTCTGTAGGGCTGCCCACAAAGTAGGGTACCATTCAGTATGAGGAAGGTTAGCCCAGTCTGAGCCTGTGGTGCTTGTACATCCATTTTTCACTCCTTTTCTCCTCCATTATTCTGGGGTGCTCCCCCCTCCCATTGATTGTAATGGCCTTAAATAGTCTGTCCCTGTGTGGGGTTTGGGATGGTAGAAGGGAGAGATCCTATTCCCCATAAGAAGGCCATAAAGAGGCCTCCTGCTTCCATTTTCCTCCTTCCTGGAATGTACCAAGCTGGAGATGCTCTTCCCAACGGCAGGCCAAAAGACTGCAGGGAAAGGTGGCTTGGGGTATGTGCTCACACAGCCCCAGGCCTGGAAAAATACACCCTGAACTAAGCCTATGAGCCAGTCTGAAATACATCCGTGCCCTGAGCCACAGCTCCTCCTGCCTGGTCTCCTAGTGGTTGGGTACCCCAACTACTTTGGGGCCTGAAGATGCCAGTCTCCTGCCGGCTAAACTCCACCATCAAATCAGTCAATCTGTGCGAGGCCACCCCTCCAGAAAACAATTGCTTCCACCTCCCACTACACACACAATAGATGAGTTCTTGGTAGCCTCACCTGCCTCACTAAATCAATTTATGCTGGCTCCAGAAACAGAGCCGTCTGTCGGGATGGCATGAGAGATGGGGGCTGAGTTTCTTCTTCTCCTGAATCAGATCTCTGCTCACTGTTTTCAGGCAGGCAACGGACTCTGGAGTGCGTGGCCTTTCCTACAGGACCCACTCATACACAAAGAGCCTTATGCCGTGGTGGTTTGGCCTCCAGGTGCCAGCCAGGGTGGCAATGCCCCTACCAGCAGCAGCATTGGCGTTGTCTCTCTGCAGATGTCATTGCATTGGTCACATGTCACAGCCGTAAAAGCTGGAGATGTGGTTTTTTTTTTTAATGATAGCTCAGACTGTGCAGCGATTGAAGCACTCGCCCAGGAGAGATTCCCACTTGCCTGGGTGAGTGGATTTTTCATGCCTGGCCCCTGTCTCTAGCAGGGAACTTTCCAGTCACCTTTATCCCAGGCTTGTCTTCTCTCACCCCAAACCACCTCCTGCTGTTGAAACTGCAGGTTAATGGTTGGAGGACATTGGCAGAAATGTGTGTGGGGAGCCCAGGGCTGGAATAGTGGGGAGGCGGAGGCTGTGGGTCAGAAGTGAGGTAGGCCATCAGAGCTGTGGGTGGGGAACTCAGGACTGCAATAGCAGAGATGCTGTAGGTCAGGTGTGAGATGCATTGGCCCAGTTGTGTGGTAAAGGTTCCTGCTGGTCAGTTTGTTTTCTGAGGAAGGGGTTAGCAGGGAATGTTAAAAGGGAAAACAGAATAACTGGAATTTCTGTGCTGCTCTCCTCAGGAATGTGTGCTCTCTGTTTTCCAAATCGTCCCGCTGCTGGCTCTATTTCCTCCTTTCCTCCCATGAATGATCAAGTGTTTACTGCAAACACTGATATTTGCATGATTTCCCATGCCTCTCCTGGGAGAGAGCAGGGAGAAGAGTGTGAATTTTCTCTTTAACACGTGGGCAGGAAGGGGGGTGGGGATGGCAGTTATATAGAACAAATCATGTCCGATGTTTGATCCCTTGTTCTGGATACTTGTAGGCTGAGTGGGTGGATGGGACTGTAGGGCAATGCTGCCTGACTAGGGATCTCAAAGCCCTTTATGACTGGGAATCAATTAAGATTCCCAGCCCCTCCCAGATCGGGATCTGTATTACCAACCCCATTTCTTGAAGGGGAGAGACTGAGGCACAAAGCCTAAGTGTTTCCCCAAGGTCTGATAGCAAGTCAGTGGCAGAAGTGGGAATAGAGCCCAGGATCCTAGTCCCTTACTTTAACCTCAATGAATCTGTGGTGATACTAAAGCTTCTCTTGCCATGTGATTGGGATTAACCCCCAAGTGTAGAAGCCATAGTTCTCGAGTCATCCTCTCCTCTGCTTTCCCCCTCTTTCAAGTACATGAGCTGCTTGGAGCAGGGTGTAAACCATCCAAAGCTCTGTATAAAGTTGTAATTAATCCAGGACCATCCAAGATGTCACAGCTGTGGCTGTGCTGCGTGGTGAGCCCACTGGGACATTCTCAGGAATAGAACTCTGACCCTCCTGCTCCAACTGGGTGTCTCCCAGTTAAGCTAAAAATAATCTCCATTAGCTGCTCATGGGTTCAAATCCCCACGGGGGAGCAGTACAGATGCTATGACCCACAGGTGAGGGCTCTGGATTCCATGCAGCAGAAGGTGGTGAATGTATGTTTGCATCTGCGTTCTCTTTGCCTGTCTGACTAGTTCATTACAATATTATTATTTCTGCTACAATAGAACCTAGAGGCCCCAGCTGAGATTGTGCCTAATACAACAGGGCCCCAGGACAAACACAGAGCTGGCTATTTCAATAGACAGGGGAGACAAATGGTGTGAGAGGAAATGGAGGCTGAGGAAGGGGAAGGGTCCCCTTGCCCGAGATCACCCAGCATACTGGTGGCAGGTCTGAATGCCAATCAAATGACCTATCCACAGGGCCACACTACCATCGCCCTTTGCAGTTCCATCACCCCCCTTAACTGTCCTTCTGCACACACCCCTTTCCCAAGCTCCCCTCTCCCAACGCAACAGCCTACTACCTCAGTTGTCCCACCAGCTTAGTTCCCCCGAACACTAGCAGTTGTGAGGGGTGAAAGAGGGGCTGAGTTAAGGGTGTGGTGTGTGGTCGGTGGTGTACGGTAGCTGTGAAAGAGGGGCTGAGTTAAGGGTGTGGTGTGTGGTCGGTGGTGTATGGTAGCTGTGAAAGAGGGGCTGAGTTAAGGGTGTGGTGTGTGGTCGGTGGTGTATGGTAGCTGTGGCAATGGGAAGTCATATGCTTGCAGGTGAAGGAGTAGAGGGTATATTTTGCTTGGTGGCTTGCCTGTCCATTTCCTTGATTTTGGGGTTTGTGTTAAATGTGTGTGTGTGGCAACCTCAACTGCTTGGCAACAAAGCCTTTTTTATGTTAATAATTGTGGTGGTAGTCATGTCCGTCCCAAGGTATTAGAGAGACAAGGTGGGTGAGGAAATATCTTTTATTGGACCAACTTCTGTTAGGTAGAGACAGGCTTTCCAGCTACATAGAGTTCTTCCTCAGGTGTGAGTTTGGGTGTTGTCCTCTTTGCTGTGGGGTGAGGCAGCTGGCCAGACCAGTGGTATTCTTGGAGCTGTATGGTCATCATTGGCAATATTGAGGCCTAGGAAAGAGTAAAGAAGGCTGAGGCCTCTGTGCCTCGTGCTTTGCAGGGTCAGAGGGTTCCCACTTTGGCACAAGATAATCCTGATCCCTCGCTTGCATCATCATGACGCCCTGCTCTGTAATGGGGCCGAGGCACCAACCTTTCATGCCGCTGGCTCATCCCTCAGCTCTGGTTCTGCACGCGGAGAACTTGAGACAGTTGGGATCTCTATGCCTGTTTCAGGAAGTGAAGGACTGCCACATGATACAGGGGGGAAAAAATGCGGAAATGAGACTGGTGGGAGACAGAGTGCAGGGGCAGGGGAAATACTCCCAACAAGGCATGGCCTAGATGGCACCAACTTCCCGGTGAAAGTCCCAGGCACTGATTCAGCAAGACATGCAGTGGGTTGCTAGTCCCCTAGTGCCTTTACATGCCGGTCCTCAAAGAGCTCTACAGGGCTTTAAAGGTGGGGCAGTCATATTCCCTCCGTTTTACGGGCAGGGAAGGTGAGTCCCCTCACTCGGCCAGGGTCATGCAGCGCAGTCACCTTAAACCAAAACCGTTCTACTGAGAGCTGGGGGCGGATTGACAGACTTGGGTTTTCAGCCTTAAGCTTGTGACTGGCCCACCTTTCCCCGACTACCAGTTCTGGGTATGATGTGGTGCGTGTGTTGGGGGGTGGGGGATTCCTGAGGGTGGGGACTGGCTTGGTAGGAATTACAGAGGGCTCCATGTACTTTCATGCCGGGCCTGGCCTCAGTCTCCTGGGAGCTGTTTGGCTCCAAAAAGTGAAAGCAGCAGAAGTTTAAAGTTCAGTCAGAATTGCCCTGGAAAGTCCCATCTGCTAAGACTTCTTATCTAATGCATAGGGGCTGAGAAGTGAGGCCACGCCTATAGCCCTGCTGGCAGGGGGACTGGGAGGGACGCAGTGGGAGCTGGCTTATAGAAACAGGGGCTGTCCCTGGTAAATGGGGAGGGAGGCCCAGCTGCAGGAGCCACCAAGGACCTTGTCTATGCTGAGGTTGTCTGGTAGTCTCCCAGTGTCTTTTCCCTGGTGTTGGTAATGGTGCAATTGCTAGGTAAATGGGGCCCAGATGCTTTTACTGCCATGCCCGCTGAGCTACACACAGCTCTGCCAATGCCCCTCTGTCCTGACCAGCAGCCCCCACAGCCCCCCTTCCCCTAGTACCCTCCAGTGGAAACCTTGCTTCTCTCTTTCCCCCGACAACCAGAGGCTGGTTCCAGTAGGTATTTTCCTTGCTGAATGCCCCATACGCACAGCTGTCAGTTGCTCTTCCCCCTACGCTGGGAGCTTTAGCTGTGCAAGGGGCCCCCTCCCCCACCCCCATTTGTTGCTCAAACTGTGGGTGGCCACTCCCTCCAGTGCAGCCGGGGAATTCCCCATGCCCATGTGACCTGGGGCTTCCCCCGGGACAATGCAGTAAGGCACAGAGGCTTGGTTTGGCTCTTCCTGCTGCTCCTTCTGCCTGAAGGGGACCAGCTTGGGGTCCCCTGGATCCTGGCTGCTGACAGACCTGAGCTGCTGTTCCTGCTCAGCAATGAGGTCGGGATAAGCTTCCAGCATGGCCCAGAAGAAGGCACCAAAGTCGCCCCATGTAGAACTCCTCCAGACCGAACTAGTCCCTCTCTCCATCCCCCTTCAAGAGACTACCAGTCACATCGGCCACCAGGCCCAGTGTGCCATCCAGGACACCTGGCCCTCCACCTTTCATGCCCTCCCCTGGGGGCCCCCCAGCACTCCAGCCTTTACGCTGCAGTAGTCACCTTGGGGAGCTGCCGAGACCAGAGGGGTTGAGGTGCCCCCAGTAAATGAGCAGCACTCCTTATCTTACTTGTGAACAGCAGCTTCTCCATGCCTGGCCCATGGTGACACCTGGACAGGGAGCAGCTGGTGAAAGCTGAGCCCAGGCGCACCTCCTCTATAACTTCCCCCTGTGGCTTCAGGACTCCTCAGTGTTGTTAGTGCCCCAGTGTCTCCCCCCTCACTCCCACCTGCAACCTGCCAGAAGATTGTGTCCTTTCCAGTGAGACCCCAAGCTGGCCATGCTGCCTCGCCTGTCCCTGGCCTCCCGGCACCGTTACTGCAACACACTATGATGCCACTTGCCCTGAGAGCAGTATGTCCCTAACAAAGCCACCATCCCCACCATTGCATCAGCCTGGTGCTTTGCTCTGCAGTGAATGCCGAGTCCAGTTCAAGGACGCTGTGGTGGTGTTCAGAGCCTTCCCTGAGGTTGGGCCTACCTCCCCTGGCAATCAGCTTTCCCTTCACCACTGGGCCGTCCCGCACCATGTGGGAGCCAGAGTTCTCGCAGGAGGTGGCCTGAGGCTGGAACAGACTCCCACAGGAGATCAGAGACCTCGCTGTGATCAGAACAAAATGCAAAACTTGCCTCTGGCTTAGCCTGTAGCACACATGCAACCACCCCCTCATTTTCACCCCCTCCCGCGCAGTACATGCTAACCCAGCTCTCTGTCCCGCAGCCTGGGAGTGGGTCCTTGAAGCTAGAGTGGCATTACTGTTTCTATCTTTAGAGGCCTTGGAGATGCTCTGGGGAGATGGGGGACAGGTCTGGCTAGAGAGGGAGTTCAGGAGGGGTTCATAGCTCTGCTTGGGGGTGGCTTTTGGCGCTGAAGTAATGACAGACGTTCTGTGCGGGACTGGAAATTCCCTTCAGATTTCTCACTCTTGTTCTGACTGCTCGGGGTGCGACAAGGACTGGTGTGAAACTCGCACGAGTGCGGCTCGTGGGCTCTCACACGTGTCTCTTGGTGTCTGGGGCCTTGGGCTCCAGTCTTCTGTGCAGATTTCTGTGGGGGCTGAGAGTTGGGCCCAGGTGGGGCTGCGGGCTCCAGCAGACAGTGGCGGGTGCTTAGTCTTGGTAGATATATTTCCATCTGGTCAGCTGTGCCCCCTAACCCAGCACTGGTGGTCCCATGGGGTTGGGGAGAGGGGTCTGGTAATCCAGTTCTGATTTTTCTCTCTTCTCCTGCGGACCCTGGCCCAGTTCATTCCCAGACCAGTCTGAGCTGGGGCAACCCACTCTGTCTCGGTGGATGAGGGGACTCCAGAGAATGGCAGGTGGTCTTCAGCTAATCTCCTGGATCCCTCCCACACTGTATCCCACGCCCCTGCTGCCTGCCCTTGAGTCAGGAAAGCAGAAGTGCTGTGGCTGCAGGGAGGGGGAGGGAGTGGAATTCCCCTAGGAGCTGCTGGCCAGCACTAGGTCATGGTTCCCTTGCTGCCGCATCTCCCTGGGTCGGGGAATGTATTCCAGGGCTCCCTAGGGTTTGTGTCCTAGCAGGAACGACTCTACCCTTCCTGCCTCTGAGAGTCTGTCTGGGTTGCTGGGTCTGGGTCTCGGACAGGAGCTGGAGGGCCAAGCTCTCATGGGCTCTGCAGAGGCATAAGGATCCCCTCATGTTGCTAATAGGACTTGGCATTCGCTCTGGCCTCCTTAGCCACCTCTCTGTTGGCTGCTGAGCTGGCAAGGGGTGGGGGACCTCTATTATTTGTGAGGCTTTTTGGACTCCTAGGATGAATGGGGTCCCTTCTGCCCATGATCTGTCTCAGGCTGCCTCTCTGTGGGCCCCAATCTGCATGCCCGTCGAGACTGTCCACATGGGACGCTCGGGCTGGCTGCAGTGGGGGTGACTGTCCTGAGCTCAGGTGGGGAATGCTAGGGGGTAGAAGTGAGTGAGTTGGGGTCACCTGGTAACACCCCTGCAAATGGGCCATAGAACCACCCCTAGCTGGACCTGGGCCTAGCCTGTGCAAGGCAGCTCTGCCCACCCTGCCTGTGCTCAGGAGAACCTGTTTGGAGAGTGGGTGGAGGCCAGTGAACCCACAGTCACTGAACCTGTTTCTCTAAGTGGCCCATGTTGGCAGGGAGCTGCTCCATTCCCTTCTGCCCGACACCAGGAATTGGGCACCTTGGGGATCTGCTCCCTTGGCTGGGTGGGTATGTCTGTGCCAGGCTGATGTGGCATGGGCATTGAGGGTTTCCTCTCCCAGTTCCAGGGCTGGGGGCATGGAAGCGTTTGTGTCTCTCTGGGGTAGTGGTGTGGGAGCGACAGGCTGGGCGCCGTGTGGGAACCGCAGCACTGACCCATCTCCTCCTCTGCAGGCTGCTGCACCTGGCAATCATCCATAGCTTCCCAGCACTGGCATTCTTCTGCATCACCCACCTGCCCACGGAGGTGCTGGAGATCCAGAACGACTTGTTCCAGGTATGTACTTGGGGGAGGAGGGTGCTCCAATCCGGGTGATCCCCTGTCAGCCCTCAGGAATGGCCTAGCAGGTGGACCTGTCCAGATTAGCCATTCCCCACACCCCCATTCCCCCAGGCCCTGGCCTTGTTCCTCATGCCCCCAAGGCTAGTGCCTTGGCCCCCTGAGGATCTGTGATGCTCTCACCCCCCAGGTCAACGCTGCAGGTATTTGGGGTGCCTTAGTTGAAGCAAGTTATGCAGACAGCTGCCTTTGGCTGGTGTGTGGGGTACCCAGATAGGACCCTGAAAATGCAGACACTCAGGCCGGCACTGTATGCAGCCCCATAGTTATCAGAGGCCCCAAGCCAACATGAGCACCCCTGGGGGTGGAGCTGCCTGGATCTCCCCCCAACCCCCCCGGAGTGAAGACTGCGGTGTTCCCACTTCCCTCACCCAGGGGAGGCTGTGGCGGTTGGTAGCTTGTACTACTTCCGCGGGCCCTGCCTGGGGTGGCCCACTGCTGTCATCCCTTGCCAACTGCCCCAACCTGTGGGGCCCCTGTGCCCTCCCGATGCCACCCCTGACCCTTCACTGTCTTGCTGCCCACAGACCCCACTTCACCTGGCCGTGTACCTTGAGCAGCCCGACGTGGTGAGGGCGCTGATCCACAATGGGGTCAGCCTGGACCTGCAGGACCGCAATGGCAACACCCCTCTGCACGTGGCCTGCGAGCAGCAGAACCTGGAGTGCGCCAAGCAGCTGCTGCAGGAGCTGGGGGCGAGCACAGAGCCTCGAAGGAGCCTGCAGGACCTGCAGCTCCAGAACTGGCAAGGTGAGAAGCAAGGCAGGGGTGTCAGAGGCGGTGCCCAGCTCCGTAGCTGCAGGGTAGGCGTGTGATGGGTGCTAGGCTCCACGCTGAGATGCCCTAGGCAGAGATCGTCTCTCTGTGCAGTGTTTGTGCTCGGCACTAGATAATGAGGCTCTGGTCCGCGACTGGGGCTCCTTGGCGCTACAGGAATACAGTACAATAATAGCTGCCTCTGGGTCTCTCTCCTCCCCAGGCTTAGCCTGTCTGCACATCAGCACTTTGAAGGGGAACCTGCAGCTGATGGGACTGCTGCTGCGGAGTGGAGCTGACATTAACGTCCAGGTAGTACACGGGCTTGTGGGTGAGGGCAGCTGGCCTTGGCACTGCCAGCTGTATTGCTCTGTGCACCTTCCCCAGATCAGTGTCCTGAGGAGTCTCTGTACCCTCCCGGTTTCTGGAAGCTGGTTCCCCAGGCGGCTGCAGGTTAGATGGGGCATGGGCCCTGGCGGGCACCAAACTCCCAAATGGATGTTCCCAGCTCCATGCCGAAGCCTCTCCAGATCTGCCTGGTGGCAGGCAGAGGGCAGGGCCAGCAGGTCCCCTTCAGGCTGGTGGCAGGTGCCCATTGTGATACAGTCTGTGCGCCCCATTGGGGTTCCATCCCCTCGCCCTGGGCCCTACACTGGCAGCTGCAGGGGCGGGACAAAGCGTGAACCCATTCTAACACACTGGGCACTGCTGTTTCTAGGATGGCACAAGTGGAAAGACGCCCCTGCACCTGGCAGTGGAGAGCCGTGACCGTGAGGCAGTTCAGTACCTGCTCAGCAAGGGGGCCCACGTGGATGCCCTGATGTACAACGGCTGCACCCCGCTACACCTGGCCGTGGGCAGGAAGGATGCTGCCATGGCAGCCATACTGTACCACTCAGGGGCTGACACCCTGCTGAGGAACATGGAAGATGAGACTGCCCAGGACCTGGCCGATGGCAATGATGACGTGAGTCTGTCCGTGTGCTCCCCTGTGGGGGGAACATGTGATGGGGTGTCCAGGGAGGAGGCTGTGGCCCTGGGACAGGAATGCTGGAAACGGTGGCTGCTTCCAGTCCAGCAGGAGGCGCCGTAGGGCTCTCGGGGGGAGTGTGCAGTTGCCGTGTCTGTCCCCACCCTGCTTAGAGGGGCATGGCAGTGCGCTGTGTACTCTCATCAGCGCTAACTCACCATTAGTTGTGCATTTCCCCTGGGGTGTGTGGGATGGCTGGGCTGTGTTGGCCCTGGCTCCAGATGCATTCAGTCCCCAGGGAACCTGCTCTCCTTTGGCCTCTCTGGCACTAACCCTGACCTCTCCATGCCTGTTGCCTTGGCAGCTCCTCGCCCTCCTGCCTTTCGATGACCTGAAGATCTCGGGGAAGCTGGTGGTGTTCTCCGACTGAGCGACCAGACTCTGACTGAGGGGTCCGCCCCTGGCTCCCTACGCCCGATGGGACCCCACTCACCCAGCCATGGCACTACAGCTGGCAGGAGTGGAGCCGGCTCAGGAAATCTTTCCCCTTGTAGTGGGCTCCGTGGCCCCCAGCTCTCCACCCAAACACCCTTCCCTGAGCAGGTGGAAGTTGGAGGAAGTTGCATGCGCTGCATGGGACCCTCGGATGATGCGTCGGGGCTGCTGCTGCTCTTTCCCCTGCCTGCAATGGGAGTGGCCAGCAGGGGGCTCTGGTCTCAGACTGCATGGAGGAGCAGCTGGGAGGGGGTGTTTCCTGGTCCCAGACTGTGCAGTAGGGAGTGCTTCTCCCCCACACCTCCAGACACTGCTGGAGCAGTTGCAGGGGCTCCCACTGCCCTTCCCCAGGAGACGCAGACTCCCATAAACCCTTCTTCTGTACACTCAAGATCAGGACCTCGTGATTCCCTCAGTGACCACTGGGGGCTGCGCGCTCTGACTTCTTGCCGCTTGAAGGCTTCAGCACCCCCATGAGCAGAATTGCCCTGTACCCCAGCCAGCCCCTCCCCAACCAGGAGGGAGCGGGGCCAGACTGGACATGAAGATGAACAGGAGGGAGCCCTCCTCCTGTGGGTGGAGCTGGATGGGAGGTACAGGTTTCCTTCTGGAGAGGGGCGCAGAACCCAGTGCAGGGGCACCTCTGCCTCTTCCCAAGGAAATCCCATACCCTGCTCCCTGAGATTCCCTGTCTGTCTCCCTATGTGAGCCCAGCTTAGCTAATGCTGCTCCCTGCTTGGGCAGTTCCGTCCAGACAACTTGCACTCCCAGCTGCAGTCGTAGCTAGACTCAGAGGAGGGAGGGGCTGGGAGACCTGGTGTTTTATCCCCAGCTCTGCCACTGAATGGCTGCATCACCCTGGACAAAGTGCCTTTCCCTTCCTTGTGCCTCAGTTTCCCCCTCTGAAAGGGTTTAACAACACCGACCCACCCTGCAGAGCAGTGCGCACACGCTTGTGTGTGAGGAGCTTAATCCAGTGACATCAGTAAAGGACCTGGAGATTCTCCAATGGAAATGGCTGGAGAGGGGCCCAGGGTTCTTCCCCTGATGATTAGCCACTTCCCCTCTTTGGGCTGCCATGTGTGTCCCCACCCCACCCCCAGCATGGCTGCCTCCCTGTGGCAGGTGTGTAGAGCAGGGGTGGCCAACCTGTGGCTCCGGAGCCGCATGCGGCTCTTCAGAAGTGAATACGCGGCTCCTGGTAAAGGCACCGACTCCGGGGCTGGAGCTACAGGGGCCAACTTGCCAGTGTGCCGGGGGATGCTCACGGCTCAGCCCCTGGCTCTGCCACAGGCCCTGCCCCCACTCCTCCCCTGAGCCTGCCGTGTCCTCACTCCTCCCTCTCCCCTCCCAGAGCCTCCTGCAGGCCACAAAACAGCTGATCGGGAGGGGGAGGCACTGATCGGTGGGGCTGCCAGTAGGTGGGAGGTGCTGGGGGCAGGGGGAGCTGCTGAGGGGCTGCTGATGTATTATTTTGGCTCTTTGGCAATGTACATTAGTAACTTCTGGCTCCTTCTCAGGTTCAGGTTGGCCACCCCTGGTGTAGCTAGTGTAGCATTTGGGAGCCAGGGGGGGAGCCATGGTGCCTGTGACCCCATGTAAGCTGGTGACATTCTCACAGCTTTGGAATAGCTGTTTATTGTGTGGGGGGCAAGTCCTGGATGGGGCAATCGCCCGGGATGCTCTGGAGAGCCTGTTCCCTTTTCCTGAATTCTTGGAAGGGCAGCTGCAATAGTTTTGCCAGGAAAAGCTGCAAAACTTCTTAGCAAACACTTTGTGAGCCTAGCCGCAGCCTCTGCGGCTCCTCTGGGCAGCTCAAATCATTGGCTGTCTTTATCTCTCTCCCTCCTCTTCCCCGCCCCCCCCGGGTATTTTAGCACTTACACCCTGCTGTGGTCACAAATGAGTTGAGTTTAAAGGCCTCAGCCAAAATCTAGTGGCAATGGCTCTGGAGCTGCTCAAACTAGCTCCATCTTCATTTTGATGTGATTGGTGGGGTCTGCCCAGGAAAGGCCCAGGACTAGAACAGTGTAGGGGGTGGGATGTAAGAGCCTTTTAAAATACTCTGGTTTCCCTTTTTAAAACAAGGTCTCAGGAAAAAAGTAATAATCTGTTCTGTGCTGCCCCCTTGTGGCTGGTGATGGTATTGCAGCACCTCCCCACGCTGGTGTTTTGCCAGCGCTCCTTGCGTGGCTAGGTCTCTCAGTCCTGAGCCCCTGGCAAGGTGTGGTTTGCTGGATGCTCTGGTGACGGGGGAGCTCTGGTGTCATGCTAGGGAAGCACTTATGGCCTGAGCTGTCGCCGGTGGTTAGGGAGGGGGCATTCAAATGTTATTTAAAGAATAAAGGGATCAATCCTGTAGAAAATTATCTCGGTATTGATACCACTCTTCTTCCCCTCTCTCATGGCTCTGTGCAGAGGAAGCAGCCAGCCCAGGGGGGCTGCCACTACTCAGCCCCCAAAGGAGGCGCTCTGGGAGCTGGGGTGAAGTCATGGCAGCAGGATGGTGCAAGTGCTGGAGCTGTGGTTCTGGAAGTACATGTGCCCTGAGCCTGTTGGTGGAGGCTGACCACCAGTGTGCTAGGACAGGGCCTGGAGAATTCTGGGTGCCAGGCTGGAGCGCTGCCCATTCGGTCCTTGTCCCAAAGGCAAACAAACAAACTGGGGCCTTCGTTGGCCGAGTTGCACTTGGATCATTCCAAACAGCTTTCTGCAGGACCTTGTGTGGCTCGGAGGACCGAAGTGGTGAGAGCAGAGGCCTGGCAGTCAACGCTTTGGGGCTCTATTCTCAACTGCAGGAGGGGAGTGTGGACTGGTGTCTCACAAAACTGGGTGACTGGGCAACAAAATGGCAGATGAAATTCAGTGTTGCTAATGTGAAGAAATGCACATTGGAAAACATAATCTCAACTATACATATAAAATGATGGGGTCTAAATTAGCTGTTACTAATCAAGTAAGAGATGGTAGAGTCACTATGGATAGCTGTCAGACAACGTCTGCTCAATGTGCAGCGGCCATCAAAAAAAGTTAACAATGTTAGGAACCATTAGGAAAGGGATAGATAAATTAGAAAATACCACAATGCCTCTATAACTCCATGGTATGCCCACATCTTGAAGACGGTGTATGGTTCTGGTCGCCCCATCTCGGAAAAGGTACAGAGAAGGACAACAAAATAGTTAAGGGTATGGAACAGCTTCCCACGGAGGAGAGATTAAAAAGACTAGGACTTTTCAGCTTGGAAAAGAGCCGCCTAAGGGGTTATGATAAAGGTCTATAACATCATGAATGGTGTGGAGAAAACAAATAAGAAAGTGTTATTTACCCAATGAAATGAACAGGCACCATGTTTAAAACAAAAGGACCGTACTTCTCACAATGCAGTCACACTGTGGAATTTGTTGAGGGCATGTTGTGAAAAGTTTAAAAAAGAAATTGATAAATTCATGGGAGGCTAGGTCCATCACTAGCTGTTAGCTAAGGTGGTCATGGACACAACCCCATGCTCTGGGTGTCCCCAGGCCTCTGACTGCCAGAAGCTGGGACTGGTTGACTGGATGAATCGCTTGATAGTTGCCTTCTGTTCCTTCCCTTTGAAGTATCTGGCACCAGCCACCATTGGAAGACAGGATACTGGGCTAGATGGACCATTGGTCTGACCCAGAATGGCCATTCTGATGGCTAGGGGAGGAGATTGGCAGCCAGGGCTTCAGGCTTCTATCCCTCAGTTATCTCTGCAACTACTTTATGATGTTCCTAGGTGAGTAAATTCCTCCTCGGTGCCTCAGCATCCTATTCTATACAATGGGGAGACCGATGGACGCCCTCCCCGTCCTGAAGTGGAGTGGGTAAAACACCCTGGAATCCTGTGATTGGGCTAGGAAAGGGCAAAGGCTTTTTCTTCTGTGGTGCATTTCATCTCTAGGCCATGGGTTTGAAACCAGAGTGGGATCTGGTGCTGCTTTGGTGGCCTAATTGAAATTTGTTTGGGAAGGGCAGGGAGGGTCCTATTCCCTGAGGTTCCCATCCCCAGGGGCACTGATTGGCTCCCAATTTGTCAGCAGTGAGGCCAGGAACTGAGTGGCACATAGAGATTGATCTCCCCGCTTTCCCATGGGGCAGGGATTGGTGGATAGCTGACACCAAGCTGCACTGGCTACAGCAGTGTGTGGAGATTGGACTCACTGTCCTGGGAGGAGGAGGGAGCAAGTGATGGGTTACAACCTCCTGGAAGCCCTGCTTTGTCTCCAACAGACTGGGACTGTCCTTCAGGGAGCAGCCCCAGGGGGCTGTGGAGGGAGGCACAGGCACATGGGGGGAGGGATCCGAGTGCCTCTCTTAAGGCAAATCCACTTCAGCGTGTGACCTTACCCCAGTTGAGCTCTGTTGGCCCTGGGCCGCTGCCCCAGGCTGCTGGGCCAAGGTTGGGCGCAGGCTATGCTGTTCCCAGGGCGGGGTTCCATGTGCCTTCTGGGGCAGCCACTGCCTGCAGCCCAGCTCTCTGGTGAAAGGTGTGTGACTGAACTGAAAGCCGCTCCCTGCCCCCAGGCATGAGCCCCCGTTGTAAGAGACCCCATGCTTGCTGCCTCCTGGAGATGTGGTGAGCACTGGAGCTTGAATCCCAGTGCAGGGCTGGTGCAGGAGGCTCTGGACTGAACTTTATCTCCATGTTCCCTGCATGCCTCAGTGCTCCCTCGAGGGCCTGGGGGGGCTGGAGGCAGTCTCTGCCCCTGAGGGTCTCGCTCTGGCTGCAAGGCCACTAAAGCTACTTAATGGGGGTGACCGGCAATCTTCTGGCCTAACTGCAGCTGCTTCTGACTCATGAGTTTGTCGGCGCTGCCAAGCCCCAAGCAGCTTGTGCTAGTAGCATAAAGGAGCCACTCCTGGTGCTGGGAGGCAGCAGGAGGCTGTTCCTGCTCCTGAAGCCTGCACCCAGAGGGAGACACCAGCAGCTGTGTGAGTTGCAGTTTTGCAGTGATGGATTAACACAGGGGCCCATGTGGCCTGTGCTCGGGGGCCCTGGGTATGCGGGACCCAAATGTTCTGTGTCCTGGGCCCCAATAAAATTAAACCTGCTTCTACTCAGTACCCTGCTACCTCACTTTGTCCCCCCCAGCACTGATCAGGCCCTTGAACCCCCCTCCCACAGCCCCCTGCTGCCCCACTCTTTCCCCCCCCCCACTGATGCCCCTCGACCGCACCTGCTGCCCCACTCTGCCCACCCCCACTGATGCCCCTTGACCCTCACCCACAGCCCCCTGCTGCCCCCCCACTGTGCCCCTCAACCCTCACCCACAGCCCCCTACTGCCCCCCCACTGTGCCCCTCACCCACAGCCCCCTGCTGCCCCCCACTATCCCTTCCCCGCTGATGCCCCTCGACCCCCAGCCACAGCCCCCTGCTGCCCCCACTCTGCCCCTCGACCCCCACCCGCAGCCCCCTGCTGCCCC
The DNA here is from genome assembly GCF_965140295.1 of Lepidochelys olivacea. Classification (NCBI taxonomy): domain Eukaryota; kingdom Metazoa; phylum Chordata; order Testudines; family Cheloniidae; genus Lepidochelys; species Lepidochelys olivacea. The sequence goes on along the minus strand of NC_140413.1, from coordinate 149,814,905 downwards.
GCTCTGCCCCCCAAGCCGTTTCCCCTTCGCTGGCCGAGGCACGGGCTGGGTCACTCCCCCGAGGCTCCTGCCCTCGGGGCCCCTCCCGGCCGCCGGGCGGCGCTGTGGGGAGCGGCGCGGCTGCGCTCTGGGCCGAGCGGCGCGGTCCCTGTCCCTGTCTCTGCCGCCGCCGCCGCCGCCCGCCGGACTGGACGCAGCCGCCGCGGGGAGCTCATGGGCGCGCGGGGCGGCCGCGGAGCCGCGCGCACCGGCCCGGCCGGCAGCTTGGGCCGCAGGTGGGGGCGGGGGCTCCGGGGGGAGCTTGGATCCCGCCGGCCGCAGCGCTGGCTCCGCGCCCGGGCCCCGCCGGGGCGGGGGGCAGCGGCTCTGGGGGCCTCTGTGTGGGGAGCGGCCGGCCCCGGCTGGAGCCCCGCTGGCCACGGAGCGGAGCCGGTTTGGGGAGGGCTGTGGGGCAGCCGCCTCCTGCAGCGGGGCTCAGCCCGGGGGCGGGGGCAGGCTCCCCGGGGAGGTCCCGATCCGGGCCCGGGCTGGCCCCTGCTGCAGGGCTGGGCGGCTCCAGGGGGCTGGGCAGACCCGAGTCCCTGCTGGAGCGGGGCGCTCAGCCTGGCTGTCACCCTCCCAGCGCGTCCCCGTACAGCAGCCCTGGGGCGGGAGCGGGCCCCGAGCGCTGCTGCCTGCCCCGGCCACAGGTGGGTGGTTGGGCAGCTGCCCGAGGCAGGGCTGGCACTTGCCTAGAGGAGCCGGCGACTAGATTAGCCCCTGCGGGCCCTTTCCCTGAGCCACGTCTTGGCCCAAGCCTGAATTGGGGAAGTGGGCAGCCATGCCTTGCTTGTGGTGACATCTCCGTTTGTGGCGTGGTGGGAACAGCGCAGGGCATCTGCCTCTGGCCTGCAGGGTCCTTGTGGCCATGTGTGTCCAGGACGAGGCCTTTATTAGCAGCAGTCCCTAAGGAGGGCTCTGGTTTTGGGGTAGAGCCCCCAGAGGCTGGTGGGATTGAGCCAGTGAAGAGGTTTTTCCCTGGAAGTTGCCTGTGTGTGCGCGTGCGGGGTAGGTTCCATGCTTTCTAGGGGTGCTCGGTGTCTGCGGGGTCTGGGTCTCACTGGGCAAATTGACCAATGGCTCCAGTATGCTGGTGCAGTGATTCTCAATGAGGGGTCTGGGCCCCCTTGGGAGGCCACCAGCTGGTTTCAGGGAGTCTGCCAAGCAGGGCCGGTCTTAGACTCACTAGGACCCACGACAGAAAGCCAAAGCCCCGCTGCACAGGACTGCGGCCCAGGGCCCCAAGCCCTACCACCCAGGGCTAAAGCCAAAGCCTGAGCAGCTTAGCTTCACGGTGTCCCCGGTGGCACGGGGCCCTGGGCAGTCACCCTGCTTGCCACTCCCTTATGCTGGTCTTGGCATTTATATGCAGAAAACCAGTTGTTGTGGCACAGGTGGGACATGGAGTTTGTATAGCATGTTGGGGGGGCCTCAGAAAGGAAAAGGTTGAGAACCCTTCTGCTGGAGGAAGGAGTAATTCAGGGGATCCCCCTGAGAATGGCTCCTCTGGTGGTATGTGACACTTAGATCAGGACTGGCTGGAACTAGATTTCCCTGGGCTCAGCCGCCAGTCACAGCCCTTAGTTTCCAAGCTTTTCCCTTCTCCTAAGGTGTTCTCCAGAGTCCCCATGGCCTGGCTAGGACTGTCCCAGGCCTGATCACTGCAGAGGGGCAGCTCTTTTCAAAAGAGCTCAGCATGCTCATTCGGGGCCAGATTGTCAAGTGCTCAGCTCCCACTGAGGCACCAGAGTCAGGAGCATATTTTCTGTAGCACTCCGTTCCCACTGTGATGCTCATGGCCTGATTTTCTATAGAGCACTGAGCTCTCTTGGAAAATCTGGCCCTACTAGACAAATCAAAAAAGGGAGAATGCTGGTAACTTGGCACCACCTGTTAGTTCTGGGGGGGGGAGAGCTTAAAACCCCCTTAAAACCTTTGAAGCAAGAAATGGTCCCCCCAGATCAGAGTGCCCCCTCACAGGCCAGAGAAGCCCAAGGTCTCCTGGAGCCAGGCCCTTCCCTTGTTGACTGAGTGGTGTTGACACCCTCTGTTCCACCACCGCAAGAGTGTCCTGCTGGTAATACTCTGCACAGGGAGCTAGATAAGGTCTGCCAAGCTCACCATGGTCCTGAAGGCTGCTGAGGGAGAGACTTGTTGCAGCCCATGCGCCCCCTCACTCCAGACTCCATGCTGCTGGCAGATCAGGCACTGTCAAGGCCAGTCAGCTGAAGGAATCCAGGGGCTATGGCTCGTCCGTTGGGTGGGATGGGAACTCCCACTGGGCTGATGAACATAACCGGTCATGAGATCTCCCACTCCACAAGGAATTGAAGAAAAGTCACTGCAAATGGCACTCACATCTGGTTTGGCCTCTCTAAATAGGCATCAGCAGCTGTGTCAGGCATGGGGTGGTCAGGAGTGAGGAGCATGGGTGGAGCTGCATGTGAGGAGCCCAGCATGGGGATAGTAGGAGGCTGTGGGTCAGGATTATGGGGCACTGGCTGAGCTGGGGGTGGGGGGAACCCAGGGCTGGAACAGCAGGGTGGGGGCTGCAGGTTGTGACTGAGGAGCCCATGGGGCAAGGGGATTTGTTATGTTCTAAGGGTTCCTCTCTCCCCTTCCCTGTGGTCTTAGAGCTGAGCTAGGTTAGGTGCGTTTTACTCTGCACTCCTAGTCCAGGGCCCAAGTACTGAGGTGCCTGAAAGGCTAAGTTAGAAACTCCAGCGGGAGGGGAGGGTCAGGGGCTCTGTCCCGCCCTGGCTCTGGGATTGTGCGTCAGAAAGCTGCCCCGTCTCTGGGAAGGGGAACAGTAGCTGAGTTTGTCCGCCCAATTTCCTGGCTGCTCTGTGGGCCTGAGCCTATGAAAGCTCCTTTCATGCCTAGTGAGTGCTGCCGAGCTGCGGCTGTGTGGTGCTACCTGTAACACGAGCCACCCTGTTGGAGAGGGGAGGGACCTGGTGTGTGGAATTGTCTGGTGGGGCCTGCTAGCTGCAGGGATAGAACGAGCCATTGTCCGGCTGCACCCTCCCCTTGGCTGTGGGCCTGGGATACCAGAGCTGTTACTCCTCCCACGGGGGCCTGGATGGGGCAGGGAGGCATCAGCAGACACCACCCAACAACCAAACCATTTATCACTCGCCCTCTCTGAAATCTCCCCAGTCCTAGGGATTACCAGTGGTGGAGGCTGACCTTAGCTCTCGCCCCAGCTGACCCCTCCTGCTGTCCTCAGCACAGCTGCTGGGCCAAGTATCAGGTGAGAGGGGCACACCATGTCTGCTAGCCCTGACCCCAATCCTGCAGTTCAATCTAGTTTAAATCTGACCTCAATGAAGCAGGGGGCACTTCTCCTGCTGGCCCCTCTCCAGTGCCCACGGTACCAGGGCCACTGTGATCAATGAGGATTTAATTTTGAATGAGGACAATTCAGACAAATCAGGTGGGGGTGTGTATGTACTTTCACCCCATGTCTACGGTTGGGCCCAGGGGTTAAATTACAAGAACCCCGTGTGTCTGTGTCCCTTGCTGCAGGAGATGCTAATGAGGGGAGCAGAGGTGGGATTTCTGTGGGATGGTGCTAAGTCAGTGATGCCCTCAATGTCACTAGCGAGAACCCAGCCTGCACAGAAATGTTCTCAGGGCCCTCTTCCGTAGGGAAACCAGGGTTATCGAACTGTCCCCCTGTTGTCAGCACCCAGCTGTTGCAGCTTGTGCTAATGCATGTGAACCAGAGAGGAGCAGTGGTTTGAACTTCTCTCTGGGTTGAGAGTTTCTGTATTGTTAGTCACATGAGGAAGGGAATTTTCTGTGCAAATTGTGGTGTCTATCTTGACAAGGTCCTTACAGTTTGGGAAGTGGATTCTAGCCCAAATAAATTGAAGTCTCTAAGGTCACAAGGACTCCTCATTGTTTTTCCCAAGGCTGTTTGGGGAACGGAAATGCCACACAGGTCTTTCCCTGAGAGGGAAGGGAGGGGTTGTAGGTGGTGGGATGTCAAAGGCAACTTTCTTTCCTGTCTTTCCTCTAGGCTGCTAAGGGTTAAATTTATATCCATGATCCCCATAGCCCTGATACTGCAGTGTCCTCTAAGGAGGCTCCCTAGGGGACCCGTCAATGCACTTCTGTTATAATGAACACTTTACCCTTCTCTGGCCCCTTCCATGAGAGGACCTTGCAGCAGTTGAGACATTAATTCAGGCTTGCAGCCCCTGAGGGAAGAGACTATCATCATCTCTGTTTTACAACCAGGGAAACTGAGGCGTGAACCGGGGAAGGGACTTGCCCAAGGCCATAGATTGAGTCAGCAATTGCCAGGAATAGAACCCAGGAGTCCTGACCCTCCACTGCCCTGATCTCAGTTAGTAGGTGGCTCTGACCTAGTCTAATTGCCATGGGCAGATGTGTATATAGAAAGTCATCGTTTTGGGGATGCAGCGACCCCAGCATCCACTGATCCAGATCCCCACCTTCCATGCAGGCCTTGTTCCTGTTCTTGTAATGTAACGCTGTCCCAGGATATGAGTTAGAGGTGAGGGCAATACTGGGCCTATCCTGTTGAGGGGAGAACCCCAGTCGGTCCCTGTGGACCCCTACTGTGTTAATGGTGGCAGATTAGTGGCTAAGTCAGTGTTGTGTGAATGCTGGATACTCCCAAGGAGGGTGGTGTTAAAATTCCCACCCCAGATGCCTATGGGAAAGTTCCTGAGCCCAGATGCCCAGACGCGCTCTCTGGCGTTGAGGATGAGCCTTGGTGATTTCAGCTCTAGTGAATGGCCTTGCACGTTCTAAGCTGTGTGTGTCCGGTCACCGCTCTCCCCTTTTCCCCTGAGAGCCCCAGAAGTTCTTCCCCCTCCCAGTCCCACCTCCACCTGCTGCAGCAGGATGTGTGAGGGGGAACTCCCAGCTGGGCCCTCCCCTGAGCCACAGCTGTTGTTTGCTTTACAGGAAGGTGCTGAAACAGGAGCTGCTGCTTCCATTTCCTGGCTTCCCCCTTTCCTCCCAATAAAAGATTGGCTGAAGATGAAACACCTGCCAGTGAGAGCCCCAAAGAGGAAAAGTATTTGGAGCTAGTGTGTGTCTAAAGCCATGTCACTAGCACCATCCCAGACACTCCGAGAGCCTGAATGTTCAGAGGTGCAAACATCCTGGCTCCGAAATCCTGAGCAAACAACATTCCTTTCTCTTGTGCCCTTGACCTCCAAGTGCCCTGCACACTGAAATTGCTTCACCCACCCCAAAACGTCGCCCTGGTGGTGGATGCAACAACTGTTTGGCAGGCTCACAGCAACACCGAATGAGAAGGGAGGAAGACTCTTGTGCCCAGCTGAAACTGGGGAGGCTGAATGGAATTTAGCCAGGACACATTTAAACTGAGAAGTTTCCCGTGTTCCCTGGTGACTTACACCAATGTTCCATTTGGGGTGAACTTTGATCACAGTGTCCCGTGTTGAAGGTGCACCTGGGTAACTCTCAAAGCAGGGGAAGGGGATCTTACACTCCCAGCTTGCTGCTGACGTGGTGACTGGGAAGGTGGTAGGAATCCTCGCAAAGCCATAGGAAAGTGCTGATCTCTGTGTTCGTTGGTGTGCTGAATGGCTCCTGAGCCGTGGGGGGTGGGGAAATCTGCCACAGGCCGCATGTGCTGTGGCACATCCCGAGTGTTTTTGGCTGGGCCATTGGCCCCCCCTGCAGCTCCCCGCCCAGATTGCCATCTCTTGGCAGGTTGTGCCTGGCTGTCGTGCTGACTGCTGTCCCCACCATGGCTGCCAGTGACGTCGTATCAGCCGCCCTACAGGACTCGTGGGGGGACTTCTGGCTCTTCCGGTTCTTCCTCAATGCTGCGGGCTATGCGAGCATCATGGTACCAGGGTTTCTGCTCATCCAGTACTTCAAGAGAAAGAATTACCTGGAGACAGGTAAGAGGGGTCCAATGCACCTCAATTCCAACCTCTGTCCCCCTGGGCTCGCCTCAGACCTCCGCCAATGCACCTCAGTTCCAAACCCCAGCTCCTCTACCTCTCTGTTGTTCCAGCCCTGAGCCCCTTGCAGAGCTCTCTCACTGCTTCAGTGCCAGCTAGGGGCTACCCAGAGACGGCTAAACTCATCTAGCTCATCTGCATGGCTTTATCTCAACTGTGGCTGTTTCCTGTTAGATATTCTGGAATCTGTTAAAGGCAACCAACATAGAGCACTGTGGGTAATGTGCAGAGCCCCTCAGATCTGCAAATGGGTGAGCTCTCGGCTCTGGGCACCTGCCTAGTGTCTGTTCTCAGCTGGGAAGGGCCCTGTTGGCAAAGGAGGATTGGGGGGGGTGGTGAGCAAGCCAATTGAAGGTGCTTTATAGATGCAGCCCACAGAAGGCCCCAGGCTCTACCTTGCCACAGCCCAGACAGGTTGGTGGGTGGGTGGGAAGAAAGCCTTCCTCCTGAGTTAACGTGACCTCCCTGGTTCTCTCAACCTTCCAGGCCGTGGCATTTGCTTCCCCATCATCAAGTCATGCGTCTTTGGCAGCGAGGCCAAGTCCGCACACCCAGATGATGTCTCCCTGGCAGCCCGGAATGAGACCATGGAGTCCTCAACGGCCCAGCAGGTCCTCAAGCTGCTCTTCTGTGCTGCTGGCCTCCAGGTAGAGCCCTGACGTGTTCATGGCCATCCTGCCATGGGGCGGAGATGGAGCTATGACCTGGCACAGGTTGCCAGTTAGTGGCCTCAAGAGACTGAGTCCCAGCATCCAGTGTTCTCATGGAGTTTTGCCTGGCAGCATTGCATGCTGGGACACGGAGTCTCTGTGGGGCACTCCTTTTTTGTGTGCTCCAGGCTGGTTGCCAGCGTGGCCCTTTGGGTGTCTTGGAGAACCATTCAGCCAGCGTCGGGTGGGTTGGAAGTTATTGTCTTTCTGCTCTCCACACACCTGGATGGGTGAGCTGCTGCCATTTAGAAGTGGTTTTTGAATGCTGTTTGGCCCCCCGCACTGTGCTTCATGCATCAGAGCACTACACAGTTTAACCCGTGTTCTCACCTCTGGGATTGGAATGTCCTAAGCTCAGGTTCTGCCCACAGGTAGATTTTATTAGGAAACTGAAAAAAATCTCTCTGGTGTTTGAGTTCTGCTGAGATGAATAGGAAACTGTGATCCTGCTTCTCTGAGTCACAGCTACGGGAAAAATGCCCGAAATGCCGCCTGAACAATGAGAGGAGGAACTGCCTCGTGGTGAAGGCACTGGATGGGGACTCAGGAGATCAACGTTCAGTTCCTGGTTCTGTCACAGACTCGCTGTGTGATTTAGGGCAAGTCACTTTATCTCTCTGTATGTCAGTTTCCTAGCGGTACAGTGGGAGGTAGGAGAATAACTCCATTATGTCTGTGAGGAGCTCCGATACTGTGGCAGCAGGGCAATGTAAGTACATCGATGGACATATGTTAGCCGTCATGGAGGGCAGTTTCCTCTGCTAGGTTTGCAATTAGAATTGGTTTTTATTTAAGAAATGACCTAGGAAAACCTGTGTTAATACAAAACCTGCAAAAACCTGTGTTAATACACCACCGAGGCTACAGAGTTAAAGAACAGGAACTGCAGCGTGAAGGTTCCGCTGACATCAGGATCTTGGGCACGTCTTTGCCATGTTGTCTATTCCTGTTTTTCTGGTTAAACGGCCAGCTTAATACAGAACTGTTTATCTTGTGAAGTGTATCCCATAAAGTGTACAAGGGCAGAGTTAATGCGACAGCTGGGATGCTTGCTTTGTCACTTCCTGTGTTGTTTGAGTTTGTGGCTGTGCACTCGAGAGCCAGAACACGTTTTTCACTGGGTATTTATTTATAGCCTTAACTGTAGGGGGAGCTGCCCTTGGGTGGAGAGTGCTCTCCAGATCTGTGCATAATGAAATGCTGCCCATTGATCCCTCTGCACACAGCTGGGCAGGAGCCAGGCTGACTTCTCCGCTGGCTCTCTGGTGGGGGCAGTGGGAGTGAGGATGAAGTAGCTGGGCAGGCTGGTTCACTGCTGACGTGATGGCGGCGGCAGGCACCATCTCCTTGCTGGGTGCATTGGGTATGCAGTGGGGGGGCCAGGTCCCTGCTGGCTGCAAATGGAGAGATGCTCAGACAGGCCTGTTCCTCCCTGCATGTGGTGGCTGCTGGCTGCCATCCCTACTCCTCACTCACCCTCTGCTCTTTGTGCCTTGCAGGCTTCCTACCTGACGTGGGGTGTCCTCCAGGAGCGTGTCATGACCCGGACATATGGGGCCACTGAGACCAATCCTGGCGAGAAGTTCAAAGACTCCCAGTTCCTGGTCTTCATGAACCGGATCCTGGCCTTCACCGTAGCAGGCCTGTATTGTGCCCTGACCAAGCAGCCGCGCCACGGCGCCCCCATGTACAAGTATTCTTTTGCCTCACTCTCCAACATCCTCAGCAGCTGGTGCCAATACGAGGCACTCAAGTACATCAGCTTCCCTACCCAGGTGCTGGCCAAGGCCTCCAAGGTGATCCCAGTCATGCTGATGGGCAAGCTGGTGTCGCGCAAGAGCTATGAGTACTGGGAGTACCTAACGGCGGTGCTTATCTCGGTGGGGGTCAGCATGTTTCTGCTCTCCAGCGCCCCCGACAAGCACCTCTCCACCGTCACCACCTTCTCAGGCGTGGTCCTCCTGGCTGGCTACATTGTCTTCGACAGCTTCACCTCCAACTGGCAGGACGCCCTCTTCACCTACAAGATGTCCCCGGTGCAGATGATGTTTGGGGTGAACGTCTTCTCCTGCCTCTTCACGATGGGCTCGCTGCTGGAGCAGGGCGCCCTGCTGGAATCAGCCCGCTTCATGGCCCGCCACTCCGAGTTCGCGGTCCACGCCGTGCTGCTGTCCATCTGCTCCGCCTTTGGCCAGCTCTTCATCTTCTACACCATCAATCAGTTCGGGGCGGCCGTCTTCACCATCATCATGACGCTGCGCCAAGCTTTTGCCATTCTGCTCTCCTGCCTCATCTACGGGCACGCCATCACCGTGGTGGGTGGGCTGGGCGTGGCCGTGGTCTTTATGGCTCTCTTCCTGCGTGTCTATGCCCGCAGCCGCATGAAGAAGCGTAGCAAGAAGCTGCCCGCCAGTGAGGTCCCAGTACAGAAGGTTTAGGGGCCGTGGCACAGACTGTGCCCTCCTCCCCTCTCCCACTGCAGGGCACTTGCTTTATTTCTCTTCTCTTCATGAACCTACTGAGGAGTGGGGGAGAAACAATGACTCCCTTTGCCAACTGCTTTTCCTGGACAAGGAGCTGGAGTGGGCTTGGAGGAAGCGAGGTGCTTTCCGGGCCTCCACCGCACCTTTCTCCTGTTGCCTTAATAGGTCTGAGTATTTCAATTCCCTGAGATGGCCCCAGGAAGGGAGCAGGGGGCAGGTCTAGTTCCCAGGTGTGCAGGGGGGTTAACTCCTGCCCTAGCTCCATCTGGTACTTGGGGCTTCTCTTTAAGATTATTTATGAACAACGGAGCTTTATTCCCTGGCACTTTCTTGTCTCCAGCTTCACTCCCCATTTCTTTCCTCACTACAGAGCCGATAGCAGGGAACGGCAAGAAAACACTATCATTTTTCTTTACAAATATGTATGATTGGGATGGAAGCTCCAGTCTCGGCCTGCCCCAGCAGCAGGTGGTGTAGGGAGTGAGGCAGGAGTGCTGACTGGACGCGGGGGGGGCTCCCAGCTACGTCAGACCCAGCCTTTCCAACAGGAGGCACTGTAGGGAATGGGGCAGGAGCGTGGGGCCTCCCTAGCAACATCCCATTCCAGGGCTGGTAAAAGAGCTGCTGTATAACAGTCTGGATTTGTGGCAGGTCAATGCACTACGCTGTCCCTGCTGGGAGCCTTCTCCATTTCTGTCTCCTGGCCCGGCTCTTACGCTGTGATGCACGCAGGCTCCATTCTGTTTGCATTTTGTGCTGCTTTTCCTTTCTCGTTTACGTTTACTCTTGTCATGGGTTTGAACTAGAACGCCCAGGATCCCCTGAGAGCGCTTTCTGCTCTCTGGCTTTGGGAATTTGGAATTGGCTCCTACCGTTTAAAAAAGCACAAAGATCCCCTTCCTGAAATATCCCTCCTTGTTTCTCTTTTTCCTGCAAGCAGGAGGTGCCAGCATCAGCCCACTCAGCAGCCTGGCGAGGGCTATGTGATATGCAGCGATCCCAGAGACAGGACAAAGCCCAGCCAGGTTCCTTTTCCCTGCACGGGGCTGCTCTCAATCCTGGGTGCAGGGAGCCACTTGCCCTGGCTACACCTCGGGAACCTGGGTTTGACGCAGTAACTGTTTTGTCTCCAAACAGACCGGGCCCCCCCATCTGCTAGGGGAATGGTTTGGGTACTTTTAAAATGCAACTTGGTCTCTTTTTATTTTATTAAATTAAAAAGCTGCTGCAAACGGTGTCCCGGGGTGGAATGTTGGGGTCTGAACGCACTGGGGGGGAAGGCACTGCTCCTGGGCGCTCTCTGGCTGGGGACTTGGATGCTGTTGTGGCTGAGCGGCAGGCACACTGACTGTCTCACCACCTCCCCCTGGGGAGGCCGGGTAGCATTATTAGCCCCAGGGCATTGCCTGAGGTCACCCAGGAATGGTGGGGTGGACCTTGGTACTGAACCTAGACTAGTCTAGGGCCTTACCCAAAGGCCATCCTCCCTCCGTTGTAGGCAGAGCCGGGTTTGGGGCTGTGTTCCAACCTGAGCCCTCTGCTCACGCTGGCTGCTCACTGTTCCTGTTTGTGTGGCTGGTGCAGGGATTCTGTAGGATGGAAGGGCAGCTATTAGCTCTCTGTGCCCTGAGTCTGGCTGCATGAATGTCTTGTTCTTGGGCAGTATGCTCTGCTCAGCCCTGGCCTCTTCTAGCTCTGCCTTCCACAACTGGGTAGGGGCCACTCGAAGCCCTGCTGAGCACCTGCCACCCAGAGTCTCCATTGTTGTAACAGTCTGTAAGGGAGTAAAGCCTTTATGGAGCTGTGTTCTGTGCCAAACCCCAGCTTCAGACCCTCCACGAGGAAGGTGTGTGGAGTGTAGTCCCTCCTGCTGGGAATGGGAGCCAGCAGAATGGGAAGCTGTTTGAAGAGCCTCTCTGCTAGGCTAACACTGTTCCATAAAGTGCTCAGATGACTCTGTTCACTTGTGGTTGCCTGCTCTCAGAAAGGATTAAGCAGCCAGAGAGGCAGGTGGTCAGAGCTGGGTGACAAGAATACTCAAGAGACTGGGCGAGATTTCCATGGCAGGAGAGACTGAAAAACACAGGGCTGTTTTATTGGAAAGATGAAAAGCGAGGACGTGAGTGGTCTATAGAAGGTAGGTTGGGCATTGCTCTTCAGCCTTTGTTAAAATACCAATATGACACTGAAAGGTGCCAAATTCAAACTGGATAAAAGGAGACACTCAGGTAGTGACTGTTTGTGGAACTCACTGCCACAATGTTCTACAGTGGCGAGGAGCATAGCAGAATTCAGAAGAGCAGCAGGCATTTGTATGGATAATGAGAACTACCCCATTCAGACTGGCGGTTAAAAATAGAAAGGTTATAATGCCCCCTGCTTCAGAGCATATGCCAGCCACTGCCTGTGGGCATGTTGTCCTTTCTGGTTTCTTTACCTTTTCGACTGAACCATCTGGTACTGCCCATTGTCAGAGACAGAAATCCAGTGTGAGAATGCCCCTGTTCCTTAAGGCACAACTGCCTTCACCTGCTCAGCCATCTCTCCCATAGTGCAGTCGTGCAAACTAGAGCATGTCCCCTGCAGCTGATGGTAATAGCCTGCCTAGGCAAGAGCAGCCACTTTAGTGTGGCTTCAGGCTACCAATCCCTGTCCCCAGCTCAGTGCCCCTTCCTAGGCATGGGGAAGCTGCAGGGCAGTGGCAGGCTGGGTTGGTGAGTCACGCACAAGAGGTGCTGTAGAAGAAGGGAGGAATTTGGCACGGGGTGGTTTTGCCCAAGTTTGCCCACCTTGACTCACCCTTTTCACCCCCTCCACTTTGCCCCTGGAAAAAGGGGGGGTTACATGTTGATGTTTTGTTAAGAGGGGGAAGTGACATTTGTTTTTGGAATGGATCCTTTTTTTGCATGTGAAAATGTTTTGTGTTTGAAGAAAATGGGCCAGGGCTGTTCAGCAAAAGCCCCCTGAACATCTGAGCATGCTCCACTATAAAAGTGGAGGACTACAACTCCCAGCATGCAATGCAGCCCACAACCCCAGGGCTATACTCTGGGGCACTGGCCCTGTTGCATGCTGGGAGCTGTAGGCTCTGCTCCTTTATGTTGAAGATGGAGATACTCACACAAAATGGAGCTATGGCACAGGCTGTGGCTTCTGGCAAGTAACGAACTAAGCATTTGGCTCAGGTGGACAGAATTGCTGGGGGCTGCAGCTGGGGTAGGTATAAGTGTACTGGGCACTGAGGACCATAGAGGTGGCTGGTGGTGCTACTTCTTCCTCTGACAAAACCTTGCAAAGCTCCTGCTAAGTCCTCAGAAACCTGCAGGCAGCTGTAGCCAACCCCTCACCCCCCCCATGCACCCAGACTCCCTATAGCTTCCAGACCTGACAGAGTTCTCCCCCCTGTGAGCTGGTCACTGCTCCCCTACTTCCACACTAGAGGGACCAAGCAGGAGACAGGTGCCTACAGCCCTCCTATACCTACAGCCCAGAAGCAAATGGTGGGAGGCTCCTGCTGAGCAGAGGCAGGTGCTGGAGTTGCAGGTGGTAGGATATAGAGAGCAAACAACCACAGAAAGTGGAAGGTAGGTAACCACCAGCCCCTAGCCAGGCTTTTACTCCCAGTCCCCTACTGCTAAAACTCCTACCCCTCCTGTTGAGGATAGGGCTGGACTCTTCCCCAGACTCCGCCCCACTTAGCACACCAGGCAAACCTTAGATCAGTTAGCCCCTCACAGCTGCCCTCTGACCACCAGCAGCCCTGAGGGCCAGAGCTTAAGAAAGGTCCAGCAGCTACTAGCCCCCTCCCCCAAGCTGCCTTAGTCCTGAAGGTCCATCCATCTGATTTGGGTCCTGGCTCTCAGGCTGCCCCACAAGGAGGAAGGGGCAGCTGAGCAAGCTACAACAGGGTTTACGGGGAGAGAATTAACCCCCAGAAGACAACCTACAGGAACTACCTCACCCAGGAGTGTGCTGGCTCCACCACTGGGCCTTGGCTGTGACAGGAAGAGGGTGCCACTTAGTGGCAAAGTTGGAGTCCTGCACCTCTTCCACCCCTTTGGAGAGAAGCACAGGGACACTCCCAACCCAAGAGCAGCTCTCCAGCCTGCCACATGGCCCAGGGGGAAGGGTGAACTCATCCCACACTGGCTCCATTAGGCCTCCTGCTGAAGGCAGCAAGTCAAGTCAGAGCTGGCACTTCCTCCACATGTGTGTTCCAGGACCAAGATCATCAGAGCCAAGAAGGTAGCCCAGGAGAACACAGAAGCAACTCTTCCACTGTGTAGATTTTAGATTGCCCAGGCAAGGAAAGCAACTGCTAGCTTAACCAGTAGATACTCAACCACCACCTCAGAGGATCCAGGTCAGCCCAGGAAGAAAGCCCCTGAATTCTAGGTCCATTAAGGGCATTGCTGGTTGTGCAAACTGGAATGGGATCTTAAGAAAGCTCCTGGGGAGAGCAGGCTGAGGACACAGGTTGCTGCCCAGAGACTTTGGGGCAGTGTAGATTAGTTCTGTTGTTGGGACAAGACTTACACAAATTGCAACAGAGGCAGGACTCCTGCTGGCCTCTGCCTTAGCCTTCCACAGCATTTGCACATGTGCAGCTGCCCACTGCTGAAAAAGGCAGAGGTGAGCTAACCCAGCTCCTCAGGAAGACACTGTCAAAGTGAGGTAGGTGCCCTCCACATGGGAGCGGGAGGGTAAGCAACAGAGCAGGACTAGGGAAGTGGCTAGGAGCTGCAGCCTCAAACCCTGCCTTCCCTTTGAAGGGACACACTCAGTTCCCTGCACTTGGTACACAGCCTGAAGTTTAGCAAGTGCTACCCTAGCAGCCAGATACACATGTGCCAAGCAGGGGCAACAGCATCACAAGCCCCAGCCTCAGCTCCTACTCCAGGGCCTTTCATTAAACTGACCCCAAGGGCAGGGGCTACAAGCGCTTGGGGCTGCAACTGGTCTGAGCAGTTCTCCGAGAGAGAGCAGGGCCGAGCACAGCAGCGTTTTGAATGCAGCACTCAGCCTCCACAGAGCACTGCTCTCCATGACTCCCCCCCACACCTGCCATCACTCCCTTTGGGTGCTGCAGGGACCCTGGGCACCACCCCAGTGGGAAATACTGGGGCCCACTCTCCCCACAGTGTACAGCTGGCACAGACAAGGCAGCCGCTCTGTGTAAACCGCATTCTCTATTTGATACTTTAATTTCAGTAGAACAAAAAACCAGACGGCCGACAAAAATACAACATCCTACCCTAGGATGCAGGCAGCTGCCAGGGGGTTGGGTATTGGGCTCCCTGCTGTGCTTGGGGGGGAGAGGGCAGGGACCCTCAAGCTCAGTGCTCACCCCAGCTGGGGCAGGGTGGGTGCTTGGTGCCCAGGAGCAGCACAAGTCCCCCCCCATGGGGGAAAAATCAGAACCCATCAGCACAACCTGCCGCCCCAAGCAGCTGGTTCAACACAAGCAGAAAGACAGATGGACCAGACAGGGCTGGGACCCTGCAACCCTACCCCCTACTGACAGGGGGAAACAAGTGGGGAAACACGACACTAGGGGAGCCGAGGAGTCAGTAGCAGTTGTAGAGGCCAGGCCCTGCCCCTTCCAAGCAGAGATGATGCAGGGAGCTAAGATTGGAGAGGGAATGGCCCCCTTTAGTCCACCTCCTCCATGCGGGATGCATCTTCCTCTCCCTCTAGTGGGGGTATCTCATCAGGGACAGCAACGCTGGGCTCCTCTGCAATCACCTCATCCTCATCGATACCTGGGGAGGGAGGGAGATGTGCAGGCTGGTTACTTTGAGGGCCACCCCCAGGATCACACACACAGCACAGCAAGGGGACCTCCAGAGAGCATGGGGCAGCCACAAGAGCAACATGGTCTGAATGGAGGAACAGGCCCCTACTTCTCAGCAAAAGGGCAGTAAGCCAAGAGTGCAGCTAGGCCAGGGCCCTCTCCTGGAGGACTGGGCAAAACGTTTCCAGCCCATCAAGTTGCAGCAGAAAACCAGCTTTCTATCAGTGCTCTTTCGTGCATGCCAAAAGCATGTCTGCTTTCCCTGGAAAAACGCACACTGCTGTCAATAAGCCATGGCCTGAAAACCACCTTTCAGTTCAGAGATGCTGCCGTGGTGCCTCCTGCTCCCATTCTCCTCCATGGGCCAAACTCGCCACAGGATTACATTCCCCATGATGCACCACAGCAGCTAATGGGAGAGTGGTGCATTGTGGGAGATGTAGTGAGTCCCACAGAGACAAACAGAGGCATGACATACAAACTCCAAGAGGCCCTGGTGGCAGCATTGCTGAATCAGAAGTTACCATGGAACGTTTTGGGTTTTCAATTTCTTGCTGAAGTGTCAGTTTTCCCACTTTAAAAAAAAAAGCCCATTTTCAAACCAGTTTTCCACTCACGTGCTGCCAACACCTGCCACTGGCCTTCCACACACTGGCTAATGCACAGGCCCTACCATGCTGATTAGGTTGCATGCCACTCTAGCTTGCACATTTTACACCCTCCTGTCATGATTTAAGACTAGGATATGCTTCATGCCAGAAAACAGTGCCTCCTGCTGACTGTTCCCTCCACTGCACTTCCTGTGTGAGCCAGGTCAGGAAAGCTCGCCTTGGGACCACTCCTTCCATAAACTGAGGAAAGGATAAGCCAGGACTGAGGAGTCAGAGCTCCTTCTAGTGGCCAGCATGAGTGTCCTTGGAGCAGGATAAGTGTTATTACCACTCGTTCCCAAGGAGGCCTGCTCTGTGCTGAAGCCAAAGACAAGCTCAACTGGCTAACATGCCCCTGACTTCTAGCTTTCAGGATAAGCCACCATGAACAGGTCTCTGGATCCCAGACATTGAAGAGCTGAAAAAAGCTCCTTCCCCAGTGTCTACCATCAAATGCCAACTCTTTGTGGTTCCCAGTCACCTGGGGCACTTACCCAAGCCGAGCTTGATCATCCTGTAGATGCGGTTGGAGTGGGTCTGGGGATCTTCCAGGGAGAAGCCAGAGGAGAGCAGGGCTGTCTCAAAGAGCAGCACCACCAGGTCCTTGACAGCTTTGTCGTTCTTATCAGCCTCAGCCTTCTGGCGCAGGGTCTCCACGATGGGGTGGTCAGGGTTGATCTCCAGGTGCTTCTTGGCCATCATGTAGCCCATTGTAGAGTTGTCCCGCAGCGCTTGGGCCTTCATGATACGCTCCATATTGGCCGTCCAGCCATAGGTGCTGGTGACGATGCAGCAGGGCGATGAGACCAGCCGATTCGAGATGGTCACCTGCAGAGGGACCCCAAGGTTAACAGGCCAGACAAAAAATAGCAGGGTCTAGTGCTTCTGACTGGGTCTGGTCACAGCAGATGCAGGGACTCCAGCCCTTATGTCATGCTCAGCAGGAGACACCCACAAATGGCTGAGGAGCCACAGGCAGTGGAGACCTGGCTGCAGGGAAGGGCACAGATGCTCTCCACAGCACAGCACCTTCCCTCTGGCTTGGCCACATCGTCACCACCATATCCAGAGGACAGACAGCCCCGAAGCAAATAGGGATCTCTCAGCCAGCTTCAGGAACACTGCCTGGAACAGCTCCAGCAGCTCAGCCAACCCCTTGGTACCCAGTACACATTCCCAAAGCACTACCCCTACAATCAAAGTTTTGGGTCAGTGCCCCTCACCTGCAGCCCAAAAGCTTAGAGCAAGATGCTGCAGTGCATGCTGGGACTTGTAGTCTCCTTCAGCTGATCCTCTGCTGGAGACAAGGGAGGCCAGAGGCCATGCACTGAGCCAGGGTCCAATCCTTGTCTGCATTCAGTGAGGCCCCACTCTCCTTCCCCATTGAGCCAGGACTTGGCCCTGGGCTGGGATCCTCACCCCACCCCTAGTTACCTTCTCAACCTTCTTATCCAGGATCTCCTTCATGAGCTTGCAGAGGTTCTCAAACTTCGCTTTGCTTTCCTCCATCTTCTTCTTCTCGTCCTCATCCTCGGGCAGCTCTAGCCCCTCCTTGGTGACTGACACCAGGCTCTTGCCATCAAACTCCTTGAGCTGTTGCACGCAGTATTCGTCGATGGGCTCCGTCATGTACACCACCTCGAAGCCACGCTTCCGCACACGCTCCACAAAGGCGGAGTTAGCCACCTGCTCCTTGCTCTCACCTGTGCTGGGGAAACAAGAGGTCACCAGGGCTCGGAGCTGGCTACACTCTGGGGTCTCCAGCAGTCCCCTGGTAGGGACTGGCTAGACTTCGGCTGAGACATGGCCCCTGCGAGGCTGATGTTGAAGACCTCTTAACAAGGGTCTACAGGCCCCACGGTGCCAGGGATAGGGCCTGGCCATTCCCTTAGAGAAATGAGACCACAAAACTTGCATACCCAGCTCCCAGCCAAGGATCCCAAAGCACCTGATTAACAAGAGCCTCTTTCTAGGAAGTAGAGTTTTGGGGAGGAGACTCCCCTTTCCATACAAGCCCACCTGCCAGGGGAACTCCCCGTGTCACACCAGCGACCAGAGGAGCCAGGCAGTAACTCGGCAGAAGAGTCCATTCTGGGGTGGCAGGAGGGGCCCGCACAGGAATCTAACCCTCTTGGTGTTGCATTAGCTACACCAAATCTAGCAGGCTGAGGAGATCCCCATTCTGAGGGACAGTCTCTGCCTGGGTGATGGGGGAGGAGGGAGGTTTCACCCCCCCGGCCGGCAGCCCTCACCTGTGATGTAGTAGATGCTTTTCTGAGTCTCTTTCATGCGGGACACGTACTCAGAGAGGGAGGCCACCTCGTCGCCAGACTGCGACGTGTGGTAGCGTAGCAGCTCCGACAGGCGCTTCCGGTTGGTTGAGTCCTCGTGGATCCCAAGCTGGGGGCAGAGGAGGTGATTTATATGCAGGCTCCAGTAAGTGGCTCACTAACACTCTCCTGCCCTCAAGAGCTGGGAAATCTAGCTCCTCCCTGCAAACACCCCACCCACACCCAAGGGCTGAGGTTGGGAGCAGATGCAGTTAGTGAGGCATTTCCAATCAAGCACCCTGGGGCACACCCACCCTTCTTGGTTGCTAAGACAACAGATTGTTTGGCCCCTCCGCTCCAGAGCCCTGCCAGGAAGAGCAGGTTTGAGCCTTGAGCCCAACCCAGAGAAGTCACCATCTTGGAACCGATCATAGACTAGTTCTGGATCCTCAAGTGCCTGCCTGTGGAGCATGTTGAGGCAGAGCAGCGTCCCCTTTGCCCCCAAGTGCTGGGCTAGCTGGCTGTCTCTCACCTTGAGGTTCTTGGAGAAGGCTTCATAGAATTTCTTGTAGCTTTCCTTGTCCTCTGTCAGCTCCGAGAAGAGCTCCAGGCACTTCTTGACAATGTTCTTGCGGATAACCTTGAGGATCTTGCTCTGCTGCAGCATCTCCCGGGAGATGTTCAAAGGCAGGTCCTCAGAGTCCACCACACCCCGGATGAAATCTGAGGGGAGGAAAGAAGCCAAGGACCAGGGAGGGCGATCAGTACAGCCAGGCTAAGAACTCCATACACCCATCCCCCATGCACGAGAACAGAAGTGCCAAGCAGGAAGCCCAAGCTCCAGGCTGCGTCAGGAGACCTGAACCTCTGCATCCCTCCCAGCAGTGCCGCAAGACTGTATGATGTACTGGGGTGGTGCAATGGGGAGGAAGCAACTAACATAGCTGGGAGGATACTAGAAGCCAGAGAGCTTAAGCTGTTTAGAGAGGGAGCTCTGCACAAAGGTGGGGTGCTACACAGAGGGCTCTTACTCAGGTACTCTGGGATGAGCTCATCACAGCTGTCCATAATGAAGACACGCCTCACATACAGCTTGATGTTGTTCTTTTTCTTCTTGTTCTCAAAGAGGTCAAAGGGGGCACGACGCGGGATGAAGAGCAGAGCTCGGAACTCCAGCTGCCCCTCCACAGAGAAATGCTGCAGGTTGGGAGACACGGGGGGTCAGATGAACAGAGCTCCCAGGACTTCATTCCTCTAACCCTCCCCGGGGGAGAGCCCTTCCCTTTGGCCCGGCTGCAGGAGCACCCAAAGGACCTTGGGTAGGGGGACTGAATGGCTACCTTAGAGCAAACTGCACAATGCATCAGACAGACAAGCGGGACAGCAAGTCTCCCAGCACCCTGACTCTGCACTCCCCTTCTTCCCCACTGTACCAACATCTCCGCCTCCAGCAAATGCTGGGCAGGATCTAAGGCCCCCAAAGCAGCAGCTCCTGTCCCCATTTGCTCATGCCAGAGAGTGGCAGCCAGGGCCTCAGGAGAACCCTGCACACATGGATGAAGCAGGGGATTGGGAGTGAGGGTCACCCGGACCAAAGGGCCAGCAAACCTGCACCACACCCAGGTGGGAGGCTCCATGCCCAGGACCAGCAATGACAAGTCAAATGGGCTCAGCCCAGCTATTTGCTTCCCCTGACAGGGGAACCAGCTGCAGTTCAGTCACTTCTCACTGGGTCTAAAGGAGTATTTTGGGGCCCCCCAACTTCCTATACTAAAGCCCACCCCTGTGATGAAGAAATGTAGACCTGTACACTAATCCATCTTGCTTTGAGGTAAAGGGAACCTTGGCCTCTACCAGTGTGCCCAGCCCGGCCTCTACACTCACCTTGACAGCCAGGTGGTCCTCCCAGTCATTGGTGAGGCTCTTGTAAAACTCTCCATACTCCTCCTGGGTGATGTCATCAGGATTGCGGGTCCAGATAGGCTTGGTCTTGTTCAGCTCCTCCTGGTCGATGTATTTCTCCTTGATCTTCTTGGTCTTCTTCTTCTTGCCCTTACCACCCTCTTCTTCCTCCTCATCTGAGCCCACGTCCTCGATCTTGGGCTTCTCCTCATCCTTGGGGGCTGTGTCCTCATCCTCCTTCTCCCCCTTCTCTTCCTCTGCCTCATCGTCACTGATTTCCTTTTCCCGCTCCTTCTCCAGCTGTAGGGAGAGGAGCAAAAGAGGGTCATGGCCAAGGCACCTACCTTACTCAGGGCCTCCTATGCACAAGAGATAAAAGGCAGCGACAGAGACACAGTTGCCCCAAGAGAGATGGGAGTTTCAGTCTGGTGGGTTCCATGCAAAGGCTAAACATTGCAGTGATGCACTGCAGGTATAGCACTGGTTCAAATTTCTCACATGTGCTTTCCAGTGGCTGGGCCAACAAAGAGGATAAAGAATCTATGGCTACCACCAGCTGGTGAGACCCCCATTGCTCCTGCAATAGAGAACAATGTAGGTGAAGACAGAGTGCTGGGGTCCAGCCTCAGTCCCTCGCCTGGCAGTTTAGGCAATGGCCCAAGGTGCTGGCACAGATTTAGGGATGCGAGTCTGACTACGCAGTACACCCTTTCGGTGACCCCACTCCCTAGCAACAGTGAACTAATTCCTACCCTCGTACCATTCTGCTGGCCAATTCCTGCAGCAGCAGGATGAATGCACAGCCCTTGCCTCCAGACCCTGGTAAAGCCCATCACGGTCTCTTACACGCACACCTGTGTGCGGCTTGGAAGACTCAAGGTGGAATGTACCATCCTCTCCCCATTCTCAGCTTGGGCTTCCCCCCATGCTCCATCTGGCCTTCCCATGGGTCCCACCATCTCTCACATACGTACATAAAGGGTGATGGGGTAGCCGATGAACTGGGAGTGCTTCTTCACCACCTCCTTGACCCGCCGCTCCTCAAGGTACTCTGTCTGATCCTCCTTCAAGTACAGGATCACCTTGGTGCCACGCCCAATGGGCTCACCTATGACATCAGGAGAGAGGCAGTGGCATTACTGTCTACAGGTACTGGACAGACAGTGGCATTACTGCCTACAGGTACTGCCTACAGGTTACTGCTTACAGGTACTCTGCAGATCTCATGTCAATGTCAGGTACAGCCCACAGCTAAACTAAAGGGAGGATCATCACAGTGTTTCTAATAGGAACCAAGGTCAGTCACCCCATCCATAAGCAGGGAGGGAAGATCCACAGCTATCACTGGCCCTGCACCAGGCTTAGACCATGGATTTGGTTAGCACTGAGGGGTGCTTTCTCCCTCAGCTTTCTCCACAGATTAGACCTGGGACCTAACCCAAGCTGACTGATCACTCAGGCTTCACACATGACCCCATGAGCCTGGACCCTCTCCCTCACTGATTTAAGCTTCCCCACCAGGTGTCAGCTACAGACTACAACACCTTATCCAGCCATACCATCTTGTCACCAGCCACCTCAAACCCCTTTAGGGGCCCCATGGCAGACAGGGTGGGAGGGGGTGACTAACTTCACACAGATCCCTCTCTCTGGGACCCCTTGGCATACAGAGGGGAGGGGAGTGGCTAATTCCCTGCAGACCCCATTACCACAGTCCGCACCATGATCAGCTTTGACAGTGAAGGAGCCCCCAGCTGATGACTCCCAGGCATACTGCTCGTCATCATTGTGCTTGGAAATGACCACGACCTTCTCAGCCACCAGGTAGGCAGAGTAGAAGCCCACGCCAAACTGCCCAATCATGGAGATATCAGCACCCGCCTGCAAGGGGAAGGAGAATGGGTGAGAAAAGCAAGACACCAGAGACAGGTAATGTCTGAGACGCAACCAGGTGTGTCCCAATAACAGGGAGCTGGGCCAACACAGAGATAAAGCCACAAATACAGACAGGGATAGGGCAGGGCACAGTCACCTCTTCTCTGTGCAGGAGGGACCGGGGAACACATGAACAAGCCAAAAGCACTGCTGGCTGCTCCCTGGGAGGACACAGGCCCAGAAAGGGGTAATTTCTTAGCCAAGTACTGAGTGTTGAAGTTGCAAGGCTCTGCAGAGGACATGAGCCCAGTAGCTGGCCAGGCCCACAAGGGGTCCAAGCGCTCTAGATCCCAGGCTGAAGGCCACTCACCTGCAGGGCTTCCATGAAGGCTTTGGTACCAGATTTGGCAATAGTGCCCAAGTTGTTGATGAGGTCCGCCTTTGTCATGCCGATACCTGTGTCCACCAAGGTAAGGGTGCGGTCCCGGGGGTTAGGGATGATGTCAATTTTTAGCTCCTTGCCACTGTCCAGCTTTGAGGGATCTGTCAGGCTCTCATAACGGATCTTGTCCAGGGCCTAGGGGAGGACAGAGACCGTTAGCAAGGCCCACCCACCATTCACCGGCTCCATGGATCCTGTACTCTCCCTGCTCCGGGCAGGAAGGCCCATGGACTCTCGAGATAGCATCACCAAGACACAGATCTGCCACAAAAGCTCTGGCTTCACTCAAACCCCTCCAGAGGGCAAAACAAGAGGCCCTTCTTAAGAGAGGCACCATGGCTACCCCATCAGAGCAGCATGCAGGACAAAGAGACAGGCTCATTCATCCACCACATGCACAGGAAGAGAGAATGCCTGGAAACAAACAGGAGACACCAAATGCCAACTCCATGCCAGCTCCTTGAAGAGCAGCAGAAATGAAACTAGGAGATAGGGGCCACTGCCGGCAGGGCTGCACCACCGAGTTCCGCTCGTGCCAGGACCTACGGGCATACTGAATTACTACTCCAGCGAGACCGTGGGGGTGGGAGGGGAGAAGAGGGAGATTATTTAGGGCTCTCCAACCCTTTCCTAAGGGCAGGTGACCACCAGCCCATCTGGCATTAACCAGCCCCCTCGTTGGCCATCTTAGGACAAAGGCAGGGAAACAGACCCCCCACCCCCTCAGGGATGGGTCCTCTTGGGCAGGGCCGAGGCACCTTACAAGGCCCTGCCATCAGTAGCCAGGCTCCTTTAAGGGCCTCAGCAGGTAAGGGAAAATCAATGGTTGCCCCAGTAACAGGGGCGGGCAGTGCCCGCTGTACCCAGCGGCAGCACTGCAGAGCCCCGCACTCCCGCTGGGGGCGGGCGGCCCCCCCTCCCCGCCCCGCCAGCTCACATCGGAGGCGTTGGAGATGATCTCCCGCAGGAAGATCTCCTTGTTGGAGTAGAAGGTGTTGATGATCAGGGACATGAGCTGGGCGATCTCTGCCTGGAAGGCGAAGGTCTCCACTTCCTCCTCCCCATGCTGCACTCCTTCAGGCATCTGCAAAACAAGCCCCGGGCTCAGAGCACCTGCCTGGCGCCCCCGCCTCCGCCTCCCTCCCGCGGGCCTGCTCCCCGCCGGGGCGGCACGGGAGAGGCGGGGCCGCCGCCTGCTGGGCGACCAGGGCCCCGCTCCCCACCCCAGGCCGGCGGGGCCGGGCCGCGTCCAAGGCCCAGCGGGGCCTCCAGCCCTGGAGGCGGGGGCCGGGCGCTCCCGCAGTCGAACCCGCCGGGCCGCCGCCCCGAGGGGCCCCGCTCAACATGGCAGCGCCCAGCGGAGCCACGTGCGCCCCCCGCTCCCGCCCCGGCGCCCCCCGCCCGGAGCGCGGCGCCCCCCGCCCGGCCCGGCCCGGGGCCGAGCCCCGCCGGCCCGCTCGCCCGCCCGCGCCGGGCCGGGCCAGGCCAGGCCCCCGGCCGCCCTTACCGCGATGGGTGGCGGGAGATCGGGCAGAAGCGGGCTCGGACCCTGGTGCTGGGACTGCGGCGCGGCCGGGAGAGAGAGAAACCAGGGCCGCCTCCGCCCGCCCTATATAGGGGCTGAGCCCGGCCCGGCCCCCGTCTCCCTCCGCCTTAAAAGGGCCGGGCTGGCTCGGCAAGACTGGGGATTATTACGGATTCTGGTATTTTGTCTCCGTGCAGCAGCCCTTTTCCAGCCAGACACATATGCCCCGGTTCCCCCCTCTCACCCCAATACCCGGGAAGCTCCTTATATCCCCTACTCTGTCACCCCAGTACTTGTAAGTCTGCCTGGTAGTCCAACGCCTGACACCCCAATTCCCCACTCACCCCATTATCCAGGAATTCCTGTGCCCTATCCCCCTGATGCCTCAAATCTCTCAAGGGATTCTTCCTGGCACCCCACCTCCCCTCTGTTCTTGGGGGCCAATTCCCTTGTAACTCAAAACCCTAGGAACCCCTTAACACATCAGCAACTCCACTCCAAGTACCATCCCCTGTGTTTCCCTGGCTTCCACCATCTCTTCTCATACCGCTGCGTCCCCTCTTCTGCTTCCGCCCATGGTCCCTCCCTGATCTGTAATTTTCAAGAAGACTAGAAAAAAGTTGACTGCCAACATTTAAGAAGGTTAAACTGAATGACGGGCGTGTAGACAAGGCCTCAGTCCCACATGACATTTTGATTAAAAAATGTAGCACTGTCACCCCAGTACTTGTCAAAAACCAAAGTGACCCATATTAAATGGATTAAAAAATGATTAACTAACGGATTGCAAAGAGTAATTGTAAATGGAGAAGGATGTTTACAAATTGGAAAGCGTTCAGCAGAAAGCAACAAGAATGATTCAAGGTCTTGAAAGCATGCCTGAAAGTGAGAGAACTTGCTCATGGTCTACATTCAAGTACCTACATGGGGAAGAGATTCCTGATAGTAGCTGCCTCTTGAATCTCGCAGGAAAAGTCATAACAAGATCCAGTGGTTGGAGCTGAAGCTCAATAAAGTCAAATTCAGACTAGCAATGAGGTGCAAATTTTGAACAGTGAGGGTAATTAACCATTGGGAGGAAAAAACTTACCTAGGAATGTGGAGGATTCTCCATCACCTGCAGTTTTTACAGGCAGACTGTCTGTCTGTCTGTCTGTCTGTCTAGAAGGTATATTCCAGCTCAACCAGAAGTGAGGGACTTGCTGGAGGAATCAGTAGGTGAGGTTCTAATGCCTGTGTTACAAAGGAGGTCAGAGGAGATGACCACAGTGGTCCTTTCTGGCCTTAAAATCTATGAAGCTTTGGAGGCGCCTACTGAGCTTGCTCCATGGGCTCCCACCTGGCACCTGTGAAATCCTGGAGCACTTGTCCCAAAAGAGCTTGGATGGACCCCACTAGAAGAATGTCCCATGTTCTCTCCCTCCCCTGCCCTTTGCAGCTCTCAGGACGAGTTTCACTACGTGATGAGTTCCATGGGGTAGAGAAAGGCACAGAGTTACACCACGGATCAAATTGCCCCATCATGTTTTGGGGTGGGAGCTGGCACACTCCCTGCTTGTGTTGAGGGGTAGTACATAGGCCTCTGCACAGTTTTTGCCTTGTGGTAATCGTATTGGCTTAGAAACCAACAGAGTTAAATCAGTGCAACCCTGCTAGTGTGGACACAGTTATAACAGTAGAAGCAGCATAACAAGCCTTCTTGGGGTGCAAATGCCCTTGGCTGCTTCACTGAAGGGCCTTATGGTCAGGTGTGCAAGCTCACAGTTATGTGTGGAAAGCAGGTGGGTATTATCTTCTTGCTCCCCTGGTGAGAAGCAGTTCAATTATCCAGCAGGAGCTGGCGCGAGGTGGGGGGCAGATTTCAAATGGGGGAAGCCCTGGGAAATGCCTATTGCTCTCAGCACCTCAGTTCCTAGACGCTGCCTTGGGGACCGTCTACGCATGGGCTTTTGCACCGATATAAGTAACTACATCAATGTAGCTACACCAGGGCAAATCTCTCATGTAGATGCATTTAAACCACTGTAATTCATGCTCAAACTGGGGCCTGGTCTACACTAAAACGTTAGGTTGCCCCAAGTATGTTGCTTAGGAGGGTGAAAAATCCATCTCCCTGACCGACTTAGTTAAGCCGACCTAACCCCCAGTGTAGACAGGGCCAGAATTCTTCCATCACCCTACCTACCACCTCTTGGGGATGTGGGTTTTCCATACCGATGGGAGAACCCCGCTGTAGCGTTTCAAGGATAGCTGAGCCCTGGTTCATTATAATCTGGTAATTTACCATGTCAAACAAAACTGGTTTAAATGCATCTACATTAGGGGTTTCTATTGTAGTGACTAAATCATTTTTAGTTGACCTGTGAGCTGATCTACTCTCTATTTTCACACCAATTTAACTAAATCAGCAGAAAGATCTTTATATCAGTAAATCGTTTATATTGGAATAAATAGTAATCTTCACAACAATATTCATTTTTATAATGGTTTAATACTAGAGGGTTACAGCAATGATTATTAAACTAGTTACGTGACCCCCGAGCATGCCCAAATAAATGTGTTAGTCTCTTTGGTGCCACAAGGACTCCTCGTTGTTTTTACTGACACAGACTAACGCGGCGACCACTCTGAAACCTGACAGCAATTTAACTACACTGGATTTTCTTCTGGAGGTGTCAGCTCAGATAGACGTTCATGTGGTAGCTTTGACCCGTCTAATGCTCTAACAATAGAAACACAGCCTCGGTGGCACAGAGGGTGGGACAGGGTAGCTGCCCCAAGTAGAATCCTGTCCAGGACTCTTGGTACTTAACTCAGGGGGCTAACCCACCCCACTGCCCATGCCATGACAGCAGTTCTGTTTTTAGCCTGCTAGCTTCATCAAAGCTAGCGCACGTACGGCCCCCTGAGCTGGAAATTACACCCCCAGTTCAAAGTGTAGACGTACCCCTAGTTAAATTGGTATAGAAACGGAGTTTCAGTGGAGCCCTGGGACAAGTTTGCTAACATAGGCAAGCCCCTAGCTTCACTCAGTAGGAGCGGATTACAGAAAGACCAACAGTTGAGGGTTAGTTTGTAAAACAGGAGCACCTGTCAAAGCCTCAGAAATCCCACAAGCATCTGCAGTTAGCTTGTGTGTTAATTTTATTTTAAACATACTTTTGGTTCTGGAGCCAGTGTTTGGACTTGACAGGATTAACTTGTTCTCGTTGGTGAACAATGATTTTCTGATGCTCTCTGCTTAATTCAACAGTTTGTAGAATAGCCTCTGCTATTCCGGCCCTGGGCTCCCCCCAGCTCTGCCAGTGCCCCTCACCCCTGACCTGCAGCCCCCCCGCTCCCTGCTATCCCAGCCTGGGCCTCCCTATTCCCAATTCTGCCGATACCCCTCACTCCTGACTCTCAGCTGCCATGATGTTCCAGTTCTGGTCCTCCTAAAACAAGATTACTAGTTAAATTCAAAATCATGTGGGCCAAGGGAAAAGCAGGTATAAAACCACCACCAGGCTAGAATGGGAGCATTTTACACTCATTCTGAGAGTGCCGGAGTGTAAATGAGGAGGGTGATGGAGAGTTAGGCCCTTCGTTAGCATGATAAAGTATTTAGGGGCTGCTGAGGGGTAAACAAAGCACAGAAGCCGGAGGTGTTGGTCAGGGGTAAATACACCCACCAGGATGGGGCTGTACAATATGCTTGGCCTAAATACACCGATGGGGCTAGGTGCTCGGAGCTGGATGCCCCCCGGGCCATTTGTCATTCCTGTCCCATGCCGGTGGCAAGATGCTTTGCAGCACAGCGCCACCTCTGCTACCTCCTGGCCTTCCTGCTGACTTCTGGGCGGGGACAGAGGCTCCCTGGGACTCCCAGCCTCCGCCCCTACTGCAGCCCGCAGTGTGGGGCCCACCACGGTTTCCGACTTAATTCAAGAGGAAATGAGCAGGAGCAGGCGCAGGCGATGAAGGATCTGCCCAGCCCGGGGCCTCCCCCTGGGGCCGCTCCCCAGAGGCGCGCGCGCGCCCGCGGGGGGGGGGCGCCGCCTGGAGGCGGCAGCCGGGGCCGAGGTCCCCGATCCGGATAGGGGCCGCCCAGCCTCCTCGGGCGGGGCCAGCTTCCCCATAAACTCCCTTCTGGCGGCTGCCGCGCCCCGGCCGGGGAGGGAGGCCGCAGCCGGCTGAGCACGACGCGGGGAAGCCGGTCCCCGCGCGAGCCCCTGGGGGCGCCTCGACCCCCCCCCCCCGCCGCCGCCGCCGCCCAGCGAGCTGCGGCGCACGTGGAACCCGGGGGGCGGGGGCGCGCGCGGCGTGCTGCAGGCTGGGATTTGCACAGTCACCCCGGGGCGTGACACCCGGCGGGGGGGGGCAGCCGCTCCGCGTGCCAGAGTGGAGGGGAGGGCGGGACTATTTCCTGAGCTGCTGTGAGAGGCGGCGGAGGGACACCGGTGGCTCGGCCGGGCTGTGCTGTAACTTTCTTCCAGTAGTTTCCATGCTAGGCCTCCCCCTCCCCCTGCCGCCCCCCCCGCCCCCTCTCCCTGGGGAATCCGCGGTGGCCGCAGCAGCCCAGTGCCTGACACTGCAGCACCACAAGGGGGAGCCCTGGCGCAGGGGGAGCTTAGCGGGGGAGGGTCCCCCCCGGGCCCTCCCCTTGCTGCCCACTGCCCTTCCCAGTTACCCCCAAGCCTCCAAAGCTGCCCTGCAGCCAGATGTCCACAGGGAAGGGAGCTGTGGCTACCCTCTTGGCACCTATTGAGCCCCCCAACCTCCTGTGAGCTCGGGGGAGGGGATGGCTGCACAGAGGGGGGTGCTCAAGATGGGGTGGGGGAAAGGCCCCCCGGATTTACCCCACATCCTAGATAGGCTGACACTTTACAGACTCAGAATGAGATCAGCTCCCTGCTGCAGGGAGCCTGGCAGGCCCACATCTCAGGACGGAGGACAGTATGGTCTAGTGATTAGAGCCAAGGGACAGGACTCCTGGCTCTGCTGTGTGACCTGGGGGCACCTTCTCCCCACCCCTGGACCTCAGAGTCCCCATCTGTAAAGTGCTCCTCTTTGTAAAGCACTGAAAGGCCTGGGCTGCCCAGTTTGTGCACTGATTTAATTACCTCCATCTTGGTGCAACCCCCTGGAGTGGTCTTAAATTGGTTTAAGAGTGGAGCTGCCCTGATTTAATGACCTTGGTTTATCGGTGAAAAAAGAGAAATTGCTAGATAAGGACAAACGATTGGAATAGAACCCAGGAGTCCTGACTCCCAGTCACCCCTGCCCTAACCACTAGGCATCACTCAGTTTATCCAGGCATCACTTTATTTCCACACTTACCTGTCTCTTTCCCTCCCTTGCTCCCGCGTTTGGTTTGTTTGCAAACATTCATGTTAAGCTCCTGTTTCCAAAACAAACAAAAGAAAGGAGGGGAAGAAGAGGAGGGTGATGTCTGAGCCAGTAACTGCTGTCCTCCTTGGTGAACCAGTTTGGGCCTCAAAATGGGGTGGGAGGGGTTGTCTCTGGGTCATAACTTCCTCCCCCCGGGCTGGCAGTGCAGGGATCTCCCTCAGATCACAGGAGCTACCTGCCCTTTGGTAACACCTGAATAGTTTGTCATGTCAATTAAGTCTCAATGGATGGAATTGCCTGCAGTTCTGGACCCCTCCCCATGGCACCACCTAGTGCCCAATCTCCAGTATGACAGGTATTTGCATTGCTGTGTTGCCAGCAGGGACCCAGCATACATGGACCAGTGGAAACAACCAGCGGCCCTGCAACAGGGAAGGACTGCAAACCCGGCGCCCAGGTAGTTGCCCTTGGGATCTCTGGGCCTCTCAGCCCCTCTTCACAGTGTGAATTGAGTAAAGGCGTCTCCACTGTGACTGGAGCACATTCCTTCCTGGTGGGGCCTGGCCTCTGAGGATGGGGCAGGTGTAATCATAATTAACCCAGGCAGGGATTGATGCTGTGACCCAGTTTGGGTCCCATCCACACTGGCTGGGCCACATCAGGGGGGGAGCCACTTCAGTCACAATTCAGCCTCTACTTTAACAAACTTATTGCCCCCATGACTGGGCAGGGATTGCTCTGTGGCACCCCTCAAACACCTCGCTCGGCAGTGGGGACAGGACTTGGAGCCTTCTGCTCCGTAAGATCCAGCAACAAGGAGAATCTCTGTTGCCACCAGTATTGGACCTGTGACCCTTGGGAGCAATTCCAACACCATCCCATCTGGGGCAGCTCAGGGAAAGTTGGGACCAAGACTTCTAGGGAGGGAAGGAAGTGCTTCCCATTAGGGATGAGGGCACCCTGCAGATCTGCGATGAACTGGAGAGCCTCACCCCTGGATTGAGGCAAATGTCCCCTTTGCGGTGATGATAGTTTTTCCAGAAACCCAAAGGAGAGCTGAGAACAGGGCTTAGTTGGGGAGACCCTGTGCACCATACTTCCAGTCTCTCCCAATGGCTTTCTCCTGCTTTTCCTGCATGTTTTCAGTCTGCAGCTGGGCAGGTGCTGCTCTGGAGAGACCCTGCTTCCCGAACAGGCAACAGGTAGCAGGGTACTGGAGCGTCAGTCAGCTACATTTGGACCAAACCCTTTGGAATCAGACAGCAAATACCTATGAGGAGGCCAGAGTCCCCCACCGTTGGGGGTCTCCCCAGCTGCCCCCCTCCATGAGCATGTCTAGGGGGAGCCCTAGGCTGGAAGTGACCTCTTTAGTCTGGGATGGACACCCCCTGGGGCCTAGGGAAGGAGCATGTGTCCTCTGGCCTCCTCCTCCTCACAGAGAGTGGAAATGATCTGAACCCTGCTGAGATGCCAGAACAACACTGCCATCTCCACCCCTGGGCACATCCTGCCCCGTGGGAGGTTCCTCTGCCATCTCCAGACTGAATGCATGGTTACAGTGTTGGTAACCCTGGGACAGGTGGGTGGGGAGAGGTAGGAATGAGATGCCAGGGCTGGAAGGGAAACACGGGAACGTCTGGTCCCTGAGGTTGGCTGTCTGGTGTGTGTCCCCCCAGTCCTGGCTCCTCTCACACACAGGGCCCTTGTTTTCTGGCCTTAGGGAGACAGCAGCTCTTCTAGGGCTCAGGGCCATGGGAAGAATGACTGGACAACGTGGCTGTTGTTACAAACCTGGCCAATGAGTACATGATTCTGCTTGACTTTCCGGAGACCATGGGCATGAGCTCTGTGCTGAGCCAGATGCACACTGGGGTATGCAGCTCGGGATGTGCCCCGGCCAGTTTGAATTTAGCTAACAAGAGCCCGTAGCTGCAGCAGCATGGATTTCAGCACAGCCTGCCCAAGATCCTGGGATATATTCCCATTCAGAGCCTGCACCCGTGTGGCTGTGTCTTCTCTGCTATGTTTGGCTGTCCTAGCTCACATGAGTATGCCTCTGCGAGCTGCAATCACACCTTCAATGACTGTTTACACGTACTCCAGGGGAGAATCAAAGAGCAAACCCTGGGGGTTTTGCACAGCTAGGTTTGGTGCCAGGGATGCAACTATCCTGGACATGGGTTACAGGTGGTAGATGGAGGGCATCAGTGGACTATGCTGGGGTGAAGCTGGCAGGTGTATGGGCAGGTAGTCCTGGTGTTCAGAGGAACCAGCGCTGTCCCTAGGAGCAGGAGACTGTTTCTGGGGAAACTGCTTCCAAGAGAGGAAAAGGGGCTGGGACGCTCAGACAGGACAGAATGCTACAGTTCACTATTGTGGTCACTAGGGGGCACAACAGCTCAGCCAATGCACCTGCCAGGGCAAGTTTTGCAGAATGGATTTGATTCTCAGAATAGCTTAGCACCCGCAGCCCCACCCCCCACCACCTCTCAGAGCATGAGATCCCAGCACCCCCAGCTTGCTGGTGCCAGCCCAGACCTCTGCTCCCACAGCCTGCCCGTACTGCCCTGGACCCCCAGCCTGCTCTCAGTACTCAAAGCACTGGCCATGTCTCCATGCGCTGGGGTTATGGTTGGGACCCCCTGCCCCCTCACTGTCCATGGAGCCCCCCCTGAAATGGGAAGCCAGAGTGGGAGTGAGCTGAGCAGGGGCTGAGGAGAGAGACACCAAGATGTCTCCACACCGGTCCCTTCAGCCCTGGGGGCCTGGCTCTGCTGGGGCCGACGCGGGTGGCTGAGGCCTGCATGGTGCTCGCGCTCCCCTCCCCCAGTGGCGGCGTGGGAGTCAGTGGCAGACACATGAGGAGGCATGTTCACTCTTTGTATAGAAAAAGGCAACTGTACAGCTACATTTACAGAGACAAACGGGCCAGGCCCCCACTCGCGCCAAGGGGCACCCAGCCCGGCAAGGCCTCACGGAGCATGGGGTGGCTCGTGGCAGTGCTGTCCTGCACTAGCCTTCTCACTCTCTGCGCCCCGCCCCCAGCCAGCGTCCCTGCTCCACTCCGCCAGTGCCTCCTGCTGGGGAAGATCAAAGTCTGGGGCAGTGCAAGCAGCTGGGGTCAGTGTCACCTGGAGGGAGGGCAGGAGCAGGGGAAAGGCCAGGGCAGGAGGAGAGGAAGGCAGTGCAATAATTAAGGCATCTGACTGGCATTCAAGACACCTGGGCTCTATCTGCAGCCCTGCCCCAGTTCCCCAGCTGGAGTATGGGGTCATGACCCTTCCCTAGCTCCCAGGAGGGAGGGGGAGGAATAAAGCCATGAATGTCTGAGCGGCTCAGCAGCCATAGAGATGGGGGGTCACACACGTATATAGGGCGGAGCGGGATGGAGTGCAGTCTGCAGGACTCCCTTTCACTCAGCCAGGCATGGGGCGTTTCCCTTGCTAGGGGAGGGGGAGAGACACTGGACAAGGGTGAACGCTCCAGGGACCCCTTGAGAGGAGGGCGGGATGGGGAGAGCCAGTCACAAGCAGCCCCCAAGGGGGGCAGTGCCCCAGGCACTCTTTTTTCTTTTGAGCTAAGGACCCCAGACTTGGCGGGTGTGATATGAATTTGAGGCAGGATCCTGGCATCTGTGTGTGGGGAGGGAGTCACACGACACGGGGCAGGGGGAGATCTGTGTGTGCAAGGGATCCAGGGGTCACACACAGTATGGTGGGCACACAGGTCCTAGAGCCATCACACAAGCTGGGGGTAGGGCAAAGTGGCCCAGCAATGGGAGCCCCAAGCCATCCTCAGGGCAGGTGGAGGTTGCTCCCCAGGTCAGAGGGCGTAAGGTCTGTTAAAGCAGTGAGAGTTCATAGCAGTACACAGGAGACGTTCCCCATGGCACCGTAGCCTCTATGTGCTGGCTGGGGGATGAGAAGCTGAACCAAGCATGGCCTCATTGTCCATGCTGCCGCCCCGCTAGATCACCGTCCGGAAGAGGAAGGAGAACACGGCTCCCAGCGCCAGGCCCAGTGAGAGGAAAAAGGCCATGATGGCTCCAGCTGTCTCGGCTTCATGGGCGAGCACCTTTCTGGGGGAGGAGAGAAGCGTCAACCCAGCAGCACTGTGCACCAGCCCCAACCCTTGGTGACTCCTGTCCTAAGCCCTCCTGTAGGAATCAGTGCCCTGCAGCTCCCCAACATCTCCCACTCCATTCTCAGGGCTGAAGGGAAAGGGAACGAGAACCTGGAATGAACTAGGAGTTGTCTTTGGGGAATAATCCTGCACCACCCCAAACAGAAGGGTTGGGAGGGACCTCAAGGGGCTTCTCAATGCACACTTCAGCAGAACATGTGGGAACTAGAGCAGGGGGGCTGCCCCCACCCTCGCTCGCAGCCGGCGCCCTCGCTCCTGCCCCGCCCCGCCCCTCCTGCTCTTCCAGCTCTGGTCCCCCCACCTGTGTGGCACAGAGCAGTTAAAATATTTCTGCTGGACACCCCACCCCTTGTGGCAGAGTCGGGCTGAGAACCCAGGTCTCCCGACTCCCAGATCTGTGCTTCAACCCCTGCTTGTGGGTCAGAGCAAGGGACTGGGGGGATCCTGGGGCACACACAGGGTCTTCTCCCCGCCCTGTGGCCAGGGCCGCTTTAGAGACCCATTGTTCTACCGCCAGAAAGAAGCCTCAAGTGCCTGACAGAGAACAGTTTAGTCCAGTTTCCAAGGGCCCCCAGGATTGTGGTACTGACACTGCAGGGAAGGAGGGGACAGGATGGCATGTGAGGGGGAGCAGCCTGCAAAGGGCCCCCCATGTTGGAGGGCAGGAGGTTCCCTTCACGCCACTGGGAATGCACTTGGTGAGCAAGTTCATTGAACTGCCCGGCTGTTATGCACTGGAAAAACACTGGCGGAGTGTGTGCAGGCCTGACACGCCCGTCGGTGGTGCTCTCGTGCTGCCTCTGCTGACTGTGCTGGAACATGGCAGGCAGAGCAGAAGTCTGCACTAAGGGTGGTGCCCAAACCAGAAACCTGCTCTTTTCAGGCTGTGGGAGGAATGCAGGGGCTGGGGCGGGGTGTCACGCCCAGCCACACGGGGCTGAAGCTGAGCCAGGGGTCGAGCTGGCGCTGTATGGGTTAGGTTAGGAACCAGGCCGGCCAGCAGCAGGGAGAAGCGCTGGCATGGCTGCCACTTGATAATCACTCACGCTGGTGACGGGGAGAGGGAAAGGGGGGCCGGAAGGGCACCTGCTTCTGGAAGGGAAGGGGGCCGAGGAGGCAGTCGCAGCAAAGGGCAGGGAGGGTGCTGACTGTTTCCCGGCGGGGCTTCTCTGCAGCAGTAACCCCATCCCCACGTCCCCCTGGGATGAGCGCCCAGCTCTGAGTTATGGGCTCGTAAAAAGACCACAGCTGCTAAGTGTCAGGCACAGCGCCATCCTGCAGCTCCCGGTGCCAGCATACCCCTCGCCTTGACAGACTGCAGGGCCCGGTCGACCCCAGCTCCCTGCGCTGGGGCCGAGGCTGTGTCCCTGGCCGAACGCTCTGCAGGGCCAGTCGCCTTTGGCTGCCTAGCTCTGGGGGCAGGTCCCCACCCCAGCTATCGGCCCTGGCCCCTGTCGCTTTCACTCCTCTCTTAGGAGGCACAAGTCTGAGCTCAGCTCCTGGCTGGGGAGGAAGGAGAAGACTCGTGGCTGAAGCACAGGACTGGGAGCCAGGACACCTGGGTGGCCCGGGGCAAATCCTCCCCCCACCACCCGTTTCTCCCTCTGTAACATGGGGAGAGTGATCCTAACCCACTGCACCAAGGCAACTGGAAAAGCACCTGTTAGATAGGGGAACCCCCAGGCTGGGTCCCTGGGGCAAAATTGCTGTCAGCCAGTGCCCAGTGCAGCAGCATGGGCTGGTGTGTGGTAAGAGGTTGCTTGGCTCCCCTCCCCCAGCCACAGGTCACACTCACTTGGGCCCGAAGCACATGCAGAGGCTGGCCAGGTAGCCGTTGGAGATGGAGAAGAGGATGATGAAGCTGATGTACCAGGCGTCGTGGTGGAAGAAAACGGGCATGTGGCTGCGGGGTTGCACGTTGCATAGCATGAAGAGGGGGATGAAGACCATACGGGCAGCCACCATGATGGGCAGGAGCCGGCTGTCTTTCCCAGGCTGGGAGAGAGAGACACAGATCTATGAGTGGGTAGTGTGCCACAGGACACTGGGGAACTGGGCAGGTGAGGGGCATCTCCCCATGGCACCCTGCAGGGCACTAAGGTGCATCTGACGGCAAGAGGTGAGAGTAGAGGGGGATCCATACAGGTAAGGCATAGGAAGGAGGCTGCTGAAGGAGCTTCCCATTGTCCCACTCAACTCTAGGCCCCCCCCTTCTAACCGAGGCAGCTCAGTGCTGTGCCTACCCACCTGAAGGGGGTGCTGCTGAGGGACGCAGGCTCCCTCTCTCTGCCCTGCAGTGCCCCTTGCACATCCTGCGCCCCCATCTGATGCGAATGTGGCTGGGGAGGACTGGACTTACTGAGCTCCTGCACTGCAGCTGCTGGCTTAGGCCCCAGGGAGAACAGCGGGGTCAGCAGGCAGGTCCCTGGGACGCAGTCCCTGGCTCCTGCAACCCCTTCAGGTCCATTCCCTGGGACTGGGCTGGGGCTTTTCCAGCCCGCTGACTCGTGCTGCTGGAGCGCTGGGTGGCAGCAGGAGCCAGAATGCTGAGCCAGGGTTCTGCAGAGCCAGTAACGAACGGATGGAAAACAGGCTGATGGCAGCTGTGAAAGCCCTGCACACACGCAGTCCCCCGCCCTCTCCCGAGGGGACGGCCGTTCATGGGAAATGCCCGTATTCCTGGCCGGCTTTCACCAGCTCCCTGAGCTCCCCTGCCCCACGCTCTCTGACCCTTGGCCCTGGCTTGGCAAGTTTCTGGTCAGTCTCCCTTCTCCTGCCTGCTGTGTCTGCAGGTGTGAGCCCTCCCCAGGGAGCATAGAATCATAGAATCATAGAATATCAGGGTTGGAAGGGACCCCAGAAGGTCATCTAGTCCAACCCCCTGCTCAAAGCAGGACCAATTCCCAGTTAAATCATCCCAGCCAGGGCTTTGTCAAGCCTGACCTTAAAAACCTCTAAGGAAGGAGATTCTACCACCTCCCTAGGTAACGCATTCCAGTGTTTCACCACCCTCTTAGTGAAAAAGTTTTTCCTAATATCCAATCTAAACCTCCCCCACTGCAACTTGAGACCATTACTCCTCGTTCTGTCATCTGCTACCATTGAGAACAGTCTAGAGCCATCCTCTTTGGAACCCCCTTTCAGGTAGTTGAAAGCAGCTATCAAATCCCCCCTCATTCTTCTCTTCTGCAGGCTAAACAATCCCAGCTCCCTCAGCCTCTCCTCATAACTCATGTGTTCCAGTCCCCTAATCATTTTTGTTGCCCTTCGCTGGACTCTCTCCAATTTATCCACATCCTTCTTGAAGTGTGGGGCCCAAAACTGGACACAGTACTCCAGATGAGGCCTCACCAATGTCGAATAGAGGGGAACGATCACGTCCCTCGATCTGCTCGCTATGCCCCTACTTATACATCCCAAAATGCCATTGGCCTTCTTGGCAACAAGGGCACACTGCTGACTCATATCCAGCTTCTCGTCCACTGTCACCCCTAGGTCCTTTTCTGCAGAACTGCTGCCTAGCCATTCGGTCCCTAGTCTGTAGCTGTGCATTGGGTTCTTCCGTCCTAAGTGCAGGAC
This sequence comes from Lepidochelys olivacea, assembly GCF_965140295.1. Taxonomy (NCBI): domain Eukaryota; kingdom Metazoa; phylum Chordata; order Testudines; family Cheloniidae; genus Lepidochelys; species Lepidochelys olivacea. Next base: position 149,778,187 of record NC_140413.1, on the reverse strand, counting down.
CCTGCACTTATCCTTATTGAACCTCATCAGATTCCTTTTGGCCCAATCTTCCAATTGGTCTAGGTCCTTCTGTATCCTATCCCTCCCCTCCAGCGTATCTACCACTCCTCCCAGTTTAGTATCATCCGCAAATTTGCTGAGAGTGCAATCCACACCATCCTCCAGATCATTTATGAAGATATTGAATAAAACCGGCCCCAGGACCGACCCTTGGGGCACTCCACTTGATACCGGCTGCCAACTAGACATGGAGCCATTGATCACTACCCGTTGAGCCCGACAATTTAGCCAGCTTTCTACCCACCTTATAGTGCATTCATCCAGCCCATACTTCCTTAACTTGCTGACAAGAATACTATGGGAGACCGTGTCAAAAGCTTTGACACTTTGAGCACTTTGGTTCCGGCTGGAACCTGCCCTGTTCGGTCCCTTCCCTTCGGCAGGTCCAGCTTTGCTTAGAGCCAAGTGCGCAGAGTGGAAGCCCCCATCTTGGTCTTTCTCCAGCAGGGTGTGAAAACGTGCCCCCTGGACCCGACGCCACTGGGACATCCCAGCCTCTCCTCTCAGTTCCACCTGGGCCTCTCCAGAGCGGTTGCAATGGGGCCACCATGAATGGATGCTACCGTCCTGGAGCCAGGATTGGCTGCCTACATCTGACATGAGCCTTTGTTGTCCCCTCAGCTTGAGACCCTGCAGGGCACATTGTGCTCATGACTGCCCCACTGCTGTGCCAGCCAAGCCCAAAGAGTTTGCTGCGGGATAGGGGCGGGCCAGTCCCAGTGTTTGTGGGTACAGCCAAAACCAGCATCCTGTTGACTGAGTGGCCCCGCCCCGGGAAAGGAGGGCCTCCGGCAGATCAGCCAGGCCAAACCACAGGCAGTCACATCCCCATTTCCATAAAGCTGTTTTGGAACCATCTCCAGCTGGGTCCTCCTGCCAGCAGGGATGTGGCCTGGCGAGGCAGCTCAGGGCCAAGGGCGAGGGCAGCCAGACAACGTGACCCCACTGCTGGGAGGGAGTTTTGGAGAGGCAGCTCCTGGCAGCAGGGGGTCCTAGCTCGGCCAGGCCGGCTGCCTCAGACCGGACAGGCTCCCCGTTGTCTCATGCTGTCAAGAGTTTATTCAAACAAACATCCTGAACAGTAATGGGGGAAGTGTTGTATGGGGCGCGGAAGAGGTAGGAAGAGCCAGAGACACCCCAGCCCCCTCCCCACCCACAGCAGCAGGCGCAAGGGATAGTCACTGCAGAGCAAAACTCTGGACCCACAACCTGACCCACTCTAGGCCACCTGGAATGTGAGAGAGAAAGAGTCCCCCAGCAGCCCTGTTAACTGTACAGGGTCCATGACACATACTCATGCAGATCGGTTTCCAAAACACCTCCCATTCCCTGGACATGGTAGCACCCTGAACGCTAGCTACAGGGGGCGGTGTTTAGCCTCGCTCCTGCATTCTCAGTTCCCTGCTGCTGGCCGTGCCTGGAGGATGGCAGGTGGCAATTCCAGGGCAGAGTGGGTACAGGGCTCAGACCAGCCGACACAGTCTCGGAGGCCCACACGAAGGGCCTCTGAGCCCTGTTATTGGGACAGGGCCAGACCCCACAGCAAACACCATAGAACTCCAGAGCGTCAATGGCACCATATGGGGCAGACCTGAGGGGGCAAGAGAAAGAGACAGAGGGGGGCCAGGGAAGGGGCAGCATTGGGCACTGCTGCCATGGAGGGGACTGTAGCCCATTTGGTGCCCTTTGTGAGCCCAGCCCTAGACTGCCTGCTAGCAGTGCAGCCCCCTGCTGCTCCTCCTCCGCCCTGACCAGCTGTTTGTGTAGCTGCAGCCTGGGTTTGTTTACAAGGAGGCTGCAATTGAGAAGATGATTGCCTCCAAGCCACACTGCCGGGAAAACAGCACCATGGGAATGTCTAACTGGAACTTCACAGGATCCCGCCCCCACGCCCATTCGCCACATCCCCTCTCGGACCTCCCCAACACCAGCTCCCTTCCAGGACCTCCAGCCTACCCATCTCTCTGACTTCACTTGGGCCCATGCCCTCCTTCCCAGCCGGAGTTTTCTCAGCGCCATCCTGTCCCCGGCGGTGAGCTGCTCTTCCCTCGGCCCTAGCTCCCAGACTCATAGACTTTAAGGCCAGAAAGGACCATCGTGATCATCCAGTCTGACCTCCTGCACGTCGCCAACCACAGAACCTCACCCACCCACTCCTGTGACAGACCCCTAACTGCTGGCTGAGTTACTGACATCCTCATTTAAAGATTTCAAGTTAAAGAGAACCCACCATTGACTCTAGATCAAACCCACAAGTGACCCAGGCCCCATGCTGCAGAGAAAGGAGAAACCCCGCTATGGTCTCTGTCAATCTGACCTGGGGGAAAATTCCTTCCCGACCCCAAATGATGATGATTTAGTTAGACCCTGAGCATGCAGGTGGGACCCACCAGCCAGACACTTGGGAAAGAATTCTCTGTAGTAACTCAGAGCCCCAGCTAGCGTCTCATGTCCAGCAACTGGAGATATTTGCCGGCTGCCATCCCCACACCTCCTTCCCTGTCACACGCATTCCCAGAGCAGCCCATCTGTTGTTGCTCCCTGGGCTCCTTTCTCCCAAGTAGCTGCTGCCCTCTGCACTCTTCACAAGGCAGCTGATGGCTTCCTACCAGTACCACCTATGGGTCCCTTCTATGCCCTTGGCATCCTGCATCTTGCTTTTCTCTGGGCTCACCACTTCTCTCTCTGCTGTACTTTGCTGCCCGCAGCTGCTGGTGTCCCTCAGGGCACCATCCCCTTGCTTGCTAGTTCTCTCTGGAGTGCCTGTTACATCCACTTCCTGGGGAGTTAATTATAGACCCTTAAGCAAACGTGTCAGACTCAGCTGGGAAAACACCCCGAATTCACAGTGCCTTTAGCTTCTCCAGCCAAAAGAGGCAGGACAGGATTCCAGGGGGACGGGCTCCCTACAGCTCCATGATAGTCACCCCTTGCCCTTTCCTAGCATGTACACACAATTGTACTTGAGCCCCAGCCCACGGGGAGGTAGGGGTCAGCAGCTGAGGGTCACCTACTGTACAGGTGGAGAAATTGAGGTAGGGCGCAGGGAAATGACTCACACACGGGCATGCAATGAGGCAATCAGAGCCAGGGACAGAAACTAGGAGTCCTGACTCCCAGCACCCTGCTCTAACCCAACAGTCCTTGCTCAGCTCCCAGAGCCAGGATCAGAATTCAATGCAGAGCCCCGTGTGCTAACTTGCCAGCACCCACTTCCTTGTGTCCTGCATGGGCAGCTGGGCTGTCAGGACACAGGGCAGCCCTGAGAGGTGAACTCTGATTGGCTGACTGTGCTCCTAAAGGGTCAGGGCCCAGCTGCCAGGCCCGTGCCCCCTCCGCCCCACACTTACCCACAAGCAGACAGCTGTGAGGCTCCGTCCCAGCCAGTCGAAGATATTAAACATCAGGAAACAGGAGACAGGGATGAAGTACATCTCTGGAGAGAGAGGAAGGGTCAGTGACAGGTGATAGGAAGGGGTGGGGTGTCCTGTCTTCTGCATGAGGTGCCCCCCACCGTGCAAGGGGACAGGGGGATCAGGCCCTACCCAACAACACAGCCCCTCCCAGGGGTACAGGCTCGCACCCTCCCTCTCCCTCCAACACGCCTCTCCCTGCAGCTCAGCAGCCAGGACAGGGTCTGGGCCCAGCCCACACCGTTGCCCACAGATCCTGCCCAAGCCTAGGAGAGAAACCTGGCACCCAGTCTGTCAGAGGACACAGCAGGCCTATCCAGCTCTCAGGTTGCCATCAGATGTCACTGGGGCCTCTCCCCTGTAGCTCCTTCCCCACCCGAGCCCCACTTTCTTCCAGCTCTGCCCCTGGGGGCCACTCCCTTCTAGTCCGCCCTGTCCCTAGTCTCCCTAGCAATGAACGAAGGGAAGCCTGCTGTCACTCACCCCACTTGCTGCTTCCTGCGATCGTGGACTTCACCTCGGCGGTGACTGCCGGGAAGACCCCAATGGTGACAGTAAAGACAAAGCAGACAGACAGAGCCATGACCCAGATCTGAGGGGCGAAAACAGAGCCAGGACCCGTTACCCAAATATGTAGGGACAGACCAGCTCTGGGGGGTCTCCCACTCCGGGTGAGAGACGTGGCCCAGGCATGAGGGGTAGGGGGTATCACCGACTCACATACCTTCTTAAAGATGCTGAAGACGGAGGGCTTCTGGCTGGAAACTTGGGGGGCTGTGTTGTTCGGGTACCTCTGTTCCACCCCATTGGGCTCGCCTGTAGGGAGAGACAGGAAGGGTGAGGGGAGGCCCTAAGGTGGTGGGTGACCCCAGGTGCAGCCAGTAGCTCCACGCTTGAGCCCAGTCCCAGAATCAGCACTGATCATGCCTGCGCCTTCCCCATCCCCTGGGATTCTGGGGTGGGCCACATGCAGAGGGGCTGCAGGCTTCCCCAGAACTAGAAGCCTCCCCAGGTCCAGCTCCAGTCCCCAGCTCTCCCTCCAGCCTACCTGTCAATATTCCCCTCTCCCCTGGTTCAGGCTACTCCCCCGGCATGCCCCACCTTTCTTGATCAGGTCGATTCTAGTCTCCAGCTCAGCATGCCCCTCATGGACCCGATACTCGGTCTTGTCCTTCATCAGGTGGTAACGGAAGAAGTCCTGCAGAGAGACCACCCAGAAAGTTTGTGTGTGGGAAGGGGGGTGGGGGTGGGGGGGGAGAGGGGCAGGAGGAGAAACTCTCTGCCCCCAGGGATGGGGGCTGTCTGCGGCCAGGACTGGAGTGTCACGGGGGAAGCCTGCAGGCACGGGAATGAGGCTGGCTTCCCCTTGCACTACGGCTCCTCTAGAGCACAGCACCCCCACTCTCCTCTGCCGGATGGGTGGTCCCCTGCTGGGGTAGGTCCCCTGCCGGGGTAGGTCCACACCCTTCGCCTCCCTGAGAAGGGCAAGTCCTTACCAGGCGGGGCAGCAGGATGTAGGAGCCGATGGCCAGCAGGATCACCACGCAGGCTGTGATGAAGTAGCCGAATGCGCTGTCTTCCAGCAATGAGCCGCCTGGGAGCACGGAGAGGAGAGAGGCCGGAGGTGAGGGAAGGGCAGAGGGGGTTGCTGGGGAAGGCAACAATAGGGGAAGAGACACGCCCTGCCTCTCCCCTCCACGCCAGCTCTGCCAGAAGGACACCCCTCTCCTAGGACAGGATGTTTGCAGAAGCCTGTGGAGACCCCCCAAGCTGCCCCCTGCATGATCACCTACCCAATAATTGGATTTTAGTGCCCCTTCCAGAGTGACCCCCAAGTGTGCCCTTTCCTAGAGGTGCCCTGGCAGCTGGCTCTGAACTGTGTGTGTGTAGGGGGGGCATCGAGGGGACGGGCAATCTGCACACCCTCTGCACCGATCAGGCCCTCCTGCAGCTCCTGGGCACTGGCTGTGTTTTGCAGCAGATCCCACTGAAAGGTGGGCGGCTGTAGGGCTGTAGACAGGGCTTCATGGGAGTTACTCACTGGCGATAGCGCAGATCATGGCCAGAGCTGCGAAGGTCCCTGCCATGCCCTGCCCGCTCATGATAGGGGCGGTGTAGCTGACAGGCAGCAGCCCTGCCAATCCAAAGAGGCTGCCCTGGAGGATGGCACCAAAGGCTGCAAGGACAAAGACAGGTAATAATGAGGATCGGCAAATAGGGGTGACACATAACAGTGCCCTTCTCCCACCCTTGCTGTGAGACAAACAGGGGATCTGCACTACATCGCGGTCAGTGCCCCTGCCCAGGTCCCTATGGCGCCTCCTGCTGGGGGAGGAGTAGCCATGCATTTCAGTGCCAGGAGATCAGACCCAGATGCGAGACCCTGTAGCAGCAGAGTGGGTTGGCACTGCCTGGGGTAACAGCGAAGGGAGCGGTTGAATAGGGCCAGTGCCTCTTTCCACCCCTCTGGGGCCAGCTTCCCCGACCCCAGTAGCATCAAGGATTGCCCAAGGCCCCCCACTCACAATTGATGAGGATGATCTTGACCATGGTGATGACGAAGAAGGGGAGAGGCTCCAGGGGGATCTTTACCAAGGCAGCTGTCATCATGAAGACCAGCAGGATGGCAATCAGGCTGCCCAGGATACGGACTTTCTGGGGGACCCTGCAGGGCGGCAAGAGAGCCCCACAGTGAGAAGAGCCCCCGCCAACAGGGCCATGGGGGGCTGCGAGAGGCACCCACCTCGGCAGGCCTGCCTTAAAGGGGAATTGGGTCACAAAAGCCAGGCGTTTGGTGGGTCTCGTGCCGGTGTCGAGTGGGGATTGGTCCAGCTGGGCTCTGGGAGGATGGAGGGGACCCGGAGGGAGGCTGAGTTCTCTGCTTGGCCAGAGGGGATGGAGATGAGGGACCGGGCCAGGGCAGGGGCCCAGACTTACCTCTGGTGGAGGAAGGAGTTGAGGCAGGTGAAGATGAGCAGGGGTAGCATGGCACAGAGCGTCATGAAATTGTTGAACCTGGCCTGCAGGTGGGTGGGGGGAGGCTCCTGGCCCTTGTCCGTGCTGTTCAGCCCAGCGAGGGGCTCCAGGGAGGAAATGTTCTGGGGTTCCCCAAGGCGGTTGGTGAAATACTGAAAGGGAGAGAGCGAAATGAACGCGCTTGCCTCCGACACACCCATGCCACACGCACTTCCCTCCTGGCGCATACCAGCTCCCAGACCAACATGAGCATGGACCACACGCACCACACACTCCTTACCCTGGTGGCTGTCATGAAGAAATTCCATGGCAGCAGCGTCCCCAGGCCGAGTGTGAAGAATATCAGCCAGACAGCTTTATACCTGTGCGAGAGATGGGCAGAGTCAGAGGGGTCTCTGAGCAGGCTGCTGCTGGGACAGGTCAGGCGGTAGGAGGATGTGTGGATATTGCCCCCATCTCCTGACCATCCCTGGCCCAGAAGAGGGGAGAGGGGAAGGAGGCACTGAATCATGAAATAGCTCAGGTTCAGTGTTCATAAAGGGAGGGCAGAGGAGAGATTTTCTTGGAGAAGGCAGGGGCCTGGGCTACCTGCCACTCTCACAGCTCTGCCAATGCCCCTCACCCCTGACCTGCAGCCCCCCTGCTATCCCAGCCCTGGGCTCCCCACACACAGCTCTGCCAGTGCCCCGCACCCCTGACCTGCAGCCCCCCCACCGCTATCCCAGCCCTGGGCTCCCCACACACAGCTCTTCCTATCCCTATCACTCCTGACCTGCAGCACCTGACTGTTCCAACCCTAGGCTCCCTTAAGCAGACATTAATTACATTCCTCAGGACAGTGCAGGCTGGTGCTGCTCAAGCTCCCTCACACAACACAACACAGACAGACACTAGCCTTTGGGGCACCCCTGCTGAATTCTGCAGCACTCTTACAAGCACTAATGTCACCGGCCAGTTCCCAGATTCAGAGATTCCCAGGACAGAAGGACCATTGTGACCATCTAGTCTATCGCCCCGTATAATACGGGCCAGAGAATGGCCCCAGAATAATTCCCAGAGCATATCCTTTAGAAAAACATCCAGCCTTGGTTTAAACACTGCCATTGTTGGAGAATCCACCATGATCCTTGGTAAATTGTTCCAGTGGTTAATTACCCTCCCTGGTAAAACTCTGTCTTATTTCCAGTCTGAATTTGCCTTGCTTTGACTTCCAGCCATCGGATCGTGCTGTACCTTTCTCTGCTAGAATGAAGAGCTGACTAACAACTATTTGTTTCCCATATAGATACTTATAGACTGGAATCAAGTGACCCCGAACCTTCTCTTTGTTAAGCGAAATAGATTGAGCACCTTGAGTCTACCACTATAAGGCCTGTTTTCTAACTTTTTAAATCATTCTTGTGGTTCTTCTCTGAACCTCTCCCCAATTTATCAACCTCCTTCTTGAACCATCTGTGGACACCAGAAATGGACACAGAGTGTGCCAGCAGCAGTCATCCCAGTGCCAAATACAACCGTAAAATAACCTCTCCACTCCTACTTGCGATTCCCCTGTTTATACAGCCCAGGATCACTTTAGCCCTTTTGACCACAGTGTAGCACTGAGAGCTCATGGTCAGCTGATTAGCTGCCAGGACACCCAAGTCTTTGCAGAGGGTTCTCCATTCAGTGGGGCACTGTGCCATTGTGCCTGTTTTTACAGAGGTGCTGAACACCCCGCAGCTCCCACTGGCTTCACCTGGGCCAGCGAGTGCTCAGCCCCTCTGAGAATCAGGCCCTACATGTCCAACATGGGACACTCAAAGCCTATAGCTGCTTTTGTCCACCTAGGCCTTAATGCAGTCGAATGGGCACGCGGAGTCCTGACTGCCCCTTAGTGGCAGCTCTAATCATAGTGCTGCTTAGTACAGCATCCGCCTGTTGGACCCAGAATCCCCTAATGGGAAGTTGGATATGTTGGAGTTCGGAGAAATAAGGCCAGGTGGGTTGTTAGCTGCGAACACCAGGGGCTCCCACTTCCTTACCCGCTGTGTATGCCTTCCCAAAGAGAAGAGACTGGGTGCCCCCAACAAGGTGTAACCGGGGGGGGGCTATATCTGACACTCCATATGGCATTGATGCTAAGGCAGGAGAATGGATCCCACTTGTAGGAGAGGGGCAGCTCTCTGCAGAAGGGGCAGTGGGGAGAAGGGTGTCTGCTTGGCCCAGGACAGGTTGTGTGGAGCCCCCGCAAGTGCTGGGAGCAGCCCTGCCTCCCACTGACATTAAGTAAGAGTGCAAGGGTTCAGCTGCCCTGTGACCCAAAGGGGATTTCCAAGCTGTTATGAAAGAGGGAGGGAGCAAGCAAGGGTGTTGGCTGCTCACAGGCCCATGGCGGCCAGATACGTGCTGGCAGCTGGCAGATATGGGAGGGGGCCAAGTCTCTTAGCATTTGTCTTCTCCTCACAGTGCGGAATGTTTGCAGCCCGTGAGTTATGGGAAAACTGACAAGAGGAGAGCTGCCAAGGGAGGAGAGCGCCACAGACCCGATCCTGTTGCTTTAGTCACGTCGTGAGCTACAGACTGGGCTCCACCTAGAACGACATATAGCACAGCACTGGCTGCTGCTCCCCCAGCCCTCTGCTCCAGGGCCACAGCAGAAGGCAGGGGAGTAGGGTTTCTGGGTTTGGGGGCAGCAATAGCTCCCCACCTCCAAGTTTCAGGGACACTGGATTTGTCAAGATCATGGCCCCTGTGGGCTCATCCCAGGGTCCTTGGGCTCTTATGGCAGTCCTGTCACTTGGTGAGCCTGCCAGGCTGCAGGGAGGGGGTCCCGGAAACATTGCTGCAGCTGTGGTTCTGTCAGGAGGGGCTGGTCAGGGGACCAGCGCGGAAGGCGATGTTTCCAGGGGACGTGTGTGCACGCATACTAAGGCCTGGTCATACCTGTCTGAGGGACCGCTGCTCGTCATCATGGTGCCTGGTGGCGGTCAGCGAGGTTTGGTAACACTCTCACTGTGCTGCTGGCGTCCTGCAAATCCAAACCAAACAGAGAGCTTAGTGGGGAGCTGGAATCCTGGGAGCAAGGGGCGCAGTGCTGGTTTTAGTGCTGGGGGCATCCTGGGTGAGCTGGGATCAGCAACACTCTGAAAGGGAACAGTACCCGCACAGATCTGCCTCCCCTTTGCAGAGCTGCTGCTTGGAGCTCTTCCAAACGACTTGCTCAGGACAGGCTGGGATGCAGGGCAGTGGGGTCGGAGGCCTGAAGCCCCTTCCTCCTGCAGGGAAGCCCTGCCCTGACACTGCCCCTTTCTCCCCTGGGTGAGTTGAGCTGGCATTTTTCTCAGCTCCTCAGTCCCCTCTGCATCAGCCAGGCATATCTGTTCCCCTTCAGTTACATACCCAGCAGGTCCCACCCAGGAGGCCTGGCTCCTCCATTCTAGGCTATGTGGAGTCGCCAGTCCAGCAGTGACAAATACCCCATCTCCAGACAAGGGGAATGCCTGGCTCTGGCATGCTCTAGGTTCCTTTAAGCTGGTGCATATCTCCCACCCCCTTTTCTCTGCCATGTACACTGGAGCAAATCCTCCACAAGGGCTGAGGCCCCTCCCAACCCCTCTTTGGTACCAGGTGACAACGAACCTTTAGGCACCTGCTCCAGCCATGTCTGCTTTCTGCAGAGACCCGGCCCTGCTTTATCCCTATACACCAACGGCTCTTCAGCCCTGAGGATGGATCAAGGGCCAGTTGGAGGGTCTGAGCGTAGGCCAATCTCCTCCTCCCACAGAGACTGCAGGATTTGCTGCCCCATCATCAGCAGCAGCCCTAGCCTGGCCCTTGCCAGTTTCAACTGTTACTACATTGGGCACTTCCTCTTCACACGCAGTGGGCATACTCTGGGGTCCCCGTCTAGCTCACTCCCCTCTGCAGATCACATGACCCCCTAGACAGGGCAGAAGTGTGATCCCTTTTGTCGCTTATGGGGCATGGCATAGTTACCTAGTACATCTCACCCACTTCCCCCTACCATGGCTACCCCCCAGGAGCTGCCTCCCAGAGAGCCAGCACCCAGCCACAGCTGGGACTGCTCCTCAAGGCTCCAGCATCAGCCTAAGGGAGCCCAGAAATAACAGAGAGCAAACGGGAAAGCCACTGCATCTGGTGGGAGAAAGCCTATTCAAGGCGAGGAGTTCAGCTCAGGGGACACGCGAGTGCAGGAAGGAATTTGGGAAGACCACTATGAAGGTGGAAGGTGCTGCACCAGAAGAGACTAGTGGGCCCATATGCCCAGCATCCTCTGTCCTTGCTGAGCTGGATCAGATCAGTGGGCCCATCTAATCTGATGCCCCCTTACGTCTCCTGCTGCACTGGCTGCTGGTCCCAGTACTTAATGGCACAAGGAACGTTTAAAAAAAATCCTCATCATGCACCTGGCCAGGTGTGCAACCCTCTCCCCAGCCAGCTGACACTGTGAAGCGTGACATCCAGTTGCCCGTAGGTCAGCGTGCAGAAAGCTGCAAGCATTCCTGCTGCACATCCTGCTCCCTAGCCAGATTCATCCTGCCACTGCACAAGGGGCCCAGGGCAACTGGATCCCTCCTGTTGGGAGAGTTCCAGTGGGGCTGACCAGAACCTGGATCCCAATATGCCGCCTGATAAACGCCCTGACTGTGAGACACACCCCTGCTCCCCCACCACACCTGCATGATAGAAGGGCTGACGGAGAGGCCGAGCCCATGCACACAGCTGGGGATGACAGAGCCAACGGAGGCTCTGGCAGCCCCATGCCCATTGATCAGGAAGGCGTGTCTGAAGGCAGTGGAACTGTGTTTTGCCTCCCACGGGAGTGAGTGCCAAGCCCCTCTTGGTCATGGGGGCTGCGTTGGAGCAGATGAGTTGGTGTCAGCTGGCGTCAGGTCACATCACACAGAGCCAAGGGAAGGGAAGTGAGGAAATGGAGGATTTTGCGGAGGGGATAGCGTGTGAGCAGTACTACAGGCTGCCAGCTTCAGGATCCCAGAGGAACGATGGAGCAGGGCAGCAAGGCCCAGGAGCTGGGGAGTTTGCCGGCATGGGGACGGCTCTCCCTGCCAGCAGTGCAGCTGCAGTGAGCCAGCTTGCAGCAGCCTCTGAAAGCCCACCTGTCACAGGGCCCTGTCACACCTGGTTTAGTTCTGCTGCTCTGAGCTGGTGGGTCCCCACACACTCCTCTCCCAGGCCCCTCTCTCTGCCCCGAGGGGGCCACTCACTCCTGTTTCCCTACTGACTGTGAGCCCATGTCACTCTGGGAAGGGTGAGCGGGCTTCCTAAAGGAAGGTGCCATAGCTGCTTAACCCCATGCTCTCATTTTGCTAAGTGCCTCCATTTCTTTCCAGAGTGCTGGCTTATTGCAAGCACACACAGACCAGCACTCATTACTCCCAAATACCTGTAATGCAGCCAGCTCAACACAAGCAAATCAGTGTGAGTGACCCAGCCTGTGCCGCCTTGGGCAACCCAATAACAGTGCCCTACAACCAACCAGTGTATGTAGCCCAGCCTTCACTAGCAATCCTGCGATAATGCCCAGCTCAGCTGGGCTAAGAAAGCCTGTGAGACAGCTGCTGGGCCTGCACTCTTCCTCTCAGAGGATACATGAGCCTTCATGGATCATGAAATCCTCCGCACATCAGGGAGAGGAAATACTTTTTTCAAGGTCATGGCATAACAGCTTCGTGACAGTTCTGCAGAGCTTAGAAATGAAATCTCCCTGCAGGGGAGGGATGTGGGAGCCCTTGTAATAAACCAGGCTGCTGCTCCCTCTTGTGAATCTGCTACAGGGCTACCTCTGACAAACTGCATGGCCCTTTCAGGGCTTCAGGCCACATGGGATGCCATGAGCTTTCCATGGTCAGTACTTTCACCCCTGGTATGCGCCAAAAATGGCTGTCAAGGACATTGTTCCCATAAAACGATCAGGACAGGACCAGTACTTTCACCCCTGGTATGCGCCAAAAATGGCTGTCAAGGACATTGTTCCCATAAAACGATCAGGACAGGACAGGTCCAGATGCCTTTTCTGCCCTTATCTATAGATATTCTTCAGAGAGTCAAAAGTCTTTCCAGATGTCCCAGTGCAGCGGCTGACTTGAAGGGACTCCCATCTGAGTTCACGCTGTCCTTAGGGGAGTGCCCATGGACGCTTTTGATATGGATAGAGTGTATATTTGGCAATTGTATATTGAACGCAAAAATCTCACTGATGCTGCACTATGGTATATCTCAGATTTCACACTCCCACCTGGCTCCCATATGGACCCTAACCTGGCTGCTATTTAAACTAAAGGGCAATTGGGCACAACAACATATGGGCATCAACTGACTATGGACACCTTTAGGATGGTAATTAGAAGGTTTCTAACCCTCAGACAGATGAGGATCTGGACCTCCCAATAGGAGTTGTAGGGGCAAACCATGATCTAGTTTTAAGAGTGAGCTGGACAAATGTATGCGTGCGATTGTATGATGGGGTTGCTTGTGATCGAAAGGTCAGGGCTCAGCAGCCTTGGGGCTCCCTTCCAGTTTGCCTTATGTTCCTAAAAGGTTTTGTTTCAGGGTTCCAGCCGGCCACCCTGAAGGGGTCGGGAAGGGATTCCCCCCTCCCTGCCAACATATTCTGGGAGGTTTTTTTTTTTTTTTTAAATCTCCTTCCTCTGAAGCATCAGGGATGGCCATGGCCAGAGATGGTTCATTGCACGGGGAGGGTTGGAGCTCTGAGATGGCACCAAGCACTCTCTCTCAGCTACTTGCCCCACATGCTCGAGGTCTAACCGATCGCCATATGTAGGGTTAGGAAGGAATTTCCCCCCCAGGTCGGATTCGGGGAAACCCTTGGGGTTTGGGTTTTTTTGCCTTCTTCTGCAGCATGTGGGTCACTTGCAGGATTATCTGGGTATATCACACTTAATCATTTCCCTGTCATTGCAGGGGAACTTGGTCCCTCCTATCCTCTGCCTGTGGCACATGACAGTCTAGTCTCCTGAGGGCTGTAATACTTTGGTCTCATTGCGGTCGTTGGGTTTCGTGTGCGGGTGCTGGGAGGTGCTGTTGGTCTGAGATATACAGGAGGTCAGACTATTATGAACTGGTGGTCCCAGTTTGGCCTTCAACTCTATGACTAAGGAGGCTGTGGACCCACTAATTTGGAGCTGTCTGGCCTGGTGAGGGTCAGGTCCCTGGTAAACGCAGGTTTTTACAGTTAGCCTCTTGTATTTCTACACCCCAGGCAGAGGCTGTGTGCACAGAGAGCTGTATTTGTGCACGTGTGCATCCAGGAGACGGTGTGTCTCATACTGTTCTCAGAATGATGACAAACCCTTTGATTCAACAGTCACCATCAAAGAGCTGATGAGGAAACAGCCACAGTTTCCAGTCATCCTCTCTCTTCCTTCCTGGGTCCTGTTTTCAGACATCCTCTTTCACTGCTCGCCTGAGCCAGAAACCTGGGAACCCCACAGCCACTTCCCACAGGCTTCCAAACCGAGGCTCTGCCCCTCCTTGGGAAGAGGCAGCAGGATCATGGCAGTCTCTGAAGGGCCAGTGCCTAGAGTCTCTGCTCCATTTTTACAGGGCTCTGTATGCTGGGGCCACTGAGAGAGAGAGACTAAGCTCTTCAGAGGAAGTTGGACATCAGGCTCCCCCATCCTGCTCGGGTGTCTCTAATGGGGGCAGTAATGCCTGCTCTCTCATCCCGGCAAAGCTGCTGACAGCCCTAAGACTCTCATTCCAGAACTCACCCCCTTCCTCCAAGTCAGGGACCCTGCAGCAGCTCCTAGCATTGTCCACAGCCATGACTCTGTCCTGTCCTGCTCCATTTTCACTCCCCCATTTCTTTGGCAGGGAGTGTGAAATCAGCCAGCCCTGAAGAGGAGTCATAATCCCAGCACTCTGGGAGTGAAAGGGTGACCCGAGCCCAGCCCCTCTCAGCCACCCCATCTGCAGAGCCTCAGGTGGGAACTCTGCAGCCCGTGGGAACTCCCTGGGGAAATATAAAACCAAGGTGTTTTATCTTTCCTAGCACCCGGCTCCTTCTTATCACAGCTGCCCAGAAGTCTGGGGGGAGTGGCACAGCAGTGTTTCAGAGCTGGGATATGCCTTGAGTTACAGGCTACAGACCACTGTACCAGCCACTTCCAAAGCTAATGAGCACAGCTCCTGACACTGTGCGGGACCTGAGCTAACGTACCCGGTCAGCACACTCCACACTACTTGAGGAGCCAAATATAGCCAGCTCCCCAGGCATTCTGACCCAGTTTGACTCACCCAGCCTGGACCTCACTGGAATCCCTCCTGAGTTACACTGGCATGAGAGGAGAAACAGACCTTCCAGGGAGAATCCAGGGCTGCAATAACAGTGGTTAGTTACCGATGGGGTGTAAACGATCACAAACAGCTGCAAGTGGGTGCCTGGAGTAAAGCTGTGCTACTGACCCTGATCTGGCACCAGGTGAGTGTGGAGAAAGAGTGTAACACACATGCTGAGGGGCTCGGTTGGTTGCAGCAGCTAATAGGTGGGCACAGAGTAAACTGAAGAGCTGCTTTATCTTACACCCACCTGTTAGTTACTTCTCCCACCACACACTCCCCGCTTAGTGCATAAGACAACTCCTTTCAAACCCCCCCATCCAATGCCAGATCCATGCCAGTCACACAGCTTTCCCAGAGCATTCACTCCCACCTGCTTCCCGACCATTCCACACAGTTCTGCTAGAAGTGGCCCTCAGGCTCAGAGTCTGATCAGAGTTGTACAGTGTAAAGCCAGTACTACTGCCTGGAGTGACTTCACATGTACCCTGCTGTAACTGACAGCACAATCAGACTCTGGGTGTTTACATCAGACTAAAGAGTTTTCCGTGAAAAAGAGAGAGAGCTGGCCCATTGAGTTTGGGGTAAAGTTTCCCTGCAGATTGAACTTCTAGGATCCCTGCCTACTACTCCTTACCAAATGCCCCCATCCTACCAGCCAGGTGCTCTCAATAGCTCCTTCATGCTCTCTGTGCCCTGGGCATGCTCCCAGCTCCCCCAGAATTACGCATATTTTGGAACAGTTCTTAAGAGACTAGCATATAAAGTAGATCATTAGAGAAACTCCCACAAACACAGCCGCTTAAATAACAGCGCAAACAATGCCGTGTTCTCACAACAGGAGGAGGACTCAGCCCCCATGCTCCTGGCTCCCTTCAGCTGCAGCAATCTCCCAACCCCCCTGCTTCCGCAACATGTGACAGAATGGAAACCGACCTGTTGTCTAAACCCAGCTGCAGACCCTTAAATCCCGCAGCTGGGAACAACTGGCTGGTTTGGGGTGAGGATCCCCCTTGCCCCAGTGGACAACAAAGAGAGATTTACCAAGAGGGCAGGTGGGTCTCTGTCAGTCAGGTCGCTCCAGACCCTTCAGGCTGCCCTGCGGCTGGTATCTGAGCAGTCCCACAAGCTGAGGCCAGCACTCTTGATGTGGGAGGGGAAAAGCAGATACAAGAACTGACCCGGGCCTCTTTCTGAGAAAACACAAAGAACTCTCCCCTGACAACCTGCTATGTCAGAGGAGTGGAGATAAGCTACTCTCAGTGTGGATACCAAGCACGTGGGACAGGGCCTGTCTCCCCGATGAGATGTCACACAGGGATCCTAGTTACTTATGCCCACTAGAGATTCCCAAGCACTTCTGGTGATGCAGGGTGTTACGTCCTGTGCCCTGGCCTCATCTCAACTTGAGCAAGTCCATTCAGCCACCCTCACTCTCCTTGCCGTTTCAAACAGATACTGAATTCCTGCCTTGCTTCATGGCTTAAAAAATTGTGCCATGTCACTGTGCACTGATAAAAGGCTGCCACGCTCCACCCAAACAGTGGCTGCACTGGAGCAACCGGAGAAACATTGTGTGTATGTGAAGGAGAGTGTTTAACAGAGGTGAAGCCAGTGAACAGGGGGTGGGGGTGGGCACTGTTTCTATACAGGCAGTAAATCTGTGTGCATTCCCACTTGAGTGTAACGCAGTACGGATACAGACAGGTTGGAGGGAGGGACCTGTGCCCCAGGGCCAGAGCAGAACTCTGGCTATCTATCTCCACAGAGTTAGCCACACACAGGCTGTCTCTGCTCTGCCCCAGACTCAGTCAGGGAGTCTAAGGGCTGGGGTGTGCAAACTGCTAGCCTGCTGAAGGAAAGATCTATACACATTTGAACTGATTTGCTGCCTGGGCCAGTTTTCTCCCCTAGAACTTACTGTGATGGTTCTCAGGGTACCCAGAACTTGGCACCTGCTGCCTCCAGAGCAAGAGAGCTTGTCTGTGGTAGCTAGGTATTAGCTCCCTGATACCACCAGCCTTCCTAGCTAGTACAGTAGGTTTTCCCCTAAAGTTCAGTCTGTTGCAAAGTTGGCTGACTTCAGACGAACCAGGATCCAATCTTTTATGAAACACGCTCGCTTAACAAGACGTCTTCTCGGTGAAGGGATGCAGAGGATCATTCTCCATGCTGTGATAGAATGAATTAGAATTTTGTTTTCATTCACAGACAGGGTGACCCTATCTGTTGTATCCTTCCTTTTACCTCCAAGTGGTTTCAATGTTTATAGTTTGTCTTTGATGGTTTTCTATTCACTGTTCTCAGTTGCTGCAATTGTAGAAAATTGAGCAATATGTGACATAATCAGTTAGCGCGGGGGGGGGGGGGGGAGAAATGTTCGCTTCCACTTGAATGGGCCATCACCAAGATGACTTAATGCTTCCCTGTGGACTCATTTTTACTCCAAGACCATAAGGTACAGCTTTCAATATAGTTACATTATTCCTTAAACATTACACATACACACAATGGTTATAATAAGTATTAATAAGTTACAAGCACTCAGTAAAGACATCATATGCTACCCTTCATGGATAAACACCCAGAAAATGGTGTATGAGGTGGAGTGAGTTTGTCAGGTCTGAGACAGGAGTTGTTTGTAAAGAACAGTGAGCCCTTTGCCCAATGGTACCAATTGGCCTCTGTGTCACAAAGACCCATTCCTACCCAAATCCTAAGTTCACCAGAACTAGGACCCTGGTAGGTCAAAGCAGGCTTCGGAGAAATTAAAAGTGGTTACCACAGCAATAACAAGGAAGAGCCAAGAGCAGCTGACTGTAAAATACCTAGGAAGGGAGGGAAGGAGGTTGGCCTTGCTCAGAGAAGCAGATGCCACTGAAGTATCCTAGGAGATGCAAGCCAGGTCATTGAGGGTTTACAGAAGGAGGCTCTGCCATAGAGTTAATATTAGTCTATTAAATATCCAGTGCCCACCCAGCATCCAAAATTGTACCCAATGCTTCAGTGTTTAGCCCCGTGTCCCATGGTGCCACTTCCAAGCCAGCACCATGGTAGGCAGCAGTCAGTCCCAGGCCTTACTTGGCATTCTCCAGAGTCCTAACCAACCTCCTCCTGCTGAGCTGTCACAGGCTGACACTGCCCCTTTAGGGCAGAGCAGAGCCAGTGCATCCTGAGCCTCATCAGCTCACTCCAATTCAAAGGGTGGGGCGGCACTGGGTGCTACCAAAGATCCGGAAGAGGACCCCCCCCGAGAGAAATATCTGGTGACTCAGGGCTGCCTGGCAGCACTGACTAGAGGAACAAGGAAAGAGGCAAGTTAGCACTACCAGAGTCTGTATGTTTGGAACCTGGGAGAGGGCTGAAGGTGGGAGAGCAGCAAGAGAAGGTTGCTGGCTGACATCCCCCAGCCAAAGAGCCAGAACTGGAGGCAGGAGGAGAAGCAGCAGCAGCGGGAGCTGCCTGTTGGCTCTAGCTGGAGATGGGGACAAAGGAGGGTGGAAGGCAGAGGAGCAAAGGAGGGGCCTACCCATTGCCACCTCCAGGGCTTGAAAGCTGGTACCAGAGGAACTGTGAGAGGGCTGGGGAGAGTGAGGGATGCTTCCCTGGCAAGGATGCTGCCAGCAGAGAGGCTGGGGAGTTCCTGCTGGGAAGAACAGGGGTTGCACGCCAGGAGGAAGGTCTGGGCTGGCTGTCCCAGCAGAGGGACAGGAGGAGTGACAGAGTCTGGGTGTGGCGGGTGATGCCAGAATGTGGTATGTATTATGCCCATGGCCAAGAGGATGTGTGATTTTCAGGACAGCTTGCACTGGGGTGATAAATGGACTATGGTTTGGGACTTTTGGTAATAAACTCACCCCAAGGAAGGGCATTATTGTAGCAAGAGAGCCTGCACTGGAGTTCTTGGGTTACCGGAGAGAGGGACACTAAGGGCAGGCCACACATGTCATACCATGGCTTGCCACCTGAGGTGCTGCAGACAGGGCTGCCTTCTGATACCGGCCATCGTTGGGAAAGGGAAAGGTGGTACAGCAGAACCTCAGAGTTGCAAACATCAGAGTTATGAACTGACCGGTCAGCCACGCACCTTATTTGGATCAGGCAGCAGCAGTGACCAACCCCTCCCTCCCCGCCCCCGCACACACACAAATACTGTACAGCACAGTACTACATTCAACATAAACTACTAAAAAAATAAAGGGAAAGTTAAGAAAAGAAAGACTTGACAAGGCAAGGAAACTGTGCTTGTTTCATTTAAATTAAGACCGCTAAAAGCAGCATTTTTCTTCTGCATGGTAAAGTTTCAAAGCTGTATGAAGTCAGTGTTCAGTTGTACACATTTGAAAGAACAGCCAGAACATTTTGTTCAGAGTTACAAACTCCACCCCAAGCGTTGGTAACTTGGAGGTTCTACTGTAAGTGCTGAATGGGGTAGTTGGAAAAGCTCTTGTTCAGTGGTAGTGCTGGGAAAGCCTTCATCCAGCATAGTGGTGGCAGTGGGGGATCCCACACTGATTCCTGCTTCCCTAATGCACCCTGATTTTCACCCCTTCACAGATCTTCTCCCTTTTTCCCCAGGTCCCAAGGATACCTGAGCGCACACACAGTCCTTGCTCTCCTCACCAATCCCTGCCCCAGAGCCTAACTCTTTGCGGCCTGTGTGTTTGAAACTAGCATTGAAACCCCCATTTTCACATCCCTCTGCAAAGAGTCCTGCAGTTGCTCACTATCCCCCAGTTCACCAGTCTGTGCAGCAACAGGAGAGAGGAGCAAAGTCTCCTTTGTGGGGCAGTGTGCATAGGAGGCGGGAGGTCCCTGGGGGCGCTGGAAGGGAGTGGGAATGAGGGGGGTGGATTCCAACCTTGTTGCTTCACTCTTGGCACAAGGGTCTAGAGTCAGGACGGAGTCAAATAAGAGAAAGAAAGAAACTAGGGGCAGATGAGAAGCTAGCATGAATTGGCAGAGCAACCGAGAGGGTTCCTGGGGAGATTATAACCTCCTGCTCCTTGGGTACTGGGCCTGTTCTGCACAGCTACTAGTCAGTGGGTTAGGCCCCAGCCTCTGCTGATGCTCAGAGCAGCCTGGGCCTTGTTTGTTTTCAAAGGGCAAGGGTGGCTGGTTCCAACATGACAACAGCTAATGCTAGCTTTCCTCAGGTGAGGAAAATCCATCTGTGTTTCTCCTCTGTGTTTCTGTGGCTGGTACTGCAGCTTGGGGGACAGTGATTGCTCTGGGGATTTCAGAAGGGTGGACCCCCAATGTTAAAGGTGCCGATATTCCCCCCAGGGGAAGTGCCTGGGAGCTCTCAGAGCCAAACACACCCTGGCAAGGGATCTTCCCCCTCCCTTGCGAATAAGTCACATTTCTCTGGCTCCTTTCATAGCTACAGGAATCACTTGCCCATCACTGAGACATACTCCTCCAAAGGTGGCTGTGTTTATGTTTTTGTTCCCTCTCCGTTAGAGTGGCCATGTTTGCTGGGCCCACTCCTCCCTGACCACCATCTCCAGGTGGAACTACACAGTGCCAGGAGCAGCCCGGTGGTGTTGGAACAGCCGGGAACAGCTGTGCTGAGCTGGCTGTAAGCTGGGAATCGCATTCCCCCCCACAGGGGGTTAAGCTGCTAAGAGCTGCCCTGAGCTGGTCTTGGGCTAGCAGCTGCCATTCTGTGGCTCTTAAGAGAGCATTCAGAAGCTTAGGGCAGCCAGCAGCCTCTCCCAGGTGCTCACCCTCTGTGCTCCCCAACTCTGGCCTGTTGCTGGTTTAGCCCTGTAATTCACCCCCAAGCCTTAGCTGCCCACAGCAGGTTAGACCCCGACTCCCTGGGGAAATACAGAGTGAGGGTTGCCCTGACCCTGAGGGCAAGGGGCCGCTTGCAGAGCTTGGGGCTGCTGCACTTATGCAGCTCCTCTCCCACTGCTTGGTGAAGGTGTAGCTTCCACTCAGCTATTTCTACTATTCAGCTGCTCCTGCTTAGCTATTTTTAGGAGGCCGCTGGGCTGGGGAGCCCAAATGAGACTTGCAGCTGGTTCCAATTTAGAGGTGGAGGGGGAAATGCAGCCAAAACCGAACAAAATGTTCCGTGGGCTGACCATTACCATTTCCCCAAGTTGCAAAGATTTATGAGGGGGGGGCCTGTGGGGCTCTTCCTTAGGATTGGCAGCCTCACTAGGAGCTAGGCTTGCCACTCAGCTCAACCAGCTGCCTGCTGTTCCCAGCAGGATGTCCGGTGGCAACGAGGCTGGGATTTTCTGCCCTCTCCATCAGTCATGGCCAGTTCTTAGTATGGGCATGACAGAAATGCAGTAACTATTTTGGGTCCCAGCCCCCAGAGGGCAACTGGCCCCTCCCTCTCTACCAGACAGAGGCAGAGCAGGGCCAGAGCCGGTGCTCTGAGAGGGAAAGGGACATGCCTGTGTTATCCCCACCATAGGAAGTGGGGCAGGGAGAGAGGCAGAGGCAGGAGAGGCTTTGGGGCTGAACCGTGGGCCTGGGGAAATGCTTGGCCCTGCTCAGGGATGCTGAAGTGGTGCAGCTTTAGTACCAATCCCTAACGCTCTCCAGCAGCAGATCTGCTAGCACTTTCCAAAGGGGGTCAAAGTATTCTCTCCCTTTTACAGCTGGGAAACGGATGCAGGAAAGTGATGTGACTTGCTCAAGGGCTCTGCAGGTCAGTGGAGGTAGAACAGGTGCCCTGAGTCCCAGGCTCCATGCCCTGGAGGTCAGCTGCATTTGAAAGAGGCTACCCTGGTATCGGTTGCTAGCTCAGCCTCATCAGGTGGGCAGGGGCATGAGACTTCAGTGCCAGGGAAGGGATGGGCAGGTGCTACATGGGGTGGCCCTCTAGCTCTGCTGCTGCCCCTCAAATCGGAGCTGCTCTCTCCCACCGTCCTACTTTCACTCACACTCTCCAGACAGACTATTGATTATATCAGCTGGGCTAGTGAGAAGGGTGGGTGGATGGGGGAAGGACAGGCTGAGCTCTGCAAACTCATCTCACTTGTGACCCGAGTCAGAATGTGAACCCAGCTCTGCAGAGATGGAAGGCCAGTGCACTAACCCTCTCCCGTCAGCTCTCCACTTTGCACCCTGAGTTACATCCCCCAAACTCTGCTACAGGCTAAACAGGAGTTTCTCTGCACTGGACCTTGGGGTAACAGCCTGATGCTAAGGGGCCATTCGCTCCCCATTCTCCACGACCAGAGAGGTGTCTGTCACATGGCTGGAGCAGGGGTGTCCCTGGCACAGGCATGGCTCCAAGGAGCAAATGGAGAGTGGGAGTGATGCTGTGGCCAGGTCTCCTCACCCCAGCCACATAGCTGGAATTAGGTTGGGGAGGCTTTCCCACTAACATGCCCTCCCCAAAATGGCCCCGACATTCCCCCACCGGCTGAGGGGGATCCCTGGTCTTGCAGGCCACATCCTCCCATGCTGCAGGCAACTCACAACGATGGGGCAGAGCCCTCCCCCCCCCCCCAAGGATCGGGTAGCCCCAGGAGATGCTGATCTTCAAACCCCATGGCTGAGAGAGCTCACGTGCAATGCAGCCAAGTACCAATGCCATGGGCACTGCCCACAGCAAGGGAGCTGGCTGGAATGCTAGCTCCACCCCTTCAACACAATCACACCCATGAGCAACTCCCAGGAGGTCTCCCCCCACCCCTAGGCACACAGGGCAAGATGGGACAAGCAGAAGGACCAGCAGGGTCACTGTGAGCAGTCGAGAGGCGGTAGGGTGTGTCCCTGTGTTTAGCGCAATGAGGCCCTGACCTTGAGTGGGGCCGTAGATAGCTCTGGAATACAAATGATGAGATGCCTGTTGCTTGGCCAGGGCAGAGCGGGTAACCTGTCCCCTTGCAACTAGACACCCTCATGCAGACCCCCACTACTGGCTGTCAGTCAAGGACCAGCTGGGGCAGCACATGTCCCTAAGTTCTGGGTTCCCAACCTGGGACAGCTGGGGATGGATTGTCCGGGGTGCACCCACAGCTCCCATGTACTTTAACTGGAGCTGCGGGTGCTCACGCCTCTGAAGTCAGGCCCTGGCCCTTGTCTCAGCAGGCACACCCACAGCTCAGTGAGAGCAGCTGAACACCATGGCACTATTTGCTAAAAAGCTCTTTAAGGTGGGGACTCTGTCTCCACCAACATCACCCACAGGAGGGAGGCATTACTAGCCAGAGGCACAGCTGCAAGACCATGAGCCCCTCCGTTCTGAGGAGGGGGCCTGAGCAGGCCAGCCCCTCCCTGGGTGCAGGCTGACCCACCTAGAGATGGCTCAGAGTCTCACTAGAGCCTGTCCCAGAGTCTTTAATGTCGATACGTGTTGGAATGTTTGTGGGCTGGGATGACTGATAAAGGGCCCATTGGCAGAACCCTGCCTAATTAATAGCTTTCTGGCACATGCGCCTGTGCGAGCCACCGGGAGGTTATTGTCTTTGTTTAGACAGCAAAGTGATGTAGTAGGGCTGGAGTTTATCTCTATTGAAAGTTCCTTTCAGCCCCAGACATAGGGTTTACAGCGGAGAGTAGCTGACAGGAAGGGATGGGGCCCAGTATCCCCCCCAAGCAATGGGAGAATCAGAAATGGCTCAGCTCGCTCCCCACTTCAGGTCTGGCCTTTGCCCAAAGATCATGACTGCTCCAAAGCCAGTGCGGAATCCTGCTATCTACTGCATCATGGCAGCCCCACTGGTGTGACAGGGGGTGCCGGGAAGAACAGAGAAGAAGGGGCCAGCCACACCAATGAGATCATCACGCTTTTCAGTTGGCTGGTCCTGGAAGAGCACCAAGAACTGATCCCCCTCCAGCATGCACCAAAGTCATGTTAGGGTGGACTACCCTTTCTACAAAGACCCCACGGGGGCCTTGACTCCAGCCTAGAAAGGAAACTGGCTCACACGGCGATTGGCCAGTGTCTGTCTAGACAGGGCTGGGATGAGGAGATGCCTCAGTCGAAAGGTCTGGATTGTACTTTATGGGAGAAGAGGAGAAACAAAGACTGTACTAGAGCCACAAAGGGAGAAGGTGCCAGAGCCAGGCTAAAGAATCAGCAGTTCCTGGATCCATTTCCTGTGCTCTGCCCCCCAGACCAGGCTGCTCTCTCACTGTCTCAAGAGTACTCCAGTTATTTGGAAGTCAGTTCCTGGAGGATGTACCCAACACAGGGAGTTGAAGGCTTGGCTGGTGTCAGCAGCTACTGGCAGAAGCTACATTCTGCACCAGGCTGCAGCTACATCAGCATCAGAGGGGCCCATCAAATGGAATTGATAGTGAGGCCCTAGCACTGGGGCTGGCCATCCCCTCACTCCCCAGACAGAGTCCCTCTCTGGGCTCACAACTCTAAAAGGAGAAATCTCTCTCTGCCCTTCAGACCCAGCATCCACCGCAGAGAGGAGAGGGAAGGTTGGCCAGAGAGCAGGGCTCTCAGCGGACAGTCTGCATGAGCTGAGGCTGAGCAAGCCCCGATGTAGAGCCTGGTGAAAGAGCAGGGAGGAGCAATCTGTGCCTGCAATCTCCCCTCCCTCTGCCCAGGAAGAGACACCAGCCCAACTAGCCACCACCCTGAGCAGGCTTCAGAGAGGCACCGCTCCCTCTACCCAGCTGGGGTAACAGTAGCATCCATTCCCAACAAGCTTTACCAGCGGTGCACCCAGCAACCACCTCCTTTCCTGCCACCACTGGGGATAGGGGGATCGGCTGTGTTTAAGAACACACAGCACAACAGGCAATGAAGGAGAGTCCCATTTACAACCAGCACTGGAAGAGACATTTTTGAGAGACCAAGCTGAATTGCCTGAATTTCAGTCTGGGCAAAACAGCAAGGTTAATAATGCTCCTCTTCTTGCCAGAAGTGCCTTGAGATCTTGAATAAGCACAAACAGTCAAGCCCCTTGGCAGCATGGCATGCCCTAACGTACACTAGGATATGGAGTTCCATACTTTGAGAAAGCCTGCCCCATACAGAGTCATGCCCATGAGTCCTCCTCCGCCTTCAGCGAGCACTCCTTAGCTTCTGAGAGCTGATGGGGTTGTGACTGTGAGAGAGAGCTGCAGACTTCTTGCAGGCACACCAAATAGGGGATGGGAGATCCTATAGCACTAGGCTGTCCAAAAAGAATAAAATCCCTGCGTAATTCACAGAGCAATACCATGGGAGTACCACAGCAGCTGGCTTCACCAGAAATGGCATCGAACCCACAACTGGATTCTGATGTAAGACATTCTAGGAAGAGACAAAGGCGTTTCCTTCAACCTGGCGCCAGAACCAGACGCGGCTGGTTGAAAACCAGAACTGGCAGCTCTCCTGTGCTCCCAGCTCAGCACAGACCAGGGAGAGGGGGCCAGGATGTGTCTCTACTGTCTAGACATGGAAAAATCCCCCTGGAGAAGAGTTATAAGTGTCTCACAGGATGGAGTGTCCGTTGCTTCCCTAGGGAATTTCTACCACAGGCTGGTGTGGGGAGATAGAGACATGCTGCAGCAAATCCAGAGGCCCCTGGGAGAATCTCCAACTCCTCTGGATGGGGATCTCAGGGTGAGCTGTTTTGGAAGACAGGCCTGTGGAACAGAAAGCTTCTGTTCCATCCAATGGTAGGGACTAGACCAGGGGTAGGCAACCTATGGCATGTGTGGCACTCACACTGCCTGGGTCCTGGCCACCGGTCCGGGGGGTTCTGCATTTTAATTTAATTTTAAATGAAGCTTAAACATTTTAAAAAGAAAAGGAGTACTTGTGGCACCTTAGAGATTAACCAATTGAAGTGAGCTGTAGCTCACGAAAGCTTATGCTCAAATAATCGGATGCATACTGTGGAAAGTATAGAAGATCTTTTTATACACACAAACCATGAAAAAATGGGTGTTTACCACTACAAAAGGTTTTCTCTCCCCCCACCCCACTGTCCTGCTGGTAATAGCTTATCTAAAGTGATCACTCTCCTTACAATGTGTACGATAATCAAGGTGGGCCATTTCCAGCACAAATCCAGGGTTTAACAAGAATGTCGGGGAGGGGTAGGAAAAAACAAGGGGAAATAGGTTACCTTGCATAATGACTTAGCCACTCCCAGTCTCTATTCAAGCCTAAAGTTAATTGTATCCAATTTGCAAATGAATTCCAATTCAACAGTCTCTCGCTGGAGTCTGGTTTTGAAGTTTTCCTGTTGTAATATCGCAACTTTCATGTCTGTAATCGCGTGACCAGAGAGATTGAAGTATTCTCCAACTGGTTTATGAATGTTATAATTCTTGACATCTGATTTGTGTCCATTTATTCTTTTATGTAGAGACTGTCCAGTTTGGCCAATGTACATGGCAGAGGGGCGTTGCTGGCACATGATGGCATATATCACATTGGTGGATGTGCAAGTGAACGAGCCTCTGACAGTGTGGCTGATGTTATTAGGTGTCCCCTGAAAAGATATGTGGGCACAGTTGGCAACCGGCTTTGTTGCAAGGATAGGTTCCTGGGTTAGTGGTTCTGTTGTGTGGTTGCTAGTGAGTATTTGCTTCAGGTTGGGGGGCTGTCTGTAGGCAAGGACTGGCCTGTCTCCCAATGTTTGTGAGAGTGTTGTGTCATCCGTCATCCATTTCCAGCACAAATCCAGGTTCCCCCCCCACCAACCCACTCTCCTGGATTTGTGCTGGAAATGGCTCACCTTGATTATCATACACATTGTAAGGAGAGTGATCACTTTAGATAAGCTATTACCAGCAGGAGAGTGGGGTGGGGGGAGAGAAAACCTTTTGTAGTGGTAAACACCCATTTTTTCATGCTTTGTGTGTATAAAAAGATCTTCTACACTTTCCACAGTATGCATCCGATGAAGTGAGCTGTAGCTCACGAAAGCTCATGCTCAAATAAATTGGTTAGTCTCTAAGGTGCCACAAGTACTCCTTTTCTTTTTGAGAATACAGACTAATGCAGCTGTTACTCTGAAACCTGTCATTAAACATTTTAAAAACCTTATTTACTTTATATACAACAATAGTTTAGTTCTATATTATAGACTTATAGAAAGAGACCTTTTAAAAATGTTAATATGTATTACTGGCACGCGAAACCTTAAATTAGAGTGAATCAATGAAGACTTGGCACACCACTTCTGAAAGGTTGCCGACCCCTGGACTAGACCGTCCCGCAGCATCACTGTGTTATCTGGCTTCCAGGGTGGATGGAAACAGCTGGGCTCTGCCTGTTGTTGTTAAACAGGGTGTGGCATTGGCGCACACCTCCAGCTGGAGCAGTGCAAGCGGCTGGAGAAGCCAGACAAGGTGGTGCAGTTCAGATTCTGAGCCGGCCTGCAAGGTCTATGGCAAAGGTGTTAACTCACTGCGGAGAAGGCTGAATTCCATTTTAATTCTGGGCTGGTGTATGAGGTTATGACAGTGTTCTCCCAGGGATGGGTTGCACAAAGATCAACGGGAGCACAGGCCCTTATGTACTAAGCAAGCTGTGTGATGATCAGTTCTTTGCACAGCATCACTCAGTGGGAGAACACGTTCCCCTTTAGAGCCATGACTATCTCGGATTCATTTCTCTTCCTTTCCCCCACCCTCCTTTGTTTCTCTCCCTCTTCCCTGCCTTTGTGTTCTCCTCTCTTCCCTCTGCACATCCCAGTTTCCTCACCTTGTGAACTTCACTCCCAACTAGAGCTGGTCAGAAATTATCCATGGGACTGGCTTTCTGTCACAGAATGCTTATTTGTCTAAATCTAAGCTTTCTGGGGAGATGGTTCCATTTCACTGAGGGTGCCACAGAAAGCAGGCGGGGTTCTGGTTTGCTGATCCCTTGCCCATCTGGCTCCTGGCTCTTGGGGCTTTCAGGTTCCCATCAGCCACCCAAACTCCTTGGTAGCCCAGGGTCTGTAGCCCCGAAGGCTCCCCTTTCTGTCACAGCCAGTAGCTTCCTCCTCCTTGGACAACCTAGGATGTGGGGCTAACTGCAGAAGGTGGAAGACTCTGGACTGCACGTAGGAGGCCCTGCTCCGTGTGTTCCGGCTTCCAGGCAATCACAGTGAGGAGGAAGGTCAGGCTAGGCCAAGTCCTCAAGTGACTGAACAATAATACTAACCCGCCAGCACTAGCCAATTGATTAACATCCTCCACCCAGGAGATAATGAGGTACTAGCATTAATTCCTCATGGTAGGATTCTTCCTCTCATTAAGTAGCTTGGTAAGGGGAGGAGGTGCAGGGACACCCTGCAAGACCCAAGCTCCTCACTTCCTGTGCCTGGGATCCCAGCCCTGCTGTGTGGGTTGAAGCAGATTCCTTCTCACCCAACTCCTCACCCTCCCATTTCTGAAGGTTTGTCTTCCCTGCAGAGCTAACTCGTGTGATCTATGCTCAAGTTACTCCTCTCAAGTTGGCCTAGCTTGAGTGACAGCAGCCACACTATGACATAACATGCCAGCTGCTGTGTCTTCACTGGCTCTGCACTCACTCGCGTGTAGCACTAAGGGTACATCTACATTAGAAACCCTACAACAGCACAACTGCAGTCAGACCGCTGTAATGTAGACACTACTGCAGTGATGGGAAGCGTTCTTCCATCACTGCAGTAAATCCACCCCTCTGAGAGGCGGTAGCTAGATGTACAGAAGAATTCTTCTGTCGACTTAGCAGTGTCTACACGAGGGCTTAGGTCAACTTCAATACGTCTCATAGGGGAGTGAATTTTTCACACCCCTGAGTGACTTAGCTAGGTCGACCTAACTTTGCAGTGCAGACTAGCTCTGTGATTGCTGGAGCTGTTTCCCATGGCTCCTTGTGCTGCAGTAAACTAAGCCGCTCTTTGAATTCTTTCCCAGTGAATCGTGGGAAGGCACTGGAGGACTAGCAGCACCTGGGTGGAGCTAGCTTGCGTCCGCATTACAGAGTGGTCACGTTAGCGACTGGTGAGTTTTGCTCACTCAAGCTTTAACTTATACCCCTGAAGGGCCACACTCCAGTCAGGGTTGTGGGTGTGTGGACAGGACTCAAGTTAACCGAGTGAAGACAAGCCCTGAGAAACTCAAAGCTATTTAGGGCAGGAGCTGGCTGCTGCCACAGAGACAAGAGGATTACATGTTCTGGGATTTCACAAGAGGGACTGGGGATTTCATGTTTTGGCATAGACCCTGGACAATAAGGGAGCTGTCTGCTCCAGCTAGCTCAAGGGACAGGCCTAGGGAGGCAGCTTGCTGCTCAGGATGAAAAGGGAAGCATATCCCAGCTGTGACATTTGGATGACTTGCATACCTCTAACCCAAGGGAACCTGCCAGGTGTGGGATTGGGGGTCGACACTCATGATGAGTCTCAGGGCCGACCCCAGAGCCTGGTCACCATCACCCCCAACTCATAGCTGGAAGGTGCCCCACTCAGAGAGTGGGCAATGGCTGGTACAACTGAGATCTTAGTCAGCTAAACTGGCACTAGTGCCCAGCAAGGTTGGGATACCCCCATCTGGCTTCTATAAAGTCTACTAAGGAGGGGTTGGCGCAGGGTCCAGTGTGTGGCGGTCTCTGGTCCTGCTCCTATCAGATTCACTATTAATACAGTTGTCACTCTCAGGAAAAGAAAGAGATGCTCACTAAAATTTCCGGGGTGTCTGGTCACCCCATTCAGAGCAATTCCTACCTTGGTCATCCTCTACAGCCACTAACCAGGGGGAGTGCAGGAGACGAGGCAGCAGGGCCAGATACAGGAAGCTACCCCAGACCACCCTCCAGCTCCTCTTACACAAGAGCCTTCCAAACTGAATCCATGTGACACAAAGGGGTTACAAAGAGAGCGCTCTAGCTCCCCACAGCCATCAGAACACAGCAGCTTCCCTAGTCCCACACACCAAACCTCCTTCAGAGCTTCCTTCTTCCACCTCCCCTTCCAGCACTGCTCTCCTCTCCAGCACTGCCTACACCCTTATTGGGCTGGATCTGCCCACGGCAGACTGTATATTCCTCGGGGCTGGGATCTTGCCTTAATCCCGCATGTTTGTAAAGCGCCCCACACACAATGGTGGGTACTACTGACCTAAGAGCAACAACATGAGCAGCCCCAAACAGCCGCTCCCATCGTGGGCACTGAAGACATCCACCCCTGCCCAGTGCCACGGCGGTACACGGTAAAGTCCATCGCCTGGGCCAGGCTGCATGGTACAGTTGGGACACCGCCGCCACCACCTCCCACCCGCTGCCCCAGCAGTAATCATTACAGGGACATTCAGCCCCACCTCGGACAGGGAGCAGTGCCGCAAGGGTTAACGACCATTGCCTGGCTTTGGGGAAAAACACGCTCCTAACACATTCCACTTCCTTGCCCTACTCCAAGGAACTGGCAACTGGCACCTCCCTACCCACGCCCCGTCCACTGGGTGCTGCTAGCTTCCTGTGCCCGAGACGTTCAGGCGGTGACACTGTTGGTGAACTGGGACACACCCCCACACCCGGAGAAGTGCCTGCTTCGGTTACTCCACAAACTCCTGGGGTGACGACCAGCAATGGGGCAGGCTCTGCCCGAGGCATCTGCGTACAGCAGCAGGAAGCAGATTTACACGTGGCTGGCAGGAGAGAGACGGGGGAGCGGCTTGTGGGAAGGAGAGGGGAGGGGGCACCGACCCGCAACACCCGCTGCTCGGTCGCTAGTGCCGGGGACCCATGTGCTGGGCAAGGAGCAGCTCGGCCTCCCCTACCCGCGAGCCAGGCAAGCGGGTCAGAGCCCCCTCCCCCCATCGGGATCGGGCCCCTTCCTCTCCTACTGGGGGATGAGCGGGGCGGGGGGGGGGGTGGACTCTGCTTCCCCGGAGCGCGCAGTCCGCCCCCCCGCCGCCAGCGGCTGATGTCCCGCCTGTCCCAGGGCGGCGGCGGCGGCGCAGGAAGGGGGTCGGTGGCCCAGCCTCACCCACCTGCTCCGGGACGGCTCCGCGTGGCCACACTCCGACGGGCTCTCAGTCCGCTCCCGCGCTGCTGCGGCTGCTGATTGCCTGGGTGGTGGAGGGAGCCACATGTAGCCAGCGAGCTGCTCCGGCTCCGCCCATACCCTCCTTCCTCTCCTCCCCCAGGCTCAGACCTCCCTGTTCCCTCGGCCCCAGGCCGGTGCCCTCACTGCCCCCGCAGCACCTTCCCCTCCACCCTCTCCTTCCCCAGATACCCTCCCTCTGCCCCAGGCTGGCACCTTCCTCTGTCCCTCTCCGCTTCGTGGCTGGTACCCGCACCCTCCCTAGCTCCCTTGCTCCTCCTCGCAACCGGCAGTCCTTCCACTCTGGCGGGCACCACCCCCTCGCTTGTTCTCTGATGCCCACCCACTAAAGCATTCCTTGCTCTTCCCCTCTGCAGGGCACCAGGTGCAGCCTCCTCCACTCAGGAACCAGCCCAGGGCCCAAAGTGGGTCATGGATATTTCCAAAGCTAGGGGCTGGGGATGAATCTTAACAAGGCTCTTGAGTTGTCTGCCAGGCACCACAGCCCTTGGCAGAGAGCCCTTCTCCTCTTCAATAAACCCCACTCTGTCCTGGGTGCCTATTAAACAGGCAGCAGGAGCCAGGAGATGCCAGGGTTTATTTATCATTCCAGAAACTCGTGAGCCACCGGCGCCTCCTAGAAATTCTGCTGGGAGTCAAGCTGGCTTCCTCCTCTCCATTCATTGTGTGCTGCACAGGGGATCTGGCATGAAAACAGGCTCTTTGCCCCCTCATCTGCTACTCCTGGGCTTATTCCCCAGCTGAGCTCAGGATCCTGAGGGTCACAGCACTGCCACCCCCACTGCAGCCCCATGCGGAGGAGCAAGAAGCCTCCAAAGGGGCAAAGAGCTTATTTTCTCGTTGTAGTCCCCAGCACGCAGCAGTCAGGGAGAGGAATGCACAGGACCAGGAGCAGAACTGTTTCTAACTGGCCTACTTCTCAGAATCCCTGCTACTCTGAACAGCTGTTCTAGCATCACTCAATAATGATTGCTCTGCCCATTTTTGGCCCCTTCCATGTGAGGATCCCAAAGTACTTTACAGACATCAGTGAATTCAGCTTTTCAGGCCCACTGCATGGTTTAGGATCCTGCTCCTCAGCTTGTAGATGGGGAAACTATAGCACACAGGAGGGACAATGACTTGCGTAAAGTCACACGGTGAGTCGGGGCAGAGGATTCCTGGCTCCCAAGCCAGTGTTTGAACAAATAAGCCATCCTTCCTCTGCTTCAGAACACCGTTCTTCAAAACCAAGTGGCATGGACTGAAGGAGCTCAACTCCCTACACACAACCTCCCCGGTGCGAGTCTCTGCCTACCTCATCAGACCAGTTCCGCTTCTGGCTGACGTCCCACGTTGGCTGTCCCCAGGCTGGGTGCATGTTGCAATACATTTCCCAAAGCACCGGAACACGTATGCTGACTCTGTCTCAGACCTTCTCTAGACTAGGAGTGAAGGTGTGACGTTAGCACACGTTGGAGGGCGGAGAGACTAAAGCTTTACCTAACTTTACCTATACTGGTACAGTCAGTGCAGTGCAACCTCCTAGTGTGACACAGTTATATGTGTACAAATGTGCTTCAGACCAGGATAGGTATTCCCCTTCCTTATGGGAATAAGCTATACTGGCAAAAGGCACCTTTACACCAACATAACTACATCCACAGGAGGGGTTGCACCAGTGTAACTATATTAGTAAAACAAAACACAGCCCCCACCCAAATATGTGTAGGTCAGACTTCAGCAAGTGAACATCCCATCATAAACCTAGTCTAGGCAAGGCCGTTCTGCTGAGGCTTGCCCCGTAGGGTACGTCTAAACTAGAAAAAAAGGTATATTCCTAAACTGAGTTAGCCATCCCCATTAGAAATACCACTACTTAGTACCTAATCTAAATGCATTATAGAATCATAGACGTGTAGGGGAAGGGAGCTCAAGAGATCATCCAGTCCACCCCCTGTGTTGAGGCAGGACCAAGTATACCCAGACCCTCCCCGACAGGTGTTTGTCTAACCTGTTATTAAAAAACCTCCAGTAATGGGGATTCCACAGCCTCACTTGGAAACCTAATACAGAGTTTAACTACCCTTATAGTTAGAAAGCTTTTTCCTATTATCCAGCCTAAATCTCCCTTGCTGCAGATTAAGTCAAGCACTTCTTGTCCTACCTTCAGGTAGGTCAAGGAGATAAAGAGGACAGGTGCTCTTGTTAACAGCCCTTAACATATTTGAAGACTGTTACCAGGTCCCCCCTCAATCTTCTTTTATCAAGACTAAACATGCCCAAGTTTTTTAACTTTCCACATAAGTCAGGTTTTCCAAACCTTTGACCAATTTTTTTTCCCCCTCTCCTCTGGGCTCTTTCCAATTTGTCCACCTCTTTCTTTGCCATTGTAGGGGTTGACCCTACAGGATGCACAAGAGAGAGATACTTGTATTCAATCATCATTAGGGTTAACCCCATATCCATAGGGCAGTCATTACTCCTAAAGAGCTAGGAGCCAATCTAATCTATAAGTTTGTTTCAAGTCACCTGTCTGCAGACTTAGGGCTTGTCTACACTACCGAGTGGGGTCGATCTAAGATACGCAACTTCAACTACGTGAATAGCGTAGCTGAAGTCGACGTACTTAGATCTACTTACGGCAGTGTCTTCACTGCGGTAAGTCGACAGCTGATGCTTTCCCGTTGACTCCGCTTGCACTTCTCATTCTGGTGGAGTACCGGAGTCAACTGGAGGGTGCTCAGCGATTGATTTATCGCGTCTATACTGCTGATCCAGCAGGTAGTGTAGACAAGCCCTAAGATGGCCTGCCACTGGGGTCACCTTCGCAACCGTGAGATCTAGATTTTTTTTTAAAAAAATCAAATCTTATAGGGGACGCATCAGAGAAGTCAGTTACTTTGTCTCACCACAAACCAGTCCAAGCCAACCATTGATCAGAGCAAACACAATCAGTCATATTTCCAGCTGACATACAGTGATTAAACTGATTAGACTGGCTCTAAACACACCGTTGTACTAAAAGCAACCTCTGCTTGTGCCCTGGAAATTAGCACACAAATGTAATCATATGCTCTCAGTACACAGCACCCCTTCCTATGTGTAACTCAACTAGACAATGAGGTCACAAGCAACGTTCCCTCTAATTTTTGACAGGCCATGTGTGCAAAAAAATTTCTTCTGTGAAAATTTTTGTGTGCGCGGTGTTTCACTGTGTGTGGGGGGGGTTAGGATCTGTGTGCGTGCGCACATGCACACAGCTTAGAGGGAACAGTGGTCACAAGAACCCAGAACCAACGGCAATGGCAGGAAACGGAAACTGCAACTGCTTACCCAAAATCCCTCCTATTGCAGCCATCTTATGTTATTAAGACACACACAAAAAACCCATCTGACTTTTCGTCAGCTTCAGATGGTGACAGAAATTAAAGATGGAAAAACCTCCAGTAGATCCCAGCCTCTCCATATCCCAGGGCAAGATTATTCTCTGTAGTCAGACTTCTGCAGCTGTGGAATATGTTCCAGAATCCAACCCTGGTTGAAGAATCATGCTCCAGCATTGCACTTTAATTTAAAAAAAGAAAATGTTTGTAGCCCTTACAGTTGCAAAAAAGCCTTGAAAATATGATCCAAATGTAACCAAAGCAGTGACGCCTGAGTCTGCAAACAGCCGGAAACAATAGCTCGGAGAGGGATGAACCACCCCATTCACCTTAATGAGGCACTGACTCTGAGACTGAATATCAACATAAACAACACAGGGGCTGCTGATCTGAGGGTATTATTCATTTCAAATCAAAGTCATTCAAAGCCTTCTTTTGTCATGTAAATGAAGCTCTTAACGAATCTCCCATCTGCTACATCAGAATGTTGCAGAATCAAGGGGTCACGCTGCAGAATTCAGGCCCATCTTGCCAGAAGTGTATGGAGCCTGTCCTATAGCCTACTTCTCAGAGCTTTCTCCCCTCTAAATTGACATGTCTTGAGTGATGGGAACTCTGTCAGGGAAAAATCTTACTGTAGGAGTAAAGACAGACAGAACCTAAAATAAGACTCAGAGGCCAACAGAAACAAACAAGATCAGACAGAGACTTGCCCCTGCGCTTCAGCAAACCTAAGAGTTAATGATCTCTAACTTAATATGCCTTCTGTTTCAAGTGCAATGGGTCTGAGACGCACCAGAAGGTCTCACTGAAGTCTATGGGTGCTCAACCCCTCTGAAGATCAGGCCCCGCATGTCCTCTTGAGACCTCTGCACTCAGGGCTCAGAACTGTAAACTGAAGCAAAAATCCAAGGTAACAATCTGCTGTAGATTCCACAAACTCTCTGAGCAAGTCATCCACAAAGCTGTTATTTGTGCCCCTGTAATTTCAGGAAGCGAGTGCTCTCAGGGATGTGGACAGTCAGAATGCAAGGGGAAGGGAGACACCACCTCCATCTGGGAGGATGTCATAGGAAGTTTCTACTTCAGGACCGGACATTTATATCCCACTGTGTTCCCCAAAGGGTTCACAATCAACATAGTATTTAGTGCTTTCAAGCTTCAAAGTACTCGACAGACATCATCTAATTCATTCACAGACCTCTGCAAGAGACGCCGGAGCTTCCAAGCACAGGAATAAATTTCCCTTCAGTAGAGTCTCTAAGCTTAAAATCCATTAGTGCCAAATCGCACAGCAGCCATCAGTGGCCACCAGAAGACACAAGCCCAGCAGAATGTAGGAAATGACAGAAGGACATAGCAGTTTTTATTTTCAAAGTATTGTATGCACACAGAGGCCCTGATCCTGCAACTGGATCTGTTCAGGCAAACCCTTGGCCCCTGTGGATCCAATTGCAGGAGCAGGGCCTTGGGTGAGGTAATATCTTCCACTGGACTAACTTCTGTTGGAGAGAGAGACAAGCTTTCGAGCTTACACCTGAAGTAGAGCTCTGTGTGGCTCAAAAGCTTGTCTCTCTCACCAACAGAAGTTGGTCCAATAAAAGATATTACCTCACCCAACTTGTCTCTCTGATATCCTGGACTCGACACAGCTACAACAGCACTGCAAGGCAGGTAGGCAAGTCAATGTTGTTATGAGAACTTACCCAAGAACGGAAATCCAAATGGTTGGGCTACTTCTTTAAACTCCACCTAGCAAACAAAAACTTCTGGCAACTGCCAAAGGCAGAACTGAAGCAGGCTTCACTCAATTAGGTGAATTGAAAGTCATTTCAGGGCAGCATCCACTCAATGATATTTACGAACACGTCTGCCTTTGTTGTGTAACTCACATCACAGCGAGAGACAGGAGTGCGTTTGAAGGTGACGCTAATTCTGTTAAGTAGCCCTGGATCTGAAGTGTAATTAGTGACTTGCAGTTCATGTGGAAGGGTTTTCATTACAAGGCAGATGAATCACCCTGTATCCTGTGACTCCACCTAATCCACATGCAGCTAGGAGCCCCCACTTGAGCAGCTACAGTCTTGCCAAATATCTTTCCAATAATATCTCAGTCACTGACCAAAAAAAAAAAAAAGAAAGAAAGATTCACGCGCCATCACAGCACTGCGTCTAAGCTATTTGGCAGGAACAAACACCCACAGTAACCTAAGATACCTTTGCTCAATCCTGGAGAAAACCAGGGCTTTGTGCAGAAATCAGCACTGAGAACTTTACAAATTATAGCTACCGCACACTGAGCTAAACTGTGTTCTGGATTACAATTGCTGCCTTGGAGTCTAAGGGGAAGTAAGAGCCCCCCTTATATCCCTGCATAGCCTCCCTAGGGAAGATACACAGGCATAACTGGGGGCTGTGTGCCCACTACTCCTTCCTGACCTGATGGATGGGGCAGGGCAGTGCATTGGCTCCAGCCCCTGTAATGTTCTCATTAACACAGCTGAACCCTCATGGTGTCATCACAATTTGCTTCTGCTACAGGCCAGCAACAATTCTGGAGCAAGGGGGAAGCAAAGAGGACGCTGTTCCTCTCTAAGACCTCCCCCTGCACTGTTTCTAGGGTGGCACAGCTACAAGCCAACCCCGCTTGCACCAGAACCATGATGCAGCCCACTGGAGCTTCTGAAACTTTCCAAAGTGTGGAGCGATGGACAGAAAACTCCTCACAAATGGGCCATTTGTATCCTTCCCCTTCAGTTATTTCTTTTAAAATCCATAAAAAATGTGCTACATGATCTCCTTTTACACATCCCATTTCCTGCAAAAAGTTTAACAAAAGCTTCATTTGTTTTCAGCCATTCAGTGTCTTCTACTTAAGTAACAAAACCCAAAGGGAAAAAAACAAACACCTGTCTTCGAGGGCAGCAGCAGAAAATGGGATTTGCCCTAGGCATTGGGCAATACACCAGATAATCTCAGGGTCTATTTTTTTCCCCTTGGCCAATATTTGATTTCTAGGGCCCTAGAGCTGGTCAATATTTGTATGATCTCAGTCTGTTTAGAATCCTTTACACTTTGCACCCATACAGAACCTTTTGTCTGGAGATCTGAAATACTTTACAATCATTCATTAACTAACCCTCACAACCCTTCCACAACATGTAGAGTACGAGCACTATCCTGGGGTTACAGATGGAGAAACTGAAGTGCAGAGAGATTAAAACGTCTTGCCCAATCTCACACAAATGTGTCAGTGGCAGAACTGGAAACATAGCCCAGGAGTTCTAAAGTATCAGTCTCCCGCTCTAATAACATGACAATATTCCCTTACTGAGCCTGGAAAAGCATCTGGACTTCCAAACGGCTTTAGCTACTAGACTTTGCTTGCTAGTGAAGTACTGTTTGCTCCCTAATGCACAGGCAAAATCTAGTATTGCTGTTGTAACACAGTCTGGGGCTGCCTAGCACCCCTTCCCTGTATAGACAAGAGCAGCAGAGACAAGGATCTATAGACACCTACAAATGAGGAATCACAAGCCTGTAACTCTTATGCGTTCCCATGCCCTTTGCCAGTTGGCACCAAGAGGTCCTGGGGTCACCCCTCCATCATTTTGTTCCAAAACAGAGCTCAGTTTAGAAGGTACTGGAGAGCATAGGAGTCTGGGGGCAAGGAGCCTTTATCCTCTAGGCTACTGCTGATTCCAGTTACAGCTCCGGTCAGCAGTGACTGAGTTGTCCTCTTCTGACAGATGTTCGAGGGCCCACGTGTGAACTATGTGAGTTGGTGGATTCTCAGCCCAGTTCCTGGGGGACGTGTGTCCATGACACAAAAACCACCATCACTTTTGGCACTTATTGGCCCACTTGCTGGCAGTCTCAGCAGAGGCCAAGGAACCACTAAGATGGAGCTCCTGTCTAGAGAGGGTCCCTGCACAGCAGGGCTGAGGACCACTACACTGGCCTGGGCAAGTCCTTGGCTCTGTGTGTAGAGGCCACCCGTCTGCAGAGATCAACCTGGCACCTGTTGTCACCAAATCCATTCAGGGTTTTCTCCAAGTGGATTTCCTGTTCTAAGCTCCCTGGGCCTGACAGCTATGGGCAGGATGCCAAGAGGTCACCCTGCTGCAAAGGGCTCTATAGGAGCAAAGGCAGAAGCACAGGACTTGTGTCATTAGTGTCTCATTAACACAAAAACAAGTCCATAAAACTAGCCATGCAAGTCACTCTGCCATGGTCTGCATCCTTGGGACTGCGGAAACCCTCGCTGGCCCGCAGGCCCTCTTAGCACACCTGGAGCCAGCTTGCTGAGCTAATCCCTCACTACCAGTCATGAGACCCAGAATCTAGTCTCCCAAGCACACCTGGTCTTAACCAACCATCTGTTGTGCACTGCAGAGCAGGCCATGCTGCAGTAGGGAGGACAGTAGCGGGGACAGAGCTGCTGGATGGGCTAGAGCGCTCACTTACCACATCCAGTGTAGAGCAGCTGCCTCCTTGAAGCCCTGCACAGCTGTGGAGCCTTGTAGTGGATCACACACTAGTTTGCAGCAGCGGCCCCTGCCCTGATCCTGAAACTGGAACATGCTAGCCTTGCCCTGGCTCTGGGAGAAATGGGTTGAGTGGTGTAACAGATGTTTCCCATCTCAAAGCTGGAAGCAGCCCCTTAAATCACCAGCTATGAATAGTGCTGAGAATCAGGAGCTGCTGGGAAACCGACAGAGAGTTTATTAAAAACAGAGAGGGGTGGCGGGTGGCAAGGAGTGGGGCTGAGGGCACAGCCATGATGAAAGGGTGCATCTGGAGCAGAATCCCACTCTGCATGTCCCTACAGATGCAGGAAATGACTGCCTTTTCACTGCTGTTCTTATCAAAAAGGGGAAGGGGGCATGTGTGTTTTAATCAGCTGTCCCAAGTGGCGCTGGAACTATTTCAATTGCCAGCCAGTTACTGACAATGGGAAATAAACCCACAAGCTGGGGCCTAGCAATTAGGTTAAAAATGTGACTTTAACATCTGCTGATGATTCATTTGTAGTCAAAAATAAACAATATGAGTGTCTCTATTAAAAAACACCAACCGAAGAAACAGCAGCAGCCGCCTGGTGTGTCCTTAGGTTCTGGGGATGGGGTGCAGAGCAGGGGTGATGCATTATTTTATTTTTACCTCCTCACTTTGCCAGGCTGGGTCAGAGATCTATGGGCATGGCAAATCCACCATCACATCTATTACATGAAAGCTTAGAGGTTTCGTGGGAAAGAGCCAGGGGGAGCTGGCTGGCTGATTGAATAGCCCCTTGACAGAGGATGACAGCTCAAAGCAGAGGTTGGCCCTTGTGTGTTTGAACAGAAAGTGAGGAAGAGGTGGCAGGACAGCTGGGAAACTAACTTGGTTTCTTTTTGCGGGCTGGTTTGTTTCCAGGGAAGAGTATGTCACAGTCCTCTCCCAAGCTCTGCCCACAGCTTGAGTTCTACTCACTGGCATCATCACTCATAGTGGACTGTGCAGATCTTCAGTGTGATCTTCCCTCTCCTTTCTTGCATGATTCAACCTGAAGTGAAATAGTTAACAAGGCTGACATTTACATGATCCTCACCTTGATCATAATTAACACCTCACAGAGAAGAATGGGGGCAGTTCACATGTCCTAGAGCACCTGTATCAGGCTCTCTGCAGACTTAGGCATTGCTGACATTTGTGTCACGATTTGAAGTTTTTCCTTCACAATCTGAAGGGCTACAGATTTATTTTAGCTGAATGCTGAGAAGCTGCAGCACAAGCTGCTGATAGCAGGTGAGAATTCTGGCTGCCCAGCTGCCATAAGCCAGTCCAGTTCCACTCCAATTGTCTCTCCAATAAGCTTTTGCTAGAAGCAGCTGCCTAGAGCAGGCTGTGGATAAAAGTGAGGCTTCAAATCAGCAGAGAAGTCAGAGATGGGAGATGCCTTAGTAGATTCCACCTAATCCCTCCCAAGGAGGGCAAGGCAGGATTAGGCCCTACAGCACATCCCCCAGGGCTCTGTCCAGCCTAGGGCCTCCTTCTCTGGGGAGGTAATTCACAGCTAAGTGCCGGGAAGGTCCTCTAGACACAGCCCGCATGTTTCCCTTTCATACTTTTATCACTGGCTCCCCCATCACTGCACAGCTCCTAGCTAAGAGCCAGGCAGGGTCAGGTCCATGCTGTATTGTGGGGGCCTAGACCCAGCCCTGGCTCCAGTAGAAGGGGTCAGAACTAATAACTATTTTCACAGGGCTCAGTGGCCATGCAAATGCATGTGATGACTGCCCTCTGCTGGGGAATGACAGAACGCACCTGTACGTATGATTCCCTTCCTAAAAGCAGAGCAACTGTTTTGACGCCCTCCCTCCCGCATGCGGATAGGGCTGCTCACCGAGTCCCAGATACCCTCTGGGGGCTGATAGCACTTTCTGTGCCCCCCAGGAGCATAGACAAGGCAGCCTGCTTGTGCCTCTAAGTCCCTGATGATGCATATGGAGACACAATGGGTCACAGTGGCTGTTGTGCCCAGAAGGCCACCCCAGGCAGTAAGCCCAGTGACGGGGCGCTCAGACAGACTAACCGATACCAACCCCGTGCTTGCCACGCTGGCCTGAGCTCCTAGTCCCTTCCCTCTGGCACGGACACTCTCCTCTGGGTGAGGCCTTGTGGGACTCTAGCCATCTCTGCTATCCTGGGAGGGGCAGCGGAGGTGTGGGCTCTGCCTTTCCGGCTCAGCGGGCACAAACAAACCCACACTGTCTGTGAGTCAGGCAGCAGCCCTGCGAGGGGCCCCTTGGGCAGCTCAGCCCACCTGCCTCCCCACAGCAGGGCCAGGCTCAGGGGTGTCTAGTGCCCCGTGGACTGTGGGAGGGGGCTGGGTCTGTGGGACTAGCATGACATGAGGCTAAATCCAAACTGCAGCTCCAGGGAGCTGCTGGTCAC
This sequence comes from Lepidochelys olivacea, assembly GCF_965140295.1. NCBI lineage: Eukaryota > Metazoa > Chordata > Testudines > Cheloniidae > Lepidochelys > Lepidochelys olivacea. The sequence goes on along the minus strand of NC_140413.1, from coordinate 149,737,153 downwards.
TGTATAATCACCAGGGCAGTCTGGCACAGCTGGGAAGGAGGGGGAGTTAAAGGCTTTGGGAGGCAGGGCCCCTAAATGCTGACACTGTTGGGGTCACACAGTCCTTGCTCCTGGCCAGACCCCTCCTCCCACACTCATTTAGACCGAAGGACACCCCTATATGTATGTGAGGGGAAGGCCACTCGCTCTCTTAGGAAGCAGGGCACAGGCTGATGGCTTCCCCCCATCACAGCCTGTAGGGGGCTTTCCACTCCACCCAGTTCACAGGCCCATGGGGGAGCAACTGCCCCCCTGCCAAGAGTGCTGTCTATGGTGCCATCTCCTGGACAGGCCAGCTTTGTAAGTGATCTTTTCCCACCTCCTTCTCCCATGCCAGCAGCCTCTCCTGTAGCTCCCTCCCCAGTCCCCCTTCCCCACTTCCCTTCCCCACGCCAGCAGCCTCTCCTGTACCTCCTTCCCCAGCCCCCATTCCCCATTTCCCTCCCCCACGCCAGCAGACTCTCCTGTAGCTCCCTCCCCAACCCCCTTTCCCTCCCCCACGCCAGCAGCCTCTCCTGTACCTCCCTCCCCAACCCCCTTTCCCTCCCCCACACCAGCAGCCTCTCCTGTACCTCCCTCCCCCATGCCAGCAGCCTCTCCTGTAGCTCCTTCTTCAGTCCCCCTTCCCCACTTCCCTTCCCCATGCCAGCAGCCTCTCCTGTACCTCCCTCCCCAGCCCCTCTCTTTCCTGCAATCCCCCTACCCCTAACACCTCCTTCTTTAGTCCCCCCCAGCACCCTTCACTCCCTTTGCCACTCCTCCACTTCTAACATTCCCTTCTTCCCAGCTCCTGTCCCCTCCAGTGCAGGCCACACCTTCACTCCCTCCTACTGTAATAATTAACCACCTAATGGCTCCAAGAAAAGGAGGACTTGTGGCACCTTAGAGACTAACCAATTTATTTGAGCATAAGCTTTCATGAGCTACAGCTCACTTCATCGGATGCATACTTATGCTCAGATAAATTGGTTAGTCTCTAAGGTGCCCCAAGTACTCCTTTTCTTTTTGCGAATACAGACTAACACGGCTGCTACTCTGAAACCTAATGGCTCCACTTCACCAAGCGGGGGAGGCTGGACAGCTCTGCTGCTGTGGTGCTGAGAGCAGAGTGTGCCCAGTGCCCACATGGCTGACTCCTCAGGCATTACACGCTCACAGCAGGGTGCAGGGGGAAGGAGATCCCGTATACATCACCTGGGAGGGACCGAGTGAGACCCCAGCGAACTCCTTACGTATAATGTGGGCTTGTGTTCGTAGAGCGGTTCCAGGAGTGACCCCTGTTCACATGGGGCCCATGGGGTTTTCCAGCTTCCTGCTGCTCTGGGGTAGGTGCGGAGGGAATGAACCGCTGGAGGCTGCCCACCTCCCATTCATCACCCTTACCCCGTTACCCAGGCCCTGCCCCCTCAGCCACAGGGAAGCCCTTTTCGCCTTGCCTGTCAGGCCCCAAGTGAATTCCAGTGGTCACGTCACTGCCCCCCGCCCAGGGCACTGGCAGAGCACGGACTTGACAGACCAGCTCAGCGAGTGCAACCTGCACGTGAATGCCAGCTCCTTGGCTGCTGGAGCCAGAGCGCTGAGAAGGAGCAGAGCTCTCTGCTGAGAGTGGCTGCTGGAGGCCAGCCAGGCTCATCAAATACAATGAGGGAGAGATGGACAGCTGGGAAGGATCAAGTCCTCCGCAGGGGGAGGGAGCTGTCACAGAGGCCCCCTCACTCTGAGACTGCATGGTAGCTCCCCTTGCAGGACAGCTCCCTGCACCTCCATTCCTGCCCGCCAAGGCAGCTCTCCCCAGCTCAGGACTCCATGCCCGCTCCCATTGACCCACAGGACGGCATGCACAACCCTATTTTATGGCACCTGCAGCTGTGCCGTCTGCGCCCTCCAGCACCCATGTGCAGGTGGTGCCGCTGTAGCTGGCATGGCAGTACTGTCTCCCTGCCTATGAGCTCCCCAGAAATGGGGGCTTCTTACAGATTTCTAAGAATGTGCCCATCACCTCGGCTTCTGGGCACACTTACAGAGCTTTAAAAATCGGAATGAGCCATTCCCACTGAGCGCTGCTCCTTCAAAATCCAGTGCCACACTCCTGTGTAGCTACTCCCTGCACCTTGCACTCCAGGGGCTGCCAAGCTGGCACATGGCCCCAGGGTAGCAGGGTGCCAGAGGAACCCAGACTGCCCCTGGGAGGATGCACTATACCACTGTGTTTTCATCACCTGCTTGTCCCAGCTGCTGAATGCCAGCCCTGACAGCCAAAGGATGAGAAAGGGACTGGGAGACGACCCTCCCCGGCTGCAATCAGATGTCCCGTTCCTTGGCAGCACTAGAACAAAATCAGTGTCTGGGTTCGGGGCTAGCATGACCTTAGCTCATCCCAGACCCAGCTTTGCCACCAGGAATGCCAGGCTGTAACACTGACAGCATACCTGAGTTCTGGGCTTCCCATCCAATCATGTGACTGAGCCACCTGTGTTTGGGGATGGGCAGGGATTTGGAGCTACTGACACTGACATCCCAGCTACCAGCCCTGCAGGCGCTTGGTCTGGCTAACATGCTTCCCTGCCAGGGATACCTGGTCCTCTCCAGCATCACACACACAGTGGATTCAAAAAGGCCTGCAGTAGTAAGCAGTGTTCCCACACCTTCTCCCCTTTGCTGCTAATGCTAATGCCCCAGCAACAGAGAAAGCTGTACCCACACTACCTGTAGATGCTGCAGCTATGGAGCTATCCCTCCCCACAGACTCAAGCTCCAGCCTCTTACTCTTCATTTTAAAGAGATACAGTCTCTAGCTGCCATGGTTATGCACAAAATCTTTCAGTGCAGCCCCAGTCACCTGCCTGAGTCTGCACACAGCCTGAAACAAGAGCTCCAAAAGGTTAAGTGATCTCCTGAGTATCCCTGACAACAGGATTGTCTGGCTATGCAGACTCTCTCCTCAGACCCTATGCTACCAGCACTCCTAACTATCTTCGAGACACTAATGACTTCCTGAGGAAACTACAATCCATTGTTGATCTTCCAGAAAACACCATCCTGGCCACTATGGATGTAGAAGCCCTCTACACCAACATTCCACACAAAGATGGACTACAAGCCGTCAGGAACAGCGTCCCCGATGATGTCACAGCAAACCTGGTGGCTGGACTTTGTCCTCACCCACAATTATTTCACATTTGGGTTCAATATATACCTTCAAGTCAGTGGCACTTCTATAGGTACCCGCATGGCCCCACAGTATGTCAACATTTTTATGGCTGACTTAGAACGACGCCTCCTCAGCTCTTGTCCCTTAATGCCCCTACTCTACTTGCACTACACTGATGACATCTTCATCATCTGGACTCATGGAAAAGAAGCCTTTGGAGAATTCCACCATGATTTCAACAATTTCCATCCCACTATCAACATCAGCCTGGACCAGTCCACACAAGAGATCCACTTCCTGGACACTACAGCGCTAATAAACGATGGTCACATAAACACCACCCTATACCGGAAACCTACTGACCGCTATATTTACCTACATGCCTCCAGCTTTCATCCAGACCACACCACATGATCCATTGTCTACAGCCAAGCTCTACAATACAACCCCATTTGCTCCAACCTCTCAGACAGAGACAAACACCTTCCAGAACTCTATCAAGTGTTCTTACAACTACAATACCCACCTGCTGAAGTGAAGAAACAGATTGACAGAGCCAGAAGAGTACCCAGAAGTCACCTACTACAGGACAGGCCCAACAAAGAAAGTAACAGAATGCCACTATCCGTCACCTTCAGCCCCCAACTAAAACCTCTCCAGTGCATCATCAAGGATCTACAACCTATCCTGAAGGATGATCCCTCATTCTCACAGATCTTGGGAGACAGGCCAGTCCTCGCTTACAGACAGCCCCTGAACCTGAAGCAAATACTCACCAGCAACCACACACCACACAACAAAAACACTAACCCAGGAACCTATCTTTGCAACAAAGCCCATTGCCAACTCTGTCCACATATCTATTCAAGGGACACCATCATAGGACCTAATCACATCAGCCACACTATCAGAGGCTCCTTCACCTGCACATCCACCAATGTGATATATGCCATCAGGTGCCCCTCTGCCATGTACATTGGCCAAACTGGACAGTCTCTACGCAAAAGAATAAATGGACACAAATCAGATGTCAAGAATAATAACATTCAAAAACCAGTCAGAGAACACTTCAACCTCCCTGGACACTCAATTACAGACCTAAAAGTCACAATTATTCAACAAAAAAACTTCAAAAACAGACTCCAACGAGAAACTGCAGAACTGGAATTTGCAAACTGGACACCATTAAATTAGGCTTGAATAAAGACTGGGAGTGGATGAGTCACTGCACAAACTAAAAACTATTTCCCCGTGCTAATTTTCCCCCTACTGTTTCTCACACCTTCTTGTCAACTGTTTGAAATGGGCCATCCTGATTATCACTACAAAAGTTTTTTTTTCTCCTGCTGATAATAGCCCACCTTAATCGATTACTCTTGTTACAGTTGGTATTGCAACCCCCATTTTTTCATGTTCTCTGTATATATATCTATATCTTCCTACTGTATTTTCCACTGCATGCATCTGATGAAATGGGCTTTAGCCCACGAAAGCTTATGCTCAAATAAATTTGTTAGTCTCTAAGGTGCCACAAGTCCTCGTTCTTTCTCCAGTATTTATCTTCTGTCTAAGCTAACAGAGGAAACAGATGCTTAATCCATGTTTTGGGAAGGCAGATTTTACACGTGATACTTCAGAAAATGTTTTCTCTTTAGATCTAAGCAGTTGCTGAGCTATTGTTAAACATTCCCCAAATGGCTGGAGCGCTCCCCAGCCTTAGCAGCTCCTGACATTTTTACCATCATCTCAGTCATGTTAGCATGCTCCCAAGCAAGAACACTGCATGGAGGCCAATATGTACAGTGCCATGACACCATATCACAAACAGGGAGGAATTAATCTGCAACATCCAATCGTAACTGATCAAATCTTACCGCAAAGGAGAAATGAGGGAAAGCACCCAGCCCTCCCCATATAGCACTCTGAGCAATTTCCCCCTCCTCCAAAAGTCCCCCTCCAAAGAAGACCCTTGCAGTGTAGCCTGAGGTCAGCAGACCTGGCCTATTTTGGCCCTGGCGGGGGGAAGAGAGTTCCAAAGCCAAGGGGCCCATACAGAGAATACCTTGCCCCCTGCCCTCTGTTTCATACCGAACAGTGCCACTACCTCAATTGCAGCAATATGGCACGGGGAAGAGGCAGTCTCTCAAATAGGCAGTTCCTGGGCCATCTGGGGCTTTCCTGGTCTTAAACTCCATCTAGACATCCACAGCATGCATCCCGGAGCACTGATGGCACGTGTTCCCGGCAAGATACACCACTGAGTGGGCAACGCGAGCTTCTTCCGGGATTTAAGATGCAGTGTGATGCAACAATCCAATCCTGAGGTGGCAAAGGCATGAATCAAAGTAGCAAAGTCCTCATGGACAAGCAAAGAACGTGTCCTGTCTCCTCCTAGCCGGATACAAATAAGCTGATTAAATAGTAACTGGCAACCTACCCAGGTTGGGACTGCAGTAACACATGGCAGGCAAACATCCTCACTGTATCTTTTTGTTGCTATCCCCGACCCACCAACGATCTCTGCACTGGGCTGAGCTAGCTGGCACTCAACCATGCTGCAGTCCAGCAAAGCACTGCAAAAGGGACTTGCCTGCACCAGCTGAGTAGGAAGAGATAAGAACTGTTATAATTATTGGGCTTAAAAATTTACTTTATTTGTAAGCTTAAATGTAAAAAGTATGTAAAAGTTTATAAGATGTTACAACAATTTGTAACTCTGTTTGCTTGCTTGGGAATTAACTACGGAAAATAGGTCAAGTAGTTTTTAATGCTAAGTGTTATGAACTAATGCAAGAAAACCAGACAGACAAACTCAATTAGTCTAAACAGAAAAAAGCTGACTAATATGATTTAAGGACTGTTAAAAATAAATTAAATAAACAACAAAAAGACATGACTCCTGAAATCAACAGACTAAAATTAGTGCAGCAAATATGAGGCCTAATTGGTGGACAAAATAGTGAGAGATAAACTACACCACCCGCTTTTTTCCTTTTGGGTTTTTTTAAAAAGAGACTTAAAAAGACCCAAACATCTTGTCTCCCCACCACATTTTAGCTTCTTTTGTTTTGTTTTATTTTATTTTATTTTTCCCAGCCCTCAAGACAGAAGAAGCAGATCAGGATGAAAGCTTTTTTCTTGCGCTTGTTTAAGGAACTTGTTTTTTATTTGAGAGTTAACGTTCAAACAGTTCAAAGGCTAATCAACACTTTTATCTCGTCACCCTTAAAATCAATACAACAGACCACAGGCCCGGAAACGGAATGGCTTAAGGCCATGCCTAACTTTAAGCACATTGACTTTAATGGATCTACTCACAAAGTTAGACATGGCCACGAAGCTGGTCTGAAGACACTGCAGCCTGGCTCTGCAGGTTGTTATGAAAGCCTGCCAAGCCCTGGACAGAAGGGTCTGTCAGAGGAACAATCCTCCCCCTCCACGCCCCAGGAGAGTGCATGGCCTCGTACACGGGACAAAGGAAGATGGCTCCCTATCCCATCAGTGCGGGGAGTACTGGGCCCTGGTGGAGTGATCCCACAGGGCTTGCTGGGGGAGAGAGTAAAGTCCTGGAGTGTTGTGTGCTGGGCACAGTTCACAGCAAAGGCTGCAGCAGCGAGGAGACACAGTCTTAAGGCCCTGCTAGCAGCTCCTTCCATCCCGGGTTGGGAACAGCCTTATCTCAATCCCTCAGATAAAGAACAGCTCTGTGCTAAAGACTATCACAGGTGGCTTTCTGGACTGTGCAGAGGGGCCAGCAAGAGGCCCATAGGGAGGGAACAGGATTCTCTCTCCCTAGCATTTCACTCATTCACTCCCTGGTTGCCAGTCCCTGGCTTGCTGACTTAAAGAACATAAGAATGTCCGTTCTGGGTCAGACCAATGGTCCGTCTAGTCCAGTATCTTTCCTGTCTGCGACAGTGGCTGGTGCCAGATGCTTCAGAGGGAATGAACAGAACAGGGCAATTTCAAGTGATCCATCCCCTGTTGTCCAGTCCTAGCATTTAGAGGCTAAGGACACCCACAGAATGGGGTTGCACCCCTGACCATCCTGGCTAATAGGTCCATCCATTGATGGACCTATCCTCTATGAGCTTATCCAATTATTTTGAACCCAGTTATAGTTTTGGCCTTCACAACATCCCTTAGCAACGAGTCCCGCAGGCTGTGCATTGTGTGAAGAAATACTTCGCTTTGTTTGTTTTAAACCTGATGCCTATTAATTTCACCTCATGAAACTTTGCAGATCATGAAATGTGCTCATGACTCAGGAAGGTCCAGTCTCACAGCAACCACCCAGCAAATGGTGACAGCTCCGCCCAGTCAGAGAGAAATGCCCCAGCTAGTGCCACTGGGCTGCACTGTCCCTTTCACTTGGCCCATCCCCTGCCTGGGACCCCCATATTGGAGGGGGTCCTCCAGAATAGGGCCAGAGCACATTGTCCAGAGGAGTGGGGGTATGTGTGTGTATCCCTGTCCACAAAGGTCTGCAGCTCCAGACCAGGAAATCCTGCATATTTCACCACCACCAAATTCACCACAGCAGCAAACAAGCCAGCTGACAGCAGCAGGACCAGGCACAGCCCAGCTCCTCCTGGTGAGTGGGTAGATACTTCTCATGAACTGCCACATGACCTCTCTGAGCCCCACTGGGCTCTCTAGGGAGCAGCCACTTCTGGGCTAAAGCACCTGATGGGTGACAAAGTGTTAAAAGTGAACTGGCCGGGGAAATCAAACTCCCTCCCATGAGGATCCTGGGTGGCAGCACTAACCTGACTCATCCCAGCCATTGTTGAGCAAACAGGAGGCATTTATGGCCCAATATCTGAACACTTACACTGGCACCAAAACTAGAGGAAGAAAAGGTCTGTTGGTCTCCTGAGTGTCTGAGACAGGCCTTATGTGCAACAGCTTTGATCTATCATCCTCGGGATTAGGGCCTAGGATGCTCCTGCAGGGCCATTCAGCTTCCTTTTGAGCTGGCCCACCAGTATTGAACAGGGGGCACCAGGACAACCTGGTCCCTGCTGTGGGACTTTAGCTGGTGTTACAATTTCAGGCGTCTGTATAAGATGCTGGTTTGGTGTGTGTGATCATGTTGCTGCCCCCAGAGGCCAGATTGAGGGATTATAACAGCCTGCTATTTAGTGCCAGCTAATAGAGTTACTCCCTTTGTTCTTGTGCTTTTGGAGCTCCAGGTATTGGTTTCAATTCCCTATTTCAGCCATGGAGCCCTACCCCTTGTCCCTATGGCAAAGCCAGAGAGGATGGGCAATTATTCAGGTGTGACTGACTACCTGATCTGGGCTGCCTGAGAACTGAGGGAAAGCAGAGAGAGGCAGATGGACTGTAAGAAGACTGGCAGGTAGGCAAGAGCTTTTAAAACACAGTGATGAGTTGGCTAGCAAACCACTGCACTCTGCTGCTTGGAATCCAAACAACTGAGCTGGGTGCCATAAGCCCTGTACTGCTATGGCAACTCTCCCACAGCTCCTGTGGCTGGGCCTGTGTCAGTGGAGCATGAGGATCTGAATGCTATCCCCACTGCTGCTGTGAAGTTCTGAGAGGCCACAATGGGCACAGCAGAGACAACGGTGAAATCCCAGGTGGCCAAGGATTTGCTCCAACATCAGATCTTTCCCTGCTGTTTTAAGTCAACTCCAACTCTGATCCACTCAGACAGCAGGAGGGAGCAGCCTCCCTGCTAACCCAGCAATACACCTGGATGGCTCAGCCAAAGGCTCCCTCGGGATGTGGGAAATCAAGCGATACAGGGCTCCATATACAGCTCACCTTCAGCCACAACAACAGGCAATGGATTTCCCCTTTAAGAAAGCTGGGGAGGGAAAGCTTGCAACCCCATATGCCATGCAGAGAGCAGGAGTTGTCCTGCACTGTTCCCTGACAGGGATCAGGGTAGCACATGAGGCACACGGGAAATGGATTAGGTGGTTTATAGACTTAAATTCCCCTGTGGCTTGATGTACGTAGGTAAGAGGACAAGAAAGTTAAACAGGAGTGTGAATGAGCAGAGTGCTAATCACCCATGATATCAGGGGATGGAGGGAGATGGCGAGCAGCATCAGGGAAGGAAGCTGCCCCTTTTGGCCTCTGCTTCACACCTTGGGCGAGTAGAGAAGCAAAATGAACTGGACAAGATCTCCGCAGCACAAAACTACTCACAGCAAGTGAAGTGCTCCAGAGGTCTTGCCCACTTTGCTTTGCTGTTCCACTCACTCGCGCAGTGGAGTATTGGGGAAAGGGGGCAGTACTGGAAATGGTGCATGTGGGGAATTCGGGGGTTGTGGGTGTAGCTGATGAGGTTTAGGAGTAGCAGATCGGGCTCTATCTCCCTTGGCAGGAAGCAGTTTCAAGATGCAGGGAACTGGTATAAGTTTTGAGGTCCAGCTGCGTGGGGCCTACACTACACCGGGGAGGTGGCAGGGAGCTTTCTTAACGGTTGCTCCCCAACAGGAAAGCTGGGCCTGTAGTGAAAGCCCAGGACTGGGAGTCAGGACACTTGGGTTCTATTGCCAGGTCTGGAAGGAAGTGTGGTCTTAAACTGTAGTGGTTAGAGCACATAACTGGGAGTCAGGCAGGACTCCTGGGTTCTATTCCCAGGCTGCGTCACCTCGGGTGAGCCACCTGACATGTAGTTCTAGTCTGAAAAGTGACTCTCCGCCCATTGCCTCTCTCCACTGCACTCACAGAACCAGCCTGCAGAGCCATCTGAGATAGACAGCCCCAGAGAAAGGACTGGGGCTCCAGCAGCCATCCTGAGATGGCTGACTCACTCCTTCAGTTCTCAGCTGATTGTAATGCAGAGGTTGTCCCCAGGGCAGCATCACTTGAACAGCACACAGCAACCCACTGAGCAACAGACTGCCCCTCTGGGCTGCGTGTCTGGGAAACCAGGAGAAGTTTAAAGCATCACACAAGGATGCATGTAGCTGAGTGTTGAGCATCAGGCCCATCCGGTTCCTTGGAGAGGTGGCTTCAGACGGGGCTCAAGGCATACTCCTGATGCCCAGAACAGGAGTTGGCATCCTCACTGGGGAAGACAGCTCGCTGTTCTGGTTCCAGAGCAGTCCCTTGGCAGGATTTGTATTCGACTGGGTAGAAGGACAAGGACTGTGCCCACTGGCAGGGATTGGATGGGCTTGCATTGGAACTGAGCCAGCAGAAGGGGGTTACTTGCTGTCTGATACCGAACAATGTCCCTAGAACCCTGGTTTATTCCACACTGAGAGCCCCACCCTCACAATCCATTGCGGCTGGGAAGCAGCTCAGGCTCCCTCCAACAACCCATGCTGACAGCTGCCCTGGAAGACGAATTGCTTCACAATGCAGAGGGCTGGTGCCCCAGCATTAATATTAGCACTACAGGTTTCAGAGTAGCAGCCGTGTTAGTCTGTATCCATAAAAAGAAAAGGAGGACTTGTGGCACCTTAGAGACGAACAAATTTATTTGAGCATAAGCTTAACATGCATCCGATGAAGTGAGTTGTAGCTCACAAAAGCTTATGCTCTAATAAATTAGTTAGCCTCTAAGGTGCCACAAGTACTTCTTCACAGACATAGGTAGTGACTTACTCACAGTCACACAGCAAGTCTGGGACAGAACCCAGGAGTCCTGGTTCCCAGCCCCTGCTCTAACCACACTGACAAAACACATTCTTGTACTCCTGAAGGCAAACTCTTCACTGCTGGACAAATGCCCAGCTCACCCTCTCTCCCTCCCAGTTAGCTCCCTACTCCAGCTTCTCAGACTGCCCTCACACCTTGCTTTGCTGCTTCTCTTTCCCCGAGGAATGCCTAACTCCTGGCACCACCCCATCCCTGAATTCAACCTATCACAGACTGTGGACATGCTGCTCCCTCCTGATCTGGAGGCAGCTCTGGGCAGTAGGATGGGAGGGAGAGGGGACTGTAATGGAACTGGACACCGCACTGAAGGGACAGCTGCTGCATGAGCTGCCAGCAAGCTGTGTGGCCCTTTAACGGGATTGCAGACTAAAGCTGTGACCTTGAGAGCCCAGAGCATGGTGCGCACAGGTAGTACCTGCACCTTCTTCCTGCCCCTGACACACACACGGGCACCCTGCAGAGGGCCAGACTCAGCCATTCAGAGCTGAGCCTAGCTACAGGCTCAGGATTTGCTGCCTAAGCCCGAGCCTGCCCAGGAGTTCAGAGCAACAGAGAAAGTCCAGTGGTGGAGGGGCACCCCTCCCGAGCAGTTACAAAGATGTTGATGTATAAGCTAAAAGAAAAGGAGTACTTGTGACACCTTAGAGACTAACCAATTTATTTGAGCATAAGCTTTCGTGGGCTAAAACCGACTTCATCATGGTGCATCCGATGACGTGAGCTGTAGCTCACAAAAGCTTACGCTCAAATAAATTGGTTAGTCTCTAAGGTGCCACAAGTCCTCCTTTTCTTTTTGCGAATACAGACTAACACGGCTGCTACTCTGGAACGATGTATAAGCTGAATCTGAGCACGTGTGGGACGTCAAAGGAAAAGCGAGCCATTAGGTAGGGTCTGAAGGGGGGCTGGCACAGGGAGGTCAGTCCATGCATAGCTGGTGTCATGCACAAAGGTGGGAGAGAGAGGAGAAGGGGCAAGGACATAAAGAATGAGACTCGAGATGCAGGCGAGGGCAGAGCCGCATAAGGTGGCAGGGCAGCAGGGATGGTGCAGTGTGAAGGCTGGTCCACAAACAGATTTTGTACTGCTATAGGGGCATAGCTAAATCAGTGCAATGCCTTAGTATGGATGCAGTTATAGCCGCATAAAGGTGCTTATCGCAGTATTGTTCCTCTGTCTGTCATCAGGCCCTTGACAGGGTGGAACCGTGTCCTGGCGAGGGGGCTGCACAGCTCGGACGATATGTTTCTAAACCAACAGTCACCACAGGATACACCCGGTGTGCAGATAAGCCACGCGGGGGGGGGGCAGGGTGGTGATTGGGAATGAACCGCGGGGGGCTACACAGGAATCTGGGGGGCGGGGGTGGGCAGAGCAGAGGGAGCTGTGGTGACTGACAGGGCAGGAGGCCGGGCAGGGAACCTAGCCGAGCCGCCGGGCCCGCAGCAGCTCCAGCCCAGGGAGGGACTCGGAATGCCACGCGACGGGCTGGGAGCACACTCGGCGCGCGCAGGGCTACACCGGGCAACTTCCGACACGCGGCAGAGCCCGCGACCTGTCCCCGCAGCAGGGAGGCGGGAAGCCGGGGCACGCCCGGGCGGGCGGGCGAGCGCGGAACTCCGCTCTTGAACCTGCAACCTGTAGCTCCCCCTCCCCCGGCGCCTGGGACTCCGCCCGGCGCGAGAGCCGGGCCGCGCCAGCCCCGCGGCACAGTGGCGGCGGGTGCTTACATGTCTCCCGGGGCCGCAGCGGTGGCTGGTTCCTTCTCCCGCCGCCTCTCGCTGACAACTCTCGGGGGAGGCTTAGCGGTCCCTGCTTCGCGGCTTCCCGGGCTGCGGAGCGCTCCCCGGGTCCTAGTGCTCATCTTCTCCCAGAGGCTGAGTGCGAGGGGGTGCTGGGGCACCCTCCAAACAGGCCACTCCCCCTCACCCCTGACCTGCAGCCCCCCTGCTGTCCCAGCCCTGGGCTCCCCACACCCAGCTCTGCCAGTGCCCCGCACCCCTGACCTGCAGCCCCCCCCCCCGCTATCCCAGCCCTGGGCTCCCCACACCCAGCTCTGCCAGTGCCACTTGCTCCTGACCCGCAGCAGAACAGTGGTTCTGGCCCTTGGTGTGTTGGAGGGGTGAGGGGCCTGAGAACTGTTTCCCCCTTTGTCTGGCCCTTCCCCCAGTCTTGATAGCTACCTGACTGAACCCAGCCTTGAGTCCTCAGCAAGAGTGTCTGCCCCTAGTTCTCTCCCTCTGCAGCCCCTCATCCAGGAGAAGAGGACTAAGGCATCCCACACACCAACGCTCCCTGACCATGAGGGGACACCCCAGCCGCTCAGATCCCTTCCACATTTGCCACCATTTCCTTGGTTCCCAAGGCCAGGGTGCCTAGGGCTGGACTCAGATCCTTCTCCAGGCAATGCTGTGAACCTCCCTCTGCAGGATCTCCCTCCTGGCAGGAACCGACTGAGGTGCTGCTTCTGAGAGCTTCCTGGGGCACAGCAAGCCAGCCCTGTGAGTGACAGACAGAGGCTCCCTCCCCCAGAGTAGGGAGCAGTAGTGGGCATCCCTGTGGGGCAGTAGTTTGCCCTGAGAGACAGGGGACACCCTGGGACAGGGACCAGAACAGCAGCTCCATGTAACCGGTTCTGCTTCTGCCTCCTCCCCAGGGGCCCTTTCACTTCCTCATGTGGTGTAGGCCAGCCCAGCATATTAGCCTTTCTACAGACATTGGGGCAGGAGGGTTCAGAGCTTTGCTCAGCTCCAGGTCCTGGCTCAGTGGGGGAAGGTGCAGACCCAGAGGGGACCGGCCAGCCCTGTGGAGTTTACAGCAGGGTCCCTGAGCTGGTGCCTCTGTCTCCAGGATCACCCCACACCAGAACAGCCAAGTTACCGTTATGAAAGCATAATCTGCGTTCCCAGAGCTGGGCTCCCAGGACCCCTCATCCCCCCACATTCCAGTGCTCCAGCCCTGCAGGGTCAGGGCTCCCCTATCACCCTCATTCCTCACCCCACGGCCTTGTGCATCTGGGTCCCACACGCTCTCCAGCCCGTTACCTCAAGGATCCAGCTGTCTCTGGGGTTTACACTGCCATCTCTTCTCTGCCGCTCTTGGCCGAGTAGTCCCAGTGCATGTCTAGCACCCACAGGAACGAAGTGCTTCTTAACCCCAAAGCTGAGCCAAACCCTTCCACAGACTGCGCAGCAGGTGCAGATTTAAGAGCCATGCTGCTGGCTGGGACTGGCTCAGCACAGCCCCCACTGGTTCAGCCGGTGGGCGCTGCCTGCAGCAGCAGTTTGCAAAAGGAAGCAGCTTCACCCCACAGAAACTGCAGGGGAGGTTTGTCAGTAGAATGTGACCTGCCTGGGAGTCCAGGGCTAAATGACAGAACCCATAAAGAAGGGGGCTGTGGAGTTTCATGGGCTGCAAACGGGCAGGGCCTTGAGTTTAGGGTTCTTCCCAAAGAGGACCCCTCAAGCCACACAGTACCAGGCAGGGGCATGGGCTTCAGTGCAGAGCTGGAGGGGAGAGCGCCCCCTACTGAGACACCTACACTGCTGCCTGCAGCACTGCACCCCCTCCCAGGCTGGGGCATTGGGGTCAGTACTGGCTGTGACTGGACAGCACCCCTACGGTCACCCACACCTCTCTCTTCAGCACCCTGGCTTTTCCTGCTGGCTCTCGTCCCAGTACAAGGCCTGACCCTGTCTGTTACGCTGGCGATTTGGCAATGAGGACGCTTGTCCCACCAACGACTGGACTGAGACCCACCAGCCCCCCTCACACAAGCCCTCAGCAGCCATGGAATGACGCTGGGCCATTGCTGACCAGCTGCTCTTTGAGTAGGGGGTGGCCAGGTCCTTGAGCCCATCATCACAGCCAGCTTCTTCCAGCCTCTGCCAGGGCTTGCCCCCTCCCCAGTCCCGAGAGCACAAGGCTCCTGCCGCGGGGCAAGAGGCTGCCTCTCTCACCTGCTCCCATCAAGAAAGCATGGATGCTGTGTTTACTTTGGCGAGAGTTAAAAAAAGAGGAGTACGTGTGGCACCTTAGAGACTAACAATTTATTTGGGCATAAGCTTTTTTCATGTTCTCTGTGTATATATATATCTTCCTACTGTATTTTCCACTGCATGCATCCGATGAAGTGGGTTTTCGCCCACGAAAGCTTATGCCCAAATAAATGTGTTAGTCTCTAAGGTGCCACAAGTATTCCCTGGTTTTTTTGCTGATACAGACTAAAACCACCACCACTCTGAAACCTGTCACCATGTTTGGCGAGAGTGAAAGCAGGTGATTGAGTTGGCCCAGCACCCAGGAGGTGGAGGCAATAGGAGCGGGGCAGGGAAGCTAAGAGGAAGACTCTTTCCTGGGCTGAAAAGGGGGAAGATATTGGGAACATCCCTGCATAGGTGCCAGGCTGAAAGCCCTGAAGACTGACTCCCACTGTGTGCACAGACAGGTAAAGCCTGGCCAGCAGCAGGATCAGCATCCCCTCACATGCCAGCCAGTGTGCCACAGACCTTCCCCTGGGGGAGAGGGGAGCTCAGCCTCCATGGCCCCACCGGCCCCTGACCTCACAGCCGTGGCTCCCAACAAGGTAGCCAATCAGTGTCAGTTCTGCCTGTGATTTTGTGCTATGGCCCTGGGAAGTGGACCAAGACCTGCCCATTTCACTCCACAGGTATCAGCTGGGACTGAGCAAAGATTAGAATGGAACTCGCTAACCACATTCTGGTGCCAGGGGACCCCACCCTTACCTTATTTGCTCGGCCCAGGGGCCATGAGGTCAGCCCCAGGGGCCGCGCCGGCTCACACATTAGAAGTTGCAATTCGTTTAGAAGTTCCTTTTGGAAATGGGAAAAAACCCAGATACTCCAGTCTGACAGGCCCCACCCCCCCCCATCCTGCCGGGACTTGCTGTAGTACCATGCACCAGTAGATCCCAGCCCTGCAGTAAGAAAGGGGCTAGCTAATGGCCAGGGTGCTGCAGAGATGTGGGCAAAGGGAAGGATGGCAGCTGTGAAGCTGGTAGGAGCAGCCCCTTACCCTGAACTTGACACACTTCCTTGGTGCCCACGGCCTTCCCTGTGATCCTAGAGCATCCCTGTCTTTTAAACCCAATCCTAGCATCTCAAATCCAGCAGGGAAGAGAGGCACATGTGTGTGGGGGTGGTTGGGGAGACAGCCCCGCTGGTGTGATATGGCTCCCCTTTCCCCTGGCGTTGAGCACAGTCCCCTACTCCATCCAGTGCCTGATACCCTCCCACTCTGAATGGCAGCCCAGGGAGCCCACTGGCTCCCCTTGTGCCCAGCCCTTGTGCCCTTGTGGTTGGTTAGGAGCAACCAGAGGCAAGTGCAGCCCAGTGCAGTTGCTGCAAAGCATCTGTGGTCTCAGTGGACGGAGTAATGAACCTGCCCCCTACACCAACCATGTGAACTGGGGCATGGCCCGGTGTAAATCCCACCTGAGCAGTGGGTGAAAAACAGGCGCTACTTCTGGACTGAGCTCCCCTCGGAGGGATGTCCGGGGCTGGCCTGACGCACAGCTCCTTCTCCAGGCAGGTCTCCTAGGGGAGGGGGTGGCAGGGGCAGGCAGAGGAAAGCTCACCAGCTTAGCACTCAGTGGTGTGGAATCACCTCCAGGCTGTGTCCCCGGGGAGGGAAGTGAGGTTTCCTGTAGACCCTGCTCTAGTTGGGGTCAGCTGGGTAGCTCGGGGCTGGGCTATGAGCTACCACGGACAAGGAACGCTCCGGAGCAAAGCTTCCCAGAGAGACTCCCAGCTCCCCCTGTAATTTTGGCATTCCAAGGAGCCCCTCGCCAACCCAGAGCAGCGCAGACTAGGCCCCTTCTCCTTTGAACCCAGCACAGCTCCCCCTAGAAAGCACTGATTCCTAGAGCACACCTGGAGGATCTGAGGAAGGCCCCCTGGCATGGGACTCAGGAGAACCGCAGCCCAAGTGAGCCTCCTCCTAACACTGGCCCTGCTAGAAAGGGGAGGAAGAAACAGCAAGATAGTTTGATTTGTTTGGTTTTAATAACAATAATCCCTTTTCCCCGCCCTGGACAGCATGTGCCCCGGGGTGTCTGGGGAACCAGCTGCCCGACACCCCTCCCTGCCACAGGGCTCCATCAGCTCCACTGGCACACAGAGACCAGGCCCTGCAAGCTCAGCGAGAGGGCTCTGATAGATACAGCAATGCACTCCCCTTCTGCTCCTTGTCTGCCAGAGCAGCCTGGCCCCTGGCATCTGCTTCCTTTAGGGGTGGGTGGGTGAGGGGCAGCCCCTGGGCTGGTATGGCCCAGCACAGCAGTCTCTCTCCCCCGCAGTACTCCCATCAGCCCTGGGGAGAGAGGGAGCCCTGTGGACAGGTGCTGGGCGGAGAGGTCCTGCTAGGATGGCACATGAGTGGGAGCTAACAGGCTTGCGTGGAGGAAGCAACGGCAGTCTCAAGCCCTCTTGCAACCTGCATCCCCCCCATCCAATCGGCTCATTCTTTCTTCCCAAAGAACTTCTTAAAGACGGATTTGTTCTTGTGGCGAGAGAGGGCGCCTTCCCGTGGGCTCCCCGGCCTGGCCACAAAGGAGTGACAGCGAGCCCTGGGCATGGCCACTGCCTGCTCCCCGATGTACAGCGTGATGGAGTAGCTGTTCCCAGCCTCCAGGGGCTCCTTGGGCACCGACACCGGCGTGATCTTCTGGTAAGTGGCTGAAAGAGATGGAGCATTGGACAGGTTGCAGCTTCCCATGGAAACACCACCACCACTGAACTATCAAGGGCCCTAGGATATGGGGCCTTTCCCCTCCAGCCCCAGCTCCTGTATGGCCCCTGGTCAGAGGGATGGTCTGGCTTGCCGGACGGGGGGTGTCATAACCCAATTCCCTCTCAGGAAGTATGAGAGCTTTGACTAGCAGGGCCCCAGCTCCAATCTGGTCCCACATGTGGGGGACTGTCTGGATAAGGGGCATTGGGGAATGGGATACAAATACAGGGACTTCCTATCCACTTTATTTTGGGAAAAAGAAAAGGAGTACTTGTGGCACCTTAGAGACTAACCAATTTATTTGAGCATAAGCTTTCGTGAGCTACAGCTCACTTCATCGGATGCATACCGTGAAAACTGCAGCAGACTTTATATACACACAGAGAATATGAAACAATATCTCCTCCCACCCCACTGTCCTGCTGGTAATAGCTTATCTAAAGTGATCATCAGGTTGGGCCATTTCCAGCACAAATCCAGGTTTTCTCACCCTCCACCCCCGCCACACAAATTCACTCTCCTGCTGGTGATAGCCCATCCAAAGTGACAACTCTTTACACATTTATTCACAGGAGAGTGAATTTGTGTGGGGGGCTGGAGGGTGAGAAAACCTGGATTTGTGCTGGAAATGGTCCAACCTGATGATCACTTTAGATAAGCTATTACCAGCAGGACAGTGGGGTGGAAGGAGGTATTGTTTCATATTCTCTGTGTGTATATAAAGTCTGCTGCAGTTTCCACGGTATGCATCCGATGAAGTGAGCTGTAGCTCACGAAAGCTCATGCTCAAATAAATTGGTTAGTCTCTAAGGTGCCACAAGTACTCCTTTTCTTTTTGCGAATACAGACTAACACGGCTGTTACTCTGAAACCTGTCTTTATTTTGGGAGTAACCTCCCCAGGTACCCAGAGAAGAGACCCATCTCTATTGCAGATGTGTCGCAGTGAGGAGAAGGATGTTGGTGCCATCACATGGTGGCCTTTGGCAATGAAATTCAGACCTTGAAAAGGAAAGCCTGAACTTCCTGGGGAAAGGACACCTTAGGGATGGGGGGGAAAGTCTGCGGTTCAGCTGAAAGCCAGTGACGCTGTGCTTAGTCCAGAGGTGGGCAAACTATGGCCTGCGGGCAACATCCGGCCCACGGGACCCTCCTGCCTGGCCCCTGAGCTCCTGGCCCAGGAGGCTAGTCCTCAGCCCCTCCCCTGCTGTTCCCCCTCCCCTGCAGCCTCAGCTCACTGCGCAGCCCCTGGGCAGTGGGCCTGCGAGCTCTTGCCAGGCAGCACAGCTGCAGAGCCGCAGCCTAACCCGGAGCTCTGTGCTGCGCGGTGGGGAGGCGGCCTCTCCTGGTGCTCTGGGCGGCACGGCTGTAGCGCCGCCAGCCTCTGGTGCTCCAGGCAGCGCAGTAAGGGGGCAAGGAGCAGGGGGGGTTGGATAGAGGGCAGGGGAGTTCGGGGAGGTGGTCAGGGGGCAGGGGTGTGGATGGGGGCGGGGCGGTCAGAGGGCAGGGAACAGGGGGGTTGAATGGGGGCATGGGTCCTGGGTGGCAGTCAGGAAGGAGAGGGGGGCTTGGATGGGGCGGTGGGGGGCAGTCAGGGGCAGGAGTTCTGGGGGCGGTCAGGGGACAGGGAGGGGTGGATGGGGCAGGAGTCCCGGGGGGACTGTCAGGGTGTGAGAAGCGGGGGGCACGCCTGGCTGTTTCAGGAGGCACAGCCTCCCCTAACCAGCCCTCCATACAATTTAGGAAACCAGATGTGGCCCTCAGGCCAAAAAGTTTGCCTGCCCCTGGCTTAGTCCCACAAGCCCAGGCAGAGGCCAACCTGGGAAGCTCATCCTCTTTACAGCTTGAATGGCTCTTCTAAAACCTGCATATAACTGATACACTCTCCATCCCCATCCTCATCCCCGAGTGGGTTCAACCAAGCATGACTCACAATCCCAACCCTTGCAGATCGGCTCTGTGATGGGAACACAAAGAGACTTGGATCTCAGCCCCCTTCCCACCACCTCTGACTAGCAAACCACTTATATGTAGCAGCCTGCCACAGCCAGCCAATAAGAAGCCAGAAGCCTGCTAAGGCCCGTCAGTCAGGATTCTCTACCACCATTTATGCCAGGATCTCCAAGTTCTTTACAAGCACAGCTCCACTGGAAGCGGGGGTCAGGGTTACAGAGGGGGAGACTGAGGTGCAGTTTCCTCTCTGGACAAAGGGCCAGAGCCAGGAACAGAGCTTCAGCCCATGGGCTCCCAGTCCCCTGCTCCTGCCACTAACCCAGTCTTCCTGTGCTGCATACCTGAGGTGAATGAGTGGGACCTCCTCTTGTGTGTCACCAGCGCATCCTCCTCCTCCTGGTAGCTGTTATCCTGGGACTTTGGAGACCCAGCAGGCAACCACTGTCTCTGCCCTGTCGTGTGGCTGACGGCTCTGTGATTATCTCCTAATGCAGAAAGGGGAAACACAAGGAAAGGAGCTTATATATGTCAGACAGACAGAGAAGGGCTTCTAAGCGCAGATTGTTCTAGCTCAAACTCAGCATGTTACAATGGTGCTGTGGTTACAGTGGTGCAGCCTGGTAAAATGCAAGGTGACAACAGGATGCCACTGCGCCAGCCCCAAAGAGCCTTGGGACACTTGTACAGCCTGCAGGGGAGGATTAGCCTACCAAACCCAGGATGGTGATGGGAGCAGAAGATGGGACCTTTCGCCTCTGGAAATCGGTAGTGACCCAGCCTCATTCCATGGCTGGATTGCGCAAGGGGAGCTGGTGGGTTTCGGTCCAGCCACTGGTGGGACAAGCGTCCTCATCACAAAATCACCAGCTCAACAGACAGGGTGAGGCCTGGCATTTGGCGGAGAGACCCACATTAAAATCAGGGTGTTGCAAGGAGGGAAGGAGGGGACTCAGTAGGGGGCGCTCTCTCCTCTTGAGTAGCAGTGACCCAGCACAAAGATAGGGGGTGCTGTGCTGCAGGGAGTGGTGGAGGTGTCTCAACAGAGGATCAGCACTGAGCCCAATGCTCTGAAGGGGGCTGTGCTGCAAGGAGGTGTTGTGTGTAACTCAACAGGGGGCGCTCTCTCCTCTGTCCTCAGTGCCCAGAGGACAGATGAGGTGGCTTGGCCAGGGCACTCTGCACAGGAGGTGGGATGGGGGTGAGCTGCGGGGAGGTTAACCCAGGTGTCCTGCCCAAACTCCAGCGTGGGTGAGTCCATGGTGCCTCTCCAGCTGGAGGGAGGATTCCAAGGGCATTAGTGTCTCCCACTCAGCTTGGTTCCTTCCCACCACATAAGGGCTGATGTCACTTGTACGCGCTTCGTACCAGCCCTGAGACCGTGCAGGAAGGCCCTGCTGGCGGAAGGACTCAGGACACGATGCTGGAACCTGCAGCTCGGGCGGGGTTATTATGGAGCCACCTAACCAGGCGTGAGTGGAGTAGTGTGAGGAGCACTGCTCTGCTACAGAGAGCAAGGGACACTGAGCTGGGCACCTGAGGAGAGGCCCCAACAGGCTGGGGCGCTGGGAAGTCACCACACCCACCCACCTGCTTGTGAGGCTGCTGAATCCAGTGGGTCCTCCTGTGTCCCATAAGGCAGCTGCAGCCTGGCACTCGACCTGGGCAGCAATGTGATCTCTTGGTTCTTGGCTGTAACAGGCTGATGATGTCCCAGGAGGTGGGAAGAGCTGGAGCTTCCAGGCCCAGAGATCTTGCTGGGTCTGTGTACGAAAGGGAGTGGCAGAGAGACAGATTTACAGAGCTGGTCTCACCTGCAGAGAGGGCCTGCTCACCTCAGGCAATCTGACCCACAGACAATTCAAACCAGCATGGGCAGGACCCCTACCCAAGAGCTCTGAGTAGGGGAGGCATCTAATGCAGGCCTCAGCCTGGCTCACCTGAAGCTTCTTCAAGGCCCAGGAAGCTGGGTAACACAGCATGCTAATGGGGTTGGGAGGTGATACTAAACTGGGAAGAGCTGCAAACCCCAGTGAAGATGGGGCAATATCCAAAGGGACATGGAGAGGTTAGAGACATGGGTAGGTAATGGAAGGAGATTTGGCCTGGTCAGTGCAGCTAATTCATTGGGTCAGCACAGTCCCCTTCTGCTACTCTGCAGAGCCCTGGAATGAGTGGCTCTGAATGCCAAGCGTTAGCCACCATCTGCTCACTGATTGGACGGGGCTTCCCAGCACTCACCCCATAGCAGAACTGGTCCCTTCAGCAGGCTGCGTGACTGCCTGGAAATAATCCACTTCAGGGAAACCTGTGGGCAAAGAAAATATCTATTGATAATGTGGAAAAGAGCCAGCAACGAGAGTCCTGAAATCCACAGATGGTAGGGCCTATCTCACGCCATGCTGGGCTGAACCACCTGGGGCCAAGGCCAGAGAGGTGCTGAGAGTCACGGGTGCTCGGCATGGCTCAGGGTTTGCCCTTCTGTGCTCAGTGTCAGGTCAACAGCAGAGGTTCCCATCTAGGGGAATGGGTTACGGAGGCTGCCTTGGGCAGCCCCAGACGGCCTGGCACCTGGGATGGGTGAGGGAAGTGCCTGTCTGCAAGCTGTCACCTTATATTGAAATGTTTCCAGTTAATGTAGAGTTATTAAAGATAAGGGTGCAATAAAACCCAACTTAGTTTTTGAGCCTTTAGGTCGGTTACAGAAAACGTATTTAGTAGAGGACCACTAGGAGACACTTAGAACGATGAAACTAAACTTTATTCAAAAGCAAAATGCATCGCTAAACAAACAGGGATGTGATTACTATTTACACAGTACCACAATTCTACTTGCACACAAAGATGAAACAGTGTATCAGCGAGCGAATGGACCACTGACGACAGAGTGACGTCCAAACTGATAATCCTGGAACTTAACAGGACCCTTTGGACGTTAATTGGAGCTCCTCCCAAATTAACAAAACAACTCCTTTTATCATCTGTTATCATACTACCTAACATTAAACTGCCCCTTACCATAATTATATTTCCTCCTCCCCCTTATTGGCTCTTTACATTACACATTATTTAAATGAACATCTGACCCAAAATCCTTCTCATACGATCAATACAGACAGAATTGGGAAAAAAAAACATTCACATTTCTCAATTATTCATTAAAAACCCTGCTTGAAGCAGTTATAACCAAAACATAACGGCACCATAACTCAGCTTATGTCCTTGCTAACTGCAATATTCTTACTGTCTCCAACTTATCTCTAACTTCCTCACACTAACCACCTCCATTTCCTAGACTCCTCTACACTTCGGCTAACTTTAAGCCAAAGTCTAATTTGTACATAACATAGGCTACAGACCCCAAGCATGTTTTCTCACAGAGGGACAGTAATTGGTGTGTGGTGGGTCTGACAGGTCTGGGTGTGAGGAGCAACCCAGCTGCATGTACGAAGGGCTTGTTTACAAGGGGGAGTAATCCACTCTATGGGGTTATGATTTCGAAAGCACGCTGACATCTTGCACATTAATTGGTTCACGTAGACCCTGCTGGTGTGCTTGAACACAGTGTTGTTTGAAACAGCACTACATTAAAGCCCACTCGGAAACCTTTGCTGTACACCAGCAGAGTCTACACAGAGCAATTCGTGCACAACACTTTGGTGTGCTTTAGAAATCACACATCCTTACAGCACATTCCCACACAGAGCCCTTCCCTGCTGCACATGGGGGCATTTTGATGCTATTTTTCTGTCCATGTTCACAACATGAAGGGGCACTAGAATGAAAATGAACTAGGGAAGCGGGTCCTGGCTCAGTGTCCGCAAACTAACCAGCCCAAACCCTTCTCCACAGCTCAGGCACCAGGACAATAATGTTTGGCTGTTTACATAACTCCTCTCCTCCCCAGGAGCCCAGCAAGTTGCCCAAACTCCAGACACTCAGCACCGTGGAAATGCAGCCACCTCTCAGGTGAAGGGCAGAACCAGGCACACAAACCACTCCACCACAGGGAGAGGCAGCAAAGAGAAAATTTGGCGAGCACATGGGCAAAATCCAGTGTGCCCAGGAATTCTGAGTGTCCCTGCAAAGCAGAAGGGAGTGTAGGCTCTAAGGCCTGGTCTGAGAGATTCAGATACAGTAACCTGCATGGGACTCTCACTGCATAGAGAGCAGCACCTGAAGTTGGAGCCTATGGCTCCAAGGAATCTGGGAAGTTCCCCTGTAATGAAGTGGGACTGTTAATGTTTTCTCTGAATAGTGTGGGGGTGCCTCAGTTTCCCCTATGCAGTTCTTAAGTTTCTAGGTGGTGGGATAAGGGTGTATGATCATTGCAGAGCCCTAGAGGGAGGTGTGTGCAGGGGTCTGGACACAGAGAATGACTGACACCCTGTTTCCTGGCAACTGATGGCCTGGCCCTTCCCCTCTGCAAGGTGAGAGCTAAAGGGTTGGAGAACAAAGGGATCAGGTGACCTCCTGGCCTGGGAAAGGGACAAAGCCCAGAGGAGGACCGCTGGAGGATGAGTCAGCTGAGGGCTAGCTGGGGAAGATGAGTGAAGTGCAGACGTGGTTGTCTGGCTCACTGCCCCCCAAAATGGACCCAGCTGAGGGGTCCTGTTCTCTGTACCTACAAGCTCTGTTTTAGACCATGTTCCTGTCATCTAATAAACCTTCTGTTTTACTGGCTGGCTGAGAGTCACGTCTGACTGCAAAGTTGGGGTGCAGGACCCTCTGGCTTCCTCAGAAGCCCTGCCTGCCCGGACTCGCTGTGGGAAGCGCACGGAGGGGCAGAGGATGCTGAATACTCTGAGGTCAGACCCAAGAAGGTGGAAGCCGTGTGAGCTTCTTGCCCTGAAGACAGTCTGCTCACAGAGAGGAGATTTCACCAGAGTCCTGCCAGGCTTCGTAGGGAGCAACTCCAGAGCATCGCCTGGGGATTCCGTGACATCCCCTCCTGCTCTCACCCTCAGCTACCCCCTGAAATTTATTCTAAGGTGAGTTTGGGCCTTGGGGGGGATCACGCTCTCACTTGGAAACCTCCAGCAATAGGGGGAGGAAATGTGCTTCAAATCCCCAGGTGCCCTGTAGAGCAGTATGTGACAGGCCCAGGGACTCATGCTGGCCCACGGCAGGGTCTGGCTCTCCTTAGCCTCATGCCCTGGAGTCTCAATGATTCTCTCTCACACCTGGTTGGGATTTCGTCACAGTGCCTGAGCCACCTGCCTGAGCACAGACCTTGTTTAATGGTCATGCCCATAGGAGTGCCTCAACCTCATGGGATCTCACCAGTTTTATGGCAGGGGGACTCAGCTGCTATCAGTGGAGTCACTCCTGATTTACACTGGAGCATGTGAGGTCACAAATCAAGCCTTGCCCTGAAACTTAGGAGAAGGGGAGAAATGCAGACCTCTGACTCCTCCTGCACCAGGAAGTTCAGGAAGGACTATCGTTTGTGTTGAGAGCAAAGCAATGAAAGCACAGAATGAAGCTTCCTGCACAGTTCATCCAACGCCATCCCATCCCCCTGCTATTCCAGCCCTGGGCTCCCCTCACACAGTTCTGCCAGTGCCCCTCACCCCTGACCTGCACCCCCCACCCCCACTATCCCAGCCCTGGGCTCCCCACACACAGCTCTGCCAGTGTCCTGCACCCCTGACCTGCAGCCCCCCTGCTATCCCAGCCCTGGGCTCCCCACACACAGCTCTGCCAGTGCCCCTAACTGCTCCACCCCTGCATTGCATCCTGCTCTGCCAGTGGCTGGAGTGTTCCTCACCTGAATTCTGCTGCAGTTTGGAGACCCACTGGTTCATGAGCGGCTGGGATGGAGCTTTCAAGAGGTACTCAGAGCCATCCCGCAGCCTGGGAGGAAAAGAGCAAGTCAGCAAAACGATGACATGAGGTGCAAATTCCTACCCCACCCCTCCCCAACCCCACCAGCCTAGGAGTCAAAGGGATAGAGGATGGAATTACACTAGAACCCCATATTCACTCCCCCTGGGCTACAGGCCCCAGGGCAAAGGAACCATGCCTCAGTGATTAGGGCCTGGTCCCCAATGCTCAGGGGCTGGCATTTCATCGGAGCTGACTGCTTATCATTATCTGGCTATGCATGTGGTCAATTAAGGGCATTAATCACAGCACTATGAGGAGGCCAGCAGGAGGCACTGTACTTATGGGACCACTCACCCCTCCTGAATCTCTATGGAATTGATTGGTTGGGGTTACTCACTGTAGCCTGAAGCAGTTGGTCTTTTTGGTGTACTCTGTTTCCCGGATGCACTGTGCTCCCGAGAGGTTCAGGGGCAGGGCCACCACGGAGCTCTGCAGCACAAAAGACAGCAAAGAAGACAGTGAGGCCTCTGAGGCTTGGGGCATCTTTTCCCTGTGCTAGCAGGATTCCCTCATGCCTGTGACTCACAACTAACTAGTGTCCATTCTGCTCCATGGTCCCCACCACACCTAGGATCTGCCACAAGGGGTAACAACCAGGACAAAGCTGTTCCCGGCCAGCAGAATGGGGGTGTATGGGGGTGTGTTCATGAAAGGCAAGGCTGGTGAGCAGCAGCGTTCTATGGTCAAGAGACTGTGGGCATCAAGGGGGGCAGCTGTGCCCTGTAGGTGCATGACACTGTGAGGGGCAGAGAGCTGGAGACAGGGGATGGGGGCAGCTGGCAGCGCCAAGTAGGTGTGAAAGGTGAGTGAACCCCTGTGTGTGCCATTCAGTGGGTCTCCGGCGTAATCAGCTAAGGGAATGCTTTGTGCTTGTATCCCCTCCCCCTGGATGCAATGCCAGTATCACCCAGAGACTGGGAAACCAAGGCCACCTCCCCGGCTCACAGAGACCCCGCACTTAGGAGGAGCACCCCAAGCACCAACCCCCTAATGGCCTGAAAGAGGCTGGCAGTAGCAGAGGATCCTGAGGTAGCGGGGATGTCTGCATGGGTGGGGGACTTGTCCTGCCCCTTCAAACCCAACAGGGCTCCCCCTAGCCAAAGGCCCAGACACAAAGAGACAGGCTGGAGAGCAAGAGACCATGGTTCTCCTCTCAGCTCCAGCCATCTTCCCAGAGATCCTTGCTCCCCCTGCTCACCTTGCCAGCCCCACCACCCTAAACCTCAGCCGCATGTGGTGGCTGGGAGGTGAGGGGTTCATTCCCCCATCTGTCCCAGCCCTGTGATCTGCAGCCCCCTGCCACTGATAATGATTTGCTCTTCAAAGCACTTGCATGCATTCATTAATGAAACTGTACTACCACTGTCCGCTATTCCAGCGCTGGTCTGCAATCTGAGGGGGAAACTGAGGCATAAAGAAGGAACTTGCTCAAGGTCACGCAGTAAATAAGTGGCAAACCCCTTCTTCAACCACTGCCACTCCCACTGACATTTCCCTTCCCCCACCTAGAGCCAAGAACAGAACCCAGGAGTCCTGGCCGCCATTCTTCCTGCTCTCACCAGTGGACACTGCTCTATCCTCACTGTCAGCCTCACATCCCCGCCCCGCCTCTCCCTGGGAGAGGCCCAACTGCACACCGTACCTTGAGAGTGTCCTTCCTGTCCTGGTAGAAGCACAGTGTCTGCCTCATCAGCACCGCATGGAAGAGGTTCCAGGTGCGACAGGTTGCCTAACAGATCAGAAGCAGAGGCCAAAGGTGAAGCAGGCAAGGCCTAGCCCAAACAGCACAGCATCTCTACCCTTGCTCCGGGGAGAGTGCCAGGCAGCTGACGTAAATCAACGTGGAGCTTTGCTGACTTCAATGGAACTACGCTGATTTACACCAGCTCAGGATCCAGCCCATTGACTTCAACGGAGCTGCACCCATTTACAGGAACTGAAGATCTGGCCGTCGATGTCCAAGCACTAATTCCTCTCTGTTTGTGGCATGTCATCGGGCATGTTGCAGATTGACTCCAACGTGATACCATCGCTTGGCAGGGCCTGACAGGGGTCGTACAATCCTAGAAGCTACTATAAATGACTGGTATTCTGAGGAATATCACTAGCTCCATGCTGCAGACGCTGACCAGGGTCAACTTCCAGCGTTTAGGGAATGTTTAATAACAGCTCAGTAACTGCTTAGATCCTACACTCAAAGCCATGCACCGAAGTGTTACAGAACTGCAGACCTGATTAAGCACCGGCTTCCCCTGCTTAGAAAGAAGGTAAATACGACTGGCGAGAAGTGCTCTGGACAGCTTGGGAGATCAAATCACCAGCTCCATGACTCGGGAACAGCTGGAGAAACGCTCAAGGAGCTGTTTAGATGGGCAGAATTTCCCCTTTGGGGGTTTTATCCATTTTACCTTCAAAACAGGATCCAAGATTTTCAACAATGGGGGCCTCCCGTTAGGTACCTACGTGCACAGCCAGATGTGCCGTGCACCCCACACCTCACAGTGAAGACAATGGACGTTGCTGGGTGACAGCATCTTTGAGAACCAGGCCACTGACTTGCGTGTCTAGCTATGCACTTAGGAGCTTAACAGGCCCCGCTTCTGGCAGTGTATCTAACATACTGTGTGTGTGATTAGAGACTGATAAAGTTAAAGAAGGAAAATGCAGCCCAGGGCCCACAGAGAAGGCTGGGCAGCTTCTACTGTACCTTTCTGCCTCCTGACTGCAACACGTGTTTCCTTTCCAGAGTCCCTTCCATCATCTGAAACTCCATTTTACTGGGGGGTGTCTGCAAGGAGACAGGCAATGAGCAAAGCAGCCCCAGCACCACTGGGCTGTTGGGAGTGCAGTCCCCCGCAGCCAGCCATCCAGGGGGTCCCACAGCCAGCCAGGACCATAACTTGAAGCCTGCAATGGTAAATGGGTCATTTGGGGTCAAAGTCTCTGTCAGAGGGATTATAATGGGGCCATGTGTGTCCTGATGGAGACATATGCTGCCCTTCCGGACCTAGTGGGAAGGCTCAATGCTGCGCAGATTCAGGGGTGACAGTGAGCTACTGTGCAATGAGACCTTCTTGGGATCCTGTATCCCTGACACATTAGCTACATGGTTCTTCCCAGCCCCATCCATGGCCTCTGGGACCAGAAGACAGCAGTGAATTGCAGAGCAGGGAACCACAGCACAGAGACCATCTTCCTCACATTGGCCTGGATTCGCAGTAAGCCCCGTGCATACATAATCTGTCCTGACAGGGTTATAAATCCACCTTGCTTCAGAAATCACCAGGACTAGAACCCAGCCCTTCAGTTCCAAAACACAGTCCTCGTTCACTTGCTACAGGAGAACTCCCATGGCTGGCACTCACAGACCTTTCATCCTTCTGGTGCATCGAGTCATTACAGGGCAAGACTGCGCCCGTGCATACAGGCTCAAAGGCAGTAGGTTCCAGCAAGTATCTGCCTCGCCATATCCTCACACTATGCACACGCCTGCAGTAAGCACATGTGCAGAGCAGACGTGCATTGCATATGCCCAATCCATCTGTGATCTTCTGTTTAGAGCAGTGGTTCTCAACCAGGGGTACTCATCTAGTTATTTGCCTAGTTTTACAACAGGCTACATAAAAAGCATCAGCGAAGTCAGTACAAACTAAAATTTCATACAATGACTTGTTTATACTGTTCCATATACTATACACTGAAATATAAATACAATATTTATATTCCAATCGATTTATTTTATGATGATACGGTAAAAATGAGAAAGTAAGCCATGTTTAAGTAATCATGTGCTGGGGCACTTTTGTATTTTTATGTCTGATTCTGTAAGCAAGTAGTTTTTAAGTGAGATGAAACTTGGGGGTACGCAAAACAAATCAGACTCCTGAAAAGGGGTCCAGTAGTCTGGAAAGGTTGAGAGCCACTGGGTTAGAGCATGGGATCACATCTCCCTCTAGCGGCCAGTCTCTGCACCTATCTTAGCCTGCTCCTGACTCCCAGCTAGCAGAATTACTGCTTCAACTCAAGTGGCAGGAGGAGGTGATTTTGGTGCTGAAACGCTTGGGTTTGACCCTGCTGATTGCTGTGGGTGAGGTTTGGGTTTGAGCCTTGGCACAGGTTGGAGATGGTGTTCGGACAGCCAGCTAAGCCCCACGTGCTGCTCATGAGTGACCCTTTGTGGCCAGTGCAGGAGCAGGTTAGCCAGGGGAACCGTGGCTCAGAGGCCTGGTATAAAGCAGGGAATATCTAGTTATCCGGACCGATCACTGCAGTGCCTGAGAGTGTGCAAAGGGGACAGTACAGCTTCTGGCAGGTCTCCCCCAGCCCCTAAGAAACAGTACACAGAGCCCACTAACCTTGCCAACGTCTCTGTCCTCTTCCTGATGCTTCTGCTGGTTCTGTGGGCAGCTGCCCTCCACTGATCCCATGGATGCAGCCTCCTTTACCCCACAGGGCTCGTCTTGACAGGGGAAGGATGCCCAGAACCCGCGTGGGCTGCCCTCACTACCGTGCCCATCACTGGTTTCTCTTTCCCCGTCTGGGCTCTGAAGGAGCTGGGTGGAGTTGGGAAGGGTGAACTTGGCTACCAGCACATTATTCGCTGATGTTAAGATCAGTCTCCCACGGGAAACCTCTGGGCTCTGTGCCTTGTCTGCCTTGTTCCGCGACATGGGGTGGGCATCAGTGTCCGCACAGGGGCTCTGCTTGTTGCGTCCCTCCACGTTCCTCCAGATGGCCTGGAGCTCCTCCTCCTCCTCTTCAAACAGCTCGTGGTCAGGGTGGCAAATCTCAGCTGAGCCTGGGAGCTTTGCCCCTTTGGACAGCCCTGATCCGGCCGCCCTTCCATCTGGAGCCAGGCCCTGGCGGTCTAACCCTGCCGACATGAGGCTACGTGGCTGGGCACCGAGCTGGCATTCAGACACAGACAGCAGGGTCGGTAGCTTTGCACACCTTCCAGAGCGTGCCATCAGGCTTTCCTCCAAGGCCTCCTGGAAGGGGGCAGACTCTAGCCGATGCTCTGGGGGATCTTCCTTTAGCTTGCCATTCACTGCGGGATGCTCTGGTTTGGCTGTGCTGGGGTCCCCTCCGGCACCACTCGTGTACTTAGTGGGAGAAGGCCTGAGCTCCACCTTAGATGCTTCTTCGAGTCTGGGTTTGCAGCCTGCTGGCTTCTCGGCCTTTGCGCTGCCGGACGTGCCCAGTGTGGCTGCCAGCTTGTCCCACTCGCGCCCAATCTGCTCATGCAGCACGCTGATGCGGGAGAGCCGGTTCAGTCTGAAGTCCAGGAAATCATCACTGCCACTGCCCTGGCTCCTGGGAGTCCACTGCTCCTCCCCACAGGGGGTGGCACCAATGCCCTGCGCCTTTGGCCTGCGGTAGCTCGGGCTGAAACTCACCTCTTCGAACCAGGTGCCTCCCTCGCTCTTAGGAGCCTTCCTGAAAGCATCCCTTGGCCCTCTGGGCCTTTGGCATGTGGCCAGCGCCTGGTTCAGTGTCTCCTTCCGCAGGCTGGCCCCATTCACCTCCCTCTCTGCCTCACCGGTGTCCCATGGAATCGCCCCACCATCCTGCCTCACCTCCTCCCCTCCTGGCACCTCCTTCTGTGCTACTTTAATGGCGTCCTGGACATTACCAAGGAGACCAAGGTCCTTGGGCAGCTCCAAGCTCAATACGGACCCCAGGGAAAGGTGCTGGCAAGCACTCTTCGCCACTGCCAGCTGGGAACTACTGGGCCCCCAGGCTTGGCTCAGGAATTCAGCTTTGGGGCCACTAGATGCCGCGCTGACAATGCCACATTCTGCCTCAATGGCCGTCCCCAGCGGATTCTTCACAAGGTCCAGCAGCTGCCCAAGCCTGGGGTTCGGAGGTCTCCCTGCCAACTTCTTCCCGCTGCTGCACTTGGGAGGCCAAGTGTTGCTGGGATTGTGCTTCTCCTCAAGCAAAGGCTGTAGCCTGCTGGGACCTGCTCCCACGATGCCCTGCAATGTGAGCAGCTGAGCATCCTCTGCCTTTGCCTGACCCTTTCTCTTCAGGCTGCTGAGGAGGGAGCCGGAGCTGATCTTAGGCAGGGTGTGGAAGGCGGCCTCAGGCCCGGGGCTTGGGACCAGGGAAACATGTGCTATGGTGGGCGCTCGCTTGGCTAGCCGTGGCATGGTCGAGCTCCTGCAGGTGGCGTCTCGATCCCCCTCTTTCTCCTTCACATGCAGGTAGGTGCTCACCTGGGAAACACAAGGGTGGGGAGAGACGTGAGACTAACCCGTTGAAACGCTCCAAGTCACTAGTGCCCAAACCTGTGTGGGCATGGCCCTGGACCCGCTCATGGGCTGGGTCCTTAATGGCATACACTGGCACATGGCTCCTCCTGCCCAGCTGTCAGTCACACATCACAGTAAGCCTCATTCTCGTCACACAGTGGCCAGCGGGGTCAGGCAACCCAAGGCGCATTCCAGGATGTTACAGTCACTTGGCTTCATTGCTGGGGACCAGCTCCCACAGTCCTTTTCTAGTGTGGGGCAAACCCAGTGCTGCCTGAATGGGGGCTGCACTGGCCAACTCACCAGTTGGGCTGCTCCTAATTGTGCCCCCAACACCTGTGATGTGCCTGGGACTACAGATCCCAGCATGCAATGCTTCCAGGGCACTCAGTGGCTTGGCATGCTGGGAGATGTAGTGCAGTAGTAGTAGTGCCCCTTCATATTACAGAGGCTAGCAGTTGCAAAACCCCACAGGCCCTCTGGCTGCCCCAGTATAGCAGAGGCTGGCTAAATCGTTCAAATAGCACCGATCCCCTCCCTGTACCCTTTGCCGGCTGGAGCCCATCTAGCAAAGGAGACTCAGTCGCTGCTGGTGCCCTGATGCTGGGATTTTGCTCCCTCCTGTTTGTGCCAAGTGGGAGGACTCTGAGCTCTTGGGACTCGCACTGTCCCTGCGTTCCCCACCACTCAGCAAAGGTGCCTGTTTCTTACTCCAAGCCAGTGCTGCTCAAACTTATTACACAGGAGGGCCACAGAAATCTACGCACAACCTGCTGTGGGCCAAACACATTCTACGTATTTTAATAAAATTTAAAGTCACCTGTATTGATTTATATTTTAAGTTCAGCTTGTTTCATACGTGTTTCTATGTACAGTATCGTCTATTTACACACACATGTAAACTAAATGATGTACACATGATGACAAAACGCTAATGAATCGGCCATTAATATATTGTGTTCAAACCGGCCATGGGCCTTATGAAATGTTCGGGTGGGCCAGTAAGTTGGGCAGCCCTGCTCTAAGACACCTCCCCCTCTTCCATGCTCACAGATCTTCCTGGCCTTTCCCACTGGAACAGGCAGATTCTTTAGCAGGTCTGCGCAGCCTGAGGCTGGGTGAGGATGCTGGCAAAGACCTCCACCCTCCTGTGGCGGGGGGAATGGATCAGCACTTCCCTGAATTCAAGGCTGGATGCTGCCTGCTATCCCTGAGTCTTCTGGCTGGCTCCCTGTTCCTCTGTCCTGTTCAAGTGAATGAACTATTCCTGTAGGGGCCTGGTCAGGTCACAGCTCTGCTTCCGAGCGCCGGCCCAGCTCATGTAGCACTGAGTCCTAAGCCTGCCTCACACCTAAGCACCTGCCCTAAGCCTGTGACTGTCCAGCGATGGTGCACACTGGGATCTGCTCAGCTTCTCTGTGCTGGGTTTTTGCTGATTCCGAGAGCTCCCGGGAAACCCCCTCAGGATAGAAATACACAAGATAGGGAGCATTAAACAAACACAATTCTGTGTGAAAGCAGCACCAGTAAAAGTGCCTGCCTCACAGCCCCGAAGCCCTCTAAGTATCCCCAGGACAGGCCTGGCTCATGCAACACACCCTCCCGCCACCAGTCTGCCCCAGGGCTCCCTGGCACATTCAGGCCTTGGCTTCTCTGCTCAGGCTGGCAACAGGACTTGTCACCACCGGCTGGATTGTGGGTTTGGAGAGCTGCCCCCTGGTGACTGGACTGAGACCTTCTGACTCATTTCACCTCCCAACAGCCAGCAGATGGAAACCACTTACCAATAGGGGCCAGACAGCAACTGGTGTCCGAGAGGTGAGAGGCCCAGTAGCCCATTCCCTAGCCCCACTGGGCCAGCTGGTGCACTGACCTCATTCTGTGGAGTACTGTGACACCAGGCAGCCCTTGGGAGGCCATTTCTCATGGCAGGGTTATCAGGATGGCATGGTGCCCTCCCTGTTCACCCCCTCCACTGCTGCAGCTCTTCTAGCAGGGGGATAAGCCTTAGCCTGGCCTCTTGGCCAGGAGCCAGCGGGGACCAGGAGCAGTGTCAGAGAGAGGACACAGAGGGACTCACGGGGACAGGACGGTGTGTTAGTATAGGGCAAGCTCACGCCATGCAGCCACTGTGCCCGGCATGCAGCCCCTGGGACGTTACCTCTTCCACGGGCTGGCGAGACGGCTTTTTCTTTCGCTTTAAACTACCCAAAGTGTTTCCTAAAAGCCCCTGGCAACGCTTCCAAAAGGTTTTACAGCCTGAGGGTTTAGTGCCAGGGAGCTGAGTGTGGGGAAAGAGAGACACAAAAAGAAAATTGAGGGAGGAGAGCGGGTGGCCTGTTACAGCGAGGAGGAGGAGGGGAGAAGGGGGGCCACAGTGCTAAAGGCCAGCCCCCTGCTTGAAATCCAAGGGAGCTTGTGCTGTATCTGCCAACCCGAGTGGCAGGGACACCGGGGCTGGGGCTCCCTAGTCCAGAGTGTCCACCTGCTTCGCTCTTGATTCATCCGAGAATCTCCTGAGCTCTCCGCTGCTCAGCCTCAGCCCCGGGGGTCTGGGTTCACCTGGAAACACCCCCACTCTGCCATGCCCTTCCAAGTGCACCTGGCAGTTTCCAAGCCCTACAAAGCCACAGCCCTGAATTCACCTGCAGTTGGACAAGCTCTGATCTGGGGCACAGCTCCCCTAGGCAGCTCTATCGAGAAACATGGTCTCTCCCGTCTCCCCTCGCACCAAGCCTCCTGTGCACAGCACAAGCTAGCAGCCCTGACAAAGCCGTGTGTCTCCCCAGCATGACATCACCTACCCTGTGCAGGGACTCTTCCCCCGGCATCGCTCCAGCCAGCTGCAGCTTCTTCTCCCCCTTCTTGCCAATACTCAGGATCAAGTTGACTGTCCCGCCCAGGCTGCTGGGCCCAGACTGCGGCACCAGCAGCACTGGGGACTCTGAGGGATCCAGAACTAAAGTCTCCTTGGTGGTTTCCACCTCCAATGGGGTGGAGTCCCCAGGATCTTCCCAGCTTTGCTCCAGCCCTCGGAGGGCATCTGGGATAGATGGGGCGGAAGGACAGGCCACTTCCCTCTCTTGCCTCTGGAGCTGTGGTGGGGTGAGGGAGCACAATGTGGGCTGAGGCCCTTTAGAAGTGTTAGGGCCCAGGATGCCATCTGCTCCGGGCACAGCTGCTTGGGCGCATGGGTCCTGGGAAGTAATAGAAGACAGTGAAGAGGTGGGGTTGTGGGAATGGCCTGCCCCCTGTCCTGTGCACTTCCTTTCCCTCCCCGGTGCCATGATACCCCCCTGCCCTACACCTGGTTCCTCCGCCCCCCATTCCACTCTGCTGTGCCCCCTCCTGCACTTCTCTGTACTATGGGTGTGCAGTGGGATTTGGTGGTCTCCCCCGCAGGAGCCCTAGGACTCTCACACTCTGTACATGACAGCACTGGATGCCAAAGGCAGTCTGGACGCACGGATCTCCAAGTGCTTTACAGGCACGAATTAATTCAGCTTCACAGCCGCCACCCCCACTCTGGGAGGTGGATCAGGAGCATTACCCCTGTGTTGCAGGCGGGGAAACTGAGGCACAGAGCAGGGCTGGGAGTCACTCAAGGCTGCAGAGTGAGTAGCAGCTCCAGGGCTAGAACCCAAGAGCCCTGACTGCTGGTCCTCTGCTTTAACCGCTAGCCAGCCTGTGGTGTACGGCTTCCCTGAGATTCTCCAGACGGAAACAGCCACCATGGTTTATGTGAGTCTCCCTGATTTTTGCCCTGGTGGACACAATGCCTGTGTATCTGCTCCTGTCCCATGCTGGCCTTGTGCAGAGGCCTTTCATTGTGCCAAGAGAGGCGCCTCAGCTGGGCTGAGCAAACAGCGGCCTGACCCATCCCTGCTTGCAGACTGTCCCACAGCAGCTACGGACTCACCTGGCAGCTGGGGGACACACTCAGCACAGAGTCCACGGGACCGTCTTGGCCCTTTTTGCCAGCACTCTTGTTCCCAGAATCCCAGTGGTGTTTCTGTGCTCGCCAGCGCACCAGCACCCATCCCAGCATGCTCTGCAGCTCCTCCAGGCGTTCCTTTATCTACCGGGAGAACAAAGATGCCAAGGGCTCCTGTGAGAACTTCAGCTCCCCTCCTCTACTCCCCAGACACAACTTCACCCTGGGATCGGGGACAGAGAAGCCAATGGGGAGCGTAGGATGCTGAGAACCCTTCGTTGGGGACTGGGGAGTGGTGCTTTCTTCAGGAACAACTTCATAATGGGCCCTTTGGGGTCAGGTCTGGAAAAGAAGCTGAGCCCCAGCAGGTCTGTGTTCAGTATCCATCACATGGGTAACCACCCCAGCCAGCGGGGTGGTCTGACTGCCCCTTGCAGGGTGGGTGGTTGAGGCTGGCTCCCCCTGAGCACTAAATGGCTTCTTGGTAAATCTGTCTCACTGGGCTCCCATAAGTGAATGGTTTGGCTGGGCACTATGCAGAGGACTCACCTCTCTGATGACCCAGCAGGTTCCATCTGCCCTGTACCAGGCCAGAGGCTGAGCCCCCAGGGTTTTCAATGGGGAGCTCATGAAGCATCCCCCAGTCCACCTCCTGCTTACCGTCTCACTCAGGTAGTGCTCCTCGGACACCAGCGTCTGCCCGGTGGATGCCAGCTCCTCAAACTCCTTGAACTTGCCCTCAATTTTCCTCTCTAGCTCCTCCCACTGAGTCTCTGGGAGCCCATGAGCACTCACGCTCTCCGAAAAGATCTGAGCCCTTGTGTCCTCTGTCCAGGAGCTGCGAAGACAAGGGGACAGGGCCATAAGGAGCCACTGGGACGACTGGAGGGAATACAGCTGCCGAACCAAACCGTAGCCAGTGCTCTCCTCCCCTCTCCCCACCCCGTCCTAGGAGGGCACAGGTGAGGAACTCCCTCCAGGCTGCAGGCTGAGCCGGATCTTCCATGCCAGGGTTTGAGTCTCCGCTAGGTCAAACTATCCAGAGAACGTCCCTTCAGTGACTGGCCCCCTGCTCCATGGGTTTGGCCAGCAAGGAAGGCAGAGGAAATGGCCATGCTCTAACTCAGTCTCTGCAGCAGGGAGTTCCCCCACCCCCCTCTGAGGCATGAACAGAGCTGCCACCTGACAGGATGCGACTGCGACTGTTGTGGCGCTTGGTGTGTTGTTAACGCTTCCCATGGACTCCTGCAGCTTTCCTGCGAATTTCTGCCATCGCCTCCCATTGCTCTCAGTGCGACTGAAACCGCAGGCTGCCCGCTGCCATTTCCCTACAGCTGTGCTGGTGGCGCTCCGGCTTCCCAAGCACAGACGTCACCCATAGTTCTCACCGGGACTACAGCCGGGCTGCCTTCGGGGACGATGGCCACCATCAGGCTCTGCGGCGAGCCCAGGAAGCCATGGGGGCAGAGAGAGGGAGAATGTGAGGGCTGGAGGCTGAGGGAAAATATGGGAGGAAGGGAAAGGCAAGGGCTAGGAGATGATGTGGAAGCCTGGGGAGCGACAGAAGAGTGGCAAACATCCTGGGGTTCTCTGGACATCTGACTTTCCCCAGGGAGCTATTTCAGCTCCCCTTGCACCTCCCCAGTCTGCTCCCCAGAGAGCAACACCTGGCCAGACACTTGTGAACCCCAAGCTGAGCACCAGCCCTCAGGCTGTCCTCCCTGGATCCCAACTTTACAGGCAGGGCCGGCTGGATCACAAAGGCAGTTGGAAGGGAAGACGCCATGCAGGCTGCAGCCACTTACATCATGGCTAAGTAATCTCCAAAGAACTGCTGCAGCAGACTGGCCTGCTGCACATGGCCCTTGTTCTCCAGCACCAGCTTTTGCAGCTCCTCCCAGGCCTGCAGCGTCCCCTGGATCTCTGGGCCCATGTCATGCATCCGAGCTGGGCAGAGCTTTTCCAAGTGGATGACTGCCTTCTCCAGCTTCTCCACGTCCCCCTCCAGCGCCTCGGACATGTTGAACTAGGGGACATAAGACAAAAGGACTCTGGACACGTAAAAGAGACCCTCTTGGCAGGGGGCTCCCAGCTCCCTTCCCCATGGGGGAGTGTTTTTCTGCCTCTCTGCCTGAAGACAGGAGGGGACCGAGGCAACCCTGCCTACTTGGCTTGCCAAGTTGTTTCCTTCCCCTCCCACTTGGGGAAAAAGATCAGGGTTGGGAATCAACATGGCAGGGCAAAGCACTGGGCTGACTCCCTCAGGCACTGGTACCTAGAGATGGCACCCAAACCCAGGCCCCCTGCATGACAGGGGCAGACATTAGCCACTAGGCCACCAGGCTGAATCCCTTCAGCATCGCAGGAAATGCAATGTAGAGAGTTAGGACCCACACCTGATCCTCCTGCATACAGCTCCGAGCACTGAGCCCCTGACCATGGGAGCAGCCTCTACTTTATCATCTCTCCTGTGCGACAGGGGATGGGAGTGCAGGGGGAGATATGCTCTGTGGGGAGCTGTGCTCTGCAGGGTGCAGGGCATGGGGGAGCAGAGGATGGGGAAGAAGGGGATGGGGAAGCAGGGGATGGGGAAGCAGGGGGAGCTGTGCTCTGTGGGGTGCAGGGGGTGGGGGAGCAAGTTGTGGGAGACCAGGGGAGCTGTGCTTTGCGGGGAGCAGGGGACAGGGGAGCAGGCCATGGTGGCACAGGAGGAGCTGTGCTCTGTGAGGAGCAGGGGATGGGGGAGCAAGGGATGGGGGAGCAGGGGCAGCTGTGCTCTGTGGGGTGCAGGGGATGGCGGTACAGGGGATGGGGGTGCAGGCTGTCGGGGCACAAGGGGAGCTGTGCTCTGTGGGGGAGCAGGAGATGAGGGAGCAGGCTGTGGGGCGCAGAGGGTGGGGGAGCAGGGGATCTGTGATTTGTGGGGAGCAGGGGGTGGGGGAGCAGGGGATGGGGGAGCAGCAGGGTGAAGAGGGATCCAGGTTTCCCAGCAGACAGTTCCGCTCTGCTCTGCATGGAGCTGGTTCCCTCCATGGGGATGCAGAATGGAAAGATGTGTGAGTTGTTGGCAGCCAGACCTTGGCACACAGGGGCTGACGCAATCCCTTCCCCTCTCCCTGCCTGGCCACAGGGGGAGTTGACAGGAAAGGCCTAGAGACAGCTGGAAAATTCCAGTGAGCCCTTCATAAAAGGCCAGGGCTTATGGCTCTTGGGCCTGAGGGCTAGAGTCTCCCTGAGGTGACCTCGTCTCTACTCCTGACACCCTTGGTAACCCCTAGCTCCAACATGCCTGGCAACATGCCAAGGCACTGCAAGGCTCCCAGGAAGCCAGTAGAGGCCATCGGTGACTCCACTCACCATGGCAAGTCAGAGCGGCGCAGTCTCTGGGACTCACCTCCATCTCCTGCTGCTGGCTCAGCAGCCCCTGCAGCCCCTGCAGGTCCAGCTCACTCTTCACTGTGACAAAGCCACTCTCCACCTGGGCGATATCACGGGCCAGAGCCTCCGCTCTGCATCGAATGGCCTCCATGCGTGGAAAGACTCTGGCAAGCTGGGAGAGAGAAAAGTGAGGTGAACCCCAGTGTGAGCTCCCTTCAGAGATGCTCCTTGTCCTCACACGGATGCTAGCAAGCTGTGGGGCGCAGAAGAAGAATAGGGATAACTGTGCAGCACTAGCATCAGCTGCCTCAGCCTTGGCTCCCAACCCCCTGCTCTAACCACTAGGACAGACTCCACTCCTAGGGACAGGTATAGGACCCAGGAGTCCTGTCTCCCAGTCCCCTGCTCTAGAACACACTCCCCTTCCAGGGTCAGGAATAGAACCCAGGAGTCCTGGCTCCCAGCCCCCTGCTCTAATCACTAGACCAGGGGCGGCCAGCCTGAGGCTGAGAAGGAGCCAGAATTTACCAATGTACATTGCCAAAGAGCCACAGTAATACCCCAGCAGCCCCCCAGCAGCTCCCCCCACTCCAACCTGCAGCACCTCCTGCCCACCGTCAGCCCCGCCAATCAGTGCCTCCCACTTCCTCCCCACGCCTCCCACCCACCACAATCAGCTGTTACCTGGTGTGTCAGAGGCTCTGGTGCAGAGGGGGGGAGAGCGAGGGCATGGCAGGCTCGGGGGAAGGGGTGGAGAGGGGGCAGGGCTTGGGGCAGAGCAGGGGGTTGAGCCGTGAGCACCCCCCGGCACACTGGCAAGTTGGCGCCTGCAGCTCCAGCCCCGGAGTCGGTGCCTTTACCAGGAGCCGCGTATTCACTTCTGAAGAGCCGCATGCGGCTCCGGAGCTGCAGGTTGGCCACCCCTGTACTAGACCCTACTCTCTCAGGCTGGCACTATGCATAGGAGCCCCCCTTCAGTCAGACTCTACTGTTCTGCCCTCACCTCTGACTGAGCCAGCCGTGCTCCGCATGGCCACTAGTGGTGTGTTACCCCCTCCTTCTCAGTCAAAGGCTCCTCACGCCAGGTCCCTTACCAGGCGCTCCAGACTCTCAGTTTCAGCTGCTGCCTCCATGACTCGCTCCCGCTCCTTCACCACGTCGTTCAGCATCTCCACAGCCTCCTGCAGCTCACCCAGGGGGCTGCTCATGTCCTCACGGCTCAGCTGCTGCCCAGCCTGGGCCAAGGGGAGGTGCACAGGCTCCTGGGAGCCCAGCCTGCTGGTCCCGGGCTAAAGCAAACACACAGGGACGCTGGAGCTTTAGAGAGAGACTGGGACACGTGGGGTGATTCTGGCACCACCTGGCCTGCGAGGGGTCCCGTGGAGCCTCCTCACCATGCACTCAGGGTTGCTGATCTCAGCCATTCCCCAGGATTGAGGTCAGTGGCCACTGTGCCTCCCCCACCTCAGAGCAAACACTGGCAGCTGCTGGGGGTGACGCTGGAAAGCGAGGGGTTCCAGTTATCCCCCACCCAACCCCTGACCTCACTCAGTCAGCAGTAGGGCCCCTCCACCCAGACTGACCCAGCAGGGATGGGATTCCCAATGGGGGCCCGAGTCCAGGCCCATCCCCACTCACTCCTCACCAGCGTGCTGTTCTTCTGGCTCAGCACCTCCTCCTGTTGCACATTCTGCAGGAACTCAGACAGCACCAGGGAATCGCGCAGGTCCTCCGCCCGCCGCTGCAGGGCCGCCCGCACGCACCCCAACCTGGCACAGCAAACGCAGCAGTGGGGCAGGAGCACACGGAGAGGCAGCGAGGCAGGGGGATCCTCCTTCCCACTGCAGGGAAATCCCCTCCCGACCCTTCAGTGCTGCCATTCCCCAGTGCTGCCCCCCAGGGGGCTCCCACCCCACTGACACAGCCACCCCCTTCCATCCCCCAAGGTCGTCCCATTGGAGGTCTCCCACCCCTCTGACACCACTGTCCCCTCCCATTCCTCAAGGCTGCCCTCAGGGGATCCCCTCTCACCTCTCTGATGCCACATCCTCCCCAGAGGGGAGAATCCCCTCACACTCCTCCAACCTCATCTCTTCCTCACATCCCCTGACACTACCTCCCACTCCAGCAGCCTGTGCTCCCCGTAGTCCAGTTCCCAGTCCTGTTTCCCCAGGACTCACTTCTCCTCCATCATCTCCACCTTGCTCTGAATCTTCCCAGCCATCACGTGCTCTGCAGAGGGCTCTCTCCCCATCTCCTCCCGCAGGGCTTGGAGCTTGATGCCCCACAACAGGACCTGGTTCTCCAAGCAGCTGATCTCCTGGAGGTCCCTGCGGAGTTCCTCTGGGCTCCTCATGGTGGCGGGCTCCGACAGCGAGCCCACCACCCCCTGCAGCCACTGCTCAGCCCCATCCAGCTCTCCCACCAACCGCAGAACCTGCAGGAAGAGATTGGAGAGTGGGACAGACAGGACCTCCCAGGCCAGATACCCCTCTGTCCCAGCCTCAGGGTGGGCAGGAATGAAAGCCCCTGAGGGCGCCGTGGCATCGTGTCGCAGGGAAGACCAGTTCGGTGTGACCCAGCACCGTGCTATCCCACCCAGGGCAGCACGTTTCCATGGACCATCGCAGGGCTCTCCATGCTGCAGCACAAACAGCACCCGGTTGCCCACCTGGAGGCATCTCAGACACAGCAGGGGCAGTCCTGGCTGTGCCAGCATGGAGGCCACTGTAGTGCCAGATCCAGCTGGAGGAGCAGAGGCTTCCTGAGCTGGCTCCACACAGGGCACCTGTCCCTCCCAGGTGGTGTGCATGGCACTGGGCTAACTGATCTTTGGGGAAGGCCAGGCAGCCAGGGCCATCACCCCGCACCCTGCTGACACTCCCCGGGAGACTCCCTTGCAGGGGGCTGCAGCCGAGGCTCAAGATGGCCCCTGCACCAGCACAGCCCAGAGAACGGGCACAGCGATCCCTGTCCCACCAGTGCCTGCACTGGGGCTGCCCCTGTGTCTCGTGTGCACCCCCTTCCCGCCCTGCTCACACCCCTCTGTCTGATACGGGCTCATGCCTGGCAGAGAGAGATGGCACCACGCACCTTATCAATCTCCCTCAGCGCCGCACCGTTCTCCCGGTGCCTCCTCTGCAGCTCCTCCCACAGCCCCTCCAGCTCCTGGAGGATGCCTTCCACCTGAGGTCTCCCTCCATGGCTGCCACACAGCAGCGTCTGCCCTTCCTGTGGGACACGGACACGCATTGTCAGGTGACACCCACCTGGGCGTCCCGCTCTGCAATCCCTTAGAGGGGCCTGAGAATGAGGCACATGCTGAGGACAGGGATCTGCCCTTC
This sequence comes from Lepidochelys olivacea, assembly GCF_965140295.1. Lineage (NCBI taxonomy): Eukaryota > Metazoa > Chordata > Testudines > Cheloniidae > Lepidochelys > Lepidochelys olivacea. Next base: position 149,694,821 of record NC_140413.1, on the reverse strand, counting down.
CCAGCCCCCCTGACCCTGGCCACCAAGGGGGCATGGATCTCACTGCCCACTCCCATCCCTCCCCAGAAGGCAGCGGAGAGGAAACTCCTCCTGGCGCCCCAGGTGCCTGGCAGGGGAACCCAGTGTTATTCTCCAGTTGCACGAAACACCTGCCACCGGGGATGCCATCAGCATGGCGCCCCCTCTGCATCCCCAGCAGCGAGTTGTAGAGGGGGACTTCCCGTCCCACACAGTATGCACCCCACAGCTGGTGCTCACCATGAGCAGGGCCTCGATGCTGGAGCTGTTGCCCAGGATCTCCTGCTGCAGCGTGGCCTGCTGGCTCTGTGCAGCCTCCAGGCTCTCTGCGTCCTCCACCTGGCTCAGCCGGATGCTGAGCCCTACGTTCTCCCTCAGCCAGGACACAGCCTGCCGCACACCGGAGGAGAGACAGCGCGTTACTGCCAGCCGAGGCGTGGGGGGCTGCGAGGAGAGGGGGAGACACATGGGGGAACACCCAACGCTGGGACCCAGGGACAGGGGCTGGGACGCGCCTTGGCTCATTTGAGACGTTACCACGTTAGCAGCCTGACAGAAGTCCTGCAGCTTGGCCTCCTGCTGGGGTGGGCCCCGCACAGCATCCGACTGTCCTGGGGGTTTCCTCCTCCTGCGGGAGAGAGGCAGAGTCATGGACAGTTTCTCTCCTACTACAGGGACCCCTGCAGGCTCTGCCAAAGGACCAGGGCAGCCTCATATCACAGATATGAGATACAGCTGCAGGGCAGGGGCTGGTATCCATGCCATGGGGGCCCCACAGGTTCAGGGCATGGGGGCAGCTGCCTGTACCAGGGAAACCCCAGGTGCCCATGTCCTTCCCTGCCTGCTATGCCCCTTCTGGGGACTAGGTTCTGGAGCTGGGGATGGATTCTTACAGCTAAAGAACAGGCCTAGCCCAGCAAATGCTCTAGGTCCCCTCCCCTCTCCCCCCTCCTAAGGAATACCTGGCCTATACCCCAACCCTGGACCCCATTCTTGGGAGCAGCCTGCCGAGTCAGTACCTATTACTGTTGCTGTGGCAGCCAGGAGTGGCCTGCTCTCCTGGCGAGCTCGGGCTTCCCTCCTCGCCTCTCACATGCTCCGTCACATTCCCTGCAAAGTCCTTCTGCACCTAGGACACAACAGGAGCCTCCCAGGATCCCATTCCTCCCTCATCTAGCACCAGGTGGAGGAATGGGGACCAACAGAGCCAGCTCAGCCTCCCCCCGCACCAGGCCTAACACCTACTCCTCTGCTGCCACACACAGAGCACTCCAGGGAGCAGGGCCATCCTGGCAGCAGCACAGGGTCCAAAGCAAAGCCCGGTGACAGGTCCCTGGGGCTGTGGGTGGGGCGGGTGCTGCTGTGCAGCCCATCCAGAATTCCAGGTGCCAGGGCGACATCACAGACGGACGCAGGTCAGAGCCCAGAGGGACACACAGGAACATGTGCTAGGTTGGCCTGGGCAAAGGTGTATTGGGAGGAGGGGATCTGAGCCGGTGTGTGGGATGCATGAAGGGGCAGGTGTGTGCAGAGGTGGGGCACATACAGCACTCCCAGACCATCCCACAGGTCAGTGTTCAGAGCCACACACAGGTCACCTGGGGCACTGCACACAGGTTCCAGGGTTTACGTGATCACAGGCTTATCACTCAGAGTTCATAGAGGGGGGTCCCAAGCGTTAGCGAGGGTGTCACAAGAGGGGTCACACAGCTGTCACTTAGGGTTCACGGGCTCAAGCTCTTTCCCCATGTGCCTTTGCTGGGTGTCTAAGGGAAGTGGCTCTGGTTTGGCTGCTCTTGTTGCAGGGAAGGGGAGGGCTGGGGAGAGGGGCAGGGCCCCAGCTACTATATTCACCATACGTAACGGGACCCTCCTCCGCTTGTCTCCGGCTTCCCTCCCTGCAACTCCCCCACTGCCAGCTTCTGTATGCTCAGGGCTCAGGGCATCGGTCTCTCTCATCGGCAAACTGCTCACCAGGGCCAGCAACGGTGACTTCTCATTCCTGGGAGATGGGGAGCACACACAGGGCGAGGGGTGGGGAGTGAGAGGCAAGAGGAGAGAGAATGGGGAAGAGAGCTCTAAGCTGTTCTGGCCCCGTGAGTCCTCTGGGGTTGACTCAGGAGCAGAGTCTGGCTCATGGCAGCCAATAGTTGATGTGGGTTCTGCCCCAGGGACCCCGCTCCAGGCAGGTGTGGGGAGCCCCAATACAGGGGAATCCAGCAGATGACGGAGAAGTAGGGCCAGATTTTCAAAAGCACTGTACACCCAGTAGCTCCCAACGGCCTGACCCTACCTGTGTAATGGGAGCTGAGCTCTTTGGAAAGTCCAGCTCTTGTTTCCCAGAGCTGAAACCCCAGCTGCCAATGGCAGGCAGCTCAGATTTGAACATATCCATAGAATGGGCCAAGCCAACGCCTTTCCCACTCCACCAAGCTTGTGGGGATCAGCCATGACCACGGATTCAGATTCTGTAAGTCGGGGAAGAGCAACTTCAGCCACTCAGGAACCAGCATGTGTGTAAACCCAAAGCCACCCTGCCTGTTTCTGGCTATGCTGTCTTGTGATTGGCTGAGATACTCAAGCAGCCCACTCTCTAAGTCAATCAAATAATAGCTCAAAGGGCAGAGGTTACTCTGGTGCATCTCATAGGTCACTCCATCTGCCCTCAGAGCCTCCTCTGAAGCATTCTCCCCAGTGTACAGAAGAGAACACTGAGGCACAGAGCAGGGCAGGGACCTGCCTTCCAGGGCCACACAATGAGACAAGTGCAGAGCTGGATATAGAACCCAGGAGTCCTGGCTCCCTCATGCTTCAAGTCACACACCCTTCTGCTCACCAGGTCTTGAGGCAGGAGTGGGCAACAAGTGACCCCTGTGAACGCACCCGCTTTGCTAAATTCAGCCCTGGGCTTGCTCTGTGTTTAGGGGGGATGCTAGTGAGTGGGTTGCTACGAGGCTCTGCTGTACCTCAGCACCTGCTGAAGCTGGGCCCAGCTCTCCTTGACGTCTCGGTGTTTGTGCAGGACTCGTGCTGCCAGGCTGGGATGGAGGCTGATGAGCTGGGACACGGTCACATCCAACATCTGGAGGAGCAAGAGGGGCACGAAGTGAGCTAATGGGGCTGGCTGAGGGTGACCATCCAGAGACCAGAGCTGAGCACAGAGGCTACCTGGGAAATGCTGAGTTAGCCCTCCAGGGGCAGGTGAGCAGCAGGACACAGGGCCCCAGCTCCCTTCTAACAAGCCCTCCCACTGATCCCTCCTCTCCACACACCAAACCTTGCCCAAGATCCAGCCCCTCTGAGATGCCAGTCTGGTTAGCTGAAGGCAGCTCTGGATGCAGCCACCCCTGTTACCCCTTGATGCTGGCAGTTCGGCCAGATGAAGGTTTGACTCCAGGCCATTCTGCCCATGCCACACCCTGCTAGGGGCTGTAATGTCCGTGTCCGAGCCGGGTGGTGGGGGGAGATGTCCCGTCAGAGCACACGCAGTATGCCTTACCTCTCAGGTGAGACATTTCGGGTGAGTTTGGGACAGCACAATGTCGACACTTACCATGACCTGGCTGGCAATATCCCTGACGTCTCGGTCCCGGCCAGGCTCAGGGTCCCCCTGCTTCCCCACACCACAGAGGTTCCTCCACTGCAAGAAGCAGAAGCACCCATTGTACCCCTTAGGGGAAGGTGGGGACAGGGCCCCGCTCTCTGCAGTGCCTCTGTGCCATTTGGATCCCCTCTGAGTGATCCTATCCCCCACCCCATGTCACACAGGAATCCCCTCCTCCAATCCTGCTCCCCAGTGACAGGAGCCATCAGCCCTGGCAGCACCAGCAATGATGTAACTAAGGGTCTGGCTGAGGGAGGCGGCAACTCCAGAGCAGGCAGGGGAGCTGGTAACTCAGCCCTAGAACAGGGAGTCCCCAGAACGTCACCTTCCCAGAGATGCTAGGGAATGTCCACCATTTCCTGGGAGTAAAGACAGGCCCCAGGGAAGAAGAGGCAGAGTGTGGTACTCCTCCATCAGGCCCCCCCATGGCCTCCTTCTCACGCTGGGCTCTGCTCACAACCTGGGGCTGGGGAGAGTCCTCACTTCAGCTCAGTTCCAAGTGCCTGATAGGGATGGGGCACAGGCAGTGGGGTAGCTCACACTCTGACTGGCCAGGAGAGCCAAGCTCTTTTTCTCCACGCAGCATTGGGGGTCCCCCTCTCCCTACTTAACTCCCTTGATATTCGGTACTGCTGCTGCCGAGCTGGTGGCCAAGGAGGAGCAGAAACTGCTCATCAAGCCAATCGTGGCGGGGCGGGGGGGTGAAGGGGGAGCTGTAGAGCTTTCTCCCTGGCCCCCTGGTGGGGAGAATACTCCTTCCACACCCTCCCCAGCCCTGTGCTAGCCCAGGTGTCAGGGGCTGAGAGAAGAGTGGGCTCTTCTCCAAACTGCCCTTGCTTTGGGAGGTCCCTATAGCCCGGCATGAGAACTTCCCATCCTTGCACCCGCGCCCCTCAAACCATCGATGGGGCCGGAGCTGATCCCGCTCTGAGCCCTCAGCGGTACCTTGGCGTGGATGGCTCTGAGGAGCGTGTCCGCTTGCTGGAGGAAGGCAGCTGCCTCAAGGGCCAGCTGCAGGGTCTCATGCTGTTCCTTCAGGGTCCCCTGGAGCCGCAGCCACCTGGGCGGAGAAAGCAGGAGGAGGTTATTGCAGATCGCGCTGCCCAGTGCGGCCTCCCCCAGCCTCCTCAGCCATTCCCACAGTCACGTGACTCACAGGCCAAGACCTCCCTGTGCCCGGCCTGCCTGGCTCTGCAGCCCCCAGGTAGCTGTGACTCCTCCCCACTCACATTTTATTGAGGTGCTTGCGCCGTGCAGAGATGCTCCTGCTCTCACTCTTGCCAGGCTTCTCCAGTTTCTGGGCCAGGCTGTTCATCTCTTCATGCAGGCCCTGGAATTGCTGCTCCTCCTGCGCTCAGACAGAGAAAAAGAGAAATTCCACCAACTCCCCTGGCCCAGCACAACGAGCCAGTCCCCCAGGGAGAAATCAGCTCCTGGCTCCAGCTCCGGTTGAGCACCAATGTGGACACAAGAACAAATAGATATAAACTGGCCATCAACAAGTTGAGGGTTGAAATTAGGCAAAGGTTTCTCCCCATCAGAGGAGTGAAGCTCTGGAACCGCCTTCCGAGGGAAGCAGTGGGGGAAAAAAACCTAACTGGCTTCAAGGCTGAGCGTGATAAGTTTATGGCGGGGATGGTATGATGGGACTGCCTATAATGGCGTGTAGCTGATCTGTGACTGCTAGCAGCAAATATCTCCAGTTGCTGGTGATGGGACACTAGCTGGGGAGGGCTCTGAGTTACTACAGAGAATTCTTTCCCAGATGTCTGGCTGGGGGTCTTATTCACATGCTCAGGGTTTAACTGATCACCATTTTGGGGTCAGGAAGGAATTTTCCACTGGGTCAGATCGGCAGAGACCCTGGGATTTTTTTTTGCCTTCCTCTGCAGCAGGGGGCATAGGTCACTTGCAGGTTTAAACTAGTGTAAATGGTGGGTTCTCTGTAACTTGAAGTCTATAAACCATGATTTGAGGGCTTCAGTAACTCACCCAGAGGTTATGAGTCTGTTATAGGAGTGGGTGGGAATGGTTCTGTGGCCTGTAGGGTGCAGGAGCTCAGACTAGGTGATCATGATGGTCCCTTCAGGCCTTAAGGACTATGAGCTCCATTTCAGATGCTCCAGCTCTGGCTGCTGAGAGACTTGGGCAGGAGCCACTGCCCAGCTGGCTCTGGGGCCCCCAGCACAACGGGCTCTGTGGCTGAAAGGCATGGCTTCGAAGAGCACTCTGATGCTTGTGGCACCAGGGGGCGCTAGGCTCAACAGTGTGAACATGCAGAGGCCTCCCCAAAGGATAGCTGGGTGTTACTGAGACGTTCCCGGTTCACCCCGGATCAATCAGTCATTGCTCTGGCTATAACACCAAGCCAGTGAGGAGCTGAGATGGACTGCTGGCTGGGAAGTCTGAGGTGTCCCCTGGGGGCCGAGCTACAGCTGAGAAACGCGAGACATCCCCTGGGGGTGGGGTGACAGGAACCAAGCCCGAGCCAGGCCACGGGAGAGACACTCACCTGTTTTAAGTCAAGGATGCGGCGGGTGAGCTGGATCTTGTCCATGCTCTCTTGCAGGAGGGCAGTCAGCACAGGCTTCTCTTCCTGGGACATAGAGGGGGCAGAGGAAGTCAAGGGATCTACAGAGAAACAGCCCCAGACTGAGCCTGAAGCAGGAGGCCTAGGGCGAGGGCAGAGCAACTGGGAGTCAGCACTCCTGGGTTCCACACCCAACTCACTCTGTGAACTTGGGCAAGTCCCCTCCCCTCCCCGCCTCAGTTTCCCCTTCTGTAACTGGGAGAAATGCCCCGGAGCACCGTCACCCTGTCCATGGGTGATCTCCGCTCCCCTCTGCGTTACACAGGCAGCTAGGTCCTGGTTGCCATGGCAAATGCAATTTGCCTATAGGCTGAGAGTATGAAGATACCATTTTTAATCAAGTGGCATTTCCCTGTTAGGGCCCTGGCCCCACCTCCCCAAGCCCTACAGTGCCATCCTGGGCCCCAGGCTGCTGCCCTGCCCTTTCCAAGTGGCAGGTCTCTGCTCAAGGGCCAAACCTTTGGCAGAGTCAGTGGCAAGGCTCAGAGACCCCGCTGCAGGGGCAGGGTCCCTTGGACATTGCAGGGGGTGAGGCACATTCCTAATGCATCACCAGGCAGCTGGGAGAAGGCTGATGAGGTCCCACCCAGCCTGCTCTCCCACTCCCCATACCTTCTGCCTGATCCAAGCCTCCAGCCGCTCTGCTCTCCTGTTGAACTCCTGCAGGTTCCGCAGCCCACCCAGCGCTTTGCTCTGATTCCCGGCTGTCTGCTTCAGCAGCTGCCACTGCTCCTTCAGGGCCAGCAGCTGCCTCGTGACGGTCTCCCCACTGGGGCTGGGCCGGCTCATGAGCTGCTCACCCATCTGGGGAGAGGAAGGGAAGCAGCTCAGAGAACCTAAGCCTTGAATCCACTGGCTTGCTGGGGTGCTGACTGGGCATGGAGGGGGACAATGACACAGGGATAGCTAGGCACTGCCTGGGTGCTGGAGAGGACAGCACAGACCCAATCGGGTCAGTCCTAGCAGGATTCAGGCTGGATGCCGGGGGTTGCTGGGGAGGAGGCTGGAATGGGAGTGGGTCTGTCCTGGAGCCCCCACCATACCTGGTTCAGTTTGATCAGCGTGTTCTCAAAATCCTTCATGTCTCTTTGCAGGGTCTGTGCCACCCGTTCCCAGTCCTGAATATTGCAGCCATCCTTCAGGTCCCGCAGCTTCCCTCGCACCCAGCTCTCGGCCTGGAACACAGGGAGGAGCTCTGATCTGGGCATGCCACTGAAACAGGCCTGGGGACAGCACTGAGCAACTTCTTCCAGGAGTTGGCATGACGGCTGGTAAATGGGCCCATCCCAGAGAGGGATACATGGGGCCATTGGTCGGATGACCCAGCATGGCAGGGAGATGGGCCCATTGGTGTGAGCTGGGGTAGCAGGCAGCAGGGGATACTGGGCTAGATGTCCCATTGGTCTGAGGTGGTGGAGGTGGGGATACTGGGGAGATGGGTCCATTGGGCTGACCTGGCGCAGGAGCTCCTGATCTGTCAGAACGAGAACAGACTAACTGCACTTGTGAGTTCCCTGGAATGGGGCTCTGGGCACAGCCCCTGGGAGAAGGAGACTGAAACGCTAAAGCCCAGAATTTCTGGCTGCCTCTGGAGAGCCCTGCATTCTGGCTGAGCCACGTCCCCCATGCCTGGCAGCCCTTTGCAGGCTGAGTGGAGAGGACAGAGCCGGGCGGGCAGGCCTCACAGGCAATCTCTTTACCCGCCATGCGAGGAGTCTGTTCTCCTTTCATTCTCTCTCCCCTGCTGCCCCCCGCCCCCCACCCCCCTGCAGAGCAGACAGCAACACCCCTTCTTCGTGACCCCTTTTCCTGTGCTGCCTCTGCTGCTGAGGGGGGAGGAAACTGGGCCCCTGTGCAGGCTGACCCACGCTCCCTGGGGCAGACGGCCTGGAGAAAGGCAGCCAAATATGACGTTATGCCACAACAACGGCTTCGCTCCGAGCTGAGCGTTCACTCCCCCCACACTCCTGCTGCTCAGATGAAAGGCTTCCGGCCATGGACACATCCCCGCTTCATTCCTCCACTGGAGCTGGAACGAAGGAGCTCTCTCCTACCATCACTGCTCCCCCCCAGGGACCAACCTCACTACCCCCAGTAGAGAGGCACATCGTGGTGGTCAGCATCCTGGGCAATTGCTCCATTAACCAGACATCCACTGAGCTCCCTGCTCCCAGACCTTCCTCCAAGGATCCCCAGAACAAGGTACCCCGGACTCTACCTGCATGATCTCTCGGTTGAACTGGACTATGAGAGGGCTCTGGTTAGGGAGGTTTGCCTTCCCTGCACTGCTTCGGATGCCAGTTTTCAGCCCAACCACTCCACTTGGCTCCTTGTTCTTGACACTTTCCTTCCAGGGGGCTGCTGCATGGCATCCTGAAACCTAAGGGAGTCAAAGAGAGGAAAGACTTAGTACGCTTACCTGGGGGTGGACACATGAGCCAATCCAAACACACGCATGAAAGGGGATGGCAGCCTGGTTTGTTTCCACAAACATTAAATACTATCCATTGGCTTCAACAGCACCGTGCCAAGACACTCCAGCTGAGGATCTGGCTCACTGACTTCAATGAGTTACACCAGCTGAGTTTCTAGTCCTGTGTTTTTCTGAGACAGAAATCACTTTCTTTCACAGAATTTGTCGTGGCATCACAAACACACATGGGTCTCTGCACTCGGCTACTCCTCGGGACAATCCATGCTGCAAAAAGTTTGCAATCTAAATAGACAGACAATGTAAAATGCAACCATCTCCATTTGCTTCCTCTTGGTTCAGTACATTTCCTCTCCCTTATGTTACACAGGAATTGCTTTACTGGATCAGCCCAGAGCTACATCTAGATAGGGTTTCTGACAGTTGCCAGTAGCCCATGCTTCAGAGGAAAGTGAAAGAAACCCTACAGTAGGGACTTGTAAGAGAACCTACTCCCGTGAAAAGACCTACTAGTTAGAGGTTGGCTTATGTCTAGAAGCAGAAGAGTTCACAACCCTTCCAGAAATTTCTCTCTCTTAAAAATCCTTATCGTTGTATTTCTGGACGTTCTCATTCTCCAGATAAATCTCCAATCTTTGTTGAATCCTGCTAAGTTCTTGGCTTTGGACTTCAATGGCATCTAGTGGCAATGGGTTCCACAGCCCAATTGCGCACTGCATGAAGAGGTGTTTATTTTGGTTAGTTTCAAACATACCACCTTTAAAATTCACTGGATGCTCCCTATTCTAGTGTTATGAACAGAATGATCTACTTTCTCTACATTTCATTAGCGTGTATCCTTTGATCACATCCCATCTTATTTATCTCCTCTTTGAAATAAACAATGCCAATCTTTTCAATCTCTCTTCACTCTGAAGTGTTTCCAGGTCTCTAATCAATCTTACGGCCCATCTCTGAGTCCTCTTTATTTCAGCTAGTTTCTTTGTGAGATGGATGAGCGGAATGGGCATAATACATATTTGTACAATGACATTTTTATATTTTCTGTATCATTCTCCATCCCATTCCTCATGCATCTGAACATTGGTTCCCTTTTTGGACAACAGCTCCCTACTGAGCAGAGGTCTTTATTGAGTTGTCCTCCGTGATGCTCAGGTCTTTTTCCTGATCTGACACAGTTAATTTAGAACCCCGTAACAGGGGTTCTAGAACAAGTTTTATAGTGGGGGGACTGACAGCTATCAAACCAAACTGTAAACCCTGTATATGATGGAAACCGTTTCAAGCCGGAGGGTACAGCAGCACCCCCGCACTCCTACTTCCAGCACCTATGCCCTGTAAGGTGTTTGAGTCGTTCAAACTATTCCTTCCAACATGCATTACTTTGTATTTGTCATCACTCACTCTCACCCACCATCATGTTGTCCATTTACCTAGCGTGGTTAGATCCCTCTGAAGTTCCTCACAGTCTTCTCTGGACTTGACTACCTTAAATACTTTTGTGCTAGCTGCAAATGTTCGCACTTCAGGACTCACTCCCTTTTCCAGATGAATACATCTGTCAAACAGCACTGGTCTCAGTCTGGAGCCTTGGCTCACCTCACTGCTAACCTTCGCCATGTTGAAAATCAACCAGTTATTCTGACTCTCTGTTTTCTGTCTCTGCCAGTCTGCGATCTATGATGATATTTTACCTCTCACCCCATGGCTCCATAGTTTTCTTAATAGCCTCTTGTGCGGGACTTAATCCAAGGCTTTTTGGAAGTCCAAATAAATTATGTCAACCACTTTGCCTTTATCCACTGTTTTATTGACGTATTCGAAGAGTTCTGATAGATCAGATTCTCCTCGGCAGCAGCCACGCTGGTTAGTCCCCATGATTAGATATGTGATTTATAATTCCTACTTTTAATCATCATTTCAATTCGTTTATCACATGCGATGGCAATAGGTGGGCTGTAATGCCCAGCATCACCCTCCTTCCTATTTAGAGACAGAGACAACGTGTGCTGCTCTTCAGCCCTCTGATTAGCTGATTTTAGTGAAACTGCATATTTTTGTGAGGAGCTCAGACATTTGTTGCACTCTCTCTGCATCTCGCCCTCCCGCCCCCCCCCCCCCCCAAGCTGCCTCCTGCTCCTTCTCAAGCCTGGCCCCAACCCCTAGCCCTCAAGCACAACATCAAAGCACACTGAGTTATCTTGGAAGTTTCCCTCTACTCCTCCCACAGAGCACAGGGAGCCATCAGCACTGTGTCAATTGCACTCAGCCAGAAAATGGAGTGGAGCAGCCTGTGAGCGCACTGCCCTCTAGCATGGGCACGTCAGGAGTGGGGATCACCCCTGCCCCCAAAGGATCTCTCTTCACATGTTTAAACTACTTTGCAATGTGACAGATTTTGTGCTTTCTGATCAAGGACTGGAAATAGCAGGGGTTTGCAGGTCAAGCGAGAGGGGTGTTGGCAGAGCTGTGTGAGGAAAGCCCAGGACAGGAATAGTGGAGGGGAGGGCCAGCACTGAAAGGCATGAGCAGACCTGCATCAGGAGGAAGTTTGCTTAGTGCCATCTCTCTGAGTATTGCCTGGTTCTCTCATTTTCAGCTGCCTCCTGCTAAAAGGAATAAAATTCACCCAATAGAGAAATGGTTCTGGAGCTCTGTCCTCTTGGGGAAGGAGCTACAGTGCCCTGATCCCACACGCATGCCTGCCCCCTCCAGACTCTGAGGGCCCTGGGGACAGGGTTTTCCTCGCCCGAACATCCAGTGCCCTTTAGTGAAGAGCAGAGCTCCGAAGCAAGAGAACAACTGAAAAAGAAGGGCAATTCTCCCGCCTGTCTCCCTCCCTCCCCACTTGGCACTTCTTCGTTCACCAGAAGCTCAGCCCACAGCAACTCCAGGGGCATCTGGAGACTCTTATTTGAAGAAACTCATCAAGGGGGAGAAGCTCTGCATTTCCTCTGGGGTTTCGCTTTCGTGGTCCATGCTGATGGAATGTTTTGTCCAGGATCCAGCTCCGACGGGGGCGACGGCTAAGGTCAGCCAGCGACGGAACTGGCCTTTCTCCAAGCTCAGCCCGAGGTCCAGCTGCACAAACCTCTGCGGAGGGCCGGGGTTGTGAGGCTCTCATGTTCTGCTGCATGGAGGGAGCTCAGTGCCAGCTTCTCCTGGGAGACGGAGCAGACAGAGAAGGCTGGCATTGCACCAGCTATGGGCATGCCCCACAGAGCTTGCAGTCCGGGCACAGGAGGCACAAGGACAGGGATCCGGCAGTGGCCGGTCAGTAGAGTGTGATGTGCCATGGTTTTAATAGTTAGGGTTCTGTGCACACCCTGAGGAGGGAACGTAGGGCCTGGTGGATCAGGTTGGGAGGGGGCAAATCAAGGCGCAGCACTTGGCACGGGGTGGGGAGAGGTGGACAAAGGCCGCGCTGTGGGTGGTGAGTTGGGTCATCTCTTGTCAACAGAGCTGTATTCTTACAGGATGATTTCCCCCACCCCCAGCGTGACTGCTTGCTGAGCCAGGCCCAGCCAGCCCTGCTGCAGAAGGCAAGAAAAATCTGGAGACTGGTTCATGTGAAGGACATACTCCCGCTGCTAAGGGGTCAAGGCCAAACCAGGACGCAGCCAGGTTACAGCAGCAGCCTCTCCTTAGAGCACAGCAACAGCCACGCAGCCTGTGGGACACACTGGCTGAAGAACTCTGGCCACACTTCCATGTCCCAAGTCCTTATTGGGCCCAGGACTTTATTGCTCTACGGCTAGCTCCAAGGGGCTTTCCTGTACCTCTCTGTGCCTGATTGTGGGGTGCCCCAATCTGCTCCCAGGAAGCCTCCAACAGCCTCTGGGGGCTGGAATTCTGTTTGAATGGGGGACCAGACATCCTGGCCATCACCCCAGCACTTTGGCGAGAGAAGGCAGGGGTGGTATGACAGCTGCACTGTCCACAGGAGACTCAAGCTCAGAGCTCCAGCAACAGGACCCAGGGGAAAGAATAAAACAGCTGGACAACTAGGCTTGATCCGAATTGCGTGGACAAACCCCTCCTGCATACGACCCCAAACCAAGCCAGCAGGCACTCTGCTCACTGCCTCCTTCAGCAAACCTGCGACCCTCACCCAGCCCTCTTACCAAACCTGCCCTTACATCAGGGTTGGACTAAGGCAATCCAGGGCCCTAGACACACCCCCTATGGGAGTCACCTTGCCATGGGCATGCACGGCTCTGCACCTTGCCCTAACCCCACTTGGGTCACTTGTACCAGAGCCATAGGCTGGGCTGGTGGGATCACTGCTCCCTGTCTTCAGGGCACAGGAGTCACAAGGACAGGGAACAAATGTTCAGTCTTGAGAAAACATGACATTGTTGTTAGCTTTTAATTATGCAAGGTTCTGTAGCAGAGGACTCAAGGGAGAGGGGATTTGCAACACCACCCTAGCAATGAGGGTCTCCCCAACACACAGAGTCCTCTGCTGGGATGGTATCAGACAGTGGGGACCACCTGGAGCAGTGCAGTTACCGGCTACAGGTGGGGCAGTGTACCCCCCTCAGAGCACTCGTTTCAGGCTCTTGGCAGATGGCACTGCGCTCGTTACACGTGGGCCACATTTTTCCAGCTTTTCTGCACAACCCCAAGGGCTAGAAAAATAGTTTTTAAAAAACCCTGGAAAGAGAGATTCTGATGCTGTCATGTGACTCCATGAGCCGGGGCCCTGGGCACAGGCCCATGGTACCTTCATGCAGCTTTGCTTAAATAAGCAGCAGCAACGCTTGTGCGCACGGACGCTCAGCGACAGGTCTACAGGCAGCATAGACTCTGCTAACACTGTTACTGCTTCCCCAGGAGACCAGAAGCAGGGCACAGGGAGGCCGATGAGAAATGAAAGCCTGAGGAGGGAGGGATGGGACGCTGCTTCCCTTCAGGTATCCATCCCTGGACTCTCCAGCCCCCCACACCTTCCTGTTTAAACGCTCAGCCTGTTCCCTTTGCTGCTGCAGTCCTCCCCACACTAGGCCATTCAAATGGCTGGAAGCCCAGGATGTGTCTGCACCAGTCATGCACTTTTCAGAGCAGGATCTGATGCACCCCCCTGCCCTGGATGGAGGCAGCTCACAGTTGAGTCCGCTGGGCCTGCTTTACAGACATGACAAGCTCGCTCAGTTATAGGGATTGGCCCATGCACAAAACTCAGCCTCAAACTACTGAGCTGGCAAGTAGCATGTTGCCCCACTGGGCCAGGTTTGCCATGAGGCCCCTAAATGAGAGTCTCCGCTAGCCCCTGCTCCACTGGCTTTTCATCACAACTGCAGGCCTGGGAGGAGGGATCTCACTTTTCCCTGCTACCCTTGTGCTCAGGAAATGTCCTCTGCAGACCACATTCACACAGCACCAAACCAACCCAGAATATCCCACCCCAGTACAAGACCCACACAGACCCTTATAAATCAAGAGAACCAGGGACGTACCATATGGAAGGGGGGACCTTTGTCCACTGGAGAGCAGAAATCACCAGCATGGAGGCTCCTGGCCTCCTGCTTTTCTTCCTCCACATCCACTTCCTTTCTGAGAAAGACCTAGAGGTGGAGAAGAAGCAGTCTGTAAGGGCTGAGTCTCACCCACTCACCAAGAGAGGCTGGAGACCCCTTCACCGAGCAGCCAAAGCCTGGGTTCCTTAGATAGGGGCTTTCAGGTGTAGACCCCTGAAGGTCATAGTGACATACTGCCTGTGTTTGCCTGAACCCCCACCACCCTCCTGTTAGTGGCTGTTGATCCTGCTAGGAAAGGATTAAGTGGGTTTGGCTGCCTCTCTGAGGCAGGTGGCTCAGCACCCCACCTGTTTGGGGAGAGAAGATCTGGGGTGTGGGCTGAGCTGGCCCAGAGAAGAAACCCTAGGAGCAGTCAGGCTTGGGGAGAAAGTCTGATCTGATCTGTATGTTGTTACCTTGTTACTGCTAATAGAGCCAGAAAGAGGGGTGTGGGATTGGTTCGACTCTGCACAGTGTGTGGACTGTGTTTCAGAGCAGGCTGGGAATTATACCCAGGACTCCTAGGATACTGGATGCTTGCAAAGCTCCCATCTGTGCTGGCAGAGAGGCAGGTCATCTTTAACATCCGGAGTCACTTCTGCTCTTATAGTACAGGGGACAACAGCTGGAAGCCAGTAACAGGGGTTTGCTTACTGTGCACAGAGAGTCCTTGGGGTATGTGCTAATCACTCCCTATCTTTCATATCATCCCTTCGGGAATCACAGCACCGTAATACTGCCCACATGCTGAGCTCCTGCCACCTGAGGGGCTCAAAGCACTCTGCAAACATTAGCTCCCCTCACACAGCCCCCTCAGAGGTGGGTCAATACCATTAGCCCCATTTTACACACAGGGAAGATAAACGACTTGCCCCAGGGTACACAACAAATCTGTGGCAGAGCTGGGAATAGAACCCAGGATTCCTGGTCACACCTGCTCTAACCAATAGACAATACCTTTCCCTGCGAAAGCCATTCTAGGCCAAGTCTTGCTCACCACCTTCCCTCACAGGTATAGGCTTCAATGAGGCTCCTCACGGGAGTGAGGCATGCAGGTCTGGACCCCATGGGTATGTCTATGCTTCAAAACAAACCCCATAGCAGCGAGTCTAGAGACTCAGGCTCACAGAGCTAAAAACAGCTGTGTAGACATTCCCACTCGGGCTCTGAACCCACCTCCTCCCCAGTCTTTAGAGCCACTGCTGCAGTCGCACTAACTTGGCCCTCTCAAGATGGCTATCTAGAGAGACCTGTGCAGACACAAAATATGTATCTGCATCCGATCCACAAACATGGTCCACGGAAATCTGCGTGCGCAGATTCGGATGTCTGCAGATATCACGCAGCTACCCGCAGATTTGCAGACGTCCCAGGAACCTCTGTAGCTGACACACCCTGGGAAGCCCTCGCACTACCATTTCCCTGGCACCTATGCTACCACGCAGCCCTGCGACAGCACTATCTGCCTCATCTTCACCGGAGGAGGCAGCCCACCCTGAGCAGGAAAGGGGACATGAGGTGGCAATGGATGATCAGACACAGCAGAAGAGTCTAACTGAGCTGAACGTTCCCAGACAGAACCATCCTGGCAGCTGCAGGATGAGCAGATCTCACAGGGAGCAGGGCTCTCCCTGCCCAGCCAGCGCCCACAGGTCTGAACCCCGCCAGAGGTGACAGACACATATGTACATTAGCGTCTATCCTGTTTGGGGAATGGCAGGTGGTTAGAGACACTGAGCGGCTGCTGCTGCTGTGCCAGGCACAGTATCCTGGGAACCACTCATGGGCAGTCCTGTCCCCACACCCATTGTGGCCTGTTTGGCCCTTCCCCACCCAGCGCTCAGCAATGGGAGATAAGCCTGCAGGTGACCCAGGCACTTTATACACACTGTGCCTTGCAATCCACCAGCTTCAGGAAAACAGGGCTGTCAGCATGAGATGACCTCATCCTTCCTGCCAAACTGCTGCGCCCTTTCCCAGCCCCTACAGCAGACAGCTCCAGAGTGCACGTGAAATGAAGAACTAAGTTAGGCCTCGCCTTGCTTTGGGGATTGGAGGCTGCAAATGAGAGGCTGGTGCCCCTGGCTGGCTGGGACTTTCACTGCCCAGAGCCACCCAGAGGAGGAACCAGCACAGACCCCCATAGGGCTCAATGCCAGGGAGACATGTGTGTGCATGCACACACATGTTCTTGGCTGAGGATTCAGGGTGATCTTAGAGGACTCTTCCTTGGGGTCTAATGAGATAGTGCAGTGAGGTAATGTGTTCGTGGGTCACCACTGAGAACCTGGACATCAATCCTGATTTCACTCACAAGTGAAATGAGCTTAGTGGCCTCAGTTTACTCTCCAGAAGATGCTTCTCTGCATCACAAACCACAATGTTAATTTTGGCATACCAGTTTGCACTCATGAGGGCTGGAACAGCGGGAAGAGGAAGGGAGGGGCCGGGGGCTACAATTCAGGATCAAAGGGCATTGTGTGTCGGAAGTCCAGGATGGGAATAGCGGGGGGCTGCAGGACAGGAGTGAGGGGCATCAGCAGAGTTGTGTGTGGGGAGCCCAGGACTGGAATAGCAGGGAGGAGGGGCTGCAGGTCAGGACTGCAGTAAGGGGCATGGACAGAGCTGTGTATGGGGAGCCCAGACCTGGGATAGCAGCGGGGGCTGCAGGCCAAGAATGAGTGTGTACTAATGTTGTTCTCTCTCTCTTCCACCCCACTCTCACCCTGTCTGGATATCATAGTTCCTTCTCTTCTAACCCAGCTTCCACTCCAGCACACTGTACTCCTTCTAACATGTCCCGACTCCCTATCAGCCCTCTGTCCTTCCCTCTCTTACAAAGCCCTATTCTGCAGGCCTTCCCTCCCTTCCAGCCCCCTTCTGTTGGGGCTGACCCACTCACTCAATCTCCCGAGTCCCAAACAACATGGGGGAAAAAGCAATTATTACATGTCCCGTCCCCACCCAAAAAAGCTAAGGCAAAGGATCTATGAGAATCCCCCTTTCATTGCCCAAGCCGGGGACTCCTCAGTCAAGCTGCCTAGCAATGATCTGCCTGTGTGCTGAGCACACCAGAGGCTTGTGTGAGGCTGTCTGGCCTTTACCAGCACTGAAGCTCAGAGGTTTGGTAATGACGTACTCTGCTCTCTTCCCAGTCTTGCCCCACTGTGCAAGCAGCTGTTTTGGGGTTAAATCATGGGGAGTTTCTGTTTGAGATCTCAGCTGCTTTCTCCCGATACCAGCCTTAGTTCCACCAAGGGGGTCTTCTGAGCTCAAGCATCAAGCGATTGATTATAAGAGGCGTGTGTTCGAGTGGCTAGAGCACAGGTGACTGGCTGTCAGGACTCCTGGGTTCTGTTCCTGACTCTGACATAATGTGTGGTCCCTGGAAGAGACCTTCCCCTCTGAGCCTCAGCTTCCCCATCTGTAAAAGGGGGATAATGATACTGCCCCCCCACCCTAAAATTGCTGTGAGGTCCCCAAGGGAGAGGTGTGGGGGTTACCACAGTGAATCAGAGAGGAGCCCTCAAGAGCGCTTGAATTCAGATGTATCCCCAAAGGCATGCTCATCTTCTTGTCTCCAGACTCTCCCTCACCCCCACTACGGGTTTCTTCTCCCTGGGGGTGGGGGTAATATTGCCTCTATGGGCTCATGTGGTTGGTTCTCCTGCTGGTCTTCAAACAAACAGAGAAGCAACCGAGCTCCCAGCAGCCCTTTACAAGAAGGGACGTCCTTCCCTGAGAGAGACCCATGTTTGTCTCCCTCCATACATTGCCTGTGCTATCTCCTCTCACTGGGAAGGAAAGAGAGCAGCAGACATGGAGACTCCCATAGCTGAGGATTGGGGGTGGGGGGGGCAGATCTAGCCCTGTTGTAACAGAGGGGCAGAATGTAGAGCAACAGAGCACAGCAAAGGACCGTGTCTATGCAGGGTCCTGGGGCCAGGGTACAAAGAGTCCTTACCTTGAACTGAGCCTTCCCTGGTCTGCTGTTGTTGTTGTTGTGATTCCTCTCATAGCTGGTCTGGACCGGGACCCCAGGCACCCCTTCCTTGCCTGGGCCAGGCTCCCCGTGCCAGTTAGATAGTGTGATCTTCTTAATGGAGCGGGCTAGTGAGTTGCGGTTGAGCTGGTCCTCGTCGGTGATGCCCTCCTCAGTTGGGCTGGTGCTCTGGAACCCGCCTCCAGCGGGCAGAGGGCTGGACTGGGCCCGAGCCAAGTACAGGGGGACACACTCATTGAGGTTCTGGCGCAGGGCATGGTTATCCAGGCCAGCCATGGTGTCAGGGCAAGAGTCCCCAGGGAAGTCCACTGTGCACTTGGGCAGGGAGAGCTTGGTGCTGATGGTGAAGGGCTGGATCTTCCTCGCTGTGCTGCCGGACATCCTCCCCCAAACATCGGCCTTGTGGAGCCCCCAGGAGATTGTGGGGAATATCACAACCCCGAACTCCCCACCCGCTGCTGCCAAAGGAGAGGCGAGGCAGAGAAGGATCCAGCCAGCAGCCTGCAAACCTCGAGGCAAGGAAACGACACAGGATTTCAGCTGAACTCCGCCTCCAGAAACAGAGATGGAGAAGCCCCAGTTGGTGCCGTCTAGTCCATCCCCCAGGGCCCTGGGCCAGATCACTCCCCAGGCCTCTGTCCAGCCTCCTTTGAAATGGCCCAGAATGTGGGGCTTCCAACCGTCCCGAAGGGCAAAAGTCACAAAATAACCATAGCACGCCCCTTGGAGGGGAGGGGGGCAAAGGGAAGGATCCTCTTCCAGAGGGGCTGTCAGAAAACAGGAGCAGGAGAGCAGGAGAGTAGAAGGGAGGTGAGGGGGGGAACGGATCCCATCTTCAGACCAAGATGACAAAAATGATCCTCCCAGGAAAAGGCTGAAAACGGGGCAGCTCTGCACAGCTGAGATAGGGAGTGATGAGTCTGCTCCCAGGGTGCTGGCCTGGTTCCCACAGGGTGTTGAGAGACCTTCCCCCACTCCCAGGCTGGCTGCTGGGGTCTCTCCTCCCCCCTCGGTGGGCTCCGTGTCCTCCCCTGGACTGGACAGAGCAGACGCAGAGTGCTCTCCTCTGCTGGCAGGCTGCGCTCCCCCTCCCTGGCTGGGTGCACGGCGCTGTCCCCCCAGCGCCGGGGGAGGCTCGAAGTCTCAGTCGTCCGCCTTCTTGCGCAGGTTGAGGATGCAGAGCAGGCAGGTGAGCACCGCCTCGCGGGACTCCCGAGAGCCCAGGCGGGCCGCCAGGCGCCGGAGCAGCGGCAGGAGGCGCTTGCGAGCCAGGAGCAGCAGGCGGGCGAGGAGGGTGCGCAGCAGCGGCAGCAGGAGCAGCGGGGCGGGCATGCTGCGCTCAGGGCGCCGGGCCGGGCTCTGCGGAGCAGACGCACAGTGGGGTCAGCAGCCCGGGCGGGCGGTGCATCCCGACCGCCCGCTGCGGGGATCCGGGCCGGCGGGGCTCACGCCTCTCCAGCCCTGCCCGCGGCATCCGTCCCCCTCCCCCGGCCCGGCTCCCTCTCCCCCGCGCGGGCCCAGCCCGTCCGGCAGGCAATTCCTGAGCATGAGGTCATGCGGCTCCCGAGCTCACTTCCAGCCCCGCTCCCCGGAACTGTGGCGGGGGCCCGGGGCGCTGCCCTGCACAGCAGCCCGCCACGCGGCGGGGGCCGGGATCCCAGCTGCGGCCCGCGCGCCGCCCTGCCCCGCGGCTCTCTGCTGCCCCCTGGCGCAGCGCGCGGCCCGGGGCGGGGGCGGGGGCACACATCATCTCCGAATGTGCCCGGCGTTACCCAGGCAACCGAGCGCCGGAGGCGATGATGCAATTGAATTCCACCGGGATGGGCGGCGGAGCCGCCCTCGGCAAGGAAACTTCTCAGGGCGCCATGGCAACGGGGAACACTACGGGGGGGGGGGGGCGCCGCTGGGCCAGCCCTCGGGCTCCCGTCCGCTCTGCAGGCCCGGGACCATCGCCTCTGCTGGCCCCTTGCCCCAGCCCGGCGCCTTGCCCCCGCGAACTGCCCGCTGCCCTCCCGCAGTCTGGGCCTGGCTCCTTGGCGGCGGCAGCAGCACCCCAGCGGGGCTCAGCCTCACCCCTGCAGGGGCGCAGGTGTCAGCAAGGATCACAGGGGATGGGCTGGTCGGCTGCCTGGGTTATATAATAGGGTATACAACTCCTGAGTGCCAGCGTGAGCCAGAGCTAGGGGGTGGACTGGGAACTGTTCTGCTGTGAGTCATAGGCCCCATACTGCCAGCCGCTCACCGGACATCTTTAGGTCCAGTGATAGGTGCCTGGGCTCTCACAGCAAGAGGAGGGGAGGTCTATTCTTGCTGCCCCACTGAAATTCCCCATGGCACCAGCATGCAGCATAGTGGCGGTGGTGACCATAGATTTTCTAATACAATGCACAGGGAAATCTGTCCCAGGGGACTAGGAAAAGCTACCTAGTAGGAATGGATCTTTGTCCATCCATCTGACATATTTCTGTGGCCTCCATCACCATAGCATTTGAGCACTTCACAATCTGTAGTGTATTGATCCTCACAATACCCTGTGAGGCAGAGCTATCATCTCCACATTATAAATGGGGGACAGAGAGACTAAGGTTGAAGATCACACAGGAAGTCTGTGGGAACTGAACCTATGTCTCCTTAGTCCTTGGCCAGTATCCCAGCCCCTGAGGCTGCCTTTAAAAGTGGTCGCCTGTGACTGAAAGCTGCATATTGGAGGTGCACAGCCTAGGGCAAGTCTCACTATCTGTTATGCATAGCAGGGAACATGCCAGCCTAGTAAAGCACCCTCTATATTTATGAATCGGGATACATGGTAGTGCCTGTCCAAGAGAAGCTGGAGGATCCAACCCTACACCACCAGCAAGAGGAGCTCAGCTAACTGTAGCTCTACCTTGGACTGTGTATATTACACTCAGCCTTCTTACCGCAAGCTCAGCAACAGTTTTCCCCTCGGGCAGCTCTCACTCTCGAGATGGCCTGTACCTGGGAAAAATCTAGGAAGACAAGAAAAATACCCATGGTAAAATAATCCTCCTTTTATGCAGACAAGGAGGTATGGTCTGTGCCCCATGGGTAGATTTGGGGCCTGCTCCGGCAAACACTTTGCTATCTTGAGTAGCCCTATCGCAGCCTGTGGAGTAGCCCAGAGAAGGATTCAGTCCAAGGGTTGAATTTTATACAGAGCAATGGCTTCTTTAATAGCTCATTGCCAGCAATCTTGATCTTGACTGTCTCCTGTCCCCATCTTTGTCCTCCCCCTCTCTGGCACTCACTGTCTGCTTGCACACATCCCCCTTCTCAGAGCAATTAAAATGCCCAGCTCCAAACAGCACTTCTTCATGGTTAGACTAGAGCGAGGTTATTGTAGCAAAGAAACGTGACCCCGCCCCCCAAACAAAGAGTCCTAGCCCGCAGCTTCTGAGTGTCCCTTGGAACAAGGGTGCCAAATGCTCTCCTGAGGGAGAAAGGTGCCCCTATGGATTAACCCTGTCTTGGGATGCACCCCTGAGTTCTGGGGCCCCAGCACTGAGATTCCAAATGGAAATCATCCCTAAGAGAGGACCCATATAACCCATGTGGCTCTTACAGTTGTTGGGATCCTTCCTTCTCCGGGATTGCTGAGGGAACAACCCTGGATCTTTCCCCAAAGAGGAGTCTTCACCGCCTCAGCTCCCCCTGACAACCTGACCTGTCTCCAGCACAAACAGAAATAATGTCCCCAGCAATGAGAAACAACAAAAATTCCCCTCCTCACCAGCTGCCCCTTTAAACTCTCCCTTCGGGGTGGGGAGGGGGGGAAGGCACATGCTCAGTGTAAGTGATAGTGCACGACCCTGTGACCCCATCTGTCGGGGATGGTTGTGCTGGCTCCCGGCACATGCAAGGCGGTTAGCGCTGGGGGCTGAAGGAGGGGATTGCAATAACAACATCTGTCCTGCACAGTAACACAATTTGGCAGCAACAGCAGCGCAGGGTTCTGTTTCAGTACAAGGCCCCATTGAAACCCCAAACAGGCGGCTGAGTTAAAAATACAGCCAATCCCCCACAGCAACTGCTGCCCTGTCACCCACACCCTGCTCCTCACTGTCTACTGCTTCCTCTGTGGAGAGTAATACATCCAAACAACACAGGCACTTGTGCTTCAGCCTAGGAGAAAGTGGGCATGGGGAATGGGGGCACATAGCCAGTGGCATTCAGGACTGCTCCATAGCTCTCAGAGGGAATGGAGGACTCAGCAGCAGAGGAAATCTGTAGAGGTGTTAGGAGCAAGTTGACGACAGCCCATAAGAGGCGCTGTAATCTGGTGTCACTGGGGGCTCCAGAGGCTATGAGGCTGGCCTTTTGGGGTGCAGTAACTATAGTTTCTAAGGCCACCTGGCAGCTGTTTGTGAGCGCTGCTGTACCCTAAGGGTGTCCTGCATGAAGACTCTGGGAACCTTAGCCAGTGCTACCTACTTTATTTTGGTTCCCGCTGGCTGTACAATAGGGGAGATATTTATACTTTGGGAGGAAAGGGGCCTTGCTCTGTGCTCTCCCGTTCTCCCTTTGTTATTACCCTACCCCTCAAAAAGCCAACCTTTCACTCTGGCCCAAGAGAGCTACAGCCCAACAACCCTGTTCTAAGCACTGACCGGATTGGGTCCTTTTTAAGCATTTCAAGGTCCTCAGTCTCCATGTTGCCATCAGCCAGGGGAGTTAGGACCAAGCTGAGGATCAGAACCTCTGTTCCAAATGTATTTCCTCTGCAGACTTGCCCATTCATGCAAAATGTGCCACAGGACCTGCGATCCTGAGCAATTTCCATCCACTTGGATGCTAGCAATGGGTTTTGGTGCCATGTAGATCGTACTGGGGAGTGCTACTTTTGGGTATTGATGCCACTTACATTCTAGTATCAGTTAGGAACACTATTGCACTCATGCAGATTGCTATGTGGAAACATGAGGTGTTTTCTTTCTTGCTGTCTCCAAAACATGAATAATAATTGGGAATCATTTAAGAACACCTTACTAGATGCCCCAAAAGCCACAATATAATGAATATAAATCAGAAGTTAGGAATTGTATAAAATTGATAAGGGAAGCCAAGGGATACAAGGAGAACTCTATGGCCAGCAGACTTAAGGACAACAAGAAGACGTTTTTTAAATATATTAGGAACAAAAAGAATCCTGGCAATGGTATGGGTCCATTGCTAGATGGAAATGGTAGAAAGATCAAAAATAATGCAGAAAAGGCACAGGTATTCAATAAATATTTCTGTTCTATGATTGGGGAAAAATAGGTGATGCAGTTTCATCATATGGTGATGACAACACTCTTTCCATTCCACTTGTATCTCTGGAGGATGTTAAACAGAAGCTATTAAAGTTATACATTTTGAAATCAGCTGGATAGCTTGCATCCGAGATTTTCAAAGAACTGACTGAGGAGCTTGCTGAACTGTTAACGATGATTTTCAATAAGTCGTGGAGCACTGGGGAAGTTCTAGAAGACGGAAGAAAGCTAATGTGCCAATTTTTAAAAAGGGTACACAGGGATGACCTGAGTAATTATTGATCTGTCAGCCTTACATTGACCCCAAGCAAGATAATGGAGTGGCTGATATGGGACTCTATCAATAACAACCTTAATGAGAGTAATGTAATTAAAGCAAATCAACAAGCATTTATGAAAAATAGATCCTGTCACACTAAGTTGATATCTTTTTTTGCTGAGATTAAAAGTTTGGTTCATAAAGGTAATAGTGCTGACATAATAGACGTAGACTTGGGTAAAGTGTTTGACTTGGTGCCGCATGGCGTGTTAATTAAAAAACTATCATGATATAAAATTAGCATGGCACATATTAAATAGATTAAAAACTGGCGGGTCATCAAATGTAACAGTAAACAGGGAATCGTCATCAAGCAAGTCTGTTTC
The DNA here is from genome assembly GCF_965140295.1 of Lepidochelys olivacea. NCBI lineage: Eukaryota > Metazoa > Chordata > Testudines > Cheloniidae > Lepidochelys > Lepidochelys olivacea. Next base: position 149,670,741 of record NC_140413.1, on the reverse strand, counting down.
CAGTCAAGTCCTGCAGGGATCAGTTCTTGGTCCTATGCTATTTAACGTCTTTATCGATAACCTGGAAGAAAACATAAAATCATCACTGATAATGTTTGCAGATGACACAAAAATTGGGGCAGTGGTAATTGGTGCAGAGGACAGGTCACTGATACAGAGTGATCAAGATCACTTGGTAAACTGAGCGCAAGCAAACAATATGCATTTTAATATGGTTAAATGTAAATGTATACATCTGGGAACAAAGAATGTAGGTCATACTTACAGGATGGAGGACTCTCTGCTCTATCCAGTGACTCTGAAAAAGATTGGGGGATCGTGGTGGATAATTAGCTAAACAGGCGCTCCCAATGTGATGCTGGTGCCAAAGTGCTAATGCAATCCTGGGATGCATAAACAGGAATCTTGAATAGGTGTAGAGAGGTTATTTTACCTCTGTATTTGGCACTTGTGCAACCACTGCTTGAATACTGCATCCAGTTCTCATGCCTACAGTTCAAGAAGGATGTTGATAAATTGGAGAGGGTTCAGAGAAGAGTCATGAGAATGATGAAAGGATTACAAAACATGCCATATAGTATAGCCTCCACAAGCTTACTCCATTTAGTTTAGCAAAAAGAAGGTTAAGGAGTGACTCAATCACAATCTATAAGCATCTACATGTGGAATAAATAGTTAATACTGGGCTCTTCAATCTAGCAGAGAAAGCTATACCACAATCCAACGGCTGGACCCTGAAGCTAGACAAATTCAGACTGGAAATAAGATGTAAATTTTTGACACTGAGCGTAATTAGCCATTGGATGGATTCTCCATCACTGGCAATTTTTAAATCAAGATTGGATGTTTCTCTTAAAGATCAGCTCTGGGAATTATTTTGGGGGTAGTTCTATGTGTTAAAGTGGAGGTCAGGCCAGATGATCACAATGGTTCCTTCTGGCCTTGGAATCATAGGTGCTGGAACTAGGGGCCCTGTCTGCCATCATATACAGTGGTTTCCATCATATACAGGGTTTACAGTTTGGTTCAATGGCTCTCAGCACCCCCACTATAAAAATTGCTCCAGCACCCCTGCTTGGAATCTGTGAATCTAAGGGTCAGGTTCTAGCTAAACACCCATATAGGGACTGAGGGAGAAGCTCTGGGAAGTCCTAGCCCCATAGTCGCTGAGCTTTCATACTGACACATACATAGAGATTTGCACATGGGGTGATGAGAACAATAAAGCAGGAGCCATAGAGCCTGGTGAAAAGAGCCCTGTGTCTCAGTGGCATTCTCTCTGGCACTAGATCCCCTCGTTCTAGCCCCTAACTAGCGCCTGTTCAGTCCCACTCTTCACATTTACCAGAATCCCACCTTCCATTGCCCCATTCAGTCCCGCCTGTCCAGGATGCAGATCAAGCTGCCTCACGCTCTTTCATACACCTTGTTCCAACTGCCTACCCTGCTAACTGGCCCAGTCTACTCATTCCCCTTTGAGGCGGTGTCTGGACAGGTTCAGGTCACATCCCCTCCCCTGGGGGATGGTTTCTCTCAGCTGACTCACTCGATCCCTTTGAGAACTGTGCAAACCTCAAATCTCCCTGAACAATCATCTCCTCTCCAGGCAGAATCCCAAACCGCTGCCCCCCAACCTTTCCGCCAAACCCCTCAGGGCCAGCATCAGCTTTGGTGCCCTCCTCTGCCCCTTCTCCAGAGTAATCCTCCTTGGTGGGGTGGACCCAGCCCTCCCACAGCATTCCAGGTAGAGTCTCACTAGGGCCTTATTTACTCCCAGCACTTGTTTCTCTGTCCCTCTGCCCATTGTGCCTAGGATCGCGTTTACCTTCATCCCCTCAGCTGAGCCCTGCCCTCTCCCCAACTCCTCCTGGGGGACAGCCCCATTTAGCCAAGAGTACTGAGATTGCCTCCTTCTCCCAGACAAGCCCACCCCCACTTGCCTCCACTGAAAGAATGCCCTGGCTCCATCTGCCTCTCTGTCCTGAGCCACATGGTGCCTGCCCAGGTGCTCAGGGTGGGGCTAACATACTCAGAGCCTGGGAACGCACTGGACTGGGGAGTCATGAAGCGGGTGGGAATGGGCAGTGTAAAGATTGGAGCTTGTCAGCTAATTTCAAAACGCTGCAGGGGGCCAGGGTTGCTGAGACCGAAAGCATGCCTTGCCTTTCTTTCCGGCCCCATCCTGACATGGCCCATCCATTGCCCAGACGATCCCAGCGGAAAGCCGCTGCAGTGAGCTCAGCTGCCATGACCTTTCCCAGCCCTGCAGCTTTCTCACGGGGAGCTAGAGATGAACACTGGGATGAAGGGGCTGGCCCAGCCCCAGCACGGAGACATTCTGCTCCTAAAGCAGAAACAGTCATTCAACAGCTCTGTCACAGGCATGAGAGCTGCAAGGGTCAGTAGTGATGTAACCCTCCTGGAACTTGCCCACTAGACGTCCTGGGCCTGCCAGGCTTCCTGTGTCCTAGGCCCGGAATGAAGTTGCTCACTCTCTCTCTCTCTCACACACACACACACACAGAGCACACGCTCTGACATACAAAGGCGCACAGCTGCCCTCCGGCATGCCATGTGGTACACCCCAATGCTAGTGTTTGCCCACCGCCACCTCTCCTCCTCGCTCGTGTCAGCAGGGTTGCATGAGTGTAGTGGGAGCAACCTTCAGCCCAGAACATGCAGCAGATGAAGCCATTTAGGGTTTATACTCTCCCAGCTGGGAGATTTTTACCTTATATGGGAGAGGCAGTGGTCACAGCACTTGCCTGGGAGTCAGGACTCCTGGGTTCTATTACTGACTTACAGTGCTGACCTTGAACAAGTCACTGCCCCTCTGTGCCTCAGTTTCCCCATCAGTACAATGTGAGTAAGAATAGGCCCCTATCACACAGAGCACTTTTGCAGCTTCATCAATTAGCGTCAGGCCGAGGGGGACTGCTTACGGAAGGGGCAAAAGGTTGTCAATGCCAAGCCATGCAAGGTGTTGGCGTGGACGGAAGCAGCCAGATCGTTAGAGAGCCACAGCACACCGCAAGCCCTGCCTGAGCGGGAGTGAGCTAACACCCTGCATGGCTGTGCTGAGGGTTTCCACGCCATGATGGGAGAATGAGAGACTCCAGCCAAGAGCAAAAATATTTCAGTACATTCCTAGTTGTATTGTGTATGCAGGTTATCCAACCTATAGAGATCTACACAGAGCGGGGAGAGGCCCTGTGGAACAAAGGGTCTTTCGCAAATACAATTTGTAGAAATCTGTTTATTGTCAGGCTATGAGTGTCAAGCCCAAAAGGTAACAAGGGCAGGGACCAGCAGAAATAACTTGCTTGTACCTTGCTCCAGTGGAAGGCCCATGTTGCTCAGAGACCCCTGTGAAAGGGGCTTGCCAAATACCAGAGATCAGATGAAGTAGGGCAGGGTTTGTTTGCTGAGCTGCTGGGACTAGTAATAATGCCAATAACACTTTGCCTGATTATAGCTGCTTTGCTCCAAGGATCCGGAGCAGTCAAACATTTGCCAAGCCACCCTCTGAGCCCCCATCCCCTATCAGGGAGGTCAGGATCATTACCCTCCTTTTACAAGAGGGAAAACAATGAGAAAGGGCATTGCTCAAGATCACACAGTGAGCCATTGACAGAGCTGGGACCAGAACACAACTCCCTTGCCTCCTGGTCTCCTGCTTTTCCTCAGCCATGCTGAGAATGGAGTCCTGACTCCCAGCATCCTGCTCTAACCCTTAGACTACACCCCCGCCCTAATGGGCCTGCCATTTGACTCCGTACATCTATATTGCTCCCTCATCTTCTTCCTCCGTCCAACCAGTTGCACGGCTTGATGACATCTCCCCTTCCTCACCTCCGGAGAATAGGGCTGTGCAGCCTAAGGATGACCCCTTCTCTGTGCACAGACCAAAAAGCACAGGCTGCCCCAGGTTGCCCCTGCTGGGGGAGGGTTTGGCACTGCCTTAGGTGTTGTGAGTGCCTCCTACTGGGATGTGCTGTGCACACTGCCACTCCGTGGATCTATCCCTGCCCAGGGTTACATTAACCCTACCTATGCTGGAGTGCAGGGGCCATAGGCTACGTGAAAGGCAGGGATCCTTGTCAGAGGGCCAATGCTCTTTCTGCACCAGCCACTGCCTGTATTTTCCCCCCCTCCTTCTTCAGAACCAGGGGCTCTGGCATGAAAGCAGGCTGGAGATCCACCAGCTGCCCCTGCAGTTAATTCCGCTCCTGAGCTCAGGATCCTCCATGGGTCCCAGCACAGTTGTCCCCACTGCAGCCAGTCGGAGTGTCATGTGTGGAGGATTCTGAGTAGCAGGAGTGTAGGTGTCAGGTGTCCCGCATCTCCCTACACACGCACTTTGGGGTGTATTTAGGGCCTGGGGCTCTTGCTGTTTCTCAGGGTTTGGCGTGGCTGGTGTTCAGACCTTTCCTATTCAGAGAGGTAAATTCACCCAAGTGCATACGAATGTGATGAAGAAGGGAGCATGAGCTAGAGCAGGGGGTCGGCAACCTTTCAGAAGTGGTGCGCCGAGTCTTCATTGATTCACTCTAATTTAAGGTTTCGCGTGCCAGTAATACTTTTAGAAGGTCTCTTTTTATAAGTCTGTAATAGATAACTAAATTATTGTTGTATGTAAAGTAAATAAGGTTTTTAAAATGTTTAAGAAGCTTCATTTAAAATTAAATTAAAATGCAGAGCCCCCCGGACCGGTGGCCAGGACCCAGGTAGCGTGAATGCCACTGACTCAGCTCGTGTGCCGCTTTCGGCATGCGTGCCATAGGTTGCCCACCCATGAGCTAGAGGATGGAGCAGAGGAGTAGGAATCAGGACTTCAGGGTTCCCGTTTTGGTAGAGGAGTGGTATCTACTGGTTAGAGCAGAGGGGCTACAGGTTAGGACTCCTGTCCTGGGTTCTGTTCCCAGCTTGTCACTGACTCACTGTGTGACCTTGAGCAAGTCACTGGCCTTTCTGTGCCTCGGTTTCCCCATCTGTACCATAGGGAGAACGATACTTCCCTGCCTCCAGGAGAATGGGAGGCAAAATTCACTCATGTTTTCAAAGTGCCTTGACAGCCGCAGATGGAAGGTGCTAGGACAGGTCAGAAAAGTGTGTGTGAATCTGCAGTGATCCAGCGAGAGATGGAAGTCTGAGCATCTCACTCCATATAACAGCACATGTTGTGGCCGATCTGATGGGAATGCCTGTGCAGTGACACATCGACAGGTCTGGAGAGAACATCCCTTTGTCCATCAGAGCAGATGGCTGTCCTCAGAGCAAAGTGCCCGTTCCTATGTCCGCTGCTGGGAGTAGCTTCCTTTGGGAGTGAGGGTGGCTGGGGCAAGACAGCTGTAACCCCAAACACAAGAAAGCATCCCAAACCCTAAGAGAACTGGACTGCCCGCGGCCCAACCCCTCTTCCTGCCAGATAAGGGTGAGGTCACAGCCCACAAGCCATGTGCAGAAACAGCAGGCCCAAGGGACAGAGCCTGCCAGCATCTCACTGTCAGTGAGAAATGCTCCATGGCCCCTTTCTAGAGACAGGGAGAAAGTTCCTGGCCTGCGGCCCCTAAGAAGGCACACTTAAAGGGCCAGTGCTGCAGAATTCAGCACATTGGAAGGGACCAGATTGTAGCTTCAGCTGCTCTCATTGACTCCAGATACCAGACTGCCACTAACCCCCAAAGAAACCTCTCTGGCTGGGACTGTACCTAGCAGGCTAGATTCATGCAACTAGAGTGAGTACAATCTCTACAGACAAAGCAGGAGCTGGACTCAGGGATCAGGCAAGGAAGGTGAGGAGGAGGCTGGCTAGTCCAAAGCATTGACCTTTGCCCCCTGATCCCATTGCCTTTGCAGAAACAGTGGTGACAGCCACAGAGAGCAGGAGGGAGAAGCCATTATGGAGGGAACAACAAAGCGACAAGATGAATGGTCTGCATCAGCCCCTGATAGGAGGCACTTCAGGAGATTAGACACAAAGCGGATGGCAGGTGGCGTCTTGAGGTGGGGAAGGAAGGCCAGGGTAGCGTGCGTACAGGTGAACCTGCTGGCTCTTCAGTGGCCCCAGCCCTTGTGTGTCAGAAATCATGTAGCAAGACTCTATACAGCTCTGCTCCCTGCACCTCGGCAGGCGAGATGCTGAGGGCGTGGCAAGTGGGAAATTCTGGGATTTGTGACATGGGGTGAGCAAGGGCCTGCTCCAGTCCTCAGTTCCTGCGGGCAGTTGACTGGCCCGAGCAGAGTTCTCCTTGGTGTGCAGGAGAGACATCCAGCAGGATGAATTTCCACCAGCCAGCCCAACCTCCGCTGGAGACTGGCACAGGGCTCGCTCAGCTCCATGCTGCCAGTCCGTGAGCAGGGAAGCTTGGCAGAGTTCCCCAGACCGGCTCCGGGGTTCTGTGTCCTGGCTCTGGGAGGAGAGGAATGTGATCTTTGAGATCCAACCTTTCTTGAGAGCTGATAGGGGGAATTCTCCTGGGCAGCAGCTGCTGGCAGGCCTTAGCAGCGCTGTGCTGGGAGGGGAGGGGAAAGGCGGGGCAGTGACAACTGAGTCCACAGCCCCCTGAGCAGGAAGAATGTGGGATAGTCATTCTCGGAGAGGGGGTTTTCTGACTATAGTTGGATAATGGAGTGTGTCGGGAGGCTTGGAGGGAGCCAGGCCCCGCCCGTTCCCCCCGTTTCGCTGGTACCGAGATGGCAGCTGTTTGGTGTGGGCAGGGTCCAACAGCTGCCCGCCATCCTGCGTTCCAGATGCGGTCACCAAAGCAGAGCTCTTCTCTCCATCCCTGCAGCCTGCAGCCTCCTCTGCTGCCTCCCAGAAACCCTGCCTCCTGTCCATCCCCAGTACTGCAGCCAAACTCCTCTTCTCCTGTCATTTGGACCACATCCCTCCCTCCAGACATCCCCCCAAAATGCTGTACTCAGACTATCCCCCCAGCCAGCCCCTCCACTGACTTCCCCTTCTGCACAGGGGGGCCTGGGCCCATTGCTGCCCCCTAGCCCACAGAAGACAAGCAGCGCCGCTCTGAGCTGTGCCAGGGATGTGGTGGCCCCCCAGGAGCTGCTGGTGTTTCCCAAGGGACTGTGGGGGGGAGGGGGGGCTGCTCTTGTATTTTCATTGAGCTGCTGTCCCAGCGATGGGTCTATCCCCTGGCACAGGCTGGTGAGGCTCTGGGAACAGGAGGGGGGTGGAGAGGGGACCAGAAGGCTCAGGGGGTTGGGACACTGAGTCGTTCCCATATAGAGCACCAGGCCCAAGGCCCCCCCCAGGCTGGTAGCATGTGATGGATATTTGGAGACCAGAGATCCCCATGCCAAAACCCCCCATTCTTATCATTTATGGGCAGCCCCTGCAGAGAGGCCAAGGACCGGCTGGACCATAGACACTGAACCCCCATCTTCCCCTCCAGGGCAGGGCTGAGGCACATTTGCAGGGTGGCAGCGAAGCTTGAGTTCTGCTGCTGCCCAGGCTGTGCCTGCTCTGGGTATACAGAGGCCCCCAGGCTCCAGTCTGTCGCCCCCACCCGCCCCCCAGGCAGTTCTCCCCAGCCTGACTGTCGTGAGATGATTGCCAGGAGCAGCGGCTGAGCTCTGAGAAGCAGCAGCCAGCATCCAGGGTGCTTCCCCCCAACAAAGGCCCCTTTGTGCCAGTGGGTCTGGAATTCCTGCAGCCGCGGGCCTGGGAGGAGAGCAAAACCCACATCTGATGGGGAGAGCGGGCCAGAGAGCCTGCCTGCTACGGGCAGCAGCAGCTGGTAGGGCCAGGTGGGCATGGATTGCGAATCCCCCACGCCTTCCCCTCACTCAGAGGCACCCGATGGGCTGGCAAAGGGGAGGGGGGCAGGACAGACAAGAGCAGCTGGCACTGAAAACAAATGCTAGGGACCTGATGGGGAGGCCAGTCCCTAAGGGCAGGGCAGATTCTGAAGCTGCTGGCTTCAAGAGAAGAGATCCTCAGGCAGCTCCTGGCCCCAGGGCCCCGCCGGAGGAAGTGGCACAGCGACTGTGCAGGCTTAATGCTCACAGGACTGGGAAGGCCTCAGCTGCCAGTGATGGGCCCAAAGCTGAGCTAGGCTCTGGGCCAAGCTGGGACCAGGGAGGGAGTCACTCAAGGAGAGGCACTGGTAGCCGACAGAGGGGCAAGGGGGCTGGGAAGTGGGGACCATAGGAGGGAATGGCTAAGAAACAGCCCCCTCCCCAGAGGACTCCTGACCTGAGGGTGGAGTCCCCCTTTGCCATCTGATCCCAATGCAGACTGTTGGTGAGTACAGCTTCCCCAGGGTAGACTGGGGAATCCCAGTCCATGGGAACACCCCCCTGCAATCTGGGGGAATCCTGGCCTCTGGGAGCACCCCCTTCCTCAGGCCACAGAAGGTAAGCTCCCCTTTTCTGCCATTTCCAAATCATAGCATCATAGTTCTGGAAGGGACGTCACAAGGTCCTCTAGTCCAGCCCCCTGCACTCATGGCAGGATGAAGGATTAGGAATGGCGGTAATTAGGGTTGCCAACTGTCTCATCACACAAATCCAAACACCTTTGCCCCACCACACCCCTTCCCCGAGCCCCCGCCCCACTCAATCCACCCCCCCTTCCTTCTGTTGCTCTCTGTCCCCCACCCTCCCTGACTTTCACCAGGCTGGGGCAGGGGGCTGGGGTTTGGGAGGGGTGTGGGCTCTGGGCTGGAGGTTGGGGCCGAGAGGTTCAGAGTGTGGGAGGGGACTGCGGGCTGAGCCTGGGGCAGGGGATTGGGATGCAGGAGGGGGTGCAGGTTGCAGGCTCTGGGAGGGAGTTTGGGTGTGAGAGGGGGCTCCCAGCGGGGTCACGGCTAAGGCAGGCTCCCTGCCTGCCCTGGCCCTGTGCCACTCCCAGAAGCGGCTGGCATGTCCCTGTGGCCCTGGGGAGGGGCAGGGGGCTTCGTGTGCTGCCTGCATCTGCCAGTGCAGCCCCCGCAAGCGCTGCCTCTGCAGCTCCCATTGGTCACAGTTCCCAGCTTCCTGCCCCCTGAGTGGCTCTGACCTCTACCAACTTTCCTGCAGGGCCACACTGACCGCCCCCCTAGTGCTCCCTGCCCACTGACTGCCCTAGGCCACCCCATGGCACCCCCTGCCTGCTATGCAGCTCTCACTGCCCCCTACTGCTGCAGTGCTCCCTGTCTGCTGAGCAGCTCCAGACACCCCATTGCACTCTGCCCGCTCAGTGGCTCCAATCACCTTCTGCCACACCTTGCTCTCCTTGCCCGCTGGGCAGCTCTGACCTCCCAGCTGCCCCACAGTGCCCCTTGTTGGCTGATCTCAGAGCAGGCTGGGCACAAGTTGTCTGCCTTACACCTGCACGTGTCAGTCCCCAAGGTGCAGGGGGAGGCAGGAGTGTGAATGCCACCTCTAGCTGGCAGTGGTGGCTCTGTGTTAGCGATAGCTAAGGGAGCCTGTGGGTTGAATCCGTCAAGGGGTGGCTAACACCCTGGCCCCTATGCACTGGAATTACTATGGGGTGGGGTGCACAGCCCAGCTGGGCCTCCCTGTTGCCCCCCTTGGAACATGAGGGGCTGGGTAAGCAGCATCCTCTGAGGTAGTGAGACGTCAGCTGGCTGCCCCTTCACCCCCCGCACCAGCCTGGCTAGCTGCTACATGGGGAATGATCCACCAGTTGCTGCCCAGAAGGCCTGGTCAATGAGGCTAAGCCTGCGGCACCTGTCAGCCCAATGGCAGAGGGTGCCCCACAATTGGGCCCTTTGTGTCAGTGATGAGTCCCCACAGCTGGGAGAGCAATAAAAGCCATTTCTGCTTCTGATTTTCTCCTGCTTGTCAGCTGGTCACTGTTGCTCAACTCCCAGCCCCCATTGTCCCATCCCCCCCATCCGCTTGCCAATGGAGCCCAGCTGAGAGGCCCCTTTGAGCCTTGTACAGAGACAGCATGGCCAGCGTGCAGAGACAATGAGCTGCACAGCGGGATTGGGGGGTTCTAGGCCAGTGCTGCCCCTTACACGATGTGACGAAGTGGGACTTTTCTTAATGTTTCCTCTGAATAGTGTGGGGTTGCCTCAGTTTCCCCTATGCAGTTCTTAAGTATCTAGGTGGTGGGGTAAGGGTGTATGATCATTGCAGAGCCCTAGAGGGCAGGTGTGTGCAGGGGTCTGGACACAGAGAATGGCCGACACCCTGTTTCCTGGCCACTGATGGCCTGGGCCCTTCCCCCCTGCAAGGTGAGAGCTAAAGGGTTGGAGAACAAAGGGATCAGGTGACCTCCTGGCTTGGGAAAGGGGAAAGCCCAGAGGAGGAGAGGCTGGAGGATGAGTCAGTTGGGAGCTGGCTGGGGACGAGGAGTGAAGTGCAGATGTGGTTGTCTGGCTCACTGCCCCTCAAATTGGACCTGGCTGAGGGGTCCTGTTCTCTGTACCTACAAGCTCTGTTTTAGACCATGTTCCTGTCATCTAATAAACCTTCTGTTTTACTGGCTGGCTGAGAGTCACATCTGACTGCGGAGTTGGGGTGCAGGACCCTCTGGCTTCCCCAGGACCCCGCCAGGGCAGACTCGCTGTGGGAAGCGCACGGAGAGCAGAGGATGCTGAATGCTCCAAGGTCAGACCCAGGAAGGTGGAAGCCGTGTGAGCTTCTTGCCCTTCAGACAGTCTGCTCCCAGAGAGGAGACTTCACCAGAGTCCTGACTGGCTTCATGGGGAGCAGTTCCAGAGCATCGCCCAGGGACTCCGGTGACACACACACGCACAGGGAGTTCAGCCAGTCAGGCAGCTGCTGCAGGCAAAGGGAACCTTCCTGGAGGTGCTTAGCTCCAAGCGGTGAGGAAAGCTGCGGGGGCGGCGGGGAGCAGAGGAGTGGGGGATGGAGGAAGCTGTGGCCAGGACACACTTTTATCAGGCTGTGCCTCCCAGCACAGCACACAAGAGCCTGCAGCTCACTCGGTGAACAGATCCCACGAAGCTGTGTGCACTATTCCGGCACAACTTGAATATCGGGAGTGGGGAGCCCAAGGGACAGCAGCCCCTGCTTGAATATCGGGAGTGGGGAGCCCAAGGGACAGCAGCCCCTGCAAGTGCTCTTAGCTCCTTTCCCAAGCGCTAACCTCACCCACACTCAGTGAGGGTTGCTCCAAGGAGGGCTGGGCCAGGACTCCCTATCTGGGTACGAGCAGCCATTCCACCAGCAGAAGCCAAGCACGGAGTCTGCTTTGAGCAATACAGGCTAAGGACCTCCTCCCCATCTCCTTCCTTTGTGTGGATTGCCTGGAAGCTCTTTGCATCCAGCTGTGACCTGCGCCATCTCAAAGGAAGTAGCAGCATTCTCTGGCCTCCCAAAATCCCTACCTAGGGTCAAGTGCCGTGCCTTGTGTGGTCTCCTTTCCAGGGCCAGAGCCCCAGAGCTGCAGGCCTGTCTCCACTCCATTCCCTCCCTCTGCACGTTTAACCCTATGCTGTCTGAGCATTCCCCTCTGCCCCTGCCCCCCCATGTAAGCACAGTCGATGGAAATGCCAAGAGAAGCTGAAGGAACAGCCCCTTGTCACAAAACATATGGGTGCCCTGTGATGTGCCTGGTAGCCCTGGGCTATATGAGGGTTTTTTCAGGTGGCCAGGCTGTTTGAATCCAGAGAAGCTGTGCAATGTCTATTTAATAGGGGGCTATTGACAACCCTGGCCCACATTAGCTCTCCAGGGATGTGCCCCCCCCCCCCCCCCCCCCGGGCTCAGACTTGCACGTGGCAAGCACGGACTTTTTTTGTGCTGACAAATGCCAGGAATAAACAGTTGTTGTAGCTGTATTGGGCCCGGGATAGGAGCGAGACAAGGTGGGTGAGGTCACAGCTTTTAGGGGAACAACGTCTGGTGCTGAGAGAGACACGCTTGTCTCTTCCACCAACAGACCTTGTTCCACTAAAAGATATGACCTCACCCACCTTGTCTCTCAGGAATAAACAGTGACCGCCACACGGACACACACAGAGTATGCAGAAATGGCCCGCAGCCCAGCCTCTTCCTAGTCCAGGGCGCCAGCTGCTTCAGGGGAAATGGTGAATCCTGCTTTATGTTCCCTTAGCCAGCTCTGCAGGCCCCTGCTATTCCAGCCTGGGACCTCCCCCCCGCCCACAGTTCTGCCAACACCCCTCACCCCTGGCCTGCAGCCCTCTCAGTTATTCCTGCTTGAGGTCTCTGTGGGGTGGACAATCCAACACATGTTACCCAGACACTGATGGCACAGCAGGCTGGCTCCCTGGAGGTGCACTGCACCCAAGCATCCAGGATGGGGTGGGACGTTGACCCAGACATCTCAATGGAAACATGCATGGAGCCTGGCTTTCAATTCATGGGCTGTTGGCCCAGTGGGCTTATCCGGGTAGGAAGCTTGGTTTGGTTCCCAACCCCCCGAAGAAATGCTGCAGCGACTCAGCAGGCTCCCCAGGGCACTCGCTCAAGAGCTGCTGCGTTTCCCCTCCAGTGACTCCCGGAGGTGAGAAATGACTGCACCGGATGGCGGCTGGGCTGGGCTCCCAGCACAGGAGGGTGGTGCTACCCAGCCAGCCTGACTCGCCAGATGCTTCCCGGTCTCCCAAACCCAGAGCCCCTCTGCTGACTACAACATGGGCTCCTTCCAGGCCCGGAGCCACCGGAGCTGGAGCACAGCCCCCTGGCACTTTGAGGATTTTGCCAGGTGGGCTGTGCAGAGGAGCTGTACTTCCCCCTAGTGAGTGCCAGGCAGAAATACCACAGGAAATTATACCCAGGGCATAGGGCAGGCAGTGCTTCAGGGCAGGGACCTAGCTAACCACCCTTCTAATGCAACAGCAGGCCTGCAGCCTCACCCCATCTCACCCCCACACACAGAGGACAGCAGGGCACAAAACTGAAACCCAGTAGAGTTACTTCACCCCCAGAAATGCCATCTGTGGCCCTAGTCTCCACCAATAGAGCCCTCTACGGCAGCTGTGGCCAGGGCTTGGGGATTCCTTCCAGCCCAGCCCTGCCTTGGTCCACAGAGCTTCCTGGGGGAACAAGACTGCCCCCCAGTTTGGGGCCAGGGGAGAGAAGGCTAATGGTCCCTTAGGCCCCAGCTCCCTCCTGTTACTTCCACAGACAGCACTGCCCCTCTGTGTGTGCCCAAGAGGTGGTAGCTGTACTTTCCCACGCACCCTGGAAAGAGGGATCCCCTTACAACTCAGACTCCATTCAGCCTCTCCTTGACACAGCTGCATGTCTCATCCCTGCGGCAGCTGGGCCCACTCAGAACACTGCACCACTGGCCCAGTCTCCTGCCCCAAACCCTAGTTCAGCCTCCACTGCCATTCAGCAGAGATGGGTCGGGGGCGCTTTCTGACAGCACCCACTATGCTGAGGCACAAGGGGCAGGGAGGGAGCAGTGCCACCACCCTACTGTCCCAGGGCTAATTCCCATGTTCTATCCCCAGACACTGTTGGGGAGGGACAGACTCTTTGCTCTGCTCCAGTGCAGACGGGGGCTACTCCCCTACTCGACCCAGCAGCCCAGGCTGTGCACAGGGCCTGGCTGTAGATTCGTGCCCCTGCGAGAGATTTATGCCCCCAATCACACACGGCAGAGGCTGCGTTTGTACAGATCTCTATTTATTATCCAGGCTACGTGGTAAGCAGGGGCTGGGGAGGCAGCTCTGCCAGCCGAGCAGAAGTGGTTATTTCCACAGCCACATCCTGCAGAGATGCATAGGCAAGGGGTGGGGTGGAGGGCCAAGCGCTCGTGCTGCTGCCCACATTCCTGCCTCAGGGCAGGGGCTTTGGACAGAGCCCCGCCTAGGGCCACCCCACTGCAGTAGCAGCACAGGGGCCATGAAGTAAGGGGGCAAGAAAGGAACTCACCCCTGGGGGAGGGAATCACAGCCCTGTTCCTGTCGAGACACGCGGGGGGTGGTACAGGGGAGAGAAAACCCTAAACTTCTCTCTAGGGCAGATATAGGGTGTGCTGCCCCCTTAAACAGCAGCAGCGGGCAGAAGAGTGACATTCACCACAATCTTCTTGCACTCAGCAACCCTGGGTTGAAGAGCGAGGGCTTGTCTACACTTCCACTTTTGTCGGTGGAACGTACGTCATTCAGGGGTGTGAAGAAAAACCCACACACTCCTACACGACATACGTTACACCAGCAGAAGTGCCGGTGTGCACAGCGCTGTGTTGGCAGGACAGCTTCTCCTGCTGCCATAGCTACTGGCGCTCGCGGGGGTGGTTTTATTATGCGGACGGGAGAGCTCTCTCCTGTCGGCATAGAGCGGCCACACGAGAGATCTTACAGCGGTGCTGCTGGAAGCTCTCTAGTGTAGACATGATCTAAGGCTCAGACTAGCTGAAGAGACTCGCCCAAGGCCACACGAGTCAGTGACAGGTGGGCTAGGACCCAGAAGTCCTGACCCACGAGAGGGCTTTATACTTTGGTCATGGCCATGTTTAGAAGGTGCCCAGGCACAATGGTGATAAGCATGTAAGTGCTTAGAACAGCTCGGCTGCCAGGAGTCCTGACTCCCAGCTCCTTCCTCCAACCCCTAAATCAAACTCCACTCCCAGAGCCAGGAACAGGACCCAGGAGTCCTACTGCCTGGTTCTGAACCACTTAGTCTCTCCCCTCCTCTCAAGTGCCCCTTCTTGGTTTTAACCAGAGGCAACCCCCACGCTGGCTGCCGCCCAGCCCAGCCCCTAGCAAAGACACAGGTTGCGATTCCCAGTGCTGAGACCTGGGGGGATTCACTCACAAAGTCAAACTGGCACCAACGCCAGCGTGGGCCAGAGCAGCCCCCCAGGAAGTGACATAGATCCCACACCCTCCCCATTGGGGCCAGGTACTCTGCACCCTGCAGTCAAGTTCCATCCCTTACTGGCGCCTCGCTACATGCAGCTAGAGTTGCTGGTCTAAAGACCATGTGCAAATGACTCAACATGCAGCATACCCCATTATGCCCTCCCCCACCTCCTCCTATTGCAGAGTACAAGCCATACCCAGAGTCAGGAATGAGCTAGAGAGGCTTGGCTACTGGGTCTGTTACAAATTGAAACAGTGAACTTGTTATGGGTTGAGTTAAAACTTCTAACTGATGTGTGAATAAGTCCCTCAATTAAGTCCATCATAAGAGACAGCTAAGGGGTCACACCTGAAACAAAACCTAATAATCTGCCCAGAAACTAGCACCTAGTGGGCAGATGGTATGACTGGGTATGGTCAGCAGGTGTGCACGTGTGTGTATGGGGGAATAACACAAACTGTGTGGCAGACTCTGAATGAGAGAGACAGGCAGAAGGAAAAGCACGGTGGCTGACCCCGGAAGAAACCGGGGGAGAGGTTTTTGGGTTGGGGTGCAGGTGAAAAGATAAATCTTGGTGCTGTGAACCAAAGAAACTGGTTCCTGCTAGTCAATTCACTCTGCCTTCACAGACACAGGACTTCGTACATTCTTTGTAAATAAACAAAACTACATCAAAGAGATCAGCCTATCACCAATTTCTACTCCCAGCTGGAACACCCTCAGGGCCCCAAACTTTGACTAGCTGCTTGGGTTGAAAAGGGGCAACATGACGCTGGAGTGCGTCCTGCTGGGAGGTGGGGTGAGGGCCATGGGCTCAGTGTGGGATGGTGAGGGAGAGGGATAGAGAGGCAAGGAGCAGGGGTGATGACGGGACGTTGTGTGTCTGTAAATCCGAGGGGGAGGCACTATGGGGTGTCCCAGCCCATCGGGGTGTTTCAGCCGGCATGGGTCTGTCTCTGCTCCTAGCCACACATCGTCAGCAGCAACCACTGTGGGGAGAGGAAAGAGTGAACGGGCTGGTGGGGAAAGGGAGCCACAAACCGCTGCCCCACCAGACTGCAACAGAGGGGGGTCCAAAGCCTGGGCTTCCACCTGGACTGAGCCACCAGTAGGAGGACAGTGAATGAACACTGGGGCTAGGGTTGGAGGGGCAGGGGTTACAGTAATGATCCTCCCCCAGCCCACTAGCTTGGTCCACAACTCAGTCAGAGTTAAAGCCTTGGTTGTTCTGTTTCAGGGGATCAGATGGTCACCAGGGCTGGGCACATCCCTAGATACAGAGGATGGGGGTGGTGAGGAAACCAGGCTCTAGGCAGGATCTGTTCCTCTTGGGGATTTCACTGAGCTGGGAATGCTGCCCAGCAGCCAGCGCAGCTGCACAGAGCTGGCTGAGGGAGGATGTGGACAGGAGGGGTCTGCCATTCCCCTCCCCTCCATTTTTTGGGTGAGGACTTTCGTTCCCTCCCCTACCCCAGCAGTCCGGAGGGCTCCCCCTTCTCTAACCCAGATCCCCCTTACGCCCCAGGATCCAGCCAGCTTCCCCAGCTCCACCGGAGAGCTCCCTTTGCCCTCTGGCTGCCCAGGGCTGGCTCTCACCTCGGTCAGGTTCATCACTGCTGTGCCGGTGCCTTCGGCATCCATGCTGCGGAAGAATCCTGCAGGGGGCAGAAGGAGCGAGAGCTGCTCAGGGGGCAGCTGCCACAAGCTTCTCAGCCACGAATCCTCCCCTGAATGCCCAGCCCCTGGGTCAACAGCTGTGCAGTCACGTGGTATGGTGTGGGAGCCATTGATTAGGGGCAATTTCACTATGTCACAGCTGCACCTCAATACTGACAGCCAGCCCATACTTGATACCAGCCCAGCCCAGCTCTGCAAGCTAAGCAGGGTCAGGCTGAATCAGGAATTGGATGGGAGACCTCCCTGAAAACCCAGGGTGCACTTTGTGACAAAGTGGGAATATTTTTATGAGTCTTGTTTATGCCTCAGTTTCCTCTTTATGCTGCACTGTAAGCCAGTGGGTGCAAAAAGGACTCTCAGAGCAGGCTAAGAGCAGGTCTACACTTAAAATGCTGCATTGGCATAGCTGTAGTGCTTAAGTGACGGGGATTAGTTCCCAGGTCAATGGAGCATCTGAGAAGACAATGGCAAATCCACTCACTGGGACATTGACATCTATCAGCCAACCACCCAGAGGGAGGGAGGAAGTATGTTCCCCCCGCCCCCCCAGAGCAGGACTGGAGAGATGGGAGGATAAGAGTTGGCTGCTGGAAGGAGTCAGAGCTCTCACCTGGACAGAGCTTGAACAAAGGGGTTCACTCCAGCTTGGCTGGGCTAACCAGAATGGACTATGCTTTAACCCTCAGCTCTCTAGGCTACCCCCAGGACTTCCTCTGCTGTGCTCCTGTGGACTAATAAACTGTTTTGACCATGCTGTCTGTGTGTCAATGCAAATGCTTGGTGGGGTGCACTCAACCCTGACAAGTGTACAAGTCTGTGCCAGGAGTCTATCACTGCTGGACTTGCTGATCAGAGATCACTGGATGAAGCAGGAGTGCTGAAGACCCAGAGGTCCAGTCTAAGGAGGCAGTGAGGCCCCATGGCTTCCCCAGGGAGGAAGAGTGAGACCCCTGGGGGGCCGGGCACGCTGAAGGGGCTCCTCCTAGAGACTGTTCCAAAGTTGGTGGTGTAGCACCAGTCCTGCAGATCCGTGACAGCAAGTCAGTCCTAATGCCTAGTAGCATCCTCAGCGGGGCTCTGCTGTTGGGGGTGATGTCAGTGACTCACTAGGGGGCGCTCTGACTCCATCAGCCCCACTAGGGGAAATGCTTTCTTTCAGATGAAGCTTAAAATCAAGGTTTTCCTCCAGGCTCCAGTGTGAACAGGGGTGTTAACCCACCCACAGCCCAGGCAATGCCACTTGGCTTCCCTGATCTACCAGTTTCGGTTGCAGGCAGGATTTCCTCTGCACCTCCTGCCTGGCGGGTGCTGGGTGCAGCTGCGCCCTACAGATGGCACTTACTGAACATGGCCTCCAGCTTGACCAGGCAGCAGACGAAGTTATCGAAGTCCACGCCCAGATCTGCATCGGCATAGCGTGCTACCACAACCTGGTGCAGCTTGTTATTCAGCTTGAAGCCTGGAGGGCGGAGATGGGAGAAGCCGTTAGTCCCCAGGGGAGCGAGGGATGGGCTATAAAAAGAGGGCGCCATACCCTTTGGGTTTCAGCAACAGCTGGGAGTTGGAAACAGAATCCAGCCCATCCTGGAATAAGAGGCCGATGGGCTGGGGGACACTAACCCTCTGTTTACAGCTCTCTCCCCCAATCTGTAGCCAGGACACTTAGTCCACTTGATCCCCTGGATTCCCTTCTGCCAGGAAGCCAGCCCCACAATGGAGTGGCTGGAGGTTGGGCCAGCCCTGCCTGGATCCCAGACTCATCTGGTCTCAAGGCACTCAGACTAGCACTGCTGTGACCACACGATTACGGACAGTACCCCCAGTGCAGAGCAGTCAGCAGACTCTGGGTACAGGAAGCCAGAACAGATCTCAGGTGTGACCCTAATGCCATGACTGGCGGACTCTGAGCTGATGGCACCAGGTGGGTATCGGGCTTGATCTAGCTGCAAGGGACTTTCACCCAGGGTCCAAAATCAACATATCCGCCTACCCCTACCCAGGAACCTTCCCCCATCCCCTCCTGATTTACCAGCTGATTCCAGAGCCATGCGCATCTCATAGGAGCTCATGGTGCCTGACGAGTCCAGGTCATGGTTGCGGAAGATTGTCTGCAATGACACAATGGGGAAGTGAAGACCAGGCTGGCACTTCCTTCCCCCCACCCCATACCCCAGCATGGAGGAGTGTGTCTCGCTCCAGCGCTCCAAAAGTCACCTCCTTACCAGCCAGCTTCGGATCTTGTTCCACAGGATCTGGAATTCCACAAGGCCAAGGCGGGCGCTGCCATCTTTCTGGGAAGCAGAGTCAAGGAGAAAGTGACCAGCCAAGGGTCTGTAACCCTGAGTGCAGGGAGGGGCAGGAAGAGGTTGGGAAGGGCAGAGGCCCTGGCCACTTGTGTTCATTCAAGATCCCAGGAAACTTTTGGCAAGAACAGGGCTTTTAGCCAGGCCAAATTCTAACCTGCTCAGTTCCATTTGGCTCCTCTCCCTCCCCTGCTGCATGAACTGGGCACAGGATCCCCTCATGCTGCTATGCTGTGCAGCAGTTAAACAGCTGTTGTGCCCCACCCCAGAGGTGGCTGTGTTTCTGTGACACTGTGTACACGCAATTTGTGAAGCGCTCTGGGATCAGAGTGGCTTTAAGAGCTGGGCTGGCATGTGCTCCCATCCATCTTGGGGTGCAGTGGATGTGGGGCTGTGGTGGTGTTTAATTCTTGCTCCCCAGTGACCATGACTCCCTGGCACTGCCCTAGTGACTCTCAGTGTGAGCCGGGAGCACAGACCAGTGGCTGTCGATTCCCACCTCCAACCCCAGCAGTCAGACAGAACAAGGGGGAGGGGGGAATGCTCTGCTCCACTGAAGGTGTCTGGGTGAGAACCTGGTATACCCTCACTCAGCACCCCTTGGGGACAGGGATCTCCCTGAAGTCTGCCCCTAGCCCAGAGATGGAGCAGGTCACTGCTGGGCAGCAAATGGTCCCAAGCCTGGTGTGTGAGATGTACTAATAGAGGGAACTGAGCGGTGGGACGCTTCCTCTCGCAAAGGGGGAGGCAGAAGAGAAACTAAGGGTGTGGCCAGGCTCTGGGCTGAAGCAGGCATAGCTCCCTGGGCAGCGGGCATGGAGAGGAAGTGAAAGCTTGTTCCAGAAAGCCTGCTGCTCCAGGCTGCACCCTGGCCAACGGGGGTCAGAGGCATTGGAGCAGGGGCCCACGGTGCTGCTGCAGCCGGGATCTAACTTCCCCCCAAGAAATGAGCATGGGCGAGGGGTACAGAGTAGACATCTGGGGAGCCATGCTGGGCTGGGCCTCTATTGAAACTACCAAACCCACCCGCCACCCCCACCTCGGGAAAAGGGGTCTCTGCCAGAAGGGTGGGTCCCCATAGGAGAGGCTCCCCCTCCCCCCAGCACGCAGCAGGATACATCCATCAGGTTGATCATGTTGCGGCAGGACTCCATACTGAACCCGTCCGTCTTCAGGTCTTTGTCTGGGGGTGGGGGAAGGAGACACTGTTATTGGGAAAATGAGTCACAGAGCAGGGGAGCGAGTGAGCGAGAGCGTCCCGGATGGGGGAAGAGACCGGGGGCAGCACTTACGTCTGGTGACGACTCTGTTCAGAATAGTCTTGAGCTCGAAGACGCTGATTTCCATGTCCTGGTGGGAGGGCAGAGGATTAGCGGTGACCCATTCACTACACTCAGCTGGGCACCTGCCCCAGACTCTCTCACAAGACACCAGGGTGGTGGGTTTCCCTGGTGCCAGGCGTGGTTCAGGCCCCTGGGCCCCTCTCTGACCCTGTCACATCACCCCCAAGCAGGGATTTTCTCCCTCCCCCCAAGTGCTGCGTGATGGCCCGTGTCTGCTCTATGCTGTCAGTGAAGGAGACCTGCTGGTTTGCAGCACCTCACTGCTGGCCAAGGAAACCAGGTTATAGGTCAGAGCCAGTCTTGAGGCCAGGACCCCCGCCCCAGCTCCACTGAGGCAGCAGGAGGTACGAAGTGGGAGCAGAAAAAGACTTAGGAGCATTGGTAAGCAGGACTTCCCTACCCACAGCCTGTGGGGCCTCCATGGGAAGCTGCAGTGGGTATGGGGGCAGGCTCTTGCCCTCTAATAAAGTGGGGCATAAACGCTCAGGCCCAGTCCTTATGGAGCTGGATTGTGCCCGACACCCAGAGGGGAGGAGGGACTGAGCCACTGAGTGATGGGTCCCCCAGCTGGGTACAGAGCGTCCCAGCCTTGCTGCAGTGAGGTTCGCGCCTCTTACACCCCTGAGATTGATGTCCACACCCCTGCTGCGGAGCCTGGGGGCTGTTCAGGGCAGGGAGCGTCTCAGCCGTGCGCGCTCGGCGCCCAGCACCACAGGGCCTGATCCTGACGAGGATAGACAACAACGGCCAGCCCCCCATTTCTGATTCACAGAACGCTCCCAGCCTGCTGCTGGCGCAAAGGGCACCGGAGGAGGGTGGGGGGTGGGGGCATGAACAGAGCCCAAAGCGGCAGCACCCACCTCTCCTGCAAGCTGCTGGAACATGTTCCTGAAAGAGCTGTCCACGTCGTCCTCCGAGATCTCCTCCTGGGGCGACGCAAACCAGGGGCAGGTTATTAAACAAGCTCTGGAGTTTCCCCTCCCACTAAAGCTGAGCTGCCATCGCACCTAGGCTCCTACTGAAAAGGACCAGCAGGGGGAGCTCTCTGCACCCCTCCTCCAGCTGCCCTTCAGCTCCCCACCCATTCTCTACTGTCACCTGCCCTCCTCCCTCAATCGCGCCCCCTTCTCTGCCCCTCAGCCCAGTTGGTCCTCTGGCCGAGGGGCCATTTCAAACTAGCACTGGGCACATGAATGCAGCCAGCCCCCAGCTGGAACTCTTTCCCCCCATGCCCCACTGTGCTGCCCTGCACCCGCACAGGCTCAGCAGGCTGAGCAGGGGTAGTGTCACTAGCTTGGGTTTGGTGGCCTCTTACCTCGTCCGGCAGATCCGCGGTGATCTCCTCATCTAGCTCCCTGGGGACACAAAGGGAGACACAGTGACGGAGGGGGCAGCATGCCAGCTGGGAGGGGAGCGGAGTCCTGATAGGCGTGGAGAGCTGTGGGGGCGGTGAGCATGGCGTACCCCCTAGCATGGCTAGATCAGACGGGCCAGGAGGGTTGGGGAGAGAAACCCTAGTTCTGAGACCCCTGGAGAGAAGGGCCCAAGGAACATGACCTGGGGACCCTGTCCTACCCCTGATCTGGGGGGAAACAGACACCCAGGGGATACAAAGCACTGAGACACCTGGCAACACAGACATGGAGTGATGGGCAGGGAAGGGTCAGGCCTCTCCCCTGCAGCTGTGTAGGGCTCCGATCCCAATGCCCAAACCTGGGCGGGGACTGCCTTCCCCCACCCCTATGTCAGTATGTTCTGGAGAAGCCTCCCACTCAGCCAGATCTGCCAAGGGACCACCCAAGCCATGCCAGGCATGAGCTGGGCTATCGTGTCCCCACAGCCTGAGCTGAGACCCGGCCGCTTATCTCACATATGGACTCACTCTGTGTCTGACTGCTTTTCAGTGAAGACGCGCAGGACAAAGTCGGACTCCTTGTGCGGCTCGAAGGTGGAGGGCACGATGAGGTACTCGCCCGGGGGCAGCCGGATCTTGTTGCTAACCTCCCGGAGGTTGATGAAGGTCTCTGAGCGTGCCCGGGACTGGTTCCGCAGGAAGAACTCCTTCTTCAGGTGCACGTTCTGGCAGCCCCGGGCCTGGGGACCAGACACACCCATGGGTAACAGCCCAGCCACGGGCAGGGAGGACTTGCCCGGGGCACAAGGCACCAGACACATTAGATTATCAGCACAGCTGCGGACTCGTGGCTCTCGGGTGGAGGGTACCCATCAAACCTACCCACCCCGGACAGACCATCTCCAGGAAGGTGTTAGACTAGCCCGGCCCAGCTAATCCAGTGTCTCGTCTCTCACCACTGACCAATGCAGCAGCTTCTGGAGGCAAGGAGATAACCCCTGCTCCATGTGCGCACGCACTCACTGCAGTGAGCAATTACTCCAGGGCAGGGGACTCCTGAGCCTGAGAAGGAGCCAGAATTTACCAAAGAGCCACAGTAATACATCAGCAATCCCCCAGCAGCTCCCCCGACCTGCTCCCAGCATCTCCCACCCACCAGCAGCCCTGCCAATCAGCGCCTCCCCCTCCCTCCCTGCACCTCCCGATCAGCTGTTTTGTGGCCTGCAGGAGGCTCTGGGAGGGGAGAGGGAGGAGTGAGGACACGGCAGGCTCAGGGGTGGAGTGGGGGCAGGGCCTGTGGCAGAGCCAGGGGCTGAGCCGTGAGCGCCCCCCGGCACACTGGCAAGTTGGCGCCTGCAGCTCCAGCCCCGGAGTCGGTGCCTTTACCAGGAGCCGCGTATTCACTTCTGAAGAGCCGCATGCGGCTCCGGAGCTGCTCCAGGCGGTGGGGATCTTCCTGCTCAAACCTGAGCGTGCCGAGCCCCTGTGATGCTAGCCAGGCCGAGCATCAGCCAGCTCCTCCTGGTATTCCCTTGCTAAGCACACGTTGGCATGCTTTCTACTGCCAGCCTAGGGAAGGCTTGGCCAGGGGTCGCCCTAGCAGGCTGATGGAACTGATGAAAGGCTGAGGTGGGAAATTCCCAGGGCTGATGGACCTCAGGAGTCCAGGCTCTGAATTAACCCCTTCCTGCCAGCCCTAGCACTCCTCTTCTCTCACACTCCAGCGGTGGGGTTTGGCAGCTCAGGACATACCTCCTCTGGGACCTGTGGAAAGGAGGAGAGAGAGATCAGGACCTGTTTGTGGGGAGCGGAGCCCCTGCCTGCTGCCTCTTGCGCTCAGTGCTGAATGGGGGGCGAGTGAGGAAAGTCACCCCACTAACAGGGCTTGTGGGATCCCTTCACTGGCTCTCTCTGGAGCTCAGCAGTGCTGCCCACATGTGGGTTGGGATGGGGCACTCCCCACCCCTAGGGAGTACCGAGCAACACCCAGGGGCTTACCTCGTAGACCGCAAAGCCGATGGTGTGCATGTCGCCCCCCACCTTCCGCTCCTTCCGCCGGTGCTTCTGCATCAAGGCCACCAGGAAACTGCAGGCCACCTCATCGTCCTCGGGGTCATCGTCCTCCTCCAGGAGCTTGATCTTGAACTGGGGGTTAATCCAGAACGTGGCTGCAGGAAAGAGGAGGCGGGATAATGCATTGGGTGAGCAGGCCCCACAGCCTCCTCCCCCATTGCACCCACTTCTCCACAGCGAATGCTACACAAGGGGTAGGCTCCTACATCCCCCACAGTGTCTCTGATCACCAGCCACTCCCTCCTTATCACAGGGCTCAGATTCGCTGGGCTACACAGTTTGTTCCTTGCCCAGGGGCTGCCCCCTGCCAGAGCAGAGACAGGCCCCACAACCCCAACCCCATGGCAGACCCACTCCCAGAGCATCACTGTGCTCCCTGCTCACACACATGAAAACTGGAGTCTTAGGGTATGTCTACCCTGCAATGTAAGCCCAGGGTTAGTAGAACTTGAGTTTGTGAACCTAGGGCTTGAGCGTCTACACTCATTTGTAACCCCAAACTGTTGAACCCTGGGCCCCAACCTGGGTCTCCATTAGGTGGGCACAAGTCCAGCTATCTATACCCCAGACTTCCTAGTGCCCTTCCAAAAACGTGGCTGCTTTAGCCCTTTGTTTGTGGTGCATTGTGGGAAAACCTGACTGCCCACCAAACCTGGCTGTCCAGAGGACAATGGAATTTGGCCCGTGGGATACTTTTGGCAGACTCCCAGTGCAGCATCTACACTGCAGAGCAACAGAGCTTGAACCCTGGGTCCTGGATTGACTCAGGCTTGGATCCCCCACCCCTCTGGGGTCTTGGGTTTGAGCCCTAGGTTTGTGTGATTTGTGTGTGGACGGAAAGGGGATTAGGCCTGAGTCTGAATTCAAACCCTAGGCTTACACTGCAGTGTAGACATACCCTTAAGGAACAGGCTGGTGGTGGGTGGTACCTGCGTGGTTCCTGCAGCCCCCTGCTGTGCTGCCTCGGCGCCAGGAACCCTCGAACAGGGTCGTGTGCCACTTGCTCAGGCCGTCCTTGTCCAGGGCATCAGGGGTCAGATTACAGATCTCTAACCTGGAGAACTCCCTCATGAAATCCTTGAAAGCCATCCTGAACATGGGGGAGGGGAGGCAGACAAAAGACTGAGACTCCACCCAGTTCAGGTCTCTCCACCAGGGGGTTTCTTCAGCGGTGCTGGGGGGGCTCCCAGTTTCCCATCCACGGGGCCCTCGCTTTCTTGGCTCTAACCCCCTTCCTGTGCCCCACTACTCAGGAGCTCTCTGACAGGGAAGAGTTACAGGGGCCACACTCAGGCGGTCCCATCCAGCCCACCCCCCATTACTGTCTGAGCCAGCAATGCTTGGGGCCAGCAAAGGTTATTCCCTCACATTCCTGTCCCAGCCCTATTTGCTATCACCACCCCAACAAGGCTGAGTGCAGAGGGGGGCTCCTCTGGGTTCATTGACAGCAGCCTGGAATAAGTGTCCCTCCTGCTGGCCCAAGCCCCACGCAGCCCAGCTGGGGTCCTTCGTATCATCAGCCTGGCTGCGTCCCGCCCTGAGCATAGGGTCCCTTAGCAGAGCTGCGCGCCGTGAAGCCCTCTGCCAATCCTCCAGCTCTACTTCCATCTTCGGGGCAACAAACCCCACCGGACTCCCTTGCCCTAACTCTGGGCCAAGAAGCAGGTGCTCTCAATGGCACGCTGGGGAGGGGGAAAGGCACAGCAGGACCACCACGGCAACAGCCTGCAACTGGGACAGGGGCGACAGGCCGTGGCGTGTGGACGTGCTACAACAGGCCCTGCTCGCACGCCTGGAGGGCTGGCTAGTTCCATAGCGTCTGGCTGGGTGGAAGGGCCGCAGAGGAGCAGAGTTATTAACTGGGGAGATGAAGACACTTTCCTAAGCTCCTGATTCGGTAGGAATTCAGCCCATTAGGACAAAGCATGTGATTCCCCGAGGATCAGAACCTTGTGGCCCCACCCCCTGTCTGGAACAGGTGCAGGCTGCCCTGCCTGCTGGAGAGTGGCACCATCTGTCTCTGCAGATACTCACCAGAACTCACCATCCTCCATTTTCAGCTGCAGCTCCTCCCTCTGGGTGGGGTCCACGTTGTCCCACTCAGAAGAGCTGGGATGGCAGGAGAGAGGCGGTTAGATAGGGGACACTAATACTGAACTGTGCCACCCCCCCCGACACGCCCCAGTGCCAGACACTTCAGAGCCCACCCTGGAGCTGCACCTTTATCTGCCGCAGGCGCATCACGCGTTGCAAGCTCTCTCTTAGCAGTGCCATGCAAACAGCACCTGGACTGCACACTACAAGACCATACAATACCAGCATGGCACCCGTTTCTCACCCACCCGTCGCACCAGGCTCCGGTCCACTCCACCTGACCCCAGGGATTTCTGATGCGAATGAGCTGTTCCTGGCGACCCCGGTACTCCACCTGGCAAAATTCAGAGGTCAAAGGTTAAACTGATGCCACTGGCTGAGCCATGTAATTTCTCTTGGTCCCAGGCAGCCACTCACCTCAGTGAAGCCTGTGACAGAGTAGGCATGCCCCTTCACCAGCTTCTTGAAGGTCACTGCTTCCATATCAAAGGCACTTGTGATCTGAGGGGAGAGGACAAGGAATTGGTGCATCTCCCCCTGTCCAGAGCCAGCACCTCCTCCTCTAGCTAAGGAGACACGGACACATGCTGCCTTCCCACAGAGAACCCCCATCCCAAGCTGCTCCAGCCCCGGGGAGGGGCAGGGCACCATCAACCAGAGGATCAGGGCTGGTGATGTGGGCCAATCTATTCAACTCCCCGCGACAGCCACCCACCCAGCCCCTGCTCCCTCTCACTGCAGCAGTTGCAACAAGGGCTCTGCTGGAGGGATAGCTGCAATGTGACACATTAGGAGGGGTTGAGAGGGCAGGGGGAGATGAATGAATACTGCCCACTTTGTGGATGCCTATAAAAAAAACACACCTAGAGCAGAGGTTGGGGGAGGAGGAAAGAATCCCTCTACTTCACAGTACATCCCCTGGGACCCTTCAGGCTGGGGGCTAATGCTGAAGCCCCCACTCTCTGGCTCCTCTCCTCAGAGGTTTGGATTGACCTGCCCCCGCAGTTGTTTAGGGGATTTTGGTTTTATGGCCCCCACATACCCGCTTGGAAATGGCAGATCAGTGCGTGCCGATTCAAAATTTCACCACAAGGGGGCATATGCCTGCTCCAAAACCCTCCAATGGGGCAGAGGGGCATGAATGATCTCTCTGCACCCACGAGCCTCCCCTGCCAGCAAGACTGGTCCCATCCAGATCCCCTGCCTGAGGTACCTACAGAGACTGTGAACCAGCTTTGTTCCCCAGCCCTTGCTTCTGGGGCTCAACAGGGGGCCATGCTGTCCTCAGGTGGGGGTGATCTGGGTGGGGCACCCCTGAAGCTACGGCCAGCCCTGCTGAGATGGTGGGAAGATACCAGCTGGGAGCTACCCGCTCTATCAAGGGCCTTGTGACACAGCTAAGGAGGATTTTACACCTACCCCCTTGGCAGCTGGGCATGGAGGGGGACGCAGGGAGCAATCTGGCCTCAGAGCCTGAGGTGGAAGGAGAAGGGGCCCCAAGCTCCCCACAACCCCTTAAGGAAGGGCAGGAAAGAGGAGCACCCCTTACGTCGATGGAGCAGCCAAGCAGGGATCCTCTATCGAGCGCCTTGTGGATGATCCTGGATAGGTTGCGGGGTGGCCGCTTGAGATCGTACATTTCTGACACGCCGCCAGTGAAGTCCTCAAAGCCCTCCGTGGTGCTACCCCCTGACAGGGCCTCATAGGAGCCGTTCAGTCTGCACACCAGACAGAGCCAGAGGATGAGCGGGAGGCCAGGGCAGACAGCAGTGGGACTCAGCAGCTGCTCCCCAGATCAGAGGAGCAAGCCCACTGGAGGAGACACCCCCAGGACAAGATCCCCAGAGATGTGCTCTCCGCTCAGTCCCTCGCCCTCTCGGACCCCACTGGCCCCAGGCCCAGCAGGGTGACACTCACTTGGCATAGGCCTTCTCCAGCAGGGCACTCCAGAACTCGGAGCACTCTGCCGAGTGCACAAACACCAGCTCCCCGTCCTTGGTTGGTAACCGGTCGTCAACCACCACGTCCACCCACTCGCCGAACTGCCAGATCTGGGGAGGAAGGAGAGTCTGGGGTGAGTGGGACAGGACCAGACTCCCGTGGACAGGGACAGCTGCAGAGCTTGGGGAAGAGAGGGGCCATGATAGGGCCCAGGAGTTACTCAGTGTAGATGGTCCTAGGCCAGGGCCATGGGGGAGGCTTGGATTCCACTCCGAGGCCTGGACCTACCTCGAGGGGCTCTGCAGCACCTGTTGTGGGGTGGGGAACTGCCCTGCCCTGGGCCTTACCTGGAAGTGGAAGATTCCAGCATAGTCCTCCTGGAAGCTCTGTCCATGGGGCACCACACGGTGCAGGAGATCCTCGTTGAGGGTGAGGGAACCAATGGCAGCCAACAGCCAGCAGTCACCTGGAGAGCAGGGAGCTGGGATCAGCCACCAGACCTGCCCCCAGCCTCTCCCTTCCTACAGCTTCCCTGCTGAGTCACTGAGACCAGAGATTGTAACCCTCCCCACTTCTACCTCACCCCCCTCCCGCCCTGGGCAGCGCCACATGGGATCCTCCAGCCTGCTGCCCATTATGATACAAGCGCCAGTTGCATCCCCTGGACCCACAGAACCCACTGAAGGAGTTAACAGGGGAGTGTGTGAGGGGAGTTACAGCAACTTCCTCCCAGGGATGCTCCACCCCCACAACACCCCTGATTAGCCATGTGGAGGCAAAAGGATGTGCCCCCCCCCCGCACCCGCCATCCTCCCATGTGCTCTGCAGGAAGGGACCAAGGGCCTGGTGAGGTAGCACTGACCGAGGGGGATGGAAACACAGCCCCCACACAGCCCCCATGCACATGCTGCCCCAAGATCCAAGCCAGGCATTGGGCACTGTGTCCAGGGGTTCACACTCCTCCCCAGAGCATCCGGGAATAATGGGGGAGGGCAGGAACTGCTGGGAGGCCAGCCAGCTTGTGCCTCACCCCCAGCTGCTCCTGTCAGTCAGAAGGGAACAAGCCAGGCTGCTCTGCTGCAGGCGGGAACCAGGCCGTGAGTGACAAGCAGCTGAGGGCGGAGACAACTGGGCGCCAGGGGAGACAGATAGGGTTACCACCTCCAAAATGCCAAAAAACTGGCATCCCCTCCCGCATGAGGCAAGCCCAACCCCCAACCACAAGGCAACTCTGCAGCTCCCCCTCCCCCAACTGCCACTTAAAGCATCTATGTCTAGTATATAATATCCATGTAAAAAAGAAAAAACCTGGCGGATTAAATTATTTTTCTGGCAACTGGCAAATCCAACAGGGAAATGGCACAAGCTGGGAGGGGCGGGGGAGCAGCAGAGAGTGGGCACAGGCTGGCAGGGGTGGGGATTCATAGATATTAAGGTCCAAAGGGACTATTATGATCATCTAGTCTGACCTCCTGCACAACGCAGACCAAAGAATTTCACCCACCCAGTCCTGCAAAAAACCTCTCACCTATGTCCAAGCTACCGAAGCCCTCAAATCGTGGTTTAAAGACTTCAAGGAGCAGAGAATCCTCCAGCAAGTGACCTGTGCCCCATGCTACAGAGGAAGGCGAAAAACCTCCAGGGCCTCTTCCAATCTGCCCTGGAGGAAAATTCCTTCCCAACCCCAAATATGGCAATCAGCTGAACCCTGAGCACATGGGCAAGATCACCAGCCAGATACCCAGGAAAGAATTTTCTGCAGTAACTCAGATCCCACCCCATCTAACATCCCATCACAGGCCATTGGGCCTATTTACCATGAATATTTAAAGATCAATTAATGGGATGCAAAGGGAGTGCCCAGGAGGCAGAACAGGGAAGCTCCCAGCAGGAGAAGAACCAGCCCTGGACTAGGGGACCCTGGACTGGACTTGGTGGCGGGGGGCATGCCCTGGACCGGACTCAGGAGCAGGGCCTGGTTTTGATATCCCTTTGGGAATTGTAAATATAGCCACGGCACTGGCACCAACTCACACACCATCACCACAGCAACCCTCAAGCCACTGGCTGCCCGCCCCTTGTGACTCAGCTCCCTAGCAACTTCCTGCCCGGGCGTGGCCAGGCCCAGAACACCCGCCACCCGCTCCACTCACGAATCCCAGCCGGGTGGAGGCAGCAGTGCCTGCCATGGGGACACCACAGAGTGGCCCAACCTCACCCCCGCTGGGCCAATGCCCCGCAATCCTGGCTACCAACTCCCCCTGCTTGTCCAGTCCTGTGGCCCCACCCCCAGCTCCACCAATGCCCCTCATTCCTGACCCACAGCCCTCCCCATCTTACCATTCCAGTCTTGGCCCATTCACCCAGCTCTGCCTATGCCTCTTGATCCTGGCCTGCAGCCTCCCACCTCTGCTCTGGCCATGGCTCTTTCCTGGACAGACTCTCATGTACTAACTGCAATTTTGGGCCCAGTTTTGGCTGCTGTAAGGGAGTTGGGGATCCTGCTACTCTCTTTCTAGAGACTGTACCCAGCCGGGCTCTGTGGCTCCCCATGCAGGTCATGCTGCTGTGCCATGGCAGCTTCGACATTCCCAGAGCCCCCAAGGGGTGCAACAAACTAGACACAGTAATCACTTCCCCAGACATTGAAAGGCAGCCATCTCGGGGGTGGAACATAGCAGCTGTTTAACACACATCAGCACACAGTATTTTAGGAGACCCTGCTCTCGAGATCCACGTGTTCAGACCGTATCTAAATCCTGCCACTTCTTCCTACGCAGCATTTAAAAAAATCTGGCTACACTATCAAAACCATCATCATCTCCCATCATCACTGCTCCTTGACAAATGCTTGGAAGTGTCCAAGTTCACAAGAAGAAAAGGAGGACTTGTGGCACCTTAGAGACTAACCAATTTATTAGAGCATAAGCTTTCGTGAGCTACAGCTCACTTTCACAAGGGTGTTGTAGGTCTGGAGTGTATTTATAGGAGTGTTGTATGGAAGACACAGGAGGTAACTGTCCTGCCCTGCTCGGGTACCGGTGAGTTTCAAGCTGGAGTACTGCATCCAATTCTGAGTGCCACACTTTAGGGAAGATGTGGACAAACTGGAGAGAGGCCAGAGGAGAGCAACAAACATAAGAAGTTTAGCAAATATGATCTATGAGGAAAGGTAAAAAAAAACCAAACAAAAACGGGGGAGGGAGGGTTTAATCCTGAGAAAAGAAGATTGAGGGGGGACCTGATAACAGTCTTCAAATATGTGAAGGGCTGTTGTAAAGAGGACAGTGACCAATTGTTCTCCGTGTTTTCTCAGGGTAGAACAAGAAGTAATTGGCTTAATCTGCAGCCAGGGAGATTTGGGTTAGCCATCAGGAAAGCTTTGGAATTGTAAGGATATCTCAGCGCTGGAATAGATTACCTCGGGAGGCTGTGGAATCACTGGAGGTTTTTAAAAACAGGTTAGATTAACACCTCTCAGGGACAGTCTAGGTTTCCTTGGTCCTGCTTCAGTACGGGGGGGGGGGGGGGGGACTAGATGAACTCTCAGGGTCCCTTCCAGCCCTACATGTCTATGATTCCATACCATCTTGCTCCAATTGAGCCTATTCAAAATGCTGCTGCTAAGATCACCTTGCCGGCTAAGATCACTCTGTGTCACCTTCCTCTTTGGGTCCCTCCACTGCCCCGCCCCCTTCTCCAAGGCATCAAACACAAGCTACTGTTTTTTAATCACAGCTCAGCCCCACTTACCTAATAACTCGAATATATTATCCAGACATCTACCTCTGCCAGCCTTTGCTGACCACTGGTCACCTTTGTGCTTTTTCCCTCGCTTGCCTGGAAGGCACTCCCTGTGAAAATCAGCAGAGCCACTGCATGGTCCTTCCAATTCACCTCCACCATGCTGCCCACAAAACACTATGCAAGCGAGCAGCCACCACCACCCATCACAGTCAGAGCACTGTTACTTTGACCTGTACCACGTTCGTTTACTGTTGTCTCTCATCACCTGCCAAGGTTGAACGCTCTTTGGAGCAGGAACTGGCTTATTACGGACATGTAGGCATAGTGCCTGGCACAGTGGAGCCTGGATTCCTGGCTGGGATGTCCACGGACTACTGTAACCAACAGTCAGTCACACACAGTAGTGGCGAAGGGGTTGCGAGCCCTTGCCCTTTGCATAGTGCTAAACGGGAGGGAAGTCCTTCTTAGATCCTGGCAAGATGGGAGGGAGATCCCAGAATGGAACCAGAGCTGCAGGGCTGGGTGGGATTATGGGGGAAGAACAGAAGTAATAGCAGAGTTGATTCAGCAGGGGCACTGGGGTCAATCCCCCAACTCCTGGAGAGAATGCTGGAAATCGACCCTTACAAAACCCTGGCCCCTGCCACCAGGATCCTGTCTTTGCACTTGAGAGGGCCCCACAATTTCAATCCATTCAAACACTCCTCACACAAACACCTCCTCCCCACTCTGTACCAAACCCCAGGTGCCGCTGTGCAGGGATTGGAGGGACAGTACTTACCCAAAGCCCCCTGGCAGATGTCTGTCCTCGTGGCGCCTCCAACAATAAACTGAGGGTCCCCCACGATTTCCTGCAGAGGGGCAGAGACACTCAAATACTGGTGCCAGATCTCAGCAGGATCCGCTTTCTGATCTCTACACAGCAGGTATCAATCAGCTGGGCTCTGGTTCAGGGAGCAGGGGTGACCACGAGTGGCAGTGTCTGACAGCACCCTTAGGAGAGAGGGGTGCCAACTGCCACCAGCAGTGGGTAAGGGCCTTGACTGTAACCACTCCAAAGGGATCAGTGGGAAAACATTTTGAGACCTGCTGCTGCAGAGCCACAGGCCCCAAACCTCGTTAGTGGCAATGGTATGAGGGCTTACATTGAGGGGCCCCAGTCACTCAAGGCAATGGGCTTACACACCTGCACAGGTCCGATTCCATCCAGAAAGGGCAGGGGTGAGACAGAGACCAACCCCCACATTTCAACGCCCGGATCTAACCGAGGGAAAAGGAACTCACTACAGAAGGCAACCGGTTCGGGGGGGGTGCAACAGACAGAACTCCCTTGGCACCCGTGGCTCTGGGCACCTGTGGGGAAGGAGAGTGTCTGAAGGAGATGAGGCCTGGGGCAGGCAGAGGGGTTTGGAGTGCTTGGCAGATTGTGGACCGGGGTTCAGGGCAGGCAAAGTGATCCAGTGTGTAAGGGACAGGGCGACAGCCTGGGTCACCTTGGCAGAGCAGCTCTCACAGTCCAGGGCCTCCTGGCTGAGTGGATCCAGATGGATGTTGTAGGCCCCACAGAGGAGAGAGCCAGGCACTTACCGATGGGCGCTTCCAGCGTACCCCCTGGGTCTTGCCAGAGTTTGGCCCCAGCTCCTTGAAGCCAAGGGCGGAGGGGACAGCTGGGAACTGGGGGTCCTCGAAGAGACTGCCGCGCTCCAGGCACTCCTGCTTCAGGGTGTCGTAGTCCTGGTTCAGGTACTTGACAGCATTGCTGTGCTCACCCACCCCCTCCGCTCGCAACCGGTCTCTCTGCAGCCGGGAGGCAATTCCCCCGAAGGGCATCATGGTGCAGCTGGCCAGGCACAGGCAGCGCTAGCTTCAGCACCTCCCCCTGTGATGAAAAAAGCACTAGGAGATGAGACATGGCACAGCAGTGTGTGTGGGGCAGTGGGAGGTGGGGAAGAGGAGATTCAGGGATGGCTGGGGACAGGACTCCCCCATGGGAACAGAGTTTGCAAGAGGAATCTGGGCTAGGCAGAGAAGAGACAGGTTGGGAGTGAGGGTCATGGGCAGAGCTGTGTGTGGGGAACCCAGGGATGGGATAGGAGGGGGGCTGCAGGTCAGGGGTGAGGGGCATCGGCAGAGCTGGGTGTGGGGAGCCCAGGGCTGGGATAGCGGGGGGGTGGAGGGGACTGCAGGTCAGGGGTGAGGGACACTGGCAGCTGTGTGTGGGGAGCCCAGGGCTGGTCTGGTTTGAGGTGCAATAGCGGAGCCTTTTGGAGAAGCTTGCACAGCTGTATGCTGGACTCTGACTAGTACTTCCAGCTACTACTTTAACAGGATGGAAAGTTTGTCTCAAATAAATTGGTTAGTCTCTAAGGTGCCAAAAGTACTCCTCATCTTCCTTTTGACAGACTGTTGTGAGGGAGCCCAGAAACCAAAGTGACCGAGCGTGGCAGGCCAGTTGGCAGTGCAGAAAGGACCCCTGGGGTGGCCTCCCACAGTCAGGGCCCATTCCCACACCCCAATCCATAGCACAGACACTGTCGCTTCTGTGTAGAACTGGGCCGTGGCGTTCAGCCTGACAGGCCACATTTCTATCCACAATAGTGTTAAGCCGAACAAACAGAGCTGCCCTGGACCCCAGCTGGGAGCAGATGGGGGTAGGGAGCGGCTCCGCTGCTGAAATTCTGCATAGAGCTACAAACAGCGATTTTGGACTTGTCTGGAAAGGGGCCAAGCATGCAGGAATCCTGGCCGCCTCAGCCCCCATTCCCCACACCAAAGGCAATGCACCCACTGTTCATCACTGCCCACCAGGACTTCAGGGCGACGAACTTTTCACTCCAGCGCTCTGTTCTTGCTGCTTACAGTGCCTCCTGCAGGAGCAGGCTGCGATCGGAATAGATGGGAGCCCTGCCAGACCCAACACTCCTGCCCCATTCCCCATAGTGCCTCCTGGGGGTGGCTGGGACTGGAATGGCTGGGAGCTGCCCCCAGAACCAACATTCTCCTTATGGTGCCTCCTGCTGGGGGAGGCTGGGACTGGAATACGTGGGCGCTCCCCCACCACCAGTGCTCCTGCTGGGGGAGGCTGGGACTGGAGATGCTGGGACTCTCCTAGACGACTGGTTTTCAAAGTTTGGGTCGCGACCCTGTACTGGGATGCAGAATACAAGGCACTGGATTGCCTTGCTCAGCACCCAGAGATCCTGGTGGGCAGTAAAAACTAGTAGTAAAACTAGTAGTCCCTACCCGGAAGCGGCCAGCAGCAGGTCCAGCCCATAGTGGCCATGGGGCTCTGTGTGCTGCCCCCGCCCCGAGAACCAGCTCCACACTCCCATTGGCCGGGGAGCTGCGGGTCGTGGAGCCCTTGCACCTCCACCTAGGAGCCGGACCTGCTGGCTGCTTCCGGAGGGCAGCATGGTCCGCGGCGCCAGGACAGGCGGGAAGCCTGCCTCTGCACCCCGCCTGCACCGCTGACCGGGAGCCACTGGAGGTAGGCCCACACCCTAATCCCCTGCCTCAGCCCTGAGCCCCCCCAAACCCAGATCCCCTTCCTGCACTCCAACCCCCTCATCCCCGGCCCCACCCCAGAGCCTGCACCCTCAGCCCAGAGCCCTCATCCCCTCCCGCATCCCAGCCCTGAGTCCCCCAAACCCAGAGCCCCCTCCTGCACCCCAACCTCCTGCCCCAGCCCAGAGCCCCCTCCCACACCCTGAACCCCTCATTCCTGACTCCATCCCACATCCCTCACCCCCATACGCCAACCCTCTGCCCCAGCCCTGAGCCCCCTCCCACACCCCAAATCCCTCTGCCCCAGCTCCATTGGGTCGCAGGCATCAACAATCTTCTTCAACTGGGTTGCCAGAAAAAAAGTTTGAAAACCCTAGACCCACTTCTAGCTATCCCTGCTGGTTGGTGGGGGGAAGATGTGGGTGATATTGTTCTCAGAGACAAACCATGAGGTGGGGGGGAAAGAGACTGGCCACAGTGGGAAGGTGGGAACTCCTCAGGGGGGAAGGGAGGGGGGTTTGGAAGTGGCTGCTCCTCAGGCTCCCCCTCCCAGGGATGGGCCCTGCAGCATTGTAGATTTTGCCTGCACTAGTCCCTTCCTTCTGGAGATGCCCTTGGCCAAGCGTGCATTGAGTCAACACATTTGGAGGGCCCATTAGCAAGTGGTGACATCTCTGCAAGGCTGCAGGCCAGAGCCAGCAATGCTCAGTGGGCTGGAGCAGTGGTTCTCTCTTAACCGACCCCCAGGGGGGTTGCAGAACAGGTTTAAGGAGGTAGCAAGTTCAGGGTGGGCATTAAGGGGTGGCAAGCAGGGCAATTGCCCAGGGCCCCACACCACAGGGGACCTTGTGAAGCTAAATTATATGCTTCAGCCCTGGGCAGTGGGACTTGGACTTCAAACTCCTGGAGGAGTTACAGGAGTCTGGAAAGGTGGAAAAGAGGGAGGATCCGGGGCAGCCCTCCTCCAGCAGGAGAGTGTGACTCAAACCAAGCTCAGAGCCGACAGGATGCATGATTCCGAGAAACAGAGATGACCTATGCCTGATGACGGTGGGGTGGGGGGTGGCACAACCCCAGAACAGCTTGAGTCCTGCCCCCCCACGCAGCCCCTTCCCCCAAAAAAGCAATGCCCGCCCCTTCCTGGAAAGCAGTGGCCCCTCCCTGCAGCTCCCAGCTATTCCTCCTGCCTCTGCCTCTCCCTGCCTTGTGAAGCTCACCGGCTGAGCCACCTTGCACAGAGGGGGCCTGGCCGCACCATGTGACCAAGCAATCTGGGGGGGGGGGGCATGTGACCCTGCATGCCCTCCCATGCGACCCTGCATGCCCTCCCATGCATTGCCTCTGCTGGGAAAGTACCATTGGCTCCAGGAGAGCCCCTCCCTACTGTTACTCACACCTTCTTGTCAACTGTTTGTAATGGTGACAGGTTTCAGAGTGGTAGCCGTGTTAGTCTGTATCAGCAAAAAAAACAGAGGAGTACTTGTGGCACCTTAGAGACTAACAAATTTATTTGGGCATCTCTAAGGTGCCACAAGTACTCCTCTGTTTTTTTGTCTGTAATGGCCCACTCTCTTACCACTTCAAAAGTTACTTCTCCACCCTTGATATCTTGCTCTTAATTGATTTATCTTGTTAGACTGACTTAACACATGGCAAAGCAACCCACGTCCTTTCATGTATTTATACCTGCTCCTGTATCTTTTACTTCATACATCTGATGAAGTGGGTTCTAGCCCACGAAAGCTTATGCCCAAATAAATTTGTTAGTCTCTAAGGTGCCACAAGGACTCCTCGGTTTTTTTTGCCTCCCTCTACGGGGTGCTACTCAGAAACCAAGTGACCAAGCCGGGGCCAGTTGGCAGTGCAGAAAGGACCCCTGGGGTGGCCTCCCACAGTCAAGGGCCATTCCCACACCCCAATCCATAGCACAGACACTGTCGCTTCTGTGTAGAACTGGGCCATGGCTTCCAGCCTGACAGATCACATTTCCATCCACAATGGTGTTCAGGAGGAAGAGGGGTATACGGGTGCAGGGGGACTCCAGAGTGCTCAGCCATCAGTCCCTGCTGGAGACTGGATGCCAGACCAGCAGGACCACAGCTCTGTCCTGGTCGGGTTGTGTGCAACTACCCAACTCCCACTAGTGCCAGGGACACGGCTGGCCCTCCCCCCACCAGTCACCAGCTTCAAGTTGCAGTGGGGGAGATTTAGGTTGGATATTAGGAAAAACTTTTTCACTAAGAGGGTGGTGAAACACTGGAATGCGTTA
Organism: Lepidochelys olivacea; assembly: GCF_965140295.1. NCBI lineage: Eukaryota > Metazoa > Chordata > Testudines > Cheloniidae > Lepidochelys > Lepidochelys olivacea. Next base: position 149,633,661 of record NC_140413.1, on the reverse strand, counting down.
CCTAGGGAGGTGGTAGAATCTCCTTCCTTAGAGGTTTCTAAGGTCAGGCTTGACAAAGCCCTGGCTGGGATGATTTAACTGGGAATTGGTCCTGCTTCAAGCAGGGGGTTGGACTAGATGACCTTCTGGGGTCCCTTCCAACCCTGATATTCTATGATTCTATGATTCCTGTCCCAAAATATGGGGGTGGGCCCCACAGCCAGCCAAGCCTGGATCACCTGGGCCAAACCCCAACCTCCCTTGCTGGGACTGCGACCTATTCCCCTCTTGGGTGAATGACGGATGGGCGGAGGTGGGGAGCCCACCACAAACCAGGTAAAGGCCTGCAAAGTCCCTGCCTCCGAAGGATTTAATCAGCACCTGGGGCCTGTGGGTTTGGGCTCCCCTGAGCACCAGGCCCCAGTGCGCTGTGCCACCCCATCCAGCAAGGTCAGCTCTGACCCACCTCGCCACTGCTCCAGAGCCTGCGCTGGGACTGCAGCCAGCGCAAGGTCCGTGGCAGCACATAGGAGCACTACTGAGCATGAGGCGGTGGGCACTGGCTGGCACACCCAAGGCCTCGCTTTGAGGACTGGCACTAGGGCCCGCGGAAGGGGAGGCCGCAGGTAAAACATCACCCCGAGGACCTGCTGGAATTCCCCTCAGAAATGCTGGCTTGTCCTCATCTCACAGGGAGCGACACTCGGGAGGACTAGCGCTGGAAACACACAAGAAGTCTCCTTGCACACGGCAGCAGAGGGACCCTGGTGGAGCAGACCCTTCCCACCCCCACTCTTCCCCAGCTCAGACAATCACCCCAAGCTACCCCCAGGACATCTCACGGCAACGGCCAAGCTGGGCTCCATTTTCTGCTGCCAGAAATCCTGCCCTGGGGCCCGTAACACTTTCCCCACAGCCTCCCTGCTGCCAGCCACGATCCTCTCCATTCCACCCCTGCCAGAACCCCCCAGAATGGCAGGGGACCAGGCACCTAGCAGCCCAGTGCTGAGAGACACCCCGCAACCCTCAGCACAAGACAGCGTGGACGGAGCCGGGCCACAAGGAGGTCTCCCTCGATCCTGGGGGTTCCTGCGGTTACCAGCAGGGAATGGATGGCATTGGCTGGGACAGCTCTTGGCAGATCCCATGCTATACTTCTGCTGGCTTCCTTGGGATGGGCAAGAGACTGGGCATTGAACACAAGGTGCATGTGGCTCCTGCCCCACAGAGCTGCCCTATGGTGGCACTGGCTGTATCTGTTCCAATGCTCATTGAGGTGGGGAGGGAGAGAATATACCCTCCCCCCGCAGCCCCAACCACCCTTCATGCCCCTGGTGCCTGCTCCTCTAACATTATGAACTCCCGCCTGCATGTCCAGTACCCCTTTCCCCAGGCAGTACCAATTCTGCTCCTCTCCCCACCCCTGTGCCCCTCCTTGCCACAATATGAATCCCCTTTTTCGTCCTTGCACCTGGTGCCACTCCCACGCAGTTCCCAGTGCCAACTCCCCACCCCAGGGTCCACAGCACTAGCATCTCTGTGTGCCCAAGAACCTCACAGCGACACCATCTCAGTGTACCAATCAAGTACCTTCCCATCCAGGAAGCCCCTGGGCTAGCTCCTCCTGTCTTTGACTAGCAGGGCAGGGCAGGGCAAGGAACACCACTAGGCACAGTCATCCGTGCTGCCTTTGTTTCCTGGCTTGTGGTTTCCCCTGCCTCGAGCCTCCTCATGCTGTGCCTGGCCCTTTCCTACTTCCCCAGCAGGCCTGTGCAGCGCTGATATGGGTGTGAGCATGCTCTAGCCATGGCAGTGCCACTCCAGGGAAAGAGCATTCCCCAGCGGCAGCACCAGCCCCTCACCCACTGCACTGACAGCGCTACATGCCCCCTCCCTACTGCACATCCTCATGCCAGCAACGGCTTGCCCAAGTGACTCAGACCCCGACTGACTGTTGCCCTGCAAAACAATGGTGCCAGGCTAAGCATTGTGTGAAAAGCCCCACTTTGCTCCTGGGGTTTAGCTCCCCGTGGGTGGAGCTCTCTGATCCTCCCTTCTGGCTGACTGGCTCCAGGAACCAGATGGGAAAAAATAATTGGGGGTCATCTCTTAAGTGCCACCCACTTGTGACCTCAAAATGAGCTGCCATTCCCAGTCACGCTGCATAGATCTTTATAGACCAACCCTCCCTCTCCAACCCTGTGGTGATAAGCAGTAAAGTGGTTAATGCTGACATTTCCATCATCAGCTGAGTGAACAGCCCCTCCTCACCCCCAGGGGGCAGTCACCCTCACAGAGCGATGGTTTCAGGCTGTCTGCAGACTCAGGCAGACTTCCCTGCACTAGTGACACTCTGGGAACGTTTTCATGCTTTTCTTCATCCCCAGGGGCCTAAAACTAGCAACCTCTTTTGTAGAGTTCCTGCACCCCTGCTTCCTCTTCAAACATTTATAGCTCCTCCCAGCTCTGCAGCAGCCCCCTGTGGATAAGCTGAGCCTTGCCCAGAAGGCACAGCCACAGCATAGGTTATTATTAGCCTTGTTATTCAGTGTATTTTGGAAGGCCCTGATGGCTGCTGTGCTCACAAAGGAGGTAACCAGAAGCTGATGCTGGAGTCCTCCTGAGTGCAGAGGGAGTGAAGAGCATTTCAGACACATGGGGAACCAGTCTGGATGCCAGCTGAGCAGGAGCAGACAGAGGTCTCCCTGCAGGCTGGTGCTGATGGAGCCAATGCGTCCCCTGGGTGGGTATATAGGGTGCACATTTCTGGATGATGCTTCAGAGAGGCACAAGCCAACTGTTGTCCAGGGAGTGCCCAAAGCCATCTCTGTACCTGGCAGGCCCCCTCCAGCAGCATCCATCTTTTTGATGCCACGGGGCAATTCTGGCTCCACAGACTCCTGGAAAATAGGCCCCCAGAAACACACTGCTACCTGAAATACTGCTTCAGCCACACAGCTTGCTCCCCAGCCCAGCTATAGCAATAGGTTTCCCCATCCCTCCATGCAGTGCCTTCTCCTCAGTGTAACAAGTCAGTGACACCAGGGCTGACTCTCACCCTGGGAATCCCTGAGCTCCCTTTCAAAGTCCTCCCCTGGCGTCACTCCCTTCCCCAAGCCCTGCACGGTGCCAATCATCCGAGCAGTCGGGAGCTCTGGAGCAACGCATGACTAGGACAGCTTGCTACCCCCCTCAGAACTGGCGACCTCGGCTTGTTCCAGCGTACGCTGGCAGCACAGCGAGGTTTTCAAGGGGAAGCACAACTGCCCTGTTTGTTTGGTTTGGAAGACGCCTTCCCTGTTCCTTCCGACACAAACCAACTGGCCCTTCCAGTCCCCAAAGGCCTCCCTCCAGCAGCTAAACAAACCCTACACCAGGAGTGGAGGATTAGCCATTGGGCCAATTGGGCCTGTGCCCAAGGGCCTTGGAAAAAAGGGTGCTCCCAGTGCTCCTGCTGGGGAGTGGGATCAGGGCACAAGGGCTTGCTGGAGCACTGGGTGGGCAGAGCAGGGCAAGCCCCCAGGCCACAGCCTCATTTCCCTGGCAGGAGCACGGGGTGACTGCAGGCGGAAGGCGTGGAGTAGGGAGGGGCCCCAACTTGCCCCCCCCCAACCCATATCCGTTCCTGTACATCAGTTCTGTCTTCACTCAGCCTCCAGCGACGTCATGCCCAGACTGAGCCCTACTAGCTGGTGGCTGCAACCATTATTGATCAGGGAAGGAGCACTGGACTCCTGGGTTCAAATCCCAGCTCTGCCACTGACTCACTGTGCACCCACAGGCAGGCGATTGGGTTTCCCCGGCTGCACAGTAGGGTTTGTCTCACCAATTCCCCCTCCACCTTTGTGTTGGGACTTGGCTTCTCCAGTCTCCCTGCACCAGGGGAGACTGGCCCCCAGCTAGACCTTGGATCACCAACAGTTCCTACCAGTCAGGTTGCCACCATCCCAGCCACCACTCTGGGGACAGCTCTTTCAGATGTGCCAATCCCCTCAGGTGGGAACAGAACTCAAAGCTTTGCAGAACAGTGCACTGGGATCCCCAGTGTGACGCTGACACCCAACAGCAGGGTGACCCAGCAGGCAGACCCTTATTCAAGTGCACAGGAGGAGTTCAGCTCTGTACAGAACCCAGGTGACTGTTCCGGGGGGAAGTCCAGGTCCCTTTGTTTTCGGCCTGTGATCACAGGGGCGCCCCTATACACACAGTTGAGGGTCCAGCTGTTCCCACCACTGCTGGTCCCCAGGCATTTGAGGGAGGCTCCTTGCGGAGCTGACCAGGTCAGCCAGAACTGAAGCCATTGGGCTTGGAGGGTGCTGCCCACCAGGTGCGGAGTGGATGCAGGCCTCATTTCCTGCAACAGCCTCCCATGGCTGGCTGGAGGTGGGTAGCGCTTGATGCAGTAGAGCATGTACTAAGTATCTAGGACAGGCCTGCCTCCATGTCAACCCGAGAGATTTGCATCAAGGGCCTGCTGCAACACAACAAGCACCCTGCTTACCATCCCTGCCTGAGCTGGGAGGGCACCAAGTCTCTGCAGTAATGACATCCAATGGAGAAGGGGGTAACTCCAGGGACTAGAAAGATAAAGGAAACAGGACAAGCAGTCCCAGGGCTGGATTTACTGCTGTGTGTGGCCGAGCCCTCCTCACTCCATGAGGAATCCAGCACCCAGGGATGGCTGCTCAGACAGCACAGAAGAGCCCAGGAACTGTGTCTAATTCAAACCAGGCCTGGAAGCACCTGGCCACCACACCCAGCAAAACATAAAAAGAGTTACCAAGGCTTGCATGGCACGTTCTCTCCAACCAGCCCAAGGAATGCCACACCCCAATCCCAAACTACATGTAATACACACTTGGTCACCCAGCACCAAAGTGCAGCCACTTCTGGGGTGGAACACACCAGACAGCAACACTACACATAAGAGCTCAAGGCAGGCACCCACATGAAACAACAGGACTAATGGAAGGCACAGTGCAGTTACCCAGGCTGGGATCTGGCCAGGCCAAGGGAGTTCACATCAGTTCCATGGAAACACGCCCTGGGATCTTTAGTAACCACAAAGCCGCCAGGGCCAGTCTTACACCTCAGCTGAGCAAATGGAAAGACGCTGTCTTGAGAGGTGCTTGAGCTGCGGGAGATTGTTCCAAAGGGTGCTGGGCCCAGTACAGAGCCTTGGAGCAGGAAAGCTATTTCCTGCAAACAGCTGGGAATGGGAGCCAAGAAGCAGACAGACCGCAATAGCCTCCCTCACGCATAGCCTCCCCCAGCTCTCACATAGCCCCCACCCCGATCAACTGTAGACCCCAAGCTCCACAGGGACCATGGGCTGCAGTCTCCTCTATCGAGGCACTCACAGGGCCCCCACTGCTGCAACACATCTGCTGCCAGAGCCAGGGAGCTCATTTCTCAGCAACCTCTCCCTTCAGAATGGCAGGATCCTCCCCAGGTCGGCCTGTCCCGCCCCCACCGAGAGGCTCCTCTCCAGACAGGGCGCATTGGGGAACAGCAGTACTGCCAGTTAGGAAGCGTGGGTGAGGGGTGGAAGAAAGAGCTGCCTAGGATTTCCCCTAGGCTGGCACTCCCAGCAGGGCAGCCCTGCAATGCACAGGGCGGGCGCTCCCAGGGCATCGCTGTGCAGCACTGGGGAAAGGCTGGGGGGCGGGGGAGGGGGCAACTCCAGAGCTGGAACAACGATCCGGTTAACAAGCCACCCCCAGCCCAGGACCCAAGGCAGGTCTGAGGCTGAACACCCATATCCTCTGCAGTCCCTGCCTGGCTCACAGCCACTGGGTGCAACACAGCAGCTGGCTTCAGCCCAGAGCAGCTTCCCCTTGCACATGCCATAGACACTCGCAGGGCGGGGGGCAAAGAGAAAATGCCACTGCTGCCCTCCCAGGTGCAAAAGGGGGGGTCCCCTTCCCCCCACTCGTGCTGAGGGAGGGGACCCCCAGGCCTGGAGCACAGACTTCTAGCCAGAACCCTGCGAGCCCCTCCCCATCTTCAGCGCTCTAGGGGGAGAGACCTGTGCCATAGGCCGGTGCCACCGCCCTGACTCACCTGATCATTTCCCTGAAGCAGCTGCCACAGCCAAGAGGAGCGAGTGCCCAAGCCAGGGAGGGTCCCTGCCACCAGCCCCTCCCTCCCAGGCAGGCCCTGAAATTAGCAGCCTCTAGAGCTGAGCTGTTAATCGGCTCCCAGCATGGCCGGAGGGGCTGAGAAGAGCAGAGAGACTTACTGTGTGGGCTGCTCCCGGGGGGGCCCTTCCCTCTCTTCTCCTGCCTTGGCCCCGCGCGGGTGCTGGGAGCCTCCCTCGCCCCGGCTCGCTGCAGCAGAGGCGCTAGCTCGGCTGCTGGCTCTGCACAGAGGAAAGGTGGGGTTTGGCCTGGTGGCAGGATGTGCGGAGCATGCAGCTTAGATTGAGTGGGGGGGGGGGGGCGGTACGGGCAGAGAAATTAAAGGCACAGCAGCTGCTGTCTGACTCCCTGCCCTGGAGCTGCTCCCTGGAGAAGCCCAGGCTTCCCCTTCCCCGCCCCACTTCAGGATTTCCCCCCCGACTGGTGTTTGCCCAGCCCTGTGTGCCAGGCTGCAGATCCTGCACCGCCCTTCGGCTGCGTCAGGGCATGTTACAAGGGGTGAGGAGACTGAACAAAAAGCCTCAGCTCTCTGAGACGCCTGCCAAAGGGATCCTCACTCCAAAAGCAAGGCGCCTGCACCAGTGATGGATCCAGAGGGGCTGGCCCTGGGGTCAGCAGAAGACTCCGAGCCTGGCTCCCACCACGGGCTGAAGCAGAGGCTCCGACCGTCCTGGATCCAAACGCAGAGGATCTAACCCCTGAGTGAAGGAGAACCTCCATTAATAGTATAGAGTCTATGACACACACTTGAGTAGTTCTGATTCCATCTAGAAGAGGGCATACAAAACACTGCCCAGCTTTCCTAGCCTGCATGCCAACCACACGCACTTTGCAGACATTAATTAACCTCATACCCTCCCCACATTAGAGCGCTCAGGATCATCCTCCCATGTTCCAGATGGGGAAACTGAGGCAGGTGACAAACATCCATAGTAGCATCAGAAATATAAGCCTAGCCTTCCTGGCTCCCACTCACATGTGCAGGCCACTGGAATTTGCTGCCCTTTTCCTTCCCCGATGAGGAGGTCTCTCTCACCACCATCACTTATGCCTCTTACAGCCAGGCTGTGTGTTTCGCTCATTCTCCAATGGCAGGCCACTCCTCTCACACAGCCTGGGACGTCCCGGGGCTGGACCTTGCTTCCCCAACACCAAGAGCCAACTGGATCCTTCCCAGCTGTTCACAGGACAACTCCAGCAGCTCCAGGCACTTTTCTGACAACTGCCCTGGACCTGCTGCATGAAGGGCAGTGATCACTGGGAAGGGCATTGCCCATGTCTCCAGGGTCAGAGGATCCCCCACCTCAGAGAGCAGCCCACCCACAGCGCTTAATGCCCCTCAACGGGACCAGATCCCCTGCAGGGCAGACTAGGAGTTAATGCACTGAAATGAAATACCTGATAGCCTTTGTAGTAAGATGGGGCCCTGAAACATAAATCCTTATATCAGAGGCCCGGTATGAGGCCTAAAGCCTGAACTAAAGTAATGGTCAAGACTTTGCTAAAGCAAAGCGAAGCTGTGAGCAAGAGGCAGGCCCTGCTCACAGAAGCTGGCAAGGAAAGGACTGACGTTGCAAAAAATATATATATATATATAGCTAAAAGGTACTGGACCACTAGCTATCAGAATACTCAGATACTTGCACATTCCACACGCATAACAAGCAACAGGCTGACGCATCCCAAAGATGGTCAAAAGAGTAATATGATGGATAGAGTTGTTTTGTTCAAACCAACATGTACAAGGAGAGAGGCGGCACCTGGCTACGTAAAGGGGTTGTACCTTGTTATGTAGAGGGGTTGCACCTCAATACGTCAGGAGTGATGTGTAACTTGTTTGTACCTGTGTATAAGAATGCATCCCTGGGGCGGTCTCTCTGTCCGGCCTAGGGGCAGTGAGTGGAGTGTCCCACCACTGACTGAGCTGTGTCCATTGTCAGGGAGCATATATGTACTAGCAGAACTGTAGACATCTGATCCGGGGAGCTAGAGACTGTTTCATTTGACAATAAACCTGGCCGGGTGCCTTCGTACCTTATCGGAGTCTGTGGTCATTGGGGCTTCTCTCGGGGTCTCCTGTGTCCGCTATCTGCGCAGAGCCAGGGCAGCGCACAGAGGGAACACGCACGCAGCCAACTGTTAGCAACATTGGATAGAGCGGAGCACCACACTGGCGGTGTCTGACAACAGCCTCTCCCTCAAGACACCTCTGAAAGGATGGACAAGGCACGGTGTCGTTCCCCTCACCCCTGGTAATACAGCCGGGGGGAGGGAAGGATGTGCTGCACACAGGGGCCTGGAGGTGTGTGTGTCATTGCACACATGGGGGTCTGTACAATGAGTTTGGCTATACAGGTGTATGCTGCATGTGTAGCTTTACAGGAACATATGGGTATACAGGTGAGTGCAAGGGACTGCACGGCAGTATTGTGCCCTGGGCAGGCACACAAGCACGGAGGGGGAGGGGGAGGGGGAGGCCTTTACACATGCAGGGCAAAAGTGCTGAGTGAGCGTGTAGGACACTGCATGGCACTGTCTGCGCAGGGCAAATTTATGGACTGGAGGGGTGGGGGGTGGAAGGGCGCCTGCACCTGCCCTGGACCTGCTGCATGAAGGGCAGTGATCCAGCCAGCATCCCCTCCCTGGAGCACTGGGAAGGGCATTGCACAACAAGGGGGTGTTGTGCGTGCTGCACTGTGCGACCGTGCAGCGAACATGGCTGGGTGAGTCCTGGCAAAAAAAGCTCTGGCTCAGTGTCTGCTTTAAGCTCACCTGAGCCGCCTGTTTGTTTATTTTTCCAAGGCGCAGGAGAGGCAGGAGCCAGTGAGGGTGGGGATGGGAGAGAGGGAGCAGGTTTCCCCTGGAGGACAGGTTTGCCTTGGTGGTTTGACCAGGGCATAATCCTGTGGCTGACAGGCTAAAGCAGGCAGTGATGGCCAGGTACTAATTAGAACTAGCTGCAGGAAGGAAAATGCCCCAGGGGCTGTGTGTGAGAGAGAGCTAAGAACGGGAAGATACAGCCCTGCTGTAAAGGAGTCCCAACCCCAGTGACATTGCATACTTAGAGCAGGTTAGGTTTGGCTGAGGATCTTTGCTTTCACCCCTTCCAGCCTCAGTCTACTTCCACTGAAGTCAGTGGGAGATTTTGCGATTAGCTCCAAGGGAGCAGGATTGGGGTCACAGCCCCTAAGAATCCCCAGCCAGATGGCTGCATTAATAGAACACCCTGCTGGGACCCCTTCTGTTCTAGGTGTCACCCACTGGTCCAGGACTAGCTCCAAAATACCCAGCAGCCTTTTGTGGGACTCACAAGAAGCTAGGAACCAGAGAACAAGGGCCTTTGCCCCGTGGACTGGGTCAAACAGACAAAGCTAGGAAAGAACAAGGCAAGCTGAATGGAGCTGCAGAACCACTCCCGGTTCTGCTGGAGGCCGTGCTGCCAGGTCCGAGGGAAGAGCCACCCTGGCTGAGGGAAAGAGCTAGCGGCCTACCCTTTCAGCCCTTTTTATTAGCCAGGGGACAGACATGGAGTAGCTCAGCTGCAGAGACAGCGGGCATGGCCCAGATGGCGCGAGATGAGTTACTGAGCCCTTGTAGGAGGGAGGCAGGGGTGTTGGGACCTCTGACCCTGAGAAGAGACGCAAAGGCAGCCTTCGAGAACTGTGCATTTATTGCATGTGTCGGGCAGCCTCTGGGTGGGTGGAGCTGCTCAGTGAGCCCATCAAGGCCCCAGGCATGGTGAGGAGCTCAAAGGCACCCCAGGAGCTGGGCGATGGGCTCATTCATTCTGGTTCCAGTATGGAAAAGCGCTTCCCAAGTTTCAGGGTTTGCTGAATTGTCCATTAGCTCTAGGCCCTGCCTCATCTCAGACCAGGAGGTGGGAGCAACAAGGGCTCCAATGGGGGACACAAGGGGACCATTTCAAGTGGGAACAAGCAGTGAGTAGGGGGTATAGTCAGTGACTTACGGGGGATGCTGGAGAAATCTACACCCCTTGCCCCCAGTCTCCCTGCCCCTCTGGGGCTGCCCTGTCAACTCCTTTCTGGGGCTAGTGTTTCCCCTGTTAATCTACAGCTACTAGGGACCTTGCTTTGAGCTCCCTGCCTTGGGTATCCCCCTGGGCCACAAACCCTCCTTCCCAGAGGAGCTGCTCCGGCTCCTGCTGAAGTCAATGACAGTCTGGGCACTAATTCTAGAGGAGCAGGAATGGGCCAAGCACCTCAGTGGAGAGGTGCAGCTGGTGAGCGGGCCTGCCCTGGCAGAAGGGTGCCTCATGACCCAAGCAGAGAGAGAATGGCCCCTGTTCCTTTAAGAGCCCAGCCCTCTCCTCCTCTTATTCTAGTGACACTCAGCTGCTTTTTCTCCAGAGCCATAGCGCTCTGTGTGAGTCAGGCCTCAGCTACGCCTGGCTGGCGCCACACCCAGAGCAGGGCCTGGATCCCTCCTGCCCTGGAGGGACATTTGCCAGGAGTGGCTGAGTCCTGCCCAGGCTGCTTGGCTAGAGCAAAGCAGCCAGGCAGCCCCCAGCAAAGGGGGGCCAGGACCCTTCCATCTGCCATTGACATAGCTAGAGCAAGCCACCCCGTGATTGCTCCGTGAGCGCCCTCTGCTGCCAGGAGCTGGCATTGCTGAACCCAGCCCTCCTCGGGGCCTGCCAAGGAGCCTTGGCTCGTGCCCCATGTGTGACTGTCCCTGCCCCAGGAGTCCAGGGCTGCCCAAGCGTATTCACAGCATGGGCCATATGTCGATAGAAAAATGTTTTGTGGGCCCCTCCACCCCATTTGTGCTCATGCCCTGCCAGTCACCATCACCCAGGATGCAGCTCCCTTCCAACCTCTGCATTGCATCCCTGGAGTCACTAAGCTCCCTGGGATATGTGCCATCAAGAAGGGGCTGCTGCTCTTTAATGGTCTATCATGCAATCGGGGTTCTGAAAACAAACCTTACCCTGCTTCTCTTTGCTCTTCATTTCCTCCCCCTACATCTGTGCTGGCCCCCCTCTCCCTGGCATGTGCCTCCCTGGGGCTTGGCTCCCTTCTCTCCTACTCACCTGAAAGGGCTGCCCCGCCAGACTCCTCTTCTCCACGCCATGCAGCCCAGCTGCATCACCCTCTTCTCCCCTGCACAGTGCTCTCCTCCTGGTGGCTCTGGTCCCTGGGAGGGGCACCTCTTTCCTGGGTAGCAGCAGGCCCTGAAGAGGCAGCCAGACTGGCTCCTTGTTCTTTCCATCTGCTTTGACATGGTTTCCTTTGCAATGAAGAGTCTGGAGATCGGTAGAACCAGCTGGAGACAAGGAGGTGCTAGCCCCCAAGTGACCTGACAGCTCTGTACAAAGCAGAGGCTGGGACCCGCTGCTGTAAAAGAGCGATAATCTGTCCCGGGCACAGAGAGGGAACTACAGCTCACCCAGACACAGTGGGACCCCCACACCAGCTGATTTCTCCGCTGAACACACTATTGCTTTGCTGCAGCACCTCAGGCTCCCAACCGCTTTAGCCATGAGGGGCTGCTCCCCGGGCATTGGCAGCGCTTTGAACTGGTGATGTGGTCTGGAAGTGCCAAGAGTTGCCAGTGGGAGCATGCAGCCGTGGGCCTGGGGGTCCTTTGGGCAGCGCAGGGAGGGGAAGTGTCAGGGGATTCAGCAAGGTGAGACTGAAGAGCGGAGGGGATGGGTGGGGGTTGGTGTATGATTCAAATATTCCTAGAGATAAGGAAGCTTCAGCTGGGCCCTGCCTGCCAGGTGGGACTGTGTGGTGGGTTGCAAGAAGACCCACTCCCCCTTGCCAGACACCTGGCATGTGCATGCAGAAGCTAGGCCAGGTGCTGTCAAGCCTAAGGGGCAGCACAGACACTGGGCAGGGGGCTGAGGGAGCACAGAAAAGCAACAATAGCCACCCTTTCTCTATAGCCAGAGAGGGGACACTGGGCTGCTGAGAGCACACACACAGAGTGGGTAACACAGACACCAGCCATGCACACCACATTCCCCAGAGGCCTCAGTTCCCTTCTGTCTCCCTACAAAAAAGGGTGAGATATTGGAGCCAGCCCGTAGATAGCAGGGGAGGCCTAGGAGCTGAGGCTGGGAGGTGCCCCCACACCACTGGTTATTGGACTGTTACCCCACCAGCAAGCCCCCCCTAAACCCACTGCTCAGGCAGAAAGCGAGGACCCCCTTCCACACATGGCCGCCAAGGGGCTCTCGCTTCAGGCCCCACCTTGGGGCTGCTGAACCTTACAAGGACTGCTTCCAGCCTCTGCCACCGGGGGGGGAGGAGGGGCAAATGCCGCCCCACACCTGTCTTCTCTCGGGCAAAAGGCCCTGTGGGAGCTAACCCGTGGAGTGGGCTTGAGTGCAGCAGCAGGCAGCAGCTCAGGCGGGGCGGGCAGGACTCAGGGTGTGGCAACCAGGAGCCCAGGCTGGGTTCTGGGTGGGCGAGCCTGAGTCTATCCTGGAGGCAGAGAGGAAGATGGTTTGGGGGCCTGGAACATGTGTGGCTCCAGGCCTGCCTGGCCTTCCTACAGCCCTGTCAGCACACTAACCAGGGGGAAAGGGTCATAATTAAGGCTGGGCAGAGCCTCCCACCCCCAGTGGTGTCTGAGGTCCAGCTCCCAGCTCTAGGCGGAGCCTCCCAGCATGGTACTCATGGCTTTGGGTGCCAGCCCCAGGCAGAGCCTGCCCCCCTCCCCCCTGCCTGAGCCACTGGGTTCTGACTCCAGGCAGAGGTCCCCTCCCCACAGTACCTGTGGCTCTGGGGTTTGGCGCCAGGCATGGCCCACCTCACATGCAGTGCCCAAGGATCTGGGCAGTGCCCTCCGCACACATGGTACCTGAGGCTCTGGGCACCAGGTAGAACCCGCCACCCCACATTGGTGCCCGTGGCTCTGCATCCGCCAGTGCGAACCCATCGACACAGAGAGGCTGGCAATCTGATAAGTTCAATTTTTTTTTCTTTTTTACACAAATATATACAGGGTATTATACACAGCTCGACTCAGACACAGTGCCAGTTAGAAGACAGCTCCCCTTCCACCCCCCAGGCAGTGCCCAGGGACTGCGCCCAACAGCTGCACATACAGAGCAACTGCAGCCTGCCCGCCACACTGGGGTGAAGGGAGTGGTGCAGATGGGAATAGGCAGCCGTGGGACCAGCATCCCCCCTGTTCCCCTGTCTGGACACGGGCACTTAGAGCCCTGTGCTTCATTTCCCCCAGGCCAAGCTAGAAATCAATCAAAATGAAACAATGTGCATTTCAGCAGGGAGCTCTAGAGGGGAGGGGAAGTCTGCCTGAGGAACCCACTGGGCCCACCCTCTCACAGCCACTACCACAGAAGAACATGCTCCAGCCATCAGCTAGCTGCTAAGAATGAGCCAGGGTCTGAGCCCTTCATCCCTTTGTCTTCCCCCATCAAGGAGCAAGTCCTGCTATTGCCTCTGTCTCTGTCATTCCTATTAGAGGGGCAGGGTAAAGGAAGGACATCTGGTCTCTGTTCCAAACTGTCTTGGACTTGCTGTGTGACCTTGGGCAAGTCTCTTCCCTGCTGTGCCTCAGTTTGCCCCTCCGTACCATGGGGATGACAAGTCTGACTGCCCTCCTGGGAGCAGAGATGGGGAGGGCTGAGGCTTAACTCTTTAGTGTCTATAAAGTGCTTTGAGCTCCTGGCTGGAAGTTGCTAGCAAAGGACCAAGGCAGGTTATTACTGCCTTTCCTGGAGTCTGCTCCGACGCACCCACTGGGCTCCAAGCGCTGCTCCGGCTGAAGTTAATTGGAGCAGTGTCCACGTAGGGTGTGCAGTCAGGGCTGTGGCCAGCAGTGGCCAGTGAACAGAGCAGCAGGGTGAGGGAGGCAAGGGAAAATAAATATAGCTTACCAGCAGGGAGGTTTATTTTGGGTTCCTGCTGCTCACTCTGCCTGGCATGCAGCCCCCTGTGCAAATCCAGCCTAGCGCGGGTTTGGTGCTAAGGGTCGGAGGGAGGTTTTTATGCCCAGCAGGCAGTGATGTCCCAGGAGAGTCTCACAGCAGCATGTTACACTCACCCATGGGACCAAGTTCACAAGAGGGATGCAACTCTCCCGGGGACTGGGATTCCAGAGCTGGGCAAGGCATGATGGCAGAGGCTGCTTCTCACGCTGCCTGAGCAATGGGGACAGGGAGCCACAGCCCTATGCTGGCAGGAACCAAACACACAGGAAGGGTCATCCAGGCTCTGTACCAGGGCCAGGGAATGACGGTCAGCCCCAGCGCCTGTTGGTAGCTGGGTTCAGTGCCCAGCTGCACTCCACAGCAGTCAGGGAAAGCTGACCCCAGTCCTCCCCCTTGCTGGCCCCGCTGCGCAGACACAGGACAGCATGGGGGGCGGCGGCAGCTGGGTGTCAGTTTTTTATTTTAAAGGGGGGGGGAAATGTACAAAATAACGCCACTTAAAACAATGCCACATGCCCCATGGTGAGTCCCCACCACGGCCCGACTGGGATCCAGCTACTGCAGATGTGAAAAGGCCGTGCTGGGGGAGGGGCTCCCTCTTCTCCTACAGGCTGGCTAGGATACACACTCATGCTAGCCCCTACGCTCCCCTCGCCCTGCGAGGGGTCCTCCCACTATCCTCGCCACCCGGATGTGCTCTCCAGCCATCGCTGAGCCTGCGCGGTTTTCACTGGGTGACACCTGCTCCCCGCACTCGGCTGGGTGCTGCCACGGACACTGGGGTCCATGGGGAAGAAGAGCAGGAACAGGCCCAGGCTGTTACACTTCCCCCAAACCGGACCGTGGCCCTCACATGCCCACAGAGCCAGTGACTGGGGAGGGGCACCCACACTCCGATGCACATGCGTGTGGGAGACACAGCCGGGGGGCAAAGGGCAAAGCTCCTTCTGCGGCTAGGACCAGTGCTAGCTGCAGGGCTCCCAGCCGCCCGCTACTAGCTGGGGTTGCAATACCTTGATTAAAGCTTTTTCTTCTTTTAAATCTAATAAATTATTAGTGTTCAAGATTCCAGATGTGGGGGGCTGAGGGGAGGCCACTGGTGACCAGAGATCCCCTCAACACTTGCCACCTCAAAGCATCCAGGCTTTTGCTGCCCCTGGGTCCTCTTTCTCCCAGAATGGAAGCAGCATGGGTCAAAGTCATCTTCCTCCTCCTCTTTCTTCTCCCTTCCTGGGGTCTCGTGGTCTCAGTATGTGTTAGAGAAGGTAACTAGTAAGAGCAGGTCCCTTCTCACCCACCCAGACGGGAGTGAGAGGGAGCAGGGCAGGGGAAGCAAGGAATGGAGAATTTGATGCACAGCCCTTTCCCACCCTTGGAATGAGCATTAGGGCAGCAGCCAGGGCAGGTGGGAGGGGGCAGGGGCTGGCATCCTCCTTGCCACGCTCCCGGCTCCATTCGGTTCTCTCTCTGTTTGCAGCAGCCACCCCAGCTCCCGGGACTGCCCTGCCCCTCCTGCCCTCTGGGGTCGCTACTGGTGGATCTCGTTCTCTATCAGGCTGTCCTCACACGACTGGAAATCCGTGTCGTTTATGCCGTCCGGGTTGATGAGCTCTTCGTCCTGGGACCCCTGCTCCTCGGACTCGGCCGCGTCGCCCTCCGGAGACGAATCCTGCAGCACTTGTGCGATGTACTTTTGCTGCGGAGGGGAGGTGGGGGAGGGGGAAAAGACAACAGACCTGTTAGCTCTGTGCAGGCTGCTGGAAAGCCACAGCAGTGCAGTACGGCGGGTAAGCGCCATGCAGACAGGAGGCTGAGCGCAGGGCATGCTGGGGCTGAAAAGAACTCCTACTGCATGGAATGCACAGGTTTCAGCATGAGACGGGGGCAGGGAGAAGGGCTGGATGATTTCAGGGAGGCTGCTTGGATGGGAAATGCTAGCAGCACGGCCAGGGGTGCAGCTCTTGATGTCCCATTACAGGTAACCCCCCCATTTTCTGAAGACCTCGATGTAGATCTGAACCTTCCAAAGAGCCAGGGGTGGGAGCATTGGGAGTAGTGGGGGTCAGAGCTTCTACAAGACTGGAGGGCCTGATATTAAAGGGGTCTGATTTTCCCCACAGAAGACAGGTGCCCAGCACTTTCTGGCAATCTAAGATGGCTCAAGCTGGGCACTCGCATATCGAGGCCCTTTTGAAAGAAGCTTTCTTACTGTGGGGATGGGGCACAGCAGGGGATCTAACCGGGAGGGACAAAGCCACCCCCTCAGGAAGCTGGAGTTCAGCACAGACCTGGTTTACCTGTACGGACACCTGTCTGGCTGCATGGCAAATGGGAGCAGTCAGGACAGTTTGGGGAATTCTGCTCATCCCTGCCCTCCAAATCTGCAAATCAGCCATGTCACAGCAGAACTTTACCAAACAGGCCCTTGGGTAACTGGAAAGCGCATGGCAGCAGGACTGCATGGGCTTGGGAAATGGTGACAAGGCCAGGTTCGCCACAGCGACCTCTACACATACACACAGCCATTCTGATGAGGCCTCATCAGGCCTCCCCCGTATGCTGGGGTGAATCAGGAGTCACGCTCCTGGAGGGGAATCCAGCCCTTCCTTTACTAGTCACACATTGTTTGCTCTCAGGACAAATCTTGATGTTGCAAAGGACTCACAGCCCCACTTCCTTGTCCCCTTTGTGCCACTCAGAGCACCCTGGCATGGGGGAGTCCCCAGTGGGATCAGGACTGGTGTAGCCAGGTCCTGTAGGAGGCCCAAAGAGCCCTGTTATAGGAGATAAGGGAATGAAGGGCCTGGCTGGGATGCGTTGCAGTCCAGCTATCCCCAGCTGGCAAATGGTCTCTTGGAGATCATTACCAGCTGTCACAGGCCAGAGCAGCCCCCAGGTGGCTCCAACTTACAATGGAGATGCGGGCAGAGTCCGGCAGTTGTAACCTGCTCCTTGAGGCTCCTTCCTCCCTCCCTCCACCACCCGCAGATCTTAGCTGCAGCAGAGTATCTGGCCTTGGAAGGAACTTGATTATACCAGAGCCGGTTTGCTCAGGAGAGATTTAAAGCGGCAACCTTAGGGACTCCAGACCCCAGAGAGCTGGGCGGCGGGGAGAGGTTACCCCAAAAATGTTTTCATTCCATCATGTCAGCTTGCAATGAAAACAGCTGGCGCTGGGATGGGGAGGTCCCAGCCCTGCGACATTTGCAGCGTGCCCTGATGGGCGAGAGCCAGAAAGTGAAACCAAAAGGGGAACTGACCCGTCTGGTTTCATTGTCCCAGCTGAGAGAGAGGCAAAAAGTGAACAAACAGCATCAGGGGCACGAGGGGGGGGAGAGAGGAGACGGACAGTACAATTCCTCATCTCAGCTGAGCGAAGGACATGCGGAAGGGCATTCTCTTCTGAGCCCTGCCTGCGCCCCACGGATGCTGGCTGGGCCAGGCCCGGAGTGAGGCCCTCAGACAGGAAGAGATGTGTGCAGCCCCCTTCCCCTGTCCCAAACCGAGAGACACACGGCAGCGGGGGAGCTGGCGACTCACAGCGGATTTGGGAGCTGGAGGCATGGCGGCAGGTTGCCCGTTCACCCTCCCGTCCACGGCGTCCACCTCCGTGTGGTCAATCTAGAAGGCAACAGAGTGAAATGGAGACATGGCACAGAGATGGTGGGGCAGCTGGTCCACTGACCCCGTCAAGCCTTCCCTGGGAGCCTTATCTGACCAGGGAACCTGGGCGCACAAGCAATGGCTGGGCTGCAGGGGGCTGAGTGCCCAGCTCAGGGGCAGCCCTATGAGGCTCCTGTTCCAGGAGGCTGGAGAGGGAACAGGCTTATGTGTCAATGATGAGGCATGGCAAGGGGGTGTGCCTCCCAATAAGCTTTCCTGCCCCTCACAAGACCAGTGGCGGTGGTCCTGAGATGGGGGAAGGGCCCTGTCCCAACTACACCCACCTGCATGTGAGTGGGGAGGCAGGAGAGGTATTCGACCAGGGAGCCCATAATGAAGAGGAAAGGCCCTGTGAGGAGCTTCCCTAACAGCCCAACTTGAGGTAACCCCTCATCACCTCATCCACGGTTCCCTCCAACCGGACACCCCCCACCCCCAGTGCCTCCTGGGACCTCACCTTGTAGTTGTGAGCACTGAGGTATTTGAAGTGTCCGAAGCAGACATGACACAGGCAGATCACAATGGTGATCACGAGAACCACAAAGGTGAACATGGAGGTGGGGGCCAGGAACCCTGGGCAAGGCAAAGGGTCACAGTCAGGGTGGTCGCACACCCAGCATGCAGCTCCTCCGGCTTCACCACCCCCAGGGGCCTTTGCCCTGGCCCTTTGCCCACTACAAAGGCGGGACAGCCAGCACGTGGTGCTGGGGGGGACAGGAAGCCCAGCACTCTCAGCCAGGCTGAGTTCGGTGTTTATAATTCGGTGCCCGCCACACACCCCCTTAGCTCCCTCCCCTCGCCCCGTGCTTACCTGTGCGCATGGTGGAGAAGAAGAGAAGCCAGAAGAGGCAGAGAATGGGGGCTGCCACCACCTGGTTCACGGCCCCCGAATGGATCTTCTTGTCCAGCTTGGCTGGCAGGTAAGCGTAGTACAGGTTGTACCTGTCAACCAGGTGCTTGAGTAGCATGTACATCAACCCTGAGAGAGAGAGCAAGAGAGAGACACACACACAGTGAGCAAGAGCAGTGAGGTGGCTGCTGGGCTCCAGGGTCAGCAGCAGGGGATAGTGGGAGATCAGGGACCGGCTCACAGGTGCCAGCATGCTCTCTCTGCAAGGCTGCTCAGGGCTGAGCTTTAGGAAGACGACTCCAGACTCAAGGTGGTGGGAAGCTGGAGTGAGTTAGCCAATACTCAGGTGAAGCCTCATAATTCTCCCTACCACGCCTGCTGGGAAGGCCCTTCTTCAGTGTCCACTTCACTGCTGAACAGAGGGGTCAGAGTGTTGGGGGAGTTGCACTCCACACAGAGCCCCACTTTCCATAAAGGAAAGGATTCATTCAACGGGGCTAAAGGAGGACTTTCCAGTGTTATCTGACCTATTCCACACTCCCAGTGCCCTCTCCGCCAGGCTGAGCTGCTGTGCTAGGGATCTGAGCGTCCACAGTGACACATGTACCCGCTGTAACACCCCCCACCCCAGGGAACCCCCGCTCTGGGATGCAAGCAGATTGCTCTGCACCTGCTGGAGAGGGGAATCCTCAGGCCAGGTGCGATACTCAGGGGGCTCATTTTCATGTCATTATTTGTGCCCCTTAGTGCCAGCAGAAGCCAGTGCCACCTATGCATGGCAAAGCATCGAGTGCCACACCAAAAATTCAACCTCCTGGAACACCAGCATCAGGCAGGGCATAAACACTGAACACTTCAGCAAGTGTCGAGAGGGAAGCACTTGCTTGGCTGAGAACCTCTGGCCTGGCTCACCCTCCTAGGCATGAGCTCTGCAAACATGGCCTCTCCAAGAAGATATTTCAGGGAACAGAAGACAAGGCCCATGATAATATTGGACAGAGAAGCTTCTCAACCAGCCACACATGGAGCATTATGTAGCTAGGTCACCGCTCTCCACCCTCATGCGGAGACTATGATCCACCAAACAGAGTGGTTCAGGGACTCCAGCATCAGCTGGACTGGGCAATAGGTCCATTCGCTGTCCCCACACATATGCACTTGTCACCCTGTAGGGACTGCTGTCAGGGCAGCAGAGGGGACATACTGCCAGCCAGGAAAGCGTTCTTTTGGGGCAAAAGGGGTCTTTGGGCAAGAGGCAGAGCAGAAACAGCTGTTATGCAAAGACTACCGAGGCCCTTTCTTTTCCAGCTGGGAAATCGACAGCTCACTGCCCAGCCTGGCAGATGTTCTCACTGCAGTTACAGGGGCAGCCATCCCCTGAAATGGGGGCAGCCAGAGAGCCTCCTAGTAGGGAGCAGGGGGATCATCTTTCTTACCTGGTCTGTGTAATACATGACCAGGTGAGAAACAGCAGCAGGCATGTGGGTGGAGCTTCCAGCTGGTAGCTCGCTTGTCCCTTAACTGGGAATGCTGGGCACCAAGGGAGTGCGAGAGCCATTGTGTGTCTATTTACAGCCTGGCTCTCTAAAGGGTCTAATTCGCACAAACGCTCAAATACCAGACCCAGGTGACAGAAACCATGCCACACAAGGGCTGTGGGGGTACCATCAACAACAACTAAATATCAAGGCCCTATATCTAAGACACCCCTCAAAATGTATTCAGAGGAACATTTCTAATGAAGTTTCTTTGTAAGGGTTCACAAACAAAACTGGGCTTGGAATGTAAACCCCGGTTAAAGAAGATAAGAAATTGTGCCATTAAAGAATCATAGCCATGCTTTCCAAACTCCCTTCCCCAAACAGATTAAGGAGATAACATCTACTTACTTATAACACTGAAATATAAGTATGCAGGATGGCTAAATTGTCAAATGAAAAGCTTTGCTAGTTCTAGGTTAAGGATTTGTAACTGTGGACAGCAAATGACCTCAGATGAGGTAACACTTAGGCCAAGACCTTGGTGGCATAAGTGTGGTTTTGCCAATTCTTCTTTTACATAAAATTGCTGATCTGCTTAAAACAGGGGCGGGCAAATTTTTTGGCCTGAGGGCCACATCGGGGAATAGAAATTGTATGGCAGGCCATGAATGCTCACAAAACTGGGGTTGGAGTCTGGGAGGGGGTGTGGGCTCTGGGGTGGGGCTGTGGATGAGGAGTTTGGTGTGTAGGAGGGTGATCAGGGCTGGGGCAGGGGTGCGGGAAGGGGTGCAGGTTCCAGCTGGGGGTGTGGGCTCTGGGGTGGGGCTGTGGATGAGAGGTTTGGGGTGCAGGAGGGTGCTCTAGGCTGGGATCAAGGTTTTGGGGAGCAGGAGGGGGATCAGGGCTGGGGTAGAGGGTTGGAGCATGGGGAGAGGCTCAGGGGTGCAGGCTCCGAGCGCCGCTTACCTCAAGCAGCTCCCGGAAGCAGTGGCATGTCCCTTCTCTGGCTCCTACGTGGAGGCGTGGCCAGGTGGCTCTGCACACTGCACCAGCCGCAGCCACCGCCCCTGCAGCTCCCATTGGAGCGCTGGGGGGGGAAGGGGGGGACACTGGAGCATGTAGGAGCCGGAGCGGGGCCATGCCGTGGCTTCCGGGAGTCATGTGGTGTGGCCCCCTACCCAGAATCCCGGCTGGAGTGGGGCTGATCCACGTGGCATGGCCCCTGACCCAGCGCCCTGGCTGGAGTGGGGCTGAGCCACTGGTGCAGCTCGCGGGCTGGATCCGGCCCATAGTTTGCCCACCCCGGCTTAAAACGATGTTATTGCTGACAGAACAAAGGTACGTATTGTGCTGGAAGTTTTGAGGTAAAAAGAGACAAACCTGTGACAACAAAAAATATGTCTTCATGGGAAGACCCAGGGCAGTGCAACATAAAATGACATGACCCACAAACTGCAAAATCAAACAGGAAAAATGGTGAAGCTGGGTAATTAAAGCTTGTGCAGGAGTAATGTACGGGTTATCCCAAACCCAAAGGGCTAATGTGTTAAAAGCTGACTGAATAAAGATTGAAGTGATCTGTAACTTAGAAATGTACGAAAGATCTAAGAGAACATGGGCTCACACTGGAGAAACACCGTGGCAGAAACTGAAGGAGGGAACTGAAGGACCCCACTGAGGGATCAGAGAAGACGATGACTACCAT
This sequence comes from Lepidochelys olivacea, assembly GCF_965140295.1. Taxonomy (NCBI): domain Eukaryota; kingdom Metazoa; phylum Chordata; order Testudines; family Cheloniidae; genus Lepidochelys; species Lepidochelys olivacea. The sequence goes on along the minus strand of NC_140413.1, from coordinate 149,611,919 downwards.
GGAAGGCGGCACGATTTCCCAGTGCCCCACAATGAGGTAACTTGGGCCCATTTACCAATTCTGTCTTATCTGTTATTAATTGTCTGGCATAAATGTATGGGGACACTATAAGTGACAATAATTGTCTGAAATTGTATAAACAAAGGTAAAAATTGATTAAGCCTAAATCGGGTGGACTCGTGACTCAGTTTCCCAACTTTTTATCCGCACCAAGATAATGCCTCCAATCGCACCCTGCAGATGGGGCTCCCCCACTGGAGGCAATGAAAGATACCACCTCCCTCCTGCCTTTGGCTGCAAGTCTTTCCAAGCACAGCAAGGCAGAGGGGCGCCGGGCCACCTACCAAAGGGGACGATGATGGGGCAGGTGATGCTGTAGGTCATGACCACGGTGAAGACGCACATCATCCAGGCATAGGCGGCTCCAAACTGGAACTCATACGCTTGGTGCTGTGGGAGGAAGCAGAGAGCACATCAGCATGGTACGCAGAGCTACCCAGCGCCCTGGGTAGCGGGAAGCACGTGTGAATGCACAGGAGCGCACGCACTGCTCTGTCCGTGTGCAACGGTTTGTTCAGGCTCTCTGCGGATGGGTCTGTCTGTGAGCACACACACGGCATGGACTTGCCTTAAGAGGAGCTGTGGGAATCCCCCCCACTCTCCCCAGGCTCTCTGGCTGCAGCTCTGATCTTCCTGACGCGATGCCTGTTAGCAGGCTGTTTCCTTAAACACTAGTCAACGTACACTTATGTGCGAGCATGCGTCTGGATGTGCACGGGTATGGCTGTGCAGCTTGCACAGGTTCAGACTCATGGGTGCACGCTTGCACAAGTCTACCACTACAGGAACACGCCCAGTTTGTTCACCAGGGGCCTAACGTGCATCGGGTGCTCGGGGCAGGTCTCCAAGGGTGGCCGCAAACGTGCCCAGCATCTGCTAGGGGAGATGGGGTCGGCTCCACCACGTACCCTCTTGACGTTCCTCCGCTCAGCGGCTGAGCGGGCCAGGCAGAGGCGGATCATGTACATGAGCAGGCCAGGGATGCGCAGCAGGTCCATGGCGTTCCCGATGAAGGCAGAAGCGATGACGTAGTTCACAAAGAAGGCCCCGTTATCAGGCAGGAAGACGCACCTGGGGGAGGGGAGGAGAGTGAGACAGGCAAGTAATGCTCCTTAACCTGACCATAGACATGGAGGGGCATATGGGCTGCAGGTCCGGCTGGGCAGAGAGGAAGCTGACCAGGGCTGGCACTGCCATGCAACGGTCACTGTTCCACCTCTTTCTCCTGACATTCTGCTTTCTAGGAAGCTGGTGTGTTTTACCACAAACAGGCCAGTCTCCCCACATGTCCCCCCAGGAATAAATCTGGCTAGGAAGAACCAGCTCAACAGCTCTAGAAGCAGCTTTGGCTTTGGAAGACCCCACAGAGACTCAGGCCCCCTCTTCCAGCAGGAGGCACTGGATGGGACGGGGCAGGAGCACTCGCTGTGTGGGGAACTCCCCAGCTACGCCAGTCCCAGGCTCTCCCAGCAAGGAGGCACTGGATGGGACGGGGCAGGAGTACTGGCTGTGTGGGGAACTCTCCAGCTCCCAGCAGGAGGTGTGGTAAGGAATGGGGCAGGAGCTCAGGCTGTGAGGCGAGTTCCCCCCAAACTCCAGTCCCAGCAGGAGTCACAATTACAAAGAGAGGCTTTCCCCGCCCCCTGGTTTCAGATACCACTTACTCAAATCGCACTGCGGCCTCAGCCAGGAATTTTTTGTCAAACAGCCAGCGGAAAAACACATCCAGACTAGGGAGAACAATTAAAAACAAAGAGTCTTGTGTGAGTATATAAACGTTTGGAGATCAAGGAGCACAAGCTGTACGCACACGTGGTCACGACCCATCTCAGGAGCTGGAACAACAGCTACTGCGAAAACACAGTAATCTTGGAACACGGATGCTCTCAGACACGTGTATATGTGAGAGCGTGCTGCTGTCCTCCCCTTTCTAGTCTTTAGGACAGAATGTATAGAGGAGGAAATCTTTAGTATATGGTGCGACTACTGGGAAAGAGGGCTCAGACTGTGCTGGGCTGTCTGTCTCTGCCGTCCATCCCATGCACATCGTTGTACCTGTACTTCCTCACTCAATTCTGCAGGGGAGTTAGCAGCAACATCTGCTGCAATTCTCTGCTGACCCGGTGGGGAGTTATGCTGGGGCCTTAAATGGCTGCTTTAAAGGAAAACGGCACAATAGGAAGTAGTTTCCACTCACTTGAACCAATATAAAAAAAAAGACTACAACATTTGACATTATATTATATACATGAAAATTAAAGATGAAATAAGGACGCAGTGATATTGTCAGTCTGAGGATTCATATCAAGACTGGAAGATCAGAACGGCAGACAATTTCTACAGCTCTTTTTAGTGCAAATATTTACACCCCGACCCCCAGAAAAGAAAACATACAGAACTTGCCCTAACAATAGCTGTGGGAATGGTTTGCTGTCTCTGGCTGCAGCTCTGATCTTCCTGCCTCCTGACACGTCAGTGGCTTGTGTATCCAAATCTAATTAATTAAAATACCTTTGATTTCAAGGTAGTCTCAGGCTCCCCGCCCCTCTCCCTGCATCATATTTTTCCTGTTTTTTAAAACATTTTTCTCTCTGCTGGATGAAAGAGCCACACAAACAAACAGGTGAACCCTGCCTATGCAAGGCAAACAGTGAAACTGACCAACTCCAAAGGCCCAGATCCTAAGATCAGTGGAAGTTAGGTGCCTTAATCCCTTTGAGGATCTGAACCAACATGCCCTCAAACACACAGAATAAACAAGCCGAAAGAAATCCTTGTTCTCTCTTTTAATTCTGTTAGGTTTAGGCCCAAATTCTGCAGCCTACGGACTTGCATGTGCTCATTTGCGAAGCGCAGTTTGACCCTGAAGCATTGCTTGTGCAAATAGCCAGTAAAAGATTCTCAGTCAGAAGTGTGCTTATTTTTAAACCAAGGGGATCCTTTTAAAGTGGGAGCCAAATATAATTAATGGGGTCACACAGCTACTCAGCCCATATCAGTGGAGATTCAGATACAGCATCAGCTATTTTCAAGATACTCCTGGAGAATTTCCCTTACTCTTGTAGCACTTTGCACTCTCCCCCATTCCCTCTTCACGTCAGTGCAGCCTGGGCTCTGAGGCCTCCAGAGCAGAGGACCTGTCCTAGCAGCAGACAGCTGGTTGGAAACCATTTGTGGTGGCTTTGTGAGTGTTGCCATGGAACATTGGCCTGAGGATTTGGGAAGTGGGTCCAGGAGGAAGGCTGAATGGGTGACACTTCATTACAACATGTGGGGAGGCTGGCTGCATCCTGCCCCCACCTGGCTACAATGGGGAATTGGCTGGTTTCGTACAAATGGGCTTATTTAATAGGTTTGTTGGAAGGGGTCAACTGAGCAGGATCTAAGCCCTGTGCAAGTGGAGAGAAATTAACCAGCTTGCACAGAGCTAAAAGGGCCAACCCTGTAGCTCTCGGGCAACTGCCACCATCCCAAGCTCAAGGGGAACAATTCCCTATTTGCAGTTATAGAGGTGCCAAATGGGCGCGAGGGCAGTCTCTCCTCCATTATACAGGACAAGGCACTGGGCTAAGGGCATCCGCAGCCCAGTGCATCATGTGGCGCTGGGTCTCCAGACCTGCCTTCGCTTCCCACCTGCTCAGGCCCAGCGAAGGCAGCAGCAAGACCATGAAGATGAGGAAGGTGTAGCACTTGTGCATGGTAGTCCTGTTCTCTCCAGACCTGTGGGCACAGAGGAGGCCATTAGCAAGTGGACGGGGAGCCCCACAGTGGGCGACCACACTCATCTATCGATCCATCGTAATGACTTACAATGCACCCTCTAGGCCCCTTTGGTACCGATCTGTCCATTGTACTTGTCTATTATTATTGTTAGATATTTGTATTCTGGTAGCATCTAGGAGCCCATCATGGACCAGCCCCCGGCTGCGCTAGGCACTGTATAAAAAGACTGTCCCAGGACGTGTGAAGGACAAATGAGTACAACAGATAGATAAATGGGGGATTGTTGGAATATTTGAGGGCTCACAATCTGCAATGTCTTTATCCTCGGCAGTGCTCTTATCCCCATGCTATAGATGGGGACAGACTTGCCCAAGGTCACACAGGAAATCTGTAACAGAACAGGGAATTGATCATGGTCCCCTAAACCCCAGACAGGCACTCTAACCACTGAATCATCCTTCCCCTCACCTAGTATACTCCTTTCAGCCCCAGCACTCCCAACCCTCCAGGGGCTCCTCCTGAATCAGCCACAGGAGTGAATGCAGACAGCATCATGCCTGGTGCTTTACAGTCACTGAGGCCTAGAAAAGATTTGCTGGAATGGTAAAGCTCTCCCCTATGGCAGAAAAGATTTGCTGGTATAGCTGGAATGGTAAAGCTCTCCCCTATGGCAGACACATCTTATGCTGGCTAAAAAGTCCTTTTGTTTGTATAGCTTATAACTGTTCATCTTATTTCACACTTTTGTTGGTACAGAATCATCACCCCCAGCCAACACTGGACTACTGGCACACACTTCTAGTGTAGACCCAGGCCTAACTCACCATCACAGATCTCCAGCATGGGGGCTGGGCTCATTCTCTGATTTGGAGAGATGAGGAAAGTGAGGCCCAGGGAAGGGATAGGACTTGCCCAAGGTCACACCCAGCTGGGATTAGAACTCTGGATTTCCAGGGTGCCAGCTCTATGCTCAGACCACTAGACATACTGATTGCAGGCCTGCCGCAATCTCAGCTCAAACAGGCTGAGCCATGTGACCTAACAACATGCGATCAGAGCAGCAGGGTCCGACACAGCAAATATCTTGGCTCATAAATACATAATAACAATCATACACATACAAACGTAATGCCTGCCAGCCATCTGGAGCCCATAGAGCTTAACAGACTGTGCATATTGCAATCAGTTCATCCAGTCACTGAAGTGCAGCCACCTCTGAGATGGGGTCCAGCACCTGATTAACAGCTGCAAAGCACACTACCCCCACAGTTTACGCCAGGAAATGAAATTACAGGCAGATCTTAGATGGGAGGAATAGGACAAGCAGGCCTTGCTCTTGTGCAAGGTGCTGAGCGCACACAGCTGGCAGTGGTGCTCAGGCTGAGAGCAGGCGCTGGCTGTCCTCACCTGGTCCAGTGAGCTTCGAAGAAGGCGGAGTAATACACGATGGTTGGCAGCAGAGCAGAGAAGCACCACAGCAGCAGGGTGGGGAAGAATTGGGTGATGATGGGGTTCTGGGAAGGCAAAGAACACACTGTTCATTGCAGTCAATGCAAATCCAGAGGCTGGGCACGTGGGGGAGGGCAGCAAGCTAACCTGCTGCATCGCCAGTGGCAGAGGACAAGAGCTGCCAGCAGAGCTGAGCGTGACTCTGCCCCTTTGGGGGCTGTATCCATAGGGGCACTTTCCTCAACTTGGGAATCCTGGATGGGAACCCGCAGCACCTCTGCCTTATCCCCTGGTGAGAAGGAGAGTCTGGGAGTTGTATAGGGCGGGGAATGAGGCACCAGCCCAGGCCCTGCCCTGGGACTCATTGGTCTCCATGCAAGGGTGCAGCTACTCCAATTGTCGGGCTGGGGTTTTTCCCAAGTGTAGAGGCAGCCTAATGCAGTCAGTGTATCCCCTATAGCTCTCCTTTGCTCTCATAACACTTTGGTCCCTCAGCACGTCAGTGGAGTGTTTGCTTGGTCTCTGTTATGGTAGGGAGAGCCAGGATTTCCTCCCACTTGCCATGCATACAAAACTGAGTGCTGGCTGCTGGCCGAAGAGCCCGGCAGTCCCTTGGGAGAGTGCAGATTGCCTGTTTGCCCAGGTTCTGACAAGAGAGGGATCCTCAAGGCCTCTCATATGGTCGCAGGCAGAATCCTTGGCCGCTCTCATCTCCTCTGCAAATGCAGCCACCTTGGATGCTCTGGCTCCAACAGCACATGCTCTCTGTTCTACTCCAACAGGCTCTGTGGTGCCGCAGCTCAGGACAGGGCAGGGAGTCTGGCTGCTTTCTGCCCTCACAGAGCAGAGCGGTGCCCACACAGCAATGATGTAGACAAGGCCCTCCCCTCCCCCCACAGGAGCACTTGAGACCAGTAGGGACCTTGCTCGGCCTGATGGGGTCAGGCCTAGTCTGTCTGGATACGTGAGGTGGAGGGACCAGTGCACATTCGTGACCCACCCCCACCTCCCCAGGGCTGTTCCATGGGACGGGAGGAAGGGGAGGGCTCCTCATTCCTGCCCCTGTCCCCCTGGCAGGCCTTACGTTCAGATACTCCACGGGCTTGGTGACGTTGAACTTATCCATGGTGGTGATGATGATGGCGGGAGTGGTGAGGAAGAAGAGGAGGAGGAAGAGGACGACGTTGATAACCAGGCAGCGGATCCACCAGATGAAACCCCGGATGGAGAGGTGTTCCCTGGGGGGAGACAGGGTGCAGAAGCCAGTCAGGAGAGGATCACAGGGGGAGGCAGAGAGGCGCCAGAGACATTGGTCTGTGCTGGGCAGAGTCTAGGATGTTACTCTTCAAGTGCCTGAACCCCCTTTAGAGGCACCCAGATCCCACTGCTCCCCATACAGAGTCAGACCCATGGCCCAGCCAGGCTGTGACCCTGCACCCAGATGTTTCAGTGGAAGCTAACCCCTCCAGCCAGCTGTGTGGGCCTGTCGATGGGGATACTCCCTCTTCTGAGCTCCTGAGCTGCCAAGGGCACTCCTGGGCTAGGCCCATGGCCCTGATGGTTCCTTCCCTTTACCAGGCTGTCTGTGCCCCCATATCCCTGCTGCTGCCCAGACCGGCCCGGCAGGAGATGCGGCCTGCTCACCAGTAAATGTTCTGTGGGTCGGGGGCATAGGTGACGGTCCAGTTGGAGATATGGAGGGACTCGCTGCAGGAGGAGGCCCGAGGCTCCCCGCGGCACGCGCAGCCCTGGCACTTGCATACGTTGAAGTCTTTGAGGATGCTGGAGGCAAGAGGAAGAGGGGGAGAGTGTGAGGCATCCCCAGAAGGGGAGATCATGGAGGCTGAGCCCGCAGCTATCGGGAGGGGCACCTGGGCATTATTTTCTAGCCACTCACACGCCTGCCTGGAAATGACAGCGACTCTCCCTCCCGTCCCCTCCCTAGTCCCATGGCGGGCCCCTTGCACTCACATGGCCGTAATAGTCTCGTTGTGGAAAGTGACGAAGGCCATCCCCAGAGGCTTCTCGTTCACCTTCTCCTTCTCCCGCTTGTAGTCATCCTTGAGCTTCTCCTCCAGCTTGGTGTAATACTCGATGGCCTCCACCTGGACACACGGATGCGGGTCAAAGCCAAGAGCCACGCAACCCCACCATGCTGCTGCCCCCTCGGGCCCCAGGCCGGGCATGCCTCCAGAGGGCACAGTGACACTCTCCTCCCCGTGCGCTACAGCCAGCGGTGGGGGGCACAGCCAGGCTAATCCAGACCAGCCGCTTGGTGCATCAGTGCCACTTGGTGTTAGGATTGAAAGAATCAGAGTTAACGAGGCAAATGGGTGGGAGCTGGGGCAGGGGGCTGTTTAGTGGGGGGCAGCAGGGACAGTAACAACAACGGAGAAAAACGAGCTCTCTCTCCTTGGAGGGCCCCGGAGATGCTAAGGACAGACAAAGGGACAGCAACAGGCTGGTGTGCCAGGATTTGGGCTGAGCCCTCCTCTACGTGGGGGCTGGCAGGAGCTGGGAGCGGCATGGCGGCGGTCTCCCAGCGCCCCCCACGCCACCCATGCTACTGCCTAGTGCCCTTCCGCCCCCTGCCCCCGCACCTCCTCACAGCCCTTGATGACGCAGCAGCACAGGTGGCCGCAGGGCTTGGGGTTGATCATCGACGAGGCGTTCTCCTTGGTCTTCAGGTTGGTGAAATAGATTTTCCCACGTTCTGCTTTCTTCCTGCAAGCGGAGGCGGCGGGAAGGGAAGAAGAGGCTCAGACAGGCCCTTCCCCTGGCTGCGACCACCACAGGGGCAGCAAGCAGGGAGAGCGGGTGAGAATGTAGGGAGGGTGGTGGTAGAGAGCACGGGGGCTTGATCTGCGCATGTGAATCTCAAATATGTACTTTTTTTAAGAAGGTTCCCACTCAGCTGAAGCGGAGGCTACTGGGATTTCGTTACCCCAGGGTGAGTAACCAGGGCCCCTAGGAGCGTGTAACTAACTCTCCTCCCACGCCGGGTGGAAGCACAGCTCAAAGGTGGCACCACAGACGCTTAAGGCTCCACGCCAGGGCGTGGGAGAATCCCAGGCTCACTGCGTGACTGCAGCAAGTCACTGCCCCTGTGCCTCAGTTCTGATCCTTCCCGGGCTCACAGCGGGGCTAAGCATCAAATCCGTTATGATCTGCAGAGTTCAGACACTGTGGTTGTGGTGGGGGCCATACAAGCAGATTGATAACCCCAGAGCAGCCCAGATAATTCAACTCTGCCCTACTCCACTCTGCCATGTACCCAACACCAATGCTTAATGTCTCCTCAAAGTCTGAGGCTCCCCACACACAGCTCTGCCCATACCCCCCTTGCCATGACCTGCACCCCCTGCTATCCCAGCCCTGGGCTCCCCTCACCCTGACCTGCAGCCCCCCTGCTATCCCAGCCGTGGGCTCCCCTCACACAGCTCTGCCAGTGCCCCTCTAACCCTGACCTGCACTCCCCCTGCTATCCCAGCCCTGGGCCCCTCAAGCAGACCCTATCTCCTGAGCTAAATAGTCCCCAATTCCTTTGCTGTTTAGTGGTGCAGACAGGGCCTACATAAAGGACTAGCCCGAGACCATCCCATGCATTTTTTTGGTGACCTGTTCTCTGTAACCCTCCTGTTGCTGAGTCTCACCCTCTCACCCCAGCTGCATCTCTTGTGCTCTGTGCAACACTCCTGGCCTAGGCTTGTTGGGGGCCCTCCATCCATACCTGCCCCAGACTTTACCTCTCTGTATCAAGGAACATCAGCCTGGCCACGTTGTAGCAGGGACGCGCCTCCAGCACAGTGCAGTTGGCATATGCCTCCCTGTGGATAGGAAACAACCCCCGGCTCATTAGCGATGAGGTGGAAAGCAGCAGCTCGAACAAACCCTCCAGCAGCCAGTGGGATTGCTGCGGGTGGGTGGGAACCCAGACTCCATCCTCAGGCCTAGTCCCAATCATCAGGAAATTCTGCTAAAGCTGTGCTGGGTGCGGAGGGAGGATATCGCCCATGCACTCTGCTCTTATGGGGGAACATGGTGGGGAGGAGAGTGCCTGCTTGGAAAGCAGTGTTCTTGGGCTCCTCTTCAGTCCTTTCCCCCTGGAAGAACCAGGGTCTCATTATGGGGCTTCTAAAAACAGGTGGTGGAGGGGAGAGTCCTCTACTATTGGAGAGGGTCTGGGTGTACCTCGGCCACCGCTCCCCCACACTCCGTCCCCCCTGACATCCCTTGGTTTGGTCGTGTCCAGGGAGATTTCTATAGGGACAGGGTTGGCGCTGAAGGGTTCAGCATTCCCCCTCCCCTGAGGGCTGGGACTAGAGCTGCTTTCAATATTGATTTTTTGACAAAAAACCCCAAACATCTGAAAACCAAAACCACTCAATTCAGAAATGCCACCATAGTGCCTCATGGGAGTTGTAGTTTTGGTGCCTTATGTCCACATCCTCCTCTACAAACCAGGCTCCCCTGCTGGACTACATCACTCATGATGCACTGTGGCACTTGGTGCATCATGGGAGATGTAGTCCAGCCCACAGAATAGACTGTAGGCATGAGGCACTTGAACTACAACTCCGATGAAACAGTGTGGTGACAATACTTGTTTTAAAATTTATTAAATTTTTATAGTTTTCAATTTTTTGCCAAAAGGTTGAAATTTTCTGCAGAGGAAAAAAGGTAGCTGAAGCTGGGACCCAGCATGCATGCACAGACTCACTCAAAATGCTTCTTGATCTTCTCCGACTCAGCATATTTTGAGATCCCATTAATGAAGAGAGTTCGCTTCACCTGGAAGAGACAAAGGGGCAGGGGGAAGTGAGGGCAGTATGGGAACCCAAACTAGGGCAGCACAGGACACCACGCTGTGGCCAAGGGGTGATGCCAGGTTAGGGTTAATGTCAGGGGAGTGGCTCACATTTTCCCGGCGGTGCCCAGGGCTACACATTTAGCAGGTTGTCTCCCATCCCCCACCAGCTGGCATGGGGGCAACCCGCCACGCAGCCAACATTTGCTCCAGCTCCAGTTGTGTCCTGGCGAGACGGTGATACAACAGCTGCCTGAGCAGAGATGGGGTGGGGGCATTAACCATAGGCGGCGAGGTGGCTTTCAGTGGGGGAACCTAGAATGTACCTAGCAGAGGCGGTGCCTAGTGGGAAGGGACAGGAGGTCGCACACTCACTGCTGCAGCTCAACTCACCCAGTGGGGGCCCTGGAGACCCTGGGACTGTTACAGTTGCATCAGGGGTGAGGTGCGGGCAAGAACCCTGCACAGGGAGTCACCCCCAGCATGAACGGGAGGCATGGCTGGGGCAGCAGAGAGAGGGAGGCTGGAAGAGCCGAGAAAGGGAGGCTGGAGGAGCCAGCCTTACCAGGTCATCCTCTTTGTAGCGCATCTTGGAGGTGTGCCGACGCATGCTGTACACCGTCAGCAACAGGTACAGGAAGGCAAAGGACGTGTGCAACCACAGCAGGTTATTTCTGTCATCAGAGAGACACCACTCAGCTGAGGCCACCCCGTCGGTGCCATGAACCCACCCCCACCTGGTGCATGGCCAGTCAGCCAATGTGGGCTACCCCACTCCCTCCAGGGCCAGGCTAGCAGCCAAGGGCACTGCACCTGGGGACAGTCCAACTGGCTGGCATGGTGCATGCATGCTGAAGGGCTGCTACCCAGCACAGGGCTCAGTGGTGGCATCCCAGAGGCTGCTCCCAGGTTTTTGTTCTGGAGACCACGGCTGGGACCTGGCTCTGCAGAGCGAATGAGCTGGGACAGCAGCAGCAGGGGACAGAGGAGGCAGCAAAGCAGCCTCCCAGGCCTTCCTGGGGTAGCACCCCCTGTGGCTCCACCTGATGCTCTCCAAGGGCCCCACTCCGCCCCCCTCCTCAACGTACCCAGAATTCAGGTTAGCGATCGTTGTTCTCCCAAAGCTGTAGGGGTTGTTCTCTGGGGAGAGAGCGACAGACAGACACCTTTAATTCAATCCAGAGGGTTGTGGTTTGGGCTGTCTGGGCTGGGACGTCATGGAGCAGGACAGGGTTGCTCTGGGAGTCATCCCTGCAATGCCTCTGAAAATAGAATCACCCTGCAATCCACGTGAAACACTGAAGGGTCAAAGGTTAAGTTTCTGAGCTCCAGTTTTCCTGGCTGAGTTGCAAGGCGGTGAGGGCTCAGCAGAACTCCCCTCCCCACTGAGAGTGAAGCCCCCCCCAGCAACAGCTTCCCTGCCAGCGGGCGCTCCCAGCTGCCACTGCAGCGCCAGGGCAGGAAGGGATGCTCCCTCACCTCAAGAGCCCATGTCCTGACTGGCCCCCCTCTGCAAGGACTCTTGCTAGGCTGCTGTGAGCAGGGCTGGCTAATTCCTTTCAAAAGGTGGGAATGCAACAGGGCCAGCAATAGCCCCCCCGCCACTCACCTAGCAGGTCCCCTGAGAAGTTCACAGGCAGCACGATGCCAACGGAGAGCACGCCCACGGCCACCAGCAGCCCTATGATGTGCCGCTGGAAGGAGAGATAATGGACTGCATCGGCCCCGCACTTATCCCGGATCTCATCGTCCCTGGCAAGGACACAAAGGCGGTGAGGCATCACCTAATAAGGGTACGGGGCCAAATCCCAAGAGCCCTTCGGTGCCCAGCGCCCAGCACCTTAAGCACCCAGAGCACTAGGCCCTAACACCAGGGCTAAAGGAGTTCTAATAACGCCATCGCTTAGAGGAGCTGCAGAGCCCTCAGTCCTAGCCCAGGGAGTGGCCAGTTAGGGACCTCAGCACCTTGCAGTCTGGCCTTGCACTAGCCCAAATACGAATCCACTAGCCAACATCCATCTGCTGCAACTGCACCCCAGTGCTCCCAGCCCCTGCAGGATAGGGATGCTCACTCGTGGCAGCCTGTCAGGCAACTGTGCCCATGCAATCCACTGTCACTGTAACCCCCGTGGGTTCCCCATCTGCCAGAGGGGGTAATGGCGCCGACCGCACAGACTTTAAGAGCTAAGGATGGAAAACACTAGAGAAGAGCTTTGGGGCACCCTCTTCTTGAGGCCCTGGTAGGTCCTCCTGACCTTCACTGGCAGTGGACCCCGCTTTGAGAGCAACGGGCGCAGCAGGGACCAGAATGAAGCAAGAAAGGGGGTATCGCCTCCGAGCAGGAGCTCGGTGGGCGGAGGGAAAGGGTTTGTGCTTGGGCACTGGGAGATCTGGGCTGAATCCCCTGCTGCGCCACAGGCTCACTGGGCAACCTGGGCAAGTCACTCAGGCCCATCGAGACAGCCGTTGGCAGGCGTAACCCTCAGCGCAGGTCCCAGAGGGGTGCTAGCTCGGCTCCGGCGAGCGTGTTACGAACCAGCAGGGCGACCGCAGCGGGCTAGCGGCACGGGTACGTTCCCAGGGGCCCGGTGGGCTTGCACTGGGGTGGCAGGCCCAAGCCGCTGCCAGTGCGGCTGCAGCTACACCGCTGTTTTTAGGCACTAGCTCAACCAGAGCTCGTGCATCCATCTAGCCGCAGTGGGAAGCATGCCTGCACAGACCTTCCCTTAGTCTCTTTGTCTCCCAGTTCCTCAGCTGTAAAACAGAGCAGTCCGTCCTTTGTCTGCCTTTTCTAGCTGGCCCATAAGCTCTGTGGGGCAGGGGCCGTCTCCTACTGCATGCTCGTACAGCACCTACCGCAAGGGGGGTTTGAGCCCGCGTGGGGCTTCCAGGTGCTACAACGAGCAACAACCAACCACCCTAGAGCGCCACAGCACCAGGTCCCCCACTGCCCCCACTGGCCTCTGGGCCCTGGAAGTGGCTAAGCTCTAGAACCAACACTTGGATTCAAGGGCCACTTACTTTATCCTGAAGATGGCGGTCAGCCAGGAGCAGAAGCCCTGTGCAAAGAGACAATGGGAGCCCCAGGTTAATGAGGGTTCTCTCAGCCATACTCCCCCTTGGTAGGCCCCAAGTAGACTAGCCCCACTGCTCTCCTCTCCCCAGGCAATATAAGGCTCCTCTTCCCTGGTTTCCCCAGGACAAGTGGTTCCCCCTGCCACGAAAGCGAAGCTGAAAGGGCACACAGACCACAAATGCCCAGGCATGTAGGATCCCAGATATGCCCTTCTGTGATAGGTCACAGGTTCTCCTGACACATCAGTCACTCGCCTGCATATGACATGGGCCAGGCTCAACACCACGACCAACTGGCTGGTCACCCTCCCAGTTGAGTCATGAGGTCAAAGCAGCCATTTTGCTACATTACAGTGAGCGATGGGGACAGTGCAGACCCCAAGGGCCGCCAGTTAGCACAGGAGCTCGGTCAGGAGTCAGCTGTCCCAGTGCAGGGTCACATCCCCAGGGGACACCTCAGCAATCAAACAGGAGAGGAGGAACACAAGATAGACTGGAGAGGGAGCGGGAACTAGGCCAGGGCTCCTCATGGCATGACACACACCTAGACAGAGAGCATGTCTCCTGGGAACCACCCTCCTATTTGTCAGCCTACCCAGACCCATCCCATTTCACCAAAGCTGCTTCTGACGGGAAAAGGGGGCAGTAGGGAAACATTGCTCCTCTGATGCTAAACTACGGAAGGGGTTTTTCCACTGGATTAGATTTTGCTCCTACTCACGTTGTCCCTCTGGTCGAAGTCCACGGAGCTGGAGACTGAGGTGAGGCGCTCATAGCGGTCGTGGCTGTCAGAGTGCAGAGCGGATGCCACACTGAAATTACAGGGTGGGTGGGGGGAAAACAATCAAAGGGTTAACGAAGGGGAAGAGAGAAGCTCAGCCAGGAAGCAGCACCCAGGAGGTCAGAGGTTAATTCAGGTCAGTTTGCCCCAGGCGAGATGGAGAGAGAAGAGCCGCAGAGAGAGGACAGCAGTTAGTGGAAAGCCCCTGCTCAGACAGCACTGTTCACACTGGAGTACTGGGGGTGTGCTGCAGTGCACAGGGCCAGCCTCACAGACACCCAGCTCTGCTGGCCTTCACAGGGACTGACAGAAGGGGAGTAGGTGTGAGCAGCTTCCCTGTCCTTCCACTCTCCCTGCTAACTCCTCACTCCCAGGCCTGGCTGGAGACACCTGCATCAGCCCAGGCACATTATCAGAGAACATGAAGAGTCTGTGCACGTGCACAGGAGAGAGTGAGGACATAGTAGATTACAGCCATACCCACCAGTGAAGAGGGGCCTGCAGAGGCTGCCACAGGAGGAGAGGTTAGGACTCTAGTTTAGTTTAGAGAGGCGATGAATAAGAGGGGACCCAATAAAGGGACACACAATAACCAATGGTTGCACGTAGGTCAGTTGGGATCTCCCGTTTTCCCTTTTATAACCCAACAGCAAGGAGGTGCCCCATGAAATTAAGAGGCAAACTTTAAAACTGATGAAAGGAAGAGATACCCCCACACAATGTGAACAGTACCCTGTGGCACGCCACAGGATATTATTGAGGCCAAGAGCCAAGCAAGGTTAAAAGACAGTAAGAAAGGACATTTATAGGAATAAATATAAATCACAGTTACTAGCTAGGATAGAAATGTCTGAGGTTTGACACACTTCAGCTGATCATCAATTGCCAGGGCTTCCCATACTGGGAGGTTAGTCTAAAATTATCCCCTAGATTCGAGGGGTTCTTGGTCCTTCTTCGGAGGCATTTGGTGTTAGTGAACGATGTCAGAGATAGGATCCTGGAAAAGATGGACCATTGGGATGGTTCAATTCCTATGTCCTTCTGGATGACTAAGCGGGTTGGTGGGAGAGTGAATTAACATACATACTTTTTTCTTTTCTTTTTTTGTAAAAAACACACACCATGTAGCAAATATATTAATGCAAATTATAATAAAGTATTTCATTTCCAGGATCGTTCCAAATGGCAGATGAAATTCAATGTTGATAAGTGCAAAGTAACACTCAGTAGAAAAAAAATCCCAACTTTGCATATGTAGTGATGGGTTCTAAGTTACCTGTTACTCCCCCAGAAAGAGATTGTCTCTACGGGAGTCACCGTAGACAGTTCTCTGAAAACCACTGCTCAGTGCACAGCAGCAGTCAAGGAGGCTAATAGTATGTTAGGAACTATTAGGAAAAAGACAGATAATAAGACAGAAAATATCATAGTGCCACTATATCAATCCATGGTATGCCCACACCTTGAATACTGTGTTCAGTTCTGGTCACCCCATCTCAAAAAGCTCTGGAACTGGAAAAGGTTCAGAAAAAGGCACTGAGGTCCCTAACGGGGCACTCTCGGGGCTACCCTAAACCTCTACGAGAAGCTGGGAATGGAAGACTGCATGCGTCACTCCATAATTGTTCCTCCATGATTTCCCCATCTCCTTACCCGGAGTGTTTCCTCCCTTGTTCTCTGATCCTGCCTGCACACCTCCACCATGACTCCCTCTCATGCTCTGCAAGCTGGTTCAAGAGCAGGGGGGCTTGTGCACAGTGGGAGTAGCAGCTTGCCCCCCATTCAAATCGGAAACCCTAGAGCTGGGAAACACAGGGGGAGGCGAAAGGAGAGGTCTGGCTGAGGTTCCTTTCCTGCTCCTCAAAGCCAGGCCCAGCAGAGATTGCTCCATAGCCTCAGCTGGGTCTGTACTGCAGAGTCTGGCTGGAAATCCCTTCTCAAAGGGCTAGGAAAACAGAGGGAAGACGGTGTGTGTAGGGGGCTGGGTTAATAAGAACATAAGAGTGGCAATACTAGGTCAGACCAATGGTCCATCTAGTCCAGTATCCTATCTCTGACAATGGCCCTTGCCAGATGCTTCTGGAAGTTGGAGATTTAGGGACACCCAGGGAATGGGGTTGTGTCCCTAATCATCTTTGGCTAATAGCCATTGATGTACCTACACTCCATGAACTTATCTAATTCTTTTTTGAACCAGTTATTGGTTTGGCCTTCACAACATCCCCTGGCAAGGAGTTCCATAGGTTGACTGTGTGCTGTGTGAAGAAATACTTCCTTTTGTTTGTTTTAAACCTGCTGTCTATTAATTTCATTGGGTGATTCTTTGTTCTCATGTTATGTGAAGGGGTAAACAACACTTTTTTAGTCACTTTTCCCACACCAGTCATCATTTTATAGACCTCCATCATATCCCCCCATAGTCATCTCCAAG
Organism: Lepidochelys olivacea; assembly: GCF_965140295.1. Taxonomy (NCBI): domain Eukaryota; kingdom Metazoa; phylum Chordata; order Testudines; family Cheloniidae; genus Lepidochelys; species Lepidochelys olivacea. Next base: position 149,595,593 of record NC_140413.1, on the reverse strand, counting down.
CTGAAGCATGCCAGTCTTTTTAATCTCTCCTCATGTGGAAGCTGTTCTATACCCCTAATTGTTTTTTTGCCCTTCTCAGTACCATTTCAAATTCTAATGTATCTTTTTTGAGATACAGATCTGCATGCAGTATTCAAGATGTGGGTGTACCATGGATTTATATAGTGACATTATTATATTATTATAGTTTCTATCTTATTATCTATCCCTTTCCTAATGGTTCCTAACACTTAACTTTTTTTGACTCAGCTGCACATTGAGTGTATGTTTTCAGAAAACTATCCGCAATGACTCCAAGATCTCTTTCTTGAGTGGTAGCAGCTAATTTAGACCCCATCGTTTTATATGTATAGTTGGAATTAGGTTTTCCAATGTGCTTCACTTTGCATTTAGCAACACTGAATTTCATCTGCTATTTGCCCCCGTCCCCGAGTTTAGTGAGATCACTTTGCCACTTTGCAGTCAGCTTTGGACTAAACTATTTTGAGTAATTTTGTATAGTTGGCAAACGTTGGCACCTCTCTGTTCACCCCTTTTCCACATCATTTATCTGGGTTAAGCAAATTGTTCATGGAGCAATAGTATGGGAGGAGGTAATTTCTGCCCAGAGGAGGTGGTGATGATGGAGGTCAGGATCCTGGAACACTTTGCATTAGTAGCATCACAGCTGAGAAGGAAACGAGGCCAGAGAACATAGTGCGGGACCTGAACATGCACTTGGAGCTTGAGAAAGTGGGAGTTAGGCTGCTGAGGAAGCAAAGGGGAAGCGTGTGATTACCTGAGGTGGGAGTTATAAATGGCAGGACACTCAGAGAGTTCTAGCAGTGAAGAGGGGAGACCTGGAGATGGCTAAGCCCCGAAAGCCTCCAGTAGGCAGAGACCTGCTTCAAGGAGCACACAACAGCTGGGATACAGCGTACGCTGTGGCAGCTGGGCCTCAGCTCTGCGGCACGGGCCCTGAATCACATAGCAGTTGGCTATGGCAGATTCTGGGGCAGCTTGCTGCCTAAGCGTTCAAAGCTGGCTGATGTGGGACATACAGAAGGCCTCTCTTTATGAGCAAAGACCAAGATGGCTGTCCACAGATGGGCCACAAGCTGGTTGCTGTTCTGGACAAGGTTGGAGCCGTGGGGCAAAGGAGCAGCTGAAGTCACCGAGAAGAGAAACAGTGGGAGAGCCCCAGCAGGCTAAAATCCTGGAAGGGGAAAGGAGGGATGAATTGAAGGAAGTGGGAAAACCTGACAGCAATAGGAACAGAGGGAAATGTGGAGCCATTCAAACTGGATCCTCATAACAGGCACTACCAGGCAGAGGATCAGATGGAGAAGAGCCCAAGGGAGGTTAGGGGCCCAGCAAGTGACCAAGAAGCAAACGGTCCTCATTACTGATTCCATGGTAAGGCCTATGGCCAGAGACACCTGTGACCCAGTTAAAGGAATTAGGATGATACATGCTGCCTGCCAAGTGTCCTGAGAGGAGACTGGAGAAGAGCAGAGCAGCTCCTGAAGAACTTGGCTCTCCCTCCATCCCAGCTGATACCTACATAGGAATTAATGCCATGAGTGAAGGGTGATTAGAAAGGCTTCAAGGGGTGTGGAAAGAAATGAGAGCGAAGAACTGATGAGACAGATGCTTGCAGGTCTGAGGCTGCATATGCAGACACACCTCTTCACAGGAGAGAGCCACTCTCTGCACTGCCCTGGGAGACTCAAACTGGGATCCTGCGCTGAGCTCTGGGCCCCTTAATTCCACATGCCTTATGGCCTGGAGCAGGGAGGGGCTAGCTCCTTTCTCTGGCTCCGTAGCTGGGTGACTGTTCTGTTCCGACTCCTCGGTACCAGAAAGACAACAAACTGAGGATGTGCAGAAAAGGGCAGCGAGGGACCAATGTGGAGAAAAGAGTAAGGAGGGCTATATCTGACAAGCTTGGCTTGGCAATGAGAGAGTGTGTGAATTGAGTGGGAGGAGGAGGAGAGGGTCTGTTTAGGGAGATGCAGGGGGGCATAACTAGGAGTAACGCCACAACATTAACAAAAGGATTATTCGAATGACACTCGGGATACACTTCCCGACAGTGAGATACGCTGGGCTCCCACGGAGCGTTGGCAGCCCCAGCAACTAGGACATTTAACGCCAGGCTGGGCAAAGCTCTAGCAAAACTTGCTGTTGGGTCTGATCCTGCCTGGTCCCCAAGAGCCGGTCAAGATGGGACCAGGCAGGCCTTCCCTCCATCTGCATCGTCCAGGATTCGATTTCTGCGCAACTATGACTCACTGGAGAAGTTAATAATCCTGCGCACAGGGAAACAAACACATACAGCACCCACCAGGGGGAGCCAGCGGGCAACGTGTTGCCAGGCAGATGACGGGGAAGGTTTGCAGCGGTGTGATGTCGCCATGATGCAGGCAGCTGCGTGGGTGGGGAGCCCTGCAGGGCTGTGAGCTCCCCACTCCTACCTGAGAGATGCGGGCTGGTCTCCTCCTTATGGCATGCAGCCAGCCTTCTCCTTCGCTTCAGCTGACACCCGCTGGCTGACTCACTGATTGCGCCGGGGGGAGGGCGCTCTCCGGTGGCCAGATGATCAGACTGGTGTGTGCAGGGACAGACTGACACAAACACACACCACATGAAGCCGCCAGATATTTGCTAGCAAGGAGCAACGTTACAGCGGGAACCTACCAGGCTCACTGTGGTGCTGCTGCCAGCCATGGAGGAGGAGGGGTCTGGCCGGGGTTTCCTCCCTCAGCTCCATGAATTGGAGGTGAGCCTCACATCAAGGTTCAAACAGCAGGTTGGGGAGACCCCGCCCCCCGGAGATCTCCCATGAGGCCTGTGCCTGCTGCTGGCTGAGAAAGAAGGAGGAAGAACTGGAAGAGGTGGGAGAAGCCGTGGGGTCTCTCTGGACGGGTTTGCTCTAGGACCCGGTAGCGGGTGGTGTGAAAGGTCTGCCCCATCTCTGCTGCCTTGCTCACACTGAGTGGACTCAAAGAGCGACCAGTACCTGCCTGCATCTCCCTGGGCAGCACCCACAGCTGGGTCTGCGCCTCCCCACAGCCAGCACCTTGGCCAGGAAAGATGGGGCCTCTTTCTGGGTGCGGCCCAGCACCCACATTGTTAGCAAAAAGGCAGATAAATTAATCTGGGAACAGCTCACCCCACAGCCTCACCAAATGCAAGATTCAAACACAAGAAAAGCCGCAGGATTTGGCACAAGCACAAGATGCCCTCTCCCTGCATAGGTGCACTTAGCTACAGGCAGCAGCCCTCCTCCTGTAGTCCCCACACCGGCAGCACAGCATTAGCCGGAGTCACACCAGCCAGCCAGGGCACACATGCAGGAGGATGAGCAACTGGGCACTGGAGCTTCCTGGATCATCCCAAGTGAGCCAGACACACACAACGAGGGCCAGACGCTTTCTCAAGACAAAGGCTGCAGACGGTGGCTCTGCACCAAGGACCAAGAGTGCCAGACTGGGGGAAAACAGCAGGACGGTCCTCCGTTACCTCATGTGCCATGCCCACAGCCCCTACCAGCTGGCTCCAGCAGCAAGCAGAGTAGCAGTGGGAACTTGACAAGCACAGAGCACTCCCGAGATGTGGTCAGTTTCTGTTGCTGCCCTGCTCGCCCCTGGCGCTGAGCAGAACTAAGAAGACAGGCGCCAGTTTGCTGTGCCACTGTGTACTGCCTCCCACCCTGGTCCTGCGTGACGGTGAGAGCCAATCACCCCCCAGCCAGGGTAGACTGCCTAGCCAGTTAAAGCAGCACAAGAAAGACTCAACAATCAGACCTAAGCCTCTGACTGCCGGGTGCTGGGGTTGGATGACGGGATGGATCACTTGATGATTGCCTATTCTGTTCATTCCCTCTGAAGCATCTGCTACCAGCCACTGTTGGAAGACAGGATATGGGGCTAGATGGACCTTTGGTCTGACCCAGTGTGGCCATTCTTATGTTCTAGACTGCGGCTCTGTGGGAGATGGAGCATTTTAAAGAAGAAGTTAAAATGCAAAGGAACATCCCCAGCGGGGAAACAAGAACATGCGGCTGTACAAGGGGCTATTCAGTCTATCTGACCGGCCCACACACTTGCTGCTGCGGTCTACAAGGGGCAGTGCCAAGCCAAGGTACCAGATGGTGCTGGCAATGGTTCTGTAATAGGAAGCTCATGTCTGCATCACTGGCTGAGCTGGAGGGAGGGATTGGGAAGATGGGACAGTGCACCAGTGCATTATTCACAGCTGCTTATTCTCCGGGTTTGGTAGCTGAATTCTGGCTCCCCTAGGGCTTATCTGATCAAATCCTAGCTCTGAACAGGGGGTGAGAAAAACCCCTTTCCCTACTCACCCCAATAGAACAGCAATAATGAAAGGTAGTCTGTATCTAGGGTTCCCTGTTGCCTCACTATCCATAGACACACGGGAAGGGTGGAAGAAAAGATCTAGGGGTAAGTAGTGTGGGGACACAGCCAGCCTTTGGAAACGGTCATGATTTGGTCCCTGTCCCAGTCCCAGCACACACATGAATTTGTGGTGAAGCAGGGTGAGTGCTGTGGTACCCTCCCAGGATCACTGTGGCGTTACTGTTGTTTGAGAGGGACCAGAACGAGCCCCGTCCCCTTCGCAGCTGTGATGTATGGCTGAAGAGTCTGCATTGATCAGGAGACATTAATCCCAGCCCTGAACCCCCTAGCCATTTCCAAAGGAAAAAAAACAGGAGAGAGGGGGAAGGAAAAATACCCTGAAAAAACAACAACATACTATTCCCGCTCCTCTCGCTCTGTCTGCCAGTGCCGCCGCCTGGGGGCAGAGAAACAAAAAGGGAGGGTTAAAACAATGGGAACTTTGCAGCACCCGCAGGGAGCCTCCTCGGCCCCAGTAGACACAGCGCCGGGCTGCTCCTCACCATCCTGGGGAGAAACCTGTCAACGATCAGATCAGAGAGAGAAAATAAAAGGAAAAACTTCCTTGCAGCACTCAGTTTCCCAGCACACTGCAGGCTCCTCAGGGCAGGGCCCTGTCATGTTTGTCTGGAAATCTCATGCACACCTCTGGTGCTGGCTCCGTCCATAACACACACACACAGATCAGATCTGCACTGCAGTGGAGGCTGTCACAAGAAGGGTCTTTAGTTTGGAGTGGGAGACCCTAAGATGTGCTGGGCTCTGAGAAACCTCTCGGATTCTACTTGGGTATGCATCTAAATCTGGGGTTTTGCAGAACATTTGCCCCATCACTTAAACTATTGCTTCCTCAAACGAAATGAAACAAATGTTGTTTTTCCCTCCTGAGCCAGTGCAAACTGTGTCTTCAAGGACAGATTAGCTTGCTCAGCCTCAGGGAATTAAATAAGGAAATACACAGCAGCCCAGAACTCAGGGAACCCCCAAAACTCCAGGTTCTGTCCCAAATCTAAAACCCACTGTTTCCAAGTGGCTCCTAAATCTAGGACCCACAATATACAAGAGGCTCCTAAATCTGGTGAAATGAGTTCTCCACTCCCTAGTCTTAGTGCAAAAAGAGTATAAGGCCCAGGGAACTCATGCGTACCCATGAGGCGTGGCTCTTTACAAACATGCTGAGTAATCTGTCTGGACATTCCAATAGAGCCCCCAAAACCAGGAGGGACACTCCTATGACAGCTGCAAAAGAAAGGGAAAACACCAGCTGATCTTCAGGAACTGCCTTCCCTGGGAATGTCAGCCCAACTCCAGACCAGACTGGGCCAGCTGCTGAAGAATCGAGCCTGGTGAGCTGAGAGAACTGCACTGACTGGGGCTGCTGATCTGGTGCAGCTGTTCTAGGCTAGGCCAAGATCCCTGCAGGGCAAAGTTAGAAAAACCTGCTGGTCCAGCTTCCCTTCCCGTCTCTCTTTTGTTCCTTCTCTTGAGCAGTTCTTGCGCATGGAGGCCTCTCCCTGCAGTGCTGTCCAGCCAGCTCAGACTGACAGAGAGGGAAGGAGGCCCTATGTTTTATGTTAGGAGAGGGGACAGTTTAGGACAAGCAGCTCCGCCTTTCCTAGAGGCGAAGACCACTGAAGATGATGGCAAAACCCCACTGATTTGACTCGTATTCCATTGTCTGGTGCATCCTGAATGGGCTACATGAAAGCGTCAAACCACAGAACTCCCTCCCCGCTGGCAGGGACCAAAGAGTCAGCAGCGACGTGAGGGAAGACCAGGAGCCCTGGCGCCAGGGAAGCACCTATCTAGGAGAGCCTCAGATTGAGGGTGCTGCCCCGTGGCCCTCAATGCAGCCTTCCCCGCCACACACTTATGCAGCTGACCCAGCTTCCACCAGCAGTAGTGGAAACAGATCAGGGCCACCCACACACAGTGTGCAAGCCTATAGGATGGTTTAGATTAAGAAATTAGTGGTAGTTACATTTGGGGCCTAAATTAGCCGAAGTGTAGAGGAGTCAGGGGAATGGAGGTTGCGAGTTAGAGAGAAGCTGGAGACAGTAAGATGGAAAACTGCATTTAGCAAGGACGTGAGCCAGGGTTACGGCGCCGTTATGTTTTGGTTATAACTGCTTCAAGCAGGGTTTTTAAATGAGTGTTTTTGAGAATTGTGAATGTTTTTTATAATTCTGTCTGTATTGATAGTATGGGAAGGACATTGGGTCAGACGTTCATTTACACAACGTGTAATGTAAAGAGCCAATAAGGAGGAGGAGAAAATACAATTATGGTAAGGGGAAGTGTAATGTTAGGTAGTATGATGATGGATTATAAAAGGAGCCATTTTGTTAATTTGTTAATAAGGAGTTCCAACTAACGTCCAAAGGGTCCTCTTAGGTTCCAGGATCATCAGGCTGTTGTCAGTGGACTGATCACTCATTGATTAAGTAGTAACTGCATGCCTGTTTGCTTAGCTAAGCATTTTGCTTTTGAATAAAGTTTGGTTTTATCACTTTAAATGATGCCTAGTGGTCCTCTACTAAATGCATTTTCTGTATCCCACCTAGAAGCTCACACCTGAAGACTATGTTGGGCTTTGTTGCACCCTTGTCTTTAACAACTTCACGTTAACTGGAAACATTTCAGCCTACGGTTCCCAAGGAACCAGCTGCAGAGATCTCCCATCCCCACTCCTGCCGATAGACAAATCGGCACTATGGGTCCATTTATTGATGAGGCAGAGCAATTTGCATTCCCTTGTGGTGTGACAGAACTCTGACTGCCTCCTCTCAGCCCCCTTTCCAACTCCAGATTCCTCCTTTGACCTGGGGGATGTAATCTCTTCCCATCCACGTCAGAAGCAAACATAGGATCTGAAAGAATGGCCCTGGCCTCTGCACCAGCTCCCCACTATTACCTGCACAAGACTGGAAGAGGCATTCTCACCATCTCCCTGCCCCGGTCAGGAACGGGAGGCAGCCAGGAAAACCCTCTCAGATATTTTTGTTGTTCCAGCTCCTATCTGTCCTGCATGGAGTGTGTCCCTGCCATGGGTTACCCAAGGGGGAAAAGGTTTGTTTGTCTAATTGAGACTGCAGGCCCCCTGTGGCAGGGGTCGTGTCTCTGTACATGGGCTGTACATCAGTGCACAGATACAGAGTGTGTTTGGGCTCTGGCCAGCTGTCACCTTTGGGATCCCGGTTTCTTGTCCCAACCCAAAACTAGCAGCACTTGGGCACCACATTTCATGGTAAAATCCAAAGTGTTCCCTAGGGAAGAAGCACCCCAGTCACCTTTGCCCTGCTGCCTGCCCCGGGATGGATAGGAGAACCTGCTTGTCTGCTAGAAGCCCAGCGTGAAGCAGCTGGAACCTGGCACAGTTCTCAAACTAGTGCCCCCCTCGACTCCCTCGCCGGGATCATGGCTTCCTGCAAACACTCCCACGTAGCCCTTCCCTTCCAGTTCACACCAGCCCCCACAAATGGCTGTGCTACTGAGGCTTAGGGCACACAGATGGGGATGCTTTGCTGCCAATACCTGCTGCTGTCTCAGCGACTCTCCTCTGGGCCTCCTAGTGCCCTAACTTGCCAGCTGGGCATTATCTGTTCCAGGTTAGCTGCGGCTCTCCTTCCAGTTGGCAGCACCCAGACATAATGCGGTGACTCACAGATAGGTGCTAGCAAGGGTAGCAGGCCATCTGAGCACAGGGCGAGGATCCAACCGCTAGCCAAGCTGTGCCAGTGTAACGCCAACAGACCCCGGTCAGTGGCGGGCAGGATCGAACTTGGGACCTCTGAAGCTTAATGCATGAGCTGCTACTGCATGGCTCTTAGCTGAGGCTGCTGCAGACTCATTAATTTCTAAGTGGTCTAGGTGTCACTAGAAGGGGACAGAGCACCACACCCAGCAGGCATGGGTTGTACCAGGACTAAATTGGACCTCATGGAGCATGCGAGTTGGGGCCCATCCCACACAGGAGGCGGCTCTGAAGGTTCCGGAGGGCACCAATATTCCCAGGTCTGAGGGAGCAAAGTTTGGAGGAAAGGTGTGTTGGTGGGTGGGTGGGAGGAGAGGACCAGGCAGGGAGATTTGAAGTTTGCATAGTTCTCAAAGGGACTGAGCGAGTCAATAGAGAAAAAATGTCCCCCTGGGTACATGGCCTAAAGCTGAAGAACAAAAGAGGTTCCCGAGCAGAGCCACCTCTCAAAAGGAGAAGAGCAGACCGGGCCAGTTACAAGGGCAGGCAGTTGGCGCTGGGTATATGAGACAGGCAGTATGGCCCAGGCCAGTGTCTCTCACCTTTTCAGGCTGGTGACCCCTCATTCTATGTCAAACAATGTCACGATCCCCCTCAATAAAAAGGGAGAGTAGGAGATACATCAATGAGAACGGCGCAAAGCCTGGACAGTTCATTTGTGGGTGCGGTTAGCCAGGTGGGTAGAGAATACTGGACCTTGAAACATAAGGGCATGTGAGATTTCCTTTGCTTTAGAGTGTAATAACTCTTGCAACTCCTTGCCACGACCCCGACTGCCTTTGGTGACCCCCCTGGGGTTCTGACACCCTGGTTGAGAAACGCTACTCTAGAGGACTGAGATTGGCACTGGGAGCCAGAAGCCCTCAGGCATGGAGGCAGCTTGAAGTGAAGCTACTTGCCAAAAACACAGTGCCAGTTACTTTCTCCCTGGGGACAGTATCCCCTCCCTGCTCTAAAACAATGTCTCTTACCCTGCCACCCATGCTGCCCTGGCCTCACTGCAGCCACATCACACGGCAGGCTCATTAGCTGCGTGTTCTCGCCCTGGGTCTCACACACCATTGCTGCTGACCGGGTTCCTCCGTCCCATTGAGATCTAGATGTGGATTACTTTCCCCACAAGGGATCAGCTACGTTTCCTCATGTGGCTACCTCCTGCCTGCTTTCCCCTCATCTCTCTGGGTCCCCTTGTGCTGTTTTCTCTAGCTTCAGTAGCACTCACAGCTCCACCTAAGTAAGGAGGAGACAGAGTAGCTCTGGAGATATAGCTTATTCGAATAAAGGTCCTTGTTCAGTGTTAGAAGAAAACGTCTCTGTCATTCTTTCCCTTGTCATGTAAAAAGAGGTGCAAACCAGATTAATTTGAATGCTTAACACACAGAGCAGTGAAGCAAAGGTCAGCCTGGTAGCTTGTGCAACGGAAAGTGAAACTGAAAATAAGTAGAACTCCTTTTCCTCCATTGTGGAAGGCAGTGCAAATACCCGGGACTTGGTTCTTCCGAGATTCTCTGAGCACTTCGTTCCCCAATGGAACTAACGTACCTGGGTGCAATGGCTCAGAGAGCACAGAACCCTTTCTAAAGGCTGTCTCTGACGGAGCTGAGCAGCGTTTGAACACAAGATCATCTAGCAGCTGGGATTTGAAACAAAGAATGTCATGGAATAAGGAGACCAGCGCAGCCCCTGAAACTACTCTGCCTCTTGTTGCTTCACTGTTGAGCTGGCATCCTGCGACAGGCTCAACAACATTCACATACTCTTCTTCCATTTCAGTAAAGAAAGTCATACCCAGCAGGGATCTTTAGACACCTCCTCCAGCTGGTACATTGCACTTTATCATCAGAACCCTTGGCTCAGTCTTTCAGCCAGTTTTCAGTCCACACGGCAGTTTCTTAGCCAAGCCACGTTCAATTATATTTTAAGACTAAGATTCCATTAGCAGTTAGGGAAAAAGCTTTCCCTTCAGCCACCAACACAGCCATCAATAACTTCACTTGGATCCCTTCTCCAGACTCGCTTTGCTCATGCTTCCAGCTCAGAGCCCTGCTCCTGAGCCATCCACACTTGGCTACCTTTGCTTCCTCAGATTTAGTGCCATGACCTGTACAGCTAAGAACTATAGTACCTGAAAAGCCAGTCCATGACTCCCAATCTACTTAAAAAGAAATCAGTCAGTACAATCACCTCCAGCTGCATTGCTAACAAAGCAGGTAGTGTGTGAGACCTTGCTCTCCCAGAACCTCTTCCCCATCCCACCCTTTTCCTTGCCCATCCCTGGCTGGGCCATTGCTGGGCCTTTCCACGAGGCAGGGAGCTGTCTTGTTTTGTAGAGCCTGCAAAGCATCATGCACACAGTAGCTGTAGGAATCATAAATCATACATTGCAATCTTATCTCCAGAGCCACCAGAGGTTTGCTCCTGCACAGAGATGAAGTCAGAATGACAAAGGGCTGGCATGTTGGGCTGCAGGGACTCCCCCTGTTCCTGGGATGTATGGGGTTAAACCAACCTGAGCACTACTCCTTCCCCACCCACCCCGGCCATCTGGGCACACAGCAGAGGGTTTAACCCTGTACCCCGTTTGCTTCAAGCCCACCCCCATCCTGACCTTACCTGTCAGCATCAGTCACCAGGGCCAGACGTCCATAGTCCCAGGCTACTTTACGCAAGATCGAAAAGACAAACAACAGTGCCTGTAAAAGTGCCAAGAAGAAGCTATGAGACAAGGCCCCCTCTGGTTGGGGGAGCAGCCCTCCCTGACTCCTGTCCTCCCAGCCATCTGCCTGGCATGGAGAGAACAATGGCAGGGGACAGAGGAAGCAGCTGGATCTGTGCTTGGCTTGCTTGTGTGGCATAAGAAATTGGACCCTTGTCACTCAGGTGTGGCAGCAAGGCCTGGGAAGAGAGGAGCAGACGGGGAAGCGGGATCCAACATCACAAGCACGAGATCCCCCCAGCGACCACGTTCACGCTATCACAGCTTGACCTGCTGTCAGAGGTGGTAGCACTACAGAGCGGGCGTCTGGCTCTGCTTGGGTGCCTCATCTACTGCAGCTGAATGAACGAATGGCAGCGTCCTGCAGGGGAGTAAAAGCTTCCCGGAGGCCTGCTCTTCGTGGGGGTGGGGAAAAGATACAGCGTGATGTGGGGGTGGCCACAGCTCGACCTGCAGAGCTCTGCAGGGTGGATCTCCCATCTGGTGGGCAGAGGGGTGGCCCACAGGAAATACAGTCCCCGCATGCAATGCGCTATGACCTGAGTGAGCGGGTCGCGCTGCGTATTGGGCCTGGAGTCTCTGCAGGTAGCACCATCCCTGAATCAGAAGGGAGAAGGGTGCACTGCAGAACTCCTGGACTCCAAGGGGGCTCCAATCTGCTCTGTTCTGTCTGTGCTGGGTGCAGCCCTGCAGTTCCTGACAAGGCACCAACATGGCTCTTTTTTGGGCCCCTTGGCATCCACACCCAGAAAACAGGACTCTGTTCCCTGGAGCGAGTCTGTAGCATTCTCCCACGACAGCCCAGAGCTCCCGTACCTGCCCCAGCTGCCATCCCACTCCAAGAGTGGCTGGGAACTTCACTGATTGCATATTACAGCTCCTTCCACTGAAAGAACCCCACAGCAGGGCTTGGTAGCATTCACCCTCAGCTGATCCCATCCCAGCCCGGAAATGCATCCGAGCAGGACAGGGGCTGTGAGGAGACAAGCCAGCCACGAGCAGCGTGTGCCCACAGCTTACGACGGAAGCCTGCCACACCAGAGAGGTGGATCCAATGCAGAGACCCCAGATGAAGGAGCTCTGTGAATTGGGTCGTGGGGTGGGGGGCATGGGGCACTGTTAGCGTTGGGGCCTAGCCCTGGCTGGAGGTCCCACAGGAGCGGCTGCTGGCTGATGCACAGGCAGAGTGAAAGCATGCTGGGTCATCCATCCTGCCAGCCACGCACACAGATCAAGGCTGTGTTTGTCCAACACCTAGCACAATAATGTTGGATCCATGACTAGGGCTCCGAGGCACTATGGTAATACAAATCAATAATAATAACAACAGGTGGTGACCTGCCCTGTTCTCCGGAGCACAAACAGATGAAACCTTGCCGCCTCCCAAGCCCCGATATCACTAGCGGAGGTCGAGCCATCTGTTCTCAGACTACGCAGGAAGCGGCAGAAGAATCAGAGAGGGGCTTAGGGCTGGCAAGGCAGGAAAGCCCAGTGTCTTGGCATTAGGTTGGCCCTAGTCAGATACATAGCCCTAGTGGCCACCCCAAACCTCCACATTCCTGACCCTGACCCTCTCCCCATCCCAGTCTTCCTGCCTGTCAAGTTCAGGCCGCTCCTTAGCGCGACATGAGCTAGGGCTGGAGGAAGGCGGCACGAGGCTGGGCTGGGGAGGCCTGAATCAGAGTCTGCTCATCAGATCGTCCCAGCTGGCCCTAACTGGCCTCCTCGTTGGCAGCCCCGCCAGAGAAGCCAAAGGACTGAATGGACCACGGAGAGTGAGCTCCCTGGCGCTGTTCCTTCTGCTGGGGCTGCCGGGCAAGCTCGACCTGCCTGCACTGCGCCTCGCCATTTCAGCAGGGACACAGTCACGGCATTTTTTTCTTAAAGCTATTGAAAAAAAAAAACCATTGTGCTTTGATGACGGAGAACCAGGGTTCTCCAGCTAGCCAGCCTACCGCTGCCAGGGGAGGGGGCTGCGTTAGAGCAGCACATGGGTGGGTAAGGAGAAGCAGGAAGAACAATACTGTGCTTTTCTAGAGATTGGGTTGTCAAAGCACTTGGCAGATGCAATAATTGAGCTTCAGAACCACACCGCCTCTGGGAGGTCAGTGTCACTAACCTTATCTCACCAAGGGGAAACTGAGGCACAGGGCAGTCAAGTGACCTGCCCACGGTCACAGAGAAGCCAACAGCAAAAGCGGAGAGGAGAATTCAGGAGTCCTAGCTCTAACCACTCCTTGGCAACCAGGGCCAGGAGTCCTGACTCTCATGCGTCCCAGCTCCAATCAGTAGATTACACTCCTCCGCCCACACCTGGGGATAGAACCCCGGAGTTCTGAATAGTTATGTCCATCCTTCATCCTCACAGCCGTGCCCTCCCCTCCCCCAGCAAACGGCAGCCGCACAATGGTGTAGGAGACTTACCAGAAAGCACATGAAGTCGAGGGCTAGGACGGTGGGCACTCCCCCAAAGGGCAAGCCCTGCAGCACAGTGCTGCGGATGCGGGCACTGTAGCAGTAATCCTTGGTGCTGTTGTTACAGCCGGCGACCTTGCAGGTGGCTCCTGCCGAGCCCAGGGTGGCAAACAGGAAGGGAAGCATCTCTACTGCCTCATCGTCTTACCTGGAGGGGGGGGGGGGGAAACAGGCACAGTTAGAAACACACCTGACCAACTAGTCAGCAGCCTGCTTAACAGGAGGTAGCGGCAGATGAGGAGCAATCAGGGCCAGCTCACCCATTGCCATCTCCTGCATCCTCCAGCCTCCTCTGCGCAGCAGCCTCTTGCGTTACAGTCTCCAAGGGAGCTGGCTAATGAAGTTACTAACTGGCCAGCGATCACATGTGGGAAGTCCTGGAGAATCAGGGAGGTACCAAAGGACTGGGGAAGAGGAGACCTACTTTGCTTCAGTCTTCTCTCAAAAAACAACATGTGACCAGACAACTAGCGAAGTTACCACAGACAATATAGGGGAAGGGATGCAGCTCAGGATAAGTAAAGAACACATCAGAGATCTTCTGACCAATCTGAATGAATTCAGATCAGCGAGGCCTGATGCTATTCACCCCAGGGTGCTGAAAGAATTAGCTGAAGAAATCTCAGAGCCATTGGCAATAACATTTGCCAACTCATGGATGAGAGAAGAGGTCCCGGAAGACAGGAGAAGGGCTAACATGGTGCCCATCTTTTAAAAGGGGGAAAAAGAGGAGCCGGGGAGCTCTAGACCAGTCAGCCGGACTTTGATACCTGCAAAGCTACTAGAGCTATGTAAGAAACATTCAATTTGCAAATACCTGGAGGATGAAGGGGTAATCACGAGCAACCAGCATGGATTCACCAAGAACAAATCACGTCAGACCTGCTTGATTTCCTTCTCTGACAGGGTAACTGGTTTGAGGGATAGGGGGAATGCAGAGGACATATTGTACCTGGGCTTCAGCAAGGCTTTTGACACAGTCCCACGTGACATTTGATAAGCGTGCTGGAGAAACGCAGGCTTGGCGGAGCTACCATTCAGTGGATACATAGTTGGTTAAACAACCACAACAAAGAGTAACTATTAATGGAATGATGTCAGACTGGAGAGAGGTCTCAAGTGGGGTTCCACAGGGATCTGTTCTGGGCCCCGTGTTGTTTAACATCTTTATTAATGACCCGGATGCAGGAAGAGAGAGCACAGTGATCAAATTTGCAGATGACACAAAGCTGATGAGGGCTTGCCCATACTTGGGAGGATAGAGCTAAAATATAGAGGGATCTTGATAAATTGGAGAACTGCGCTACAGACAACAAAATGAAATTCAACAAAGACACATATACGGTGCTACACATAGTGAAGAAAAACCAAATGCACAAATACAACATGGAGGAGAACAGGCGTGGCAGCAGCACTGTTGAGAAGGATTTGGAGTTGTGGTGGATCACAACCTCAACATGAGTCAGCAATGCAATGCTGCTGCAAAAAAAGCAAATGCAGTTTTGGGCTGCATTAACAGAGGCATCGTATGCCAGTCATGGGAGGCGATAGTACTGCTCTACTCGGCACTGGTTAGGCCTCAGCTGGAGAACTCTGTCCAAGTTTGGTCACCAATGTATAGAGACTGGACAGGATCCAGAGGTGAGCAACAAAGGTGATCAAAGGGTTTGAACTCAAGCCATATGTGCAAAAGCTGAAGGAACTGGGTACGTTTAGTTCGGAGAAGAGACTGAGGGGCGACATGATACTTGAAAGGCTGCCATAAAAAAGATGGGGAAAAGTTGTTCTCTCTTGCCATACAGGGCAGGACATGAGGCGATGGGTTCAAACTACAGCATAGCAGATTTAGATTAAATCTCAGGAAAAACTTCCTAGCTGTGAGAACAGTAGGAGAATGGAACAGACTGCCCAGGGAGGCTGTGGACGCTCCTTCACTGGAGGTTTTCAAAAGGAGGCTGGATCCATCTGTCTGGGATGGTTTAGACACAACAAATCCTGCAGCTTGGTAGGGGGTTAGACTAGACGACCCTTGCGGTCCCTTCTAACCCTATGATGTTATACTGGGAGCAGAGCAATCCCGGCAATTGCTGCCCTGGGAGCCCAAGCTTGTAATGCTACAGAAACAAGAGAACTGCAGCAGGGCCCCTTGAATACAGTAATGCAGCACTTAAGAGCCTCTCGCATTTGGACTCCTCCCTCTCCCAGTGTAATCACCAGCAGTCTGGTAACTTCAGTCCCCTTCTCTATGGCAGCTAGAAACGGCCAACCAAGGAACACCTGACACACCCATACAGGAGACCAAGGGGCAGAAAATGGCTTGGGATTTTTAGTTCAGTTGGTCAGAAAAACTCCTGGAAACCCTAAAAGTGTCCTGGACTGTGCAACGGTCAGCAGGAGACAGACAGACACTTCTTCACTGGCCTGGAAGCAGCTCTGTGGACCACATGGAAACGGGCAGTGGATCACAGTTTCAGAGGCAGTGACTAGAACAGAAGCAGCATTAGGGTGGTTTATAAAGGACCTCACCACACTGGGATCTTGGCTCATCACTGACCAAGAGGAAAAAAAGTTCCACTTGCTGAATGGCCAAACACTACTTCCTTGAATGCTCGGGTTTTTCGGGAACATCTCCCATCCAAGTCCTAAGCCAGCCCCACCCTGTTTAGCTTGAGCGTTTGATCATCATCACAGCACAAGGCTGTCTGGATGCTGGTCCATGGGAAGGAAGATTTGCTGCTGTGTCCCACGAGATCTTGCTTGAGAAATGAATCCCCCATTGATTCATTGAGCCATAGTCCCATGGATTTGAGCTGGCAGAAGAACAGTAAACAAAAGGCCATGACAAACAGCAGCGTACTGATTGGTTAGAGGTGTCCGGTGGGAACTGGGAGGAGGCTGGGATTTTATTTAAGAGCATCACTTATGATCTGGAAAAGAAGCCAAACATCACCTTAAATTAAATTCACAGATAAGCATAAGAGAGAGGGGGTGCTGACATCATCAGAGAGGAGAGGGAAAAGCAGGACAGCAGGGGCAAGCTGCGACAAAGTGATCAGGGACTAATAACACGAGAGCCAGCCAGCTTTATTCATCCTGGCAAAATGAATGAGAAACAGATACTAGGTGGGAGGGAGAGACCTGGGCAGCTCACAGCAACCTGGGTGAATAAAGCAGGCAGCAAGTGACACAGGAGCCTGCAATGGAGCCCAGCAGCAAAATTAAATAAGGACCCCTGCGATTTTGGGCTTCATGCAGATCAGAGAGCGGAGGCCCTGTCCGATATAGCGCTGGAGAAACCCCACCTCAAATGCTGCAGCCGGCTCTGAGCAAGACCCTCACAACGGGGTATCAACAAACCTGGAAGGCCTAGAGGGCCCAATTCAACAGCCATTGGAGTCAATGGGAATCTTTCCACCAACTTCAATGGGCTCTAAATAGGACCCTTACGGATCATCTAAAAATGGTAAGAAGCTGGAGGGAAATATGAAAATGACAATTAAAGGGGAAAATGGTAACACTCTGCTAGAAATCAGAGCTATGAACATCAGGAGGGGGAAAGCGACCAGAGAGGGAGTCAAGGAGAAGCGATAGAGTGAAATGGCAGAAGAGGAGTATCAAAAACCTTCTTGGCTAAGATCTAGGAGGCCACAGGGCAGTGTCGCAAGGGAAGGGCTAAAACTCCATCAGTCGAGACATTCAAAACTAGACTGGATAAAGGACCAGGAAAAGTGCTGGAGGGAGCAATGCATGAGTAAGCAGGCATCAGCCTACACTCCAGGGGATCAGGAACGGGCAGAGATTAGTAATTTATAGACAGACCCAAGTCAAAAGAGAGAAAGAATAGCCCCATCACCCTCACACACAACACCATCAGCAGGAACTAACTCAATTAGCATCGATTAGCCCTCTTGTAGGTAGCTTCACTCTAAGGACTGCATGGGCAATGGAGATCCAACTCCTCTCTAGAGGTAGGTCCCTCCAGGGCAGGGCATGGGGGAAGCTTGCTTTGTCCTATGGCTGCCCAGGCTCTGTGTATCATTTTCTTCAGCTGTGTCCATCAGATCCATGCATGGGCAGAGGTGAGGATGGGAACAGTGCCTGGTCAGAAGGGGGCAGGGAGGGGTAGAGGGAGGGACCCTGAGGAGCTGTAAGGGCAAAACCCTTAAAAAGCAAACCCTGGTTAGGCTCCAGAGATGGTTAGCTTGAAAGAGCCTTGCTCTGAGGGTCTAGGTAGGTAAACCAGACTGCTCAGGGGTCAGCCATGTAGCCTGCAGAGATGGGCCTAAGCTTCCTCGCAGCTCAGAGCATGGTTTCCCCTGAGACTCACTCCTCACCTCTTCATGCAACATCCGCATCTGCATAGTAATTAGCCTTGCTTAGCTCAGCCCCAGCCACAGTAACAGGGCTGAACGGCTGTCATTACTGCCAATTAGATACAGGTCAGGCAAGAAAGGACCATGACAGTAAGAAGGAAGAGGTGCTTGGGGCACCTGGCAGGCAGGTGTATGTGAATGCCTGGGCCAGGGGAGCCCTGGACATGCCATCTGTGCATTCGTGCCTCCCAAGGGTCAGTTCCATGTGGCCCAGCAGCCCTTCACGCAGTTTGGTTCTGTCTGCGGCTCCCAATGACCGACAGGGGCAATCACAAAGGCGCCTGGGTGCTCATGCCAAAGACCAATTAGAGTAGCCCGTGGCTTTGCCAGTGCCAGCAGACTTGCTCAGCTGCAGCACGCCGCTCTCAGGGAACTGGAGCATGCAGCCCATCTGAATCCCCAGGAAATCACTCACAGGATTTCCGAGGAGAAACGTATCGAGGTGGGGAGGAGACTCCAGGCAAAGCTGCCTGAACCCGGGAGCCAAACACAGGCTCAGAAGCTGGAGGTGAGGTTAGAAGCTGTCTCTGAGGATCTTGCAGTGAGAGTGGGAGCCTTAACCTCTGAGACTCCTTGCCCCAGGCTGCAAATGATTGACAATGGCAGGATGGCTGGTCAACGGCCCCTGTGTGAGATGAGTTGGGGACATTGGAACAGACTCACAAAAGGTATTTAGGCTCCTAACTTCCATTGAATTCAATTGTCATTTGCAGTGAAGAAGAAGAGCTCTCTTAAGCTTGTCTCTTCCACCAACAGATGTTGGTCCAATAAAAGATATTACCTCTCCCACCGTGTCTCTCTCATTGAATACAATGGAAGTTAGGAGCCAAAATACCTTTGTGATTTGGACCATAGCAATTGCCATTCTGGATCAGCCCAGAGGTCCATCTAGCCCTGTATCCTCTCTGTGACAGGACCAGATGCTTCAGAGGAAAGCGTAATGATCCCTGTAGCAGGCAATTGTGGAAAAATCCATCTGTAGGGAAGTGTCTTCCTAGCCTCATCAGGTGAAGGCTGGCACATGCCCTGAAACGGGAGGGTTTCTGTCCTCTCCATTGTACCTCTGGATGGCCTCATTAACAACAGAAAGGTCAACACTTTTTTTTTGAATCCTGCTACACTCTTGGCCTCAACGACTTCTTGTGACCGTGAGTTCCGCAGGCTAATTATGCCAAATCAGACCATATTCTTTTATCCATATTAAAATCTATTCCCTTTCAATTTTCCTTACACCCGCATTATAAGAAAGCGTAAATGAGGCCATGTCTACACTGGAGACCTTACAGCAGCACCACTTCACCGACGTGACTGCACCAGTGCCAGGTCTCCCGCGTAGTCACTCTATGCTTACAGGAGAGAGCTCTCCCACTGGCATAATTAAGCCACCCCAATGAGCAGCGGTAGCTATGTCGGTGGGAGAGCTTCTGCTGCTGACATACTGCTATACCCAGTGCTTCTCTTGGTATAACTTGTGTCAGTCGGGGTGTGTTTTTTTCATACCCCAACTAACAAAAGTGCTAGCGTAGACATAGCCTAAGAGCATCCACTCTCCCTTCCCTAGGCCATTCTTTGTTTTATACACCATTATGCCCACATATATGTGCTTCCTCTCTGAACTAAACAGTCCCAGTTGTTTTGATCTCCCTTCATGCAAAGTTTCTCCCAGCCTCTGCTCATTCTTCTTGCCCATCTCTGAATACCTCCTCTGCCTGCAAGGTTTTTTCTGACCTACCAGATGAGGCTGTGCCACTGATTTACATAATGGCATCATAATATTTTCAGTACTTTTCTCTACCCTATTCCTCATGCATCTGAGGATCATGAGCAGAAGTCGTTAATGAACCATCCTAGTCTTTCCCCCGAGTAATACAGTTAATTTAAAACCCTGCGATGGCTGAGCAATATACAAATTACTCCTTTCAATGTGCATTCCCTTGCATTTCTCAATATTGAGTTTCATCTACCATTATTTTGCCCATTCACTTAGCTGTATGTCATGTCACTCTAGAGTTCCTTAGTCTTCTCTGGTCCTGACTAACCTAAATAATTCCATGCCATGTGCTGATTTGGCTACTTCTTTGCTCACCCCCCTGCCCAGAGCATTAATAAATATATTTAATAACACAGTCCTAGTACAGAACCTTGTGGTACCCTGCGTTCAACCTTTTGCTATGTTGAAAATTTGATCATTTATTCCAATTTTTTGTTACTGGTCCCTTAGCCAGTTTCTGATCCATGACAGTACGTCTCCTCCCATCACTAGTTTCCTTAATAGCCTTTTGTGAGAGACTTTATTGGAGACTTTTTGGATGTTTCAGTAAATTAGGATGACCAGAGATCCATTAACCACAATTTTACTGACATGCTCAAAGAATCCCAATTGATTAAGGAGACATGTTTTTCCTTTGTGGAAGCTACACTGGTTAGTCCATAGTTAAGGGTTTTATAATACCATTTTTAAATTATTCCAACCAGCTAGGCTCACTGGTCTACGGTTCCCAGGGTCTTTAAAAAAAAAACCAAAACCAAAACAACCATGCACAGCTCTTGTTTTCTTTGACTCCACTGATATAGAAGTTGATTGAATTAGTGCGGAGCATTAGTATTAATTGGCAGCACATTTTGAAAGCATGTGTTTCTTAAAGACACAGCCCAAGTTCTGGTGCATGGCTGGAAGCAGAAAGCTCCACCTCTCACATGGGATAAATTGAGGTGTCCTTTGGTGCCAGCAATGCACGTTCAGACAGGCTTTGCTTGGACGCACTGAGTCTTTCTTGCATAGTCTCTAGATACCAGTGTGGAGAGGTACTGGCCAAGGAAAGAAGTAAAACTGCCATGTCAGGTATGCCTTGTTGTGGTTCACATCAGCTACAAAACAGACATGAGTGCAGAAGGGAAGCATTGGTTCAGACACCAGAGGGCTTCCAGCTGCCTAAGTGGTCTGGAGAGTCTGCAATGACTCCAGAAGGACTTCTCCCCTCCTTTCCATCTCCAAGCTCTCTGCCTCCTAATGGGCACGTCTCAGGTGGTACACAGACCAGACATGATGGACCCCAACACAGTGGCAACACTGAGTACCTACCTAGTGCTTTTCAGCTTCAGAACCTTTCACCACTAGCTGATTAGCTCAGCCGGACACCCCCTGGTCTTGTGGCTCGAAACGAGGTCTGGGAACCAGGAGGGGCCAGGTTGTAGCCTCCTGACTCACTGGGCATTAACAACTGGGAAATCAGGTAATATCAGGGAGCTCAGTGACTAAATAATGCTGAGTCTGCTCTGAGTTTCCTGAGGGGCAGAGGAAAGGAGAGCCCAGCCCAAGAAGCAGCAAAATTCCCAGCGCCTTCTCAGCAGTGGGACACATCGTGCACGTTTGGCCTGTGTGTTAAATAGCTAGTTCAAGGGAGGAAGCTCTGGCTGGGTTCTTGGAGAGATGGGAGAGGAGAGGTTTATCTCTTGTCCTTTCTCATCTATCCCTGGGCTGCAGTGTAGAATTAGTCCCTGCTATTTCATTGTACTGGTACACCTGTCTCTCGTGACAATTCCCGACTCCTTCACTGACACCAGCTGATGCTACCATGCCCATTGTCAGCTTTCTCCCAGCCTGGCTGAGGTGGGGGATTTCCTTCTCACCCCCTCCCCCGCCCTGAAGCAACTCCTGAAAAGTGTGGTGGGTGGTCAAGGAGGACAGAGGGGGAGCTGCCCTCAAGCCTAAGCCACAGGGCAAAAGATGGAAGATAGGGCAGATGCTCAGTTAAAAGCTGTCCCCTGCCCCACCCCAGCCCAGTTGTGGGACTGAAGTGCCAGGCACAACATAGTCCGTGCTGATGCAGCAGGAGGACCCAGCCCTGGCACAGCAATGGGCAGTGAGATTTATCCCCGTCCAACGACCGGGGGTGAGAGAAGAGTCCCAAGAAGGGCCCAAGCCGTTATGGCTGGGCGGGAGCAAGGTCCCTCAGTCTGTGAATGCCCGTGGAACCAGGAGGGAAAGCACTGGGTCCATTCTGGGTGTACCTCATGGGGGAAGGATTCCCTGGGCCCTCTGAAATAGACTCTGGGTACAGGCCTGGGAGTGGGCCGGAGAAATGCCACTTGCCATTTCTGTCCCAGCACCACCCATATCAGCCTTTCACTTGGAAGGTGAAAGCCAGGTCTTAGGCTGGATCAACAGTTTAACGCAACCTGCCTGAGCAGACAGCTTAACATACACCCACTGTCCACGTCTGCTCCTGGATACAGCCTCAACAGCTGGCTAGCCAGAGCATTAGCCATAGGCATGGCTCTCCCAGATAGCTGAATCGACAGGAATTGCTCCAGCTGGCTATGCTCTCCCTGGGCACCAGACATCTCACGCTGTTCCTGCTGGAGACGGGACCACGAGAAAACACGCCTCTGCCCCAGTAGGGTGTGCGGGCAAAGATATCGGTCTTCCTCACAGCTCCGGTGGGGGTGCCTCAGTAACCAGTGTCATTCCCCAGGAAGCTCCCAAACCCATAAATGTCCAGTCAGCAGGCTCTGAAAACCATAATTAGACCCACCAGCACCACCCACATGCTGGCAGCTACAGATCAGCCTCCCTGAGGGGTTCTCCTCCATCTAAGAGACTTGGGAGTCTCAGTTCAGGAGGCTGATGAGCAAATTAGATCCTACTTCTCTACCCAGCTCCGTGACTGTCAATTATTCTGCTTCTCCCAAGGTACGCTGGGTACAACACAACACACCCACCCCCGGACTTGCACCAGGACACCTTTGTGCTCCAGGTATCCCACCTGTATTGACTGGGTCTGAACTGGACTACGTGGCCGGGATTGTGCCTCATGTGTCTGCTGAGCAGGTGCTCGGGTCCCGCCAGAGGAAGGGTCTCTTCACCTCTCCTAGGCTTGCCCAGAGTTTGATGATTCAACAAGAATGAGGAAGTAAGGGAAAGAGAGGGAGTGCAGGCTTCCTGGATGGGAATCCGGGTCAGACCTTGCATGAGGCTCCTGGCAATCAGCTGCTGTGACAGAGACGTGCCACAGACATGAGGAGCTGCTCCACTAACCGGGATACAGACCCTGCCCCAAACAGACCGGTTCTACCGATTTCGGGCAGCTCCCCCAACACTGCTGCTACCTCTCCCCTCCCTGCTGTGCTTGGCTATTGCAGAGCAGCAGAGTACCTGCTACTGGCCTGGGACTGTGCAGCTGACAGATCGTCATACCCGGCAGCTCCAGGGACACCAGGAACAACACCGTGGCCTGTGACACTTCACAGCTGCTTCTGGGTGCCTTCCCTACTTATCAGCGTGACGAGGACAGGGTCAGTCCCAAGGGCATTGGTTAGGGCTTAATGCATACCACATGCCTTCAAGAGGGGGACCCATAGATCAGATGGATTGTTTCAGGTGAGGCAAAGGTGCGTGTGTGAGTAAACGTGGGGGGCTTGTCAGGGATGCAGCGCTGGGGTTTGGGGGCATGCCTCCTAGTATGAAAAATAAAACAACCCATGTTGCAACAAGAGAGGCCCATCCCTGCACCCAAACTCGCCACCCCCCCCCCGGATGTCTGACTCTTCCCCAAGGTGCAGCTCCGCCCTGGAACACAGAACCATTCGCCAAGGGAACTCCCCCCTCAGTCCCGCCTCCCCCAGCCGGCTGCCAGGCTCAGCCCAGGAAGTACATATGTCCACAGCAACACAGCACAGGGGAAAGCACCCAGCATCACACGCTGCAGCCTGGAATCCAGCCCATTGAGGCCTGTCTGCAGGGGGAGTGGGGGGTGGGAAGAGGGCCCAGCATGTGGAGGGAAAGGGGACAGGACAGGGCAGTGAAGCGGCAACAGTAAGGATGGGAATGCTCAAGGCTGCACAGGCATTAATGGCACAATTCATTTGTCTGTGTCACAATTCACGGCCCTTATCCAGAGTATATTTCACTCTCCCATCCAGTGGGGGATGATGACCCAGCCTCTAGAAATTCCCTGTAGAAACCTCACTGGAAACTCCAGGAGTGGGGAGAGACTCACTCCCCTACCTACATTTTAGAACCTGCAATAGCTGCCTGGCCAGGGGCTCTCCTAGCCACAGTTCAGCCACTTCCAGGGAACACCTCCTGGGTCGTTCTTGCTTGTAGGGAAAGCATGGAGCTCAGACAATGGGGGTACTATGGGCTTCAGGCTCCCACAAGAGGAGAGGGAAGGTCGGAGGAGAAGGTAATGTGCGCGTTAGCCTACCCTCATTGTTGTAGTGGAGGCCCAACTCCACCCACACTGCGTCACTGCAGCCGATTATATTTCTGTAGTCACATAACACTCAGGAGCCAACTGAAGGGCAGAGGGGCGGCTGCTGGTGGTAGCACTTTAGAGTCGCTCCTCCTCCAACCCCAGACCCCAAAGTGCTGCCTAGACAATGAATTTAGCTTTCCAGCAGGATACGTAGGGCAGGATCATTACCCCCATTTCACAGAGCAGAAAACTGAGGACTTTGTGACAGAGCCAGGAATCGAACCAAGTTTTCCCCAGTCTCCATCCTGCGCTCCGGCCCCATGACCACCCTGCTCCTTCTGCACTCCGTATATGCCTTTCTCATATAGACTTGTTTACAGCTGTAATAGCCCCTTACATGCCAAGTGGATTGTCAAATACATATAATCCATTCATCAAAACATACCCTTTCATAATGAACAACACTGACCCCACGCCGGGCACAAAAGGGCCAAGACCCTGGGGTAGCATTGCAGAGAGGGCATGTAACGGTCTCATATTCCACAGCAGTTCATGGCTTGAGTTCCCCAGACCAGCAGCCTCTGTTAGAAGTCTCTCTGTATTGGGAATGCACCCTCACTGGGGCCTTTAAAGCTTTCACACCTCCCCAGGCATCCATCTGCAGGCAACAAGAACAAAGAGTGAATCCCAGAGCCAGAGCCATTCACAGATCTCAGGCCAGGCCACTAATCTGAGGTGCTCCGGAACATACCCGGAACATACTTGCAGCTCTACAAAGGCAAGGTGGATGGGGAGGGAGGAGGAGAGGTTGGAGAGGATTGGGTGAAATTCCTCAGCTCAGCACCTTACGGTCTGAGAGACAGTGGCAAAAGAGGCTGACTCCCATTCAGTGAGATGCACATCAAGTCATTGGCATTCTGGGCAGCAGGGACCGACACTAGGCAGGCACCAGATGGCCCCTGGCAGGGCAGCTGACAATGAGCTACTTGTTGAGGAGACAGTCTACCCCAGGACTGAACTCCACTGTGGCAGAGAGCAACCCGGGCGCACAATAAAAAGAAGAGCCTTGTCCCTCCAGACTCGAGCATCTCACAGATCTGCTTTGCTCCTCAGCTGACCTTAGAATCCCGGCCCTTGCTCCTGCTGGGATTCTGTGAGCGAGAGACAGACACACGCTCTGGAAAGTGTGGGGCTCAGGCACTTAGGATAAAGGCGATCATGGCTGCTGTTCCCAACATCTCTGTATGGCGGGCCTTGCTGAAGAGCCCGAGCACTGGAATAGCAAGTCCAGAAGCCACTGCATAGTCAGCCAGCCAGTCGGGGGGGGGGTGGGGCTGCAGGCACAGGTGGGGAACTCTCTCCCCGCCTATCCAGCAGCCCTATGGTCGCACAGGCTCATCTCCTGAGCTGAGCAGTGCATGTCCCAACCACAGCGCTTCTTGACACTGAAACCAACTGGGTTTGGAGAGGCCGCCGCCGCAACCAAAGCACTGAAGGCAAAAAGTCAGTCAAACCCCAACCCTGTCCTCCCCCACGGGCCTGGGCCTGACCTCGCTAGGGAGCCAGTGACTGTGGGTCACCAAAATGGAGATCACAGGGCCCGGCCCCAGGGGACAGCAGCAAAGAGAGCCTTCGTCTGTGTGTGAGAGGATGCTGCTGACAGGTCAAGGCCCACGGCACCAAGGTCCCCTCTGCCTCTCCGTGGGCCCCACAGCCCAGGCTCCCTCTCAATAAAACTGCTGTTGCTGTTGGCACGGAACAGTTAAGTATGGAAGGTCTTGCACGCATGCTCAGCAGCAGCCTCCCATCCTAGCTACTCCTGTAGCATTCTGCAATACCCACCACGAGCTTCACCATGCTGTTCCCAGTCCGAGACCAGGCGCTCACCTGGCCACCCAGCAAGCAATGAGAACCCAGCCCATCCTTCTGGTGGTAGCCACTAGACTAAACAACTCCCCATGCCAACTAGGAACACTAATACTCAGGCACGTCAACACTGCAATTAACAACCCGTGGCTGGCCCCGCAGGGCTCAGGCTAGGGGGTTGTTTAACTGCAGTGTAGACATTTCGGCTTGGGCTGAAGCCTGGGGTCAAGGATGCTGGGAGAGTCCCAGAGCTCGGGCTGCAGCCTGAGCCCAAACATCTACACAACAGTTAAACAGCCCTGCATCCTGAGCCCCAACGAGTCTGAGTCAGCTGGCACGGGCCAGCTGCGGGTGTCTGATTGCAGTGCAGACGTACCTAGAAAGCACTGAACTGCTGCACAGCTGTGGCAATGTAGCTGATGATGATCGGTGCATTTTGGGAGCCTTTTCACTCTTAGCAGTGGGCCTGGGGAACTCACTCAACGGAACTTTGCATAGAATGTATAATCTGCAAGTCACACAGAGCAGAAAGATACTGCCCATTAAGAATAACCCTTGGGGAGAACAGTATGGCTGTGTCTTGAGTAGCTGGTTTGGAGGCTTGCAAATGGCTGAGCTTGCTAATTAGCCAGGAGCTTCTAATGCAAGACAGCAGCAAGAAGAAAGAGCAAGTATCATTTTGGCTGCACGCAAGGAGGCATTGCAGGATGGCTGGAGCTGCCCAAAACAATATGGCTTAGCTGTGACCGGACCCCACACACAGCATTCACTGCCGGGCAATTCAGTACTAGAAAAGTATTGACAGCTGGAGGGAGTAGGGAGAAATACAGTCTGCTAGGCTGAGGAGTAATCTGCTGAAGGGAGCAGCAGAAACCCCATCACTTGGGATATTTAAAACTAGATTGGACAAAACACTTGACAGTACACAGGAGGGAACAACCCTATGGTGGCTGGAAAGGGGGTAGGACTAGGCAGAACCTAGTAAAGCACCACACAAGAACTAAGCATTACTTCCATAGGAATCTCTCAATGAACTGAGTGGGCTCTGGGTCAGGTCCCAGCACAGCTACAAGTCCTGGGCGGGCTGTGGTACAGCCCAGTGGTGCTGTGGCTTCGCTGCTATTATTAGTATTTTTTTAAAATAGACAGCTAGATCCAAGCTAGCTCAGGAGTGTTTACACGTGCTGCAGTCACACCTCTGATTGCAGTCTGTAGACCTATCCACAGACACGGAGAAGAGCTTTGAGAAATCTAACCCATCGCTAGTACCCAGAACAGTACTGTGCCCTACAGTACAAGGTCAAGAGCTCCGGCACCCTTCAGACTGCTCTGGCCAAGCAATGGGCTTCTCTCCCCTGCCTTTGGGAGATTATTTCCCAGCCCGAGAGATTTCACTGTCAGGAAGTTTTTTTTTTGGGGGGGAGATTCGACCTAAAATAACAATTTCCCTTTCTTAATTTCATCCCAGTTCTTCCATGTTAAATCCCCTGGTGCCAGACTAATTCCTCTCCCTCCTTCGTGTCTGCACAGTTCAGCCAAGATTTTCACAAGCGACTCGTGATTTTGGGTGCTCAGCTTGAGACCCCTAAAGGGGCCGGGTTGCTAGAGGCAGGTGCTTGACTCACTGTGAAATCAAGTTGGGCACCCAAAAATCACGCGTCACTTGTGAAAAGCGTGAGCTTCATATAATTAGTAAAACATTTAATTTCCTCTTCTCCCTCTTATAATTGTTGCCTAGCTGAGCTACATATTTTTAGCTCTTTTCAGGTCCTCCAGACCACTAGTCATTCTAATTCCTCTTTGCAGAACTCCCATCAATCTCTCAACAGCTTTCTGCTCAAGGTTCCCAGAATGCAATGCAGGATTCCAGGTGAGGGGGCATCCAATCTGTACTGTGGCTTAAAGCCTCTGCATGCAGAGGTCTTCTTCTCTACCATCTCTCATTGTAGACTATCAATCTGCTGTCAGCCTGAAGTCTTTCAGCCATTACTGTTCTGGATTCTCCTCAGATGTATTAGGGCCATTTTCTCTCCATGGTCAATCTCAATTATTTCTTGCCTATTTTTCAGTTTTCTCCAAATCCTCTGGATTTCCTGTCCTCACTGGCGTTCTCAGCTCCTCCCAGTTTAATATCCCTTATGAATGTCATTTATGTGTTGTTTCCTCCTCCCTCTAGATCATCAGTGAAGATATTCAACATGACCAGAAATAACACTGCTCCCTTCAGTCTTTACACGGCACCTCCCACTTCGGCTATGTCT
This sequence comes from Lepidochelys olivacea, assembly GCF_965140295.1. Classification (NCBI taxonomy): domain Eukaryota; kingdom Metazoa; phylum Chordata; order Testudines; family Cheloniidae; genus Lepidochelys; species Lepidochelys olivacea. Next base: position 149,567,551 of record NC_140413.1, on the reverse strand, counting down.
TCACGGCCAAAAAGATGGGGTTCTTTACAGCGAGATAGCTAATGTGATATTCTCTCGCTGTTAAAGCTTAGTGGACACAAAGACACTTCTAGCTTTTACCACGATGTAGCTAGGCAAGATCAACACTATTCTCTGGGCCATGGTTAACCACATCTAGTTCACGTTACAGTAAAAACTAGAGGTGCCTTGTCTCTACTAGGATTTTACTGCAGGATAGCTAATGTGTATTATCCTTCAGTAAAAATACCTTTTTTTAAAAAAAAAAAGCAGTGAAGACACAGCCTTGCCATCCAACTACTTCCTTTGGTTTGTGATCCTTCAGCCACTTTTCAGTCCACACAACAGCGTCATAGCTGAGCTGATTTGCATTAAATCTGGAGCGTTCAGTTTCATGAGTCACTGAATCAAACACTTTACTCAATTCCAAATACATCCACCTGTTGCTTTCCCGTCAGCCATGCCATTTGTCGTTCTACCAGAAAGCCACCAAGTTCATCTGACTAGCTGCGCTTTATCACATCCCCCCTTGCAAATACTGTTAATTGCTCAGGTTCCCATTACCCTGTAAGGTGCTCAATGACTTTCTTCTAAAGCCAGTAGGATTTCTGAACAAAGAAGTCAGACTTAAGGGGCAGTAATTGTACTTAGATTGCACACTCTTTGGGGGCAGGGTTGGTCTTTTCCCCTCCTGTGTTTATACAGTACCTAGCACAAAGGAGTCGTGGTCCATGACCGGGGATCCCAGGTGCTATGGAAATGCAATCAAAATAAATAATAGTTGCTTGGGTTACTTTTTCCTGTTTTACAAAGATCACTACTAGGCAAGTTTTGCTTCAGTTTTCCAGGAATCCATTTACAGTACAGATTTGAGAGTTTCCTGCCCCCCCATCTCTAAATCAGATTTTTGATTTCCTCCATCAAGGTCACATTGGCTGCCTGTTCTTCCTTGCATCTTCAGAAGAACCCTAGCCTGTTGCACCTTAGGCCTTGTCCATACTGGGATTTCAGCTGCTGGCATAGTTGCATCACTGCTAACTCCTCCAGTAGACCTAATTCGTGCTGCTGCAGTGCGATTTGCATTGTACACCAAGGCAAGCTGTATGAATGCAAATCCTGAAGCACTGGTTGATGAAATCCCAGTGTAGGCAATGCCTTAATTCTGGTGCTTTTTAGGATCCCACAGCCCTCTCCCATATGCATGGGCCTTAAAACTTCATCTCACTGGGCCTTATTCACTGGATTCTCAGAGTTTGCTTTTCTGAAATCTGGGTGCTGGTGAATTATGAGGGTCCCCAATTCCTCACTGGGCTGGGTTCAAGCAGACTCAAGTTCACTAATACTGAGTTTCCCAACTATCATCACATCTTCAGCAGGAAGAAAGATCCCAGATGGCTTCTCTCTGCCTTTTTACATCACACTCATTGGTGCAGGATCTCAACTGGAGTTTCCATTCTCGGAATCATACGGGTATCTTCTGCCCAACACAGCAGAATTCCTTTGAGGATGCCCTTTTTGCTGTCGCTGTCACCCCACAGATATCCAGGGCGCAGGAAACCCCACATGAGCCCGGTGTCTTGTGGTTCTGAGCACCTTGAAAACAAAGAGCAGTAGCTCTCTTAACAGGCCACCCAATTAATATCATGATTTGTATTTCCAGAGAGCCTAGGGGCTCCAGTTTTGGCCAGGACCCCGTTGCACCCCTGTGCAAACACAGAACAAAAAGGCAATCCCTGCCCCCCAGGGGATTACAGTCTCTCTTCATTTAACTGGAACGTTGCACGTGGCAATTCCGAACACAAGAAGCTGGGGCTTCATTTCCAGGATTGTGGCCAGAAAATATTTAACATCCTCCATGAATCAGAGGGAGGTGGTTTACAGTTCCCAGTTATCCCCTCATGCCCCCGAATGGTTCAGTCCTCCAGCTGGAAAATTGAAGAGGCAAAGGAAAAAGGAAGGGGAAATAAAAAGTTTCCTGAACTGGCTGGAGGCAGATGGTTACTAGCAGCTAGTGCAGGCAGCAGTTTGGAGCAGAGTCAAGGACACTGACTTGCCTCCAGCTCTAAATATTTCTCAGGTCTGCTGGCAGGGACCAGGTACCTGATTCCCTACAGATGCTTTTTAGTTTCTGCAGTTAAAGAGACTGTTTGCAGATTGCAGACCTTTTTATCTACTTAGAAACCAAGAGAAATACCCTACACAGCACGCTGTAGTTCAAAGTGTTGGCAGACGGGAGATGGTCACACTCCTTTACCCCATCCCTGCTGCTCCTGGGAGGGGCTCACTCAGGGACTCTCACCTGCACGGAACTGTCTGGTAGGTTGCAGTGGCTCAAGAGAGGAATGCAGAGAAGTGAGGTCAGGCAAGGTCTTAGAGTCAGGGATCTTTGTAGGACTAACTATCTAGCCAGTGTCAGATACTAGCTTGTGAAGCCAAACAGGAACCAGTTAGCAGACGGATCCGCTGCACAGGGACGGCGCAGAGGAAAGGTGAGCACAGCCACTGCCCAGCAGTGGGTAGGGTCTGGCTCCCCCAGCAACCCCTCCATGAAAAGAGATTTGGCAGCTAAAGCACAGGAAGGAATGAGATCAAGTGCTCCTGACTGACAGCTGACATCCACAAAGGGCCCTCAGTGCCAGAGATGACCCAGCAGGCCAGGAGGATTACAGGCAACAGGAGAGCAGCTCGGGACAGGTGTGCCGCATCAGCTGAGGAAGATTAACAGGAGTGAGAGCATCCAATATGCCCCTCAGCTACCTCCACGATTCAAACAGACAGACAGACACACTGATCGGCGTCCAAGAGAGACTGACAGCAATGACAGCACGGACCAGCCTGGGGCAGAGCATAAAGAAAAGCATGCAGGCAAGGCACAGGTCCCCAGGTATGTCCGGGACCAGGAGTGGAATCTAAGCCCTGCCACTGGACAAGGATCTCTGAGGTAACAAAGATCACAATGAAGGGATGTGTCAACGTGGTATGCAGGCTGCGTCCCTACCCCTTCAGTTCCGGCAGGGCCAGCCCAGCTGCTGCCACGGATCTATCCATCAGTGGCTGGAGAGGCTCACCAGCCACATGAAGTATGTTAGGGGTCTCAGGCTAGGCAACACTCACCCCAATCAGCACTAACTCAGGGGCCCCCTGGGCTGCCCGTGTCAGCAGTGACATACCAAGGACTGACAGGAACACACAGAGCGTGAATGCCCTGAGGGAGGATGCTGCCAGGGCAGGGGTGAGGGTGGGAGGAGGAAGCTTGCCCTGACTTGCCTGTGCTGTATCTGCTCCGGGGGTAGCCAGAGAGCTACAGCCCAACCCCTTTCGCTGGCTGTAAGGAAAGTGGGAGAGAGCTGTACCTGCCAGCTGGTGTCATGGTGGGACTCTGCCACATGGTGTGAAGGAGTCAGTCGCATGTCCCAGGAAAGAAGTTCAGTGGCTTCAGATAGCCACCAACACTTAGGAGACAATGATGGGTCCTTGCTGGTCTCCCTCCATGCTGGTGTGCTCACCAGAGCCATTTGGCAAGGGGAAGGGGACAACAGAGAACAAAGGAGCCTGCCTGGTGTTAAAGAGAGACACCCCCCGAAGCTCAGTGGGAGACGGGGGACTCAGAGGTGGCGTGTTCAGGGAAGCAGCCTGAACCCCAGTCCCCAGCAAGCCTAAGCTTTGAGGGAATGCTAAGCTTTAGGTAAGACCCAGGCGTGCTGGCCGATGGTTGTGTTAACCCTTTGCTCCCTGAGTGCTATGGTCACATGGATCAATGAATGACCCTTTGTTTTGAAGAGGCTGTTCTGTGTCACTGCACTGAAGACTGGTTACGGCTCCCGAAGGGAAGTCTCTTGCAGGTGCCACACCCAGCTGGTGCTGCTAAGGACTGGGGCATTAGAGAAAGCAGAACAGTTTGACAGTCTGGTGAGAAAGTCACTCCCTCCTCATAATCCTACTCACCTCTGCCAGGCTTCCTGACACAGCCCTGCTGGGTCTTACGTTACTTGTAGTGGGGTGGGGAAAGGGGATCTCCTGGCAACCTGGGCATTTCATGGCACCATAAAATGCTAAGGGCTGAATATCCCATCCATTCCTTCCTAAAGCCATGAATGGAGCAATGCATCATGACCTCTAGGGCAGGGAGGCAAGATATGCCAAATGTCGCTCAGGAACTGGCAGAAGGATCAGTACACCTGGTCAAAACAAGAGCCAGCAGCCCCCCCAAGACAGCAGCCAAGCCTAGTGACAGGCAGCAAATTTCCTGGGAACTGAGGCAAATCTACTCCCTGTGCATGCACATTGGAGTTTCAGATGCCACATCCTCGCTCTGAGATTTTACCCACGGCCAAACGTGAAGCTGGATCAGGAGACGCGCCATGCACAGTATAGGAAATAACTGTGTGGGAAAGTGAGAGACGGGCCTTTCTAGCCTAAGACATCACGGCCAAGTACAATTCCTCCTGTGGTCTCACTACTGAAGTGACGTTCATATTAATGGAAGCTGTACCCAGGGAAGCCATCGCTGGCTTGTAGCATGCTGAGAGATTAATTACTGCCGGGAAATAAAGCATACGCGATTACTGCCTATTACAAGAGATTCCACCTATTAGCTCTCCTGGTGAGCGGTAAACTGTTGCCATTATCCAACGGTTGCCAATGAGCGAAAGGCAGTTTCGCAGGACTGCAGCCAGGAAAGGAAGTGCTGGGACGTGTTGAGACTCATCCACAGGCGGGTTCAAGGGGCTGCAGCCCTGTAAGGAAGAGCTGGGGCAGCACAGTACCTCTCCCAGTGTTCTCTGGGCTGTGTCCTGCCCTGGCACATCCCAGTACCCTTGCTCCCCATGGAAAGCCCCAGCCATGATGCTAGGGCAGGCCACGGCCTGGAGAGCACAGAGAGAGGCACTGTACAGCCCCATGGTCCCCTAGGCCACCAGCTCCGTGCTGTCATCTGGGCAGCACCTCCCACCCCAGGGTCCCAAATTAAGGAAAGCATCCCCATCCAGGAATGCTCTTAAGTACATGCTTAACCTTACGCATGGCCCATTCAAGTGATTGGGACTTAAAGCACATGCGTAAAGTTAAATGCTCATCTGACTCAAGATGGACTTGAGCACGTGCTAAGGTGCTTTCCTGAATTGGGGCCCTACCTTTTGTGAGGCCATTAACCAAGCAGCACTATACACACACCTGGGATGCTGGGGAAAAAACAAGTCCTACGCAAGCAAGGATTGGCTAGATCACCCAGGTCAGTGGTCGGCATGATTTTCACTGGCATGCCGCCGGGCTGAGTCGCTCAGCCGATCCACTACTTACGGTCCACTACTCACGGCTGCCGCTCCTGGTGCTCCACAAGGGGAGAAATTTAATACACTACACTGGGGTAGGGAAGGCTGTGGCTCCCCAAGCAGCCGGCCCCCTTCCCGCTCCCTGACAGCCCCCCTCATAACACCTGACCCATCCAAGCCCCCCTGCTCCTTGTCTCCTGACCCCCCCTGTCCCAACCACCCCCCAGGACCCCACTCCCCCATCCAAGCTCTCCTGCTCCCTGTGCCCTGACTGCCCCGACCCCTATCCACACCCCCGACCCTTGACAGGCCCTTCAGGACTCCCACGACTATCCAACCACCCCTGTTCCCTGTCCCCTTACCATGCTGCTCAGAGCACTAGCCGTAATAGTACACCGTAAGTAGCGCATTCCTATGGGGAGCAATTTAATACACTACACCTGGCCCCGCTCAGCCTGCTGATGGTCTGGAGTTCTCAAAATATGTTCTCTCGCCCCTTATCAAAAATTACACTACAATTAGCTTAAAAAAAAACTTGAAAACTTAAAAACTTGGTTTGTATATTACAGTAATCGTTAAAAAATGTATAATGTTAATAAATATAGATTTGATGAAACAAAGTAGTTGTACGGATGTGCCTATGCTTAATTTGTGTTTGATGATTTACCTTCTAAAAAAAAAAATAAAGAAAACCTGGCATGTCTTGCACCCCCAGAAAGCACATCTCGCAGCCCCAGGGGGTGCGTGCACCCCAGGTTAAGAACCACTGCACTAAACTGATAAGAGCTGAATTTTAATTTAAATTTTAAATGATGCTTCTGAAACATTTTAAAAACCTTGTTTCCTTTACATACAATAGTTTAGTTACATAACAGACTTATAGCGAGAGACCCTCTAAAAACGTTAAGATGTATTACTGGCACACAAAACCTTAAATTAGAGTGCATCGACAAAGACGCGGCACACCGCTTCTGAAAGGTTGCCGACCCCTGACCCAGGTCTTCCTGCCAATGCAGGATTGGTCCCTATAGGATCATGTGTAGTGGCTAGTGTAAACAAAATCCCAGTCCATGACGCTTTCACCCCTTCTCCAGGGCAATGGTTCTCTTAGATCAGGAAATGTCTCCCAACCACATACATTTTTCTTTTCTTAATTTCATCCCATTACTGATAGTTCTAGCCCCATGTCCCATGCTTAAATAATGCTTTCCCCTCCTTAGCATTTACAGCCTTCTAACCAAGGTGGATAAAATCAATGATTAAGAAATAAATAAATAAAATAAAAATCTGATTTTTTTTTTGATAAAACGTTTTTTGAGGGAAAAACCCCATCTAAAGATAGTTTTAATTAAGATACTATAGAATTAGAATTTATAATCCCTATTCCATGATGAGATATCTTTGAGCTATAATGTATGAGACAATATATTCATGTAATGTTTGAGAAAAGTTTTGTAAATGAGTTCCAATAGTTCATGGATCAGGGACCCAATCTTATGGGGATCCAGGGGCTTCTGGATAGATTATTTAGGTTAATCTTTCTATCTACCCAATGGGACTCAGGGCTCAGTCAAGAAGATACCATCACAGATGCTTAGTTTTGCAGTTCTCAAACTGTGGATTTGTGTCTCCAAAGATAGCATGCTTGTTAACAACAAAAATGTTTTAAAAAAAATATAAAGAGGTGAGAAACAACAAACAGACCTCAACCCTATTATCCCTCTGCAAATTTGTGTACACAGAGTCCATCCCTTACCTCTCTCTAAAAGTGCAAAGTTTCAAAAAGTTCAATGAATAGAAGATTGTTGGGGGCGGGATAGATATGGACAAGGAGAATAAGTCTGGAGATAAATGTGAGAAGGGAGGGACAGGCAGTAGAAACAAAAAAGTGAAACTGTTTGAGCAGCATATTCCAGAAGTCTTGAGGTCTTTCGGAGTGTAGCCTTCATTGATTTGAGATCTACCAGACCAGTCTCTCACTAGAAGGGAAAACCTATAATGGCAGCAGGCCGTAAAAGAGACCCTGTTTGGGCATAAGAACCATTCAAGAAATATTCGTTTGTTGATGATGTTTTAAAGAAAGTCACACTAGTGAACTGGTGGAAGTCACTTAAGCACTTGGATTCTGAGACTGTTGAAGTGATAATCTCACTTTTAACAGCAGTAGCTTCTTCTGCCAGTGTAGAAAGAATATTTTCTTCCTTTGGACTAATTCATTCCAAATTGACAGGTTTCAGAGTAACAGCCGTGTTAGTCTGTATTCGCAAAAAGAAAAGGAGGACTTGTGGCACCTTAGAGACTCTAAGGTTAGTCTCTAAGGTGCCACAAGTACTCCTTTTCTTATTCCAAATTGAGAACTCGTTTGGGACCTGAAAAAGCTTGTTTTTCTTTTCCAGATTATGAACAAACAGGAAAATGAAGGTGAAGACGACTGAGTTAGCTGCAGAAGCCAATATTTTAAGTTTCTCATGTTGACCTGGCTGATATAGTCGATTTAATTTTTGTTTTTTTTTTTTAAATATTTCATTCAACTATTTTAGATAACAATTTTAACAAAAACAAACCTGATATTAAAAACTTGAAGGTTTAAATTCAAAAATTCATGCTCTTGTTTTGTTAAAATATTATAAGTTTGCTGGTGAAGAAAAAAATCCAGAATGCATAATTTTGTTGTTTTAGTTAAATAAAACAATTTAAATGTCTGTCTGGTGATGTTCTCCTCCTAATACAGCATGGCAAGAAAATCCTCCAAATATTAATGATTAACCTGTTGAATTGGAGATATTTATGAAGTCATTGGGAGGTGAACTATCTGCTTCAATTTACCTTTGGTAAATGAAATGACCAAACATTCATTTTCTGATATAGCTGTAAAACTAATCTGAAAAGTTTTCAAAATAAATCACTTAAAAACGTATCTTCTAACAATGAAACCTACATCTATCTGAGTTGTAAAGAATATGTATTAAGGCTATAACAACCAACAAGAACGCACTTTTATTTAGAAATTCATGATTAAATCAAGTCTTCCTGACTAGTGATTTAAATCAAATCCACCTTGCTTCCAACATCTGTAGACTTATCCCATCCCCCTTTGCTGTCCCCGAGCCAAGCTGCACACATTTAGCTTTTCTAACTGTTGTGGTAAGCAAGTCCCTCCAGCCCCCTGATCATTTTCCCTGCCCTTCTCTGAACTTCTTCCAATAAGTCAATATCTTTATGGTAAGGAGGTGCCAAGAATGAATACAATATCCCAGAGCCATACAGAGATGGACTGTCACCTCCTTGATATGTGACATGACAGCTTTACACTCGGGGCCCAAAATGTCATAGGCTTTCTTTCATTCAGATCACATTGCAAATATTAGTCTAATTTTCCATCCACTATCACATCTACGTCTCTTTAGGCACTGCAGCTTCCCTGATCTCTCTGGCTTGTCCAACCTAGGAAAAAAGTAGGGCTATCAAGTGATTAAAAAAAACTAACTGCGTGATCGAACGCACCGTTAAACAATAATAAAATACCATTTATTTAAATATTTTTGGATGTTTTCTACATTTTCAAATATATTGATTTTAATTACAACACAGAATACAAAGTGGACAGTGCTCACTTTATTTTTATTTTTGATTAAAAATATTCGCACTGTAAAAAAAAAACAAACAAACAATATTTTTCAATTCACCTAATACAAGTACTGCAGTGCAATGGTTTCTAACCATCAGAGGAGTGAAGTTCTGGAATAGCGTTCCAAGGGAAGCAGTGGGGGAAAAAGGCCTATCTGGCTTCAAGATTAAACTTATTGAGTTTATGGAGGAGATGGTATGATGGGAGAACATGATTTTGGCAATTAATTGATCTTTAAATATTCATGGTAAATAGGCCCAATGACCTGTGATGGGATGGGATCCAAGTTATTACAGAGAATTCTTTCCTGGGTATCTGGCCATTCTTTCCTGGGTATCTTGCCCATATGCTCAGTGTTCAGCTGATCGCCATATTTGGGGTTGGGAAGGAATTTTCCTCCAGGGCAGATTGGAAGAGGCCCTGGGGGTTTTTCGCCTTCCTCTGTAGCATGGGGCACAGGTCACTTGCTGGAGGATTCTCTGCACCTTCAAGTCTTTAAACCATGATTTGAGGACTTCAATAGCTCAGACATAGGTGAGAGGTTTATCGCAGGAGTGGGTGGGTGAGATTCTGTGGCCTGCATTGTGCAGGCGGTCTGACTAGATGATCATAGTGGTCCCTTCTGACCTTAATATCTATGAATCTCTTTATCATGAGACAGGTTTCAGAGTAACAGCTGTGTTAGTCTGTATTCGCAAAAAGAAAAGGAGTACTTGTGGCACCTTAGAGACTAACCAATTTATTTGAGCAGATGCTTATGCTCAAATAAATTGGTTAGTCGCTAAGGTGCCACAAGTACTCCTTTTCTTTTTATCATGAGAGTTGAACTTACAAATGTAGAATTATGTACAAAAACTAACCGCATTCAAAAATAAAACAATCTAAAACTTTAGAGCCTACAAGTCCACTCAGTTCTAGTTCAGCCAATTGCTCAGACAAACAAGTTTGGTTTCAATTTGCAGGCAATAATGCTGCCCGCTTCTTGTTTATGTCACCTGAAAGTGAGAACAGACGTTCGCATGGCACTGTGGTAGCCAGCATCGCAAGATACTTAGGTGCCAGATGCACTAAAGATTCATATGTCCCTTCATCTGTCAACCACCATTCCAGAGGACGTGCGTCCATGCTAATGATGGGTTCTGCTCGATAACTATCCAAAGCAGAGCGGACCGATGCTTGTTCATTTTCATCATCTGAGTCAGATGCCAACAGCAGAAGGTTGATTTTCTTTTTTGGTGGTTCAGGTTCTGTAGTTTTTGCATCTGAGTGTTGCTCTTTTAAGACATCTGAAAGCATGCTCTACACCTTGTCCCTCTCAGATTTTGGACGGCGCTTCAGATTCTTAAACCTTGGGTCGAGTGCTGTAGCAGTCTTTAGAAATCTCACATTAGTACCTTCTTTGCGTTTTGTCAAATCTGCTGTGAAAGTGTTCTTAAAACAAACAACGTGTGCTGGGTCATCATCCGAGACTGCTATAACATGAAATATATGGCAGAATGTGGGTAAAACAGAACAGGAGACATACAATTCTCCCCCAAGGAGTTCAGTCACAAAATTTAATTAACACATTTTTTAACGAGCATCATCAGCATGGAAGCATGTCCTCTGGAATGCTGGCCGAAGCATGAAGGGACATTTGAACATTTAGCATATCTGGCATGTAAATGCCTTGCAACACCGGCTACAAAAGTGCCATACGAACGTCTGTTCTCACTTTCAGGTGACATTGTAAATAAGAAGCCGGCAACAGTATCTCCTGTAAATGTGTTTGTCTTAGTGATTGGCTGAACAAGAAGTAGGACTGAGTGGACTTGTAGGCTCCAAAGTTTTATATTATTTTGTTTTTGAGTGCAGTTATGTAACAAAAAAACCCCACCTACATTTGTAAGTTACACTTTCATGATAGAGATTGCACTACAGTACTTGTATGAGGTGAACTAAAAAATACTATTTCTTTTATCATTTTTACTGTGCAAATATTTGTAATGAAAATAACTAAAACTGAGTACTATACACTTTATATTCTGTGTTGTAATAGAAATCAATATATTTGAAAATGTAGATGAACATCCACAAATATTTAATAAATTTCAATTGGCATTCTATTAACAGTGTGATTAATCACAATTTTTTAAAATCATGATTTATATTTCAAATTGCGATTAATTTTTTTTTAGTTAATCGCGATTAAATGGACAGTCCTAGAAAAGAGGTGTTTCTTTAAAACAGAATAGCTTAACGCATTAGTTGTTACATGATGAACTACGCCTTGTCCTGGCTACATTATGATTGTTTGCAATGTTGTAGCCATGTTGGTCCCACCACATGAGAGACGAGGTGTGTGGAGTAATATCTTTTATCAGACCAACGACTGTTTGTGAAAGAGTCAAGCTTTAGAGTGCCCCAGAACCTGAAGAGCTCTGTGGTGCTTGAAAGCTTGTCTCATTCACTAGTAGAAGCTGGGTCAATAAAAGATATTACCTTAGCCACCTTGTCTCCCTACACTAGGAGTGTTAGCTACCACAATTTTAAACAACACAACCATTTACCCCTAGTATGGGCAAGCCCCCACTGAGTGCTCTGTGTCAGCTCTCAAACGTTAGCACGTAATACATCAGATCCCCAGAGACAATATCCCACTTCCAACAGGTGCTTTGCTTTCTATGCAACTGTTACTGGTGTGGCAAATTGCCAGCCCTACTATGATGGGTCTTGTGCTTTCTCTTTGGGGGGGAGGGGGGGGAGGGTTTCAGGGCACCCTTTCTTGCTCCTGAACTGGGTATTAACTGCCTCACTAGTGTCCTAGAGGAGGGGAGTGGAGAGGGAGGGACCCGGGCCTGCCCTCTACTCCAGGTCCCAGTCCAGGGGCCCTGGGGATAGCGGTAAACCACTAGAACTAGCGGTTCCTTCCCCTGGGCTACTTCCCTCTCCTGCCCCAGCTTGTGGGACTTCCTGTCCTCCCTCTGCAGGAACCAGGTGTCCCTTTACCTAGGGTCTTGGTCTTCTTAGCCCACCACAGCACTTCTCCAAACTCTCCTCTGTTTCCCTCCAAACTGCTCTCTGCTCCAACACCAATCCACTGTTTCAACTCCTCCTCTTGTCTGATTGAAGCAGGGGGTTTTTATCATGTGACTGGCTTCAGGTGCTTTAATTTATAGCAAACTTTCTCCCCTCTACAGGGAATAAGGCTCCCTTCTAACACTCTCCTGCTGCCCTCTGGCCATGCTGTATCACACTGGGTATTCTGAAAGGAAGTAACTCCAAAATCTAAATAAATCTGTCTGCCCTGAAGCTTCAAGAGTGAGGGACAAAGCCTCCCGTGGTGTTTTGAGCCATGTCTGATCATTCTACCCAACAGCTGCAATAATCAGAAAAGCTGTCTGCAGTCTCTCTAGAAGAGGATACCTGCAGATACCCAGCGTCAATGAGGACTTCATTACTATGCAACATAAAAGCAGCTTCCTGACATCTTTATCTGGGTTTCCAATAACAGAGCAGAAAAATATACCCTGCAAGCAAGAGGTAAACCGAGAATCTCTTATGAAAGTGCTTTGCCTTTTACTGCTGGTGGGGGAGGGTGAAGGAATGGGGATGAGCTGGCAGGGCAGTGTCCCCTACGCTCACTCAGGTCAGTCCAATCTTCTCCAAACAGAGTTTTTGCTGCTCAGCTTTTCCTCCGTGTCTTGCCCTCAGCTTGGAGGAACCAATCCGATTTCTTACACACTGAACACTCCCTGCTAGGAGCATAGCCTGGAAGACACCGATGACGCTGTCTGCCCAGGAGAGGGAGGATTCAGTGCCAGAGCTCCTCGGGTTCAGGAGCTTTCGGACAATAAATCCTGTTAGAAAGCCACTGCCGGACTCCAAAAAGCTGCTAAAACTACAACCTAGTTCACATGCCCCAGGAGCTTCCAGCCGGCTACCTGCCTTTCCTAGCATGGCCAGCTCCTGAGCCATGCATGTGCAAAAGAACAAATGCTTTGTCTCTCTCTAGCGCATCCTCTCTCTCTCTGAGTGCCTTGTGGGGCCCTCCGACCCTTAGTGAAGCATCACCCCCCGCATGTGGCAGTACCCCCCCCCTTTTTTAGAGATGAAGAGTCTAAGGCACAGCAAAGGCATCCCAGGTATCTTGACTCGCAGCCTTCTGTGCTAAGCGCTATTCCAAGGGGTTATTTTCCATACCATGAGCTGCTATTCCATACCAAGACGACACCCACGCTAAGCAAGAGCTAGCGGAGATTCTCGTCCCACGTGGTAATAAGGAAAGGGAAGCGGGGGAGGCTTTCAGCCCCCAGGCTGAGAACCCATGTGCTGGGCCATGCCCCAAGCTCTCTCCTTTCTGCTCCTGTCTGATTCATTCAGCAGCACCACTCAGCTCCTTCGCCTCCCCCATGAGCTCTCTGGATGGCTCAAGGAGCAAAAGGAACTGATGACACTGGTGAGTGCCTCAACACTTGCACACCAAGGTGACCAGCAGTAACGGGGCAGGAAATGCTGCCCTGGTCCAGGTCGCATAACATGGGGTTTGGATGGACATCATTGAAATGTTGGAGGGAACATTCCTCTGATTGCAATGAGATCACTGCTGCTGTTCCCTGGCCACATTAAGCCAAGCGAGTAGGGAGCTGTACACCCCTAACAGGCCAGCTTGTGAGAGAGACAAGCCCAGATATCAGCAGGGCCAGAGCCCACAAGGCGAGCCCATCCCCCTCCAACCAGCTCCTGGGTTATATATAGTCCACCACAGTCTGAAATGGAGAAGTACAAGGATCCAGAGGTGAGGGCAACACCACCTCCAGCCTGCTGGCTTGTTTATGCTCTATTCCTGTCACTTTAATCTTGCCACAGACCTATGAACAAGCAGGAGGGATGGAATTTCATCCCTGGCAGCCTGCCTTCTTTTACGTCATCCCATCGGCATCCCAAGGAATCCCAGAGCACAGAAACAAGTCTGCGCTCCACCAGCCCTCCAAAGACCAGTGGGCCAAAGCTCCAAAGACCACTGGCCCTCCAAAGACCAGTTGGCTGCCACTCCTGGATGGCACAGGGGCAGAGCATTGCAGCCCCGCTGGTGAATGCCTTGAGCCAGGCGCAGGCCTGGTGTGAGTAAATCCACTGGAGTGAGACTTCACTGAAGTCAAGTGGGACAAACTACAGTGAGCCAGATCCAGCCCTGGTGTCTGCATCATGAGAGGTAGGGTATGTGGATGTGAGGGGTAGAATCAGAGACACCTGTTTCGTCCTTCTAGCAAATACCCCTATGCCCAGGGTAGGAGGGCTACTTAGTCTGTTCCTCCATTCAGTTTTAAGAAACAAACAAAAGGGTTTCCACCCTTTCCGGGCTCAGATTGCTACACAGATGCCAAGATGTCAGCATTAGGAATGCTACGGGCATCCAGCCTACACTTCCTTCCGCTCGGTTTTATTCCATTACTCCTAGTTCTGCCTTCCTGGCCCTCTAAACAAACCTGCTGCCCCTTGGGCACAGCTGGCATTGAGCCAAACTGTTTGTACTCTGTTCTTTCCTCCCGAGGAGCAGAGCCCTTATCACCTTCTTCTAACTCCCTCCCATATTCTACACCTGGCATTTTTCTCGCTCTAGGGGCCCAGAAATGATCTCATTAGGGCAGAACAGAGAGAAGCTAGTGCCTCTCCAGCCTGGGATAACACTAAGCGCAGTATCCCATGGGTGCCTGCACCAGAACCACAAAGAGATGGAGCATCACCTCCTGGCATTACCAGCCAAGCTGCAGCTCTGTGCACTGGGGCACGTGGCTCCCCGTCCCATTACACAATAGTGTCCGTCATCAGCAGTGTTCCAAGCTCCTCCTAATTGAGGATCAGCTGCTCCTTTAATAGACATTTACTGCCTCCCAGATCTCTAGCTTGAAAGAAAAGCACAGTGGCCTCTAGATCAAGGCACAGCACTGGGAGCCAGGAACTGCTGAATCCGTCTGCCACTGAAGCACTGTGGCACCTTGGGCAAGTCACGTGGGGACTGATTTTTCAGAGGTGCTAATCACCTGCAGCTCCCATTAATCGCCTCTGGAGCTGTGGGTGCTCAGCACTTCCGAAAGCCAGGCCCTTAACCTCTTTGTGGATCAATTTCCCTACCTCTAAGAGCAAGAGAACACCACTTATCATTCCTGCCTTTCAGGAGGCGACGAGCGTTCATTTTGGTGCCTACAGTGCTTTGGAGATGAAAAGTCTACATGAAAAGTTAAATAAGAACAGACTCAACACTGATCTCTGTGGCCCCCACGAGACACCTCCTCACAACTCCAGTCAGCTTAGTTTGGGGACTGACTCTGGCTTCTAGGGGTACATCTACACTGCAATTAAACAGCAGTGGCTGGCCCATGTCAGGGCCCAAGCCACCTTCTCAATGGGGGAGGGTCCCAGAGCCCAGGCTCCTGCCCGAGCCTGAATGTCTACACTGCAGATGTACAGCCCCGCAGCCTGAGCTCTGCAAGCCCAAGCCAGCCAATGTGGGTCAGCTGCAGGTGTTTTACTGCAGTGTAGACATACCCTCAGGGCCCTGAGCTTAGTGCCATGCTGGGTGCTTGGAAGTGGTCCCTCGTGTTTCAGAGCACACAGCGTTTTTGAGCTGGATGCCTAGATCACAGCCTCAAAGGCCATCCAGGTGAACTCATCAAGGCTTACTCCTGGCTCTTCCCAGACCATCTGATTATCTGCTCTCTCTCCCTTGGATGAGTCCCATGGTCCCATCATGCTGGGCCCATCTTTACGACCCTGCACTTAGCTGTTCCTCTTAGCGAAAGCTAATGCCTTCCTGCTTGACAACAGCCAGAAATGTTCCACTCTGTTATTATTCTGTAATGGATCCCCTGGCTCCGTTCCCCCTCTGTGCTTCCCAGATTCATTTCCCCCCATGTTGTTAGGCTGCTGGCTCAGAATCCTTGCAAGAAAGAGGACATGCTTCAAAGCGGGATAGTTCAAATCAATTTCTGGCCCTCATACCTCTGCCTGCAGGCGCCATGACAGTGGGGTGAGCGACTGTGTGACCTTGGGCAAGTCACTGCCCCCTCTCTGTTCCTCAGTTTCCCCAATCTGTCAAATAGGGATGATATTTAGCCCCCCTTCCAGGAGTGTTATGAGGTTAATGTGTTAGTAGAACACCCTGTGATTCTCAGATGGAAGGTGCTAAATAATGATAATAGCAGGTTTCATCAGCAGATATCAAAGCGCTTCCCAGTCTTTTAATGCATTTATCTTCACACCATCCCCGTGAGAAGGGCAGTGCTATTATCCCCATTATACAGATGGGGAGCTGAGGCACTGAGACACAGTGAAGTGACATCCCCAAGGTCACACAGGAAGTCTGTGGCAAAGCAGGGAGTTGAACCCTGGTCTCCAAGATCTATGCTAGTGCCCTAGCCCCTGAGCCATCCTTCCACTAAAGACAGACAAAGGGTTATTATTGCAGACAGTGGTAAACCAGGGCATGGCAAATCACCAGGAACCTGTCCTAAAGTGTCCTGACAGCTCTGCAAGTGGTGGGAATGAGGCTTGTGTCTGCTGCCTATGCTCCCAGATGTCATGAGTGGGGAGTCTCTGACAGTCGAAGGGTGTGTCTACACTACAGTGCGGTAGCTCTTGCTGCAGAAAGCGCCTATGCCACAACATCTACGGAAGGGGTTTTTCCATTGCTGTAGCTAATCCACCTCTCTGAGAGATGGTAGCGAGGCTGATGGAAGAAGTCTTCCCTGGACCTAGCTGCATCTACAGCGAGGAGGTTAGATGGACCAAACTACATCGCACAGGGTGTGCAATTTTTCACAATCCTGAGCACTGTAACTAGGTTGATCTAATTTGCAGGTGTAGACCAGGCCCTATCCTCTCCCACCCTCCACATTTTTGGATCCTCCTCCCTTATGAATAGCTCCTGCCTCTGCTGCTGCTCAGAGCTTGACAAGCTGCAGCATTACAATGAACATGGTTCTGATCAGTTTCACAGCAGCCTGAAAGATTCGGAATGACGACCGTGAAATTGGCCAGAGTGTACTTCCTGCTCTTGCCCCAGAGGTTTAGCTCTGACAGCAGGGAGACTCTGGAATGGCCTGTCTGCAGGCAACATGGCACCTTTGGAATGTTTTCCTTGTAACCATGAGGACTGAAAGTTTTTGAAGAGACAAATGCTTAGCTTAGGTACTCCCCACCCAGACTTTCACTCGCTAGGGGAAGTTGGCAAGTGGCGTTTTTAAGCCCTGAGGTGAGCATTATTCCCTACCACTACATCTCAGGTCGATATAACTTATGTCACTCAGGGGTGCAAATAAGCCACCCCCCTGTGTGACGTAGGTTACACTGACTTAAGCGCTGTGTGGACAGTGCTATGTTGGCGGGAGAGCGTCCGCACTAGAAGCACTACAGTGGCACAGCTGCATCGGTGCCGCTGTGTAGCCATAGCCTAAGTGAATTTAAGTGGTAGCTTGAATGGGTTGGCGCATGTGCAAACACACACACACAGATGTGTCTGTGGGAAGCTAGCTTGACTGTTTTGGGGACTGTAAATTTTCCTTGCAGCGCTAATGTGGCTGAGAAGCAGATCTCACTCAAAAGCAACAAAGTCCTGCCCTACACATGAGATAGCATGTTACAATAAAGGTTCATTTCCCGCAGGCTGAGCTACAGTATATACTGCCTGGCTCCCCCCAGATCCCTCCCCCAGGTATTCCTATAGCCTTCCTAATAGGTCAGCTTCTACTAGAATGGTAGATGTCACCCACTTGTAGCAAGACAGCTACAGTGCTGCAGGAAGCGACTTTGCCCAATAGGAATTTGCTTGAGATGGCCAATTAAGAATCCTCATCAGTCTGTGCTCCAACACCACCTCCTCTTCTTTCCTGCTGCTGCCTCCCTCCTCTTCCTCTCTCCCCCACACCCTTATTTAAGAGACAGACAGGTCACAGAGGGGCTTCCCATTCAGCTCTATGAGTTCTACTGGCTGCATTATTCACTTAGGAGACCCAAGCAGATCCACCCAGGATGACAACACACCAACTTCATAAACAACTATTTGATTGGCTTCATGGGAGGGGAGGGTGTGGGAAGTACCTTCACAGTGCGATCAGGGCAAAGAACTGGCAGCTGGCTGAGGATATACAAATGATAGGGATACTTCTTCTGCAATGCAGGCTGCATGGGCATATTTCTCCCCTCATGATGAAGGAAGAACTATTCATGGTGAGTGGAATTCAGACACATGATGAGCCCAAACCAAAATCCACTAAAGTCAATGGGAGCTGTATGTACATGGCCTTTGCGTCATATTTCCTTCTTATCTGGGACTGTATGTGATGTTTAACGGTTCATTCAAATAAGTCAGGTGCAAAGTATGCTTAGAATCAGGAAAGCAACTGACACACCTCATGGAAGTGCTACCTTTGTTATTTCTCAGCAACATCTCGTACACCTTGCTGGCACATCTTGCTGCTGCTTTACCAGGCAAAAGAGTCAGGCTTGCTCTCCCACCGCTGTACCGGTTCCCCAGGAGTAAAACCTGTTTGTGTCAGCAAAGCAAGCGGCTGTGACTCAAAGGCCTGTGAGGTGCAGAGATGTTGAATAAGAAGGGGCCAACTGCTTCTCTAGCCATAAATGCCCTGTCAACAGCGACGTTAGTGTAGGGGGTCTCAGTGGGGGGAATTTTGCAGAACAAATGCTGGCAGCAGATGACTCTGAAATGCCACTTGTAAGGGAGGGGGAAAAATACCAAGCAAAACTTCCCAAACTCACTTCAAACCCAACCAGCAGTTAAGTCATAGTGGATAAGATTCACCCCATGTAGCGGCCCAGCACTGTACAACCAAGTGAAGCATAGATCTTGTGGTGGCCCTCTGCAAAGGGGTGAATTTCATGCACTAAAAATTGCTTCTTGGCATGGGAACTCGTTCCAAGCCCACGGGGACAGCAGTTCTGTGATCATACAAAGGTGGAGGATAACAATGCAGGTGTACGCAAGCTGTACACTTACGTACACGCCTCTAGGGGAGGCTAACATCAGGTACAGGGTATGTGCACGCGTGTTTGAGTGGGAGAACTGCAGTGAAACTTCCCCAGTCTGCCCCAAAACTAAATCAAATCCTTACTTGTCCCAATATAAAGGGGTAATAAGAGATCAGTTCTGGATTCAACCCGGTACAGCTCACCATGAAAAAAAAAAATTAAAAAAATCCAGCTTTTATAAAACAGGTAGGCAGGGAGAAGTCATCAGGAGTAATCTGCACTCTATAAATAATCCATGAACAGCAGCTAGGGAGGTACAAGGTCAGGTTGCTCTGAAACACTAGGGCTGCGTGGGAGGTAATTATAGCTGTTTGGGGGACTGTTAATGCCGACGGGAGGGGTTAAGTGGCGGTAGACAAAAGAATCCTTCTGTCCACCTAGCGCTATCTACCAAAGATTAAAGGTGGTGTTACTATGAGTAGTGTGGATTTTTGAGCTGGGTCAACCAAGTCTGGGTGTTTCCAGCACATGTTTACATTCATCCAGGCCAACATTCCTTTTCTTTATTATTAGATGATTATTATTAGATGATCATCACCACTGATTACATAGATGGGTATAAAACCAACCCAGTTAATTCCGCTATCCCTTTTCCCAGCTGCAACACTGCATAGACAACACTGCATACAAAACATGCATGGCATTTTGCAGAACACAGAAAAGATATTGAGCTGCCTATAAAATTGTATTACTTCTCCATTGATAACAGTGCACTTCCAATCCTCCTTTTATACCTATGGAGCAGCCTTTCCTAGAGATCTTTAAAACGGCCTCCGTAGAACTGCACATATCCTACCATTTTTGGTAACCCATCTTTACTAGACCCAGTCTGGCTTGTGCACCGCTAAACAAGGCAGCACTGCCGTAACTGCCAGGGATCTGTGAACAGCTGCATTCACCTGCCATCCCACACCGTCTCACTTCTTTGTCTCAGCCACCTGTAGTGTCTTGCCTTTTAAACTGTAAGCTGTACAGCAGGGACGGTCATTCATTATACAGTTTGTACAATGCCAAGCAAACGAGGCCCAAACCTAGTTGAGGCCTCTAGACACAACCTAATTTAAATGTCAGATAATGCATAGTGAGTTACACCTAGCAAGGTACAAATATGGCAGTAAGAAGAAGAGGTTCTATAAATACATTAGGAGCAAAAGAAAGACAAAGGAAAGTGTAGGTCCTCTACTTAGTGGGGAAGGGGAGCTAACAACAGATGACATGAAGAAGGCTGAAGTGTTCAATGTACATTTTGCTTCAGTCTACTCTTCACTAAAAAGGTTCATTGTATTTAAGCATCTGGTCACAATTAACATTAACAACCGGGGGAAGCAACACAAGCCAGAATAGGGGAAGAACAGGTTAAAGAATATTTGGATAAGTTAAATGTATTCAAGTCAGTAGGGCCTAATGAAGGTCACCCTAAGGTACTTCAGGGGAACTAGCTGAAGCAATCTCCGAACCATTAGCGATTATGGGAACACAGAGGATCTGGGGAATTATAAGCCAGTCAACCTAACTTTAATACCTGGAAAGATGCTAGAACAAATTATTAAACAATCAATTTGTAAGCATCTAAAGGATAATAGGGTAATAAGTATTGGCCGACATGGATGTGTCAAGAACAAATCATGCCAAACCAACCTAATCTATTTCTTTGACAGCATTACTGACCTCGTGGACCGAGAGGAGAAGCAGTAGATGGGATAGAACTTGATGTTAGTAAGGTTTCTTACACATTCTCATAAGCAAACTAGGGAAATCTGGTCTAGATGAAAGTACTAGAAGGTGGGTCCACAACTGGTTGAAAGGCCATATTCAAAGAGTAGTTATCAGTGCTCTGCTGTCAAACTGGGGGCGGGAGGGGGGAAATGTACCTAGTGGGGTCCTGCAGGTCTATTCTGGGTCTGTACTATACAATATTTTTATTAATGACTAAGGTAATGGAGTGGAGAGTATGCTTATAAAATGTGTGTGTCACTCCAACCTAGGAGAGGTTGCAAGTACTTTGGAGGGCAGGATTAGAACTCAAAATGACCTGGACAAATTTGAGACCTGATCTAAAAATCAACAAGATGAAATTCAATAAAGACAAGTGAAAAGTAATTAGGAAGGAAAAGATCAAATGCAAAAAATACAAAATGGAGAAAAACTGGTTAGGTGGTAATGCTGCTAAAAGATCTGGGGTTTATAGTGGATCACAAATTGAATATGAGAGTCAACAGTGAGATGCAGTTGCAAAAAAGGCTAGTATTCTGGAATGTATTAACGGGAAGGTCACTTGTCAGACATGGGAGATAACTGTCCTACTCTACTCAGCACTGGTGAGGCTTCAGCTGGAATATTGTGCTCAGTTCTGGGTGCCACACTTCAAGAAAGATGTGGACAAATTGGAGAGAGTCCAGGGGAGAGCATCAAAAATGATAAAAGGTTTAGAAAACTTGATCTAGGAGGAAAAGCTAAAGAAACTGGGCATGTTTAGTCTTGAGAAGAGACATCTGACGGGGGACCTAAGAACAATCTTCAAATAAGTCAAGGGCTGTTATGAAGAGGACAGTGATCAATTGTCCTCCATGCCCCCTGAAGGCAGAACAAGTAGTAATAGGCTTAATCTGGAGCAAGGGAGATGTAGGTTAGATATTAGGAGAAACTTTCTAACTAAAAGGGTAGTTAAGCACTGGACTAGGTTACTAAGGGAGGTTGCAGAATCCCCATCTTTGGACATTTTAAAGAACAGGTTAGCAAACACCTATCAGGAACAGTCTAGGATTTAGGTACAGTTGATTCTGCCTCAGCATGTGATGGGGATAAGGAGGTGTCTGTGTGGAGTAAATGACCTCTCAAGATCCCTTCTTTTCTAGGATTCTATTCTGATATCTTCTGAGTTGCAAAGCTGGTTCAAGGACACCCTTGCTTTATCCTGACGCGATCATAGGATTAATTTGTTATCACTGTGCTTGGAGAGATCCACATTGCTATTTCATAAGACGCTCCCTTTGGACACACTCACTCTACCCCTGACAATTACGTCTGATACCTCCTGGCAAACTGATCTTCCAAAAAGGACACAAGAACGATCTTTGCAGTTATTGCCCAAACGTCAAAGTTCTATTCCCACTAAAATAATGGAACAAAGATTCAAAGGAAAGAAAGAAACAATTAACCACTGGGGGAAAGTGTGTGTGTGGGGGGGCGGGATTTCAGAAGTATAAATACATACCCAACTCCTACTGACTTTCAAAACAGAAGTCAAGAGCCGAACTGGACTTCGTAAATCCCCTCCCTTCCCACAGAAGATAATGAAACATGCCTCGATACTACAGCACACCATGAGCAACAAGCAGCATGGATTTATCAATGATAGATCTTGCCAGACAAACGGGATCACGTTTTATTTTGAATAGTATTAAAGTGTTCGTGGACAAAGGGAAAGTTGTACCTGTAATATAGATGGAGTTTAGTAGAGCATTTGTGGCAGTGTTTCAACAGCTCTCACTCTCAATATTAATTCAAACAGGCTTGAGTAGGAAATCTGTTGCGTACACTAGAAACTGGACCCTAAACAAAGGGGAGCTTTAAATGACGAGATACTGAATTGAGGAGTGTGGTCTAGCGGGGGTTGCAGGAATCCGCGGTAAATTTGGTTTCATCTGACTTCACCAGTGATCTAGAAGACTAGCTTGGTGTGTGTTGGGAAGGTGGTACGTGCAGTACTGGGATCTGTGTTGACTGCTCTCCATGGCATCTGGGAGATGGGCACACTACAGAAACCTAGAGAGATGGAATGTAGATGGGCAGGGCTGCATACATGGCGAGGTATGGAGAAGCGGTGTGTGTAAAAGAGGGAACGTTGCAGAACAATTCTGGATGGACAGACAGCAGAGCTGACTCGATTGAAGGAGCCACCATGCCTGTATCTCCCATCTGATGACTCACCAGTAGCAACAGGCAAGGGAATTTGGCTGAGAGGGAAGCAGACAGTGAGGCAGCTGCCTCAGGAAGAGCAGAGGGACTCTTGCTGGAGCTGGAGGGACTTCCTGACCAATAGCTCTTCCCCCTCCTCTCGCTGCCTGTTGCTGTGAGAACAAGGAAGTTCAATGGCTACCAGAGAGGGGAATTAGAGGACATGCTCCCTCCGCCTGCTAGCCTAGGAGCTCAGTCATGTGCCCCAGTACATTTGGCCCAGTGGGGAGGTGTCCAGCAGATGACAGAAACTGGGCTACATTCTGGGTGGTGGGGTGCCACTTCCTGTGCAGGACCAAGCAGCCCTGATTCAGAATGGGGCTCAGCATGGGGAAGCAAACCCACCCCCCAGCCTTTGCTCCCGCAGGCTTCATTGTCTTATACGCACGCATAAAGCTGTTAGGTGTATAGAAAGGAATGTAACTCAGTCCTGGCCCTTTGGCACGTGAGTCTTACCTGCTTACTCCCCTTTGACTCAGGGGCAATGTGTTAATTACATGTCAGTAAGTGGGTCTTAGGGCTTGTCACTTGTTTCGCTTAAGGGGTGAATTTACACCAATATTGTTTAAACAGTGCAATCCCCTGTGTGAACACGCTCATTTTAGTTTGAGAAGGGCTTTTGGGGACTAAGCAAACTCTGAATAAACCACTCTTACTAAGAAATAAGAATGTCCACACAGGGGATTGCACCAGTTTAACCAAACCAATGCAAGTCTGTGTGTAACTGAGGCCATAGTCTTAGGGAGTCCAAAAGATCCTCAACAAGCATAAGTTACACATGGGGCGAGGGGTGTGTGTGTCTGGGGCGGATGTTAGTTACACAAACTTCAGCGCACCTTTGAATCTCCATAGTCCAACAGCTTTGCATGGAAGGAGACAATGAGTCTCAGATAAATGGATGCCCAGATACTGTGGACAGAGTCAGAGTCAGCAGAGCCCTTTGGGATCTGAAAATACCTGCACCTTTGGTGAAATAGCCTGAGACGAAAGCAGGAGGATTTCCAAAGTCAGATGTTGTAACATTTCAGTGGGAGTTTCCATCAGGTTCTAGCCCCAGCCAATCAATACAATTCCTTGGTGACTATTTCACACTGCAATAAACATTGGCCTGTTGCCACCTGAGTTTCCCCTCTGCAAGGGAGTCCTGTGATGAGCCGAGAGTTCCCATTTTGCTCACTGACTTTGAGAGGCTGCTGCGGTGATTCAAGGACAGTGACTGCTAAAGAGCCCTATTTAATTAACAAATTCAGGATGGACCAGCACATGACCCTCTCCTCTGTTGGCACTGGAGTTTTCAAACTTCACCCAACCTGGAGCTGCAGCAGGAGATGAGCAAATTGGAGCTGCCTTCCTTCTCAACACATAGTTGGTCATCAGAGACTAGAGTGCAGCATGCAATGCTCTCTCTCGATCCAAGCAGCCTGGCTGTATTGCATGCTGGGACACATGGTCTTCAGAGATCACATCTCAGACAGGCCACCATGTGCCACATTGCTTGTGAGTCACAGTCCACCCTCTGCTGGCACAGCCAGCAAACCTGCAACTGGGACGGCAGGTGAACGCAGCTATTCACAGATCCCTTGCAATCATGGTGGGGCTGCTTTGTTCAGCACGAGTCAGAACCGTGGCTGATAAAGAGTCTGTAAGTTCCCAGCTCCTCCACCTCCAATAAAAGATCCCTAGAGATCCTCACTTCTGCAGACTCCTTTCAGGGAAGAGGAGGGGTTCACACATCACAGAGAATCAGAGGAATCAAGGGGGAAAAGAAGAGGCTGAAACACAACAAACAGAGCACATCCAATACGAGAGCATGTGGGGCTAGCCTGCGGAGGGTGGTTGTTTCAGGGAGAGGTCAGATCAGTAGCACTGAGCTTGAACAGACAGAGAACATGAATCTCGCTATCCAAGGGCTCAATGCAGGAGCAGAGAGGTCCACACAGGTCACTTCTCTAGGAGGAGAACAGAGGGGAGGACAGCATGAAGAAGAGACTTGATGGAGATCATTGTATTGAATGATCACAGAGCAGCTGCTCTGGTACCTGGAGCTTTCAGAAATAAATAGTGGCTGTTCTCTGGTGCTGACGCAACAAGACTTTGGGATCATGGCCATGCACAGTGCCTGAGGAAGAGCATCCCCTTCCCCTAAAGTATTAACACTCACAAGTGAGGGTCCTCTAAACTCATTCATACATTAGAAAGACGTTGGTGGGGGGAGAAGGGGGAGGAGGAAGGCAGGGTTATCTCTGCGTATCTGGGGAAGGGCAGGAATAAATCTTCAAGCACCGCTGCTAGGTTTGTGTGAGGCTGTATGATGGGGTGCATGTGAAGAGGAATTAACATGGTACGTTACAGGATGGAGAACAAAATTCTGCACTTTACACTGTGGGTCATGGATTCCCTGCTGCTAATTTGCATTGAAACAAGTAGCGGATGCCCAGACTAACTCTGGGACAAGAGCAAGTTGAAAGGGGGGCAGGACTGTGGCTGGGGGGTATGGGCTCTGGGGTGGGGCCAGGGCTGAGGGGTTTGGGGTGCAGGAGGGGGCTCAGGGCTGAGGCAGGGTGCGGGATCCCAGCGGTGCTTACCGCAGTTCCCAGGAAGCGGTCATCAGGTCCCTGCGGCACCTGGTGCATGGGCAGCCAGGGAGGCGCCGCATGCTGCCCTCATGCCCGCAGGTGCTGCCTCCGCAGCTCCCATTGGTCGCGCACCATAACCAATGGGAGCAGCGGAGCTGGCACTCGGGACAGGGGCAGCATGTGGAGCTTCCCTGGCCGCCCATGTGCCTAGGTGCTGCAGGGACCTGATGGCTGCTTCTGGGAGCTGCGTGAAGCCGGGGCAGGCAGGGAGCCTGCCTTAGCCTGGGGCCCCCGCCGTGCTGTTTACTGGACTTTTAACAGCCCAGCCAGAGCCACCAGGGTCCCTTTTTGACTGGCCGTTCTGGTCGAAAACAGAACCCCTGGCAACCCTAAGCTTAATTGACTCAGTCACTCCCGTTCTTTAGAGGGGAAAAGGATGCTTCCATGGGGCAAAGTTAGCACCTTGTCCCCTGGTAAAGCTCTCTATACTGCATTCGCACTTCTACTCACACTCAGCGCTGCGCTGCAGGGAAGTTTCAGGTCTCCTTCCTGCAAGTGTGCACAAGCCTGAAAGGGAAAGCTTTTCTTGAAGATGCACCATCAGCCAGTCCAGTTCCCTGAGCTGCAGTATCTCCTTTGTCTCAGATCAGAGCTCTCCGAGGTGGGGACAGGTGGGCCCATTCAGCCGTTGCACTGGAATGCATTTCTCCTGCTGCCCATCCCATCCACAAGCCTTTCAGACACCGCAGAAGGCAGGAGATTCAGCTCTGCACTGTCCAGACCTGCTGAGTTTCACGTGGCATCTCACAGAAAGTGCAGTGGCACCATTAAGAATTGCAACCTTCCCCCTTCCGCCCTCCGAGTCCATTATGCACAATCTGGGACTCTGCAGAGCCCGTTCAGGGGGTAGAAATCCTGTCCTTTCACTTCCAGCTTTCCACAGGCCTTCAGTTTCCTTCCTGTGGTCAGCAAGTCATGTGAAAAATACAGAGCAGAAAATATGCATCAAGAATTGGATCCTATTTGTGCTTTTCTCTCCTTGCCCTGGCTATGCCAGTCAGCAGATCACAGGAGTGGGCCGAGGGCAAGAAGACCTCCTGCATTGCACGCATTGGGAGCACCAGCCTCCTGCCTCCTCCTAGGCGCCCTCAGAAATTCCAGCTGCCATCTGTTCTAACAGCGTCCTGTGAACAGCCTCACCGAAATCTAGATCAGAAACTGGCTGGTTTTGGGATTTTCCATCATTTAGTTCCCCACTCCTGATCAGAGTTTCCAGTTCCCTTTTCCCAGTTAGAAGCTCAACACTGGAGTTTGCTTCCTTAGCAAAGCTCTTTGGGGCAGACACTGCCTGGATTTGTATGCACCATGCAGTGCTAAGCAAACTGGTGGTAACAAGGAAATAACAAACCATCCTTCACAAAATGGGCTTGGCTGCACACCAGTTTGTTATAGGGTCTGCTTGTGAGCGCAGAGCCAAGCAGGATCGTTTGGGACAACTGGACAAGGGGGCACGGCGGCGTTCACTGCTGTCAAGACAGCACAGGGAACCAGGGCTGTATTTGCTGGGGCTTGTTACCATAGGGACAGAGATGCAGGCTGGCATGGTTGGCACACATTTTAAAATAAAACATCCAAGCTCTTCGGCTGAAACAAGAACAAAGTTACACGGGCCCAGGCGGAAAAGTAGGGCAGATTCTGGCCTCTGGCCAGCCTGTTTATTATTTGTCTAATGCCATGTTGCCCGAGGCACTTCACAGGCAGGAATATGCAAGGCCTTGAAGGGTTAGCAATCAAATGACACAGCTTCCAGATGAGTTAGGGGAAAGGGCTGCAGCAGGATCCCAGGGAGCGACTCTTCCTGCTTAAAGGGGTAGTGCCAAGGACTTATGTTTAGATTTGCTCTCATCTGTTTTGTTCCCATGTTTTGGAAGGCAGCTTTACAGTGGATAGGCTTTGACAACACATTTGGTTAAAGGCCACAGATGCAGTTCAGGGGGTTGTGTTCTCCCAGGACTGCCAACCAGAAAAAGCTGGGGGCAGATTTACCCCAAACTCCAGTAAGCCATGGTGTGGGAGGGGAGGCATCAGATTCCAGAGCTCACAGATCCTTTGATATGCAAACTGGCTTTTGGAGCCACAATCACTGCTTGCCTGCAATTAACTCAGTGGGGGGAAGGGACTCCCAAACAGAGGCTGGTAACTAAACAGGGGTTGGTAATTAAACAGAAGCCCCAGGGCCAGACATGGTTACATCCAACAGAGCAGATCCCAGTGGTCTTAGCTTTAACGTGGAGGTGCCTCCTGCAGAGACTAAGGGATCTACAGAGCTCATGGGGCTCAGGCTGTGGGGCTTTAAAACTGCTCTAATAAATTGGTTAGTCTCTAAGGTGCCACAATACTCCTTTTCTTTTTGCGAATACAGACTAACACGGCTGTTACTCTAAAACTGCAGTGTAGATTGTTTGGGCTCAGGCTGGACTCTGGGATCCTCCCCACTTGCAGGGTTCCAGAGACCAGGCTCCAGCCCCAAGCCTCAATGTCCACACTGACATTTTACAGCCCCGGAGCCCCATGAGCCCAAGTCAGCGGACAAGGGCCAGCTGCAGGTGTTAATTTCCTTGCAGCGTAGACATACCATATGGGCCCCAGCATGCAAGGTGCCATCCGGGCTGTTTGGATGAAGACCGAGCACTGCATGCTGTGATGTGCACTCTTCCCAGGCTGCATCTCAGCAAAGGTGAGGGTAGCACTATGGTCTGTGGGAGAATTCCATGAGGCTACCTGCAGCCAGAGGCACTTCAGCCTGGCTCCATGAAAGCATAATTAGCACTGGAGAAAACTCAGTGCTGCCAATGTTAGGGCTTAATCACAAATCTCATGATATTTGGTGTTTTTCTTAAAGCCCCAGCTCCTGGAGGCAAGTGTTAAGCGGGGAATCTCAGCTCCCTCTTTTTGTAAAAGTCTTCTAGTCTCATGGCTGCAGAGAAAAGCTGGGAAACGTAAACTGAGGGCCCCATGAAGGCTCAGAATCCAACATTTTTTTAAAATCCCATGATTTTTGTATCTGATTCATGATTTTTAGATGTTTGAAGTTGGCAATATTGTGTCAAAGGGGAAAGAGGTACCAGCGTGCACAGCCCAGGAGAGATCTCCTGACTACAGCGCTAACAGCCAAAATACTCAGAAAATCCTGTAATCA
Source organism: Lepidochelys olivacea (assembly GCF_965140295.1). Lineage (NCBI taxonomy): Eukaryota > Metazoa > Chordata > Testudines > Cheloniidae > Lepidochelys > Lepidochelys olivacea. The sequence goes on along the minus strand of NC_140413.1, from coordinate 149,538,898 downwards.
CAGTTCTTTCCAAGGTTACTTACTACAACACAAACAAAATACACAGAGCATTGCGTAACACAATCTACTCACCAGCCCCCACTGGGGTCTCTCCCCTACCCTCTTTGGTGCTTCATTTCCACATAACTCCCACCAGTGCTAACTGGATGGCTAAGGCAAAATAGACTCCCTCCCTCAGTGACAAGAGCATATTCTTCAGGCTAAAAGGTTCTGGAGAGGAAAAGGCATTTTCTAGGTAAGACACGAGCTAATTGCCATCATTAGAAGTAATATCCTTAATGCTTTGCTATTTCTGGTTTGCACTGAGTCCTCCTGGAGTTACTTACTAGCTGAATGCTTGCTCTCTGCACAGATTCTGAAGCGTTAGAGGGATAAAAAGCTATTAAACCCCACCCTGTGACCTGTAGCTAGACTAGATGGGCTTTATCCCTGCAATGTGGTCTCAAAGGTTTTCTCCAGTCATGGGGTGAGGCACCTGCAGAAGTCAGGATACACTGTCCTAAAGGGGACCAGATCTAACACAAACCACTTGGTCACTATGAGCTATTACTGGAAATGGACATTCCTCCCCAACAGCCAATGACCATCCACCCAGATTAAGGTGTGAAATAGACTGCCTCATCAACCAGAACAGGCGGGGAGGGAGGGAAGGGTTCCTGGTACAGCATGTACTGTACATCTAGATCAGTGTTTCCTAGGCACAGACATACATATCAGCGTTGGGCTTCAGGTCTGTGTAACGGGCACTCTAAGCTCCTCTTTCCCCCCCATATATGACCCCAGTACATTCCTCACAACTTGTCCTCCATTCAGTTGGGAGCTCTGTAACCAGCAATGGACTGTGGGCTGCCCACAGTCATATTCCAGATTCTCTGTGTGGCATTTACATCCCCCAGTGGACATGCTTTTAGGAAGAAGCAACATGCAGTGACACTCAGATCTTAGTGGGTCAGAAACCAAATTAGCGATCAACATTACCCATAAGAGCCACGGTAGTGTGAATTTATTGTTTCATTTACTATAACACATATATTCATATTTAAATAGTGTAATGGGAAATATTTCTTATATATTATTCTTACAGCAAAAAGACTGACCAAGTATTATTATTTTAACAACTATAGTTGGTTAATAACATAGTAAAAGTATCCTGTTTGGTTAATAATTAAATCACACCGTGTTTTATTATCATGCTGCAGAGAGCCGCAGGAGACACATTAAAGAGCCACTTGCAGCTCGTGAGCCTCTGTCCGAGTATCACTGGCTTAGTGGTTGGAGCAGGGGACTGAAGGACAGCAGAGAGAGTCCTAGCCCTGGCTCTGTCTTGGTGTACAATGGTGGGCAAGTCCTTTACTCCCCATGCCTTAGTTTCCCCACTTGCAAGACAGGAATAATACTTAACTACCTTTGCAAAGTGCTTCAAGACTCTTGGAGGCTCTAGAAGTGTTGTTATCCTCCCCCTACCCTGCCCCTGTTGTTATCCTACCTCTACATATCTGCCTGACCCCAATCTTGGCTTGTCCCCAGCTGCTGTCAGTTGTCACAATGCTACATGTGGGGAGAGGCAGGTCTCCCAGGTGGCCAGGACCCATTCCACACACAAGCTTTATAGAGCAATATCAACATCTCAAATTGTACTTGAAGTGGAAGAGGAAGCCAATGTCATATTCGGGGAAACTGGTGTAATGTCCCCTCTAGCGAATACAGCCACATTCTGTGCAACCAGTCCTTTCAAGGCCAGCCCCATGCACAGCATAGTAGAACAATCCCATCCACAAAGCCAGAGGCAAGGATAAACAAACTAGGGAATGGATGCTACTATAGATGGAGATATTATAGGTTGATGCATAACTGGTTGGAAAAACGTTCCCAGAGATTAGTTATCAGTGGTTCACAGTCAAGCTGGAAGGGCATATCGGGGGGGGGGGGGGCGGAGTGTCTCACAGGGATCAGTTCTGGATCTGGCTCTGTTCAATATCTTCATCAATGATTTAGATAATGGCATAGAGAGTACATGTATAAAGTCTGGTTTCAGAGTAACAGCCGTGTCTGAGGACGATACCAAGCTGGAAGGGATTTCAAGTGCTTTGGAGGATAGGATTAAAATTCAAAGTGATCTGGACAAACTGAAGAAATGGTCTGAAGCAAATAAGATGAAATTCAATAAGGACAAATGCAAAATACTCCACTTAGGAAGGAACAATCAGTTGCACACATACAAAATGGGAAATGACTGCCTAGGAAGGAGCACTGTGGAAAGGGATCTGGGGGTCATAATGGACCACAAGCTAAATATGAGACAACAGGGTAACATTGTTGCAAAAAAGCAAACATCATTACAGAATGTATTAGCAGCAGTGTTGTAAGCAAGACGTGAGAAGTAATTCTTCCGCTCTACTCCAGTTGAGGCCGTATCGGCACAGAGTAATGTGTCCAGTTCTGGGCACCACATTTCAGGAAAGATGTGGACAAATTGCAAAAAGTCCAGGGAAGAGCAACAAAAATGATGAAACATTGAGAAACATGACCTATGAGGAAACATTGAAAAATTGGGGCTGTTTAGTCTGGAGAAGAGAAGACTGAGAGGGGTAATGATAATTTTCAAGTACATAAAAGGTTGTTACAAGGAGGAGGGAGAGAAATTGTTCTCCTTAACCTCTGAAGCTAGGACAAGAAGAAATGGGCTTAAGTTGCAGCAAAGGCAGTTTAGATTGGACATTAGGAAAAACTTCCTATCTGTCAGGGTTGTTAAGCACTGAAAAATTGCTGAGGGAGGTTGTGGAATCTCTCTCATTAGAGATTTTTAAGAGCAGGTTAGACAATCACCTGTCATGGATGGTCTAGATAATATTTAGTCCTGCCATGAGTGCAAGGAACTGGACTAGATGGTCTCTGAAGGTCCCTTCCAGTCCTACAATTCTATAACTGTGGCGAGTACTCAGAGAGACAGAGATACATGAAAAAAGGGACCCAAAAGCACCCACAGACTGAAAACCTCCCTCAGTGAAGGGGCAAAGCTACTTTCACTATAGCCTCCACACTACTGACACATCAGCATCATCTGTCCTACCAGGGCTGAGCTTCAGCCCACTCACTTTCATTCAAGTCTAGGGTACTGAGACAGCAAGGACACTGCACTGTACAGGTCTTTTGTCTGTCACTAGGAGGAGGTCACCAGCCAATGAGACCAAGCCTGACAGCTGTTCCTTCAAGGGAAGCAGACACCTTGCCCTCCTGCAGGGAAATGTCAACTATCACAACTAACAAATGGTCCAACCCACCTCTTTTTCATTTTACTAGCTGTCAGGGGCATAGATACATCATCACTCCATTAGACAGCATGAAATACTCCTCCTAGTCACAACCGGGTTCGGCCCTCCAAGTGATATGGATCTACATCATGCTAAATGCAAAGGATAAGATGCTATGACCGTCACTTGTGTAATTTATCATTGAGAGGGGGGTCATACGGGATAGCTATAGGCATCAGCTTTTCATCAGGAATATGGTTTTATGTTACAATATTTCTGCAGCTACAAAAGTAAGATTCCACTGATTACATACATACATACATATTTATGCATTCTAACCCCACTAAGTATAGTCCTGAAACTGTAACCCATGGCATGTCATGCAGGTGCAACTGTATCCCAATTTGGATCTGACTGTAAAAAGAGGGCTTTAAATTATAAGCTCTTTGAGGCCAGGGTTACGTTTATTATTTTTCTGTTTAAATGGAGCTAGGGAACTAGTGAATAATACATACTTGACTGTTAGAATCTCCACACAGAAGGGACTGGTACTTAGATAAATGGGAATACCATGCGATTTACATTTTTAAATGCTAATGGCAATAAAATCAAAGAGGCAATTTAAGCCAAAGCTCTAACACTTCTTGTACAGTTCAGCCTGTTAGTGGGATGGAGACACACTGTTGTTAAGAAAGCACTAACTTCAGAACCAATGCCATCGGTATGAAAACTGCCAGCCAATCACATCAAAGTTTCAAGAGCTCTTGGGTGTGTCATTCATGCCCCTCAGAGTCTTCATCAGCTCCCCCTTACCTTTCAAAAAGGCCATACACATGTAAGTTATGTTATAATTCAGCATCAAAAATGTCATTTTAAAAATATTAAGCGATTTTCCAATACAGTGTGGTCAGAAGGGCCATGAGATGTCCCCTAAATACTTTTATTTTATTGCTCACTAAAAATTCAAGTCTTTTAGCATTTTGTTTACAATGTCAAAAGAATAAATTGCATCCAGAATGACAAATCTGAACAAAGCTGGGTTTCAACTCCAAGCCAGTTAATAATACATAATACTGTGCACATATCTGGTACTGTACATGGCTCAACATTAGCTAATTCATCCCTGGGGAGGGGAGGGGAGCAGGGCAACACCATGAGATGATGACCCACATTAGCACACCATGACTTGGAATAAAATTAGACAATGTTACTATCATTAATGGAAGGAGGGAGGTCAAAATGCACAATTCTCAAGTCACAACAAACAGGAATGGCAGCAGCTCAGGATTCACACCCCAGCTCTGCTGGTTGCCTCCTTTGCTTTTAAGACACCTTTTTATTTATAGCAGAGCAGCAGGAGAAAGACACCCTGGAAGAAAGTGAGGAGGAGGAAGAGGAGGTGGTGAAGCATTAGTGAAAGGGGTGGGGAGACAAAGTAAGCAAGTAAATAGCTGAGGTCAGTATGCAGCAGATAAAGGGTTTAGCAGGTGTAATCTAGCTTAAGATAAAATAATTTTCTTGCACCCTTGCTTGGGCTGAGAAGAATAGTTGCCCCATAGAGTCCAAACCAGACAGAGGAAAGCATCTCCAGTGCCTCGGAGTTAGGTCTCTGACAGAGATCCCAGCTGACCCAGCTGTTTGTTAGCTGCACTCACATTGCCTCAGAGCCTTTTCAGTCCAGCCAGGCACCATTAAAAGGATCAGACTGATTGACAGACAATGAGCCACTGGACAGAAGCAAGGAAGCCCTTTAGCTCCCTGAAGAGGCAGGGTGGATTCAACTTTGACTGAGGAGGATGATGGTGGATTTTGCCTCCAGAGCCTGGATCTTCCAGGCCTCTCTCCCAGGAATACTGTTGCAGTTTGAAGGGCTGCTGCAGAGCCATCTACAAAGAAGAGCCGCTCTGGAGTGGGACTGTAGCATGAAGTAACTCCCCTCAACTACACCTTCCTTCAGGGAGAAGGAGACTGCAGCACCATGAACCAACATCACATCACGCTACCCAACCCCACCAAAAGGGGAGAACAATAAAGAAGCACTCAGCCTCCTCTTGCCATCTTGATACACACACACACCCTGTCAGTGAAACCTGGATCAATCCTAACATCCAGCGTCAGTAGCATGAAAATACAACGTTTCCTCCTTGGCGATTTGCTTTTGACATTGGGGGAGAGTCAGGGAACTGCAAGGAGACAGAGCTGGGCCAGGTAAAATAAATAAATAAAAAATTTCGCTACAGAAATGGTGAATGAGTCATTGTGTTTATTGCGATGAGGCTAGCATGTGTCGGCGGGCAGCCCTGGATACCCTGTAACCTAGCCTCTGAGCCCGCTGCCGGGCTCCGCAAAGGACGGGGCGGGGCGGGGGAGAAATCACACAAGAGGCAAACAGGGCATTTGCAGGAGCCACCTCCCTAGCGATCCCGCTTCTATTGTTCCGGAGGCGGGCAGGCAGGCTGAGCGACACGCACCCCCACGGATCTATTGGAAACCGATCCTGGAGCGGGGAAGGAGAGAGCCGTTCCCACGGGCGGGGAGAGGTGCACACACAGAGGGAGACATTCACATTTCCAGGCTGCCTTGGAGACAGGTTCTTGGAGCTGCTGCTGCAAAGGGAAGAAAAGCGAGGGGCGGAGGGAGGGGAAAGGAACGAGCCATTGCAATGCAGCGTCTGCCGGGCTGCTCACTTACCCCAGTGTCAGACACGGACCGGCTCCCCACTCCTTCTGCTGGACTCCCCAAGGGCTCCAGCTGGCCCCTCCGAAGCAGGGAGGGCGGCACCGCACCGCACCGCACCGCACTCGCTCACGGGAGGCACCCCGGCCCCACACCAGCTAAACCTCCTGCTCCGGCCTCCGCCCGGCTCAGCTGGAAGAGCGAGGAGGAGACAAGGAGCGAGAGGGCGTGGCCTCTCCCTGCGTAGGAGGAGGTGGCGGCGCTGGTGGGAGGAGCTATTCCGGCGCCGCTCGCCAGTGGCTGATGCGCATGCGCCTCCCTCCCCTCAGCCGAGCGGATCGTTCCTCTGTTTGCTCGCACAGGCCCCCCCTTTTGCGCATGCGCGCTGGGGGATCGAGCCGGGGAGCCTGCGGCCTGTGAGTGATTGGGGGGCGCGGGGCGCCATGCGCGGAGGGCGGGGTAGGGGGAGACCCGGACTCCTGGGTTCCTCGAGTGACCTTGGGCCGGTGCCCGCCCCGGGAGGGGCCCGTTCCCTGCGCCACGCGGGGCAGCCAGAGCCCGCCCGCCCCGGCCGGGACCCCGCCGCGGGCCGCTCTCCGGTGCGGGGCGCTGCCCGGCCGCGTGTGGCCTGGGGCGGGCCATGGCCCGCTGCTGCTGCCGTCACCCCGGGCGGCTGCCGGCGTGGTGCACAGCAGGGGGCTGGGAGGGGGAGACGGGTCTCGACATATGTCCTAAAACCTTCCTCATTCCCCAGCCGAGGCCACCCCCGAGTCTTGCTGCATCTTCCTCTGCCCACCGCCCTGTGCACCCTCGTTTCCTGTAGGTGCAGCGTCGCTGTAGATCGGGGTAGTCGGTTTTTTTTTTTGTCCTTGTCCAAATTTCCAGACTCCAGGGAAAAGGAGAACGATAAAAAAAAAGTCAATGACAAGAGTGTTCAAAAGCGTCCGGTGGTCTGGATTTGGCCAGCGGTCCACCTATTGACTGTCCCTGCATGGTCTTCTAGCCTGTCCCCTGTAAGCACAAAGTCTCTGTTTTCCTTTCCTGTCTCAAGTATACATTCACAAAAGGAAACTGTACTAAACTCTGCAGCCTCTCTAAAAAGAAAAGGAGTACTAGTGGCACCTTAGAGACTAACCAATTTATTTGAGCATAAGCTTTCCTGAGCTACAGCTCACTTCATTGGATGCATGCTCACGAAAGCTCATGCTCAAATAAATTGGTTAGTCTCTAAGGTGCCACTAGTACTCCTTTTCTTTTTGCGAATACAGACTAACACAGCTGCTACTTTGAAACCTGCAGCCTCTCTGTTACACCTGTCATGGCCTGCCCTTGTAACCTTTCTGGAGCTCAAGGGACACTTAACTCAGGTTTAGATAGGGCTTGGTGAGGCCATCCTGGTTATTCTTTTGTATTATACTAGTGCCTCCAGTCCCCAACCAAAACTGGGGGCCATTATTTTAGTACTGTACAGACATAATAATAGCCAATCCCTGCCTCAATGAGCTTACAGCATAACTAGAAAAGTCAGCCAATGGGTATGTCTAGGCTAGACCCTTTCAGTAGTCTAGCTCGGATACACCACATGTGTATTACAACTTACAAAATTTGTTCTTGAGAACATAAGAATGGCCATACTGGGTCAGACCAATGGTCCATCTGGCCCAGTGAAGTGAGCTGTAGCTCACGAAAGCTCATGCTCAAATAAATTGGTTAGTCTCTAAGGTGCCACAAGTACTCCTTTTCTTTTTGTCTTCTGACAGTGGCCAGTGCCAAATGTTTTGGAGGGAATGAACAGAAGAGGGAATCATCAAGTAATCCATCCCTGGTCTCCCATTCCCAGCCTCTGGCAAACAAAGGCTAGGGACTTTACTCTAGGATCAACAAAGGGCAATGTTTCTCAACCGATGCGACCTTTGGGAAAGTTGTTGAAAATGTTATTGCAGTCTAATACAAAGAAAATCTTGCTCCCTCATTCCTGGCACACCTTTCAGGGTCCAGTATACCTCCCTCCCCAAATATTATTTATGTTTAGTCTTCTTAGTATCAATGCATTTTTACTCTTACAGTAAATGAATAGGAGTTCTAAACACCCCCCCCCCCCCGGATCTAGACCATCCCTGACAGGTGTTTGTTTAAACTGCTCTTAAAAATTGACAATGATGGAGGTTCCACAACCTCCCTAGACAATTTATTTCTTTGCTTAACCACTCTCACAGGAAGTTCTTCCTAATGTGCAACCTAAACCTCCCGAAGCCCATTGCTTCTTGTCTTAGCCTCACAAGTTAAGGAGAACATTTTTTTCTTCCTCCTCCTTGTAACAACCTTTGGGATATGCAGAGTTAATTAGGTTGAGAAACTTCTGTGCCTAAACTCTGTACAGTTTTCTTTTTTACTTCAACATTATCTTAATAAAATTATTAAATCCGTTCTGGTTAGCTTAACCTGGGTGTGAGCAGCCACAGTGCAAAGCCATACCCAAGTTACTGTGCCCTCCCTAGAGCTGCACTCATCTGGGTGTATCACTAGGACTTCTGGGGCCATGCCACATGGTTCTTTGTGCTGTAGTATGCTGAGCCTGTCCGATTCCATCCCAGTGAATTGTGGAAGAATTTTTCTGCCCTTTGGAGGGAATTATGAGAAGGCATCAGAGGACTATCAGTGCTCAAATGATTTAGTCCTCCCTGCACTGTGTGTGATCTATCAGCCTGAATGAAGATGGAACCCAAATTCTTATTCATACCTCCAGCTGTGCCAGCTAGCCTGTGTTGAAAGCACCACCAAACTTTGGGAGACAGGATTCTGTATGTTGATAGGAGGGGATTGGGGCAGCACCCATGTAAATGCCTGGGCCAACTGCAGTGAAGACATACCCGCAGGCAGTTAATGCAAGGTGGTAAATGTCTGGTGAAGACAAGCACAAAGAAGCTAAGGTGAAATGGACGAAGACAGTTTTACATCAAGATAGCTATTTCTCAGTAAAATCCCAGTGGAGACAAAGCACAGATAACGTTTACCTTGATAGGTTTCAGAGTAACAGCCGTGTTAGTCTGTATTCACAAAAAAAAAAAAGGAAATCTGCATCCAATGAAGTGAGCTGTAGCTCACGAAAGCTTATGCTCAAATAAATTGGTTAGTCTCTAAGGTGCCACAAGTACTCCCTTTTTTTTTTGCATTTACCTTGATGTAGCCAGTAGAGGTCAGCCCTATACCCCGACCTGGGATTGGCCTCAACTAGCTACCTTAGGGTAAAAACTAGGTTGGTCTGCACCAAGATTTTACATTGAGACAGCTGACTCAGTTAGCTATCTCAGGGTAAACAACCTCCACCCCCTTTTGCTATGAAGACAGCCATGGTTGGATAACAGGTCAGTGGTAGAACTGGGAATAGACCCAGTCTTCTGACTTCCTGTTTGTCCTGTCCACTAGATCTCACTAATCTTTAAAAGAGATAAGTTTGTTTTGAGATTTGAGGTGTATATATGTGCATGTGCACACTCTGTGGGGACTAGAAAGCAAAATCCAGTTATGCAGGTTAATGTTTGGATTAGTTTGCACTCCCAAAAGATTTTAGTGGGAATTTTACTATGAAAAGGTTTTCAGGCATCTATAGCACTAAAAAGAAAGGCCTGAATTTCAATTTGGAACACTTCAGTGTCTTTATTTTTTTCTCTGGTTAATTATGATCCTGAGAACCAATTCCAAATTCTTGTGATTCTCTTGGAAACTATGCAAAAGTAGAATTGTTCCTTCTTAAAACACAGGTATAATGAGTTTCTGTTATTGCCTTGAACCAATAAATACTCTGGTTAGTAACCAGTCCTATTAATAAAACTTGAATTTTAGAAGAATTAAGTCCCTCTGTGTGAGTTTTGGCCTCTATAGTGTGTCATAAATGTAAAACCAATTATGCCTTTGTAATGAATATCTCCTGTGTTTTTAACACACACGAGCTCTTAATCACATCTCTTTCTTTCTGAAGAAAAATCTGAATCGGTTGAGCCCCTGTAGCTCACAGTTGGCTCTTGTAGAGCAGGTTGGCAGACATTCTATAAATAAACCCATACACTGCTGCTGCAGGTTTGGACATTTGCATAGTGCATATCATCTTGAGTTCATTGCCTTCATTTTAATGATGAATGAAGAACTCATTTCAAATCTGTACGTGCTAGTGCCCAGAATTTGACTTTTTTTCAGTCTCAGTTTGAAAGAATGGTCAGGCTAGACCCTGCTAAACTGACTATTAAGATAATATTGCTACAGTTAAGAGTGAGAAAGATGTTTTCCCCTGTTGTGTTTTGTGAATTTAACAGCAATTTTGTATTTAGTTGGTTTCAGTGTTTGCCCTTTCACCTAGTAACAGGGGACAGGAAAAAAAGTTATAAATAGGAAAATGTGACTGTGAAACTACAAACATTCCCAGGGGACTTGGAAGCAGGTGGTTAACTCATTTTTAAAACTGACTAGATTTCAAGTTAATTGTGTCCCTTAAAAGTGGATGTTCTGGCCTTTTGTTTTAAAATTTCTTTTAATCCTATAGTGACCTAATGTGCCATTAGTAAACAGTTTTGCAGAGTGCATTTCCAATTTGTCTCTGGGTGCTTTTATTACTTGAATTGAGCTATAGAAATGTATGTAGTAATCATGGTGACTGTCTATACAAAGTACCCCTGGAATGGGCATTAAGGTTTTATCACCCAAAATGGAGTTGACAGGGGAGATGGTCTTGCAAAATGTTGCTAAAGTGTGTGTGGGGGGGAAGCCACCTTTCCTATTGGCAGACTCACAAATAAAATAAAGAGAATTTGAAGACTCAAGTCTTGTTTCCCATGTGGTTTGAGTCCTGAAGAAGGTACTCAGCAACTTGTGGATTGTTTGGCTCCCTTTGGGAGTAAACACGCATGGTCACTGCTATTATTTTAGTGGTAAGATGTCCTCAGATCATACTAGTTAATGAGGCAGCCCGTGTGTGTTAGATAAAATATTCTGGGTTGGCTACTTTCTGTTCGGTGGAGTGGAATATTCCAGAACTGCAGTGTATTTGCTTCTGTTGGAAAACACTTACATTTGCAAGATTAATAAAACACATCTTTATTGCCTAGTGGAGAGGTGGTAAGGTAAGCTGGGAGTTTTAATACGACACTTGAAAATGGTACAGTGCATAAATAACCTTCAGTGGTTTGTGACCAATGAACGGTTCCTCTTCCTGTGCAGTGTTTGAGCTTTGTGTAAGTCCGCTGAAGGCCTGTTGAAGTGGGGAGAATGCTGCAATACACTTGAGAATGGAATGTTTACTGCAGTGGGTTATTGCACATTCAGACTTAATCAGGAGACTAGGAATTATCACTTTGGTGAGCTAATATTTGATTAACTTTTTTTTTTCCCCTAAAACTTATTCCGAAAAAAAATTGGTCAGATTGGGGGAAGATGGGTAAAAGAGCTTCAAGGTCTTGGATTTACAGAGTTGGACCCTCTCAATATGAAATAAAAGTAATTGCTAGAGTTTAGCTGCAGCCATGTGACCTAAATTAGGACAGATTTAACGTGTAGTCATCGTTTAAGTGCTCTAGATATGTTACTGTGTTGCAGTGCCGTGATCATTTCTGTGACAAGAAGCACCTCTTGTCATATAAACTCTATACTGCATGAAATTGGCTTTTGGATTGGTGGCTATCTCAAGTCTTAGTTTTGGGTAGTGGCCATGACAAAGATGGTACAAATGTTAGTCTACATGAAAACTGGCCTCTTCTGTACTAGCACGAATGAGTCAACAATCAGAAGAATGTTAATATTTAAATATTAAACAGTAATATTCTCTTTCCTTTCTCCAATATTATAAGGCACCCTCATGTGCTGATTGGGCAATCGCAACTACAGATGAGTGGCTCTTGGAAGTGCCCAAAGGAACAATGATTGCATTGTATAAGGCTTGAGAGAAGCTGGGAAGAGCCTCTTACAAATGCACCACAAAGCACCGAAACATGTCCAGAAATGACACTGGAAAGCAAACTTAAGAAGAAAACTAAGTTAATTTGTTGTTCACACATTTGCGGTTACTGCTCTAATAGAATGTGCCAGATGCTGTCGTCTCCTCTCTGGTCCACTTTGAAGATTTGCCAGCATGTGGTAACAGCTCTCTGGAGTGTTGAAGTGTTCTTTGCTGCCACTGGTGGGATGGATTTTAGTGCTTTATAATGACTGTTAAACCAGCATTAAACCAGGCTTTTAATACTTAGCATTCACATACCGCCATACAGACAGTAAAAAATTGATCTGCCCCTTGGAGTTAAGATGGAGACACTAAGGCAGAGAGGATAAATGACTTCTTAAAGGCTACACAGAGTATATTGGAGCTGGGTCTAAACTTGGGAGTGTCTGGCACCCAATACAATAGATCAAAAAACGGCTTACCTGCTGGGCTCTTGCTGCCAGTGGTCTAAATTTTCATTTCCTTGGGAAGTTTGGAAATGCTGATGTTAGTCAAACAAATTGAAGATCTGATTTACTGTTCATACAGTATTAAGTGCAAAGTGTGTTTCACTGCATGAGCTGAATTGTGGGGCTATTTCAGCTCAAAGGGAAAGTTAAGACTAGCAGAATGTGAAGGGGATGAGGGGATGGAAGAGTTTCTCAGCATTGCTATAAAGATGGAATACTGATCACACATAGTTCTTGAACACTGTCCACTTTAACAGAGCAGAAGCTATCTTGTGTCAGTGACTGTAATCTCATTCCACACAGAGGATTTGGGGTTAGAAATATCCAAGGGCTTTTTATGAGCCAGTGAAATGCTCAGTGTTTTCCAGGAGTTCACCACCGATGACAATTTGTGGGAGAAGGGGGGCAACTTGTGCTAGGGCAGGCTAGTGGAGAACTTTAGTCTTCCCAATGTTGAGGGAAAATCCCAGGCTATGATAGGCACCTGAGAAAAGATCTGGACTGCAAGTCACCCTCAGTGTGCATGAGGATAGCACTATCGTCAGCATACTGAAGGTCAGTAATAACAGTCCTGGTGACCTTAGTTTTAGAATGAAGACACCACAGTTGAAGAGCTTGTCGTCCATGCAGTACTCCATCCTAATTCCAGAAGAAAGGTATCGAGTAAGAATCAAGATCACAGCAAGATAGATGAAAAAAGGTTTTGGGCAATAACAGCCCTGCTTAACACCAGTCATGGTAGGAGGACCGAGGAAAAGCTACAAGGACACCCTGGAAGTATATCTTCAGAAGAGAGGCATTGACCCCACAAATTGGGAAGAGCTGGCTGCCAATAGACTGCTATGGCTTGCATCATACAGCAAGCTGCAGCCCGTTTGAAGAGAATCGCCTTGCTCAAGAGGCTGAGAAACGGCAGAGGAGGAAGGAAAGGGTACAGCATCCCGGCCAGCAGTTGTGCTGTCTCCAAGCAACCACCTGCCGTATATATGGAAAAACCTGTAGAGCACTGATTGGACTCCTCAGCCATCTGAAGTCTCATCAATGACTTTTTTCCCCTGGCAGACATCATCCTCGTATGGAAGGATAGCTGTTGCTGACGAATAGCAAATTTAGAGTTTAAGTAGACAGCATGGTACAGGAAAGGGGCAGACAAGCACTGGTATTTCTCATTGATGCCATCTGTTGGAAAGATCCATGGCTTGCCTTAGACACAGGCTCTGGAGGTAGTGAGAGTAACATGTAAACACTCATGTATGTGCTTAGTTTTGCTTCCATTAGTAAAATAAAGCATATATAGGAGTGTTAGCAAAACTGAGGACAAAGTCTGTCTCTTCACTGCCAGGAACGTTGTGTGTGTTTAGGGTGAGGTAACTGAAGCTACCTTGCTGTAAAATCCTAATGGAGTCAAGGCATAGGTAGTCTTAACCTTCATGTTGCTAGGGAAAGTTACTATATCTCCCTGCCATAGTTGAGCTTGCCTAGCTACATAAAAGTAAAAGTACATTTCACAGTGAGATTGCTAATATGTATGAGCGCTCTTGCTATAAAAACACACCTTTTTTGGCAGTGAAGATGGTCACCCTAGGAACAGTGGAGGGGAAATCGGGCAAAATGTTAAGAAATATTGCTAATTTATTCCAGGTTCTGTTCTCTTCCCCCCCTCCCCCCCCCCGGGCGCAGTTTTCTTTTGTTTTTTTCTTTACCACAAAAAATACCGCACTTCCAATGTGGTAAGCCTCTTATTCAAAACCTGCCCACGTGAGGCCACTTGCAGCACAGTTAAGAATACATGCTATATTGTGTGAGTTTCGGTGCAGAAGTGCTGCGGCAGGTTTTTTCAGATGGTCCTTAAAATGTGCCAGTATGTAAAACGTGGCCCCAAGGTTATCAGAATTGGCTAAAAGATAAGTGGCAACTGTATTTTAATGGTTACTTCCGGAAGGAGAGAGGCAGAAGGGAGTGTTGTTGGAAAGAGTTCAGTTAATCTGTATGGTCATAGGTACAAAGAAATAGAAGCACCTAAAATATAGGCCCTGGAGAAAGTCAGGTAATCTAGTTTAGATAACATTTTGGTATCTGATAAATTCCTGCCCAAGTCTTTACAAAAGGCTATAATGAGGTTGGAATGCTGCAAGGAGTTAAGAATAGCAATACTACTCAAAGCTGTGGCTCCAGAAAGAACTTCTTAGATTACAGGAGATTGTTTCCTGTGGGCACCGCAGGCGGGGAAATATTGCCTGAAATAGTATTGGGGTCTAGAAACAAGCTGAGGAATGCCTGCTGCTTGCTAAGATTTGGAACACCACTGATCAGTGGCATTTGGAGCTTCTTCATTGCTTTCATGTTCTGTGGTGACTTGCCTCCTGCAATCCACAAACCCAAAGAATTTATATTGAAACCTGCGTTAAAGGAAACAGAATTTTGTTTGACCGTTTTTTGGAGAGAATTTTAGTAGCTGTTAATGGTCGAATAAAGTCTTACATAGTGACTATGTTCTCGCCATGCATGCCCACAATTCCCAAAATAATGGTTACATGGCTTGCATTAAGAGGGAAAAGGCACTAAAATGGTAAATTTCCCCTGAAGTAGAAAACTGCACTGCAGTCATATTGAACATGCTGCCTATGCTTTACGTCTGAGTTGTACTGACTGTCAGATTCAAACAAGGACTGTTGCTCTGGTTTGTACAATGCTGAGGATGCTGTCAGCACTCAAGTAATGTATGCCCAGCAGTGCAATGTACTATACATCCCAGATGTGTCTTTTGGGGTCCCGCCTATGATTTACCTTTTTTAAAAAACTGAAATCAGCACTATCCAATTTCCAGAATCCATATTTCTCTTGTTTCTCCTGCAGGGCTTGTTACCAGAATCTCAATGGCTTTCTTGAGTAGGCGGCTGGGCTTGCTGTTAACACAAGTAAACAGAGTGGTCGAGCAGCGGCACTTCAGGTACTTTTCAAATACTGCGAGCAGCCTTTAGTGAACGCCTGTTGTTGTTGTTGTTTTTAAACGGACTGATTTTGTAGGTCAAACACAAAAGGTCATGATTCTAATTCTGTAAAAACGGTGTAAGAGAAAAATTGTCATTACAGTCCATAAAAAGCCATTTGTTACTGTTGCCAGCTGAGTGAAATGCAGAAAAGATAACAAAAAGCCCCATGTGGTGAAAAGTCAGTTACATGCTTAGAATTCTTCTAGTGTTAATAGTCTGGTGTTTAGACCAAAAAATAATTTTGAAAATTCTTTTCTTGTATCTTGACAGTGTCCTTTACGTTGTTTTCTTTTAATTTAAAATGCCTGTCCCTGCCTCTAGGCATTTATTGATTAGCTTCACATATGCAATGCATTGACTAACCTTTAGGACCCTGATCCTGCAATATTCTCTGTGAGGGTATGTGGAGCCACCAACACAGGTCTCATTGCAGGATTGATTAGAACCTTAGTTTGCAGGGGGGATTAGTGTTTTAAATTGACTCGCTTATTAGTCATTCACGTCACACCCATCACTGTAGTATCTGGGCTCAGTGTATATGAGGCAAATAAAGACAATTTCCTTATAAAAGGAGCTTCGTTCCTCCCGTCCTTAGTGCCATGGGCTACATTTATATGGACATCCAGAATAAGGACCACTGACTCCCACTTACACTGGGGTAAATGAGAGCAGAATTTGTCCCCAAGACTTTTAAAAGGATTGTGACAAAAAGGTGTTGATGGTAGATAACTGGGAAACTGAGAGGCTCTGGAGCCATGCGGTGCTAACAATATGAGGCTGTACCCATTCTATGGGGACTGTCGTCTTGTTCTGTGTTTGTGCAGCACTGCTCTTTGAAATGCCAATTTCTGTTTAAATCAGTACAAGTGTGTGCTGCACTTGATAAGCCAGGGAGTTTGTGTGTCACTTCTTGTGGAGGCCTGGAGGGGGGCAAAGTTGTGTGCACATACTCTCCATCTTCAAGAGGGAGTGAGGAATCTAGATGTTGTGATTTAGTTACTATACAATTTATACTCTATAAAACTAGAAAGAACCTGAGTGGATAGGCTGGCCTTTCATCCTGAACTTCTTTGAGTGGTCATTGTGTAATTCAGAAACAAACTACTGGGTTGATGTTTACCAGCAATCAGATCAGTATGGGCCTAAGGGGTCTGGTGAAGTGAATTTGAACAGGGCCCTTGTAGTGGTGAGAGACTTTCCTAGATTTTGGCCAGGTGTCTTCTTTGAATGGGGCCAATAAACCATTCAAATTT
Source organism: Lepidochelys olivacea (assembly GCF_965140295.1). Lineage (NCBI taxonomy): Eukaryota > Metazoa > Chordata > Testudines > Cheloniidae > Lepidochelys > Lepidochelys olivacea. Next base: position 149,522,290 of record NC_140413.1, on the reverse strand, counting down.
GATGTTTTAAAAACTAATTTAAAAAAATGTATTTTAAAGTGAGGTTCTACTCTGAAAAGTGAACATGTAAAAATGACCCCTTACTGTACAGATCTGCCCTCCTCTCTCTGAGTGTATTCAGAATCAGATCTGCTGATTTAACAAACACATTTGTACTTCTTTTTATTCTTGTTAGTCCCATGGAGCCAGTATAGCTAAGAGAATCCAGCTCACGCTCTGTTCCTTTTGAATCATGAAGAGAATTTTTGACTAAGTGACACCTGTGCACATTCGCGGAAGGCAGTGGGACTTCACAGGTGTCTCTGAAGGGAGAATTTATTCTGCAGAACCTTTATTACTAATGAGGACATGCAAGAAACAAAGAGCCCAGCTTGATTCTCAGGGCATGGCTAGACTTGCAGATGTAGAGTGCTGGGAGTTAAACCACCCTTCGGAGAGTGCAGCAGGGAAAACGCTGCCCTGTGTTTACAGTGTCAGCTGCAAATGCACTGGTGTGGCCACATTAGCAGCTCTTGCAATGCCACAGAGAGCAGTGCATTGTGGTAGCTATCCCAGTGTGCAAGTGGCTGCAACGTCCTTTTCAAGTGGGGTGGGGTGGAGTGTGACAGGGAGTATGTTGTGTGTATGTGGTGGTGGGGGGGGGGGGAGAGTGGGTTTTTGGGGCTGAGAGCGTGTCAGCATGCTATCTTGTAAATTCAGACAGCAGCAGGCCCCCCTGCCTCTCTCTCACTCTCTGCAAGCAGCATTCCACAGTAATGGTTGCCGTGTCCTGGAGCAGATAAGCATACTGGCTATCAGAAACGGAGCTTGGAAAGGGGATATCCGCATTCTTGCAGCTGATTCCAAAATAATGACCAGAGTGGCCACTTGACTTCAGGAGATTATGGGACGTTTTCCCGGAGGCCAGTCACAGCTCAGTAACGCAACACCTTGTTCACACTGATGCTGGGGCGTTTCAGCCTGGGTTCAGCAAGCTTTATGCTTCTCATGGAGGTGGATTACCAGGAGCGCTCCAGCTGCAGAGTCCAGACGCTCTATGTGCCTTGCCAGTGTGGACACGTCGGGAGTTAGAGCGTCCAGGGCTGCTTTAGTGCGCTCTAACTTGCAAGTGTAGCCAAGTCCTCAGATCCCTGGTGCTGTTTGTGGCACTGACAAAAAACCAAAACAAAATCCTTTCACTTGTAAACTGAACACATTGCATCTGGAGGTTTTAAAGGGTGCAATCAACGGGAGGCTCCACAACATCATGTTTTAAAGTCACATTTCAGAGTAGAGTGGCCCTTTTGACTCCCTGTTCGCATGAATAATTTATTTACATTTAGTAAATTGTATGTGAAACCCAAAGTAGCACCTGACTTTCAAAGAACACTTTGCACGCAGTAGATGTGTCATCAGTATGGTATGTATTTCTCACTGACTCCTTATCACTGGCTTATATAACAGCTTGATTCTGTGCTGAGCTTTGCCCTTGATCCCCAAGGATTGTTTGAGAAGCTCTGTCTAGCATTCTTACTTCTCTTTTGCCAGCATCTCTGGAGCATGCAGTGCGATACAGAAACTGACCCGCGTGCGAGTGGTGGACAACAGTGCCTTGGGGAACACACCGTACCATCGGCCGCCCAAATGCATCCATGTGTATAACAAGACTGGAGTTGGGAAAGTGGGGGATAAAATTCTACTGGCTATCAAAGGAGAAAAGAAAAAGGCTTTAATTGTAGGTCACAGGATGCCTGGCCCTTGCATGATGCCTAGATTTGATTCCAACAATGTGGTGCTCATCGAAGACAATGGAAACCCAACGGGGACTAGAATAAAAACCCCAATACCCTTGATACTGCGGAAGCGCGAAGGAGAGTTCTCTAAAGTGTTGGCCATTGCCCAGCACTTAGTGTGAAGACTAAGAAAGGTCTCAGGCTGTCCTGCGTCATGGACTTTGAAACAGTAAGTGTTCCACATGGTTCCACTTAACCTAGGAGAGGATCCAAGGAGAATTGAGGTTCATCAGGAGACTTGTCTTCTACTCATGAATTAAGATCTACAGCTGAATAAAAGATTTTTAAGACACTGAGTATTTTTTTTTTTAGATTGCTTTGGCAAAACCATCTAAAAGGATGTGATGCAGTTAGAAAATCAAACTGTTTTAGATGAACCCTTCCCTGCCTGTGGTATTAACCTGCCCCAAGATCATTAACACTTAGTATGTTAAAACTCTAACTTGCTTTGCCCGTTTATGCTGGTTTTTTTTACTTTTTTGCATTTTTCAGTTCTGGCGACTTGCCTGTTGAAACTATGATTTGTGATGAGTAACACACAAATAAGTGCAGTTCCTGCCCCCAAGAACTTGCAAGTCTAAATGACCCAGATAAGACACTGGGGGAGACCCAGAGAAAAGTATACGATCGAAATGAAATGTTGGAGTGCTACAGGCATTTGAGTGATGGGCTAGTCTCTGTGGACCTTGCAGAAAAAAGCAGGTCTTCAGGAGGGATTGTAGTGAGGACAGTGTTAGGGGACTGCTCACATTGGTAGTGAGAAGTTGCTCCATGTTTGTGGGCACCCCAGAATAAGGTGAAGAGGTGAGAACTGGAGAGGAAACAAATGGGGACATGAGGCAATGTGATAAGATCTGAGATGCAAGCCAGGACTCAGGTGAGTAGGATCTTGTAGGGAAAGATGAGAAATGTATGTGTGAGCCAGTGGAAGGCTTTGGAAATAACTGGTTTCGTTTTCTGGTTCTCTTCACTAGTTCCTGGGTTCGAGTTGCAAACACCGCTGGGGAAGGCTTATATTCAGTCTGCGTTCAACCTAATATTTTTCATTTTTAAAAAAACACAACACAAAGGTTGGGTTTAAACTAGACCCAGTCTCTTTTAGAAAACTTCCCTTTAAATCCTTTCAAGTTCCTTTTTGCATCTCCACACTTTCTGCTCTCCAGGTCCTCAGCTTTGTGGCGAAAGGGAAGAGAAGACTCTAGCTTTAGCTTAAACTGAGGGCAGTTTCTCCAGCTCATTTGATAGCAATCGCCTTCCAAACAAACCCTTCCCTGCTTTGAGGGGACGTTTATGTCACTCTTCTATGCAAGACCTGTTGTGTCTTTGATAGAGGGAAGGGCCTCTTTTCTAACTCTAAGGACAGTTAAGCTCTGGAGTACGCTTCCACGGGAGGTTGTGGAATCCATGTTGTTGGAGGTTTTTAAGACCAGGTTGGACAACCACCTGTTAGTGATGGTCTAGTTATACTTGGTCCTCCTCAGTGCAGAGGGCTGGACTAGATGATCTCTCAAGGTCCGTTCCAGTTCTACATTTCTGTGATTCTCTGGTGAATAGGAACTCCACTTCTGATGGTTTACAGTGATAAGTGCAGCTAGATTAGATGCCTGAACCTGCGCTTGCTATTGTTCCACCATAACGTAAGGAGTTGCAAACATGTAGGCATTGTATAAAGTCCTTTTTGGTTGAATGTGAGCCCAGAACTACATGGGATACTTTAAGGGAGTCTCAGCTGCTGTGAATGTTGTTCTAAAAGCAGCTTTGAAATGTTCCACAGAGTGGCATAGGCATCTGCTACCATGGGAAGCAAACACCTGTCCTGTGATGTTGCATCAAGGCTTAGGAAGTGTGGGCTAAGGACTGGGGGAGATTGCATAAAGCTGATGCAATACAATCAAGGCTCTGGTTGGAAAAAGAGGTGGTTATCTGAAAAGCCCATGCGTTAAGTTAAATCACACCTATAACCCTTTTAAAATGTTCCCCCTAGAGAAGTAGCAATGTGTTTTTTATTTGTTATAACAGTACTACTGAGCGTTTTAGCCATGGGCAGAGGAAATGTCCCTATTGGTTCCTAAAAAAGAATTTCAAGATCCTATTTAAAGGGAGTGAAGACTGAAGCATTCACTATTTTTGCATGCCTGGTGCCCTCTAGTGGCTCCCTACAGCATGAATGAGTCTTGCAGCTGGGGTTTTATAAAGCTGAAAGCCATCATCTTTCATCTGAATTACCTATTTATAAACCATATGTGGAGGCAGTCCAGACATTAAGCGTTGCTTCTCTTGTTGGGGTAGGGCAAGCTTTGCCATCTTTAGCAGGTACTTGCTGTTGCTTGTTGCAGGTTTGTTCATGCCATCAACTGAAGTAAAATACACTAAAGTTGGAAAGAGAAAAGTAACCCAAAATTACTTAATTCCACTGGCCCAAACCAAAAGGCAGGTCCAGCTACCCAGTAGTAGTAGTAAATACCAGAAGTACCTAGAAGGTGCATTTGCTTAAAGTACTAGCTTTTCATCATAGGTGATTATGAGCTGAAGCTTGCATGTCTGTCTCTCTCCCTATCCTATTTTACTGCCTGCGTGCATTGCAAAGCCTTGTTTTACTACTAAGCATTTGATGCTTTGTATGAAGGCCATTCTGGAAACATAAACTTGAACAATGATCTGCTGCCTGTTTAACCCAGATTCCATTCCCTGAAATTAAATGTTACTCAAAGCGAGCCATGAACTAAAATGCATTGTTCAGTGTGTAACTTGTGTGGTGGTTGTCACTGATTTACAGAAGTAACTTTAAAGGATTACTGGTTCCGAGACACATTTTTTCCTGTTTTAAAGTTGTTTAGAATCCCAGGAGGTCCTTGCACAGATCATAAATATGTTAGTCTGCTGTGACTGAGTATATTTACGTTTAGGAACTCGGAGCAAAGAGTTACCTGGAAAATAGAATTCTTGGTGTGCAAAAGATGTCAGCGCTGAGGGATTGGATTAGCAAGGTTCCTCTGATAAACATTCACTTGGTTCAGGGAGTGTCAGGCTTGCAGGGCTGAATCCCTGCTCCTGTACAGGCTTCTGCCAGTGCAATTGCAGGTAAAATGACTCAAGTTAAACCAGCCAAGGTTTATAAAAATCAGTGTACCGTGGTATAGTTTGCTAATAGATCATTAAAGTTAAAGTGCTTTAGAGTACAGCTGTCTGAGTGCTCATCTACTGTGCTACTGACTAAAGCTTTTCAAGTAAAAACTCACTGAACTGAGTATATGTATTGGTAACTATCCCTCCATGCTACTTTTAGGAAACCTTCCTCTGATCTCAACAGCAACCCTCATCTCCAGGAAGCTGTATTTCCTATCAAGTCCCATCAGCTCAGTTGTCCTATCTGTCCTTCCTGAAGACATGGAGAAGTCCGACTTCCTCCTAATGTAAATACTGTTTGAAAGGGAGACTGAAGTAGGGGAAAATGAGGCATGTGGGTTGGAAAACTGCTATACAGGCGCTTTCACTGGGTCCAGAACTTGCAAGGATGAAAATATGTTTCCACAAGTGTCCCTTGCCACTTCTTTAGGCTTCTGCAAGGAGTCCATCCTTACCATTATGATCATGAGTATAAGATCCACTATGGGCAGGAACTTGGGACAGCCAAGTTGTCTGATTACTTTGTAAATCATTTAAACATCCATTCCATTATATGTTTCTCTTGCATAAGCAACCACTCAGGTCTTGCAATCATCTTAGAAAGGCTTGGAGTCTCTAACAATTTGCAAACATCCTCCAGTTTTTAACCTTTGAACATCAGGCTTATTCATTTCTTCTGGGATAAGTGGACCCTGCTGTTAGGATATTAAATATTTCACAGGGGAGTCTCAAAACTCTCTAGCGTTTTGCCGTGGGGAGGGGGAAGTGGACAAGATAATGGAATGTATTTAGGATTAAACAGTAAAAAAGACATTTTTATTTGCAAGCAAATAAATATGTGGAACTAAATCCTTAACTGATGAGATTAGTAAGCAGACATGCCAGACAACTAAGCTAATATCCTGTATAGAACCTACTGCTGTTTTTTACCAGTCTTGTCCCAACAAGGAATGAGTTGCTGGAGAGTGGCCCACCAGAAATAAATGTGGCCCTGGTGTTATGCGCTCTGGCTCCAGTCCCTTTGCTTGTAGTGATTTCTTGCCAGGTAACAGTTCTTCCATCTGGGCTGGTACAGGAGGAAAAAAAAACTGTGGCTTGCAGAGAGACAATATTAAGTAATTTCTTTGTGTCCTCCAGAATTCTCTTCCGCTCATGGAATTGTAGGATCCCCAATAACTCTGGGTTGGGGTAGCTATAGAATTAATGTAGTGAGGTAGGCTGCTTCCCCCTGTTTTCTGGCTGGCTCAGAGGTCTTTCATGCTCCTCCCTTGATCAGTACAAACTTTCTATTTTCTTTGTTCCTGGTTTTCATTCAGGACAATATGGGCTTCTTGTTTTACATTTTCTTCCCCCATCTTCACTTTTTCTTCCAACGTTCTTCTCTTGCCACCTATGCTCTCTCTACGTGTGTTTGCCTCTGCTATGTGCAGGGGAGCCTAGTGGGAGTCCTTCAGAGGGAGACAGAGACTACCAGCCATTTAGTAGATAACCGCAGTGGGGAACTCAAGGCCGTGTGTCTAGTTCAGGGCTGCCTGTTAACTTTGCGACAAGCATCCTCCACTTAGTTATACTTCAGGGAAAACATTGTCACCTGTTTGGGACATGTCTTTTTTAGTGTCCAGTCTCCAAAGCAGCTGCCCCGTAGGAAATGCAACTAAGGGCCCCAGAGATGGAGACAGAACTCTCCAAACTAGAGTTCTACTGTGCATCTGCACTGCTCATGGCTTAGTCCTGCCTTCTCCCCTACTACTAGTCTCTCAAATCCTTTCCCTGCTAAGGTGTCTGTCACCTGATGGAATGATGGATCAGGAAAATACAGCTCTGTCTCTTTCCTCCATCCCCCGTTCATGTTCATACCTAAGCAGCCAAGTGATGTACATACAAAACAGAAAATCTGACCAGTGTGGGTGGAGTCCTGCCCAGTCCTATGAAGCTGGCATGGAGCCTAATTTTACCAAAGGCATTCTCTTCATTGTGTCTCCCAAGCAGCCACTCCTGGAGCCCTGCCACTGAGCCCCTGTGCAAAGGGGGGTGGGCAGAGTTACAAGGAGACCAAACACTGCCCCAGTCCTAGTGACTAGTAATAGATAGTTTGCACCCCAAACCCTGGTTGTGGGGAGTGCTGCCTCTAAGGGGCTCTGCAGTCCTGCTGGCCTGGGGATTGCCAAATACACCTGTTTTCTTGTCGTGAAAGGCCAGAGCACTAACCACTGGGGTGGCCCATGTATGGTTTGTTATCAGATGATCTGCTGGGATGTGGAGCTTGCATAGGATTAAAAGCCCCAAACATTGAACTACTATCATGGGGTGGGCTGGTCCTTTAAAGGGAGTTGGGGCCCAGTCCCATCTGGCCTGCTCTGGTGGTGGGTTTGGGGTTCAGGTACCCAGAAATAATATGAGGTGGGGTGAAACTTTCCTAGAAGAGGCAGCGTGCTTGATTAGAGGGGAAGAGACTTCTAGGAGATGTTTGGCTAGGAAAGACGTGGGGGAGGTCTCTCCCAAGGCCCAGCTTATGCTCCGGTTATGCTCCCCTACCCCAAGGAGACTGGGAGCTGAGAGAGAGTCAGGGCCTGGAGTTCTGTACAAGGGGACTAGGAGTATCTGAGGAAGGAAGTAGCCTGGACAGGATAGTGCTGAGGGATGCTGAAGGGAGAAGACACTCACCCTTGCTTAGGAGTCAAGGCTGGGACTTCCAGTGAGAGTGGGAGGACGTCCCCATTTTGTGACACTGCTGAGCCCAGGAAGGGAACTAAAGCCCAGTGTCAGTGAAAAGCGTGTCTGAGGGTGCACCCCGATCAAATGGAAAGATCCAGCGTGAGGTTGCTGGACATCTGCTTTGTTGAATTTTAATTGCTCCCCAACCCAGAGGCGGGCCAGGGATTCTATGATGTAGCTGGAGGGCTAAATCACTGAGAAGCATGAGAACTGGTGCATCGAAGAGTGGGAGAGTGAAGGGCCAGGAGACAGAGGTCCACTGGGGGAAGCACGAGCGTTGACCGGAGCAGGGAAACTGACGCAGTGATGGGGGTCTGATGCTGAATGAGGTAAGACCCTGTTATGATATCACTCAGCAAAGCCCAGCCTGAGCCCCTACCACCAGCACCATAGAAGCAAGAGACTGAAAAGCAAGACCTTTGCTGTCCTTATCTCTACCAGCTGCGTCCAGACAGTGCACCTCCCGTTGTCTATTAGGGAGAGCCTTCCCAGAACTTACAGCCACAGCAGGTCTCCGCACAAAGACCCTCTTTCAGCCACTAGAGGGCAGCATGGGTGTGAAAATGCAGCCTAGGAGGCTGCGAAGATGAGCTCCCAGGGACTGTGCAATCTCTAAGCCTGATTGACATGAAATAGCTGAAATCTCTCTCTGTCAGCGCGTTCCCAAGCCACAGGCAACCGCAGCAGGACAAAGGAGTGGCAGCCTGGGGGGAGGCAGCTTGGCCTCATTCTGGGAGGCCTCCCCTGCCCTGGGGGAATTTGCTGTGGTGAATTTGAGGGCTGTGAGCTAGGTTGCACTGGCAAACAGGCCTGGTCCCAGCCAGGGGGAAGGATCCTACCTGCGAAGTATGTGCTGGGGGAGAGCCTACTTCAGCCTGGGCCCAGCTAAGGAACAGGGCAGGGGAGCTGTAATCACGGTGGCTCAGGGATCCCTCCTATGCTGTGAGCGTCTGCGTGCCCCTGTTCTAACCCGCTCCCCATGCTGGGCTGTGCCATGTCTCTGTAGCTGAGAGGTGCTGGCACAGGTAAAGCCAGGACCATGCTCTGGGCCCATGAAGTCTGTAGCCATTGGCTTCTCCTAGCGTTCTGGGGGTTAAGTGTCAAAGCTAATCCCTGCTTCCACTGAAATAAGACACATTCTGGCCTTTTTCATTACACAGGGCCTGCGAAATGGAAACCCAGCCCTGGGCTGAAAGCTTTTCCTGGTGATTCCCTGGTTTCACACCCACACTACAGCTGAGCATAAACCCACAGCACGGACACCGCCATGATGATGGGGAGTCGAGGGGGGACTGCTGCACAAATGGTGGCTATCGGAGACTACTGCTGAGAGCACTCGGGTTGCCACAAGCTGCCTCCCAGCTGTTAAGAACTGAACCAGCGACTTTACTGAGCAGGACAGGCTGCCTGCTGGAGTGGAGTGAGCACAGGCCTGATGGCAAGGATCTCCTGCCTCTGCCCTTGCCTCCGCAGCTTTGATGGGGGGACACAGAATTTCTCAGTGCTTCTAGATTTCAACCCTGTGATTTTGGGCCTCTGAGTGCTGCTGCTTCCCTGTGAGATACGACAGTGAGGGCCACTCTAAAATAACAGAGTCAGTGGGATGGACAGAACCGAGCTAACAATATGGACCTACCATGCAGCAAGGTGGCTGTGGATAGTCTGTAGTACAGGGAGGAGGGGCGGCACAGGAGAAAGATGTGGTGGTGGTGGTTCGGGGGGAGAGAAGTCGAGAATGAAAGGAGAGGAGCAAGGTGGGGGAAATCGGGAATGACAGGGAAGAAGCAACAGCCTAGTGCTGGGGAGGATGGCGGGGTAAGGGTGGGGTGAACGGTGGGTATGTGGAAGAGAGGAAAAGAGCTGGCAAGGGAGAGAGAAAAGTGATGGAGAGTGGAGGGAAATCTGCAAAAAGACACCCCCCCCCCGGTTTTGATGGTAGGGCACTGAATTTCTGTGTGCTCTTAAAGATTTCTGCCTGGAGGGCCACAGGAACACTGCTCTTATACGTGTGGTACTGGCTACCCTGGATCCCCGAGTTCCAGACCTGGGGTAAGAACCTCCTCTTGCCCAGAGTGCTCCCAACACCCTGCAGTGGCTGGGGTCCAAAGTGTCCGTTAGCTCCCTATCCATGGGATGCCAAGCCTGGTGCTGTCCATAGTGGTGATCGCAGGGCACTAGAATTAGTTAGGTTTGGGGGGCAGGAGGGCAGTCGCAAATGGGTTCCCTGGGCCCAGTGGGAGAGGCAAAGGCCAGGTGTGTCTTGGGAAGCCCCAAACTGGGCACCCAAGCTGGAGCAATCTCCCTATGTGAAATGTCTCCCTGAAAAATCCTCCCTGGCAAGAGCCTTGAAAAATGGGCTGGTGCTTAATCCCAGTGAGTGAGGCTTGGCAGGTCTGCTGAGGGGACGATTTGCAGTCTGAGCAGCGTCTTTGCACTCCGATCATTCCCCTTTGCAGCAGGAGGAGGCAATTCCACCTAGCAGAATCCACTGCTGGGGCAGGGAGTCCATGTGCCAGGCGGAGGGCATGCTGCCTGAGACGAATGGAGCTGCCCTAAATGTGACTCTGGTGACGCAGCCCCACCAACTAATGGGAAAGGGACCTTTGAAACACTCCTCCTTCCCTTCTCCAGTGATGACCACTTGACAGCTCATCAGCCACCACCTTCCCTCTCCCCCTCTGCACCCCACTCCCTAGCAAGGACATGGTAGGCCCAGGAGGAGGGCTGGTAGTGGAGTGGCAATGGGGTTTGCCCAGGAAACCCTTATGTCCCCTCCCACCCACGTGGCCCCCTCACTACTGCTTCAAAAAGAAGGGAAATTCAATGACCCAAAACATCCCCAGCGCAGAGGGAAGGTTGCCTGGCGCTGCCGTGTGCTCTCCCAGGACAGGGAGGGTGTGACTCTAGGCATGGCTGAGTTAAGGTACCATCCCACACCCAGTCTACCTTTGTCTGCCCCTTTCCACACCCCCCCCACCCCCGGCCACAGAGTTGACTATGCACTGGGACCAAACCAAACCTGATCCATCCCCCCCGAAGCCTGGGGGTCTGAGGGCGCATGTCGCAGTGCTCCACAAGCCTGAGTCAGGGCCGACTGAAGCCAGTGCCCTAGATGGAGTCTTTGGGAGAAGGACAAACAGGTGTTACCATTGGGCAAGTCTTCCGAGATTTGTCAGGAGCAGGTGAAGTGCCGGAGTGTAGTTTGAGTTCAGCGAGCTCATGTTGGCTAAGACTACCCTTAATCCTAGCAGAGACAAGAGCTAATTCCCCCTGCCTCTCATTACTCTCTGGTACTTTAATGGGGAAGGATACCATCAAATGATCTGACAGGGTCATTGCTGAAAGGGGGCAGAGTTAAGGTTGTACAGGGGTGTTGTATAGACGATGTTAACTCTCTATTTCCTGGTATTCAGAGGTTTAAGTTTAGTGACCCTCCAGGTTTAGGGAGGACATGAGGCAGCACTAGGCCACCTTCAATGAAGGTGGCCTAATGAAGGTTTGGGGCAGTTAATAGTGTTAAGTGTGTGGCTTACATAGGGTCCTGCTCTGGCAGGTCACCGTGAGCTGATAATAACGTCTCCTGCTCCTGTCCTGTTACCCAAACTTGGATTCAGGTTCTTTTCAGAGGCCCTCGGGCAGGGGGCGTTCTCAGTGAGTGGTGACTCCCCTGTACTGGAGAAGCCTGATATCCAACGTGTGGGGGTGGGCCCTGTGCTGGACAATTTAGCTGTGGCCAGTAATGTTCCCATTCTGAAGGCTGAGTCTGTTGGCCAAGTGTCTGTGGTGTCAGGTGCCTGCCCTGCTGTGCTATCAGAGCTGGATTCTCTGAGGTCAGCAGGGGCTTGTGTAAGAAACTCAGCCCTGGCCCAGAGCCGAACAGCCTGTCCTGAGCCTTTATACAGAACTAATCATTGCAGCTCACGTTTTCATGGTGCCTTTGTCTCAAAGCACGGCGCAGACTGCCTCAACAGGAATTGCTTCCCGCCCCTCTTGAAATGCAGCCACCTCTGGGGTGGAATAAGCAGGAGTGCCATTTAGGTAGGGCGGTGGGGAGGGGCAGATGTCCCTCTCATGCTTCATATCATGTGTTAATTTTAGGAACAATACATATATTGTGTCGTGATACCACCGAGGCTAGAGCTCAGTCGGGGTGAGAGAGGGAAGAGGTCTGGGACCCAATGGCCTGAGGAAGAGGGGGAGGAAGATGGGAGCTCATGGATACTGCAGAGATGGACTGGGTACTGCAGCCCCTTGAGGAGAAGGTTGATGGGGAGGGGTTGGGACCCCAGCAGCCCCTGAGGCAGCTCCGCTCTGCATGAACATACCTCTCCCTCAGTTATCTGAGTCTGCAGCAATGCACGCTCACCCACTACTGCTGCTGACTCGCCCTGGGACACCCCATCTGCAACCCGCCCACAACATAAACCCTAGCATTGCCCCAGAATGGCTGGGGTCAGTGCAGGCGTCTGGTTAACACATTCTCCGTTCCCTGCCAGCGTGCCTCAGCCGCAAGCATAGGTGCTGGAAGTAGGGGTGCTGAGGGTGCTGCTGCACCCCCTCCCTTGAAGTGGTTTCCATCCTATCCAGGGTTTACAGTTTGGTTCCATGGCTCTCAGCATCCCCCTTATGCAAATTGTTCCAGCACCCTCGGCCCTGAGGGGGCACTGTCAGATTCACAGGCCTCCTCGCAGAGCGGCACCCCTTAGTACGGTGCTGGAGCTGTGAGGGCAGCACAGGCCGTGATGGGAGAGCACCCCTACAGACTCACCCATCCTGCTCCCTGGCGTGTAAAGAACATGACACCCCTCCTCCCAGCTGGGAACAAGATCTTCCCTTGCGCCCTGTTAATTGGAGTGCCCTCTTAACGAAAACATTTTCTCTCGGGGTGGGTGTTCGAATGGGTGTTTCTCTTAGTTACCAAACACTAATGAGACCAGGGTGCAATGGGGTACAGCTGCACTGACAGGCACCATAGCGGGGCTGAAAGCCTTAGGTGCTGCTGAGAAGGGTTAACAGTCTGGCCTCCACTCTCTCCAGCGTGCTTGGGGAAGCTTTGTTCATTGGAGTATTAAATTCCACAGCTGTAAATAATCTGCCACGGGAGAGATTATCAAGGCCATGGGAAGAAGCAGCTTTTATTAATAAGATCAGGTCTGCCTGAGAAGGATCACGTAGCCTCTCCCTACCCTTTCCTAGCTGTTCTGTTCCTGCCGTCCCCATGCCGTCTCCCGGCCGTCACTCCTCTCGGGGATCTTCAAGTCTTGGCCTGTTTGCAGACGATCCCCGTGTGACCAGGAGACGTCTCCCTTGCCCAGCATGCGGGCCTGGCAGCTGAATCCTTGTCTTGGGTTCTTCTGGTTCCTGAAAGGCGGAGTGAGTCTTGCCGGCGCTGGTCAGCAAATAAGGCTCATTATTGTGATTGGCCGTGCAGCCCAGTAACCTCTGGCTGCCAGCATTCCATGGGCGGCTCTCCACCTTGTCTGAAAAGTCACCGTGGTTTAACATGGCTGGCTCCCATGAACGGGGACGGGGAATGGAACCTCCCCCAGTGCCTGTTTGAATCCAGCCCAACTAGGGGGCTGTTCAGCAGACTAGGAATGAGACACCAAAGGCTTCACCGCTAAGACTGCCGGTTTTCCTGAGCTTGCCCAAAAAGCTGTCCTCATCTGCTGGATTTTCAGTGGCCCTGTGTAGCATGAGACATTGGTCTCTGTCCAGGGCTGTGGATTTCTGGTTCTCATCTATCCAATTATTTCAGTGTCGGAAATAGCGGTGACTGGCAATAGTGCAAAGACTCCATGGGACCCAATTCTCCCCTGCCCACGGAGACTTACGCCTATCGAAAGAGTTGGGCAAGAGCTCCCAAATCAGAATTGTCCACTCACTCAAACCAGTCCAGTAATGGCCTTTTCTCCCTACTTTGCACCCATGGGAATTTCTCAATGCAGAGAGGGCGAATCTGGCCCAACTTGCTGATGTTCATGGATAACGCAGAGAGGGATTCCAGGGAACAGGTAAAGGCATTTCTGGCAATTCAAAGCCAGACAGTATCTGTGTCCAGGGGGGATTTTCCAAGAATTGTCATAGGGAATCAAGGTTGATGTAGGAGAATCACAGTGATTTGAGATTGGATTCGGTGACCCAGCCAGCCTATACCCTCGGGATCAATGCATTTTCCCAAGTCCTGGGGCTCTCCACCTCATCTCTGTGGAGAAAATTCTACAGCCTAATTCCATCTCCCAGCAAGGACATTTCTCTTCAGTCTATCTTCTCCTTTGTTCATTTTTACCCTGTTCCTCCTCGACCCACCCCCATCAGTAACTGGAGGCAAGCACAACCTCTACAAATGTAGAGCACAGATGACTTTAAGGTTCCTGCTCAGAGGATAGATGGATCAGGATCCATTGATCATTCTCACCTCATGAAGATGGTGTTTGTTGCTTCCATCCCCAGTGGGTTTGCAGGAACGTCCCACTGGTGTAGGACCTCCTTAGCTTTTGGTCTGACTTTCCTCTCATTCATTGTTCTTTCCACTTAGATGGCGCATAGGCTTGCTCCTTCCCCTTCTCCATAGGGGTGAATTTCACTGCACAAACAGAAATTTCTTCTGCTCTTGAGGTGTGTCCCTCCTGCTATTCTGTACAAGAGTCCCATAGTCCTGATTTTTGGGGGGCTGCGTCAGAGTATTAGATAGTTCCCTAATCACAATTCAGTAGCTTTCTTAGCTTGGACTTTGGACTTTTGGACACACTTCCTAGCAATCTGGCTCTGTGCCATCCAGTTGTACAACCCCCCTGGGAGTTCATTTTTTTCCCTCAGATGTCAGTTACAAATATAACACCATCTTCTCCCCCAGCATCCCCAAACAAGCCCCACACTGCCGATTGCAACACATGTTAATTTGAATGGTCCCACTGCCATGTGCTGCTCGAATGGCTCATGCTCCCCCCTGCTGGGCTTGGGACAGAGAGACTTGCTGGGGCTGAACAATCTGAGATCTCTCTGAACTCCAGCCAGTTCCCAGCAGGGAAAGCAGTTTAAACTGTCCAGTACCTTTGCCAATTACTTCTAGAGAGGGGGGCAAACCCTGCCCAAGGCTCTGGGAAACCGGGGCCCACTGGATGCCTGGTGGTAGTGGTTGTTATTGAGCCTGCACAGGCCTGAGCTCCAGGGAGCATTTGAGAAAGTGCTGAGCAGGATGACAGAGTTACGACCCCTCCAGGGACACCTGGTGTGCCGGGCGGCCACAACAGGCCCAGCCCTGGAAGGTGACTGCGGTAGCAGCTGAGTGTTTGGTACCTCATGGGAGAGAGTTTGTAGATGTCCTTAGAGAAGAGGAGTCTGCCTTCCCCTGTTGTCTAACTAGCTGGGGAGGAAGTGGGGAGGTGGGTCATGTGAAAGGATCAAGGGTGTCCGAGGGGCAGGCACCTTCATAAATGGAGACAAATGTCTCCCTGCGCTCAGAGGTGTCTGGAGTCCCCCTGGCATGTCACAGGAGGGGATTCCAGGACAAAGACCTCTCCTGTCTCATCCCATCCCCAGAAGTCAATGCTTCCTGGGGTGAATGGCTCACGAAGCATGAACTGATTTGCAAGAAACAGCTCCCTTCCTAGGCCACCCACCCCTCTGGTGCTCGGGTCGCAGAATGGCGCCGTCCTGCAGGAAGATGGCTCTGGGATCCATGCATGAGAGCTATTGACCTAGGTGGCACAAAGTGGGTGTTACAGCACCCCCAAGTGGTGATCAAAAGGTCCCCATGGTTTTCTGAAGTGAGGGGAAGGGCACCTTCCCATGAGTTTTTCTGGGGAAGGGGAGTGTTCCTCTTGGTGGGAAGCAGTTCTGCGGAGAGGAGCACTCCTTTATAGGTCAGTGTCTCCTGACTCAGTGCTGTTCTCCCTGGCAAAGAGAGCTGTTATGGAGTTCCTCTCCAGGGAAGTGTTTGGAGAAACCCTGGATGACTCCTAAGCAGGTGGATGGTACTGGGGGAGGATTGTCCATGTGTTTGGGGGAGGGCAGGGGGCTGTGTGCTCACCTGCTGCTGAATTTTCCTCTAGCTCTAGTGTTTCTGAGGGTAGAACCTCTTCATGCCAATTGACAAAGGGGTGTGGAGGGGTAACAGAAATCTCATGTGTCTGATGTGTATATTCTGATTTACCAAAGACTGTTATGTGAGGCCCCAAATGAAAGCCAGGGTCACACTGGTTGTCAGTAGCATTGTGAGGTGTGTGTACAGACAGTACAGAAGGAGATAAGTATGTACATTGAAAATATGGTTTTAAAGTCTGTGTCGAGGTATCAGTCACAAGCAAAGGTGCAAAACAGGTTTTCCTCCAGACAGGAGATAAGAAATTCCCTCTCTCTGTCAGATGTAAGCATTGTAAGCTAACACAAGAGATGCCCGTTTGCATAGGGCAGATGGTAACAAAGGGATGTGAAGGCAACAGGAATGGAGCAGACAGGACAAAAGAAGCCACAAAGTGGAGGGGCAGTTATCCTGGCTAGGAGCAATGGCAGTTGACGCTGTGGGGTGTTTCTAGAAGGCAAAGAAGATGCCCCAGTTCCTGGACCCAGGAAATAAACAGCCAGTGCATGTGCATTCATGAAAGCAGGGTCTCAGCCAGCCTTGGTTGAAAACACTGTAGAGGATGTTGGGTGAGAGAAACACCTTTAGGCAGGAGGATAACCTGTTAAGTTTAGTCTCTAGAAAGCGTGTTTTGATTTTGTTTTATTTGTAACCATTTGTTTCTCACATCATTCCCCCATCTCTTGAATCTCTGTTCTTTGATAATAAACTCATTCATGTTGTCGCTGTCAATATATCTCAGTGCTGTGGTGGTTGGACCTGAGCTGACTCTTCCAAGCTGGCGTGGCCTGTTCCTTCGGGGACAGCAGGCCTGGTATGTCTGGGAGTGTTCAGTGGCAAAGGGGCTGGCTGCTGCGGGGAACATTTGGAGAAGGCACAGGGGTTGGTGTGGGCCATTCACTAACCTGGGCAGTGGGAGTGAGGCCTGCAGAGGCCCAGAAGGTGCTTGCACTGCCTGAGGCTTATGGTTTCAGGGCGCTGTCACAGCAGGCAGAGCCCGGGCTAAGGGCAGGTGCTGAGGAGATGCCTCACAATCCTGGGTACCCCTTAGGAGCGTCACAGGGGAGGATAGCCCGTATGCTTGGGGGTGGGTAAGGAGCTGTGCTGCTGCTGAATTTCCGTCTGGCTGTAGTGTTTCTGAGTTAAACAACCCCCGCTCAGCCATACTTGGCACGCTAAACCTGCCACAGGGGTTTTGGCACCAAGCAAGGGGTTTTTCCGGCTGCTTTCAGTCTCACTGGAAACAGCCTCCCAGTCCCATCTTGGAGCTGGTGTTTGCATTGCTAGGGATTGGCTGGCAGAGGGCACTTTACCCGCATCGTAGGCAGAAGTAGCAAATGGAGAGTCCTATGGGCTCCATTGCACCTTGCAGAGCGGAGCAGAGGGAAGACTTGGTTTCATACCTGCATTGTTGTGAATGGCTGCAAAGTTCCAGCTAGCACATCCTCAGCCACCCAACTCAGCACTCTGAATTGCAAGTCAGTGTCTTCCCCATTCAAGCTCTGACTGGGTGCCTCAGAAAAGCAGGGGTGAAAGCTTCAGAGATCACAAGTGACATGGCCCCTGGCTCTGATGGGTTTCTCTCTACTCCCCAGTGAACTTTGGCTCACAGCACAAGACCACCACACACTTCGGAATGATGGTTTTCTCAGGAGCAGAACAGAAGGGGGTGCAGATCAGGAGTGAGGGACGTGCGGAGCTGTGGAAGAGGAGGTTGCACTTAGCCTCTCAGAACTTCCTGTCCCATGTTTTAAAGAGAAATAGCCCACTTCTGACCTGCAGCCTCCTGCTATTCCAGTCTTGGGCTCCCCCACCCAGCTCTGCCAGTGCCCCTCACTCCTGATCTGCAGCCCCCCAGCTATCCCAGCCCTGGGCTCCCCCCCACAGCTCTGTTGGTGACCCCTCCTCACTCCTGACCTGCAGCCCCTCCTGCTGTCCCACCCCTGGGCTCCCCACACACAGCTCTGTTGGTGCCCCCTCCTCACCCCTGACCTGCAGTCTCCCCTTTTAGTGTAAGAATCTGATCATTTTTCATGCTTTCTGTCTCTCATCTCCTGTCCCACACATATGACATATGCAGCCTGAGTGCTCTCTGTTTGGTAAAGTTCACCAGGGAGCAGGGACCTGATGAGGCCCCAGTGATTCAGGATGTGGAAATTCAGCTTTGTGCCAGGGAGAAGGCCAACTTATATAACTGGCAGAAATCTCCAAGGGAGTGTGCTTGCAGCACGATTGGCTGTGTGTGAACGCTGCACTTTTGCTCACACTTGCCTCACACATTACTTGTGTGCTCACAGTGGTCTCTGCATGCAGCCCCATGCTTACTGTGTGTGCGTAAGAGAACGTGACATCAGTTAACGTTAACTGAAATTCCTTTGCTTCCAGACATGCATTGGCACTTGCAGGAAGTACCTGGACACAGGCATGCTGCTTTATTAAAGCATTTGTTATTTTTTCCCTGGCTGATGGGCAGCAGGACTGCCAGCCACGTGCTCTGTGCTCAGGACCAGTTTGTGGCCCCATCCCAGGAGTGTTAGTTTTGCTCTGCTAATGTGCTGATACTCGGGTTTGCATGAGGGGCTGGCCTACTCCTTCCCAGGCCATTCTCCCTGCTGGCTTCACTCTGTCTCAATCCCTGTGCAGAAGGCTCTGGGCATCTTTTGTGATGGGCACAGCGTCAGGTCTCCAGTGGGTGTGTGCGATTCAGGGACTTGGCCCATATGTTGGCACCATTCAGTCTGCGCTTGGTGACACAGCTTTCTCACCCAAAGAGATTCCTTCTGGGCTTCAGGGTTATCCCCCAATTGATACCCAGGAACACAAACAGAATTTTGCTCAGGAGGGGGCCCAGGTTACCTGCTGGCTTCTTCAAATTTGAGTAGCGTTGTGACCCCATGCGCCAGGTTGCAACACCACTCACTGGGATTTGACCCAGGCTCCCATCCGTCATGGCAGCAGTGAAGGGGCTCTACCATTACGCCCCCCAGCCCTGGTCAGGGGCCAAAGGAGGGGGTGCATGGGCCTCCTGCCTCCCCCCCCGCATTGCATCCCTGCTGATACCCAATTCTCCCTCCTCGCAGTGGCAGTGCTAGAACTTGGAGATCAGACAACTCTTCCTGTTGTCTGACCTATCTCCGCCTGGGTTTTTATACCACGCCCATCACCGTGGCATCTGAGCACCTTCCAGAGATCACTGCCCCAAGCAGCCCGTGGGCTAAGTCCCTCCCTCCTTTCCTCAAGGCAGTCAGCTCCACGCAGTATCCACCTGCAGCTCACTTTGTCCCCACTTGAGCCCAAACTTGCTGCTCTGTGGGGAATGCAGGTCACTTTCTGGGGGCCAGGCTGGAGATGTCACCATGTGTGGGAATGCTGGGTTGTGTTCTGTACAGCGCAGAGATGCAGTCTTGGAAAGCGATGGCTCTGTCTCAGGGTGGGATCACAGAATGGGCATAGCTCAGCTCACAGGATCTGCAGACGCACCAGGCAGAGAATGCATGGACCTCTCCCATCAACTGAATCTTTCACTATTTACTGTCCGTCCCGCTTGGTTTCTGAACCAGCAGCCAGTTATTGTGATGATAGTGAAGCAGAGGAGCAATGCAGGATCAATGGTATATTTAAGGAAACAGATTAAAGTGGGGAAGGAATCCTAGAAACAGCAGCAAGGAGGGAAATTGGGTGAAGATAGCCATAAAAAACTCGATTGTCTGTTGTGTCTGCAGAGAAGCCTGTAAAACAGACAGTGGCCACACGGTGTCACTCAGGGGCTGGGATTCTTGTGGAGGCAGCATTTAATAGCTGGCCACTGAAACAGGCCAGGGACAGAGATGCAGTGTTGAGGGTGGGTGAGACAGAAATGGGGAGGGGAGGGAGAACCAGAGAGGCTGGGACAGGCGTGAAGGGCAGAAGCTATTGATCTGTCCCCCAGGATCAGTCTTGGCCTGGAAAATTCTACTCCCTCAGCTGTCTCCAGTTGCCCTCCCGGGGCCCTGATTCTGGCCGGCCTCCCTCTAATGTTTAACGTGCTTGGCCTAAGCGAGTGGCCAGCAGCCTCCTCTTAGCATGCTCGTGCTGCACGACACTGTGATCTCCCTGGCTCCACACCGACAGCTGCTGAGCTTTGTTACAAGGCGAGAGCTACGGGGCAGCCACAGGTGTCTAGGAAAAGCGGCACTTTGACAGCACGCTCCATGTGCGGGATTCCCAGCGTGCAAGTGGGCACCACATCTGGTGTCAGTCGGCATGGCTGACAGGGGGAGTGAAGGCAGTTAGGAACCTCAGTGTAATGAAAGGACGTGGACCTGGGGCGGGGCCATTTGAAATGACACCTCATTGGCTACTATTAGTGTTTGTATTGCTGTAGGCCAACTCTTCCTGCAGGAATGGGTGTGGGTGTGTGTGTGGGGGGGGGCATCTGTGCCTCTTTCTATGGGATGGAGGGATGCTTAGTGAGCCAGATATCCCGTGGGTAAGTGACATGAGTTCTGTTAGGTCTTTCTCAGCTGAGTGGCTAGGGTCCTGCCTGGGTCACCCATGTGGAATGAGTTCTGCTTGGCCTCAGCCTCTCTGAGTAACTGGCTGGCATGAGAACAAAGAGATTTCAGCACAGTGATGCAGACGGAACGAAATCAGCCGGGTGTGTTGGCGCCAAGCCTGCTCTTCCTCAGGGGAAAGCCTGTGAAGGGGGCGGAAGCAACTGTGAGTACAGAGCAGGAAAATGGGTTAGCAGGCAAGTGTCATAGATTGAATATCCCTGCCCACAGAGCCTGGCATCAGACAGCCCCTAAAACAAGCCCCATTGTGCTCTCTGCCTGCTATCTCCTTTGTGTCCAGCACTGGGTATTAGGGACCCTTTTAGCATTGCATTCTCCTGGAGGAAGTGGAGGGGGGCACGGATGCACAGGGACAGCTGGCTGGCACGGATGCAGCAGTAAATGATGTCTCCATTATGATGCTGAAGTGAGCAGCACCCGTGCCTACCTCAGGTGCAGTGCTCCGTGCTCTGCCTCACGTACAGAGACGCTGTCTGTCCTCCAGCTATTTACTGCTAGCTCATTCTGCACACACTGCCCTCACCAGTGGGTGGTTTCTGTTCCCTGGAGAAAGTCAGGAAGTGTGTTCCATTCAGCTTTAGTAACCAGCAGACTGCAGACCTGCACACGCTTCAGACACATATGCACACACTGACATGTGTGTGCATGCGCAAGGAGTTCTGCGAGATTTACCACCCACTCCTGCTTTGCTAGGCTATTAGGTCTGCTGGCTGAGTGGACCTCGCCGACATGGAAGAGGTCTAGAGAACAGACAGCTTGCAAGACAGGAGAGGCCTGAGCTGATAAGCTTCCATTATCTTAACTCAGACCACTACACCTCGCTGCTCTGAACACAGGCCTGGGAACTCTTGGGCTCTATTCCTGACTCTGGCACTGAATCGCTGTATGACCTTGGGCAAGTAACTCCCCTCCACTGTGCCTCAATTTCACACTCTGTTCCATGGGGATAATGGTCTGGAGAAGGGGTGTTATAATGAAGAACTGGGAAATCCAAGGTGTAAACAGAAGAGGGAGGACTGCTCTGCTGCCATGGAGAAGCAGCTGGATGATGGGAATCAAGGGTTTTGGTTTGTTTCTTCCTACCCACTGAGATGGGCTGTTGAGGTTGCGATGCTGATAGGTCTCTAACTTTACACATACTGGTCAGCTCAGGGAGATGGGGCTTGTAACTGAGCCAAGTCACTGCACAGAGACTGCAAGGGCTCCAAACCAAACGGCCCACAAGCCACTGTCTCCTGCTCCTCATGGTAAGGAGCATCTGCCCTACCAACGTGGGAGCACAGCACTGTATGTTTTCCCCATGCCTAAGAGAAAGTGAAAGCCTGGGGAGATGGGAAAGGGCCCTGAAGCTGTCACCACTGTCCACTTGTCAGTGGGAAAAGGACTGAGTTTGTACCTGCCCCTTCCACCCTTCCCTGCAAAAATGCTCCTTGGCCGTGTGTAGAATTTGATGGAGCACGGGGAACATGCCAGGCTGCTGCATGGGGCTTGGGAGGCAAAGAACTGAAGTGTTGCCAGCTCTCACAATTTTATTGCGAGTCACCTGCTGGTTGGTGTTCTTCGTAAAGGCCCAATTCCTGGAGTCATGTGATAGGGGAGAATCTCAGCTGTCACTTAAAAATAAAAAGTGTCTAGCCCTCATGGTTGCAGAGAAACACTTGACACGGTGACCTGGGGTGCCCTGAAGGCACAGAAGCCAAAGAAAGATCCCAGTTTTTGTTTCTTTAAACTCTCATGATTTTTAAGCCAGTCTCGGGATTTGCAAACACCCTGGGAAGGCTGTACTGGGTCACCTGGCCCATCCAACAAGTGCTTCTGTGGGCCTGAAGTGAGTGACATTTGGAGGGCAATTCCGGGAGAAAGGCTATGAAACCCCAGGCCAGGGCTGGCGCCTGGCCATGCAGCGGGGCTCCATGTTGTCACTGGGAGACTGGGTCCCTGCTCCTAGGAACCGAAAAGCAACCCCAGACCATGCAGCTCAAACGCAAAGAGTGACAAAGACTCTGCCCACCACAGTACTGGGAGACCTGGAACCAGAGGAGGAGGCTGGGGCGGGGCTGTATGTGGTGGATGGGGACAGGGGAGTGCTAAGGAGGTGTGTGTGGAGGGGTGAAGGGCAGGGGAAAGGGGCGCGGGGGGTCCATGGGGTTGGATTGTCTGGCGGGGTGGCATAGCACCCCCGCAACAGGCAGGTCCCTGGGTGGGGGGCGGGGGTCCCTGCGCCCTGGAGCAAGCAGCCACCCCGCGGAAGGGGACCGGGCGGGAGGCGAGTTCGCGTTTGCAAACTAGGGGGCAGTGGCCGCCCGATTTTATGAATGGAGAAGCCGCTGGGGGAGGGAGGGAGCCCGCGCCTCTTCCCTCCCCCGCCTATTAGCATAGGCCGGCCCGCCGTTTACATGTCAGGCTGCACGTTGCAGCTCAATGATCCAACAGTCACCAGCCCTGGCGGCCGCCCAGCGAGTCAGCTGCTTCCGAGCGGCGCGGGAGGCAGGGCACGGGGCGAGCGCCGCTTTAAGGTGCCCTAGCGCAGTTCCCAGCCGCGGGTGCTGGGGACAGATTTTACCCCATGCTGCCCAGGGGAGGGTAGAAAGGGCTCAAATTGCCCTGCACGGGGGTAAAGCTGCGGGGGGCGGGCAGACTGGGAGCCAGGACTCCTGGGGTCTAGACCAGGGGCGTGTGTCCTAGTGGTTAGAGCCGGGGGCTTGGCGCCAGGACTCCTGGGTTCTATTCCAGGCTCTGTAAGGGGAGTGTGTCCTAGTGGTTAGAGTCGGGGGGGGGGGCTGGGAGCTAAGACCTGTGGGTTCTATTCCTGACTTTGGGACCAAGTCCCTTATCCTGTTGGAGTCACAGTTTCCCCCTCCAAAAACTGGAGATCAGGCTGCTGAGCCACCTTTGTCAAGTGCTTTGAATGTGTTATACTAACCTCGAGGACAAGACAGACTCTGCCCTGTGGACCTTCCACCTGCGTTTTGGCCCTAAGCCACTTTGACAGTCAGGCCTCATTGTGTGGTTTTTGTGTGTGAGATTTGAAGAGATTTGGGACAAAGTGTGCATGGCTGCCATTTTCCTCTGATGTAAGAAGGCAAAACACCTAGCTTGCTCCCCCACTTCTATGTTATGCCTCCCCTGGATTGTATCAGAACCCCCAGAAACCTCTTCCCCGCTGCTTTTGGGGAGCTACACATGCAAAGGCTGGAACCCCCTGTCCCACTTCCAGGGGTTTCAAATCACCCTTTGGGCTGAAAAATGCATTTTGCTGTGGGTGGAGAATAAATAGTTCAGCACTTTGGAATAATTTTGGAGATTCCAGATTCAGTCATCGCATAGGGCCATACACGTGGCAGTAGCTTCCAGTTACTGATGGGATTTTGGGTGGGATGGGGGCATGAAGTTCAACATTAGCTGTCCCACAAGAGAAAAGGTTGTGTGAGTTATGGAAGGGGTTTTATGTCTGATTCAAAGCTCATTGAAGTCAATGGGAAGCTTTGGATTGATTTCACTGTGGTTTGGATCAGGCCCACAATCCTGGCAGAGTCAGTCTCTCTCCTTTCCCAGCAGGAAGAAAACCGACAGTCACTGGTTTTCCCCCACTTGATTCACGGTGTCATGTGGGGGGTAATAACATTTCTCAGGAGGCAGCTGGCTGAGTTGGCAGTTTCAGTTTATGAGGCTTGGTTTTCCATGTCTGGGAGGTCCTGGGGTAAAGAGGCTCTGAGGGGGACTTTCAAGAAGACCCCCAAGAGCAGGACTCTTTGCAGGAGGAAGAGTTTATTTATTTTATCTTTATTTTCCGTAAGAGCCTTTGTTCTTATTCTTGGACTGCAGCCAGATCACCTTGTGCTGCGATCATGTCAGATGGCGTGAGATGGGGCTGAGTCAATGGCGCAGATGCCTTGGAGTGACCCAGGCTGCTATGAAAAGTGGTGGCTAGATTGCACAAACTGTCCGCAGCAGGTGATTTTTGTAGTGGAGCCGAAGCACCTGTTCTGAGCGCTGAGCTGATTTCCCAGCATGCTAACAGTAGGGGCGGTGTTGTCCCGCAGAAAGTGGTGTTTGGGCCTCAGCTGGTATTCTGCCCTCTGCCTCTGAGTGAGGCCCCGTCGCAATGGCCCAGTATGGGTGTTGGTGAGGAAGGAATTGTCTTGGATGAAACATAAAACTCAGCCCCTGACCACGTGTGGTAATTAAAGGTTCCATTGTACCTTCAGTATAATTTGGACACTATTCTGGGCTTCTGGTTTTAGTCCAACCTGGGTAATTCTAGCTGCCTGACCTAAATTCCACCTGAAGAAGACCTGAAGAAGAGCTCTGGGTAAGCTTGAAAGCTTGTGTCTCTCATCAACAGAAATAAGTCTAATAAAAGATACCACCTCACCCACCTTGTCTCTCTAAATTCCACTGAAGTTTCAACTGAAGCAGTTGTGGAGCGTTGCTGTGGGCTGTTAAGCAGCTGCTGCATCCCACCCTAGAGGTGGCTGCATTTCAGGGGTGACTTTAGTGATTTATATGTCTGGTTTCTAAAATGCTGTGGGATCCTTCAGTCAGAGCAATGCTTGAACAAAGCAAAGTGGCATTATTTTTAACAGTGACATTCGATATACCTGAAGCCTGAAGGATGAGGCAGGAAAAGCAAAACAAGACCCAATAGTGCCGGAGTTGCCTGGATAAATCCCCTTATTGCACTACAGTACCAGCCTGGTGGGGCACATGTCTGGCTAACGCCTTCGCTCGGCCTATCAACAATGAAATCCTGACTGGCAAGTTAAAATGAGCTTTTCACTCTGCTACAAGCCCACTGAGCATAACACAAAGTTCTGGAGAGTGCATGGAACAATCCTGGCTGGTCTAGTGGGCCTTTGCCACCTGTAGTTTCTGTTACACTCTTCTCAGAATGGAAGTACCAGTTATTTGGGAGGATTATTATTATTGATTTGCGATAGGGCCTCCTTACATGCTATGTGCTTTCCAAACACGTGGCTGGTTCCTACTCAGAGGAGGAGCTGAAGCTATTTGGTCTCCATGGATCAGCTCCGGTCACCAGCACTAGGAAAGTGACTCCAAAATACACAGCTCATTGCCAGACATGTCACTGCTCCCTGCAATGCAGTTCCGCATTACCATCCAGTGCTGAAGGGAATACGCTCATGGTGTGACTCTGAGCCACCGAATGGCATGCGTGACGGGGTTTATGGGAAAAGGGTCGCTGCGTAGTGCTGCGCTCAGGGAATTCGGCAGGGCCATGCTAATGATCAGTAGCTTTGTTCAAATAGCCCACAGCTTTTGGCCTCTCTTCACAAAATTCTGAGAAATGAATGAATAATAATAAAATTCAGGGGAGTGGAAACTGGCAGGAGAGGGCCCAAAATATTTCTGCCCGTTTGTCAAGCCATAAAAATACTTCAGGCTGCAAACATCCTCAGTTCTCTTGTACCTCAAACTGCGTGTCTGAAGGCAACAGAGCCTTCTCAGGAGGCCTGTACGGCTCATGTATACTGTGCTATGCTACGCTGCTCACATGCATGCGTGTATTGCTCAACACGCGTGACCTCTTTGGGAGACACATGCTACTCTATGCCATAAGTGACAGGAAAAAGAGTTCAGAGTAACAGCCGCGTTAGTCTGTATTCGCAAAAAGAAAAGGAGTACTTGTGGCACCTTAGAGACTAACCAATTTATTAGAGCTTGAGCTTTCGTGAGCTACAGCTCACTTCCTCAGATGCATATCGTGGAAACTGCAGCAGGCTTTATATATACACAGAGAATATGAAACAATACCTCCTCCCACCCCACTGTCAGATGAATGGCCAGCAGCATTTCCAAGCCATGGGGTAAGGAAATCAGTCGGGGCTTGTTAGCCGTGTTATTGGAATCTTGATCATTTGCTAAAGGTCATGAGTTTGGTGAGTGCAAATTGTCCACTTTACGTCCCCTCAAAAACTCAGAGGCCCAGGACCAAAGAAACCAGTGGGAGAGCATGGAAGCAGGACATTCTGAGTAGAGGACCCTCTACACTGGACTTTGTTTTCCCAAACGGTCCTATAGAGCCTGAGTTTGTTGGCCTTCAGGCATCTCCTAGCATCTCCCCCCACCCCCATTTTGGAGAGCAGCTGACAGGGATGGAATGCCCAGACCTGCACGTAGGACACCCCTGTGTAATAATTATGAGCGCCCAGCCTTTCTAATCCAACGAACTAATTAGGAGTTGGCTGTCACCGCGGCTGGATTCACCTGGCTTGAATTCGGCAATCAGGTGCTTTTTGTTTCATGTGACAAAATCCTTCAGCTTCCCCAGAGCCTAGGAATAGCTGTGAGGGATCACATGGCCGCCTTGTGTGCACTCTCATTGCACCGTACTGTCCCGTGGCAGGCATACTGTGTCATGAAATGGATTCAGCGTTCTGGGAGGCAGCTGAGGGAATGGATCTCTATGGACAGACAGGTGATTCAGTCTCATGATGTGGCAGTAGCAGAGATGCGCTCGGATAAGAACCGTGGCAGTGACTCCAGGCCCCTCTAAGGGTGATATGGCCCCTCTCCAGGGAGATAGGAGCTGAATTAGAATATCAGGGAGTTTGAGTGATCTGCTCTGTCACCACACTGAATGGGGAGGTTGGGGTGATTCCCTTGCCTCTGATAGAGCCCCCCACCTCACCCCTCAGATTTTGCTAAAGCCTCCCTGTCAGAGAGGGCTAATCTCTGGGGCAAATACTTCAAAAGCCCCAGTGTCTTGCCTTTGGAATAGACCAAGTGTTTTCTAAGATTTTTCTGGAGGACAGTCCTGCTGAATGGTCTTCACTCCTAACCCACCCCCATTTCAGATGGCACAAGCTGGCCACTGGGCTGTGCCCCCGCTCACCTGGATTGATCGGTCCATCAGCCCTCACAGAGAGAGCGCCCATCACAACACCTCATTCATGTTGTTCTAGCCATTCCTTCAGCCACCCGCTGGCCAGGCTGTCAGTGGCACCAGACACCCCATGGGCATGGTGCACAGCAGCCCAGAACCCCGGAGCTCAAGCGATCCGCCAGCCTCAGCCTCCCAAGTAGCTGGGATTACAGGTGCGTGCCACTGTGCCCGGTTGTGCCACCGGTACAGGAACAAACTCCAGTGCCCCTAGCATCAGTTGGTTTGCCCTCTGGTGCTGCCTCCCTCCTTGGTTAACAGCTCTGAGGAAGCACTTTTATTCCAATAGGAAAACCAAATGAATGGAGGCCCCCATCCCTCCACCCTGGGGCGGAGGCTTCATCACAGGCTATGGGGAAAAGTTGTTGTGGCGGCATCGTGTAAAAATGCTCCCACAGCACACGGCAGCTTCATCCCGTCCCGTTCACTGGGGCTTGTTCTTCATCAGCACAGAGTTTAATGCTAAGCGGGCTGCTAAGAACCACGCCATGCGTTTGGTGACAAGGGTGGAGGAGATGGTGACTCAGGGCTGTCTGTGAGGATGGGGATGTGGCTGTGCTGTATTCCCAGTGTGCCCTCGGTGGTGGAGGATCCTGGGGGAGGCTACGGTCAGGGAGGAAACCCTCTCCAGGAGGTTGCGACGACCTGTCATGGCCGTGGTGACCAGGAGGGAGAAGAGCTGAGTAGAGAGATGAGGGCAACGGGCCACAGCTGCTGCAAAAGCGTCTAAGGGAAACTGTGCAGCCCACGGGAAAAGCATTAGTGCTCACGTTTACAGAGCATTCGTTTAGATTAAACAAGACGGCTAAGAGCTCCTCAGCTGCCTGGCGTTGGTCACCATGGTATTAACTGCCTTTCTAGGGCACTGCTGATGGAACCAGTGCAGCCGCTGGGTTGGTGTGGGAAGACCTGGCACCCGAAGGGAGGAGGGTGCAGCTGGATGGAGCAGAGGTGCCTGCAGAAAGGCCTTCTGTGCATCAGACACATTCCTGATAGTTCCTCCTCCTCTCCTGCTTTGCCCATTGCTAAATCTGCTCACACAAACCAGGGCAGAGCTCCCAGCCCTCTATGTACATTTAGGATGGCCAGTTGCAATGAGATACTAGGTTGTCTTCCATTCAGACATTATTAGGAGAGCTGGTATAGGAGGTGGGGGGGCTAGGTGGCTCAGGAGAGGGTGGGTCAGGAATGGGATAAAGAGCTTTTGCCTTTCTATTTGCTGGTTCTTATTTGGCTGAGGTTGGTAATGACTCAGTTCCCAGCTGAGGGCTGTTCCATGGCCTGGGTCTGAAAAGAGTTGGCCGGGTCTCAGACCCATGTGTCTGCACCCCCAAATCTGCCATCACCACCACCGGCCAAATGGGTCTGTGGCTGATCCACAGACTATAGCTGCCTGCCACAGCTCCTAGCTAATGAGTCCTGCCCTCTAGCTCAACTGGTGCTTTGGAGCTAAAATTCGGGGATTTAGCCAAGGGATTGTTACAATTGGCTCTGTACAATTGCCTCCTCCATTGGCAGGATCAACTGGGAAGCAAATAATGTCGTGGTGCCTAGATATATATATTTAAAAAACCATCACTGACCAAGACTTGCTCTGTGCAACTGGCAAATATGCTTCCTGACCAGCTTCGGCACACAGCTTTGCCTTGTCAGGAAGGCCATGTATAAATTACAGCTGACATATGAGAAAACGTATGTATTTATTTCCATGAGGCCTATATAAATTGGAACCATCTTCCGACAAGAAGTGCTGAGTTCAGCTTCCTGATGCAAAGTGGCAGTTACAGTAAAAAAAGACGGGACCACCCACCATCTAGAGAGAGACTGATCCAATCCTCGGAGTCTGGGGTGCACCAGCAGGGAATAACCAGGAACTGGGGGTCCCTTCAGGAGGGAAGTTTGCCCAATGCAACAGCCAAAAAAAAAAAAGAAAAAAAAAAGAGAGAGAGAACCCGGGGAGCCACCTTAAGAGCTTTCACTCCCTATGACAAATAGGATACATGAGGCGGCTCATATACCATATTCTATAGCCAAGGAAACCTTAACAAAGAGCCACACGCTCTCACGTTTCGCTTCAGGCTTCTCCCTGCTGCAGCTGGTGCTGAGTTTTTAAAAATCTTTGTGTCATTATTTCATCCCTCTTTTGATTCAGCCACAGAGGCGAGGTGATGCCAAACCAAAAGAATGGGTGTTTAAACAGAACTCGAGATTGACGCGGCAGTGTGCGTGCAGAACAACAAGTCTTTTGACATTTCATATGATCGTCTACATGGCTCCATTCAGTATATTTCCTCTCTGTTTTATTTGGATGTACAGAATTAGCCATTCACACCCCCTGGAATTACGTCTCTTAACACTTCCATTCTGAATTCCCTCCATATTTGTTTAGTGTGGGGCTTATTAACTCAGCTATGAAAGCGCAGGCTGGGGTCAGGTTTTGTGTTGAAGGCTGGAAATGGTCTTTTTATTACTTCTTTGTGAGTGCAAAATTTGATTCTGCTGATTATTGTCAGAAGAAATTATCTATCTATTGATCTGTCGATATAGATATACAATTGTTTCAGGTGGGGAGAAAGAAAAGGAGGACTTGTGGCACCTTAGAGACTAACAAATTTATTTGAGCATAAGCTTTCGTGGGCTAAAACCCACTTCATCATGGTGCATCCGATGAAGTGAGCTGTAGCTCACGAAAGCTTATGCTCAAATAAATTTGTTAGTCTCTAAGGTGCCACAAGTACTCCTTTTCTTTTTGCGAATACAGACTAACACAGCTACTACTCTGAAACCTTTCAGGTGGGAGTAATTTTTGGTAAGCCTAGTGAAAAAGGATTTTTTTGTAATGGAAATGTGGCAGGGCTTTAGCCTTAACATTTGACTAGTTTGTGTGTGTGTTTGTGTCTCTATGTGTACACATGTCTGTGTGAGACATAGCATGTCTCTGTGCGTGTATCTCGGTGTCTTTTTGTCATGGGCTTAGTGGAAACAAATATTTACTGTATTATTTTCCAAAGCACCCTAGGCATTTGTGCAAAGTTAGAAAATTAACTAAATCAAAACTAGCTTAGAAAAACCAGACAAATGACACTGGACAAAAAGAGAAAGAAGTCCAGATAAAGTAACTGCCTCAGAAATCATGAGCCAACATCACCATCCTGAGCAAATGTGGGAACTTCTTGGCCCAAGTTCCAGACTAGATGGGTGTTGCTACCATGACAGTTGGCATGCTCTAGGAAGTGGTTGTGTGTGTTGGACGCTGCACTGGGTTATGCGTAATAGCCTGGGAGGCTCCCTAGAGATACTATCCATGACACCATTTCCCTTCGGGCCTGGGGTGGCTTTGATGGAAATACTTGGTCGATGGATTTCCCCTGTATGTGTCTTCGTCACCTTCCCTACTGCCTCCTGAAATAATCAATCAAACATAACAATCAAAACTGCCCTATTTCACCGCTGCCCAGTGTTGATTGGCAGACACACGATAAGCAGCAAGGGATTTGTGAGTGATAATAATCCATATGGAGAGCTCTTCACCCACATGGGCAGTAGAACAGGGACCTCCAGCATCTCCTGGGGTGCTTAGCAACACCTCCATATTGGAAAGAGGTATCTTGGGATGCTGTGCTGCCCTCGAAGAACCCCATAGGCCTTGGGGAGCATTCTCTTGGGACAGGAATCTCTTTAAATGCAATAAAGAACAAGAGGGACAAGAGAAACCGCGTCTTGTCCCTTACTCGCTCTTGCATCAGAATCTTCTGTTCGTGACATCTCAGCTGGTTGTCTTGGAAATGAGGACAAGGTCGCAAACAGAAAATATGCCCTCAGACGGAGAGCAAGGGTGGGTGAGACTCTGAAGGAGCAATTCTTTGCTTTTTTCCTTCTAATGTCCTTAGACAGGATGCAGACCTCCCTTCTATGGAAGGAATATACGGGATTGGGAGTCAGGGGATGCTGTTGTCTTGTCGTGTGACCTTGGTTGGGCGAGTTGCTTCATGTCACTGTGAGGTTCTCATTACACATGCCTAGTATGGCAGCTTACCGGGTACAGATGCCTACAGTCAGACCCTGTCCTCCAACTCATGAAACGGTGACACACAATCAAGCAGCAGACTTCACTGGAGATGCCTTCAATCACAGCCCCCAGTGTTAACTTATCGTGCTTGTTTATACCTTTTTCTTTTGTGTGCATTTAGTTATAGGAGAACCTAGAAATGCTGCTGTGCTTAACGGTCTGTTGGTATTTCCATTAGGAGCCCAGACTGGAGGGGATTATGGAGCTGGAGTGTTTGCAATGAGCCTTAGACAGAGACTTGGCATAGAGTTTCGGAGCAAATACAAAGGTCTTCAAATGGCTAATGGTAGTTTTGAAAAAGGGAACATTTTTCACATGCTTAGTCCCTTCCATGGACTTAAGCTGCCTTCCTCTGCTTTAACAGCAGCAAAAAAATGGAGCAATTCACCCGAGCTATAGCGATGACCCGCGATAATTGCACTGTGATGGTACCATAAACTAAGGCGTGTCCTTTTGCCTTAAGTGAAGTCATGGTCAGAAATGTGACTAGGTAAAACAGCCCCCTTCACTCACCAGGTCTGCTCCTTCTGGGCTTTTGGGTCGTATCTGTGGCTTTACTGACACTATTACCATATATTAGATAAACCCAGGACCCCATTATGGTCGATGTGGTAAGAGACAATCCTTGCCCCGAGTAGCTTACAGGGCAGGGGAAAGGAAGGGTTATTATTCTGTTTTACAGCTGGGGAACTTGGGTGCAAAGAGATTAAGTGACTTTCCCAAGGTCATACAACAAGGTCAGTGGCACAGCTGGGAACTGAATGAGGTGTTCTGAGTGTCAGGGCAGTGCCTCAGTCACAAGACCCTCTTGACAGAAACAAGTTCACACAATAAGCAAGTTGACAAGCAAGGGAATATCAAGCAGGAGTATGGAGGTGATATTACCACTCTATACAGTACAAGTGAGATCATTATTGGAATACTGTGTCCATAGGGATGTTGATAGCTTGGAGAGAATTCAGAAAAGAGTGATTCGAGAATGATTCAAGGTCCAGAAAACCTGCCTTATAGTGAGAGTCTTAAGGAGCTCAGGCTATTTAGTTTATTGAAGAGAAGGTTAAGAGGTGATTTGATCTCAATCTACAAGTATAAGAACAGCCATACTGGGTCAGACCAATGGTCCATCTAGCCCAGTATCCTGTCTCTGGCAGTAGCTGGTGTGAGAGAGAATGAACAGAGCAGGGCAATTTCAAATGATCCATCCCCTGTTGTCCAGTCCCAGTTTCTGCCATTTGGAAGTAGTAGGGACACCCAGAGCATGGGATTGCAGCCCTGACCATCTTGGCTAATAGCCATTAATGGCCCCATCCTCCATGAATTTATCTAATTCTTTTTTGAACCCAGTTAACTTTTGGCCTTCACAACATCCCCTGGCAAGGAGTTCCACGGGTTGACTGTGCATTGTGTGAAGTAGTACTTCCTTTTGTTTGTTTTAAGCCTACATGGGGAAGAGATTCCTGATTGTAGATGTTTTTTTAATCTAGCAGAAAAAAGGCGTAACAAGCTCCAAAGGCTGGAAGTTGAAGCCTGACAAATTCACACTAAGGTGGACATTTTTAACAGTGAAAATAATTAACCATTGGAAGAACTTCCCTAAGGATGTTGTAGATTCTCCAGCACTTAAAGCCAAGACTGGAGATTGTTTGAATAGCTCTGCTGTAGCTCAAACAGAAATCATAGCCTTGGTACAGAGATTACAGAGGGTGAGGTTCTATGGGCTGTGTGTTATATAAGCGGTCAGCCTAGATGAGCCTAATGGTCCTTTCTGGCTTTATGATCTGTGACGTTTGTTACCCTTGCAGGAGCTTTGGGAGAGTAAGCCAGATTTTAATTCCGCCTCATGTGTCACAGAGAAGGAATCGTTGTTCCGGGAAATGAGACAGAGGGAACCCCAGCTAGGTTTTCAGATCCTCGGAGGAATCTGCAAAACCAGCAGCTAGACCTTAATAAAGATCTTTTGAGTTGCAAGCGGAACTGAAAGCTCCTCAGAGGCAAAGTCCAGTGTGGGAGGACCACCACCCAGTCTAGAAACGTGCTGGCCTTGCTGATGGCACAGGTTGGCGTCTGTGCTGTCACCACCTCTCTGCTCACTGCTCAGTTCACTCAGGGTGGCCGCTGCATTTAACTGTAAGAGGATACAACTCCCCGTTTAAGCGGTGCAGAGGCCTTGTGTTGTTGCTCTGTGGAGGGGTGAGTTTCATGTACCAGACAGAACTCTTCTGCGTCAGTGTGTCATAGGGGTTTCCTCCTACCCTTGGGTGTGTGTACAGCCCTGTTTGTGTAACGCAGCACTGCCGTGCCCAGAGGGAGGTGCTAGGAAACAGCGTTGCCTATAGAACGTAAGGTTCTACGCTGGCACAAAATCTTGTTGGTCCCCAAAATTCCCATGGATGGATGGGAACAGAGTCTTTGCTCAGCTCCTCCCTGCTCTGAGAGGCCCAGCACAGAGATCACACAGCTGTGAGGCTTCCAGTCCTGTTTTGGGGCTTCCCAACTGACCTTGAGGACATGTTCAACATTCTGGGGCAGATATGGCCCTGCACCTTGTTAAATGGGTGTGCAAAATATGCACCACCAGGCAGGGGCTGTGCATGTCAGGAGCAAGCCAGAACCTCAGAGATAGTGGCACAACTTATGCTTGGATAAAAAGAGCAGTGATACCCTTTCTGCAGCCAATAGGAACTTGGAGGCAAAGGACTCCGTGTAGATGGTATTCTAAGGAGAGAAGGCAGAGGATAATGTTCCCTAGCAACTGCAATGAGCATTGGGTCTGACAAGGAACCTGCTCCACTTGGCTAAGTAAAGACGGAGAGCATAATCTTGCCATGTGCCCCAGGGAATCATGCTTCCCCAGGAATATTCCCTCTGACACCACGTTGGCCTCATTGGCTGGGATTCTCTTGTCAGGCAATTCAGGAATCACAGAAAGAATGTGAGGGGAAAACAGCTGGGAAACCCCGATGGGATCATATGTCTGCAAATGACGCGATATTTCTGACAGTGAGATGCCCACAGGGGTCCCGGGGAGGAGAACAGCCCTGTGGAATGTCACAGCACTGTTCAGGTAGGGTGACCAGATGTCCCAATTTTATAAGGACAGTCCTGATATTCATTGTCTTATATAGGCGCCTATCACCCCCGACCACCGTCCCAATTTTTCACACTTGCTATCTGGTCACTTGCTAGCTGGTGCAGGGGACAGACTGGCCTCCAGCTCAGTCCCACACTGCAGCACAGTAGGGGTTAGGAATCATGCCACTGACAACAGGATTCTCACTCCTCGGGCACTCAGGGAATGGGTCCTGGGGCCGGAGAGGTGCTGTGGTCCATCCCCGGGAAGACGGTGAACCTCACATAACTCAGCATTGACCCAGCCACGCAGCTGAAGGAGAAATGTTGATGGATCCTGTGGAGGGTTCTGGCTGGTTGATGTAGCTGAGATGTGAGGCTCTGCCAGGAGCGGAGGGAATAAGATGGAAGGAGGCTTGGCGCTCGGTCTACTTTGGCCCTGGAGAGATCCTGCAGGCGAAGAACAAATAAGTTACCATTCAGTGCTTCTCAGTGTGCCTGCTGCATGTTGCACTGTCCTTAAACAGGACAGGTCCCCAGGAAATAACCACTGGGCAAACCCAGGCATAGTGCAAACACACAGCCAAAATGGCTTCTCATTGCCATGCATCAGCGGGCATGAGGGAGAGTGAATTATAACAGCCAGGCTCTCTGCTCCCTCCCATGTCACTTCCCATCAGGGGCCCTAGGCTAGCCTCTCTTATTCAGTAATAGCCAGAAAGGAAACAGCTGGACTACCCCAGCCAGAACAGTTCTGCATCCTTCTCCTATCCACAGAGCTGGGCAATGCCAGTCCAGCCAATACTGGAAGAGTCTTCCTCCTAACGCTTCTCTCGGATGTCATAAGGAGGGGCCTAGCTATTCTATGCACTGACCAAGACTAATGACCTTATCCCGGGATGGTCTCAGGCAGGTACCACAACAGAAACCAGCTCACCACTTGGCACAGCCAACTCTGTAAATGCTGAGATGAGGAGAATAGTGAGAACTGCCAGCAAAAATATGCCCACTGATTCATGGCAGCGAGAGGCTATTTTGCCTGAGGATTTGGGACTATGCCTGGGTTTGCCCAGTGCTCATTTCCTGGTGTACTACTGCCAAAGCTGGCGGTGCTTTGGTAGTCTCTCATGTCAAAACACCCTCAGCATCCGAGCCCTGAAGAGTTGAACCTCATCCGATGAAGTGAGCTGTAGTCCACGAAAGCTCATGCTCAAATAAATTGGTTAGTCTCTAAGGTGCCACAAGTCCTCCTTTTCTTTTTTCTCATCTCCAACACTCCTGCTTTGCAAAAAGAAAAGGAGGACTTGTGGCACCTTAGAGACTAACCAATTTATTAGAGCATGAGCTTTCGTGAGCTACAGTGAGCTCACAAGTCCTCCTTTTCTTTTGGCGAATACAGACTAACATGGCTGTTACTCTGAAATCTGACTCCTGCTTTGCTGTTTTCTTAGATTGCCAGAATCCAGCTGCCCTCCCATTAAGGTGACCATTAGATCGCTCTTGTGATAAATGAAGCGGGGGTAGCTTCGTTCTATGGACAACTGGCCAGCCAGTTAGCTGTAAAATCCCTCTTGGTGTCTGTTCTCTGCTTGCTTTACCTGTAAAGGGTTAACAAGCCCACAGGTAAAAGAAAAGGAGTGGCCACCTGTCCAAAAGAGCCAATGGGAAGGCTAGAACTTTTTAAAATTGGGAAAGAAGCTTTCCCTATGTGTCTGTTGTGTCTCTCTGGGAAAGAGGGGAACAGAGGACAGCAGGAATGCTGTGTAAAGCTTTAAGCCAGGTATGAGAAATCATCAGATCATTCCTAAAATTAATTATTTAAAACCCCCCAAATATGTAAGTAAATTAGGAATGTTTAGATAGGCACAATCAGGTTTATTTCTTTATTTTGGCTTCTGGATCTCCTCTGTGCTAACACCAGATGCTTTTGTTTGCTTGTAACCTTTAAGCTGAACCCCCAAGAAAGCTATTTTGGGTTCTTAATTTTTGGAATTGCTCTTTTAAAATCTAGCAAAAGCCTAAGTTCCAGATGTATTTTCTTCCCTTTTATTTGTAATAAAATTTATCTTTTTTAAGAACAGGATTGGATTTTTGGTGTCCGAAGAGGTTTGTGAATGTTGTTTGATTAGCTGGTAGCAACAGTTAATTTCCTTTGTTTTCTTTCTCAGCTCTTCCCTGGAGGCAGGGAGGGGGTGAAAGGGCTTGAGGGTACCCCAGAGGGAGGAATTCCCAAGTGCTCCTTCCTGGGTCCAAGGAGTTTTTTTTGCATTTGGGTGGTGGCAGCATTTACCAAGCCAAGGTCAAAGAAAAGCTGTAACCTTGGGAGTTTAATACAAGCCTGAAGTGGCCAGTATTAATTTTTTAAATCCTTGCAGGCCCCCACCTTCTGCACTCGAAGTGCTAGAGTGGGGATTCAGCCTTGACAGCTCTACTCTGTGACTTGGAGAGGGAGGGAGAATGTGCACCTTGCCTGTCTCACCCCTTTTGTTTCTGCCAGGGTTGGTTCCAGGCACCAGCTTTCCAAGCAGGTGCCTGGGGCGGCATTGAGAATGGGGCAGCAGTCCATGTTCCGCGGCGGCAATTCGGCGGCAGCCCCGCTGCTCTTTCGGGTGCGGTGGCAATTCGGCGGTGATGGCTTGGGGCGGCAAAATTGGTAGAGCTGCCACTGGTTTCTGCTATGATATATGGCTCTACACAGAGTCCTTCCTCAAGAGGAGTAGAGCTGGTGAGATAACAGGTTTCCCCCCCTGCAGAAAATGTCAAGTTTTCGGCAAAATATTTAAGCCTAAATATTTTGATTCTGTGCTGCCTCATGGGAGTTGTAGTTCCACGTTTCTTGTGCTCCAATTCTCCTCTATAAGCCAGGCTCCCTGTCTCCCATGATGCACCTTGGTCTTACTGTTGGTGAGGCTGGCTGTTGCCTAACTGCAGCGCATGATAGAAGATGAAAAAGTCCAGTTGGGGAGCTCAGCCCATAGAGGAGAATGGGAGCTTGAGACTCCTGAACCATAACTCCTGTGTGATATCACAGTGGCATTTTGGATTCAAGGTATTTTGGTTGCCAGATGAAATTTGATTTTTGTTTTCAGGCATTCACTTTTTCAACAAAACATCAACATTTTCCACAGAAAGATACTGTTTGTGAAAAATGTAATTTAATAAAAAAAAAATCTAATTTTCAGGTGCAAAACAGTTTTAATGGAAAATTTTTGACCCGACCTAGAGGTGGCATTTAATAAAGAAAATGGTTATTAATACAGATGGCGAAAAGAAAAGAAAAGAAAGACTTCCCCACAATTCAAGTTCCAGCTTTGTCTGATTTTGTTTGCCAGGGTCTACTCTATACCCTCTCTGGAATGCTGTGCACAGAGACATCTAGTGGCTGAGTGAGGTACTGCAAATAAACATTTCTGCAGTTCCCTTTCTTTTCGCAGTTCTGAGTCTTTTATTTCCTTTGGAGAGGAGTCACACTCTGGCACACTGGCTGAAAGACGGGTCACTGACCTCAGTGTGGCAGACAACACTAGACCATGAACTTTGTGCTCTCATGGTTTTGTTTGTTATTTTTGCCCCCAAAAAAGCTGCAAAGCTTTGCGCCGGGCTTCATTTGTGGCTCTCGTTGAAAAATGGAGATGTATTGCTACTTCGTGACTTGGAGTCATTTCCAGAAAACAAGGGGGGAAAAGTTGCCTCACGGAAAAAAGAAAAGCAGGAGGTAGAGCCCAGCCTAGAGGTGCTGGCTGCTCATCTGCAGAGAGCATGAGCCCCACAAAGGGCTAACTAACTTCCTTGAAAGACTGTTTGCATTGATACCTAGAGCTAACGCAGCAGGATCATGAGGGAGACTCTTGGTGCTACTGCAAAGAAAGACTCACAAGGTTCAAATATTTCTCTGAACTTTCTCCAAACCCTCTGCACTTCAATAGCCTGGAAATGGAGCTGGAGTCCTCCCAGCTGGTGATATTTCAGTGCTTCTGCTTCCAAGCAAAACCAGGACATCACACTGAAAATAAGGACCTGCCTCCGGTCTCCTCACCAGTAAACAAAACTAACCAAGCTCTTTTGAAGCTCAAAAACATTTCAGGGGTTTGGTCTTACTGTATCTGGCAAGGTTTCTCCCCCCTCGCTTGGCAGTGATACTTTGATTTACTGTTTGATTACTTTCTGATTAATATGTTCATGTCTGTACACCACTTTGGACACACATATATGCCTTATACTAAGCTGGAGTCCAAGGAGCTGCCCTGATATACATCAGCTGGGGATCTGACCCTGAATCTATATTACAAATACATGCATACCCACAAAGCTACATTCCAAAAACATTATTTAAGTTGCAAAGTCAAGTACTCAAAAAATAGGAATGCCAGAGTGAGTGCTGTCTGGGCAACCTTAAGTCACCCCCCTTGCATATATGCATTATGATACAGCCTTTAATTACATGATCACCTACTACTTTTCCCCAGGACCCCTCCTGCCTCACTGAGTGCACTGGCTGCACCGTCTCTTGGGAGGGATCAGGGTTGGGTAGTGCAGGAAGCTGCTTTTTAGGGCCCTCCTTCTTAGTCTGATGCAGACATTGGAGGGTGGGGAGTGAATAAGGCAAGGAATTGCCATTTCCCGGCTCCTCATCTGATTTGTCTCTTTCCTTTCATGGCCTCCGTTTCCTCCCCTCCCCCCACATT
This sequence comes from Lepidochelys olivacea, assembly GCF_965140295.1. Classification (NCBI taxonomy): domain Eukaryota; kingdom Metazoa; phylum Chordata; order Testudines; family Cheloniidae; genus Lepidochelys; species Lepidochelys olivacea. The sequence goes on along the minus strand of NC_140413.1, from coordinate 149,483,314 downwards.
CCCATGCCCACTGGCTCCCAGTTCATCTCCAGCTCACAGACCCAATAGCTTTGCCCAGCCAGTCCCAATTCTCCCCCTGTACCTGGGCTCCTCATCAGATCTGTCTCCCTTCCTCTTGCCCTATGGGTTCTTAGTCCCAGTCTCCTTGCCTGGCCAGTCGCCCTTAATCCAAACCCTCATCTTATCTCCATCTTTGCCCACCTACTGGCTCCCAGTCCCCTTGCCCTGTTTCCCCCCAGCTCCCAGTCTCCTTGCCCAGTCAGTCCCAGTCTCTCCCGAACCCAAATCCCAGTGCCTTTCCCTATCTCTCCCCTGCTAGTTCTCCCCCACAGACTCCTTGTCCCAGTCTATTCCCTCCCTTTGCAGCTCCAACTCTGGTCCCTTCGGCATTTGAATCAGGCAGCTTCCTTCGCCACACTTCCTGGGACCAGCAAAGAGGTCACTGAAAGCACAAGAGACACAATCTCCCTGCTCTCAGGTCAGGTGCCCGGACTCAGACCCAACACAGCCCAGAGCTGCAATTGCAGGGAAGTCCTGCTCAACCCCAGGCTGAGCATGCCCAGTGTGGATGGAATCTTCAGGGAATTTAGGCGCTAAAAAAGCCTTTACTGAGCATTTGCTAACTGATTTTTCAGGGATTTATAATTTGGCCAAATTCTCTACACCTCCCTGACACAAAGACCCACCTGCCAAATTTCAAGTCCCTGCTCCAAAGCACGGCGGGAGGGGGAGAAACAGGCGGGAGAAGGGAGTGGGCGTGGGCGTGCACCAGAGCTGTTCAAAGAAAAGGTCATCAGAATTTTTTAACCTGGGCAAAACAAACATATTTTTCCCTACCCTCATTCTCAGGAGAGACCCTAGCTATTTTGCTGGCTGGGATGGAAAACATTTTTTGGTGCCCTCCCTGAGTGGCTGAGCAAAAAAAAAAAAGCTGAAGTTGGCTGCTCAGGTCTGCTTGCCCACCCTAGAACTGCCCTTCTTATTTTCAGAAATGGCTAAACGGTTTTGGCTGACATTTTCCAAAGAAATTCTGCCTCAGGAAGATACCCCGTCTGGAAAATTTCTGCTCAAACGGTTAAAGTCTGGAAAATTATAAGCAACTGAGACCAGGTCTGATATCGGGAAGTGTTGGGCCAGCCACACCTATAAAAGCTATTAATGGTGTCCGCTGGTAAAGTGGTGGTCATGTTTTGCCAAACCTAAGACGATAAGAAGGAGAAAACTCTTCACGTCACTTTCTTTCTTTGCGTCCCTCCTTCTTTGAATCTCGAGTAATTAATTGGAAACACACTCACCCACGCAGCTTACCAGCTGCAGTGGAGATCAGGGGAACAAGGGTAGCCTAACCCATGTGGTTCAGTGCCAATGCTCATATCCTTACAATAGCTTCTAAGCATTTTTCACAACTTGATGAAATAGTAATTCCACTGCCTTTTTTTTTTCTGATTCCTATTGTGTCTGGGTTCCATCATGCTAAGGGATGCATGACACCAAGAGAACATGAAACTGCCCAGAGTAGGAGGGGAACCACTCAAGTGGATCGGGTAAATGCAGAGAGACGGGGTGAGATTTCCAGGCAAGAAGCAATTTTGCCTCCTTTAAGGCAATGCCATAAATACGGAGAGATCAGTCAGCTACATATCCCCTCCTTGTCAAGCGTGGACAGTCTGGCTCCCCAGTGTCTCAGAACGGTAGGTCAGATCAAAGGATCTGGCTCAGGCTCAATCTCACTCAGACAGAGGTGATGTTGATTGGAAGGCCTGGTTGGCAAATTTTGGCAGGAGTGGTAAACTCAACCCAACTGGAATCCATCTGTCCCCATCTTGTCCAGATAGTGCACGGTCCCAGGGTTGCTGGAATCACAGGAGGCAGCAGTGTCAGACTAAATCATTTTGGGGTCAAAAATTGGGCCCCACCAACCTTCACTCAAACTTGGCCTGGCCACTCCCCCCCTGAGTGACATTGCAACATTGTGCACCAGGTTGTAACACCACTTACCCAAGCCCGGTGGTTGGGTTTCCCCTGAGATGCGGGCCCTATGCAAGTGTATCGAGTGTACATTGGTTAACCCGGGCCTGTGTCTGGAAATGCCTTTTCCCCATCTTCAACTGCTCTTTCCTCTTGGGCTGGGACCTAACTATGGAGATCCAGGCTTCGGTCACTGCCTGGGTGAATAATTGCAGCTTGCTGGGACTAGGGCTGACTTTGAAGGCCACATGGAAACTTCAGCTAGTGACAAGCCACTGAGCTGTCATTTAAATAGGGCAGAGTGGCAACAGCATAACCCGCCAATGCTCTGCTCCTTGCACTGGCTGCTGATCCTGCATCTGGCCCAATCCAGGGTCTTGAATTTCATCATGAATGGGCTAGGCCTCAGTTACCATCCTCTGACCTACCCACTGCGTTAAGGCTGATAAGATGCTGACGTATTAATTGACAGAATCCGTGTTCAGACACCGTGCTATGGTGTGGAACCACTCAGAAATACTGGCAAATGTTAAACAAACAAATAGCCACTGAGTGCTGGAGATACATTCGCAGGCTCAATTAGTCATCACAGGCCCCTGCTGCTTGCTATTTCGGGGCTAATAGAGAGTGACCAGTGAGCTATAGTTCTTGCTAGGCAAGCTGTGATTTTAATATTACCAACTCCTCTTTAAATTGTAAGCCATTGGCAGGGAGTGGCCTTTATGGTCTGAACGGCACTGGGCACATTGTCGGTGCTCAACAAATAGCACTACTTGTTCTTGTTTTCATGTACCTCTTTTGATTTTGCAGCACCAATCTCTAACTCTCAGCAGTTCACACAACTGAGGCTAAGGACAACCATTATTAATATTACAATAGCATCGGTGGCCTGCGCTGGGATCAAGGCCCGCTTGTGCGAGGTGCTGTACAAACATAAAGTAAGAGATGGTCCCTGCCCTGAAAATCTTACAACCTACATTGACAAGGCAGACTGAGGAAGCATCACATTCTCCGTTTCACAGCTGGGGAAGCAAAGCACAACTAAGTGATTTACACAGGACCACACGGCCAGTCTATGAACCTACATTTCCAGGGTCCTTAGCAATTGATTTAAGCCACAGGACTGTTCTTTCTCCTAAAGCAATTGTCTTAATTGACAAGCCTCGTCAAAGCCCAGCTCAGCTTTCCACATTTACAGCACCTTTCACTGGAGGATCCCAAAGTGTTATACAGACAGGAACGAATTCATCATCTCAGTCAGTGTTGTTATTCCCATGTTATGGAGGTTCAAACTGAGACACGAAGAGATGGCAATGACTTGCATAAAATTTCACAGTGAATCTGTGGCAGAGCCAGGGGAAAAGAACCCAGGTGTCTTGATACCGTAAATACAAAAAAAGACCATTCGTCCTGCCCCCCATGAGATCTGACAGGGAACATTGGAGTCTCCTACCCTTTCACACTGACAAAAGTTAACCCTCATCCTAGCCTGTTTGCCCATTCTCCTTTACAAAGCTGGGTGGCTGCTCAGCCCTGGGAGCTGCAGGCAGTGCCTCACACCAGTCTCAACCATCTGCCGATGCTTCTAGTTCTTAAACTCCTCATCAAGGTCTGGGTATGTGACTCTCCGGCCCACACTAGCCTTCTTCCATCTGTTCCATTTGGTACCGATTTGTGTCAAGGAAAGAGCGCTCTCAGCTGTGCAGGCATTCCTGCCAGGAGAGGATTGATTCAATTTGCAGCTGTGCTTTTCTCTTCCTGCTCTTAGACTCTTGTTCTTGGACAAGGGGAGGAGGAGGAAGGGAAGGTCAGAAAACAGCAGAAAGAGAGAGATGCCTAGTGAAAGGAGATGTCTGTACTGAGTGTTACTCTTTTGTAGCAAATGATTGCACCATCCTCCTCACCTTCTCTTCACCATCCGCTAGCTGAGGACATCCTTCCCTCTGGAAGATGAACGAGAGACCTTGTCGGAAATCCTTTGCTTATGTGGCAGTAGCTCATCCAGGCACCAGACTGATACCCAGGAGAACTAGCCACCATCTCATGGCACTGCGGTTATTTCATCTACATCCCGGGCTGCTTCTGGTCCCCTCACATGGTGGGGGATACAAAGTGTGGGGAGAGCAGCTTACCAGCAGATACACGGAATGGACCCTTCTCAGAGGGCAGCTTCAACCCTTGAATACAATGTGCAGTCCTTAGAGCTGAACTGGAGTAGGATATATGGAAAGAAGTGAGGTAGATACCGAAGTTGTGGTGCATTATAAATACTTAGATAGAGATAAGTCTTCACAATGGGAGGCTAATTGGAGATAACTGATAGTAACACTCCCTGTTAGGAGCCAATTGACAATATTGAATGGCAGTGATCATTAGGCCACACCATCTGGCTCTTCTGTCCCCATCTGACTCCTTCACTGCAGTAGGTCTGACTCCAGAAACTTTGTCCCAGGGAAGTTTTGAGCCAAAGCTTGTTGCCGGCAAGCTATGAAGTTGGTGCAGCAAGATCCACAGGTGGCTGGAGATGACTGGAGTGGAGGTAAGTTCTGTTCCCATTTGGCAATTGTAAAAGGCAGGGGGAGAACCTGGTAGCAGATTGTTTCATAGCCTTGCATCACCCGTTGTCCAGTGGAGAGCACCCCAATGGAAATTTTGTATGTATATGAGTTGAGTTAAAAGCCATCCTTATGGGCTTGATGGCATCTCATCTCTGACTGCGGAGAGGGCGGGGCAGTAAAGATTAGTTTTGCTGACGCTAATGCTAACTTTCCATAGAAGACTCTGCTAAATGATCTGGCATGCATTGTCCCTGGCAAAGGATGCCAGAGGAAGAGGCAGGCTAATGAAAAAGAGGTTCTACTGAATTCTAAGCCCTCAGAAATGATATGGGGCTTACTGCAACCTGGTTTGTTCCCCTGGGGCTGATGGCTACTGGACATGATGGAGAACCCAAACACGTCAAAATATTTCCCTATTGGCCATTCCCTATTGCAGCCCCTGCCTCTTAAAGGGGCCATTTTGAATATTAATTGTAAGGCCCTTGCTAACATTGTTTCTTCCAAGCAAACATGAAGAACCACAGGCTTGGTTCTGCTCTTGCTAGAACTGGTATCACTTCAATGACTTCCAGGGAGTCACACTTGTACAGTAGTGTAAGCACGAGCAGAGTGGAGCCCCAAGGACTTGGGTCATACTGGGACAGTGCAATGGATTCCCAATCAGTCCCTGACAGAGACATAACTTCCTTAGCAGCTGGGAGCCTGGAGATAGGATGAAAAATGAGCACTATAAAATGAGCATATAACCACACTGGAGCATAATCAGACTGACTTACATTTTACAGCCTAGACATATGCTATGAAGAGTTATTTTCCCAGTCTCCCTGGCAGTCCTGACTTGCATCTGGAGAAATGCTTAGGATCCCAGTATCTCATCATGGTGGAATTTCAGCTTATGTGCTTCCCATGAATCCTACAGACAGGGATTCCGGGGACGGGGATGTGTGAAAGGTGCATCCATAGAGACCCCACTAAATACCTTTTAATAGCAGGAGACATGTAACACCCAGCGAGGGGAAAGTTCTCCCATGAGCTTGTCCCCAGTTGCCCCACAAGGTGTTAACGGACTTTCCCCAGCTGGCAGGGGGGAGATGGTTGTTATGTCAGATCTCCTAACCAGGGACCTTTGCCTCCTTTCTCACTCTTGGTGTGGGAGTGAGCGTGCACATATGTGGAGATACATCTCTTACAGCCCAAGGTGATGGCCACACAGGGGGGGGGGGGGAGGGAGGGAGGGTTGTTCCACATTTTGGGCACAATGAAGAGTAAGAAAGAGCCTACAGGTGGCAAGCCTGATCTTGTAGGGTACAGAGGACCTGGGTGTGGAGAACACTCAGCATCTCACAGATAGGGCTATGCAGTCTCAGCTGGGTTTAACTGAGCTCATACTGTAGCCCCTGCTTTACTTTCATGGGAGGTAGGAGCTTGGGGGCTGCTTTGATGACTCAGGAGACCCCAGTGGTGCTCCTTGAACAGACGGGTTGCATCTCTCAGCCTCCGGCAGTGCAGAAGGGAATATTCCATCCCTTTCCTTTCCCATCTAAGACTACAGCACAGAGACGGTCCTGAAACTCAAGGGTCACTGCAGAGTGAGAGGGACTCAGTCATGAGCAAGCAGAGGTGGGTAGGTGGCACTGGCTGGTCACTACGAGATTACAGGTGCAGCCCCAGTTTCTCTACCATAGGCAGCTGCGTCAGGAGCAAGAGGCGGAGAAGCGGCCCGCCGGGGAGTGGAGCGGGTGCCAGCCATTACTGACCCAGGATGCTGCCCCCAGGGCAGGCAGGAAGCTGAGGAAGGGGCTAGGGAGGAAAGTCTCTCTCCTTTCCCTCTGCAGTGCTATAGCAGCCAGCCTGTGCTGACGCCCTGCCCCCCGCTCCCAACGCGTGACACCCTCCAGACTCCCCGGCGACTCAGGGTCCCCCAGCGCTCGGCCTGCCGGGGTGTGGGAGATGGAAACACACAGAGAGGGAGACAATGGCCGCCTCTTGCTGGGGCAGGCAGGGCTCCTCCGCAGCCCGTCCCGCTGCCGGGGAGCACAGAGCCGAGCGCAGCAGGCAGCCGCCCACAGACAGCGCTTGGAAAACCTTCCCCCTGGGCGGGCGCGGATCCAGGGGGAAAACAGCAGAGCCGAGGGATCCCTGCAAGGCTCGCTCACGTGCGCCCGGCCCCCCGCGAGCCCCCAGCGGCTGCAGATGCTCCTGCGGCAGCCCCGCCCGCGGGCACAGCCCGCCTGGCTCTCGCTCTCGCTCTCTCCCCAGCGGGCGGTGCGGACGGCCGGCTCTGCACGTAGCGCATGGCGGCGGCTCCCCACCTCCGCGGCGCGGCGGCGGCGGCAGCAGCAGCAGCACGTGGAAAGCCTGGGGCGGCGCGCGCGGGCGCGCGGTTTTTGGCCCCGCCCCCTCGCCGCCGCCGCTGCAGCTGCTGCCGGCCCCGCGCGCCGGCGCTTCCCCCTGGCCATTGCGCCCGGCTGGGGCCGGCGGGGGATGACTTCACCGTGGGGAGCGGAGCCAGAGGGGCAGGGGGGAGCCACCGCCTGTGCAGCAGCCAGGGCTGCTCCCCCGACCCCCGCGTGCCTGCAATGTGCGGGAAGCGCCCTGCTGGAGGCCGCCCGGCCCAGGCACAGAGGCTGGGCTGAAGGGCAGTAATGCATGGGGCGGCCAGGCCTGGGGCAGACCCATAGCTGGTAGTGCGGACCTGCCACGATCCGGGTCTGTATTGGCACTAGAGGCGCCCCTCCCGGTGCAGGCTGGGTCCCTGGCGTTTGCTTGCTCACGGTGGGGGGAGGGCAAAGGGGGAGATGGGGAAATCTGTTCGTTCTCCTGCCAACATTTCCCATCAACGAGGAAGGAGGGGGACCCCCCGGGCAAACCCCTGGAGCGGGCTTTGTCGGAAGCGGGATACTTTGGGGCCACACAAATACACTGAGCGGATTGATTGTCTTGGTACTGGGTCAGCTTGTGTTATTTGAGGACTTTGCAGCCCCCCAGAGATCTCCCGTGGTGTGCGGGAAGATTTCTTTTTCTTGGTGCAATTTAGTATATTCAAAAGGAGAAACTTATTAAGGACCCATTGAGCATCGGGTCCCGCAGGTATAGATTTGTTTCTAGCAACCTGCTTAGCATCAGAATCAACTCAGAGTATTAACAGATCCATCTGTGAATGAGTCTCCCAGTGATCCAGCTGAAAGGAAGAAGCCATGTACTGTGAAAAGCTTTGCAAGGGGCTGGGGCTCCCACCATAATTTCCACCTTTAGCTTGTGATAAAGCCTCTGTCCCAGGGGTGTGGGTGCTGCAGAGAGAAAGGGGTGATGAGGGAAAAAGAAAAGAATTGATTCCTCAGGCTCTCCCTTAATACAGTTATGCTTTCACAGAGCCAAGGAAGCAGCCCCAGGGAACAATCTGATAGGAAAAGCAATGGAGTTTGTTCTTGAAATAGTTTATTACTGGTGCACTCAGGTGTCCAGCTTGTGTCCTCTGAAATGGACCTCTACTGGAGGGGCTTGCCCCTCAGGAAGTTCTTTGGCATTTAGTGTGAGCTGATCCATCCCAAAGGCAATATATTTGCTGTCGGGAAAAATGTTATGAATAAACCCCAAGAATAAGTCCTCATTAGCAATACCGGGGTGTGTGTGTGTGTGTGCGAGAAAGAGAGATTCCATCAAAGTCAAGGGAATCACCCCAACCTCCCCTTTAGATATGGTGACAGAATTTTAACATGTGAGACTTCTCCAGCACATGACTGGTCCCTGTGCTGACTATCTGTACCAAACTAAAATGCATCTCTTGGGCTGTCACTAATTTATAACATACAGTGCTAATGCACATACATTGTAAGTGCACTGGGAGGGGGAGATGTGGCCAGATGTTTTAAGGCAAGGAGTGGTTTACACAGACAAAAGCCACCTGTGTCCATGATGGTGCTGGGATAGCAGTGTCAGTTTACTGATTGCAGAGCCATTGCAGCATGTCATCCCTTCCATTCGTAAGGCATCCGTGGACATGCACGCACACACACACAAACTTTGCATGGATGAGGCCCTGGGCAGGTCCGTTGCTACTGTATTTTAAATAGTACATGAGCTTTGGATCTCACCTATTTCCATTGATCCCAGTTGGGCAGGTGAAGTGACCCAGTATGACACTTTGGTCTGTTGCTTTATTAGTAATCTACCTTACCTGAGTGCCCAAGCAGCATTTTGGAAGAGGAGGAGGAGGTGGTGCAGTTTGGCTTGCTTTCTCCACCTGTCTGCCTGGCATTTGTCTTCTGGGTGGTTTCCTTCCTCTCTGTAAGTGCCTGTCTGACTCACGGTTGAATCCTTTCCTGGACACTGCTCTGGGAGTTCATTCTGCACACGAATTTGTGTGTGTGTGTGTGTGTGTGTGCACGCCTGCTCCTCTGTCAGCTCTGTGTTCGCTCGTTCCTGAGCCGCTTTCCCCAACAGTAGTGACATGTCTTCCCTCTTCTTTGGGACCTTCAGAAGGTTATGTACCGAAGTCATGCCACCTCTTTCCTAAGGATCAGAAACTTCATTCTTCCAACCTCTGAGAGCTGGAGCCTGGGGGAGCCTTTTGCATTCCTCAGGGGCATTGGTCCCTTTGGCTCAATGCTGAACTGATGCCCCAGTGCGGTGCTAGGGATGCTGTGCTGCAGGTAATGCTATCTTTTAGATGAGATCTAAAAGGGACATCTTTACCATGTCAGGTCACCATAGATCTTAGGGTGTTTTTGCAAGATTTAGAGGTGCTAGTCCTGGTCAGATTCCAACATGGCTATTTTCATCCTGCCCCTTTCTAAATTCCCACTGCATTTTCAGTTGGATACTTTATTCACTTCCTGTCGCACACAGCTGTAGCTTGCGTAGGTTAGGCACGTGCTGTTAAATAGCTATTGTGTTCTGCCCTAGTGGTGGCTGCATTTCAGCTGTGGGCAAGGTGAGTCTTGTGTTTATATAGTTCACAAAGTATTTGGGGATCCTTTGGGACAACAGGCATCACAGAATGCTATTTTCCTCTGTTTCCACTTCTTCAGCGTCATCCCAGTATCAAGGTACTCTGTGCTCCAGCCAAGGCCTCCCATTGGCATGAGAACAAAAGAAAGGAACAAAGAACATGCATGTTATAGCATTGAGAACTTAAAAGGCTCAGGCATTCAGCCACAGAATTATCCATTACTCTAGCAGCCTGGAATGGACTGAGCTGAATGACCCTGATGGAATCAGCTCTCAGTGACCAATGGAGTCAAAGGCTAATGTGGGGTGATCACAGACTGGGCCCATCAGAAGCAGAGGGAGGGCCCATGAGGCCAGAACTTATGGTGGATGCCCCGTGGATTCAGCTAGGTAGTGGGAGATGCTGTGTGTGCGGAAAGACCTAGGCTACACTTTACCTCACATGTGGCTAATTTAACTATTGCCCTCCTAAATGAGTTATTTTGCTTAGCATCCCGATTGATATTCCAGTCTCTGTGCCCAATCAATTCAAACCGCAGGCTGGATTTTGATAGGAGATGTCACAATTTCAGGGTAACTGCACCTGCGTTTCCCCTCCGTGGTCTACCATGGAGCCATCTCCTCTCTCGGGTGGTGACCTGACCGGGGGTTGTATGTCTTCACAGCTCTCTGAATTTAAGCTGTACTATCCCCAGCAAGCCTGACTGCCTAAACAGGCCGTTGCCGGTGCGTTGGTTTCTCCCCAAAGGCTGTGACCAGTGTACTGCTTGCAGTTACAAGTTACCACACTGCTCCTGCTAAGCAAGCACATTTATTCTTAAGGTGAAAGCGTTACAGAGAAAACACATTACAAAAACAAAAGAACCAACAGGCATGCTAAAAGCTTACCCAAAGTCACCCGTCAGTCTTATGGGGCCCGTAGGTCAAGCCCTTCCAACCCTTCCACAAGGATTGAGGGTCCCTCTTGGACTGAGGGGCCTGTCCCTTTGCTGGATCAGGAATATGATCCTGAATCATTTAAAATTCAGGCCATTTATCCAAATGTCCTTTATTTGCCTGTTGGTCTGTGGAGAATCCAGTTTGAACTAGTATTTAGCTAGTCCTACCTCTTGAGGGGGTGGGGGGTTACAACCTGGCTGATTTGCCTTAATCCCCACCCACTGTTGTTAGTTCCTGGAGGAGCTGTGGCAGCCTTCCCACACGGAGGAGAACACAAACCGTACACAAGCCAGTCATTTAAAACAATGGATCCCCGAGGATACTGCATGGGGATGCAATGTCTGTCACAGATTATAGCTCCGTTAAACTTTCAGTCCTATGGTGCATACGCTGCTCTAGTGTGCCTGGCGATTGCCCCAGATAGTCTGAGGCTATTTCTATACTGCATAATTGCCTGGGATCCTGGGCAGATGGACATGTGCTATCTCTGCTTGAGCTAGTGCTCCAGAAATAGCTAGGAGGCTGTTGTGTCACAGGTGGTGGGCACAGGCAGCGGCATGGGCTAGCCACCCAAGTTCAGACTCAGGGGGTCCTGCAGGCTTGCGCTTGCGTGGCTAACCCATGCCACCGCCCGCGCTGCAATGTCTGTGCTGCTATTTTTAGCATGCTAGCTGGAGCAGAGCTAGTGTGCGTCTGTCTACCTGGGCTGGGAGGGGAGGCTTGGTCCCAGCTGCAGTGTAGATATACCCAGTGAGGGACCCTACCATGCTTCTCCAGTGCCTGTCTACAACACTCCCCCAGAGATTCCCAGGGCTGCTTGGCTCTCCATTACTGGCCCATTGCTCCTGGAAGCTGGCTCATCTCTCCCCAGTGCTGTCTCGGTGTGTTGGGCATGCAATAATGCCCCAGTCAGCAGTGGGCATAGGGGACATTCAGCCCCTGCTATTCGTGACTAGCTGGAAGAGGCTGGCACTGACAATGTGATGTGCCATCTGGCCACAGATGCAAACTCCTGGGATTTCCCTCCCATCACCTCACACATGCTGCACTCTGAGGCACACAGCCAGCTTGGGGCCAGGGGTGAGGAGTGGGGAGAGGATCTGGCTCAGCAGGCATTGGGCATGCTGCAGCAGCACTAAGAAGGCTGAAGAAACCCTTAGCAACTCTTAGTCAGAACCTAGCTTGGGAGCTCCTACTGTACGTGCAGCCTGGCACTGAGACAGGGTGTGAGCATGTGTTCGTTTGCAAGGGAGAGCGGTGATAAATGAACTCAGGTAATTAATTCCCACTCCTGATTGTATGTTTGCTTTTCAAAGTGTGCCCACTCCGATTCTGATTTATGGAGTTCCTTGGACATGGCCCAGGCCTGCCTCTACCGGACATATTTTTTTATCTCAGTTATTTAACCAGATCTGTTAATGGAACCTATCGGAAGGCCTGAACTCAGGAGAGCATTCATAGCAAACAGATTATTCATAAAGTATCTCTGAGTTGGAAGTGTCTTCCGTTAACATAGCTGCATCCACACCAGGGGTTATGCAGACCTAGCTGTGATGCTCAGAGGGTGAAATTGTTCACAGCCCTGAGTGATGTGGCTGGGTTGATTTAATTTGTAAATGCAGACCAGGCCTTAGTACCTCTGCTGTATGAGCTGGATTCCTTGCTTGGGGAGGCTGGTTCTCCAAAGGCTCCCATCTTGTCTCTGCATATGCCCTGCAGACAGCTCTGAATCTCTATTTCACGTCACATCTCTTCTTCCTCTGACGTGGTTACTTAACACAGCTTCATGGCTCTCAAGGCATGTCACCCCAGGCTTGCTTCCTTCTTCACACCCATAGTCCTCTCTCTCCAGGTAACCTCAAGAATACACCTTTCTAAGCCTCCCTCTCAAGCTTTCAGAGTGGTTCAGTGGTGGCGGCCCAAAGAGAACAATTAAAATGGCTGGAGGCGGGGGGCGGGACTGAGATGGCCCACCTCGTCTGTGCTGGAAAGGCACAAACTCCCTGTGGAAGCCAGAGTCACATCAGGCGTCTCACTGACAGGCTGGGCAACCTCCTGCAGGCTCAGAAACCCTGCACATGGGTGGGACCACCCTGATGTGAGCTGAGCCTGAGCAGGTGCTGTGTCTGGAAGTTACCAGGAAAGAGTCTGATTGACGTGGGCAGGCAACCAAGCTGAAGGGTCCAGAGAGCCTGCACATGGCTGGGACTGTCCAACCTGTGAGCTGGGGCTGAGCCTGAGCGGGGACAGGGATAGTGGGAGAGCGCTGGCTGCAGGGTGTCAGGTTACAGCTGCTGGTGGAGAAGCCACCCTGGAGTTGCTCCCTGCAGTAGAAGGGAAGACCCTGTTTTTCTCTAAGGTCACTGGGCTTGAGACTAACCTGGAGCCCCGAGCTCCACAAAGACGAGACTGAGCCCTCAGGCTCAGCTGCACTGGTGAGGACTGCCAGCTGAGCCTGGGAGGGCTCACTGCACTGGAAGCAAGGAATGACCAGGCCTTGAGGTCACCCGAGGCCCACTCCACCCAGAAGGGGGTGAGATTGGCTTCTTAGTGAAGGGCACCATCCTTCTCCTTGACCTTACCAATCAGCTAAGTCACAGTGCCTAGCACAATGGGTTCCTGGTCCATGACAAGAGCGCCTATGTGCTATGGGAATACTAATACTAACAACAATTCCTGTTGTTATTTCCTCGTTGTGAGCTTTGGAGTACTTACAGGAAGGAGTTACCTTTTCACCTGCCTTATTTTACCCCTATCGTTTCCTGGAATAAAACATTTGCTTAACCTTATCTCTTCGTCCTTGGTTTCTTGAACTGACACATTTTGTAATGTTCTAGAGGTTGTAGGGGTTATCTGGTAGTGTACACACCTGGCCTCTAGGAGGAGGTATTGAACACAAAGAACCCAGGGCTCATGGGTCCCAAGGTGGGTTGCTGAGACACTGAGGAGGGGGAATAAGGGGCTCCACCACTCTTGGGGATTGGGATGCCCCAGGAGGGAGCTACATATGCCGGTACATTAAAAAGCAGTTGAGCAGATAATGATGCTTCCACACTGATATCAAGGGAAGCCTTAGGAGTGAACTGCTCGACAGGAGGTGACGAAGGCCTGGGTGTCTCTGGTAAGGGTTGAGCTAGAGTGTTTCCAAATACCTTTGGGAAGGTAACAGCCTCTCTGGGACACTGCTCACAAACCCACCGGCCCTGTCTTTGCTTCTCCTCTGGAGGAGGCCAGACATCAAATCCTTTGGTCAGTATAAATCTTTGCACCTCCCTGCCAAATGCATATCTGGACTGACGGATCTCTCACTGCTGCAGGAGGCAATGATTCTATTCTGAACTCTCAGGAGTTGTGCTGAGGTAGCGCCCAGGAGCTGAGTCAGGGATCACGGCCCCGTTGTTTTAGGTGCTGTTCAGCCTCATAACAAAAAGACAGTTCCTGCCCCGAAGACCTCACAGTCTAAATAGAAGGCAGTGATAATGCTGTGATTATGAACAGTGAGATCAGTGGCAGGCACAGCATACCAACTGCCTCACCAGTGTCAAGTTTTTTCCTAGGCATCATGGTAGAGGAGAGCCATAAGGAGAGATGTGGAGGAGGACAATGAAGTGGTTTTGGAGATATTTATGGGCAGCCGCTCCTCGGTACAGAGGCCGGGACTCCACTTCTCAATACGCTGCATTTGAGCCACTTTGGCAGGGCAACATCTATTCTTTGCATCTTATTCTCTTTCACTTAAGGGCAGAGTTACTCCGCTGAAGTCAAGGGGAGTTACAGCAGTGTAAGCAAAATGAGAATCTGGCCCTTTAATTCCTACTGTGAGTTCTGGAAATGATTAGTAGACCAGTCACCAGACACAGACACTGGTCATTCCCAGGTCATTTCTGTCTCATATAAGTAACAGTTAAGCCACTCAGCTAAAGCGTCAGGGCTGCCCTGCTCTTCATAGAGTCATTGGCACTTGTGCAAAGTTAGTGAGTATAAAATGCTCAGACTTGAACATGCCCACACACTCTCTTTGCATGAGTGACCATGTCTCCTCAAGGTGCAGGGTACGGGGAGAATAAGACCCAAGCATTCACATAATAATTCCTTAAAGCAAACAGAGAAACAGAACAGAAACAAACAAAGAAATTACATGCCACAGAGAGACAAGGTAATGTGTGTTCCAGGAGAACCAGCCCTTACATGACTGAGAGCAATCTCATAAAAGTCTGTACGGGCCAGGTGGCAAAATAAAATAAAAAAGCCAGAGAGGTTAGTGCTGGTGAAACATGCTGGCTTGACAGCCCTGGCAACCGACAGTCTTGGTAGCGCCAGCACAATTTTACTGCTCCACCAAGGGGCTCCAGTGTTGTGAACGCCCCAGAATGGTCTCAACTCTCTTGCTGGTCATTCATTCTCCGTGTCTTTCCCTCTGCCCACACACAACTGCCCTATTCCTTCCTTGGTAAAGGGATGATACCCAAACTATCCTGCTTGATGTCTGGCTAGCAGAATCTCCATCAGGGAACTTTTTCACACATCAGCATTGTTTCTCTCTGTCCCAGTCCCTCTCCCAGGGTAAGCGCTGCAGCTCCCTCCAGTAACTGCCTATTGGCCATCTGCACATTGATACTTGGCATCTGGCCTGTGTGGATGGTCCCCATCCATCCAGTCAGATTTCAGGAATTTTCCAAGTCATCCACTATGATCTTACAACTGAAATACATCACTGTGCAGCTGGGAAGAGTATGTGACTGACGGCACATAGTAGGTTTTGCTTTGAAACTCTGTTCCTTTTGAGTCAAGCTATGTGGTGCAATTGTAAAATTTCCCTAGTTTACCAATGACAACAAAAATCTCTGCTGTATGAGCAAGCCATATAGTGTGGAATGCTAGTTGCTTGAAAACGTATCTTCCCCCGCCATTTAATTAAAGATCTGTATTGTATGTTGGAACAGCTCCCAAGGGCAGAATTAGCCATGTAGAGGGTTTTCTTTTGGAGGGGACTTTTACTGTATGATGGATAATCTGGGAAGAAGTTCTTAGTCACACATCCTTAGATCTGCAGATTTGACCAAGTGGTTCCAGTAAGCAAACTGATCTTTGCAGGCCTGTAAGAAGGATGTCTTTGAAAGCAGAATCAACACTAGTTCTACCCTACCTGCTACATTTCTAGTCACTGTACTCTACTCTGCTTCATATAGGTGCATCAGCCTAACCTGGCAAAAAATGTGACACGTGAACACCCTGCTGTCACTGGGCAAAATAACTCACATACGAACATAAGAATTGCCATACTGGGTCAGACCAATGATCCATCTAGCCCTGTATCCTGTCTTCCAACAGTGGCCAATGCCAGATGTGTCAAAGGCAATGAACAGAACAGGGCAATTATCAAGTGATCCAGCCTATGTCGTCCAGTCCCAGCATCTGGCAGTCAAAGGCTTAGGGACACCCAGAGCATGGGCTTGCATTCATGACCATCTTGGCTAATAGCTATTGTTGGACATATCTTCCATGAACTTATCTAATTCTTTTTTGAATTTTGTTATAGTTTTGGCCTTCACAACATCCCTTGGCAATGAGTTCCACAGGTTGACTTTGCATTCTGTGATAAAGTATTTTTTATTTTTGTTTTAAATCTCTGCCTGTTAATTTCATTGGGTGACCCCTAGTTCTTGTGTTATGTGTAGGGGTAAATAACATTTCTCTATTCACTTTCTCCACACCATTCCTGATTTTATGGACCTCTGTCATAACCCCTCTTAGTCGTCTCTTTTCCAAGTTGAACAGTCCCAAATTTATTAATCTCTCCTCCTATGGAAGCTTTTGCATACCATTAATCATTTTTGTTGCTCTTTTTTATACCCTTTTCAATTCTAAAAAATTTCTGGTTTTTGAGACGGGGCAAACAGAACTGCATGCGGTATTCAAGGTGTGGGCATACCATGGGTTTATACAGTGCCATTATATTTACTGTCTTATTATCTGTTCCATTCCTAATTGTTCCTAACATTGAGTGGATGTTTTCAGAGAACTATCCACAATGATTCCTTTAAGATCTCTTGCATGAGCGGTAACAGTTACTTTAGACCCCATCATTTTGTATGTACAGTTGGGATTATGTTTTCCAATGTGCACTACTTTGCCTTTATCAACATTGAATTTCATCTGCGGCTTTGTTGTCCAGTCACCCAGTTTTGTGAGATCCCTTTGTAATTCTTCCCAGTCTGCTTGGACTTAACTCTCTTGAATAATTTTGTATCATCTGCAAACTTTGCCACATCACTCTTTGCTCCCTTTTCCAAGTCATTTATGAATATGTTGAACAGCACTAGTCCCAGTACAGATCCTCTCCATTCTGAAAACTGACCATTTATTCCTAACCTTTGTTTCCTCTCTTTTAATCAGTTACTGATCCTTGAGAGGACCTTCCCTCTTATCCCAGGACAGCTTACTTTGCTTCAGGGCCTTTGGTGAGGGGCCATGTCAAAGGCTTTCTGAAAGTCCAAGTACACTATATCCATCGGACCACCTTTGTCCTCGTGTTTGTTGATCCCCTCTAAGAATTCTAATAGCTTGGTGAGGCATGATTTCCCTTACAAAAGCCATGTTGATTCTTCCCCAACAAATTGTGTTCATCTATGTGCCTGGTAATTCTGTTTTTTACTGTAGTTTCAACCAGTTTGCCTGCTACTGAAGTTAGGCTAACTGGCCTGTAATTGCCAGAATAGCCTCTGGAGCCTTTTTTAAAAAGTGGTGTCATATTAGCTATCCTCCAGTCATCAGTGCTCTTCAGTGAGTATTACCCTCTGTGCCTGATCCAGAGGGTGAGAGTCAGCTAGAGATGCCACACAAGAAGTGCTTTAGCTTGAGCTGTAGAGGCGCTTAGCTTCGGAGGTCCCAGGTTCACTCCCTATTGATGACCATGAGAATGGTCATTACATCACATGTTTCTAGGAGAGCTAGAAGAGAGTGCTTCCTGAATGTCCCAGCCTAATGATGGGTAGATGCTAAACAAACGACGTCTTAGATAAGAAGTGAGGAATAAAGATAAACAAAACTTTATGGCTGAAATTAAAACACCAATCCAAGATGGATAGTGGGTAGGGTGCAAATATTTCTCCCTGTAACTAGCAACAGGAACCTTCCTGAAGGCAAGGAAAACACAGCATGGAAAACAGCTGCAGAAATCTCCAGGGTACCATCTTCATCAGATCTTATGAGTTCTTCAGGAAAAAACTGAGAGGTAAGCGTGTCATGTCTCCTAAGGATTCAACCAACCAACCAACCCAAAAGAGATCCTAAAATATGTCCCACAGTTCTATAGAAAGTTCTTCAGAGACAGCCTGAGTTTCACATCCTGGCTTTTATTCATGCTCATGCAATCTTTGGTGCCTCGCTCTAGTATTTATGCCTGCAGGTGATGACATTTACATGCGAAAATACTGTCACATGTGCACTGATGCTGCAAAGCACTTAGGCACATGAAGAGTACCACTGAAATCAGGGCTGAATGCTTCAGTGCTTTGCTGGATTGGGGAGGTAGTGCCCAGGAAAATATATGTTCATGGAAAATTGCAAGTGTGCCGGCAGAGGCTGGGCTAAAAAAACCAACAAACTACAGGAACTGCTAAGTAATGGGTTGGCAACTTTCACTTAACTGTCCTCTCTGGAGGGTGAGCCACCATTGCTCAGACAGTGACCACAATTGGCCACTGACTTGCACACAGAGACTAGTGTGGCGTGGAATGGAGACTGACCTCACATGTTTATAAAGCTTTCAAGGACCTGATGGCCAATGACCTTTTCTGTTCCTTAATGATTTTCCAGGATCAGTGAACCCTAAGTCACAGGGACATTTTTTCCATTGGGAAGGTGGGAGAAGGGTTCTACCAAAATCCTTATCAGAGTCGCCCCAATTGTGATGGCGCAGAGCAGATCTGAGTGGAAAAACTGGAGACCAATATGGCTGTGAAGGAAACCTGAAAAAATGTGAACCAAGTGTAAGTGATGGAGAGCTGAATGACTCTGCAGAGAGCCTGGAATAATAACTCTGAGAGGTGTGAACTGCCCCATTCATCTCACCGTGAGGTAAACTCAAATGCTCAGTCATGATCATTTAAATGTCAACATCATTAACGATTTCTTTCCTCGTGTATAAGAGAGGAGAGGGAGTAGATCCACAGAACTGACTGAGAGTGACCTTTCATTTTGGCGTCACAAATGTGTGGCGTTTTGTGAGATACCATTATTGGTTTCTGTCCCCAGTCAAGAAGGAATCAAGGAGTCTAGCAGAGCCCATGGGGATATTCAGGACCTCTTCAGGGCAAAGGCCAAGAAGCCTAATGGATTCAAGGAGCACATGCCAATGTATTTTGAACATCTCCCATCTATTGTGAATAGCACTTCCTTTCTGGTGAGTCACCTGGGCAGAGCCCATTTTGTGGGTGGAGCTTGGAAGAGGACCTCTGCTTTTTTCTCCCCCTCCTCGCTCCAACCTGACCCCTGTGTTTGAGAGACCGAGTGACTCAGCAGTTCTCATTTGGAACACTATAGAGTTCTGAGCGACATAGCTGAGCTTCGTGAGTCCCTTGGCACGTGGAATTCCATAGGTCAATGGAGGATGGTTAGGGACTGCATTTCCCAGCTGGTAAGGACAAAATGGCTTCTCACTAACTCCTCTGCTATCAGCGCATTCAATATGCTTCTACTAAACCGCAAAGAACCACCCAACCCTTTGGGATTAGCTCAGCCCGTAAGGGGATTGAGGACGGGATGGAGTAATGTGACCTGCTTTATTCTGGAGGCACAAGCAGGGGTAAACCTCTTCCTGTAAAAACAGTACCTAATAGCAGAGCCAGGGCTAGCAGTCCCAGAAGCCCAGTGACCTCTCCCCAGGGACTAAGAGAGGATGACTTTCAAAAAGCATTCCCCTGTTGCACACGCACAGTTCTGGCTGTTCAAAGAATTGTACCCACCCTGTACCTGACTGTGCACCTGCTAATCAGCAGAGCTTGCCAGGGTCAGTCCTTGGAAAGTGTGTGCGGAGGTGCCTTCACATATAAAGTTGTGCACCCATTCTAATGTCAATCATGCAAGCAGTGGGCTTTCGGGGTGGTTCTGTATATTCTGTCCCTTCTGTGTGCAGATGCTGGAATCCATTAATCCTGCACACAAGTGCGAGTGCTCGAACAGGACATGGTCAGTTGTTTGTGTCTGTGCAAGTGGAGGCCAGTGTGCAAATCAGGCTTTGGAGGTGAAAATCCCAGCCCTGGGAGGGGGGTTTCTGGGGTGTTAGGAACCAGCCTGGAGAATGTGGGAGGAAAGACTGAAAGAGGGAGTTCAGTGGCCTTCCCAAATGGAAATACAAGAACCCCCTCTGAGTCCTCAAGACCCTAGGCCTGAGTCACCACTGCCCTGCAGCTTGTGGGGCAATGTACAGCAGCGCAGAGTGGGTGGAAAACAAGAAAGGGAGCGTTGCATACCTGCTTTGTATTGGCTCACGAGGTGCTGGACAGCAGTGAATCAGGTCCTCTGTTGGCCTGCTGGGTTTTATTTAGCCATGAGAGGGCATGGTCAGGTTTGCCTCATGTGCACAGTGGGCCCTGTCTCCAGCCAACAAGGAGCACAGATCCATAGCAGCTGGTAAACAAGTGTTATTATTAAGGGACCCTCAGGAAGAGGTTAAGAAATACAGTGTCGCCTGTGGAGAACAACTGGCAAATAAACAGTTGTCCCTGGTCTCCAAGGACAGCCATGCACTAAGGAATCTCCTGTGTCCTCTGTGGGAAAGGCAAACCAAAGTCCTCAGGGTGGTAATAAGATGGTTCCCTTGCCTCACAGGAGCAAATAAACAAGTCCCTTCTTGCCAGGGTTAGATTTCCAGGATGGCTTCTCCTTGGCTGGGCCATGAAAGCTCCCCTTTCTCACTGACGGGAGTAAACAAACACTAGACTTCATCCCTTGGCTTCAGGACAGGCCCATGTAAATCCCCTGATCAGTGTAGGAGGAAGTGCCTCCACCCTCTTTATGGCTGCCTCTTCATGAGCCCAAGATGAAAGCCCCTCCCTTCAGTGCCTGGAAGCTCAGGCAGTCTTTATGGGGTGTGGCAGGTACTTAGCGAAGGAGTTTAACCCCTTCACTGTCCAGCTAGGCACATATATCCCATTTCAAGCCCCCATATATCTCCTGCCACCAGAATGTGTCGCTATGGAAGCTAAACCCATTAAAATGCCTAAGAGGTTATTCAAAGGAGGAGAAGGTACACAAAGTCAGGGGAAGAAGAGCACCTTCCTGCGCAGATGCATGGGGGGAATGGAGATGGTTTATTCGCTCCAATTTGTAGGGATTGTCTATATTACATTGTGAACTGAACTTCTTGAATTTCAAGGAGACTCAGTGGCTGCAGAGTTTGCCCAATGGGCATTGCCCCGACGCCTCCTGTGTAGTCACCTCAGTGAGCATGAAGGGAGGCTGCTCCAGCAGTACTCCAGGGCCAACACAGAGCAGAGGTCTGGTGAATGGAGGAGACAGACAAGGAATCCCAGACTGCTCTGAGGATGGCCATCGTATAAGCACCTGGCCTCCTGTGGTGTCCCAGAACCTCCTTTTCCATTATACCAGCCAAACTGAAGGATACAAGACTTCCCAGCTGCACATGGGACTTTATGTGGTTCATTTTAAAAGCAAATTGTCTATAAGAGAGAACCTGGGAGCTTGCAGAGAGAAATTGCTGAAGGCTCCCTTTCACAGCCAGATAGAGGCAACTAGTTAACTGTTGGTGCGATGTCCATATAGTACCACATCACAGGGCTAGGACAGTAGACTCTGGAAGCAATAGTGCTGAAGCACTGTAGTGAGATTGTACTGGGTGTTGAGAGACTATCAATATTAATACACCTAATGGACTCTAGCTGGTAAGAAGCTTGATACTTGGCTGCATTTGTTGTCAAATTCAGCCCACTTTACAAGCTACATTAACTAGGTGATTCCCTTTCTGAATATAGCATAAGTATTCTGCTTTTCTGTGGTTTTATAGGGGATTTTTAATTTAGTAATCAATATAGGGTGTACAGCTGTAGCAACAGTAAGATCAGGATTAAGGGACATCAGCAGCGCGATTGGGGTGACCTTAAACTAGAACTGCAGGGGGGAATAGAAGACAAGATTGAGGGACATAGGCAGAGCTGTGTGCGTGATGAATCCAGGGTAGGAATAGCAATGGTTGCCACAGATCAGGATTAGGTTGCGTCTGCAGAGCTATTGGGGCAATAAGATGGGGGTGTTGTAGGGGAGGAGTGAAGTGGATTGGCAGAGCTGTACAGGATGCATTTCCTAGCTGAAAGTCCAACTCTTTTGCTGTTTGCCCACCACTAATTAAGATGCTGCTGTTTAACGATGCCTTTGAAAATATTCTCCTTTCAAGGGAGACAAACGTTCACATATGCAAGAGACTGAGAGTGCTGGCGGGACCCTGGCAGAGTGTGGGGAGAGGGTGGGCAAGCTTCCCTGGCTGAGCTCTGCCAATGCAAATCTCCACATGCAGCTGAGATGAGGCCAGAGGAAACCAGGAGCGTTTCCGCTGGGTTCCCACAAGAGCAGGAGCTGTGGCTGTGCCTCCCATCACGTCTGCCCACATGCAGCAGAGTTTGTATAAGGCATGGATAATGGTTACTCATTGATGGCTGGCACAAATCCTAATGGCGCAGCCAGGTGTGGAAACTGGCTTCTCTCTCGGTCTTTGTCCTGATAATGACAGACCCTATTTTAAGTGTAAGCTCCTACCTGTGGTTCACAGGGGGCAGGCAGAGCATTAGTGACCCTGACCGCCAAATAGGGGGTAGCAGTCTGAGTGGGGCCCTTTGTGTGTCCGTGGCAGCACTAGCCACCTTGAGGCTCAAACAGCTGGCAGTGGGAAAGGGTTATGCCATCACCGTGGAGACTGTGAAAGACCAGGGAGCCATTTCAGCTGTCCATTTGCTGATAACCCAGCAGAGCCTTGGCCGGGGCTGGGGGGAGGAAAGCACATGCTGGCCCCCAAGTGGCAGGGCTGGATCTGGTCTTCCACACAGAGTGGGAACATAGCATATACTGGGGAAGCACCCTTCAATCCTTCCTCTCCAGCCACTCAGAGAAGATTTCCCCCTCTGCCTAAGCCTCCATGCTGGCTGCTCATTCCCTTCCACGCTGCTCTCCTCCTAAGCACCGTGAAACAGCCCTCCGGGCCAAGTTCTCCACCTTCACCTTCTCCCACACGCCCTCCCGAGACTTTGTTCCTCCCAAGTTCTCTCCTGGTTGCCACACCCTTAATCTTATTTTCCCACTCCAGGCTCCGTGACTTCTTCCATGTCACCCCACCCCCTGGGAGCAGCCTTCCTGCCTCCTCCCTCTCCTTCAGGTGCCTGCGGGTAAGCCACGCCTGTCTGGGCACCCACAGCTTGCCCTGCCTGGGCTTCCCCACTGGCAGGGCTTCAGGACAGCTACAGTTCACCTGTTGCAAAGTGCTGTGTGCACTCAGGGCACAGCACAAATGACAACAAATCCTAATCACCTTGTGGGGAAAACAAATCTGCCCTGGAAAATATAGCACTGAAAGAGGAGGAGGAAGGAAGCAGCAGCATCCCAAAGAAAAGGGGTAGGGAAGAACTAATGGAGAGGGGGTCCCCCCATATATATTTGGGGTTGAGGGAGCATTCGGGACTTGCGGGTTTCCTGCTGTTTTTCCTGGGCTTCCCTTCCCAGTTAGCTAACTCTGCCCTCCTGTCATCTCTTTGCATGGCCAGTCACTCGGGTATGTCCACATGGCAAGCCGAATCTGGTGGCAGCGAGTCTCTGAGACCAGGTCTACAGACCTGCTCAACATAGCTGTGTAGATATTGGGGCTCAGGCTGGAGCTTGTGCTCTGAAGCCTGGGGAGGGGGAGTCCCACAGCTGGCAGGGTGGCTCCAGAAGCCCGTCGCTATGCTAAGCGATAATAGCACGGGTTTCTTGCTGACTGTATTGACACACTGAGATACCGGAGAGATGCCTGCAAGCCTGGCTGTCTGCTTAAGCACCTCGGCATGCCAAGGAGCGGGTATATGGTGACCTTCACCATGCATGTAAACATTGCCTCAGCCAAACAAAGTGCATCCTCCTTAGAGCAACTTGCAGCTATTGTGGGACTCACAGCCACAGCACTCCTCCCACAGAAACATTGCGAGCCATGCCAAACACCTTGGACATGACCTACACTCTGCCCAGCCATGCCCCACTCTATGGGTAAGTCTGCCCTGCAAGGGAAGGTGTGGGTGTAGCATGGTCAGGCATGCCCAGGCTAGCTTTAATCTAGCCAGAGTGCAAGCCTGCCAGGAACCCAGGGTACATACTTGGGCTGCTAGCCCATGATGCCACATCTGCACTACTAGTTACCCATACTAACTACATTAAAGATAGCAGGTGTATACAGCCCCATAATGAGGGACACTTACCTGCAGCACTGCCTAATATCCCAATGTTCAGCCACCACACCTGCTTGGAGTGACAATCATCACCACCCACATTCAGCTGATTTCTGATGAATGCTTATGGAAAAGAAAAACCCAGCATAAGGCAGGCCATAGTGCAGGGTGGAATGTGGACACCAAGCATACAGAACAGCTCATCTCTTAAGCATGGGTCAGTGGGAATCACCTATGAAAATGAAAATTAAGCATTTATTTCATCCTTTTGTGTTGTTGGCTGTTATCCAGAAGTTGATTCAAAATTGTCCAATGAGCTTTTCATGCAAACTTGTTTTAGCCAACTAGTTGCTTCAGCTATTTGCTGTAAATATGGAGTGTAATTAGCCATCCAAGTCTTGTGGTATTTTGTCTGTTCCCTGATGGGAAGACTGTAATTTTTACAATGATAAAAAATAAAAAATAAAATCAAAAGAGCTCTCAGGATAGTTGCACAAACCCGGGAGGTGCTCCACCTCAACACCAAGGATCTCAGGACCCAAAATACCTGGCTCTCAGGGTCAACATTTTCCATGATCAGCAGCTAGCAGTATGGAAAATAAGTGTGTGGACAGGGCCAGACTTCCCAGCTGTGAAGAATGAATGAACTCACTGTGGAATGAGCTGTTTTCAGAGTGGAGTTTCCAGAATAAATTACGCTGGGCATTCCAGTAGTACCACTGGAGGTGTGTAACAGTGCCCAGGGGTTTCCCACCATGCCTCCTGCCCTCCATACTTTGGCCCATTGTCTTTTTCCCGTTTGAGTTGCATCTGATTGTGTCTTGGCTTTCCCTTCTGTGCCTGGAATTCTTCTCTTTTCAATGTCCATGTTTTCCACCCATGGAACCCTCCCTAAAATTTCATCATTTTAAAATGTTTCCATTTGTCTCCCCCAGTTTTTTTGATTTAATCTTATATTACAGCCATGCTCCAAGGCTGTATACCGGGGGCCAGACAGACATAGGAAGAGAGAAGCCCTGCTTCAGAAAACTGACACTATAACCCCCACCCCCTTTCCCCAAACCTCTCTCTCTCTTCTAGCCCATTCTGTTCTGTCACTTAGCCTTTCTCCCCTTTCTATTTTTGTTTTCCCTGTTTCACGCGCCCATCCTTTCCCCTCTGTGTCCCAGTCTCTCCCTCTCTTTCTACTCACCTGTGCTCCTCTCCCATCCCCTTAGTCCTCTGGCCCTTCCCTTCCTCACCACCAATCCCCACTCATTTTCTAGAGTGGGCGGGAGGAGCTTTCCACCTTCCCATGGCAGCTGGGCAATGTTTCAGCAGGTGAACAAGTGGCAAAGTGATGTTTGTGTGGGACCAGTGGGACGGTATTTGCTCAGACCTAGCTGATTTAACAAGAATCATAGGCATGGGGGGAGACACTCCTACTTATCCCTGATTTATGGCCTTTGTCTGTTCAGACAGCAAGCTCTTCGGGGTAGGGGCTGTGACTACGTGTATGTACAGAACCGGGCACAATGGGGCCTTGATCTCTACTTGCTCTGTAACACAAATAAATAAACAAATCGGAATCAGGTTTGGCGGGGAGAGAGCAGTCTCACCTCCCTCTCTCTCGGCTGCTGGGAATGAGATGATGCCCAGCATGCATGGGGGAAACCCCAGCTGACAATCAATCCAGACAGATATGAATTGCATCAACCCAGTAAAAGCTGCCATTCCTGTTGGCAGTTCTGTCATCACGGTTTTGTTTAGAAAGGTAAAGAGAACACGCAGAGAGGTGACAGCTGCACAAAGCTTCCCTCTGTGTGACTCAGTCATCCCTACCTTTGCACAGGGCACTCCTGCATCACAAGTGACGATGTCATCTGAGCAGCTTTCAGGAGCACCGTGG
The DNA here is from genome assembly GCF_965140295.1 of Lepidochelys olivacea. Taxonomy (NCBI): domain Eukaryota; kingdom Metazoa; phylum Chordata; order Testudines; family Cheloniidae; genus Lepidochelys; species Lepidochelys olivacea. Next base: position 149,457,584 of record NC_140413.1, on the reverse strand, counting down.
AGTTACTAGCAAAACAACCGAGGAGATGATAAGGACAAAGTTCAATGCACTGAGCTTGGCCTCCCCGTGCGAGTGAATGGAGGGGAAGGGAAGAAGGGAGATAAAAGACCAGGCCCTTTTTCATTCCCCTGGGGAAGATCCCACACAAGCAGTCAAAAGCACAACAGGGAAACCAGCCTTTATAATGCTTCCATGCCTTAGCCCCCTACAGCAAGACTGAACACGGCAAACCACCTCCCACTGGCCAGCCATGACATCCTGGGGCATCTCCCCAGTTGATGTCAAGTGTCCTAGCACCACGGACTCAAATGTGGTTATGACAATTGATACCAGCTGAGGATCTGCCCTCACTTTTTTGTTGGACCAGACAACCCCAATTTCTTTTGCACCAAACCCTTCTTGTTTCCTGTGATGCTGGCAAACCCCTTTGGCCAAACTCTTCTCTCACATCCACTTGCGTAAAACTGGTGTCACACCATTGATCTCATTTGAGTTACATCTGATTGACACTGGTGTAAGTGAGAAGAGAAGCAGGCCTCTTGTGTCCTGGCAAGGTCCCCACTTTGTGTGTTTGCTCCTATGAAAATTGCCTTCCACTGGCTAAAATGGCTGCAAAACAGAACTGAATGAATGCAGTTACCCCAGAGATGAAGAGCAGGTACTGGCAATATTCAATATTTTCATTAATGACTTGGATAATGGAGTGGAGAGTAGGCTTATAAAATCTGCGGATGGCACCAAGCTGGGAGGGGTTTGGAAGCACTTTGGAAGACAGGATTAGAATTCAAAACGATCTGGACAAATTGGAGAATCGGACTGAAATCAACAAGATGAAATTCAATCAAGGTAAGTGTAAAGTACTATGCTTAGGAAGGAAAAAATCAAATGCACAACTACAGAATGGGGAATAACTGGCTAGGTGCTAGCAGTGCTGGAAAGGATCTGAAGGTTACAGTGGATCACACATTGAACGAGTCAACAATGTGATGCAGTTGTGAAAAAGGCTAATAACATTTTGGGGTGTATTAACAGAAGTGTTGTATGCAAGACACAGAAGGTAATTGTCCCACTCTACTTGGCACTGGTGAGGCCTCAGCTGAAGTGCTGTGTCCAGTTCTGGGTGCCGCACTTTAGGAAAGAGGTGGTTAAACTGGAGAGAGTCCAGGGAAAGCAACACAAATGATAAAAGGTTTAGAAAACCTGACCTATGAGGAAAGGTTAAAGAAACTGGGCATGTTTAGTCTTGAGAAAAGATGACTGAGTGGAGACCTGAGAACAGACTTCAAATCAGTTAAAAGCTGTTATAAAGAGGACAGTGACCAATTATTCTCCATGTCCACTGAAGGCAGGACAAGAACTAATGGGTTTAATCTGCATCAAAGGAGATGTAGGTTAGATATTAGGATAAACTTTCTAACTATAAGGGTAGCTAAACTCTAAAATAGGCTTCCAAGGGAGGTTGTGGAATCCCCGTCGCTGGAGGTTTTTAAGAACAGGTTAGACACACACCTATCAGGGATGGTCTAGGTATACTTGGTCCTGCCTCAGTGCAGGGGGCTGGAGAAGATGACTTCTCAAGATCCTTCCAGCCCTACATTTCTATGATTCTATTTCTGGGTTGTTCAACTTCTTGATGATGTACTGGCTGAATTTGCTCACATATAGCCTTGCCCATTTAGCTTCGTCTCTGGAAATCTCGCTGTGTTCTTGCTCCCTAACAAAGACTGTGAGCATAGCCAGCTGATGATGGGAAAGGCAGAATGAAATAGGTTGCTTTTCCCTAGCTACATTAGCTCTGCTGTCTGGCTGGCAATATGTGACTGTGTTTGTAAAGTGAGCAGATGTGACCAGGAGACCCATGGTAAGCAGAGTTGCCATGAGCAGTGCTTTATGGTACCAGCACCTAGCACATTTACAGGGACTCAAAGGATCTGACATTATTTAATAGGGCCCCACGTCCCCGGTGAACTGTTGGACTCATAGCACTGAACAGTAAAGGTCTCAGTTTATCCACAGAATGGCAGAGAAGGGGCTAATTTCCCACACGCGCTGTCTCCTGCTGAGGTCCATCAATCTGAGATCCTCGACTGGTGTTAATGGGCATAGCCCCACAGTCAATGGAGCTATCCCCATCTGTGGATCTGACTCATAACCGATAAGGATCATCTCTGGAGGCCAAGAGGAGGCTCTGTAGCCTATTCAGCCCTTGGCTTTTCTGCAGACTGCCTGCAAAGATGCCAGCTAGTGCCAATGGCAATAGTGGGCTTTTGTGACATAGATGCCTGTCCACTAGGAGCACAACACAGTTTGTTCAATGGCCATCAGATGGGAACAACTTTTGGTTGCTACCAATTTGGGGTCAGATTAGACCCAGTGACTGAGGCTCTGTTTGCCATTTCTGGTTTCCTGAGACATCTACCCTCCCTGAGTCACAGTTCAGCTTGGTGTCAGGTTTGCTTTTCTCAGTGTAATACTTCAGAATGATGTGTATGGGAAAAGTTGCTTAAGAACGTGCTGGGGCTCCGTGTCACTCATCCCCTTTGGTAATGAAGCCATGAGGGGAACCTGCTGCCATTCTAGAGCTCAGGATTTTTACTAGTTATTCAACTGCTTCTGTGGAGCTGGTGGCATCGTCTCCAAGCAAGACGAGAGCTTCGGTTTCACTGTGAGTGCACATAATAAAACCACTGTGTAATTAATTCATGCTACACAATTCAGGGGCTGCAGGTCAGGAGTGAGGGGCCTGAGCAGAGCTGTGTGTGGGGATCCCTGGGCTGGGATAGTGGGGGGCAGTGACAGGACTGCATAGGGGGATGTTGCACAGCGCTTCCCTGCCTAGATCCAGGTGCCGCTTGCAGCCCCCTTTCCTCATTTTCAAGCACATACAAAAAGCAAGCCCTAGTCAGATTTGACTCTCTGCTCCTCCCCTAGTGGTGCAAGGCTGGGGTGAATCCAGGCTGCTTTCAGATGGCTGTTGGCATGATAGTGTGGGGAATCCCAGACTCCAGATTTGTTAGACACCATTGCCCATTTACAGCAGCCAGCATAACTTGTCTGTGTCCCAGCCTGCCTCCTTCTGCCTTACCTTCACCCGGCCCCTCTCCCAAGATGTGCACAATGGAACTCAGTCTCTCTGAAAAGCCCCATTTGCATGTGGGGGCCAATAACTATGCCCTATGACTCATAGATGAGATGGCAAAAGCCTCTTAGACCCTGCCCCGGGCTGGGCTGCTGCCCTTGGGACCTGATGGAGTGAGCCCAGAGGAACGTGCATGGCCCTGCTCTCTCTTCTTATTTAAAGGGATGGGCTCCCTTAAAACTAACGTTAAAACAATCCTGCTAATCCTCAGGCTATACCGTCAGATAAAGCAGAAGGTCAGTCTGGACCCTATGAAACCCTGCTAGGAATTCACACATCCAGGCTGTAGCTCTGTCACTCAGGTCTGGCCCGCAGCTCCCCCGATACCACACACACTGGCAATCATGCCAGTATCTGATGGGCCCAAATAAGGACTCAGATGAGACCAAACTCATATTCCCTCCACTCTGAGGCAAGATTTAAACCTAAAGGGGGTTAGGCCTGGTCATTGCTTGGAGGAGAGGCTTACGATCAAGATGCAGGCGCTGCAGGAAGAAATGGCATGCATGATTCATTAGGGGGCGCTCGTCACTTTGAGCCAGCTCTGAGCCGGTGCCCCATGGTGCTTGGGAACTCACCCTAGTTAGAGAGGCCTTATTTCAGATGAGATGCCAAACCTGCTTTCTTTGCTGCATTAAAGATCCTGTAGCATTTGTGCAATATATGTGGGGTTAATCCTGGCATCCTGACTAAATTCTATCCACCTGAGTTTCTCCTGTGTAAGGGATTCTTCACTTTTGGCCCCGGGGTGCTGCTGTGCACTATTGAACAGCTCGCATGTTCCACTCCAGATTTGGCTGCATTTCAATGTGGATGGAAGAGCTCTCAGTACAGTATATAATTTGAAGTGTAAAGTTTGTTGAGAGCTTTGGAACCTTTGGATCGCAGCAACTAGAGCTAGCAAACTGACCTACTAGGTCCTGCAACAGCATGGAGATGCAAAAAGCTGTCCAAATGCAATAGCTAGTGGATGGAATGCGTCACGTATTTAACAGCTGTTAATGGTTTTGCTGCCTAGTGGCTGGAGGCCTGGAAGTAGAAGCTCCGCTACAGTGAATAACTGAGAAATGAACGAGAAGTTTACAAGCATAAATTCTGTAAATGCCAAACCTGCTGTCTCTGCCCCAAGTGACGTCTGCCTCTCTTTGCCTGTGGCATTTTTCACAGTGCCATCACAGAATCTTGGTGCCCTGTGACCATTCCATACCAGGCCATCATACAGATACAACACCTAGCTAAGGAATTAACCCCCTGACCTGCTATTATTCATTCAGAGTGAAGTTCAGCCCCATGACAAGCACCCACAACAGGTCTTTTAGCCCCTTTAATCCCCCTTAAGCCCCCTGGGTTTGTGCAGGCTCTCTGAATCTCACCCTCAAGCATTTCAGTGCCTCAGTCTTTCGGAGCATGGGTTTGGATAGCCAAGTGACTACGTGTCCGTGGTCCAGTGTATGAAACTGCTGGAACTTTCCTATCACAGCAGTGTCACCTGAACGCCCTTAGCAGTTACACTACTGAGAGGTGACTCACGGCTTCCGTTCATCTTGTTTAAGAAGCTGCAAGTCAGGGTGTTTCTCCAAACCCCTTCATTCGGGTAAATTGGGCTGGAAGCCTCATGAGAGGAGCATCTCTCATGAGATTCCAGAGGCGGGGTCTGGTTCCAGCCAGCACAGGAAATACAGCGCAGAGGTGCATAATACTGTATGAAAATTCTTAACAAATCTCCATGATTTTTTTTTAAAAAGCACAAAAATCTCTGGCCTAGGAGATTAGGGTCAAGGTGGGAGGTTGGGTGTGAGATGATGGGGCGAGGGGGCAGATTTGGAGAGTGGGTTTAAAATTTGAGGTGAAGTTGGTTTTGGAGGAGGACTGAATTTGAGATTTGGGCTGTCGGCCTGGGGGGTTTGATTCTTTTTATCTTAACCCCTTTGCCCAGCCTTAATTAGCAATGATAATGTGAGAGCCAGGATCCTTGCAGGGAGGGAGCCAGACCTGGACTGCAGCGTAGAATTGAGGGGAGTCTCGGTACTTTGTTAACTCTGCAAGGGCACTCAGACCTGCACACTGCTGAGAAGGGCTGCGATGAATAGAATGAAAGTGGCAAAAGCATGATTTGTACAGGAGAGGCTCCGTTAGGTCAGTGTGGGAGGCTTGTGTCCTTGATTGAAAGGTCATGATTTCTTTTCCTTAAGCCACAGGGACGCAGGTTAGCTGGTGGCTGGAGCCACGGCTCAATAGAATTTGGGCCAACCCAAGATTAAAATTTGACCAGAGTGCTTGGAAAAGAGTGGGCATCTGGATCCCACAGTGAACCACCACAGGGTCTGTGGTGCTAACCCAGAGGCGCTGGTCGATGAGCTGTCTGAGAAGGCTAACGTGCCGGAAGGCACATGCTGCTCTTGTGTTTTCTGAGCACCAAGCCATAGGAACCAGGTGCAAGCCCTGTGAAGGGAGGGCAGGGGCTAAGCAGTTACCATCCTCTGTTTTATTCCCTACCAGCTGATCTGGACTGTATTCAGAGCCCTCAGCTGACGTTTGCTCAGCCTGCCAGCAGAGCCGTGCGTGTCACTCAGCACCGGCACATGCTGGCTCGCACGCTGCTAGCCGCACGTACGTGCCCTACAGCCCAGAAGGACCTGGCAGCCGTTAGTGTCCCGGTGTTTCTCCCACTCTTGTTGTCTGGCTGCCAGTCCACATGCAGTTTGGGTTTTTTCCCAATTTCACGACCGGCTCAAGGCAAGAGAAAGAGGACGCAAGGGGGAAAGAGTAACCCATCTGTCTGTCTGGAGAGAGATGCCCTGGCTACCACGACTCTGGAATTGCCTCCAAGGAGTCACTTCCCCACTGTCTGGATCATTGTCTTAGTTTATAAAGGGGAAGAGGATGGAATCTACATTTCAGCCACCCGCAAGATCCTAGTGCCGAAGCAGCATTAACTTACCGATTGAAAACTCTTTCCCTTGGTAGAGGCAGCTGGGGTTTTCAGTGCCCTCTTGTTCCACAATTCAACTCCGAGGATGATTCCAACAGGAATTATCCCAAGACATGCACAATACCCCATCCCATTCCCCCAGCTTCCTAACCGGAATGCAGTGCACCTTGGGACCCTGCCGCCAGTGCAGAATTCTGAAGCCAGTGCAGAATTCTGCCTATTAAGCAGATCAGCCCATTGGAGGCACTTTCAGCCAGCGCTCTGGGATCTGGACGAACTCCCTACAAGCTTCTGGGTGGAATTTAAGGTGTTGGTTTTAAACCTATCAAACCCTAAATGCTTTGGGCCCCGCTTGCCCGAGAGATCGCCTCTCTCCCCATGACGCACCACCCTGAGATCGGCAGATGCACTCTAGCCAGAGTCCTCTTGTAAAGCACGCGGGTTTGCTGCCCCGGCGTTCTCCCAGAAGGCTCTGGAGCTCATTTCCCCACTTGGTTTGCCAGGGCTCAGATTTGTAAGCCTTCTGGCCAGGCAGTTTTTTTCTTGGGCTATTGCAGACAGGGTGGGGGTTGTGGGGTTTGGTGGATGCTTAGGGACACCAATAACACAGTGAGTTTAATAAATGGGACTGCCCCTTTCGCAGTTCTGGAGTCTGGCCTACACAGACCCCAGTGATGTGCCGTAAGCGTTATTATTTGTATCACACGTATTTATATGTGTTTGTATTTGCCTCTCCTTCCAAGCTGTTGTATGTTTCAGTTTCACTTCAGATATGTGGCCCATTTCCATGGCCACGTCTAGGGCAGAGTCTCTAGTTCTGCCTCCTCTCTTTCCATTTCTAGTGCAGAGATTTTCTAACCTGAGGTCTGGGTACTAGCTCCCTGGAAGTCTGTGCTGGTCGTGGCTTGTTCCTTGCATTCTTCTCCGATAGAAAGATAGTCTGCTGTGTCTTTGTGATGGTGTTTTTTAGGACACTGTGATGGATCTCAATGCTTTCTCCTGTGGCTCCTTCTTCACTAGGAGTAAAAGTGCGTAGAGCGACCATAAGGCCAATGCCTCAGGACTCAAGAGTGGCATAAATGGAGAATAAGTGTGTGCTTAAAATCCACCCTGGCTCACAAAATGCTGTTCCTGCACTGGATCATGGCTGTTTGTACCCCAGATGTGGGCATGCCCTCCTGTTTCTCCTCTGGTTTTGTGCTTTGTATCTCTAACCCAGGAACTTTACCAGCACTTTCTTTGTTGTTGAACCGTAGCTCCCAGACACGCATTATCCCCTCTCCAATGATCTTTCCCATGTCGACTGGACCCATTGGTATTGAAATTATGATTAGAAGAGTCACTCCACCAGATTACAATTACAACCCGTAGTTCAGAGTGCGTCTTGCTTGTTTCCATAATGCACGTAGAGACAATAATTCTTTTGTTTCAGAAAGCTCTGTCGTCCTCCATTATATTTGCTGGCTGGAAGTACATTCCAGCCTCCTGCATAGCGTGAAGTCCGTTGTACTGGGGCGGCCGCTCACTGAGCGCCCCTTCGTGGACAGGGGTAGCTCTGCAGGCACCCTGACCCTGATAGCTCCCTCTTGTGGGCCCCTTAAGCACTCCACGCAGTCTCTGTTGTGGCTCACAGGACAACCTACCCAGTTCACCTAGTCCTCAGAGCCCTTCCTCACAAAATAATCCAAATTAAGCTCAGTGAGTCCCCAGCATAAAGCTCATAATCATAATTCAACAGTTCATACTGATTTCTGGTTCTTCTGCCACACCCAGAGCTCTTCCTCTTGCAGTGTGCTCCGCCAGTCCCAACCCTTTCTGGAGGAACTCAGCCCTCTGGCCCTGGCTTCCTTCAATTTCAGTGTCTCCCCTGTTCCGAGGGAGGAAGACAGTCTACATACTGCCCTCCTCCAGAAAGCTCCTCCTAATGGGCTGGAAGAGAGGGAAGCCCGGCGCCACCCTATGCTGTAGGACTCCTGATCTCAGGCCCTTAAAGGAACAATGTCCTGGGCTTCCCCGGAAGTCCAACTCCTAATTCCTTGGGACTGCTTCCTCAGTGCTGCTACCAGGCCATTTTCTGGGCGTTTATGCAATTCGATACCTGAAACAGGGTCTTCTGCCCCCCCTTGATTCTTAAGCGGTCGATACACCCCATTACACCCACCTCGTGAGCCCTGCCAGTTTTGAAACTAGGAAGTTGGCACCTCTTCTTGCATGAGTGGAGACTGTTAAGTTCAAGCAATCACCTCTGAGAGTAAGAAGCATATTTATGCTCTCTGAACTCAAAGTCTCTGCACCCTTCAGTGAATCCATGAGTTGCTCTCCAGTACCATCCTTCTTCTATGGTCTCTCATGTAGGACATTGAAAGAGATTCTCCTGTGGTGGCCAAGTCTTCATTTCTCTTCTCAGGTCTCTGAGGTCATGCTTATCTTCCTATAGAGGTATCATTTGTTCCCATGTGGTTGATAATGAGATGGAAATCCCCAGCATTCCTCAGGACACCTGGCCACCTTATGGTGATACCCTTTGTCCCGGCACCCAGCAAGGCAGCATGTATAATCCTATTTTCCTTATCTGTGTCATGGGCCGTGTAAACCAGGTGCCTGGCTATGGAATCGTCACGGAGGACCACTTGCCCCTTCTTTCTTCTTTGGCTTTTTTAGGTGGCTGCCTCTTGGTCATTGGTTGGGCCATTGACCTCCCTTCAGAGTTTGATCCTCTTCTATCTTGCCAATGGCAGACTTCCTCTTACTGATATTGCAACTAAATGGCTTCATATGCATTTCCCTGTTACTCCTCTTACAGTTTCCAATCGTCATTGATTCCACATCCCTCCACCTGCCTCTCTGCCCCAACCCTGTCCCTTTTGTCTCTGTCGCGTCTGACTTCCTTCGAGTCTCCGAGACTCCAGTGGCCAAGCAAACCTTCCCACCTTTTCCTTCAGTTTGGATTTCAGCCCTATGTACCCAGCATGGTCTTCATGCACAAACAGGAACATTACACACGCTCCATGTTGAGATGCCTGGGGTTGTTCAGTAGCTGTGCTTAAAGGTGGCGGTTGCTTCTAATGCCAAGGCACATTGCTGCTCATTGGAACCTGTAAGCATGGAGGTCTCTCCTCCATTGCCCACCTCCTGCTTTCAGAGAGTTTGCCATTTATTAACTCCCGCTTCCGCCAACTCTCTCCTTGTATGACTCCTCAGAAACATACATTAATGAAGTTTCACAATACCCTGGTGCGGTAGGAACTGCCAATATTCCCGAGAGATACAGAGCGACTATGGCTTTTGCCCAAGATCCCACTGCAAGGCTGTGGCAGAGACAGGAATTGAAGGCTGATCTCCAGAGTCCCAGTCCTGTGCCTTAACCACAAGATACTTCCTCCTCTCGTCAGGATGGGTGCCTCCATCACCAGCAGGAGAAACTGGTGGTGGCGGGGGGGGATGGGGGGGAAGATTCTGTAGACACAGAAATAGCTGGGTCATCAGTGGTGATGGAAAAGGACAAGGAGGTTTGCTGATTGGGATTAATTATGAGAATGTGCCTGGGTGTAGAGATTTTGTTTCAAAAGCATGTGTGTAAATAGACAAATATAATCGCCTGGAAGGTCTGCATCAGAGACCTAGGGAGGGTGGATAGCGTAAGGGAGAAAAGGAGACAGGCCAGTGCTAGCTCATCTCTGCAGAGAGCTGCAACATCTGCCCAAAAATAGCCTGCTGCCCATGATGCCAAGAGCAGCAAACCTTTGATAAACAGTTTATAAATAACCCCGGTGGGAAAGATGTCCCATCTCCCTCCACGGGACTCTTGTTTGTGTTGGAGTCAGTGTTTGCCTTCCAGTGACCCTGCCAGCTTTCCGACCAGCCCTATCGCTCATGTGACTCTCACTGTCAACACACAGGCCGGTCCCAAGGGAGGGAGAAAGATGCTCTCTAATTTTTGCTGCACTATGAGGCAAAGGTTTGGAATGGGCAGAAGCAGAGCTGGGGAGGAAGCCAGGTGGGGCACAAGACGTCATTTAGCTCTGCGGTTTCACACCCTCCGGGTGGCACAAGGGCACTGATTGTGTAAGAGGACAGTGCAAGCTGGTTTCCTGCAGGAAACAGAAGTCAGACCCATAGAAAACTGGCACGTCCCAGAGAGCCACAATGGTCCGTCTGCCAGGGGCAGCCAGCTCTGGAGGCTAGCTAGTTTTGGGAGGCAGCGTGTGCCAGTGGCCCGGGCACTGGGCTGGGAGCCAAAAGGATTAGATTCTGGTCCAGGCTCTGCTACTGATGTGCCATGAGTCAGCGTCCCCATCTGTAAAATGGGGATGAGACCGACACCCCTCCATCCCCCCTTTGTAAAGTGCTTTGGGATCTAAAGACAAGAACTGAGACCCCTTTCCCAGCAGGAGGCTGCCCCTTAGCACTAGGTTACTAGTAAATCTCTAAGTGAAAGTGTGTGTTTGGGGGTTCCCCGCTCAGGGGGCACAGATCTAGCCATGTACCATCCATTTTCTGTGCAGGCTTCTCACGTGTACTCACACACACCACACCCACCAAGCTATATATAGCAGCTATGCTTATCTCCTCGGTGGCCCAGTGGCTCTCAACCTTTCCAGACTACTAGACCCCTTGCAGGAGGCTGATTTATCTTATGTACCCCCAAGTTTCACCTCATTTAAAAACTACTTGCTTACAGAATCAGACATAAAATAGAAAAGTGTTGCAGCACACTATGACTGAAACATGGCTTACTTTCTCATTTTGACCATATCATTACAAAAAATAAATCTACTGGAATATAAATATTGTACTTACATTTCAGTATATAGTATATAGAGCAGTATAAACAAGTCATCGCCTGTATGAAATTTTAGTTTGTACTGACTTCACTGGTGCTTTTTCTGTAGCCTGTTGTAAAACTAGGCAAATATCTAGATAAGTTGACGTACCCCCTGGAAGACCTCTGCGTACCCCTGGGGTATGTGTACCCCTGGTTGAGAACCACTGCCCTGGCTCATGCATGTCCCTTCTTGTTCAGGACAGACGTGCTGGGCTGCTCACCATCCAGGCCCACCATACCAAGCCACCTCAGGGGGCTGGAAAACAACTCATGTTCTCCAAGACTGCGCAGCAAGGGGATGGGGTGAGATGAAGGCGGTCCTTCTGTGAGCACAGTCGCTCCGACATGGCGATCCTTGGAGAGCATTGGCTGTTCTGCTGCCAGGTGCTGGAGCCAACTAAGGTGATTAGGGGGGAAGCGAAGAAGGTGCCCTCTTTAATGGTCACCAAACTAGCTGCTCAGAGGAGCTGGCAGGGCTCCACGCTGCAAGGATATTAGAATTCTCCTTCCTCTTGTTGAAGAGACTCCTGAGTTGTCTGCTCAGAGCACAGAGATGAAAGAGAGACCTTCTTTGATGTGTTCAGTGACAGCCTCTCTACTGCTGAGGATATAATAATACTTAGCACCTCTCCAGCGCCTCCCGATGCTATTATTACTAATACGCTTTACTTGTGTCACTGTAGCACTGAGCTACCCCATTTGTACTCAGGCTCCATTGGGCTGGGGAGCTGCAGAGACCTGGCTCCTGCATCCAAGAACACTCTTTCTTAACACAAGAGGCAACCTGGTGAAATAGGGAGGAAAGGGCCTCTCAGGTAGGTCATTATTATTTATTGTCCCCTGTTAGAGATGGGGAAACCGAGGCACACATGCAGAGTAAGGAGCTAGCTCATGGGCACATCAGGCTGTGTAGAATTCACAACTTCTCCTCCAAGGCCCACACACTTAACAACTAGACATGGATGATTCTGATACTCTCCTTCTGCCTTCATCTAGTGTCTGTGAGGGTGCTGGTTGGCCTGATAAAGCACTTCATCTGAAAACTAGATTATTTGCTGCCCTGGGCTCCTATCTCACACAGCCCCCTCCTCCGCTACCCTCTGCCCCCAGGCACCACTGGGAGTCACAGAACTCAGACACTGAAGACAGAGTAGCCCCATTCAGTTCCATTTACTCTCCCTCTGGAGGGCCCGTGGAGGATTGCTCTCTACCGTCTGTTCTTTGCACCATCAAGGTTTAAACCCCTAAGCGATGGGTTCCCACCATCTCCTGGCTCCCATCTCACAGAGTGTTTCCTGATATTCAGTCTGCATTTCCCATGGTAGTTTCATCCCTGACTCCTAGTTCTACCCCTTGGCCTGTTCTAGATAAAGTCCTCTCCCTACATGGAGGTCACACCTCTCAGTCTTCTGCCTTTGCTACGTCCTTCTCCCCTCTCCTTTCGATCACTCCATGCCCACCTTGTTCTGACTGCCTCCCCCAGCCAGAGCTTGGAGAGTGACCCTGCCGTCAGATGTCCTGACAGGACTAGATTTACCGCCTTCAGCTTGGGAGGCAGTGGGAGAAGAGGGAGGTGGAGATTGTACCGTGTGCCCAGATCCATGGAGCACGAAGAGAGGCTGATGGAACTCACTGTCTTTGAAGGGTTTGGGGAGCAAGTGAGTCCAGAGAGCTGCTATTGAGAAGTCCTCATGCTATTTGTTGGCATGGGAAGGGCAGGAGCAGCCTGGATGTGTGACATTGATCAATTCAGGCATCAGTGGCCACAGAGTTTGGGAGCTCCCCTCTGGGCAGTAACCCCCAGGATCCTTTGCAAACCAGGTGGCCCTTTTCAGGCTTTCTTCTGGACAGTCAGATGGACCTGCTACCCCATACTCTCAACTTATCCTTCTGCTGCTCATGCTGTTTCCCAGCTACCTGTGTCTGCTCATCAATGCTGCCACCTGCAGTGTCCTATGCAGTACTGCGCTGGGCCCCGGGGGGGCTCCGAGGGAAGTGTATCAGGCAAAGGAGCATTTCTCCACGAGTTTGCCATCTGAGAGGGCCACATGCACAGCACAAGGGGAAGCAGCTGGTTTGACTCTGAGTTCACATCTGGTGTCCCTTCATTCAGCTTCTTTGGGCTGCATTGACCCCAGCCTGAACCCATGCAAGTCTGTCTGTCGCCTCAGCATGGTGTGGAAACATCACAGCACCTGGGGCTCAGAGGGACAGGACTAGCTAAATAACGATATACAGCCATACAGTTCTACCGTAATGCCTGGCATATTCCCACTGGAAGGATCTGACAATCTGGTCACTAGTTCCTGTGAATGCTGGCTCTTTGCATTTCACTCATCTTGGACAACTCAAACAGACGCGTTAGTTTCACGTCCTGCTTTGCCTATCCTGAGATGCCACTGAATTCAGGTTACAAACCCTGCAGGGGTTAAGTGCAATCAAAGGCTAGAATATTTTGCGAGAATGTTTCTGTTGCTACTAGGTTCTGTAAAACCCTTTTATTAACAAAACCTAAATGTTGCCGGTAAAGTATCTGACAATTTGAAGCTTTTGCCAGTATCACTGATGTTTTTGTGTAGGAAAATGTTCTTGGAAAAGCTCCTAGAAGCTCAGAAATGGGTCACCGAGAGCTCAAAGAATAAACCTAACCCCGAGCTGAGAAAAGCTCTTTCCAGCTTCATTAATCTCTCCAGTGCAAATGATGGAATCCCAGGGCCAGGAGGAGAGAATGGATGCCACCATGTGGCAGCAAAGTCCCAAATATGAAGCTCATGAGCACTGATGGAGAAGTTCAAGGACACCTGGCGTAGTGCCCAGGGCAGAGGAGAGACTAAAGTCCATTCTAATGTATCACTCACTGAACACGCAGAAACTCCACTGGGAACTATGCCCTGATGTTAACATGATGATGATCTGTAATACTAGCACCTTGTGCCTATCACCACACACAACTCTCAATCATCTCAGATCAATCATCTGCTCTGTGTAGGCAATATTGATCCTACGAGTTTGCAGCCCAAGGAATTTGCCACAGAAACCACTGTTTGCCACAGAATTATGCCCCAGAACCCAGTATCTCATTATCCAGAATTACAATATGAGGGATTAAAAACAAGCAAATTAAAAAAATAACAGGAGTTCTGGAAGGGCTAGAAACGCCATGGCTTCAAGGCATAAGACAACTTCTAACTAATGAGGATTGGAGAGAGACTTTCTTGGCGAGCAGATTATTCCATAACTGCCTGCTGTGGGGCCACATGCATCTTTCTCTGAAGCAGTTGTTGTTGGACACGGTGGGAGACAGGATACTGGACTAGATGGGCCCCATGGCTGATCCAGTCTGGCGATCCCTATCTCCCTATGTTCCAAGTTTTCATTGTAAAAAAGTGTCTAGCCTCAAGGTTATGAAGAAAAGCTTAAAAGTGTGAAACTGATATTAACAGTTAATGCAGCCACATCTTCCTGAATCCGCAGAATGCCTGCAACAAAAGTGGCAAGAGGTGTGTACTGTCCTTATTCACCCCAATAAGATATTAACTCTGAAACCTAGTGATGACAATGCAAATGTCAGAGTTGTTTACTATTTCTTTGCTCGTAATTTTAGCAGAATCTTTCCGCTAATGTGTTTTTAATCCCACAATCCCTATCTGCCTTCCAGACCAAACCCTAATGCTCCAACTCTCTGACAGCTGCCCAAACTTCCACATTATCGATACAAAAATCACTGGCATATGGAAAACTGCAAATGTGTGAACAACTTAAAATACATTGAATTTAATATAAAAAAGCATAGTGTGGGGAAAACTGTCCTGAATGGATTATTTACTTGCATATCGGATTCAGTAAATATTTTTGTCTAAAAAAGTAAATGAAGCTGCTCCAGAATTTCCAGTCTGCTGCATCAGATTGCTGCAGAATCTTAGGTCTAACTCAGCTTGGAGCACATGTGGCCTTACTGTCTTTCTGAATTTCAAAGTGATGATCTGGTGGTCCTGTCTGGCCTTAAACTCAATGACTATTAGATTTAAAAGCCCTTGGTTAACAGAGAACTGGGCCACATTCACCCTTGGTGTATCATCTTCACTGAGGTGAATGGAGTGACACCAGGGATTCATTTGGCCCATCATCTTTAGAGCACTGGGACAGGTCCTCAGAGGACATAAATTGACTTCATTGGAGCTACGCCGATTTATGCCAGCTGAGAAGTCAGTCTATTATCCTGACATGGGACGAGCAGGCCCATCCCGGCACATACAGGATAAACGCGTGAGTGTATGATAAGTGCATTTTGGGTCAGAATAACTGCCTCTAACTGTCTCCAGATGGAGGCCATATTGAAGACAACACCACAGTGCCCTAGAGAACAAGGTGGTAGTGCAAAGCAATGTCAAATGAAGCAAGATCGTTCAGTAGAAAGTGAGTCAGGCCTGGGGTGGAGAGGAGACAGATGGGCAAAGCCACAGTAGGAGAGAAAGGGCTTGCGGGGAGTGGACACCAGGCAGAGTTGGGAGTGATTGGGTTTGTGTTGCAGAAAAGCAGCTATATCCAGATGCGAGTCCCAAAAGGAGAAGGAGATCATGATCTATACCAGGAGCGCACATGGCTGGCGTGGGAAGTGAATATTAAAGAGCTGTCCCACGATTTCTGAGGTATCCACCGCTTCCACCATATTTCCCTGTCGCCGCTTGGGCATGGAGCTTGTCCCCATGGCTCAGGGTCACCACGGACAGGAGCCTCAGCCAGCTTAAACCAGAGCAGCAGCATTGTTGACTCAGACCCCCCCGGCTGCGAGCCCAGGGGAGTGTCGCCGCAATGCAGAGTGGCTGCTGTGCACATTCCTCCTGTGGTTGCCCCAACCAACCCGTGGCTCAGTTTGGAATGGCACAGGGACAGCTGTAAGTGGCATGTAAGAGCAGTGTCCATGTCAGTATCCACCCAGCTCAGAGCTCGGGGGATGAGTCATGTGTCTGAGGGTTTGTGTTGTTTTGTTAGAGACATTTCTGCAAAATTACTAACCAGTTAATTGCTAATGTCGCCAGTGCAACATGAACCTAACCCGCTGCCCCAGACCAGGAGATATTGCCTCAGAGCTGGACAGGGGAGAGCATCACGTTTCCAATGGAGGAAGCTGCACCCCCAGGTTGAGGAGTGGCCCTGAGGCTGCTCGGTGAGGGAAGGAGTATTATTTGCATTAGATCTGGCCCTCACTGTGCCAAGCACTGTGCGAGCACAGAGTAAGCCAGTCCCTGCCCTGAAGGACTTACAGTCTAAAGAGACAGACAAAGGCTGGGATGGGAAACAGAGGGAGGGGTCAGTAAATAAAACCCAGGTCTCCTGATTCTCAGCCCAGGGCCCTGGCTGCTGGACTGCGCTGTCTCTCATGCTGGATCATGGAGTGGTGAATTCGCCAGATCTCACTGAGTCCCACCCTTCTCTCAGACTTCACCTCCCATGGCTCCGCAGCCCGCCTTCCCTGTCAAACCTCAGAAGGGCTCCACTGTCCTCAGGGCCCTCCACACCTGTAGCAAGGGGGTAACAATGTATTCAGACTCGAAAACCCACTGTCAATGCCTTGGTTTTAGAAAGGGCGGATGCCCTTCATCCACGCAGCCAGTCAGAGGAAGCCAAAGGCTACATACTTACTCTCCTGATGTTTCTTTTGCTGGGTCCAGGTTTGCAAAGGCCCTTTCCCCCATGCCTGTCATCTCCCAGACATGGCAGGACCAAAGGGATGTGGCGAGGGACTCACTTCTTCAGTCGGCCCATGCTGGGCTGGCTCAAGGTAGAAGCAGCAGCTCACCTGAGAGCAGGGGTGCTAGAACAATTTGTACAAAGGCGATGCTGAGAGCCATGGAACCAAACTGTAAACCCTGGATAGGATGGAAACCGCTTCAAGCCAGGGGGTGGGGCAGCCCCCCTCGTTCCAGCACCTATGCTTAGGAGGACTTACCTCCTACCCTCAACCATTCCTCCAAGGTGTCCCTATCCCTGCAGGTCCTAGTGAACCCACAGGGTGCTCTCCCTGCTGATAATCGACAACACAGGCCCTGCTCCCCCTCTTCACACTTCTGTTCAGGAAAGAAGGAAGAGGCAAGTGAGTGAATCCTAAAGGCCAGACAGGTGAGGCAAACAGGCATCATCTTGGGGTTGGGGTGGAAGATAGAGGGGGAGAAGCCTGGCTTTTTTACTGCCTTGCCACCAGCCCCAATACTTTCCACACTCCAACAATCAAAGGGCAGCCTGTGTAATTAATACTATTTAGGCCAGGTTAATGACAGAGGGAAATGTCTTTTGTCAGCCCGGCTTTGCCCACTGGCCCTGATTTAGCAACATGAAAGCATTTTTTCTGATTAACTGTTCAGTGAAGGAGATAAAAGAGATGGCCATGAAATGTTTTCTTTAATGTGATGAATGTAAAGGGACTGTTAGACCCGGGGAAGGGAAAGAGAGAAAGGGAGAGAATGAAGGACAGAGAAAAAGGAGGAGAGGGCTGGGAAAGCAGGGGGGCTGCAGGTCAGGGGCAAGGGGCATTGGCAGAGCTGTGTGTGGGGAGCCCAGGGCTGGGATAGCTGGGGGTCTGCAGGTCAGGATTGGGGTGCATCAGTAGAATGGGGGGTGGGTGGGACGACAGCAGTGGAATACTTTGAAAGAGGTCGCAAAGCAGCAAATAAAAGAGAAGCAGGCGCTGTAATTGATTTTGATTTTTGAAAGGTTTTTGGTAAAGCCCCTCACAAAAGGTGAAAGGGATTACAGAATTTTACATCTCACCCTGGGTTGTGAATTAAAAGTTAGTTGGGAGAGAGGCAGCAAAGAGAAGTAATAAACGGATAGTTCTCAGCGTGACAAGAGGTTAACAGTAGGATGTCCAAGGAATCAATGGTGTTCAATATATTTATTGAAGGGACACTGGCAAGTTAAAGGTTTTATTTAAAACAAACTACATTGTCTTATCTGTGCCTCATAAGGACTCCAGTGGACTCCCTTAGGATCATTCAACTGGCCTCTATTGGTTTTGAATGTGCTATTTATGCTGATTGCTTAGATTTTTTGTATCTCTCAGTTTTGTCAATGAAAATAGGCTAATCAATTTAACTTGTGTAGAATCAGTTACTAGTAAGCGCTTGACTATATTAAGAAATTGGCTGAAATAGCTATTCTGGAATAGTTCCCTTTGTGGACACTCTCTTATTCCAGAGCAAGTGTGCTTTTCTCCAGGTTAGAATCATAGAATCACAGAAGATTAGGGTTGGAAGAGATCTCAGGAGGTCATCTAGTCCAATTCCCTGCTCAAAGCAGGACCAACCCCAACTAAATCATCCCAGCCAAGGCTTTGTCAAGCTAGGCCTTAAAAACCTCTAAGGATGGAGATTCCACCACCTCCCTAGGTAACCTATCACAGTGCTTCACCACCCTCCTAGTGAGGTTAGCTTAATCTACTTCCCTACCTTATTCCAGAATAACTGCCCGCTGTGGACACCCTCAATTTTCTCTCCCTGTCTTACATGTATTATCAAACTGCAGCAATGGTTGGGGAGAAGGATGGGCTAATATCTGAATGAAAAATGTAATAACTCAGAGGAGGAAGGTGGGGATCCTGGAAGCTTTCCCACTGAGGCTACGCTTTTTAAAACTGTGTTTTTAAGAAAATGTAAATGTAGGAATGAAATCAGCCAGTTCTGTTCCTTTGACTGGGGAAGAAGGAGGGAACATACAATACTAAATTATGTTGGTTTGAATACTCTAATGAAGGGAAATTGGGTAACAAGATAAAAGATGAAATTCACAATATACAGATGCAAAGTAATGGCCATTGACAGGAACAGAATAAAATTCATGTACAAACTGCTCATTCAGAGTGAGTTGTAGCCATAGAGGTAAACAACCTAGTTGTCCTCTAAGTCAACTCAGTATAGGGTGGTGGTGAAAAAAACAAAGACAAATGAAATGTTAGGCTATACTCAATATTATATTGGCAATTCTATGAGCAGATAGTAATGTCCTGTCTTGTAATCCTGCCTTTGGGTCTGGCCACCTCCTCTCCAAAGGGACAGAACAGAAATAGAAAAGGTCTGAAAAAGGCAATGGATACACTGAAAGGGAGCTGAGGCTTCAATACAGATGAGAGAAATGAGGACTAGTTGCTGCAGAAAAGAGATGTGACAGTGGGATATAAAATAATGAATGGTAAAAGGGCAAGTCAGGCCCTTGATTTACCCTATCACAATAAGATAAAAGGACACTCAGTGAACGTAAAAGGGCAATACGTTTGGGTTCTTTAACCTGTAGACAAAGTCATAACAAGACCTAATAGCGGGAAGCTAAAGCCAAATAAATACAAATTAGAAATGAAGGCACAGATTGTTAACATTAAGGACACAAATGATCAAGGGATATAGTGGATTCTCCATCTCTTGGAGTCTTCATATCAAGACTAGGTGCCTTTCTGGAAGACATGCTTTAGTGAAATGGAAATTGTGGGGATCAATACTGGAGTAACTGGAGGAAAGTCTATGACCTGCGCTATATAGGAGGTCAGATTACATGATCTAATGGTCCCTTCTGGCCTTAAAATCTATGAATATCAGAATAAAAGGTGAAAAGGCAATCTAAAAAATGTAGTGTGTAATTAACCTGTGCAAATCTCTGCCACAGGATAATAGCCAGGTCCAAAACAGGATTTGATAGTTATATGAATGAGAACAGCATGCATAGTTCCATTAGCAAGGATGAAAATGATGAGGTCTAACAATCTTCCAGCTTCAGGACATACACAGCTGTGGGAAGAATTGTCCCCTATTGACATTGTATTGCACACTTAGGAGCATTGTAGGGAGGGTTATCCCTTTCTCAGAAGCATCTGCCTTTGGCTACTATTAGAGACAGGATGCTGGACTCGAAGGAACCCAACAAGGCATTTTGCCCTAGATGTGTAGCTAGACTTGAGAATTCCTGAGTTGAGAGCATGGTAAGGAGTATGCCCTAATGCCCACCTGTATACATTCATACATGGGGCCCAAAAGCCAAAGCATCCTTGTCAACTACAAAGGTTGTGGTAGGCCACAGTGGGAGAAGGGTTCTCACAGTCCTAGACCAGGCAGTGATTGAAAGATACCGACCAAGACTTTGAATTGCACCTGGAAATGAATTGGCAACCAGTGCATGGAGCTTTGGTGTGAAGGGCCCATGTCAAACTACCCTACTGAGAAGACAGTCAGCATGATCAGCAACTTCCAGGTGGCCCTCAAGTAGCCCCACACAGAGCATGGTGCAGTAGCTTAGCTTGCAGGTGTGAGATAAAGGCCTGCATAGCCATGGCTAGGCTGACGTCTGACAGAAAAGGACAAAATCATTTAGCCAGCTGAAGAGGAAACACACCTTTCTGACCACTGAGGATGTCCAGTGCAGAGGAGAGTCCAACAAGCCACATTCCCCGGTCCCCTTGATGATCAAAGGTCTCACCTCCATTGTTGAGGGCAAAACAACCGCTCTTCTTCTTCAAATTTTCATCATCGTGCTTAAAAGCATCTCACTTTTCCTCCTGATCAAAATATCCCAAACATCTTTCTTTTATAGTTAAGTTATGGGTACGTTTTGCAAATCTGAAAGCTAGCACATTTAGTCAGAAACGCCCGAAGAACATTTCTCCCAGTGGTTGTCTCCTGCCAGGAGAAAGTTCCTAAGAGGCCACATGGGAACCTCAGCTCCTCTTCTCAGATTATTTCCCTGATTTTTATGACATTTTTAGTTACATTTCTTAGCAACACTAGATTAATGAGCTGCAATCCATCCCAGTGACCACTAGGCAAACACACAGCCCAGAGCTTTGTCAGCCAATCAAATCCCTTCTTTGGTTATGCCTCTTTTATAAGAAAAAGTAACTTCTCTGCATGCATTTGGCATGGTATCTACACCCTGAAGTGCTGCTTCACCACTGGCATGAAAGAAATAATGTAAGTACAGTACAGTAGGTTAAAAAAACTCCTACAAGTGATCATTACGTGGTAGTGTTTTCACAGAAAACAGTAAATCTGTCATCCTGGGGTTAATCACTGTAAACAGTTTTTATTTTAAAACAAATAAATAAACTGGTAAGAGTCCCTTATTAACAGGTGTTGTCTACATACTAAGCCTGGAATTGCAGCTCATAATTGACAGTTGTCTATTTATTCTATATGCTATTTATAGTCTGTCAGATGGTTGAGTCTCAAAATTGCCCCCCTAACTTCTGTTCCTTTGTAATTCATATATTTATGGTCAAAATTGTAATAGAAATATTAAATCAAAAATATTCTGTGATCCCATGTGTTGCTGTCATCAGTGTTCTACAGGCTATGGGGCTGGGATGTCACAGTCTTGTCTACATGGCAGAAGAAGATGAGAAAGTAAAATGGGAAAGCAGACAGACTGCAGATGAGACAAGGGAAAACTCCTCCTTTGTTTCCATGTATTCTTTTTTTAAAGATTTTAGCTGCGCTATGCTGGGAAACAAGTTAAGGAACAGTGGGCTGGTCCTCAGTGGTGTAAATCAGAATAACTCCATTGACTTCAGTGAAACTGTCACTTTGTTTATACCAGCTGACGATCTTGTCCCATGTTTAAAAGACTAAGACTGGTAGTTCCATTTCGACTTTCCCCTATCCCCCAGTGGTGGTGGCCCAAGTCAGGGGTGAGGCATATTGATGCTGGAGAAGTCACACAGTGTCATTAAAAAAAAAGAGAGAAGCTGTCAAGTTTGCTGGAGTAAGTGGCAGTGGTTTGGATATGACACATTCGCTGCAGCTGAGTCAAACCCATCCTGGGCTGGGATCTGAGTGTGCTTGGTTCTACAGCTGAAGGCAGATGAGGAAGAGGTTCTACAGCCAGGGCCGGCCCACAACATTTTGGCACCTGAGGTGGGGAGCTCAAATCATGCCCCCATGCCCCCTTGCTTGGGCCAAAATTTTGAAAGGTCTCAATTCTGCCTTCTTCCTGTTCTATTCCTCTCATGGTACTGCTCTGCTACCTACCCCAATAAAGGAGAACTAACAACTTAAAATGCCTTGTTCAAAAATTTGAAGTAACACTTAACTTTGCAACACCTGAACAGCCAATATAACTTTTCTTGTCTGCATAGTAAACACTGGCATTATTATCTGTTTGAATAATCAAAGAGGTGCTTTCCGTGCCTTCTTGGTTGCAAAGATTTGAACTGCTTCCTGCTGAAGGTCCACAGTCTGGGCCAGCTCATGCTCTATTGAGATGGTTGCAAGGCCGACCAGCCTCTCCTGTGTCATTGTGGAGCATAGATGTGTTTTTATTAACTTCAGCTTGGAGAAGCTGCGTTCTCCACTGGCAACTGTTACAGGAAGTGTTAGAAGTATGCGCAGAGCAACAAAAGCATTTGGAAAGAGGGTGGTCATCTTATTTTTGCACATATATTCCAGAACAGCCTTTGGAGTTGATCCTGCTGAAATGTATCTTGAAAGGGCTTTCAGTTCATCCCCTAAATCACTCGCATCAATATCGCGCATGTCATCACGTGTCAGCACTGTCTCTAGTGCCCTGCACTGCTGGTGAGGTCTTCTTCAGGTATAGTGAGGAGTTTTGGAATATCACACAGCATCCCAAATATACTGCTGTGTTCCTTGAGCTGCGTGAAACGTTCTTCAACTGACTTTGCACATATTGCACAATGTAGCACCTGGTTAAAGAATTCAACTTTGAATTGTTGTTTGGGGGTCTCTTATGGGATTATCCCGTGCCTTGTAATCCAAATGCCATCTTCTTCGGTGACTCTTGTATTCTTGAATGAGTGGGAAAATAGCTTCAGTGTGAAGTTCCTCTGCCAACTTCTGTGCACTCTTCAGAACGTTTTGAAATCCCTCATCTGACCAGTAAGACTGTAGGTATGACTTTGCTTTGTCCAGTTGTTCCATTGCTCCAGATATATCAAGGTCAACACCTTGGAGTCTCTTGCTTACAACATTTATTTCAAACAGTTTGTCATGCCACAACACTAAGCCACACAGGAATTTGAAGTTATGTGTGTTTCTGGTGATTTCATTTCCCTCTGCCACTGTTTTCCCATGAACAGTTCCTGTCATAGCATTATCCTCCATAATGGCAATTATGGCATCATCTAACTTCCCAATTTTGATAGGCTTTATCTCCTCCACTCGACTTTCCCATCATGTAGCACTCAGTGGTTTCAGTGTCAGAGAGGATGTTCCCAGATGTTGCCTCAAAATTTGCCATTGATGAGTTGATGTAGAGAAATATACATAGATGCTTTGAATTACATTAAAAAATTCAGCAGCCTCACTAGAAGCTGATGGTGCATCACTGACCACCAAGTTCAATGAATGAGAACTGCATGGGACAAAAAAAGATGGAGGGTTTAACTCTCGGATCCGTGTCTGCACTCCTCTGTTCTTTCCTCTCATGTTGGCACCATTATCGTAGCCCTGACCTGTCATGTCACCTATCGCAATTCCCGTATCTTCCAGCTTTTTAAGAAGCACATTTGTCATACCAGCTCCTGTAGTATCATCAATGTCAATAAATTCTAGAAAATGCTCTCTGACAGTCACCATTGCAGGGACATTTCCACTAGGTTCTGTTGTTGTTACAAAATGCACCATTAAAGTAATTTGTTCTGTATGGCTGATGTCAGGTGTGCAGTCCAGAATAACAGAGGAATATCTTGCAGACTTCAGATCTGCCACAATCTTCTGTTTGACTTTTGTTGCCAGTAACTATGATCTCACTTTGAATTATTTTTTCCAAGGTAGTGGTGTGTGTACATTTCTTGGGTGGTGACTCTTCTTAGATGCTCCTGGAGTATAGCATCAAACTCAGCCATCAGCTCCACAGTTTTAAGAACGTTTCTATTGTTTGGCACATACAGCTGATCCAAAGTGCCACACAGTGCTAGGTTTTGGGTAGCAAGCATTCTCACAATGGCAATGAGCCTTTTCTGAACATTTTGCCAGTAAAGAGACTCTGATGCAATCTTCTCTTGATGCTGATCATCTATGGTGGCCTTTAACCTTAGTCTCATCTCAAGCTCTTTCCACCTATGTAATGCTCTCTGGTGATTTGCTGCCTTCTCATGGCATGCCTGATTTCTAGCCAGATCTTTCCAGTCCTTGGTTCCTGTAGAACCCAATGTGGCTGGAACATTAGACTGGAAGAATTTGCAACACAAACAGTATGCAGCATTCTGGGTTTTTGAGTACATAAGCCATGGCCTCGCCACTTTGTCACCATTGGGGATTTCACGTCAGTAATGTGTTGTATGGAAACTTCTATTTTCATTGTCTTTGGGGAACATGAAGTTTTTCACTTGCTGTGGCCCATGCAGTACAAGGAAGTCCCTCAGGCTACTGCTCAAGTGGGTCCACAGTCGTGAATCATCTAGACTTAAGGAACTAAACTCAGCAGCAGCTGTTTCTTGTGCCTCCACCACACTCTTCTCTGATCTACACTTTTTTTCAGGAATGTGTATGGTTACAGCCATTTGAGATGGAGATATGGATGCTGCAGGAGCTGCCAGGTCACCTGCATTCTAACTAACTGGAAGATCAGGCATCTCCTTACCAATCACATCCTCACTGGGGCTGGAAGGCTCACCGTGAACATTTGTGTCTATGTATCTCAGGAGAGCTCCTTCCTGCTTAGATAGAAAAGCTTCCTTTGCTTTCTTTCTTTTTCTGAATGCTGCCCCAGAGGAGCATTTTCTTCTTTCACTCATGACTGCTGTTCTGTGCCAGCTATAATGGCTCTCAACACTCAATTGAAGGAGACAAATAAGCAGGCTGGTAGCAGGGCCTGAGTGAGGGAAGAGATCAGCGTCTTAAGGGCCTAACTGGCTCCTACTACTTCAGTTGACTGCCTGTTCTCCTCAAGTGGGTTCAGGGAAGCAGCAGGAAACAGGAAGCTCCTTGAGAAGCTGGTGTTAATCAGTCCAGGCTCCTGCGAGTACTAGAGGGGTACATAAGAGGCTCCTTCTCCTCCTCTCTCTCCCTGCAGCTCCTGCTGCTTTCTGTTATTCCCTCTCACCTTTTCTCCTGCCTGCCTGTTATGTCTCTTGTGCCCTCCTTCCTCCAGCACAGCGCTCCACCATCTCCGTGCATCTAGAGCAGAGAGAATACATATGCACCAGCAGCAGACACCATTTTCT
The DNA here is from genome assembly GCF_965140295.1 of Lepidochelys olivacea. Lineage (NCBI taxonomy): Eukaryota > Metazoa > Chordata > Testudines > Cheloniidae > Lepidochelys > Lepidochelys olivacea. The sequence goes on along the minus strand of NC_140413.1, from coordinate 149,432,527 downwards.
ACACTCTGGGTCCATTGGCACTCCCACAGTCTGGCACCTGAGGCGGCCGCCTCAGTTCGCCTCATGGTAAGGCCAGCCCTGTCTACAGCCACGTGTACTTCACTCGGAAACAGTAGGATTTAACGAAATTTAATTTAGTGGGTAACTTTAAAAAAATCCTCTGGCCTGTGTTCTGCCAGGAGCCAGGCTAGGTGATCATAATGGTCCCTTCTGGCCTTAACACCTGTGAACCTATGAAAAAGAGCTTGTAGCTGGGTGGTCACCCCGCTCCGGCCCTGAAGGGGTTAAAGCAGCCTTGGAGAGGGCTGTGGCTGGGAACAGCTAGGCTGATTGGGGGAAGCAGCCACAGCTGGCCCTTAAAAGAGGGCTGTGGGCCAGAAGCTGGAGGAGTCTCACTCTAGCCCTGGAGTGGGAAGGTCTAGTTGCCTGGGAGCAAGGTACTTGAGGTGGAGCAGTGCTGGGGAATAGGGCAAAAGGAGCTGGGGAGCTCCAGCCTGGTAAACCCCCAGGGTGAGGCCTTGTTGAAGGCCTACAAGGGTACTGGGGCTACAGAGGTGCAGCCTGGGAATAGGCTGAGGCAGCTGTTCCTAACCCCTTGCCAGTGATGAGTGGCCTTTACAGACTGCAGTCTGCCCCAGTGAGCGGGGCTAGATGATGACTGGCAGTAGCCACTGAGGCAAGGTGGGTTTAGAGGGTTGGGGGTTCCCCTGGGAGGGGAGACCCAGAGTGTGGGGGAACTGCTGGGGCAGAACCCCAGGGTAAAGGGCACCAGGGTCCAGGAGGGACATGGGGCCAGTGGCAAGTGAGACATTGGCCTGCAGAGGGTGCTCCAATGCTGGAAAAGAGCTAATTCCCAGGATGACCAGCAGGGGGTGCCGCACTAGTGAGTTGTTGCTTTGCTATAGAGCCCCACTGCTTTCCTGAAAATGCCAGATTGAAGGCCCCTTCCCATTACAGCCTGAAATCATTCATACTGGGAATGAACAGGTTCATTCTAAATCCCTGTATTCAATGTGGACTACAAGTAATTTTGGATCGCAGCTGAGCACCTCATTGACCTTAGCTGCAGTTACACTACTCAGCAGATGTCTCATTGTACAAAGCATGCCACTGTGATTAATGCACTAGCCAAGGACTCAGGAGATCTGGGTTCAGATTCTGGCTTCCTACATGACTGTAAGCAAGTCATTGTATCTCAGTTCCCCATCTGTAAAAGGGGGATAATGACACTTCCCTGCCTCATTGGGATGTTGTGAGGATAAATACAAATTTTTGTGAGGGTTTGTGTACTATGCTGATGGGCACCATATAAGTACATAGATCAAATTTCAGCTTACGAGGATTAGATAAAGGATATGATTTGTAATCAATGAAAGACCAGTAACATCGTTTTGAAAAAGATTCTCCATTTGGCTTATATTTAATAACTAAGGAGGCCAATTAATGCTTCTATTTTCCACCTGTATATAAGGATGATACGGTTGAGAATGAAGAGGGAGTTTCGGGTGTGTTTTGTTAATCATAGGAGATCTGAGCCAAACTGGTTTATTATGGTGTTTATATACTAGATAATTTTCAGGTTGTTTTTCCCAGACTGCTAATGATGTGGATGTAGCTGAGCCATGGGTAGCCCCAGGCACTGTTCAATGATTCATCGAGGTATTTCACTTTTACCACAGCTCATGTGTCTGTCATACCCTGGGCCAGATCAGACTATTGAATATTCTGAAGTTACATTTCTCCCACATGCAAAGACACTTTGGGGTGGATACAGACCAACCTTGTGTTCCTTCCTGTTTTGATTAAGGTAATCATAGTTTGGGAAAAATGTAGGAAATAAGTAGGACTTCAGTGATGCACAGCCGTGCTGCTGGTCCTCTGCACAAACAGGGGTGAATTTCATCCCAAGACTTTGTAACAGCATTTGTACATCACAATTTTAAAGAGCAAGTGTAAATTTTCACTAGCTCAATATGAGGACAAAGTCTAGAAAGAGACAATATTTTACTTTTATTGCAGTTTGTCCTGTAACCTGATAAAGCATGATCTCCGGTATAGTTGCTTTTAGGTTTCTATGGTACATCTAGAGAATTCCCAAGGAATAGCAGCAGATCTTCACAAAACACTATTTTATAGAATCATAGGACTGGAAGGGACCTAGAGAGGTCTTTAGTCCAGTCCCCTGCACTCCTGGCAGGACTAAGTATTATCCAGACCCTCCTTGACAGGTGTGCGTCCACATATCCATTTGAACACTTTTTATGCCAAATCCATTTGTGCCAACAACTGTGAAAGGCTCTAAGGACCTGACCAAAAAGTAGAGAGGAAAGTGGCCAGCCCTGTCTGGTATCCCAAGCAAGGCAGAAGGCAGCTAACAGAATAAGAGTGCTAGAAGTTTTTAGCTGAGGTGTTATTATATAAAGATATAGTTTTATTCCTAAATTTGGGCCAAAATTAAAGGGTTTAAGGTGTTTGAAACAGATAATTGCATTCTACTCTGTTAAATGCCTTCTTCTCATCTGAGGGCATGAAACAGACAACATGGGTAATGTCTTTCTCAGCTCATATCACATTCAAAGCATCTCAGATTTTCTACCCATATATTCCCCTAATAAAATCGGCTTTAGAAGAATGGGTTATGGATAGAAGGAAGGTTTGGAGTTTCTAAGACAACATTGTCATTTGGATGTTGAGGTCAACATTGATGCAACATATAGTCTAGTACTGCTGACCTACTGAGTGACCTTAAATAATCATTTCACTTCTGTTTCCTCTCTTGCCCTCCGGCTGTCTTGTCTATTTCGATTATAAACTCCTCATGGCAGGGACTGTCTATTCCTGTGTTTGTACAGTGTCTAGCGCAATTGGACCCCAAGCTCAGTTAAGGCCTCTAAACGATACTGTGGTTTTAACAATACTGTAGGCCTATAGCTTGTACATAGCAAAAGATCCCTGTCTATTTTGTTTACTTGTGTCTTGTAATACACAGTAGCGTTTTATCTGATGCCATGCAAGGTCACTTTAAGAGAAGCACAGGAGGAGGGTCATGCCTCATTTTGGGATGCTGCTGCAGTCCCTGATAGATTCTGCAGTAACACACTGAGCAAAGTCAGGCTGATTTGCTGTCCTGTGTATAACAATACCAAACATCTCAAAGGAGGACTTGTCCAATTCTACCTTTAAAGCAAATCCAAAGAACTCTCTGGGGAGCGGAGACCATCAGCTTAGGTCTCAGCAGAGCAATCTGTAACGTACCAACTCAGGGAAGCTGGAGATTTAACAAAACAAAAACAATGCTCAAAGGTTTCAGAGTAGCAGCTGTGTTAGTCTGTATCCGCAAAAAGAACAGGAGTACTTGTGGCACCTTAGAGACTAAAACATTTATTAGAGCATAAGCTTTCTTCGGCTACAGCCCACTTCATCGGATGCATAGAATGGAACATATAGTAAGAAGATAGATACACATAGAGAAGGTGGAAGTTGCCATACAAACTGTAAAAGGCTAATTAAGATGCGCTATTATCAGCAGGAGGAAAACTTTTGTAGTGATAATCAAGATGGCCCATTTAGACAGTTGACAAGAAGGTGTGAGGATACTTAACTTAGGGAAATAGATCCAATATGTGTAATGACCCAGCCACTCCCAGTCTCTATTCAAACCCAAGTTAATGGTATCTAGTGTGCATATTCAAGCTCAGCAGTTTCTCACTGGAGTCTGTTTTTGAAGTTTTTCTGTTGGAAAATTGCCACCCTTAAATTTTTTACTGAGTGGCCAGAGAATCATAGAATATCAGGGTTGGAAGGGACCTCAGGAGGTCATCTAGTCCAACCCCCTGCTCAAAGCAGGACCAATCCCCAATTAAATCATCCCAGCCAGGGCTGAAGTGTGCTCCTACCAGTTTTTGAATGTTATGATTCCTGATGTCAGATTTGTGTCCATTTATTCTTTTGCGTAGAGACTGTCCAGTTTGGCCAATGTACATAGCAGAGGGGCATTGCTGGCACATGATGGCATATATCACACTGGTAGATGTGCAGGTGAACGAGTCCCTGATGGTGTGGCTGATGTGATGGTGTCACTTGAATAAATATGTGGACAGAGTTGGCAATGGGCTTTGTTGCAAGGATGGGTTCCTGGGTTAGTGTTTTTGTTGTGTGGTTGTTGGAGAGTATTTGCTTCAGGTTGGGGAGCTGTCTGTAAGCGAGGACTGGCCTGTCTCCCAAGATCTGAGAGTGAGGTATCATTTTTCAAGATAGGTTGTAAATCTTTGATGCGCTGGAGAGGTTTTAGTTGGGGGCTGAAGGTGGTGGCTAGTGGTATTCTGTTATTTTCTTTGTTGGGCCTGTCCTGTAGTAGGTGACTTCTGGGTACTCTTCTGGCTCTGTCTATCTGTTTCTTCACTTCAGCAGGTGAGTATTGTAGTTGTAAGAACGCTTTATAGAGATCTTGTAGGTGTTTGTCTCTGTTTGAGGGATTGGAGCAAATGCTGTTGTATCTTAGAGCTGGGCTGTCGACAATAGATCGTGTGGTGTGTCCTGGATGGAAGCTGGAGGCATGTAGGTAAGTATAGCAGTCAGCAGGTTTCTGGTATAGGGTGGTGTTTATGTGACCATCGCTTATTAGCATGGTAGTGTCCAGGAAATGGACCACTTGTGTGGATTGGTCTAGGCTGAGGTTGATGGTGGGATGGAAATTGTTGAAATCATGGTGGAATTCCTCCAGGGCTTCTTTTCCATGGGTCCAGATGATGAAGATGTCATCAATGTAGCGCAAGTAGAGTAGGGGCGTTAAGGGACGAGAGATAAGGAAGCGTTGTTCTAAGTCAGCTATAAAAATGTTGGCATACTGTGGGGCCATGCTCAAAGGGGAAAGCATTCCTGTTGGAGACTCTCCTTAAGGGCTTAATGCTGCCCAGTCTGTGGCAGTGCACCCCCTTCCAGGAGCTACGTGGGAAGCACACCTGTGCAGGTCCATTTGCCCCCACCCCTGCAGGCACTGTGGGGTGCATCAGGGTAGCAGAGCCGGTGCTTTACCTTCTGGCTTAGGCCTTCTGACCATTTCCTCCCCAACCAGGGTCCCAGGTGACACAAACAAAACAGTCTGCAGTCAGCAAAGGAGGTGAAATAAAAGCATAAAGGAAAAGAGAGAGAACCTGCAAGCAGCTGCCATCAGGATATCAGCCTCTCTCACTTCACAGGGCCTTGCAAGTATCAGTCCACCCCAGAGCCCACTGGGTCTCCAGTACACGTCTCAGTCTCTTTCCCCTTCTTAGCCCAGGGGGCCTGCATTCTCCTTTCTGCAGGGGCACAGGCTTTGCTGGCTGTCAGACCTCTCTCTGGGATCCCACTGGTGATCTCAACAGCCTGTTCCCTCCCTGGGTTTGCCCCCATCTGAGTTTCAACCCTCCTTCAGTCCTGGCATGATTTGTAGGCGTGGAGGGGAGGTCCTGCTCTAGCCCAAAGCAACTCCTTAACCCTTTCCATGCTGGCACGGGCTTTGTATACCCTCTCACGGTGCCAATTAAATCACTAGGACTGCTTGAGGAATAAGGGAGACAATGCAGAAAACTGCCCAGATTTCATGTACTCCCCAATTTGTGGGGCATGACAAGGCATAGAAAGATGGTCCAGTGTTTAGGGAACCTAGCCTGGGACTTAGAAGAGTTCAATTCTCTGCTCTGCCACAGATGTCCTTTGTGACCTCAGGCAAGTCACTTAGTCTCTCTGTGCCTCAGCTCTCCATCTGTAAAATGGGGGTGACAGCACTTCCCTACTTCCTAGGGGTGCTGTGAAGCTATCTGTGGTAATGGGTGCTATCTTAGGGCCACAGATAGGAAGGCTGAGAGTAGTGGGGTGAGGAAATTTCATGAGAAGACACTCTTGTGTTTTGGGGCCATCTTCCGGAATTCATAACTTTGCTCTGTGCTCTGACACTCTGAGTTTGAATAGTTAATTCCCCTGACTTGTCTACGATTTTGATCTTGACGTCCTGTTGGTTTTTATGCATTCAAATTACCTGGCTCCAGGCTGTGCTGTCCCATGGGGTGCTGTTGGTTAGACTAGAAACTTTGTACCATGCAGAGAGTTTGCTTTAGTAAGCTTAAAGGGGGGAAAAAACATCCCACAGTGAGACACTGAAGATAAAAATCCATTGTTACATCTGTTTGCACTTAAAACGATCGCCTAAAAAGTTAAACACATAAGTCAATTGGGCATTTGGTGAGCGATGAACAACATTTTCCTCTCTGCTGGTGTGACAGTTCTGAGCCACGGCTCAGTAGCTGGGTTGTAGCTGCAATCAAAAGAATGTGCCAGGAAAACAGGGCTTGTTTAACAAACAGAATGCTGGCTGGCTCTGGTGCGGCAGCCCTCAGACTGGTGGACTAGTCGATAATCCTCAACCAGACAGAGTTCTTTACAATCGTCAACCACATCAGGTCACATTATCCTGCAGCCCTTATCCATGCTGGGCCAGGCAATAATCCTCAACTGTTCCAGGTCACCCTACAGCCGTCAAATGTCCTGAACCAGGAAGTAATCCTCTGACATGCCTGGTTGCTATGCAATCCTTGGCCAGGCCAAGTCACCCCATGATCTGTAGTTACAGTGCGCCAGGCAGTAAACTTCAGAAGCTCTGGGTCTTATTAATGCCTCACCACCCCAGGCAATGCAACTTGGAAGTGCTAAGTCTACTTTTCAGCCACAACACAAAACAGTGTTCACAGCATGACACACAAAGGGAATAAATGATCACAGAGAAGGCCAGAACACTGGCCCAATCATCCCCCAACTCGGCCATTGGCCAAGGAGCTGGAAAGCAGGACAACAATCCTGCTCCTGACACTTTGAATCAGCCCTTCAGGAGGTGGCACTTTAAGATAGCACAGGAACATCGCAATGGCCAAGTTGGATCAGACCCAAGGCCATCCAGTCCCGTACCCCTGTCTCTGGCAGTGGCCAATACAAGATACTTCAGAGGAAGGTGTCAAAACTCCACAGTAGGTCCATGTGGGACAATCTGCCTCCACTTTAGGTCTCACCTGGTTTGTAACACAGAGATGGGTTTAGGCCCTGAAGCATGAGGTGTAATAGCTCTTCCAAACTTTGTTGTCATTATTTATAACTCTGGATATCCTCGATGCCTCTATAAAGGTCCAGTTCCCTTTTGAATCTTGCCAAGTTCTTGGCCTCAACAAAGTCTTGTGGTAATGCGTTCCACCGTGTAATGTGTGAAAACATATTTCGTTGTATCACTTTTGAATTTTCCACCTTTGAATTTAATTTCCCCTCGTTCTTGCATTGTGAGAGAAGGAGAACAGACTTGCTGGATCACCCGTCTCTAGACTATTCATCATTTCATACATTGGTTTAATGTCCCCTTTTATTTGTCTCCTTTCTAAGATAAAGAAGCCCTGTCCTTTCAATCTCTCATCCCCTGTGAGTTTTTTTCCATACCCTTGGCCATTCTTGCCCATCTCTGAACCCCCCTCTAGTTATGCAATAACCTTTCTGAAATGGGTGACCAATATTACACACGGTATCCCAGTTGAGGCTGCACCACTGATTTATAGAATGGCATTATAAGATTCTTTGTATTTATACCCCATCACATTCCATATGCATCTGAATAGCTATTTTGACCCCAGCTGCACATTGAGGAGAGGTTTCCCTTGAGCTGTCTGCAGTGACACCCAGGTTGGTTTCCCGAGCTGATACAGCTAATTTAGAATGCTGTAAGGTGTCTGCGTAGTTTAACTTTTTCCCTTCAATGTGTGTTACTTTGCGCTTGTCACCACTGAATTTCACCTGTGATCATGTTGCCCATTCACCTAGTGTGGTTAGATCCCTCTGACCTTCCTTTGATCCCAAATATCCTAAATTTTGTGTCATCTACAAATTTTGCTATCTCACTGCTCTCTCCCATTTCCAGATCATTAATAAATGTATTAAACAACATGGGACCTAGTACAGAACCTTGAGGGCCTCACAGTTCACCTTTTTTAGCCACCAGCAGCAAAGAAGAGCTACTGTTTCTGACAAGGCTGGTTTGAAGATGCAGATAGACAAAGGATAAAAGCACATAAGCCCCAAATTCCAGCCTGGAGCAATCATGGGGTGTTGCACTCATTGTGGGACATGTGGAATGGCAGAACCTAAAAGTTCAACCAGGCCACTGTATGCAATGGTGGAGATGCAGAACTGGGCTCAGACAGGGCCTGTAATAATGATATGATGGAAATCATGGCAATACAAAACACTGAAGTCTGTTCAGGTAACAGCCAGAGAGAGACTACAGTCCCCTCCACCTGCGCTCAGCCCCACTGTATTCACCTGCTATGGTTGTGTTCGTGGTTGGGTGACCTCTGCAGACCTGAAATGCCAGCTGCCCAACAGGCCCCATGTGCCACAGTAGAATACACAGGGGAGGGCAGGGGTTTATGTCCTGTTTGCTGGGGGGAGAAGCGTGCACAGACATTTCATGAAAAGCCAGTGCAAGACCGTGCATCAATACATTGTGTTTGACATTTAAGGACTGATCAAACCCCTTGAAGTCAAAGTAAATTCTCCTATTGACTTCAGTCAGTGTGGGATTGGCCTCTGAAGCAGTAGAAGTACATTATTTCTCCCTGCTGAACTGCCTACGAATCCTGAGGGTATGTCAGTGTGGACTTTGCAGCTCTAGCGGAGACTTATCTCGCCATCTGAGCTCTGACCCAGGTGGGCTTGAAAGCTACTATTTTTAAGGCCCTAGCTAGAACCCAGCTAGTGTGAGTCTGACTGTCTACCTGGGCTGAGAGGCTCGCTTTCAGCTGCAGTTTAGTCATACCCTGACTCTCCTCTCCTAGACTAGCCTGAGCTCAAGAACAAGGCTCTTGCAGGCTTTGGAACTTACATCAGATCTTCCTTCTGCATCTGGATTTAATCACTGGACTGCTTTTCCTACCTTGCACCTTCAAGGTGGGCTGGTGGAGCCAAGGAGAGACTGTATTATCCACAAGCATCTAGTAATTGCTAGCTAAAAGAAAACGTGCAGAAAAATTGCGGGAAATTCATTAGATTTTGTGGAAATAAGCATGGATTTTGGCCAGGTGAAGGCCCCAGTTCAGGAAAGCACTCTTATTCAGGACCACACTTACGCACAGTGAAATCAATTGGATTTAAGCACATGCTTAAAGTTAAGCTTAAGCATGGTCCCGAATAAGGACCTAGAAACAGAATTATGAGTGAAATTGCACATTTGGGGCCTGAGCATGTGAACTTGTCTCAAGTCGGAACGTCCTTACAGCACATCTCATTGACAAAAGTCAGATTCTTTCCCCAATCAATTAGCACCTGTATATTTAGGGTCCAGTCGATGGCTCCCAAAATGAGAAGAGGCGAGTTGTAGGTCTAAAGGTCTTTCGAAAGCAGAAGTTTAAAAAAAACCCGTGAACATAACATTTGCAGAATTTTGTCAAAGAAAGCGACATTTTTGAGAGAGATCAAAATCTGTGATTTTTAACCATTTCCTCCGTTCACCATTAAAGTAGGTCACGGTGCTGGTCATTTTTCCAATGCACCAGACTACAAATCTTTTGACTCTCAGTTACAGCCCACAGGGTCTCCCCTCTCCATTATGTACTGAGCCTGGTCTAGCAGGGGTCCTGAGCACACAGGAGGGATTATAACTTCTGCCTTTAATTGCTCTTCCGTTGCTTCCTGTATGTGTCTGAGGACCTGGAAGAGGAAGGGTTGAGGGAGCGGCCTGAGGGCTCTTCGGTGTCCCCAAGACAAGCTGGAGACCTGTTTGCTCCAGAGCGCCTTGGCTTGGCTGGGAGCTGGGGGCCCCTTGCCATCTGGCTGTGCCTCAAGGTGCTGCACAGGAATGTGCCATGTGACTGCAGCTCCAATGCCATTGACTTTAAAGCTTGATTGTAGCCAGGATGATTGACAATCATGTGACACAAGGTGTGCTGCAAACAGAGAAGTAAAGGGGAGCTGGGAGAGGGCCGCCCTGGGTTCAAGGGCACTCGGAGATCATGGTGATGCATATGATCTAAGAACCTGAGCATAATAGGACATTACAGAGCATAGCCCTACCTATGGGGCTCTTTAGCCCAGCAAATCCCAGATATGAACACAGGAAGCAGACCCATCATATTCCTCCCAAACTAAACCTGGGGCAGTCCTGCTTTGGCACTGGATTTGGGGAGCTCACAGCCTGCGCTGACCACACAAGCCAGCAGTGAAACTCTCTTTTTAGCATCTCTCCCACAGCATTGATGCCACTGTGCATAGCCACAGCCTTGCAACATCCAGGCCAACACAGCCATGAGCAATGCTGCGCCCTGGCATTACGCCACGGCACGCGGGGGAATGATTGCAAGCCTAAATCCTGAGTCTTGCTTCTGACACAAGAGTGACCCACCCTGTGTTATGTCCCTTTCTAGGGCTCCATAGGGTGATGCTCAGTCCACGGAAATAAAAACCATAGGTGGAGGGCAAATGCCAGCAGGGCTGAGAACTGGGAGGAACACCCTGGAAGCTACAATGCAAGCAAAACCCTTTACACAGCCCATCCTTCTCAGGGGTTTCTCAGACCCACTGTCCCCACCATGGGGTTTCCTGCAGCTCCATGTTTCAGAGCAGGCGTTGGCAGACAGTCAGTGCAGACATAAATGGTATTGGATTGCCTGCAATCACTCTCCCACAGGGCAGAGCCAGGAGCATGAGCAGGGTCAGGGAGCTCTGGTATGGAGCTTTCAGGCTAGGCTTGGATTTTGTTGGGTGCATGACAAGAACCAGGAGGAGTTTATTTTAACTAAGGGGGTGAGATTTCACCCCTTGGACTGGGGCAACCTGATCTTTACTCACCAAAACTTCTTTTCTAATGCCCCTCCCTCTGCACCCTAAACTTTCTTTGTAACATGTCTGCTCCCAGCTTCCTAGTTTGGTCAGAGGCACAGACCAGTTCTCCCACTGATATATATGAACTGAGTTTCATTGTTTTTGCACTACCCCAGACTCTGCCCAGCACAGTGCATGCTATTCAGAGGGTGGTGAGTAACAACCCAGCAAGTGCCCGTGAAGGGCTCCAGCCTGCTGCACCACTCCTTTGCAGCTGGACTCACACAGCCGCAGAGCTGAGCTCGCTAGCTCTACAAAGGGGAAAGCTTATCAATGCAATTAAGATAGTGGTAAGTTCAGAGACTTCTTGTTCGCCTCATTGGAAACAGATGACTAATTAAAGGTCAGTTTATGTGTTTAGGTTCCAGGTTTAGGATGCACCATTTGTCTTTGCTATTGTGAACATGAGCAATCTCTGTTTGAAGTGACTGTCACATATACTTGCAATGCTGGGTCTGGTTTGTAGGATGTTGTCAGGACCCTTGTTAAAGATGTATCTGGGAATATAACATTTCCCTTAATGCCTTCTATTTTGCTCTGTATGTTTGCTGTGAATTAAGAGCTTGATGAATAGAGGGGGAAAGTTTTCACAAGCCTTTATGAATTGGAGAGGAAGGATGGGCTTGTAGGTCAGGCACTGGACTGGGACCCAGGAGATTTTGGTTCCAATCCTGGTTCTGTCAGACTCACTGTGGGGCCTTGGGCAAGTTGATTAATCTCTCTGTGCTTCAGCTTCCCCTCTGTAACACAGGGAAAATAGTATCTTTCTCCCAACTTGTATCTATCTTGCCAAGGTTGTAAGCTCTTGGCAGGGATGGTCTCTTGCCACATGTGTGTATTGAACATAATACTCTCGGGCCCCAATCTCAGTGGAGGCCTCTAGGTACTGCTGTAATACAAATCAGCCGAATGAATCGTAATTTTCTCAAATTTGGAATTGAATTTTGTTTGAGCCACCTTCATAGCTCTCTCATTCTCTGTCCATCAGCATTAATGCAGAAGTTTTGTTCATCAGAAGTGAAGACGGGTCCTGTTGCAGAGATGCATTCATAGAAACATTCACTAGAGGAAGTACTTTAGGACCGCCAATCAGAGAACAGAAACAATACCATGTGACTTAGGTGGCAGCTCAAATAATGAATTCAGAAAGATGGTATTGTGATTAAAGACACTGGCCTGGGATTCAACAGCTCTGGGTTCAATTCCCAGCTCTAGCACAAACTCTCTGCATGATCTTGGACCAGTCACAATCTCTACGCCACAGGTTCCCCGTCAGTACAAAGGGAATAATAATTCATATGCCCCCTAGCAGGGTAGGAGTGAAGATAAGTGCATGAATACTAAGGAGGCAGGCTGATACTATAGCAATGAGAGCCACAAATGGCTAGACGGGTGCTATTCCTCCAGTAACCTGTCTATGAACAGTACATGTGGGAATCCGTGGGCTGAAATCCCTTCACAAACTTCCCACCAGGTAATTATAAATAGCAAATGGGTAGAACTGGTTTGAAAAAGGACTTAAGTTTGCCAAACTGTTCACAAAGAATAATTCAAGCAGCTGTACTGTGTATGCAGGATATCATGCATGCATATTTATTGCTATTTCCTGCTTCTTCCATGTCCTCACATCCCCTTTTATACTTTTAACTAATTCAGAGAGGAATGAGTGATGTTTGTCCATCAGCCTCAGCAGGTTTGGGATCAAGTACTGTTCTTTCCTCTGGCGGTTGGTGGAAGTTAATGGCTTGGAACCATCTTCTGACTTGCTTTTCAAGTTCCCCTGGATGTCAAGTGGTCAGATCAGCATCTGGTTCAGGTCTTTCTGGGGAAGTTTGCCAGTTCACAGGACCGGTCTGAAGCCACGCAGTGCCCAAGGCAGTTCCAAACTCGTTGCTTCTCCCCACCCCATTGTTCCCCTCGCAGGCCTCTCTGATGGCCACGCAGCTCTTCTTCCACTGCACACCTCAGATTTAGGGCCTGTCACTGCTCACAGCCCCCTTCCCGCTGCTTCCTGCAGGGGCAGAACCTGGCCAGCTTGCTGTGGCTTGGTGAGCTGTTATTTTCACCTCGAGGCTGTCATCTTGTGCTCCAAAATCTAGGTTTCCATAAAAGAAGCAACCTCAGTCTCTTCCCCCCTTTATGGTTGCTATAACTTTAAAAATGCGAACTGATAGAACTAAAAGGAGTGAGTCTGCAGACAGCTTGAAACAAAAGCAGCAAGAAGCATGAACTACCCTCTATTTACTGCAGTGAGATGTTAACTCTGGTTTCTAATGATGGTACTGGAAGGTCACCATTGTCACCTGGTTCACTGCTCATCAGAGTGCACAAGAAAGAAGAGGGGTGATGGGATTTTACAGATAATCCCTTTTTGGTGTTTAGTGGGTGGAACCTAGGAAAGTACCATGACTAAACTCCTGGCTTCATGACGACACCCCAGCTGCATGCAGGACGGAGGCAGCCATGGCGCCCTTACTGTGGCAGGTGGAAAGGCTGACTGGAGTGGTGTGGTTAGCATGTGTCCCCTTCCCCATTCATGTGCCCCTGGTGTGCCTAAGAGGAAAAGGGCTGTCACACCAATGCTAGCATAATAGAAATGGTCTAGAGGTGGCCCAGGGATGCCATCTGCTCTTTCAGCTCCTGGCCCAGGAAGCATTGTCTCTCTTAAGGATTCCCCATACATAGGAGGATGCACTAGACTTACAGTGAGCTGCTCGTCTGGGGCTCCAGAGCGCACTCTTCCCATTACTGACAAACCCAGTCTCCCTCCCTTTCTCATCTCCATGGGGTGAGGCAACACACTGCTGGCAGATAAATAACCACCATGCTGGGACTCACGGTGGTCTGGGGGATCCAGGGCCAACATCACCCAGCAGCCCACACCTGGGTACAGTTTGCCATCCTGTGGGTTGCAGACAGCACCCCTCCTTACCCATTTCCTGGCCCTTCCTTTCACCCAACCAGGGCTCCCCTTCCTCTCCTACTCTGGCCTAGCCACAGTGCTTGGAGCAGAGACCTAGCCCGGCCTTCACCTCAGCAGAGACCTTGGAATTTACTCTTATTGCCCTGCTGCAGGGTCATGTAGAAAGACTTGGGATGGTTGGAGAACATGTTGAGTTGTAGGGCCACACTGAAAGGGGGAGTGCTGGTGGCTTTCTCCCCTCCCCAAGTACTTTTCACTGGGCTTTCCCCTCTTCGGACACTAGGAACCACTTTAGCCGCTCCTCCTCTTTTATCCCTCACACTAAGGAAATTAACCTCTCATGAGAACCATCTGGCTTTCAGATCCTTTCTGCTCTTGCTCAGTACTTAGATTGCCTAACCTCTACTCTGCCAGCCCAGTCATATTTCAATCCCCAGCTACTAAGTACCCAGACTTGCAGCAGCCTGAAGAACCCTTACAATTTATTTCTCTCCAACTACCAGTGCATCCGCTCACTTTTAAATGGAGCTGGTCCTTCTGGGTGGGGCTCACCTGGTGGGCAATTCACACCTCCACCACTCCAACCACACTTACATCACTTAAGGACATAGACATCAGCTTTGGTCCATCTCCCTCCTGGGGCTGATGCATCTCAACTAAGATTACAGACCCTCTTCCCTGATTAAAAAAGGTTCCCTCCTCATGTGGTTCCCTCAAATTAACAAATCAAGTAGATAATCACAATCACTATTCAATCTCTATTGCTAGAGTCTCTTTCATCCCACAGCACATTGCAGATTCTATATGCGCAATGCCATGGAAATGCAGGTACCACTGGGATGGAGGGGGGCAGCCAGACCCCCACCTTGATACATAGCAGTGCTGAGGATGGGGGATATTTTGGTTAAGAATACCACCAAGGTGAATTCTGCTCCTCTGAACTGTTCCCCACCCTCCCAGGCTCATTAATATCCCCGCAGAGGAAGCAAGTGCAGAGATTTTCAGGTCTGGGCTGAATGATTGCATGATCTATATGGGATGTTTTGGAGGCTACAGTGAAGGACAGGGAGCTGTGTATTTGTAAGGAGAATTAGCTGTGTGGTACAAACCATGGGTAGCTCCATAACAAACAAGCAAAGAAGCCCTGGGAGGCTGGGTCAGATCTTAACTAGGAGGAGGAGACGACTGTGGTAAATAAGCTCAGAGGACGTTACTGTCTCCCCAAAAGGGTTTCAAGGTTGTAACTCTGTAAAGAGCAAAAGAAAGAGAATCCCCTCCTGTAATGGGGTCCCAGTGGGGATCCCAGCACCCCTTCTCTGTTACTGTCCAGGACCCCGGAGAGTGTCTGCATTAGCATATTTCCTGGGATCAGGGCAATTGTATTCGATACCTGTTCTCCCACACTGTGTGTGTTGGTGTGGCACACTTCCCTGCAGAGGGACTATTGGGTAGTGCATTTCTCAGGCACTGGAATGCACTTGCCCTTTGGCCTTTGGGGCCACACTGCCTCAGTGGCCTCCAGGAGAATGGTCTGCTGTTGATTTGTGGATTTCCTATCCCCATCCCTCTGAAGTGGATCCTATGTGAGGAATGGTTAGTGAGTGTCAGGACTCAGTACCCAAGGGTTAATGGCACCTGCATCAGGTCAGGTGAGGCTTCTGTGTATGTTTGGGGGTTTGAGGGCTTCACCAGGAGAACACTGCCCTGCGTGTGCACAGAAAGCATACAGTGAAGGATGCCAACTAGGTTATTTCTTTATTGTTTGGGAGCCCTCCTGAAAGACTTTCGTGCTGCAGGGGAAATTTACCAAATAGCAGGCTCGTCAGAGAGAAGCAGCGTTGCCTAGAGGATCAAACTTGGGCGCCAAGAACTTCTGTGATCTAATCCAAGTTTTGCTCTGGAGTCTATGGGTGACTTTGACCGAGTCATTTAAGCCCAGATCCACAAAGGTATTTAGGCTCCTAACTTCTACTGATTTCAATGGAAGTTAGGTGCTGAAATACCTTTGTGGCTCTTGGCCTTAGAGCCAAACTTTCATAAGTGGTCTCTAATTTTAGGTGCTTTCAGTGCCCAACTTGAGACCCCTAAAGGGTCCTGATTCTCAGAGGTTCTAAGCACTCACAACTCCAGTAATATCCCTGGGAGCAGCAATATTCAGCACCTCTGAACACCAGCCCATTCTCCCACCTGTAAAACAGGGATAATGACATTGATTAATTAGTTAATCGCTTAGGAAATGTGCAACAAAAGATCAATCATAACTGGAGTTGAGCAAATATTTAACAATGGATAATTTGTCAGACAGATTCCACCCCTTTTGTCAGTCTGCAGAATATTCACAGGTAGGTGTGATCTCCCTGAATTTATTTGTTGATTTAGTTGATGTGATAAATACCTTTTTTGAAATTTTTCACTTGACCGATGGCAAATATTTGAAATTCCACACGTGCTGCTTTGCGGTGACTCGTCATATAAGTCCTGTGGTATTGTTTCTGTTCCCTGAGTGGGTGCGCAAACAAGCCCTTGTGCCATGAGTACTTGCGTGAGCACTTTTCAGAATTAAGTTTCTGTGAATGCTGGCACATACAACTCTGAAATGTGAGTCCTGCCAACATTTATGCCAGTAAATTCAATTTCTCAAATGCTTTTGGAAAATGAATGCAAAGAGGGAAAATATAATCACACCTGGATGGGTCATCAGCAGGGTTTGAACTCAAGACCTCCAGGGTCAAAAAAGACAATGCTGCTACTTGAGCTACAGGAATAACTCTGTTAGGAGTACTAGGTTTTTATCCTGTGGTGGGCCGGCCTGTAGAATGGGTTGTAACATCTACTTTGCCAGTGTGATACAAGAACACCTCCCAAATGGAGTGGGTGAATATCCCCGGGACCCATTTTTGGTTATTTGCCTGTCCCTAACAAGTCATAATGCCCAATACTGTACGAGTGCTATGCATTCTTAGTGAACAATGTGTATTTCAAAGTTCCAGTCCTCTCAGTGTTTCAGCAGAGGCAGCCCTCTTCACAGCCTCTCTTATTGGGCTAATGTATGTACAATGCTGTATAACTGCAGTTTAATGTCTCCCTGCAGTGAAGCCATATGCTGCTGTGAGGCTGTGATGTCACCATCATGTACCTGGCAACACACTGTGATGTCATAAGAAGAGGTTCACGATGACTTTGTGGCTGGTTCGGGCAGAAAGAGACACTTCTGTCTTTAACTCTAGCAGTGGGGGAACACGGACCAGGACAGTTGCTTTCTATAATCAGGATTTTTATTCCCCCCCGCCCCATGCCTGCTCTGATGTAAAAGTCCCTATTCCAGAGTAAAATGTGGGAGGAGGCTCAGAAGTGACAACAGTGAGGTGTGGGCCCCTTAGCTAGGTGACTGGAGCAGGGGTTACAGCTGAACTCTCAGTGGTGGAGCTCCGCACAGCTAACTCCCAGCCAGAGGCTAGGACAAGGCATCAGCTAGGTGCTGGTACCAATTAGCAGCCTCAACGGGGTTATTACAGGACAAGCTCTGTTTAACTTAACTGCTAACAGACTGGCTCTGTCAGCTGGAAGGAATCACAGGCAAACAGACTTAATGGCAGCCTGGAGGAGTGGGGGTGGGGAGAATGGTCCCTTCCTTTCCTATACCCAGTGTATTTGATACAGTGCAAATGTAACCGTCCTGTGAAACATGTGTACAAGGAGGAGTCAGAAATCATTAAAGTCGGGTGTATTTGGTCAATCCAAGTTTTGCTGAGTGACATGAATCCCATGGAACCTGCTGGCCCTTTGACACAACAACCTCATGGGGTCCTCTTGTCACCAGAGGCCAAGAACAAGGCCACACAGCTGCTCAGCATGTACGAACTGTGTGAACTGAAAGGATTCGCACCTGTACTTTCTTACAGACCTAGTGTCACTGTTGGGGGAGTCTGACAAACAAAGCTCCCAGGCTAAAGACCTGGCTCCCATTCTGACCATGGTCAGCAGCAGCCCTGTGCTGTTGGATTCCACTGTTAGACCTCATTATCCCAGCGTGACACTTGCCAATCCTGACTCCGACTTGGAAACATGGCACAGCCTGGACTGGGGACCCTGGAGTTCTGCTGAAGACACGGACATGAGTGTAAATGGATTAAAACACAACCGTGGCTGGAGCAGCTCCCTGCAGCACTGCTCAGCATGGCCAGCCTTTCGCTCCCTGTGCTTGATTGACGGTCGATGGGAAGGGAGAAGCACATCCTGCTCCATGTTTCCCTTACACACTGGTCTCTGGCTCCCGCCTTACGTGAACTAATGTCCAGTAAAGTCAATGGTAAGATTCCCCATTGAGTTTAGTGGGTTTTGGATCAGACTCTTAAAGCCACAGGTCTTTTTTGGATATGGAGCAGTCTTGGTACCACCTTTCTGAGAGCAGGAATATCATCAGCCCTGTTAAAGGGAAGGCGTGGGGCAGCAGGGGCCGAGGGCGGGGGGAGGCTGCACAAAACCAAGCCCTACAGTGTTGCTCACATCACAATTGCACTGGCATTGATCTGTCATCTGTGAACTCTCTTAGCTGAACCAAAGGGCCCTACACTCTCAAACGCTGCATGACTGAGATTGGGAGCCTGAGTGAGGGGACTATTTGACTTGCACACATGGACACCTGGCTTCAGGGCTAGCTCATCTTTGCCTCTAGTGACAAAATCAAAAAGCCTCCTGGAAATTTGGCCTGATGATGAATCCTGGAGCTGCTACCAGGCAGAACTAGCATCTCCAAACAGGGTAGCCTGCCTCGGAATCCTGAATGGATAATAATGCTAAATGGCCATGTGTGTGAAAATGCCCTACGCTAATGGGCGCTGCTGCTGCTGTGACACCTCATCTAGACAGAGATTGATGTCATTAGTACTTAGTATTTGTTAAGAGCCAACAGCGTACCTGTTGCTGAAAAAGACACAGAAGATATGTACAGTGTACTGTGCAAACTTGACATGCTTGGAAAGCGTTTGAACTTGCATTTGACTGAAGTAACAGAGGTCGGGGTGAGAGGCCTGGGCAGAGCTGTGTGAGGGGAGCCCAGGGCTGGGATAGCAGGGGGGTTGCAGGTCAGGGGTGAGGGGCACTGGCAGAGCTGTGTGGGATGCCCAGGGCTGGGATAGCGGGGGACTGCAGGTCAGGGGTGAGGGGCATTGGCTGAGCTGTACCAATCTAGATGGCATTTGCAGTGCAGAATGGTGCATGAAATGATGGGTGGAAGTCACCAACAAACAAAGCATCGAGGTGCATTAGCACAGCACACCCAGCTCCCTACTTACTGAGGGACCCAGTGCAAGGTCTTGGCTTTTAAAAAAATGCTTGAAAGGACATGCCAACAACAAACCCCACATGCACACAACCCCCCGGTCCCAAAGAATGCTCAAAGTGCTGTGGAATTCCTTTAAGATGCCCCAAATCTCCCCTAATCTTGGTGTCAGGATTCAGCATTTCTGATGTCAATAGTGTTTGGTTATAAGCAGCGGCATCGTGCCAGGTTCTCTGTGGGTCAGAGGGAACACTGGATTTAAGAGAGGTGTTATAATTGGTAGCAAAGAGCAGCTGAGACGCTCAAGCAGAGCTCTGACCACAGCATGTGGCCCTTGCTTTGAATGGTCCTACTTCCTTTGGAAAAGAAAACCAAAATGAAGATCTGAAGGCATTGTGGGTACGTGGAGCTGCACAATCCCTTCTATAACCAGTGGGGCTCTGGGGCTGGAAAGGCCCCATGCTGCTGGGCTTTACAAATGAACTGTCCCTGGTAAAGTCTGTTCTGCAGTCTACAAAGAGGATGTGGCAGCGTGTGCAAAAACAGGTAGGGAAGAGAAGAATTGCCCCCGAAGGAGAAAAAGTCCAGTAAAGCAGAGTGGACAGAGCATCTGAATAGGAAGCAGTTTTCATCAAGTATTTCCTCACCCGCACACCACATGCACATGGCCACCCCCTTTGATAAACCTCCAGGCTGCGGCCGGAAAGATTATGAGAAATACCGACTGCTGGGAAATGTAGATGGGATGGATCCAAATAGCTCTATCTAGATGTGATCTTTGAACAAACAAGTGCAACATTGAGACACCAGCACGAGACAGCCCAGCCAATAATGCAAACAGCTTGAACTTGCTCACAGTGTGGGGGAAGGGCCTCCCCGAGAGTAGCCCCAGGAGGGAAAGGAAAGGGTTAAAAAGCTAATTGGGCCCTGCACAGCACATCCGCCACCTCACCTCGTGTGACACAAGTCATGCGACCAGGGGAGGGCAAGGAGCAGTTTTCTTTCTCTCCTGTTTGTTGAACCTCTAATTATCATTTCTGTGCAAGGCAAGGAGATGGAATTCCATTGTGCGTCAGCTGGGAGAGCCTTCTGAATGGGGTTTTTCTTCTTTTCTTAAAGGGGACAGTCCTTCCTCATCCTCTTTCTTGCTGCGGATGGAACTGCTCTCCTTCAAAAGCCTTTCCAAGAGCGCCTGGGTTTGTAAATGATTTTAGCCGCCATGCAAGTTACTGGGCTGGTGTCTCCCCAGGGTCTCTGTTGATCCCCAAACGGCTTCAGCACAGGCAGGAGCAGGGCAGACGTATCATACCCCTTGCCTCAATTCTGACTTACAGAGACCACCTCTAGGGGGGAAAGGGGAGTTCAGCCTCGGTGGCCTGTCCACTCCTTGGCCGCTCTGCTGAGGCTGTCAAGCAGGGGGCCAATCAGTGCTGGCTGTGGAGGTGCGTTCTGTGAGACAGACGCTTGTCCACTAGGAACTGGCCCACGCTCCCCCCGTCATTTCACACAGGCCGTGAACAGCAATCTGGTGGTAATAACCGTGGGTCACTAGAAAGTGACCTTGAGGTGAAAGACTTCATATCTCATTACTGGTTCCCTAAGCCATCAACCCACTTGGTCTCTTGGAATCAGAAAATGGTACTGAACCCGTTTGAGAAAGTTCACTGCTGGCTGGTGTTCAGTCTTGTGTGTTTCCCAGCAGATACGTGGGAACTATAATTAAAATCCTCTATGACTAAGAGCTGGGACTTTGCCATTGATGTTATGTGATTAGGCAGGAATTTATTGATTATTTTTTTCTGCTGTGCATGTTTTGTAGCTGATGCTAACTCTGATTCTTCTTTCCTCCCCTCCCCCTTTATGATGTGTGTCTAACCTTAGCCATTAAACTTTGCTTTTTGTCCTGTCCTTCAGGGTCTGCTGGTTATTTCACTCCAGGGGTCACAGCGTGCAAAGGCTTTCACTGCAAAGTGCTACCCCTTTCTTTCCCCCTTCTCTGTCACTTTTAAATAGATTACATCCGAATGGTCCAGCCATGTGATTGACCCCACCACGGCTCTGCAGGGCTAGTTTCGTCCATCTCCTAGCATCTAAGAGGTTATTTGCTACTTCCTGGCAAATTGCTTCATCTCCTTTTCCTCTATTACAATTTGACCTTTAGGATTATCTTCCTCATGAAGCAAACTCTCCACTCCCACTTCATTTCCTAGTCTAAATCCCCCTAATTAGACCAGCCAACCTTCAGCCTGAGAGGCCAGTTCCCCCAGATGTCGCACAGGGAACCAGCATGTGAATGTACAGAAGAGTGTTGTCTAGGGGAGCATGTGTGTCAGCATTTGGGTGTGTGTGAGGGGGGGCATCACTCTGGTAGCAGAGGAGTGGGACTACACTGACCAGACCCTTAGGTGCCATCAGTGTGGAGCTCTGCTGAGCTGAGGCTCTGGCATCAGGCGTGCAGAAGTGCAAGTATGTGTGTGATTGTATGTGTGACTCCAGGAACAGCCCTGATGACTGCGGGTGCAGGTATCTATTTAGGGGTGCACATACAGGCATGTCTAGCTAGTGTGGGTACATCCCACAGACCTCTAAGGTTATACATCTGCATGGGAAGAGGCAGCAGGATCAGTTTTTGGAAGCCTGCACTTCTTTCTCTATTATTCTAGAACAAAGCCTTCCATTTGATCAGTGTGAAGAAGAGAGAATGCATTCCCTGTCACTTACATCTGTGTCACACCCCAGCATTAAAATCTCAGTGCTGCCATGAAAATGACAAGCCTTCAGCTTCCAGGACCATCATGAGCCTAATTAACATTTTACAGGCCCATAAATGTCATTTTTGGTACAAGGTCATGTATATGACCTGTGTGGGAGTGGCAATCCATCCGAACCTTCCCCTTGAGGGGACGCTGCTGGCTGTCCCTGGAATGCACAGGAGATGGGAGGCAAAGCTGGAGAGGGGACTGTGGCTCCTGGGTAGGTAGTGACCCTTCCCAGCGGGCACCGTTAGATGAGGAGGCTTTGAGTTATTGACCTTAAGATGCTGCGGTTCTGTGCTGGGTGAGTGGCAGAGTTCTGCGTAGCCCCTGCATGCTAAGAGGTGTCATAGCATATGTTGCATGTACTCTCACCACAATAGCACTGTTCTGGAACACATTCTTTTCATGTCGCTCTCATTTTTGGCTGGCAAAAAGCAGTCTTTCCCGCCAGTGATTACATACCATGGTGGCCTTGCTGATTCCCAGGATGGCTGTGTGAAGTCTAACAGCTCTGCCAACCTGTCTTGCCAGCGCACTCAAGTTTGGCAGGGCACCTTTGTGGTGTGAAGCCAGCTTAACATAGAGGGCAGTGTGTGAGGTGTACGTACTTGTTTATAGTGGCATCTTTCCCCCACCCCTACCAGTATCACAAGTTTATTTAATTAAAGGGTGAAGGAGGGGGCAAGGTCTAGCAGCCCAGGAGACCTGCCTTGATCAGCTAAGGACTGCCATAGTCTCTAGAAGGCAGACGGGGTTAGATCCTTCGCTGGTATAAATTGGGATAGCGCCTTTGAAGTCAATGGAGCTGTGTTGATTTACACCAGCTGACGATCCGGCCCATGGTATACAGCCTAAGGCCCAGAGGCATGCAGAGAGGATGGGTAATTTGTGACTCTCATGACTTGGGGATAATATGGTTAAGTACAGGGGAGGAGGAGAAGCAGAAAGTAACTGGATTTCTGGATGCCCCTCTGTGCCCTGGCTAGAAATGGATAGCTACAGTTGATCAAGGCAAACCTCACAGCCCTGGGGCAATAGCAGCCAGCTCTGATGCTGTCCCGCTAGCCAAACAATGGAACCCACAATGACAGAGGATTTGTAGGAGCATCATGGGGTTGTGGCACATGTGTCATTAGGAAGGAAGAAGGGAAAGAATGGAGAAAAAAAATAGGCAAGGCTACCAGAGCATTCTCTAATGTGCCAGTCAAGGGCTCGGGGGTGGCAATGCTTGATCTGAGGGAGGAAGACCAAGGTGCCTGCTTTTGTGGCCAGAGGAGAAGAGATCCGCAGGTGGGCAGGTTGGCAAGGAGTGAGTTATCAACATGTTGGCTCCTGGGCTGGTAAAGTGTGTGTGTGTATGTTGCTGAGGAAGCCTGGCATGAAAGGAAAAGCGTGTGAGAGAAATGCCAATGGACTAAGCAGAGATTACAGCAGAGCAACCCCATTTGCCTGAAGAAATGGTAAATGTTTGGATATCTCAGGCTGGGGAAGAACAATGGCTGGAGGGACCTGAGAAGCAGTTAGGGCTCAGTTCTGACTTGCAAGCAGGGCTTATGTTTGGATTTGGATTTGATTCTGCTGGTTGGCACAGGAGTTGCTGCATTTTCAACTTTTCTCACCTCCCAGAGAAAATCATGGGAAGGGGATGAGTGGGGTGGGCAGAGTCAGCTTCCATCTAAGGCCCTGGCAGCCTTTCCCCTCTTCTGCCAGTTCTCAGGGTCTGGGTAATGTTGTCCCTACGGGGTGCACCTCCAACTTGTTTGCCATCCTCTTCTTCCTGAATTTCTCAGTGCTCAAATGTTCTCAGTGGGGCACAAAATTTGCTCCGACTCAGAGGGACGCGGCTGGGGATTTTCTGAAAGGTCAATGTTCACATGCAGATTGCAGGGATTTATTTATATTTTGCTCTAACTACAAAGGTTTTCCTGGGTGTGCACGTGTGTGTACGTATCCAACGGGTGCCTACATATGTGTGTTTATGTACGTATGAGAGACAGAGGCCTGTCTGTTCACTTCCTTTAGTTTTCTTTGATCTTTAGTTTTCCTCTGGGATTCTCCCATCTCCGGGAAAAGAAAACACCAAGACAATAAATTTCCTTTTCACTCAATTCTGTTTAGCTTCTTCCTGTCTGCCCATGCTCTTGGGGATTTCAGAAGAACAGTCCTCACTGACATCATTCCCTTTCTGATCGTGCCAGCCATTTTTTAATACCTTTGTTGTTAGTGTTCATATTAAAAATCGCTTCCAAGGCATGCGTGTTACAAACATATGGTCAAACCCACTGACAATGCCAAATCTTACAACCAAAGGGTGTGTCTGCATTTGGAAGTTTTGCACCACTGGTGCTACACCAGTACACGGTAATGTAGATGGGGGTAAAGGGAGTTTACCCACTTCTCCTTTGGGGAATATGGAGTTTACTCACATCTCATTTGGGGAATAAAGTGTTTTCACACGTCTGCTCTCCTGTGCTAAGCAAATGCTGGCTGCACGACCACCGCGGCTGACATGGTGTGTTATCTACCAGCTGGTTACACTCAGCAAAGGATCAGTTGAGGAAATTGTGGCCTGTAAAAATCTGCAATGAGCCACCCAATGCTACAGCATGTGTGGACTGGCTGAGTATATTTGCCAGCCATTAAAAAACATCCATTTATTTTTTCAACTTTATGCAATATACTAACCTAAACCCAATTCAAAATAAGGACATCTTTGCACATCCTTAGTGCTTACTATGCCACAGTCCAGCCATGAACACCAAAATGCTTTGTTTACCCACTTTTTTTTACCACGGCCAGTGCAAAACCCCAGTGCAGGCACACCACACCGGTCTGGCAAGTCACACTAGGGTAAATCCCATTTTACATCAGTGCAGCACCCTGGGGTTGGCATTGAGGCAAAAATCCTGGCTACTGATGAGCCCTCAGGGGGTTGAGTCATCCAGAGACAAGAGTCGTTGCAATTGTTTTGGCATGGGGAGGAGTGGGGAGACCAACATGAGGCAAGCAGGTAGAGTTCTTGGAAGAAGTGGGGGTTAAGGATGGATTTGGAGGAGGGGAGAGAGAGGGTGTGGCAGGCAGGAAGAAAGAGGCTGTTCTGAGTGTAGGGGCTGCATGAATGAAGGTGCAAAGTTAGAGTGAGTGGGACTGAGGCAAAGCCTTTTCAAGTGAGGGAATACAGCAGTGTGCCCAGAGGGATGGGAGACAGAGGGGAATGCTGGCTGAAAGTGAGGGATCAGGGAAAGTGTCATGGAGGACAGGAAGTGGGATGGAATTGGGTCGCGGTGACCGGCTGAGGTGTTTGGGACGTTTGACCCTGGAACTGAGCCTTTTTACACAAGATGGAGATTGGTCCTCAGGAGACCTCGTAGATGGAAAGAGGAGTGAAGGAGGAGGAGATGTGATAGGGGAATGAAGGAGAAGAAGAGCTCTCAGCTGACACTGTCAGGATGGTCAGAGAAGATGGGGAGGGGGCAGGGAAGTGAGGTTAAGGTAGGAACAGGAGGTAAAGAGGAGTCGATGGGGAACTGTAAGAGTTGCCCAGGGAGGAGCAGTGAAGCTATCCAGAAGGGGGAGGGGAGAGAGGAGAAAGTGAAATGCTCCAGCACTGGCTCCTGGGTCAAATTCGAGGTTTCAATCCCCATCTCTAAAGCCTGCCATGGGGCTGCCCCATGTTACCTGAGGGAACCGCTTCACCCTGCTCAATTGCGACTTCCCATGACAGCTGCACGCCACTGGAACAGTGGGACTCAAGAGTCGCATGTGCAGGAGATGGGCCCTCACCTGGGCCCATCAAACCGGGGCTCCCTGCCTCCTGGAAGAGACGAGAGTGACATTGAACCTCCACTCCAACGGGCCAGCTCCCCATGATCCCTCTGTGATGGGTTATCCCCTGGAGTGCCACTTGGAATTGGGGTACCACTGAGCTCGCCTGACCCATCAGCCTGGGTTCCCTTTAAACTGTGCTGCTATCCCACACACACACACAGGTAGGGACACACCCAGCTGCAATTTCACACAGATGCTGAGATCAGCTCTGCATGGGAAAGCTCAGCTAGGGAACTGCCCAGCACTCAAGTGCACCCCCAACCCAGAGTGTAAACCCAAAATTGTATCATCTTGTGCTGCACAGAGAACTGTACAGTGTGAGCTCATGAAATTTGCTCCCTCCCTCAATGTGGAGGAAGATATGCACAGCGCCCCCAGTTATGAACTCCACAAACTGGTTTTAGAGAAAATAAAAATAAGTTTATTAACTACACAAGATAGATTTTAAATGTTTATAAGGGATAGCAAACAGATCAAAGCAGATTACCTAGCAAATGAAACAAAGATGCAAGCTAAGCTTAATACACTAAAGAAACTGGTTACAACTAGTAATTTCTCACCCTAAATGTTGTTTTAGGCAGATTGCAGAGGTTCTTCAAGGCAGGCTGCTCTTGTTTGTAGCTTAAACCTCCAGGTATTTCTTTCACAGGCCAGACACCTTCCCAGCCTGGGCTCAGTCCTTCTCCCCCACTTTGTCTCTGTTTCTTAGATGTTCACATCAGTCATCCTGGGTGGGGATTCAGTGAAGAACGAACCCTGATTATGTTCCTCCCCTGCCTTAAATAGGTTTTACATATGGCAGGAATCCTTTGTTTTCCAGTGTGGTTCCCCTCCCCCTTCCCTCAGTGGAAAAATACTGGTATTCTATCATGAAGTCCAGTACCAGGTGACTTAACCACGTGACCCTGCAGTGTCAAAGCAGCCATGAGTCAGAGGTTGTTTGTAGCATCCAAGGAAACCTTCTCAGGAAGGTAGGAGATTAGCATCTTCATAGACCTATTGTTCTCCCTAATGGTCCATTGATTGGTCCCCAGCTAGCCAGCCAGACTGGTTGCATTGTGTCTGGTGGGCATTTCCCAGGTGCAAACACTTTTGTAGTACAGATGCATAGTCAATTAACTTTAGATATATAAAATATACATGCATACAAATAGGATAATCATATTCAGCAAATCATAACCTTTCCAATGATACCTCACATGACTTATCTTGCACAAAACATATCATAGTTATGCTATAATCACATTATAACTATGTTTCTATGAAGAATATGGGGTGTAGTGTCATATTCTCTCTCACAAAGAGTCCAGAGAGGCAATTTGTGGGACTGAGCGATTGGGAGAGAACCATGCTGGGCAAAGACCAAGTCAAGGAAGTGAGCAAAATAGAGATCGTGGGAGCCTGAATTCCCCTCCCTGTCCACTCCTAGGGCTGCTTCTTCCACCCACTCTTTTCTGAGCTTGCCTGGTGTGGACAGATCTGTCTGCTGAAACCTGGACTGGGATCACCAGTATCTTCCACTCGGGCTGTCAAAGCACCCTTAGAAGGGAATTGAATGGCTATCAGCCACTACAGCCTGGGCTGGATTTGAACAAGAGATCTAGAAATGAAGGGTTCTGTACCACACCATTCCCGTTCCCCTGGGTCATTCAATCCCCATAGGCCTCATTTGTGATGGTGTTGTTCAGTAGAAGCAGTGCTCCCCACCCCAAAACAAATGCCCTGTGGCTCCAAGAAAGAGCTCACCTGGCAGTGGAAACCCAGGGGGCTGGGTCAAAACTTGCCAGATACTACTGTTGTCTAGTGAAACACCACGGCTCTCCAAAAACGCAGTGTAACATAGCTGAAGGCCTCCTCCACTTTGCACGAGACATTGGATAGGTGAGGAGTTCCTCTGGTCTAAGTGAATCTCAGTTTTTGTTTTTTTCTTGCAAGGGGATAGGGGTAAAAGGTAGAGCAGCAAGTATATTAAACAGCCAATTGATGGTTCCCCTACTCCCAAAACCCTACCGCTGAAGGCAGCACACCACCACCAACGCAGGCTTTTCTTCTTCTTCTCTTGGAATGTGGCATGGGCTATGTTGCCCTTGGGCTGCTCCTGGCTCGAGCATTGGAGCTACCTGGTTTGGCAGCACAAAGGATGCCCAGCTGCCAAGCTCTTGGGTAGGTTTTTTGTTAGACGTAAACTTTCTCCTTTATCAAGTCACTTGTTGAACTGGAATTGTTTTTCACACAACGCACCGTCAACCTGTGGAACTCATTGCCAGGGGATGCTGTGAAGGCCAAAACTATAACAGGGTTCATAAAAGAACTAGATAAGTTCATGGAGGATAAGTCCATCAATGGCTATTAGCCAAGATGGTCAGAGTAAGCAACCCCATGCTCTGAGTGTCCCTAGCCTAGGGGATAGATCACTCGATAATTGTCCTGTTCTGTTAATTCCCTCTGAAGCATTGGCCACGGTCAGAAGACGGGATACTGGGCTAGCTGGACCATTGGTCTGACCCAGTATGGCCATTCTTATGTTTGGCTGTGGAAAGGGGGGCAGTTCGCTGTCCTACATTTCCCGATGAGCACACATACGGCCAGCTCCTCAGCTAGTATAAATTGACACAGGCACACTGGTTGAAACTACAGTAAAGAACAGAACTGTCCGACACATAGATGAACATGATTTGTTGGGGAAGAGTCAAATGGTTTTTGTAAAGGGAAATCATGCCTCACCAATTTACTAGAATTCTTTGAGGGGGTCAACAAGCATGTGGACAAGGGTGATCCAGTGGATATAGTGTACTTAGATTTTCAGAAAGCCTTTCACAAGGTCCCCCACTGAAGGCTCTTAAGCAAAGTAAGCTGTCATGGGATAAGAGGAAGGTTCTCTCAGGGATCAGTGACTGGTTAAAAAGTAGGAAACAAAAGGTGGGAATAAATGGTCAGTTTTCAGAATGGAACAAGGTAAATAGTGGTGTCCCCCAGGCATCTGTACTGGGACAAGCACTGTTCAACATATTCTTAAATGATCTGGACAAAGGGGTAAACAGTGAGGTGGCAAAATTTGCAGATGATACAAAACTACTCAAGATAGATAAAACCAAAGCAGACTGAGAAGAGTTACAAAGGGATCTCACAAAACTGGATGACTGGGCAACAAAATGGCAGATGAAATTCAATGTTGAAAAACACAAAGAAAGGCACATTGGCAAACATAATCCCAACTATACATATAAAATGATAGGGTCTAAATTATCTGTTACCACTCAAGAAAGAGATCTTGGAGTCATTGTGGATAGTTCTCTGAAAACATCCACTCAATGTGCAGCAGCAGTAAACAAAGCAAACAGAATGTTGGGAATCATTAAGAAAGGGACAGGTAATCAGACAGAAGATATCATATTGCCTCAACATAAATCCATGGTACACCCATATCTTGAATACTTCATGCAGATCTGGTCACCCCATCTCAAAAAAGATATTGGAAAAGGTTCAGAAAAGGGCAACAAAAATGATTAGAGGTATGGAACAGCTTCCATATGAGAGATTAATAAGACTGGGACTTTTCATCTTGGAAAAGAGATGACTAAAGGAGGATATGAGAGAGGTCTATAAAATCATGACTGGTGTGAAGAAAGTAAATAAGGAAGTAAAAAGAAAAGGAGGACTTGTGGCACCTTAGAGACTAACCAATTTATTAGAGCATAAGCTTTCGTGAGCTACAGCTCACTTCCTCAGATGCATATCGTGGAAACTGCAGCAGGCTTTATATATACACAGAGAATATGAAACAATACCTATTCCCACCCCACTGTCCTGCTGGTAATAGCTTATCTAAAGTGATTTCCAGCACAAATCCAGGTTTTCTCACCCTCCACCCCCCCACACAAATTCACTCTCCTGCTGGTGATAGCCCATCCAAAGTGACAACTCTTTACACAATGTGCATGACAATCAAGCTGGGCTATTTCCTGCACAAATCCAGGTTCTCACATCCCCCCCACCCCCATACACACACAAACTCACTCTCCTGCTGGTAATAGCTCATCCAAACTGACCACTCTTCAAGTTAAAATCCAAGTTAAACCAGAACATCTGGGGGGGGGGGGTAGGAAAAAACAAGAGGAAACAGGCTACCTTGCATAATGACTTAGCCACTCCAAGTCTCTATTTAAGCCTAAATTAATAGTATCCAATTTGCAAATGAATTCCAATTCAGCAGTTTCTCGCTGGAGTCTGGATTTGAAGTTATTTTGTTTTAAGATAGCGACCTTCATGTCTGTGATCGCGTGACCAGAGAGATTGAAGTGTTCTCCGACTGGTTTATGAATGTTATAATTCTTGACATCTGATTTGTGTCCATTTATTCTTTTACGTAGAGACTGTCCAGTTTGACCAATGTACATGGCAGAGGGGCATTGCTGGCACATGATGGCATATATCACATTGGTGGATGTGCAGGTGAACGAGCCTCTGATAGTGTGGCTGATGTTATTAGGCCCTGTGATGGTGTCCCCTGAATAGATATGTGGGCACAGTTGGCAACGGGCTTTGTTGCAAGGATAAGTTCCTGGGTTAGTGGTTCTGTTGTGTGGTATGTGGTTGTTGGTGAGTATTTGCTTCAGGTTGCGGGGCTGTCTGTAGGCAAGGACTGGCCTGTCTCCCAAGATTTGTGAGAGTGTTGGGTCATCCTTTAGGATAGGTTGTAGATCCTTAATAATGCGTTGGAGGGGTTTTAGTTGGGGGCTGAAGGTGACGGCTAGTGGCGTTCTGTTATTTTCTTTGTTAGGCCTGTCCTGTAGTAGGTAACTTCTGGGAACTCTTCTGGCTCTATCAATCTGTTTCTTTACTTCTGCAGGTGGGTATTGTAGTTGTAAGAAAGCTTGACAGAGATCTTGTAGGTGTTTGTCTCTGTCTGAGGGGTTGGAGCAAATGCAGTTGTATTGCAGAGCTTGGCTGTAGACGATGGATCGTGTGGTGTGGTCAGGGTGAAAGCTGGAGGCATGCAGGTAGGAATAGCGGTCAGTAGGTTTCCGGTATAGGGTGGTGTTTATGTGACCATTGTTTATTAGCACTGTAGTGTCCAGGAAGTGGATCTCTTGTGTGGACTGGACCAGGCTGAGGTTGGTGGTGGGATGGAAATTGTTGAAATCATGGTGGAATTCCTCAAGGGCTTCTTTTCCATGGGTCCAGATGATGAAGATGTCATCAATATAGCGCAAGTAGAGTAGGGGCTTTAGGGGACGAGAGCTGAGGAAGCGTTGTTCTAAATCAGCCATAAAAATGTTGGCATACTGTGGGGCCATGCGGGTACCCATAGCAGTGCCGCTGATCTGAAGGTATACATTGTCCCCAAATGTGAAGTAGTTATGGGTAAGGACAAAGTCACAAAGTTCAGCCACCAGGTTAGCCGTGACATTATCGGGGATAGTGTTCTTGACGGCTTGTAGTCCATCTTTGTGTGGAATGTTGGTGTAGAGGGCTTCTACATCCATAGTGGCCAGGATGGTGTTATCAGGAAGATCACCGATGGATTGTAGAAAACCCCTCCAACGCATTATTAAGGATCTACAACCTATCCTAAAGGATGACCCAACACTCTCACAAATCTTGGGAGACAGGCCAGTCCTTGCCTACAGACAGCCCCGCAACCTGAAGCAAATACTCACCAACAACCACATACCACACAACAGAACCACTAACCCAGGAACTTATCCTTGCAACAAAGCCCGTTGCCAACTGTGCCCACATATCTATTCAGGGGACACCATCACAGGGCCTAATAACATCAGCCACACTATCAGAGGCTCGTTCACCTGCACATCCACCAATGTGATATATGCCAT
The DNA here is from genome assembly GCF_965140295.1 of Lepidochelys olivacea. Taxonomy (NCBI): domain Eukaryota; kingdom Metazoa; phylum Chordata; order Testudines; family Cheloniidae; genus Lepidochelys; species Lepidochelys olivacea. The sequence continues at coordinate 149,401,015 of NC_140413.1, read as the reverse complement.
CATGTGCCAGCAATGCCCCTCTGCCATGTACATTGGTCAAACTGGACAGTCTCTACGTAAAAGAATAAATGGACACAAATCAGATGTCAAGAATTATAACATTCATAAACCAGTCGGAGAACACTTCAATCTCTCTGGTCACGCGATCACAGACATGAAGGTCGCTATCTTAAAACAAAATAACTTCAAATCCAGACTCCAGCGAGAAACTGCTGAATTGGAATTCATTTGCAAATTGGATACTATTAATTTAGGCTTAAATAGAGACTTGGAGTGGCTAAGTCATTATGCAAGGTAGCCTGTTTCCTCTTGTTTTTTCCTACCCCCCCCCCCCCAGATGTTCTGGTTTAACTTGGATTTTAACTTGAAGAGTGGTCAGTTTGGATGAGCTATTACCAGCAGGAGAGTGAGTTTGTGTGTGTATGGGGGTGGGGGGGATGTGAGAACCTGGATTTGTGCAGGAAATAGCCCAGCTTGATTGTCATGCACATTGTGTAAACAGTTGTCACTTTGGATGGGCTATCACCAGCAGGAGAGTGAATTTGTGTGGGGGGGTGGAGGGTGAGAAAACCTGGATTTGTGCTGGAAATCACTTTAGATAAGCTATTACCAGCAGGACAGTGGGGTGGGAATAGGTATTGTTTCATATTCTCTGTGTATATATAAAGCCTGCTGCAGTTTCCACGATATGCATCTGAGGAAGTGAGCTGTAGCTCACGAAAGCTTATGCTCTAATAAATTGGTTAGTCTCTAAGGTGCCACAAGTCCTCCTTTTCTTTTTGCGAATACAGACTAACACGGCTGTTACTCTGAAACCTAAATAAGGAAGTGTTATTTATTCCTCATAACACAAGAACTAGGGGTCACCAAATGAAATTAATAGGCAGCAGGTTTAAAACAAACAAAAAGAAGTATTTCTTCACACAACGCACAGTCAACCTGTGGAACTCTTTGCCAGAGGATGTTGGGAAGGCCAAGACTATAACAGGGTTCAAAAAAGAACTAGATACATTCATGGAGGATATGTGCACCTATGGCTATTAGCCAGAATGGGCAGGGATAGTGTCCCTAGCCTCAGTTTGCCAGAAACTGGGAATGGGCAACAGGAGATGAATCACTTGATGATTACCTGTTCTGTTTATTCCCCCTGAAGCACCTGGCATTGGCCACTGCCGGAAGACAGGCTACTGGGCTAGATGGACCTTTGGTCTGATCCAGTGTGGCCGTTCTTATGTTGTTATGGTCTTATGGCTCCATTGTTATCAATGGAGCTGTGCTGATTTACACCAGCTGAGGATCTGGCCTATTAATTTCAATGGAGCTGTACCAATTTATACCAGCTGAGGAGCTGGCCATATATGTGCTCACGGGGAAATATAGGACAGCAAACTGCTCCCTCCCCACCCCAAGGACATTGCCCACTTTGGTCAATGGTGCTGCACGGATTTACACTAGCTGAAGGTCTGGCCCATTGATATCATGGGAACAGTGCGGATTTATACCACCTGTAGATCTGGCTTATAGTCTGTTCCTGTCATTTGTGAAGCCTTATGTGCCCCTTCCTTTTATGGTGGTATCCTTTAGCTGGGGACCAAGGAGGCCGCTGTGCAGACCAACAGGTTGGGCAGTTAATGACAGACTCTCCATTTGAAAAGGGGAGGGATAGCCTACTGTCTTGGAAGTATATGAGTAAGCCTCAGGTTTGGAAGAATTGCTGGATGCTTGCTCCCTAGGCTAAGGCGTGCAGGGCAACTGGTACATGCTGTCTCAGGGAATATGGGGCAGGGCCTGTGCCAGCTGTACTTCTGAGTCAGCCTCCTTCCATGCATAGAATTAGAAAGCCATCAGTGCTGGCAAGGGCAGCCAACACTGGGTGATGAAATGGACCAATAGGAGTGGGAGTAAAGGACACCACGCTTTGCTTCATGCAAAACAGATAGGAGTTTCCAGGGTTCTCTTCTTACAGGTGAACTTCAGCCCCATGCACATGGGACAGCGCAAGGCCCATTCTCTTCTTAACTCTGAGGGCTTAAAATGGTGCACATCGGCCTTATCCTGGCACTGTGCACAGGGGAGAATTTCATCTCCCCGTCAGTAACAACAGGCTCTCTGTCTCATGGCAGTGGGGCCTTCTCTGGTCCAAGACCACTCCATGCTTCTGTGGAACCCCACAAGATTCAGTTCTCACCCCTCCGCTCTCTTCTCTATTTTCTCTTTCACTGTCACTGATCTCTGTCTGTAACCTTAGCTATTGCTTTTACACTGATGATACTCTGCTTTTCATCTCTTTCACCTGCTGGCTTCTCCATTACTCTCTTGCCTTCCTCTAACGTACGATTTTCTCCCAGCTTTCTGCAGTTAAATGTCTCGCTTCTCTTGAGCAAGCAGCATACCCACAACAGAACTCACTCTCTGTTTTTCTCTAGTTAGATCTCCTGTCTGCAGCCACTGGGCCCGATTTCCCTCTCCCTCCTCCTGGTTCCATTGAAGTTGAGGGAGTTATACTGGTGTGAGACCAGGATCAGGCCCATTGTTCGTACACCTGGCGTGAACTTTGACCCTCAACTTCCTCCACACATCTCCTTAATTGCAAACCTCACCATTGCCACTTTGACCCGGCACTCAGAGGCCATGATGGGGGGTAGGGTGTGTGTGTCATTGCATGCATATGCTGCTGCCTGGGCTCCGCCATGGCTGGAATACTCACATCTAGGGCATTGGGACTCCATTGACTAAGGAGTTGAAATAGTCAAAGTCCCCATTCTCTAGCCTGCAACACATGCTGAATGCTGTGACTCACCCCATCACCCCATCCTCAGAGGTCTCCACCCCATTGTTCATTTAAAAGTCACCCTTCTTGGTCTTCAACCCCTCCATGGCTGCACTCCAGCTGACCTCCCAGACCTTCTCTCTCCCTGCTCCCTCTTTGCTTTTCTCTTTGGTTTGCCTTCACACAATCTCGCCACTTTCAGAGTGAGAGCTGTTCCCTGTTCCGTCGGCAGTGCCTGCCTCCTGGAACTCCCCCCTTGAATCTCCCGTGTCATAGCTCACTGGCCTGGAAACATCTCTTTCATCACTGGCCTCTCCAGCCAGTCCCTTCTCTCTCCCTTGGGTGTTGTTCACTCAGGGTTTGGTGAGACAATTGTGTGTGAGCGACGACATTGCGTGGCCCAAAGCTGTACTGTGGGATAGGAAGTTTTGCAGGGCAGGGTAGCGGAGAGGCCTGTCACATCCCTCTTCATCTTCTGGACATTTTCTGAGCAGAGCACCAATGTTCTCATTCATCACCTTGAGCAAGAAGGTGGTTGCTACTCGCACGTCCCAGAAGGCTAAAGGGCCTCAGAAGGGTTAAATCTCTTGAGTGTCCAGAGAGGAAGTTCTTGATTAAGCTTGACTGAGGTCGTCTGCTGTCTCCCTCTTGCCAGCAGGTGGCAGGGCAGCTCTTTGAGTGAGGGCCCCCACCCCCCCCAGAGGCCCAGAGCTACATGGCCAGAGGTAACCCTGCCATGACCAAGGAAAAGCTGCAGTCCAGCAGGGAAAATGCAACAGCCTTCACCTGCTCTGCGATTCATTCAAATCAAACAGACAAGCAAATAAAACTTCCCTCTCCCCACAAACAATAAATCAAAGTGCATGCCTGGCCTTTTGGTGGGGTTTGGTTTGGACCCACTTCCTTTGCGCTCTGGAAGTTAAAGCCAGACACACTTTTGTGCAGAAGGGCCATGAAAAAACAGCTAAGCCTGGAAGGGAGAAATCCCCGTTGGAGTTACCCTGTGACTCCTGCCTGTCTCAGCTCTGGGGCAGAATTTATAGGTAAGATCCAGGGGCAAAGCATATGGGCCAGGGCCTCCGCTGGTATAGGCTGGCACAGCTCCACTGGTGGGCCACATCCTCCATTGGGGTAAATCACAATAGCTCCACTGACATCAATGAAGCTCTGCTGATTTACACCAGTGGAGGATCTGGCCCAGTCCATTTTGTGTCAGTCATTGCATGAGTCATCTGGCCTGCTCCCGCTGCAGGTTGTAAAACTGTGTTGAAGGCAGTGGAGTTAGCCCAGCAGGAGGTCAGACTCAGGCTCTCTGCCTTGGCCATAAACTGCTGATTGGGAATTCCCATTGCACTCTGGTGGGGCTGCTTATGCCTTGGGGCTGGGGAGTTCCAGTCCTTACAGAGAACAGAAATGAGTGAGTGGGGTAAACCCACTGGGGTGAAATTCACCCCCATACAAAGGTGTGTAAGGCTGTGTAAGGCCCATGCACTGCTTAGATCCCAACTTAAGTGGTGCATAGGCCTGGGGTGGGCCCTCTGCATGGGGTTGAATGTCACATTAGAAGAGCAAGAGCCTGAGCTGACTGCTTTCTGATGAGTCCCTGACCCCTCTCTGAGCCTTCCCATCCAGTGATCCAGTGACAGCAGCAGCATGAGGATTCGGGTGTGTGTCCTTGCTGCTCACCCACTACCACAACGGAGAGGACAGATTCTTACCCCCAGTAGTTCCCACGTTCATGGCAGAAAGCAAATCATTTTTCATCATGTCACCTTGAATCCTTTGCCAGATGGTTTCCCTGGGGGTGGGATCCATCTCTTTTACCCAGGAACAAAGCAAAAAGCCAGCAGTGCTGTTTGCTCCTCCCTGCTCCTAGCTGAGCTGACCAAAGCCACTGAGCAAATGCGGGTCGTGGGCACCTGCGTGTCAAATCAGCCCCTTTCTGATCTAAATATCTTTTCAGTCATGTGCATCTGAAGCTTTGGAATCCTACTGGTACCTGTCATCAGCTCTCTGCTGCCGAGGGAGTCTTTCTTCTTACAGCTCTGACCCTTCTGGTTCTGCATAAAATGAAAAGAAATAATTTAACCTATGATAGCTTGAGTCTGCTGGCCTCCAGGGCTCTGTGTACACCCCAGGCCTTTCCCTCAGGCCATATCGATGCTAGGGAATTTTAGGAACATAGGAGTGGCCATATGGCAGGGGTAGTCAATAGGCAGACCATGGGCCAAATCTGGACCGCCAGATGCTTTTGAACAGACCTGGAAATCTTTTTTTACTTATTATCATTATTGTTATTATTTTTTATTATTTTCTACTTCTCTGGAGTCTGGACTTTGACCAAGAAATTTGGACCTTGACAAAAAATAATTGACTACTCCTGCCATATAGGATCCTCCTAGAGGTCCATCTAGCCCAGTAGCCTGTCTCTGATGGTGGCTAGCACCAGGTGCTTCAGAAGAAGACAAACTCCACAGTAGGCAGGTATGGAGTAGTGAATGCAGGGATTTTTTCTTCCTAACCCTGATCATTCTGAGGCTGGCTTGTGCATTAGGAAACTATTCCCCCTCCCCTTTCTTCCACCAGTTCCACTGCATTAGCAGCAGCCCTGGTGCTGAAAAGGCTCAGGTGGTGTCTGGTGTTTTTTCTAAAATTGCCTAGAGAGAGCTCTAGTGTGGGGGGTGGCTTATAGTTTGGTGAGGAGTGGGAGTCTTCCAGAGTTGACATTGGTCCACAGAGCTTGGCATCTTGGTCCTGTTTCCCCTCTCCATTCCTGTGGCTTTACACTGGTGTAACTCCACTGACTCCAGGGGTGTTCTCCGAAATGAGAGAAGAATCCGGCCTATTAGTTGTCCCCCCTTGATGGGCACTTTTATTATTATGCACTCTTTGTGTGACAGTCGCGCCTGCTGGGATCAGGGCACTATTGCGCCATATAAACACGCAGTGAGACACAGTCCTGCTGAAGAGTTTAGGAGCCAAGACAAAGGGTAGGACGCTCAGAGAGAGGCCGCGCCTTTCCCAAGCTCACCCAGCGGACCAGTGACAAAGCCCAGGTCTCCCGTGTGCCGGCTCGGTGCCCTCTCCCTTGGACCCCACTGCTTCTCTCCTTTAAGGGAAAGAACGAAAAGTTCAGCTTGCACCTTTTTGGTTGTTCAGCATTTCTAAATTCTGACCATTTGCCCCCTGGTTCAAAGTAAACCTGCCTTCTCTTTCTCCGGCTGTTTAACATAGATAGAGCAAACCCGGATCCCACCCTGGTGGGCACAGCTGGAGCGCACTGCATGGGTAATTATTAATCAGCGGGGCTCCCAGTCAGCACTGAGGCAGCCCCTGTCCCCACACAGAAATGCCAAACAATGCTTATTCAGAACAGGTGACTGCCTGGTGGGGGGGCAGGGGGCTGCCTGCCCCTCCAGCTCTCTGTTTCCACTTCTGGGTTCCTGGAAGCCCCCATGGTGAAGGGTGGGTCAGATCAGCCCTTGGGAGGGTCCCACGGTATGGGGTGTGCGGATCGCTTAGGAGGCGGGGGACAGAAGGGCCAGTCAAAGCCGTTGAACTTTTCATTCCAGCTCACAAAGGTTTTCAATGGCGTGAGGGAAGTGGGAGAGGCAAGCAAGATTTGCAGCAGGAAGGACCTGGCCTGTTGGATTCAGCTGCAGGTTGTTAACAAAGTTGCAAGCTCCTAGTCCCTCTCTTTGCCAACTTCTCTCCCTGACCCCCACCCCCAGTAGAAATACCCCAGGGCGGTTTCTTTTCTTTTTGGTATGAATGTGATGATCTTTCCGCTCCGTGATTGGCCAAACGGCTTGTCATCAGGGACACACCTCCTGGATAGAATCCACCCCCTCCCCCCACTGGGGAAAGCTGTGCCTTGTAACAAGTGGGCGTAATTACATCAGTTACTCACTAGAGCACAGGCCTGCTTTAAGTTTTTTGCCTCTCCGAGCCTGTGAGAATCTGGCAATCTTTAAGGGCTAGAAAATGCAGCGTTTCAAAGACTCAATGCTGTGGGGGATATCGCTCAAACTGCCCTCTCCTCTCCCAGGGCTTAGGCTCCTGCTCACATGCAACAGCGAAATCCTTTCCATTGTGGCCACTTACATGGCTACCTCCGTGCACAGCAAAATGCAACTGGCCCCTTTTAATGAGTCCTGGCAGAAAGCAGCAAAAAGGGGCACCCGAGAGTAAGAGAGACCCCATAAGAGAACAGGCCCAGCTGAGCAAAGGAATCTCTGTGCCAAAGTGAAATACATTTCATACAGCAGCAAGGCCCTGCAAGACAGGGGCAGGCCTGTCAGGGGAGGGGAATGGCCCTCAAGAAGAGAGTTTGGGTGCAAAGAGGGGGTTTGTTGGACAATTGACCACCCTCCGAGGGGTTGCTGCATTTCTGTGGGGTTTTTTCAGAAAGAGCTGAGTGCTTGGCTAGGAAACTATTGGATGTGCTCTGTAGGGCCAGATCCTCGGCTGGTGTAATTCAGTGTAGGACCACTGAAGTCAGTGTAGCCATTGCTGATTGTTGGCTCCACCTTCTCGTCTCATGAAATGCCTGAAAGGGAAAGTGCCCATGAAAGGGAGAGTGAAAGCAGGGTCCTTGCCATGGCAGTTGGGCAGAGAGCTCCCTCCCACGCCTGCTCAATTTCACGTTTGCAGGGACACACCCCTTTAGAGCGAGAAAGATGGAGCAAGCGGCCCCTGTGCTGGTTTAGTTGTGCAGGCCCGCTGGGGCTTGGGGTTTGGGGCTGTTGGAGAACCAGCAGGGAGGATTAAGCCTCCCTTGGCAGCTTTCAAAGGCAAGTTTGCATCAGTATAAAATGCAAACAATTCCATCAAACTGGCGAGTGAGCAAATGGCCCCATTGCCACACCAAGCATTGCCTGCAAAGGGACCTGTGCTGTGAGATGCTAAATGGGCTGTTTGGCTCGTCTGCTATAGATGGAAAGCCATTCATCCAGGCTGGATTTAACTAGTGTCTTTGGACCAGCCATTCACTTTATAAATAGGAACAAAGAGGGTTGATGTAACACACAGGTCTTAAATGTATTCAGAACGTCCTTCCACAGTATCAGATCCTCTCTGATTGCATGGTCACCTCTGCAACATGGGGGTTATGTCTTATTCCTGGGGATCTCTCAGTGTTGTGGGCTGTGGCTTGCCATGGGGCTGAGATTGCAGGAATATGGGGTCCAGTTTATTTCAGCAGCCAGGAGAGGGCTACCAGGGAGGCCATATGCAAAGGGGCACTGGGAGGGATCTGCATTTTCAAGCATGGCCTCTAATTTTGGGTGCCTCTTTTTTTGGGTACCCCCATTTGGATGCCTAGGGTCCGATTTTCAGAGGGGAAGAGGCACTTACAGCACCACTGGAAGTCAAGAGTTGGCACAGGTGCTCAGCACTTCTGAAAATCAGGCCATCTGAAGCAGGCACCCAAAAGTCAGAGCACCCAGAATGAGTCGATGCTGTTCAAAATTGGAGGCTGTGTCTTTGGAGCTGCAGAAAGCAAGGAGGAGGTGCAGGCAGCCAGAAAGCTAAATTACCACAGCACAGGCCCGTTTGAAGGCCAGATGGGCATTTCCTGCTTCCCCAAATACCTTATTCTCCTCTGCTTTAATCTCCAGGTCAGAGGCAGAATGCCAGCTGCTGGAAACAGACTTTTTGTTACACCACGACATTCTGAACCCTTGCTCCCAAGCACACGCTGCCGTGTCCAGTGCTTAGACACCGTTTTAAACCCAACTTTCACAACACATGAATCAGGAATATTTTTTTTCATAATCCTTAAGATTCCCTGCAAGTAAACGATTTGCAAGCCATGACGCTTCTTTTCCATGGACCAAATGCAATTGTAATAACTATAGAATAATGTTAGTAACAATAATTATTAAAACCTCATTTGCTTTAATTCACAGCTCACAAAACAACAGCCCAGTGCAAATCCTCATCAGCTCAGTAGATAAATAGCATGATTTACTCTGTCAGCATTGGAGAAGAGACACACACCACAAGTCAGTTATCTCCAGCCATAAACAAACTGGAGTGGCTTTGCCTTTTAAACAGGCTCCCTTCTCTCCCGTGGAGTGCTGCTTTCTGCCTTACGTAACCCTCTGGGCAACTCCACTGACCTATTTTGTTTTAATAAACTTGAGCAGTTTGAGCTATGCACCCTTGGCTTCTCAGACGTCTGTGCCACTCCACAGGGCTTCCTTTCTTGCCCTGCTTTGCAAAGCTGCCTAGCTAATATCTCGGGGAAAGCTAAACAAACAGCTTCCAAGTTTCGACACAGGGTGCAAGTGCCAAGCTTCCATTTTGAATGTTAGCCTTGGATGGGAGGGGAGAGGGAGAATCTTAGTTCACTAGGAAAACGCACAACCTTTCACAAACATTTTCTCTAACTACCTTATCGCCCCTTTAAGGTCATAAAGATTATACTTAAAAATAATAGCTGTTAAGTTCGCCAGTGTTGCAAAATATTTTATTAACACCAGGCATGAAACATGTCATTCCACTTTTCATTCTTTTAGCTTGAGATCTCCTTTTATGTTCAGAGATTTGATCTGTGTGTTCTCCAGGGTAGCTTTTTGATTCTTTCCCTCTTAACAGTTAATCAGACTTGGTTAATGGTTCATTCTCATCGGGTCTGCCAAGCCAAAAACCATGATGGGCTGAGAGGCAAAATCCTTGCAGGCATTAAAAATGAATTAAGAGGGTGAGTATAGGAGCTTGAATTATGGGGATAACTCTTTGTTGTTCTTTTGGGAGACGAGTTTCTGGCTTCCTAATTACTGAGAGAAGTGGATGGCAGCGATTTTCAACACTGCCTTCTCTGATTGAGTTAATTTGGCGCTTTAGTGATAGGCCTTTCCCACTGTAAAAAATGGCCACAAAAACTTGGTACCAGCAGAAACCACCAGAAAGTTTCTAATGGTCTAGAGCTTTTGCCTCAACTGGAATGACTATAGATGGGCATTCTCCAAGCATAGCGCTGTGCTCTCCATCCGACGTAGCCATGAAATCAGACGGGGACCATCTGAGGTAGGTAGATAGGCCATCTGAAGATTCCTTCCTCACACACTGCAGTGTGTCCACAGTGATGGAACAGATTTGGTGTCCTACTCATGCTATGTGCCCCATAAGTTCTCATGCTGGAGAACATACAAAGCTTGGGGAGAAACCTTGAAAGATGGTGTGATATCAATGCTAGATCTAATACAGAGCTGGACAGTGTTAAAGGAGAACAGCAAAGCTCTCATGAATACTGAGTTAATCCCAGATTCATATGTGATAAGCCCCGCGACCCACACGGGCTGCAGGAGGCATTCAGCACACATATCAGTTTTAAATAACCTTTTAAGAAACTCCTTTTTCCTTTTCTAAAATCCTTCTGGTGCTCCTTGCTTTCCTGAAGATTTACGGGCCAGTTCCTCAGCTGGTGTAATTCAGCATAGCTCCATTGACTTCAGTGATTTACAGCAACTGAGGAGCTGGCCCTTAGACAGTTTTTCTTACCTGTAACGGATGTTTCCCCACAGACAAGATAATATGGGGGAACATTTGAACAGGCAGAACCTGCAGAACTTTTGATCTGGCCCAGGTTGGCTCAAGTCTCCTGTGAGCTTCCCCTATGGCACTTAACTATAAAAAGAAGCAGAAGCAGGATGGTGAGAGACACTTGGTTGGAATGAAGTTGGCAAGAGAAATAATGGCATCTCACTGGAACTTAGTTAAAGTGGAAAAACTTTTATCTAGAAAATGCCAAGTATAAACCACTAACAGACACTGTCCTTATTAGAGATGCCTCAGAAACAGGACAGTAGCAACCTAGTTTATTGCCAGCTGGCAATAAAATCGAATGACTAAGGCCCTGCTTACACTACGACAGTGGTTCTCCATGTTTTCCATACTATGATCCACAGGGACCCGCCTTCCCATCTAGCCGAGATCTAGCCAGGATCTCCCTCCCATTTAGTGAGACTAAGTGGACATGGTAGTTAGGAATCTTTGAGCTATCATTTCAGGTTGATTGCAGAGGCAGGCAGGCATCACTGCATAGGTTTATGCTAGATTCATATTCTGCAGATTATCTCCACAACCGTAAAGGCTGGAAACATTTTTTTCCCCATGTAAGGGTAAGAAAAAGAAGGGAAAAGGGAGGGTGATCATGATGCTTCTGAAACCTGTTCCCAATTCTCTGGGGTTCCCCTAGGCTGGGAACCCCTGCACTAGGAAAATGACTTGTGATATGGGTGTCAACCACAACTCCGCCTCTGGCACCTACCCTGCAGTGATGGTTGAAAGTGGTTTAGCCACTACTAGTGTAAACGAAGGTCAATTTTTTTTCAGCACTCATTACAGAATGTGAGCTAGATGCATGGAGGAATGAGACATTCCACGCACTTTCTACATCAGGTGTTGAAAATGGGCTAGCCCTGTCTACACTAGCAACCACACTGCTTCAACTTCAATGGAGGCATGTTAGGAGCACCATGGGCCATTTTCCTTGTGTAGACAGCACTGACTTTGTCCATTGGAAAAACACTATTTACAGCTAATAAAAGTTGTCTGTACTCTGAGTGGCCAAGGTCAGTTTCTAATGAGGAGAGATCTACACTGCATTCCTTCTAAACAGCAGTGTGGGACTACATCTGAAGAAGAGAAGCTAGAACAGTTTTACCAAGCAATGCATCTATGGAGACAAATATGTCTCTTCCAAATGTCTAACCAAAGTGGGTGTGGAGGACTGCACAGAAGCTTTGCAGATCTATCCTTGGGATGGGTCGCCCATCTCAACCCAGGAGATGGAGCTTCTTCATATGGAACAAGCAGTAATTGCCTTGGCTGTTCCTGAGTGGCATAGGGTTCAATAAAATACATTCTGATCTCACTGGACAGGACATTCCTATGGGGTTCTTGCCTTTCCTTTGGCTCCTCAGAGGAAATGGACACGCTCTCACAAGCGTGAAATTCTGATGCTCTATTCAGATAGAATTGAATGCCTCCCTTGACACTTGCTGGAAGCTGTGAGGACATTGCTCAGCTTCACTGGAGAGAGCAGGGCAGAAAGGAAGAAGATAGAACAGTAGTCTAGTTCTGGTGAAAATCACTGTGTTTGTGCACAAAGGATGGTACAGCATGTACAGCAACTCTGTGGGTGGGGAATAGGGAGCGGTCTGTACAGGCTAGAGCTTTCACCTCAGAAGCCTAGGCCCTGAGTCAGCAAAATACTTAAGCATGTGCTTAACTTTAAGCCCATGCATAATCCTATTCACTTTGATGGGACTATTCACATGTGTAAAGTCAGGTATATGTTTAAGTACCTCCCTGGAGTGGGGTCCTCAAAAGCAAAGACAGCCAATATTAGAAATGGAGCCTTAACAGAAGAACCTCCTTCATAGACTCAAAGGAAAGATTACAAAAACCCTATAAAACGAGTTTCAATCTCTTAGTGGGAACCATCTCCTTAAGAGGCGGTGCAAAGCTAACCAGGGCTCTAAAGAAGCATTTGGACAGAGGCTGTTAACCAGTGTGATACCCTGAATGGTTACCCTCGTTACCTTCAGAGCAGAAGCCTGATGCTGCTTCAGGGAGATGATGGCAATGCCTTCATCAAAAAGCGTGGTGGGAAAATCCTAGGATTTTACTGAGGGGCTGTTCCGCAGATTTAATGGATGTCTTTTGATATAAGAATGGACTGTTCTTCAAGTTCTTTAATAGGAAAAGGGACATGGATGAGCTTCTGGGTTTTAGCAAGGTCTCAGTAACCATATCCTAGAGAGCGAAGCATCTGGGGTAACATCTGAAGATCCAGGTGAAGCGTTGGCCCCTGAGACAGAAGGGTGGGAACTTATAACAACAGAAACTTTTTTCCTCTGGACAGTTGGATAAAGTCTCTGACCCTGGCCCTTCTTGGCCATGAAATTGCCATGAGGATACTGTCTGCTCTTTTGGGTTGGGCTGTTTTTACCATTTACCAAGTAGGGGAAATGTAGAGAGAGGGCCTAGCAGGACCATGTGACTGAGAAGCTGTGACCCTAAGAAACCATCAATGCCAACTGGCAAAGGGTTCACTGTTCTTTAACGCTAGCCCCTGAGAGGCCTGACAAACTCACTGCGCCCAATGTATTGCTGTCAAAGTATTTATCTACAAAGAATGTTGTGTGAGATCTTCAATGAAAGCCAGGATCATGCTGGTCATTAATACAGCTGTCAAATGTATATACAGATGACATTTAAAAAGTTATGTCTATATACTGAAAATATGTCCGTATAGTTTGTATCAAGCTATTACCACCCCCTGCAGCGGTGAAAAACTGGTTTTGTGAGACGAAGAGATGTATATTCACTGGTCAACCTAGTTCCTACATAGATTAAACCTTGTAAGCTGAAACAATGGAACCCCATTTACATATGAGTTAACAGGGTGATGGGACATCAACAAGAAGAGAAGAACAGCAGGGGAAAGAGAGATTTGTCTAGAGGTGCACTTCAGAGGTTTACTGGACTATAACTGGGGGGACAGGGACACCTGTTAGCCATTGTTTTGCATCCATGAATGGTGAATCCCAGCCATATGGGTTGGTGACATGAGAAACTAAAGTAAACAAGGATTTTAGCCTGTTAAATTTAGTGCAGACTAATAGCTTGTTATACTTTTGTTTTTATATGTAACCATTTCTGTTTCCATTAGCCTTACTCGCTATTCTTAAATCTTAACATTTGGTCACAATTTTTTGATTGTTTCACTATAAATATATCTCAGTGCTGTGGTGTTATAAAGGCCCTGATCCTGAGTTGTACCAATCAAGCTGTGTGTACGCTGTTCACTTGGGAACAGCCAATCAGGTAATTACTTTGAGTGTCCATTGACAGGGGCTGGATAGTACAGTGAGACATTTTCAGAGCGGCTCGGGTACATCTATTGTTAACTTTCAAGGCAAAGTAAGGGCTGGCAGAGCCTGGAGCAGATTGTTTGGATTGCTAACAGACACCCTATTAAGTACAAACAAGTATCTCTCTTGCTGTGGCAGGGGGTAACAAGGTGACTCACAGTTCTGGACACCCCAAGATAGTGTCACATAAGCTAAATGCCTGGGGTACTCTGAGCTAAAGCTGGGAAGCTGGACAATCACATGGGAGATGAAGAGTGAGGATAGAGGACAGACCCAGCATTGGGGGGCTGGAGCAACACCGGAGGTCAGCCCATTCTCCTGGGAGAAGTGAATTTCACGCTGGTGAAAAGCACTGATGGTAATCATGAAGCACGGAGAGAGGTACAGCATGGGTAAGCACAATGCAAGCTTCTAACCCATGCTGTCATCAGCATGTCTTGTTTCTTGATCCCTTTGCTGAGGCTGCCTACAAGAGTGCTAATTAGTGCTATTTGTGATGGTGGATTGTGTGAGGAGGAGGAGGGAGGGAAGCTGCCCATTAGAAATTGGACTAAGAACCAAATCAGACGACTGAACAGTAATGAATTTACATCACTGAAGGCCTGGTCCAAAGCCCAGTGAAGTCAATGGAAAAACTCAGTGACTTCAATGGGTCCTGGATCAGGCTCTACAGATGAGCCTTAAACTGAAACTTCAGATGTGTATTTTGTATTTTCAGAAGGTTGGTTTAAAACCCAGTAGTTCTGAAGCTGCTTCTGCTTTGGCTCCCGCTCAGAGTTCAGGCTCCACATCATTGTTCTAGAGCTAAGTGTTCTACCAAAGGCTTGGATGGCCTTTTGGCGAAAGGAAGACGGTAGAGTAATCTCCCTAGGAAAGTGGTGAAAACAGACTGGACAAAATTCTGAATGTTTTACTAGGGAGCATTATTTATGTAGGGGTTGTACTAGTGATCTTACAGGACTTTTCTATCTCTGGACAATAATCATTTTAGATCCTTTCATACAGCAGGAACCCAAAGCACGAAGTATGCACTTTATGTGTGTAATCTCTCTCTCTCTCTGTTAATCTATAAACACACATGGGAACCAGCTCTCTAAAGCTGAAATGCAGCTCCCTCTGGAGTGGAATGTGGCAGCTATTTAATAGATTTATTTAAAATGTGTCTACAGTGTTTGTGCATTGGTTTGAGTTGGTGAGTGTAATGCTCAGATACAGGCCTGTGTTGAGCCAGGGGGAGAGTAGGCAGAGGAAACACAGGGTCTTGTGCTATCGAGCAGACATAGATGTTTGTAATGGAGGCTGCCCCATAATGCTGGAAAACACCCTGTTCTTGTCATTCCTGAAGCTGTTTCTAGTCTGCTGTTTGCCAACCCTTTACGTCAGTTTATGTTTTCTGTTCTTTATTTCCTTTCTCCAGGACTGTAGATGCTATCTGGCTCCTTTCGTATCAACATAACTGAAATTCATGGCATGACCTCTGATTCCCTCTGTCCCACAGCCAGACTCCTGCAGGGCGCCTTTATCAGATAGCAGGGCCACCTATTGTTATTTGAAGTGTGTGTACAAATTTACCCAGCCTGGTATGCTGGCATCCTTACCTGATAGGTTCTCCTTTCTGGAGGAGCGAGGGCACCTCTTGGCCCCTTGAGGGCCGCCAGTGTCTTTCTTTACATAAAGAAAATATGTTGGCAGGAAAGTGGAACAGTTACAAATGTTTCTGCTATTTTTCCTCTCTAAGGGAAAATGCTCAGTCGTGTCACATTGTGTAATCTGGATTCACTGCACATTGTACTGTGTCAGATCAAGACGGCAGTTGTTGTCTATACACAGCCCCCATGACCATAGAATCTGAGCCTCAGAAACGTTGATGCATTTATCCTCACAGCACCCCTGTGACACAGGAAAGTATGGTTCTTCCCACGTTGCAGAAGGGGGGAATTAAGGCACACAGCAATGAAGCGACTTGCTCAAGGTTACAAAGCCAGTCTGTGGCGGAGGCAGGAACTGAAGCCAAGTCACTGGAGTCCCAGTTTAGTGCCTCACCCATAAAACTATCCTTCCTCCCTGGTTTCATCACTTGTTGGTATTAACATCACATGGAGCTCTCTCATGCCACACCATTGTAATCAACTGTGGTTGCATACAGACTGACACACCTCACTCGTCATCTGGAAACAAACCCAGGTCCTTCAGCACCACAAAGCACAGCTTCCCGCTGCTTAAGCTACAGGAGAAGTCCTAAAGCTGTGAGACAGTAATAGGCTGCGTGGTCACTGGGAACGTAGCTGGGGCCAGCTGCTAACGGGGTCATGATCGCTTGTACCATGCCCGTGTATTACACAGCATTCCATTATTACCTGTGTTGCTCATGTCATGTGTGTGTGGCTCATCTCCTGTAGTGTCATTTTGTGTCACGCTGTGGATGTAGCAAGAGAGTGATAAACATCACTTTAATAGCAGATCCTCAGAGACCATGGTACTGCGTGTGGTATAAATGCCTCGATAGACAGTTCAGAGGCACCTCTCATTAGGTGATGCAATCCCAAAGGCGAGGATACTCACACAGCAGTCATATTGTGCTCAGAAAGACATTAATAGCTTGATACCACCTGTTATGGCCTGACAGAATGCCCTAGCTGCATTGCATCAAAACTATCAAGAAACCAGGAAAAGACCAGGCTTACCGTTGCCTTCAGCTGTAGTTCCAGGTTGTTACTGTGGAGGTGGGATTTTTGTGACATCACCAAAGAGGTCTTGCATTGTGAAACAGAGCAGAGTTCAACCAAAGACAGACAACTGAGTAGAGTTCTGACTGGAGAACTGCAGGCCCTGCTAGCCCATATACCACCACTGGGTCCACTAAGAGATGAACCAACACTGCAGGTTGGGAATGTAATGACAGCATGAGATGCGGGGAGGTAATGGGTCATTTGTTTTCAAAGCAGGACAAGAGGGAAGAATGTCTGGGACCCAAAAGTCTAATTGCAGCCGTGCTTGTGCCGTTTGCATCGGTGCTGTGTTTACACGCAATTCCCACACTGTTTCATACACAGAGTGCATTATTGGTTTTTTTCAGGTTGTTAAAGGACCCCTCCTCCCAAAATAGCCCAATGGCTAGAATTCGAAAATTTCAAAATACAATCGTTAAAACCTCCAATGAATAGTCCCGCCACAATAGTCATATCGCAAGTCCCATCTGCCTCCCCATATCGCTCAGCCCAACCCTTCCTAAATGCCTGAAATAAAGGTGGGCTGTATGGCACATCTGGAATGTTAAAGCCAGGCTGTGGCAGGCCACGGGGAAGCCAGTTCTGACGCCCTGATGGCAGCCTCTTCCTATTTAAACTAGGAGGAAGGACGCTTTAGGTTAAGCAACCCCACTGACTGAACCTATGGCATTATGATATGGGGAGAGAGGCAGTTTCTGGACTAACCAGGTCCTAAGCCTGGGCTTAGGGCTTGTACAGGTTGTAACCAACCCCTGGAAACTCAGCCTGGCAGCCAGTGCAGATTCCTAAGCACTGATGTTATGTGCTCTGTGTCACAGGTGGGCAGCTGTGTTCTCCGCTGGCTTCATTTTTTGCCTGGGCGCAAGATGCCTTCCCACGAAGGGCACATTAAACAATGCTCAGCGGCAGTGCCGCAGACAACAGAGTCTCTTTCCGTCCTTGCCTCCTGTTCTCACACCAGTTGTGTATGCTGTTCTCACATGCAGCTTCACACCCCATAGTTATCCATTAGCAACGGCACATTCTTTAGCTCAGCTATGGGCAGACTGATTGCCAATAGCGCAAACTGCAGTAGGTGAAAAAACACATGGGTCAAATATTTCTGGTCTCTGTTAACCAGGTAGAACATGGGATAAAACATATCCAAGTGGGCAGGTCTAGACGCTTTACTGATTACTGGTATTGATTATTATGTGTAGAGCCCCGACAGTGTGCATGGCACTTACAGAACAAAGAGGAGACAAGACCCCAAGGACCTTCCAGTGTAAGGGGCAACAAAAATATTCACAGTGAGTGCCCTGGGTGACCAGAGCAGAGATGTAACAAGGTGCAGTTCCAGGAGGGGAGTAGGGATAGTGTGCCCTTTGTTGGGAGGATTTGGATTTATGCGCTTCATGGAATAAGGATGGAAGCTTGACACAGGAAGGGACTTCCAGGGGCAAGGACCTGCAAGGAAGAAGGTCCTGCAACGTGGGTGGGATACAGAATGTAAATAGGTGGTAGTGGCCTGATTTGCCCAGAGCAGGGGTGAGGAATGGGGGAGGAATAAATGCGGATCCCTGTGGCTGAGGACGTATCGTTCATGGTGCATGCTGCCCTAAATTGCGCCTTCTCTTTTCCCCCACTCCAAGCCCTACAAATACCCGGAAGGTGTTGGTTATAAGTAAAGCCAGCACTTTGTTTCTCTCACTTCAATAGGGTTGAGGCAAAAAGCCAGTGGACATAATGTGCTTGATTTGAGATTTTGAAACGGCCTTTACACATGGTAACCAGCTCTTCATGCCAGCCACTCCTGTTCCAAATGGATGGTGCCACAGTAATGTATTTGCAGGCTTGTAGGGTCTCTGTGACCTTGTCTCTTTACATATGTAATGTATTTGATTGTAACACATTGCACAATATCATGCCACTCTGAACCCTGAAAGAGACCTTCAGTTTGTACAGCCTTTGGATCATTTCCACAGCTGTCGAGCCATCTTTCAGCCTCAGGATCTAACCATCACTTTAATCTTGATAACAGTCACCTATTTAGCCCAGCTGGGTTTGTATTTAATGTGATTGCTTTGAACAAACAAGGAAATGATTTTTCCCACCCCTGACAGGCATTTCCCCAGGGAAGGCGTTAATAGCAACACCAATGCGATCAGATCCATGAATAAATACAAAAGCCATATCCCAGGAAATCTCATATTCACCAGATTAAATAAAGGTAGCAGGAGGAGGTGGAGGAAGTGAAGCCAAACCATCATTAGAAGGAAAATTCTAATGACCTTCCAGCTGCTTGAATCTCTAAATGACCCAAGATAACCCCAACCATGGTCATGGGCTGGAGACTAGTGACCAAGATGCTGCTGTTGTATTTGATGGCCCGTGGTATTTTCTCAACCACATGACAGAGAAAGTTGTTGGGAAAAAATAGTTATTGTGGCTTCTACATCCCTTTTCTCTATATTTGCCCATCCTGTGAGTAATAGGAATGCCATGAACCTGGGCTCAGATTTTTCACTCACAACTCCCACTGAATCTCATTTCTAAGCAGACATTAAGGACTGGGATGGAGATAGGGAAGAAATCTGTCTTGGGCATTACCACAGGGTGCTGGGGACAAATTTCGTCAGATCTTCATTGATGGTTTTTACCTTTTATCTCTATTGTTTGCATGTTCCTCAAGTGCTGGAAAATCTTTCAGCCATTCTGCATTATTGACATAATGGAGAGAGCAAAACAGAGGGCGGGGGGAGAGACCGGGGAGGGATGTATGGAAGGAAGGAAAATTGGAGGTATTTTCAACCCTAGAAAAAGGAGTGAAATCATACACTTCTCAGGCCTGTAGGTATCTCACACATATCACATGGTGGGTGCCCCCATTACACTATCCCATTTAGTCTTTGGCTATTTTAGGGTAATTTGTAATTAGAGCGGAGTCAATAGCATATGTACTTTCCTTGTGATCATGCCCAGACCTCCACTCACACTCCAGAGGTTTTTGGCCAGTGATACTTGGTACTACTGTAGGAAGGAACACTGCAGGGCAGGACGTTGTTGCAGTAGCCAGCTGAGATGTCATTCCCAGTCCTGAGGCATGTCATGGACCATTCAGCACCACCAACTGTGCAGTGAGGACCTGGGCAGAAACTTACTCAGTCTGCTCTGTGAGAGATGTCTCTGATCCCTTGAAGATCCCACTCTGAATCCTAGCTTTTGGGATAGATTTCCTATTTATCAGTATAGCCTGCAGTTTGTCTGTCTAGGCTGGTTTTTGCTCACATGCTCAGAGCCTACTTGAGCACCGTATGTGGAGTTGGAAAGAAAGTGTCCCCCAGGTCAGATTAGCAGTGACCTTGGTTTTTTTTCACCTTCCTCTGCAGTGTGTGAGTGTGGGTCACTTGCAGGATTACCTGGGTATATTGCACTTAATCATTTCCCTGCCATTGCAGGGGAACTTGGACTCTGGTGCACCTCGGTCCCTCCTATCCTCTGCCTGTG
This sequence comes from Lepidochelys olivacea, assembly GCF_965140295.1. Classification (NCBI taxonomy): domain Eukaryota; kingdom Metazoa; phylum Chordata; order Testudines; family Cheloniidae; genus Lepidochelys; species Lepidochelys olivacea. Next base: position 149,381,144 of record NC_140413.1, on the reverse strand, counting down.
GCACATGACAGTCTAGTCTCCTGAGGGCTGTAATACTTTGGTCTTATTTCAGTTGTTAGGTTTAGTGTGAGGGTGCTGGGTGGTGTTGGTGACCTGTGAGACACAGGAGGTCAGATGATCTGATGGTCACATCTGGCCTTAAACTCCATGAGTCTGTATTTATATGGCTCCTATCTCTGATGTATCTGAAAGCCTAACAAACATTAGTGAATTGATCTTCATAACAATCTGGTGAGACAGGGAAGAATCACTTCCACCATTTTCCAAAGAGGGACTTCAGGCGCAAGGCAAGTAAGAGAACTGCCCAAAGTCAGACAGAAATCTGTGCTAGGACCAGCCTTGGACCCTGAGTGCTAGTACCGTAGCTTACCCACAAAACCATCCTGCTCCTCATGGCCTGAGTGGGAGCCATGCCATCTTAGGAAGACTCTAGTGATGAGTCCCTGGCCTGCATTCAAAATGTGTGAGTGAGACATTATGGTTAGTTGTTTCTGGAGGGTGTGATGCTGCAAAGGTAGCTCAAGTCTTTGGGTTCTACTCTGGCTGATGGCTATTGAATACTGAGAATTAATTCACATTACAGAGTCACGTGGCCTAAATGGCAAGCTAGAACAAGAAGCGAGCAACTATCTTATTAACTAAAACCAGAAGTCACTCAATGGGCCAACTCTTCCAACCCTGACTCGTTCATTCAAGTCAATGATAATTTTGCCTGAGAAAAGTCATTCCAACATCTCAGAAGGACGTGCTGGGTGAAAGGCCTCAGATCCCCATTTGGATCAACTTAATTGACTGTGCTGTGGTGAAAACCTCCTTCGAATACGTTGTGGGAGGGAGCTGGTTCACACTCTAATCTACCTAAATGACCCTGGTTATTTCTGAACCCCACTTCTCACAATCCTTTTGTGCAAGTGCCTTGCTCAAATGTCAGTCCAAAGCTACTCCACACGCTGACTTGGGCTATGTTGCTGATAAACTGAGGAATTTCCATTGCTGCCATGGAACTGCTTCCACTCGGCTGTTCTGCCAGCATGAGGTACAATGTCAGGAACATTAACAAAAATAAACACACCTTCACAATATGAGCATTTGTTGTGTATTCCACCCCTCCTCCCCCAAAATTTTCTCCATGACCTTTGATAAGAAAGTGGCCTGCTGGAATTACACTAGACTGCTAGGAGCTCTTGGGAGACAGCCCCTTATCAAAGCTGAGCAAAAGTTCTCACCCAGTCTGGAGTGCCGAGGCACGTTTACCCAGTCTGGTATGTTGGCATCAATCTCCAAACCTTTGGCTTTGCAGTTGTTATCTTCTTATACAAAATTAGGGCATCACGTGAACTCCTCACAGCCGCCACTGGCCTGTTTGACAGAGCAGAAATATGTCCAAATGAAAACAACCAACCCACTCCGCCCAAGCAAAAACAAAGACCGAAATTGTTGAAATATGTATTTTGCTGGTGCAGCTTTGCTTACCTTGGTTCTCATTGTTCAAGGAGATGGTTTTGGCTTCTGTGCTTCCATTCTTAGGTTATCTCAGCCCAACAAGGGCTGTATTCTTGGTGCAGTGTTTACTGGGCAATGAAGGAATAGCAGTGATGGCTTCATGGTGCCAGCTGGCAAGGGGCCATGTGATTGTTGTCAAATGATTACTCCGGAATGTAATAATAATCTGTCTATCAATCAATTCAGATCTTTCCTGAGATGCTTATTTCTGGGACCTGTGCCTACGTGTGTATTTTAGTCTGTTATCCCAGCTGGGTCGCTTTGTCTGTCTCATGTTACCTGTGGCATTCGAGGTGCATCTGAAAATGTGCCTATCCTAAGCGGTCACGTTCCTCCGGATGGGGCATTCATTTGAATGGAACTTCTGCTGAACTGCTCAAATGAACCCGCTTCAGTGAAAAGATTCTGTAGAAATGGTGTGCCATCTCCAGCAGATTTTCATGTAATTGGTATCTAGAGTTTTTTTTTTAAGTGAATTTGATTCTGGAGGAAGGGGCTTGAGTGACCGCTCTAGAGACTGACAGCTTCTAGATACAGGATAGATGCAGCAACACTGCAAGCTTCCCCCACCAATCATAGAATCATATAGAATCATAGAACTGGAAGGAACACCAAGAGGTCATCTAGTCCAGTCCCTTGCACTCCTGGCAGGACTAAGTATTATCTAGAAGACCATCCCTGACAGGTGTTTGTCTAACCTTCTCTTAAAAGTCTCCAATGATGGAGATTCCACCACCTCCCTAGGCAATTTATTCCTGTGCTTAACCACCCTGACAGTTAGGAAGTTTTTCCTAATGTCCAACCTAACCCTCCCTTGCTGTAATTTAAGCCCGTTGCTTCTTGTCCTAGACACAGGGGTTAAGGAGAACAATTTTTCTCCCTCCTCCTTGTAACAACCTTTTATGAACTTCAAAACTGTTATTGACAGGTTTCAGAGTAACAGCCGTGTTAGTCTGTATTCGCAAAAAGAACAGGAGGACTTGTGGCACCTTCGAGACTAACCAATTTATTTGAGCATAAGCTTTCGTGAGCTACAGCTGTAGCTCACGAAAGCTTATGCTCAAAACTGTTATTATGTCTCTCTGTCTTCTCTTCTCCAGACAAAACAAAGCCATTTTTTTCAGTCTTTCAGGGTACCTCAGTTCTGGCCTGGAGAGGTTGCCTTTAGGGAACAGGAGGGTGTTCAGTCATTAATTACTCTTTCAGTATTTGGCCTGTCTTCTGAGGCTGCCAATGAGAGCCAGCGATAGTCTGCTGTGACCACAGTGAAATCCTGGCTCTGCTGATGTCATGGGAGTTTTGTCATTGACTTCAACAGGGCCATGATTTCACCCAGAGTGTTTTGTGCTGTGGATACATGTTCACAATGGGTAAATTCATCCCTGTCCAGAAGACCAGCACAAGCCCTATGCATCATCTGAGACTTACTTCTGCAGCCCTCTGCACAAGTGTACATTTCACCCCATAAGAACTGGAGTGAGAGCACACACCTCCCCCAGCTTATATCACACAAGCCACCAAAGAGCTCTCACATGGGAACATGGACCTGGGCTGGATTTACGCCCACCATAGCCTAGGGGATAGGGTTAGGATTAAGGTAGGTCCATGTGAATACTTGTGTTTAGGGCTGGTCCACACACAGGTTTTTTCATCCATTTAACTCTATTGATTCTGAAATGGATCTCATTAAATCACTGCCACCCCCTACTGTGGTTGCACTTATAACACTGCTTAAATTAGCACCACTTATTTCCACATGGAAAATAAATGGAGACAGTTAAATCAGTGCAAAGACTGCATGTGGACAAGCTCTTAGTGGCAATATTTTGTAGGCCTGTGCTGCACTCCAACCCCACATTAATAGCTCAATGCTATTCCTTCACCAGCCCATTGTCTCCCACACTCTGCAGTCCTGACTGGCCCCAGCATATTGAGATCTAAAATTTACATTTCTCAAGCAAAAGTGCTGACAAAATTGATTACAAAATGTATTCAAAGAAGTGAAACCTCTGTGCCAAGGGACTTATCCCTGAGCACATGATGGGTTTCCAGAACAATGCCAGGAGGGAATGTGTGACAAGGGTTTATGACAGCTGGAGATTTAGGATGTGTAACTGCTCTCCCCCAGTTAATCCCAGGTACAACAAAAGTTTAAAGAGACACATTAGGAGTGTGGTTCAGTTCAGGTGCAGCTGCAGAAGTGGAACAATATCTTACAACAATAAACCTTGCAAGGGGCTTCTGTATGTTTGTCATAAAATGTGAGGGTTAAAAGAAATCCATTCTACGTATTTAGTTAATCAGTGAACAGAGTGAGGCGTGCCATGTTCTCCATTAGAACGCAGTAGAAGTGCCAGGATTTGCTTGATGAGCAGTCACATATGAAAGCATAATTTTTTTTGGCAAGTGGTGAGAATTTTTGTTTTTTTTTTTTGCACAGAGGTGTTCCACGCACAGCAGGGTACAGGCAGAGTGCACGCTGCTGGGCTGATGCAGCCTGCAGAGTTCAACATATGCAGCTCGTCATTAATACAGAGATGAGACTAAAAGGTCCAGCGTGCAGTGCCTTATCCTGATTCAAGAGGTCCAGATATACGCGCCACTGCCTCTGGAATATATCTTGGAGCACTGCATGCTGGGCTCTGTAGTCTGCAAGGGCCACTCAGTTATATTAAAATGAGGGCAGCAGCCATGTGCTTCATTTTATGAAAATTACGTGTAAATGCAGGCTTCTGGCAAGTTGTCATCATAGTTCTCAGTTTGATAAAGTTTAGGTGTCCCTATGATGTTAATACAGGTAGGTAGTCATGGATGTTTTAGACACATCAAGAGGACGAGAGAAAAAGAGGTGGCTTCCATATTGCTGGAAATGCCTTCTCTAGTGCAACAGCCATGCACGATTCTATGTATTAAGGTATACTAGTCTATACTATGCTAGTATTAAGGAGTTACCGGTAAGCATTTAAAGGTAGGTGGCATCTCAAAATACAAATGCCTCAGGTTTAAAACACTGGGGGACATATTTTCAGAAGTGCTCAGTCCCCAGCAGCTCCCACTGACATTAATGGAATAAGCAATTTTGAAAACCTGGCCATTTATTTAGGTGCCCAAGTAACAGGAGCTTTAGACTGCTGAGAACTTTTGAACATCTGGGCCGGTATCTTCAAACGGTGAGCTAAAATAAGAGAATTGATTAAATATCACTAATAACATTTTGGTCACCATCAGAAAGGCTGAACTGCTAGTAAATCCTGGGCTGAGAAACTTACTATTATACCAGTGTATTTAAACAAGGTTGGTACTAGAGAAAAGTGCTGGGTTGATAGCTGCAGAGAATGAAGTCCTCTGTTCATCTACGGAACATGTGTAGCACACAAGGCAGCTGGACAATGGAGTCTGCTCCACTAACATGCCTCAATCTGAGTCCTTTTCAGTCCTGGGCCTTTCTTTTGACCCTGCAAGGAAAGGGTGCCAGGTGGTACCTACTGTGATGTAGATTCCTGTCCATTAGGAACTTGACTGACACCTCCAGCGCCACTGAACTCCTGTCAGATGGGAATAGACTTTCAGGCCACTTGTTTTCTTACTGAATTTGACAATGGTTTGTGTATGTGATAAGTGGAACTGGAAGGAAAAAATCAGTTTACAGGAGGGACCTAGATGGTGAGGGACCCAAGGTTCAGGAATGCAAGCTTGGGACTGGCTGCTGAGAGAGAAATAGCAGAGCATCGGTGTGCCAGGCAGGCCTCTTGTCTAATAGAGCTGGTTCTTACAACTCTGCCTGCTTGTTGCATCACTTATAGCTAATGAAACCATCTTGATCCTTTTATCTCCTATGTGTGCATCCTTCAGTCTTTGCCCCAGTCATTTATATCTGGATAAAAATAATCCCCACCAACGTCACGATTCCCCACAAAGGCCAGCCCTCTTCTCTTCATTGTTCTCCTCCACCTGCACTATATGGAGTACTCAGCATTTGACAGGAGCAAAGCTGTGCTCTTTAAGCCCAAACACAAAGCAACGCCAGCAGGGTTATGACAACCTTGAGAACACAATTCAAACTCTAATTCCATTAAACAGGTTCAGTGTACTTTCCTCAAACTTTTAATAATGTAACATGTGCCTGGATAACTAGATTTCCGCTCCACCACTCATGAGCCTGCTATTGACGATGATTGGAAGAGTATGATGATATAATCTTATTTGGATGTCCCGGGCGCATGCACCACCTGGCAGCTATTGATATCAAGTTAGGGGAATGAAGATGAATGACCCTGTTGGAGACAAATATTCAATTACCTTGTTTCCTTTCAAAAGGTAATAACCTGAGGAATAACCGAGTTACTCTCCTTTTTGTTGTCACCATCTCTGTTTCCCGAGAGTTTTATTTGGTTATTTCTATTTTTCTATTCAGCTCTGGTTCTGAGATAGATGAACATTCCCTCTTGGTCTGGAGGCCAAACATGCTGAGTCAAAGTCAGCAGCTGTGTTGGGATATGCTGATAAAACTCAACTAAAGCTTGTGAAACAAAGAGTCTGGGCCCCAAGGTAGGGGTGTTCAGAGCTAGGATTTTAGTTATCTGTCTATCCATCCTCTTGGAAGCAGCTGTTGACTCTCCCAGAGGAGTTGTGGCATTTACATATGGGAAGGACCCTCCTCCACTAAGAAGTATTGAGGTATCTTGTGGGATCCACCTCATGTAATTCAACAGGATGTTTGGGGAACAATGGGACTCAGTGAGATGTTTGAGGACCACTGTAACTGAGTAGGATGTTTTGAGAGAAATCTTGCTTGGGGACCTCTGTGATTTTCCTAAACTTACTAGGCTGCTTGGAAGACTCTCAGGTGCTCAGTGGTTCATAAGGGTGATCCTTGTGCAACTTACTGGGTTCTACAAAGGCGCTCCAGTACTCAAGGGATGATGCTCCCTCTCTTTATCTGTGCCTGGGCCTTTTGCCGCTGGGTTTGTCTCTCTCACTATGGTCTAGGGCCTCTTCTCATGCTCCATTGGGAACTCTTCTATCTGCTCCTAGGCCTCTCTCTCAATCTGCCTGTAGGCCCTTACTCTGTGCTCTCTGGCTTCTCTCTTGGGTTCTTCACTCAGTTTGCACCTGCGCCATATCTCTCTCTTTCACTTTGTTCTCAGGCTTTTCTCCCTTGCTCCTGGCCTCTCTCTCACTCTCTGGACTGCTCCAAAGACTCAAAGAGTCCAACAATCCCCTCTAGTCCTAGGAGCTTAAATGCGAAGTAAGTAGAGTCTAGGCCTTCCTACTAGGGATGAATTTCACCCTGCAAAACTTTCCAACTCAGGTCCAGCCTGAAGGTCAGCTTGACCATGACCTCCATCCAGCTTCTCCAGCAACTTTTAATTCACTCTCTGTACTTGCCCCGTCCCCCACCATCAACATCCAAAGAAGAAAATTGCAGTATTTGGTGCCCATTCGTGCTTTGGGTGCAGATGGCACCTCACTCCCTGCTTGCATTAAGCAGGATAGAATGGCTCTGGAATTGGAACCCTCTTACTGTTTTTGTGTTATGTAAAGCACAGGTTTCACCATCTGCTTTAAACATTTGGTAAATCTTTCAGTGGTTTAAAAGATTTTTTCAAAAGAAAAATTCCCCTTGCTTTGATTTTTATTGCTCAAAAGGTCTCGTTAATGAGCAGTGGCTCTGGGCCGAGATTCCCAACGAATTTCACTTCACCCAAAGGATCTTTTTGTGCCCTTCCTGAATCTCTTCTCCAGATACATTTCAGGACACTGTGCACACAAGCCACAGAACACCATTCGAAGCATTCCAAATTTCCTGAGCCTATAACAGTTCCTAGGAACTGCCCTTTCATTAGTGTGGGACAAAAGAGGATTTTAAACACTGGAATCTCTCTCCCTTCCTACTTCGTTTTGATGTTTCTAGAGCCAGTTTTTTTAAAAATTTGTTTGAATGCATAGGTCCTAATTAATGACACTACAGTCTGGTTCCAGCATGCACCAGCAATAGGTCAGCAGCAACCTTCATCAGAGATAAAACAGACAACCTGAAAACTAACGCTGGCTTGATGCAAGAGCTCACTGAAACCAACGGAAAGACTCCCAGTGACTTGAATGGCCTTTGGAGCAGGTATGAGCTGAGCATGCAGTTAAAATCAAACCCAAACAAAAAGGGGCATTTATGAGAACTCAGGTAATAGGAGCAATTCATGGAGCTGTGCCAGAATAGCACAAGCAGAGATTGTGGGGATAGTTAGGGTATATCTACACTGCACAGTGGGACCCGAGCTTGTAGATGCAGTGTTTCCAAGCCCGTGCTTGGGTTAACCTGGGTTTACAATTATTGGATCCACATCCCACAACTGTGCTAACATGTCCATACTGCACTATGCAGACCTTCTGACTTGGGTATGTGGTTTGAGCTGTGTCCACACTGCAGAATGAAAGGGTCTGGATTCAAGTCAGAGCGGGACTTGGGTTCCGACCCACCCCCACAGCAGGATCCTAGGACCAAGGTCCTGAGTTCTTGCTGACCCAACTGATTTGTGTGTGGATGGAAGGGCGACTTGGGCTCAATCCTGAGTCAGAACCTGGGGCCAGTGTGCAGTGTAGACATACCCTTAGGGAGGTTTGTAGAAATGGAGAGAGGGAAGGGGAGAAAGGGAGAGAATGAAGTTGCCACTAATAGGTTGAAAACTCCATAGCTTGGGCCATTTAAAATGGGATGGGACAAAGGACTAGAAAATAAACTACAGGGAACAATCCTGCCTTTTCCTTGCAGAATGGGGTAGATGGTATCTAATATGGCATGCCTTTTCCACTTCCGTTGTCTATGACTTACTGTAAAAGGACATTTCAATAGCTCACAGGCCATCACTCTAATCTCTCAGCTGCCACCAGTCTCCTGATGTGTCAAACTATGTTTTCTAAACCTGGATACATTCGGTGGGCAGATGAATTATGGAATGGTATAGTAGTGTCTACAGGCCCCAACCAAAATTGGGGCCTCATTGTGCTAGGTGCTGTACAAACACATGCCGAGGGACAGTCCCTGCCCCAAACAGCTTACAGTCTATGCAGACAAAGAGTGGGAGAAAGGAAGTATGATTCTCCACATTTTTACCAATGGGGAACTGAGGCACAGAGGGTGACTTGCAGAAGCTTACACAGGGAATCTATGTCAGAGCCAGGAAGTGAGCCCAAAATCTCTTGCATCCCTTTCCAGTGGCTTAACCACAAGCCCATCCTGCCTTCTTGGAGTTTACAAACTGGAATAAACTCTGCCATGGGTGACCTCTTGATCCACCTTAAATGTAGTGATAATCTCTATTTTTGCAGCTGATTTCAGCACATAATGCTGTCCTCCACAAAGCGCAGGGTGATGGGTGGGTCATCACCTTCCCCCGCGATTCCAAATAGCAGCTCTTCTGTCTTTCTTAGGTTTATCATGCTCCCAATTGCCATGCGCTATGTCAACTGGACATGGTAGAGAAGCATCAGCATCTCCATGCCAGAGAAGCCCATTTCTCATCATCTGCTACTCCGCTGGAGTTTGGCCATTAGGAGGTTCCATGCTGGGCCTGAGCTTTGGCCCCTTGTCAAGAACTAATTGGGATATTTATTGTGCACAAACTCAACCGGACTGAGTTAGTCCTCTTCTAGGGCTGTGGATTTTTAAGGCAGTAAATTTTAGTAAGTGGAGACGAGCAGTTCATAGATTTTAAACCAGAAGGACCACTCAGATGATCTAGTCTGACCTCCTGCATAACACAGTCCCATAGGCCTTCACATGGTAATTCCTGCAATGGAAAGAATTATTCTCCCCTGCTACTTATCACGCTCAATACATTGTGGCTAACTAGATCATAGCTTTTAGAAAATCTTCCAGTCTTGCATTTAAAGACTCCTACCGACGATGAATTTACCACTTCCCTCAGTAAGCTGTTCCAATAGTTAATTAGCTTCAATGTTGAAAAGTTGCATCTTGTTTCCTATTTGACTCTTACTAGCATCATCTTCCAGGCATTGAATCTTGTTATGCTTTTGTTTGCTAGATGAAAGAGCCTTCTAGTATCAGATAGATTTTCCATGTGTCGATACCTTAACCTTTTCTTTGAAAAACTGCACAGATTGAGCTCTTAAGTCGCTTATTTAAAGCATGCTTTCCAGGTTTCAGATCATTCGTGTAGCTCTTTCCTGAACCCTTTCCAGTTCTTCATCTTTATTTTTAAAGTGTGGATACCAGAACTGGACACAGTGTTCCAGTGGGGGCTTGAGGAACGCCGTACATAGAGCAAAATGTCCCCTCCCGACTTGGACTCAATATTTCTCTGTTTATGCATTTGAGGAACATCTTAGCCCCTTTTGCAACCTTGGAAGCTGATGTTCAGTTGGTTATTCACCATGACCCATAAGTCCTTTTCAGAGTCATTGCTTTCCAGGATACAGTCTCCCAACCCATAAACAGAGCCTACATTCTTTGCTTCCAAATATATCATCTAATAAATGTCTGTATCAAAACACATATTTGATTGTTCCCAGATTACCAAGCAACCCTGATCCCTCTTTATCAATGGCATGTTCGTATTGTTATGTACTGCCCCACCAATCCTGCAAATTCTATCAGTGTAATTCCATAATTTTCTTCCAGGTCATTGATAAAAATATCCAGAACCCCAAGAACCCATCTCTAGGAGACCCCACTAGAAACACCCCCACATGTTCGTGATTTTCCATTAATGATTACTTTTTGAGAGCTGTCAATTAGCCAGGTTTTAATACATTTATCTCTGCTTTTTGATTTAGTATAGTGCTCATATTTTAATCAGAATGCCACGTGGTTCTAAGTCAATGGTCCAACTTTCTGAAATACCTAACATGGATTATTCTTTTATTTACATTACAGTCTATTTAGAGGCTCCTACTGAGATCAGATTCCCTTCATGTGAGGCACTGTACATATGCATACTAAAAGACTGTCCCGCCCTCAAAGGTTATAATATAAAGAGACAAGCTAGACAAAGGGTAGGGGAAAGGACACAGCAATAGCCTCATTTTGTAAGTGGGGTACTGAGGCATAGAAAGATTAAATGATGTGGGTAGGTTCTCTTGATGTCCTCCAAACTACCTGCTAGTAACCAAACATTCCTGGTTCCTAAATGTCAGGAAGAGGAAAAAACCTTTGGCAGGTTTATCAGCATCCCACCTGTCTGTTGTATCTCCACTGTTTTCAGCCTTCTCTAGCAGCAAGTCAAGGTGTCTCTTGATTTCATTTACTCTCCATGCTTGTATTACTTTAGTTCCAGTAACTTACTCCACGGTTAGCAACCTCTTTTCAGGTAGTTCTGCCAGAGTGTTCTATTTACTCTCTGTTTTCTTGGATTTAGATTATTTCCCCATTGCCAGGGTGAAATTTCTCTCCCTTGGCCCTATGGGCCCTTTTCAGGATGGTGAAAACCTCAATGATCTCACCTCAAAATCTCCTCCTTTTTAATAAGACTCAACCCAGCTCTCCAAACCTTTCCCAAGAACTTGGATTCTGCACGCCTGAAGAACAGCCCATTTGGTGCCCTGAGTCACACCCCCCCTAACCCCCGCTCCCCACTGTAATTATGACAAAAGTAAGGTCCCACAACAGGATTTTTGCATGATCGAAACTACTGCTTTCTCTCCACCTCCTCACCTGCCTCCTTAAACACTCTCAGACCCAACCTTCTCCTCCACAGCTGGCTGGCAGATGGAAAGAGGGGAGAAGTATAGACCGGCTGCTGTTCAGAGTTTGTATGGCAGAGCCGTTGGAGTGCTGCTGTAAGCGCCTCTAACCCATTATGCTGAATCCTAAATCTTTAGCTGCACTGGGACGACAATCCTCTTACACTGCTTATCTAAAATCCTGCATGTTGCACGCATGTACACACCCACACACAAGCACGGAGTAGCCTTCAGGAGAGGCTCACCATTGGGAGTGTGACAAATGACCCTCGGAGAGCCAGTGCTGGAAATTCCCTGAGCTTTCACTCTTCCAGAGACACAAGAGGCCTGAGATTGTTTTTGGCTGCCTGCACATCAGCATGTTCTGATTGCTTTCCCTTTATTTATGGGCAATGGAATTACTTGTTGAGTTTGGCTTGTTCCTTCTTGCAGGGGATTTTTTTTGTTTGGTTGGTTTATGTTTCCTGTATATTCATATTAAGTCTTTACCTCTCCTGACCTCGGCGACATGTCAGTTGATGGTTTGGGCTGTTTGACTGTGGAATCACTATGGACAATGTTCTCCCCAGTGAAGAGGGCCAGTACAAGGCCTATGCACTTAAGTGAAGTGGGACTTAATTGGCAGTTGTGATGGAGTTTGTGTGCGTGAGATGTGGAGCTGAAACCACAAATTGATTTCTTCATTGGCCTGAAACAGGAGTCCCCATATTTTGTTCTCAATCCTCGGGGTCATCCATTATTGGGGGTAATGGGGCCTGGATGTGTTTAAGATAATTCTCCTCCTTTGCCACTCCTGATAAGCACAGCATTTTAAAATGGTTAATATCAATGTTGTTGATTTTGGATGCTCAACTAGGGACACCTTAAAGGGACAGGATTTTCAGAAACTGCTGAGCACCCACCTTCTAAAGAAATCAGGCCTCCTGAAGGGGCCACACGCTGGGACCCCATAACTGAGGCACTCAGAATCTTGGCTCGAGGGTCCAAAAGTGCTCTAGATACATCAAAAATCCCTACAAAGGAAACAGTCCTCTTTCCCAAAGAGCTTATAAGCTAAGGCCCCAGTCCTGCAGTGATGTCCACAGTGGCTTAGGGGTTTGTCTGTGCAGAGCGCATTGCAGGACCAGGGTCTAAATAGACAAAACCATGTGAAGGATGAGAAAGGGATGCAAACAAACATGCAAATGATTGACTGTGGCACAAGCCTTGTTGGGTCCACAGTTTTTATAGGCCACTGGTTTTCAACCTTTTATCATTTGCGGACCCCTAACAAATTTCAAATGGACCTGTGGTTCCCTTTTGTAATCTTAGACATAATCTGTGGTCCCCCAAGGCGTGTGCAGACTGCAGTTTGAAAGCCACAGTTATAGGTTGTCTGGGGACATTTTAAAATTGCATTCACTTTTCCTTCCTCCCACCTTTCCTTTCTTTTCCTCTCACCCCCCACCCCAGTGCCCTTACTATTATAAATATGATGAGCTATACTGATTCACCAAGATGAGCGAGAAAGTTAACGTTTAAAAAGACCCACCCACCTGAAGGCCCACTAAGGTGACACTTGATTTAGGGTGCTGTTTCTCATGTGCATTGTCTTGGATTGGTTGTGGGTGATAAGAAATACTACAGCTCTTTCCTGCCAGTTACTCGCGTGTCAATTACAAGAAGTATCAGGACAGCATCTGCCTAGCATGTTTGATGAAACTGAACACAGTGGAGGTGGAATGGACCAGCACCACTCTACCCAGGTGTTGCAGTTAAATCTATCTCAAGGGTCCTCCATCAGCTGGCATGTTAGCGCCCTTCCCTGACATCACTTCAACACATATGATGGAGGGTGAAGCTGTTTGGGATATTTCAAACCTGTCAGGGGTTGTGTTGCCAGAAGAGAGCCACATTGCATGCAGATTGGGTGCGGAGGGCCCACCTTAGCATCTCATCTCCTTAAAGACCCAGGTATCCAGCTTCTCTGCCTGTATTTGGTGCTGGCTGGTAATCTTGGCCTGTGTGCCATGTGCCTTGCATTTTCTTTTAAATATTGGTTTCATTAGTTGCTAAAGACAGTGAGGAACTTATTACAGCAGTGCCAAGACCCTGGTCTAGTGAATGCACATATCAGGCAGAGTTCTCATACACAGCTCTACCTTGCAACATCTGGTGCTATTCTGTTCCTGAGCTCCTCACATGCAGCTTTGCCATTGCCCCTTACTCCTGAGCCGGAGTCCCCTGCTATTTCAGCCCTGGGCCTTACACAGCTCTATTAATGCCCCTTAGCCCTGACCCACAGCCCCTCCTGCTGTTCCAGGGGTGCAGCCTGAGCTCTGGCACCCCCCTCCCCCACACACACTTTGCAGGCTAACCCAGAACATCTATGCCACAGTTAAACAGCCCCTTAGCCCAAGCCCCTTAGCCCGAGTCAGCTTGCACTGGCCAACTGTGGGGTTTTAATTGCAGTGTAGACATATCTCTAGTGACCACTACCCCTGAACCACCAAGCCATTGTCTGCAGGAAGTGAATTCAAAGTTGCATGCGTGCGTGTATGCAGAGCCTGAATTTAAATTCCCTTGCATGAGGATTTGCATTGAAAGAGCTTGTGCACTCAGACTACCAGAGAATGGAAACAATACAGTGTGTGCACATGGCCCTAGTTGTGAAGGTTGCGATTGGACCACTGTCTGGCTCATTAAACTACATGAGTGCCAGACCTCTGGCGGGGAGGTTTAGAGAGTTGCTCGATAGTCACCCATGTATTAAACAACACCACACGCTACTTTGCATGTGTCTGCCAAGTGCATGAAATTAATCTTATCTCCAGAGCCTCTAGTTTGTGCCTTGCATTTACTAGCCATTCACTCCAGTCATGAACTGCATGTGCACACTCAGCCCTGCCTTAGGGTTTTCCACTGCTCCCCATCACCACCGTATCTGAGTGCACACTCTTAGCAAAGAGAGTGGTCAGCTCCCTTTATTTGTTTAAGGTCATAGCAATGGACAGATTTGCTCAGCCCAGAGGTCCAGGTCCACCTAGCCTGTTTCTGATAGTTAGGGTGACAAGATGTCCTGATTCTATAGGGATAGTCCCGATATTTGGGGCTTTTTAAAATATGGGCTGCTATTACCCCCCACCCCTTGTCCCAATTTTTCACACTTGCTCTCTGGTCACCCTACGGATAGTTGCCAGTCAGCTGCTTTGGAAGAACCCTGCAACCCATGCAAGAAACCCTGGAGTGGAATGTTCTGGGATAACCTGTCCCCAGGGAATGTTCCCTCCTAATTCCCAGCAGTCAGAAGCTGGCTTATGCCTGGAAGCAAGAAGGTTTATATTCCAGTTTTTATATTTTAAATATTTACTATTACAAGAGGCCATTCTTGATCTCCATGTAAACGCCTGCTCCTTTTTGGACTCCTGCTTTGCTCTTGGCTTCAATAATGTCTTGTGGCCGCGCGTTCTACAGGCTCCAAGGCAAGGGAAAGTTTTTTTTCTTTTTCTTTTTGAATTTGTCACCTTTCAACATCATCGAACATCCCCTTGTTCTTGTGTTATAGGACTGGGAGGGAGAGAAGCTCCTGATCTCCCTTCTCTAGAGCAGTCATCATTTTGTGTATATTTCTGCTGGCCCTCAGGTTTATCCCCTTCTGGGGGAAACCCCATTCATTATCAGGGTCTGTGCTGGGCTTTGTCAGAGAGGTGAATTTCCCAGGCTAGGCGTATCTAGGGGGAGCAGTATTCAGCAGCAGCGGCTGCACTAGAGTTGACTGAAGAAGTCCCCTTTCCATCTGTTTCATTACTGCCGCTCACCAGTGCCTTAGCAGCATCCCACGTGCTTGGCCCATGTCTAGCGTTACCTGTCTCGACTCAGCAGAGGTCACGCCTGGCCCTGAATGCTGGGGTGACTCTCTGTGCCGTGGCTCGGTGTGGACCGCTGAGGGTTGAACCCCGATGACCCTCAGGAGAAGGTTTCATCAAGGCATGAAGCAGTGCTGACGGTGGCCTGGCTGAGCCACATGTTCTCCTGAATACAAATCTCAATGCTGGCCCTCAGCGAACGGCAGCACGTGCTGACATGGTGGTGAACGTGGTGCCTTTTCATTCACACGGAGGAGCCCTGGCACGTGCTTGCTTGCATGCCAGTGTGTATTAATGCCCAGCAGCATGTGCCAACCAGCAGGCACTGCCTAATCCTGCTGTTGTATAATGAAAGAGATTATTGACTGGGGGAACAGAAGGCCAGGGAATGAAAATGGAGCTGGCCTCTCTCTGAGTCTGGCTATCGCCGACTGTAGGAGTTTGACAGAGCTGCCACTTGACTCAGACATCAGAAAGTGTAATCCCCTTGGGTTCCTCACCTCTTCCCCCAGCCTTGGGGAAAGGCCAATCCTCTTTCAGGGTCCAAAACTGGCAGGGCATCATCCTCTCAGATTTCAGCTGGCAAACACTATTGTTTTGGGAGGAGGGAAGGAGGATCCCTCCTGTAATAGACGTGGCAAGGCCACTACCTCCTTCTTTCAGTTCTGGGGGTGATGCCAACCTGTGAGACACTAGCAACACATCGGGACAAAAAATCGCTCCATTGGCCTCAAACCTTTCCTGAAACTGGATGGAGCTGCCTGAGGAAACGGAAGTGGGACTGAATTCTCCCAAGGCTATATCACTGCCCTGGTAGAGCCCTCACTTCCTGTCACCATGCAGCAGGACTGTGAAAGATAACTAGTATCCTAACCTAGCAGGCCCAAAGTTAAGAGAACCCCTGACTTTGTGCTGCAGCATTATCCTGGAGGAGGCGATGGGGAAAAGAACCAAGAGGGTTGATCATTAGAAGAATGCACAATGCACCCTGTTTTCTCTTTTTTTCCTGGTGGGGGGAGGGGAGGAGGGAAACATTGGATTGGAAGCACATTCAGCCCTTGGATAAAGAAAAGAATATGTTGCATTGCCCTGCAGTGTCTCATACCCTTCCCATCAATGTGGGACAGCCACTGAAGAGGTTGGGTGGAAGGGAGTCACCTCTCCTGGCCAGAACATAGTCATGATTTGAGAACTTTAAGGAGAATAATAAGGGCTGTGAGAGGCCCATGAGAGTTGATAATCTAATCAATTCAACTGCACCCAGGGTATGAAGCAGTGCAATAGGATTCCAAATACTCTGCCTTTGTCTGAAAGTACCTGGAGAAGCTAGGATGGACCAAGCAACACCAGGCTCAAGCCGTCTGCCATTATTAATTATTATTTGTTTTGCGCCAGTGATGAGCATATAGAGACAATTCTGCCGACCTCTGATTTCAAAGCTGCTGAGATACAGACCATTTGGATCCCCTCACTATCTCCAGGCTTTGTACAACCCCCAGTCACGGCTGACCTCCCGTCTGACTGGTCGCCAGGAAAGGCATCCATCACAATATTGATCTTCACAACTGAGCTTGTCTCAATGCCCCATGGGGAACATCCTGGCATGTGAGGAACCCAGAAAATAGCAACATCCATTTCAATACAGCCTTGAAAGCCAACTAGGGTCCTGCACTCTGGAGAAGTCTAATCCCTGCAAGCAGGAGGCCTTGTGAAGGAAAGGTATAAATATCTATATCTGTCAGGCCATTAAATAGATGACATCCAGAAGAATTAGGGACAAGGAGCAGAGATGCTGGAGACTTCTGTCATCTTGTGCAGGCCAGATGCCATATTTCACCGCAAAGAGCCAACCGAGGGAACCCTGCTATAGTGAATCCAATGCAAATTCTGTCGGAATCCTAGGGCTAGATTCTCTGGCGCAGGGAGGTATAAGGGATTTGGAGCAGGGTTTCATCCTGCACAGGGGCCGATGGGATGGCCACTCTTTTCCTCTGAGCTTTCACTGCTTTAAAATCCACAGGGGTTCCCTAGCAGCCTCTCCAGCAGAGGATACTGAGCAGATACGCTATATTAATGCTGCCCCAACTGCCCAGGCTTCCCTCCTCCCCAGCCACTGTCACCCACTTTTAGGGCTATGCTTGCCCCCTGCAGTCCTGCTGGCCAAGGGGAGCGGGTGGCCACTTTGTGCCACAACCTGCCTACCTGGTAGACATTAGGCCACCAACGTGCCTCATTGAGATCTGCTGGCCTAGATCCTGGGCTAAATTTAAACTTTCATGTTACATCTGATTTATACCTCTGTTTTCAGGAAAACACAGTGTGTGGCTAGTTAGTCTCTGGGATGCCTGGTTCCTCTGAGTGCCTTGTCAGTGGGACTGGATCCTGGGAGTTCCTGCTTCCTCTGCACACTGTGCTGGGCTCCTGGGAGGTTCTTTTCCTCCAAGCACTGGGCTTCCTCTCCGGGGACTCAATTCCTTCTCCCTGCCGGCACTGGCTACAGCTGTCTGTGCACAACAAGTTGAGCTAGCATTGGCTAGCAAAGTGAATCATTAGTGAGAGAGGTACAAGGAGTCTCCCAGAACTAATAGATCTTTTAGTCCTAGCCAGAGAAGTTGCAGTACAATAGTGACTCATTGCACAGCTACCAGGATTGCCTAATTCAGTCGAAGGAGGTAAAATTGGAACCGTGTGAGATGGAGCTGCTGGCAGCAGCCAGGCAGTTCTTGACAGTGCCGTCTCTGTGACCCACCCACTGGGCATTATGAACAATCAGAGAGAATGGAATCTCGCCAGCAACAAAAATGGGGCCAAATGTATGGTTCACAGATGTTCTGCCTCTTGGTCTTTCCAGTGTCTTAATTTCAAGGTGAATCAAAGAAGAAATTGTGGATGGAGCTAGCCATTGCCAATTTGCTTTGTTGCTGACCACGGAACTCCCCTATCCAGGATGCTGCAAGGGTAAGGAGGTGATTTGGCATGGATCAGTGCTTGGGAAGTGGGGGAAAGAATCAGCAGAGAGTTGGGGATTTTCTGGATTGTTCTTGCAGAAACTAAATGGGAAAGCTGCATTCCCGCTGCTGTGAAATTCACATCCTACTCTGCCAGCTAGAATCACCGGGAATCTATCTGCAGCTGTAGTGAAATTCACCCAAATACTGAGGTGCTATACAAGGCCTGTATACTCCGTACGTCCCATGTAAGCCCTAGGACTTAAGCGATGCGTGGACTTTATGCTAGGCCTCTGCAAAGGGGTGAATTTCACATCTGCTGAACACACTGTCACTGCACATTCAGTTTTAAAGTCAACACTCCGTTGAAACAAACTGCTCCTTGTCTTGGTGCCATTGGTTCATTCTGCTGGGCTGCAAAGGGCCTTGCCCATGCAGCAGTGTGTCCATGACAGGGGTCAAGGAGTTGGGCAAAAAGGAGTTTAAGAAACCTGTTTAAATATGTAAGTTTAGGGGCAAATTCTCACCTTGGCAGAGCACCACTGAAGGCAATGAGAGCCACAGGTGCACACTGGCGGATAGAAATGGGCCCACAGATTGTGGAGAAGACAGCAAAATCTGCAGCTGAGTTTCCATGACGGGGACAGAAGGTCTTGTGTTTAAAGCACTGGGCTGGGCCTGGTAAGCGCTCACTTCAGTTCCTGGTTCTGCCACAAGCGGTTACTTTATCTCCCTGCTTCACAGGGCAATTGTGAAGCTAAATTAATTAACATTTGTAAGGCACTCGGCTGCTCTAGCGATGGGGGTTATATAAATAGGTGGCTGTAGAAGATGGGGGTCCTGTCTTCATGCTATCAAAAGAGTGTTCTAGGACATGTCTGGTTGCCATTTCCCCTCCAGCCATGTGACACTCTCTCTAAAACATTATACAGCTGTTAAACAATTCAAACCCATCAAAATGTTCACATTGTCAGACTAAGTAACCAGGGCCCAGAGCCTCAAAGGTATTTAGGTTCCAGGTATTGAGGTGACTAAATAATGCTGAGGATCCAGGCTCAGGTGAATTTATCGCTATTCCCCTGCTGCCCACACCCCGAATGTTTCTTACTCAGTTGTGGTGTATTATTTTAAATTAGATTGTGAGTTCTTTGGGGGCAGGGATCCTGTCTGTCTGCATGTCTGTGCAGTGCTTATCAAAATGGAGCTTTGATCCCAACTGGGGACGCTAGTCATTACCCTAATAAAAATAAATAACAATAAATCAATGTTCAGTTCTCCCTGCCACTCGTATGTATTGCCACAAACCTAGCTCTGTTTTCTGATGTTCTTTCTTTGGTTCTATAGCTAGCTGTCTATATTGCCATCTGTTTAGCTGCCATTATCTGAATGTAGAGGCCTATATATTGGACAAGTGAGCACAATATAGAGAACGATTGTATCTAACGGCCAACACAGAGTAAAGGATAAAATAGATCAATGAATGCAAGAAGACTTCTTGATTCCTAGGTGATGGCTGTGAGAAAAAGCCCTTGCTTTGAGATAATGGTGATGAGCGCACAAATAAACCTTTGTATCCACTGTTTCTGGAAAGACTGAACTCTCTGTGGAAGTGAAGTCCCAGCATTCTACTGTTCTGCTAGGCCCTGATGTTGCAAGGTACTTAAGCACATGCTTAAATACCTCACTGAGCTCATTGAGACGCAAGTGAAGCTACAGGTCCTTTGAGAAAGAAATCTCCTCAGAGTTACAGCAAAAGAAACCATAAGATGACTCAGAAATAATAGTGGGAACTTATGCTGGAAAAGAAACCAGAGGCATTAGAGAGTTACAGTGCATAGTTTGCATGTTTACAAAGGAAGGGTGTGGAGATCTGCTTGCAGACCAGTTTCCCAGGGAGAGCAGATGACAGGCCAGATAGCGTAGGTCTCAGAGTGTGCACTCAGTGACACCTGTGAGCAATCTCACTGCCCTGGGCAACATCAGTGCGACTCCATTGCCTTCGGTGGGCATGAGCTGGAGTACCTGATTACAGCTTAGCCTAAACTTCTCAAACCTAGCTGCCTAAAGTTTGGCTCCTAAACCCATATTTAAGTACCTGAAGTTTGGCCCAATTCTCAAAACGTACTGACCACACGCAGCCCCATTAATTCCAGTGGGAGCTGATGGATGCTCAGCACTTATTTTTAATAGGCTCCGAGATTTGGAAAGCTTGGCTTTACAAAACAATTCTCTTGGTGACGTACAAGGAGGAACAGAATCCAGCTCGCGTTCCCTTAGCTGTGCAGGTTCCACAGGAAGCAAACGCTTATTTTGGCAATGAAAATGCTCAGAAGTGGCTCTGATACACAGCCGGGAGGAGGTCCCTTTCCAGACACCGGGTGGAGCAGAATCTCACCTGAAATGCTTGCTTGAGCTGCCACGTGCTCACCCGCACCCAAGATGCTTTGCTGCTGCTACCAAGGCAGGTCACGTGGAGGGATTTCTTGGCTAATCCCTTTATTTCAGTGTTGGGTGAGCCTACATCTCTGCTCTGCTCATTTGTACCTTTCGGACAAGGAGCCCCATTGTCGAAGGGTCAAATTCACCCCTGCACCCTGGCTCCAGCCCCACTTTCACCCATCAGTGGTGCACAGGCCCTGTGGCTGGCCCTCTGTGCTGGGGTGAAATTCATTCATACCACCAGTCTGCTACTGACTTGGAGGTCGCTCTGTGGCAGCAGCAATGGGGATCAACCCCCATTTTAAAGCTCTTTGCTACAATATTTTGAACATGCTTTTCCAAGCTAAAATACACGCCCCAAAATGTCACTCTTCACGGTGCCATTGGACAGCTACATCAGTATCTGGGGGTCTGGCCCGGCAGCAGCTGCAGAGAAATTAGTTGGATAAAGATGTTGAACACAAGGGGCTTAGTTACAAGCGCGGAGACAAAGGATTTGGGATTATTGTGGGGAATCCACGCTCCCAGGATTCAGTTGTAAGAATAAAGGCAAGTGAGACACTAACCATTATGGGCCTGATCCAAAGCTTCCTAAGTCAATTGGAGTCTTTCCATTGACTTCAATGGGCTTTGGATCCAGGTCTCTGGGCAGAGGGTGAGACCAGAAACCAAAGAGGTGAAAACAGAGGCTGGATGAGGCTCCAGGGTGAGCCTCTGCCTGGGTTGCTGTGTCCAGGGCTGGGCTCTTCCCACAAGGAGGGAGGTTGCTGCCCGGGAGAAGGGGGCAGAGGAGGGCACCAAAGCTGATCCTGGGTCTGAAGAATCTAAATTTGCAGGAAAGATGAGTGTTTGTTGAGCAGCGGGTTTGGCTGATTCCCCTGGGGAGGAGCTGATTCTGCAGGAAAGTTTGAGGTTTGCACATTTCTCAAAGGCATCAAGTGAGTCAATAGACAGAAACCGTCCCCGCAGGGAATAAAAAATGAGGGGGTCTGACCTAACCCTGAGGACAGCAGGCAGGCCACAGTAGAGGGGGTTCAGGCAGAGTTTTTAGGTAACAGGCCCAGTTTCCTGGCATTGATTTCTTTTGGAAACAGCATTTGACTGAAGAAAGATGGGAGGCCGAGGCCTCTTCCAGCCCTCAATCAGAGCTAATAGTGTTTTAGTGCCATCATTCGAGATGGGAAGGACCCTCTTGTCTCTGTCTCTCCCGCTCTGCCTGCCAAACGACAGAGATTGCAGCCCTACCTCTGAGCACACATCCAGCCCCCGGGGTCAGGAACACTGGAACGAGCTGGCTGCTGCAGCCTGGGGAGAACCTCACGTACCCACGGCAGCTCTGTGCCTTCTGCCGCCAGCTGCATGGCAACCTGGGAGCACATGACCTCCTCCTGCCCAACCTTCGAGTTCCTCCTCTCTGACACCTCCTCTCAGCACCCCTCCAAAAATGAAAAGCCAGTGACAGAGCATCTGCAATGTCAAGGAAAGACTCTCGGCGAACAGAGCCTCTGTAGCAGCCTGGGAAGCACATAACATGCTTGGAGTTCTTGGCAGGCCAAAAGAGAGGCTGGTTTTTATTATTTTTTTTGTGGGGGGGAGGAAGCTTATGATTTAAGTGTCCATTTCACTGCCAGACTTAAAATGTCAGCGGTGAATTAAATGACTATTGACTTTACCCCTTCATTCCCCCCGACTTACCTCTTCCGCTAACGTCTCACAGGGGCACGAGGGCTTCTATAAACAGCAAACAAACTTGCAAGCTGCTCCAAATTGACACCGGAGACATTTATCCTTAATCGAGCTGGGCGCCCTCCAACGGCTGAGCAGGACAGAGTCCCCCCCTCCTGCCAAGTGGTTAGGACTCCTTTTTCTTCAAAGTTAAGAATAGAGTGACCTTTGGAAAGCCAGCATGCTCCTCTGCCTCCTGCAGGCCTGGCACTGCAAGGGGTGGTCAGGAACGAGAAGGAGGGCACAGGCTGAATCATTCTGCCCTTAGCTAGTGTCTAACCTTTGCCCACAGCTCTGGGTGGCCCAAGGATGTGGCCAATACTGCGCTCTGTTGCCTTCACCTTGTTTCCTGATTTTCAAGAGTCTTGGGGCTGCTTAGCTCCTCGCCCAGCCCCTCAGAAACTATCAGTGGGGTGTGTCTGCTGAGCTGGGGTCTCCAGGGGATGCAGCTGCCTTAGAGGTTAAAAACCCAACTCCGCGGAAATGGGATGAGAAGTGCTCAGCTGGCTGGCATGCACGTTCACTGAGCTCTCCAGCACGGCACTCGCCAATAGGTTCAGGGGAGATAGGGGCCGTGTGAGGTGGGCTGGGAGCTCAGTTATCCCCCTTGACTCATCTTGAACTACCAGAGGGGCTGTGCAGTGACGGGGTACCACTCAGGAGTCACATTGCCAGGGGCTTAGTCGCATGGGCGAGAGGCACTGTTTGAGGGTGTCTCCTGGCATTGCCAGGCGTGGGGATTTTAAAAGGAGATAAACATGTTAGACACAGCGGATCCCTAACAATGAGGAATATGGGAGAGCAGCAGGTCTCCACAGAAGTACACAGAGATGGCTGATTTCCTTGGACTCAGGGGATACCTGCTGGGGTTAGCAGGCCTGTATCTTTTACAGTCTATGAGCTCTGGAACCCATATGGAGTAGCAAGAGACCCCTTGACTCCGATGGGACTCAAAAGTAAGTTCTACTTTGTGTGAGAGGGCAGAGGTAGGAGTAGGGTTGCAGAATCAATCACACCGTGGTTCCAAATGAAAGAAATGTAATAAAGGGCAGTATGCCTGTGTGGTGAGTTGGCTTGCTAAGCCCAAACTTTTGGTTTGGTCTTGTTTTTAATAAATAATATTGTCTATTTTGCTAACACTTCTTGGGGAAGGTCGGGGGGTGGGGGTGGGGATGATTGATAGGCCTATGGAAGGATTGAAAGGAGAGGCAAGAGGCCTTGTGGATTGGGTCAGGGAGGGAGTTCCAGGCATAGACAGCTGCCCGGGAGGAGATGCAGAGGTGAAAGGAGAATACGGAGCAGGTGACTAGTTGTGGGGCAGGAGTGAAGTGAGGAGATGATGCTGTTTCAGTGTCTCACATTGTAGTCAGGTTATCGACTCTCTGCTTAGTGTGACACATCTCTGTAAAGAGGGCTCCAGTGCATCTGGTCCACAATCGCCCTTTTGTTGATCTGAATGGCCCGTCGTCGTGAACGGCCGCACAGATTGTCTTCAAACCTTCATCTCTCGCCTGAGACCAAGCGTGGGAAATGTCAACCTGGAAAAGGTTGCAGAAGGGTCAGTGAGCCAATGGAATGAAGGGCTTAGAATAAAAGGAGAAGAAAGCCTGCTACGTGTGATGTGGTCAGTGCAGAATTCCAGAAAGCATCCAACTAAGCACCTCCTCAAATGGCGATTTCTCCTCCTTCCAGCAGCATGGGGAATGAGGGAATATCTGCTCCTGCTGCCAGCAGCTGTTCTATTTAAGCACCGCACACAACAGGCTGCTGCACTAGAGCTATGAGGGCCGGATTTTGTGCTGCCTCTGCTGAGAGATGCAGCCCAGGGGGAGGAGGCGCAATGGTGGCGTTATGCCACCTCTGTAGTGCCTGGATTGTTCCATAATCTTGTAATGTCCTGCAAGGCAAGACAAGACAAGCGTCTCCTCCTGCAGAGTGTGCCTCACAAGGCTGAAGTTAGAAAGCAGAGTGGCTGTAGAGTTATCTCTGTGCCAAAAACCCCACAATGTCTTCACTAGCAAGAAATGGGTTCTTTTACTGAGATGACCGGGCAGTATCACAGGAAACTGGCGAAGCCAATTTTTAGCCAAGAGCCTCATGTCAATGCCCAGCATAAAGTCATTAATAACGGGTTGAAAAATGCCTGGTTTGGCTGAGACGTTAGCTATGGCGACACAGCTGCAACGGTGCCATTTGACTTCCCATTATATATTTTGTATGATATGAAAAATGAGACCATTTTGTACGCAGGAGATTCATTTTGGACACGTCTATGGGAAACAGCCTGATGTCTCCACATGATGGAGGAGCACCCCCAGCTGTTTGTAGAGCACTGCGGCAGTATGCCACAGCGTGTGGGCCAGGCAGGCGAAGTTCCTGTCGCCTTACCCATTACTCTGCAGCACAGAGTTACAAGAGCACTGAAGAAATTCAATGTGTCCAACAAAGCAGCTGGGAGAGGTCCTTCCAGAGCTTCAGTCAGCTCTGAGTGCCATCAGCCGAGCAGTCCGCCAGCTAATTCGTGTTTCCCTTTTGCTAGTGTGTGTCTGCACAGCAGCCAAACCGAAAAAGAAAAGACATCCAAAGGGGAAAAATGTTACGCACTAAAAGATCAAAGGATCAAGAGCACTTTGGAGGCGCAAACATACCACACACGGGCTCGGGGCCTGTGGTCAGCCGGAAAAACCTCAGTTTAAAATT
This sequence comes from Lepidochelys olivacea, assembly GCF_965140295.1. Lineage (NCBI taxonomy): Eukaryota > Metazoa > Chordata > Testudines > Cheloniidae > Lepidochelys > Lepidochelys olivacea. The sequence continues at coordinate 149,356,285 of NC_140413.1, read as the reverse complement.
CCACACAGCCCTGCTGTTTAATCCTTCTCATGCAAATTCCCCCCACCCCAGTCTTAGACCAGCACTTCTACTGTGGTGGCACAACTCGAGCCTTTAAGCCTGTTTGAAGTATGCAAGAGTCCCTGTTTCTCAGCAGGAGGGCTGGAAAGCTATGTCAGCAATGCCAAATATGTTCCTGGGATTACTGTACCTTCCTGAGCAGAAACCAGGAGAGCGACCCATTAATGCCTCCTAATCTGGCTAATAAATAAAACTTGTTCTCGGCAGACATGTCACCTCTTTAGCCCATGCTGAGGGTGGCGGTCTAACACATCCTGTTGCGGAGCTGCTGGTCTCCATTGCCCGGTGGAATAGTCACACATTTATACCGTCTGCAGCAGGCTATGCCATAGTTCTGAATGGTGGTAACGTAAAAGCATCTGCATTATTATGATGAATGGTTCTATTCCAATAGTTCCCAGGGGTCTCAGTCAGGATCTGGGCTCCATTGTGCTGGGTGCTGAATAAAACACACATGAAGGGGCAGTCCCTGCACCAAACAGCTCCCAAGCAAAGGCTACGTCTACACAGCAAAAGATGTGCATGGGCTAGCTCACCTAGATGAATCCAGTAACAAGAGCAGTGAAGACAGTGCAGCGTAGGCTTCAAAATGGGCTTCAGTGTGGGTAGGAGAAGCCTGGCATGGCCCATGAGTAGATATTTGGCTTGCAAGCCTACTCTGAAGTCTATGCTGGGCTGTCTTCACTGCTGTTGTTACCCACGCTTGCTGGATTCAAGCTGGTTGGGTAGGTTAGCCTAGACACCCCACTACCCCCCCAATGACAATGAATGATATACAAAGAGTGGGGTGGGAGAGCTAATCCTCTCACACTAAGGTTCAGCTATCCTGGTGATAGGCACTACAAAAAAGTCCTAAAATAGAGAAAAAGATGCAGCTTGTATGTTCAACTATATATTAATGATTATCAATAGGGAAAGTATGTGGCAAGCATTACCATCTGCCCTTCACTAAATTGGCTGATTTCCTATTAGCATCATAGGAGAGATTGGAGGACAATGGGTAATGGCCTTCCAGATCAGTTCAGAGAGGGCATCCAAGGCTTTAAAGGGCGTGGGAAAGAAAGCACAGAGATGGTTGTGTGAGTAGCTTACAAATGAGTAGACAAAGCTGGTAGAGTGGATGGTGTGGAGGAGGCGGGAGCAATGCAATAAGAGACGAGATCAAACAAGCATAGGGTGACCAGATGTCCCGATTTCATAGGGACAGTCCCAATTTTTGGGTCTTTTTCTTATGGCTCCTTTTACCCCCACACCTCCATCCTGATTTTTCATACTTGGTGTCTGGTCACCCTAGACAAGCAGGGACGGGGAGAGCCATGGAGGGCCTCAAAGGGGAGGGTAAAAAGCTTAAACTTGAAATGGTGGAAGTGGGGGAGGCAGTGGAAGGATTTCAAAAGGGGATGATGTCTTTGAGTGGTGGACAAGGAAGATGATTTTAGCAGTGGTTGTTGTATGGCCCAAGTCTGTGTATTGAAGGAGGGCGGGGGCTTGGTGATGTAGGTGTCGGGGAGGTCAGACAGGAGGGGGTTACATGAATCAAAGAGGCTATGAAGACCTAGACAAGAGTGTTAGCTGTACTGAGAGGGAAAAGACTGGGTCCCAATGTGGAGGAGGATTAGTGGCAGGATTTGGACAAGGTTGGGAAGATGCGTGGGGTGAGGGAGCGGCTGGAGTCAAAGATGAACCTCAGGTTACAGTCCAGAATGACAGGAAAGCTGGTACGTTCAGCAGTGACAGAGCACGTGGGGAGGGATTCAGAGGTAAGATCAGGAGTTTGGTTTTGGTCTTGTAAGCTTAAATTGCCAGTGAGACATCCAGAAAGAGACAGGCTGAGGATGGGAATACCAGGTCACGAGTGTATTTTGAGGGAAACAGCCCAGAAAAGACAGAAAAGTTAAGGAGGAAGGAGAGAGAGGGGCTGAGAGTGGGGACAAGGGAGACTATTAGCTATGAGAGTTGGGCTCTCTGGAGAAGGTGGAGGGATGGGAGACACAGAGCAGACAAGAAATCTCCATGTGAGGGACAGGGGAGAAGGAAGAGAGTGCTGGATGTGGGGTGTTAGGAGGCAGAGAGGAATGATGGGAATGGGTCCCATAGACCAGTAAATAACAGCATTAAATAGTCCACCAAGGCCGAAGGATGCAAACTCTCATGGGGTTTATATTTCAGTACTGTGCCTACCTACTGTTTAGTGCTTAACTTCCAGTGGACCAGCACACTCTCTGGTGTGGTTAACAGAACCCACATGGAATTAAACTGCTTTGCATAGAGGTATTTTTAAAAGAGTGTTTTTCTCAGAACTGAATTCACTTCAATGGAATGACACCCATTCACACCAGCTGAGGATCTGGCCCATTGAACTCATTGGCATTATGCCCATTTACACCAGCTGAGCATTTAGCTGGATATGCACAAGTAACTACTATGTAGTTGTACAAGTAATGAGTGGCACATAGAAATACAAAGATGGAGCCGTTGAAAAACTTGGGGAAGGTGAAGGTGGAACTGAGAGCAAATCAGAATCTTACGGGTAAACAGCCTGAGAAGAATGTTGCTGTTAGAAGGGAAAAACCCAAGCATTATAAAGCCAGCAAATTCTGTGTTAAGGTTAAAGCCAACAATTTGAAAGTATGGAAGTCCATAGTTAAGATAACCCAACACCTTACCTCTGCCCCTGTAGAGATGCCAGCTCCCCGTTTTCCCTTCTTTGCAGGAGGGGATGCTCCACAGCATGGTGGATTTATAACCGTTGTCCTACATACATGGTACTGATGCTAAGTTCAATGCCTTGTCGGCACACGAACCATTTCTTATATCAGTGCTAAAAAAATCAGGTTTTGTTTTATATGTAGACAAGCTACTCCCTACACACAAGGGTGATGCCGGCATAGTTAAGGTGGTACAATCCCCTTAGTGCAGGCATAGATATACCAATACACAGGTGTTTTATACTGATAAAGCTATTCCGGAACAGGAAGGAGAATAGGTTATCTTGTCATAAGGCACCTTTATGCTAGTATAATTGCATCTACACTATGGGTTCTACCAGTGTATCTGTATCCACCCCTAGCTGACATAGTTATACTGGTACAACAGCCGTGTGCAGGTCAGGCCTGGGTTCAATGACACCTGGGTTATTGGCTGGCGCATGGACTCATAATACCCAATCCTGTGAGGAGCTGAGCAACTTCACAGGATCAGGCTCTTTGCAAGGAGCGAGGAATTCAGCTTTTAGGCTCATCAGGAATGTTTGAAATAGCTTCGTTTTCCTGTTGACTTTGAATGGCCATAAAGAAGGGCAGAGCTGGCACAAACACTGTGCAATTAACGGTGAGGAATTCTAGTTTTTCTAGTAGTTGATAAGGCTAAATTGTTTGTTGTGGTTGGATAAGGCAGTCTGAGAGGCCAATTTGCATAGGGCACCACTCTGAGGGCACAGTTAAGGTAGTTTGGTTGCCACAACTGAATTCCCACACTTTCAGATGTTTGGATTCTTGGCCGCTTAACTTTACCGCTCCATGTCTTGATGTTTTGAGTGATTGTGAGTCCTGCTAATCAAACCATGTTTGTAAGGGTTTTTAGCTGCTGTCTTCTCCCAGCTGTAACTGCACCTTAACAAAGTTTTTGGTTTGGAAAGTCCCCTAGTGGTGGTTGGGTTTTTATTTTTTGTTTTGTTTTTGTTTTAATTTTGAAAGAGACTTAAACACAGGGCTCAGAAGAGAAGGATTCTTAGGAGGAAGAGAAGAGTGATACATCCCTGCCTGGTTCCCACTGACTTCAGGAGGGGAATACACTTGCACAGGAGTGGGTGGGTGAGGTTCTGTGGCCTGCAATGTCCAGCAGAGCGGACTAGATGATCATGCTGGTCCCTTCTGGCCTTAAAGTCTATGAGTCTAACTCCCAAGATCCTTTACTGCATGACGGATTGGAAGAGGAAGGGGCACAACAAGGGGGTCAGACCTTCCCCATTCACATAGCTCTCTCCTAACCATTGGTCCCACCTTCCTCTCTTATTATATGAATTCATTGTGTCACAGGAATACCTAGAAGTCTCAGTTGGGACTGGGGCCCCAGTGCGTTAGTCAGTCGATGGATAAACACAAAGCAAAAGACAGTCCTTGCCCTGAAGAGTACACAGTGTAATTAAGACAAGATGCAATAAATGAGTGAAGCCAGCAGCTGAAAGGAACAAGGGAGGCATGATAAAGTTAACATTAATAAGAACGTGTTTCCATACACCAAATAAAAAAAGATAAACATCAGATCGTCTGGCTCCCAGCTACCTAGCCAATCTCAATTGGTCCCAGTCTCAGTTACACGGTTGAAAATTCACATAAACTCAAACAGAGCCAGAATTTGGTTTAATTTAAAATAGCCATTTTCACAGTTCCCTTGCAAAAGTGTCACGACTTGTGAGCCGTGCCATGCCATAGGAGCCCAGTGCTTAGGGCCATAAACTCTTCTCTCTCCTCCATTGGCAGCAACATTTGAACACCTTGACTATTTAATAGCGATATAGGCTGTTTCTCTTGACGCGAAGCGCTTGTGCTGATGTTAGCCAGGATTGTATCCACATAGGAACGGGTTTGTGCTGTATTCTGGGGGGCTACTGGTATCTCCAGTGATGTCACCTCTCAGCAAAGCAGCCAGCAGCAGAGGCCCAGAAACCTAGTTTTAATTAAAAACGGTACTTTCAATTATGCTACACAGCTCACACATGTTGAGAGCTGAACTTTCACCTTGGCTGGGCTAAGCCCAGTTCTCCTTGAAAGCATGGCATGTGTCAGTCAGGCTCTGGGAGGGAAGGGGGCTGCCCCCACTAACAAGTTAGTGCTTTCATAAAAGTGTCTGGCTAGAAAGAAATGGGCGGAGAAGGGAGAGCAACGGGGAGAGGAGGGGAAAGGAGAGCAAAGGGAAGGAGGGAGTGCTAGAAACCACAGAGGAGAGGGAAGGAGGAAGTTGATAGAAAAGCAAACTGTATCATCATTGTTATTTTTATTGTCTGTATTACATAAGTGCCCAGGGGCCTCTACAATTCTAGGCAGTGTACACATGCATACCTCAAGAGACAATCTCTGCCCCAAAGAGCTTACACTCTACATAGACAAAAGAGGAATGGGAAAATGGAGGTCCGCTTATCTACATTGTATAGATGGGGAAACTGAGGCAGGCAGCGGTTCAGTCACTTGCCCAAAATCCCATATGGAGTCGGTGGCAGAGAACATTGGAATTGAACCCAGGTCTCTGGGCTCCTACAACCACGCCTTATCCACAAGGCCAGTTGTTCAGTCTAGGAGACTGTCTATTGTCAGTAAAAATTCTGTAATTACCCCTTAGCTTCTGGACCTCAAAGTGTCCCCTCAGCCCAGCATCCAAACCTGCTCTTCTCAATGCAAGAAGAGTCTCCGCTGAGGCAGGCTACCCCTCCTGACTCACCTGTGCATGAAGGCAGTGCTTCCTGCCCCATCAATACGAATGGCTGTTACTCCTGCAAGCTATTGATTACTGTCTCTTTCTGGGTCTTAGCAAGATGCTTACACAGGCCATTGTAGCAAGACCCATGTATCAGCCACCTGACATTTGAACAGTATGCCCCAGGCTTAGCTAGAACTGAGCTCGGAAAGGACTCTCTAGGGAGCGAGGGAGCCCCTGGCCTCCTTTCTCTGGTCTTGCCCCCATTGGAGTCACTGGAGAAACATGAACGGCATGGTGCAGACACATCTTCAGGGAGCAGAGAGCCCTGGAGTGTTGCAGAATATGTATTGGTGTATGAGGTGTAAAGCAGAGGAGAAATCCTTGCGCTACGGGCAGCAATGCCCCCTTTCTTCCCCCAGGAGGAGAAGAATGAACTAGTGTGGAGCCTTTGCTCCTATCACCTGTAGAGGGCTCTTCAAACTCTATTAATGTAAGGGGCATGGGTGACCCTGTTCAGAATACAAGCAGCTGTCAATACAACTCCTATCTTGGCCTCCAAGGGAAAGGGAGAAGAAAACGACCCCTGAAACCTCTGAGAATATGCTTGGCTCACTTGGAAGCAGAAGAAAATGCCTAAAGCCAGAGTTTGCCCTTCCCCTGCCATGAGACTTCCCACGCCTAAATCAGGTAGTCACCCGGCAACATCGAGGAAGCAAGGCTGCAGCGCTGACCTCACTCGATAGGCCTGCTGCTTTACAGAGGTACTACTAGACTGCTGGGTCATATGACTGAGGGACTTCGGTAACACAAGATGAGAACTATTTGCTGTGACTATATTAAGAACATTTCACGGGCTCCTGCCTCCTGGTTTAGGTCACTTTGCTGAGATCTGGTGTCACAGATTTAGAAAGTGCCCCTCTCTGCAACAGCCATGGAAAATCATAGGCCTCTCCGTCAGCACAGGAGGCCACAGGAGTGACCACGCAGACCGGGAAGGGCTAAATATAGCGCTGATCGTTTTAAAAGAGAGGTAGGTGGTCAGACAAGAGGGAAGCGGAGAAAGTCAGAGAAAGTAATAATGGTAGGAAGGGATTAGCAGGCAAAGTGATTGTTAAATGTGGGATCCAAAAACTGACTTTATATTCTAAGGAGGTGGTTTGCTCCACAATCACATTTCTGATGTAAGATTCCCAAGACACTGTCACAAGTCAATTCAAAATACAGAGTAATCAGGCCTCAGAAATCAGATAAATATTGCTGCCAAATAAATCAATTAAAGTAAATAATCTAGCCTTTGACAGTAACTAAATAACCTAGACATTGAAACTGACTAAATAATCCAGCCACTTAAAACAACTCTGAGATTTAGCAAATGGAGCACACATGATAATCAGTACAGCTAATGAACTTTAACAAATAGGAACACGATCCATTTCACCTAAAACTTGTATCTTGGTACAATGGGATATTTGGAGCTACATCTTCTTCTCGTATAAACAGGTGTGAATTCATTCAAGTTCTTGGAGTTGTTCCCACCTACACCAGGTATGAATTCCGTCCCTCTGATCGAACGACTCGGTGAGCTTGGGCATACGACAAAAAAAATTCAGTGATGTCATTTGCCACAAACAATGCATTTGTAAACTATCTGGCTTCTAAGTGGCTGAAGCGCAAAGTGGGTTCATTCTTGGGGCCTATCAGAATGCACCTTTTAGAAAATGAAAGGGACAACAAGTCCCCCTAGGCAGCTGTCACTTTATAATGAATGCCTCAGTGGCCTCACCGTCTGTTTGCTCTCGCATGCTTTGGTCATTCAGTGCAAGAGAGACAAAACCCCTGGAACAGCCTGGCTGTAGTATTAGTCTCATGCGCTGAAGACAAAAATAGGTCGGCTCTACGTTCTGTTGTCACTAAATTCACTTGGCATTGACACCACACCAGTGACCATCCTCCCGGGCCAGTGTCCTGGCCATGAGCTTGGCCCAGTGTAGGCGAGCAGGGCAATGTGGTCAGTATGTCTCATCATCTGGGCTACCAAGGTGCACACTGAAGGAATAAAACCCTACGTGGCCACCCAAGACGTTTCTAAACAGTCAGTTCATCAGAGCCTCCTGCTTATTCCCCACCTATTACCACAGCCTTCTGTTTTTGACATCACTGTTGATTACTGGGAAGACAACTATGATGTCATGCTCAACTGATTGTGACTTGTTGGTGGGGGCACAGGCAGCCAGCAGGAGCCAGGAACTCTGAGCTCTGTTCCTCTAATCTGCTAGGATCCCTACTTGTATTTGTACTACGAGGCATGTGTTATTTGGCAGTTAATTCATGTTAAGAATTAATGGAAAGAGCAGTGTCGTGTACACACTTAAACACACACACAATCCCAGAGATTAAACATGCCCTTTCTGATGGTGGTTCAAATTGGTGCTCTAAACACAACTAGGCATTTAATTACCATGCTCAGGATGCAGTTATTGTATATATGTAGGGGGATAATTGTAAAGGTCCAAAGAGCAGCTAGATGCCCAATTCCCATTGGAAGTCAGTGGAACTTGAATGCCAGCCCCCGGTTTGTGGTGTTGATATCTCCCCTTAATAAGCACAGATGGTTTAAATAATCGAGGAGGTTCAATAGCTGTGCGATAGCACATCTCATGGTGTGAGAGAAGGCAAAGCTCCAGAAATATGCCTGGTTATCAGCTGACAATTCATATACAATAATTGTCTTATAGCATCCAAAGGTTTACATCTGAGTGCACGGTACTGTGAACTGTGTGTTATTCAGAGACTCTCACTCTGCAGCCCCTTACTTACATAATCTTTACTCCTCGTTGACTTCAATGAGTAGGGACTAGTCACTTGTGTAACAATTGATAGCATCAAGCCCCAGCTAAGAATTATAAAATGTGTTTGCCTCTAAGGCTTAACTAGAGCCGGGGCCAGTGCAAATTTTCTGCTCTGGCCTGAATCCTAGCCACAAAACCCCAGCAACGCAGGTCTGAAAACCCATCCAGACTTTCAGAGCGTGTCCTGCCAATTCCCTTCCCAGCCCAGTCACCCTGGAGATTCCGAGCCGCTCAAGTGAGGCCTTTGTTTCACACAAAATCAGTAGAAGGATCGGTATTGGTAGTGCTTCGAGGTGTACAGACGTGTGCAGAGTTTTGAGTATGACCACCACTGGCAGATATTGCTAAAGCTCCAGTGAGGGTTTAGGATAAATCTTTGTACTGATGTAGTCACTTTCCTCCAAGGATCTCACAGGACTCTTCGGGAGTGGGGAAGTATTATTATGCTCATTTTACAGATGGGTGCACGGTGCAAGCGACTCGCCCAAGGTCCGTTTCAGAGCTGGAAATGAAACCTGTGTCTTTACTTCCAGTCCCCTGCTTCTAACCACTAGCGCACACTCCCCTCCTACCGCTGGTCATAGAACCGGGGAGGCCAGACTCCCAGGCCCTTGTTCTCACACGTTAGACCACACTGCCTCCCGTTTTTCATTAACTGACAGGTATTTCTAACAAATCCTGGGATAAGTGTTATCTGACCTAAATGAAAACTTTGAGATGCAGGTAAAATGCAACCATTTTACGTCAGTTTTTCATTGGGGTTGATAGAAATGGGTAGCTGAGAGAGGGTTGCGCATGTATTGGTGAGCATGTATGCATAACTGCTTCTATATTCAAGCCTCTGTATTCATACGTGTTTGTGTGATGGCGTGTATAGTTCGCCTCCCTGGTTTCCCTGCGTGTGAGTATCTGTTTGTGCATAAGACTGCATGTGCCTGTGTGTTTGTACATGTGGCTCTTCACCCTGGAGTGTGCTCCTGCCTGCTAGCAGGGAAGGGTAGATCTGACTAAAGCGCCTCTAATGTTGGAAAGCACATTTGCCTGTGCACATTAAGCTGTGGTCAATCATCATCCACATGCTTTGCAACGTCCTCATTAGAAGCAACTCTGCAAAGATGAAGGTCTCAATCCGCAGAAAGGGTGTGTCCGGGCTTTGGATCTGGGTGTGTAAACAAGGGCACAACAGATTTTGTGAGTATAAACTCTGCAAACCTATAAGACTAAACTCCTGTGACATATTTATGTTTCCTCATACACAAATCACATTGACTCTCACACTCTCCTCTCACGCGGCATCACTGGACTTCAAACGGAGCAGAGGAGGCAGCTGGATTCATTAAACAACATCTTGGGCACCATGAACATGTGCCAGATAATAAGGGGAGAGTCACAATTAAAATGTCAAACTAGTTCACATTGCTATAACAAAGTCGGAGAGGATTTCCCTCTATGTGCCTTTCTGTTTACCCTGTTAGGGAGCTGAGGCTGCTTTTTCCATGCTGTGGTTTTCATCCCACGTGGGAGACATACCCAATATATTGTTCGTACAATATCTGCTTCCTACATGATATAATTTGTTGACCACTGAGTTAAAATGTGGAAGAGAAGCAGATGCCCGAGCGGGAACACTTTATAATATCCTGCTCAGAACTAACCCTTCTTACAGATTTTGAGTGCTTCTTTTCCCTTTCTTTTCATTAATTATTATTATGAATCCCACCACCACTTTGAGATTCACTGAAAAAGTGCCACAGAAGGACAAAGTGCTTTACAAATAGGAATAAGCTACAGCCCTGTAAGGTAGGTAAATAATGTTGTTTCTGGCTTGTGAATGGAGCAGCTGAGGGACAGAGAACATGAAAGGTGAAATCTTGTGGCCTGTGCTATGCAGGAGGTCATATTACCTGGTCAGAATGGTCCCTTCTGGCTTTAACATCTAGGAACCAAAAGGTCACAATCAGGACCGTCTCCCGGCACCAGCAAAGCAAGCAGGTGCTTGGGACGGAACAGTTCCAGGGGCGGCGTTCCGGCCATTCTTTTTTTTTTCTCTTGGGCAGTTGCCCTCTCAGAGCTTGGGGCGGCAAAAAACCTAGAGCCGGCCCTGGCCACAATTTTCAAAGGCAAATGCCTCAAGTTAGGCCTGTTTAAACACGTAAACAAAAATGGGAGCCAATGGGAGTTTCAGGTGTTCAGCACCAGTAAAAGTCAGCTCACTTTTACTGAGGTGTCCAAATGTGGATTTAGAGGGCTAACTTTAGAGCCACTAGGTGACATTTGCCTCCTCTCATAACAGTAAAAAGAAAAGGAGGACTTGTGGCACCTTAGAGACTAACAAATTTACTTGAGCATAAGCTTTTGTGAGCTACAGATGACTTCATCGGATGCATTCAGTGGAAAATACAGTGGGGAGATTTATATACACAGAGAACATGAAACAATGGGTGTTACTATGCACACTGTAAGGAGAGTGATCACTTAAGATGAGCTAATACCAGCAGGAGAGCGGGGGGAGGTGGGGGGGGGTAAGGGGAGGGCGGAGGAGAAAACCTTTAGTAGCGATAATCAAGGTGGGCCATTTCCAGCAGTTGACAAGAACATCTGAGGAACACTTGGCCGGGGGGACGGAGGGGGGATTAAACATGGGGAAATAGTTTTACTTTGTATAATGACCCATCCACTCCCAGTCTCTATTCAAGCCTAAGTTAATTGTATCCAGTTTGCAATAAATGGACACAAATCAGATGTCAAGAATTAAAACATTCATAAACCAGTCGGAGAACACTTCAATCTCTCTGGTCACTTGATTACAGACCTAACAGTCACAATATTACAACAAAAAGACTTCAAAAACAGACTCCAACGAGAGACTGCTGAATTAGAATTAATTTGCAAATTGGATACAATTAACTTAGGCTTGAATAGAGACTGGGAGTGGATGGGTCATTATACAAAGTAAAACTATTTCCCCATGTTTATTTCCCCCCACACCTCCGCCCCGCTCTCCAGCTGGTATTAGCTCATCTTAAGTGATTGCTCTCCCTACAGTGTGTATGGTAACACCCATTGTTTCATGTTCTCTGTGTATATAAATCTCCCCACTGTATTTTCCACTGCATGCATCTGATGAAGTGAGCTGTAGCTCATGAAAGCTTTTGCTCAAATAAATTGGTTAGTCTCTAAGGTGCCACAAATACTCCTTTTCTTTTTGCGAATACAGACTAACACGGCTGCTACTCTGAAACCTCTCATAACAGTGAGTCACTGACAAGGGCAGGACTAGAACCTGGGACGTCTAACCTGCAGTCTCCTGGCTCTAACTTATTGTTTCTATCAGGGAGATTTACAGGAAAGCAGGCCCTGGCATTTTTGAACATGTAGCCCTTAATTGCTCCATGCCTCAGCTTCCCCATCTTTCAAATGGGGGTGACTGAGAGAAGAGTTGTGAGTAGAACTGGTTAAAAAAATGTTCATATGTGGGTGGGGTGTTTTTTGGACAGAAAATAGCTTTTTTTTTGACCACACAGAAGTTTTTGTGAAAAATTTCCATTTTTGTCAAAATATTTTGAGTGTCTGTTAAAAAACAGAAACACCTTTTTTGGCAACTGAAAAATGAAAATACTTTGGTTGTCAGGCATTTGAATGGGGTGTGTTTGACAAAAATGGAAAATTAAAAAAAAAATTCAACACAACCCAAAAAAGTCATATGCCCCTAAATTTTTCACAGGGGAAAAAAACAATTTCCCAACCAGCTTTTATAATGAGGATTAACTAATTGGAATATGTTCTGTGCTTCAAAAATATGAATATTGTACAACTGGCCAATGTTATATAGTGCTTTTTAGTGGTTGTTATTGAATTTGGGATAAAGTGGGATTTGGGATGGAGGTTGCTTCCTTAAGACACAGCAGATGGCTTATATCCCCCTGAAGAATATCTTGGGCTTTGAGACAGCTCTTTCTGACTTTCATAAACACATCCCTCACTTTTGTATACTGTGGTCAAAGCCTCACAAAGTTTCTCCTGGCTGAAACTCCACCAGCTTGGTGCAGGCATATTCAACAGCTGGGTGTAAGTCTGAGCTCTGAGATTCCCCTGGGAGAGGAAGAAGTAATGTCTGGAGAGAAAAGGACTGGAAATAGATGCTACAGGCCAATGTCTGTAGTAACTGAAGATGTGTCCAAACTAGGAAAACAATCAGATAATGGCCTGTGTTAAAATGGTCCCAGTAGGTCTAGTTGTCTCGGAGAGGGACAGAGCATAATATAAGTCAGGTACAATTTTTTTCGTTTCTGACCACAATTTGAAGCAGGTTTCAGGCTATTTTTAGCTGAGGACCAAGAACAACTCTCTAGGGTAACACAACCTCTGGCATCTCCACTAGTCCAATAATGCTCTTTTCTATGGTCTTCCTAACATTCCTAACCTCCAGATGCCAGAGTGGACAAAAATACTATGGCAGGACTGTTCTCTCTTCAAGCAGCAGAACAAAATCAAGCTCCTGATGTTTGCAGGGCAATCCTGGTGTTGAAGAAACAATCCAGCGTCTTGCAAGCTAGGTTACTAAGGCAATGGTAGGAGAGAGAGAGAGAGAGAGTGAGAGATTAGGCAGATAGAACTATCGTAGGGTCCCTTATTTTGGCCCCAATCACAATGTTGTGATTTGGTAATGTTATAAAGTGGCTTTCAAGTGCTGTAAAACAACCATAAAAATTGCAACTCTAAGTCCATTCCCACCATCCTCTGCCTCCTTCACTGGTTTTCTGTCCATATTCTAATAATCTATTCCTTTTATTGGCTTCATGTCCATGCCCCACCCCCAGTCAGGTTCACTGGCTTTCTGTTCCTCTCAGAATCAATTCAAGATCACCTTTGTGGCTTTTAAACATTATCTTGGACTTTCTCCACTGACTCCTTTTCCCTCATACCCGTTTGATTCACCTCATTCAGTCTCCAAACTATGGGCCAAATTTTCACAAGGGCAGTATCATTCTTACAGGCCCAGTTTGTACCCACTTATTTTGTGTCCTCCGTTGAACTAGGGGCACACATCCTGGTACTTGTGCCTCTAACTGCAGGCACAATGAGAGAGAAGTTGGCCTTTATAGTTAAGACACTGGGCTGGTTTCAGGAGATCTGGATTTAATTCTCGGCTCTCTTGGCCGAGCTGCAGCCTGTCTTTTTCTGTAGCTCAGTTTCCCTGGCTGTGAAACAGGGCTATAATGACATGTCCCTATCTCACAGAGGTGTCATGAGGTATCCATTTCAGTAATGAAGTATTAGGATGCTGGGGGGGGGTGTGAGTGCCATAGGGAGCTCTATCAAATAAATTTAATAAATTGCAGCTGCAGAAAGGGAGACTTGCATTTTTGAGTTCACATCCTCCTACTCTCCCTCTATCTGAAATTCTCACCTCCTCCCTTCCAACCAATGAGTCACGACCCATCTCACTTTCCAACCTCATCCCAGACCTTTGCCTAAGACTGAGTCTCCAGGCAGCACTTTGGGATAAGGCATGTTATATTGTGCTTTGTAGCGGCTCCTCTGCAATCTGTGTTTCTCCTGCAAAACTACACACACAAATGCGGGCTTGTGAATCAGCTGGTCTGTGCTTTTGAGATCCACACCGATTCACCCCTTTATAGAAAGGTCCTATAAAATTTCACAGAAAAGGATAAGCCTTTCTGTAGTTCTTTTTTTTTTTTAAACCACTCAGGACATGTGCTTTACCTGCTGCTTACGGAGCGAATCCTAATAATCTCATTGTTACCTTGTGGTTTACCCATCTGTTTATTGTACCACCTGTTGCCTCTAGTCTGATACTTAAATTGTAAGCATTTTGGAGCAGACATGCTTTCTTTCAGTATGCGTGTACAGCGCCTAGCACAATGGGGACCTGATCCCTGACAGGGGCTTTAGGTGCTACCACCGTACAAAAATTAATGATGAGCCTATGTAATTTAATAAAGCTTTATATCCCTGCAATAGAAATCCAAAGGTTGTTTAAAGAAATCTATAGAAAGGCTCTCAATCCATTCTTCAGGTTTATAGAGTAATTTCTGCAGAACCCTATCGATCTGATCGCTGTTAAACTCCACAGGTCTCCTCCGTAAGAAATAAGGACAGAACTGCTAGTGCACCCAGCATTCTATAGGCTCCAATCCGGAGCACAGATCCATTAGACTAGGCGCTGTACAAACAGATAGGAAGATTTGGTCTGATTACTTCCCTACAGTCTCTTTACTGCAGTACAGGAAGAGAAACAGTCTGGAGTTACAATCCCTGATTTTATTTTCCCCCTCACCTTTCAGCAGGCCCCGGGGCACTGTCCTTGCCCTCTGAACAAACAGACAGCTCCAGTCCCATGTGCTCTCACCTTTCATCAGTACCTTGCACTGTCCCTCCCCGTGGATAAACAAACGGTCTCATGCATTGTCAGGCCCTCATCTTTGAATAGCTCTTTCCCACACAGACCAGGGGGCAGAGTTTCTTTATCTGAGTCATAATATTTCCTCTTGTAACCCAGAAGTGTAAGAACTGGGTGGCCGGCAGAACTGCTGCTGGTTTTTTTTTCTCATTTAGTCAGTGAACCAGATGGGGATAAAGCACAACAACCAAGGGCTTGTCTTATATATCCAACACAAAAGCCAGGAGCACAGGAGACTGGCACAATAGCTGGAGCTGCAATTTTTACTCTTACTGTACCTGGGTGATTTTTTTTTATTAACTTGTATTTTTAAACTTGCTTTCTTAAAGAAGCAGGAGAAGCTGAGTTTGCATCCACACACGCCTCTTGGTTTTGAGGGAGGTTCCATTTTGCAGGGACACCTATTAATTACTCATGGTATTTCGTGAGCTGTGTTGTGCCAGGCACTGGACAAACACAGAGCTTCAAAGGTGGGGAACTGAGACAGACAGAGAGCAGATGACTTGCCCAAGGTCTCACAGTGAGTCTGCGGCAGGGTTGGCTGATGAACTCACATCTTCTGAGTCCCAATCCAGTGCCTTAACAACATGATTATCCTGCTATCTAAGGTACTGCTGTGGCCCCCATCGGCATAGTAACTGAGCACCTCTGAAGGTGCCCTGAGGTAGGGCAGTGCTATTATCCCCCCACACAGGGGGAACTATGGTACAGGGAGACTAAGGGACTTGCTCAAGGTCACACAAGAAGTCTAGGAGAGAAAGGACTTGAGCGTGGGTCTCCTGAGTCCCAGACTAGCACCCTAACCACTAGGCCATCCTTCCCTTCACACTGCTACTGGGAAGTAGTTCTCATTGTTTGTGCTGCCCTCTTAGCAACATGAAGGTAATATTTGTTCCCTTTCCAGTTGCCACACAAATGTTCCCCCCTCCCAATTTCTCAAGGGTAAGGCTAAGATTTAGTCTTGGGTATTTTTGGTGAAAGTCATGGACAGGTCATGGGCAATAAATAAAGATTCATGGCCTGTGATCTGTCCATTACTTTTACCAAAAATACCCCAGACTAAATCTCTACTTCTGGGGCCCCGCTGCTTCGGGGCTGGTGGGTGGGGAACCTGGGGCCACTACTTCAGCTGCCCTGGGGCCATTGCTGCTTGGGCGGTCCCCAGGGCACCCCCAGGATCACTGCTTGGGTGCTCCCCAGAGCCAGCCACATCGGCCGCTGCTTGGGCAGTCCCCGGGGCCGCCCCAGGACTACTGCTTGGGCCATAGGCGCTGACTCCATGGGTGCTCTGGGCCTGGAGCACCCATGGAGAAAAAGTGCTGGGTGCTGAGTACCCACTGGTAACCTCCCTGTCAGCTCCCCTCATCCCCCCAGTGCCTCCCACCCACCAGCAGGCCCCGCTGATCAGCGCTTCCCCCTCTGTCCCCGTGCTTCCTGCTTGCTGCGATCAGCTGTTTTGCGGCATGCAGGAGGCTCAGGGTGTGGGGGAGAAGATGATGGAACAGAGAGGGAAGAGGCAGGGCGGGGGTGGAATGGGGGCAGGAAGAGGCGGGGTGGGAGTGGGAAGAGGTGGAAGCCACGGAGGTTGCAGGAAGTCACGGAATCCTCTGTAAGAGACTCGCAGCCTTACTCATGGAATAGACAACTGCTCCACTTCCTGGTAAGTGTAGCTGCGTCGTGGTTGGTATCCGCGTGGTTCTTGGAAGAGAGTTTATCGGTTAAGTTGTGCTGACATAGCAAGATGCTATGGCAGAGGACAAGGGTTTCAGGGTGTATGTCTACAATGCAGCTGGGAGCCATCCTCCCAGCACAGGTCTTGGGCTACTGTGCTAACCATAGTGGTGTGGACATTGCAGCTCAGGCAGAGACTCAGCCTAAACATGCAAGCTCACCCAGAAGTCCAGGTGGGCTTGAGAGCCTGAGCTGCCACCTGGGTCATAATGTCCCTACGACTATTTTTAGTGTGCTCGCTTGAGCCCCGCTAGCATGAGCAGAGCCACTATAAAGAATCTTGGGGCCATGTGCACTATGGAAATTGCCCTCCTCACTGTCAAATTTTGTCCCACCTGCCCCCGTTATGGTGCGTACGTGGGCGGGAGGAATTGGAGCGAGTGGCATTGCAACCCGCCGCCAGGTCATGGAACCACTGAGGCTTAGCCCATCACAACTCCACCCATCCACCTCTGGTGGTAGGGGTCCTCCTGAGATGGGGTCCCTGTGCGAGTGCATCAAGTGCACATTGGTTAATCCAGGCCTGAGCACAAGTCTGTCTGAATGGGCTGTGAGGCTCATTCCCAGCTGCAGTGTAGATCTACTTTTAGACTTCACAACAACGGAGGCATAAGAGCATAAAAACCCCTTACATCACATGGGACCAGATTCATCCCCAGACCTCTGCCAGCACTACTCCAGGGTCAGGGACAGAATAGACGAGCCCACAGAATCAGGTCCTCATAGATCCCCACCCTCCTGCACTGTGGGGCTGTCAGCTACAGGAGAGGACTGTTTCCTAGGTTAGCTCATCAGGAACCAATCTCCAAAGCTACTGCATGGTCTACCCACAACATCTGAGTTATGCATCTCCTGCTATGTATTTCGGCTGATATTTTCAAAGCTGGGTTACGGCTCTGAACATCATTAAACTTAGTGAGAACCGGGCATCCAAATATCTTAGGCAACGATGACAATCTCAGCCTGAGCGTTTAACAAAGCCACACAAGTGCCACCTTTTAGGAAAAGAGAAAGGCAAGAAAAAGAGGAAGTAAGAGAGGGCATCTCCCTTGTTTCTTTCTGTGTTAAGCAGGTTACCTTGTGCTTCTGTGCTATTTTGGGGTTGACATTTTCGGGAGGGTACTATAATGAGACGCAAATGCCACAAACTTAAAATAACAAGAACCTAAATGTGATTCCTGGATTGCCACCTAGTGATTGACCCATTAATAATAGCTGCTGGTTTCTATAATTCAACATGACCTGCATGGAATCACTGGGGTAATTAAGAAGGAGCAGGAGGGGGACAGAAGGTGCTGTCCGGAACACTGAGCCCCATGCCTGTGTCTCTGTGTATTTGATTCATTGTCCGATGCTAATTTGTTTTAGGAACCAGGCTCACTCCAGCCCTCCAACACACATGACAACACATTTTCTTGAAGTGCTGTGATCTTTCAGTACACTAAAGGTCACGTGCATTGCTTCCTCTCTAATCACATGCTTTAATGATCATTTCAGTTACGGGGTGAGTATCATGTAGTGGCAGGCTGTTAATACAGTGAGTTTCACGTAGACATAAGGCAAATACGGAAAGAATACTATGTAAGTGACTGTGTGATACAAAGATATAATCCAATGATGGGCTCTGGAGACCTTGTAATCCACCTGATTATGGAACTGAGCCATTTGTCACCCAAACCCACACATGTAATTTTCTTCGACTTCGTTGTTGTCTATTCTGTTATACATTATAAAGTACTTTGCTAGGTTCAGCCAGTCAGGCTGCTAAACCAGATATGCTCTTCCAGATTGTTAAATCAGCTCAAAAGCCAGAGGGAAACCTGTCTGCAGTCCCTAAGGCTGAAGCACTGTGATGCTTGGATGGTGTTTTGCTTTTTTTAGCAAGACAGCCACTGTGCAAAAGGGCTTTATGTAATAAAAGCAACCCACTTTGTTTTCAAATCCACATCAGTTTATAAATGGGAAGAAGTCAGTGCTTCTCCCTTGGTGAAACTTCAGAGCATTGGACTGAGCACAAAACTGAGGAAAACTTTTTTCTTTAATGGCCATCCTGGAAAATCCCACTTGACTTCTGAGACACATCCTCCCATAAAGACTCTGGCAAGCCAGTTGTGCTAATGCAACCTGAGCTGCAAGAGGAATCTGTGTGAAATTCACCTGATTAAATTATTAGCCTCATGCCCTGGGAAACATTTCATGAGGCTGCCCTGTAGCCTAGATGGTTTGGGTATCAGAACAATAGGGAAGAACAGTACAGTCTGGATAGTTTGTTTTTAAACCGGAAGTGTTCTAAGCCTGTCACGGCATCAGAGGCACAGGTTGCTATTGCCTTAAAACTGAAGATCCAGCTGGTCTGATATATCCATGCTGGTCCCTCTGTGTTGCTGGCCCCCCACAATTATCTATAGCACAACCACTTCCTGAAAGCCGATATTCAATATATGAAACTTTAAGTTAGGAGATTTAGGGATAAACCTTGCCCTTCCCCAAAAGAACCATACATTAGTAAGCATGGGTGAAATGGCCCAGAGAGCCTGGCTGAGGGTGGGCAGCTGCCAGACAGTTTGCTTCCTGTCTGAAATGGATCTGTGCATATCCTTGGCTAGTACATGCTACTGGCTGCAGCATACTCTGTAGCCAGCTGGGCACTTGATACACTGCTTCCTAGCTGGCAGAATGCTCCCTACAGGGGCCATAGGGTGCCACCCAGCATTACAGCTCTGTCCCCTTCCTAGCTTGCTCTTGAGCACTAGTGTAGGTGGAGATCCGTCCCAACTGCTTGTGCGAGGGAGTGGAGGAAAGTTCTACATTCGGTTCATGCCTTCCATGCTTTGGGGCTGCATTCCCCAGAGTGCACTATGCTTTATAAAACACACGGAATTAGAACCTGGCCATTTGGATGCACTGTTGCCCTGCTAGGCTCTGTCCTGTGCCAGCTTAACTTTGGGGAAATTGGCCAATTTTAACCTCTCAAGACATGTCAGTATCTATCCATACCCTGACACAAGGGTTAATTAAACCATGGAAGTCATTGCCATGAGATATCATTGAGATCAAGAGCTAATTGTCGTCTCTGGTTCTCTGCAGGGACAGCTTTAATATGCGCCACTACTTCATCACTGCTACCACTGACCCCTCACAACTACTCTGTGACAACTTCAGCAGCAATCTGTCTTGCTGAGCACAGAGCAAGAGCTGAGCATTTGTTCTGGGCTCCATTTTGAAAAAAGATTAGAAAATGACCCAGGTGTCCAAGGGCTTATGGGAGTTTCCCCCAGGAATTAAATGAATTCCTGTAACGCAGAAGCCCATTGGTAGGTCACTACTCTGGGTCTGCAACACTTGTCAGGCCTGACACACTCACTACACCTAACACACTGTTGTCATAATCAGTACCTAAAAGGTGGCATGTAATATAGCATCGGAAAACTAGTAACTCACTGATCATTAATATACTTGTGTGACGTATGTACAGGGTGTGTGCAAAGAGTTATAAATATGTGCTAGAATTATTTTCTTAAAATGTGTGCTTGGCAAGCACTGCATAAGCCCAGTCTGCCCTAGACAAAGGAATGAGTATTTGTTTGTCTGACCGGCCTGGTTGTCAGGCGGAGACAATGAAGACACATTTACATAAAAGGTAAACAAAATCCATTAACATACTGAGTCTATTAAGACAGGGGGTCTGAATCTCAAATGATAAGCAATTGAATCAGATGATTGTATACAATGTTACTGTATTTTACAAGTGTATCAAGTAAAGTCTTTTATGCAAACCTCTGCCACACTGGTGATTCATATCCTGGTGGAATGTATGCATTAACACTATGTGAGGAATTATGGATACTTACAGATATTACGCTTTAAAGTCTGTGACCAAACACAGGGAGAAGCAGGTTCTTTCTTGGACAGAAGGGAAGGTAGTTATCTACCTGTCTCCAGTGTAAATTAAGCACTATGGAATCAAAACAATGGAACCCCTATTTACATACGAATCAGCAGGGAGATAGGAAGTCACCAGGAAGGGAAGAACAGCAGAAAGTCTTCCCGCCTCTTGAAGGATGGTTAATGATAGCCTGGCACCTACACCCCAGCAGGAGAGAGAAGCTTTGTCTGGGCTTACTTTTACTCTAAACCAATTCAGTGTTTCAACTGAGATAAGAGTGTTTGTCAAAATCCAGTTCAATTAATGAGCTGCAGTGTATTGACACTATAAAGGAGCAATGAACTTAACTTCTGTGAGTGTTCCAGGAGAGGGTTGGATGATGGAGGGAGACACCTTTGGGGGGCTCAGGAGTTGGGGCTCATAGTTTGTTATGTGCAAGGCAAGGTTTGGCCTGGCAGAGTCCCGTTGAGTTTGCTGGCCAGGCAGACAAGCTGGTGTGCCACAAAATTGTCATACAGCTTAGCAGCAGCAAACCTCTTATTTGCTGAGGTTCAGAGGGGAAACACGGTAACTCCCAATTCTGGGAACCCCAACAGATTGCCACATTGGCAGACAACTTTGGGGAAATTCGGGACAAGGAGGGTGTTGGGATCACTCTGCGAAAAAGTAGCTGGGTGGCAGAAGCCACGGTGTGACCTGCATACTTGTCTGCTGGCTGTTGGTGTCAGAACAGTGAGCCACAGCAATGTAGCTTTTAAGGAACCCAGAGCTGCAGGGCAGGTGGCAATACAATCCCTTACTGGTCTTGGTTGAACTCCAAATTGTCACAGTTCCCCAAAGCATCATGAGAGATTAACTTCTTCTCCCACAATTTCCCTTTTCTCACGGATGTCCTTTGGATGTCCCTGCTTCAGGGAGCTACATGGGGGACCATGTGATAGGAAATCAGAGGCAGTGCAACAGCAATGGGTAGTAATACAAGCACGGATACAGAGCAAAGAAACTGTCGGCAGCTAATGTGGACGTATCACACCACTGATACTCGCACCAATGCTGTCCCACCGGCTCAGTTACGTGAACTGCTCAATTCTCTAGTGTAGAAGCAGCTGTGGGAGCAGGGCTGGTGGGAAGTGTAGTGCTAGGCAATGGCCATACTCTGGCAAAGCAGAACGGCTGCAGATGCTTGGGAAGATCAGAGCTAGACACTCTCTGTCAGTTTCACTTGCACCTCCCTGTATCGACATGAGTGAATCCAGCCTTGCAAAGTTCAGCTAAGGTTTAGCATTTAATATATTTTTGTTTGACTGGAAATGGGTTAATGTTGTATAGGTCACGTACTATGGAATATTTTACAGAGAGCTGCAGTATAGTCTAATACCCATAGAGAGTCCCAAGGATGTAAGAACAGGATGTATCCTTCTCAAGTGAGTTAGGGTTGTAATATATTTGGACATATACCGTATGTGGGAAATGTATTTTCTCAATGGGATGGACCTGTAGCCTCTCCTGTGAAATGGTAAAGGCACCCACTTTGCAGTCATTCCACCTGCTGTAGAAAGGCTGCAATTCTTGGCAGGGCAGGATATGATCTTTTGTAAATGGTTTCCCCAAGCCAGGCCTTCCTGCTCTGGAACTTTGATTGCCAAGCAGTCTGAAGATAGATAATACAAGACAATCAGTTTTACAAAAACTGCTTATGCTACTTCCTGGTACAGTGCCAGGATCCCACACGGATCAGCCTGACCCAGCCAATGAAATCATTGAGAAACAAGAGAAAGGGAGAGACGAAATCCTGAGATCCCCAGAAACAAAATGTTAAACCCTCCCACCTGATTTGTAAAACAAAAGCCGGCCCAGACCAAATATAAACCAAGGCTCCACAGCCAAAACAATCAGGCTGGAGAAGGTCAGACAATCTGAAATGTACATATCGCAGGAGGACGGACGTGCCTCTAGCCTGTTTGAGTGAGGAGGTCACAGATTTCTGTCTTTCATGACGGAATTATTGGAGGCTCTCTGACCTCTGTCCCTGTTTGGAAGATTGGAATTGCTGGACTGGACGAAATCAGTGGCCCATCTACTCATAGGCTGGCATCTTGTGTCTGACAATGGCTAGGCCCAGACACTTCAGAAAGCATATGAATCCCCTTCCCCCACAACACACACACTTTGCAGCTGGCCAGCTCTGCAATCCTATGCTGGGGATGGGGAAGAGGTAGGAAAAGGGGTGGGATTTCTTCCTGACCCCACCAGATGAGCAGTTTTTTCCTGAAGCACGAGGCTTAGTAAGCTAATAGCCCCAGTACTGCAGGAGGGAACCCGCTAGCAATGCAGAAAGACACATTTTCTTTTACCCATATTAAAGGTGTTGCTGTTTACTGTGTTTTGTTCATAACTGGTGTGACAAAGTTCCTCCTCTGCCTCGGTGGGTCCTGCGCTTATTGGTGGATTTGCTCGCCTCAGAGGTTCACGGCAGCCCTCAGTTTGGCCACTTTCATGGCTCAAATCTGCCGTTCACTCAGTTAGTCTCATCGCTGGCCAGCATGGGAAAAAGAAAGAAGAACAATCCCCGCAGTCCCTGCTGATCCACCTTGTGGATCGGGGAACAGGCCAGAGACCTTCCCGTCTGGTGGAACCCACAGTCCAGGTCAACTCCTCCGGTATCAAGTAGGTAGTTCGGGGGATGGAGGGATGGGGGGAACCGGGCCTGCCCTCTACTCCGGGTTCCAGTCCAGGGCCCCGTGGATTGCAGCTGTCTACAGTGGCTCCTGTAACAGCTGCGTGACAGCTACAACTTCCTGGGCTACTTCCCCATGGCCTCCTCCCAACACCTTCCTTATTCTCACCACAGGACCTTCCTCCTGATGTCTAGTAATGCTTGTACTTCTCAGTCTTCTAGTAGTATGCCTTCTCACTCTCAGCTTCTTGCTCCCAGCTCCTCGCACATGCACCACAAACTGAAGTGAGCTTCTTTTTAAAACCCAGTGTCCTGATTAGCCTGCCTTAATTGATTCTACCAGCTTCTTGATTGGCTGCAGGTGTTCTAATCAGCCTGTCTGCCTTAATTGTTTCCAGAAAGTTCCTGATTGTTCTGGAACCTTCCATGTTACTTTACCCGGGAAAAGGGACCTACTTAACCTCGGGCTAATATATCTGCCTTCTATCACTCTCCTGTAGCCATCTGGCCCGACCCTGTCACACTGGTTACAGAAAAAGGTCTCAGTTCACCCCGATGGGAAAATGTACCCACCAGCTGCCCCATAGGGATGGGGCCTGACCTTGTGGGAGGGCAGGCCTTACTGTCAAATACCTTCCCCCATACCTGAAGGATGCCGTTAGCTTTAAAGTGTGTCAGAGGCTCCAGAGGCCACCTGGCAGAGTATTGGACTGATTCATCCTCTATGTATCCTGACAATGCCAATTGCTCTTCAGTCCATTTTGGGGGCAGTGCTAGCCAGCTCTGGACCCTCACAGTGCAGTGTGAGTTGTGAACAGCTTTGTGCTATTACAAGCCCTGCTCCAGGCACACTGTCTGTCCCTGGGGGTGGGGATCTGCATGCAACCTGCGATATAGAGGTGAAAGTCAGGGGGCCGAACTCAGCACGGCCAATATAGATAAATTAGCAAACAGGCTAACAGAGTATCAGGATCTGAACAATATATGTGCTCAGAGCATCCCGTTACTGGGCGATAGCTGGGAATACTGGGGTTTGGAAGCATCTGCAGTAGAACTGATGGGGTAAAACATGAAATATCCCAGAACTGAGAGAGGAGAGAACAGAAGATTGTTTGTTGTTATTATTATCATAACAGGTGTCTCTGGTACCTCAGTGATGTAGGTCTGAGAGATATTAGGTAGACCAAAGCTGCATCCAGTGGTTCTGGATTATAATGTGCCTGCCCCGTGTCCTTTTCTATGTCAGATAAGAGAAATTCAAGACCAAGCTCAGGGATGGTCACAGATGCGTTCAAGCTGGCTTTCCGGACAGAGCAGTGCCCTGGGATGCCTTGAGTTACAGCACAGAACACAGTCCGTACTGTACTAACGAATCTAATAATAAACATTCTGTAATGGGGAGTACTGGGCAGTACTGGGGAGCAGTAGATATTGGGGCCTTGTACAGAACTGTGGCCCCAAATGGCCAGAATTTGCAGCTCTACCCTGCCTCTTCCTTGCTGCTGAGGAAGAGTGAGGGAATGCTATGTCCTCCCCCATCTGCCTTTCCCACAAGTCCCTGGGGCACTTTCTTAGGAGGGGTGGGGAGCCAATGTGGTCCCTTCCCTTCCTCCTCCTGCAACATCCTGCTCTCTCTGGGCATCTAGTAAGGGAGAAGAGCCTGTAACTCCTTCTCTCGTCCCCCTGGGCTGGCCCCAGTCCTAACTCACTGGATTTGCTGAGTCAGCCGTTCCATTCTGCTGTCTGGAATAGGGATGCACACCTGAGACCAAGCACTCCCTGAGCAGAGAGTCTACACTGCAAGGACTGGCAGAAAGCATGAAATAGAGAAGAATGTGGCTGGACTCAGCTGAAGCTAATTGCTCCATTAGGAAAGGACACCGGGAACTATAAAAAGGCAAAGTTATCTACAACTTTTGCCTTTCTCTTAGTCTTATTCTCAAGTTTTGTCAAATTCAGGTCCAGGCTGCGTGTTGATGAGGCCCTTGGGTTTTTGAATTTTGGCTGCAAGAAGCCCATTTGCCTTTGCTCTTTGAACCAGTTCTGTGATTTAGCACTTGGGGTTATTTCTGCTGTGCTGGCATTGGCTTTCCCTCTTCTTTCTTTCTTGGCTCTTACACTGATTTTAATACATGACAGGCCTATGCCTTCTCACCCTGTGGTGCAAAATTTCTTTAATATCCTTTTGTGAGGGACTTTGTCACAGGCCCTTTGAGAGCCTGTTCATTGGTTCTCTGATCCATCATTTTATTAACTCTTTGAAAGAAGTGGAACAGCTCACGGTAACATGATTGCTACTGCCGGGCCCAGATCTTGCTTTTGAGCTGGCTGAAAGTGAAATTTGAAGCTGTTCACTTCTGATGTTACAATGAAGGCACACAAGAGTTTAAAGACCTCATAGAAAGTCAATATGCTGAAACTTTCTAGTGTGAACTAACAAGCTCAGTGCAGATCTTTGTGTGACCAGTTCAGAGTCACCTACAATTACAAGCACAATTACTTACAGACGTAAGGTTATAGCCCTAAATGGTTGCAGAGGGAAGCCAGAGAACTTGAACTCGAAAGGCGCAAACACGAGAAGGCAAATAAAAAAGAAAACCCAATTTTTTTTTAAAAATCCCTCATGATTCTTAAACCAAATCTCATGATTTTTTGGACGGGCTGACTCGTGATCATTGAACACTTGAGGCTGGCAATACTGCAGGTTTGGCATACAAGTTTCTTTGCAGCTCACAACCAGTGAATTGGAGCAAAGTCAGAATGCAAACTAAACATGGACTATAACATACACGGGGTGACAGTCCAAGGACATGTGAATAGGAGCAATGTGCAGGAGTTGATAAAAAGTTACTTTACCCATATTTGTACAGTGGCTAGCACAATAGGGCTTCAATCGGAATTGGGACCTCTCGGTGCTACTGCAGTACAAATAACAAAAATAATGTGGAACCTGAGAAGTAAAGATAATAGAGCCAGACTGATAGGAGGGCCATGATTATGGACGAGTGGCTGGAGGTAAATTTCAGTTGTATCTAAGCACACAGGAACATGGCCCAGAGGAGGGTTTGATGCTGCAGTATCACATCTTGCCTTGCCAAGATTTGCCTTTGAAAACTACAATATTTGTGGGTTCTTGCAAGGTTCTGTGAATGCTGCTACCAGTTTCATGGGAAAATAAAATGGAAACATTTCACCTCTTGGGCAAAATCTAACCTGGTCTTGGAATTGCTGCAGGCAGAATTTGGCCATTTCCCACAAAGAAATGTCACCATTATTGCACAGTGCAAACAACTTGCTACTGAGATATTAGTTTTCCATCTGTGAAAACTGACTTTCCTTGTCATGCGATATATGAGGTGAGGGCAAAAAAATGCTCTGTATTATCAAAACCCCACCCCAAAATAAGATTTTTCCAACCACCCATTTCATCAGCAATGAGGGCGTCCCCTCCCCCCCATGCCCTATCCACAAAACGAGGGTGGAAAAAGAAAGTTGTCATACATGGTTTCCTTTTGATTTAAAGGAAAACAATAAGCTCAGACACAGTTGATTTTTGCAGTTCAAAACTTGGCAACTCTGAAATTCAAATGACATTTGGAGATCATTAGCGTAACAGCAACAGGAGAGCCCATGTGGAGTGATGATCTGACTAATGGACCTCATGGACTGAATAAATAAAAGAGGAAATGGACCCCAAACTAAACCTTGTGTGTCTCCCAGATGTTACGACTGAAAAACTTGATCCAGGACTAATCCTAACCCTAGGATTGGGGGGAGTCTTTGTGGGATATTAAGATGATACAATTGAAGAGAAGAGGCAAAATAATACCACAGAATTACCAGCCCTGCAATATATGGTTTCTTCCACCATCTAAACATACCCAGATAAATTCATCCCTGAACTTTGCCCACTTGTCAACAGCTAATAAGCAATAGGGCCCCTGCCTGAACAACCTTGCCCCACCAGGGTAAACTGCCAGCATGGATCTCCTCTCCCACCCTCCTGGAGCCTCTGACTGCCATGAGGCCTGTGGGCCATGGAAGCTGGGGTGAAAACTAGGGCAGCCCTCTGAGCTGCACTAACCAGCCCTTGGACCAAACCAGGCCATGCCGCTCCTGGATCAGAGAGGCCCAAAGTGCGTCCCATCCATTCTTGCACCAAGCTGTGCACTAAATATGTCTTTCCTCTTTTCTTCTTTCTTTCAGTGCATGGTGAAATGTTCTGGGACCAAAGATCGATGGGATCAAAGAACTGAAACAAAAATATCCCCTTTAGCCCCAACTTGCCACACAAAACATTGATAAATTTAAGGCTGCTCTGATACCTAATTGCTATGATAGAGAAAGAGAAAACTGATAGCTTTGCACACTAATACACACACAGAGTACGAGTCCTGTCTATATAAAGTGCAGTAAGACACAATAACTATTCATTACACATCTCAGGAGTATAGTCCACACATAGCCCTACCTGGAAAAAGCCAGGGGCTCTAAAAGGGTGAGTACTCTCAACATAAAATCAGTAGAAGCTGACATAAATGCTGTAACCTTGGCAGGATGGGGAAGTGCGGAGGGGAAATTTTCCACTTTGTGGAATAAATAACTCCCAAGGCTCCTCTGATAAGATGTGCTGTATTGATAGAGAACCTTATTTAGAACATTAATTAATCAATCAAACGCTCCTGAGATCATCATTTAGGCCTGCTGGCAAATTAAATATGGAATGAAAAATACTCACACTGCCTCCGGGAATCTGTTAGCCAAATGATATAGAAAATAAGGTGCAATTTGTGCCTTAAAATTCTAGACAGGTGAAAAGGAAAACAGAGGTTTAAGAAAAGTGGAATGCTGTACTCAGTGAACACCATCATATCAGAAGAGTGGACAAGATGGGAACCGTACCATCTCCAGCTGATACTGCAGAGAAGATTTAGGGAAGAAGAATCTAGTTACCCAGGTTGGAATTTGGCCAATACTGTCTTCCTGCAAAATAATCCATGGGACCTTTCATGACCATAAATGGTCTGGGCCTCACTTTTATAGTTCATCCAAAACAACACCATGCCAGCGTTAGTTCAGTACCAACTTGGGGAAGAATGTCTCTAATTGAATCACAAAAGCCACCTCCTGCCGCAACTCAGTTTGCCTTGGAGGTCTCCCATTCCAGGGACTTAGCTTACTGTACCCACTTAGCTGGTGAGTGTTGATGAAGCACAGCTGAAGGGAGAGGTTGAGAACTGAACAGGGTCAGAGAGGCTGAGTTATCTCCCTGTTCCTAGAAGTGACCCTGTTGAGCTGAGGTTGTGACAACTTGCCAGATCAATGTAGTGGAAGCTTGTGCTGCCACTCCTCATGCTGTCACAGTTGTGCAGATAACAGGATTTAGGTCTCCAGGGCTGTCTATCTATCACGAAAATTCACCTTAAACAAATGAGGGATCCCTGTACTTGTATTACAGATTAAGAAATGACTTCATTGGAATTTACCAGGACGTGTTATGAATCATCATGGTTATTTTTAAGGGATCCCATGACCAAAGTCCTCTGGGTACCATGAGAAAACATAACTAAAATATACAGTAATTTACAATTAGAAAAGGCAGCATGCCCAAATAATCCAAGAGAGGGAGCAAAAGGAACCACCTCCACAAGGATGCAATAACTAACATGATGTGGCACTCACAAAGAATAGAGAAAACAGACTAGTCTATGGGTTGTCCTGAATGATGGCACAGCTGTACTCTGGCATCTGTCCTGCAGGAGGGTATTCCAGAAATGGGACATGGGAATGGGCAGGCATGCATCTCTGTTGCTGTGATGGGCAGGAGATTGTCCCTCAGGTACACATCAATGATAATCAGTATTAAATATAAAGAATAAAACAGTACTTACTAAATAACAGGAAAGTTACCCTTAGGGTTTATGTTGACCACCTAACACATTAAAACTAGAACTTGCCTTGTCTACATTAGGATTCTAACTCGTGTTAAAAATACATTTTTCTAGAGTGGATGTAGCCTGACATCAGCAATCACACAGACAAATGCAGTCTCAATGCTATATTAATGGGAGCTTTAGGACAGCTTCTTGAAGTCAAACCAGTTGCTTGAGCATGGTCAAACCTCTGTGTATAGCTGGCTTGGCTGGCTGGCCTCTGCAATGGAGGCAGTAATGGTAGATCCCAGAGCTGGGTTGGCTACAGGAAAAGTAGTGTTTGTGAACATCCATTTCAATCCTGGACTGTTCCATTTGCTCGTGCCTGTACCCTTATTATTAGCTAGAATAGGCTGTTGTTTATATGAAGGTTTGGAGAACTGGCTGTTCTTTGCACTGATGCCCATATTTCTGTTGAATGTCAAACCCAGCCAGGGTGGTGGATTCACCGACACCCTCTTACTCTGCCTCTAATA
This sequence comes from Lepidochelys olivacea, assembly GCF_965140295.1. Classification (NCBI taxonomy): domain Eukaryota; kingdom Metazoa; phylum Chordata; order Testudines; family Cheloniidae; genus Lepidochelys; species Lepidochelys olivacea. Next base: position 149,326,834 of record NC_140413.1, on the reverse strand, counting down.
CCAAAAGCTCCATTATCTGATTTGGAAGCCTCATTGTCTGAGTCACTCAGAAGTAGACCGAGCATGGAGAATCCATCCTACAGACTCCTGGTCCATAGCAACACATCTGACAAGAACCTCTGGGTAATGTCAGTTGGGGATAAAAATACCTGATAGACTTAACTACAGGGTTGGGAGGTCAAGGAGAAGATAATCCCTCTGTGCCATGTAAGTGCAACAAGCTTCCTTCCAAGCCGTTCAGCATGATGGATAGGGTCAGGGTTCCACGAACATTCACCTGGCAGGGGATCCACTTGCACCTCACTGTTTGGTCCCAATCTGTGCCAGCTTTAGACAAGGCTGGAAGAAGATCCTATGGAAGAAGCTTATGCACTACTATCAAGGACATTACCATCTTCTTCTGAAATTTCGCAAGAGAACATCGATGTGAAATCAAAGCCAGAATTCCACTGACGCCCATCAGAATAAGCCAGGCCAGCCTTCCCCAAACTGGTTCCAAGCACTCAGTGCCAGGCTTCCTCTGTGGGCTGGTTCCTTTATTAGCCAGTTTGGTAATGTAATCAGGACATTTGTTGTTAGAATGGCCATGCTGTTCCTGTCACAGGAACATCTTGAATTTTGCAGTCTATTTACCCTGCTCTGACGTCCCCCATCAGGGGCATTGGTCAAAGCAGTGGAAAATAATATTAGCTAGTAATATCAGCTGCACTTTAATTTAAAAATGATTCACATCAAATTCAGTTGATCGCTTTCACAGCCTTTCCTCTTCTTCTTTGAAGGGTGATTTCACTCTGAAAAGTCAAAATGCCCCCATTTTTACTCCACAGATCTGTTTCCTCCTGGCTGTGTGAGTTACATCTACCAACCAAAAACCAAAAAAGTTTTGGCTGTTTTTTTTTTTTCCAGTTAGCCCTGCAGAGTGAGATAGCTTTTATTCCTTCCCAGGCATCATCAAGAGAAGTGTTTATTAAGTTTGAATCAGGTTCACCTGTGCAGTCTTTCATATGCCTTGTGCCCCAGGGATTGGAAGGACGGGAGCAGAGAGACTGGTGTTAGTCAGTGTCCTGTGTCCTTCCCTAATTTGTGCCTCGTGGCACAATCTAGCCACTTGCATTGACTTGAATAGTTCCATTAGGAGCTCCAGTCCCTGTGATTCTGTCTGCCCCATCATATCCATCTGTGGGAGAAGCCTTAGATGTCATGACTTAGCAGAATTCCAGATCTGTCCCCATTGTACCAACATCAGCATTGCTCCCTCTCCCGCACTGAGCCAGGCAGTGCAGCTCTGAGAGCTCTCTAGCCAGGCTCCAGTAGACATCTCTGAGCATCCCATTGGCTCATCTCGGGATGTGATTTGGAAGGGGTGCACAAACGTGCAGTGGAGAGTTTGTTCCTTGTATCTCAGGGAGGATTCACCCCAGTCTCTCTCTTTCCAAACAGACTGACTGTGAACTATACAAGTTGCCACAAGTAAGAGTTGACCAGGTAAAGGAGCATCAGCCAAGAAAGAGAAGAAGATGTAATAAGAAGTGGCTAAAGGATAATAAACATGTTTATATTGATGCCAATATTATTGCTATTTCAATGTTTAAGATGATTAATAGTGATATTATACTGTGTGGCAGTAATGTCTAAGGGCACCAACCAAGGACCAGGGCTCCATTGTACTAAACACTGTACAGATATGCAGTAGAAAGACAACCCCTGCCCTGAAGGGCTCCCAGATTAGACTCTGACAAGCTACAACAGGTGGGTGAGACAAACAGGCAGTGGTGGTGGGAATGAAGCAACAGGAAAGCCAGCTAGTTAGTGTACATTAAGGAGAGGCCTCATGGGGTCACATATGTAAAGTGATCATATGCCCACATATGGGATGCCCTGCACTCAGCACTGGTCAGTGCACCTCTAAAAGGGCACAGAGTGAGCAGACAAAGGAAATGTCTACCAAAGAGCAATGAAAATGCTTGGAGGTGTGAGTGGGAGAAGGGGTCAATATAAGGAACAATTAAAATGGCTAGGTCAATTAAAGTTTGGAAGAGAGAAGAGGAGACAGAAGTAGACAGGACTGCACAGATAGGGCCCTCTATTTTCCCTTTCCCATAAAACAAGGACAAGGGGAGATTCACTGTTAACAGAGAACAGATTTTTGAAGGCGAGAAGGAAATACGTTTTCTGGCAGTACATAATACACTGGTAGAGTGCTCAATGTTGCAGAACGTTATTGAGGCAAATAGTTTAGATTGAAAGAATGATTAAATGTGGGGGGTCAAATTAATCCTTGGTGCAACTCCAGCAATGGATTCTGCCCTTATTACTGTATGAATAAGAATAACATCTGCAGTTACACTAACACTAATACTATGTAGTACTAACATCTTCAAAGCACAGGATGAAATCACAAGGGCTAGCTACCCCATGCTTCAGGTCATGAGCTGCTCAAACATTGAAGGAGAGGACGAAATTTCCCCTTATGCTATAGTATTGCATATTTAGGTGAATTATAAAGGGCTTTGCCCCTTCATCTCATACATCCACAGTAGGATATAGATAGGATATCTGCTCAGATGGACAACTGATCTTTTCTTTTATGTCAATTCTTTTTGTTCTGGATTCTCAGATCAGCTGAATGGAGGGATGTTCCATGGAGGAATTTTTTGGGACAAACTCTGTGAGTGGGTTTCTGAGGCTATTTCCATGAGAAGGGGTTTTCTTTGGGACAGTTGACTTTCTTAGAACATTATAATTTGGGGGGAGGATTTCTTAGAACACTTACATAGAAAGATTTTTTTCTGAAGAACAATTACCTGACAGCCAAACATAACATTGTAAAACCATTTCCCCAACAAACAAAACAACAAGAAGAAAAGAAACAAAAAACCCAAAACAGTAGCGGGAACTTGTATGGGCTAATCTTGGTTTCACCTCACAAACAAAACCTGCTGCAAGTGATAGCAATGGAAGAGGAGGAATTAACAAAGGGTGTTCTTCTATCCTAGCATGACAAGGTAGCTTGTCAGCCTGGCAAACAGCTTTTCCTGGCTCAGGTATAACATAAGAGAGCCCTCAAATATTAGACGGGCAGGCCCACTTCTCAGTGCAGCAGAGCTCGGAGGAGGATGTCTCTCAAGACCCAGAAGAACACTTGATGGTATCTGTTTAGGAGTAGGGTAGCATATGAAAGCAGGACTCCTCAACTGTGCTGTAAGACTTTGGGTGTTGAACACACTAAAGTTGGTGATGGACGGCACATAAAGCTGGGGGATTTCTCTTTCCTGAGCCCCACTTCCCTGAGAGTTGGGGAAGGGTCTTTGACCCGTGGGCTGCCTTGCCATCAGCTCCATTAGTCAAGAGAACTCAATTCCAGCCACTCGGCTCATCCAGTCTCTCCAGCCCCACAGACCTGTACGAACACCAGGGAACATCTCCTCAAATCTCAAGGGGAAACCAGATGGTGGAGCCACGGACGCTGTTCCTGATGCTGGCATGGGGCTTCGGAGGGCAGAGAGTATCAGCTGCATGCGATCTGCCAATGATGAGTGCCTCAGGATCCCATTTTACCTCACGATCCTGGACTGTGGAGACACCAAGGATCAAGATTTGTCCCTATGTTACGGTAATGCACAGAGACATACTTACAGCAAACCCTGTTCCCAGAGCTGCAGGCCGTCAGTGCAGCAGCAATGGGCCACAGACAAGGTAGTAACCTGAAACACCCCTATTGATTTAAACTACACTGGAAATGCAGGGAGACAAAGACCAACGATTGCCACATGGAAACGGGCAGAAATGGTGGGTCATGTCCCACTCCCAACATCCTACTTTTTCTTTACTCAACTACCAGCCAGGCAACTCCCATTACCTTCCACGAGGCTTTGGACTAAAGACTTCAGGATTTAGCCTGGGGTTTCTGAGATTCGGAGAGAGTGCTAAAGATGGGCGAGTGAAAATAATAAATAGAAAGCTATAATAATATTACTATTAATAATAGTAATAGTAATAATTAGTAGTAGTTTTCAGCCCGGCTTTCAGCAATGACGAGATTTATTGCGTGCCCCCAAAGTTTATGACATAAACACATGATTTTCCCTAGGGATATTTAGTACGGAGAGAAAAAAAAACAATCTGGTGGAATGACTTCCTTTGGTGCGAAGTATTGCCTGATGTGGTGTGTTTAATGAGATTAAAGTAACCTTAAGCAAATATAAGTTCAGAAGGTCAGAGAGTTGTAGTTATCATGTTAGGGTAGAAGCTGAAGGATGGAAAACTAAAACCAACACAGATTATAGGAACTGGCCCGGAATTGTTGCAAGTAGGGTGACCAGACAGCAAATGTAAAAAATCGGGACAGGATGTAGCAGGGGGAGGGAGGGGGATAGAAGCCCATATTAAAAAAAAGCCCCAAAATTGGGACTGTCCCTATAAAATCGGGACATCTGGTCACCCTAGTTGCAAGAGTATCATAGTGTAACTAGTTTCACTGGGTTCATACCAGAGACGAATTTGGATGGATGCCTTTTATTTAGCCTCACAGAATAAGCCGCCTACTTTCATTTGGATCATTTCAGTTTTGAAAAGGGAATTTTAAACCTACCCTGAAATGATGGACATTTGAACTCAAAAGGATCCACTTTATTATTATTGAAAAAAACCAGGCTTACCAGAGGTATTGATTTCCTAACACAACACAGTACAAGATACTGGTTTCTGTCCAGAAACTATCCTGCTGGTTTCCTGTCTTGTGTACAGTAATTCTCTGTTTTATTTCCCCCTTCCTTTGTAATTAAGATTATTGCTGTTATTCTTATTGTTTGATTGACTGAGCTCATCCACACCTGGACCTGACTTTATTGTTACAGCTTCCCTCACTGAGCTGTAGCCCACGAAAGTTGATGCTCTAATAAATTTGTTAGTCTCTAAGGTGCCACAAGTTCTCCTGTTCTTTTTACAGATACAAACTAACACAGCTGCTACTCTGAAACCTGTCTTAACCAGTACATTATAGCCCTATATGTCCTAAGCCTATGCTGTTTTGTTTTCCCATGCCCTGGTAAAGAGGTGGTATCTTCAAATATCTCCTTTTAAAACTTTTATATTTGGTGAATCTATTGTTCTTTGTCTAGAAGGTAAATCTCCTAGCAAAGCAGTTTGGGTAGCATAACAGGCAGAGTGTTATGGAGGTAATGAGGCTGATGTTGACTTAGTTTCAGTACCAGAAGAGTATCCCAGGACGTTGCTTTGGATCAGGTTTCTAACTGCTTTGCCAAAAGAAAGAACATAGGCTGAAATGCATCCCTGGCTTTTGAGTGGAACTTAAGTGGTAGCTAGGCATTGTGCTGCCTATCTGCACAAAGGTGAATTTCACCCACTGAGACTAGACATTGCTTTGGGTAGCACTCTTCATCCTGGGATCGCAGAGTGCTTTACAAGCACTGTACAGTCAAATGTTCTGTGGAATGAGATATACACAGCTGCCATTTTAGGTCAATGCACTGGACGTTTTCACTATTTGCTCCATAGCTTTTCTTGACGGGAATTTTTCTGGAAAGTGAGTGAGAGAGTAAAAGTGATTTATAGTCCGATAAATGCACACCACTCAGGCTAAAGACTGTTCCACGGGATTCAGAAAGCTCAGACCTTATGCAACCCTTATTTGGAAGCATCCAATCATGCTTTCATTGACCCCGTAGCATCAAGTCATCAGAAGTTGAAATCCTCACAACCTCCTTTGCAAATAAGCTCCATGCTGGTTCAAAACTGCACACAAACTCAGCTCACTGTACCCCTTCCAACTGGTCAACAGAAAATGCATAAATAAAAATAATACCAATAAGTACAAAAAACCTATCACCAATATTATGTACCATAGGAGGTACAGAACACCATATCATTTTCCAGTCTGATATTATGTCACCAATACATAAGGCAGAGACACGTGTTGTGCAACATACTTGTTATCAATTACCCTTTCCCCCTCAATGAATCATTGCCATTGATTTTGTAATTAAAGGGCACATGGCATGGCAGCATCACCAGTTCTAAAAGTATACAGAGCATTAACATGAACAATAAGTCAATCACAAAGAAGTTTTTTGTAAATGTGGGTAACTCCCAACCACCATGAGTGAGGATGAGAGCCCCCATATCTCATTTCATGTTTTAAATAGGCCAAATCACAGGTCTCTGAGGTGAAAGTGAGCTGCTACATGATCCATAATCACACAGAAGCTCAGAAGTCATCTGCCAAATTAAGCTTCCATGAAAGACAGCAAAAGGAACAAATAACCTTCCCCACAGAAGGACACACAAAGGAGTCGTGAGTATAGAGATGGCTGAACATTTTCAGACAAAAAAATGGCTTTTTGGACCAAACTAAAATGTCCCCAGGAAATATCAATTTTTCTTTTGGGTGTGTGTGTGTGTGTGTGTGAGTGAGTTGAAAAACAAAAATCTTTTGGTTTCCAGTTGCAGAAAATGAAACAAAATTCAGTTTTTAGGAACTGACAACTGAAAAATTCCAGCCATTGATTTTTAGCCAACATTTTTCATTTTGTGGGTCTTAATTTTTTCAGCAAAAACCTGAAAACTTTTGAAGTCAAATTTCAATGCAAACAAAGATGGTGTCAAATTTTTTGCTGAAACAAAAACCATTTTATGACCGATTTTGGTCCCCAGGCTGCTCCCAACATCTAAGAGCTCTTAAGACATACAGTAGTAGCCTGCTTGATACCGGGTCATGACTGAGCTTATTTGCAACCAGTTTGGCATCATTTGGAGAGGATCTCAGAGTTGTAGCACAAAGGATGTTATCTTATTAAAGGTTGGTTATATCACTACATCAACAGAAAATCACAAGCAAGGGAATGACCGAAAAACTTCAAAGGATCAAGGATAAAACAAACAAACAAAAACCCCACTCTTACACCACCCATAAAAGAAAATATCAGAGACCACTTAAGTCATCAACCTCCCAAATTTGGGCATACAACCAACAGGTTCAGTGAGGCATAGGACTGTAGTTGCAACAGGTAACTTCAGCACAGACTCTCCTCCCTTGCTACAGTCCCCAAGGAATTACTCGCTGCCTTATTCAGGGCATTCAGCAAAGCACCTAAGTATGTGGTTAGTTCCCAATGAAGGGACATGAGCTTTGCTGAATCGGGGCCACGATTATAGTAAAGACCATGCACATCTGCTTCGGACCCTGGAGTGAGAGCGTCGATCTTTGGGACCTCATTTTGGCTGTTGCTTTTTCTTGGTGATCAGAGAAAATACCGTCTGCCTGGAGAATGGAAGAAGCTGGGTGGACAACGGCTCAGCCTTATAGCTTTCAGCCACTGTTGCAAAGATAGAAGATCCTCCTATACCTCCCACGATGTAGCTTGTTTTTTATACATAATTGTGGAAAATCAGACGGCTGTGTTTCCACAAAGGCTGGGCTTTGTTGTTCATGGCTCCCCTGAGTTCTGAGAAGGATGCTAAATTTCAAACTTTTAATTTTTCTAAAAGTCACTTTTTCTAGCTTTTTGCATTATGAAAATAGCCTTCAACACATGAACTGATTTCCAGGGCCGAAAATTTGTCACGGTAATTTTTTGTCAATAGTGTGGCTTATTCACTGTGCTAGCCACACCTCTGCTGCGATGTGCAAATGGAACTATAGGTTTAAGTTGTGGTAGCCTGTGAGCTTAAAAGGATTTGTCTTTAATACTTTAGGTGTCTCTTCACCTGCACAGAAGCAGTGCTGAGTACAGCTGGTCAGGACTTTTTCAATTTAGAGCACAGACATGAATTTGAATCTCTTATGTCTCTGGTGAGTGCCCTAATCACTGGGCTATTAACTATTGTGGGGTGGGGCTCTCTTCTGTTCTTTGAAAGATTCCCAATGTGGAAAGGGAAAGTTTTTCAATAGAGTACAGCCTCTGTTTTACAAACTGATTGGGGACTGAGGAGTTCAGAAAATCAAAAAGTTCATCAAACTGAACATCTCATCATTCCAGCCCATAAGTTGTAGTATTGCGCACTGCATAGCTTTCTTCCTGTCCTTCAAACCACTGCAAAGCGATTTCCAATGCACTGAAGATACAGGGATGTGACGGGACATTGATTCGTTCTTCATTGACATCCATTTAATTATGTGATTTTTTTTTTATGTTAGAAAAAATGGTTTGTATAACTGGTCATTTGTAAGACTGGTGTTCATAAAACTGAGGTTCTACTGTATTGCTAATATTTTCACGGCACCCTCCCAGCTCTAATGCTGAGTGCCTGTGTTTCTTCCTACTTATACACGCTAAAACATTTAACACTGTTGCAAATTGCACGGGCCAGACTGTGCAATCTGCTCCAGCCTGCGCCACACATGAATATTATAAGGCATTGGTGATAGTTGCTGGCAATCCTTGTTTAATGTGAAACTATGCACATGTCCTACATCAGAAGTTCAAACACCTTTGTCTGAGAAATTCATTCTCTGGATAAAAGAAAAGGAGTACTTGTGGCACCTTAGAGACTAACCAATTTATTTGAGCATAAGCTTTCGTGATCTACAGCTCACTTCATCGGGCGCATACTGTGGAAACTGCAGAAGACGTTATTTACACAGAGACCATGAAACAATACCTCCTCCCACCCCACTCTCCTGCTGGTAATAGCTTATCTAAAGTGATCACTCTCCTTACAATGTATATGTTAATCAAGTTGGGCCATTTCCAGCACAAATCCAGGTTTTCTCACCCTCCGCCCCCACACACAAACTCACTCTCCTGCTGCTAATAGCCCATCCAAAGTGACCACTCTCTTTACAATGTGTATGATAATTAAGGTGGGCCATTTCCAGCACAAATCCAGGTTTTCTCACCCCCCACCCCCCCCAACCACACACAAACTCACTCTCCTGCTGGCAATAGCTCATCCAAACTGACCACTCTCCTTACAATGTAAGGAGAGTGATCACTTTAGATAAGCTATTACCAGCAGGGGAGTGGGGTGGAAGGAGGTATTGTTTCATGGTCTCTGTGTATATAATGTCTTCTGCAGTTTCCACAGTATGCATCCGATGAAGTGAGCTGTAGGTCACGAAAGCTCATGCTCAAATAAATTGGTTAGTCTCTAAGGTGCCACAAGTACTCCTTTTCTTTTTGCGAATACAGACTAACACGGCTGTTACTCTGAAACCATTCTTTGGATAGCATCTGCACACAGTGTTCTCTTCAGATGGAGACATGTTTTTATGAATGAAAGTCAGGTCCTCACTTGCAGATGTGAATATGAACAGGTTGTGCTACAGAGGTCACCTTAGTCTGATGTTGTCAGAACTGGTAACCTTGGGTACCAATGATATGAACTGAGCTTGGATCACACATGTAATCTTGGGTACCAAGTTCATCTACGTTGAGTCACACAAATAAACCCCAGCATTGATGATACTTGCTGCTGGGTTATTTACCTATCATAAAAAGAAAAGGAGGACTCGTGGCACCTTAGAGACTAACAACTTTATTAGAGCATAAGCTTTCGTGAAGTACAGCATCCGATGAAGTGAGCTGTAGCTCAGGAAAGCTTATGCTTAAATAAATGTGTTAGTCTCTAAGATGCCACAGATCCTCCTTTTCTTTTTGCAGATACAGACTAACACGGCTGCTACTCTGAAACCTACCTAACATAGACACTATAGATATTGATCGTTTCAATCTACATACCTTGCTAGGTTTCGGAATTCCTTGCCTGATCCAAAGCCCCTTGAAGCTAATGGAACGATTTCAATTGCCATTAAAGGGCTTTGGATCAGGTCATTACAGAGGACCCATCACGGTGATATATGATCATATAATCTACCAGGCTTACTACCAAACCTCATGGCACATCGCAAACATACAGCAGGCTGCCACTTGGACTAACAGCTATTTCATTTTGTGGCTACAGCTAATCATCATTATGGGAAGGTGTGGGGGGAAAAAGAAGCAAAAGTGAGATAGTTAAAATACATGGGTCAACAACGGACATAAGTGCCCTGTCTGCTTTGTTACATTCTCCGGCTTGTGGCAAGGGAAAGATTAAGGAGAAGGAAAACGGGCAAGATAGGAGCAGATAGAGGCCAATCTTGACAGAAGCCACAGGCTCTATGGTTTTAGAAATATTGTACATGTTCAGATGCACTGGACATGGACACATTTTCTTTGTTTAACATTCATTATCATGTCCCCTGCCTTGAAATGGGAACGTCACGTCCTGAGAGGCAGCCTAGTCTCAGGGCCTCTGGACTATACATGCCCAAATGAAATGCTGTTGTGTAACTTCTGGCTGCAATATTTCTCAGCAGATCACCCAGATCTCTCTGTGCCTCCCACAGTGCACCAGGGAATGAGGAGTGTTGTGTCGTCTGCCTCTAGCATTAGAACACTCTAGCATCACAGAACTGGGTTAAGTTGGAGCATTGGCCAATAGATCCTCTCCTCCTGTTCCAGTCATTCTCTCTCCTGCCCCTTTCCTACCCATACCCATTGCACCCTTCGCACATGTGAAAAGTAGCAATCAGCTGCAGTCAAAACTCCCAATCCCAACAAGTCTGAATGTTTTGGGAGGCTGGGGTATGTTGCAGAATCTGAACCTGGATCTGAATTTGCAGCTGGCTCCAGAGTTCATAATGGATTGAACCAAAGCCCCCGACCCAAATACCTTGAACTCAAAATCCGGCTCTGGACCCAGATCCAAATAGTGAAATACAGTCTGATTTGTCTCTTCTAAACTAGGATTGATTCATTTAAAATACCTAAGGGATCCAGACTAGATCAGCCCTGTGAAACATCTGGTTTAGTATCCTGTCGGTCTCTGACAGTGACCAGAACGGACTTCTATAGAAAAGAGGCACTAAAGAGTTTTGGGGGTGGTGAACAGACAGAGAAGGAAAAATTGCATTGCAGGACTATCAGGTAATTAATCTTTATAGTTCAGGGGGTCAGGGTGGTGACTAAATTCTTTAAAACAGCTGTTACTGAGGGGGAAGACCTGAACACATGGATGAAGGCCAGGAAAGCTGGGATTTTAAGAGAGCATATGACAAGTCGAGGATGGGGTGGTTGCTACTGGGGAGTTCAAGCTACTCATTGAGTTAACATATGATGGGGGAGGAGTATTAATGCGTCTGCCAAATTACATGTATATAGGGATGGCTGGGGCATAATTTGCTCCTCAGGCCACCTACCACAGTCCTTTAAGTGCAGTGAAGGATCATATGGTTTAGCCATGAAATGCAGGTGCCCAAAATGTAATTGGCCAGGGGCACAACTCCATGAAGTTTAGCTCTGACTACATGTGTAATCCCTGTATGGAACCAGGGCATGATTTCCATCATTTCCCCAGCGCCTGGCATTCAGAAAGCAGATTTCACTTTGGTTAGGGGAGAAATGGAACTCAGGGGATAGGGAATGAAGACAGGTAGGGAGAGAGAGAGAAGGGACTGGGTGGGGGATGTCCCATAGCGGCAAAAAGACAAGGCCTGAAGGAGAGCGCTGTGTACTGTGACGGGGCAAGACCAGATGGCTATAGAAAAGTAGTGGGAGATAGATAAATTAGCTCCAGGCTAAACAAATCCCTGGTACCAGGATAAGAGAAATGGCAGCTGCTCCAGGTCAATTAAGGCACCTGGAGCCAATTAAGAACTTTCCAGAAGGCAGGGAGAATGCTAGGTTGATTGGGACACCTGAAGCCAATCAGGCACTGGCTGAAACTAGTTAAAAGCCTCCCAGTTAGTCAGGTGGGTGTGCATGTCAGGAGCTGTGGGAGGAAGTTGTGCTGTTGGAGAGACTGAGCAGTACACACCATACCAGGCACAAGGAAGGAGGCCCTGAGATAAGGGTGAAGTGGAGCTTGAGGAAGTGAGGGCTGCTGTGGGGGAAGTAGCTCAGGGAATTGTACATGTTATGTTTCTAAAAGGTCAGCTACCATAGCTGATACTATTAGGGTCCCTGGGCTGGAGCCCGGAGTGGAGGGTGGGCCTGGGCTCCTCCCCCTTTTGCCCCCTGATTAATCACTGAGACTGGGAGACAACAGAGACTGTGCAAGGAAGGATAACTTCTCCTCACCTCCCTCACTGGCTTATGATGAAAATGGCTCAGTAGACTGTGACCCTTGTCTCTAGAGAGAGAAGGGTTATGTGGAAGGTCACAGTGAGCCTCTGAGGCTAGTGAAATCCGCCAAGAAACGCAGGACCCATGGAGGCAAGGACAGAGCTTTGTCACAGTACGCTCGCAAACTTGTCTCTCTCACCAACAGAACTTGGTCCAATAAAAGATATCACCTCACCCACCTTGTCTCTCTGATATTCTGGGGGACTGACAGCTACAACAACACTGCACATGGGAAAAGGTGGCAGAGGAGGACAAAAAGGAACAGGAGAAGGAACAGGATAACCAGGAGGAGGGAGAGAACAGGCAGGATACTGGGAAGGAAAGCCAGCTTGAGAAAGGGAAGAATGGTCTAGATAAGGGTCTGCAGCACAGGGGGGTGAAAGTTGATTGGAAAAGAATACAGGAGGGAGGAAAGAGGCAAAGGCAACAGAGGGGGAGGGGGTAAACCAGATGCTTCAGAGGATATTGCAAGAACCCCCCATACTAGATAATTAGGGAGGAACCTGCTCATAAGGGAACCTTCTTTCTAACCCCAGGCAGTTGGCAGTGGCTTGTGCCCTGAAGCAGTAGGGTTAATATCCCTTAGAGACTAACCAATTTATTTGAGCATAAGCTTTTGTGAGCTACAGCTCACTTTATCGGATGCTTATGCTCAAATAAATTGGTTAGTCTCTAAGGTGCCACAAGTACTCCTTTTCTTTTTAATAATATTCACAGTTAAACTAGCTAGATTTAATATTTATAAGGGATATTAACCCCACTGCTTCAGGGCACAAGCCACTGCCAACTGCCCAGGAAGAAGGTTCCCTTATGAGCAGGTTCCTCCATAATTATCTAGTATGGGGGTTTCTGGTTAGTCTCTAAGGTGCCACAAGTCCTCCTTTTCTTTTTGCGAATACAGACTAACACGGCTGCTACTCTGAAACCTGTGAATATTATTACTATTCATGTGAGTGTCTCTCACACAGAGGAGCAGCTGGAGCTGTGCTGTGGAAGGTGAATGATGTTAATCATATTTTTATTGAGGGCTTGGAATAGAGTTCAGGTCTTTTCATCCTCATCCATCACGCAAATGAGACAAGATGGACAATACAATGATGAATAAATAGAAATGCATGATCCTGCCAGAGGCTAGGCCAGAGGGGGAGAGGAGCTGAATGCGTCCCTTCCTCGTATAGCTCTCGTTTAGTCATTTCCACAGGGAGTATCGGGTTCAACAGGAGTAATTATTCCCATTATAAGAACCTAGACATATTACACAGAGTCACTCATTCTCTGGCCTAAATTTTCAAAAGAGGTTCAATGATTTTGGGTGCCTAGTTTTTGAGACACACTAAATGGGCCTGATTTCCAGGAAGTGTTGAGTATCTGCTTTCTGCAAATCAGGTCCTTTTAAAGTGTCTCAAGTTGAGCAGTGAAAAACTGAGGCACTCAATTCACTAGTCACTTTTGAAAATTTAGGACTTCACCCCTCCCAGGCAACAAGGGTTTGGTCCTTGCTAACTCCTCCCTGAATTAAATGAGAGAGAGAGAAAAGACCTATAATAGTCAGCCATAGACTCAGAGACTTTAAAGCCAGAAAGGACCATCATGATCATCCAGTCTGATCTACTGCACATCGCTAGCCACAGAACCTCACCCACCCACTCCTGTGACAGACCCCTAACCGCTGGCTGAGTTACTGACGTCCTCATGGGCTGAAGCCCAACCAGACCAGCCCTCCCAGTTCCATGTCAGCCCAGAGGCCAAGGTGATGGCACCCATGTGATGGGATTGGGCCTTAGTAAGATGGGCCCCGCTGATGACCCTGATGCCTTCCTCTGCACCTTCGAGGAAGTAGCCCTGGGCACGGAATAGGGCAACCTGGGCCCTACAGCTGGCTCCCTATCTGGCAGGTGAGGCTCAAGCGGCCTCTATGGCACTCATAATGACCAGGCCAAAGACTATGACGCAGTGAAGGCGGCCGTACTAGATGGGGTGGGACTATTGGCAGAAAAATATTGTCAGATGTTTCGGTCAGCCAGGTGGATGGGGAGTTTGCAGCCCCAGGCATTTGCCCAGAAGCTGACAGGCTGGGCCACTCATTGGCTGCAGCTGGACAACCCAAACGGTGGGAGCAATTATGGACCAGCTGGTTCTAGAACAGTTTTAATGGGGCCTCCCCGAGAGCGTGCAAGTCTGGGTCAGGCGACACCAGCCGAGCACGGTCGTGGCCCCCCAGGAAACACCACCTAGGAAGGGCCTGGAGAGGAAGAAAGAGGAGACCAGGGGAGCACCCAGTCGCCGCAGACAGCTCATGTGCCAGCAGTGTGGGTAGCCAGGACATAAGAGGGGGGACTGCCCGGAGATGGAATGCGGCCTAGCTGAGTTTTGCGGCTGGACTAATGGCGGAGGGCGGGGGAAAGGGCGAGGACTAGCCACCATTCTGGTGCGAGTGGGAAGGAAGCCCCAGAGGGGCCTGGTGGACACAGCCTTGGCCTGCTCGCTTGTCCAGAGGGGGCTGGTGGACACGGCCTCGGCCTGCTCGCTTGTCCAGAGGGGGCTGGTGGACACGGCCTCGGCCTGCTCACTTGTCCAGAGGGGGCTGGTGGACACGGCCTCGGCCTGCTCGCTTGTCCAGAGGGGGCTGGTGGACACGGCCTCGGCCTGTTCTCTTGTCCAGAGGGGGCTGGTAGAGCCACACTGGCTTATCCCCAGGGTGAGGATGAAACCGGAGTGCATCCACGGGGATTGGAAGCACTGCCCCATGGCCCAGGTGCCCCTGGAAGTACGGGGAAAGTTTTCCTGAAATGGGTCCGGGTAGTGGAGAGGTTACCATACCCAGTGGTACTGGGGATGGACTGGGACCCCACCGGCAGAGGGAGGAGAGGACGGGGAAGGACAAACCTAGCGGTTACCTAAGGGGGAGGTGTCTGACAGGAAGCTGGGCACGAAGTGCTTAATCAGCCCCCTGCCATGCCAGTCCCAATCAAGGGGAATGGATTGGGGCAGGCCGAATAGCCCTGCCTGCTTGGCAACTAGAAACAGCCGGTAGCTTAATTAGCCAGGGGCTAGAAAGGCCGGAGGAAGGAAGCCAGAAGGGGAAGAGAAAGGCCAGAGGCTGAGAGGGACTGGTGGCTCTGGGGTGAAGTCTTGCTGTAATACCCTGTACATAGATAGTAAGCAGGTGGTGGGAAAGAACTACAAATAAAAAGACGGGTGATTGCATTGACTGGGGGCGTTCCGGACTGGTTTTGTGAGGGGGGCAGAAGTAAGAGGGGCCCAGCTGCACCTCGCTACAGAGCCCAGTCTTTAAGTGCTAGAGGCAGCTGATGTGTTCTCAGTGTAGTAACTATGGAAAGCTAGAAAAGAACCAAATATTGCTGCAGGGTGGCTTAAAAATATATATTCTTAGAAATGACCTAATTACATAAACCTCTGAAAGCAGGTAAGTCACCTGGGCAAACAACATAGGTAGTTTATTTTTAACCAGCCATTATTTAGATCACAGTGCTATTTTTACCAACATGCTGCAAGCGATTTGGAACTCAGCACCGGGAAAACTAAACTATAATTATTTTACTCAGTAAAACATAAATGCAGGCTTGGTTTGTTGTCTCACTCCCTTCCCCCTCCTTATTTTGGACATGGGTGCAGGAAAAATGCATCTAGATTTTGCAAGGAGGCCCTCTGGGTTTCATCGTTTTGAAGTCAAATCTACCTTTTGGATAAAGAAAGAACGAAAGAGAGTCGCCACATGCAGTCTCCTAACATACTATGTCAGTTGCATGCATTGTCCTGGATCCAACTTGCTTGCCAAATGCACTATTAAAAATAGACCAAATCCTTAGCTAGCATAAAAGGACACAGCTTCCTTGATATCAGTGGAGCTACGCAATTACGGTAGCTGAACCTCTGGCCCAGTAATTCCTAGTGCTCCTTTCACTGAAATGCTCTGCCCTTTTTATTGTGTCTGATGTCTGGGTAGAGAAATGCTGAAGTGGGCTGTTCACGCCAGGCAGCACTGGGGCAGGTTTCATTCAGGTGTCTGATGATTTCAGTGCAGGCTTTGCACGCACAGAATAGAGAGATAATACACTATGGCAAGATTCATATTGTGGGTCCTTTCTAAACGCAAAAAGAGGAGGTAAAAGGGGAAATTACTATTGGTTGAATGACTCAGGAAATTGGTAGAGAGATATGGAGTGTTTCGCAGCTAGGTCACTAGATCACATACAACCTAGACTGATAGTAAGCACATCTCTCTCCTCTTGTCTAGGAATTTTCTGCCATGTTTATCAGGCTGACTTCTGAAATCCTTACAAAAGTTATCATAAAGTCAATGAAGAGTCTAAGCAGCACTGATCCTTGCTTTCCTGGCCCCAGCTCCAGAACATGTCAATATCAGGCCTGGGGAGAGGATTTTTTTTCAGGGTTTTTTTCATTTAATCGTTTCCCCTGTGTTATCTAGTTATTTTTACCAGAGGGCGAAGGTGGTTATTGTGGGACAACTACGGAAGTCAAATGTGTGAGGAACGTTTGGTAACCCGTGGGAAATGAGTGGACGGGCTCAGTCCAGTTTCTAAGGAGTAGGCATCCATATCACAGAAACGACCATGCAACACGGTACTGACAGCCTTCTTAGCAGTCTCATTAGAGAAGGTAAGGACTGAATGGGCAAGGCTGACGGACACTGGTGAGGCACCAACCTTGTACCTGTTAAGTGAACAGATGAGTCCAGGGCCAGCAAACTTATGTTTTTCATTGCCTCTGCATCAGCTCTTTAAACAATGGTTTTGGAGAGTTTGGACCAGACATGGTCAAAACACCAGCTGTCTTCTGTTCTGTAGGATCTCAGACAATCCCTCTGGAGTGAGATTACTTGTGTTCTGGAAGATTGAGTTTGTACTGAATGCCATCCCATTGCTCTGTAGGAAATGATGCCTATCTGCTGTAATATACCAGTGCTAAGGAGAATGGCTGGCGTTTATTTGTTTTAATGAGAGGGAACGTTCATACTTGGACAAAACTTCAAAAAAAATGTTATATCAAATGTAAGTTCATTTGCCTTTTATGTCATTTTCAGTTCCCCTCCTGTTATCTTCTTTGCTAATAAGTGAAGCTCTTGCACATCAAAGTGTAGGCCAGGATTAGTGGCTAATGATTTTGGGTGTCTTGATTTTCTGATTCCCCAAATAAAGAGATTTTAAAGGGTCTGATTTTCAAGAAGTGCTCAGCATATGCCTTCTGAAAATCAAGTCCTTTAAAGTTATTTCATATTATATGCCCAAATATTGAGGTATCCAAAAATCAGCACTCTCTTTTTAAAGTCTTGTCCCTTGCCCCTCACATCCTTGCCTTTGTCCCTCACATCCCATCTTCTCTTTATTTCGCATCTGTCCCAGACCTGCTGAATTCAATGGAGAGACTCATTGCCTTTAATGGGCTTTGGAGCAGGCCCTCGAGCCTTGCAGTGAAATCATAGGGTAGAATTGGTGACATCAAAGCGATTGCCACAATGAGAAGCTGACATCACAAAACCAGGGACTTTTTCTGCAGCGTCCTCCCCAGGAGGCAGCAACGGGGTGGGGAGAGTTGAGTGGTGTGAGTCAGGCATCGATTTTCAAGAGCTACAGGAGGATTTGCACAATTACTGGCCAAGATTAAATGGCTATTTTTGGTAAATGTGCTTTTAATGCTAGTTTTCCCTCCAGAAGTCTTTTTCTGCTATCTAGGGGAAGGCCTCAGAGTATGTAATTTAAAACACAACAACCTGGCCTTGGGATTTTGATCCAAATTACATAATTAAATGAGGTGTTTGGGGAGTTAGTATTACATCTCAGCGAAGGTCTGGCTGCTTGTTTTACTTGCCTTTGATCATTGCTACGAGTGGAGGGTTGTTCTAATCATCACACACATATAGTATCTATCACCAGAAAGGCCTATCTGTGTATGAAGTTGGCCTGCTTTTGATGAACTGTGAAAAGAAAGATGAACTGTTCTAATGGAAACATTTCCTCCCTGAGTTCCTCTTTAGCCACTATTCAATTGGTTTGACCCTGTCCCCTCTTGCATTGGGCTGCAATGATTCCTGCAGCTTGGGCTGTTCCATGGAGAGTAGGAAGACACAGGGCTAGATCTCAGCTTGGCTGAGTTTACATGTAGAGAGGCAGAGGGGGAGCCATTAGAGAAGCAAATACGGCTACTCGGCCCAGCCCCAGTGCAGACTACACTAATGTGCCAGCTGGCAATGGCCCTCAAAGGCTTGTTCATCAGCTGAGCACAGCTGATGGCAGAAATCTCCGGCTCTACTTCTTCCCCCCGCACTCCTTCCAGCTCCAAGGCACCCTAATCTTGGGCATCAGGGAAGGTGGCATAAGAGATCAGGTTTCTAACTGCCACTGCCCTGGGACAGTCACAGGGAGAACAAATACCGGAGAAGAATTTTTGTGCCCATCTGAAACAGTCTCTGGCAGCAGTGCTGCTTCTCTTTCAGTTAAGATGGCTGCCACCTTGGGAAATGGCTGCCTCTCCCTCTGAGGGGTATGGTCTCCCGTCAGGGGTATTGATCACCAGCAGACAGAGACTTTCCACTCAAGTCATCTTACTAACTAGTAGCGAAAAGGGGAGAGCAGAGAGAAGAGGGGGCACCTCCTGGCATCACAGCAACAGTCCCTGCCCTGAAGAGTTTATAATAAAAAATAAACAAGAGAGAGGAAGGGTGAATGGGGAAACTGAGGCACAGAAAAGTGGAGTGACTTGTTTAAGGTCACACAGCTGGTCAGGCGTAGAGCCAGAAATAGAACCAAAATCAGACTCCCAGTACAGGGTCCTATCCACTAGAGCAGTGTTTCTCAATGACTGGTCCACGGACCGGCGCCAGTCCCTGAGATCTCCCTGATGCAGTTTAGGAAGGCAGCGAGCCAACCCCTGGTATCAAAAAGGTTGACAAACATTACACTAGACCACACTGCTCCCCAAATTCTTGGCCTTGAAATATTTTCCAGACAGACATAGGCACAGAGGCTGCAGCACCCCCAGTTTTTGTGAAGGGTGCCACCTGCCATGCTGCACTTGGGGATCCCAGCTGTAGCACCTGCGTCCGGGGCTCTGTTCCTGCCCTGCACGCGGGGTCCTGGCTGCTCCTGGCCCTGCGCTTGGGGGCTCAGCTCCTGGCTGCCACTGGCTCCGCACCCAGAAGCTCAGTTCATGGCCCTGCACATGGAGTCCATATGCAGGGTCCCGGCTGCCGCTGGCCCTGCACCCAGGGCTCTGCTCTGGCCACGCATGCGGCGCCCCAGCCTTGGCCCCTTACCCCTGTCTGCGTCCCCCCCCCAGCCACGGCCCTGCTCCTGGCCCCAGCTCTGGCGGGTGGGGTGGGCATGGACAGGAGCAAGTGCGGGTGAGGTAAAAATTTTGGGGTGGGGACCACTGGATTTAAGCACCCCCACTGTAAAAAATGTTCCAGTGCCATTGCAGGCAGATGGCAGATGCTGATCTCTATTTGAGTTAGCATGACAATGTCACCAGACTATTCGAGGAGCTCTTCAGTCACATAGCCTGGGTAACAGGACTCCAGCACCACCGCATGGCACGTTTGGTGTTGGTTTGCTGGATCCAAACTGCAATGATAAAACTCCCCTCTCCTTCATGCCCCAGAAGATGACGTGTGTCTATCTGAAATCAGGGAAAACTCAGTGCAGTACCCATGGAAACATGCAGGAATGAAATGCAGAGTTCCCAACCACCCCTGGTTTCATCATGGTCCATTTGAGGAGTTTCTTGAAAATACAGCTGTTTCATGAATGGAGGTAGTGAGACATCTGGGTCTAAGCCAAGCACTGACTTTTCTTGCTCTGTTTTGCTTCAGTCAAGCAAGAATACCTCCCTCCCCCCTTAATCAGGAAATAACCCAGCTACCAGTATCTTGACAGCTATGATAAGAAGTGCTTTGCTGGATGCAGGTTGATTATGTTTCTCCATTGTTTTGGTATGTCCCAGCCCCTGACATGTAGATGTGTTGGTGGCAGTGTGTTCAGAACCCCAAGCCCACGATCTCCTTGGAGAACAATGGTCTTGACAGAGGGGCCAGATCTGGTGTCCTTTACTCAGGCAGAATTCCTCAGGGTATATCTACAATGCAATAAAACACCCAGGACTGGCCCAGGCTCAGCAAACTTGGGCTAGCAGTGCTCGGGCTGGAGGGCTGTAAAACTGCAGTGTAGATGTTCAGAGATGCTGGGGGCAGGGGGAGGGGGAGAGGTCCCAGAGCTCAGGCTCCAGTCCAAGCCCGAACATCTACACTGCAATTTTATAGCCCCACAGCCCAAGCCCAAATCAGCTGACAAGGGCCAGCATCGAGTGTTTTATTGCAGTGTAGACATACCCTCAGTGACTTTAAATGGCGTTTTGCCTGAGTGGGGATTGAGGGATTGAATCCAGAGCTCCTGCAAGCATCAGGGAGGAAAAGAGTTTGGAACGATCCTGTGACTTTCTCCAGGGGAAGGGCATTATCCAGACGAAGTCATGCAAGACAAGAAGGGCTCCCTCTACCTGGCATCTGAAATGGTAGGAAGAGGCTAAAATCTTCAGCTGATTTTTTGAGGGACAGGCACAGGCATCAAAATGTCTCCATTTATGGTACTTGTGGCAACAGGCTTTGAGAGATTACCTGCTTCAGTAATTTGGGTTGGGTGTTTAGAACCCAACTATGATGGGTTTGATCACAGAGATCCCCTTGGGACCGTCACCTGGTGTGCTGAAATTACCTCTGAGTCCATTTTCCCTGCCAGCTTGGGACTCCAGAACCCTGCCTTGTTGAGCCAGACATGCTGGCCTGCTGCAACACAGCCCTGGGGTCTGAACCACACCCCCAAAGCTACAGACTTTAACTAAAAACAGCTCAGCAGGTCACCTGCCTCCAGCACCCAGATACCCAGCTCCCAATGGGATCCAAGCCCCAAATAAATTCATTTTACTTTGTATAAAGTGTATACAGAGTGTATATAGGGTAAATTCGTAAATTGTTCGCCCTCTATATCACTGATAGAAAGATATGCACAGCTGTTTGCTCCCCCAGGTATTAATCACTTACTCTGGGTTTATTAATAAACACAAGTGATTTTATTAAGTATAAAAAGTAGGATTTAAGTGGCTTCAAGTAATAACAGCCAGAACAAAGTAAGTCACAAAGCAAAATAAAACAAAACACGCAAGTCTAAGCCTAATACATTAAGAAACTGATTATAGGTAATATCTCACCCTCAGTTATGTTCCAATAAGCCTCTCTCACAGACTAGACTCCTTCCTAGTCTGGGCCCAACGCTTTCCCCTGGTACAGTCTTTGTTAGATCCTGCAGACATCTCAGGTGGTAAGCAGGGGTTTTCTCATGACTGGCCACACCTTTTATCCTGCTCCACCCCTTTTATAGCTTTGGCACAAGGCAGGAATCTTTTGTCTCTCTGGGTCCCCACCCCTCCTTCTAAATGGAAAAGTACCAGATTTAAGATGGATTTCATTATCAGATGATGTGGTCACAGAATTCCACCATGATTTCAACAATTTCCATCCCACCACCAACCTCAGCCTGGTCCAGTCCACACAAGAGATCCACTTCCTGGACACTACAGTGCTAATAAACAATGGTCACATAAACACCACCCTATACCGGAAACCTACTGACCGCTATTCCTACCTGCATGCCTCCAGCTTTCACCCTGACCACACCACACGATCCATCGTCTACAGCCAAGCTCTGCGATACAACCGCATTTGCTCCAACCCCTCAGACAGAGACAAACACCTACAAGATCTCTATCAAGCTTTCTTACAACTACAATACCCACCTGCAGAAGTTAAGAAACAGATTGATAGAGCCAGAAGAGTTCCCAGAAGTTACCTACTACAGGACAGGCCTAACAAAGAAAATAACAGAACGCCACTAGCCGTCACCTTCAGCCCCCAATTAAAACCCCTCCAACGCATTATTAAGGATCTACAACCTATCCTAAAGGATGACCCAACCAGTCCTTGCCTACAGACAGCCCCGCAACCTGAAGCAAATACTCACCAACAACCACATACCACACAACAGAACCACTAACCCAGGAACTTATCCTTGCAACAAAGCCCGTTGCCAATTGTGCCCACATATCTATTCAGGGGACACCATCACAGGGCCTAATAACATCAGCCACACTATCAGAGGCTCGTATACCTGCACATCCACCAATGTGATATATGCCATCATGTGCCAGCAATGCCCCTCTGCCATGTACATTGGTCAAACTGGACAGTCTCTACGTAAAAGAATAAATGGACACAAATCAGATGTCAAGAATTATAACGTTCATAAACCAGTCGGCGAACACTTCAATCTCTCTGGTCACGCAATCACAGACATGAAGGTCGCTATCTTAAAACAAAAAAACTTCAAATCCAGACTCCAGCGAGAAACTGCTGAATTGGAATTCATTTGCAAATTGGATACTATTAATTTAGGCTTAAATAGAGACTGGGAGTGGCTAAGTCATTATGCAAGGTAGCTTATTTCCTTTTGTTTTTTCCTATTCCCCCCCCCCCCCAGATGTTCTGGTTTAACTTGGATTTAAACTTGGAGAGTGGTCAGTTTGGATGAGCTATTACCAGCAGGAGAGTGAGTTTGTGTGTGTATGGGGGTGGGGGGGATGTGAGAAAACCTGGATTTGTGCTGGAAATGGCCCACCTTAATTATGCACATTGTAGGGAGAATGGTCACTTTGGATGAGTATTACCAGCAGGATAGTGAGTTTGTGTGTGTGGTTTTTGGGAGGGGGGTGAGGGGGTGAGAGAACCTGGATTTGTGCAGGAAATGGCCCAACTTTATTATCATGCACATTGTGTAAAGAGTTGTCACTTTGGATGGGCTATCACCAGCAGGAGAGTGAATTTGTGTGGGGGGGTGGAGGGTGAGAAAACCTGGATTTGTGCTGGAAATGGCCCACCTGATGATCACTTTAGATAAGCTATTACCAGCTGGACAATGGGGTGGGAGGAGGTATTTTTTCATATTCTCTGTGTATATATAAAGTCTGCTGCAGTTTCCACGGCATGCATCTGATGAAGCGAGCTGTAGCTCACGAAAGCTCATGCTCAAATAAATTGGTTAGTCTCTAAGGTGCCACAAGTACTCCTTTTCTTTTTGCGAATACAGACTAACACGGCTATTACTCTGAAACCTGTAAAATCCCTAGTCTCCATTCCCCATGTGCTGGCCCACATGTACACAGGAAGGCTTTCAGGTAACTAAGACCATTTACAGCTGATTGTTTCTGGAGCACCCTTAATGGCCTCCACTTAATATGTTTACATCGATGATACAAGTTTATATCTTATTCTCCTAACTCCAGATCTAGAAATAATACGTGTCAACAAATAGGATGAACACACTTAGCAGATTACAAGCTTTCTAATAACACCATACAAGGGGTATTTAGCGTAAAGCATATTCCAGTTATGTCTTATTCATAAGCATATTTCCATAAAACATATGGAGTGCAAAGTCACAAGAACCCAAAGCAAATAAGCAAGTAATGGTTTTGTAAAAGGCTGAATACCTTATCTTCATACAGCACCTTTCATCCAAAGGTATCTCACAGCATTTTTACAAGCTGTTTATGTTGTTCAGAGGGTGAAGCTGAACTCAACAACCTCTGCCTTGGGCGAGGAGGCAGCAGCCATTCTGCCCTGGCTCCATTATACAGAAGCAATGAAGAGGAGACAGGAAGAATAACTAGACTGAAATTGTGGAAAAGCAGCATCACTTGCCTCATAACCTCAGCCGTGCAGAACACAATGCCATCCACAGCCTCAGAAACAACTCTGACATCATAATCAAAAAGGCTGACAAAGGAGGTGCTGTTGTTATCATGGATAGGTCGGAATATGAACAAAAGGCTGCTAGGCAGCTCTCCAACACCACTTTCTACAAGCCATTACCCTCTGATCCCACTGCGGGTTACCAAAAGAAACCACACCAGTTGCTCAAGAAACTCCCTGAAAAAGCACAAGAACAAATCCACACAGACACACCCCTGGAACCCTGAGCAGGGGTATTCTATCTGCTACCCAAGATCCATAAACCTGGAAATCCTGGACGCCCCATCATCTCAGGCATTGGCACCCTGACAGCAGGATTGTCTGGCTATGTAGACTCCCTCCTCAGGCCCTACGCTACCAGCACTCCCAGCTATCTTCGAGACACCACTGACTTCCTGAGGAAACTACAATCCATCGGTGATCTTCCTGAAAACACCATCCTAGCCACTATGGATGTAGAAGCCCTCTACACCAACGTTCCACACAAAGATGGACTATAAGCCATCAGGAACAGTATCCCTGATAATGTCATGGCAAACCTGGTGGCTGAACTTTGAGACTTTGTCCTCACCCATAACTATTTCACATTTGGGGACAATGTATACCTTCAAATCAGCGGCACTGCTATGGGTACCCGCATGGCCCCACAGTGTGCCAACATTTTTATGGCTGACTTAGAACAACGCTTCCTCAGCTCTCGTCCTCTAACGCCCCTACTCTACTTGAGCTACATTGATGACATCTTCATCATCTGGACCCATGGAAAAGAAGCCCTTGAGGAATTCAACCATGATTTCAACAATTTCCATCCCACCATCAACCTCAGCCTGGACCAATCCACACAAGAGGTCCACTCCCTGGACACTACGGTCCTAATAAGCGATACGGTCACATAAACACCACCCTATACCGGAAACCAACTGACCGCTATGCCTACCTACATGCCTCTAGCTTTCACCCAGACCACACCACATGATCCATTGTCTACAGCCAAGCTCTACAATACAACCGCATTTTCTCCAACCCCTCAGACAGAGACAAACACCTACAAGATCTCTATCAAGCATTCTTACAACTACAATACCCACCTGCTGAAGTGAAGAAACAGATTGACAGAGCCAGAAGAGTACCCAGAAGTCACCTACTACAGGACAGGCCCAACAAAGAAAATAACAGAACGCCACTAGCCGTCACCTTCAGCCCCCCAACTAAAACCCCTCCAATGCATTATTAAGGATCTACAACCTATCCTGAAGGATGACCCAACACTCTCACAAATCTTGGGAGACAGGCCAGTCCTTGCCTACAGACAGCCCCCCAACCTGAAGCAAATACTCACCAGCAACCACACACCACACAACAGAACCACTAACCCAGGAACCTATCCTTGCAACAAAGCCCATTGCCAACTGTGTCCACATATCTATTCAGGGGACACCATCATAGGGCCTAATCAAATCAGCCACACTATCAGAGGCTCGTTCATCTTCACATCTACCAATGTGATATATGCCATCATTTGCCAGCAATGCCCCTCTGCCATGTACGTTGGCGAAACTGGACAGTCTCTACATAAAACAATAAATGGACACAAATCAGACATCAAAAATTATAACATTGAAAAACCAGTCGGAGAACACTTCAATCTCTTTGGTTACTCGATTACAGACCTAAAAGTGACAATTCTTCAAAAAAAAAACTTCAGAAACAGGCTCCAAAGAGAGACTGCTGAATTGGAATTAATTTGCAAACTGGATACAATTAACTTAGGCTTGAATAAAGACTGGGAGTGGATGGGTCATTACACAAAGTAAAACTATTTCCCCATGTTTATCCTGCCCGCTGTTCTGCAGCAGTTCTTGTCAACTGCTGGAAATGGCCCACCTTGATTATCACTATAAAAGGTTTTTCCCCCCCGCTCTCCTGCTGGTAATAGCTCACCTTACCTGATCACTCCCCTTACAGTGTGCATAGTAACACCCATTGTTTCATGTTCTCTGTGTACATAAATCTCCACACTGTATTTTCCACAGTATGCATCCGATTAAGTGAGCTGTAGTTCATGAAAGCTTATGCTCAAATAAATTTGTTAGTTTCTAAGGTGCCACAAGTCCTACTTTTCTTTTTGCGGATACAGACTAACACGGCTGCTACTCTGAAACCTAGACTATTTATGCAGTGGTAGCTCCCACAATGCACCAGATGCTGTCCACAGACACAGTCCCTGCCCCAAAGATCTCACAATATCATGCCACTCAGGTCACTGTCACATACCATGAGTGATCAATAACGTACAGTCAAAGCGAACAGGTCATAAACCAACCCACAGCCTGAAATGTGTTCACATAGGCAGGGATTTTCAACTGAGCCTAAGGGAGGTAAGAGTTTAAATACCACTGAAATTTGTATTCCCAGCATTATCTGGTCATAGAATCGTGAATAATGAATACTTCTTGCAAAAATCAACAGTTGTTTGTGAGCAGAACAAAGGGCTAAATTAATCAGCTAAAGTATTTGCAGAGAGTAATTTGGCCGGCTCTACTCTGCAGAAAAATATTGGCTTGGAAGGCACTGTCACTGCTGCCCACTGTACAAACTAGATCTGTGCAGCGAGGTATTTATGAAGTCTCCAGTCACAATGGTATCTGGGCACTAAATCAATGCGAGTAGCAGGCCAGAGATAGTCACATGGCAATCCTTATCCTCTCTGTGCATGTAAGCAGATACCTCCATGTTCAGAGATCCCATATATATCACTAGTTGCTTGCAGTGTGGCTGTAGCCATGTTGGTCGCAGGATATGAGAGAGACCGTGTAGGTGAAGTACTTTCTTGGACCAACTTCTGCTGGTGAAAGAGACACTCTTTTGAGATCCACAGATCTGAAGATGAGCTCTGTGGCGCTCAAAACCTTGTCTCTTTCACCAACAGAACCTGGTCCAATAAAAGATGACCTTAGCTTTCTCATCTATGTCACTAGCACAGGGCTACTGCTGGCGAGCACAAAACAAGGGACTTTCAGGTGCTCAGGGTTCCCCAGCATCATGGAGTAGGCAAGTGGGGATGAACAAAGTCCTGGTTGGTGGATTCTAAACAGACCTCTCTGTTTATGCGTGCAAGGGTACTGGGCTGCAAGGAAGAATTAATGAAATCCTGAATGTGGCGCATGTTTGAGGATCTCATCTTCAGGAGGCCTGGCAAAAGCGGATAAAACCAAACTTTCATGGAAGCTCTCTCCTTGTATGAAATTCACCCCAATGCAGGGAGCCAACACCTGGTCTATGCACCACTCAAGTCTCAGATAAATGACCACATTAAACTGCTCAACATCTTTTGAACAATCCTAGGAAACAGGGAACAGCTGATCTCACTGTGGGTGTATATACTTTGAAATGCCCTTGTCATAAAAATAAAGGGAAGGGTAACCACCTGTCTGTATACAGTGCTATAAAATCCCTCCTGGCTAGAGGCAAAACCCTTTCACCTGTAAAGGGTTAAGAAGCTAAGATAACCTCACTGGCACCTGACCAAAATGACCAATGAGGAGACAAGATACTTTCAAATCGGGAGCGGGGGGAAACAAAGGGTCTGGCTGTCTGTGTGATGCTTTTGCCGGGAACAGATCAGGAATGCAGTCTCAGAACTTCTGTTAGTTAGTTAGTAATCTAGCTAGAAATGTGTTAGATTTCCTTTTGTTTAATGGCTGGTAAAATACGCTGTGCTGGATGGAATGTATATTCCTATTTTTGTGTCTTTTTGTAACTTAAGGTTTTGCCTAGAGGGATTCTCTATGTTTGAATCTTTTTACCTTGTAAGGTATTTACCATCCTGATTTTACAGAGGTGATTCTTTTACCTTTTCGTTAATTAAAATTCTTCTTTTAAGAACCTGATTGATTTTTCATTGTTCTTAAGATCCCAGGGTTTGGGTCTGTGTTCACCTGTACAAATTGGTGAGGATTTTTATCAAGCCTTCACCAGGAAAGGGGGTGTAGGGGTTGGGGGGATATTTTGGGGGAAGACATCTCCAAGTGGGCTCTTCCCCTGTTCTTTGTTTAACATGCTTGCTGGTGGCAGCATACGGTTCAAGGACAAGGCAAAGTTTGTACCTTGGGGAAGTTTTTAACCTACGTTGGTAAGAATAAGCTTAGGAGGTCTTTCATGCGGGTCCCCACATCTGTACCCTAGAGTTCAGAGTAGGGAAGGAAACTTGACAGCCCTTAAATCCTAGGCCAGCCTTACAGGCCTTGTGCTAGCTGTCTGCACATGGGTGAGTGGGCCTTTGACCTCATACCATGCCAATGTTCATGTGCTCTGACCTTCTCCAAATCAACTGCATCATACATGGCTCCAAACAATGGAGGCTAAGCCTTGTGCTTCTCAAGGTCTTCATTGCTGCTTCAGCTCTGCATTTCCTTGTACTTTGACTTGTGAAGAAGTGCTCTGCAAGGCAAATGTCAGTTTGCGTAAGGCCGTCTAATTAAAGATGGGCCAAAATGACATAGAAGAATGAGATAAAAATACAGTTCTACAGACAAAGCTGAGCAGACGGGGCCACAGCAGACTCCTGCACGGCCCACAGCATTTACATCCCTGCAGGTGTGCACTCCACATTTTTTACACAGGTCTAACGTATGCATGGCAGCATGCCCCTGGCATTTTATCTTTATTTAATCTTTGATGTTACAATGCTGGGACTTGCTTTCCCTTGAAACCAAAAAAAGAGGGATTGTTTTGTGTGTGTGGGGGTGATTCCCCCCCCCGCCCTTTTGTTGGGTTATGTAAAGAACCCCCCTAACTCTAACCCGTTCCATCTGGGGTTTATGGTTTTAGGAGGTCAGGTGAACTTTTGTTGCTAAGTTTTACTCGGAGCATCCTGGGCAGAGGGTCAACCCCACTGGCAATGACTGGAATGAAGGGCTGGCTCCTCAGGTGAGGAAAATGGGCATCATTCCATTAGGCTGCTACACTGTCTTACACTGGTTGGGAATCTGGCCCTTAGCATTTATTTATTTTGATTTCTGCCCTAAAAGGAGTTTCTGTCTCTTGTTCCAGGCTCTCCTGATGATGTCTGAAATAACTAATTTCATAATAGACAACTCCACTTAATCCCTTCATCCATTAGACAACAATTCCCAGCAACTAACAATGGTCTGGCATCAAAATCTCCCACGAGAGGCTTCCTGTTCCCTCACAGCTAAGGAAACAAATGAAGGTCAACGAACTCAGGTTATGACAGACCAAGGGGAGGGGAGGAGTAAGTTCCAAAGTTGAGGGGCCCTCCCAGAGAATGCCCTGCCAGCCGCCCCCTCACTCTTCTATCAGTGGGACTCAGCTTATGTGTCTCTGCACCACAACGGTGGCAGGATGAAATGGAGAGCAAGGCAGGCTCTCAGATAAATAGTTCCCAGGGCATTTAGAGATTCGTAGGTCAAAATCAACACCTTATTAATTCTATCTGGAACCTAACGGGCAGCCAGAGCGAATAGCACTAGTGTCATGGGCTCCCAGCCAGGTAGATCCCCTAACAAATGTGCTGCTGAATTCTACATCCTTCTGGATAGAATTAAGATGCAGCCCCATGTAGAGCACAGTGCAGCAGTCTAATCTGGCTGTGCTTTGAGCTTGTTTTGGAATGGATGTCGCTGTCCTGTTGTTGTGGGATGCAAAAAAAAAATGTTCAGTTGTATGCCCCAATAAAGGATCAATCTAGTGGGGGCCTCAGGGGCTCATTGGCTCTGGGGCAAGCTCACAGACTGTCTGCTTCAGACGTGGAAGGTGTTTGCTAAGCGGACCTTGCCAGAGCATCTTTCTTCTATAGAGCAAGGGAGAGCAGTCCGCTTGCTGATCTCATTGTCAACTTTCTGAGGGGAGGAAATACCATCTGACCCTGAAATCCTTCAAAACCATGCACACAGTGGGCCAGATCTCCAGCTGATGTTGCTCCATTGACATCAGGGGAACTGCCCCTCGAAGTAGCAACACCAATTTACCCCACCTGAGGGTCTGGCACATTGGTGTCAATGGAACTGCACTAATTTACACCAGTCAGGCATCTGATCCAGTATTTTTTTCAATTTAAATCTCAAAAATCTTATCACTAAGGACCAGATGCTGATGCTCTGTACTCATCCTGAGGAGCACCTTAGTTTGCATTAGTCCCATTGCATTAGTCCCAATGTGGCCATTCACAGAGTAAGGTGCTTCTCAATGTGAGGGTGTCAGAATCTGGTTCTAATAATCTTGCTTCAGGAGGTATTGATCAGAACCAAGACCCTATTTCAGCTTCTCTATCTGTAAATGCAATGCCCTATTCAACAGCTTTTCGTGAAGTGGCCCTTAATATACAAACACATTCCCCGATGGACCTAAGCACCATATGACATCCAGTCACTAAACCTGCTCAGAGTAAAAGTTTGATTGTGGATTAGACTTTTGCAAAGCATCTCCCTGAAAACCCTTCTCTTCCAACAAGGGAAAGACAGAATCAGTAAAATAAATGACAACGGCACAAGGAAGGAGGCTGTTTTAAATCCATGACAGAGAGATGTGCATGGTTTTCTTTGACTGAGAACTAAAGTTTAACTCAATGAATAGCCTTGCCTGGGCTGTAACATTTGTTTCCCAGCTTAAGGAATGATCTTGTAACAGAGAGTGGTTGATAAGTGGGGGAGGAAATTTCTCTCTCATCATTTCACATCAGTAAAAAGAACATATCCAGTGAAGAGATGCTCGAAAAGGAGAAGAGTGGTATATATTTACAAGCTGCCATATCTTAAGGAAAGGGGTGAGGAGTACATATGCTGTCTTCTAAGACAGAGTCAGTCAGATGGGAAATAGGAGAAATATGAAGATGAAGGGGAAGATCTTGAAAGGGGACAGCAATTGGAATTTGGAGGGGGAGGAGGTCATATTATCATCCTGTATTTTGAGCCTGCACTTTATCCTGAAGGATCTCAAAGTGGCTTCCAAAATTTGACAAAGTGATATGCCAATTATACAGAGGAACAGCATCAGCCCCTACTGAAATGCAGCCACCTCTGATGGGAAACAAGGCAGCAGTTTAAACAGCATGCAGCAATAATGCTCTTTAACTGCGTTGTCAAGAAACGAAGAAGACATTTGTATCTAGCTGGGGGAAATTTAGGTCAGCAGAATGGAATTAAATGAATTGTAATTTGACCAGAACATTATGATTAATTCCCCTGCACACGCCAAAAGCACGGAAGGCTCTTTACTGAGGACAAATGCACCTTATCGGTGTACTTTTCCTTAGCAGTATTAGCACTACCTTTAAAAAGCCTGAACATGTTTTATTCTGTTACTATTTCACAAAGAAAGTTTGGCTCAAATATTCTGGTTTTCATTGAAACCCTTGTTCTTTACTAGCTCAGTTGGCCAGGACAGAGTAATTAGGTAATTTACCAAAAGTCACACAGTCAGTAAACCAGGATTAGCACCCAGGATCCATCTGACAACTAGTCCTTTCTTGTAACGAAAGAAATCCTCTTTTATTTGTCATCTTCCAGGATGTGTCAGCATATACACAGTTCTGTGGCATGTAACACTGCCTCAGCGACGAGGTGGCAAGGGGTAATGATTTGGAAAAAGAATGGGCTTTTAAATCTTAATATCTGCTTCAGTGTTTGGGGAAGTGAAGGGCAAACAGTGAATTAGACAAGGTATGCTGCATGCAGATTTTGGAAACTTTCCAATGCACAGCTCTGCCGATACACCTCAATCCCAAGCTGTAGTCCTTGTCCCCTCCAGCACTGGCATGCCCCAAACCCTGCTAGTCCAGTGCTCTGCCAATGCACCTCTTTTCTGACCTGCCGGCTTCCCCACTCTTACTCCAGTCCTGAGCCCCACCCAGAGTTTCCATTGCGTGTCTGTCCTGACCCATAAAACTCCCTCCTATTCCACGCCTAGGCCTCTTCTGAGTAGAGACCAGCAATCACACTATACCAGTGGAGCTGCCCATCCCTCGTTAATTGCAAATAAATTCTTAAAAGTGAATGAGTTCTGTTAATTGGGCCACATTCACATACCTCCGTATGCCCGCCTAATCCTTTGCATCACAGCAAGAGATGAACCTCCCTTCCCTCTCTTAGAATCATAGAAGGTTAGGGTTGGAAGGGACCTCAGGAGGTCATCTAGTCCAACCCCCTGCTCAAAGCAGGACCAATCCCCAATTTTTGCCCCAGATCCCTAAATGGCCCCCTCAAGGATTGAACTCTTGGGGACTTCTGCATGGGCTCAGTAGCCTTAAGCTATAGCCAGGACTCTATAGGAGCCCCACTGGTAGAGAGGCTGCTTTGGGGAAGTGATGAATTGGCACATTCCCCCACCTGCCCTAGCTCTGTTGCCTTCCTGGCCAGCACTGCCCTCTTTTGGGAGCTGCCTTGATGCCTATGGGCTCCTAGGCCAAAGGGTGTCTGTGGATGGTTATGCTACCACCTCTGCCTAGTGGCTGACTTTAGACAGGAAAGCACAGGTTCAAGGCCTGAGTTTATGCCACCACAGAAGTCAGTACTAATTGGGGCTGAATGTTGTCCATCATAAACCTCATTATAAAAAATGAATGTCTAGCAAATATATTTAAAGCAAAGTTCATTTGTTCGACTGCAAACAACTGAAAGAGAAAGCATTAATATTGATATCTTCTAACACGGAGGTCACATGGGAAGTCCTCAGGACAGCTAGGGATTGTCCCTATTAATATTATTTATTATTTGTATTACAGTGGCTCTTGGGGAGCCCAGCTGAGATCAAGGCCCCATTGTGCTATGCACTGTAGAAACCCAGAGTAAAAGAGAGTCCTTCCGTTTTCGGGCTTATGGTCTAAGCAGATAAAGTGAAAGATTATTGTCCTCCTTTTACAGACATAGAACTGAGCCACAGAGATTAAATGGCCTGCTCATGGTAGAACCAGACTTGAACTTACATTGCCTGACACCCAGTCCAGTGCCTTAACAACAAGACCATCCTTCTTCTCCATGGGGCAATCTTGTATTATTGTCACATATCCACCAGAAGCTGGGTTCCCAAGATCACCGAACTCATTCCACTTATAACCTAAACCACATATGAAATCAGAACTCATTGCATCATGCAACACAGCACCTTGGAATAAGAATTCTGCCTGCCCCACTTTCTTCTCTAAATTCAGGTAGCTCTAAACCATCTAGGATTTTATAGGTCCCAAAACAGCTGTTTCAGAGGCATCCAGGGGCTGTCTCTGTGGCAATCTGTATCTCTGTGTTCACCATTTTTACAAAACTATAATGGATTTTGTACAAAGTGTGCCTTGTGAGGTATCATTTGAAAACTCATAACTTGCTGATCATTATTGTTCTGGTAAAATATGTGTGGCAACATTGTATGTAAAGTTATAAAATTCTATTGTATAACATTACTGAGACATGTTCCAAGTTTAGAAAAGAAGGCACAAACCAGTTCCTCAAGACAAAAGGCAAACTGATGCCTCAACCAGGTGTCAACAAAATCAAATGGACTATCACCTGGTTAAGCGGCCATTCTTCAGCAGGAAAAAGGGTTTGAGCGAGAAATCTACATTTTTGGCAAAGAAACACCTGAAGGTTCCCATCCCCACAGTCCTTCTGTCTCCTAAACCTCAGATGGAGATGATTTTCAAAGAAAAAAGACAAGTATAAGAAAGGGGAACAGATGCTCCAAAAGACTCCTCCCTTTCTCTCCGCACATAGCATCAACAACACCTGAAGGACAAGGAAATTAACACTGAACTGGGAAAGGGTCCTGGCTGAAAGGAATACAGTCAGTAAAACTGCTGAGGCATGTGGTGAGAGAAACCTTTGTTTTGAATTCATTTAGCCTGTTAAGTTATATATTAATTGCATTTTACCTTTTGTTGTCTTGTAACCAATTCTGACTCTCCTGCCTCATTACTTGTTGTGACAGGTTATAGAATCATAGAAGATTAGGGTTGGAAGAGACCTCAGGAGGTCATCTAGTCCAGCCCCTGCTCAAAGCAGGACCAACCCCAACTAAATCATCCCAGCCAGGGCTTTGCAAGCTGGACCTAAAAACCTCTAAGGATGGAGATTCCACCACCTCCCTAGGTAACCCCAGTGCTTTACCACCCTCCTAGTGAAACAGTTTTTCCTAGTATCCAACCTGGACCTCCCCCACTGCAACTTGAGACCATTGCTCCTTGTTCTGTCATCTTCCACCACTGAGAATAGCCTAGCTCCATCCTCCTTGGAACCCCCCTTCCAGTAGTTGAAGGCTGCTATCAAACCCCCCCTCACTCTTCTCTTCTGCAGACTAAATAAGCCCCGTTCTCTCAGCCTCTCCTCATAAGTCATGTGCCCCAGCCCCCTGATCATTTTTGTTGCCCTCCGCTGGACTCTCTCCAATTTGTCCACATCCCTTCTGTAGTGGGGGGGTCCCCCCAAAACTGGATGCAAATAAATCCCCCTTCTGGGATGCCACCTGATGTACTGGGATTTCACTGAGCCTGCCTACTCCACTAGACTGGGCTCTGTCTCCCTGTGTTGCTGAATTAGGCTCTCCGGCCTCTGCACACACACACATAGGTAGGGACGCACCAGCTGTAGAATCACACAGTCTGAAAACAGCTCTCTATGA
Source organism: Lepidochelys olivacea (assembly GCF_965140295.1). NCBI lineage: Eukaryota > Metazoa > Chordata > Testudines > Cheloniidae > Lepidochelys > Lepidochelys olivacea. The sequence continues at coordinate 149,292,247 of NC_140413.1, read as the reverse complement.
GAAGACTCAGCTAGGAAATCACCCAGCACTCAAGTGTACTGGAAAGTATACACAAAATAATATTGTCTTGCACTATAGAGAAATCTATACAACATAAGCTCATGAATTCGCCCCCTCCCTCAATGTGGAGGAAGATATGCACAACTTCTTGCCCACCCCCCAGTTAGAAATTGCACAAATTGGGTTTAATCACAAACAAAACAAGTTTATTAACTATAAAAGGCAGATTGTAAGTGATTATAAGGGACAGTAAACAGAACAAAGCAGATTACCAAGCAAATAAAACAAAACGTGCTTACTAAGCTTAAGATCTTAAAGAGTCTGGTTTCAGTAAATAATTTCTCACCCTAAATGTTGTTTTAGGCAAGTTGCAGAGTTTCTGTAGCTTAGAGGTCCAATTATTTCTCTTTACAGACTAGACTCCTGTCTTAGTTTGGACTCAGCTCTTGCCTTTCCCACAGCTCAGTTCCTTTGTCTCTTCAAGTACTTTCAGCAGTCTTTCTTCTTGGGCAGGAAGGCAATGGAGAAGAGTCCTATTCCCCAGCCTTAAATAGAATTTACATAAGGCAGGAAGCCTTTGTTTCCAGTGGAAAAATACCAGCAGTGGACAAGGTGGTGTTTAGTACCAGGTGACATGACCACATGATGTAGTAGAGTCACAGTAACATCCCAGGATGCCTCTCAGGAAGGAGAAAGATTAGTATCTTCGAAGTCTTATTGTATCTTCCTAATGGTCCATCAAGGCTGATGGCCTGTTGTCTGGTGGGTGTTTCCCAAGTACATACCCAGTTGTAATTGTTACATAGTCAATATTCCTAACTTTAGATAAAGAAATGATGCATGCATACAAATTGGATAATCGCATTCAGTAAATTATAACCTTTCCAATGATACCTTAGAAGACCGATCTTGCATAAAATATATTTCAGTTATGCCATATCCATATCATAAGCGTATTTCCATCAAGAATATGGGGTGTCACATTACACTTGTAATCACTTAAAAACTACCTTTCTGTAGTTAATAAACTTGTTTTATCTAAACCAGCATCTGTTTGGATTGAAGTGTTGGGAAACTTCTTTTGGGATAACAGGATTTGCACGTATCATTTTCTATTAATGAAATGACGGACTTTATATGAGCTTCTATTGTCCAGGAGAGAGCTGGGCAGTCCAAGAGGCACATTTCTGGATGAAAATCTGGGACTGGGAGTTTGCTGGTGTTGCTCTGCAGTGTAATTCATGGGTGTGCTGGCCATAGCATTCATACAATATAGCTGGGAGTGATTTATATGCTGGAGGCTGTGTATGAACTGCCTAGGAGTGGTTGCTCTCACAACAGAACAGTGTAAGTGGCTCCCCAGCTTGGAGAATTGAGGGGACACAGCTGTCCATCAGTAGAGATTGTACCCTGGGGAATGTCAGTCTCCCAAATCCTAGCTCTTGCATTATGCATAACTCAAATTCACAGCCATTGAGAGAATTTGTGAAAGTGAGATCTGCTCCTAAACTCCAGGCAGGACAACCTGACTCTAAAAAGTCAGATCATATTTCTCATATGTTAGAAAGAGCACCTGTCTAAACTATGTGAAACTGGCTAGTACTGGGTACGTTTTGGGCACTGACCCATTAATATAAAAGGGTGGGGCTTTGTATCCATTAGCACCAATCAGCAGCTGAAACAAAACCAACCTTTTCTTTAGTCTAAGGCTAGACAAAAAGGTGAGGATAATGGCTGAAATAATTAATTAAAGCAACACCCAAGGCACTTTGTTACTCTCCGGATGTACCCTCCTCAGCTAGGATGCAAGAACTTCAGGACACCTTAACCATTTCTATTCCTGGAGAACAGCCAAGGGAATAAATTAACTTGGTTGCCAATACATCAGAACTTTTGGCAGCATGTCAGTAAAATGAACCGAGAGCAAGACATTACTCCCAGGGAGGCACAGGGCAAAAAATATTGTCCTTTCCCCTTCTCTGATCCTTTGATAAAGCCTGCACTTGTGAATAAAAGACTCCACAAAAAACTCCTCTGCACATTCTCAGCAGCAGATTTGACTGATTATCCTGAGTGTTTGGTCTCTGCTTTTCTGTTATTGCAGAGGTGACTATAAGAAGGCACATTATTGTCCAGGAATATGTTGTATGCTCTGTCACATTCCCCTTAGCTAGTGTCCTCTCTCTTTGACATGTTTTCCAGGTACAATATCCCTCATTCTTCCATTCATAAAGTGATGTGGAATCAGTACTGATCTTTATTCAGTGGCACTCTAAGGCCTGGGCTACACTAGGAGTGTGGGGGGGTTTGAACTAAGATACGCAACTTTAGCTACGCTATTCGCCTAGCAGAAGTCGAAGTATCTTAGTTCAACTTACCTGGCCGTCCACACGGTGATAAGTCGACCGTTGCAGCTCCCGCATTGACTCCGCTTACTCCTCCTGCCGAGGTGGAGTACAGGCATCGATTCGGGGATCGATTTATCGCATCTAGACGAGACGCGATAAATCAATCCCCGATAGATCAATCACTACCCGCCGATCCGGCGGGTAGTGAAGACGTACCCTAAGGTGCCTACCACCTTTGTATCAAAGCTACATTCTTTATGCAGATCTTAATATGGTGCAACCTAAAAATAAGCAATTGGGGTGACATATTCACCTAAAACACCAAGGGCATTGTTAGTCTGTGACACCCTGGGTGGCTATCACTCCCCAGTGCAGCCTAGGCAGCAATTAGCCTCATCTGCTTCTGCATTAATTTTGTCCATCTCAGCAACTAAAAATACAAGTATGTGAAAGTTCAGTTATAGTTCTGCAGAAAGATACTGGGATATCTTCCATGACAATTCAGCCCAGAAAACATACACACTCACAGTGCCTGAAATGTCCATATAGCATCTCCTTAAGGCCAGGCAACTTCTGTGGGTAGAACCTGCGGCTTAAGTGGGCCTTCAGAGATGCATTGGCCTTGTGCACTCCTGGCTCATTGCACAGCGATGAATTTTACCCTCCAAGGCTGCATTGCAGGATTTAGCCATTTCGGTATAGTCATCATATAGTTAAACCTTATGTAGTTAGCATGTAATTAAATGTTACTAAAATGTTAAAATGATAACATTGATATCGAACTTTTCTTTTTAAAAAAGGACTATACCTCTTAAAATATTTTTTCTTTGGGGTTTTGGAGAATATTGAAATACAATGAAGCACTTTTCAATCAGTCCTTGAGGAAGGACAATTCCCCATAAAGTAATACATTTCTTAGGGCATCAGGAGAGAAAATGTTACCCGTGTAGGCACTTCAATGGCCCCAATCACTGTAAAGTCTAAGTGTCTACTTGACCTGATTAAAGAACAGATCAGCTTAACAAAGACATGATTTGTGTTTAAAATCTAAATGTTCTTCTGAAAACAGCTGGGCTCGCTGAAACAGAGAAAAACCTGTTAGGGGAGTGAAGCTATTCAAAGACCATTTCACTGCAACAAGGATTTTTTTGTTCAGCAGGATTCTCCTGAGTTTGTGCCATGTACTTTAAAGGGTTTGTCTCTAAAGATGTGATAGCAGCGCCAGTCAGACTGCTGGGGTCCAATTCTTCATTGTGTTACAGACCTTTACATCACTGGCTGCAAGCAGCTGCACTCAGCGCCAGAGTGCTCCCTGGCATCAGAGCATGGCCTTGCAGGGTCTTCATCTCCAGCACCCCCACTGACCACTTCCATGGCCTATCTCCAGCTATATCTTCTGTGGCCTTGCTCTCTGGCCTGGTCGCTTTCCCAGTTCAGTTCCCAGGTGGGGTAACAAAAGACCAACTGAAGATCCAAATAAATATCCAAAGGAAAAAACTTTCTGCCCCTCTTGGGCTACCTTAAAGTCCTCCACTCATTGCCCCTCTGCTCCCAAGCCCTCATTGTTCTTCTACATTGCTTCTTCCTAGCAGGTTTCCCCTTCCCAGGGACTCTGGCAGCTTTTCCTGGGGATGTCCCTGCTTCTTACAGCCCCTATGGCAGAGCCACCCACAGGAGCCTAACCTGCTCCTTGTGGTTCTCTCCAGCAGGCCTTCAGCAGGTCTTTCCCAGACTGAGGGGACCCCCTTCCCCTTGCTCCTCTCTCCTGGGTCTTCTCCTCCCTGACTGAATTCTCCTCCCTCTCTCTATAGTTCTTCCTGACCCTTCTAGGGCTGGAACTAAATTCTAATTGAATCCATATCAGGATCAGTTTAAGGATAATTGCTATGTCACAGACAAGGATGAACCTGACTCCCGCTTAAAGGGCCAGCCAGCCTGTGACACTGACCAGTGATGAATTCCTATGGTATCAGGGAACCAGTATAATACTCTGCACTACCGCCCTTATAACCTCCTTTGTAGAGGGTGTGGCCAAACAAATGGGGCCTGGCTAGAACACTGCTGTACTCTGGCCATTCCGGGCTGCCAGAAAGGCCCCTTGAGGTTTCGGGCAGCCAGATGCAAGCCTGAAGCTGCTCTAACTTTTGTGAACTCTGTACCAGCCCCAGACCTGCCTCAGGCTGTGGGAAATGTGAAGGCAACTTAAAGGTCAGAACAGAAAATAAGACAAATGTTTGTTGATTGATATTAAAACTAAAGAGTTACTTGCATTTTAGGATACTGTAGATACAAACTCAGATGTGGAAGAAAGTGTTTGGGAAGGAGCATATTCCCTCACTATCTGCCCAATTTTTCACATAATGTCCTAGTCAGTGCAGTGAAGGGGAGCAAAGATTCTGCTTGGTGTAGCCTCAGTTACAGGAATCCCGTTGGCCAGGACAGGAGTCCTCATTGTGGCCCAAGAGGACATGTGAGCAGGAGTAACATCTGTTCTAGTTAGCATTCGCTTTAGACCAGTGGTTTTCAACCTGTATGTCTAAGATTTCCAAAGAGGGACGTACCTCCATGTGAAATTTTAACGGAGTCTGCAAATGAAAAAAGGTTGAAAACCACTGCTCTAGACAGAAGAATGCATGGTAGACTCCTGGGGAAGGAAGTGCTAGACATGGCATGCCTTCGAACCTGCAGCCCATATATTGTGAGGGGAGCAGAATTAGTTGTCTGTCTTTCATGACACAAGCCCCTAGTAAAGGGGGGTGAATGAGTATGCTTTATGAGGGCCCAGTCCAAGGGAGGGGCCTGGCCTGGGGGCCACATGGGTCCAGTGAAATGTTGCTTGGGACCTGCTCTGAAGAGAGCTGTTTGCTTGCGGGGTGGGCAGTGAGGGGAAGAGGCCCTTTATACCTTTTTCTCGCCCCTTGTATGCCAAAGGGCAGGGCTTTCCTCTGATCTGGCAAACAGCAGGGGGCAGGATCTGACAATCAGGGAAGCACTGACAGGTTTGAGAGCTCTTTGGATGTAAAGCTCCATAGAAATGCAAGTACGTCACCATGTCTTTAATCAGTCAAGACAGCAGGTTGGCTGATTACCTTCCTGCTTATTATATGGGATGAAGTGAGAGAAAATGAGAAACTACCATCTCCCTAAGCAACAGGTGCTGTTTTCCCTCAAGGAGCGCTAAGACCATCTACCGTAAACCATTTCATATGGATTATTAAGCAAATCCTGGATTCAGGAAAGCAAATGTTTTAGGCCAAATTCTATCCACTGTAACTCCATCCAGAGAGAGAGATTTACAGCGGAGATGGATTTTCAGTCCTTCAACTCTAAGATCTGCTAAGAGCTCTAAGATCTAAGATCATACATGCCGAAAATAGTCTAGGTGTTCAAATTTATCAGTAATTGACTTAGAATCAAGATGACTGGAGATGTCAAAATACTTTTTTTCCCTTTTCAGTGTTTTTGTTCCCAGAGAGAGAGGGACCGAAAGCTGGGACAGGCTCAGTGTATTTCCTATAAAAATCTTTTCAATCTCCAGCTTAGAAGGCCACCTGCTGCCATCGTTTTACCCAGCTGTTCTTGGGAGATTCTTAAACGGATGCACTTGGGTTGGAGCCAAACTGGCATGAAGTTCACATGAATCTCAAGACATTTTATGACCTTAACACCACCGGGCTAGAAAAACTGGAGCTGTTTACAGCCTGGGCCCAATCTACACAAAAGCATTTGTTATCATGGTGACGGGGATATATATCAGCCTTCATGCTCTTACCTCTCTGTCATTGACCTTTCTGTGGTATGAGTGGTGAAGAGACTTTTGGATAGCAACATATGCCTATCTGCCATTGTTGTGGGACTATATCCATTACTGGCTGCTGCCTTGTCCTTACATGGCATGCTCCAGCAATAATGTATCCCAATGAACTTTACATTATGAGATCATTATCTCTCCCATGGTAGGTGCAGTAGTATGTTACAGTTCACTGGCCTTTCAGGGTATGTCTACACTGCAATTAAAACCTGGCTCATGCCAGCTGACTCAGGCCTTCAGGACTTGGGCTAAGGGGCTGTTTCATAGCACTGTAGGCATTCAGGCTTAGGCTGGAGACCGGGCTCTAGGACCTTGAGAGATGGGAGTATGCCAGAGCTCAAGCCCACACATCTGCATTGCAGTTAAACAGGCCCGTATCCCGAGCCCTGCAAACCCAAGTCAGCTGGCACGGGCCAGCCCTGGTTGTCTAATTGCAGTGTAGACATACTCTCAGTGAACAACAGCAATTTTGCTTGCCGTAAATGCAGCAAATTTTCACAAGAGCAAAGGCCCTGCCTCCCTTTTATGCGGGGACAATTTGCACTCCAGTTTTGCACCTGCAAAATGAAGCATAGATGCAAATCGGAGAACTTGCATCTCTATGTATTTGGTTCATGCTGCGAACCAGATAACTGATGTCTCAAAAACTGCAATCCAGTGGCAGGGACAAAAAAAAAAGTGCCAATTATGACCACAAAAGGGAAGTTACTGTTCTGAAACCTTAGCACAGTGTTTCTCAAAAATAGTTCAGACTGTGAGGGTGTGAAACATCAGGAAATTGGAACAAGGGTGTGCTACCGGCATTGGTGTAACCTTAAACGATCATGTTTGCTGTAATCTTTTCACAGGAAGAAATACTCGGAAAAAAGGGCTGCATGCATCTTTGGGGTTTTATAATTGCAACATGATAAAACTACAGAATTGGCAGCTATGTAGCCAACTCTTTATTAACAATGAAATGAACGCTAAGATAACAGAGACTTTCCCCAAGACAAAGCTACTCCTGGAGATCCTCCCTCAGGCCTGTTCAACTCACATCCTATCAGAATGACTCAGGGTCTGAAAAAAAAAATCACATCTCACAAGGAGAGCTTTAAGGAATCCCATGTATCTGGCCTATCAAAGAGAAGGTTAAGAGACAACCTGATCATGGCTTATAGGTATCTACATGAGAAGTATCTCATGCCAGAGGGCTCTTTAATCTAGAAGACAAAAGCTCGACAAGATCCAAGGGCTGGGAGCTGAAGTTCAACAAAATTCAAAGTAGGAGTAAGATACAAGGTTTTAACCGTGAGGTTAATTGATAATTGGAATAGATTATCAAGGGATTGGTCAATTTCCATTGTTTAAATGCCTTCAGTCAGTTCAATCAAATTATAAGGCTTGATGCAGGGATTACTGGTGAAATTCTCTGGCCTGTGTCAAGGAGTAGGAGGGCATTGTGGTCTTTTCAGGCCTTCAAATCTATGAACCCCTCTCCCCAGACGGCCACACTCCCACCTCTCTTATGTCCAGGCTGGGTAGCTTTAGTGAGTCAGCCAAACACAAGTCACCCTTTTTCAGCAAGATCAACACTCGGTAACGAAGTGGGAGTGGTCAGAGGAAAACACTGCCAGCCCATTAGAAGCATATTGTATGACCCCCCAAGACCAGGTTGGACTCTCCTACACGAGGGAATGCACAGCAAAAGAAAAGGTGTAATTAAATACAAATATATCTAATCCCTTAGGACTTTGAAAAGGAGGCTAACAAGAGCACTGGCAAATGTAATAATAATATTAATTATTGATAATAATAATAATTTGTTCATGTCTAGTGCTTTCAACTCAGGCTCTCAAAGTGATGTACAAAGATCACTAAATTAAGCAAGATATCCCGAGGCAGTGTATTGTATTATTATTCCCATTTAACACACAGAGAAACTGAGGCATGGAGAGATTAAACGACTTGCTTTAAATCACACAGTGAGTCAATGGCAGAGTCAGACGTAAAAGCCGTGTGGCCTGGCTACAAGACCTCTGATCTAATGCTCACGCTTTCACCTTGTGTTCGGGACAATCCTACATTAGCTGGTGGAGACAGTAGATGCCCTAATAATTTTTTTCCTGACTTCTGGGCTTCAATGAGCGACAGCTGCTCTTTGTTAACAGGGAGCTCATCATCTGTCTCCAAGCTAAGCAAAATGACTTCGGTCTTGTGAAACCGCAGCCAAAGTGTACAAGACGCACTTTTTTACCACAGTTGATTTTTCAGGATATTAATATCCTGTGGGGGTGGAACCTCCTTCCAAAAATCAACAAAAAGTCAACCACTATCCCTGTCTACCACTATAAAATTAGGAGTTAGTCTATGGATGCATACAGGCTTCCATATGCAACGTAAAAAGCTACACTAGGCGATTAGTGGATGCTGCTGGGGTATGTTGTGAGGCACGAACACTCTCGCACTTATTATCGGAAGGGACAGGGCTCTTCATATTTTTAGAAACGGAAAATGAGTCAAAAGTGGATATTGGGGCAGAAACTTCTGAAAGGCCAGCTGAGCTCATGGGGGAAGGAGGAGGGGGCCGTTTGAAACTGACATTGCCCCTGCCCCACCACTTTCCCCAATGTACCAGTCCTCTCAACCACTCTCCTTGTCCCTTAAGAAGTGGAATTGGGAGCCTTAAACCAGGGCCCAGTTCAGGTCTCTGAAATTCAGCTTAGGCACTGCTCAGGCCCCTCTGGTAGAGTTGGGGAAGCAGCAGTTTCCCTCTGAAGTCCCACTGCAAGAGCAGTACTGGCTGTGGGATTTCAACGGGAAGAAGCTGCTTCCCTTCCTGCTTCAGACACTGTTTTCCATAGATTTCTGATCAGCTTTTGAACGGATTTTAGACACCCAAGCAGAGAACTGGTTTAATGCACCCAATTCAGTTTCTTAAGGATTTTTGAGGGGACGAGACAGATAAGGAAATAAAACAGCCTGGAATGGGGCTGCCACAAGAAGAGAAGGGGGAGACTCCAGACTTTGACCTGCAACACTTTTGAAGAGAAAACCCTCAGGCCCATTCAGTAAAGTGGCTATGGAAAGGAAGTGTAAATTCAATGTTGATAAATGCAAAGGCATGCACATTGGAAAACATAATTCCAATATACATATAAAATGATGGGGTCTTAAATTAGCCGTTACCACTCAAGAAAGAGACCTTGGAGTCATTGTGGATAGTTCTCCGAAAACGTCCACTCAATGTGCAGCGGCAGTCAACAAAGCGAACAGAATGTTGGGAATCATTAGGAAAGGGATAGATAATAAGACAGGAAATATCATATTGCCTCTATATAAATCCATGGTACACCCACATCTTGAGTACTGTGTGCAGATGTGGTCATCCCATCTCAAAAAAGATATATTGGTCTTGGAAAAGGTTCAGAAAAGGGCAACAAAAATGATTAGGGGTATGGAACGGCTGTCATATGAGGAGAGATTAATAAAACTTGGACTTTTCATCTTGGAAAAGAGACGACTAAGAGGTCTATAAAACCATGACTGGTGTGGAGAAAGTGAATAAGGAAGTGTTATTTACTCCTTCTCATAACACAAGAACATTTGGTCACCAAATGCAATTAATAGGCAGCAGGTTTAAAACAAACAAAAGGAAATATTTTTTCACGCAACGCACAGTCAACCTGTGGAACTCTTTGCCAGAGGATGTTGGGAAGGCCAAGACCATAACAGGGTTAAAAAAAGAAGTAGATAAGTTCATAGAGGATAGGTCCATGAATGGCTATTAGCCAGGATGTGCAGGGGTGGTGTCCCTAGCCTCTGTTTGCCAGAAGCTGGGAATGGGCAACATTGGATGGATCACTTGATGATTGATTACCTGTTCTGCTCATTCCCTCTGGGGCACCTGGCATTGGCCACTGTCGGAAGACAGGATACTGGGCTAGATGGACCTTTGGTCTGACCCAGTCTGGCTGCTCTTATGTTAAATGAGATGGCATAAAAGGGTGGCAGGATTCAGGGCTCTTGTGCCACCCCAGCCAGTTAGCAGCAGTTAGATCCCTGCTCAGGGCTGCTGAGTGAGTCATGATGGCAGTTTGCTATGTCCCCCATGCTATAAGAGAGCTCCTCAGGTTAATAGGAACTAGAGTCAGAGATGGGAGGTTCATGCAGGAAAGCCTAGGAACTAGCAGCATTGGGGAGAAAGCTGAGGCTGATGTGTGTGTTCTGTTATTATCTGAGTAACCAGGAAGGCCAGATCACAGGAAGGGGATACGTGTGACCTTATATAGTGTATGGAGAGTTTATTTGGAGCAGGGTGGGCTTGCCATCTGCTCACAGATGGGACAGTGAAAATAGAGCAACAAATCCTGCCCTGTATTTCATTTACTTCTTTCCCATTTAAGGGACAAAGAGGATTGGCTCCTTTTCAGTGATGAGGCTGCAGCTGTGCAATGCTGGGAGTTTGTGTATGGCTGTGACATCACAAAGGCACAGCTGGCTGATGAGAGCGGGGCTCTGGACAATTGGTGTGCAGCACCAGACTCTATGGCAAAAACTGCTGGAGGTGGGGGTGGAGTGGAAGGAGCATTCACTGGGAGTGAAACACATTGTTCCAATTTGTGGTCCTCCTACATTGTCTGCGAAGCAGCTTTCAATTAGCCACAAGTCACAAGGCTCAACCATTCTGAAAGTAAGTGTAGTGTAAAACTCAACCAACCAAATAGGCACAAAAACCTTAAGAAGAGGGGGAACATGTCTCTGGGGAAATTTCCATTGTATTCAGGCAGGGGATGACTAAGCCATGGACAGCACCAGGAGCCCAATTATATTGCTGTTCTATTCCTTTTGAATCACTATACTCTGCCTATCACCAAGGCATCTCAGTGCCCAAGGGTCTCATCTCATTTGCATGAAATGGAGCAAATTGCAATCCCCTCCATCTTCACAGCCAATCCCTACCCTACCTGGCATTTCTAATTCACTATCAAGAGGTCACTTCTCAGCTTCAATCGGCCCATGCTGCCAGCCTCCATCACCCACTTGTTATATTTTCACACAAGCACCGTCAGCCTTTCTCCCAGGCTGTCCCTCACTCTTGGGAGCAGCTCCCCATAAACATCTGCCAAGACACCTCATTATCCTCCTTCCAAACCCTCCTTTGCCACAAGACCTACATAAAACGTAACAACGGCAAGACTAATGGTGTGACGAGACCACTGCCTCTCTTATGGACCAGCATTGTCTCATTGTTTCCTTGTATTCCCCCATCAGCCTGTCTGTATCCATCTGCTGTCTCTTGTCTGATACCTAGTTTGTAAGTTCCTTGGGGCAGGGACTGTCTTTTTGTTCTGTGTTTGTACCTAGCACAATGGGGTCCTGGCCCATGATAAGGGCTCCTAGGTGCTACAGTAATACAAATAACAAATACTGATCATCTTCATTACAAAAGTGCAGCCCACCAAGATTCCAAATGAACTAGGGAAGGCCTGCCTGTCCAGTCAGCATGTAGGGCATACAAATGGAAATCAGGAGACCTGGCTCCTATTCCGAGCTCAACTGTTGACCCCCAGACACCTCGGACAAGGCACTTCTCTGTATGCCAGTTCTGTGTGTCTGAAAAGACAATAATGATACTTGCCCTTCTTTGCAGAGTGCTTTGAGATCTACAGATGGAGACTGCTACAAAAGGGTGAAATTTACCCTGTGTAGAGGGCCTTGAGAGTTCATAGAATCATAAAATATCAGGGTTGGAAGGGACCTCAGGAGGTCATCTAGTCCAACCCCCTGCTCAAAGCAGGACCAACCCCCAATTTTTGCCTCAGATCCCTAAGTGGCCCTCCCAAGAATTGAACTCACAACCCTGGGTTTAGCAGGCCAATGCGCAAACCACTGAGCTATCCCTCCCCCCCAGTATAGGGCTTGCATAGGACTGAGGAGATGAACAGGCTTTGTGCTGGTGCTCTCCACAGGGGTGAATTTCAGTGCAAGTGCGATGTGTTATTACTACTCCACAAGCCATTCTGTGTTAGCCAAGGACTATTATTATCTTATTCAGGCAAAGCTAAGCTGCCTCCTACCAACTAGAACCATGTATTGGGTGTTCTCAGAATTCTTTGAACCTATCTCTAATTCAAATCCTTATATACTTTATCTTAGTGGTGGAGCTGCTACTGATGCCGCCATAATCATACTGGGTTTCTCCCTCCTGTGAATGGTTGTGCCATGCAGAATAAAGCAGGAGTTTCTGACCAAGAAGCAGAGTGACCTAATGGATAAAGGACTATTAAAGGAGGTGGAGGGTCCCCAGACAACGCTGAAGTCATTAGGAAAGTTTTCATTCTAGTTGTCTGCATTAAACACAGCCTGTGGTTTTGACAAAACACTTCACTTTCCATTCCTGCTAGTCATCGAACCTTTCCCAGGCTCTGATAGCAACATGAAATCACCAGAAATAAAAGAGCAGGCATCTGAAAGTGATTTGCAGCTAATTTAACAAAGCACGGACATGTTTCTTTAAAGGAGATAGACATTCAAATGCTATTTCACAAGATGTGACATGCTGCAATACCTAAGTGAATTACATTCCAAAATTACAGCGGTAATCAAATTTAAAACTCATATTAAAAAATCCCTGTCACATTATAAATTTATATGCAGAGGACATCAACCGATAAGTCTGACAAATTCAGTTAGAGAAATACGGAACAGCTGTCTTGTGGCAGACAAGTTTTTGTTACAGTGTAGGGGGCAGCATTGCCCTCGCAGAGCTAAGAGGGCAGGGCTTAATTTGTGCCAGGGCTTCCAGAGCTGAGCCCTGGCACCTCTAGGCTTGGCAGTTCCTTGCCCCAGCACATCTGGGTTTGCCACGTCTTCTGAAAGTAAAAAAATTGCTTGAGACCCGGGCAACTCTTTCATTACAAATTTGGGACTGTAAGAGGGGAAGTGATGGGTTGGTTTACGGATTCTCCGAGGACGTTTCAACAATTGATGTTAATATTTCAGACACTTAGATTTGCAAAAATTGAGGTTTGCCCCTCAGAGAATTAGCTGGGAAGAGGGGTGGAGTAGTGCAGGAGTTACCTTGGTGCCTTTGCATAGCTGCCATAATTTGTGCCGTCTGCCTCAGCCAACCGTATGAGATGACTTGTGTCACATGCTGGTGCTTGGTATAGGTATACGGTCATTCAGCTTTGCAGGGTGCTACAGCCACTCCCGGTGCCCATAGCCCATCAGGGTGGCACTGCTGTTTTGCCCTACATACCCAGGGCCCTACATACCCAGCTGCATATGCAGCCTTACGGGATACCACTGTTGCTGACTGGAGTAGATAGTCCAGTTCTGTGTAATATCTTCATCACTGATTTACATAATGGCATAGAGAGTACAAAATGGGAAATGACTGCCTAGGAAGGAGCACTGTGGAAAGGGATCTAGGGGCCACAGTGGATCACAAGCTAAATATGAGTCAACAGAGTAATGCTGCTGCAAAAAAAGCAAACATCATTCTGAGATGTATTAGCAGGAGTGTTGTAAGCAAGACACGGGAAGTCATTCTTCCGCTCTACTCCGTGCTGATTAGGCCTCAACTGGAGTGTTATGTCCAGTTTTGGATGCCACATTGCAGGAAAGATGTGGACAATTTGGAGAAAGTCCAGAGAAGAGCAACAAAAATGATTAAACATTTAGAAAACATGACCTATGAGGGAAGATTGAAAAAACTGTGTTTGTTTAGTCTGGAGAAGAGAAGACTGACAGGGGACGTGATAACAGTTTTCAAGTACGTAAAAGGTAGTTACAAGGAGGAGGGCGTTACAAGGAGTTCTCCTTAACCTCTGAGGAGAGGACAAGAAGCAATGGGCTTAAATTGCAGCAAGGGAGGTTTAGGTTGGCCATTAGGAAAAACTTCCCAACTGTCAGGGTGATTAAGCACTGGAATATTCCAGTCCCACGATTCTATGACACAGTACAGGGATACAACCTGATGGGCTGCTACAGTTATGAGATGCTTCAGTTTCATATTCAGCTTTACTAGGTGCTAAGGCTGCCGGTCACAGTGATTTACAGTGCACTGTGAAGCCACTGTTTAGTGTCAGGGTGCGCTTCAGCTGTTACTTGCATGTACAGCTTTGGGGGCTGCCATATCTGCTAGTTATACATGCAGTCTCATGGAGCCTGGGGGTCATTTCTTGCTGTGTGTGTGTGCAAAGGAAGGAACAGGCCAGCCAAGGAGCATGACAGGGAAGCTACCAGCAGATGGAGAAGCTCACTGTCCATAAAATAATGTGGACAGTTATCTTACATAAGAGGTCAATGAAGAGGAACATTACTATTGTGATGTTTGTTAAGGGACAATGCCTAGGAGACGGCAGGGCTCCCTGCCTAGTCCCTGAGGACTGCGTTGATTCCTCAGGCTGGAGACAATTACATTTCACTATGTTTTGCTTATACAGTATTATCTTGTTTAGTTTTATCCTTGTAAAGATTTTGTGCTGCTCAACAAACCTTCCTGCCTGAGATTTGCTTTTGCTGAGTCACCCACCGGCTTGAACATCCCTTGGGCAAAACACCAGTGTCTCGCTGCCTGTCTCCAGTGAGATTGGAAGCCTCTTTTCCACAGCTCTGTGTTTACCCAAGGGCTGTACTTTATTGCAGGAAAGTACTTTCACTTATTTAAAAGTGAAAGTTTTTTTTAAAAAGTGTGTGGGTGGGGTTTGCTTTACATTTCAATAAAACGGTGGAACTGGAAAGTCACTTTATGCAAGGTCATTTATATTTCATGGACAGTCACTTATTCCTGCCTGAGTTGGTTCCAGCACTCCAAAGCAGAACGACACTGGATGATACCAAGGTAAGTGTCTGTTAATGGTGGCCCTGAACGAGGTTTGTGGGATGACTGCAGGTTTCATTTAAAAAATCCCTTGTGCCCGTTGATTTAATGTGAGGTTGCTACCAACAAAAATCTCAGCGAGCGTGGGCATGAGCTGGATGTCCCTTTTAACTGTCAGGGCCCACATTTTTGTAATTGCATCTGCATTAATTTAACTCACAAACAACCAGTTAAAAATTGAAATGGTCCTTTCTCAGGTGGGAGTCCAACAACTGTAGTCATTGTACACACCCATTAGGAACATTTGGACATAGCAGGAATATGTAGTTTCTCTTACACAACTCCCATAATTTATGTGGTATTAAGAGACTACAGAAGAAGACTCCCAGGGCTCTGTTGCAGCCCTGCTTTGCCAATGAAAGCATTGCCTGAGTAAGGTCTAAAGGATGTGACCCAACGTGAATATGCAGTAGAGGCACAAAGGACATTCATTATGGCAGATTAAATGTATTTTGTATTATTTAGATGGGAAACTCTCCCTTAATGTGTGTTTGGACAGCACGTAGCACGCCAGGGCCCAGTCGCAGTTTGGGCTCATGACTGCTACTGTAATATAAATAATCACAACCCTGTGCGGCTACAAAACGGGTATCCACGGATGCGGATATCTGTGGATTCAAATCGGTATCCGCGGAGCTGAAGGGTTCGACCGCAAACTGCAGCAGCAAAAGCAGCAGCCCGGGGGGCAGCTGCTCCCAGGAGCCAGCGTCCCGCACCAGCCGCTCCTCCAGCGTGGCTGTACTGCCCACTGTACTAGCGTGATCAGGGATCGCTGCCGGTGAGCCTGGTGCTGCTTTTGCTGCTGCAGGTCCTGGTAGAGCCCTGCAACTCTGCGGATACCGATTTATATCCATTTTGTATCCGCGCAGGGCTCTATAAAGAATTGCTAAAACAATGACATTTTTATATGGAAGTCTAAAAAAAAGGAACAGCGCTGTTAAAAAAAAATACGTTTATAAGGCACCGAAAGCTCAACATGTAGTATGAACAAAGCCATTTGTTTTCAAATTTTACAGAAAAATTCCTGGCCTTTAGAAAAGCCATTATTCAATGTGTACTGATTTTTAACCAGTTTTCGGAAGGTGCTGGCACTCTCTAGACTGGGCTGCGGAAGGAGAAATGGTGGCTCGGTAACCTGGGCTGGTTCCCGGGCTGCCATTTCTCCTTCCGGAGTGGAAGCCAGGTCAGAAGTACCTGGACGACTCAAGCACCGGTGCATGTACTGCTGTCGATCCCACACCCACCACGTTCCCAGCTTGACAGACAGCATGGCTAGGTATCAACATGCAAAGCAAGTACAGGTTAATGAACTGCTTTTCGTGCTAAAATTGGTCAAAACCAAAAAACTGTATCCAACTACGTTTCGGAACATAGGAGGGTTTTTTTGAAAGTTAAAAAACCAAACAGATCACAAACAGGAGAAGAGAGTGCTATTTACCCCTGAAAGTGGGTAGCTTACCCCATGGGCTGGAGAGCCTGGGGCTAAGACAAACTAGATTACATGATGAGCCCCTCCTGAGAGGAATCAGGTGATTCCAGTATAAAAGGAGCAGGAAGTTGCAAGGCAAGGAGTTCAGGAAGCTGTTGCAGAGCCTGCAGAGTGTGAGGGAAAAACTCTTTAGGCAGGCAGGGGAGACCTGGGAGAGACGGTAATGGCCTAAAGCAGGAAGGCCTGGGAGGAGGAAGAGAAACCTTGTGCATTTAGGAACAGACTTTGTTTTGAGTTTCATTTGCATTTGGTTTTATATTAGGGCTGTTGATTAATCACAGTTAACTCAAGCGATTAGCTCAAAAAAAGTAATTGTGATTTAAAAAATTATTCGCGATTAATCGCACTGTTAAACAATAGAATACCAATTGAAATATATTAAATATTTTTGAACATTTTTCTGCATTTTCAAATATATTGATTTCTATTACAACACAGAATACAAAGTGTACAGTGCTCACTTTATATTATTTTTTATTACAAATATTTGCCTTGTAAAAATGATAAACAATAGAAATAGTATTTTTCAATTCTCCTTGAAAGTGCAATCTCTTTATTGTGAAAGTGTAATTTACAAATGTAGAATTATGTACAAAAATACATAACTGCACTCAAAAACAAAACAATGTAAAACTTTAGAGTTTACACGTCCACGCAATCCTACTACATGTTCAGCCAATCACTCAGACAAACAAGTTTGTTTATATTTATGGGAGATAATGCTGGCTGCTTCTTATTTACAATGTCACCTGAAAGTGAGAACAGGCATTCGCATGGCATGTTTGTAGCCAGCGTTGTAAGGTATTTACATGCCAGATAGGCTAAACATCCATATGCCCCTTCATGCTTTGGCCACCATTCCAGAGGACGTGCTTCCATGTTGATGACGCTCATTAAAAAAAAAAATGTGTTCATTAAATTTGTGACTGAACTCCTTGGGAGAGAATTGTTCGTCTCCTGTTCTGTTTTACCCGCATTCTGCCATATATTCCAAGTTATAGCAGTCTCGGATGATGACCCAGCACACGTTTGTTTTAAGGACGTTTTCACGGCAGATTTGACAAAACGCAAAGAAGGCACCAATGTGAGATTTCAAAAAAATAGTGACAGCACTCGACCCAAGGTTTAAGAATCTGAAGTACGGTCCAAACTTGGGGAGGTTTGGAACATGCTTTCAGAAGACTTAAAAGAGCAATTCTCAGATGCAGAAATTACAGAACCTGAAGCACCAAAAAATCAGCCTTCTGCTGGTGGCATCAGACTCAGATGATGAAAACGAACATGGGTCAGTCTTCTCTGCTTTGGATCATTATTGAGCAGAACCTGTCATCAGCATGGACGCACGTCCTCTGGAATTGTGGTTGAAGCATGAAGGGACATATGAATCTTTAGCGCATCTGGCACATAAATATCTTGCGACACCGGATTCCACAGTGCCATGCGAATGCTTGTTCTCACTTTCAGGTGACATTGTAAACAAGAAGCGGGCAGCATTATCTCCTGCAAATTGTAACCAAACTTGTTTGTGGAGTGATTGGCTGAAGTAGGACTGAGTGGATGTGTAGGATCTAAAATTCTACATTATTTTATTTTTGAATGCAGTTATTTTTTGTACATTATTCTGCATTTATAAATTCAACTTTCATGATAAAGAGACTGCACTACAGTACCTGTATTAGGTGAGTTGAAAAATACTATTTTTGTTTTTTACAATGCAAATATTTGTAATAAAAAATAAATATAAAGCGAGCACTGTACACTTTGTATTCTGTGTTTTAATTGAAATAAATATATTTGAAAATGTTGAAAACATCCAAAAATATTTAAATAAATGGTATTTCATTATTGTTTAACAGCACAATTAATTGTGATTAATTTTTTTAATTGTTTGACAGCCCTATTTTATATTAATAATCCTAATCCCCAAACTGGGGTATTTTTGACCAAGAAAAGCCTGAAGGGAAGTTTTATTTGAACAGTCCAAGAAGGGAAGCTGAGGCAGGCTGCCTGTAGCATAATCATAGACCCCGAGAGGGTGCAAGGCAGGTGGCTGGCCCTGTTACAACCCCAAGATTTACCCAGAAAATGGCAGAGTGTCATTTTTGCATTGATTTTCACCTGTTTTAAAAATTTCATAATAAACACAGATCAATTCCCAGGAAATTTTAAAACAAAATAAAAACTGAAAATGAAGGGCCTGAAACAAAAACCATTGTTCAAAGACTCACTCTGCTATGTGAATTCCCTATAAAACCAGCTGACCCTGTTCCAATTGCTCAACACTGTAAATAACTTAAGAGCACACATGTTTTGGGAAACATGCTTGCAGTACACACTGAATTAATTTCTGAACGCTCAGTCATATGTTGATTACCACTGCAGAAAACCTGCATTAGGCAGGATCCCAAGCATATGCAGACACAACAAATGATAAATGAGCATCTGCTTGTTTAAAACCAGCGCTTGACACAGTTTGTTTTCTTAAGCAATTAAAACACATCTTGGCAGTCTCCACTCCGTTCCAGAGGAGTACCAGTATCTCTTCCCTTCGCTTTGATTAAATGTTTGCTTTGATAAAATAGTTAGTAATGCATTTAATTTAACATTCATTCATTCATAGGCGAGATCTGACTAATAAAAAAGGAGGATTTGTACTTTTGTAGGACACTCTGTCAGTCGCTTCTTTACCCCTTGTTCCAACATTCAAGGAGGCTTAGATGATTCCCAGTAAACTGATGTTTCTTTAAACAGCAGAGATTATAATTCAATTAAACTGGATCAAAAAATTCTTCTCATGTTTATATCATCCTACCGGACAACTCAAATGGCCTTTACTCCTGTCAAGAAGCTACCCATTCATCTCTGAAACAGTGCAGGTGCATTTCTTAATACAAAGGGCATCCTGTTTGAAAAGGGTGAGGTTCCCAGTAACATCCAAATGGCTACCATACATCTAAAGCCTTTTGTTAGCAGCCACTCTATACATCTGAAGTGCGTATATATTTTTACATTGCTACAGTACATTTTGGAGAAACTGGAGTTTCTTCACCAGTGTGCTCCAATCAGCAATAATGAAAAACAAAATAAACTAATCATGCTGCAGTCCCAGAGGTTTCTAACTCACATGAGAAGGCTGCTGGAATGACCTAATGGTTTTTCTATTCTAAAGGGAAATGTTACTAATTTGCTCCAAAGCCATATGACAATTCAGTGGGTAAGAAAGAATTCTGTCAATAAACACTGAGAGGCATTATTACATTTGGCATTCACAAGCGTGCTATGGAGGCAGCCATCTTCTTGAAAAATTCCTTTGTGATACTGTGACATTCTGTTTTATTTAATAGATTAAAGATTTATTTAAGTAAATTTGTAACAGGCTAGAAATGTTCAGGATTCAGCCTTTGGCGTTTTCTTCCTAATCTTCACTATGTGTGGCCTTCTTCAGAATGTTGGAATTCAGGAGGAAGGAATATTTTTTCTTCAGGCTTTTACCCCCAAGAAACGGTGAAACGCTTTTGCAGCATCAAGTTAGATATCTAAGTTAACAGAGGTCTGACGCAAAGACTCCCATTGACTGCTGTGGGCTTGGGATGGGGCCTTTGATCCTTGCAGTTCAGGATGAAGTGTTGCACTTAAAGCTATCAGTGAAAGGCAAAGGACCCAACTTTGGATTTGTTGCTGATGTACTCACCGCTTAAAACTGGATCGAATCGGATACTTTATAAAAAGGGAAACACTTTGAAGATATTATTTTCTTTTTCCTCCGGGTGTGTTATTGACTTAAAAGAGTGAGTTGGTTTTTAGTGGGGTTGGAAGGGAGCTGTCTGTGTATTTAAGGATTTTAGCTGTTACTTCTTAATATAAATAATGTGCCAGTATGTGTTACAAACTGAGCATCTGGGTAAGTTCTGCTTAAGCAAAACATTCCATTTCTAATCTCCTACACCCGCATCCAGAAAACTCAAAAGTGTCTGAACTTTGAGACTTTAACTTGCCATGTAAATAACACTAATGGAGGTACCAGCAGGGTGAAATCCATGCTGTGTAGAGGACCACCACTTCAGCCCATTTCTACACTCCTAAAAAGATCACACATCTAGAAAACAAAGAAGAGGCTGTCAAATACAGAACGCTGATCATTTTTGGGCTGCTACTTTTAAGCACATTTCCTAAGATATTTATCAACATATTACATAAAATGGAATCTTGAAGTGTCACGAGTGATGTCACTTTTCAGCAAGAGGTTTGTCTCCAGGCCACTGTTTCCATAAATGTGAAATGTAGTGGGGTCATGAGGCTCGGGGGGGAAGGGGGGAAAGACATAAATGGTGGACAGCCCTTGCTCTGCCCCCTCTGCACTGGGTAAATTTAAACAGTAATGCTTTGTGAAGCTTAAAAAAAATTCACATATGTAACAGTGGAAAATGTGGGACTAAGCGTGTCCACAGTAAAATGTTTCATTAAGTTCTCAGGAGTGCACTTCTGGTCAGAAGCACAGTGCATGAGCATGGGCCTAGATCCTCAAAGGTATTTTGCTGTCTAACTCCCATTAAAATCCTTTGAGGATCTGAGCCTGGAGCCACAGGCAGAATTAGGAACATAGTGGATTAAAAAAAACCCCAAAAGTACCAGCTGCACATCGCCTGCATTTCAGGCTCTGATAACTTTCTCACTAATTTCCCCTCTTTCTGGAAAATTCACATGCTTAGCTACAAGCTACAGCTGAATAGCAAAAACTAGACACAATTCAGATGTGCATATGCAGGTAATTACACGCTTACCTAGTCGAGTAAAGGAATTCACCAATCCCACTAGCCAAATCCCTTAAACCATGGAGTTTACGAGCTAAAAGATCTTATATTGGCCAAAACTTGGAGATATATGGGTGCAAGAGGGAAAGATACACAGATATCTGGCAGCTCTACTCCCCCCATCCTGGTCATTGCCAGCTGTCTTGGGGGCATATCATCAGTCGATAACGCAGTGGAGCAGGGACACTGACTGAATCCCATTTAAAAGGAACCATGCACCTGAACTAAAGGGCAAGAATAAAGAAATCTGTCCCTGTCTATTCCCACCCTTAGCCCACCTTGCTCTCTTTTGCCCAATTTGTATCACGGCACCTTCTCTGTGGCTGTTCCACCTGTGCTCTCCCTTCCTTACATGGGGCTTCATGGCACAGACTCTATGTGATGCATTGAATTTCAGCTTGTGAGACAAACTTCTCACCCTGAGAACTTTCAGACATCTCAGCTGAACAACGCTGGTGAAGGTTTCTTGAAGGGACCGTCCATGGTACATACATAGGATCTTTCTAGAAAATCGTTCGGTGTTCCTCTTAATACTCTTAACCAGTTCATAAGGGCGTGTTTGTAAATCTGACTGGTTTTCACAAGGCCTGGGACATAATTAAGAAAGGATATCAACTACCCAGTGCCACAGAGACTAATAGGAATTTAGAATTGACCTCGTTGGCTGGTGTCCCCTGACTTTAATTTTCCTAAATGTCTCTAGCCATGAATTAAATCTCAACTAAAAGACTAGGTGAAAGCTTTCAAACCCTGTGATCTAAAGTTAGGCTCCTAAATCCATATTTAACCATCCAAGTGAAAGAGGCTTGATTTTGAAAGTTGCCAAGCCCCTGTTCACTCCAATGGGATTTATGGGGGCTCAGCACTTCTGAAGCTCAGGCCGCTGCTGTTTAGGTGTGTGAATATTGATGCTGGAGCCTAGTTTTAGGCACTAGGGTTTGAAAACTTTGGCCTTGAAGCTGGACTTGCAGGGAGCTGGTACCTGTAGGACATTTGTACTCTTTAGCCACATTAAAGAGTTGAAATTTTAGACTTCTTGCTCTTTATCTGGCTGCTGTATTTTGACTTTGTTTTCTGTCTCGCCTTCCCCCTAGTTTAATTATATTCCATTTGTTATTCATCCTGCAGTGTTCCAGGACCCCCTCTCCTCCCTCCGGGTTGTCGCTTTCTTCCTTGAACATATGCTCATGCAGGGGAGAGATGACAGAGTGAAACATTAGACTGCATGTTAAGATGATTAAAAGGCATGTAAGAAAACCAAAGCTGTCATTTTAATCTCCTACTAATGTCCATTGGCATGGCTTTGAGATATGGTACCGTGCTGACAATAGTGATGGACAGAGTGTGAGATTGGCCCCTTGAACCTGGGGGCCTTGCAGGAATAGATTATGTCTAGACCTGGTTTACATCAAGGACCAAACCGGATAAGCCGATTAGCCAATTAGAAATAGTTCAGCCAGTGGAGATGAGGGACCAAAGAAATCTGAAATCGGAGATCTGGGTATCACAACTGATTAATAGCAAAGATGTGGAGTGTAGGAGCAGCTGGATTTGAGTGGAGAGAAGAGGAGTTTAATACAAATACTGGGTACAAATAAATAACATTCTTGTCTTTTCCTTAGTACCTCAGTGAGGAGACGGATCAAAACTCCAATTGTAAATGCAGAGAACAGTCATATTTAAGCCTCCATCCAAATATTACCAACTCATCCTTTAATTATAAAAAAAACACCTCTTGCTCCAGAGGCCTTATTTCCTTTCTTTACCAGTCTAGTATGTTCTATTGTTTTATTCCCATCAGCTTGTATGATATATGGATTCTACTAACACTCAACGTGTTTTTCAGCATGAAACTCCCGGCATTTCCCGTTGTAGGCACCCTTAGTCAGGGATCATGTCAATCATCGTAGTTTAACATTACTTACTTGGAACACCATCGAAAGTCAGCTGAGCTACTGCAGAGGTGATCAATTTTAATAAATGGAAGAAAAGCAAATATAAACAGCCTGTGGGAAGAGAACATCTCTATGTACCCAGTTCTCTGAATCCAGGCCTGACCCTAGTAGGGTAGTCAGGGCTATTGCCTTCTTACGACCCCAAGACACAAAGCCATATGTGGGGAAAGGAAAAATAATCTGTCTGACCTTTCCAGTGAACTGGGTGGCTCCCAGTAAAACATTTATTAGAATTTTTATTTCTCAAGTACCAACAGTGTGCTTGGCCCTCTACGAAACACAGAAGAAGACTTCATCCCCTCCCCAAGAAACGTGCAACCTAAACATAATGGGCTAAATTCTGCTCTGACTTGCCTCATACCGTCCATCTGCAGTCAATAGGATGGCATGAGGGATAGCCAGGGCAGAATTAAGACCCAATGTATTATAATGTGTATAGGTGCAGGTTTTCCAAGCCTGGCTATCTCACTTTACCCCACGCTTGGCTGGTCCCCACTCACACCTGCCGTGCTACTTGTCGTCCATTAACATTCCAAGGAAATCGGGGGAATGCACCAGCATGCTTGGTTCATTCAGCAGCACAGCAGGTGTGTCCTACCCGGACAGACCTGAAACATTCCGTGGCTGTCAAGCGATTCGGGGTCAAACATTTTCTCATGGTGAAGAACAACAGAACCATGAGAGAGATGAAATACATTTTGTCAACATGAGACACCCCATGCCTGGGATTCTCTATGAAATATAAGGGAGTTGGGTGCCCAAAATCCCACTGAATTTCAATAGACATTTGGGTGGCAACATCCATAGATGTTGTTGAGAATCTGAGCCTCGACTTTGATTTAAACACTTTAAGATAAGAACAGGGCAGAATGGGATACCTGCTTTAGAGTTAGAGACATACAGATACAGTCACATCAAATATTTTGGGAGAATTCTGTAAGCAAGTGATGTCTGTTGGGAGCTTCACCTTTAAGAGGCTCATGTTATATAATGAAGAGGCAGCTGGAACTGAGACACTGAATGAAGCAGATCTCTGTCAAGCCCCTTGTCTCCAAGGGGTTACTGAGCTCCACCATGTGCACCAGGAGACGAGCTCTACCTTGGGCGCCTGTGGAAGACGGGGAAGGCCTCTGCTGACCAGCAGCAGTTGTTGCAACCCTTTTGCTGCTCCTCCTCCACCCCTTGCACAGGGGTGGGGGTGGTGTTCGTTCGTGGACTATCGGGATGGGGCCACTCCATTCAGCACCACACCCAGTAGTTCCAGACTGCCTGTGCCCAGAACATCCAACACACCCACACCCTTAAGGGAAACATATTCCCATAGTCCCAGACAATTAGAAATACACACATGAGATGGACAAGAAATAGCCTCCCTCCCGCCCCCTGAAACATTTCCGTATTCCCTGAGTTAGCTGGATATGAACCAGGTTGGGCAACACAAGCCTGAACTTCTTATATTTGGATTTCCTGGCAAGAACTCTAAAACCGGGAGATGGCCAAAGCGGATGTCGATCTAGGACCAGTTCACAATCATTATTGTTGTTATTTGTATTATTGTAGTATGTAGGTGCCGCAGTCATGGACCAGGACTCCATTGTGCTAGGTGCTGTACAAACATATAATCGATCTTAAAGAGAAAGACTTCCTACCAGTCCTTTGAGTTTACCTTCGTTCACTGTGCTACAGTAACATTTCCAGGAGCAGCACATTTTATCTGATCAGAGAGGGGAAAATATTTCCACGAGGTCTGGTTCAGTGAATGCATGGAACCTCTGGGGTAAGATAAATGAGGATCTGGAGAAATTTTTCCGTAATTGCCATTTTCAGCTCACTGTAATTCAAAACAAAGTAGCTCCCAAACTAGGACCTAAAACAAAAGGTGTTGTCAGTACAATGATTGTAATAGCAATAAAAATTCATAGTATGGTAGCATCGAGGGGTCTCAGCCAGGGATCAGGCTCCATTGTACTTAGAGCTATCCACACATATAACGAAAAGAGAGTCCCTGTTCCAGAGAGCTATTACTGTAAGGATAGGGCCAGAACAAAGCATGGTGTTTTATAGGCCAGTGACAATGGGTAATGTTGTATCTACCTGGTGCAAGCTCATAGACACCAGTGGAGTTACAGGATTTACCCTGCAGTGAGGTCAGAATTTGGCTCCAAGCCCCCACACTCAATGTTTATAGAATTTCCTGTTCAGGACAGTGAGACTGGTTTGTCCACTGAAACTACAGTACAGCCTGATCAGTGTTGCCTCCACCTACCCCTGAGGTTCGTATCGTGTACCTCCTATTAGGGGACACCTGCACCATTGTGCCCAGGGGGCAGCAAGCTCTTAGACTTCCTCCAGGTGTCCCACCTGTCCTGATTACGATACGGTCAGTGAGGCGCTGAAGCAGAGGGAAAGAAATCGAGGAACATCACCGTTCCTCAGTTGGAACAGGAACTCCTCCTCACAGCCCTTCTCTTTCCAACAGCATGCTGGGAGGGAAGTATGAAACCCCAGCGATAACCGTACATCCACAAACCACACTTGACTAGCACTGCTGCCACTGCTTCCTAATGGGGTACATCAGACCTGCTTGCACAATGTGTAGGACGAGACCCTCCCGCTGACTGAGATGAGGGCGGAGTTTTCCTTAGTTTGCGGGGTGTCACCCTGTGTTTTGGGAGCCAAAAGTTTTGTGTTTAACTCCTCTCGCAGTACATACTGTGAATGCTCACAGATCATACCCGGGGAGCAAGCATTCTTTTCCATTTGCCTTGAATCTGCAGCAGGGAGAGTTCCTGCAACCATCATGCCATGGACCGCTTGACGGTACCTGACAGATTCCCTGCACTTGCCTGCAGGCGCTGCTTCCTCACATGCTGCTTTGTATCACTTCTCAGCCTGGAAAAGACTCACAAGCCTTCCCAGTCCCTCACATTTTCTGCCTGAAATGTCCCCACTTACTACAGCAAATCAAGTAATAAAAGCAGAACTGGGCCAGCTCTCCAGTTGGCATAAAGTAGCACAGTTCCATTGAAATCAATGGGCTGGATCCCCAGCTGGTGCAAACAGGCACAGATCCTTTGAAGTCAATGGATTTAGGCCAATTTACAGAGTCTGCTAATCTGGCTCAGTGTGGCTCTGAGCCAGTAAATGTCAAGAGGACAGATCTGAGGGAAGACTATGTCTGTCTTGGCTGTTTCAAATAAGCTCTACCAGGCTTAGTAGATATTTAAAATAAATCATAGAATCATAGAATATCAGGGTTGGAAGGGACCTCAGGAGGTCTAGTCCAACCCTCTGCTCAAAGCAGGACCAATCCTCAGCTAAATCATCCCAGCCAGGGCTTTGTCAAGCCTGACTTAAAAACCTCTAAGGAAGGAGATTCCACCACCTCCCTAGGTAACCCATTCCAGTGCTTCACCACCCTCCTAGTGAAAAAGTTTTTCCTAATATCCAACCTAAACCTCCCCCTCTACCACTTGAGACCATTACTCCTCGTTCTGTCATTTCACTCCTCCTGGCCCCAGTTCATTTCTTATCCTGACAATGGTAGTTAGGTCAATTTGGATTTACTAACAGTCCTGTTAGAATCCAAGCTGCTCAGAGCTGCCCACTTTGCAGGTAGGATTTGAAAGTTCAGAGAAGCTTAGTTGCAGGGGACTCTTGCACCGTTTTGCAGTCTCACATGTGTGCACTGCATCACCTCAGACTGGCAGATCATGATCCGTGATGGCACAAAACCCAGACAAACAGGGAAATGGTGCTAATCCCGCCCATTCTACCAGGGTTTGTTCTTTTTGAGTTTGTCATGGAAAAAACAACAGTAGCTCATTTATGGAACTGGATGTTTTAAAACTTGGGTGTCGTCAGGGAAAACTTGCTGAAGAAAAGCAAAGGAGGTTTCTGTGCAAAACAGCTGAAGTGTGAAGAAATAATAATTAAAAAAGAAAAGATTTCACAAGGAGGGCAGATTAAGGTCTAGCTGTTGCCTCTATAACAATGTCTTCATGTTCCAAAGGGGGAAGAGAGAAAAGGAAATCAAAGACAAGACAAAGCACAAATAACTTCTGATGAGGGATCTGGATAATGTTACAGGCTTGTGAGTTTCCCTCCCTGGAACTGATCCAGAGCCTGTTGAGGTCAATGGAAGTTTTTCCATTGACCTCAATGGACTTTGGATCAGGCCTCTTTGTTTTCTCTATGTTAATGGCATGAAGGATGGATGTGATTGGTTGTAGAACAGAAGGAATGTTCATGTTCCTACAGGAACAGAAAAATAAAAGGGGAGAGTGTGGAGGTGTATTAACACCCCATCTCCTGTCGGGGTGGACTGTGGGTGTGTGGATACTGCAATTATTGTCCACCCAACTGCCTTGGGCCTCACCATGCTGAGGTGCAAGGGTCAAAGTCGAAGCAGCGGCCCTTGGGTTCAGGGCTGCATGACCTAATGGCCAGGGTCAATACAGCAGCCCTTTAGTTCAGGGCAGCATGGCCTAGCAGCCAGAGTCAATACAGCAGCCCTTGAGCCCATAGGTGCTGGAACTATGGGTGCAGGGGGTGCTGCAGCACCCCCTGGCTTGAAGTGGTTTCCATCATATCCAGGGTTTACAGTTTGGTTCAATGGCTCTCAGCACCCCCACTATACAAATTGTTCCAGCACCCCTGCTTGAGTCTAGGGCAGCATGGCCTAGCGGCCAGAGTCAATACAGCAGCCCTTGAGCCGGTGGAGGCCATGGTAGGGGGGCCCAGGCCCACCCGACTCCACCAGGCCCTGACCCAGGGCCCTAGCAGTGGCAGAGTGGTCCACTATTGGATCAGCAGGGAATCCCACCAAAGCACACTGACCTCACACGGGTGGGAGATACCTCCGTGGGTCACTTCCTACCGCTCTTCCTGAAGCTGCGGTCCATGGGGCATCAGGGTCTCCAACTTCCTCAGCGCAAGTAGTTCCCTCAGTCTCCATTGGCCACAGATCTCCGGCTCCCCTAGGCAAAGGCTGTGGTGCCTCCTCAGATGGAACCTCCATCAAAGGTCCTTCCTCTCCAGCAGTCCACTCAGACTGAGCCAGGCTTCTCCCTTTTATATTAGCATAGCACTTGGAGCATGCCCAGTACAGTCTGAGGGATGGAACTTCCTCCGCCCATAGTGTGGGGTTAATCCCTTCTGGCTCAATGTGGGGTATGCACACCCTGTCACAGAGAGTAATAGATTTCTGATAAATTATTATGCCTTGCAATTAGTAAATCAATACAATCTACATAAAACAGTAATGTCTTGTCACTGGAAAAGTTTTAAATGTCTAACTAGCATCTGTTGCTAGTGAAGTCCTGTAACAACCAAAACAGTACATTGACTTTATCATTAGAGCAATCTATATTCCAGTGCAAAGGGGACATTTGTGTATCAGTCTCCATTGAAACTAGTAGCATCTAATGGCAAGTGAA
Organism: Lepidochelys olivacea; assembly: GCF_965140295.1. Taxonomy (NCBI): domain Eukaryota; kingdom Metazoa; phylum Chordata; order Testudines; family Cheloniidae; genus Lepidochelys; species Lepidochelys olivacea. The sequence continues at coordinate 149,263,526 of NC_140413.1, read as the reverse complement.
AAAAGAGTTGCAATGAAGCTGGTCTCATGCAGATGGTAAATATTCATCACTGCCTCCCCACCATGGAAACATTCATAAGACTGTCTTCTCCCCTCCCTTCAGCCTCAACCTCAATCACTTCAAATGGTGAACCATACACCAAAGATTAGCCTTTAGCTTCCATCTGGTGCATAGAATGGCAAGAAAATATGTGACCAACTATCTCTGCTTCAGTCTTCCAGTTGAGGGATCCTGCAGGGTGATGGCTTAATCGTTGGGGCACCAGAGTCAGAACAGACTCACTGGAACTATATGTTCCGTCCCAGCCTAGATCATCCTGAAATGCAATTAATAAATGGAATTTCATGCAGTTTACTATGGGGGTAGGAAGTTGGGTGAGGCCTTACAAACAGGGGGGTCTGTTCATTCCACTTAGGCATTATGGATCACTTGGCACTTTTCTTAAGAACATGTTTGTCCTGGTCTTCCTTGGCCAAATGTTTCCCCCGCTGTCTATTACCTTGCATCTCAGAGGTGGCTGCATTTCAGTGGAGTGTGGCTCCCATATGCATAATTTTTATTATAATAATTCATCTGTGTAGTATTTAAATCTATATGCCTACAGGACTCTGTCCCAATGATTTTAGTCTACTGGACATGGCAAAAGTAGTGGTACAAGACAGAAATACACAGACTGTAATGTGGCCATTAGCACCTGAATATGTCACAGAAGGTGTGTGAGTTTTATCTGTTTCTTGATGTAGGTGAGGATGCAGTTTGTAAAGCACTTAGTGACCCTTCAGGATGAAAAGCACAATATACATGTGAGCTATGGACGTTGTTATTCCTTAATCTACCTGTTGGGCTATGAGAAAAACTTCCTAGCATCAGAGATGTCCTCAGCTTCCAGCCAGTCACCATCTGTGCTGGCGGAAGTAGAAAGAGGAGATTGAAGGTAGGTGGGTAGTAGAACTGTGGCTGGCAGCTGATGATGTCTAGTTGTTGGTTAATCCAAAAGCCCATGAGACACCACTTGCTCACTGCATGTGAGCATGAAGATAGAAAAGCCTGGGGAAGGCTCATAGCGCAATCTTCAGTAATTCTTAGCTTTTTGTTTATCCATTCAGTGAGAGAGATCCAACAATAGGACAACTAGAAAAGAGACAGAGGAGGCCGATGAACAATTCTGCAGGAATTATCTATGAAAAGAATGAAAGATAACTACAGCTTCAGCCTTTTCTCTTCTGCAGAAATATCTAAGACTCCAAAGGCTAACCCACCAGTCTGCTTCACCTGCCCAGGCTATATGTTCTCAGAACACCGGTTGTGTCAGGCTGTCACCCATTAGGGATGGACATTTCTTCCCACCACACAACTGATCCCTTGAAGCCTCTAACAATTTGGTATTGATAATATTTTCAGCTTAATCACATACTAGTACAACTTCATGAAAACCAGACACCCCCTACCACACTCTGTGGGAGGAGAAGATGCTTTGAATACATCATCCTGTCAACTGAGTTTATTATTCTTTCATTCAAGATAAACTGCCACAGCCAAATGCTAGCCTGTATAAATTCCAGCCTCAGAAGTCCAGCAGGCACCCGGCTCCTTGTTAAACACACACATGACCACATAAATCCAACTGGGTAAATAATACGACAACTTCCAATTCCCAGCAGATCCTTCAAAGGCTGATGTTTTCTCCGTTACCTGGGGTGGTCTTTGAAGCAGCTGTATAAACCAGGCGCTCACTACGGGCCAGGACATGGACTACATATAGGCAATTGGCAAGATGGACTTATCCTGGGCACACACAAACCTTGTTGCCCTGTGCTAACACAGCTTTGTCTAGTGTCTGTTAAATACAGTGACAGTCTGAGGTCCTGTTCTTATGCTAAGATCTTTGGCTATACAGCAGAGGCAGCCATAAGCTAGGAAGTGTATGGTCACATCCTCACATTCCAGACTAGTCACATTGAAAGAAGGCAACCTGGGGCTGTTAGAAAGGTGATCTGATTGATCACCTCCAGGGAAAGGGAAGAGCCTAGAAGATGTAAAAGGAAATTTAGTTTGATAGTTTTCTGTTCGGTAAGAACTCACTTATCAATAGACACAGCTGGGAAACCCTTATGTCTTTATAGATGTAGTTGTGAAATCCTCACTTCTGTATTGTTTTGTCATTATAGTTCCTACTTTGCTATTGTTTATTTGCATGGTCTCTATCTGGTTCTGTGATTGTTTCTGTCTGCTGTATAATTAAATTTGCTGGGTGTAAACTAATTAAGGTGGTGGGATATAATTGGTTGGCTAATCATGTTACAATATGTTAGGATTGGTTAGTTAAATTTCAGTAAAATGATTGGTTAAGGTATAGCTAAAGGGAACTCAAGTTTTACTATATAGTCTGCAGTCAATCAGGAAGTAAGTGTGGGGGGGAATAGGAACAGGGAATGGGGGTGGGGAAATTGGAATCATGGTTTGCTAAGGGGGGGGGGAATGGAACAGAGACACAGGTAAGGCTCTGTGGTGTCAGAGCTGGGAAGGGGGACACTGAGGAAGGAAACTGGAATCATGCTTGCTGGAAGTTCACCCCAATAAACATCGAATTGTTTGCACCTTTGGACTTCGGGTATTGTTGCTCTCTGTTCAAGAGAAGGACCAGGGAAGTAAGCAGGTGAAGGAATAAGCCCCTAACAGTAGGAATTCCCATTCTGAGCACCCTTGAACTGGACAAAAGCCAGGTCTGACCATAGGGAAAAAAAGAAACAACTCTAAGGAACAGCTGGAAAGAAAATCCAAAGAGTGTCTTAAGGTCCTAAAGTCAGCCCCTAGTCTCCTTCCTGTGTGATACATCATGTTTGGTTCTGGTTAACTGATGGGCAGCACCATGGCCTTAAGGAAGTTATAGCTTAGGGCCCTGGACTCAGACTTCTTGTTCTCACTGAAGTAGGGTGACCAGATGTCCTGATTTTATAGGGAAAGTCCCGATTTTGGGGGCTTTTTCTTATCTAGGCACCTATTACCCCCCACCCCCGGTCCTGATTTGTTACACTTGCTATCTGGTCACCCTACACTGAAGCCCCTTTCAATGGCATGAGGTTTTTTTAGGGAATCCCTAGAAAAAGCCCTGAAAGATTCATTGGAATTTAGGCTCCTCCTATTATTCGATACCAGGAAGGAGATAACACAGCAGAGTCAGAGCTACAGGTAGGAGATATCATGATGCAATGTTCATGGGATTTTGGCAGGGCTGGATTAATGCAGAGCCTTTAGGGGCTGCAGCCCAGGGCCTCGGGCTAAGGGGCCCCCCCGCAGGCTGGATGGGGCCCGCTGCTTCTTTTCATCTGGCCTGTGTCAAGTCTCTGCGCTGTGAGCTGGACACTGGTCCCTGAGCCTTGGCGCCCCCCCAGCCCCCAAGCAGGGCTGGAGCCACGTGTGCCGGCTCACCAGCATGTCCCTGCGGGCCCCTAGGCGAGGGGTGTTCAGGGACAGAGGTGGGGATCCACATACACGCTCAGCACGCTGCCACGCACAGTCAGGCACTCAGGGGCACGTACACACACACGCTGTAGCTGGACTGGAGCCAAAATCACCCAATTCAAGCTTTCATTCTGATTGGCTGGGACCAGAGCGAGCCAGGGCTGGGAGCCAATTAAAAAACAAGAAGCGACAAGCTGCTATAAAAGCCCTGAAAGCCAAAAAGCTACCAACAGCCAGCGCACGAGCCAACTCAGCCTAAAACTAGCCCAATTTCTGCTTAGTTTCCATGGATTTGTCAACTCTGGGGGATCCTGCCTTAGCCCCGCTGTGCCGCCGACTAGGAGCCACCCAAGGTAAGTGCCTCCCGGCCGGAGCCTGCACCCCAGCCCCCTACCCCAGCCTGGAGCCCCCTCCCGTACCCAAACACCCACCTAGAGCCCACACCCTGAACCTCCTGCTGCACCCACCCCCCAGCTGCAGCTGCACCCCCTCCCACACCCCAATCCCCTGCCCCAATCCTGAGCCCACTCCTGCACTCCAAACCCCCAGGGCCCACAGGAAAGTTAATCTGGCCCTGGATTTTGGCATCCATTCCAAGATTCCTTGTATCTGTCCCATTGGCATTATACCACCTACAACTGAAAGCTACCAAATTCAAAATGTTTTCTCTTAATCAAATCCTGAGACAGGCTGGAAAATCCTGAACTAATGCTTGTTTTATTTTTGTGAGAGCCCTAGAAAATCTGATCCCTGATTCAGTATTCTGTTCGCTTCTGATCCTTATACTATGCCCATCCACACACTATCTGGATGCCAGACTCTGCACAGTGATTCATTCTGTATTTGTTCAGCATCTCAGATCTCACAGGTGCACACTGTGGCCCAGATTTTCAGCAGGGTGTGACAGGGTGTATAAACCCCGCTCTGCCAGGGAAGGTTCTGGGTGCTAAGGTAGCTCCTCCTCACTGGCCCTGACAATCATGCCTGATAGGGAGGAGGGCTTTAAGTTAAAAGGAGGAAGCTGCAGTCTGTCGGGGGGAGCCCTGAGAAGGAAGTGCCTAAAGTAGTTCTTGGACAGCAGGAGGAACCCATGTCAGGACCCCTGCCCAGTTCCACGAGGAGTCCAGGGAACCCCAGGGACAGGCCTGATAGGGAGAGACTGACTCAGCTACTTAGCTGTAAGGACTCCAGTAAAACTGCTGTCCCCGCCTTCCTACATCAAGGTGGTGCCTCTGACCTTTCTGCTCTTTGCTGACCCCGGGCGGGACTCCTATTGTGCTGAGTGTGAACTTTTGCTTTCTCCCCGTCTGTAAACACAGTAAGCCAGCCCACAAGAGCCGGGCCCATTGCAAGGAGTAAGATGCTGTGGCTGTGCTGAGTTGATCCTGTGGTGATAAATGGGCATGGCAAAGGGACCCAGCCCAATTCGTGAGGTGCCCAGACAAATGCTTTTTACATAGGGTGTTGGCCTATCTCTCTCTTTTTGTTGGAGCAATTTGACCCCTGCATTATTTGTGCCTGCATGTATGAGCCATTGGTTGGCTACCTGATTTACTCTTTTAATTTCTTATAGATGGATACACAGAAAATTGAGACTCCTTAAAAAGAAAGGAGCGGGGGTGCCACCTTTTGCAACCTGGACCTATAAATCTCCCCATATCATAAAAATCAAAGGACCTACTTTTGATGTGAAACAAGATTACATCACCTAAACTTTTACAATATCCGGTGTAAAAGCTTATTGTCTTTTCTGATTTCCTGATTTCTTGGCTCGGTAAATCATTATCTAGTACTTTTTCAGTTCCCTTATTGGCCTCTGGGCAAACCCCTTGGTATAAAACACTTTCCACATGTGTGTTTGCTCTTTGACAATGTCCAGTGAACCAGCACTGTCTTCTGGAATGATGCATTCTGATGGGGTCTTTCACTAGTATAGTTTCTGTTTCTCTTCCCCTGGATTTATGTAACCATAAATAAACAAACAATAAAAAGACCAAAAAGGTCACCATGAATAAAAGGGACAGTTGGGGCAAAAAGGCATCCTTTAAAAACTGGAAGTCAAATACTACTGAGGAAAATAGAAAGGAGTATAAACTCTGGCAAGTGTAAAAGTATAATTAGGCAGGCCAAAAAAGAACTTGAAAAGCAAAAGACATAACAACTAACAGCCACAATTTTTTAAAGTACATCAGAAGCACGAAGCCTGCCAGACAGTCAGTGGGTCCACTCGATGATCAAGGTGCTAAAGGAGCACTCAAGGAAGTCCAGGCTGTTGTGGAGAAGCTAAATGAATTCTTTGCATCTGTCTTCACTGCAGAGAATGTGACGGTGATTCCTACAATAGAGTCATTCTTTTTAGGTGGCAGATCTGAGAAACTGTCCCAGACTGAGGTGTCAATAGAGGAGGTCTTGGAACAAATGGATAAATTAAACAGTAATAAGTCACCAGGCCAGATGGCATTCACTCAAACATTCTGATGGAACTCAAAGTATGTAACCTATCACTTAAATCAACTTCTGTACTAGATGACTGGAGGATAGCTGACGTAATGCCCTTTATTATAAAAGATCCAGAGGTGATTCTGGCAATTACAGGCTGGTAAGCATACCAGGCAAACTGGTTGAAACTATAATAAAGAACAGAATGATCAGACACATAGATGAACATGATATGTTGGGAAAGAGTCAAGACGGCTTTTGTATAGGGAAATCATGCCTCACCAATCTACTACTGAGGATGTTAACAAGCATGTGGACAAGGGTGATCCTGTGGATACAGTGTACTTGGACTTTCAGAACGCTTGTGACAGGGTCCCACAGCAAAGGCTCTTAAGCAAAGTAAGCTATCCTGGGACAAGAGGGACAATCCGCTCATGGGTCAGGAACTGGTTAAAAGATAGGAATAAATGGTCAGTTTTCAGAATGGAGAGAGGGAAATAGCAGGGTCCCCCAAAGATCTGTACTAGGACCAGTGCTGTTCAACATGTTCATAAATGATCTGGAAATGGGGGAACACAGTGAGGTGACAAAGTTTATAGATGGTACAAAATTACCCAAGAAAATTAAATCCAATTCTGACTGCAAAGAGTTACAAAGGCTCTGTCTACACTAGCACTTTTGTTGGTAAAACTTTTGTCAGTCAAGGGTGTGAAAAAACTTAAGTTTCACCCACAAAAGCACTGGTGTGGACAGTGCTATGTCAGCAGGTGATGTTCTCCCACTGACCTGGTATCACCGCTCATTGGGGTGGTTTAATTATGCCAGCAGGAGAGTTCTCTCCCATCAGCATAGAGTGACTACATGGGAAACCTTGCAGTGGTACAGCTGCGCTGCTAGAAGGTCTGCAGTGTAGACATAGCCAAAGCGATCTCACAAAACTGGGTGAGTGGGCAAGAAATTGGGACATGAAATTCAGTTCTGATAGGTGCACAGTCATGCACACTGGAAAACATAATCCCAACTATACATACAAAATGACGGGGTCTAAATTAGCTGTTACCACTCAAGAAAAAGACCTTGGAGTCACAGTGTACAGTTGTCTGAGAACATCAACTCAATGTGCAGTGGCAGTCAAAAAAGCTAGGAACTATTAGGAAAGGGATAGATAATAAGACAGTAAATATAATGCCACTATAGAAATCCAAGCTACGCCCACACCTTGAATACTGCATGGAGTTCTGGTTGCCCTTCCTCAAAAAAGATACATTCAAATTGGAAAAGATGCAGAGATGGGAACTGAAAATGTATATGGGGATGGAACAGCTTCCATAGGAGAAGAGATTAAAAAGACTGGGACTGTTCAGCTTAAAAAGAGACAACTATGGGGGGGATACACTAGAGGTCTATGAATTCAGGAACGGTGTGGGGAAAGTGAATAAGGAAGAGTTATTTACCCCTTCACATAATAGAGGAACCAGAGGTCACCCAATGAAATTAAGAGGCAACAGGTTTAAAACAAACAAAAGGAATACTTCACACAAAGCACAGTCAATCTGTGGATCTTGTTGCCGAGGGGATGTTGTGAAGGCCAAAGTACAACTGGGTTCAATAAAGAATTAGATAAGTTCATGAAAGATAGATCCATCACTGTCTGTTAGCCAAGATGGTTAAAGGTGCAACCCATGCTCTGGGTGTTTCTAAACCTCTGACTGCCAGAAACTGGGATGGGATGACAGGGGATGGATCACTGGATAATTGCCCTGTTCTGTTCCTTTCCTCTGAAGCATCTGGCATAGGTCACTTGCAGAAGACAGGATACAGGGCTAGATGGATCATTGGTCTGACCCAGTATGGCCATGCTTACGTTCCACGTATCGTAGTAATATAATCCAGATCCTATTGCTCCACTGAAATTTTATATTAAGCAACATGATGTAAGTAAGTACCATGACTGGGTTTTTAAATATACCCCTTGTGGCTTTTATAACAAAGGAAACCATGAAAAGGAAGGTGAAATGATAGTATACCTTACCCTCTTTCCTGGTCTTCTCTTTACTCAGATCTTCCTAATCAGCCCTCATTATATTCCCTAAACACACTCAGGTCCACGGTGTCTCTTGTGGTTTCTAACTCTGGCTATCAGTGAGCCAGATGAAGCCATGGTGTAACTCCATTCATTTCAATGGAGTTACACCAGAAAAGAATTTGGTTCTATATGAGCTGCATCCCTTTAATTTTACATGACAGACCTCCAGCCCTGACTACTCCTCTTTCCCCCAGAAAATAAAATTTATGCCTATCACTCAAGTCCTATAGACAGTGAAGAGGCTGTAGTCCTAAGGGCCAAATAGAATCTGGACGCCCCATCAACTCAGGCATTGGCACCCTGACAGCAGGATTGTCTGGCTATGTAGACTCCCTCCTCAGGCCCTACGCTACCAGCACTCTCAGCTATCTTCGAGACACCACTGACTTCCTGAGGAAACTACAATCCATCGGTGATCTTCCTGAAAACACCATCCTGGCCACTATGGATGTAGAAGCCCTCTACACCAACATTCCACACAAAGATGGACTACAAGCCGTCAGGAACAGTATCCCCGATAACGTCATGGCAAACCTGGTGGCTGAACTTTGTCCTCACCCATAACTATTTCACATTTGGGGACAATGTATACCTTCAAATCAGCAGCACTGCTATGGGTACCCACATGGCCCCACAGTATGCCAACATTTTTATGGCTGACTTAGAACAACGCTTCCTCAGCTCTCGTCCTCTAACGCCCCTACTCTACTTGAGCTACATTGATGACATCTTCATCATCTGGACCCATGGAAAAGAAGCCCTTGAGGAATTCAACCATGATTTCAACAATTTCCATCCCACCATCAACCTCAGCCTGGACCAGTCCACACAAGATCAAGTCCACACTTCCTGGACACTACGGTGCTAATAAGCGATGGTCACATAAACACCACCCTATACCGGAAACCTACTGACTGCTATTCCTACCTACATGCCTCCAGCTTTCACCCAGATCATACCACACGATCCATTGTCTACAGCCAAGCTCTACGATACAACCGCATTTTCTCCAACCCCTCAGACAGAGACAATCACCTACAAGATCTCTATCAAGCATTCTTACAACTACAATACCCACCTGCTGAAGTGAAGAAACAGATTGACAGAGCCAGAAGAGTACCCAGAAGTTACCTACTACAGGACAGCCCCAACAAAGAAAATAACAGAACGTCACTAGCCGTCACCTTCAGCCCCCAACTAAAACCTCTCCAATGCATCATCAAGGATCTACAAACTATCCTGAAGGACCACCCATCACTCTCACAGATCTTGGGAGACAGGCCAGTCCTTGCACAGACAGCCCCCCAACTTGAAGCAAATACTCACCAGCAACCACACACCACACAACAGAACCAGTAACCCAGGAACCTATCCTTGCAACAAAGCCCGTTGCCAACTGTGTCCACATATCTATTCAGGGGACACCATCATAGGGCCTAATCACATCAGCCAAACTATCAGAGGCTCGTTCACCTGCACATCTACCAATGTGATATATGCCATCATGTGCCAGCAATGCCCCTCTGCCATGTACATTGGTCAAACTGGACAGTCTCTACGTAAAAGAATAAATGGACACAAATCAGACGTCAAGAATTATAACATTCAAAAACCAGTTGGAGAACACTTCAATCTCTCTGGTCACTCGATTACAGACCTAAAAGTGGCAATACTTCAACAAAAAAACTTCAAAAACAGACTCCAACGAGAGACTGCTGAATTGGAATTAATTTGCAAACTGGATACAATTAATTTAGGCTTGAATAGAGACTGGGAGTGGATGGGTCATTACATAAAGTAAAACTATTTCCCCATGTTTATCCCCCCTCACTGTTCCTCAGACGTTCTTGTCAACTGCTGGAAATGGCCCACCTTGATTATCACTACAAAAGGTCTCCCCCCTGCCCCGCTGTCCTGCTGGTAAGAGCTCACCTTAAGTGATCGCTCTGGTTACAGTGTGTATGGTAACACCCATTGTTTCATGTTCTCTATGTATATAAATCTCCCCACTGTATTTTCCACTGAATGCATCCGATGAAGTGAGCTGTAGCTCACGAAAGCTTATGCTCAAATAAATTTGTTAGTCTCCAAGGTGTCACAAGTACTCCTTTTCTTTTTGCAAATACAGACTAACACAGCTGCTACTCTGAAACCTCTATAACTTGCACTCCCTTGTGTAGCACCAGTTAATATTTTCCCCCTCCAGTTTTTCCCTACACCAGTCCATATGTTTGGGCTTAATTCCTCCCAGCCTGCAGATGGAGGCAAATCCTTTGGCCTTCTTAGTACTGTGTTTTGCTATACCTGACATCTGCGCCCTTTCAGAATTCTTAGCTGACACAATCACAGCAGTGAACACAGGAATAGTGACTGTGAAACAGAAATAAATGTGTCAACTTCATTGGAGAGACCAGAATGACCCAATGGATACCACTTCATACAGCTATATTACTGTTGCTCTCTCTTTTCAGACTCACTTTGTGAATTTTGAAAGGAAGGGGTGAAGGCTAGGACTGAAGAATTTGAAGGAGGAAAATGAGGGAGCATTACACTTTTTCCCCTTCATTCTCACACACCAGTCCAGATGTTTGGAACCTCCCCAGGCAGCACTAATGGGTTAGATAGGGTTTAGTGTGTGTCATGGGCCCACGAACCACCCTTTTAACAAAGGCTGCAGTCCACCCTTTTATACAAAGCCTTTCTGTCCAGCTTGTGTTCTTTGGAAAAATTGATTATTAAAGCTCAGGTGGACACTTCACAGATCTCTGTTGGTCACTCTGGCCATGAGGACATCACTGACCTACCTCAATGGGTTTCAGAGGAGTTTTGAACCTCTTCTTCGTTTAGTTCTTTTACCTAGTTGGACATCTTTATTCCTGGGTTTCCCTTGCCAGCTGAGGTAGGCCAATGTGATTGCCAGGTCCCACTGAACTCTCCAGCTGCCTATTTCCATAGTACAGGAATGGTAATCTTACTGGTCTTGCTTCCAACTGGATGATAGACCATTCATTCTCTGTCACTGATCATCAGCTCCCTCCTTTTTCCAGATGGGTTCTCAATCCATGCAGTATGGTGTCTGTTTTTCCTGTCTGCCAGTCCGAGAGATCCTCCCTCTGTGTAATTTCTTGTGATGAGTCATCACCTATGCGAGGGTTGTGACTTGTGCTGATAACCTCAGGAACTTGATAAGAGTACATCAGTTCTGCTTTCTAATGGGACTGTTGGAAGTGATGAAAGCAAAACGTGGGCAGTGGTACAGGATAGTGGCAAAAGGTTTGATCACCTTTTCCTGAGTGTCATGGCAGCTCTTTCAGGGGCAGTAAATCAGAGTGTCTTGCTGTGGAATGTGCCTGGTAAAAAAGGGAACTGGCATGTTATTGTTATGTAAACAGAGTGGAGAGGTAGCGGGACTATTTACAACATATTGTGTAATAGCAATATCAGCAATACACAGTAAATCTTTGGGTCAAACTATCTAAATGCAGTCAGCCCCACTGGGAATTTAGAGAGCTCTTTAGCTTTGTAATGACACTTGCTTTCCTTCCACTCCACAAAAAATAGGTAGGGATGGGTTTAGGGTTGGTGCTGCCCACTAACTTTAGATCAAGCTTTGGTTTGCTTTCCCAGTCTTATTCTGCACAATGAGAAAGTGATTTGGTAAAAGCTTCATTTGATTTGACTTTGGGTCATTTAAAAAAATAAATATTAATTTGTATTACAATAGTGCCAAGAGGCCTCAACTGGTGGGCAGGGGGGTATTGTGCTGGCGCTGAACAGACTATAATGGAAAGATAGCCTCTGTCCTGAAGAGCTCACAAGTTAAACTGTGGGATTAATAATTATCCTGATCCTAACTCATGCCTTAAGGTGGGCTTTCACTTTCTTCTTTATGGTGGTGCCTGCTTTCAAACTTCATTAGTGCCAAAATATCAGCTCCCTATACAAATTTTGTTTTTAAAGAGCAATTGTTAAGCTAGAGGGGTTTTGTTATTATTTGGGCCTTGGAGGTGAAACATCTGCAACTGTAACATTTCTGATTGCTTTCTAATTCCAAAAAATGTGGAAGTGTGCACGGGAGAGAACCAGGCACACTGAATGTGTGTTCACTGCAGGGCAAAGTCTGATGCCCACCGCACACAGGACAGAAGTATGCAACAGCTGCAAGGACAGACCTTTGCATATACTTTGTTTTAAATGTCCCGAGCAGTTGGGCTCCCACTCCTTCTCTGAGACTCAGGTTCTTATGGTTAGTTATTTGTTTGTATGTTTGTGCAGCACCAGCTGTTGGTGGGAGGAAACTATTCTTGATTTTTTTCCCCTAACCAAAATATTTATTTTCTTAAATTTAATCACATTAATCCCTCCTTGTAGCCCAGGGCTATACAGAGGGACTGGGGTCAGCCGAGGACAGGGCATGGAGAATTGAACGTGGGTAGAAGTCTATCATTCTTGTGTTTTTCTATGTCAATCCATAGCAACTACCACCAATATGGCCAGCTCTACTTCCCCAACAGCACCCAGAAAAGTAAACACATGTGCGAGAGTGATGGAGACATGTTTACCATACACAGCCAAGTACAGTAGATTTCCGAGGATTTATCCAGTGGAAAAACACATGGGACTAAGTAAAACATTAACCAGCAAGGGCTGCCTAGCCAGGGACATGTGTATCCTTCACAGGCTGTGTGACTGCTCAAGACTCAGGTCTCTGAAGCTCACTGTGAAAGCTTCAGCCTTTTTATGCTTTGCAGCTTTTTTCCCCTGGGAATTACAATATAGACCTGGTTCAGATTATAAACTCTATTCAACCTAGAAAAGAAAAGGAGGGTGGACAGTCCATGATCCAGGGAGAGTGTATGCTGCCCTCCACAGCATTAGAAATGCACCTGGTGCTCCTCAAGCTGAAATTCACCCCTGAGCAGAGCGCAGCACAGGGCTTATCCACCACATCTGCTCATGGGGAATTTCACCCTCAAAGGGAGCAGTGAATAGTCGATGAGACCACTCATGGGGTGAAGTACTTTGTGTAAGGTACCATGAGCTAACCATTCATTTGTCAATTATTTGGGTCAGGGAATATCTTTTACTGTGTGTTTGTACACGGCACCCAGCACAATGATCCCCTGATGCTGACTGGGGACTTTGGGTCCTAGTAACACATAATTAATAATAATAGTAAAGGCAGCAGCTATGGCTTGAAGTCACATTGGGCCAAATTTACTGTTGGCATAGCTGAAATCAATGGAATGGCATCCCTCGAGTTGCACCCACTTAAGCTAACATTGGATTTAGGACCTTGTTGAGCAAAGCACTGTAGCACGTGCTTAACTTTAAGCACATGAGTAAATGACTTCAGGGCAACCACTCCAATGCTTGCATGCTTTAACAGCTTGGCACCTTTGTGAGCAGCACAGTGTACATTGGTGGCGTTTTTATATGGTCACTGTTCCAACTGTAACCACTTTAAAGGTAACTTTCCACTGGCGGTGGCCCAATAAGCACTTCAGGTATGTGTCAGGTCTCTTTCAAAACAAAAAAAATCTTATCTCTCTCATTATCACCCTGACATTTGCTTTGGCTTTGTGTTTAATTACCTCTCGAATTTAACAAAGGTTCAGATAGGGTTGAGATAATGGGAAGTCAGTGAAGCTGATGTATAGGAAATAGCGATACTGAAGGTGTTAGACCGTGCCAGCTGACCCTCAGTTATAAGAAACAAAGGCTGTTAAGGGGGAAAGCGATTAATCCATCAACTAAGCAACACGGGGATGTGTGAAGAGCTGTCAGGTGCTTGCACCTACATCCCACCTGGACGGACACAAACAAAACAGAGTCTACTTAGACAAATACCTGTGCAGCAGAGCAAAGCCAGACAAACACTGGGAAGCTCCTGAAAAAGGAATAAACATGGGCAATTAATAAACTTTGAAGCCACCCAAAGCCTAATGCACAACTGAATGCTGACCTGATAAAAGGGATCAATTATTTATTGCTTGCATGATGGTAGTTCCTAAAGGTTGGAACAGAGATCAAGGCTCCCCATTGTGCCAGATGGTGTGCAAACATCATAAAAGACAGTCCCTGGACCAAAGAGTTTGTAATCTAAATAGCCAGAGGGCGGGAGGGGAAACAGAGGTACAGGGTGGTGTAGTGACTTGCCCAAAGTCACACAGCAAGACGTTGTCTCAGTCCAGTGCTCCATCTTCTGAGCCATGCTGCACCCCACACAAGATAAACCTTAGATTCAGGGGAAGAGGTCTCAAGCCAACCCCAATGACACAGGGTAGCATTTGCACCACTGCTCCTCCTTGAGGACTCCACTGTGAGATGGCAGCTTTAAGTTGTGGTTAGGTGCCATAAGAGTCCCGCCACTGGAGGCTAGGCAGAGAATGCAGTGAATTCGTGCTTCTGCAGCCACTGTGTCCATACATTTATTAAGTTTTTGTATTTGCTTTTAACTTGCACCAAACTTTTTGCATTGTTTTCATTACTCAGTAAAATTCTATAGTTTGGAAAATCATTCCTCTATATTAGTGCCCAATACCTGCTGCAGAGTGCTGAGCGGTACTGAAAGCACCCCCTTACTTGTTATTGGACAGCGTGACACAGCTCATAGGATCAGTGGGGGGAAGAAACAGTGTAACAATCAAATGTACACCAAGCACCATACAATTCCTAACAGGCCCCATAAAAGCAGGGCCAGGTTGCTCACAGCACACCACGACATATTACTGTGGCTCACTGCTAAAGTGCACTTTCAAAGCCTCCCTGAGCTGAATGGCTCCACGCTGAGCTCTTCTGATAACTCTTGTGCCTGGCTGTTCAAACTTTTCAGACAGCTGCCCCACCTCCACCCCAGGGGCAGCGTTCCCCACTTTGCTTCACAGACATTATGCAGGACACAGCAGGCAGCTACAGTCACTGGGATATTTTTTGCACTGAGATCCAGTCTTGTGAATAAACAAGACGAGCACCCCTGCAATCTACCAGAAGCACATTCAACTGTCATTCTGCGCTTGTTGAGCCAATAGTTGAATACGTCCTTGGTGCTGTTGAGGTGGCCAGTGTATGGTTTCATGAGCCAGGGGAGTAAGGCATATGCTAGGCCCCCCAGGATCACTATTAGCATTTCAACATCCCCAGTGGTAATCCAGCTGCTGGGAAAAGAAAATACCTGCTTGTAGTTTTCTGAACAGTCCTGTGTTCTTAAAGATGTGAGTGTCATGCACCTTCCCTGACCAGCCAACACTGATGTCAGTGAAACATCCCTGGTGACCCACCAACACTTAACCATAGAAAAGTAGCTCTTTCTGCTGAGGTATTCTGTGGCACGGTGTTCTGGTGCCAAAATAGGGACATGCATGCACTCTATCCCTCTACCACAGTTTGGGATCCCCATTGCTGCATATCCATGAACTTTGTCCTGCACATTGCTGAGAGTCACAGTCCTGCGTTGCATGAGACTATTAATGGCCCTGCACACTTGCATGAGTTTGCCCATGCGTATGGGGGTGGGATGGGAGGTGTTTTTAGGGTGAAATTGGTGGTCAGTGTTGGCAGAGTGAAGGCAGAGGTCGACTTGGCAATGAACTAACAGCACTAAGTAGAGTAGGGGTGAATTGTGACAGGCCGTCAAGAGACACATAGCTTGTGTTTGATGTAGTGGAGAACGGGGAGTCCATTGGTCAAAACAGTGAGTCAGGAAGTTGATCTTAGTAACAGTATTTTGAAGGGATTTGAGGGGAACAAGGTTGTAGCAGTCAAAGCCAGAAAAGAGGCAGTTGTAATAGTCAAGGTTCAGGATGATGAAGTCCTGGATGAGAGTGTTAGTTGTCTGGAAGGAGGAAAGGTGAGATCTTAATATTTTTATAGAGGAAGATGCAGCAAGACATAGAGACACCCTGGATGCCTGAGTCTAGAAAGAGGGTGAATCAAAGTTGATATCCAGATTATGGGGCTGGCTGTTGGTGGCTTGTCCACAGTGACTGAGAAAAATAGAGAAAGGAACAGCCAAGAATTCAGTTTTGGCCGCATTGGATGTAAGGTGACAGCTGGAAAGCCCAAAGAGGAGTCAGAAAGACAGGCTAAGATTTTAGTTTGGATGGAGGGAGACAGGTCTGGAGTGGAGAGGTAGATCTGTCAGTCATCAGTGTAGAGGTAGTAGTCAAAGCTGTGTTTGCAGGTTATATTACATAGTGAGAGGATGTAAAGGAAGAAAAAAGGAAAAGCAGGACAAAGCCCCAAAAGTTGGAAGGGGGCGGGCCACACAAATGACACACTGGAGGAAAAATTAGAGAGATAAGAAGAGAAGCAGGAACGTGCGGCCATGAAAGTCAACACAGACTAGAATTACAAGAAAAGGAGCATGATTAATGGTGTTACGGGTAACTGATTAATTATGAAGTATGAGGATGGAGTCCAGACCCTGATATTTGTCTAGAAAGAGGTCATTAGAGATCTTGGTGAGAGCAGCTTCAGTGGAGTACAGAAGATGGGACATTCTCCAAACAGCTTCTGGAATCCTGCGGGATGGCTCTGAGTGCAATTTTCAGCAGTTTCAAACATTGTCAAGTCAGATAAAATGGGTTCCTGAGAAACCCACTCTCATCTCAAGAGTTTCCTGAAAGCTACAGAACTCCTTAGTTCTCCTCCAACACAGATATGACTTGAGACCTCAACCTAGTTCTAAGGATGCTGTCACGTCCTCCCTTTGAACCTTCGTTTTCAGAGTTCCTCTACTCTGCTGATCTCAAAATAGCCTTCCGATCTGTTTATATCCCCCTGTAGAACTGTCAGGCACTAAAAGTAGGAGAGAGAAAAATTAAGATTCCTTACCGGTTCATTTCCTTTTTCCTATTCTGAGTGCCTGAAAATCCATCACCCTGTCTGTCTATTTGTAAGGGGAGCTTTCCAGTAGCATGCGGTTTTCCAGCAGACTTTTCGCCAATGTCCTCAATATGCTCTGTGTGTCTATTAAAATAAATCCAGCTCTTTCAAGATGACTAGCTAGTGGCCATTGTACAGATGCTCAGTCAACACGTCAGCCTCCTGACCATCGGTTTTAGTCCTGCATCAGATTTGGGGGTGCTCCACTCCAGGTGCCAGAGCTCAGGAGGTGACTATTGATGGCTAGTCCTGGTGTGCCTCCCCTTCCAGTACAGAGGGCATCATTGTCCTGACACTCAAAATAGGAGAAAGGAAATTAATGGGTAAGTTAATTTTAAGAGTCTGAGTGATGGGATGAAAAGAATGCATCAGAAATAGAGGAAGTTTCATCAGGACCTTTCATCATCAGCCTGAACTATTTTTAAGGTTTAAGAAATAAAGTTTGGATCAGGCCTATTGAACTAAGTCTCAGCAGTTTTCTCTCAAATGAAACTTGACGAGCCCCATGCAAAGCCCACTGAAGTAAACGGGGGTGTCTTTCCATTGACTTCAACGGGCTTTAGAGAAGGCCCTGTGTGATCTTAGGGCCAGATCCTTAGCAGGTGTAAACTGGTGAAGCGCCACATTTAAGCCAGATTCTTAGCTTGTGTAAGTCAGTATGGACTTACTCTGATTTACACTAGCTGAAGATCTGGCCCTCTGAACTTTTTCCCGTGTACCCTTTGTGTAGGGCCATGAGTTCTTCCAGTTCATGGACCTCATTTCAGCTTTATCTCTGCTGGTGCTAGCTTTGGGTATTATTTATTATCCTATTGTCCAAATTATGACGTGTTTTTTTCATGTGTCCAGATAAGCAGCTCAGTATTTATCACAGACTGACCAATCAGCTATGCTAAAAAAAAATTTAAAAAAAAATGAAGATGCTTTTGCTTTTAGGAATTCCCATTCAGGGTTTTAAGAAATAATTTATCTGAGTGCCAGGGATGCCTTCTGCTGTAGATGTGTGACCTAGCTTTAAATCGCCATTGTAGTGAAGAGACAATACTGCTGATGGGCGCTACAGATGGATGCGTACATCTCTCCTCTATGAACTTCAGAGCCTTTCATTCCAATGCCTACATTTTCAAAGTGAAACTCCTTGGGGAATTAGCTGTAAGACCTTTAGCCACATCAGGCAGCTAAAGCTCATGCAGCACTTGGGATATTTAAGACTAAGCTACAGACACTTTCCCAGCCTTTGCTAAGTTAATAAGGACAAAAAGAGAGTTTTGGTGTAGCCCATCTTTCATTGACGCTAAGCACAGCCCTTTCTTATTATAATGGTAGAAAGAGGGTGTTCTTTAGATAATAGGAGGGCATCTATTAAGTTATCTTAGGCTTTTAAAAGAGGAAATCTAGTAAACCTGCTGTTCTGTTTATATGTAGGAGTCTTTGCCTCCTGATACACCTGCTGTTTTCCCTTCCTTCACATACAAACACACATCAGTCATCAACAAGTTCAGTTGCAAAGGTTCATGCCTGACAGTCCCACAGGAATAATCCATACTCTAGACACAAATCCAGTTGCCCTACAGTGCCTTTCACTGCCTAGGCACTTGGAATATTTTATCATAGAATATGAGGGTTGGAAGGGACCTCAGGAGGTCATCTAGTCCAACCCCCTGCTCAAAGCAGGGCCAATCCCCAATTTTTACCCCAGACCCCTAAATGGCCCCCTCAAGGATTGAACTCACAACTCTGCGTTTAGCAGGTCAATGCTCAAACCACTGAGCTATCCCTCCCCCCAAGGTCATCTTGCTTTCAGTCCAGCCAGATTGCTCTGCACACAGCTTCTCTCCTCAGAATCCCGTTCTCGGGGGATAGGCTTCCCTGTGATGCCACTTTCTGCTCACAGATAACAGGTCAGACAACCATAAATTTAGCAAGGTCTTTGCCCCAGTAAGCAGGGCTGGATCACAGCGTTATCTGTCTGCATTCCTCCTGCCTCTCATCCTTCTGTCAGTGTTTAACAGAACTCTAGTCAGCACAGATACATGGGAAGGTTACATGCTTCTGAACCAGCTCTCTCTGAGACAAAGCCCAGAGTTGTTGTCTAAAGCCAGTTCAGTGTCCACTCCAGCCATTGGCTTCCCTCAGAAAGTTCTTCAAAGAATGCCAAAGGCTTCCGTGTCTATTGGCTGAGAAAAATATTCACAAGAGCAGCAGTAAAAGGTACAAATCAGTGGAGCCGCACAGCTCTTTGCTGGGTGGCATTTTGATGACAAAAATGAAATGTAAGTCACGAGAAATATTGCAGTGCGTCCTTTTCCCCCGTTCCACTAGAGACATGGAGTAATTTGTATCACATGGTGCAAAGATTAGGCTCTTTTTGCAGCTGTCGAAAAACTGTCAAAAACTTGCAAAGACCAACATGAGTCATTTTTCCCTTTCACATAGCCACCGAAGCCCAAACTGAACAGCTTTGGCTTCCATGGTGGCCCTTTCCCCACTGCTGTATGAACAGACCTGATTATTGGGTCCCTGGGGGAGAAAGGATCACTGGAACCAATTGCACGAAGCCAGCAACTCACATCCATTGTATGTCTTGGTTTGGTGCACCTGGATCGGAGGTGATAGAAGATATGGGCTGTGTGAGTGTACCCTGAGGACCGATTGTGCAGTCCTCAGGGTACACTCACACAGCCCATACCTTCTATTAGGCTCTTTTTGCAGCTACGAAAAACTGTCAAAAACTTGCAAAGACCAACATGAGTCATTTTTCCCTTTCACATAGCCACCAAAGCCCAAACTGAACAGCTTTGGCTTCCATGGTGGCCCTTTCCCCACTGCTGTATGAACAGACCTGATTATACAGGTGGTACACCTGCTCTGTACTCCCATGCTGCTTTTCTACCCCCCATCTATCTGCATGGACATTCTGAGGGGTGTACAAAGGCACACGGTTGGGCACTCCTTCAAGGCCCTGAATAACTGACCCTTTCACCCAAGCCTCTTATCACATTGCCTCTACCCACTCCACTCCTCAGTGTCCCATTGGCCCATCTATCCCACAACCCTCTTGGCACCTTTTCCACATGGCTCCGGAGGCAGGGCATGCTCTCTCCTGAGCTGGTTGAGTAGGCCATCACCCTCCCCTCATTCAATTCCCTCCTTAAGACCCCCTTCTGCCATGACATGCGAAGAAGCGACTGAACCCAGACGTATTTCTAAGACAGCTACTATGTATTTTTCCATTTTTGTTTTATTTATTCATCCTCGGCACACAATTCCGCTGAGTTAACTGAGCGATTTTACCAGTGTAGCCCTGTTCATCTGTCTTTCCCATCTTCACCCCCTGGACTGCTTGATGTGTGAAGTCTGACGGCAGGTGGTGTGGGCCTTGGGTGATTTATCTGTAGCATGAGGTGCCCAGCACACACTGGGGAGCTGCAAAATAATAATCTGCTGCAGCCGTCTTTGAAGCTGCTTCAACTCGCCTCCACCACCAAAACACAGACATGTTCAGCTGAGCAGCCCGCATAGTTGTGGATCTGCTGAGCCCTACACAGAAATGCACCTCCACCCTACTACAGCTGGAACCCACACAAAGAACTTCACTTCATGCAGCCTGGCCCATTGGCTCCTGCTTGCATCGCTCTCATACAGTAGAACCACACTGCTCCCAAAGCTGTTCAGATCTTGTGAACACATGGGGACAGGGGCAGGATTCTGGCCTTAGAGAGGATGCATCCCGCTGTCTGAATTCGACTTAGTGTCTCTCACTTTCCCATCCATCCCAAATACAGTATCCTTCCCCCTTAGTTACACTACAGCTGGGAAGGACATGACCGGAGCCAAGAAACTTAAAGCTGAAATTGACATTTATCGTTAATCTCTCCACTGTTGCTTACAAAACAGGCTCAGCAGTGCGAGCCTAGGACACCAAGCCAGCTTGAGCTGCACTTTTCCCAGCTTTTGCTAGTTAGGTTTCTAACATTTAATTCCTTTGCACTTAAAAGGCAGCTTTGTTTATAAAGTCCCCTACCTCTGAGGAAATGTGTGTTTGATCAGTTCAGCGTTTTATAGATCATATTCCCATGCCATTAGGTTAAGGGTGAAATGCACCCCGTACAGAGGGCCAGTAAAAGGTCTATGCACTGCTTAAGTCCCACTTCAGGATAAGACATGGCAGGCTCCCCACCAGCCAAACAGATGACTCATTTGTAGGCGGCCCCCAGCACTACAAGCCAGGGTGGGGCCAGAGAGGGCTTATTTAGGATGTAAGTGATGCACAGGTCTTGTGATGGCTGTCTGCACGGGTTTGAATTTTCCCCTCAATGAATAGTTTACGTCAAGCAGTACTTTTAGTTCAAAGGCGCCATTCTGGACCATTTTGTAAATGAACCGTTGGGCCACAGAGCCTATGCATGGAAATGCCTTGGAGAAGCATTCTGAGAAACCGCCAGATGGAGAGGCAAACTTTGTGCCCCCTGTGAAGTTTAATGTTATAAATCACACCTATTTTTAACTTGTACAAACACAAAAAATAGCCCTGAAACCAGCAAACCGCTGTTTATATTTTAAATGTGGAGCTCAAAAATAGCCAAAACAATGTGTGTTTTTTTGAAAATATGGTAAGAAAAAATATATCCCAAAGGTTGAAACTTTGTTTGCGAGGAACAATTTTAAATTGGGACAGTTGTGAAGGTCTGAAAATAGGGGTTTATAACTGGAAATGCCAGCGTGATTCTAAGTATAGCAGGCTTTCTTACATCTCAACTACCAGGTATTTAGAGGGTGTTCTTGGAACCTGCCATTAGCAATGTCTGTTGACCAAGGTGCACCGTTATTTTGTTATGAAAATTTGTCATGGTTTCACACAAAGTGAAGGTGCTGGGCCTTTGATCCCCAACACCAAGCAGCTCCTTGAAAATGGCATTGAGTGATTCATTCTGACATGAGGAGCAAGATCATGAGAAATTCCTAAGTGTTCTCAAGACACTGATTCCTTCAGAATTGTGTGCACAGGCCCAGTGCTGGGCGAAGTCAGTTTGGGACTCTAGGCTCCACCCTTGCTTAGTGTGGTAGTGAGGGTGCCATCTACACACCTAACTGAGAGGTCTCAAAATGTAATTTGTAAATGGGGACTCATCACTGGACTGGTGTGTTTCTTTTGGGGTCCTGCAGACATCAGTTCTTGGCCCTATGCTATTTAACATTTTTATCAGTGATAAGGAAGAAAACAAAATCATCACGGCTAAAAGTTTGCAGATAAGGCAAAAATTGGGGGAGTTGTAGAGAGTGAAGAGGACAGGCCACTGATACAGAACGATCTGGATCACTGGGTAAACTGGGCACAAGCAAACACTATGTGTTTTAATATGG
Source organism: Lepidochelys olivacea (assembly GCF_965140295.1). NCBI lineage: Eukaryota > Metazoa > Chordata > Testudines > Cheloniidae > Lepidochelys > Lepidochelys olivacea. The sequence continues at coordinate 149,241,289 of NC_140413.1, read as the reverse complement.
CTAAATGTAAATGTACATGTCTGGGAACAAACTTACAGGATGGAGGACTCTATCCTGGAAAGCAGTGACACTGCAAAAAATTGGGGGGTCATGGTGGATAATCAGCTGAACATGAACTCCTAGTGCTACATGGTGACCAAAAGAGCTAATGTGATCCTTGGATGCATAAACAGAGGAATCTCAAAGAGGAGGAGAGAGGTTATTTTACCGCTGTATTTGGCACTGGTGCGACTGCTGCTGGAATAGTGTGTCCAGTTCTGGTGCCCTCAGTTCAAGAAAGCTGTTGATAAATTGCAGAGGGCTCAGAGAAGAGCCAAAAGAATGATTAAAGGGTTAGAAAACATGCCTTATAGAGATAGACTCAAGGAACTTAATCTATTTAGCTTAACAAAGAGAAGGTTAAGGGGTGACTTGATCATGATCTATAAGTATCTACCTGGGAAAAAATATGTGGATACAAATCTCTATTTGAGCATCTAAGTAAGTTGTCTCATTTTTGGAGGTCCAGAGTATTCACTACTCCTGTTAAAGTCAGTGGGAGCAGTGGGAACTTAAACCTCTGAAAAATCAAGCCGCTGATTTAAGGTTGGGTTTTTCAAAGGCGCTCGAAAGAGTTGGGAACCCAATTCACTAGGATTTGGGTACCTAACTCTCCAAGGCTCCTTTGAAAATCCCAATCTAGGTGCCTAGCTTTGGGTAAGCCAAATTTGAAAATTGCAGAATAGGACAAAAAGCTCACTTGCTCTCACTTTAAAGGGACACCACTTTTAAATCCATTCCACGGAGGTAGGGGCTGCCCAGAAATCTAAATCCGCACCCATGCTGCATATGGGTGCCGTAATTAAGTGCTCGAATACTTTGCCTCCCTTATATTATCAGCTCAGCAGCCAGTGACAATGCCCATCATTTTCAGCCCCAAAACGGCAATGATCTCCAAGCGGGCACAAGGAGTCCCCAGGATGGAGCTCATTGCAGGATCATAACCCTAGTCATTTGCCACCCGCTGCATTATACAGGGCTTGTAGAATCTCTGATTCAATAACAAGAACAGCACCTTTGCTGAGTTTGTGGCATTCCAGACCATGCTGTGTTCTTGTCTAAGGACGCTTTCCTTTTCTCTATCTGCCCAGTCTCAGCTTAGCAGAAGCTAGACCATGTCTGGAATGCAGTAGGTTCCTCTTAATTCAGCAGCAGCCCATCCTATTCTTCAGGACAGCTGTGACTGAGAAAGGAGGAAGGAAAGCTGATGTAATGTGACACAAAAAATCAGAATAGACAATTTAGCACTAACAGTGTCCAGTATAGGCAGCCAGAGCGGCACCCTGATTTATGCAGCAGCATCAATGACCTTCGTCTGTTGGAAATAGGAGGAAGACCAGTTCTGGTCTCTATTTTGCCCCGAACAACTGAGAGCAATTCATGCCCAGCTCGCAGGGGCCTGCAGACACGGCGTCATTTCTCTCTGTAGTACCTGCAACTGCAAAAGGAGACCATTTCTTCTCTTTTCATTTCAGGACAGAGTCATGTGTAACAACTAGTGTGCATTGAATGACCAAAAATCTTCTAGCTCTCCAAATGCCCTTCTCCCTGGCCTGGAGTCAGAGCTTTCAGAAGTGACGTGTGAAAGGTCACACAGTGAGTCGGTGACAGAACAAGATATTGAACCCAGATGTCCAGAGTGACAGTCCAGTGCTCTCCTCATCTCTCTGAATGTTTATAAGTACTTTTTTAGTAGTACACATTCAGCGCTGCTCCCAAGGAAAGACTAACGTTTGGGAGGTGTGGGGAGGGGCAGAGACCATCTTCGAGATCCTCCTTAAGGGCAAAGTGGGGACAAGACTATTAAAAGAGATGACCAAATGTCTCATGGCATCATGGGGACATGTCAGGTGCCTTTGCTGAGCAGGTTTGTTGTTTGCAGGTTTCTTTTCATTCGGGGCCAGTACGTCTCTGGCAAGGAAACAAGCCTTGTCTTCACCTCCCTCGTAAAAACCCTCCCCAGGTATATATTGGTTATTTATATTTAAACCTACCCTTAAATCCTGGTAAATCAGCCTGCCCCTCATAGCAACAGAATCTGTCGCCTGGTGGCTATCTGCAAGGTGTGTAATTGCACTCAGAGAGGGGGCAGGGTGGTGACCGACGGGCCGAGCACTATCCTTGGCAGATTTAGGAATAGAAGTTGGAGCTGACGGGCGTTGCCGCACAGGAGCTGGAAAGGGATCAGCTTGGAGCAAGGGCTGGCGCCACATGTAGGGGCCTGGCTGCGAGTGGCAGAAGTCTGTGGGCACTGCATGCCTCTTAACATATTCCACTGCCCTCAAGACAAGGGAAATTGGTGGTTGAGGCAGACATCAGTTGTGGGTAGTTCTCCTGCTTCCGCAAATTATTGGTAAACCAATTCTTTTGTTTGCTTGAAAGGGACATTTCCCCCCTTTCTCTCTTTAAAGTGCAGCTAGAGCTGTTGAAAGGTGCCACCTCAGCGGCACTTGATAACCAAGAGCTAAATTCATCCCTCCCCCCCCCAGTCAGGCCAGGTATAGCAGAGCCATTCCCACCCCTTTCTTCTTTACTCCCCTCCCCATCCCCTGAAGAAGCCAGTTCTAGGCACCAAAGTGTGTCAGTCTCAGCATCCATTCATCCCTTTGCGTCTCTGCCAACAACAATTGCCAAGCAAAGCTAATTGGCCCGGAGAGATCTCTCTGAAGTGGAGAGTTGTCTACTGGAATCAGAATGAGTCGAAGGGCCTGATTCTGCTCTCAGTGAAGTCAGTGGTGAAATTCCACCTGACGTCACTCGTGCAGAAGCAAGTGCTAACCACCGACACGTTTAGGAACATAGGAAGTGCTATCCCAGCCTAGTGATGCGTTCAGACCAGGATCTTGGCTCTGACCGTGGCGAGTATCAGATACTTCAGAGAAAGATGTAAGGAACCTGCAGTGGACAGATGAGGGGTAATCTGCCTCCAGGAAAAGTTTCTTTTAACTCCCTCTGTGGTGGAAAGGTTTACCTCCCTTCCGAAATCTTCCCTCTTTTCTGTTTGCTTTTTAATCCTCCCTATTGCAGCTTTGGATGTTCTTGTTATTCATACAAATGTCCAGTCCTTTTTGGGTATTCTGCTAAGCTCTTGGTCTCAATGATATTTTGTGGCAGTGAGTTCCACAGGCTATTTGTGCAATGTGTTCCTTTCTTTTTAAAAAGAAAAGGAGGACTTGTGGCACCTTAGAGACTAACAAATTTATTTGAGCATAAGCTTTTGTGAGCTACAGCTCACTTCATTGGATGCAGCTCACGAAAGCTTATGCTCAAATAAATTGGTTAGTCTCTAAGGTGCCACAAGTCCTCCTTTTCTTTTTGCAAATACAGACTAACACGGCTGCTACTGTGAAATCTTTCCTTTTAAAATTTGCTGCCTTTCAGTTTCATGGAATGTCCCCTTGTCCTTGTGGCTGTGTGAACAGCAGTGCCTGATCTTTCTTCTTTATACTAATTATTCTGGGTCTCTTAGCCATTTCTGGTCTAAGATAGTAGTTTGCCTATCACACCAGGGCTGCTTAGTTTTCTTACCAGCTTGTTGCAAGAGACTTTGTCTAAAGCGTTTTGAAAGTCCAAATACATCATTTCAACCAGTTCTACTTTACCTACTATTTTGTTAGCAGGTTCAAAGCATTCTAGTTATTAGTGAGTCTCCCTTTGCAGAAGGGTCCCTATCATATCATGATCATGTAAGAGTTGCATACATTTATTATTCCAATCAATTTACTTGGTACCAGAGTCAGGCATACTGGTCTGTAAGGCCCAGCACGGCCCCCTTTGCCTTCTTAAAAAATATCTACTAGCATTTGCGACCCTCCCCTTCTCCAGTATAGTAGCTGATTGGCAGAATGGAGACTCGGAGTTTCCAGCTCCCATTAGTGACCAGGTTTTCAAAGCTGCTCAGCATGCAGCATCTCCCATTTAGAGATGGATGAAAAATTTTGCAGGAAAAAGGATGTTGTGGGGGAGCATAGGAAGGAGGAGAGACAGATATGGTGACACCGAAACCTTTCACAAATGTGTGTTGATTTCACCAACTGGTGTGGTTGAACTGGAAAAAAAAATCTGGAAAAATTGCAACTTTTGATTTTTTTGGTTCCAAATGACATTTTATTAAACATTCAAAACTATTTTAAATGATTGAAATCGAAACAAAATGTTTCAATTTGTCAAAACAAAACATTTTGTTCGATCTGAAATGAATTTTTATTTGATTTACCAAAAGCTTCAAAAAATTAATTTTTGGTTTGACCTGAAATGATTCTTTCCAGAATTCCCAGCCAACTAAAAAAATAATTATTCACCCAGCTCTATTCCCACGGGAAAATGAGCCTTTTGAAAATCTGGGCCAATATGAACAGTGAGACAACCATTCACAATTATATCAATTCGGAGAAGAAATAGCGATTCCCGGGACACACAGCCAATCACTAGCTGCCTGGAGTTAGGAAGAAATTTCCCCCGTGGCACGTTAATGAATAATTGAGATTATGCAGGGTTTTACACCTTCCTCCAAACAGCATGGCTGACTACGGTGGGTGATAGAACACGGAGTAGATGGGCCACTGATCTGTTTCCCTACAGCTATTTCTGTGCTCCAGTGTAGCTCTTTGGGAAATATTAACAGATTCCCTGAGAGTTTCTGTTGCATTTGACTGGATGTATTTACCTCATTCAGGCTCTTAACTCAAAATTGTTTTTCTGCTTGAACCTAGAACATGTCCAACAGCTCAAGAATCAACTTTGCCTTTCTCAGCTCATTCTGTTAGGCAGATCTTTCATTCCGTTGAGCTTCCTGTATTCAACTGGCTGGAGACAGACACTCTTCCTCTTCATCCCCTTGTTTGGGATTATCCACATTCACTTATTTGAATCTGACAAAAGACATTCCCTCACCTTTCTACTCTTACAAATCAAAAACTTCTACTGGCTTGATTCTCTTTTTGCTCCTTTTTACACTTCCAAAGTGAAATATCTGTGCCTGCCCTACTCATCACTATTCCAGATTCATTTTCTTTGTCTCCCCTATGATGTGTACTGAAGCTCTTAGGATGCTGCTGCTGAAGGATATTTGTTAGTGCATTAGCAACATCTTTATATCTTTCTTGCACTTCTTGTCTGACACTGCAAAGGGCTTACCAACATAGTAATCAATGTTGGCTCTTTTCCAATCATGAGACTCAGCAAGCCTTCAATCTGGATTATCCCCAATAAACCATCTCCCTGGGACAAATGAATGGTAAAAGATGATGAACAGATACAGCCTGCCATTGCTTTGGATGACAAGGTGGGGGAGGTAATATCTGGAGAGGAGATACGTGTAAGCTTGTCTCTCTCACCAATAGAAGTTGATCCAACAAAAGGTATTACCTCACCCACTTTACCTTTCTCATATATCCTGGGACTAACACTGTTACAACACCACTGCATACAACATTGTTTTGGGGGCTCGTTTTCCATCCAGTGTGACTAGAATTCCCTCTGAAAAGCCCTTCTGAGCCAAGGCTTATGACAAAGATTACATTCAACCCTTGAGACAGGGACATGAAAATGAAACTAATCTCCAATACCCTACAGACAGCACCTGCATCAGGGTACCCAAGACAGAGACAGAAAGGACAATTCACTTTCTGGGAAAACTGGTGGCGAGTGTTCCACAACCCAGACATAGTTAACAAACACGCTCATTCCATCAGACACCGAGCTGCAGGATATGCCACCTGCCGGGTGACACAAAACTGAATTCCATGAGCACTTGTGGTCATTAAAGATTCTGTTGCACTTCTTGCAAAAGTGGTTGTTGGCTCCAGCATCCAGGTCAAATTCTGTTTTAGGAAATGACATTCTGACTCACTAAAATGGGCCAAACATATCAGCAGGGCCGGAACCCCAGACCTTCAGCAACAAAAGCACAGCCCAGCCTCCCAGCACCACCACCAGAGCTAAAGAAGTAATCCCATCAGTTGCTACCAAATACCAGGGGCTTGTCTTTAATGAGGTCAGTCACGAGAAGGAGACAGTCACACCGTTTTTTTTATAAGCCATTAAACATTTACCACATTCCATTCCAGAGGTGGTTGGCCATCAGTGTGTGGTGAAGTGATACCTCTGGATTATTTATTTGCACTGCAATTGTGCTGAGGAGTCCCAGCCATGGACCACGATTCCATCGTGCTAGGTGCTGTACTAACACAGAACAAGGAGACAGTGCCTGCCTCATAGAGTTTACTGTCCGAAAAGCAATTTGGGAACCTTCTGGCAGAAGGGCACAATACAAAGGCAGCATCGTTTGCTAGTGAATTTTCTATAGACACATCCTCTTGCCTTATTCACCAGAAAAGTTTTGTGGTTATAATTTATTACTTTACATGTGTGACACTTGGCAAAGAAAACAAAGATGCCATCTCTGCCCTGGGGATCTGTGCTCTCAAGGGGGAGTCATCATAAGGGAGTTGTTTGAAGCCATCCAGAAAATTTGGCGTTGATACTGAAAATTCAGGCTGATGTTCTAATTGGCACAGCATCCTCCCTTCTCACTCTCTTGGCTGGTGTGAAGGAGGGGGTATTTTCTCCTCTTCTTGCGGGGGCCGCTCCCCAAATACACATGCCCACACCTGGCTATTGTGAGGGGAATCACAACAAACAGTCACCTTTACTCACGCTTGGATATAAGCAAGCACAAAGGCAGATAAACATCACACCTGTGTTCTGTTTGATCATGACACATCTAATTAAACACGGGCTGCCATCTGCATCAGGAAGCTCAGGCCAATATCTGAGCTCTGACTCAGGGAGGGCACCAACAGGGAAAAGGATTAGGAGGAACAAAAGGTGTGCTGTCAATGACAGTAATGCATCCCCAATTCTAGATGCATCTCCTCATGTCTGTCACTATGGGATTTAATGAGCATTTTCAGAGCTACTGGTATGTAGTATCATATGCCAATGATTGAGCTCTACCCAATTTGCCCTTGGGTCTCCACAGGATGCTTTTCCAGGTTGGACAGAGAAGCAAGGAAGAGAGAGTCCAGGGCCAAAGGACTAATGTTTTGCTTTCCTGCATGGAACCCACCTTTTCTTCACTTTCGAGTTCTTTCACTTGAGAAATCTAAACTGCCGGAAGGCAGGGGAGAGGCAGGGCTGTCCAGTTCTCTCCATGAGGGGCCTCTCCCCCTTTCACACTTGTGCTTCTCACATAGAGCACCACCTTCCACGTCTTCTCTGGCCCCACTTCCGTTATTTACTTTTGTTGCAAAACTTGATACACCCACTGCCTTGTTGTCACGGTGCCAGCCATTGTTCTTGGTAGTGCAAGGAGATTATTATTATTATTGCTTTAGTGCCTGGGTACTCCAACCAGGGATTAGGGACCCATTGTACTTGGCACTGTCTAAAAAAATAACACAAACAGTCCCTGCCCTAGACAGCTCACAATCTAGGATTCCCCCAGTATTAAGCAGGTGAGTAAACAGACAAAGGAGGGAGAGGGAGGTGGAAAGGCAAGGTAACAGTGGAGACAGACGCAGGTGTACAACTGTGTAGGAGGTGGCCTGGGCAGCCAAAGGTGATTGCCAGCCTAACTAGTTGTCGCTGTTATTCATGTGGGTTGCCGTTAACTCTCACAATTATCCTGGGTGCTCTCCACGCATAAAAGGCCACGATCCCTGCCCTGAAGAGCGTGCACTCTAGAAACACAAGTAAAACAGCCAGGCGAAGAGTCGGGGAAAGGATTAGAACATTTCAGTTGAGTGACAAGGTACTGTTGGCTGTATCTTGGTCTGTATCTCTGCGAGTACTTATATGTGATGGCCCCTATCACCACAGGCCTTTGATAACACAATGACTCAGAGTTTTAAGGCCTAAAGGGACCATTAGATCATCTAGTCTGACCTTTTGTATAGCACAGGCCAGAGAATTTCACCCAGTTAGCTCCATATTGAGCCCAGTAACTTGTGTTTGACTGAAGCATCGTTTGTGTTTGACTAAAGCCTCTCTACCAGAAAGGTGTCCCAGTTGGTTTGAAGATATCAAGAGATGGAAAATCCACTACTTCCCTTAGTAGTTTGTTTCAATGGTTAATCTCCCTCACTGTTAAAAATCAGTGTCTTATTTCTAATCTGAATTTACCTTTAATCTAGTGGAGAAAGGCACAAAAAGGGCGAATGGTTGGAGGGGAAAGAGCCTTTTAGCATCCAGTGTTTTCCCCACAGTGAAGGTCCTTATACATGGTCATCTCTTGTTCTTCTTTTTGATAAGATAGCCAGAGGGAGCTCTTTAAATCTTTCACATAATGTTGGATCGTTTAGAAGTAATATGACACAAAACAAGCCTCTCACCATGGTAAGATCCAGGGGAGGGAAGGTTAGATATGTTATAAGCTATTCCACAGTTACCCTTCACCCTTGCCACATTATTAGTTGGTTGAGGCCAGATATTTAAAGGTATTTAGGTACCTAAAGATGCAGACAGGCACCTAGTGGGTACCGATATCTTGTGGCAATGAGTTCCACTGGTAAAATGCACATAACATGAAGAAATATTGCCTTTTCTTAGTTCTAAATTAGAAGAGCCTGATCTCCCTTCTCTATACCATCATTCATTTTATGCTCCTTTATGACGTCCCTTCTTATTAGTCTCCTCTGTAAAGAAAACAGTCCCATTCCTTACCTGTGCAGTTTCCTTTGGTAAGTAGCATTAAAATAATGCTTAAAAACATTTAAATATTTTTTTTAAAAACAAAGTGCAATTTAACTTAAAAAAACACACATAAAACTCTTTTTTGGCTCCATTTTCACTCAACTTTGTCTTGGTTGCATTTAGTGGTTTGGCAGATCTCTGTATATTTTTGGATCAAATATTCTGACCAGTAAAGACAAAGGTTCCTGGTATGATACACAGGGAAAGACCTCAGCAAAGAGGAGTATTTATTTTTGTTAAAATAGCCCATCTCTATTTGTATAAAATTTGGCAAATGAATGGGTATGATTTTCATTTTTTTGCAATGCTTCATTTTAAACTTTTGATAAAAATAGTAGATAACAAAAAAAGTCGGTTTATTTTTATACCAATGCATTTTTTCCTTGCTGCTCAAGCCTCAGATGACAAATATAGCACATGGGGGCGGCAAGTTACTGGGAGGGCAGAAAACTTTTTGTTCTCATTGCCACAAATCTGAATCACTAACCCCAAGCCAGACAACCCCCACATTTGCTGCCTTTCCCCACTTTTACTTTTGCACTTGCTTCCAGGCCCACCCCTGTGCTCAGAACTCCCTCATCCTCCGGCTCTTCATTCAGGTTTCTCTCCTTCTGCAAGTCCAACAGACATCCTACCAAGCAGTATAGAACACATCGAGCCATTGCTTAAAATCTGCACCTCTCAAAACATCACCTTTCTACCCATGTATCATATTTTTGGTCTATATTTACTGTGCCTAATTTAGGCCCTGATCCCACAAATACACAACACACAGGAGTAACGTTCTAGAGGAAACTAGACAAATGAAAATCAAGTATTCTCAGAGAATGAAAGTTACTCATGTGTGTAAGTGTTTGCAGGACCAGAGCTTTTGTCTGTAAGCTCTTTGTATCGGGGCATATCTTCTTCTAGGTTTGTGAAGCACAGAACATTCTGTTGATGTAAATCGATGCAGCTCTATTGAAGTCAATGGGCCAGATTCTTAGTTGGTGCAAATCAGCATAGCGCCAAGTCAGTGCAACCATGCAAATATGCATGAGCTGGGGGCATGGCCCAGTACTGTTGACACGCAAAATAAATTAACTAATTGAATATTATTACAATCTCTCTGGATATATGGACATGAATTATTAAAAATAATGCAAAATTAGTTGACTGTCAAACTACATATAAAGAGGCCCAGCTTTACAATCAGCTATTAGCAGCGGTAGTAAATATTTATAGTGTATAAACTTTTATAGCACGCAGAGGCCCCACTATGCTGGGTGCTGTTCTACCACAGAAGAGATGATCCCTGCCCTGATAAGGTTGCCAGAGATATACACCTCTTCTTCACCCCTATCAAAGCAGAACTCTGAATGACGAGGTGGACTGTACAATGCACTGTGCAGATTAACAGTGTCAGGCTTGGCTGAACCAGTAAGAGAAGCAAATTCAACAGAAAAAGATCTTTCACTGACAACTCCCTGCCTTAGCCATTCCAGTGTCGAGAGAGTGCACAGGGAGTTAGCTGATCTCAACTGTTGTGGTGGAACATGGAGAAAGAGGTAGTTTCTTAGGTCCTGTAACAAGGACTCCAACCACATAGAGCATTAAAGAACAATTGAACAACGCCTAGAGGCAAATAATCTCACATCAGCTCTGTTGTGTCGTCTTCTAGCAGTCTTCTGAATGCAGCACCTATTGGCATAACTCAAGGGATCCATCAGAGCAATGGACAGCATTAATCCTTTTATGATAGATATTGTATATCAGTAGATACTAGGTGGGCATGGAAGGGACCAAAAATCACTGTGTGTCTTTTCAGGCCTGTCCAGCGTTGGCAACAAATCACTGGATTTCAATTAAATCATCTTCCAGGTATACCTCTTAGGCCACACTGAAGGGAATGGATATATAGTCTTCCATCTGATCATCTCCACAATAAAGCTAGGAAATTTGTCATCAAGTCCCATCCTTGTTACAACAAACTGTGAGGTGATGGATGAGTTAATGGCAATGATGTTGATTTAATTTTCTTGACCCAGCTTATGTTTCTGATCCTCACAAATGCACATGAAGACTGCAAAATTTTCCACAGCAGATTTTAATCCCTTGAAACAGACAAAGCAAAAACCGCATTTTCAGAAAGGTGGACCCATCCCTTCTCCACCCTAGAGAGAGAGTTATTTTTCTGTATAAGTGTATTCAAGAGTAATCCTTGCACACCACACCAAAGGAAGATCATGTTTCCTTCCACTCTGCAGTTTCCTTTTGTTAATAATAATTATCAGCCAACACTCAGCTCTCGAGTCTACTGGTGAGAGATGGGCTCTGTCTCTAATTCCGGTCCTCCTCTCCCATTATTGTTTCATTATTGACTTTCAAGTGCAACTGGAAGCCAGAAATGAATGGGAAATTGGAATTGCAAGACTGGTGGGGCAGGTTTTCCCAACCAGTGTTGCAACAGGCAGAAAATAAATAAAATTTAAAAATACCATTTATCAAGAGTCGGGTCCTTCTAGGGTCACTGTGCACATATGTCACAGATCTTGGATAGCAGCAAAAAAAAAAAAAAACATCCAAAAAACCCACTTGGTTGTCTTTCAAGTTTTAAAAGTGGCCTCCCTTGCTGCATCCCGTGTGTCAGCCTGAATTGAAATGGCTCCAGAACTGGCCAGCAATTGTCTGAGATTCTCCTCCCAAGTGGAACCAAACTGAAAATACTCCCCCCTTCCCCTCAATAATTCAGTTGGGACAGTCAAAGCAGCACTTTTTGGGAGAGACTCTCAATTAACAAGTTGCCGGCTGACAAGGCGAGCAGAACTCACTCTGAGTCAGAGAAAGCTCTTCTCAAAGTGACTGTGCAGCCACAGTGCCTCTGGGATTTTTGCTTCCAGTGACTGAAGCCATAGTCCTGACCCCTGAGGAAACCCTCAAGCTGGTAGTACATGAACAGTTCTGTCAGATCTTGCCACTAGGACCCCAGGAGTGGGTTGTAACTGCACCAGGCAGCCAACCTGGGGACTGCAGAGTGTTTGGTCAAGAACTCCCTGGAGGCTGAACTATACTGTGGGGTGCCCCTCTCAGCCTGAAACAGGAGAAGTGGGTCTGTTTGGCATCCCCCCTGCAAGGTGTTGGGCTCTTGGAAGAAGGGACAACCCAGGGGTTTATGAGGGCCACAGGAAATCCGTTTTGTGGGCTGGGGCAGCCCCCCAGCTAACACGATACCCTCTCTGTGGGCGACAATCCCCAAGGGGAGCAGTTGGGCAGGGATTGAAGGGGCCCATGAGAGAAGAGCAGTTGATAGGAACTGCAGAAGCTGCTTCCCTGATGAAAACAATTATTGACCACATGGGAACTAGTACAACCCTATGGGAAGGAAGGAACCTGATCTGCTTCACTGGTGGGAAAGAGGGCCATAGCCACCACTCCTGTCCCAGTCTGGAATATGACAATGTGGTAGCCTGCTACTCCAAGACATCAGCATTCCTTGGGGAGCCTGGTGCTCTAATTGTGCTCATTATAGTCAATATAGTGGAGGTCCATGGGGTGGTCATCTCTGGTTCTGGCTAGACCTCTATACACAGCAGCTACTGGGGCCCCAACATCCTGAAAGCTGGGGGAATGTTGCTTATGGGGTCTGTCCATGGATATTTCCGACTCTACCCCACTAGCAGGCTTAAGCTGTCTGTAAATGGGAGTGCCACGGAATTGGTGTTGGCAAAATAATTGTTTTACCCAGTGGTGCCGGGTGAGATTGGGGCCTAGTAACTGGCCTGCTATAAGAGGCAAAGCAATCCTGCAAGGATCCTAGCCCGCAGGAAGGGTTGATGTACCACTTGGGAAGATCTTGCCCTTTACTAACCCTGAGCTCTTTGGCTCTTCTATCCTGACCAAGAAAACTCACAAGGAGTGTTGCCTTGTCTGGAAGTGATCGCGACTGACAGATAAGGGCCTGGGAACATGGGCCCATAAATCCATGGTCACCCAATGTGACTCGGATCCCACAGATTCACAGACATGACTGCCTGTGGTCACTCGGGCCCTTAGGGTCCTACGGATCCTGAACCAAAACTATTGAAATGAGCATGGAAGGGCACGGCTACTCAGTGCAGTTTGGACATCCCCTTAGGGCCACGCCAGGGTTGCTACCTCCAGCAACCCCAAGGTGGACAACCAGTTTCTCATGAGCTATTTTGACTTTGTGCAAGAGCAGCAAAACAACAGGAAGTTTAGCCATCTGTATGGGCAGCTTGCTGGGGTAAACAGGACCCTAGTGGATGCAATACAGGATGCGCAATGCCCTCACTTAGAACTGGAAGGAGGTGTCCTGGTTTGGGTGGTCAAAGAATGCCAAACAGGGAAAGGTCAGTCACAACTACTAGTCCCCAGGTTCTTTAGGCACAAAGTCCTCAGACTGGCCCACAAAATACCATGATTTGGACAACTGGGGATGGAAAAAACCGAGGAATGAATATTGTCTCATTTCTTGGCCAAAGTAGGAGTACATCAAGAGGTCATGGACTATTGCAACTCTTGTCCTGAGTGCCAGCTGCTGAGTGCCAAAGCTACCAAAAGCATGCCTCTGAGTCCTCTTCCCTTGGTAAACACTCCATTTGAACTTATTGAGAGAGATTTCATTGGGCCCTTTGAACCGACACTCACGAGATGCTGCTACATTGTAATCATCATGGATTATGCCACCCAGTACCTCAAAGCCATTCCCCTGTGGTCAATTTTGGCCCAGGAAGTTGCTGATAAATTGCTCGGGTAGACGTCCGCAAGGTGAGCTGAGTGAGCACAGGATCATCTTCATGTCAAAGTTACCACAAGAAATTTACTCCCTACTTGACAAAATCCATAAGAACCTCAGTGTAACACCCCCAAACAGGTGCGTTAGTGGAATGTTTTACCTGGACTCTCAAAGGAATGCTGTGCAAGTGTGTCACAGCTGAATCCCACAACTGGGACCAGCTGCTGCCATGCCTACTATTTGCTATCAGGAAGGTGCAATCTTCCACAGGGTTCTGCTCCTTTTGAGTTGGTGTGTGGAAGGTGGTCCTGGGGAATTCTGAACCTGGTGCAGGAAGCTTGCCGGGACCAAAGGACCAAGGCTGAGAAAGTTGAGCACAGCGTGTCCTCAATCTACGGGAAAAGTTAAAAGTTAAAATATCAGAGTTTCTAAAAAAATCTAGATACTTTCCTAATACAGAAAGGCATTCAACACATGGGAACTATTTTGGACTTAATTAGGATAGACAAAGATGAATTAATCACTGGACTGGAAGTCAGTGGTTGCCTAGGGATCATGACCTATTTACATTCAATATGGGCAAACAGAGGACAGTCCCAACCAGTAATTATATGTAATTATATATATAGATATGCCTTTATTTTAACTTGAATTGATTGATAGTTCTGGGGTAAATTATACTGAGTCCAGGACCTGTATTGCTACAGTTTTAAGATAAATAGGGTGGGAATCACTTTTAGCTTTGGAAGCTGTAGGAACAGGCAAAGAATGAAGACAGTGACCACACACAAAGTCATATGTAAGAAATCTTGTCTACGCAGACAAGTAATGTAACAATCACAAACATATAAAACCTAAGAGAGCCCACACACTCTCTAATGTTGTATTCACACTCACATACCTGGTGGATCTCTCAACAGGCGGTCATTCATAGAGGGGTGGTTTCTGCTGGGGTCTGCCCAATCTCTTCCAGGGAACCAGGGAACCCCCTCTTTTATCTTGTTGTTGTGACCACATTTAACACCTTGTGCGTATGCATGAGGGTAACAACCTCCTTTTCTTTATCTGTTTTTCCATACCACATAAATTCTGAGGTGCCCCGTGTCTCATAGGTTGTTCTCTTAATTCCCCTTATTCTCATTAGCATTTACGTAAACATGTTTCCACTGTGACCTGTGGTCAAGGCAGAACTTTCCATGATTACAATCAGGCACCTTGCAGTCTAGACAGATACAGTATGGTCTATTTTTCCAAAACACCACCTATTGGCACATAATTTGCAGTAATCTTGTAACCCTACTGGCGTAGGGTCATTCTTGAGTTACCCACTTATGTCAAGTCTCCTTAAGCCTGAGGCCTTGTTTGGCTAAGCAGATATCTGACAGGCCTTAAAAAGGGGGTTAAAAACAGGCTAACTGACAGATCTCAAAAAGCAGCTGTGAATGGTGAATAATCATTGAATAGGGATGTTTCTAGTTCTGCAGGGATTGGTACTAGGCCCAACACTATTCAACATTTTCATCAATAATGGGGAAGTAAATATAAAATCACTGCTGATAAAGTTTGTGGATG
This sequence comes from Lepidochelys olivacea, assembly GCF_965140295.1. NCBI lineage: Eukaryota > Metazoa > Chordata > Testudines > Cheloniidae > Lepidochelys > Lepidochelys olivacea. The sequence goes on along the minus strand of NC_140413.1, from coordinate 149,226,249 downwards.
GTACAAAAATTGACAGAGAGGTCAGAGCTTAAATGCAGCCGGAGCTGTCTGGAGCACAGCTCCGATAAATATTTTCAGACCCACGGGGCAGAAGCCCCAAGCCCCAGATTGGGGCTCCAGGAAATACTGTATGAGAATTTAAGGCCCAAGAGTGGTAAATAATGAGGAGGACAGGGCAGGTATATAAAGCAGTCTGAATCTCTTGGTAAGCAGGGTCCAAACAAAAGACATTTTAAGACAACCAAATGGAAGGTCATACATCTAGGAACAAGAATGGGCTCTGTGTCCTGGAAAATAGCGTATCTGAAAAGCATTTAAGGATCCTAGAAGACAAGGAACTCAACATGAGATCCCAGTGCAATGCTACGGCGAAAAGGATTAATGCGATCTCTGGATATATAAAGAGAAGAGTAGGGAGTAGGAGCAAGGAGGTGATTTTACCTCTGTGTACAGCATTAGTCAGACCAATACTGGAGTACTGCCTACAGTTCTGTTGTCCACATTTTTGACATAACATTGAAAAAGTAGAGAGGGGGGTGCAGAAAAGAGCCACAAAAATTATTCAGGGGCTGAAAAAAATGCTCTTCGGTTAGAGACTCAAAGAGCTCAGTCTGTTCCTCTGATCAGAAAGAAGTTTGAGAGGTGACATGATTCCAGTGAAATACTTTACCAGGGGGAAAGTCAGGTACTGAAAGGTCTCTTTAATCTGGTGGAGAAAGGCATAACAAGAACCAGTGAGTGGAAGCCGAACCCAGACAAATTCAAATTAAGCACACGTTTTTAGCAGTGAGGGTGATCAACCATTGGAACGAACTACCCAAGAGAAGTGATGGATTATCCACCTGTTGATGCCATCAAATCAAGACTGGATGCCTTTCTGGAAGCCATGCTTTAGCCAAACAAGTTTTTGGGCTCAGTACAAAGATAACTGGATGAAGTTCTCTAGTCTGTAATACATAGGCGGTCAAACTAGATGACCTAATGGTCCTTTCTGACCTTAAACTCTATAAATTGTTCAGGAACATTTTACTAAATATCCAGAAAGATATTAGAACCCACAATTGAGAAAACAAGCTATATGCTGCTTTAAAAATAGCTTGGCTTAGAGGGGAAGTGAAAGCAGTTATAAGAAATTATATATAACAAATAGGAAAAAAGGGGGAAGTTGATAGCAAAAAATATAAATTAGAAGCTATAATTATAGAAAATTGATAAGGAAAGCAAAAGGACACAAGGCAAAATCTATGTTCAGCAGCATTAAGGACAGTAAGGAGTTTAAGTAAATTAGGAACATAAGGAATCATGAGTCCTAACAATGTTAAATGCCCATTACTAGCTGGGGAAATGATGGAATAGTCAATAATAATGCAGAAAAGACAGAAGTGTTTAGTAAATATTTCTGTTCTGGCTTTTTCCCAAATACAGATGTATTCATATTGTGAGGAGGAAGTATTTTCCATTCCAATAGAAACCAAGGAGAATGTTTAACAGCAAGTAATAAAGCTAGATCTTTTAAAATCAGGAAGTCTGGATAAATTGCACCCAAGAATTTAAAAAGAGCTGGCCAAGGAGCTCCCTGAACCACTGAGGTATATTTCGTTGCTCATAAGGTTGCTGTGTTAAATTAGGGAAATGAGAAGTTGAGCCTCCACTAAACAATGGGGGACAAAGTGAGTGACCAACTTAATGGCCCTGAGGTTCACTATGTGCTGCTGTAACAGATACTGGGGGAAACACTTTCTCTACCCCCCCCCCGCCCCCGCCTTCCTATACAGCAGCTTTTCTGCTGTGGTCAAACCACAGTTTGGTCTTTTTCAGGACTTGGATAAATGTCTCATATATACGATACAGAATTAAATCACAGAATGAGTGATAATCTATAAAGGAAAATATTTACAATTCTAAATACATGTCGATATACACATATATTCTTAACAGTTTGCTTATAACCTTTAGGGGAGAAAGGTATGAAATCTCCTCAATAACAATGTCAAAAGAAAACATTTTCAGTTGGTCTTTATGTTCAAAAACAAATGACTCTTTATACATGTGCACATACATACATGTCCTTAGGCTATGGCTTTATCCCCTTCTCAGTATCTGCAAGGTGGGATCAGAACCCTATGTTATATATACGAGGCATGCAAGCTCTTCTGAACAAACTAAAGACAAACAGTCTCAGCCCTTTTCTTCAAACCTTTTCCCTTGGGACTCCGCATGGCAATCTGCAATACACACAGCCCACGGCCAATCTTCAGTCCTCTTCCTCAGGGGGTAAAGAGAGCTGCAGTCCGGCTCCAATAAAACCTGGCACACTCTCTGAAACGAGGCCAGATTCCATTGATCCCTAGGACTTCCCTGCCCTGCTCCACTGCTGAGTAGTCCCATCAAGCCCCAAGTACATCCATTCAGAGTTTCCTCACCCAGCCTCTTGCCGGGCTCATCACCCTAGATGGAGTTTTCCCATGTTGTTCCAGATAGCTACTGGGCATGCCCAATGTTCATCTCACTCAGCTTCTGGATTGTTCTGGCACATTCCCACAGCGTCCCCCTGGCTGGCTACGGGAAGTCTGCTGGCACACAGAGCACTCCAAAACAAAACATGGAAACTGTATTTCACCCCATTGTTTACTCCGCTATTTCCATGACTATATGCTGAAATGCAATGGGTTACACTACTAAGCCACACTCAGGTTTAAGTCCTGACCTTAATCTCCCACTTACCTAGCAAGGGCTGGGAACGTTCTGAAGGCAGAACACTCATCTTTAGGGGCACCTTGTCACTGAGTAGCACCACGGGCTGGTCAATCAATACAGACATTAGCAGAGCTCTAAAACGTGTTCCCAGAAGGGGTTGACTATAGCGATATATAGCTAGAACGGACAAAGGGCTCAAGCCTTGCTTCCCTTGCTCAGGATCTGTACCCCAAGATGCAACTAGATTTTCCCCTACTTGGAAACATGTTGCAGGGGCTTATCCCAGACTGAGCTTGTGTGATGCCTGGAGAAACAAGGATATCAACAAACGGAGAAGAGAAAGAAATGTGATCTACTAGAAAGATAGAATTGGACCGGTAGCTTTCACTCATATGTTGAAACACAGGGAACTGTAGCCTGTTGCAGAGAGTAGTGAAATTAAATTGGTGCCCAGTGGATTTGGAGACTACAGAACTAGCCAAACACACTTGTTTATTTTCCACTTTGTCTTAACAATCGAGCCTGACTTTGGGAATGATAGTGTATGGATTCTTGCTGTGCTCTTTCTATTCCATTCAGCTAGGCTATTCAGTGGACTCCTTCTGTACAGTCATCCTTTGAAAATTACTGTTAAACCCTGACCCTCTACGCTCACTCCAAGAGGAAACTCTTTCAATCTGTTTTTGATGTTCTCTTCCTCTCCTCCTTTCAGGCCGTGCTCTCCACCCCAGAAGGCAGGCACGCTGCCAATCCACCAGCCTGCCCCACTCCACAATAAGTGTTATAAACAAAAGAATGCACAAAAAGGAATTGTTAACTGGATTGGCAGCTGGTAGCAAGTTGTTTTTTTTTAATTGTGAGTGTTTGTGTGTATGTGTTCCAGAGAACATTCTATTCTATGTTATTCAGGTTCTTATACCATGCTTTGGCCTTATGGCCCAAACTGTTACTGGTCAGGGTACATCTACCACAAAGCACAGAGAAGGTAGCAGAAATGGCTTATGTACTGAAAAATGTACACTCTTCTTCCTTTAAGTTCCTCCCCTGTCAAAAATAGATTCATTGTGGGCAGATAAGATAGGATAGGACGCTGGGAAACTACTTCTCCACCCAACAGGCTGACAGATGCCTCCATCTTAAGAGAGAGCTGAACATTTTCTCAACAGTTAGGTTCATTTACAGGGCCAAATCCTCAGCTGGTGTAAACTGGGGCAGCTCCATTGCAGTCAAGAGAAGAGCTTGCAGCCGGCAATTCAAGTAATGGCTGCAGAGTAGCCCTAGAGCTGTGGTTTCCAACCTGCAGCCCAATCAGCACACAGCTGCGGCCCATATATATGACATTCTCAGAGCCATACAGGTAGTAGTGTGGATGCGGCCCACATAACACACAGAGAGCTGCATATGCAGCCCACAATGGTAAATAGGTCGAGAACCACTGCTTTAGAGAGAAGATTCCATTCCTTAAACCCCTATGCATATCCACTTTCTCAATGGCTCAAATACAGACTTGTCGTTATTTTAACTTCATGAAAGTCAATGGGCCAGATCACCAGCTAGTGTAAGTCAGAAAAGAGCCATTGACTTAAATGAAGCTAAAATGATTTCTACCAGCTGGGGATCTGACCCCTTGAAGAGGTAGGGCAGCCATTCCCCAAGTGCACAGACTGCTGCTCTGACCCTTCTGGAGGTCTGGCCCTGAATCTGCAAAGAAACAGAGTTGTTTGTTTTCCAAAGTGCAATTGAAGCTCTTAGTACAGTTGAATGTAATTATTTCTTTTTAAGTGCAATTTTGTGCAGTTAGGTTAGTTCCCTCTGCTCTCAAATTGTAACATGCCTGACCTAGCGTCAGATATTCAATATAGTCCAGCGAGACATGCTTCAGCTGGCAGTTAAACCCTGGTCAGTCTCCCTTGATTATTAATATACAATATGCTGGTCTGACTCCACCAATGTGTAGCTTAATTTACATTAAACAGATTCTAACAACTACATTGGCCTTTGGTTGATGTATCTCATGTGTTGTAACTGCCACAAAGTTATAGTCTGAACTGCCTGCACAGACATGAAATAAGCAATTGGCAGCTAAACTAAGGCCGTTCCAATGCATAGGAGGGAGGAGATAGGGAGCTTGTGCAAAGGATCATCATAGAACAGTGCTCTGCAGGGATGCAATGTGGGATGGGGTATGGCAGTTATACAGATCGACCATGCAGTCTCCTTTCTGTACAGGTAGGAAAAGGTCTTGCAGTCCCGAGATTACAGTAGGGGCTGCAGAGTAGCCAAAGATAGAAGATTCCATTTCTTAAACCCCTACCCACCTCCAGTTACTCAATGGCCCAAAGACAGACTTGTCTTGCTTCTTTGTTTGCCACCACAGCATGGACAAATACTTATGCTTCGGCTATTGCACATATATATACCATTGGCCATCATTCAGCGAGGATGAGAGAACAAGGTCTGTGTGCAAAGGTTCAAGTGTGTGACCAGCCATACAGAATGACTGTCCTCAGTCCACAAATGTTTCCGCTTGTGTTGCACACTGAGCCTCAGGAGTTTCAGTTTTTATAAACCCATTAGTGCTAATAACAGGTTTCAGAGTAACAGCCGTGTTAGTCTGTATTCGCAAAAAGAAAAGGAGTACTTGTGGCACCTTAGAGACTAACCAATTTATTTGAGCATGAGCTTTCGTGAGCTACAGCATACCGTGCAGGATGCATACCGTGGCGGTCACGAAAGCTCATGCTCAAATAAATTGGTTAGTCTCTAAGGTGCCACAAGTACTCCTTTTCATTAGTGCTAATGGAGGACATAAAAAACATTAGCAATGGACAGCCCCTAACAGTCCCTGGCGTATTGACCATACTGGTAATGGCTCAGCTATCCCTCGTACATTGGACCACAGACCCCACACTCTGCAAACTGCATTTTGAGCATTTTTCTTTTCTTATTTTGCACAATCAGAGAATATTTCTTTCAGACCCGGGCAGTTAAATGAGTTCTCCATGCTGTTGTCAGAGTCAGGAAAAAAAAAAAAAAAAAAAAAGCTGATTAGCTGGTGTGCATAGCGAGCTCTTTGGCTGATTATGGAAGTTTTTCATCTTTTCATCTCATGTGCCTCCAAACGCTTCACTTAGCTTTGCTTGGCCCAGGAGTGCTGACTCACCATTACCCCACACGGAGGCTGGCTACACTGAGCAAAAGGCCTGTTCTCGTGGTGGAGGTCCCAGATCAGAAAATGATAAAATATCAGGCTTTTTTTTTTTAAATAAGCACATCATATTTCATTAACAAGTTGCTTGTAAAATGCAGTGTTCATCATGAATATCTGATGGGTCAATCTAGCAAGGATGGTGTCAGCATTGATTTCATTTCTCTTTCTCTGGGTGGGAATTCTGTAGGCTTTCCTTGTGTACATGGGGTTATTTTTTGACCGTCAAGTGTAAGACCCTGGTGAACCACTAAGGATGATCTCAGACCTTCCCCTTTGGAATTCATTCTTTTATACCGGTGGTTTTCAACCTGCGGTCCATGGACCCATGGCTGTCTGCAGGCTCGGTCTCAGATTTCCAAAGAGGTCTGAACCTCCATATGAAATTTTTTAGGGGTCCACAAATAAAAAAAAGTTGAACACCACTGCTTTATACCATTGAATTATTCAGTGTTTAGGTTATTAATAATAATACCTTGCATTGTGTTACTTCCATCTAAGGATCTCAAATCACTTTACAAACATTAGAGACTGTCAACTTGAATTGTATTTTGACACTAATTTTTAAAAATTCCACTTTGACAGATCCTTCTTTAACATGTCCTGAATTTTTTTTAAATTCTTTAAAAAGAAATTGATAAAGGTTTTTCTGCTCTGCTATTAATGTTTATAAGGGTCTTCTCCAAGAAGGAGAGAGAGTATACAAAAGGCAACAGTAACACTGACTATATGCAAAGTGCTGTCAAATGCAAGAAATGAATGAGCTGGGAAAAAGATATTGAACAATTATTTGTGTAACTTTTTTCAATAATAGCTTGTTTAAGTGTTACTTTTAACTATCCAATGTACAATATCTTAGAGATTTGATTTTCAAGCTGGTGGTGACCCAATGAAAATTAATAGAACTATACCAATTTACACTAGCTGAGAATCTGGCCTATGAGTCCAAGCTATTACTGCATTAAACCTCTTGGGTTTAAGCAAAGCCTCAATTTTCTTGGGTTCTTTGTAATAATTACTTCTCCATAGTTCAGCAAGGCTATTAGTGTTATAACTTCTTGTTCTTGCCTGAGCTCTGCTTCCCCTTTTGTTCTGCTAGCATTGTTAATGGAACTTTTCTAGGTTCCTGCATTACTGCATGGGTATTCTTTTGCAATTATATGTAGTAATCCCCCAGGACCTGAGAAAACTTGTTTATTCTCTGTTACAATAGTGTTTTTGTCAAGTTCTTTTTTCCTTTTGTTACTTAATTATGCTCATTTCTTTGCTTGTTTGGTAACTTAGTACCCACAGGGTAGCAGCATCCATGACATAAATGTCTATGGGGCATGGCTTCTTTGTAATTTACCAAGAATTCACATCTATTGGTGGTTTGACAGAACTGCTCTCTCTAGATAGCCTTCTATTGTGCAATAGGATTTCATTTCATTTACTTTGCATGAACTCTGTTACCACTGGGCAGTTTACCTGAGCCTGTTTTAAAATGGCACATGTGGCCTTTTGTCATTTGTAATTTTACAAATACTTACCCCTGATATTTGAAGGACATGTTGACTCCTGCAACAAACAATATTGTTTTCTTCTTCACTGTTCCCAGGACACCCTGCCAGTATGGTATGGCTTATTTAACCCTTTGTGTTGTAGCTCATCTTTCCTGCAAGTCTATGGAGTGTTGTATGCCCTACAGCCAGCATCTTGTCCAGTCTGCCATTCTGATTTTTCTGACTCATACCATAAGAACATAAGAATGGACATACTGGGTCAGACCAAAGGTCCATCCAGCCCAGTATCCTGTCTACAAACAGTGGCCAATGCCAGGTACCCCAGAGGGAGTGAACCTAACAGGTAACGATCAAGTGATCTCTCTCCTGCCATCCATCTCCACCCTCTGACAAACAGAGGCTAGGGACACCATTCCTTACCCATCCTGGCTAATAGCCATTAATGGACTTAACCTCCATGAACTTATCCAGTTCTTTTTAAAACCCTATTATAGTCCTAGCCTTCACAATCTCCTCAGGCAAGGTTGACTGTGCACTGAGTGAAGAACTTCCTTTTTGTTTTAAACCTGCTGTCCATTAATTTCATTTGATGGCCCCTAGGTCTTATATTATGGGAACAAGTAAATAACTTTTCCTTATTCACTTTCTCCACACCACTCATGATTTTATATACCTCTACCATATCCCCCCTTAGGCTCCTCTTTTCCAAGCTGAAAAGTCCTAGCCTCTTTAATCTCTCCTCATATGGGACCCGTTCCAAACTCCTAATCATTTTAGTTGCCCTTTTCTGAACCTTTTCTAATGCCAGTATATCTTTTTTGAGATGAGGGGACCACATCTGTACGCAGTATTCAAGATGTGGGTGTACCATGGATTTATGTAAGGGCAATAAGATATTCTCCATCTTATTCTCTATCCCTTTTTAATGATTCCTAACATCCCGTTTGCTTTTTTGACTGCTGCTGCACACTGCGTGTATGTCTTCAGAGAACTATCCACGATGACTCCAAGATCTTTCTCCTGATTAGTTGTAGCTAAATTAGCCCCCATCATATTGTATGTGTAGTTGTGGTTATTTTTTCCAATGTGCATTACTTTACATTTATCCACATTAAATTTCATTTGCCATTTTGTTGCCCAATCACTTAGTTTTGTGAGATCTTTCTGAAGTTCTTCACAGTCTTCTTTGGTCTTTACTATCTTGAGCAGTTTAGTATCACCTGCAAACTTTGCCACCTCCCTGTTTATCCCTGTCTCCAGATCATTTATGAATAAGTTGAATAGGATTGATCCTAGGATTGACCTTTGGGGAACACCACTAGTTACCCCTCTCCATTCTGAAAATCTACTATTTATTCTTACCCTTTGTTCCTGGTCTTTTAATCAGTTCTCAATCCATGAAAGGATCTTCCCTCTTATCCCATGACAACTTAATTTATGTAAGAGCCTTTGGCGAGGGACCTTGTCAAAGGTTTTCTGGAAATCTAAGTACACTATGTCCATTGGATCCCCCTTATCCACATGTCTGTTGACCCCGTCAAAGAACTCTAACAGGTTAGTAAGACATGATTTACCTTTACAGAAACCATGTTGACTTTTGCGCAACAATTTGTGTTCTTCTATGTATCTGACAATTTTATTCTTTACTATTGTTTCAACTAATTTGCCCGGTACTGATGTTAGACTTACCGGTCTGTAACTGCCAGGATCACCTCTAGAGCCCTTTTTAAATATTGGTGTTACATTAGCTATCTTCCAGTCATTGGGTACAGAAGTTGATTTAAAGGATAGGTTACAAACCATAGTTAATAGTTCTGCAATTTCACATTTTTGAGTTCTTTCAGAACTCTTGGGTGAATGCCATCTGGTCCCAGTGACTTGTTACTGTTAAGTTTCTCAATTAATTCCAAAACCTCCTCTAGTGACACTTCTGTCTGTGACAATTCCTCAGATTTGTCACCTACAGAAGATGGCTCAGGTTTGGGAATCTCCCTAACATCCTCAGCCATGAAGACTGAAGCAAAGAATTCATTTAGTTTCTCTGTGATGACTTTATCGTCTTTAAGTGCTCCTTTTGTATCTCGATCGTCCAGGGGCTCCAATGGTTGTTAAGCAGACTTCCTGCTTCTGATGTACTTAAAAAACATTTTGTTATTACCTTTTGAGTTTTTGGCTAGCTGTTTTTCAAACTCCTTTTTGGCTTTTCTGATTACATTTTTACATTTAATTTGGCAGTGTTTATGCTCCTTTCTATTTACCTCACTAGGATTTGACTTCTACTTTTTAAAAGATGCCTTTTTATCTCTCACTGATTCTTTTACATGGTCATTAAGCCACGGTGGCTCTTTTTTAGCTCTTTTACTGTGTTTTTTAATTTGGGGTATACATTTGAGTCTCTATTATGGTGTCTTTGAAAAGTGTCCATGCAGCTTGCAGGGATTTCACTCTAGTCACTGTACCTTTTAATTTCTGTTTTACGAACCTCCTCATTTTTGCATAGTTCCCCTTTCTGAAATTAAATGCCACAGTGTTGGACTGCTGAGGTGTTCTTGCCACCACAGGAATGTTAAATGTTATTACATTATGGTCACTATTTCCAAGCGGTCCTGTTATAGTTACGTCTTGGACCAGATCCTGCGCTCCACTCAGGACTAGATCGAGAGTTTCCTCTTCCCTTGTGGGTTCCTGTACCAGCCGCTCCAAGAAGCCGTCATTTAAAGTATCGAGAAATTTTGTCTCTGCATTTCATCCTGAGGTGACGTGTACCCAGTCAATATGGGGATAATTGAAATCCCCCACTATTATTGAGTTCTTTATTTTGATGCTTCTCTAATCTCCCTTAGCATTTCATTGTCACTATCACTGTCCTGGTCAGGTGGTTGATAATAGATCCCTACTGTTATATTCTTATTAGAGCCTGGAATTACTATCCATAGAGATTCTGTGGAACATGTATATTCATTGAAGATTTTTATTTCATTTTATTCTACATTTTCTTTCACAAAAAGTGCCACTCCCCCCAGCACGAACTGTTCTGTCCTTCCGATATATTTTGTACCCCAGAACGATTGTGTCCGATTGATTGTCCTCACTCCACCAGGTTTTCTGTGATGCCTATTCTATCAATATCCTCCTTTAACACGAGGCACTCTAGTTCATCCATCTTATTATTTAGACTTCTAGCATTTGTGTACAAGCACTTTAAAAACTTGTCACTGTTTATTTGTCTGCCCTTTTCTGCTGTGTCAGATTATTTTTTATGTGAATGTTTCTCATCTGATCTGGCCCATACTTTATCCTCTTCCATCCTGTCCTCTGACTAAAACCTAGAGAATCTCTATCAATAGACTCTCCTCTAAGAGAAGTCTCTGTCCGATCCACATGTGCCTCTGCAGCAATCGGCTTTCCCCCATCTCTTAGTTTAAAAACTGCTCTGCAACCTTTTTAATGTTAAGTGCCAGCCGTCTGGATTTGCTTTGGTTTAGGTGGAGCCCATCCTTCCTGTATAGGCTCCCCCTTTCCCAAAAGTTTCCCCAGTTCCTAATAAATTGAAACCTCTCCTCTCTTCACCATCGTCTCATCCACGCATGGAGACTCTGAAGCTCTGCCTGCCTGGCCCTGCGCGTGGAACTGGAAGCATTTCTGAGAATGCCACCGTAGAGGTCCTGGATTTCAGTCTCTTTCCTAGCAGCCTAAATTTGGCCTCCAGGACGTCTCTCCTACCCTTCCCTATGTCATTGGTACCTACATGTACCATGACCACTGGCTCCTCCCCAGCACTACACATAAGTCTGTCTAGGCGCTTCGAGAGATCCGCAACCTTCGCACCAGGCAGGCAAGTCACCATATGGTTCTCTCAGTCATCACAAACCCAGCTATCTCTGTTTCTAATGATCGAATCTCCCATTACTAACGCCTGCCTTTTCCTAATGACTAGAGTTCCCTCCCCCAGAGAGGTAACCTCAGTGCGAGAGGAAACCCCATTATCATCTGGAAGGAGGGTCCCAACTATGGGAAGGTTTCCCTCTGCTCCCGTTGACTGCTCTCCTTCCCTGGGCCTTTCATCCTCCTTAAAAGCGCAGGGGCTGTCTGACCGGACGTGGGACAAATCTACAGTGTCCCGGAAAGCCTCATCGGCATACCTCTCTGCCTTCCTTAGCTCCTCCAGTTCTGCCACCCTGGCCTCCAAAGCCTGTACACGGTCTCTGAGGGCCAGGAGCTCCTTGCACCGAATGCACACAGACGCCATCCACCCACAGGGCAGGTAATCATACATGCTACACCGAGTGCAATAAACAGCACAGCCCCTACTCTGCTGCTGGGCTTCTGCCTGCATTCTCTCCTACAGCTACCTAGGTTAAGGATAGGGTTTTTGTTTAAATCAAGAAGTTTTGATTATAGTTTAGTTTAAAGTTTTTAAAGAATGGCAAGTGTACCTCGCCCCCTTTCCAAACTCCCTCTCGAAACTCCCTGTTAGTGGTCCCTGGTCACAAAGCTCCCTGGTTGCTTGCTTACTGCTTTATAAAGCCCTGGCTTTCTTGATAGTCAGGGGGCAGGGCTCAGGCTCAGCCAATGAACAGAGGCTTCTAGATTTCAAACCTTGTTTAGAAGCTCACAGCTTCCAACAGCTACCACAGCAGTTCTGATCATGCCACTGAAGGCTTTTGCTTTGCAGAAGAATAGTTCTCTGGAGTTTTGTGTTCTCACAGCATTATTTTTAAATATTAATTGTGTTGCCATAGCATCTAGGATCCCCAGTCGTGGACCAGGACCCCATTGTGCCAGGTGCTGTACAAACACAGAATAAAATGATGGCCTCCTTCCCCGAAAAGCTTACAAATCTGATTTGCGGGCTAGTATTTGCATGTCTTGAAGTTCTTGTTATATTTAGAACAGTCCAGATCTAAAGCTTCCACTGGATGCATTTTCCTTGTACCTTTTTGCATTGTATTTTGCCATCATTAGAATTTGGTCTTTTATTGTGTCTTATCGATTGTCAGAACAGCAATCTGTCTTACATGAGTGACCCAGAGTTTCTCTCACCCTGGCAACTTGTATGTAATCCTTCCCAGTGGGTTGGTGGCTTGAAGTATTTTCCAGATTGCACAAATAATTGAACAGTGACTAATTTGTCTGCTTCTGACATGTCCTCACTGGCTAATCCATGTGTTGAGTACACAGTATTGCCAGTTGCACGCAGTTAGAAATCATGAGTCAGGACCTAAAACAAATGCTGATACCAGCTTACAAATCATGGTATTTGAAATAATACGTTGGGGTTAGTTTTATTTGTGTTCTGGTGTTGGAACCGTTAGGATTAAAACTTTCAAGCTTTTCTCAGCAACCACAAAGGCTAGAAACTTGCTTTTTAAAAAATGCAAGCTGAGATGCTCACATAGCCATGTGATTCCAGTGGGTAGGGCTTTAAGAAAAATACCAACTGAAGTCAGGTTTCAGAGTGATAGCTGTGTTAGTCTGTATCAGAAAAAAAAAAGAAGAAGAGGAGTACTTGTGGCATCTTAGAGACTAACATATTTATTTGGGCATAAGCTTCCATGGGCTAAAACCCACTTCATCAGATGCATGCAGTGGAAAATACAGTAGGAAGATATATATACACACAAAGAACCTGAAAAAAATGGGTGTTGCCATACCAACTGTAATGAGACCAATTAATTAAGGTGGGCTATTATCAGCAGGAAAAAAAAAACCTTTTGTAGTGACAATATCCCACCTTAAGTAATTGGTTTCTTTACAGTTGGTATGGCAACACCCATTGTTTCAGGTCCTCTGTGTATATATATATCTTCCTATTGTATTTTCCACTGCATGCATCCGACGAAGTGGGTTTTAGCCCATGAAAGTTTATGCCCAAATAAATTTGTTAGTCTCTAAGGTGCCACAAGTACTCCTCAGTTTGTTTACCAACTGATGTGTCACTCACAATGAAAACACCTTTATATCAGTGTGACAGTTTGCCCTCCTCCCCTACCCTCCTCCCAAATGACACTGGATGTGCTGGGATGGCACTGAGTCAGCCTATTCTGCCAGAGTGGGTCTCCTTTACCTGGTCGTGCTGGGCTAGGCTCACAAGCCTCTTCCTGCCAAGCTCACAGGCAGGTTCGCGCCCAGCTGCACAGAGAGACCGAGATCTGCTCTGGAAAGATTCAGCCTTAGGGGCTTGCCCCAGCCCTCTGGTGCCCACTCCCTTTAAGAGGTACAAACCCAAAGGTTTTATGAAATTCACCCCCTCCCTTCTTGCCCCCCGCCAGTTAGAAATTACATAAACTGGGTTATATTATAAACAGAAAATAAATTTATTAACTACAAAAGGTGAATTTTAAGTGGTAAAGAGGTAGCAAACAGAACAAAGCAGATTACCAAGCAAATAAAACAAAGCAGGCAAACTAAGCTTCATTCACTAAAGAAATTTTTTACAAATAGTAATTCCTCATCCTAGATATTGTCTTAGGTATATTCCGTCACAGGCCAGATATCTTTCCAGCCTGGATTAAGCAGTTCTCTCCCCCCGCCCCCCCACCTCGCAGTTCCAGTTCTTTTGTTTCCAGGCTTTTTCAAGTATCTCTTTGGGCGGGGAGGCTGAGGTGAAATGAACTGAAGACCTTGATTGTTTTCCTCTCCCACCTTATACAGGATTTCCATAAGGTGGGAATCCTTTGTTTGATTCCCCCACCTCCGAGTGGAAAAGCTCAGCAGTCCAAGATTGAGTTTAGACAGTGCCATTAGAGAACAGGACCCCAGCGTTCCACGGTGCCCGAGCTCAAAAAGGTAGAGAAATATGTCCCTCTGGCCAAAACCTTGAGAGCTAAGGGTCACCAGGTCTAGGCACTGATCCTCGGAGCCTTAGATGCATGGGATCCCAGTAACGAGTGAGAGAATGTGGAATCAGTCAACGCTACACTTGGCTGATGTGGCAACTCATGGTGTTGGATGCCATCAGGTGGTCGAGGGACATCTACATAGAACACATCACCAGAGATCAGCAATATCAGGCGGGATGAACTGGAGTGCCGATGAGAAGCGCAGTCAAGAAAGTAACAAATACTTTCCTCATAGATTGTATTTTCTAAATGACAACCAACCTAATTCTCAATTACTGAGAGACAATCTCCACTCATTGATATATTTTGCTTTCCACAACCAAATCTCTGTACAACTTTTCATGAGTGATGTACCCAAGTATTCAGATTCTAATATCTAAACTATTGTTAAATCTATACACCTAAATTTGGGTTATTGCTGATTATGTACTCTATGTATCACGTGACTTAAAAATTAACTTTATATCTGTGGATAATCTAAGCACTATATCCAGATGTACAGACACTCTTTTCCCAACCTATGATTATATAACTTTTTTAACATCAGCTTTAATAATATTTTTATATCAGGTGACCAGGTCACCTGACTCTAGTATCACAGCGTCCAAGAGTCAGTGGCAGTATGGAGAGTCCACAGGAAGGCCAAGCTTTTCACAGTCCATTGCCCTCACTGATAGGCCTTCAGCCCTGTCTGGCTTTTCCATTGTTGTACCTGAAGTGTTGGCAGTGGGCGTCACCCAAAAGTAGCGTAGTTGATATACACATCAATAGCCAATATTCCTAACTTCAGATACAGAAATGGTCCAGGCATAGAGATTGGATAATCACATTCAGTAAATCATAACCTTTCCAATGATATCTTACAAGACCCATCTAGCATAAAGTATATCTCAGTTATATCATATTCATATCTTAAGCATATTTTCATAAAGAATATGTAGAACATCGTCACAATCAGTGCAAAGAAGAGTTACTATTTCTCTACCATTTTGAGGCTGCTTGACATCCCAATACTAATCGCAAAGGTTTCTTCCATCAGCCCAGCTTCCTTCTGACTTCACATACGAGTGTCCTAGCAGTGATCCAAAATAAATATCACACAGTGTTTGAATCCTTCCCCACAATGCCCAGGAAGCTGTTGTCCCCAGTTTGCAAAGAGCTAGAGAAGTTCGCCAGGATCTGAAACACAATCTCCTCACTTAAAATATATCAAAATCGTCATACTTGTCCCTGCCTCAGCATGGCTTCCTCAGTCTTTATTTTCTCTCTCTCTTTCAGAGCAGCCAGGTCTGTGCTACTGCCATATTCAGTAACATCAGCCCAACACTGGGCCACAGCTCCAACCATCAGTCAGTGTGGTACGATCAGAGTGACTAGAAGCCTCCTCTTCAGCAAAGACTCGGAACTAGAATAGCAAGACTAAAGTGCATTGGTAGAACAATGCCAGGCCCAGGATTTGAATTGGCAGAGAGTTTTGTGGGCGAGGATAGGTGTGAATTGACAGAGCTGTGGAGAAGCCCAGGGGTGAATTGAGGAACATTCTGCAGAGCTGTGAGAGTAATTTAGGACTGGGATAGCGGAAGCAGGAGGGTTTTGTGGAACCGTGGGTCAGGACTGAGGTGCGTTAGCAGCGTGCTGTGGGGAGTCTAGGACCGGAATAACAGGAGCCGCTGCTGGTCAGGGTAGAGGTGAATTGGCAGGGCTGTTGGGAACTCAATGGGAAGAGCAGAGGTACAGCAGAACTGAAGTGTGTTAGCAGAGCTGTACAGCCAGGGACCCACAGCTGGAGGAGGTTACTGCAGGTTTACAGTGAAGTGTTTTTGACAAAGCTGTGTGGAAAAAACCACCTGCCCTCGATAGCCCAGCTCCAGCTTGTTCTACAGCCCTGTCACTTCCCTGTGTACTGCAGGTGTCACTCTAGAAGGATACTTGGAAGAAAAAGGCTGACATTCCAGAATGATGAATGTCCCTTTCCAATGGTCCTTTATAGGCTCAGCAGTCAGAGCTGGGTCTGCAGCTTTGCTGAGGGCATGTGAGAGCTGTACTGGGGGTGCCAGGTTTGGAAAAGCAGCCAGCAGTTTATGACAAGAACAAAGGGCAGAGCCAAAAAATCCCACCCCTGCCCCAAATCCCTCCCACGCATGAACTGAACTGTAAGGAAATAGAATAATGGCAAAGGTCAGCCCCCAGCAACATTTGGCTCTCTCCACGGTAGTACAAGGGACTCGCAGCCCAACCATGAGCTTAGCCTTCTGTACCTGGTGCGGTACGAAGGGCAGCATGAGCCAAAGCAGCTAACTCTGACTTCTGGGAAGCCTCTCCTCACCCCAAATCAATGTGTTCTCTTTCCTCCACACATTCTAGGCCCCTGGATGAAGGCCTTGCTTGGCAACAGATGCCTAGAAGAAGTGCATGACATATTAAGCATTACGTAGGCATGTGATCCTAAGTCCCTGGCAGTGTCCCAGCAGAGTCATATTCCCATTGCATTCCTTGGACATCTCCCAGATGCTGGTCTGAGAAAGTCACTCACCCAGTATGGCTTCATTGTTCTGGCTGGGGTGTTTCAACACAGCAGGATCTGATTGACCATTGAGTGTGCATTTGTATGTCACCTCGAAGAGAGAAGAGGAGATGGAACTGCTTTCTGTGGACAGCGCATATCCCCATTAAACTCTCCCAGCTGCTGCATCTCTGAGAGCTGGGGATCGGGCCTTTCCAGGTGTGTTGTGTAATCATTTCTTCAGCAAGGCCTTCCAATGGGAGATTGGGGAATGATATCTCATCGCAGCTGAGTGTTTCTCTAATGCGGGGGACGGAAGGAACATCTGAGAGGCTGGTGCAGGGGAGCACACCTGCATGAGCTACCTGCACTGGGTATGCCTGAAAGGCAAGTACTGCACTTTGAGAAGCAGGCTGCACCCTCTACAGGCCTGTGTAATTACAAAAGCACGTCTATTCACTTCAGAAAAATCTGTTGACAGCATCCTTTCTTCCTTCCTTAAAAGCAATACTCACAATGGAAAGTCTGGCTAGAGGTGAACATCCCCACACCAGGATACAGCTCTGCTATATTTAGAAAAGCAGGGATTTTTTTTTGCATCTTTACCAACAGACCACATTGCCTTCACAATCCTTAGGGCAGGTGTCCATTCCTCCTGATGATTCCCTTTTATCCTCCACTTACAATTTTATTACAATGTGATAGGTACTTAGATGCCATGGGTGTGACGTGCTAGAACTGAACAGACCTCCAATTTTCTCCCTCGGTTCATTTTCCATCTGGCCTCACCTGTTAAAATTTCAATCTGAACTCCTCTTTGAGTCTCTTTGCCTTGGACATTTATGAATCAAAGCTGTGGGTTTCCAACATAGTCTATACCTTCCGTTTTTGCCTCACCGCAATCCACATATTTTTCTCCTTAGGAATCTGGGCTGCTGAAAGAAGAATTTCATTTTCCAGCGGTATTTTCAGTCAGTCCCCAGCTCCCTTGATTCCCTGAACACTTATGCAAATAGAAAATGATCTCGTGTGGATTCTGGGATGGCGCCATTGCACAGAGCTGGTGCTTTGCTGGTAGAGTTCAAGAATTCTAATCACAATTAGAATGAGCAGGAATGAAATCTCCTGCCTCCTCTGGGGGTAGAGGGGAAAGGAAGCTGCACTAGCCAGCTCATCCCCAGAATGGGTAGTGTGGCAGAGAGGTGGGCATGGCTCAGGTGCCCAAAGAGAAAATTGTTTCAGTGTTTCCCCAGGTAGCCTCTGCTGTTGGGGATCCCACAGAACTTCAATAATTACAAAGGTACCAGGTACCAGTGCTGCAGTTAAGATTGCATGCCACAATGAGTTTAAGAAAGGAGGTATAAATTCCTAGTGTGGTAAAATAAGATGCACATCGGCTTACACACAGGTTTAGCTGTTATGTCCTTTGAATTTTCTGTCTTTTTTGTGTAGTTTCTCTTCATACACTTTTAATAGAAAGCTTTTGCAATTGGGCTTCTGTTACCGTTTATCTTTGGCAGTCCTGCTTTGCATTGATGACAGAGATCTTATTAAGAACTTTGTCTTATGTAAGCACAAATTGGAAGAAAGATGGATCGTGACTAGATGTGCTGCAACGGGTAGGTTATTTAGCTTGGGCAGGTGTTAATTTGGATTTATGGTCATTTTTAGCTTGTATTCATCATGCCATACTATTTATTTAGCTACTTTTATGGTCCCTATCACCATAGTGTCTGAGCACCAGTATTGACTTTGGCTTGGGAAATGGGAAGGGTTTGCCCATTCCAACATTACTGCACTTTTATGAGTTATTAATAAAACTTGATTCTGGTCTCTCATTTGTCTAATACTACTAACCTGTTCAGAGCCTTGGGAGTAGCAGAATGAAGGGGGTAAAGCCCAATAATATTCTAACTACAGTAGTAGTTGTGACTTCAACCTTTCTTTAAATATAACAGGTGTTGCAAATATAGCTAGTATGTGACATATCGGGGACTCACACACACAAAACAGGTCTATTTTAATATTTTCAAAACTCAACTATAATGAAATACAATATATCCTGTATGATAAAAATTCCTGCTTAACCTCAGGCACTGATACTACATATTCAAGAAACTCTGTGCCAGCCCTGGAAGACATGCAGAGATTATCTCAGTCTACTACAAACTGCAGATTGGAAAAGTCATCAAAGTATGGGGCCTGTTTCTTCAATACGTTTAGGCAAAAAGAGTGGGTGAGAATGAACCATAGGGAACAAAATAAAGAGTGACCAGTGAGTCAATCCATGGATATGAGAAGGAGTTTAGGACGTATACCACAGTAGTTGGAATTTGATTAAGGACTTTGATTTGATGGGGTGTATTCCTTGTGAGATTGAAGTAACACTGGACAGAGCAAGCAGCATTTAAAATACAGACACAGTGTTTGTGAAAAACATTCAGTTGGTGGGAAAAGAGGTTACACTAAAACTTACACACAGAATATCTATGTATTCAGCATTATATATATATATATATCATCCAAAATACTACACTGAAAGAACATTAAGGTTGCAAAGCCAAGCACTCAGAAGTTAGGAAATGCCAGAATAAGTTGCCTGTGCAGTGATCCCATGCTATTTTTCCATAGGACTTCTGCCTCATTCAGTGAATGGATAGCTATTCAATGTCTCCCTTTCAACCTCTTCATTCAATGTGTGGCCTCAGGCCTATTTTCCACACACCATTCAAACCCTGCACTGAAAACAGAATTATTAAACGTCCTCATGAGCCTTTCTATGGTGCTGCCACAGTAATAGCCAAATTTTTCACAAACATAGATTAATTTATCTTCGCAACACACCTATAAGATTAGGTGGTGTTGCTACACCATGTTACAGCTGGGAAATAGAGGCACATCGAGTTTAAGGTCAAAATTGTCAAAATTGCCCATTAATTTGGGGTCTCCAATTTGGGATGTCATTGAGCCTGATTTTCCAGAGTACCTAGTGCTATTTTTATAGCACTTTATATGCTCCGAGTACATCTCCCATTGACTTCAGTTACAGCTAAGAAGGCTCAACAGTTCTGCAAGCTTGGCCATAGGTGTCTTACACTGAGAACCCAGAAAATGAGGAACACAAAGTGAATGGCCACCTGTGAAAAGTCTGGTTCTGGTGAATTGCCCAGCATTACACAGGGACTCTGGGGCAGAGGCAGGGATAGAATCCAGTTCTCCAGGGTAACATTCAGCTGACTTAACCATGAGCCCTTCCTTTCTCTTTCTGCAGTCCCCTGTGCCTCAGTCAATATACACCCTCCAACCAAGAGGTTTCCCTCCAAGCCCTCTCTGAGCTGCCAGTCTTCTACCATTACCTCCTCAGGACCTGAAAGCTAGTTTTAGTGACCAGGTCTGTACAGCTCCTGATGGGGAGGACCTCCTAACAGAACCCCTGCTATACAACCTCCATCAGTGTATGAAGGTGAAGGAGTCCCCCATACTGTGCTGCAGGTTGGTCTGGCTGTCACCACCAGAGTCGGAGACCTCCTGGACTACAGTTGGAGGGACTGAGTGAATCCTGTGACACTAAGCCTGAGCATGGGGCTGTACATCCTATATGTCCCCAGTAATGTGCCCAGGAGGTGAGGGCAACCTTGTGTCCTGCTTCTCTGGCCTTCTTTGGGCCGGTCCTGCAGGAGGGTGCTCCCCATCCACTTCTCACCCCAGGACCTCCAGAACTTTTCATCCCCTGCCCTGTAAGCCTCTCTGGCAGCCCGCAATGGGCAACCTAACTTGGCTGAATGACATCCAGTAAGTCTGCCTCCAAACTGCATCCAGGAAACATCTGTATACAATCATCCTTCATACCATCTACTTCCTCACCATGGTGTCACACCCTGACCTCAGTGGTCTAGTCTGTACTTCACTCTGGTCCCACAGCCCACTGAGGATATCAGCTGGCAGCTCCTTCATGGAGCCATAAGCACAGGTGTGTAGTTGGCATGCTTCACGAACTCCACCGACACCTGTCCTTTCTGCAGTGAGAAGGAGACCCTGGCACACATCTATGTGGAGTGTGTCAGGTTGTAGTCCCTCTTCCAGCTTCTCCATAACCTCCTATTTAGGTTCTGGTTGCACTTCTTCCCACACTTCCTGATCCACTCACACCCCATCTGTGGACCCACAAAGTTGCGAGACCTCCTTGTCAACCTCCTACTGGTGCTGGCCAAGAAGTATCCATCACACCAGAGAAAAAAGCTGGGCAGTAGAAGTGCTCTGTGACTGTGGGCCCTATTTCTACTCCCTTGTTCAATCACATCTCTGGCCAGAGTTCCTCTCAGCACTGTCCACTGACTCTCCAGACACTTTTGACGGGCAGTGGACGCTGTCCGGGGAATCTCTGCTCAGCATCCCCTTCTGGCTGTCTTATCTTCAACCTTTAACCTCACTTCCCTTCTTGTTTTCTCCTTCGTTGTCCCTAGCAATCAGCTGTGGCCTGGGCTTAGGGGTTCCTCCCCCTTAGTTGAGGGGACAGGCCTTTAGTTATGCTTGGGCCTAGACATGCCTGTCCCAGTACTACAAATAGCACATCCCTTCCAACATCTGCAACACACAAAATAGGACTCCTACCAGACAATAGCCTTCTTCATTGCACAGCCCTGATTCATTCCCAGAGCATGGCCTGCCCTCCGCACTGAATGAAGCAGGGGTCCTGTAGAAAATATAATTTATGATAATGTAACTAAAGACTGTGTCGCATACACATGGGAGCTGAATTAATGTTGAATAGAAAGTCGCACAGTTTCCACAGTATGCATCCGATGAAGTGAGCTGTAGCTCACGAAAGCTCATGCTCAAATAAATTGGTTAGTCTCTAAGTTGCCACAAGTACTCCTTTTCTTTTGGCATTTTCTATGTCACTCTGAAATCTTAATGTTCCTTTAATGTAGCTTTTTCATATGTTCTTTCCTTAATTTTGTCAAAAGCAAACTGAAGAAACCCCAAACTGTATAATATAGAAACATATTGGCTGTATCATGGGTCATCAGCAGGACTGAAACCATTAGAGCCACAGCATAGACCTCTACCACTGAAGCTAACAAAGTAACTGATAGCAGTAGAAGGTTGTTATTCTCTATTTGTACAGACAACCTAATTCTTGCATTTCCTAACTGTTCAGTGCTTAACTTTGCAAGTTTGACATTCATTTAGCATAGGAAATTACATTTAAAAAATTAAAAATGGAAAAAATAGAAATTCCATCATATTGACTCCCAACTTGAGTCATCAATAAGTTCCTTAGAGCCACAGTACAGATCTGTGCTTCTTAAGATAATTGAGTAACTAACAGCAGTAAGGTGAAGAACGAACTGTGAGACTGACAGTGGATTTCACAGCTATTTGTTGACAGCACAGGCATATGGAAACTAAGGACCCATGAATTCAGTTCCAGATCCTGTAAAGGAGTATGCTTTAGTGATCATAAATCATTCTGCCCCTGTGCCCCTAGCCAGTCTGTTCCTCCTTCTCCAATACACCCCAACTCCTGCCTCCTTCTCCCCCTCCTATCCACTATCCAGGCCATTTTAAAGGCTCCTTAGTGTAAAGGAGAATGAGATCCCATCTGTTTATGTGTTTGAGTGATATCAAATGGAACCAGTTTGGTAAATGTCATAAATATGGCACATTATACACCTTTTTCCACATGGGTCCAACAGCTGATCTTCTGCCATTCCAAGAGAGTCTATGCAATAATATAGGAAGGTGCACTGCATTTGCTTGAAGTTTTAACAGTAGCTGACAATCTTAGCATGAATTTGATGCACAGAGGGTGACCGTATAAAAATTGCAATTGGTTTAGCTGTGTTATTTTCAAAGTGATAGAGGCCTCTCCCTCTGGAGCACCATCCATTTCAGAAGGCCTTGGAGATGTTACCTCATTCATTTAAATGAGACACCCAGACGTGTGACTGACACAACCATAAATTGTTCAATCTTTGTGCGCGTGGGGGTAAAAGGACTCCCTGTGTTACCCCATGAAGGGCTTGACTGTTTGATATGCTGATGTCAGCTGTTTACCCTCACTTCACTCTGGTTTCTCCACACAGTTCCCTTTTGATACTTTGGCCGCCCCTTGTGAAGTGCCTTCATGCCTTTTCCACATATTCCCCTATATAACTGTTCTCTGGCTCCTCCAGAGGGGTTTACCTTCACCTCAAATACAATTCCAAAATGAAGTATTGACACCAGCAGCCCAAGGCACCTCTATTCAAATGTATGCTCACAGTAGCAAATTGTTTATCCAACCAAGTAACCACCATTTCCCATAGTCTAGATTCTGTTCTCTGTATGTCCCCACATGCGCCTTATTTTAACCTCTTACAAAGTGGCAAGCCTAGGATTTTGGCTCCATTTATAAAATCTAGGGTACCCACTGACCCCTACAAACAGCCACAGAAGGGGAATGAGGGAAGGACTGGCAGTGCCTGTGAGATTTATAAAGGCACCTCTCTGGCCATCTGGCCACATTCCATGGCCAGTCCTGGAGGCCCAGTCACCAATGTGAGCCATTGCAAAAGGAAAATCACTGGCTCAGAACTTTTGTCATGGGAAGGATGTAGCTTTGTGTGTTCTAAAAGAGGGGCTTGGAAAACTAGCATCCTAAATGCTCTCCATTCACTAGCTGCCATGCATTCAAATCCTCAGTGTCTGCTGTGGGCTCTAGGTACCATCCATTTAAGTGATATTGCCTCAAGGAATAATGGGCTCCTGTCCCTATGGAGTACTAGTTATTCCGCCTTATATAAATCAATATCCCTAAATGTGTTCCTTTTAAAAATCCTTATTCCCATTGTCCTGTATTTCAAAGACAACCCTCTTTTCCCTCCTCTAGAAATAGATCTAGATATCTCTTGAGCTCTTTTCTTCAATTGCTACTTGCAGTAACTTATTCCATTAATTGCTTACATCTTGTAGGGGGTAGTTCTGCCTGTGCTTCTTCATTTACTCATACCTTCTTCGGTTTCCTTAGGCTAGCAGTAGACCATTGCACAGTCTCTTATTGTGCTGTTGGTCATTTTCACCCCAAATCAGCACACCATCTATAGTCAGGTCCACTACATCCAAATCTACAAAGATTGGGGTACGATACTTGCTGCAGCTCAGGCCCCGAGGCAATCCCAAAAGGAAATTGCTTAAACTTACTTCTATCAAAAGGGGACATGAAGGCGCAGATATTTGCCTGTTCTGTATCAACCTGGACTTGACAAAGCCATTGGCTTGCATCGGAACCTGAAAATACTCTTGCATTTTGGAGTCTAGACACACCCTCCTCAACTGTTTTTGGGGGATAGGCATTAGCATTTGAAGGTCTTATCTAAGTCTTTGGTTCTATACAGATCTTTAACTGGTTAGTTTGGTTACTGTGAGCTTGATGTTAACTCAGGCACCAGATGTCTATATTCACTCAGTAACACCTAATTTTACCATCTGGTCAAGTTCAATTTTGACTATCTCACAGTGCTAATGGGATTTTACTTGGTCACATGTACACACAATTTTATATATGTAGTGTACACTGGAATTCATATCAATGAGATATATTATATTCTTAATCCAGCCCAGTGCATTAAAAACCTTCAGAAGTTCTTTAAGAACATGTTTTGCATCTTGTTCATTACACAAAGTATGTGCCTGCATTTGCAGACTTCAGTTCAACTCAAGCATACATAGGACCTCATGTCCCACTATTTCAAACTCTGGAGTGACATTTTGTCCTTGTACTAACGTGCCTGTGGAGGTTTGCCATTGAACTGTTTTTGTGTCCCGCTATATGAAACACGCTTGCTCTTTCGTATTTTAACTTTTGACTCTTAACTCCAGTACCAACCTCTAACTTGAAATTCACTTTTTATTCATCTAGTTTCAATATCACAATCCAATCTGTGGTAGAACCTTCCTTTCTAGATTTAGTAAGAGGCCCAACAAAGAACTTTGGTTTTGCATCATTATCATCACCAAAACTTTGTCCCCCAACCGTATATTTATGAACAGATTTTGGTTTTGTCTCTTTTCGCAGCCCATGCTGTTGTGAGCAACACCCATTCATAAATGGTTGCTTTTTATTGCAAGTGTAACATCACACCTCTTTTGTTGGACTATTGCTTTCTGCTGCGACTGCTTCCACACTTATTGCAAACAAGAGTGGTCTCTGCACTTTGTTTCCCCTTGTATTCTGCCTTTATGTTTTGGCATGCTTTTTTAATTAGATGCACTTCAGTTCTTCACTGCTTTTTAACACTTCCATTTGGGAAACACAGATTTCACTAGCCCTGCAAACATCCACTGTTCTTTACAAAGTCAAGTCTATTTCTAGCAATAACCTTGCTGTGATCTGGTTAAACAGCACAAATAATTTAGTCTCAAATAGATCAACTGCCAACTGTCCAAATGCACACTGCTTAGCTTTAGTACATGGTCTGTAAAATAGCGGTCAGTGGTGTCACGGGGCATCTTGTCTCTTGTGAAGGACACATGTATTTCCCAAGTGACATTTTGGAATAGTTTCTGAAGGACTATCTAGTGGTTTGTAGTCTCCTTTGTGTT
The DNA here is from genome assembly GCF_965140295.1 of Lepidochelys olivacea. Taxonomy (NCBI): domain Eukaryota; kingdom Metazoa; phylum Chordata; order Testudines; family Cheloniidae; genus Lepidochelys; species Lepidochelys olivacea. Next base: position 149,200,911 of record NC_140413.1, on the reverse strand, counting down.
CCCCACTGGAATGCATTGTAGATCTCCAGTGGGTCTGCCACACATATTAGTGGATAATTCCTCCACCTTGCTATTTCTCTGACACCATTTGCTTCTAGAAAAACTCAGAACCACCACACCCACTTCCTCCATTCCCCTTTCAGGATTCCTTTGAGGCTGAGGGATTCATGTGGCCTTATTTGGTCTGACCCCATATACTAAAGGTGTGACAGCCAGGAGGGGTGGTAAAACAACTCCCATCACACTCAACGAGCCCTCTGGTGGACTTTGGTGCAGAGCGAACATCCTAGCGACGGGATCTTTGAGGACCCAGCCCTACTGCCTCAAACTGAAGGAGCCACATTGACGCAATATTTTACCTTTTAAATGACAAGGTTCTGCAGTTAAATTTCCATCCCTGGGGTGCAAGTGAATTTAACTAGGACATATTCTCCAGTTCCTGCTTCTAAAATTAGATTTAAATCAGCAAATCATCCAGCTGGAACAAGCTATTTACAGCTGTACCTGAAGCTCTGATAAGATAATGGATAGGTTGTAAATACCTACCATGCTATGTTGCCTTTGGCTAGTGTTTAGGGATCACAAATAAACTGGATGGCTCTGAGTATTGAATAACATCACACGGGGTCCAGTCAGGAGCTATGAGCTAGTATTCTGGTGGGATTTTTTAAAAAAAGTTGGAAGTCTCCTGGGCACTTTGTATGCATAATTTAAATGGCATGGTGAACAATGTATCAGTTTGTGTTACAGCTGGATTTCAATGCAGGGGAGCAGCGTGGACTTTTCATTAAATAGATATATATTTTAAGTGAGGTTGGCCTGACATTTATTGGAGTTGTAGAGTTAGGGAAGGGAGCGAGGGGCGAAGAAAAAATATTTTAGAATGGTGGAAGCAAATAACAAGGAAGGCTTGCACGCATATCTGGGAGAAGGAAAGGAACCTTTGCCCCTTCCTCTTCCCTCACCTAAAACAAAGCTCTCTGCTTTCAGATAGTCCAAGTGGGAGCGGGGCTGGCCTCACCCATCCCGAGGGCTCTACATGGGGGGTTCTGTTCTATAGACCCCTGTGAGGCCTCTGGGGGAGATAGTGAGGCTGTTTGGGCTGCCCTGACATGAGCAGACCCCCAACTCTAGGACTTTTCTATCTCACTAGGATGATGTGGCATCAGTGTTCTCCCAGTGCCCAGCCAAGACAGGATCCCTGGTTGTGGCTCATTCCACCTAACACAGCTCTAATGCTGACTGGTTGGGGGATACTAACCCTACCATGTTCTGTTTGTATCTGCCATACTATTGATAGGTTGTCCCCATTCCTTAACAGAAGGATTTGCAATCTAGGGGTACCTCTGGGCCTCAATAATTCCTGGACCACCAAGTGGTTAGTGGTGCTCTATTTCATCTACATTTGGCACAGCTGCTGCCATCTTTTCTCTGAGATGTAACCCTAACCACAGGCACCCACTGGATTGGATACCATAAAACTCCATCTAGGCTAGGGGATCACTTGTAAGCCACCCACAAGCTGCACCCAGTGTAGAGTACAATGGCCTATTTGCTTAATGGTGTTAGTCTAAGGCGGGGAGGGGTCATATTATAGCCAGTGCAGCCTCTAGAACATGGGTACCTGTACATTTGACTGCAAGAGAGTCAGACTCTGTTAAGCTTTGGGGCACCCTGCAAAGCTCACCAGGTGCTTGCCTCATGTGATGACTCAGGTATGTTTTCTATGTAGGGGATGGGCTGGTCCTGTTTTCTGTTATTAATTTATATTGCTGTGGTTACATAGATACATGCAAGCTGAGGAACTGAAAAATAAGCTCCTATTTCATTATTATTAACAGACAGATGAGGTGGTACTTCCCCGCCCCTCCCATGAAACCACAATAATGTTCAGCTGAACCAATCCAGTTCACATACCCTGATACAATTAGTTATCTGCAGGTGGTGTAAACTGCTTCATGACCAAGGACCCATTAGGGGAAGTTACTAGCATCTGCTGTTGATTCTCGTCTCAGCATATAGCTAGAAATAGAACCAAGCCAGGCAATCAGGAAACCCAGAGTGCTTTATAAGAGACAACATGGGCTAACAGGTAGCATACCAGGCTTAGAGTCAGGAGACCTCACTTCTATTACTAGCTGTGCTATTGAGCAAGGTGCCTCAGTTTACCCTCCCACCCTTTGGCTGTCTTGCCTATTTAGGGATTAAGCTCTTTAGGTCAGGGACTAACTCTTACTATGAATTTGTACTGTGCCTTGAAAAGTGGGACCCCCTGATCTCAGTAGGGGGCTTTTACTGAAATAAAGGCCACAAGATATAGGGTCATATTACTGTAGATTAGTGATCCAATGAGTCTGGCCCACATGTTAAATGCAGTGAGATTACATTAAATAAGGGATTTTTATCTTAAGATCTGTAGTGAACATGTTAATTTAGATTTACAAGATTCTAGTAGCAGCTTCCCAAGAAATAAACACCCCTTTGAGGCAAAAAGGCATCTAACTGAAACCTACCATCACTAGCCTGGCCTAATCTCCAAACCCAAATTAAGCTACTGAAACTGGAATAAGATCCCAAGCAGAACTGAACTGCTAGACTACGGCAAGCCTTTGAGCTATGGTGTATTCCCAAACTAGAGCAAACTTCTGAGCTAGGCTAAACGTACTCGTAAGAATGAGGACTCCAAGTCTACTCTAGACTTCCAATCAACTACACTCCTAAACCGGAGTGAGTAGTTTAGGCCAAGAATCCTTTATAGCTTCATAGTCCTTTAGCCCCACCCCTAAAATGTTTTGGCCAATCAGCCTCTTCATCTGATCCAAAATGGAGTCTTACAGACAGCAGCAAACACTGGCTTCTCCCAGCTTTAAAGAAAATGTCACTCCTACATCACCCTAAAGTAAAAGCACCTCAGTTGTCTAGTTTTTTTCAGATAAGGGTAATAAGGAGGAAAAGAGAAAGCAGTTCTATAGTGCACACCCTGCAGCTTGGTTCTACTTTCCTATCTCTCTTGGGGATTCAATAAGAAATTTTAATATGGGGAACATATATTGCCCTTTTAATCTGTTCCTAACCCTACCCCTCTATGTTCTTTGGAATAGCTTGCTCTGTTGCAAGGGCTAATATTCACATAGCATTCCCAGTATGCATCCAAAGTGTAACCTACACCAACATTACAGCCTCAGAGGTGGCCACAGTAGTTGCATCTACCTAGTCCAACCTGCACTTGGCTGAATTTGGTGCCACAAGTTCCTAGATCCCCAATAGTGTGTGGTTAAAGCACTGCATTGTAAATCTGAGTTCAGTTCTGCCACAGACTTCCTGCATGATCTTAGGCAAGTCATTTCTCTCTCTGTGCCTCCATTCCCCGTCTGTAAAATGGGGACAATGCTTCACAGAATAGCCATCAGTTCTTGTGAGGCACTCAGCTACTTTAGTGATCGGGGCTATCTAATTATAATGCCTGCTGCTTTCCTGTTTTGAATGACTCATTTCAGCCCAAAGAAATCCAGATTCCTTTGTATCTAAAGGAACCCAAGATCATGTTTTTAAATTCTAACAGGGTTATATTTGCCCATCACACACAGCTCTAAAAGTCTGGCTAGCACGGAGAAGGGAAGTGGGGATGTTATACTTAGAAACGGATTTAATTAACCTTGCTGTTTATTGCTTGCTTCCAGAGTTCAGTGAGGTTAGGAAAAGAACAAGGGAATAGGTCACCCAATGTTTACACTGAGATTTTGAAGAATAGACCAGTGACTTATTTTTCCCCCTGTTTCTTTAAACATTCTGAGTCTAAAGTTGTGGATTAATTTTGGAGCCAGGGTGGGGAATGTTGATTCAGAGGGTGGTAAATATGTGGTATTAGGATGCAATGTTAACTCCTCTGTTGTATCTTTAGCACATCTCTTTACTTCCCTGGCTTTTGTATGCTAAGAGCATTTTGGAGATCCCCAGCAGACTGGATGAAATCCACCCCTAGGTGAAGGGCCAGGACAAAACTTCAATTGTGCGTAAGCTTTGTGCTGTCCCTCTGCACAGGGGGTAAATTTCACCCGCTATGAACATTTAAGGTGGAATGGGTTGACATTTCTTGTTTAGAAATTGTTTCAACTAAACCCTAAAGATATGTCTTCACGGCAGAGTTCACCTGGGCTCTTCTTATTCAAATAGGTCAGGGGTTCTCAAACTGGGGGTCGGGACCCCTCAGGGGGTTGCAAAGTTATTATATGGGGGGTCGTGAGCTGTCAGCCTCCATTTCAAACCCTGCTTTGCCTCCAGCATTTATAAAGGTGTTAAATATATTTAAAAGTGTTTTTAATTTATAAGGGGGGGTCGCACTCAGAAGCTTGCTATGTGAAAGGGGTCACCAGCACAAAAGTTTGAGGACCACTGAAATAGGTAAATGCCAGATCTCTGGAGCACCCTAGTGTCATGCACCGTGCTGGTGCGTTGCACATTGGTTTTTGTATACTCTGTGGTCAACCAAGACGTGCATAATGAGCGAGCAGTAACTCTCCTTTCTGGTTGACATATTCATGTGCACCTTGTGGGGGCAGACAAAAGGCCTGTGTGGCATTGATGGACCCAGCACAGTTCAGGAACCCCATTCTCTCAAAATCAGCTGTTATTTTGGGGGCATTAGCAATCTCCACCACCTGTGGGTAAACTACAGCATACCATCTTGCAAACCTCCGTCACCACAATACCAACAGTTGATTTGCCAACACTGAACAGGTTGGGTTGGAGTAGTTGGCTTCCAGAGGGGAATAGAAACCCGCCTCTGCACTTCCACACCAGGGTCCAGGAAGGACAGACAAGTTCTCCCACCATACACTGCAAAATGATTACTAAAGCTCTGCAGCTTGAAGAACCATGGGATATGCCGCAGAACTCCTAGTGCCTAATCCAGGTTAATGCAGTGCTAATGTTGACACAGCTACATGAGTGAGTCAAGTGTTGATTAGAAGTGTGGATGCTCACACCCAGGCTTGGCTAGCCTAGGTGCCCATACTCAGGCAAACTCTGCAGTGAAGACATCTCCATAGTATTTAACAGACATCTGCTTAAGCATCATCCCTTTCTTCAGTTCTTTCCAAGTTGAGCCTCGGTGTCCTAACTCTATATGTCTGTCCATGAGCCTATCTTACCAGGTTTATAAAGGCACAGACCTGCCACAGACTGGGGAAGAAGGGCCAATGAGTGTATTAATACTAGGCAGGTTACCAAGAATTAAATGGAATCTGACTCACAACTGACACACGGCATTTTTCCCCTTGGTTGCTTTTACTCTGGCTAGGTCCTATTCCCCTTTTATTCTGGCTAGGTCCTCTCATCTCTCATGGTGACCTGAGGGACATCTACAGCTCCCCGCCACAGCCAGACACACAGACATGTGCTACAAGAGTTAAGTTGAGGCACAGGAAGATCTAGTTAAAAGGTGGGCTACATTTCCTGTTGCCTTTCACTTTTTCTCAGGCATAGAACATTTGAGTCAGTTCGAGCAGCTAGGCCAGATCCTAGAACAGCAGGCAATAAACCATTGAGCTCATTTCTCAGTAAATGGATTATCTTGAAACCAGCCTTCATTCCCCACTGGAAATAACCCATTGCACCAGGAAAAGGGAAAATGAGCCCTGCAGCTGAACAGAATCATTAAAAGGGAAACATTTCATTTTTCAGAAACCCACTGGCCGCACACCCTTAGTTGTCACCAATAACCCCCACATTAGAACCCATACGGAATATCCTTAAACAATTACAGCCCATACTTGATGGAGACAGCATCCTGAAACAATTCTTTCCTGAACCTCCTCTTCTGGCCTTCAAACAACTTCCCAGCCTCGAGAAGCTCCCCACAGACCCCAGGACATACCAACTCAAAGAAGCACCACGCTCTTCCAGAACAACAGATACAAACCCTGAAGACATATCTCCACTGCTACATATCTCCACTGTTTCACCCCCCACAATACACCTTTCAGTTCCTACAAATGCCTATCACAACATGTGGTGTACCTCATCCAGTGCACTAAATGCCCCAACAGAGACCATGTAGGTGAACCAACCAATCCCTACATTTGCAAATGAACTCACACATTAAAAAGATAAATGTCAAAAACACATGATCATCCATGGGCACGCACTTTTCATGAACTGATCACTCCATATCTGACCTCTCAGGCCTTGTCCACAAAAGCAACCCTGCAAAACATGTTCAAAAGATGAGCCTGGGAGATGAAATTCATAACTAAAAATCATGGACTCAGTAGAGACACTGATTTTACATCTCATTACAACAATCTGTAACCCACTAACCCTCCTTTCTCCTATGACTGCACAGGAGTTAATTGCTCACTTCATCTTGAATGGTCTCTTAAATCATGTGTTAGCTCCTTATGTTTAACAATCTGTTCCACTGCCTATTTAGCTGTGACACTCAGGACAGGTCTACACTACCATTTAAGTCATTCTAGCCTACGTCACTCAGGTGTGCAAAAGAGACATCCTCCTGAGCGACAGAAGCTACAGCAACCTAAGCACTGTCCACACCAGTGCTATGTTGACGAGAGATGCTCTCCTGAGTCCCGCCGACATAGCTTCCGCCTCTTGTGGAGCTGGAGTAATTATGCCAACGGAAGAGTTCTCTCCCGTCAGCATAGAGTGCCTTCACCAGACGTGCTACTGCAGTGCGGTTGCATCACGGCAGCTGCGCACTGTAATGCTTCTAGTGTAGACGTGCCCTCTGATTACCTTTCCCAGACCTGAAGGAGAGCTCTGTGTAACCTCAACTCATGTCTCTTTCTCCAGCAGAAGTTGGTCCAACAAAAGATATCACCTCACCCACCTTGTCTCTCTAATATCCTGGGGCCAACATGGCTATTACAGCACTGCAAACAAGCATTCAGTTATGTCAGTAAGTTCATACCCAGTTATGCTGCTTGAACAATGAATGCAAGACAACTTCTCAAACATGCAGAATGGTCACGAATGCCACAGCAGAAAAGAGTGAGAGCTCAAGGAGTTGCAATATGTACTGACATCAGCCTATGATGTAGTTCTTTGACCTGTTACAGATGCCTCAAATAGAGAGCTTGGAGCAGGACTGCTGAAGCATCACCGGACTGAATGGTTGCCTGTAGCATATGCATCAAGGGAAATGAAGATAGAGGAGAGAACGTATGTGTCGTTCAAAAAAGCAATGCCAGGTCTTGCAGGGGGCTGCACAGAGTTTGATGATTTTTTGTAATGGTTGTAAGCACCATCAGGGACACAGCAGTTAGTGATGATGTGGAACAAGCAGTAGCAGTTCATGCGAACATGATAAAAGCACTGTGTGCACTATCTCCAGAGAAAACAGCTCAGAACAAAATACTACAAGCACCAATACAAGCTATGAGTGAAAGACAGAGAAACCAGGACTTCACATACACCCTATACAAATGAGTTTTCAGGGAGAAATTCACTCCTTTGCAGAGGGGCCACAGAAGATAGACTAAGCTGAAGAGGTCCGGGGTGTAGCATTGTATCTAACCATCCATATATCCGTTGAAGTCAGAAGGTCGGATCCTCAGCTGGTATAAATCAGCATAGCTCCACTCAAGTCAAAGCCAGATATTCAACTGGTGTAAATCAAAGTAATTCAATTGAAGGCAATGAGCCAGAGTCTCAGCTGGACAAATCGACATATATCCATTGAAGTCAATGGAGCACCATCAATTTACAGCAGCTGACATTCTGGCCCACTTTGTTTTATAGTTAATGCAAAAGATGGAAGAATTGACCAAAGAGACCAATTGAGACATATTCATGTTGCAATGATAGCAACTAAAAAAAAGGGGGGGGGCATTTTCCAAGTTCAAACATTGTAATTGTTAGACTAATTTATCAGTGTTTTCAATTTAGATGAAAAACTTTTAAAAAAGGAAGTTGTGTTATTAAAGGCGGAGCTGGTTGTGCCAGGCTGTGATGAAATACCGTACACATTATTGTAATAATCTTTGTACAAGGTGTGCCTTGTAAGATACTGTTTGAAAATGCGTAATCTGCTGGTCAGTACTGTCCTGATAAAATATGTGTGGCAACACTGTATGTAAAGTTACAAGATTTCCCTGTTTATTGCTATTAACACATGTTCCAAACCCCACAGCCCTGCCCAAACAGAAATCGCCAAAGAGATCTGTCCTAAACAAAGGAATGTCGCCATGCCTTAATTTGCATTGGGGAAAAAAATAGAGTCATCAGGCAGAAAAGGAAAACAAAGGAAGCTAAAACAGGTGAAAAAATCAGCAAGGAATATCCTTCCACATAGATTATTTGGGTCCTGGGTCTCAGCTTAAAATGTTTTTCAAGAGGGGGACTGCAACTATTAAAAGGAGGGACAAACACCTGAAGACACCCTTCTCTCCCTCCACCCACCTCATTCTCTGTACCCAAGAAGACGAAAAGAACCAGTTGTTGGACACTGGGGGAGGGGTCCTGACCTGTAGAGTTTGGTTAGTAACTTTACTGGAAACACGTGGTGTGAAAGTTTGCTTTGCAACTAAGATAGTTTCGTATGTAGATACCAGTAAGCGTTTTATCTTTATTTTTCTTGTAACCATTTCTGACTTTCATGCCTCATTACCTATACTCACTTAAAATCTATCTCTTTGTAGTTAATAAACTTGTTTTACTGTTTTAGCTAATCCAGTGCATATAAACTGAAGTGTCTGGGCAACTGTTTAAGATAATAAGCTGGCATATTACCCCCTTAAAGAAATAATGGACTTAATACAATATAGATCATACATTTCTGGGGGAAGATCTGGAACCGGGGGAAGGGGTGTTGGGGTCACCTTCAATATAACCAAGGCTGAGAGATAGGGTGTAGCTGGCAGGCTGCAGTTACACACAGACACTCAGGGCATAGCTTGCATGCTGGAAGGCTGTTTGAGTGGCCCAGATGGGGGCTACTATAGCAAGGCATTGTAAAGCATCTAAGGTTGCAGGGCACGGGTGACACAGTATCTCCACTTCCGGTCTTAATTGTACCCCAGTATGCCACACATGATAGTTAACATTGCCTAAAGCCTTTCATTATAAGTGATTTCAGTTGTCTCTAGCTGTCCATCCAACCATTTGGACTGACATTTCCCATGCTGGGGAGTCTGCCTACAGATTATTTTTTTATCCTTGTTTGTTTTAAGTTTCAGCTAAAATGGTTCAACAATGTCTGAGAGCAAGGCTAGAAAAACAGACTGTTTTTTCCATGTTAAGAAATTACATCCTCTTCAGCTCCTACTTCTTCAGTAAAGGTTCATTAGAGGCTGCCAGCTAAATTCTCTGGAGATTTCTTCTATACTGAGTGTGCTCCATCCCCACACTGCTCCTGGGTGCCAAAGGGACTAATCATGTACCATCCCCACAGAGTGACCGACCATGCTGCATCCCAGGACTGAGCATGAGTTTCCCAGAAGTGGCCACTCCCTGTTGCAAGGGGCCATTGTGATTCTGGGCATGGTACTGAGAGCCAGGAGGCTGTCTCCTGTGTTCCCAGTGCCCTCCTGCTGGCACCTAGTCAGCGTGGAGGAGAAAGAGAAAGCCCTCCGATTCAAATGTAGAAAGATGAGGGGAGACAGGAGCTGGAGCCAAAGCTGGGGCAAGAGACAGGGGGAATAGGATTGGGAAGAATGGTGGGGCGGGGAGAGGCTGGAGAGAAGAAACAAGAGCAGAACCAGGAGAGACTGAAATAGGAGCAAAGACAGAAGGGGCTAACGGAAACAGGAGCAGAAGCCAATGGGGACAGGAGCAGAAAGATTTCTAACTTTAGAGCACACTTCCTTGCAGAAGCTGGAATGGAACCCAGGGTTCTCAGTCTCAACATTCCTCTTCTGTCTAGCAAATAGCCATGGAACCCACTGGCAAAGAATGTCCCGCAACCTCCTTTAATGGCTGGCCCAAATAGAGGCTAAACTGCCACTCTCCCTTACTCTGTTAGGTCAAGTGGCAGAAGTCTAAGCTGTGGATCTAATTGCTGCAGTCGTACTGATGCCCCATGCTGATGTCAGTTTGTTTCCGCATGATACAATTTCCATTTTTTTGACAAAGCTTAGGAAATAACATATGTAAAACAACATTAAAAGAACATTTAAGATCATAAAGTGAAGTACTCCAAAGTTAGGAAATGCCATAATGGAGGCCTTCCATGCAACATTAATTCAGCTCCCTTGTGTGCATGTGTTATGATGCAATGTTTAATTACATGATTACATGATACTTTTTCTGCAGCACTCTGGTCTCCTTCAGTGCACAGGGCTGACACACTCTGGGAAGGAACAAGCGTTATGTAGCGAAGACACAGACAACAAATGGTAGGATCCCTGCCTCAGGTGTTGCAGAATTTGGAAGGTGTGTAGTGAATGAGACACAGGATTACAGGAAGAGAAAGGACAGTCTCATGGTTAAGATAGTTGAATGCTGCCCCGGAGACTTGGATTCTATCAATGCCTCTGCCACAGAGTTCCTATGGGATGCTGAGTAAGTCCGCATAAACCAAAATTTTCACGGGTGTTCACTGCCTCATTTTTTGGAGGCTAAACTTGAGAACACCTGGGGCCAGATTTGCAAAAGTTTTGAGCTGTCACACCTGAACTGAGGGAGCTGTGCTCTGAACATAGGAAGTGCTAGAAAAATGCTGAGTACTTGAAAAAATCAAGCCTGTAGCATCTCAAATTGGGCATCCAGAATTAGTAGACGTGGTTTTAATCTCTCGGTGCCTCAGTTCTCTACCTGTAAATTGGGGAGAATTGCACTACCCTTCCTCACGGGGGGGTTGGGAAGATAAAATCATTCATGTTTGTGAAGCAGTTGGACACTGTAGTGAGAGCACCACAGAAATTAATAATTCTGTATTCCATACAAGGCTTCAGTAGTGTGTGGTACATAAGGGCTGGGTTCGAATGATGAGGATAAAAAGAAATATTGAACAATCCATACAGTAAGCACTATCTATCCTGCGCACTCAATGAGGCAGGGGTCCTGTGGAAAGAATAGTGTGCAACTGTGTAATTAAACTCTGTATCATAATGCAGATGCACCAAGGGGCAGTTTTAAAGGGGGCAAGGACAGTCTTAATGCTGGCATTGCCTCACTTCTGAATGCTTTACTGTGCAACCATAATGTTCTTTTAACATAGTTTTTGGTATGTAATAAAGATGTAAATTCTTCAGCAACTTAAAAGCTATTATACTTCCTGTTAAGATATTATGCAGCTAGCACACCTCCTAAAAGTAAGCGATGGAAAAGCATTATTGGGTCACCCTGCTCTTCTCCCTGACAATACAGGATAGGACTTTACAAAAACAGTCACATTTTGGGCTGCAATCCAGACCAGTAAGGGGCTGTGTTACCGCCTGCCCTGAAACCCTGAGAGCCTTAAATGCTCTGCTGCTGTGGCTCACAGCACGGCCACCAACAGCCAGCAGAGACACACAAGGTATCCGGAGGGTCTATATGCTGTGCAGCCTTGCTTCAGCGCTTCTGACCCTCAGCAGCCTGCCTACACCACAACAGACCCACCCTAAGACAGGGGAAACCAGCACCGTGTTCTTATGAGGAAGGTCCTGACTGAGAGACGCTCAGCTATGCAATACAATAGAGTAATTGGTGAGGAAAACCATCTGAAAGAAAGACTGTGCCTTGCGGGTTAAGTTTTAGGCTTTTAGATGCATGTTTTCACTTTTATTTGCTTGTAAACATCACTACCTTTATATCTTTTACTTGGTGTCACTTAACCAATGTCTTGTTGTTAAATAGACCTATTTTATCGTAACCTAAACCAACCCAGTACTGTGTTTGAATTGAAGTAATTGCTAACTCCAGTTAATGTGGCAAACTGCTGGGTATTGTCTCTTTAAAGGTGCAGATGAACTTTATTCTTCCTCTGAGTGGCCCATGAGAGGGCTGGACACATCAGGGCAGATGGTTTGGGGGAAATTCAGGACTGCAAGTGTGCTGAGGTCATCTCGCCAGGTGTAACCAAAGCTGGTGGAAACCAGGAGTGTCAGTTGTGTTGTGGCAGGCTGCTGTGGGTCAGAAGCACTGAACCGGGGCTGCATAGACACGCAGGATACTGAATGCTTCTCTGCTGGCTGTTGGTGTCCGGGCCATGAGCCACAGTAGCAGAGCATATAAGGCACCCAGCGTTACTGAGCAGGCCCTTACTCATCTGGATTGCACCCCAAAATGTGACAAAGACATATTCTAGTGGCTAGTTTTTAAAAGTCCCATGATATTCAGCCTAAATTTTTACTTAATACAATTTCATTCCCATTGTGCTTTGTTATGCATCACATGAAATAACTGCTCTCCACCTTGGGTGTTCAAAACCGAACAACTGCAGACTTTTTCAACCCCCACCCCCTGCAATCTAGCCAACATTTTATGAAACCAGACAAGTCTAGCTCATTTATTCATTCTCATCAATCAGTCCTTCCAGCCTCTTGACCATTGGTATTGCTTTTCTCTGAATTCCTTCAACATCTTTCTGCCAGTGTGAGGCTCAGAACTGAATGCATGACTCCACTGTTCTGGAGAAATACTATTACTTCCCTGCTCTGTCTAGTGATGTCTTTGTGTTTACAATCCAAAATTGCATAGGCTTTCTTTGTAGCCATATCACATTGCAAGATCATATATAATTTGTTCCATTTATTGGTCCATTTATTACCATCCATTTGCTGTGACTACTCTCCTCCTGTTACTGTCACCCTAATGTTCTTTTGGCATTACAGCTTCCCAGAGTTCACCTTCCCATGAGCCTGTGTATTTTGGATTTATTAGCTTGCGTTTTTCCAAGACAAATGCAATTTTATAGGATTTTTGGCTGTGTTTCTAATTCTGCTAAGTCTCTGTGTAGTATTTCCCTGTCCAGACTTGTGTTTGCAATTCAACCCAGTTAAATATTATCTGTTAATGCCATTAAGGTGCTGTTGACTTCCTTCATCTGGATTAATAATGAAGATATTAAATAAGAACAGGAGTAACATTGTCTAAAGGCCCTAAGTGATTCAGAAGCCTAAGGCCTGTTGAGTTTCAATGAGACATAGGCTCCTCAGTGCCTAAGTCAGCTCCGCAAATGAACTTTATATTTTACCCCAGACCTAATACTGATCCAGCAAGGGGCTGAGTACCACCAGCTTCCAATGTAGCCAATTGAGGATGTACAGCACCTCACAGGAGAGACTCAGATTCTCCTGGGATCAGGCTTTTTGCTAGTTTACTCCTTTAATACAGTACATCAAGTTGTATATCATCCGTGCCAGTTGACTTGCACATGTTCCGATTTTCCTGACTTACCCGTTATCAGTAGTTATAGTTACAGGCTCTTCCTTCCTTCTTAATTGTTCTGTCTCACTTTGTAGTTTCCCTGAAGACACATTTTGAAAGGAAAGTTCTGTATCTGAAGCTATTATTTGAGCCATCCTTAATTTCATGCCCCGCCTCGTTTATTAATGGATTATCTTCCCAATACTACTATTTTCCCCAAACTACATTTCTAAAGTGCCTTCATGTTCTCCTTAGCCCTGTTAGCGGCAGTAATTCTTTTTGAGTTCTTGCTGCCTGGATCTTTTGCCTGTAGGATTTAATGACTGAGCTGTCTTATTTGGTTGCCTCCCCCTACAGCTATGGATATTAGCACATCTAAATATATAAATCTATTGAGGCAGGAGATGGACAGGTGTCCTCAAGATATAGTGGTGAATCTGCTTCCTCTACTCCTCTAATTGCTTCCCCGTGCCAACAATAATCACTTCCAATTTATCTGGTCTGAGTGGTAGCCACTTTGCTTTCAGCCAGATCCTTGTTTTGGTCAGATTCCCATCTTGACCCCTATTCTCAGAAAACAGTGAGACTAGAGAAATTATATGCAGGCTCATACTTCAGAGATATATTTTCTATTCCTCAATATATATGCATAACTTCTGTTCACTGATGGGATAATATAGCACCTGGAGGACACAATCAGCTTTGTAGAAGAGAGTTAGCTGCACTAGATGATGTCATTGGAAGTCACTGTTAAATCCCACTCATTGGCCTGAATATTTACCCTCTAAAATCTAAGGCCCCCAACCCTGCAGTAAATTCTGTCCATGCGGACCCTTGTGTGGAGTTCATGGTTCGATTGGGACCCACATTTTCAGCTGTTTTATTCACAGAGAATACCCGCAGACAACCCCAAAAGACTCCCTGCCACAGAACTCTCCATGATCATTGTAGATCACCATGACAGGGTAGGTCCCTTCAAGGAAGGAATTCAGGCTGTTTCTCTGCTTCTTCATTGAGATGCCTAAGCAAGAAATCCCTGCAGGGGCCTTTTCAAGTTATATTTCATCATGTTCATAAATAACATGATTAGAGATATGAAGCTAGTGGATTATCCACTGTGTAAGCACTCACAGATGGTTACTGTAGCAGCTTTGAACTGAAAGGCAGGCTGCTCAAGCAAGACAAGGTGTTACCCTTAGATGACGTTAGTCTATGGTTAAAAGTAAATGCAATCGCTTTTGGACATTGCATTTCTTGGTACGATGCCAATGTGCATAGTGAAGGGATGTCACCTAAATCTCAGTCCATGTCCTTGCCAGCTTGCTCTGAGGTTCTTTATTTCATGTAGACCAATTTTTATGATACAGGACATAGGCATCAAGTTTCTAATCTGCTCGGGGGGGCTCCCCCCCGCTTTACCCAGGCCCCACCCCTACACCACCCCTTCCCCCAAGACCCCACCCTCGCCCTGCTTCTTCCCACCCTCTGCCCCCAGCCCCACCTTTTCCCCGCTCTTCCCACCCCGCCTCTTCCCCACCGAGTTCCGCCCCCTCCCCCAAGCACACTGAGCCCTTGCTCCTCCTCCCTCCTCCGTGCCTCCTAATGCTGCAAAACAGCTGATCTGTGGCAGGCGGTAGGCACTGTGAGGGAGAGGGAGATGCTGATCTGCGGGCCCACTGGCAGGCAGGAGGCGCTGGGGGAAGGGGAAGTTCTGGTGGGGGGCTACTCAGCACCCACCATTTTTTTCTCGTGGGTGCTCCAGCCCCAGAGCACCCACACAGTTGGCGCCTATGATATAGGATTCTGGCTAATGGGCAAACCCACTGAATGCGGTGATACTGGTGCCGTTCTCCTCACAGCAGGTAGCACCCTCTGCACATAAAGGAATAGTGCCCCACGGGGTCCAGTTCTTCCCCCACCCATTGGCAGCTTTTAGGGGCAGGGCCACTAAATCTGTGAGTTTGTGCAACCAGTGATGAGCTCCCTCCAAAAGCTGGGATGCAGCAATGGGAGACGCTAAAATATGAGATTGAGGAACTTGCCATGTCATGTCGCCAGTTGAAGAGGAAGAGTGATGGCCACATAAAAGGTGTGCTGTATCATGAGAAATGCATTGATTTAAATAGGCTTTGAGGAGTAGTGCATCGTGGATTTGACCCGGGAGAAAGGCAGTGTGTTCAGAGGGTGGGGTTATATGGTCAAAAGGACTTTGACAAATTGGAGACTTTAGTCTGAAATCAACAAGATGAAATGCAATAAAGACAAGTGAAAGGAAGGGTGTAAAGAAAAATCAAATGCCCAACTACAAAACGGGGAATAACGGGCTAGGTGCTAGTGCGGCTGAAAAGGATCTGGGGTTCCAGTGGCTCTGACACTGAATATGAGTCAACCAGGTGATGCAATTGTGGAAAAGGCTAACATTAACCTGGGGTGTATTAACAGATGAGTCATACATAGGTCACGGGAGGTAACTGTCCTGTTCTACTCAGCACTGGTGAGGTCTCAGCTGGAGTACTGTGTCCAGTTTGGGGCACCCCACTTTAGGAAACAGGTGGATAAATTGGAGAGAGTCCAGAAGAGAGCAACAAAAATGATAAAAGGCTTTAAAATACATGACCCATGAGGAAAGGTTAAAAAACCTGGGGGTGTTTAGTCTTGAGAAAAGAAGACTGAGCAGGGACCTGAGAACAGTCTTCAAATACATTGAGGACAGTGATCAATTATTCTCCATGTCCTCTCAAGGTAGAACAAGAAGTAATGGGCTTAATCTGTAGAAAGGGAGCTTTAGGTTAGATATTAGGAGAAACTCTCTAAATATAATGGTAATAATCTCTGGAACAGGCTTCCAAGAGAGATTGTGGAATCCCCATCATTGGAAGTTTTTAAGAATAAGTTGCACAAACACCTGTCAGGGACTATCTAGGTTTATTTGATCCTACCTCAGCACAAGGGGCTGGATTTGATGAGTTCTCGAGGTCCCTTCCAGCCCTACATGTCTATGATTCTGTATACACAAAAAGTTCATGGTCATCAGCTGTTTCTGATTCTGGTTCTCTTGCCCCAGAGCAGATACAGACGTGGTTAGTGGGAGAGCAAAAAGTGCTTTCAATAAGTTTCTAAAATAAGATATGATGGTGAACTACAGAACGTAGCAGAGAAGAAATACCATTGGAGTGAACCGTGTTTTCCACTGTGGAAATGTTAAGCTTAGTGCTGCCCTATCTCAGAACCCCACTGCGGAGGTGTCTTTAATAAAGCAAAAACTTTGAAACGTCTTTAAAAAACTGAAACAAATGTGATTGAAATCCTCTGTTTTCTTTTAATGGGTTTACTCGTATACCATAGGCCCTTCTTGAAGTCAAAACATTCCCACCCACTGCCTCTGGGGCCACTTCTCTTGGAGACATGATTCGCCTGTGGGCTCACCCACAGATCCTTCAGAATTACACCGTGCAAGGGGAGATGGAGATTTTGGTGCCTGATTCACCAAGAAATAACACTGGTGTTGCTGCAAAAATGTCAACGTGCTTTTTTTTAAATTAGCCAGTTTTTGCTCGAGACAAACATTCAGTTCTATCCAAAGGGCAAAATGTCACCCCTTTTCCCTGCAAAAGTCATGGTCACTAATGGAAATGGCAAAATGTCACCCATGGTAACTGAAATGGATTGTACAGGTATAATGGAGTGCAATTCATCCACGTGCAGAGGCCGATGCACCAGCTCACGGCCCATGCACTACTTAAGTGAATTTCACCCCTTCATACTAATGCAATCCCCTTTAGACCATTAGGAATTTAAATGGGACTTTAATAGTAATCATCATTTCTAAGGCGGTACCACTTGGGGATCCCACTCAGAGTAGGGCTCTGTTGTGCTAGGCACTGCACAAACCAATAACTTTTAAGAACCTGTAGGACTAGAAGCTGGGACCGTGGGGATTCAGGGCTGCTCACGCTTCTGCATCACCACTGGGTTCCCGCTGGAGGACCCTGGGACACTAGGCACTGCAAGAAGGATGGCCCAGGAGGGCCTGAATGACAGCTCCTCACAGCCCACTGATTGGCTCTTGCCAGTATATAATTCACAAAGCCATCATGGTGAGTTGTCTGAACAACAATGCAGACGGTCTCCTTGCTTCTGCTCCAGACCTTCCTTTGCTGTGGACCCTGGAAATTGGCTCCTGATCCTGGTTGGGCTTCAACTCTTCTATTTACCCGCTGTCTGTAATTTAGTTCCTGGCCCTGACTTCCTGGCCTCCTGACCTGGCTTGATTTCATCTTCATTACTTGCTTTCTGCCTGCAATTTGGTACCTGACCCTGACTTCCTTGTGTCCTGACCCAGCTTGGCCCTGACCCCTGCTACTCACCTCCTGGATGCAACATGGTGACTGACCAGTGTACGCAGGCCACCCACAGCCTGGCACTGACAACAACACAGTCTCTGCCTCAGAGAACTCAGAGTCTAGGATTTAGACAAAATGCAACAGGTGAATAAACAGGAAAATGGGATAAGGGAAGGAGTAGTCTGACAAGGTTATAATGGTGACAGGTGTGTATACATAAATTAGCTGCAACAGTGGCCTCAGTAGTCACCAGCCTTAAATGGTACATAGCCCTTGTGCTGTCCCTCTGCACAGGGGTTCATTTCACTTATTTTGGCCCTATCATTTCTCTCCCCCATCTCCCCTGCCAGTTTCTAATGGAACCGATGGTTAGAGCCCAGAGATCAGAGTTCCAGCTGGATGGATAGCTACCAGACTCCACTTTCACTTGAAGGTTTTTGCCTTCACCTTGTCCCATTGGCTGGAGTGGGCACTGCAGACCCATAGAGCATGTGTGATTGGCACGACTATTGCAGACCATCTGGCCAAGCCTGATGTTCTTGGTTTGAAACTGGAATTTTCCTTCCCCTGGGTGGACTGCCTGCCCTAGCTAACAAGCCCACCTGCCTGATAGAGGCACAGAGAGGTGATGTGACTTGGCCAAGGTCACCCAGCAGGGCAGCGGCAAAGCCACAAATGGAACTTGGTACAATGGAGAGTGTACGAGACTGACACCCATGCTGCGTCCCTCCACTTTTACATGCAAGGCTGTGCAGTAACATACTTGTTGCTAGCCTCACTGATAGACTTTTCCAGAATGATGTCAGCCAGCATGTGCAAAAAATAAATCTGACCAATCAAATGAGAGACTGTAAAAAACACATATCTTGCTCTTTGATCAACACTCTTGAGGTTGGTAAGTTATGAGTTGGGCTGGTCATTAGGAATGCATGCACAGCGTTCCGCAGCAACATAAACCGGGGCAATGTAATTATGATTCAGTTCATGGGCGTGGTGGAATTGAGGGGTGAGGGAGATAAATCCCGAGGAGGTGTAAATCAGCACAGCTCCATTGAAGACCACAGGCCAGATCCCTACCTAGTGTAAATTGGTGCAACACCATTAAAATCAATGGAGTTATGCCAATTTACAAAAGCTGAGTATCTGCTCCAAATTATGTCTTTGCTGGTTCAGTTGTGTGAACTTTTACCATAAGCAAAAAGAGTATTTGTTGTTGTTTTGATAAGAAATACAGGCTGTTTCGCAAATCTTGACAGCAGAGAATGTGACACTGGCCAGAGAGATGTCAGGTTTGCATAACTGGGGAAAATGTTGCAAAGTGAAAACATTCTGTGTGTCTGGCGCCGTTTGCGGGCATTCTGAAAGACAAATTCTTCAACACATTCCTGCTTCTGCCAGGGACCTGATCCTCCCAGATTTGCAGAGTTATCAAGAAATCTCTTGAAACCCTCTCCTGGCAGACAAAGTGTTCTTTAGCCTCAGTTCATCAAACCATTGGTCAGGAATCTGCTGTAGGGGATATAAATTTTAAAAAAGTGATGGCTCTGTAGCCAGTGGGTCTGTGGAAAGCTTGCCATCCCAAGACGCCAGAGACCAAAAATGCCGCCAATTTGTCCCTCTAAGGGCCACCCAAAATGTCTCGGTGGATGGCCACGGCATTGTGTGCATCCCTAAAATAAGATGGCTATAATCGTGGTTAGACTTTAGTGATCCAGGAGCCACATGAAAGCACACAAAAGCCACAGAATAACTTGGCTACAACATCCACTGGGTGCTCTGCCAGGCCTATTTCTGAGATGATGAAATCTCAATCTCTGGAGAGCTTGTCCTCATTTCAGGTCCCCAGATTACTGTGCACTTGAGCTTATCAGCCCCATCACTCAAGCTGCTTTGAGTACACTTGTGTTCTTTCTCCGGCATCTGCATCAAGAGGGTACTCCATGCCCCAACACTAAACCCATCATGCCAAAGGAGTGACTCTTGCATGCCCCATCCTGAACTCATGAATACACAGAGGAAGCCCTCGTCTCACTTCTTGCATGCCCCATCCTGAACTCATGAATCCACTGAGGAAGTCCTCCTCTCGCCTCTCCTATGAAGAGCCCAGTAAACCAGGAATATGCCTAACAGGATACTTGTTTCACTTGCCAAGTGCCCAGCAGAGAGCAGAACATGGCTAAAGGGACTGTAGGTTCCAGGACACTGAACAGGAATGCACGACTCTCCTGCTGAGTCATTAGGGCATAGTATCATGCATAGCGATGCAGTTATTCTTGTTGACTTACTCTGATACCAGATCAAGTAAGACCTTTTAGTTAGTCAACCCAAGGGTATAAAAGGGAGGCAGAGAGAGCTTTGCACCATAGAAGCAGGGCAAGCTGCTGGAGTGTACCGGTGAATCTCATCCAAAGTCTTTAATTATCCCACAGTGTGGAACTCGTGATCTTGAATTTTCATCAAACTGAACAGAAGCAAAATAAATAAGAATTATTCCCTCTGAACCAGTCACCTAAAGCTTAGTGGAAGTGCCTGATGTTAAGTGAACCAGACCAAATGAAAAAGCAACAGAATATTTAACAGAAGAAGGAATCATTCCCATCTCCGGCTGAGTTGGCTAAGTGGGCTGGGCATGGCAGTTTTAACAATCTCCATGCCCTTGTGTTTCATTCCTAACTTATTAGAAATTCACAATGGGTAATTATAGCAACAATGTAAACAACAGGTCCCTTCCATCTCCAAGGCTCATGCTATGCTGCTGTCTTCATCCTCTGGATAGTTTCAACGCTGATGCCTGATAGGAGGCCTGTCTCTCTCCTGAGGCGCTCACTGGAAGAGTGCACCGGGCCATCCCAGGGATTTAAGAAAAAACCTTCTTTATATTAGGGTGAACAAAACTCTCCCAGGCTGCGCTGCTTCTATACAACCGGCCACTAGAGGGAGTGGGGGAAGAAGTGCTGCAATACGCACCTGCCTCTCCCAAGCCTGCCACCTCTGGAACCTGTTCAGCCACTGACAGCCTGAGACCAACAAACACCAAGAGCACCAAAGCCATGGCAGTAGGATGTACACCCTGAACCGAGCCACTGGCGAAGGCCGGTCTTGTCACAGGTTGGCCCTCCCCGGTATACCCTGTTCTGCTTGGATCATGTTCTCGCTCCCAGCTATTTGGGCCCCATAAGATAATTCCTCCCAATGCATGATATTCTCTCTTACCCATTGTTTCGCACCCATTACGTCAGTCTCTATCGGAGTCACCTGACACAGAAAATCCACTTGGGAAAACAGGAAGATCTTCAGAATGAAAAGCAACTACCATGGTGCATCTCTAAGGAAAGGGCAGTTGTGCTGCTCGCTTTCGTTCCTAGAAACTTTTCAAACAGATGTTTTGTCTGGCAACAGCAGATGCTCTGGGACAGGATTCTAGCCACCTGCTAAAGATGCCAGAACATAGGCAGGGTAGTAATCTGTTCTGATATGTGACTTACGGGATTTCTGCACACAGAGGGTGACTTTCCAGTACAAGGCCAATGCACCACTTAAGGGCTTAAGTGTGATGTAAATAGCATTGCCAAATTCCAACTCTCACAATATTTGGTGGTTTGTCTTCAAGCCGCAGCTCCTTAAGTCATCATTATATGGAAAATTCAGTTCCCATTTTTTAGGAGACAAGATGGGGAGGTATATTTTTTTTATTGGACCAGCTTCTGTTGGAGAAAGAGACATGCTTTTGAGCTTACACAGAGCTGTTCTTCAGGTCGGGGAAGGGTAATCAGGGTGTCTCAGCTAAATAGGAGATGGGACAGATTGTTAAACATAAGGGTTAACACGTTGCAGGAGATCACTTAAAATGAAGCGGGCAGTTAACACCTCTGCACTCATAGGACAAAGGAGAGTTAGTGGGTTACAAATTGTCATAATGAACCATAAAACCAGTGTCTCTGTTGAGATCATGATTTTTAGTGTCTAGCAACAGACACACTGGTTTTATGGCTCATTACAACAATTTGTAATCTGCTAACCCTGCTTTGTCCTATGACTGCAAAGGTGTTAACTGCCCGCTTCATTTTAAGTGGTCTCCTGCAACGTGTTAACCCTTATGTTTAATAATCTCTCACATTGTATTTAGCTATGACGTTCTGGTTGCCTTTCCCAGACCTGAAAAAGAGCTCCATGAAGCTTGTAAACTTGTCTCTTTCAGCAACTAAAGCTGGTCCAATAAAAGATATTACTTCACCCATCTTGTCGCTCTCATATCCTGGGCCCAACATGGGCACAGCAACACTGCAAACAACTGCAGAGAAACGCTTGAAAACATGAAAGCAAAATGCTCAAAAACAAGACAAAGAATCTCAAAAAAAAAATTATTGTTTTAATTCTCATGATTTTTAAGAGAAACTCATGACTTTGGGGGGCTGATTCATGTTTTTTGAATGCCTAAGGTTGACACTTAAGTAGCACACAGACCTTGTGCTGTCTGTCTGCACAGAGCGTGACTACCCACAAATAGGAATTTTATGCATAACCCCTCAACATAGCGTGCTGAATATATACCTCCATAACCCAAAGAGGGCCCGTGCACATATTAGTTAGTGTCTGAAAATCCTTGTACGATTTAACATGCAATACTGCTAGGCTTTGCTAGAATTCCCACTCGCTCTTGAGGAAGCTGACAAACTTTCACTGGAAAACAATCAGGAAAAAATGTTGATCAGAAATGTACATTTGTGATTTTTGGGAATGCTGCCCCAAGAAGCAGCGCAGCTCTCCAGAAGGCACACTGCAGTTTAAGCATTGCCTGGGTGGGGCACAAGGGAATCCTGAGTTGTCTTCCACTTTTGATTTAATAATCCTTGGAATTTAAATGTATAAATCCTGTATAAACAGGATTCAGTTGCAATTAATTATGTAATTGAGTCGTCATGCTTACCTTGCTAAAGGGAGGAAAATACTGCAGGGAGAATTTCTCTAGTCTATTATCTCTTTCTAGCCCACTGTGATACAATGGCACCATCAGCATTACTCCTTCTCATCTATCCAGGCCAGCTGCTACCAGGCTACTGTAGGGAGAAAGTCTTTTCAGAGATGTTCTTCAATATCCATCATCAGCTGTTCTCAGCATTCTGGAGCCTCTTCAGTGTTGAGCCCTTCCACATCAGTTATTCTCCACTTCCTGCAGTGTAAACTGCAATACCATTCCTGTCCATTGTGCAAGGTATGGTCAGAACCTCAACCCGCTTGGCCAGTGTGGAATGGGAGCGAGAGTGGGGCTGTGAGTCAACTCTGTCTTTTCACATACCTTGCCACTAAGAACTAGCTTTCCAGGGTCTGTCACCCCAGAGGCATTGCTCTGGAGAGTTTGCCAGACTTATCGTTGTGTCTGATTTCTGAGAGAGGGCCTGAATGGACACCAAGCAAATCCTCAGCCTGCCAGATCAGAGGGGGCTCGTTACGCCAGGGAAAGGTTTGCGTCCGCTCTTACCTAAAGCCACTGTGATATTTTCTATGCATTCAGCTCAGGGCTGAGACTTGTTCTGCCCTTTTGCAAAAGCCCTGTGTGTATGTTCCACAGCATGTAGAAGGGTTAGTAAGGAACCGCAGAGTATTTAAATAACGCATTGAGAAAGGGCTATGCTAGTTAATTATTTATCACTGTGTGAACCTGCTGAATAGCAAACATGCTAAAAATGTGGGGTGGGGGGGAAAAAGGGCACTGTCAGAAATTAACTTGGGACAGAGTCAAAAGTCAACCAGAAAGGACTCAAGATGGGCCTGAAAAGGCTACGGAAAGGTCACGGAGCAGACAGGAAGGGTACTGCAGTCTCAGCTCAGCCTCCCAAGCAGCAGGGGTGCTGGTTCCCAGTAACAAACTGGTGTGCAGGGCAGATACAGCATCATATTCCCAGCTCAGGCTTTCCCACAGCATGCTTGTCTGTATTATTGGCTGCATAACCGGAATCATGGTTCCATTGCATCTGCAATAGAGTCTTAGCGCTTGTCTACATAGAAGGCTTTTCGGTTTTGGTTTCAGTTTTCGTAAGTTTTTTCTGCTTAAACTATTCAGATAGAACTATTCTGAAGGAGTGCAGCCACCCTGCTTTGTGCCAGCTTACACTACTTCCCTTTTGAATCATTGCGTCCACACAGCCCTGTGCTTTTATGAAATAAGCACAGGACGTTCTGGGAAGACAGCCCAGGCTGCAATGTTATGCCACTAGGTTTTATGAATTCTGGGATTTTTCTTGCAGTGCATTGTGGGAACCTACTAGATGCCTCTGGGACTTAGAGTGTGGGGGGAGTCAATTCACAAATTCCCATGATTCCTCTCTGGACATCCCATAATCCTTCTGGTTTTTGTGAGCAGCACCATTTTCAGAGTGCTGTCAGGCAGCCGAGGGGACCGCAGCAGAGAGGACCCTGATCCTGACAGCCATTAATACAAATAGGCTGATTCATAGTATTGGCAGTTGCTCAGCTGGATGCCTTTGGGTGACTTTGCACAACAGTGCAAGGGAGATTCAGGTAGGGGAGGCGCAGGAGGCTGAAATCGAGCCGCTACTTGGGGATGAACTTTTCCTTGAACAGTGTCACTCGGTGGAGTGCTGCTTCTGGGCTCGGCTAGCTACCCTGACTGGAGGGACAGGCTAATGCTGCAGGCCAGGGCTGATCAGCAGTGGCAGCAGAACATCAAGCTGACAAAAGCCACTTTCATAGAAACCTGTGTGGAGCTCACCCCAGAGCAGCACCCCAACCGGAAAACTCCCTTCTGAGTGGCCATCACCATCTGGAAGCTCACTCCTCCCGCCCCCAATTGCTACCAGTCTGCCGCTAACCCGTCTCATGTGGGTAGATCCACAGTCAGGGCTGTTCTCATGGAGCTGTGCACTGCTGTCAAGTGAGGGCTGCTGCCTCAGGTCAGAAACCTTGGCACTGCACAAAAGGGTTATTGGTGAATTTACACGGTTGTGAGGAGGCCACAGATGGAACCCATGTGCCTGTTATTTGCCCTTCACACCAGGTGTTGGAGTTAATCAACAGAAAGGGGTATTTCTCCAGGGTGCTGCAAGGCCTGTGGGTTCACCGATATGAATGTGGATGATCTGGAAAGGTTAATGATGACAGGAGCTTTAGAAACTCTGGCCTGTTTTCTGCAATGAGAAATGGAACTTTTGCTCCCAGGACCAGTGTGGACATCAGTGGCACTGTGATTCCAGGATGCCCAGCTTACCCACTGTTTCCCTGGCTTTTACTGGACACTTAGCTCTTTAACTATACCCTGAGCAGCTGCAGAACAACAATGGAGTGTGCATTCGGAAGACAGAAGAGACGCTTGAGGTGCCTCTGTGGCAGACATGTCTGAAGTGCTGAGTATGCCCATGTTTGTGCTGAGGAGGTCACAGCACAGTGAAGGTGGGGGGTCCGTGACTGTTCTCCAGGGTTTAGGGTGTCGAATGGTGAGGGAAGAGCCAGCCCCTTGTAGCTGGTGAAGTAAAGGGGTGCTCCCAGCATGCAGTGCTCTCAAAGGGCTTCAGGACATGGCAAGTTGGTGCTGGCTGTGAACACAGAGCCACAAAGTTCTCCAGCAAGGCTGTTTGCCTCTGCACCATCTCCAGCAGTTGTGCCAGCATGTCCTTCTCTTGGTCAGTGCGTGCCCTTAACAGCCTCTCTGACCGCCTCCTGTCCTTCCTGCTCTCCTTCGTATCATGTGGAATGAAACCTTCCTGCCACTCTTCCGTCATCTTCTCCCTCTGCTGGGACGCAGACTTGACCTCGCTGAACATTGTCCTGCCTTGTCCGCTTCTGCCGGAGATGTGCCAGCTGTTCAGAAAATGATAGCACTCCTGTCAATGGGGATCATGGCAGGTCCAGTGCTGGGGGGCGGGCGGAAGAGCACAAGTAGCAATGGTCCCAGTTCTAGTCTCCATGTCAATAATGATGAAGTGTTGCTTTTTCCTCAAGTTTGAGATGCCGTTCCCATGTGCTCTTCCCAGTCTAGGGTGAGCTTAGAGATGGTCAGACATTTCCCACCTTACTACCCCCTTGTATATGACCCCTGGACCAATGCTGGGCTGAAGTGGCCTGGGGGATGGGTAAGGGTTGGGTGGGCAGCAAGGGGCAGATTAATCATTGCCCAAGCACTCTGCAGGCTGTTTTAACATTGCAGGATATTGCCCCCAGGCATAACGCCAAAAGGAAGGGAAAGTCTGGTTAAAAACGGCATTGGGAAGATCTGCAGCACTGCTATTCACCAGGACGGTGTCCCCCTCCAGCTGGAGGAGTGAAAGGAAACCACAACCTCTCTGGGCAGCCTTGAGAAAGCTGCATTGCCTTGCAATGTGCATGCTAAAATAGAGCAATATTGTAGTCGGAAGTTCTTTTTTAGAATTCCTGCGGATCAGCACAAAGTGCATGGCAACATAGACTTCTGCAGTCACTGGCCCAGATATTGACAATGCTGAGGGTGTGATTACAAATATTCATGAATGCCTTATCATCACTATGCCTTCTGAAATCTCTCTGTAGCCTAGTCTTGGCAATTTACCATGCATATAAAGTAAAGAGAACTAAAAACTTAGGGTACAGATCAGATTGTGAGAGCCAAAGAACTTTTTCTCTTTCTGCCTCTGCCACTAAAGTAAACATGTCTGCCTTGCAATGCGTTTGATTTTTTTTTTTAAACTCCCACGTTGCCACCATCTTGAGTGGGAGAGGAGGAGCACGGGGAGGCAAAAGGAGCATTAAGATGCAGAGAGTGGGGGCACATTAGGCCAATGGTTGTGGGAGATCTCAGAGAAGTAAATGCTTGAGAGCTTATATCCTCGTGCACAGATGCCATTTGGACTATGTTACAGGAGGGGTGGCAGTAAAAGCCAAGCTGGCAGAGAGAGGGTCCTAGCTCACATCAACCCAACATGGTGGGGCCTAGACATTATCCTAAACAAAATTGTTTAAAGTCCCCTAAGTTGTTCTGTAAAACAGCACATAATACTTCCTGGAAAAGGACTCCTTTCCAGCACTGCCAGGCTGGGCCTCCATCTCGATTTCAGGGGCCATCTCCAATGCTACCTCTGCCTCAGCATCTGCTGCAGGGTTTTGCATGCCAAAAAGATCCTGGCTGTCTGGGGAAGCCTTGGGTACTGCTCAAAGACCAGGGTTGCTTGGGTGCCTTTGGTGCTGCTGAGAACATTCCAGGTTTGGTGTTGGCCTGGTGGGCAAAAATCTGGTCCAACTCCTCGCAGTAGTTGCAGGTATTGAAACCATTGCCGAAGGTTTTGTCTTTGTCCTGGAGTTTTTTACAACCTGCTGGAACAACTTTATTTTGTGCCCCCACTCCTTCATTTGGTCTGACAGCTGTTTTTAGATCTGGCATTCTGGTGACTGCTGTTCAGATGGGATGGATGTGGTCTTATCCCCAGATGCTAAGGAAGTCCAGGCCTTAGTACAGGGCCAGATGGAAGCATGGGCCGTGGTTGTATAATTGGCGTGTGATTCCAGGTGTGTGAACTCGCCAAGAGCTGGAATCACAAAGGGATGCACCTGACTGTACACCAGCATTAAAAGGGGAGATGACATCCAAGATGACCCCAGAGCAAGAGAGAGCATGCAGGTAAACAGATTGACTGAGCCCTGTGTGCAGCAATGCAGTGTGGGATAGCAGTGGGACAACTGCCAGAAGTAGAATAGTTAATTCAAAAAGGGGGGATGCATCCGCATGAAACTTGTGCTAGGATAACTCAGTCTGAAATGGTTAATTCACTTCCAAAGAGAATTAATTAACGTGGAATGAGACACCAGATCATCTGAGAAAAGGACGTGTGTGTGTGTGGCTCCACACTGGTTCAGGCAGTTTATCCCCAAAAAACTCAAGTTAATCTGAAAAATATTTCTAGTGGAGAAAAGCTATTAGAGAGTTCATAGTAAATTAAATAAAAATTATCAGGGATGCTCAAAATCAAATCACATTCTTAATTGGAGATATAGGGGTTCATTCTCCATTTCCTTACTCCAGTTTTCCACTACAGAGCTTAAGTGGGACTTAAGAAATCCATAGGTCTTGTGCTGACCTCCTGCATAGGGTGAATTTCATCCACTCAGTGCAGAGCTAATGTAGCTTGAGAAAGCATAATGTCTCCAGAGCTTTCTTCCACCAGGGCATTCTAGGAAGTGATAAAAACGAGGAGTCCGGTGGCACCCTAAAAACTAACAGTTTTATTTGGGCATAAGCATTCGTGGGTAAAAAACCCACTTCTTCAGATGCATGGAGTGCATGTAAGTTGCCACTGGACTCCTTGTTGTTTTCATGGATACAGACTAACACAGCTACCCCTCTGATACTAGGAAGCGATAGTGGGATGATGCCTGTTTCTGGAAAAGCTGTGTATTAATGTGCAGTGCATGCTCTAGGAGGAGAAAGGGAAATGTCTTTCTCAGACGTTTCTTGTGGAATTCAAAGAGCTGACTGAAAGGTACCCAGACATGTATATTTATCTCCAACTTCTGGGTAAAACTCTTTGTATTAATTTCCTTAGCCTCATCCCAACGTGATCAAAGAGAGAACTCAGATACAAAGCTCACCAGGAAGAACGGGGCACCAGGAAACATGAAGCTACCTGCGGACTCACAGGTTGGCCAGTTGGTGGGCTGCATACATCTGTTTCTTGAGCTCATTCCTAGAAGAAACATCTTCCAAAGAAAGCGGTGCTCCAGCAATATTGCTAAATGGCAGCTCTGTGAAACGCCCACGTCAGTTTCTGGCTGGGACCAGAGGAGCAGGGAAGGGAGAGGAAGCTCTCACAGGAGCTTGAGGGGGAAGCAGAAAATGAGTTCTGGTGGTAGTTGCATTCAGTGAGGAGGAAGAGGCTCTGAGAACTTCAGCCCTGAGGTATGGGTGAAGAGAAAAGGGCTACATGGGAAAAGGACCAGGGAAGCAGTAGTGAACCGGAGACAGAAGCATATGGCTGCTGTTTATAAGGTCCGTTGGCATAAGCCCCAAGAAGGGAACAAGGCTTGTTTAGAAGACCAAGTGAAGGGCAGGATTTAAAGGCACCAGAGACAGGGCTGAAGACCCTGGCAAGGGCAGATAGTTTTGATGGACTTTTGCAACCCCATCCGCTTTGACTGTGTGACTTGGTCAGAGGGCTGACTCACTGAAGACCTGCCTAGCGAGGTCAGCAACCTACAGGGGGCACCAGGAGCAGCAATGAAAGATTGCAGCACCACACCCACCTGACAGGAGGCACTCAGGAGGTGAGTGCCCCCCACCACATGCTCTCAACATAGTATCTGAGGCCAAGTTTACACTACAAACATACATTCATACTAGATTGCTCTGGGGTGTGAAAAATTCACACCCCTGAGCAATGCAGTTATATCAGTCCCGGTGTAGAAAGCATTCTGTTAATAGGAGGACTTCTCCCATTGACATAGCTACTTCCTCTTGAGGAGGTGGATTAACTACGCTGACCAGAGAAGCTCTCGCGTTGGCATAGTACCGTCTTCACTGAAGCACTACAGCAGCACGGCTGCAACTTCTTAAGTGTAGACGTGCCCTGAGTGCTCCACAAACATTAATGAATTTATCTTCATAAGACTTCTGTGAAGTAGGGTGGTATTAGTATCCCTGTTTTACAGACAGGTAAAACAAGACACAGAGAGATTAAAACTAACAAAAGTTATCATAAGAGACCACTAATTTTGGATGTCCAGTTTAGATACCCAGGGTCTGATTTTTCAGAGCACTTGGCAGTATATAACACTTGATATGTTCAAAATACAGCTTCAGTTGATTTCAGCTGAAGCAATGAGTTCCAGGCACTTCTGCAAAGCAGACCCCAAATCTCTTAAACTAGGTACCCAGAAAAAGTCCTGCTCAGCCTCAGAGCCTTGAACTGGCGCATGCTGAGCTGCTGTGTGGGGATAGAGCACGCCCAGTTTAGTCCCATGTACGAGCTGTGAGGGGATGGAGCATGCTCAGTGCCGGTGGAATGTTCAGAGTATTTCGGAGTCAAACTCTAACAATTCTCCACTGAGCATGTGCCAACTGAGATTTTTCAGAGGTTTATTTTAACTTGGCCAAATTTGTGTGGGGTTTTCCTGAGGGCAGCAAAGGGCATATCCGGGACACTAGGGTGAGCCCTCTGCTAAATTTGAAGTCCTGTTCCAAAGCGTGGGTGCTGGAGCTTCTCAATAAAAATGTTGTAAACCAAAATTTAACATGGTAAAACAGACAAACAATTTCCCTAACCTCATTCTCAGAAACAGCTGAATCATTTTAACTGAAACGTGTATATCAGCCTAAGGCAGACAACCGGCATGGAGAATTTTAGCCTAAATGGTTAAAGTTTGGCAAAGTTATAAGCAATTGAAAAAAGGGACATAAGTGTTAGACAACCTTTTCTACAGATATATCTACTAGCTCTGCCTATACTCGGCATAGCTAACAGCTCTGCCTATAATACAAGGATGTCATCATAATAACAACAGCGTCCTACCTGTCCACTTCAGGTGTCTATCCCCATGGAAACACCAAGACCAATTTAAGTCAGCAGGTGTTTCGCCTGAGTAAGGCTAAGAAAAATATTGAATAAGGCGTCTGGGATTTGGTCCAAGATCATTTTGATGTAAATAAGAGATAAAATGAAATACTGCTAAGCCTTGCAACTTCCCAGCACTAGATTTCCATATCAATCAGAAATCCCAGGCAGTTTACACAGTACAGTGCACCAGGAAATTCAACAAGCTGTGTCTGATCATGGGACTATTTACCCAAGGATCATTCTCGAGAGTTGAATGAAACAATTGCAGCTGACGCCCTTTTAACCGCTGGGTTGGTACAATCAGTGGACGCTGTAATACATATGTGGACTAAACAACACAGGATGATGATGGAGTTTCACATTGATGCTGATGTAGGATGGTTCAGCAAATACTCTAGGTGAAAATGTATATGCAAGATCAGACCAAATGTGAGAACCATGAACGCAGTTATATATGGGACAGACAAGATTGCCCATGACCATTGCGGGCTGTTATGAACAGTGAGAAGCAAGGATACACTTTCCACACTAGGTGTTCATTAACTGCTTTGAAGCAAGATGAATTAAGACATGACAAGTCTGCCACCACCTTGCTCTGTCATAGATATTGCTTCCCAGTTGCTGGGATCAACCCAACAGGTTTTCAAGTTTGACTTCAATTTGTCTTTATATAATTTGTACTGGCCACCATGAGAACGGGTTCATGCTTTAGCTGACCATAAAATACAGTGTGAGGTATTCTCTAGTTGGCCATACCCACAAGATGCCCTGACTAATGAAGATGAGCTTTTATGAGCATGCTTGGAATGCAAGACCTCTGACCATGATTAAGGATTTCAATATTGAGAATCTTGTCCCACTTTTTGACCCTACACAGACCGAAGACAGCATATGTGGAACTGATCAAGGTTCCTAACGTCCCGGTTGTCCATGTCTCACAACCATATAGAAGCACTGGACGCATGACTGCCCAACAGACATTTAGCTTAGTGCTTATTTTGACATCCCTAGCATTCCATAGGTGATGTGACAGCATTCAAAATGCAAAGCTGGCCTTGGCTATGTGATGGGTAATCTCATCATTATTGTGGCATTCTGGGACACCACACTCCCTCGGTGGCAAAACTTCTCAATGGACTTGAGAGGAGCATTGTTAATCTTAACTGGGTACACATTCCTATCCCCCAGCACAGATTGGTATGGTACTTCAGTTTCCTTTAGGCTGATTGTGAAACCAAAATGATTGACTGTGTGAGTGAAGTGATCAGTTATAAACTGAATGTCATCAATCAAGTGAGCGCAGGTGCACAGTCATCAGCAAATAACTCTTTAGTGAGTAAATCTGCCACTTTCATGCAAACACAGAAGTGTTGCTGATTGAGCAACTTCTCATCATTGCAGAACTGGATAAATACTCCTCTGTCAGTGTTATGAAATGCATCCATAAGCATATCCGGAAAAGGACGGAAGAGTGTGGGAGCCAGCATGCAGCCTTGCTTGGTGCCATGGGTGGCCGGAGAGAGGTCTGATATCTCACTGTTTCCTACCAGTTTGGCCATCATCCCATCACAGAAGGAAATAATGACAGAAATAAACTTTGCAGGGCGTCCAAAGAGGAACACACATTTCTGGAGCTCGTCATGATTTACAGAATCAAAAGCTTTAGCAAAGTTGACAAACACCATATAATGACTATGGTTTGGCTCCAAGCACTTTTCCTGAAGCTGACAGGCTGTGAAGATCATGTCTGTAGTGCCCCGCCCAAACCAAAATCCACATTGAGACTTGGGCAGGAGGAGTTCCTCAAGGCAGGTGTTAAGTCTAGTCAACATGACCTGTGCAAGAATGGTCCCAGCAACAGAGAGTAGGGAAATGCTGCCGTGATTATCAAAGTTTGCCCTATCACCCTTACGTTCATCAAGGGGGACAACATCGGCATACTTGAAATCTTGTGGCACCAACTCTTACTCCCAAATACTACAGAAGAACCATGTGAGGTGCCTTGCAGAGTGGCAGCCACTTTGCATATAGATCTCCACTGGAATGCCATCCACTTCAGGTGTTTTCCCTTGTGACTTCTGCTTGATTGCTGTTATGGTCTCATATGGTGAGAGGGAAAGGGGGGTTGGAAGGGGGGCGGTGATTGAGAAGCGAACTGAAATGTTCCATCCATTGGTCAAGTCTTTCTCTTTTGTCAGATACCATCCAGTATGCATACAGGAATTATCCCATTGCATCTGGGGCCAGACACAGCATGAAGGTCCAGCTAAAAAGTTTATGGTGTCTTTACGGTTTACTCCCTATTGTAATACTTCCACTTTCTTTTCCCATCACTGGGTTTTCATTTTCTGAAGTCTGGCATGAACCATCTGTTTTGCCTGATGACATTCAGCCTTCCTAGCTGCCAAATCCTTGTCTGCTGTGTAGGCTTGATGGAGAGTATGCAGTGAGTTCAAGAGCCAACATATTTTGGGGCCATACTCATCAAACCAGTCCTGATGTCATGCCCCAAGTATGTGTCCAGGCTGTCTCATCATCTGAGGCTTCTGTAACTGAGGGAAATACTTCCATGAGGTTCTGATGGGATTCCAATTGTTTGTCACAGTTTTCCAGGCTTGGAATATTGATTTTTTTTCCCCACTGGCTTGAGTTGCTATCTAGGTTGCTTAATAGCCTTGGTAATTAAACAACATATACACTCAAACCCATCCCTCAGACTGAATGCCATTTACTGTAACTATGTTGGTGCCCAGATACCATGGTGAGGGATACGCTAGAATCACAGAAGCAAGCCTTCTATACATTGCTGTTTGGTAGTAGAGTTTACATGTAAAGACTCAATGGCAAAGTGTGGCTTTTCACAGATTTTGAAAAATAAGGTTAACGGGGTCGGGGGGGGGGGGGAGAATCTTGACTCTTGGATGGCATGTCCAGCACTTAGCGTAAGAGTGAAGAGGCTTTGAATTGGATAAGGAGATTTAAAAGAGCTAGCAGCAGACGGATATTCATTATTTATACTGCAGTAGCACCTAGAGGCCAACCAGGTCAGGGTCCCATTGTGCTAGGCACTGTACAAACACTTAGTCCTCTTCGGGGCAGGAGCTGCTAAGTGCTTCTCTTCTCTAGAAAACCAGCAGTGCCAGAACACAACCTCAAGGAGTCGTGTTTACCATCATGACCTTTCAGTCAGTGCAGATATAGGCAGTTGAGCCTAACCGGTCAGCTGGTCTGTGAACAGAGCGAGGAGACTCTTCATTCTGCTGGAAGTATGAGATTAATCCATGGGAATTATGGCGAGCGGAGAGGGTTGTGAAATTAACAACTGTGACTTGGCTCATTATTCCTCTCAAGGCCCCGGAGAACACTGAAAATAACTCCCAAGTTGACTGGTTTGTACCAGAGAGAAAAATACTTGTTTTCCACTCAGAGTGATTCAGCTGTCTCCATTTCTATTTGCACCCTCTTTTGCGTCTTAACTGCAATCCATTTCACTTATCTTTGCACCACTGGGGCAAATCCAGTAGAGTATACCCATTCCAGTTTAACCCAGCCAGATTTGCCACCTCTAAGAACAAGCCAGTTGGGAAAGAATATACCCCTGCCTTGATACAGTCAATCATGGAGGAAGAGACAGAGTTTATGTCAGGTTGTCTTGGTCATCACTGGGGA
Source organism: Lepidochelys olivacea (assembly GCF_965140295.1). Classification (NCBI taxonomy): domain Eukaryota; kingdom Metazoa; phylum Chordata; order Testudines; family Cheloniidae; genus Lepidochelys; species Lepidochelys olivacea. Next base: position 149,167,058 of record NC_140413.1, on the reverse strand, counting down.
TTGAACCTGGGACCTGAGAGCATGACGAGCCTGTATACTTTGGGCTAAAGGCTTCACTCAGAAACTATTGAAGTCCATGGAAAGCCTCCCATTGACTTCAGTGGGCTTAGGGTCAAATCCTAAGTCCATTCACTGGCAACTGTAGCCAACTCATATTGTGTGGACTGGCACAGAGGTGGATACATAATACACTGAACAGTAGGTTACAATCACATTCTCCCCCAAACTGATGAATATTTTCCCCTTTTCCTTTCGGGAGCCCTGCTTCTGCAGACTTCAGGCAGAAGAAATAACATGCTTAGAAAATGTAACTATAAATTGTGCTTTCTCCATATAGACTTGTATTGCACTACAGTGGCTTCCGCTTATTAGTAACCTCTCGGTTCCCAGCAAAAGTTGCCATTATCCGGAAGTTGCTAACAAGAGGAAAGCAAGGTTGTGGGGCTACAGCCAGGGAGGGAAGCGCCGGGCTGTGCTTTCCTTAGCTGCAGCCCTGCAAAAATGCCTGTGGCCTGTTTGCAACGTCCCAGTGCTTCCTTCCCTGGCAGGTAGTTTGCAGGGCTGCAGCCAGGGAAGGAAGCACTGGGACATGCCAACCTGGGCCACCAATGTCAGGGCAGGATGCAACCTGGAGAGCACGCAGCCCTGTAGACACTCCCGCCCCCGCCATGTCCCTGCTCCCTGTGGAAAGTCCTAGCTTCCAGGCAGCAGCTCCACTCCCTGCTGGTGCCCAGTCCACACCATTGAGACCCCAGCCTGTTACCTCCTGTGTGGGCGGCGGGTCCCTGACCACAGGCAGGTTTGCTGCAGCCAGGGAAGGAAACGCTAGGACATGCTGGCAGGACCCAACCCAGAGAGCACAGGGAGAGATACTGTGCAGTGCCAGCACTTCTTTGCCTGCCTGCAGCCCCGCAAACCTGCCTGGTGCCTGGGTCTTTCTTCCCACAAAACTTGGTAAGTGTTGTGCCTGCTGCCAAATGTCCAAATCCCACTAACACTAAAGTCAATGGGTCGGGTTTGGCTCCTGGAAAAATGTTGCTATTGACCGAAAGTTGTTAATATCGGGATTCCTATTAAGCAGAATCTACAGTACTCAAAATTTGTCTTTGATCAAACTCCACAAGGTAGGAGCCATTTTTATTTTAACAACCTGGCATGACTCCTTCCTGTTCCTGATATCTAAACACCTCTATATAGAAGTAGGATTCCTTAATGTGGTCCTTACAGATGAAGGGTAACACTTTTCAAAAGTGCCTAAGAGATTTAGGAGCCTACATGTCGTTGACTTTCAATGAGACAGGCCCAAGGAGCCTAAGTGACTCTTGAAAATTGGATGTAGGCTTCTAAGTCACAAAATTTTACTGTAAATATACTTAAAACATGTCTAGCCATACTTCCTTTCTTTTGTTTCCTATTTTGTATTAGCTTAGTATAAGAGCAGGTGAGATTGCTGGCGCATGCAACTTGTTATATATTACAAAGTATAACAAAACTCCTCATTGTGCGCAGTTGCTGTTCTCACACACAAATACAATTCCCTCTTGGGAAATGATCTAGTCAATATATGTCAGATTCAGATACCCTTATTCATGTTGAGTAGCAGCCTACTCCTCAAATGGTCCCACTGACTTTGATAAGAATACTCAGTGAGTAAGATACCCTTAGTCACACTGAATAGTATGTCTACACTGCAATAAAACACCCATGGCTGGCCCGTGTCAGCTGACTCTACAGGGCACAGGCTGTGTAGGTAAAAAATTGCAGTGTAACTAATTTTATAGCACCTCAGCCCGAGCCCAAGTCAGCTGACACAGGCCAGCCATGGGTGTTTTATTGTAGTGCAGACATACCATAAGGGTACCAGAATCTCACCCTAAAGGAAAAATAAAAGAAACCGTTTTCATCAGAGAATTCTTAAAGGTTATATTGTAGCAATGTGGACTACATGAAATAGCATAATAATAAAGGCATCTAACACACAAACAACCTTTAAAGCATTTTAAAAAATATTTTTAAGAGACGTTGATTTCGTTGAATTCCTCTTCGTTTCAATTGATTTGGTTTGGAAGTTATCAGGCAGGTGACGTCAAAACCTGTTGAGCTACGTTTTGTTCCGACAAAAATGGAATGGCGAAAGGTAGGTGAGGAAGTGATGCCATCTACAGAACACTAAAGGGAATGCAGTTCAGCACCCTGACCACTAAGACCCCGATCCAGCCACACACTTAAACGTGTGCTTATCTTGTTTCAAGTCAATGGGATTACTCACCCGCTTGAGTGTTTTGCTGGACTGGAATCTAAGGGCCCAATTTTCACAGGTGCTGAGCATCCACAGCTCCCACTGACTTCAGTCAAAGTCTCTGGTGCCGCTAGAAAGGTGTGTGGCAAACAGCCAATGAGACACCAGGGTTATGACGGAAATATAACATACATGCTAAACTCACTCAGCACCATTCCCAAAACAAAGCAGCTGGGCTATGGAGCATCCCTATTCACCCCAGGACCTGGAACAAAGTTGCTAAGGTGGCAGAGTTCTTGTTTCAGAACTTGCGAAGAGCAAAGCCTGAACCCCTGACTCATCAGGGCAAGCCACAACAGCTCCCACACCTGCCCTGAGAAGCGACATCCAGAACCAAAAGGGCAGTGAGGACAGCAGCGGTACAGTTGCCTGTTGGATCTTTAGGCTGTTTAAGGCCTACTGAAGATCCTGAGCTAGATTTTTTCCATCCATGCAAGCACCCGACACAGGTACTATGGCAAGCCACGAAGAGTCAGTTGTTGGCTCCCTGATCTCATGTTGCCGGGCCCCCGTGTAAACTAAGGAGCAACTTTAGTTTACACTGCTGTCTATTCCCTCCACCCCCCTTATAGCCCCATTTTACAGTCAGGAACTGAGGTACAGAGATACTAAGTGACTTGCCCGAGGTCACTGAGAGACTCTGTGGCACAGCAGGGATTTGACCTCTGGTTTCTGAATGGCCCCATGCCATCTGCTGTGCCTGTATCTCCAGTCATGGCCAGTGACAAACCAAATATCCATCAGGTGGCTCATGCCAGGAAAGGAGCATTTCTCAGCTCAGTATGTTTTCAAAAAGGGCGTCTATGAGATGCAGAATGAGGATCTCACCCAATTGTAGTTGTTGAGGACATTAAGAAATGTGGCAGGCTATGGAGAAATTGATGCCTGTATTGTGGTCTATATTTCTCCCCTGAATCAAGCAAGTTATCCACTCAATGTATATCTCCCCTGAAGACACCACTTACGTATCAGCATACATGTGGGCATGGGCCACACTTTCCCTGCATGGCTCTGTGTGCGCCCAGGTCACTATCAATAATGCAACTAGGATTCTTTTGTTATCTTTTAAAATAAATATTTCTCTCGGATTGAAATCTATGCAGGAAATGGCATCTCCTTGCCAGGCAGCATTTCAGAGAAGGCACCAGACAGTCTTCCATATAAGTCATGAAGTTGGCATCCTCACTGCTGCTCCCACAGTTTGAAATGTCTGCATTTCCTTCTCCCTTCCCCATCTGATACCCCACTGTCTGTCACCTGGTCGACTCATGTACCTACATGCCAAGTGAAGTCTCCTTTTGCCCAGGTGTAAATAGCTCTACAGATTACAAGGCAGGCTTGTAGCCTGGAAATCGATCAGTTTAGATCAGCATATTTAATTCTTTGTGGTTACCACAATGTTCAGCTGAGTCTTTCTGAAGGAGGGTTTCAACAGCACAAGGCCTTTGAGGGTTGACAAGGTAAAGGAGGGGAAAACAGAGGAGACCCTAGAGTTCCTGCTCCACTCTCCTGACCTTAAGGGGACAAACTCTCAGAGGAGTAAACACCTTCACTTCACTCAACCTTATATTGGATTAAGACATGGGGTACTATCAGAATAAAATGACTATTATTTCTATTACAATAGAACCTAGAACACTTTGTGGTCAGCCTCCCTAATGTGCAAACACACGGGAAGAGTCAGTCCTTGCCCCCAAAGAGCTTACAGCCTAAATACACAAATAATGTGAAGGGAAACAGAGGAGCAGTGATGTGCCCCAAGTCACACAGCAGGTCAGTGGCAGAACGGAGAATAGAACCTAGGTCACCTTTGTGACAGGATCCCCGGGGTTCAGCCTGGAACTATGGGACCTCTATGCCCCCATAACTCTCCAGCCTGGCTGTCTCTCACAATGCTTTGCTAGTGAGAAGCGGCAACCCCCTCCAGGTGCTGTTATCACTCAGCACAACTGCATGTGGAGCCCCACACCTAGCTAGATTGCATGAATGCTCCCAGAGCCACTAATGAATCAGAGAGAGAAAGGCACCAGCCAAATTCCCCCCAGCTCCCAGCCTTGCACCTCAGGGATATACCGCCTTGCACAGTGCAAATGTATTAATTGGTTCACCACTTCATCAATGGAAAGTGGATATACACCAACCTTTGTAAACCTGAGCAGATTTACCAAACATTTCAGGCAACCTCACTGGTAAAGATAAACAGTTAAACAAATTTATTGGCTACAAAAAGATAGATTTTAAGTGATTATAAGTGATTGGCAAAAAGGCAATTACCAAAATAAGTTAGTTACCAAACAAAAATAAAATATAAGCATGCAGTCTAAACTTTCAACCCTATTAGACTGGGCAACATCTAGATTTAGCAGTTTTTCTCATCCCACTGGATATTGCAGTTCATGGTACACAGGTTTAACCCTTGAAACCTGGGCCAGTCTCCTCTGTTGGAGTCTTCAGTCTACTGAGTGTCCTTGTTGCTTGCAGCGTAGGTGGAGAAAGGCCAAGCATGTGGCCACTGAGTATACCCTTGGACCATGTGCTTGGAGAACACAAGTACAGGCATGTCTGGTGGGCATTGCTGAGTCCCCAAGCAACGTTGAGCAATTCCCCTGGTGTGGTCTTATGCATGTGAATCACTGAATTGTAACTCCCTTGCTGGACAATGGCTGTTGATGGTTATTTGACAACCTGCCTGGGCATTGGTTACTTTCCTTGCTGTTGTCTCTGGGGAGCTAATATCTGGCTGTTTCCCCCAATTTACAGCATGTTTTATTGACACCCATACAACACAATCTCATAATTTTATATGCATTAATGATACACATATTTAGATGAAACAGTGGGTTTCAGCCGATCATAACCTTTCCCATGATACCTTAAGAAGGCATGCTTTTTTATGCAATATCACATTTATAAACAAATGATGAATATGGGGGTTACAGGGTGCTCCCCTGGGGTGTAGAGTGTCACAATCTTACTCACCCTCCAGTGGCTTCCTCACCTGCTCCTTCTGCTTTCCATGCCATTACCCCATTGGTGACAATGGTCTGATCCTATTCCATAAATCTTGTGCTCATTCATGTTTCTGACTCTCTCAGATGGAGAATTAGAGTTATTTTGCAAGTGCCTCTCCTCAAATCCTCATACTGGCTTATTTTCCTTTGGCAATTCCAACCCAGCCTCTCTTAGTAATAAGTATACATCATGTGCAATGACAACACTGAGAGATCCCAAGATGCCAGGACTAATTTACATACCTTAGCAGTGGCACACCTAATTTATCTGGACATCTACAGTGCATTTTTAAGATGCCAAAAGTCATGTCAATGAATGATCTGTTGCCTTATTATAATTTACTTCTGCCAGAAATTTGGGTTGCAGAACAGGAGTAAATCATGTCCCCTGAAAAACAGAAGTCAGAAGAATGGTATTTTCTCACCTCTCTCAACATATGTGGCTTGATTAGCTCTACGGATAATCTCCCAAGAAGCAGTCAGTTTCAAAGAAATCTGCCCAGACCACACTGTGCAAGTATGCCAGTCATTACATGATCCTGGGTACCTTCGGGCCATGACTGGGATGCTGAGTTAGAAATATAAAATCATCAGCCAGATTGGAACACCAGACTTCCAGCACTAAAGCACTGATGTTTATTACTTGAGCTGACAGCAGAACATAAGAACAGCCATATCGGGTTTGACCAATGGTCCCACTAGCCCTGTATCCTGTCTCTGACAGTGGCCAATGCCAGATGCTTCAGAGGGCATGAACAGAACAGGGCAATTATTGAGTGATCCATGCCCTGTCATCCCTTCCCAGCTTCTGGCAGTCAGAGGTTTAGGGACACCCAGAGCATGGGGTTGCATCTCTGACCATCTTGGCTCATAGCCATTGATGGACGTATCATCCATGAACTTATCTAGTTCTTTTTTTAACCCAGTTATACTTTTGGCCTTCACAACATCCCCTGGCAACAAGTTTGATGAGTTGTGTGAAGAAACAGAGTGAAAAAGTAGCAGGCTTTTATCCCCTGTGTGGCTTAGCCACTAGAGGGGGGACACAATATATACTGTACTTGCATGTTGAACATGCAAGTAGCTTTAGGCCATGATCCTCAGCCTACTGAGGTCAATCGAATGACTTCCTCTGACTTCAGTGGTCTTTGGATCAGGCCCCTTTGTGCATTTGATTAAATCTGCATTACCTCTTACTTAGAAATTAACCTTCTAACACATGGTTGCATCGAGCTGGTTGGGAATTTTCCCCAGAATGATTCTCCGATGGAAAATACACTTTCCACAAAATCAAATTTTTCTACAGGAAAATTTCAGTTTTGCACCTACATTTTTCAATTTTCCATTGGAAAATCCCAAACAAATGTGTCATTCCCAGTCAGTTTGACTTGAATCTAAATATTTTGGGTAGTTGAACTGACTCAATGTGCTCTGAGCCGGCTCAACATTAACTTGTATTTCCTACTAAGGCACAATGCCTCATGGATGTTGTATTCCAGGCCCCTACTCTCACCTATGGGTTAGGCTCTCTAGCTGTATTACATCATTAATGCATGGCAGTCTTCCTCTGACTGAGTGGCATAGTACTTCATGGGAGTCACGTGGTTGCAAGTACATCATGTGAGATGTAGTCCAGCCAGGCAGTCTGGCTCATAGGAAGTATGGGGGGCGTGAGAACCCACACTACAATAAGGCAATGTGCCACCACAGAGAAATGCAGTTTAATGGTGAACTGACTCAAAATGAAGCATTTCAATTCAGTTCAAATTTAAACCAAATCAAAACACTTCAATTCAGGAACACTGACAAGTAAGTTTCAATCAAAAAATGCTAACAAACTGCTTCAGGCAGCGTGGTAGCCATGCTGGTCCCAGGATGAGAGAGAAACAAGGTGAGTGAGGTGATATCTTTTAGTGGACCAACTTCTGTCGGTGAGAGAGACAAGCTTTCAAGCTTACACAGAGCTGCGTAAGCTTGTCTCTCACTCACAGAAGTTGGTCCACTAAAAGTTATGACCTCACCCACCTTGTCTCTCTAAAAAACTTTCATCATTCCAAAACTGATTTTTTTCCAGAATGTCCCATTCTTCAAAAAGGTTTGATATTTCAGCTTTTCCTCCCAATCCAGGACTAAAACAAATGTTGAAATACCAGAATCACCCATGGGATAGAAATTCCAATTTTCACTCAGCTCCACTGTTGCACAGCAACAAACTTATAAAAATAATATTTTCTCACCCCCTCAAGTTCTCAGATATTAGTATTATTACTACAGATAAATTGCAGTAGCCTTCTCACTTGGGATCAGGGTCCCATTGTTCTTGGCATTGTACAGACCAGTAAAACAAATGCGGTCCCTGATGCAGAGGGCTCACAGTTTAGATATTTATGTAATTTAAGATACCCTTAAATCATTCTTGAAAGGTTTGTAGGCTTTATGCTAAGAAATCCACACATTTGATATTTCTGCTTAGAATGTTCAAAGCACGTAAGTTGCTGCATCATGACACATTTCACTCTCTTAATCCTGCTTGTCTCTTTGTAACAAACAAACCACCCACAGCGACATTAAACTGGAACATTACAACATCAGATCATAGCATTTCTATCATGATACAATTCAAGTCATGGCCTGGGAGCTCACATACAAACTAGCAACGTTCAGACACATGGGCAATCAGTCTGCATATCTTTCTTGCAGCTGAACGATCCGGCCTTTTCACTGTACTGGGAGAACAGGCAGTTTGCAATCTGCAATCAAATTTCTCTTGAGGAAAGGGGACTAGTATTTTTTCAGGGGGTTGAGAGTTAAAACACCTTTAATATTTACAACTGAATCTCTTTCTTAAGGGTTAAGAGTTCATTCCCATCGGCTGGATGGAGATTTTTGGACATATTTACAAACTCAGACACAGCGTAGGCCAAACATGAGGGTTTAACTACACTACCAATGTGAACAGGTCTGGTGTTCCTTGTTGTCCTCTCCAGCAAAGCAGACAGATCCAGGTAGAAGCAGCAATTGAAACAGAGCCTAGAAAATTAAGGCTAAGAAAGGGAAGGCACACTGGAAGCAGGTAGCTAGTCGGGGTTCAGTTACTGGGATGCTGGGTGTTTTGATTTCAACATTATGGGCCAGAAACTCAGCTGGTGTACATCAGAACAGCTGCACTGAAGTCAATGGCCAGACCCTCAGCTGGTATAAATTGGCTTCACGCCATGGCCATCAGTGAAGCTACACTGATTTATACTAGCTGCGGATGTGGCCCATTGACTTCAATGAAGCTATGCTAATTTACACCAGCTGAGGACCTGGCCTTTTAAAATCAATCCAGGCACAAGCTGTGCAGTGGTGTCATTCTGATCGTAATTCCAGATAGTATGTCATGGATCTGTGGGATCATAATACTGTCAGCAGTTTCACCACGGAATACCGTTGGACTTAGTACGACAAGCGAAAGAATGTAACACACCAAAAAAACCCCAACAGCCACACTTTATTTTAAGTAGTGAGAGGGGAAGGGGTGAAAATGAGCCGCTCTGGGTTAGCAGGAAACTGGTTTTGTTTTGGATGACAGCCCCTTGCGGCTGCAGTTTCTGCAAAGACTCTGTATTTCATCTCTTTCAAGATGGAACTAGCCCTCAGGATTCCTGAAATAGACCAAGGAAGCTAGACTGGAGCTATTTTAATAACTGGTGCTTGTTCCCTTTAAACTTTGTCAAGCGAGGGGAGAGAGAGAGTTGAAGAAGGGAGACAGCAACAGTGGGGAGTGTTATTTTAACATGTACAACCTAGTTGTCAGTGTGTGGTGGTTAGGCTGTGTTAGCACACATTCCACCCGCTAGTACGTGCAAGATGCACAAACATATTTAGCACCACCAAAAACCAGAAACAGTCTCATAGACATATGCACACACACAATCACGTCCCTGGAAAGGAATAGAGGTTTCCCTTGTTTCCACACCAAGAGTAAAGAATGAGTTAATACATCTTACTGGACACACACAATGACGAATGAACAGACAAAAGGAGAGAGACCTTTGTGAACCAAGAAATATACAAATTGCAGGCCCCCCATCATGCGACTACAGTACACAGAGCACCAAAGTTCAACCTGGGGGTTAGCCCTTCCTCTCCCTGGACTGATACAGATGCAATACTGCGTGAAGGCTATGGAATAGTTAAACAAGCAAAGTTCCAGAACACCTGATGCTCTTTCAGCCATAGCCACTGCAGTCTGGATACCATCCTTTGCCATGTGTCTGGGAATAGCTTTTCATAACACTCATGCACGTCACATGACTGGTTTCCAAGCAATAAATATCAGTCTCTTCCCCAGTGCCTCCTGGGTCAATCTTTATCACAGCCCTGTGCATAACCTCCTCTCAATTCTCCAAAACACGAACTTGCATCAGTAAAGATTTAGAACATGTCTTGAAAACATGATGTACTTCTTCCATACAGATTGCCAGGTCTTTTAAAGCCTCAAGGCAGAAGCAGGTCTAAGCAGCAAGGCCCAGATTCTGCATTCCTTCATTCTTTCCCTTAATGCAGGGAAGAGTGGAGAAGCGTCATTAAGCCACCTTTGTGCCTCTTTACTTCTGGGCCATGCTGGAGACTCAGCCAGCCCCTGACACAATTTAGAGCGTTCCCTGGATCTCTGTAAATTATGCTGGCTTGTAGTGGTCCTCTACAGGTTGTTATGGTGGCAAAAAATAACCAGAGCGTATTGCACTCCAGTGAGACTGCTAGCTCACCTTCACTCTTCTTTCTTTGCGGGGAAGGGGAGGGTCCACACAGAGCTATAATGACAGCTCTACGCTGCTCACAGAAGCACCTGCTACAATTGAGATATTCTGTGGGGGCCAGGTAAGCCTCCTTTACAGCCCCTTAAAGTTGCCAAAATAACATAAAGGGGCCTTATGGCAAGAGAGAATCTGGGCCTAAACATTTGCTACCATAGTATCTTGATTCCTCACTTTTTTTGTTGTCTTTGGGCTGAGTTCCTGTACCTCAGGCCCATCAGTTTGGATTCAAATGTTAGCTCTATACAAAGGACAAACAGTCTGTCTTGGTATTTCTTCTTTCAAGGTTAACTTGATTCCTTGGCCCTGTAATCATGCCTCTCAGACTCATTCAGGGGGTGAGGTAATCTTCTCGATCAGATGGAAAGAGCTAAAACGTGACACAGGAGATCTCTGCTCCACTGGCTGCAGCCAAAACGGAAAGTTTACCCAGGCCAAATAAAAATACTCTTTGTGGACACATTCCTCCCAGGGTACGTACGTGTGTGTATTATATATATATTTAGAGAGAGAAGAATGAATCTGTGATCAGACTAGAATGGGAGGAGGGAGACAGATAGAAACAAGTGGAGCATGGGACACTACAGTTTCATTAGCAATAAGTGCCATGGCAAGCAGGCAGAATTGTAAAATACAGAGCTTATTAGACATGTGGGGTGAATAGTGGCCCCACTGAAGTCAATGGCAAAATTTCCATTGACTTCACCCTCTGAGAGGCCAGTGTTAATGCTGAGGCTCTGCTATGTGCCTCCCAGCAGCCAACCCCAGGGTTGTATTCCTGAGCCTCTAGTCCACACCAATTTAGGTCCCTCCTGGAACCTGATCCACTTTCTCCAGTTCCACTCCTCGTACTACGAGAACCTGACTGTGGAAGAGTAAGGGGAGAATAGGGTGACCAGATGTTCTGCTTTTATAGGGACAGTCCCGATTTTGGGGTCTTTTTCTTATATAGGCTACTATTACCCCCACCCCCATCCAGATTTTTCGCACTTGCTGTCTGGTCACCCTAGGGGCGAGATACTTGTGAATGCCCTGCTCCTGATTTCTCAGTCATCCAGGGGAGGCTGATGAAATAAAGGGTGTAGCTAAGAGCAGAATTTGGCCCTCAAAGCCTCTGAATCCCCACCTAGCAGCTCAGTTTTCAGACATCCTATCTCTTCACCTTTCTAGTTCTGTCACACCATGTGTCTGTGAAGAGGGGCCTATGTTTGACTTACAAGTGCTACAGAGCTGTCACTAGTTGCTTCAGTACCTAAGTTGCTCCAACTAACTCAAGGCATGATCCAAAGTCGATGGAAAGACTATGGGGCAGAGATGGTCGTACGGGAGGGAGAACATTGCATTATGGGAAGTTGACCTCTTGCTGCCCATCACCCCTGTGCAAGCCATTCCTGCCCCACCAAAACTGCCCAAAAGACAACGTGCTAGATGGTAGCAGGTTGCACACTAGGATACCGACCCATGGTGCACTGCACAACACAAGCATTCCTGGCGAGTACATGCCACACCAACACAAGGATCCAAGTACGCACACACACAAGAGATATACTAACTGTGGCAGGAATATGCTGACATAACTTATGTCAGCAAAATCTTGTAGTGTAGACATGGCTTTAGGCTTCGGTTCAGTCCCTAACACAGAAAGGCACCATCTGCTCTCGCGATTCCTTTAGGTTCTGCTTATGGAAACACAAGCCAGTGGTCTGCACACAGGCTGGCAGAACACACAGTTGTGCGGGAGTGCTAGAGAACACCACACCGCAATAAGAGCATGAGGTCCTATCGTTAGGTGGGCTTTGGGTGCTTGCTTTGTTATCATACTCACTTCCACCAGCTGAAACTCACCATGTGCCTCATTTCTGTGGGTAGCAGCCCTGTTTCCTTTTTTTTTTTTTTTTTTAAAAGTGCACCTTATTAAATAAGTGAAACAGCTTTACACACAATTCATTGCCATATGGGGAATTTGGGTTGTGGTCCTGCACTCACAGATTGCCAGTGGCTGGGAACTTTACAGCAGCATGTCCAGCTCCAGGGTGAGGGTGCAGAGCACAGAATTGTGCTCAAGTCACTTCATCTCACCAACGAGCACAAGTGCCAGACACCAAAGGAAGCTATATCCAGTGCAAGGCTTCGGATGGCGGGGCTGGCATGAGAAACCAGAGGAGGCCCTCCAAACATTACCTCTGCCATATGGAAGAAACCTGCTTCAGAAGAGATCATTTATTCATCCTTATCCTGTCAGGCTAGCTTTACCTGGGTGTAACTCCAGTGCTTCAGTAGTGTTGCTCCTGATTTTCACCAGCGTAAATAAAAAGAGAATCTGGTCCCCTTGCCTTTGCTCCACTTCAAGTCTGTTCTGTGTCAGGTAAAGCACCTCATCACAAGGTGGCCTCTGAAGATACAGCACTGATTTACCCCAGCTGAGGATCTGGCCCATTGATTTCAATAGAACTGCATTTATTTACCCCAGCTGAGGATCTGTCCCACTGAAAAAAAAAAAACACTACTGGCATGAGCAGCTCAGAGTATTGCCTGACTGTAAATGACGGTAAACTTGTGAGATTCATGTCTCTGGATCTAGGTGAATGGCACTGTAGAAACATAATAGGAAATTATTCTCTTCAGGCCATAAAAGGAAGAAGCAAGGGGAAACCCAGAAGGGGTCACAGCATGGCAGCAGGTACTGGAGATTTCTCTTGGCTTCAAGGCTGCATTATTTGATCTGTTCAGGGTGTCATGTGCCAGTCAGCCTGCTGTGTGTGTGTGCGCGCGTTCAGCCAGCTACTGCATATCTGAATTTTCCTAGCCAGATGATTGGTTTAACTCCTTTGGCTGTGAGCCGCCTGGATCATAGGGGTAAGTGCATTTCTGAGGCAATGTTATGGAGCCAGTTTGGGTCAGGCAGGAATGCTTCTTGAGTTGGTACTGGGTTCTTTAAAAGTAGTCTCTGCATAGGATGACCACCTTTGTTGGATGGAAATGAGAGAAAACTACATGAAAAATAAGGGACACCACTTTATTTGAAGGGATATTTTAGGGAAACACAATTTCCCTTAGCATAGCATGTATTTTTTCTCTCAAGTATACAGTGCAATCATCATAAACTTCAATTTAATGTTCAAAATAGTACTTATTTATAAGCTTTAATATATCATAAAATAAGGGACAGGTGGTCACCCAAAGGAACAAATCGATGAAATAAGGGATGGTCCCTTAAAATAAGGGACAGGTGGGCATCCTATCTCTGCAATGGGCCCATATGATACAAATGCACTGCATTTGACAGAATATATAAAAGCAAATGATTCTAGAAGCTTAGATGTTACAGCTCAGTCCAATTTCTCTTCACCACACACTAGAACTTCCTCTGAAAATGTCTATCAATCTACTAGAGATAGTAAATGTCTGTCTCCGTTGAGATCAGGATAAGGAGCAATTGCATATCACTTCTGAAATGGCAACACCATATGCAAAGGTTATGTTGCACACACTGCACTGCCAGGCAATCTTCATGGATGTGCAGGACAAAGATGCCTTTATTCTGCCACTGGGGTGACTGTGTCTGCAGAAGGGGAGGACACAGTAAGTTTCTACCTCTATAGATCCTCCTCTGTGACTACAAAGCCTCAGTTAATTCACTGAGCTCCTCAAAGATGCCAAATATGTATATATGTATCCATCCAGGGGACAAGGCTCATATAACACAGCCTGATTGGAAAATCCACAAGGGAAAGCTAACATTTCTGCTACTCTCTGACTTTGAAATTCTGCTGGCTCTCCCCTCCCTCTCAGTAAATCAGCCTGTGATCCAGTCACAGGAGTAAGAAGAAGGAGTACAGTGTACAGAGCGGAGGAAAGCTCAACCTGATACCAAGTGAGTAATCGGCAGTGGGAGGTTCTCAATCCCACCATGTCATTAATAATGGATTTTATCTGTGGTCTCTCAGCACCAGCCTAGCAATCTCACGTAGCGTAACTAGGAGGACACACTTCTGGCTCCTGAGGTGCTGTCAGAGAGTAGTGGCAAGACAACGTCTGAGGAAAGTGACCAGGAGAGGGAAAGGAAAACACATGCTCCTGTCATTAAAATCACTGGGCCCAATTCAGAGACATAGGAAAAGCTTTTAAGTCAATGAGCATTTCATCTGCATCTCCAAGGGCAGGGATGAGCCCACCTTCTCTCTTCTTTTGTCTCTTTGGTTGTATGCACCATTAGTAAAACAAAATTTCAAGCCTAAAAAAGCCTAGAGAAGTGACTCTTAGGTTAAGAACCTGAGGAATAGGTCCCTCCTCTGTACATCTGCTTCTCCCTCACAGTCTTCTCATCTTGCTATCTATTATTTCACTGTTGTCTATTAGAGAATAAGTTGCTATGTTAGCCGTGCATCTCTCTAGTTAGAGAAATTCCCATCGACAGTCATGCAATTTACTCCTCCTGGCAGAGTTTTCTAGACATAGAATGATTGCTGAACCCTGTGTTTCCACACCCTGCTGCACTCTGTTGCCTTTACCTGTCACCTCACCCACCGCTATTGGGAACTCCAGAAGGAGACATGTTTGAAGAAGCTCCAAGTTGTTATGCTAGCTAGCAGCGCCTCTTGTAAAATCCATGCTCTGTGTGTCTTAGAATCCTGCTTTGCCAAGTGGTTCCCTTACTACATCCTCTTCCACTGGCCGGTATTCTGCTCTCAGTGTCTCTGGTGTAGACCCAGAGTCACTCCGCCGACTTCAAGTGAGTTACTTTGGATTGACATCACATCAATGTCACTGGGACCAGAATTAGCCCTGTTGTTTCTCCTCTCTCCACATCTGGGTGTGAAGCAGGTCGTGGTGTGGTCTGTGACTTCTCACTGTTTAGAAGTCTCAGGGCTGTGTTTGCCACTTTCCACACTCAGGGGTCTGATCTGGCATCCTGAGAATTTCAAACATCAGTTAAGACTTCATTGTTCCTTTGACTCTTGTGTCTTTCATGGAGTCTTAGTCCTTTATTTACCCAAAGCGGAAGAGAATGGGAATGCCTTTGTTAGAACTGGTGATTTGTGGCCATTTCATACATTCTAACAAAAATCGCAGAAACCTGATCATTTCACCTATGAAGATGAGCTGGGAAAATACTGCAGACAATGTGAAAAAAAACAAGGGATAAAAACGTTGCTCCACTTGGCAAACAGAACTGGTGCCACCCAATCACACTATGCACAAAGAATGTTAACAGTGGTAAACAATCAGAAACCAGCTCATTTGTAAAAGTGCAGTGCATTTTTTAAATGGTATTTTCATAAGTAAGTTGGTTTATTTCTCAGCAAATCAGAAACCAAGCCAGTTCTCTATATGCCACTGAAGTCAGTAGAGTCACAGTGGTGCATAAGTGGCATCAGAATCAGGCCTTACATTTTCACTAATGTTGGAGTGATCAATCTTCACTCCTTCACCTCAGCATCTACTAGATACAGAGGATCTGATTCTCCTCTTGCTTACACTAGTATTGCATCAGTGCAATTCCATTGTCTTAAGTGAAATTATCCCTGACTCTAGAACAAAATCAGGACCAAAATGAACAGAGAAGGAAGCTGCAGCATCTCTTTTGCAGTGCCTACTTATTCCTAGGACAGACTGTGTGTTAGCAGGTGTAATTGGCCTGGAAAGGAAGGAGGGAAAGACAAAGACATAGCCTCCAGCACTTCATTTGTGACAACATCCTTCCAGTAATCTACGCCTACTTGGGGCAGAAGTATGGGGCTAATTCTACCCTTGACACAAGGATCAAGCAGTGTTGTCAACACATGTTTTTGCCTTTTAAAGGTTCCCCTGATTCTGGAGTGTGCCATTGGCTCAGCGACTTGGATTCCTGCCAGAGGGATTCACTGAAGCTGGGTGTCATTCAGTTTCAAATGAGTTGTTCTCTATTTTAGAGCAACTGGGGCAAATACTGGATAAGGAGCAGCCTGGGTCTCAGGCTGATATGATCACTGTGCATGCTGAGTGTAGCCAGTTCCAGTGGGTGGAGGATGATTGCTAACTAAACTGGTGGCCAGGAGACCGAAGTGGGTAAAGGTGAGGGAACAGGTGCCTCTCCAATCTGTGCTTTAAGGGTCTTCTCTGTTCCAGACATTGCCACAGTTATCCAGATCTGTAGCATCTCCAGGTTGGATTGATGAAATGTGTTCTTACTCAGGTCTACCCTTGAAGATCATCCAGATGCATTATCTCCATACTTTCCTGAAAGAGACAGGCTGCCATAAGCAATACAAGTCCCGAGCACCATGCCCCACACTGCTTACCCACTTACTTCAGAGTGTAAGTCAAAGTGCAGGCTCCAATCCATATAGCCGTAACTGGTCTGGGACTTGGCTGCTTAAAAAACACCCTATGTCCTGTCACAGTGGTTGAGATCAGCTTGGATGTTTCTGCTGACAGCTCCTCAGACTGAACTTCTTGGGACTGGCAGCACGACTGAATTCCCAGCTGAGGCGCCTCACCCATGGAACTCACGGCCACTGTTGGTTTGCAGGGCAAGGGCTTGGGGGGCCTTCAGAGCACCGTGAAAGGCATAGGGAATCTGTTCAGCCTGACCTTTGTGCATATGGCTTTCACAGAAGGCTGCAGCCATCAGGTCTGAACAAACCCTGCTGAGTGTTTGCATGGGTTGGCATTGCTGGATATTACAGAAGATGACGCTGGTTAGTGACCATGTTAAAGCTCCTGTGACATCTGTGCCCTTGCTATTTAGTGTAGCAACCACTGCAGCAAGAGAGGAAATTCCCCCACCTCTGCTGCCCTATGGAGATCTGACTTCTTCCTTCCTGCAAAGGACTTCCTGGATTAGAGGGGCTAGTGGCCCTGACCAGGGTGGCTTCCTGTAGCAGGAAGCTAGGGGATCAGAGAGACAGCACTCTCTAAAATCTGGGGAAGGAATTACCAGGATGGAGCAGAGAGCCCAGGACACCGGTGCCCCAGGATATATTGTTGGCCTGAGTGGTTAGCCAATTTCTGGGGCCTTGTTGGGTTGTTTCCATGAAGAGAAATTGATGATGGGGGTCAGGTATGTCTTTGGTACAGTCCTATTTACAAAGAGTGTACTCAACACAGTAGAAACAAAACAACTGCAGGCAGTTTCTTTGCTCACAATTTCCAAACCTGCCTTTCCAGCCAGTGCTGTGCCCCAGGGCCATTTGACTCTGCTCCCACTCAGGGCCAAGCTCACAACTGTGTCTCTCGCTATCTGCTTGCTCTTGCTTGGCTTTCTGGTCACTTTCACTCACACCCACACACAGCTGCAACCAATCAGTGCTCTACCCCCTTTGTTTGCAACTAGTACCCAGGACGCATTCTGGCCCACGTGGCTTGGGCCAGGTCTGTACTACAGAACCTACCTTGGTATAACTGTGTTGTTCAGGTGTGTGAAAAATCCATACCCCAGAGCGACGTAGTTACACTGACCTTAACCCTCTGTGTAGACAGAGCTATGTTGGTGGGAGAGCTTCGCCCATCGACATAGCTACCACCTCTCGGCAAGATGGATTAACTATGCCAATGGGAGACCTCTTCTGTTGACGTAGAAATGTCTTCACTTAAGCGCAGCTACACCCATGCAGCATTTTAAGTGTAGACCTGCCTTTAGTTCCTGCTAAAGCCTTGTCATGCTGCCCAGTGCCTTGTGTGGTAGTTTCTATTGTTTCAGATCTCACTACACAAAGGGACATTTAATTGCTCTTTCAGTTAGCCTGAATGAAGAGTGCTTAGTACACCCATTGACTTTACCCAGGTCTGTGATTGATGACAGCCACTAACATTTTGGAGCATGACATTTAAAATAAGTTTGGAGTTTCCAAGGGCTTCAGTGAGAGGATGGCTGCGAGCAAGGTCTGTGCCAGCAGAACCTCTTGGGAACCTGACTTTGCCTAGATTCAAGTCTACTCTGCTGGAAAGGGAACTTTTTGCATACCCATCCAACAGTGAGAACAGCATAAGTGCATGGATTATTAGACCTAGATGAATTTCAGGGTGCAGCTCAAGACAGATTTGTCAAATCAACACAGCTTTGGATGGTCAGTATATTTCCTGGTCAAGGTAAAAATCTTTGAAATATGAGGAATGTACCTTTTTTATTACTGATAAATCATTAAAAAAATTGTGATTTTTAAAAATCCAGGTAACTTCTCAGCTGCTCCCAAGAGATTTCATGAGTGCTGGGGAAGATCCCAGCAGGCAGTATATGAGCCAACTCATCTATAAACAGGAAACAGATTGATTTCTACTGCCTAAACATGTTTCTTTCAAAAAGCATTTTGATTTCTGCGTAAGGCAGGGTAGTGTAGTTGTAGCCATGTCAATCAGGATATTAGACAGATAAGGTGAGTAAGGTGATATTTTTTATTGGACCAACTTCTGTTTGAGAGAGTGACACGCTTTCAAGCATGTCAGAGAACAGCTCTCCCAAACAGAAGTTGGTCCAATAAAAGATATTACCTCACCCACCTTGTCTCTCTAAGTCAGGGCAGACAGTTAAGTGGTGAGAGTTGAAGTTATCTGCCTTATCTAAGTCACTTTATACGCCTGATAAAATTCCCCTTGTTAATCGGGAGCAAACTGAGATATTACAAGGCAAAATCAAATATTTGCTATCCTTGTTCCTATTGTCACACATCATGATTATTCTATTTAATCTCCCCAACAGACCAGCTGTTGGCTAGCATTTCCACCTTGTGTCAAGCTGTCCAAGTCATGCAATAATAAAAAGCATACATGTCTTGAATGCTCAAGAGGTATCTCAGCTTCCCTGAACTCCTGCCAGATTTTAGTTTAAAAAAAAAGTGTCTGTATGGGAATCTTTTTATTAACTGAGTGACTAAATGTATAGGCTAAGGTCACGGATAGTGATGGGCAACAAGCAAGTTTCTCACTTTGGCTCAGCTGACGCATCTCCTTCCTAACCTACAGCCCTACCCGCCTTGTTAGTCCTGTTCAAGTCTCCCCCTCCAGCTCTGCTGATGCCTCTCACTCCTGACGCACAGCACCTCCTGCTATTCCACTTCCAAAGTCGCCATCCAGCTCTATCAATACCCCTCAGTCCCAACCAGCAGGCTTCTTGGTGTGTCTTTGGAGCAGAGACTAATAACCATGGGGAATTATTTCATGGTTGGGGGGAGGGGGTTTAAAAAGGGAACACAAGTTTACTAAGAACTCATTTCACTTGTCATCTGATCTCCCAGGACAAAATACCTTGTGCATTAAACACTTGTGCAGCTTGACTCTGAAATGTTCTTATGTTAGTCACAATCATGAGTGACACTGTGACTTCATCTTCTATAATACTGCTAAGTGTCAATAAGTAGGAATAGTATATTCCATTCAGAGTCCAGTAAGCTATCCAACATGTATTCAATACTCCTCTCTCACCTCATAATCCTACCAGTCCTCCCTCTTTGGTAAGATTCACGTGACCACACGTATCAGCTCTGCCCCTTTTGGAAATGTAGCATTGCTTGCACATGTGTAATATCACAGAGCGCACCTGGGGAGCATGCACACACATTGCCCTATGGACTCAGTCTGGAAAGTGCTTCCTAGTCATGTGTTGGAACAGGCTGCTTTTTGGGGAGCCACACCTAAGAAGCAAACATGCTGTTGTGAGCCACCTGTGGTACCAGCTGCCAGATAAAAATCACACCAGCTTGCAGAGTCAGGCCATCCCACAAGCAGCTCACTTATCATTACAGCCTGCTTGATTCAGTGATCTAGTAACTTTCCCTGATATCACTGAAAGCATTGCACTAGGCATAGGTGCAGGAATGATGACATCTGCACACAGTGAATAGTCTTTAAGTAGTTGAATAAAATATTCATAGTTTCATGAGAGATTTTCAAGGCTGAACAAGGACTAGGAAAAAACTCAAAGACACTGGGACTCAACAATAAGGCTTGTCAGAACCTGGTTTCCCATCCTCTGGCAAAGTCTGAAAAAAAAAAAATCATTCTGCATCAGTGTCACAGGGTTTCTGCAGGCTTTCTTCCTCTTGAGCCTGTTCCCTGTGTTTAGGCTGGTATAATAAAGAATCTTCCACACCCTCTTTTGCTGGATCACCCAAGTGTCTTTACAGTGTTCATGCAGTTCCCAGATCCCCCAACAGCTAGTGCCCCACAGACCCTCCCCAGGGTCTCCTGGCTCAAGGCTGCCTTCTTTAGTTAGGAGCCAGCAATACTACCCTCCTGTCTCCTCCCAGGCCAGCCTCCTCACTGAGGTTTTCCCAGGGCTTTTATAGCCCTCTCCTGCCTCAGCCCAGCTGTCACTACTTAGCTCAGCATGTTCCTCTGAGCCAGCCCTCTTAGAGCTTGTAGCTGGGCTCCCTGCTGAGTACCTGTGTCTCTACCCCTGGCCTGAGAGCAGGCTGTAGCCAGATTTTGGCAGGGCCTTAAAGGGGTTTACCCCTGCTCTTCCACAATCAGAATGAAGCCCGTGCTCCAAGGACATCCAGAGCTGGCAGGCTTCCTAGAAAGGAGCCTAAAAGCCCGGAGGGCTCCATGTTCAAGCCAGGGTCCCATTTCTTCAGCAGCCCATGAGATGAGTGAGCCAGCAGACAACCAGGCATTTTTCCCTTTGAAACCTGCCTGGTTTCCATCAGAAGATGGACAAATTGACACATTCCTGTGAAACATTTTGATTTTGACAAACGGGCATTTTCTGACAGAAAAAATGGTCTGACAGAAAAATTCAACTACTTAACTGACATGGGGACTTGGAAATAGGGCCTGGAAGGAAGGACTGAGGGAACTTCTCCTCTTACATGATGTTTTTTCAGGCTATCAGTGATGCTGTGGAAATACAGGGTGATAATGTAAAGGGGGCAAAAGAATTGCTCATACTGGAGATTAGCATCACAGGGTGAGTTGGGCCTGTAAGGGGTTACGGTCCCAGCTCTTATCTGTGCCTGAATCAGGTGACCAAGGGTGCATGTGTGATGGCAGCCCAGAAGTAGCACTGACTATAAGAGGCTGCCCCCCTCATATAGTGAGAGACACCTGCAGGAAGTGTTGGGAAGCTGTCCAGCCATAGAATCAAGGGTGAGGACTTTGTTCGGCCCAAGGAGAGCTGAGTAGTGACAGGAAGGAACCTGAAAACCTAGCTCATGTGACCCTGAAAGGATTAAGCCCAGAGGAGATTAACTGTGAAACCCTGCTCAGCAGAGAGAGAAGGAACTGCTTGCACTTCATGGGACCAAGTGAATTATTTCATGTTATGTTTCAATAAACTAGGCCACAAGAAGAGGGGAACCTGATTCAAAACCTGTGAGATGGATGTGTTCAGCCCTTGGAGAGAGAACAAACAGGCCAGGAGGACTAGATGCCTGCCATTCCCTGGGTCTGATCTAAATGCCTCACTTCCATGAGCACTAGATTCATACTAATTTCCAAGGGAGAAGCAGATAGTTAAGTGTATTAACTGCCCATTTCCCCCTCTTCTATAATTCTTTTTTAAAATAACCATGTGAATCTGTGGTAAAGATCCCAGCTCACGTGGTTGGTTCTGTATGCACAGACACAGTGTAATAAAGGGGCAATAAAGGGAAATGTGGCACTTTAAAGTTTATCCTGTAAAGTTAGAGTGATGGTTATAAAAAGAAACTGACCTCACCTATACTATTTCCAGGTAGGAGAAAAGTGGTGCTGGTTCTTTAAGTGTGTGTTGGATGGGGGCGGGGGAGGAGGATGTGTGACAGTAGGTTGGCCAGAGGAGAGTATCAGCAGAATTGCAGAGTAAAGTCCAATGTTCTGCACCCTGGACCATACAAAGAGCATGAACCGACTGAAAAACAGGCAAAGGGAAGGCACACAGGGCTTTATTTTCACAGGCCAGGGCTCCTCAGGTTGTTCACAGCAAGTGGTTTTTTAGTGGTGCTGATCAAATAATCCAAAATAATTCACAGTATGTTTGTGAACAAGCTGGTGACAAAATTTTAACTAGCAAGGCCAGTGGTTCTCAACCTTTTCATACTGTGACCCCATGCTACAAAAGGGGTAAGTTTAAGGACTCTTCTCCCATAAGTTCTAACATGTCCCTCCCATATAGCCATAAAGAAAGAGGATGCTTGTGACCCCCTGAAACCTGTTCAGAACTCCCCTGGGGGTTGCAATCTCCAATGTGAGAGCCCATGATTGGAGTGCTGGACAGCTTCCCCCATAGTATACGAGTACCTCTTAGACATCAGTGACTTCACCTTCTCAACACCTTGTAAGACAGGGAAGGATAGTTATCCTTATTTTACAGAGGAGGAAACTAAGGTGCAGAAAGGTGAAATGACTTTCCAAAGGTCACACAAAGTGTGTCACAGCCAGGAATTAAAGCCATATCTGAGTCCCAGTCCAGTGCCTTAACTCTATGGGCTTCTGTGACAGGGTAGGACTCACCACTTCGGTGCCTGCTGCTAGCCGTGCTGGGAATTAGCTCTTGGTTGCCATTGCTCTTTCCTCGAGTGGCGTCTCACTGCCATCACTTTTGGTCCACCTTTAAGACCCATGTCGCTCCCCAGACCGCAGCGTCCTCTTCTGGGCATGGCCTCTGGCTGTGCCCCACTCCGCTTTCTCCCCCATTCCGGGAGAACCAGCTGTCTCTAATTCATCCACTTGCTGCTGTGGCCTACTGCAGCCTTCAGTCTAGCTCCTCACTTCAAGGGGTAAACTGCAGTCCAAATACTGGCCACCCTCTCTGTGGCAAGTGGGGGAAAAAGGGAGGGCTGAGCCCACCTGCTAATCTGGGCCTTGCCCCAGGGACCCCATAGCCAGTAGCCACGTGCTGCTGCTCCTCCAACTCCCTGCCACCTAGTTGCCTGGGCCACTTCCCCATAGCCCTAGTTCCTTCCCAGCCCTTTGTATCAGGGGCCTCTGTCAGGCCATCCTCAGACAGGAGCTCTGCTCCACCCTATGTCCAGTGCAGTCCTACTCCCTTGCACTCCAGGGAGAGACTGCCCCTGCACTGTTGAGCTGCCCTTCTTTTATATGACCCTCCACTGGCCCTGATTGGCTGCTCTAACAAACCTTCTCCTGACTGGCTTTCTACAAGCCCTCCTCCCATTGGTTGGGTTTTGTGCAGCCTCCCTGAGGGCTGCTTTAACCCTCCATCTACCTGTGTGGGGCAGCTGCCCAACCACAGCTTCCTTTTTCGGGTCACATTATTCATTTTTCAGGGGTATTTGGAAAACCACCCATTTGTGAAAATATTCACAGTTCCCAACTCATTCACCAGTGTTCACACAAGAGGATATTTCACTGACAATTTTCACAGGAAACGGTGCTGTCCGTTATTTATGCAAGGCCTATGAGTCACTTACAGACTTGACACAGGATCTATGTGGTACCATAGGCCTTGTATGGGCCCCTCTGCAGGCCTAGTCCTGCAGCTTATTTCCATGAGTAGCTCTGCTTTGGTCAGTTAGCAAGTGGAGAGAATAAATACAAAATAAACACAACCAACTCCTCAGACTGTCTTAGCCAGACCCATCTTGAAGGTTCAACAGGTAGGATGCTCCCACCTTTAACATGTTTGCACCTGTAACAGTGCGGCTTGCTCCTTAATGGGTGAAAGGCTAGTCAACTCTGATTACAGAATGAGCCTCACTGAGAGGAAGCAGGTGATTCCAGTATAAATGCAACAGAAATCCTTAGGGAAAGGAGGAAGTCCAGGAAACTGGGGCTATGCCTATAAAGAGTAAGATGGAACTTCAGAGCCCTGAGTCATTATGCGGGAGGACAAACTCCAGGTGGGAAGTGCAGAGAGGCCTTATTCGAAATCCTGGGAGGTGGGTGGGCGCAAGCCTGCCCACATCTAAAGGCCCCTCACCCAGTCTTGTGGGAGGGACCACTGAACCCGGAAACCAACTGAATGCAGGGGACAACTAATGATTAACAGGGTCAGGAGTGAAGGTCACAGGTTCAAAACGAGGGATCCAGAGGGGACACCAAGCAGAGAACCCTGAACAGCGCCCACTGCTCCTCAAAGCTGTGCAGGGAGCCAGCAGATGTCACCCAGAGGAACTCTGCCCAGATGTGTGAGACCAGGGAGGAGCGGAAATAGGCCCCACAGTCACAGAGCACTCCTTCATCTAGCATCCTCCTCCTGGTGTTCAAGATGGCCACTTTGGCCAGGGCCAGAAGGAGTTTGACGAGGAGGTCTCATGACTTTGTGGGGCCACAGACAGGGTGTAAGAATATAAACAGGTGTAGGGAAAAGTGTAGCCAGAACCTCAACAGGAGGCTCTGTAGGAGCCGGAATAGTGGCTGCAACCTGGCACATTTGAGATAAGCATGCACCAGGTTCTCCCTCATGCTGCAAAAGGAGCAGGCACTGGGGATGGGGGTGAACCGTGCCAGGTACATGCCAATGCTCGTGATTCCATGAAGGAGCCGCCAACCAATATCTCCAGCAGGCCATGGGACCAAGGTGGAATAGAGGCTGGCACACTGGGATTCCTCACCCTCCATAGGTGCTGGGAGGCAGAAAGACAGACCCTCAGGGAGAAGAGGCTATGCCCAGATGAAAGTGGGATGAGGACTGTGAGCTTGTATTCTGGTTTGAAAGACTTTGTGTTACTTTGGATTATCAGGAAAAATACTGAACTGGGCTTAGAGCTGGAGGACCAGTGGACCTGAGGGCTGAATAAATTAATGTTTAATTTCCTTTGGGCTGTGTAGAGTTTGTCTGGGAAGCCCCAAAGAAGGGCAAGAGAGAGACAGGGCACTGCAGGAGCTCCCCTGGCCAAGAGTGGTGTTCTGGAAGCAGTGTTACAGCACTGATCAGTTCCTTGGGCCCTCTCCTCATTTTACCCTCTCCAAGCTCCAGTCCCTCTGTCTGTGACATACACTCTAGCAAAGGGACTTTTCCTCAGTCTTTCTAGAATCTCTGCTCTTTGTCATTCCTCCTGTACCCCGGGAGTCTTCCTCTTGGAACTTGAGCTGGGAGCCTCTGTCATGGACATTCTTGCCTTGATGCATTTTCACATTGACAGAGGCTGTTCAGGTCCCAAACCTATCCATGGTCTTGACTCCAAGCACAGTACCCATTGCATGTTTTGGTTTTATTTCATATGATTCCCTGGACAAACATACTGGTTTTTCACCTTCTGAGCCTTAACAAATATTGTTTCAAAAGTTCCTTTGAATTTGTACATATGGTCTTCTGTCTTTCCCCCACACAAGGATTTCCCGCCTCAACTCCTACCCTTCTAAATATTGGGCTTTAATATATGGACAGCTCTTCATGTCCCAGCCTAAATTAGCATCATTTCCCTCATACAGTCCCCAGATCACCTCTTGTTTAATTGTTACTGGTTATTGCCCTTCAGTCAGCACCTTGAAGTTCCTGTATTTCCAATAATTCCCTATTTCTCAATAATGCCAAATGACACATGAATTCATGAAAGACAGGGATCCGTCCTGTCTCACTGGGGTAACTGGGATCCAATCTAAGGGACAGCCAACTAGTGTTCACTTCATTACATGAAGAATTGCAGCATTCTACCATGGTGAATTATACTACAACAAGAGAATGTCAATATAAAGAACTATAGAGCTTAGACAGAAGCAGTTACTCCATCTATCCTTCCCTGGAAAATTAGTTTTCAGTTCTGGAAACGGTTCAGAAGAAATGCCGGAAAGACATGCTGAGATCACTACTTGATTGCAAAGCCCCTGTGAAATAAAGAAGGGTTGGAGACCTCTAAACTGTGCCCACAGATATTTCATTACCCATGAGCGTCAACAATAAGAATGGACTTAACACTATTATCTTTCCTGTACATGTTAGCTGCCTACACATCTTGAGCAACAGCACTAGAGCAAACAGCAAATAAGTGGAGCAGCAGCAGCGATCTGTTTTCTTCTGCGCTGGTCTTCTGCTTGAGCTCACCTTTGCCCCCTCAGCAAATCCTTGCAAACTATATGGCACTTGCCTGAGCAGTTGAACTGTAAACATAAGGCAAGAGAAGACCAAAGGTGAGACAAACATGAGGCTGTGGAAAGCAAGCAACATATCCCAGCAGCTCACAACGATCCAGGAACAGGAGACAGAGCTGAAGTCCAAGAACTGGACTGAAACTGATGTTTGCTTGCCCCTACGATTGTAAAACACTGTTTGTTTTGAAGATCCACTCCTCCTATGAATTCTAAAGGAAATTGACTGACTAGTAACAGCAAGGTTGAGAATGGGAAATAATTTAGATAGTTAATAATAGTATTTATTTTATGTTAAATGCATCGCCAGTTGTCATCCTGGCCACTTAACATGTATGTTGTACCCCTTTTGTTTACCCTTTGTCTGTCTCTTTTATATTATAAGCTGTTTGGGACAGGGGCTGTACCTTCTTCTGTATTTGCATAGCTTTCAGTACCCTGTGGGGGGCCACTGGATATATATATAATAATAAATACTCATTCTATTTCTGAACATAGGCTTCTGCATACTTTGCTGCTCTTGACAGCATTTGATACAGTTGACAATAGAACCCTGTTATCCTGTCTTGGGGACATGGAAGGGGTTAGCAGATTGCACTGAGATGGCTTCCATCGTTTCTCATAGGCTGCTCTCAGATAGCTATCTGCTGCTCAGCTTCCAGAGCTGTCACCTATGGAGCCCACAGGGATCCATGTTCTTCTAGCTTCTACCTTGGATGAAACCACTAGGGGAAACTGTGAAACAGCCTTGTCTAAAATGCCTGTGATATGCAAAGTTCTACATCAACTTCTCCTCAGAGGCAACAATACACCTCTGACAACCAGCACTGTGTCACCTTCACATCACATCTACCAGTCCTCCAAGCGACTGGCTAAGAGCAGCGACTGAGGGAGAATCGACTGAAGCTAAATCCTGGAAAGGCGGAGGTGGTACTAAGAGGGAGATGTTTTGAAGAACTCACCATCCCTGTATCATCACCTTCCAGAGCGATCCTGCTTCCTCAGATGACTAAGACAGTCCACAGCCTCGGTGTTCACCTGGACATTTTCATTGCTTCTGGAGACCCAAATAGCCACATCTGCTAGATACACCCTTTCCCACCAACCATTGGCAAGAAGACCACACCCCCTCTTGTCAGATTCAGACTTAGATACAACACTCCCAGCATTTATCACCTCCAGGCTTGCATATAGTAAATCTGTACCTAGGTATGAAAACACTGATCCTAAATATCCCCACTTGCTTCAGAACAACACATGCCCCCTAGAACTCATCAGCCCAGTGCTCCATTGTCACCACTGGCTCCTGGTCAAACTCAAGGTTTTTGTCCTCATTTTCAAACCCATCCACAGGATTGGCTCTGGCTACCTGGGGAAACCACCTCACCCTCTATAATCAATACCTCCTATAACAGCCACGGTCCACTGGAAAATGTCAGCTCAAGGGGAAGAAACTTGCATGCAGCAGATGGGAGTCTTCTCTGCAATTGGCTCACACATCTGGAAGAGATAAGGATGACCATCTTAGCACCTTCAAAGCCAAGTGCAAATCTCACTTCTTCAGCCAGCCACCTCCCTCCTCACCCTACAGTAACACTACACCCACACCAAATATGGCCCCAAAGTCCAGTCCCTGCTGCTGGGAAGGAAGAGAAAGAGAAAGAAGGTATAGCTCATGTGGACACCATAATTTTAGAGGCACCAGATACCATGGTGGTGGGCACTTTAAAAGAACCCAGATAGATAGGTAAACAGGGAGTAAAAAAACGTGGATCAGATCAGAAGTCCATCTAGCCCACTATCCTGTCCCAGTGACCAGTACCAGAAGCTTCAGAAGAATGTGTGAAACCCCCATAATGGACAATTATGTAATAACCTGCCCAGAGGGAAGATTTCTCCTAGCTCTTGACTGTGTGGTTTATGTCCTGAAGAAGGAAGATTTATCTTTCTTGCACATTTTCAGCTACCTGATGTAAGGATGGATGATATTTTTGTTATTCCTATAAGGCAAATGTCCAGGCTGTTTTTAGCCCCACAAAGCTTGTTGCCTCAATGATATTTAAGGCAATGAGTTCCATGGGCTTCACAGTATATAAAATGTTCCTTTATCAGTATTAAGCTTGTTGTCTTTTAATTTCATTGTATGTTTCTTTGTTGTTGTCAAAGGGTAAGTAGTAGTGTCTGATTCATCTTTTCTAGATCATTCATTATTTTGTATACCCCTATTAGGCCCCCGCATCTCCAAACTAAATGGTCCTCATCTTTTTCAATGAAGCCCTTCCAGACTCTAATCTTTTTCATCACTTATCTTTAGATCTTTTCTATTTCCTTTATGCCCTTCAGCTAGGGTGACTAAACTTGAACACAGCATTCCAGATGAGGCTGCACCTTTGATTTATAGAAAGGTATTATATGTTCAGTATTATTTTGTTTTCCATCCTTTATGCACCTTGACATTTTGTTTGCTTTTTAACCACACTGAGCAGAGATCTAAATTCAGCCTAACAGAGGCCTAAGTATTTTCCAGCATAAAAACAGTTATTTCAGGACCCATCATTTTGCATGAGTAGTTCAATTTGATCCTTCCAATATGCATCACCTTGTACTTGTCCATGCTGAAATTAAACTGCCAGTTGCCTGCCTTTAGTGAGTCTTTCTCACAATTTTCCCCACTTTTGACTAATCTAAACAACGTAATTAAACACTGAATAAGAGGGTTAATTGATACGGAGTTCTGTGGGAATGCACATCTCGGAGCCTTTTGTTGAGGAAGAACAGATGTCAACACAACCCTCTGGACCCACTGCAAAATCATGGCAACATCTCTCATGCTATGAAGGTGGCTTGGAAGAGCTGGTATTCTCAGGAAGGACAGTTGACCTCCATCCACTGCTGAGGGGATCATTGTCCAGCTCTGTCTCTATGCCACAAACAAGCTTCAAGGCTGAGTGATATGGGTCCAAAAATTGGAGAACATTAATTGCTATTAGAGTGCTTAGATTCATAGATTTTAAGGCCAGAAGGGACCATTAGCATAATCTTATCTAATCTGCATAACACAGGCCAAAGATTATCACCTAGCAATCTCTGTATCAAGACTATTGAGCTACACTGTATCATTTGGAAAGATATCCAGTCTTGACTTAAAGACTGCAAGATATATAGAATCCATCATATCTATAAGTAATTGTTCCAGTGAAAGGGCACCGAGCCTAATGAGGGGTGTGTTTTGGTTGCTCCTGCAATGGGAAAAGGCAAAAGGACATGACAGGCTGGATCACAAAAGATTTCCAGCCCCCATAGGACTCCCAGAATACTCTTGAGGTCTCATAGGATTTGGACCATGATTTGGAGCCATGATAAGAGTCACTTCCCATTTGCTGGTTTGCAACAGTCAACCCACCCTCCCCGAATTATCTAGGTCACTGTGGGCTGAGTTAGTCACCACTTTGAGGTTGGGAAGGAATTTTTCCCCATACCACCATATTGGTGAAGGCTGGTTGGATTTTTTCACCTTCCTCGCAGTGAAATCTAGGGTTGGATATTTGGCAACCAGAGGGCTGGAATTCTCCCCCTCTTGGGGGTGCCCAGAGACCCTCCTAGTGTGTTTGTTGGCTCCCCCTGCAGTGGGAGCTCCCAAGAATTGGTAAAGAATCAGTGGGATGTGAGTGACTTCACTGGCTGGCCCATGATGGGAACCTTGCAATTTGCTGTATAAAGTTGCAGCCTTGTTAATACGCATACCACATGTTCTTGCCTTTTTCCACACAGTGAGCACACAACATAATTACCCTCACTGCTAAAGTGTGTGCCTTATTTCTAGTCTGCGTTTTTATAGGTTCTCAACCTATTTATCATTGTGGGCAGCATCCAATACTACCTGTATGGCCCTGAGGATGTCACATGGACTGCAGCTCTGTGCTGATTGGGCCGCAAGTGGTTTGTGGGCCGAGATTGAAAACCACTGGTCTAGCTTGAGTGTCCAACAAGTGGTTCTGCATTTAAAAAGAAAAAGACATAATTTGATGAGATGATTAAAAGCTCAATTCACACTAGAAATAATAGGCAAGTTTTAACAGTGAGGGAACCTTTGGAACCTCTTAGCTAGGCACATGATGGTTTGGTACCATCTTCTCAATTAGAGATTGGATGATAACTTGCAAGGACCTGAGTGTCAAGTGCTAGGTATGCAGAATATGACCATATCGCTCAGCTAGGTCTGTCACCTGATATGTATGCCTACTAGCTTGATAAGAGAGCTAAACAGAGTTGTTTAGATTTACTTGGCCGGATCTTCCATTGTTAGTAATCTGCATAGCTCCAATGAATTCAACAAAGCTATGCCAATTTAAACACCAGCTCAGGATATGTCCCACTCTACATTCTTGAATCCAGCCAGTTCGTCTGTTTTCCACAAATACCTGGCTGGCATTTTTTTTTTTCAAGCCAGATTCCCTGCACATACCTCCTCTTGGAATCCAACAAACACCATATTCTCACTCACTTGTTGTGCGTGACATAACATCTCAGTGTTATAAAATAAGTGAATAAATAAAAGAAGCACACATGTTTTTACAACAGAGACCCATTAGCAAGTCAAAGCAACAGCTTGGAATGGTGGAGGCATGAACCTAAAGAATCCATGGTATTTGTGAAAAATGCAGATAGCAGAGTCTTTGAGTTACTTCCAAATACTTCAGCAACTATTCTCCTAATTCATATGACCTGCTCGGCCAATTGCAGGGCTTGATACCTACTGTACCAGTAGATGTATGTGTAAGGAGCAATGGGGAGTTCAGGGAAAGGAGGGCTAGAAAGGTCGAGGGCTTCTTATACCTTAAAGTAAAACAGCAGAAATTCATTCTTGTAAAGCACCTTTCCTCCAAGGATCTCAGAACACTTTATACACAATTGTTTAAGGCTCAAAACATCCTTGTGGGGCAGCTAGTGTTATTGTAGCAAAAGAGAGGTTAAGTGACTTGTTTCAGGTCACACCGCAAGTCAATGGGGGAGACAGGAATAAAACCCAGAACTCCTGGTTCTCAAGCCCCACTTCTACTCTTTACGCAACACTCCTCTCCCAGAGCTGGCAATAGAACCCAGGAGTCCTGACTCCAAGCACCCAGCTATAATTACTAGACCACACTCCCTCCCAGAGCCAGGAATAGAACCCAAGATTCTTCATTCCCAGGCCCATCCTCTAAACCAATAGACCTGTTCCCTTTTAAGAAAGCTTTATAAAAGAGCCATCCATTTGTTTGAAACTGCTAAAAAATCTAAGACTCCATTTGTTTTAAGACAATACAGTGAACTGCAGGCCCTGTCTCTTTCACCCATTTCTTCTGCTTTAATTTGTTTTGGAAGGGATACCGGGGAGAGGAGGAACTCAGGCCTTCCAAGGAGGGCTTGCTAAAATTGCCTGTCCAAACCAACATCTGTGTTGAACCACATACTAGTCACAATGAAATCACAATCCCTGCTGGGCATTTGACTAGGGCATTTCAATCCAGCTCTCCCTCTTTGAAGAAAATGATCATTCCCATCCCATTGGTATCTCTTGATCCTACTTTCTTTTTCCTTCTCTCATTCTCTCCCTTTGTCTTTTACCTCCTCTCCCCGTCCCTCCCTCTCCCTCTCTTCCTCACTCCTAGTTTTCATTAATATTTTTGTCATGTTTTATTTCTCATGTATATAGCACCATATCCTGCAGGGACTGTGCCAGACACATTCATAGCCAAGCTCACATTTGGGGGTTGCGGGTGACTGGCGACACCAGCCCCGCTTGTCAGCCGGCAAACCCTGAGCTCCAAGAGCTGGGCTCCATCTTGGTTATTAGTGGCAAACACGGTCACCTGCTGTGCAGTGCCTCCCACCCACTGCTCCAGCCTCTGCCCTCCTCGCCTTGCCAGGAGAGTGGCAGTCCCTGCAGCCAGGGGCCGGCAGCGCACATGCAGGGATTTTGCAACATCAGCCCTTTCCTAAACTCGGTCACAGTTTCTCCGCTTGACACGAACGCTTGGTCAGTGCGGGGGTGGGGTTAGGGATGTGGCACACGAGCCACTGCAGGGCTGGCTGGGAGTAGAGGAGCCATGGGGAGCAAAGGTGGGGGAGAGAGAATGGGGACTTGCCTGGGATGCTAAAGAGTGAGGGGGAGAGCAGGGCAAATGCACGGGAACACGTTCATCCTTCCCTGCCCCTCAGTCACTCCCATCCTGCAGAGGCAACACATGGGGCGGTCATATGCCCCCCCCACCCCAACCTTTACATTGTGCCCCCCACTTTCACCAGTTATGCATCAGCTCTGGCCAAACTTCTCTTTTTCCCTTTTTCTTTCTTTTCTGTGACTCTCCTAGTCCCTCTCCATCCTTATATCTCCCTTCTCCACCTCTTTCTTTCTTCGAGTCCAATCCAGTGTTCACTGAGGTCATTGAAAGGACTCCCACGGACTTCAATGACCTTTTGTCCCCAGTTCTCTCTATCTATGTTTACCGCGTTTCCCCCCCTCCTTCCTCACAGTTTGGGTATGAAATTCCAGGTGGCTTCCAGGTCACACGTGAACGATGCCATGAGGAGTGGAATTCCCTCCTTTTCTTTAGCTTGTCTGTAAATATTTGTCCTCCTTCCAATGTCTTTACATCGTTACTATTTATGTTATATATGTGCCTAGAGACAGCAGCTGAGCTATTGTGCTCGGTGCTGAATACAGTAAGAAAAAGTGCCTGCCCCGGAAAGCATGCGCTCTACATACACCCGGTAGGCACAGAGTCTTGCCCAAAGACACATGGCAGAGCTAGAAATAGAGCCCAGATCCCCTGACTCCTACATCACTGCCCTAGCTACTACAACATGAAAACTCCCACCTCTTGCTCTTTTCCCCCCCAGCCACTGCCCTCCTCTCTTCTTTTATTTTAAGAGTTGACTCTGCCATTTCCCATCTATAAGGTGACAGACAAAAACTTTCTTAGAAAACAGTCATAAAAGGAAGAAGCAAATGAAAAAGAAAGACCCGATGGAGAGCAGAAAATTACAGTGTCTGGGGCAGTGTTTACAATAATTATAACTATCATAAAGTACAATAGGCTGTAGAAACCCATAATTCTCCTGGTGCTTTCTGATTTTTAGCTCTATCTTTAGAAAGTGCAAGCCAGAGAAAGAGTCAGAAATGGAATGTTACTTTCCTCACTGTGCTGTAAAAGTGTTGTGTGGGGGGGGATGTTTGTGTCTGCAGAGACACAGGGACAGGTGGCTTGGAAACCGGAGGCGTGGCCATTGCTGCAAGTCACCGGTGAGGGTAAGTAAACAGCCTGAGTATCTCTATACAGGAGTAAGGAGTTGTATCTGATGGTGGTTTATACCCATGTGACCTTGCTCTGACAGCTCATTGGTCTGGATTTCCCACACTGAAATCCTCCCTGGCTCTTTTTACAGTGGAAAACCGGGACTTTGTCTTGTTCTTTGCACTGCAGGTCACCTGGTAAACTGCAGCTCCAATTTCTTTGATAACTCTTTACACAGAGGGAATTTAATGTTTCTGATCCTCCCCATTTATCACCTCCTAGAAGCAGGGATTACTCCCTGTTTCTTGGGTCACTCTGATGCCCCTGCCCACACTAACACAACCATGATCTATTCTATTCTATTCTATTCTATTCTAGGTTCTTGTACCGCCTTCATCTCCACAGTACCCGAGCACCTTCCAGCCACGCACTAAGCAACATGACTAACATCCATCATGGGTGACTTGTTCTCTCTCTCTCATCCTCTCCCCTGGGGCAGAATTGGGTGCGCCGTGGAGAGGTTTGTTCTGGGTGGTGGGTTCTCTGCATGTACACATTGCTCTGTGTTTGCGCTGGAGAAGGCAGGTTGAAGCAGTGCCCCTTGCACTTGGAGTGGAAGGTACAGAGGTTTGTGATGGCCCTGAGCTTCTGGGGGAGTTTGTTCCACTGTCTAGGACCAACCCCCAGGAGAGCTCTGTCTCCTGCACAGACGAGCTTTCCCCTTGTGGTAGAAAGTTCCCTGGGTCCTAAGGAGTGGAGATGGTGACCGCGGTCCTATCCAGGAGTTTCAGGTGATCTTTCAGGTATCCTGGGCTCTGGCCTTGAACATCTTGAAGACAGAGACAGACTGAAGATAGCGACTGGACTCAATATTGTATAGGAAGCCAGTGTAGAAAGTGGAGGACAGGTGTGATGTACTCACAGTAGCCCATGTTGCTGAGGAGATGTACTGCAGCATTCTTTACTAGTTGACATTTCCTAAGGTTTATCTTCACGACACTCATCACTGTGGGATATGAGCACTGTCCATAGCGCATTACTACTCCTGGGGGCATTCTGCGCCAAAAATTTAAAACTCTGTGCACAATATTTTAAAATTCTGCAAATCTTATTTGTCAAAATAACACTACATAATCACACCAGTTTCAATTATTTTGGTAATTTATTTCAAAATACTTGTCAGCAAGTACATCTGTAACAATAAACACATAAAAACAATGACACATAAAAATTTCCCCAAGAGTAGAGAGTTGAGGAAACCCCTATGACAACCCAGTTCCTGTTTCTCTGCCCCCTTCCTACCTCCCCCCACCCCCGAGCCCAGTTGGGGGGCCAAACACGCACAATCCCTCCCCACCCAGAGCTCAGCTGCAGGGCCTCCCCTTGCCCAGATATCAACCCCCCCAGCCCCTCAGAGCCCAGCCATGCCCCCCCTCCTCCCAGCACCAGACACCCACTCCCCTCCCTCCCAGGGCCCAGGGATCCGGAGGGAGAAACAGCCTGATGCTCCATCCCAGGCTTTCAAGGAGTTTCCTGCACACCACCCTCGCTGAGGGTGTGCTGAGAACTGCAGCTGTCAGGAACCATTTAGTTCCCTCCCCCTGGCAGTGTCTTCTATGTGCGAGCTGGGCCCTGCTGGGCCCAGCAGCCCCTAGTGGCAGCCAGAAGCACTGCAGCCCATTTCTGTGTGGGGAAAGGAAATTCTGCATGCACCATGTTAATTTCTGCAAAATTCTGCGTTGCGCAGTGGCGCAAAGTACCCCTCAGAGTACACATTACTTAGCATTGTGAATACCAGCTGACATGTGGGGGTCACTAAAGGCTGCTACAATGCTACTTCCTAGTCAACAGCAAGAATGGTACTTGAGATCCACTGGAAGAAGCTGAGCCTCCCTTGGGAAAAGGAGAGTCATCATCTCTCTCTGTATAAAGCTCTTTGGGGTAGGGACTATCTCTTATCATGTGTTTGCACAGCATCTAGCATAGTGAGGGCCTGCTCTCAACTGGGGCCTCTAGGTGCTACTGGAATACAAAATAATCGCTTGGAATAATTGCCAGCGCTAAAAAATAATAATAAATCATCCTCACTTCCTGCAGTGCTGCCTTGGGGAAATGGGGCTTCTAGTGATAACATTGTAATATCTAAATAATTGATGTGCTAGAACTATGATGTCATTCCTAAAAGAGCCTGTTCCTAACATTGGCTTTCCCAGGAAAGATGTCAGAACATAGTGGGTAACTGGGACCTCGACTGGGTACCTAGAGGTAAGTGCTGGGATATGGTGTGATGAGAAGTCCAGGCAGACCTAGGTTCTTTCTTATGCTATGCAGTTGGAAGCAGACCCCAGTACATATTAACATAGCTGTTACTCCATCAGTGGCCTCTGGGAACTTTATAAACAGCAAGAGCAAAGTTCAATTAGAGGTTCGTAAAAGGAATGAACCCTCTCCCTATAAATATATGATTGGGTGGTTTTATTTGAAATGTATGTGGGAAATAGGAAAACACAACCAGGCACGACACACATACCTATGCAGTTAATGTAGCACTGTGGTTATCAATTATGGGCCAACTCCTCAGCTGGTTAACAGAGCTATGCCAATGTACACCCGCTGCGGATCTGGCCCAATATCTTGGAAACTGACTGGGTACAACAGCTGGCAAGGCCAATGAACTCTCTATTTTTTGGTTAATGTACTAGTCAGTGGTTCTCAACCAAAGGTACGTGTACCGCTGGGGGGCACACAGAGGTCTTCCAGGGGGTACATCAACTCATCTAGATATTTGCCTAGTTTTACAAGGGGCTACATAAAAAGCACTAGCAAAGTCAGTACAAACTACAATTTCATACTGACAATGACTTGTTTATACTGTTCAAGATATTATACACTGAAATGTAAGTGTAATGTTTGTATTCCAATTGATTTATTTTATAACTATATGGTAAAAATGAGAAAGTAAGACATTTTTCAGTAATAGCGTGCTGCGACATTTTTGTATTTTGATGTCTGATTTTGTAAGCAAGTAGTTTTTAAGTGAGGTGAAACCTGCGGGGGTGCGCAAGACAAATCAGACTTCTGCAAGGGGTCCAGTAGTCTGGAAAGGTTGAGAGCCACTGTACTAGTGTACATGTACCCTTCACTCAAAAACTAATTGTCAGTGTGCATGTGAGTGTGAGCATTTCTGTACATGATGTGCGTAAGTATGGACTTCTGTGCATGGCTAACCCCATGTGTGTGATGTGTTTGTATAGATCAAGGGAAGCATGGGACCCACAAGCTGCACACAGAGTAGACAGTAATAGCCACAAGTGAACAATGTTTGCAATATTAACGGTCACCTGAAAAGTCTCTTCCTAATGTGAAATACAGCTTGGGCGCAGAATCATAACTTTCCGGGTGAAAAAAGCCACGTGACTATCCTTCATCCAATCACATTCTGCCAGAATCATTTCAGCAGTGTCTCTTGTGAGTTGTTTCCATGGCTCTCTAGTGAACTGGCCATGACACCAAAGTGTTATATAATGAAGGGGATGGCAGTGTTATGTACTGAGTGCCATCAGGGAACTTAGTGCTGCACAAAACAAAATGGAATAACCTGCCTTGAAAGCTTGTAGTCTAAACCCAATGGACCATGTGTAACTTGTACATAACCATCGGGGTGGCTCGCTCCTGCAAACACTTAGGGGTACGTTAGGGGGTCTCCCTTTTTGTACCTTAGTATCGTCGGTGCCAAAAAGCATGAAATTGTTTTAAAGATTATACTGTGGGTTTTGCTCTGTCTTTTGATTTTTGAGCTCCCCCTGCCCACCCCCAGTGTGTGTGAGAGACACAGTTCATGTTGCCACTCTCCCAAAGATACACACTAGGGTGATTTGGGCCCCGGCTGCAGGCTGCCTGGTGGTGCGGGGCTTCCAGCTTCTCCCCAAACCCCAACATCCCCCAGCAGATGACAGAACGAGGAGTAATGGTCTCAAGTTGCAGTGGGGGAGGTTTAGATTGGATATTAGGAAAAACTTTTTCACTAAGAGGGTGGTGAAACACTGGAATGCGTTACCTAGGGAGGTGGTAGAATCTCCTTCCTTAGAGGTTTTTAAGGTCAGGCTTGACAAAGCCCTGGCTGGGATGATTTAACTGGGAATTGGTCCTGCTTCGAGCAGGGGGTTGGACTAGATGACCTTCAGAGGTCCCTTCCAACCCTGATATTCTATGATTCTATGATTCTATGATCCCCCAGCCCAACAGTTTATCCTTCCAGTCCCACCTCTGCTCCTCCTGCAGCTCCAGGGCTCTTCACCCCCCTCTGCCAGGCCTGGTGAGCAGCTGCAGCAGGATCCCCTCTCCCCCTTCTCATGCCTGGGGCAGGGGACAGGTCTGGGGACTCTTCACTCTCCTCTCCTCCTTCCCAGGCCTGGCATTGCTGAGATGGAGGGGGGTGGGGGAAGGATCAGACTGACCCATTATTATTCACAAGAGGAGAGTGGGGAGAGGAGCTTTTTTTTCTTCCAGGGGAAGAGCTCTGCCTGATTCTTACAGCAGCTCTGATTGGCTGCTCTTCCCCAGAGCTGGGAAAGTGAGAAAGGCAGCCAATCACAGAGAGCTTTCCCCAGGTAGGGCTAAAATTCCCAGGAGGGCTGGAGCAAGACTGGCTCTGACCCCCACCAAAATTAGGCAGGATGGAATGACAAGAGTTGGAAGCAGGTTGTTGGGCACCTGCAATTCAACTGTGGGCCAGGGCCAAAGAGACACAGGGGCCAGGAGGAGATGTTTAATTTTTCTGGGATTTGTAGCTACATCAGAAAGTTCAGCTAGAATAGAGAAACCAAGTGAAATTGTCATCTGCTAATTTCATCTGAGCTACTTAATCACCTGATGTACCCTCATCCAATGAGGGACAAAAGCAAAATACCATGTTCCTTGCCCCGATGACATACTCCAGTAAACAAGGCTTGACTACAAAATGCAAGGTGAACAGCAATTTAATAAATATGTAGACTGGGCAAAAAGAGTTCACTAAATGCTACTGCAGCCAGCTTACAAATACATACACATCTAGCTGCTTCACAGATGTGGGTCAAACCTGAACCAAGGCTAACTGAAGTGCTTTCAGGGTTTGGGCTGAGTAGTTAATGAAGCTCTGGCATGCCTGTGTATGCACTGAGTGACAGCTTACTGTGTGTATGGCATGTCCTTGTTGTGACTTGTTTTCACATGTGTGCTGAATGCAAGTACACGTGCGAGTCTGAACACATGGGCATACCTATAACAGAGAGAGACGGAAGGACACAACATGCACCAAGGGAAACCGAATCAGAGGACTAGATCACAAAGATCCTCCTGACAAAGGACATTTTCTGGGGGACATTTTCTCCCTTTCATTACCTTCTTTATTCCAATTGGCTTAACTGTGAAATGATTTCTATGGAGTTGTGTCTCCCCAGCTCAGGGGAAGTGGTTCATTTTGCATACTGAATTCCTACTCTGCCCATACTTCGGGACTCTGAAGAGAGGCAAACCTGGCAGCTGCCAGTTAATTGCCAGTATCTGGAGCAAATGCCCAGTTTGGGTGAAATAATGAATGAATGCTTACTCGGGCTTTTCCCTCTGTCTCAAAGGTCAGTGCCGTGTTCTTTGCTGCTTCCCCTTCCTCCCAGGACCTTGGATCCCTGTTTAAAGAACTTGAAATGACAATAACATGTAAACTGTTTGGCCAGGGTGTATAAGTAGAGGTCTCTGTGTATCATAAATACATAATAATGGGGCAAAGGAGAGGAACGGAATAGTAGTATTCTGTCCTGGAAGAGTCTTTTTCTATGGGCTCTCATTCTCACCTACTCACCTATGTGGAAAAGTCTGATGATATAGGGCTGGGTCCTCAGCTGGTATAAATCAGTGCAGCTCCATTGAAATCCGTGGGTGACATCCCCAGCTACTATAATCAAGGCAGCTCTGCTGAGATAGATGGAACAACACTGATTTAGGAGGATGTGGCCCATACGCTGAAGGGAAATGAGAGGAGAACATATTAAGCTTCACCGTTTTTATTTTTAAAAATACATACCCCAGGGATGAAGGGGGGCTGTCAGGGCTGTGTTACTGCACAAGCCCAGGCCTGGCATCCATTAGAGCAGTGTGGGGCCTGCTCTAATTTATGCCACTGGCAGCAGCCCCTATGGGACCTTATGTTAGGAGAGGACCAGCAGAGCAAGCAGAGATCCCCATGAGCCCACCCCCTCCATACTGCTCCTTCTCCCAACACAGCGCCTTCAGCGGGGGCACTCTTGCTCCAGGAGTCAGCTCAGCCACTGTTACGTCAGTGGGAGTTCCTCTCTGCCAGGGCCGAGCAGCACAGAGGAGCTGGATTATAACAGAGGGTCTGGCCCTTGGTCCCTGTCTATCTAGGCACATCTATAGCCCCAATCACCATAGTATCTAAGCAATTAATACAAGTTTTGACAACACAGTGGTCTGTTTTGGTTTTTTGGGAGGTGGAACCTTCATACACAGTGACACTTTACATTTTGTATCAGTGAAAGTTGCTGCACCCATCACATATTTAACACAAATCTCAAAAGCAAGGATCATACCCTCAACTCCTCTATCCAGAGACACATTCTTTTGCACTTGCACAGCTATTTATAGACTACAGACAATGAACCATAACCTTAACTCTGCCCTAGTCAGGATGCCAGCCTTCCAGCACAAACCTTCCCCAAAGCATTTCCATCACAAATGGACCAGGCTTCCCCTTCTACTGTTCCTTCTGCACAGTTCCAGGAAATTGAGCTCCCGTTTGGGGAGTGGGGTGCTGGAAGGCTGGCTCAGTGGCAAGCGTGCCAAGGAGGCAGTGTGGGCCAGTGGCTAGGGTCCCAAACCAGCACTCTGACCACCTGGGATCTATTTCCAACTCTGCCACTGACTGCTCTGTGACATTGGACAGTGACTTCACCTCTCCTTTCCGTTTCTCTTTCTATCATTTGTCTGTCTGGTTTATTTTGACTGTAAGCTTTGCTGGGCAGGGACTGTCTTTCACTATATATTTGCACAGTGCCTAGTACAGTGGGGTCCCGGTCTTGACTGGGTCTGCTAGCCAAGACTGCAATAAGAGTAATGAATATTCAATCAGAAGAGGCCCAACAGGAAAAAGATGGCCTCAGTGAGAGCAGACAGTCCTGTGATGATCTTTTGTCTTGTTATGGTGCAAAAGTTAAAAACTTTCATATTCTGGTTTAAAAGCCCAGTCTTGCCTCTGAAGAGCTTCCAGCTTAGGGATTTTCTAAATTTAGCACCATGAAAGCAGGACATCAAAGCTTTGCTTTCTTAGGAGCTGCAGGGTGCAGCCGTGAATGCTGCCATGAAATAAGCAGCTCCGCGCTGAGTTCTGTGGACTTGCCTGAGAGCGCAGAGCTGAGATGCTCTGTCAATAATGCAAATGCCTGGTAATTTCCCAGAAGATCAGTGAAAGACTTCTGGCTCCAGGCCTATCATTCAGGTAGTGGCACAGGAGAAACAGACAGAGAGTGACCCTGACATGGTTCTAAACCGGGGTGAGGGCCACTTGCCTGCGTCACTATGGAGATAACATCAGTCTGTTGGAGATGGCCTTACAGCAGCCTAATCACTCCCGCAGACAGAGGAGAAGCTGGACCCCGGGAGTAGCTCCCCCTTTCAGCTACTCTCTGGGCAGCTGAGGGATCGATGCAGGGCGGGGACACTGTTTCACTGGTATCGGCTCCACTATGCCAGCCAGTCTCACAGCCTCACCGGCTTTTGAAGACGCCACAGGTGCTCAGCTACCACGGTGACAGGCATAGTGTATGTACTAGGGGGTCTGATGGATGGAGCAGCCCTGGGTTTTCCATATCTGCACTATGTCTCTTGCTCCCTTTGGCGGGGAGGGGTGGAAGTGGGCTGACAGTGCTGCAGGAGCAGCCTATGCTCAGCTTCTCAGGGGAAAGGGAGCACCTACTCCTGCCCAGCTTTAGAGAGGGGCTGAGCTCTGCAGGGTGTCCAAAACATGGGCCCCAGAGATAAGGGGCCTTGCTGGTGTCAAGGGTGCAAAAGAGAGACCCCAAGGGCTCCCGTCTGACACAGAGGACCCTCTCCCGTCCTTTGCTATCATAACCCTTTAATGGTTTCTCCACCTTTCTGTGTGTGGCTCTGAAGCCATCGCACCCAGAACATCTTGAGGCTGAAGCCATCACAGACCATGCCTACCTGAAATGCAGCCCCAGCAGGGAGCAGCACGCAGCCAGCCCTACCTCGTTCTGCAGAACTCCAAAATCAAGGTGCGAGGACCTACCAGACCCAGCCGCTCCCTGGTAAAATGCACACACCCAGGGTGTTTCCAGCATAACTCATTGGCCTTAAATATTCAGAAACCCACAGTTATGTCCTCTGGGACTTAGGCCAAACAAAATAAACTAACAGAAAAAGTAGCAGGGTTTTGACTTTTGAGAGTTTGATGCTACAGCCGCTGGTGGCCTGAGAAGTAACATCCACCATCTGCAGAGCAAACCCATGGAAAGCAGGGTTTGTGCCAGGCTCCAGGTCTGCTGGGAGCGAAATGAAAGATGAACAGTATGCTTGGGTCCTGGATAAACGTCCTCATCCTAAAGCCTTTTGCTGCCCACTGGCGAGAGGCCACGGGCACATGCATGGGCAGAAGATGCAACGGAACCTACTCTGCACTGAGGCGGAGACCAAGCAATCCTGTGGACTTCAGTGCAGAATCTGGCCCCTTGTGGAGGCTGTTGAGCAGTGGGGGCTGGTGTGTTCAGAATAGAGTCAGTGATACCCTGAAAAGGATGACTGGGACAGCACTTGCACACACACACACACACACACACACGTTTCAGTTTCCAGAACCCCCTCCCCTCCCCAATACACTCACCAAAAGAGTCTGGAAATTGTCTGAGGAAAAGCCCGGCTGGAACTCAGTGCCACAAGCTATCAGTGAGGCCAAGAACTGTGTGGGATTCACAAAGGGAGCAGACGTTTAGCTGTATTGCAAGAACATCAAGCATTACAGTAGATAGGATAAAAAAACAAGAGGTGTAAACTCTTATGCTTCGGGACATAAGCCAGCCACTGACTGACAGGGATTAAGCAGAAACTTCCCTTATGGGCAGGTTATTCCAGTCGTGCCTACAACTGGGTTTCATGCACCTTCCTTGGAAGTAACTGGTACGGACTACTGTCAGAGAGAGAGGACATTGAACAGGATGGTCCGCTTGGCCGATCCAACCTGGGAATTTCTGTGGAGCAATGGAAGGAGTGGGAAGAGGCTGGGAACGGGGGAGAGCTGAGAAATCTCTATTCCTGTAGACTGTGTGCTCCTTTCTCTCACTCTTGTTTTTGCCAAGCATGTGAAGCTTTGAAAAAAGAATTACCTTCCTAGATGGATAGATAGGTAGGTAGAGAGATAGATATTTTTTAATTGTCTGCCCAAAGGAATTCCCAGGTCAGCTGCCTCATGATGTCCCATCCAGGGATGGCTGATCTTCCCCAAACTAAACAAACGCTTGCAACAGCAACAATAAGCAACAGAATATTAAACACTAAATCAAAGCATGTCCGGTTCCTCCCCCATGGGGGTTATCATTCTTCTTTTGTCAAAAGGTAGAAAAGAAATACTGTGGGAAATCTAATCTGAACCAGGTAAAGAAACTGTGCCTACAAGATATTTTTGAGAGAGAATTCCTCTCCAAGGGACTTTGTGTGGAAACCATGACGAAGGAAGGGGTGATCCATAACATGTCCGGTGCACCCAAGTGTGTAAATAAATAGACCCTCCATGTTGAATGTCTGAGAACAGTCCACATCCAACTGCAGGAGCCAAAGGAAAGAAAGAGAGAGCGTTCCTCTGAGCAGCTAGCTTTGGAGCACAGGCAGCTCCACAGAGCCGGAGAGAGGCCAAGTCAGATTCACTGGTTGTGAGGGGCATGGGCAGAGCTGGAGGGGGGGAAGGAGGGAGAGCTGAGGGGAGCTGGAGATGCAGTGTTTCATATCACTGTGATCTTCATTCTCCTTCCTTCCCTCTCATTTATGGTGTCTTGACTCAGATTATATTGTAAACTCTTTGGAGCAGGGACCATGTCTGCATAAATGTGCAGCACCCAGAACAATGGGGCCTCCACCCTGATTGCCAATAATATATACATATAACTGAAAAGAAATCCCTTTAGAGCGGCACAGCTCCCCAGCCAGGCATCTCCCCCTGCTCCCATCCTACAGAGGAACAGCAGTTAATGTCTGCAGACACAGTTCACTCCATCCTTCAAGTGGCATTTTGGCTGTGGCTCTGGGAAAGGGGAGACAATCTGAAACCAAGGAGAGATTAAGATGCTCAAGCTTCTTCCCTTCTGCTCTGCCAGGCTCCTGAGTAGGTGTGCCACCAATCATGACTGGTGAGTCATGCTGGCCAGGGCTTCCTCTTATAAAATCTCTAACTGCCTTTGTGGGCGGCTTTTGATCTGCCCTCTGGTAGTTCAGCATCAGGTGACGGGTAGCACAAGTGCCAGCAGCATATGCCTTTCATGCAATGTCTGACCCATTTACCAGAAGAAGACCTAATCAACGGGTTTTTCTGCCCATTTACCATCTTATCACCATCTTGCCTTTCCTCCCTCTGTAAATCTCTATCCAATAGCTGTGTTGGTTGCAGTGAAGGGTGCAAGCGACAGAATTCCCAAGCTCAGCCTGGGAATGTAGGGCACTAGTACTTAGAGTCACACTGCTTGTTGCTGAGATCATCAGATTCCCCAGGAGCTACACTCCCAGCCCCGGAGCACAGGAGCCACCCACGAGCACCGTGATTTATACTATGCCAAAGCCAAATTCAGAAGTGTACGTTGGTTAGACTCCTCCACACTAACTTACATTCCTACCTCCTCAGGTAGCTTTCCAGACCCTCTCAGGGCTTGTCTACACTGAAAATGAAGACGCTACCTATGCTGA
The DNA here is from genome assembly GCF_965140295.1 of Lepidochelys olivacea. Taxonomy (NCBI): domain Eukaryota; kingdom Metazoa; phylum Chordata; order Testudines; family Cheloniidae; genus Lepidochelys; species Lepidochelys olivacea. The sequence continues at coordinate 149,122,768 of NC_140413.1, read as the reverse complement.
CGGGAGGACTTCTCTCATTGGTGTAGGTACCCACCTCCCCAAGAGACAGTAGCGATGGCGGCAGGAGAAGCTCTCCCGTAGACATAACACTGTCCACACTAGGGGTTAGGTCGGTATAACTGCGTTGCTTAGGAGTATGGATTTTCCACACCCCTGAGCAACATAGTGATACCGAGATAAATTGCTTGTGTAGACCAAGCCTCAGACCCACTTACTGATCTATAATAGAGTCTCTAAGATGGTGTAGCTTGCACCTCAAGGACCTGCAAGAAAATATAGGTTACAGTAGGGCCTGGCCTACTTCAGATTACACTTTCTTGCAGCCTCCTGTAACCCACTAGCCCCACTTTTTATCCTATGACTACATGGGTGTTAACGGGTCACTTCTCTTTGAATGGTCCCTTAGATTATGCCAAACTATCTGTTCCACCTTGCATTGAGCTGTGACACTGGGAGTTCCTATCCCAGACCTGGAGAAGAGCTCTGCATAGCTCAAAAGCTGGTCTCTCTCCCCAATAGAAGTAGGGTCCACTAAAAGCTACCACCTCACCTACCTTATTGCTCTGACATCCTGGCGCCGACACACGGCTACAACAACACTGTATATTACAGCCTTCTGTTCATTATTTTTCCTACTTCAACCTTCTTTTCTGACCCTTCAGTGTGTGAGACGCACACTTTACACCTGCCAAATGCAGAGGTGATGTGTAAGTGGCGGAGGTGTAGGTTATACATTGGTAAGTTATGTGTAAGTGAATTAATCTAAGCTGGTGTAACATACTCTAACAGGGTGGAAGTAGAGCAGGGTGAAATTTTTTGGCCACAACTTTTCTCAGCAAAAAATGCAGATGTAGCAACACCAAAATGTTTCTTGAATTTGTTGTATACAGTGTTGTAGCCATGTCGCACCCAGAACAGCAGAGAGACAAGGTGGGTGAGATAATATCTTTTATTGGACCAACTTCTGTGGTCGAAGAAGAGCTCTGTGTGGCTCCAAAGCTTGTCTCCCTCCCCAACAGAAGTTGGTCCAATAAAAGATATTACCTTGCCCACCTTGTCTCTCGAAATTATGTCTGTTTTGCCCAACTGTTCCTGTTGAAAACAAAAAAATGTCAAAAAAGGTAAAACCTTTCATTTCAACATTTTCTAAAGGTTCTAATTTTTCATTTTGAAGTGACTTTTTGGTTTGAAATTTCCTTATGTTTTATCTTTTAAAAATGCAGAAATATTTTTTGAAAGCTTCAAATCTGAATGGAACATTTTGTTCAACCTGAAACAAACATTTTTTTAAAACTTTTCGATTCACCAAACGTTTACAGGTATTCATTTTCAGTTTGACCCAAAACAAAGTTTTTCTCCCCAATTTTTCAGAATTGCCAGCCAACTGAAAAAAGCATTGTTTACATAGCTCTAGTTCAGATTCCAGTACCCTGCATAAGAATTCGTGGCTCCCCGGTCAATTCAGACTAATGCCAGCTGCCTCATGACTAACATGGTTTTTGCTGCCCTAGACTAACACACCCCTGTGTAGACATGCAGAGTTATGTTGCTGACTCTTGCTAGCTGGTGGATTCTCTTAGCTCAAATGCAGAACATAAGAGTGTTTGGAGGATCTCTGTGAGGCACAGGGAATTGGGGGAAAGTGTCCCGCATGAGTCCTCTAATTTACGTTGTTGTGGAAGTTAACAATAAAGGAAACCCCAGATAACCTTGGACCACATCTAATACGTAGTTACTCTTTGCAGAGCAAGATGGGAACTCCACTTGGTACCACATACACACTGTGGGGGCTGGAGAGGGGTTACCCCAATTTAGACTCACTGCTGAATCTGGCCTTCAGTCTCTGAGTGGATCGCCATAGCAGGGCCTGGGTTCATGGTTTCATTGCTATTGTTTCATTCTCCAAAGTGAGGCTCCCCCATCTTTAGAACAAGATGCAAAGTCAGGAGACGAGCAGATGGTAGGCTCTGACCCAATGAGAGGAGCTCCCTGCTGCCAGGTGATGGTTTACAAAAGTGGCTCACCTAAGCAGTGAATACATTTTAATAGACAGGGAGGTGCCACTGACTTTGGAACGGTGACCTATGTAACATACAGTAGCTCTGTGATTAGAGGGTGGAGCACCCTCAGGCACCCAAAGGTGAGTATCTCCTTTCTTGTAATTGCCCAAGATTGTAGACTGCACCAGGATAGGATGCTGAGGGATCTTAGCCATCATTATTGAAGGACCAGCTGCTTCCTATGAGGAGTTGTGGGCCTTCCTGTAGTTGATTCTGGTCACAACGTTTCTCCTGAGACCAGCAATACTGCTGCTATTCCAACCCTGCAAATGCTTTTCACTCCTGATCTGAAGCTGCCTGCTATCCCAGCCCTGGGCTCCGCACACACAGCTCTGCCAGCGCCCCTCACCCCTGACCTGCAGCCCTCTTCATTCTCAGTCCTGGACTCCTGCTATTTCAGCCCTGGGCTCTCCACACTGCTCTGTTGATGCCCCTCTCTCCTCACTTCTGAATCCAGTTCTCCAAAAATGAAAGGCTAACCCTGAAACTCATTGCATCCTTGAACCTGTGCTTTTAAAACCCCAAAGATCCCGAAAGCCACTTTGGGCTCCATCTTGTTTCACAGGAAGAAAGTAACAATAGGATGGATATTTCATCCTGACACCACAGAGCTTGTCAGGCAGCTAGAAAAAATGTAACAGAACTGCCAAGCCTTAATCAAGGGAGAAACTTCCTTTCCAAAGCAACGTTGAGGAGAGTAATGATTCAGGAGAGTTTATTAATTCAGGCAACAGTTGCACATCACATGCATTTGAGGTCGTTATCTTACTATTCTAAGATACACCATACGTCATCTCAAAGCATTTTACAAACATTATTAATTAAGCTTTAACAATTATTCATTAATTTTCCCTTTAACCCAGTGGGGTAGATGAGTATCACCATCCCCATTTTACACTTACGGAAACAGACACAGAGTGGGGATGGCCCAGATCCTCAAAGCTAACTAGGCTTCTAACTTCCATTGAAATCTGCACCAAAGTGACCTGCCCAAGATGACACAGCAAGTCAGTGGCCAGAGCTGGGAATAGAGCTGCAGAATTCCAGTGCTGTCCCCTGCTCTAGCCACCAGCTCCTACTCCTTGCCTGAGTTAGAGGAGCCCACTGAAATCTTCTCTTTGTATCCGGAGACAGGGTCTTCTTGGTTACCTCAGGGCAAGTTTTCTTGTGCTGTTTTGCTGTCCCTAGTACCCTTTTGTGAGTGAGAGGTAGCTCAGTGTATGCACCAGGCCCAGAGCTTGCACTAGTATGTGTGTAGTCATTGAGTGGTGTAGAACAGTGGTTCTCAACCAGGGGTATGTACCCCTGGGGGCACACAGTGGTCTTCAAGGCGGTAAATCAACTCATCTAGATATTTGCCTAGTTTTACAACAGGCAACATAAAAAGCACCAGCAAAGTCAGTACAAACTAAAGTTTAATGACTTCTTTGTACTGCTCTATAGACTATACTTTGAAATGTAAGTACAATATTTATATTCTAATTGATTGATATTATAACTATATGGTAACAATGAGAAAGTAAGCCATTTTTCAGTAATCGTGTGCTTTTGTATTTTGATGTCTGATTCTGTAAGCAAGTAGTTTTTAAGTGAGGTGAAACTTGGGGTACGCAAGACAAATCAGCCTCCTGAAAGGGGTCCAGTAGTCTGGAAAGGTTGAGAGCCATTGATGTAGAGTTCGATCTGCTTTGCTACCTGGTCCCAGTTCTGAGACATCTGTGGACTGCTTTGGTCATTAACATTCTTGATGTTGTAATTTGAATGAGAATGAAGGATGCACTTCAGTCTGTGGGTGTACATGAACATATGTCCCAGAGCGAGTCTGAGCATCTCGGCAGATATATGGTGTGTGATTCCATGGACGTGGAGGCAAGAAGTATTCGTACATTCAAGAACAATATCATTTGGTAGTGATCAAATAACTTGACATTTCACACAGTGAGCTCACAGGGGACAATGCAATTAGTCTGGGAAATGTTTCGACACTGGATCTTGTGATACAGCCTATTAGCAGAGTGACTAACGTTAGGTTTATAGCTGCTTTATGTCACTGAAGAGGCACAAAACAGCCAGAGTGTGTACCTGTGAATTCTGCCTTGAATTATTTAGAGTAGAAAAATCTTGGTTCTGGTTTTCTTCTTACAGGCAATTAAAACTAACAATCAGTAAAAACAAAAACACTCTTTGTCCCTACTCTGCCTGAAGGAGTAATGAAATAGCTGTAATATTAATATGAGGTATATACACACACACATTTCCTTTTAATTAACATAACAAAAAACAGCTGTATAGATTTTTGCTGCCACACTTGCACCCAGCTGCCCCCTCTTTAAAGTGCTAATCTTACTGAAAAGACTGAATTGGCAGCCCTAAATCAGTTCCTGATTCAGCAGGGTGACATGAAGCAGCCCAGTTGGCTGAAGTAAGCCGCAGTTTCTCTCTGATGCATCATCTCCTGCACTTCTCTAGAAACAACCCACCGCTTCCTCTGCAGCCAAAACTCCAGCTCTCAGTAGTGCTAGATGTAGCCGGGCTGCTTAACTACGCCAGCCTGAATAAGAAAGCACTTCAAGGCTTCTGATTCACCTCTTCAGTTGAGATTAATAACACATTATAGGAGCCTGTCTGTTTGCAACAAGGGCAGCTGGGCATTCCATTGGCTAGCAGCCCATGCTGGTCATGTGACAGGATATTGACCTTTGTGACTGGGGCCAGGTTATAAAGTTTAGTCTCTTAGCAGTGTTTACATGTGCCCCACCTTTAGAATCATAGAATATCAGGGTTGGAAGGGACCTCAGGAGGTCATCTAGTCCAACCCCCTGCTGAAAGCAGGACCAATCCCCAACTAAATCATCCCAGCCAGGGCTTTGTCAAGCCTGACCTTGAAAACCTCTAAGGAAGGAGATTCCACCACCTCCCTAGGTAACCCATTCCAGTGCTTCACCACCCTCCTCGTGAAAAAGTTTTTCCTAACATCCAGCCTAAACCTCCCCCACTGCACAGTCTAGATCCGTCCTCTTTGGAACCCCCTTTCAGGTAGTTGAAAGCAGCTATCAAATGCCCCCTCATTCTTCTCTTCTGCAGACTAAACAATCCCAGTTCCCTCTGCCTCTCCTTTTAAGTCATGTGTTCCAGCCCCTTAATCATTTTTGTTGCCCTCCACTGGACTCTTTCCAATTTTTCCACATCCTTCTTGTAGTGTGGGGCCCAAAACGGGACACAGTACTCCAGATGAGGCCTCACCAATGTCAAATAGAGAGAGGGGAATGATCACGTCCCTCGATCTGCTGGCAATGCCCCTACTTATACAGCCCAAAATGCCATTTGCCTTCTTGGCAACAAGGGCACACAGTTGACTCATATCCAGCTTCTCTTCCACTGTAACCCCTACGTCCTTTTCTACAGAACTGCTGCCTAGCCATTTGGTCCCTAGTCTGTAGCAGTGCATGGGATTCTTCCGTCCTAAGTGCAGGACTCTGCACTTGTCATCAGATTTCTTTTGGCCCAATCCTCTAATTTGTCTAGGTCCCTCTGTATCCTATCCCTACCCTCCAGTGTATCTACCACTCCTCCCAGTTTAGTGTCATCTGCGAACTTGCTGAGGGTGCAGTCCATACCATCCTCCAGATCATTAATGAAGATATTGAACAAAACCAGCCCCAGGACCGACCCTTGGGGCACTCTGCTTGATACTGGCTGCCAACTAGACAAGGAGCCATTGATCACTACCCATTGAGCCTGATGATCTAGCCAGCTTTCTATCCACCTTATAGTTCATTCATCCAGCCCATACTTCTTTAACTTGCTGGCAAGAATACTGTGGGAGACCATATCAAAAGCTTTGCTAAAGTCAAGGAATAACACGTCCACTGATTTCCCCTCATCCACAGAGCCAGTTATCTCACCATAGAAGGCAATTAAGTTAGTCAGGCATGACTTGCCCTTGGTGAATCCATGCTGACTGTTCTGGATCCTGATCACTTTCCTCTCCTCTAAGTGTTTCCTAATTGATTCCTTGAGGACCTGCTCCATGATTTTTCCAGGGGATTAGTATGTGGAATTATAGATTTTGGCTTCTTTCTCAGCTTTAAAGCCTATATAACACTGTAAATAGCTAAAATTCGGGGAGGGAGATGCAAACTTTTTTATCTCCTCTTTCCTCCTAAGCTTTCCACACACATGATCATTAAGCATTAACCCCACTGAAATCAGTGGCAGTTTTGCCCTTGACTTCCGTGGGGCCAGGATTTCACCCGTGTGTGTAGGGATTGATTGGAAAGTATCCAGATCTGTTGAGAGTTAATTGTGCCCTGCTGTGAATGCTCCTCTCCTGTAAAGAAGAAAAGGCCGTCTAATCTTCAAGGCCCTTTGTTGGAAAAAGTTAGTCAGATAGTAAATAAAACTAACCTGATGGATGTGATTCGTTTGCATTTTCAAAAGCTTTTTTATAAGACTTGTCACAAAAGGCTGTTAAGGCTAATTAATAGCCTCTGTATGAGGGGCAAAGTCTTGTTGTACATTAAAAGCTGGCAAAGTGATTAATGAGTCCTAGTCAAAGGCTGGTCCTCAGAGCAGACAGAGCCAAACAGTCAGGTGCCCCAGAAGTCTGATGGTGCCCCAGGACTGGAGTGTGATGACGGTTATTTAAAGTTTTTATTAACGCTCTTGCGAAGGAAGGGGCAGAATCTCAAGTAGGAGCAGAGAGGTTATTGTACCTTTGGATTTGGCACTGGTGCGACTGCTGCTGGAATGCTGTGTCCCATTCTGGTGCCCACCATTCAAGAAGGATGTGGATAAATCCAAGAGGGCTGGGGGAAGAGCCACAAGAATGATTGAAAGATTAGAAACCATTATTTATAGTGATAGACTCAAGGAGCTTAAGCTATTTCGCTTAACAGAGACGTTACGGGGAGACTTGATTCCATAAGAACCTACATGGGGAAAAAACATTTGATAATTGGCTCTTCGGCCTGAGCAGAAAAAGGTGCAACACACTCCAATGGCTGGAAGTCAACACTCGACAAATTCAGACTAGAAATTAGATGTACATTTTTTGATAATGAGAGTAATTAACCACTGGAACTATTTACCAAGGGGTTGTGGTGGATCCTCCAGCACTGACAATCTTTAAACCAAGACTGGGTGTTTTTCTAACAAATCGGCTCTGGGAATTATTCTGGGGCCATTCTCTGGCCTGTGCTATACAGGAGGGCAGACTAGATGGTCACAATGGTCCCTTCTGGCCCGGGAATCTCTGAATCTGGGAACTTTATTGTTGGGATTCAGTGGTCTGAGCAGTTTGAAATGGACTGAAAAGCATGGGGGACAAAGCAACCTGATGCGCTTTGAAATGCACCACAGCTAGGTGCAAGGGGACATTCCCTGGCACAAAATAACCTATTTTTTTTCTATCCGTCAAAGTACAGTGAATCTCCTCTGAGGAAAAAATTGGTGCCTGCCCTGAGTATAGAGTCCATCCAAAAAACAAAGTAGGGGCTTGAGTGCATTAAAAACAGGACAGGAAATAAGCAAGAAATGTTTCTGATGGCACTAGGGTACATTGAACAACCCTCTTTTGTCCTTCAGAAAGCTCGAAGTGTGACGAAAGGCAAGACAGATGGTTAGAAGTGGAGCGAGATTACACATGAAGGGACACAACAGAAAAACTAGGATTTCATAGCCTGAAAAGGGTTGGATAGGATTTAGAGGAGGAATTTAAGAGTGTGACAGAAGCTAAGGATTGCGAACCCAAGCATTCAAAGAGCATGTACCAGGCCTCAAAATATTGTGGGCTTGGCTTAATCATAAAAGTTGGGTTTTTTGTTTTGGTTTTTGCCTCCTTGCTGCTGAGCCTCCAGGGCACCCTGTGGTCACATTGTCAAGCTTTTCTCTGCAACCATGAGGGCTACACACTCCCCCCCTCCACCTCAACATCTAAGATGTTCATCTAATCACATGACTCCAGGAGTCAAAGCTTTCAGAAGAACACCAAATAGCACGAGACTCACAGTAAAGTCATGAGAGTTGGCAACACTGGAAGCAGATTAGTGCCTGCTTTTATAAGTAGTACCATGAGTTAAGAACATGGGGTGACTCAGTGAAATCAATACCCAGGAGTGTGTCAGTGGAGAATCTGAGCGCATGTGGGACCTTTCCTTTGAGGACCAGGTCTTGCAGATTTTGACCCAAGATATGGTGTGCTGAGACTTCAAGGCAACTGCCCCGTGCGAGCTCAGAGGCTGGTAAATGTCACTGAGTGCCTGGGAGTTCAAACATTCCTGCAAAACCTAACTGGCAGTTTCCAGCTCTCAGAGCAATTTACTCAAATGATAGATCTCTCCATGAGACTGGAAGAGATTTCATAACTGCACATGGGGTGGGGTTCCTTGTGCCCCATGGCGGACAGATTATCTCACGATCGCCACACCCTGCTTCTGAGACAGTCACCCTACGCCGTCTCCTCTCAACATCACAGGTCACCTCTCTCTCCCTTCACCTGCCCTCTTATTGTTTCTTCTGCCACCGCCCTCCCTAGCCAGGCCAGAATGGACTCTCCTGAACTGTGCGTCACACAGAGGGGTTTGTCTCCCCTGACATTTCCTCCCCTCCCTCTCCCTTTCCTGTCACCCACACTTCATTCTATCCAGGAAACCGGAGTGCAAGCGTTACCCCTGGACTCACAGTGATCACGCTAGTGGAGATTGCCCTGGCAATCATGTCTCCCCTCCCACACCTGAGTCAGGCAGCAGAGCATCACCAGATCAGGGCGCAATAGCAATACTGTACAATTCCAAGGAATCACAATGTGCTTTACAAACAAAGGCCCTAATCTGGCAAGTTACAAGACCCAGGCAGCCTGCTGCTCCTTGCGTTTCCCATCCACACATGTGCATTGCAGGATCCACTTTGCCCACCACAGCCTCATACGGGGTGGAATGTGTAGACATTTGAAAGTGGAACAGTTGAGGACTGAAAGTGCAAGCACATCCTCTCTGCAGCATGGAATTACCTGAGCTGGACTGTGGCCACGCAATGGGAATTAACTAGTGTGAAAAGTGCTGTGGCATCTTCAGTGATTACAACTGGCCAGGAGGGCATCTCTCTTGAAATATAATAAAACCAAGAATAAGCAACACAGAGCCTTTCATCGGCACATCGAAGTGCTCGACCGAGGTGAGGATTATTCTTATTTTAAGAAAAGAGCTTCCCACAGCTAACATGCTCCAGATTTATCACACCCTTTTCCTGGTGTCAGCAGGTTCCCACAGCTTTTTACTTCCCATGTGACCCTGGATTGGTGGATTCCCAGTCACTTCTGAGTTTTCAGTCAAGACTGGTTGTCTGTCTAAAAGCTATTCTGTAACTCGCCCAGAAGTGACGGGTTTGGTGCAGAGATTACTGGGGGAAGTTCTTTGACTTGTGTTATACAGTAGGCCAGATTAGACTATCACAATGATCTCTTCAGGTCTTAACACTTATGAATCTATTAAGAGTTGATGGAACCATAACGTTTGTTGACCCAGGGACCATTGCAGGGTACAGCGTACAACTACTGAGAGGAGGGAACCTCTGCGGCCTCACGCTGCCTCTCCTGAGCTGTTCTACAGGGACTGCAGCTAAGGGGGCAGGAGCCTGCCCTTTGATTTGCATGTGCACCTTACACTCACCTTTGAGTGAGTTCTGTCAGGAGTGTGGGGAACTGCACCTTTAAGGGACTTCTGTTGTGTAATGTAGAGGCAGTTGGTGCTGGGACACTGAATGAAGCAGACCTCTGTCAAACACTTTGTCTCTGAGTACTTACTGCACACTGCAGAGGGGTAAAGGGCCCAAGGGAGGTTTCTGAGACAGTCCCTTTATGCTCTATCAACCAGTTTGGCTGAGTCTTTGTGATGATGCCGTCTGTATCCATGTTTCTCAGCTGTATCCATGTTTCTCAGCTGCATAGGTGCAGAGTGCCCCAGAGGCAGGATTTCAACGTGTCATCATCCATAGTCCCAGAATGTTTTAAGGAAGCCCCTGCAATGTTTTAGGTGTCTCCCAAATGGTGGGAGAGCTGAATGCTCAGTCAACATCAGGTCCTGGCACCAGTTTTATGTCACTCTCTCAGCTTGGCAAATCAAGGGACCTTTGCCAAACTGGACCTTCTGTCCTCACCAAGAGGCCCAAAGCAGGTGAGGAAACTCTTCCAGTGCACATGGAAATAGTGCCAGGAAGAGCTGGGGGAGAAAGGCTTGAAATAGCAGAGCTGAGCCCTTTCCGTGTGGTCATCAGCCCTGTACCTCAACACCTGGTATCTGCAGTATGAAAAGCACAGATTTTGCCATCAGCCCAACCCGGAGTGCGGTTGGAGTGCACCTTCCCCTGCACTGTATGCTGTATGCTGGGCGCACACCTTCAGACTGAAATCCTGGAGGTGTCTGTCTATAGCTTGTTGCACCAGGCCACTTCTGGAGTTTGCATGTGATCTGGATGCTGAGGAGTCATTCGAATCTTGTGTTTCTGATGTCACATCCAAAAGGGCAGGGTTCACATTGTCAAAATAGACTCTTAAAGAGTTTCAACCAATAAGATTACATCATGCAGGTAGAGTTGTGTAACTCAACCCAAGAGCACGGGTACTTCATAGTAAGTCCCCATGTGATGCAGGTGTGTTATGTACCCGGAACTACATACACACCACAATCATCAATCAGAACTGAACACTTCTGCTACCACTCTGTTAGCTGTAAGTGGTAGGCTTTTATAATCCCTGGGGCAAGCCCCTAGCAGTGACATGTGCTAAGGCAGTATATTAGCCAGTTTTGCCTGCATAACCTCATAAGCAGTACAGGTATCCTTACATAGGTGGGCCGCAGCTTGAGAAGGTGTCATAGCATCCACCATGCCAATGCGTGAACCCTGCAATATTGACAAAGCATCAGAGGGGCCATTAGCACACAGCCTCAGAGTGCATGAAAATCCCTGAGGAACCTCAGTATCCACACAAAAAGAAAAGGAGGCCTTGTGGCACCTTAGAGACTAACCAATTTATTTGAGCATAAGCTTTCTTGAGCTACAGCTCACTTCATCGGATGCATACTGTGGAAAGTGTAGAAGATCTTTTTATATACACACAAAGCATGAAAAAATACCTCCTCCCACCCCACTCTCCTGTTGGTAATAGCTTATCTAAAGTGATCACTCTCCTTACAATGTGTATGATAATCAAGTTGGGCCATTTCCAGCACAAATCCAGGTTTTCTCACACACACCCCTCCTAACACACACACACAAACCCACTCTCCTGCTGGTAATAGCTTATCTAAAGTGACCACTCTCCTTACAATGTGTATGATAATCAAGGTGGGCCATTTCCAGCACAAATCCAGGGTTTAACAAGAACGTCTGAGGAGGTGGGGGGTAGGAAAAAACAAGGGGAAATAGGTTACCTTGCATCATACACATTGTAAGGAGAGAGATCATTTTAGATAAGCTATTACCAGCAGGAGAGTGGGGTGGGAGGAGGTATTTTTTCATGCTTTGTGTGTATATAAAAAGATCTTCTACATTTTCCACAGTATGCATCCGATGAAGTGAACTGTAGCTCACAAAAGCTTATGCTCAAATAAATTGGTTAGTCTCTTAGGTGCCACAAGTCCTCCTTTTCTTTTTGCGAATACAGACTAACACGGCTGCTACTCTGAAACCTGTCAGTATCCACACACAGTTCCTTAGTCCTACAGCATAGCATCAGATCCCGATCCATGTCCCCTCCATGGTGCAAAGCCCTCAGGACCCTCTCAGTCGAACCAAGGTCCATGCTCATTGAACAGGAAGCAAATCCTGAAGGAGGGTCATTCAAAATACTACTGCTAGGATCACCATCACTCTGACCTCATCCTCTGCCCCTCTGAGGATCCCTCCCTCATCTCTTCACCGTTCTCTGCATGGTACACCAACTTCTTGTTCTTATCTTCTAGGCCTTTCACATTTTAGCCCATCATGTCTATTTCTCCTATTACCTTATGGTAAGGCACTGGACTGGGACACTTAGCAGGCATTCAGTCCTGAAAACTCCCTCTGTGACCTCAGGAAAATCACTCATCTCTTCACCTCAGTTCCCAATTCTTTGTCTGGCTTGTTTATTTAGACTGTAAGATCTTCAGGGCCTGGACTGTCTCTTCCTCTGGGTTTGTACAGTGCTTAGTGCAATGGGATCCTGAATTCGGGGGGAGGGTCTAGGTGCTACTCTAAGACAAATAAATAGTAATAATAAATTTATTACCATGCAGAGGACCAGCATAACGCCTATGAACTACTTAAATCCTAATGCTTACATGGGACTGTAGTGCATAGGTCTTGTGCCTATGCACTAAATTTACCCACAGTGAATAGGAATTTGCCCATGGGCCTGATCCCTTTCTCAGCAGCACAGTGGAGGGGCAGGGATCACTTGTGCTATAACATCCATCCTAAATCTGGTAGCATGGTCCTAGCTGAGCTCGGTTCAAGGTCATCCCAATCTAACCTTTCACCAACACACCAAAGCTCTCTCCTTCCTTCCATTCATGGGTGGGCAAGCTGCCCCCAAAGCGCCAGGTGTTAGCAAAGTCTAGTAACTGTCCAGTGGTTAAAGCAGCTGCAGGGTGGCAACCAAAGGAAGATTGTGAATGAGTTTAAAACATCTTGGCATGAGCTTGATTTTTATCACAAGTCCTATGCTGAATGTGCCCTTCCTACCTTCTTCAGGTACCTCAGCTCATTTAATACTGCCGCGTAAATGAGAGGGGCATCAAATGCATGGACGAGCTCCATGATGCTGCACAAAGGCAGCCTTTAATTTACTAGTGAGCACCATACGGAATCCTCACGACAAAATCCCATTGTGGGGAATGAAATATTGTACTCCTAAATTTGAGTGCAAACCCTCAAATCCAGCCTCCCAATCATAGTCTTTACTTAGCGAGTCACCCGATTGAGCTGCGTGGGATCAGGCTTGTACCGATGGGGATAAGCCATCCCAGGGAACGGGGACTTTAGCTGCCCTCCGAAGGGCGCTCTGATGGCACCATTCCCTCAGGGGTCTCTTATCTCATGAAGGGATCATTCCTCAGCCACACTATGGCTGCGGCATAGTCTCTGAACATGTGTGCATCTGAGGCAGCTGCAAAAGTTCTTTTGCACCCAGACTCGGAGAAGACGCAAAGGAGACCTCCAATGATCAGAAAACCTTGGTGGGAAGACATGGGATCTTGCCAAACAGAGCCGGTTCGCTCAAAGAGCAGCAGGACACCAGCATTCCCTAGCTTTGTAAATGTGCTAGTTCACCAGTCCCCTAGTGAAGTTTAACATTAGGGGCACGTTCCCATTCCCCTCCTCACCAAGCCCCGCACACAGCCAATGGCTAATGAAGAGCAGAGTGGGTAATAGTCTGGGTTTGTCATGCAGCTTCCCTAAGCAGGGCTTTGGTTCTTCATCTTGGAGAAAGCCAGTTGGGTTCCTTCATGCTGAGATTTCACTTTCCAAAGTGCCCCTAGAAGCAGCGTGGAAGCATGGCAGAGGGCACCTTCTTGGTAACCAGGTGGGCAGTCTCCGCATCTTACACATATGGGAGCATCCACCCCATTGCTGAACGTACAAGATGCTTGTGAATGAAATCAGTGCAGCCTCCTAAAATACTTGCTCCCCTTCCCCTCCCCATCTGCAGCCCAATTTATGTTCAGTGAGCTCCGTTAATACCCTCAGTGCTAGCATGTCATGTCAAATATGCCCACACTCATGGGTGACAACCCACATCCAATACACTCACCTCCAGGACAACCAGAGGATTAAGTTCATCTGATACGCCCACCTCCATGGCTGAGGAAGAATGGAAGAAGGACGCTGGTGGTTTAGCACATTACTTGGCATGTGCTAAGTGCTTTTAATCGGTGGATACCAAAGGTGTGTCAGTATCATTCTCCCATTTTACAAAGGGATAAAGTGAGACACTGAGAGGTGCCAGAACATCACGACCATGGCTTGGCTGAGCCATTGCTGATAGTGTTGTGTTGATGTAATACAATAAAATGTTTATTAAAATGTGCACAATGATCGTCTCCCTCTCTCCTCATCTTCTTAAATAGTAAGTTCATTGAGGACCATTAGGATCACATCTGCCTCTGTGTTTCTACTCCACCAGTACAATGGGGCTTCAATCCTGATACTAGTGGCAGAGTTAGAAGTAGACTGCTGGGCTCCTGACTCCCAGTCCTGTGCTCTAACCATTTAGACAACTCTCCTCTACCAGAGCCCGGAAGAGAATCCAAGAGTCCTGACCCCTAGTCTCCTTTGCTCAAACCCACCAGACAACAGTCTCCTCTTAAAGCTGGGAACAAAATCACAGAATCCAACCATTGAATCCCAGGTGCTCTCTCACCTCGAGGCAACACGAGAGGGTCTGTTTACACACTAGAAGAACAATAGGATGCAAAGCAGAAGGAGAAGCCAAAGAAAATCAAGATCAGAATTAAATTCTTTAATACAAAAAAAAGTTTGTTTATCATCGTTGTAGCTGTTTTTTAAGATATATCTGTACTTTTGTGTTGGTTTGTTTAAAAATAAATATGTACTACGGAATATCTTGAAAAAATTCACTAGACACAATATGTATTGTTAATATCTTTTTCCCCGCAATTATTACAGATAAACAGTAGCACCAATAAATAAAATGATAACAAATATTAAAATTAAAAAAGGAGAAATTCAGGATGTAGAATTTTCTATTGTTCCTTTTTTTTTTTACATATATAAAAAAAATCGTAGCGTCTATTTAATCCGAATCACACATATACATAGACATATATATATATATACACACACACACAGCCAAATATATATATAGTATGTAGATGTATATCTAACCCTTGTCTCAATAGGAATGTGTAGGGGTGTCTGTTAGAGAAACTCAATTAAATAACTACCTAGAACATGCTACTGAGTCTGCCAACAATTGGGGAGATGGGTTGGGGCATAGAAGGGTTAAACTTATACACAATCAGTTAAAAAAAAAGGAGGTATGGTTTATAAATAGTTGAAATTAAATATTAACAAGAAATACTGAAAAATCCCTACTCTTTAATTAAATTATGTTTAATTTCTAATTTAAAAAGGGATATTAAATAAGTATATAAAACACTTTCTCTTCCCGCCTCAGAAGCTTCTGTCTTGAGCACGACGCAGCGTGACTATATACATGATGGATGCAGGCACACCCGCGTGTCTTCCTCCTCCTGAAAGCCATCAGCGGGCCGGGGAATTCCTAGTGGTTAGTAGTCACTTGTGGGGAGTCTGTTTTTATACCGCCTTGTCTCTTGGGACGCTTTCATTTGGTACATTATTAGGCGTTGAAAGTTCAATTGCAGGTGGTGGCTGGCAGCATTCTAACACAAACCAAGTATCCTTTTGATTATTGTTTTTTTAATCACAGAACTGGATTATATATATCCACATAGACATACAAACACTCATTGGTGTGCGGGGGTGTGTGTGTGTGTGTGCATACTGGTGCATATTACAGATATAGAGAGAGATGGCCAAGATTTCAAAAGAGACTAGTGATTTGAGGTGATGGGTACCCAACGTGAGCCTCCTTAAAGAGGCCTGGTGTTTTGAGAAGAGGTGAAAAATCAGGCCTCAGATGAAGCACCCAAAAAATGAAAGCACCCCAAATCACTAGGCACGTTTGAAAATCTTTACTGTATATATATAATAAGTACAGATAATTAGATATACAGACACACACACACACACACACACCCCTACTGTGTATATACTTTTGATTAATATCCCTTTCCAGAAATGTTCCATCCGCATCTTGGACGCTCTTCAGTGGCAGCACTGTGCATGAGGAGAGCAGACCGTGCTGTCTGGCTATGCACGGGTCCCCATTCTTGCTTCAGCGCCCTGCAGGCCCATCTGTCGTTTTGCAGCCATCAGGGTGAGAAATCTAGTTTCTTGGGATACTTCCTCAAGGGGAACGGTTCGTGCGTCAGCTGCCCACCATCCTTAAGGCCAGGCTCTACCCTCGGCAGAGTTCCTACAGCAAGTCAAATCAACGCAAAACGTACACTGACATCCCGTGTCCCAGCAAGGCAGGTCGTGAGACGAGTAGGGGCGAAGGTTGGAGGGAAGGAGGGGGAAAAGAATCCTCAACCACGTAGAGGGCCCAGCGTGCCAATCCGTTTCCTTGACCTTTGACCCATAAAACCCCAAGGCACCGCTCTCTGGAATCCCCTGCCCCTCCTCTCTGGCTCTTCTCCTCCTCGGCACAAGGGAAGAGAAGGGGCTTTGTGGAACGGCCCACGCAACACAGAAACAGCGGCGGCCGCACGAGTCAGTCAGAGTTAAGAAGGCTACACCCAGCGCTTTCGTTAAAGTCCCGTCTCAGCTTGTTTCTTATGCCCCAAGTAGCCCGCTTGTGTCCACAGCAGTCGAGTATATCCAGTGAAGACACCAATAACATTAGCAATGTTAAAAAAATTCAGTGTGTGTACGTACACACACACACGCACACGCACACATACAGATGTGGTTAAAATATATATACATATATAGATGTATGTATGTATGTATATATATATTTATACCTACATATACGTCTGTATGGGAATCCCATAAAATACACCCCTATAGTCTTCCTGGCTCTGTTATTTAGCAGCATGAAAAGAAAAAAAAAATAAAATAAAACAGGTCAAAACCCAAAGGTGAATCCTGTGCGGCGGGTGCCTCGGGGAATGTTCCTTCCGGAGTCCATCGTCCGTACTGAAAGTGCTGTGCTCTACCGATCCTTCATTTTAGGGTGCATTTGGATTAGGGTTTTTGTTTTTTTCCTTTCTTTCTTTTCCCATCCAGGCAAGAAATCAAGCTCCAGAAACAGGGCTGCTCCCCCCTTCTTCTCCGCTGCTCACCGTCTCGGCTTTTCACATCTGCTGGGCAGGAGAGGGAGAAAAGAGGTTACATTTGTGTGGCAGGGAGGGCAGTGACAAGTTCAAGACCGCACTGCGGCTCTGTGGGGATAAGCCAAAGGCACCACAGGGACCCAGGTAGTGATTCGTCCCGTACTGGAAGAGGGAGAAAATCACTGAGAATATCAACCCAGCCGAATCACAGTCCCCTGGGTTCTTAGGTTGGGGGTGAGTTAGGAACAGAATTACAGCTGAAAAGCACCTTCTCCCTCCTCAGCCTTAAAACCCACCCTGCTTCCCATCTGCCCCTTCTCACACTCCCACACCAACTCATGTGCACAGAGACTGGCCGACCCATGCAGAGACACTCCCCACAGCCCAGCTCCCAACTTCGCCTGTGGTTCCTGTTGGAAGCAGTGCAGCCAAAACAGCCTCATGCAGGCAAGAAGATGAAAGGAAAGCGCGTCTCATTCCACTAGCTGCTGCGAGCAGGGGTTAGTGCCAGAGAACAGCGGCAGCCACTTGTGGAAGCAGCAGGAGAAACGAGAGCTGGCCCTGCCCCGTAGGGCCCAACTTCAGAAACTCCAGCGGGGAGAGAGGGAGGAACTTCAGCTTAACCAGCTTTAAATCCGGAAACAGCTAAATCACCCGCTCCCATGGCTCCATCCTGCGCTCCCGGCCAATGCACTGACTCTGGAAACCTCTAACCATGCCACTCACCCCACCACAGGGAGGGCTTGGCAAGAAAGACTAATAATCCCTCGAGCCAGGAAGGGTTTTTTGTTTTGTTTTTTTCACTTGGGAATATTTCCCACCCTTGAATTCTGAGGGGATGATTTCCAGCTGCTCCTGGGAGGGGGAGAGAGGTGGTGGGAGATAAAGGTCAAGGGCAGGGAGCTGTCTGGTCTCACTCTCTGTAACTCAAGAAGAGCTGGCTCAGCTCTGCCCATAGCACCAGTCACTCTCCCGCTCAGGTTACACCTCCCCCCTCAAAAAAAAATTTCCTCTGCATTCACAAGCCCTGGCAGCACCAGAAGCCTGGGCTTCCCGGGGTTTGGCACAAAGCAGGATGGCACGATGGTTTCGGGATGTAAGCACCTCACTCCCAGGGATGGCTGTAATACACGGACGCTGGTCAACCACAAAACTACCACCAGGCAGGGGACAAGATGCCTCAGCTTCCAGCCTCTAGCCACACAGGACCCTCGTTTTCATAGCCCCTTGCCCTCTTCACCCCCAACAGAAACAGCCTGACACCCTCTTATGGGAACCGAATCTTTGTGAATCGAGGCTGGAGTTTATAGCCACAGGCTGGTCCTTAGCAGTTCCTTTTACACATCTATACAAAGATTCTCTCACACACACCAGCAGGATCCTCAGCTGGTGTCAATCAGCATCGCTCCACTGAAGTCAATGAGGCGACACTGATTTGCACCAGCTGAGGATCTGGCCCACAGTTTCTATGCAGGTCTGTCTCCAGCTATAGCTATGACTGATAGAGAAGACGTAAGTAGGCTGAAGACACTCACGCAGCATAGACAGCTGGATGGACCCAGACCACACTGTCTCTCTGTAGTCCTATCATACATGCAGCCAGAAACAGTGACCCTGCCTTGTGTACACTATAGACAGGTACTCCTTTTCTTTTTGCAACTATAGACAGACACACCCACAGACACACCAGGTCTCGTGGCACAGCCTCACATGCTCTCATCTCATTGTTAGGGCAGGTAGGGAGCTGTATGCACACCACAGGCCAAGAGTTCTCTCCCTGGCATTTAGGAGCATGAGGGTCAGGAGAACTGCCGGCTCTAGGGGTGCGTGGGGGAGGGCTCAGGGGAAGGGAGGACTTCCTGGACTGTTTCCAGTCTCTCCAGAGGGGTGTGAAAGAGTCACCCTCCAGATATACCAAGGGATACATTGTCTATGCAAAAGGGGGAGTCTAATCAAAGTGCGAAAGAGGAGCCATGTGCCTTCCCTAAACCAACCAATGGGCAGTATGTACACTGGGATGTATGTGGGGTTACAGGCTCGTTCTCTGCTTAACACAGCAACACAAAATCCACCAGGGTGTCCTGCTAGTGGGTACGCTGGCCCCAAACGCCCCGTCTGTGGGAGCGTCCCATCCGATCCCTGCCAGCACATTCGAAGCTCACAGCAGGCCTGTGACAAACGGTAAACGCTGTCCCCTTTCCATTGCAAGGTGGCCCTTAGTACAGAGGAAAGGAGTGACCACAGAGCATTGGTGCCAGAAGCCAGCAGGAAGCAAGCTCCCTCTCTCTCTCTTTCTCTCTCTTTGGGTGTTTCTCTTTCATCCTTCAGGACACAAACCTGCAAGTGCGCTCGTTTAACTCAAGCTGCCTCGACTTGCAACGTGAGTCTGTGAATTTGCAGGAACATTTACAGGTCTGGGGATCTTGTACAAACAAGTGCTTTCTCCTCTCTGAGCAAGGCTCACAGTGACTGCAAAAAGGCAAAAGGAAAGAAGTCTAAGCTACAGCGCTTCAGCAGGAAGAAAATACACATGCAACACCCTACACATCCAAGCAATCCCCTGCCCCCTCCCCGCAGCTCCCACACGGCCCCATTGGAGCGTCGCTGGCTGACGGATTCGCACGGCAGCGCTCTGACAGGCCCGCAACCTAGT
Source organism: Lepidochelys olivacea (assembly GCF_965140295.1). Lineage (NCBI taxonomy): Eukaryota > Metazoa > Chordata > Testudines > Cheloniidae > Lepidochelys > Lepidochelys olivacea. The sequence continues at coordinate 149,103,137 of NC_140413.1, read as the reverse complement.
TGCGACAACACCCACTTGCATTAGTGTAAAGAGACAGAAAACAGGCTCTCAGCACGGTATTCACCAATCCCGCATTGGGTCCAATCCGCACGGGGGACAGGGAGGCGAGAGAACCTCCCTGACCACGGCTGTGTTAGCAACGGGCCCCTGAAATGGAATGTCCACGCTACAAAGAGGCCAGCAGCTAGTCGGTTAAACCCCTGTGGTCTCTCCTCCCCTGGAGAGGCAGGCAGGGCTCAACTGTGCAGTGAGGGGAGAGAAGACCCCTGCCCCTTGCTGCTACAGTCGAGTTTTGTCTTGTCCTTCCTTGGGGACTGGGGGATTTAATTCATTCTTTAAGCCCCCAGCCCACTCCAGACCTGCCACCTGAGAGACTATCAAGAGAAAGGGTGTGAATTTACAATGCAGAATTGTGTGAATCAGAGTGAGAGAGAGAGAGCAAGAGAGAGAGAGAAGCCACCAAATCCAGCAGATGCAGAGAGCCCCCCTAAGTTACCCAGCACTTCCACTGCTCCCCTAGGCTCGTGTTTTCATCAGACACACACGCACATGCACAGCTGAGGCCAGCCTCCTGTTGCCCGCCTTGCCGCAGGGACTGGCGGAGGACAGAAGCCAAGGTGGGAAGGGGGATCACACAGGCGCATTATAAGGAGCGACTGCAGTGCAACAAGCCCGCCCAGCCACCACGTTCCTGTGCCCTCGGAAACGACCACAGCTGCTCGTCAAAGAGAGGAGGTGCCAAGCAAGCAAAAGCCACCTGCCCTGAGCTGTGCTACCCCTGCCCAGTGCCACCACCAGTGCTTCCCCGCAGGACTAGGAGCCCACCAGTGATTCGGAGGGGAAGGGGGGAGATTTTGAGTGTGCTGCAAGCGGGCTGATTGGTTTGGGACAGAGTCTACGAGCACATGACACAAACGTACAAGCTGAGCGGTTTGTACCGGCTTTTCTTGCGCTTTCTCTTTTGCCCCTTCCCCATTCCTCGCTTTGATTTTCTGGAAGAAAAACCAAAAAAAAAAAAAAAACCAGAAGAGAGAGAGAGAGAGAGAGAGAGAGAGAGAACGGAAGAAAACCGAAAGGAAAAAATACAGCCATGTGTGTCCATTGGGGGGAGGGGGAAACACCCAGGGCAGGGCTGGAGAACTGGTCTCTGGGATGATGTGCTCATCACACCATTCGCACTGGCTTTCTCACGCTCCCCACCACAACCACAGGGGCAAAGAGCCCTTCAAATCAAAGGCTGCCTGGACCCAGTCCCAGCATCCTATTGCCCTGCTGCTACCGCCTCAAGGGTAAGAGGGCTTTCCGGGCGGAGGAGGGGCGCAGAGAGACTCAGTAAGCGTGGCCCAAACTTTGGGAGGGCCAGCAACAGAGCGTCCATCACTGACTGACAAGAAGGAATCAGAACAGAGCAACTCCCCTCCTCCTTGATAAACTAAAGCGCTGGGTCCAGACATGCCCAGATGTGCAAGGCAAACTGCATCGCCAGTATTCCAAAGGGAACGTCGGTGCGGCAGAGAATTCCACCGCGGTGACCAGCCGGGTCAGGGTTAATACGTGCTGGGACAGGGTGTGGAAGCTGCCCCGTGAGGGCAGGGGGGTTTCCCTGAGGGAAGGGGCCCTGTGTTAATGCTTTGCCATGCGAGCCTCGCTACTGAGGGGTAACGAGTTGGAAGTGTTTGGTCAAAGCTCTCCCAGCCCTTCGCCCCGCACCCACTGCCCTCATGGCAGCCAGGGGCAGCCTGGCATAGGCAGTAGCCTGCTTACTTGCGGGGGCAGGACCCTGCAGCACTAAGCACGTCGGGCACCCAACCTGTTTCCCTTTGCTGCGGCAGCTGCATGGGCAGATCGAGTGAGTGATTCCTGCAGGCAGGTGAGCAGCGGGGCAGGAGGAGTCAGAACCTGAGTCACTCACTTGCTCATCCTTGCTGCTGGCTGGCTCCTGACTGTCAGCCCATGGCTGGGAGCTCCAGGGCTCCCACCCACAGGCAGCTTCCTACCGGCTCTGCATGAAGGAGGAAGAGGCCTACCCTAGTTCTGACACCTGGGAGGGGAAAGAGACCTCTCTTTGCCAGCCAAGCAGTTTCCAAACCTCCCCCTCCCCATTTCACCTGGCGCTGCCCAAGAGAGGAGCGGACGGAGCCAAGAGACTGACTCATTTTACACCTTCTTCTTCGAAATCCATCCATCGCTTGTGGTTGGCAGGCGGGTCTGGGAGGAGCCGGCACCGATCGGGCTGCCGACGGCAGAGCAGGGGAACAGCCTGCTCTGCCCCTCCAGCTGCACTAGCACCAGTGCAAGGGACACATGTGACACGGAGACACTAGACAAAGTCCCAGGGTTTGTCAGTCGAGTGAGTCCTTGCACCGAAGCCCTCCTCCTCCCCAGCTCTGCCTCCTCCCTCCCTTCCCCAGCTCAGTCCACCTTGGCTGGGTGGAGAAGGGCGAGGAGAGGGGGTGGGAGGACCCTGAGGGTAACTGGCAGGGCGTTTCTTGGGCCCTGTTCAAGCCTGTTTGCTGGCACCAGCAACTGAGTGTTCATTTCCTTCCAAACTCTCTCCTAGCTGCGAGCAAAGAGAGCGTCCCAGGAACACAAGGAGAGTCGTGGGGTGGGGGGGGTGGGGGGAGGGAAATGTCCTTTGGGGGAGATTTCCATGCCTTGCAGACTACAGAGAGACATTAAGGACAAATGTACTTGGGGGGTGGGGGGAGGGATGGAAGCATCAAGCACAACAGAGACTTCAGTCCGATCCAAACCAAACTGTCGCTAGCGTGCAGGAATGGCATAGAGAAGGGGAGGTGCTGCGGGTCAGGTTAGCGGAGAGGGAACGCTGCACAAACACAGGGGAGCAGGCCGGCTGCTTCGCCCACCCCGTACGGCACCAGCGCTCACACGGCCCCAGCTCTCTCACACCTTCAAAGCACAAAGTCACTCGGACTGAACCACCACTGCACACACTAGTCCAGAGAGAAGGAACCTCGGGAACGTCAGCCTGATGGAACCATGAGCCGAACTCCAGGGAAGGAGGGAAGCAACTCTGGCTGCACAGCTGACCAGGAGGGTGTTCTCTCTCGTTCTCTCTCTTTCTGCCTCACCTCCCCAAGCCCCAGCTCCATCACTTCCCTCGCTGGCACTGTGCAGAGCCGCTACCCCAGCCACGTGCAGTCCAGCTCTCCCGCTCCCAGGGAGGGGTCGTGCTTTCCTCTTTATGTATTGATTTGTGCTGGGTGAGCGCAGGATCGTTCATTCCTCCCTGTCTGTTATCGTCGCTGAGAGCAGATGGCGTCAGGGTAATTTTCGTGACCGTTTTTGGAAAGGTTCTACCCTGACCCCTTCTGTGCAAATCACCTGCCCAAGCAAATCCATAAGTTTGACTGAGATTCTACCTCTCGCTAAAGCCTCTGCCAGGAACATTCCCACATGCTGCTAGGCAAGCTAAAGTGGCTCCTTTCCTTCTCCCACCCCCCTTTCAATGAGCAGTGTCCAACCCCATATAGTGTTCGCCTTCCCTCCACCAGGCCTCGAGTGCAATCTCTTCCTGAGGCCAAGCGCGGCTCTTGTTCAGAGAGAGAGAGAGGCCCTGCCAGGAACCAAAGCTGAGATGGATAGTCTGGCTGCTGAAAGAGTCTCTATGCAAGCTGATGCGAAAGAAGCCAGCAAGCTCTCACCAAAACAGCGGGAAAAAGAAAGGCAGCGATTGCCAGTGACCACAGCAACACCCGGGTGCTGCACCAGAATCCATTCCTGAGTGGCACTTAACTCCATTCCAGGATTTCTCTGATGCTCTATGTAATGTGTCAGGGAGCCACTGTCATGGGGGGTCAGGCAGGGAGCAGACTCCTGCAGTCTAGAATAAGGAAGAACCACCACAACTGGATTTCTGTGCCCTCCTGGAATGGATTCAGGATACAACCCCCTAACAGCACCACTTGTTTATTAAAGAAACAGTGCCTAAATCTGAGCATCTCCTGCTATCAAAGGAGCAAAGAGGGGGAAATAAACCACCAGCCAACCACCAAAAGAAAAAGGAGGAAAAGGCTCGTCACTTACTTTTCTTGTTTAGCTTTGACGTCTTTCTTTGGTCTGCAGGGCAAGAGAGAACAAATGCTGGCTTAGAAGGGAGCCAGTGGCAGGCCCTTACTGTACTGTCCTCCCCTTCACCATCCCAGCCCCGCCTTATCCCCCCAAGGACAGCAGTCCCACCACTGTGCCCTCGGCACATAGGCCCCATCTATCCTGACTGGCTGAGCGGCCTCCCTGGAGGGGTTTGTCCTCCATTTGCAACCCGTTGGCAGCCACGGGGCTCCATGGGACATGGGCTATCATCAGCCCTCCCCCGTACTCTCCTCCAGCCCCCCAGCAGTCTCTAGAAAGGTGGTGATGTCATTAGCGAAGGACCCTTTCCTCCCCAGCCCAGCTGCCCCTCTGCGAACCAGCTTGGAGCAGACCTGCAGCCCCAGGCCAGGGTCCCTAACCCCCAATGCCAGTAAAAAAGAAAGGCCGGCTCCCCGTGGGCAGGTGCATTCTGAGGGCAGCTGGTGCTCTGGAGATCCCCAGCGTGGCTCCATCCTCACCTGCATTCACATTTACTGTGCTGTAAGAAGCTCATGTGCACTATGTGCTGACTCTGATGGGGTTTAATTCTCATTATCTGGAAGGAAAGACACAGAGAGTCACAATCATGGGCCAGTCGGGGCGGATCGGCATCTCTGCCAAGAAGCACAGACAGAAGAAACATTCCCAGCCCCCCCCCCCCCCCCCGCTGTCTCTCTGAGGAGGGCACCAGAGCTCCTAATGGTGCTTCCAGGTGCATCCCCCTGGTCAGTGGAGCCCTTTGCTTGCCTGGCAGGAAGCAGCACCAAGCTCAGCCTAGGGTTTTATTTTTTCAGATGTGAAGTGGAGCTGGTGCTGGTGAAAAGTGCAGAGTGACAGCCCTGGATGCTGGTACAGGAGCAAGGGCAGCTGTGCAAGCTTCCCCCATGCTGCCCTGTCCATAGATTTCTCCCCTAGTGACACTTCTAAAGGCCGACACTTGCTTTGTCAGTACCAGGCCCCTCTAAGACCGACAAGAAAACAGCCGATTTCACAGCAGCCACAAAACTGCCCTCAGCTGGAGACAAACTTCAGTCCCTACCAACAAGAGAGGCATTTAAACCAAGATGCCACAGCCCACTCCTGAGCTCCTGCCCCATCCTGAATTCAAACTGGTGCCTTCCAGGTGTAAGGCCCTGGGAGCAAACTCTTGATCCCCTGAGTCGCCCACTCCACCCAGGCTGCTCACGCAGAATAAAAGCCACTGCGTATCAAGACGTGAACCATTCAGTGCTGCAGAGCCAGGATTCCTGCACTCAGTACTAGAATCATCCCTGCAGGGCCAGCTTTTGAGCTGGTGTCAATCAGTGCAGCTCCAGCGAAGTCACTTAAGCCACGGATCTGACCCTCTGTATTTATACTGCACTCATCATGAACCCAGCTGGGACGCTAGCACTGGTGCTTCCGGCAGAGATCTGCTGATGTGCTCCTGCCCTCAATGCATGTGCACATCGGTCAGCTCTGGTGAGTCCAGTGTGAAGGGGCAGGAAGAAACATGCATCCCTATTTACAGCACCCAGCATAACGGGTCATCGATCCCGACTGGAACCTGAGCTGCTGCGCAAATATAAATAATAATGCAAGGTTCTCAACACACAATGTCAAATTTGGCTCAGGTCATGAGCATAATGAGTGTGTTTGGTGTCAACATAGTCCCGTATGGTCTCTTGTCCATACCACAAAGCCACTGCAATATTTACAGTCTCTGCTTGAGGGGTCCAGGGCTGGAACGGGGGTGGGGGAAGGCTGCAGGTCAGGAGTGAGGAGCTGTGTATGGGGAGCCCAGGACTGGAAGAGCAGAGGCAGTGCTGGTCAGGCTCAGGGCCTCAGCGTTGCTGCGTGGGGGAGAGGCGGGAACCCGGCCAGTGCGGAGCTGCAGTGGCTGATCGATATGGGGAATGCTTTCACAGAGAGCTTCCTGCCGTACGCCTGGCCTTCACCCACACGGCCAGCCTCTGACCTTCCTGAGCACTAAATTCAGCAGCTTCAGAACAAAAGCACAGAGACTTTTCCACTTGACACTGCAGCAGCAGCATTTCTTAGAGCCCCTTCCCACCCCTGCTGGGCCATTGGCTCTAACGGCCCAAATCCCCAGCTCCGCGGGTAAAGGCTGGCCTGACACACTCTCCAGGGGAGAGAGATCAGAGAGGGCATCCTCTTTCACACTACACGCAGCCGCCTTATGAGCAAGTGCTGCCTGATACAAATACCAAAGCAAGAGTTAATGTGGCACAAGGGGCTGGGAAGATTCCCTACCCGGCCTCCGAGATCACACCAGGAAGTCATTCGAAGCGCTCCCTTTATAATGCAGCTTTTCTGTCTGTGGCTAGCAAGTTAACTCCACTGACCCAGAAAATGGATTCTCCCCTTAACCTTAAATGGAAGCAACTCCTGTTAAATCTGCTTGGTGCGGCCATGGGAGATCAGACCCCCGAAGCAATGTCTCATCACACCAGCCTTTGGCTAAAAACGAGACTGACCACCCCCCTTTCCCCTCCCCAAGACTCCAGGGGAGGCCCATCTGCCTTCTTTGTAGAGGCCTCCCTCCCAGACAAGGCTTCTCCTCCTCGGCTGCCTCAGAGCGAGCAAGTTACAGTGACTCAGGGGATGCCCAAGGGCAGGAGGCGTCCTCCCCTCCGCTACCCCCATTCTCCAGCCATGCCCTCACCTCCATGGTGACGTTGTGCACTTCCACGGGGACACATTCTAGGCCCTCGTCACCACAGCAGCCCGCACACCTCAGCAGGGGTACGCAGGACGGCTTGAAGATGTACTCCACCTCATCAGGGTACTCCTGGAAAATGTCCACCAGGGTCTCAATTGTCCTGCAGAAGCTGCGCTCATAGACCTCCAGGAACTTGATAACTATGAGGCGGGAGGGAGGGATGGAGAGAGAGAGAGAGAGGGAATGAATTAACAGCAGCTCGGCCTGGGAACACTCACACCTTCCCCTTAAAATGAGAGAAGCAGTTGCAATTACTGATCCCTCTGCCCTTTGCTGGGGCCCCTGCTGCCCTGATCTGCCTCTGCAGTACAGAGTCCCTCATCTTCACCCCACCAAGCTGAGGGGGCCCCACACTGGTGCAAATTAACTTCCCAGATAACCTGTTAACTCAGTAGGGGAAGAGGGGCTCTTGCCTGAATTAGACGCTGCTTCTGAGTAGAAGTGGGAAGATAACTGTCTAGGCTGATCTAAGTCACCTGGCCCCGATGCCTCCTCTACCTGCCTCCCCCGTTATCTGACACATTCCATCGGATGCCCTGCCACTAAATGCCTTAGCTCAGCCAAAAAGCACCTGACACTGAAACAGATGGTTTTGGGTAGGGGTGAGTCATTGGTAGGATTTATCTTTCACCCCGTTCAAAGTGTCAAATTCTCATCCAATGGACACTGGGAATGCCATAAGCTAATGTGGGAAGTGACTCCCAAAAGGTCAGAAGAGAGGGGACAGACTCCACCCCTGACGATCTTTGGGAACAGAAGCTCCCTTGGGGTGAAGGAGAATGGGTGTGAATCATTAAAAGTGCATTCCCACTCCTCCGTGCTGTCCCTCCCCCAGTCTACCCTCCTGTCCACCCACCCAGAGCGTGCCTGTCAGATCCAGAGCATCCGTTCCAATATGCCACCTTCTGCAGCACTACACTGCCTGTTAACGACATTTGCCAGAGTGTCAGTCCCTAATTCCCCGGAACCTCTCAGCAATGCCACAGTTTCTCAGTCCAGGAAATCCAGGGTCGGCCATGGAGTGGAGGAATCAATGACTCTCAGCATCCAGGGTAATAACTGGGCCACATACCAGAATGAGGTGGAGTGTGGTGCAGATCTGCCTTTACTTCCTCCCTTTCACTCTCAGTACCCAAGCGAACTAAACATCAGGTGCTGGGACCCTCTCTGATTTCACAAGTGTTTCCCAGTGCTCCCCTATCGGGTGCCAAAGACTGATCTCATCGCTTGGTCAAGGAGTGGAGAGATTTAAAGAGATGATAGATGAATACACGTACAAAGCCCTGTTCTGCGGATAGCAAATGCACGGCACCCTATAGTCCAGCATGCATTCTAGAGAGGAAGTTTCAAAGAGCAGAGGGAGAGTGTATGCATAGGAAGACAGTGGCTGGCCTGTGCTGTTCTCCATTAGAATGATACGCCTGCACTGTATGCACACAGTCCTGTAATGGTGAGGTCGATAACCCCATGTGATAAGCACAAACTGCTTGCATCATGGAAAAAATGGTCTCTACTAAGCATTTCTGGAGTGGCCTGAACCTGTGACAAACTAGCATAAAGGTTATTTTGCCACAAAAATATAAAAGCTGCAGGGCTCTGAGCTCAGGGCCCACAGTTAATTGTTGAAAGTTAATTCTAGGTCATGCAGAGCTGAGAGTGTCACAGTACTGCTGGCAGCGGGTGCGAGTGGGAGGAGTATCTGTTTAGGAATTGAACATGTCAGAGAGCACAAGCACCTATTAAAAGGGAAAGTGGCTCAGGGAAGGGAAATGTGACCGGCAAGACAGGGACTGGTTGCTAGCATTCTTCCTCCAGAAGAGTCATTCCCCCTCTCCTTGGCAAGCCTGCCTCTCATCTCCTTCCCTGTCTTGTCTCTGTCACTTCCTTCTTCTTGTTCCCTTTCAGGGTGACCTTAACCTTAAAAAGAGACTACCTCTATACGGTAGATTTAAACAATTTAGCCCCTGGGAAATTACGCAGGCCCAGAGACAGGCATGGAGGCGCACTGCTGATTATTCACACCCTCCGAACGTTAAGGATCTGGGAACTGTCGCAATACAAATAAGTCCAGGATAAAAATGCGGATGGATCTGTGCGGGGGTGGGGGAGTGGGGGAGGGATTGGCTACATGTGCCAACCAAACACTACTGCATGTGCTAGTCTAGTCATGACAGGCAGAAACTGAAACTGACTGGAAACTAAAGTGAAACTGACCAGCCTGCTTCCATTGTCCAAACTGAGTGTGTCAGAAGGGAAAACCAACAGCATAAATGGTGAAAAAATACACTTGGCTTTTAAAAATTCATTTGTTTTTTTTATAACCTAAGGGGTTATTAGCAACATAAGGAAGGCGATTCCATTTCTAAGGCCAGGTTTATTGGTGGACTCCAAATACACTGCTTTGCCAGAACAGCACCAAGCAGCTGGATCATGCCAGTGACTGCGGTCTATAGTTTGGTTTCAGAACTGCATTTGTAGTTTCCTTTGCAGAGTCTTTTGTTTCATTTGTAAAGTCTCCAGTCCTTACACGTTCAGCAGTGCCCTGACCATAGTGCTGGGGATTCAGGGTGCTGCCAAACCCAGAATGTTCGCAGAAGAAATCTCCAATAGAAGCCGCAGCCTTTACTTGCTGCTGTTTTGGGTGTTTGAATATGAAAGATTATTTTCAGGAGCATGTGTCAGCTTCTGAAGAGGGGGAGGGGAATCTGTACCCAAATTTAAATCAGAATATCCTGCCCACAAAGGGGCTGATCTCGCTAGATGCATTGATTTATTTGAGTTTAAGGTGCTCAATACTTAGCAGGATCAAGCCCAAATTTGGAGCTGAGTGGTGGAGAGAAACATGCTAAAAAGAGGGTGGTGCTCAAAGAATGGGTCTGTGATTGGTTCACTGCTGTGCCCATCGCTGGCTGAGCAGCTATATATACATACTGTTCTTTTAAAAATAAAAAGCGCAGCCACAAGAGCTGGTGGCTTCCTTTATTTATACCAGAAAAATCTTTTCTCGTGGAGTAAACAAAGAGTGTTTGTCTGGCTTCTCTACAATGGCCTGTGCCACAAAATCATGTGGAAGGATAGCGGAGCAGCAGGGGGCTAGGTCTACCATTACGGATAGTCCCCAAATTGGATCAGGTCCCCAGATGTAATCCTGGCTGAAGTGGGTGGGTCAGTGAAGAAGCCAAAGAAACAAAATGACCTTTCGTCCCAGGACCTTTATGAAATATGAAGCTGTATGACTCCCCTTGTAGAGTAGCTGAGTATTATCACCCCATTGCATTGAGGGGGAAACAGAGGCACAGGGAGGGAGCGAGGGGGAAGGAATGGGAACTGACTTCCCAAGGTGTCGGAGCAAATCAGAAGCAGAGCTAGGAAGATAACATACGACTCATGATTTCTAGTACCCTGAGCTAACCATAGACATATTTGCATCACAGAACTAGGAATAGAACCTATGAGTCCTGATTCCTAGTCCCCCTGCTCCAATCAATAGACCAATCTCTCTTCCCTTCCCATCACCATTCTTGTGATGTGGAACCAGGAGTGGGTGGAAAGTAAGAACCCTCCAGGACAATAGGCACCGTTGAACTCCTCCTCTCACCAGTAAGATGGATGGGAGCACAAAGGGGGCACAGACCAGGGTATTAGCTGCCACTCATTTCTACTACTAGCAGAGGGTCTGGGTACGAAAATGAGCCTTGCAGTGGGCTCAATCCTGCTTCCTCTGAAGTCAATGAGCCTTTCACTGTTCACGGGGCAGTCTGCCAGCAAACCAGAAATGGATGACAATGCAAAATGGACACCTTGTGACAAATCCAGCCTGCTGGAAATCTCTGGCAACTCTCCTATGGCTTGTCATGCCAATAAAGTTATTGAAATTGAAACTGAGTGTGGCAGGGAGGGGTTCAGTCCCTAGGTGCACTGCTAGAGCCCCCTGCTGCCCTTCTGTGGGAATAACACCAAGGGTCACAACCTGCCAGGCCATGCCAATCAAGATGAGGATAAAGACAAACTAGGGCCGTGGATGACCATTGCCAGCGTGACAGTGGCTTTCTCCAGCATGAAGGTGGAAAAGAATGGTAACCCTGTCTGAGATGTGGCACAGAAGGTCACTTCACCCTACTGCTCCAAAGTCCACAGCACTGTAATCCCCAGTCTGAATCAAGAACTACAGAGAGAAAGCTGAGCCATTAAAATATAAGGGGTCCCACAAGTCAGAAGTGGGCTACCAAAGCTTGCCATCTGATAGCTTGGTGCCTACTGCAGTTCTAGTCTATACCCAGATTTATTCAGCCCTCCGTCCAAACACCTGATTTACTGCCCATTATAGTCTTCGAGCAGCTGGAGTTATCTGAGATAGCAATGACTTGAGAAGCACCAAGGTCTCACTTCCTTTTACCTAGTACCCCCACAGGTACTAGACTGCCAGCAATGAACCCAATTGAATTAACTGGGCTATGGTACCACTAATACACTCTCTAGGCCTGCTAGCTCAAACAGAGCAAAAGGGAATGTGTTTTAGGTTTGTCACTATATAGTGCAACCCTCTCCTCCTTCCAAGAGATCTGGCTGAGAGTCTGGAAAATTAGCCCTCGCTTCTTCTTCTTCTTCTTCTTCTTTTTTAAGATGAGCTATCTTACTGGCTCAGGAAGATCCAGGTGCTGATTGGTCCTTTGTCTGATGATCAGATCTTATCACTGAGCAGGGCACAGTGAGTGCGCATGGGAAAGAGAAGAGGGAGACAGGCAGCAAAGATGACAAACTCCTTCCTGTGACATTAGGGAACTATTCATAGCCACTCAGCTTTTGGTAAATTGTGGGGGTTTTTTTGTTTGTTTGTTTGTTTGGGGGCATTCTGGGAAATTTGCAACGGGTTCATAAGGATCTCCGCAATATGTTCCATTGGACTGATACAGCCAGTGTCCCTCTATGTCTCCAGAAAAGATGAAGGAAGGGAAAAGTCTGCTCTTCAGACAGGCCCACCTGTTTCGCAAAAGGGCTTTCCAAATTAAAGAGCAGTTCTGACTAGTATGAAGCCACAAAAGGGTTAAATCTGGGGTCTCACATTTCAAGTCCTATTCTCTCCTCCCCGCCCATATGCACACGTTGCTCCTGCTTTCCAGAAGGTGGCAGTATTGGTCCTCAGGATCTTCCCAGCAGCTTGGCTCAATGTCTCCCCCAAAGCACCCCATTCCCCACCTCCCAGAGCTTCTGCTCTTCCTAATTGCTTGTAAGCCCTGTAGCTGTTGAGAAGAAAGAGGCAAGCCGCTTACCTTCATTGGGTTTCCTCTCCCCATCCCCAAGGGTCGGAGCGGCCTGCGACAACTGCAAAGATAATAGAAAATTAGTCAAAACCCAAAGTAATTATCCTGTCCCCAGGGGCGGTTAGGGAGCTGAACCGCTTCCCAGGGTTCTACCCTCCAGCTCCAGAATGATGCGGTAACAATGCCACTGGAAGCAACAGTGTTTCGGAGCATTAGTGTAGCCTTTGGATGCATTCCAGCCCCCCTAGTTCCATCCCAACCCTCTTCTCCCCTCGGAAAATAAAGCAGCCACAAAGGAGCATGTCTGACTTCCCTGTTACAACCTTACAGGGAGAAGTGTTGCATGCGGAGAGAAGTTATTAGTAAAGGCTTTTGCCGGCTTTGAGGGGAAGTGTTCCCCCCCTCCCCCCACCCCATGTGACCGCAAGACAAGCACAGAGAAACCTTTGTCTTCTCTTTCCTCCAGAGCAGAAGAAAATGAAATAAAAATAACACCTTGGGCCTGGGCTTAAAAAGGAGTGTGGGGGGCAGAGACACAGCATCCAGGCAAAGGCAATTCACCCCAGCATGTGTATGCGTGAGAAAGCCAGAGAGGGCACTTGGGAGTGGAGTGGGTGGAGATCTGGTTTAGTGCAACATCACTTTAAAAAAGAACACAGAGAAATTAACTGCTCAAAGGCATTTCGAATTATTAAGGTCAAAAAACAGAGCGGGAATCTGGGCGGGGGAGAAAAACAACATTGGTGACCTTCTAACGCTGACATGACAAATACGCTAGGAGATTTGTCCACGTTCATGTTCCAAGGAAAGTTAGTGGAAGGTATTTCAAAAAGGGGCCTAGGTTACAAAGCAGGCTAGCAAGTGCAGACGGATTGGGTACTGCTTTTAAAGGGACAACAGCCCTATTTTTTCTACCTCCCCTCTCGCTCCTAAATTAGTCTCTGTTATAAAGGTAAATCATTTGAGCTGGCATTATGTGGCGGGGAGAAGGAGGGTGAGAAAAGTCTCATGGTTTGAAAGGTCATCTCTGCTCTTACCATGTTTGCCGCTGAGTGGTGGCGATGGTTGGCTGTCGATATTTGGCTTTCTGCCAGAGTGATTAACTGTTACATCACTCTCTCACATAGTAACTGCCCAAAACTACCCTTGCGCACTCCCACTCCCCCTGGCATGAAGGACATTGCGCACCTCAGCACAGTGGGGGCACAGATCTGGGCCATAGCCTCTGTGCTACAGAACCAAGACTAGGCCCCTGAGCTCCCTCTGTCACACTTTCCTAATCAAAAAAATCCCCCTCCTACTGTTTTTGTAGTGACAAGAGACACTTCTGAGTAGCTGACACAGGCACTAATGGAATTAACTAACCTGCCCCCCAACCAGAGGGAGAGCTGGAGAGAAAGCATTACAGTGTTTTATTAGAAAACCGTTTTACATTTCAGGTGAGACCTTAAAAACCCAGCTCCTGTCTGCTCCGTGTGAGCATTATAACTCTGATGGCATTTTCCATAAGGCAGACTTCACCCTGCTGTCCTTGACCAAAAACACCCACTCACTATTTGTGCAATGTGCTGCCATCTACATGTCCTCCACTCCAGAGACAGCTGCATTTCAGTGGAGCTGTATTAAAGTGCTTTGGGATGAGTGGTGGTATAGAAACGCAATATATTATTTATCACTGATCGTATTAGGCTTTTAAAAAAAATAATCACTGTCATCTCACAAATGACCAGGTACGGGACTGGAGCCAGCCAGCCCAGGACAGTGTCAGGCCTGCCAAACAGATCAGCTACCTATATGCTTCCACACAGACCCACACACAACCTAGCACCACCAGCTTTAAGAGGAGGGAGGAGATGGAGCTTCCAAAGCAGGAGAAGAAGCCCCTCTGCCAATTATTCCCTAGGGCCTGTGTATAGCTCCTTCTAGCTAAGGTTCTGCTGATCTGCCTCCCAACGCCATTGAAGCACATAAGCTCCTGGCCCTAGGTATAATATGCAAATCCAGCCTTCAGTCACCCAGTTAAGGGTCTATTCCCCACTGGGGAAGAGACGCTATCTGCCCTCGCTCGGCGTTAGGGCTGTGATATCAGCTTTAAAAGAGGACTCCCAGGAACACTGTCATTCCTGAAGGGTGAAGGTCACTGCAACAGTACAAACAAAATGGAGGAGGCAGAGGCTGCAGCAGCCCTCCAGAACCAGCCCATGCCTGAAGACCAAGGGCCAAAACGGACAGAAAAGCATCAGCTGTGCCCTAGCAAAGGAAGGAAATCACCAGCCAGATCAGTCTGTTCAATCTACAAGGCACAGAAGTACTGTTAGGGTAGGGTTTGGAATCAGGCAGAACATGACCATTGGCTGCTACTGAGAACTGCCTTGGAAACACCTTTACAGCTCAGCTGTGCCTACTCGCTTTCTGGGGCCACTGGCCTCCCCTGCCACATGCCCCCCACGTCACTGGCAGGTGTCAGGAAACAGGTGTAAGCAGCACATTTTCACTCCTCACCTGCAACACAGCCCACAGCTCGTTCTTCAGCAGAACCCACCATCCCACAACCAGCACCTGGAGCAGCAGCTATTCTACCCATTCTAGGAAGTAACCAAACTCTAACCCATGATTTTACTGTGATCAAGGTGTGGGAGCGCATGTGCAAACTGCTAGCTAACGAAGTCTGCAAACATGTTAAAAGTCATACAACAGTCTGGGAATTCACCTGAACTGGATTGCTGTGCGTGCCTGAAATCAACCCCAGATGCCACTCCTGACTACCAACTGGCCCGGAAAGAAGGTGATTTCACAGCAGGCCCTCCACTCCTTGCCTTTGGATCTAGGAGGGCTTCTGGAATTATTAATAATACAATGTCTCCCTAGAGGCCCTGCTCCACTCTCACGTATTTCTCTCACTCCTTTTCCCTTTCCAATCACTGCTACCCATGGAGACTGTCTGTTGAGGCAGCATTGCTTGGATGGAAGGCAGCTTGCCTCATATTAGACCAGGTGGCTATGTATCACAGAAGGGGCAACTGGAAAACAAAAGCAGAAGAGCCCTTCAGGGGACAACAAGGCCCAGTGCCCTTCGGTGGGAGCCTGAAGGTCATGCTGCCTGGGCTCTCTCTCCTCTACTGGCTTTTGGAACTACTCATCATTTCCGTAATATGACTGCTTTCCATGTTTTTCTGTGGCATGGATGCAGTCCCTGAGTTAGTGGCAGGTATATCGCCTTGAGGTAGGGGTTGTATAAGAAGAAGCTTCTGTGCTATTTGCAGGTTGTTGAGAACTTGTGGTCTGAAATCAGAGAAACACTCCCCAACACAGAGTCAGCTCCTGACTCACCCTGTCTGTATTTGCACCTTCTCTGTCTCCTGTCTGCTTTGCTGAGGGATCCAGTTCTAATGCGAAGCAAGTTATTCTCTTGAGGAAGAGAAAAGGTTAATTCAATCGTTCCCCCCACCACAACCCTTTCTCTTCCTTCCCCTCCCCCTAATCTCTGCAGGCTCATTAAAAGAGCTTTGTAACTGTTTGGGGCTGGAACAAACAATCCAGCCACTTTGGGAGGGACTCTGGGACGGGAGTTAAGGCACTTTCAGTCTTAGGCGCTAGAAATTCTTCTCAGAGGTTTCTACGCAAGGGGGAGGCTTTACTGCAACCTTTCCCCATTGTACATGCAGAGAGAGGTCAGTAATCCTGCAAGCTGCCGGCAGACAGCATGGGGACCTCTGAAACAGAGCAGAATGGGGCAAGAGAATCTGGGTTTGTCCAAGAATTAGAGATCCTCTGGGATGGCAGTGCGGAATCCCCCTTTTTGCTCCCAAGACTTGCTCCTGTTAGTTTGTTCTCAGAGCAAGAGCGAAAAGCAGCTTTGGGGAAGATGACCCGCTGTGGCCTGTCTACTCAGTGTGGAAGGGGCTGGGGCAGTTAGTTCTCCTGGTGTTTCCAGTGTGGCCTGGCTCATAGACACACCAAAAGCAGGAGCCTGGTCGGTGTGAGATCATTAACAGTCTAGTCACAGGCTCTCTTTCCCTCCCTCCCTCAGTGTCTGATCACTGCCGGACCCCTATGGCAACACAGCTGGTGTACCCAAGGCTCTCCACATTCCACGACAGGAAGGGAAGAGCTCGGGCTCCCAGGATATTCTCTCCCTGGGGTCACTCCTAGGAGGCTGCAGTTTAGAATCAAACCCATCGAACAAAGAAATGATGGGGCCGGTCTGTGCTTCCCTGTTTTCAAGGGGAAAGGGGCTGTGGGGAAGTCAGTGTACCCTCTCCCAAAACCCACTGGCCACACCTGACCCTGAGAGCAGTGGGGACAGGGTGGCAGGGCCAGGGCTGGCTAACATTTGAGGAGGGTGGTATTCTATCTGCATTCTTCCCCCCCCCCCCCTCATTACAAAGGATACTCCCTGCAAGTAAAGCAGGACACCTGCAGCAGCACCGCCCATCCCAAGCCACCAACTCACAATTTCCCACTGTCCCAGCCTCCCTGCAAGTCGTGATAATATTACTAACAGCCTCAAGAATGAGTAATTATAACTCTGCCTTTACTAAAGCGGCACTGGAATACCAGCCTCTCTCCTCTGCATTTATTAAAGCAGCACTGCATTACCTGTACCTTGCTTTTCCTGGGAGCCGGGGCCAAGGCTTTATTTAATTCTCCCCAGCATGCCTGGCTAGGTAGATAAGTTTATTCAGCACCACTGCCTGATAAACAGTGGAGATAAAATATTATCATCAAAGCGCGAACCTCGGGTCCTGACACAGAGTAATGCTTTATGCCAGGCCCACGATCATCGCAATGCTGCCTACGTGAGATCTGTCTAGCACCAGTATTTCTAATGTTCCCACCACCGTAGTATGTAGGCGACCGACAAACAAATAAGGGCAGAACTCACGTCTGTCTGCAGGAACCTGGCGGTCTGTCTGTCTAGGCACTTATCTGGCTCCCACGTCTGTACTATCGCAGGAGCATCTCACAATCTTTAATGCCTTAATCCTCACAACACTCTGTGAGGCAGGGATGCCTCTTCCCTGCCACTCTGTTATTCCTCCTTATTTGTTCCTACCTTTCCCCTCTGTCTCTTTCGTTCCTTGTCATTATTCTCCTCTGGTGAGGAGAGACTTTTGCGGAAGGCTTTTTGCACTGTGTTCTGAAAATGGCCAGACTTGGGTTCCGTCTGATTTGCCGGCCTCAAAGTTTTTTTGTTTTTGTTTTTTTTTAAACCACCTTAACATGAGACTAGCCAAGGACAGGCCAGTGATATCACCATAACTTAGCACATGACACTCTCCAATAGGAGGGAAGCCTGGTTTCCTATCAAGTGCAGGCTAATCTGCTGCTGTCACCTAGAAAGTGGCACTATAACAGGCTAGCAACAAAGCATGTGATGCCTGCCAGACTTCAGTTACATCTGAAATGGCTTCTAATTGAGGAGTTACCTTCTAGTGCCAGTGCTGAGCAAACAATGTGAACAGCAGGTTAGTTTACAAATGGTATTTATTCTCACACTGGAGGGCCTGGCCCTCAGTGAGGGCCTCCCCAAATTCCTGAAGACAAATGGTAGAAGAAAACTAACTTCTTCTTATCCTTCCAATTATAATATATGCCTACCTAGCCAACCTATACCATATCACCTGGACGCTCAATCTAACCCGTTTAAAAACTTGGCAACACATCCCACTTGACTCCCTTAAAAAGAGACAGGGTTTGTACAAAGAGGTGTATTTTTTTAAGGAGGCCAAACCGATTTCTGATCCTTGGGAATGCCATGGAGGCTGGGGTAAAAGTAGGGAGAGAAGGGGGAAATCGGAGTTTTGAAATCTCAACGGGGACATGTATTTTGCAAATCAGTCTGGATGAAATACAGAATCCATTCTGTCCCCTTTGATCTCTATTTGTTTTTCCAGCAGCGAGGTGTTCTCGGAGCGCCGGGCAGTAACATGCCCGAGAGATCTAACTAAAGACAAATAGGGCAAAACAGCCTTTTGCAATGTCAGGAGACAGAGGACGAGGCTTACAGCCCAGGCACGGTGCTTCCAGAAGCTGATGCAAGAAGTCAGCGTGCCGCTTACATGCCCGGGGAGGGATGACGGGGCCAAGCACGGGGATCATGTCCGCCTGTGAATTTCAAATAAAGCTCCCAACTTCTACGAAACTCCACAGGCAACAAATCCGTCCCATTCCCAGGAGGAAGAGGAGAGTGGGCACAGGCTGAGCAGCGAGTGGGAACCGGGACTCCTTCAGGAACTCATAAAATCCCGGACCTCCCCCCGCAAGTACAAGGGTGCCTGATGGCCACTACACTCAAAGTGCATGTGTGTGTTCACGGTAGCTCACACACCTTTCTCTAAAAAAAGAGCAGGAGGACTTGTGGCACCTTAGAGACTAACCAATTTATTTGAGCATAAGCTCTCCTGAGCTACAGCTCACTTCATCGGATGCCTGTCTGTCTGTGTCTGAGGGCGTGCGGCGCCTAGGGATACTTCTGCAGGAGACACACGGCACTGCACACACTCGTGCCCTTGCACACGCACGCGGAGACAGCTGCACACGTGAATTCCATACACCTAGCCTGGGCACGGGGCAGGCGAGGGGTGCTCGCTCTGCCACCGGCATCCCTGAGTTCCCAGCCTCGAGGCACGGTCGGTGGCAGCCGCAGGCGGGGGGAAAGACCACGCCGGGCAGGGGGAAGGCGCCCCCTACACATACACAAAGCCCCCCACTCACCCCCCCTTACCTTGGCGTTGTGGAGATAGAGCAGCGCCGCCAGCCCCCAGTGGATCCAAGTGAGCAGAAAGTTCATGATTCCTGGAGCAGGTCGGGGGAGGGGGGTGGCTTGCTGAGCTTTTGCTGTGTCTCTCTCTGGCCGCCTGTCTCCTTCCCTTTCTCTCTACCCCTCCGTGCCCTCGTCCTCCCTCTCCTGGAGCCGCTCTCCTGGGTGATTTCTGCAAAGCTTGCGGCCAGGGGGAACTCTTCAGTCTCGGGTTTCACCCCTCCATGAGCCCGGCTCTCTAACCGCCAAAGAAACAGACACCCTCCCCGCTTTTTTTTTTTTTTCCTCTCTCTCTCTCTCTCTCTCTCTCGTTCCCTGCACAAAGCTCAGCCTCCTCCGTCCGGCCCGGTTCCGATCCGACCCCCGGAGGGACAATCCAAGCTCCAAACGGCACCGATTTGTAACAGATTTCCCCTCGGAGAGGTAAGAAAAACCCACGCGCGCGCACACAAAAAAAGTTTGCCCGAAAGTTTTCAATGCATTTTCCAGTCTTCGGGTTGGTTTCCTGCGGCTGCTCCCAAGCTGGAGTTTCCTTTCAGGGGAGGGGGGCTGATCCCCGCTTTGGATCCCTGGCTCGGCCCGGTTCGGTTCTCCCTGCAACTGGGAGGGATCGGGGGGTGGGGATTGGATCCCTTTCCTTCTTTCCACCGCTTTCAAAATCCAAAGTGGCCGGGGAGTGGAGGGAAAATCCAAGCCGGTAAGAGTGGGGGCGGGGGGAATAAATTAATGAGTGGGTAAAAATAATAATTAATACCAATAGCAAATCCCAGCGCACAGGGAGAGCTGCTCCTCCTAGTCTGCTCTGCTCCCTCCTGTGCTGATCTGGCTCGCTCGCTCTCCTTTCTTGGCGGAGAGTCTGGCTGCACTTTGCTGTCGCTCGCTCGTGAACGTCAGGCAAGAGCCACAGCCCAGCGCTCTCTTTCTCTCCCTGCCTCGCTTCGCCCTCCCTCTGCAACTGGAACTGCACTGCTCGGCTAGCTCCGCTCCTGACTCAGAAGAGCTTACTAAGCCCCGCCCAGCTCCACCCTCCTCCCCTCCCTCCTCGGCCAGGGGGCCCAATTCTGCAGCCGGGGGAGAGGGGGGGGGACGACGACGTTGCGATTGGCACACATCCTGCTCCTTCCGAAAGCCCGCTGCAGAGTCGTGTGGTGCTGGCAATCGCTTGCAGCCAGAGGAACTGGGGATCCGTTCCAGGGCCCCCAGCCGCTTTCATTTTCCCTCCCCCCCCCAGCCCCAAGTCACGATTGCGTTCCCCCTTTTGTCAGCCCCTGTGGGAACGTGTTCAAAAAATCAGAATTCACCTTGTGAACGGGGCTGGCTCCAAACCAAAGCCAAATGCATGGGGGCGTGGGGGGGCACTATCTCCTCCTTGCTAATCCCCAAAGGGCCTCTGACCCCAACATCCTATGATCTCTTAGCATCTAGGTAAGGGAGCATTCTCTCCTCGCCCATAGGTTTGACTTCCCTCCGGCCTGTGTGATTTCGTGTCAGCTCAAAGGACCTGTGGGTGCACACTGGTGTGCTGTGGGGACCCTTCTGACAGACAAACCTCAATCTGCTTCCTGGGGGTTAAAAATCTGTGTAGACTAAATGTGGACCCCACACACATTCCCCAGTCAAGATCCTTCACTCCTGCCACCCACAATATTTCATCCTTTGGAGAATACTGTTTTTATCCTTCCTTTTTCTTGCAACAATTTGCATGTGTTAAACTATAGATCTCCTGCCTCCTGGCACTGGGGTAGATTGCATGTTCAACCTGGGCAAATTCCTTGACTTCACCACAGAGTGCAGAAAGGGGAAGGGGGTGGAAATGGGGAAGGACATATTAGAAAGCAGTTTATTTCCAGTACCGTGCCACTAGGCCTGCAATGATACAGAGAAGCATTGACTCTATAGAGGCACCTGCTGGTGGAGGAAAACACACACAAAAAATCATTTTATTTCCCTTTGTGGTTCTTCGATTTACACACACAAAAAAATCATTTTATTTCCCTTTGTAGTTCTTCGATTTGCTCTTCCTTTTGTTGTTTTATCTTGGAATCCCTTTTGTGTTGCTGTCTCATGCAGCATTCACCAATTGGGGGCTCAGTCTTGCTGATCCGGTCTAAGACTTGGTCTGAGTAAGGACTGACTCACCTCTAGCAACTGCAGTGGTGGGCTCCTTGTGTGCACTGCAGGATTTGCAGCAGAGGGGGAGAGGTCAGAGCTCTGTAGAAGCCTGAGGAGGGTCCGTGGTCCTGCTTGCAACAGGGCGGGAGGGTTGTTCAAACATTGCAAAAGACTCCCTCCTTTTTTCTAATTGTTACAAAGACCCCTTCCGAGTCAGCAAATTGCTAATGACTGGACTTTCCCTTAAATGTCGCTGCCAAAAATTGCCTCAGGGAGCACAGAGGCTGACAAGCCCACAGGAAGGGGGTAGGATATTTCTCTAAATAAAGCTAAAATAAAAGGTCCCGCATTCTGGACCTTTTCCAACAATGTTTTGTGCAGATTCCTATATGCAGTCCCATCCTCCTGTCCTGGCCCCTGCATCGCTCTTCATGGACATCAGACAGCTGGGCCTATGGGGAGGGAGACCTGCACAGTTTTCCTTATTCTGTGTAAAGTTCAACAGACTTTTTTTAATTAGCTTTTTTATGGATGAATGTTGTTGTGAATCAAACAATCCATAACTTTAACAATCCTGGGTTTGGGTGAAATTGACAAAGCCTATGCATCACAGTAATCTATCAAAATAATTTTCAATCCACCAATGGGTCATATCCCCATAAAGCTACAATGTACTGTAAATAATGTACAGCATCCTCACTTCTAAAATTATCCCTATAACATTGCTCACCTGGTCTTACATTTCACCTGGATTTTTATACTGGCCAACATCCTTTTACCAAAAAAGCAGCCAAATTGAAATCTGACTAAATGTTCATGTATCTGCATGAATTCAGGCACAAGCGAGAAGACTCACGTGCCTTCCCATGTTAAGGTTCTACTGCAACTAATGTGAGGCAATAGCTGTAAGGATTTCTATGGTGCCTAGAATGTTTATTAGAGGTGCCATACATCAACAAAGAAACTAAACAAACGTTCATGCCATATTTCCTGTATGGTTCTTATTCTTTTACTCATGATAACAAGTCATACGTAGCTAGAGGATGGGAGGAAGAAATTAATGGCCAAGATGTTAAATAATGGGTACCTAAAAATCCTAAATCCATATTTAGGCTCTTAAGTTAGTGGCCTGGTTTTTAAAATGGCTGAGCCGTGACTTATTTGGTAGCTGCTAGGTGCTGAGTACTTTTATAACCAGGCCATTTAGGACTTATTCTTGCACCATTGAAGTCAATGGGAGATTTGCTCTTGACTTCAATGGGCACAAAATCAAGCCCATAGGTGCTTAAATATTAATTTAAAGTGGTCTGAAAAAACAGGGGTGTCTATCATAATCTGGGAGCAGGAGGTTCGCTAAGACAGTGCTTGAACTGCATCCCTCAGTGATCTGGCACAAATTTTAAATATTTATTTTTGCCAGATCTGCGACTCCCTCCTTCACACACACACACATACTGTAAGCATAACTTTGGGCCTCCATGCTAGTATTCCCTTCAGTTAATCACTCGATTAACCCTGAAAACATGCAGAAATATCAAGCCATTTTCAGTTGCATTTCACATTGCACTGATGTGTTTGGAAGAGCTGGCAGTTTGTAGGCTGGAAAGTCAGGTTTCCAAGAACTGCATTCTCATTGTCGTGTCCGTGTCCCCCCCCCCCCCCCGTCCCCCCGCTTTCTAATTCCTGAAGGAACAAACGGAACAATTCTAAGGGATCCCTAAGCAAATTTAAAAATGGAATGGGAAGTCTGAGAAAAGTGGACATTAAAAAACAAACAAAAGAGTGTTTTCTTAGAATTCCATCTCATGGGCAAGTCTGATGGAATCTGGATTTGGATAATCTAAATTGGGAGAGAAGTCAGGGAAACAAAGAATAATTTTAAACATTTTAGTGCCAGAGCTATTTCTTAATACACAAATCATTCTCTGATTTCATGTGAAGTCCCCCAATGCCAAGCCTGGAGCATAGCACCAGAAAAAGAAGTCCGTTGGTCAGTTCTCCCAGCAGGTCTGAAAAAAGAGCCAAAAAACAGTATTGTACCATACTGGGAAAAGCTGTGAATTGACAGTTCTGAATCCTAATGATTCAAATATGTTTCAGTTGATCATTTTTCCTAAAGAAATCACAGCTATGCAATATATAGTAGCTTAACTATGGTATAGTCAATTGCTAAACCGTGCGTGGGTGGATAGATAGATCAGTAAATCATTCAATCCTTTTTTTTTTTTTTTTAATTTCTTCACTTGCACGAACAGAAGCAACTCTAGGTGTAACAAAAGGTTTTCTCTCTGTGATGCTTTGCCAACGCTCCCTCTGGTGTGGTATAAATAGAATACATGCAGTGGGCAACGTTAATACAGTTTGTATTTGCAGTCATTAGAGATGCCCATGCACCACCCACTGGCAGCTTCTCTTGCCTCTGCCATTCAGGAATTTATGTGGAAATGCTCAGTTTCTGGAAATAAAAAATGCAGGGTACACTGTACACCATCACACATTCTGTCACTGTATATTACTTCTACATCTCAGGTGGCTTCTTCCACTGTCAGATGCTAAATCAGGCACATCTGGAGACCTGAAGAAGAGCTCTGAGTAGCTCAAAAGCTTGTCTCGCCGATAGACATTGATCCAAAGAAAGTTATGACCTCACCTGCCTTGTCTCTCTTGTGCACTGGGACCAACACAGCTGCAGCAACACTGCAAACAACATTTACAGATGTCAGCTTTAAGGTTCTTAGGGCTTTTAACCACAGAATACTGCACACACTCCAACGAGTATCTTAGTGAAACTATGTTTAGGACTGTTTAAATCTAGGGAGCTTTCTTAATGATGCCTTCTCCATGTGAACTTGATGGGTGCTCATACACACATGTATATACACAGCCACACTGTAAAACCCTCCGATTAGGAATTAAATGTTGGGATGCTTCCCAGTTAATAAAAACAAAAGATACAAGCAGAAAAAAGGAAAAATGAGACACATAAGGTAACAGGGGGTTGTCAACTATTCAGCTCTCAGCATCTTCTGTACAGGCACTGACTTTTGTTTTTACTGGTGGATGCTCCTTTCCACCTCTTCCCCCCTTACGAGTAGTGGGCAGGGCCTCAAGGAGAAAAGGCTGAGCAGGGGTGGGGCTTTGAGCCTCAGGAAAACCCCAGGTGGGGGCGGGGCCTCAGAGCAGAGCACAGGCAGAGTGGGGGGCGAGGCCCACAAAAGATTAATCTGGGCCTGCGGGTGCTGAGCACCCCCTTTTTTTTTCCGGTGGGTGCTTGAGCCCTGGAACACTCATGGAGTCAGTGCCTATGGTCTTCTGGACTCTCAGGGTACGTCTACACAGCAATTAAACACGTGTGACTAGCCCATGCCGGTTAACTTGGGCTTGCCCATCACAGGCTGTGTGGCTGTAAAACTGCTGTGTAGAGGTTCGGACTCAGGCTGCAGCCCGAGCTCTGGAACCCTGCAAGGAGGGAGGGCCCCAGAGCCCAGGCTCCAGCCCAAGCCTACACTGCTATTTTTAACCCTGCATCCCAAGCCCTGGGAACCCGAGTCAACTGACAACGGCCAGCCGCGGCCATGCCACAGGGCTTTTATTCCAGGATAGACATACCCTCATAAAGTAGCAGCCTGAAATTGTCGTCAACATTGTTTTCTGCTGCCACAGTGTAACTTTAGTGGAACTTCAGGTGCAAGGAGAAACTGATCAAAGGCTGGCGTAGCCTGTTTGTTGATGTTGTGACTTCCTCTTCCCGCGGCGGCCGGACTTGGAGATTCTGGAAGGTCAGTCTTCCCTCAGATGGCTCATTGACCCAAAAGCTGAGCTTCTGGGCCTTTCTGATGATCCTTATAGTATGCATATTCCAATCACTCTGTCTTTTAGCTCCTCTCTTCAATGTCTTCAGATTAATGAGGTTCAAATGAGGTCATCTTTAGCTAGCATCAGTTCTGGAAAAGTCCACTTTAAATCAGTAATTCAAAAGGATATTTGGGCGTTTGCCTGCCGGCTGCCACAAAAGCTGAAAGTCCAAGTCTCATAAAAAAAAAAAAATGCAGACATGCCACTTTTGAGGAAGTTGGCATAGTCTTCTCTGGGGAAAATATTTTAAGATGTCATGCCACCAGTTTTACAGGAAGGTCAATGTAAAGAAACGCTATAAAAACAGCTGAATGAAAAAACCATCCAGGCAACAGCTATTCACCCAACAGTCATCTATCAGCAACATTAAAAATAAATTCAGACTTATGATCCAGTTCATCTTTTCTCTTTGTTTTCTACTAGTCTAAAAATAGAGTAATGTTCTTTCTGGAACTAGGCTATAGGTCAAACAGCTTTACCTTCCAAAATCTACATCTTGATAGAAAAAATTTACTTTAAAGCTTACCCGGTGAACACCCATTTAAAAATATAAAATGTTATATTTATATCAGGTCTGTATTCCCATATACACAGTATTTCACACACAGAGACTACAATGACTCTTCCAAAACTAGAAGGATAAGAGGAAAGGGACCATAGAGTTACAAGGGACCACAAGGATCATCTTGTCTAACCTCCTGCCGCGATGCAGGATTTGTTGTGTTCACAGTGTGTACATCATGTTAAATTCTACCTGGGAATAAAAATGAATGAAGTTTTGCCCTGTTCCCTTGCTGCACGTTTCATGATGGTTACAGTGTGGGTGAGCTAACATTTTAACTACCCAAATCCCATATATAGTGCAGTGTGTAAATGCACATGCACACAGAGATTCTGGTGGCAATCAAGATCCCCTGAGAGAGCAATGGCAATGGCCTGTTGTTGTTGTTATTATTTATTGTGCTAGTCACCCAAATGGGCTACGTGCTTTCCAACCACAGAGGAGGACACAGTCCCTGCCCTAAAGAATCAATCACATTCTGACAGAATATTTCAATAAACATCTGTCTGTCTGCTTCACTCTCTAGTGAGTTGTACACTACACTTCCACTGACGCATGTTATGCCTCTGATTGTTTGCCTTCCTCCCCAGGAGAGTTTATCCAGTTTGTAAATGCAACAGAGAGAACATTGGGTAAGATGTAATGAACCTGCCTTCACAATTTTGAAATGAAAGTGCCCAATTTTCATTGAATCATAAACACCATTCTGCCCTCTTTCACACAAAACAGTTTTCAAAGGTGCTCAACATACCATCTCAACCAGAGTTTAGGTTCGTAGGCTACTCCGCCACTTAATGTTCTTAAACTTGAAGATTTGGATCCTGAAGTCTATTCCTGTCCCTTTAAACGTCATTACTCTGTTTTATGCTTTGTTAAAGTTTCACTAGTCGCAGAATGATTTTTGCTGGTGGTGTTGATGCTGGGATAATACAGAATTCTAGATGTAGGCTCTGAGTTTGTCCCTATTATTGGGTGAATCAGATTTTCACAAAGAAGTTAACTTGGTTTTTCTGCAAAATCACATCTTAAAATCATAGGGACTTGTCTGCCAAAAAAAGCTGCATTTTACCTTATGGAAAGGGGAATAAGCTACACTGGTATAAGGCAGGTTTGAACCAGTTTAATTGTGCCCACACTATGGGTTGTATCAGTATAACTATATTGGTAGAAGATCAGCCCCCAACTGAAATAGTTAAATTGATACAAAAACCATGGTGTAGACCAGATATAAGATTCCCTTTTATTTTAATCCCTTTCAAATATTTGGCTCTGTGCTGTGGTGTACTCCCCACACCAGCCTTGAAAGCCATGAATTAGGCTAGGTGGGCCCAGTCAACCAATTAAGCTACAAATGGAGGAGATTTAGGCACTAATTAGGAGGAAGCTAGGGTTGCCAGGCATCCAGTTTTTGACCATTAAAAGTCCAGTTGGCGGCGCAGCGGGGGTCCGGGGCTAAGGCAGGCTCCCTATCTGCCCTGGCTCCATGCTGCTCCTGGAAGTGGCCCCCAGGTCCCTGCGGCCCCTAGGTACCACCCCCACCCCAAGTACCGGCTCTGCACCTCCCATTGGCTGGGAACTGCGACCAGTGGGAGCTACAAGGGGTGATGCCTGCAGGTGCGAAGGCAGCATGCATCACGCAGAGCTGCCTGGCTGTGCCTCCGGATAGAGGCCGCAGGGACCTGGCAGCTGCTTCCTCGCAGCCGTGGTAAGCGCCACTGGGACCCCGCGTTCCCCCTTCCCGCACTCCAATTCCTTGGCTCAGCCCAGAGTCCGCTCCTGCACCCCAAACCCCTTATCCCCAGCCCCACCCCAGAGCGTGCATCCCCAGCCCAGAGCCCTCACCCTGCCACACCCCCAACCCCCTACCCCAGCCCAGAGACCATACTCCATCCTGCACCCCAACCCCCTGCCCCAGCCTGATGAAAGTGAGTGAGGGTGGGGAAGAGTGAGCAACGGAGGGAGGGGGTAATGGAGCAAGTGGGGGTGGGGCCTTGGAGAAGGGGCAGGGCATGGGCAGGGTAGGGGTGTTCAGTTTTGTGCTATTAGAAAGTTGGCAAACCTAGAGGAAGTTCACCTGTGAGGGAACAGGCAGGGGCTGGCAACAGAGTGGGAGGCTGCAGGAAGGAAGTCTGCAGTATCTCTCCCTGAGGTAAGGGAGAAGGAAGGGGGGAGAGGACGAGTTTACCTAGTAGGCCCAGGAGAGAGGGGCTGTCTAGGAAAGCTGGAGAATGAAAAGCTTGGAGCAGCATGGTAGGAAGTAGTCCAGGGATGAGAGCAGTAAGGTTGGTGTAGCCACAGCCCTTAACTGCTCAGTACAGAGCCCTGGACTGGAACCCACAGGGTAGGCCTGGGTTCCCTTGCCATCCACTGCACAGTGCTACTGCATGGAGCAGTGAATGGGAAGACAGCCTGAGTCACTGCGGGAGTGACATAGTCAGGGCAGTGGGCATGAGCACTGCCTGACCCTGCTTGTGGAGAGAGACCTTGAAAGACTCCCCTGGAAGGTGAAATCACAGTGGGACCTGACCAGAGGGCCGAGTCACAAAGTGGCCGTACTGTGACTACATGAGCAGTAGGTGGAAGAGAAGAAAGAGGGTGCTGAACTGGGTGGAGCTAATCACCAGAAGGAGGCACCACCCAACAGTGAGTAGAGCATTGCACGATGAGCTCATATTCATGCATGTCCCCAGTTTAGTCTCCACTGACTAAAATAGTAGCAATCAAATAAGGGCTGAAGTGGGGGGTTGCCAACCTTCCAGGATTGTCCTGAAGTCTCTAGGAATTAAAGATTAATGTTTAATTAAAGATTATGTCATGTGATGAAACCTCCAGGAATACGTCCAAGCTATACTGGCAACCCTAGAGTTGGGGCAGGATCATTTTCTCCGCCCCACCGTCGAGATTTATGTCATTGATTTGTATTGGGCTTGTTTTTATGTGTCTCAGTTGCAAGGCATTACACCCTGCTCCGGCCTGGACAGCATTGCCATAGGAACAGTCTAGAGTCAGAGGCAGGACCAAAACACTCCTAGAGAACATTGTGTGCTCGTTTCAATTGCTAGGTACCATCAGATACACGACTTTCACCTCACACATGATGGGCACAGTGGCAAAATAATCCAGGCAGGCTTTTGTTCCCGGCTAAAGTGAATTTCACAATCTAGTGCTATCTAAAAAAAACCTGAAGCCAGCCTTGTGTCTCTCATTGCACGTACCTGTGAGTGTATGTCACATAGAGGCATCCTCATATCAATCACATTGCATAGGGGATTGGGAAGCCTACTCAGTCTGCACCACGAGGTACTGTTTCTAATTCCCTGTTAACATGTCAGGCTGCCTGTACTTTCCCTGCTGTTTTGCCTTACCACTTTCTGGAGATTTCTCTCCTGGCTCTGGGTGGATGGATATTGTGACAGCTGCAACGGACAAAAGCCTCTCCTGAGATGGAGTTTTTCTTTATGTTTTTTAAAAAACAGATTTAAGAGCAGCCTCTAATTTTGGAGGTCGGCATTAATTGTCTGGAAGGAAAACATCTTTGTGGTGACTGGGAGGTTTATTTTGTACCTTATCAGTTCATTTATTGGTTACCATATAGCTAGGTCTCTCTCCAACAGTCCCTGCTGGGTTAATGTTCATGTACTGTGTAGCACCAGATCTGCCCTGGGTAATTATGGGTATACCATGGGGACAGAGCTACCAGTCAGCTTGAGTGTGTAGCGTTTCACTCTGCCACATCACGCCAGTGACCCTTGGAAGCCACTGAGTGCTGAGTGGATTCTGCTGTGCAGGTGCTTTTGTCTGATATTTGAACCATACAGACTCTCTGTGGTATTTTTGAAAGGCCTACCTAGCACTGAAGGGACCCTCTGAAGAGCAGGGTGTATTCCTGGAAGATCTGGGGGCCTTTACGGGCTCTCCCTTGTTTAGTGACGTATGCTAGATCCAAGAGGAACCGCTAAAGTGCATGCAGTTTGCAGTTCTGCTTTGTTGTTGGATTGCATCCTCCAGTACATGGAAGTTGGGACTAGTGGCACGTTTATTCCTTCCTGCAGGGTTTCGCTTGAGGAAGCTGCCTTTTATTTCTTTATGGAGTGGGCGGTAAGACTGGAGTTGACAAGACTCTGGGATGCAAGTTATTTGGGCCTGCTGACAAAGGGACTGTCAACTGGTAAGCAAAGAAACACAAAGTATATGATGCTTATTCCTGGCTGCTCCAGTGTCTCTCAGCTGCAGTCAAACAAAACCAGAGAAAAAGAAAGAACTCAAAGGAGAAGGGGTCTAACAGCGTACAATCCCTTTCCCCAAAACTCAACAGCATGCAAACAAGCCAAGCCGAAGTCCATCCAACCAGGAAAAAGCAGACCCTTCTGCCAGCGCTGCTGATAAAATGAGATTCTTAACACCAGCATTTGCAGCAGACCCATAGACTTCCTGACATCCGCAATACTTCAGCACTGAGATACCCTTCTCTACAGAGCAGCAGGTTATATGACAGGAGGAGTGTTGCTGCTGCATATTGTACTTTGACTTGCTTTGGCAACACCTAGGTTGAGCTAGAAGTAAATGCCACAACAGTTATTACATCACAGTTGCAAAAACGTGTGGCATGCAGGCCTCGTCAGAAAGGGGTGATGAGGGGATACAAAGAGTGCACAGTCTCAGTGTCCCAGGAGAGGCAGCTCTCGCAGCAGAAATCTATTCTATAGTAGACCTCATCTTGGCAGATAGAGGAATTGGTCACAGAACTAAAAATTAGTGATTGCTTAGGTGCAAAGGCTCAACCTAGGTGTTGCCAAAGCAAGTCACAGTACTTATATATAGACTTTATTCTATATAGATATAGATGACATTTGGTGCTTTAAAAAGGCCAATTGCACAAAGCTGAAAACAAGCCTGAGCCAAATCAGGGGGAAGAAAGATAGAATAGAACAAAATAGAAAAATGTGACTGATATTTGGGAACTGTTTAAAATCACTTTACTAGATGTTCAAAAAGCCATAATCTCAAAATTTGAGAAAGAACTGCACACTCATAAAAAAATAGTCTGGCTTAGAGGGGAAGCAAAAGGAGTTAGAAAGAAAATGGGGAAAGGGGAAAGTTTAATAGCAATGAATATAAATTAGAAGCTAGGAATTTTAGAAAGTTTGTAAGGAAAGCAAAAGGACACATGGAGAAACCCATAGCCAATAGAGTTAAGGACAATTGGAAGGAGGGTTTTTTGAGCATATTAGGAACAGAAGGAATCCTAACAATGGTATTGGTCCATTCTGAGATGGAAATGGTAGAATTGTCAATAATAATGCAGAAAAGGCAAAAGTGTTCAATAAATATTTCTATACTGTCTTTGGGAAAAAGTCAGATGAGGTATTTATATCATATGATGATGAAATACTTTCTATTCCTACAGGAACTAAGGAGAATGTTAAATAGTAGCTACTAAAGTCAGACATTTTTAAATCAGCAGGCCCAGATAACTTACATCCCAAAGTTTTAAAAGAGCTGGCTGAGCAGCTTTCCAGACCATTGATATTGTGTTTTCAATAAGACTTAGAACACTGGGGAAGTTACAGAGGACTGGAAGAAAGCTAATGTGGTGCCAATATTTAAAAAGGGTGAACAGGCTATGAGCCAGGTAGTTGTAACCCTGACAGCTTGACATCGATCCTGGGCAAAATAACAAAACAGTTCATTTGGGACTTGATTAATAGAGAATTAAAACGAGGATAAAAAAATAATGCAAATCAACATGGGTTTATGGAAAATTGATCTTGTCAAACTAACTTGATATCTTTTTTTTATGGGATTACAAGTTTGGATGATAAAAGTAATAGTGTTGATATAAAATAGTAAGACTTCTGTAAGGTATTTGAATTGGTACTGCATGGCATTTTGATTAAGAAACAAGAACAATACAGAATCCCCATGTGCATATTAAATTGATTAAAAATTGGCTAAGTGATAGGTCTCAAAATATAACTGCAAATGGGAAATCATCATCAAGGGTATGTGTTTCTAGGGGTGTCCCATAGGGATCACTTCTTGGCCCTACACTATTTATCAGTAATTTTATGTATCCTTCCAGGTCATTAATAAACATGTTAAAGTTTGCAGATGACACAAAGATTGGGAGAATGGTAAACAATGAAGAGGGCAGGTCACTGATGCAGAGTGAGCTGGATCTCTTAGTAAGCAGTGTGTTTTAATAGGGCCAAATATGAACTTATACATCAAGAAACAAAGAATGTAGGCCATACTTACAGGATGGGTGAGTCTGTTCTGGGAAGCAGTGATTATGAAGGACAAACCAATGTCTTCAGCCCAATGCTTATCCATCTTATGTATATCGAAGGTACTGATCACCTTCATAAAGTATACTTAGCCAATGTTCCCCGTCCAGTGCAACAAACTACTGGTTGGGGTGGGTATGAGATTTCAATAGGGAAATCAGACTTCAGTATTAGGGTTTTTATTAACTATAGGTACAAAAAAGTATTGGTAAGTGGAACAGGATACCATCCTAAAGGAGCTTTAACTGCCATTCCGACTGACACAAACTAACAGCAGGCAGAGAATCCAAAGTTGGGGCTGAAACTGATTCATCTCACAATGACACTGTGAAGCATAGCATGCTGCTCTGATAGTGAATTCCCTGGCTGGTCTCAGGCTGTGTGACAGCCTTAGCAGATTTTTGTGCCCATGGTGTGATTGGAATTCTCATAATTCTATCTAGGTACTTATATCCTCCCTCCTCCCCCATCATCCCCTCCTTGCGATAGTATTTGAGTACCTCATGGTCTTTAAGATAGGGAAGTACTACTATCCCCATGTTATAGATAGGAATCAGAGGCACAAAGAAAGTAAATGACTTTCCCAAGGGAACCTGTGGCAGAATAGGGAATTAAACCCAGATCTCAGTCTCCTAAGTCCCAGACTAGTATTCAGACCACTGGAGCACCTCTTGACTATGGTGCTAGCTCACACTTTCATGCTGTCTATATTTCCTTCCGCCAGGGGAGCAGAGGTTGAGACAAGAGATACTCAATATATGATCAGATCTACACTAGGACATTCCCCATGGGACTATCCATTTGTGATTCTGTTAGTTTTTCTCGTTATCTTTATTTATAGAAGCTAGATATGGAAAAGGCCCATGAGATCAGCTGACACCCCTTCCCACCCCCAAGACTGCAGGAGTAAAATAGCCTTCACACCCACAGTTAGACTGAGTGTGAATTTCAGCCTTGATGAGGATAACTATTAGGATTGGCTGCTTGTTTGGTCAATGCCGTGAGAAAATAGGGACTCTTTGAACATTGCCTTCCTAACCATGTAAGCTGCTGTCTGAAAACTCAATCATAAGACAGGCCCAATGGGCAGAGAACTATACCATCTATCTGCTTCTCGCAACAGGGTAGCTATAGAATGCCATCAAGTAGGGATGTAGACTGGAAATGTCATTAACTTACTGGGAATCAGGGATGTGAGCAATGTTCCCTCTAATTTTTGACAGGCTGTGTGCACAAAAAATATCTTGTGTGCAAATTGTGGTGGTTCTGTGCAAATTTTCGTGCATGCGGTGTTTCGCCTTGTGCGCGGGGTTTAGGATCTGTGTCCGCGTGCACACGTGCACAGCTTAGAGGGAACAGTGGATGTGAGTGTTCTTTGGAATGTTTACTCACACTTTGCAATGGCACGTGTCTGGAAGACGGGTGTGATTCCATGACTCGAGTGCCCTGATACCATGCTGATGGGTGCTGCAGAAATGCATCAAGAAGAAGCCAAATCCTGACATTCTTACCTGAAGTCGAAGGGAGTTGTTTGCTTGAAATATGGACTGAGAACAAATGAGTGAGGATTTCAGGATCTGGGAGAGTTATTAAAACTTCATACTTAAGGGCATGTTATTTGACTTTTCAAGGGAGTGTGTACTAGCTGCTGTGGATGGAAACACGCCCATGTGAAATGTACCTCATATTTCCTATACCCCCCAAATCACACTGTGCGACCTGTTCTGTTAAAATCTGTATAGGGCCTTATCCAAAGCCCAGGGTAGTCAATGGGATCATTCACATTAACTTCAAGGGGCTTTGGATTAAGCTTATACAGGGCTGCTAAGCACCCTATCAGAAAAAAGGTACCACTCCCTCAATTCCTGTCGTAGACAGTAGGGAACATAATAAGTCTGAAAACACTCTTGAATCCCATATCTTTAATGCAGTACTTTGTGCCAAAACAACCCTGCCATGTATGGCTA
This sequence comes from Lepidochelys olivacea, assembly GCF_965140295.1. Taxonomy (NCBI): domain Eukaryota; kingdom Metazoa; phylum Chordata; order Testudines; family Cheloniidae; genus Lepidochelys; species Lepidochelys olivacea. The sequence goes on along the minus strand of NC_140413.1, from coordinate 149,069,516 downwards.
AACTCCCCACACCTCTGCTCTCTCTTTCAGCAGAACTTGGTACAATTGCCTCAGTAGCATTCTCAGCCTTTCATCCAGAAGTGTCCCACAGTGCTTCAAAAACTGTATATACTGTGAGAAATCCAGCACCCGCTACTGACATCCTCTGGGGTGGAGCTGCACTTCTGTCACACTCAGCCAGCAATGCCACACAAACAGAGGAGGCAAAGAGCAACAACCCACAACTGAGAGTTTGACATGTTTATATACAAATAATAAAAAAGGCAGGGACTTTCGCTATCGTTGTTTACTATTGTGTATGCAACAGGTATATCTATAGATAATGTAAGCAAAATAGGGGAGGTCATACAGGCATACAGATTCGGGGGTATTTATATGGGAAGAGATAGTGCAGTGAGGAAGGATAGATAAGGCAGTGTAGGAGGAAAAGAGACAGAGGAATTTTGAGCAGTATATTTGAGAAGACCTTAGGATTGAAGTTAGAACCTTTCAAGACAATATTTTAAATAGCCCTGAAAATGAGAACAGATTTTTCTGCCGATCAGTTGTCTTTTTTTTTCCATGTAAACATAGACAAAGAAAGGATAAATTGACAAAAACTCAATCACATTAACAAATACAGATATCAAGCCAACAAATCCTAACTGAACATCACATTCCAGACCCTCTCTGCAGCCCTCAACAGCCTGAAATGCACAGGGGTAAAGAGAGTAAAGAGCCACTAGTAATTCCAAAACCCAGTCGCCTGTGATTACCGGCCAACCTTTAAACAAAATACCTTCACACACTGTCAACCGTAACTGTAATTCCATTGTCTTTACATTCTGGCCAATGAGCTCCCAGTTGAGAGAACAGTCAAGCAGAACACAGTGTGTAATACAGAAATCGAGAGGACACAAAGAGAAAGTCCATCAGGGAAAGATAAATATTGTTCAGTACAGATCACCAAGCAATATCTACACAAATTCCAGAAGATAAGAATTGTTAATAATTTCCTCCTCTGAGTGGTCGGCCCTGGCCCCTTCTGCAACCTCTTGTTCCCATGAAGATAACATTTTTGAATTAAAAAAATCTTGGCACCATTCATGTATATCCATATCTATATGACATAAACTAATGCAGAGTTCCCCTGGATAAAACACTAGAACATTTCTGTCCCTTTGCTAGAAATCTTTGGCTTTAGACAATCGAATCTCTGTTCTCTCTGATGGATTGTATGGGACGTTTGAGGAAATACGGACATGTCTGAAAAGTTAAACTTTCTGCATTTTCTTTCAAGCAAACTCCAAGCTCTGTCTCCAACAGACATACATACAGTACTAAGTGTTCTTGGGATCAGAAAGTGAACCATTAACGCCACCACACAGCGAACACCTGCAGCTGCTCCTGTAATCCAAAATACTGGTTAAGGTCCATCACGTTTTTTTCTTTTGCTTTTCTAAATCAAGCCCTAAAATACTATCTGGATCTTCCAGAGCATTCTATGTCATTTAAACTTTTTGCACATTCCACTACTCAAAGGTTTGTAGTCCCAGTGTTATTTTCCAGTGTTTCCAAGATTGTGTGTGTTTTGGTTTTGGTAACAATGTATTTTCTTAAATAAATTGCTTTTCAGGGACTGGTTTGTGGCTCTCCACCTCTGACTGCAATGTCCTGGATCTGTACTCACTGTTTGTAGACTTTTCGATGCACAGTTCAACAAATCATCCTTCATGTGCTCAATAATCCTGGAGTAAAAGCATCCGTTCCACTTTTGTCAATTCTTTCCATGGCCTGGTGCCGGAAGTCTCATCCTCAGAGACAGCCCCTAGCCAAATCGCCAATTTCAGAAGTGGACTTGCCAGATATGAAGGAATATGGTAAACAGCTTGCATCTCCAGATATGGGAAATGTGACCAATACAATGTACAGAATAATATCATAATTACACAGAGTGTTTGGCTTGTGGGTTGCAAAGTCACTGTAAAAATGGGCTTTTCTTCCTGTGCAGTTCTGGTCCCTTTGCATATTTAGACTCATAGATACTTTACTAACTAAAACACATGTGTATTGCTTTTTGCCTGAGTTAGTTGTCCAAGAGCCATACAACTCTGAGAGAGCAAGCTGGAGTCTGTTCACAAAATCATCAACTTCATTCCAGCTTTATTACTGACTGTCATGAATCATAAAGAATCCAGCTTGACAATCAGATCCCAGACTGAGATTGCGGGGCTGACACTTACTGTAAATAAACCATTGTTTCACTTGTAAACGGAGCAAATTTCATCTGGAGTCAATAGTAACATGGTGTCCCATGGTACCATTTTTACAGGCACCTTTAAAAAGCAATATAAACAGCTTATCCTCTCTTGGAAGGGAAATAGGAAAAGAACATAATCATCATAACTTTGCATATCTACAGCTCCTTCAATTCCAGGATCTTTACAAATATTAATGAATTAAGCTTTATAAGCACCCTCTATAAAAGGTATCATTATCTTCATTTTGCAGATAGGGAAACTCAAGAATATAGAGAAATGATTTTCCTAAAGTCATCCACAGAGTTTGTCACAGGGCTGAGAGCAGAACACCGATCTTCTTGCTCCAAGTCATTTGGTTTTTAACTGTAAGAGCATCCTTCCTCTCATATTTTATACTGTATTTTATAATTCATATATAAAACATATAGCTAGAACAATTCTTTCTCTCTGTCTGTCTATCTATCACATTTATATTGTTTCTCCTTACAATAGCTGAATAGCTAATTACTGCAGCAAAAATCAATAAGAAATATATGGCTATATATAAGCAGTCTCTAGTGATGTTCTGTTTGGGGCAAGTGCCACTAAAACTAAAGTTTGAAGAGGTGAAAAGAATGTGGTATCTGTGTGATGGCAGAACAGAGGAAGGTGAGGTTGTGGGGAAAAAAGGAATAAAAATTTTTTCAAGTACTCAGCAAGCACATAAGAAAGCCAAATCTCTCATGGAGTAATAGCACATGGCTCCTTTATTGGTATGAGCTGACAAAGGAAGTGTGTTCTTTGCTTGCACACCACCTAGTACTGTCTCTATCTAGGAATGCCATTTGTTCATAAATCCCAAGCCTCTAGCCCCTTGGCCATGTTTATTCTAGAGGATTTTGCTTCTCTTGTGTGTTTATTCTAGAGGATTTTGCTTCTCTTGTGAATGAGGAGAGAGAGTCTTCACTGGAGCCATGATTTGCTTTTCTTTTGGAATGCCATGTTATTTTCTTATTATTATTTTTGACAGCATCCAAAAGTATGCTAGGTACGTCACACGTAACAGTTCGTGCTGTAGTTTCAGAAAACTGGAATTTTTAAGTACATAATGTGGTGAACTAATTTGCATATGATTCTTTAGCGACAATAAAAAAAACCTCCACCTTAGATGCAACAAGCCATTTGTGCAAAATTATACAACTGAGGCACAGTGGATTTCATTCCTGATCCCCACATACACGATCAGTTTAAGCCTTGAAACATGAGGATGATAATCTGTGCCCCTGAGAGAGAAACACATATAACTTTTATATGAAATATCACCTCACCACATTGCTGATAAATGCCTACAATGATCATCATAAGTGTGTTATTGTCACCTATCTCATATATATATATATTGTGTGTACACCCACACACACCCATGCACCCGGGAAGTACTGTATGCCATGCTTTGTACCTACCTCCCTCTCCCATGAGAAGGAAACCCAAGACTTACTCCTAACACATTGAGGACCAGATCCAATCTTTCCATTGACCTCAGTGGAGCTGAGTAGCAGAAGGAGGATGGTTTCACAGAAATCTCACCTTAATAGGAAATATCACACTTTTTAAAAAGGTTGCTTCTGATTGTTCTTTACATGACAAATCTAGGTTTGGTCTTGTCTTGTCTGGCACTCTATGGATGGCTGTAAATCTACTGGCATTATTACCTCACAAGAAAGTGAAAAATGCAGAGAGAGGTAGGGATCTTTTTAGTCACAGTGTTTAAAATTTTTGGGGTTTTGTTTGTTTTTGTTAACACCTAGAGACACAGTAAAAAAAAAAAAAAAAAAAAAAAAAAGCCCTAATAAACACTTGGGGGAAAGGCCTGAGATCCCCACTTCAGTTAAGGCATAAGAAAACTCACAAAACACAACTGAGACATCAATGAGGTTTTCCTCCAAGGAAGACCAGACTTGAAATCCCTGCTATTTCTAAGGTCAGAAACAAGCCTCAAACACTTCTGCCTCCTGTTTTTTTTTGTTTGTTTTTGTTTTTTTAAGCCCAATTTTCAGGCCTTTTTTATGCAACAAAAACAAACAAAAAGGCTACAAACCCAATTTTATTTTTCCTTTGCAGGGTACCTGTAACATGTTTGTTATTACACCTATGTACAGTATACATACAAACCCCATGTCATGGAGCACTTCTGGGAGTTCATTGGGTCATGGGGAATTCGTAGTCAAATTTGTTGCTCTTTTTTTTATTCTGCAGTTTGATGACATCTTTCTGATATCAGGATGCCCAAAGCTGTACACAATATTCTAGACCTCATCTTCCAAGTGCTTCTGAGGGTGCTATGCTGCCAGGGAGATCATTGCAGAGGGGAAGGCTCTCCCTGTGGAGGCTGAGGGATCAGTGAGCTGAGGGGCAAAGTTTCCCGCAGATCCGCAGTCTACATGAGTTTAAGTGCTCACATGTCTCTTACATGGCCCCCAGTGTTCTCTGCCCCATGAGGGGAGAATTTGAGGAGACTTTGTATGATAAATGTCATGGAGTTTCCTGAAACCCATGGGAGAATTCAGAATGGCCTTTTGTAATCTGAGCATTGTCTAGAAGGATGTGTTCTTTATAATGCCCCCCCCCCATGCTGCTTACACTGAAGAGTCCTGTCTGTGGTAGCATAATTCCTGATGACTGAGAAAGGGTGCAGCTGAACCTCCTCTGAACACAGCCGAATTGCAAGAGCAGCCCAAGATGAGGTGTTCAGTACCATGTTCAGTACTGTTTCAGGAACCACAGCTATCCTTTTGCTGCAGGATAGCACTTTGTTCTCATTATTCCAGTTGGAAGCATAGGCCAGATTTTTTTTTGACTCAAGCAAAACTTCTCTCTTTTCTTGCTACCTGTTCAAAGCTCTAACAAGCCCTGCTGGTTTGGTACCTCGTTTAACTAGAGACTGTTTCATCCAGACATTTGCCTGTTACTGCAGAAAGCTCTGATGCTCCATGAATCCCAAACCTCTCAGCACCTTCCCTACATCCATTCGTTGGTCTCTGTCATGTACTTCTAGTACACTCTAGGTTGCAGGGCTGCTAATAGCAGGTCATGCTCTTGTACCAGATATGTACTGGCTACAGATATTCCTTTATAGAGAGAGATACTAGAGATTTGTCCCTGAGATCTTTTAATGCACTGCTAGGAATAGCTGCTGTGTGCTCAAGTATACTATAATAGTATAATATATTATAATTAACAATATAGTACAGTTTAACATTTTATTACATCTCCCTCATTACATTTTAAATTCCTAGCATTTACAAAAATTGACACTATCATGCTATCTTTAAAGTTCAGTACAGATCAGTCTGCTAAGTGTCTCTGAATCACACTGGTTTTCTAATCACCCAAAGCAGCCCAAATATGTAACAGCTTGGTCATCTAGCTGTCCATTAGTTGCAACCACTGCCTGTAGTCAGTTTCAAATCTTTGAGTCTTTGTCTTCTTCTGCACCAGCCATCTGTAGTGTTTGCTCTGTTGATTGTTCTTTCTGAGAAAAAAAATGTAGGCATTGATGGTTTCTGTGAACTCTCCACTGTCAGTCTTGATCACATATGATCTGGGCACTGAATTATTTTTCTTTATGACAGCTGGCATTCTCCATCCCTTTTCCCCATCCAGTTTGACACAAACATGGTCACCAGGTTCTAGACCCTGAACTATATTCAGTAGCTGTTAGTGTTAATCTGTAGTTCAGAAGAGCAAGGAAAGGAACTTCCTGCTGTAGGATTTTCTTGGCTGTCTGTACAACTCTCTCAGCCTCTCCATTTACTTGTGGGTAATGTAAGCTGCTAGTAACATGATCAAAATCATATTTTGTTCAGAATGATTTAAATTCTGCTGCAGTGAATTGTGGTCCGTTTTCCATCACTAGTTGTTCTGGAATACCAAGATGAGCAAAATAACACTTCAGTTTCTCAATAATACTGCAAAATGTTATGTCTTTCAAGTACCTTACTTCTATATACACAGAAAAATAGTCCACTATGATCCGGGCATGATGTCCTCTGAATTTGCATAAATCTGCAGCTAGTCTCTTCCAAGGTCTGTCTTGTATGGTTCATCATTGTCTCTTGATGATCTCTTGTACTAGATCTCCTTTCAAAAGTCCAATGTCACCAAATTCTCCATGGAGTTCTTCCACTTTTCTCACTAGGCCCATCATGGCTTCCATGCTGCAGCTGAGAAGGATGTTGGCATTTGAGCTTTTGATCACATGTACTCTGAATGCAAAGCTTTTGTCTTTGTAAATTGTTTCTGTGGTGAACTGGTCCATACAGATCAGAATACCCCCAGGGCTAATCAGGGCTGTGTCAGGTGATTTCACTTCTGGGAGGGTTGAAGGTAATTGTCAATCCCTCCTGAGATGACTGTCATTTTTGTTCCTGAGTCAATTTTAAAGACAACAATCTTTCCATGAATACTCAGTTTCACTCTCCTGGCAGGCGCTGTGTCATTATATGTGATAAATACCAGAGACAATGGCCCTTGATTGTCTGTAATATTAGTCAACTTCCTGACTGCCTTGATATGGCAAACAGCTGCAAAATGTCCATATTTTGTGCATTTATAACACCTTGTGCCTTTGGCTAAATATTCATCTGTTGGGCTATGAATTTTTCCACATCTTGTATATTTAGAATTGAAGGCTTTGTAATTTGCCTTGGACTCCCTCACGGATTCAGGGCTTTTATGGTAATGACTTTTAGCTCTCATGCTGTGTCTATTTACAACTTCTAAGTTAGTTTCAGGTTTTTCAAGCTGCTCCTGTCTTTTGTTCTGCTGTTTGACTAGTTCAGACTGCTTTCCTATCTGTATAGTTGTGAGCAGATGTAAGTTTGTCTTTAATTGTAGTTGCTGTAGGAGGTTCTTGTCTGATAACCCAATAACCACTCTATCTCTAACATTTTCACTTTTTGCAGAGCAAAAATCACAGTTTTCAGCCAATGTATGCAGAGCTCTTACAAAAGATTAAACATTTTCTCTTGGTTCTTAAATTCTCTGACGAAACCATTCTCTTTCATAAACCACATTTCTCTGAGGTATAAAGTGTGCATCAGACCTAGCCAGAACCCTTTCATAGTCATCTTTGTGACTGTCTTCAGTAACGGCAAAAGATTTAAAGACATGTTCTAGCTGCTTCCCCATAACACAAATTAAAGAAGTTACCTGAATATCTCCAGTTTCAAGGTGCGAGTTTTGTAACAATGTAAAATCTTGAAAAATACTTCTTCCAGTCTGTCCATTCTGAAGGTGTATCAAAGCTGAAGTTCTCTAGGGCATTGAAGAGTGGCATGTTGATGAGATCTGCATCCTTTGTTACTTTGTTCCTGCTGTTCCTGCTCTCCACTGGCAACAGTTAGGTTGCCCTTACTTCTGACACCATGTCATGTACTCCTTGTACACAGTAGGTTCCATGGCTGCTGCTAGCAGACATGGACTAGCTACAGAGCTTCTTTCCCAGAGAGAGCTATACCAGATGTCTTCAGTCTAAGATCCTTGAATGCACTGCCAAGAATGCATTTGTTGATGGAAGGATCTCAGACAGTATCCCTTGCAGTCCATCTCCAATTCTCTTCCCAGGTCTTTGATTTTATCCCTTCACCCATTCCCCTGAATCTGTACCTCTGGCCTTGGCTCCTAGGAAACATCATACAATCCTGTTTGGATTACAGGGTATCTCTCTTCTGTAGAATGGTTGGCTTGGTTGGGTCAGCATAAAGAGGCTTCTTTGGAGTAGAATGTAGAGAAGGCTTTTATTAGTGGAAAAGTGGGTGTGGACAGATCAGCATAGGCTGTGCACTTGTGGCTTGGCTAATGTGGTGTATCAAGAGACAGAGCAAGAGTTATGCCCCTGGAAAGTGGCATGTGGTTTCATCACAGAAAGCAGCACCATTAGAATATCCCTCTGAACTCATTTTTTTACACAATCACAATGCTTCCCCTAAACCCAGTGTTCCTGTTGTGTGCTTATGAGCACAAATCTATTACTTCCTCTTCCTTAGACTATTATGTAAGCGTGAATAATCATTTTCAGAAGTTACAGTTGAGCACATCATTACTGAGAGACTGAATCAGACAGGGCCCAAATTAACTTCAATCACGTCTTCAGCTTCCACACGTGCACAACCACATTCTCTCTCTTCCTCCATTCTCTCCATCTCCCATCTCTCCCTCCTCCTTGCTTTCCCTCTCAGCCTTCTCCTCTCTCTCTTTCGCAGTTTCTCTTCAGATCCCATTTCATTTTCTGCCCTATTCTATGTCCCTCAACTCTTACCAGCCTCTCCCCTATCAGGCTCAGCAGTTCAGGGCATTGTCACTCTTCCCTCCACTGATTTTTAAATATACCTGAACAACAGAAAAGAACGAGGAGTCCTTGTGGCACCTTAGAGACTAACAAATTTATTTGAGCTTAAGCTTTCGTAGGCTAAAACCCACTTCATCGGATGCATGCAGTGGAAAATACAGTAGGAAGATATATATATATACACAGAAAACATGAAACAATGGGTGTTATCATACACACTGTAATGAGAGTGATCAGTTAAGGTGAGCTATTACCAGCAGGAGAGAAAAAAAACCTTTTGTAGTGATAATCAAGATGCGCCATTTCCAGCAGTTGACAAGAACGTGTGAGGAACAGTGGGGGGGAATAAACATGAGGAAATAGTTTTACTTTGTGTAAAGAAAAGGAATACTTGTGGCACCTTAATTTATTTGAGCATAAGCTTTCGTGAGCTATAGCTCACTTCATCAGATGCATTACTTTGTGTAATGACACATCCACTCCCAGTCTTTATTCAACAACACCTTGTCTAAATCATACCAGAGCTACAGTAGAGACAGCGGGGGTTGCTCAGGGGAAAGAAATGGCCGCACAAACTCAAAAGCCACTACAACAGATCCTGAAGCCCTACTCTCTTTGATGGGTGAAAACCAAGCAAGGACCTCAGGATTTACCTCAAAAGGCCTGTAGCTCGCTGATAGAGAAACTGAACCTGTGCCATTGAGCAAGCTAAACTAGGACTGTTAAGTGGGACATTTTCCTATCAATCTCCCATGTAAAACCCTCCTTCTAAGTTTGTGGGTGACCTTGAAGTAGATTGTTAGAGTTCCCTTTGGAGAATAAGAGGATCAGCTGGGTCAGGGGAGGGCAGGGAAGACCCGTAGCTGGTGGCTCCTTGTTTGCCTGCCTCACTGAGCTTTGTGATGACCACTTTAATCACAGCTGCACTGACCCAAGTGTCTGGTTCATCAAAAGAAACCCGAGCTCAGTGTCTATTCTGGGAAATTCAGTGAGAAGGGAAGGGGGTGGAGGTGGGGTGGGGGGTGGGAGTTTGATAGGAAGATACCGTTTCCATGGTTTCAGGCCTCTTTCTTTCTCAGTGCTCCCTCCCTCCTCTTCAGCAGCTAATTCCTCCTGCCCAGGGCTCAGGCCCAGCTCTCTGCCTCCTCACTGGGATTCACCTTTCCAGGCTAGGCACTGGCTCACAACACGACTCATCAAATCCTTCACTGTTGGAACAAGGGGGCAAATTCATCCCTGGCATTGACGTCAATTCATTTGCATTTGCTTACACCATGGCTGATTGTGACCCCGCCCCCTCCCGGTGTCTATTATTTGTTGTTCTTCCCACTGAGCTTTCAGGTTGTGCTTCCTGCTGCCAGCCTCCTCTTTCCCTCCAAATTGTGCTGCCCTCTCACATGGGTGAGGCCTGGCTAGATACACAAATTCACTGTTCAGAGACTTGCAAGAACACGGGGGAAAACCACTCCGTCACTAGCAAGGACAAAGCCTTCTCTCTCCTGTTCTTTCTCTTGGGGCAGGGAGTTCTCCAAGTTCACTCCATTTCCCTCTCTGAGCTCCCACTTCAAAGCCCCCCTCCACCACCCCCCACTGCAGCAACCTTCTATCTGTTTTGGAGGAGAAGTGGACATGGACCCAGCTCTGCTCCAGGTCAGACGCAGAACGGGGTCACTGTGGTGGAAATTCCTTCCCAAGGGACTGAACACAGTCACAGCAGAGCTCCCAGCCCCTGTCAGCCTGGAGAGCAAGCGGCCAGGTGCAGGTCATTCTCTCTCACTCTCTTTCTCTCCTTCCCTAACTCGTTCCCCCCCCTGCCCACCCCCAGCTCCCATTCCTAGCAGGCCCTTTCCACAGAACACAAGAAGCAGCAGAATTCCCGGCCAGAGTCTGTTACGGCAAAGAGTCCATTCAGAGGTCTAGCCTCTTTTCACTGGGAACACCCCGGCCCCTTTTCCTGTGAAGGAGTGAGCGCAGCAGAGCTTAGAAACAGGCTCATGGATACAAGTCCCAACACAAGAGAGGGGGAAATGGGCCTGTAAAGCAGTCTACCCTGTCATTAAAATATGAAAAGGATTAAGCTTATCATCTGCTTAGGAAACAGAGGAGAAGTGGGAAGTGGCAGTGTAAGGGGCCTAAAGCTTAGTTTGCTTTTTATCCCTGGCGGGGAGAACTAAGCAGTGTTTACAAATATGCTGACAGCCCAGCACGGATCATGCTCCAAAAACACAACATCTCTGCTCCAGGCCTGTCTTCAAGCCTCGGCATCGCCTCCCTACAGCCAGCAAGGACTAATAAATAAGAGCAGCGATCCAAAACATGACACAACTTTTGAGTGACAGTTTGCTGTGCCTGGTGGCACAGAGCGTGTCCACACATCCCACTGGCAATTGCTCTGGTAAAAAAATATTATTGTCTGTTCTGCAGTGGGATATTAAAGACCGCAAGGCACTTTGTGTAACAGTTGGGATTTAGCCAGAGCTCTGTGTTCCCCGTCTCTAAATGCTGTGATGCAATAGCTCTGCCATGGCCTGGGCACCCATTAGCTCCCATCCAGTAGGTATTTAGACCCTGTAAATGAGCATGATGCATGAGCTGGCCCCTCTGCACAGGAATGAATTACACCCAGAGAGCGTTTTGAAATCCTTTGGGATGAAAGGCGCTATATAAAGAATTACAATTTGTTATGATTAAAGATAACCTTGCCCTCTCCTCTCCTTCCCATGTACTCAGCCTGACTCGTACTTACTGGAAATTCACTCCTCCCACTGCCACTAGTTCCTAAGACCTGTTTATTTTGATCTCTAGAGGGTGCTAGAGAGCAATGTTTAACTTCCCTGACTAACAGACTATTTACTTGTGGTCCCTGTTGAGCGTCTTTGTTAAACTAAGAAGTACCTTGGGGTAAGGGTCCCATTACACAGGTGGCTCTCCCATTCCTCATCACTCTCAAACTGAACACAAGTGGGGATTAGCCAGGGGCAGAGAGAGTGCTAGGGTACTCTTTGCCAGTCAGAGGCTATGGGGATCTGGGATGAGAGTGGAGGGGCCTTGGCACGGACACCTGTCAGCAACATCCACACTCTACATGCTGCTAGTCGACCCTTTAGTATTGCCCACTTCAATACCTCTGCAACACATATGCCTGGAAATTAGGTGCTCAGGTGCCAGGATGATGGGCATAGTATAAGAACCAGAATACAACAGCGGACAAGAAACTATTTTCTGTAATTGTGTTCTTCCAAGCCTTGGAGCAATGAACTGCTGTATCCAGTCAGGCAGGGTAGCACGGAGTGAGCCTTCGGCTACATCTACACTGGGACCTGGGGGTGCAATTCCCAGCGAATGTAGACATATCTGTACTCACTCTCATTGAGCTAGGGTACTAAAAATAGTAGTGTAGTTGCAGTAGCATGGGCAGCAGCGAGCAGCAGCATGGTCGAACCACCCCAAGAGGAAACTCACCTGGATCCCATGGGCGGCTAGCCGGTGCCACCACTCACCACTGCCCGTGCTACCATGGCTATGCTACTGTTTTTAGCCTGCTAGCTCAACGGCTACATGAGCTGGGAGTCACACCCCCAGCTCCAAGTGTAGATGTAGCCCTAGCATGAACACGCGCGCACACACACACACACACACACACAGCCTGTAATCTTTTCCAAAAATTGGATCATCCTGAACCTACCCAACTAGGAATTTATGCAAACTTCAGGCACTCTGCATGTTCAAACATAAAAGAAACATTTTTGCCCTTTACGCTTCCCCCGGGATGAGAATGAACAGCTGAGACCAGGCAGAAATGCCGGCCAGATTGATTATCTGAAAAATGACCAGCCCTGGTGGTGTTCGTTCTCCTTTCTGTGTCAGGACCCAGGTAGAGTCGTGAAGCTTAGGAAAACCCTTCTGCTTCCAGCGAGAGGTGTTCCTCATTTTATTCCTTGACACGTTTTTCCTGAAGGTCACGGGTGCCCAATATTGTCAATGCTAAGGGGATGCGTTGGCATTTTGCCAAGTCTTCGAGGCCTGCATATTAACTAATATAAATGTACATAAGATTTTAATCAGAGCTAAATGTTCATAGTTATTATTTTTTCTTTGGACAGTAAAAGCACACTGCCCCTTCCAAAATACAGAGGAGAACAAACTAGGCTTTGAGAATGGCAAGGGAAGTAACAAGAGAAACTGGCCCAGCTTCTTTGCAACCAGCTTCATCCCCACTTTCACCTTGGGTGTGGTGACATGCACTATGCACTTCACAGTCAGTCAGGTAGACAGGAAAAGGCCCGCGAACTTTTGAATTTCAATTTCCTGTTTGGCCAGGGTGGCAAGCTGCAGGTGACCATGCAGAGCTCATCAGCAGAGGTGATCATGCAGAGCTCATCAGCAGAGGTGACCATGATGGAGTCCCAGAATTGCAAAAGAGCTCCAGCATGGACCAAACGGGAGGTACGGGATCTGATCGCTGTATGGGGAGAGGAATCCGTGCTTTCAGAACTCCATTCCAGTTTTCGAAATGCCAAAACATTTGTCAAAATCTCCCAGGGCATGAAGGACAGAGGCCATAACAGGGACCCGAAGCAGTGCCGCGTGAAACTTAAGGAGCTGAGGCAAGCCTACCAGAAAACCAGAGGTGAACAGCCGCTCCGGGTCAGAGCCCAAAATATGCCACTTCTATGATGAGCTGCATGCCATTTTAGGGTGTTCAGCCACCACTACCCCAGCCAGGTTGTTTGACTCCTTCAATGGAGATAGAAGCAACACAGAAGCAGGTTTTGGGGATGAGGAAGATGATGATGATGGGGTTGTAGATAGCTCACAGCAAGGAAGCGGAGAAACTGGTTTTCCCAACAGCCAGGAACTGTTTCTCACCCTGGACCTGGAGCCAGTACCCTCCAAACCCACCCAAGGCTGCCTCCTGGACCCACCAGGCGAAGAAGGAACCTCTGGTAGTGGACCTTCTAAAATACTATACATGGTTTAAAAGCAAGCATGTTTAATGATTAATTTGCCCTGGCATTCGCGGCTCTCCTGGATGTACTCCCGAAGCCTTTGCAAAAGGGGAGGGCAGCCTTATTCCATCCACCATGAAAGGACACTTTACCACTCCAGGCCAGTAGCACGTACTCGGGAATCACTGTAGAACAAAGCATTGCAGTGTATGATTGCTGGCGTTCAAACAACATCCGTTCTTTATGTCTCTGTGTTATCCTCAGGAGAGTGATATCATTCATGGTCACCTGGTTGAAATAGGGTGCTTTTCTTAAGGGGACATTCAGAGGTGCCCGTTCCTGCTGGGCTGTTTGCCTGTAGCTGAACAGAAATGTTCCCCGCTGTTAGCCATGGGGAGGGGGAAGGGTGGAGGAGCTAGCCACGCGCTGAGGGGAGGCAAAATGAGACCTTGGAACGAAAGCACATGTGCTATGTATGTAATGTTAACAGCAAGGTTTACCGTGAAAGAGTGTACCCATTGTTCTATAAAATGTGTCTTTTTAAATACCACTGTCCCTTTTTTATTTCTCCACCAGCTGCATGTGTTTCAGGGATCACAGGATCTTCTCCTTCCCAGAGGCTAGCGAAGATTAGAAGGCGAAGAAAATGCACTCGCGATGAAATGTTCTCTGAGCTCATGCTGTCCTCCCACACTGAAAGAGCACAGACGAACGCATGGAGGCAGACAATGTCAGAGTTCAGAAAAGCACAAAATGACTGGGAGGATAGGTGGTGGGCTGAAGAGAGTAAGTGGTGGGCTGAAGAAAGGGCTGAAGCTGAAAGGTGGTGGCAGCATGATGAGAGGAGGCAGGATTCAATGCTGAGGCTGCTGGAGGATTAAACTAATAAGCTCCAGCCTATGGTTGAGCTGCAGGAAAGGCAGCAGGAGCACAGACCGCCGCTACAGCCACTGTGTAACCAACCACCCTCCTCCCCAAGTTCCATAGCCTCCTCACCCAGATGCCTGAGAACATGGTGCGGGGGCCTCCAGCCACCCAGCTCAGCCACTCCACTTCAGAGGATTGCCCAAGCAACAGAAGGCTGGCATTCAATAAGTTTTAAAGTTTTAAACTTTTAAAGTGCTGTGTAGCCTTTTCCTTCTCTCCTCCACCACCCCTCCTGGGCTACCTTGGTAGTTATCCCCCTATTTGTGTGATGAATTAATAAAGAATGCATGAATGTGAGGCAACAATGACTTTATTGCCTCTGCAAGCAGTGATCGAAGGGAGGAGGGGAGGGTGGTTAGCTTACAGGGAAGTAGAGTGAACCAAGGGGTGGGGGGGGGGTTTCATCAAGGAGAAACAAACAGAACTTTCACACCGTACCCTGTCCAGTCATGAAACTGGTTTTCAAAGCTTCTCTGATGCGCACCGCACTCTCCTGTGCTCTTCTAACTGCCCTGCTGTCTGGCTGTGAGTAACCAGCAGCCAGGCGATTTGCCTCAACCTCCCACCCCACCATAAACGTCTCCCCCTTACTCTCACAGATATTGTGGAGCGCACAGCAAGCAGTAATAACAGTGGGAATACTGGTTTCGCTGAGGTCTAACCGAGTCAGTAAACTGCACCAGCGCACTTTTAAACGTCCAAATGCACATTCTACCACCATTCTGCACTTGCTCAGCCTGTAGTTAAACAGCTCCTGACTACTGTCCAGGCTGCCTGTGTATGGCTTCATAAGCCATGGCATTAACGGGTAGGCTGGGTCCCCAAGGATAACTATAGGCATTTCAACATTTTATTTATTTTCGGTTATTTTCTGGTCTGGGAATAAAGTCCCTTCCTGCAGCTCTTGAAACAGACCAGAGTTCCTGAAGATGCGAGCATCATGTACCTTTCCCAGCCATCCCACACTGATGTTGGTGAAACATCCCTTGTGATCCACCAGTGCTTGCAGCACTATTAAAAAGTACCCCTTGTGGTTTATGTACTCGCCAGCTTGGTGCTCCAGTGCCAAGTTAGGGATATGGGTTCCGTCTATGGCCCCACCACAGTTAGGGAATCCCATTGCAGCAAAGCCATCCATTATGACCTCCACATTTCCTAGGGTCACTACCCTTGATAGCAGCAGATCTTTGATTGTGTTGGCTACTTGCATCACAGCAGCCCCCACAGTAGATTTGCCCACTCCAAATTGATTCCCGACTGACTGGTAGCTGTCTGGCATTGCAAGCTTCCACAGGGCTATCACCACTCGCTTCTCAACTGTGAGGGCTGCTCTCATCTTGGTATTCATGCGCTTCAGGGCAGGGGAAAGCAAGTCACAAAGTTCCATGAAAGTGCCCTTACGCATGCGAAAGTTTCGCAGCCACTGGGAATCGTCCCAGACCTGCAACACTATGCTGTCCCACCAGTCTGTGCTTGTTTCCCGAGCCCAGAATCAGCGTTCCACCACATGAACCTGCCCCATTAGCACCATGATGCCCACATTGCCAGGGCCCATGCTTTGAGAGAAGTCTGTGTCCATGTCCTCATCACTCTCGTCACCACGCTGACGTAGCCTACTCGCCTGGTTTCGCTTTGCCAGGTTCTGGTGCTGCATATATTGCTGGATAATGCGTATGGTGTTTAATGTGCTCCCAATTGCCAAAGTGATCTGAGCGGGCTCCATGCTTGCCGTGGTATGGCGTCTGCACAGAAAAAAGGCGCGGAACAATTGTCTGCCGTTGCCCTGACAGAGGGAGGGGCGACTGACGACATGGCTTACAGGGTTGGCTTACAGGGAATTAAAATCAACAAAGGGGGTGGCTTAGCAAGAAACAGAATGGCCCCCTCAAGGTTAGAACTCAAAACTGGGTTTAGCAGGCTGTTGGGAGGAGAAAATGAATAAAAGACAAATCTGGTCTATTTCTTGTTTTGATCCACTTCATCTATCTTTATACATCTTGCTGGCAGCAGACTGTGCAGTATGACCGCTAGCCATCGTCATCTCCTGGGTGCTCGGCAGAAGACGGTGTAGTATGACTGCTGGCCATCATCTTCTGCTGGCTGCTGATTAAAAGACAGTGCACTGCCAGTAGGACTGAATTGTCATGAGACAAAACTTGAAAGGGAAATGACCTGGCTGAGTCACTCCCATGTTTGCCCAGGTGCCCCTGACCTCATCAAGGTCAGTTAAAAGAGCACCCAGGACTACGTCGACAACAACTACCAGTCATGCTGCACTGTCTGCTTCCAAAAGGCAATAAACTGCTGCTGTGCAGCAATGCAGTACCGCGTCTGCCAGCACCCAGGAGACATACAGTGATGGTTAGCTGAGCGGGCTCCATGGTTACCGTGGTATGGCGTCTGCACAGGTAACTCAAGAAAAAAGGCGCAAAATGCTTGTCTGCCCTTGCTTTCACGGAAGGAGGGAGGGAAGGGGGGCCTGACGACATGTACCCAGAACCACCCGCGACAATGTTTTAGCCCCATCAGGCACTGGGATTTCTACCCAGAATTCAAATGGGCGGTGGAGACTGTGGGAACTGTGGGTTAGCTACCAACAGTGCAACGCTCCGGAAGTCGATGGTTGCCTCAATACTGTGGACACACTCCGCCGACTACATGCACTTAGAGTATTTGTGTGGGGACACACACAATCGACTGTATAAAAACGCTTTCTACAAAACCGACTTCTATAAAATTGACCTAATTTCATAGTATAGACATACCCTCAATTCATCATTGGGTAACTTTATTCAGGGCAACAGTTTTTACTTAGTCCTGGTCTACACTATGTGTTTAGGTCAAATTTAGCAGCATTAGGTCGATTTAACCCTGCACCCGTCCACATGACCAAGTCTGTTTTGTCAACTTAAAGGGCTCTTAAAATCGATTTCTGTACTTCTCCCCAGCAAGGGAAGTAGCACTAAAATTGACCTCACTGAGTCGAATTTGGGGTAGTGTGGACGCAATTCAATGGTATTGGCCTCCGGGAGCTATCCCAGAGTGCTCCATTGTGACCGCTTTGGACAGCACTCTCAGCTCGGATGCACTGGCCAGGTAGACAGAAAAAGCCCTGGGAACTTTTGAATTTCATTTCCTGTTTGGCCAGCGTGGTGAGCTGATCAGCATAGGTGACTATGCAGAGCTCATCAGCACAGGTGACCATGGAGTCCCAGAATTGCAAAAGAGCTCCAGCATGGACCGAACGGGAGGTACTGGATCTGGTCACTGTATGGGGAGAAGAATCCGTGCAGGCAGAACTCCATTCCAAAAGATGAAATGCCAATATATTTGCCAAAATCTCCAAGGGCATGATGGACAGAGGCTACAACAGGGACACACAGCAGTGCCATGTGAAAGTTAAGGAGCTGAGGCAAGCCTACCAAAAAACAAAGGATGCAAAGAGTCAATCCAGGTCAGAGCCCCATACATGCCGCTTCTATGATGAGCTGCATGCAATTCTAGGGGGAGCCCCACCACGGTCCGTGGACACCTGCAAGGGGGGAGTCTCACGCAGCAGGGATGAGGATTTTGTGGATGAGGAAGATGAGGAGGAGGAGGAGGTTGAGGATAGCACACAGCAGGCAAGTGGAGAATCCCTTCTCCCCAGCAGCCAGGAACTATTCATCGCCCTGGAGCCAATACCCTCCCAACCCTCCCAAGGCAGGCTCCTGGACCACGAAGCCGGAGAAGGCACCTCTGGTGATTGTACCTTTGTAAATATAATACAGGGGTTTAAAGCAAGCGTATTTAATGATTAATTTGCCCTGAAGACTTGGGATGCATTCGCGGCCAGTATAGTTACTGGAAAAGTCTGTTAATGTGTCTGGGGATGGAGCAGAAATCCTCTAGGGACATCTCCATGAAGCTGTCCTGGAGGTACTTTCTGTGTTAGCCTCAGGAGAGTGATATCATTCATGGTCACCTGGTTGAAATTGGGAAATTTGTTTAAGGGGACATTCAGAGATGCCCGTTCCTGCTGGGCTGTTTGCCTTTGGGTGAAAAGAAATCATCCCCGCTGTTAGCCACGCGGGGGGTGGGGGCATTCATGCTGAGCTGTTCACATTTGGCTGACAGGGATCTTCCCTGATACTAGCCACATGGTGAGGGGCGGGGTGAAGCGATCATCCCAGAGAATTGAGTGGGGGGGGGGGATTTGGGTTCTGCTGCACATTCACCCTAGAACCACAGCCCCTCCTTTTAAATGGCCAACCCAACGGGCTTTGCTTGGTATGGGAAAGGAAGGTGCTGCTGTTTGAAACCATTCCTACATATTATGAAGTTTGAAGAAGCTGAAACCCTTTGCCTGACCATGGCTGCCTCAACCTGAATTCTCTTGCCCAGCCGAGTGTGCATGATGTCTCACACCAAACTGGCAGGCACTCAATATAAGAGGCAAAATGCGACCTTGTACCCAAAGTACATGTGCTATATAATGTGAATCGCTTGATTCAGTGTGAAATAGTCTTTCCTTTGTTCTCTAAAATGTATCTTTTTAAATACTACTCTCCCTTTTTTTCCTCCTGCAGCTGAAAATGTTTCTACACTCCCCCTATCATCTCCATCCCAGAGGCTAGCGCAGATTAGAAGGCGAAAAAAACACACTTGTAATGAAATGTTCTCAGAGCTCATGCAGTCCTCCCACACTGAAAGAGCTCAGCAGAATGCATGAAGGCAAACAATGGCAGAGTCTAGAAAAGCATTAAATGAACGCAATGAGAGGAGGGAGGAGCGTGATGAAAGGAAGCAGGAGAGCAATGAAAGGAGGCAGGATGCAATGCTGAGTCTAACAGGGGAGCAAACTGACATGCTCAGGGGTCTGGTGGAGCTGCAGAAAAGGCAGCAGGAGCACAGACCACCGCTGTAGCCCCTGTATAACTGCCTGTCCTCCTCCCCAAGTTCCATATCCTCCTCACTCAGATACCCAAGAACGTGGCGGGGGGAGGCTACGGGCACCCAGCCACTCTATCCCAGAGGATTGCCCAAGCAACAGAAGGCTGGCATTCAATAAGTTTTGAACTGTAGTGTGGCCTTGTCCTTCCTGCCTCCCCTCATCCAACACCCCACCCGGTGCTTCCCTCCTCACCCACCCCTCTTGGGCTACCTTGCGAGTTTTCCCCCTATTAGTGTGATGAATTAATAAAGAGTGCCTGATTTTGAAACAATAATGACTTTATTGCCTCTGAAAGCAGTGATCGAAGGGGGTAGGTCGGTTGACTTACAGGGAAGTTGAGTCAACCAAGAGGGCGAGTTTTCATCAAGGAGAAACAAATAGAACTGTCACACTGTAGCTTGGCCAGTCATGAAACTGGTTTTCAAAGCTTCTCTGATGCACAGAACACCCAGCTGTGCTCTTCTAATAGCCCTGGTGTCTGGCTGTGTGTAATCAGCTGCCAGGCGATTTGCCTCAACCTGCCACCCAGCCATAAGTGTCTCCCCCTTACTCTCACAGATATTGTGGAGCACACAGCAAGCAGCAATAACAGTGGGAATATTGGTTTCACTGAGGTCTAACCTAGTCAGTAAACTGCACCAGCAAGCTTTTAAACATCCAAATGCACATTCTACCACCATTCTGCACTTGCTCAGCCTATAGTTGAACTGTCCAGGGTGCCTGTGTATGGCTTCATGAGCCATGGCATTAAGGGGTAGGTTGGGTCCCCAAGGATAACTACAGGCATTTCAACATCCCCAATGGTAATTTTCTGGTTTGTGAAGTAAGTTCCTTCCTGCAGCTGTTCAAACAGACCAGAGTTTCTGAAGATGTGAGCGTGATGCACCTTTCCCGTCCATCCCACATTGATGTCAGTGAAACATCCCTTGTGATCCACCAGTGCTTGCAGCACCATTGAGAAGTACCCCTTGCGGTTTATGTACTGGCTGCCAAGTTGGTCCAGTCCCAAGATAGGTATATGCGTTCCGTCTATCGCCTCACCACAGTTAGGGAACCCCATTGCAGCAAAGCCATCCACTATGACCTGCACATTTCCCAGGGTCACTACCCTTGATAGCAGCAGCTCAGTGATTACATTGGCTACTTGGATCACAGCAGCTCCCACAGTAGATTTACCCACTCCAAATTGATTCCTGACTGACCAGTAGCTGTCTGGCGTTGCAAGCTTCCAAAGGGCTATCGCCACTCGCTTCTCAACTGTGAGGGCTGCTCTCATCTTGGTATTCTTGCACTTCAGGGCAGGGGAAAGCAAGTCACAAAGTTCCATGGAAGTGCTCTTAAGCATGCGAAAGTTTCGCAGCCACTGGGAATCATCCCAGACCTGCAACACTATGCAGTCCCACCAGTCTGTGCTTGTTTCCCAGGCCCAGAACTAGCGTTCAACGGCATGAACCTGCCCCATTACCACCATGATGTCCAAATTGCCAGGGCCCATGCTTTGAGAGAAGTCTGTGTCCATGTCCCCATCACTATTGTGATCGCACTGTTGTCGTCTCCTCGACTGCTTTTACAGGTTCTGCACCTGCTGCAGGATAATGTGTGAGGTGTTTGCAATGCTCACAACAGCAGTGGTGAACTGAGCGGGCTCCATGCTTGCCGTGGTATGGCATCTGCAGGAGAGCAGGAGAGCAGAGTTGCAGCGGAAGCGGTGGATGACGATGGATGCCATGAGAATAGATATTTATACAGAATGACAATAGGACCTGCGAGGTGAATTCATGGCACCAGGAGAGCAGAGTTGCAGCAGAAAGCTGATGTGGGGGGGTCACAGGATTGCCACCTTCATTTCTGTGCTGTCTTCAAAGCTGGGCTCCGGAGACAGCAGCCACAGAACCTACTGCAGCTGGGGGAGATTCCCAGAGGTGGGTCTGATCTCTCCCTGAGAGTATCCGTGCAAGGGAAGGAGAAGAGGAAGTCCTGTCCCTCCCCCGCCTGGTGGACTAGCAGCTGGAGCCCAGTGAATGGAGGGAGCCCCCAACTGGGGCACCCTTAGCCCTGCCAATCCCCCACCCCTCCAATAGCTAGATTGCACTGGGGAGATTTGATTTCACAGTCCCTGACATTTTTTCACAGCCGTGAATTTTGTAGGGCCCTAAACATAAGGCCATATAATTTCAACCAGGCCTGCTTCACAACACAAGCGTCGGAAGAGTCAGAAGATTTTCTTTGCAAGCAGGATACTAATTTAAAAATAAAGAAAGTCAGAAATCTTAAATTCTACAGAATCTGAGGGGCACAAGGATGTAGTGATATGGGGGATTCTCCATCACTTGCAGTCTTCCTAAAATATATGCTCTTAGCCCAACCAGAAATGATGGGGTTGATGCAGGAATCACAGGGTGAGTTTCTATGGCCTGTGTTATGCTGGAGGTCAGACTAGATGATCATCGTGGTCCTGACTGGCCTTAAAATTTGTGAATCTAAGAAAAGAAGTTCCTTAGTGGCCCTAGTTTGTCTACCACAGCTCTAGAGCTTCTGGGCATCTCTACAATAGAATTTGTCTACCCAGTAATACATTTTTAGGTTCCCTTCCATTTCCTATGTGTCCCTCCTCCCAACCCCGTCCTCACTTTTAGGAAGGCCAAGGGATATGGTAGCCTGTGAAACATCAGAAATAACATCATTTTAGAAGTACCTTTCATGACCCTACAGGTCTTGAACTTGGGTCCACAGTCAACTGTTGGTTCTCTCCTCCTACCTAGCAGGTTGCTACTAATCAGTTAAGCTGGAGAAGCCATGAAATCTGAAGCTATATCAGGGACGGCTTCCCAGGGCCTGAATGGAGGAACACTGGGAACTCTGATTGGTCAGGGCTTCCTATTTAAACCCGAATTGTGAGACAGGAAGTTATTTGCACATCTGGGCTCTACCAGGCTGCTACGTTGGATCCTGCCTTCTTGCCTGCCTCCTGAACCCTGATTCCCTGACCTATTCCTGGTTCCTGCTTTATTCCTGATCCTTGCCCCTGGTCTCTGAATCTGACTCTGACCCTGGGTTTGACTCTCCAATTCTGAGCCATGGCTCGACTCCTGACTCCAACTCCTGCTCCAATCATTGGTTTGACTTTCCGACTCCAGTTTTGAGCCTTGGCTCAACTCCTGACTGTGACTCTGGCTCAATTTCTTGGCTTGAGCCTCTAACTTCAGCTCTAACCCTTGTCTTGACTCCCAACTCCAACTCCTGCCCCAACCACTAGACCTGGCCACCTACCTCTTGGTCCTGACAGTTTGTGTGGACCACTGCCCCAAGAGGCGGGCCCAGGAAAAGATTGAGGATGCAGCCAATTAGTCAACCTCGGCTTCAAGAAGAACCAGGCTTACCTGAGTGGGCTGACTGCCCTCAGGTGGACAACCAAGCACTACATCTCAAAGTGCACAATTGACCACTAAGAACCAACTGTTGTGGGAGCAGGTGAGCCAGCTCCATAACAAGAACACAACACTGCAGGCACAACCCACAGTTTCTGCCCCAGAACAGGGTCCCTCAATCCCCTGCCAAAATGGTTTGACGGAAGTCATTGGGTTTCCGGGGGGGTTTATGAATCAATGCCACCTCCAGTTCTCAGTCCGTTCCTAGGCCTATGCACCTGACAAGGCCAAGATAGGCCTGGTAATTAGTCTACTGTCTGGGGAAGCTTTGGATTGGGCCTACCCTTTGCTGGAAGGCAATAGCCTGGTATTGTCAAACTGGGACACTTTTTTCAGTCAATATTGTCAAAGTATGTTGACCTTCATCATGCCCACTTAGCAGAAGCCGCATTAAGGAAGCTTCAGCAGAGACAGGGCATCACCACCTCTTACATGGTGCACTTCCACCAGTGCATTGCAGTCATTCAATGGAATGAGGCAGCATGATGATACCAATTCCAGTGCAGCCTGCAAGAGGAAATTAAGGATGAGTTGGCCCAGATAATGAATCCTGCAGGCCGGGCACTTTCATCAGCCTTGCTATGAAATTGATGCTATTGCTGAATTGATGACCAATTGCAAAAGCAGAAAGAGGAAAAGAAGGGCTCCCTCTAGCCCCTTTGTCTCCGTGCAAGTCCATCAACACGTACCCTGCCTACCGAACCAATGTAGATAGATCTAGGCCCCAGGCAGCTTGCCCCCAAAGAGAAGGAATGGCACCAAAAATGCCACCTATGTTTTTATTGTGGTGAATCTGGTCAAGCTGTAGTTGTTTGTCCCATACAAATCCCAAAGAACTAGCCCATGGCACTGGTTGTCTTCATTAAGAAGAAAGATGGCATCCTCCGTCTCTGTGTAGATTACCTACCCTTGAATCAAATCACAATCAGGAATCAATACCCTCTGCCCCTAATTCCTGAGATGTTGGATTGTGTAGGGTTTACCCAAATATTTGCAGAACTAGACCTTCCGGGGGCCTACAGTTTTGTGCAGGTGATATGTGGAAATGGTGTTTAGGATCCATTATGGCTGCTTCCAGTATTTAGTAATGCGGTTAGGCCTTATGAACACTCCAGCCACTTTCCAACATTTCCTCAATGATGTGTTACAGGATATATTATACTACAACATTTTGGTCTATTTTGACAACATACTCATTTTTTCCAACAACTCAAAGAAGCACAATTTCCACACCAGGACAGTCCTAGAGAGACTATGGCAACATGACCTTTATGCTAAATTAGAAAAATGCACTTTTGATCAAACCACTATAGAGCTCCTGGATTTTATCCTGTCTCCTGAAGGAATTAAGATGGATACATACAAGATTCAGGCTGTTTGCGATTGGGCCATTCCCTGAAATGTCCACAATCTGTAATGCTTTCTAGACTTTTCCAACTTTTATCATAGGTTCAGCCCAAACTTCTCAAAGCAGATCACACCTCTCACAACCCTACCTGGCAAGAATATTTAGTTCCATTGGCCCCCGGAGGCCCAAACTACTTTTGAACCATTAAGCTAGCCTTTACCACTGCTCCTATATTGGCTCACCCAGACATCCCACAGGACGTTGTTGTAGAAGCAGACACCTCCAGTATGACGATTGGAGTGTGATTCTCACAAAGACACCGGGCTGAGGAGATTTTACATCTCTGTGCCTATTTCTCTCAGAAACAAACCTCTGCAGAACAGAACAATGAAATCCTGGACAAAGAACGTCTACCCACCAAAACAGCCTTCCAGGAATGGTGCCATTACCTTGTGGTGGCTCACCATCCAGGCCCAGTTTTTATTGACCATAAAAATTCAGAGTACTTGCACAACGCTAGAGCACAGAATCAGTGACAACTTTGATGGGCCTTGTTCTTTTCACAGTTCAACTTAATTATTTCCTAGCATCCTGGAATTAGAAATAGCAAAGCCAATGCCTTATCCCGGAAGGGAAAATATTACACCACTTTAAAGGATCCAAGCCAAGAACCATCTCATATACTTTAACCCCATAATTTCATGAATGCTGCCATCTGATAGAATTTATTTTCTTTAATCTATTCTGCCTCTGCTTCAGGAATACCTTCCAATGAATTAGCTGCAATAAACAAAAAGGCACATGACACTTGGGAGGGAGTCACATTTATGAAGGGCCATATCGACATTCCCCCTGGTCCCCTATGCATGATGGCACCACACAATAAACCCTCCTTCAACGCCTGGAAACCTCACCTAGGCCTTGGGCAACTATCACATTAAATGTTATTGTAGAACTTTCAGAGTCCAACAGGTTTACTATAATCCTGACAGTTGTAGACCACCTTACAAGAATGGCTTCTTTTGTTCTCAGTGCCCATCTACCCTCATCTGAAGAAACAGCCTAATTATGGACAATCTATGTTGCCCATATCCATGGTCTCCCAGACTACATTATCTCTGCTTGTGCCCCACAATTTATCTCTTGGTTCTGCAAAGAGGTACTGCAAATTGTGGGGTCCACACACATCCCTCCTCTGTATACTGTCCTCAGACCAATGGCCAAATGGAGAAAGTAAACCAAATCTTGGAGCAGTACCTACAATGCTACACCAACTACCATCAGGATGATTGGGCTTCACTATTACCACTGAGCTTCACTATTACGCAGAATTTGCATACCACAGTGCATATCACATTTCCACAGGTCAGAGCCCTTTCTTTGCAAACTATGGGTTCCACCCAGAGTTACCAGCATTCTCCTCTAACCCAGCTGCATCAGATGGGGTTCAACAAATCCATCAGACCCAGGAGAAACTAAGGAACCATCTCAAAAAGCAAAACTGCATTATAAAAGGCATGCCGACCAGCGTCATAAACCAGGTCCCCCTTATTCAGTGGGTGATAAGGTGTGGCTTTCAGCAGAAGGTCTTTCTACTGATAGACCTTCATGCAAACTGAACCACCAGTTCCTGGGTCCCTCTCAAGTCCGATAACAGATCAACCCAGTCACCCACAGGATCCAGCCTGTTTCAGTGCTAAAACCATACACAGAAAACCCCTTCCCTCATCGGAATAAACTACCTCCTCTGCCCCAAGACTGAGTGCTCCTAGACTCCGAGACTCCACAATTCAGTGGGGCAAATTCTGGTACCTAATCAAGTGAAAAGGATGTGGCCCAGAGGAACATACTTGCGAACTGACACAAAACATTCATGCCCCTGCTCTTCTCAAGGCATTTCACAAAAACCACTCACAGAAACCCAGTCCTTTAATGCCCTGAGGGCACCTCCAAAGAAGGGGGCACTGTTATGATGCTGCAGGACTTGAACCTGGGTCTATGAAGCTTCTAGTTAAGTAGTGCTGCCCTGCTCCCAACAAGCAGCTCATTACTAGCCAGTGGAGCTGGAGAGACCATGAAACCTGAAGTTACATCAGGGAAGGCTTCCCTAGGCCTGATTGGAGAAACACCGTGAATTCTAATTGGTCAAGACTTCCTATTTAAACCCAAAGAAAGGCACAGGAAGTTGTCCATGTAACTGGGCTCTACTTGGATGCTATATTGGATCTTGTCTCATTCCAGCTTTCCTAACTAGTTCCTGTTCCTTGCTCCTCATCTTCAAAGCCTGCCCTGACCTTTGGTTTGACTCTTAGACTCTGGCTTGGACCCCTGGCTTGAGTCTCCCACTCTGACTCTGGCTCTAACCACTAGACTGGACCACTTACATCTCAGCCCCAGCAGTAACTGAAGAAACTTAGTACTAATTCTTCACACTCTCTTCTCGGGGCTCTTTTCCAGGTCAGTCATTGGCTGCTATTCTGAAGGAACTCACAGAATCGCTTAGATCAATGAAACCCCAGAGCAGGGAAGGAGCAAAGCACAGCTTGGAAATGACAGTTAGGAGAGTAAAGGGATGGAGGGAGGAAGAAAAGAACAATGAGACAAAAATGAGAGTGAAAAGGAAAGAGAAAGAATAAAGGAAAAGGAAGGAGTGAAAGGGAAAGAAAATGGGGAAGAAAGGAGAATGGGAGAAAGGTGAAGAGCAGGAATAAGAGAAGGATGAAGAAGGGGAGAAGAAAATTGAGAAGGAAAGAAGAAGAGCAAACAAAAGCTTGCCAGAGAAAGGAGAGAAATAATAATACTTTTCATGTCCCAGTCTGGGAACAGAAACATTACCATGTGACTCTGGAGACCAACCAAACAGCACAGGAAAGGGCACAGTGTGGCTAGTGCCTGTAAAACTCAGAGGGTGAAAGTCTCTACTTGTGGAGATCATTAGACAATCATAGACAATGAACCAATTTGTAAAAATTGTGGGAATTCACAAACAGAAAAAAGGAATCATCCGAGGAAAGATTCACAGTGAACTATGCCATAAGCTTTCATTCTCCCCTGATACTATTGGTCTGGCATCAGCTCCCTGCCTCACCAATGTATTCCCAGCAAACCTGCCAAGAAGAGCTAGGAGAAGACCAGGAAGACTTCTCCTTGAATACTAAAGTGAAATAGAAAGGGAATGACGACTTACCATATTCTCAGCCCTTTTGCGTTCACTTTCACCAGGGTTGGTGTGAGCTTTTTTATTGGTACAAATGTTCACGGCCAAATTCTTGTGGCCAAAATTCAGTCTGAGTAGAGCAGGTTGAAAACCAGAATTTGGGAAATTGGGATATTTGCAGTGGGAAATTGCAATATTTGGACATTTGTTTTCATCCCCAACAAAAAGTTGAAATATCAAAACCGTTCACAGAATGAAAAGCTCCAAAAGAGTCCATTTGTTTGGACATTTTCAATTGAAATGAAACATTTTGACATTTCGGAGTCTAAATGTTGTGATTTATGAACCCGACATTTCAACTCCCGTAGGGATCCCCACGATGCACTGCAGCAGCTCAGCCACAGGGAAAGACTGTGCTGCATCATACAAGATGTAGTCTAAATCGGGAATCGGGGCTAGTGCTCAGTGCTATGCTCAGCAGTGAGTACTTTCCCTTCTTCCTCAGTCAGGTCGCCCTGCAGAGGCCGCTATGTCTGGCTAGCAGATGGCTGTGGCCTCCCTCTTCCAGAAGTCCCAGGTTGTGAAGCTGGAGCTATGGGTGGGGCCCATGTTATGATTTTCCTCTTGGGTGGAGCCTACTTGGCAGAACACTTTCTCCTACTGCCGCTTCTCTCACTCAGTGTTTGTGCCGATGACCTGTAAAGGAAGTAATAACTGACATAACAGAGAGGGACAGGCTTGTTGAGATGCTCCTCAGAGACCTGAAACAGAAACCATTCCAAAGAACTTACTGTGTCTTTCCCACCAGGACAGGGGATGTACACCCACGCTGCAGTTACTAACGGTTAGACTGCGCAACCCTATTGAGCATTTACACAAGGAACCACCCGGCTTCTTTCTGTGAGTGCTCCCCAGAATGAGTAAGGGCTTACACAACCTAGCCTTCACTTTGTGACAGTGACAAATGGGAGGAATGGAGACAAGAAAATGGGTAGCTCTATGAAATGTTACTGCATAGGGGATAAGGCAGAGTAGTTAACACAGTAACCTTCTTAGGGACTGTGTCCCTCAAACACCAGGCTGGAGCCTTGGTACTAATCGAGTTAAACAACACAGACAAGGGTATGTACCCACACTTCTCACGGCTGAGATCATACAATCCACCCCTCACCCCAGCCAGATTCTGACCTAGATTTAATTAAATAAGACAGCAAAGGAGATGCCTGTGTCTATAGCTGCATGCACATATCACTCATGGGACTTCATCTGCATGTGCCAAGAGAGCATTCATTTTTAAATCTGACACCCCTGACCCCGCTCAGCCCCTGCTCCCAGCCCATACTATTGCAAAGCCCCACATCTGGAGGAAAACAATTTTGGGAAGTAGCAAACAGAGGCAAGTATTGAAATACCTAATGCCAAAGAAAGAAATATTTCAGTTAAAATACAAAGAACTCCACCACAAAGGAAATTGTGTGTGATTCAGATACAGACAAAACCAAAAATTGTAACAAACCACTGCAAATTCTTAGTACCGGTGAAAGAGCAATAGACTCTGGTTTCTAGGCATATACTTTAAAACCAGTAAATGGAGCTCAGGAAGCAAGATAACATGATAGTTGTTATTGTTTTAGGGCTGTGTGTTTCCACATTGTAAGGATGCCTCCTGCATTACTGAACCAGATGCTCCTAGAATTGTGAGAAAACGTGTTGGTCCTTTCTGGGCACACAGAGGGAATTGTGAGAAGACACTGGAGGACTAGCAGCACCCATGTGGACCTAGCCTACATCCACACTATAGAGTAGTCATAGTAGCTGCTGAGTTGGGCTCACAAGAGCTTTAGCCTACACACTCTGACAGGCCAGGCAACTCTAGTGAAAAATTCCACCACACTTTTGTGTGTGGACAGGACTCAAGTTAGGGGCACTCAAATTATTACTCGAGTTAACTGTGCAGTGAAGACAAGCGCCAAGAGGGAGGACAGTAGGGAAGTGCAGATCTAAAGGGAGGAACAGTAGAGCAGCTCGGCCCTGTCCTGTCCTTCCTGATCATTTTTAGTCCTTCCGCTCTCACCCCAGCAAATTCCCTTTGCGCCACAAAGCCAATGAACTCAGTAGTACCTGGGTCAGGTTGGGGCCGGACATGGGATTCCTGCCAGTCTCCCACGACAAATGATCTCAGCAACATGATATGTTCCCTGCTACATTCCTGCAACTGCCACCCACTCCCCAAGAGACATTCCAGGACCAAAGCACACCGCCAGCGAAAGGAGCTGTCGGTGCAATTGCTTTCTGGGTTTCACAACCACCTGTCACAGCAACTTTGAACTCTATCTACTCTTTGTGTGCAAACGCATTGTGTGCCTGAGAATCTGGCATGCCTCTGTGCATGTTGGTGTGTCTCTATGTACGCGTGTGCTGTGGCGTGTATGTGTCTGAGTGAATGGGTGTGTTATGTGTCTGTGTGAGTGAGCGTGTTGTGCCATGTGTGTGTTGTTTCTGGTCACTCTGTATATCTGATGGGCATGGGAAATTCCTGCTGGACTCTGGCAACATGTCCCTCCCTTGGCTAATTTTTAATGGCAAAGGTTTCGTAATCACCCTCTGAGCTTGAGGAGCGGGAATTCCTGGGAAGTAATTGGCTTTGTCGGTCTGTTGAGCGCACTCGGCCTTGATCTCTTCAATTACTGCATGCATGTACCTTCTCTCACATTGACATGCCACTAAGGGGAAGCCTGCCAGCTCAGGGAATGGATGCATGTGTTCAAAAGGCACGACTGTCCTGGGAACTAATCCAGTGCATGAGACAAGAGGCAATGCTAGCAAGGGGATGCCAGTCCCAGCTCAGCAGTTGCCAGGTGGCTAGTGACAGTGTATGGGCTCTGCTAGCCACGCAAGAAGTGGCTTGATGGCTATTGCGACATGACGCGTTTCCGCCAGCATCCTTATGCAGTGCTTGTATAGGATGGGCCATCAGTAAATCTTGTTCTGTTTCGTCCACACCACTCAGCTCACATTCAGTGGAATTGGGCCTTCACCATTTGCCATGACTGATATATTATGGGCTTTATTCTCATTTAGACCAAAGCCTCATTTCCACTAGACAGCATGGATAGTGTAGCGCTATACTGGCAAACCCTCCTAGTGGAGACGTAGCTTATACCAGACTTTGCCTGTGCAGCTTAAACCAATTCCCTGAACAAAAACGGTTGTGGAGTTTTTTTGCCTGCACACCCACATCTCCACAGGGACTATTTCTGGCATAGCTGTGTTGGTTAGCGGGGTGATTTTTTTCACACTCCTAACAGACAGCTATGCTGGCAAAACTTATAAGTGTAGACCAGGCCTAAGGCTCCTTTCCGCTGCTCTGGTAATGGAAAGAGTGGGTGTAAATGACGTTTAAGCACATTTGAAGGCCCCTTTACACTGCCAGAGCCACATGAAGGGGCCTTAGTATCAATGGGAATCAGGCCAAATGTGTTTTATGTCAAATGATACATTAAATATCACTAGAAATATGGTGCAGGGCACACTAAGTGGATATACATCTGAACCTCATGTTGATGGATACAGAGCATTCATTATGGTCTAATAGCATCTCTCTGTTCTCCTTATCGCCTCTGCCTTTATCGTCCTCACCTTCCGTCATCACATCACCTTCTTCACCCTCTGTGCATGTCAAACATCCTCAGCTCCATCCCCATTGCCTCACCCTCCTGTGAACTCTTTGATACCATCTTTCTCTATGAGGCCTTTGGGTCCATCCCCAATTCGCCGTTTGCACCGGGGCCTGTTGTCTGTCCTCTGATTGCCATCAACAGATATCTGGTTATTCCCTCCCAGCCATCTCATGGCTATACAGGCTGGAGTTCACTGCATGCAACTCTGACTCCCTCGGTTCCTTTAATTGCAGTCAGCATTCCCCAAGCAGTAGGGACAAGGGGCTCGTAAATAGTGCTGACATTCTGAGGGAGTCTCCCGGCTAGTAATGGACTGAACTTTCCAGCTGCAGTTCCAAACAAGAAATTAAAAAGCACTGTGACCTCTGTCAAGGGCACGGGCAACCCCTGGCAACATAAACATGGTCTCCCAGCGTAACTCCATCCTCTGCAGACACTGAGCTGACAGAGACTGGCTGTTTTGCATTGGAGTTGGGATGGCCAGGCCAGACATCTTCTTGAAAGTCTGTGTTAGGAGAACTAAAGACAACATCACAGCCTGTAAATCAGGCCTGGGCCAGAGGTTTGCCCTGGCTGAATTCTCCATAGACCCCTTATCAGAACAAGTTGACATCACCCATGTTAAGGGAGGGGCAGAGAGCAGGGAGCGCTGCCAAGCGACCTCAGATTAAGATAAGAGTGTAGGCAAAGCAGACCTGGCTCTCTTGAAAGCCTCCAGAACCCACTGATATGCAGGCCTGGTCACCACCATCCCACTGCTCTGGGGAGCCTGCCCACCCACCTGAAGCTTAAAGAACCCTGGGGTCTTCTGGCTCTGGGCGTGCTGGATTTCTAAAAATTGTTTCAGGCTCATGCAGCCTCCTTCACGGGACTGCAGATTAATCGTGCAAGCAAAGAGTTGACAAATGTAGGCATCTGAGAGCAGAATGAGAAGGGGGATCTCTAGGCCCAGACTCCCTCGGCCGATCCCCTCCTGCATTGGATTAGCAGAGAAACATCACTTACCCCGGAGTGCTGCACAGAGCTCAGAATAGCTACATAAAAATGGAACCTTTCCCGACAGCTGCTCTTTTGGCAGAGTTTCCAAGGGCTGCTATCCGAGGTCCACTCTTACAGGAGCAAATAGGTACTACGGATGCCTCCATGATCTGGAACGTTGTGTGGTGTATGTTAACTCCAATCTTACACCTCTTCTCGGGGCCAGGGGCCAATGATAGGAGTGCAGAATGACTACAATTAAGGGCACATCCCTGAGTATTCCAGTCTCAGCCTTCCCCAGCAAGAGGTGCTGTAGGGAATGATGAAGAAGTGCAGAACGCTCCCATCTATTCCAGTGCTTGCATCATCCGGCAAGAAGAACCATGGTGAATGATGCAGGAACACTGAGAGCTCCCGACTACCTTAGCTCCCAGAGGGAGGCACTCTAGGGAACCGAGCAGAAGGGCAGGAAGTTCTCTGCACCCCAGTCCCAGCCGCTCCCAAGAGGACAAGCTGTAGAGAATGGGGCAGAAGCCCTGGCTGTTGGGGGAGCTCTCAGAAGGAGGTGTGGCAGAGCAAGGAGTTGTTTCAGCTTCCACTTAAAATCTTTGGCCTGGACTGGCCAGTGTGATGACCTCACCGCCTATTGTGCCATTTGCTTCTGTGTGTGGGAACCCAGTGTGCGGGGCATCTCCTCATCTCCCCCCTGGGCCCAGATACTCACAAAGTTTGAAATTAAGACCTAATTATGTGGCCTTTTTCTCCCTCTTTACAATGTGCCATTCAACAGGCCTGATGGCTTAACCAGGTCAGGCTGCTGCCTCTCTACCTTCCCTCCACCCTCCCTTTTGTCCCCAAAGAAATGGCCATGGGGCCTAATGAAAAATAAACAGTCCGCAAGCTTTATCCTCAGCAAATGAAATGGCAGTGTTTACAAATAGGGATTACAATGTATAGCTCTCACTTCCCCCAAAACTCTTCTGCTTCCTTCAGCCACCCCCTCTGGAAACAAGGAGCCATTCAGATATCCAGAGGGTCCCCCATGCCTGGCAGTGGTGCCGGCTTCAGAACTTTCCCGTCAGCTCCCCTGTGGGCCACACAGTCATTTTTAAAACAGGTTTTTCTTGTGCCTCTGATTCACTGTAGTAGGACCCGGGAGAAAGCTAGGCAGCACAGTGGGTTTCTGCTCCCATTCTGTCCCTCTGGACACATGGGCTCTATAGTTCTTCAGGATCACAAGTGAAATGAGTTGGCTTGCTCCGTTTGGTCTCCAATAAATATAGCTCCATATCACAAAACAGCTGGGACACTTGGTTTTCTTGAAAGCTGAAGACCAGGAGTGGAATAAGCACGCAGATACTATGGTGGTGAGTGCAGTATAAGATCCTATACAGAATAGAGTAGAATAGAATAGAATAGCAGGGGGCTACACATCAGAAGTGAGGGGCATTGGCAGAGCTGTGTGTTGGGAGCCCAGGACTAAATAATGGGGGTCTGTGGGTCAATAGTGAGGGGCACCAGCAGAGCTGTGGGGGTGGGGAAATAACAGGGGATGTCCAAGGTCAGGACTGAGGTGCATTGGCAGGTCAGCATAGGGTTGAGGTCTAGAACAGAAGGGGCTACAGGTCAGGCCTGAGAGACATTGACAAAACGTTGTAAGGGACACTTGTCCTCACCATGCCTATATGTAGCCAGCACCGTCGGTCCCTCACTTTTTCTGTACAGTAACAGTCAGCCTATAAAAGAAGATTTCCAACTGCAAAGCTTGGTCACTGGAGAGGGGAATGTAACTTAGGTGAGACACATACTGTAGGGTGTCACTAGAAGAGAAGTTTGGACTGGAGAAACAAAAAGTGGTGGCACTCTCACAAGAACAAGAAAGCCTCTTTACTCCGTGTAAACCATGGTTCTTGCTGTTAGGTGAAGATTGTCTAGGGATGGAGAAATACAGGGTCCCTCTAGGGCAGAAACGGGGCTGGGGGCAGCAGCAGAGACAGGCCTCTGCAGGGCAGGGCTGGGGGTGCCTTAGCAGGGGGGTGGTTAGAAATGCCCCCAGCCTGGAGTTGGAAGTTGTGCGAGGGATTCACAGCACAGTGCTTAAGAACAGATAAGTGGTCAAAAGGTCTAGCCCTGCTAATCCCATTTCCCTTCAATAGCTCTAAATCCATCACTTAAAAATTCAGCATCTCTGTGCTGAAGAGCTGGGTGGCCTGAGGGATGAATGAAGCACTTCACCCCTGGACAGCAGGGAGGCTGCAGACCCCAGGGCAGCAAAGGTCTCTGAGTGTCAGCACATAGCTGGGCTGTAATTTACACACATGTGCTCCCATTAGCAACCTCAGGTGGGGTCCAGCACTAAGGCTTAGTCTCCTTCCACCCTGGTTCCAGTAGAGGACTTTTGGAGGCAGCGGTGGGTGTGTTTGGCTGCTGGAGAGAGGTGACTATACTCAGAGCTGTGCCACATTTTTCCCATGGATGTTGTGGGTCTAATTTCCTGCCTGTCACAATAGACCTCAGGCCTTCTCACTTGCTGCCTTTTTGTGTAAAATATATGGGACAACATGGCAGATCTGTCTGAATGATCTGAAACTGGCCTGCTTCCCTACGGAATTCTCATAAATAGGATGGACACAATGGGCCAAATACATCCTTGCTGTAAATCCATTGACTTCAGGAGTCTTGCAACAAGGATAATTTGGTCCAGCATATTTAAAATGCTGTCTATAAATGAATGCCCAAGAGTCCAGCAAAGGTCACTTAGTGAGTAGACAGGCCTCTTTAACTGAATGGCCAACACGTTTAATACTGGAACCTTGGGGCTACTTTAAAAATGATCACATGATGCACTAGTATGATTGACTTATTAAGCGTCAGTAGTAGCATTTGCCATAGGAGTCACCAAATCCTGCCCCTCCAGCTGCACAGAGCTGCGCTCCACTAGGCGAGACACAACCGTCTCAGCAGTATCTACCTCCTGAGGGAATGAACAGCTGTGGGGGGAGGCCTCAGGGGCAAAGATGCCGGTTTCATACTAATGCTCCCAGTGATAAAATCAGCAGGGTAGAGAAATACAGAGAGTGCCTGGCCTATGGGCAGAGCCGTCTCTAACCCCTCAATCACTTATCATACCCTGCACTTTTAGCACCTTCCAGCTATGGCTCTTGGGGCATCACTCCCCCCAGCCCTCTCCTCCCCTCCATTTCAGCTGAGGTCTATGTCTCCATAGTCTCCGACTACCACAAAGCCAGTGCCCAGATCTGTGCAGTCAGAAGGCCTGGCCCGGCTCAGCAAGGAGGGAGTGCTGACCCTGTGTGTTCTTCCAGATCCCTCCCTTATCCACTCCTCCACTCAGTAATATCCCCACTTCTATCAGCCATTTGGGAGCTGACGTTCTTCGTGAGACTGATAGTGTGCAGTGAAGGGATTATCTCCCCTCTCCCTGGAATCATCAGAGAGCTCTCAGCTCTGGCCCCCAGCGATTCCGCTGCATACATGGCACATTCTCAGAGCGCCAGAGCCTCTGAATCAATGTCGTTCCATTGACGTCAATGGACCATGCCGATTTACACCAGCTGGGGATCTGGCCCATTGACTTCAATGGAGCTATGCTGATTTACACCAGTTGGGAATCTGATCCTGGGAGTTTGCTTTCGAGATTCCATTCCCCCCTCCAAGCAGTCAGGCATTTCCCTTCCCTGGGGATATTAAAATCAATGTCCAGGAAGTGATCAAAGTCCAGTTTGCCTGAGCTGGGACCATGAATACACACAAGGAAAGTGCTCACACCAATGGCACTGGAACTGGTGGGGGCGAGAGGGCCATGCTCCTCCACTTTTTAACATGGGCATAGTTTGGGGAGCAAGGGGCTCCATGCCTGCCTGAGGCTTGCAGTTTGGGGGGACAATGCCTCCCCCTACCCCTCATATTATGCCCATGTTAAAAAGTGAGGGGGCATGGCTCCCTGCCCCCTCCGCTCCCCCCCAGTTCTGGCACTGATGGCACCTCCCCACTTCTACAAAGGTTCTGGTGCCCTTGGCTCGCACACTCATTATTTCCTCCGACCAGGTGGCAGGACAGGGAGGCTTGCAAGCCAGCTATCACTAACTCACTCCCCCAGGAGCGGGCAGCTCACTGAACACCGCATCACTCCCCAGGCCTACTTTGAAGGATGCACACCAATGGCTTCTCCCTTCACGTTCTTTATCTTGTGGATTTGATTTGGCTGTGTCCCTGTATAGGTGGGGAACCCACAGGACAGGGAAAGAGCTAAGAATTTCTCAAGCGGATGCCAAAAGCCAGGTTCCTAAGTCCTGCAGTGCCCCTGTGCTCCACTAAGTGCTAGCTCCCTGGCCTCTCTTGCTCTTCCCAGGGGGAGAAGCCAAACTCTCTTGTCAAGCCTGACCTGCAGCCAAAATCTCCCTCCCCTGCAGAGAGCTGGGCAGCTTGGAGCCATAGTGCACTCCTCCACTTCCTCCTCCTTACCCTGTACTGGACAGAGAGGATCCTGGTATTTCCCTGATTTCTGTCCCCAGAGCCCTCCCTGTCAAGTGTTAATTAACCCCCAGGGGATAGGTGGAGGGGAGGAACAGAGGATGGGACATGAGGAGACCTCTGCTTATCTCTCATCTGGGGAATTTGTCACTTCTGCTCAGCTTAGCTGCCCGGAATGAGCCCGTCACAGAGACCCTGTCTGGTCTGCCCTGCTGACAAAGTCACAAGAGATGCCGAGTGCAGCAGGAGATCAAGGCAGGGTCTGGGAAAGGGTTTAAGCCCATTCTCCCTGCTCTGCTCCCCAGAGAAAGCGGTTGTCGTCTGCACAGCGGGAAAGGACAGCACAGAGCTCGAGCTCCTGCAGCCTCTCAGCCATGGCCTCTCACCACAGCCTCTACCTTCCCTGGCCAATCAAAGGGGCAAGCAGGTTCAGGCAGCACAGAGTTTATGGCTGGAGACATCATCCTTTCAGAAAGGATGCAGCCGGGACATACCAAGGTTCACTTGTGTCTAATCACCACCAGCAGGTTCCCAGCCCAGCCACTCCACCCAGAGGGGATCACAAAGAAAAGGCAGCCCTCTGGCTTGGGAACTTAACAGTGAACTGGAATCATTTCTTGACGTGCATCTACAGACACTAGGGATCCCTTCTTCACTGAGGGCAGACAGGCTTCTCCACCCTCTCTTCCTTCCCCATACTTCCTCTCCTGCTCTCATCCTGCAAGGTACTGACCAGCTCTGAAACCCAAGCCCCTTATTCAGGTGCCTCTCTATGGATTTAGATAGCTAATTTTAAGATCCAGGTCTGAACATTTTTGGCCTGTGGCTCAGTTTCCCCATTTGTAAAGGCTAATGAAACTATACCTGCCTGTCAGGGGCACTGGGAAGGCTAGTTAATGTTTGCATGGTGCTTTTCACATGTAATCACACTATCTACTAGAAGTGTCAAGTATCACTCGTAGAATGCCGTTCAGTTGTCATGATGGGTTTATGCAATGCCATACATGCTGGATAAATAAATAATAATAATAATAATTAATATAATAATTTGGGCCAAGATTCTCCAAAGTGACTGGTGATTTGTGGAGCTTCTGTCTTTGGGTATCCAACTTGAGCCATCTCTAAAGGGCCTGGATAGTCATAATGTGCTGAGCACGCACCTATGTGTAAATGATTGCCCCATGTGCCAGGCAACAGTGGTTCAGGCCCAATCCAGGTGTGTGGAAAAACAAACAGTGGATGTATAAACAGGGAAATCTCAAACAGGAGTAGAGCAGTTATTTTACCTCCGTATTTGGCACTGGTGCAACCACTGATGAAATACAGTGTTCAGTTCTGATGTCCACGATGCAAGAAGGATGCTGATAAATTTGAGAGTGTTCAGAGAAGAACCAGGAGAATGATTAAAAGATTAGAAAACAGGCCTTATAGTGATAGACTCAAGGAGTCCAAATCTGTTTATCTCAACAAAGAGAAGGTTAAGGGGTAATTTAATCACCATTTATAAATACATTGGGAACAAAAGTTTGATAATAGAGGGCTCTTTAATCTAGCAGAGAACGGTATCACATGATCCCATGGCTGGAAGTTGAAGCTAGACAAATTCAGACTGGAAATAAGGCGTACATTTTTAACTTCTAGTGTAGACCTGGCTTTAGGCTGTAATGGCCAGATGTCCAGAAGTGCTCAGTTTCCATTGAAAAAAATGGAGAATCTCCTCCCCCAGGGCAATCACAGCAGCAGCTGCCGGATGTTGAGCACTGTGGAAAATCTGGCCATGAGCATCTCAGGGCAGAGGTCTGGTAAGCCCCAGGCAGAGCTGGGCCGTTGCAGGACAAATCATTGATTATAATGAACGAATAAGTCTTTCCCACCTCAATCTCCAGTTATCCTGTTGCATTAATATGGTGGGCTGAGTGTGATTCTGGTTTCAGTCCAGCAGCCGCCCTCAGCAGATGTGTGGGCAATACGCCCCTTCCAAGCCCAGTCCATCAAGGACCCTCTCTACTCCATGGGCATGTTCTTCAGACCCTACTGTGCTGTGCTTCTCCCTCTCCTAAAATATATACACACTCCTTCCCCGGGCCTTCAGGGCACTGCTGTTGGAGCCTTTTCCATGCTGCAGGCCGGCTGGTACATGGAAGTCCTGGCTCTTCCCCAGGTGCAGCGTCTCCTCTTGCCATCAGTGATGTCAAATCACTGAGTTGATTGATGAAGATGAGCCCTTAGGGAGGTGGGAGGAACAGAGCCTGGCACAACTCACAGCCAAAGCCCGATCTGATTTGGCCTCTTCAGTGTCACCACAGAGAGCAGAGCTCCTGCTTTTCTTCATCTTTCAAGTTTATTTTAAACCAAAACCCCATGATCCAAACAAATGCCCCTGCCTGGAAATCCAGGGCTCAGACTGGCTACAGGGGCTGGGAGAAGCCAGGAACCAGGGAGGTGCCTACTAGTTCCTGATGGTTTTCTCTCCAGCAACACTGATGGCACTGAAGTCCTGCCATCCACAATGACAGGAGGGAGGGTCATGTTACTATGATGCTGAGGCCCTAGGAACTGGGGGAATAAAATTGGGAGAAGGAGAAATATGGGGGATCTCAGAGGCCAAAACCTATCCCTGCCCCCCACCAACAAAAAATTCTGAGTAGTGCAAACACTGAGGATCTAAGTGAAAGTCCCAAGACAGAGGAGCAGAGTTCCACCCAGCGTGACTCATCGGTTTCAGAGGAGGACACAGCGCTAAGCTGGCAGAGCCAGCCTGCCGCTTACTGTGCTGTGACATCAGCTTTCAGGTGTGAAGCCTCTTTGGGACAGTTCTGACTGGGTTTGAAAAAATCCACCTACTTTGCCTGTCCCAAACCCCAGGCCTTGGCAGCTGCGCTGGACAGCCGCGTGACTGAAAACGTACAATTTAAACCAGCTCAGAAAGGCCAGACTCTCACCGCTGGAGCCCCAGCTTGGCTCTCAAGGCGTCCAGGATTTACAAGGGGTTTTGAAACCGATTCATGACTTATGATCAGAGTCAGCGCTAGGCATAAACAGACTAAGCAATTGGTTAGGGCCCAAGCAGCTCAAGGGGGCCCTTATTCATTATTAGTATGTGTTGGGTGGGGCAAAAATATCCCTGCTTAGAGCCCCCAGTGGGCTACCATCAGCACAGCTTGAGGCTTTATGATTTCAAGAGAAGGCTGTGTGTGTTTGTGTGAGAGAAGAGATGTGGGAATAGGGGAGGGAGGGATGTGTGATTGAAGGGAATGAGGTTAGGGGATGTAAGGGGTCTGTGTGTTAGAGCAGAAGGTGACCGGGGCGTGCTAAGAGGAGTTGGAATGGGGGGAGATGCGGGGGGTGAGCTAAAGATGAGGGGGGTCCAGAGGGGAGCAGGGAGGCAGGATATATGTGTGATAGTGCCTGGGAATGAAGGGAGGTGAACAGATAAGAGTGGGGGAAGCAAGGTGTGGATTGGTAGGGGTGAGAGAGACCACGCATTGTTAGCTTGTACGTGCAAAGGAGAACTGGAGACATGTTCATATTCCTTCATCTGTCCATCTATCCTGAGCCCCAGAAACCTTGTACCTTTGTAAACCCCCTCACCAAGGGAAAGTATTTCACAAGATCACACTTGGCAAAACTGACTTTCCTGGAAAACTAGGCCCTTGCGTCGCCGTGTGTTTGTTTTGCTGCAGATTCTGGTTTCAGTCCAGCAGCAGCACTATGGATTTCCTAGGCAAGGAAATGCAAATGGCCAGAGCAACATTAACACTGAGATTTGGTGTTTTGCTTACAGAGAGCAGAAATGCCGCGCCTTTGGTAAAGGAGGTGGAGATTGTGGGGACTCTATCTACAATGCAGAAGGCAGAGCATATGGGGACTCTATCTACAATGCGGAAGGCAGAGTAAGGCCTCCAGGCAGGACTTGAGTGTTACAAAAGGACATTACACTTCCAGACAAGCAAGCTGGAAATCACTTCCATTGTTACTTACCCAACAAATCCCAAGTGAAGACTTTTGCATTTCCCATGCAAGAGATGGTGCTGTCTCTCATGCCTAGGACTTGGGACCTGGATGGCCAATGGAGAGGCCTCTCTCTGGAGCCTGCCAATATCACTTCTGTGGCGGCTGGAAGGGGCTGGGGTGTGAAATGCTCCCTTTCACTAGGAGCTAAGCCCATTGCCGGCCAACGCTCCCAGCTGTGGAGTGTGATGAGAGTGAAATTGGAGAAAGAGGATCACTTTACAGGAGGACCCTAGAGTGGTGTGGGACCAGAGCTTCAGGAATGCAGGACTGGGGCTGGCTGCTGGGAGACAAACAGCAGAGCCACAGCATTAAGGCTGGCTTCTCATCATGTCTAACAATGCTGCCCATCCGCACAGTGTCTGGACACCTTCCGCATAAAATCAATAGCAATAGCAATGTCCCTAGTAGACTTCATGGAGTCTCTGGCACGTCTCCCCTTTTGGGTTAAAAGCTCTGTTACTTACAGTTCTGCCTACTTGCCTCATCATTTATATCTAATGAAACGTTGCTCCCCTGGCTCCACACTCTGCCAGCTGCTGCTATTGCTAGATGACTCATCCCACCAGAGCTGCTCACCCAGAAACATGGCGGTGACATCCTCTCACTCCTTCTTCATGCATCAAGAGCCAAATTCTAACCCTGGGCTCCTCCAGTGGAATCCAGGTTGTGGTTGCCCAGTGGCAGAAAGTCTCGTCAGAAGTGAGTGGCAGTGGTACATACTGCTCATAAGCCCTGCCTCACCTGGTGCTCAGAAAGTGGGCAGAGCTGGCCAGGGAGTTGGCAGGGCCAGGGCATAGGGAAGATGTAACATAAAGTCATCCACCCGTCTCTGGAGGTGAATCACCCTCTGTGAAAATGATGCTGTGAGTGACTCAAGCCACAAACCTAGCGGTCAATAACAACTCAAGCACATAAATGTAGCATGGGCCTGAATGGAGTGTCCTGCGTAGAAGTGCTATCATACACCAGCATCTGGAGACAATTGTAACAGGCCTATTAGAAATGCCATGGACAGAGCGAAACACATCCTCTGTCAGGCCTAGTTTGGAGGCTCTCATTTCTGACATAAAAGGTTGCCATAAAGAGGGGAGCGATTGATTGTTCTCCACACCCACCAGGGGTAGGACAATATGTAATCAGATTAGTTTGCAGCAAGGGAGATTTAGGTTAGAGATTAGGAAAGGCTTTCTAACTATAACGATAGATAAGCTCTGGAACAGGCTACCTCAGGAGGTTGTAGAATCCCTGTTCTTGGAGGTTTTCAAGAACAGGTTTGACAAACAGCTGTGAGGGA
Source organism: Lepidochelys olivacea (assembly GCF_965140295.1). Lineage (NCBI taxonomy): Eukaryota > Metazoa > Chordata > Testudines > Cheloniidae > Lepidochelys > Lepidochelys olivacea. The sequence continues at coordinate 149,027,749 of NC_140413.1, read as the reverse complement.
TGCTCTAGGTATACTTGGTCCTGCCTTAGCCTGGGGGATGGATTAAATGAACTTCTGAGGTCCCTTCCAGCCCGACATTTCTATGAGGCTTGCAAATTCAAGGGAAGCTGCAGGCCATCAGCTGTAGCAGCCTGTCAGCTATATACAGCACTGAGGCCGAGCACACACTACCCTCCACTCCAGGGCCAAAGATTGCAGCTGGAGAGGTGAGAAAGAAAAAGCATTCTACTGAACCCACAAAGGACCCCAGCCCTGATACTGGGAAGCAGATTTTCTGAGCATAGGTGGCCCCACAAAAGGGCCAAATGGATTGGGCTCTGAGACAAAGACATAGATTTGCAAGTGACTCAGAGAGTTGTGCCTCCCAATGAAGGGGAAACCAAAAGGAACAGACATCAGAGGACATGGATAAGAGGGAAGGTCCTCTCATGGATTAGTGACTGGTTAAAAGGGTAGGAATAAATGGTCAGTGTTCAGAACAGAGAGAGGTAAATAGTGGTGCCCCCCAGGGATCTGTACTGGAACCAGTCCTATTCAACATATTCATAAATGATCTGGAAAAAGGGGTAAACAGTGAGGTGGCAAAATTTGCAGATGATACAAAACTACTCAAGATAGTTAAGTCCCAAGCAGACTGCGAAGAGCTACAAAAGGATCTCTCAAAACTGGGTAATGGAGCAACAAAATGGCAGATGAAATTCAATGTTGATAAATGCAAAGTAATGCACATTGGAAAACATAATCTGAATTATACATATAAAATGATGGGGTCTTAAATTAGTTGTTACCACTCAAGAAAGAGATCTTGGAGTCATTGTGTATAGTTCTCTGAAAACATCCACTCAATGTACAGTGGCAGTCAACAAAGCAAACAGAATGTTGGCAATCATTAAGAAAGGGATAGATAATAAGACAGAAAATATCATATTGCCTCTATATAAATCCATGGTACACCCACATCTTGAATACTGCGTGCAGATGTAGTTGCCCCATCTCAAAAAAGATATACTGGAATTGGAAAAGGTTCAGAAGAGGACAACAAAAATGATTAGGGGTATGGAACAGTTTCCATGTGAGAAGAGATTAATAAGACTGGGACTTTTCAACTTGGAAAAGAGACAATTAAGGGGGGATATGATAGAGATCTATAAAATCATGACCGGTGTGGAGAAAGGAAATAAGGAAGTGTTATTTACTCCTTCTCATAACACAAGAACTAGGGGTCATCAAATGAAATTAATAGGCTGCAGGTTTAAAACAAACAAAAGGAAGTATTTTTTCACCAACACACAGTCAACCTGTGGAACTCTTTGCCAGAGAATGTTGTAAGGGCCCACACTATAACAGGGTTAAAAAAAGAACTAGATAAATTCATGAAGGATGGCTCCATCAATGGCTATTAGCCAGAATGGGCAGGGGTGGTGTCCCTAGCCTCTGGTTGCCAGAAGCTGTGAATGAGTGACAGGATGGATCACTTGATGATTACCTGTTCTGTTCATTCCCTCTGGGGCACCTGGCATTGGCCACTGTCGGAAGACAGGATACTGGGCTAGATGGACCTTTGGTCTGACCCAGTATGGCCATTCTTATGTTCTTATGGACAAAGGGCAAAGGTGATGCTATAGAGAAGATAGAAAAACAGATCTCCACAGAGGAAAACTGCCTCAAAGTGCTTCTCAAGACCCGAAGCTATTGTATTCTGTTATACTCTATTCTAGGCAGAAAAGGTAGCAACACCTCTAGTTAAGCTTGCCCAACATTTTCCATTATAAGTCCCTGTTTTCTGCTCCTTATAACTTTGCCAAACTTTAATCATCCAGGCTGAAATTTTCCATATTGGGTGTTTGTCACAGACTGACTTGTTTTTACATTGCAGTTAAAATAGTTCAGTGATTTCTCAGAATGAGATTAGGTGAAAGTGTGTTGTTTTTACCTATGTTAAAAAAATTCTTACCGCTGTTTCATTGAGAAGCTCTACTTTTGGAGCAAGGGCTTGAAATTTGGCAAGATGTCACCCTTGTGTCAGAGATGTGCCTTTTGCGGTCCCTGTGACACTTTGGCCAAATTTGGTCAAGTTATAAACCTCTAAAAATCTTAGTTCACACATGCTCAGTAGAGACCTCTTAGAATTTGGCAATGACACTCTGAACAGCCGCACTGAGCGTGCTATATCCCCTTGCAGCTCCTACATGACAATCTGAACTACAGCTCCGATGAGGCTCTGTGGCAGGATATCCAAATCAAAATATTTGGGGTTTGGGTGTTTGGTTTTTCAATGAAAAATCAACATTTTCTGCAGAAAGTAGACACTTTTTGTGAAAAACTTAATTAAGCTGAAAATGCAATTCGCCACTGAAAAACAATGTGGACCAAAACTTTTCAACCAGCCTTATTTGCCTTCCAACTTCTGCAACAAATGAGGCAGAGGTCCTACAGACAATAGACTCCTTCACTGCACAACTCCGATTCATCCCTAGAACGTGGTGCATCCTGTGCACTGAATGTTGTGAAGGCCAAAACTATAATGGGGTTCAAAAAAGAATAACTTCGTGGAGGACAGGTCCATCAGTGGCTATTAGCCAGCATAGTCAGGGATGCAACCCCATACTCTGGGTGTCCCTAGTCGCTGCTTGCCAGAAGCTGGGAGTAGACGACAGGGGGTGGATCACTCCATGATTGCCTGTTCTGTTCACTCCCTCCGGGGCACCTGGCATTGGCTACTGTTGGAAGACAGGATACTGGGCTGGATGGACCATTGGTCTGCCCCAGTGTGGCCGTTCTTAATGAATCAAGGGTCCTGTTGAAAAAATAATATGTGTCCCTATAATTAAAGACTGTATCAGAATGTATACATGCAAGGGGGCCAAACTAAGGTTGCACAGGCAGCTTTAATTCTAGCATTTCCTGACTTCTGAGTGCTTGGCTTTGCAACCTTAATCATTTTTTTTAATGTAGGATTTGGGGGATTCTATGTAGGTTCTTATACAGCACTCATCACCACGGTATCTGAGCTAGTATTTATTCTGCCTCATGAAGTCAGAGGCCTTGAATGGCCATACTGTCCAGCACTTGGGGCAGGAATGGGACAATAGGAGACAATGATATCGTTAACCCACCTTTGCACTTCCCATATTCTTGCATAGACAGGGGCCTGGCTGGCTTGCAGTGTAAGTCAGAGCAGCTTCCAGGTTGCTATAACTTGTCATCTGCTTCCTATGTCTGTCTATGGACTCTGGGAAGCAGAAACTGAAATAGCACCATCTTCTTAGCCACACACTCCCCTACCCCCCCCACCTATACCAGAGCCAGGAGCAGAGCTATCATACAGCTCTGATGCCCGCTCTCTGCCTCCCAGGGAGCCCACCTGCACAAAGGGGTATTCTCAGGGGCCAGTTCCACTCCCTTTAAGAGCAGGACCCTCTTAGTGTAACTGCAAACCAGGCCCATAGACTCTTTTGGATCTCAAGAGCCCTCCAGCGGGCCATTTAGTCTCCTGTCCTGCGTCATTTAAAGATTGAGCCCATCGTCCTGAAAACAGTCCTGGCAGACGAGTGTCCAGTCTTGGCCCTGAGTGTGTCCTGGAATAAGGATTCCACGCGCTGCTCTGGCATCTTGTTCCATCCCTTTCCTTCTGATATAAAGGAAAGAATCCACCATCTAACATCTTTAGAGTCCCATGGAAGTGTGCCTGCCATCTCTCCATCTCAGATGAATGAGAGGGGACAGGGTTGAGAAGGGGGTATCACTTGCTTTTCTGATTTGGAAAAATCCTGGAAAGGCTGACACAGTAGCCAAGTTTTCCATGGAGCCAATGGCTGAGCCTGCTTCAGCCTCCATCAGCCTGTCACCTGGGGAGAGGGGGCAGATGTCAGCAGCTTTCGCACTAAGTCATGTGGCATCAGCTTTGAGAGCAGGGCAGAAGCAGCAGCCCCTTGTGCTTAAGCAGTGGGCACTCAGGCATCCTGATGGGAAGTGGCACATCAAAGTGGGATTTGTGTGGAGGTCCGGCAGGCTTCTCCTCTCATCTCTGCCGGGGGAGGGAAAGGCCAGTTTACCAGGTAATTTCCATACCTCTTGAGTCAGGAGCACACTACCTGCAGATCACTATGGCCAAGAGAGTTTGCTTGCCTCAGCCTTCTGCATTCAAGTGCCTGGCCTCCCCCTAAGTGAAGCATAGAGAGAATATGGCCTGGAGCTCTCTAAACCAATTAGGTCTGCCTATTAACACAGCAAATCCAGGCAACAGAGTGCACTGGACACGCCTCAGTCCCTAGAGGAGAAAGTCAGCGCAGTGAAGGCCCATGACACTGCCAAGAACTCTGTGGCCCACATCTTTCAGTCTGCTTGGGAATCATGTTTCATTGCTTCAGCCTTCTCTTCAGCAGACACAGAAAACATAAAACAGAGTGAAAATACAGCACTGACAATCCACTGTCCTTCTCCAATGCCTGTCCTGGTTGTTCCCCCTTTCCAGTCTGCGTCCCTGTTTCAAACTTCTCTCTGGGTCCTCCTCCCATCCCTCTCTCTCTCTAGATCTCTGTCTTGTTGTACAACATTCTCCACCAAAATATTTCCACAAGTAATTCCTGGTCTGTAGCTCAGTCATGAACACCTCATTGCACGTATGCTTGAAATGCAAATGATTGTGATTGGATATGTAGGTCATGTGGAATCCTTTTCTTGTCCCTGACTGGATAAGTGTAACCCTCAGAACAGTGCGATGCCAGATAATCAATTCAGAATTTGCTCCCTAACAGTATTTTCTAATACCTGTGATTACCCATTCCACAGATCGCGAATGCTAAAGAGCACAGCCAAAAGCAGGGCAGGGTGAGGTCACTAAATGAATAGCCGCAGATTCGCTCAGTTGTACTGATCACCTGCAGCTACCCATGTACGAGAACTGGGGGCAATTTTGGCAACAGCTGTGGTAGCACCCTGTTCCCCAGCAGGGTTGCACAGCCCTACAGGAAATATCACCCTGAACATACACTATAGCAGTAAGGAACTGGAGACTCCAGCATACACTACCCCCAATCCATCCTTTCCGAGGAATTCCTTTAAGGGTATAAACAAACAAACCAAAGCCCTTCCTCAAGCCCATCCCCAGTGCCCCAGCTGTGTTCGACTCCAGGAGAGATCATGTTGGAAAGCGTTTCTCAGGGTGACTGGGCTGCTTAGAGGCACTTAAAACAAAACAACCAAAGCCACTCAATTAGAGTTTGGGGCTTAGGCTGCCCTTTATCTCATGAAAAAAGGATTAAAGTTCTCTGATAATTTATAAAGCGCTTAAGAGTTTAAAGGGGAATTGAGCTTTTATCTGAACTATCAGATAACAGAAAGCACGCAAAGGCCACGCACAAGGCAGCTCCATGCTGCAGTCACTTCTACGGAGCAAAGAATTTTTGCCACCAGCGAGAAGATCTGACCCCCACTCCCACTGAACGTAATAACGAGACTCCCCTTGCCTCGCTTGTATTTGTAGCCATGCAACTATAGCGTGTCCCATCACCTCCAATATTCAGCCAAGTAACTCTCACTTGATACTTGGAAGGCTTTAAGCATTTGTTACTTAGTAGCTCAACTGCACTTGCTTCCTGAACTAACCCTTGTGTGTAACTCATGGTTAGGTCAAGATCAGTCACTCCTCCTGCGTGTGACACTGAGGACTTGTTCCACCACACCGTGTGCTGTCACTATTATTTTTTGAGTACTGACAATACATTCAATGCTGTGCAAATATATTAGGAAACACAGTCTGGGCCTCAGAGATCTTATCATTTTGTTCAACCTGTTTTTATTTGTTTGGTATTTCATTCAGCCAGTTAATATTTGAGTGGTTGAAATTGTCCTTCATTATTACCCTGGTAGATCTTGCTGCTTTTCCAGATCTCTCTCTTTCTGTTCACCATCAATGATGACCTCCCATGACAGCTACATTCTGGCAGAGCAATGATTCTGTCAACCAATAGTGGGAGGGCCAGGAGTGCAGGACGCAGAACTTTCACTGGCTCTGATCCTAGGCAGTGGAACTCACTCCCACAGGATACGAGAGATCATGGGCCTCACTGCCAGTGCTGGCCTCTGCCCAAGTGTGGATTTTGTCCAGCAGTAAACAAGATGCTCATGTCAGTAGCCCCAATGTGAATAAGTGTTGCACATTTGGCTCCTTTGTCACTAAAGCTAGCTGAATCTTCCACAAGGAGTAAGGCAATTGAAAATTGTCACCTCTTTCTCATTTCACAAACTGTCAGCGGAAAAGTCATGATGTTCATGAATAAATTAGTTACTCAGAATTATTTGCCGAATCATCATTTGTAGGAGGGATTTTTGTGGGCTTTCAAGGACAGGATGAGGCATGAAGGTTGGCTGGGGAGACTGTGGGGGCTATTTACAGGAGACAGTGAAGTCTAGTGGGTAGTTCACTGGTTTGGGAGACCTGGGCTGGAAATCCAGAAGTTAGCAAGCGGTTGTTAGAAAATCTCAGCATCAATGTCTCATCACAGGAAAGGTCCATGAATGTTTCTTTCACTATAAGTGACATAACAGCACTTGCAGTTGCTTCTGCATGAAAGGGATTTCTAACCCATGCTTCTGTTTCCCAATCCTTTTCAGGAAAGTACTCCGGAAACTGTAGTTTAAAGCTTTCCAGGTGGCTGCTGCTAATGGGTTGCAAGTCATGCTTTGGCAAGGCATTTTGATCCAAAAAGTCATCCAGTAAAAAAAAAAAGTTTCCAAACTGCCACTGTCCACAAGATAGAACATACCACAAGGAAAGTTTCTTGAACCAACTTTTAATTTTGTCAGTGAGAGAAAAGATGGAAGCATCTTGCTCTTCAAGTTAGGTATTTAACACATTTAAGCTTTCAAAAATATCTGCCAGGTAAGCTAGCCAAATAAGCCACTTCGTATCTGCAAACTTTTTGGCCAGCAGGGAATCTTTGTCTGAAAGGAAAATACTCACTTCCTCTCTGAGCTCAGACAAATGATGGAGAACCGTTCCCCAAGACAACCACCGAACTTCTGTGTGGTCAAGTAACTGATAGTGCTCAGCTCCCATCTTAGCTCACAAAACTCCACAGATGTGGAGCAACTCTTCATGAAGTTGCCTGTGCAAGCAGCTTCCTTGAGAGCTTGTTTTAGAATGGGTGGCTTTTTGTTGTTGTTGTAACTATTACTATAATACAATACAATACCAAAAATACAACAGTGAGTCCAGACTGCTTGTGGTGCAACACTCGGACTGCACTCGGAGACTAGCCCACTGTTTTTTCAAGTCATTGCATGAGCACCATCCCTGCAGATTCCTACACAGCACTGCCATTCCAAGCCAGAATCAGGGACAAAAGCATCCAAAAGTGCAAAGAGCTGTTCCCTTGTAGCACACTGTGGTAATGACTGACAGAACAGAAATTCCTCTTCAAGTTTTTTGTCATTCTCAAATTTTACACATGTCAGCATCTGAGCAGCAGCTGACACATCCATCATTTCATCAAGTTGAATGGGAGGAAAAAAGGACTTCACTTGATTTTGGCAATCACTTGTTCAGTTACATCATTTGCCATACTGTGAATACACCTGGCAATAGTATAGGCAGACAGGGTAATCGAATCAAGTTGAGTCGCTGCACCTTGCCCCATTATAATTAGAAGCATTTTCTTGGCATATGATAGGGGGGAAAAGTCTCCAAAAGTGTGCGATTTCTCAGTTTTAGCTATCCTATATGACAGCGAAAGATGACTCCAGGGCTTTCTCATTTGTTGGAGCTGCTGTTCCCAGTACTGTTGTCTTTAGCACTCTCAGCTTTCACTGAAAAAAATCAAGCTGTTTTGTTTGAAGAGAACTGTGCCATGTCTGCGAGTGCCACAACATTTTAGATGGTTTTAAGCTCTCCTTTGCCAGAACTTCACCACACACCAAACACTGTGGCCATGGGTCAAAACCAGTCCATGTAAATCCATATTCCAAGTAGTACGGATCATGTTTGTGGTTTCTTGTTTTTTTACTGCTGTTCGGATCCTTGTTGACAGCCCTTCCTTTGTGGCGCGTGGCAACTGACTCCCCTTCATTACCCCCTCTTCCTCCACTTTTCTTCAGAAAATGGTTCATTGCTAAAATTATTTCTGCAGCAACTTTTCAAACTGGCTTCAGCCACAATGTGCTCAATCCGTTGCTAGGAAATCATTTCAGACCATTCTGACCAGCGTGGGCCTGAGAGAGGAAGTGGCACCCAGGGCCGGCGTTACAGGGTGGCAAGCAGGGCCATTGCCAGGGGCCCTGTGAAGTTAAGTTGCTTGGGCTTTGGGTTCAGTCCTGCGTGGGCGGAGAGGCTCAGGCTTCAGCTTTCTACCCTGGGCCCCAGCGAGTCAAATGCCAGCCCTGGCAACCCCATTAAAATGAATTTGTGGCCCACTTTGGGAGAACTGCTGAGTTAGACGAGAAGGTCTTTGGGTAGGGATTGTCTCTCAGTAAATGTTTGAGTAGCACAATGGGGCCCCAATCTTGGTTGAGGCCTCTGGCGGGCTACCATGATACATAATGAGAATTATGTGCAGTTCTTTCTCTGATATTGTGTGTTTTAATATATGGAATTTGGACCCTGAACATAAGATGGGCACCTAGAGATATTTATGTATAACTGATGTGACAAAGTTCCTCCTCTACCCTGGTGGGTCTTGCACTTTTTGGCGGATTTGCTCGCCTTGGAGCTTCACGGCAGCCCTCAGCTTGGCCGTTTTTCTGAACCCACAGTCCAGGTTGACTCCTCCTATGTCTGACCAGGAGTTGGAAGGATTTGGGGGGAACCCGGGCCCGCCCTCTACTCCGGGTTCCAGCCCAGGGCCCTGTGGAATGCAGCTGTCTAGAGTGCCTCCTGGAACAGCTGTGTGACAGCTACAACTCCCTGGGCTACTTCCCCATGGCCTCCTCCCGACACCTTCTTTATCCTCACCATAGAACCTTCCTCCTGGTGTCTGATAATGCTTGTACACCTCAGTCCTCCAACAGTCCGCATTCTCACTCTCAGCTCCTAGTGCCTCTTGCTCCCAGCTCCTCACACGCACACCACAAACTAAAGTGAGCTCCTTTTTAAAACCCAGGTGCCCTGATTAGCCTGCCTTAATTGATTCTAGCAGTTTCTTGATTGGCTGCAGGTGTTCTAATCAGCCTGTCTGTCTTAATTGTCTCCAGAAAGTTCCTGATTGTTCTGGAACCTTCCCTGTTACCTTACCCGGGGAAAAGGGACCTACTTAGCCTGGGGCTAATATATCTGCCTTCTATTACTTTCCTGTAGCCATCTGGCCCGACCCTGTCACACTGAATAAATACATATGTAATAAATATTCATGAAAAATGAGCACAGAAGCAGCATAAACAAGGAGGGAGTGAATTTGTTTAAAAATCTGGAGACATAATCTTGGGAAACATTTGGAATAATTCCATGGTATTTGTGATATGTATATTGGGCATGGGAAGGCCCTCACTGATTTGTGGCACATGTGTACTGGAGTTCAAAACACATCTGGGATTTGTGACACTGGGTCTGAACATACTTGGCTTCTGTGGCATTTTTTGAGGTTTAAGACCACTGCAAAAGCTGACTAAAAATAACTCAGTGTGACAAATCCCCGTAGTTCACCTGGTCAGTGTACTAGCAAGCTCATTCTTACCTTGCACAGCTGTCATTTACAAACAAAATCCCTATTAATTGTGTCTGACTGAATTTCAGGCTGTCCGCTAAATCATCATTGATACAGGCTCAAACAATGAGTGGGTAACAAGCTGAATCCTCTTACAGGAAATGTACAAGACATTCTCTTGTGTTACCAATTCAATGAAGAGGGGTGAAGTATGCTCCTGGTTAGAGCTGCCTGAATATCTTGAAAACTTTTGGCTTGAATAAAAAATGGAATTCATGTCAGCTGAGTTCATGCCCCATGCATGTTCAGTCCCCAAAACTGTCCTAGCCCAGGTGTTCGCAGGTAGGAATGTTTGTGAGAAGAGGAAACTGTATGTGACCATTGGTGGAAAACAAATCTTTGTAGCATTCTAAGAGTTATGTCCATTCAATAAGGGAGCAGACACCATACCATGTGAGTTAGGTATCCAGTCAACATTAACCATCACAGCTGGAATCTTGAACATCAGATACTCACAACAAACTTCTCCCAAATGGGCTAAAAGCTCAAAAATGTCAGCAGAAATTATCTGGCAAATAGTTTAGAATAATCAATACACTCAAGAAATCATAAGCCTATGGACAATCTGCAATCATTAAAAGAGGCTAAATTCACAGGATGCATTCGTGGCTATAAGTGATCCATCTACTCTACTCATGGCTTTTTAGGTCCATGTGGTGGCTGGGAACTCAGCCAAGATCTCCCCTCTAGATGAGGAACCTGGTGTGCCGGCTCCTGAGCCCTTTCACTTTGTCTCATTCTTTATGAAATGCATAATGACTTATTTGTGATGAAAGCTCTGTCTTAGGCTTTGCCAGAGTCCCTCTGGGCTGTAGCTCACCTCCAGGCAACACATGGAAAACCCTCAAAGCCAGAGCAGTGAGGAAAACCTGTGCAGGTTGGCTTCTTACCCCACAGCATGTCTCTCCACTGCTCTGCAGTCAGTGCCAGAGTCTCTGGCTTTGCGTCCAAGTTCCCCTCCCACACAGAGCTGAATCACCTCCTCCCCCATTTCTGCTTTAACTTTCTTACATAAGAAATGGAAAATTCAGAGAAGGAATTAAGCCGTAAGGAACTTTACAGACACCGAAGACATTAATAATCTCCTACTTTCCTGCAAGAGACATGTTACTGGCAGAGAAAGAGCAGACCAGTTCAGCTAACACGGGACACACCACAGCATGTGTGTTACCCTGTAATAGCGCTGTGCCCCCGGTGCAGTAACACATGACGTACTGTGTATTACCCCTCTATAGCAGCTACGGGTACAACACAGAACAGCCTGTATTATGTTATGCCATTATAACAGCCTCACACCCCAGGTACAGCAATGCACAGTTCAGTTTGCATGATATCATGCCTTTATAACAGCCCCTGGTGTCTGATGTGATAACACACAACAGGCCATAGTGTGTGTTATAATGCCATAAAATCTTTATGCCTTGAATGCTATAACATACAACAGGGTAGGCATTAGTTAAAATGTAATACTCAGAGATTCATCCCCCTGGTGTGATAACAAAACAGGGTGTGTATTAGGTAACAACAATATCCTTATTCTCTAGGTACAATAATATTCAACAAAGCATATGTTACTCTTTAATAACAGTGTCCCACTGCTGGTGCCAAAACACACAATAGACTACATCCTACTGTGATAACAGTCTTATACCCAGAGCTAATAACAGGAAAGTGTCTCCTTAAGAAAAGAGCAATGCATGATGTCATAGTTTCAGAGTAACTACAGCTGCATTCTTCCCACCCTCCCCCTTCCTGGTCATCTCCAGGAGTTCCCAGTCAAGTCTCCTGCCATCACTTTCTGTTAACAGAGACTCTTTTCTCTCTCCCTTCTGACCAGGGCGTTTTAAGGCTCAGCATTTCCCTGCCTTACACGATGATATCCACAGCAAGCCAGTCTGCCTTGCGGCCAGTGCCTGGTCATTGCTTTCTCTCCAAGGGCTATGAATAGTGTATTTCCAGCAGTTACAAGTTACCACATAGCTCTTTCTAAGCAAGCACATTTATTTTTGAGGTAAAAGCATTCCAGAGAAAACATAAAAAACAATTAAAGTTCCTGTTCACATGCTAAAAGCTCACCAGAGGTCACAGTTAGATGGAATATATGGGCCAAAGTTAGATGGAATATATGGGCCAAAGATGTTAACATAACTCAGTCATTCTCCAGCATTAAACAATGTTAAACTGATCCAGGGCTTGGTATACAGAGACCTCAGCCTGCTTAGTGCCATGGCAAACACACCATTAAATTCCTTTTAACCTTTTATTAAAGATACCAAACAAGAAGAAAAAACAGTTAAAGTGTTTGAAATATAAAGTATTAAATAAGGCTTTCATTCTAACAGCATCCCTGGAACAGAAGGTCCTTTTTGTTTGCTGCATCAGAAAGAAGGCCTGGAGTTAATTTAACCACCGCCTTTTTATGACAAAAGCCCTTTCTTTGGCTTTTGGTCTCTGAAAAACCCAGTTTGAACTGCTGTATGCAAGCCTCCACAGGGGTGGTATGTCTCTGGAGGTGTTTACAACCTAAATGATTCACCTCAACAGCTCCTTCCCCATTTTTGGTTCTAGGAGGAGCTGTGGTAACCCTTCCCCATGGACTTGAACACAATCCTATATACAGTCCCTGGTCCACAGTGATACAGAAACCACATACAGTATGTTCCCCCAAAGATACTGCATGTGGTTGCCATATCTGTCACATCTCCCCATTAAGAAGTGAGTGTAACTAAGGTGTGTGACCAGCAGCCTAGGGGAACCCACGGCTTATTCCCCGGGTAGTGTTTCTGCCATTGCCTTTCAGAATTTCACATTTCTACTTCTCATATAATAAACATTCTGCTAACAAGCTGACATACATCATTCATGTAATTTCTCTCTTTAGAACATATGGGGCAGATCTGTAGGGGGAGCTCTCTTAGGTGCCCCCTTTTATTCCTGTCATCCCAAAACCTTTGGGTGTGAACTTGAGTCCTACTCCCACCTCCCATCCAGTTCCTAGGGAGTGTGTGAGCTGTCCCATTGTCCCTCAACATGTCGGTCGAAAATTCCCCACCCCCTCTTTGGAGTATTCCAGGAAGCAACTCTTTGGACAAAAGAAAGAACTAAGGCAAGGCTGGCTCCCTGCAACGCAGCTCTTAGTTCAGTGGTTCTCAGCTTATTTACCACTGTGGGCTGCATATGCAGCTCTCTGTGTGTTATGTGGGCCGCAGCCACACAATATATATACTACCTGTGTGGCCCTGAGAATGTCACATGAGCCATCGCTGTGTGCTGATTGGGCCGCAGGTTGAGAACTACTGTCCACTGTGCTTAACAGCATAGGAATTGGGCAAGGGAGATTTTTCAAACCTCCCCCATACCCAAATTCCTTTCTCTGCCCCACCTCCTTCAAGGTGGGGGCCTGGGCATCCCTGTGGCCTGACCTCAGCTTCTCTGAGGGGAGGGGGAAGAATATTGAGCCCCCATCCCACTGGGTTGGCCTTTTGATCCCCACACACTGAGTCAAGGTGCGCAGCAGTTCTTCCCCCATCAGACTCAGGGTCCTTCACATTTTCACGGACCATCAGGCATCACAGACTTGGGAGGGAAATTCCCCTTTCTTTTTGCCTGTAGTTACCTCCGTCAGCTCCCAGGTAGCTGGCATTCATTTCACTTGAGCATTTTCCACCATAGGGCATGTGTCATAGACTTGGCAGCACACTGCAGCCGCCTCACTGTCCCCATCTTTGGCTGGAGACACTGCCATCACCAGGCTGTGTACTGTCTCTGGTTCCCAGGTATGGGAGGGAAGAGACCTTATTTTCCTGGCCTGGACATCAGGACTTAGAGAATTTCCCTTTAAGTCCATAAGACTCCTAGCTCCCCTGAGCAAGAGGTTGTCTCATCTTCTCTTCCCTCAATCCCTGGTATTTGGTCTCATGTGCTGGGGGCGTAACTTGAGCGCAACAGTGTTTCCTCTCTCATTCTGGCAGGGATGACACAACCACCTCCTCCCTGTCAAATACTCCATTTGCATGTCGGCTAACAGCGCTTTGCAGGTTTGGAGCTCACTGAAGGGTCCTGCTTCACCCCCTTTTGCCTTCAAAGTCATAATAGTCCCACAATAGCAAAGGATATTGACTGTCTGCTAGCACGCCTGCAACTAGCATGCCTGACCCTTCCTGGGTCTGTATAGGAATCGGTGCTGTAGGTAGAGCAAAAGCTTTGACACCGGGAACTTTTACCCACATTTCACACCCTGGGGCATTTGATGGGGTTTTATGACATGGCGTTTAACTATTGTCCTAGCAGTCCCAGTGTCTCTCCATCCAGCAAATGTCTCCCCACAGTCTACCACCTGCCATTGGGGATCAGCTTGGTCTGCATGCTGGAGCGGGCAGCGAGCAGCGGGTGTTTTGGAGTGTGAAGAGCTTGGCATGAACATCATATGCCATTGGTGGACCAGCTGTGTGACGCCCTCCAAAGTTAATTCTGTGAGGCTGGGGTGCCATGGCCTTTCCAGCACTTCATGGGGCCTTAGTGGGTGGAGTGGACAATCCTGGACAAAGTGACCTAGCTAGCTATAAATGAGATACTGCTTTTCCCCACTCGTCCTGGGGCATCTTGGAGGTGGTTTCCCTCCACGTTGGGTGTGGGTCTCAACTTGGGCCCAATCGCTGTTCTCTGATCCCATTTCATTCCTATTAGATTTTCTATCAAACACAGGCCAAGTATTCACATAATGGTCTGCCAGTGTCCTAACTATGGTTACATTTGTAGGATCTTTTTCTGTCAGCAGTGATTTTTTTCTGTCAGAGTAACAGAGTTTATAGAATTGTTCTAAACTATTAATTCTTAGGCCTTATCACCCATGGTAATCCCCCAACCAGTTCCCCATTTTCTTATGCAACCCCTAATTTGGGTTGACATCTGAGCATAACTCATATCCCCTTTTTACTAAACTCCCCAAAACTTCTTCCTCTATATTTCAGGAGTCAGTTTAAACTTTTGCAACAAAGCTTATTTACACAGCCCATAATCTTGACGGTCCTCTCTGTCCATATGGGTAAAAATGTCTAAGGCCTTTGTCCTTGACAGTAGTGGAGACAGATACCATACCATGTCCTCCTACCCCACCTGGTTCAATTCAAACCCCATTTCAAAACACAGCCATGTTGTCCCCTTTCCTAAAGTAAGGCAATAATTTGGAATCTATTCCTGGGACAGGTTCATGGGGTCTGGCTCCACCTACCAGATTAGGGTTTTGTTGGTGCAGTCTTTCCATATATAGCTGTTACTGACAATGCTCGTCCTTCTCTTTCTCCTTGTGCTGTTGCAGTTTCTTCTTCTGTCTCTCCTCATGCTGACGCTGCTTTTCCAGGTCTGCCAGCAGCTGAGTTTCCAGACTCATTCTGTCTCTCTCCAGCTGCAGCCTCTCTTGCGTTAAATGTCCATTTGTCCATGATCCCTGTTGCCTTGGTGCGCTCTATCTAGATGGAGCTTCTGTCTCTGTCAGCCTCCTCCCTGCTTCCTTAAGTTCTCAGAAAGTGTCTCCAAGACTTCCACTCACCCCCACTTCTGCCAGTGGTCTGACTGTCCCATGCCACCCTGGATCATCATTCCTTTTCTGGTCCTCAGAACAGAGCAAGTTGACTAGCTGTGCCTTAGTCCAGCTCCCCAGCGTTGAGCTGCCTCTCCCTGCGTATTTCAATCAGCTGACTTTTTTCAGCTATTCATAACTCATTTTCCCCTGTCTCTCTTTTCGTTATACCTCACCCAAAAAGTCCATGAGACTTTTCTCTGTGCTTTTTCCTTTCCACAGTACTTGCTTTCACTATGGTTGGTGCTTACCTGGCAATCCTCCACTGTCACACGTAGCACCAAGAGAGGCTGGGTAGGAGAGCACCCCAGGGAGAATACTGTAACACACAGTTACCAGGAGTGCTGGAACAATTTGTACAGTGGGGATGCTGAGAGCCATTGAACCAAACTGTAAACCCTGGATATGGTGGAAACCACTTCAAGTCAGAGGGTGTGGCAGCATTCCCAGCACCCCTAATTCCAGCACCTACGGGTGTTATTGAAGAAAGCTTGAATGCTCCCAGCAGCCAGTTAGCTGGGGAGCAGCGCAAACAAGTCACTAGCACCATCTGAGGCACTTGTTGTCTATGTGACACAGCTAATAAAGCAGGCTGTCAGAAAGACCACTCCTGAATTAAGGTCTGGCGGCAATGTGGAGGAACCCTGGGAGCAACATATGCAGCAGGGTTTGCTGTGCAATGAACCCTGTTTCAAGCACGCACTAAAAAGACTGGCAAAAATGGGTTGCTTTTAATAGAAATGTCTACTAGCAAGGGTGGAGCAAAACTATGCTCACTATGGCCCCAGTTGGGGAAAGCAATTAAGCAAGTGCTTCACGCCCTTTGACTTTGATGGGACCTATGCACATGCTTAAAGCTAAGCGTGTGTTGTCTAAGCTGTGTCCTGGATAGGGATGGTTCCTGAATCAGGGCTTGTGTCTGGAGATAGTTTAGGATTGTCTCTTAACCTAGGAGGTTGTGTAATATGAGCTGGTCTGGTACATGTTTCCCTGCACAAGATGGCAATGGATATGGGGCCAATGAGGAAAGAGGCCTTGTTAGTAACTGTAAATGGCGCAGAGGCCCTGGGCATGCTCAGTCACACCCACAGATAGGGATGATTCTGAGAAGCCATGAAGTCCTCCAAGGCTTTATTATGCTCCCTGATTTTCACACAAGAGCCCCTAAATGCATACGAAAGCCTTGAGAAATAGGTCACGGATAGAAGCCTTGAGGAATAGCTCGCTGCCTCAGGAGCCAGTCTTGCAACTTTAGCTGCTAAAGGTTCCCTGATGTGATAGTTTGAGAAGGGCTGCAGTGATAGGAAAGTGCATGTACATCTGTTCAGAGACCAAAACAAACCTGCCTGGTGACTGAAGAAGCCTCAATGAAAATTCATTCAAGTGGGTTGTTGAGATACTGTGCCTGAGGTTATTGCAGAGTGAGGCTGAGGAAGAGGCAGACTTAAATCAGTCGGCACAGGAAAAGACAACCAAACCTTGTACCAGACTTCAGTCTACATAACTGTTCGGGGATTAAGGATATGGCATGCATATAAGATGCTAGGGCCCTGTATAAGGATGAAAGGCTTCTCTGTTGAGTCAGCTGATTATCAGGTGCTTGAACCCTGCAGGATTTCAAGGATGTTGAAAAATTGGAGCCGGTACAGGAAAGAGCCACAAACATGACTCAAGGGTTGAGAAAATATGTGACAGCGAGAGGTTTAAGAAACTCAATCTGTTAAATTTATCAGAAAGAAAATCAAGAGATAACATGATTATGTATAAATACCTTCACAGGAAGAAAATACCAGGTACCAAAGGGCTCTTTAATCTAGCAGAGAAAGGCATAATAAGAACCATTGGCTGGAAGATAAAGCCAGACAAATACAAATTAAGAATAAGGCACAATTTTTAACAGTGAGGGTGATTAACCTCTGGAACAAACCACCAAGGCAAGTGGTGGATTCTCCATCTCTGGATGTCTTCAAACCAAGACCGGGTACCTTTCTGGAAGAGATGCTTTAGCTAAACAATTACGATTATGGGCTTCATACAGAGGTAACTGGATGAGGTTTTATGGCCTGTGTGGTACAGACTAGATGATCTAATGGTCCCATTTCATCTTAACATCTGTGAATCAATGAAGGCACCATGTAATTACTGCTGAATCATGTCAATAAGTAGATTTCACTTAGCTCCAACCAAGAGTTGAGAGTAATTTTATTATTATTTATTTATTTATTTATAGTCCTATAGTGACTAGGAGCCCCAGTCATGGAGCAGGACCTAGTCATGGAGCCGGACCCCCACCGTGCTAGGTGCTGTACAAACTCAGAACAAAAAGACCCTTCGAATCTCTTTCAAAGGCAGAGGGATTTAGGGTCTAGAACACAGAGGTCCCAAAGGAAACCTTTAGGAACAGCCAAACTCCGCTCGGCGTGGGAGGAGGGGTGCCTGGACAAATTAAACTGATCTATAAGTTATCAATAAATGCATGTCCCAGGAAAGTGGGAGGGTTTGGACCTTATACAGTATGTGTATATTCTAGTCAGAGCAAAGTGGGGACTGCACTTGCATAGACTGAACATTGTCCGGTGTTTGGGCAAAAGTGCAGAGTGCACCATTAGTCCAATCATTTCCTAACTAATGCAAACAAAAGAAATCCATGAACGCAGAGAAGGAATCCAGTGATGCTGTTCTGTCCATTCACCCTGTACATCATACTTTGCAACAGTACCACCAAACTGCATGGAAAGCAGACAGGTGCTGAAATGAATGCATCACCCTTCCACTCTGCTCTCCCTGAGAAACAGATCTCCACTAATGAAACTGACAAATATCTGGAACACATACAATGGACTCCCTATTCCCTGATGGGAAGATGCAGTCTCAACCTGACCTATACAAAACTGAAAAATAAACGTCTTCACTGATGCCAGGGTAAATCAGGAGTAACCCCACTGAAGTCAATGAAATGACACTGGTTTAAGAGCTGAATCAGTCGCAGGGTGTGTTAGAAATAAGGAAACTCTTGGGAACATTAGGGAAGTCTGTGATCTGCAAAACTGGCTTCCAGTGTTTGATTCTATGTGTACATTTCCTTTGGCTTTAGATCATTATTAATTGCTTAGTTTATTTATTGGTTACAGTTTATTTACATAGTTAATGAGCATGTGTCTAATCACACAATTAAGATATTGAAGTGTAATCACCTCATTACAGCATGTAACTATGACACAGACTACTTGTGTGACCCAAACAATCCTGTCTACATTCAGCAAACAATTTCCAATCTGCCACAGCTGGGGCATTTTCAAACCGCTCTTTTGCCAGCTCCCCAAAGCAATGAGTCCAGAATGGGCAAAGCTATTAGGGACATTTTGTTTAAAGGGACCAAGATGATCCTGCAGTTACTATTGGAAGGCAAAAAAAAAAGGATTTGAACAATGGGAGCATTCATTCATAGCTTTATGGGTAAAATCCACCAGTGGGCAGAGGGCCAGTGCAAAGCTTATGCACCAACCACGTCCCACTGAAACTGAGGGGGTAAGTGGGAAATAAGTGGGCACAGGCCTCGTTCTGTCCCTCACCACAAGTGAATTTAGCCCTGATGAAAGGTATTGAACTGGTGGCCCTGGAGATGAAGGCCTCAATGTATGTACAAAAAGGTCACATCAGCATGAGCCTCCAATGTGCCTTGCTGGCCAACAGCTGTGGATGGGCCTCCATCTTGTCCTATCAGGAACACATCTAGGAGGCAGCTCATCCCCATGCCTATAAAGGCACCAATGACTTCCCTCTGTGACGGTAGGTCCGTCATGTGGAAACTTATCTACTCAGAGCAAAGGTAGGAGGCAGTAACTAATTTCACACAGACCACCAACCAACTGTCTCTCATTGTTGACCTGTGGCCGGATTGTAGCCAGCACTAAATTCACTTTAACAATGGCTAGTCTCAGTGTCATGGGAAGGTAAAGAGAGCCAGCATCACTGAAGGACCATCCTCACAAACCGTAATAGAGGACTGTGTAATAACAAAGCTATAGCCCAAGCATTATAACACGGTTTGGTGCTCCCAATGGAGAAGGGATGGAGCCATGTTAGGGAACTATGGGACAGCCCTCCACAGAACATGTGGCATTAGCCTCTCCCCAACATCCTGGCAAGTTGAACTCCCAGGGGCTTCCCATGTGTGTCTGGCCTGACAATGTTGTATGGCTGGGACGTTATTGTAATGCATAACTAGGTATGAAGCTGAGGGGCTGGAGAAGGTGGCGGAGTGTTTTAAAGCAGCTAAAGATCAAGAAGGACAGTGACTAAGGAGCTGTTGTCTTGACAAGGACAGCAGGAGAGTCTTGGGTGCAGTTTCTGCAGAATGGCATTGTCTGTGTGTGGGTTTGACCATCTCTGTTCAAGATAAACAGGACTTGTGTACATTTACACAGGAAAATACCCTACTGGACACTGTCTCACTGAATTCGCTACCAACAGGACACTGCCCTGCCGGGACAATGATATGTAGAGTATTCTTATGCACCTGTGAGGATCCAGGGGCCCAGTACCCAGGCAAGTGATGCTTCCATGCTGCCACCCAGCAGCCATGGCAGAGCCGTGATCAACACACTATAGATCCTGGCAGAATAATCCCCACAGGAAGTGCCACCTACCCCCCTACCTCTAATTGGTTCAAGTGCATTATTTAAGCAGGGAGGGAGTTCCAGGAAGCTGTCTGTGCAAGCCACAGTACCTGGCCTGCTGCTACGACAGACCCCCGCCCTCCTTCCCTGCTCTGAACTCTGGCACTGTTCTCTGGCTTTGACCCCTGGCTCCACTCCTGACTTGACTTTGACCCTTGGTTTGACTCCTAACTCTTTGCTCTGCTCTGACTCCCAACTCCAACTTTCGCTCCAACCACCAAGCCCTACTCTTGTTCTGACCACTAGACCTAACTCCTGGTCTTACCCACTCGGCCAGACTGCCCACATCCTGGCCATGATAGCACCTCCCAGAGTACTGTCCCTCCCACACTGCAAGAAAAATTGCTCCCAGCCCTGGGACCCAAAACGCATGACACTGAGCATTCCAGACAGAGCAGCCCAACCACATACAGCTTCAGGCAATAGTTTGCTGGGATATCTTTCCTGTGACTACGTTTGTTTATTATTTTTGTTTAATTGCAGCTATCATGTGGTATCTGAGCACTATCCAACAATGCAGTTTGCAACATGACTAGTATCTGTTGCATATGATACGGTGCCTCCTCTGTTCCTCTTCTCTCCCCAGAGAGAAACATTATGTGTGTCGGGGGGGGGGGGGGAGATTGCTGTTGTTATGAGGTGCTTTGTGTTTTATTAGTGAGGGCAAGGATGTCTTGCAGTTGGAATGGAAAGTGGGGAGGTTGGAAGTGGTTCTTAGTTTTGGGTAGAGTGCATCTACCATGGCACGGATCATTCTGGGTGAAGCGTGCCCATCATACCATGGAATATTCCAGATATGCCTGGTTCGAGTGCACCCACCATGGCACAGAGCAGTCCCGTCAGAGTGTGCCTGCCACACCATGGGACATGCTGGGTAAGGAGCCCCCGCCTTGTTACAGAACGTTCTGTGCTCTGTGTGCCCAGGCAGGGGGAAGAGGTGTCACTCAGTGGAGAGTAACAAACAGAAGCCATAAAGATTGTGCCGTCTCTATAGACCACCAAGTGGGCAAGCCAGCAGCAGGCTCCAAAGGCCAGCGTGAGTGCTGCCATGAATTCAGTGCCCACGTGCATGCAGGCCCTGTCTGCTGTCTCCAGTTCAGGCGATGAGTTCCACCCCAAATGCAGGTCCCTGAGCTCAGGCTCCCAGCGCCCTCCCAAATTCAGACCTCCAGGGGTGTCCCAGGTTTGACTCCTGACTCCTCTGGGTCTCTCCTTGAACTGGAGGGACAAACATTCAAACTAAAGCTACATGAGAAGAAAATGGTGTTTCCTAAGGCACTTCTGGGAATTCCCAGCCTGACCTCTGATCCCCTAGGGGAGAGGCAAAGGAACCAGATCTCTGACTTCCCCCTCTTCTCCTGCCCAGTGCAGTCTGACTGAGAGAACATACTGATTCATTAAATGTGAGGACACTTGCAGTTCTTGTGAAGAAAGAGGCCCTGAGCCCAGCCTGCTGAGCTCAGCTGAAAACTGGACATCTCCCACTACCAGCAAGACAGGGAAATGTGTGTCAGATGAGGAATGACCCTGCTCTGAGACCTCCAGCTGCTTCCTATCCCCAACCAGGCCCAAGACAGCATTAACTTCCCAACTCCCTTTCCCTGAATCAATTACCACATTTATCGCACAATACATTGACCTAAATAGGTGCCACGTTGCTGACAAATAGGCAAAAACAGTACACAGCTCAAACAAATGAGACACAGTCAGCTCAGAGCAAAAGGCTCTGGAGAGAATGGCTCAAAAAGAGCTCTCACCTATCCAACCCCAGCCTCTCCCAGCAGAAAGCGCTGTGGGGTCTGGGGAAGAAGTCGTGACTGTAGGGGAGCTCACCACTCTCAGCAGGAGGGTGAGGCCAAGAATGGGGCAGAAGCACTGACCGGCTGGGAGCACCCAGCTCCTCCAGACCCAGCCAGCTCCAAGTGCACTGATCCTGTGCACAGGCCGTAATTCCTTGTAGGATTTATGGGTCCGGCATGTGAAAACGTCAGACTGTAACCACCAGCACAAGATCAGGTGAGACTCTTTAGTGAAACCACAGGTGTGTCCCCATTGTCTGTGCCTAATGTGTGCTCTGATGGAAAAGTTTTATTCATTGGTTACTATTGTCCCTTCAAAGGCTGATTCAGGCTCTCCACTCTATGTTTATATAAGGAGTTTGGTGTGATCAGGAGGTCAGGAAAATTCCGCTTTTCCTCTCTCGGTGCTTTCCATGCAGTTACCCCTTTCCTCTCCCACGCCAAAACGCTCAATTTCATACAGTACAATTTAGTTATCACTAACATTGCTCATTCATACAGAAGGTTCCAGGTCATTTATAGTCCATACACATGGGCTATGTTGCTTAGCCTGTGCAGCCTGCAGGGAACAGCTGTACATGAGAGTGTCATACATAGGCGTGCACATGGGGTGTGCCAGGTGTGCCCAGGCACACCCTAACGCAGGGCAGAGCTCTGGGGGGGCGGGGCTGCGTGCTCCGGTGGGGCACCGTGTCTGGCTCTGTGCTGAGCCAAAAGCTGCTAGGAGCCTCATGGTTAGTGTGGCCGGGGAGTTGGATAAGGGGCGGGGGCAGTCAGGGGACAGGGAGCAGGGTGGGTTGGATACATAGGCGGCGAGATGGGCCATGGTGTGGGGCGTTCTAACCTCGGGGGCAGCTCCCCCTCCCCGGCGTCCCAGCATGCTGCTGAGAGTCTCGGCAGAGGCAGGGCAACTCTGCACGCTGCCTCCATCCCCCCTTCCAGAGCTGACCCGGTTCCCAGCCCATGAGAGCTGGGGGGGGCGGGGGGGTGCCAGAGCTGCCTGACCACGCCTCCCCAGCAGGGAGAGGGAGGGAGCTGCAGGCAGAGAGAGCAGCAGGAGTCTGTCACTGTCAGACACAGACAGGATGGGAGCATTGTGGGGGCAGACAAACAGATGGAGCCGGGGGCAGGAGAAAGGAGCAGCGATGGGCACCCCGGGGCTGGCATAAAATACACAGTACAGAGGGGGCTTCCTGGGGGGGGGGGAGGGTATAGCAACACTCCCTTCCCCCACAGAGCAGAGACCCAGGCTGCAGCCTCTGTTCATCACTCCCCCCCCACCCCACAGAGACCCAAACAACCCTCTGCCCCCTGGAATATCCCCACCAGCCCCTATGCCCCCATCACCCCTCTCCAGAGAGCCCCCCCCGTGTGCCTCCAGAAACAGCTCCCCACCCCGCTGCCTCCCTACAATCTTCCCCTTTGCCTTCCCCCTCCCGCCCCCAGCTCACTGGCCAGGAGGCTCCCAGACTGTTGGCCACCAAGGCCAATGGGAGCTGCTCCTGAGGCAGAGGGCCTGCTTGCAGATGCAGACCTGCCCAGCTGTGACTCCACAGCACGGGGAGGGGGAGCCACAGGTGGGCAAACCCCGGTCATCATCATCACAGGCCCAGCAATTCTCTGGATATTTAATTTCACTGCGGCAAGTAATTTAATCTACTCTTCCTTTCCAGACAGTTTGTGGCTTTTCCTGTAAGAAAACTTACAATTTCTTTGCAAAGAAGTCCAGTTATAGTTTTTCACTCGAGAAGTATATTTTCTGGTTATTCATAAGCTCATTTATTTTGTTAACTCAGTTTCATAGGGAATTTTAAAAGTCATTTGAATTGTAACTGTTTTTTTCCATTGGTCCAAAAACACATGGAAGAGGTGCAGACTTTTATTTCTGCAGGCCAAACCACCCTATGTAGAAATGTAAATGTCAGAGCTAGAAAAGCTCAGCAAGGGTATGGGTCCCTCAGGAAATTGTCCTCAAGTCATTCATTCTTCTGGGCATTCCATTCTATTGTTCCCTCTTATAGTGATAGAGATCAGTGTCTCCACCCACAGCGGGGATGCAGAAGACTGGGCCAACCCTGCAGCCGCTCTGCCTCTACCCTTGTTCTCTGTCTGCTCCCTCTACCAGCCCCTTTGGTCTCCCTGGGATTCCCCCTACCATTACTCCCTCTGGGTCTTCTTTCTCTGGAGCTTCTCACAAAGTAAAGTTGTCATTACAGGTTCTTATCTCTGTAATGTATTTAATTTTGATGTATTTATTAAGTGTTAATTAATGCACTATGGGAGTCCCCCTTCAGCCCGCTGTATAAATTGATCCTCTTTTTTCCATATGTTTTGCCCGTAGGGTTTTCTGCAGCCCTAGGGCAGCTAGCAATAACACCTGCGCCTTTGCAATGGGGTGAGGGAAGGGGACCACGGGTTCCCTATTTATGTGATTTGCAAGAAGTGTTATCATTACTCAGGGTACCAAGTGTGTTTAAATGATATAAGTGCCTTGTAAAATCCCAAAGCAAGCTCATTTTCAATTCTCATATAATAATCTCATATACAGTATATACACTTTTTTCATTAATTATGAGTTGATTTTATTATTATTAATAATAATTATTATTATGAACTAGGTTATTGTTTTCTTTCAGTGCGGAAAATTGTGTGCTATTTTACAGGTTGAATGACTGAATGACATAATACCCCGTACCTCCCCCAATGTCCATCACTAAGTCCGATAACTTTGTCAAGTGTCTGTCGCGCAACATGGTGGTGCCTAGCCCTGTCCCATTCTTCAGGGGGACAAGGGGTCCAGGGCAGCCTCGGAGGTTAGTGGGGGGCCTGGCGCTGGCAGGAGCAAGTGACCTTGCCTCAGCCCACTCTGCTCCACCCCACCGGCTCCCAGCGATGCGCAGGGGCAGGGGTTTGTGGGGAAGAGGTGGAGTGGGGGGGGGGAAAGAGGTGGTGTGGGGCGTGCTGGGGCCAGGTTGCTCGCTGGGGCCAGGCCCCCTGCTAAGCCCCCTAGGCTGCCCTGGACCCTGTATCCCCCTGAAGAATGGGACAGGGCTAGGAATCGGATCTGTCTTCCATGTTCCAGGCCTTTTACAAATGTATTCAATGCTTTGCAGTCTTACCTGTTACAAGCTGTTCATGTGAAAGAGCCTTTTCGAAACTAGCACATGTAAAAAACAAGCTAAGAAGTACAATGTCCCAACAGCGCCTTGACTCACTCATGATTTTGTACATTGAACAAGAATTGGCTTCGTCAGCTAATTACAATGATGTGATTGAGGAAGTTAAGTCCATAACACCTGGTGAGCGACATCTCATTCTCTAGGACAGGAAGATGAAGAAACCTTAATCTGTTTTGGTCAGTTTGGGTTAGTTCATTATCTGGTTAAAGATAAAGATCATGCAAATTGACTGTATCTTTGTATACGCCTGGTTATCACTACAGCAAAAATTTGGTATTTTGTGTCTCATTTTTTAAGTTTGAATTTTTTAAGTAAAGTTTAGTTGTTAGTTTTAAAAAAATTAAGTTTAGTTAAGTTTTAGTTTCTTTAGTTTGTTTGATGAATAAAAATAATGTCCCTTATGACTGAGTATTCAATAAATGTTCACCTTTAAAAATAAATAAATAAATAAAATTCCCTGGGTGCACACCCTAATGAAATGTGCTGTGCATGCCTATGGTGTCACACAGTGGCGGGCCCTTTAAGGGAAGAGGACTCTCAACACCACCTGTGACACAGGTAAGACCCCCTTCCCAGATGCGGAAAATGGGTCACATGACCTAATCGGACCTCTGGGATAAATGAGGGGGAGAGCGAAGGAAAGCCTTCAGAGAAAGAAGCCAGCATACCTGCCTGCCCTAGGAGTGAGTTCGCTAGAGAGCAGGGAACACCCCCAAAGGACTTCAGGAGGCACTGAATGGGAGAGACTGAAAAGAGCCTGGGAAGGGCGGAAAGCTGCTAGGCCCTGGGAAGAAGTGTGGTGGGACTCCTTTGTCAAAGGGTAAATCTTGCTTGGGTTAGTGAGACAAAGTGCTGGGACTGTGGGGCCAAAGGATCTGTTGTTGATTAAAGACTGAATAAGTAAGATCCCACAAAAGGGAATCTTATTGTAAGGATCCTGGTTTTAGAGTCAGTCACTGCAAAGAACCCAAGAGGGAACTGAGGGCTGGGCTGGATTTAGGGGCAAGATACCCAGGCAACTAGCTGGGGTGCCGGGCTTGGGGGGTGCTGGGCTCGGGATGCTGTAAAGTATTCAAACATTTAAGTGTAAGCAGTGTCAGGATGAGCTCCACCCTGACATCTGGTAGTGAGGTGTGGCAAGTTGTGGAAAAGAACTTCAGGGGCTGATCTCATTTGCATAGGCACACCCACCCCGCCTAGAATGAGGCCATAGCTGCCCAAATGGTCACTTTGGCTGCTGTGGGATCCCCAGTGTCTCTGTTATTGGGGCAGGAAGAATAAATTGTTGTTACCCTGATTATGGGAACTGTGCTTGGAACTGTACTTGGCCTTTTGTTATGATGGAGGGACTCACCATCAACTAAGTAGCACTCGCTAGGCAAGGGTCATGGGTTTTAAAACTCTGTGAATTGAGAGAGGCTGGGGACAAGTATTAATACTTGGTGGCATGGGCCCCTTGGTGAGGGCCTTACATGCTCATTGCACTTCCTCCTCTCTCCACTGGGGAATATCAGAGCTAATTTTGATTCCATTAGGAGTCTAGTTACAGGCTGCTGAGCTCACTTTGGGCTGACAGTGCACCAGCACTGGGGCTCCCCTACTACAAGCTGAATTCACCAAAGAGCTGAACTGACTAAGAGCTGAAATCACTGAGTGTTGTGTTAAGTAGTGGGGGAGCCTGAAGATATATTGTGGAGCAGTTTGCGGGACGGCTGGAGTGCCTTGTGGACAGGCTGGTGGAGCAGTTTGTAGGACGGCAGGAGCTGCTGGGAGCTGCTGGTGGGATGCGGAGCAGTTTGTGGACCAGCTGGTGGAGCAGTTCTTGGGACGGTGGGAGCTGCTTGTGGGCTGCGGAGCGGAGCTGAGCGAAGGAATTCGTGGGGCGGCTGGCGAAGCGAAGGCCTATGGAGCTGTGGGGCGGTCAGCTTCAGATCATGTAAGGTGCCTCTTACCCCTGTCCCATCTCCACCCAGGTTGGGAGGTAAAGCTCCGCAGATAAACTTTCGAACTCTGGGGCTGCCCTGACCAGGGACAGAGACTTTTGGGTCATTGGACTTTTGGGACTTTGGGTGATTTGGGGTTGCTGGACTCAAGAACCAAAGGGAAAGGGGCATGCCCCAATTTGCTTGGGGTGGGTTTTTTTTGCTCATGGGTTGTGTTATGAATCCTATTGGTGATGTTTCCCCAACATAATGCCACATTGTTTCTCTCTGTTATTAAAAGGCTTTTTGCTACACTCAGACTATGTGCTTGCGAGAGGGGAAGTATTGCCTCTTGGAGGCGCCCAGCGGGGGTGGTATATATTTGTCCCAGGTCACTGGGTGGGGGTTTGAGCCGGTTTGCATTGTGTTATTGGAATGGATCCCCTAGATATTGAACCCGGCCCTTGTTGCTGCCAACTCTGACGGGCAGAAGGGTTACATAAGAAATGGATGGGAAGGGTGTTGAAGATGCTCCTCACCTGGGGAACCATTTGGTCTGGGGCCAGCCCTGACTGAGAGCAGAGTGCCTACAGGGTCATCTCAGGCCACAATGGCATGGGCCGGGGGAGCACCCATTCACAAAGAGGAAGGGAAAGAAAGAGCAATGGCTGAGAATGAGCATGGGAGGATCAGGAGGCTCAAGGAACGGGGTTGCATGAGAAAGGGGGCTCAAAGTCCATGGTCCAGGAAGAGCATGGGGATAGGATCAGTAGTGGGCCAGTGGTGGGCAACCAGGGAGATCAAGAAACTGAAGATATGGATTGGGGAAGGGCAGACTTGCAGAGAGAGGCGTGGGCACTGGAGAACAGGAAGGGATGTGGGGAGGGCTGCTCATGGAGGTTCGTTAGAAAATGGGGGGATTTTTTTCCTGGGTTTTGAAACCAGCTGGAAGCCCAGGGCACATTTTGGAAGCAGAATCAACAACATGTTCTCATTTCCTGCTCTGGGGTGGAGGGGGCTGTGCTGCAGTTTGGACAGGCTGTAGCCTAGCTGGGATTTATGGACAGCGTCATGCAGGAAGACGGCAGAAGGAGCTTGGTCTCGGCAGAGGAGGGTTTGAGATAGTGTCGCTGTGGTGACGTTTCAGAGGTGACAGGAGGCAAGATGACGGACAAAGAGGGGTGGAGGGTGAAGTGGAACCGCTTGGGCCCTAACACTAGGAGTATATGCGGAGGCAACTTAATGAGAGTTTGCTCTTTACGGCAATTCCCCTGCACTCTCACCTGGGGCCTTTACAGAAAACCGGGGCAAGCCCCAGACAGGAGAGCTCGAGGGGAGCACCTGGATGTGTTGGGCCACAAGTTAAGTATCTAGGGCCAAAGTCCGATGAAGTTAATAGGAGCTTTACCATTGACTTTAATGGGCACTGAATCAGGCCTTTAGTTAGCTGGCCGCTTATTACCAATGTACTACATGTACTGCTGAGCACCTTGCTTAACTGAGCCATTTAGGATGCACCCATCTCTCCTTCAAATCCTTAAGAAGCAAAAATCTGGAGCCACCCTTAGAACACAGTTAAAGTTCCCATTGCAACAGTGCATCCATTTCCGATGGAAACCAAGATCCAGTTCAGCGTTCTGTTTTGTTATACAAAGTGCAAAACAGGTATCCTCGGTCTAAGACACTTTTATTTCAGGTGGCGAGCACTTGTACTGTCACGTGGTCATGGAACAGATGGATGATGTGTATGAACCTTCTTGGGCAGCCCAGTTTAGGCAGAATAGCCCATAGACCCTCTCTGACTGTATCAAAAGCTTTGGTCCAGGTCCGTGGCTAGGTGCTAGTACTGCTGAAAAGAATCTGGGGATTGCAGTGGATCATAAACTGAATATGAGTCAACCAGGTGACGCAGCTGCAAAATAGGCTAAAATCATTGTGGGGTGTATACAAATCATCTGTCTGCTCCATGATCACATGACAGTACAAGCGCTCACCAGTGGTGACTTTTCTGACACTTCTGAAATCTCGAATGGAGTGAAGCCAGGCTACGTACTTGCTCCAGTGCTGTTCAACTTGTCCTTTGCCTGTGTCCTCAGCCATGCCACAAGGGACTTGCATCAGGGGATATGCAACCGCTACCGACTCGATGGCTCCATCTTTGATCTTCGAAGACTCAGTGCTAAGACCAAGACGCTGGAGAGAGTTCTTATCGAGGCACTTTTGCAGATGACTGCACCTTGGTGGTTCACAGACATAATGACCTTTGGGTCATCGTTGATAGATTTTTTTTCTGAAGCACCCCATCTCTTTGGCCTCACCATCCATCTCGGGAAGACAGAGGTCTTGTTCCAACCAGCACCTCATTCCAATGCCCCAGTGCCAGCCATCTTCATCCAAGGCATACAGCTGAAAAATGCAGCTCAGTTCAAGTATTTAAGCAGCACCATCTCAAGTGACGGTTCCCGCGATAAGGAAATTTCCTCCAGAGTTAGTAAAGCCAGCAAGGCCCTTCGCCGACTCCGAACAAAAGTCCTTAACCAACACAATGTTCGTCTCTCCACCAAATTGAAAATCTATAGTGCCGTGGTCCTAACATTTCTCCTGTATGGTTCTGAGACATGGACTCTTTATAGGCGGCTCATTAAGCAGCTTGAGCAATTTCAATAATGAGCATCCGCTGGCAGGACAGAGTGACCAATAGTAAGATCCTTGAAATAGCAAACACAACCAGCATTGAGGAAATGCTACTGAGAGCAAAACTTAGGTGGACCAGACATGTCATCAGAAAGAAAGACTACTGTTCCCCAAAACAGATCTTGTATGTTGAGCTGAGTCAAGGCAAAAGAAAGAAGGGTCATCCCTATAAGCACTTCAAAGATAATCTGAAGAGTAGTCTCCAGGGGGCTGGCATCGATCCCAAAGAATTTCAGCAAATGGCTCAGAACAGGATTCACTGGTAATCTCTGACAAGATCAGCATGTAACAGGTTTGAGCAGGATCGACAAATTCATCTCCAGGCTGCAAGTGAAAGGCGCCACCAGAGCTGCATCATCAAACATCATAGATACAGACTTCCCGTGCCCTCAGTGCGGCCGACTCTGCGCGTCAACATTTGGGACTTCGGAGTCATATGCATAGCTATAGACAAGAACTGCAACAATATTGTCATCATCGTCAGCAACGGACTACCAATAATCAACATGAGCACCTAGCCAGTTATTCCCCATTTTTTAGTTGTGTATTTGACTTTTCCTTCCTAAGTGAAGTACTTTGCACTTGTCTTTATTGAATACATCCAATGTTCTGTCCTGTAGGATGGGAAACTCACTGCTATGGGCTGGCCCAGCCAGCTTGCTACCACAGTGAGAATTGTTCTCCATGAGTCACAGCTCCTGGAATTGCAATGAACCCCACGTTCCCCTCTACACAAATTGCACCCTTTGCACTAGCCACAGGATCCCAAGCTGGACCAGTATCTCACTCGCTGGCCTGCCAGTGTCATAGAGGGGAGCAACAGAGAAGGAGGGGAACCTCTCCCAGTCCTGGAAGGATCTGATACCAAGTCCGTTAGGCTTTACTGAACCTCAGATACACAGGTACTCACCAGTTAATACATGTCTCTAGCAGCATATTAAAGGAGAGCTTCATCCCAAAACTTCCTCTCTCGGGGATGAAGTCATGTTTACACAGTGTGGGCTGATGTGTCCCCTGCTCCAAACCTTAGGATTCCCTTGACAAATCTGTAAACCCTACAAGGAGGGGGATGGGTGAGTTAGCCCTAATAACGTCATGTTTAACTAGACTATTGCAGTAGTTTAACCCTTGGCCAGTTGACCAATCCCACAGACCTCACATCCTTCTAGGGCTGAGCTGTTCTGCTTATGAGTGCTCCCTGTCAGCTGACCCAGGAATGGGTTTGAACTGTACACAGGGATGTCACACACCAGCTTTTCATTTGGTCAGGAGGATGGGCCAGCCTGGTGTAAAATCTGTCTTGGAGAGGAACATCTAGATTTTTGCCATGCAGAGTGGGTGGTTTCATTAGGTGGGAATGGGCGGAGAGAGGCGGGTTTGCTTCATTAGGGAAGTGAGGATAGGAAGCAGTTCTGGGAGAGTACCTGTTGCAGAAGTAGAGAAGTGTTTAACGCCCACTAGAAATGGTAGCGAGTGTGATGTAATAGGGAGCCTGGGAGTCAGGACTCCTGGGTTCTATTCCTAGATTGGGGACGAGAGTGTGGTGTACAGTATTAGTGCAGGGGTCTGAGGGTCAGGGCTCCAGGGTTCAGAGTCCAATTCTGGGAGGGAGTCTGGGCTGGAGGCAGGGAAGGAAGGAGCCTGAATGTCTGAGTTCTAATCCCAGTTTCACCACTGAAGCGCTGTGTGGCCTTGACACCTAAATCTCTCTGTGCCTCAGTTTACCCCTCTATAAAATGGGGAGAATGAAGCTGACCCACTCGCTGGGTACTCTGAGGTGTAATTAATGCCTGTAATGAGCTTTGAGAACGTCTGATGAAAGGGGAGGGAGAAGTGTGATCATTACATGGAGAGAAGTCAGCATGATTCAGTGGGAGAAGCTGCCCTGTCTAGAACGTAGGCCAGGCGGGTGCTCAGGGGAGAGGGGTGTATCAGACTCTCCCCATGTCCAGAATCAGCTGCAGCTCCAGTCCATCAGGGTAATTCCCTGGTGGAGCTGTGCTGCATCAGTGTGTGTTTGTGTTGCCTAAACCCCGCCAAGCAGCATCTCTGACATGGCAGCAGCATGATTAAGATGATCCTGCATTGCTGTCACAAGCATGTAATTAGGGGTTTCCTGTGTCACTCCCTGCTGGGAGGTCTGCAACTTGCCTGCCCTGCCTCCCTCAACAGCTCCCCATATGCCTTTTAACCTCCCTACCAGCACAAGCCTCCAGCAGGGAAGGGAAGAGCACAGTACTCAGCCTGGGGAGGGGAAGGGCAGAGGAAAAGGAGCAGTGGAAATGGAGGGGGAGGAATGACTTTGCAAGGGAAAAAGGAGGACAGAGAGTGAGTGAAAAGAAGAAGGAAGAGAGAATGATACAGAGATCTGGAGGAAGGATAACAGGGAGAGGCAAAGAACAAGGGAGCTCCTTCCCTTTGTGCTTTGCAGCTGCAGTCTAGTGATCACCCTCCCCCAGGGGAAGTTCTGGGGGGAAGTGTAATATACGTGGGGGTGGTGGGGGTGCTGTGTACAGCCTGGGGTACACCCTGCAACCACCAAGGGGGGGCCGGGCTGTGGAGAGAGGGAAACGGAGGACAGCTGCTGCATGTATTTCAGGGGACTGCTCCTAAATATTTAAATTCTGACCCCAGTAGGACTTATCTGTTCAGATCGCCCAGTGAGACAGGAGGCATTGTTCCCATGGTCAAGGTCTGCACAGAAGTTTGCCAGGTGTGGTGGGAGTAGGCCATTCTGCCTGCCCGATGGGAAACCCATATTACAACAAGTCCAGAGGGAGCAGGAGGAGTCCAAATGCAACCTGCATCACCCTGGTTCATGATCTCCCAAAGTCCATGGACACGGCAAACCCATTCAGATGCATTAACAGCTAACTCCAGCCTTCTCCCCTAACCCTAAGTAGAATGTCCTAGGAGGCCCCAACATTGCTGGTGACTCATGGGTAGTAGCACATGCAGCATACCAATAGGCAAGTAAAAATTCACAATATTATGTCGCAAGCAATCTTTATCCAGAGCCACTGCATAAACGTCTTGCTTGAATGTCTGGATAAACTTTTCCACTCATCCATTTGTGGCTGGATGGGAAGGTGCTGATGTTACATCTTTGACATAACTTCTTTTGACAAACAATTGAAACTCTTCAGACGTGAACTGAGTTCCATTGTCACTTACAATCTTTTCAGGGACTCCCATCCATGAATATAATAGTCTTAGCACTTCCACTGTCTGCGCTGAATTAGTTGAATTCATACAGAATACTGAAGGCCATCTAGAATGGGCATCTACTGCAATCAAAAACATATGGCCTATTAATGGTCCAGTGCAGTCTATGCGGATTTGCTGCGAAGGAGCAGTTGGCCTCTCCCAAGGGTGCAAAGGAACATATTTAGGGATGTGTTGTGTTTGCTGATAAGGAGAACTGGACAGACAATGCAAATCCTTTCCTTTGAAAAATGTAACATTTTTGCAAAAAAATTCATTCCAAATCAGGACAGTCAGAACCTAATGGAATTTTTCACCATGTCAGCTGCCTGTCTGGAAGGCTCTTGTCAACTGATCCGAGCTGTGCAGGAGAGCAACCAAGGAGCTGTCATTTCAATTATCCCAACAGAAAATTGAAATTTTCCCATGGAAAATTTTGATTTTACAAGGCCAGCATTTTCCATCGGAAAGTCATTCCAGCAAAAAATTCCCAACCAGCAATACTGATGACCTTGACATTGTTTTGCCATTCCCTAGATTTGTATATCAGGCCTAAGCCTTCGCACCCAACTTATTACATTTCCCCCATGTGGAACAGGTGCAGTAATTTCACATGTGATTGGAGATTGTACTGAAAGGCCTGCTGCCTTTGCTTCTAGATCCCTTACCTCAGCAGACAGTAACTATGTTCAAACTGAGAGAGAAGCTCTGAGTTTTGTCTGGGGAGTTAAAAAGTTTCACCAATATCCGTATGGAAAATGATTTTACTCTGTTTACTGATCAGCAACTTTTGGTTTCATTTTTTCACCCAAAGGCAAGAGTACTAGCAGTGTCTGAAGCACGATTACGAAGATAGACATTCACAGTCGCAGTACTGAGTTGAAAAGCACCAACCAACATAAGACTGCAGATTGCTTGTCAGGCCTGCCACTGGAGATAGTGAAGGAAAACCAGAGACAGTAGGTATGCTCTATATGGCTCAGATTGAACCATTGGCAGTTATAAATACCAGGGTACAACACAAAACTTAGAATGATCCACTGCTGGCTAAAGTGTATAGCATTCTGATGAACGGATGGACTTATGCAAACAACCATTTCCAGCTTTTGTTTTTTTCATGTAAAGAACAGATAAGTGTATATCAAGGAGCCTAATGTACTGCATCAGAGTGGTTATTCGTATGAAGCTCAGGTCACACGTACTCCAAGCATTACATGAAGACCAGTTGGGAATTGTAAAGCTGAAAGTCCTTGCCAGATGCGGATGCTGTTCCAAACACTAAACTGTTAAATTGAATTGAGGTACTTCTTGTCACTGTCTTCAATCTCTATTTGTAGTTAGGCTTGGACCAGTGGATCTTGGAGAAATCCTTATCTCCAGCTAATGAGGCAAATATAGCCTCTAATCTAGGCAAAGACCACTGGTTAATGGTAACCTTGAATGGTAACCTTGAATTACCACAGCTACAAACAGCCCACTCTTTTTCATTACTGGCACTATAGAGGTGCTCCATTTGCTCCAGTTAACCTTAGATATAATTCCAGAGTCCCGTAAGTGCTGAAGTTGTGTCTCTACCTTTGGCAGCACTGCCAAAGGTACTGAGCGAGCTTTGCAAAATTCAAGAATTCGCACTTCAAGCACAATTTTTAATGTAACGTGATTTAAGTTTCCAGTGCCATTGTGAAGGACATCAGCTGCCTCGTCCAGAAGTTCTGCAATTTTAAGTTTGGGCCTTTTGATGCTGTTGCAACTCCCTGGCATCTTTAGTAGCTGTCTCCGTTGACGGGGCAATTTCTGGAGCACGATTTAAGGTCAAATCAGCTTGAGTCAATAACCGTTTTTGTATTCCTTTATTTTCAATACCTCCCACTAGCAGGTCTCAATGTATGATATAAACTCTCTCCAAACTGGCAATGATCTGTTAATTTGTGTAATCCAACCACATATTCAAATTTTGTTTCATTTTCTCGTTAATGCCATTTACAAAAGCATAAGTGCTGTGCAATCACCAACGACTGTGGGGAGAGGTAATTATGTAAAATTCCTACAATCTCAGCAAATGCTTTTGTCATCTGGTTTAATAGGAGTGGTTAGGCTGCAGTTTCCTCGTTCGTTCGTTTTGCTTTTGCTAAGCCTCTGCAGTCACTTTCTAACTCACAGCATTCCTGGATTAGGCGCCCTTCCTCATCACCAAATGTTGTGATTTTGCTCTTTACACATCAAAGAAAATACGAAGGAACCACTTGGATGTGAAGAGATCTGAGTGAATGTTTGCAGAGTATACACAGCCTGCAAGGCCTAGTTACAAATAAACACTGCTGCTCTGCTTGAGTAACGGAGGCTTCTAAATCATAGACTTGAGTGAATATCACAAGAAGGCTCACAGCCTATTTAAAGGGAGACTACTCTTTTCCCATGCACTGAAGATAGACAGATGCACACACATACACATCTATACATACAGAGCATGTATTTAATAGTGGAACCATCACAATATACACATCACAGCCCCAAGTAGCCATGTGAACTTTTATCCTACCCATGGCCTCCTTTCCACTCTGCCCCACAGCCACCGCTGGTTGTTGCAGTTAGGTGTGGCATACTGTCTCCTTTTAGACTCTATTTGGAGCAGCACCCATGTCCTCCCAGGTGTACAGGCTGTGTATTTTTTAATGCCTTCTGCAGGCACAGTACACTAGGTCCAATATGTGTTTCCCCACAAGTGACCAGCAGCCCATCCTAGACACTCCCTGTGGTCTGTTACTTGCTTTCTCTGTGCAGGGCTTTCCTTGCAAAGGCCTGAGTCAGGCACATAGAGAGGAAGGACGGTTCAGTGGTTAGGGCACTCACCTAGCACTCAGAAAACCTGCGTTCAATTCTCTGCTCTGCCACAGACCTCCTGTCTGCCCTTGGGTACGTCTCTCTGTGCCTAGTTCCCCCACACACACCTTGAATGGGATAATAGTTCTTCCCTAACTCACAGCAGTGTTGTGAGGATCAATATATTAAGGATTATGAGGCACTCAGTTACTCCAGTCATGGGACCATAGCAGTTCCTAAAACAGAACTGAAATTTACTAGCAATTACCTCTGATCTGGGCTAGCAGCCAGACACTTACAAACCTTCTCAGGTAACAACTGAGTCAGAGTGATGGGGGAAACAATATATTCTGCTTCAGTGCTTCAGCTAGTCACGTTAACCATTGACTCACTCCTTGGAGGTTGTCAAACGCCAGGGCATAAAGAGCCAGCTCTATTATTGATCCTCCCAGGATGTCCTTAAACTGATCTCAGACATCCTGAGATTTAAATGGCAGCTGCTCCTAGTTCTATGCAGGATGGGTCCTCTCTAGAGTGAAAGTTCCTCCAAACACAATGCTGTGTGTGTGTCTGGTTTGAGGTGTCAGGTCCTTGCTGGGGAAAACAGATGGCAATGCACCTCAGATGGCAATGCACCAACACTGGCCTACCTCAGATTGGGGTCAACATCATGTACTTGGGCACTGGAATTCCAGCTCAAGGTCAAAGTACTGCACATCCAGTGCAACTGATATCTGCACTGGATGTTTACCTGCGAAGCCAAAGCTTCCGCCTATTGTCTCCATCTCTAGTGAGAGCTCCTTCAAAGGAGAGGAGTCTTTCCCCAGCATACTCCCTCTGATAGAACCAGTAGTAACTGTCAGAATCTCCTAGTTTTGACTTGAGCCCAGACGGGACTGCCTAGCACATCCATCAAGTCCTGGATACTGCAGGGTCGAACCAGGCAGGAAGAGTTGCCCTTCTTGTGCTTGGAGGCACCTTAAGAGTTAACACTGTAGGTTTTACTATGCCGGCACTCCTGTATCACTTCCTCCTTACCACACATAAAGTAAATATGGCTCTTGCAACCACACAGGTTCCTCTGTGCTCCCTGCTCCTGCCTATCCCCCACTGCACACAATCAACTTTGTGTCCCCTATTCCTCTCTGTCCCGCAACCTCACATGTCTCTGTCAGCCGCTTGGGCGGAACCATCCTGCACACCCCATGCAACCCTCGTTTCACACCTCCAGGTCCCCGGGTTTTCATTTCTATGCTCTCTTCTCTGCCAGGTTCATGTACTCAGCCAGCAAGTTAGTCTCCCAAAATGTGGCCTTTCATTGGACAGCTATTCCCCTCAGGAAATTCTGCCCCAGATCTAAGGGCCATATAGAGGTAAGTTCTTTCTAAGAGCCATATGTTTTCTGTGGGATATATATTGGAGGGGGTGAGCACTTTCTATGTGCAGTATGGGAGAGAGCAGGCCTTCTCCATACCCCATATGGTAGACAGTGCTCTCTGTATGGGATTTGCGCAGCTCTGTGTGCTCTACAGGAGGGGTAATATTCATAAGACCCTGCACTTCTACAGCATCTTCTGCAGAAATCATAGTGCTTCCATCAACACCATTATCCCCACTCCACCGAGTGGGAAGTGGAGGGACAGAGAGGTTAAGTGATTTCCCCAAGGTCACACAATGAGCCAGTGACAGAGCCAGGAGAGACCCAGCTCTCCTGGCTCTACACCCGAGACTAGACTTCTTCCTGGCATTCTTATTACACCATGGGGGACTGGGGGCAGGAACATGTCTTTCATTCAGTGCAGAGCGGGAGAACAATCCATGCACCATACCAGAAGGGAAGAGCTGTCTCTGCACTGCACTGAGGCACTCTCCAGACATTGCACATAGGTTGGGGACTGCCTTCTGTGCACTATCTCTGGAGGCCATAAAGAGATGGGGGAGAAGTGGTCTCCATGCACCTTAGTGGGGGGAATGTCCCCTGTCCAGCAAGGGAAGCACTCTCCATGCACTGCAGAGGGAAAGGAGAGGGGGAAGACATGCTCCATCTACCATACAGAGAGGACATTTTCTGTGCCTCCCTACTGGGATCTGGCATACACCAGTCTGCAGAGGTGTGGAAATTCACCTGCAGCGTTGCATCATTATGGTCTGGCTTAGGCAACATGAAAGAAAATGCTTTCACACATAAAACCCAGGCATCAAACCACCTGCTGCAGTCACATTTTCCTTTGAAAACTCTTGCAAGGTGAGTCACAGGTACAGAAGCACGTCAGGAAAGAGGATGCCAGCTTTCATCATCCTCCCCGCCCATTTCAGCTTCAGAAGTAGTTACTACTTGGCTCTTGCTAGTGGCATCTTCTGTATAAGCTTGGCAGTTCAGGTGATGCCCAGAAATAGCTTCCCCTGGAGGTGGAAGGGAAAGGTGAATGATACTTGAAGTAACACCTATAAGATTCTTGTAGAAGGCTTATCAGAGAGAAAATTTGGAACTGTCTATTATCTCTCCCTCTCTTGAATAGAGAGATAATGCTACCCATGAAGCACATAAGCAGGTGATGGAGAAGAGGCAGAAGACTCTCTAAATCCACCAGGGACTTTGCTGTTGCCAATCTAGTTAATGTGTGAAGTGCTCAAATATTGCTATGATGGGTGGCAGTACAAAGCCCTAAAGACAGGTGGGTAACAAAATACATAGGTAGGTAACAAAACTGAAGTGCTTTTCCTGCTGAAGTTCTGAAATACCTTCCATTTGTCCTGCACCTTGGGCCTTCTCACCTGCACTGTGCCCACTTACTCAGCTCTCCTGGGGCTACATAACACATGTCACACCTCCGAGCAGCTCGTTGGGGCAGGAACCCTCTTCTGGGTCAGTGCTTGCACAGTGTGTAGCACAATGGGGTCCTGGCCCGTGACTGGGGCTTTTAAGCGTTATGGAAATACAAATAAATAATCAAGTCACCACAAAAAAAGACTCTACCATAAACACTGTGTTTTTTCTTTCACTCCAGGTAAAAACAGAGATGGAGAATTATCCCTGGCTTGAGGCCCAGAAGGGGCAATAGTCAATACTGGACCAGGGATAGTTTTAAGGTCTAATATATTGCAACCTGCCATGGCCAGAAACATCATCCTCATATCACCAGAGAGCTGAGGTTACAGGCTTTCCAAAGATATAGTGCTTCGCAGCATTTGTTTCCAGCCCCATAAAGTCTCAAGATATCCTCTCTATATCTATGTTATTTATAGGGCACCGGCAATACTGGACAGACCAATATTTGAATTTCAAATCATGACAGCCTGTTTTAGGAAGCTATTTCAGACCATTCCCAGGGCTGGAATAGCAGGGGGCTGCAGATCAGGACTGAAGGGCACCCACAGAGCTGGGGGGCGGTCTGGGACAGAAATAGCCAGTTGGGCTGGAAGTCACTATTGAGAAGTGTCAGCATAGCTCTGTGGTGGGGGCCCAAGACTGCAATAGCATGCAGTGGGCTGGGCGTCAGGCGTGAGGGGCCTTGGCAGAGCTGTGTTGGAGACCTAGGAGTAGAATAGCTGGGGGAGCTGCAATCAAGAGTGAAAGGCATTGGCAGGGCTGTGGGGAGGAAGTTTGCACAGTCCCCGTTTGCTCTATGCCTAGATCTTGCCCATGCTCTCCGCCTTTCTCCTTCCTGAGCAGCAAATGTATCTGGCTATTTAAAACTCAAGAATAATTATAAGAAAGCTGGAGTTCCCCGAGGCAGCATTACTGTCAAACCCCATTGCCTGCCTTTCATGTGTATACACGCAGAGACTATCTGCACACTACGGACCCAGAATGTGCAACCCACCTATACAACTGCCGTACATGTTGCATCAGGTTATGTAAAGTTCAGTTGCATCACATACTTCATAACATTGCACAACGCAGCCTGCAATCTAATGCAATGCCATTTGCCAATTGGGGGTCTACAGTTGCAGCCTGGTGTTAGGGGGAGACATGCCGGGGCGACCATGGCATATCAAGCTCAGCCTGATGTGGGAAGTGCGTTCCCTGGCCAGGAACGAGGATCTCCCCTTCCACACAGGGGAAAGCAGCTTCGCTCCCGGGCCTTCACTGCCATTGGCAGCAGCACAATAGCAGCCATGGAGCTTGAGGACTGAGTGCGTGAGGTGTGAGCGGCGCACGTCACCTCCTCTCCTCTCTGCACAGAGAACTGAGGAAGCCACCCATCAACACGCCTCCGTGGGAAAGACTCCCAGGCTGAGGGAACCCCTGGGGATTCCAGCACATTTCTGGGTGAAAACTTTGCTGGCAAACCCCTCTGAAAAGAGCCAGTTCAGGACAGTCCAGAAGAGGAACTGATACATTCATAACTTCCCAGGACTCAGTGGGCAGCCCCCAATTTGCATAAAAGGGAGCTGGTCTCAGCCAGCCTGCTCCCTGATATGCAGGTGCAGCCTGCTAAGATGATAAGTCCCAGAATACAGACTTCATCCCTGGTCCAGGCAAACAGACTTTAAATGGACCTTCCTGCTTCTTCACCACCACTTTTATTAATGCATTATTATTAATAATAATATTTTATTATTAAGCTAGGTGAATCTCTGAGGCACAGGACAAGCTTCTCAAGCCATGGGGAGTTTGTGACCCACTCAGTGAGGCGCTCTGTCACCCTCTAGTGGTGGCAGAGCAAGATGTGGCGGCTGTTGAGCAGCCTGCTACAGCCTTTGCTAGCAGAATAGAGGCTTTTAGTGCGAGCTGTAGAGGCCCGTGTACTTATCTTCAGAGACCACAACGTCGATCCCCACTGCCCACGACTCTCCTAGCGCACAGCATTACGTCTGCGTTGATCAGAATGGTTTCGGGAGCAAACTAGCCCTGACATTAGAGAGGCAAGAGAGGAGGAGGAGGAGAGAAATGAAGGGATAGTGAAAAGGAGCCGCATTCTTCTGTAATCCTTCAAATTTACAACAAAGGGCTTGTCTCCCCAGGGGTTT
The DNA here is from genome assembly GCF_965140295.1 of Lepidochelys olivacea. Lineage (NCBI taxonomy): Eukaryota > Metazoa > Chordata > Testudines > Cheloniidae > Lepidochelys > Lepidochelys olivacea. The sequence continues at coordinate 148,987,202 of NC_140413.1, read as the reverse complement.
TAACCAAATTGAGTCAAGTTAATACAGTTTGAAAATGCTTGCACAGGCATGAGGTAACTCATTACAACGTACTAACTCCACATTTATTACAGGCTCGGGAGTTCTCTTGCAAAGTGAACTAAGTTTGCTCCAAATCAATTTATTTCAGCCCATTGTTTGTGTTCACACAATACTGCTGTGCACTACTTTGGCAGTCCTCCAATGGCTATCCCACACTGCTCTGCAGGCAACCATTACTGACCAGTTTGTTTACCTGTGTACCCTTCTGTGCTGTGGGGTTGCCAGATGCCCCCTCCACCATATAAAAGTTGGCAGGGAGCCAGATTTTGCCCATTTACTCCTGGATTCAAGTATATCAGCGCTGCTGTGCTATTACTCCAGAAGCCCGCCAATATGCCTTGCACAGCTGCTTGGCACTGTCCTGGGAGGTGATGATCAGGAAGCTCTTGGGGCCAGTCACCAGAATGAAGATATTTGTGTGGACACTACTCAGCAGATGTCCATGAGAGGCCATGGCCAGGATGCTAGCCAGTGCTGGATAAAGAGCAAACAGCTCAGGAGAATGTACTTTAAAACTAGAGATGACACGAAAAAATCCAGCAACCTGTCCATTTTTTGAAGAGCTGGACAGGATTTTGCACCATGACATGCCCATCCAACCCAGGAAGGTTGTGGAACATGCTGCTCACTCTCTGCCCATCCACATACCCATGAGGATGACCAGCAAGCCTCACTGGAGGAGGAGCATGAGGAGGCCAATGAAGAGCTGTCCCTGAGCATCAGCATCGCTTTGGAACTCGGGACCCTGATGCCAGCCACGTAGAAGGCGACCCTCAGTCCTACCGAGCCCGATTCCCAGCCAGCAACCCAGGCCAGGCCTGAGGAGGCAGATCCTGTGGAGGGAACCTCAGCATATAAGTACCTCTCTTTACAGTTTATTACTATTGTTATTGTGCTACACAACTGTGCTAGCTCTGTTCTGGGTGCCCCATGGTCCACAGCCATTTTAAGCAGATGTGAGGTAGGAGCCTTTCCGAGGCAGAGGACCCCACCTTCCTCATCTCACCCTGTCCGCTTGGGCCCTTCCATATACATTCCCAAAATGGCAGCTACTCCAGCCAGACAATCGGTCCCTGTCTCATGCTAAAGCCCCATCTATCGACCGTTTTTAGGCCCATGACACAGAAGGCACATGCCCACCTACCTGTTTTCCTTTCTCCTTCCCTCATCTGTCCTGCCCAGTGAACACCGCTGCCCCATGAAGCTGTTTGTCAGCTCAAAATGGCGGGCAGCAGCATCACATAGTATAGCCTCTTGTATCCAGCTCTCAACCGAACACCCAGTCGAAAAGGGATCCTTGCTAGCCCTCCCCAGCCCAGTGAAAACGAGCGAGTGAGTGAGGATGGGAGAGAGCAAGTGATGGAGGGAGGGGGGATGGAGTGAGCAGGGCCTCGGAGAAGGGGCGGGGCAAGGGTGTTCGGTTTTGTTTGGTCAGAAAGTTGGCAACCCAAAGCCTCTACCCCACTCACCATGGCAGATTCAAATAATAAAAACATTCAATTGTGTGAAATTCAACAGTTTTTTCAAACAGTGATTACAGAAAAAATAGTTAGGTTCATATTCTCAGTTTACATGAGGTAGACATGGATACTGCATGCCTAGAAAGGTACAAGGACTACAGCTCCCCACTGAAGTACAGATGCCCTATAACATGCATTTTTGCAGGAAAAGGGCTTTACGTTGAGGATAGGAAAGCTCTTAATGGCTCTTCACAGGCTTATACAGAGAAAGCTTGGGAACAGTGAATGCTCCAGACAATCAGTGCAGGACCCTACCTAAGATGGAGAAATTGCTTGAGTTTGGTCCAGACATTATGGGGGATAACTGCACCGTCATACCCCCGGTATTGCTCACAAGTCCCTTCCACTCCTTCTGGGGGACCTTCTTGGTGAATCAGTTCACAGTCTATCTCAGTCATCTGCCCTTTTGGCTTTTTGAAGAAGGTCATTCTCTGTCTCCTAGACACCTGCCTCAGAGTAACACCATTGAAAGTCAGACGGCCTAAAGGGGATGACCATCCATCTTGCCCCAGATGCCCCCCGCTAACCCTCCAACACCGTATCAGCACCTCCATGGCACCACAAAACTGCCAACACAGAGCAAGAACATTATTCCCATCTCGTCCTCCGCACGTGCACACATACTTTCCACATCCTTTCTCCAATGGCAAAGCCAATCAGCATACACTGCATAGACAAAAATCCCAGTACAGCTTCCTCCTGCACATACCACTTACCATCTTGGAGCTCCCCCAAGACCTGGAAGAATCTCAGGGTGAGAAGGTCAGAAATGCACGTTAAAAAACACTATCATAGCCTCACTAGAATATGAACAAGAACCGCTTGTGTTTTGTTCCTACTCCTATAGCCACAGCACCTGCAGCAGCCAGACCCTCCAAGACAGGTCCTTTATCTGTGGCTGAGCGGCTGGCTAACCTGAGGGGGAGAAAACTCGGGGTGAAACATTTGCAAACATCATTGCAGAGTCCCACAGAAAAACGGAAAACAGCAGAGAGGTGGAGGCAGTAACTGAGGATGGAGAGGGAAACAGAGAGGGAGTCCCCCAGGGAAATTGTGGAGTGGCCAAGGACAGCATCACCATGGCCAAAGACAGGGAGAGGCAAAGGCAACTCCTGCAGGGAAAGTTATTTGGGACAGCAGGCACTGCAGAGTCGAAACCTGGGATCCAGCCATGTCCTGCAGCCTCTGGAGAATGCAAGATACGGGGACCCCCAGCAACTCCTCCCCACTGGACCCTGCAACAGTTCTCCCTCAGGCCGTTCCCTTCACAGACCCAAGTTCAGGGCAGTGAGAACAGTCACACTTGGGAGCCCAGCTCTTTTGAGCTCTGCAATGCCTCCGATAGCTTTGAGCCTCACCACTCAATACCAAAGGCCCATGAACAAGAAGAGGCAGAGGCAAGACATATACTCTCCTGTGACTTTAAGCACCGCCCCTCCTCCCCCCACGTATGTTTTGTTCCGCCCCACACGGCACTGCTGCACTTCCAGTTTTTGCTTCGCTATTGTTTGAACTAAAGGTTTCTTTCTAGTCGGTAGCTCAAATAAAGCTCTATTGTTTGTTACATAATTGATGTTGTTTCATCATAAAAATCACTACAGATTCATTCCTAATGAGTCATCAACACATTTAACAAAGACAAGCTATGGAACAAAAATAATTCACCGGACTTCACAAAAGCACCTAGGCCAAGACACAAAGTAATACAAGGATTGCCAGAGCGCCCCGTTTCCACGACCCAGAAACAAGACTGTACAGCTCATAAGCCGCCCTACCCCTCCTCCCGCTCTATGGTTTAACAGCTGGACGTGCAGCTGCACATTTTCAGGCCGGAGATGCAAAATAAGAGAAATAAGCATCCCTGACAATATTGCCCCAGCTGTTTTCATTTGCTGCGGGACGCCTTGGTGGCTGCTCAAACCGCTGAGCAAGTCTCGGCACCTCGACCTCCCACCCGTCGTTAAGACTTTCTCCCTCACCCTGACAAATACTGTGCAAAACACAGCATGTGGCTAACATCGTTGGAACGTTGTTTTCTGCCGCTTCCAACCTACCCCACAAACAATATCACCCTCCCCCGCCATTCTGCAACTACTGAGTCGGGAGTTTAAAAGGTCCTTCTGTCCAAGGGCTGTGAATGGCTTCATTAACCAGGGTATCAGCAGATAAGCCAGGTCTCCCAGGGTAATAGGAGCAATCTCCACACCATTAATAAAAGGAGAACTCGTGGCACCTTAGAGACTAACAAATTTCTCTGAGCATAAGCTTTCGTGAGCTACAGCTGACTTCATCGGATGCTGTAGCTCACGAAAGCTTATGCTCAAATAAATTTGTCAGTCTCTAAGGTGCCACAAGTACTCCTTTTCTTTTTGCAAATACAGACTAACCACGGCTGCTACTCTGAAACCTGTCACACCATTAATGTCCACAGTGTTCCTGGAGACAGACAGTCCTTTCTCCATTAATTTAAATAGCACTGAGTTCTGGAAGAGCCTAGCATCAGGAACCCTTCCAGACTGCCCTGCCTTTATGTCTGTAAACCTGCCATGATGGTCAACCAGCCTGTTGGACACCAGGAGAAATAACCCTTTCTGTTTATAAAGTCTGTACCCTGCTGCAGGTGGGGAGGACATCAATTGCCCCAGTACAGTTTGGGAACCTCATGCGTGCAAAGCCAGCAATAATCTCCTGAGCATGACCAAATGTTATAACCTAGTGGGACAGTACCTTTCTCATGGCACCACACACCTGCATGGCAATGGCCCCAACAGTCGATCTGGCCACACCGAATTGTCTGCAATCTGGGGTGACCAACTTCCAGATGGCAATGGCGACCCGCTTCTCCACGGATCTGGGCACTGCGTGTTGGTACGGTGCTGCTGCAGTACTGGGACTAGTTCAGCACAGATCTCGAAAAAAGGGTGCCTTCCCCATCCTGAAATTCTCTGACCACTGCTGGTCTTTCTGGTCTGCAGAACAAGCCTTTCCCACCACCTGATACTCGGGTTTCCCGCTCCCAGAAACGGTGCTGCCCTGTGTGAAGCTCCTCTAGTGTCAGTTCTGGGTGTCCTCTTCATCCTTGCCCTCATCCCACTTCCTCTGTCACTGAACCTTTCCTTCCTGCCACTGCTGCCGCAGCATCTGCTCCATGGGGCAGTGGGCACAGCCCAAGCCAAAGTCATCTGGGTTTGAGCACTGAAATACAGCCCAAGCAGCCTCGGTGTGTTCATGGTTGCCAACAGAGCAATGTTGGGTCCATGCCGATCAGCAGCAATCCAAAAATGGCACTAGCCAACCCAGAAAGGAAGCATGGGGTGGAGACAATGGACACATGGGATTTTTTTCAAATTTGAACCTACCTGGCTTCCACTATGCATCCCACAATGCACTAGTGAGAAAAATCTCCAGATGCCCAGTGCTACGCAGCATAGCAAAGGACCATGGGATAACCTCTGAGGATCCTCCACGCTTAGTATGCAGTACACAGGATGCAAATTGAAAGGCAGCACTGGCATTCCATGTGCATGCCATTAGCGTGGCTTGCATAGTGCGAGTTATCTGATTCACATCAAAGAGCTGCGAATTAACCCCCCTGTGTAGACAAGCCCCAACGGAGAAATTAGAAGTCGCCAGTTGTGACAACGCACGATTGTGATATACAGAGAGCTTGTACATCATGCAAAGCTCAACCCTCCAATCACCATTCGGTGAGCACCTGGTACCCAGTGCAAATATCCATTCTCCATAGACCTGATCCTCAAAGCTGTTGAAAAGTTAGGTTTGGCACATTTACAAACTTGGGGAAATAGGACTTCCCAGTCCCATTTTCTTCTCACCCCAAGGATTGTTGTTATAACTGGAGGGGAGTCCCAGGTTCTATATCTCTATATCAAGAGCCGTATAAAGACCAAGGTTGCATATACTGTACTACACTAGGAACTTCCTCAGCGGAGCTGCAGTTGAACAGGGACATCGGCTGGTCAATTTTAAGACTGCACTGCTCAAGAGCACATTTCCTTCAGCTATGAAAAGCCCAAGCCAGTACTGTGCAGTGTGCAACCCCAACAGAGCCTAGGATGATGCAGATCCATCCACACCGTGAGTCAAAGACACAATCTTTCTGGACAAGCTGTATGTGCACCAGCGTACAACACAGCAGGGGTGGAGTCCAAGTGATCCACCTCAAGACTCTGTCATCTTAGGGTGAATGGAATCTTCTTTGTCTCTGGCAAGGGATTGTGGGGGAGAAATATGAGTGGGGCGGGGGAGTTCTGAGAATGATACAGGTGTGTGAAAACCCTCTACTCTGGAAGATCTATAGTTAGTCCTCTGGGATAACACTAAGAAAATGTGTCCACATCCTGAAGACTGGGTGTCCTCCCTAACAGCAATATATTATATGCCAGCTAGCTGCAGGGGAAGGTGGATGAAACCACACCATGAACCTCCAGGCAAGGCGCACCAGCATATTCACAGCTAATTCTTCCTTCCAGGAAAGTGTGCAACACCAAGTAGCAGCCAGAAGGCTGAGCTTGTTTGACTTGCTGCAGCTGTTCAGTAGGAAGAGGTTTTAAAACCAGTCAATCAATGGTGAATTGCTTCGGGTGTGAGGGCAGGGTGGATTATAATGATGGTGTGGGAATTTGTTAGACCAACTGTGACCCCTACTGGTTCTGTCTGAAATTAGTGTGCTGGTTGTCAGCCACTGCTGACTGCCATGCAATGAGTGTAGGGGAAGTGCATCAAACTGCTAAACGAGCCCTGAGAACTTGCATGTTAGGGTGGGTGGGGATGACTGTCTCAATGCAGGCTTCATTGTCAGTCCACATGCCATGGTAATGCACCTCCCCAAGCCCTCTTCTACCCATTGGGGCAGAAAAAAATGGCTTGTACTCCTCCAGAACGCATACTTGTGTGTTCTGCCGTCATGCCAAGTTTCAGCTCAGATCCCAGGCAGCTGAGAAGTGTTAGGAGGTGCCAGTACTTGCATGGGAGACTTGCACAGGCCACTAAAGTTCTGCAATCAAGAAGTGCTGGAGATTAATAGTCCCTCCCCCTAAATCCATACTGAACCAACAACTGGCATGGTTTCTAGGGGGCCTCTGCTGTGGAGAGTACTGCCCCTTGGCTGCAATGCACAACGAAGTATCCTGACTACATGTGATTGTTAAAGACCCCTCAAGGCATAGGCGCCAACTCTGTGGGTGTTCCAGGGCTGGAGCACCCACGGAAGAAAAATTGTTGGGCGCTCTGCACCCACCAGCAGCTCTCCGCTCTGCCCCGCCCCACTTCAGCTCACCTCCATGCCGCCTCCTCCGTGAGCGCGCTGCACGCCCGCTTTTCCCCCTAGCTCCCAGCACTTGTGCTGCAAAACAGCTGTTTTGCATGGCAGGGAGGGAGGGGGGAGGAGGGGGAATGTGGTGCGCTCGGAGAAGAGGCGGGACCAGGGCGGGGATTTGGGGAGGGGTCCAATAGGGAAAGGGAGGGGGCGGAGTTGGAGCGGGGACTTTGGGGGGAAGGGCTTGGAATGGGGGCGGGGCCGGGGCAGGGAAACAGTGGCGTCGGGGTGGGGCCGGGGGGGGGCACGAGCACCCACCGGCGCTGTGGAAAGTTGGCACCTATGCCTCAAGGCACTTTTCAAAGACCTGAGCTGTCAGCAGCAGTGTCCTGGCTAAATTCCATTTTCAGCCTTGTTATCCTAAACAGCTGTGTAACACTGTTGTGCACGGGGCCGGATTAAGGCTGTCCAGGGCTCTATATGCATCATAACATGGAGGCCCCTGTGACTCTGCCCCTGCAGCCTTGCCCTCCACTTGGAATGGTGGTGGCCAGGGGATCCTCCTACCTACCCAGAGAAGCATGCATCACTAGGGAGCAGCAGAAAGATGGGGGAGTGTGTTATCCCAGTTGCTGGGATACATATCTGCTTGGGTGGGTGATCCAGGCCTACTGCACTCTTCTCCCATGGCTTCAAACTGAGTCTCCTACCAGGGTAGTGTTGGCTGGGCTCTCCACAGCACTTGGTGTTGGAGTTAACACCCCACTGAGATGGGTCACAGATATGGCTGCATTGTCTACAGCTGGTTCTGGTTCTCAAGCTTTTCTTCACAACCAAAAGGGCTAGAGCCTTACTTTATTAAAAAGTGAAAGCTGAGATTCTGATTTAATCTCATGACTCCAGGAGCCCAGGCCCCAAGCATGGGCCTGTAGTTCCTATACCTTTATCTGGTCTTGGGTGTGCACTGTTTCAAAGAGCTGCTATGTTTTGCTCCAGAGGTAGTTGCATTTCACTGTGGGGCAAATGTTTGTTTCCATTGCTTTGTACAATGTTGTAGGATGCATTTGGATGAAAAGCACAGTACAAAGGCAGACTCATTGGTATAACATTAAGGCGACTAACCATATTTTCAAAATCAAAAACAGAATCATTTGTGGTGACACTTTTTAGTGTTCTACAAAAGACTAGTGATTTTTTCTATTAGGTGTTAATGTCACTACTGCCAGCTTCCAACTCCACAGCAAGACATGAGTGTTTCTTGAAGCAGAAAGAATGAGGAGTACTTGTGGCACCTTAGAGACTAACAAATTTATTTGAGCATAAGCTTTCGTGCACTAAAGCCCACTTCATCAGATGCATGCAGTGGAAAACACAGTAGAAAGATATATACATATACAGAGAACATGAAAAAATGGGGGTTGCCATACCAACTCTTAATGAGAGCAATCGATTAAGGTGGGCTATTATCAGCAGGAGAAAAAAAACTTTTGCAGTGATAATCAGGATGGCCCATTTCAAACAGTTGACAAGAAGGTGTGAGAAACAGTAGGGGGAAAATTAGCATGGGGAAATAGTTTTTAGTTAGTGTAATGACTCATCCACTCCCAGTCTTTATTCGAGCCTAATTTAATGGTGTCCAGTTTGCAGATTAATTCCAGTTCTGCTGTTTCTCGTTGGAGTCTGTTTTTGAAGTTTTTTTGTTGAATAATTGCGACTTTTAGGTCTGTCATTGAGTGTCCAGGGAGGTTGAAGTGTTCTCCGACTGGTTTTTGAATGTTATAGTTCTTGACGTCTGATTTGTGTCCATTTATTCTTTTGCGTCGAGACTGTCCGGTTTGGCCAATGTACATGGCAGAGGGGCATTGCTGGCACATGATGGCACCATTTTTTCCAGTACTGTTGTGTTCTAAATAGCTTTAACGTGAAACAGTGAACAAAACTGAATGCTAATACAGCTTTGATGGTGTCCTCCCACATCTGACTTGTCTCTTAGTCCAAATGCTGTTCATCACACTGAACAAACCTTCCAATGGGCTGTTAGTTCACTCTAGACACTGGACAAATGCCTCAGTGCAGCATTACATACGGATTAAACATTCAGCAGTTATTTTAAAAAACAAACATTTTGACCAATGAAATGAAAAACTAGGACATTTCACGTATACTGGTTCCTGGGACACTGGGACATCATATGACAAGCTGGGACATGTGGTCACTTTACACACAGACACACACTTATCAGGGGGACATCTGCACTGAGCTCTCAGGTTGCTTTATATCACATGAAGGAAGTACTTACCTGACCTGATCTTGATGTGATGCTATATCAAGAAATGTGCCTTACTTTTATATAGGTACAGGGATGTGTACAGGAGGCAGTGGTCACACACACCTGCTGTCCCCAGGCCAGCAGATGCCTGGTTGATAAGGCCATAAGAGAAAGAGAGAGTATTAATGGTAACCCAGAAAAAGAAGGTGAAAATCATGAGACTGGAGGACACAGTTGATTATTATTATTATGTTTGTGTTGCAATCGAACCTAGAGGCCCCCATCTCTGATCTCAGCCTCAGTCCCAATTGTGAGAGGCACTGCACACACATATAATGAAAAGATGGATCTGCCCTGAAGAGCTCGCAATCCAAGGAGAAGACAGGCACATAGACAGAGATCAAAGAAATGGAACCAATAAAGAGATTTTGATACCAGGCAACTAGGTTGAAATGCAAGAGAAAGAACCTGCAATTCTGAGAGAGAGGTGATGATTGATTATGACATTGAAAAAGCGAACCAGTGTAGGTCTTGATATCATCAGTGGAAAACCTTGTGAGTGGGGTGAGGGTCAGTGGGGAGGAGATGACTTTAGGAGAGAGAGAGAATCAATGACACCCTGGAAACAGGAGAGTCAATGACTTGCTTAATAGTAAGAGAGCAGACAAGCAGCTCGGGCCTTTACAGAGGACTGTATGTTACATCCCCAAAGCCTGTGACCTGAGCAGGCAAGTTCTCTTTGGAGCACAACTAACTATTTCTGTAAGTTATTTTTAAGTATGTGTTTTCAAGCTGGAATATATTTAGACTAGTTAAATGAAAATGTGGTTTACAGCAAACTGCTTCTTTGGAATTTCCCACGCTGGGGAGTCTGCTGTGCCTGCTACATCCAAACACATTATAGCTTGGACCATACATGACAGGGGGAAGGCACTATACATGCTTATGCTGTCTTTAGAACATGAAAATAAGATGGTAACACAATACATCAATGGGCCGGGGTCCCTTCATTGCTTGGATGGGTCAATTCAAAGGAACTCCCCTGTGGGGCAGAAAATGCTCTTCCTCTTTCTTCTGAGCCTGTACTAAACTACTACTCCAAGTTGGGGCAGAGGGGCATCAGGATGGTGAAGGTGCTGTGTAAAGCTGACGGTCTGTGCACTTGTGGTCCAGTCTCATGGCACTTCTCACAAGAGTCAGGATGTTCATTCTGGTGTCCTGGCCTGATTTGAGTATGATTTGAGTAGCTAGTATAGTATCATAAAGTCTAGGGGTGAAAATGTCTTGTCAATTAATCCAGTTCATCTCCTTGCCCATTGCCGGATTGCTCCCTATATATGAAATGTAGTATTGTACTATGAGCACATTCTGTCTCCCCAAATCCCTAAGGCAGTTTCAAATGGTTACAAGATTCTTTCTCCCTTCCTGTCTTAAACAATTGTTCAGCGTTGCTGTACGATACTGACCAGCTGCTGTGTCCCAACCCAGAAGTGGCTGCACTTCAGTGGAGGGTCAAGTTCTCCCAGCAGTGTTTTGGGATGAAGAAGAATTGCAATATGTTATTATTTTTGTTCTAGTTTATGAGGCATGAAGCTGGGAATGATGCTGTGCAGAATAATGACTAGCATTATTTATTGATTTCTCTTGCAAAGCTCTCCCTTTCCCACTGGATTTCAGCCTGCTCTGTTGATTTACAGAAGGCTTTTTGAAGTCCCTCCACTACCGCCTGCACAGCTAGATTGATTTTTTTTTTTTGTGCAGTTCTGGGAAGAGCACATCCAATAGAATCCCTTTCCAGGGCTCTGAATTGCTTTTCCAGCTTTTACAGATATTCCAGCTGGAGCAGCACAACCGTATGTGTTATAGTTTAGAAATATGACCTAGTTCCTGAATCCATGCTATCCACTGCAGCTCTCGAAGAGCTTGGAGGCAATGCAGAGCCTCTCTGGGTCACCTAAAACAGAGCTTTAAAGAGGTGCTTTTCTACTAGAGAAAATATTTTTGGCCATTATTAAATAAACCAATCAATGTGAAAAAATAATAGAGCTTAAATGACAACAAACTTTGAACGCCCTCAGTTTCTCATGAGTACAAAAGGGAGCTATAGCCCTGTGACCCAGTCTGCATCATCCATCTTAGTCTCCTGCAGGGGAATTCCAAAAACTGCTTGGGAGAACTATTTGGTAAATATTAATACAAAATTAAGTGCAATAGACCCTATGGCAGGGCAACATTCAGGTTGCTGTAATGAAATACAAAGGTGAAGGCCCTAAATGCAGTGTTAACTCCACTGCATTGCACACACTCTATGTTTTAATGCAATGTTTCTCAGTTGGTGACTTATGACCCTTGGGAGGCCAGAGGAGGTTCACAAAAAGCAGTCCAGATGCCAGGCATTGAAAATTTTATTACAAGCTAAAGCAAAGAAAATCTCACTTGCCCCTTACCCTTCAAGGTCTGGTGTTCTCTGTTAACCTCTCAAAGCACACCCACAAATAAATTATACAGGTTTAGGATTGTTAGCATTGATACTTCTTTTTTACTCTTACTTTCATGGTAATTGGGATGGAGTCATGAAAATTTTTGACTTCAGATAAGGGGTTGCCAGCCTGAAAAGGGCGTGAGACACTGCTCTAGCACATACATTTCACAGCACAAGCAGCAATGTTTTAAACTATATTTGTAGCCTCTGTCAGTGGTGATCTCTTTGTAGGGCTCTCAGATTCTATAGGAATAGAGATAGTATGAAAATCTAAATGGACAGATGAGTACAGGACTCACTCCTGGTCCAAATCAAGCCAATGGGAAAACTTTTAATCATAAATAACCCCAGTCTTTTTAATCTGTCTTTATATGAGAGCTTTTCCCAAGCTCCTAAACATTCTCACTGCCAGTACAAAACCCCCTCCACTATCTTTTTGAGATAGTATGACCGGAACTGCACGGATAATTTCAGATGAGGCCCCACCATTGCTTTATATAATGGTATTATGGTGTTTTGCATTTTAGTCTCCATCCCATTTCTTATGCATGCAAAGATTTTCTTTGCTTTTTAGACCACAGCTGCACATTGAACAGAGGTTTCTATTGAGCTGTCCACAGTGATGCCCAGGTCTTTCCCTGAAGTAGTCACAGTTAATTTAGAACCTAGTCATGTGTATGAATAGTTCAAGTGATTCCTTCCAGTGTACGTTCCCCTGCATTTGGTGACACTGAATTTCACCTGCCCATTCACCTAGCTTGGTTAGGTCCCACTGAAGTTCCTCACAATCTTTATTGGGCTCGACTAACCTAAATCATTTGGTGTCATCTCCACATGGGGGGAGGGATAGCTCAGTGGTTTGAGCATTGGCCTGCTAAACCCAGGGTTGTGAGTTCAATCCTTGAGGGGGCCATTTAGGGATTTGGGGCAAAAAATGGGGATTGGTCCTGCTTTGAGCAGGGGGTTGGACCAGATGACCTCCTAAGGTCCCTTCCAATCCTGATATTCTATGATTCTATGTGTTGCCACTTCTCTGCTTAGTCTCTTCTCCCTTAAATATATTAAACTCCAATTGTAAGGTGGCCCCTCTGGGCATTTGAAAATTGCCCATTGATTCCTATGCTTAGTTGCAGTCTCCCTCTTGCAAACTATCGCTGTAACAGCCAAAATCCTTGCCTAACTCTCTTGATCAAGCCCAGCAAGAAGAGTGCTTGTGGCATGACAAGGCTGAGGCTTCATTTAGCCAGGCTATAGAAACATAGGCGGCTTGGCATGCTCAGACTTTTTTTCTCCACCCCCTCCCTCAGTGCCTTTCCTTTGCCAAGTTTCTTCTCCAGCCAGGGCTGTCGCTCACGGAAACACGTGCTTGGGGTTGTTGGGGGGTTTTTTATATAAAATGAAAGTTTCTTTTCATTTTCCCAGACCTCACAATCAGCAACGGGATTTTCCAAAACAAAATCCAGTCTCAGGCCAAGCCAGAGGGTGGAAAATTTCATCCCAAACAGTGACTGTTTCAGAGCATTCCCGTAAGGGACTGGGATGTAGGCTGCCTTGCCCAGAGGTCGCAGATGGGCTGAGGGCTGCCCACCAGGGATGGAATTTGCCAGGCCAGAGTTAGAGGGATCACAAGGTCAGGTTCCATAAACAAGAGTCAGGGCCAGAGTCAGGCCGGGGTCAGAGACCGGAAAGCAAAGGCAGTACCAGGTTAGAATCGAGAGGCAGTAATCTGGGTCAAAGTCAGGCTGGAGTCAGAGACTGGCGATCAGAGGCAGTTCTGGGTTAGGATCAGGCCAGAGTCAGAGACCAGAAGACTAGGAAAAGTTCAGCATAGTAACAAGCCACGGTCTGTATGGTTGCCCAGACAAATTCTTGGGGGCCACCCCTGGGATTAAGTAGGGGCACTGGGCCAATCAGAGGACTGCAGGGTACTGTCACTCAGGGTCTTGTGGGTGGTACTTCCTGCAGCACCTATTCTCCACAGTGCTCCCTGGGTGTGCTTCTGCTGCGCCTTCTGATGGTACTGAGGGACTATCAGCCACCCTAAGCTCTACAGACCCTGGTTCTAGTCACTGGGTCCTTACAATTCCAAGCACATGAGAGCAGGGGAGAAGAATGAAAAATCATTGGAGATAACAGGAACATACAGAGTTTAAACAGTAAGAAATAAACAAGAGTTTGGGGAAAGGATATAAAACCTATTGCTTAAGCCAACCTCTAACTATTGGGTCAGGAGGAAATTTTCCCTAGGATCAGGTGGTCCCAAGTTCTCTTCTCTGCCTACTACAGGGTTTTTTTGCACCTTCCCCTGAAGCAGCTGTTGCTAGCCACTGTCAGAGGCAGGATTTTAGGCTAGATGGCCCCTGCACTGATCCAGTCTGGCAATCCCTATGTTCCTATGAAAACTGTCTGGTGGCTACAGTGGTCATTCCCAGCACCCATGGCAACACAGAAGCATCTTTTCATTCTGTGTTTGTACAGAACATGTAGCACAATGGGGACATGGCCCATGACCGGGACTCCTGAGGCCTATCCCAATGCAAATAATAATAAATAGTAAATATTTAGGCCAAAGTTCTCCAAAAGTGTCCCCTGTTTTTGGTGGCCTCCAGTCTGGGGGGTTGGGCACCCAAAAATGGAGGCAGCCAAAATCTGGGACGCCCAGCAGTGGAAGCATAAAGTCAGCAGCCACATTTGACATTTTCATCCCTAATGAGTTATCGTTCTAGCCCCCAGAATGAATCCTGGCAATGTTCATTCAACAAGGCGACCCTGTTCTAGGCAGGTGACCTATTCAACCTGCCTCGACACCTGAATGCCTGAACCCATTCATTAACTCAGGGACACCCAGGCGCTTAGCAGCTCCCGCTGGTGTGTGAAGAATGTGGCAGCCGGCCAGACGCACCCTGAGCCTCAAGATCCCCCATCCCGCCACACTCCCAGAGACGACCCCCCGCTTTGCAGGCCCTTGTCTTCCGTGACCTTTCACACATCACATGCCTCCCATGGGGCACTTTGCAGGTGAAGTGAAAAAGGGGGAGGGGGCTGCATTCCCAATCCCCCTGCTGCACTGTCACCCACAGGTTAGGCAGTTCTGTCAACCAGGCCCCTCTTTGCTGGCTCTCTGGGAGTTCGGTAGCAGACGCCGGCTCAGTGTCATGGTCACAGGGGAAGGGATGGGGGAACACCTCAGTACAAGAGGGGACTGTTCATTTCAAACCACTTTTTCAAACCCAGATGGAAAAGGGGACAGGGCACTGGATGAGCAGGGCTGGGGCAGGACACAAAGCTTTTCACTTCTGAGTCATCGGGGCCAGTTTGGTCAGAGTCACTGTGGAGGAGTCCGGCTGGCTCAAAGGGATTAAGAATGCGCGACAGAGCTGTTCACCTGTCTGATGCCAGCTCGGGTCAACCTTGGTGCAAGTGGGTGCAGCCGCATTGACTGTTGGAGCTGCTGGATTGGGCCCTCTGGGTTTGAAAGCTAATACAGCCCTGCACCGAGCTGGATGCCCATGCAGGGAAGCTGCTCTTGCAGCCAAACTCCTATAGAGGGGCGCACTTGTGGCCTGACTCCCCCAGCACCATCCCCCTTTTATCTCCCCCATCTCCCGCTTTCAAAGGGCTCTTTCTTATTTTCTCCATCTCTAAAAGTCACTTCCATTCAAGGCAAATATTTCTCCCAGCCCCTTTGAGCTTCCCCCCCTTCGGGGCCCTTTCTCGGGCAGCAATCACAGCGAGCCAGGCAAACATTGCCTCAGGGACACTTTGAATTAGGAATGGGGGTGTGAATAGGTCCCACACATTCTCCCCAGCCTCCACTCTTTCCTATAGCAACCCCGTTGGGAGCGAGTGGGCCACACAGACCCTCTGTTGTGTGACAAACCCTGTCACCCCTCTCAGTTCAGGATGGGGGAGGGTGGTCATTTCTTTGCTGTGTCTCAGGGCCTGAGCTGGTTGCGTAGGACAGGGGGCTGACAGCACTGAGGAATGGGGCACAGTAACCTGAGGGATGGAGCTGGCTAGACAGAGCCCCCTGGAATGGAGCAAAGAGGGGACTCTCTGCTCACACACAGCTCCATCTGCTGCAGCTGCTTTCATCAAGTGACTCTGATGCTGGATTGACAGCTCTGGAGACTGACGAGCCCTGTGTATCCTCAGGGCAGGTATAGTCCAGGCAGGAGGAGGACAAGCTTCCTCTATCCACATGCCACTCTCCCTACTACCATTCCCTGGTCTTGATGCTTAGGAGTGAGAGGAATTCAAGCCGCATTAACAATGGGCCCAGATTGGAACCATTTATCCAAGTCTCTCTTCCGGCCTCCCAGCATTATTAACACTCATTATCTGTGCTGTTATTTGGATCGGGGCCCTGTTGTGCTGGGCACTGTACAAATAAACGTTAAAAAAGACAGTCCCCACCCTGAAGAGCTCACAATTTAGGTACAAGATGAAAGACCATTTAGCGGATACAACAAATAGATGGGAAGGCGGGGGGAGGGGGGCAAGGAAATGATGAGACGATTATGAACACTCTGATGACCAGCCTGTCGGGGATGAGGATGTAAGGGGCCAGGGTCTGAACCGCTGCTGATTTGGGCCCTGCACAATACTGCCTTGAGCGCTGAGGTTTCACAAAGCCAGACACGCTCCCTGTCTGGCCGATCTCTGATCTCTAGGCTCTGGTCAGGCAATGGCCTCGTCTTTACAAATAATAGAATACCTATTTTTAAATGGAAAATGTTCTGGTGACTCAGAGACTGGAGGGAGAGTATGGAGAGGTGAGGATTCTGGAAGCTAAGGGATGTTCCTCTCTGCTTCAGTCCAGGCGGCCAGCATTTTACCATTGTGTGTGTGTGCATGTGTGTGGAGAGAGAGAGAAAGTGCACAATTTGTGTGCCCTGCAGAGGTAGGGAAGTTGGGAGCAAACACCCTAGTAAAGTTACGGGCCTAGATTTTGGGCGCAGAAGTATATATGGGAATAGCATGAACAGATAGGGACAAAATCAGGAAAGCCAAGGCAAAGAATGAGTTACAGCTAGCAAGAAACGTTATAGCGAAGGGGTTCTTCAAATATGTCAGCCAAAAAAGAAAGATCAAGGACGGTGTGGGTCTGCTGCTCAATGGAGGAGGTGAGCTGGTAACGGAAGATGATAGGAAGGCAGAGCTGCTCAAAGTCTACTTTGCTTCACTCTTCTCACAAAAAATAACATGTGACCGGACGCCATGCGAAGTTACCACAGACAATAAAGGGCAGGGATGCAGCTCGGGATAAATAAAGAACATGTCAGAGATCTTCTGACCAATTTGAATGAATTCAAATCAGTGGGGCCTGAATCTGTTCACCCCAGGATGCTGAAGGAATTAGCTGAAGAAATCTCAGAGCCATTGGCAATAATATTTGCCAACTCATGGATGAGAGAGAGGTCCCGGAAGACTGGAGAAGGGCTAACATAGTACCCATCTTTTAAAAAAGGGGGAAAGAGGAGCTGGGAGCTCTAGACCAGTCAGCCGGACTTTGATACCTGCAAAGCTACTAGAGCAATGTAAAAGACATTCAATTTGCAAATACCTGGAGGATGAAGGGGTAATCACGAGCAACCAGCATGGATTCACCAAGAACAAATCACGTCAGACCTGCTTGATTTCCTTCTCTGACAGGGTAACTGGTTTGGGGGATAGGGGGAATGCAGAGGACATATTGTACCTGGGCTTCAGCAAGGCTTTTGACACAGTCCCACGTGACATTTGATAAGCGTGCTGGAGAAACGCAGGCTTGGCAGAGCTACCATTCAGTGGATACATAGTTGGTTAAACAACCACAACAAAGAGTAACTATTAATGGAATGATGTCAGACTGGAGAGAGGTCTCAAGTGGGGTTCCACAGGGATCTGTTCTGGGCCCCGTGTTGTTTAACATCTTTATTAATGACCCGGATGCAGGAAGAGAGAGCACAGTGATCAAATTTGCAGATGACACAAAGCTGATGAGGGCTTGCCCATACTTGGGAGGATAGAGCTAAAATATAGAGGGATCTTGATAAATTGGAGAACTGGGCTAGAGACAACAAAATGAAATTCAACAAAGACACATATACGGTGCTACACATAGTGAAGAAAAACCAAATGCACAAATACAACATGGAGGAGAACAGGCGTGGCAGCAGCACTGTTGAAAAGGATTTGGAGTTGTGGTGGATCACAACCTCAACATGAGTCAGCAATGCAATGCTGCTGCAAAAAAAGCAAATGCAGTTTTGGGCTGCATTAACAGAGGCATCGTATGCCAGTCATGGGAGGCGATAGTACTGCTCTACTCGGCACTGGTTAGGCCTCAGCTGGAGAACTCTGTCCAAGTTTGGTCACCAATGTATAGAGACTGGAAAGGATCCAGAGGTGAGCAACAAAGGTGATCAAAGGGTTTGAACACAAGCCATATGTGCAAAAGCTGAAGGAACTGGGTACGTTTAATTCGGAGAAGAGACTGAGGGGCGACATGATACTTGAAAGGCTGCCATAAAAAAGATGGGGAAAAGTTGTTCTCTCTTGCCACACAGGGCAGGACACGAGGCGATGGGTTCAAACTACAGCATAGCAGATTTAGATTAAATCTCAGGAAAAACTTCCTAGCTGTGAGAACAGTAGGAGAATGGAACAGACTGCCCAGGGAGGCTGTGGACACTCCTTCACTGGAGATTTTCAAAAGGAGGCTGGATTCATCTGTCTGGGATGGTTTAGCCATAACAAATCCTGCAGCTTGGCAAGGGGTTAGACTAGACGACCCTTGCGGTCCCTTCTAACCCTATGATTCTATTATTCTAGTACCAGGGCCATATAAGGCCCAATTCATCATTGCCCTGTATTTCGTGGAGCCATTTACATTGAGGCTAGTGAGTGCAAAGTGGAGGTAAAATGTTCCCGGATAAAAATGGCAGCATGTTACACTCTCTCTGCACTAGTATAAATGACCACCCAGGGTGCAGGGCAGTGGTGAATCAGAGTCCACAGAAGTTACCCTTATGGACAAGCTTCACCACACCATTCACACAGATCAGCTCTCTAATATGTCTGTAAATAAGAGCAGCATTGCTCACAATGCTCTTGGAGCGGAAAATGCAGGCTCCAGGGCTGAAGGCAAGTGCCTTGCCCCCTATCATAGGCTGACTGTGATCCTCAGACCATGTTTCCCTTGGGAGATCACCATCAGTAGGGAAATGGATGAAGCTGGAATTCAGTGCAGTGCTGCCAGGCAGCTCTGTCACTGAGGCTGTGCAGTCCCTGAGGCATAGCTGCAGCATGCTGGACACACCTCAGCCGGCCACAGTCCCTACCTCTGCCTCTAACCACTGCTTAGAAGCCAGTGGTTTGTAGGGATTCTCTGTGCGTGCAGAGCTCCCCTCACAGCACGGATAACCACTTGGATATGTGCATTCCTCCATCACACCTGTCCCAGCTGCCACAGGAGCAGGGAGAAGGAGCGGGCTCTGAATCCAACAGAAAGTGTGGGCTAGTGAACTGAGCAAGGGACTGACTATCAGGAACTCCTGAGGCCTAATGCCTATATGCTCTGCCACTGGCTTGTTATGTGGCTTTTGGGCAAGTCCCTTTGTAGCTCTGTACCTCAGTTTCCCATCTGTAAAATGGGGAGGATACGGACCTCCCTTATGAGGCAGGGATGTGAGCATTAATGAAAGCTTGCATAGGGCTTTGAAAACAATGACCGCTATAGTAGCCAGACCAGATTGTGGCAGGACTGGGAGACACGGCATCACTATAATGAACCTCCCTGCATTGGTTAGGGTCATTCCAGCCTATGTGCCTGAGCTATGATGGAGGTGCTCAGATACTTATGGGAATAGGGGCAATACAGAATGAAAGCCCCTTCCAGAAAGACCCATCAGAAGCTTTCCCTGCTCTTGGTTGCTTAGCTATTTGATCTCTCCCAGCACATGCATACAAATGCAAAAGCCACAGAACCCCAGACAAAAGGTCCAAAAGGAACCAGATCCTACACTGTCTAGCAGTTGAGATTTTAAACAACGCACTTTCAGAAAAATTACAGTTAGTGTGAGAGCTAACTCAGGAACAGGCAGTGCAACTGACAGGTGAGAATGCAAGTCACCCTCCGGAACGTAGTGTGGAGGCAGGGTACATGGAGAAACAAAGACAAAAATTGCAGAGGGAGAAGGGAAGCAACATAAAAAATGCCGCTTAAGAACACAGAGTTCCATGGGTGACAATGGAGAACACAGGGCAGACGGCACTTCCAGCCCATGGAAGCTTCTGCAGGAAGTCTTAGAAGAAAGTGACTCTTTCCGTGATCCTTGACCCAATTTTCAGAGAGAGCCCCTGCCTCTTCTGGCCTCTCCAGCACACATTGTAGAATAAGAACCATTCCAGCAATCGGGAGGGTTTGATCAGCATCTTCATGACATGCCCCAGCTCCCAATATTAACACAGTCATAAAATCTCCCTGCAGGGTCCAGATCCTTTGCACCTGGTGCTTCTGCCAATGGGAAATTCCATCCAGATTCTCTGGAGCTTGGAGCACAAAGCTGCCACACCCTTTCTGGGTGTAGATCTAGGCTGTTTCTGTAACCCAGCACTCAGCAGTGTGGTTTGAAACAGATTCTTTAGAAGGGTTTAATTAAAGCATACTGTGGAGCCACTCATTTCTGAAGGCCTCCACTGATCCTATAAGACTCCCCTCCAGCCCCCAGCCAGGGAGGAGTGCATGTGACTCCCCTTAGAGTAACTGGATCAGTCACCAGGACTGAGAAAGGAGCACCACTCACCCCTCCCTGTGGACGCTGCACCACCTTCTCTCCTGGGCCCCACACTGGCATTTGTTACCTTTTATGATGCATAAATCATACAGTGTTTAGCTCCAGATGGCAAGTGGGTAGTTTGAACTTTTACCTCTGACCTTATGCACGGTCACCTCCCTCCTTGCTTGTGTCAAGGTCCTCTCCCAGGGTGGGACCTCCATGATAAAAGTGCATTGCTGAGTGCACAGGGTGTTCGCTGTTCCCTGCAAGAGCTGCTCCCTCCCAGCATTGGCAGCTTTCACAGGGACCTCGAGAACCCAAGGCTCCAGGTGACTGTCATGGATTTTAAACAGGGTGAGGTACAGCTGAAGGGGCTGGCATCAGAACTATGAGGAGCAATGTCAGTTAGTCACATCCCTGCATCCACAGGCCTTTGATGGAATTAGAGTGTCACAGGAGTAACTGGGGACAGGATTTGGTTCTTTGCAGCTGTCTGCTGCTTGAGGTGTATGACCCTAAGTGACAGGGCCAGTCAGGGCTGCATTAAGGCAACACCCAGCATGCTCCCACCATTTGCACTGTGGCCCCAACCCCCCACCTAGAATAGCAGTGGCAGAGGGGCACCTTCTTTTCCCAAAGAGACAGGGGCGGCAGCAGCATAGGACCCCCCTGTTCCCTCTAGGACTGGCAGCAGAAGCCCTCAATCCCCTCATGAGCAGTAGGGGGGCAGCAGAGGTCTTCTTTGCCCCACTCCCTAGAGAGGCAAGGAAGCTGAGGGGGCCCTAAGTATTTACCACATAGATGGGTGGGCTGAGTCCATTGCACCATTCGTCTGCTACCCACAGAGGTCTCTGCTGGGATGGTGTTGGCTGGGCTCCCCAGAGCAGTGGGTCTTGGAGTTAACACCCCATTAAGATGCATGGGATAGTTCACACCTCTCAGGAGTACTGATCTAGGCTCCGGGCAGACTCAGGCAGGTGTGACAGCATCAGCTACACTTGGTTCATGCTTTCAAGCTTTTCTCTGGCACTTTTCCTGCTCCTGTGTAAGCTCTATCTCCCACACTCACCAGCCTCCCCTAACAGCCGGCTGATTCATTGTTCTGAGAGAACACTGCTGCCACAGCAGGTCGTGGTCGTGTACTGCAACACAACCTTTGAGGTAGCTGGGGCCAGTCTCATGGAGGGCTTTGAAACCGAGACTTTGAACTGGACTCTGTATTCAATGGGGAGACAATTACGAGAATGGAGCAAGACTCATGAGTTGCTAAGCAGATGGTTTTCTCCCAGCTGTAGTTTTTTCAGGGTCTGTGGCTTCCATCCTAAATGTGAAGGGAAACCATCAATTTGAACTCTAGTCAGTTTTCAAAATGAGTATATTATGGTTATTTTATGTCTAATTCTTTGTTACAGGAGCAATCATAGCACACTAAGCATTGTACAGGCATATAGCAGGCAGGGTTCTTGCCCCAAAGACCCTATAATCTATAAAGACAAAGAACAGATAAATGATGGGAAATAGGGGTACACCAGGCCTGCAAAGCGATCAGGACAGCTGGAAGTCATTTCAGGTCTTACACATTACCGTGAGACCCCAGGTTAGTCACATATATTTTTTAAAAGGTTTTCTCTCCCCTGAAGGTGTATGAAAGACCCCCCACAAACCACAGAGGAAAGTGACTACATGCAGAGTGCTGATAAATACACAGAGGGAACAAACTGGGAAAATAGTGTGAATGTTTTTCTCTAATTTCTGGAATTCTTGGGAGCATCTCAGATCAGTAGCAGGGGAAGAGCTGTCAGATAGAAGGATGAGGTTTCAGTGGTCAGTGTCCCGTCAGAGAGTTCCCACCTCCTTTCTCATCTGGAGGAGAGGTTGTTGCTGCTCTACCATAATCCCTCAGGATGAGGATGAGATGTCCTTCCCCTGATGGGGTATCATCTTGCCACCCGCAAGTGAAACCTTCAGATGTGAAGTTCAACATGAGGGTTGAGGATGGGGAGAGAGGCAGATTGTCCTAACACTCATCTAGCTCACAAATGCCATGGGTTTCTTTACCCCACCCCAGAGAGTCTCTCTCTCTACCCAGCTCAGATGGAGACCTTCTCAAGAGTCTGAGGTTTATTGTCCTGGGCTGCCCAATCAGAGACTTCCTCCCTCTTCTGGGAAGAGGCCATTAATGCAAAGACAAGAAGAATGCAAGCCCCCACGCTGTCCGGCTGCCCACAGCTTCTGGGCCAGGCTGAGTTTCAGTGGGGATGAGGGGGCAGACCTTCAGAACATCAGAAGCCTCACCACACAGAGCCAGCTGCATTCCTTCCCTTTGACTCCAAGATAGAAAACCAGCCACTGCCTGGCAACTGGCTCTGTTATTTGAGGTTAGGCTGTTGGCCAAGATGGCTGACTCGGCACGCCTGTCCACTGCAGGCTGAGCTGACTGTGTTCATAGCACATAGTGTGCTGCTGACAGGTTCTCAGCTTCTGCCCCGGACCTCTCTCCCTGCTCTGCTTTCACCAAGGATCGAGACACCTGAGAAGCACACAGCACCTCAGAAGGCAACTGGGCACTCAGTGAACAATGGGAGCTCCCAATCCTTGCCACCAGGAGTATGGTCTTGGCCCAATCTCTGCACCCATACAGAGCTCAGCTCATCACTGCTGCCTGTCATGCCTGCAGAATTCATCCTCCTTTCCGCGTCCTCAGCTAACTGATGTCCCAGCACGCCGCTTGACGAGGAGCCGGGGAGAGACGCTGGGAGGTGGAATGCACAGGGCCAAGAGGGGGCAGGGGGCAGATTCATTGAGAACAGCCACAGCCCACTCTGAGGGATGCACGAGTGTCAGTCAGGCCCAGGGTGGGACAGCATTTGCTACTGGGGTCTGTGCTCCAGCTCGGTGAGGAGAGGGCTCCCCAGGCCTGTCCCTGATGCAGTCTGCTCTAGCGTCAGACAGGGCAGAGAAGAGTGCAACCTCCGTCTGATCATTCTCTTGGTGAGGGACCCGCTCTACCTACCCACCCTAGACATGGGCGGGTGGATGCCTCGAATGAGGATGATGCTGATACTGCAGGAGCTCAGTGCTCTCATTGTCTGCCTCCACTGGCCACCCCTGTGCGACATTCCCTGCTGAATACTGAGTATTCAATACTCCATCCCAATTCAACCAGGAGCTCCCAGCTCGGATTCCTCTTCCAGGAACCTTCCAAAGCCTTCACTCACGGACCCTATGAGCCTTTGGTGCCCCTTGGAGAATGGGGGAATGACGTATATAGGTAACATTCCCAGCCCTTACCTGTGCACCAGGTATCTCTCAGAGACTGCAGGGGGAAGCATGGATTTGTGGTTAAGGGACTGGACTCAGGAGACCTGGGTTCAAACTGACTGTGCGCCTTGGGGCAAGGGCCTCAGTTCCCCCTCTGTGAAATGGGGATGATAAATAGTGGCCCAGCTCACAGCGGTGTTGTGAGGAAAAGTTTCTTACAGTCTGTGTGGGGCTCAGACAGTATGGAGATGGGGGCCACAGAAATTTATAGAGACACACATATAGTTTAATTACATTGAACGCCATGCAGGACACTGACAAGGCACCTGGCTAAAGTGTCACTTACCCTGCAGCCACGTTGCAGCTTTGGGCAGCCCCTGTCTCTTCAGAGAGTTGTGGCCTGCTGTGGGCAGTCCCCCTGTCATTTCAAAGACCCCCAGTCTCAATAGTACTTGTGAAACACAGATTGCTTCTTCTCTTTCTACTTATCACCATGTCTTGGGACCTGCTCCTGCTCTGAGGGGCTTAGAACAGCCCCAGAGAGGGCTGGGGAGCCTAACCAAGTGCCTAGAGTGGAGCAGGGCTGGGGGAAGACCAAGGGAGCTGGGGAGCTCCGGCCTGGAAACCGCCTGGGCTGTGGCCCAGTCAAAGGCCGTTAGGTACTGGGGTTGCAGGGGGCAACCCACGGGTAGGCAGAGGCATCAGGTCCAAACCCCCCTTGCCTGTGATGAGTGGCTTATATACTGCAGTCAGCCCCAGTGAACGGGGGCTAGATAGTGACTGGGCAGTAGCCAAAGACTGAGGCAAGGTGAGGGTTCCCCTGGGTGGGGAGACCCTGCAAGTGAGGCGTTACTGCTAGGGGGCAGCACCCTGGCATACAAGGGGCACTGGGTCTGGGAGGGACACGGGGGCCTGGCCTAATTGGGACACTGGCCTGCAGAGGGCGCTCCAAGGCTGGAAGTAGAGCTAATTCCCAGTACACCAGCAGGAGGCACCGCATGCTTACAGCACCCAAGAGTTCTCAGAAGAGGCATTTCCCTTCCAAAAGAGTAGAGGGCCCATGCAGGAGCCTTCTGGGGGGAGCCATGCCCATCTGCATACTGGGGTCTGTCTTTCCCATCTTCTCTTCTGTCCTTGTCACGCCGCAGCTTTGGTTGTTTTCAGAACAAATCCCTGCCAGAAAGCAGGAGGGCTAGGAAGGTGGCCTAGCTAACTAAGCCTCCATCTGAGCTGTCAGGGCAGTTAGTCTGGGAATGCTTGGCCTCGATTAGAAGTGGTTTATTTCTGGTAACCGCTCCAGCAGATTCCAGTAACAATCATGAAACTCCTTTCTTCTCAGAGTACGGTGGGTTCCAAGGCCTGTCAGGGTTATTCTTTCCCATTTGGTTTCTTTTATGGATAATTGGTGAAGGAATGAAGTCACAGAGGGAACACGATGGAGAGGCCAAGGCTGCCCAAGATCCCACAGAGAGGACGCTGTCAAATTCTTACTAGATCCCAACGCTACGCTATGACTGGCGGTGAGACAACCTCACATGCCTGGACAACGCCCAAAAGTCTGGCATGTTGAGGGAATGAGAGGGGTTATGATGACAGGGAAGCTACTCTCCTACCACCTCCTCAGGCCCTTGGGATCTGTCTTATTTGAGGGGAATCCCATTATGCTGCCCACAGCCCTGCTCAGAATAGGCCGCTCTCCTCGCCTCACTCTGCTCAAGCCTGAAATGGGGCACTCACCGTTGGAAGCAGCTGGCTCTGTCTCATATCTGCTCCTGACCCTGTGGTGGCCAGTGCCTGTAAAGCCTGATGGCAGATTGGGAGGCCAGCCAGAGAAGGGCTTTCCCCTAGAAGCTGCATAAACAAAACCACGACACCCCAAAGCTTTGCCGCCACCACTGCTGGTGGGGAACTGGAGCCACGGGCTCTGCACTGTCAGAAGTGAAGCCAACACTGCGTGGAGAGCAAGTGAGAAAAGCTAACACTGGCATTGGCCACCTAGCCACCAGTAACCTCCTTCCTGCCATACCAGATCAGATCATTGGTCTAGCTAGCCTAGAACCCCGGCTCTTCACAAACCACAAACAATTGTTTTTTCTAGTCTAGTATCCTGCCGTCATTAGACAGGAATAGACCATTACCTGGTCTAGTTGAGAACACACCCTCCAGCAGGGACCAGTTATTGTTGTTGTTATTTGTATTTCCATACTGCTGACGAGCGATAGTTATGGACCACGACCGTGTTGTGCTAGGCACTGCACAAACATGGAACAAACGGACGGTCCCTGCCCCAAAGCACTGACAATCTATGTTGCCACATGCTTCAGAGGAAGCATAATCCCTCCTCCACACCCTGGTGGCACACCTAACTGTGCAATATAGAATGCAGAGGACATGTGTTCTTCCACACCCCAGCTTCTAAGCTGTTGATCAGTGTATACCTTGACACATGAGTCTAGTAACCCTGGCAATTTTATCCAGGCCAATCTCACTGCGGATGCTGGATACAGCAGCTAAATATAACAGTTTTATAAAGATATAACTATTGAATCCTTTCTGAATCTTTATTGTTTGGCAGAGTTCCACTGTTGCATGACAATTCCTTTTATCTGGTTACAACTTGTTGCCTTTTGATTTCATCCCACGCCCCATTCCCCGTGTATTGTGGGATGTGGTGAACTGTGCCTGACTGATCCTCACTAGACCATTAATTATTTTATACCCAAGCATGCTGTCTTCCCCTTACCTCCTCTCCACACTTCCCAGCCCCTCTCTCCCCCATGTCTCTTGGATTAAAGCCCTACGTCCTTCTCAGTGTTTCCATTGCCTTTCTTGGGCTGTTTTCTACTTCTGCGCTGCCCTTTTGGGGCTGAGATGATCAAAACTGAACAAAGGATTTCCAGAAGGATTCTCCCTTCAGAAAACACATCGCTCCCTGCACGTGAAAAGCACAGGCAGGCACACACAAAGCAGTAGACACCCCAGTGAACAAACGTGCACTCAGACACCGAGCTGGCACATGTGAGTGCGTGCATGCACACACATAGGCGTGCACCATGCTAGTTTCAGAGGGCAATGCGGATTGTCTCCCCAAAGGCCTGCTCATCTCCCCTCTGCAGCTTCCCATTTATTCTCTCACAGACTCTACCCTTCGACAGTGTCACAATGTGAAGCATCGGGACAGCACCTCGATAAAACCAGTTGCCCATACCCATCTTCCGTGCCCCACCGTTTCCAGCCTGTCCTCCAATCCCAGAGGCAACAGCAGGGGGCTTGATCCATCTGTCTCAATGGAAAACGCACCTATCGCTCAGCTATGCTTTCTTTTTTCCCTGCTAGCTAGTTTGGCTTGGCACGGGGCCAGATGTTAAGGAGGAGAGAAGGAATCTCACTCCCTACCTACTTGGAACTCACAAGGAGCAGCTGATAGCAGATCCCCACCCTCCTCCATTCAAGCTGTGCTCTGGCCTTTCCTTGGTTGGTCATTTTAATGACTAACCATGTCTGTGAAAGTCCTGCCAAGTTTCAGTCTCTCAGATGGAGGGAGAGAAACATAGAGAGTGGAGGGAAAGGAGGAGAGAGGCCAAGAAGACAGAGGAGAGGTCTTATCCTCAGCACATCACTGGGAGGAGAGAGGGAGAATGAAAGCTGAAGGCAACTCAAAGCTGTAAGAGGAGAGGGTGTGAGGTGAGGGAGAAGGAAGGGTGGTTCTCCGGACTATAACAGGGACACAAGTGACCCTGCATTCTTTGTGTGAATTGGCTCCTCCCTTCCCATCAGGCTGTGATCTGATGCCTCCAGGCAGAGGCAGCAGAGATGCTCCCATCACCATCAGACACTTCCCTCTGGCGCATCCCAAGGGCAGAAGAGGTGAGGAGGTGGTGGGAGCAGGGAAGCAACAAGCACGAGGCACAGCCCAAAGTGTGAAGAACCCAAACAGAAAGAGCAGAGAGGAAGAAGAAACGCTGGTAAAGGGGATGCTCTGAGCACCCTCTCCCACCCCCCATATCCCCAGCAAACCAGAATCTCTCGGAGGCCTCAGATCCTGTAGCAAGGGCATTAGGGACATTCAGATGAGCCATTGGCCCAAGGCAACATTGAGGAGTGTTTCTCCAGCCTTGAACATGTGAATGAAGATTTGCTATCCACAGACCTTCCCCAGGGCTCATAAACTCACACAGGATCCAAGGGCAGTTTCCAAACAGACTCACTGGCCCCTTCTCTGGAGGGCCCTGTGCTCTGACACACAGGGTGCGCTGCAGGCTGTGCCCACTACTGCCAGGTATCATCTTATCGCCTCCCTGGCTCTGCATGGCGTCTCTGAATGGTGTGAAACAAACCAATCGTAGGCCACGGCCAAGTCCCAGCTCCCATACATGCTCTTCTGTTGGATCAAGGAGAGGAGGGCGAGCTCTCCCTCTGCTTTTTACAGACTAGGGATAGTTTTTCTTTCTCTGCCCTCTTTACTTTTTTTAATCCCTGGCTCTTAGTCCACTGCAGAAATCTGCCAGTGCTCCTCACCCCTGACCTACACCAGCTCCCCCCACCACCCCCACTATCCCAGCCCTGGGCTCCCCACACACAGCTCTGCCGTTGCCCCTTATTCCTTTTCAGAGTAGCTCTGTAGCTTTGCCAGCCCAACTGTAGCCCTCTCGGAATGATCCTAAAAAGTGTAGTGATTTTATGATGGAGACAAACATCTCCTGAGGTGAAATGCTGGTGCCCTGACCCTAACCCCCTCCTCAGAGATATGGCTCTCAGTTCCCCTCTCTTCCCGCAGCTCTGAGCTGGCCTGGAATTCACTCTGAATGGCGGATGGGAGGAAGTGGATTCCCAGGCCCCTCAGCCACAAGTCTTGGAAGCTCATCGGGGGCAATGAATGAAGCATTTCACGTAAGCTGGCTGTGCCCTTTCCCAGCGGTTTTCTTCTCACCAGCTCAGAGGATTCCCCTGCTCTGCTGTTTTCTCCTCATCCCATGGGGCTTGCTCTGGGACCATCTAGGCTCAATAAAAAAAAGCCCCATGAAGTAAAATTCCCTTTCCCACACCATCACCAGGATAGTAACAGAGATGGAAAAGCCCCACAAGGTCCCGCCTAGTCCATTCCCTGTTCTGGAAGTGAGGACAGGATCCCGTACAGTCTATTCTCCCATACTTTATACAGTCCAGTTTTCAACACATTGGGTTACATGGGTCCCATTCCTTGCTTGGGTGATAGTCCCATAGCCTAATAAATTCCTCACCCATTAGGGAACATTTGCTGATGTCCAGGTTAAATGTTTCTTTGTGTAATTTCACCTCTCTCTCTCCTAGCTCCACCCCCTTAGTTCACCCATACACCTCCTCTGCTCATCTGGGGTTTACACCCTTGGCAGACTAGTAGTCACGTCTCCGCCCTTAGTCATAGTTAAACCAGGCTTGTCCGAATTATTCACGCCCACCTGACTTGATAGCCCCTTTGGTTGCCCTTTTCTCAACTCCCTGCAGTTTCTTGCCCTCTTTCTGGTGAAGAGGAGGCCAGATAGGACTGCCATGTTGTAGGTGAGGATTCCCTAGGACTATCCATCCCAGATCTGACAGGAAGCCCCTGTGACAGCAGCACCAGGTCACATTAGATGGAGCTCTCCAATGCAACCCTGGCCTCTCTTTCCATCTGATGCTTCATTCTTCTCATTAAGGAGTTCCATTGTCTCAGCTAAGCAGGACATCTTGTTCCTCCTAGGTACCTGGCCTACAGGCCCCCACAGGGCAGTAAGTAGCACAGTGGGAACAGGTGATTCAACATGCTCTGGTGTTTGCACTGTCAGTGCCTTGAGTTTCCAGTCTGCAGACTAGACCTGCCATCCCCAGTCAAGATGCAACCTGCCAGTCCTTCACCTCAGGCATTCCACAGGAGAGATGTCAAGTCCAACCCATCCCAAATGCCTGGGAGATTCCCCCTCGGGCTTGGCTTGCTCTTCCCCAGCAGAGTTCCCTATCCCTGCCGGGTCGGGATTCTGCTGCACAGCTGAGAAGTATCAAAACAGTGACATGAATTGAGGTGTGTGGGGAAGGAGCGGGAATGCAGCTAAAGGGAATGGAGTTACTGTAGTGTCTGTAACCCTGGGAAACTGATCTAAACACCTTGCGAAAGAGAAGCTCAGACAATCCCAAGGGGTGGCTGGAATTTCAGGGGCCTCTATGGCTTCCTACAACCTCTGGTGTCCCACTGCTGTCAGCGTGGCTTCCCCCTGGCTGGAGCGGGTGCATGCGGGTCACTACTTGGCCTTATCTACCCTAGATTTGTTTGTGCCAGATTTCCCAGCATTGTTGGTACAGATGGGAGCTCTAGTGTAGGTAGACCACCAGCATTTTAGGCACTGTGTTTTGTAAGCCTGTGCTTAGACGTTAAAAACAGGAACTCTATCCACTCTCACCAAGCAAAGGTAGCAAAGGTGGGAACTTTTGGGGGGTGGGGGTTGGGAATGCCTTGTGTAAAGACCTCCATAAGAATTAGAGCCTGACCAGGCACAGTGCCAGGCTGCTTCCAAGGCTTATTCCAGTCCCTAGGAGAGAAGAGGGGGGTTTGTTCTTCACGGCCCATTCAGTCCTTGACCTCCCTGCCGAAGCAGCCCATGAGGGTGCCAGTTGGTGCCACTCATAATGGAAACTTTTCCTTTTGTGTTTTGGTTCTACTGGTAGGTTACCCCACCCCAGTGCATGCTGGGAGCTCGTTTGTGGGTCTCCTCTTCCCTGCCACTCAGCTGAAGAGGACTGAGCTTGTCGACACTATGCTGGCCCAACCGGGGTGAGACTGCTCTGTCTGCCACCTTCCTTCACTCTCTCTCTCTCCCTCTTCCAACTCAGCATGAACAGCCCCAGGGAGGGAGGAAGCTTAGACCTCCCAGAATTCCTGACCAGTTGATGACACCACAGAGAGAGTCCAGAACAACTCGCTCTGCTTGTGAGAGCTCCAGGATTTTCTGAGGCCAGTCAGCATACATGCTGCAGGACTACTTTGTGTCACTCTCATACCTTTGGTGTCACTGGCTCTGGGCCTACCATATCTGCCCCCATGACATTGCATTGTCCCTGGATGCTCCAAGCCACCCAGACCCTCTTGACCTAGGTTGCATTTTTCTCCCAGTTGGCTCCAATCTCCAATTACTTCTGTCTGTCCCTTTCTCCATCTAGCCATCTGTCTGTCTACCTGGGTTTTCACACTACGCCCACCACTGGAGGATCTTAGCACTTTCGAAACAGTCCCATGCCCGCTACAGCCTGTTTCATCATAACACGTGAGAGGATCAGGTCAATCAGTGGCTCCTCCCCAGGGAGGGAACAGTATGGAGCACCCCATCCTGACAGCACCCCAGTCCTGCCTCCCTGACTGGTGATCCCAGCAGGAGGGCGCTGATTCGCTGGCAGACACAGGTGATGATGATGCCTTCATGTTAGTCAATGTGGGCAGGTTGTTGGGCATCTGGGACTAGGAACCAAAAAGCATGTACTGGCTGGAGGCTCCTACTTAGGGCTCTGAGCTGGGATGTGTCAGCCTGAGTCACATCCTAGACCAACAGAGCAGCCACAAGGGCTGCTGAGTCAAAGGAAGCATGCAAAGTGTACAAGGCGTCACCTCTATGTGTGTGATAGAGAAAGGAAGGCAGATTATCCGGGGAAGGAGCACAACACCCCACCTCTTCCACTCTCTCCATTCACATCCCCAGTCTCGGAGCTCTCCTGATTGATACACCTGAACCAAAACATCCGGCACACGCATAGTGCATCACATGGCCCGGATGTGACTTTATCAGCCCTCTTTTTCTCAAAAGCCTGTTTGTTCTTCCCCTGTCCAGGCATCACCCTGTACTGACATCACGTGGCTCAGCCCTTCCCCAGCTCAGAGGTGACGGGAGTCCTGTGTAAACAAACTGCCAGCTCACGCTGCACTGCTTGTTCTGGATGGTCCCCAGACAGCTCCTGCGGTTGAGCAGGGGGGCTCCCTCCCTGCCAGCACCAGGGAGGATGGAGTTAGCTTCACCCTCTTCTGCTTGGGGCACGGTAAAGGCAGGGGAAAGGGCAGTTCCGCCAGGCTGGGCTGAAATAAATCTGGGTCAGGTCATGTTCTGTGTGCAGCTGACCCCAGCACAATGCTGACATCCCGCCTGCAAGGGACTGGGCGTGTCAAGAGAACACAAATGGGCCACTGACCTTCAGTTCCAACCAGTTTACTGGCATGACAGGATACCATGTGTTGCTCAGGTGACTCCATCCAGTCTCTGGGCCTGATTCTCCTCTTAGGCCTTGTCTACACAAGGTAGCAAAGCGTGCCAGAGGAGTATAGAAATCACACACGTTGCACTCTGACTGCCCCGTGTAGGCCCTGCTGGCTCACTGAAAGGTCCCTAATTTGCATTAATTTAGTCCTGTTTCAAATGTTAACAGAGTGCAACACGTTAGAGCACTTTACAAATCACAACCCCCTTATGCACTTTGCCAGCAACATGTGGACAAGCCCTTCGACACACTGGTGAAAATCAGGAGCGACTCCATGGAAGTCAATGGACTCACCCCGGAGTGAGTGGAGAATCAGGCCCCCTGTGGTAGGCTGAAGGGTTTAACAGGGGGCATGGGACTGTTATACTGTGTGGGTCAGATCCCCAGCTGGGGTCACTCAGCGCCATTCCACTATACTCAATGGGACAGATCCTTAGCGCAGGTAAATCAGAACTTCTCCCTTGGTGTCAATGTCTGCCTTCTATTTCAAACCCCCCGGGGGGGTCTTCCTTTGCGAGGCTGTTCCTGCGTCTTGTCCTTTGCTCCATGGGGTACACACTGCCTGGAGGACTTGTTCATCAGTGGGAGACGTCTCTTCCAGTCTCTTTTTTTATTTGTATCAATCCCCACGCCTCAATGCTACAAGCACAGCATGACTATGTCATGATTTCTGTTATTCCCACAACATCAGCTATTACACAGCTGGACCTGGGGGAGCTAAACGCTGCTCCTGTGGATAAATGGACTCTACTGTCACACTCTTCACCAGACCTCGAATGTTCATGTTGAGGATAGGATTGCCAACCCTCCAGGATTGTCCTGGAGTCTCCAGGAATTAAAGATTAATCTTTAATTAAAGATTATGTCATGTGATGAACTCTCCAGGAATACGTCCAGCCTGTTGTCCAAAATTGGCAACCCTAGCTAAGGAAGCGAAGAAATGACAAAGGCCATTCTTACCTCCATTAGGTTAAACATTATTTGGTTTTGGTTATTTGGGGCTTTTCTGGAAAATCCTAATTTGGGTTTTTGGGGCTGTGACAGGGTAGTGGTGCCTAATGGTCAGTCCATCCTTTCATGTGGCGTGGCCCTTTTAGAGGTTAAAGGGTCTGATCATATAGGGCCCAGAGAGATATTGGGGGAGAGGAAGTGGTCCCTAGACTAAGAAGTATTTGAAAGGCAATCCTATTACTGTTTCTTTAAGGGCCTGCGGTCAGGAGCTGGGTACAGAGGGTGGGGCAAGGGTCCCCTCTCACCTAACCAATTGGGGATGAGATGAGAGAAGGCAACCAGTATAAAGGCTGACTCCTTTCACAGCAAAGTAGATGGTAGGAGATACTAACAGCAGGGAAAGGTTGGCCTGCTGAGAAGCCATAATAAGGGAAAGGTGCCAGTTGGGGGAAAAGGCTTCGTGGCTGGCTAATGCCCAACTCAGTTGTAGAGAGGAGGGCTCCTGTTTAGGAAGGACTAGCCAATATGTCAGACAGAACCCAGCTCCAGGGAGGAGAGCAGGGGATCCTGCTAAGGAAGGACTGAAACGGGGGTAACCCTGACAAGGAGCTAGGAAGGGTTCCCACACCACAGTCTGTTTTCAAGCACAGGAAAGAAGAGTCTTCCCAAGGAAGGAGCCAGAGCCTGCTAGTGGAACTAGTCCAGACAGATATCCCTGGGTGTATCTGAGTGCACTTCTGCTTGTGCCTATGGCTATCACTAATAAATGAGGCCCCTGAATGGGGGGGGCTGCGTCTTAATATTTTTTTAAAAGGTCTGTCTGGGCTTGTTTATAACCTAGGTGAATGGAAGTGAGGCAGGGCTCACCTGCAGCACCATGCCTGACTGAAAAGGGGTGCACCAGGGTGACCTTCACACCATCGGAGGGGCCTGCGTGAGTTGCTCCAGCCACTCTAGGAGAGATTGGAGAAAGGTTTATGAGGCAAACAGAGAGACTGAAGCTCTCTCCCTTCCAGAGTGCGGTCCCTCTGGGGCAAGTGGGGGGTGCTCAGGACTGAGCAAACATGGAGATTACATCCCCCTTTGCCTCACCTCCAGTGATGCTCAGGTCATAAAGGAGAGGCTAATCCTATAGGCATCAGCCTCAACCTGCAGGCAAAGCAGAGACTTGCAGCTGCCAGTGGACATGTGAGCAGAGCTGCCAGGCTTCCCCTTGCCCTTCCCACACAGCCCGATCTGTAAACATGGTTTACCTTTATTTTGTCCATGCACTAGGTGGGGATAATGGCAGAGGCTGCCAGAGTATCTCTAGGCACAAGAGGTCATGAGGGCTGCCTCCTTTGGGCAGCCTGGTGGTCTGCTGAGCTTCTCCTGTGCTCTGGGAGATGATTATCAGGGGCATATGACTCAAGCATTAGCTCTCTGGTTACTCCTACCCAGCAGGGGCTCTCTCAGATTCCTGCCATCCCCCATCCATTAAAGGTTTCCTGCCTCATCTGGTGCGGCATGGCTTTCCAGACCCCGCAGGGAGTTTGTCAGGGATTCTGGGATAGAACAGGGGGTGGTGAGAACTTTATCAGATAGGCTGTGATATGGCTAATCCTAGGATCAGCAAGAGTTCAGCGTTAACAGCTCCAGGAGGCAGATGCAAAAGGTGTCTGGGGAGGAGCAGATAGGATGGGACCTACAGCAAGACCCCAAATTACTCACCCAACTACCAGGCAAACACACCTCCCATGTGGCTGTGTTTCTTAAAGCAGGTATCATCCAGCCACTCGGGCACTAACCTGGGATGTGAGACCTGCAGTGTTCAATTCCCTGTCTGTAAAAAGGGGATGATCACACTGCCCACCTCACAGGGAAGTTATGACAATAGATACTTTGAAGAGTTTGAGGTGCTTAGATGCTATAGCAATAGAGGCTACATAAATACCTAAGATAGAGAGAGAGGGGTGCACTGGGCAGATGCCACTGGTTTTAGGAGTTGATGAAGACTTAGGGAGAGGAAGATCCTCAAACAGTTCCATTCAGATCATAAGCAGGCAAGTCCTGGGATGTATCTGAACCTCTTTGGTCCCAAAATGTAGCTGGAAATTCTTGCAAATACAAATTTTAGCCTGCTGTTTACAGTTCTGTGGGGAAATCCTGGGGTGGGATTCCACCTCTGGTCCAGCGCACACAAGTTTTACCCAAACTTGTTCAGACCTTCCTGGAGCTCCTGTTGCGTTTGGACAAGTGAATCTGAGGGGGAGGCTCAGGACCTTTCATTTGTGATGTTTTCACAAACTCGCTCTCGCTCTGCTCAAGGGTCAGGGTCAGACTCTCCAAAACCAGCCCCACCCTGTTGGCCTCAGAGGAGCTACAGCAAGCAAGTGGAGGTCCTGCCACTGGGCGTTCACTGGGTGATATTGGCAGCAGCCTCAGGGCAGTGGGTGTCAACTGCCCTTTACAGGTTCCCCTCCCCGTTCCCTGTCACTAGAGAATCCTGAGGGATTTCCTCCGAGATGTCATTAATTAGAATCTGTAACATGTGACTGCACATCTGGACTGAGTTAAATGGCAAGAGCCTTGCCAGCTGTGCTCTGTTAGGTTTATTCATTTGTGAAAGGGCTGTGTAGAATAAGCTGTAAATAAAACGTTCCATTGGTTGACATTTCCCTCTGGGGCTTTCCCTGCCCTGCAGGCTACAACTGGGCAATCAGCACTGGAACCCACTACTGTATGATAATGCCCGGTAATGACGGTGGATGGCTGGGGATGCTGTGTAGGAAATTACTGCGCAGGAGTTAATGATCAGCTTTCTTCCTGCCAGAACACAGCAAACTGTGCTGGGACAGTGTGAGGGAAGTGAATTAATAAGAGTATTTAAGGAGTGAGAACAGCAGCCCTGGAGACTGATGGCCTGGTCTCCATTATTTATCCTCAGAGGAAGTCCAGCAACAGCAACAACTTCCTACGCAAGACCAGTCACTGATGCTTCTCAACTCTGACCTGGAGGGACTCCCTCTGGGGTTTTGGGGAGTTCAGTCTCCCTGGCTCATTCCGTCCTCGGCCTGTGCTTAGAATGACAACACGGGGGCCAAACAGAGACATATGGGAACAATGTTCAGTCACACAGAGCTACATGATGGAGGCAGAGGAGTGGTCTGGGGGCACTGGAGAAATAAAACATTCCCTGATTCCCTCTCCTCCCTACTCTGGGATCCCACCTGCTGACCCATTTAATCTGGCACCCAATCCTGGTACTTCAGAGGAAGGTGTAAAACTCCCCCCCCCCACGCTATTCCCACAAAACCCCCCTTATTGAGCAATACTGTCCTAGACAGACACACACAATTCAGAAGGCTCCTGCTTGACACACTAAACCCCTTTAGTTTCCACAGGGCATTTTCATTTCCCATCTGAAGCTATCTTCAGTTGCTGCCATAGCTTTGCATCTGGATCCAGTAGGGATTAAGGAGGCCCACGATCAGCCAGAGGATGTTGGGAAAATGCCTCAGGAGAGCTATTTCCCAGCCTCAGTGAACTTTACCGGATGTGTCCACAGATCCTGGACTCTGCTGAGCACTCTCAGCTCCACTCATTGAGCCTGCTGCTGCCCAGAGCCATAACCTGCAGCTTTTCAGGACTGGCAGGCTGGATCCCTGACAGTAGTGTTTAGCCAGGGCCCAGACTGATTGCTGCCAGCTACGGAGAAAGACTATCTGCGATGCTTCTTTTAGGGTACCCAGAACTGTAAGCCACTGTTATCCCTCTCATCCTCAGCAAGTGAGAGCTTCACTGCTGCTAAGCTGTGTGTCAGCTCCCTGACATACCAGCTTGCCGGCCTTGCCAGCAAACTCTACAGGACTCTGCCAGGCCAAACCTTGCCTTGCAGGTAACAAACGGTGAACCCCCGCTCCTAGCTCTCTCTCTGCAATGCCCAGTCCCTCTTGCTGGACACTCACAGCAGTTATTAATGACAGGTTTCAGAGTAGCAGCCGTGTTAGTCTGTATTCGCAAAAAGAAAAGGAGTACTTGTGGCACCTTAGAGACTAGTCTCTAAGGTGCCACAAGTCCTCCTTTTCTTTTAGCAGTTATTAAGTTTGCTGCCTCCAGAGAGAGCCTGTTCGGTTAGCTGAGAACTCACTCTCCAGTTCAATACATAGCACTAGGAAGGGTTTGTAATGAAATAAGACTCTGTTTATTAACAAAGAGAAGAGATTTAAGTGATAATAGGTAAGGATAACAGAAATGGGTTTGATTACAAGAAAACCCAAACAAAACACACTTTCTAATGGCAAAAACTTAATTTTAGCAAATTACAATCTTTGTCTAAGCAGGTTTCTCACCTATAGTCCAGTGTCCAGCTACTCTTGCCTCCCAGGTCAAGAGGATCCATCTTTCATGGACTCAAAGGCTGCTGCTCTCCTTTGTCCCGTAGCTGATGGATGCCTCGAATGTCTCTGCCCCCTTTATATTAGCCCAGAGTTCATTGTCTCTGTTTCAAGAGCCAGGAAGGTGGCCTGGGGTGCAGACTCCATCCCTTGGTGTGATGTTAAGCAGTTATCTCCCCTTACTTGTTAGCTTGTTGGCTTTGGTTCCCTTATACGTCAGTGTACTTGTCACTGTCCTCGGCGATCAAGCTGGTCAGACAAGTAAATAAATTTACCTTTGTCTGGGTCAGGCCTGGCTTCATGCTCTGCCTGCCAAACACATTCCCAGCACACATTTATAACTCTTTGTACACACCCCGTACATACATCAA
The DNA here is from genome assembly GCF_965140295.1 of Lepidochelys olivacea. Taxonomy (NCBI): domain Eukaryota; kingdom Metazoa; phylum Chordata; order Testudines; family Cheloniidae; genus Lepidochelys; species Lepidochelys olivacea. The sequence continues at coordinate 148,949,619 of NC_140413.1, read as the reverse complement.
GTGATGATTATCGGGACCAGCCTGTTACCAGTTTGCACATGATACTTTACACAACACCTTTGGGATACAGATTCTGACAGCACTGAGTTGGGGCAATGAGTGTGTCAGGTCTGATGTGAGTTCTGCTGTGGTGTACCTTCTACCAGTTGCCACTGGGGGACTCCCAGGGTCACACCATCTCAGGCAGCACATGCAAATGGACAGAGGCGCACTGAGGGATGCTACCAAATGTCAGCCAGAGTGACCAGAAGATCAGGGATTATGCTGCTCACCTGAGATCTCACACAGGCTGCTAGTGACCTTCCCCACACGCCAGCTCCAGAGCTTGTCACAGCACTCAGCTCTCCTGCGGTGTACATGACCCGCAGGGAATCAACTCAGAGAGATTTCAGAGTAGCAGCCGTGTTAGTCTGTATCCGCAAAAAGAAAGTACTCCTTTTCTTTTAACTCAGAGAGAGTGGTACTGCTACCTAACCAGGGCTATAACGTAATCCATGTGACAAGTGATCTCGCAGCAAGGCCCTGAAGTGGGGATCACGTTCACGCTGACACGTGTTCTGCTAAAGCTCTTCGCCAAGGTTCTTTTTTTATTACTTCTCCATTTTGTTTAAAATCAGGGCTGAGCCGTTTGTAAACAGACACGCCACAGGCACAAGAAACACTGGCCTTCCCCGGCAATTGCTTGTTTGGCTTCTGTGTGCTGCTTGGGCTAAAGTACCCCTTCCCCCTCCCCTGCTTCCCTGTGGTTTGGTCCCTACACTGGAGCAGAGGGAGGGGAGGGGAATCCATGTGAGGATCACTAAGATCAGCAGCTCAGATAGGACATTACATCCTTATGTAGCTGGGAACTGAGCTCAGCCAGGTGTCCACAGTCCCCAGGCCTGGGCGGCACAATGAAGCAGTAACCATGCCATCCATACGCTGGGGACTCTGGAGGCCAGGACATGCTGCAAATGAGATGAGTGCCTTCCATGTCCAATGTGTTTCCTGGAGGTGGTTCCAGTGCTGGGCAGAATCCATGTGAAGTGAGGCCAGCCTGCACCCTGGGTGATGGAGCAGAGACTGTAAGGAAATGGAGAGATCAGGAATGGCCCCGTCAGCCTGTATCACACACACAGGGGCCAATGTCCACATCTACCATTAAAACCGGCGGCTTCCATTCCCTCCTCCCCTTGTGGCAGTCACCTGCAGTGTTTTAGAACATAAAGGGTGACTGATGCTGGCTGGAGGGAGCCAAGTGTAGAGTGTGTAGGTGCTGTGCAAGCTTCTCCCACCCATCCTGCTCCATCAGTGACCTACAGTCAGTTACAAGAAAGTAACTTAAAGGACTTACCAGTAGGCAGGGCGGCTGGGCTCCTGGGCAAGGTGAGCAGGGGGCTCTGCAGCCCTGGAAGGGGCGGGGCCTCAGGCAGAAGGGGCGGGGCTGGGGCCACACTCCCGCAACCAGCCCTTCAGCATTGCCCAGCCTGTGCCACCCGGGGCTCTGACGGCAATTTAAAGGGCCCGGGGCTCCAGCCGCTGCCGGGAGCCCTGGGCCCTTTTAAATCACCAGACCCTGGGGCAGCTGCCCGTTCTCCCAGACCCTGTCAGCAGCCCTGCCAGTACGGTGCTTAAAGCACTGCCACAGCAGCACTTTTAACGTCAGCGGTGTACCAGCCCGTACCAGCGGCCACTGTCTTACTGGTACACCCTACCAGCCCGTACCGGCTTACTTTCACCTCTGGCTATAGTCCTGTCCCTCTCTGTTCCCAGCCTGGGCTGATCCTAAGTAGCACCTGTGATGTTATTGACATGAACTGTGACTGTATAGATCATTGTTGCAACCAGGGTCCTCTGGTGGCGCCAGGTCTTGTATAGAGGAGGCCAAGTGGGGTGTCTTTGGAAAGGTTGTAGTTTGCTGGTTATGATTATGCTGTATGTCTGTATGTGTGTATTTGAAGTTATGAATATTGGCTGTGTACTTGTGTCTCAATGTGTTTGATTCTAAGTAGCCTCAGTGAAGCATTTGGTCAGCTTCTTGAGAAAGGACTATTCTCAAAAAGTGCCCAATCAATAAACACTTAATTGACAATGGACTTTGGGAGACACCAATCGACTTCTGAGCTTTCCTGGAAACGTTTAAACTAACATGTAAACAATGGCATCGGCCTGCAAAAAGCTGAGTCATTCATGGACATGTGACTTGCCCAGGTGGCTACAAACTCCATGTTGTTGCTGTGACTTTGCACAGAAGAACAAAGGGGTTTCCGCCCACAAGAGAGAGAATATAAAAGGCCCTGGAAGCCTCTCCATTTTGTCTTCAGCTGGCTCAAGAGATGGCCTCTTCGTTCCAGTTTCTTTCAGGAATTTCTTGAGGGTGAAGGACAGTAACTACGGGGGTGTCAGTGATTGCTGGACCCAGATTAGGAAGGAGTCCAGTCTGTGAAAGAAGCTTATTGGAACATCTCTGGGGGTGAGATTCCATCTGTAATCAGTTTCTTAATGTATTAGGCTTAGACTTGCTTGTTTTGTTTTATTTTGCTTGGTAACTTACTTTGTTCTGTCTGTTATTGCATGGAACTACTTAAATCCTACTTTTTATATTTAATAAAATCACTTTTTCTTATTAATTAACCCAGAGTAAGTGATTAATATCTGGTTTCAGAGCAACAGCCGTGTTAGTCTGTATTCGCAAAAAGAAAAGGAGTACTTGTGGCACCTTAGAGACTAACCAATTTATTTGAGCATAAGCTTTCACGAAAGCTTATGCTCAAATAAATTGGTTAGTCTCTAAGGTGCCACAAGTACTCCTTTTCTTTTTGATTAATATCTGGGGAGCAAACAGCTGTGCATATCTCTCTATCAGTGTTACAGAGGGACGACAATTTATGAGTTTACCTTGTATACACTTTATACATGTAACCCTTCTGCCCGTCAGAGTTGGCAGCAACAAGGGCCGGGTTCAATATCTAGGGGTTCCATTCCAATAACACAATGCAAACCGGCTCGAGCCCCCACCCAGTGACCTAGGACCAATATATACCACCCCCGCTGGGCGCCTCCAAGAGGCAATACTTCCCCTCTCGCAAGCACATAGTCTGAGTGTAGCAAAAGTCTTTTAATAACAGAGAGAAACAATGTGGCATTATGTTGGGGAAACACCACCAACAGGATTCATAACACAACCCATGAGCAAAAACAACCCCACCCCAGGCAAATTGGGGCATGCCCTTTTCCCTTTGGTTCTTGAGTCCAGCAACCCCAAATCACCCAAAGTCCCAAAAGTCCAATGCCCCAAAAGTCTCTGTCCCTGGTCAGGGCAGCCCCAGAGTTCGAAAGTTTATCGGCGGAGCTTTACCTCCCAATCTGGGTGGAAATGGGACAGGGGTAAGAGGCACCTTACGTGATCTGAAGCTGACCGCCCCATAGCGGCGCTCCGCTCCGCCAGCCGCCCCACGAACTCCTTCGCTCAGCTGCGCTCCGCTCCGCCAGCCGCCCCACGAACTCCTTCGCTCAGCTGCGCTCCGCTCCGCCAGCCGCCCCACGAACTCCTTCACTCAGCTCCACGGCCCACAAGCAGCTCCTGCCATCCACACACTGCTCCGCGTTGAACTGCTTCACCAGCCGTCCCGCAAATTGCTCCACAATATATCTTCAGGCTCCCCCACTACTTAACACAACACTCAGTGATTTCAGCTCTTAGGTGAATTCAGCTTATAGTAGGGGAGCCCCAGTGCTGGTGCACTGTCAGCCCAAAGTGAGCTCAGCAGCCTATAACTAGACTTCTAATGAAATCAAAATTAGCTCTGATATTCCACAGTGGAGAGAGGAGGAAGTGCAATCAGCATGTAAGGCCCTCACCAAGGGGCCCATACCACCAAGTATTAATACTTGTCCCCAGCCTCTCTCCATTCACACAGTTTTGGAACCCATGACCCTTGCCTAGCGAGTGCTACTTAGTTGATGGTGAATCCCTCCATCATAACAAAAGGCCACGTACAGTTCCAAGCACAGTTCCCATAATCAGGGTAATAGCAATTTATTCTTCCTGCCCCAATAACAGAGACACTGGGGATCCCACAGCAGCCAAAGTGACCATTTGGGCAGCTATGGTCTCATTCTAGGCGTGGTGGGTGTGCCTATGCAAATGAGATCGGCCCCTGAAGTTCTTTTCCACAACTTGCCACACCTCACCACCAGATGTCAGGGTGGAGCTCATCCTGACACTGCTTACATCCTCCCCCCAGCCGAGACTTTGTCGTCCCGACAAATCACACTCCCTTTATACCAACTCATTGGTTTCCTCCAAAGGGCCTCAGGAAGCCCACTTTAGCTTCCACAAGCCTGTGTGCTAAATGTATTGGCTCCTCACTAGTCACCCCAGGTGCATCATAAGTTAACCGTTTCACTGGTCTTATCACCCTGTCTCGTCTATTGAGAATCTCTGTTGCCGAAGTAAGGGGAACATCCTCTTGAGTGACGGATGGAGAGGCTTCCCTGGAGGGTCCCTCGGCTACTGGCGTAGGCCCCTGCACTCCTAGTTCTAACGCTGGAGGGTCCAAGGTGCCCAGGACATCCTCTACCTGTCTGTCCCCATTGTCCAATAACCTGTGTTTGTCATCACAGGGGGGTCTCATCAGCAGCACCGGGGTATCAGAAAGGGGCCTAAATAGTTCCGCCAATGGGTTTAGGGCGGAAAAGGGAGAACTCTCGTTTGGTTCAGCTGATCGAGACTGAAATCTTGTCTCCATCCCAGGATACACCAGGGTTGTGTCTTCCTCCTCAGACTCACTCTCAGATGTGCAGAATAGGGGTAAGTTAGCTGCAGGGGGCCCACTGTCTGTGTTGGATGGCGGCTTTGGTCTAGCACCTCTGTTCTGCCCGGCGGCCCTGCCGTGGCCCATCTCACAAGGGGTGCTTACCAATTCCCCCACAGGGAGCAAAAGGTTTCTATGCACCGTCTTTATTTGCCCTAGACCGTCTTCAGGTTTGATCTTGTAGACCGGCAGATCTCCCAGCTTTTCCATCACCAGGTAAGGTATTGCCTTCCATCTGTCAGCTATCTTGTGTTTGCCAGCAATACCCAAATTTTGCAGCAGGACTCTGTCCCCCGGCTGGAGCTCCTGCGAACGCACTCTAGCATCATATCGATGTTTGTTGCGGTCTGCGTTCTTCCGAGCCGCAGCGGTAGCTAAGCGATAAGCATCCCGCAGCTTTTCTCTTAGTCGGGATACATATTGCTGATGAGTTTCATAGCTATCTCCATCCTCTGATACACCAAAGCACAAGTCTATGGGTAATCTTGGTTCTCGCCCAAACATCAAGAGATATGGGGTGACTCCCGTAGCATCGTTCTTTGTGGCATTGTAGGCATGCACCAGAAATGCGACATGCTGGTCCCCAGTGGAGTCATAACCCTACCTGCTGAAGCCCAGGAAAGGGTGACTATATTGATTGCTAATGAAACGAGTCGTGATATTTTTGTGAAGCAAGGACAAAAGATAGCAGACCTCTTTGAGCCTGAGTCGATTGTAAAACCCCAGTATGAAACTCCAGTTTCGGCAATAGACCCAGCAAAGTTTGACTTTGGAGATTCACCAGTGTCCGAGGACTGGAAAGATCGCCTGAGGAAGAAACTTTGTGAAAGATCCAAGGTGTTCTCACTGCATGAGTGGGATGTGGGATGTGCAAAAGGAGTAGAGCACAATATCAGACTACATGACTCTCGACCTTTCAGGGAGAGATCTAGGAAGATTGCTCTCTCTGAGATGGAAGATGTGCGACATCATCTTCAGGAGCTGGCTGCGAATGGCATCATTACAGAGTCCCGCAGCCCATACGCCTCACCCATTGTGGTAGTCCGCAAAAAGAATGGGAAAATCCGGATGTGTATTGACTACCGCACCCTAAACAGCCGTACTGTGGTCGACCAGTACACTATGCCTCGAGTGCAAGACGCCTTAGACTGTTTGCTGGGAAGCCAGTGGTTCTCTGTGTTGGATCTTCGAAGTGGATACTACCAGATCCCTCTGGGAGAAGAAGATAAGGAGAAGACAGCCTTCATCTGCCCATTAGGGTTTTATGAGTTTGAACGCATGCCCCAAGGGATTTCTGGAGCACCTGCCACCTTTCAACGTCTCATGGAGAAAGTTGTGGGAGACATGAATTTACTGCAAGTGTTAGTTTATTTGGATGACCTGATTGTGTTTGGAAGAACCTTAGAGGAGCATGAAGAAAGACTTCTTAAAGTGCTTGATAGGTTGGAGGATTATGGTCTGAAGCTTTCAATTGACAAATGCCAGTTCTGCAGAACCTCAGTGAAGTATGTGGGTCACATTGTGTCCCAAGAAGGTGTGAGTACTGATCCTGATAAAATAGAAGCACTCACTACATGGCCACGTCCAAGTAACTACAGAGAACTCAAGACCTTCCTTGGATTTAGTGGCTACTACCGCAGATTTGTGAAAAACTATGCTACGATTGTAAAGCCTCTGAATGATCTTACCAGGGGACATCAGTTCAGCAAGAACAAATCTAAGTCCAAGAATAAGGGGAGGTCCCCAAAGCCTCCTGTGCAGAGACACAATGGCCCCTTTGCACCATTTGGGCCACGGTGGGATGAGAGATGTGAAAGGGCTTTTCAAGAAATCATTACTTGCCTAACTCATGCTCCAGTCCTAGTTTTTGCTGACCCAAGCAAACCATTTATCCTGCATACTGATGCCAGTTTGGAGGGTCTGGGAGCAGTCCTGTACCAGGAAGTGGAAGGCAAATGTAAACCTGTAGCCTTTGCCAGCCGAGGATTGTCTGATAGTGAAACTCGCTATCCCACCCACAAGCTGGAGTTTTTGGCCTTGAAATGGGCCATCACTGAGAAATTTCGAGACTACTTGTATGGTGCTCAGTTCCAGGTGTGGACAGATAACAATCCACTGACTTATGTGTTAACAAGTGCTAAGCTGGATGCTACAGGGCAGAGATGGGTGGCCGCCTTGGCTAGCTATGAGTTCAGCATTCAGTACCGATCAGGGAGAAGCAATGTAGATGCAGATGCATTGTCCAGGCGTCCGCAGGCTCCAGAAGTTGCTGTGATACCCACAGATGGAGTGAGAGCTATTTGCAGTGTGAGTCGCCGAGAGCCAGAGGCCCGTGAAGACTTTCAGGGATGTGTTGCAGAAGCTTTGGGCCTGCCCCCTGAATGCATGCCTTCTGCTTCGGTGAACTATATTGCATTAGACCAATCTCCTTTGCCCATGCTCAATGCGGCTGACTGGCAAGAAGCCCAGCGGCAAGATATTGACATTCGTGATACACTACTTGCCAAAAGGGAGGGGCGAAGCCCAACTGCGGTTGTCCCACCTAACCCGGAGGGTAAACTACTATTGAGAGAATGGACCAAACTAAAACTGATTCAGGGAGTGCTACACCGAATGACCACTGACCCTTTACAAAAACAACGAGCACAACTAGTACTGCCAAAAAAGTACAGAGCCCTGGCCATGAGGGCCCTGCATGATGACTTTGGGCATTTAGGGATGGAGAGGACCCTGGAACTTATTCGTAGTAGGTTCTATTGGCCCCGAATGGCTGAAGATGTTCGCAGGAAATGTGAGACTTGCGCTCGATGTGTTCAAAGGAAAACTCTGCCCACGAGGGCTGCATATCTCAAGAACATCACCAGCAACAAACCTTTGGAGTTGGTATGCATTGATTTCTTGTCTGTAGAGGTAGACAAGAGGAATGTTGGAAACATTCTAGTAGTGACTGACCATTTTACACGGTATGCACAAGCATATCCCACACGTGATCAGAGGGCCACCACCGTTGCTCGAGTATTGTGGGACAAATATTGCTCAGTCTATGGATTCCCGGCTCGGATACACTCTGATCAGGGGCGGGATTTTGAGAGTCACCTTCTGAAGGAGGTGCTGAAGATAGCAGGAATTAAAAAGTCTAGGACAACGCCTTATCACCCCCAAGGTGATCCTCAGCCAGAGAGGTTCAATCGAACCCTATTAGATATGTTGGGAACTTTGCGACCAGAGCAGAAGGCAACCTGGAGCCAGCATGTCGCATTTCTGGTGCATGCCTACAATGCCACAAAGAACGATGCTACGGGAGTCACCCCATATCTCTTGATGTTTGGGCGAGAACCAAGATTACCCATAGACTTGTGCTTTGGTGTATCAGAGGATGGAGATAGCTATGAAACTCATCAGCAATATGTATCCCGACTAAGAGAAAAGCTGCGGGATGCTTATCGCTTAGCTACCGCTGCGGCTCGGAAGAACGCAGACCGCAACAAACATCGATATGATGCTAGAGTGCGTTCGCAGGAGCTCCAGCCGGGGGACAGAGTCCTGCTGCAAAATTTGGGTATTGCTGGCAAACACAAGATAGCTGACAGATGGAAGGCAATACCTTACCTGGTGATGGAAAAGCTGGGAGATCTGCCGGTCTACAAGATCAAACCTGAAGACGGTCCAGGGCAAATAAAGACGGTGCATAGAAACCTTTTGCTCCCTGTGGGGGAATTGGTAAGCACCCCTTGTGAGATGGGCCACGGCAGGGCCGCCGGGCAGAACAGAGGTGCTCCACGGCCCACAAGCAGCTCCTGCCATCCACACACTGCTCCGCGTTGAACTGCTTCACCAGCCGTCCCGCAAATTGCTCCACAATATATCTTCAGGCTCCCCCACTACTTAACACAACACTCAGTGATTTCAGCTCTTAGGTGAATTCAGCTTATAGTAGGGGAGCCCCAGTGCTGGTGCACTGTCAGCCCAAAGTGAGCTCAGCAGCCTATAACTAGACTTCTAATGAAATCAAAATTAGCTCTGATATTCCACAGTGGAGAGAGGAGGAAGTGCAATCAGCATGTAAGGCCCTCACCAAGGGGCCCATACCACCAAGTATTAATACTTGTCCCCAGCCTCTCTCCATTCACACAGTTTTGGAACCCATGACCCTTGCCTAGCGAGTGCTACTTAGTTGATGGTGAATCCCTCCATCATAACAAAAGGCCACGTACAGTTCCAAGCACAGTTCCCATAATCAGGGTAATAGCAATTTATTCTTCCTGCCCCAATAACAGAGACACTGGGGATCCCACAGCAGCCAAAGTGACCATTTGGGCAGCTATGGTCTCATTCTAGGCGTGGTGGGTGTGCCTATGCAAATGAGATCGGCCCCTGAAGTTCTTTTCCACAACTTGCCACACCTCACCACCAGATGTCAGGGTGGAGCTCATCCTGACACTGCTTACATACAGAGTAAAACAGATTTATTTGGGGTTTGGATCCCATTGGGAACTGGGTGTCTCTAGCACCCAGACAGGAGCACTTGCTAAGCCGTTTTCAGTTAAGTCTGCAGCTTTGTCAGACCCTGGGTTTGTGTTGCAGCAGATTAGCATATCTGGCTCAACAAGGCAGGGTTCTGGCGGCCCAAAGTGGCAGAGAAAATGGGCTCAGAGGTAGTCTCAGCACATCAGGTGACAGTCCCAAGGAGGTTTCTGTGACCCAACCCATCACAGCACCCATCTAGCACGGTAAAGTGTTGTGAAGGAGAAGTGGAGATCGCTCATCTCACTTCCCATCTAGTCTAGGCCTGTGACCTGGATGCTGGAATTCAGAGAGCTTCTGGGGCTGTGAGCCTGGGGCAAACACTGCCAGAGAACAATCTTCTCCTGTTTGTCACTTCGTGCACCCCCTGTTACTAGCTTGGCAACGAGAAGCAAAGGTTCACGCACTCCTTCGGACGGCAGCGCTCCCTCCACACCCCGCCAGGTCCCAGCTGAAGCCAGCAAATACCTTAGAAACCAGGAAATCAGGGGCCATCTGAGAAGCTGAGCTACAGTTGCCAGCTTTGGTTGGACGTATTCCTGGAGGTTCCATCACATGACATAATATTTAATTAAAGAGTAATCTTTAATTTGAGCTGAGAGTCCTTGCCATTCCTTCATGATTCAGACAGTGGAGCTGCTGCCTGCCAGGGGTGACTGAGCCACACAACCCCCAGGAGTCACGCGACTGTGAAACGGCGTCTTCCCGCACTTTGATTAAACCTTATTATTGAAATCACACACCCTCTTCCCCACCCCAGAGAGGGATGAGCCAGCAGCTGGGTCACGGTGTGATTGGCAGGGACCCAGCCGAAACCCGGACTGCTGGTTGCTGCGCCTGGTAAGCTCAGCCTGGAGGATCACAGAGGCAGAGAAATTTGAGAGCTCGTAGGTCGCAGCTGCTCCATCCCTTATGCCCAGAAGACAACTGTTGCCTGCAGTTTACTCTCTAGTATTGAGTCCAGCACAGTTTGAAATGACTCATGCACTGGGGCTTCCACCACAACCTTGGGGGAGGCCTTTTTCCAAGCCTCATAGGCCCCTCGTTATTAGGAAGTTCTAGACTACGCCTGATCTCAACCAACATAGAGCGAGGACTCAAGGAATGGGATTCAAGCCAGTGCCTCACCCCGGCGTACAGAACGGGAGATGGAAAGGTCGTTCTAAGGAGACAAAGCTCCATAGCTTGTCTGATCTCTCACTCTCTCTCTCCCTCCACGTGTTCCCCTCTGTCCATCTATCTCTCTGGTCTGGCACTCATCCTACCTGATGGTTACACCGAGTGCCCATGGAGTGCCCAGATCTTTCCCCATGGGACAAATGGTTGCTGCAATGTCCAGGACTGACATGCGGGACAGATCATGTCTAGTGGTGCTTAGAGTTGACATGCACTAACAGGCACTGTCTCACTACAGAGCCAGATTCCCCTTGCCCCTGATTTGTAGGGCCCAGGAATGTGCCGAGCGCCTGAACTCCATCAGAATAATATGGGACAAGCAGCTCTTTGCTGGAAGCGACTGAAATCCCTCCACTTCCAATGGACCCAACCTAGAAAAGCCCAAGCACCTTCCCCTAGCATATCCACAGAGGCCCCACCTGAGCCAGCAGAGGAGTGGAAATCTGATTAAAGGGTTTGGAGCAGCTCCCAGGGGAGCATAGCTATTGCTGTCTGCTGTTGCCACACACCTTTAGGGCATGAATTTAACCCTGTAACAGTCTCCCAGGGATAAAGAGTGCTGCAGGCAGGAAATAAACTCCTCTCGAGTGTAGACAGTCTGGGGAGGAGAAGGGAGGCAATGGTTGGCATCTGCAGGGGAGAAGTCGGGGCGGGAGGCCTCAGATTTTTCATCTGTGACCATTTCACTGGAAGGGAGATATTGACATGCTTGGATGAGGGGGATCCAGCTCAGCACCCCTTGGCTAATAGGCTGGCAGGTTGGGCTGTGATTTCACTGTCTCGGCGGAAGGTATTAAGGATGGGAGGGCAGTCCCTGAGCCTCCTCTCCCCTTCCCTCCCCTCCCAGGCTAGATTTATGCAATTTGAGGCCCTAGGCACCCCATGATGCAGGTCCCCTCTCACTCCACTCTCCCTCCCCATTTGGAGTAGAGGTAACAGTGGAGCTCCTTCCTCCCAGAAAAGCAGGGGCAAAAGCATGAGTCACCTTCATTCTGATCCAATCCCATGACTCCAGAAGCTGGAGCCATAGCCATAGGATTCTCTGCCTATATCTTAATCCTTCCCTCCCTGGGGATTGCTTGCCATAGTCTCCCAATAATGGTATTATTATCATTGGTGTGGGACTGACCCAGATTTTGCACACTGGTGTCAGGGGCCCACAGCCGCTGGGATGGCAGCAGCCGTAACCTGAAGATTATACATTTGCAGGAGAGGGAGGTTCCTACAAAGCCAGTCTCCCTCTATTAAGACTCTTGTGCTGAGAGACAGACTGGGGGTTGCTGCCTCCTCCCCCTGCCTCCTCTTGCAGCTGCGGCTGGTCTCCTCCTCTTGCAGCTGCAGTGCCTAGAATGAAGGGGGTGGGTTATTTCCCTCTCTCAGTCCCTCCAGAACCTGTGTGTGGCAGACAGAATCACTTGGGGAACAGGGTGGGAGCAAGAAAGAATCTAGATGGGTGTAATAGGGACCCAGCCCAAAGAGGAGAGAAAGTGGGGGAGATGCCTCCTGAAATTACCATGAGAGGTGGGAAGAAGCCTGCTGTCTTCTAAAGATGCCCGAGAGGTTGGGGTACAGACCTGCCATCTGTTCCTGGAGCACACCAGAGTGGGAGCAGGCCATTTGGCCCTCGCCCCCTCCAAGCAGACAAATACAGGGGTAGAGCCCTTCTGGGAGAGGGCAAAGGCCCACAGGGACCTCCATTGGCTCAGAACAGCACTCAGGTGCTTTACAAAGCCCAGGTACTGGGGGGGTTCCCTCCCTCCCAGCTTATAAATATTTTTACAGTATTGCAAAGAGGCTGAGCTATTGAGGGCATGGAGGGAATCAACGTCAAGGCCCTGATCATTTCAACTCATTATTTAAAATAACCTACAATTCCCCTGGATGCGCCTATGTCCCCACCTCCCATTCCAGGGATTCCCAGGGCCCCAGCTTATCGGGAGACGTGCCCCATGGACTCATGTCCAACCATTGGCAGCCAGGCTGTTCATGTCTGCCAGGGTACATGGTGCTGCACAGAGCAGAGAGGAGGAAGTCGCAGCCTCCGCGCTCCCTCTGCCCCCACACCAGGACTCAACCTCTGTGATTCAGACACAGAAGGCAGCAGGTGGGTGGCCAGAAGACTGCTTTACATGCAGAGTTGGACGGAGGATTCCCAGACTCAGCAGGACTCTGCAGTGGAACGTCTGTTCATGTACCGTTTGAAAGCACCTGGCTGCACGTTTCTGGACATTCCCTGACTCAGCTCACTCTCACCAGCGAATGCAACATCTGGGCTGCTGCAGCAGCCAATAAGAGAGCAAGCCTGTGTCATGGCAGCTGGAGAGAACCTCAGAGTGTTTGGCCAAGTCTGCCCCGGGGACCACAAAACCATGAGCTCCATGGAAATCCTCTGGAAAAAGCCCCCCCCCCACATGTGGGATTAGTTCACAGCAGCCCCTTCTGGGGCACTGTAGAATTCAAAGAGCAAACATTTCGAGCTCCTTACAGCTGAAAAGGCAGCATCAACAACACATTCGTGTAAGCTCAGGCATGCGGTCTAGTGGTGAGAGCAGGGGAGTAAGCATCAGGACCCCAGGTTCTAGTCCCACCTCTGAACTTGACTAAATCACATGAGAGTGGGGGTGGCAGGTTATTACTAATTCCATCTGTATGGGTCACTGTTCTCCTGGAGCAAATCCCTGACATCCTGCTCTGTGCTCTGTTCAACCAGGGTGGGTGTCAGTCTGGGGCAAACTGAGTTTTGGAATCCAAGTGCTTCCGCATGTCATTATTTCACTCAATGCTCTCTCAAACTGTACGGGTCCATCTCTTCTTTTCTGGGACCGATAGGATCTTGCATACAGTATCTGTAGCCCATTTTGTGTAGCTAGATGTACCCCAGGGGCGAAGAGGTGGTTCTGCACCCTCTCCTCATTGCGGCTAATTGAAACCAGGAAAAAAGTTGACAAACTGGAACATCCCATCGCTGTGGGGGAGCAAGGGAATACCACGCACACACATGCAGGTGGTAAATTGCAGCCAGCTCTGGGGTAGAACATGGCAGCACTTCAACACCAGAGCTCTCACCTCAACCTAGGATGGTGGCTATAACCTATAGGGAGTGTGGTGCTGACAGTGAAGCTTGTGGGGCTACAGACAGGGCTTCTTCAGCAGCGGCCCCTCAACAGCTGAGCTTCCTTCCAGCAGAAATCCAGATGAGCACAGATCTTGCCACCTGCTGAGTTAAAAGCCTCATTCTTGTGCAAAACTCTCCCAGAAAAACTTCCCCGAGAATGGCATAGCCACTCACCCCTGAAACAGGCTAATGACCGATGAGAGGGCATTAAATCATCCAGGCTTAGTAACGGCCCAACCCCCACTCTCAGTCACACACACCATCCAGTCTCTCCTGGTGCAGAGCGACTCTTTGCACTGAGGCCTTTGGGCTGTGAATGGCCCCATCACACCCTGCCAGTCAGGGGTAATTGCTCTTTGACTTCCAAACTCTTAGCCTGAGATTCCATGCTGGGAATCCAAAATTTCAACGCAGCAGGCTCCTGGCCCACCTTTGCTAAGCCATTCCAGAGCTGAGAATGGTATTGGTATCAGTGCACCGCCTGCCCCAACTTTAGCCTATCCCTCCCTTCTCCTCACCTTCTTTCCCCTTCCCACTATCTAGTGCCCTCTCCCCTCTTCCAGCCTCCCATCCCCTTGCCTGTCACAAAGGCAGACTGGAGGCATTGGGTGGGATCTGGTTCTTTGAAGTCCACGGCACATCATTCAGGTGAGACCTGAAACCACAGCAGCAGCCAGCACAAGGGGCCTGAGTCTCCCCTGCCCCTTGTGGAGTCACATCTGTGCAAAAGTGGATGGGAAACCCGCTTAGGCCTGTTACCGTCCCCTCCCCTCCCCCCCTCCACCCCCCCCCCACACACACACTGTGATGTGGGGTCAGGATCTTGAGGAAGGTGGTCTGGGACAGGCGGGATGGTGCATTTATGTTGCCTGCCAAGCAGGGAGGGGGTGGGAGCATCTGTAGCAGGTGTCAGGCTGTTCTGAAGTGAAGCAGAACTCTGCCCTGAGCCATCCCCCCAGAGCTCCGCACCTGTTCTCTCACCTCACAGATGTGTAATGCCTTAAACAGCCCTCACCCCCCAAGAGGGGAGTCAGGGACATTATCCCCATTGCAGGCGTGGGGACACAGAGGCACTGAGTGGAGAAGGAACTCGTCCAAAGCCACAGAGTTATGCTAAGAGGTCTAGTCATTTCTACTTCTCTGCCCACCGCCACCACAGTATCTAAGCCCCAAGAGATCCTGGCTTCCAGCCGTGGTCAGTCCACACTGCACCATTATCCACCTTCATCTGAAAGCCTCTTTCCTAGGGGCTCCTCTTCACCCTCCAGCTGCTGCACACAGCTTCCTACAGCTCCCAGGATAATTAATATGCCTATGGGGAGTAGCGCTGGTGGGGATGGGACAGGGATGTGAGTGACAGTGCAGGCCAGTGGGGAGAAACACAAGCTGGGTGAAGATGGGGGTTTAGGACTGGTTGAAGACTGAGGGCTGGGGCTGTGCCTTGGGCTGATCCTGAGCGTACAGAGCCAGGAGCGGGGTTAACATGGTACATCCCAGCCAGAGCACTGCGTAGCACCAACTGCCAACGGATACAGAAAGTAGCCCACTTGTACCCAAGGATTTGAATGGCTGCCATCCTGGCTGGGCTGGTAGGTGAATTACTAAACGGGGCCTGGCAGCTGGGGCCTTTAATAGGATTGGCTGGGAACTCTGCATAAAGCCCAGCTGGACCATGGCTCCGGCTGCAGCTGCCAGATGCTTGGGTGTTGGGGAGGAGGAGGCAGGGAAGAATGTATGTGTGGGCTGGACTCAGTCATGGCCAGGGAGGTCCCCAGACAGCAGCTAGCGAGACAGCAGGTCCTGTATAGTTGAGGAGTCAGTGAAGGACTCACCCCTGCATCAGGAAGCTCAGACAGCTTCCCCCTGAGGTCTTGGGCCAGCCACACAGCCCCGGCTAAAGGCAACTGGAATTAGTCAGGGTGAAAACAGTCGTGTAATAGCACCGTCTAGAATACATCCTCATGACCCGTGAAAGCTCTCCAGGACCCCAGCGATCCCCTCCTTCCGAGTTCTGCATCACAGCTTCTCCTTGTGTCTGAAGGGGAGTGGATGGGATCCCCCATGGACACGCCACTAACGCTTGTTCAGCAGGCAGAGGATTCACCTCTGCAGCACTCCCTGCCCCTTGCTGCAACAGACAAGAGGCCAGCCCCTGTGCGAAGGAAGAGTCAAACGTTCCCACTCTGATATGGCAGCTGGGCCAAAGCTTCACCATTCAGTGAACTGCACAATGGAACTTAAAAGCCACAGACACAGCAGATTTCTCATGTGTGCTGTGGACTCTCTCGGGACCCTTTCTCAGTCCCACCAGAAAAGAAAGGGGCATGCAGCACATGGACACGGCTGGGCACAGCTGCCAGCACTGGCAGACAGTATCCAGACCTTGGGGAGGGCAGAAAGAATCACCGCTCTTTCTAAACACGCCACATTGATTACCCCCCTCAACTCTGTGTGAGTATCTGATTCTCCCTTGGGCAGGAGCTGGATGGTCTCCTATGCTGGCAGTCCAGTGCCTTTAGACAAGCTCTAGGTTTCTATTTGTCTCCACCCCATGACTTGGACTCCCTATAGTGTGTTTAGTGCAGCAGAGAGAGGAAGACAGAGACACAGCCTCGCTGGTTGCCTCTGGTTGGCAGCCCAAACACACTGCGGCGTGGCTGTGTGGAATGACCATTGCTCAGAGTAGAGCAGAGACGGTGGTCGGAGCAGCAGTGATGTGTCCCTCTAACGATGCTTCATTGACAGAGATTCTGGAACCTGAGGAGTCTGTAGGAGCGAGGCTCAGTGAAGAACTCATGGTAGTAGGACCTGCAGTGAAGCAAGTGGGAGCAGGCCCCATAGGTGGAGGACATGGGAGTGAGCTTCATATATGGAGCCCATGGGACTGCTCCTGACTGTGGAGTCTATAGGAATGGACCTCACATGCAGAGCCCATGTGACTGGACTACTTACGTGAAGCCTTTGGGAGCAAACACCATAGGCAGAATTTGTAGGACTGAGCCTCACTCAGGGTCCTATAGGAATGGGCCTGATATATGAACCCCTGACAGCAGGCCCCATAGATAGAGCCCTTGTGAACAGCCCCACAGATAAGCCCCAAGGGAGCAGCATCATGACAGAGTGTCAGCTCTTTGGGGCAGTGTCCATCTCTGGGTCAGTGTCTGTACAGGTCCTAGCACAATGGAATCCCGGCCCATGGCTGGGGCTCTTAGGCACTACTGAAATACAAATACTAATCATGATCATTAGTAATGGCAGTGCACACAAGAATGGGCCCTGATCAGGGCAAGGTGAAACGCAAGGTTGATAGTGGTGGGGGGAACTGACTGGCTACTGTAGTGACATCATTCTTGCAAGTGCCACCTCTGTCATGATGCTCCACCCACAGAAAGATGCCTCTAGTGACAGTATGGGGGCTCAGTGAGGCCCCCCAGCAGCCTTGCCTGCAGGTCTAAGAGAAGCCTGACAAAAAAAAATTAAGGTTCCCCCCCCTCAGCAAAATGTAAACAAAATACAGTGTCTGCTTGGGATGGTTGCAGTGTTACCTGGCCCACAGGCCCCTTCCTGGTCTCTGAGTGCACCCCCTCAGGTGTCAGGCCTTGTGCCTTTACCTCTCCTAAAGTAGAATCATGCTATTCTCCCACTCTTCAATTGGCCCTGGGGTTACAGTATCCTGTGCCCCGACTGTGGTTGCCCAGCAGGTACGACTGGATTCCTCCCTTCAGGAGTCTGTGACCAGTGGTGAATATAGAGACCAGACAGCTTTCTTAAAACCAAAGTATTGTTTAATCTTAACAGTAGGAACAAAGCATAAGAATCTCTACATGCATGTCTCTTACCTATAGCCCTACCACCCTGTGATGGCAACCCAATGAGTCCTGGCTGCCAGCCTCAACAATCCCCAACAGTAACTACCTCTTAGATGGAGAGTCACTTTTGACCCAGCCAGAGTTCTTTGTTCTCTCAGTTCCCTACCTTTCTGGCCCTGCTGCCCTAAACCAGTTTGGTGGGCTCAGGGATAGGTCAAGCCGGTCTATTCGAGGCCAGCAGCTCTGCCATTGTACTGTGACAACCCTCAAGTATTTGCTGAAGGGCATCTGATCTTGCGTGGTTGTTTCCCCTTCCTGCTTGTTTCCCAAGAGGTAAGCCTGTTGATTTAACCCAACAGAGTCATGTAGTGAACATTCCCTGAGTGAGGTCACATGCAGCATTCATAAATAATTTCAGAGCAGACCCACATCCTTCACACTACTAGAAGGGGATTGTTATTTTCCACTTTCCTGTGACTCAGTGGTGAGTAAGGCAAGTGGCCTCCGTTTGGTGACTACATGTCTGTGCATACTCATGTCCGTGGAGTGATTAGACAGAGGGTCAGTCTATAACCTCAGCTCTCTTTGGCTTCCCCAGTTCACCAGCTCAGCCTCATCACAACCAGGAACTCAGCACCCATGAGGCAGGGTCTGGGCTCACTGGACTCAAGTGCAGGATAGGCTCTGGATTGGGGACATGACTGGAGGAACTCTGATGTTAGTTAGACCTCTAATTACCTGGTGTCCTATAGACTCATAGACTCATAAATATTAAGGTCAGAAGGGACCAATATGATCATGTAGTCTGACCTCCTGCACAATGCAGGCCACAGAATCTCACCCACCCACTCCTGCAATAAACCTCTCACCTATGTCTGAGCTACTGAAGTCCTCAAATCATGGTTTAAAGACTTCAAGGTGCAGAGAATCCTCCAGCAAGTGACCCGTGCCCCACGCTACAGAGGAAGGCGAAAAACCCCCAGGGCCTCTTCCAATCTGCCCTGGAGGAAAATTCCTTCCTGACCCCAAATATGGCGATCAGCTGAACCCTGAGCATGTGGGCAAGATTCACCAGCCAGATACCTAGGAAAGAATTCTCTGTAGTAACTCAGATCCCACCCCATCTAACATCCCATAGATGGAACTAATAACGGAAGAATGATTAGATGGGGGGAAAGAATTTTGGATGGCATTATTGAAGCTCCATGCCCACAGTGTGCTGCTCAGAACTCCAGATCATGGGACGCCCAGTAACAACCCCAGGAGACCCAGCTGTTCCCAGCTACAGGACCCCCAAGTCATTCTCACCTGGCCATCTGTAACCCCAAGCCAATCTTCCGGAGACTTTGGTATCTACTGTTTCTGGAAACACAAAGCAACAAGCAAGATCCATGGGCATCCTCAGTTACTGGAAACCTAGTCTGATCCCCAGGAGCCTTGTGCTGGATCTCCAGGAAGACAGTGCCAGCAAAACAGCATAGGAATGACGTGGCAATAGCACAAAGAGCTATTGTCCTTCATTCTTCAGAACCTCTCTTCCCTTTATCTTTCCATGACATCCTTCTCCTCTATCTCCCCTCACCCAGAAACCTTCCTGTCTGACACCCCCCACCCCATGCTATTGGGAAGTAGGATACAGACAAGGCTGATAACCATACAGTTGGATGACATCATTTGTTTGTTGCCCAGAAAATCTTTGATACATTTCCTAAGAGCTGTCTCTGGAGTAAGCTGCAGTCTGGCATTGCTTTCCACACAGTGGAGCTTGGACACAGAGAGGTGGAGCTTCCAGGATCTTCCAGGTCTCAGCACCTGGCCCTCTGCAGGTGAATTCTATTGGTGAGACTGGGCATTGTTCTGCTGTGAGCTTGAGTGCAGGGAGCTGGGTGTGTGGGAGGTGGGGGTAGGAGGGGCTTGTTAGGGGAAGCTCCCCAAAAGAAGAAATATGTCTAAAAGGTCACAGCTTGCGGATGAATTGCTGTAGATGGAATCCTCCCAGCTTTAACTGTATGTGCATGTTCCACCCTGTGTCAGTAATGATGCCATTCCAGGTCTCTCGGAATGCCCCGTGAGCAGAATTTTAGAAGACACTGACATGGCTAACCTGGGAGATTCCAGCTGTGCACTTCCCAGTGGGTCCATTTCCAGTTGCAGACTCGCTCCGGGGGACGCTGTTGTCTGGGGCCAAAGAATGGCAGGCAGCGAATCCCATGATTGCTGCCTTCTCGGAGGAAGGCAAGACAGGCACTGTCTGCTCTCTGCTACTACCAACAGGCAGCTCAAGCAAAGTCAGATCACAAAAATACGCTCCCTCCCCCACTCTTTTCTAATCTTCCTTCCTAAGTGACATAGTATGCTGGGGAAACTTGGGTGGGAGGATGATCTGGGCCATAGCCCTGTTGGCAGAAAGGATGTGCTGTCTGCTCCAGATTGAGGCTGAGGGCCCTTGGCAGGGGCTACTGCTACCCATATGGACCCTGTTCTGGGAATAACTAGAGCCCTGCAGTCTCCAGGGCCATCAAGCCAGCACCTTTTGCCAGCACTGAATACACCTGAGGAAACAGAAAGCAAAAACAAACCCCACCCCTCATTCCCAGGAAATGGGGGTGAGTTTTTGCAGGCTGCTTTCAAAGAAGAGAGATCTGTTCCAGCCAGCCAGTCCTTCATGATCCTATCCCTGTCCTTCCTCCTTACTCATAGCCAAGGAGACAGTCCTCAGAGCCAGCTGTCTCCCTGCACCAGCCACCTGGCTAGATACAGAACATTAACAAGGACAAGCACGATTTAGGGCTGATCTACACATAGTCTGTATCCCTTTATCTAGATATGTTCGGAAGGCCATATAGCTAAATCAGTATGTCCCGCCCCCCCCCATCCCCCCAGCCCCCCAATAAATGGAGTTATAGGGGTACTTGTCTTGTTACAGCTGCTCCTTTACATGTATAATTCGATAGTGCAATAGGTGCAAACATTGCGTGTAGACCAGGCCTTACTCATGTTTGTCTCTCCGGCTGCAGTAACCCATCTGCTCCTTTGTCACAGTGCCAGAAGCAGGGCCTCTTCCCCTTCACACACGCGCACACTTGGGCCTTCACGCTCTCCCTGCTTTGCTCTGCCCTGCAGCCTGAATTCTGTGGACAGAGCAAACTGGAGGTTTCCCTTCTGTTCATCTGTAGATTCCCTGAACCCTCTGGTTCCTGGGGAGTCTGAGACACTGAGGCACGTCTGGCACTGACTCGGTTTTCTTTGCTCCATCTTCTGGACTTTTCGCCTCACTTTCTCTTTTCATTTTTTCTCTCTCTCCTTGTGTAGCTTGGCGCTCAACCTCTGAAAAATCCACTTTCTGATTCACCTACCACAGACCCTGACCAATACCGAGGAATAAGTGAGATCCGTTTACTCAGGCAGGCAATGAGGTCGTTTCTTCCACTTCTATCCATAATGGGAAATGATCTGAAAGGGGAAAGAATGGGTTCAAAATTGTCTCAGGCTAAGAATGGACTGAGTTCAGTCAGGTCAAGTCCAGGCTTCTCCTTGATGATTGCTTCTTCACATCACAGTCTCTCTCTTTCCAAGAGTCCTGATCCCTCAGTCCTCTACTCTAACCACCAGGCTACACTCTCTGCTAGAGCGGGGAATAGAACCGGAGTCCTGACTCCCAGTCCTCTGTTCTAGCCACTAAACCCCACTCAGAACAAGGAATGGAGCTAGGAGTGCAGATGCTCAGTCTCCTGTTTTAACCACTAGACCACATTCCCCTCCCAGAGCTGGAAACAGAACACAGGAGTCTTGTTCTAGCTGTTAGACAACACTACTTGGAAATGCAAGAACTCTTGCTCCCACTTATTGAAACAAAAGGGAGCTGTGGAGGTTACTGAGGGACCCAGTATGACACAGAGCTAGCC
Source organism: Lepidochelys olivacea (assembly GCF_965140295.1). Taxonomy (NCBI): domain Eukaryota; kingdom Metazoa; phylum Chordata; order Testudines; family Cheloniidae; genus Lepidochelys; species Lepidochelys olivacea. The sequence goes on along the minus strand of NC_140413.1, from coordinate 148,928,294 downwards.
TCATGCACATACATTGCCCAGTAGCGAACGGGACACAGAGCCTTCCCAGGCTATGTGCCCAACCAGCTCAGCACTGGGCTGGCTTTGTACATGGTACCCTCTCAGTGGAAGGGTGGAGGAGCAGTGCTGAAAAAAGGCTTTGAGGTAAACTGGATCTAAGTGAGATCTGCTCAATGCCTTTGCCCTCCAGTGCTTTGTCCCCTATTATTGGTATTCTCCAGTGTCCCTCTGTCATTAGTGTGCTCCAGCACCCTGTTCTTTGGATGTCCTTGTGCAGCCTGGACTGTGCAGACATGTGCTCTTCGGGCTTCAGTCCCATCACAGCCTGTTCTCAACTGCCCTCTACAAAGCCAGCCCGCAAACACCTATCTCGCTGCTTACATAGCGCTCTTCAGCATGCTATCAGAGCGTGTCCCAAACACAAAGAAAACAACAGAATCACCAGCTCTGATTTTTGGAACGCCAACTAAACTTGCCTCAGATTCGCCAGCAGCTGTTTCTTATTTGGGTAAAAACGAGGTGCCGGACCTCCAGAAGTTATTTCGAAAGGCTGATGGATTGCCAGTACATCTGAAACGAGGAGTTCCTGATCAGCTGCTATATCGGACCACTATGGCTCTAACGATAGGAGGGACCATTTACTGTCTGTTAGCTCTCTACATGGCCTCACAACCAAAATCCAAGAAGTGAATGAACCATAACTAATGGGACTGATTCAGCATTTCTCTGAAGGACCAGTTGTGTACTACCCCTTTGTATTTACTGCTTAATCCTGTGATTGTATGTTGTGGATTCTTCAAATAAAGACATTAAGGAAAAAAAAACACCCTCTCTCCCCTTTTGCTGTCTGCAGGAACAGCTGGAGAGGATGAAGGCTTTGTCCTTGTGTATCTGTGCATATGTGTGATGAGCTCACTAAGTCAGATGAGCTCAGTGCTGACCATGGTGAAGCCCATGGTCTCTCGTCTCTTATGGGAGGGAGTTCCATTTTCTAGAGCCAAAGCTGTCTCCTGCACCCAAGAGACTATTGAGTGACAGCTTCATCGTTCCAGCGTGGAATGTAGCTGTTATGGTCACAGAGGGAGAGGTGGTGCTCAGGTAGATAGGGCCCATCTCAAAGAAGGATTTGAACATCAAGACAGAGACCCCACCTGGGCCACTGTATTCAGGAAAGGAGCCAACAGGGAGCAGAGCACCAGGATGATGTATTCTCAGTGACCTGTGTTGCTCAGCATACAGAGAGATGCAATTTGCATCACTTGATGATTTCTCAATTTCTTTGGCATCATTCCCAGCTATAATGAGTTGTAATAATCCAGTCTAGAGGTCATGATTGCATGGATCACTGTTGCCAGGTCTGCGTCTGACAAGACAGGGCCATGGGGTGATCCTTGATAAGTCAGCTCCAGGCAGGTCTGGAAACGTCATCACTGATTTGATCTGTGTGCGTGTCACTGCTCTCCAAAATCACGCAGAGCAATTCCCTGACATCATCCTCTCTGCCGGTCTTGGCAGAGGCCTGGAACAGCTGGTAGGCCAGGGACCGTCTGAGTTTAGACAACACAAGAGTTTCCATATGTGGTTTGTTCACAGGACTCCATTGCCGCTGTGCAAAAGCCTCAAACTGCACCAATTTGCTCACCAGAGTAATAGCTGTTCTAGCTGTCCCCTGTGCTCCATGGAAGTATAACAAGTTCTGCAGCAGGACGCCCTGGTTATTGCAGTGCTTTGGGACAGCCAACTGGAAATTCGTTGGCATCTTCAGTTCTGAGAAAAGGTGGTGATTTTTACTGAATGAAATGTGAAAATGAACAATACCATCACTCCCATGTCCCCGTGCTGTTCTTCAGTTGGATATCAGATTCCATGTGTTTATGCTGCCTTGACACTTTCAATCTGCTGCAGGATGTTGGCTTGAAAATACATCATTGCTTCACCAAAGGGACCAGGGAGCTGAGGAAGCTGGAGGTCTGGGCAGCTGATAGGCAATATTGGTGGGGAGGGAGGCTGGCACCTGGGGAGGCTGGTTGGGATTTTGGCGGGAGCACAGAAGCAGGATAATGCTGCTAAAATGGCCAGCAGTGAAACAATTAATGGTGACGTTTAAATGATCCTAAGTATGTTGCAGCAGCTCTGAGCCACAGGACCCATGTCTGACAGTGACCTGTGTGGAGCCCGTGGAGCTCAGAGCAAGGCTTTTCAGCAGCAAAACCTCGACTTCGCCCAACAGAAAGCCAGATGAGCCCAGATTTTACCATCTCTGGAGTGAAACGCAAACCCACCTCTGTGCAAAAGCCTTCCACAGAAACAGCCCAAAAGAAAGGATCAGCACCTCAGCCCTGCAGAGACAGGAATACGCTGATGCTAGAACTAGCCTCAAAAGCATCTAAACCTAGCTCACTCTAATGGCAGAGAGGGAATGCCCTCCATGAGAAAAACTGGATGTACGGACATTTTGTACGTGCCTATGTACCACAGAGAGGGATGCATTTGAAGTGATAGATAGGTTAATTAGATAGAACAGTTTGGAGAAAGACGTGAAGAATCCCGTTGTTCAATTGAAATTGCAGGGAGAGGCACCATGGAAGCATTGAAGGTGGAATTTGGCCAGGACACTGCAGATAATACATCAACTCCAGTGAAAAATTCCCCAATATCTTTAATAAGTGATCAGGCCATGGATTTATCTCTCATGTAATAGATGGTGCCTCCTTGCCCCTGCTAACCCGAGCACCATTTGGTGGCATTGGGTTCAGTTAGTACGGGAAAGTGTCAGTTACTGAACAATCAATATCACTCCCTGCAAAACACCCCTTAATTCAGCAGTGACTCAGAAGGAAAACTTCCTTCCTATGAAATCACCTTCACCACTTCTTGCAACATCTGGCTATTCCCCTGGATGTCTTCCAGCCATGTAATGACCAATTCCAGCCATGCTTATTTTATAGGGTTTGATGGGGTCAGGTATGCTCCCTATGCTTATTTACTGCTCACTCACTTGCACGTATCCAGCAGGGGGAAACCCTAAATGCCCATCCTCAGTGACACATTTACCCCTAAGAGACTCAGCCAGTGCTGGGGAATTTCTTGCCCTAGGACAGAAACCTGACAGGTCTGCACACCACCAGCTACACTAGAAGTGGCCAAACCTTGCTTGCTTGGGGGCTGGCTGCCAATAAGGGGCTGTGAAAGCTTACCGAGAGCCTGCGGGCTACCCCAAGGCTGCGTGACAGAGTGGATTGCAGCCATCCACATTTGGCACTGTGCAATTGAGTAGCTTCCACGGACTGTGCTAAACAGATGAACAGCCCCAGGCCTCATCACAGAACTACCAGGGGGGCAGGGATAATTTGTCACTGGACTGTGGTCACTTTATGTTGGCTCCACCAGCTAATGTAGCTGCAAAGCAGGCCCAGGTCCCTCCTGATGAATTACCCTGGCACAGGGCAGGTGCAGAGACAACTACTCTAGCTCTGTCCCCACCAGCTGGGGATGTGTCAGGGCATGCAGGGGCTGGGCAGGAGGAGGCATGCTTGGAGCTTCTCTACGTCCCAATAATTCCCTGCTGCCACAGTGCTCATAGGGATTATGGCATTAGGGGACAAAAGTTAAGGCAGCCCTCAGGCTTCTCTAACATGCTCCATGAGCCAGTCTGGTGACCATCAGCCTCAGCACATCAGAGATGTCCTCCCCTCTTTGTTCTGGCTGTGCACCAGTGCAGAGATGCATCCCCCCCTACACACACACACACACACGATCCTTGGGCCACGTTTAGACATGCCTCTAGCATCTTCAGGGTGCTCTGTGCTGCATTACCTATAGTGCTTTGGGCTTGCCACTTTGCCCAGAACTAATATCGTTGTGCTGCATTGACAGACCTTATTGCTAAATCCCCAGACTGATAAGGGATGAGCAATTGGGTTTGGATGAAATAAGAACCCTTTTCCTATCCCAAGGTGCAAACCCAAGATCTGAAGGTTTGAAACAATGGTTTACGGGCCCCTGCAAAGAGCTGCCAGGTCCCCAGTGGAGGGTTGCTGGTTCCCAGTGCACAAGGCCAGAGGGAAGGGCAACAGGCCATCTGGCTGGCTCTCTCTAGAGGAGCCTTGCTGCTGAGAAAGGAGGAGCTCACATCAAAAGGACAGAGGAGAGCTGGGCACTGTTACAGAAAGGGAGAGAGCCAGGCCTCAGTAGGAACAATTTTTAAGTTCTCATCTGAGCCAAGCCATCCCTGCAAAGCACTCGGAACAGTTTCTCCCTTGGGTTGCTGAGTCTGCCGCTTTTGCTTCCTCAACCATTTCCTGTCACTCACCTCCAAACAAGCACATGAACTGCTGAGCAGTTCTGCATCATTAGGGCAATTCTGTTGGACCTGTCCCTTCCGTCTCTGCACATGGAACAATGCCTGGATCTCATGGCATCACGTCCCTCTCCTCCATGGAGCACGCTTTCCAGCCCCTAGACAGCCCATGTTAGTAGCACCTGGGCAGTGTCAGTCAATGGGCTTCCGCATGAATCCCTCTCCTCTGCACCTCTCTGCTCCTGCTGGGCGTGGCCAGACAAGGTTGCATTTGAGGAGTTAATATTACCTACTGTACGGGCAGAGGTTTAAAGCTTGCTCTGTGTGTGTGCCGCACACCCAGCCCTGTGACCAACCTGCAACCCCCAGGCAATTGAGAAACAAGACTGAATGAATCAAAGAAGACCCACACTACAGAGACTTTTGTTAGGAAGAAGCACATGGAGTTGGTCCACAAGCCACATCCTGGTGTTTCACCCCTTGCAGCCTAAACGCTGCAGGCTGATTGCAGTGCTGCTTTATTCCGGACCGCACTCTGTCATAATACAGTGAGCACAACCTTGCCTCTCAACCAGCAACAGCAGCACAAGTGGCCACAAGCTGAATAATCCCCTGGGACTATTTGAATTGGTGGCTGGATACATCAGTGGCAAGGTGAAACCGTAACAGCTGATTCTCGGTCGCCCTGCCCCTTGTAGGGTGATGTACACCAGGGCAAAGTGGGTATGGAAGAGGCGACTGCTCTGATCTGGGAGAAATTTACACCCACGTCACACTGGCGCAGCTGGCTCCACAGGGTATTGGCCAATGGCGAATCAAAGCCCTAGTATTGCCACCTCAGTGGGGCAGCTTTGTTGTGGTTGCCATTCAGTGAGATGCTCAGCTGCTCTGGGAGCTTTGTAAAGCTACCCAAAAGCTCCCAGATGGCACTTGGCAAAGCAGTGTTCAAAGGCAGGAACAAACTCCTCATCCCCCACCATCCAGCTCAGTTCTCAGAGGGTGCATATGCACTGGGGATTTCTGGCCTGTCTCCCGCTGCTGATCTAGCATCTATGCTAGCAAGAGTGTATGATTAAGTGTATGATGGCTATGATTAAGCAGAGAGTGGAACTAGACACTCTCACATCCTAACCTGTGCGCTTGACCCTGAGCTGCAGGGCTGGCTGTGTCACCGCCCCCTAGCTTAATTGCCATTCCCCTCCAGGGCCATCTAGCCCTTCTGACTTACAGAGACAGAAGGAAAGCAGAAGACAGTAGTGCAAGGATTCAAGGGAAGCAGTTCTCCCCAGTCTGCTCTTTTCAGCCAGCTCAGATCCAATTCTAAACACTCCTCCGACAAAGTGCCTCTCGGCTCCTGGAAACTCTCCCCTTGGGGGCTGTTCCTCATCAGTGCTTTTCTCCCCTCTTCATTACATTTCGTCATCTTGCTCCCTGGCTCAAGGTTTATAAGCCTGGTTTTAGTGACTCCTGAGGCTTCCAGCCCTGCCCATATCTTCCGAGTGCCCGCGGTGGGGAAAGGAATGTTTACCCCTGCAACCAGGGCTTGGCAGCAGCTCAGTAGCTGGAATCAGGCCCTCCGGGTGGGAAGCAGCATCCAGATTCCAGGCATTCAAATACCATGGAGGTGTTCAGCTACCACAGTGGTGGGTCAGGTTGCCAACAGTCTCTTATTAAGAGGGACAGCCATTACTTTTTCATCTCTGTACAGCAAGATCGGGAGTGGAGGAGGGCTGCAAAAAGCAGCAAGAAATACCCCTGGCAAACATAGGTGAGTACAGCTTATTATTAATAATAATGATGATGGTGATAATAACAGGAGGAGAGCTGGGGTAGGGGCTGTAAGAAAACAGGCCCTTATTTTTGAAATACAATGTTGGCAACCCTAAGGTGGTCGGCACGGTAGGTAAACAAAGAGGATGGATGGATGTTTTAGCTCTCTCCCTCCCCTTTTCTTCCCCCATAGGATTTTAACCCAAGGAAGGCAGCTTAGGGGATCATTTCCAGCTATCCTCTCACAAGAGCTGTGGCATACTGTATGGGATGTGAGGGTGTATGCTATCATGTATGACCATCAATAGCCCCTTCCCTTCCCATCCCCATTGCTTCCTGCTTTCCGTTCTTTCAGCTGAGAACGCCAATTGTGCAGGGCTGGGGTGGGGCAGCGCCGGGAGCTGAAGAACCTGAAAATAATGTTGCTTAAAACATTCAACCCCCCAGAACCTGACAAACTAGTGGAAAGTGTGTTCCCCTTCCTGTTGGGGTGCGAAGGAACCTAGTGGGTGGTGGGCAGAGTGAGCTCCAGTCTTGCTTCCTTGGCTATTTCTCTGGGCTGTCTGTCCCCTAGGAACCTATCTGTCCTTCCTGTGAAAGCCCTGCTGATTTCCTTGCTAAGGCTCCCTTGCCTCCTCCACACTGTCACAGGAGCTTTAGGGGAGACTTAGGAGAGCAGAGCTGATAGATCCAGCTGAATTCCCATCTCCCACCAGACTGGACCCCCGTGTCATGTCTTTGCCTTCCCTCTGAGGCTTCTGGCTTTAGTGGGACAGTCACTGCTGTGAGTGCCTCACGACTCACACCCCTTCGAGGTGAGCTTCAGTGGATCTGACATGGCCAAACCCCACACCCGTGTGGGAAGCTTTCTTAGCCTGGGCTCAAGGCCTGAGAACCAGAATTGTAGTAAATAAAAAATGGTAAATAAATATATTAATCAACATCATACATTCCTTTGTGTATCTTTTTGCGGTAGCAGTGTGTAATGCTTAGGGGAGAAAAATATAATAAAAAAAAAAGGTGGAAGGCGGGGGGGCAGAACAGCCCGTCTCAGCTGACCAGCCTGCTTGCTTACATAAAGCTGTGTTCTGTCTCATCATTGAACCGCCACAGGGATCCAGGTGCATGGCTGCGGGAGCTGATCTGGATTCCTGGTTAACCAAAGCCGCAGAGCTCTTCTGTTAGAGGAGGTGTGCTTTCCAGCCCTTTCCTCATGCAGCATTACCTCCTACTGGAATGGCTCTGGGTAGCAGAGACGAGCACTCAGGGCTCGCACCTGTCCCTGCATCCCAAGCCCTCTGCCTTTTCTCGCTCCCTAGGTCTGCTGGATCTGGAAGAAGAGCTGTGGCAAGAACTCTGGCAGTAAAACGCCAGTCCTTCGGCCGCTGGCCCACTCCTGTGGTTATATTGTCACACACACGATTAGTCACAGACCTGGCTCCTACCCAATACCAGAGGCACAACCCATTGGCACTAAATGATGTTACGGAGCACAGCAGGCATGTAGGCAAAAGGACACTGACCCACTCAGCACACCCACAGGAATAGGGGCTCTCACCTGCGCTGCTCTCTGGATGATACTGCACCCTGTAGGGGTCGGGGGCTCCAGCACTGCTTGGTTTAGACTGGTGACTATAGACAGTCACGTGTTTGTGTGCGAAGGGGTCTGCATGTCTGTTGGGTGCATGCAGGCCAGCAAACAAGAGGGAGGTGTGTGTTTTCTGATGGTGGGCAGGAGTGGATGGGAGAGTGTGAAAGAGCTTTCAATGTCTGGGGGTGTTTTCATGTTCTCCCTGGGTGTGTGAGTGCGAGAGAGAGAGTGTGAGAGTTTCCATGTTGTGTCTAATAGGCTCTTTGTTTAACCAGTGCAGAAGGAAGAGAAAATCATCTGCATATAATGAATCCATTTACTGGATGGAGTTCCCAGGAGAGGGGCAGGAGAGCAGGATTTATGGAACGCACCAGGCTGTTGCTGCTAGGAGGGGGACACCAATCTGGTTTTGATTTTCACTCATAAGTGGAGGCGGCCACACAAGCCAAGGCCTCATAAATGTCCTGCTGAGAAGAGTGGCCATTAGCACTGAGCAACCCCATGTCTCTGACTAATTCCAGCCCTGCTGTACTGGCTTCCAGGGATGTGTTTCCCCAAGTAGCAGCTATTCAATGGGGCCTCACCTCCCAGTGGCTCTGAGAAGCTTTAAGGTGAGAGGGGAGGGGAGAATGGAGAAGTGAGCAGAGCTCTCCCACCAGGAGACAGGGACTGAGCCGCAGTAGGTTGAGGACAGAAGCCCTTTAACTGAAGAGCGAAGTGCTGTCTATGGAGCATGAGCAGTGCGCAGTGAATGATGAGATTGTAGTTTCGCCTTGTGCACACATCTGCCTGACAGATCTTGCTTCATCTGGGCCACAAAGCCATGGGTGAATCACGGGAAAGCTGAGTAACAGCAAATATTGACCCTAGTTACAGTGCCTTCATATGCTGAAGCCGTGAACCCCATTTCCTGCCCGAGCATTTTGCACACGGATTTTAAGTACATTTAAGTCTAATGGATTCTTCTCGGGCACAGTATCCGGTGAGCCCTGTTCCAAAACACAGCTGCCACGTGGAGCCAGTTCAGTGCTTTCTCCTTTAAAGCTCCATGTGCTCCTTTAAAGCCAGGCCCATCCCTCTACACTTCAGCCTTTGGGGCGGGAAGCTCTTTCGAAGGGTACGTCTCCACAGCCTGCCCCAGCCCACGGCACTGAGCCTCAGAGCCTGGGTCTACAGACTCCGGCTCACAATATGGTGCTAAAAATAGCTGTGTAGATGGTCGGGCTCGGACTGGCGCTTAGGGTCTGAAGCCCCCCTTGCCCAGCTTCAGAGCCCAAGCGCCAGCCCGAGCCCCAAGGTCTGCACAGCACTTCTGAGTGCCGTAGGGCAAGCCCCGTGAACTCAAGTCTGTAGACAACAGGCTCTGAGCCTGGCTGCCAGGGGCTGAGGCTTGCTGTGGAGACATACCCCAGATCTCCTCTAAAAGGAGCAGAGTCTCTTGTTAGAGGCCTGGAAGCCTAGTCAAGAACCTTCTGGCACAGCAACACCTACTGCCACATTCTGCCTCATGAGGAATGGGCCATAGTGTCCTCCACACTGGCCTCAGGAACAGAGCACCCCTGTGGCAAGTGCCCTATCCACAGATTTCATGTATTCTTGGCCTTTGGGCTTTCAATGTAGCTTGTTCTTTCCAGCAATTCAGGTAGAAGTGGTGCGGGGCTCCCTGGAGGTGCCAGGGCAGCACAGTGCTACTGGCCTTATTGCTGGCAGGGTCAGGGCCCTGCTGCCCTCTTCACTCTGGTTGCAAAAGAAGTCACTAGAGAGCTGTGAATAGGTTGCTTGGACAGCGAACAAAGGTGGCATCTGGGAATGGGCTGTTTCTCTGCCGCAGCCCCCCAAAACACTGAATCCTGCTAAGCAAGGAAGACTTGAGTGGATGAAAGAGCTCAGAGTGATCCAATGACTTTCCCTCACCGCCCTGCCAATAAACCCTCCTCTTACCCTGTGAGAACCTTGCCTCCACCCTCCTGCACTCCAGAGCCAATGAAAGGTTGCAGGTCATCAGGCAAATGCTGTCTCTCCCATAACGAACCATACGTAGCTGCGGGGGGTGGGCTGGGTGAGCACAGTGTGTGTGTGTGTGTGTGTACACGTCAAGGCAGAGGGGGATTTGCCATAATTGAATCTCTTGTGCTACTTTAAACCAGCCCCAGACAGGCTAAATTTTCATTCTCCAAGCCACAGGGAAGAGAAAGAGGGAGTCACTTTAGATAGATAGATAGATAGATAGATAGATAGATAGATAGATAGCCCCCAAGACTGATTGGGCAGATCCCCTATTTGCAGGTCTCAGGCAGGCAGCCAGAAACTCAGTCAGGAAGTGACTCTCCAATCTGTGGGAGGGGAAATTAAGGAATCCAGAATGGGGCTGGTCAAATTCTACTGGACATGATCCCACAGCATCTTCACCCTGATGGGGATGAGGTCCCCTTACATTATATCCAAGAGAATTGCACTGTTTGAAGCTGAAAAATACAGATATTTTTAGAGTCTCCCATGTATATAAGCACAGAGGAAGGCTGAGGGCATCTGGGAGCCAGTTTCAACTCCCTGATCCTATGGGCTGGTTTATGCCAGTCCAGGCTCATGCCACTGATGTATGATCTTTATAGGATCTTGCACCAGTGGAGAATCAGTGTAACAAAGCAGAACTTTGCCATGTTCTCCCCTTGCCTATGAGATATCCCTAGACCAGGGTGATGGGGGCAGCCAGTGCAGGAGACATCTCTGCCAGCTTTATGCCAGCTGAGAGATTCCTTCCACCAGGGGAAATCTCTAGTGGCCACTTGCAGTCAGATTCCAGATAGTATGCACTGACTGAGTGATGCAAATTGGTCAAAGTGGAAACAGGACTCTGAACAACTGTGTATATTCTCCAGGCTATGTCTTCTATTCCCCCAATCCCAGATATTTTTCCATCCATTCCCATGTCTGGCCTAGGTTCTACCATATTTACAGACTAGACTGGATTGTGTGACATGCAGTCCATGCTGGTTTATAGCATGCAATTTCCACTGGACTGGGACATGCAATCAGTGCTGGTTTATAGCACCGCAGTTTGCACTATGAATGGGATTTAAGTGTAAAGGGAAACATGAGTGCATCACATAGAGAGACCAGCTGAGGGTTCTAACAGGGTCCACTGGAATTTCCACTAGGACGAGGAACAAGGTCTGCTTCTTCTGGAGCCCCAGTTTGATGGCATTGAAGTGCCAGAGAACCAAGACCGGGAACAGCTGATCAAGACGGTTTCCCTGTCCAAGCTGGATGAGAAGCAAAAAGTAAACAAACAGACTCAATACTCTACAGTTGTTGAGATTTTAAACTTTCTTTCCATGTGCATGATCTCACATGTCATTAGTAACATAGGGAAGGATATTTAAAACAACGCAAATGTTATGGTGAGTGGCTAATTTAATTACTTACTACAGCTCTCCCTCCACCCACCTCCATCCCCTGCCCTTCTCAAGTACTAGTGCCAAAACTACTCAGAAGAATAGTACAATGGATTGAAGGCCGGAAATGTTGAAGGGAGTTGGGTTGCACTATACTGGATCTACCTATCATCTAGAGTTTTCTATGTCCCCCATCACTGTGGTATCTGAGCACCTCCCAATTTTAAATGTATTTCTCCTCACAACATCCCCTGTGAAGTGGGGCCATGCTGTTATTCCCATTTTACAGATCAGCACTGACTCCCAGACCCTCAAAAGTATTCAGGCGCCTAACTTTCATGGAAATCAGTAGACATCAGATGCCTCAATATCTTTGAGGCTCTGGGTCAGAAAAACTAATTGTCTTGTTCAAGGTCACTCAGGAAGCCTGTGGCAGAGCAGAGAACTGAACTGGGATTTCCTGAGTCCCAGGCTAGTGTCCTAACCCCTGGGAGCACGATGCTGTAACAGCCTGGAAGTGTCCTGAGAAACTTTACACAATCATCAGAGGTTACAAGCCTAACAGAGAAGGAGCAAGGTAGCTAGGGAAAATGTGTGAGCTGTATTCACAGACTTGCACACAACTATACACAGCAGGACATGCTCACACGCATAATTGCATGGCTGCATCTGTGATATACTCTCACACCCCACACTACGTTTGTGGGTGCTATGACACACAAGAACATGCAAACATTATTAATTTATTATTTATTATTATATCTATTGCAGTGTTACCAAAGGGTCCCAAATATCAGCTAATGCCATCATCTCCTCTCCAAATAGCCCTTCTCTAGCCAATCCCATGCTAGCAATTAAATCTACCTGCCTGTCTCCTTCACATCCCCCACTGACTGTTTTCAGGACACAAACTCTTCCTCTTACGAGGTGTATTTCCATCTCCCCTGAAGTCTGGGGTTTCCAGTGTCTGCAATCAGGAAATCCATGTGCAATCCATTTAACGTCCAGGTGATGGCTGGCAGGCTGAGCCCTACTGGATTCTGTGGTTTGGCTGCAGCCTCTAGGTTACTGTGCTTCCTGTGCTCCAGTTGTGAGCAACTTTATGGTCAGACCCACCCCTCTACAAACCTTCATGAGAGGGGCCAGAAGGTGGAGAGGAGAATGACTGTCTCTGAGCGTTAAGACCAAGAAGCAGAGTTTCCTGGAACTACTCTGGTGAGCACATGAACCCACCATCCAAGCTGTGGAGCTGAACGCACAAAGGATTCAGACAGAGCCTATAAGCAGAGAAAGTCCCAGCCGGGCCTTAGGTTCAGCGGCATGAAGTCTGCCACTTATTATGGAAAAACTATAGGCTCCAGTGTTGGCCCTTTAGAAAAGGTCTTGCTTGGATGGTGTAATTTGTGAACAATTCTCAGAGGATACCAGCCCAGCATGGTTTGTCCGGGGCAAAGCAAATTCTCCTGAATGGCTCCTACCAGTTCAGTGAGGAAGTAACTTTCCTCCAGGACCAGCTCAGCATGGATTATACCAGCTCAGTGTAGTTCTGACCGTCTTGGCAAGGGGCAGGGGACTTCAAATTAAGTCCAGCTCAGTAAAGCTCCTACCAGATCCACTGATTTCCACTAGCTCCTGTTAGTCCTAAGAGGCTCCCACTGGTTTGGATGACAGGCTGAGCTCTGGGAAAGGAACATATGTCTCCTCTCCCCTGCAAACTAAAGCAAACCGTGAGTGGGAGGTCCAAGGGACATCACCAGTAGGAAAGCTCTCCCAGGTGGCATTCCTCAGGATGACATAGAGTGGGGCAAAAGGGAGAGGATGTTATGGTGTTAAAGCTCTGAAGAAGTTCAGGTCCCCCTGTCCGTAGAGGTACCCATCAAGCCATGAGCTAGTCAAGAATGGTGCTTTGACACCCACAACTGTTTGCTTGTGCCAGAACATCATGGCATCCACAAATGTGTTGAGGCGAGGGAGTGAGTGGGATTTAAGTGTTACATACACGTTGTGTTGGCCAGGACTGGATTTCCCCCAAAAGGAACACAAAAAGGGCACCAACAAAGCCAGTGTGAATATGTGTAAAAATATTTGGAGTAATGCCCTCCTCCAGCACAAACATCAGCCACCTGGCTTGGGCTACCAGCCAAGAGCCAGTTGACTGATCTCCCAGGCCCCCTGGACACAGGCTTCCACAGCTTCTCAGCCACTTCCCCCCCCCCCCGAATATTTGCTGCCCCTTGGCTGCACTGAGCCCAGCTATCAGTGCCCCTTGGTGCTGGAGACGCTTGCAGAGAGAGAGAGCGCCTTCCTGACCAAGAGTTTTTCATCACTTAACGGCTCAATAACACTGTCCCAGAGAGGGACACTCAAGAGTACCCTGGAGACAATCCTGGAGACAAGCCCAGTCCTGCAGCACCTCTTTCAAACTCCGCAGGCACTTTCCCCACCCCCTTTATTCCCTTGGCAGAGCTGGGAACCAAAAGGATTGCTTTGATTAGATGCTTATGGACACTTGATCGTCTGACTTGCATCCACGTCTCCTAACATTAACTGACTGTGTGGGCTGCTTTGCCTCAGGACCAAGGAGCCTGCTGCATTCCCCTCCAGCTGTGTCGTCGTCAGCGTCATGCTGACTGATTCAAGCAGTGAAGAGAGAGGTTGTTTTTCTAACCTGTCCTCCTTTAAGTAAACTTTCCCAAGTATTCCTCTCCACTGTCGTCAGGATCATCTGCTGCTCACAGATTTCGAATCCTGAAAGGAAAACTTCAGAATACAGAAAAGATTTTCAAATCCCTGCATCTAAAAAAGAAAGATAAAAAAATCACCTCAACACTAGCCTGCAGCATCCCCTGCTATTTCAAATCCTGGGCGCCACACTCCCTGCACAACTCTACGGACACTCCTCACTCGGACTTAGAGCCCCCCGTTATCCCAGTCCTCCCCCCCCACAGCTCTGCCCATGCCCCTCACCCCTGACCTGCAGCCCCCCTGCTATCCCAGGCCTGGGCTCCCCACACACAGCTCTGCCAGTGCCCCTCACCCCTAACCTGCAGCCCCCCCGCTATCCTAGCCTTGCCCCCCCCCCGGCTCTGCCCATGCCCCTCATTCCTGACCTGCAGCCCCTCCGTGCTGTTCTAGTCATGAGCCCAAATTCAGCTCTGCTAATGCACTTCAGTCCTGATTTATGACATCCCCTGCTATTGCAGTCGTGGGTTCCACAACACAAGCGTTCCAGTGCACCTTAGTCCTGACTTGCATCACCTCCTACTCCATGTTATGTCTTCCCTAGACATAATTATCAGTTGTGGAACATAGGAATTGCCACACTGGTTCAGACCTGCGGTCCCTCTAGCCGATTGTCCTATCTCTGACACTAGCCAGCACCAGGCACTTCAGAGGAAGATGTAAGAACCCTACAATTAGGCAGATATGGGATAATCTACCCAACACACTACATCTCATCCTAATCTCTAATAGAGATAAGGTTTACACCCTAACACATCAAGTTTAACATCCCTTCCAACATTTTTATTAGCAGTAACTATTATAACTCTAAATATTGGTCAGCCATATACATGTCCAATCCCTTTCTGAACCTTGCTAAGTTCTCGATCTCAACAAATTCCTGTGCCAATGAGTTCCACAATCTAATCACACATTGTGTGAAAAAGGATTTCCTTTTATCAGCTCTGAATTTGTCACTTTTTAATGTCATTGAATGTCCCCTTGTTCTTGTGTTACAAAGCAAGGAGAACAGAAGCTTCCAATTTCCCTTCTCTGGACCATTCATCGTCTCCTCATCACTTTTCAAAGAATCCCGGTCTTTTCAATCTCTCATCATGTGAGAGTTTTTCCATGATCATAATCATGGCCCTTCTCTAATTGTGCAGTATCTTTTCTGAGAGAAATGACCAGAACGTCACACACTATTCCAGAAGAGACTGCACCATTGATTTATATGATGGCATTATATTACTTTCTGTTTTATTCTCCATCCCATTCCTCATGCCTTCAAACATCTTGTTTGTGTTTTTGACCATGGCTGTGTTATACTGAGCAAAGGTTTTCCTTGAGATGTCTGCAGTGATGCTTTGGTCCCTTTCATGCATTTATACAGTTAATTTAGGACTTTGTAAGATGTATAAGTAGTTTAAGTTTTTCCCTCCAGTGGGCACCACTTTACATTCACCAACATTGAACATTATTTGCCATTGGGTTGCCCATTCACCTAGCTTGGTTAGATCCCTCTGAGCTTCCTCAAAAGACCTTCCTGATCCTGACTAACCTAAATTTTGTTAGTTTCAGCATGCTAGCATTAAAAGCTCCTGCATTGCAAGTGAAAAAAAGTGCCATTACAGAATGCCAAACACCACCATTTGTTTTGTATTTGTAAATCATTTGCTGAACTGCATGCTGTTGAATTCACTGCCCTAGAAAATGAAAGCCTCTCTGGACACAAAAGGAACAGCACCAGCTTCCCCAGAGCGTCAGAGGCCCCATCTCTCAGTACCCTAGGGAGTTGAAGCTCTGTGACGAGTTCGATCCATGCTTTCTCTGATGAAACTATCAAGGAGAATGATGACAGCCAATTGCTAGGTTGTTTGGGTGATGCTAGGAATTCAACTAACCGCACCCAAATCATTTCACATATGGGCTGCCAAACAGCCATCAAATGGAAATGGCTTATTGTGCTATGGTTTGTCATGAGGCTGAATATCCACTTAAGAATAAACCACAAGCATCAACCTCCTCTCCTCAGTAAAACACCTTCCAGCTGAGACTTTCCACAACATTCCCTCCCAACAGTGTGGTTTACAATTCCAGAGCAGGGTTGTGGGTCCACTGAGCTCAGGAGCTACTGCACAGTGGTGCAGGGACTGAGGTCCCAGCCAGCTGTGGACCGAGTGTGAAGAGCAGAAGGTTAACATGCCCCATCCATCACTGGACAGCACATCTGTAAAAAAGGAAATAAATATGAACTCAAGTTAAAATCTTGTCTGGAGATGAGTTGAGTTCTCCCCAATGGCAACTAAAGAATATGATGTGGGGGCGAGGGGTGCAGCTGAGCTGATTTAGTGCTGACTTGTGCTTGTGATTCTTCAAAAGAGTCTTATTCCCTCTCCACTGCATCTCCTCTGTCCCAGAGACACAGAGTTCGAGTACTGCTCGGAATATTCTGCTTCTTCTTCCCGTCCCAAAGAGATTTAAAATTTTGTTATCTTGCCAGACTCTTAAAAAGAGGCCATTACAGTCTGGACAAATTTAAAAGAACTGTGTGTTTTAGGAAAACCCAATTAAATTCTCTGGTCCTCAGTATCTCGCTTTCATCTCTGCCGAGTATCAGCTTTCTCCTTTCCTACCAGCCTCATCCTCCTTTCTGATTCACTCAGTAAGATTATACCCCAGAGCTCCCTAGGGTAGAGTACCTGACTTGCCGTGTATACCTGCAGAGCACTATGTACAACTGTGTCTCTATATAAATAATGATGATAGTGCAGTCCTATCTTGATGTCTCATGCACAAGGCACTATCCGGAAACTCTTGTAAACTTCCCCCACACGCGCATGAACATACATACTTCATCCTACTGTCACCAACAGGGCTTCAGCAGTCCTGCCTAGTGGTCATAACAGGGGTGGTCGGAGGCCAGGAACAACGCCAAAGGTAGAGCTGGAGTCAGGAACCAGGACTCAGAGCTGGGGTCAGGAGTCCGAGAGCAAGCCAAGAGGCAGTTCTATCACTATGACTAGCAGCACTGCACTGACGCTTCTCGGAAGTGCTTGTGGGCTTACATAGGGCACCTGAATCAATCAGAGGCCACAAGGGAAGCTGTCAGTCCAGCCTTCCAAGGTGGTACTTCCTGTGGTGTTTATTTGCACAGGGTGTATGTGATAATGCATATGGCCCTATTGTGGCTGCTGGGTAGTGGCATAGAGGCCATGGCCAGCAACGTGGGTTCTAGTCCCCATAGAACCTCACAGCTATTCCCAGGGAGAGGTGAGAGATAGGACAGTGGGAGAGAGGGCCAAACGAAAATGCAATGCACTCTAATGGTCCTGGCCAGTGGAGTGGCCCCTCAAAGGCCATGAGGCTGTTCTAAATTTTGTCAGAGGCCAGTGTAGTCCCCAGTATCAGTAGAGAAGTGTCATAAAGCCACCAATGATCCCTCCTCCCCAGGTGTGCCAAATACACCCCAATCCTTTCCTTGTGACTCCCCCGCAGAGAATGAATCCACCTGCCTGGGAGACACACCTAAAAGCCTTAAGAAATAAAATGGCATGTAGTGTTTTCGCCTGACTGGCAAGGAGGCTCAGAGGTGCCACATTTCACCGCAGCTTCCACACCTACCACAGGCCCTTATGTAATGAAAGAATAAGTCCCCTTCTGGGTATTCTCTTAGGGAATGTTCAGCGGAAAATTGGAATGCAAGAGTCTGCGAAACAGAAAGCACATACAATAATTAGGGATGGTGTAAACTGATCTGAGTAGCCTAACAACCTGAATTCCAATCCAACCAACCTGAATCTTTGCCCAAAATACCAGCCCAACCACCCAACCTTCCTAGGATAAAAAAAAAAATGGTTATTTTTTTTCCAACTTTCACAGGTGTTTGAGATTCCATCTATTACCAGAAATTTACCAAAACACAGAAGAGCCTTTCTCACAGATCATTCTGAATTGAGCAGTACAGGGAATTACCAAAAAGCTGGAAAGAAATCCTGTTCTCTCAGGATCTGCAAATGGATTTCTAGGTTCAGATAAACATACTTTGTCCATTCCAGACTTATCTCAGGACTCAGCTTGGTGCGTGATGGCATCAAGCCCAGGTGGCACCGATCGTGTCATGGTCTTAGACTTCTAACCATCAGGAAAACAAGGAGCAAAAAGGAACAGCCTCCTGGTAGTTACAACTTCCATGAGGTGATTGATCCTAAGTGTGCACTGCTCAGAGAAACAGAGTTGCAGCTTTGATGGCTGAACTCTCCAGAAGTGAAGGGCTTTGGGACACAGTTGAGATATTTGTTATACGGTACCAGCATAATGTTTCAACGTGCCTAAAAAGGAGTGAAGAGCAGGCAAAGGGTCAGTGTGTTTGGTGGGGGAGGGGGCAAGGAAGCAGTGCTGAAACCAATTGGGGGCCCGTGGGAGTGGCTTCCCCCCCCCCCGAACTCTGGCACCCTTTAGGTATATGTATGGTGTCTTTTCAAGCATATTTTTCAATTGAAAAATGGCCAATGACTCACTCTCCTCCTGTTTCGCCTTAGTTACAAAATCTGGCTCTGCTACTGGGACAAGACCTAAGGAAAAGGCAAGACTAGCTGAGAACAGACTCCATTTAAGTTGCATACAGACCTCACACAAAGCACAGAGAATTGGTCAGTAGATTGAAGCCATCTGGCTGGAGCAGCCATCAGAGGAAAACCTTGCAGGAGGTTTCTCCAACATACCCCATGATGCTCCAATATCAGAGCATGATATGGGTTTCCTCCATTCCAAAGAAGTGCAACTAAATGGAGGGAGAATAGGACTCTCTGTAGTTTGTCTTTCAGATGTACTCACAATGTATGAGTCCAGCTGGCACTCACTCTTGCAAAGGATTTCAGTTCTGACTCTATGCCTAGTTATGCAGATCCTGCTGCACTTAGAGTCTGGAAGTCTGTGTCCTGGCACTGGGCTGCAGATCCTGTGCTGTGCTCAGAGAATGGAGTGCAAACCTCGGCACTAGTGCAGTGTGTGGTGTCTTGCTGCTCAGAGGTAGAGGGCGATGGAACTTTTTCTACTCAGAGCATGGGGCTGTGGATCCTCTTGCGCTCAGACGATGGGAATATGAAGCCTAGAGATCTCCAAATTAAATACTCAGTGAAGCAGTTTCTGCAGTGGTAAAGGAGTCCACTAAAAGGAAGGTTAGGGGATCATTGGTAAGGCCCTACCAAATTCACGGTCCATTTTGGTCATAGGACTTTAAAAATCATAAATTTCATGATTTCAGATATTTAAATCTGAAATTTCATGGTGCTGTAACTGTAGAGGTCCTGACCCAAAAGGGTATTGTGTGGGGGTTAGAAGGTTATTGTAGGGGCATCGTGGTATTGCCACCCTTACTTAGGTGCTTGCTGCTCACCTCCCCTCTGCCTCCGGTCCCACCCTGACTCCACCCCGCCTCACCCCCTTCCCCCCCATTCCAACGCCTTCCCCAAAGTCCCCGCCCCAACTCCGCACCCTCCCTGCCCCCATTCCAACTCCTTCCCCAAATCCTCACCCCCATCTCTTCCCTGCCTCCTCCCCTGAGCGCGCCATGTTCCTGCTTCTCCCCCCTCCATCCCGGAGCTTGCTACAGTTGTTTGGCAGTGGCAAGCGCTGGGAGGTAGGC
Source organism: Lepidochelys olivacea (assembly GCF_965140295.1). Taxonomy (NCBI): domain Eukaryota; kingdom Metazoa; phylum Chordata; order Testudines; family Cheloniidae; genus Lepidochelys; species Lepidochelys olivacea. Next base: position 148,908,870 of record NC_140413.1, on the reverse strand, counting down.
GGAGGAGCAGGGACACGGCGCACTCAGGAGAGGAGGCGGAGGTGAGGGGGGAGGAGCTTGGCTGCCGGTGGGTGCAAAGCATACACTAATTTTTCCCTGTGGGTGCTCCATCCCCAGAGCACCCACAGAGTTGGCGCCTATGCTTCAGAGCTGGGCGGCTGGAAATCAGCGACTGCTGGCTGGGCGCCCAGCTTTGAAGGCAGCACCACCAGCAGCAGCACAGAAGTAAGGGTGGCAATACCGTGACACCCCTACAATAACGTTGTCATTCCCCCACAATAGCCTTTTGGGTCAGGAACTCTACAGTTACAACACCGTGAAATTTCAGATTTAAATCCTATTAAAATTTTATGTCCAAAACTCCAGCAGCAGTGCAGAAGTAAGGATGGCATGGTATAGTATTGCCACACTTACTATGATAACTTCTGCGCTGCTGCTGGTAGGGTGCTGCCTTCAGAGCTGGGTGCCTGGCCAGCAGCTGCCGCTCTCCGACTACGCAACTCTGAAGGCAGTGCAGAAGTAAAAGTTTGCAATACCATGCCCCCCCACACAACAATCATGCGACTCCCCCGCAACCCGCTTTTGGGCCGGGAACCCAGTTTGAGAAATGCTGGTCTCCCTCATGAAATCTGTACTGTATAGAGTAAAAGTTCACAAAAGACCAGGTTTAACGGAGGAGACCAGATTTCATGGTCCGTGATGAGTTTTTCGTGGCCGTGAATTTGGTAGGGCCCTAATCATTGGCTTTGCTCACATTGCCCCGAGATATTTTATATTTTAGTCATAACCGGAGAGAAGCAGCAGCAGCTACAGTCTATCCACTCCAGTCAATAGCATAAGCGCATTAAGGGAGACTATTGGTATTAGACCTCCCAGGCTCTCCACAATAAAAAACACCCATTGGACTCTATCCATCCGGAAAAAGAAATTCATTGATGTATGAGTACATGTGGAGGGCAGAGGGATTCCTGCTTATTTCCCGAGCTCATCCCAAATATTCACCCATTGCTGAGGTACAGCTGGACATTCGTCACAACACAGCCCCAATTTTGTTCAGAACTTCCCTGAAATATCATCAGCAAGGGCGCTTTATCATGGCATTTTTAGGGAGTCACAGACAGCTCATGGTGAAAAGGGCAAGGGACATGGAAATGTCTTAAATCACAAGGTCACATACCACAGGCATCATTTTATATCTCAAGTAATCTTTCTTTGTATTTCATTGAAAATGAATGATGCTTATGCTTTGATAACATTGAACAAAGCTGAACATACTACAGTACAGCAACTGCTGTTCTAGAGCGGGCCTTTATAAACTCTTTTTTAACAACTTTCTTCATTGTTAGTTTGTTAAAATTCCTTCTTCACCTAGGTTGGGGAAAGGCGAAACTTCATCAACTCTGGTGATATTAAAGATCCTGCTTGGGAGTTCCTTAGTTGGTTGCTGAGTTTCCGTTCTCTGTGATCCTCCCATGCAGCCAGGGCTTGTCTACATAGGGACATTCAGGAAAATTAATATGAATTAACTAAAGATGTGAATTTGAAGTATATTAGCTAAACCGCATTAAACCTGTATGTAAAAATCATCATTCAGAATTAAACTGCCCTTAATTCTGTTTATCTTAATTCACCTCCAAAGTGAATTAAACTAACCAAAGGCCACTTTAATTCTGAATAATAATGTCCACACATTGATTTAATATGGTTTAACTAATCCACTTAAAATGTTAATTTGGATTAATTTTCATGAGTGTCCCTTTGTAGACAAGCCATAGATTTTAACTTGGCAAAACACAAGATTCTCAGTGTAAGTGGTTCAACTGTAACTGTCACATCCACTTGCCCATACGCAGACGTCCCAAAATGTCAAAAGCCATGATGGATACAGAGCAATTTTAAAAAAATCCACCTGAAAAAAATATTTATCTGAGGAATTTCAGCTGGTGACAACACTGCCACAGATAGCAAGGTTATGGACAGTAGCAGCCGGGATAGTAAGAAAAAAACCTATGAGGCTAAAGTCCTATTGAAAAAAGTTGTTGGATTTATTTCCCCTCTGGATTTTACTTGTTTACACTTAGCCTGAAATCTTGGAAGGAAATGTAATTAAATTATTACTTTGTTGTTTTAGTTTGAAAAATAACCATATCCCCTGGGAAAAGCAAGAAACTTTGGAAATATAAACAAGTTGTTTTCGAGTGGGGAGTGATAGTTTCCTATCACGGTGCCGCCTTCTTCTCCCTTTGCCCTACTCTCTTCCCAGTATCTCCTTCCTTGTCTTTCTCCCTTCCTTTGCCTTTCCTTTCTCCCACAACGTCCTTATTTCTGTCTCAGAAACCTTCTCCTCAGCTCCATTTCATAAAAGGCAAGTTACTTGATAGTTGTGCACAAATCTGGACATTTAGGGAGGTTGTCAGTTTATGGAGTGGACTAGCCTCACCTACGAAGATGCATCCAGCTAACTAAACCTGAAGTGAGATGAGTTATGAGTGATGAGATATAGGTGAGATGAGCTTCTTCAGTAACCCATGGGCCCTAACGGATCAGGGTTACTGTTCAATTCTCAGAAGGTCTTCTGAACTCTGGTTCTGGATGGTTGGGCTATTTGGTGAGCTGCACTTCTGATGAACAGTAAATAACTGATAGTTACTAAGGGCCAGAGCCACAAAGGTATTTGGGTTTCTAACTTGCATTGATTTCATTGAGCTTATGCTCAAATAAATTGGTTAGTCTCTAAGGTGCCACAAGTACTCCTTTTCTTTTTGCGAATACAGACTAACATGGCTGCTACTCTGAAACCTGCCATTCTTGACAGTGGCGACACAAGATGGGTGAGTTAATACTTTTTATCGGACCAACTTCTCTTGGTCCTAGAGACAAGCTTACACAGAGCTCTTCTTTGGGTTCTGACCTCTCTAATAGCATGGGACCAACACAGCTACAATACCACTTGTAATTCTTGACAGTAGTATTTTGCAACCAACTTGTTGCTGAGTTCTGAAGGTTTCCTGACTTTCGCAGGAGCTTTCTGGATACAAACTCTGAATACTGACCTGCAGTGACCTCTTATGGAAAGTAACAGAAAATGTCCCATAGGGAACAAACCTGCACTGGCCAGGGTTGTGTGTGGGAACTAGATGGCCTTATAAGATTTTCAATCTTAACTTCTATGATTCTTTGATCAGGGTTAGTTGGAACTGCTTCAACCTTCCTAGGAATAGGTCCTGCCATTTACATGGAGATATTGCTGCAGGTGAGACACATGCCATCCATTAGGACTGGCAGTCCAGGGGACCAGAACAGCTTCTCTATTACTGGAAGCAGAAAGCAGTAATACAGTACAATCAACATAAAAATACAATAGATTACATACCTCAGATGAGGACAAAGAATGGAACAGAAGCCAATAAAAAAAGTGAACACAAAGCCTCACTTAATATTTTACTTCTGCAAAATATAATATTTTCACTACAAAGTACAGTACGAAGAGAAACACCCTTTCCTTGAGAAAGTGTGATGAAATCTTTAATGATTACAAACAGTCAGAAACTTGGTTTTATGTCTCATACAAAAAATGCCACCTCTCTGCCTCTGCCCTACCCAACCAAACACACAATAGTATAATTGTTCAGTTGAAAGAAAGAAAGGAAAGAAAGAAAAAGAAAGAACGAACATCCCCTACTGAATTACCAGCATCACTTGCAACATCCTCGATTTTCCTTGGAAGTCTCCCATCCAAGTACTGATCACACCTGATTCTACTTAGTGCTGACAAGGTCACAGCCCAAGACTATATGGCTGTTGGCTTTAAGAGAAGTCTGTTGGGAGAACCTCTTTCATTTCTCCTTTTGTGACACATAGACACTATCCAACAATTATTTTTCTTTTCCCCTAAGTACCAGGGCTTGATGAGAGAAACAAATATGGTCACTGCTCCAAATTCAAAATTAACTGTGAGAAATCAGAAATATGACAAATTTCCAAACTCAGAGAGATAGGATGGGCTTCTACCCAAATTGGCAGGCACTTTGTTTGTATCCTTGGGACTGTATGATCTACACTGTTAACAGTTATTGTCAAAAATGCTCTCTGATCATAAAAAGTAAACAAAAAAAAAACAGTCAGACTGCCCAAAGGTTTCTCTTTGTTATGAAGACAGATAATCTTCTTTCCTGCATTAAATTATGTGCCAGTTAAATTTCTCTGGAAAGATGGAGTTGGGTGGAAGGTCAAGGAGAACAAATTAAGCACTGTATCTGCATCACCATATTAGCCTCATTCTGTAGGACTTCTCCCTAGTGCTGCACTAACATCCCTACCCCAGGTCAAAAGATACTGTGAAGCTCCTGGAAAGCGTCATTTGCCTCCTTGTCTTCATTATTTGTGAACCAATGTTGTACTTCCAACTGTTGGTCTCCCTCCCATTTGAAACACAGTCTGCCTTCTCTGCCACCTGTGGCAAGCCAGCTAGGAGAAGGAAAGTTGAATATACTGAATTGAGAGTTTATTCAATAACCTATCAGCTTCCTGCAGCTAACCTCCTTTCACCAGCATGAAGCTCACTTTATAAAGAAAAAAGTAAGAAAACCCCCACAAAAGTGGGGCATCACTGTGTCCAATACTGCTGAAAATATCCCTGGACAGGAAATCAGCAATGTCTCTTCTAGCTGTTAGGTATAAGCTTAGAGAAGTTAAAGACCATCCTGCTTCTAGAGATGGCCATATTGCATAACAAAGCAAGAGGGAACAATTTAAAAGCCTTATGCTAATTAACAAGGGCTCTAAGAATCTTATTAAAAAGGTGGGATGCAAGGGGAATACTTGGAAGAGACCTCCCAGGGGAGAGGTATATTGTTCTTCTTCTCACGTCCTTCCATCATAATCATAGGGTTTTTTTCCAGTGTTGGGCACGCATGCCCAATCTGTAGTACTGGCAAGATATTCCATGGTGCATGGTTCCTCCAGGAGCTGGCAGACCAGCAGATGTTCCATGGTTTTGTGTTTCACTGCAGCCACGTGTGTCTGGACTGTTGGAATAGCCCCACTTCCGCATATTGACTTTTGACCTACCAGCTCTTGTTTGGAAGTAATTTAAACGTCTCCAGGTTGACTAATCTTTTTCTGTGCCCATGGGAAGGCATTCAGCAATGTCAATGTGCATTCTGACATCCTTGTGAAGTATTTCAAGCTGTCTGTGCCACATTTCCAGTCATGCAGCCATCACTGATTTTTTTTACATGGTTCCATTACACCTAGGAAGCTTTTCCGCGACTTCAGATGGTTAACTGCTGTGGTGTGGCCATGGAGCATATGTCTGGTATCTTGAGGTATACTGGGAAAGTTTATCAGCGGTACGGGAAGTAGTGTGGCAGGACTCTTCTGTGACTGGCGTTCTCTCTGGTCCATTTTGTATATAACACAAGAGACCTGGATGCAATCACTGCCTTAGTTTCTTGTTCTCTGGAAAGATCCTTCAGGACTTATACAGAATACCACTTATGTCAGTATAACTTATGTCACACAGGGGTGTGAATAAGCCACCTCCCTGAGCGATGTAAGTTACACCAACCTAAGCACCGGTGTCAGTGGGAGAGCTCTCTCCTGTCAGCACAGAGCACTTCTAGTGTAGACTAGCCCTTAGCTAGTGTTCTGCATCACCATGGGAGAGCCTTGCATTCAGTTCCTGGTCTGCTCTCCTGTTCCAAAGGCCAACAGGATGATTATTAGTGTTCTGGTACCACCCAAACACCCTAATCAAGATCAGTGCCCTGTTGTGCTAGGCACTGAATAAAGTAATATAAGATATGGTTCTCCTGCCCCAAAAAGTTTATAATCCAATTTAAGATAAGGTGTAACAAGTAAGTGTAACAAATAGGTGTGGAGAGGCAGTAATAAGAACACAGAGTTGCAGTTTAGCTAGAAACATCAACAGGGTATCCTGCATGTGCTTTTGGATTCCTGACCCTCAATTCAACTGAATGGCTGGATTTTTTAAGTAGTGTTTGCTCATCCTTTCAGTTTTAAGAGGACATTGCTCCCAGTGAATTTTCATGCTGCTGAAACAGCCGTAAGAAAGCCAGTTACGTTTGTGGGAAAGCCTGTAAGTGAACTTATTGCTCCCCAAGAGATGTAGTACCCCTTAGCCATCAATCCTTAAGAAAACTACTCCTGAAAAGGCATCACAAATACTGAAAATGAAAGGCGTTGATCAGCCTAGTAAGGGTTGATCTAAGGTAGTAAAGGCCTAGAAATGTTTATCATAAAGTCCCCATGATCCATGTTATATCTCCTGTATCATCAGTAAGGATACAATTTGGTCATGGAGGTTGCAGACTCCATGAGTTTAACAGATGGTTGCGACTTTGTCGGCTCCAGCTTTAGCCCTCCCACCGCAGGGCTTGGACTCGGCCCCCATATGACCACATCTTGATTTTGTACATTTTTACCATGACTGTTCCATGCATTTTTCCCGAATAAAATGTGACAAAATCATATCCATAAGTATCAGTCAGACCCTTACCACTCTCCTTCCGCCTCCTCCCTGAGGCAGTGGGAGAGGGAACAGTAAGATGCCATGAGAAATGACTGCCTAGGAAGGAGTATTAATGAAAGAGATCTAGGGATTATAGCGGATCACAAGATAAAAATGAGTCAACAGTGTAACACTGTTGCAAAAAAAGCAAACATAATTCTGTACTGAACTCCTGTATTAGCAGCAGGGTTGTAAGCAAAACATGAGAAGTAATTCTTCCATTCTACTCTGTGCTGATAAGGCCTCAGCTGGAGTACTGTGTCCAGTTCTGGTGGCCATATATCAGAAAAGATATGGACACACTGGAGAAAGTAAGTCCACCCTGACCTATGAGGAAATATTGAAAAAATTGGGTTTGTTTGGCCCTGAGACAAGAAGGCTAAGGGGGGACATAAGAGTTTTCAAGTACATAAAAAGTCATTACAAGGAGAAGGGTGAAAAATTAAGTAATGGGCATAAATTGCAGCAAGGGAGGTTTAGGGTGGACATTAGGAAAAACTTAACTGTCAGTACAGGTAAGCATTGGAACAAATTGTTTGGGGAGGTTGTGGCATCTGCATCATTGACGATTTTTAAGAAGAGGTTAAACACCTGTCAGGGATTGTCTTGGTTTACTTAGTCCTGCCCTGAGTATAGGAGACTGGACTAGATGACCTACTGAGGTCCCTGCCAGTCCTACATTTCTATGCCTCTCTGCCAGGGAGCTGATGAAAAAATGCAGAGATAGGTATGAAGAAAAGGCTCTATTAATTATTATTATTTGTAACATGGTTCCCTAAGACCCCCAATCAACCACCAGGTCTCAACTGTGCGAAGAGGGGATCCAAGAGGAGGGTCCAAAGAGGGGGGTCCAAGCCCCCAGAGAACTTTACAATTGATCTAACTGCAGCCAGGCCTCCCTCTGCCAGCTGAGGGCTCCACCTCCGAGCTATAAAACCCAGGCCAGGCAGGCTGATGCTGAGCCCCAGCGTCCCCCTACAGCGACTTCCAAGGGCGGGCAGCCCTAGCGCGGAGCGGGGCGGGTGTATGGAGCTGGAGACCCAGCTCTTCCTGGCAGGGCCCCGCGGTAGGGGTGGACCGAGGTCTCTGCTGGCCCCAGAGAGGGCTGATGGTGCTGCGGCCCCCACAGCCGGGATGCACCCCTGGCTCTAAGCTTCCCAAATGAGAGCCGCGGCTCTGGGCCCGTCCCTTCAGTGGCGGCTGGGGAGCGGGCCTCGCTCCAAGATGGCGGCATCGCAGGCTGCTCCCCGCCCTCTTCCCGCCTGCGGGCCCGAGCGCCCCGGAAGCGGAAGTGGCGCGCGGCGGCGGGAGGTGGGGGTGTCGGGTCCGATTCCCAAGATGGCGGCCCCCGGCTTGCTGCGCGGTGTCTGGAGCCGGCTGGTCTCCGGTCTCCTGGGGCGGGGGGGCGGCTGGGCCCGGCCTCCGGCCCGCGCGCTCCGGCAGGGTGAGTCCGGGGGGCGGCTGGGGGCGCCGCGCCGCTACTGTTGCCGCCGGGAGACGCGAGCCGGGGGGAACCAGCGCTCCGTTGCCGGCCCTGGTCGGAGCGAGGGGTGCGGGTCTCGCCCGGGGGGGCAACGGGCGGGGAAGGGCTGCAGGCTCCTGGCTGACAGGGTGAAATCTACCGCTGCTGCTGGCAGCGCGTCTGGGCCCAGACCGGGAGGCGCCCATCGGCCACGCCGGCTAGCCCGATTTGGCACCTGTAGGGGGCTGTTCCCCTCCGAGTTGCTTGGCAAAGGTCGGCTTGGGAGGGAGCGAGCGAGTGAGCCGCGAGGGGTGGGGCTAGCGATAGGGATTCTAGAGACCCGAGCTAGGTGCTTGCTTAGACATAGGCTTTCTGCGTGGCTTTGGAGAAGTCACATTGTCTGCCTTGGTTCCCCAGATGTGTGATGGGGATAGTGCTTCCCTTCTTCAAAAGGGTGGGGTGCAGATACGCTCCACTGATCATTGTCCACCACTGAGTTACTGCAATGAGATGCGACATCTAAAACAGAAATAATTGTGTTGTCATTAAAGTTGCAGTAATTAGGGTTCAGGTTTAATTTCCTATCGCTATGAATGGGAGACCTTCCAAAATCCCAGTTCTGCACTTTTAGTTTCACAGATTCAAAGCAAGGTATTTGTTCTCTGTCTGAAGATTGTCACAGCCAGAAGGGCAAGGAAGTTTCTTTCCTCTCTACACAGACTTTAACCATGGAGGAACTCAAAACTCTGGAGGCAGCCTAAATGCTTGACATTTTCAGATTGCTTTTACTTAAAAGGGTCTCTTGACTTCCTTGATCAGAATTAGCCACAGATGATAGGGAAATATACTCAAAACAGTAAAAATTAAGCAATGAGAGGTCCCCAGTTTGAAAGGCCTGCCCTCTGCTCTGCCTCCAACTGCCCACCAGTAAAGCATTACTTTTGACAGTCTTCGTACCTCGGGTTTGCTTTGTTGGGGAATCACACTCTTCTCTTGCATCGCAGACTTCTGTCCACCACATGTTTTGTTTGTACATAATTTCAGTTTATTGATTAAAAGAAAGTCACTAGTTCCAGCTTGAACATGTCTGACCTGGTTTTCCATCTTTTATTTCTACAGTTGTGGAAGTTACGGAAGGAAGTACAACCATTGTAAGTTATTACTTTTTTCCAAGTCACAATACACACTACTTCTAAAGCCACATAGTTTGGGTTTGTTTGTTTTTCTTGCATGGAGAGAAATACATTTTCTTTAGAAACTTCAGGGATGAAGTTGTTGGGAGGTTTTTTGGTCACATTGGCTTATTTTGTCTGGAGGTGGGACATACAGTACATGATTTTTTTTCTGCTTAATGCAGTTCACTCTTAGTAAATGTTCTGTGGCTCGAATGCAATGCAAATGTAACCGTGTATTATGAATTCAGGCAACACAGGTGAGTAGTTGGGTTGTTAAAGTTCTGGGTCTTCCTCTCTCGCATGGATGAAAGCAGCATGAGATCCTAAGCTCTGATGGTCAGAATCACATGTAGCTGTAAATGCTCCCATATTATGGTCCAGCAATGCGACTGATAATATTGGAAGTCCTGGCTGGGGGGGACTTCCAATGTTATCGCAACTCAGCACATGTAGCACTCTTGGCTTCGGGTTCCCCAGCCTCGTCTTTTCAGTGGAGGCATTCATCTCTCTCCCTTCTGACTGGGGTATTTCCAGGCTGAACAGTTTAAACTCTGATATCCCCAACAGAAGACAGGCTTTTTTTGCATTCTCTTCAGAGGTGGTTAACAGTGTAATTACCACAGTTAATATACTACACAGCTCTTTCTAAGCAAGCACATTTTATTCTTAAGGTAAAAGCAATACAGCAAAAACATTAAAAACCATAGAAGAACCTACATGCATACTAATAAGCTTACCAGAAATCATTCTAACTCCAAAATGGACTCTGGCAGGTGAGCAGTCCTTTGAACCCCAGACAGGGGTTTTCCTTTGGTTTCAAGTTCATTACACTCTTTTCTTAGAACAAGAACACAGGCTTATGCGGTCTTAGCAAGCCAAAATCCTTCCAGCTCATCCCTAAGCATTGGGGCCCTCAGTGGACTTGAGATCATGTCCGTTTTCTAGATCAGGAGGAAGGCAAACACCAAAAAGGAGAGCAATTTGTTATATTACCAGCAGGTATAGGTAGGAGTGACTGGATGAAATCAAAGGTGGCCTACAACTGTCCTTTCTTTGCTTGCTATTGATTTATAGACAAGTTTGGCAAGACAGCACTTACCAAAAAGTGTGTTCCCTAAAAAGTTTGGGGTTTTTTCTGGTCATTTCTACATTAGATATCATGTATTGACTGAAATCTGAGCACCTTACTGGGTCAGAGTTTTTAGATTTGTTTCATTATATAACATAAACAGTCTATCCAGGTCTCTGTGTCCTTGATATGAAATTGATTGTATTTTTAACATATTTGTACCAACAAGAGTAAAACCGATCAGCAGCCATGGAATCGGGGGATGGATGACAGTCTCTGTCTTTCTTACCCTCAAATCCATATGCACCAGCACTCAGCATGCCTTTCTGCAAAAATCTGGAGAAAAAGATGAACTAGCACCATGCCCAGAAGGTCAAAAGATTGATGCTATTTCAGCCCAAATGGAGAAACTAATTCCAACGTTGGAAGCCCCTCAGGGAGAACCCCCTACTAATAGTATCTCCATTCAAAAACAAGGGACTTTCATGTAAGTGGATTACTGAAATCTGCAAGCTCCATCCAGAGCACTTCTCAATAAACTAGACTTGAGGTGGTAATAGCGTAGATCATAGTAGCAAGATCCTTATTTGAAAGAAATGGTCACAAACTCCTGGCGAGAGGTAGATGGTGCGGGGGAAAGAGAGAATTTCTGCTACATAATTTCTTAACAGCAACTGGAGATCATCAATATCCACAGAATGGAAACTCTCAACAAATGGTGGGCACACAGCATCAATTAAGGGGCAGACATAGTCCTCCTCATATCTTCTGATTGCGCCACCCATCCTACCAACATCACTTCAGTCTCTTCTGGATTCCGCCTCAGACAGCTAGCCCTTATCTGTATTCCAATCTTTATCAAACATTGAGAAAGGTATTTACCATGTATGGATGAGAATGTGCTGGGTCTCATGAGCCCGTGAAAACATAAACTCATATGCCTCCTTATTAGCCCTTCTGCAGGCCCAGTACACACAATGAACACATGGTGTGACCACATAGAAACCCACATAAGAGTAATCAGGTGTAGAGGAGCCAAAAAATACATTCTGAAATTTTTCCAAGAGATGAGACTGAAGCTACTGAAGGGCATGTGGCTCTTTTTCTAGGGTTCACAGACAAGTCAACAACACCTTGTGGTCAGCAATATCAAAAGCAGCTGATAGATATAATAATATCAACATGGATGATGCATCTTTATCTATTACCAGGATGGAATCATTTATCAAAGCAGCCAGTGCAGTGTTTAATGTCACCAGGTCTACACCCAGACTGACAAAGAACAGAATACTAGATGCTGGCCTATGTTTGGCTAGATTGTTAATATCAAGCAATGATTTTTGAGAGACAGCCATCTGTACAACAGCTTCCTTAATAAAAGTTGGGTGTACTGAGAGATTCTCCCCACAGTGGTTTAACTGTACTTCACCGGGCAAGAAGGGCATGGGTCCAAAACACAGGCTGTGGCATGAAATATTCCCAACAGCTAGTACCTCACTGTGTGACACCAGACCAAACTCCAACAGAGAACTCTAAGTATTTGTCCCCATCACACACTACCTTGCACTCGCAGAAGCAGAGAGCTCAGTCTGAATTCTCTAGATTTTTACCTACAAAGTAATATGAAACATCTGCAAAATAGGAGGGATTCAAATTAATCGAGCTCTCCACTACTCAACACAAATCCACTGATCAAGACTTACCAGGCCCTAATGACTCTTTGGACTTGTGCCAGCTCCTATGTACATCTGAAATGCTTGTTCTGTATGTACCTGACTATAAACAGCTTTAGTACAGGGACTCTCTTATGTTTATACAGGGCTGAGTAAGCTGTTGGAACTTGAGCGATAAGTCTACATAGGCATGAACTCTGGGCTCTTCATCTGATCAGTGTATCCTCTGACTTGTTTCCCAGATTGAGGGCAAAATTATAGAAGATGTCAAAACCCCAACTCCTCCGAACCCTTCTGGTCAGTGTCCCATTTGTCGCTGGAACCTGAAGCACAAATACAATTATGAGGTAAGTGTGGTGACACTTAGCTAGTTGAATGTTATCCTCAAAGCTGTACTCATTATGCTGCTACTAAACTGCACAGCCTGACATTCTTTTAGCTTCCTGAGCAGAATAAAGATTCACAGCTCTATCTCCTCCTCCTTAAGGTTTAGTGAAAACCCCCTTGTGCGAGAGCAGTTCCTACAAAGCCACAACTAGCCTAGATGAACAGCATCTAAGCACAGCTGGCTAGTCCTGTGCTAACTACTGTCCTATTACCAATGTGTCCTCTAAATTTTCGTTGTACTGAGCGGTTTACAAACTCCACAGAGCCTCATGTGATGGAGCCTGCATCCATGGGGGAACAGAGAGGAGGCAGAGACTGGGAACAGCTGGAACCTGTGCAGCGGGTCGCAACGCCATTCGAATTTGGCAGGCTGCTCCTCCATCATGCCAGCAGGGAAGGGACTCAACCATTACACCACCCAGCTCTGGTAACTGCTTCCCCATTGGTAGAGGTGTGACCTGACCTGTGGGCCGGCGGGGGGAGGGGGGCGCAAGGCTGGCCACAGTCAGATAAGCTCCAAGTTCCCACAGCCAATGGGAAGGCAGTAACCAGAGCCAGGTGGCATGGGGCATTGCCCTGCATGAGTGACAGAGTGGTGTTGTGCCCCGTCGCATGGGCTCCAGAGCCAGACACAGGCTTGGGCTCCGTGGCACACCACTCAGCTTTGGTTACTTCTTCCCCATTGGTGGAGGTGTGCCCTGCCTGCTGCTGGGAGCCTTGGCCAGAACCTTATTGGCTCTCAGCTCTCAAACAATCAGCCAATGGGAGGCAGTAACTGGAGCTGGTTCGGGGGGGGGCAGAGTCAAAGGTCTGAGTAGCATGGTTTGTGATGTGTGGTACATGGAAGATTGCTGTGTGATGCGCATATGCACAGGTTAGGGAACATTGCCTACCACACAGCCCTTCTTTGGATTGTTCATATCTGGTCTGGAGTAGTTTGTGTGCAGTGGGAAGGAAGGGATAGGACATGTCAGAACTTTGGAAACATGCATCTCTCGCCATCCAGTATATTATCTGGAATAGATTTATCTTTTTAATGAGCCCCAGTATCCAACATTGAATCAGTCTTCCAACTGGACTCTAGGTAGTAAACCCGCGCTAGTCAACTTGTTCAAGCCTATTCCTGATTCCTGGTAGCTCAGAAAGCTTGAGTTGTTGTTCCCAAAGAGGAATTAGATGTAATGTCTCCAAACACTGCAGGCTTCTCATTGTCATCAGTTATCTTTATAACTGGATGGTGGAGAATGGGAAGTGGGCAGGGGAAGGTGTTTAGAAACATGACAAATGACCAATAATTGTTTTACACAAAGTTGTGCCTGGATATGGAAGCGTCCGCAAAAAGAGCCTTTCTGTCTGGGCAAAAATTACATTGGGGAAGAAAACTATTAGAGCCTCCCCTGGGATAGTGCTTGGGGTGTGCTATAGACCGCCGGGATCTAATTTGGATAGAGCCCTTTTTAATGTTTTTAATAAAGTAAATACTAATGGAAACTGTGATCATGGGAGACTTTAACTTCCCAGATATAGACTGGAGGACGAGTGCTAGTAATAATAATAGGGCTCAGATTTTCCTAGGTGTGGTAGCTGATGGATTCCTTCATCAAGTAGTTGCTGAACCGACAAGAGGGGATGCCATTTTAGCTTTGGTTTTGGTGAGTAGTGAGGACCTCATGGAAGAAATGGTTGTAGGGGATAATCTTGGCTCAAGTGATCATGAGCTAATTCAGTTCAAACTGAACGGAAGGATTAACAAAAATAAATCTGCAACTAAGGTTTTTGATTTCAAAAGGGCTGACTTTCAAAAATTAAGGAAATTAGTTAGGGAAGTGGCTTGGACTGAAGAATTTATGGATCTAAAGGTAGAGGAGGCCTGGGATTATTTTAAATCAAAGCTGCAGAAGCTATCGGAAGCCTGCATCCCAAGAAAGGGGAAAAATTCATAGGCAGGAGGTGTAGACCAAGCTGGAAGAGCAAGCATCTCAGAGAGGTGATTAAGAAAAAACAGAAAGCATACAGGGAGTGGAAGAAGGGAGGGATCAGCAAGGAAAGCTACCTTATTGAGGTCAGAACATGTAGGGATAAAGTGAGACAGGCTAAAAGTCAAGTAGAGTTGGACCTTGCAAAGGGAATTAAAACCAATAGTAAAAGATTCTATAGCCATATAAATAAGAAGAAAACAAAGAAAGAAGTAGTGGGACCGCTAAACACTGAGGATGGAGTGGAGGTCAAGGATAATCTAGGCATGGCCCAATATCTAAACAAATACTTTGCCTCAGTCTTTAATAAGACTAAAGAGGATCTTAGGGATAATGGTAGCATGACAAATGGGAATGAGGATATGGAGGTAGATATTACCATATCTGAGGTAGAAGCGAAACTCAGACAGCTTAGTGGGACTAAATCGGGGGGCCCAGATAATCTTCATCCAAGAATATTAAAGGAATTGGCACATGAAATTGCAAGCCCATTAGCAAGAATTTTTAATGAATCCGTAAGCTCAGGGGTTGTACTGTATGATTGGAGAATTGCTAACATAGTTCCTATTTTTAAGAAAGGGGGGGAAAAAAAGTGATCCGGGCAACTATAGGCCTGTTAGTTTGACATCTGTAATATGCAAGGTCTTGGAAAAAATTTTGAAGGAGAAGGTAGTTAAGGACATTGAAGTCAATGGTAAATGGGACAAAATACAACATGGTTTTACAAAAGGTAGATTGTGCCAAACCAACCTGAGAAAGTAACAGTTTTTTTAGACAAAGGAAACACAGTGGATCTAATTTACCTAGATTTCAGTAAGGCGTTTGATACCATGCCAAATGGGGAATTATTATTTAAATTGGAGAAGATGGGGATCAATAGGAAAATTGAAAGGTGGATAAGGAATTGGTTAAAGGGGAGACTACAACGGGTCCTACTGAAAGGTGAACTGTCAGGCTGGAGGAGGTTACCAGTGGAGTTCCTCAAGGATCGGTTTTGGGACCAATCTTATTTAATCTTTTTATTACTGACCTTGGCACAAAAAGTGGGAGTGTGCTAATAAAGTTTGCGGATGATACAAAGCTGGGAGGTATTGCCAATTTAGAGAAGGACAGGGATATCCTACAGGAGGATCTGGATGACCTTGTAAACTGGAGTAATAGTAATAGGATGAAATTTAATAGTGAGAAGTGTAAGGTCATGCATTTAGGGATTAATAACAAGAATTTTAGTTATAAGCTGGGGATGCATCAATTAGAAGTAACGGAGGAGGAGAAGGACCTTGGAGTATTGGTTGATCATAGGATGACTATGAGCTGCCAATGTGATATGGCTGTGAAAAAAGCTAATGCGGTCTTGGGATGCATCAGGAGAGGTATTTCCAGTAGGGATAAGGAGGTTTTAGTACCATTATACAAGGCACTGGTGAGACCTCACCTGGAATAGTGTGTGCAGTTCTGGTCTCCCATGTTTAAGAAGGATGAATTCAAACTGGAACAGGTACAGAGAAGGGTTACTAGGATGATCCGAGGAATGGAAAACTTGTCTTATGAAAGGAGACTCAAGGAGCTTGGCTTGTTTAGCCTAACTAAAAGAAGGTTGAAGGGAGATATGATTGCTCTCTATAAATATATCAGCGGGATAAATACCAGAAAGGGAGAGGAATTATTTAAGCTCAGTACCAATGTGGACACAAGAACAAATGGATATAAACTGGCTGCCAGGAAGTTTAGACTTGAAATTAGATGAAGGTTTCTAACCATCAGAGGAGTGAAGTTTTGGAATAGCCTTCCAAGGGAAGCAGTGGGGACAAAAGATCTATCTGGCTTTAAGATTAAACTCGATAAGTTTATGGAGGAGATGATATTATGGGATAACATAGTTTTGGTAATTAAATATTCATGTTAAATAGGCCCAATGGCCTGTGATGGGATATTAGATGGGGTGGGATCTGAGTTACCCAGGAAAGAATTTTCTGTAGTATCTGGCTGGTGAATCTTGTCCATATGCTCAGGGGTTAGCTGATTGCCATATTTGGGGTCGGGAAGGAATTTTCCTCGAGGGCAAATTGGAAGAGGCCCTGGAGGTTTTTCGCCTTTCTCTGTAGCATGGGGCACGGGTCACTTGCTGGAGGATTCTCTGCTCCTTGAAGTCTTTAAACCACGATTTGAGGACTTCAATAGCTCAGACATAGGTGAGAGGTTTTTCGCAGGAGTGGTGGGTGAAATTCTGTGGCCTGCGTTGAGCAGGAGGTCAGACTAGATGATCATAATGGTCCCTTGTGACCTAAATATCTATGAATCTATTTAAAAAATAAAGCCAAAAACCCCACAACCAAACAAAAAAATCTGTACTAGAAATAGAAAGGAAGGGAACCAGACAAGAATGCACAGTTAAAAGATAAGGCAACCAAAAATGCAGAATAAGTTAATGCCAGTGGGATTAGGGGGATATAGATACAAATACATCTGGAGGAAAATAAATACTTGTGAGAAAGTAGGCCCACTAATGATGAGGGGGTTGAAAGCCAGAATGATTCTAATATGGCTGAACTACTCACATGTATCCATAACAAGAAAAATAAGGAAAAGAAGTTTGAATAATTGGGTAGTGATGACAATCCTGTGAATAAGCTTTTGCAAAAAAGTAGGTAAGGAAATTCTTAGAGACATTGACTTATACACACACACCAGCATGCCAGGATCACATGCAACCCTCCAGGGTCTTGAATTTGCTAATGGAGCAGTTGGTTTGTTAGCTGTTATTTTTGAGAAGGCATAAAAAACTGGGGAGGTACCAAAGGATTTGAAAATAATGAATGAGTTACTAAACATCCGAGAAATGGAAGTATGGTCCTGGCAATTGCTCTTTGGGAAGTCTAACCTCTATTCCTAGTTATATAACAAACAAAGGGGGAGAACCACACTCAGCACTCACCGGATAATGGAACTTAGAATAGAATATCAGGGTTGGAAGGGACCTCAGGAGATCATCTAGTCCAACCCCCTGCTCAAAGCAGGAGCAACAAGTAGTGTTGAGGGGTTATGAAGAATCATGCCAAACGAAAACTTATTCCGAGCAGGTGACACAATAAGTGGGAGATTTAAACTTCAATAAAATATTTGATTGTGTCTAGTGAAATATTGTAGAAATTAAATTGGCTAGGATGGGAGCATTTTCAATGGATTGAACACACAATGAGCAGAGTGCAATAAGAAATGATTGCGAGAAGTGTCCAGTGGCTGGTCTGGTCTTTGTAATTATCTAGAAGAATCAGGAAATAGTATCATTTGCAAATTTATCATTCTAAATTGGGAGGAGTTGCAAACACCAAGGATAGAAAAATACTATCCATAATGGGGATCAGATTTTTTCATAAGAATATAAGAGCAGCCATACTGGGTCCATTTAGCCCAGTGTCCTGTCTTCCAACAGTGACCAATGCCAGGTGCCCCAGAGGGAATGAACAGAACAGGTAATCTTCAAGTAACCTATCCCCGGTCACCCATTCCCAGCTTCTAGCAAATAGAGGCTAGGGACACCAT
Organism: Lepidochelys olivacea; assembly: GCF_965140295.1. NCBI lineage: Eukaryota > Metazoa > Chordata > Testudines > Cheloniidae > Lepidochelys > Lepidochelys olivacea. Next base: position 148,891,053 of record NC_140413.1, on the reverse strand, counting down.
CCTGGCTAATAGCCACTCATGGACCTATCCTCCATGAACTTACCTAGTTCATAGTGCTGCCCACACTTTAATGCAAAGATTGTCTTGAAGGAACTCTTCTCCAGTTCATTATTGCAGAATATATAACTACAGCAATTGCTTACACAGAAAAGTAACATTAGGAAAGAATGTAATGTGGTTTTAGTTTTTTAATGTGACTCTGAACAACTGGAAACAAGGAGCCAGCACCAACTAGCTTTCATCAGATCACCAGCAAGTGTTTCATGGACCAAAGTTTAAGAGCCTTGAGAAATTAAAAATCAGTAGACTTCTAATGTCCTCAGCACTGTAGTCTGTGGGTATTGGAAAGAGAGCCAGGAAATAACAAAAAGAAGAGGAGTACTAGTGGCACCTTAGAGACTAACCAATTTATTTGAGCATAAGCTTTCATGAGCTACAGCTCACTTCATCGGATGCATTCAGTGGAAATAACAAAGATTCAGCCTATCAAATGCAGCAATAAAATGGGGTTTTAGAGTTTAAGAGCAGAAGGGACCACTAGGATTATCTAGTTTCATCTCCTGTATAGCACAGGCCACCAGTACCCCCAGCACCCACACTCTAACCCAAGTCTAGATAGGTAGTAATCCAAAACACTTCGATCACTAAGGGAGGGGGACAAACATGTATTGTCAGCAAGGGGTAGAACAAGGAGCAGTGAGACCTCATTAAGCAGAGGGAAATTTAAGATGAATATTAGGAATCACTTTCTAGTGCTCTCTGTGGTAGGAGGTTCTGCCACTGGTGGGAATAAAAGGGCTTCTTGGAAGCACAGAGGTAGTTGTAGGTAAGTCCATTGTGCTGTTTGTGGCTTTAGAGCCTGAGAGCAGAGTTCTAGTATCAGAGTTGACTGTAGGTCCCATCACTGGATGAAAGGTATGATCCTCTTTTAAGATTTTGGCTGTAATTCAGCTCGGCTGGTCAGTGTGCTTGTAGTTGAGCTATTCAGTTTGCCCCATACTAGCATTCAGTTTGGCCCTTAGATGCTGATCTTCTGGAAGGAGGTGAAAACTAAACACCAGGGGAGCTCACCTTGTTTTAAGAAGCGTGGCTGGAATCTCAGGAGCCATCGTATGAAAGTTTGCATTCGTGGTCTCAGGAAGCAGGCTGGGAAATGTAGGCCGCCATGGCAGTCATTTTGGCCTTTGAACTTAGATTATATAACCAGTTCTCTTGCTGCAAATCAAAGGAGAGGCTGGAGAAAGAGATAAAGGGGATGGTGTGGATTGGAAAATCAGAGCAGTTGCGGATCATGACAAATCCACAGCTGGAGGTGTGCCTTACTCCAGTGGGACTGATTGGAGTTGTGAAAAGTAACTTGAGTTCTATTGTAAATAGTCTCTTTTTTCAGTATGTCTCTTATGTGTCTAGACTTTGTATCAGTCATGGTTTTTCAAATTTTGAAGTGTTTGGGTGGAATAAATGTTTCTTTCGCCCCCAGAAAAATCTCAGTTATGCTTCCTAGCCAAAGCAGTAGTGAGTGCTTGAGAAATAAAGAATTTGAATTTTTTAACAGTGAGGGTAATTAACCATTGGAATGATTTACCAAGGGTTCTGGTGGATTTTCCATCACTGGGAATTTTGAAATCAATACTGAATGTTTTTTCTAAAAGAGAGATTCTAGTTCAAACAGGAATTATTTCAGGGAAGTCTTGTGGCCTCTGTTATTTGAAGTCTTTTTAAATCATGATTTGAGGATTTCAGTAACTCAGCCAGAGGTTAGGGGTCTGTTACGGGGGTGGGTGAGATTCTGTGGCCAGCGGTGTGCAGGAGGTCAGACTAGATGATCATGATGGTCTCTTCTGGCCTTACAGTTTAGGGATATATGAAATACCACTCAGCTGTAAAGCAAAGGAAAGCATGTGAGCCCCATTGCTGGGGGCACACACAATTGGACTGGATAAAGCACTATAATACAGGGGAGTCTTCCATTAGTCCCTGGGAGGGATGGAAGAGATGACCTCAGGACTACTACTTCTCTAACAACTCTGATAGTGGAGCCCGAGGCAGTGGTACAATGCGTGATTTTAGTTTTGGTGTCAGATAAACAGATTCTTAATGAATCAGAAAATGGTATTGCGGGCAGTGGCAGGTCAAGCTTCCATCTGGCCTCCTTGCCAGTGTTCCTCAACCCTACCCTGGAGGGGGACAGCCTCCATTGATCATTTATTCCTTGGATTCTACTGAGGTTCCCTGCAATTGGGCCAGTTAGTGCCAATTATGATAGTGGTTTATGTGATGGGTAGAGCCCTGCAAATTCGCGGATATTCGCAGACCAGTTTTGCAGATCAGCTGCGGATACAGATTTTGTTTGTAAAGCCCTGCAAATCTGCAGATATCCCCTTTATATCCATGAACCATTTTTGTGGATCAGATGCAGATACAAATTTTGTGTTCGCACAGGGCTCTAGTGATGCAGACACTTCTCCACTAGGAAATTTGACTGACACCCTAGTTCATTTCACCAAGGTCACCTAATAGCCATTAGAGATGAAAACCAATTTCAGTTACTATCAACCTTAGGCTAGATTAGAACCGGCAACCTAGAAGTCTCAGCCCCCAAATATACCTGATATATAATGCCTGGAGAATGGTATAAAGCTCTCAGGAATAATAGAAGAAAGAAAACTGATTCTTATGTATCTCAAAGTAACAACCGGCAGATATGTCTGGTACAGACCCATACTTGTTTTGTTGTACAAACAGAACTGTTCTCAGAGTGAATTAAGATTTTCATGAAATGTGCATAACTAGCAATCAGTCTTAGTTCTCAAGGGTGTTGCAGTTATTGGGTCTGTGCTGCATTTCAGCAGGCCACCCAATGAAGGGAATGCACTGTTCAAACTTGGTTTTATATTTTTTATCTAGTTTATCCACCCTTTGTAGGGAAAAGTAAAATTGTATTTCCTTTTTCCCCTTCTCTGCTTTGAATACCATTAGTCTGAGCAGGCAGTAAATGTCATTGTACTTTGGCAGCACACAGGGGAGACCGAACTGCAGCCTTTGCCTATTAGCCCCAGATTAATTCCGTCCAAATTGTTTTCATCAGATGCTACAGATTACAGGGGTGGGAATCTGGGTCCAACCTCTCCTGAGAGCTGTCCAGTGATTAAAGCAAATCTGTGGTTACAGTCTTGGCTGCCCACTAGCACAGAAAGTTAATTTCATGGAACGTGACAGCAACATGTAACCTTGCCAGACTTCTTTTCTTCTTTAACCCCCTTACGTTTTTGTTCAGCTTTTCTCCCCATCCTCCCAAAACTGGCTGTCTCTGTCCGACCTCTTCTTAGGGGTGAGATGCATCTGGGTAAGAATTCTGGGAGAGGCACCTAGCACGTTACACTTAGGACCCTTCTGAAGTCATCGTAAGATTCTCGCCAGTGTGCAGCACTTCAAGCCAAATGATCTTGAGCATAATTTGTAAGGCAGAAAGGGTGGGACGTAGATTTCAGTAAAGAAATAACCGTCACAAGAGAGAAGCTGATTGGTGCTGACAGCATTGGGCAGAGATAACACTGGGGCATGGGCTCTCCTGATTGGCAGCGCAATAGATAAAGAGCATCCATCTCCCCCTGCCCTTTTTTCTTTCTTTGCATGGAAACGTTTGATATCAGCCCGGTGACCCCACAGGGCGTGGTGGTAATGTGAGAAGGCCCTTGGACCAAACGCACCCTACCTGAACCCTTCTTCTCCCTTTGGGAAGTGAGCTCTTTCAGTATTGGGTGGGGGAGCCAAGGTGTTGGCAACATGGAGAACTGGATAGCTGAAAGAGCTGGGGAAAGGGATGTGGAGTCTCATTCTGGGTCAGTCGATCAAATCCAGCTCACATCAGCAGTGACCAAAAGTCATTGCCCTTTGACTGTTTGGCAGATCTCAGTCCAATTTCCACCAATCCAGCTGACAGTTATTAGCCCTCTTGTAGTGGCCTCAGTGCCAAGGCCAGAGATTGGTTGGGACATGGACACTGAGCTTTCCTTTTGTCCTTAGGTGGTCTCTCCGGATGTTGTCCCTGTTGTCTGGATAAATCATCGCTCCACAGTTATTGGTCAGGCCCCTTGTATCAGCATTAAGTTGCCTAAATGTTTAATTTTAAAAGGGACTGAATCTGAAAAAAAGGGTTAGAATGGAGCCAGAGAACAGGAATTGTAGATGAGGAGGAGTCAGTGGCAGGCACCTTGAATAGTCTGGCACAAGTGCCCTTATGTAGTAAAGAAAGTGCGACTGAAAAAAGCTCTAGACTCAGTTTCTGTTGGTGTCAGCAGGGCTTGTGAGAGGGTCTAGCATGAGCAATAGCTCCCAGAACACAGTGCTACAGTCCATTTATTTCAGAATCAAGTCTCTCCAATACCGTAGTGATGGGTGTGGGATATAAACCTTGGTAGCTGGATATCCTGGCTTTTGCATTGGCTCAGCCAATAGCAGAGGTCTAGTTTGCCTGCACCAGTAGGTATGGGGGTGTGTATTGTGCTTGTCCATCTAGCCCTGATTTCTCTCAGGCTGGGCATGGGGAATGCCTACTGACAGGTCTTTTCCAGGCTGCGAGCCGCATGCACACGTGCCTTCCATCCAAAATATGGAAATATTTACAGCAGCAACAGAGAAATAAACTCCCAACTAGCATGGTGACTCTGGCAGTGGGAAACTTCCAGCAGATTGGGAAAAACAAGCCAAGCATTTCCAGTGGACTCTTGGGATAACATGATATCAGCATGTGAAAGGGGTGTGTCTGCATTGGTCTGAGCGGTGTGCTGGAATTTGTTGTGCTGCGTGTGGAAATGGAAAACATATCTGAATGCTGGGCTGTGCTCTTTGCACAGCTAATGGACCCCAGTGCAGCAGCTGCCGCTGCTGTGTCTAAAGTTCCGTCATCGCAGTTATGTGGTGTTACCAGATCCGGAAGATACACCACTTAAATTGTGTTTTATAAATAATGCTTTGCACTTCTGTAGCTTTTAATCTGAAAGGTCAACAGCAGTGAAGTCTACAAAGATCTCTGAACTCTGTCTGAACACACAACCTGCTTGCTCTCAGTGCTCTCTGGTAACAAGACTTCCTTTCCTTGACGTTGCTCTAACAGTCCCTCCTAATGTGCACGCAGCCAAAGGGCTGAAGGTTTGTTCTATTAGGACTTAGCCGGTAACAGTACAGCTCTCTTATGAGGCGCTTATTGCTGACAAAATCTACTAGATTTTGGACTAATCCCCCTTTGGGCACCCCAAAGGGACATGACAGAAGCTTCACCTTGGGAAATTGGATAAAGAATTGAGGAATAGACAGTAGAGGACAATCCTGCACTCAGTTTATAGGGGAAAACCTAGATGTGGCCTAATGTGTGAGTGCTGACATCTGTGTACGCAGATACTGATGAGCTAAAAATCAGCTCTCCACTCAGTCAAAAACATTGTGTAAAATTATATCTTCCTGCATGTTTTGTAAAACTGTATCTTTGTATATCTAGATGTTCGACAGATTATATTAGGTACGTAGTCTGAAAACGGCAGCAAATGGTGAGATGGCAAAAATGGCAGATGACACAATGATTTACATTAATTAGTCTATAAAAGGCTGTGAACTTCAGAGGACTTAACAAAGCTAAGCCAATAGGCTACACTAGTGGTTCTCAAACTTTTGTACTGGTGACCTTTCACGTAGCAAGCCTCTGAGTGCGACCCCCCCTTATAAATTAAAAACACATTTTTATATATTTAACACCATTATAAATGCTGGAGGTGAGGCACAGGGTTTGGGGTGGAGGCTGACAGTTCGCAACCCCCCCCCCCCCCATGTAATAACTTTGCGACCTCCTGAGGGGTCCCAACCCCCAGTTTGAGAACCTCTGGGCTACACAATGGCAGGTGAAATTCATTGCTGACAAAATGCCAGGTAATATACACGAAGGAATAATTTTGAACTTCTCATACGTTGCACTGGGGCAGTGTCAGCACCTAAGAATTGTAGCTGTTGGTGCAGCTCTGGCACTGATTTTTCTACCTTCTTTCCTTGCTTCCTTAGGATGTCTTATTGCTGAGTCAGTTCATCCGTTCTGATGGAGGGATGCTGCCCCGTAGGATCACAGGTCTTTGTCTGGAGGAGCATAAGAAGGTTGCAGTGTGCATACAAATGGCTCACCGAGCAGGTAATGAGTCCTCTCTGGGAGCAAGCTCCTGACCCCTTTATTTAGTAGTAACCACTTTGGGGAGCGAACACACCTTCCTCCCTCCGCACCACCGCAGCCACCAGAATAACAGCTGCCAGTGAGCTCTTATTGTTTTGGGACCCCTTACTACCAAGTGCCCAAAGCCCTTCGGTAAAACCTGGCCATCATTCTACCAACCTCCAAAAGGGTGATGAAACGCTACCCAGTGGCCCTAAAGAATTTTGAGTCTTCTTCCTTCCACCTAAACTATGAGTCATTAGTAGTCACAGCAGTATAAGAAAAATCCAAGTCAGTGAAAGGAACTCCTGACGACAAAGAGCCCAAAACATTGGATCTGTTCAGGCAAAAAGCCTGTTGTTGGCTTCACTGCAACTACATATGGCAAACTACCAGGCATAATTTGCCAAAAACAATTTCCTGACTTGGAAGAGAGTGATCCATTTTTGCCCAAATTGCTTCAAGACACTAAGAAGGAGCTGAAGGAAATTATACAAGAAGGCCAGATGGTTGCCAGGAGAGCTCTGCAGGTGGTGGCCACACAGGCCTTGGACATAGCCACAAGGTTGATGGCTACGTTTGTGATCAGGAGACTAACCTCATGGCTATCATCCTGGAGGGTACCAAGATAAGTGTAGGATACCATTCAAGATCTCCCATTTGAGGAAATGGAGCTCTTCAGTTCGAGGACTAGGCACTACCTCCCTAAAGGAATCAGGCCACCCTGGGATTCCAGAGGATTTACACACCATTCACCAGTAGGAATTCCTACAGATAACCCCAACAAAGGTAGTGGGCTCACCTTTACTCCCAGAGCAGACAACCGGACTTCCAACAATAGAAATGTTCACAGTACCAGTGAAGGTGCCCTTCATCTACCTCCTCCAGCATCCACTCCTCCTCCTCAGTCCAATAGCAAATTTGATGGGAATGTCATGGGCCATATCAGAATCGATCAGGTGCTGGCAACTACTTTCAGGAGCCAGCTTGCCCCACTTTGTTAGTCTTGGTCTGATATCACCTTGGACAAATGAGTGCTGGGAACCATGTCCGTGGTTATCCCACTCACTTCCCCATCCCTCTTCAGGGACCTATCTCATGAGAGCCTATTACTGAAAGAAGTGGTGTTGGTTTATCTAGGCACCATAGAAGAAGTTCCATGGGAGTACAGGGGTAGAGGCTTCTACTTGCAGTGCATCTTTATCACAAAGAGGGAAGGGACAGCTGATCCTTGTCCTAGACCTGAAGAGACTGAACAAATACATATGTTATCTCAGATTCCGGATGGTAACGCTTGCCGCCATCACTGGCTGCTGTACCTTTCCCACTGAATATCAAGGCTCACTCCACCAGAGCTTAAATTACTTGTTTTGCCTGCTTCAGACATGTGTCAATGTCAGAGATCTCATGTAGAGTAATCCACTTGACCTTTGTCAAGCGCTGTGCCTTGGACTTAGCGGCTAGGTCAGATGCCAAGTTCAGGAGAGCAGCACTAGAATTATTGTTGCAGCTGGAACTCTATGGAGGCAGTGTTGCCTAGTGGATACAGTAACGAACTGGGATTCAGGAAGCTGGGGTTCTATTCCCACTGGCGTACTGGGTGACCTTGGGCAAGTTGTGTCACCTCTCTCTGTTTCAGTTCCCCCTTCTGTAAAATGGGGAAAAACCCTTTTGTAAAGCACTGTGAAATCTACTGATGAAATGCCATAAGTATATATATTTTATTTCGACCATCCATAGGAGATACGTCTTGCCTGCAGTGGGCTCCACATTGACACGTTCTCAAAAAAAGAGTGGTTATTTACCCTACAGTAATAGTGGTTCTTCGAGATGATGTAGCCAGCGTGGGTCCCACAACTGCCCCTCCAAGCCTGTTCTTAGGAGTTCTCAGCTACTGTGGGTTTTGAATTGCAAGGGAACTGAACATGTAGTCCGTGGGATCCAGTAAGTAACTATTCTTTCATGTCTCAGTGATCTTTGAGATGGAACAAAGCAATAATTTGTGCATAGCAGCACACACAAGTGTTCAGGACAGGAAGTGAATGTAATGTTTGGCATATAGCCCCACTCATCTGAGGATTTCAAATTAATTTACAGAGATGGGAAAGTGACTTGCCCAAGGTCACACAGCAAGGTGTCAGTCAGGAATGGATCCCAGGTCCCCTGCGTGGTTCCTTGCTCTAGCCATTATGCCTGCTTTCCCATGCTATATCCAAATTAAAATGCAGAGAGAATTCAAAGAGGCAGATTGTAATCCTTGTGCTGGAATTTGGCTAGATGTCAGTGCCCTTTGTTTGATAAACAGCACCATGGGCTCTTTAGTGACCACAAGTGGTCAAGTCTTCAGTTATATGTTTCATCTCAAATACAACACCTCCAGCCGTACTGCACCCCTGCCTGTGTTAGGGCATTGGATCAATAGTGACTCAACAGGAAGAACACCTCTTTGATTTTAGCCCCTTGGGCTCTCTCCAGAGATCTCCTATCCAAATACGGTCTGCTTATCTTATGAGTTGTAATGGGATCTCAGAGTGGTATAACTGTAGCTATTAGCAAGGGAACAATGCAAAATCTCACATCTTTCCTTTTCCATCTCAGGTTTGCTGCCAAACCACAGGCCACTGCTTCCTGAAGGGCATGTTTCCAAGAAACCCAAGCTCAACAGGTAAATAGTCTTCTCTTGCCTTTAAGGGGTCTGGAGGTGGGAGGGCATTTCTGCCTCCAAACAAGCCTAAGGCAGTGAAGTCAGCCTGGATTCAGGACCTGTAACGAGTGAGGTTCTATCACTGTGCTCTGGCCTGCCAATGCTTCAAGGCACTCCACAATTAACCATACCTGATCCAAGCCATCCACACAGAGTTTAGAAACTGCTGGACACATAAGATACGTTCTCCTTCCCTCAAATCCATCGGCTTCCCCATAATTGGCAATAATACAGGGAAGATACTGCAGTGAGGACTGCTGGTACAAATCCCTGAGCTAGGTAGGATGCAGAGAAGCCCACGGTGGGCAATAACAGTGGATGGAGGAGGGCAGGCAGAAGGAGCTTGTTACAGGCATGCTGCACTCTTTGCCCTTTCCGTGTTTTCCCCTTTTGACTGTAGTTTGTCATTCACCCTCAGCTTGCCCGTCCTGTGTAACAAGCTCTCTTCTCTTCCTTCTTCTCCCCCCGCCCAGCCCCCTGGCCTTTGATGGGAGAATTGAAAACCCCCTGTCACCTCTTGTGCCTCGCTCACTGTTGGGAGGTGCTAATCCCCTGTTTATGACCTCACACTCTGTTTCCATGGAGATGTCAGAGCGGTTTATGAACCTTCATTAGAGAGTTGTGGGGTTACCAGAGGCCATGGGCCTGTTGCTGGGAGAGCTTAGACTCCAAATCTCAGGGTGGCTTGAGACTCCTGGGGTTTGGGCCTGGCTTTATAGCTGAGACTTGGTGGGCAGCTCTTTGGGGTTTGCAGGCCACTGGGGGTGTGCCTATACTGTAGTTAAAAATCCCCAGCTGGCGCATGACAGCTGACTCGGGCTAAGGGGCTGTTTCATTGTGGTGTAGACATTCAGGCTTGGGCTGGAGCCCGGGCGCTAAGACCCTGCGAGGTGGGAGGGTCCCAGAGCTCAAGCTGCAGCCCAAGCCCATATGTCTGTACCGCAATTAAACAGCTGAGCCCCACGAGCCTGAGTCAGCTGGCACGGGCCAGCTGCAGGTGTCTAATTGCAGTGTAGACATACCCACGCTGTGCTGTCAGCAGGGATCATATTGTGTGCATTCAGGGTCTCCACAGTGGGAGACTTTATAGGATACGGCCCCAGGCTCCTCAGATATTGGGCTCTGAAATAATACTTCACATTTCCATATCTTAAACCCCTTTATCCAGCACATCTAGGGTGGAGTGCAGCGATTGTTTATCACACACAGCAACTCTGCCCAGCTGGTTAGGACAGGAAATGGAGAATCCTAGAACTCACTGCAGGGACCAAGGCTCCAGGGCTAGCACCCTGACTTCTGCTAATTATGCTGTGGGCTCTTCAGTTGGGTACCTCCATATACATCTGGCAGCACAGCACCCCTGAGAACCAAGCTTGGGACTTGGTATCTGAGTGTTCTCTACTGGATCACTATCGCTTCACTCTGCAGTACCCTTGTTTCCTCTCAGTGGGAGGAGAAAGGTATCAGAGCTGGGACTGTGATTGAGTTAGAGAAGGCAGGGAACAGAGCTGGGCCGCAGCAGGCTGGGATTTGAGAGGGAGCTGGCAGTTTGTGAAGGAGGCAGGATTGGGGTTGAGAGATCAGCCTGGTGATTGGGGAAGATGGGGATGAAGCTGAGGGAGGCAGGCCAGCTGGGGGACTGCAATGAGGGCATTTCAGGAATGCTGCTTAGATATTGTCTCCTCTAACTGCTGGAGGTAAAAAGCTCTGCATTTTTGGAGCCTTGCCATGTCTCGGCTGCTGCAGCACTGTGAGAGCTTTGGCCCCATGCCTACTCCCACCTGTGCCTCCCACATTGCTCTCTGGAACAGCAGCCAGCACTGCACAGGGCAAAAAACTTTAACCACTTCCTTCCTCCTGCCCAAATCACCACCTCCCTTTCCCTTCATGGTACACAGCAGTGTCAAAAGATGGGCTTGTGGTTAAGATGCTGTACTGGGACTTGGGAGACCAGGATTCAGTCCCAGGCTCAACCACGGGCTCCCTGCATGACTTTGGACAACTCATTTAATTTCTCTGCCTTGATTTCCCCACATCTGTGAAGTTCCTTAAATATCCACAAGTATGTAAGTGGTGCTCCGATCCTGTGGCGATGGGGGACCTAAGATCCTGTCCATAGTGAGTTAGGTGGCCGGGACCTTTGAGCAAACTCACGCACCTCCATTCAGTGCAGTGAGAGTTGAGGAGTTTTTACCAGTTTCCCCACAAAGCCTTTAAGGTGTAACATTAGGACCCCTCAGGTCATCTGACTTGTCACTTTGCTGCCTTTGAGCCTATTGGATTTCAAACTGCCAACTTGGGGAGGGGTCAGTTGTGCTTTGAGAGGGGCCTGAGACTGGGTGGAGGAGGTCACTGCAGTGAGAGGCAGAGCAGAAGGGTCTGGCCTCTCTCAGCAGACACTGTCTCACACAGCTCAATGGTGTATTTACCAGTTCCCCAAGAGCAGTAGCCCCCACTCCCATCTTCCCCTGTGGGGACTGCTGTGTTGAGTGCTCTGGTCCTTACTAGCACAGCCTCCTGGCTTCTCCAGGTGCCTCCCTACTTGAATGAGATCCTGTAGTTTCCTTTGGCATTGCTGCTATAGCCTTGGAGACATCCGTGGGGATTTGCTGAGGGGTGTCCTTGCAAAAAGTTTCTAAAGAGACCCCAACAGGAGCTGCAGTGACACCAGGCAACTTTTCTGTCCAGTTATTAAAGCCCTGCAGTTCCTCTTCCAAGGAGAGGGAAACAAGTGAACGAGTTCCAGGAATCTTAAAACCAGCCTATGTAGCCACTGAACTCAACCAGCTCTTCCTGTAGTGCTGGCTGTCTCTCCCTGCCCACCCCTCCCAGTGCGACTGCTGTGTGAATGGTGTTAAAAACAACATTCTCCCTGCCTGTCACTCCTGCAGCATATTGACTGTGCTATTGAAATGCTTTCAGCTGGGCATGGCTGGCCTCTTAGCACTACATGGGACAGCCAGGAAGGCAGAGCACCTTGCATTACTCTGCAATGACCTCCCCCTCTGGCTAGAGGGGGATCACTTGCTGGGCTCTGTAGAGAGTCTTTCTGGCCTTTAGCTGAAGGAAGATGGCAGGTGGATGGGACCTGGAAGACATGAGGAAATAAAGCCAAGAGGAAGGGAGGTGAGGAGTGATGCGATGCCTAACTCCTGGGGGGTACCAGGGCTGCAGACTTTTGGAGAAGAACAGCTTGCTCAGATGCCTAGCTATGTCAAGCTCTCCCTGATTCTCATCCCCTTCCCACCACATGGTTGCCCTGTTGCAGGTCATTTCCCCTCATCCCCCTTCCCCTGAAACACACACTTCTGTCTCAGGAACTTGCATATGGTAGTTCCTTCTGTGGATCTTCTGAACAGGAGGCAGGACGATAGGGATGCAGAGCTTTGTGGTTCTGTGGGGAGTGAAGTTTCCTCTCTATGGGGCAGATAGTAGTTTGCCTTAAGCTGAGGGACAGTGTGTCTATATTAGCATCTTATCTGCAGGTATATGTGCTCACCCCCCTCTGCTCCTGAAATTCCTCTCCTCGCTCCCCTGTGCTGAAAGATAAGCAGCCCATTCAGCCACCTCTTGTCTGTCTGGCTCTTTGCCCTAGACAAAAGAGCTGGGAAGAGACTATCTAGCTCTGGACATGGCCACCAGAGAGCTCCATAAGAGGGTGTCAGGGAAGATGACCTGGGCTCATGTGTGAGGAGGGGAAAAGTTATCTTGAGCTGGATGTGAAGGTGTTTGGTGCTTTGAACCTCTTCTCAAACAGCCAGTGTAGGTCATCTTGAGGCTTAGACTGAATAAGTGCTCTCATTGGCTGCTGGACTGACAGGCTCAGGACTGCTGCCTGAGATGAGAAGGTTGGTGTTAGATTCCCATCCACCTTCCCTAGGGTCAGAAGAGATTCACTATTCGTAGTAGACCTACCTCTGGCAGGTCATTAAGTCAAAAACAAGGCAACCTTGCTGATCAGCATAACAATGGTTTCATTCCATCCCCATGGACCTTTCTGCTCCCCAAGTAGGAGTCACAGCCCAACATCTTTGCTAAAAGTTGGACTGAGGCTCTAAATCCTATTTCCAAGGACTTGAGCTTCAGTGTGTGACTGGCAGGAATCAGGCAAATGGCTTCATTTGGGGGAAGCAGAGGAGGTTTAACGCATAGCTCCTTCCAGAGTCCCATCAGTGCTGCTCAGAGCAGCATCAGCTGGAGGAACCAATGTAAGACTCCCTTGTTTCTCCCTCCCTTCCCTGAAGTGAGCTACTACATCGAGGCCCTGGCCAAGTGGCTCCATGGAGCCTCTCAAAGGGCTGTTCATTAAAGGACTTTCCCATGAAAAGCCAGCTGCACAAACAATCCCAACAGACAGTCTTTGTTCCTGAGGCATCTGCAGCTCCTTCTTTCCTTACCTGCTGAGATGGCGTGGAAGACCAGCTCTTGGGATGGGTTGTAGGGTTCCTGAGGCAACGAGCAAAGGACAGTTTATTGGGTACTTGTCAGACTCTGGCTTCTCACAAACTAACTTTGGGGACTGCACAGCAGCAGCCCCTGAACTTTTCCTCTGCTACACTTAAGGTCATCTCACAAAGGATGTTCTGTCTCCCAACATGCTGTGCCCAAATTCCACTAGTCCTGTCAATTTAAGTGACCCTGTTTCATAGCGCAGGGTTTGCCTTCTGATCTTATCTGGGTGATCGCTCTGACTGTGCTTGCCGAGTGCCACTGTAAGGAATGGTTTCAGAGTAACAGCCGTGTTAGTCTGTATTCGCAAAAAGAAAAGGAGGACTTGTGGCACCTTAGAGACTAACCAATTTATTAGAGCATGAGCTTTCGTGAGCTACAGCTCACTTCCTCAGATGCATATCGTGGAAACTGCAGCAGGCTTTATATATACACAGAGAATATGAAACATTCATATTCTCTGTGTATATATAAAGCCTGCTGCAGTTTCCACGATATGCATCTGAGGAAGTGAGCTGTAGCTCACGAAAGCTCATGCTCTAATAAATTGGTTAGTCTCTAAGGTGCCACAAGTCCTCCTTTTCTTTTTACTGTAAGGAATGCAGTCAAGCAAGATGACCTCTGTTGTAGGGCAGTGGGAGTTGCTGCCCAACCACTGGCCTCTTGGCCCAGTGAGTCTAACTTGTGTGTTGAGCACCCAGCGACCCCGGTCTGCCTTGTCCCCTTTGTCCCTCCATAAAATGTTTCACAAGTATGCTCCCTGCACATACATGGTGCCGTGTCTCTCATATCAGTTGTTCTTCAGGGAAACAAAAGCCCTGTTTCCTCTTGACTGTGAAGGGGTCCCATCGTGTTACCTGATGCGTGAACCTCTCCTCACTGGTCCCTTCCCTGAAGTGTGATAAGAGTCCCTCCCTGATCTGAGCTCTTTTTTCCATCAGGTCACTTGCAGCATCCCCGTTTCCCACTCAAGGTGCTCCCAGTAATGTGGTTGGCCCTAACTGTTCCCATTCTTGCTGCCCTCATTTTGTGTGTGGCAGGGCAAGCACTGAGGATTGGATCATTGGGAAATGGTAAGAACATAAGAATGGCCATACTGGGTCAGACCAAAGGTCCATCCAGCCCAGTATCCTGTCTGCCGACCTTGGCCAATGCCCGGTGCCCCAGGGGGAGTGAACCTAACCGGTAATGATCAAGTGATCTCTTTCCTGCCATCCATCTCCACTCTCTGACAAACAGACGCTAGGGACACCTTTCCTTACCCGCACCCCCTGGTTTGTTTTCGGTTACACACGCTACCCTGCATAAGAAGGAGTCTGCATTCAGGATTGGAAGAGCCCTCTGTGCTTTAACACTAAGGAGGCATTTGAGAAGTGACAGTAGTAGAAGCAGGTCTAGTGCAAGAGTGTGATACACCTACTGAGGCTGTGATAGCTTGTGGTTAGCAGCTGAGCCGGAGAGAGGAGATCCGGGTCTAAGCAGCACTCTTGGCTGAATGTGGTCTCCTCCCTGTTGTCAGGATACTGCCCAGGTGAGAGACCTCTCACTGTATTTCTCATATCCCCTTTGCTTCCTGTTTGCTACTGTTCTTGACAGTAGTAGCTTGTTAGTGCCATCTGTTAGCTGTTTTACCAGCTGAGGGCCTATTGTAGCAATACTGTTGTTGGGTATCCACGTTTTGGTGGCCAGCGTGTAACAGGGTGTGTTAGCTGTTGTGCCCCTTCTCAACGCACATTGGAGAGATGCCTCTGCCCATGGTATCATGTTTGTAGAAACTGGATGTAGAAAAGCCTTCGATTCCACCTCTTGGCAATGCAGAATTGTTCCCTACAGGGCACTTTCTAGTGTTTTGCCCAGTTTAGGGCTTCTGCCGCCTCCTTGAGATGATTCCACAGGCTACGGAGATGATCCCTCACTGTCAGGGATTGTTCCCTGATCTTCAGCCTGCATTTTTCTTTTCTTAATTTCATCACATTACACCTAGTTATGCCTCTCTTATGCTTTCACCGAGTATGTGCTGAGCAGTTACATGCCACAGCAACACAATCTTTTCAACGGCCAGCTTGAGAGAGTGGGATTTTGTGAGGCTTTTCCAGTACGATGTGCAACTTCAGTCTGCATTCAAAAATTCCAGAGCCGTGTGTGCAGGCCACACACACCAGAACAATCTGGGAAGCTGTCATGAGCAGCTGCAGATCAAACCGCCCTCCTTGCTTTCAAGATCAGAAACCGCACTAATTTGGCAGCTTCCTTTCTAGTATCTAAGTTGTTAGAGGCCAAGTGTGGGAGATCGCTGTTCTGAGCTCAGTGGCCATCCCAGAGGCAGAGTCTGGAGTCACTTTTATGTGGATGCTGCACGGGATGCTCATTTGGTCAGGACCAAAATATTGGTTAAAGCAAAACTCCATGAAATCATTCCTTCCATAAACTATTACAGGGATTATAGTTGTGAATGTAGGTCGTAGCTTCTCAGGGCCTGCTCTCTGCCAGTGGGAGATGCTGTGGAATTATGGGGTAGAAGCGCTGGATTTGGAGAGCTCACAACTACTCCATTTCCACCTTCCTGCCAGAAGGAGGCATTATAAGGCTTGGAGTCAGAGTATTGGGTGCAGATAGCTCCCAGTTTATTCTTCCCTAGTCTTAGCCCTTCTTTGTCCCTTGGAGAAAGGAGAAGTTACACTGGGTTAGGTAAGAAGGAGATTACTTAGTAGCAACTGGCTGCTAAACTCCTAGAAGGAAGTTTTCGCTGGGATTAGTGTCTCCTGCTGACACACCTTTCCACTTGCTGGGAGCTGTTATCCGCACTTAACTTATGTGGCATGTGGCTTCTCACCTGCATTGAAAGCCTGTAGCCCTGTTTCCTATTAATTCAAAAACAAAGAACCAGAGCAGCCTCAGGTGAGTGGAAGCTAAGAGGCATCCTGGGAAGGGGGCGTGGCAAGGAGGAGGCAACCCTGCCAGCACTTTGATAGAGGGTTTCCTGCATAGGCTCAAGCCCTCTGCTCTTAATCCAGACAAGAGCCAGATTGAAAAAAGTTCAGTCAGGGTTCAGAAGTTCAGCCTTGAGCTGCACCAGGATGGCTCCTGCACGCAGGTCCACAGCTGCCCCATGTGCAAGTCATTTCCCTCACCCTAGCACACTCCTTAGTGTTAGCAGCAGTGTCTGGATAATGTAACTTGTAGGCTCTTCCCTCTCACAAAGTGAACCCTGGAACCTGACTTCAACGTGCCATAGAAATTTGGGATGGCCCAGGGTACTCCAAAGACCACAGGTGACCAACTGCAGCTGTTTTTATACTTCTCATTCTTGCCACTACCCAGCAGGGTTGAAAATAGCTTTGCATGCTGCTCACTCCCACCATACGTTGTTACATAGTGGTGATTGTGACGCGGGGCTAGCCGCATGCACCTCTCCCAAACCTCGTTCCCCAGGACTGGTAGCCATGGCCCCCTTTGGCACCCGTGTGGCTAAAAGTTTGTGAATACTCTTAGAATGCAGAATGCTTTGTCCATCCATACTCCAAGGCACATCAGGCTCTAAGCTCTGCCCTGGCAGCACCGATATGCTTAAGAAAATGCGACTGTGTGAAGTGTAGGAGAAAGCAAAGACCCCTCTACAATGGACCCTAGTGCTTGGATACAATGGTAATGGGAGATAAGGAAACTTGAGAGGAATGGGATGCACAAATTATCAAACGAAGCAGTGTGCTTGGAAACCAGAATTAGCCTGAAAACTCCAGGTGCTGGACAGGTTCCATGGCCTTCCTCTCTGTGTTCCTTCCAGATAGAAAGTGAGTGCATTCTAGCATCAAACAGTGGGAAGAAGGGGTTAGGCAGAGAGTAGGAAAGGTGCTTTGCAGCAGAGTGGCAGGTCTTGGGCCTCAGGGCGATGCTTGCTTTTTGCCATTGCAGGATCATCAAAGTAAAAGGCAGCAAGCAAAATAGGTCAAAATTGAGTTTTGGACAAAGCAAGCATTAGAAACAGTAAAAGCAAACTATGCTCCAGGAAGGGAGAGCGTCCAAATGTCTGTTTCAACTAAAAATGAAAAGCCCCAGCCTGCTGTCCCCAAAGGAAGCCAAAGGGCTGGAGCAGAGGGTTGGATTAGACCTGCTCAAAGGAGAAATAACAAAAGCTCTAAAAACAGGCCATTACTAAATCCTTTTTCCTATGCCGATTTGGGGTGAGCGCTTCCAGCGCCCACATGGAAACAGACCAGGGATTTCTTAAAGCCACTGGCTGTCTAAACGTGCACACAGCATTGATGTATATCTCCAACATTCACTGTGCTTCCCTCTTCTAGTGAGATCATTTGTTATCACGGGAGCTCTTTCCCGTAAGTGGATGGTCATGTGACCAAAACTGCACTTGGCACATTGTGATGCATTGAAACAATTTTGGATTTTCCTCCTCTTTCCCTGTAGTTAAGTTCCTCTCCATCGGAGCTCACTGTAGGTGCATGGCTGCAGTTCAGATGAAATGTAAAAATAAGGACCCTGTCCCCTTGTGCTCATTAAAGATCCCATAGAACTTCTCCCAAAAGATATAGCATTAACCCCAGTTTCTGGCCAAATTCCAAATTGGTCATTGCTTTTGGTCTCTCTAAATCCTGCCTGCATTTTCAGTTGAATATGGGAGTCTCCTTCACTTCCTGTCCTAAAGACTCCATTAATGCACCAGTATAAGGGTACGTCTACACTACCCGCCGGATTAGCGGGTAGTGATCGATCTATCAGGGATCAATAAATCGATCCCCGATCGCTCTGCCGTCGACTCCTGTACTTCACTGCGGTGAGAAGCGGAAGCGGAGTTGACGGGTTAGCAGCGGCAGTCAACCCTGCGCCATGAGGACACGAGGTAATTCGACCTAAGATACGTCGACTTCAGCTACGCTATTCTCCTAGCTGAAGTTGTGTATCTTAGGTCGATTTCCCCCTCCCCCCCCCAGTGTAGACCAGGCCTAAGATTAACCATAGAAAGGGACTGATACAATGTATGCAGATGAGAACAAGTGAGTTGATTCTGTGATGTGCAACTCGCCTCCCATTCTCACCCCCTTCCTGTAGTCTCCTCTGGACATGTTCATGTCTGCTCTAGTTGTAAGCTCCTGGACGAAAAGCCTAAATCTCTTTATTTGTCTGTAAAGCAGCTGAGAGGCAACTTTGTTTCAGTAGCAGAGATCTTTAGACACAATTTGTTTGTAAAGTTCTTCGGGATCCTTGAGGAAGAAAAGTGCTGGCAAAATGTGTACTGTTTTCGTATAGTCCATAACCACCCAGCACTGTGAGATTTATTTTACAGTTCCCAAGCATGTAGTAAATGCCTTGCTATACATATAAATTGCACATGGCCTCTGCCCAAAGCACTTAACCTTTAAATTCACACATGATGCAAATAAGAGGTAACAAAACCTTTTGTTTGTTTGTTTTGCTGGGGTGGGGGGAACAGATTGGGGATCATACTAAGATCACATGATTACTCAGCAGAGATGGCAAACAACATTGTTGGACAAAAAGCTTACCAGGCTGTTACAAATTTTAATTTGTCCAAGTGTGGTTTACATCAGAGTTTTGCTTCAGATCTTGCCTGACAAAACTTATTTCTTCAAGGACTTCTATTCCCTCCCTACCAGTAGCAAAAGATTTGAAGGGCAACAAAACTCCAGGCTTCCCAGACATGGAATTAGATCCCTGCTAGCTGACACTGGGCATGAAATTCCATCTTGTGTTCAAGGCCAGATGTAAAGTTCAATGGTAAAAATCCAGTGTAGTCCGTTAAATCACTAGGAGTTGCTCTTGTGATATATTTGCAGTTGTAATTCCACTCCCAGCGCTTTTTGCATTGCAAGTTCTGGTTTCCTGCACCAGCATGTTGGAACACAGTTATACAAGCACATCACAACTAATGTGTGTGTGTGTGATTAATTGGTCAGAATCCCAGGAGAAATAGCTGCCTACCTAATGAAAATAGACTAACATCTTTGGAGACTTTCAACTGAGTTGGGCCTGCCTTATTCAGGCTGGCTGTGGAGCTGGTATCTTCCCAATAAGATGGCACCGGGGGGGTGGGGGGTGAATTTAGAGTTGGCTTTTGATACAGTAAGGAACTGGATGCTCAAACTGGGTCAGATGGATAACTTGCCAGGAGCCTGCACCTACACAGAATGGAGCTCATGGCAGTTGCCATTGTCTTCCATACAGAGGTACAGCCTATGAGTCCCAGGATGCAGTGTTCCCTTTCAGTGATCCTTCTTGATCCAGTGGGGAGTTTTGCTTACTGTGTCCTCTGGTGTTCATAGTCCTTGCCTCTGTAACAAAAAGGTGGCAGTGGCCACCCCTGATTTAGCCAAAGCCTTTTCTCAGTTATCAGTCTCAAATTTGAGGTGCTTTTCTGCTTCTGTTTTTACAGGTATCTTACCCGCTGGTCAGTCAAATCTGCTAAGCCCATCTGGAAGAGGGGTCCTAAGTGGTGCAGAGTCCCCTTCCGTGTTGGACACCCCTTGCTGATGGATAACATCAACTATGGGCAGAAGCCTGTTTATTTAAATCACTGAGGCACAGCGGAACTTGCACAGCCAATGGATCACAGTTCTTCAGGCCACTCTGCCCTTGTTCTGAGTTTCTCAGCCCCAGCGACACCCTGATTCCAAGCATCTCTCCTTTTAGCATTCTGCATGGTCTCCAGCGAGCAAGCAACCATCTGCTCCTTTGGGGGCATGCAGGATTCGTCATCATTGCCTTCCTGTGCAGTTAGAACAAGGGGTGACATTTGATTATCATTTAAAAGCAGGAAAGGATCGGATCATGTGTTCGTGACGACCCAAGGGGGTTTTTGCAGCAGGAAGCTTTAGAAGGAGAATACCTCTCAGATCTGATTTGTCACTGGCCCAAGCCCTACAACCTTTGACTCTGAAGAAAAGTTCTCTTCTCCCTACTACCACATCAGGAGTGATGGAAATTGTGTTAATCAGTGCTGAAGTGGAATATTTGTGTAGTGTGTAATGACTTTAGTCTGAGGCAGAAAACACATGCCAGTGGCAGGCAGGCATTTGGCATGATGACTGTGTCTCACTGTGTGCCTGTTAGCATTATTTACTGGCTCACTGTAACTCCTGTTCCTGACAAATACAAAACACATTGACATCCTTGGTCTTTCTTCTCCTTCCGTGTAAACTTGCTGAGAGCCACTCTTGTCAAGGTTGCAGCTGCTGCCTGGAACAGTGTGTGGTTGGAGCTTATACATCATTGTCTGTCCTGTAGCTCTGTTCCTGTACCGTTCATACACACAGCTGGCTTTCACCTTAGTGAGCAATCCTACTTCCAAAATGTTAGGTATGGGCCTGATGCAAAAGCAAGATTAAATTTACTAGGGTTCATTGCTGCTATGTCTCCCTCTATCCAACATACCTCTGAGGCGCCAGGCTGTGTAGCCCTTTTTTATTATCTTCTGTTGTGCTGGTGAGTGCTGTGTTAGCTTAGGCAGGACCGTCTGTTACCATCTACCACCATGGACAAGAGAAGTGAGGGAGAGTCAATGACCTGTGTTGTGTAGGGGTCAGACTAGATGACCAAAATGATCCTTTTGGGCTTGAGTCTGTGAAAAGGAAGCTCTAGATTCAGGCCAGGCGGAGTGCAAGATGCCTGGATCCTTGGCTTTAGGGAAGATGTAAGTGTTGACTCTAAGTGTGTTGAATCCTTAGGTAAAATCTCTAGCTGAGCCTCTCAGAAAATGGAGGCTAGGAGCTCTATCACCATATTCTGTCCCTTTCCGCTCTCTTTGAACGATCGCTACTCACATTGTGTCTAGAATAAACACACTTCCATGGCATCTTTTCTATGGCGGGTAACCCAAATCAGCCATCAATGTGATAGTGGGAGAATGACTGGGTGAGACAAGTGCAGTGGTACGCCATGTGGACCCTGAATGGCAGAACCTGAGAGCACAGTATTTACCAGCGCAACAGACTGACTCTTGTACAGTTGGGTCTTTCACTTCTGCCAGCAGTGAGCAGGGTGGACCTCTACTTTTAACAAAAGAGACCCCCTTCTCTCCTCAACACCCACACCGAGCACAAGGTGGAGTGTGGAGCCCTGAGTGTAGGCAAGACCTAGAATGCAGCAGCTTTTCCTTCTGATACTGAGACAGAAGCCTTATTTTCTATTTATGTTCACATGCTACAATCAACCTTCGCTCACGCTGCCTAGGAATAAGATCTGGCACACAATGCCTGAGCACTCAAACGGGGCCTAGGTTTAAGAATACACACAGTGAGGCATTAGGGAAATCCTCAGGACTCTTTTTGGGGCACAGAAAACTGCTGACAGGTGCAAGGATTTCACACAGGTTTATTAGAACAAACAATAACTGCAAATCCCCAAGTATAAAATCTAAATGTGACACCTCTTCCCTTGAATTCTCAGCTTGGGTGGGCAATTCACAGCATGAAGGGCAGGTCTATGTTCTTCTCACCTGTGCCAAGGTAGATATAGCCATATTGTTTAGTCATGGGGGTGTGGTAGAATGTCAGTCCTGGCCACAGCAAGCTCCTCAGAACCACCAGGCTGCCTCCCCTCTCCAGCTGGATGCTCCAGGATCCTACATAACAACAATGTGGCTGCTGAGAGTCAGCACAAATGCAAGACACCCTTCCTGCAGTGATATGTGCTAAGATCAAGGAGTGATCCCAATGGGTTGCTGCCTGGCTAGCACAGGGAGGTGAATTAAATGGTACACAAGGCTGAGCTAGCACAGCGGGGACTCTGCTACCTTATGGGTGTTGGGGATATCAAAGGATCTGCCATACCAGGAGGACAAAGAATTCTGAACCCTTCCACACCACTCACCCTAGCACTCCAGGCTGCCTTTCTATTTCCAGGCACTCCCCTCTAGTTTCACTCAGCATTTTCCCACAGCTATGGTGTGATGAGAGGTACCGGTGTGTGATCTGAGCCTAAGAGTCAGCAGATTCTGTTATTGGCTCTATTTGCTAAGGGAGGCAGCAGATATTCTAACGTGGGGCTCTGTAGCCTGCTTGGTCTGTGTACCCACTGACCCAAAAAAAAAAAAAAAATGGTTAATGCAGAGTTAAGGTTGCATGCTGGTATTTTGTGTCCTTCCAGAATGTAAAGTTCTGAAAACCAGGAAATACAGAGGTAAGGTACACAGCTATGCAACTTTAAACCCATAACATGCACCTCTGTAGCAGCCCTCCCAATACTTACCTCCCCCATGACCTGAGCACCTCAACCCCTCTCCCCTCCCCTCCCACTCATTCCCATTTTCCTCTTCTGTTTCTGCAGCCTCCCCTCCCTCCCTTCCTCCCCCAAACATTCACCTGTCATTTATTTTCTTTTCAAAAATAATTTGAATGCCTTCTGAGTTTTCTGCTGTATGCAGATTACATTTCCCCAAACTAAAAAAAAAAACCTTTGACAGAGGCAGATTGTAGCAATGCCTATTCCTCCTCCCCCTCCACCCCTCCCCCCAGATTTCTGGCAAGTGTCAGATTTGAATTTACAGTGCCTCAGTGTTGTTCAAGTTTGATGTCCCCTTGAGTCACACAGGTCTGATGAGCTACGGCGGGCTAGCAACTGTCTTGGGCTGTCTGTCTTCAAAGTGTAATCTGTTTGGCTCACGAGTGTTAAGTATGTGCGTATCTAGATGCCAAACTCTCTTTCAAATACTGTTTTCAGTTGTGTTCCTGCAAAGGGCTTAGTGGGTGCCTTGCACTAGTCGGGGTAAACGATGAGTGATTGACACCATTTTGGCCATGATCACAGGCATGGTTTGATCCTATGTCTGCACACAAAAAAGTTGGTAGACTCTGTCAACTTTAAAAATAGCGTCTTCTTTTTTCTCTCCAGTGGGCTATTTCTTGAGAACCTCTTACACAACTGACCCCAAATTTGGATAACTGACTCTACCCCTCGTCTCCATGAAGCACATCAGATTTCAAGGCAATCCAGCTGAGTCGACCTTTAAACAGAAAGCAGTTCTCAACCTTAACTAAAGCAGCAATGGCATTCTGCTATTATTATATGGTACCTGAGCTAGCTATATAGCTGATCTCAGGAGGCTAACTTGGAGTGGAGTACTAAGCCCTGGAGCAATTTGCTCTGCTCATCTCAATCCTTGGATCCAAGCTTCTAGCAGCCTTGGGAACAGGAATCCGCAACTGGTCAGGAGCTAGACTCTTTTCCCAGAATGCTGCATGAAGACAGAGAAAAGATTTCCAGCTCCAAGATGGAAGATTTGCCCTGTTGTAGGTCCTGAGTGAGAGGAAAGAAGAGAAAAGTGAAAGGCAGGGACACTTTTCAGAGCTGCCTCCAAGCGCTGAGTGATTTATAGAAAAGGTTAATTTTCCTGAGCCTTTCTTGGCTCCACCTTTAGAGTGGGGATTAGTTTCAGTGTTAATTGTGCTTTGGCTTTGCTGAGAAGGTTAGGAGCCAGTGTGAAAATGCAGTTTCTCCTGGAAGTGAGAAGCTCTGAGCTGCTATTTGTTTTATACTTGACAGGACATTCTGGAAACAACCCACCAGAGAGGAGGTGGCAGGAGTGTTAACTAGGATTCAGCGCTAGGGGCCAGGAACTGCCTGGAGAAGAAAACATGGGTTGCGACACCAAATCTGCAATGGCTAGAGCAGAGATGGGCAAACTACGGCCCATGGGACTGTACTGCCTGGCCCTTGAGCTCCCGGCTGGGGAGGCTAGCCCCTGGCCCCTCCCCTGCTGTTCCTCCTTCCCTGCAGCCTCAGTTTGCCGTGCCACCAGCATCCCAGGGGGAAGTCAGGGTACAGGGGGCAGTTGGATAGGTGTGGGAGTCCCAGGGGGCCTGTCAGGGGGTGGGGGTGTGGATAGGGGTCGGGGCAGCCAGGGGACAGGGAGCAGAGGGGTTAGATAGGGGGTAGGGTCCCAGGGGGGCAGTTAGGGGTGGGGGATCCTGGGAGGGGGCGGTCAGGGGACAAGGAGCAGGGGGGGTTGGATGGGTCAGGGGTTCTGAGCGGGGCAGTCGGGGCAGGAAGTGGGAGGGGGCAGGGTCAAGCTGTTTGGGGAGGTACAGCCTTCCCTACCTAGCCCTCCATAGAGTTTCGGAACCCCGATGTGGCCCTCAGGCCAAAGAGTTTGCCCACCCCTGGGCTAGAGAGAGGTAAAATGCATGGGGAGAAGGGCTACTGGTAAATCTCCCCGATCCAAACAAGAAGCAGCTATAAAGCATCAGGCCCAAATCAGAAAGACAGCAGCTGGAACTGTCAGGCTCCTACTGGCCCATAGGTCAGCTAGACTGAGAGTCTTATCAATTTTTGCTGCTTCCAGAACAAGCAAAAAGCCCCAGTCTGTACCTAATGGGTGGCTTGGTTCACTTCTTTCTGCTAGATCCCTGAGGGCTGTGATGGGCAGCTTACAGGACTCAGTCTTGTTATTTCATGTCTGTGTGGCCACTGAAAGAATTGAGATGCTGTACTCTTCCATCTCACCACTGTGCAGCTGATCCCCCCACTTTGCCTACGCCTTGACAAATGCAGACAATGCAGTGCTCCTAATGATTCAGACCCCTGTGAAATGCGGCTCAGGACAAAAAGTAGATGACTCGAGATCAAGCCTAACGAGACAGAGGAGATGTTGGTTGGTGGGAGGATGCATTTCCTGGAACTATGGTCTCACCATCCACTAAAATTATCTCTTCACCCATGCACAAAGTGGTGAGCAGGCTTACCATTGTTATGTATTTTAAATGCCAGAATAGCTGTGGCCAGAAATGCTTTCTTTCATCTTCTGATGGCCAGACAGCTGTAGCCATTCCACCCTTATACAGCCCAAGCCAGTGCATTATGCATCTATCTCCTCCCGACTGGATTTCTGAAATGCTCTCTACTTGGGACTGATGCTAAAGGCCCATTCAGAAACTGAAACTGGTCAACTGTGTGGCTGTCTGCCTTTTGAGGAGATGACATCAAAACAGAGCTCTGCGCTCTACCCTACCTGCTAATCAAATTTCAGATCATATTGACGTCTTTGTCCTTAGCTTTAAGTGGATTTGGGGCTCTGCTATCTTAGAGCCTGACTTTCCATAGCCCACTGTGTGAGATGCACTCAAAAAAGGATGCTTCCGGTGAGAGAGAGCAGGTTTGAACTCAGAAAGCACGGGGCTGGAGTGTTCTCCGTGGAGGATTTGTAACTATGGAGCTCTCATTCACCAGAGAGCAGGCTGAGCTCACATCTCACCATCTTGATACAACAGTGCAAAACCCACCTTTTCATGCAGGAGTTTTCCAAATAAGCGTGTCATAGATCACCCTAAGCCTGCTCTTTTAGAAGTCAATCACCAGCATCTGAGCACGATCAGAGAGCAGTCGAAGGGGAAGAATATCCCTTTCTTTCCCCTTTGAGAGAAGGTATTACAACAGCTCCCAAGAATTAAGAAAATTAAATGCTTCATTCACACCATGCTGGGGTCCTTCCTAGTGCTGTGAACCGAACCTCCACTGAGGTCACATCTGGGAGGAAGGCTGGTCTTGTGTTAAAGTATAAGATGAAGAAAGAGGTAGAACTCCTAGGTTCTATTCCTGCCACTGACTCAGCACGAGCCTATGTGAGTTATTCCACTCAGTACTTCATTCAGTTTCCTTCTCTGTAAAATAGAGCTAAAGCCTACCTCATGGGAAGATTGAGGTTTAATTCATTAGTCTGATAAGTGCTTTTATCAGGTTCTCAGATGGAGGGTACTAGGGAAATACAAAAATCATTTGTACTGCAGGGGAAATGTAAATAGAATTAATAGTAAGAATTAATAGTAAGAAGTGGCTTTTACCAGCATTAAGTACTACTGTTTGTAAGCCCCAGTTCTGTGTCAGATGTGGCCTGTGCTGTAACTAAACCTCACCTGGGGTTGACTCCACAGTTTGGTAGTAACTAGGCAGTGGTTCCCCAAGAAGCAGGGGCCTGGAGAATCACTGAGCTTGTGGCAGAAGCTTCCCACAATAATGCTGCTTAGTTTAAGTTTCTGTTCTTTAAAATGAAGGGGGGAAAAAAGGACAATTTACATTTTAAGTTGCATCCGCCAAAGGTAAATAAGTCAAGCGCTGTCTGTGTGCTGAAACTATTGCCTGTCGCAGCTCCAGAAGGGAAGGGAGGGCGCTGCTGTGTGGGAGGAAAGAGCATGGGAAAAATATCCTCTGGATGAAGATCTGGAGCTTCCTATTCCCTCTTTGGAGCAGACTACAGCCTCCGCCCCTCCAAACACAGGCAGGAATGTTGAGGAGTTCCTTACATCTTTCCAAACAATAAAATGTTTTGAAGCTCAACCAACCAGTGTTAAACCACTGCCTCTTTTATGGCCCTTTGAGAGCTGCCAGGATACCTGGGCTGCATTTCAAAAGTCAACCTCCCTCTCAGCTTCTTACTTTCCGATCACAGATAGAAATCCCTGTCTCATCCTCCGTGTCTGTCTCAGCTCTGGGCTGAACCTTGTTCACAGAGCAACAGGGAGTATGCAAGGGTAACTGTAGTGGGAGAGGCTTTTTAAACAATGCTGTTTGCAGAAGAGCTTCCCTCAGTGTATGGGCCACTTTCAAGCTAACCTCCAATTGCACAGCTACTTTGGAAGTGGTTCAGTGCTCCTCATTTGGGGGTGATGCTGAGAAAAGGCAGCTTTATACGGAACGCGACTCTGATACAGAGGCGTCATGTCCTAAAAGGTCCCTACAGGGTAATAGAAGTGACAGCACCAGCTCCTCTTAAAAGGAGGAAAGGTCCTATGGCTAGAGAGGGAACAGCATGGCTGCATTCACCACTAACATCATACATAAGACGACCTTACACCACTGCAATTCTGCCACTTCTGGGGGAAAAACTGAGGACATGGTCAACAACACAAATGTTAATATCCATACACATGACAGCATGGCCAGGTTCCCTTTCTAAAGCAACCGCACATCCTTCATAGCCACAAGCATTTAGCTCTGATAGTGCATCACCCACACCTACATCACCCTTAGCTTCCACTTCTACTAGTGACAAAAAACCTACACTGGGGAGAGTTTCACACTCCTACTTCACTGTCGCTAACTGCAAAGGAGTGGGCCATAAGGAAAGGAAAGGGCTCCCCACTCTAGCTCTTGGTGGAATTCTATGCCCACGAGCATTCTCACATTGCACACTAGCTTTGTAGAGCAAATCCTTACTACTCCCTGTGGGGCTTAGCCCCATCATGCCACTCACCGGCTGCAAGCTGAATCTCTCCCACTTGCCCAACGTGCCACCTGCATCCCACATGTTCAGCTATAGTCAAACATTTAAAATTCCCTGTTTGAATTTCTTAATAAAAACTAAACTAAAACACAGCCTGGCCAGAGGTTCAATGGTATTAAAAAACCCACCAGAGGCAGGAAAGCGGAGCCTACAAAGAGTAGAATGTTACCAAAAAGGGTTCTTGCCTATTCCTAATGCCTGCAACATCCCTGTTACCTAAATGCAATTACACCCAAAAGTTCTAGGGGAAAAGTTTTAACTTCACGGCCTTCTCTCTACATTTTTCTCTCCTATTGTGAACTATTTTTTATTACAAAAGATAAAGCATTTCAGTTAAAAACAAGGTATCTGCTTTCTTATGGCAAGGAGGAGCCCCTGCTTCCCAGAATCACATTGCTCAGGTGCCTGTGAGATTCACACCCAGCCCAGCTAGACCTACTGGTCTAACACCATCTGATCTTCAGGAAGGGGCTAAAATTCCCCCACTAGCTGAATTTCTGCCAAAGAGAAGGATGCAGACTTTGCACAGAAAGGCTCAGGAACAGGGATCTGGAATGGAGCCTTGCACTGGGAAACAGCAGAACTAAAGCTGAGGGGGTAGGATGTTTACAATGCCAGTCTCTTCCTAGCTGCTGTGATTTTGATTACTACAACCCGTCACTTCATCGTGGGCCCTGTATGGTGGGTTTAGGAATCTCTTAGAGTTGCAAAGCACCCTCCTCCTCAAGTGCAGGCTTCCGTTGGATTCCGTCACACTCCATATTTCTTGCTCAGCTGGTCGCTGTGGAAACGTTTTTGGAGCGTGCCAGAAGTCACGTAGCATCTACCTGGGGAGCCCCTGCATTAATCCGTCACCTTCGTGGATTCCTGTGATCCCATTGGTTACAGGCAAGAAAAAGAAGGAGTCTCTCACCCCTCCTTGCTCTGAATGAAAGACGCTTCCTCTAAATCTTGCTGCTGGTTTTCAGGCTCAATTCAGCTTCTTTTAAGCTTTTGTTACTGAACAAATGTGACGTTTTTGAAAGAAAGATTAACAGTTCGATGAAAAGGCTCAATGGGCAGCTTTGTTTCAGCCTTAGGATCCTTCTTCCCCTCAGAATTTTCGGTCACTGTCTCTTTCTTAACCAACGGAGAATATTTGTCTGACTCAGAGGAGATTATGGCTGCCTTGTAAGTCTCTACCTCACTTGATCAAAAAGTGTTGGCCACTGTTAGGATGTAGTTATGACACGTAGGGGATGGATTAGGGGCAAATGTTGGAAATTATCCTACAGTAAGGGACTGTGTGTTGGCTTCTGTGTTAGCACACACCAGCACAAACTGTGATCCAGACTCAGTGCACTCGCTGCATATCCCATTCACAGCTCTGTGGAAAAACCCGTAGGATGGGAAGAGTTACACAGAGGCAGCCACTCACACAGCTCCCAACTCATCCAGTTAGCAGGACTAGAAGAGGAGCTCAGGAGTTCCCCCCCCCCCCATCCCAACTCGCACACCCAGACTATTCCCTCCCCTTCCTAGTAGGAATAGAGGTCATGGGTCAGAATCTGGGAGTTTTCATGCTAACAGACTCTGCATTAACTTTAGTGGGAATTTCCCTGTAGGTTTGCCATTTTCACAGGGAATTGTGTCACAAGGTGACGTCCCTAAACTTCTCCACTCTCCAGGCAGCCACATATCCCGTAAACCCTCAAAGCCCCAACCCACATGATGTTTGTACAGAAGCGTTTCTAGGGTATGAAGGGACAGGTCAGTGTCATGTTGACTCCCCTTCTTCCACAAGTTCTATAGCCAAAGAAGTAGGATTTCTGTTCCTTCCATCCCTTCTGCATCGTGCCCCAGAGGGGGAAGATATGTCCCATTGCTTCCAGATTATTTTTGCACAATAAATCTTCAGCTATTCTTCCGTAATCTGTGGCATTAACAGTCACCTATGATGGGAACTGCGGGGAAGTCAAACTAATGAACGATAATTCCATAGGTCAGGGATGGGAAGAGAGAATTTAACTGTGCACGAGCAGTCTGCGGGGCATGCAGCACAGCTCTGCTACCCTGAGCGGCCATTAAAATAATAAATAGCTAGGAGACAATATAAATGCAGCTGACGTCAATGCCAACCTGGGAGCAGGCACAGTGTGCCACATCTCATGTGAAGCCACATCAGATGCAGATTGTTCCTCGCAAAAGCTGTCTTGGTTAAGCTTTCTCTAACGTCCAGTAACACTGTTACTGCCCTAGCGCTTCACCTTCATATAATGTCTCATCATTCCCCAGAATAAGGTTTATTCCGCTACTGATTTATGTGGCAATAAACCAGAACACATGGTTCTATCTAAGAGGCTATTCCTGCATTTCCTGTCAGGTCAACAAAAAAGGCATTAGCAAAAGTGGAATGAACAAGAGACCAGGAACCAAAATGGAGACTGAGTGGGGATTTTTTTTTTTTTTTTTTTTTTTTTTTGAGGAAGAAAGAACTTTAAATACAATCCCTGGAAAGTTGCTGCAAAGACTCTTTGTCTCTGGCTTCGTCATCGCCTTGTAGCAATTGGGACGGTGAAAGCCTCCACCACAGCCCAAAGGTTGATGGACAATCCTGCTCCAGTATAAACTCAGCCAAGGCCTTTGGCTAAACAAGCCCCCTGAAGTGATGTAGAGTTGGGACCCAAAGATAGTAAATACACTGCTTTATGCATAGAACCCAAGCCCAAGGAAAACAGACATCATTCCAGAAATCAGAGCAGACTGTGGACAGCAAGTCCAAAACTGTAATGCTAGCTGCCTCTGGAGTTCTCCTGCTGCTCTGCCACATGAGGGATTCCAGTCCAGTCCGGAACTCCTCAGCTGGCAGTGCCCAGCTCCAGGAAGAGGGAACATCTTGTGTCACTCTTGAGCAGCTCCCTTGGGAGTGGCACTGACAAGTCTGAAGCGACTCCAGACTCCTCTCCACTTGGCAAGAAGGATGGGTAGGGCTGATGTGGAGCCTTTGAAGGGGAAAATTATGGAGGAACTGAACATATGCATGCTCTCACTCACATGTGCACACTTGTACACTAGTGCAAAATCCCAACAGCCCTTCTTGGAAGTTGTCTAATCTGAAGGGGGACAGATAAAGCTCTTCTCTGACAGGTCAATATATCAGACGCAGTCTGGTCTCTCTGTCCTCATCTTCTTCACAAAAAGTCTGAAGCTCTCTTCAATACTAGACTTGCTCATTTTACTTTTTGATAAAAGAAAAGGAGTACTTGTGGCACCTCAGAGACTAACACATTTATTTGAGCATAAGCTTTCGTGAGCTAGCTGTAGCTCACAAAAGCTTATGCTCAAGTAAATTTGTTAGTCTCTAAGGTACCACAAGTACTCCTTTTCTTTTTGCAGATATAGCTAACACGACTGCTACTCTGAAACCTTACTTTTCAATGGTTTCCTTTTATAATGTACTCAGCACTGATACTGATGCCATACTGTCCCCTGCTGGAAGACGTGAGGTATAGCAGTTTACCCCATGTATGCTTGATTTTTGTTAAACAGAGGAAACAGGAAACCAGGTACAGTACAGCCAGTACAGGTACAGTAGTGCCTTGGTCAAGTCCTGTAACCCACTGCTCCGGCTGTTTGGGTCTGATTCCCAGCTCTGGAGGCTCCCAAAAGTTCTGGGCACACTCATCAGCTGTACTGACCAATGTCGTCATGTTATTGCTTGTTTACCAAAATTAGGGTGTACAGATGTCCCGATTTTATAGGGACAGTCCCGATTTTGGGGGCTTTTTCTTATGTAGATGTACCCCCCACCCCCATCCTGATTTTTTACACTTGCTATCTGGTCACCCTAACCAAAATAGCCTTCTAACTGGCAAGTATCCCCATGGGCTGCACTATCTCAGGCTGTCAGACATAGTCTCCAAGGATCGCCCTTCTGTTCTGGGGATAAGGATGGCTATGGGCCGCATTGGAGAACTTGGGCCATACTTTGGCCACTCCTGCTTTAAAGCATCCTTTTCTTTCTAGCACTGCCCCCTCATTCATTATGGGCCTTTTAGTTTGGATTTCAGTGAAGCAGCTTGAAAAGCCTTGTCCCTGTGTGGCTCTTGGCAGGCTGAAAAGTAAAGTGCTCTCACTCAGCTTTCACAGAGCTAGGGTGGTGCTGCTTATTGTTAAGCAATGAAAGGGGTGGGCTCAGGTCACATCTGTGAAACGTTAGCAGAGAAGGGAGGCTGGGTGAAAGTAGGTGGCCAGCACAGCATAGCACTTTCCTGGATTTTGCAAGGCCACTGGGGAGATAGGCAGCTATTTGTCTTAGAGCCCCGATAACAGGCTGTCTTGCACTCTGCAGGCTAGCTGGGGGCCGTAAATGCCTCAGCAGACACAGACTCTTTGAATGGCTGGAGATGGAGGCTGATAGGGATTAATCACCCCAGGGGGGCCTTTGAAAGGGAGTTAATTAGCTGTGTTAATGCCTGGAGATAAAGCAGGTTCATGTCTCTTGGCTCTGTCACTCCCAGCACCTGGGGCTTTCCAGGCCGCCATGAAACCACCACCAAAATGATGTTATGAGCGTGGCCGAAGCAAACGCACAGAGAGGCTCTATCTCCTGCTCAAGAATGCAGTTCCTCCGTGTGCAAAGCCCATTAAATTCTGGCTTTCAGTGTGCAGATAAAGTGTGTGCAAGCCAAGTTCAGAGGCAATTACATCCCTGATTTCACCAGGCTATTGTCAGGAGAGTTTAAGGATAGGGTAACGCACAAGCATGGGGCCAAGTGGTGGTCACAAACCACTTCATATGCAGTGCTGCATCAGGAATACTATGGGGCAGCAACACTTCCTTGTGAAGCGGTGGTGCCTGGGGACGAGTAGCTGCCAGCTCCCCCAACACTTACTTTGGAAAGGAGCTAGAAGAGTTTCTGTTTATGTGGATTCCATTAAGTAATCTCCTTCTCCCCATCCCCCTGGTGAATCTTGAAATAGAAAGAGGCCAAGGAGCCCCATCTTGGTCCATCCTGCCTATATAGAGCCAGCAGGGTGCCTCCTCAAAAACCACTCTCTAATATAATGTTCTGCAGTTAAACCACAGGGAGTCTTATCTCAGTTCATCCCCCCATGTGCTGAGACAGCAGTGGCTAGGCCCGATGGGTGCTTCCCCACACCCCACATTCAATGCCCATGATCCGTCTTTGGCTATCTCTTCCCCATGCGGTTGGTAGTGGCAGCTTTGTGCCCTACTGCTGCTGGCATTGCTGCCTTGCTGCGCTGTGTGTGCTGCAGTGTGAGAGGCACTGCGACTCATTGGCGCACACACTCCACAGCAAACAGAAAGCTCAGCACAGAGCCAGCAGTTGGGCGGAGCAGGACACACAGCCCCTGCCACACTGATCGCTTGGGCAGGAGGAGGTGATCAGAGACAACCTGAGCCCAAGATGTTTGGGTTGTTTTCAGACAAGACCTGACACAAACCCAACACTTGTAGTTGGATCATGTTGGGTTTAGGTCAGGTTGCAAGGAACTGCATCTCAACTGGGTCCCCTTTCACTCTCACCAAGAGACTAGTCAAGTGTCACTGATTCTTTTCCCCACACTCCTCCATCTTTAGCAGACTGCATTTTGTGCAAGGAAAGCCAGACTACACCATCTCTACAAGTCTTTCACTGCATTTACCGCTTCCTGTTGCTGAACTCCAGCGAAGGGATATGGAGCTGAACACCCTTATTTGCCCCACTGGTTTTTGTCACAGCCTTTTTTGATGTCCATTAACTTCACAGCTCTTCTCTAGCTGATCCAGTGATCAGTAGCAAATTCTTAGTGTCAACTTACTTCCTTGGGGTTGAGCCATAAAATAACTGTATTCCTCATCCCCAGGATCTCCTGTTTCACTTCCTCCTAAGCCTTCTTTGCACATCAGATACTCATGCCCCTTCCTGTCCTCTCCAATCACTTGTGTACACAGTCTCTGTCCATCAGTAGTTAGCCCCCATTAATTTTCAGTTCTCAGTCATGCCTATGAAGTTGAAATCTGCTCACACATTTCTCCTTTCCTCGTTGTGACTATTAGTTCATATCTGTACAGTATTAGGTCAACTGAAAGTTCGATAGATATGTTAAGAATTATCATCATTCTCTTTCCAAACTTCTTTCCTTTGCCTCCTGCTATGTGAAAAACTGTTTCAGCACTAGTTTCTGAAATGCTGGTACCCAGGATACCCAAACTTTGCCCAACGTTGACGTCTTGCCAGAATCTCAAAGGCTACACCTACCATGCATAAAATCGAGCAAATTTTCTGCTTAGACTGGACCAGACAACCTTATCCTTTAATACAGAGAACCTTATCCTTTAATGCAGCAAAAATTACAGGTCCCAGCATGCAATGCTCCAGCAGCATAGCCATTTGGATCTAAATGGAGAATTGCATGATCAGATACTATGGTGGCCAGAGCTGTCCCTTGGGTATGGCGAATCGGGGCGACCACCCCAGGCCCCGTGCTTTGGGGGGCCCTGAGGACGGGGAGGTGAGGCAGAAGGTGGGTGGGCGAGCAGGGTGAGCAGACAAATGGGGAGGCGAGTGGCTGGCAGGCAGGTGGGTGGGAGGGGCGAGGAGGAGCCCCCCTACCAGAACCTCCCCCTCCCCCCAGCGCCTCCTGCCTGCCGGTGGGCCCTGCGGATCAGCGCCTCCCCCGCCCTCCCAGCACCTACTGCCTGCTGCAGATCCAATGTTTCGCGGCATCAGGAGGCGCTGGCGGGAGGAGCGAGGACACAGAGCGCGCGGTGCAAGGAGCAGAACTGGGTGGGGAAGAGGTGGGGTGGAGCAGAGTGGGGGTGGGAAGAAGCGGGGTGGGGCTTTGGGGGAAGGGGTGGAGTGGGGGCAGGGCCTGGGCGGAGCCAGGGGGACCACCCCCTGGCAGATTAGAAACTCAGTCCCTATGTCACAGGCCCCGCAACCCCCTAGGGACGGCCATGATGGTGGTTATCAGCATCATCACCACCACATGCTCAGAAATCATGAAAGAGGCCTCCAAAATTCAAGAGGTTCATTTAAATATTGTAAGATTTAAAAAAATAATACATATGGGGGCTTGTTATTTGCTTTCTGGTTTTTGAGACTGTAGGGTTCACATTTTCATACTTTTCTTTATGATCATTAATGCCAGGAATTACTTTTTTTTAAAAAAAGCGAGATGAGATTCTCACACGATCACTTTCCTCTAACAGGTGGGGGCTTTGAGAAAAGCATCAAATATCATGAGACTCACAATACAGTCATGAGAATTAGCATCGCTGGCTAAGCTATGGAAATATACATATAACTAGACAGATAGATAATACAGCATGCTGGGACTTGTAGTCTCCTTAGGTATCACCTTTATACTAAAGATAAGGGCAGCAAGGGACCCCATTATAGAACTCTGCTTGCTGCACCCCTGCAATTGGTTCCCTGCTCTTACCACTGTGTGTTTTATTAATCTGGTGTTAGCTGCTTTTCCTTCCACCTCCTAGACTTCATATAGAAACCTCACTCTGCCTCCAACTTTCCAGTCTCCCATATCTGTCTAGCTTCTTTCCCACTACAGCGATTCTCAAACATTTTATAAATGAAATCCATTTGGAAGCCATCATAAATTCTCAGCATTCAATGAAAAATAAGACTGCTCCAATTACACTTGTTACTTGCCTGCTTTTAGACATGGAAACTCATACTTTAAGCAGCTCTTGCGGTTTTTAGGGTCAATGCAGGCTGGGGGTACTACTCATACAGCTCCCACTCAGCTGATCCACTTTTCAACGTACCTGACTGAGGCAGAGCAGGAAGCCAAGTACCACATAGCATGTACCTTATTCTGATCAGATGGCTTCAAATGGAATAAAGAAGACCAATCTGAAGCTCTAGAAAATAAACTAGTGGCATGAGAGCTGCATGAGCACCTGCCAGAGAAACAAAGAGGAACCAAACATGGAAACCTGACTAATTAGCTAACACAGGTTTTGTTCCATCTTGGGAGGGGAAAGGCCTGGTCTGCAATAAAGTGGAGGGTAGGCAGAGCAAGGATGGAGTTTTATTTAGTTTCAAATCAAGGGAAAGAGGGTAACCTTAACCCCAATCACAGTTTTTAATGCAACAAAAATACATTTTGAGGTTACCCACCTCTGAGCTTTGACAATCTCTGCTCAAGAGAGACCCTGCCCTGGAAAGGCAGGGATGCTTCAGGTTGGGAGGGTTGGCTGAGCAGTGTGGAAGGAGTCCAGGACAGGAATGGCCATAGTTGCTGTAGGTCAGGACTGAGGTGCATTGGCAGAGCTGAGTGGAGAAGGAGAACCCCAGACTGGAACAGCAGGGGTTGCAGCCAAGATTGAAGGACTTTGGTAGATTTGCGCAGAGGAAACTTGCATAGCATCTACCTGCACTATGCCTGGCTCTGCCCTGTGCTATCTGTCCCCTCATTTTAATAAGCACCCATTCCAAGTTTTAAATAGAGTGAAAAAACTCTGCAAACTGCATGCTCATCCAGGGCATGAGCTGGTCTCTTTAACTTTCAAAGCTCCTATTTGGGACTGGTCTGCATGCTGTGGGAAGCAATTAGAGAGGCTGCATGCCTTGTTGACCCTGTCAGCAACATTTGCCTTGTTCCCATATCCTGATGGGCTCATCCTATAAGAATCATCTCTATAGTCTAAGCAGTGGCAGGGGAATGTGACTGGATTTATACAGGCAACATAAGATGGATTTGTGCAGGAACCACACAAAGTCCTACAATGGCCAACTCTTCTGTTAGGAAGTGCACAGCTGCACCTGGGCTGGAGCTGCCTTTGAGAATCACCTCCACTAAAGGCATTTAGATTTGCAACAACAGCCTTCCCAGAAGAGACAGCAACAACTCACATTTACAGTAACCTCAGGTAGCTACAGTTAACTAAATGTGTTATTTGCCTCTCCCCTCTTTGACCCCCACATTCTAGCCCAGGGCTGGCTAAAATGCAGCCTGTGGTCAAATGTAGCTACCAGAGCTCTACAAAGCAGCCACCTTCATGTCTAACACAGAGGTGTGACCAACAAATGGCCTAGTCCTGAAGAACCAGAAGAGGAGTTGCATGGTGGGACCTGTAGTCTCTTCAGGCTGCCGTTGCATATTACAGATGAAGATAGCTGCAATCAGCTATGTTATGCAAATTAGCCCTCAGGCTCTCAGCCAACCGCCACTGCCCTTGCTGCCTCTGTTCTAGTGGAGCATGGAAGGCTCTACGGATGCACAGCCTCCTGCATTGGCTCTATAGTTTCAGTTCTAGAATGAGTAAAGTTCTGTTCAGCTTTGCCTTGGGCCTGTTTGCAGTTATACTGTATTGGATTTCTTGGCCTTCACAGAACAACTACAGGCCTGACCCCTGGATACATTTTAAAGCAGTGCCCCAGATTTAAGCTCTCTCTCCTTCAGTCAGTTCCTGGTTTGACCTCAATCCTCACAAACTCTGCTGTTGATAGAGATGATGAGCTGAATTGCATGCGAGCGTCTTTGTTACCTCTGCAGAGGGTGTTCTCTCCTGAACTGGTGGCAACAACACATATCAGTGAAGCAATAGGCAAGTCATGAAGATTGGGTTCTCACAACTTGGAATGAGATACTCTGGAGTGCTGGTGAAAGGTACCAGCTTCATTGACAGCATTGACCTTGAAGGACCTGTGTTCACTGAACAGGGTCAGCAACAGCAGTGCAAGAGAGGTGTGATATAATGGTGTGAACACTGTACTGGGAATCTGAATTATAATCCCCACATTAACATTAAGGAACTCCAAATGGTGCACTAGGGAGGAAAGTAGCATATCATATAAACCATTACGTTAAAATCTAACTGTTTCACCATCAGGTTACAAACTTGTACCCTGGGATTCAGAAAGAGCTGGAACATGAACCCCAGAAGAGAAGGGTCTATAAGAGAAACCCAGACAGAACCTGAACTACAGCACAGTATTGCTGCTACAACACTAGGATAAGATTAACACCTTTCTTCAGATTTCAGAGTGGTAGCCGTGTTAGTCTGTATCAGCAAAAACAACGAGGAGTCCTTGTCGCACAAGGACTCCTCATTACCTTTCTTCAGAGGCATCTAGGAGCCAAGCTTTGTAAACATGAAGCAATACAGCTCAATGAAGAATGGATGTAGGAGAGAACTAGGTGGGATAGCTCAGTGGTTTGAGCATTGGCCTGCTAAACCCAGGGTTGTGAGTTCAATCCTTGAGGGGGCCATTTAGGGATCTGGGCCAAAAATTGGGGATTGGTCCTGCTTTGAGCAGGGGGTTAGACTAGATGACCTCCTGAGGTCCCTTCCAACCCTGACCTTCTGTGAAGAGGAAATAGATATGTAAGTAAAAACCTGAGACAAATGGGCAAATATAGCAGTACAGCCAATGCCAGGCCATTTAAGATGTCTTGAAACTCAACATTAAGAGGTATACTCTCTAGAGCCTCAGAAGAAGAGATTACTGTCCCCAGTGGGAAAGACACAGGGTGAGCAGGGATTACAGCCCTCGAGCATTGTTCAGGATGGTGATCCACAATATTCCTGATCTTTAATAAGAAGGTGCAACATATGGACACTACAGATCTCTACATACACTGTTCCTTTTTTTATTTGAGAGGATAGGCTTATCAAATCAATGGAGACCTATATGCAGAGACAGACATAGGGCTTCTCTACCCAGCACTGGCAAAGCGCACTAGAGGGGTCTGATTTGTAGGGTGCTCTAATGTGTTTCACTCTAACTGCCCCATGTAGACCCAGCTGGTGCACTCTGAAAGGTACCTAGTTTGCGTTGATGTAGTTCTGTTTCAAACAGGAGTACGTTAATGCAAACTACGTACTTTTTAGAACCAGCAGGTCAACACAAGGCAGTCACAGTGCACAGCACATTAGCGTACTTGACAGATCTCACCCCTCTGGTGTGCTTTGCTGGGCCATGTAGACAAGCCCTTGCAGTCTCTTCAGGCTGCACCTCTGGATCATGGCACAAGTAGCAGCACTCCCAATAAAGTTGAATGACAGTTTACTCCTGTTTACACTCACTCAGTACTTCCTGAAACTTACAGAATTTCAGCTGAAATGTCATCATTCTCTGCTCAAAAGTTACATTTTGACAGAGAAAGTCTGAGCACAAAATATATGTATTTGGGCAAAGTCTGGGAAACTATTTACATCCTTGGCACTTCTCAGCTCTGCCAGCCATGAAGGGAGGCTTACACAGATAGCTACTCTAGAAGGGAGATAAAATGGCAAGCCAAAATCCAGGCTTTTGGGGCAACAAGAGCTTTTGACATCAGGACAAGGAAATATCCCACACTGGAATCCTTGGCCCCAGCCAGAAGCATTTAGCAAGCCAGCAAAACACAGGCAGAAATAAAGAGTGAGAAACTGGAAGCAGTTAATGTTTTATAAGGATTACAGTGCATGTTAAATTGGTTAGTCTCTAAGGTGCCACCTAATACAGCAACAAGGAATGTATCTGCAGAGCATGTGGGACTTATAAAGATTCACTCTCCCTTTAAACTATGAACTAGATCCTGGCCAGAGTTTCAGAGACAGAAGATTATCATAAATCCAACCTGCTGGCATCTTTTTAGAGAAAGATTCTGCCAAATGAATCTTCTGGGGGACATTAAAGAAAACAAATAAAGACTGTCCACCAGACTGATGGGATCTGAACTACACCTACACTGTAATATACACATGCATGTAGTCCCTCTTTCTCCTTGTAGTTTGTTTTATCCTGCCAGTGTAACAGATTATTACACACTGCAGCATTTCTACTACAGTTTATCAAAGGAAAGTTTGAACCCAGCCTCTCAAAGATATGAGTTTAGAGTTAATGAGAGCCCATTTAGATAAGGAGAGCAATATAGGGTGGGATGGGAGGTGTGAAATACTTCAAACCCCATAAACTACCCTCTATCGCTAGCAGTGTTATCTGCCGCAGCAGGGCACCAGCTGCTACAGACCCCTTCCTAATCAGAAGAGAATGCAGAGCTCTAGCAGAGGAGAGTGCTGACATAGGGGTCAGGAGAAGTTACCTCTATTAAGGATGTGACAATCCTACTGCAGTTTATATTTAATCAGGAGAATCTTGGCACTGTAAATGTTTAAGATTTCTTGAGCGAGGGTCAAAACACAATATTCCTGTGTGCTGGACAGAGCTCCTTTGAAAATCAATGTGGCTCAACTGAGACCATTATTACAGATAAAAGGCTCCTTCTGAGCATGCCAGCTCCACAGAACTCCTGGGCCTAGTCCACTTCGGATCTGGAAGGCCACTAGGAGGTTATCCCTTTCCTTCCATCCTTTGACTCTAATCTCTTAAAAAAGTCTGTTTACCTGTTGGGATATCATGCTCCAGAGAGTCCAGGAAGTCAATGGATGGGTCCAGGTCAGCCTTTTGCAGGAGTGTTCTGTTCTTCAGGTTAACAGGCTCAGTGAAGTGGAAATAGGAATTTAACTTTTTTGCCTCAGTCAGAGACAGACCTGTAGTATGAACAGTTGGAGATCATTAGCACTATACCTGATCAAATACTCATTATATCAAGATCTCTCTGCTTGTTCATAATCCAGAGTGCACAGCAGAACCACAGCCTCTCTCCAGCTTTGTCCCATGGGCTCCAGAGAAAGATCAGAGACCTGCTGGAAATGGATGACCTCACAGTGTTGGGGGAGATTTTGCAGGCAATGCAAATTTCAGTCCCAGATAAGCAATGGGTGCTGAACAAGACAAATCTCTCTGTGAGCCCTGCAATCAGAGGGAGAATTCCTCTAGCCCTACAACTACCAAATGCTGCTAGACACTCCATGGACCATAGCATAAAGGCAGAGGTTCCCAAGATTGGTTCGCGGCTTGTTCAGGGTAAGCCCCTGGAGGACCACAAGGCGCTTTGTTTACCTGAGCGTCCGCAGGTACGGCTGCTCGCAGCTCCCAGTGGCCGCAGTTCGCCGTTCCTGGGCAATGGGAGCTGCGGGAAGCAGCACGGGCCGGACCACAGCTTCCCGCAGCTCCCATTGGCCAGGAACAGCGAACCATGGCCACTGGGAGCTCCGAGCAGCCGTACCTGCAGATGCTCAGGTAAACAAAGTGTCTCACGGTCTGCCAGGGGCTTACCCTGAACAAGCCACGAACCAAGTTTGGGAACCCCTGCATAAAGGAAACTCTATGCTCAGTAACTTTAGAGACTCAGAGCCAAATCAAATCCATTGGTGATTTGGAGTCCTTCTCCTCCCATCTCTCAGAATTATGCACTCTGTATAAGTGATTTTGTTAACTCTGTTAACAGTTCCATAAGATGAACCAAAATGGATTCAGCAGTAGTGGATTCACTAGTCTCTGTTCACCAAGTCAACGGAGAGGAACAAGCCAGGAACCAGAATACCAGCTAAAAGGAGAAAGTAAACCTCTCTTACTGCTTTTGTATTCAAAGTACAGACATGCATCTGAATCCTGATATAGATTATGTGGATTTACCTTCAAAATTCCTGTTTTCATGGACAGGGCCAAGCGGGGTCTTCACAAATGCACCCCGTGGGATGATACCCACTGCCTTATCTATCTGATCTATCGTAGCTACAAGACGGATTTCCTCCTTGATCATGGGCTTTAAAGAAAAATAAACAAATATTAAATCACAGCTTTCATTGTTTCTTTTATTGGAAATAAACTCAGGGTGCATGTAGGAACCACAATACAGTCATCATCTTGAGTTTGATGTGATTATGAGAATGATCACACCTCACATATTCTTAGTGAAACAGTATAACATGGAACATTGTTAAGAGTAGACATGTCAAACCCACTGGGGCAGTAGCTATTATTCCTTCCCTCTGGATTAACCCAGACATAACTGAGATCCGAATTTGGCCATTTGATTATAAGCAATAGCAATTGTGTGTTCAGTTTCTATATAAAGTATCAGGCACAGTTATGAGACAAGATGCCAATGTTAAATAATGCTACATTAAAA
This sequence comes from Lepidochelys olivacea, assembly GCF_965140295.1. Lineage (NCBI taxonomy): Eukaryota > Metazoa > Chordata > Testudines > Cheloniidae > Lepidochelys > Lepidochelys olivacea. The sequence goes on along the minus strand of NC_140413.1, from coordinate 148,849,488 downwards.
TATCTGAAATTAATCCAATTAATTCATATAAACAGAAAGAAGAAGTGAGGATGTTTCCAAGCCATTTATAACTCCAAAGTTGGCTGAAGTGGTCAATGAAAGTTGCTGCTGTTCCATAGAGACAGAAATCAGGGAAATGCATGTTCATCCCAATATGAACAGGGATTTCCTTAAAGGAGATGTGAGCTATGTTGAGCTCCTGTTGAGACTGAAATACTACTATCCCTCTTCTTCTAAGGCAACAGTACCCAATATTTTGGAGGCACCAGTTAGCACTGCCTGCTTCTCTGCAACTCCTCCCATTCAGTGGCACCCACTCAAACATGTATTGGTTATGAATGATGGGATCCTCGCAAGTGTAACACTTTGTACTCCCTTGATGATTAAAGCATTCACAGCTGGTTGGGAAGGGCAGCAGACTGGGAACCGGTATAGGTTTATTACCAGGAAGAAGTATCAATTTCAAGTTTGTTCAGTTCAAGCTGGGAACAACTGTGTCAGGGGACATCTTAGAAGACAGGTCTGGAAAATGGCCTGTTGTACTTACCCCACCTTCCTCCTCATATATTCTCTCATTCTCTTCCCCCTTCTTCTCAGTGGGATCATACTCATAAGATGGATCCCCCTGGAAACGGCCCTTTAGCCCTGCAGTCTGTGTGATCATTTCCTCAGTAGCTGGTGGCAGAAGACTCCACTCCACACAGTTCAAGCTGTCAGCCACACAAACACAACAAAGGGCAATGCTTATTGAAACACAGGGACCCTCCTTTTCAGATGTAATGCAGCCCACTGGGAACCTTGCAAGAACCATTGGAGAAACAGGTAACATGCAGAGAGACTCAATGGTGTGCATTGATAGAAACTGATTGCCTTCTTAAAGCAAGGATGGAAGCTGCTGTTCAATACTACATTGTACAGCCAGCATCACACAGACATTTTTAAAAGTCTTGTGGTTAAAGAACTAGGAGGTCTGGGTTCTATTCCGAGCTCTGCCACAGACTTCTCTGTGTGAACTTAAAGGTATGTCTACACTGCAATAAAAGACCCACCTAGGGTGACCAGATAGCAAGTGTAAAAAAATTGGGACGGGGGTGGGGGTAATAGGAGCCTATATAAGAAAAAGCCCCCAATATCAGGACTGTCCCTATAAAATTGGGACATCTGGTCACCCTAGACTCACCACAGCCCAAGTCCCGTGAGTCTAAGTTAACTGACCCAAGCCAGATATGGCTGTGCCATGGGTCTTTCATCACAGTGTAGACGTACTCTTAGGCAAGCTTCCATACTTTTCTGTGTCTCAGTTCCTTCTCTGTAAAATCCCCTTCCCATAGGGAAATTGTGCAGAGAAAACCATAAAGGATTTGTAGGGTGCTCAGATGTTATGGTGATGAGCACCATAAAACACCATAATAAAGTCTTGTCACAATAAGAGGCAAAAACAGAAACCAGCTTGTCCCCGCCTGCAGCCCCTCTCAGCTGCAGAAGTAACTCTTCGGCCCAGGCTACCCCGCAACCCGTTGCTGTGTCCTGCATGGACAAATCCTGGAAAGAAGGTGCCCCTCCAGGGACTATATGGATAGTTCCTGGACAGTCTGCCCTCCCCCCTGTATGGACAGCTCCTGAGTCCAGCCTCCCATGTCCCCATCACCTGCATGGATAGTTCCTGAGCCCTGCCTGCCCTCCCAACACCTCTCTATGGGCTGTTCCCGGATCCAGCCTCCCCCCGACCTGTATGAACAGCTCCTGCCCCTCCCCCCCACACACACCTGTAGAGGCGGCTCCTGGGCCCGGCGCGGTCTCCCCCCAGCCCCTCGGCGATGTAATAGGGCCCGTGGATGCCTTGGATGCGGCCCCAGAACCGGACCTGCTCGAAGCGATAGTCCCGGCGCAGCAGCAGCAGCGAGGCCCGCAGCGCCGCCCGCTTCTCCGAGCTCAGCCCCGCGCCGCCCCCGGCCACCAGGTCCAGCGCGTAGGTCAGCGACCCGGCGTCCATGTCGGGGCTCCCGGGGGGCGGGTGGTGCCGGCTGCGCAGGAAGCCGCGTCCCGTTACCTGGCAACCGCCTCCATGGAAACGCGTCTCTCGAAGCGGGCGGAGTCGAGCCGTTGCTGCGGCTCGGAGGTCGGAGGGCACAGGGTGCTGGGGTCAGAGGTCACGGGCGGGCAGAATTTGAACTTCCCTTGTTAACTCTTTACTTCGGGACGGGGGGGGGGGAGGAGTTCTCAATTTTCGGTCAAAACTGAAAATTAATCAAATTCAGTCACATGGAAACAGTGCAGAGGCAGATGGTGGCACCATGGCAACAGCAAGACCCATGATGCCATGGCAACCACAACACCTATGATGACATGGCAACAGCAACACACATGGGACTAAAGGACACCTGGGCAATGGCAACACCAGATCAATTGCAGTCCCAGTTTCTCCCCAGCATAGCTGACCTGAAGAAACACATACAGGACATAATGTGGCTTCCCTCCTTCACCTCGGCCAGGGGCAGCCCCCTTAGAGCCTGTCCCACCCAGTCCTGACACCCCTCTGCCCCGGCCTTCCCACTTGGCGAGAGAGCGTTGGGGTGGGAATGGGCATTGCCACACAGTGAATTGCACTGAGGACGGCCTCTGTCACTGGGGGGAGGGATAGCTCACTGGTTTGAGCATTGGCCTGCTAAACCCAGCGCTGTGAGTTCAATCTTTGAGGGGGCCATTTAGGGGGGGAAATTGGATGATTTAGTTGGGGATTGGTCCTGCTTTGAGCAGGAGGTTGGACTAGATGACCTCCTGAGGTCTCTTCCAACCCTGATATTCTGTGATACACCAGGGTCGTCATCCTGGCACAAGGGACAAAATGGCCAATCTGCTTAGTAGCACTGACAAGCATGACTGGCCTGGGCAGGTTCTCAGGCAAGGGCAGGAGTCCAAGATCCCAAAGGATGGCAAGGGGCTGGGGAGCACTCAGAGAGCCTGAGGGGATCAATGTGTATTTGGGTAGCTATCTCAAGGGCTCCTAAGCACTGGCTATACTAGCACCCTCTTGTCTTGTGTGGGGTGAATCCTTGATTCCACTGGCAGGACTAGAATTCCCTCTGCAGCCTCAGCACCCTCTCCCCCCCCCCCCCCCCCATTAACAGACAGGGAGTGAATGCTACCAGGAGATCCAGTGAGAGGAGAAATCCAGGCACCTGTAATCACCTGTAATCAGGGCAGTTTTAAGAGGCAGTCCTGTGCTTCTCCTGTAGCTCCACCTTGTGATGGAGGAGAGAGCAAGGATTGTAAGAGAGTTTGGAGATGGCAGCCTGGCCAAACAGACCCCTGTGTGCTGTTCCTGTGTAAAGTGGAGCACTCCCTGAGCAATTGGGGACAAGCAGTCTCTTAAGAAGGTGGTTGGAGTAGGTTGTGCTGCATGGATACACGTCAGATCTCCTCAGGAGGCCGTACACCCTCAAGGTAAGTCTGTGAACCTGCAAGATAGCTAACTGTTGTATGTCTCTTGTTTGGCGTGCCATCCTGCTTCCTCCCCATTTCCAAAAAAAAACCCCATAAATCCCACCCCCCTCTGGTATCATTTCTACTGATGTTATTGTTGTTTATCTAGTGTATTATGGCAACATTTGAAGGCAGCAATCAGAATTGGGTCCCCATTGTGTTGGGCACTCTGCAGACAGAGGAAACAGTTCTTGCCCCATAGTGCTTACATTGTAGTTTTAAGGCAAGATGCAGAGAATGAAAGATGAGGGCAAAGGTAATCAGATCCAGTGGTTCTGATTGATGAGTCCACAGCTGTAATGTCCACAGCTTGACAGCTCTAAGTCACTTCAAGATTTTTTAATTATATATAAAAATTCCTTATCAAATCTAACTTCCTGGGTTCTTTGCACATTTTCCCCTCACACTCACATCTGGGGAAAAAAGTGATCCAGGGATTGTGCCTATAACTTTTATGTTTGGTTGGTCTCCCCCTTCTATATAAATAAACTATTCGCAGTTGTCCCTCTACCAAGCATTATTAAATTTAGTGTTAGCTCTGGGATACGCTTTCTGAGAGGCACAGCACAGAATCTGGTCTATTATTTTTAGTTAATTCTGGTGAAAGGAGTCAGATTGCTAACCCTGGAGACAGCCTCTATTTAACCTCAGATCATCACAGACACTAGCAACTCAAGTTTTCCACATACATTGTCGCCTACCTCATTGTACCTCATTCCGATCAGGAGAGATTACCTGTAGGTGTAAGAGGGGAGTTCAGTCTCCATAGTCCATTTAGTCTTTGGTTTCTATGCTGAGACTGCCAGCTACACCCATTGTTATAGTGATTTTTATGATATGGACACCTGTCCACTAGGAACTGGACTGAGACCTCCAACTCAGTTCACCTAGGTCAGCCAGCCACCCTAATGTGGTAATGACTTTCTATCACTATCATCCACAGTTGGATTCAAACCAGATGCCAACAGCTGAAAGGCTCTTTATCCCATTACTGATCCCCTAAGCCACCCAGTCTCCAGTCTCTGCCTGTCTTGACTGAAGATTATCGAAAAGGAAATCTATAGCTTAAGGAAATTCTTCCAGGTTCAATAAAGCCTGGTGGGTAACTGTACTCTGCCTTGCTTTGTCCTGACCCCAATTACTAAACACTGATAAGGATCGGGAAGTAAGTGGCTGTATTATTTAACAAATGAAAGGTCAAAAGCACTGCCATTCAGCAAGGTCAAAGGTTACCATCACTGTTATTAAACAATTTGAAAGCAACCTCTCCCATCAGTGGCTGTTCCAGGATAAAGCAGCAAGCCCATGAGGAGCCAGGCAGGCTGGGGAAAACAAAGCACCGACGCCAGATATAGTTCAGTCCAACACTTGGTTGTGGGCTTCATTTCTAATACCTTCTTCAAAAAGGGAAAGTCAAGTGTTCCAGGAACACACACGGACCTGTTGTCAGTGCAGCTAGCTCTCTTGCCCCTACCCCAAAGAGATTTCAGATCCTACCACAAGTTAATAGGATGGCTGTCCTGTTAGAGTTACCATTCATTGGGTGAGATATTAAACTGAGGTCCCTTCCACCCATCTCTGGTGGGACATTGAATATCCTATGGCTGTTTTCAAAAAGAGTTCAAGGAAAACTTCAGTATCAGGGTCAAACATTTCCTCTTTGATTAGACCAGTTCTAATGCTGGAGGCTGTGTGCAGGCTACTGCTGGATGCAGAATAGCCACTGCAAGCTTTACACTATTAGTACTACTTGACTTCGTAAAGTGCTTTGAGATACCTTGGATGTTAAAGGTGTTGTAGAAAAACAGTTTCTCTTCCATGGTGTTTACTTAGGGCTTCACAACTCAAGAGGAAAGAACAGATGTTGATCCATTAACTACCTCATGGGAACCAGTAGGAGATATCATATTAATAGTGGCCTGGTCAATGTCTCCTTACCTCCTGGAATAGATGTGACAGAGTCTCAGGCCTTCTCTGCCCTTTGCTAAGGGGACAGATACACACTCCCCAGCCAAGGAAAATCTACTCAGATCCGGTGACCAACAAGACAGCCCTCCAGAGATCTAGAAGGGCCAAGAGGAAATATTGGCAAATCAGGAAACAGCAGGCCAGTTAAGAAAGGCAGAGCTGGGTGAGACTGGAACAGACAGGGCTGGCTCTACCTTTTTTGCCGCCCCAAGCAGCGAAGAAGAAGGAAAAAAAAGCGGCTGCCAAAGAAGAAAAAATGAAAAAGCTGCCACCGAAGGACTGCCGAGGAAGGAGTGCCGCCCCAAGAACAGCCGAAGTGCCGCCCCCTTCTGATTTGCCACCCCAGGCACCAGCTTCCTTAGCTGGTGCCTAGAGCTGGCCCTGGGAACAGACCAAATCAGTGGTTCCCAAACTTTAACAGCCCGTGAACCCCTTTCACTAAATTGTGAAATCTCATGAACCCCCTCCTAAAAATGAATATTTCCAGGGATTTAAGTTTAAATTTCCTCCGCACGCTGCACTCCGCGGGGCTTCTGCTGCTGGACCCCGTTGACCGCCCCGGTCAACTGAGCTCCACTGAGCTCAGGCTGCAGGTCCCGCTGACCACCAGGGCTCAGGCTGCCAGCCCCAACTGCCCGGCCCTGCTCTCCCTGGGGCTCGGGCTGCCAGCCCCCTGCTGAGTGCTGGGGTTCGGGCAGCCGGCTCCCCCACTGACGGGGGCAGGGCTTGGGCTGCCAGCCCCAACTGACCGGCCCTGCTCTCCCTGGGGCTCGGGTTGTCTGTCCTGCAACCGGATCCCACCTGCTGCCTCCAATGCCCGGGGTCCTCTGGCCGCCATTAGTGACATTTTCCAGTGAACCCCGTGTACCCCCACAAACCCCAGTTTGGGAACCACTGGACTAGATAGATGTTCCTCAGGGAGAACACAAAACACAGGCCCTGGCACTTGCCCTAAGCACTGCAACTAAGTGTTTATATTTTGAAAAGGTTTTTTCTCTTTGTTTAAAGGTACATACAGCGAAATCCTGTGTTGCTATTTTGTTACATGACTGATAAGGGACTGATGCCATGCTTTTGGCACAGACTTATGGCACACACAGGGGGGCAAACTTTACAGACTCAGGCAGGGAGTTGTTGGAATGCCATGTATGGCCTGGAAGGGGACACTGCAGAGCAGCCAGGGCTACCACAGTAGCCCATGAAAGCCTGCTCTGAAGTAGTTGCCATGGGATAAATTCAGCACAGTTCAGTGTTTCCAGCAGTCCATCACTACTCTCAGATTATACTATTAACAGAGGCGGGATCAGTATCATTGGCATGCCCTGGGTTATTTCCTGGTGCTGTGAGACAAGACAGAAACTGGGCTTGGTGGAGAGAGATGCAGGCAGAGGTTACTCATTCCTACAGTGTAAGGCCAGACCTTTCTCATGGCTGTCTCAGGAATCCAGCACTGTCATGGTTTTAAAAAACATCCATGACTTTGAGGGATTTTTGTGCATAAGTGAGCACTGGAGAGGGTGGATGGGGCTGTGAATGTTAGTAAGCAGGACAGAAGGGTGCATAGTTTAACAGGGGTGTTGGATGAATAAGGGGGTTCATGATGGGATAACGTGGGAGGAGTTTGTAGATGATAAACAATTGCACAAACTTCATCAAGAGCTTCAAAGCAAAATCCTGAGCTCCACTGAAGGTGAACAGGGAACTGGAGCTCAGTGACAGCACTGTAGTGACAGAAAGGACCAGAGATGTCCCTTCTTCTCACAGCACAGGTGCTCTGCTCTGGCCTGGGGTTTGCACTAAACACAAGTTACTTTGAGTGCAGAGTATTGCCAGAGACTGGCAGTTTCTTTTGACTCTTTCCATGACTGTTGCCGTTTTCACTGTTTCTGTGAAAATTTCAGGAACCTTCCATCCATTTAAGTTTCCTCATAGATGAGACCCAAGGCAGTTCAGTAATCTGTTTCTAAAGTTGAAAAGATCTGGTGGAAAGGAAGGGGTGAGAAATTCAAAGTGCTCCAGAGTCTGGGATTCATCCCACATGTTTCACATCTGGAATCCCCCTAGTAGCATTTTCTGTAACAAGATAGGAAGAAACCAGGCCAGTAGGTCACGATGGGAACAGCTGTGCTGAGATAGAGCAAATCTGTGGGATAACTGTGGCCAGCTTTCCCTGGAGACTCTCTTTGGCATGATCTTGAGTAAAAAATGTGCCCGGACAGCATGGTTATCCTGCCCTAGTCAGGGAGAAGACAGGCACCAGGCCCAAAGAGCTGTCTTCATTATATCAGTTAGTTACATACAGTTTTCTGTCTTTTGGCTGCATTCCACATTTTTCAGCACTTCTGCAGTAGTGTTCTTCTTCCTGCCTCCTGGAAGAAGGAAGAAGAAATTAGGTGAAAAGAGGAAAGGTGCAGAATTTATCAAAGTGCCAGTGTGTTGTTTATATCGTCCTGCAGTGAGCATCACATGAACAGGGCAGCAGCCATTCTCCTGCCAACAGATTCTGTACAGACCCCTTCCTTTGTGCTCTCCATGCACCCAGATCAGTAAGATGTAGGCTTCTGTGGGACTCAGTACCCACCACACTGCCAATCAAGCTGCCCACCGTATGATAGAAAGTGTGTTGTTAAAGTGCTTCAAGAGGGGTAAATATCACAAAGAGTCCCTTTTATGGAATGACACTCACAACTCCGTAGTTAAGGTGGTGGGAGGCTTCAATGTCTGTATTTATTTCTTTATTTATTTATCTGACACATTTCTAAGGAGCCCATCGCCCTAGTATCTTGGCACCTTTAATAGATATAATTTGAGAAAATACATTTTTTCTTAAATTAGGGAATAATTTCTCTGTTTTTCCCTCATGACATCCAACACTACTGCCTGAAAGGATATTAGAATCAAAAGAGAAGCAGCCAGAGGGAATCCATAGTAAAGAGATGCATCTTCCATCATGCCCTAACAGTGGCAAGATATGAGCTTTGATAGATTTCTGTGGGGAGCGAATTCCTGATTGAACAGCCTGCTGCCAATAATGTCTGACCCCCACAAATTCAACCCTGGGGACTGAACAACATCCAGATCATCTGTGTGGGCTGCAACTGCTGCAGTGGGATGCAGAAGTGGTCTATAAGATTGCCAGAGTCCTGGTCCATTTAGGGCTTTAAAGGTCTTGACCAAGGCCATGAATTGCATCCAGAAGAGAATTGACAGCCAATGGAAAGCATAGCACTGGTCCTACATGGTCTCATCAGCCTGTCCTAGAGAAAGCAGGCCAACACATTCTATAGCTTCCAGTTGGCACCAGGTAGAACACATTGTAATAGTTTAGCATGGAAGTGACAAAAGTCTGGATGAGCATTGCTAGACTCACAGCTAAAAGGAGTACTCCTCATTCTTTTAGCTAAAAGGAAAGCACACACTTGTTTGGCCAGCTGAAGATGACAAGGGCATTTCTGGCCTGCTATTGGAGAATCCAGAGCAGAAATGAGTCCACAAAGATGCTGGGATCACAGGGCAAATTCCATTAACTCAAAGTGAAGTGACACTTCCTCACAACCTATCCTGAAGGACGATCCCTCACTCTCACAGATCTTGGGAGACAGGCCAGTCCTCGCTTACAGACAGCTCCACAACCTGAAGCAAATACTCACCAGCAACCACACACTACACAACAAAAACACTAACCCAGGAACTTATCCTTGCAACAAAGCCCATTGCCAACTCTGTCCACATATCTGTTCAAGGGACACCATCATAGGACCTAATCACATCAGCCACACCATCAGGGGCTCGTCCACCTGTACATCTACCAATGTGATATATGCCACCATGTGCCAGCAATGCCCCTCTGCCATGTACATTGGCCAAGTTGCTACACAAAAGAATAAATGGACACAAATCAGATGTCAAGAATTATAACATTCAAAAACCAGTCGGAGAACACTTCACCCTCCCTGGACACTCAATTACAGACCTAAAAGTCGCAATTCTTCAACAAAAAAACTTCAAAAACAGATTCAAACAAGAAACTGCAGAACTGGAATTAATTTGCAAATTGGACACCATTAAATTAGGCTTGAATAAAGACTGGGAGTGGATGAGTCATGACACAAACTAAAAACTATTTCCCCATGCTAATTTTTCCCTCACTGTTGCTCGCACCGTCTTGTCAACTGTTTAAAATGGGCCATCCTGATTATCACTACAAAAGTTTTTTTTTCTCCTCCTGATAATAGCCCACCTTAATTGATTAGTCTAGTTAGAGTTGGTATGGCAACCCCCATTTTTTCATATTCTCTGTATGTGTGTGTATATATTCATGCATCTGATGAAGTGGGTTTTAGCCCACAAAAGCTTATGCACAAATAAATTTGTTAGTCTCTAAGGTGCCACAAGTACTCCTCGTTCTTTTTCCTCAGAATACTTCTTCTAGCTAGCTTTGCTTCTTATCTAGAACGAACCTTATCCATCTAGTTATAGCCACGTTACTACCTCAGCCAGAGGAGGCACAAGAAAAGGAGAAAAATGGCATTGTCTGGGTTTATTTTCTACTCTAAATCCTGATTTGACACCCTTCATCTTTCTCAGGAAAACTCTTTCTAACCTGAAACTTCTGCTCAGTCTCAGATACCAGATTATAAAAGTTTAGTAGGCACTGGAACTAAGAGTCAAAGGGGGATCTGAGCCATCAGTCTGCACTGCCCTCCTGGTTAAGTGTTTGTGTCTCACTGTGGGAGCATTGACCGTCTGGCAATATGTCTCACCCCATGTTGTGGTCATTCACCCTTAGTAACCATTCTGGGTTTCTGTGGTTCCCCTGTTGTCACCAAATGCCTCATAACAACATGTTCAAACAACCCAGCTGTCTCATGCTGTGTGGCTTCTTCTGTCCCTGTTCCAATGGTACAGTCAATTCAGGTTGTTTACAGGAAGAAAGGGATGGATATTCATTGCTTTCTGTACCACATCTGCTGATGAGCCCATTCCCCCTCATTTCCCTTATACATATATACACACAGACACTGCATAGGCCTTCCTCCATGTAGCTTTAAATTTGCATTAACAGAAGGGGTATCCTTGTTGTTGCAGTGGAAGGGGGGGAAATGCTTTCTCTGGTTCTAGAGAAAGTTTTGCCCTTCTGAAATCCCCAGTGTCTCCTCTGCTCAGAGCTGGGCTGTGACTGAAGAAACCTGAGATGGGCCAGGAGAGAGAACAGCAGTCTGCCTAAACTGTTTGAAGAGTTAATACTCTTTCCAAATGCTGGCACCTGGGAATCCCTTAATGACTTAGACGGTGCTTTGGGCAGACTGAATATCTCCTTTCAGCAACAAAGGCCCTCAAAATATTATTTATTTATCTGACTTAAATTCTTAAACTATTCCATTGCTGTGTCCCACCTCCTGCCTTTCTACTGGACATAATGAGACCAAATTCTGCTCTCAGTGATGCTGGTTTTATACCTGTGTAATTTATGTCCATTGATTTTAATGGAGATAGATTTACATCTGGTTTTCTGAGAGCAGAATTTATCCCAGGCTGTATCCTATATAATGAAAGCCTAAACCATCACGCTCCCCACTCAGGAGGGTATTGTATATGAAATATTTAAAACATTTAATGGATTTATGCCCCCTGCATAGCTATTGAAAATATAAGTAAGCACTTGTAGCTGGGAGAGGGATGTCATTTAGAGGAATGATGGACCACCCTGCTGTGTTTTATATCGTGTGTTGAGAAATTGTGTTAATCAAGTGAGCTTTTATTGGCAGCACTCTGTTTAGTTGCATTTTTGTTTCTCTTTAGTTTAGAGACTCCCACTGGTACCAGAGTGGGACATAGGCCGAGGTTTCATGGGTATAAACGAAGCCTCACTCCATCTTTTTAATACCCAGTTCTAGACTTTATAATCCTCTGAAAATTATTTCCTGCCTCTCTCCTTCCCTCCTCGACTTGTCTGTCCTTGTCTGAATACCTCTCAAGTCCACGTTAACCCCATAAAGCACTGATCTGTAGGAACTCCCCAAGCCCCCCTTTCCTGGTTTGATACATTTTCCTATTCCACAGTCTCTAAAAGATTGAAAAAAGTTACAGCAAAAAAATAGGCAAGCAAATGCTGCCCCTTCAGAGATCTCCTCAGCCCTGGGGAACCTGGCTTACAGCTGTCTCTCATCATGTGAGACGTCTCTCACTGTGTGTTTGTACAGCACCTAGCACAATGGGATCCCAATCTCAGTGGGAGCCTCTGGACACTGCTGGAATACAAGTAATACATTATATATAATAATTAATGACTGAATACAGCTTTGCTTCTGGAGACTCCTCTCTGGTGCACCTCACTTCTTCCCCTCTACCTGCTCCACCCTCAAAGTGCAGTGACTCTACTAGTATCCAAGAAGTCACTCCAGATTTCAGTTGTGAACGTTTTCTGGTGACAGTAACAGACTCCCCTCCCACAAACCCCCAAATTCAGATTGGCCCTGCAGCGGCACAACATGCTGCCACTAAACAACTGGCTTGGCCCTATATGCTGCATTCTTATAGCTTTGCACAGCAACTCTAGGGCTGTTAAATTTGTCATATAATTTTTGGGACATATGCCCCTCCTGATAGACTGCAAGCAAATAGTGCAATAGATTTACCCTATGATGGGCTGTGGCATCTATGACAAGTAACTCATGTTACCAGCATATAAAGACCTGAAGCATGAGGACTAAGTCAGGAACAATGCTCCTGCATTGAGGTACCGCTCTCACAGTCACCACTGTCTTTCAGAGTCATGGGTTTGACATTTCTTTGGTGTGGGCCTTACTTCTGGCTGCATGGGAGCCTGTCTCAGCACAGAACTCCAGTAAGGTCTCTGGAGCTGCTGCGCTGATTGATTTGGAGTTTCCATGTCTCCATGTTTGCAAAAACCAGCCGATTTGATTTCAAAATGTGGAACCACTTAGTGTTTCCTTTTCATTTGACCCTGGCTTTACATCCACTCCAGTTAACCCAGTATCACATTTTGCAGCATGAGACCATTTATCTTTGGAGTAATAGGATGCACATGGGGTGAAACCCTGATCCTATTGAAATCAGTGGCAATACCTCCCGCCGCAATTGACTTCAGTGGAGCCAGAATTTCACCCATAGTGTGGAAACATGGGTCCTCAGGGTGATGGAACAAAATCAGCAAAATGGGCTGTAAGGCAGTTACGATAAGGCAGATACCTTGTGTCTCATGGAGAGACAGGAGAACAAGCCCATAGATAGGTGGAAGAGCTCATGGATAGTGTGAGAAAGTTACAGTGGCCATGTGATATGAAAAAGAGCTGGCAGGTGGATTCACCTCAGGATGGCAAGGGCATAAAATGTGGCTGTGGTAACTATGAGTACCATCCTTGCAGAGAGACCTTGATGCCTTTCATCATTACTGATCCACACAGACATGAAGGGGGGGCCTGTCTGCCAGGTTACTTCCTGTGAGAACACAGCATGGTGCAGGGCACTTGTGGTTACAATTGAATAACAATTCCATAGTCCATTGAGCTGATTGCTCAAGCCAGTGGTAACCTTGGCTGACGACTAGATACCTCTGTATGCCCTATAATTCCTGACTGGTAAACATTCCTAGATTTCCTACCCTGCTGAGCAGCTGCCTCATCTATGTAAGAATGCCAAACCGGTAATTCCTGCCAAACATTAGAAATCTGGTTTTGGACGGGGTGGTTTGCAAGAGATCTTAGCTTTTGGTATAATGCAGTATTAAAAAGCACCCTCTTGGGTGCTATAAACAAATAATAATGTTGTCATCCCCCCTCCCCCCCCTTGGTTTTAGACTGAGTGATTCAATCCAGTAAAACCCTAAGGAAGGAGGGGCAGTTACTATTTCACATTTGAAGAATGTTTGATTTTTTTTTATCTATCTTTTCTTGAAAGCTCATTATATTTTTGCAGGGTTTTTGACCCTCTAGAATACATCTGGGCTAGATAGAGAGCTCGCTCGCTCGCGCTCTCTTTCTCTCAGTCTCTGGGGAGGGTGAACAGCTGTATACTATGTATGAGGGACAATTTATGTGGACTGAATGTTTCATTGTTATGGAGGTTGGATCATAATTAAAGGGACTAGAGGAGGTGGTGGAGGCAAAAGTCCTGTGAACCAGGAGAGCAGGGAATTTCTGAGTATGGAAGATTTGAGCTATCTCAGATCGGGAAAGCTTGGTAGACACTGCCCTCTTTGTACCACAAACAAGACTGCAGCTTCTGTACCTTCATTGCTAATCTTGCTTGACAGAGACGCTGAGGAGATGCCAGCAGTACAGCCTTGCCTCTTCAAGCTAATCTTGGTGAATTTGGAAATCATGTGCAAGTCAGGGGTCCTAACAGCCACAAGACAGAGCACAGCAAACATTTATTCAGGGGTCTTTGTGCTCATTCTGGGAACTCTTGCAAACATGAGCACAGGAGGAGCCCTTGTGCCTCTGCAAACATCGGTGTAAGGTGCTCTCACCTTCCACAAGATCATTAGAATTACACCCACTTTAAGCTCTATTTCCTTTGAGGTAGGTAGCCTCGGGAATTGGGAGCCCCTCTGGTTATACAAGCCTATGGAATGCCCTGAACATGTAGATTTAGTGAGCCCCTCATTCAGTGACCCTTTCCCTTCAGAAACATTTCTGTGCACACATGAACTTCGTCACTGGAATCACTATCACAAGACTTCCTCCTCCTCCTCCTCAAAGAACCACTCTTGTAGCTGCATTGGAGCCCCCTCTGCCTTCCCTCTGAGTCATAGAGAAGGGGGCAAGAAGGGCACAGTTGGCTTTCAGTACATTTCTTGCAGTGTCACCTCAGTAACAGGAATCACCAAGGGAACAGAGAACAGAGATGTCGGATGCTGACAGGAGAGTTTTCATATGTTGGAGAAGAAGCTGCGATGGGTTCTATGCTTGGAAATTAACATAGGTTATGCCTGCCCTGGCTGGAGCAGAGCTTGATGAGACACCTGTTTTCATGGAGGAGTCTGGAGACAAGTATGGGCTGACTGAGCACATTCAACAATGAGGAATCATGCAGCTGCTCTGCCTGGCTTATGCACATAGGTGCCTCAAAGGTCCAGAGACCCTCTTGGTTCCAGGAACTAGTTGAAGAGGCAGCCAGGAGGAGCAATGAAAATACAAACTAAATAATCAGGAAAAGAAACAAACTGTGCTGAGTGGCAGCTGGTCTTCAACGGGTGAGCTGTGTAAATACCACAGGGGTCTTGTGAATAGGCCCTGGGAATCCAGTCCCTGGAGAGGTACTCAGTTGGGTCAGAACATTGTTCCTCACAGGAGGTATGTTTACTGTTGCACAGCGCCGGGTGTCTGCTGTAAAAACATTCCACTGCTGATCTCCAATATACACTGACCGTTCAGCCAAAAGATGTTTCCTCCCTGTGTCTGTGCACATCTGTCTGTCTGCGCACATCTGTCTGTGCCAGAGAAAAGAAAGTGTTCCAAATGGATCCTGCACTGGAAATACTCTGCTCAGACCCCAGACAGGGGTGCACTCCAGCCCCACTCTGGTCATGGAAAGGCCCAGGACAAAATAATGAGATTTTCCATTTTGTCACGATTTCACATGCTTGGTACTTGTATGGTGCTGCCCTTGTACCCACATGCTGTTACACTGGAAGTTATTTGGGGCAAAAACCTGTTACTTGGCACATTTCTCCTATGGTGCAGCACCAGGTACACTGAAAATGCGATACAGATAATATCAGATCCCAGAATCCTCTGAGGAAGCAAGATATAAGGACCTGCCAGTGTGGGTTGCCTCCAGAAGAGGCAAGGAGCTTGCCAGCTCCATGAGGTCTAAGTTCCTAGTGATATCACTGCTCCTGAATGATGGTGTACGAACAGTCATTCAGTGAGTAACCAACCAAAGGTATCACCAGTCAGCACCTCTGATTAATGTTCCTCCTTTCTGTCCATTCTGCTTTCTATCTATATCCTTTGTCTTCCTCTTTTTCTTCTTCCCTTGTCTCTCTCTGATCCCTCCCGCCTTTCAGTTCTGTGGTAATGTGCCTCATTATGCTTACTCCCTATAACCCTTTTCTGCTGGCAGATTTGCCATAGCAGGAAGCCCACAGCCACTTTGGCACTGGCTTCTATACAGGATCCAATAACCATAGCAGAAGAGTTGGTCTCAGCCTGGAACCAAAGGCACTGGAGGTTTCTATACAGGGTCCTGGAGAGATGCCACGGTGCAGAGAGAACAGAGGGAGAGTAACAACTGAGACCTTTTAGCATGAATCAGGTTTCCTTGTAGAAACCAGATTTGTGTCAGAAAACTGATATTTTAACAAGTGGCACTTTGGTGGCTTCCAATTCTGCTCCTTATGTCTTGTAGCTGCAGTGGCATTGTGACATTTGAACACACACTGGCTACGCCATTGTGCCCCACCCCACTTGTAGTGGCTCCATATATGCCCTCCTGTCCCCAAACTGTAGATCTGCCATCATCCACAGTTTGCAAAATATGGGCCATGGCAGTGGAAGGATGGGGGACTTTCAGTCATCATTTTAAAAAATGCCACCCCAGAAATTAAGAATAGGTCACTGCAGTGTGCAAGGGTAGCAGAACTGGGGGGGGGGGGCAGGGGGAGCTAGCACCCCAGCAATGGAAGCATCATGGGAACTGATGTATGTTTCTCCCCCCATATGTCACAGGCCACTGAGATTGGTTGTGGCCCTGTGGCTGCTGAGGGCAGAGGTAAGAGTGGGACCCAAAGGGGCTGGAGCAGCCACCACAGCGTCCAGAGCAGGAGGTGATCAGGACAGGAGCAGCTACCCCTGGTGAGAGGCTCCACACCATGAGTGGGGGTAGGACATTGGGAAGGGGCAATGCCACTGCTATTGCTGTTATACTGCCATAAGTGTGCATGGTGCTATAGGAGAGGTCACTGCCCCCGGGAACTGATAGTCTAAATTAGAATGATAACTGTAAAAAAAGGACAACCGAGCACAGGGAGGAAAGGGGACCACATGCCCCAAGGGTAGAGAGCTGCTCTCTGCAAAGTGCTCACAACAGCATGTTTGTTTCACAGGTGGGGTGGGGGACAGGTAGTTTTGTCTTTATCCAGAGGGAGGGAGGGAGCTTGGCAGTAGCCAGACAGCAGGGTGGAAAGCAGTTTGGAAGAAGAAATTTGAGGAGAACATTAAAGAAGGAAAGGGAGGCTGCCTTGTCACATGGGGCCTCTGAGCCACCCCAGAGCAGGTAGCTCTGTTTCTTGCCCTTTCATCTGAGATTACTTTAGTATCTGATCCATTCTCTTACCATTCTTCATTGTTTGTGGTAGTGCCTGGGGGCCAACAAAGATCAGATTATTATTTATTATTTGTGTTTCCATAATGCCTAGGAGTCCCAGTCATGGACCAGGACCCCACTGTGCTGGCTGTTGCACGACATAGAACAAAAAGACAGTCCCTCCCCCAGGGAGCTTATAATCTAAGTAGGCAAAACAGACAAAGAGCAGTAGAGAGGAAGTATTATTGTCCCTGTTTTATAAATGGAGAACTGGGGCACCAAGAGATCCAGTAACTTACCCACATCTCCTGAGTCCTGATCCAGTGCCTAAATCACAATTCCATCTGTTCCTCAGTGGGGGAGTCTGTGCAGTCTTTGCAGAGAAGTGGGGTTCCTTATCCAACAGGAAATAGTATATAAAACCCTCCCGCTCTTGGTCCTAAACCAATCTCTATTTGCCAGGGGTTAGGAAGAAATTTCCCCTACGAGCATGTTATTCCATAATTGTTCACATTAGAATTTCTGAAGTAACTGATATTGGCCACTGACAGAGACAGGATACCGAACAAGATGGACCACGGGGCTTATCCAGTCTGACCATTCATATGGTCCTATACTCTTCCAGTGGTAACCTTGCTGATCATGACTGGGACAGGGAACTTGGAAGACAGGCTTGCTGGAGACAGAGGGTGAGACACAAAGCTGTGCAGGGCATTTGTTAGGGTGATTGTACTACACACTCTCTTCACACAAGGCCTGCCCTTAGCTCTGTCAGTGGTTGAAAGTAGCTGCGTGATGGACTCGGCTGGGAGAGACAGAAACACAGCTTGTTTTTCCAGAGACTGAAGTGGTTGTAGCCATTTCTTGTGCTGCAGGTGGGCAGTGGGCACCCAGCTGGTGACTCATCTGAACCCATCAATTTGCTGTTGTCATCGCAGCTGCTGGAAACCCATTCCTCCATCCACTCTGTAAACAGAGGCTCACCACAAAGCAAGAAGCTTCCCTGGTCGCCCATCAACGCAAGGAGCCAGAGAGCTTCTTGTTGAAAGCTACCTTCTCTTTGCTTTCAGACTTGTCAATATTTACCAAGTGAGACTCCACCTTTGCCCAGCTGGAGCATGACGGCTTTGCCACTCTTGCACTCAATGCCTGGACAGTGCAGCATTAACATTAGGAGGTGATGAGTGACTGGGCTGACATGACAAATGAGAATAGATCTGCAAACAGAGAACAGCAAACACTTCATGGGGGGGCTCAGGACACCTGCTGGGAAAGATGTTCCTTTTGCATGAGTCAGGTGGCATATGAGGCTGTATTAAAACTCCAAGAACCTGCAGTCCTGGAACTCCCTGATGGGGAAGGTACAGACCCAGGTGGAGGTAGACACTGAGGTGGTAAGGTGGCACTGAGGGGAAAGGTGTGGTCCTGGGGCTGAGCTAAGAGGGAGGTTGCAGTACAATCCTATGGATGTGCTGTCATGGAAGATACTTTGGCGTGACCCCCAGGGATTTCACTGCTATTTGGAGGCTACAGTGATGCTACAGTAAAGCTAGATGGACTGGATTAGACAGAACTTGGCCCAAATTCTCTGACCCATGAGAACCCATTTATATTCATAGATTCCAGTGGCTGACTGAGTGGGTGAGGGAAAAGGTGCTGGGGGAGGATATCTGAGAAGAGAATAAGTTGTTCAGTTTGGGCTTGGTTTTGTTGGTTCGCTTTTCACTGCCTCCAATCATTTCTGTTTCTTTCAGTGGGAGGTTCTGGCTGCAAGGTGGGGTTTTCAAAAGTGACTGAGAAGCACAAGTCCTTTGAAAGCCACTTCAGCACTTTTGAAAAGCCCACCTGAAATGTGTAAGTGGGAGGTAGCATTTTCATGAGGAATTAGAGTGAAGAGAATTTCAGGGACAGGCATTTAAGGAGAGGGGGTTTGTCTGTTGTACAAGTGAGGAGCAGCATGGAGCAGGCACGAATCTGAGGGTGGGAGAAGGGTATAGAGGGAAAATGAAGAGGGGAGGCCTGAGTGAAACAGAAGAGGGAGAAGTAAGAATAGGCAGAAAGCATGCGGAAGATGAGAGGAAGTCAGGACAGGGATTTGAGTAAGGGAATGACATGGCCTGGGCAATGAGTGAGGAGACCGATTTTGGCAATTGAACTCTGCATAGCATGCAATGAGGTGAGACTTGGGGAAACCAGACAGGAGGAGGTTGCAGCAGGGTCAAGAGGAAACACAAGCAAGGCTTGGACAAGGGTTTATGCAGTCAGCATGCAGAGGGGAAGGCTGGTTTTAGAGAGGTGATAAAGGAAGATGTTGCAGTTCAGCTGGCTGTTGGGCTATTTCACTTTGCGCCAAAAACTAGGCTCTGGAACCCCATAGAAAAACTTACTTCATTTCACTGAAATCCAAATATCTAATACAGGAGAGTCGAGGCATTAAGAAGAGTAAAGTATAAAGGCTGCTGGTCCACTTTCTCTAGAGTTCTTGTGTGCCTGGGCTTGTGGTGGGGGAAGACTCTAACGTGTCCCTCATTTCCCTTTGGAGATAGTGCCAAGATCCCTTCCTTCTCTTGCCGCCTCCTGCGATGAGGAAATGTTCCCTCTCCTGGTTGGGAAGGTTTCTTATGTGGAGTAAGTGGCCGATCTAAATTCAAGGTCATTATCAGATTATTATCGACCAAAAATACCTGCGGCTAATAAAACCAGTGACCAGCTAACCCAAACACCCAGACTGCCTGCAGGATGATCAGTGCTGGTAATCAGCAGGAACTAAGTCTACTGATTGACAGGTTGGAGACAGAGGCCTACACAGGCCACCAAAGGGCTTTCTGATGGCAACAGATTTCAGTCACGGTTGGCCTAGGCTGGATTGGAGCCAGTGACCTGGTGGTGCAAGCTCCTCTCCCGTTATGGATCAGAAGGTTTCTCATCAGTGGAGTCTATGTCCCAGTTTGCAGAGTGTCAGCAGGAGACCAGGATTCTACAGTAAATATCTTATGTTTGGGGATTATTTAAAGTGAATTTTGATAAAAAGACTCCCCAAAAAACAAGCTACCAAGGCAGGAAAGTACTTAACCAAGGGCCCTAATCAGCAGTGGTCTCTGGAAGAACAGACTGTCTGAAAGGGTCCTACCCCAGCTGGCCCAAGCTGACAGAGCCCCAGGCGGACAGCAGCTGCAAAGGGGCTGCCTCCCAGGAGCAGGGTGGGCAGACTCAGCCAACATCTGTTCCCCTTTAATCTCTTGTTCCTCTCTGTTTTGATTTGGAGCTCTTCTACATAATGAATTACACTCCCTGGCTCATCCACAGCCACTACCCTGAACTGCAGCTTGCTGGGACAGAAGAGCTCTTGCAGCACTCACAGCCATACCTGGGATGCTTTCAGAGACTGCAGGTGTACTTCTGCTGGTTGTACCTCTTCCTATCCTACCAGAATCCAGCAGTGTTCCCAGACCACTTCATAAGAGCTCAGCTGCAAGAAACTGGAGTGTTGTTTTATTTCACTTCTCTGACCTCACTGTTTCCAGTTGTTCTACTTACAAAAGACTCATGTCAGGACAACCTCCTGGGCTTCCTTTTATTCACACCCTCTTACACAGTCAATGTCTGCTACTCCCACATCTGCAAGGCCTCTGCCTTCAGGACGCTGGAGCTTTTAACCTCTTGCGTACGCTGTTTAGTACACACCATTACAATATCAGACCAGGGATCAGAATATTGAGTATACTGAATCCTAAAGATCTTCAACAAAGGCCGTGTGCTTGGTCAGCTTCTGCTTCTGCCCCTGTGGGAGCTCAGTGAGGCACTGGGAGAGGAGCCAAGGATGTCCTACTGAGAGGAAACAGCTAATATGTCACATATAGCCCTTCCCCATTCAACCCCCCGCCAAGGTGGCTCACAAAGGAGCCTTCAGGGATAGGGTTTGAAAAATGAATGTCTCCCAGTAATGCTGAGAGTGTCTATAGAACCTACAGGGGGTCTGGGAGAGGGAAGTGGTCTCCTCCCCAGACAATGTGAGAAACCTCAGCTAATGCTATCATTTCCTGCCTGGCACTTCATGCTGTCCATTCTGATCCTCTGGGATCAGGAAGCACAGAAGGATAAAATAGCCGTGCCCTCCACTTCCAATCCTTCCCCAGAGTGATGTGCCAGGATCATTGCTAACCTTCAGCATCCTGGCAGTCCCCAGGGAGCTGAAATATGCAGGGACATTGAACTCTGAGCTGATGCGGTGAAGCACCTTCCTCATACACAGCGCCATGCTGCAGTCAGAAGCAGTAACACCTGGCAATACCCTGGATGGGGAAACCATTGCAGAGGGAAAAGGAATGTCAGCAATACACAGTGGGATGGATTTCAGAGGCCAGTGAACCCAGAGCAGCTCCAAAGAATTGTGAAATTACCTCTCCGTGTCCAGCTGTACAACAAAGCTGGCAGGCGCCAGAGTCCCAAGTCCCAGAGCAGGGGAGGAGGAGCAAAACATGGGGCCCTATGCAGAGCAGGGGTGCCAATCTCTAGATGCACCACACGAACACCATCTCATGCGGACCTAGCTCTCCGCTTTGGTGAATGTACTCCCCTCCTCCCTAAGTCAAGAAGAGAAGGGATGGGACAATGGCAGCTTGCAGCATGATAGGGATGGGGAGAGATCTCACGGAAAGCTAAGCTTTTGTCCTGAGAGGCAGAGATTTCCTTCTGGTACAATGGCAGCATTTCTTCAACCAGGACTGGATAGGGGTCTTCCGTTAAGAACTAGCACAGAGATGGGCAAACTACGGCCCACGGGCCACATCCAGCCCGCAAGACCATCCTGCCCGGCCCCTGAGCTCCTGGCTGGGGAGACTAGCCCTTGGCCCCATCCCTGCTGTCCCCCCGTCCCGTGCAGCCTCAGCGCGATGCAACGCCAGCGCTCTGGTTCACCATTCCTGCCAGGCAGCGCAGCGGCGGCATGGCTGGCTCTGGCCAGGCGGAGGGGCTTTGCTGCTCTGAGCAGCATGGTAAGGGGGGGTTGGATAAGAGGCAGGGAGTTCCGGGGAGCACTCAGGGGACAGGGAACAGGGGGCGTGGGATAGGTGTGGGAGTCCCAGGGGAGCCTGTCTGGGGGCGGGGGTGTGGATAGGGGTCGGGGCAGTCAGGGGACAGGGAGCAGGGGGGGTTGGATAGGCATGGGAGTCCCGGGGCTGCCTGTCTGGGCCTGGAGTGTGGATGGGGGTCAGGGAAGTCAGGGGACAGGGAGAAGGGGGGGTTGGATAGGGGATGGAGTCCCAGGGGCCGGTTAAGGGCCAGGGTCCCAGGAGGGGGTGGTCAGGGGACAAAGAGCGTTGGATGGGTCAGGGGCTCTGAGGGGGGCGGGAAGTGGGCGGAGGCCAGGCTGTTTGGGGAGGCACAGTCTTTCCTACCCAGCCCTCCATACAGTTTCACAACTCCGACGGCCAAAAAGTTTGCCCACCCCTGAACTAGCAGATACTTTGACAGCTTTCTCTGCCATGGCCTCTGTGCTAACCAGAGGACACTGCTTCATCAAGGCTCTTTGTTACCCAGGAGAAGCTGCTCCCTCAGAGCCTCTGAAACCCAGAGTTGACTGGTTCTGCTGTAGAGCAAATGTGTGTGAAGCTGTCCCTTTTTCTCTCACACTCTCAATAGCTTCAGTTTAAAGAGGCCGGTAAAAACAGGATATGATGAGTTCAAGTGAAAATCTTTAACTGCTTCTCCCAGGAAAACAGCCTGTGGGCAGGGACCCTGCACAGCCAGGGAGGAACCGCCAGGAAAAATAAACAGGCACCCAGCTGCGGCTTCCCCTTCTGCATCTGTCACCTCTCCAGTTTCAGAACAAGCTGTGCATCCCGCTTTGTGCTCCTGTGATCTCCACCCAGGTCGGGTACATGAGTGCATTGTGGGACACCCACTAGGCATAGCTCTGCAACAGTGGAATATGGGGGAGGGAGGTGTTCGGGAGCCTATGCAAAACTGTGAAGAACCTCTTCTTCAGCCTGGTTCCCTTCAGTCCCCCCCATATGCTTGTCTCTGCACTGCCTGCTGCTGAGGAGCCTGGAACTAATGGAAATAGAGAAGTTAGTAAAGAACAGCCAGAGTCATTCCAGGAACATTAGAAAGGCAGAGGCTTATGGGAGGGGTTATGTCACACCTGCTTGTGTGTAACAGTTCCCTCTCTCTGGGCTGGTGGAGCTGCGGCTTTAGCTTGGATGGTAGAGGCCCGTATTGTGAGCCTAAGGGCCCAGCCTGGGTTCCATCTATGGTACTGTGGAGGGCAGAAGGCCTTGAGGCTCAGACCAGTCACACAAACCATCCAGAAGCTGAAAGGAGAAAGGGGTTTGTTCCCTTTGCTTAGAGCAGGGGTGGCCAACCTGAGCCTGAGAAGGAGCCAGAATTTACCAATGTACATTGCCAAAGAGCCACAGTAATATGTCAGCAGCCCCCCAGCAGCTCCCCAGCCCCCCCCGCCTGCCGTCAGCCCCCCACCAATCAGCGCCGACTCCCCCCCACCCCTCCGCCACCGCAGTCAGCTGTTTCACATGCACAGGAAGCTATGGGGGGGAGGCGGGAGGAGCGAGGGCATGGCAGACTCAGGTGAAGGGGCAGGGGCCTTGGGGGAAGGGGTGGAGGGGGGGCAGGGCTTGAGGCAGAGCAGGGGGTTGAGCAGTGAACACCCCCAGCACATTGGAAAGTTAGCATCTATAGGTCCAGCCCTGGAATCAGTGCCTAGGTAAGGAGCCACATGTTAACCTCTGAAGAGCTACAGGCGGCTCAGGAGCCACAGGTTGGCCACCCCTGGCTTAGCAGCACCTGCTTGTTTTGTTCTTGCCCAAACATGCGTCCAGGCTAGAATCGGTGACAGAGTCTAAAACAAAGCTATCTGAATTTTAATGATTAACCTACCAAGAACCTGATAGTGCTGGGCTATGGATCTTGGTGGTAGTGCTCTTGAGGTGTGGATCCTGTTACATCCAGAGACTGGGATGGGTTAGTACCCTGGGGGTGCGGATCTCACTGTCCTCAATATGAAGAAATGTGGCAGCAAATTGAGTGAGGGGATGTAGCTAAACCCATCTGCAGATAAATGTTGTTTCCCTAGAGGACATGCTATCACTGGTACAGGACAGTACTTTAACTGGAGCATTAAAAGAAGCAGCTTCTTGTTCCCTCAAATGGAGAATTGAGGGAGAGAAAAAAAGATCCTTATCCTCCTCTGTTGCTCTACTGCTGCCCCTGTGAAGTCAATGTAATTAAATCAGTGTAACTTGCCTTACGGATTCCCAGCATCTGCCGCAGAGTCTCAATCTCCCGCTATTCAGTCTCATTATACACATAGCAATTGACACAGACAAACACACACACACACACACATATAAAAGTAAGAATCAGGAGCTGGTCGGGAATGGTATTTTATTTCCTGTGAAACATTTGTGAAGACTAAACTATTTCATTTTTGCTCAAAACAAACCAAACCAAAAATATTGTGGAAATTTTTTAGGTTTTCCTTGAAAAAACAAAACAGTTTTCAGATTTTTCAAATACCCCCCCCCACACACACACACACAGAAATTTCCCTTTGGAGGATTTTACATCACAGCAGCCATCTGTGAGCTGCATCCCCCTCAGCCTGTGAGAATGTTAAATATACAGGCCCCTGTCTGGATCCAAGGTTCTGCTCTAACGGGGGCACTTTAGAAATGGGAGGGGGTCATACTTGTTCTTTTCCCAGGGCTCTGCAGTGGCCTCAGAACACCCTTTGTATTTGACTGTGCAGTGTTTTAATAAAATGAATCCCAAATCCTGTGCCACTGGGAGGCAGCTCTGTGGCTGTAATCATTTTCCTGAGGGATTAGCTAAGCCTGTTTTTCTTCCAGCCAAGCATTTGTTAAGGGTCAGGCCACCCCTTCACAGTTGCAAGGGGGCTCTGAGAACTCTGCACCAAAAGGAGGAACCTCGCATTGACACCTTCCAAGAGCCACTGTGGCTCCTGTCGGGTCAACTACACATCACTGAAGAGAGGTATATGGACATAAGAAAAGGAAGAGCAATGGGCAGACAAACATAGAGACCATGGGAAATGGCCATTCAAGAATGAAGAACTATTGGCTGTGGGGGTAGCTCTCAGGTACTCCAGTCCCTGCTTCACGCAGCAGGAGGCACTGAAGGGAATAGGGCAGGAGTGCTGGCTGTGGCGGGAGATGCCAGCTACTTCAGTCCCTGCAGAAATCATCCCAGTTACAGACATGGAAAAGAGACAACTAAGGGGGGATGTGATAGAGGTCTATAGAATTGTGACGGGTGTGGAGGAAGTGAATACAGAAGTGTTATTTACCCCTTCACCGAACACAAGGACCAGGGGTCACCCAATGAAATGAACAGGCAGCAGGTTTAAAACAAACAAAAGGACGTACTTTCTCACACAAGGCACAGTCAACCTGGGACTCTCATTGCCTGGGGATGTTGTGAAGCACCATACTATAATGGGGTTCAAAAAAGAACTAAAGAAGTTCATGGAGGATAGGTCCATCAATGGCCATTAGCCAAGATGGCTGGGGATGCGACCCCGTGCTCTGGGAGTCCCTAGCCTCTGACTGCCTCTGGACAATGAGATGGATCAGTCAGCTGAGTGCTTGTTCTGTTCTTATTAGACAAAAAGGAATTGTAGATTGTAGAAATGTAGACTGTGCTTACGCACACAGAAAGGAGCTGGATTCCCTTCACAGCATCGTGTTTAACGCTGCCATGGCCTGGGGCGGCTACTCCATCAAGCACCAATCACCCAGACATGTTGGCAGCCACCAACTGTGAAATGGGAGACAACTGCACAGAACTGGCCCTGCCAACATTTCACTACCTGCTTCAGGCACTTGGAGACAGTGCAGGCTTTGTTTTAGCTCTCACGGAGACATGCTGAGTATATTTCCCTTTCCTTTCTTCCCTACGCTGGTTTCACTGGCCCATGGGAACATTCAGCACTTTCCAAGCCTGACTGTCCATGGAAACATACTCTGACCCAAAGGGCATGCTGAATCCAGCTGCCCCCCGTGGCCAGTGCCTATAAACTTGCACAAGGCTGAGTTGAACCAGATTCTCCTATGTGCTCTGAGGAAGGGAGGAAAATCACCTTGCCAGTACTGGGGGGATTCCACTCTGGAGGGAGGAAAGATCCTAACTGGGTGAAAGTGTCACGGCTTTAGCCCTGCAGCTTAGCTCAGCCTTCAGCACTGACAAGGTGTGATCCTGCCAACTATGTGAGTTCCTAGGCTACTGAATCTACTCTTTGTCTTGAGGAATCCACTTTGGGGCTAAGGCTTAGCCAGGGCTAATATTCAGAGCTTCTGAGACACTGCCATGCTAGCCTGCCCCCACACAGAACATCAGCCTCTGAGCCTCCCCATCCTATCTCATCCCCCCAGCTCCCATCATGCAGAACTTCTACTTCTCTTCCATAGATAAAAGCAGCGCATCCTCATGGGCTCTGGGGCTCAAGGTGAATGCCAGAGAGGGGGGAAGATCATGAGGACAGGTGTTGTTCAGAATTAGCCTAGAAGTTTAAGAGTTAAACATGGCAGCAAAACTACACAGTGTAACACAGCAGGAGTTGGGGCCTCTAGGTGTAAAAATGGAGTTTTAACATGATGCTAGACATCAAGTTTAGGGGAAGAATGAGAAGCAACACAAGAGCTTACTATGATCAACAGGTGTGTAGGTCCTGGTGCATTCAGAGGCTGGGAGTGTGAATTCTGGTGCTAGTCTCCTGAGCTATGGATCCCACCATATTTAGGGGGTGGGAGGATGAATCCTGGTGCTAGTTCCCTGGGCTGTGGACCCCGCTACACAGGGGCTATTGCTTATGTGCTCAGGGGCTGGAGGATCTAGCACTTGTATCACACAAGTTAGGGTGGAAGAATCCTATTATGTCATGTAGACCAATGCTGAAAGAAATTTTCTGTTGCTTTGTCCAATCTAGTTTGAAATGTCCCAGGTGATGGGGCTTCAATCACATTCCTTGGGCAGGTGACTGACTTCTGCTTTTCTCTAAACTGTTCATTTTATCATTCCCTCATCCTTCCCACCCACTCCCACCGCCCATTTGTCTGTTTCATCCACATATTGCATCCTGTCTGTCATGGAGATTGTAAACTCTCTAGGGCAGGGCTACGTTTCACTGGTCTGTACCATGCTTCCCACACTGGAACCTTGTTCTTTGACTGGGGTTCCTCGATAAATAATAATAAAATTGTACAGCCTGATATCTTACCATTAGGGAAAACTCAACGTGAAGATGAGGAACATTTTCCTGTCTTATTTCCTCTAGTTACTCATAGTTATACCTCCTTTTATTATGCTAAATAATCTTCCTCCATCAGGGCTATTTACACATTACAGCTATCTGGAAACTCTTATTGTGTCATTCCCAGGCAAACTAGACAGATTTTGCTACCTTTAATGTTTTCATCATCAGTTCCTCCAGCCCTATGATCATTTTTGTTGCTGTTCTTTGAACTCGTTCCTATTTGCCAATACTTTTCTGGTAGAGTGGTGCCTGGAACTGAACGCAATATTCCAGGCATATGGGCTTTGTGTGTATGAGCAGGTATGTGAAATTGCCATCAGGTGGCTAGCAAAAGGAGGATGTGATTTAGGTAAGAATTATAATACATCTGCGGCATATAGATGTATTACTGCACCAGAGCTGTGGAGAGGATGATGACGATGATTATTTATTATTTGTATTACCATAGTGCCTAAGCACTCCAGTCATGGACCAGGAGCCCACTGTGGTATGTGCTGTACAAACACCCAAAAAAGGCAGCTCCTACCTCTCTGCCTTTGTGTATGGAATCCAGGATCACATTGGCCACTTCTTGCTGCCTACTCTGACCCCTAAGTCTCTGCATTGCAGCTTTGCAAGTTTCTTCTTCCAGTTGAACAGTTTGTGGATCCTGCTGTACTTAGAGGGTAGGAATGTGAATCTTGTTTCTAGTGCCCTGGTGTGTGTTACTGAATCCTGGGACTAGGAACATAGGAATTACCAGACTGGAACAGATCAATAATGACTCATCTATTCTGGGAGATTGTCTCCAACAGTGTCATAAAACTGCCAAAATATAGCTAACTGTGCAGTATTATACAATGGTAGGGACACGTCTTCCTTACCATAGCCAGTGATCAGTGTATGTCTTGAGCCATGAGGATTACCCCAGTAATTTTGCCCTAGTCACTTCAAATGCTGAGGAAGGTGTTTGTTTGTTTGTTTGTTTGTTTGTTTTTGGGGGGGTGTTTGTTTTCATATACTTATCTAAATACTAATTTTTTATTCTGAGCTATTTGCCTTTGGTCACATTCTGCAGCAAAGAGTCCCACAGGTTAGGTATATGCCACATAAAATGTATTTCCTTTAATCCCTTTGTGATGAGATGTATACCCCTATGCCAGTTCTGAATGCAATTGGTTGCTCCTGACAGGTGAGCCAGGGACAATTAAAATTGAAGCCCAGGTGTGGAGGAGCTGGGTAGAGCTATAAAGGCAGGAAATTGGAGTAGATAGGGTTGGGGTAGGAATTGTCTAGTTACTTGTTTAGCCCTAAGGCATGGAGAGACCCGTGGGAAATAGGAAGGCTCTTGCAGGCTAGGAGGGAGCGCGTGAAAGGGAATGTACTGTGAAGACACAGGATTTAAGCAAACTTCTGTGGCTGATCCTGACACAAGGGTAGAAACCAGACCTCTGGGCAGAAGCCCTGGGAGGTGTGGCTCATTACAAAGAGTCCCGGGGGGAAAGGCCTGAGGAAAGGCTAATAGTAAGGAGCCCAGAAAGGAGTGCCTATGTGTCTGACTGAGCAGACCTTGGCTGCTCACCATAAGGTCCCTGGATGGGAACCTGGTGTAGAGGGTGGACCTTGAGTTCCTTTACCAACCAACGGGGAAAGTGGTTTGAAGCCCCCCTGACATGAGGAGATAAGAGTGATTTTAAAGACCTGAGAAAAGGATGTAAGGATCCCTGGCCCCAGAGTCAGAGACTGGAAATCTGATACAAAGCCTTGAAATTATTTACTGGACTTTCTGGCACCCTGGAAAGGGTGGGATTAAAAAGTGACCTGGTTGGAGAGCTGAGTGATGAGAAGAGGGAGACTCCTAGAGCAACCGTTGGCAGGGAGCACTAGACAGGAAGGAGCTGCTACAGCAAGCCCAGCCACCTGCAGTGAGTCAACCCTTCTACACAGTTTTAAATGTTTCCTTGTTATTAACCAAGTGCCTTCTAGTTCCTGCATTATAGTTATAACAGATGGTGCAGGACTTGGCCCCATGGCAGCGTTGATGAGCAGCAGTGCTAGCTGCCCCATAGCATGCTCAGGTTTTGCCCCATGTCCCTTCTGTCATGATAGGACCAAAACTGAGTGAGCAGGGTTGCAATCTGTTGCTTGGGGGTTGCAGTGCAGCTGAGGTTTGGCCCTGTGGGGCCTCCTAGTCATGACAAGGGCTGTGGGGCCAAATGTGACACCACCCATGTGCCACTCACTCAGTTTTGGCCCTGTGCCCCTCCGGTCATGATGGGAGGGCCACAGAGCCAAACTCAAATGGGCAGTGATCTGGCCAGCACTACTGCTCCTCGCTGCTGCCATTAGGAGGGCCCAGTGCTGATGACTTGGTACCTCCCTGCCAATGGTATGCACAGTGCATAACAGGCACACAACTGTGTGTACAACTGCTTTCAACATGCCTAAAATTGCATTGTTCCACATAGAATTTCATCTGCTATGATGTTCCCCGAACACCTAGCTCTGCGCTCTGTCCTGCTCCAGTTGCAGACCATGCTAAAATACCCATTGACTTCAGTAGGAGCAGGAGCAAAAGCCTTTATTAGGGCCTTTGGAAATTCTTCACGACCCTCCCTCATCTTGAGTAACTTAAATGTTCTGCCATAATCAAATCAGGCCCCCTCACTAATCACTCTTCTTCTGGATCATTCATAGAAAGCCAAATCTTGGTCCCACTGAAGTCCTAGAGAACTATGCCACTGAATTCAAAGGGGCTGTATTTGACTTATCTTGGCCATCATCAGTCTTGGTGGTGATTCATGGGGGTATCACACAATTAACCTCTTCCTACTGTTGGGAATGGATCATTTATTCCTACTCTTTCCCTCCTCTCTCTTCCCCCAGCAAGATGGCTGTTGCACTAGTGCAATATACCACATTCTTATATCTGGCCCATCACTGTAGTACCTGAAGGCAAGACCAGGAGTTTCCTTGAGTGAGGACTAAGTGGAAGGAGCTTTGGATCTGGCCCATGTTAACTTGTGGTTATTAATTATTATTTATTTTATTAGAGGTTTAACCACACAGACTGAGGATGCTGTGCAGGGAGGGTTCCTTTGCTCTGGTCATTGTTACTGAGCATGATGGGGGAAATTTCCTCCCATTTCTCTTTGGCTCTGTTAGCCTCATTCATGCTTGATTGCTGGTTGGGAGTTGCGGGGGGGCGGGGTTGGTGGTTTGGCCTGAATGCACTCTTGGGCTTGCCCCTTAGCCATATTAATTTATCCTGACTTCTGTTCTTTCCTCGGCCTCTTCTACTGCAACACCCTCAAGAAGTGAGTCTTCTGAGGCACTCTATTCCAAGAGACATTTATTTATTTATATCTATGTAATCTTGCAAATAAAAAACCACCTTCTTCCATGCTGTGCCCCGCCCTTCGGTCAACTGTGTCAACTTAGCGTTGGGATCCCCTCCCATCTCTACCCCACTATTGTGTTGCTTCTCCTGGGTCATGTGAAATTATATTGTAAGTGCTTTGGGGCAGGGACCATGTCAGGTCACAGTACACTTTAGGTGTGGCAAAACAATAAACACAGTAAGTGAGAAGGTTTCTGCAGCAGCCTCTTGTTGACTTTGAGTTTAATTCCCTGCAGGATATTCTAAAAAACATGGTTACCTACCTTTACATAACTGTTGTCCTTCAAGATGTGTTGTTTACATCCACTACAATTAGGTGTGCACGCACCGCGTGCATGGAGGTCAGAAACTTTTTCCCTTAGCAGCTCCCATCGGGACGAAAGGGGAGCCCCCTAGAGTGGCGCTCTCATAGCGGTATATATATTACCATGCTGGCCCAACCCCCCCTCGGTTCCTTCTTGACGTTGATTCAGACAGAGGGGAAGGGGGGTGGGTATTGTAATGGACGTGAACAACACATCTCGAAGAACAACAGTAACAAAAAGGTAGGTAACCGTCTTTTCTTTTTCAAGTGATTGTTCACGTCCATTCCAATTAGGTGACTTCCAAGCTTACCATAGGAGGCAGGTAGGCATCATGGAACGATTGATTGGAGAACAGCTCTGCCGACTGCCGCATCATCTCTGGCCTGTTGGTTAATAGCATAGTGGGCTGTAAACGTGTGTACTGAAGACCACGTGGCAGCTTTGCAAATCTCGTGGATAGGGACCTGAGCCAGAAAGGCTGTTGAAAATGCCTGTGCTCTGGTTGAATGGGCCGTGATTGCTGGGGCTGGAACCTTGGCCAACTCATAGCATGTGCGAATGCAGTCTGCAATCCAGGACGATATGCGTTGCACAGAAACCGGAAGACTCTTCATTCTGTCGGCTATGGCAACAAACAATTGGGTCAACTTGCAGAAAGGTTTTGTTCATGCTACGTAGAATGCCAGGGCTCTCCAGACATCCAGGGTGTGCAGGCTGCGGTGTCTCAGGCTCATGTGGGGTTTAGGAAAGAACATCGGTAAGCAAATGTCCTGACCTATGTGGAATTGGGAGACCACCTTGGGGAGAAATTTAGGGTGCAGTCTAAGCTGCACCTTGTCCTTATGAAACACTGTGTAAGGTGGTTCAGAGGTGAGGGCCCTCACCTCGGACACCCTCCTTGCTGATGTAATGGCCACCAGGAACGCCACCTTCCAAGAAAGGTAGAGGAGGGAGCAAGGGGCCAGGGGCTCAAATGGTGGGCTTATGAGTTTGGAGAGGACCAAGTTCAATTCCAGGTTGGGACAGGTGGGCGAGAATATGGGAACACCCTTTCCAGACCTTTGAGGAATCACCCCACTATGGGATTAGAAAACACCGAGCACCCAGAGTACCCTGGATGGAAAGCTGAAATGGCTGCCAGGTGTACTCTGATGGAGGAAAGGGCTAGACCTTGATCTTAAGGTATAGGAGGTATTCTAGAATAACTGGGATGGTAGCCTGGAGCAGTTGAAGACGCTTGGGTTCACACCAACAGGAAAACCTTTTCCATTTCGCCAGGTAGGCCGCCCTAGTGGAAGGTTTCCTACTGCCGAGGAGAATCTGCCTCACCGACTGAGAGCACTGTCTTTCCGTGGAACTTAGCCGTGGAGTTTCCACACCATGAGGTGCAGGGATTGCAGGTTCGGGTGAAGGAGGCGCCCGTGGTCCTGCATGATCAGGTCTCAGTGGAGGGACAGTGCAATAGGGGCATCCACAGACAACTCTATAAGGGTTGTAAACCAATGCTGATGGGGCCAAGACGAGGCGATCATGATTACCGTCACCCTGTCTCTGCGAATTTTGAGGAGGACCTGGTGGACAAGCAGAATAGGAGGGAAGGCATATTTCAGACCCCCGCCCCATGATATTAAGAACGCATTGGCGACTGAAATCGGACGGTGGTTTTGGAAAGAGCAGAACTGAGGGCACTGACAGTTGCTCTTGGCGGCGAAGAGGTCTAGTTGGGGATAACCCCACTTCTGAAAGACTGACTGTATGATGTCCAACCTGATTGACCACTCGTGCGTGTGATAAGACCTACTGAGGCGATCTGCAAGCTTGTTCCGCACTCCTTGGAAGTAGGATGCTTCAAGCTGAATGGAGCGGGCTACACAGAAGTCCCAGAGAAGGAGAGACTCGCGGCAGAGAGTTGAGGAGTGGGATCCGCCTTGTTTCTTTATATAGAACATGGCGGTGGTATTGTCTGTCAGGACTGTCATGCTGTGACCTTGTAATATGGCATGAAAGGTTTGGCAGGCCAGACGAACCGCTCTGAGCCCCTTCAGGTTGATATGGAGAGGTATCTCGTCCCTCGACCACAAGCCTTGCGTCCTCAGGTCCCCTAAGTGTGTACCCCAGAACTGATGTGTCCGTTACTAGCATCAGAGAAGGTTGGGGCTTGGCGAAGGGGACCTCTGCACAGACCACCGGTCGGTCCAGCCACCAGCGCAGGGTTTCTAGCACCTGAACGGGGATTGTCACCACAAGGTCCCGGGGGTCTCTGTACTGATGGTAAGACAGTGCGAGCCACGCTTGTAAGGGTCTGAGTTAGGCATGCTTGACCACGTACGTGCATGATGCCATATGTCCTATTAGCTGTAGGCAACATCTGACTGTAATAGTGGGATACCGCAGCATTGAATTTACGATCTGCTCTATGGCCTGGAATCTGGGCTCTGGAAGGCTCGCTCTTGCCTGTATTGGGTCCAGGGTCCCTATAAACTCTAACCTTTGGGTGGGTATGAGAGATGATTTGGGCACATTGAGGAGGAGCCCCAGCCTGTGAAACGTCTCTATGGCCATCGTCACGTGGGACTGAACTTCTTCCATGGAACGACCTGTGAGAAGCCAGTCATCGACGTACGGGTACACTTGAATGTGCCTTTTCCGCAGGAAGGCTGCCACCACCGACATGCATTTTGTGAACACTCGGGAGGCTGAGGAGAGGCTGAACGGGAGAACCATGAAGTGGTAGTGATGCTGGTTCATGACGAATTGGAGGAAGCGTCGGTGCGCCGGATGAATAGTGATATGAAAGTATGCGTCCTTCATGTCGAGGGCAGTGTACCAATCCCCCAGATCCAAAGACAGAATAATAGTGCTCAGGGAGACCATGCGGAACTGGAGCTTGACCAAAAATGTGTTGAGTCCACGAAGGTCTAAAATGGGTCAAAGACCCCCCCTTTGCCTTGGGGATTAGAAAGTAACGGGAATAAAACTCCTTTCCCCTTAGCTCCTGTGGAACCTCCTCCACCACACCTATCGCGAGGAGCGAACGAACCTCCTGCATAAGGAGTTGCTCATGAGAGCGGTCCCTGAAGAGGGACAGGGAAGGTGGGTGGGAGGGTGGGGAAGAGGAAAACTGGAGAGCGTATCCCACCTGTACCATACATAGGACCCATCAGTCCGATGTTATATGGGACCATGCACAGTGAAAGTGGGATAATTGGTTTGAAAACCTTGGGAATGGATCTGGGAACTGGGTTAGTAGGCTGTCCTCGGGTGCACCTTCAAAACCCTTACTTGTTACCGGGTTGAGGCTTATTCTGGCCCTGGTTAGGAGCGTTGTTCTGTCTGCGCCTGTTATTTCTGCCCCGCCTGTGATACGGTTCCTGCCTAGGTCAGGGATGGTACTGCCTCTGCTGCGGCAGCTGAGGCTTAAAGGGTTTTCTCTGGGTTGCCGCCGTATGCCTTCCTAGCGATTTCAGCGTCACCCTGGAGTCCTTGAGGCCATGTAGCCTGGTGTCTGTTTGCTCCAAGAAGAGGCCCGAACCTTCAAAGGGGAGGTTTTGGAGGGTATTCTGGACCTCTGGAGGAAGGCCCGACACCTGCAGCCACACTGAGCATCACATGACTACTCCTGAAGCGATGGTTCTGGCCGCAGCATCCGCCGAGTCAAGGGAGGCTTGCAAGGAAGTCTTAGCTACCGTCTTCCCTTCCTCAACTAAAGCTGCAAACTCAGGGTGTGCGTCCTGGGGCAGGCAATCCTTAAACTTGGACACTGCTGTCCAAGAATTAAAGTTGTGTCTATTGAGGATCGCCTGTTGATTGGCTATGCATAGCTGGAGGCCCCCAGAGGAGTAGACCTTTCTACCAAGAAGGTCCAAGCGCTTAGCTTCCTTGGCCTTGTCGTTCCCTTTCGCTGACCACTGAAACGACTAGGGAACAAGGAGTCGGGTGGCAGAACAGGAATTCGTAGTCTTTGGGGGGGGCGAAGTATTTCCTCTCTATCCCCCTAGCTGTCAGGGTGATGGAGGCCGGGGTCTGCCAAATAGTGTTGTAATTTGACTGTATAGTCTTTATGAGGGGGAGTGTGATTCTGGAGGGACCCTCGGAGGTCAGAATGTCCACCATCGGATCCTCGTGCTCGACTGTTTCCTCTGCTTGAAGGCCCATGTTGAGGCCATATTATTCTTTTACGTAGAGACTGTCCAGTTTGACCAATGTACGTGGCAGAGGGGCATTGCGCTACGTAAAAGAATAAATGGACACAAATCAGATGTCAAGAATTATAACATTCATAAACCAGTCGGAGAACACTTCAATCTCTCTGGTCACGCGATTACAGACATGAAAGTTGCTATATTACAACAAAAAAACTTCAAAACCAGACTCCAGCGAGAAACTGTTGAATTGGAGTTCATTTGCAAATTGGATACAATTAACTTAGGCTTGAATAGAGACTGGCAGTGGCTAAGTCATTATGCAAGGTAACCTATTTCCCCTTGTTTTTTCCTACCCCCTCCCCCCGCCCCAGACGTTCTTGTTAAACCCTGGATTTGTGCTGGAAATGGCCCACCTTGATTATCAAACACATTGTAAGGAGAGTGGTCACTTTAGATAAGCTATTACCAGCAGGAGAGTGGGGTGGGAGGAGGTATTTTTTCATGCTTTGTGTGTATAAAAAGATCTTCTATACTTTCCACAGTATGCATCCGATGAAGTGAGCTGTAGCTCACGAAAGCTTATGCTCAAATAAATTGGTTAGTCTCTAGGTGCCACAAGTCCTCCTTTTCTTTTTGCAAATACAGACTAACACGGCTGTTACTCTGAGCCCAGATTTGTGTTGCCACCCCCAAGCACTGCAGGATCCATACCCTAAGGCACTAACACAGCCTCTTGAGCTCAACAGGATCCATACCCTGAGGGCAATAGTTCCAGGACTTTCACACCCAGACTCTGAGTATGATATCCCAACCATTACCACCCCTGGGTAGCAGTGACCTAAATAAACAGTCTTGGATCTGAATGTTGTTTTTGTTTTCTTTATGTTGCTGAGTCTCTGAAACCAGCACATGTAACAACAAATCATCTGGTTCTATGAGGCTGTTGTGTAACTCCTCCTCCCCCTTCCACAATCCCACTGTCTACCATTCATGTAATGGTCTCAGTTTCATTGCAAAGTGCCCTAAGGACCCTCTTAGCTTCCTAATTAGCAACAGAAGGGGCTAATCCTTGCTGGAGGTAGCAGTGAAACATTTGTGAGCTCTCCTGAGAATGAAAGAGGCAGAGAAGGGACCATCTCCAGCTGGGAAAACACAAATGTTTATTCCCATACTTACTATAGTAGACCATGGGAAGGAGATCTGTATGGGCAGTGATGGGGAGGGTGCTGTGCAGAAGGGGTCTGGAGATCTGAAGACGGGATGTTGGGACAGTAGGTATGGAGAGAGGAAGATCCTTTGTGACTCCTCCAGGCTGCTAGCAACTACCTGAACCTAAGTTTTATGTAAGATGTTTTGAGGCATCAGCCATCGTGGAGACCTCGTGGACAGACTTCCCATGGGAGGAGGGAGGTGATGCCTTGAGCCGCTCTCAGATGTAATAATTTATTTGCTGTTAATAAGATTCAGGAATTAATGGCTCAGAAGCGCTTAGGAGTTCAGCATTTCTTACCGAGATATAATAATCAAGGCTGAGTACAGAGGCCGCCATTCATGAATGGGGCAGATTTCGGCGCAAAACAAATCTCCTCTAGACCAGCTGAATCCCTTGAGGCCACTGTTTCCTTTGAGAAGGGGTCATCTTTTCCTGCCCATTGTTTGTGGGTATTGGTGGATAGAGCCACAATAGAGTGGATAGAGCTCTTCCTTGGGCCCCACAACCCAGCCAGAGGCCACAGGCTCTCTGCTCAGCCACATGTTCCGTGCAAGAGGGATGAGAGTTCTTGGTTTGATTTAAGCAATAACAAATGAGTTGTGGGGCATTTTCTTGGGATTTGTATCCCCCTGGAAAGAAATGATGACCCAAGACAGAGCCACCAGGTCCCTAGGAAATGCACTGTGCAGAGGCCCTTAGTACTATTAAAAGGTGAACATGTGATATGTGGATTTTTCCTGTGTGAAGCCGTTTCTGGGCAGTGGTTATACAGGGCATATCTAGAAGATGAACTTCCTGTCAGACCCTCATCCATTCCCTTTATAATTATCTCTAGGCTTGGACGGATTTGGTCCTTCAAATCAACTGGGAGATGACCAGCAGATTCAGCCCTAGAGGGTGAGGAAATGCTTCTCAGCCCTCTCTGGTAATCAGCTCTGGATAGTTCACAGGACTTTTGAAGTTAGTGGAGATTGGGGGTGGGGAGATGTTATGGTTCTTATGATAAAGTGCATATAGAAACCCAGAAAAGGAAGCTCCCAGGAAGCTCCCAGAACATGCAGGACAGCACCCAACGCAGCACAAGTATATTCTAGCCAGCAACTATGAGGTGGCCACATGAAGAGGTGACAGCCTGGTCGCCCAAGCATGTCAATGAGTAAGGAGGGCTCCTTGCAATATTGTTACACACTGAGATATTTGTTCCCTTAGTGAGATTCTCTGAGATGCTGAAGCTGACTTAGTTCCTCTGAAAAAGGGACTATTAACCAAGGCCGGTGTGACCAGGGATGCACTTCCTCTACAAACATAAGAACATCTAGCCCAGTATCCCGTCTTCCAACAGTGGCCAATGCCAGGTGCTTCAGAGAGAATGAATAGAACAGGTAATCATCAAGTGATCCATCCCATCTCCCATTCCCAGCTTCTGGCAAACAGAGGCTAGGGACACTATCCCTGCCCATCCTGGCTAATAGCCATTGATGGACCTATCCTCCATGAATTTTTCTGGTTCTTTTTTGAACCCTGTTATAGTCTTGGCCTAAGGAGAAGGGCCAAGCATTACAGTCACCTCCACAAACTCAAGTCAGAGGCTCACAGTGACTCTGAAGATCACAATGGTTGTTTTAGATTTTACAAGTTACCATCTTACCCCAAGATACAAAAGCACAAGACTGAGAGTCAGGACTCTTGGGCTCTAGCCTCAGCTCTGTCACTGACTCACTGGGTAACCATGAATAAGTCACCAGTTTCCCTCTCACTGTCTCAGTTTTCTTTCCTCTGTAAAACAGGGATAAGGCATAAAGATACTAACTTGTGAGGCTTAAGTCATTGACATGTGTAAAGGCCTTTGAGATCCTTTGATGAATGTGCTAGAACAGGGGAAAGCACTGTTATCAGTGACGCCATGAACTCCTTATGTCCACCAGAGGGAACCCAATCCACACAAAATTATTGCAGTTTCTCTAGCTACCTTTTGGCCCATAGCATAGGAGTTAGTTTTATAGAGAGATCCAGTGCTTAATTTGTGCCAGGGCTGAGCCCCGGCATCTCTGGGCTTGTCAGTTCATAGCCCTGGCACCTCTGGGTTTGCTGCATCAGTTATGAATGTAAAAAATTGCTTGAGCCCCGGCACCTCTTTCATTACAAATTGAGCACTAGAGAGATCCTTTCAAACTCAAGGTATGTCCAGGTGCCTTTTCAAGCAGCAGTGCTCAGACGCTGATTTGTGGAGCCCTTACTGATAGTGTGTAGTGAGCTGGCTGGTTACGCTGTGACGGCTTCTCCTGCTTGTTTTCAGGTGCTAAACTGGAGCTAAAATACACTCAAATGCTTACTATTACTTTGCCATGAGAGCATTTGCTATAGTCATTATAGGGGTGATATGCAAGGATCGGTAGGAGCAAAGTGCAATGGCAAAGGGGAGGGGAGATGTCTAAGAAACTCTTTCTCTAAGAAACTCTTTCTCTATTAAGGTTCATGTCCTTAAAAGGTTTGTGATCCCTTATAATAGATGCTGGCTGTGCAGCGGCCTTGGAGTCATATCTGCTAGACTGAAGTGCATTAAGGCAAATTTCTTTGCCACCCTTTTTTTCTGAACGATATAAAAGCAGCTGGGCCAGGAGAAGCTCAGAAAAGTCACAGAGCCATAGGTCCTGCTCTTCACTTTGCTGCACGCCGGATAGGCACAATTAACAGACATCTTAAAAAAGAAAGCACTGTTAGTGGAAGCCTACTTGCTATGAAGATAATGAATCCCATAGCTAAAGTAGTCAGAGCTGCTTGGGGAATGTCAGCAGGGTGAGTGGGGAATTCTTATTCTTGTTAATGAGCACTGGGTGAGTTAATTCCCTGTCCACCGCCCTACATATTCCATCCGATCAGATATGGCTTTAATAACACTTTTGTGGTTTTGATCTCCTTAGAGACCAGACTGGGAAGGGATTAGGAGCTCCAGGGCTTCTCTTGAGTTCCTCTTGCAGCTCCTGGGTGGAATATTATCCTGAGAATGTACGTCCCTGTGTGTATGCCCGAGGTAGAATGGAGACTGAATTCCCTTCTCTTTGCTCCAGGACAAATACTGTGCCTTGGAATCAAACTTAAGGGCAACAGAATGGGACAAATTCTACACCTCTCATTAATGAAAAGCAGCGACATTAACGGGAAACTGCAAAGCCATGCTGTTAATAGCCACCCATCCTGTCCTTCCTTATGTCACTAATGACTGCTGAAAGGACTGAAGTAATCGTAAAGATAAACATGACTTTTCCCTATTGATCCTGCTTGTTTGCATTCTGCCTTTCACTCAGTTTGGGCAATGAAACTGGAGAGGCGTCAGTTTTGCTTTAGAGTCTTGTCAATTTCCTGTTCATTCCTGGTTCTCAGGCCCTGCTGCAACCATGGCCAGGGAAGGTTTCCCATTTGTAAGCAGGGGAAGAAAATAATCCTTTATCCCTTTTCTTGGCATGTTCTTAGGATGGATGAGTTAATGTTCGCAAAGTGTATTTAAGATGACAAGTGTGATGCTGCTTAATTTAATTCTGTTCTTAATTGAGGCAAATTGTCTTGTTAAATGTTCATCATTCAAACTCTGGGGTGCTTTCCCTCTTACAATTAGAGTATTCTACAGTAACCTAAGCAAGCACTACACCTGACAGTGTTTGAACCCACAACTGTTCAGAGCAGTAGCATTGTCAATTTTAGAAGGGCAGGTCAGCAGTAAAGCTCTAGGGTAAAAGTGCAGAGAGAGCTGCCAACAGCTGAATTAATTTGCAGCATGTCAGGAGAAAGTCAGTATATTCCATGTGGTCAACCTCTGCTCATTTCAGATGTATCGAGAAAAAGGGGAATAAAGTAGATAGTAAAGAGTTTTGTAGTTCAAACCAGATATCTCCCTGAGAAAATGCGTGGACTTAGGATGCACATTAAAATTATATGAAAGTCTTGTTGAATTCAGCTATAGCTACTCCTGCCAAATGTTCTGCATTTTGGCCACTAGAGGTAGCAGTTTAACAGAAAATTATTCTTGTTTACTGGGTAGATACTGCTGCAGTCCAAGAGTAGACGATTTCCCAGGATTCGCTTGCACTCTTTTTCCCTCCAGGGCTTCCTCAGTTCCGCACAGACAAAACTTCAGTGCTTTAGAGCCCTATTGAAAATGCAGTTTTAGTCTCAACCATACCAGGATCCAGAGTGTTAGCCATGTTAGTCTGTATCAGCAAAAACAATGAGGAGTCCCCTATCTCCCCTTGCCTCCTTTTTATTAATAGCCCAAAACTGTCTCCCCTTATATCTTAGCTAAAATCCATCTGATTCCCCTTAGCCCTTTAACAGCAGTAACTCATTCAGCCCTTATCTTTCTCTTTGGAGCCTTAACTATCTATGTTGGTTCCTTTCCCGCAATCCTCATACTGAGGATTTTACCTTGAGATCTTTGAGCCACTTCTTCATCTAACTGCACAGGCCACTTCACTTGTATTTACTGCTAAGAAATAAATAATAAGGATTTCCCAGTATAAGGTGTCCCTTGGACTCTCCTTCATTGCAAAGAGATCACAGTCTGTTGCACTTTAATTAG
Organism: Lepidochelys olivacea; assembly: GCF_965140295.1. Lineage (NCBI taxonomy): Eukaryota > Metazoa > Chordata > Testudines > Cheloniidae > Lepidochelys > Lepidochelys olivacea. Next base: position 148,808,863 of record NC_140413.1, on the reverse strand, counting down.
CATTCTTACAGGATTTCCCAGCTGCCTTCCACACGGTTGGGTTCTAATTCTTCGTTCTGTGCTCCTCATTCACTTGATTTCTTAATACAGTCTCTGCTTATGAATCCAAATGCCAGGCTCCGAAAGACCCAGGGAACCCACTTTCCTCCCGCTGCCAGAGGTGCAGGCTGCCCTGAAAATGCAAAGAGACTCTCAGCAAATGGGTCTTCAGCACCAAGGATCTCAAAGATTGTTGTTTTTCTAAAAAAAAACATGCTCTAGTTCAAACAGGAATTATTTCAGGGAAGGTCTTTGGCCTGTTACACAGCAGGTCAGACTAGATGATCACAATGGTTTCTTCTGGCCTTGAAATCTATAAATTATTCCATTTCACCTGGAACACCGCATAGACAGAGGAAGTTTCTTCCCCCATCACTGAAATACCAGCATCTCATGGGTGAAATACAGCAGCCATTCTGCACTAATGGTACTACAAGGCAGTTTAGGACAGGAAGTGAAGGAGAATCCTTTATCCAAATGAGACTGCAATGGAATGTTAGGGAGGCAAAATATGATTCCCTAGGCTAGAATGCAGCTAGAACACCCTGATGCTTAGGACAGGGCCTCACTTTTTTGTCTCATCCAAAACTATAGGTGAATTGGAGAGGTGCCCAGGTGATTGGGCCATTTGCAATTCCACATGAAGGCAGCAGGTGGCACTAGCCAACTATATATAGGTAGTTTGCATCCTCACTGAGAAAGCAGAGAAGGCGGTAGCTACGGTTGGGGCGTGAGACTTTCTAAGTCCAGCACTAGAGTTGGGCAGAGCTGAACTGCAAGTCACAGGCACTTGTACAGACATGTGGCAGCAAATCCTTCAGAGTGTCCGGTGAGTGCAGCAGGAGCAGGAGAGCCCTTTGGGGGCGAGTGCTATGGGGTTGTGCTGTTTGTCATCCAGAATCATGGCAGAGGGGTGAAGTCCAACAGGGCCCTTGGTCCAAGCTCCAGCACTAATCTAATGCTGGGAACAGAACACTACCTAGGTAGCCATTCCATTCGGAAGCGTCACCTAGGAGTGGCTGCCTATGCACCCCCTGGACTGAGAACGCTTTGCTAGTGAACACTGCCTTGGGGCAGTCAAGGGGCTGCTGATCTGAGCCACTTGATGCGGATTAGCAGGGTTAAAGCTGCTCAGCCCTAAATTGGTGCCATAACCTGCCATGATACTCTGTGTTTCAGGCCTCCAGGCAGTTAAACCTCTGGGATTTAAGTGCACGGGGATTCGATTACCTGTTGCGTAAACTGCTCAGCGCCCGGAAAGCACCATGAAGGGGGCAGCTTAGGCTTTTTGTTCTCAGGAGCCCTGCTCCCTCTTGGCAGGCAGAACTGGCAGGAGCCTCCTGCTCAGCAGCTTGACTGGGGCTGTTTCAGAGAATGCTGCCCCGTTTCAGTCGCGGGGTCTCCAGTAACTAAGGGTGCCATCCATCTTGGTTTTCCCAGGATCATCCCTTTTTTGAGGTAGCTGTCTGGGGAAATCTGTCAGGGTGCTCAGGACACACTGCCAGCTGGCCAGTTTTATTGGCTCAGGATCAGCAAGATTTCCCATTTTTTTTGCACCTCAGAGGTGGCAACCCAAGCCCTGCAGGAGCTGCTTCTGTTCCAGATCATGTGGGTGGAGTGGGAGCAAATGCTGCTGTCTCCCCCTTTTTCACTGCCCTGGCTAGACACAGGGCAGCCCCTCACACTCTTTGTGTCCCCACAAATCTCCTTTCCTGACCCTCCTAACTTCCTCCATGCCAGGTCTAGACAGAGTCACTATTTCCACAACTGGCAGAAGAGCTGGAGCAAGGCTTGGAGACTATATAGCTGAGGGATGATTGAATGGCTTTAAATGATACCTCATATTTGCTAGTGCCTGCCCTGATTACGTGACACTTTCCTAGATAGCCTGAGTTTACAGCACCATCTTGCAACATGATATAGGGCCAGTGTCATGGTGAGTATGGGCCCTAGAGAGTGACAGCCCTGGGAAGGAATGGGGGCACCAGACAGAGATGGCCCTTGTCACGCTGTCTGGAGTGGCCAACCTCAGGGCAGACTGTCAAAACCAGGTAGACACCCCAAACTGGTGGTATGTTCTGTAATTAGATTTCACCAACCGAGTAACCAATGTGAACTCCTAGATCACTATACCAGTCTTACTATGGAGTCATAGACAATGCCCTTGGGCTCGCCAGTCTATCTTGCCACCCAGGCAAGCTAGACTTAGTGATAAATGGTCAGTTACATCAAAAATCACAAAATATTAAGGTTGTTTCCAGAGCCCAAAGACCAGTCACTTACCCCAGATCGATCTGTACCTTAGAACTCTCACCAAAGACAACTCCTGTAGCAAATCCTGTAATAAACTAACTAAAGGTTTATTCACTGGGAAAAAGAAATGAGTTATTTACAGGCTAAAGCAAGCAAGCATATATACACCGATGAATTTCAATCTGTGATTCAAAAGGTGACAGATATAATCTATCAGCATTGAATCTCTTTTTAGGGGTTAACCCAGGTTGACCCTGGGAATCTCTGCTTTTTGTTTCTTAGCTCCAGCCCTGTGAAAATCCAAATAGCAAAGAGATGAAAATTCTTCATGTTAGCTAATTTTATTTCCCTCTTCCAGCATCTAAACCGATAGGACGAGGCCTTCTGTACATACTTGCCCATGGGTGGATGGGGTAATCAACAAAGCTTTTGTCTTACAATAGCTCCCTTAATTTTGATAGTCCTCCTGGATGGGCAGGGGGAGCCACTTTACTGTCTAGTTCACAAGTTCAGAGCAGGCATTTTTGCAATTATAAAACAAACTTATATTTTACCTTATAGTATGGCATACAGACATTACAAGTGAGATTAATGCATGCAGCAACTTACAAGCATTTAATAGAGTCCAAATACTAAATGCCTTCTTATAAGACTAATACATATTCTGAACAAAACTAACATAAAGGTGAACTGGTTTGGTTTCCAGCTATGAGTTTGTCAGTTCTTAGCTAATGCCTACAACCTTGGCAAGAGCTGCCACTTGGTCTACCAGCGTCAACAGCCCTGCAGATCTTTGCTTCTGTGGAGAAACCAAGGCCTCAGGTCCAGTGGTGACCTAGAGGATGTTCAAACCTGTGATGAAACCATGTGGAAGGCCCTGCAGAGTGGAGTTGGGGGAAATTATCTCAATGCTCCTGTGCTGACGGTTCCTTCCAGAGGTTGACGGCCATTGTCTTCCCTTGCCCCAGAGTCCACTCTTGCTGTGCATTGGGAAGCTCCACCCCCCTCCCCCATCACTATTCGGCGCTGGTGAGGCCACACCTGGAGTACTGTGTTCAGTTTTGGTCCCCACACTACGGAAGGGATGTGGACAAATTGGAGAGAGTCCAGCGGAGGGCAACGAAAATGATTAGGGGGCTGGGGCACCTGACTTATGAGGAAAGGCTGTGGGAACTGAGGTTATTTAGTCTGGAGAAGAGTGAGGGGGGATTTGATAGCAGCATTCAACTACCTGAAGGGGGGTTCCGAAGAGGATGGAGCTTGGCTGTTCTCAGTGGTGGCGGATGACAGAACAAGGAGCAATGGTCTCAAGTTGCAGTGTGGGATGTCTAGTTTGGATATTAGGAAACACTATTTCACTAGGAGGGTGGTGAAGCTCTGGAATGGGTTACCTAGGGAGGTGGTGAAATCTCCATCCTTAGAGGTTTTTAAGACCTGGCTTGACAAAGCCTTGGCTGAGATGATTTAGTTGGTGTTGGTCCTGCTTTGAGCAGGAGATTGGACTAGATGACCTCCTGAGGTCTCTTCCAACCCTAATCTTCTATGATTCTATGATCACACTCCCATGCATGACAGTGACACAAATCTAGCTCTTTATTGGATGAGCTGACTCGGCTACCTTGAGATATACATGTGTGTTCCCCTCCCCCACTGCAGTGCTAAAGTATATCTGAACATTAGGCCTCCCAGTGTCCCCCGTGGCCAGTTCCCCAATCTGTGCATATATTTTTTCTGCTGTTAAGAATATGGGATTGCTGTTCACCACAAGGAGAGGGCCTGGGTAGCTTTGTGACCAGTGTCCAGGCAGGTGGTGATCCAGGTTCCTCAACCCATGTTTCATTAGTTGCAGGTGTGGTATCTTGATGGCCTGTTGGAAAGCTGGTGGGGGAGCTCTGTGGAAGCCTAGAACCTTCTCTCCAGCTGGTGCAGTTCTGTTCAGCTCTTGTTGAAATTGTTGTTCTGTTTCTAACCTGCTTCCAGGCACTTAGGCCGACATCTTCAGAGCTGGTCACTCATTCTGGGTGTCCCCAACTTGGGAGGGCCTGATCTCCTGAGGTGAGGGAACTCATAGCTCCTGTTGACTTCATAGGAGTTGTGGGTGCTTATCCTCTCCCAAACTCACCATGTATGTATACGGGTCTTGGTGCAGTCTCAGTGTCTTGAAGCTTTTGTTCCTGAATGCGAGCATCTTGTGTCTTCCTAGGTCCTTTAAATATCCCTGGAGGAGTGTAATTCTGGCCCCTGCTGCTCTGGGAGCTGGAGGGCTCCTCGTTTATTGGCTCCTGTCTAGACGGAAGATCAAGACTCTAGAAATGGGAGATGGATGGTGGGGCTCAGGCAAGAGGCCACCAAGAGAGAAAGAAGATGAGAGAATACGATCCTTCCAAATTGAAACCTCTGACAGGGAAATTCAGGTATCACTGACTGAGAATAGGGAACTGGGAGAAGTATCCAGGGAGGGGAAGCTGGTGGGGAATAGAAAGCAGAGTGAGAGGTAGAGTTAGCCAGTCAGATCCATCTAACTGCTTCAAGGTGATGTCCTAGTGACCTTAGCGTTGTACTTGAATACACCAGCACAGCTGTCTGGCACTGTGGGACAATGTACTGGCTATCCATCCCTCCACACGTGAGTTCTAGTCCAAATTAGATCACAAAATAACCGAGTTTTCTGAGCCCCAGTCTAAGGGAAGTTTATCAAAATCTCCACAGAGGTCAAGACAGTTTCTGCTGAGAGGCCTACGTCTGGAACAGCAGAAGCTGCTGGTGGAGACTGAGATGCACTGAATGGTAGAGCTGTCTGTATTGGTTTAGGAATAGCAAGGGGCTGCAGGTCAGGATTGAGGGCATCAGTTGAGCTGTGTGTGGGGAATCCAGGGCTGGAATAGCAGGAGGGCTGCAGGTCAGGGGTGAAGGGCGCTGGCAGAGCAGTGTGTGGGGAGCCCAGGGCTGGAAATAGCAGGGAGGCTGCAGGTCAGAGTGCGGGGCACTGGCAGAACTATTATGGGAAAGTGCAGACTATGCCTACCACTAAGATTCTAATTTACTAGCAGTGGGCAGGGCAGGTAACTAGGATTGAGCAATAGAGACTTTCACCTTTAGGTCGCCAGTTCCATTCCAGTCCCTGTCAGTAGTGACTGAAAGCTGCTGTTATTTGATTTGATTGAGGAGCTGCTCATGTTGGGTGGCCAGATCACAAAACCACCCTGCCTCTGGCACCAGTTATCTCTGTTGTTTGGTGTCTCTGCTCAGGCTTCAAGGCCTGAATAGCACTGTCTCTCCAGGGCAGGGGTGAGGCACACTTGCTGGGGCAGTATGGGGTTCCATGCCAGATCCATATTACGAATAAAAAGATGCCTTCAGCTCCCAGGGCTCATAATCCAGCACCATGGTAAAAAGATAGGGTTAAACCCAGGTGTTGGCAAAACAGCTCCTTTCACCAAGCAGGATGCTTTAGGCTCTCTAGGAGAATGCTGATAGACTAGAACCTGGCACTTCCATGCAGCAGGCCCTTCTACCCACCTTTCCTCCAAGGAGCTCAAAGCCCTTTGCAGTCATTAACAGCCTCCCAGTCCCTAATCTGCATTATGTCAGTAGGATTACCTCACTGTATAGACAGGGAAACTGAGACAGAGAAGGGAAGTGATTTCACCAAGGTCACATAGCAAGTCAGAGGCAGAGCCAGGAGTAGAACCAAGGAGTTCTGTCCCTAGTTCCTGGTTGTAACCAATAACATACAAAACATATTTTCACCATGTACCTGATCCAGGAGGCCCGGTGTGGCATGTGGCTGCCTGAACGGTGCCCTTTGGGTCCCAGATAATGATATAGAAAGCAGAGCTGCCTCCTTAAGGCCCTGGGCAGGTAGGAGACTTTATCCTTGGCTCCCCTGTTAGAACAATTCCTCCAGCGGGTAATGGGCACTGAGAGCAGCCCCTGTGAGCCTGGCCTGGGATGGAGCAGTGTGGGAACTCTCCCTCTGCAGGAACTGCACCAGCGCCTGGACCAGGCTCGCTACACACCGCCACTGGAGGGAGTTGCCTTCCAGTATGGTTTCAACTCCACCTACCTGCAGAGAGTTGTTGCTTATTGGAGGAACCAGTTCAACTGGCAGAAGCAGCTGGAAATTGTGAACCAATATCCACATTTTAAAACAACCATTGAAGGTGGGTCTCAGCTGCCCCTGAATGCTCCCTTTGCCTCCTCCAGAGGTCCTGGTGCCTCTTCCTCCATGGAGCACCCACCTATTGCTCCCCTAGCGGCCCTGGTGCTCCTAACAAGTTCCCTCTATTTTCTTTGTCTAGCTGCCCCATTGTCCTGTCCCCTCACTCATGAATCACCCCTCCATTTCTTTCCCATCCCTAGCACTCCATCCTTGGAGCTCCCACAATTCTCTGAGATCCCCCACTTCACTTAGAATCATAGAATATCAAGGTTGGAAGGGACCTCAGGAGGTCATCTAGTCCAACCCCTGCTCAAAGCAGGACCAATCCCCAATTTTTGCCCCAGATCCCTAAATGGCCCCCTCAAGGATTGAACTCACAACCCTGGGTTTAGCAGGCCAATGCTCAAACCACTGAGCTATCCCTCCCCCCATCTTCCTCTCATCTGCCCTCCTATGCAGGTTTCTCTGGAACTCGAGACTAGGCTGCTTGTTCCATGCAGAGCTCAGCATTGCAGTGAGATATAGTAAAGCAGGCAGAGGTATCCAAGGCATCCATTGTCTGCTAGGGTCACCACCTCACAGGAATCAGCTTCAGGAGGACAAATTTAGGACTCCTTTCCCAAGAGACGTAGTTGCTGGGGTCTGGGCCTCTCTCACTGTGGCGTTATTCCTCATCCACAAAGGAGCAAACATAAATCCAAAGGGGTAGAGGGCACCCAGCTCCAGCTGAGCACCTTCCTCTCTCTGCTGTGGTTTTCTGTGTGGCCCTGCCGTGAACACTGGCTAGGAATTTCCGTCTCTCCTTTAGGGTCTAGGCCAGGCGCTGAGAAGCAATTGGAGCCTTAACTTTTTTCTCTTGGGTTTGTGGCAGGGATTGAAGTCCATTTTGTCCATGTGAAGCCCCCTGGCATCCCCAAGGGTCAGGCAGCCAGGCCTTTGTTGATGGTGCATGGCTGGCCTGGCTCCTTCTATGAGTTCTATAAGATCATCCCACTGCTCACTGACCCAGCTGGGCACGGCCTGAATGAAGATGTGGTGTTTGAGGTCATCTGCCCATCCATCCCAGGCTATGGCTTCTCCGAGGCACCTCACCAACGAGGTGAGTGATGGGCAGGAGGGAGTTAATTAGAATCCCAGTGCTTTCTGGAATAGCATCTGGGAGACATCCCTGGAACCATGGATTAATTTCTGAACACTGGGAGTTGGGTTCTCCACCTGCTCTTTTAATAAAGCAAATCTGGTGGTGGATTGATGGCCCTAGAGCAGGGGTGGGCAAACTTTTTGGCCCAAGGGCCACATCGCCGTTATGAAACTCTATGGAGGGCTGGGTAGGGAAGGCTGTGCCTCTCCAAATGGCCTAGCCCCCGCCCCCTCCCACTTCCCACCCCCTGACTGCCCCCCTTGGAACCCCTGACCCATCCAACCCCCCCTGTTCCTTGTCCCCTGACTCCCCCCTCCCAAGACCCCCCGACCCTAACCGCCCCCCTGGGACCCCACCCCCTATCCAGCCCTCACTGCTGCCTGTCCCCTGACTGCCCCAACCCCTATCCACACCCCTGACCCCTGACAGGCCCCCGGGGATTCCCACACCTATCCAACCTCCCCTGTTCCCCATCCTCTGACTGGCCCCCGGAACCCCTTGCCCCTTATCCAAACCCCCCTCCTGCCCGCTCCCTCACCATGCTGCTCAGAGCGGAAGGAGTTCGCAGCCCCACCGCCTGGCCAGAACCAGCCACGCCGCCTGCACTGCCCGGCTGGAGCGGCAGGCCAGAGCGTTGGCAGCGCACTGAGGCTGCAGGGGAGGGGGAACAGCACGGGAGGGGCCGGGGGCTAGCCTCCCCAGCTGGGAGCTCAGGGGCCGGATGTGGCCTGTGGGCCGCAGTTTGCCCACCTCTGCCCTAGATACTGGTATCCACAGAACAGGTACAGCAGGGGCAAGGCCAGGGCAGACTTCTCTCAGCCTGCCTCACCTGACCTCTAGGGATCACACCTAAATAAGAAAGGGCAATTCATGCTCCAGAAACCGGTCAGTCCTTGGTGTCTCTGCTGGGCTGGAGGGGAGGGGCATTTATGATGATGTTTGTGTTGTTGACGTGTCCAATGGGAACTGGACTCAGACTTACGTCTCAAGTCACACAATCCACTAAATGTCCTGAAAGTTAAAGTCTTTGTGTCCTATTCCTGTGAGTCAGGTAATTATTGCCTTGGTAAAAGGCTCCATATCTCATTTTCTACACACATACCCCAAGACAGCCAGTCTCCCCAGTCTTGGGCTGAAGTGGAACCAGTGCCCCATAGACAATAGGATCCATAGTCCATTTACCACTTCCCTGAGACCCCCACACACACACCAATCCCCCCAGCCTGGAACCAGAGAGGAACCAGGGTCCTAGAGGTGAAAGACTCTGTATCCTAGTCTGTGACCCCCCCCGAGCCAGCAAGTCTTCTCCTGTGCCAGCTCTTTCTGATGTATGACGCACAATAGGTGAACACCATGCTGTACAATGGGGTGATGTATACCTAACAGATCCCTTTCCCAAAGGAATAGGGGTGCAATAGAACATGGGGCAATATGAGGTGGGTGGTCATTAGAGCCAGGTCACTTCATGGACTGGGGCGGGTGTTTTCCAGTGGTTGTTGGAGAAGATAAGGGAGGGCGCTGGGAACCTTAACTGGGAGGCTGTTACAGGCCCATAGTGTGTCCTGGGAGAAGATGCAGGATGAGTGAAGGAGGCAACGGGAGCAGAGATTAGGGAGTGGAAGAAGGGGAAATGAGGAGGGTGGGACTGGAGACTGCAAAGCTTTAAATGGGAAGAGCAAGGATGTGAACTTGATGCCGGAGATTAAGTGGGAGCCAGTGAAGGGATTTGAGCATGGAGGGTGCAGGTATGGGGAGAAAGATTAATTTGGATGAACTGCAAGGTGGAGAAGGCACAAGTGAAGAGGGAGGGAGAGTCTGTGCCCTATGTTGTATCTGGGAAAGCACCCTGCACTCTTACAGTGCTTCTTAAGGATGATCCAAGCTGTCTACAGTCTGGGACCCGACCTCTCCATACTAGGATACAGGCAGCTGGTATCTGCTTCATTCTAGGCTCCTGGTGCTTTCAGTGCTTGTCTTCTCCATGGGACACTGAAATGACTGCAATGCACTCATTTCTTGGCCTTTTAACCCCAGTGTGCTAACTGCTTTGTGATAATGGGTCAGCTCCATCTGCCAGAGAAGAGTTAGTCTTTTGCAGTGATATTGGGAAAGTCCATGGGGCTGAGGTCACAAAGCTTTAGGGGTGGGTGTGGAGATTTGGAATGTAGGGGATTGGAAGGTTTCCAATTACCTCAAGTCTCCTTTCACTGTGATCCAGAGGACCAGTACTAGGCAATACCCAACAGAACACTGACCTGCATCCCCTGTGGTATCAATGATTCCTCACTGAGTGGAGAACAGGTGTTTAATAATAGGTTTCTCCTTATGCACAGGTTTTGATACGCTGGCTGCTGCTCGGATATTTCACAAGCTGATGCAGAGACTGGGCTTCCAGGAGTTCTATGTACAGGGGGGAGATTGGGGCTCTCAGATCACCATAAACATGGCCCAGATGCTGCCAAAGTGAGTAGCAAAGGGGGTTAGGAGAGGGATAGTTGTCTGTTCTGGTTCCTATGACATACCCTGCCCTCCCCCTTGTACTCAGGACACACTGTTGCCAACTCTTGTAGTTTTATCCCCAGTCTTGTGATATGTGGAGTCTTGCTCCCCAGCTCCTGGAGTTATGTGGCTACATAAGAATCTCATCATTCATTTAAAAAATAAAATAATATTTCTCATCCTTGTAGTTGGAGAGAACTGAAAAATATGAACCCTAAATGCTTAAAAATCAAAAGGAAAATGGAAAGAACCAATAATGTACTGATTTTTTAAAAAACACATCCCAGCAAGCAGTCAGGCAACTCAGCTGGAGCCTCTGCAAGCTGCACCCTTGTATTAAGGATTCAGATGCTTGCCATCTTCTCCAATGGATAGGGATTAATATCAGTCCTCGGACTCCTGCCAAGTTATCTGTGAAGCCCTTGTTTGAACAGCCCTAGCCCAGAGAACCTTTACCAAAATATAGCTGACAAGCAGTCTCCAGGTGAGCAGGAGTCAGGAGGTTTCTGAAACTATTTCTCTTGACTTTTCTGCATCGCTGCTAGGCAGTAGTCTGGATTCTAGAGCAAGAAGCAAAGCTACGATCCCGTAAGGGGTTCTAAACTTTCCTTAGATAGAGTTACTCCAATTAGTAGAGAGATCCTAGGATATAAGCTGAGCCAGAAACAAGCCCCATAACTGGAGCCTGTGAAGCTGATTGAGAATTGGTCCCTGTCCCCTTTGCATTTGTAGAGTTGTTTAATCTTGGGTAAAGCACTCTTCTTTCCTCTGATTTGTCCATACTTTTTCCTATGTATGGTGACAGGTTTCAGAGTGGTAGCCATATTAGTCTGTGTCAGCAAAAAGAATGAGGAGTACTTGTGGCACATTAGAGACTAACACATTTATTTGGGTATAAGTTTTCGCGGGCTAAAACCCACTTCATCAGATGCATGCAGTGGAAAATACAGTAGGAAGATATATATATATATATATATACACAGAGAACATGAAAAAATGGGGGTTGACATACCAACTATATCATTTTTTCAGGTTCTCTGTGTACACATCTCTTCCTACTGTATTTTCCACCGCATGCATCCGATGAAGTGGGTTTTAGCCCACGAAAGCTTATGCCCAAATAAATTTGTTAGTCTCTAAGGTGCCACAAGTACTCCTCGTTCTTTTTCCTATGTATGTTGTTGTCACTTGGACTCTCTCCAGAGTTAATGTCCTTTTTAAAAAAAGAAATAGCATAGATCCAAAATTTTTTAATGGCCATTAATGTTGAGTGTCCCAGTTTTTGTAAACCTCAAGTTTGGCACCCAAAATTAGTGGCCATTTTAAAAAAATGTTTGCCACAGTGAGTGCCCAAGCTGAATGTAAGGCTACAGCTCTGGCTTCACAGCTGATCTACACAGCCACCCTGATAATATAAACCAGTACAGGCAACAATGCATAGCTGACTCCTGTTGAGTTTATCCTGCACTCTACCCCCAAAACCAGATAATTCTTGGGGCTGCCTTGCCGCTGCCTAGCTCTTCTTTTCCATTCTAGCTTTGTGCATTGGATTATCCCCTCTTATGTATCCCCCCACCTCTTTGCATTCATCTTTATTCATTCCCGTTTCATAGATCTCAGCCTATTTCTCAAGCTTGTTCTATTGCATTCATATTTCAGCGGTATCTAAAGTATTTGTGATCACTCCCAGCTTTGAGTCAGCTGTGAATGTGAACTGTGCCCTCTCCATCCCATCCTCCAAAGAAGCCTTAAGGCTTAGAATAGACCCACCCGGTGATCTCTCTTCCAAATCAGAAATGAGAAGTAATGAGGAGATTCAAATCTGGTTGGGGAACCTTTGAGAGGCTAAATGGTAGCATGAGATATAAATTCCTTCCTTGCCTAAAATGCAGGCTTAGAACATCTGGGTGGAGGAGAAACATGAGGCTGCTCTTAGATGATAAAGTTAAATGTTAGGTTATGACTACACTGCGTATCTTACAGCGACACAGCTGTGCTGCTATAAGGACTCCAATGGAGCTGCTCTTTGCCAGCAGGAGAGAGTTCTCCTGCTGGCAAAATAAAACCACACCCCTGACCAACAAAAGTTTTACTGACAAAAGTGCAGTGTAGACATAGCCTTAGACAGTGAGTTGTTGTAAAGCATGTGCTCCATGTTAGCTCCCTAGGTGTGTTATACCAATAAAATAAAAACCAGCAGGATCTTATTAAAAGGGGAAAAGGCAAAATGCCACATTTATTGTGAATACAGAAAGAATCATAGTAAGCAGTTAGTTATAGCTATAACATTTCATTCAATCTCATATTTATTCACACACAGGTTCTGCAAGGTTGTTATTATATTTACCAGCCTTAGAGTTGTTCATGCCAAGCCCCTGGCCAGGTGGCCTGGACATGAGGAGGGAGCAGGGCCTTGTCAGATTCTCATCTGATGCTCCTGGAAGTTGGTTTGCAGAATCAGACCCCAAAGTTCTCACTTTCTAGAGTCCATTTTTATAGGAATTTCTTCCTATGCCAGTCTATGGGAATTGCTTCATCATGCTGTTGCTGAATCAATCAGCAGATAGCACATTCCTGACGGCTCTATGCTGCCAGATGTTATCTTGTTCTTTGGTTCTCCCATCCTTGAGGCTGTTGGGTGGATTCCAGTCTGCCCTCCGGGGGTCCTCTGGTTATTTCCACTTGACACCTTCTTTAGCCGATGGACACTGGATTCTTAGGCTGGCACCTCCCTGATCATTCAGTTATTATCCACACCAAGCATCCATCCACGTACATCCTCTATCTCTATTTTAATCATAATTGTTAACAAAGCGAGATGAATACAACAAAAGGGCGGGGAGTCTCTGGGTGCTGTTTCTGTTGTTACAGAGTATTGCTTTGAGTCTCTCTCTCTGTGAATAGTTGTTGTTACAAAGAATTGCTTTGAGAACAGACTCTGTCTTAGAATGTACTAACACAATTAGCAGCTTGCAAGTTTCACACAGAGAGGGAGAGAAACAGTACCAAAAACCAAGAGACCTCTTAATTAGTAATGCCCTGGAATTTAAACTATGGGGAATCAAACTCATTTGTGATTTTAATACAGAACTTCTTTAATATGATCCAACAGGTGAAAGGAGACCAAATCAAGGGGGAAGGTGCTAAAGGAGTTAGTCATCATGGCCCAGGTCCTTAAAAGTATTGAGATGCCCATTGATTTCAATGGGAAGTCTCTGGGAGCTTTAGGGTCATGTGTGGTTCACCACAGGCTTCTCAGCAAATGCACAATGAAGCCTTCATTACCTAGGGTTCAAAATGAGGCTCTTAGGAGAACAACCCAAGCCACAGTGATGGCTCTGCCATGCCAAGTCAAATGGGAGTCTAAGACTGCTGTAGTTATTCTGTCCTCTCCAGTGCAGCTGTGTTGGTGCTCGCATCAGCTGCGCTATCTCTACGCTATTTGCTACATGTCTTCACATAAGGGAATTGTGAATACACATGCCTGAAGAGCTATGTATGGTTAGGAGAGACATTCTTCCGGAAGTACCGATGGGCCTAGTGCAGTGTTGCTGTCCTAGCACAGCTCTGTATCTCAGAGGGAACCTGGAGACAAGATCCCTTTGTTCTGTTATTGTTAATCCATATTGCTGATTCTTATTTTATTCCTCAATACCATTGGTTCCAGGTCTGTGAAAGGGCTTCATCTGAATTTTGTCATCACCACCTCAAGAGGTTTGGGGAGGCTGGTGTCTTTACTGCTGGGGGCCTACGTGCCATGGCTGGTGGGCTTCACCAGGGAAGACTCCCGCCGCTTATACCCATACTTGGAGAAGAACGTGTATGAACTTCTGCGGGAGACCGGGTATTTGCACATCCAGGCCACCAAGCCCGACACAGCAGGTAGAGTACAGTCTCCACATGGCTGGGGAGTTTGTATAATAGACACATGTGGTCCATGAGATACCTGTCACATCTGGACAAAGGCCTAGAATGTTTGAGGACCAATGTGGACTGAGCAAAGGACTAGGAACCAGAAACTCCAGAGTTCTAGTCAAGTTCTAACAAGGATTTATTACACATGGTTTTTGGCACGTCACTGTATCTCCCTCTGACTGTTTCCTTAACTGTAAAATACTTCCCTACCCCACCAGGTGAACAGATAATATGCTATATAAATTCTGCATTTATTATATTTTGGTTCACAAAGCATGGGTAAGAAAAGGATAGTGGGGGCACAGCATTCTCACCCTTCCACCTTCATAAACACTGACTAAGGGCACTCTAGAACCTCCTGACCTCTTCCAGTCACACCCATTGTTTGGGAATGCAATCCCCACTTCCTGCCTCCTTTAAAGTGTAGTTCCTTTGGACACTTTCCCATCGTGCCATTACTGCCACCACCATGACTGTCCTAGTTCTCGGCTTCTCTCTGCATTAAAAAACTGGGGGGACGGGTCTGAGAATGACAATCTGGGCTCTGCCAGTACTAAATGTCCCAAACGGAATTGCACAAAGGTGGGTAGTATCCGAAGTCTCTGCTTGATCCCTATTGGAGACTTCCTGGAAGGGCAACAAAAATGATTAGGGGTCTGGAACACATGACTTATGAGGAGAGGCTGAGGGAACTGGGATTATTTAGTCTGCAGAAGAGAAGAATGAGGGGGGATTTGATAGATGCTTTCAACTATCTGAGAGGTGGTTCCAGAGAGGATGGTTCTAGACTATTCTCAGTGGTAGAAGAGGACAGGACAAGGAGTAATGGTCTCAAGTTGCAGTGGGGGAGGTTTAGGTTGGATATTAGGAAAAACTTTTTCACTAGGAGGGTGGTGAAACATTGGAATGTGTTACCTAGGGAGGTGGTAGAATCTCCTTCCTTAGAAGTTTTTAAGGTCAGGCTTGACAAAGCCCTAGCTGGGATGATTTAATTGGGGATTGGTCCTGCTTTGAGCAGGGGGCTGGACTAGATGACCTCCTGAGGTCCCTTCCAACCCTGATATTCTATGATTCTAAGTCCAGTTTATCCTTAGTGGAGGTAATGCAGTGCCATGTGAACCTCAGAGCTGTTCTGTTGCTTTCCTGAATTAGGCTGTGGACTAAACGACTCCCCCGTGGGACTTGCTGCATACATTCTGGAGAAGTTCTCTACCTGGACCGATAGATCATTCCGGGACATGGACAATGGAGGTCTGGAGAGGTATGGAACAGTGGCATGTCAATGAATGGGTGTGAAGGAGAAATGCAACTAAAGGAAGGCTGCTCACAACAGTAGGGAGGTGAGACAATCCACCACTGAGATCAAATTTAAGTAGAGGGCAAGGGAACATACAATTCTAAACTATGCAGATTGCCTTGTGTAATGGATTGGCTGCAGCACTACTGCACCAACACTCAGTGCTCTACAGCTTAGTTTAGGGCCAAGTGATGAGAGGAGAACAGATAGGCTGCCCACTCTTCAAGGCATGTACCTGATAATGTGCAGAGACTAGCCCCTGTGACAGTGATGCTTCTCTGGTTTATCCCTCAATAGGAAATTCTCTCTGGATGACCTCTTGACCAATGTGATGATTTATTGGGTAACTTCGTCCATTGTGCCCTCAATGCGCTTCTACAAGGAGAATCTCTCCAAGAACCTCAACACCGCTCCCGCTGCCAGGTAAAGAAGGGGTGGGATGAGGTGCAGGCTAGACACCATTGCAGGCAATAAACAATCTAGGTACTTATATGGCTCCATCATTATAGTAGCTGAGCTCCTCCTACATATTTCAAAAACAAATCAATCCAGATTCTTATAGTGGTACTATCACTGTAACAAAAAGGGTGTTTTTTCCCCAACCTGTTGGAGAAACAGCTTGATTATTTTTGGAATGTAGAGGTGAGTGGTGACGTGTAGAATTTCTTTAAGGAACATGAAGTAACAGCAATGAGTTTTGTATGTGATGTGTTCAAAACAGAGGCCCATAGTTATTCTTAGCTCTTCTGGGAGTGAGTTTAGTTTGAAGCTAGCTCCTGTGAGAGTTCTGTCTCCTGCACTCATGAGCCTCTCCCTTTTGGTCAACAGTTTCACTGAATTAATAAGTAATCACTTTTAGACAGACTACAACTAGGAGCCACAGATATAAGTAAAAAACACATGGAAGGAGAATTTAGAAAAGATATTACAAAGGGAGTGGTCCTCTAGGAGAGGTAGTAGTGTGTTAATGTATTTAAGCAAGTGATGGATGACTATCTGGAATTTGGTATGGTGAACAAGTATTAGCTTTGGATTCGTAAAGAGCTGACTGCCACTGATAAGGCTAAGCAGGAGCACTTTGCTGACCATGATTCCTCCCCTCCCACCCTAAGACTGGCTATCATTAGTTTCATACACTATAAGGAAATCGAGAAAATTGTCCTTTAGAATGGAATTGATTCCTTTAGATTTGTATAGGGGAGTCTACATACAACAGCAACAGGGGCTTTAAAATGCAATCAGTTACTGAGAGGAGATGGGTCGATTGCATGGGAGGCTGTGGGCTCCTGCTATACAAATTTAAGTGTAGTAAGGTTAAACTGGTCTAGTCTACAGCATGCAAAGCTGTTCTAGAAGCTGTCTGTTTCTAGTACAACCCTACTATTTAATGGAAGCATTTCAGAGCCTGAACGGCACATATCACTTCTCCAGCCTACGTAGTAAGCCAGAAGAAGGGAGGCACTCCCAGGAGGCAGTAGTACCTACGGCCATGACTCAATTTGCTATGCTACTGCAGGCCCTACCACCAACTACAGCCAGCAGATTTGGAAAATATCAAAAGATATGTTAAAATATTTCAAGCACCAGCATCCTAACAGTTATTAAACTTATGGTGCCTGGTATTGATGGTCTGGCCATTGAAGAAAGATATACTATATACAATGTGTGAAACTGTTCAAGGGTTTTAACCAAATACAAGAAAAATGTTGGAATTACAGAAAGTAAGGAGCATCACATGGGTAAAGAGATTCTGTGGTAGCTATGAGTTAACTAGCTAAACCAGTTCATTAAGGAATGCTGAACAAGGTAAACTGCCTGCTCTAATCAGTGACAGATAATTAGCTTAATGGTATTGTCCTTAGTGTATAACAAATGTAAGGTTCAATTTATACCATTGAATGATAAGACATTGAATAGTCAGCTCCATTTGGTTTATGTCAAGTTGCTTTAAAGATAGGACAGCATGCATATAGAAAGGCAGAACTCACCAAACCAGGGTCACCAGGCCTGTCTGCTCACACTGGGCCAATCGGATTTATGATCTACAGGGTTGTTTTGTTTTGTTTTTTAAACACATAACTTATTTTAATTTGGCACTAGTCCAATTGAAATTGACCACAAGGCAGACATATAATAGTTAGTTACATTTCTACTACCCTTCAAATTTCCAGCTACAGAGAATCTGAATAGCTTTAACCTACTGGAGAGCTTAGCTTGGGTTCAAACAAGATTCTAAGCCAATCATTCCATTTGTCTTTGTGGATGGGTACAACACGGGGGACTGTTGGACAAAATTGTTAGCCAACAGTATGTATTTCTAAAAAGGATTTCTAGTATGTTAAAGTGAAGCAAATACTGTGCAGTGGTATGGACCAGAAGTAGCCACACTTAACTTGTTGATATCCAGTGCGGTATATCACTGGAACCCGCAAGTTGAGCCCAATACCTTGGCTGCTGGTGCTGTTGCATATTGCTCCCCCATCCATTCATCATGACGCCACTACCCTTTGGGAATTCCAGTGGATCAAGGAAAACGAATGTCTTCCCATCCACCAGAACCTTAACAAACATTCCTCACCCCTGCTCGCAGTCATGTAAGTCCTTTTGGACCCACATGTTTAACCTTCGCCAATGCAACTTCAACTCTGAAGAAGCTTGAAAGGCTGAATGGAGTTCACAAGAAGTCACAAAAACACACCTCATGAAAGACCTGATGCAGAAGATCCCTGGCTTTGATCTCCTGCGAAGTTCATGAGCAACCCTAAACCACATCTGCACAAACCATGGCGGATGAGGATACTTGCTGCACAAATTGGAAAATTAAAGACTCTTCCGTGTGCAACTGTGGTCACCCAGAACAGACCATGGAACATACAACTCAGTGCCCAATTCACAGATATGAAGAAGCTATCACAGCAACACTCTTGGCTTAACCATCTGAATGTAAAATGATAGTTGGTACTCTAAATATATATCAGCCATACAAAGAAGTATTAGTGAGCCATTTTTCCCAGTATGCTCTGTCTTGAAATATATTAAACTGCAATGTATGAACTCTTCTTCCTGGCACGGGTAGAGATAGCCAAGAACAAGATAACTGTTCTGCTGAGGTTTGAGACTAATATGCAAACTGGTTGAATTGTTGCAACAAACTGTGTACAGAATTCCAGTAACCTTGAACCACCAGTGCAGACTGCATGGGAAAAGAAATATTAGGGTATTCCTGATAAAAAATGAATTTGGAGAGTTTTCTGTCAGAGTAACATATAATGTATACATGCTACTCAGTAGTGAATATATATTTCCAGAACAGATTGCACTGTGGACTGTTTCCCACATCGATGGAGTAGTAATGATTTAACCCCTATCTTTCTGTATTTGTGCTGATTAATCTTGAACTAATACCTTTTGTAATAGATCTGATTGAGCTTGATTATCTAATATTTTATTAAGAAAACCAAATGCTTTAAATAACATCTCCCTCCACAAATATGTACTGATTTAAAAAGCTCCTAACAGGATGGGTTTTTTTGTTTTTGTTTGTTTTTAAGGATTGGAGTGTATGTACCCACTGGCATTGCTGCTTTCCCCCAAGAGCTTGCACATAGTCCACGCTCCTGGGCACAGAAGTTGTTCAAGAACATAGTCGTCTACTCCTACATGCCACGTGGGGGGCATTTTGCTGCCTTTGAGGAACCAGAGCTCCTGGCACAGGATATCAGGCAGTTGGTCAGAAAGGTGGAGCATCTGTGAGTCATGACCAAGTGGGTGGCAGTATGCACAGATAAATGGTAGCACATTGCTAGACCACCAGCCTGAGGTAATTATTAACTGTATTTCTAATTACACTTTATAAAGCCAAATATCTATTTGCTTGGTAGCCACAGATACCAGCCTAAAACAAAATGCCAGATGGTTAAAAATCAATTTCTAGAGCTTTTAATTTAAAAATAACCATTAAATTCTCACTGAAAGTTAGGAGTATTTTGTCCTATTTCATTCTAGGAGCATGTTAGAGGGAAAACTCCTGCTGTATCTGGGGAATGGGTGGTTGCTGTTTAATGTGTGACAACATTGCACTGCACTTTAGCTTTTTAAGGATAAAATAGCCACCTATTTCTGAGCAAGGGCAGCAGGTTCCAGAGAAAAGCCCATCCAAGTTGTCTTCATCTCTAGAGTGACTTGACCTGGGTTCAGTAGCTGAGGTGGAAGTGACAAGTATGAAGGTCTTCCTCTTCCAGGCATGTGTATCCAAGACCCTCCTCCTGGATGGCTACAGAGCATCATATGGCAAACAGTGCCACAAAATCTAGAGAGCACAGTATGTTAGAATGCACCATTCAACCACAAGCTCTGGATAGCCCTGTGCAAGGCAGCTTTCCCTCTTTGTTTTCAGGAATTGTGCCTCACTATAGATCAGTGCATTTGTTGTATGTTACAGCACTGACCACTGAGTCTCTCTACAACAGTTGGGGCACTCATCCAGGATATGGGAGACCCAGCTTCAATTCCCTCCTCTGCCTGATGTGAAGACCAGATTTGAACAGGGGCCTCCCACCTCTCAGAAGAGTGCTCTATACACACACATTCTTACTCATTGGCCCACTGTATATTTAATTATTTACACCTAGTGAACAGCTTCAACAGGAGTGACAGAGAGCCCTACACTAGAACATCCCCTAGAGTCCTAGACCACTGGTTAGAGCACTCTTGAGGGAAGTGGGAGACCCAGTTCAAATCCTATTCCACATCAGGCAGAGGGGGATACTGAACCCAGGCTTCTCACATGGCAGTGGTCCCCAAATTTTTCAGGGTCATTCCCCCCTTTCCAGAGTTGGGGCCATAGCTCCTGGGGGAGGGGGTAAAGAGGCCAGGGCTGGGGGCAGGAGCAGAGCTGTAGCCTGGGGCCAAGAGTAGAGTCACAGCAGGGCTATGGCCAGGGGCTGAGGCCAGGTCCATGGCTAGACTGGAGCAGAGCTCGGAGCAGGTCTGCGTGAGACTCCCTCCCCGCCTCCCCTCTGAGGGGAGGGTGTAGCAGGGCCCAAGCCAGCCAATGTTCCTCTGTGTCCCCCTAGAGAGGTGCACCCCACAGTTGGGAACCTGTGTCAGATAGGATGTGGTAGACCTAACCACTGGGCTAAAGGGAGGCCACCTCTGCCTCCTATCTAGCCCCCGGCCATTTTTTGTGGAGTCAGGCCTGCTCCAAGAACACCTACTAAGTCAAGGTCCATAGCTGAGGTAGGTACCAATCACCAGGAATGAGGCAGAAGTGCACATACCCAAAAGTAGAAACTTAGCTGCCCTGGAGACTCACGGACATTTAGATGCCTCCAGAGTTAGTTAGCAGCTGAGCAGAGATTGAGGAGCTCAGTGCAGGGGTGCTGGAACAATTTGCTCAGCAAGCCCACTATACAAACTAAACCCTCTATAGGATGGAAATCACTTCAAGCCAGGGGGGTGCAACAGCAACCCAAGTTCCAGCACTTATGTCTCAGTGGTGACTAAAATGTTGGATTTAGGCACCACTCTGTTAGTGGATTTGGGCCTAAATGACTTTACCATTAAGAGTTAATCTATGTAAAGAGAACTTAATAAAGAGGCATTTGTACACCCCCAGGCCACACCCCAAAATTGGATAACAAGAGCCTAGCTGGTTGCATTGCAATAGGATCACGCAACCCAACGGCTTTAAAACTAGCTCAAGTGCTTTGGATCCAATAGAGCTCCCTTTCATAATGTACTAGATGAAGCCAGGTAGGTTTCTATTTCTCTCCCCTCTTATTCCAGGGTAGCTGTAACCCTTTCAAGTCTCTGCACAAGTCATCAAGGAACCAGGAGAGTTTTGCTGCTGAACAAGATCACAGAATTGTAGATCTGTAAGGGATCTTGAAGTCTAGTCCAGTCCCCTGCACTCAAGGCAGGACTAAGTATTATCTAGACCATCCCTGACAGGTGTTTGTCTAACCTTCTCTTAAGTCTCCAATGATGGAGATTCCACAACCTCCCTGGGCAATTTATTCCAGTGCTTAACTACCCTGACAGGAAGTTTTTCCTAATGTCCAACCTAAACTGCCCTTGCTGCAATTTAAGCCCATTCCTTCTTGTCCTATCCTCAGGTTAAGGAGCACAATTGTTCTCTCTCCTCCTTGTAACATCCTTTTTGTAATTGAAAACTTACATCCCCTTCCAGTCTTCTCCAGACTAAACAAACCCTTTCCCCCCCCCCAAATCTTCCCTCATAGGTCATGTTTTCTAGACCTTTAATCATTTTTGTTGCTTTTTTGTGGACTTTCTCCAATTTGTCCATATCTTTTCTGAAGTGGTGGCGGCCAGAACTGGATACGCTACTCGAGTTGAGGCCTAAACAGTGTGGAATAGAGCAGAAGAATTATTTCTCATGTCTTGCTTACAACACTCCTGCTAATACATCACAGCATACAGGTTTTTGGGGTTTTTTTTGGGGGGGGGACCACAAGTGTTATACTGTTAACTCATTTTTGTGATCCACCATGACCCCCAGATCCCTTTCTGTAGTACTCCAGCCAAGGCAGTTGTTCCCCCTTTTGTACACGTGCAACTGATTATTCCACTTTAGGAAGGAACACTGTTCTTCGTGAATTTCATCCTATTTACTTCAGACCATTTTAATCCTATCCTCCAGAGCACTTGCAACACCTCCCAGCTTGGTATCATCCATGAATTTTATAAATGTACTCTCTATGCCATCATCTAAATCATTGATGAAGACAGTGAACAGAACCAGACCCAGAACTGATCCTTGCAGCACGACTGTGAACCACTGGTAATTACTCTAAGAATGATTTTCCAACCAGTTATGCACCCACGTTATAGTAGCTCCATCTAGGTTGTATTTGCCTAGTTTGAGACACTCATGCAAGACAGTATCAAAAGGCTTACTAAAGTCAAGATATACCGCATCTACCGTTTCCCCCCCCCCCCCCAAACAAGGCTTGTTGCTTTGTTAAAAAAGCTATTAGGTTGGTTTGACACTATTTGTTCTTGATAAATCCATGCTGTTACTTATCTTATAGGTGTTAGTCAACGATCAGTTTGCAATCCGATTCCAGTCCTGACTATCCTTTTCCAGTCCTCTGGAATCTCACCCATCTTCCATGACCCCTCCTTATGCTCCTTGCTCAGAGGTCATATGCAAGGTATTACCCTATCCAGAGCACTTTACTGCCCCTACTTCCAGTTTCTCAGTAACTAGACTCAATTTTGTGCTGTTACCTTACAGAACTTGAATCTACCAAACCCGTAGGTTAGGTATGGAAGTACTCCATCTCCTTTCAGCACAGATTAGGGAGAGATAGTGATAGAATGGGTAACAACTTATAGATTTGACAAACTGATTGTCGATAGGGGAAGAACAGCATAAATCAAGTAAAAAACTCCTGTACCTTTATAAACTCCGAGCCTTCTACTAATTAGGGGCAGGAAGGGCTATAAAGTGAAATCCACAAGCCTGAAGACATTTCTAGTTTAAACTAGGGCATCAGATACTGTGCAGTTTGAGAGATTAGTGAAGAGCCTCAGCCATTCATAGAAATGAAACATGAATCATTTATATGTTTTCACTGATAGTTGGAAAATTTAAGACATTCAGAGCCCTCTCACCATGGGTGCAAGTGGCATTGCTCACACATCCATTCTCCCACAAGTATAAGAAAGGTAATGCTGGGCAGATCTCTCTCATGGTTAGAGGTCTCCCTCTTTAGAACATCCCTCACACAACATTACATCCCTGAAGTGATTCTTGTTATAGCTATGCAACCCCCAACCCTCCCTCTGTTTTCATGGTATTACCAGACTGTAAAGGAGATGAGATCCTGAGTGGCTTAGTAAAACCTGCTAGATAGCCTTTGTCACCCCCATATTAAGCATAAGCACCAATCAATCAAGTCCCAGTGCATCCATTAACATTGCACACTACTTTATCAGCAAGTAGAGGAGAACAGCTATGTGAACACCATGATACTCCCAGAGAAGGTTGCTTCAAGTATTGGCTGGGTAAGCGAGCATGCTGCAAAAACATAAAATTACTCCCACTAACCCTCTAGGGAATTCCTTCTTCATGACTCAATTCCCCCAAGAGACCTATATCTGGGGCAAAACTGCTCTAGTGCTTACCCTTGCATGAGGATATTTAAAGCTCTGTTGTATGGACAGTGGAATGCACCCCAACTGCATGCAGGTAGCAGATTCCCTGGATATAGGATTCAGAGAGGTGTAGTTACAGATCATAAAAAACATTCTTTTGTATCAACTAAAGTAGCACCAGATGATTATTAAAAATGCCCCATTAAAATGCTATAGAGCAAGAGTCATTCATGGAAGCCCTTAACTGTCACTGGTGCTTGGAACCATATGTAGTTGTCCCAGGCAGAGGTCACTCCCTGCTGAGTGGATGGATTTGTACTGCTGTTTCCACCACAGGACAAGTTGACCGTCAGCTTCCTCCCACGTGCTGGCACTTTATAGTTGAGCTTGGGTCGGAACCAGTCAATGCCACAGTCACGGTGCCCCTGGACCATGACAATGGTGCCCATGACAGGGACAGCCTGTAGCTCACTGAAGACATCTGCAAGGAAGAGTGAGTGGAAAAGCTTACGAACACAGGATGGTGTTTGCAGGCTCTCCTCAGCATTGCCCACAGAGATGCCCTCCAAGTTGATTTCATAGAGCTCCTTGGGGCTCATGGCATTTCCTCCAAGTAGAATAAGGACCCGAGGGACCAATGTCAGGTTGAACATTGCTTCCAAGTGCAAGAACACTCCCTCCAGCTCCATTAGCAACTGCTGGCACTTCCTGCTGCTCCCTAGGTCTGGGGGATGTGGCTTCTTCTTAATTGCATCTCCATCCTGCCAAGCAAAAAATTGGTACATTCTGAATTAGGCGAGCGGTGGTGCATTTGACTGCGTTTAGCACCTTGAACAACCAGACCTGACACAGGAAGCACAGAGATTTTTTCTAAAAAACAAACAAACAAAAAAAACAGTTTAAGACTGAAAAAAGGAATCATCCTGGTGTCTTAACAACCAACTTGGAACAATTTCAATACTAGTGTTTCCTGGATTTAAGGTCAGTAGAAATAAAGGTATTAGAATGGATGTAACAGAACTAGAAACGTGTGAGCTTTCAGAGCATGTCATGGCTCAATGTGTCACAGTTCAGTCAACATTCACCCCACTCTGTAGGGGTGTGTCTGGATTTTCTTAGCAGGCAGATTTTCAAGTTGTCTTAACTACAGACCTTGGAGTACAGCAGAACAATACTCCTGTGGAAATTCTGTGCAAAAAAAGTTAATTCTGCACACAATATTTTCAAATTCTGCAAAATTCTGCATATTTTATTTGTCAAAACAATATAACCACACCAGTTTCAATTATTTTTGGTCATTTCAAAATACCTGTCAGCAGGTATGTCTAACAATACAAACAAAGATTCAGAAAATGTTTCTTGACAAATAGATTCTTTACTAGGCATATTAATACAGAACTGAATAATAATTCATTTAAACTACAATATAGACCCATATTTCCCACACCCCCCAGAAGCAGTGCAAAGGCTGGGGAGAGTCAGGGGTAAGGGAGAGGGAAGTAATTGCTGGAAAGAAGCCTGGCTGTGGGTGGGAAAACTATGCAACAGGTTTGGGGGGGGGGGAGGGGACTGTTAGGGAGCTTCCCCCATGCAGACCCTGGCTGACACCTAGCCTCTCCCATTCAGTTAGGCACATCTGCCCATTCCCATGGGTCTCTGCACACCCACTCCTCCCATCCCCCTACAGCCCTGCACCCTGTCCCTACATACTCAGCCACCCCTTCCCCCTGTAGCTCTACACCTCCCTCTCCTATCCCCACGTGTCTGTGTCCTCACTCAGCCACCCCCATTTTCCCCTGTAGCTCTGCATCAGCACTCCCATTCAGCCCCTGCCCCAATCTGTCCTCCCCCACTGCCCTCATCTGATTTCCCCCCCCAGTAGCCCCACACTGTCTCCCGACCTGGCCCTACAGGTACTGCAAAGAAAGCTCTGCAGGCTCTCTTTCTGGCTGGCTGGGAGCAGCAGCCACGTACTATCGCCACAGGGGCCTCAGGTGGGCAAAAGGCAGAACTGCAGCAACTTTTCGGCAGAAGCTTTTTTCTGTGCAAAAAATTAAAAATATGCATGACTCATTAATCCATAGAATCATAGAATATCAGGGTTGAAAGGGACCTCAGGAAGTCATCTAGTCCAACAAAATAACACAGCATTCCCCCAGGAGTAGAACAGCCAGAGAGGTGAAGTAGTTTTGTCCTTACCAAATGTCAGGTTTCAGAGTAACAGCTGTGTTAGTCTGTACTCGCAAAAAGAAAAGGAGTACTTGTGGCACCTTAGAGACTAACCAATTTATTGGAGCATGAGCTTTCGTGAGCTACAGCTCACTTCATCGGATGCTCAAATAAATTGGTTAGTCTCTAAGGTGCCACAAGTACTCCTTTTCTTCTTACCAAATGTATTCTCTTTAGGATATTGTATCCCCAGGAATCACATTAAATATAATGCAGTGTTTAAGACAAAACCTACAGTGCATGTAACCTGAAATACAGAAGGATATCTTGACAGAAACTACAAATCAAGACAGCTAATAGATTAGACATGCAATTCTTGGAAAAGGCTGACTTGCCTTAGGAGACCGTGCCACTTCATTCAGTGAGAAAGAAGATGAGCCTCCTAGTCTTTATTCAAATTTTTCTTGCACACTAAACACACTCTCTATAGGTCTAAGAGAAAGATTAGCAATGCAGGATTTAGCCAATCTGATGAGTTGTTTTAAAATACATAATCTCTCTACCACATGCAAGTTTCTATCATTAATAACCTATTTCAAATACATGGGGCATAACATCCCTGGCAGACCTCCCCTTCCCCCCTGTCCTGAGGAGTCTGGTCTATCTTAGTTGTGCAAAGTTGCGTGGTCAGGCACTCTCCCATATCCCAACTCCCTTTGGTTCCAAAAGATACCGTTCCAGCCAAGCCACTTTCTGCAACCAGTGACTGCTGCCCCTGAACCAACCAGAAAGCTTACTACTTTGATCTGTAGCTGCTCTCTCCCGAGTCAGGGCGGAGCATTCTACCTCTGCAGGGAGCAGCTAGAATTCCTGCCTGGCCTTGCAGAGGCGGCTGCTATTTGCGGAACCTGCCGGGAACTGCCTCCAGCCCGCCTTGGCCCCCGGTAAAGTCACTGTCGTGCAGGGGGATGGAAGCGCAGCTCTCAGCAGGCCCCCGCAGAGCGTGATTTGCTGCGCAGGCGGAGAAATGAAGCCGATTTCCTGGAGCGGGAGGAGACGGCCAGCCGCCAGCTCGGGATAACAGCGTCTCACGCCGCACAGTGCGGAGCGCACCTGGCAGCCGAGGGCAGCGCAGACTGGTCGCCAGGGGCGCGGATCTGGGGCTGCGCCAATTATCGCCCCAGCCGGCTCTCGCTAGCCGAGGCTGGTTGGCCCCGGGGAGGCCCAGACTTACCTGCGGCTGGCGGGGCAGCGCCCTCCTGCAGAAGTAGGCGAGCTGCTCGTAGGGCAGGGGCAGCTGGTGCCGCTGGTACAGCACGTGCTTGAGGAGCTCGCAGGCGAAGTGGCAGCAGCCCTGCTGGGTCACCGGGCCGGGGAACGCCACCGAGACGGAGCGGCAGCCCGGGGCGCGGCCGGCCGGGCCCTGCGGGCAGTGAAACGCCGCCGCGCTGCTGCCGCCCCGTCCCGCGGCGAGCTCCGGGGTCACCGTCGGGGCCTCCACGGGCTCGGTCGGGAGCAGGTCAGCTGCGGGGAGAGGGGAGAGGTCACCCGGCTGCGGCGCGTACGCACGGACTGGGGGTGGGAGCCCGGAACCCGCCCCTCACCTCACCTGCCCGCTCCTGACGGCCCGGCCCCGCCATTTTCTGCCTCGAGCTCGGCCGCGTCCCGGCCCCGATTTGAATGGCCGCCGCCGCGGGGCACCATGGGAGCCTCGCGTCCGCTCTGCTTCCGGTCCCGGCGGGCCTGACTCCCCCCCCTCCCCACCGGAGCCATCTTTGTTTAGGGCACAGTGGAGTCGCGCTCCGCCCCGTCCCCTTCCCAAGGGAGAGAAGCTGCGCCTGCGCCGCTGAGAGGCGGGGCCCGGGAGGCCATGGCGTGTGTGCTGGGGAGGGGGATCTTGTCTCCGCCGCTTCCCCCCCATCCTCGGCATAGTGGAGCTGGGCCTCAGGCAGCGATTGGGTGCGTGGCAGGGAGGGGGGAGAATCTAGTGCTCGGGACGGGGCCTGGGTATGACGCACTGGGCATGGTAGCCTAGGGTGACCAGATGTCCCGATTTTGGGGGCTTTTTCTTATATAGGCTCCTATTACCCCCCACCCCCTGTTCCTGTTTTTCACATTTGCTGTCTGGTCACCCTATAGCACCCAGACACCACAGGGCCAGGGCTCCCCTCCCTGCTGCACCACCCAGGCTCCTGGCCTGTCTGTTGCCCTGAAAGCCCCCCATAGTTGTGCTCTATCGCTCCTGACTAACTGGGCCATGCTCAGCCACCCATCGCCCATCTGCCTGCCCTTTCCACAAGCCCTCCTGCCCTGGGCATGAACAGCCTCCCGCTCCGCTCCCTAAAGCCCTTGCGCCCTCTCCTCCACCAATGCAGCGTTGTCAACTGCTGCAATTTTTCGCCAACTTTGAAAGGCCTCAAGGACAAAAATACTGAATCATTTATTTGAGTTATAAATTACTTTCTTGGAGTGAAATGGGGGCAGTTTTATGCAGAGTCCTACAGCTGCCCAATCCCTGGCTCTTTGCTGCTACCTGGTGGCCTTTAAATGAGGAGCCACTCAGGCACACAGGCAACTGGACCAAATTGACCTCTCCGGTTAGGAGAGGCCACGTGGCACTTGTGCCATTGGGAACAAAGAAAGAATTCTGCAGCAAAGCAGGTCTTCTTGTTGACACTGGGATGTATCCAGCTGGGTGAAGAGGCAGCCAATGGGGAAGCAGGGGCAGCATATGAACTTGGAAAGAGCTCACATGAGTGAGAGGTGGCCTCTGCACAATGTTGTCAACCTTTTTTGAAAAGGGAAAAATTTGGGCTTTTTGAAGCAAACTCGTGTTTGGTGATATTTAGGCTACTTTTTGCATGTGATCAGTGAAAACTCAAGCTTTGTGAAAAGGAGTACTTGTGGCACCTTAGAGACTAACCAATTTATTTGAGCATGAGCTTTCGTGAGCTACAGCTCACTTCATCGGATGCATACCGTGGAAACTGCAGCAGGCTTTATATACACACAGAGAATATGAAACAATACCTCCTCCCACCCCACTGTCCTGCTGGTAATAGCTTATCTAAAGTGGGGTGGGAGGAGGTATTGTTTCATATTCTCTGTGTGTATATAAAGTCTGCTGCAGTTTCCACGGTATGCATCCGATGAAGTGAGCTGTAGCTCACGAAAGCTCATGCTCAAATAAATTGGTTAGTCTCTAAGGTGCCACAAGTACTCCTTTTCTTTTTGCGAATACAGACTAACACAGCTGTTACTCTGAAACCTGTCAAGCTTTGTGGTTGGCATTCAGCTACAGAGTGACATTCACCAGAGAACAGCACTGTTTCTGCACAGTTCAAGCGTATCATCTGTTGTGAGTGACACTGACACAAAAAAATGTGATATTTAACCACCATGATGATAATATTCCAGCCATAATTAATGTATTACCAGTACCATCATTACCATAATTAATTATAACAATGGGATTTATACAAAAGGCAATGAAAGGGAGATCAAAAGGTTCTCTCAGCACAGTGAGGAGAAGTGATTTTGCCAAGTGCTGGGACTAGAACTCAGGAATCCTGACTACTTAGCTTGTGGCTTAACGACATAATCAGCCTTGCATGTCTAGTCTGACTGTCTTTTTTATAGGAGTCTACAGGTGAGCTAAAAACACCCTGGGGAAAAGCAAGGGGTTGAATTAAATGTGCTCCATATAAACTGGGTCTTCCCTTGCATTTCTGTACACCACAGTATCTAGGCATATAGACTTATTCTGACACTTTTTAACTTGGCTATGATAACAAACTGAATTTGGTGGCTATGACAACAAACTGAATTTGGCCACCATCATGCCACAAGGTAAAGGCTGGGTTCTGGTGTCCTTCTAGTGACCTCTCACCAAGAACAGGAAGGGGTGTCAGCTGCAACATCTTTTTTTAAGACCTGTATCAGTGGAACAGGCCCACTGGGTGTGGGCCAAGGACAGTACTCTTTCCTCAGACTATTGATGATACCAAGTTGGGGGAAGTGGGGATATATCATAACATAACACACCATTTCCCCTTCTTTAATTTCCATGTCCAGCTGGTTTGCTATAGGCAACATTGTCTAGTGATTAGTGCAGGCGAGGGACTGAGACTCAGAGCTCCTGGATTCTACTCCCCACTCTACTACAAGTTCACTGCATGACTGTGGCCAAGACACTTATTATTTTTATCATTTATATTACAGTAGAACCTAAAGAACCTAATCAGGATCAGACTCCATTATTTTAAGCACTGTACAAACAGACCTGGTTTACATTAGAAAAATTAGGACCCATAACCACCAGATGGGAGTAGTGCTCCTTGTTGTTTTTGTTTTTGCTGATACAGAGTAACAAACTACCACTCTGAAACCTGCTCTGAAGCTGTTATCTTTTCTCAGCTTGCTGTAGTGGGTGATGCAATTTGTTACCGATAGGAGGTCAGTCCTGGAGGAGGCGGTGCCAGGAAGCACTGAGAGGGTGTGGCTACAGCTAGTTGTGTTTGAAAACAAAACATCCCTGATTCCTCATTGGCTGCAAATTTAAAAATCAAAATAGGGAAAAAAAAGGAGTCCCAATTCTATATTCTACATGCATGATGGGATCTGTAGTTCCATGGCTTCTGCATGTTCTTGTGTGTGTAATATGCTTAGTGTGGGGGTGTAATGTACTGTATTTAGATTACACTAGTACCATGTCCTTTCATAGCACCTTTCATCAAAGAATTTGAAAGTGCTTTACAAACATTAATTAATGAAACCTCACTAGAGGCAAAGTGATTTGGCAAAACTATACAGTCAATCATTTGGGGGGAGCTGGCAGTATGACCTAGGAGTTTCCCAGTCCAAAATTCTTGCTTTAATTGCTAGACCATAGTCTTAACATGTGTCACAGTATGTTTGATATGAATATATTATATCGTTTTGTCTTTATAGATATTTAGGCGCCAAATTTCTAATCTGCCGGGGGTGCTTCCCAGCTGGCTCAGCCCCCACTCCATCCCTTCCCCCAAGGCCGTACCCCCACCCTGCTTCTCCCCACCCCCACTCTGCTCCCACCCTGCCTCTTCTTGCCCCTCCTCTTCCTCGCCCAGTTCCACCACCTCCCCCGAGCGCACTGCACCCTCGCTTCTCCCCCCTGGAAAAAAGCGGCCTCTTGATAGTTTCTTGGATTGCTAATGTACTATACAGTTGAGGCTCCTACAGCTCTCTTCTATGCTATATAAGGCCACAGTAGCCAGAGGATGCTAGGGGTCTTATGTACATACCCAGCACCATACACACAAGCACTGTACACTAGATGTAAATCTGTAGATTTCAGAAATCGGATCTTACTATGTTGGTGCCCAAACTTTGCCCAACCATGAAGCTGCATGAGCAGCTTGCTGGGACTTGCTTGACATAGAATGATGTCAATCACAGCTATAATACAGAGGAGCAGCCCATGGAGGCAATGGGCCTCAGCATCAAATGTTCCATCTCATTCCCTTGAAAGTGTGTTAAGTCGTTTGGGAAAGGTGCAGAGCACAGGTGATGCCATTCTGCCTCCCTTCCAGTGCCCCAATTCCTTTCATGAAAGACAAAGAGGCTTGTTCTTAAAAAAGCAAACACAAGAAATGAGCCTGGTCTGAAACCATCACAAAATGGTAAGATAGCAGAGAACCAGCAAGCAAGCAGCCACTCAGTGAACTGGAAAACCACAACTCCCAGGAGCCTCTGCTCAGCAGATCCATAAGGAAAGGACGTTTTGGCCTTAGTGCATGCTGGGAGCTGTAGTCCTTTCGAAGTAGAGGCCACAGACGGTTTTTGTTTAGCGCAGTGGACCCTGGGAGCTGGGACTGCTGCGCCCGTGGTCCTTTGCGAGGAGGCCCCCAGAGGGAGAGAGGCGTGGCGAGCGCGATGTATGCTGGGATTGCTATGCGGCGCGGTGCATGCTGGGGGTTGTAGTCAAGGGCAGCTGCCCGCACTCGGTTTCCCGTGGCGCCCCGCGGCTGTTTCTGACGCCAGAGGCTGGAGGCAGCTGGAAGGGCTGGAGGCAGCTGGAAGGGCTGGAGCCGGGGGGGGCGGCGGCTGCCGGGGCAGGGAGGCTGGGACGCGCCGGGCCGGGATGGACTCGCGGGTGTCGGAGCTGTTCGGGGGCTGCTGCCGGCCCGTGGGGGGCGGCGGGGCGCTGCGCGGCCGCGGGGGGGCGGGGGCCGGCGGGGGCTCCAGGGGGAAGAAGAAGAGCGGGAGGAACCGGGGCGGCAAGGCCAACAACCCGCCCTACCTGCCGCCGGAGGTGAGCGCGGGCCAGGGCAGGCGGGGGGCGGGGGAGGGGAATGGGGGCCGTTGGGCTGGGGGTAACTTTCGTCTCGTTGATTAGCATTTGCTCCGTGGCGATGGGCAGCGCCGAGTGCTGTCATTATTGTGACGCGATTCCCCTGGCTGGGGGCGTTAATGGGGCTAGAGGGTCCTTGTCGCTGTGCATTGGTGTGGGTTGTGTTAGCGGGGCCGGGGGGTTGTGGAATTGTGGGGGGGTTGATCTGTGTGTGCAGCTGTCTTGTGTCCTGGAGCCCAGAAAGGCCTCATCTCAATTCCAGTGCCCCTAGGCTGGCGATAAAAGTTTTGGAGGTGGGGATGCAGTCTCTGCTGTCCTATCAGGCTTCTCAAAGCCCCCTTGGCAGAGAATTCCGGTGCCTGCCTCTGCTCACGCTATAGCTTGCCAAGCCGCTCGAGAGTGAAACTCGTATGGTTCTCGTTTACTTCAGGCTTTCCAGGAGAAGTAGGGGAAAACCGAATAAAGCTCTAGTCATTTTTCACTTTTTTGAAGCTCTGAGTTGTGACCGAGTCACTGGAACTGGCTGTCTGCCTCGGTTATACCCAGTTCACATTTGGAAGTGCCTTTGCAACTGTAAAGGCTAGGAAAAACTTTAATTGATAGGTTAGTTTCTGTGTAAATTGGTGGCTTCGCTCCCTGCCAGGCAATGCTTCCAAAAGTCACAGGCAAGTGAAATTTTCAGGCCTTGATGATGTAAGGCAGTGACAACAAGATAATATATGTGCTGGATGCAGGAGAGCTGAGGCTTGGAAAGGTTATGGAGGAGGGCTTTTCATCGGGTAAGAGAAAATGATGGTCAGCTGGGGATCCTAGCAGAGGAATTCCTGCCCCTCTTTGTGTGTGACTAGTTTCTTGCTGTCTCTTCCTGTCTCTTCACTAGCCCCCACCCTTGTAGGTGTGGAAAAGCATAATAGGTTTTCATGATTATTAACTAGATTGGAAGCAGTTCCTGAGGGTGGATCCTGTTCAGTCAACTGAGGAGAATGCGTTGATGTGTATCTGCTGTTAAGGCACTAGAATATTAGGCTATGTCTACACTATGCAGCTTTTAGTGACGGGGCTGTGTTGCCACAGCTGTGTTGCTAAAAGGCGCATAGTGTAGTCGCTGTCTGTAGACAAAAAACTTCCACACCCAATGAGCGCTGTTAGCTTTGTCCGTAGGAGAGCGCTCCTGCCGACAACGCGCTGTTCATACCAGCGCTTTTCGTCAGCAAAAATTTTGTCTTTCAGAGGGGGTGTCAACACCTCTGAAAGACACAACTTTTGTCATTCCATTGCCAGTGTAGACGTAGCCTTAGTGTAGCTTGGGTGGTTAATGAGGCCACATTAAATCCTTTTTCCCACCCTGGCCGCATCCTGAGTGTGTTTAGCACATTTTGCCTTCTCTGCCTTTTACTCTGATTAATGAATACTGGCAGCTTGGCCTCTTGTGGAGGGAGACACTTGGGCAGTCCCTCTGTAGAGCTCTGATGTGGCAGTGCTACTCTCTTGTGCTGCCAGTCCCACAGAGGTACTTAAACACCATTGGTGTTTAGTGAGCTGGCATTAGTGGGGCACAGTCTGCTTGTCTAGCATGCCATTTGAGTGCACTTTGCAGTCTGATAGCTACAGCCTTGGGAATAGGTTCTGCCGGACAGCTCAGCACGCAGTCCAAGATGCCCAGTTCCCTTCCATTGCTGAGATTTGATCTGCCATGTTCTATGGAAACACATTCTCAGCTGGCCCAGTGACACCCCAACTCCTCTTGGACTGCTAATTTGAGTTAGCAAATATTTGCTGAGTTTGGGATTCCACCCTGTAGAGGGTCCAGACCAAACCCTGGGTAAAGTGAGAGGTGGTTCCAAAGCAGATGGTGCCATGTCTGATGGGGTTTTCCTGCTGCATTGTGAAAATGAGTCTGGTAAGTGGCCATCTTAGTTGCTGGAGCTCAGACAATTCCCAATGGCCTGGGGCTGATGGATACCACTGCTTGAGGAGCATGAGGTTTGCCATAGACCATTGGTAGTCTGGCCCTGTGTTTCATCACAGGATATTTACACCATCCTCAAAAACATCAGGGTGCCAAGTCCCAAGTGAGAGGTGCGGGACAAGTACTTCTGTCCAAGGCAGGATGCTTTGCTTTGGGGGATGAGGAACAGAGATGCTAGAACAGGTTAATCCCTACTGAGTCCCAAATAGTCCATCCTTAGGGACAGGATTGTTCCCTGCAGTGACCTGGCTGTTGTGCCTTTCAGCTGTAGGAGGGACAGTCCTCTAAGGCTTCAGTATCTCTTCCTTCCTGTCCCCAGACACCCTGCCTGCACCACTGTCCAGCAAGTCTAGACTTGTCACTGTCCTTGTACCTCTTGCACTAGACTAGAGTCTCAGTTGCTATGAGACAGGCACAAAACCCTTGTTCAGAGGACAATGCAGATACTGATGCAGTATCCAGAGCTGAAAGGCTAATGGGTGGGAGAGATTGGCAGATGGGACCCTCTTACCAGTGCCCCTATCTTGCTAAGAAGCTCCAACTTTAAGAGTAGAGTTACTTCTTTGGCCCTTTGCCACCATAAGCCGTTTATTTTGGTTAGGGGCTGAGTTAGAATGCAGGGCGGGGGCTTTACTTTCCCTTGCTGGGCAGATCCACGTGCTGGGAGAGGGAGCTGTATATTTCCAGAGAAGCCAGCTGGCAGGGCAGTTGTAGTTCAGGAAGAGCTGAAATCCAAGCAGGTCAGTTTTCACACTGCTGTCAATCTGGTTTACTGCTCTTTCCACTGGAGTTCCTGGCTCCCTGCAGGACCCAGTCCTGTCTCTGTAACCTGTAGACTGAGATCAGTGGGGGATCCAGTTTAGTATTGGACATGTCTTCTCTCTGGGGGCTGAATCCTGCCTTGGCTGGAACGGAATTGATGAGCTAATACATCTTTTCATTTCTGCCTACAATGATCTGGCCTCCTGAGGAAACCCTTCTGTGCCCAGGGAAGCTCCTGGCTCATATTTCTCGGGAGCTGTCAGACCAGTGAGTGGTTTGTTTTACCACAAGTTGATCAATAGCACTTGCTTGCTCATGGCTGTGAGGAGCATCTCTCACTGGGGGGCAGCCATGCATGCTTATGAGAGAGGAACAGTTAGCAGTAGGTGCAGTCACTGTCAAGAAAGGTGGGAGTCTCTGATAGGCCAGCTCAATGCTGGATCAGTTGTCTGGTTCTCTTGTATTGAATGCAGATTTAAGAGCAGTATAATGCTGTTAGGGTTGGAGGTCCCTAGATGGCTTAGGCTTGGGTTTAGGAGTAAAGAGCTTTTTACTCCATGTCACCAGTTCCAGTATAGATCAGGGGAGGATGAGCTGGGTGGTTTGAGATTGGGGAGAGGGATATGGAACCTTTTGCCGCAGGTTACCAGACCCAAGACAGGCCCAGCTTGCTAGCAAGTAATAAAGCTGTTCCCATAAGACTTTTAATGGACTCTGTGTAACATAAAGTGGGGTGGCGTGTTCCAGACCAGTGGTTCTCAACGAGGAGTACATGTCTCTCTGGGGGTATGCGGAGGTCTTCCAGGGGGTACATCAACGCATCTAGATATTTGTCTAGTTTTACAACAGGCTACAGAAAAAGCACCAGTGAAGTCAGTACAAAGTAAAATTTCATACAGACATTTCAATGACTTGTTTATACTGTTCTGTATACTATACACTGAAATGTAAGTGCAATGGTTATATTCCAACTGATTTATTTTATAACAAAATGCTAACAATGAAAAAGTAAGACATTTTTCAGTAATAGTGTGCTGGGACACTTGTAATTTGATGTCTGATTTTGTAAGCAAGTAGTTTTTAAGTGAGGTGAAACTTGGGGTATGCAAGACAAATCAGCCTCCTGAAAGGAGTACGGTAGTTTGGAAAAGTTGAGAGCCACTGTCTCGGACCACTTCCTAGGAGGACACGCAATCACTGGTAACCTCAGCAGAGGCACAAGGAGTTGACTGGGCCATGGAGAATGAACTCTCCTCACACCCCTACATAGAGTGACTCCAGGGCAGGGTTGGGAGGTAAATGAAGAGGCTTGTGCGTTCCACTGCCCGGGCTGTGCCTATTGTGGACGTAGAGGTCTTTTAACTGGGCACTTCCTTTTGCTAGCACTAAAAAGATTGTCCATTCCCAGTACGACCCCTTAATTTTGGCCTCCCAGCATTCATACTAGAGTGTCCCAGCTGCTTTGTAGCGCAAACAGCAGCAACGTGCACGTGGTAGTTTCCAGTACGGCGTGGGACTGCAGCTCTGGCAGGGAGGCTATATCTTAGCATGTATGTTGAATTCTCTGCAGTTTCTTTCTCCTTACGAAGCTGGCAGCAGCAGCTGATTATCCATGTGTCATTCCAGACCACCCGGAATGGTGTGTGGGCTCCATGGTGTTAGGGAAGTCATGTGGGGTGGGCAAGGGCGTTTGGGAAAAGTGCCTGGGGTGGTGAGGTGGTTGCTAACCCATGTCTCATTTGGTTCTTTAACCAGGCAGAAGATGGGAACATAGAATACAAGGTGAGTCCTCAGGGGATTGCAAAGGGGGATCCTCTTCCCGACCAGTTACCCTGTAACCTCGGGTCCAAGGGGATGAATTGAGCAAAGCGGGTGTATGGGGGACATGCCCGGGGGATACTCAAAAGGGAACCATCCTAGCCTTGCCCTTGGGAGGGTGGGCCTGAGGTAGGGCACTATTCATCTCACTTTGGGTTCTCTGAACCTGGTGGGAGAAACTGGATGCTAGAGAATGTGCAGTGCAGAATCCCTTTGGACCGTACTCTGGAGGGGCGTTTTGTGTCCCATGTGCTGACCAGTGTAGAGGTCACTCTGCCCTGTAAAGTCCATCTTTTCATCCCCCTCTCTCTTTTCTTAAAGACCCAGAGCTACAGGTGCCATTTATGTCCTTTCCAGTTGTATTTTGGGGCAGTCCTGCCGTTCTCACTCAGACCAGAGCACAAATGGTTTGGGCCCTATGGCACAGGCTCCCTAATCCAGTGCTTCCCTCATACCAGCCAGTTTTCAGGTGCCATCTGCAAGATACAGGAATGTTCTGCTACAGAAGTTCTTGTCTCTCTTGTAACCTTCTCTCTCCTGTCCCACTGGCTCCTCTGCAGGTGTTAACTCGGAGTGTGTTTCCCAGAGGTGGGTCTGCTGAGGGGGCCATTGCTCCATGGCAGAGGGTTAGGGAGTCACTGCCCCAGGGAGATGGGATTCTCTCTGCCCCCAGGCAGCAATTGTAACCGCTCCCTCCCTCGAGCAGCTGAAGCTGGTGAACCCCTCGCAGTATCGCTTTGAGCACCTGGTGACACAGATGAAGTGGCGCCTGCAGGAAGGCCGGGGTGAGGCTGTCTACCAGATTGGCGTGGAGGACAATGGGCTACTGGTGGGCCTGTCAGAGGAAGAAATGCGTGCCTCCCTCAAGACATTGCGCCGGATGGCTGAAAAGTACGTTTCTGAGGATCTCTAACCTCTGCTGGGCCAGAGAAACCCAGCTCTGCCCCATTCTCCCCGCAACCCCCAAAAGGGTCTTGGTGGCTCTTTCTTCTTCCTCCCCTCCTCTGAAAGGCCTGTAGATCAAGGAAACATGTCTCCTATCCAAGAGCCTAGGACCTTGTCCAGTTCACACTCAGAGAGGCCCCAGGCCAGGGAAACCAGCGTTGCCAAGGCTTTGGGGTTTTTGCTATTAGAAAAATAGCAAAACTGTCTGAAGGTCTGAGGCTTCTGTCCTGCTGCTCTCAGAGCCTCCAGCCTGCCCTGCAGTTTCAGTCCTGTTCCTAGGTCCCTTATGGTGCTCCGGCCAGGTGATGCCCTGGATAAGGGGCCAGTCATGTACTAGCTCACCCCAGGCTATTCCCTCTTGCCCCCTTTGCAGGGTCGGAGCTGACATCACCATCCTGCGGGAGCGCGAGGTAGATTATGACAGTGATGTTCCAAGAAAGATAACAGAGGTTCTTGTCCGGAAGGTCCCTGATAACCAGCAGGTAGGGAGCCCTTGGCTGGGTTGCTCTCCTTGACCTGGGAGCCCTGTGGTACTGGAGACTCCCAGACTCCATTCAAGAGGTTTCCCTTTGGGATGAGATGGGAACCCTTCCCCCTGGAACCACTTCACATTATAACAGTTCACAGGGCACACGCTAAAGAGCTACCAAAAGGGGGCTGAGCCTTTCACCCCCGGGTACCAGCTGCAACTTACCCCAGACAAGGGAGGCTGGCTGGGCCAGGGAATGGGATATGAAACCTTTCACCTCCGCAGCACCAATTCTAATCCAGCCCAGTGTGGAGACTGGGGAATGATCTGGCATCTGTATTGCAGTAAGTGTGTAGATGACCTTTTTGTGATGTCATAGACTTGGCATGGTGGAGTCATAAACCCTAGTCTACAATATCGTGGGATGGTCAGAATCTAAAAAGAAGTGCTGCATAGCGATCCCTGCCTTTCTCAGCCCATTCTGGAGGGAACATGTGGGGCATGTCGGCTGACATGGGGTGAGCACGTGCCACCCATACCTGTGGGGTTCTTGTCCGTGCATCAGGTGCAGGTTGCCCCGTGGTTTCTCTGCTCTGACTCTTTTTTTCCTTTAGTTCCTAGACCTGCGAGTGGCTGTGCTGGGGAATGTGGATTCAGGGAAGTCAACGCTGCTGGGTGTCCTAACCCAGGGTGAGCTGGATAATGGGCGGGGCAGAGCCCGCCTCAATCTCTTCCGGCACCTCCATGAGATCCAGTCAGGGAGAACATCCAGCATCAGCTTTGAGATCCTTGGCTTCAATAGCAAAGGAGAGGTATGGAGCGTGAGTGCTATCGCAGCAGTGCGGAGAGAGACGCCCAACTCCCTATGAGGAGTGGGAGGAACATGACTGCCCTCCTGTCTCTGTGCCGCCCCTCACTGCGGTGGGCGGAGCAGGACTGACTCAACAGCAACAAAGGAGTTCTGTGCCCCCTACTGCTGCAGCAGAGAGCCTAGGAGTGATCAAGTTGTAATTAGAGGTGGTAGGAGAAGGTGCTGCTTGTCCAGTTGGAACAGGCATCTGTTCTGGTGTCCTGCTTCTTGCCTCCAGATTAGTGGTGTACAGGGTTGACATTACAGTATAGCCACAGCAGCCTGCATAGTCAGGCCTAGTCCCTTTCCAGGTGCAGAGTCTCAAGCCCTCTGGCACTTGTTTCTGTTCAGATGGAGTTGGTATGGTTGGGGTTGTCTCTTCTTCCCTCTGCCTCCTCCTTTGCATACCCCATACCTCAGTCTCTGGTTCCTTGTCTTCTCTAGGTGGTGAACTATAGTGACTCACGGACGGCAGAAGAGATCTGTGAGAGCTCCTCCAAGATGATCACCTTCATTGATCTGGCTGGCCACCACAAGTACTTGAAAACCACCATATTCGGCCTCACCAGCTACTGCCCAGACTTTGCCATGCTGGTGGTGAGTGCCAACACCGGCATTGGTAAGTGCACTATGAGCCAGCCTTGGGAAAAGCACAGAGGGTCTGGCAGGATGCTTTAGGGGCACTTGAAGAGTGGTAGTTGCTGGCTAATGGGTGATTGTAGTTGGAAAAAATGATACTGATTCCAATTCCCTCCTGACTCTCTGTAGTCCAGTGCACCTGTGGGTGCTGCAGATGAGCTGGGAACTTGGCTGCCTCATACACCATTGGTACCTGAGCTCTGATTTTATTGCTGAGGGTTGTGACCAGGGCAGGAAAGTTTTGGGTAGCATTTGAGGGCATTCTGAGCATGTCAGGGAAAAATCACCTTGATATATTAGTGGTGTATATTGGATCCCAAAGCATCTTAAAGGAAGTAAACTAGAACCTTCCCCTGTCCATTTGGACAGCCACTTTTCTGACTAATCCATTAGCTTCTGGAGAGAAACTCCTGGGTCCTAATGGAGCAGAAGCAGGTGCCTTGACCCAGAAAAACTTTGATCTGTCTTTCTGGAATGATGGTTAAAGAGCTGTGCCCCCTTGCCTTTGCCTGAGATGCTGAGCAGGTGAAGTGACACAGTTCCATCCTCATCTGTTTGATGGGCCCATGGGGCACTTCTTGGGCAGGGAGATGCTGGCATCCTGTGAGCAGGTGGCTTTGGTGCCCATGCTCCTTTTAG
Organism: Lepidochelys olivacea; assembly: GCF_965140295.1. Lineage (NCBI taxonomy): Eukaryota > Metazoa > Chordata > Testudines > Cheloniidae > Lepidochelys > Lepidochelys olivacea. The sequence continues at coordinate 148,768,845 of NC_140413.1, read as the reverse complement.
CTGAGCTCTCCCTTGTTTCTTGTAGCAGGTACCACGCGGGAGCACCTGGGCCTGGCCATGGCCCTCAAGGTTCCCTTCTTCATTGTCGTCAGCAAAGTGGACTTGTGTTCCAAAGCCACCGGGGAACGGACAGTGAAGCAGCTGGAGCGGATCCTGAAGCAGCCGGGCTGCAACAAGCTGCCCCTGCTAGTGAACTCGGACGATGACGCTGTCACGGCAGCACAGCAGTTTGCACAGTCTCCCAAGTAAGGGACCTTAATCTCTTCTGAAAGGAGCAGAGGGAGTCAGCTGAGTTTAGTCTGTTGGGATTTTACCAGCTCCGCTCACACAGGGGAGGAGACTACATCTGTAGGAGGCATTAGCTGTCTCCTCCCCAGATTTCACTCCTTCAGTTCCTCCACACATGGCCCCCTCTCCCAGGCCTTTTCAGTGGCTGAAAGTGGGGTGAATGTGTTCCTTGCTTACCCTAGAGACATAGCTCCAGTGAGGAAGCCTGGATTGGCTGGGTGCAGATGGCCCGGGCCAAGCTCTGGAGAGGCTTTCATAGTGCTGTCTCCGCTAGATCCCTTTTAGCTCATGTATTCTCCTCTTGGGGGCCAATTCCTTGCAGTACTTTCCCCAAGGTGGGCTCTGCAGCTGTGTTGTGGCCCCCAGCTCATTCCTTTCTCTGTGTGTTTGGCAGCATCACCCCGATCTTCACACTATCCAGTGTTTCTGGAGAGAACCTGGATCTCTTAAAAGTTTTCCTCAACATCCTTCCCCCTCTGACCAACAGCAAAGAGCAGGAGGAGCTGATGCAGCAACTTACAGAGTTCCAGGTACATACAGGCATTGGACTGATGTTCTTATACTGCACCCATTACCATGGCAGCTGAGCACCTACCTGAGAGCAAGCTGCACTGCAGTCCCCTGTATCTGGGGCAGTGGTTCTCAATTTATTTATCATTGTGGGCCAAATATGCGGCCCACAAAGTGTTACCTGGGCCACAGGTTGAGAAGCACCGTGCCCCCCACCTAAACCCCCACACAAACCCCTATGCTCAGGGCCCTCTGCCCAGAGATCCCTCCACAAAGTGGGGCCAGGAGCGGAGAGCTGGGTGGGGGGAAGGGACCCTGGACCCTGCTGTGTGGGGATCCCCAACCCCCGCCATGTGGGGCCAGGAGGCAGACGGCTGCCCGGAGCCCGCAGCCTTTAGCACACAGCTGACCTGGGGTGAGGGGAGGTAATGTGCTGAGCCACTGGAGTAATGAGGAGGATGAGAAATTAGAAGTGGTGCTGGTCCCCTCTATATTCCATGTGCTGCTTCTGAAAGGGCCTGCCAGGTATCTGAGTGTCCAGCTTAGTGCAAGCCAAGAGATGTGCTGGGCACATCTCTGAATAATGAGCTCTTGGGTGTCTACTTCACTCTGAGACTCTTTAAAATGGGAAACAGTTGGAGCAGGGAACAGGTCTGCTATAGGCCCCTGGGCGTCTGTGGTGGGTGGATGGTGGCTCATTCCAGTTCTGAAGTGCTGCTCTCCCAGTTGCATGGTGAGTCTAAAGAGCTTACTCTTGTTGCCCTGCTGCAGGTGGATGAAATCTATACTGTGCCTGAAGTGGGGACTGTTGTGGGAGGAACTCTGTCCAGGTGAGCGCTGCTCTGTGCACAGTGACTTGGATGGGCTCAGGGGGATTAGGGTTTGGAGGGGAGAACATGGGCTGAGCACTGACAGATCTCCCAGGGGATTTAATTCATCGTGTACGGGCTGGGCAGTAAAGTGGAAGCTGCCTGTAAGTGGGGATGGGGGTGAACATGGAGGCTGAATTTACGCTTCGCCTGGGTAGGACGGGGAGCAGGATAGGGGGAATCTCAGCCCAGAGGACAGGCTGTCTCCAGAGCAGGGCTCTAGTGTGTTGGTGGGAACCCTGAGCAGCTGCTTTGCCTCTGACAGGGCTGTGGTTGGAGCCTGGGTGGCCTCCTGAGGGTTGTGTCTTTCACTGGACTTTCAGAAGTCCTTCATCAAGAAGCAGGTGGGTAGTTTGGGAGGAGAGACAGCAAATCAGCAGTCTTAGGTCTGCTCAGGGCAATGCTTGCTCCATTGGCCCCAGTAGGAGTGTGGGACAGCTTTAGCAGTTGGTCAGTATTCCAGGGCTAGTCGAGTGCACCCAGTCTCTCGGGGATCCCAGGCAGCACCAGACCTGCAGCAGGTCACCTCTGTGCTGCCTCTATTGGAACAGACAGAATGGAAGAGCTGAGTTGCCTGTGTCTAAGTCAAACCCCTTGGAATCTCAGAGGGCTGCATTAGCTGATAGTCCTGGGAATCCTGACTTCCTTCTGCTGGGCACCTGAGTTAGTTGGTCAGACACTGGGGAGGGAGAGTCCAGACAGACTCATTTCCAGTGGGATTCAAAGAGGCTATCCAGGTTAATCTCATTGGATGTCTTTCCCTGTGTCTCTGGTTAAACTCTGTCCTGCTCTTGTGCCCCCGGCAGTGGAATCTGCAGGGAGGGGGAGAGCCTTGTGGTCGGCCCCACTGATGATGGCAAGTTCCTCCAGCTGAAGGTGTGCAGCATCCAGCGGAACCGCTCTGCGTGCCGTGTGCTTCGGGCAGGACAGGCTGCCACGCTGGCCCTTGGGCCCTTCGACCGCTCCCTGCTGCGTAAGGTGAGTTGTGCTCCCATCTCCAGGGCGCTGCAGCTGGGCTCCTCACCTTGACAGCATCCTGAGCAGGCAAGGAGGAGGCTATTGTGCTTCCTCTGAGATTCCTATTCAAGGGGAGGGAGTTTAAAAACATGAAACAAGGCACATCCCCAATAGAAACCTCACCCCACTCCTGTCCTATTGCCAGATTCTGGTTCAAATGGTGGGGTAGTTGGCCTCCAGGCTAGAGATGGATGCATGGAGCTTTAAGTAGGGTTCAGAAGATGGGTTGGGGGAAATTGTAGGGGAAAGTTCATGGGGTTCAGCAGCAGCAAGGGGGCTGTTCCTGATGGTCTGGGTTTTGAGCTTGAAGTGTTGTGCAGGGCATGGTGATGGTGAGCCCAGAGATGAACCCCACCATCTGCTCAGTATTTGAAGCCGAGATCGTGCTGCTCTTCCATGCCACGACTTTCCGAAAGGGATTCCAGGTGACTGTGCACGTGGGGAATGTGCGGCAGACGGCCATCGTAGAGAAGATCCATGGAAAGGTGAGATTCTCACCAGCGGGGGTGTTCTGGCAGTGTCCCAGAGCCCTGCATGCTCTGGCTTGTTAGGTTTCCTTGGACTTCTCCCCTCCCCTCTGTTAGGAAGTCTCACTTCGCTCCTTCCTGCTAATGCCATGGCACTTTCCTCTCCTCCCAGGAAGCTGCCTTTGTCCTCTGGCCTGCTAGTATCACTGGGGAACTTCAACAAGGCAGGGCAGAGGAGTAACCCCCTGGTCTCCAGACCTCTTTGCTGCAAGTCAGAGTTCCTTTGCCACAGTGCCCTGACTAGTGGGAGGGCCTCAAGCTGTGGCGCCTTAAATGGTGGGTTCTGGGAGAGACTCGGGATATCTTGTTAGCATTCTTCCTCCCCTCTCTGCCTTGGACTTCCCAGTGCCCCTGGATATGGAGGCAAAGGGCTGGGTGGGCATGCTCCTGTTTGTGATGGACAGCCCTCTCCTCTCCCTCAGGACAAGCTGAGGACAGGGGAGAAGGCTGTTGTTCGTTTCCGGTTCATCAAACATCCTGAGTACTTAAAGATTGGCGCCAAGCTGCTGTTCCGTGAAGGAGTCACCAAAGGTATCGGGCATGTCACCGACCTCCAAGCTATCACCACTGAAGAGAATGGCGTGGAGGAGACCCTGGGGAATGGGCGTTTGACCTTCTGACTCCCACTAGATCTGTGAGATCTCCAGACACCAGCAATGGAGGAGAGAGTTGTGGGGAGTTGTGAAGGGCAGGACGTGATTGGAACTTCTGCTGTCCGGTTCTAGCATGGGCTTCTCCTCTCCACACTGTGAGGGTGGAGCCCAGGAGAGCTCCCTGTGTTCAGTACCCCCCACGGGGAAAGTTAAGCGTGTTGTCTCCATCGTCTGCTGCTTTCATTATCCTGCCCTCCTCCACAATAGACCAGAGGCAGCCTTAGTCTGGGCAGGCGAGTCCTGGCTTTGTTTACAGTACTTTGGTGGGAAGTTGTTGGCTGGTACAAAGCAAAGCTCCTGAGGTGCTGAGCAGCGGTGAAGGGATGCTGCCACCGCTGTTACAGGGTCAGTTCCATTGCAGCTCTCTGAGCATTGGGCCTGACCTGTACTGTGTGCGCCCCTGTCTTCCAGTCTCAGGCTTTTCCCTCCAGGGCAGAGACCTTTGGGACAGCATAGGAAGCCCAGCCACCCAGAGTGCAGAGACTTGGTTAAACTCAGGTTCACAAACAATAGGAACCTGAGAAAAGTTCAGGACCCTTGTAGCCCTTTTAATCTTGGTTGATTTTAATCCCACGTGGGCCCCCCTTCTGTGTTCAGTGGCTCCTGCTTGGCTGTCCCAGCTGTACCCCAAACCAGTGCAAACAGGGATCTCTTCCATGGACTAGCCCTTGCAAGATTGTGATTTAAGCCCCATGCCCATCCTAGTGCTCATGTCTTGTGGTGGCTGGGGCTGCCCCCACACATCCCAGTGCAATCAGCCTCCTCGAGAACCTGCATGAAGCCAGGGTCTCTGCCTCTAGCCTTCTGCTCGCTGCAGCAGCTGAGCATCCTGCTGGCCCAAGCAGGAGGCCATTTTTGGGGAACAGAGCTGGGCCCACAGCTGGGCTTGTATCTGCTTGTCTGCTTCAACTAAGCGCCCCTGTGGGAAGTCTCCTTCACTGAGTTAGTGGCAGTGCTTTGTGATGGATTTCCCTGCTGCAGCCCAGCTTGCTCCTCGGGGACCTGCCTTAACTCTCGAGGAGAGGCAGAGGGGGCTGCCGTACTGGCCCAGGAGGACGTTTACTGTTGGATGCCATCTGACAAAGCTATTGTAAGGATTTTTTGTTTGTTTGTTTTTTGCTCTCATTCTACTTAAGGGAAACTTCCTTTCTTGTCTCTGCCACTGAGGTTTCAGTGCCTAGGAGAGCTGGTGGGAGCCAGCACAGCCAGAGGCTCGGTAGGTGTGTGAAGACATGGAACACTTGCTGCCATGTTTCCCCAGCTGTGCCTTCAGGTACCAAGTGCTGAGCATTGCCCTGTGCAGCTGCTGATGAGGGTCAGCCCGGTGCAGCTGGGAACAGGGGGGCTGGGGAGGGTTATGTAGTGGGGGCTGCATAGCTGTCAGAAGGCTTTTGATTTCACTGGTGACTGTTGAATAGAGCTGGACGTGCACGGCTGCCTGAGCCAAGGTGTGGTGTCTGGACAGGGAGGGGGCTCTGCTCCAAATGTTGCCAATAATCCCCAGGCTGTGCTGCCTCCTACTCAGGGTCTCATACCGGGGCTACTGGCATGGGCAGTGCACACAAGACTGAGCTTCTCACAGCAGCTCTCCCTGCCACAGGCCCTGCCCTTGCTGTCTGGAGGAGCCTTGCGGGGCGGGGGCAGGGGATTCCTGCCTGCAAGCTGTTCAAGTGCACCAAGCTGATCAGTGGGGAGAGGAGGAGAGTTGTTCCTCCCCTGTGAAGGGTTATGAGGAAGCTCCTGTGCTTTCTCCCACTGTGTTCTGTGCTGGAATCCTGGCTTAGACTGGGACCTGTAGGGCAAGCCTGTCATGCAATTGCTGTTAATAGCAGCATTGTCAAGGAAGGTACTGAAGAGTTGCCTCCTTAAATTCTTGGGGGATAGGATCCCTCCTCCACCTGACGGGGACTTGAACCCTCGACCCTCAGATTAAAAGTCTGATGCGCTACCAACTGAGCTAGCCATGAGGAGGCACTGCCTCTTCCCTGGGGGAGGTAATGTATTCACTCTGCTGGTAGTACCTTGCACACTTCGTGCTGGGGGAGGCTCGGTCTGTCTTTTCTCCCTTTCAGTCCCCTTGCACATGACTGCTTTGCTGGCTCAGCTAGTCTGAAAGGGGGACCCTTCCCATTCCAGCCCTGGCACTTAGCGCTGAGTTCCATTACAGTGTGTGCCCCTCATATGCTCCTGCAGGGAGAACAGAGTCCCAGTGAGCACTCCCCTCTCTTGTTATTGTGTAAATACAAATAATGGTGCCCTGGAAGGGTGAGTGTCTCCTGCTGTTTGCAGTGACCTTGGGGTAACCTTCAGCACTGCCACATACTCAAGCTGCTGCTCCCTTCCCTGGAAGAGCTGACAGGGGCTGAGCACCTTCCCTCTCTCCCCCCACCCTCCCTTTCTGTGGCGTGACTGTTCTCAGTGCCATGCTTGCCATGCTCCCTGTTCTTGTCTTGGATTCTCTAATGCAGAGGGATGGCTTCCATTTCCTTGGCATCTATATATAATGTACAGAATAAAGATGTTTTATTGAGACAGAACCTTGGCTGAATTGTGAAGGGGGATGGTTGAGCAGAGCCCTCTAGCCTCTCCCCTACCAGCCCTCCCCAGCCACTGCCTTTTCAGTTGTTTACCAGAGGGTAGTAATCTGTGCTGGGGCCTGTAAGGACTGCGTATATCACGGGTTACAAGCATCCACTGGCTGCTTAGCTGAGCCTGCCCGACTGTGAGGCTAAGGTAGCTGACAGCCACATTGCCCTGAGCACAGTTCTTATTGCAGTGGGTGGAGCTAGATGTGTCTTATGTGTGGCAGAAGCCACAAATTCCTGCTACCCTGGAGTCTGTTTAAAGGGAGACACGATGTGACCTTCACTGGTGCTTGACACAGCTCATGTTAATTTAAAAGCAGTATGTAACTGCGGGGGGAGGGGAATTGAGTGCAGCCTGTCATCTTTAATTTGGATGGATAATATCAATGTTTGTTTAAGCATTTTTTATTTTTATTTATCTAAATTTTGCAATGGGGGCTCAGACTAATTATTTTATGACAGTAGATGTTGAGATTCAAAAAGCTAAAGCTTTATAAACAAACTGTCAACTTGTCAAAATACACAGAGTAACTAGCCATAGTTTGAAATAAGTTCTCAAGCAGCATTTTCCTTTCTTTGCCTGTCTACGCTTTGATTATCAATGGAATATTTTCTCAGCAGTCGGGATGCATACAGTGAAATGGATGTTTGACATTTACTGCTTCAAAAATCTAGTCCTTCCACACCCATACAGAGGAGACTAACAAAACTGGAAATGCTCCAGTGTTTCTCCTTGAAGGGATTGAAGTGCAGGAGCAATTCTTGCAGCGTGCATCACTGAAGGTGACCTGCTGGACCTGTCTCCTCCCTTCCTTATCCTGACCAACACCTCAGTGGATCCCAGCTGGATGCATCTTCTCTTACTCAGCCTGTTTTCTATTTTATGGCCTAGGCCACCACCTGAGTCAGTTTCATTTCTTGATTGCCCTGCAGGAACTAGCTGTTGTGACAGCAGCGTGATGCAATCCTACCAAACAGGTTGTAATGTCTATTCAGGGGAGGGTGAAAACCCATCATTTCTTTCTAAAGTGGAGGCCTAACATTAGTGGGAGGGTCATTTTAATTCTGTCCCTCCCAAATGACTAAGGGCAGCACTGGGAAGCAGAATTCCTTTCCTATGCTGCTGCATCCCTACCTCCACCCCCCTCAAAAAAGCTACAGGAGTGAGATGGACTGGAAGGTATTAGAACTGCACTAACACCAAGAAGCATCCCAGAACAGGATAAAGCAGGCTCTGGCTGAGGCAGAGCTAGCAACTGATGCAAGAACTTGCTGTTGCAGTTGAGCTAATGGGGGAAGGGAAGGGAAATAATCATGCAAATACAGCTGTAGCCTGCTCCCTGCTATCTACACTCAGCAGTAGGATCCTGAGGCTGTCCAGCTGCTGCTCACTTAAGGAGAATCCCACAGCTGATGAAACTGCCTGCAAGGCTAGAGTTTACGAACCACACCCAGAGCTGCTTTTCCCACACAGTACTAAGTTCAACTGCATGGCAGTGACTAAGCCTCAAGAAATCATCTACTGGAGGGTTATTTCCCTGTTCACTGAGCTCTGTGCTAGCAGTGCAGGGTGATAGCTCTCCTCAGTCACTGAATGCACTACAATCCAGCTCTCAGTTCAGGCTTGTTCCCTACACATTCTAGTGCTGTCTGCTCTGCTGCAAGGGTGGTGAGTGCCAAGCCAGCCCTTTCCATCCCCCCAAGGTGAGCTATCACTCCCCAGCCTGCCAGCAAAAGTCCCAAAGATCTTTGTAGCCTCCTTGGTGCAGCAGGGGAGAACTGGGCCAGTAACAAGGGGCTGTAGAGCACATTGTTTTCATGCTTGGGGTAAAGGACATGCTTTTAGAAGTAACATAAACTGAGTGACTCTTAGCCCATTCTCCTCTTCCCCTGCAAGCAGTGGGTTTGATTTTGGAAGAACATGATTTTCAAGTCTCTTTGCCCTCCCCCCAAAGGGCTCTAGTTCTGGACTTCAGCTACACCCCCATCATTACTGGGGTCATGGGACACTGGCATAGGGCCTCACAGATCCACTGAGCTCTGGGGCCTTGCTGCTCAGGCCATCTCACAGGAAGCACACGTCTCTTCTGAGTGAGGGGTGCCTATCAGAGCCCAGCTCTGTGCTGATGGTACTGTAATGGCTTGTAGGCTGCAGGTGCTATTTGACCCTCCTCAGCTGTAGTGCTCTGCCATAATCTACAATGCAATGCACTGTACCATGCCTTGGCTTCCCTGCCTTGAGAGGAAGAAAGGCCTGCACAGTATGCTGGCATGCCATGGCTTTGAAAAAACCTCCCTAAAAGGGGACTAGAGCTAACATACTTGTCCCAGAGGAGTGGATCACATCCCTCCATACATGAGGCTATGCTGACAGAACAAAGCTGTAGATAAGAGGTGGGAAAATTGCAGCCCACAGGCCACATCCAGCCTGGCCCTTGAGCCCCTGGCCATGCCCCTGCAGTCTCAGCTCACTGTGCCACCAGCGCTCTGGGCAGTGGGGCTGTGAGCTCCTGCCAGGCAGCACAGCTGCAAGAGCAACCAGCCTGCCCCAATGCTCTAGATTGCATGGTGGCATAGCTGGCTCCACCTAGGCAGCACATCTGTCAGTCCTGGTGCACTGAGCAGCATGGTAAGGGGGCAGTGAGCAGGGGCATTAGATAAGGGGCAAGGGGTCCCAAGGGCAGTCAGGGGACAGGGATTGGTTGGATAAGTGTGGGTGTGTGGATAAGAGTCGGGGGGGGGGTAGCCTTCCCTACCTAGCCCTCCATACAGTTTCAGAACCCCAGTGTGGCCCTCAGGCCAAAAAGCTTGCCCACTCCTGCTGTAGAGCATCACTGTGCCCCTGGAGACTCCTTAGCACTGACAGCAGCTTCTCAGACAGGACTGATTAGAGAAACTCCCCCTATGCTGTAGGATGTTGGTGAAGGAGTGTGGAACGTAGGGCTCAGCTACCACATTGCCCCACTCCCTGCCCCAGTAGCAAGGAGTGGAGGTACTATACTAAATAACTAGAATAGTCAGACAAGAAGGAAGATCCTGTGGTTAAGGCACTGCAGGGATTACAGCTCTCCCTGAGGCAATCACTATCCCTCTGGGCTGTAGCTCCCTAGCTGTAAAATGGGGATAATGACACTTCCCAACTCCCAGGAGCATTGCAAGTGTAAACATCCATTACTGTTTGCAGAGCAAAAAATGCCTAGTGATGGGACCATGGGAACACCTGATCACTATGCATGCTGTGCCATCCTGACACTGTTTCTGTCAGCATCAGCACCTAGAGGCAGGAGAACTGTTACCAGAATCTGCCAAGTGAAAAGGTGGGTGCATTTCCCTGCTGTGTTTCCCCAAGAGCCTCATTAGGTTCCAGACATTTATTATGCAATCTTTGGATAAAAGTTCTTTACAGAAAGGATAAAAACTTCACAAATCACTCAACTTCAGGCTAAAATGGTCCTGGAGCTCCTAGGGGGGCAGCCGTTTAAAGAAGAACTCCAGAGTCCTGGTCACTCCTTGCCTGGGTCGCTTTGCACTGGAGCCACCAGGGCTCTTGGCTTTGCTTTTGCTCTTGGCAGGAGAACTGGAAGCAGCAGCAGGGGCCCTGAGGGGGCTGGGTTCGGAGAAGGAGCTCTGCAGCTCCACAGCAAAGTGATAGTCCATGTGCTCCAGGAGCTCCCACACTGGCACCTGCTGGCCACACTTTTCACAGTGCAGCTGGTCTGGTGAGCTGGCAGGGCCTTGTGAAAACCCAGCAGAGGATGGCAAACTCTGCTCCTTCCACTCAGGGAGCTGGGAAGCAGCTGTTCCAGCTGATTCTGTTTTCAGAGTGCTCCTAGAGGCTGGGTCAGCAGAGGGCGTTTCTGCAGGATAAGGGAGCAACTCCTCAGGGGGAAGCCGTCTGTATGGGGAGGGGGAGCTGCCATCCTTGGGACTGTGCCTCGCAAGGGCTTCTGGAGTCTGACTCTTGCCGAGGATGAGACCGTCTCTCTCACTCTGGCCACAGGGATCAGGCACTGACAACTCTGCCTCTGCACTGGGGACACTAGGCAGGCAGGGCCCTGTGGCCACACGGGCTCGCTGCCTTTCTGCTGCCTTCCGGAAAAAGGACTCAATAGCATTGATGGGCTTCTTGATGGGCTCTTTTCTTGGGCTCCCAGTGCACTTGACATTTGGGCTGGTTGCATTGGTGCCAGCTGGCAGGGTACACTGGGCATCACTGGTCAGGAAGGCAGCAATGCCTCCAGGAGAGAGCGTGGGAGCCTCAGAAAATTTGCTTGCGTAGATATGCAGAAATGTAAGCGGAGGGGACCTATGGAGAAAAGCAGATTAGCAGCAGCTCAAACCCAGCCAAAGAAGTGTGAAGCCTTTCAAGGCAGGATTTAAGTCAGTGTGTCAGGTTTCACTGGGCATGGTGACAGTGCAGCAGCTGAGACAACAGGACATTGGTGGGCTGGTAGGGGAGGATGTTTTAGTCATGCCTGTTGGCCAAACACTCGTACCCCCTCCTCCTCCTCGTGACTTTGCAGTAAGAGGCCTGGGCGCTGCAGATTGCCTGTGTCCCTGCCAGGAGCAAAGCAGCGCTTCCTTGAGGAATGTGACTTGAGCAGAGGGACTTGCCAGGCCCCCTGGATTCTGGCAAGGAGCCTGAACCCTCAGTCCCATCTGCCAGGGGTGGGAGCTCCTGCAACTCTCAGGCTCCCAGTCAGGGACAAGCTGTCCTGAAGGAGTCACTGCGGTGTGCTGGGCACACCTCATCCTCCTGTCCAAGCTAGGACATGAAAGTGGAAAGGAAACAGGTTGTACTTAAAGTGCTTTTATTTCCCCCCCCCCCCCATGCCCTCTCTGCCCAACAAGTATCTTGTCCCCCTGACCACCAGAGCACAGTCATTCTCTTCTGGCTATCCCAGGGATGATGGCACCCTGAGTACAAGCCAGCCAGGTACTCACGGTGCAGCAGTACAGCTCAGTTCATTCCAACTCCAGAGGAGCACAGCCTTGCCCCCCTTTCTATTGGCACCACCCAGATGCTGAAGGTGGAAGTTAGCGCTGCATGGTGGGGGTTTGGGGGAGGACGATGCTCAACAGCTGCCCTTCTGGATGGGTAGTGCTCACCTGCAGCTGAGCCTAGGACAACATGTGCCTTGTGTCTTCCAGCTCTGAGGGCCCCAGCTCTCTCTGCCAGAGCCAGCTCCTTCCAAATTCAATCCCTGCTCCTGTCTGTATTCAGCACAGCCCCTTTGTCCTGCATGTGTCATCTCCCAGGGCACAGCCCAGCCCCCCTCCTCCAACACACCAACCCTGAGGCCAGGAAGGGGAACTGCTCACCATGCAGCCTGCTGGGCTCCAGCCACATTGCAGTTTCGGATGATCATGAAGGCATCACTGCTGATCTTGTGGGCGTCATAGCGGGGCAGGGCACAGCAGCGTGACAGGCCACTCGCTCGCTGATCACCTAGCATGCGGATGCTCACAGTCAGCTGTTTGGCCACCCGGCAGTTCTGCAGAGAGAGGACACAGCTGCAGTACAGGGCAAAGCAGTGAATGCCAGGAATGTGCTCAGAGAGGCGCTCAGCCTGGAGCACTGCACTGCCAGCCAGTAACTTTACAATCCAATGCCACCACCTGTCCTGGCAGGATCAGCTGCTGTCTGTCATCATCACAGTCTGAGGTGGATACCGAGTGTGTGAGGGGCTCATACACCTTGTGCATGTATCGGGGGAGGGGGTGTCATCCCTGCTTCCAGCCCTACACAGGTACGTTCCCCTTTATCCACATCACAATACAGCACAGCTGCCAGGTTAATCTCAGCCCTGGCCAGCAACATAGGATCCATGGGTTATAAAGCAGCTCGTTCACTTTTAGTGGTGTAGGGCAGGGCTCCCAGAAGTGAGCCAGCAGGAAGCGCATGCTAGGACTGAGGTGCACAGAGAGGAAGCTGCCTGCCCCAGCACACTCATCCCCTCGTGTACCTAATGCTCGCATTCATTAAGGGAGGGGAGAGGAGGACAGTGGTTAGCTCAGGGTATTTTTGGGTCAGGCCCTCCTACAGCACCTTTCCCTCTCTGGGTCCTTCCTCACTTCTTAACTCAGTCAGCCAGCAGCTGTGCGTTTGAATGCAGGGCAACTTCCTCTGCCACTCACCACAGTCACCACATCCCCCAGGCTGGTGTCAGACAGCTCAGGTAGCGAAGACCCTGCTGCCTCTGGCCCAGCCCCACAGCAAGAGAGGCAGAAAACCCTCAAGCCCCGCCTTACTTGGTCTCTGTCCTTGCTCAGTCTCTCCTCCAGCTCCAAGGCCATCTGCAGGAGCCAGTGCTGCACCTGCAAGCAGGACACAGCAGCATTTGATACAGCCCCAGGACATCCCCACACACATCCAAGCAGCTGCTGTTACAGGACCTGGAAGTCAGCCCTGAACATCACCACACTCGGCAAGCTGCTGACAGCCAGAGCCCCAGGCAGTGAGGAACATTCAAGGGGCACTTGGCTCAAACTAGGACCACAAGGTCAGTTTCTTACAAACCCCAAGATCACCACAAATGCTTCCAGCAAATCAATAAACCCAAGGGAGACGGGGTTTAGATTTAATCTGAGATGCATCCACCATGCCCCAGAATCTAGAGCAGTGGTCTCCAAAGTTTTTGGATCGTGCACCTCCACTATGCCACTGAAGAAAGAAGAGCGGAAGACCTGCTGTGGACATGCCGCCGGAGGGGAAGAGCTGCTGCCGAAGAAAAAAAACGGCGGAGTGCCATCCGGCGGCACTCCTCCTGCCACACACCGCCTGGGATCCTCTGGCGCACCCCACTTTGGAGACCACTGATCTAGAGCATCCCAGATATTGCAGCACATGTCAGTGCTGGGAATCTGAAAGGGACAGAACGTCTAGTGACATTGTCCCAGGCCAAGGGAAACGCAGCAAGTGCAGAAATCCTGTAGATTTTTAGAACCGTCTTCACTCCCACCTTCTCAGCTGTTAGTAACACAAGGAAGGACAGAGTTTCTAACATGACAATGTCCATTTAAATCTGGATCTGAAAGCAGGCTGGGAGATTCAGAGCTCAGCTTTGTGCTGCTCTATCATATGGATGCTTAGAGAACCCTCTCGCACCCTGCCCAAAGACAAGGTGCCCTCCAGTATGGGCCCAGCTGATGTGGGTGGCATTTGTGTTAGCAGCAGGTTTACCACCACTTGCACTGCTGCAGTCACACAAGGACTTTCATTCCATCCAGGCATTTAAAGGCTCCTTTCCAGCAGGAATCTGGATTCCCCTTGGAGAAGAGACTTAGTAACAGAAGGCCAGCAATCCTGACAGACGCAACTAGATGACAGGGAATTTCAGCAGCACAATCCGTTAGCGGTCTTCATCCAAGCTCCCACTAGCTGCAGTTAACCAAGGCAGACGGAAAAGCAGCAGGAGCACATCTTGTAGCGAAGGCAAAGGCAGAATATAGTGTACAGGACATTCTCATCCTGGCACATCCACGTGCTCCCTCAGGCACAGCAGGACCAAGGGGATAGAAATCCATCAGTGCCAAGAAGGGATTATGCGCACAGCTGTGGAGAGGACAGGATAAAGGAACACTCCCTCCCCTCACTCCACACTGACCAGTGTGCTGTAGAGTATGAAGGGCTGAGAGACTCCTGTTCCCTGCTGATAGAGGGAGATGTAAGGTGTTTCCCCAAAGGAATTACACAGCTGCTGGTGCACAGACTCTACGAAGCCTAAGAGCCCGATTTCAGGGCGCTGCATTCAGCATGGTGAAATGCAGCAGCTCTTGCAACATAGTCTGAGCCCAGAGGGAGGGGGCTGCAGCCTGTGGAATGGATCAATAACTATCCCTATCTCAGGTTCAAACCAGTTCTGCTCAGGAGATCACACGCTCTCTTACCTGCTTCTGAGTGGTCAAGGCTGCTTTCCCAGGGAAATTCTTGCTGCATCCAATGGACTTAGGCAATTGCCTAGGTTTCACAGGTTCCTGTTCAATTCCTCTGCACAGATCATAGAGCCAGGACCTGAAAGTCCCACATGAGGTTTGAGATTAAGGCTGATAATGGTCCATCTCTCCTCCTGAGCTCACTGAGGATTCAGATCAGGAAGACCTCATGGCTCCTGCACACCTGCATGTGAAACAAGGCCCCAGGGACTCCTGGGGCAGTGCACACAGGCAGGGTTCAGGGATAACTTTCTGTTCTAAACCCAGCCAGCCACTTGAATTATCCTTGCCTAGACCTGCCTAGGCAGGCAGTTAGATAAACCACACAATGGGCCCCATGGGACTCACCCCTTAGCACAGAGTCCTTTACTCCTGCAGAGTACTGCACAGGTATTATCCAACAGCTATGACCCCAACTGCATCTCACACTGGCCGCATCTGGGGCTACAGAGCTAGGTGACTTCAGCTAGCTGAAGCAACGGGCTGCTTCTCTGCTTGGCCATTTTAAACTATATTCAGGTGATGGTTCCAGCTCCCCAGGCAGCTGCAATGGCAGCCAGCAGCAGATTTCATTCAGCTACTAATGGGGAAATACCTTACAGCAGTTATTGCTCAAGTGCCCCAACTCCCTCCCTACAACAGCAGCATTCCCTAGACTAGAGGTTCCCAGCCACTGCTCTGTGCATTGGACATTTCAGGCTTCAGACTGGTATCCTAAGCTCCCAATGCCCAAGCTTGGGACTGGTATTCCTAAGCTCCCAACACGTAAATGATGAGCCTCCGTGCTGGGCCTGAGCACTGCTGCCTCCCATTCCATCTTCTCTAACCTGCTCCGGAGCTTGAGTTGTGTCCCTGGAGCAGCACATACTCCACAGCAGCATACAGGGGACAGCTGAATGAAAAACAAGCGCTTAGCCTTGGGAGGATGGACAGGTGCTTGGAAAGATCAAAAGCCAGTTCACATGCCTAGCAGACCATTACAGGACACTGTCTCAATGCCATCCTGAAAAGGCCCAGACAGAAACTCTCCTGCGCAACAACCTCAGCAGAATGGCCTACAGATCTACTCATGAAGAGGAGGGAGAACACAAGCCTACTATCCTATGGAGACCTGCAGCCTAGAAGCCAGCATGTCACCTACCCAGTCTTGTCTCCGAAGTGAGTTTGGAGCTGTGACTCACTGAATAGGGTCAGCTGCCCCATGTACTCCACTCCCAGTACGTCTGCGATGGAGGCACCCAGCTTCCCTCCCAGGTGCCGGCTGCAGGAGAAGGAGGAAACATAGAAGAGAACTGTCACATGGAGACTGAAGCATGTTCAGCACACCCCAGCTCCCATTCACTGGCAGGAAGCAGGATAGGTGAGGGAGCAGCGCTGACTGGCCAGACTCCTTTACTGAGGAGCAACACATGATGATTCCAGTGAGGATGGGACAGCTCATCAATTCCTAGCCTGAGACGTGGTCGCATAGGAACAGGGAGAGAAAAGGCAGAAATGCACAAAGGCAGCACCCCAGCACGCACCCTTGCTTAAAATCTATTTGTTCACTCACTCTTCCCTGCCCTCTCCCCAGATCTAGCCATTCCTATGTGGGCAGGAAAGACCCCAGGAGTAGCTGCCTGAAGGCAGATGCTAACTTTGCAGCTCTGGAGCACGGCTTCCGACTGGAAAAGTTGGTGGTTACTTTTTCAGCTCCAACATTGTTCCCGAGACATTGTTCATAGTAGATTGTGCAGATGTTCAGAATATGACCGTGCATGTTCTCCAGGCTCCTGGTGCTCAGCTCCCCAACACTAAAGTCTGAATACACCAAGCATGAGGAGTCTGCATGTTTCCACTTGGTGAGCCTTGCATGTTGTCCAACTGCACTTCTTGAGCTTAGCTACACCTTAGGAACAGGTTCAAATGATGCCAATTGAACTCTGGTAGGCCTTTTGGGCTTGCCTCCTTCATTGGGGAAGGAGCGAATGACAGCATCTCCCAAACCAGTCACTCACGGTGTCAGAATGAGCGGTCATGCTCAGTAAATTGTGCAGATCTTCCCAATAGGATCCCCTTTCTCTTTTCTTGCATGCTTTAACGAGCAGTGAAGTAGTTAATATTTTAAGGGCTTGTCTACGAACAATTAGTTCTTAGCAAGCTACGGTGTGAACTGACCCTGCAATTAGCTTGCCATGCAAAAACCATCTGGTAATGCGCTTTGATCTAGTCCCGTTTTAAAGTGCACTAAGGAACTGTTTAGTGAGCGTAAACAGGGTCCAGACAGCGTGCAGTGAGGTAGATTCATACCCCAGCCTGCTGCAAACTAAATGTTCATGTAGACAAGCCCAAAATGTCTACATCATCATCACTGGGCATCTGAATTAGCCCTCACTGAGCTGAATAGGGCAGTTCACACCTCTCCACGATATTCAACTGAGTTTTGCACGCAGAGTGAGCATGAACTAAAATGTGCATCTTGGCAACCAGACCAGCTAGAGATTATTTTTTAAATGAAAGCTTAAATTCTGGTGAACAAAGCAGCAGCATGAAAGAGGGGCTGATACACTCTACTGCCAGGTGCCAGCTCAGTCCAAGTCCCGGGTTCAGCGAAAGCACGATTCCCCAATACTTACATGCTGCTGATGGGCATGTGGCTGAAGAGCTGTGAGACAGATCCCTGGGATACCAGCGTCTGGCGGTTGGGCTTGTTCAGCCCACAGGCCAGTTTTGCCAGTGCCTGAAATATGGAAGAGTGTGGAAACCCCATTACTGCAAACCCTACATGCTTCTAAAAGACTGCCTACTAGGTTCTGCAGTAGAGCCCCCAGCTAATAGCTGAAGGGCTCTCTCTAGGCTTTAGGATTCCACAGCATCTTCCATGGGCACAGCTCTGTTGAGGACAAGATTCAGGTTCTATCACTCTTCACTCCCCGTTATTAACTACCACAGGATCTGAACTGTGCTGGCTAAACTGTCTTTAAACACAATGTCAACTGCAACAGTCTAGCTCTGAGAAGAGAGTCAGAACCCTGCTTTAGACAGTTTAGAGGACTCAGTGTGTTCAGCATGGTTGTGCTGGCTCAGTTCTGGTCAGGAAACTGTGCTAAAATCCCAAGAGCAGCCCTCACACTCCTGCCCTACTACCCACCCCATGCCTGTTTTCTCTGTCTGGGCCTCTCCTCTTCCATCCTCTCTGCTCCTGTCTTGCTCTTTCTTGCTGTGTCTCCTTTAGTCTTCTCTCTGCAAGGTCAGCAGCAACAGAGTGCTACAGAAGGAAACCTACAAGATGCTAGTCAGTAAAAGGTGTCACAGTTAATGCAGCAGGAAACTCAGAGCTGCAGTATCGGAGTGAGTCAGTTCCCCTTTGCAGCTGGCTGTGTGTGTGTTCCTGTGGTTGCTGCTGGTGGCTGGTTGTACATTACCCAAAGCACATCCACCAGACAGGAAGACCAGAAAGCCAACCTGACCCACATCACATCAGCATTCGTGGGGTGGGATGTGGGGAGGAGGGGAGACACTGAACTAGGGTTCTTTCTGTTCAATTAAACAGGAGTTTACATCAGTAAAGCCCTCCTATGGGCACAGAATATGTCTCCTCATTCTCGGAAGGAAACACACACTTTAAGATCAGTCATTTCTAGCGAGGACTCTCTCCTGAGCACTTTAAAGTGCTTTTCCACAGTGAGTTGACTGCTCGGGATATGCCAGAAAAATCAGAGCCCTGGCCAGTAAGTGAATCCGGTTCTAGGTAGTTTACATCTAAACAGTACTGGGCACACATTACAGCCTATCCCCATGCTTTATTTTCAACTACATGCATTTAAATGTGGCCATGATGTTCCATTCTGCTCAGATTCCATCAGATGCTGACTCTGATGGTTTCATTTATTTTACTGCATAATCAAAGTACACCACTTGAAACAAAACCACCCGATT
The DNA here is from genome assembly GCF_965140295.1 of Lepidochelys olivacea. Classification (NCBI taxonomy): domain Eukaryota; kingdom Metazoa; phylum Chordata; order Testudines; family Cheloniidae; genus Lepidochelys; species Lepidochelys olivacea. Next base: position 148,750,543 of record NC_140413.1, on the reverse strand, counting down.
GTGTTACACACACCTTGTTGTGTGAAATCCCAGCTGAACACCTCAGTCCAGTAACTGCTTCCACAGCTGCCCTCATTTCCTCCACAATTACTGCTCCTACTGTCAGCTGCAGCTCTGGACAGCTGATGTCAGCAAAAGGCAGCGACTCAAGCCATTGGTGCAAGCCACACTGCCGCAGATCCTCTGAAAAAGAGCACAAAGGGGATTAAAGCCCAACACAGCAAGAAGCGTGGTGGTTTTAGCAAGCTAGAATGAACAGTGGCCACACACTTGTCATTGCACCTTTATTCCATGGTCAAGAGGTAAGCTCCCTGCACCAGTGCATTTAGAAGAGGAGAAATTCTATTTGCCAGACACGTCCTTTGGAAAAAGGAAAGCAAGTCACTTTCCTGCCAAACAATTGAAACAGACAACTACTTCCCAACTGCACCAATAGGAGCTGGAGAAGGAGATGGAGATGAGGTAAGACTTTCACACACAGCTCTCTGCTTCAAAAAAAAAACCTGAAACAGACTAAATGAGTTTGCTCTAGATAAGACCCAAGTTTGTAGGTACATTTGTCCAGATCTGCAAAGTGCTCAATTATTTACATGAACAACAGTGCTCCCAAGTGGTTGTTTGGGTACATTTCAGCCCATAGATGTTTTCTTTTGAAAATGAAACTTTAGTCTGAATTTGAGCTTCAGCACCAGATCATGGATAACAGAGCCCTGGGACCAGACACTCTGCATGGCAAGTAAGGATTAAAGAGGTTGGGAAGGGCCAAACAGGGAAAAGGGACTCTAGAAATCTTTTCCCAGACTCTATTTGCAATGCTGGCCTTTCACAGTCACAAGTAAGTCATCTTTCACCTGTTCCTTAGGACAGCCTTGTTTCCCTTGCATTAGGGCATTTCTACACTGTGAGGCCTGCATTTTACTTTCTCTTTGACACGAACTGCAGTGTAGGGCAATTTCATTTTACCCTCACTTTCTTTAGAGCTGAAGGGAAATAAACTAAGATGAAAAGCAAAAAGGAACTGCTTAACTCCAGGAAAAGAAGCAGCATGCGCCTGGTGGCTTGACATTACCTTTGCAATCCACACTCTTATTCTTTGCTGCTGTTGTAGAGACATTTGGCAGTCCCTGGATGTAAGTAGTTGGCAGCCGCTCTGCTAGGATAGGCTGCCCTTGCATCTTTTTGAGCCTCTCTTGCACAGCGCTAGTCAGGTCCATGTAGGCTTCATCAATGCTGGCACGCTCAATCACAGCAAAGCGCGACATCACTTTCATCACCTCTACACTGGCCTCTCGGTATCTGCAGCAGAAAGACATAAGGAGCTCAATCTTTGTCATGCACCTGGGACTCAGCGGCCTCTCAGCCCACGGTGTCTCTTTCCTTTTGTCTCTCCGTCCAACTTCCCTACTGGCTGAGACCTAGCCAACCACTTGGGCTACTGAGCAGCTGGTTTAATGGATGTGCTCCTCTCCCAAAGCTAAGTTTATGTTTTGCATGAATATCTTAGCCCCACTATTCAATGACACTAGTCTGACCCTCGTGTGGATGAGCTCAGAGGCTGAAAGTCTGGGCACATCTCAGTTGGGTTTTCTAAATATGAGGTTAGTGTTAGGGAAGGGTCTGCCCTGATAGATTCAGACACTGAAGGCTAATCTACAGTGAGAAGTTACACTAGCATAGTTCCATCTCTCAGGGGTGCCAAAAAACCCACAGTCCTAAGAGATGTTACTATGCCAACCTAACCCCTGGTGTAGACACAGCCAGCCGATGGAAGGAATCTCCCAGCAACCCAGCTATTGCCTCTTGGAGAGATGAATTAATGACACTGATGCAAAAACCCCTTCCGTCGATGCAGGAAGCATCTACGCTCAGGCTACGATGACCTTTCCAGTGGGGCTACGGCTACACCACAGAGCTTACAGTGGCGCAGCTGCACCCTTGTAGCACCACTAGTGCAGACGCTCTAACCCAACGGGAGAGCGCTCCTGTCAGCTTCATTCCTCCAGCCCCCGTGAGCAGCGGTAGCCATGTCAAGTGCTGTCCACACCAGGGCTTAGGTCTGTGTCATTTATGTCGCTCCGGGGGGTGGCTTATTCACACCCCTGAGGGACATAAATTATCCCAAGCTAAGCTGTAGTGCACACATAGCCGCTCCCTGCCTGGGCCCTAGCACAGACCCGGGTCGTGGCTGGGACAGCCTTAGCGTAGGTTTCCCACTCTTCCCTCGCACCCTGAAACCCGGGCCCCCTCTGGTCAGCGTCTCCTAGCGCCCAGGAGGGACCCCGACCCTACAGCAGGGCGCGCGGCGCTGCACACACGCCCAGCGGGCCCCGGGCTCGCCTCACCTGCTGAGGTCCGCCTTCCCGTAGGCCTCCGGGACCCGCGCCAGCACCAGCTGCGGGCAGCGCTTCTGGGCCTCGTCCGCCCGCATGCCCCGGCTGATCCCGAAGGCGCGCGCCTCGTAGCTGACGGCGATGATCCTGCGGGGAGACAGTGCAGAGAGTGGGGCGGGCCGGGGGCCGCGGGAGGGGTGGGGGAGGGGAGAGGCAGCACGTACCCGCCGCCCCGCCACGCGTCGTACTGTACCACGGCGCAGGGCTGGCCCCGCAGCCGCGGCTCCCGGCGCTGCTCCACCTGCGCGAAGAAGCAGTCCATGTCCGCCAGCGCCACCACGCGCTCCCGCCCGCGGGACATGGCCTCGCGAGCGCGCGCGCCGGGAAAAGTCAACGGCTACGGCTCAAGCGGACCGCGCCCGGCGGCAGTTTGTTTTGCTCCCCGCCCCCGCCGTGACGCCGCGCGCGGTCTGCTGGGAGCTGTAGTCCCCGCGCGCAGCAGGATGAGGGCAGGAGGCCCGCGGTGCATGCTGGGAACTGCACTTCCCGCGGTGGGTTGCTCTCGCGCCCCGGTGATATAAGCTCCCTCTTCCGGTTCGGAGAACTGGCGCGGTATGTGCGGCTGCTTGTGATTGGATCACCGGACATTAAGGAGTCAGGACAGGGGTTGGCGCAAGCGCATTACCATGTCCCCAATCGCCGCCGCCGACGTTATCCTCCCTTCGCGCATGCGGTTTCCCTCCTTCAAGCGTCGCGCGGTTCACTGGGCGCATGCGTAGAAGCCTCCCGGTTCCCGTTGCACATGCGTAGTATGTAGGGCCATCTTGGTCCCGGGCGCGCCTGCGCACCGCCTCCTTCCCTCTCCCGGTGTGGTAGCCCTTGGTCCTCGCCTGCTCGGTCGCCCCGCGCGGACCTTGCCCCGCCCGGTGCCGCCATGTCCGCGGAGCAGGTGAGCAGCCTGTGCGAGCAGCTGGTGAAGGCGGTGACGGTGATCATGGACCCGGCCTCCACCCAGCGCTACCGCCTGGAGGCGCTCAAGGTACCAGGGCAGCGGGGTCCGCGTGGGGCGGCCGGGCTCAGCGCTGCCCGCTCCCCACCGGGGTCCTGGCCCGGGGCAGTGCCGGACCCCCGGGCCCCAGATCCCGGGGAGCACGGTGATACACCCCCCGCCCTAAAACTTGTCCCCCCCACCCCCGCCCGATCCGTAGCCTGGCTCTGCCCCCTGTGCAGGGTTCAGCCCATGGGTCTGCTCCGGGACAGCACGTGTCCGATACCCCTGAATTCTGCCCCCGCCTGAGCTGGGTTCCCCAGTCTCCGTCTGTGAGCTCGCCCTGCCCCGTGGCATGGAGAGCTGGCAGCCTGCATTGCCTTTAATCCCTGTGCAGGTGTTTAGGGACCCCAGTCATACGCTCTAGTAAAGGTCTATAGAGACACCAGGCTGGGCTTTGCTGCAGCACCTTTCCCAGAGTGAATATGAATGACCCTGAAGTTTGTCTCTTTCAGGGCCGGTCAGGGGGGTCTGAGGAGCATCAGAGACTCTCTTTCTGCTGCTAGAGGCTCTGAAAGTAGCCTGTAGCCTCAGGAAGGCAGCTCACGGTATTGGGCCACAAAGGGAAAGTATTCCCAGATAATGAAGATTTGAGACACTCGATGTGAAGCTGAAATTGTACAGAAATTGTTTGCTTAGCCTCCTGTGCTTTCCAGGGAGAGTTCACCACTTGCAGTGGGCAGTTTTGAAGCTCTGTTTTTCCTCTTTTCTCCAAATTGTCCTAATGTTTCACTTTTCCCACGCTCATTTCCATGTTGCCACTTGATAGTTTTTGGCTCATTGTTATCCTTGTTCCTTTTCAGTTCTGCGAGGAGTTTAAGGAGAAGTGTCCCATCTGTGTCCCCTGTGGTCTGAAGCTGGCAGAGAAAACCCAGACAGCCATTGTCAGGCACTTTGGTCTTCAGATCTTGGAACATGTGGTCAAGTAAGGGAGCTCACTTGGGCTGCATGGTTTTGGTGCTATCCTAAACTATGGAGAGAGAACAGGCCTGTCATGTCACAGTTGTCAGTGCAAATTATTGTTCCCAGATGTCCGTCCATTGGTTACAGGAGTGGACAGGGTGTCAGGAGATTTGGGGTCTGTACTGAGCCCTGTCATTAACTCACTGAGTGACCTGAGGGGGCAAGTCACTTCCCATCTCTGTCCTTGTCTCCCTATGTTTAAAATGAGGGTAATAGCAAACACTGCAAGAGGGGCATGCAGGTTAATTCATTGCATAGATCTTAGACAAAAGATGCTGGAGACAGGCAGGGAAAGTATTATCAGTAGATTGCTGTAAAGTTCTCTGCCACTAATTTCAGATTAATAAAAGTACTTCTCCACTATACAATTTGGAGATCCTTCTCTCTTGGCTCCACAAACCCAATATTTTGTGCTCTTGGTCCTTTTCCTGTAGATGTTAACGAATCCTGCCCGTCCCCTGAGCTGTGCTGATCTCGGTGCAGATGCTCTAACTGGGCTGTAATTTTAGCTTCAGCCAATAACGTTGCTCAGTAAGGGATTGGGTATTGGCAGCGCAAATGAACGATGCAGCCTCAGCCTCCCTGGCTTGGGCAAAGGGCTGATGGATTTCTAAAACAAGTCAGTGATCTGTGCCAGCGTATTGACTTGGTGCCCTCTGTGTGTTTTGTTGGACAGGTTTCGCTGGAACAGCATGCCTCGCCTCGAGAAGGTCTATCTGAAGAACAATGTCATGGGGCTTATATCCAATGTAAGTGCTGGCTGCCTCCAGGGCCAAACCACCATATGGAGCAGACTCATAGACTTTAAGGCCAGAAGGGACCATCATGATCATCTAGTCTGACCTCCTGCACCCTACAGGCCACAAGAGCTCACCCCCCCTGCTCCTGTAATAGACCCATAACCTATGGCTAAGGGACCATGACTAAGGCTATGTTTTAGTCACAGATATTTTTAGTAAAAGTCATGGACAGGTCACAGGCAGTAAACAAAAATTCACGGCCCGTGACCTGTCCATGACTGGTACTATATACTCCTAACTAAAACTTGGACGGGGGGCTGCGGGTGCTCTCAGGGGGCGGTCTGGGGGTGCCGCAAGTGCTGGGGGGATGGCCCGGGAACCCGCTGGTGCTGGGGGGCAGGGGAGGGTTGGCAGGGCTGGCAGGCTCCTTACCTGGCTTCACATGTCCCTGCAGCCCCTAGGGGTGGAGTAGGGAAGGCCAGGTGCACTACATGCTCTGCCCTCGTCATGAGCTCTGGCTCTGCAGCTCCCATTGGCAAGGAACTGCAGCCAATGGGAGCTGTGGGGGCGGTGCCTGCAAACAGTGACAGCGCACAGCGCCCCCTGCCCTTCTGCCTAGGTCAGGTAAGTGCCGCCCCACATCCCAACCCCCTGACCCAGCCCTAAGCCCCCTCCCACACCTAAACTGCTGCCATTGCTGGTGACCTTCCAGAGAGTTCAGGCAACCCCTGAGCCAGCCGCACCAAAAATCACCAAAGTCACAGAAAGAAAAGGAGTACTTGTGGCACCTTAGAGACTAACCAATTTATTTGAGCATAAGCTTTTGTGAGCTACAGCTCACTTCATCGGATGCATACTGTGGAAAGTTTAGAGGATCTTATTATATACACGCAAAGCATGAAAAAATACCTCCTCCCACCCCACTCTCCTGCTGGTAATAGCTTATCTAAAGTGATCACTCTCCTTACAATGCGTACGATAATCAAATTGGGCCATTTCCAGCACAAATCCAGGTTTTCTCACCTCCCCCCCCCCCCCCCGACTCACTCTCCTGCTGGTAATAGCTTATCTAAAGTGACCACTCTCGTTACATTGTGTATGATAATCAAGGTGGGCCATTTTCAGCACAAATCCAGGGTTTAACAAGAACGTCTGGGGAGGAACAAGGGGAAATAGGCTACCTTGCGTAATGACTAAGCCACTCCCAGTCTCTATTCAAGCCTAAGTTAATTGTATCTAATTTGCAAATGAATTCCAATTCAGCAGTTTCTCGCTGGAGTCTGGATTTGAAGTTTTTTTGTTGTAAAATAGCGACTTTCATGTCTGTAATCGTATGACCAGAGAGATTGAAGTGTTCTCCGACTGGTTTATGAATGTTATAATTCTTGACATCTGATTTGTGTCCATTTACTCTTTTATGTAGAGACTGTCCAGTTTGACTAATGTACATGGCAGAGGGGCATTGCTGGCACATGATGGCATATATCACATTGGTGGATGTGCAGGTGAACGAGCCTCTGATAGTGTGGCTGATGTTATTAGGCCCTGTGATGGTGTCCCCTGAATAGATATGTGGGCACAGTTGGCAACAGGCTTTGTTGCAAGGATAGGTTCCTGGGTTAGTGGTTCTGTTGTGTGGTATGTGGTTGTTGGTGAGTATTTGCTTCAGGTTGAGGGGCTGTCTGTAGGCAAGGACTGGCCTGTCTCCCAAGATTTGTGAGAGTGTTGGGTCATCCTTCAGGATAGGTTGTAGTTGTAGGTTGTATCCGTGCCTTCCGTGACCGATACATGCAGCCTTAACCATAACCTCTGGCTGAGAGTCCCACGACCTCTTGCGGAGCTCTTTCACTTTGTTGAGGTGGTACATGAAAGTGAGGAGGAAGGATGACCTTGTGGTTAAAGTACAGGAGGCCTGAGTTCAATTCCAGTCTGTGCCCTTTACTTGCTATATGACGCTGGGGGAAATACCATTTCCCTCTCTGCCTCAGTATCCTCCTCTGTAAAATGGGGATAACTTACCCACCTCAGAAGAGCTGGGGGTTGTGAGGTTTGCTTCATATCTACACAGTGTTTTTGCAGTCCTTGGATGGAAAGTTCAGTAAATGTGGAGATTGTCACTCATTCAGTTGAAGTATAGTGATCACTGCTCCAAAATGAATCTCTGAGGTGAGAGGATTTCTGCTGCTCTTTGCATGAAGGCTAGATGTAGCATCAAAGCCATATCCTTGACTCCTGTGAAGCATGCAATTTGGTCTGGTGCTGTAGGTCAGCAGTGTCTGGGAAAGCAGAATTGTGGATTGAACCCAAAGGTGCTTTAGAGTGCTAGACCTTCCATTTGGCCACCACAGGAGGTTTCCTGGAAATTCCCACCCACAACTGTCAATCCATCCAATGGAGGCGATGGTCTTCAAAGACCTACTCCTCAGATGACAGTCATCTGGTGCACAGAGCCTGCCAGCTGTGAATGCCTGGGAAGGCGGGAGTTCCAATCAGGACAAGAACAGCTGGGATGAAGGTGTATTTGTGTTTTTCTTATTGTCCAGTGGGTCTGCAGCCAGACTCCCCCATGGTATGAATGATTGTTCTGGGGGCAGCTGGCTCCATTTTGTGTGATCATCTTCTTTCTCTCATAGGGAACACAGAATATTTTAGAGGAGGAAAGTCACATTAAGGATGTCCTGTCTCGCATTGTGGTGGAGATGATCAAGCGTGAATGGCCTCAGCACTGGCCTGATATGCTGAAGGAGCTGGATACGCTCTCCAAACAAGGGGTATGAAGCACACCTGTCTGTCATACTTGTCTGTACTCTTCCAGTGGCTCATAATTCTAGGTCTCCTTTCCTTATTTCATGGTCAAACAAGCTGGAGTTACAGTAGGTTCACAGGCTGTTGTCAGGTCCCATTATTCCAGGAGATCACGTTATCAGAGACTAAACCATTGTAGTCATCCTTCTCTGGCTATTCCCCAGACCCTGGTCTGGTGTTAATCTGTGTCTCTGAGCTGCTCTCTGCAGGGCTTCATGTTACGGCTAGATTCATGGGTGTGTTTGTTTGGGACATTAGGAGACACAGACAGAACTGGTGATGTTCATCCTCCTGCGTCTGGCAGAGGACGTGGTGACCTTCCAGACGCTGCCCACCCAGCGGCGACGGGACATCCAACAAACCCTTACCCAGAACATGGAGAAGATCTTCAGCTTCCTGCTCACTACCCTGCAGCAAAACGTCAACAAGTATAGGCGCATGGTAAGAAGCTTCTTCCTGGGAGCCTAGTCAGCACTGGGATCTTGGATATGGGTCGCACTTTTTGGGCAAGTGAGAGGAGACTCAGTCTGAAATCAATTGCTGTAGTTACACCATGGAGCTCTGTTGTGAGCATGAAAACAGTCAATGGCTGATGAGAAAGTCTCAGGGTTCAGGAGGCAGCATTGGTGTCAGCAGTCTGGATTTCTAGTGTTGATCATCTGAGATGGATGAGAACCTTGCGCTTGCCACTGGGAGGCTCAGTTTGTTGGCACTAAGGCATTGGTTTGGCCCCATTCTCCTAGAGATCAGGTCAGAAACTCCTACTGCAAAGAGATGGTATGGGGTGCTGCTACCTTCTAGTATCAGATGCCCCTTGTCCTCCCATAAACGGGGCGGTTTGGGCTCTACTTTACTACGGTTATAATCCTATGATACTGGAGATGTGCAGGGTGCTCAAGACGTGATAAAGGCAGATCTTTGCCCTGAAGAGCTCGTAGTCTGATCCGGTGAGAGTGAGATGGGGTTGGGAAGGTGAGGGATACAGCACTGACCAATCCAGAGACAAGCTTCTTATGTGCACATCTTGTTCCCTTTTATAATGTGTTAAAATGTGGAGTCATGTTTAGCATAACAACAGTGTGGTGGAGATGAAGCAGTGACAGGCTGTATCCTATTCGCCGAGAGGGACATTTCAACCAGTTTCCTTGGCACATTCACTGGCCTCATAGACTAGCGGTTCTCACCCAGGGGCACATGTACCCCTGGGGGTACGCAGAGGTCTTCCAGGGGATATACCAACTCATCTAGATATTTGCCTAGTTTTACAACAGGCTACATAAAAAGTACCAGCGAAGTCCATACAAACTGAAATTTCATACAGACAATGACTTGTTTATACTGTTCTATATGCTAGACGCTGAAATGTAAGTACAATATTTATATTCCAATTGATTTATTTTATAATTATATGGTAAAAATGAGAAAGTAAGCAATTTTTCAGTAATAGTGTGCTGCGACACTTGTATTTTTATGTCTGATTTTTGTAAGCAAGTAGTTTTTAAGTGAGGTGAAACTTGGGGGTACGCAAGACAAATCAGACTCCTACAAGGAGTACTGTAGTCTGGAAAGGTTCAGAGCCACTGGCATAGACCATTCCGTAGAGCTGTGTATTTCTTTTTGCCGTTTATGGCTGACCTGGGGTGGGTGGGAAACCTTGTTGCGTTTTGTAGTTCGGTTGAGTACATTTCCAGCTGAGGTCTGAATTGCAATGCTGAGACTCTAAAGTATGGTTTCTTCTGCTAATGGTGGAATCCTTCTGCTTGGCCAGGTGGGAGCTCCCCAGGAGCGAGATATCCTCACCACTCCACAGGTTAGCAGATCTTTGAGCTGTTTTGTGCACAGGGTGAATACTGCGGGTTGGGTGTCCAGCTACCAGTCTGCTTACTGGATTGAGAGGGAGGGAATTGCCAGGCCTGGGAGCTGTACTCTGCAGTGCTGTTAGATATTCAGCTGTGGTGTGGTGGGTCTGTACTTAGGTATTTGGGGTACATCTGGGGTGACTTGAGTCATTGCACTCTAAATGTTGACAGAATGGAGTTTCCAAAGCAAAACCTTGCAGAAGAAAGGGATGCTTGCAATTTTCCTTGCATGCAGAAAAACAGGGCATCTACTCAGATCAGACTCTGCTGTTGCATAATTTAGGCAATAAGATGGCACACACAGTGCATTGTTGCTGTTAAGCAGTTAGAGCTGGGGACTGGAAGTCAGGACTCCTGGGTTCCAGTCCTAGCTCTGCCACTGCCTTACTTTGTGGTCTTGGTCAAGTCACTTCTTTCTAAGCATTAGTTTCATTAGAATGAGGCCACAAACGCTTCCCAGAGGTTGTGATCGTTGAACGTAAGACGCTTTAAAAGGGAAGCAAAGGCATCTTCTTCCCTGGAAGTTTCAAGGAAGTATTGGAACCCCCACACACACATTCAGAGGAACCTGCCACCTGGAACATCTTCTTTCAGAGGAGAGAATCTGTGGCTTAACTTCCAGTGGAAAGTCCTGGGGCAGTATCCCAAGCTGGAAAATGTGTTGCAGTCTCTTTCACCAGGCATCTATTCACTGAGGCTTCTCCGGGCTGCACCCTCTTGAATGAGCCGGGGACTGCCCAGCAGTTGCTGGGAGGAGATGTGCACCACAGCAGCTCACTTACTGTCTCTTGTTCTTTTTTCAGAAGACTGAACTGGCCCAGGAACCAAAGGTGAGTACGGCCTGGGGAGGCAGTGCAGAGCGAGGCTGTTTGGAACCAGACTCAGGTTTCCATGCCGTAGCCTGTCACCAGACACCGAGTTGCAGTTTATACTTTGGTTAATTACCTTACTATCTGGAAAGGAGGGAACTGCTCATTTCAAGCGGCCCTGATATTGTTAGCCTGAGGACTTTGCCCCACTTCCCCTACCCACTGCCACCTCAGTTACTTTCCCGGAGAAGGCACTTCAGAAGGTAGTTGCTGTCATATAATGCATGTGCAGCTCCAACATGGAGAAGTCAGCTATGGCTGAGACATGGGTTGCCCCACATCTGGGCCAGAGGCAAAGCTCTGCACTGAGATTGTTTCCATATAAATCCTTTCTGGCTCTGAACCGTTGGTTATGGTCCGTTCACAGGCCCAGGCAAACTGCCGCGTTGGGATAGCAGCACTTAACACCCTGGCAGGCTACATTGACTGGGTGGCCATGAGCCACATCACAGCAGATAACTGCAAGCTCCTGGAGATGTTGTGCTTGCTCCTGAATGAACCCGAGCTCCAAGTGGGAGCAGCAGAGTGTCTTCTGATCGCTGTCAGCAGGAAAGTGAGTTCCTCCTCCCAAGCCTCCCTGACCCCTCCTGCCCTCCACATTCCCCTTCTCTTCCTGGGTTTAGTCTTAGTTTATCAAGTTGAGCAATGGTAATGTCACTCCTTTAGCTAAGGAATTAAGTCACCTGCCTCTTTGGCTGCCCAGGCACCCGAGTGACTTTAGGGTTGGTGCTTCCCCAGGACAATGGACAGAGCAGTTTCTGGAACCCACCCAGGCCCCGTTTCTCTGTCTGCCCTTCCATACAACTTTGAAGCTTGAAATCCCTGCTTGAACAAATAACGTTAACTCATTCCTAACCCCTGCTGTCCTCAGTGCTCTCTGCCACAGAGGAGTGTTGGGGTATTGCCATCTCGCTGTAAGAACCTAGTAGGATTTCTGATGCCCAGTAGATGTTTTCTGAAACAGCGCCATCGAGGTGTGCCCTGTATGTTCTGCTGCCACGCCCACCCAGTGTGTGCTTATCCCAGATCAGTAGCACAAGCACAGTGCTTACAAGCAACCTTACAATAACAAACCAGTCCAGCTGCCCTGCAGCAACAAGCCAATATGCAGTGGAAGAAGAAATAGGCCTATGAGGACCAGGTTTTGGTTTAAGGCTCCCAGTGGGGTTACTGGAGAAAACTACTTTATTCTCCAGTAGTTCTTTAATTTCTTGTTGCATTTTGTTCTGCTCAGTGGTGGAATTCAGGTCCCCAAATGGTAGCACAGCTAGTGATCTGCTAGCTCCCTCTCACTGGTGGGATGAGGTGCGGTCACGTGTTTTGACCAGTGTGTACTTTGCTTTTTGTCTAGGGGAAGCTGGAGGATCGGAAGCCCCTTATGGTCTTGTTTGGAGATGTTGCCATGCACTACATACTTTCTGCTGCGCAGTGAGTACTGTCCAGTTGCTGTGGGAGCGCATCATGGTCTTAAGTGGAAACTGGCTGCAGCTGGCCTGTATTAATAAGTACCTCTCTGCCCCAAGCTATGAAACTAAAACTGGTCTCTTGGAAATTACCTCAGCACCTGTTCCCATCATGGCCTTTTCTCAGGTGTGGATAGAGTTCTTAGCCTTAGTACTATTGAGTGCTGCATATCGAACCACTGCTGTGCATAGATCCTGAGTGTGGGCAGCATACAGATCCAGTCTGGCCTAATGGCAGCAAGCTGGCATTGGATTAGGAGAGGGTAGAAAGTGTTACTTTTCCCAAACTTGAAAAGCCAACCATTTTCCTAAGTCCCATAACTTCAAAAGAAGCTGCTCAGGGTAACTCCCAACTTCCCAAAATCTTCTCTTTTGGCCTGAGATTGATCAGGAGATATTGGGAGAAGGTCCAAAAGGTTTAGACTAGAAATACTTATAATCTTAAAATTGGATCTCATATCAATAACTTCTGTAATGGGGAAGGGAACCCAACCATGCTGATGTCAAATTGTCTTCCCAACTTACTACTGTGTGTGTAATCCTGACCTTCCCTTTCCCTTCTCCCTCCCAGGACAGCAGATGGTGAAGGCCTGGTAGAGAAGCATTATGTTTTCTTGAAGAGACTTTGCCAGGTCTTGTGTGCTTTAGGCAGTCAGCTGTGTGCATTAGTGGTGAGTCTTCTACAAACATTGGAAGCAGTCCTGACAAGACTGTCTTTCAGGGGAATGATTGGGGATATGGATACCATGATTCTTGTTTATAGCATTGATATGGAGAGCAGCAGTTCTTTCCTCTAACAGAGGAGGGAACAGAAGGGGCCTTGCATGCAGTGAAACCTGGCAGGTTTGATGCCAACCCTTCTAGGGGTGTGCTGGGAACTTTGGATCTTCTACCGATGGCACCAAAGTGGGGATGTAACAAGAGTGATCATTTAATAACGGAGCTGTCTTGCTGAAAGATGTTGTTTGTGGAAAGACCAGGTCAGCTGGCTGCAGAGAATTGGTGAGACAGTAAACTCACAGGGAGCTGTGGGAGGAAGGAAAATCCTGAACCACTTGAGAAGATAGACTTAACAAGAAGCAGCTCTTGGAGGTTTGACTACCTCAAGCTAGGGTGACTTCACTCACTGTATGGTGGAGGGGAGCCTTGGCTATTAATCCTTAGCAAAGCCTGCTGTGAGTGCAAGGGCTTGTGGCCCTTTATAATACAGGCTCAGTTCACTCCAGGGATGTCAGGGTGACAGGCAACCCCACAGAAGGATGTGCTGCTAAGGAAATCCTGGGAAGAACAGCCCCAGAGAAGGGAGCACTCAGGACAGTGCTAGGTCAAAGAGTACTGCCGGAGTGAGGAGTGAAGCAAATGCTGATGCTTTTTTAAGAACTGCTACATCTCTGGTCTCCTTTTTCCCTCCATTTCTGAGGTAGTCAGGTCATTCCGGCCCGCCAGTGAATACCTCATGATGGATTGGGTGTTGTGGAGTGTTTATAACTTTTTCCAAGCTACTCATAGTCCATCCTTTTCTCCTGAATGTGGCTGTTGTCTCCTTTGGCACTTGCAAGGCAGGTAGTGGGAACTTGGCACTCTGGAGCAGCAGCAGTTTCAGAACACAGCTCTTTTTCCGCCATTATGCGCTGGCTTTTTTGTCCCCCCAGCACATTGCGCTCCTGGTTTCCAAGTGGTGCTGCCACCCAGCTCCTCCTGCTCTACTGCTGAAGCGTTGTCTGAAATCACTCTTCGTTTTGTCTGAAATTACTCATCCTTCCGTTAACAGGGCTCAGATTCTGACGTGGACACCCCAGCCAACCTTGGGAAATACCTGGACTCGTTTCTAGCTTTCACAACCCATCCCAGCCAGGTAGGGGAAAGGGAGAGGGGGCTCTGAGTGCAGCGTGTGTAGTTAAACCACAGCGTAGGAGACTGTGTCACTCCTGCTGCAGAGGAAATCAGCTCATGTCTGTTACGTTTTTGAGAGCCATCTGCCATTTTCTAACCATTTCCTCCTCTGAGGATGTAGAAAGTGATGTGGTCAGTGCTGCACTGCCATCCAGTGTCCCATAAGGCCCACACAGCATGGAGAGCATAGATTTCAGAGACTGGAGCAAACCCTGGTATTTGCTTGGTGGGAGACTCTTTCCCATTTGCCAGAGTAGCTTGGCAGTTTTGTCTGGGTCTGGAAAGCGTGTGGCCTGGATTGGGGAGTCATTGTAGCTTGCCGTTCCCCTTTTAGCACAAAGGTTCAAACTTCTGCACCAGAGAGTACAACCCTATTGAAACTTTTGTTCTTTCTTCTTTTCCCCTCAGTTCCTGCGATCTTCCACTCAGATCACCTGGGGAGCCCTCTTTCGACATGAAATCTTGTCCCGTGAACCTCTGCTGTTGGCTATGATCCCAAAGTACCTTCGTGCATCTATGACTAACCTAGTGAAGGTATGGAGGAGCTCTGCTCTGCTGGGTGTGAGCTGCTGGTGCCTCAGCGAATGTTTCATAGTGCTAACAGTGGAGAAGCTGGGTTTTTGATACAGCAGTGTAGAGCATCATCTCTGGGCTGCAGGGTATCAGTCCTGGTCTGAAGATTACAGTTCTTCCGCTCTTCCCCTCGTGTGAGTCCCCTTGGAGCTGGTGCTCAGGCAGAGGTGGGTGATTGCTCCACTCGCTCCCTCACCACGTCCCTTCTGTTTCCAGGTGGGCTTCCCCTCTAAAACAGACAGCCCCAGTTGTGAATACTCTCGCTTTGACTTCGACAGTGATGAGGACTTCAATGCCTTCTTCAACTGTAAGTCATCCGGGGGCCTCCCAGCAGGGCCTGCTGCCTCTGTTTGAAGTTTGCGGTCTTCCCCTCGCTCTCACAGGGCTGGGGTTCCTGGCCTAGCTTAGTGCCCACCCTCTCAGCTCAGTAATGAGCTTCAGTTGCTCACATTGCTGCTCCAGGTCTTCCCACTTGCCTTGTGCCTGGTGAACTTCTTGGCATTCTCCTGTGGCAGCCCAGGCATTCAATTCTGTTTCCTCTTGGCCAACAGGTGGCAACTAAGGTTTGCTGAGCCTGCATCACTCCTGCTTCCTCAGTCAGTTATCCGGGGGGAATGAAACTCACTGTACCCCAGGACTTGAACAGGAGCCAGGCCTGGGGGCAAGGATCCTAAAAAGGGGGCTTAGCTAAAGAATTTAATCTTATTTCCCAAAGCAAAGCTGGAAGGCTCCCATGCTGTACTACAAGCTGGTCTACTACCAGGTATTTGAGCTCGCTGTGCAGAACTCTGCTGCCAAAGTAGCAGCCACAGATGTTCCCAGCTGTGGAAAAGTGAAGAGCGACACTGAAGGGGAGCCATTTCCAATATCTGAACCTGACTCCTCAAATCCAATTCCCTTGGCAGCTTTCCGTGCCCAGCAGGGAGAAGTCATGAGGATGGCGTGTCGCCTGGACCCAAGGACTGGCTTCCAGATGGCTGGGGAGTGGCTGAAGTACCAGCTGGCAGCTCCTGTGGATATTGGACCCATGAACTGTAAGTTGCCTGAAGAGCAGGAGAGACAAGAGGCTCAGCCTCCCGCTGGAGCCCCAAACAAGCTTCTGTGTGTGTCTTTTGAAGCCACACCTCTTAAAATCAACTAGGTTTCCAGGGTCTCTGCAGGAAAAATCCCTCACTGCCTACTTAAGCAGCCACTGGTCGAGAGTCTTTGACTGACAGGAAAGCTCCTTCCTTCCCCCAGTTCCTCTCACTTGTATCTTTCCCATGAAAACAATTTCAAAGTGAGAGGCCAGACTTGACTGGATATGTCTTTCCTGTAAAATGCAGCCAATCTCTGTCCTGAGAAATCCAAACATATCTGCCTCGCAAAGGCATCTGTCACTTACATCGCTCGTCCTCCACACAGGCCACTTGCTCCCTTTAAAATCCCATTTAAGTGAGACCCTTCCTTTGTTTTCCCTTCTGCTGTGGTTTGTTGGAATCACTTCCTGTTATATTTCAGGGATGTTTGTGATCCAGGAGCCTCCACCTCGATGACAAAGCAAACAGCCTTTGAGCACCATTTAGAACCTACCTCCCATGCTTGCCTGCTGAAACCTTCTCCCTAGTGGCAAAGGGAATAGAGGGAAAGGATAGGAGCACTCATGAGTGGGTGGTTCAGATGTCCAGCAAGATTTCCCTGAGTGTGGGACTTCGCAGAGGACTTTCCAAGCTGGCATTGTGCTTGGGAGGAAAGGGGAAGCTAGACATCTCCAGTGTCACAAGTGCTCCAATCTTCTCTTCTCTTCTCTCCACTCACAGCTAAGACTGGGGAAGGTCTCTGCTCCATCTTCTCACCTTCCTTTGTACAGTGGGATGCCATGACCTTCTTCTCAGAGAGTGTCATCAGCCAGATGTTCCGGACCCTGGATAAGGAAGTACATACCCTCTAACTGCTGTTTGCGTGGTTTCTGTGTTTCGGGTTGACATGGGAGGTTGCTGACTGTGTTGCTTTTCAGATAATATTTCCCAAAAATGCTAGCTTCCAGCAGCAAAATACAATAGTGCTGAAACTCCAGCTGTCAGAGGAGGTCGTAGTTGCATTGGGGAGTGGTGATCTTTTTGGTAGGTAGGGCCAGTTCCACTGTGGGCTTTGAATGCCAGAAAAGTGCTTTGGATTTGGACACTATTCAGTGAGGAGCCAGTGCAGTGATTAGGGTCCCAGGTGATCTCTTCAGAGCAGCCTGTATAGTTGGGAGAAAGAGTCTGTTTTAAGTGGTAGCTCTCTGGTTTTGTTGTTCAAATCAGCTTGTGTTTTTTGAGGCAAACGTGCACACACGGTGGAAGAGAGAAGTGAACAGCAAAAGATGAGAAAAATGCAGCTTCTCTCTGCCATTTGCAGTGCATTAGCTGGAAAAACACAAGTGCAGTGCACTGTCTTTATTTGCCAGTTAGGGTCTGGCCAGTTTTTAATCAGGATTGGGCTGCTTGGGCATGCCATTCTGGTCACAGCAAAGAATTGCAAGGGTTGTTTTGTGCTGGCTGGTTAAGCCTGAGACTTGTTAGCCAGCAGGCAAAAGGAGAGCTAGGGAAGAGGTGGGAGGAAGTGGACACCCTAGACAGGCAGTAAGAGTTGGAACCTCCGGTTGTTTCCAGACATCTGTAGAGACGGTGATGCTGTCTGTTCCCTCTTTCTTGCAACAGTAATTGCGCATAAATTAAAATGAGCTTTGCCACTTTTAACCCACTTTGGGAAGACTTCACCCAAGGGTGCTATTCAGCACAGCAGCTCCCTGGCCAGGCCCTGGGAGGAGACATTGGAGAGTTGGTTATATTTCACATCGCTGACTGTTGCTTTCTTTCCTTTCCCCCTCCCCTTTTATTCTTGCAGGAGATCCCAGTGAATGATGGCATAGAGCTGCTGCAGCTTGTCCTGAACTTTGAAACAAAGGATCCTCTCATCTTGTCCTGTGTGCTCACCAATGTCTCTGCACTCTTCCCGTTTGTCACCTATAGGCCAGAGTATCTACCCCAAGTCCTCTCCAAGGTAGGTGTTCTGTAGGCCAGTGGTTCTCAACCAAGGGTATATGTATTCCTGGGAGCATGCAGAGATCTTCCAGGAGGTACATCAACTCATTTACATATTTGCCTAGTTTTCCAACAGGCTACATAAAAAGTACTCGCAAAGTCAGTACAAACTAAAATTTCATACAGACAAAATGAGAAAGTAAGCAATTTTTCAGTTATAGTGTGCTGAGACACTTTTGTGTTTTTATGTTTTGTAAGCAAGTAGTTTTTAAATTAGGTGAAACTTTGGGATACGCAAGACAAATCAGATGCCTGAAGTGGGTATGGTAGTCTGGAAAGGTTGAGAACCACTGTTGTAGACTACTCTTTGATCAGATAGCCTCTGAGTGGAGTATTAGTACCACATGGCCCTTACATATTTTAACTAATCCTCATGAGACCCCGAGGAGAGGAATTATCCCTCCTGTTAGAAGTGGGATTAAAACTGAGGCAGTGAAGTGACTTGTCCAAAGACAGAGAATCAGTGGAGGAGTCAGATAACCTGGATTTTGTGATTTCCAGTCCTGGATTTCAACCACTAAATGACACACTCTGTCTCAATAAAAGCTTTATTTTATATCATGGCCTTGGTGCACTGGGAACTCATACCCTTCCTGAATAAAGGGGTTTCTGCTGGCTTGGTGAAGTCACACCAATATCCTGTGCCTAGTGTTCCAGAATGAATGCCAGATATTGATGAGTGACTGACTTTTCCTTTGTCCCACAGCTATTCACTGCCGTCACTTTTGAAGTTATAGAAGAGAGTAAGGTAAGTCCATACTCCTTGGGCACAATATGCTATAGGACTTGCATCAGGTGTGCCCTATTTGAGAAGCATATTGATGCCTGAGACAAGGTCTGAAGTGCGCTGCAACTAACTTCTCAGTCGGATCTGTCCTTGACAAGGGGATACCTAGACACTTAAATCCCTTCTTCGCAGTCTTAGCCAATAAGCCTTGGCTGGTGGAAGCTTGGGAGTCATTTAGGGTGAAATTCACCCCCAAGAAACAGTCCAGGATATAGCCATTTGGGTATTTGTGCAGCCGGCCTCTACTTGGGAGTGACTTTCACTCACTAGCCACCACACGTACCCTTCAGTGGTTGGCCCGTGTGTGGCTGTGGTTGGTGTTGGTATGGCTGCTACCCCTGGGTGCATGCTGGGAACCGTAATGCAGTAGATGAAAATCAGTTGCATTCTCATCCCAGGAGTTGAATTGGAGCCCAGAGGCTGGGGCTTCCAGCGACTCCTCTGGGAACTGGCATTAACTGAACTCTTGGAATGCATGAATGGAAGTGTCAGTTTCCCCTGGTCTCCACAGCCCAGAAAATTACATTAATGGATTTGGCTAATGGGGAGGCCTTGGGTCTGTCTGGGTTTTGTAGCTT
Organism: Lepidochelys olivacea; assembly: GCF_965140295.1. Taxonomy (NCBI): domain Eukaryota; kingdom Metazoa; phylum Chordata; order Testudines; family Cheloniidae; genus Lepidochelys; species Lepidochelys olivacea. The sequence continues at coordinate 148,731,570 of NC_140413.1, read as the reverse complement.
GACCCTGAATTTTGTTGTTGGTCCAGGCCCCAAGAACTCGGGCAGTGAAGAATGTAAGAAGACATGCATGCTCCTCGATCATAAAGATGTGTCGGGACTACCCTCAGCTTGTCCTGGTATGTATATGTACCTCTCTTCCAGGGTACCACTGCCCCATCTTCAGCTGTATTTCTGGGGATGGGGGATCTTCAGTTCCTCTGCCTCAATCCATTTTTTTTTTCCAGGGAGACTCTCCCTATTTTGACTCGAATGGGACTGTAAAGCAGAGAGTGTTCTGCTGCACAGAAAGTCAGCCGACTTCTTCTCTTTCTCAACACTAGAGTGATACTGACTTGTTTTTTGTTTTTAAATATATTGCAGTAGCACCTAGAGGCCCTGATCAGGACCTGGACCCTGTTGTACTGGGCCCACTAAAGATATAGAGCAAGGCACAGACCCTGCCCCACAATTAACGATCCAAGATGCCGATCAACATCTGAAGTGGGGAAAGGGAGTATTCAAGTCTCTAACCATTTTATAGGCACATTTGTTATATTTTATTTATTGTAATATCAGTTGTGCCCTTAGTTGAAGCCATTAGCCCTGGCTGATCTCTTAGATTTTGCATCAGAAGTGGGTCAGGAGAAGGGACGTGAAGGAGCTGGGGAGGATATTGGCTTTCTGGATCAGTCCAGGGGGAGTAAAAGAGAATATAAATACTGGTTGCTCTTTCTGCTTGATCCCACCAGATCAGACTCTTCTACTAGCTTCGCTGAACCAGGAAGCCTGCAAACTCTGTTTGGGCCCTTGGCTCCAGCAGCACTGGTATTTGATTGCTAGGGGACCAGGGGAGCTGTAGTTAGAGGAGCATTGAATTGTCAACCTGTTTAAGGAAGGGAACTGTTGAGGCCTGAAGGATAATGGATGGCATTCTGCTCCTCTTGAGGATCCCTTCGGTTGCTGGAGGCGTAGCAGCTGCCACTCACTTTGTGGCTACAGATTAGTCTCTATGTTGTGGCAAAACACAAGCTGGTGCTTTGAAGGTGCTAATTGGGGTCGTTTAGGATTCCAGCTTGTATTTCAGTACAGCTGCCAAGAAAGAGTGGGTTTGTCATCATCCATCCCAAAGGTAGCGAACGCTCCTTGATGCTTGTACAAGCTTCTATGCTTGTTCCTTGACGCTTGACTTACGAGTAGAGTAGGCAAGCGAAAACTGAACCACTGCAGTGAGGATAGACCATTAGCTTGGACAATCAGGTTTTCTTGGTTAGACTCACAAGGGTGGGAGCGGAGAGATGTAAAGTCCTGAACTCTGAAATTTGAGTGCCTAGAGACCAGCTCACTTCCTTGCCATCCATGAAAGACTAGAGCAATTTGGGGTTTAGACCACGCTGTGATGGTGCAGCTGGCTGAGGCAGCAGCGTCTACCCTGATCTCAAACATTATTTGCCATGAACAGTGGAGATCATTGGAGTACCTAGGGGGAGGAAGGAAGATAGAGGAGCAGGGTAGAAACAAGGCTTTGCCAGCCTTAAGGAAGAGGCTGGAAAGATCAGGGTAAGGGAAGATCAGAACAGGCCCTACTCATCCAGCTATTTCCTGCATCTTGTGTGTGGGAATACAGGACATACCAGTCTGTCTCTTCCCCCGAAAAGTGAGTGCAGCATCCCCAGTCAGGTGGGTGAGTGACAATGTCCTGCTTGGGTCTTTGTTCCAGCCTAACTTTGAGATGCTGTATAACCACGTGAAGCAACTGTTGTCCAATGAGCTGCTCCTGACGCAGATGGAGAAGTGCGCTCTCATGGAGGCCCTGGTCCTCATCAGCAACCAATTCAAGGACTACCAGCGGCAGAAGGTTTTCCTGGAGGAGCTCATGTCTCCTGTTGCCAACCTGTGGCTCTCTGAAGAGATGCAGAGGTACTGGGTCCACATTAACCATTCCTGAGCTAGGGCTGAAGATGGTCCAGAGATTCCAGGGGCTAGTATGTGCCTCCCTCTAGAGAATGTGTGCAGCAGAGGAGCATCGCTTTGTGCCTCCTGTGTTTGCTAGCCACAAGCCCTCTGCACTCTTAAGAAATTTGGCCATGTTTTGAGTCCCTGCTAATAGCCCAGGAGATGGAAAAGCTTCTTGGTGTGGAGTATATCTAAACAGCACATGCTGGGAAGGGGTATGGGGCCACAGCACTCTCCAAACCTCTGACAAAAAGGGGAGTCAAAATATCCCCTTCGCTGACCTCCTGGAGAAGCCATGTGTGCAGAGCTGCTGTCCTCTGCCAACACCTGGGAAAGCTGCCACGCAGCAGCTAGAAGCAGAATTACTGAGCTTTGAAAGGTGCAAAAGGGCTTCTCTGGAATATTCCTTAACTGAACTGAAAGAGGTGCTGGGCTGTAGGTGGACTGTGCATGGGGATATTCGGAGAGCGGTTTGTTGGCTTGTTTCTGCAATTCTGGACCAAGTCAGCAGAGCTCGATGCGGAGAAGCAGACTACAGCTCAGCCTGTTTCACCAGCCTGGCCTGATCTTGGGTCACTTGGCATTGATGAGGCCTTGTGTACAGTGAGGGGGTCAGTTTCATTAAACTGAAAGGGGAAGCTAAGCACAATTGTTGAGGGCGGTCACCTTGAGTTCACCTTTAAGATGAATTGACTGACTGTGATGAATAGGACTTTTGACTATCTATGCTGGGACAGCATTTATCACAGATGCCAGACTCTGCTTAAAGGTCCTCAGTGCTTTTGATAATCCCAGGCTTGCTCGTTTCTGCCCCTCAGAGTCCTATCAGATCCTGAAGCTTTCATCTCTTACGTGGGTGCTGACAACAAAATCACTGATCCCGTTTTGGAAGATCCCAGTGGCCTGAACCGATCTAGAGTGAGTATCCATTACCTGGGGAGGCTCGGTCTTTGGAGAGTGGCAAGTAATTCCTCTGCCTTCTACACATGCTCACCTATTCTGCCTCTTGAATAGGGCCTTGTGCAAGACCTATCCTAAGCATGCGCCTTTTGTTGAACCCAGATCACTACGTCGTTCATACTGCAGAATGGCGGATGGCTTCTGACTCTAGCTCAGTGGACATGGGTCACGTAAGAGAAGCAGGATCATGTCTCCCGTTCCCCCATCCCTGTGTGGTATATAGAATCCTGTAACCCTGCAAGGCAGGAGTCTTGCTGTATTCCTCATGCGGTAGTTCACAAGCCTTTGTGCCTGGTATAGCTCAGGCTCTTCTTGGAGCAGTCTGTTTTGTGGATGCAGTTGGGTTAAGGCCGGATGTTTTGGGTAATGTGGTGCAGTGAATTGCGATTCCCAAGTGAAGCATTCTGGAAAGCGTGAGACTAAGGCTGCGTTGCGTGGCGTGGCGTGTAACTCAAATACTCACCAGGACCTGATGTTGTATGAGAGGCTAGCTGCAGGATGTCTTCGCTGCAAACTGGTAGTTGCTGTCTTCAGGGTTTGGTGGATGTGGAAATGCCGATGGTAGGACTCTGCTTGTGACAGACACTAATGCGGTTTTAGGCAGTTGCAGGAATGTGGAGTTTCTGGTCAGTCCATGATGTGTGCAGGGAAATGAGACAGTGATGACTTCAATGTTTCCTTTTAGAGGGTGCCCCACGTGGTCATTTGGACTCGGCGAGACCTTCTGCATTGACACTGTGTGTCCAGTAATAAGCTCCTGTGCCATTCCTGCATGTCAAGGGGTTCTTGCAAACTCTGGAAGGTATCAGGATAGTGTGAGGGATCTTCTCATGCACACGTTCCCCCGAGGCAGCCCCGCCCTCTGGGTTGGGCAAGTGGAGTGCCATCCCAGGAGAAGGGCCGGGGGAGAGGGTTCTCTCTGGCCTTCTGTTGCTTTTGCTTGCACCCTTGCTAAGAAGAGTTCTCTCCATGTCTTTTGTTTTGCTGTAGATAAGCTTTTGCGTGTACACCATTCTGGGAGTTGTGAAACGGGCTCGTTGGCCCACTACCCTGGAAGAGGCTAAGGCCGGAGGATTTGTGATCGGGTGCATGCCCAGCGGCAATCCGATCTACCGTAACCCCTGCACTGAGCAGGTCCTGAAACTTCTCGACAACTTGCTCGCTCTCATAAGGTGGGTCGAGTTGACGTGACACCAGTTATGCTGACTAAACAGTCTCTGGAAGTGAACCTGCAATGTATGTTGTGTTCTCTGAGCGTGTTCTCCCATTGAAGCCAACGGGAGCACAGGCTTGGGCACCTGCACCAGTGCTGTTCCCGACTGTTCTCAGTGGGGAATGGGACTGGGGAAGTGAGCCTTCTCCGCACGCACAGCCCTGGCCCATGAGATTCCATTAAAGCCAATGGGAGCTCAAGCTGGGGTTGCCTCCCCCACCTCCACTTCCACCTGGGAATGTGTCCAACCTAAAGCTGCCTCCCTGACTAACCAAGTATTTCTCAACTAACATCTCTGCTCTGCCTTCAGCCCCCACCAGGCCACCTCTCCAGTCACCACCAGAGCAGGGCCTGCTCTCCTGGCGTCCAGTGGGAGTTTGCTTTAGTCTCGCTTCAGTACTAAGTTGAGCGTCTTTGATCTGGCTGCCTGAAGCGTGATCTGCCATTGAAACCAATGGGGGCTCATGCTAAGGCTCTTTCTGTGCCTTGCAGTGCCTCCTCTCGGTGTACCCGCTGGGAGTCTGCATCGTGTGTCTGCAGCTTAGCCAGGGTGGAGGTGAGACGAAGGTGGTTCAGGTTGGGTGGGAGGAGGAGTTCTGGATTGTGCCGTTCCCTCACCCGGTGATGCAGTGTTAGGAGAGTAACAGCTCTCTGAGCTACCCCTTGGTGGATTCTCTGTGACTGCCGATAGGGAAGCATTGCTAGGCTTGGAGCTGGCTCTCAACCTCGCGCTGGCCAGTGATGAGTGTAGTGTATGAGGCCGTTCCCCCCCTTCTGGAGCTGGGTGGCAGGTGGGAACAGTGTTTAATCGCTACATAGCTTTTCAGCACTCAGCTCTATGGGGATGAGGCCCATGTAGGGCACTGTCTAGCCAGGTTCTTAAAGTATGAGTCACTGACCAAATCAGGACAGTGCTGCTGCAGTTGTGAAGAGCAGGGAGGGGTAAGTGTATAGTCTTGGCCCACTCAAGCAAATTCCTCTTTACAAGGTGTAGGCTGAGCACTTTAGCCTATTGTCAGTGTTGAGCTATCCGGTTGCTATTGATGCAGCAGGGATGAGATTTGCCCTTTATTCGTGAAGGTGGATGATCCCATGCGTCAGTTCTCTTTGCAGGTTGTGAGCTCTCTGGGCAGACAGTCTCATGCAGAGTTTCCTGGGTGCTGAGCACTTCATCAGTGTATGTTTATATGGCATCATGTCTCTGAAATCCACCAAACCAGTGTCCAAGTGAGCATTCCCACTCCTTGAAGCAGGCTGATGGCTGAGGCTGAGTGAGCTGTTTGCCTTTACAGTCATTGCACTGCCAGTACCAGGCTAGTACTTAGTAAAGGCTTTAGGATACATAGAATCATAGACTATCAGGGTTGGAAGGGACCTCAGGAGGTCATCTAGTCCCACCCCCTGCTCAAAGCAGGACCAATCCCCAATTTTTGCCCTGATCCCTAAATGGCCCCCTCAAGGATTGAACTCACAACCCTGGGTTTAGCAGGCCAGTGCTCAAACCACTGAGCTATCCCTCCCCCCAAGGAGGACCTGTGTGACAAGCCTAGGAAACTAAATTCCACCCTTGTATGTCAGTAAACTCCCATTGTACTGGTTCTAAAGAAGCAGAAGCTCCAGTATTTGCTCTGTTGCTAGTGCTCCTTCTCCAGTGCTGTGGAAGTGGCTCCGCTGCTGTTTTCTGTGGGGATGCACCAGCGTTCCCATTAAGACTTTTCTGCCCCATACTGATGGAACCACTGGTTTTAGGCATGTCTGAGAAGTAGATTGTAGCATATTGCAGTGGCTTGCACTTGATCCTCAAAGGCACCCTCCCTTTCCCAATGGAGTTCTCGAGGCTGGTGCTGCACCTGGAAGAACTGAATGGTTGAGATTTTGAAAGTGACCAGCCTCCTGCCTTTTACCTTACTTTGCTGAGCACGGGAGGTGAGGTCCAACTCTGTATGGCTGCCCCAGTCTGCAGGATGCAGGGATTTCTCTGTGGTTGCTCTAGATTTGCAAAATTACACATAAGCAGCATTGGAGCTGCCAGGAAAGGGTAGAGCTTGTGTTGTGCTTCTCTCTGGAGTTGTTTCTGCTCTCCCAGTGTGTATGTCCCCTGCACTTGTCTCCTAGGGTACCTGTTAATGTGGATGTCACGAGGGGCTGTGAGGTCTGGAAAAGACTGTGTGGGGAGGTACAGTGTAAGGGCAAAGCGTGGCTGCCTGGAGTGGTAATTGCAGGATCAGGACAATAGCTGCCTTATTGTTGGGATCGATCATTGCTCATAGCACTGTGCCAATAGGCCAACTACCTGGGAGAATCAGCCAGCTTCTGCATGGTTAATGTGCCACTGAGGAGAAGGGGCTTATGGTAGGAGCTGGGAACTCTTGCAGGATGGATTGGCTGACTTGAGAGCGACTGGATCGGTAGGAAGCAGCCACATAAATTCTCCTGAGCAGTTGAGTTGAACTGTAAGTAAAGAAGCCTCTTCGAAGCAGGACTGTTCTCCAGTGTAAATGGTTGTGTTTACTCCTCTCTGGGTGTCTTGTCTCATCCTTTGTGCCATGTATGGGAGTAGATAGAGGCTGTGAAAACACACAGTAGTCACAAGGTCTGTGCTAAGGTAAGTAGTATGTGGAATAGGTCCTCAGTCTTGGCCATGCCTTTAGGGAGATGGCCAGTGAGCTGATACGGTAAATAGGTAACTTCTCTGAGGCAGTCCGCGTGCATGTTGAGGGGCATAGATAATGTAATGTAACCTCAGCTGGCCAGTTCTTTTATGCCTGACCTAACTTGCCTTTTGCTGTTTTGGTGGTTGTGTGAATATTTGTTGAATGGGCTTGAAATTGCTCCATTAATTACTTGTTGCTTGCAGCTTGTTGGCCAATCATTTCCCTTATCCTCTGGTATTTTAGTTTATCCAGCTGCTTTTGGCTTCTGGTTATCTTTATTTCCTGCCTGGATTTGAGCCTGAATAACGGTGCCCCCGGCCTTGGACATGATCTCTGCCTCTGGAGAAAGGGGAGTTTCCTGGAGTCAGCAGCTGCACAGACTGACTCACCCAGCATCTTCTATGCCTGGGATCTGTTCCTGTTGCATTAGAAACAGGCTTATCGTGTGCCCTGCACAGCCACAGGGCTCTTTCTGAATCCATCTTGACAAGATACTGCTTTTATACAGCATCCGTGTCCTTGGTGGATCAGGTGTACAGATATATATAATATGCTCTGGGGAACTCCCTTTTTTTCCAATATGGGAGGCTCTGAAAGGCCAATCCTATGGCCCAGAAGATTTAGTCTCAGCACAGGAGACACTGCCTGCCTGTTGAGCGGAGCGCTAACTGTTTCTCTGAAAACACAGCCCCCGTGCCCTGCCATATCCTTTCCTTGGGTCTTTCCTATATTATAAATACATCTATTAGGAATGTCCTTTTTATGTTTTTTCTTTGGTGATGAATTCCCCAAAGGCCTCTTTGCCCTCTCGATTATGCTCATGGGTCACATTTTGATCTTGTCGTACGCAGTGGCTGAATTCTACCATACACGGTGGCTGTGCTTTCATGAGGAGCAGCAGATCAGCCCCTCATGTAACCTGTTACTGCTGTAGCTTTGCTGAGCCATTAGCCGGGGGAGATTGACCTTTATCTGACTGAGCATCTGCTCGTGCCTCTGCCTGTGATATAGCAGAGGTCACACAAGATAATTTTTGTGATCCCTTCTGACATTAAACTCTATGGCTCATGCAACTCTACTACCAATTTAAGAAAATGTTCTAAGATAGGACCCAAGACAGAGGCCTGCGAGATGTGATACTCTGATCCTCACCGGACTGTCCAGACAACCTCTTTGGTCAGCATAATCTTCCAAACCCACCCTGCTGCAGGACTAACCACCAGCTCCATAATCCTGAGTTTGGAATGCACTATGGCTTAGTCAGCATCCAACCACGTCCCTTTGCTCCAGCTGTTATTAGCATGAAACAGGCTGGAGAGACACACGAGGTGACTGTTTAAAGATGATGAAGCTCCTTTGGCTGGTTGTGCCACATAGCACTGCGTAAGTGGTTCTGTGTAAGCCTCCGATAGGGGTATGTAGCACTCTCTGAGCCTGTAAGGCAGCATTTTCCAAATTTGTTCTTGAAAGCTGAACCCTTGTCTATAATTTGCAGCAAGCGCTGGTGTAAATCTCCCCCACAGTAGTCTGCCACACGCCAAATGTCTGTGCGGCCTCTGCTTAGCAGTAAAAGTTCTGTGGTGCACTTTGGTCTGTTCCCATTTCAAACTGGGTTAGATCAAAGCACACCAGGGAACTTTTAGTGCATGGCAGGGGGGACCACATGGGTAATTAGTGTGCAGGGGGCTACTGCAGGGTAGATTTACACCTCAGCTTGTCATGGACTAGCTGTTCATGTAGACAAGCCCAGAGTCCCCTTTCAGGGAAGTAAAACCAGTCATGACCTCCTTTCTGCCCCACTGTGTGGTGTTAAAAGCCTACCCAAAATGAGTGGTCCGTCAGAGTAGATTGTTTAGACCTTCATGTACTTCCTCTGCTCCCTTATATGCCTTGAACAGTGAAATAGTTAATAATGGTTACAACTAAAATATCACTGGCATCTGTGTTAGCACTCATTGAACTGAATGGGATAGTTCACACCTCAGAGCTGTGTTTGTTTCAGGCTCTCTGCAAACTCAGGCAGAGATTGCTGCATCTTTTGTACTTGGGTCATCTCTTTGAAGGTTTTCTTCATGACGATAGCAGCTAGAGACTTATTTAAACAAAAAAAAGAAAGCTGAGACTCTGAAGAACAATTGAGGCTTGTCTGTGCCCCCTGCCCCCAGCTAGTCCTTCACACCCCCCAGGGGAGCGCGCACCCCACTTTGGGAAACGCTGCTCTAGGGGGAGATACTGAGTTGCCCTTGATCACCTCTAGCAGCAGGTACAATGGCATTGCAGTTTTGGAGGAGGCTGTTGGGCCGTTTGGCTGCAGGATTTATGCTGTGTGCAGCTGTCGACGCCCAGAGTGGAGGTCTGAGGTCTCAAAGGAGAGAGGTAGGTGAGAGAGACACCCCCTGCTGAGACAAGCTCTGAGAGTCACTACTCTGACTAGTGAAGGACCCTTTTTGGCCTGGATGGCAAAGAACCACCCACCCTTGGCTGAATTGGGATCCATCACAGAGAGGTGACAGTGAGTGGCTATCTCCTGGTTATGCAGAACTCTTCCCTGCCGGATGCATTGTCCAGGGGGCATATGTCTCTGCCACACTGCCACTTGTAACATGTGTATATTAGGCTGTTGTGCTCCCTAGAGTTCCTCCAGTGCCGCCTGCCACTCTGGGGACTGTGACCCATCCCTGAGGTGCAGCGTGTGTATTTCGGAGCTGGGACAGCCTCTCCCTCTGCTGGGCCATTGGGTGCAGAAGATCTTGCTGGAAACAGAATTCATGTCTGTGGGGTTTTTAAATATATTCTCTGGCCGCGCTGGCCAAGCTAATGAGCTGTTGCCAGTGTCGACTGGAGAATTGTTGGGAGTCTTTGCTGCTAGCGCTCAAAAAGGGTGGGGTGAACGGGTGGGGAATGTGAGGGGGCAGCTGGGAACTCCAGGACAGAAGGTGGAGTCTCTCCATGTCTCTGGAGTATGAGCTTCCCTGATGTTTTCCCAGGTGGAGAAGGGGGATCCCATGCACAAGTGCTTGGTCTCACCTTCCTCAGCCACAGAGGAGCTGTTGACAGGCTGAAGGTGGAGGATTCCATTGCAAAGCAGCAAAGGGGCTTGACTTGCATGAGTATAAACTACTTTTCCTTCTCTTTCAGGACCCACAACAATCTCTACATGCCAGAGATGGTGGCTAAGCTGGGGGAAACATTTGCAAAGGCTTTAGATATGCTGGAAGTGGAGAAGAATGCCATCCTAGGTAAAGACAGCCAGCTCATTTTCATCTGAATCAACCTTCCTACCCAGTTCACCAGCAGGAAGTGGTAGCACAAACCCCCATCTCCCTATCTCGGCTGGGGGGGCATTACAGCTTCTTGGCAGTTCATTCCCAAAAGAGGGACTGAGCTACTCATGTGTGTCTGTCTGTCAGCTGCATTAATGTTTCCATGTATACACATTTGGATCTGTGTGCTCCCATAACTAGATCATTGTTCCACAGTAACACTGCCTGCCATAGGAGCAGAAATCTGCCATCTCGGCATCCTCAGTAGAAATCTGGCCCCTGCCATTTGCCTTTAGTCATTATAAGCAAGGCCCTATCAAATTCACAGCCATGAAAAACGCGTCACAGACCGTGAAATCTGGCCTTTTATGTGCTTTTACTCTATACTATACAGATTTCATGGGGGAGACCAGCAATTCTCAAATTGCGGATCCTGACCCAAAGGGAGTTGCAGGGGGATCACAAGGTTATTTCAGGGGGCAATCGTGGTATTTCCACTCTTACTTCTGCACTGCCTTCAGAGCTGGGCGGCTGGAGAGAAGCAGCTGTTGGCTGGGTGCCCAGCTCTGAAGGCAGTGCCCCGCCAGCAGCAGCGCAGAAGTAAGGGTAACAGTAATGCAACCCTCCCCTACAATAGCCTTGCAACCCTCCCACCCCAACAAGTCCTTTTTGGGTCAGGACCCCTACAATTACAATATCGCTAAATTTCAGATTTAAATAGCTGAAATCATGAAATTTACTGTTTTAAAAAACCTGTCAGTGTGAAATTGACCAAAATGAACTGTGAATTTGGTAGGGCCCGAATTATAAATAGGTTTTCAGAACCTCATCCAACAGATTTGGGATGCATCAGGCATGTTAATATATGAAGTGTTCTGTGTAACCAGGGAAGGGTGGTCCTGGGGTTAAGGCACTGGCCTGGAACTCGGGAGATCAGGGTTCAATTTTCGACTCTCTCACAAACTCACTGTGACCTCATCAAGTCACTTCATCTCCCTGTGCCCCCCATCTGTAAAACAGGGATAAGCCTTCCTCTCTTTAGGCTGGAAGCTCTTCAGGCAGGGACTGTCTCTTCCGAGGTGTTACAGCACCTAGGCCACTGGGGCCCTGCTGGAACTCTAGAGGCTACCATGGTGCTAACGACTTGCACCCAGTGAGTCTGGCCAGCCCCCAGGACAGCAGGTGACTATTAAAGAGCCCACAGGGGCTGTTGGAAGAGGGGTTGCAGAACTGGCAGGTTCTCTTCTGGCCTACTTTGAAAGGCTGGCCCTGTCAGCCTATCCAGAGCAGTGAAGAGGGGCTAACGGAGCTGTTGGAAGTTGCACACGCTTTTGCTGCATTTCCCTAAGCTTAGAGAGCTGCCACATGTATATAGTGGGTATGTCCAGTCAGCAATTGTCCAGATGTGGGGGTTCTGTTGGGTGTGTGGTATTGGTGTTGTAAATGGGCTGGCTGCCTCCTAGCCTCGCTGCTTGGTTCCACGTGATCGTGCTGAGCACCTCGCTCTGTGCTCTCCCAGCCACCAGGCCTGGCTTAACTGGGGCTGCTGTGAAGGTGCTGTAGGATGGTTTGAGGTCTGTGGTTGATATATTCGATTTTCCTTTCCCTTCAGGCCTCCCTCAGCCTCTCCTGGAGCTTTATGACTCTCCTGTTTACAAAACCATCTTAGAAAGGATGCAGGGCTTCTTCTGTACCCTCTATGACAATTGGTAAGATCTCCCTCACACAGTCACTGATCAGCTGTAACCTGGAGTGGACCATCCTGGGGAGGGGGGATGGCATTCTGACCTCAGCTAGCAGACAGCTTTCCATGTGTGTGCACTATGGTTTTTTCTAATATCCAAGTGACCATGAGCAGTGATGTAACACAGAGCTCCTGTAACCCACCAGACATACCTGGTGTGCAGCTGCCAGATTAGCAACACAGGCTGGTGGGTCTCCTGATAACGCTTCCACTGTCTGCTTGTAATACCCTGACCTAGTTTGCTGCTTGTGTCCTGTTTCAGGGTTAGTAACATCAGCGCTTGGGAATGCTTGGTGCTTAGATACTTCAGGGATGGTCCCTCTGCACATTCCTGAGAGAGGTATCCCATAGTGAAACTTCCTGTGGGCTTTATGTAGCCACAAGGCAAACACATCTCCAGAGTGGAGCCCTTCCAGCCTTTGCTACCATGGGAGGCATCGCATCTGTTGTGCAGCTTAACTCACTTATACCTGGCTTTTCATTGTAGTTTTCACATCCTGGGTAATGCCGGCCCGTCAATGCAGCAAGACTTCTACACTGTTGACGGCCTCGCCAGCCAGTTCCTCAACTCAGCCTTTGTTAACCTCAACAATATTCCCGACTACAGGCTGCGCCCCATGCTTCGTATCCTTTGGCTGTGGCCTGAAACCAGCCCAGCAACCACTACAGAATGTGGCAGAAGGCTCCCTTTCCAAAACTGCTCTGGCTTCACCGTCCCTCCCCCTCCTCTCCAAGGCTGAGCCAGTGGAGGGAGTAGGGAAGTTAGATCAAATTAAATAAATCCTGCCTCTGCCCCCCTTACATTGTGGCTAGGACTGTTCCGCTCTGTTTAGTGGAGTGTGAGCAGGTGCACCTCGAAAGGCACTGCAAAAAGTGAAGTCAGCACAGTTTACACGTGCAAAGAAGTTGCATTGCCCTGGGCAGCGGCAAGAAGGAGGGCCTCTCTGCCAACAAGTCCAACCTACAACAACCTTTGGGGGCTAGATTTCTCAGGAGGTTGGAAACCGGGTAATCTGGTGACTGGTTCCGACTGGCTGTGTGCAATGAGCTGTGGTGCTCAGTTCGGTTCCCAGGGCACAGCTGTCTACATTGCAAAACTGCAACACCACTTGGCACTAATTGTTCCCTTTCTGGGCAGTCTCAATTGAACGGCCTTCACACACTAAAAGTGGGGCCTCCAAGACCCAGGTCAGGGCTGCTGGGAAGGTGGGCTAGAGAAGCCTGCTGGGCCGCTCTGTGCAGTTCCTGCTCTGACTTCAAATGCTGGTACTGGTGTGAACGGTTCATTGGTGGTTGTCAGTCTGTTTCAGCTAAGAAGCAGAATGCATGGGGCTCTTCCAAGTATACGATGGAGCACTACACGCTGGGATCTGCAGTCTCCATGCTGTATGGTTGTCAGCTGTGTTGGTGCACTGCAGCCTGCCCTGGCATGAGACTTGAGCTGCATAACTTCCTTAACCAGCCCATGCAGGTGTGTTTGTGAAGCCCTTGGTTCTCTCCTGCCCCTCAGAGCACTACGAAACCCTTCTCTGTCCCATGCTCGGCCCACTCTTCACCTATCTACATGTGGTAAGAAACAGCTTTTTCAGCAGCCCTCCAGCCTCATCCTTAGCAGGGCTCCAAAGCCCAATTACACAGGGAGCAGAGCCTAGAAATTTGACTTTGGCCACTTCAGTGTGTGGAGTCTGGATTCCAGATATCGTCTTGCCCAGTTGCACCCGCTGTGCTGGTGTGTTAGAGTTCCTGGCTGTGAATTTCCAGGCTTGGGGATGTGAGCCCCCCTGTGGTCTTCAGTCATTTGAATCTCTGTAGCCCTAGGCCCTTGGTAAAGCTGGGTCTGCACTCCCTCCTTCTCCCTTTCCTGGTAGGTAGCTCTGTAATTCCTAGAGCCAGCACAGCTACATCAGCTTTCCAGCCATCACTAGGCCTGTGGTTCCCAAACAATGGGTTGTGCCCCAAGTGGGGTTGCTCCATCAGCAGATGGAGTTGTGGTAATCCCAAGTGTGCTACAGAATGGCGTCCCCTGAGCAAAAATGGCATCCTCCACACAGCATGCCCTCACATGTACCCTCCATGCAAGATCTTGCTGTGTGGAAGCTGCCATTTTAAAATGGCATCCTTCATGCTGCCTGGAGTCGTGGGAAGCAATACATCTGCAAATGGGTTCATGCAGGGAAAAAGACTGGGAACCGCTTCAGTAGGAGTTTTTGCTGGGCTCCTGCCCTGTTCAGGGGGTGGGGGAGCTTTCAGAGAGGTATATTTAAACTTCTTTTGAGTCAGATCAGGTTCGTCACAGAGCCATGTCTGGTGGCCAGGGTCCTGCCCTGTTGGCTCTGCGGTCTGGTGAATGGTGTTCAGAAATCTGTACAGCGTTACTGGGATGGCTCCTTGAGGTTATTAAATCTTATCTGGTATTTTTGCAGAGACTGTCCCAGAAATGGCAGGTCATCAGCCAGCGGAGCATACTTTGGTAAGGGATGTGGACTGAAGGAGAGGCAAGGGGTGGGAACCACATCTTGGGATTCTCATCTGGTCTTTTGCCTCCAGCCGGCAGCACTGAGGAAGGGAGTAACCCTCCAATAGCAATATCTGTGAGCTCCGGAGAGTCGTGTCCAGCCCTCCTGATTGGGATGGGAGCACAAGAGACCACCCCCCGGCCCCAGAGAAAGGGAATCAAAATGGAGGTGGTGCTGCTGGGCCTGGGGGCTTGGACTCCTAGTCTGTGGGGAGTGTGAGCTGTTGAGCAGCTGCCTGAGGAGTGACTGTTCCCTCCAAGCCTGCAGCGCTGTAAGGGAAGATACCCTGAAAAGGGAGACACCACCCCTCTTGATGCTTCTCCGTGATGCTGAGTCTCTCAGTTCCACAGTCTCTCTCTCGTCCTCACTGGGAAGTGAAGATCTTGGTTACTCTTTGGTCATGGGAGAACTTGCTGCCCTCCACTCTTCTGTTAATCTGGGCTGTGATCCAGGCCAGAAGCCTGGCCAGCTGAGTCGTTTGCGCCATGTATATAGGCAAAGCTAGCATACTAAGGTGCTGCCTCCCTGGTCTCAAAGTGCTCCCCTAAACTTCCCACCATCTTATTTTTCTTTTCAGCGAGGAGGACACGGCAGATGACAACCCTGAGTCCCAGGAGATGCTTGAGGAGCAGCTGGTCAGGTTGCTCACCCGTGAAGTCATGGATCTTATCAGTAAGTGAAACAAGCTGGTTGCAGGATGTCACAGGGAGAGTCCTGCCCTGGGCAGGAACACGAGGGTTGCCAGACTGCATCATACCTATGGTGTAATGGCCAGCAACGGAAGGCAGATGAGAGAGAAACTGCCCCCATGAAGATCTCATCTAATCCCTAATTGAAATCAGTTTACAGCCTAAAGCAGGAGGTTTATCTTCCTTCCAGTACGTTTTTCTGTTAGCATTAACTATTAGAATTCTGAATATTCTTTGTATCCATGTAGGAGTCCAGCCCCTCTTTGAGTCTTGCTGAATTATTGATTGGTGTCTGATGGGGTACATGTGCTATGTTTCCTTGTGTGTGGGATCAGGGTGGGGGTGTTAGCCCGAGTGCATTGGCACCACCAGGAGCAGAGTCGGGCATGGCCAGATCATCGTCTTTTTGCTGGTGATCACATCCCTTCTCCCTCTGTGATGAGAACATCTCTCTCTTTCTTTGGCAGTCCCCTTTAATTAGCTCCCAGGCTTTCACACACCCCAATCCAGAGTTTGAGGAAATTTATTTCCACATAAGAATTACACCGTGTGTGAGAGCCTGACCTTGTGAGTCATTTCCTAATTAGCCTCACTCCTTTAGGTTGCTGCACCCCAGCCAGGATCCTGGCACTGAATAAACTTGCTCCAGTGCCCTTTTCACTGCTCAGGATTTCTGAGACAGTCATGTACCCTGTGAAGCCCTGTGACAGGTTCCCCACAGGGTGCTACCTGGAACTGGGGTGCCACTGAGCCCCCCTGCTCCACCAGCCTGGGCTCTCTCTTACACTGTACTGCTGTGACAAGCTGCAACACCCTCCAGGCTTCAGCCTGCACTTTCCCCAGCATACACACAGGTAGGGACACACCCAGCTGCAGTTACATGCATACAGGCTCTTTGGCCAGCCCCTGCATGGGAAAACTACAGCTAGGGCATCTACCAGCTTCTCAGGCCCTCACCCCCTCTGGAGTATAAACCCAAAATTGTACTGTCTTGTGCTGCACAGGAAACTGTACAGCATAAGCTCATAAAATTCGCCCCCTCCCTCAATGTTGAGAGGAATATGCAACAGCCTTTTGCCCTTGAGTTATGATTCCCACACATTGGTTTAGATAAAGCAAAAATAAGTTTATTATCTACAAAAGATTGATCTGTTTGCTGTCACTTATAATCTAAGTAGATTACCTAGAAAATAAACAAAAACGCAAACTAAACTTAATATACAAAATGGATTGTATATGAATAGCAATTTCTCACCCTAAGAGATGATACAAGCAAGCTACAGATTCTTAAGGGGCAAGCTGCACTTGCGGGGATTCCAAGCTGTAAGCGTGTTCCATTCACAGGCTAAAAATCCCTTGAGCCTGGATCCAGCACTTCCCCCAGTTCAGTCTTTGTTCCTCAGGTGTTTCCAGGCATCATGTGTGGGGAGTGAAGAACGCCAGACAATGACACTCCCTGCCTTATATAGCTTCTGCATATGGCGGGAACCCTTTGTTTCAAAGCTTGGTCCCCAGACCAGTCTGTGGAAAAATACTGACATCCCAAGATGGAGTCCAGCATCACGTGGTCTGATCACATGTCCTTGTAGAATCATAGCAGCCATTAGGAGATAAGATTCTCCAAAGGCCTATTGTTTTCCTAATGGTCCATTCCCCACCCACTGTCTAGAATGAAAGCATGTTGTCTAGTCGGTGTTCCCCAGATGAATAATTACATTTGAAATGCAGAGACCTAGTCAATATTTATAACTTCAGATACAAACTTGATACATGCATACAAATAAGATACTCATATTCAGCAAATCATAACCTTTCCAATGACCTCTCACATGACGTATCTTCTGTAAAATACATCATAACTCTATCTTAATCCTATCACAGTAATATCACTATGAAGCATATGGGGTGCAGTATCACAATCCCCCTCTCCAGTCTGGTACTGCAGCGGGTTTGAGGATGAAGATGCTGTGATGAAGACACTTGAACATTCTGCCCCTTAGCCCAGTCTTCGGCCTCACTTCCTAGCTCTAATGTTGCATTTGGCGTTCCTCAGCCGTTGTGCAAGGAACAAAGTTTGGGGCGTGTTGGGGGAGAACAAAGCAGCAGGGTCCCATGAGAGTGAGCAGGATGATCCGTGTAGGCTCTGTGCTGATATCTCCCCCGCCCTCCTGACCTGTTCTTGTGTTTGCAGCTGTTTGCTGTGTTTCAAAGAAAGGCACCGCTGAGCATAACAGCTCTACTGCTGCAGATGGAGACGGTGAGTATGTTGCCTTGCTGTATCCGCTCTCCACTGCCGTGCATACAGACAGACCCTTCCCATCTTTAGGCTGGCCTTTCAGAGAGACTGTGGCTTTCATTTGAGGTTCTGCACAGTGTCTGATCAGGGTCTCCAGCTCTGCCCCTGGTGGAGCTCCTCTCTAGGGCTCAGGAGTCCAGTCTGAGCCTCATGAGTCAGAGCTACCCATACTGACTTTGCAGGTAACTCTGCAGGAACCCAAGCGCTGGGGAAGTGTCTGTGATTCTTTGTCCTGTGATGGTGAGGCTTCCTCCTCCTAATCCCCTCTCAGCCGGATCTTACCTCTAGGATACAAGATGCCTTTTCCACCCCAGCATATGAAGCAAGCCAGCTGCTCCAACCGGTGCTCTGCAGGCCTTGTTGGCATGAATGGGACAGTGGAAGTTGACCCCAATGAACTGAGCTGGGGTGTCTGGTGAGAGAGGCTATCTGCATGGCCTCCATCCTAGCTGGGTGAGCCATAGCTAGGGGATGCTCTCATCCACACAGGCTTGCTTGGAGGTGTTTCTCTGGTGGGCTGAGGTGTCGACTCCAGAGTGTCAACAAACTCTAGAACCAGAGTGAGCCTTGCTGGTGTAGGAAGGGAAGATGGTGTTCACGCAGTTGCTTTTTCTCTGCTTGTAGATGATGAGATGATGTCCACAGACGTGACCCCACCTTCCAGTGCAGAGCTAACTGAGCTGGGCAAGTGTTTGATGAAGCAGGAGGTAAGAGAGTGGAGATGCTGGAGGCCTCTCCCACTTTCTGTACCCCTTGTACTTTACTGTAGTCTGTCCATGCTCCCAGTGCAGCTGTCTAGTCTGTGTATCCCCTGAAACAAGAGCCCCCTGTAACAGAGGGAAAGTCTGTTTTAAGGGCCTCACCAATCATCCTGGAAAGTGCTAAAGGGGGAGGAGAGAATAAGGATTCAGGCTTCTAGTGCATTGCAATCTGAGTTGATGTATGGTCCATGCTAGGAGTAAGTCCTTTCCTGTAGTGTTGCCTGCCTGGCCCTGCCCCCTTTTCTGGGCCCTGCCTTTCAAGAAGAACTACTTGGAGCAGCTGATTCTTCTGTAACATCTGCCCAAATTAGCAGTTTTTGCTCAGGTCGGAGCAGAGGTGGGGGTGCTGGGAATTCTCTGTCCTGAGGCACTGGCCCAATCCACTTTACTCTCCTCCCCACACTCAAACTCCTCCTCAGATATGCCCCAGAGTTCTTTGCACCGACTCCAAAGTAGCAGCTAGTGTGAGTTCTTGGAGTGTTCTGGTGTTTGTTCCTGCCCACTTGCAACTGCCTGACACCTTGCTTCAGCAGAGACTGGCAAATAGGAGCAGACCCAGACTCTGTGGCACCTGCAGGCTGACCAGGTACATGCTGACCCTCTCTCATGCACAGAGTGGAATGCAGTGTTGCCTTTGGGGATAGTCAGGGACCTCAGCATGCTTCTTGCCTTTTGTTGGAGCATTAAGTAGGGTGCCTCTGTTAGGAAGATATCCCACCTGGGTTCGTGTGAAGGCACCCCCATCAGGAACAAACCCTTCAGCCAAGCTGAGAAGTGCTTCCACTGACTCGTTCTTTCCTCTGCCTTCCGCTTTCCAGGATGTCTGCACTGCTCTGCTGATCACAGCCTACAGATCCCTCTCTTGGAAGGACACCCTGTCCTGCCAAAGAACCACCACTCAGCTTTGCTGGCCACTGCTCAAACAGGTACTTTCCCTACAGGGGACCATTGGTGGAGGGGGCAGAAATGGAAGCTCTGAGTACTGGTGGTTCCTTCCCTTCTGACCCCCTAACCTTCATGGACAGACTCTGACTTTGGTCTGGATGGGAGCTAGATGTTTCCTTCGAATGGACTGTCTGGAGCAGGCCTGGCTTGTGTTAGTATCTTGGTTCCATGCTGCTGTTGTCTCTCCCCTAGGTGCTCACAGGGAACCTGCTCCCTGATGCAGTGACCTGGTTCTTCACCGGTGTGCTGAAAGGGTTGCAGACACACGGACAGCATGACGGCTGCATGGCAGCTCTTGTCCACCTGGCTTTCCAGATCTATGAGGCTTTGGTAAGGAGCTATCGGGAAAAAAGGGGGAATCTTTATAGTGCCAGGTTTGATAGATAGTAATGAATGAACTAATCCCGGGCCTAAGTGAGGAAGGGGTGGAGGAGGTAGTAGCCCCCTTCCTCTGTGCCATCAGGGGAAGGTGGAGGCTTCTGTGGTAGAACTTCTTTGATTGGTCTCTTCCCTTCTCCCTGTAGCGCCCCCGCTATGCTGAGCTGAAGGCAGTGATGGAACAGATCCCAGAAATCCAGAAGGAATCGTTGGAGCAGTTTGACTCCAAGCTTCTCAACCCAACTCTGCTGAAAGTGGCAGACAAGCGCCGGAAGGACAATTTCAAACGCCTCATTGCAGGCTGCATCGGGGTAGGCAACCGCTGAGCCCAGAGCAAACCTGTTTCCTCCCTGTGGCCTGGGCTCCTGAATCCTGTAGAAACGGCCCTAGCCAGCCCGCATCTCCCCTCAGCCCCTTTCCCTTGTCCAGCTCTCGTGCTGCTGGAATGTGGCTGCAGCACATCCTTCATAGTGTTTGTGCTGCTCTGGCTCTCTCCAGCCCTGGCCTGGGTGAGATGGTAACTGAGCACTCAGGGCACCTTGCGGAAGCTCTCCTAGCTGAAGGGCTGCTGGCTCGCTGTGTACAGGGCTCCTGCAGAGAAGGTGTAAGCACCCCTGGGCAGGGCCCACGGGTGGGTACAGAGCTTTAACCAGGACAGCACCATTGGGTTAAAAAACACTGGGTTCCTGTTGACTATGTGGTCACAGTCAGGACCCCATTGTGGCAGTGTCCATTGGCATGTACTGCAGATGCCAGGCTACTCTCCTGGAGACAGAAAAGAAGGGGGACATGAACTGGAGCAAAGCATAGCACCCGAGCTGGGTAATGACTGCCGTAGAACCGGAGAATGCCTGAGACACACTTAGGTGACAGATTTTCCTTTGGCGGAGTGGGTCTGCAGGTGCAATGACTAACCTAGGCCTGTCCCTCTATCTCCTGCAGAAGCCTCTGGGAGAACAGTTCCGCAAAGAGGTTCACATCCGGAACCTCCCATCTCTCTTCAAAAAGGTGAAGCCATCGCTGGAGACAGACGTACTGGAGAATAACGAGGATGGAGAAGGCCTCACTGCACTCTTTGAGCCCTGAGTTGGGGTACCTCAGCCACCCCCATCCTCACTTCATATTTTCTGTCTCCTCTTGTAGTAACCACATTAGATTCCTCTTATCACTGCTCCATGTGCATTTGCCTAAACAGAGCCCCCACTGGTCTCATCCCCATACCTTTCCTGTGCGGGGATGTGCCCTGAGTTCGGACTTGATCCAGCCTGTCAAGCTTTCCCTAATTTTCCTGTCGGATTTGCAGCTTTAGGCCTCAGCTTGTGTGCAAGATGAGAGCTGAGCACAAAGACTCCACTAGGTAGAGCCTAGTTATTTTGCAGCCTTGGGTCACTCGAACCCCACCTGCTTCTGGGCTAGTCCCTCAGGAGTTAGGTTGAACAGGAGAGGCAGAATAGTATCCCAGCGAAGATGGCACTCCCCAGCCTCACTCTGAAGGGAGGGAGCCAGGCTTCACCTGGGACGCATCACACTGCTGTTGTGCCCACCACTGGCTGTCCCCATCTGGTATCATCTTCAGTGTGACGACAGCAGAGGGCTTGTTTTCTGGTGAATCTCTTTCCCTCTTGGACTACTTGAAAGCAGCCCTAGTTTTCTCAGCTGTGATTGCTTTCCTGGCTGGAGGCTGCATGCTTGGGAGTGATACAGTGCCCTAGAATCTCCCGGAGTCAGTGTTCTCAGTCTGATTTTTAAAACACTGCTCCTCTCTGGAAGGAGACAGACGTCGTCGTATGTGTGCTCAGTAGATCTTACTCCACAAGGAACCAAATGGAAAGCTGGCTTAGCCTTATGCTAGTTTCTATCAAAAGCCCCTCAGGGCTGGGGCAGGAATGTCATGCAGCATTTCCTGTGGACTGGAAAATGACAGGTGCAGAGTGTGGAAAATCTGGACCAGTATGCCAAGAGCCTGTAAACCCTGAAGGGGATCAGCCCTCAGTGTTGCGCGGGGATGACAGTGGGCCTGCATTCTGCTTTAGGGATATGCAGTCTCCAGTATCACCGTTCTTCCTGAAATCTTGACCTGCTGTAGCCAGGGGTTGAGGAAGATGGGGGTTAAATTCCTGATCTACCATTTTAGCAGAATAAGGAAATGGGGACTGAGCTTTGAACCCTTCTGTGCCCTGTTCTGGTGGCAGTGAGGGTGGTTTAGAGTTTGTTACTTGAGGATCAAGTGTTGTGGCAGGAGTTGGGCTTTGTAATGCAAATTGTATGGTGGGGGAAGGTCTTTATCCAAAACGAGCTTTTATGGTTTGCCATCCAGGGGACTGCAGAGAAGTGTATTGGCTAGGCTGGGGCCTGGACGAGGGCCAGAACAGAAATCTTAGAATAGAGCTGGAGAGAACAGCAGGCTTCGGGAACACAGCGTGACCATCCCTGTGGCCTGAGCCCACTCATCCTATTGCCCTTGTTACTCAGTCCCTTCCACTCTTTGCCTCATAATCTTTTTACTTACTCCTGAGCTGAAGTGACTCCTGGCTTCAGCAGAGGCTGGTTGTATTTATTGTGTTGTGGTATTTTTAACATTGTGACTTCATGCTACAAACAAAGATTTTTTTTAATGGTTTTTAGAGCCTTCTTTTGTAGGAATATTAAATGCAAAGCTGTCTCTGGATTGGTTGTTAAACCTCTGAATGTCAATAAAGGTATTTCGGTTTCATACACAAGGTATCATGTCTGTCTTTATTCTGTGGTGTTCTCTTGTCCAGCTGATGGTGAGGCTTCCACACTGTGTATTTCTCCTCCCAACACCCATTTTTCACTCCAGTGGCAAAAGTGTTTCAGACTCACAGCACTGAGGTTAATGTACTCTCCGGGCTGACTTGCATCATTAGCCATACATTTGGGTGAAGATCAACTCAGAAGCTTAAGAACTGTAGTCTACGTTAAAGGTATCTAATTAAGGGGAAGGTATACATGACCTTTCAAGACCAACAGCTGCAGTTAAAGCCGGGGAAAAAACAACTACAGTTGCACCTAAACAAAATACTATCTCTCATTCATGTAACCACTGCAACCTAACTCTGCCTCCGTTGGCATACAAGAATGTATCACCGTCCTGAAACAAAGCAGTGCCTGGGGTGGTTCATTTGTCCTTTGGAAGTGACTCCTGATACTGAGCTATGGAAGCTAATTTCCAAAGTTTGAGTCGCAGCATGTCAGGCACTGGATTGCTCTGGTCCACACCGCTTCCCAGGATGTTAGAAGTCCTGTCAGCGGTGCTCCCCCGCTAAGGCAGGCTAGTGCCTACCTTCTCCGACACTGCGCTGCGCCCCGCCGCAGGGCCATGGGGATCTGTGCACTGCCCCCCACCCCAAGCACCAGCTCCACGCTCCCAGCCACTGGGAGCAGGGTGGTGCCTGCAAGCCAGAGTTGTGTGGAGCTCCTTGTACACCTCCACCTAGGAGCCAGACCTGCTGCTGGCCCCTTCAGGTGTCTCTTCACCCTGGCTGCACCGCCAACCGGGAGCCACCGTAGGTTTAAGTCCAGGCCCCAATCCCCAGCCCTGAGCACACCCCTCCTGCCCCCACCACCTGGAACCTCTTCCTGCACCCCAAACCTCTCAGCCACACCCCAGCCTAAACCCCCCTCCTGCACCCTGAACCTTTCATTCCCAGCCTGCAGCTCTCACTCCCACACCCCAACCTACTGACCCAGCCCTGAGCCCCTCCCACACCACAAACCCCTCATCCCCAGCACTGTTGGGTCACGAGCATCAACAATTTTCCTCAACTGGGTCCCCAGAAAAAAAGTTTGAAAACCACTTGTCTAGGCTGTGACCTGCATGAGGTCAGATTATATGATCACAGTGGTTCCTTCTGGCCTTAAAAGTCTATTAAAATTGGAAGTGAAAATAAGACTGATTAGAGAGGGGACATATCATCTACCACTGCTGTTACTTAGTTACACAGTAGGAATTCCCTTTTTTAACTCCAAAATTAAAAAAAAAAACTCATAGCCTGTATCTGGATGTTAATCATTAAAGTGGCAAATATGAAGTGGGCTGTTCCCATAAGATGTTGGTTTAAGTGATATGAAAGTAGACCCAGGAATGAATGAATCTTGCAAACATTTGGCTTTTGTACTAGTTTTATTAAGTGCAGCTGTGGGATTAGACAGATGTCAATTCATTTACTCTGAGGGGCAGAATGAAGGGTGTGATGATTATTTAAGTCAGTATCTTATTTTGAGAGATGCTCCCTAACTTACCTTTCAAGGTTTGGTAAAATGCTTAAATACATACATGGACCCAGTCTTTCTTCCAGCTTTTATACTTTGCCTCAGATTTTCCTCAGTTTAACACTCTTAATCTGGGATTGGAGAACAGAGGCATATGGGAGAGGGGAGCTCTCTCTCCCACCCTTGTTCCCTTCTAAGAGCTAAAGGGTCACTTTTTAGTATGCAAACTGCTGGCCTGGTTGACTTCACTATTGGTAAAAAAGTTCTTTCCACAGATAATTATTTTGCTAAACAGGGTTACATTTTGGAGTCTGTCTCTGTAAGGAAGAGGGCAAAAGCCTTTTTTTTTAAATGGAAATACAGGGCTCCAGCAGTCACCAGATGCCCTGTATTGAGCTCCTACTGTGATAGCATGTTACTGTTTCTAAAGTTAAGTGAAATCTCATTTTAATCCCCTAAAGTTTTTTTTCCCCGAGGTGGGAAAAATTGGGCAGCCTTATTTTTAGGGCAGGATACAGATATTCCTTTATTTTTGGTCACCTACAGGAGCCCATAAATAAAGATTAATAATACTTAGTTGCAACCTAAGAAGCAAACTGCTTGTGTACAGTGAATAGGCTCAGAGCCAGGCCAGAACTCCCTCTCCACTGTGATCCTTACTTGAATATTATACTTTCCCTCTTACTAGTTTCATTAGTTGTGATGAAATCTGCAGTCATACAGATCACATGCCTACATTTAGCAAGGTGGGGCTCCATATGAACAAGCTAGCATCCTCTTCTAAAACTTTCTGCGGCTAGGCTTATCTTAGGCCTAGAGCTGACTAAGAACATTGAAAATCCAATTTTATTCTCCATGATTTGCACTGCTTGACTAAGAGCACGTGCTCCTGTATGAGCAGTAATGCTTTAACTTTCACAGAGCAGACCCCCCTCTTAACAGAGATGGTCTTAGCATCTCTCTTCCTTTGGATGATCAAATACCCATTTTAGCACATACAGCAATTGCTAACCCTGAAGGGAAAAAAGGGAAAGTGGCATTTTAGCCTCTACACTAGAGCCCAGCTCTCGAAGCACCAGCTCAAGTGCTGCAGCACTAGCATTGTTATTGTTAATGAATTAAGTGCAATAAGTGGTGACTCTTTCCACTGACCCCCCTCGGAAATCAAGCCACCCCCAAGCTCAATTTATTTAATGAAGTCTGACAGTTAAAACAGCCTCTACTTTATTAACAATTCCACACAATCTGCCTTTGGCTGAAGCTGGGTCTTCTCCTTAGCAAGGCTTCAGTTAGAAGATCTGGGGCCTTTAGTAAAGCCCAGTGGCCAGTCCAAGCCTCTGTTGTGCCTTACTGGCCATCCTCTGCAGGTGCTGCACACCATTAGAAAATGAGAGTCGTAAGACTTTCCTAGGCTCCTGCTAGTGCATATACACAGCTGGAAGTTAACCTGAAACTGTTAACAGCACACCTTCATTTCTAGTGTGTCCACCTGCTTGCTTACATACAGTATGGGAGATAGGTGATGGATGGTTCCATTGCTTGGTAACACAGAAGGTACCCTTCCTGTTTACATAGGCTTGTGGGCTGGAAACAATCCCTGCAGATGAAGAGCCCAGGCCAACAGAATCAGTCTCTGCTTCTCAAACATGAGGCCCTGAACTGCTCAGTCCATGTGGTTGGAGTCCAGCTCATCCAGGAACCGTCGACATTTCCCTATCAGCACTTTGATGGCTTCGCTCACCAGCACATCTGGGGGCAGGACACCTGTAGACTCCACTGAGACTAGGGAAACAGACAAGGGTCAGCCCAGCTACTACCCAACATCAGATCCTCCATGTTAATTAACGACTTGGATAATGGAATGGAGAGTATGTTTAGAAAATTTGCAGATGACACCGGGGGAGGAGCTTTAAGCACTTTGGAGGACAGGATTGAAATTCAATCAAGATAAGTGCAAAATACTACACTTAAGAAGGAAAAGATCAACTGCACAACTACAAAATGGGGAATAACTGGCTAGGTGGTAGTACCACTGAAAAGGATGAGGGGTTAAAGTGGATCACAAATTCACAACTTGTGAACAGGGCTAATATTCTGGGGTGTATTAGCAGGAATAGCCCAAGAGAGGAGGTAACTGTGAGGCCTCGGTTGGAGTACGGTGTCTGATTTCAGGCTCCACACTTCACGAAAGATGTGGAGAAAATGGAGAGTCCGGAGGAGAGCTACAAAAATAAGAGGTTCAGAAAACATTGACCCATGAGGAAAGGTTAAAACTGGTCTTGTTTAGTCTTAAGAAGACTTGGGGGGGGGGGGGGGGGCAGAGGAGGACGGACCTTGACAACAGTCCTCAGAGATGTTAAGTGCTGTTATAAAAACAAGGATCAGTTCTCCACATCCACTGAAGGTAGGACAAGAAGTAATGGGCTTAATTTGCAGCAAGAGATTTAGGTTAGATATAGTTAGAAAGTTTCTCCTAATAAGTGTACTTAAGCTCTGGAATAAGCTTCCAAGGGAGGCTGTGGAATCCCCATCGTTGGAAATTAAGAACAGGATGAACAAACACTGCCAGGGATGGTCTAGCTTTCTTTAGTCCTGCCTCAGCGTAAAGGGCTGGACTTGATCACTTCTCAAGGTCCATTCCCCTTCTATGATTCTATGCTCCCTGCCACTCTGCCTACCTGTGGCTACAAGCAGAGAGTGACCTGCATACAGTGACAAGTTAAGCCAATGTGGGCAACAGTTCAGACACTGCAGGGTTTGCTTCGTACAGGGAGAAGGAAATGTGAATGTCTCCTGCCCCAAAGCCAAGCCCCCCAGGGGCACCCACTGTAACATGAATGTATGAAAGGGTGGATTTTCTGCAGACAATGAAGAGGCTTAAAATAGCGTGATGACAAGTTTCTGAAGGGTGAGAAGCCAAGAAATGGGCTGAAGCATCCAGCAGAAGAAGAGGATTACTTACAGATGTAGTGATCTCGCACTCGTGCCAGGCGCACAAGGTTTTTCAGATCATCATGCCGAAAGATCTCCCGGCTAAACGTGTCCATCCGAGCATTGGCCACTCTTGCCACCTTCTTCCCTGCAGGAGATAGGGACAAATACATACCCCCTCTCCATACTAGTGGACCAGCGATCTGTTTCCTGCCAGCACTGCACCCAAAATATGCAATTCTCCCCACCAGGAAAAGGCATTGAAGTCCTACACAAAAAACTGCCTTACTTCCAAAACAAACTTCAGCAAGGCATAAGCCCGAATAGGTAGCTCCAGCTCAAAAAGATAATGTGCATCCTGTCCAACATTAGGCACAGTTCCACCTGAGGCCTCAAGACTGCTGGGAATGGCAAACTCACAGCCCACAGTTAGAACAAAGCCTTACGGACAACTGAGCAGCACCTGCAGCTGTAAAGAGCAATAGAAGAGCTAAATGGACAGGCATATCCTAGCCTGACATCTCAAGGAGAGAACAGCCTCAACCTCATCACCTTTTTACACATGACAAACCCATTCATTTGTAGAGCCCAAACCCAGAATCGAGATTCCGGATTGAGGGCCACTGGGGAAGCAGGCTCTGTTTGTACAATGCCTGGCTCTAGACTGTACTCAGTCTCATCTCTGCAAATGCAGAGTCCCTGGGGTAGAGGTGGAAGGTACCTTTGATGTTCTGAATCTCAATAACTCCAGGGGAGAAGCACTTTTTCAGCGTCTCAGCTGCCTCCCCCTCAATGGGCTGCAGCAGAGTGATGTCAGGCAGCAGCCGGTAACTAGCTGTGGCCACTGGAGAAAACTTGGCATGGTCTTTACCTGAGGGAAAAGAGATAAGAAGGCAGGAGCACATTGCAGCAACTCAGAGAGAGCAAGATCCCCCAGGGCTGCCATTACCATGGCTCTTCCTAGCTCAATTTACCCCAAGCAGGCCCTTCAGAATGGTACTGTCAGAAGTAACAAGACATCACAACCCAGTCTGACATTGCTGCTTTGTGTGGCCAGGATGGACGCCCAATTTAGTTTCTGGATGATGTGGTGCTCATCCTAGGTCCGCCTTGGGCTTCATTAAGGATACACAGAACCCACCTCCATTCAGAGTGCCCACTAATCCCTCATTCGAGAAGGTTAAGCTCTGAACTGCTCCTTAATGCCTGAAATTTAAGACAAAAAAGCTGAGAGCCAAGCCACACTCAAGGCCCCACAGATCAGGGAAAAATCCCTATGACCTCATGCCCACTACACACACCATACCCCACCTGAAGGACCCACGCTTTTCATCTCGCTGCCCCACTGAGCACCCTTGACTGACCTATGCCTTTGACACAGTGCATGAGCACATCAATTTCCTGGCCAGGCCGCAACTGGGCAATAAGGATGTCATCATGAACAGGCCGCAAATCTGCATCTGGGAACAGGTCTGCTTGATTTCCCAGGGGCACCCACGTGATGTGTTTGCTGTACACTGTGGAGAGACGTACGACAGGTATCAGGCCAAGCTGCCTCAGCACTTAGAGAGATGAGACAACACTTATACAAGAGGCTGCTGATCCCAGCAGGGCAGGGAAAATACAACCATGATGATTGGACCTTGCAAAAAGCAAGTTTCATAGAGGGAAGGGATCAGTTTTCTTCATGCCAGGGGGAGGGGAAGAGAGGAGTTCTCTTTCTGGTTGAGGTAGAGCTCACTGGGGTCAACAAAGCCCCTATCCTCTTGGGAAAGGGGAGAGTTTACTTCCAGAGGAGCATAGTTTTACCTCTGTGATTAATGTAGAGCTCATTGGGGTCAGATGACTCCTTGACCGCGCAAGGGTTCCGGCTGCATTTGATTTTCAGCTGGAACTGCAGCGTGTCAATTTCTGTGCCTTCCTCATCACCTAAAAAGGGATAGGGAAAGCAGAATAAGTCCTGCCTGGGCCATCTCCCCATTGACGAGATTCCCACTCCCTCCTGGAACAGCAGATTTACTCAATCCATCTGGCACTGGTTTCACTTCAGAGCAGCCTCCAATATTTCCATTTATCATAGGATCCCCTGCACAGGCTCTCACCTTGATTCTTATATTCAAAGAGGCGTGGGTCAGCTCGGATGGGAACGAGGCCCAAGCGATGGGCCAGGATCTCATCCTGCACAATGGACGTGTTGTTGTACACAAAGACCTTCTCTACAGCCATCGTCGGCACCTGAGGGAGAAGGAGACAGAGCAAATCAGGCAGGCAGTACCCCAGCCATGCACTATTTGCTAAGCACCATTCCCTAACACCCAGCCAGAAGTTCTCTTACTCCACCCCCACCCTCTTTGGGGTTTGATTAACTCTTGCTCTTCACGGACACCATTACCAAAGGAGGGATCTAGACGAGGATCCTGTATCTTCTCTCTGCTCCTCACTTGAGTGTTACCATTGATTTTAATAGGATTTGCATTACCCCATATGAGCAGTTGTAGAACTTGGCCCTATGCTGGGGGGACAGATCTGAGCATAGGATCGGGGTGGGGTGGGGGGGTGACACTGTTTAACAGCTACTAGCAGCTGGACTACATTTATCCCAGAAATGCAACAGCTTTTGCTGATGGTCTCTTATATGCCCTCTAAGCTCTCCTAGCTTACAGAGGGACTATTTGCCTCTCTCAGGGGCAGAGACTATGCATTGTGAGCTCGGCAGCCCATGGAATATTCTCACTGCACTTCAAGCCTATTCTCCACCCCACTGAGTTTGGGGCTTCTGTCTTCTCTACACCCCTCAGTCATAATCTTGCCTTTCCCAAAAGTTGGGTCTCACTTCCCGACACTCCTAGGAGCTAGAGCCCCAGCCGGCCTCCCTGGAGACTTCTTTACCAGTCAACACAATGCAGGTTCTGGGCAAAGAACGAGAAGATTGGGATAAATTTTTGTCCATCCCAAAGCAGCTCAACTTTAGCCAGGACTAGCAGTGAGAAATAGCTATGACAGGATTTCATGGGACCAGCAGCTGGGTCAGACAGCCCTGGCGTGAAGGTCCAGAAGCCCCTGCTGGGTACCTCAGCGAGCAGGATACGCCGGAAGGCATTGGCGATGGCTGCGTCGATCCCCACCATGTCGAACTCCAGCGTGCTCTCGTCCATGCGGATCACGTCCACCCGGAAATTCTGCAGGGCAGAGGCAAGGGAGCAGAGTCACTGGGGGGTCCCCAGTTCCCGGAAAGGGGGGGGGGTGAGGTGCGGCTGGGCTGTGCTAGCTGCCGCCAGGTGACCGGGCAGCCTAGGGCCTGTCCCTTAGCCAGGCCCGGGGCCACCTGCCACAGGGCTGCAGAGACTAGCCACGGGAGACCCCAATCCCCCTCCCCCGCTCTGCTCTCAGGGCCCCGCCCCCCCCCGCTCCCTTCACCCACCCCCCTCCCCCACTCGGGGCCCCAGCGGCTTCTCACCTTCTCGAACTCGGCCTGGTCCCAAGCGTCGTCGTACCCGGGGTAGTTGCCGGGGAAGTCCGTGGTGTGCACCTGAAGCGAAGCAGAGAGCTCGGTGCTGGGCGGGGCCGCTACCGGACCCAGGACCCCTCGTGCCCGCCCCCACCCCCCCAACCGCCGCCTGCGCGCTAGGCCCCGCCCCTTGCCCCACGCCCGGGAGTGACGTCCCCCCCCCCCCGCAAGTCACTCACGTTGCGGACCCCGAACTCCCCAAGTACCACACGGCTCCGCATCTCCTCCACGCCGCCGCGCGCCGCCATGCCCCGCTCGCAGCCCCGGGCACGCGACGCAGCGACAAGGGTGCTCGCCACTGCGCAGGCGCTTGAGCACGTCCCCGCCTCTCCGTCACGTGATACGGCCCCTGCCTTTTCGACGGCGCTGGCGTAGGGCACCGGCTTGGTCTTCACCATATTGGGCGTGGCGCTGTCATAGGAAACAGCCGCTGCTACTCCCGTGTAGTTGTCGGCGTTAGCAGCTGGGCTGGGTGCGCGCTGTCCGGATAGTAGGGCACAGCGCCGACCCTTCTCCCAGAGGTGCCCTTCTTCACGCTCGCTTTTTCTGCCACAACCAAAATGGCGTCGCGGCCAGGCCGCTATTACGAAAAGTCGCGAGAGTAAAGGCGCTTCCACGTCCTCGGCCCGAGCGGCTGACGTCCGTGTCCGTCACCTCCGGGTCCTCCGTGGTTGAGACGCGGCTTCCCCGAGCCCCTGCGGCGCGGCCGGGGGCTCCTGTCCCCCTAGCCAAGGGGGATGATGTCGGGGCCAGCGGGGGCAGGCGGCGGCGGCGGGAGGAGCGGGGCCGGCGCGGAGTGGGGCGGCTTCGAGGACACGCTGCAGGTACGGGCCGCGGGGGCCGGCCTGGGGGAGCCGCTGCGGGGCGCCCAGGGCTAGTGGCGGGGGGAGGCGGCCTGGCCGGCCTGTGCAGCCCCGAAGCGGTCAGCCCTGCGGGGGCCCCCCCTTGCGCTGCCCCTCGGGCGGCGGCGGCGGCACCTGCTCTGGCTGCGGGACCGTAGCGCTGGGGCGGGGTCTCCCCTGGCCCGAGCCTCGGCTCTGCTGAGCCTGGCTCACTGTCCGTCTGCCCTGGGCGCAGGGGGGAGGCTCCGCCGTGATCGACATGGAGAACATGGACGACACGTCTGGCTCCAGCTTCGAGGACATGGGCGAGATGCACCAACGCATGAAGGAGGAGGAGGAGGAGGACGTGGATGCCGAAGCTGCTGCGGCAGACGAGGAGGATGGAGAGTTTCTGGGTATGAAAGGTTTTAAGGGACAGCTGGGCCGACAAGTAGCTGACCAGGTGAGCAGAGTGCTGCAAGGATGGGGCCCTGGCTATGTTACCTTCATGCACTGGCTCTGACTGTGGTGGGCGCCAGATCCCATCTCAGGGCCAGGTAGCCCTTTCCCAATTGACCCTGTTCTCTCCTGGCCTCTATTCCTCATCTCCTTGAGGGTTTCCCAGTGCTCCAACCTGAGTCCCATTGTGGCCCTGATGTCCTTTGTCCTGCTTCCTCCCAGGCTTTGGGTGGGATGCTGATCTCTCTGAAGATGTTTCTGTTTCCTCCTGGTTATTTAGCCACCTGGTGCTTTGGTTCTAGGGGAATCTGCTCAGAGCAGCATTGCAGAAGGAGTGTTCAGTCTGCTACAGTTGCCCATTTCTCTCCGCAGATGTGGCAGGCAGGTAAGAGACAAGCCTCGAAGGCCTTCAGTCTCTATGCCAACATAGATATTCTCAGACCCTACTTTGATGTGGAGCCCATCCAAGTTCGGAACAGGTGAGCAAACTGGGCAGAGGGGCAAATGATTCAGGTCATGCAGGCTTCTCACCTGCTTTTGAGCAGCTGTATGCACTGCTGTGGCCCATACACCAGGTGCTTTAGAAGGGCTGCCCCATGATAATGGACCAGGGACACATAGTAGAGGTGCCACCTGAATAGGGCAGAAGAGCCATGCCATAAAATGAGCATCATCCACGCTATTTCTTGTATAATGAAGGCCTGGATTGCTCCTAATTAGTCCACTTCTGCTTATGGGCTTTTTATGGAGAAAGCTTTTGGGGGGGAAAGTGCTCCAGGATACTCAAAGTACTTATCCCTCTTTATCCCTAAAGAGTTACATCAATACATCCCCTAACTGAGTTGGATGTTGTTTCATTTGAAGCCTGTTGGTGCATTCTGTGTTCAAGACATAGAGTTTGTGGAGCTGAGCCCAGCAGCTCCTTTAGCTTTTCATTGTTGCTAATCTCTCATCCTGTGTGGGGAAAGCGCAGAGGTCTACTAAACCTCCATCTGTCCCACACAACGTTTGTTTCCACAGGTGCAAAGCTTTGGCTGTCTCCTCTATGATAGCCTCTCTACACTTTCCCATGGTGCCACCCTGCCCTCAGGACACCAGGGAAGAGTTTTTTCAGAAATCTGCTTGTGCACAGAGGGCTAGGATTGCAATACAGATCCTTTCCTTCTAGGGCACTGTTTCCAGTCTGGTCCCTGGTTGCTATTGGGATTGACTGGCTCTGTTGGGGGTCAGAGGGAAAGAGAGATGGAGCCTTACATCACTAGAGCACTGGTTCCAATATGGCCCCAGGTCACAGGGTTACACTGGCTCAGGAGATCAGGGAATAGAATACAGCATCTCTCACTTCTCAGGTTTCTTGTTAATTTTTTAATTGTCTTCCTTGCTCTTGACATCCTCCTGCGCTTTTGTGCGGTGCAGATTGCTGGAGTCCATGATCCCCATGAAGATGATTAATTTTCCCCAGGTGAGTTCCCTTGTGATGAACCAGGCTCTGTATCCTGAGTGAATGGGCTTCAGAGGCATTGGAGCGCTTAATCAGATGTTTGGGAGATGAGTGTGTTAGAAATGCCTATCAGTACTCTGCACACCTTTGCCTGAGGGGGTTTCAGCAGTTGTGACCGACAGCAAGGAGACCATAAGTCCGGCCCTCTTAAGGCAGTGCTGCCCTTTATGTCTCTCTCAGAGCTGGCACAATCGTACAGCACCTACTCACTTCCACCCCCAAGTCCAGTGCTCTCCAAAGCTGTCAGTTTGCTAAGTAATAAGCCTGTCAGCAAAGTGCTGCTGACACAGTGCTACAGACAGCTTTTGTTCGCTCTCTCACTAATTGTACTGGAGCTGACTATGGCCTGAGAGCAGGGAACTCTGGGCTCTGACACAGACGCCTTTTGTGGCCTTGTGTTTTGCCTCCCTTCTCCCCCCACCCCCTCCAAAATAGGGCTCTATGGATGAATTTGTTAAAGCACTTTGCCATGCATGTGTAAGGGTGATTGCGTATGGATTGTGTGGGACAGAAGTTCTTGTATGGTCCCTCAACCAGATTTCCTGGTTAATTCCCATTAAACCACATCCCCCTACTCCCATGCAGTAGGACCCTAGCTCCTGATCTGACTCCTCAGTCAGTATCTCAGTTAAGCTTCCTCCTTAACCCTTACTCGTATGATTGGTTCTTTTTGGTTCCTATCACCAGCCTTTGCTGTAATTGCTCAGGTCAGTAAGTGACCAGAGTATGAGCTAGGACTAGGACACTTCCCATATAGCCTGGAGGTGGTCTGGCTTCCTGCAGCACTAACTAAACCCCTCCCTTCTCTGTCTCCCCTTGTAGAAGATTGCAGGTGAGCTCTACGGCCCCCTCATGCTGGTCTTCACGTTGGTGGCCATCCTGTTGCATGGGATGAAGACCTCAGACACCATCATTGTAAGGGAACATTTCAGTTTCAAGCCAGGGTTTGCACCAGGCTTTGAGCTGCTGTTGGTTACACAGGGTGCTTCTGTTTTGAGAGTGACTTAGAAATGCGTTGGTGAAGGGGACCTTGGTGTGTGGTAGGGCCTATTGTTCTGGGGCTGGCAGGGTCAGAAGAATCCAATGCTCTGCTGTCTGGGAAGCTCGGAAAGAGCCTACTGCAGTGGATGGACCAGTGCAGGGGTGTAGTGCTGCTTAAGCAGTCCAGAGAGGTGCTCTGGCACCTGAAATCCAGGACAGGATGGTCAGGAGCGAGAGGAGCCGCCCTAGCCTGGGAGAGGAGCGGAGTGCTGTGCCCAGTGAGTGCCCAGAAAGGTCCCGGGGTGAGTTGTGAGTGGGGATTTCGTGGGATTGGGACTGGTGGAGTTGGGGGGCCAGGATATTGAGATGAGTGGGGGCTGTGACCAGTGGGGCTGAGGTGTTGGGCACTGCTAGGAGTGGGATGTATGGTCAGGGCTGCTGGGATGCGTGTGGGGGCTGTCAGGATAAGTTGGGGCTGGTGGAAAACCATTGCCATTAACTGATCAGCCAGTTAAATTGGGTTTATGGAGCAGCCCAATAAACATAGCTGGAGAATACCAGTGAGCGTTGCCCTAATTTGACATTTGTAGAGATTATTAATGTTGTAAAAACAGTATCTTACTTGTGCTGCCAGTGGGATTTTTGACTAAGCATATGCGTGCTTTGGATGTGCCTTGCTACTTAGCTTTTATACACCAAACTGTAAACTGAGTTATGTATGTTTTATGTTGATACGATACATGTATTTGGGGGGAGGGATAGCTCAGTGGTTTGAGCATTGGCCTGCTAAACCCAGGGTTGTGAGTTCAATCCTTGAGGGGGCCATTTAGGGATCTGGGCCAAAAATTGGGGATTGGTCCTGCTTTGAGCAGGGGGTTGGACTAGATGACCTCCTGAGGTCTCTTCCAACCCTGATATTCTATGATTCTATGATTTATTAGTAAGGTCTGAAGTCTCAATTGCTGTTATGCAGCTTTTCAGTTAAATGTACTGGTAAAACGTTAGATGTTGGATATGGGGGCTTTTTTATGGTGATGTCAGACACACTCATGTGTGACAGAATTACCAACTTGAGATCACTTCTGCAAGACTCCTGCACTATACAATTAGCACTGATTCACTGGTCCATCCCCCCTGGATGCTGCTAGCCAGGCATTAGGTAAACATCTACCAAAGGCAAGGGGAAATCTGCTGATGGTGGGTAGTGGTTGGTTGGTAACTGTTCTGTGTGTGGTGTCTTATCTGCCATCCTCTTCACCTTCTTGCTCTCTCTGCAGAGGGAAGGCACACTGATGGGGACAGCAATTGGCACATGCTTCGGTTACTGGCTGGGCGTCTCCTCCTTCATCTATTTCCTGGCATACCTGTGCAATGCCCAGATCACCATGGTGCAGATGCTGTCACTGCTGGTATGTTCAGAGCGGGGTTCCCAGAGTGCAGGGTAGCTGCACAGAGCTCCACCAGGGGATGGAGGATGGGAATGTAGCCCTTGCATCATGGTAAACTGATGGTTTCTATTTGTGGCTGTACTGTATACATATGAACAATCCCTTGGGGCAAGGCAGGAATTTACTTTAAGTCCCAAGCTGTTATCCCTGCTGGGGACCCCTCTCCTGGGACAAGGGGAGGGGGCAGTTGCTCCAGACTAACAGCTTGTTTCTTTCCCTGATTTCAATGCCCAGCTGTGAAACTGGGAGATTCCCATTTGCCTCTAGACATAAGTTAGTTTCCTTCATCTGCCACAGCCAGGCCCTGTGGTATCTAAGTCCACAGTAGGGCCTACTGCCAGACCCACCTCCAGCAGGCCCTGGCATTCTGGGGCAGGAAGCCATACCTCCAGCCATCACAGTAGCCACAGCTGGTTGTGTGATAGTTGGCTGCTGCACCTCTCTGGCGTACATGCACCTAGTGAAGCTTTGGTGTGCTCAGAGTAAGCTGCTACTTTTCATGTCCAGTGCACATTATGTGCCTCCATGTGGGGCTGCCACTCTTACCATACATTTTCTGTTCCTTTCAGGGCTATGGTCTCTTTGGACACTGCATCACCCTCTTTGTTACCTATAACATCCACTTCCACTCCCTCTTCTATATCTTCTGGCTGGTGATTGGCGGCCTCTCCACACTACGAATGGTAAGGGATGGGCAGCCCAGCAGGGGCTCTCTGCTAAGCAGGCTTGTCAGCTGTAATTTTGCAGAGATACACCTTTGATGTCACTCCTCCCTCACCTGAGGTTAGTGGCTAAAGTCTGGATCTTGCTAGGCTAGGGGGAGCCCCACTGCAGGTGAACTAGAGGAGACAGCAGTGTGATGTGCTTTCTGCTCTGCAGGACTGGCAGTAATTCCCATCACAACTGAGTGGGATGTCATGGGAAGCAGCCTGACTCCCCTTGTAGTGGGCAGCATGATGGGGAGTCCTGGAGGTCCATACCCATTCCCACAAAGAGTTCCCAGTATCCATTAGCACTGACAAGAGGTGACTGTTCACTGAACATGGTACCTTCTAACCCTTACCAACTTCCTCTGGCTAGACCCAAGAGCTCTGTCTAGGGATATTGGAGACCTGATTGCAGCAGGAATCTGCCTGAAGAGGGGGTGAGGGATCAGCAAGCTCTTGCAGCTTGGCCCATCTCCCATGTGCATCTCCTGCTCAAGATTCTGAAGTCAGAGGCGGGGCCTTGTCTGTCTAACCCGGGTCTCTTTCCTAGGTTGCTGTGCTGGTGTCACGCACAGTAGGACATACCCAGCGGCTCATCCTGTGTGGAATCCTGGCTGCTCTGCACATGCTTTTCCTCCTCTATCTGCACTTTGCCTATCACAAGGTGGTGGAAGGTAAGAGAAGGCAACACCTGTTTAGGCTTGGGGTTATTGACTGGGCATCCTGGGGCCCTGGTTTCTGTTCTTCCCAAGCTGTAGCACAGTTCTGGGTCAGGTAACACAGGAATTGCCATATGTGATCAGATGTGAGATCCATCTACTCTAGTATCCTGTCTGTCAGTGGCCAGTACTAGATGCTTCAGAGGCAGGTCTAATGTGGTATAATCTGCTGCCTGCGTTCAGTCTCATTCGAATAGCTACAGCCTGGCATAAGCCTTGAAGCACAAGAATTGATAGCCCTTCCAAAGTGTTAGCATAAGTGTTAACTGTGGATATTCTTGTAATCCATATAAATGTCCAGTTCCTCTTTGAATCTTGCTAAATTCTTAGTCTTACTTGCTGCCTGTGGCAGGGAGTTCCAAGGTCTAATTATGCATTTGTATGAAAAAAGTATGTTTATCTACTTTGAATGTAACATCCCTTGTTCTTGTGTTATGAGGCAGGGAGAATTCCCTTGTTTAGACCATCCATTATATATAATCTCCTCTGACTGTAAACAATGCCAGTCTTTTCAAATGAGTTTTTCCAGGTCCCTCATCATTCTTGCCACCCTTCTCTAAATCCCTTGAGATAGGGTGACCAGAACTACATGCAGTATTCCAGATGCGGCCCCACCCTTGATATTTATAGAATGGCTTAACGTTTTTTGGAAGTCAGCACTGCCCTGTCATGGATCCATTCTCTCTGCTGGAGCAAGGGCTCCAAGTCCACAGTGTGAGACTCTTCTGCTGGGAAGAACATTTTCCAAAGGCTTGCCCTAGAAATCACTTGCTTTAAAGGGGTTACAGGCAGGGCCTGGGGCACAGGTCTTCAGTCTGTACTTGTATTCCCTGCCACACCAGGTCCATATTTGTACTGCAGAGAGATACAAATGTCTCACAGCCCTTGCCAGCTGCAGCTCCCGCTGTAAATATTTTATGCATAATTAAGGATGAAAAACAGGAGATCTGTGGGACTGCCCTGAGGGACAACTGGACAGGTGCTGAAGTCAAATGGAGAGAGGGCTCCCTCAAGCTGAGGGTACCTAGGAGTATCTCAGGGGAGCATGTGACACTGCAGTGGTCCCCCAGAGAGGATGATGGCTGACAGTCTCAGGGTGAGGGGCTCTGTATTCCACTCTTCAGATACACAGCCACCCTGCCCTACTGCAGAGGTGACAGGCTCTTCTCAGTGCAGCTGTTTGGCCACGTGCACACAGGGCTCGTTCTGGAAGTATTACTGCTTGTATGAACCTAAAAGCTACCTGTCCTGAGACCCCAGCCTCCAGCATACATGTGCAATACCTCTGAGCATGTGCCCTGTCTGCCTGGCCAGAGTGGAATAGAAACACTCTTCCCTTAGTGTCTAACTCTCACTTCTTACCCTCCTCCACAGGTATCCTGGACACGTTAGAAGGACCCAACGTCCCCCCCTTTCAGAGAGTCGCCAGAGACATCCCCGTTGTTTCCTCTGTTGTACTGAACACAACAGCCAAAGCCATCGCATTGACCCTGTAGCCTCATGGACTCTGACTTGCTGCCCTCACCTCTTCTGGGGCCATTAGGTCATAACCTCCTGCTGTTACCTGGGGAAAGGACAAAAGAGCAGGACTTGGTTTCTCTGCACCTCTTTCGGGGAGCTGAGTGCAGGGCTCCCCCTTGTGTCTCAAAGGAACTCAGCTCTTCCCAGCCTGCATCTGTGCTGGTCAGAGCTGTCCTCTCAGCCTCCTGCACACTTAGCTGGGATTTTATAGCTGCTGTTCCCACCCTAACCCTTTTGCTTGTCTTGTAACTAGCAGCCTATGTGCTCTGCTCCCCTTCTGAAGAGGGAGGAATTAAATGGATGTTGGTGCTGAGTGATGCCTTATGTTAGAACCTGCTCATATAGGGGAGAGAAGGAAAAGTTTTTTGTTGGGTCCCATCTAATCTTTCCCTCTCCCCTCCCAGAGCTGAACAGGATTATGCATTGCAGCCTGTTCCCTGGGCCTTTATCTGGTGCATTTTTAAAAGTCCTGTGAGGGGGCTTCCCTTGAGCAACTATTCAGTAACTCAAAAGGCCCTTCAACATTAGCAAAGGTGCCCTGAGAATCTGCTGGAACATTGCACTGCTTAACTGAGCCCCCTTCCTCTTTAGCATTCCCCACAAACAATTCCTCTCCATTTCCAATAGGTGCAGGCTTATCTCACCCTGCTTCCCCTCTTGTTGCTATATGTCATAGCCAGACTGACCAAGTCTTGGTCATGGAACTCAGTCCCTCCACCTCCATGATCGCGCTGTTGCTCTTCTGATACCTCCCCTGCTTTATTGTTCCATGGGACAGGGGTTCCCCCACCCATCCCACTGGCAACTGCATTACTTGAGCCTGCTCATAGCAGTTGGCAGAGGTGCTTATTTACCTTCTTCTAGATAAACCTACTGTAGGATGGTGCACAATTGCCTAGAAAACCACACTCCGTTATCAGTGGCTCACAATCAAGCTGGTGGGGCATCTCAAGTGGGGTCCTGCAAGGATCAGTCCTGCACCTCGTTCTATTAAATATCTTCATAAATGATTTGGATAATGGCATGGAGAGTACACTTAAAGTTTTCTGATGATACCAAACTGGGAGGGGTTGCAAGCAGTTTAGAGGACAAGATCAGCATTCAAAGTGATCTTGACTGGAGAAATAATCTGAATTAGGGACAAATGCAGAGTACTACAATTAGGAAGGACTAATCAGTTGCACAAATACAAAATGGGAAAGGACAGCCTAGGAAGGAGTACTGCAGAAAAGGGTCTGGGCATTATAGGAAATCAAACTAAATGAATCCGTTTAACACGGTTGCAAAAAAAAAAAATCTGGGATGTATTAACAGGAGTGTTTAAGCTTCCACTCAGTACTGATAATACTCCAGTTGAGGCCTTGTATCCAGTTCTGGGCATTACACTTTGGGAATGTGGACAAACTGGAGAAAGTCCAGAGGAGATCAACAAAAGTGATTGATGGTCTAGACAATGATTTATGAGGAAAGATTGAAAAAAAAGTTGGGTTTGTTTAGTCTGTAGTAGACTGAGGAGGGACATAAGCCTTCAGGTATGGAAAAGGTTGTTATAAAGGAAAGTGATCTCCTTAACCACTGAGGACAGGATAAGAAGCAAGGGGCTTAAATTGCAGCAAGGGAGATTTAGGTTAGACTTTAGGAAAAACTTTCTACTGTAAGGGTAGTTAAGTAGTGGAACAAATTACCTATGGAGGTTGTGGAATCCCAGTCACTGGAAGTGTTAAAGAACAGGTTAGACAAACCACTGTCAGGGATGGTTGAGAGAATAATTCCTGCCTCTGTGCAGGGGACTGGACTAAATGACATATCAAGGTCCCTTCCAGTCCTGCGTTTCTATGATTCTTGGCAGTAAATGCAAATCACTTACTCTGCCTGTCTCCTAGCTGTGGACATTGGTTTTCATGTCTGGTGTAGCGGAGGGGCTTCCTGCTCCCTAGCACACTCCATGAATTGTTTGCCCTCAGCTGTCCAACCTCTTAGTCTGAGGCTCAAATACTGTTTCCCAAAAGTGTTTTTAAGCAGATTCTCTGGCCTTCTCCACTCCATTTGGACCACTCAGGTAACACCAGGGGAGCAGAAAACATCTATTAGTCCCCTGCAGGGGATTCCCCTATGCGGTGGGAGGTGTGGGGAGAGAAAGAGAGGGAAGAAGAGTCTCTACAGTGCATTATAGCAGATGTATTCAGCTCATAGGCCTTCTGCTGCAGGGGCTATGGCAGAGTGCAGATGAGCAGCTCAAACTAGCCCTAGCTACTGGCTTGTCTTCTGGCAGCCATAGCCAGCTAGTGCAAATGAGAGCAGCCTCCAAGCTATTCCAACCTGTACCAAGGCAGCGAGTAGATGGCTCTCAGCTTTCCCCCTCCCCCGAAGGCTGGGCTAGGTTGCTTTCTGTAGCAGAGGACCCATATTTCATAGAATCTCCCCTTAGCTGTGGGTAGAGCTATTCAAGCACCTAACTATATATTGCTACCATGAAAGACAGTGATTAGACAACAGGCCAGGGAAAGTATGGGAATTACTCTAGTGTGGTGGTTACCGCTCTCACCTAGGACTGGGGAGACCCTGTCCCAGTGTTTCTGGAAAAAAAATGAAATAACTTCAGCAGGAATGTCAGAGGCAGTCATCTTGTAGCACCCCCTTGCAGCTGGGTGTGCCTGTGCCCCAGATCTGCCTCATTTCTACCCCCTCTCCCTGAGCAGGAACTGCACAAGTTTCACTGTTACTCCCAGGCTTGGTTTGTTTATTGGCACACATGTAACTTTCTTATTCCCACATTAATGGAAAGTCCAAACTCCCAACTGTCCAGCCAAAGTAACATTCCCTTTGGGACTTCTGCCAGGCCTGGGTGCCTCTTTCATAGACTGTTTTAAGTACACTCCCAAGCCAAATCAATAAATCACCGATCCTCTTTAAATGTGCCCTTCCTCAAACTCCTCTCCAAGACATCCATATGTACAGTCATAAGAAAAATCAATAAAACATACATCCAGTCTCCCTTTATCAAGTGATACTTCCTAGGGCTCTCCTTGGCCACAGGTTCCTTTCCAGAGCTCATAATTACCTGTCTTCCTCACCCCCGGGTACCATCCTGCCATCTTCCTCAAGGCCCATCTTGTTGGTACTTCCTTTCCTTTCCTTCTTCCTAAGAACTATCTGACTTTATATAGGGTAGAGGTGCCCACTACTAACCTTATTAGGAGGTACTTAACTGGCCACAGCGGGACTGAGTCCACTCCCTGTTAAGGGGCTAGCCCCAACTATGACAAGGAGAAACGGAGAAAGTGCTGCATCAGACTGTCCCGTAGCCTGATGGCTAGGGACTACTCCTGTGATGTGGAAGAACTCAGTTCAAACCGCTTCGCCACAGCAGGCAGAGAGCAAAACTCAACCAGGATTTTCCCCAACTCAGGAGAGGGCCCTAATGACTGGACTACAGGTTATAAGGGAGACTTTTTCCTTCCTCCCACCAGGCCATTTTGTGACTCTAGCCTCCCTTGCCTTTGTTGAAATGCAGAACTTTGAGTTGGGTCAAAATTAAAGGTTTTGATATTTCTGAAACATTTTGATTTTTTTGGTTTTGGTTGAAATTATTTGCTGAACTCACATTTCACGATGAACAAACTCGCACTTTTTGACAAATAAACTATTTGACAAACAATTTTTGCTCAGCTCTGCTGCTTAGTCACCTGTCTCTTTGTGCCACTTGGTAACTTTCCACTCTCCAAACCCTCTCCCTACAGACCAATGTGCTCAAACTAACTTCCCAACCCTCAGACACCCTCCTTAGCAAAACTATTGTGTGATCCGAGTACAGTCATTAAGGTCAGCTTTCTTTTGTGCCCAGTCTTAGGAAGACAAGAGACAGCCTTTACCAACAGAGATGGAATCCATGCATGCACAGACAGAGGGGCATTCATGATCCAGCAGTTTTCATAGTAACAACTTCATAATATCAACCAGAATTCCTAAATTGTACATAGGTTCCCCAATTCATCACAGGCTCCTACCCAGGGATACAGGTACATTCCCACAACGCACATACCCTGCAATGTAAGTTCCTGCCTGGAATTGCCTGTCTGGCTTCCCTTCTCAGGGCAGCTTATTTGGGCTTATGATCGGCCAGATTGACCCAATCAGGATCACTTTGGGGGCAGTGTCTAGAGTCAGGTACTCTGAGTGGCTTACTTTGGTCCACTGTCCTCTTTTCTAATGTCTTGGGTGTAGGGCCTAGGTTCCAACTAGTCCCTTCTGCTCTCATAATCTAGAATGAGTCTATTCCTGTTCTTCCCTGAATGCTGTTTCTTCCAACACCAAATGGAGTACATGCAACAGGACTGATTTGGAGATGGGGAAGGATAGAGACTCATCTCTAGGCCATTGGGCTCTATGCCACTGGGATGATTCCAGGCCAGCTCAGCAGGGCCCAAAACTCATTGCCCTCTCAGCTGGCCCACGGACACTGCATTTTTTGCTAGGCCAGGCTCCATCAAAACTGGGTCTTCAGGGCTCCCAACACAGAGATAAAGAACTGTGTCTCCGCTTCCACATCTAGTGATGGTTCCTCCAGCTTAGGCCCAATGCCTGGGTCCCAGTCCATTCCCTCATGCTCACTGAAAGCCCAGCAAATGTCAGTGTGCAGGGCTCTCTGGGGAGTGCCACACCCTAGTCTGGGACTACAGCCTGGCATAAGGTCTGACACCCCTTGACTCCATGCTGCTAAAAGCGGCAGTGTGGTTTGTTTCATTCCTTTTCCCAGTCCCAGTTTGTATTTTATGAGCACGAGTGTGAGTGTACAGTGGTGTTTTCTGCCCTGTAGGGTTTTATATTCCGCTGAACCATCTGGAGGTCAGCCAGTGCTTTTGCATAAGAAAGAACAATACATACAGTCTGCAGCATAAGTTTTACTGCATAAGCCCCTTCCCTATATCTCACTAAATCTGGTCTGGGGCCAGGATTAGGAACTGATTAGCCACCAGGCCTTCTTGCCCAATGCACCGGCTGCTTTCACAGCCCATGCCCCAGACACCCAGAGTAATCATGTTTGGAACTCACAGCCTCTGTCCTCTCAAAGTGTTCCTCACTATCCCAGCTCCAGAATCTTAGAAGTGGCTTAGCACTCATGCCAAGTGATGCTGCAGGGCTGCTACAGTTAATGGAAGTTGGACATGTCCCAGGGGCTCTCTTCCCAGAGCCACTCTCTAATAATAGGCCTTTTAGTGGAACATGGGTAATTGGTGCCTGGAGGTAATCATGAGGGAGAATGCAACATCTTCTCCTTTTCAACCTGCATTGGCCAGAGGCACTGAAAAGAGACCTAGCTGCGCTATCCAACAATCCTTCCCACTGGAGCTACTGTGTGTCTGTCTAGGCTGCTCTGACACACAGCCATTTTACTCACAAACCCCACAGCAAAGGGCCTTATTCCCACTCAGACACCTAATCTGAGCACATAAGAGATTCTGCAACTCCCTGTCTGCAAAACATCACCTGTACCAGCACTGACACTTGGATGCAGGGAGCCAGGGTTGGCACCACAATGGCCCCTCTCCTGCTCCAGGGCCCATGCAGTTATTTCTCCACACCCACTTGACTTCAGAGTCTTCTTGCTTCGGTTTTTGAGCCTTTTGAAAACCTAGCCCCCCATCAACCCCCTCCATCTCCATCCCACCTGCTGTGAAATGGAGAGACCGGTATTCACTCGCCTCTAGAACCTGGTGGCTGGAAACTGCTAGAAGGGAGCTAAGGGTTATTCAGACAGGGTGTTGACATCTTCAGAGAAAATCAGGTGTTGCAACCCAGGCCTTGGACTTGTCACCTGAGCCCAGACCCTTACCTGCCTTGTTCTGCCGCTCCCCTTTGGTTTCTATATGCTGCCTCGTGCGGCCTCGTGACATGCAAACCCTG
This sequence comes from Lepidochelys olivacea, assembly GCF_965140295.1. Taxonomy (NCBI): domain Eukaryota; kingdom Metazoa; phylum Chordata; order Testudines; family Cheloniidae; genus Lepidochelys; species Lepidochelys olivacea. The sequence continues at coordinate 148,687,486 of NC_140413.1, read as the reverse complement.
GCTCAAGTGACCCCTTCTCCCTTCCAAAGAGAGAAGTTGAAAGGCTACTTAACATGCTCGCCAGGATCCAGTTTCTCCCCCACTTGGCATCGCCTCTCTCCTGTGCCTGATGCTCAGGAGCCTGGTTTTGCTTCCTTAATTACTCGCGAGATGGGATTTTGCTTGGGGGTTTCTATATACAGCACCCAATCCTTTTCCTTAGCGGATTAGCTCTTTGCAGAAAGCTGCCTACATATGCAGTTTAACCTAATCTTCACATCACTCCACTAGCTTCTTTATACTGCAGTTTATACTGAGCAGAAATCTAGCCAGAGTCTCTCTGCTTCCTATTTCCCACCAGCTACAGAATTCTTTTAGGGACCTCAGCATGGTGCTTTCCCAGCTCCCTCTCATCTGCACCCTGGGGAGCACTGTGAATGGAAGGGGGCCAGGCCCCCTTCACCTGCGTTGCTCACACTTAAGTTCATTCATTTAATGGGAGTGGGCCAGAAAAGTCCTGCACAGTGAGTGTTGCTGAGGTAAGCAAAGCTGGGATGTTTCCCAACCCCCTTCTCTCCCCCTCTGCCTCCATGCACTGAGCAAGGGATGTGAGCAGAGCCTGGCCCGTCTAACTCAGGGCTTGGCTAAACTTGAGAGTTACAGCGCAATAAAGGAGCCCCGGGCGCCCTAGCTCACTACCCATCCACGCTGGCAAGGCACGTAGAGCGCTCTGACTCCGCGGCTCTAGCGCTGCTGGGACTCCACCTTGGCGAGTGGAATAATGTTTGCTGCGCCCCCGCTGGAGCACCGCAGCGCCAGTGTGAACGAGGTGTTGCATTACTGTGCTCTGATCAGCCTCCAGAAACGTCCCATAATCCCCTTAAGTCAAGTGGCCACTCTGGTCATTGTTTTGAATTCGCAGTAGGAATGTGGATATGCCGTTCGAAAGCTCCATTTCTGACAGCTGGCTGCTTATCTGCTCCCAGACAAAGCAACCATTACTGTGGAATGGGGTGTGTGAGAGAGGCGGGGGGGAGGGAGGGTCTGCTGCTGTCTGAACTTACAAGACAGCATGCTGACATGCTCTCAGCCCCCCAAAACCCACTCTCTCTCCCCCACATACACACAACACACTCCCTGTCACACTCCACCCTACCCCACCCCCATTTGAAAAGCATGTTTCAGTCATTTGCATGCTGGGATAGCTGCCCATAATATACTGCTCCCAATGCTGCTGCAAGTGCTGCAAATGTGGCCACGCCAGTGAGCTGGAAGCTGTCAGTGTAGACAGACTGCAGCGCTTTCCCTACTGCGCTCTCCAAAGGCTGGTTTAACTCGAAGTGCTCTACATCTGCAAGTGTAGCCATGCCCTCAGATGATGAGCCCTGGGGGCAGGAACCACATCACTGAGCACACACCACCAGTGTTTATCAAAGAAATCCCCAGGTCTCTGGCCTCTCTGCTCTGACAGATCATTCCCTGATCAGCTTTAATTCACTCTCTCCACTGAATGAAGAAAGGCACAGGGTTGGGGGGGGAGGGGAGGCAAACTGCCTGACTCTCTTCATTCCTACCATGTTTCCAGCTGTTATCCAGGATCCTTCCTCACCCCCTGCCTCTCCTCCTCTTCTTTCAGAGTAACTCTCCTGGGATCTACAATCCCCCGTCATTTCCCTGCCTCAGCCAAGGCTCTGTTAGTCCCATGATACCCTAGATTATCCCGTTAGCCTTTGAGATTGTCGATCTCAATGGGTAGTGATCAACGGCTCAATGTCTAGCTGGCAGCCGGTATCAAACGGAGTCCCCCAGGGGTCGGGTGCCGGGGCCCGTTTTGTTCAACATCTTCATTAATGATCTGGATGATGGGATGGATTGCACCCTCAGCAAATTCGCAGATGACACTAAACTGGGGGAAGAGGTAGATACAATGGAGGGTAGGGATAGGGTCCAGAGTAACCTAGACAAATTGGAGGATTGGGCCAAAAGAAATCTGATGAGGTTCAACAAGGACAAGTGCAGAGTCCTGCACTTAGGACAGAAGAATCCCATGCACTGCCACAGGCTGGGGACTGACTGGCTAAGCAGCAGTTCTGCAGAAAAGGACCTGGGGATTACAGTGGACAAGAAGCTGGATATGAGTCAACAGTGTGCCCTTGTTGCCAAGAAAGCTAACGGCCTATTGCTGCATTAGTATGAGCATTGGCAGCAGATCGAGGGAAACGATTATTCCCCTCTATTCGACACTGGTGAGGCCACATCTAGAGTATTGCAACCAGTTTTGGGGCCCCCACTACAGAAAGGATGTGGACAAATTGGAGAGAGTCCAACGAAGGGTAACGAAAATGATTAGGGGGCTGGGGAACATGACTTACAAGAAGAGGCTGAGGGAACTGGACTTATTTAGTCTGCAGAAGAGAAGAGTGAGGGGGGATTTGATAGCAGCCTTCAACTATCTGAAAGGGGGCTCCAAAGAGGATGGAGTTAGGCTGTTCTCAGTGGTGGCAGATGACAGAACAAGGAGCAATAGTCTCAAATTGCAGCGGGGAAGGTCTAGGTTGGATATTAGGAAAAACTATTTCACTAGGAGGGTGGTGAAGCACTGGAATGGGCTACCTAGGGAGGTGGTGGAACTTCCATCCTTAAAGGTTTTTAAGGCACAGCTGGACAAAGCCCTGGCTGGGATGATTTAGTTGGGGTTGGTCCTGCTTTGAGCAGGGGGTTGGACTAGAGGACCTTGTGAGGTCTCTTCCAACCCTAATCTTCTATGAAACCATGTGACTCCCTTATATGTGTTGCCGTGCAGAAGAGAATGTGCTTTCCACTCTTCCTTTTCAAGCCATGCTTTAGTTCCACCAGTGCAGAGAGATTTGACTAAAGCCAATGGCCTCTGCAACCAGCTCCGCTGCAACTCCCCAAGCAAAGAAGAGGAAGTGCCTAGTCGACAGGACCCCCAAACCACCATTTGGAAGCTGTTGCTGCAGCCAGCCCTCATGGCGTCCCTTGGGGAGGCCCTCTGTTTTAACCCTTGCTGTGGAGAGTTTTATATCAAGCACTCTCACTGATGTCATACCAGGCATTTTACTTATACCCGTGCCATGCCACAACAATATTACTAATGGTGAATAATACAGCATCTTTGTTCCCAACATCACCTTGCTCGCCCCCAGCCTACCACCAACTCCACTCACATACCAGCCCTACTTCAGAAGATGTCTCTGATAGCAGCAGCCCTGAAAGCACCATTTAAAATCCTTTTCTCCCCATTTTTAGACCAACAGCTTGACCCTCCCAGGGTTGGCATGTGGAGTTGTCTCACTTGATGGGTAACACCACAGTATGTTCCCCACCCATCTCTGGCCTGGAAGTAGGGTCCTTTTTACACATGCCTGGCCCTCTCAGATGTCCATGGAACTTATTAATTTCCTGACCCTTTGCCTGGGTGCTTCAGACAAGACTCTGTTAGTCCCATGATACCATAAAATATCTCCTCAGCCTTTGAAACTGTGCGACTCCCTCTTCTGTGGCTCTATTACCTGGACCACTGCCCTCCTCTTTGCCTTCCCAAGATCTGCTTACATGCCACTAGGGCTGCTCCAGGCCTTGGCCTCTAGGCAAGTCCCCTCCCTCTCTTGCCTGTCTCTCCTTCTCCATTTGTAGTTCAATCACACACCCCAACAGGGTTCAGTTTTCCTTTCCCTAAGCTCCAGCTGCAACCCAGGTATCCAGCCTGGAGAGCCCAGTGGCCTGAACAGGGGAGTGGGAACTGGAAGCTCCTGACCATGGGGTGTAAATTTCTCCCCCTCTCATTGTAAGGGGTGGATCCCACCCCCGGGAGGGGGGGGGTGAGGGCTTCACGGACCTAGGTGTGTAAGGTGCAGGGCCTCCTGCCCTAACTACATTTGTGGGGGAGAGGCTATATCCCAAAATAGAGGGTGCAGCAAGGCGGCCTGAGGAAAGGGTGGGGGGTGGGCGGTCCCAGGCCTTTTGCACGGGACCAGGTACCTGCTGCCCTGTGCTAGCGGAAGCAGCGGGGGGAGGCGGTCGCGGTCGCCGCGGAGCCAGGCAGGGCAGGGGGCGGAGGCTGCTGGTCTGTGGCAATAGGAACCAGCCAGCCCCCGCCGGGCCGGCCCCAAACAAAGCCGGATCCCGGGACGGAGGCAGCGCGAATCCCCGCAGCGGCGCTGGACCAGGGGTCTCGGGGGGCACCAGGCCCGGGCGGCTGCAGCCGCTGCCGAGCCGGTAGGAGGAGCCGGGGCTGCGAGGGAGGAGCCGCGCCGGGTCGGCCACACGGGGATCCGGAGCAAGGTGCAGAGGGAGCCGGGCCCAGCCGGGGGCCCGGCCAGCTCCGCCCCGGGAATCCCGGTGCCACAGCAGCAGAGTCCCCGCCTCCAGCAGAGCAGGTGCAGCGGGCGGAAAGAGCCGCAGCGCAGAGATCCCGGGCTGGCTGCCGCCTGCCGGGGGAAGGGAGCTGGGCACCGGGGTAGGGATGATCTGTGCCCGCGGAGGTCCCGGCCTCTGATGCTGCTCTGAAGCCTGATGACAGCGCAGCCCGTTCCCTCCCGGTCTCAGGGGCCCCGCGGCTGCTTCGGCTCTGTCTCCCCATATCGTTAGCGGTCGGGCTCAGATCCACGCGGTGATCCGGATCCGATCTGGATATAGACCCTCCTTCTCGGTGATCCGGATTGCACGGTACCCGGTTCTGTTGCGGATTGCACACCTCTTTCCCGTCCCGGGAATCGTGCTCCAGCCGGACTGCAGCCTTGATTGTTGACTCTCTACCCGTAATTGCGTCGAATATTGAAGCCGCTACAAGAATTGGAGATTATCTACCTGCTTCTATTTGGATTGCACTTAGTTTCCTTGCGCCGCTCGAGGTTGCACAGCAGCGCTGCACTGACCCGATTGCACAACATCAGCACCGACAAAGCTCCAGGTTGCACGTTAGTTACTTGCAGGAATTGGGATTGCACAGCAGCCTTTGCACAGGTCCATAGTGCACATTACTTACCTGCACCAATCCGGATTGCTCGGTAGTCTTGGGCTAATCCAGACTGCACAAAAACCTTTACACTAATTAGATTTGCACAGCAGATCCCAGCATTGATTGCACCTGCACTGATCTGGATTGCACACTATTCACTTGCACCAATTCAGATAGCACATTATTTACCTGCACAGATCCAGATTGCACAGCAGTTTCTGCAGGTGTCTGTGTGTGTTTGCTCACGGCTAAAACTGGTGAAAGATGTTGCCAGGGTCTATCCAGATCTCTGGGGAGACTTTATCAAGTGCTGAGATCCGGGACATTTGCGAGAGCCTGCGGGAGAACTCGGTGCGACTGCTGTCACTCCGGGGCTGCCAGCTTTCTGACCGGGATTTCGGGCGCATTTGCCGAGGGGTAGCGGAATCTCACTCCTTGGCTCAGCTCAACCTCAACCTGGGGATTGTGTCCAACATCAACCGGGTCAAGCAACTGGCGGAAGCCCTGAAGACAAACCGCTCTGTCCAGTCTCTGTTGTAAGTAGGGGAGACCTTGCTGGATGTGGATGTGGAGATGTGCCACCCCCAAGAGTGGCCTTCCAGAAGTCCAGTATCCCTGCCCTCAGTGAGCATCCATGTCAGGAGATGTGCTCCCCTCTGTCAGGAGATGTGCTCCCCTCTCTCCCCCCGCTGTTCTGACAGGGTTGCCTCACCCCTCTGTGGCACTGTGTTGCTCTTCAGTCCTGTAAATTAATTCTTATCTAGAAAAAATGTACCTGATTTTAAGCATCAAGTTCCCCTGCCCCATGCTGGGAGGAGGCCACCACTGCACCTCTCCCATCTCTTGGCATATCTGATCTCTCTCCTATTTTGGAAGGGGGATGTCTCTGCATCCCTAATTCCCTAGAACCCTGTCTGTCCCATGCTGGGAGGGAATTGTCTGCACCTCTGAAGTCCCCAGGCCTGCTTCCCGTCCTATGCTGAGAGGACTGTCTCTGTACCCCTATCACTTGTCACCAGAGCCCTTTTTGTCCAGTCTGTTCTAAGCTCCCTCATTCAGGGATACAGCATCCCTAGGCATTTTGGAGCCTTGTCCCCACCAGGCAGTGGCATCTTCCTCCTGTTCCCTCTGTTTCTTGGTTCCCATCGTCTGAGGCAGTCCCCAGTGCCCTGAGGAAGGCACATTAAATAATTCCTACCCTTTACCCACATAGCCTCCATGGGAGCCCCCTGACAGACGCCGGCCTAGCTCTCCTCAATCCAGCGCTCTCCATCCATCCCTCTCTGGTGGCTTTGGACTTGGGAGACTGCATGCTGGGTGACGAGGGCATCAACTTGATCTGTGGGCTCCTGCCTCCTGATGGAGCCAAGTCAGGTAAGCAAAAGGGTCTGTGGGGTATGCAGTGGCCAGTGGAACTCATATATGGCTCAGGCCCCTCTGCTTAGAGCTAAACTTCTTCTGCTTGTGTCTTGTTAGGGGAGCAGCACATAAAGTTTCTCCCTCTGCTGAGACATGGCACGAAGCTTCTCCTCCCAGCGTAAGTGCAGTGAAACCGTCCCTTAGTACAGGAGCCATTGCACTGGGTGAGGACTCTGCTTCCTCCTTGCCTACTTCTAAGGGGAGGGAGCCCTATCCAATGGAGCATGGTTCCTGGTACAGTGGACTGTTCCATTGGCACGATGCTAGTGGGGAATGGTGACCAGTTTGCTGCCTCGTGATGGGAGAGTTTGAATTTAGTGGGAGGGAGGCACAAGGCTTGGACTTCTGATTTGGTGTTAATATTTTGCACTTGTGAAGCCTGAGCTGTGATTGTTTCATTTACAATGAATGCAGATCAATGCACATTACGTTTGCCCCCTCCCCCATCCTGCCCCGGAACTGGGGTTTACAGTAAATTCGCCCCATTGGCTCCTCTTGGAATTAACACTGAATGGTCCCTTGTGGCTGTTTTATGGGGAAGGGAATAACTGTCTGCTGGCTGAATAAGTTCCTTTTTAGGGGGGATGAAGTCTGAGGCCTGGGCCCAGCACCCTAACCAGCTATTGACCTCAGGCCTCCCCAGGTATATGCTCACAATAGACACAGCAGCCGCCCCTCCTGAAACTCAAGCTTCAGTACCTGCCTGTCCTGCCCTTCCTTGCCACCCTTGCCCATTTCCCCCTCCCACGCTGAGACTGCTTTTTGTGAGCAAATGAAGGGGCAGCACTGCAGGTAGATAATTAACTTTAGTCGTTCTATAAACCATACCCTCTCCACCAATCAGGGTGCAGGGAATTGTGAAACTCTGAGCCTTGCGCTTCCTAGCTCTGTGATTGGCTGAGCGGGTTCTCCTCTGGAAGGTTTGGTGACTTGTCTGGAGCCTTAGGGTGTTCGTTGGCTTCTCTCTTTTCTCCAGGCCTTAAGGAGTTAACACTGAGCGCAAACCCGGGTGTCACGGCCAAAGGTTGGGGACGGCTGGCCATTGCAGTAGCCCACAGCTCCCAGGTGCGAGTGCTGAACCTGGACTACAACCCCCTCGGTGAGCGGCACAGGCGTGAGAGGCTCTGAACTACTAGCTTGACAGGCTTTGTGTGAGTTTGCTGCTGCTGAAGGTGCTGGTCTGATGGCCCTGGAGACGGAATCTAGACCAGGGACATCCTGGGCACTGGCAGGGCAGGGCAGGTTCCTCCACACTGTCCCTTCTGCTGGGCCTCTTCCTTGCCCTGGAGGTGCGGGCTAGGGAGACCAGATATCCTGATATTAGGAGATTTGTGTTATAGAGGCAACTATACCCTCCCGCCACCCCCCCTCCCAAAAAAAAGTGTCCCAGTTTTTCACACTTGTTATCTGGTCACCCTAGTGAGGGGGGAGTTCATTCTTCATAGCCCATTCAGTCCTCTGTGCTTGAGACTGGGGGCTGGTTAGTCTCACTTGTGCTGATAGTTTGTGTGATGAGGACACGTGTCCTGCCAGGAAATGCATCAAACATGTTTCACAGAGGAGATGGCAGCTGCAAGCAACGCAGGGAGGAAAGACTGTGTCCCCCGCTCCATCCGCCAGGGACTCTGGGCTCCCCGTGTCCCACTGGCTGTGTTTGCTTGTGTCAGGCCTCAGCTCAGGTGGTGACCTTCCTCTGCTCCCTCCCATTCCCAATCCCTTAGGTCTGAGCCATTGGCCTGCCAGATGGAACATGCCCCCCCACCCCACCCCTTCCCCCCAGCTCCTTCCCCAGATAATAACATGGAGGAGAAGAGTCTGGCAATGATTGCCATGGAAACCAACTCTCCTTCTGCAGCTTGTATTGCTGCTGGTGAGGCAGAGACCAGGCCATGTGGCTCTCCCACCTCACCCTGCCCTAGGAAACTAGGCCAAGCAGCTCTCTCTCCCCTCCCTGCCCCCCCCACCCCAGCGGAGACCCTGGCTGGGTGGGTGCTTCTGCTCTGTGTTAAGAGTTCCTACCATGGTAGCTGATGGAGCCCCACCTGCGACTGTCCCCTGCCTCTTTCCTGGGGATTTTCAGGGGAGTGCTTCACTGGCACTGGCTGCCAGTGGGGTCAGCCCCAAAAGAGCCATCCCCCTACAAGGGGTGACAGCATGTCTGCTGGCTAGGACGGTAGACTCTTGGGTTCTGTTCCTGGCTCTGAGAGGGAGCGGGGGCCAGTGGTCAGAGCAGACGGCTGGGAGCCAGCACTCCCAGAGTCTATTTCTGGTTCTACTACTAACTTCCTCTCTGACCCTGAGCCAGTCACTTCTCCTCTCTCTGCCTGAGTTTCCCCACTGGTGATGACGGGAGGCTCTGAGACCCTCGGGTAGCGGGGTGGAAGGTGGTGTGTCTGAACAAAGTCTTCTTGTAAGAGAAACAATTTCACTATGTTCCTTCAAGTTCTCTATGTTCAGTCCCAGAACGGCCAGTCACAGCCCACAACTAACAATCCGCTCTTTTCACAACCAATAACCCTTTACCTCCTCCTCCAAGATGTTCTTGGCAAATAGGGATTAGTTGGTAGCATTGGGACGGGGTAGTCCCATGATCTGCCAGGCCCAGTGGATGCATGGTCTGTGTGAAGCCAGACTCTACTTACATCCCCTGGCTTTCTTCTCCTCCAGGTGACCAGGTAGCAGGGATGCTGGCTGTTGCTGTGGCCTCCAGTCGCACCCTGGAGGTTCTGGACTTGGAAGGAACAGGACTTACCAACCATTCGGCCCAGGTAAGGAGTGTCTGGTGCTGATATAGCATCATCTGCGCCTCAGGGACACAGGTGTTAACAAACAGTGGGGTCCCCAACCCTGAGATGTACCTCCTTCCCTCCCCCCATCAGTGGATGCTCTCTTCAGAACAGTCTCTGCACCTAGAAGTACTGCTACTATCTGTTCCTTTCCCTGACCCAGGGCTCTCAGCCCTTGGAGGTCCTGCTCAGCCCTAGCCTGAGGCTTGTGGCCCCTGCCTCAGCTCCAGTGAGTGGAGAGCGAGAGAGCAGATATTTTGCATCTTTGGTTCTCTGGAAAAGTGAAGGAGAAGGTTTGGTTTCAGGAACAAGGTTTATGAATAAGTCTTGGAGTTTAGGCTTAGCGCGAGATTAGGGGGTAACAGATATTTATCTGCTGAGTGGTTTTTTGCAGTCTCTTCTCTGAGAAGCTCAGCTCATGGTACTGAGATTTCCCATTCTCAGTGTCTCATCTGACTCAGGCTTGCAGGGGACATTTGCAGGTAGGAGAGAGCAGTAGTTTCCTCCTTGGGTACAGCCAGGAAGTCCTGGCAATGGCCTCAGGTGGAGAGTTTTTAGTGTCCCTAAAAGCTGGGGTGGGGAGGGGATGCGGCTCAGAGCCAGTGGAGGGCAGAGAGAAGAAACGAGGACAGGGGTTGGGGCAGATGAAGAGAGTATAAAGCAGCTCTGAACGCCTTTCCTGTCAGTCTGACTTCTGTCTGTGCTGCCTCTCTACCCGCTTCTGGCTCTCGTTCTGCTCAGACCTTGCTGGACATGGTGGAGAATTACCCGACAGCCCTGCGGACGCTGATCCTGGCAGAGAACAGCATCAGTCCCGAGCTGCAGCAGCAGATCTCGGACCTGCTCTCTGAGGGTGAGGAAGAGGAGGAGAATGAGGCTCATGAAGTCACGGCCAGGGAGAAGAACCCCTGGATCTGCCAGAGCAGTAAGACCTCTGGGACCCCAGAGAGGTGGAGATGAGGCTGGACTGGGGAGGCTGTCAGGAATGAGGGTTCTGTGTTGTTTTCTGCTGGGATGAGTATGTCATTGTGGGGTTGGTAAATGGACAAGGTCCCATCTCATTGTGGGCTGGAATACAAACTGACTTCAAGTCTCATCGGCCAGTTAAGTAGAGTTGGGCTGGGTCAGTACTTCTATAGGAAGCCTCCCAGGAAAATCTGGCTTCTACAAGAAGTGGAGGTGGGGCTTAGTGGGCTCTTTCCAGTACCAGTGCCTTGGCGTGATGCTGCAGGAATTAACATCTTTCAGCAGAGATGTAAAATCAGAGTCATGGATATTAAAACTCCCATGGGTCTTTTCATAAAACTTGGGGATTTGGCCCTGGTGTCTCAGCTAAATTCTAGCTCATGTCATTCCAGGCTGCTTCCCTAAATTCCCGTCCAATTTGAATGGGGTAAACCTTGTGTGGGTTACCGGCACTATATTCTATCTCCATTGGCTGTATTTGAAGGAAAGGGATATTGTAGTGATTCCAATGAGCTACTGTATACCAATGTTTGATAGGAATCCAGCAGAACTAACAGGGATAAAGGCAAAAAGGAGATCTACCTGGATCCTGCTAATTTTTTAACTAGTACCTGCATCCAACCAATTTTTGTCCAATGCTCACCCCTCCCCACTTCCAATTCCAGTGTCTAAATAGAGAACAAGTATAGCTGCTCATAATGCACCAAAAACATCTGGACCCTGACACATCTCGGTGCAGCAGTGCCCCAAAACCTGCCTCCAACACCCAGATTCTGTGAGATCCAATCAATATTTGGACCTAGTCCCTCAAATTTAATTGTCCAAATAGAGACCAGGGATAACTTCTCTGAGTCCAAAAACATTGTGACCCCCAATACTTCCTGGTGCAAGAACCTGACTCCAGCACTTCAGAAGAAGGATGGGGTTGTCTGCTTCTCAACAAACACATGTGTTCAGCTCCATACACACCATCCTCAAGACACTCAGCTGAGTTTGGGGAAGAATTCCTTTGGCAACAGTGGCTGGTTCTTTGTGCAGTCATGTACTGGCCAGTGCTATCAGGAGCAGCGGGGAGTGTGAGGTAATGGTATGTCCTATCTGCTTTCCGGCTTCATCTTCCTCTTTAAAACTGAACAGGGAAGTTACATGTCAACCCTAAATTCAGACAGTGTGAAGAGTGAGAATTTCCAGGTGTCAGTTGGGAAACAAAGTGCCGTGTGCTCGTGCCCCTTGGTTCTCCACAGCCTGGCTTCCCATGTGCATCGGGGTAGATCTGCTGCTTACTTCTGTGAACTCTGCAGCGCAAGCACAGCTAAAGGGGAGTGAGCTGGATTCTGTTCTTGTGGACTGGCAACAGAAGGGGTTGCGAAGTTCTAGTCAGTTATACCTGGGCAGCCTCTCTGAGAGCACAGGAGTTTTCCCTGAGGGCAGACTTTGAAGGCAGTGGGATTGCACAGGTGTCACTGAAGGGCTAATTTGGCCAGCAGAACCCATAGTGCTCCTGATGATGGACAGACTCTCAGATCCCAGGGGGAGTTTTCAGGGCTGGCTTTTCCTCTGTAACCTGAGCACACGGCGTCCCTGCGAGACGATACATCTGGATCCCCGCAGTGACATTGGGGCAGTCACTTCAAGGTCCCACAAACAGCATTAACTCTGCCATGTTGCACAGAGAGTGTGCATCTGATCACCTCTCCCCCTCAAAATCCTCTCTGGCTTCTGGCTCCTTCCATGTTAGCCAAGCCTCTCCTTAGCCCTCATTTGCTCTGCCTCTCTCATGTCCTTTATCCCCTTCTCTCACTCTCGACTCCGCGCCTGGTGGCCAGACCTGTGTTCTTCTTCAGCTCAAATGTCTAACATTCTCTCTCCCACCTGCTCCACAGATCCCAGCTCCCAGATGGTCTTGGTGACGTCAGGTCTGGGCGAGAGCCTCTTAGCAGAAACAGAGATGTGACTAGGATACTCCTGCAGCATCTGCTGAGACAAGCACTGTTTGCCTGTATGGGTGGGCCATGTGCAATGCGTGCATGGAGTGTGTGTGTGTGTTCACACCACACATGCTGGGTGAATGTCTGTGCTGTGTGTGTGTGCATACCCTGCTGTGCCCATGCCCACATGCCTCCAGCAAGCCTGCCCCAATTGTGCATTCACATCGATGCCATCTTGGGGCTCTGAGTTTTGGATCCTGGCCTGAGTGAATCTACATGAGTGTCTGTATCACATGCTTTGTCAGCTGCTTGTGCTTATCCACTTACTGCATGTTTAGATCACATGCCTTCCCTCTCCTGGCTGTACATTCCTGACCCCCGTGCTGGAGGTTGTATTTATTCAGAGGTATATATTTGTGTATAACAGATGTTCTTTCTATTGCTTGTACCGGTGTCTTGAAGAGAGTTTTATAAAGGTCACAGACATGGCACAGCTCATGGCTGCAAGAGGCTCTGTCATTCCTGCTCCCACTGACAGGAAAGGGCGTTGAATGGGCTTGGAGAGGTTGATTGCGCGGGTGAGGAGAGACCTATCACAAACAGATCCCTGGAATGGAGCAGGGATTCCCCCAGCAGAACAATTGCAAGGGACTGCTGGACTAGCAGCAGCCACGTGAGCTGCCCTCCACTGAGGTGCGTATCAATCTGCTGATAGAAACCAGGCTAGAGTGGGAGCAGAGGAAGCCAGGCACAGCCCCCAACAGAGGTTCCACGATGCATCTGGGAAGGGACAGGAAATTGTCCCCAGCGTTTAGTGTATTGTGCTTGTGCATTTATCCAAAGAAGGTAATGCACAAATAGCTGGGGCAAGACCAGATGCCTGGCCGGTGCTGCTCATATCCCCCTCTGTATGTCCTGGAGCCGGTGCTGGGCGTGTGAGCAAAGACCATATGGCCAGAATCTACTGCTCTGTCCCCACTTCCCCATGACCCAGAGCTGGCTATCAGGCTGGATGGGCTGAGAAGTTCTTGGTTCTGTCCTTGTGGGAGAGAGCCAGATCCAGTCCATGTATATAGGAGATGCTAGAAGGCCTGTATGTACCAGGGCTCGCTGCTGTTCCATGAGAGCAGAGCCCTGAAATCTCATTCATTGCTGGTACCTTCGAAGCATATGCTCCCACAGGAAATCAAAGCTGAGCCAGATCCTGCATAGCCCCATCTCCCTGAAGGGAATAACAGTGAGAAAGGGCCAAAGCCCTTGCTGTAATAGGGGCCTGTCCCTCTAATCCTGGAGCCCTTCTAACTCTGCTCTTCTGTCAACAGCTGCAGAGCTGGGCAGATTTACAGGGGAGATGGCCAGTGAAAACCTAGGCGCTGCAGGCAGAGGTGAGGGAGGACTCAGGAAGGGGTGCGCTGCCCTTTTCATTCAGTGCTGACTTTAATGCCTCAGGAAAGTGCAGAGGGATGCAGTTACAGGGTGTGACAAGGGGATTCAGGCAGAGGTGCTCCTTGGGCCACAACCACACCAATGCTCCAGGTCAGTGCCAAGGGACGATTTGCTGTTGAAGCCACTGTATCTCAGGTGAGCCTTAAAGCCAAGGGTCTGCTCCTTGGGGCAGTTTATGTAAGAGTGGGGAGGGAGGTCAAATTCCAGCTTTTGTGAGTCCAACCTGCCTTCCTGAATCGGCCCTGGGTGACGGCTTGTCCTGCCCTCCCGTGGTGTGTTCCTGCGTGCTGTTAGCCCAGGCTTTGCGTCAGTGAGTTTGTAAAGTGCTTTGGGATGGCTGGGGCACGGTAGCAGTTTAAGAGGTGTTATTCCATAATAATAAAACCCAGCAGGGCAGAGCCCCTTCACATCTGAGCTCAACCTCCTGCACCGCCACTAGAGAACCAGGCGGAGTGGTTAGCTGGAAAGGCTCAGATTGGAGCTGGCTTCAAACCCCGGTAGAACAATAAACTGCAACTGGCTGCGGCAGGGCGAGTTCACCCTCTCCAGCACTGCGGAGAGCCCTCAGCACAGGGGAGTGAGCACACAACAAAAGCCAGGAGAGCCACCAGGAGGCAGCAGCGCTCTGAAGTGCCTGCCTGGGCTTGGCTGGCTGCCCGCTCAGCTCCCAGCCTGCTGGTCCTGTGGTGGTGATGTCTGCCTGCTGTGGGGGCACCCAGCTCTGGCCCTGCAGCACTGGAGGAAGGCTTTGGGGGAGGGATGGATGGAGGAGGAGGGACAAGCAGCCAGGTGAGTTGTGGGACACAGGGACCCATTTCTATCTGGTGGGATCCTGTCAGGCCCAGGCTGGGCAAGGCAGTGCTGGGGAGAGCCCCATGGCGCACTTGGTAAGAAAGGCCACACTACGGCAGTGTCAGCTCATTAGCGTTCTCCCAGCTCTGCTCTCTCTTCACTGCCATGCGGTTGCATTTTCATACACACCCAGACTGATCCAGTCCCTGGGTCAGGGCCACCTTCCTAGGCTCCCGCAACATGCTAGCCGGACCACAGCAGTCTGGCTCTTCTACATGGCCACATTTGTCCCGCTTGTCACACCCCAGCCGTTTCACTGCCTTGGACAGGAAACAGTGATGCTCTCGCCCTTCCTGAGAGGTTGCAGTTCTCCTGTTTGCGGCACAGCGAAGCAACTGGGGCCCACCAGTGCTCTGGTCTCTGCTCATGCCCCATTCTGCAGCCCCTCCTTCCCCCACCCCCATCTCTCCCCCCCTACTGTTCAGCTGAAATGAGGAAGAGTTCACAGTGAATTGTCCAGGACAGACTGGGCCAGTGGGTTGGGTGTTAACCTGGGTATTGGGGGAATCCAAGCACCTTCCTACGTGACCTTGGACAGTCACTTAGGGCTGGGTTTGTAAAGGTATTTGGGGGTCTAAAAGCTGCAGAGCAGTGCCTAGTTGTGGTCACTGAGAGTTACCTGCTTTGGAAAATGCCACTCGTGGCATCTTCAGTACCTTTGAACCTAGCCTTTCTGTGCCTCAGTTCCCCATGTGTGACACGGGGCTAAGATCGGTGCCCTATCTCACAGCAGTGTGGGAGGATCAATATAGTAAGGACTGTGAGGTCCTCAGAATACTATGGTAATGGGGAGCACAGAAATACCTCAGATAAGTAGGATAATGGGGTCCCAGCAAAAACCCACACACAGCTGCCAACAGGAGGCTCAGGGCAGCAGGGACCAGCCCTGGAGAAACAGGAAGGGTGTGAGCATCAGCAACTACCTTTCTCAGGAGGGAGCTGGGGGAAAACAGGGCTTTCTACAAGGAGGGGATAGGGATTATAACCAGAGGCCAGCAGCTGGAGCCAGGCTCCATGAAGAAGCCAGTGGTGCTAGGGAAGCAGCGCTGGCAGCTTCTCACAGTTGCTGACTGTGCTTGACTCCTCACTACTGAAGTGGGGCTGTGATGTGCCATTTCCCTCCAGAGCCCCCAGCTGCTGCCATGTGACAAGGATGTGCCTAGTGATTGCAGATCAGCATGCACTCCTCTGCAGTCACTCGGGGAGAGGGAGGGAAGCTGCTAAGAGCCCAGGCAGCAGCTTAGAATATTTCCCTCATTGCCCAGGCAAAGAACATTGCATGAAATGGTGAATGCAATGTGCACCCAGTCCCCACTGCAGCCAAACAAGCTGAACTAGCCAGCAGCAGGAGCACATAAGTAACTGGAAGGTCAGATGCCTAGGTTCTAGCCAGACTCTATGACAGAGGATGGGATTATTGTTAAAACACAGAACTGGGACACAGGGCTCCAGGATCCTAGCACCAACTCTGTGACCTTGGACAGTCCCTTGCCTCAGTTTCCCCATCTGTAAAGGCAGTTGTGGGCCTTAGGGCAATTTCCTGTACTATCCTCTAAAGACCTTGTTGTATACAGTTTGTGTATTATTGTGGAACAGGATTTCATGTAACCTCTCTATGGGAGAGATGTCAGACATTGCATCCCCATTCAGTATCCTCAGGGATCCATTGTTTTAAATGACTGCCTTGTGTACGATTTGTGTTCTCCTCCATGGGGGAAGGCTGCCATAGCTCCTCCAGGAACTAACAACAGTTGTGGGGATTAAGGCAAATCATAGAATCATAGAATATCAGGGTTGGAAGGGACCCCAGAAGGTCATCTAGTCCAACTCCCTGCTCGAAGCAGGACCAATTCCCAGTTAAATCATCCCAGCCAGGGCTTTGTCAAGCCTGACCTTAAAAACCTCTAAGGAAGGAGATTCTACCACCTCCCTAGGTAACGCATTCCAGTGTTTCACTACCCTCTTAGTGAAAAAGTTTTTCCTAATATCCAATCTAAACCTCCCCCACTGCAACTTGAACCTCCCCCACTGCAACTTGAGGCAGGTTGTAAAATCAGGCAGGTTGTAAACCCCCCCCCCCCCCAACAAGAGAGGTATCACCTCCTGCAGAGGCTCACAAATACTAATTCAAACTGGAGTCTCCACATACCGGACAAAGAAAGGACTTTTGGATAAATAGCCTGAATTTACACTGACTC
Organism: Lepidochelys olivacea; assembly: GCF_965140295.1. Classification (NCBI taxonomy): domain Eukaryota; kingdom Metazoa; phylum Chordata; order Testudines; family Cheloniidae; genus Lepidochelys; species Lepidochelys olivacea. The sequence continues at coordinate 148,670,931 of NC_140413.1, read as the reverse complement.
AGGATCTTCTTCCTGATCCAGCAAAGGGACAGGCCCTTTGGTCCAAGAGGGGCCTCCAATCCTTGTGGAAGGGTTGACACCTACCAGAGAGTCAGCTCATAAGCTCATAAGTTTTTATTTTTTTAATGTTTTCTCTCTAATGCTTTCACCTTAAGAATGTGCTTCCTTACCAAGAGCTGTTTGGTAATGCACAACTGCTGGCTATTACACTGTTCATAGCCTCTAGAGAGAAAGCAAACTGCAGACACTGGCCTTGTAGGCAGCCTGGATTGCTGGGAATATCACAGTGCAGGCAGGGAACTGTATAGCCTGGGATAACCTGTCAGGAAGGCAAGAGAGACAGGTCTCCACCTGAGAGAGGTGATGGCTGAGAAGCTGGGAGCCTAGAGTGGGGTCCCTTAAATGACCACAGACTTAAATTCCATAATATCTGCAAAACTCCAAGCTCCTCCTGTGGAAGGTGCAAGAGATGGGCTTCACTCTCTCTCATGTTAGACAGGGCCCACATGCTTCTGTTCCTCCCCCCTCAGTACTAAACCCATAGTAAGTCTCCCCCAATTTCCCCCACGTAGCAGGACTAGCAGCCGTAAATCATCCACTTCCAGGCTCAGCCCAGGGGAAATGCCTTGATAAGCCAGCTCCATCACCCGAAGACTAAACCCCAGCTCTGTGTCACACATCCCCCAGGCTGTGAGGGAAGGGGCTGAGTCCCTTGTTAGAGCCCTGCTGGGGAGGCAGGGCTGTGGGGGACTTGGCACGGAGCATGCACCCTGTGGAGAAGGCTCCAGCCAGTGCCTGCCCAGCAGGATACACACTGTGGGCCAAGTGCCCCTTGCACCTTGCTGGAGCCAGGCAGCGGGGAAGATTGTGTTTCAGGGCTAGAATTAGGCTGGAGGATTAAAGGGCAGCAGGAGCAGCTGCTCCCAGGAGCACACAAAATAAATAATTATAGGGACAAAGGGAGCAGGAACCACAACGAAGAAGGAGGAGAGCCCAGCAGGGAGGCAGCACTGGATCAGCTCAAGCTACCACAGGGAGAAGCAGGCAAACACAAGTCTTCCTCTGCTTGGCCCTCAGGTCTTGGCCAGGGAGCTCCTAAGGTGCAGAGTGAACTTCACTGTATGAGCTCAGCAGCCCCTTTATCCCTCAGACTTGAACAGCCTTTTCCAGTGGGGTTCACAGCATCACCAGCACCTAATATTCAAAAATCACACGTCAGGCCCCCCCAAAGTTATGGGACTGCCATAAAAATCAAGAATAAAAAAGATTTAAACAGTGGATTCTTTCTCTTTGCCGTTTGCTTTCTGAGCCTGTAGGTGCCCGTGGGTCATATTTGCCAGATTTTGTCCACAACCTCAAGGGTTAGAAAGACATCTCTTTTAAATGAAAGCTGCCAGTCTCACCTAATCACATGGCTCCAGGAGCTGGAGCTTTAAGAAAAACCACCAGGCAGCAGAGTTAGCAACAGAGTTTGGCGCATGTGGGCTAGTTAGAAAAGGTGCCAGACTGAGCGCCGGAATTACAGCACAGGGACAACCAGCCCCAACAAGGTCCAGAGGTGTTCAGTGCCCCTTTCTCCCATGAGCCCTACGCCTTTCTCTTGAGTCTCGGGGACTCACTGCGAGGAAGGTTTTGGTTGAATGATGCTGGCCTTTGAGGCAGGAGCATCTACATTTTCAAAATATGAAACCACAACACTAAGCAGCTAGTTTAGGTTCACAAAATAGTCATGCAAAAGGCAAAAGTACACTTTATAAAAAGCGTGCTCCTGTTGGTACTGCCAGTTTCCAAGTCAATGACATGTGAACACTGCTGGGAGTGAGCATTCTTCCACAAACTTAATAGGCCGAATGAGCCTGAACACCTGACAACATTCACTGTGAGCAATGGAGCAGCTCCCATGGCGTCTATGCTCAGCTGACTTCTCTTCAGTCCAACACTCTTCAACACTCTAAACTCTCCTTCCCCAGCCCCGTTAGTCTGGTCCTGGTGAGCACCGAGTAGATGATCTGGGCAACGAGACATTTTGAACAAACATTGTGTAGTTAAAGCACAGACGTGTACTGAATGGTGAAAGGAAGAACCAGGACATCATCTGAAAAGACAGGTAATATGTTCAATTTATCCCTGACAAGCCAGGAGGTGGCATACAGGACCCTGCACACCTCTGGGACAGCAGCTTGCCGTAAGAGGGCCCCCGGCCACCAGGATGTACCTGCTCTTGGCTTCCACCCAGCATCCCACAGCCACAGCTTATTTTTAAAATAGTTTATTTCTGGTTTTAAAATATACATCAGTTTGAAAATCTCAGAAAAAACATGTTAGTTGCAGATGAACAGGCTGGACTTGGGACACTGAAAAGTGCCCCCCCCACCCCCCCAGAGCCAGTACTGCCAGACACAAGAAGGAGGGCAAAGGCCTGATGCCCCATGGACGCAGCCTCGGAGCAGGTTGCTCCTTCTCTTTTGGCGGCACAACATTCCCCTCACCATTTCTCTCGTGGGCTCTGCTGCTGCCTGGTCACACTCCAAAGGAAATGGCACCTCAGGACCATGGCCTGGACTGGGTCTATGGGCATTCCTTTGCTTCTAGCCTGATGTGATCAAAGGCAAAAGGGAAATTAGCTTTTGCCTTACAGGGACCAGCACACCAACTGCTTCTACAATCAGGTGGTATTCATCTTGGTCTGAACTGCTCAGGACAGCCAATTGCAGGGCAACCAGGGACCTTTGGGTTGAGGCAGGAGGGGAAGCACCTCTCGCGGAGAAGTGGAGGTGATCGGACCCACCTACACTAACCAGCTCAAGGACTAGACAGCCCAGGCCAGCCCCAGCTAGCCGCCATTGCTCCCAGCATGCACTTGCAGCTCAAAGCTAGGTCATGACACAAGTGAGGCCACCACGCAGCCCAGGAGGCTTGGAGTCAAGCTGTGCTGACCAGGTAGAGTCTGGGCCTAGGAGCCCAATCAAGAGGAGAGGCCCTGTGGCCGGGGCATGAAGATGGGGTGGGAGGAAGCAGCAGCAGCTTGGACCTCAGCAGTGCAAGGAGGCTACAGGAGAGAGAGGAGCTGGGCTGCACTGGGCAGGGCCCTCCCCCACACAGAGGATTAGTACCTTGCAGGTTGAGGAGAGGCTCCCACCATTAGCACCAATTTGCTAGGGCAGCTGCTGAAATACTGAGTCCCAGCCCAGCTCCACACTGAGCTGAGTGGCCAAGAACAAGGCAAGTGCACAGGCAGCTGCTGTGACCAGAGTGCCCAAACCTACCCACACAGAAAGCAGCCACGGGCTGGGCCAAAATACAAGGAGAGGGAACAGCTCCCTTTCACAGGCCCTGCAGCCTCCAGGCTGGAGCTGAGAGCAAAGCTTTGGCCCTGGCTGCCAACAGCTACAAACGCAGGGGCTTAGGGAGGGACATTGCCCCAGGGCAGCATCTTTTGCTGGGTGTTTGAATGGGAGCTTCCTTCCTGCAGAGAGAGGCTGCACCCTCCATACATAGTGAAGCACAGAGCAGCAGCTCGCTCTCACTGAAGGAGGACGCTACAGCTCCAGCTTCGAACCCACCACAGCCAAGGGAAGGGGGTCCCCAGGCCCAAGGGAGCAGCACAGGGACCATGCCAGTGTGCTGGGTTACACCTTCAGGGTGGAGAGGTAAAAATCCAGATAGGCAAGGGCAGGTTAGGAAGCTAGTAACTAGACCCTGGCGCTCTCTCTCACAAATAAAATATCTACACTCCCAACCTCTCCCCTTCCCCACCCCTGGGACGTGGAGCACAAACACTGAAAAGGAAAATCGTACCAACACTGAACACAAGGAAAATCACACACACAACTCCAGCCCCCCCAGTGGGGAGGCCTTGGAAGGGCACCAGAGCCAGCCCGGGACCCAGCCAGAGGAAGGGATGCACGTGCACAGGGGCCTTCCCAAAGGGCCACTGCTGAGCCATGAGGTACCGTGTCTGCATACGGCAGCGATAAGCCCTGCTCCCAAACAGGTCTCCCTCTCTCCCCAGAGCCCTTGCTGGGGCCCTGCCCAGAGGCAGCTTGCTATGGTCTTTCATTTATTGCTCTCCTGGGGTAAAATCCTGCCCTGGAGTCCATATGGCTCTGCTGGAGTAAAAAGACCTGGATGGGAAGCGGGAGCTGGTGGCTCCAAGGGCAGGACCTCACACCAAACCTCTGGGCAGACAATGGATTGGCTGTCAGCTGCTTTGCTCATTTATGCAGGAAGAGAAAAACAAAACATTTTAAAAGCAGAGGCCTGGAAAGGATTAAAATGAGAAGACGACCCAGGTGTGGAGAATCAGCACTAGCCAAACACAAGCCAGGCCAGTGCAACAGCACCCAGAGATGGAGAGACAAACACACAATCCAACCCACAGCATAGAAACCACTGTCATGGGAACGAGGCAGGCCAGCCTCGCTGAGCAACTGCTGGGGGCAGCTATGGCCCAGCCCCATGGCAGAGGGAACTGGGGCTCTCCCAGGGCATTGCCTCTGCATGAGCCACATGTTGGGCCAGGCCCATGAGCTAAGCAGCAGGGATCTGCAGAGGAAGCTTTAAGGGAGAGCCAGCCATGACTGCTGGCTGGTTTCCACAGAGATCAGCAGGGGGGAAACAAAAAATAGCAAAACAACAGTCCCCAACTCAATGCTTCTGACCCACAGCAGGGGGCCAGCCATCAAGGAGCACCCACCCCGCAGGGCAGTCCTCATGTCCCACTCAGCCTGCAGGGGCTCATGGGGATCAGACAAGACCAGAGCAAAGAGTTTCTATTTGTTGGCACCAGCACAAGTGCGCCCAGGGCCATGGGCATTAGCGTGAAAATGAGGGCATGGGCACCAGGGCAAGGTTGTGAGCATGAGTGTGAGGGCAGGCACAGGCCTCAGGTAAGGGCATGGGCACCAGAGTGGGGTTGTAAGATTGTGAGGGCAGGCACCAGATGAGTGGTTAGCACAGGCATGGGCATGCATGCCAGGGCGAGCAAGGCCTCAAGTCTGTGTTCTGGTGTGGTGGGTGCGGAACGCCAGCAAGATCCTGGCGCTTCCGGGTATCAAAACCAGAATAAATATAAGGTGGGAGTGGAGCCTGAAGCCCCCTGGGGCATGTGTGGCGCTGCCCTGTGGCGCTGCTCCCTGCCCAGCCTCAGTTGAGCAGGTTGCCCTGCTCCTGGGCCTGTGTCAGGCTGTCCTTGCGATGGAGATGGTGGACACCCATCCTCTTAGGGCTGCGGTGTGGCCGTCCTGAGGGAGGCTTGCTCCTGCATTCCCCGCTCTCCTCCAGGGCTCCCCCCGGGCTGCTCTCCTTGCTTGGTTTCAGCAGCATTTCCCTTTCCTCAGCTGGGCTCCCAGGTGAGCCCAGGTCCACATAGTCCTTGTGCTTCTCTGGCGGGGGGCTGCTGGGCTCAGTGGTGCCCCCGCCACTGCCCTGGAGCAGCTTCCGGGCTTCATCCTGGGAGAAGTCCATGCCGTAATCGGAGGAGAAATGGCTCCTGCGGGCTCGGGACTCAGTGCTGTCTGTGTCTACGCTTGAGTCCCGGCTCACGGTCCAGCTGCAGCTCTGTGCAGATTCCTCGCCATCCGAGTAGGCCGAGGCCGCCCTGCCCAGCTCCTGCATGGAGCGGCTGAACCGCTTCTGGAGCTCCGGGGCCATGTCACAGCTGAAGGAGGTGCGGCTCACCAGCACCTGCTCCGAAGTGGGCGGCGCCTTGTCCACAAACATCCGCTGCCAGTTGGCCAGGAGGTCCTCCTCCGAGCTGGCGGAGCTGGCAAAGGCGCTGGGGATCTGGGGTGGGCTGCTGAAAGGGCTGCTCTGCGAGGAGCCGTGTGCTCGAGCCGCCTTGGGAGACGGCTGGTAGGAGCAGCTGGAAGCTGAGTGGCGGCCCTCTGAGACAGGGCTGTTAGGGAGCGTCCGGTGCCGGTCACTGCTCTCGTCCTCGCCCTGCACCAGGCTTAGGGAGATGGCCTGCCGTGTGGCATAGGTGCAGTTGGGCAGGGGGCTGTTCTTTGGGATCCTCACTTTGTCCTCAGAGAACTCAATCACCTTACGCCCTGGGTACATGGGGTGGGGAGGGGAGGGCGTGGGATAGGGGCTCAGCTTCTCGAAGGCAGGCACCTCCTCTGGCAGGCTCTCTACACTGCTCTGTGGCTTGCAGCCCCCATTCTGCTGCTTCCCCCCTTCCCCTCTCTCCTTCCCAGGCAGCCCTGGGCTGGGGCAGGCATCCAGCAGAGCTCCACTCATGTCCACGTGCACAAAGACATCCTCAGCTATGGGACAGCTGCCACTGCTGGACTTGGCAGAGTTCAGGACCAGTGACTCGGGCTTCTCCAGGACTCTGGCAATCACTGAGGTGGGCACGATGTCAGATGGGGCCAGGGTATGTGCAGCCTCCTGCCCAGGGCCTGGGGACTCTTGGGTGCTGTGCAGGTGCTTATTGACCATGTCCTGCAGCTCATAGGGAAGCTAAGGAGAAAGAGAGAGGGCATTAAGCCTGAAACAGCCCCTCAGGGCCTCAGCAGAGCCAGGAGAGGCTGGGACAGAGCCACAAGCAGCACTTGGGAGACTGCAATACACTGCCTGCTCCACCCAGCCCTAGCTAACATCCCACACTTGCCTACCCCTAACATACTCACCTGCTCCCCACCACCTGGGCAGGGCCCAGCCACTGACATACATGCTGCCCTCCCCACCCTCAAAACAGGTTTGCCCCACAGGAGGAGTTAGCAGAGCTTTCCCAGCTCTAACTTCTGGCTGCAGGATGCTACTGCTCTCAAAGCACACAGGAGCCTGCCCCAAGCCTGACCAAGGGGCCCCATTCGGGAGAGGGAGCAAGGGAAGCCTGCTCACGGGCCTCAGGCCCATAGCTTATGAGAGTGGAGATGAGGCCTAGCTGGTGGGTGCTAGGCAAAGGGGCTATTGATCAGTGGAAAATCAGTTGGTGATTGCGTAGAAGTGACTGAACAGCCCCCACTGGCAGGATCTACAGCTCCCAGGAAGCGCACAGTAATTACAGCCCCACTGCCTTGGCAGCCTGCCCTAGGATCAGTATCGATGACTGTCCTAGCACTTGCTGGTTCCCCGGCCTGGTCCAGCTGCCTCACTGAGGCTTTAGCAGCTGTGGCAGAGCCTTGGCGACCCCCACACCTCACTGGGGGTTTAGCTTTTGGTTCAGAGCTTTCAACAACGAGAATAGTAACATTCAGGGCATGCCAAATGTTTCACTGCACCCTGGAGGCAGCCTCCTTGAGTCCCGGGTAAACTGGCTGCAGGACTAGGGTGAGCACAGACCTGCCACAGCCAGCCAGGCAAGCAGGTCGATTCCACCCTGCCTGTTAAATACCATGCTGCTCTTTGGCCACACAAGCACCATGGTGAAAGATTAGGGTTGGGCTTTGTGGACCCCCCTCTTGAAACCCCCAGGGCCCCAAGCCATGGCACAGGCTGCTGCAAGAGGGATCCTGGAGTCAGACAAGTGGGCCCAGGGCACACAGATTGGGAATGGTGAGTGCAAGGTAGAAGGTCCTTGCACAGCTGCATTTTGCCTCAGTGGCATCCTAGTGTGGTCGAGCCCTCTGGGGGCAGAATTCAAAGCTCCTGTGAGGGGAGACAGCTGGTAGAGGTGAAGGTTATCCCAGCAGTAACTGATACGGTGACCTCAGGAGCGCTAATTTGAGACATGCTTGGGGGACAACATACCAGTCATGTGCTCACTCACAAAAGACAAGCACCAGGATTGGATGTGCAGGGCGCTGGGAGAGCCCTCTAAGGGAGCCCACGTGACGAAGCTTTATGGAGAGGTGATGAGAATCCTGAGGCTGGGGCCAGATCCCGTTCCAGGGGGAAAAAGAAATACCAATACAAACATGGGCTCCTCCCTCACGCGCAGGGATGGGACATTCCCAGCCTAGTACTGCACTCAAAGCCTTGCCCTCCCTGGTGCCCTTCCTGTCGGCAGATCTGTGAGCTCCCAGGAGTGGTAAGCATACCCGAATCTGGCACAAGTAGCCGCGTCCGTGAGCCAGACCAGCTGCATTCAGGTTCACCTGGCCCCTCAGTAGGCAGGATGAGCCTTGCACGTGGCCAGGTGCGAAGGGGGAGAAGACAAAAGGGTCAGTGAGAGGCCTGCTCCTCTGCCAGCTGCCTTCAGGCACCCGACAGGCTATCGGATTCAAGGCTATTGTGCTGTAGACGACACTCGCTCCCTTGGAAAGGCAGCTCAAGGCTCTTTTTATAACAGCCCCCGACTGAGACGTGAAATGGAGCCAGCCTGAAAGAGGAGCCAGCAGAGACCTTGCACAGAGGGCCGGGAGCTCCTTACACCTTTGACTGATGCTCAGGGGAGCGGGGGTCGGTGGAACACACGGCAGCTCCCCCTACCTGCAGAGGAGAGTGACCAGGTGTGGAGTTATGGGCAGGGAACAGAGCAGCTGTGAGCCCCTCCCACACCCTGCACCAGAGCTGCTACTCACGTCAGCAAACTTGTGGTTCCTGAAGTGGGACTTGTTGCACTTGAGTAGCTGCACTGCGAGGTTACAGTCCTGCCGATATCGCTCCTGCCAAGAGAGCACACGGGGATGGGAGTCATGCTGGCCTCATCTGGTCCCTACACACACACACACACACACACACTGCCAGCAACACATGTAGGCCCCTGCTGCCCGAGCAGACACCTCACTCACATGGGGGAGGGGAGGTCAGCCATCCCACACCAGGGGGCTCCCACCATTCCCCTGGGGAGGCTCCTTCTCAGGCCAGTACCTCTCTCCCACTCGGCTGAGAAGCTCCTCTCCATTCCAGCCCCTCCCTCCAAGTTTACACTGAGTCTGTAACAAGCTTCTCCCCCTCTTGGGCCTGACACCCCTCAAATATCTGAGGGTCCGTACCGTCCCCCACCACAGGGTGCTGTCAGCCAAACTGGAGAGTTCAGTGCCTAAACAGGCCCTCACAGCCCTTCTCTGAACTCCTGCCAGTGTTAACAAAGTGCCCAGAATCAAGTGCAAGACCTCAGGCACTGTGGCACCAAAGCTGCATGGAGGGACCATCCCTCTCCCGGCTCTGGGCTGCTCAGCCTTTAGTTTTGCAGCCCACACTCAGGTGGGCCTTTTTTGCTGCCACTTCACACAGCAAGCCCAGATCTCATTTGCTCTCTGCTCAACTTGTAGGACTCATATCACAAGTCATGCTGCTATTTCCTGCTTCCCCTCTCTATTATTTATCTGTCCTCACTGGTGTCCTCAGCTCCCCACAATTTCAGCCATGGTTAAGACTACAATTATGTCACGGAGGTCACAGAATCTATGATTGCCATTGACCTCCATGACATTTTCTGTCCAGGGGTTGGAGCTCCCAGCCCTGGCGGGTGGGTGCAGCTGCCCAATCTTGGCGGGACCTCTGCGGGCAACCCCCCAGCAGCTGCCCAGACACGGCAGGCAGTTGGGACTCCCCACAGCTACACAGTCACAGCTGCGGCCAGCAGCTGCAGGACCCTACAGCTACCAGCCCCTGGGGCAGGGAGACCGCAGAGCTCTCACGCACCGCAGTAGTGGGGGACCCGAGAGCCCCAGAAGCAGTTGGGTATTGAACCCACCTACCTCTTTTGTCAGGGATATTTTTAGTGAAAGTCGGGACAGGTCACAGGTTGCCGTGAATTTTTGTTTATTTCCCATGACCCGTCCATGACTTTTACTAAAAATATCCGTGACAAAAACTTAGCCTTAGCCATGATGAATGTCAGCCATGTTCTGCTTGCCCCTCCCCATTCATTAGTAAGGAAGTGATAGACCAGACCTTATATTAATCAGCCATGAAACTACCACACATTTCCCCATGTTGAGCAGACAGGCTGTGGACTGGACACTTACATTGAGCTCCTCAAGTTTATTGATGGTAGTTTTGGCATCTAGCAGCTTGTTAGTGAGCTCCACAATCTCCCAGTCCAGGGTCTTCCGGTCCATCTCTGCCTTTTTTATCTGGGGCACAGGAACACAAGATGTAAATTCCACCAGAACAGGCTGGCTTGGCCTCTTACCCCACCTAACCCCCTGCATAACACACAAACACATTCAGCTTGGAAATAAAACCTTCCAGACAGACAGGTAACAGCCCCAGCTTTGCACAGAGGGAGGGTCTCTGATAGCACATAAAGCCAGCCACCTTATGCTGGGCTGCTCAGAATTCTTGCCATGTTTGTTAGTTACTGAAGTGAGGTGAGTTTGATCCTTTGCAGCCCTGTTGCTCTTCCTACCCTTCCTGCAGTGGTAGCATGCAGAGACTGAACTCCCTCTCAGCATTAGAGTCACAAGTGGACTGCACTGGGACTGCGGAAGAAGCTTGCACTGGTGCTTCTCTAGAGATATACAAAGGATTCAGTCCCTGCCAATCCAACACCTTTCACCAGCAGCATAGATCACTGTGTTTGTGACATCCAATCCTCTCCACCAGGGCAACAGGAAGCTGTTGCTCAGAGAAGCATGCGAGTCAATGATAGGTACAGCAGAAGTTGACTCAGCATCAAGAAGGCTCTGCTTTTGCATAAGAGCTCAGGGAAGACTCTGGGGCTTGCCCTGCTGTGAAAGGACCTGTCTGTGCAGTTTCATCTCGGTTAATTCTGTTCCCAAAGGGGAACATTTCCTCACTAGACTCCCCATGGGTTCCTGCTCAGAGGAAACAGACATGAAGGCTAATAGCAGTGGGGGGGCAACAGCTCAGAGCTCCTGATCCAGCTCCTGTACGTGTCCCAAGTCCTCAGGGCCACAGAAGCCCCGGAATCTGCTCTCAGCCTGGGACTAACAGGGCCCACTTGTGGACCAGTAGTGGTAGCAGGGCCCAGTGCGACAGGCAGTGACGCATGCAGGAACAGGGCATTTCCGAAACATGGATTGACTTTTTGGTAACTGCATAAATAATATTAACCCCAAAAGCTCCTAGTGCCAAGGGCGAGAACCGACCCTGCATTCTCTATTATGGACAGGTGACTGATGATGACTAGAACAAGCATCTGTTTACTTACAGTACGGGTGGGCCAAATGGGTTCACAGATGCCCACACCCATAACACAGTATTGCAGCCTGTGGGCATTATGCTTCCTAGCAGGCAATGCTCCATTTGGATCAGAAGCAAATGCTCACATTCGGCTGGAGCACTGCGTGCTAGGACCAGTCGTCTCTGCAGACAGCTGTTTTGTTCAGTAGAGGTGGAGCCTTTGGCTGGATGAGGTTTGGGGCCCCTCAGTTGAGGATGGTACAAGTGGGCCAAGTAATGTGTGACTGACAGTGAAAATGACAGGCTGAGACATGTGAAGAGGAGAAAGAAAAAAACCACACAAACGAAAAGACGCAACTGCAAAAATCCAGTTTTGGCTGAGAGAGGCCTGAGAGGTGAATGCGCCCAGAGTGTGCCAGCAGCAGCATGGGGAGGAGAGAGAGAGGGAGGGAGGGAGAGAAAAGAAACAGCCATGAGCGTTATGAATGCACACAATACACACACACATGCTGGCTCTGCTCCAACAGCCCCAGTCCCCTGGGAGTGATCCCCTGGAGTCTGCAGGGAGCAACACATCCCTGGCACCTTTCAAAGAGGTTGATGCAACATGACAATTACATTGTGGGGAAACCAAGCTCTGGTGCATGATAAAAGTGGGGGCTCAGCAAAGTACCCAGTTCAGGACAACAGGCTAGGCCTGGGAAGGATCATGACCAGAACCTCCCACATGAGCTGCTGTAATGCCTGGCCTGAAAGCCAGGGTCCCTTCCCTCTGTCCCAACACACCAGATTCCCCCACTTCCTCTCCCCAGAGGCTCAGCAGGTCAGTTACCAGGGTATGCAGCTTCTCCTCCAGGTCCTGATTGGTTCTCTGTGAAGCAGTGTAGCTGTTCTGTAACCTAAACAGAGGCACGAATGTCCAAGTGAAAAGGAATCCAGGCCATCAACTCAAGTTCTCTTGATAGCCTGGAATGTGAGAACCGCTCCTCACACAACAGGAAAGACTACTTGCTACAGAGCACACCGACATGTTAACTCTTTGCCCAGATTCTCTCTCTTGGAGGCTGTAATCCCTTCACTTCTCAGGCTAGAGTGGGTCAGTATTTGGACGGGACACCTCCAAGGGAAAAACAGGCTGTTGCAGGAAGTGGTGTGGGCACTCTATAGTACTCAAATGTGGTGGTAGGGAGTGCTGTTCTAACTAAGGTGCTGCCTTTCAGGTAAGACATAAAAAAAGAGAACCCAGCCAACTATAGCCACTGATTTCCCTTTGCATTTGTCAGGGTATTAACCCCCAAGTCCTGGCTAAATTCCAGCTCAGACAATTTCATTCTGCCTTTGTACTATTCAAACCGATAAAGAATTCTCCATTTCCTGCCTTAAACTGCTGAGTAGCATTGCTGTGCTCCTCCCCAGAGGTGGTTGCAATGTGTGCTGAGCTTTATCTGTAACTCTCCTAATCTCCCCATACCACATGCCTCAGGTTAACACAACACAGGCTCAGCCGCCTCTAGACAGCCAAGCGAGTCCCTAGGCAGAGGTACCCTGTCTCCCCACAGCCACATCCTCTCCTCTGGTGTTTGCCATACCTACGGAATTTGTCCTTGAATTTCTCCAGCTCTTCGCGGTTCTGGCCCAGTTCCAGCTCCAGGTAGTCCTGGCCGGACTCCAGTTCCCTCTCCATCGCCTCCATCTTGTTAGTGACATAGGCCAGCCGCCGGCGCAACTCCTCGTTCTCATGCTGCAGCAGCCTGAGGCACACAGAGCAACAATGCACCATTCAGTAAGCGATGGGGGCTGCAGTCCTCAGTGCAGACACCCAGCGTCTAAGCTCACTTCAGGGCCCTGAGAAGCAGAGACCCCATATAGACAATGATGATGCTCCCAGGTGGTTGTGGTGGCACCATCCAAACAGGTGCTAATGGACCCCATCCCCTTTCCAGCTTAGCTGTTGGGGAGCATGCGGGCATTTCACATGCAGACCTCCCCTGTGAACGGAAGTGATTCTTTAGGCTCAGATCTCATCCCTCCTCTCACACCCACAGCGGGACGCCATGAGGAGTCCGATGGTGTCTGAAAGATGGCTGTGTGCATGCACTGCCCCCGGAGGACTCAGTTGTTCATCTGGACTCTCAACTATTGTTCTAAGCCCCAGGACAAGGACTTTGGGAGGAGGCTCTGCAGGTCAAAAATATGGGGCATTGGCCGAGCTGGGGGGAGCAGAACTGGACTAGTGGGGGGACGCTGAAGAGGACAGGAGTGAGATGCATGGACAGAGTTTGGGGGCAGTTGCAGAGCCCCTCCTGCCTTAGGTTGCTGTTGCTCATGCCGTGGGTTTTGTTTTTTTATGAGCAGTCAGGGCCTGTAGCAATAAACTAAACTGACAGGAGGGTCAAATACAGCAAGAGGCATGCGTCTCTGCTCAGCTGAGAAGATGAGAAATTCAAGCCCTTGCTTCCTGGCAACACAGGTTGCTCTCTACTCTTGGAACCAGGGGCAGAGAAGCATAAGCAGCCCTGCTATCCATGACACCAGCTCCCACTCAGGTTGCAGCATTTGGATAAAGTCCACTAGCCAAATGGGCTGCACAGCTTAGGTGTCCCTCCCTGGAAATTGAAACCCACTCAATAATTTATCCCAGCCCATACTGCAGGAGTTGGAGGTGAAAGAGGCATCACAAATCCACAGCCCCAACCAAAGCCCTAACCCTAAACATGCAGTAAAGCAGGAGTCCCTGCAATTGCTGGGCCAGCAAGTGGGGAGCTCGAGCTGCGGAGGGAAGCATGGGCAGCATACGCGTTATGGGGAGATGCTGTGGCAGCCTCAAACAAAGAGACTCACTCCTGCATGTGCGCTTTCACTGTGCTCAACTGTTCAGAAAAACCTAGAAAATACAGCCTCTCTCTAGCTGCGTCAGTTTGTTCTTCACTTGGGATTTTGAAGGGACTGAGATCTTCAGAGCTGCGTCCTGCTAAGATTCTGTCTGTGCAAAAAGTTTTCATTCACAGTCACCAGGGGGAGCTCACACACTACAGTGAGTCACACCAAAATGGTATATTTGTGGCACCTTAGAGACCAACATAAGCTGTAGCTCATGAAAACTTATGCCCATTAAATTTGTTAGTCTCTAAGGTGCCACAAGTGCTCCTCTTCTTTTTACCAAAATGGTAGCGCTTTGAGTTTTTCTCCCTTTGACGGTGAAGAATAGATGTTTAGAATCAGGAGTGTTTGCCCCACCACCTCAAACTGTAACAGCATTCAAGGGACCCTGAGATGGGTCTCCTAAAAGCATCCCATCTGCACAGAGCTCTAAACTGTCCTTTCAGGGAATGCAGAGAACCACGGCAAAACTTGGCAAGTGGGAGCAGAACAGAGAGACACCTGCCCCAGTCTCTCCAAATGGGCCTAGCTTCTCAACAGAAGGGAAACCCACCATGCAGATTCAAAGGAAGCTGGACAATGGGAGGTGGGAATCAGCACACACACAGCTGCAGTGAGATTGGAGCATGAGTAGGGAACAGGACACTTACTTCATCCTTTCTGCATCCGTCAAGGGCTCCTGTGGTGAGAAGAAAACAGCTGTAAGAACCTCTCAAAATAGGTGTCAGATTCAAGCAAGTACCAAAGGGCAAGATTTTGAGAAGTGAACTCCTCCCACCTCCCTGACAGCTCTGGGCAGGCCATGTCGTGCATAGCTAGCACTCTCCATGCACTGCTTCTCAAACTAGTCAATATCAAGAGAGACCACATGGTTTATTTCAGAGTCAGCAGTAGTCTGGGTTAAACCAGAGACCTTCACAGAGAGCCTGCAACTTCCTTCCCCCCGTGCTACAAGTTCAGAGACCCCGCAGTCATCACCCCACAGCTGCTGCCTCAATATTCAGCAGCCCCACAATGTCTGGGTGGTTAGGATGGGAGTCTTGTGGACCTGCATACACAAACCTATGATCCCTTCACTGTGGTGGTAACACCCCTGTAGATAATGAAAGAACTGCTCTAAGTGGCTGAGGAGCTGGGAAGCACCTTTTCCATTTGCTTCACCCAGGTAAGCCCAGATGAGGGTTCCTCTGTGCTCAGCTCAAGCTGGTTACTGGAACCAGGCTCCTGGGTGAACCTGGACACAAAAATAACAGGCAACATGCTAAAGGCCAAGCAGCCCAACAGAAGGGCCTACAGTGCTGAGAGCAAGTCACCTGCGCCTCTCCAGCAGGCACTCCCATAACACCAGAGCTCCGGCACATAGGCAGGGACAAGGGAGTGGGTATGAGCAGCTTAGCCTCCCCACTCTGTGCATTTGATGTGCTAGACCAGGTAACAGAAGCTGCCTCTCAACATGCCTCACTTGTGGCTGGGAGGAGAATTCCATCTCCAGAGCCAGTTCGTGCTAGCAAGGATGGCCCTTTCTGGGAAGAGGAGGCTAACCCTGGAAGCTGGAGGTTTCTCTTTGGAAAGCCCAGGTTGTTTTCAATGACTTGAAACAGCGGCTTTGGGACATACTGGATGGAGCCCTGGAGCCTTTGCTAAGCAAAGCACACAGGTCCCCAAAGATGACACTGCGCTTCAAAAGGTGCATATTAACAGACGTACAAGGTCCGCACATGGGACCCTACCACAGAGATTTCCTTGGAACAGATTCAGTGCTAGCAACAACATGGTATAGAAGCCAGCCCAATCATGACCCTAATGCACAGTGGGGCCATTTCTCGCTCCCAACAACCTAGAGTGCACTGCACTGGCCCCATAGCTCTAGCTGCACTAGACATGCTGTGTCCCCGACACTAAATGCACTGCAGCAGCCTGCACTGTATACAGCATGATACTGTCCCAGTCCCAAGTGCACTTTATTAACTCATACCATACGCAGCATCACCACCCTGCATCTGTCTCACCTCTGAGGACTCCAGCTGATACCAGGCAATCAGGTGCACAAGAATCAGGCCAGGAGACGGGTGATTCCTGTTTAAATGAGTCAATGTCCCAGGAGCCCGCTGGGTGGATGGAAGGGAGGGGTTGGCAGCTCTTCCAGACAAAGACTCTACCTCAATAGACAAGGGACTTCTCACATAAATATGGGTCTGATTTACCAGGGTATCCACCATTAAAGCATTAGGAGGATTCAAAGGCCCGCATAGGGCACTAGACCATCCCGCTGTGTCCAGCTCTGCACACTGGTATCCTGCAGTCTGCTAGGCAGATTCTAAACCTTGGAAGGCAGACAAGCCCCTTCAGTGGGGAAAGAGGCACCAGCTGCTGCTTTTATGGCTAACAACTCCAAGGGGCAGCTGTTCCCTTCTCCCCTTTGAACAGAGGCACTCCACCTGGGTCACAGCTGGGAGCAACACAAACAAGGAGCAGGATCTGCAGCCAAACAGGCCAGCAGGGAGGCTGGAGGTTCAAGAGGCATTAGCACCACATATGTGTGTGGAGCACAGAAGGGCTAGGTCTGGGGAGTCACAAGGGCGATGCTCTGTCCCCTCTGAGGTCTTAGCATTTTGCTCTTGGGCACCCCTAACAGCCAGTTCAGGAGGAGCCTCCCAGTGGGGAACAATGGGGGTTGGTGTAAGGGGGGCTGGGATGAAGACTGTACCCTAAGTGAGCCTCAGAGAGCCCCTCACACCACTTGGGAGGTCAAAGTTGCTTGGCCAGGCCTCCCTGAGGCAAAGGAGGCTCCACATTCCATAGATCAACATCTGAATGGATGAGATGAGAGTTCAGACACAAATGCCCTGCCCCTCACTCCCCACATCAGCGCTAAGGGCACCTCTGGGAGCCGAAGGGGGTGGCCATGGCCTTTTGGAGACCTCTGTCCCCATCCTGGGTGAGGGGCCTGGGCTCCAGGACTCTGGCACCTACCTTGTTTAGTGCTAGGCTGAAGGAAGGGGAGGTTCTAGGTGAGGCAGTGCCCTCCTCCTGGCTCCGGTGTGTCGGAGGGGAGAAGGATGCGCTCTCTAGGTAGCCTGGCTCTGTCATGGGCTTCCGGCCAGGTTTGGTGCCAAGATGCTGAGGCTGCACTTGCCGCAATTGGTGCTTGCTTCGGTCCCTCTCTCTGTCCCTTCCTCCCTCCTGACTGGTTTTCCATGAAGGCAACCGTTGCTGCTGCTGCTCAGAGGACACCCCTGCCAAACCCAGCTCTGCCAGCTGCTGCAGTTCATACTGGCACAGATCCACTACCCGCCTCTCCAGAGAGAGGAACTTCTCCTTGCTGTCCTTCCTCACCAGGATGGGCTTTCTCCTCAGCCTGGGGGCCCTCTCAGCCTCCTCAGGGGGCTTCCTCCGGCAGGAAGCCATTTCCAGACCCTCACGCTTCTTATCTGCCTTTCTCCTGCTCAGGCGGTGGCTCTTCTCAGCTACTCGCTTGGCCCCCTCAGGCTGGCTTTCCTTCTGACCTTCTGGAGTGGAGCCTCTCAGTGGGGAAGGAGAGTCCTGGCCTCCCCCTCCTGCTCTGGCCTCCCCCAGGGATTGCAGGTGGACAGGGCTCAGCACACGGTGGGTGATCTCATCCAGGAACTTGGAGAACTGCAGCTTCTCCTCAGTGACTTTCTCCTGGCGCTTGATGGCATCGGCAGTGCTGCTGCTGCGCTCCAGCGAGCGTCTCTCCCTCGGGCTGAAGCACAGCTGAGGGTCGCTGTACTTGCGCGAGCTGCGGCCATGGGCCAGCGTCTCCACTGAGCGGGACTTGCGCAGGCTCTCGGGGCGCACTTCCAGCATGCCCGTCTGCTTCAGGATCCCTTTGAGAGGCAGATGGGTGGCAGAGACCTGGAACTTCCTGGGAGCTAGGACCTCGGCAGGCTCTTTGAACATGAGGGAGCGTTCCAGGCTCCTGCTCTTGAAGGAGCAGGTCGGCCTCCGGCCTTCGTCTCCAGACACCACAACCGTCTCCACACTGCGGCTCATGAACTTACTGAGACACCCCTGGCTGGGGTGCCGGCAGTGCTTCCCGCTCCGCCTCCCTGCCTTCCCACTGTGCGGCAGCACAGGTGACAGAGTCCGGCTCTTCAGCTTCAGCTCCGCTCGGCACCCTGCTACCTCCTTGTCACTGCTTGACTCCAGGGACCAGGAGGAGGAAAAGTTAAGGTTGCGCACCTCAAACCCATCCACCTGTTTGAGCTGGCCTGCCTCGGCGTAACTAAACCCCGCCTGCTGGCGTAACGGCGCCAGGCCCTTAGCCGCCCGGTTATCCGTTACCTGACTCTGCTCAGCCAAAATCACGCCATCTTGGTCGTCTCGAAGGATGGGCAGATCATGGCGGATCTCGCGGTGCTGCGGCGGTGCCTTGCGGTAAGGCTTCTTGGATGGAGCTGTGCTCGTCATCCTCCCTCCTGCTTGGGTGCGACAACTGGTCACCTGCCAAAAGCAGAAAGGGCAGAGAGAAGAGGGTCACCAGTGCCCCAGCCAGCCCCGAGGGCTTCCCAGCAGCAGGAGATCAAATACCCTATGCTCCCCAGCAGCTTCCCATCCAAAGTGCTGAGAGAGTAGGAGGAGCTGGCAGCCCTGGATCCTGGAACAGCAGCCACGGCAGGGAAGGGGGACAGAGAAGAATTTAGCTGTGTCCTTCTCCCAGCCAGCGCAAACAGAGAGTTGGCACATCCTCCCCCCCCAGCCGCGTGCGCACGCTGACGTACAGCGTGTGTCCAGATTATATATAGTAAACGAGAACAGGCCTCAGAGCAGCATATTGATTGGGCTCTTTAGGAAACGCCTTTTCTAATATGGAAACTGCAAGCCTTACAGGCAGCAGCGACGGTCAGGGCAGGAGCTATTGATCTCGCACTGTCACTGCCAACAGGGGCTACAGTCACTAAATGAGCAGCCAGAGCCAAGAAGTCCTTGGCTTGCACTAGTTAAAGCCAGCTTGTTCCTGGGTGTCTTGAGAGGGACTTTCTTGGGATTTGGGGAGCTGCGACTCAGGGGAGAGAAAACAAATACAAGGCACCATCAAGGCACAAGATGGCAGCTGGGGCGCGTGATGCCACCCAGCCTTCAGGCAAGAGGCTGGATTATGCCATGTTCAGTAGTAGCACTATGAGGAAGGACAGATCAGTCACCACCCACCCCTCCGACCTGTGGCAGGCTCAGACTCCCAAGCTTCAGGAGAAGTGGTGCAGGATCTGAAATGGGGCAGAGACAGCAGAACTACAACGGCTCTCTGTGGACATGGAGGGGGCTTCTGCTTCCAGCCATTCAGAGGCAATTGCAGCAGAGGGCAGCACTCAGGAAAGCTCTTGCTGCCATCCAGGGTTTGCACCATTTCAGTAAGCACAAGACATGAGTGAGGCATGCCACAGGCCACCCAGTAATGAAGGTGCCTGCTGATGTTTCCAATGCCAAAGGCATATCAGTCCTCCCTTCGGGTGCTGGGGTAGGTAACACAGCTACCCCTATGCTCAGAACAGACTCCCTCTTCCCACCCTCATCGGCTGTCCTTCTCCTTGCCTTAGTCTCCCAATGCTGATAATCCAACGCCGCTCTGTGCGCGGGCACCACCCCTTCCCTCAGCACTTGTGTGGCATCTCCAGCTCCCCTGAATTCAGACTAAATTCTCTCCCTTGTGCACAGGAGCTGCTCTACCGGGGCAGAAGCTCTCCCAGCCTGGCTCCTTTCAGAGCATTATTCCCCCTCCCATTGGGGGAGCAGGGACCGTTAATTCAATGGCTCGAAGAACGCTCACAGTGCCCCCCCCAGCCAGAAAACACAGTTCCTAGCCTGCAGCCCCCAGAACACACAGTGCACAACCACTCTCTTCATTTGTACGTCCCCACTAGTGCTCTGTTGTGTCCTGTCTGACACCTAGACTCCCACTCTCTGGGGTAAGGACTGTGCATATTCCTTGCCTGTACAGTGCCTAGCACAATGGAGCCCTGGTCCCTGTTGAGCTTCCTAGCCATTATATAAACAACATTCATCTCCTGTTGTGTCACTCTTTGCTTTGCCAAACACAGAAGTTCCCCTCAGATGCGTGGAATGCCCTCCTTGAACTGATTTGTAAGGCTACTACCCCTTCTTCTATCAAATCCTTGGAGCTCACCTTTGCTGAGATGCCCTGGGAAAGGGCAGGTTGATGGGGACAGATGAGGCAATTTCTAATAGCTCTGAAGAGCAAGTCTAAGGTATAGAATGTGTAGAAACACACACTCTGTATCCCTCTCCCTCACCACCTGGGCATCACTTGTCTTTGCAGAACAGGGGTGGGCAATAATTTCCTCAGGGGGCCCACTCCACACATTTTGGTAAGTCATCAGAGGCCGCATATTTCTACTATATTAATGAAATTTTTAAATTCTACCCCTCCACTGCAGTGCCATGTAATAAAATAATTCGTGCAAAAACTGAGGGTGCAGCAAGAGGTGTGGGGTCTGGAAGTTCCGGGCTAGTGCAACATCTTGGGGTGCAGGGTCTGGGAGGGAGTTTGGGTGCGGGAGCGGGTTTGACCTGGGGCAGGGGTGCGGGAGGGGGCGTGATGTGCAGGCTCTGGCTGGGAGGTGCTTACCACAGGCGGCTCCCAGCCGGCAGCACAACAGGGCTCAGGCAGGCTGCCTGCATGCCGTGGCCCCCACCACTCCCGGAAATGGCCGTCAGGTCTCTGCATGCCCCTTAAGAGGGCAGCGGGTCTCCATGTGCTGCCCACACCCACAAGCACCGCCCCCGCAGCTCCCATTGGCCAGTTTCCAGCCAATGGGAGCTGTGAAGATGATGCTGGGGGTGAGGGCAGCATGCAGAGCTGCCTCCCCCTCTGTTGGGGGCATGCAGAGACATACCAGCAGCAGCCAACTGCTTCCGGGAGCAGGTGGGGCCATGGCAGGCAGACAGCCTGCCTGAGTGCCCCGCTGCGCTGTGGGACTTTTAGCAGCCTGGAGATCGTGAGGACAGAAGTGTTAGATGGGCCTGATCCAGCCCACGGGCCATATTTTGCCCACCCCTGTTCTAGAGCGTAAGCACAGCACCCAGCAGAACGAGCCCCAGTCCTGACTAGAGCCTCTTGGTGCTACTCTGCAAGACAAACACCAACGCTGCTGGGAGGTAACCACTGGGGCCTGTTCCTTCTGCTGCTCATTGCAGGAGCTGAGGCACATCGGCTGGGTGATAAACCTGCCTTGCTGGAAAGGCATTCCTTCTCCTCAGAGAGAGGGGCTAAGTCCTGACTGAATGGCAGCTCATGTTAGCCACGCAGCAGCTAGGTGACCGAGAGGGGTGTTCTTGTTACCTCCTTCCACATCTAGGAAGCATGGACATGTGTTAGTGCAGATGTTACCCCACAGCAATCTTTGTACCCCATGACAGCTGGAGCACTTACCAGCCTGCGCTCAGAGTTGAAGTCTCATGTAGGGGGACACTCACTCAGATGCCCTACAGGTGAGAACACAAAGAATTTAACAACCCCCGCCCAGAGACCACTTGCATGCCCCAGCCCACCCAAACAAATGGGTGCCTGTGCCTGGCTGCAGCACTCCTAATGCTCTGCTCTCATGTGTCTGTGGGGGACCATGTGATAGGGGAGAGAACTGGTCCCCATCTGTGAGCCCCATGGGAACTTCTGCTTCAAGGCTCATACTCAGCAAACAGAGCAGGGACAGCCAGAGGAAGCTGGGCACTCCTTGCTCCCCAGTCCCCAGGCTTTGAGAGCCCTTGTTACTGCCCAGTCACAACCCTGTTTTAAAATAAAGCATATATAAGTTTCTGAAGTGGCAGGCCCTTCTCCCCACACAGCCCAGAACCTCCTTGACAGGTGGGAAGCCCCATGTCCCCTGAGATGCCGCAAAAGCAGTCTAGCAGAATCTACGCTCTGACGCTGAAGGCATGTTTCTAATCCTTTGGAGTGGGTAGAAAACTTCCCAGTGTTACCCTGGTGCGGCACTTTCCCAGAGCCAAAACAATGGCTCTAAAAGCCCACTCCTGCTTCCAGTGATGGCAAAAGCAAGCCACTAGCAGCAATGGGGCCCCTAAGAGCATGACACATTTTCCCATTCACCTCAGTGGGAAGTTAGCACTGAACTCGCACAATGCTGGATTTGGCAATATTAACTATTTCCCTGCTGAGCATTTTAGCAGAAACATTTAGCTAATGCAGGTATCCAGCATTATGGGTTGCATTGGTGGCACCTAACAGATTCTTATTCAGATCAAGAGGGGGTATTGCATACTGGAACGGCTCCATGGCCTCTATATAAGAAAGAAGAGCAAGCTTCTTTTAGAATTCCAATTTAGACACATGAGATGCTGTTCTCTGGCTCCTGGCAACAGTCACCACAGCTCCAAAGCCCTCTCTGTTCTACAGGGGTCTCTGAGGTGATGTGCTCCCAGACAAACACACACAGTAGAAACATAAGGAGACTGACACCCGCCTGCTCTGAAGGCCAGAGCCCAGGTTATGCAACCATCACAACAAAACATATTGAGATACTCTGGTGATAGGAGCCAGACAGTCATTTCCTTGCACCGCCCAAGGCACTACAGAAATTCCATGGGGCCCTCCCTTCCCCATACACCTCTGCTGCAGACCTTTCTCTCTCCATGGCACCCAGCCTGAGGAGGTGGGGACTGGAGCGTTTGTACACATGCAGAGAGAGAGTCATACACAAGGCGAACGGAACAGGCAGGCAGCAGCGACTATGCAGAGCTCTGCTGAAACAAGTTTAAGAGATTCCCCTGGCATTGGCCTGGCCCCAACAAGCTGGCTGGCCCTGTTCCCTACTACAGTGCTGTCCTTGGGCCCCAACTAGTACAGGAAAAACAGCTTCACAATGGCATAGCTACCCCTCCCCAGGGCCCCAGCACAGCTACAAGACAGAGAGAGACAGACCAGCTCAGTACAGCTCATACCTACTCGGCCACAGATAGGAGACTCCAAGCAGGGATGCAAAAAGAAAAGGAGTACTGTGGCACTTTAGAGACTAACCAATTTATTTGAGCATAAGCTTTCGTGAGCTACAGAAGTTCTTGTTAAACCCTGGATTTGTGCTGGAAATGGCCCACCTTGATTATTATACACATTGTAAGGAGAGTGATCACTTTAGATAAGCTATTACCAGCAGGAGAGTAGGGTGGGGGGAGAGAAAACCTTTTGTTGTGATAAACACCCATTTTTTCATGGTTTGTGTGTATAAAAACATCTTCTGTATTTTCCACAGTATGCATCCGATGAAGTGAGCCGTAGCTCACGAAAGCTTATGCTCAAATAAATTGGTTAGTGTCTAAGGTGCCACAAGTACTCCTTTTCTTTTTGAATACAGACTAACACAGCTGTTACTCTGAAACAAGCAGGGATGGGCTCAGAGCAGCTCCTGTTGGGTCAGCTGTGGCACTGACTGCTGGCAGATGACAGCTCCAAATGACTACCACCAGTTTGGCATAGGAAGGCTCCCTCTGGTCTCACCTGGTACAGCTGCTATGAATGGCCTAAGAGAGTCCTTGCTGAGGTCTCCACTGCAGGGATGTTCAGAAGGCTCAAGCTAAAGGTCTGGCCAACTCTCAGCTGGCAATTCCTCAGTCTCACTGTGACTATCCTCCTCCCTTCCCTGGTATCTAGCACCTCTGCCATTCCTCATTCTCACTCCATTTGCCTGACCCCCGGGGTGGGAGGAGGACAACCCCACCTTGAATTCCTAACCCACTCCACAGTCTGAAACAACTTCCAGAGACATTCTCATCATCCCCCAAGTAACTGTCCCTCAAAACAAGGACTCACAGACCCAAAGCGACGTCCCGTCCAAACATCTCCCGGTCCACCTGCCTCCAAGTCAGCTCTCCCCTGGTGGCATCTGGCAGCATCTGAATGGCTTCTGAAACACGAGAAAGGAAACTTGGCGTCAGTCACCTATCAGCATCACATATGGACTCACATGCATGTGCGCCCAAATACAGCCATGCACCAGGGCTGGAGTCTGCAGCTTCAGGAAGCTTCCCCGTGGCAGGATTTCACAGTACAACCGGCTCATTGCCTCCACTGTGTCCTGGAAAGGGAAGGGCTTTCCAATTATCCCCTCATGGAGCAGGGAATTCCAAGGAGACCAGGAACTCCAGTGCCACCAAACAAGGAACAGGATTGCTAAATGGCCGGATGCGTCCCTCAGTACAGCAGTGGCTTTTGGCAGAATGACTCCAGGAACGACAGCAGAGTTGCACCTCCTCCCTTGATTTTATTCCTATACAGTGTGGTGTGTGTAACCGCTCTCACTCTAAGAAGTTAGTAATTGCCACAGCGGCCCTGGGGGAGCAAGTGGACTTTCATAATCCTTCACCAGCAATATGGCTGGGGCCCTGGAGGCATAATATCTAGGTTGTTCCTTTGCGCTCCAAAATCAGAGGGGAGGATTCAGAGGAGCGACTCTGAAACAGGCCTCAGTTCAGAGTGGAATGGAAACGCCAGCTGACACATGGGGCTGTTTGTTCTGAGGGAGGGGAGGATGGACTGCTGAAAGGCATGCAGATAACAGCCAGAATTGGGCACACAGCATGCACTGATTCTGCCCCATACTCACCAAGCTGTCAGCAATCCTATCTCGGGTGCAGCCCTGATACTGCAGCCAAGTGTGTGAGACCCAGAGCATCACAGCTTTGGCCTGAAGCCATAGAAGGAGGTGGCTAAGAGCCAGGTCTCTGGCCACTCTATTAGACTTGTATTGCAATAGGAAACTTAATCTCCCAGTCCCTTTTATCTGTCCTCGCTATCTCTCATCAGCAGGCAACGCTCCTCAAGAATTAAATCCCTCCCCCCTTCTGGGCTGCTGTCTGCAATGATGCTGATCCCATTTCAGAGTCCACTGAGAGATGCAAACATACTGGGAAGGATCATATGGGGCTGTCATTGTTCCAAGACAGTCTCCCAGTGATCAGATTCAGCGGTGGGCATGGTCACCCAACACTCAGAGGGACAGAGGATTTCAGGGTAACAGAGCAATTCATTCTATTTGTACAAACTGCTGGGGAATAGTTCTCATCTCCCTCCCCTCCCCCGCCCACACACAAGGGGGTGGGTGTGCACATCTTCCCCTTTAGGCAGAGGGAGCCCAGGGCTCTGAAAGGAACATACTTTGCTTCCTACCCCAATCATCCTAACTGCCTCCATTCTCCAAGTTCTAATTCACAAGTGATGAGGTCCCCATGCATGGCTTCCAGCATTAACTGCATTTCCACTCCAGGTGCTCCCTTCCTCCTCCCGAACCCATTCCTATCTGCCCAAGTGACACAACATGATGATGCTGTGAAGTATCCCGCAGCTAATGCTTGCTCTGGGCATAGGGAAGTGCTAATTAGCTTCACTGCACAGTCGTCCTCTCCTCAACCAGAAGGATTGTCATGTATGATTTGGGGCCTGGGAAGGGGTAGGAGGAATCAGCATCCTTGCCCTCATCAGGAATGGAATGAGAACAGAGAACCGGAAGAGGAACTGCTCCCTGCATCTACTGCACAGGCTCCACAGAACTGTATTAACTTTCAGAGTAACAGCCGTGTTAGTCTGTATTCGCAAAAAGAAAAGGAGTACTTGTGGCACCTTAGAGACTAACCAATTTATTAGAGCATAAGCTTTCGTGAGTTACAGCTCACTTCCTCAGATGCATATCATGGAAACTGCAGCAGGCTTTATATATACACAGAGAATATGAAACAATACCTACTCCCACCCCACTGTCCTGCTGGTAATAGCTTATCTAAAGTGATCATCAGGTGGGCCATTTCCAGCACAAATCCAGGTTTTCTCACCCTCCACCCCCCCACACAAATTCACTCTCCTGCTGGTAATAGCTCATCCAAACTGACCACTCTTCAAGTTTAAATCCAAGTTAAACCAGAACATCTGGGGGGGGGGGGTAGGAAAAAACAAGAGGAAACAGGCTACCTTGCATAATGACTTAGCCACTCCCAGTCTCTATTTAAGCCTAAATTAATAGTATCCAATTTGCAAATGAATTCCAATTCAGCAGTTTCTCGCTGGAGTCTGGATTTGAAGTTTTTTTGTTTTAAGATAGCGACCTTCATGTCTGTGATTGCGTGACCAGAGAGATTGAAGTGTTCTCCGACTGGTTTATGAATGTTATAATTCTTGACATCTGATTTGTGTCCATTTATTCTTTTACGTAGAGACTGTCCAGTTTGACCAATGTATACGGCAGAGGGGCATTGCTGGCACATGATGGCATATATCACATTGGTGGATGTGCAGGTGAACGAGCCTCTGATAGTGTGGCTGATGTTATTAGGCCCTGTGATGGTGTCCCCTGAATAGATATGTGGGCACAATTGGCAACGGGCTTTGTTGCAAGGGCTGAGAGTTACCAAAAGCAACTACAGCATTTGCTCAAGAAACTTCCTGAAAAAGCACAAGATCAAATCCGCACAGACACACCCCTGGAACCCCGACCTGGGATATTCTATCTACTACCCAAGATCCATAAACCTGGAAATCCTGGGCGCCCCATCATCTCAGGCATTGGCACCCTGACAGCAGGATTGTCTGGCTATGTAGACTCCCTCCTCAGGCCCTACGCTACCAGCACTCCCAGCTACCTTCGAGACACCACTGACTTCCTGAGGAAACTTCAATCCATCGGTGATCTTCCTGATAACACCATCCTGGCCACTATGGATGTAGAAGCCCTCTACACCAACATTCCACACAAAGATGGACTACAAGCCGTCAAGAACACTATCCCCGATACTGTCACAGCTAACCTGGTAGCTGAACTTTGTGACTTTGTCCTTACCCATAACTACTTCACATTTGGGGACAATGTATACCTTCAAATCAGCGGCACTGCTATGGGTACCCGCATGGCCCCACAGTATGCCAACATTTTTATGGCTGATTTAGAACAACGCTTCCTCAGCTCTCGTCCCCTAAAGCCCCTACTCTACTTGCGCTATATTGATGACATCTTCATCATCTGGACCCATGGAAAAGAAGCCCTTGAGGAATTCCACCATGATTTCAACAATTTCCATCCCACCACCAACCTCAGCCTGGTCCAGTCCACACAAGAGATCCACTTCCTGGACACTACAGTGCTAATAAACAATGGTCACATAAACACCACCCTATACCGGAAACCTACTGACCGCTATTCCTACCTGCATGCCTCCAGCTTTCACCCTGACCACACCACACGATCCATCGTCTACAGCCAAGCTCTGCGATACAACCGCATTTGCTCCAACCCCTCAGACAGAGACAAACACCTACAAGATCTCTGTCAAGCTTTCTTACAACTACAATACCCACCTGCAGAAGTAAAGAAACAGATTGATAGAGCCAGAAGAGTTCCCAGAAGTTACCTACTACAGGACAGGCCTAACAAAGAAAATAACAGAACGCCACTAGCCGTCACCTTCAGCCCCCAACTAAAACCCCTCCAACGCATTATTAAGGATCTACAACCTATCCTAAAGGATGACCCAACACTCTCACAAATCTTGGGAGACAGGCCAGTCCTTGCCTACAGACAGCCCCGCAACCTGAAGCAAATACTCACCAACAACCACATACCACACAACAGAACCACTAACCCAGGAACTTATCCTTGCAACAAAGCCCGTTGCCAATTGTGCCCACATATCTATTCAGGGGACACCATCACAGAGCCTAATAACATCAGCCACACTATCAGAGGCTCGTTCACCTGCACATCCACCAATGTGATATGCGCCATCATGTGCCAGCAATGCCCCTCTGCCATATACATTGGTCAAACTGGACAGTCTCTACATAAAAGAATAAATGGACACAAATCAGATGTCAAGAATTATAACATTCATAAACCAGTCGGAGAACAATTCAATCTCTCTGGTCACGCAATCACAGACATGAAGGTTGCTATCTTAAAACAAAAAAACTTCAAATCCAGACTCCAGCGAGAAACTGCTGAATTGGAATTCATTTGCAAATTGGATACTATTAATTTAGGCTTAAATAGAGACTGGGAGTGGCTAAGTCATTATGCAAGGTAGCCTGTTTCCTCTTGTTTTTCCTACCCCCCCCCCCCAGATGTTCTGGTTTAACTTGGATTTAAACTTGAAGAGTGGTCAGTTTGGATGAGCTATTACCAGCAGGAGAGTGAGTTTGTGTGTGTATGGGGGTGGGGGGGGGGAGAATGTGAGAAAACCTGGATTTGTGCAGGAAATAGCCCAACTTGATTGTCATGCACATTGTGTAAAGAGTTGTCACTTTGGATGGGCTATCACCAGCAGGAGAGTGAATTTGTGTGGGGGGGTGGAGGGTGAGAAAACCTGGATTTGTGCTGGAAATGGCCCACCTGATGATCACTTTAGATAAGCTATTACCAGCAGGACAGTGGGGTGGGAGTAGGTATTGTTTCATATTCTCTGTGTATATATAAAGCCTGCTGCAGTTTCCATGATATGCATCTGAGGAAGTGAGCTGTAACTCACGAAAGCTTATGCTCTAATAAATTGGTTAGTCTCTAAGGTGCCACAAGTACTCCTTTTCTTTTTGTATTAACTTTGTGTTTATAGCGCATCTGAGCCATGAGAAGGTCTATCAGCAACGCTCCTGACAATGCAGCTGCCAGCTCCAGTAATAAGAGAACAGTCTTGGCAGTACACTCTAAAGCCCAGCAAATTCAGACGGGGCAGGTAAGAGGGAGGACTGCAAAAGAGTTCCAGAGTCAAGGGGTACTTCCAGGAAATGTTCCCCTCTCTCACACCAAGGGGGCTCCAGCTCAAGCGTCTATGTTGATCACAATCCAGTTTTCTCAAGACAACGCTTCACTAGAGAAGCGTTCCTGAGGCAGCCAGACACCAATGGGCTACGGTACCCCGCAAAGCCCAGAACTCAAGATATACCAATGAAAGCTACCACTGCTGCTCTGTCCCATGCATTTAGTTACTACTGTTAATCCACCAGTTTCACTCTGTTTTGGACTGAATCTTTTATTTGAGTCCAATGAGACGGATCTCGTTACATAACACTCTGGTGTGTAACAGTTTCACTCTACTAAGATCACAGAAAATGAACTCTTTCCCATCTGCAAGAGAGCCAGAAAGTCCCCTCCCCCTGCCTTGCAGATATATCATCATCAGTCATAGACTCTAGCTGCCTCAAGTAGTGGGACTGATGCTCAAGACAATGGAGCAACCAGACAGGTCAGGTAAAAGCTGCTAGAATTTCATCAAGAGATCCTGACCAGGAGACAACATTAGCCTGACTGAGGCTAAAACAATCACCACAGACTGTTCCCCAACAGTCCAGCCATAGCAGGAGAGGGCTGCAGGGTATTAATTACAGGAAGTTTTAGCATCCAAAGAGGAAGGCTCTCTTTGGAAGCTGGCTAATCTCTTCAGTCAACCAGAGAATCCCAGTTAGAATTAGGTTCAAGATTCATTCTGCTACTAAGTAGCTTGTAGCAGGTTAGTTGCTCTCAGCACAGAAACATGCATCCCCCTACTAGGCTGGCTTTGCATATCCTAATGCTCGCAACACAGGTTGGACTAACAATGTTACACTGTCTGTCGCCTCAGAATCAGGATGGAATTCCATGGATTTTCACTCATTCCTTGCTCTTTCATATCAGTAAATCTTGATAGCTAGGTAGACAACATTGCTCCAAGCATGTGACAGGTCACAAGAGCGATCAAAACAAAGGGATCAGACTGGCCACTAAGCAATGAGCCCTACTTAATAGTTAACATTTTTCAAAGTTAATGAGATCAACAGAACCCTCAGATTGAAAGCTTTTGTTGTTGCTGAGTATAAGAAGGATCAGGAACATGAATAGGCTGCCTAGATAATGTGTCCCAGAAGAACCCCTTGTAAAGTTACCAGAATCACACCTCCCTCACAATTCCCCTCATCCCCTCCCACTCAAAACAGATCACAGGTTTTCTTTTTATTTATTTATTAAGTTTTAACAAGTTTTCAAACCCTTGCCATGTAAATATAAGAAACAAAACCATTACAACAGTTGCTTTTGTTTAAAGAAACATTATAGGAATATAGTCATCAGATCTTTCCATTTACCAGGGTGTTACCATATTACAGAGTAAGCATCATTAGTATTCCCCTTCTATAATATGCTGTTTCTAGATCACAGGTTTTCTAATTCAGCTGTAGTCCATTCACTAGGAACACATCCCATTACTTACTGCATTGATCGATCATCAATTTCTACAGTGCCTTATATCCCAAACCCTTTTATAAACTTGAACTGATCATCAGTGCACACTCCCGACATCCATCCACCACTGACAGGCAGCCACCTCTGGAGTGGAATGCAACAGCTGATTAACAGCTGAACAGCAACATTACACAAAAGGTTAAGACAGGAAGCAAAGAATCTGATACCCAACCAAAATGTAGAGATAATGCCAGTGGGGCAAGTTAAAATTTGACCAGGATACCAAAACTAGCATTCCAACTCTCCCTCGCTCTCTTTGTTTAATAAAAGTACTGAAAAATCTTTAATGGTTAGACTCAGCATTAGCTCAGAGAAGAGTGCCATCTACTGAATTATCTGCACCACTCCCTACTGTACAAGGTTTTCACTGAAGATATCCCACCCAAATACTGAACCAGATTAGCTTGGGCTGTGCTCTCTTCAGATCTCACAAGATGGTCTGGCTGCTGGCCAAGTAGTTCTCTGCTCGAGTTCCCAGTTTACATTTGCTTTCCCTCCCCTCACACATATGCCCCTGTTTTTAATCCCCTCCCCCGGAACAAATTTTCTCTTACCTGTGCTATCTTTAAAATGTCTCCTCTGCAGGCAGAGCTAAAGAATCATCGTTAGGCCTCATACTGAGACAGCAACAGCAGCAAGGCAGGGGCACTTCTGTTTTGGCATAAGCCTCTTGAAGGAGATACATCAGAGCATTCCAGTCCCTTGGTGAATAGTTCACAGAAAGCAGATGAGCTGTCAAAAGTTCCAGAGGATAACAGTGATGGCCCTGACAGCATAAAGTGAGTGTTGATCTGAGGCCTAAATCTCTGGGCAAGTGCTGGCAAAACACAGGAGGGAAGTTAGGGAGCCATTGTTCTAAATTCTCTCTCAATGAGCAGTGAGGGAACAGCTGCAGCAAGCAAACTGTTTGGAGAGCGGTGAGAAAGTGTGGGTGAACATTTCTGAAAAAAATCAACAAGCAGGAATCCCCTTTCCCAGTGCTCTGCCAGTTCTTGTGCTGTGTGGGTGGGCATAGGAGGGGAAGAAGAGGGAGAAAGAAGAAATCAGTAAACTGGAGTATGGAATCCAAAATAAGCCACTAAATCAGACAAACCAGGCACAGGTTAAGCTTTGCCTGGTCTTTCCTCGGGCAGCATAACATTCACTAAATCTTGTATAATCCACAGCAATCTAGATCAGCAGCCCCTCTGCTAGTCTCACAGTCTTGGTGCTCTAAGAAACCTAAACTCCCATAACTCACCCCCATAACAATATAGACGACCAACAGGATCACTAAAATAACCCTCTAGCACACAAGTTATCACAGCACTAAAGGATGTTCCATATTCTGGGTCTTTACATATTCACTGTAATACGCTGCCTCAAACATCCCCATCCATGAATGCTCTGCAGCTACAGAGAAGGCACCACAGAACTAGTGTTCTGTGTAGTACGAGAACACATCACCAGCCATCGGCAATATCAGGACGGATAAGCTGGAGTGCTGATGAGAAGCACAGTTGGGAAAGTAACTGAAATACTTCCCTGATGGACTGTATTTTCTAAATGGACAACCTACCCTACATTCTCAACTACTGAGGGACAATCTTTACTGATTGCTATATTTGCATTCCACAACGAACTCTCTGTTTAACTTTTCATGAGTAATGTCCCCAAATACTTGGATGCTAATATCTAAACTGTATTGTTAAATCTAATCTAAACCTTAATTTGGGTTATTGCTGGTTATGCACTATATGTATTTTATGACTTTTAAAAACAAACTTTGTATTTGTGGATAATCTAATGTACAGACACTCATTTCTTAATCTGTGTAGCATATAATTTTTAACATTAGCTTTAATAAAAATTTTAAATCTGTTTTTATCCCCTGGGGCTACTAAAGGAGATTCTTCCCTCCCACATAAAAAATAGCAGCTTGTAGCAATGCCCACCCAAAGTGAACATTACCGATTCCGTGGAAGCCTTAAATCCAATGCTGATGCTGCCAGGTGCTAAGCACTGCATGGCCAAGGCAAAAGCAAATGCCAAGAAACAGACTTGCTCTTAATGGCAGTCAGCTTCATTCCAGAGCTGTGGCACTCCAACGAGCCTGATTTTGGTCATTCACTGGTTAGATACAGTCCTCCGCTTCATACAGAAACCTGGACAGGTTGCACTAATTGGACATGGCCCAGTCTATTGTTGTTGGTTATGGAGGGAATTTTGAAGACTTGATCACGCAGTGTAACACAACCTAGGTACACAAGTGGAATAGTTACAGCTGCTGGGGGACCCATATTTGCCTAGTTCCTGATCTGGTTTTTTTTAAATCTCAACCCTAATAATGTTGCATTTGCTTTTGATGATTGATATTTTAAGTGTTTTGACTTTAACCACCGATTGACAAGTGTTTTGCACTTCAGCAGCATGTCCTACGTGAACATTAACAGATTCATGTTCCCCATTTCCACCCACCAGGAACTATCCCCATTTCACAGGTGGAGAAACTGAGGCACCAAGAATGGAAGTGGCTTCCACAAAGTCACAAGGTGAGTCAACAGCAAAGCTGGGAATGGACTGCAAATATGGTTTCATCCAGTGCTTTTACCTCAAGAAAACACCTCATTTCCATGAAGTTTGGCTTGGAAAAGGGAAGAGCCACAATTGTTTTGGAATTTACTTCAGAAAATTCATTAAAAACTCAGACGTAATGTTGCATTAGTGTAGGGCTTTTTGCAAGTAATACCTACACATACACACACACACCCTGTAGCCAGAAAATACATATTCTAAAGGTAAAGGAGAAAGGGCAAGCATGCATGGTATAAGCACATAACTGAGCTGCAGAGCAACGAATCAGAAATGCTCTGGGATCCCAAACAAGCGAAAATAAAGCATCAACTCTGACCCCCTAGCAGGAGAGGGATCTTTATACCAGGTTTAGTTCTCTCTGCTTCTAGGCTTTCATCCCAGAAAGACTTCTTTTGTTTTAATTACCCTTTCATCAGCAAATGGTCAGAGACATGAAAGGCAGAGGATGGTACAGACCTAGCTGTTGTGTGTAGATTTACAGCTATATCTGTATCTGAACAATTATGTGTATGTCCTTGATGCCATGTAAACTTTACAGCTGCTAAGGTCCATTTCTGGCACAATGGGAATGTCTCCCCCTTTCTCCAGATTCCACGCTGGAGGAAAAAGCACTCTCCAAAAGCAGGTGGGGATAACTAAAATGCAGCCTCACCTTCCTTGAAAGAAAAACTCCAAACACCAGTCAGCTGGAAGTCTTTCATATTGCCTAGGTGACATCCAATCATACTTAAAAGCATTTCTATGGAAACTTTAGCCATCCTCTCTGCTAGCCATCCTAGAAAGCTTGTTAGACTGGGCAATTCCATGGTCTATACAGCACTGAGCACACAGATGGCATACAACCTAGCGTAGCTAAAATCTACAGACTTCTGAGCTGTGTAAGGACAGTGAGATGGGCCTGTCCCCCTCCCAACCAGCCTGGACATCTCTTATGAAAGCTCCGTTCATGTACAGCCAACAATAGCTCTTGATAGGCTGGCACTTTGAGGGGAGATGCTGTCCAATCTTCCAATGGAGTGGGGCTGGTGGCCACTATCACACCACTTGCACCCACACCTCTCTTCAGTCAGGAAGATTTCCCCCTTAACACCCGCGAGGTCTCCACATCGCGGGGTGGCCAAGTGTTCCTCACAGACTTCTATAACACAGTCCACGGCCACTCCTTTCTCTGCTACTAGTGCAGTTCATTGCATGCTGGGACCTACAACTTCAATGCTCTACCTAGATCACAGCAGTCTGACCTACTGAGAGCAGTTGTTTCTACACACCATACATTCAGAATGAGGAGAAAAGAGATTGCTTTATAAAGATACACTCTGAGCTTAGCAGATTCAGAGCACAGGCCAAGGGCTGGAGCAGGCACAGAATTTTCCCCCGGCTTTGTAAGTGGTAGAGCTGTACGGTTATTGTAGCAGGGTGCAGTCCCAGAGCACGTCCCCAGGCAGAGCGGCACTGCAGTCAACCTGCCTCAGTTTCCCTCCTGGGTTTTTCAATGACTCTGCTTTCAGGCCAGTTCAGTTGCTAAAGCAACTCAGCCAGAGGGCAAAGCCACAGACGTTCACCCCTTCCAGAATAATCAAAGTTCAAAAAGAACACGCCAATCTTCCATCTCAGTCCTGAGTCAAGCACACAACTGTCTTCAACTCTTTGCATCCTGGAGTCAACTTCCAGCACTCCTGGCTCTGGTTTGTCCCTTCTTCCTCCCCTTAACAGCAGGGGTTGCTGCACCCCATCCAGTATAGGGGGAGCCCACACCCACCCTTTACCAAGTACTCCTCAGCTCTGGAAACCCTAAATAATGGGGCTGTCTGCTCTCTGTAGCCACAAGCTGCCCTGGCTTCTCCTTCCCAGGGCCTTTTCCTATATTTGCTGCCCCTCCTTCCTGGGCTCAAAGGTCTCCACCTTTGGAACAGGGTGGCCACAGCCTTCCTTCCTGGCACTGTGGCTGGCTTCCCCCAGCCCTTCAGCTTCTCCTTGGGATGAGGCTCTACAGCCCTCCTTCCTAGGTCTATGCTGTAGTAGTCACTGACTCCCTAGTTCACCCTCATCAGGGATCAGGTTCTGCTCCAGGGAGTCTCCCTCCAATTCTCTCCGGAGCCTAGGATCCCTCAAGTGAGCTCAGTGCAGTCGTTTACCGGCTGAGCATTACTGTCATCTGTCTAGGCACTTGGCCCCCGTTCCCAAGCTGTCTGCTGATTCTCCCCCTAACATCTATTCTTAACGTGGCCATGTCTTGGAACAGGGACTGACTGGCCCCAGGCCCCACAAGGGCCAGACCACTCTGTTACAGTTACCTTTTTTGTTAAGGGCCATAGTGTAATAGTGCCTTCATAGAACAAACACTCCGCTGGTCACGTGAGGGCTGAGGACAGGTGGATGTTGCTGTCTTCCTGAGATGCTGCAGAGGGTTGTGTTGGCCAAACCTGTAGAGCAGCTTGTTTGCTTTCATTCCTTCTGCTTAGTGTAGGCACCATGGGCAGGGCCCCAGGGATTCCATGATTCTGAGTTGCAGAATTTGCCGTACAGGGAAGCAACCACAGCAGTCCTACTGGCTACAGGAACACCAGCACTTAGGACAATTAGCAGATTTTATTGCAATCTACTGCCATACTGGGCTCCCTGCTTTCCTCTCCCTACTCCACAAGGGGGAGACCTAGCTATTTATGAGAGCAGTTTGCCACCGGAATAACAAGAAGGAGCTTCCTCAGGCAGTTAGGCTTTGGACCAGAACGCTGAACCTCAAACCCTGCAGATCAGCAGCCCCTAACCCAGTGTGAAAGTTAACCCTGGAAACTGAATTTAAGAACTGGCTGCGTGATCCCTACAACCGGTCTGAACTATGGCTGATGGGAAGGGAAAGGGATAGGGCCCTCTTACCTCCCCCCCCCCACACACACACACTTACTTTTGTCCTTTTCACTCCAAGCCCCCTCCTAACACCTCCTAGCAAGCAGGAGGAGGTGGAGATGGGAACAACATAGTGACCCCAAATCCTACAAGACCCCCTGGTTTTACAGTAACAATCTGTATCCCAAAGCAAACTACCAGTAAGCTGCAAAGCCTGGAAAAATAAATGCACAGTGATTATTCCCTGTTAAAGGATGATAAATGGGGGACTAACTACCCAGATATCTGATGGAAAAGTTGGGGACAACTTGTTTCAGAAGACAGAGGCAGTAAGGAGGCGGCCAGCCATTTTAGACTTGATTCGGACCAACAGAGAGGAAGGAATTGGTTGCCCCTCTGAAGGCTGAAGACAATTTGGGTGAAAATGATCGCAATGATAGATTTCATGATTCTAAGGAGAGGAAGGAGTGAGAGCTACAGAATAAGGACAAAGGACTTCCAAAAAGCAGACTTTAGCAAACTCTAAGGACTGGTAAGTAAAGTCCCACGGGTAGAAGGGAAAAAGGAGTTCACCAAAGCTGGCAGTTTCTCAAAGAGACAATATTAAAGGCATGACAGCAAACTATCCCAATATGAAGGAAAGATAGAAAGAAAAGTCAGAGGACAAAATGATTATATCAGGAGTTCTTTAATGACATAAAAAGAAAAGGAGTACTAGTGGCACCTTACAGACTAACCAATTTATTTGAGCATAAGCTTTCGTGACCTACTTATGCTCAAATAAATTGGTTAGTCTCTAAGTTGCCACTAGTACTCCTTTTCTTTTTGCGAATACAGACTAACACGGCTGCTACTCTGAAACCTTTAATGACCTGAAAATCAAAAAGGAATCCTACAAAAAGTGGAAGCATGGATGAATTGCTAAGGATGAGTACAAAGGATTAGCACAAGCATGTAGGGACAAAATCAAAAAGGCTAAGGCACAAAATCATAGAATCATAGAATATCAGGGTTGGAAGGGACCTCAGGAGGTCATCTAGTCCAACCCCCTGCTCAAAGCAGGACCAATCCCCAATCCCTGCTCAAAGCAGGACCAATCATCCCAGCCAGGGCTTTGTCAAGCCTGACCTTAAAAACTTCTAAGGAAGGAGATTCTACCACCTCCCTAGGTAACGCATTCCAGTGTTTCACCACCCTCCTAGTGAAAAAGTTTTTCCTAATATCCAACCTAAACCTCCCCCACTGCAACTTGAGACCATTACTCCTTGTCCTGTCCTCTTCTACCACTGAGAATAGTCTAGAACCATCCTCTCTGGAACCACCTCTCAGGTAGTTGAAAGCAGCTATCAAATCCCCCCTCATTTTTCTCTTCTGCAGACTAAACAATCCCAGTTCCCTCAGCCTCTCCTCATAAGTCATGTGTTCCAGACCCCTAATCATTTTTGTTGCCCTTCACTGGACTCTCTCCAATTTATCCACATCCTTCTTGTAGTGTGGGGCCCAAAACTGGACATAGTACTCCAGATGAGGCCTCACCAATGTCAAATAGAGGGGGACGATCACGTCCCTCGATCTGCTCGCTATGCCCCTACTTATACATCCCAAAATGCCATTGGCCTTCTTGGCAACAAGGGCACACTGCTGACTCATATCCAGCTTCTCGTCCACTGTCACCCCTAGGTCCTTTTCCGCAGAACTGCTGCCTAGCCATTCGGTCCCTAGTCTGTAGCTGTGCATTGGTTTCTTCCGTCCTAAATGCAGGACCCTGCACTTATCCTTATTGAACCTCATCAGATTTCTTTTGGCCCAATCCTCCAATTTGTCTAGGTCCCTCTGTATCCTATCCCTGCCCTCCAGCGTATCTACCACTCCTCCCAGTTTAGTATCATCCGCAAATTTGCTGAGAGTGCAATGCACACCA
Organism: Lepidochelys olivacea; assembly: GCF_965140295.1. Taxonomy (NCBI): domain Eukaryota; kingdom Metazoa; phylum Chordata; order Testudines; family Cheloniidae; genus Lepidochelys; species Lepidochelys olivacea. Next base: position 148,633,485 of record NC_140413.1, on the reverse strand, counting down.
TCCTCCAGATCATTTTTGAAGATATTGAATAAAACCGGCCCCAGGACCGACCCCTGGGGCACTCTACTTGACACCGGCTGCCAACTAGACATGGAGCCATTGATCACTACCTGTTGAGCCCGACAATCTAGCCAACTTTCTACCCACCTTATAGTGCATTCATCCAGCCCATACTTCTTTAACTTGCTGGCAAGAATACTGTGGGAGACCGTGTCAAAAGCTTTGCTAAAGTCAAGAAACAATACATCCACTGCTTTCCCTTCATCCACAGAACCAGTAATCTCATCATAGAAGGAGATTAGATTAGTCAGGCATGACCTTCCCTTGGTGAATCCATGCTGACTGTTCCTGATCACTTTCCTCTCATGTAAGTGCTTCAGGATTGATTCTTTGAGGACCTGCTCCATGATTTTTCCGGGGACTGAGGTGAGGCTGACTGGCCTGTAGTTCCCAGGATCCTCCTCCTTCCCTTTTTTAAAGATTGGCACTACATTAGCCTTTTTCCAGTCATCTGGGACTTCCCCGTTCGCCACGAGTTTTCAAAGATAATGGTCAATGGCTCTGCAATCACAGCCGCCAATTCCTTTAGCACTCTCGGACGCAACTCATCCAGCCCCGTGGACTTGTGCACGTCCAGCTTTTCTAAATAGTCCCTAACCACCTCTTTCTCCACAGAGGGCTGGCCATCTATTCCCCATGTTGTGATGCCCAGCGCAGCAGTCTGGGAGCTGACCTTGTTAGTGAAGACCGAGGCAAAAAAAGCATTGAGTACATTAGCTTTTTCCACATCCTCTGTCACTAGGTTGCCTCCCTCATTCAGTAAGGGGCCCACACTTTCCTTGGCTTTCTTTTTGTTGCCAACATACCTGAAGAAACCCTTCTTGTTACTCTTGACATCTCTTGCTAGCTGCAGCTCCAGGTGCGATTTGGCCCTCCTGATTTCATTCCTACATGCCTGAGCAATATTTTTATACTCTTCCCTGGTCATATGTCCAACCTTCCACTTCTTGTAAGCTTCTTTTTTATGTTTAAGATCCGCTAGGATTTCACCATTAAGCCAAGCTGGTCGCCTGCCATATTTACTATTCTTTCGACTCATCGGAATGGTTTGTCCATGTAACCTCAACAGGGATTCCTTGAAATACAGCCAGCTCTCCTGGACTCCTTTCCCCTTCATGTTAGCCCCCCAGGGGATCCTACCCATCCGTTCCCTGAGGGAGTTGAAGTCTGCTTTCCTGCAGTCCAGGGTCCGTATCCTGCTGCTTACCTTTCTTCCCTGTGTCAGGATCCTGAACTCAACCAACTCATGGTCACTGCCTCCCAGATTCCCATCCACTTTTGCTTCCCCCACTAATTCTTCCCTGTTTGTGAGCAGCAGGTCAAGAAAAGCTCCCCCCCTAGTTGGCTCCTCTAGCACTTGCACCAGGAAATTGTCCCCTACGCTTTCCAAAAACTTCCTGGATTGTCTATGCACCGCTGTATTGCTCTCCCAGCAGATATCAGGAAAATTAAAGTCACCCGTGAGAACCAGGGCGTGCAATCTAGTAGCTTCTGCGAGCTGCCGGAAGAAAGCCTCATCTACCTCATCCCCCTGGTCCGGTGGTCTATAGCAGACTCCCACCACTACATCACTCTTGTTGCTCACACTTCTAAACTTAATCCAGAGACACTCAGGTTTTTCTGCAGTTTCGTACCGGAGCTCTGAGCAGTCATACTGCTCCCTTACATACAGTGCTACTGCCCCACCTTTTCTGCCCTGCCTGTCCTTCCTGAACAGTTTATAAATGAGTTACACCTAAACAGGGACATAAAAGACAGTAAGAAGAAGTTCTTTAAATAGATTAGGAGAAAGAGAAAAAGATGAAGGAAAACAAATACTCGACTCAGCAGGGCAGGAGAGCTAATTGATTATATCAAGCAGGCTGATGTGTTTAATACCTGTTTTCCTTCAGTTTTCACCAAAATGGTTAATTGTGCCCAGATGCTTAAAAGCAGGGCTTGATGAAATTCACCCGAGAGTACGTAAGGAACTAGCCAAAGCAATCTCAGAACCCAGAACCATTAGCAATTATCTTTGCAAACTCATGGAGGATGGGTGACATCCCAGAGGACTGGAGAAGGGTGCAAACAGTACTTACAGTTAAAAAGGGAACAAAGAGAAGCTGGTGAATTATAGACCAGTCAGCTTACCTTCCATATCTGGAAAGATACTGGAATAAATTAGTAAACAATCAATTTGTAAGCACCTAGAGGGTAACAGAATAGCAGCCATCACAAAAGATTTTTCAAGAACAAAATCATGCCAAACCAATCTAATTTCCTTCTCTAACTGGCCTAGTGGATGTGGGGAAGCTTTAGCTATATCTTGATTTTAGTAAAAGTACTCCTTTTTGTTTTTGCGAATACAGACTAACACGGCTGTTACTCTGAAACCTTGATTTTAGTGAGGCTTTTGACAGTCCCACATGACATTCTCATATGCAAACTAGGGAAATGTCACTGTCATACCAGAAGTCTGTATCTAGTGGGGTCACGCAGGGGTCTCTCCTGGGTCTGGTACTATTGAATATCTTCGTTAATGATTTGGACAATGGAGTGGAGAATATGCTTATAAAATCTGTGGATGACACCAAGCTGGGAGGGGTCTGGATGCACTTTGGAAGACAGGATTGAATTCAAAACGATCTTGACAAATTGGTGAATTGGACTGGAATCAACAAGATGAAATTCAATCAAGACAAGTACAAAGTACTACATTTAGGAAGAAAAAAATCAAATGCACAACTATAAAGTGGGGGAAAACTGGCTAGGCAGTAGCAGTGCTGAAAAGAATCTGGGGATTATAGTGGATCACAAATTGTGTATGAGCCAACAATGGCAAATATTCTGGGATGTGTTAACAGGAGAGTTGTATGTAAGACCCGGGAGGTAATTGTCCAGCTCTACTCAGCACTGTCGAGGCCTCAGCTGAAGTACTATATCCACTTTAAGAAAGATGTAGGTTTAAATTGGAGCAAATCCAGAGGAGAGCTATAGAAATGATAAAATGTTTAGAAAACCTGACGTAGGGAAAGGTTAACAAAATGGGCATGTTTAATCTTGGAAAAACACGACTGAGGGGGGACTGAGAACAGTCTTCAAATATGTTACGGGCTGTTTTAAAGAGGATGGTTATTGATTGTTCTCCAGGTCCACTGAAGATAGGACAAGCAGTAATGGGCTCAGTCTGCAGTGAGGAAAATGTAGGTTAGATAGCAGGAAAATCTTTCTAGCTGCAAAGATAGTTAAGCACAGGAATAGGCTTCCAAAGGAGGCTGTAGAATCCTCATCATTGGAGATTTTTAAAAACAAATTAGAGAAACACCTGTAAGGAATGGTCTAGGTTTACTTGGTCCTGTCTCAACACAGGAGGCTGGATTGGATGTCCTCTTAAGGTCCCTTCCAGATGTTCATGTCTATGATTCTACACAATTCAGCTGTAAACTCATTTATTCATATTTTTTTCCTAATCTCATTCTGCCACAGAGCATTGAGTCTGGTGCAGATTTCAGCACTACTGAACCACAAATCCAGGAGTCTCTAAGGGTATGTCTACACAGCCCGCAGAAGCAAGCCTCCCAGCCTGGGTTGACAGACTTGGGTTAACTGCGCATACGCTAGTGCTCTAAAAAGAGCTGTGTAGACCACCCTTTGAAGTTCCAACTCTGTCTGTACCTCAGACTCTGGAGCCCAACTCATTACCTAGGCTTCTTCTAGGATAAAAAACCTTAACACCCCTGCTTGCGGGGTGCCACATGTAGGGTAGGGTAGAGTGGTGTGCACCTCATTTCCTCTAGTTTGAGATTGCTCCTTTCGTGTCAACGGATGCATCCCTGAACAGTGCTGGTGCTGCATTTGCATCTGGACACAGCAGGATGGCCCGCACAAGTTGAACAGAAACAGGTACCAGCAGCACCTGATCTGAAGACTATGTCAGAGGAAAAGGGAAGCAAGAAAATGAAAACCAAGGCATCCCTAAAATTCTGTTGTTCACTGATCAAGGGTGGAGGCAGGGAGGGTCTTTTGCAGATGGCAGTGGTAATCCTCAAATACAGCAGCTTTGACTTGTGAGGTGGAATTTGGAAGTGCCTGGCCTGGGTTATGATCACAGACTTTGGGCCTGCTGGGAATTCCCACAGGAAGTTTCATTATGTGTAGCATGCATTCCACAGAGGTAGGAAGGACAACTTGCTGTAGAGACTGGAGGCTCACTCAGTACACATCAGAGGGTTTAATGAAGAAAGGAAGTTCTGTGTTCTTTCCACAAGACTTGACCCAAGACTTTGCACCTCCATATTGGCCAGTTCAAATGGAATCAGATTGCTCCCTTGGGCCATGGCAGATGGATCCCCCTGGCCAATAAAGACTTACGGCTGGACAGGGGAGGGTTGTACATGGCAAGGCTACAGAAAACAAGTGCCTTCTCCTGACAGCATGTTGAGCAGTGGGACAGATTATTATATATCTGTGTCCCCCGTCTACAGTCATCACTGAACTTCCAGCGCTGGAGTTATCAGTGACAGAGGCTGGTCTCTTCAGGTGTGTGTGGAAGAGAGTGGCAAGAGCAATTCAACCCAATGCTCATTTTAAATATTTAACTGTATGAAGACTGGATGTGTCCTCAGTGAGAGACTCACAGGAGTGGAAGAAAAACACCAAAACAACTCCAGTGATCACAGACTCTGGAGCCTCTACGTCTCCTGTATGTCTCTCACATACAGTTCGTACAGACTACACCATGATGGCACTAGACACCCAATCATCAACCATTCGGGAAAGAAGCATGCTGGCCACAGGGAATGAACCAACCTTAACTGGCCTTCTTGGTGTAAGTTTCAGAGTAACAGCCATGTTAGCTGTATTCGCAAAAAGAAAAAGGAGTACTTGTGGCACCTTAGAGACTACCCAATTTATTTGAGCATAAGCTTTCGTGAGCTACAGCTCACTTCATCGGATGCATACTGTGGAAAATACAGAAGATGTTCTTATACATACAAACCATGAAAAAATGGGTGTTTACCACTACAAAAGGTTTTCTCTCCCCCCATCCCACTCTCCTGCTGGTAATAGCTTATCTAAAGTGATCATTCTCCTTACAATGTGTATGATACTTAAGGTGGGCCATTTCCAGCACAAATCCAGGTTTTCTCCCCACCACCCCCACAAACCCACTCTCCTGTTGGTAATAGCTTATCTAAAGTGATCACTCTCCTTACAATGTGTATGATAATCAAGGTAGGCCATTTCCAGCACAAATCCAGGGTTTAACAAGAACGTCTGGCGGGGGTGGGGGGTGTAGGAAATAGGCTTGAATAGAGACTGGAAGTGGCTAAGTCATTATGCAAGGTAACCTAAGTTAATTGTATCCAATTTGCAAATGAATTCCAATTCAACAGTCTCTCACTGGAGTCTGGTATTGAAGTTTTCCTGTTGTAATATTGCAACTTTCATGTCTGTAATCGCGTGACCAGAGAGATTGCAATGTTCTCCGACTGGTCTATGAATGATATAATTCTTGACATCTGATTTGTGTCCATTTATTCTTTTATGTAGAGACTGTCCAGTTTGACCAATGTACATGGCAGACAGGCATTGCTGGCACATGATGGCATATATCACATTGGTAGATGTGCAGGTGAACGAGCCTCTGATAGTGTGGCTGATGGTATTAGGCCCTGTGATGGTGTCCCCTGAATAGATATGTGGGCACAGTTGGCAACGGGCTTTGTTGCAAGGATAGGTTCCTGGGTTATTGGTTCTGTTGTGTGGTATGTGGTTGCTGGTGAGTATTCGCTTCAGGTTGGGGGGCTGTCTGTAGGCAAGGACTGGCCTGTCTCCCAAGATTTGTGAGAGTGTTGGGTCATCCTTCAGGATAGGTTGTAGATCCTTAATAACACGTTGGAGGGGTTTTAGTTGGGGGCTGAAGGCGACAGCTAGTGGCGTTCTGTTATTTTCTTTGTTAGGCCTGTCCTGTAGGTGGTGACTTCTGGGAACTCTTCTGGCTCTATCAATCTGTTTCTTCACTTCCGCAGGTGGGTATTGTAGTTGTAAGAATGCTTGATAGAGATCTTGTAGGTGTTTGTCTCTGTCTGAGGGGTTGGAGCAAATGCGGTTCTATCGCAGAGCTTGGCTGTAGACGATGGATCGTGTGGTGTGGTCAGGGTGAAAGCTGGAGGCATGTAGGTAGGAATAGCGGTCAGTAGCTTTCCGGTATAGGGTGGTGTTTATGTGACCATTGTTTATTAGCACTGTAGAGTTTAGGAAGTGGATCTCTTGCGTGGACTGGACCAGGCCGAGGTTGATGGTGGGATGGAAATTGTTGAAATCATGGTGGAATTCCTCAAGGGCTTCTTTTCCATGGGTCCAGATGATGAAGATGTCATCAATATAGCGCAAGTAGAGTAGGGGCGTTAGGGGACGAGAGCTGAGGAAGCGTTGTTCTAAATCAGCCATAAAAATGTTGGCATACTGTGGGGCCATGCGGGTACCCATAGCAGTGCCGCTGATTTGAAGGTATACATTGTCCCCAAATGTAAAATAGTTATGGGTAAGGACAAAGTCACAAAGTTCAGCTACCAGATTAGCCGTGACATTATCGGGGATAGTGTTCTTGATGGCTTGTAGTCCATCTTTGTGTGGAATGTTGCTGTAGAGGACTTCTACATCTATAGTGGCCAGGATGGTGTTATCAGGAAGATCACCGATACATTGTAGTTTCCTCAGGAAGTCAGTGGTGTCTCAAAGGTAGCTGGGAGTGCTGGTAGCGTAGGGCCTGAGGAGGGAGTCTACATAGAGATCTTGTAGGTGTTTGTGTATGTAGACTCCCTCCTCAGCTATTACCAGCAGGAGAGTGAGGTGGGGGGAGAGAAAAACCTTTTGTAGTGGTAAACACCCATTTTTTTCATGGTTTGTATGTATAAGTACATCTTCTGTATTTTCCACAGTATGCATCCGATGAAGTGAGCTGTAGCTCACGAAAGCTTATACTCAAATAAATTGGTTAGTCTCTAAGGTGCCACAAGTACTCCTTTTCTTTTTGGTGTAAGTTAAAACCCACCACACATCCAATCCTTTTGGAGGGAACAAGCACGAGTTATTTTGCTGCAGCTATTAAGGCAATGTTGCTGCTAGGACATGCCCCTGGAGTGACTCCGTTCTGCTCTGCTCTCCCACTGCATTCCTCAGGTTGTTTAACATGGATTTGGCTCCTTCGTTTCCACAAGTAAGGAGAAGCCTGAATGCTGACTGCCATCTGCAAACACAGCCCAGGCTCCACCCCCGCATGCCTGCAGGCCACCAGGTGTGGCCAGAAATGGCACAAGCTACACACCAAACACACCTTTGATGTGGAGCTGAAAGCATGTAGCCACAGGGCACAAAGAGCACGCCGCCTGCTGCCGTGCTGACTCGCTGTGCAGGAATGCGGGCTACAACCACAGGACAAGACAGACAAACACGGTGCATTCCACACCAAAAAGGGAAAGAAAACAAGCAGCTGAGCCCACATGCCCTCTGCATGCCCACATGACCTCCCCACACAGGCCATGCCACCTCCAGAACCTCCACCACGGCCTCAGTCCCAAACCCAATCAACCAACAGGGAGTAGGAGCCCCATGTAGCTGCGAAGCAAGGGAAATAGCATAGGACAAGAGAGTTAATAAAGCAACCCACAGAGAAAGGGGAAGAGACGCTGTCTGGGCTGGGAAGTGACTGAACATCAGAGTTCGTAGAGTAGCAGGGAAGGGAATTTCCCTGTTTTCCTTATATATAAGTCAACAGACAAACCTGTGAGTGAGTCTTGTTAACAGGAGCAGACAGAGCTGAACTCAAGTGCAAAGCCTGAAGCTGAATTCAGGTATGAAACAAGTCAGAAGGGCTGGGCCTTGGGCCTCCCGTAAGAGACACCAATTTCCTTTTTCTAGGGTCCACTTTCACACACATCCTTCCCTGGAGATACAAAACCACTCCCATTCACTCTTACGCACACACACCCTACCCCAACATCCTTTCACACACACTGCCAGCACAAATTGATCTGATCTCAGTTCTACTCAACTCCTCCGTCTCTAGGTAGGCACACGGCCACTTGTATTAACATGAGGAGAACTCAGTCAATACACACAAAGATCTCAGATGTCTGGTAACCTCTGCCTAAGGTGATCACTTCTCACAGAACCCCACCTTGCTGGATAGAGTTACAAACAAGCCCTGGCTCTCTAGCCAGGGAACTGCTTCTCTTGCCCCTCAACTGAAGCCCTGCTCCCATGTTAGGGAGCCATTTCAAAGGGAAAAACAATAAGAATGATCCCCAAGAGGACACGAGTGGCCAGCATCCCCAAGCAGCCCAGGTTTAGCTGACTCTCATATACTCTGCCTTTCTGTTTCTTTTCTTTAAACTCAAAAAGAAGAATCACCAGCCCATTTTGTCTATCAAAGTGTGGGCAGCTATGGAACTTAGTGATCAGTACTCTCACTACCAGGCTGGAGACCTGGGTTGGAATCTCAGCTCTGTCTCGTGCCAAGGGCTCAGCATTTAACAGACAGGAAACACAACCTTCAGGACCAGCATTGTGGTGAGCGTATGCTTCATGTGACACTCTTCAGCAACAGGTTTCAGAGTAGCAGCCGTGTTAATCTGTATTCGGAAAAAGAAAAGGAGTACTTGTGGCACCTTAGAGACTAACAAATTTATTTGAGCATAAGCTTTCGTGAATTACAGCTCACTTCATTGGATGCATTCAGTGGAAAATACAGTGGGGAGATTTATATACATAGAGAACATGAAACAATGCGTGTTACCATACACACTGTAAGGAGAGTGATCACTTAAGATGAGCTAATACCAGCAGGAGAGCGGGGGCGGGCGGGGGGGGACGGACCTTTTGTAGTGATAATCAAGGTGGGCCATTTCCATCAGTTGACAAGAACATCTGAGGAACAGTGGGGGGTGGGGAAATAAACATGGGGAAATAGTTTTACTTTGTGTAATGACCCATCCACTCCCAGTCTCTATTCAAGCTTAAATTAATTGTATCCAGTTTGCAAATTAATTCCAATTCAGCAGTCTCTCGTTGGAGTCTGTTTTTGAAGTTTTTTTGTTGAAGAATTGTCACTTTTAGGTCTCTAATCGAGTGACCAGAGAGATTGAAGTGTTCTCCGACTGGTTTTTGAATGTTGTAATTCTTGACATCTGATTTGTGTCCATTTGTTCTTTTATGTAGAGACTGTCCAGTTTGACCAATGTACATGGCAGAGGGGCATTGCTGGCACATGATGGCATATATCACACTGGCAGATGTGCAGGTGAACGAGCCTCTGATAGTGTGGCTGATGTGATTAGGCCCTATGATGGTGTCCCTGAATAGGCTTGAATAGAGACTGGGAGTGGATGAGTTATTACACAAAGTAAAACTATTTCCCCATGTTTATTTCCCCACCCCCCACTGTTCCTCAGACGTTCTAGTCAACTGCTGGAAATGGCCCACCTTGATTATCACTACAAAAGGTTCCCTGTCTCCCCACCCTTGCTGATAATAGCTCACCTTAAGTGATCACTCTGGTTACAGGTTTCAGAGTAACAGCCGTGTTAGTCTGTATTCCCAAAAAGAAAAGGAGTACTTATGGCACCTTGGAGACTAACCAATTTATTTGAGCATAAGCTTTCGTGAGTTACAGCTCACTTCATTGGATGCATACTGTGGAAACTGCAGAAGACATTATATACACAGAGACCATGAAACAGTACCTCCTCCCACCCCACTCTCCTGCTGGTAATAGCCCATCCAAAGTGACCACTCTCCTTACAATGTGTATGATAATCAAAGTGGGCCATTTCCAGCATAAATCCAAGTTTAACCAGAACGTCTGGGGGGCGGGGAGGTAGGAAAAAACAAGGGGAAATAGGCTACCTTGCATGACGACTTAGCCACTCCCAGTTTCTATATAAGCCTAAATTAATAGTATCCAATTTGCAAATGAATTCCAATTCAGCAGTTTCTCTCTGGAGTCTGGATTTGAAGTTTTTTTGTTGTAAGATAGCGACCTTCATGTCTGTAATTGCGTGACCAGAGAGATTGAAGTGTTCTCCGACTGGTTTATGAATGTTATAATTCTTGACATCTGATTTGTGTCCATTTATTCTTTTACGTAGAGACTGTCCAGTTTGACCAATGTACATGGCAGAGGGGCATTGCTGGCACATGATGGCATATATCACATTGGTGGATGTGAAGGTGAACGAGCCTCTGATAGTGTGGCTGATGGTATTAGGCCCTGTGATGGTGTCCCCTGAATAGATATGTGGGCACAGTTGGCAACGGGCTTTGTTGCAAGGATAGGTTCCTGGGTTATTGGTTCTGTTGTGTGGTATGTGGTTGTTGGTGAGTATTTGCTTCAGGTTGGGGGGCTGTCTGTAGGCAAGGACTGGCCTGTCTCCCAAGATTTGTGAGAGTGTTGGGTCATCCTTCAGGATAGGTTGTAGATCCTTAATAATGCGTTGGAGGGGTTTTATTTGGGGGCTGAAGGTGACGGCTAGTGGCGTTCTGTTATTTTCTTTGTTAGGCCTGTCCTGTAGGTGGTGACTTCTGGGAACTCTTCTGGCTCTATCAATCTGTTTCTTCACTTCCGCAGGTGGGTACTGTAGTTGTAAGAATGCTTGATAGAGATCTTGTAGGTGTTTGTCTCTGTCTGAGGGGCTGGACCAAATGCGGTTGTATCGCAGAGCTTGGCTGTAGACGATGGATCGTGTGGTGTGGTCAGGGTGAAAGCTGGAGGCATGTAGGTAGGAATAGCGGTCAGTAGGTTTCCGGTATAGGGTGGTGTTTATGTGACCATTGTTTATTAGCACTGTAGAGTTTAGGAAGTGGATCTCTTGCATGGACTGGACCAGGCTGAGGTTGATGGTGGGATGGAAATTGTTGAAATCATGGTGGAATTCCTCAAGGGCTTCTTTTTCATGGGTCCAGATGATGAAGATGTCATCAATGTAGCACAAGTAGAGTAGGAGCGTTAGGGGACGAGAGCTGAGGAAGCGTTGTTCTAAATCAGCCATAAAAATGTTGGCATACTGTGGGGCCATGCGGGTACCCATAGCAGTGCCGCTGATCTGAAGGTATACATTGTCCCCAAATGTAAAATAGTTATGGGTAAGGACAAAGTCACAAAGTTCAGCCACCAGGTTAGCCGTGACATTATCGGGGATAGTGTTCTTGACGGCTTGTAGTCCATCTTTGTGTGGAATGTTGGTGTAGAGGGCTTCTACATCCACACAAAAACTTGGATTTGTGCTGGAAATGGCCCACCTTGAATATCATACACATTGTAAACAGAGTGATCACTTTAGATAAGCTATTACCAGCAGGACAGTGGGGTGGGAGGAGGTATTGTTTCATGGTCTCTGTGTATATAATGTCTTCTGCAGTTTCTACAGTATGCATCCGATGAAGTGAGCTGTAGCTCACGAAAGCTTATACTCTGGTTACAGTGTGTATGGTAACACCCATTGTTTCATGTTCTCTATGTATATAAATCTCCCCACTGTATTTTCCACAGTATGCAGCCGATGAAGTGAGCTGTAGCTCACGAAAGCTTATCCTCAAATAAATGTTAGTCTCTAAGGTGCCACAAGTACTCCTTTTCTTTTTTCAGGAATAGGTGGTGTCTCTGCAGCTTCCCCTCTCCCTCCCACAACCCACACATATACTTTGTATGTTTAACACTGTCTCCTGGTACAACCCTCATCCTGCCACTGGTGGGCGGGTAAGGGGGGGAAAGGGGCCCTTTATAATTGTAGTGTTGTAATCTGCCAGCCCGGCCAGGCGGCCTGTTCCCGCCTGCACTGTATTAAATACCTTATAACTGATTACACCCCCATGGGGCATGATTAGCAGTCTCCAGAGAACAAAGTCTACTTTCAGAAGAATAAGAACAGACACGTACTGCTAACTTACTACACAGCTGGGCAGGGGAGCAAACAGTGTGAGCTTAATTTCACTGAAGTGAGCTGTAGCTCACGAAAGCTTATGCTCAAATAATTTGGTTAGTCTCTAAGGTGCCACAACTACTCCTTTTCTTTTTGCAAATACAGACTAACACAGCTGTTACTCTGGAACCACTGATTCCTCTATTATTCCTCTCCCTCCCTCCACTCCCCCCCTCAGAGAGCTACAGACGCTAGCCAGTGTGAGGTTTCCGCCACTGGCTTATTCTCTTCAGAGTTATACTGGAAGATTCAGAAGATACAGTCTCACACAAGCAACCTGCTGCCTGTGGAACAGAGTCCTAATTCTAGGGACAAATAGCCTCAAGGCAAGTTTTTTTGGATTATCATACACACTGTAAGGAGAGTGATCACTTTAAATAAGCTATTACCAACAGGAGAGTGGGTTTGTTTGGGGGGAGTGTTGGGGGGTGGGGGAGGGAGAGAAAACCTGGATTTGTGCTGAAAATGGCCCACCTTGATTATCATACACATTGTAAGGAGAGTGATCACTTTAGATAAGCTATTACCAGCAGGAGAGTGGGGTGGGGGAGAGAAAACCTTTTGTAGTGATAAACACCCATTTTTTCATGATTTGTGTGTATAAAAACAAACATCTTCTGTATTTTCCACAGGATGCATCCGATGAAGTGAGCTGGAGCTCACGAAAGCTCATGCTCAAATAAATTGGTTAGTCTCTAAGGTGCCACAAGTACTCCTTTGCTTTTTAAGGTTAAACTTGTAGCTCCAGTCTGGGTGACGGAGAAGGTAAATCCTTTGCACTGATTTCCAGGGTGGGGGAGGGGTCCATTCCACCAACAGCAGCAGGAGAACCAAGAGAGCTAGAAATATGATCGTACAACCACACCCCTCTCTAGCCACATTATGTACCTGGGGGGTTCTATATAAAGAAGAGTAAAGAATCTGATTTAGTCCGTTGGCTTAACAGCCATCCAGACCTAGACTTTAAGATTCTGTGGCTTAGGGCCACTCTCCCACAGAGATGGATTTTAGGGATCCCGAAAGATGGTAACACCTACCTACCTCTTATATAGCACTTTTCATCTATAGACCTAAAAGCACTTTACAAAAGGAGATCAGTATCACTACTCTCATTTTTACAGATGGGGAAACTAAGGTTCAAGAAGGCAAAATGACTTGTCCAAGGTCAGCCAGCAGGTCAGTGGCAGAGCCAGGAACAGAGCCCAGGTGACCTGAGTACTAGTCCAGTTCTCTATCCACTAGACCACATTGTTTCCCCTGTTCTTGGGTGGCCATAACATAAACAGCCCCCAATATATTTGACACTAATTGACCTCAGTCTCAGGATGCCAAGGGTCAGGTTGACACTGGAGACTGAATACCTTCACCTAAAAAAAGCTAGTGAAATGTAGGGGAACCTTCAGTACTCTGGCAAGGACATGAAGAGCCATGCTCCCCTGCATCCCCAAAACCAATGTATCAGTGCAAACCTAGGTAAGCAAAGATAGTGTGAAGCTGTTCAGCCCTTTTTCTAGACCCCAATGCATCTAGGAGTTGCAGTACCTCACACTGCTCATCTGCAGGCCGCAAGCATGGCCAGGTCAGTTAGGAAATGTCAATAAATGACAGCTGAGTTTAAAAAAAACTAATTGAGAGGAAAACATTCCTACTCCAGAGAGAGGCATCTGTACAGTGGCTCAGTGAAACAGACTGAGAGGCTGTCTGTAAAGCGATGGAATTAGAAAAACTATTTGCTTACTAGCTTCCAGAACCCATCTGTCTTGCCCTTGTCCATGACCCTGGCTTTGCCTGACATGTGCAATGACACAGAGTGGTGTAGTCTGGAGGCACTGGTACATGGCTGTTATGTTTGAAGGATGCAAGGACCTTGCTGAAAAACATTCCACACGGATTCTCAAGCCAAACAACCTACAGAAGGATTTGCTCATGGAGACACTAATCCAGCTACAACTAACATACTAATATCTGTGACATGTGCAGAGTATGTCTGAACATAATGGCTGGTCTCATTTAGACTGTAAAGTCTGAGTATTCTGTGTATTATGGTAACACCTAGAGACACCAATTAACACCACAGCTTCGTTGTGCTAGATGCTGTACCATTAGCGTGGAAACACATTCAGTGTTATGAAACATCTCACTTTTAGGGACTGAAGGGGGAATTCACCATAAATAGTCCTTCTCCCACATGCTAGTCACTAGAAACATACTTAGGTGATTCACTACCACTCTTTCAATACCCAAGACAGAAGGAAAGAAATAGACCCCAATTCTATTTAGGTTCTTATGGTGTATCTATCACTGAGGCATCTTTAGCATTACAGTAGAACTCTTTCTGAAACCTGCAAGGTAGTTGTAAAGCCCTGGGTGGCATCATACAACGTCCAGTTCTGCTGACATTCAGCAATCCCAGAGAAACTGTACCACAGCCAGGCTGCAAAAATAAGCCCCTGAGAGTAGCCTTTATATTCTCTCAGCTCCTCTGTGGCAGGAATGACTGATCCACATTCTGCCTAATAACACAATTGATTGCCTACATTTAGCAGCTAATCTCCCCACTATGCAGGGCAGCCATCAATCAGGTATTCCACCTTAGCTGGTGAGTAGCAAGCACATAGCTACCCTGACAGCCTGAAACACCACCACTTCCCTTTCCCTGCCCTTCTGCCTATCCTGAGCCAACAGCAGGGTGGATTGATTTAAAATCACCAAGTGGAAAGGCTTGTATTAAATCTATTTTAAACCAACTTTTCCATTTGTACCTCAGTTATTTTCTAAAGAAAGGTGCATTCTCATTGACATAACCATTAAAACACAGGTTTCAGAGTAACAGCCGTGTTAGTCTGTATTCGCAAAAAGAAAAGGAGTACTTGTGGCACCTTAGAGACTAACCAATTTATTAGAGCATAAGCTTTCGTGAGCTACAGCTCACTTCACTGATTTACAACTAAATAGAGCCTTCACACAAGATTTGTGTGTACATCTTTTTGCTATCTTGGGGGGTACACTATAATTATATACATATATTGAAGCAATTATATAGCTTCATGTTTTCAGATTCTTATTAATTGTACATTTTTAGTATAATAGAAAATGGCGAATATGTTGCTTATTTATTTACCAGATAATTAACTTTTAGCTCATAACTAGAATTTAATTAATTACACAAAGCAGCATATAAAATTTATTTTTATTAAAAACGAAACAGCCTTAAAGTTTTGGATACATAAACTTCCAATCAAAACATGATTCACATTTACAATTAAATGATTTATTAAACAGAAATATTAATTGTAGTAACTGAATTAAACTAATTATTTCAGGTCAGCCTTTGGAAAACTTTCAAATATGCCTAAGTGAATGTGGCTGGAGCTTATTTTCCTAAGTCTCTTGAAAATGAGAGTCTCCTAAGTTATTTAGATTGTCTTTCAACTTTTAAAACTAGTAGATCTCATCTCCTTTCTATTCATAGACTGGAAGAGAAAGACAAGTTTTCCTGCTTTTTCAACTCCCAGTTGATTTCTCAACTTTGAATGAACTAGTGGAAGTGAAAAAAATATTCTTTCTGGGCTTGCAGAAAAGGCTACTGCTGTCAATAGCTGATTTAGCACTTCAACAAACTCTGGTTGGTTGGTTCCAGATGCTTAGCTAGTGACTTCCATCAGTTCTGTGGTATTACTTTCTTTAAATTGAAAACTGAGCCAGTCAAACCGAAGGTAGGGAGCAGCTGTAAAAATAGGAATATACATAGGCACCGACTCTGTGGGTGCTCTTGGACTGGAGCACCACCAGCAGCCCCCCCTCAACTCCCCCCAGCATTTGCCACCAGCCAGCAGACCCCGCTAATCAGTACCTCCCCCTCCTTCCCAGCATGCAGGAGGCTTTGGGAGAGAGGGGGAGGAGCGAGGGCACAGCGCATTGGGGAACAGGGCGGAACGGGGCAGGAAGGGGTGCAGTGGGGGTGGGGCCTGTGGCAGAGCCAGGGGTCGAGCACCCCCTGGCACATTAGAAAGTCAGCGCCTATGAGAGTATAAGACCACCCATCTGGGCTCAGTGGATGATCCTGATGAGATATAGGATGGTGTCTCCTGAAGTCAGGGGTCAGGTTCCAAAGGCTGCGATGACTTTGCTAGTCTCTTGCATCCAGTAGCACAACTCCTTAATCAAGTTCTTAATATAGTACATGACCTATTGTGCCATATTTATAAAGCTTAACCTCAAAAGTTACTTTTCCCCCCAATTGTTTCTTTATATAGAAAAAACAGCTTTTAACTCAAAGGTTTTGATAGAGGGTCATAGTTTTTTTTATTTAAATATTTTAAGAGATTAGAAGTAGCTTAGGCCTTAACATATTTTGTATTAAATTCAGATTTCATTTTAAACAGGTTTATCTTTGTTTAATTATTTAAATAATAATAAAATGAAAAAAATCTGATTTAAATAAAACATCTGATTTTATTTTTTTTAAAATGCTGATTTTTATCCACCCTGGCTAACAGGTTTCCGATTGAAGAGAAGCACTCCTGCACTCCACTCTCTCCACTACCAGCATTCACCACCAGGGCAGCAGACCCTAATTTAGCCCAGCATGAGCCCTCTGCAAACTGCTAATCCCTGTGCCCAGCTGTTTCTCAAATGCACTGGCATGAGCAAACCATAAACGATTTATGGCGCGTGGCAGGAAGATTCCTGGCTCCCTGCATGGGCGGGGTTTTGGTAGAAGATCATGCTTGGGCTAATGTTTATATTGCAAGTTGTCAGTCTAGCAATAAATCATCTTCTGTACTATACAGTAATAGAGCTCTCCCCACCCAGCTGGCATCCTGACTACACTGAATCCGATTAGAGCCACTTCAGACACACCTGGGAGGCTTTTTTTTTTTTTTTTAGAACAGAAGCACTAACAAGTCAGGGGAAAATTGATACATTTACAAACATAATCTATAAGAATTCTCTAGTCCTGCAGGCTGGGTTTACTTTCAGGAATCAACCCTGCCTGGTGCAAACGACTTCCTCAAATTACATTCCCAACCTGCTGCAAGTACATACATAAACACCTAGTACATACATAAACATCTTCTGCTACTACAGTGCTTTACCAATAATGAAGAGTTACGGCCAAGGAGATCCTTCCAAGCAAAGCTAGTTTTCAGGAACTTGCATAGCTGAACAGAGGACCCCTGGAAAGCTGAGTTATGAATATGGGGACATAAAATATGTTTTTCATATATTAGTTACGCAGACACTTCCTGCTTAGAAAGCTCAAACAGTTTAAAGGGACACTGCCAATTTGAAAACAAAAAAATCACACTTCTCTAATACTGTTGCTCAAAACAGCTCCGATTAAAAATATTTAAAAAAAATAGGACAATGAGATTTAAAACCACAAACCAGCAGGGAGAATCTGGGGCAGCTGAAGCAGCTGCAACTACTTTTAGCCTGTTTCATATCAACAGATTTCGAGTTGACAGCATCCTTTTCATTTTTTAAAGCTTCCCACTTGGCAGGGACACAGCCCTTACTAAGGAACAGCAAGAGCATTTCAGATATTCCTGTTTTAGGAGTATGTGAAAATCACACTGAGCGTGTGCAGCAACACATGCTCAAGCTGCAGATTTGGACCAGGAACCATGGAGCACCTACCAGAAGCTGCACATGCTAAAACAATAAAAAAAATTGTTGTCGTAACTACTGGCCTAGTTTAGGGGGGAGAGCGGGGAGCAAGAGACAGGATATATCTTGCTTTTAGTAAGATTTTTGACACAGTCCCAACATGGCATTCTCATAAGCAAACTACAAAAATGTGGTCTAGATGAAATTACTACAAAGTGAGTGCTTGACCCCCATACTCACAGTAATTATCAAAGATTCACTAGCAAACTGGGGGGGAATGCGTCACCTGGGGTCCTGCGGGGTTTGTCCTGGATCTGGTACTATTCAATATTTTCATTAATGACTTGGATAATGCAATATAAAATATGCTTAAAAAAATCTGCAGATGACACCAAGCTAAGAGGGCTGCAAACTCTTGGGAAGACAGGATTAGACTTCAAATGACCTTGACAAATTGGAGAATTGGTCTGAAATCAACAAGCTGAAATACAATAAAGGTAAGTGAAAAGAACTATATTTAGGAAGGAAAAAATCAAATGCACAAATACTAAATTGGGAATAACTGGCTAGGCAGTAGTACTGCCGAGTTATATTGGATCACAAATTAAATATGAACCAGCAATGTGATGCAGTTGCGAAAAAGGCTAATATTCTAGAGGATGTATAGGACTGGTGCATAAAAGATAATAAGAGTGATGTATATAAGACATGAGAGGTAACTGTCCAACTCTGCTTGGCACTAGTGTCAACTGGAGTACTGTCCCGTTCTGGGCATCTCACTTTAAGAAGATGTGGACAAATTGGAGAGAGTCCAGAGGAGAGCTATAGAAACAAGAAAAGGTTTAGAAAGCCTGACCTATGAGGAAAGATTAACAAAACCGGGCATGTTTAGTCTTCAGAAAAGAGGCGGGGGGGGGGGGAAGAGGAGAGGCAGGGGGGAGACTTGAGAGTAGTCTTCAAATATGTTAAGGGCTGTTATAAAGAGGACAGTGATCAATTGTTCTTCGTGTCCACTGAAGGTAGGACAAGTAGTAATGGGCTTACTCTGAAACAAGGAAGTTTTGGGTTAGATATTAGGAAATGCATTCAAACTATACAGATAGATAAGCACTGGAATTAGGCTTCCAAGGGAAGTTGTAGAATTCCTATCATAGTCTAACCTGTTCTTAAAAGCCTCCATACACCTGTCAGGGATGGTCTAAGTATACTTTGACCTGCCTCAGCGCAGGGCGTTGGACTTGATGACCTCTCGAGGTCCTTTCCAACCCTACACTTCTATGATTCTAGTCTAATTAACTTGGAAAACATTTGATCTTCACTAGAAACAAATGCCACAGAGTCAAGTTTGCCTAAGGTTTTATACAAGTCCAGGTACAATGCCCCAACAGACATAAGCAATTCCCCTTCTCTTCTTTTGACTTTAAAGAAAAGTCAGTAAGTTACATTAATGCCACATAAAGGCTGAGATTTTACATGTACAACAGTTGGAAATTTCACAGTTGTGGTTTCTGCAGCACTGTCAGTCAACCTCATTTCATAGATAAATTATAACAAGACAGAACCTGGCCCAAGACACTGTTCCTGTGCAAACCACAGCTCTAACTGTAAGCAGAGTTAAACACTGGAATGCTGACCCTTGGGCATTTGAAATTGTTATATCAATGCATAGCACTCAGCTGCCTCCTCCATCAGCACAAACCAAGTTCCATACTGTCAATGAAGTGAAGCAGCCACAGATCAGACCTAGTGCAGGAACCCATGGCAGTCAGTCTGAGCCCTGCAGGAAGTCCTACTATCTGACTCTGCATCATTTCACTTCTCAACATTATTCCCTCACGATCACACAGGCAATTGCTCAGAACTAGCTGGGGAAATCACTAGCTGTTTGTTCACTGAACATGGTTACACACAAATGGCTAAATTCTGCCCTAGGATGCATGAATAGTACCCAGTGAAATCCATGGGAGTTGTGTGCACAGATCTCAGGGCTAGAATCCATCCACAGCTCTGGAAATCCTCCAATTTTTCCATGGCCTTTGTAACAGTTCCTGCCACGCTCAGACATACACTGCTACTAAATGCTCTCTTACACACACTTCCCCACCACAGCCACTTACCAGGACCTCTTGCCTTATCTGATAGCCCATCTCTCCTGCCCGATTCAGTCAGCAAGACCACATGAACAAGCAGCACACGACCACCTCTAGGTCCTCGGCACAGATGGAGGTAGATAATGGGACAACGGAAATGCCTTGCAGAACAAGAAGGCTTTAGCTGGCATAAAAGCATACCAGATTTCACTAGAATGTCCTTAGAAGAATTCCATCCCCCAGCCAGCAAGGCTTCCAGCACCTCTCAGACTAAAGTCCACTGTTAGCTTACAACGTGGAGGGGCCAAACTCCACACATTCCTTTTCCTTCTAGCACCAGCTGAAAGAAGCATAGAGTGATGATGTCCCCTAATCACCAAGAATAAGGAGGCCATACCCACAGGTCTAGGGAGGACCCATTCATGGATAAGAGAAAGTTAGCTGCTAGAGGCTGCACTAAATCCCCAAGATTCCCCCCCAAGACCTTCTAAAACCCTCAAATGTTAGGACCAAAAAGAGTGATCTTTAAGGGTCATGATCATAAAGAGGAAGATTTAACAGGCAATGTGACAGGGCAAAGATGTACTGTACCTCTGAGGAACTGCCAGGCTGGATCAGACACGGGGTCCATTTGATTCAGAATATTGCCTCTGACACTGCCAAGTACTAGATGCTTCAGAAGAAGATGCAAGAAAATCATAGTGGGCAGCTATGGAATACCTTCTTCCTCCTCCTTGTAAACCTCAGCATTTAGAGTTGGTTTATGTGCTGAAGCACAAGAGTAATAATTCCATTTAAAATACATACATTATAACAAAAGTAAATCTCTGGACCTTCTCATTCATTTAAATGTCAGATCCATTCTGAATCCTGGTAAACTCTTAGCCCTAATGCTATTATGTGGTAGTGAGTTTCACAGATTAACTATGCATTGTGTGAAAGTATTTTTTAAACCAGTATTAAATATGTTGCCTATCAGCTTCATTGAATTTCATTCCATTTAACTGAAAAATACAGTCAGTCACTTTAACTTCTCATATGGAGCCTTCCAGGACTCAACACCTAGCACTGGACAGGGCCAGGAATACAGAGCTGATGCAAGTGATATGAATAAAGCATTCCAAGTAACTCTTCATTCCCACCCTGGCATTATGGGACTCATACCCCTCTGGGGCTATGCCTTCATAGCAGTTTGGAAAGCCTTAGCAATCCACTAAGCATAACTTCCAGTAAGACACTCCAGAGTGTATCATGTCATTCCAGACACAAGATAGACTGTGAGCTGCTGCTTCTGGGGCATCCCTGTCTGAGCACATTAGCAATAAGAAAGTACATTGACATGCTGGCAAACAAGAGAATAGTTTCCAAGTCTAAACGTGAGGAAGGGGTAGAAAGGAGAGGAGGAAATTTGAGTCATGTGTAAAGACACAGCCATACAAGAGAGCATGTGAACAGTGGAAACAAATGTACAGATCAGAGACGCTAGGGGCTTTCTTAGAATGCCCTCCTCCTTTAAATAGAACAGGGGTGTAACTTAGGCCGTTTTACAGCAATTTCATAACTCCACAGAGCATGCAGGATAGTGGACCACACGAGTTCCTCCTTCATTCTGAGCATCAGGCAAGTCACACCTTAGTTAAATTTATTTATTTGTAGGTATTTCTATGGTGTTCATCTCCGAAGCATCTAAGCACCACACAAGCACTAATGGAGGTGCTCAACCCCCTCAATTCCACCTCACTAGGGAGCAGTATTAACCCTATATGTAGCTGAGAAAAGGAGGCAAAGGGAGGCAGTGTCTTTCACAAGTTCACACGATAAATCTGTGCAGAGCCAAAAACAAAACATAGTTCTCCTGTGTCCCAGGCCAGTGCCCTGACCACAAGATCATCCTTCCTCTCAATCCAGTCTATAAAGATACTTCACCTGAGAAAAGTAACATTCCTCCAATGCAGTTACAAATCTGTCTTGGATAAAACAGCAGACTTTATGCAGAGGTACTGGCTCAGGGAAAGAGGACTGATGATTTCACCTTTGTGGCACTGGCCAAGTTGGCAGAAATCTACATTCACAGCTCTTTGTTGGTCCCTGGATGATATCACTTTGGGAGGGGGTTCAGTTCACTCCCATCCTTAGTGAAGAGGTATCCATAACATATTTGGCACTAACTGAAGCCTAGCAAGTAGTCTGAGTAGAGGCCAAGGATCAAAAGCATGACTGTGACAGACTGAACTGTCCTATTCAGGCATCTTAATTTGTATCTGAAGGGCAGAATCCACAAAACCTTCAAGTGTGGAGATGGGGGCTGGGAGTCACTAACATTAACATATCTGCCCCCTCGTGACAATTCCAGCCTCAGTCCTGCCAACAAGAATACAAGATAAGTCCCCCTTCTTGTGGTGGGCATCCTCCCTTTGCTCCACCCCAACTCCATCTAACAACTGACTGTGCCTGCGGGTCTCCTGCATACAGTACGGCAGAAGCAGCAATGGCAGAGGGAACTGGACCCGTATTTGGCAATTCTCATCACGCATACTACTGACAGTGCTATCCCTCTGCTGCTGAGGAAGCAATATGTGGATTGGCTGTGACCCTGCCCTACAGAATTGTCCCATGCAGCAATGTTTGGAGTGCGGAAACAAATGGAGTCCCCACAACGACTTTAAATGCCCTTTCCCTAAAAATGAGTAAGGCATATTATCAGGATGGGAAGCCCACCTGCTGCTACCCAGGCTGCACCTCCTGATACACAATGCCAATCTCCAGGGCTCTCAGGCACCAAGTTTACTTTGAATGGAAGAGTCTTTGGCCGAGCTTGTGAAGGCCTTACTCAACTCAACAACATTTCTGTTTAGCTGTAATGCAATAACTTTTGAACTCTGAATCTGATCAACTCCAACATTTCAAGGAATGTTCTAGGTATCAATGGCCAGAACCCTATTGATTCTGGAGAAAATCGGAAAACCGAAGGAGGGAAATGGGGGACACATGAAGCCCCAGCCATCTGACTAGCACAGCCACAGCTTCAAGCACCTCTGCAACTGTGTACAGATCAAACTACTGGTTGATAGCACGCATTAAGACACCCTCCCAACAGAGTTTAACATGTTAACACCCTAAATGACATCTCACAGACAGAAAGAAGAATAATGGTGTGGGGGAAAGGGAAATGGGAGTGCCCACAGTGCTCCTGGTTTGGAGAGGAAATTGGGGTCCCTGATATGGGGGAGGGAGAAACGGGGCACACAGAACACAAGGCAGGGAGAGACTGGTGGACCCCAGTATGGGGAGAGGGGAACAGGAACACAGAGCCCCTAGCACAGGGGGCACATGAGAATGAAGTGCACATAGAACCACTGGCATGAGGGGATATTGGGAGATGATGTCACATAACACAGGAGGAAATGGAGGGGAACAAAAAACCCCTGCTGTGGTGGTAAGGAGAAAATGTGGGACACTAACAGGCCAAAGCATGAAGAAGGAGTTAGGGGGCTTTGCAGGGAGTCCCCAAAATAGAGGGGACAGGAAGGCAGACAAGGAGATGTGGGGGCAAAAGGAGGGATGTAAGAAGCCCCCAGTGTGTGTAATAATCTCATCTTGCACAAATTATGAAGCATGTGACCTGCTAGTTAGGGCCACTGGGTAAAGCACAATCATGGTTTTAGTCGATTCCATTTATTCTGCCATTACTGAGCTGATTGTCCTTGCTCCACCCTTAAAAGCACCCATAAGGCAAGGAAGGCCAACTGCCACAATCCTATATTACATGCAGCTCCATATACCGCACACTCTCCAGAGGATACCCACCACCATGCCGAAGTGTGTTGCATCAGTTACCCACCCTGAATACAAGGGGCAGATCCTTGATGAGAAGCACACCCTTCCCAAACTCCAGGGCCCTTTTATACTCTGTGCCAGCTGCCATTTAGGAAGACAGGAAAAAGATAGGTTTCAGAGTAGCAGCCGTGTTAGTCTGTATTCGCAAAAAGAAAAGGAGCACTAGTGGCATCTTAAGAGACTAACCAATTTATCTGAGCATAAGCTTTCGTGAGCTACAGCTCACTTCATCGGATGCATTCAGTGGAAAATACAGTGAGGAGATTTATATACACACAGAACATGAAAAAATGGGTGTTATCATACATACTTCAGGGTTTGAAATCTGCAAAACAAGCAACTAGCAGAGAGCCACAACTACTCAACACAGTATGTAGAAGTCTGCAATGCATCTTTGATACAGAGGCAACAGATCCCAGAAGTAAGATCCCCTCTTGATCACCAAGTGGCTCGGTGATATTAAAGATGAGAGTAGCCACAGGCTGCATTGTGGAACTCTATAGGCCACATTTAGCAACCCCGAGTGTGTTCCCTGTATATTATATGAGCCACATGGCTGCCTATAAGGAGAGCTAAAAGCAGAGAAAGGACTCCTGATGCTGCAGGCTACACCAGTGAGATTAAATGCTGACCTTACACTCTGAATCTGGTACACACAGAACACCGTTTAAGTACAGGTACCCAATACTTTCTGTACAGATTCAGTGACAGGTAGAAACGGAAAGGACGTTTACACTGAAAGTGACTCAAGGGGAAAAGGAGTGAGGAAGGGCAGCACAAGTAAAAAAAAACATAAAATGGAACATCCCATCTTGATCTCCACACATTCCTTACCCCACTGCAGGCAAGCTCAGACATGCACTTGCCTTGGCATTAGAGCATCTAAAACATAGATGCAAAGGATAATTTACTAGAAGGAATTACCTAGCAGATTAGGGAATTACTAAAATTACCCAATTTGAGACATCACAATTATCACAAGAGGCCATGTCTGCACTATGGGTGCTATGGTAGCACAGCTTCAGCTATGCCACTGCAGAGCCGTAGTGTAGAAACTTCCTCCATTGACAGGAGGAGTTTTTCCATCAACCTAGCTGCATCTACACTGGGGGTTTGGGCGGCTCAGCAACAGTGCTCAGGGGTGTGAATTGCTAGGTCAATCCACATTTTAAGATCAGACCAGGGATGAAAGAGATCCTGAGGATTTGTCTGTGCAGCTCCAGCGGGACAGACCTTTTTTTAATTAGGCTGGGATAGCTCCAGCGCTCCCTGGACCCAGTCCACATTGACTCATTTCAGGAGCTATATCCACAGCTACTTCAGCACTGAAAAAGGGGGCTTTAAAGTGCTCATTTCATGAGGCACAAAGACCACTAGTACTGCCCTGGTTCAAGTTAAGCTATTCTGCCTAGTGGCTAATCTTGAATTCTACCCAGAAACTCCCAATCTCTCTTATTAGTACCCTGCAGTTACCATTTCTCCATCTACCATCTCACCTTGGGCCCGCTTTACATAACATGGACCTAATATGACAAGGAGGATGCCCTAGCGTGGAGGACCTACAGATGGACCATTTGCTAGGTATGCGACTCACACATTTGCACTCTGGGATTTCAGGATTGAAAAGCAGAGTGTGCTCTGATGTAGCATCACCTCTTTCCTGGCTTCCTTACCTGCTCTCTGCTGTTTGTATCCAAGGGATTCACTTCCTCCTCCTCTGCAGACGCTTTTCATCAGTTCTGTCTCTGGACTGATTCTGATTCTGCAAAATACAGATCTGCAGCTTTGAGAAGCCCTGTCAGGCAAGAAGCAGTCTCATTTTGCGGGGCTGTCTTTTCAGTGGACTCACTCCAGCTGGCCTCTCTCAGACCTGGTCCATTCCCAGCTCAGAGAAACTCACAGCTCACTCGCTCACCCTTTTGCCTATTAATGCAATTTCAGTTGGAAATATTTTTTTCCTCTTCCGTTTACAAATCCCGGTGCCAGTGCTCAACCTTTCACTTCTTTCCTACTCCGTTGTCTCCCACTCACACTCTAGACCAGATCCAGATGTGGTTCAGTATCATCTGCTCAGCTCTGCTGTTCTCTAAACTTTCCTTTTTCTTGCGATCTGTTCAGATTCACTAACTTTCTTCCAGAAAGTCTCTTGGATGCTGCCTGGTGCCAGGGAGGGTCTCTAGTTGGTAAATGATCCTCTCTCCTCCCCGACCTTCTGCTTTGCCACAGAAACAGTGTTGTTCCCTCTCCCCTACTCTGACTTCTTCAACACAGATAACACAAACTGTCTCAAATTTGCTTCACTTCATTTCCAATTCCAAAGCCCTCTTGTTGTGGCTATCACGGTCTCTCCCCAAAATACACATCGCTCCCCATGTTTCACTCCATAAGGATCTGGTTCCATTCAAACTTAGTTTAGACCTCTCTGGCCCACAAGCAGACCCAGTTCAGTTCTGGGATCAGTCTTCCTCCATTTCCAGACTCAACTGGGTTTAAACTGGCTCAGTTCCACTCTCTTCCCCTCCAGGACTCAGTTCCTGACCCATACACCTCTTCTGTCCCCAATTCAGTACTGGCCTGTACTGGCCCCTGCAGCCCAGCGGTGATTGTCTGGCTCTGATAGTTTTCCTCCCTGGGCTCACGTCTCCCAGTTCTGTTCTGACCGGGTTGGGCCCAACTCCCCCAACACCAATGTGACTTTACATCTAGTTCTGCCCGTTTCCCTCCCCTTTAGCCCGAGGGCGACAAGCTGGGGGCAGAGCCGAACTCCTCCCTTTCTCGCGAGTCCCGGTTCGGATCTGACCCGGATGGGGCGCTCTTGGCGCTGGCGGAGCTCTGACCTGGCCAGGCTGGGCCCTATCCCAGACCGGCTCTGACCCAGCTGGGACCCGGGCGCTCGAAGCCAGGTACGGTGCCGGCCCGGTTGGGCCCCCTTCCCGCCCCGGACTCGGTTCTGACCTGGCTGGGCTCCCTCAACCCCCCAGGGTCCCGGACTGGCTCGGAACCAGTCAGGCTCCGCTCCTCCCGGACTCCCGGGGACTTTACAGCCGGTTCTGACCCGGTTCGGTTCTGTCTCGGGCCCGCCCCAAACTTTGCCCCCGCTCGGCCCGGCCCCGCGCGCTCCGCTTAGGCCACCATTTTGCTGCGGGGTTCGCTGGGTAATCCGGCGGAATCCCCACGCAGCGGCGTAGGTGCGTCATCGAGGGGGGAGGGGTCACGCACGGCGGAGGAAGAGAGGCGCGTGGTAGATCACCATGGCAACGGGAGGGGGCAGAGCCTGCGCGCTCCTCGTCGGGCGAGTCCCGAGCTGAGACTCGCGGCGGCGGCGGCGGCGGCGGGTTGCTGTGTAGACGCCCCCTGAAGTGCAGCTCGGCACAGGACTGCGCCGGTGTGGGCAGCGCAGAAGCGTCCGCTGCCCACGGGCTGGTGACACCGGAGTCACCGCGTAACGGGGGGCTGCCGGGGCTGCCCCATGGAGACAAGCCCTGGCCGGGAGCAGCTCACCGAGCTGGGCTGTCCCGCGTTCACAAGCATCTGCCAGGTGTCAGGGACCCGGCCCCGGGGAGGGGAGAGGAGGTGGTCACGGGCGAGGCGATAGCTTTTATTGGGCCAGCTTCTGCGGGTGAGCGAGCTAGGGCCGGCCCACCACGTTTTGGCACCTGAGGCGGGGAGTTCAAATGACGCCCACCCCCCACCCCAGGCGGGCGCCTCAGTTTGCCTCCTGGTAAGGCCAGCCCTGGAGAGAGCCACGCTCTGTAACCCCCTGTTTGTCCTATGACTGCAGGGGGGTTAAGGGGCCGCTCTGCCTTGAATGGTCCCTTACAACATGTGCGAACTACTTAGGCTAAACTATCTCTTCCGCCTTCCAGTTCGCTGTGACGCTGGGAGGCTCGTCTCACTCCCCACCGGCAGCTGGTCTCCTGAAAGGTCTTACCACCTTGTCTCTCTAACATCCTGGGGCTAACACAGCCACAACTACACAGCATCCGGGACACTGGGGCGCGGCCAGGCTGCTCCACCTCCTCTAATTGGCTTCCCCACCCTGGATGAGGGGCAGTTCAGAGCACGTGTTTGCTCAGAGTCCCTCCCCAGACTTCCACCTCCACCGCCCTGTGACTACCTTAACCCTGCCCTGGAGGCCCTGCTTCCTGGTAGGGGAGGGGAATTCAGCGTCACTAAAACAACCTGAAGGAGGCGGTTCCTTTCTGCTTTGGCCCCTTGGCCTTTTCCCATCTCAGAGATGGGGCTCACATTAGGGATGCTGCGGGGGTCCATAAATCAATTGAATGGGAGGCCATGACACAGAGATATGATTCTGCTACAGTAGGGTTGTAGTCCTGGATGGTATCACAAGCAGAATCTAAGGCACTGAAGCTATGACTCGCATGTACATGCAGGTTTCAGAGTAACAGCCGTGTTAGTCTGTATTCGCAAAATGATGAAGTGAGCTGTAGCTCACGAAAGCTTATGCTCAAATAAATTGGTGAGTCTCTAAGGTGCCACAAGTACTCCTTTTCTTTCTATGTACATGCAGGAGTCTTTTCCTTGCTGAATGCAGGGCACTCTGGCCTGCATCGCAAGAACAAGAAGCAATTCTGCCTCAGATATTTCCCAACGGTGTCACTTTGGCAGATGCCTGGGCCGAGAGCATCTTACCCTTGTTATGTTTCAGAGTAACAGCCGTGTTAGTCTGTATTCGCAAAAAGAAAAGGAGTACTTGTGGCACCTTAGAGACTAACCAATTTATTAGAGCATAAGCTTTCGTGAGCTACTTTTTACCCTTGTTATGTAACTAATTCCCAACAAAAATCCTGTCTCCCCTCCCCAGAAGGCTGCACGTCAGACTTAGTCCTGGGGCACATCATAGTCTGTTGCTATGTTATAATGCTATAAACAGAGGATTCTAACCTGTATGTGGGACCAAGTGGGGAGGGAAAGAGATAGGTGGAGAGTGGAAAAATCCACTTAACAACAGCTGTAGGAGAACTGTGGTCTCCTAAAAGTGCAGAGGAGAATGGATAGAGGCAGACAGAATGTGAGCAAGGCCTGTTAAAACTGTGGGACTACCACCAGTAACCCTCACTCCTCACCTGCAACCCCCTGCTATTCTAGTCCTCCCCCACACCCTCAAGCTCTCTGAATCCTGACCTGAAGCTATTTCAATTTTAGACCAGATAGAATTCTGCCCATTGTCCCTCACTCCTGTACAGCAGCCCTTCCCACCCCTGTTATTTTTCAGTCCTGAGCATCTCCTGAGCAGGGCAAATGGACTGAGCCAAACTGAGATGAGATTTTTTAAGTTGGAAAAAGCCCTCCGGGTATTTGGATGAGACCTCTAAACTTACTTCCTCTGTGACCCTGCCAGGTCCACATCCAAGTGGTGAAAGGCTGGCATATTAGCTCACAGTGCTGCTGAACCCTCAGACAGATCTCTTCTCTCACAGCTGAAGACAGGGATTCGGCAGAGTTCTGCTTCCATGACCTTGAGATTGTTGTGCTTGGGGAGAAGCTAGAACGTCTGAACCACACCCGGTGTGTGCCTGCTGCCCTGGGCCATGCGTCAGCCAGGGATATTTCAAGAAAGCCTTCAATACTTGTGCCTCCATAAATTCTCAACATCCTCTCTCTGCACTGGAGTCAGATAACAGGCAGAAGAACAATGGCTCCAAGAATCCAGGCTGCCCATCTGCTCTGTGTTTCCAGATTCTTGCCTCCACAGCGCCAGCTGATGAAATTTTCATAGCCGATGAGGTTTCTCATTTCGACTGGGCCTTGGAGCCTTCGCAGTTGAGCCTGTCTGAGTTTCTGTGAGTATATGCTGTAGGTGACAATGATTAGAGAGCCCCTTGCTCTTTTATAGACCTTTCAACTTAGGATCTCAAAGCACTTTACAAACATACATTAATTAAGCCTAACAAGAAGTTAAGGGCCTGATTTTCAGATATTCTGAGCACTCACTGCTCCTATTGACTCCTCTTGGAATTAATGGTGCTCAGCAGTTCTCAAAATTGGACCCTAAGTGACTTCCACAGTGTCAAACAATGAATTAGAGACCGAGTCAGCAATATAACTCTGAATCCCATGTTATAACCACTATAAAACACTCCCCTCCCAAACCTAAAACCAGTCCTGACTCCTATTACTCTACCCATTATTTACTCCCTCTTGGCTCTCCTATCCCTGTGTTTCTACAAGCTAGGCAGCAGGTTCACCCCTGCACTGGGAGCTGAGGTGTGACATGCTGTGGGGGCATTATGTTATGTTACATTATATTCATTTATATAACACTGTTAATACCAAAGCGCTGCTCCCTGCTGGAGCCAGTTGCTCACTAAAGCCTCTGAAGTTCAATTAACAAGCCCCAGGTAATCTAACACTGGACTCCCAATAATCCCTTTATTTTAAGGGGCCTCTGGCTGATGCAACAGCCCCCAACAAATGACCCTGGAAATACATTTGAGATTCTCTTAAATACCAGCTGAATTTATGACCCTCAGTGAAGAGCAGGAAAGAATCTCTTCAAAATACTTTCCAAGTGGCAGCACTTTATATAGACCACTGTAACAGTATAAAAGAGACCCCTGGAGGGGCAGGTGCCACCCTGTGGAGAGATGAATCCCCCTATTTAGTAACGCATTTACAACCTTGCCTGGTGATGGAGTGGACATCAGGAGGCTGAGAAGTATTGTCTCCCCACCAGAGGGAGGCAGTGTAGGCTCAGGCTGCTTAGGTTCACAGTCACCCCATGTCAAGCTGTGCCCCACCAGGGAAGCCTGAAATAACAGACTGACTCACTGGCCTCCAGCTTTCCTCTGTATGAAGCAAGGGATGGAGCCTCCCTGAAGAGATGTTCTCCCCTCTCCTTCCCTGGGACATCACAGGCATGCGGAGGGCACTCAGGAAATACTCTGTCCCCCCGCCTGCATTCCCGCTCATTCTGGAGCAGCTTTGGCAGGCTCTGGAGGTGATTCCTGGCTAGTCCTCAGCTGAAAGGCTGGGGCCTCAGTGGGAGAGGAATTCTTATGGGATGGGTCCAAAACAGGAAGTATGTGAACAAAACCTTTGCAACATAGGACATGCACTCTGGGGTAGGCAGGCACAAAGGGATCCTGGGGCATCCAGGCACAACAGGATCCTTTCTTAGAGTGGGACACCCAGATACAGTGGGGTCCCTCCCAGGAACAACAAGAACAGCTAAGCACTTTCACCCTGGAACAGCCAACTATATCCTGCCAAGGCACAGGGACAGCCAAACACACCCTGCCAGCGTGTGCACCTACTGGATCTATACAACTCACCAATAAAACTGCTGCTACCAATGCTGAGCCATATAATTCAACTCATTCTCATATATGGGAGCAAAGTCTGCGGCCCAGCTTTAGCAGCCAATCATATTTATTAAGATAAAACCTTCAGAGAACCCCTATTTGAGTTTTGCAAATACTTTTTGCACCTATCAACTCCAGCAATAATGGCTCCATCAAAAATAGGTTGATTCCCCTTCCTAATTAGTACTTGTATTCTGGTAGGTCCCAAAGGCACCAGTCAGGATTGGATCCCAATTGTGCTGGGCACAGTACAGCCATACAAGTAGGCCCAGTTTCTTATCTCAAAGAGCATACAATTAAATTCAAGACAAGACTCAGCAAGTGGGTGTAACACATGATCAGTGGGAATGGGGAGGAAGGATGAGGATAACAATGATAAAAACACATGGTTACAATAGATTGCCTTTAGGACAGCTAGATGGTTTCAAGTCATTTAAACATACGTATATAGGTATATTTATTATAAAATATAAATACACAGAAATCAAATAGATCTCAATGGCCCCTCCTCATCATTCACATGACAAATCCCAAAAAGATATGGCCTCGTTGCAAATCGAGCACCACCCAGGTCAGTCACTGAGAAGATGTTTCCGATGGTCTAACTGTATATTCAGCGTATGTCCATCACTGGCAATCTTATCACGCCATTGATGTTTTTGGTCCTCATGTGATCACCGGCCATATGTAGCAGCATTCCTTGGTACACATGCTTTGGAATTTCATTGGTTTTCCATTCTAATAATATATCCACACCTAGAAACGGACCTAGTGCTTATGAAGGTAGTTGCAGGATTCAGCTTTGAACATCCTTATTTCTGAGCTTTCCCTGCCACTTGATATGGAGCAGCTGATGAAGATGGCAAGAACTGAAAATGTCAATCTGGTGTCCTTCAGCCTTCCTTAGCAGTACATTTCAATTCCATACAATATCACAATTCTCAGTGATCCCAACTGGCCATCTAACTAGCCATGAAGAAAAGAATATAGCAGACCTGATCGTCTCTTGTCATAGAATATCAGGGTTGGAAGGGGGTCATCTAGTCCAACCCACTGCTCAAAGAGGGACCAATCCCCAGTTTTTGCCCAAGATCCCTAAATGGCCCCCTCAACGATTGAGCTCACAACCCTAGGTTTAGCAGACCAAGACTCAAACCACTGAGCTATCCTACACCTTGTGCAGTTATTTACCCTGGTGCAGACTCTAGGAATACAGGCTCTCATTAGATTTGGGTGAACTATAGTTTTAAATTGAGTTGGGGTATTAGCACAAGCAATAGGCCCAAATCAAGGAACCAAAAAAAATGAGATTATGAGAAAGAAGAGTTGTGTTAAACTTGTAGTGATTCTTCAAAATACCAGACCTGGTCTATACTACAGGTTACTTCAGTATAATTTATGTTGCTCAGGGATGTGAATTATCCACACCCTTGAGTGATGTAAGTTATATTGACCTACGCTCTGGTGAAGACAGCACGAAGGCAGTGGGAGAGCTCCCACCAACACAGCTACTGCCTCTTGCAGAGGCAGGAGTTATTAAGCTGATGGGGGAACTCTCTCCTGTCGGCTTAGAGCATCTCCACCACAAGCACTGCAGCAGCACAGCTGCATCAGTACAGCTGTAAGAGCCTTACTTCAGATGTAGCTCCAGTGTTATTTTATTTAAGGTTTGGGCTAAAGTAATAGAACTAAAATAAGATAATTGGATACAAGGTGCAGTAAATAATTGGCTATATAAGAAACTCCTTCAGCTGGCCTTAGCTAAGGTCCGATAATTGGCAATGACATCATTTGTTTGTTAAAAGGTATAAAAAACTAAACTCTTAAAGGGTTCATTGCTAATATCTGCCTGACCAAGTTGGAGCTGATCAATGTGGGTCTGAGCACCCCTAGCGTTAGCACATTTGTAAGTATCTTGATCAAATACTTATAAGTGGTTTTGTTACTGTCTGGATGTAATAAACTGCTTATTATTTAGGCTTTTTACACATGTTTACAGCACTTGTATAAATACCATTTGGCCTTTGGATTTAATAAAGGAATTTATGGTTTACTTAGTGTGGTGGTGATACACTCCATCAATAATAATGATTCCAACATTGTGGTGACCCAGGAAGGACAGACAACACTAATTTCAGTTGTTCTAAGTCCCTAGGGTGAAGAGGTAGTGACCTATCTTCTGGGGCCAGTATAGAATTTTCTCCTAAAAGAAATTCAGTACCATAAGGGGAATAGTGGGAGGTACTTTAGATACCTATGTAAAAGACAGCTTGGTAGACCATGGCAGTGGTCCATTGAATGCCATGAATAAATTCCTGGCAAATCACGGCAGAGGTCCATTGAGTGCCACTGAAATTTTAAAGAGTTGGACTCATGGGTGACCATGAAGAGAACAGTAATTGTAGCTAAACAGTAAATGCAAAAAAGCACAAAGATAAGGTCAGTGCCAAGAGCAATTGGCTGATGACCATGTCACTTTGGAAAATAAGTACATGATTTAAGGAAAAGAGTGAGGAATTAAAGGGAGTGTTTACACAGACATCAAAAACTTTGCAGTGTGCTGGAGGGATTAAAAAAGCTGGTGTAGTAAAAGGACTAGAAGCAACATCAGTAAAATGGGAAAAGAGAGTGCTTGGTTTGATAACGAAACCCAGTTATTTTATGGCAGTATAACTCCCTGCAGTCATGCCCAGTGAAATGCTTAGTAAAATCAAACAAATTATGCAACAGTAGTGACAACAACCACCACTATGCTTCTCCCCCTCTCCACCGCAAGCCTTTATAGCCATTCTGAAGGAAATGGACCCTTCCCACTGAATGCCTCTGTAAAAAATTGATTGTAAATGACAGCTTGTCTCTCTGCCTGTAGCAGACTTGAATCATTTTACTATGGACGATTTAGTCAAAATCGCTAAAAGAGGGGTTTCCATTTGAGCGTGACTGCTTCCGAGTGTACAAGTAGGGAAGGATATCTGGGTACAGTTCTCTAAAAAAGTAATAATTAGAGCAATGTAAGGGGTATTGAGCAAAAATGTTTACAAGAAATACAGATACACTTGTGTAATTATGCAAAGTTTAAAAACCTAAACAAACACTCCTTGCTTGTCAAACCCTATTTTGTATATGTGAAATGAATGGGCTTTTAAAAGATTTCACTACAAATCTATTTGAATCTTTCATTTAAAGTTGCAAAACTGACACTTATTGCCAAACACAGGTAGCAGGTGTTATTTGGCTTTGTTATTTAGCATTTAACTCTTTGGGTACCTCAGTGCTTTTTAAAGTTCAACCTCTTTCTAAATAAGGACTAGAGGAAATGGTCTTGACTGTGGCACAAGTGGCCAGAACCAGAATAGTGGGGAGAGACCCTGATTTATTATAATAAAGCATCAGCTAAAATAGCTGCAGGAGAAGAATGAAAAATCATACGACACCATGTATCTCGAGCAGCAGGGTGGGGGGCAGCACAAGAGAAGCCATATTAGGAACACTGAGCCTTAAGGAGGCTCTGGGTAATCAGACAGTTACTTTGATAGAAGTAACTGTAAGAACACAACCCACAGTTCCACTTTATGTGAAAAGTGATATGGCTAATATGACTTTATGGCAAATAAAAGATGGGGGTCAAAATATGGAAGGAATGTGCATTCCCACAGAATATGCAGCATATACTAGAAAACGTGTAAAAGAAATGTAAATATGACATGTTATTTAATTAAAATCATATAAAAGCTCCAAAGGGGAACCAGAGTCTGTTGTGTTTTCTTTTTCTGAGGGCTGTATGCTTTGACAGCAGAAAGCAACCCAGCATCAAGCAACATCAGCGAATATAAGAAATCGAGCTTAACCATTAAAAATCCTATCCGATCCAGTTTTGTTCAGCTATGGTGTAAAGTAAATGTGATGACGGGAGTGAAAAACATATGTGGTGGTGTTTTGTAAATGGAAAAAGAATAATTGTATCAAAACAAAAAAATAATATTTTTGGTCAATTGTATAAGAAAATGTAAAAAGAGAAACTGAAATGTGCTAGATTGGAAACGGGTCCAAATAATGGCTTAGGGTTAAATCTATTAAAGAAATATTGTATAACAATGTTCAGTTTATTCATGTACCAGTGTTATTGAATTTCACTAATTTGCATTCCCTGGAGTTTAGTCAAAAATTATTTAAAAACTATTAAAAGGACTTTAAAAATGTATAAACCTGCCAAGGTGGGCAGCAATGAAACCCAGAGGGGACTTACTAGAAATGGTATGGAAGCTGAACTGTTTGGGACTGGTATGTCGCTCTGAACCCAAGCTGACGTATAGAGACAATGTGGGAACATGACCAAGCATTTTAACAGAAGCTAACAGCAGAAGTACTGGATTTATTAAATAAGCAAGTGTTTTAGCAAGAATTAGTATCTAGAGAATTGCATTGCATTTTTAAAAATGAACAAAGCAAAGCACTGATTGAGAAAAAGCTTTTAAGTGTTTTATATGCATCCTGTTGTAAATGATTTTTTTAAAAATTGTAAGATAAAATTAATTTGCTGTCATGAAAGGTAAAAAGCAGAAGTAATGACACATCTAGTATGTGGTATATATATGCTGTGAAATCAGCCTTAAGTGACAGAGAAAAGTTAAAAATTCAGTACAAGGGAATACTAATGGGTACACGGTAAGAAATTAACAAGGGTCCCATAAGCCTTGGTCAGAGTGTTACCAGTGAAATACTGGAAAATGCTGCAACCCATATGGTGTGGAAGGAGTGTGTTTTCCTTTCTCACATATTGTTGCAGACAATGACAAGGTCTGTACTGCTGTTTTCACCTGGGGGATACTTACACGTGCAGGTGTAATGTCTTACAAACAGAGTTGCCAGCATGTAGGTTCACTATGGGGGAACAGTCTCCAAATTGCATAGTATGGTTGAGACACTGGGAAGCTGATTAAGTAAGAACTGCCTATGCTGGAAATTAAAGAGACAAGGGGGTAAGGTAATATCTGGGACTATGCTGTGAGAATGGCAAATATTGTGTGGTGACTGGAAACGACCACTTTCCGTATGGAACCAGCAAATGTTATTTTAATTGGCCTAAGTTCTGTTTCACACCTGAACTTCCCATGGCAATAAATGGAAATAAAATATTTTTGTACTAGTTTTTCATAATGTAATTGAAAATAAAGGCAAAGTTAAAATTGCAGAAAGGTGCTGTAAAGGCAGATCAATCTTATAATGTGGGATTATATCTATGGTGAAGGTTATCATTAGAAATTTTGGTAATGATCAATATTATTGTGGTGATTGATTCTATACTGCAGAATTTAGCAGTTGTATTAACATTTTGCAAAATTGCAGAAGTCTGTTTGAAATGATTAATGTCCTAAAACCCACATTAGTGCATAGGGTTTTAAGGTGGGGAATGTAGGAATATAGGCCCCCATTAGATTTGGGTTAACTATCGTTTTTAAAACTATAGTTTTAAATAAAGTAATAGAAATCAAACACAGTTAAGTATAAGGTGCAGTAAATAATTGTCTATATAAGAAATTACTTCATCTGGCCTTAGCTAAAGTCTGATAATTGGCAATGGCTCCACTTGTTTGTTAAAGGGTATACAAAAGTAAACTCTTAAAGAGTGCATTGCTAATACCTGGTTGGAGCTGACCATTATAGGTCTGAACACCCATGGCGTTAGCCCGTTTGTAAGTATCTTGATCAAATGTTTTGTTACTGTTTGGATGTAATAAATTGCTTATTATTTAGGCTTTTTAGGCATGTTTAGAGCACTTGTATAAATACCATTTGGCCTTTGGATTTAATAAAGGAACTTATGGATAACTGAGTGTGGTGGTGATAGCCTGCATAAACAATAACTGCAACAAAGTGAGTGCAAAACCTTACCAGATCCAAAGAGTTGCGCTGGTGTGCATCACTCCACAAAGTGCTGGCAGGGCAACAGAAAACAAGGCCTTCTGTAACCATGTGCTCTGGTTACCATCCCCCTCATGCTGGCTCCTACCCCCCCCCCCCCCGTTCTGCTCGTTGGTTACACTCACTTGTTCCATCTTGCCTTTAATGAGGCTGCGATCTTGCAATGAGTTCTGCATAGTTGGACCCCTCCACCTTCACAGATCCCTGTGGAGTCAATAGAACACAGCGATCTACCTCCAGAAGTCCAGTTGCAGTACTTGGTAGTTCGTCAGTGAAGGAACTGTGTCTTACTATATGTTTGTACAGTCCCAGCACAATGGAGCTCTGATTTCAGATGGGGTTCTGGATGCTACTACAATACAAATAGTAAACATTAAAATAATAACTATGTTGCAACTTGCCACTGAATAAAGAACATAGGGAACTGACAAATGGATCCAGGGTGTTAAACTTCAACTACACGGTGAAGCCCTGTCCTGGGCAGAGGCTGGAGGGATTGTGTCTGCCTCAGAAAGAGCCTCCAGAGGTTCTGGATCTGTTACCTTTGTGTGAAAACTTGTTTAGCTTGTCCTGCTAATAAAGTGTTTGAAATGAACTGGGTTCAAAAGTACACAGGGGTTCTCCTAGGGTTGCCAACCCTCTAGGATTGTCCTGCAGTCTCCAGGAATTAAATACTAATCTTTAATTAAGGATAATGTCATGTGATGAAACCTCCAGGAATACATCCAACCAAAATTGGCAATCCTAGGCATGGCTACACTTGCGGATGTAGAGCGCTGTAAATTAAACCCGCCTTCGTACAGCGGGAAAGCGCTGCAGTCTGTCCACACTGACAGCTGCAAGTACACTGGCGTGGCCACATTTGCAGCACTCACAGCGGCATTGGGAGCAGTGCATTGTGGGCAGCTATCCCACAGAGCACCTCTTCCCATTCTGGCGCTGTGGCTTGTGGGAAGGGGGCGGGGAGTGCAGCGCATTCTGGGTCCTGTCCCAACCCCCTGTGATGCATCGGTTCACATCCCAGCATTCCCTTTGCTTCCATCCACATTTGGCGGTATCTTTCAACGGTTTTTGTACTGCGCTCTCTGTCTTCCCTTTTGGTCTGCGGGAACGGAGCCCGAACTGCTGAGGAGTATGCTGACGAGTCTTGCCAGCGCGTCACGTTTGGCAGTCGAGTTATTCCTTAAGATCCAAAGTGACAGTGAGGACTCCAACGATGATATTGACTTGAGCAAACAACATGAGTTTGCTTGTGGCATTCATGGACATGCTCACCATGGTGGAACGGTGCTTTCGGGCTCAGGAAACAAATACTGAGTGGTGGGATCACATCATCATGCAAGTCTGGGATGACGAGCAGTGGCTGCAGAACTTTTGGATGAGAAAAGCCACTTTCATGGGACTGTGTGAGCTCACCCCCACCGTGTGGCGCAAGGACATGAGATTGAGAGCTGCCTTGACTGTGGAGAAGTGGGTGGCTACTGCAATCTGGAAGCTGGCTAACCAGTTTGGAGTGGGGAAGTTGACCGCTGGAATCGTGTTGATGCAAGCTTGCAGGGCCATTAATCGCATCCTGCTCAGAAGAACCGTTACTTCGGGTAACGTACATGACATTGTGGCTGACTTTGCACAAATGGGTTTCCCTAATGGCAGAGGGGTGATAGGTGGAACGCATATTCCAATTCTGGGACCAGCCCACCTAGCCTCCGAGTACATTAATCAGAAGGGCTATTTTTCTATGGTTCTCCAGGCGCTTGTGGATCACTGTGGGCGTTTCATTGACATTAATGCAGGCTGGCCCGGAAAGGTGCATGACACACGCATCTTTTGTAACGCTGGCCTGTTCAGGAAGCTGCAAGCTGGGACTCTTTTCCCAGACCAGAAGATCACTGTAGAGGAAGTCGAAATGCCCATTGCGATCCTTGGAGATCCTGCTTACCCTTTGATGCCATGGCTCATGAAACCCTACATAGGGAGCCTTGACAGCAGCAAGGAGTGGTTCAACAACAGGCTGAGCTGATGCAGAATGACTGTGGAGTGTGCTTTTGGCCGTTAAAGGGTGGCTGGTGCTCTCTGTATGGGAAGCTGGACCTGGCCGATAACAACATCCCCGTGGTTATATCCGCGTGCTATACCCTCCATAACATTTGTGATGGGAAGGGTGGAAGATTCACTCAGGCATGGAACTTGGAGGTTCAACACCAGGAGGCTGAATTTGAAAAGCCAGAGAGCAGGGCTATTAGAGGGGCCCAGCACGGGGCTGCAAGGATTGGGGATGCCTTGAGGGAGCAATTTGAGGCAGAAAGCCAACAGTAATGTCTGGTGTGGTGCCCTGCACTGGAGTGAAGTGCGGTAGGAATCTGTGTTTGCTACATATGATACGCTGACTTTCAGTGCCTGTTGCTTTCCTGGGCTAAGGTTTCTTTTACATTATGCAATAATAAAGAATGTTTTCAAAGCCAAAAAAATCAATTGATTGAAAAGAAATACAACACAACTGTTTGGGAAACACAAAGGGCAAGGGGGTGGGGTGGGGAACGGTACAATCACAGATTTGCATATGTCCTGTCTGGAGTGCTGTGCAATGCGTGCTACACTTCAGGATGGCTACACTGCATGGTGATGGGGGTTGAGTGCCGTGGGTAAGGGTCGTCGTTTTCAGGGCTGGGTGATGAAGCTACAGGTATTGGAGGCAGCGGGTGGTGGTAAGAACTCGGATGTTGGGGAAAGTGGGTTGGAGGTGATATGGTGGCACAAGGGAAAGAGTTTTGGGACAAGGACTGCAGGAGCGGGAGGGCGGGTGCAGTAGTGCTCTGCCTGCATGGCTATGAGCGCCTGGATAGAGTCCGCTTGGCGCTCCATCATGCTTATCAACCGCTCCGTGCTTTGGTGCCAGGGATCCGCATTCTGCTGGCAGACCCTCCTTTCACTCTCCCACCACTCCTGCACTTTTTTATTTTCATTAGTTGAATGCTGCATGACTTCCTGCAGCATGTCCTCTTTGCTTCTACGTGGCCTCTTCCTGATTCTTTGCAGCCTCTCGGCTGTTGATAACATGGACGGCTGAGATCTCAAGGTTACATCTGTAAAGGCAAAATGCAACACTTAACAGAGGCAGCATTGTTCACACCAGACAGAGCAATGACTCCCCCATACTCAAGGGCAAGCACAGGCTACACAATAGCATAATTTTCCTGTCCCAAAGCGAGTGCACATAACCCATGGGAGCCCCAAAATTATGAGTAAGCACAGGGTCAAGCGTAACTGATTGTTTCATGGCTGTACTGTCCTCTGGATTTCTGTGCCTTGGGGAGAGACAACAGTGGCAGGGAGCCCCTATACTGAACACTGTCCCCACATTTTCCACAGGAGTTCATCCTGGAAGATATCTCGCTGCTGAGGTGACCAGGGAAGCAAGAGAGGGTCTTCTACTGCAATGTGGCTTCCGCCCTGGCCCATATGCAGCTTGCCTGTGTGCACCAATGGTCCCCCCACCCCTCATGGGACAGTGGTGCGGACAAGTTAGCCTTACTGGGACGAGGACAACAGTGGCTCTCCCGAAAAACCTGCGCAAGAGCATTGCCCAAGTTCTGGCTGAGACCTTTGAAGAGATCATTGAGGCCGATTACCGCGATGTGAGAGAGCATGAAAACGCCCTATTCCGCATCTAGGCATGCATGCAGCCCTAACCCTTCTCGCCTCAAGAGCCCGCACTGAATAACTTCCTTCCCAAAATAAAAGCCGCTTACCGGGAAGCTCCTCTGGTGTTTGTCCTTCCTCAAGCACCAGCCGCCGCAACTGACTACCTTCCTCCTGGCTTGAGAACAGCTCCTGGCTGCATGCATCTAAAGATTCTGGGGTGTCTTCCTCTGCCAGAGCACCCTCACTCCAGCTTTGCTGCTCCTCCTACTCCTCCTCCTGCCTTGTTGTACTGGCCTCTGAGGTGTCCATGGTGGTACTCGGCATGGAGGCGGGGTCGCCCCCAAGTATCGCGTCCAGCTCTTTGTAAAAACGGCAGGTCGCAGGGGCAGCACCAGAGCAGCTGTTTGCCTCTCGGGCTTTGTGGTAGGCATTCCGCATCTCCTTCACTTGAACCCTGCACTGCAGTGTGTCCCGCTCATGGCCCCTTTCCAGCATGGCCCTTGATATCTGCCTGAAGGTATCGTAATTCCTGCAGCTGGAGGGCAGCTGGGACTGGACAGCTTCCTCCCCCCAAACACTGATGAGGTCCAGCACCTCGCCATTGCTCCATACTGGGGATCTCCTAGCGCATGAAGGCATGGTCACCTGGAGGCATGGTCACGTGGAAAGTTGTGCTGAGAGCACTCCACGCCTGGCTGAGCAAACAGGAAGGGGATTTTCAAAATTCCCAGAGAATTTAAAGGGCGGGTCTGACGGTTGGTCACCTGAGGGCAGGGCAGTAGAGTTCAAAGTGATGACCAGAGTGGCTAGAACAGGCATGGTGGGATACTTCTGGAGGCTGATCACAGTGTATTAATGGACCAGGGAGTCCACACTGGCGCCGCGGCCCTCTAGTGGTGGTGCAGCAAACGTTATTCCACTTGCCAAGGTGGGGTACAAGCAGCGCTGTAGCCACGGAGACAGAGCACTCTGCGAGCCTTGTCAGTGTGGACAGGGAGTGAGCTAGGGCGCCCGGGGCTCCTTTATTGCACTGTAACTCACAAGTGTAGCCAAGTCCCTAGTTCTCATCTGTGTGTGCAGGAAGGTGGCTGAGGTCTAGGTATGATGATGGGACTCACCTGTCTGCATACCCAAAGGGGGCTTCACCTGTCTGCATACCCTATAGGTGGGGCAGAAGAATCACCATGGGTGTGCAAAGGTAGGGGAGGCTGTCTCCTGTGTATGTTTGTGTAGAAGGTGGCTGCCTCACCTAGCTGTGTGAATAGGGACCAGGGGCAGCCTCACCTGTGTGTGCAGGGAGACGGGGTGCTTTCCCTGTGTGTACAGGGAGAGGGAGGTCTCACGTGTGTGTGTACAGGGAGAGGGAGGTCTCACGTGTGTGTGTGTGGGGGGTGGGGTGGTCCTGTTTACCTTTTATGATGATGTTATTCTGTAATGTGGGCCATCCATACCCGCAGCCCTGCACAGACTCAGGCATTGCCCTGATCCTTGTCTGTCCTGAGCATCTGTCAGACAGGGGTATCTGGATACCTGGGCTCCTGAGGAACCAGAGCTTGCCTGAATTTTTCTCCATTCCTAGCTCACTCCTCCAGCTTGGAAGAGATGTTTCTTGTGAAATCCGTAACACCGCTTTCCCTGGGGAGCCCTGGCTGTTGATAGGGACAGGTCCAGGCAGGCCAAGAAGGAATTACCTTTCCTTAGGACACACTTGGCGTGTGGCTGAGTGTGCTGGTTCCCTGCTTCACAAGAGTTCTTGAGGCCAAGGAGCCAGTCAGTCTGGAATCAGCTTCCTGCCTTACCATCTCACCCCCAGAGGCCTGGGCACCCCTAGAGCTTTGGCTGGAAATGATGGGCTCCTCCTTATCGCTCACAGTGTCTGTTCTGAGCCCTTCTAAGGAGAGGCTGCAGTTGGAGGAAGAGAGCTTGGCATCTACTGTAGCTGACACTCCTGCCAGGCCTCACTGTGAGGGTGAGGTACACTTAGGGTGTCCAGGTGCCTGGTTTTTGACTGGAAAATCCGGTTGAAAAGGGGACCTCACAGTGTCCAGTCAGATCTACTGATGGGACAGCAAAATTCTGGTTACTGTGGGCAGGGGAGGCAGGGAGGCAGCAGGTCATCACCCATGCCAACCCCTACTTAGTCAGGGCTGCCTCCTACCTGTGTTGGCTGCAGCTCCCAGCCCCTGCTTCACAGATGAGTCCCTCCTGAGCCGAGCAGTGGGGTGGGGAAGAGCAGCGAGCAACGCGGAGAGGGGGGAAGAGGAGCAAACGGGGCCGGGGCCTTGGGGGAGGGGGCGGGCCATCAGAGGGAAGAAGTGGGGAGGGGGAGGTTCTGGCGCTCCCACTGGAGTGTGTGTTTTTTAAATATTACAAAGTTGGCAGCCCTAGGTACACCAGCCCTCGTAGAAGATAGCTGGAAGCATGCTCTGCATACCACAAGCTCAGACGCCACAAACACTAGACTTGGAGGGGAATTCATTTTAGGGCCTCCAACAGGAAGAAGAGTGGGCAAATATCCTAGGAACCAGCCTAGAGATTACAATAAAAGATAAACACAGGAGCCCCTAAGCTAGCCACTGCCTGTGAGACTCCTCCTTTCTGGCATGACCTGAGTAGTCCATCCCTTGAGGGCAGCTAACCACCATCCCTTGAGGTGTCGCTAGGGCTTCTTACACACTGTTGCCCACCAACAGCGATTGCTTCCTGTCTCCTACTTGCAGGCTACTCCCCAGTGCTACCAACTTTCCTGAGTTCAACCTGAGCAACACAATGTAGGGCCCTTGCTGGAGCCAGTCTCGCCAGGCAAAAGCCCCTCTGGTCAGTCAGCTGTCTTCCCCACTTGCCTCCTCTCCTGGGGAAGAGCAGCAGGTCAGGGCTGCTGCAGGAAGCAAGCAAAGCTCTACCCCAGCAAGGAAGGAGCAGAAATAGCCCAACAGCTCAGGGGGCCTCCGCTCCCTCCTCCTCTCCTGTAAATAAGGGGTCAGTCTGATCCTCCCCTCTCAATCTCAGCAATGCCAGGCTTGAGAAGGAGGAGAGGAGAGTGAAGAGCCCACGGAGCTGTCCCCTGTCCCAGGCATGAGAATGGGGAGAGGGGACCCCACTGCAACTGCCCCCCAGGCCTGGGAGAGGGGAGGAAGTGCCCTGGAGCTGCAGGAGGAGCAGAGGTGGGACTGGGGGGATAAACTTTTAGGCTGGGGAATGGGCAGAAGTGGGGTGGGGGGAATGTTGGGGTTTGGGAAGAAGCTGGAAGCCCCACACCACCAGGCAGCCTGCAGCCGGGGCCCAAATCACCCTAGTGAGTATCTTTGGAAGAGTGGCAACATGAACTGTGTCTCTCACACACACTGGGGGTGGGCAGGGGAAGCTCAAAAATCAAAAGACGGAGTAAAAACCTCAGCCTAACCTTTAAAACAATCTCATGATTTTTTGCAGTTGGATTTGTGAACATGTGGGGTGAGCAATACCGCTTCCCTTCCCAGTCAGCTCCCAGGCTGCTGCCTATAAGCACCTCTGCCTCACTCCTGGAGCCTCAGCCTCTGAGCCCGCAAGCTTCCCTTTTCTTTTTCTGGTCCCTCTGCCCTCTCCTGGCTAGAGTGGATCTGGGGCCCTGCTCCTCCCAAAATGACCTATGACCCAGTCCTTCACTCCAGCTCATTCTAGCAAGGGTTGAGGCTACCCAGTATTGAGCAAGCAGGTTTGTTCGTAGGAACTGCCATACTGGATCTGCCCACAGGTCCATCTAGGGCCCAGTTAGTTTTCACCCTGGAGCCCCTTGCACCAGCCAAGCTACAGCATGGAGTCCAGAGAGCAGACATAAACCCCAGAAGGAATAACCCCAGCACAGGAGACCCCTTTGCCTGGTGCAGGGCAGACAAGAGGCAGGGCATGGGCAGGCCAGAGGAGGGAGGATTGGATACGGCTTGAACAGACCTTCACTTTTGGTGATTCTACACCCCTACAAAGCCCTGTGGGGCCATTCAAGCAGGGGTGCAACTTAATCACCATTGGCCCAAAGAACTTCTGAATATGGGAATTGCAAGTTGCCTCCCCTCCATTCAGATGCTGGCACCTATGCAACTGCATGGATGGATTTGCCCCAAGTCCAGAATCCTGTCTCCAACAGTGGCCAGTACCTCATGCTCCTGGGGAAGGTACAAGAATCCCTAGTGAACATTTATGGAATAACCAGCATATATAAACTGCTTCTTCCTAATGACTCTGAACTAGAGAGTGGCTTAAGAGCCCAGGAGCTGGAGGGTTTGTATCCCTCCTGGAACTATTTTTTATATCCTTATTATCATTGCCCTGGTTGTTCTCATTGTCCATGTAAATGTCCGATCCTTTTCTGAGTTCCACTGAGCTCATTGTCTTGATATCTTGTGGCAGCGAGTTCCAGGGGTTATAGACACATAAACTTTAAGGCCATAAGGGACCATCATGATTATCTGGTCTGACTTACAGCACATTGCAGACCATAGAACCTCAGCCACCCACTCCTGTAATAGGCCCCAACAGGTT
The DNA here is from genome assembly GCF_965140295.1 of Lepidochelys olivacea. Taxonomy (NCBI): domain Eukaryota; kingdom Metazoa; phylum Chordata; order Testudines; family Cheloniidae; genus Lepidochelys; species Lepidochelys olivacea. The sequence continues at coordinate 148,588,518 of NC_140413.1, read as the reverse complement.
ATTTATGTTCTGTGTGGAAAAGGGTTACCTTTTATTAATTTTAAATATACTGCCTTTCCATTTAATTGGAATGTCCCCACCCTTGTTCTTGTATGGCACAAGAGGGTAAATAGAAGTGCCATCTGGAAGGGCCAAAAGTGATGTGAAGTCCCATGAACTAATGAGTCTGGTGCTGAGTCTAGGCAATGGCAACCGGGACGTCAAGGTCAGAGAGAATCTGGCACTGGGTTTGAACAACATCCCCAAGGACTTTGGGGTACAGAAAATGTAGCATTAGGTGGCCCGGGGGCGGGGGGGGTTAAGATAGCAGAGAATGCAGAGCTGAGCCAGGGGGTGTCCCAGCCCAGTTCCTCTTATGCCAGTGTGCATACCACAAACCCACCATTGCTAATGGCATTAGTTGCCCCTTTGCTTGTCCTCAGTGGCAGCCTCAGCAGCAAGGCCAAAGGACTGAAAGGGCCTTGGAGACTGAACTCCATTTGTACCATCGGAGGACAACCACCAGAGCAGGCTGAGGAAGGGCAGGCAGCGTGAGGGAGTTAGTACTATCACTTAGGCCTTTCCCATTCTTCCTCCTCCCAGGATCTGCTCCAGGCCCCAACCACACTTGTCGGGTGTGTGCATAGTTGTATTTCAACACAGCCACTCTCCACAGGGTGACAGATTGTTGACATGGTGAAAATTACCCAGGAAGAGCCAGAAGCTGTTTCACCTTTGCCCTTAACCCTCTCTCCTGTTTCTGCCACCCACCCCCCTCCCCAGTACACACACTCACGCTCATATCCCTGCTGCCCATGGAAGCTATTTCTAAGCAATCCCGGGCATCTGGGGAATGAGGCTCTGAACAAATATCGGAGCGTGCGCGTGCACGCACACACAGAGACACAGACACGTGCTGCTGCTGCTGCGGAGTCAAATATAGACCTTGGGGAAGGGGGAACAATGGCAGGGGGGTTGGGTTACATTGCCGCAGGGCCAGCGGGCTGCGGGTGTTTGTTGTGGGCCAGGGTGGAATGGGAAAAGCGAGGGGGAGGGAGAGAACATTTGTTTTAATATATAGCCCCCCGCCTGGTGCTGTGCTATGCTGTGCAGTGTGTGTGTGTGATTGACCTGGAGTGAGAGCCAAGCTATGGGATGATAAATTGAGTTGGCAGCTCAGTGGCTTTTGTGGTCTCTCTCCAGCTGGTTTCCGCTACTCCCCTGTCTCCTGGCCTGGAGGAATTAGAGGGGGCAGGAAGGGGTGAGTTTCACTGGGCTTCTGCACAGAAAAGTGTTTCTCTCTTTGCTTTGGAGAAAGTTTCCCCAGTGGAGGGGAAGCCGCAGCATCACCTGTTCCCTCAGCCCAGCATCTGCTTCATGCCCCTGATGTCCAGTTGCCTCCAAGGAACAGGCTCCAGACAGCAAAAGAAAGGGAAGCAGGTCCAGCTGGTTTTGACAGGTAATTTTTCTGGCTGTATGTGAGTGGTGATAGCACTTTGGAAGTGTGGCCTGGGAGGGGCTGTTTAGCTGGCACGTGCCAAAGGAGTGACAGGTCACCCCATTCCAACCCCAGGTTCCCACTTTGTGGGATTTCCTTGAACAGGGGAAAATCTCTGGACAGATTCTTATGGCTAGAAAAAAAATCCTTCCTAATTCTGACCCAGCAGCTGTTCAATGTGAGAAGCCGCTGGGGATGGTATAGCAGTGATCAGAGGCGAGCAGAGCAGGATCTAAGCCTGAGCTAGGGGGCAGGAATCCCAATCTCCAATCTCAGGGGCTGCAGAAAGAGTTGTCTTTCCTGACTAGGTCTCAAAGAATTGGACATTGTTATAGCAAGTCCTAGACCAAGGATTCAGCAGGGGAAGGTTGAGAACCCTGCACTCCTCGGAAAGTTTCACTCTGAGCCCCTAGTGCTAGACAAGAAGCTGCAGGTGTTCTCCCACTCCTTTTTCCCCTCTGTCCCCTTCCCCCACTTTCTTTACCTCCCTTCTCCCCATCTCTTACTCTCTGTAAGAATCATACAAGGACCATGGTTAAAAAGTGAAAGGAAAAGTGTCATTTGTTTAAATTCACCCATTTTTTCCTCTCTCAGTTATTGAAATGATTTCTGTTCCCTACCCTACTGCCTGTGAGTTTATATCTCCAGTGACCAAGTGTCACCTCATGTACCCAGATGGCACTCACTCAGTGCCACGGCTCTCACGCTTGAGAGGAACAGAATGGAGAACCCGGGGTCCTGTATTACTTACTGCAATCTAAGCCCATCTCCCCCTCTTACAGATCCTGGTGAGTTGTATGTACACGCACACGCTGATCTTAACATGGAGTGCTTCTCATTATATGGGTACACACACATTCACTCTGTCAGAGCAGACACACACACTGACGCCACCACGGCTACACAAATACATAACACACACACTCAGTCCAGCAGCACACACAATGCCACTGGCACTCAGAGGTCCTTATCACTCAAACTAAGAAAAATACAATGTAATTGTATGGGACCCTGTTCCCATAGTGGCCTCGCAGTGCCCAGCAGTCAGTCCCAGGGCAATATCACAATAAGAGCATGTGAGAACAGGTGAGGACAGGGAACAGGGAGAGATGCGAAGAGTGAGTAATAGCAAGCGCCTGCTACACCAGGGTAGTGTCCGAGGAAGCTGGTGCAGGCAGTACCATTTGAAGGAGGAGGAGGGAGGGAGGTGAGAAGCCTAAGCCCCATAGCAAAGGTGCTAGCAGTGCCAGGCGCTGCCTGGGCTTGGCAGAGCAGAGGGAGCAAGTGGGGATATTGGGCAATGGTCAAAGAAGATTGAACAGCAAGGGAGTTCTTCCTGTTCTTTTAGCAGTGCCAGCCAGGGAGGGAGAGCTCTCCTTCTGCTTTTAGCAGAGGAAGGGGAGATGTACTCTCCTCCTCACTGCTCCCCTTTACTGTAATGCCTAGTATCAAGAGAGGTAGGGTCACACTTGTAGACTGAGTCGGAACACAAAGGGCCTTGAAGAACAGTGCCTTCCATGACTAGGTCTCCTAGGCGCTATGATAATACAACTACTACTACAAAGATGAGGCTAGTGACTTTGCAGAAGATGGAGAACCAGTGAAGGCCTCCCAGGATAGAGCTGGAGCAGTTCTGTTCCATGCACATCTGAGCAGATGGCTGAAGCATCCTGAAGAGACTGAGGTATGGATCTGAGGGGCCTCTGGAGACCATGGAAATGGGTGCTCATGCACCTGACTTGTGAAGGGAGCGATTCAGCAAAGAAGGTCTAGAAGATAGATTGAGGTGCAACAGTTTGCTCAGAGAGACTAGGGGAACTTAGGGCCAAGAGGAGAAAAGAGACCAGTGAGAAGGGAGGTGGTTGAATTGTGGTTACAGCTGAGTATCCTTCTCTATCCAAGAGGGAAGGTGTCTGTCTTGTTGATGTTTGAGTGGAGCAAGTTAAGAGCCAGGTGTCACCGTGTGTGACAAAAGGGGAGGGAGATGCAAGGAGAGGGAGTTGATGGTGATTAGCATAAAAGCAATAGTTGAGGTAAGTGAAATGATGTGCCCAAGTTGGAAGGGGTGGACAGAGAAGAGAATGGTGTCTTGTATGACAGACATATGAGGCACAGTTATAGAGACAGGTGAGATCCCAGGTAGGGAGGGAGCAGAGACGCCAGCCTGAAGTCCAAGAGGGATGTGTAGCCCATGTCAAACGCGACACTGAGGTCAAGTGTGAGGGAGCCCTAGACAACAGAGGGGAGGAGGAGAGTGCCTGAGGAGGGTGCTTTCAGTGCTCTGGAGTTCAAATTGAAATGGACCAAGGATGCTGTGGGCACTAAGGGTGTTGCAGAGATGATTTTCAAAAGTATTTTGCTTTGAAGAGTACATTTGATCTGGGGCCACACTTGACAGCAGTGGGGTCAAAAGTGATTTCTTGAGGAGCACTGCAGCTATGAGTGTGGTAGGGATAGAGCTGCCAAGAAATGAACGGACGATCATAGTGCTGGCAGAGAGAGCCAGAGTGGAGAGGACAGGGCCTGAGAGAAGGTAGTCAGATGTGATGAGCGTGGATATGGTGATTTGGGAGGATTGGGAGACAGGGAGCGCGGAATTAGTGGCTGTGTGCTTTTGTTAACTGATGCAGTTCTGGAGTGGTAGGAAGTGGCAAACTCTGGGCAAGAGGTGAGGGGAAGAGGAGAAAGTGGGCAGGTGGCAGAGCAGATTGGTAATGCTGAAGAGTGAAACTTGCCAGGGCCTTTGGATGTTACACAGCAATAGACAGGAAGGTGCCTTCCTGGGTTGGAGAGAGGCCTTGCAGAGGACTAGCTGTTCTGTCTATGTCTGATGAAGAAAGCTTTGGGGCACCAGTACCTCTCCAAGTGATCTCTTAAGGGCTTAGAGCTTATCCATGTAATGGAAGGTTCGGGAGGAGCAAGGAAACGTAGAGTTTTTAGAGAGGCAAGTTGGTTTGGAGATGCAGACAGAACAAACAATCAGATGCTCCCCAGGAGTCCTTGTCACCACACATAAAGATCCTTGTTATACACGCACACGCAGACACAAGCAGTCAGCTGACTGAAGATGGGACTGACACACCAGTAAGCTTCCTGGAGATCCTTGCCGTCTTGAGTGGATGGAGAAGAAGAAGTTGGTTAATGGCTTGTGGATGGTATGAAGAGGAGGGCTGGGATTCACAGAGCATTCAGATTGCTTTTCTGATGGGAGGTGACTGTCAGAATTACTCTGTCTCTGCTTTAAGCAATGGACTATCCCTTGGGGTGAAAACTGGAAGAGCTTGCAGGGCAGCCTTTAAACTAGACAGGAAGGGGCTGAAGGAGGAGCTTTTACTTAATTCAGATAATTTTGCATGTACTTTCAATATAAACATCAAAATAGAAGATGGAGACATTTTTCAAGAGATGATTGATAATGGCGGAAATGAGCACTGATGTATGAAAAGGTATGCAGAAAAAAGCAGCAAGTGTGAGCAGGAAGACTTGATCAAGGCAGGCCTAGATAATGCAGTGATTAAAATGTGGCATCTTTGTGTGGTTGATTCACACAAGGACTTCCAATGTTGCTCCTGTTGCTGGAGCCGTACTGGTGCTAGTGCCACTGGGAGAAGGAGAGAAATGCCAGAGAAGCCAAGACCCTGCTGTGTTAGGGGAGTCTCTTGCCCCATTCTCCATGTGGATCTGAAGCTGCTTGCAGTCCTTGGTTCTCATCTTCCACTCTCAGCAGGAAGCCTGGGTTGGTGTCTCTGCTGGTCAGTCTCCATGAAGCAGATTTTGGCTGGCTGCCAAGCAATATGTGCGTAGTTAAAATCTCCATGACCACTGACCAGCATCCTGTGGCATGGGGTAACCCAAGAGTTGTCCTGGGGGTTTCTCCTTGTTTCACGTCTGTTTCTCCAGCCCTTGGTACTGGTTCCTGGCACCCAGTGGTTTCTCCTTCCTTGGCTTTTCATTCCTTGTATCCTTCCCCCCCAGATGTCATTCCCCACTTCCTCTCCTCACTCATATGGGACGGTAGCACCCCATCAGTGGGAAGGGGTTGTCTATTCAGCCCTGCACTCCCTTTCAGTGTTTCCTGGGCAGACCCTAGAGGGCTCCAGTGCCATTCCAGATCACAGGGGGATCCTCCCCCCAGGACTGGGACAGAGCTAGGGGGCTCGGGCTCTGTAACAGGGCACTCTCCTCCCTCCTCCTCTCCCCTGCTCCTGCTTTGCAGTGGTGTGTGGCTGCCCCCCACCCCCTAGGTGAGCAAGCACAGGGACAAAAACCTTGGGGCAGATTCTGCGGGGGAGGCCGGAGGGGGAAGATCTCCTGGGAGGGGGCAGGGAGGCGTCAGCCCAGCTCTCGGCTCAGGCAGAGGCGGCTTCCCAGCTGCCAATCGGGCTGGAGCAGGTGAGAGGTGAGTGGGGCAGGGCAGGGGGCTGCCTGCGGCTGGGGGCTCTGGGTTTCCTGGCTCCCGCTCGCCGTCGGGCTGCGGGAGGCGGCATGTCCCGGGGAGGGCGCAGGGATGTGCAGCCACACGCAGCCCCTGGCAGCCGGCCTGAGCGCACGGCAGCGGCGGGAGGAGCAGCCGGAGCGGGGAGCCTCGCAGCAGCTCCGCAGCCCTGCGCCTCCCGAACCCCCCGCAGCCGGGCCGGGCCGGGCCGGGCATGGCAGCCCCCCTCCGCCGCTCCCCGAGTTAGACCCCGGGAGCCAAAGGAGCCGCTGCGATCGCCGAGGTGAGGAGGCGGGAGGCGGGCAGGACCGGCGCGGGAGATCAGGGGGCGGCCTGCGGGCTGGGGAAGGAGTAGGGGGCGGTGGGCTGGGTGCGGGGCCGCGAGGGGAGGGAGGGAGGATCCGGCTGCCTACGGAGGAGGCGAGCAGGCAGCTGCGCGGAGGGCAGGAGCCGGCAGAGGTGCTGCCCCACCGCCAGCTGGAGTCCAGGCTCTCGGTGCCCGGCGGCCTTTGCTGGCTGGCGGGCGGGGGGGAGGCGCCCCCTGCCGGGCCGGGCGCCTGGGGAGGGGGATGTGGCTGAGGTGAGGCGGGGGCAGCACGTGTCTGCACTAAGCGAGCCCCTTGCAGCTGGCTCGGGGGGAGGAATGGAGGCGTCTGCAGCGATCTCGGAGACCTGGCTCCCAGGTCCCTCTCTTCTCGCTCCATCCCGCGGGGCAGAGCCGTTCTGGGCTGGGGGTCAGGCTGGATGCAGAGACCCTGCCTGAGTGCACAGGAGTCAGGGGGCTAGGCAGGGCTGACAGTGCTCCTCTCCCCAAAGCACTGAACCTCGAGGGGTGCACCCCAAGGGGCACCACCCCCTGCACACTCCTTGCTGCCCAGGGGAGATCGGGCCCTGGCCTCAAAGAGCCAGAACCTGGAGCTTGAGCAATATCAGGATGTGCCAGAGAGAGATTCAGGGCCATCCCCTCCAACAGCATCTGGGGGCAGGGGACAATCCTCCTACTTTGCTCTGAGGTGGTTGCTTTTTTCAGCTGATCCACTTTGTGCTCTGCCTTCATTTACAGCTAGTTTAGTTTAGCTCCCTCTCCCAGAAAAGAGAGAGCTGTAGGGAGCCCGTGCCGCCCCCACCTCCAAAGTGTGACGCTCGCCTAGTGAGCAAACTCGTGTGTCTGTGAAGTCAATGCTAAGGAAGCAGAGAGGTCAGGAGGGCAGCTCTAGGTGGGGAGTGGAGCTTAGAGGTGTAAGTCATAGCCCCTGGAAACCCCAGCCACCAACCCCCCCAGTAACCGTCAGCCACCAATCCCCCCATCCACCAATTCACCCAGAACCCGCTGATCTGGTAGCCCACAGAATCCCTACTCAGCAAGCCTAATAAATACATGAGTACAGTATTGAAAGGAGAAAGTTCCTTCAGTTCATGAGAGTGACCTAGGGCTTGGAATAAAGACCTAGCCCCAGTCCAAATACTGCTCATACTGCCTTTGCATTGTCAGAACACCTTATGTTTATTTAGAGCCTTTAATCCCAAAGGCTCGCACGGTCTCTGCATGCTGCCTCCCCACTAGTGCTGGAAGGTTCTACCTGAGCTGCAGGTACAGCGTTGGGAATAATGTCCACATTTTGATGGTCATGCCTCAAACTGGGACACTTCATGAGAAATCTAAGGGAAAATGACCTTTTCAATGACATGTGGTATGAGGCTCAGCTCCTAATGGCCCCGGAGGAGCAGGCTGCCAACTGTTCAATCATAATCCCTAAATTATTTTATAAGATTCACAGGAATCACTTCACCCTCGCCTGAAATGCAGCAGCTGTTCAACAGCTCACACCAACACTACATAGCACTTTAGGACAGGAAGTGAAGGAGAATCCTGTGCCCAAATGTAAACTGCAAGGGGGAATTCAGGGAGGTAGAATGTAATTATCTGTGGTGGAATTTGGTCAGGCTAATCAGAAGTGCCATGGGACTTGTAATGGCCACAGGTGGTTAGAATCTTTGTTCTGCAACTCATTTGAATGATGCTTCTAGCAGCACCGTACCTGTAAGACAACAGGACAGTCCAGACTCAGACCAGCCCGCTGCTGAGGTACCAGTGTCACTTCCTGAAGAGTCTGTCCGCTGCCTGAATCCTAGGAAGTCTCCCATCCAAGCATTAGCTCAGCCCAGCACTGCATTGCTTGCAAGCCACCCTTAAGGTAGAAGAGCCCCTGTCCTTCCCATCCACATGTTTGGGTAGAGTCCCTCCATATGCTCATCATTCTCCTAGGAAAATTGCCTGGCCCTTCTGATCTGGTTATATTTCTTTCCCTATTGTGTCAATTGCTTGCCCATAACAGTCCCAATGTGCCCCAGAAAGCTATGAAGGAACAAGGCCTTTTTGGGAAGTAGTAGTGCTGCTCCAGGAGGGCAAGCAGTGGATGGAAAATAAATGGCCTCAGAAACATTGGAGCTACCAGTGGCGCTGCAGGAAGACAGGAGAAACAGGAAAGAATGAACTACAGTTAATTAGGAAGGGAATCTTTGCTTTTGCTTCTTTAAGCTTTAACCCCAAATCTAGGGGCTTTTACCCCACTCCCATGTCCTGCAAATGTTGCTCCTGGCAGTACTGACCGCCTGCCAGAGTTGGAGGGATTTATTTTCCTCCCTCCCCCTTTTGAGTCTGGCAGAGACAGAAGCAATTTCCCTGCTTAGCCATCAGCTTTATTAGGTTTGCTAGCTGCAGCTCAGAGTCTAGTGAGAGGACATAAAGTCACCAGCTCTACATCTGAGTGCAGTTGGCTGCACTGATTGCAGAGGCAGTGAGGACTGAGAAGCAATCTCCTCAGCACAGCCTGAGCTGCACCTCAGAGAGTGTCACCTGTCCATTCAGACTGCAGTTAAGATGCATTGGTAGAGTCATGTGGGTGATCTCAGTATTGAATAAAAATGGGTATGGTTCCCCTATGCTGGGGAAGTGGGATTGCTGGAGGGGAAGGCTGAGATACATGGATGGGCTCCAGTTTAATATCCTTAGTCATTATATACAGTACACAGATACAATTCTGCTTTATACATTTAAAGGAGGCTGTTTGGACCCTGGAGCGCTGGTTGTCCCCATGAGAGGAGGTAGCCCAGAAAGACCTGGTAGAGAGATGTAGTGAGAATGTGACAAGTGGACAATCCTTGTAAAAATGCATGTGAACTTAGAGAAATAGGATGATGGGGAGAAAGGGATGTGTGAAGCAACCCAACAAGGCTGCAGGGGGGTGGGTGTAGGGTTTTTCTGACTGTTCTCTTTATGTCTCTGTAGGTGTTCATCTCGGTGGGGCCACATTGACCATGCTTAGAAGTTTCTGTCTTCAGCTCATGTCCTTGGTTTGGATCCTCTTGGCCCATCACCATCTTGCCCAAGGTGGGACTCAGTAGACATGTGTCTTTCTCCTGTGTCCATCCTTCCAAACCCACTTTGGTGCTCCTGAAGTCTCCTCACATCACTGTTGTCCAGCAAAAGGAAGCTGATCCGACAGATGAGAGCAGCGGCTCTGCTTAGCCAGTAGGCGTACTGTGCATGACTGGCTGCTTTCCAGAAGTGTTATATCAGTGCAGTGCTAGGCAATGCCCAAAGGGACAGAGGGTAGGACTCCCTTGGGCTGCATAGGGAGCTCACTCACTTTCTATAAAAATGGCTGGATTATGGTAATGGACACAAAAGTTCCAAGAGGCAGGGAAAGGCAGGAGGAGTGCAAAACTCCAACTTGGATCCTGAATTTGCCCTAGTTAAGTGGTGAAGCCACAAAGCACCCACCATTGCAGAGTGCTTATAGACATGAAACAAGATAGTACTCAGCCACAGGCTGAATTGGCCCCTCATGCTGCTCCAGATTAGCCATGGCACATTATGGGAGTTTCTGGTCTTGGTCTGGGCCAGAGGGAGTCTGCCTCCTGCTTGCAGTGAAGGCCGTTAGGATGCAGTGAGGAGAACACGCCATCCCCTCTGACTTCTCATGTTCCAAAAGTCTCTTTTGCTGGCAGCCTGATATAAGCTCTGCTGATGGGATTCGAGATTCAGCACAGGCCAAGGGGAGATGGACTCAATCAGCTACCAGTCCTCCATCTCCAAGATGGGGGCTGAAGGAGGCTCAGTCCCCGAGATAAGAGGTCCAATTTCCTGATATTTGCTTCTGCTCTCCCATTCCTACCCCATGCGGGTCTCTCTTCCTGCTCTCTTTGTCTGACTCCAGCCCATGTTTCAGGTGTGCAGTGACACCTGCTGGACAGGGGGCAGGATGAGAAGCTGTTTGCTTTGTTCTTGCCTCTGGCTCTCAAAGCCTAAGAGTAACAATGATGGGGAGTGGAGCTCCCCCAGCTTGTCCCAGCCACAAGACTATGTGGGACTGAGCGCTCTAGACTGAGTCTAATGGCCACTTCTGAGCCCTGGAAAGCCATGTCTCAGTGATAATCAGTGAATAGGAAGAAGAGAGCAGGTGACCCGAGAGGGAGAGGCAGAGAGCAATGAACAGGAGGGAAGAGGGCTGGAGATGAAAGGAGACACCTGACTGAAGAAAGGAGGCCAGTGGTGGGGAGGAGGAGCAGCGCGGTCAGGCCATGGCTCAGTTACAGCCTTTGGGGCCTTTAAATAAATAAACAGAACTTGACACCTGTCAGGTAATAATGCCCCACTCTTGCCTTCCTCTCTGCAATAGAGTGAGGGATTGTTACTCAGAGCCTGGCCTTGGCAGAGCCTCGCAGCATAGCACTCTGAAAGCATCTGCAGCCCTAGGGATAGAGGCCCTGCTGGGGACTGAGACGGTGCCAGTCCAGCCTCACTCACCTCACATCCTGGGGAAACTTGGCTTTTCCCAAAGGACACAAATGTTTAGAATCTTTAGAATAGAAGGAATCCTTCTCAAGGCCCTTAAGCTCCTCACATTTCTGCTCGGAAGCTAATCCTAGACTTTACTATCATTATTATTTATTATATTATAGTAGCACCTGGAGGCCCCAGTAGGATGAGTCCCTATTGGGCTGGGTGCTGTAAACCCACAAGTAATACATATTCCCTCCCAGAACAGCCACAGTCTTAGGAAAGTGCCACAGACAGGGTGAAGGACATGATCCCAATATGTAATTTTCAAGCACATTGTTAGTTTTCTGAACAAAGACGCAGTGTTTCAGCCACCTACCTGCTGTGTCTTGTCACAGCCCTAGATTGTGAGCTCTCTGGAGCAGGGATTGTCTTGTTTATACAGCACCTAGCACACCAGTGCCCCTAATTCTTGATTGGGGTTCCAAAATGCTGTTGTCATACAAGTACTACCTGTTTCTGTGCACCTGCTCCTCACTGTCTGATCCTTCCCTGTGCAGATGGTCTCTTGTAAAGCCCTCACACCCCATGCGGTAGTGACATAATGAGGGGCAGTCAGAGATAAATGAAGGAGGGGGAAGTGAGCACTTGCAAGATAAAAGGGATATATCGCCCCAGGGCCCTCAGCGTGGATAGATCTGACCTAATAGGGGCCCTTGGCATGAGCAGTTCTGGAACCCTGGGGCTTGCATGCACTGGTTTATGCTTGCTTTTCTGACCTTCTTGTGCACTAACTCCCACTCTGCCCTGTCCTGCAGGTGATGACTGCAGTGAGCACTGTAACTTGGCCCACGGCTGCTGTGACCAGGACGGCAAGTGCAGGTATGGTGTCTGGAATTCCAGTGTGGGTGCATTTCAACTTTAACCATTCCTGGGACAGCTGATCTCTCGCTCCATGCACTGTTTCCCTGGGACATCCAAACCCTTTCCTAGGTCAAAGAACGCAAAGGGACTCATCCTACTCAACTCATCCAGATCTCAGTCCCCAGGGTCCAAGAGTCACATACTCCAGCCAACTGGATGGACCACCCTCGTTGTGGGAAAGGGTTGTGGGCTTTGCTTCAATGCCTTTAGATCCCACCTGAAGCCAACAAACTTGCACAGTTCTGCAGAGGCAAAGTGGCCCCTATAATCTCAACAGCAGTCTGATAGGCAGCACAGCAATGTGAGAGACACTAGGGATCCTCAGGGCTTAGATATTACAGTGATGGGTATCCTAGACAGAGAACGATAGCCACCCAGACAGCAGGAAAAGGTTAATTGTAAGCTGCTTTAGACTCTGAGCTCTTTGGGGCAGAGACTGTCTTCCTGTGGGTGTGCAATGTGGGTACTTGCAGAACACATAACATACATGATAACAGAAGGCCACAGTAGCGTTGACACCCACAACAGAAAGAGCAGCATTAGCTAGAATCCTGGCTTAGGGTTCAGTTATAACAGTGTCACTGGAGCCGTACTCTCTCTGTGCTACTTGTTTCAGGTGGGAATGGGGGAACCCACTGTGGCTCAGTTCTGTAGTGATGGCCTCTAAGACAGTGATGTGGCTGGTTTCAGGGGTGGCAGGTTTGTATAATTTTTGGTGATGCCCAGAACAGGTTCAAGTCATGCTCCCCTCCCCCACCCCACCTCCCTAAGGGTCTGGGAGGGCGTTTGGGTGCGGGCTCTAGGCTGGGACAGAAGGTGGGCTCTGGGAGGGAGTTGGGATGCAGGGGAGGGGTTGGGGCAGGAGGAGTGGGTGCAGGGGATGGGCTCTGAGAGGGAGTTTTGGGTGCGGGGGATGGGCTGGTGCAGGAGGGGGCTCAGGGCTGGGACTGAGGGTTGGGGTGCAGGATGGTGAGGGCTCTGGGATGGGGCAGGGCTGAGGCTGAGGAGCTTGGGGTGCAGACAGGCTGCCTCTGGGCTAGGGCCAGGGAGGAGGACTCCCCCCAACCCTCTCCTCCACTGGTACTGCCCCTCACTGTAGCCTCACTGGGGGTGGGGTATGGGGCTGCTGCTTGCCCAGCATGGGGCAGGAACAGTGACTGTGGGCGGGGGGGGGGGAAGGGTGTCACAACACTCACCCAAGCCCCAGCTGCTCAGGTCCAGGAAGCCCCCTCATCTCCCCTGTGGTAGGTGGTTGCTGGAGGGGGAGGGAGCTGCCATCACATGTGGCTTCCTCCCCTGCTGCAACCTCCTGCCCCACACCATAGTCCTGCAGGGCAGGATCACAGGGTCAGACACTCAAGGAAGCCCTAGCAGCTGCTCAGGTGAATGAGGTCCAGACGTATCCCGGCTGGAAACCCACTCTGGGTCACCTCCCGGTGGGTGGCAGGGGAGGGGAGGGCTGGGCTGCCAATAATGTGTGCACCTCCTCAGGTGCAGCAGCAGCCAGCTGCCGCAGGCCTGCTCTTGTGCTGTAACCTAGCCTCAGGCAGCAGCAGCAGCCGGCAGGGCAGGTGAGGGAGAGCAGCGCAGAGCGGCAGGGCAGCCCCCAGCTTTCAATCAGGCAGGGACGCTCTGGGGCCCGGGGGGAGGCACACGGGGGGGTGGCAGGCAGGGGCCAGGCCGGGGAAGAGACCTGGCTCCAAACATTGGTGGAGCTGGGCCCCTGGCCTTGAATATTCCTGGAGCCCGGGCACCACAGACCCATGTAACTCGCTGCCCCTGGCTGGTTTGGGGCACAAGAGGTGGCAAGGGCAAGTCAAGGGTGCTGTGCTAGTCAGGATGGTGGTCTTGCTGCCTGTTATTGAGGTGGTTACAGAGGTGTTAGTTACTGCCTTCCCTTTTCAGGTCACCCTTGTTCTCTGAACCCTCCTACAGCTTGGCAGCCTCTTCTCCCCATCATCTGGTTCTCAGAGAGACTCTCTGGCTAGCCTGTGCTAGCTCTGGCTGCCTCTGTCCGGACTTTCATTGCCCAGATGTGGAGAAGCTCAGAGCTCCTGCTATCTTGCTGGAGCCTATTGGGATTGTAGGCACTGCATTGAGTTTGTGAGGTTTAATTCTGTGATACGTTTTGAGTCCGATTCTTATATCTTCCCTGCTCTGTCACCTCAGCTCAGTTCTACTTTAATCCGGGTGCTCTCTTTCTCGGACACATCTCTTCTTTCCCCATTGGGGAGTCGGGCACTGTCCAATCAGGGAACACTTACAATCAATGCCCACTGTCCTGTTAGGTCCAGAATGCTGCTGTGTACTGCAGTGACTGGTTTCTCCATCACACTCTTATGGTGAGCTTGTAGAATAAGGTAATACTATACATGGATCCCATCTGGCATACTGTACATGGCTTCACATCTGGATTATTGTGCAGTGCCTTGAGTCCCACAATTCAGGAAGTGTGATGGGGTGTTCATCCCACATGTGCTGGGCAAGGGTTAATATGGGCCTGACAGACCAATTAACCTGCCTGCTCATACTTGGAGGGTAGGCCAGGCATAATTAGAGATAAAGCCCAGCTGGGGGAAGAGCAGGGCTTGTTTCTATAAAGAGCTGGGTGAGCCCAGTTGGGGAGGAGAGACCCAGAGGAGAGGAGGTAGAAAGTTTCTGCTCTAGGAAGCAGCCTGACAGGAGGCTGAGAAGCAGGGCAGGCTGGTTGGCTACTGCAGGAGTGAGCTGGAAGCCAACTGGAGACAGGGACCCTGAGGTGTTATAGCCTGCCAGAACCCCTGAGGGAGGGAAGGGAGGAAGGAATGTGCTGCTCCCTGGACAGTGGGTTGTTCAAGGCATAGGAATCTGACAAGGTATGGGGACAATCTGTAGGAGATGAGGCAAATTTGTGAGGAAGAGGCAGCCAGCTGAGGGCTGAAGATTTGGTTTTGTTGATATTTCTTTTGTTCTTTGGTAAAGGACTCTATGGCCCTGGGAAGGGCAGAAATTTTCAAATTGTCCTCGCCCTCTGGTCAGACCAATCTTATAGCTGGAGTAGGCCAAAGGACAGTGAGGGGAAACTGAGGCAAAAGTTGCTGCAATGCCAGAGCCAGAGAGGAGGGGGTGAGTTGAGCTGGTAGCTTTGTTGCAGGAAGGAAATGGACACATTATACTAGTAAAAAGAAAGCAACAAAATGTACAAAGCTACGGGGCCCTGGGGGGAATTCTGCATCCCTGATGGTGCCTGCCACCTGCCCTTTAGCTTGGCTGGAAGGGTACAGGCATTTTCTTTCTGTCTAATTTGATACTTGGATACAGAGCAGATTACTGGGAGGAGGACAATGTGGACTAGCAATTAAAATCAAGGCTGTTAGCCAAATGTCTGGGGTTCTGTTACTGCCTCTGCCACCCTATGTAGCCTTGTTGGGTAAATCTTTTCTTCTCTGCCTCAATTCCCACATCTGTAAAATGCAGATAATATTTACCTCCATCCCTTGGGAGGAGTGAGGCATTAAATGTTGGGAAAGGGCTTTGATGCTGAAGTGTGTGAAAGCATGTGCTGAGTGCTGCTACTCCAGCTTTTATGGGAGAAAATAAATGCGGTAGTAGCGGTCGACATGTATGCACACAATGTCACTACAGCCATGTTACCAGACCAGGCATATGTTTACGCTGCAGTCACGGGTGTGATCGCAGCTCAGTGGACTTACCAGAGCTAGCTTTAAGTGATGCTGCGGTGTGATGGGCTAGCTGTAGAGGAATTACCCACGGTTCCAGGAATACTTACGCTGCCGGCACTGCCCCGGCTTTACTGCTTCTGGGACCCAAGCTGGCTACAATAAAGCTTGCTTGGGTACATCTACACCAGCTACAATTACACCTCATGATTAGAGTGTAGACATGCCCAGGATCTGTCATCTTTGCCTCCTCCCTTGGCCTTGATGGGCTCCCCAGAAGAAGCAATTTTCTGCCTCCTGGGGGCGCTTTGAGAGAAGACTTTCCAAGCACCCCACACACCTATAGCAAGCGCAGGACGGGTGTGTGAAGATAGGCTTACGTAAGCCATCGCATAATCCACTTCTTGTCCATACTGTGCTACTATTGGGGAGGCTGCTGTGCTCGGACTGACCCTCCTGTATCCTCTTGCAGGTGCGATCCAGGCTGGGAAGGAGAGTACTGCGAGGAGTGTGTGCGGATGCCGGGCTGTCTCCATGGTACATGCCATCAGCCTTGGCAATGCATCTGTCACAATAGCTGGGCTGGCAAGTTCTGTGACAAAGGTAGGTCCCACCAGCTGGACAGGAATCCAGCTTGCTTCAGCAAAGGGTTCAGTGACTGGTAACTTGTTTACAATAAAGATCTCCAGGTGGGGAAAATGTGGTGGGGGGGAGGGTCCAAGTGCCCTGCAAAGCAAGGGAGGGGAATGTGGAGGGCACAGGGATTCGAGGCACCAGGTGTCAATCCAGCTGCCTGAGCGTATCCCCATGAGATTCTGTTTTTTACCCTTTCACGATTAGGGTAGGAGCCCAGCACACATTCCCTAAATGAAAGGTTGATGTTGCTGTTTAGGTGACCAGTGTTTTCTCATTGTGATGCTTGCATGGGAGGCTGGGGTCTTACCTTTCTGTCAGAGATTTGGCCCATCCCTTTTCCTTTCTACAGAAGGTGGTCAGGCTGCTGGGCTCTGATTCCCAGTTTGCAGGGCCCCTGATGCTGTGACACTGATGGGCCTGAGGCAGTGGCGTTAATGGTATTCACTGGCTTTCCCTCACTGTTGGGTCTGCTGACAGTGCTTTCTATTTCCATCCACACTTTCTGCCTTTGGCAGCCAGCTGGGTGGGAGCCACTCACTCTGTCCACTTCAAATGGAAGTGAGTGATGAAGCAGCTTCGTGGCATAGCTAATCTGCCCTCCAGCTAGGGGTCTCGGGGTTCTGCGCTTCAGGCTGGAGGGTGTTCAGAATGCAGTACGCAGTTATACTACGGCGCTCAGAGCCACAGGGCAGCTAAGGGCCTTCCCTTCTCTGCATCTCGCTTTCCCTGCCATATAGAACAATGTAAAAGTGCGTTGAGAGCTGTCGCTGAAGAGTTTAAGGCCAGATGGGACCACCAGCTTATCCAAACTGTCTGACCCCTCTATACCACAGGCCATTAAACCCTGCTCAGCCACCCCCACTCCAAGCCCAACCACCAGAATTAGACCAAAGTTTTACAGCCCTCAGAAGGCTAAACTACTGTGTGCCACAGGCAGAGAACAGGCGGGACTGAGGTGCTCCAGTGCCTGAGGCAATGACAGGGAACTGACTGAGTTGTACCCCAGTGAGTTCTGTGTAAAAGCCATGCTGCTGGGACTGAGGGAAGCTGCAGCTCATGATTCATCTTTTCCCTTTGGGGTGGGGTTGACAGTTCTTGTTGGCACCAGCTCAGCTTACCAAATGCCTCCCCTTTCTCTCTCCTCAGACGTACACATCTGTGAACATGAGCTCCCCTGCCAGAACGGGGCCGAGTGCGTCTATGACGGGGATGGGGAGTATTCCTGCCTGTGTCCTGAGGGCTTCCATGGGAAGGACTGTGAGCGGAAGACAGGGCCATGTGAGAAGGCAGGGTGAGAGAGAGCGGCAGGGCAGGTGGAGATTACATAAGGCATTAGCTCCAGCTCCTACTCTATCAATCAATAGCCCAGCTTGGATCATTAGCTGTGGATTTCCTTGTTTATGGCACAAAGCCAAAATCTTCCTAGTCTTTAGGGGAGCTTTGGTTTAGCTAACTGTAATGGCAGCTCCCACAGTGGATGGAGTCTGAGCTGTGATCAGAGGAGATTCCAGTCACTCACGGTTAACGCAGTGACCCTGCCTCTGCTTTGCACTCAGGGAAACTTACTGGGAGTCAGCCTTCTCCTTTGTAAGGTTTGGCTTTAGGCTTTTCCTGATGTGGGATTGGCCAGTGACTTGGCCACAATCTCTAGAAGGGTGGGACGTAGCTGGGCTCCAGGTGTGTCTGTGTACGTCCATAGAGACATCTTTGGCGGCCTTTTTCCCCTCTGTGCACAGGGACCCAAACACCTGCCCTTTTCTCTCCCCCGCTTGAGGGTGGAATTCCCCCTTGTGCAGAGACCAAGCACAAGGCCTAGGCACCACTTAAGCCCATGAGTGCATTTCACCCTGAGAATGCAAGTCTATCTGGGGCCAGAGCTATGTCCTATCCAGGCCTGTGATCTGTTCCTGCTCTCTGCCTGCAGGTTTCCATGCAGGAATGGTGGCCAGTGCCAGGACGAGAACGGCTTTGCTAGGAACTTCACCTGCAAGTGCCTGGCTGGCTTTATCGGTGCCCTCTGTGAGAATGATGTAGATGACTGCCTGATGCGTCCCTGTGCCAACGGTGCCACCTGCCATGATGGCTTGAACCGCTTTTCCTGCCAGTGCCAGGTGGGCTTCGAAGGCCGTTTCTGCACCATCAACATTGACGACTGTGCCAGCCGCCCATGCAAAAATGGGGCAAAGTGTTATGATCGCATCAATGATTTTGACTGCTTGTGTCCTGACGGTTTTACTGGCAAAACGTGTGAGGTCTCCACTCCGGAACCGACCTGGGTCACCTTCTACCTGCCTGCTAACAGGGAGAACAACGGTGCTGTGAAAAGCACAACCAGCGAGCATCTCTGGGTCACGCAGCCTGAGCCAGTCAGGACTGTGGTTACTGGGAGGCGGGTTGCCAACCACAGCGAGAGAGCCAGTGGGGGAGGGCTGTTGAAAATTTCTGTGAAAGAGGTGGTGACCCAGCGGGACGCAGGGTTGAGTAAGTCCCAGCTGGTGACCATGCTGGTGTTTGGGATACTCACAGCTGCGCTGGTCCTGGTGACCATACTGTTAATGCTGCGGAACCGGCAGAGAGGGCGTCAGAGGTCAAACTGGTACCAAAGCCCCTCACAGGCTGCAAGGAAGCTCCAGGAACAAGAATGTCAAATGGGCATGTTAAATACAGTCATGGTAGAACCCAGGAAGACAACAGAGCTGTGAGGACTCTGGCACTCTTAGAGTGAGGCCCTGCCAGGCAGTCATGCCAATGAACCCTTCACACTACGCCCTGGGAGTCATTCTGGTTGGGTATCTCCAAAGTACTAAAGGTCTTTGGTATAACCTGGTCTGTGAATCAGTGGGGAGGGGGTTTCCACAAGGCAGCGAATTCGTATTTGAAAACAGAACTCTCGAACAGGGTGTGACCAGCCTGTCCTGGATCTAATGCATCTCCATCAACCAGGCGCACCTAGGAGTCCAGAGCAAGGGCTGCGTCCAAACAGCCCACTACTGGAAACGGCAGCACACTGACTTTGTCAGCTAGCACCAGAAGACATTGGTACCATCTTATACTAAACCACGCTAGAAATGAGACTGATCATGGCAGAGCAGAAGAGGGGCATGACCCTCTGAGAAACTCAAACTCTGCCAGGCCCCTGGATGCTTGGTAATTCCTAGTGCTGACACTAGTGCCATCTTTGGCCTACTGTTCACAATGGGGCTAGGGCTTCTGGAGCTGTTGGGCTCTGTGTCTGCCCTTCTGTAGTGCTGTGGGGCTCCCAGCTCTTTCTGGTGGCCATAGTTTGTCTGTTCCAACTGCACAGTCCAAAGGAGTGAGCAAACGGGCTCCCTCCATAGCCTTGAGGTGCTGTGAGCTGGTTGGGAGAGACTCCAGAGGTGGCTTGAGAGCCCATCTTGCCCTGATACCATGTCCCTTCTTGTGAGAGTGTTTTGTACCTTGCTGCTGCTGATCCATCTGTCTTTCCCCCTTTACCAAACTGGTTTGTGTGTCTTCTACTAGTAATGCACAAAGCTCCTTCCGCACCCCAACACATGCTTCTGCTTCCCCACTCGCTGATGGGGAGAGCCAGATGTGTTAAAAACACAGCCATCTCCCCTCCAGTGTTCTGGAGGACTGGGCTGGTCCCTACCACATGCCCCTGCAGGTGGAATTGAATTTGGAGGAGGCTGGAAGTAAGCTCTGGTTGGTTCAGAAGTAGTCCAGCTCCCAGTTCCTGACTGCCTCTCCCAGGCACAGAGCTGGGAGTAAGCTAAAACCAGCCATTGGTGCACCTTTCAGTAGGAAGCACACCTGTCCTGATCCCTAAAACACAGCAGAGGGAATGGGACATTTAACCACGGATCTAGGTAATCTCCTGGCTGGTCCAGTCCAATCACCGGTGACAGATCATTCACTCCCTCCCTGCCAAGGACAGCGTAGGGCTAGACACCATGCCTCAAACAAGGGTGAGAGAGTTTCCCTGTTTCTCACCACTGCCCCACAGCCTTGCTATGTCGTATTCAGGCAGGGTCCACAGAAGCCATGCCACAGCCAAGGTAAAGGAGCTAGAGCCCCAGGTGGAAGGGCGGGCTCCTGCGTGGGAATGAGGCAGAGCAGGCAAAGGGGCTAGAGGGAGAGGAGATTAGGGCTTTACAAGGAAGATTATTTTTTTTAATACACTGATGGATGATGTAACTTTATCAAATAAAATACCAGAACCAGCATGGAGCCTAACAAGCCCACAAGCAGAGCCCTTTGCCGGTGGTTTTCTCTCTTCTGCCCAAGTCCACCCTAACTCTTTGCCAGAGGAGCTTCCCCATAGCCCCTCTAAAACCTGATTCTCATGCTGTACCTCAGAGAGACCCTCTAACCCATGGAGCCTGCTGGGGGGGTCCTCAATCCTATTTCCCCCAAGACAGAAAGGCAGTGTTACAACTTGGGCTACAGCTCAATGAGCAAAGAGGGACCAGAGCACCCCGCAGGGATGCAGCTGGGTCCTGCAGCCTCAGGTGCAGGAAAGGGGCACCTGTGTCTCGGGTCAGCCTGGAGAAGGGTTTGCTTCTGCTATGGGCATCCTCAGAGTGGTGGAGAGAGGGGCTGTGTGGTAATGGCAGGGTCCCCAAACTGCACACTAGGAGAACGAGATGGGTTATGAGTCTGTCTAGCCTAACTATGGGCAGTGGGAGGGGAAATGGGGAGAGATCTCACACCAAAGGATGGAGGAAAACTCCCACCCATGGGGAGGTAAGAAAGGGAGGTTCAGCTTACATAGGCCAACGTCATTGTGTGGAAGACATGGATTCAAAACCCAGCTCTGCTGCTCCCTCATTCCCTGCCCACACCCCAGATCCCCAGGCTGGTAGGCTCTACCCTATCATGTGAGATACCCAGGCTTCAGTCTTCATTATAGGGGCCTCTCTCTATGGCCAAGCTGGAATCAGAGCAGTGCTGAGGAGCTTTGAGGAGAAGATTTCTCCAGCCTCCTGAACCAGAAGGTTGTGGAGCTGGGGGAGGAGGGATATAAGATCTCCTTTGGAATAGTGCCACCTAGATTAACTTTGGAGGCCTTTAAACACCTGAAGGGTGTGGGGTCCCCGAGCAGCCATAACGAGTACAACATGCAACACTGACACCATCTCTGGGCACTAGCGTATTTGTACGCACAGGGGGCCAGATCCTGTCCCTGACCCAATGCCCACTATTCAGTCTGCTGAGGCTGTGCCGTAAGGAAACCACAGCTCAGGGGAGGAGGTATCTGCAACCTGTGCTGGGCTCCCAGCATGCGAAAGGGCTTACTCCAGCAGGAGATGTAGGGACAGAGGAACCATGGCTCCTAAGCACTGCCTGTCACTGGTGTCAGTGTGGAGAGTCATGGACTGCTTTGTGGAGGCCGGTGAGGAGACTGCACCTGAAAACTGTGTGAGTGAGGGAATCTTCTGACTGGGAGAGGGATTGTGAGGAGGCCTGGTTCTGGGGAAAGGGGAGCAGTGATGAGGGCCAGGGCCAGAGCCAGAGAACAAACAGAGAGCTTAACAAGGACATTTGCTCTTTATTTTAAACCATGAGTCCTTCACTGGGAGTCACTGATTCACTTAACAGTAGAGAATAAACCCTCATTACACCAAAGGGGATGCTGCCCCAAGCCAGGAGCATGTTTCCTCATCCTAGGACTCTTGACCCAGACCAGTAAGTCTCAGTCCAACCCCATCATGGCTCGGGAGACTGCTCCTCGTCCTCCCACGACTTCCCGCCTGAAACAAGGTCCACTCTGAGCAGGACCCAAGCCAAGAGCCAGTGTCACCCTCTGCTGTCCTTTGTGCAGGCTAGTGCATCCCCTATGGCAGCTCCTGGCCCAGCAGGAAGTAGGTAGTTGCCTGCACCCACCAGCCTGTTGGGGTCCAGCAGAGATGGGGGTTGCAAGTGTGCAGCCAGGAGGTGCTCATCACTGGTCTCAGTCCTTTAGCAGAGAAGTCATTGCTGCCCACTGGTCAAGAGTTGCTGAAACAAGGAGTCTTCCCTCTTGCTGAGGACAGCAGGTGAATCCAGCTCCGCCACCTTCCCCCCATGCATCACTAGCACACGGTCTGAGTCCAGGATAGTGTTCAGCCTGGTGAGAGCAAACATAGAAAGATGCATGTGTGTGTGTGT
Organism: Lepidochelys olivacea; assembly: GCF_965140295.1. Lineage (NCBI taxonomy): Eukaryota > Metazoa > Chordata > Testudines > Cheloniidae > Lepidochelys > Lepidochelys olivacea. The sequence goes on along the minus strand of NC_140413.1, from coordinate 148,566,475 downwards.
GCGTGGGTGTCTTGGTCTGTGCAGGGGGAGACACACCAAATACTGCTCCCCCATTCATTTGCACAGAAGCCTGAGACCCCCCCACATAGGCACCAATATCTACGGAGCCCTTCATCACAGTTGCTGAGGGAGCACTTATATACACAGGGATCACTCCTTCAGCGCTAAAATGCAGCCATCTCTGGGGAGAAATCTGGGAGCTGTTTAACAGGAACGCTACACAACAACTTTCAAGACAGAGTGAGAAACCAGGAAGACAGCATTTCTCGTAGGTGAGAGCAGGAAGGCTGGGAGTCAGAACACCTGGGTCATCTGCCTGGCTTTTCCATCAACTGGCTTTGTGAACTTGGGTGAGTTATTTTGCCAATCTGAGCCTCAGTTTCCCTATCTGTAAAATGGGGATAATGATAGCCATTGCCTCCCGGGGGGCTGGGAGCCTAAATTCATTCCTGTCTAAAGCACACAGAGATACAGTGGGAGGATGTAGTATTATTAATGGTATTAGAATAAACTGCATGAAGTCACAGCACTGGAATTGGATCAGAACTGACATTAATAACCCAACTCTTACAGAAAGTACGAGTGGATCTTCACATGGACCCCAGGTGGTCAGGATCTCAGTTTCCCATCTCCCCCAAAAGACAGAACCTCCTGCAGCCCACAGTGCCGGGCTGGGGCACGAGTCAGTCCTGATGGAGTGAAAAGTACCAACAACTGATTCTTTTGCAGCACCTGGATTTCCCTAAAGGTCTCCCATCCAAGTAATGACTTAGTCACATACATCAGAACAGCCATACTGAGTCAGAGCAATGGTCTATCTCCTATTATTTTTAACTTGGTGTCAGCAAACCTTATACTATAAGGCATTATCTGCGGCTGCAACATTGTTTTAAAAGCAAAAGAGCTTACTCAAACCAGCCAGGCCTGAATTCTATTAAAAAGGGTTAAAAAAAAGCCCTTAGGCCTTCAGCAGGAAGACCTCCTCCACTTCCATCCCCTCGACTTAACTAGTGGCCATGCCCTGGGGTCTCCAACATTATGAAAAGGGGTAAATAACACTTCCTTATTCACTTCCTCCACACCATTTCTGATTTTATGGACCTCTGTCATAACCCCCCAAGTCGTCTCTTTTCCAAGTTGAACAGTCCCCTTCTTTTTAATCTCTCCTCAGATGGAAGCTGCTCAATACCCTTAATTATTTTTGTTGCCTTTCTCAGTGCCAGTTCCAATTCTAATGTATCTTTTTTGAGATGGGGCGACCAGAACTGCACACAGTATTAAGATGAGTATAGTCTACAGCCTGAGGTGGCCTGGCTGCAGCATGCTCTTCCTATCCATCAGTCCCTTCTTTCTCTTGGAACTTTTTAACCTAGTGGTAATGGCCCACACCAGGGGAGCAAGGGCATCCCTGGCCGGGAGGTGGCAGTGCAGTCTCTTGTCCTCTGCCTGTCCTGCAGTGCCCTCTACTGGGCAAGACCAGCTCCGTTTCATGTTCTGCACCCTCTCTGCTCTCCATGATGGTGGGGAGCTTTGAGTACAATTGTCAGGCTCTCCGTTTTCTATATTCTCAACCCCTTTTCACCCTCTGAGGCTACAATACCCCTGTTCCACTTGGCAGGAAATTCAGGGGCTCCCTAAGTCCCTATCAGACAGCTTCCAGCAATATATAGAACATGCTGGGTTTCCACCTGGCACCTACCAAAGAGAAGAGTATCTGGATGCTCCTGGAGACTGGCAGTCAGGTGGACTGGGGCCCAGGGGCAGGAGCTGAAGGGGGATGGTAAATGTCTGCTTCGCTCCAGAGCAGCAAAAGGAAACAGACAAGTTTGCACTTGAAAAATCTTGTCATGCTGATTTCACAGGTCAACTCACATATGGGGCTGAATATCAAGGTGGGGGCAAACACAATGCTGAGACTGTGGGTGTGGCCAGCACTGGGCATGGTGAGTGGGTAATGCTGGGGCTGTAGATGTGGCTAGTGGGGGAAGGCTGGCGCTGTGGGCATGGTGAGTGGTTAATGGTGGGGCTGTGGCTGGTGTGGGAAGGCTGGCGCTGTGATGAGGTGAGTTTAAGAGCAGAGGGCTGTCCCTTTCTCCATAAGGCATTTAGAAGGCTCACAGGGTATGTCTACACTGCCTCTGGCAGCCAGCCTCCCAGCCAAGGTCCAGAGACTTGTGCTAGCAGGGCTCATGTTAGTGCTCTAACAATAGCTGTGCAGATGGTGCTTCAACATTATGGTTTGGGCTGGGCTCAGGGTCTCACATGGCCCCCCGTTCTCCCCCCAACTTTAAAACCCGAGCTCTAGAACAAGCTGCAACATCTACACAGCTATTCTGAGAGCAGTAGTGTGAGCCCCTCTAGCACAAATCTGTGGACGGGGCTGGAAGGCTCTTTCCCCAATGCAGAGGAGACATGCCCTTGGTGTGAGAGGAAGCCGGCTGTACCTGTGAGCAATCATGAGCACAGTTTTGTCAGCAAAGCGCTGGCGGATCGTCTGCTGTAGCAGCTGATCGGTCTTCTGATCCACACTGGCTGTGGCCTCATCGATGCACAGCACCTGCCAGCGACACAGTGACAAAGTAAAGGGTATCCCAACACCATAGGAGGAGATCTCTGTTCCTGGCCCAGAGATACACCTAAGAGGGCACCATAAATCAGCTCACAGCCCTAATTCCCATACACATCAGACAGTCCATTTACTCACTAGGGCCTCCTGACACAGACTCCCTGTCCTGCCCTACTATCCCCACAATCAGGAACAGGCACCCCCTCTCCAAACAAGTAATTTCCCTGCTTTGAGCAGGGAGAATCCAGTTGGAGTTAGCAGCACTCACCTTGGCCTGGGTCAGGAGGGCTCTTGCCAGACACACGAGCTGCCTCTGTCCCACCGACAGACTCCTCCCTCTCTCCCCCAGTTCAGAGTCCAGTCCACCTGCAAGTAGGCAAGGACAGCTCTTATCTAGCAAGGCTTTGGTTAGAGCCCCTGCACAGCATGCCTGGGCCAGGAGCTTCCAGCTCAAGACCTCATCTCTGCTCAGTCCCAGCCCAAAGCCTTGGGATTTTAGACTCGGACAGAAGCAAGATTTGTCACTAACAGTGTGTGTGTATCCTCTGCTAGGATCACAAAGACTAGTGTGTGAGACTTGGAAGCCCCTATTCTTCCCCCACACTGGATCCCATTGGGGGTTGGCCTCCCTTAGTCAGTCCTGCAAGAGCCTTGCCTACTACCCCCATCAGATAAACTCACCTGCTTGTGTCCTTCCACTGGACCTTACAGGATTCTGTTTGGGCCTCACATGTCAATCCCATTGGACCCCACTGGGGTCTTGCCTCCCCAGAGCAGATCTTGCTGCATCTAGGCCCTTGACTACCACCTCCAACTCACTGGCTCTGCCCACTGCCAGAGCCTCCTCATCTCCTGCTGGCATTGGACTCACCCATCTGAGTAATCACCATCTGTAGGTGGCACTGCTCCAGCACCTGGTATAGGTCAAAGTCTGTATGTCGCCCCAGGGGGTCCAAGTTCTCCCGGATTGTCCCACTGAACAAAAATGGGTCCTGGGGGATTATGGCCAGTTTGGATCTGCAGGGAGAGGAGAGATGAAGGCTTAGCGGGTGGGAACAGCACGAAAGCAAAAGGCCTTTCCTCTGAGCCAATGGTAACCAGGCTGGCCCTGACTCTCCTGGGCCGGTCCCAGGCATGGGCATGTAAACAGGGCATGTTTGAGACACACTAGGGACCAGGCAGGGCTCTTCTCAGCCTAGGAGTCTCAGCACACACAACCAGGGCAGGAGGGGCTCAGGAACATTTCAGCAACTGATAGGAAACTGCCACAAGCAGCCAAAAGTGGCCAGAAAGGATCTCCACTAACCAACCCCCTCAGTATCACTTTGCTGGCAGCCATTAGAACCAGAGTCCTGTCTCTGGTGGAAGGGCTCCTGGCTGGACCCTAAATGACATTTGCTCCTCCTTCTGCTCTGCCCACCCTACCTCAGACTCTCCAGGCCCACTGATCGGCTGTCAACATTGTCCAGGAGGATCCGTCCCCCCCTCAGCTCCACCATGCGGAAGAGTGCCAAGAAGATTGTAGATTTGCCAGATCCAGTGCGCCCCACAATCCCCACTTTCTCTCCAGGGTAGATGGTGAAGGTCACCCCATCCAGAGCATTGGGCAGTCCTGGCCGATATGTCAGAACCACCTGCTGGAACTCCACGTGGCCCTGGCTCGGCCAGTCAGGGGCAACCTCAAAAGAAGAACAGGATGAGACCAAAGTGTGACCAGGATCAACTACCAGCCCTGCCCCACTTGCCACCTGTCCCTTTACTTGGCTTCTCTGTTCCTGACCATCCCTGACTCTAAGCCTCCTCTGCACTTCCCAATCGCACAACAGCCCTGCTCCACCCACCCTGCCCTTCTCCCACTGCACAAGAAGACCTTGGGGGCGGGGGAAATGGGGGGTTGGTATTAGGAAAGGGCAATTGCTCTGAACAATTCCTGTAGATCAGGCCAGCAGTCCCCAGTGCCCACTCATTAGATCCCTGTAATCATCTCCAGCCACCGGCTCATCAGAGCCCTGTGGGACACCTGAGCAGATGGGAAGAATGCACAGACAGGAGAGAGAGTGCAAAACACAGATCCATGAGATGGGATGCAGGCCAGACCTGGAGGGCTGAGTGAGAAGTTTTACCTGGACCAGCTGCTCCTGGGGCTCTATGGGGATGTCTGTGGAGTACTCCTCTGCTCGCTCCACACTCACCATCATGGTCTCTGTCTGCGTGAAACTGGAGATGAGGCCTGACAGCAGGTTTGTGACAGACAGGGCATACGAGAGGGCCAGGCCTACAAGACCTGAGATGATAAGAGAGCACAGCAGGCATGTGAAGGAGTAGAGAAAGCAGGGGACACAGCTCCAGCCAGGGAGGACTGAGGGGGACAAGGAAGGAGCCAAAGCACCAGGGGAAGGTTATAAGCTGGCAACCCATCTCTGAGATAGGGAGATGGAGGGGGAGGAGAAGAGGCTGAGGATCTACCTCCTGGGAAGGTGGACAGAGCTGCAGCTCTAGGATAGGGAACAGGATGGCCTGAAACCAAGTGCTTTGGGCTCTGTGTTAGATCCTGGCTAAGGACTGGACAGCCATGCTGGAAGAATGACTGTGGTGAGAAAACTACTTTGAACAAGAGATTCAAGTTTGTTAAGTTAGGTTTTAGTCTTAGAAGCATATTTTTACGTTTGTTTGTTTGTAACCATTTCTATCCCAATTTCCTTCTACTTAGTATCACTTAAATACCGGGGGCCATGAATCGGTGTTCATGTCGCACTCCCTGTTAGTACCCGGCCCAGGCAAGCTAATGATCTGACCCGTGGACCAAATTCAGTGACGAATCCAGGTCACGTGCCACCTGAGGCACGTTGCGTATACACTAAGAAGGCTCAAATACCTGTTCTTTGTTAATAAACCTAATCTTGTTTTATTACACAACCCTTTCAGTGCAGCATTTCCAACTGAAGAGTAAAATCCCCAGGCAATCTAACAGGCTGGTGCTGTCTCTTTAAAGAAGCAGAGAACTTGATCAGGTTTTGTGAGTGCTGCACTGAGCGGGGCTGAGCACTGCAGAGGAGATAGCTTTGGGGAGACTCGGGACTGGAAGGGCTGCTGGTGCCACCCTGCAAGGAGTAACCAGGCTGGTGGAAGCCAGGATGAGGTCACTGTGCTGCAAGCAGGCTGCTGGTATCAGGGTTCTGAGCCAAAGCTGCACAGCACAGAAGCACCCAGGGTTACTGGGCAGGCAGTGACACAATCCCTTACTGATCTGGGTGAACTTCCAAAGTTTCACAGCACACCTGGATTTCCCAGTTGCCTCTGGTGCTGGATGATGGCGATTCCTGCTATAGCTGTAACCACAGCAACTCCAATCATCTGCAGGCGGATGTCCAGCCACTGCATGGCGGTGTTACTGGCAAAGAGGCAGCGCTGGTTCTGCTCCAGTCGCAGCTGATTCTCTGCCTCAAATCTGAGCCGGGCACAATACAGTGGTTAATGTCAGGATCAGTCCCAGGGTCCACTGCCCTTCATCTGTCACCCCAGCCAGCCCCAGGGCCAGAAGCTCTAGGTAACACCCTTGTCCCTTACAAGAGTGAAAGCCCCAAGTTCTCCAGGTGCTGTCACCCTCCCCATCCGAGGAGCAGCCCTCACCTGTCAGTGGCCCGGGTGGCTCGGATAGTGCTCAGCCCTGTCAGGGTCTCTGAGAAGTGGGTGTAGATGGGGGACAGGGTGAGGCTGTAGAGGCGCTTGAGCTCACGGGAGGTACACCGGTAATAGCGCTGGATGGAGAAGTAGAGGGCAGCCAGTGGCAGCAAGATCAGGCCAATCCAGGGCAGCCCATAGGTTATCATCACCAGCATGCCCAGCAACCCAAAGACATTGGCCAGGAAGATGTTGAGGATGAAGGGCAGGCTGTCGTCCACACAGTACAGGTCCGAAGAGAAGCGGTTCAGGATCCGGCCCGTGGGCGTAATGTCAAAAAAGGTCACCGTGGCCTGGCAACATGGGAACCAGAGTGGTAAGAGCCACACTGGACTGGGACAACCTTGGAGAGGGAGCGGTGCCCCTGGAGTTATATATAGCTTGGCTGGTAGATGGCCCAGCAAGCAGCCACTATTCAGAATGCCTGAAGAGAAGCAGGACTGAACATGGACAAGGAAGGAATTCCCAGCCTGCACTGGTCCAGCAGACCCAGACTCCAAACCCCTCTCCCCCCGAGTGTAGAGGTGCCCTGCTGGAATGGGCATCCTCAATCCCCAGCAGCAGCACACATCTCACAAGGCACAGCCAGCCACCTTCACAATGTGGTGGCTTCAAGGTACCTCTTGCTGTGGAGAGTTGAGAGGCAGGCATAATGATTGCAGCCAAGGGGTGGGCGAGCAGGTCAGCACTCCAGTGAGCCGTGACTATCTCTGTTCCCCCTGCCCCCATTTGTGACTATCTCTGTTCCCCCTCCCCAGCTGAGCATGTCAGCACTCCACCCCATTTGTGACCATCTCTGTTCCCCCTGCCCCCATTTCTTTCCCCGAGCTGAGCTCCTGGGACCTCACTCCACCCCACCCTTATGACCGATACCTTCATCACTCTCTGGAGCAGCCGGCTGTGAATGACAGTGGCAGCGCGGATGGTGCCGTAGGCAAAGAGGAAGGCCCGTAGGATGGTGAAGACCGAGTTGGCCCCAGCAATGCCGCCATACACCATCAGGTAGAAGTTCACATCCAGTGTGCTATTGGGATGGACTGGAGCTGTGCCCAACACCTGGATGCGGGACCTGGGAGAGAGAAGGAGACAGAACGTGCTTCAGCCACAGTGCGCACTATGCCAAGGCTGAAGCCTAGAGCCCCTGAGACAGCAAACACAAGGGCCAGGGTGGGGGAGAAGCCAGGAGTCCTTATTCCCAAGGTGGGCTACCAGCTTCCTCCTGCTGTTCATCAGCCTTGGCAAGCTGCAGCAGACTGATCCCTACAATTCCAGCTGTAGGCGCTCTCCACCCCCAAGAGCCTTGTGCAGCCAGGGGGGTCTTCCATCTGCCTCAGACAGCAAATCCAGCAGCACCTCTTCACTACCCGTTTGCGCTGGGCTGGCCTTTTTGTCCCTATCTAGCTCGCACAACCATATTGGCTCTATGCAATGGGGGTGTTTAGCCAGCTTCTATTCACAGCAAGAGGCCTTTGCAAAAGGGGCACCAAGGAGCAACTTTGGAGACTATTGCTCCCCCGACAGCCAGATCACACCAGCTCCTGAGCCAACCTATGCCCACTTACACAAGCCCCGCAAGGGAGAAGAGCAGCAGCTGTGGGGAAGGGACAGAAGCTGACAGGGGCCTCGTGGAGATGTTCGCCATCTGGGGCAGGTTGGAGATCCAGTGTGACAACCACCAAACTGAGACATTCCCAGATGCTGCAGAGATACACAAGAGTCAGTGCAGGGTGGGGGTTAGACTCTGCTTCAGCCAACATGGGGGAGAAGAGCAGGAAGTGGAGCTGAGCTGGGGCTACTCTGAGGAACTGCTCTTACCACCTCACTACCCAGCCTAACCTATACCCTGCCGTCCATACATTCGCCACTGCGGTTACTTGAGCAGTAGAGATGACAGCCAGCAGCCATAGGAGCCAGGTACAGCAGGTCCCCTAGGGAAAAACAGTCTTCTATGGAGACACCACCCCACACCCCAGTGTCCCCCATGGTAGCAGGAGCACAAATTAGGACACAATGTCTTACCCTCACTCTGGCTAAGGGCTCTGGACAAACCCTTCAACTTGATGGGCAGGAAAGTGCTGAAGTGGCCCCGGCTGGAAAGTTAGGAGGATTGGGCCTTCCTCCTGCAGGGGCTAGGGAGAGAGAGAAAACCAAGTCTGCCACCCCCCAGGGACCCCTCATATATCCGGGGAGCACAGCAAGGGAGCAAGAATGGAGAATGGCCCAAACAGAGCATGGAGCGAGCTGCTGCCTTACCTTGCATCAGGAGCAGGGAGAAGAAGATGGACAATGCTAGGCAGCTGCCCACTGCCAACCAATATGCCCTATACACCTGAAAAGCTACTGCCCCTTCTTTCTTTTCTTCCTCTCGCTGGAGGAGGCAGTTGGCTTGGCCCAGTTCCTCCTCTATCTCCATGTCCTCCTCCTGGCCTTGCTCAGCAGGGACTGGGGGAAAAGGCACAGGTCAGTGCAGCATCAATAGGACCAGCTCCTCACTGTAAACAGGGCAGGTCTATGCCAAAGGGAAGGCTTCACCATATTCCTAGGAGGCTTTCTAAGGTTTGTCCCCTCTTCGTTCCCTTTGCAACAGAGTCCATGCCAGCTGCACCCTGTACCATAGGCCTCTATCAGGAAATCCTGCAGCAGGTGGGAGTGCAGATCAGCTTACTGCTTCCTGGCCAGTATCCGATGGCTCCTTTACCCCAAGCACAGAAAATACCCCTGGCCCACTGTGCGAGGTGTGGGAATGGGGGTTCTTTTCCAAGCCCTACAGCTATCAATTTAATTACCCCCATTTCAGCTCATAACTGCGGATGTGATTACTGCTAAGGCGCCAGGAGAACTCAGAGAAACCTGTGTATTCAGACCTTTTCCACATATATTGTATGCTCTTATTTCTGCCACAAAAAGAAGGCAAGGCCTAGTCAGCAGATCAAGCACAGGGCTGGGAACCAGGAGTCTAATAATCCCAACTCACCCTGTGATGTTAGGCAAGTCACTTCCTCTGTCTCCCTCAGTTTCCCTTGGCTGTTTTCCTGCTCCACCCTGTCCCATTAGAGCAGTTGTCTTGAACTCCTGCTTGGAGGTCAGATAGTGGCAGTAGGCGGTTACGCATGGATGTTTATCCTGAGCCACAGTGACCCCACCCACCCTCACCAAAGCCCCTCAAACTGCCATATATTGACCTTTATTCTGCCTCCTCTTATTCTCATTGACTTTGGGAGTGGCTTCCACCAGTGGCAGGATTTCAGATGGGGTCCCTGGAAAGAGAGCGAGCGTGAGGGCTTTATACACTGCAGAGATCCTAAGAACCGTATGCTAGCTGCAAAAGTTCAGCTAGCTATTTGGTACAAGACAGCCCAATTTACTTCTACCTCTGCCCTCCTATTCCTCCATTCAGCACCCACAACCCTACAACCACTGCTCCACAGCTTCCTGTCCATGCACTGTGTCTTACCCCAAGACCCATCTCTTCAGATTCCGTCTGCTTTATCCATACTCCTGTACATTCACCATGTCCCAGTTCTCCCAGCTTATCCAGTGTTCATCTTCCCCTGGGCTTCCACTAATTTACCCCAGCCTCTTTGCAGCTGTCTGCTTTGATCCTCTATGGCCATTTTCCATCCAAACTCACAGCCCACCTGTCTGTTTGATAAGGCTGGGACAGAGTTCTTAGCCCTCTGGTACACAGACTGAAACAAAAGCAGGTGTGCCACTGTACCTGTCTTGACTATTCTGCCATTGTCCATGAGCAGCAAGGTGTCAGCCTTCTCTAAAAACTCCGTCCTGTGTGTGCAAAGAATCCTGGTCTTGTGTTTGAGAACTCCCAGAATACATTTCTGCATAAGGTGATTGGCTACATCAGCATCAACAGCTGCCAGTGGATCATCAAGAAGATAAATCTCCTTCTCCTGAGGAAGAAGAGACAGTGATACATCTCCCAGTTCCATCAGTGCCAGCTTTCCCCAGAAGGTGGTGTTGTAGAGAAAGGTGCATTGGCTTGGGGCTGTTCCCAGCTCCTTTACCGCCAGCCTGCTTGAACTGGAAGAGCTGGAGGATGTGCAGCAGGAGCTCTGGCTGTTGGACACTTCCTGCTTCTCTAGCCCAGCCTTGGCTCTTGGATAATGCACCTGCAGCAACTGGCCCTCTGTAGGGTCACTCTCCTATTTACCTGATAAACGGCTCTAGCAAGGGCGATTCGAGCCTTCTGTCCCCCACTGAGGGTCACTCCATTCTCACCTACCTCCGTCTGGTCACCTGCTGGTAAGATCTAGAAATGAAATGCACAAGATAATCCATTTAAAAAGTTGCTTCACACAGACAGCATGACATAGGGGATGCAGAACCAGGACTCCTGAGTTCTATTCCTGGCTCTGACACTAACTCACTATGAGACTTTGGACAAGACACAAGTGGCCTGATTTTCAGAAACTCTGAGCACCCACAACTCCCGCTAAAATCAAAGGGAGCTGCCAGAACTCAGCATCTTTGAAAAATCAGACCATAAGCCTCCTTGTGTTTCTGCTTCCCTGTCTGTGCAATGGAAGGACAACAATCCCTCCCTCCTGGGTATTGTAGGAGAGTTCATCAGCTAATGTTTCTAATGTGCTTCCTGGATGGGATGTGGGGATTACTGATTGGAGAAGGGTGAGGGCTTGAATCAACCTAGATGAGCAATTCTTTCCTTCCAGTTCTCTTTAGGGTTGAGGCGTGGAGCATCATCAGACCTCTGAGAGATTTGATGCTGCCTCATCTCCCAAAAGGAGTCTGCTTTGCAGTTCCTTGGGACATCTGGGGCTCCTGCCTTGCTACTACCAGCAGTCCCACATGGAGGACACAATTTCAGGCCTCTTCTCATCCTGTGTGGCTCCACCAGATTCTGGGGAAGGACTTTCTGCTCCAACAAAGCATTGGCTTCTGATAGTTTCCCTGTAGCCAGAACCTGACTGCTTATTAATGGGAGTACTCAGGCAGCCTCAAACAACCTCTCCGTTTCTTGGGATTCAGAGCTTTCTGCTCCTCAGGACAAGTCTTAGAGGAAACAGTACAAAGTGTTGTCAAGCCAACCTCACACATGAGCCTCTGCCCAAGGGAAGGGAAGTGACTCAATGTCAGGGACCAGTAATGAAAATGAACAAACAGCTAAGCTGTGTGAGACACATGGCACATTTGGCTTAGGAAGGAGGGAGAGGCTGGGGAAATAGGTTCTGTGCCCTGATGGAGAAGTTAAGGTTCAGGCTGAGATTCATGGCAGGGCACAGGGAAGCCAATGGGATGTTTTCATCACAAGGCACTCACATTCAGATCATCGGAAAGTGCACAGCCCTCAAGCACCTCGTGGTACAGCCTGGCATCATAGTCCCTCCCAAAGAGGATATTCTCACGGACAGTGGTAAACTGGATCCAGGGCTCCTGCGTGGCCAGGCCAAATCCTCGCTCCAGATCCCAGACATACACTTGCCCGCCAAGTCTGCAAACACCCCAGAGCCGGGTAGGGGAGAGAGGCAGAAAAGGAAAGGAGAAGAAATAACATGGGGAAAGTGTGCCTGGCAAATGGGTCTACCCATGGAAAATCCCCTGTAGCAGAGGTGCTGGAAGGTGGGACAAGGGGAGAGAAATGTCTTTTGGCTATTTACCTGTTGAGTTCTCCAGTGATTGCTGCAAGCAGAGAGCTCTTCCCACAGCCAACCTTCCCAACAACTCCAACCAGCGCCCCCTGCAGAGGGAAACAAGCAGCAGAAGATTTATTGGATTAACACTTGGTCCTTCTGGTGATGGCTCCCTCTTCCATATTCCCTGCACCCCCACTCACCTTTGCCACTGCCAGGTCCTGAATGAAGATCTGCAGAGTCCCTCTGGACAGGTGCTGCCTGGTGCTCTCCTCCCGGGCTGGTGACCAGGAGAAGATGGAGTGACGCATTTCCAGTGCAGAGGATGGGTCTGTGGGGCCATCTGGCAAAAGAAAAGCAGCACAGCCACTGCATTAATCCTCAAGGATCAAAAGTGCACGGGAGACACTAAGCTGGGCTCAGTCACTCGGGTAGTATGTTTCCGAGAGAAGGCACCCAGACAATCTCAGATGCTGGTAGCACCATCAGCTCCACTCCCAAACAGAGTAGGCAAGGATAAGACACAGCTCTGACACACTCCCTGCAGCTGTACAAGGCCACTGTGTGACACTGAGACACTTCCCTGTTGTAACCTCACCTTAAAATCCTTCCTTCTTTCTCTCTTCCACCTGTCTCTGAATCCCTGTAGGAAGCAAGTGGAGACCCAGTGACTCCCATGGAGTCATTCCAAGAACAAACTGGATTCCCTGTGTCTGAAGGTGGAAGGAACAGCAGGGAGCTGGCAACAGGGAGTCGGGGGTGGGGGAGAAGGGAAATATGGTAGAGGGCAGTGCAGAGGTTCCACCCATTCTGCCAACCAAAGCCAACAGGGCTCATGGCTTCAGTGTCAAGGGAGATTTTTGAGAAATGAGCAAGCAGCCTTTGCTTTAGGAATATACAAAGGCTGGAATCAGCAGGCACAGGCATGGTTTGTTTGGTGCTGGTGGAGAGTAATACTACTGCTCTGTCCTCTCCTGGGGACACTTCCACAGGTCCATGGTGTGCGCTCATCTCAGACTGACTGAAGGAAGCACAGCTCACTACTCAGCACTCTAGGGAGTTCAGAGGAGGTGGAGCAGTTACCTAACTGCACTAGGGCCAGTGAGCCCGGTTCCTATAGGCTTGTGCCATATACACCCCAAGTACCTTCTGTGTTCAGACTTCTCCATTCTCTTCCCACCCCACACATGGAAATTCCATACAAAAGCCTACAGCATCCATTCCTGGTTGTGTCCCATCTCTTGTCTCCATACCAGTGGTGTAATAAGCATGCAGGTCCTGGTCAGAGAGCTCGAGGAAACACTGGATGCGATCCAGGGACACTTTGGCATCCAAGATTCCATTCAACACCCAAGGGAAGTTATTGAGGGGAAGAATCAGCATCCCAACAAGCGCCAAGGCTGTAAATACCTGTGTCAGAGAGGGAGACAATAAAGAATCGGGGGATAGTGACCCTTTGGCACCCCCCTTACATACACAAAGAAGAGTTTCACAGATTAGAGACTATCATGGGGAAGGGGAAGACAGCATGGACAGATGTCCTTGCATCTGTGGGAAGGTCATGGCTTACAGAAGGGTACTGAGTTCTATTCTCAGGGTGGCTACAGCTGCACTCAGCATGATGGGCTGAGCTCTGTCCCCAGGGGACATTCCAGAAAAATGCAACCCCATGCGGGAGAGGTGCCCCCACTGTCATTATGCTTAGAATAGTTCTGAAAATTCCCCTCCCACCTCACACATCAGTCTGAGCAGAGCAATGGGGTTGCACAGGTCTCCCCTGTCATTCACCTTGGTGGCAGTGAGTTGGTGCCCCAGCAGGACATAGGTGATGAAGATGACAATGGAGACGACTACTGGCAGTGCTGCCCACAGGTACACGCACACGGCATCCAGGTACTTGATGGCTCGCAGCTTTTGCAGCTCCTTGGCTCGGCAGGCATTTATCCGGGCGCCGAAGTGCTGCTCCCAGGTGTAAAACTTGATCACTCGCATGCCACACAGGAACTCTGTCATTAGCTGTGTCAGAGAGGCAAGCAGAACAGAACAGTCCCAGAGCCATGTCACACTAGACACTAGCCAGACAGATCTGACAAACAGGGGACAAATGATGGAGAAACAAAGGGCTAGGACATGTCTACATGTGGCAGTAGCAGCAGTCAGGAGTTCTGACCCCTCTTCCCTGATGATACCCCCTTCTATTTGAGCTCTGTGGTGTTCAGTAAAAAACTAAACACTGAGTATTTAACGTCTGAGCAAAACAACTGGCTCCTCACATAAGGTTCATCCTGCAGAGCAGTCCCAACTTATCTAGAGAAGACCACCGTGCACACTGGGGGAAATATAAACTAGATATAACTTCCTTCAGGAACATATTGCAAAAGCTCCTACAGATTTGCTGTGTGTATGGGAGTGAGACTTAAGTTTCTATGCTTCCAAAATATGGGTTGAGAGTTGCCAAAGGATTGGAAGGGCTGGAGAGAGCTCTGTCGCCATTGCAGATGCTAAATTAAAACATTACAATAAAATCCTATCACTCTGGAGCCCAGGACACTTGGACAGTAATCCCAAGAGGGAAGAGTCAGTGGTGGAGATGCTCACATGACAGAAGCAAGAAAGTGGATGACACTGACTCTGAGGTTGCCAAATCAGAGAGGCACAAACCCACCATACAAAGGTGAACGCATGCACGCACTTTGAACCAGCAGTGGGCAGGGGTCCCAGAATTAGAAGGCATCAGCGGGAAGATGGGATGGGAGTGTCTCAAAGGAATGGGCCCTGGGTTCCACAGTAACTGCTACTCACAGGACAGGGATCTATTGGAGAGACTGAACATGTCAGGGAGGCAATGGAACATCTGAGAATGGTATTACAGAACAACTTCCCTCTAGGTGGAATCACAATGACATTGCTTTGCACTGAGCTCCTTGGGTATCTCACCTTTCTGCTCTCCCATCAGGGTTTTCGAGGTCCCAGCTCATTAAATGGGTTCCACAATATGTATCCAAAGTTCTAAGAATGACCAGGAAAAAAATGCAGCAATGAACCCAAAGACTGCCTCACCTTAACTCGTGTGTCTTTGTGCTTCAGCATCTCCTTGTTGTTCTCCATGATACGGTTTGCTATGACCTTGTTGACAGGCACAAGCAGCAGGGCCAGGGCCAGGCCTCCCAGGAAGGCCACCCCCACCTGCTGGTAGAGGAGGTAGAGGGTGATGGCAAACTGGAAAGGGAGACTCCAAACCTCATGGAAGCTGATGCAAAAGTTGACCAGCCGATCGGTGTCTGTGCTCATGAAGTTGACAATCTCACCCATGGTGAAGCCAGCCAGACTGCTGCCGCTAACCCGCAGAGCCTTGCGATAGATGGCAGAGATGACTGCCGCACGCACCATCAGCATCACCTTATTCACCTCATAGCTGAACTGGTTCCGCAAGAGAGCACCCAGGAAGGAGCCAGCAAAGAGGCCAAGGGCATACAGCACCCCATGGCTCAGAGGCTCCTGGTGCGACTCCATGAAGCTAACCAGCAGGTTCAGGAGCAGGGGACCTGAGAAACCCAACAGGCTACCAGCCAGTTTGAGGAGCCCTAGGGAGTAGTAGCGGAGCCCAAAGGCTGCATGCAGCACTGAGAGGAGTTGCACAGCCTGCTGGGCATCACAGCGGCTCCCTGAAGAGGGGGAGGCATCTCCACTCCCATCACTTTTGGTGACAATTGGGCTAGTGGAAGACACTGTATCTTCCTCCTCTTGGATGAGAGCTGCTTTTTCCTGCCAGCAGGAGTAGAAATGGTCATGGACCCTGGCAGCCTGGAGCCGTCGAGGTAGCAGATAGACATCCTGTGGCCGATTCAGCATCCACTGATAGCCACGCTTCATAAGAGGGTTCATCCAAGCATAAGAGAAGCGCGAGAGCCAGCTTTCACCATCCTCTGCCACTCCCTGCCAGTTAGGTGCTGGGATCCCTGACTCTGTGATGAGAGGTTCACGCTGCCAGGAGTCATTGATGGAGCAAAAAACTTGCCTGCTGGCAACAGGAGTAATATACCCGATCACATAGATAAGTAGAGAGGCCAACTGCAGGCAGAGGATGGAGAGTCTGCAGATGTGAGCAGCATGGAGGTGGGGCCAGGCCACCCCATTCTGGCAGTACCATACCAGTGTGATGATAAGGGCAGGGACAGGGAAGAGGGCTAGGAGCACCATGGCTGCAGGGCCACGGGAGGAGCCGTACGTAGACCTGTAAAGCATGAGGAGTGCCAGGCTATGAGTGAGCCATGCCAGCAGAGCAATGCCACTTGCCAGCACTACCAGATACAGGGTACCCAACTCCTGCTGAGTGATGGCTGCTGAGATTATATCAAGGATGGGGAGGCAAGTGAGTACGAAGGAGGCAGCAATTCTGCATTTCCAGCCAGGTCTGTGGGAAGCCCCTGGGACAGGAGATCTAGTGGAGAGAAAGGTGGTGAAAGCTTCAGAGTGGAGCCAGCTACCATTCCATCACCTCTGACTCACTCCTCCTCTTCTCTTCCCACAACTATCCAGTCACCCCTAGTTCTCACCCATACAGAGGGTGGCAGGCTCTGTGTCCCATTCAGAGCTTTTTAGGAAGATAAAAATTGCCATACCTGATCAGATCATTTGTCAATATACTCTGGTATCTAGTCTCTGACAGTGGCCAGTAGCACATACCTCAAAGAAAGATGCAAGAAACCCCACAGTTGACATTTATGGGGAAAATTTCTTCCTAACCTGTGATACTTGGTGGTTGAATTAGGTCCTGAACCAGGACGGTTTAAATCCCTGCTAAATATATATTTTTATCCTCTCTAATATAACTCTGGATAATATAACTCACGTTCTTCATACAAATTTCTGATTCTTTTTTGATTCCTCCTAAACTTTTGACCTCAGTGATGTCTTGTGGCAAAGAGTTTCACTGGCTAATTATCCACCGCATAACAATTTCCTTATCAGTAATATATTTGTGGCCTTTCAATTTCATTGACCATTCTCTTGTTTGTGAATTATGAGAAGGAGTAAATAGGAAACCATAATATAATTTCTGTACACCATTTATTACTTTGTATATTCTCTCAATGCCATGTTGTATTTATATCCTCTCTAACCTAAATAATTTCAATCTCTTTTCATACAGAAGTTTTTTTCAGGCCTCTAATCCTTCTGATCACTAGTCTCTGAACTCCCTCTATTTCTACTCAATCTTTTTTGAGAATATAGCAACAGCAGCTATATACAATACTTCCAGGTGAGGAAACTGATTAGTGTAATGGCATTATAATATTTTTCTCTATCCAATCCCTTATACAGAATAAAGGATGCATTTGTTTAACAATCTATCATTGCAAATTGAGCAGATGTTTTCACTGAGCTGTCCACAATGATGAACACATCTTTCTCGAGAGGTTACAGTTAATTTAGAACCCAGCAACATGTAGGACTTTTCTTGTTTTAAAAAATAATACAACCTAAGGGACTGGAGGGAGTGAGATACAGAGAATATATGTGCTTGGCTAAGAAATGATTCAGGAGGGACATGATAACCACCTACAATTATGAAAGGAGCCGGAGGAATTGTTTAGGATGGTACCTAAGGTATAACTAGGTCAGGGGTTCTCAGACTGGGGGTTGTGACCCTTCACGGGGTCACGAGGTTATTACATGGGGGTCACTAGCTGTCAGCCTCTACCCCAAACCCTGCTTCATCTCCAGCATTTATAATACTGTTAAATATATAAAAAAAGTGTTTTTAATTTATGGGGGGGGTCGCACTCAGAGGCTTGCTGTGTGAAAAGGGTCACCAGTACAAAAGTTTGAGAACCACTGAACTGAAGAGGAAGGAGAAAAGACGTACAACTGGCTTAGCTATGGTGTGTAATGCAACAAAACACAAACACAGGATAAATATAACTTTTTCAAAAGGGAATATGTCAGCTGAATATCAGGAAATATTAGCGACAATTAGGCTTGGGCATCATCTCCCCAAGGGAAACGGTGGAATTTCCATTGGTTGGAATATCTGAAACTGAACTGGACAAAACCCTGGGGAATAGACTATACGGCTAGATTCTACACTGGCCCTGAGAGATACGGATGGACTAAACAGGACCGAATAGTCTTTTTCACTCTGCATATGCTCCAGCACTCCTCCCAAAAGGGAGTAAACACAAGACTGTCAATGTTTCCTGCAGGCAGCTGCCACGTGACACAGAGAGAGATGATTTCCACCATTCAGGAGCCTTTTCCCACATTCTTCATTACAATGCAGAAGAGACACAGATGGCTACCGTACCTTGGAGTGCCGAGGTAGCAGGCGCTTACTAAAGCAAGGATTGCGTGAGGGACAACATTCAAAATCAGCTGGTTAAAGCAGTGACCAACACTACCATGGACCCACACAGGAAGTGGGTCTTCCGGCCTGGTACCACACAGATCAGCCAGGATCTCTTCCATCTTCTCTTAGGAGCCAAGTGCAACAGCCAGAGAGCTCCTAGGGAAGAAAACAGGAAAGAGAATGAGTTAGGCACACAGCTAAATCAAACACAGCTTGAGATAGGAAAGGAAGATTCCTCCTTTATTAATAATAAACTCCTTGCCACACTGCAGGTCCCTTGTTATGAGGATCTCAAACAATTTTACAAACATTTATTACACTTTACTGCCTTCCCCTTATCCCCGTGAAACAGGTAAGACACACACAGGATTAACTTCATCCATGACTATAGCCAGATGAAATTTTTCATGTGAAACTTTTTCTTGCTGAAAATTGTAGATTCAGGTTGATGGAAACCTAGGGAGGTGGTGGAATCTCCATCCTTAGAGGTTTTTAAGGCCCGTGTTGACACAACCCTGGCTGGGATGATTTAGTTGGGGTTGGTCTTGCTTTGAGTAGGGGGTTGGACTAGATGACCTCCTGGGGTCTCTTCCAACTCTAATCTTCTATGATTCTTTGAAACATCTAATGAATTTGTGTCAAATTGTTTTGGTCAAAATCCCAACCCCTGCCAAATCCACAAAAGATCAAAACATTGTTTTGACATTTTTGAAATGAAATATTTTGATGTTTCAATTCAAAACAACTTTTTGTTTCTAAATTCACTTCAATTTTACAAAAAATAAAAAATATTGAAAATATTGAAAACAAAACATTTTGTTTGACCCAAAACGACATTTTCCCCCAAATTTTTGGTTCACTAAAAATTAGATTTTTTTGTTTTTGTTTTGGGTCAACCCACAATTCCCTCTCCCCTTGATTTTTTGGAATGGCCAATGAACTGAAAAGTCACTTATTCGTACAACTCTCCCAATGACTGCTATGTGACTATGCCTGGAGTGGAAAACAGCAGTTTTTTAACAGTGCACAGCAATATTATGCAACGCTTTAGAACAGGAAGCAGAAGAGAATCCTATTCCAATTGAAACTGCCAAGGGAATTTAAAGATTACCTACAAAGGAAAAAAAATTGAACTTGTGCTCATTTTTTGCCTCTTACTGATACGTACAGGGGCCTGGAAATGTTTTGTTATGAAAAGGGTTCTTTTATATTAGCAATTCCGGTCCTGTGCATCATGATAAGGTTGACAACTGGAGAACTAGTGAAACATGACAGCATGACATTACAACAGTTAAAAGAGTGAAAGCTGCAGTAATTAAGGGAAAGGGCATTTTAGTCACTGTTTTAAACACTGGGTTTTTGTTAGCGCCTATTTAAAGAAGTATGGATAGGATGAATGGACTATAAGGTGGATAGAAAACTGGCTAGACTGTCGGGCTCAATGGGTAGTGATCAACGGCTCAATGTCTAGTTGGCAGCCAGTATCAAGCGGAGTACCCCAGGGGGTCAGTCCTGGGGCCAGTTTTGTTCAACCTCTTTGTTAATGATCTGGATGATGGGATAGATTGCACCCTCAGCAAGTTCACAGGTGACACTAAGCTGCTGGGGAGAGGTAGATACGCTGGAGGGTAGGGATAGTGTCCAGAGTGACCTAGACAAATTGGAGGATTGGGCCAAAAGAAATCTGATGAGGTTCAACAAGGATAAGTGCAGAGTCCTGCACTTAAGACAGAAGAATCCCATGCACTGCTACAGGGGGACCGACTGGCTAAGCAGCAGATCTGCAGAAAAGGACCTCGGGATTATAGTGGATGAGAAGATGGATATGAGTCAGCAGTGTGTCCTTGTTGCCAAAAAGGCTAACGGCACATTGGGCTGCATTAGTAGAAACATTGACAGCAGACTGAGTGAAGTGATTATTCCCCTCTATTTGGCACTGGTGAGGTCACATCTGGAGTACTGCATCCAGTTTTGGGCCCCCCACTATGAAAAGGATGTGGACAAATTGGAGATAGTCCAGCAGAGGGCAACGAAAATGATCAGGGGGCTGGGGCACATGATTTCGAGGAGAGGCTGAGGGAACTGGGCTTGTTTAGTTTGCAGAAGAGAAGAGTGAGGGGGGATTTTATAGTAGCCTTCAACTATTTGAAGGGGGGTTCCAATCAGGGTGGAGCTCGGCTGTTCTCAGTGGTGGCAGATGACACAACAGGGAGCAATGGTATCAAGTTAAAGTGGGGGTGGTCTAGGTTGGATATTAGGAAACACTGTTTCACTAGGAGGGTGGTGAAGCACTGGAATGGGTTACTTAGGGAGGTGGTGAAATCTCCATCCTTAGAGGTTTTTAAGGCCTGGCTTGACAAAGCCCTGGCTGGGATGATTTAGTTGGTGACTGGTCCTGCTTTGAGCAGTGGGTTGGACTAGATGATCTCCTGAGGTCTCTTCCAACCCTAATCTTCTATGATTCTACATCAAGAACTAATTAAAATATTGTAGACTTTGAGCCCTCCCCAGCAAACCAGGGAAAACTAGACTATGGCTATGTCTACACAACAGCCTAAGTCGTCAAAACTTAGGTCACTCAGGGGGTGTGAATACTGTTGTAAGGAGAGAAGCTCTCCTGCCAACATAGTTTCTGCCGCTTGTGGAGGTGGGGATTTCATGCCGATGAGAGAGCTCTCTCCTGTTGGCATAGAGCATCTTCACTACATGCGCTGCCAGCTGCGCCACTGCAGCGCTTTAAGTGTAGACATGCCCTTAATGTGCCTGAAGATATGTCTGCACTACAAGCGCTACATTGTCAAAACAAGTGCTGCAGTAGTGTAAGCACTTGCTACAGCGACAGGAGGGGTTTTTCCATTGTTGCAGTAAATTTGCCACCTCGAGAAGCAGCAACTAGGTCAACAGAAGATTTCTTCCAGCAACCTAGTGGTGTCTACACCAGAACTTAGGCTGGCTTAACCACATCTCTCAGGGGTATGAAGTTTTCACACCTCTGAGGGACATAAGACAAACCATTGGTCCATCTAGCCTTGCATCCTGTCTTCTGACACTTGCAGTGCCAGATGCTTCAGAGGGAATAAAAAGAACAGAGCAATTACTGAGTGATCCATCCCCTGTTGTCCAGTCCTACTTTCTGGAAGTCAGAGGTTTAGGGACAACTGGAGCATGGGGTTACATACCTGACCATTGGCTAATAGTCACTGGTGGACCTAATCCAGTTATACTTTTGGCCTTCACAACATCCCCTGGCAATGAGTTTCATGGGTTGACAGTGCTGTGTGAAGAAGTATTTCCTTATGTTTGTTTTAAACCTGCTGCCTGTTAATTTAATCAGGTGATCCCTGGTTCTTGTGGTATGTGAAGGGGTAAATAACACTTCCCTATTCTCTCTCACACCATTTACGATTTTATAGACCTCTATCATATCCCCTCCCTTCTCATTCCTAAACTGAATAGGCCCGTCTTTTTAAATCTCTCCTCCTATGAAAGTTATTCCATAACCCTAGTAATTTTTGTTACCCCTTTCTGTACCTAGAAGTAGCTAGGTTAATGTAAATTTTACATGTAGACCAGGCCTTCCATATCCAAGGTTAAGAAAATAAGCAAAGCCTTCCCCCACCTCACCCCCTATTTTTAAAAAGGTTAAACCCTCTTTCAGGCCTCTTCCTCCATCATAAAGCAGCAAAGAAAGAAAGAAAAAAGGCACCAAGCCCCCTTTCTACAACAATCCTCAGCAGGTCACAAACTTGTTTCCTTGGATGGGTGATGGAAGGGGGCCAAAATTATTTTCCCAAGCTGGATTCAGCGAAACACTTGGTCTCAGCAAATCTCAAACCTAATTCCCATCACTTTGGGTACAACCCTGACTGGGCCCGAAAGGAGAGAAAATGCAATTTACTAGGGCAGCGAGGCAGTTTTCCAGCTCCAAAAAAAAAAAAAAAAAAAGTCCCATCCTGCCTGGGGCCGGGGAGAGGAAAGCTGGTAGGGATGGAGCATCCAACAAATCAATCTCCGGGGAAGGGGGGTAGCAGGGTGTCTCCCTTGAGCGCAGCCCTCGCTGGTTGAATGAGAGACACGTTCACTGGGAAGCGAAAAGTCCCTTCCATCGAACCAGACACCGGCCCCGTTTCCCGCCCTCGCACCTTCCGCCCTTGGCCGTTTCCTCCCCAAACCCCGCCCGGTCCCGCGGGGGGTCGGCCGGGCTCCTCCTTCCCTCTCGCAGCGGCTGTCCGGGGCGGAGCGCTCGGGAGGGACGTGGCCAAGGCAGCGGGCCCAGCCCGGCTCTGGGAGCTTCCAAGCGGAGCCCGGGGCCCTCTGGCCTCGGCTGAGCCTCGCACACCCGCCCGGGCCGCAGCGCCCGCCCCAGCCGCCGCCCGGCCCGATGCCCGGAAAGGGAAGGGTCCCCCGGCCTACCCGCCAGGGGCAGGCAGTGAGGACAGGGCCGGGGCCGTCCACAGCACCCGCCAGGGGCTCGGGTGATGTCATTGGCTGCCGCCCCCTGAGCGGGCGGCCTTTGACCCCTGCCCCCGCGGTACCTGAGCGCGTCCCTGTCTCCGCTGGGCTCGCGAGGACGAGCCCGCACCCATTTCCTCGCGGTTGCGCTCCCTGCCGCCGGGAGCGCGTACTGCTGCCGAGCCGGCCTGGCGACGGCGAGCCAAGAAGGACAAACCCGGGCCGTGTCCCACGGCGGGCCTGGGCGCAGTGTCCGCGTCAATCCCGAGCCGCTCCGGTGGCAGCCGTGCAGGGCCCTAGGGCGGAGCGGGCAGGAGGGGAAAGCGCCCGTCCATTGGCTCTGCACAGGGGAGTGTCAGACCAGGAGGAACCTCGGCCCTGGCCCTGCAGTGAGACGGGTGCAAGCAGACCCCTGTGCTGGTGCAGAGACCTCTGGAGTTCAGCTGGTTTTTGTGCAGGTGTAAGGGTCCACCCGCAGAGATCTGATTTCCCAATGGGTACCATAGCCAAGGGTGCCATTCAGAAGACAAACATCCAGCATTACAAAGTAATCGCATATGTTATTCATCAGTTAAGTAAATCTATGCCTGCTACCATAAAGTTGATGGAGAGACACTACAGAGACAGTCAAATCAACAAGGCAAATAATAAAAAATACAAATTAGAAAGCAATAGAATTTGAGACTCTTGACACACAAAGCAATAACCCCAAGGAATATACAATTTGCCAATGACACTACAATGAAAGGAGTTGCAAACACTAGGTTAGAGAAATGTAATACAATGGGGGGAACAGAGATAAAAGAGAGGTAGAAAATATTTAAATAAATTGAGTTTTAAAATATGCAGCTAGTACGTCTGGGGAAGGGTAACATATGGGAAGGAGCAACCTGGAAAGTAGGAATGGCTGAAAGAGATGTATGAGTGACTGAACAACAAATAAGACATGGCCTTGCAAAGTGACACAGCAACTAAGCAGGTCAATGCAATTTTGGGCTACATACAGAGCGTCGTATCTTGGAGTAGAGAGTTCACAATCTCGCTCTAATCAGCTCCACTGCAACGGCTTCTAGAATATTGTGTGCCATTTTGGGTACCTCATTAGCAGAAAGATGACAAATTGGAGGGAGATCAGAGAAGTGCATCAAAACACGTTTGTGGGTCAAGTTATGAGGAAAGGATAAAATATGTGCAGCTTAATGAATCTGAGTTCTTTAAATATTTGCCTAACTAGTACACTGGGTACATATACAAATACTATGCAGCCTTCCTTCCCCTCCCACCCCCCAGAAAAAATGCCTAGAAAGCAGATCGGTGTCCAAGAACAACAATAATTGTTTCCCAAATCCCATTAATTCCCTCACAGGTTTCCCAGACATCCCTCCTGCTCCCCTCATCTTGGTTCTCAACGTCAGCCACCTGTTGTCAGATTTGTAGATTTTAAGGCCAGAAGAGACCATAAGGATAATCTAGTATAACTAGGCCAGAGAATTTATATCAATTACCACTATATTGAGCCCAGGGGTTAAATTCTCAGAATTTATTTCCTGGAGCCCCCCATGCCCTCCCAGCCCCATTCAGGGCTCCAGACTTCAGCTGTAGGGTGGGGTTCTTGGGGCTTTAGCCCTGCTGAGGGAGGCACTGGGGCTCTATGCCCATATGGGGCACCAGGGGTTGGGGCTCTAGCTGCACGGTGGGGCACTGGAGCTCAGGGCTTCAGCACTGTGGGGTGCACTGGGGCTCTGGGCTTCTGCCCCATGGGATGCACCTGGGCTCAGGGCTTCAGCCCCGTGGGACGCACCAGGGTTCGGGGCTTCAGCCCTGCGGGATGTGTTGGGGCTCAGGGCTTCTGCCCTGTGGGAGGCGCCCCAAGGCTTGAGGCTTCTGCACTACAGGGCAAACCAGGGTTCAGGCTTTCAGCCCCGGAGGAGGTGCTAGAGCTCCTGCAGGTTTGAAAATATTTACTGGAGCTCCACTCCAGATGACTCTGGCTGAAAGTAAGCCCTGACTGAGCCCAATCACTGTATTTGACTAAAGCATGTATAATGTGAGGCAAGCAGAATCAGGAAATACAAGACACAACTTTTAACTACAAACACACAGGCCCTTAGCAGATGAGATAAAGGCTCAGCTTCCTCAAGTCAGACAAGAAGGAACTGATATACACATAAGCAGGTCCAACATTCCCATCTGGGATGGGACAGTTGCATGCACATACAACCCATCTATTACAGAATGATAGGTGGGTGTAAGGTCACCCCCACAGTATGAGCACTCTGGCTGGTGGAGAAGGGAATTGTGATTTTCAGTACTGAAGCTATGAGTACACGCCTTTGCCAAGGTCTCTCTGACCCCTGACTCTGCCAGAGTTAACTTCAGGGCCAGACAGGCTGCCCCCTGCAATTCTGTACAAAGTGGTAATTCTATCATCAGATGCAAGCAATTCCTTGTAGATAGCAAGTGTCTTTCCAACTCCCAGCCAGTACAGACACACATGGTGAAGAGTCCTCTGTGCTTGTGAGAGTAAGTGTCAATGTTATCACTGGTTTCAGAGTAACAGCCGTGTTAGTCTGTATTCACAAAAAGAAAAGGAGTACTTGTGGCACCTTAGAGACTAACCAATTTATTTGAGCATGAGCTTTCGTGAGCTACAGCTCACTTCATCACTGGGGTGCTGGAGAAACAAAACACCAGCAGCATTCCTGTCTGGGAAAACAAAACAATCAGGCTGAGGGAGTTTGAGCTGTAGCTCACAAAAGCTTATGCTCAAATAAATTGGTTAGTCTCTAAGGTGCCACAAGTACTCCTTTTCTTTCTGCGAATACAGACTAACACGGCTGTTACTCTGAAACCTGAGATAGAAGAGGCAGAAGTAAAAGCTGTGAGGCCAAAGCACCTTCTTATCTTAGGCTCCTTGAAAGAGAGAGAGGGAGAGAAAGGAGAGTTGAAGCAGCTGGCACTCACCAAAGGTCTTTTGCAGGTTTTAAGGGGATGGAGAATGACTGAAGCCCCAGGGTGGATACTGAGTGCCCCCAGTCCCAGATAGTTTGTGCTCACTGCCAAGACTCCTACTTGAGCCTATTTGGTATTTGGATTCCTTTCACTTTGCTCCTTTCTTATCCTGTTTTTGCCATGCTGTGAAAGATGAGAAGAAACTGTGTAAAGGATCAAGGTTTCTCTACTACGTTCCCATTTAGGGTGACCAGATGTCCTGATTTTATAGGGACACTCCCGATATTTGGGGCTTTTTCTTATGTAGGTGCCAATTACCCCCCACCCCATGTCCCGATTTTTCACACTTACTATCTGGTCTCCCCTTCTCCACAAGAGATAGTACCTCTTCCCCACCATTAGCATCTTGTGCTGTTCTTTTCACATCAGAACACTGGCTTTCAGCTGGAGTTACTGGTAGATTGAGTGAACTGGGGTCCTGCCCTTCCTCTCAGACAGAGGGACCCAAAGGGCATGAATACTGTACTGTAAACAGGGACAAAAGGAAAGAACTGGCTCTGTGTAGGCCATGACTGTGAGCCTCTATTCCACTCACTGGCCCTCTATCAATGTTAAGTATTATTACTAAGGGGCAAGAAAAAGGTTTATTTGTCTATTCTGGTCCGCCTGGTTGCATAAAGCAATTATTGGTATATCTATATGCTTGTCCCATTCTTCTGCCCATGTATCCTGGCTCCTCCTGGTCTTAAATGTAACACTTACCTGCATGTAGAAGTCAGAAGGTACCATTATCATGCATGTATTGCCGGCCGTTGATTCTGTACAAACTGTGTGTGTGTTTGGTGGGTTCTTTCTTGCCTCTACCATACTGTTTTAAAGGCTATGAAGAAAGATTATGTTGACTTTAATAAGTAAGTCAGCTTCCATGTAGAAGACATGATGATTGGATTTCTGCTGTTGCTTTATGTGCTCTCTCATCAAGGAAGGTACAACTGAGGAAATGTTGTGATACAAAAGGAATCTCAAGAACACAAATATGAAACATCCGAGCTTGTATCTATCCTTGAATAAAACATTACAGCTCTTCATTGTGCTGAAATCTTACTTAAGTTCAAATGCAGAAGCTTCTCATAGCTTTATAAGGCACCAAGAGAAGTTCTTAGATATCCAGAACAAAGCATGACTTTATGTTCTTCAAACTACTCTCCCCAGATTTTTTCAACTAGACCTTCTAGTGTCTCTTGTCTCCTTCTGCTGCCCCTATTGTGCCCTCATTCTGCCTACTCTTCTCTCCTGACCTCTCCTTTTGGACCTGCTTCCTCGGGAGTGAACGAGAAGCAGTTTTCAGGGACCACTGATCCTTCTTTACTTCAGCCAGTGTTGTCTACCCACTCACACGATTATATATATATAAAAAACTAATAAAGCGAACCAGGAAAAGAACCAAAAAAACACCAGAGTCCAACATAACTGATCTGAACTTATTGGTCCAAAGTCTGTACCCTCTGATTGAAGTCAATGGCAAAACTCACATTGACTTAAGTGGGAGCAGGGTCTCATTACTAAATAATGCTTTTTTTCCTCTGTTTTCCATCTTCTTGTAATATCATCATGGCTTGTTCTAATTTTCCATTATGTTTCTGTCTGATCTAGGCTCTGAGCAACTTGGAGCAGGGGCTTGTGCCATATTCACGTATAAAATACCATGCACACCATTTATAAATAATAACACACCCTACATTTATCATAGAATCCTAACACTAGAGATGGAGAAAAAGTTAGGACTAGTCCCTCCCCCAGGGCCTAGCACAAAATTGTTCCCAACCGTCTATTCTCCAGGGCTTTGACCAATCAAGATTAAAATGTCCCAAATGATGAAGCGTCTCCTATTTTCGTTGATAATTTATTTTTGGACCTATTACATAGTGCCCATAGCAGGGCTTGTGCACTGGGAAGTGACAGAGGGGGGTGTATGACCATCTCACCTCCCAAACACAGGTAGGTATTGAATTCAATCAGGAGGAGGCAGACCCAGACAAGGCTCAAACCCAGAAATATCAGTGTTTTCACCATCATCCACAAATGGTCTTAAAATAACTATTTGGCTGCAGTTTTGTTCTCCCAGCTGGGGCTTTACTATCAGTTGAACTGTCTTAGAATTCTGTGATGTCACAAGAAGGGGGAGGTTTGAACATTCCCTCGCTGGCTCAGTCTGGAATATTTTCTTGACCTGTTTACTTCTGGATCTGAAGACACAGAATGTACACTTCTCTCTGCCCTCCACAGAAAAAACTAATGCCAAATTCTGGAGACAGGGGATAACCTCCAACACACCTCATATGGGTGAATGCACACACAGCAGCAAACATGCAACTCTGCCTAGGAAGAAAGAAAAGAAACCACATTTTCTCTTATTAATATTCCAGGGATTAGAGATACTGGGGCCTGCTGTGTGCTGGTCTCTGGTCTTTTCTCAGACTTATGAAGGTAAAACAAATTTAAAAATAAAGATTTTACATGTTTCCTAGCCTTTATTCTTGTCCTTGTCACTTAACAGCTTGTCAGCCAAACCCGATTCCTGATGCCTGTTCTTATTTACTTTTTTAATTCTCTCTAACTTCTGTTGGCTAATTCCCTTTCATGTTACTCTCTCCCCTCCTCTTTCCTCAAACTACTTTCTTCTGCCACATTCTCCCTTCTGTTTCTTTATTTAAGGCTTCTTGTATCCAGCTCTGGGTATCTGGCTACCGACTGGGAGAAATAAGAGTGAAAAGACCCCTTATTTCCAAACACTGCCATCTACATCTGATTGGTTAAAATCTCTTTCTTCAAGGATCAGCTAGTTGGAAGTTCCTCAGCCCAAAATGAGCCTCAGGGTTCCAAAGGACAGTTTCAGGTCCCAACAATTAGCACAGAAGACTGAGTGGCAGCCCCTTTGTCCTGTGAAAGCCTGGAGCATCAATGATGGGACTTTTTCAAAAACCTCTGCAAAGCAGGTAAGGACCTTGCTTGAGTATTTCAATCACATGACAAAGCTTAGGGCCTCATCCTGTGAAGTGCTGAGCATCCACATTTTGCTCTGCACCTGGAAGGACTGAACCCTTATGGCCTTATTTTTAGAACTGCTGAGCACCCATAAATTCCATTGACGTTAAAGATTGTTTAGCCCCTTTGAAAAAAGGGTCAGTAGTGTGTATTCTAGAGATGGAAATATAGTGCAGTTTCTTAACTGAAAATGTAAAGAGCTGCCCAGTAGGATAATAGGACACTATAACATTAGGTTGTAATGCTTCTTTAAGACAAGATGAGTTTTTCTACTCTAGACTGTTTCAGACCCATGTAATCTCTCGTGTCTGCATCCTTTTTATTTGCCATTGAGCAGTTCTGTCATCTGAATGGAGAAAGAGGTTTTAGTCTTATTATTTTTCATTTGCATTTTTGTAACATATTATTTATTATTTTTATTATCATTATATTGAGGAGCCCATGGATCAGGACACCATTATGCAAGGCACTGTATACACACAGAACAAAAACATAATAGCAATGGCACCTGGATACCTTCTGCTTCCAGGTTCCACTTACTACAATATAGTCACCAGGACCTGTTCTTCTGTCTAGAGGAACAAAGTGAGAAAACATTTTGGTGTTCTGGGTTTCTGTGCAGCATTTATATGCCACAGTAATGAATGTTATTTAAAAGCCTGAGAGAGAAAGCTTTCCTAGGGTTTTTATATTGGTTGCTTTAAAGTGACTGTCTTAAGGGTAAAATGACTACAGAAAAAGGAAACAAATTTGTCTTTTTTAAACCAAAGATTCAGGACTGTTCTGAGGAAAGCAAGGGGATGGAACAAATATTCAGGCAGCTGGAAACCAAAAAAGGACATTTTTCTCCATCACTGGAATCTATTTTTGCATTTTTAAAGTTTGTGGCTCGCATCTTTCCTTGACTTTCAGACATGAAGATTTTTTTTTTAATTAATAAACGAAGTATATTTGTACCTATTACATTGTCCTGGTTGCAAATTTTAAGTGCTGTAGTGGTTTCATAACATTGTCACAGAGCAGTACTCAGTGCATTGCTGAGTTTGAAAGATTCTGAGCTCTGCAGAAATAATTAGTTAGAAATTATTTACCTGGTCATTTTCCTTATTATTAATTAGTTCTATTGTGTTGCACACTTAATCTCAGTTAGGATCAGAGTCCCTTTACGTTGGGCACTGTACAAATACATGCAATGTAGTCAAAAGTCACAAGTGAATCTTAACAAACTTTGAGAGAGTAGTGGGTAGGGTGGAGAAGGGTAACAGAAATAAATTCACGTGATTATGCAGGGTGCTGTGTGTTGTGCATGCTTTGATGGTTTACACATTTAAGTGTATTTCCTGAATTAGTATAGCAGAGCACTCATTCAGAAACAGTTTAAAGGTGAGGCAGTTGGATGTAGTGTGCCATTAAAACTCAGTTTACCCCCTCTGCACATGTGCCTTGTTAAGGTGTCAGGGGACCAATAAGCCTGAAAACCTTTCTACAGCTACAGTTGTCTGATTCAAGTGTGCTCTGGGGCACGAAACCCCAGAAGTGGGCAAAATTTGAGCTGAGCTTGCAAAGACCTAGAGCCCTGCAAATCTGCAGATATCTGCAGAACATGTTTGCAGAGCAGATGCGAATATGAATTTTGTATCCGTACAGGCTCTACAAACACCATCCCTCAGATCCCAACCTGTTGTTAACCAAAGACTAAACTCATCTCAACTCCTAATCAACAAAGAAGGGCAGGGATTTAGAAAGTGGGGATTTCCACTGCAACATTAACTTGTCTGCTTTGACACAGGAAAATATGATTTGTCACACTAAATTAGGACAGCAGTCCCTCAGTCCAATGTCCTGTCTCTGAGAGTGACCAGTACCAGATGTTTCCAAAGAAGCTGCAAAAGAGCCTGGACACGTATGGAATAATCTCCCCGTAAAGGGAGTTTCTTCCTGACTCCGTTGTATAGTGATTGGCTTACACCTTGAGGCAGGAGACTTAATATGCTTTCCAAACTTTTACAAAACTCTATCTAACGTAGCCAGGAGCATTCCCAATCCCCAGCTAGCTTGGTTTGAATCCCGTTAATCTCTTGGCCGCAGCGGTAGCTTTGGGCTCGGCATTCCACCGGTTAATTACATGCGTGTCAACATATTTGCTTCCAGCACATCTACATTTGGTGCGTCCCCGGTTCATGACACGTGCCTCTGTTCCTGTAGCACGACAGGGGGAGAGGGAGCCGGCCGCCTCCTCTCGACTGCTCGTTGCTGGCGAAGCCAGCGGTCTCCTCTCTGCACCGGGCGCTGGTCGCGGAGGGGAAGCTCTGCTTCTGTGCAGCTACAGGCCTCACCCCGCTCCGTCCCGACTTCGCTCCAAGGAGGGCCGCCTGCCCGCCAGCCCCGGCGCCCCGCGGCCGCACGCGAGGGGTTACAGCTCCCGCCCCCGGGCCGGCAGGGGGCGCTGCAGGGCAGGATGCCGCCAGAGACGGGGCTGGCGCCAGTGCTGCGGGAGGCAGGGAAAAAGAGGCGCTGGCCCTAGCGGGAGGTGGGCGATTTTAGGCAGGGTCACCCGCGAAGCAGGGAGACGCTCCCGCCGGCCTTAGATCACGTGACCGGGGCTCTGCCGGCGCCATTTTGTTCGGGTGTCTGAGCGCGCCGCCTTCGTGACGGTGGTGGTGTCGGGGACGCGCACGCAAGGGGGCCCGCGGGCAGAGGAGGAGAACAGCGCCGGGAAACTGAACTGCGAGGCCTCCCGCCCGGCCCCTTGCACCACCACCACCGCCGCCGCCATGTACCGCTCCAGCAGCGGCCGCTCCGGTCCGCCGCCCTCCTCCCACCGCTCCAAGGAGAGCAGCTCGTCGGGGTCCCGCAGTTCCCGCTCGGGTACCTCGGGGTCCGGGCCGGGCCCGGGCCCAGGCCGCGGCCGCCCCCCCTCCTCAGCTTCGCCGCCTCCCCCGTCCCGCCGCCACCGTTCCCCGTCCGGCCACCGCGCAGCCTCCCGCCGCTCCCCGTCCCCGCACCGCAGCAAGAGGCTGCCCTCCCCGCCGGGGGGAGCGGGGCCCGGGAGGAGCCGGGCCCGACGCGGGGGCGAGCATGGAGACAGCAGCAGTAGCCGGGTAATTACCCCTCAGGACACCCTCGGCTAGGCCCCGGGTAATTAGCCGCTCCGCCCCCTCCCAAGGCTGGGCGATTGCCCTGCGGATCGGACAGTCTGTGGTGTCCTAGCGCTGCCTGCCTGGCGCTGTGTACTTGTCCCCGCTCCCACTGTACCCTTCCCTCTTACTGGGGTAAGGACACCCTGCTCTGTATGTTTCTCACCTGTCCCACCATGGAGGGACAGCCGCAGCCAGGAAACTACTCCTGAATGCCCCATCTCCCTCATCTGAATTCTCCCAAATAACCCCCGTTTGATTTCCCCTCAGTAATACTGATTGTCCTGCTCCCCTGAAGTCTTTCTGATTCTTCCATGAAATAATCCGTTCGGAATCTGACACCTCTTTCCACAGAACAATATTTTTCCTGACTGACAGAGTCCATGGGGATCAGTCCTGTGTTTTTAGAGAAGTGGACAGGATGGTCTAGTCAGTGAGTGGGGCACTGGAGTGGGTGTAGAGAACTGGCTCGGTTTCAGATTCTGTCACAGACCCACAGTGTGCCCATTCGTAAATCACGTAATTTCCTTGAGCCTCAGGTTCTCCATCTGTATGTAGAGTAAGGATAATCATTCTCACCTACTTTTGAGATCTACAAATTAAAAGCAGTTGATTTTATTTACTAGGGATCTTTCGTTTCTAATGTCTAATGATTTCTCCTTTCATCATTTATCCCCATCCCAAGTAATGCCCCTTTGATTTTTTCCCTTCAGGCTTTTATTCCTCTTCAGAGTTATAGCTGGCCAGAAACCTTAGCCATTTCAGCTAAGAATCAAAGATCAAACTATCTTTTAGCTAAGCAAAGGCTCCTATGGGTAAAATAGAATATTTAGCTAATGGGATTAGTTTGACCATTTAACAGAATCTTGTATTTATAGATCATTTATATGTGCAGAATGCAGAGAACTTTCTAAATCAAATGTCTAATAAACATTAAGTTCTTCCTGTTGATATAGAGAGCCAGTTAGTGGTTCATCAGATTCATTCTCTGAAAGTTGTTTAATATGTTTTTAAAACTTCTCATCTCAGCCTAAGCAAAATATTCAGATTTGTGCATGTAAAACCTTGTTTTTAAAATTCTATTTCTGATGTGAATATCTTTACTGTTTGGTACTGTGATTGTATAAGGAGTATTCTATATAGTAAATAGTAGATTATCTATGAATATGCTTTGCAGTAAGAAAGAGGTTTTTGTCTTGAACTGTAAGAGCTTCTCAATGTGGAGAATTATTCTGGAATAGCTATTCCTGATTAACTCCATGTGTGGATGCCCTTATTCAGGAATGAGTGCGTTTTTCCATATTAGCTTTATCCACTGGGTTTGACAGCAGTCCAGTGGATTAAAATAATTTAGAAAAAGGTACTCTTATTCCAAAATAAGAGCCTCTGCACATGTAGTTAATCAGGAATATTTAATCCATTTTAAATTCATACCCTACCTTACTCCAGATTTTCTTGGGTAGACAAGCCCTTAGTTAATAATATACTTGCAGAAGAGATTCCCAAATGATTGTAGCCTAGCACCAGCTCTGCTAGTAAAGTTAATAATTGCTTTTATTATTCTGAGTGCTCTAAAATCCATATGCTTACTCAGTTTGTCTTTACACTTGCTATGTGTCTTGGGGGTGCTGGGTAGTGTTAATGCTCCAATTTTGGGGTCATTTGAGTAAGGGGTTCATGAGGTAGAACTGATCGCAGTCACTCAGCATTTTTCTCAGCTTGGGCATAGTACCCACCTCCCCTTTGGAGAAGCAATACTGGGAAAAAAAAGTATTGACCTTAGATTTTTGGATCTAGAGATTGGCGAACTGCAGAACCAAAGAAACTGAAATGTGCATTTGCAGCTAGACTAGGGCTCTATTGAAGTAAGAGGGTTTCTAGGCAAGCTATTGCCGCAGTGACTGAGTGGCTCAAGACGATATGCTATGGTCGCTGACCCAGAGCTACACCTGTGCACTGAGTATGAGCCCTACACTTGATAGTTTTCATAGCATTGTGTACATTCCTTGTTCTCTACCTGCATTCTGCAGGGGCTCATTTTGGAAGTTTTGCCCTGAGACCAAAACTTCTGATTTAAAAATGATATTTTTTCAAAGTGCTCTAAAATTCACATGCATACGCTCATTTAAATTTAGGTGTGTTCTCAAGAAAATTAGCATTGATCAAACAGAAAAAAGATGAAAGACAGGATAATGTGCTCACACTCAAAGTTCCCATTGTTCAGGAAGCATGATCAAAGGAGAGCAAGTCACTGGGTCATTTGGTCAGGACTTTTTCCTAATACAGAGTCCCCCTAACATGAGCTGTTCATAAAGTTTTCAGATCCTTATAATCTATTGGTGCAGACCAAGGAAATAAGGGGGGGTTATAGCATTGAGAGGGAATGTGGGGAGGTTGTTAGAGCAGTGTGGGAATGTGGAGATTGAGAGAGGGTGTTAGGAGGGAGATGGGAGAGAGGGGTTTGCAGTTGCAATGAGGAGAGGGTGGGTTATGCGGTGGGGAATAAATGGCAAAGGGAGAGGGGTTGGGAGGCTGAGAGGGAGCATTGGGATGAGTGGCAAGTGGAAGTGGGGGATTAGCATGGTGGAGCAGTTTGAGCCATTCTTCCTATGTCCCTCTGCCCCAGTGTGTAAGCCAAGATCAGGGGGCCCTTCCCTTTGTGAGGGTAAACCCCTCTCCCTGCCCTGTTGTGAGCTGGGATCTGGGGTCTTTCTATTGGGGGTGTGGATCTGAGCCCCTCTCCCCTCTGTGAGCCTAAAGGTTGAGGGAGGCAGTGAGAACACCTGCTGAGTTGAATGGAGCAGGTCACAAATCTCAGAGTGATTGTTTCAGGCTGTATTCATCTCCATTGGTTGTACTTATTCATTTGAGATGTTCTCAGCTGAATATGCTTCTTTATACTTCTCTAAGGCTATGTGTACGCTAGCACTTTTTTGGTAAAACTTTTGTTGGTCGGGTGTGAAAAAACACACTCCTGATCGACATAAGTTTCACCAACAAAAGCACTGGCATGGACAGTGCTATGTCGCTGGGAGATGTTCTCCCACCGACATAGCTACCGCCACTCGGGGGGTTGTTTGATTATGCTGACAGGATTGCTCTCTCCCATCAGTATAGAGTGGCTACACAGGAGACCTTACAGCAGTGCAGCTGTGCCGCTGTAAGGTCTGTAGAGTAGACATAGCTTAAGATTCCCATGCTGTAGATGGCTTTGTAGATCTCCTTCCCCATACATTAGAACTAGATATGGGAAACTGCATCTCCAGTTTCCTGCCCCTTGCTGTGTCCAGCATTCCTGGCAGCCCACCACCTCCCTACAAGCTCTCCAAGCTTAGCAGGGGCATGGAGTGAAAAGGATGAGGTGGAGTGAGAAGGCTTTACATGATATAATTGGCGGGGGAGGGAGGTGGAGATGAACCTCAAAGCAGTGGGGAATATGTGAGTAATCAGAACAATGGGTGTAAGGGAGAGACTGTTGGAGGAGTTGGAGCTCTGTTGGAGCAATGGATGGGTCTCTTACACAGTTGAATGGAATATAGGCAGTTGCAGCAGTGAGAGAATGCGGGGTGTTGGAACAGTATATTGAAAAATGGGATGGAAAGCAGGAGTTCTGAGCTGTGCAATGGGGAATGTTAGGGGACTTCTCTGTTTTCCCCCAAACCCCCTACGTCCATGCCCCACATGTCTGTCCCAATTGACTCCATGCTTGTCCCTGCACTCTTCTTGCATCCTCGTCACAGCTCCTCAAACTGCAGGTCCTTTGCTGACCCTTTCTTTTCTGGGGGGAGGAAGGACCAAGTCTTTGTGGATAGGCAGAGAGAGGGGAGACCAAGACAAGACGCAGGGCAGTGAAGGGATTAACGTGCAGCCAGTGCATTCTGTGGCTGGAGGAATCATGGCTAAGGAGCCTGGGGCAATGGAGGGGGAGAGATGGGCTGTGGTACAAGGGGGTGCTGAGAAACTATTATTTTTAAAACTGAAGGCAATTAAATGCCCAAAAATATAAACACAATAGTTAAGGTTGCCCAGTGATGCCTCATGTCCTTCCAGAACAAGGGGAGTGGCTAAACTTAAAACTGAAAACCAGAAAATGAAGAGTTAAGGTAATGCAAACTTAAACATCTGGAAACCAGGAAATACTAAGTTAAGGTACATCTTATCCCCATTATGCATCTTTACTTCTGCCCTCTGAGCAATGTCCCCCCATGGCAGTAACATATACTCGCACTCTACCCTTCAGGTGCTACAGAACACTTTGGGACCAGAGCACATGAGCACTACAGGACAAAGTTCCAACACCTCTTTGTTAAGGCAAAACTCGGGTTTAGGACAGGTATAGCAATCGGGAGCTGTCTTCACCAGGCCTACCTTGAAACACTAAGTCTATTCCATACAACTCAACTCACCGCCCCGCCCCGGTTGCTAAATGTGGTCCCCCAACACCCTTGCCCTGAGGATTCTTTCTGACACATTGCCTTTGCTTACCCCTCGGTAAGCCCTGGAGAATGCTATCATCTATTCTACCAGACCATTGAGAATGCCCATGGGAAGAAGATGTCCTTGTGCATGTTTACTGACATCCTACAAAACTCATTGCAGAAATCAGGTGTGTTTCATCCTTCAAAGTATACAGCCACCTCTCATCATATCACAGTAACAGCTCTGTCACACTGCTCCAACAAAACCCTCCATCATTTAGTACAACTACACATAACGCA
Organism: Lepidochelys olivacea; assembly: GCF_965140295.1. NCBI lineage: Eukaryota > Metazoa > Chordata > Testudines > Cheloniidae > Lepidochelys > Lepidochelys olivacea. The sequence continues at coordinate 148,529,969 of NC_140413.1, read as the reverse complement.
GTGAAGGCAATTGGAGTGCATGCAGATAAATGCTGGAATTCAAATCTGTGCTATGTAACAGAAACAGTGGCATATTCTCTTAGAACTTCCTTGTCTGCTTATTATGGCATCTCCCTGGCTGAACCATTCCCAGTGGGTGTTGCTAGCTAGCTCAGGGTCAGAGTCAAGGTAGTGTAGTGCAGGTGGCATATACCATAACTTTTTTATGTCCTGATTTTCTGATTTTTAGGTTTAGTCATCACTCCATCTTCTGGAATGCCTCACTTGGCAACCTTAACTCTGTGTTAATGAAGTTCTTGGGTATTTAGTGTTCTAGGGGGAAGTCTACAAAGATAGCTCACTCAGACCTTGCCTACCTAGATATACAGAGATTTTTTTTTTTTTTTAAAACTCTAGCACAACTGTCAAGTTGCAGTGGGGGAGGTTTAGGTTGAATATTAGGAAAAACTTTTTCACTAGGAGGGTGGTGAAACACTGGAATGGGTTACCTAGGGAGGTGGTGGAATCTCCTTCCTTAGAAGTTTTTAAGGTCAGGCTTGACAAAGCCCTGGCTGGGATGATTTAATTGGGGATTGGCCCTGCTTTGAGCAGGGGGTTGGACTAGATGACCTCCTGAGGTCCCTTCCAACCCTGATATTCTATGATTCTAGTGGTAACAATGTGGGTAATGCTAATGTACATGAAGCGGTTGTGGCCGTTGGCACTTTTAACACTGTGGTGTTTATAGCTGCTGTAAGTACGTTAGACAACAAGGAAGGTGTTGAAAATGCCAGTAGATAAAGAAGCTTTGTTTTTACTAAGGTTCACATTGGTACTGCTCTGATAGAGTTGCACTAGCAACGTGTGGAAATTTCTGCTGAGAAACCCCAGTGCAGGTGCTGCTCAGTCCTGGAGATAGGAAGGTGATTGTGCCCTTCAACAACAATCCTTCAGCCATTCAATTTGTTGATGGGCTTTGGAAGATCTTCCTGCCCACTCTTCAGGTAGAATAGCGATTGCAATCCAGGGCTTTGTTTTGAACATGGTCTTCAGGGCTCCATCAAATAATAGGTGGCTTGTTGAGGAGCTGGAAATAGTATTGTTTCTTACAAAACAACACAGAATGGGTACAGTGTGTTTGATAAAAAGAAATGTGTGCTGTACTTCTTACTCCAGACTAGTGCATCTTCCTTCCCTTACAGAAGTAATGTGTTTGGGGAGACATTACAGCTTCTCATCTCTAACCCATCACCAGTGTTCAGTATCTTGAACTGGCCAGCTCATGAAGATTAACCGTCCTATGTAATAGCGGAGCTCCTTCATGTAGAGCAGTGGTTACCTTTCCAGAGAACTGTACCCATTTCATGAGTCTGATTTCAGCTCCGGGCAGCAGAGCTCAGGCTTCAGTTTGAGCCGTGGGCAGTGGGGCTTGGGCTTCTGCATGTATCTTAGCTTTGGGGGCCCCTGCTTGCCACCTGCTAATGCCGGCCCAGCACTTGTGACTCTCTAAACTCATCCTGTGACCCCCCCCCACCCCTGCCCCGGGGTTCCCACCCCCAGGTTGAGAAACTTTGTTATAGTATATAGAGCAGTGTAAACATGTCATTGTCTGTATGAAAATTTTAGTTTGTACTGACTTCACTAGTGCTTTTTATGTAGTCTGCTGTAAAACTAGGCAAATATCTAGATGAGTTGATGTACCTCCAGGGGAATGCGTACCCCTGGTTGAGAACTACTGATGTAGAGCATTCATTTACTACTGAGTCAAGTAGCAGAGCCCCTTCTGGAACACTTTCCAGTTTTGATAATGGGCTTTGTCACTGTCATTGACCCAGGCTCTCGTTAAGCCAAGAGGACCTGCCCAGTAAGTGTATCTGCTATAGGTGCACAAAAATTCCTTGGCACTGCAGGGTATGCAATTCATACAGTTGGCTGTCCCCAAGCAAGAGGAGAGCACAACAGCAGCTTTGGAATTTATTGAACAACTTCTTTTTCCTCTTCTTCCTCTCTGTTGTTCTACCTCCAGAAGTGCAGTTCTTCAAAGGTATTTTCAAATTTAAAAGTTCCTGTGGAGCTAGTGTAAATACAGAGTGACTGTTAGTTGCATGTAGGATTAGAAGTAACTACACTCAGTCCCTTTCTTTTTTTTAAATTGCATAGTAATTTATATAAATGGAGAAGATGTACAATTAATTTATTTCTTACGATCCCTGCCCCCAAGTCTAATATGATGAGGTGGACAGACTCAGATGCCTGTCTTGTGGTTGAGGGGACAGTCCTGTGCTGGGCTTTCATTCTCTCTTCAATTACAGAGACGTTCTCCGAGCCTCCGTTCTGAGTCTTCACTGGAGCAGAGTTTGCGGATCACTGTTGGTAATGACCGGTATTGCATTGACACACCAGAGCGAAGGAGGCTGCCTGAACGACTGGGCTCACCAGTTGATAACCTCAGTGACATGGACAGGTATGGTTCTCTGCAGACTGGGATCCCATAGAGTGAGACTAAGGCTTAGCTCCCCAGGTTCTTTAAGCAATTTTTTTGGAATGCCCTACTTGCTTGAGCCATAGAAAAGCCCAGATAACAGCCCTAGAGTGAAATGGGTGTTCTAGCTGGGAAAAAGCCGTTGCAGTGGCTGGAAGCTGTATGGAGTGCGCATCAAGATGTAAAAGCAGCCTTTGGGAATTGAGCAAGAGGCCATGCTTTGTTGCTAGGACATTGAGAAGGAGAGTGTCTCACACAGGACAAAAATTCAGTGAAGTGCTAGGATTTCAAAAGCCCCAGTGATGGGACTTGGAGACAAGTACACCTAGTTCAGAGATTTACTGGAAGTGATAGATAGTACTGTGAGGAGCATGGTATAAATATAGATAGACATCTATATTTTAAAAGTGTCTATTACAGAAAAGCAGGTGAAACTGGGCAGAGGAAATAAAGAACTAATACTCAAAGCTTGAATCGTCTTTTCTCCACTGAAATTGTTATCTGCTTTGACATAGGAACACAGTAGTCAGAGATGGAAAAGACTTTACATAGTCTGTGTCCCTCCTCATCATCATCACTGGAGCCACTTGTGTCTTCAGGTGAGGGGTTAAGCAGCAGGTGCAGAGGAGGCACTGAAACATCCTCTTTTCATGCAAATACCCCAACAGTAGTAGCACAAAGGAGGGGAACTGAGCAGAATTCTTTCATTATATTTCCTGTCTCGAGAAGTATATCAGCTCTTTAAAGTTGTTATGTTCCAGCAGGTGCGGTAATTAAAATTAGGGTTTAGTTGGTAATACTATCACTTTTAAGCCTTCTGCTCAATTCTCTTGTAATCAGTGTTTCATCTGTAAATCCCCTTTGCAGGGTACTAGTTTTCCAGCCAGAACTGGTGCACATACACAGGGGATAGCAGCATGTCCTGGAGGTGGAGGGAAATGATACAAAAGAGAAATGTGAGCATAGCCACAACTTTAAGGCTTGTCCTTATTTGCCTGTTGGGGCTTCCCCACTGCTTTCTTTTCTCCAGTAGGTGTATATATATATCATGTTTTGTGGTCATGCTTTAGGGTTAGAAGTGGCCTAGTTTATTTTAATGTGAAAGTGAAAATGCCCTGCTGGGAGGGACATTACCTCCCTCAGACAAATTAACAGCTTTCACTTAGACTCCCTGATAAAGCTTTGTTATTCGTTTGAAATGGTAAAAGAAGTAGTGAGGAACATGGGGCTAAAAAAGTATGAAAAGCAACAGCTAAACCAGACTAAGATAAGAAGGAGAAAGGGAGATAATATAAACTTACATTCTTATTTGAATGCTTTCCCGTATCTATCCACTGTTGGCATATATGCATCTCATGTACTCCAGTTCAAATTCTTTTGGTCAGCAGTCTCTGGGCTGCATCTGTGCCCTGAGTGTCCTCATGCCTCCCACATCCCACCTGAGGGCATAAAGGGCACAGTGACCCCAGCTGTGTCTTAGATATCCTCCCCCCAGCTACAAGTCGGAGTCAGAACTTGTAGTGTCCAAATTTCTTGGTTACTGAGTGGTCTATGCATTGTATTGTACATAGTTTGGTACTTAATAGTTAGTTACTTGAATTAGCTTTAGAGTTTTTGATTTCTTCCTTCAAAAGGAGAAAGTAAAGTCAGTAAAGGATACCATTATCCAAGACATATTCATTAAGTGGGGTCATCCATAGACCTCTTTGCCACTAACGAGAACAAGAAGTGCCACAAGATCTGCTCCAGAGATGGGCATAGTCAGAGTCTGATGCATTCCTGATCCCCTGGCCCTTGGACGTAATTAATGTTTACTCTGATATTTTATTGATCCCAAGAACTTCAGAGAAACTCAGGCAGGACTTTCACATTGATCATGATGGCATCAGCATGGCTGAGGCAGCTCTGGCTCTCAGACATGATGAATCTCTCCATTCAACCTCCAGTCCATTTGAGCCTGATGTGATATCCCAAAGATGAGGATAGATTCTTCATCCAGATCCACCTTCTGGCACCTCACAGCCTGAATGCTGTCTGGTTAACATCCGTGGAAAGGACCTGTATCTCTTAAGTACAAAACATCCTTATCCATAGTAGAAAGGACTCTGACACTTACTTACACAGCCAAGTGGCAAAGATTCACTGTACGCTCAGCAGCATCAGTTGACTCCATTTAGCACCTGCCATACTGGAATACCTTCTGTGCTTAACTCAAATAGCCCAGAGTTCTTTCTCTTAGGGGCCACCTGGCAGCCATCTCAGCTTTCCACCATCCAATTCAGGGATATTCCATATTTTTACATCCTACAGTATCAAGGTTCCTGAAAGACCCTATGGAATTATATCTTCTAGTCTGAAAGCTTCCCCCTTGTTGGGATCTCAACATTATAATGATAGGTTTAAAGGGTCCACCCTTTGAGCATTCTGCCTACAAGTTCCCTGTTTTTTCATAAAGATAGTAATTTTGAGACTTCACCCAAAATTCTTGCCCAAGTACTCTGTAAATTCCATGTCAGCCACATAATACATCTGCCTGTTTTCTTTTCAGAGCCACATTCCAGCAAAGGGCAGACTAAACTTTACGCCCTAGATGTTTGTAGGGCACTTTCCTATTGGAACAGGACTCAGAGCTGTGAAATAACCTGAGGAGGAGTGGGTGGGAAGAGGCGGAGGAAAGAAAGCCAGGGCTGTTGGACCCCACTCCCTGGGGATGAGATGCCCTGGGTGTCTTCCCCCCCATTCCCAGTGGGGAAGGGGGAGGCAAGAAGCCTTGGGTGGCTTCCCCCGGGGAGGCGAGGGGCAGGGGCAACACACCTGGTGAGGACACACACCACTGACCCAAGGAGGGTAGTGTGGATATGCACCACTGCAGTAATTCCTGCGGTGGCTGTAAGTCGACCTAATATAGGTCTACTTAAGTTTCTAGAGTAGACATGCCCTAAATTGTTTTTGGAATCCCCTACCCCCAGATTATTTGTAGTTTAGGGAGATAGAGTAAAAGGTCAGACCATATCCACACACAGACTCTTAATGCTGGATTTCTACAATCATTAAGTTGTGCTGTGAAGTAACCAACTTAGATCTGCCATTGAGTGTTACAGCACATTCCACTAGAGCTCAGGCAGTTTCTTTAGCTTCTTTGAGAAATGTTCAGTACAAGAGATACATAGGGGAGCTACCTGGGGTTCACCATTACTTTGTGGTAGAAGCATCAAGATCTGATCCCCATTTCGGTAGGGCTGTTTTATAATCATTGTTTACGTAGGCTCCTAGCGCCCACCTACTGTGATCTAGGTCAGGGGTTCTCAACCTTTTTCTTTCTGAGCCCGCGTGCCCCCCCCCCCACTATAAAAGTTCTGTGGCCCACCTGTGCCACAACAACTGTTTTCTGCATATAAAAGTTGTTAGGGAGTAGCAAGCCGGGCAATTGCCTGGGGCCCCACGCCAGAGGGGCCCCCATGAAGCTAAGTTGCTCAGGCTTCTGCTTCAGCCCTGGGTGGTGGAGCTCAGGGCCCTGGGCTTCAGTCCTGGGTGGCAGGGCTTAGGCTTTCTGCCCTGGGCCCCAGCAAGTCTAACACTGATCCTGCCTGGTGGACCCCCCTGAAACCTGCTCACAGCCCCCGAGGGGGCCCTGGACCCCTGGTTGAGAACCACTGATCTAGGTCTCTGCTAGTGAGTCACCAACAGTGGAATATATATGGATAAACACTCGAACATAAGAATAACCATTCTGGGTCGGACCAATGGTCCATCTAGCCCAATATCCTGTCTTCTGACAGTGGTTGGTGCCAAGTGCTTCAGAGGGAATTAACAGAACAGGGTAGTTATCGAATGATCCATCCCCTGTTGTCCAGTCCTAGCTTCTGGTGTCTCAGAAGCATGGGGTTATGTCCCTGACCGTCTTGGCTAATAAACACAGATGAACCTATCTAATTCTTTTTTGAAACCAGTTATACTTTCGGCCATCACAACATTGCCTAGTAACAAGTTCCACAGGTTGACTGTGCATTGTGTAAAGAAGTACTTCCTTATGATTGTTTTAAAGGTGTTGCCTATTAATTTCATTGCATGACCCTTGGTTTTTGTGGTTTATGAAGGGGTAAATAACACTTTTGTCACACCATTCATGATATTATAGACCAGTATAATATCCCCGTTAGTTGTCTCTTTTCTAAGATGAACAGTCCCATTCTTTTTAATTGTTTCTCATATGGAAGCTGTTCCATACCCCTAGTCATTGTTGCCCTTCTCTGGACTTTTTCCAATTCTAATATACTTTTTTGAGATGGGGTGACCAGAATTCCATACAGTACTCGTAGTATGAGCATACTGTAGATTTATATTGTGGCATTAAGATATTTTCTGTCTTATTATCTATCCCTTTCCTAATGGTTCCTAACATTCTGTTAGCTTTTTTTGACTACCATTGCACATTGAGCAGATGTTCTTGGAGAACTGTCCACAATGACTCCAAGATCTCTTTCATGAACGATAACATCTAATTTCAACTCCATCACTTTGTTTGTATGGTTGAGATTGTTTTCCAGCGTGCATTACTTCGCATTTATCAACATTGAATTTCATCTGCAATTTTGGTTGCTAAGTCACCCAGTTTTTTGAGATTCCTTTGTAACTTTTCACATTCAGCTTTGAATTTAACTATCTTGAGTAGTTTTGTATCATTGACAGATTTTTCCATATAGGTGTGAACCCCTTTTCCAGATCATCTATGAATATGTTGAACAGCACAGGTCCCAAGGGGGCATTGCTATTTACCTATCTCCACTGTGAAAACTGACCATTTATTTCTGCCCTTTGTTTCCTATCTTTAAGCCAGTTACCACCAGTCCACGAGAAGAGCTTTCCTTTTATCCCATGACTGCTTGCTTTGCTTAAGAATCTTTGGTGAGGAACCATATCAAAGGCAAAGAAACTGTTACTTACCTTACAGTAGCTGTGGCTGTTTAGGATGCACTGTCCACAAATATTCCATGATCCATCCTCCTCCTCACTACTGGGGAATCCTGTAATCCCTGGATTCTTTATTGGTGAAGGAACAGAGGTGCGGTTGGGGTTGCCTCACCCTCTATGCTCTCAGGATGGGAGGCTTGCGGACACTCAGGGCACAGGTGCAGTCCCAATGGAAACTGCTGGCCAAGTGTGTGGGATGCAGGCACACCCACAATGGAATGTATATTGACAGCATGTTTTGAAGAACCAGAGTTACTGTAGGATAAGCAATTGTTTCATATATCCCCAGCCCTGTACACAGGTGTGTTATATCCTTTGCTCTCCAGTGTGGCTGTCTTCTAAATCCATGTTTCTTTGCTGTCCAGAGTGTATTTTTGGTGCCTTTGCTAATTACGCCGATGACACAATTTCAACTCCATCCCCTCTGAGATATCATTAAATGTTCCCCTTAAGTTGGCTGCTATAATCAGAGTTCATAAGGATTGTTGATTGCTACTTGGCTAGTGAGAGTGACATAGTTAATTGCAGAAAAAAATCAGCTGAAGGTATTTTGTAACGTGAATCAGTTACTCCCCATGACATTTTCATGCATTTTTTCTGGGTGTAGTGAGATCTCAGGAATAGGAGGGGGTGGTACTGAAAAGGTGTTTCCTGAAAGTGAAGAATAAGTTAGTCAGCTGTGCCCTGTAGTGGTGAAAGTACCAGCTTTTATATGCGTGCAAGTTATTTTCAGTTACTGTGGTATAAATATTTTGGTGCTTATTTTATGTACGTTGCCAGAAGCCAAAGCTAGAAACGTGATCATATAGTCAACTTGGGTGTGTTCTACTTTAGGATTACAGTAGAACCTTGTTAATTCCTACTTCCACCTTAACTCTGATCCAAAGACAGTGCTAATTAACTTTTTCAGTATATATCCATCACTAAATTTGTATGTCTCTGACTTGGGGGGGAGGGATAGCTCAGTGGTTTGAGCATTGGCCTGTTAAACCCAGGGTTGTGAGTTCAATCCTTGAGGGGGCCATTTGGGGCAAAAATTGGGGATTGGTCCTGCTTTGAGGAGGGGGTTGGACTAGATGACCTCCTGAGGTCCCTTCCAACCCTGATATTCTATTATTCTGTGTAAAGCATCCAATCAGTGACCTATGAAGTGTGTTGAGAATTGTCTTGTGGCTCAGAGTTGAATTACTGGCATGAGGAAGATGAATTTTCACATATCAGTGTTGTTATTAACAATGTATAAACTGTAAGAGGAATAGAATACTTATGCAGACTACCTTATCTAATAATTTCCAGTCATTTTAATGCTTAGGATTTTTAATGGTAATGATTTATTTGATATCTTTAGAGATGGGAATATATTTACTGTAATTCTGATTCTTTGAAGGTGTCTTTTTGGCAAGAATCACATGCATTCACCTATCACATCTCCGATTTCTGGAATTTTTTGAATAGGAGATGATATGCTTGGGGTTTCATCCTCTAGACAATCATCTATCCATTGTCCATCCTTTATGTGGCATGTTGATTACTTGAGGGAGGTTTTTCCCTATTCTTTTTGTTTCATTAGAGGCTTACAGGGCACTTTTGTTTCCTGCTGTTGAAAGGAACTAGCTAGAATGTTTGGGTACCTGAAGTTGAACCATGCTCAATATGACAGACCCCTCAAGCTACCCTACATGCGCTTCAGAGGGTCAAAAGTATTGAGAGATGGGAATTTCCCATGACTCCAGTGCATGTAATGTATGAGAATCCTGCAAGATGAATTCTTCAGAGAAGCAAAATTACAGGGCAAGTAAATTCCCAAATAAGTTAGTTGCCTTTTTAATATTGCTATTTAAAAACTACCCAATACATGAGACTTTTAGAGCTACCTCTCCTGAAAGTTTGAACTGTTAAGTCTTCTATAGGAGAGGGATCCAAAGCAGTTAGACACCAGCCCTAAATTTCTCTAAGGGGTCACATGTCAGACTTGCATAAAAAAAAGTACTCTAGAACTTAGCCTAACATCAGTATTTGTTTCCATGCTCAATGAGGATTTAAATAACACTTAATTGAAACCTGAACAAAACCTTAATGCCACTGAAGAAATAGTTGCTACTGACCCATCCATATTAGAGAAGACTACTCTCACATGCAGCTCTTGGGAGGAGGTTCTGGATTCCCCAGACTCTTGTTCCAGTTTCATTTTGCTTCCAGCGTTCTTGCCAAAATATCATAATTTTACTGTGTCAAATACTGATCTATATAGTAAGCTGTAATTAGCAGTGTTTTACAAAAAGTCCAGTACAGGCATCAGTTTTATGTACTGTGAAAATGTTCCATCTTCCCAGTAAGAAGAAAATGGGGAAATCAGGGGAAAGCTTAACAGGTACTTACTAGATGGAAGAGATAGAGAGACATCCAGCAGCTGCCAGTTGCAAAATGGCCACTTCAGGACTGCAGCTGCTTGGCTCTGTTAAAGGCCGATCCCAGAAAGGCATACTGGGGGAAAAACATTCTTAAAGTCCTCCCTTTAAACATCTTCCGTGCACTGGGGAGTGTTAGTAGGGAGCAGTCACCAAAGAAGGTGCTGATTTGGTGTTGTACTAACTATTAACATATCATATAAATATATACTCTTCCCATCTAAACTGAGGCTAGCACAAAGGAGTGATTTTCTTACATGTACAGACTTCACTGCTTTGGTGTCCTCGTGAAGTTTGAAGAGGTTCCAAAGCATCTTTTCTGGTACACTAGAAATGTGTTCACTGATAACCCATGTACAAAATCTGTCTAGAATTCATGGCTCAGATCCTCAGCTAGTGTAAATCTGCATAGCTGATTTTAAAGCACTTGAAGATCTGGCCACGTGTGCAATGCAAAGCTAAATTATCCTGAATAATTCCTATGTAACACAACCAGAGTACCTAGCAGAGGGTGGGAGAAGTCTTTTGTGGCCTGAAACTTAGTCGTAATGAAATTTAGAAAACATGTATGTAGCCTTTTTCCTTCACAAAACCAAAGCTATCCTTTTGATCAGTTTCCTATATTAAATCTTGGCTGTCCTTCTGCAATTTGTGTTTGGACTTCTGTATTTGAGAGTGATCCCATAGGAGGGGGGTGAAGTATCATATGTATATAATACTGGTGGTCCTCTTCCCTGCTTCTGAGGTGCTGCTTTTCACTTATGCCATGAGTTCATATTGTTTTCAAATGGCAGCGTTGAAGTCTTGCTACTGTAGAGTAAGAGACTGAAAAACTTTTCCTCTAACTCACTGACCTAGGTTTAACTCCATGTGCCTCTCTTACCAGGGATGACATGGCTGATGGTCCAATATTTACCAGAGGCCTCCCATGCCCTCGAGGCCTTGAACGCTATCCCTCTCATGAAGATCCGTCTTCCAGTCCCTACATAATGAGGCATGATGAGGACTACCGCAACAGAGATGTATTCCTTCACCGATCAGACTATAGTCCACACTATGGTCATCGTGAAGAACTGTCAAGGGGACCTGACAGGGATAGTGATAAACTCAGGAAATCCTCCTACCCAGCAAGGCCAGAGGAGAGAGGGCGAGAAGCGAAGCGCCCTCGGTACGACAAGGATGAGAAGATGCATGGCATGAGTGGTGATCATCATGGTTTCACACTGGGAACACGAAATTATCGCAGACGGAGCCGTGGCCGAAGCCAAAGCCCATCATATCTGGGTGAAGAGTTCCGGGAGCTTGACCGTGCCAGGAGGAAAAGAGAAGAGGAAGAACGGAGCAGAAACTTGAACCATGATCTGTCTGGTAGTGGATACATGATCCCTGGCTTAACTAGCACACTGCAGTCTTCTGAGACTCGGTACTTATACAGACCTGATGAAGCGCCATCTATGCCCAAAAAATCTATCCTGAAGAAACGAGTGGAGGTGGAAATGGAGTCCCCAATGCAGGTTTGGCCCTTAACTATTCCTCTACTTCTCAGAACAGTCCATTTGCACTCCACTGCATTAATTTGATCTTCAGTCTCTTGCCTTTTCCTTTCTCTGACAGACTGAATTAAGGATACTTGTTCTGTCGTATTGGTGCGTCTCTTGCAGGTTGTCCTCCCTGTTTTGGAGTTTGATCCAGCACAGTTAATTACAGAAGCCGCAATTGCTCTCTGTACCTCTGTAACCACTTGTGACCACTTCCCCTAGTTTCTTATGTCTCAGGGCATCAGATCTGTGTGTCCTCCCTTTAAACATCTTCATTTATGTGCAGAATGGAACTCTACCAAGGATTTTCCAGAGAAGCGATAGCTATGGGGGGAAATCTTGTGCTTTAGTGCCATCTAGTGGGGTCACTGTCATTGTCTGCATAGGTCCAGAATTAAGATATACTCCCTTCCCCACCCCTTAAACACGCGCACATGAGCTGAAATTCTAAAGAAAGTCCCCACAGTTAAATAAGTGTTAAGTCCGGAGATGTGAAAGGTCAAGTAGCAGCAACATTAACTCAGCCAAGATGCACATATTCTATATTTTATGGTACAGATATATATGTAATAACTTAAACAAATATACTAAACCTGTATATTTAGAGAGGAAAAGGAGGAATAAAAGATGTTACATGTATTTAATGTGACCAGGTTAACGTGTCGGAACCTGAATCTTTGCATTGCCTATTTTTTGTGTGTGTTAAATTTTGCGTTATGTTAAAGCTATGATAGCTGGGTTTGAGTGAATGGGTGTACAATCCGGAATAAATGGTGCATTAGCATCTAGGTTAGATATTCAGATATTCAGCAGTTCATGGTAGCTCCATACGATAGTTAGGGCAGTTAATGAAGACTCTTGTATGCAAGTAGAATTTAGGGAGGCAGAATGAAATACCCTGGCTGCAATTTAGTCAGGGCGCTGGGATCAGCGCCAAGTTTTACAGAAAGTGCTACAGTATCTTTAGTAACACAGGCAGTCAGTATGTTAATTGAGTGGCACCTCCAGCTACAGTGCCCCCTAGAACTCTTTGCATCAAAATGTTAGATTGGAAATGGCTTAGCGGAGTGTTAGATTAGAAATGGATCAGTGAAGAGAGCCACCTACTGAGTATCAGTATTACTTTTTACAAAATCTTGCATTTTTCATTGGTTTCCCATTCAAGTACTGATCAGGCTCAACCATGTTTGTTATGAGAAATAAGATTACATAGTTCAGTCACCAATTAAGGCTAGCAATAAAAACTCATTGGTATGCATTTAGCATTTAGTAGAGGATACTTTGAGCTGTAGCTCACGAAAGCTCATGCTCAAATAAATTGGTTAGTCTCTAAGGTGCCACAAGTACTCCTTTTCTTTTTGAAAGTGAAGGGTCTCGGCTAGATATATTAGAGGAAGCCCTATTCAAGGGAGAATGAGTTGCATGCATACCCTGTATATAAGTGATTGAAAATAGCCCCAATCCACACAGTTTTACCTGTATTTGAGATTGATCTATCTAGATACATGATTAAAACCTGTGGCATAGTTCTCTATCTCATAGAAGTTCACAGAAGAAAACTTCAATTTGTGAGGCTGCTGAGAACTTGTAATAAAATGCTAAGTGGTTGTGCATGTGTATTCTCTTAAGCACCCATAAAAACATCTTAATGACTTTCCAAGTAACTACATGAACTTTTTTATAATACTTACCTTCTTTTCCTTTGTTCCCTTTCCATGGTTTGTTGCTCTCATGTGTTGTCTTTTCTAAATTTTTGATTGTAAATTCTTCAGGTGAAGTGACCCTGTCTTTTTATTTGTACTCTGAGGTGCTTATCCCCCTTTTGGGGTGCTGTAATAAACATTCTTTTCTTTTTCAGCTTGAGGGCTTTCCAAGCAGCTCTCCATCCAGCAAAGATCTCCCTCTTCTTTCAAGTCATTCATCTTTGTCCCAGAGCAGCAGCAGCACTCCTTTTGCCTCTGAAGTGGAGAACTTTCTCAAACGGTTTAACACAGACTCTGTGGAATCGGCAAACAAGGAATTGCATGATGGTGTATATGAGTGGAATTCACTTCCTGGGCTTCCCAATGACAACTTTACATTTGAAAAGAAGTTTGGAAACTTCTTAAGTCACAAGGAGAAGTTGGAACCAAAATCAGAGCCTGCAGACCGTCATACTGACTTCCTCCTCCCTCATGAGAGGGCCAGTCAGGATGGCAGTGGCTTCTCGCGCATTCTGGGCATGATGGCTGATTCTGCCAGTGCTCAAGAAAAGAGAAGGCGCAGCTTTCCTGACATTGAGGATGAAGAAAAATTTCTTTATGGTGATGAGGATGAAGACTCCAAAACAGAATCTTCCTCTGTTCAAAAGCCCCCAGTGAGTTGTGGGAGTGAAGTTACAAGCCAGAAAGTGAGTCCCACTCCTTCTCCAGCTGTAAAGCTAGATTCTCTGGAAGAGTCCAATACAGAATATGCAAAGATTCATGACTTGCTCAAAACCATTGGGCTTGACATTGGGGTGGCTGAAATTGGCAAACTGGCTGTCCGCACGCAGGAACGTCTCCATGGCAAAAAGCTGGCATCTCATTCTCCTGATCGTCACTCTTCAGATTCCCGCAGACTGGAATCCTGGGAGATGCGCCGCAGCCGGAGTGACACTCGTTCTCCAGAGTCAAGCCAGCAGCGCTCTGCATCACCTCCTGGCTCTTTCCAGCCATCCAAAGAGACATCCTCTCTCCAGAAATCAGAATATTCTCAAAGCAAAGCTGTGGGTCAGGAGATACCTGCTTGCCCACCAGAACAGTCTGTTCCTTCTGTGTCTCTAATCCCTTCTGCGCCGCCTGCTCCTGCCAGTTTGCCCCCTACCTCTGTTTCCCAATACCAGATTCCAAACTATCCACAATTCACTGCAGCTCAGATGCCACAAAACTATCCACCTCCCACAATGGCCCCTCACGCCTATGATGCATATGGGCACTATATGGCTTATGCAGCCTCTGGCTGGCCCATGTACCCCCCTCCACAGCAGCCTAACCCTACACTGCCAGAGGCTCATGGGCTTCTCACAATGGCAGTGCCAGCAAACCCCACACGCCCAAACCTCCGGGTGATTGAGACAGTTTCCATGGGCAAAAATCCCCCTAATATCAAGAGAGGTGACTCTGTGCTCATGCAAATCCCCATCACGACTACCACTTACTCCAAAATGCCCCTTCGGCTTGCCACACGCCCACTCAAAAGTACCACGGAAAAGATCTCTGATGAAAAAAATCGGGCAGCTCAAAAGCAGAAGGTGAGTGTATTATTTGGAATTATAAATATGTGGCTAAACCACTCAAATTTAGAATCATAACTTGTATCTGTGTTTGTTTTTCAATCCTCTTTGACACAGCAAGGTTTCTTGGTTAGATTGCTAGTTGCTGCTGATGCTCTGATGAAATAATTGGCTTTTCATCTTCAGAGGCATGTTTTTCCGTGTGCTTGCAGTTTAACAATATTTATACTGAATTCACTTAAACCGCAACAAGTCATATGCTCTTGGGCTGTTGCTGAGCAGTTTGGGAGGGAGGTGCAAAGCTGATCACCTTCAACCAGCTAAGAAATGGCTGAGGAATACATGAAGATCACTATGTTATGCTTAAAACATTACAGGAGCTTGGAGTATTGACAGTAGTAGGCATTTTTTTTGTTTTGTTTTTTTAAACAGGTGAGTTTTTTATGTATCAGCGGGAAAAATAGTTGTTAGAGAAGACTATTTTCTGGTGAGATGGGGAACTGTTGAGCCTTTGAAGGTAAACAAGCTTTTCTGATTTGATTTTTTTTTTTTTAAATACAGTGTAGTGATAGCACAGTGCTGGATGCATTAGAAATTCTTAAATAGGTATTAAAGGACCAGATTAAACATCACATTTAAAAAAAATTTTTTTTGCTACATTTGTTTCAAGTAACTCCAAAGGTTCTAAGAAGTGGAAGAGATAGGAAAAAATATTGTTCTTTGCTTTTTAAATTTACTTAGTGCATTTGACAGCATTTTTTGTGTAGTTAATTTCCCTGTATGTTTTTGTATAGTCAGATTGCCTGTTTGTGTGGGCCTTCCACATAAGATCAGGGATTGAAAAATGTTTTTAAAATAGCCTTAAAATCATGTTTTTCTGTTTATGCTATAGACTTCTGCCAGCATAGCTATATAGTGTGAAGAGGAGTGATCCCTGGCTGACATAGCTGTACTGAAAGAAGCCCCTAGTGTTGATGCAGTTATAGTGGCAAAACTATGCTTTTACCAGCTTGTTGGGGCAGGGTCTTAGTGTACTGGAATAAAGCACAGCTTTGCTGGTATGGCTGCATCCACACTAGGAGTTCTTTGCCAGCATAAAGTACCGATATTCCTACTGATAAAGCACTCCTAGAATAAAAGTATAGTAGCATAAAACTTTGATTGTTAGGGGGACCTGAAAATACTTCACTCTTAAAATTTGACTGGTTGTCAAACTGATGATGTCCTTTCAGCACTTTATGGTTACAACAACGTTAAGACTCCTTAATGTTAATTTGTATCCCATTTTGTTTTTGTACGGGAGGGACCAGTGTTACCCTCTTAGAGGGTCCTTGTATGCTGCCAGATTCTCCTAGGTAACAAAACCTGGTGAGTCTGTTTAAAAAACAAAGCTGGAGGGGATGAGGGGAAGCTGAAAAAAGCTTCCAAATTCATTGTAAATGTTTTCCTTAGAACAGGAACATTGTTTTCTAAATGGAAGCCTATTTACATTGAAAATAGGCGCTATGAATTCCCCAGTCCCCATCTCTGTCTGTGTTATACAAGAAGCTGACAGCATCCAGGGACTCAACAGATGTCAGTTGTGTTTCAAAACATAGAGCATTACAAACTGTTTGGTAGCACTGAAACAAAAACTAAATGGTTAAATCCAAGGAGAGTGTAAGTAGTGAAAGCCAGATGTAGGGCTTGGCAGTCCATTTTTCATTTGTTTTCGTTGAAGTGTGCATGCTGTGAAGATATAGCGTGGGATTTTCAAAAGGGCTCTACACTGGACTAACTGCACTCAGCGAAGTCAGTAGGCCAACACCTGAGTGCTTTTGAAAATCCCAGTCATAATGTAAAAAGAATTTGTAAGCTAATGGATTTAGTTTATTCTCTGCCAAAAGGCTATATTCTACAAATAGATGTCACTGGCTTGCAGTAGATTAGCATGAGCCTTGTACTCTCTCCCATAACTTACTGGTGATTGAATTCTTTAAAAAGTTAAATTAGATTTTCTGAGAATAACTGCATTTACCAGTGCAGTAGCAGCAACAAGAATTAATGCAGTTCAAGTCTAGATATAGTGGTGACTTTTTTCTTGGGTTTTCGTTGGATTGAAAAATTGACACAGATACAAAAAGTAACTCAAAAATGCGAAAAAAAAAGTGGATTTGTTTATTATATTAAAAAGTTAACAGCAAAAGATTATTTTGAGAACAGTGATTAGAATAAGTGACTGACATCCAATGAACTGCAAAGGGGTCCTAGCAATCACTTTTGCAGTATTGCTTTATCTGTGCTGGAAGGAGATGGGAGTTTCATGCCCTTCTCTTCCCAATCTTTTTAGGTCATAGAAGAGAGAGAGAAACTGAAGAATGACAGAGAAGCAAGACAGAAGAA
Source organism: Lepidochelys olivacea (assembly GCF_965140295.1). Classification (NCBI taxonomy): domain Eukaryota; kingdom Metazoa; phylum Chordata; order Testudines; family Cheloniidae; genus Lepidochelys; species Lepidochelys olivacea. The sequence continues at coordinate 148,512,956 of NC_140413.1, read as the reverse complement.
GCTCTATTATCTCAAGACTGAATTAGATAGGCTACGTAAACAACAAGGTACTATTGCTTTCTTCTCCTCCTTCCCTTTTCTCTCAGGATGTACTCCAGAGGCCCTATGTCATAGTACAGATCAGAATAAGTACAGATCAGAAATAATAGTTTAGAATATGAGTACAGATCAGAATAATAGTCTAGAATATGAGATATAATGTTTTCCCACCCAGGCACCCCAGAATTTTTTTTGAAAGCAGTGACTGTAACATTACCATCGTGCGTGTAGGCAAATGAAACAGCCATTCTGTAACCAGCAGTTGCTTACATGTCTTTGGAATTGGAATCTCTCTGTAGTGACCCAAAGTATGTAGGCCACGACTTGTGCCCAACTTTCTGAAATGTGCCATTGAGCAACTTGACAAATTAAATTTACTTCACTCTGTACATTGCAGTGTGTTAATGTAGCAGAAATGGGGGCCTGTCAATTTACCCTTCACTTACTTGTTTTTATTAAATTTAGTCTGGAGAGAGAGGATAAATTCCTCTTTGGGGAGGCAAGATAGTTGAGGTAGTATCTTTTATTGGACCGGTTTCTGCTGGTGGAAGGTACAAGCTTTTGGCTACACAGAGCTCTTCTTCAGGTCTGGGGAAAGAAATCCGAGTGTCTGAACTAAATACAATTACAATCTATCCTAACCGGTATTTAGTGCAGACACTGATTTCCTTCCCCAGACCTGAAGAAGAGTTCTGTGTAGCTTGAAAGTTAGTACCTTCCACCAACAGAAGTTGGTCCAGTACAAGATACTACCTCGCTATCTTGTCTCTCCCATATCCTGGAACCAACATGGATACAACAACAGTGCAAGCAATCTCTTAACAGAGTCAAACATATTTTTGGGTAATTTCAAACTTTTGTTTAACTAACAAAAGATTGAATTCTTCCTTCATCCCAGGAAAAAGTGTCCTTCAGGACAGAGTTTGAGATCCATTTGTGGAGCAATGCAGGGAAAGCCAAGGACTGCTTGTTTGCTCAAAAGTAAGAGGGAAATTTAAGTTTCTCTCTTGGGGTGTGAGCTGACTCCATTGTGGCTATTTCCCAAGAGCTCAGCTTCATCCTTCTTTCCTTTCTGGTCAAAAACTCTAACCTAGATATTTCCTAGATATTTTATAAATTTAACAGTTAATTATCTGACTGGAATAATTGTACATGTTTTAACATGATTTTCCTCTTGCGCTTCCTACTCCTCTACCTCCTCATTTGGCTCAGGGGAGATGCTGCGGAAGAAAAGGCGGGAGAAGGATGGGCACAAAGACCCTTTACTAGCAGAGGTGAACCGGCTGCAAGAAAACATTATGAAGGAGATTTCTGAGCTGCACAAGGAGTCTGATGCAGCAGAGAAGAAGCAATCTGAGCTTGACAAAGTAGCCCAGATCCTGGGGATAAACATTTTTGAAAAACCCCGGAAACCATCCATGGAAACTAAAGAATCCACTGAAAAAAACAGCAAGTCAGAGAATGCAAAAGGTCTGGAGAAAACGCCCTTTTCCAATAAGGTAAAATCTTAGATTTGGGTGAAAAACGATTTCCCCTCTTTGAGAAGAGGGCACTGAGGAGGTGTCTGTTCCCAGCCACTCACTAGGAGATCAGGGCAAGACTTATTAAGCTAACATTTTTATATGACATTATTGGTGCACACATACATACATGCCTGTTCACTTTTGGGGAATGCCACCACTCTTCATATGGGCTCTCTACATTTAAAGGGGTAACAATAACCCCAGAATAGATTACCTACATTCCAGAGGACAGTCCTAAAACTTTTATGTAGGTCACATGTACAACAGCCTCTGAAGAGGGGTGTATATGTTTGGGAGACGTATGAACCTAGTTTCTGAATGGGTAACATATATTTGGAGGGGAGATAGTATTCACCATAAATTTGTTTTGTTTTGTAGGTGTGACCATATTGTGTATTTTGCAAAGGGGTTGGTGGGGTTGCGACAGTTCAGACTATGGAGCATTCCACTCTTATTACTTTGTCTTATGTTGTTTGTACTCTGTATACTCATAGTCAACTGATTTCCTTTAATGGTTGCTCATTTTAATTTGGAAAATTCTACACCCTCACCAGGAACAGCTGGTATATTCTTACAGGCACATGGAATACTGGGGTTAATCTCTTAGATTCACCTAGGAGTTCGGATTGGTAGCTTTTTAATAAAAAGAAAAAGAGAAAAATTGGTTGTGACCTTTTCTAATCTGACATGAGGATTCTGAACATTTTTCTTGGCCTTGGGCAGGGCTGAAACAAACTCTCCATGGCATGAGTGTATCTGTCTCTGTGGCAATATTTTACAATCTATCTGTCTGCTGAGACTGGATAGTCAGTGTGTGGTGGCACAAACCCATTGCAAATATGGAAGTTGAAACATAATACTAGTGGTAAAGAAGTGAAGCACCAATTTTGCAGTATTGCCTGTTAAACAAGAGGCCCTAATAAGGCTGCTCTCCTGCATGAGCTTTTTTCCTTTACGGTTTCTGTTGGTATTGAAGAGAGATCCTGTGATCTGCATGCTGCTCACTTTCAAGCGAAGAAGCATAAAAGGAGGTGAGAAGTGACTGCCATCTGTCATTGGGTCAATATGATCATTCCAAAGGGATGTGACTTATTGGGGTCTGTCCCTGCCATACAAAATGCCTTGTAGGACCCCAAATATGAGAGTGTATATAAAATTAACAGCATAAGCAATCCCACTTCTTAGATACAATGGATACACTTCCTTGTTCTTTTGACCAATCACTTGTTGCCCTGTACATTCTCTGGATGAGAGAATGCTATGTTCACTCTGTTCCTGAGCAGTCAGTAGTTATGGAAGTAGCCACTAGGTGTGTAGATCTCTTCCGGCTCTATTATCAAAGAGAACTTCAAGTAGGGATCACTAATGAGAAGATATGGAGTGGTCATATAGTTGGATTTGTTCGACACTGGGAACTGAATAACTTGGAGATGGTGCAACAGATCCATGCTTTGTGCCATCTCAGTTACCTTAAAACGTTAATTTTTGAGACAGTTGCACAGATTAGAAATGGTCCTATGATGCTGTTTCACCCAATCAGAATGTAAAGCACAAACTCGGTATTTACTAAATGGCAATATCTACAGGTCATTGTCTGAGCCAACAAGGCTGACTCAATCTTATGTCCCTCTTGGGTATTGTTTGATTTTTTTCACTCTCAGATTTTCACCTGTACCTCAGATACTCATTTTGTTTATTTTTAAAAATGGTGGGAGTCTTCTGCTGTATGACTTTGGCCTTTACAGGTCAGTGTCCATTAGCATAGACTTCAAAGCGTAAAGCGCTAGCGTCTATTCCAGGATGTATCTGAGCACAAGAGACACGTTGTATCACATAAACTTGGGTAAAAGAGGCTTCTTTTTGGCTCCTTAGAAATCATGAGCCTGTTGGAAAATACAAGGCGCTTGTTTAGTTTTGCAGGGTGTTGTTCTTTGCCTGTTAAATAGTTTTGAGTTAAATGATTCAATTTCTTTTTATTCTGTTTCCATCCAAGTTATTTTTACAATAACCGCAGTATGGCAGTAGGGAGTTTTTTAGATATTCCTGGCAATGTTTAGCTGGTACTCCTAACTGGCACCACTCGGGTACATACACTTACCCCATAAAATGGGGAGGATGCTTACCCTGGGGGTATTTGCTCATTTGGTTCCTTAATTACATACCTACTATCTAGCCATTACATCTGGGAATCTTATTGGAAGCTCTTCATTGGCCACACAGCATCTGAGTCTGCAGTGCCAGCTCACTGAAACGGTGGACTTAGCCTGAGCGTTGACTAGCAGGTGATATATATTTTTTGTGTGTGTATGGTCTCTGCTGGAGGCAGGTTTTGAGTTCCAACACATCGTGTGTCCTTCCATGTCTTAAAGAAACGTTTCCTTGTGTTCCATTTAGGAATCAAAAACAACAAATGAAAAGTCCAGAGGTAAAAGTCCCAAGCCTGCAGAATCCTCTTCTCAGTCGTCCAAGCATCCTTTCCAGTTGGCCAATATTTATGAATATTATGATGCAGGGAACCACTGGTGCAAAGACTGCAATACCATCTGTGGGACCATGTTTGACTTTTTTACACACATGCACAATAAGAAACACAGACAGGTATGTGTCAAGCCTCCTTCATTAAGTAGATTTCATGTTATAAGGAATTACACACTGAAGTATCAGTCACAAAATTATCCTTTGCAAGAGAGCCTAAAGTGATATTGAACTCAAGAGCAATTGCCTAATGTAATTTGCTTAATGTAAAGCTTCAGCAGTTTGTGTAACTTGTTTATGAGCGTAAATGGGGCTTTTGTATCTAGTTCAGTAGGGCACCAGTTTTTAAAATTTGCATTTCAAACACCACCTACTTGTTGATTTGATTTATCTGTTACCTTTTCACAGGTTATTTTCTTTATAACAAATCACAAGGAGGGAAGGGGAAAGGGAATAGAACATAGTTCGTGTACATATTTGTATTCTGATTTTGGTTCTCACTGTATTAAAGTGATGTAAAAAGAAAAAACAAGAAGGGTGTATTTGACTTGTTAGTGTAATGAATGAGCTTGTATGCCTCTGTCACTATGCAAATAGACCCTGGATCCTTACAACAGACCTTGGGCTTCGAAGACCCAGAGTGAGGCCAAACAAGACTTCGTAAAACGCATTGATAAGATAACGGTTCCCGCCAAAGGTAACTTTACTTCCTTTTCTCCTACATATGATCTTGATCTGCCCTCCAGCAGGTTCCAGCTGCTCTGGGAGAGGAAGTCCAATGGTTTTGATTGTGGTTCTAGATAGTGTGTAAAACCTTGCTATGTATGGGAGGAGTATGGTAACCATTCCAAGTTAGGTGGGAATGTTTCATTACCTGATTATCAAGTTTAAAAGAGCATGGAGTGAGATTGTAGGGAAACATAAGCTGTTTTTAACATTTGACTTTTGTGGTGGTTGCTTCTTCTAAGCGTTAGGTGGTTTGTTTCCTTCTCTCCAGACGTTCTAAGATCTGCTGCTGAAACAGTGGGAGTAAGAAAAAGGTTGTAAAATTTAGTGTTTTGGGGGACTTTAGTATTTTAGCTGCTCTGAAGCCTGTAACTTTCCTTTATATATTTGCTTTGGTCCTGGGAATTGCCCCTGAGAGGCCTCTGATGTAAACTTGTTGGGTTCAAGTGACAGAGACCAGAGGAAAGGATTTATAGTGAATTGGGAAGGTATAATGTTTGGATCAAAAAATACTACTGCACACAAGTGATGTACTTAACAGTCCTGCTAGGAATTGATTTACTGACTTGTGTATAATCTTCTCAATCTGGTGTGTTGGATAATGGCACTGGAGGAAGGATCTGCTGTATGTTAGGTTACAGTAGGTGGTTTCCTGTGGGCACAAAGACCCAATGAATTAAGCTTTATTGAGAAAGTTGCCTTTTTTCCCCAGGCATGCATTGTGGATTTTCAGTGCTTTCCTTTAGAAGGCTTTGTAGTTTTAGGTGGTGATTAGTATTTGAGTGGACTTCGTGTTGGAGATGAGAAAGCAGACAAAAAGCACAAGCACTAGCAGTTTAATATTTTAAGAAATAGTAGTGGATGAGGGAAAGAATTGAAAATAATTCTCCCAGCCATGATGCTGAAGATAGATGTGTTAAATCTAAGGAGTATTCCCGATAGTGCAAGTTCCCATACTGGAAGTGTAAAGAATAGTTTGTCCAATTCCAGGAGCATGAATAGGAACATTGCTGGAGGTTCTACATCACTGGTACCTGTCATGGATTTTTTTTTTTGGCTTTTATTAAAGGTTAGGCATTTTCTTCTGTTTTATTTCTATATTTTCTTTTGCCTTTTCAGGCTCTGAGTTTCTGATTCCCATCACTGGATATTATTGCCAGCTCTGTCATGAATTTTTTGGAGATCAAATCTCAGGAGAGCAACATGTGAAAAGTCATCCCCACAATGAGAAATACAAGGTTGGTACCTGGGGTACTGGCAGTGAGCCATTCCTTGGTTAGCTTCTGATTCTCTCTGTTCCTTCCCTTTGAAATAATACTTGCCTCATGGTTGAGTAGTGTGACCATTTACGACTGAACAAATTAAACACACTAAGAGCAAGAAATAGAATTTACTAGCTTATATAGAGGCTCGTTCATCTGTGTGGTATTGAAGTCAGGCTTTAATCCCAGTGCTGACTTTCAAACATTTCCGTAGAATATAGGATTTAATTTTAATGTTTTCTTAGCATTGAGTTGCAGAATTCTGGGCGTGAAACCCCTATTTCCTGTTTCTTGGCAGGAAGAAGATCTCTATTCTCCTAATAGTGTTGAACTGGCAAATCTAACAAGTCAGAACCGTTCCAGAGCAAAGTTTTATTTCTTTAGTAACAGCTGCTGAGATTGTGCCATTTCTTTTCACAGAAACATGTGGATGAGAATCCACTTTATGAAGAGAGGAGAAACCTGGACCGTCAAGCTGGGTTGGCTGTGGTCCTGGAAACAGAGCGCAGGCGGCAGAATGAGATGAAAAGGAAACTGGGAGAAAAGCAAAAAGAGGAGAAAGATGAGAAGAAGGCAAAAGTGGCAAAAAAAGAAGAAACAAAGAGCACTCCAGAGCTGGGAGAAGGGGTTAGTGAAACCAGTAGTACTCAGGGCAAAATGGATACTGCTGGACGGAAACTTGGTATTAAGCTTAAATTGAAGAAGGAAGAGAAGAAGGAAGAAAAGAAGGAAGAGAAGAAGGAAGAAAAGAAAGAAGAGAAGAAGGAAGAAAAGAAAGAAGAGAAGAAAGAGGACTCAAAAAAGGAATCGCCAACTCAATCTTCCTTTGGAAAGTTCAGCTGGAAAAAGAATGAGAGAGAGGATAAAAATCCAGGAGCAGTTGCAGCTCCCCCAAAGGAGGAGAGTGTTGAAGGAAGTAAAGATAAGGAGGAGGGCAAGTCTCAATCTGGGAAACCCCATGCTAAGCCCATTGAAATTAAGCTCTCTGGGAAGACCGTTATACCACACACTAGCCCCTGGACGCCAGTCGCTTCCACTTCAACACAAGCAAAAATTCGACCCAATCTGCCAGTCCCTACCATGATTTTCAGGAAGTCTGCAACTGCAACAGTAAGCAAGCCAGCACCTTTAAACACTTTTTTGTCTATAAAATCCTCTGGTGCCACCACCAAACCACTACCCGTGGTGAAAGAATCCAATGCAGATGTTCTGCTGCCTCCAGATATAATCTCAAAAGCATTTGGGGGAGAGGAGGTAATTTTGAAAGGGACACAGGAAGATATGAAAGTGCCAGAGAAGAATGAATCCTCTGAGAAGCCACCTCCCCCTCCACCCTCAATTCCACCCCCAGCTAAACAGGCAGCAGTCATCCTAGCAGATGAAGTGGCGCCAGGGGTATCTGAGAGTGACCAGGAAATGCTGGCAATGCCAGTGCGCCCCCCTCCACCACCACCTTCTACTGCTTTTAGTGACCAGGCTAAAAAAATAGAGAAACGGAACTCTTGTCTGGCCACAGCAAATGCTAAAGACCTCTATGATATATTCTACAGTAGTGGTGGAAAGAATTCATCTGACAGCAAACTTGCAAGTTCCCCAGTTCCAAATGGAGAAAACTTTAACATAGCAAAAACAGAGAGAAGCATAGATATGCCAGCAAACTCTAAACCAAGTGGCAGTCCATCTTCCATGAAAGAAACTTTCCAAAATATAGCTACTTACTCAGAGGTTAGTCAGGTCTACTCAGATGAGGGGGCCTCAGAACCTGAGAAAATAGAAGTCCAGGAGACTTCAACACCCTATACAGAAAAGAGCACTGAAATCCCAAACAGAGTTCAGGGGGAGGTGAGCTATGAATCCCAAAATGTTCTTGCATCAGATTTTCAGGCTAAATCCAAAGAGGAGGAAATCGCGCAGTCTAAAGATCAAGCAGCAGGTGCTTCAGTTCCCTGGGAGAATGAGTTAGAAATGGAAACTATTGATCAGGCAGAAATTAGTAAGAAACTGCCAGAGCCTCAGATACCAGAAATGTCAGTCACACAATTGTCAGAAATTAAAACCGTCACCCATATCCAGAAATCTATAGAAATGAGAGACATGGGTAGAACAAGTGGAGAACAAGAGGTCTGCCAGGAATCCCAAGATCCACAAATAATTGAGGTCCAAGGGAAAACCAGAGAGGAGAAGAGAGACAGTACTGTGGATGCCAAAGCAGATATATCTAATGCTTCTGAAAAAGATATAGAGATGGAAGACTCAGAGTTAACAGGAGCTCAGTTTGAACTTAGTCTCAGACACCCAGAGAATCAGTTACCTGAAAGATGCAATGAAATCCACAAGGTGGGAGATCCCAGTTTAACAGAGGAAAAATTAAGTGATGACAGCCATAAAACTAATACAGAAATTGACAGCCCAGAGTTGCCATATGTTCAGGGTGAATTGGTTCCTGAACAACTAGACACATCAAATAAAGTCAGTGAGGAAAAAGTTTCAGTAGCGATAATGATAGAACATAATGCTTCCTTACGAGGTATAAAACTGGAAAATGTAGTCTTGGAAAGGTCTCAGTCAGCAGTCATTGATGAAGCCCTCCAGACTTCAGAGATCCAAAATAGGGTTTCAGAATTGACAGCAAAATGCCCAAGTGAATTGGACTCCTCTCAAACTAGTAATAAAAACAAACAGGTCATCTTGGTTAGTTCTCAGTCACAAAGTAGTCAGGAACTACTATATACTCAAACAGTAGATAATCCAGAAATAAACAATGGTTCTAATGAAGTCAGTGTCCCTGTCACGTGTCTCACCAATGTAGAAATGAAAAATAGCATATTAGTGGTACAAGAAGAGCTCAGGCATGAACATTCAAGCTGTGCGACGTTAGACATCCACCACCAGGAACAGGATGTCACAGAGCTAGTCAGCACCTGCACTGCAAACACTGTTGAACCCAATTCCAGCCTAGAATTAATGTATGATGTTGAAAATAATACATTGAGGGGCCCTGAATCAGATATAAAGTTAGGGAATTTTACTGCAGAGAAAGATGCATTAGAAATAGGAGGTGTTGACTTTTCTAGTGCTCAGTCTGATATGGTTCAAGAGCCACTAGATGCTCTACCAGCAGACTTCAGTGTGGGTCGTCTTGGAGGAGGGACCCTTACCCACACAGAAATAAACCAAGAGGTCTTAAGTACCTCAGCAGCTAATGACTTTGACCTTAACACCACTTACTCAGAATTTAGCTTTGAACAATCAGAAACTCTCACGCTAAATTTTAATATGGAAAATGAGAAAGATTCCTTAAAGCCAGAAGATGTGAAACCTAGTGACACTCCCATCCTGAAAGCAGAGTTGGAGTTAGAAAGCATTGATTTCAGTTTGGGGGACATTGAAGTGGAACGTGAACATCTTGGTATCCTAACAGCAGGAATTCTAAATGAGGATACTGAAGATCTCCCCAAATTAGAAACCATTGCATCCATCGGGCTGGAGCCCAGCAAAACCAGTGAACTGAGCATTGAGCATCCAGTGGATGAACCAGAAATTATTGATTTTGTTGCATTAACTTCTGGTGATCAAGAAGACAAATTTTGCACCCTGATCTCTGAAACAGCTGTCCCACACCTTGAGTCACGCTTATCAAATAGTGACACTGCCGAAGTGGGCATGCCTGTTCTAGAAATACAGGGCATTCCTCCAATCTCTGAGATCCTTCTGCAAGTGGAGGAGAGCAAAGACAGCACAGCAGACATTGCTGAAATGCCATCTTTGAGCTGTGATGGAGACAGTGTGGAAAACCAGGCTTCTGGCTGCATTGAAACTGTCCTCCCAGAGCTCAAGGAAACACCTGCAAAGGAGAGTGGCTCAGGGGACAATGGATTGTGCATTGTTCAGAGCAAGACAAAAACTGCTGACGGTAGTTTGGAAACTAACAAGCTAGTTTCAGTAACTGCTGAAAGCTCAGCAGAGAGCCCAGTGGGTTGAAATGGACCCAGCCAGTCTCAATATTTGAGGAGCCAGTGCTGGGATTTTGTTATGTATATTCTTTGTTTCAGTTTAATATGGGAGTATTTTGCATCCTGCAGTAGATACTGACTAAAGCTTACACTTGTTTTACCAAAAACCAGACACACACTTTATTCTGTACATACTGAATTGTGTAAAATGCTTTTCTTGTGAAATTTCACCAATTTCTTTTCTGTACTCTGCCATTAAAATGGAATCTCATAATGTGTGATTTGGTTGTTTTTGTTTATTTTTTGTCTTTTATTCTTTACCATTTTTGGATGGTTTCCAGTTCACACGTTTCCATCAGTAACATTCCATGACTAGTCTGTGAGACAAGCTCAAGAAAACCCATTCAGAACTTAAGGAAACGGACACTCTTGCAGAAGAATTGAAACTAAAAGTTTATTTCAGATGTAATGCATGATTTTGATTGCTCCCATTGTTTGAAATGCAGAAAGTGTGAATAGAGTTGACTTTGTTTCATGTCCTGTGGTTTGTAATTACTGTTGTATTACACCTGTACTTAAATGGTCTCATACTGTATTGTATAAACACATGTGGATACCACCTCACTAAGCAAGGGAGAAAATCTGTCAACTCACTTTTGAAGAAGAAGACTAATCGGTAAGGCTCCGTGGCCTGACACCTGGACCAGACATTTTGAGGTCACTTACATGATTTGAAATGGCCTTTCTTTCATTGTATTGTGATCCAGTAACTATTTGTGTTAAATCATTTAGCAGCTGCCCTGCTCTGAAGAACCAGAAGATCTGAACCCTGGTCTCAGGAATTGGACTCGCTCGGTGTGCCACAGCCGCATACATGCCCACCCTGAATGGTCCCTGAGCCATTAAACCTGTAGTGTGATGGTTTTCATTTGTACAGTTTGTCAAAGATTAAAGCGTTAAAATGTTTGCTTGCATAAATCTAACATTTTTTTATTTGTTAAATCATTTAAAATAAACTTATGGTAATCAAAAATATATTTTTTCTAAATATTCATTGTTTTATTTCAAACAAGTATTTCATTTTAACCATCTTCAGGTGATGAGAGACACTAATATGACCGCAGTAGAGAAGTAAGATCTCCACCATTAAGCCTGACCAGTAAAGGCTTGATCTAATTCCCATTGAAATCAGCAGAAAGGCTCCAATTGACTTCAGTGGGAAATTGATCAAGTTCTGAATTATGCAAGGTTAGCAGAAAGGAGCAGCAACTTACCATTTCATATTTCTTGTTTTACTCCACGCCAGCCTGTAACTCTTTATTCTTAAAGGTGGACTTACAAAGGTAAAAACGGACTGGTGCCCTTTTTGCTTTTTAAAAAAATGCGTGTAAAAGCATGAATTTTTTTCAAAAGTTTTTGCTTTATTTTTATGTGAGAAATTTAGGTCCCATCTAGGCTGAAAAACTGGAGAGCTAGTGTAAATGGTGACATCACAAGAAAGCAGCAAGATAATGAAAATTAAGCTGTTAGGGGAAAGGATTTTTAGTTAAACTGCCTAAAACTATTTTTTATTGACACTTAAGCGTTTACCATTTTGAATACAGGAAGCCTTTGTGAGTCATCACCCTCTCCTCTTCAATTAAAATGTTATATCTGTTGTAATTGCTTATCTTCCACTTCCCAAAATGCCTCCCAACACAAAACCAAAGAAGACAATATTATGCATTCCTGCTATTATTAAAACACAAGCTGGGGCAGGGGGAGAGAGATTGTTCAAGTCGTCTTCATACATCATAGAGGTACCCTTTCAAAGTTGTGTTTGGGTTTTGTTTGAGTTCTATGCTCTTGTCTTGGGATTCAGTCTCCCTTCTGTATTAGCTTCTGTTCCTCCAATGATACGTTCTCTGAATGCAACTGATTGCAAATGTCAGTAGATGTTGTTTTTCCTCCTTTCTTTGTATCAGTTTCTTCAGAGAAGTATCCTACTCCCTGGTATCTTTTTTGAAATCTCCAGTGAGAAGGAGAAATCCATTTTCTTGCCAGCTTTGTATGGCGTTCAGAGTTTGTCGGCAGGTGAGGGGGAGGATTAGCTTCAGAATATTAATGGTGACTTTGAACATAGTGAGGGTGAAGTTTACTCTCCACTTTTCTGGGGGCTTAGTCTTCACCTTTCTGGGTCAAAAACACTGTGCATTGGAATTCAGTGGCACTTTTTGGTTACTGCCCTAGTCCAGAGGTTTTCAAAGCCTGTCATCATATGGATCACTAATGTATGAGAATTTAATGAACAGTTTCCCACTCCATACATCTCCATTCTGCACCACAATATCCCTGTTGCAAGTAGTGTACTTGGTGAATTAGTAAATGCCAAATTACATTTTTTTGAGAAGAAATCATTTGAATCCTGTCTTCCTTTTTTTCTTTTCATTTCCTCTTTCTCCAGCTGCTTCTACAGGCATCAGTGTTCTGTAGTGAGGAGCTTATTTACCCGTAGAAGACACTGTAAATGAGCAGCTAGCACAAGCTGAAAGCAAGAACCCTTTGCAAGCCATAATTTGAGAACTGCTGCCACAATATTTTTCTCCACATGTTGAAACCTGATTTAAATTACATGTGAAATGATTTTTTTTCTTACTGTACTCCTTAGCAAATATTCATCCCAGAGTGTGGTACAACTGACCGTCTTTGTTCAGTATGCCTAGATTGGAATAGCAGGATGTTAGGATTGAGATGTACTGACAGACATTGGGATAGGTAGCAGTGGGAGAGCAGGAGCTGCTCAAGAGTAGGATGAGGGTATATTTGCGGATATGTGGAGGGCGGCAGGGAGTTTGTATGGGTCCCTTCACTTTTGTAAAATGGCATAAGTTTTGTTTTTGCTGTGGTTTACAGATAAATACATTTAATGGGTTATCTACTGTACTGATCCCTGCTGCTTGTAGATCTCTAGTCCTCTGACTTGGAAGCCCTAAGTCCTAGGCTGACTTTGGATTCTTGACTCAAGAGTTTCAGGAGGAGGGTTGAGTTTGAGAGGTGTTTTGTTTGTGTATGGTGGGTGAGTGGTGCCATACTTGATTACCTCTCCTCCCTGAGATGGCTGTCTGAACATTTTATGTGAAGTAGGAAGTTGCTTTTCATTTCATCTTATAAAGTTGTTGGTTCTATTCATCTGCTGATAAGGTGGAATAAGTAAAGCGCTCTGGAGCATGAATAATATTGAATACGCAAAAAAAAACCTTTCAGGCACAAGCTTCTTGTAAATTCAAAGAGCAATGTTTGAATGGTACAAGAAGCTGCATGTTTCATTGTACTATACTGGAGTGCAGCAGAAATGAAGAGCCCTTGCTGTAGTGAATTTAGATCAAGTTTACTGCAAGATACATGGGGCCTTACTAAGCTGCAATGTAACAAGGAAATTCCTTGTGAAAGCTGCTGGCCTTCTTCTTAACACTTATCAATGAGCCTAGTATTGGACATCTGTAACATCTAACAATGCATGTGGAAAGAGGTAACCCCTTTCAAATAATCTGAAATTACTTGGATTATTTTTGTTAAATTAAGTTTGACTTTCTTGATATAACACAATACAAGAGGACAAACCAGTACAGTTCTTCTAAGGATAAATCTTGTCTCTAACTTGTTGCAATTCTTCGAAATGGTTAACTAAATAATGACAAAAAATTTTATTTAAACTTTAAAAAAGCTTTTGAAAAAATGCCTGTCAGCCATCTTCAGACGTGAATTCTTCCTGACCACATTTGTGTTTAAGGGATAAAGGTAGGCAGCAGAGAGCTGAGATGTAAGGTTTTGGTATAGATTAAAAAGTAGTTAAGGGTTAGGCAAAAAGAGGGAATAACTGTCTGGTTTTCAGCATGGAAAGGGCTTAAAGGAAACCTACAGATAAGTTCTAGGATTGGTGTTTAATATATTAAATATTTGGAAATTAAGGGTGAATAGAGAGGTGGCAAAATATGCCAGTGAGGTACTAGTTAGGTTCCTCAAGCCTAAGGAGTGTTGAGGAACTTCAAAAGTACCAATCAAAGCCAGACAATGTGGCAACCCATGAAATTCCATGTAGACCAGTGCAACATAAGGCATGTTAAAAGAAACAATTTAAACTTCTCATATACACTGATGAGTTCTGAATTAGTGGTAACCTCACAAAAAAGATCTAGGTATTGTATTTTAGCAAATATGTACACTTAGCACATCATAAATAATTTAGTGTTTTGCCCGGGGGAGAGAAAAGGCAAAAGAAAAGCATGGACTAGGTACTTGTCCAGCACTTAGAGTACTTGGAGTAGGTACTTGTCCAGCACTGCTGCAACAATGTTTTCATCTTGAGGCCAAACATATTCCAAAAAGGTGAAGGCTAAAACTAGTACTCTGAGGCAGAATCTTTGTAGTGTGCCACCCTCTTTGCACTACTCAGATAGCACAAAGGCAGCAGAAACCACCCATGAGAACCCAGCAGCCCCAGAGATGACACAGCTCCTTTCTGGGCCTCATGTTGCATTCCAGCTATCTCCAGCTGACTGATCCATTGTGGCTTATAGCTGGCGCAAGTTAGAGCCGCCCTCAAGCTGCTGTAACCTGCACTAGAGCTGCAGCACAGACTCCAGAAGCCATATTTGGTGATTGGTTCAGTCCCCGCTTCCTCCCCTCTCTCCTCAGCTTCCTGGTGCTTTTGTGGGGGATGGGTGCTGTCCTTTGCTAGGCACTCCCCTAGGCTCAGTTAGAGCTCCTCTACTGCTCTTGGAGGTCCAGTAGTCATCAGGGAAACAGGTAATGGAGCAGCCAGATTTATTTTCTTCCTCTGTGATGCAGCAAGTAGCTAGTGAGGAGCTGCTAAGTAGCAGTAGCAAGGAAAACATGCATCAGAGCTGCTTCAGGGGAAGTGGTGGGAAGCAGTCATGCTAACCTATTCCCCTTAGTGATGGGCTGATTCAAGACACTTCAGATTCAAAGTTGCAGACTAGCTCAGAGAACACAATTTTAGGACTTTTAAATGCAATTTTTTCTCCTTAAAGCAGCTCCCTTTGAGAGCCATGGAGTAGACACAGTGCACTGGAAGTCACTCAGATACAATGATGAGTGTGGTATAAGAACCTAAACAGAACAAAATACACAGTCTTGCAGTAATAGAATAAGTTGTTAGGCGCTATTATGAAGATAGAGGTGATGGCAAATCCATATTACAGCTGTTACATAAATAGATGGTGCTGGTGTCATCTTGATACCTCTGTTGGTTCTGGTTATCTAAACTCAAATGGGGAAGAGCAGAAATTGAAAGGCAAAATGATTGGAGAGGATTCCCATGGGAGGAGAGCTGAGGGATAGGTGACGAGGACTGTTTAGTTTGGAGAAGTAAATAAAAGGAGATAGGTACTCCTGCCAATTCATTTATACTTTAGTGTTTTTATTGCCATTTTCCACTATACAAGAACTATGTTGCCCCTAGGTAATTAAAGAGCAACATTTTAAATTGATTTGAGGATTTATACATTGTATAATTAACGTGTGGAGCTTGCTGCCACAAAGTATTATTTCATCAAATGTCTTTACAAGCTCCAAACAAATGTGTTCTTGATTGCATCTGTAGTCACATCATCTAGGAGAAAATTATAAAGGTCAGTCTGTATGCTTCTTGACAAACTTGTCTACTGACGTCAGGAAGGAATCCCACACCCCATCTGGTATGGTATGTTTGGTGTGTTATGTGGGGATTACACCTTCCTTGGAAGCATCTCACATTGGCCACTTGGAAACAGGATACAGGACTAGATAACTGGTCTATTCTAATATAACAATTCTTTATAAGAGCTAGATATTATTGTGTTCTTAGGTACAAACTGACCCTTACAGCTGATCCCCAGTCCAGATTCCTGGAAGGACACGAGGGACTATATCCTGTCTCAGGTTTGTAAAGTGACCCGAGGGTTAGCATCCCAGATTAAGTAGCATAAGGGACAAGACCAGAGTTGCTTATTTTCCCCAGTAACACTTATCCCAGTGGTTACCAGTTGCCTGTTTACTGATGTTAGCACAATCCACGATTGTGTCTAGATCAGTTTGTTTGGCTGTTTTCATTCTGCTCTGAGTCCACTTGCCTTTTTTCCAGATGGCATTAAGAGAACTGTATGCCAGAAGGTTTTGATGTGGCTGGAAAGAAAAGTAAAGGGCGCCACAGGGTTGTGAGTGGTATAGACTTAAGTACTCAGCACATGTGTCTGGGTTGACCACCCAGTTTGCCCTGCTCTGTGGCAGACCCTGTCCCCTTCCTGGCTTTTGGTTAATTTCCCACAGGAGTGATACAAATGTTTTCTGGAGCTGTTTGACTGCTGGAATCCTACTCTGAGAAGGTGGGTATAGAATTGCATGCTTTATACAGTTCCTTATTTTCCCTTTCTCTTTGATGAGAGGGCACAAGGTCTCAGGCTGGCTTAAAGCATTGCTGTAAAAACGGAGCCTGTTAATCAGCGCTGAGGCTTTTACCCCCAAGTCTTCAGATGTGCTGTCCATGACCTACCTGTGTGTATGTTTGTTCTTTTGATGGCATCCTAGAAGGGTGTGTATATGTGGACACTGCTCTTTCTAATATTAAGCAATATATTAAACAGTTAATGTGAAATGACTCTGGACCTTGTGTGCTGTTTATTAAATCTTATTTTCAGTGAAGGATTTTTAAAAACTTTTATTTCATGCAGGTTATTTTAAAGGAATATTAAAAACAGTGTCTGTTTTAGGTGCTGGAGGATGCAAAAGCTGCCTCACTCCTGTTGCCTCCCAGGACCTTTGCTTGTGTGCTGAACAGAATTTGACAATCGTGTGTATGTACTCTGTGGAAGGACTGGTGGTGGCAGGGACAGGATATTTTAAACTCTTACCTTTCTGCACTTCTTGGGTATTTTCCATGCAGCGTGAAACTGACAACTACTCTTAAATTCTTTTGTAAGTTGCCTCTTTTATGTGCTCAAAGCACTTGCAGGAAGTTATTTCACCTGCTTCTGAGGGGGATGCTGCTGCTTTTCACCAAGAAAAATGTCTTGTAATGAAAGCATCTTAATCTGTGGCTGGCAAGCACATAAAAGAACAGAAACAAATCCAGGGAGAGGACTTTTTTTATTAAATTCATTTATCATAGGTGTTAATTATCCCAGAAAATATTGCACAGGAGCTTGCCTTATATTGTGTGTATATATAATGCAAGTTGAGCTAGTTCTGCTGTGAGAAGAAATAGCTGATCTCACTTGTCTTTGCTGCATGGAAGAAATTCTCATTGTGAAAAACAAATGTCCTCTAAAGTAACACCTGGGCACCAGCCATACTCACTCCTCTTTGTCCCTCTATATAGTCTACATACTGAATTGCCAAGGCTGTGCCTGCTTCTGCTCCACAGATGGTGAATTTCCCTGACTTCTTTGTTAATTTGTCACTACAGAAGTTGAGGATTGGCTAAATGTAACCACAGAAGCACTGAAGTCCTTTCTATCTGGTTAATATTGGAGTAATCCAGTGATGGGCTCAAACAGCAACAGCTGCTCTCCCATCTGTAGGAAGTGGATTCTGCTGATTTTGCTGCATGTGTCGTGCTTGTAGATCATGTGGTGAAGACCCCATATATCCCTTTTCATCAGAGATGTCCAATATCTGGCCTACCTATTGTAGTTGTGGACCCCAAAACAATTTAGGTTGTGCAGAATGTCAGTTTTCATGTATTTAAAAAGAACAATAAGTTTCTAGCCTTCATGGTTGCAAAAATAAGCTTCCTAATGTGAACGGAGCATGGACCAATGCAGAGATTTATTCCTGAATCTGCAGGCAGTCTGAGACAATAGCAGTGAGATGTAAACTGTCCTATCTCATTAATCATAGCAGGTGCTGGCTATAAAACCTGCTGCTGATGATTTAAGCATTATTTACTTGCTGATCACTTTACCAGGTGGAATGAGATAGGAGTGATGCCCTAGGAGTGGGAATTGAGAGCTGCTGCAGTGAAGGTAAGTGCATAAGGAAGAACAGAAGAGTCAAGGCCAGTGAAGGACAAGAAACATGAGGCAGAAATAGCAGTAGTCCTGAAGCTAAGTGATGCTGAATTTGGTAAAAAGGTATAATACTGATAATGAAAAATATAATTGCTAACTAAAGGTCATATTTTACCCTGAATCTTTGTGAAAACTTCCCACTGACAGCAGTGGGAGTTCTGATGTGGGGCATCGTATACAATCTCATGGCATTTCTCTTTTTGTAATGGGATAACTTTGGTATGCCACATCAAATTAATTCCAAAACTTCAGGGAATGTTCTAGGTATCAACAGGCACAACCCTTTTGATTTTGGTGCAAATCAGAACACAGGAGAAGCCTCATTCACTGAAAAAGCAGGTCCCCAAGTAAAGAAATCTCTCTGCTGCACCTTCTGCTGCCTACCTGTGTCAAGCCAGCAGCTTAACTTGTTACATAGGGAGATTGTCTATAGGCTGGACTCCAAGAGAAATGAGACCCTTACAAGGAGAGTTTGTAGAGGAGATGGGGTGGGAGAAGCAGAAGGGATGGGGCAGTGGTGACGAGGGAAGCAACAGGGGCTGGAGGGAGAAGTGGAAATGCAAGCTGACCATCTGAGTTTATGCTACTACCAGGAGGAATAGTGTTTTAGAGCAAAACTGGATTGATGCTTTAAGACAGAATGGAATAGAGAAGGACTTGAGCCAATCCCTTATGGGACCAAGACTAGAAGTAGTAGTAAGAACCACTACACCATGTCCCCTTGTGTTATTTATTTCGCTATTCCTTGTGACCACAGTTGGGGGTTACAGAGTAACAGCTATGTTAGTCTGTATTCGCAAAAAGAAAAGGAGTACTTGTGGCACCTTAGAGACTAACCAATTTATTTGAGCATGAGCTTTCGTGAGCTACAGCTCACTTCATCGGATGCATACCGTGGAAACTGCAGCAGACTTTATATACACACAGAGGATATGAAACAATACCTCCTCCCACCCCACTGTCCTGCTGGTAATAGCTTATCTAAAGTGATCATCAGGTTGGGCCATTTCCAGCACAAATCCAGATTTTCTCACCCTCCACCCCCCCCACACAAATTCACTCTCCTGCTGGTGATAGCTCATCCAAAGTGACAACTCTTTACACAATGTGCATGATAATCAAGTTGGGCCATTTCCTGCACAAATCCAGGTTCTCTCACCCCCTCACCCCCCTCCCAAAAACCACACACACAAACTCACTATCCTGCTGGTAATACTCATCCAAAGTGACCACTCTCCCTACAATGTGCATGATAATCAAGGTGGGCAATTTCCAGCACAAATCCAGGTTTTCTCACACCCCCTCCACCCCCATACACACACAAACTCACTCTCCTGCTGGTAATAGCTCATCCAAACTGACCACTCTCCAAGTTTAAATCCAAGTTAAACCAGAACATCTGGGGGGGGGGGTAGGAAAAAACAAGGGGAAATAGGCTACCTTGCATAATTGTTAAAATGTGCGGCAGTGTAGGAGTGTTTCACAGCTGGCACTTGTGGCACCAGGCAGGCTGTTTGGGATTGTGAGATGAGCACATTCGCTGAATGTTTATGTTATAATGATCAGTAGTGAAACAGTTAATGTTGACATTTAAGTTTTTAAAGTGACAGCTGTGGATGACATAACAGATAACAGCTGGGACAGTTCACGCATCTCAGAATGGTTGTTTCTGACTACCTGCAAACTAGTCAGATATCCCTCTCTTGGTTACACTTGCTTCATAGTTTCAATGTTTTCTTTGCAACCAAAAGGGGCTAGAACCATTTCAAAACTAATGCTTAGATTCCAGATCGTGATTCTGATTCAAGGGGTAGATGCAGATAGTGGCCTTGGAATCATTATGTATGTAGGGCCCTGTATTTAAGTACTGTTAATACAGACAAAAGAAATGTAAAGAGGATGTCAAGAAACCACTGGTGGAAGGACTCATGGAAGAAGTGAGTAGGGGATTTGGAGGAAGGTGGAAGAGAACATGAAATAGTAGACTTCGGAGTAGAGGGGACAGCAGTTGCTCAAATATTATGACGACAGGCACCATACAAACCCTTAGGAAGAGACACTGGATGGGTATTGGATTTGTCAACAGGGATAGAGAGGGGAGGCAGTGAGAGAAAAGTTGAGCTTAGTTCTGGAGACTGAGGAAGAGACAGAAGAAGAGATGTGAAACTGGCAGGGGCTAAACAGAATTCTGGGGAATCCTCTGCATAGAAGAGGGAGCTGAAACCATAGCAGTTAGTCACCTAAGAAAAATATAGTAATACTTAGCACTCATGGTAGTACTTCAGACTTTTTACACAGGTGGGTGTTGCTAACCCCATATGCACCTATGGAAACTGAAGCCCCAAGAAGCAATGGCCCATTGCCAAAGGTCTGAAGAGTCATTGACAGAGTTGTGAATAGAATTCAGTCTTGGGGAAGAAAATACAGGAACAAGGACAGAACCTATATTGAGCAGTGACAACAGCTCCAGGACACAGCATGATGGTGAACTGCCACAGGAGATAGTGAGGTAGTAGTCAGCTCGGTAGGATGAAAAATCAGAGTACAAAGGACTAGAGAGGGGAAAGTGAGAAGTGATCTAAGGCAACAGAATGAGCAAGAACAGAGAAATACCTCTTCACTTTAACCAAGAGGAGCTCATTAGTGATCCTAGGGAAAAGTCAGTCAAACTTAGAGCTGGGGCACTGGATAGAAGGAAGGGGGAAAGATTTGTGGTTGCAAGCATAACCGATTAGATGGACACTAGCTCCAACACTGACATTTCCCTAGAAATAATCCACCAGACTTTTGGTGGTCTGTGTTAAATGAGCTGCAGGTCTCTGTCCAGTTACCAGTACACTGGAGACCAGGGTAGTGTATACAGCTTATTAACAGTCCCAACTCCCCTGCATACTGACCATCTGAGTTTATGCTACTACCAGGAGGAAGAGTGTTGTAGGGCAATGGATATTACCTAAGAGGGTAAGATCTCTAGGACAAAGACCAAATTGTAATTGTAAAACACCAGGCAGCTGCTGTAGAAATAACCTTGGCTAATCCCCTACCAATGCTGCAGGCTCAAAGGACAGATTAGAAATAGTATCTGTGCTGCTGCATCCCTCTGCTCAGAGACTGAAACAGCATGCTGCTGCCACCCGGTCATTGAAACAACAGCAGGAACCAAAGGCACCTCAAAGCAAAGAAACCCAAATCCGTATTTGAACTATAGGGATCAGCTCAGTTCTTGGAGATGTTTTGTTGGCACCAATTAGACCAATAGAGAGACTTTCTATCAGATCACTAACATTGGATCCTTTACAGAAGCCAAACCTTCCTTCTCCAGGCCAAACAGATACATTAACTAAATGATAATATGTTTGGGTGTGTTTAAACTTGTGTAAATGGAGAGGGTGGTGTAGCAGGGAAAGGAATTCCCAACAGTAAGAACTGAGTATCCCCTACTTTTTCATATTCACTCTTAATTGCTTTTCCTACTGCAGTACCTCCTGTCTCCTCAACATACGAGTTACCCCCATTTCCAGCTGTGTACATTACATTTCCTTTGTCTTTATGCTACATACTGTATAGGGCTGAACCTCAATCCTCTGACATATGAAGTGTCCAATCCAGCCCAAGTAAGGGAATTTGATCTTTTACTGGTAAAGGGAAATGTAATGAATTGTACTGACAGGAAGTACCACCTCTTATTGGTACAGGGCTCATGGCTAAAGATTATTTCTAGATCCCTTTGTTTCAAAGGCCATCCTGTCGTGTTCAGATGCCTCTCTCCTTCCATAGGCCTATCCTACAGTTTTCATATAACTAAACTGATTTAGAAACAAATATAGTTAAATCGGTACAACCTCCTACTATGGACACAGCTATAACAGTGCTTGTATTGGTATAGGTCAGTGTTTCTCAGCTGGTGGGTTTCAAAAGGCAATCAGGGGCATTTTGTGAGGCACTGAAAATTTTATTACAAATCTAAAGCAAAGAAAACTGGGATTAAAAAAGCCTTCAAACTGTGTGAGATCAAATATAGTAGTTTGTATTATAGAGGTATATCATTATCAATGATATATTTGTTACGGTTACTGTTTTATAGTACATGAGGGAGATAAAAAAAATTGACTTTGAATAAGGGGCCATCAACCTGAAAAGGCAGAGGAACGTAGGCCAAGCTTATTTCCCTAGGAATGCAGCTGCATTGAGATAAGACCTACATTTTTGTTCCTTACTGTTCATATGACCAAATTCTGGCCCTACTGAAATCAGTGGCAATCTTCTTATTGACTCCAGTGGACCAGGCTTTGGTCCATGAAGATTAGACAGAAGGTGAAGCAAACATTAAAAAATGTTTATCCTTGGGCCTGACAAACCATTGTGGACTACAGCTGTCCAAAACTTTCTGAAGCCTAAGGGCATGTCCAGATGAAGATGTAGTGCATGGCAAGCCAAGGTGTAAATCTACAGTAGGCTATTCCAACATGCACTAACACGCCATGTGGACCCCACTGTTCCCTCTAAGCTGTGTACATGTACACACACAGATCCTAAACCCTGCACACATGGTGAAACACTGCACGCACAAAAAATGAAATACTACTTCGGAGCCAGGCCGAAATATCATTTACGGGTGACTTTTGACATTGTTTGCCAGCCATCTATCAACACAGCAAGATTCTACTAGCTGGCAAGGGAAAGGAGGTTAAATTTCCTTTTTCTAAGTATTTAAAAATGACATAAAATAACATGGTGTAAAATTATCACAAATTAAAACTTTTAAAATGTATAAGCATTTTACTTGCTTGGGCGCAATTGCCTCCTGGTGCAGAAATTTGAACTTTGCTTCAAAAATTTGCAAAGAAATTTTTTGTGCACACGGCCTGTCAAAAATTAGAGGGAACATTCACCCAGCTACCATACACTAGAAGTTCTGAAGCGTGCTTTCACGTACAAACAGAATTATGTCAAAGTATGTCTTCAAGGGGCCGTTTCTGCTAATAAAACAAAAAATCGGAAATTAAAAAAACTTTAAGAATTTTTTAGTAGCTAGATCCACGTGGCTAGTTAGTGTGCATCAGGCTAGTAGGCTGTAGATTTACACCTTGTCTTTCTGTGTACTAAGTCTCCATGTTGCCAAGCCCAAAATCTAAGAGCCTGGACTATGGCTACTGAGCCTACCACAACAGAAAGAAAAGGAGGACTTGTGGCACCTTAGAGACTAACCAATTTATTAGAGCATAAGCTTTCGTGAGCTACAGCTCACTTCCTCAGATGCATATCGTGGAAACTGCAGCAGGCTTTATATATACACAGAGAATATGAATCCTCCTTTTCTTTTTGCGAATACAGACTAACACGGCTGCTACTCTGAAACCTACCACAACAGAGGCAAAGAACTTAGGCCTAGATCTGCAAAGGTATTTGGGGCTTCTAACTTAGAAAACATCCCCCAAGAACTCTATTAACCAAATATATGCTTTCTAAATCTGTTTCTATAAGGAGCCTGGCCAAGTGCCCTACCCCAGTTAGATCACTCCACAGGTACCCCACTTGTGTGTTTCTAAATCTGTCCTTTTCAGGTATGTTTTGTGTATATTTTTAGAGTAGTTAGGCCTGGGATGTGAAATGTCCTCTGGGCATGGAAAAATAGCAGCAGGTAAACTTGGGGACTTGCACATCTATACTAGACAGATTACAATTAAAGCAATGCCTTGATCGTTCCTATGACCAGCCAATCAGCTCTTGAGACAGGGAAGCACAGAGTACTCACAACACATCCATATCCC
The DNA here is from genome assembly GCF_965140295.1 of Lepidochelys olivacea. Classification (NCBI taxonomy): domain Eukaryota; kingdom Metazoa; phylum Chordata; order Testudines; family Cheloniidae; genus Lepidochelys; species Lepidochelys olivacea. The sequence goes on along the minus strand of NC_140413.1, from coordinate 148,489,162 downwards.
CAAATAGCTGGCTACACCACCCTTCAGGGATATTTAGCTCTTCAGTAACCTAAGCTCCAAGTGAATCCTCATCTGATTAGCTGAGTTCCACAGAAGACAAAGCTTTCTTGCCAGCTTCCCTCTTTAGCGCTGCTTCTGAAAGGGACTGGATGAGCTCAAGATCACTCGTTTCTATGTAGGCCCCAAGAGCACCTGCCTTGGTAGGGCTCAGCTTATCTCACCTGAAGAGCAGCCTAGGTGGAACTTGACTCTATGGAGTATTCTCCCAAGCTCATCACTGTTCCAGACACACCAACCCCCACGCAGGCACAAAGCAGCTAATGTACAGTAAGGTTTTTTTCATTGCAAAATAACACATACTGATCATTTTTATTACAAGAAATAGGAATAATACTCTCTTTCTGAGGACCAGTCAGTCTGCAGCTCCTGAAAACCACCAAATACAATAGAGAGAAAACACATGCACCACTCAATTCACAGCACAGTACCAGCTTCTCAACATGGCTTCGCTTTTTACCACCTAACATTGTCTCATCCTTGACAAGCCACCCTTTGGGGATTCATGGACTCTCTGCAGGACTGGCTGCAGGACCCTGGGTGCCTGTCCTGTGGCAAAACAGCCTAGCAGTACCAGAGCCAGCAGAGGGAATTCTTCCCTTCTCGACGGGTTCTTATTCCCTTGTGCTTTCTCCTCTTTCTGTACCTTTATGCACATACATAGTTTCCCCTTTGAGGATGTTGGCAGAATCCACTCAGAATCTGTCCTTCTCACAGGATTTACCTTGACTAAAAAATAAGGTTTTGTTAGAACATGACCTTGAAAAATTATGTTAACATGATGTTAAACAGTTTGTTTCCATTTGCACTGGTTGCAGAGTTCTGTTTAACAGCAGTAGTCTAATTTGCTATGGGGCAAGGGCCCTTTCCCTTTTTTGAGGTCCCCCCACTTTTCATAGGTCTATATTACATCTTCCACTTTTTGGTCCCCTAACTCCAGGATACCATTTAACCACCGATAACACTCTGTGCTGGCACGTTTGTCTCCTCCCCACAGAATTTTTCTGAAATGACACCCTGCTTAATATCTTGAAAAGTCATGTTAAGTAATATGATGATCAACAGGGCTTTGCAGCTACTGTAGGCAGGGACTAATCGAGTTTAACATTGTGTTAATGGGCTTGACTGCTCAAGATTCTTCACTCCCTCTTCCTGGCAACGGGGCAGTCTCTAATCTCCACACACACCTGCCAACATCCTCACAGGGAAACATGATTTATTTGCATAAATCTACATAAAGAAAAAGAAGGGAGCCCACGGAGTTTCATTCTCTCTCCAACCTCCCCTCGCCAGCAGCTTAAATTCGTCACACAAGCCTGCAACCGCATTTCATTACAAACACCCTGCTTCCGTTTTAGAAGGCTGAGGGAAAGGGCCCCTTCCCTGTTTGATCTCCAAAATCCTGAGTCTCCTTAAGCCTGGGATGGGGAGCAGGGGACCTGGCAGTGTTGGGAGCTAGAAAAGTTGCAGGAGGAAATTGCCATTCCTGTAGTAGGGAGCACTGCCTGCTGAGGTGCTGAGAAGCCCAGCAGCCCCTCAGCAGAGACAGAGACTCTAATTGGCAGAGGAGGGTCTTCCCCTGGAGGCAGGGTGGGAATGGGGAAGGCCTTATTGGAAATCCTGGGAGGTGCTTGCCTATGTCTAAAGGCCCCTCCCCCAGCCTTGCAAGGGGGACCACTGGCCCCAGGAACCAAGTGAATGTGGGGGACAACTAATGAATAACAGGGTCAGGAGTGAAGGTCACAGGTTCAAAACTAGGGTTCCAGTGGGGGAGCAGAGAACCCTGAACAGTGCCCACTGCTCCTCAAAGCTATCTAGTGAGTCAGCAGATGCTGCCTAGAGGAACTCTGCCAGGATGTGTGAGACCAGGGAAGAGTAGAAATAGGCCCCAAAGTCACAGAGCACTCCCTCGTTTAGCATCCTCCTCCTGGTGTTGAAGATGGTCACTTTGGCCAGGGCCAGGAGGAGGTTGACGAGGCGGTCTCGTGACTTGGTGGGGCTGCGGACAGGGTGTGCGAAAATGAACAGCTGTGGGGAAAAGTGCAGCCCAAACCTCAACAGGAGGCTCTGGAGGAGCCACAATAGGGGCTGTAATCTGATGCATTCAGTGTAGGCATGTGCCAGGTTTGTCCTCGTGCTCCAAAAGGGGCAGGCGTCGGAGATGGGCAGGCAGTGGACCGTTCAGCACAGGATTTTGCTGCAGCCTGACTCTGGTCTGGCCCATTGAAGGGGCTGCAGATGCGGACCCACAGGGCTGGACGTTGTTCCTCCCCCAGGTTCTCTTTTCTGGGGCAGCAAGATGTGGGTGGGTGGGTCGGTGGGCGGGCGAGTGAGCACGCGGCAGTTGGCATAGGTGGCTGCCGGACAGCTCGGCAGAGCATGGGAGGTAGCGCTGTAGCTGGAGCAAGGCCCGTTCTTTCCAACCTGGGTTGCTAATTGATGCACGCTGAGCCATGACGAAACGTGCGGATGTGGTACCTAACGGCCGCATAGCTCCAGCTAGTGCTTGGCATGATGGGACTTGTAGTCCTAGCACAAGCACCCACGGCCGCCATCTGCTGAAGTTTGTCCCTTTTCCCGCTCCATGTCTCCTCGTTTCTTTAACTTCACCGTCTCCGGACGGCCAGAACCCTCCACATTCCAACGTGGGTTCCACAGGAGGGGGGTCCTTCCGCTCAAGGCTGCCAGACGCTGCCTGACAAAAATATTTTTCTTCAAGGGGCCGTTTCTGCTAATAAAACAAAAAACCAGAAATTAAAAAAAAAATCACCCCTCACACTGAAAGAGAAACGGAGAGTAGCGGAGACGTTAAAAGAACACAAGGTGGTGATGTGAATTAGGCACCGCGCAGGGCAGCTCCCGGTGCCGGGTGAGAGGTCAGGCCGGGGGCCTGCTCCCCTCCTCTCCCCTCCCCCCCCCTCCCGCTCTGACATGCCAACCCGGCAGTCGGCTTGGTAGCTGCTTGCGCAGAGTGCGTCGGGGGAGCCCGGTGGGGCAAGGGAGGGGGCAGGCCTGGAGGAGGGGGCGGGGAGCTGACAGGGGTGACCCCCGGCCTGGGCAGGAGCGGTAGCGGAGGGCGTGGCTGAGGAGCCCGGGGCCCGGGGTTGCCGCTGAGCGGGGTGGGGTGAGGTGGCCTCGCCCCGGGCCCGGGGCTGTAGCCGGGGCAGGGGCTGGCGCGCTGGTGACTGACTCCGCTTTGCTGTGCAGGTGCCAGCTTTCTCCCTCGCAAGGAAACAGGCCGGTGGGTGCCCGGGCAAAGGATGGAGTTCGAGCTCATGGAGAGCGACATCCTGGAGGCGCTGGAGGATCTAGGGTAGGTGTCCTTCCCCGGCCTTCCGCGGGATACACGTGTGGGACCGGCTACCCCCTCCCGGCTCGCCCAACCAGCGCTTCGCTCGGGGCGGGGGCAGGTGGACCCGTATCTGGTGGGTGACTTGGCAATTCCCGTGACGGGGATCGAGGCTGAAAACTCCTTGTGCTCGTGTTTCCATGTTAGCTCCGGGTGGCCAATGTGACACTCGCCTATTGTTCCCTCTTCCATAGGCACACGTGAGGGGCTCCTCTAGTGGCAGAGGGAGAGGTGGGGTTTAGGGATTCAACTTCTTCAACGGAAAATCTTTGTTCTAGAAGAAACCCGACTTTGCAGGTTTTGAAATCTTTCTTACAGCAGAAAAATCCTCTCGCAGAAGTACAGCATGTCTGTTGTGTTCTCAGACTTAGTTTCCAGGGCTATTGTGTTGTGTCTGTTGATGGTTTCAGAGTAGCAGCCGTGTTAATCTGTATCCGCAAAAAGAAAAGGAGTACTTGTGGCACCTTAGAGACTAACAAATTTATTTATGCCACAAGTCTTCCTTTTCTTTTTGTCTGTTGATGGTACTTATTTGGATTCTGTGAGTGCAGTATCTGAGAGATGGTCTACACTGGGAACTTACATTGTAATCGGTACATCTCTCAGAGGTAATGAAAAATCTACGCATGTGAGAGACATAGCTATACTGACCTAACCCCTGATGTCAAATTCTTCCATCAATCTAGCTACCGTGTCTAGGCCAGCTGGATTGCCTACACCAGTGGCCCCAACCTTTCTGTGGGAATAGCACATTCCTATTCCTAGAAGACTGTGGTGAGCACCGGGCACCCCGCCACCGAAATGCTGCTGAGAAGCCGCAGCGAAAAGAAGTGTCGCCACCAAAGTGCCGCCGAGAAACGGCAGTGCTTCTCAGCGGCATTTCGGCGGGCGGTTCTCTGGCGGCTGCACTCAGCAGTGGCATTTCAGTGGCGCGGTGTCATGCGGGCGCACACAACTGCCCCAAAGGGAACCATTGCGCCTGCGGGCACTGCATTGGGGACCCCTGGCCTGCACAGATGGGAGAACCCCTCCCGTCTGCGTAGGTAGTGTCGACACTGAAACATTAGTAGGAGCAGCCGCAGTGTTTTGAGTCATCACTTATCCTTGCAGCATCATTGTGTGGTGAGGGAGTACTATTATACCCATTTTACAGATGAGGGAACTAGGCACAGAGAGACTGAGATCCAAGGTCATACAGGAAGTTTATGGCAGAGCAGGGAATTGAACATTGGGTTTTCAAGTCCCAGGCTAGCACCCTGACCAATGGAGAATCTTTCCTTTCTAGTTGAATGTTTAATGAAGGATGCCTTACTACAAAGTGTTCATTAGGCACTGAAATCAAATAGATGTTGTTAAAAACGAATAAACCAAACAGCTTTAATATGTTAAAAGTCTCTGATTAAAATTCCCTTCTGCTTTAAGTTACTCAGCTTTAATTTCCTTGTTTCTTGTGATGTCCTCACTTCATTAGTTCTTTGATCAACATATGCTTTCATGCTAACCGGGGCGGGAGAACCAGGAGTAAAACCTTCCCTTCAGAGAAGGGAGGAAAACAAATATGTAGGCTCTGTACATTATGAAGAAGAATAAAAGGACACAAGCCCATTTTTCCTTTTTCAGGTCATCTTTATAGCACTCTGGGCCAAATTCATTATTCAGGGTGCACATTGATTTAACTTTCAATGTCAATAGGAGATTACACAAATGTAAGGGAGGGCTGAATTTTGCCCAGTGTGGCTTTGTTGATCCATCTGGACTAAACAAAAATGCTGTCAAACTGTGGATTACAAGAGGCTGCAGCAGAAAAAATACATCAACCAGAGCAGGGACATTACTGGAGGGAAGAGGAGCAGAAGTATGTGTGTTATGGAACATGGGGAGGCACAGATTGAAGTTTCAGTCAGCAATCCATAGATTGGATTGCTAGCTAAAGAGCTGAAGAAGTGGAGCCAGGTTATGAGAGAGATGTTAGCTGGGACGGCATTTCTAGGGAAGGGAGAATTGCTAGGAGAATCAGAGAGTGGGCCTTTCTCTTGACAAACTATTTAGGCTCTAATCCTGCAAAGATTACTTGTGTGTGTAACTTTACACCCTGTGAGTAACAACCCAAATCTTTGCAGGATAAGAGCCCTCGTATGCTGGTTGAGACATCTGTCATCTTTGACATCTATCAAGAGTTGACTGCACCAATTGTCAAAGTGGACTCAGTCATTTGAAGTTTTACTTCTTCAAGGTATCAGGGTAACTTCAATTGTTTTTGAGGTTTCTTTGATCCCTTTTCAGATGGGTATATTACATCAAAACAATCTAGCACCTTTTATATTTACTAGAGTACAAGCTGTAATTTGTGCCATTACCGTGCTGGGGGAAATTGTTAGGTTTTCTGGACAAAAAAACCAAAAACCTCCGATCTTCTAAAACCAGTAAATAACTAAAATGTGTTATATTTAGAGTTGAATAAGATTCAGCTTTGACATAGTGCGTACAACTCTCATTATAAAATCGTGCCTACTTATGCCAGGCCTGAATTTGTCCCATAGGTCTCCATACAGAGACAACTTTTCACCTCTTTAATGTCCATATTAAAGTTTTTATTCAACAGAAAATTATTCCTCCTTCACTACTTATATAACATCTTTATCCAGTGTTTCTAATTTGCATTGTCTGGCAACCCAGTAAAAATATGAAAACAAATGACATTTGGGCAATTAAAAAAAAAAAAAAAAGGCAATAGAACAGTCAGGCACTAGTTACTCAACATATTATGAAGCAATAATTCCAGAGAGGTACTTTAGAATTGCAGAAAGAATAGATCAATAAACTAATATCTATGATAGAAGTTGCACTCCATATTTCGGTAGCATTGCTCCGGATGAAAACATTTTGACTCCTGTCACATTTGTTTTACTCAAACATTTTTAATGTCCTGTTTCCCCATAGTTAAATTCATGAATTTTTATGACATTTCCCTGTATCTTCAACACTTAAGATATAATGGTGATATTCCTTACATGTGCACATAGATGTTAAAAAAAAAAAAAAAAATCTATAGCGGAATTCAGTCATAATATAGATGCTTAATAAGTTGTGCTTTTAATTTTACTTGCCAGTTACAAAGGTCCATTGTTAGAAGATGAAGCGCTGACTCAAGCAGTCTCTGGTGGAGCCAGTTCCCCTGAATTTACCAAACTCTCTGCTTGGCTGGTATCTGAGTTAAAGCTATACTGTAAATTAGAAGAAAATGTGCAAGCTACTAACAGTAAGTAACCACAGCCCTGAGAACAAAATTGTGCAGTTAATACCCTTTTATAGATGTGTGTTCTATAGATTTGGTCTGACAGTTGTTAAATCAATTGTACCACTGAGTACTGTGCGCATCCTATCAGTTTTTGGATGATTTCCACCTCATTTTTCAAGCTGACCCAGTGTGCATCCAACAGAAGCTGAATTCATTGTTGGGATGAACTTTCTACTGAAGTTATTTTTTCCTTTAACTGATTTTCACAGAGAGGAGTGTGTTCAGTTCTCGAATACCTTCTTATTTTTGGAGGAAAAAGTTTTATTTATCAAAATTTCAAAATAACTTTTTTACAACTTTTTGGGGATCTGATGTATTAAATTATATTTAAAATTCCAGAGGGGATGCTCTAATAACTAGAGATTTGCCTCAATTGCCTATTTACTCTTGATTATCTTAAAGGGAAGACAAACAGTGAATTATGAAATGCTTTGTGGGGGAGGACTTGGAAATCTAAAATTTTTCATAATTTTTTTAACTTTAATGGGGAAAAACTAAATAAAACTTTCAAGAAAATGTTTAAACAATTTTATTGAGTTTTTAATGAGCTCTAATTCTGGCATTCTTCAGACTTATACTTTATGTATCAGAATCCATATTTTATCTTAAACAGGTATTCAACAGAATTCTGAATATTTGTGGAATTGTATACACTTTTTAACCTATTTTTGTTACAATACCTAATCCTAATATTTTTCTTTAATTTTTCAGTTATAGACTTTTCTGTATTTTTCCATTTGTTTACTTTGTGCATTAATTTTCCCTGGTACAATTGGTTTCCCCTTTGGTTAATGAAAGCATTTAACACTTCAACACAAGAGACTTTTTGTGTGTGTGTGTGTGTGTGTGTGTAAATATAAAACCACACAGATTGGCAAATGGACTCTTAATGTAAAAAGAGAATTTTAACTTGTAATCTACTCAATGTCCCTATATATCTTTTTGTTTCTCAGCGTCCTGTCTCTTTCCATTCTTTTTCCCGCTGTTCCTTTTTGCAATATTTTCCATCTCTTCTTCCTCTCTTTAGTGTGTTCTTTCCAATAATCCTTTTCTCCCTATATTTTATTCATTTTAGTGAGAATACATTACTAGTAGAGGCAGTAAAAGATCTTGCATGTTATAAGGTTCCCACTTCAGGGGCTGAATCAAAATAGAACTAAACTGGATCTTTGTGCCTGTTCCTAAATTCTCAGGAACTTGGGCAATAGATATATATCAAGGGTTTATATATTTATAGTGCTAGTAAGTGGTATCCTAATTTTGTCTGATTTGGTCTTATAATATTTTCGAGTTGATGTCTCTTTTTTAAATGCCCTAATTTTAAACTTTTTTTTTCTATTCACATTTTGTACTTCACTCAGCTTGGATGATGAAAAGCTGTCTTAGTTTCACTCTAGTTCTTGGGCTCTAGGACAAGAAAACACATCTTTTGTCAATCTAAATGTTGCACCTAAGCTACTTGACTTTCCCTCCTACTAAGAAAAAGCAAGTAGGTGAGGGTCATAAATGTAAACTTAAAAGGGGTAGGTTTGTGATACTCTTGACCTTTCTTACCCAGCAGTTCCTAATTATTTACTAAGAGTACTTCAGTCAAAATTGTCTAAATCTAAGATGCCTATCGCTCTGATATTTAAGTGACACTAAGATTCCACACGGATTCCAGATTGGTATCTGTGATATCATTAGTTCCAACTTCTGTACTTTATATGGCTACTAAGTGAAGAGTTCCTAGACTGGGGGAGAGAGCAAATGGAAGCATAAGTCTGCAATCACTGAGGAACTACTTGTCCTCAAATCAGTCATGCTGAGTCCCAAGCTTTGAAAACCCAGAGGACTTCGTGGCTTTCACCCACAGCAATATTTTCATTTTGATACTCCGTTAGCATGAATAACTTTCTGCTGTAGCCACAATTTTTTTTTTTTTACCAAATCACCCTGGTCTCCAAAGTTCTGTAGTTCTTAATTAATTTATGATCACAAAATCAGGAAACTAAATATTTGAACTGATTAAACAAGTTGCTTTTTTTAAAGGTCCAAATGAGGCAGAAGAGTTCCAACTTGAAGTGAGTGGGCTTCTGGGGGAAATGAACTGTCCATATGCATCACTAACATCAGGAGATGTGACAAAACGCCTTCTCAATCAGAAGAACTGCCTCCTGCTGCTCAGTAAGTTAAAGGGAACATTTTCGTAGAGGCCTGCTAATGCAAAGATTTCCGCTCCTGTTCCTTTTTATGATTCTGAAACAGAATAGTGGTGGTATTGTGTTGTTTGTTTCCCATAAGGAGTGAATAATTTTTCAGTAATTCTTAAGTAGGCCAAAATCCAAACAAAAGAATTGAAGGAGTCACATTACACTGCCACGTTTTCAAAAAATTTACCAGTCAGTATCCAGTAGAAAAGATTTGAGGGTGGGAGAGCACCTGTGAAGACCAGAGGCAATGACCTGGTGAAAAGCCTATTGCATTCCTCTCTACAAAGGTACTGGGAAGAGGGAAGCATGTTGAGATTCCAGTCAGGGTAAAGACCTTGGACTTTGCTCAGAGGGTTCACTTTTTGTATCTCACTCTGACTGCTAGATCTGTCATTAGTTTGAATCTTCTATCATGGCCTTCTACCTGACTCTTGGGATGTGGTGAATAGGTGGTGGATGGTTAAGAACTTTCCCTCTTCCACACCCCTAAAACCGACCTGAAAGCCTGACTTTTGGGGAGAGAAGGAGCCTCAGTTTTTCTGTGTCAGCCTCCTCCATAAATAGCTCCTGTATCTCTTTTTGCTGTTTGGTGTTTGAAAGCAGCATAGTAAAGTGACATTCTTGTTGACATAGAATTCCCATTGTATTTTGGAACAGAAGAACTCTAAATTACTGTTGAGATTTCTAGGTGAAATTAAAGAGAAAATGTACCATTAAATACATCACATTTTAATTCAAACTTTAAAAATTATGGGAATCACAAGCTAAGGTTACATAATCAAATCTGACATTAAACATAATGCTGAATTCTTGTACATAAGCAGACACTTCACAAGATTTTGTTCATTTGTGAGTTTTTTTGGGAGGATGGGGTGAGGTGGTAAATCCCTGATTTGCCATCTTCCTGCTGTCTTCATGTGAAAAGCTTTGCAGAGTTCTCTATAGTCCGCTTCAGCATCAGTTCCTGCTTTCTTTACATAGTGTCTCCATTGCCCCCAAGAATAGCTGCGATTGTTTTAACTGTTTTCCAGCCAGCCTAGCTCCCCAGTTCCTTGGATGATCTCCAATCCTGGTTCCCCTGTGAGTCTTTCATTTATACCTCTAGCCGTCCCACTTTTTGACCCAAGACCTTAAGGAGTCCTATCAACCTGGCTGTAAATCCATGGGCTAGCCCCTTCTTGCTTTTTTCCCCATGTTCCCGATCAATATTACTCACTCTGGAAAGGCCTTGCAGGGGAAGAGCCATGCTCTGTTAGGCAGTATAATAAAATCTACTGGAGTGGGGCTTCTCGGCAGGACTGCCAGTTGCCACAGGTGCCTCAACCTTAGAGTTTCCCCTTCTCAGTGATCCCCTCAGGACCACATGCTCCTACCCAGTGATTGTTACAAATATGAGCTTTCTTTGGATTGAAAAATTACATTCTGAAATCTTTCTAAAATGCTCTGTTTGTGCCTTTATCATTTGTAAGTACTTTAATTCTCAGTAATTTTAAAATTAGATGTATCTTACTCTGAAATCTAATTTTCTTACCCCAGCATACCTCATCTCAGAACTGGAAGCTGCCAGAATGCTATGTGTGAACACCCCTCCAAAAAAAGCACAAGAAGGAGGTGGTAGCGAGGTCTTTCAGGAGCTAAAAGGCATTTGTATTGCATTAGGCATGTCCAAGCCTCCAGCCAACATAACTATGTTCCAGTTCTTCAGTGGAATCGAAAAAAAAGTAAGATCCAAAGGAACAAAAGTACAATATTAGAGTATTATTGCTTTCATTTAAATGAGCTCCATTGCCTCTTTTGAAACTTTTCTACCATTGGGGATTAATGTGGTTTACAGAATGTGCTATGAATCACAAAGAAATTGCAGATATTAAAAGTGAACTTAAGGGCTTCTTCGTTGTTAAGACCTGAGGTCAGGGTTCTGTGTATCTTGCTCAAAGGCTGTGGCTATCTCATTACCATGAAGGGTTCCATATTCCTTATGCAGCTGTAGGTCTCTGAGTCATTACCTGCTGCTGAGGATTCTCAGAACCACTGAACTTAGGTCTTGGCAGGTAAGTCAAGGAGAAACTTGTTTCTAATTACTACTTAGATATTTAAACAACTTTTTAAAGGGATCTGTCATCTTGAAATCTAGTCAGTTAAAATTTATATCAAGTGAACACCTACCCTAGAGTCCCCATGTCATTTTGTGTGACTTTGATTACATTTTCTATTTTCTTTTTTTTTTTTAAATAATGAATGTTCTTACTATCTGGGGGAAACAGTGAAACTGAATGTGTGGTCGAATGCACAAATTAAACTGCAGAAAAAAAGGAAAATATTTTTTCTTTGTTATAAAAATACATTTTTGTTTAAAAAAAACCTTTAACTTTCTTATATTATCTGTCCCTTAAAGTTTACATAATTACTAAGGTCCCCAAACCCCCTTTTAGAAACCTTTTGTTAATCTTTTAGGAATTTCTACTTCAGCTGAGTCAAAGTTGCTAGAAATGACTCATTTGGAAGTCTTTAAAGAGAATTTGGCTTTCCAAATTGCCCTCATTTAGGAGGGGAAAGATAATGTGGACTCAGGAGATCACAGGTTTGTTCCTTGCTTTGTCATGGATTTGAGACTTCAGAAAAGTCAGTTTAAGATCTCTGTGCCTCCATTTTCCCATCTGTAAAATGGAGAAAATGCTTTATCTCACATGGATGAACTCATTAACATGGCAAAGTTTTTCTGATGAAAGGTGCTCTATAGATAATTCTTTGTATTTATATCAAAAGATTCTGATCATACAATGTAAAAATGACATACTAGAGTTCATACTTTTTCAAAATTTCATAATTAACTTCCCTATCACTTTTTTGCTTGGTTCACAATAACAGGCAATGCTAAGTCTATTAAGCTTAAAGGGATACTGTTAAGTCAGTTTAGGCCCCAAAGTCATCTTGTAGTGAAAACAGACTAAAAGGCTAATGAGATGTTTCAGTGAATTTTTAAAAAACGTTAAGCAGAAACTTATTTTTCAGGGAATTTGCAGTGTTTGCAATCCAAACTTTGGAATATCTTGGTAGTAGTTAGAAACCAAAATGTGAAGCTGATTAGACACTGACTATAAACAAAATTGAAACGTAATGGTCGACTTTCATTGACACAATCTGAATGAAAGGCAAAAACTACAATATCATAAGTAGTGAAAAGTTTAGATTTGAATATACAGTGACGATAGCTGTATTTTCTTCTTTTGTGCATTCCAAAGTTTCTGCCAGCTACAGTAAACTTTGATTTCCAACGGTAATCTTGTTCATGCATATGGCAAATATGCAGCTTATTTAAATCAACCATTAGTTCTGCTGTTCTGTATGTATTGGGTTTTTTGAACTAGTAAGCAAAACAGATAGGAATTGGCGATGAGTGTAGTAATAAGTAGCACTTACAGTCATAAAGAATGATTATGAAATAGACAGGTACCTAGAATTATAAACTTGGAAACCTTTCAGTTGATATCCAGTTTTCCAGAAACTTCTTTGGAACAACAACATTTTGCAAATCAGAAAGACGTTTGCGTGCAATTCTGGTGGTTGTAAAGGACATGTTCTGGCAGGGACAGAGATAGGTAGGAAAAGTTTTCTAAATTTTAAGAGAGGACCAGGCATGCATTTACCAGTATATTGAAAAGGTGAAAACAACTTTCTTCAAATGGGTTGTGCTTCATGAAATGTACAAATTACCATCTGGTAGGAAACCATAAGCAAAGAGTTTGGGCAAAGCATCGCTTCTTTTTATGACTGTGGCTTTATCTGGGGCATGACTTGCAGAGGCACTGTTCATCTACAGTTCCCATTGATTTCAGTGGGAGCTGCAGGTATCCAGCACCTCTGGGAAACCAGGCCTTACATTTTGTAGGCCGCTGAAGAGAGTATTTGCATAAATTCAGAAACATGACTTGCAACAGTGGAAAGAAGCAGTATCTTTGTGACTCATTGACCCACTTTTCCTCCAGTCCAAGTGTTTTATCCCATTTCTATACCTGCGTTCTTAGTAGTTTTAAGATGGGAAAGATGGAATAGTAGCTACACACAAATCATTTGATCAGCATATAATTTAAATGATCATATTGAAGAACGTATTTTTTATTACAAGAGGGGCCCGTTTTAGATCCTCCTTCCATGAAGTCTTCATATAAAATATTCTGGAATTGAGAATGCTATGAAGTAATTATATATAGGATAGTTTCTGTGTTTAAAGGGAAATAGACCTCATCAAATGTTTGATTTTCCATTTTAATCACAGATGTTTCCTATCTCTGAGGTCATAATGGAGTCTGTTGATCTTTGTATGTATTTTCTCTCCCTTATATCTAAGATTATTATATTACTTGTAACAATAAGAGTTAAGAATTTTCAGACACAAATGTGATTGGCTCTTTATACAGCACAATGTATTTTGGACAGTCCTGTATCAAAACAAAGGGCCCCCCTGTGCTTCCTATATAATACCCAGTCCCTCCCTCCCTAAATCTGATTTTTGAAAAGCCGTGTTTATGGCCACGGTAGCATGTTCACAATATATGTTATTACAGCTAAAAGAAACCTTAGCAAAGGTTCCGCCTGGCCATGTTGGAAAACCTTTACTGAAGAAACCATTGGGACCAGCTCATTGGGTAAGGAACCAAGTGTGTAAGAGACTTTTTGTCTCCCGTGTCTGGTAGCATTACCAAATACTTTGTGGTTTTTTTTGTTTGTTTTTTGTTTTTTAAAATCAGTTATCTTGAGTACAGACTCCTGGCAAAAGATAGACAAGAATTCCCTTTAGCCCTAAATGTCTGCGTTTTTGCCCTAGCAGGGACCATTGCTTGCCACCCTGAGAAGCCATAGCGTTTCCAGTGGTATCTTGTCTTTTTTTCCAATTATGAATCATAAAGGAACATCTTGTTGCTGCATGAGGCTGCCTTGTCTCTGCTGCATCATAGCCTCTAATCGAGATCCTTATACAGTATTTCAAACAATTATCCAAGTACTGCTTTTTATTCTTAGCGCCACATCTCTTGTCTTAAAGACACTTTAGTTTTGAGGAGCTGTGGACTTCAGACTCCCTAGCACTTGAGGGTATAAATCCTTGCATTTCTTTGAGTTTATACCTTGTTCATATTTTTCTCCTCCTTACTTGTTTGCTCTGGAAAATACTGGAGGAAGCAAACCAGCAGCTTAAAAAAAGTGAGACGTTTCATACCGTATGAACAACATTGAACACTGTGCCGATAGGAGGCTGTACTTGGGCTGCCATGAAGAAGGTAGAGCTTTCATGGCAGTCAGGGAAGTAGTGTTAGCAGCTGGGGCTTGCATTTGAGGCCCAATTCCATGACTGGAGAATGTTTAATAGGTAGATAATTGTGTGCTAAAGTCAAATCTGTGTTTAATATCTGAATCTGTTTATACCATTGTCTATCATTTATTGTTACAATTAGAAAATAATCTAGTGTGTGTGTCACACTCATGAATCTTCATTTCAGGAAAAAATTGAAGCAATTAACCAAGCCATAGCCAATGAGTATGAAGTTCGGAGAAAACTCTTAGTGAAACGTTTGGATGTAACTGTGCAGTCGTTTGGCTGGTCAGATAGAGCTAAGGTACAAATTGCTTTCTGTAAACATGCTGAACATGCAGATCACTTATGCTTTATATAAAATATCTTTTGAAAACTGACTTTCCTTGCACTTAATGGAAAACATCCCCTGATGTAATATTTTTGGTTTATGGATTTCTGAAGAAGTTTACTACAGAATAAGTTGACTACAAAATTCTGTTTTAAAACTGATGATTATTATATGATTTAGTAACTATATATGTGCATATAACTATGTATAGAGAGCAAAAAATAAAGTTAAATGGATAAATAGAAGAATAAATATTAGGGATAAGAGGGGATTGTTAGATTTTTTCATTCACTGTCACATTAGCAATCTTACATTAGAACCAAGGAAACCAAGATTGGAATCTCTTCTTTGCATTGTTTCTGAAGAATCATGTCAGTGAATCCTGCTTCTGACCACCTCTTTACTTAGTACCAAAGTCTGTGCTGTCTGCTGAAGTGCTGACTTTTCCCCAAAATCAAGCTGCATCTGCAAGCCCAGATCCTTAGGTACATTACTGTTATGTAAGGCTGTCTTGAATGTTTCCATGCACTGCAATTTGCTCTGTCATCCTGGCTGTCAGGTAATATTTTGGTATATAATTTTGTTCTTGAATTGTAGCATGGAGTGTGATGTGATTTCAACCCCTTCTGAAGTTAATTGGATATGATCATTCTGGTTTCCAAACTAACTACCTGATCTCTCCCCTATGACAAAATTCCAAATATATTGATAGCAAAAATTGGGAACGATTATTTTAAACATAACAAGCATTTAAGCATGACAAGCATTATAAATCTGGCTTCTAAAATTATCACTATTGTCTAAATAATGTCCATAATGGTGCGATTAGTTAGCACTACCACATAAATTAGGTGGCCATCAACGTAGGTGAGTTTCAGAGCCAGATGATGTAAAGTCTCACGTCCAATGTCTTTTGACTAAATAAGTTACTTAAAAATCAACAGCTTAAAAAATAAATTGTTCTGTATTTATCTTCTCTCTGGCTTGGGATCCTCTACCATCACACAGACGGGGCTATAGGTGTCACACAAGTGATGGAAGGCAGTGGCGATATGTCAGGTTTCATTGACAGACTTGGAAGAGCTGTTTAATACTTAGTGTTTCAACAGAAACTGAAAGCGAGCAGTGAGTTTTGGGCTGTGTTAAAAACACCTTGGGACTTGTGGCTGTGTCATGGTTTTGCAAAACCTGCCTTTTTTTCAAAAGAAGTGTCTTGCAGGGGCTCCAAGGTTTGATCAGCTGTTCAGATTTAGTTTAGGAAAAGCACAGTGTTCTTCACTGTATTTTCAGTAGAAATGTATTGAAAGAGCTGTTATGAACACAACAAGGGAGGACTAAGGACAATGTCTGGGCTGGGGAAATAGCTTGAACTAATTGTGTGAGATTGCAATTAAACTGTGTAGGGAAAACTATATGTGCACAGTATTTAAGCACTGGCAATATGTTATATTTAAAATTTTATTTTCCTAGCAACTTTCAAAGATACGGTATTCATTTTAAAATATGAACTTTTAAAAACTTCTTTTTATAATTTCATTAAGAATCAAAGAATGCAGTAGTGGTAACTAATTGCTTAATTGTACAGATAAAAACAGTAAATAGATTTCACATTTGATGACAAATGACCTTGTTTTCTTCGCTGACTTATATTATGTCTTATGTATTAGAGATTTTTAAGGTTAAAGAAATAATTAGTGCAAGAATACTAAAATATTATGGCTGCTCTGTATATTGTATGTGTATTCACCTCAAGGTTGGCTTCATATAAGATCACAAGTGTTTGGATTGTAGGTCAAAAATGGAAAAACGTACTGTACTTCTGTTCTTTTTCCCATGCTATTCTGTTCTTTCTGTCTTTGCTTAGTGTCAGGTAATAAAGTAAGGGTGTCATTCAGTTTTGCTATCTTTATGGTAAACATTTTACCTTTTAGTTGCTAATGTAAAAGTGTAAAGTTGTTTGGTTTTCAAAAAGAATATTTTACGGTGTTTTGTTTGTCCCTGAGTAACCACTTTGATCTACCCACTACAGCTCTTATCATTCCTGTTTCCTGCCTTGAAGGGGAGCTATAGATGGGAAAACTAAAATTTGTTAAGTCACCCTGAAGATGTTAAAATATCAGGAGTTCAGCTGGGAGAACAGATTCTCCCATCCACCTGCCCTCACCCAGTGTTGTCCGCCCCAGGCAATCCACTGTTCAGTTACACTAAATATTCAGTTACATCTCTTTATTCCTTTGCTCCACACCTTTGTTATTCCCTCACTGTCCTTTATCCCCAGTTGCATCTCTGATCCTATTCAATTTGGGCTCAGTCTTGATGATATGCTAGTCAAAGCTAGATGCAGCTAACTTGTGTTGTATCGAGCATGTTACTTGGGGCGGGGGACAGGGGACCTTGCCATAGGTACATTTGGGCAGGAGGTCAAGAGAGCAAGCTGTTAATGACAGAAGGCAATTAGGGAGGATGCAAATGGGAAAGTTAATCTGTTTTTTTCTCCCGACTGAACTTCTGACTGCTCATATTCAGAGTGACTTACGTTTATTTGCCTGTAATATCTCTTCTTGAAGTAGTTTTTTAACTTTCATTACCTTGGTCAATTGTAGCTCCCCTCAAACACAGGAAACAGGAACCGCTGATGGCAGCGGAAGCAGCATGTGAGCAAGAGTGGCTTCTTAGGAAAAAAACGAGGTAAAATATTCCTCTTTTAACTAAACCTTTAAAAAAAGAAAGTTACAGCCTTGAAAATTGGCATTGTAACTCTGCAAAATGTCCATGTAAACTTACCAGCCCATGCACATCTACTTACCTGTGGACTATCATAATTGATAAAAACATGAATATTTTACTAGCCTATCAAACAATTTACTCACACCAGGCAAGGAGAAATGTGAAAGGTTGTATCATATGTAGTAACCACCCACCCTTTCAAATGGCACGCTGACACACTATTTTATGTACGATGTAAGGAAACTGGACAGTTGTGAATTTCAGTAGATTACTTGAGGACGGTGCCCAGATGGTTTTTTGACCATTCAAAGGACCCATCATCAACACATTGGTTTACTGGCTCTTTCATTCCCGCCCTCTTTGTAATATACAGAGTTTGTTACCGAGGGGAATTATATCTAGCAGTGAACAGGAAATAGGATTATAGCAGCAGTTGGGAAGAGTTAAATAGGTTCCTATTATTTAATATAACAGGTGACAGATTTAAGAAGTTAGCATATGCAAAGCAGTAAATAGCTTTAGCTAATTAAATAACGGTTAAAACTGTGAGGTGTTAAACACAATAGCCACATATTACCCCAGTGTAATGAAATCTGTTTATGGTTCAACAAACCATCCCTAAAATAAATGATCCCTTTCCTTTTTATGACCTTCTACGCATTGGTATTATGTAATTAGGTGCTTTACAGACAAATGGGACATCATCTCTGCTTCAGAGAACTTACTGTGTAGGGAAGTTTATGGCTAGCATAAAACTGATTTGAGGGATGTTTTTTTTAAACATCGACTGTTTAGGAATTGTGCGTGTGCAAAAGGAAAAGGAGATGTATACAATCCGAATCAGTAACTTTCATTGGCATTGTGAAGGTATTGATTAGCTGGAATTCTTTTTCTAACATAGATAACTGATAATACTGACTGCCTACTCAAGACAAATACATAAATGCAGAATAACAAAATATCTTTCTCTCTCAACAATTTTCAGCTGTAAGAAGCAAATGTGTGCAAAGTAACATTTTGGCAATCAGGTTAGAATGATCATTCTTGTGTGACTAGAGTGAAAAAATAATTTGGCTCACGCAGTCCTTATTACAGTAATCCTTAAATTCAAATAGTGATTCTTAGCCATTTTGATATTCCTCTTGTATTTTAATAACATAAATATATTTTTATCTAGTTCATTTATTGATCTGGATCTTTTGGTTAGACACGGTCACATACTGATTCCTTTAGCTAATTGAATCATTTGTTTTTCTTTCCTCCAACAGAGTCAAACAGAGAAACTGGCTAAAGTCTACCAACCCAAACGTGCCCTTTTAACTACCAAGTGCACTATTTCCATTGCTCACCTCTTGGCAGCTCGGCAAGATTTGTCAAAGATTATGAGGACAAGCAGTGGGTCTATCCGAGAAAAGACTGTGTGCGCCATTAATAAGGTATGTCTTCAGTGACTGCTGTGAGATGGCAAATGTAACTTCGTACTAGGCTGTGAACATTAAGTCATTTCATTTTAAAATATTAAAAAAGATTTTTGTCCCAATGAGAGAGTGAGTGTGTTAAACACCATAACATTCTGTATTTTTCATCAAAGTCAATGTAAACTGGAAAATACGTGATGAGAAACTTATCATCTTGCTGCTGATCCTTATGCACCAAAGCAAAGTGCGTAGTGTACTTTGAATTAGTTTGTAATTTTAGGAATTGTAACTTCTAATATTTAGGGTCAAATTCTGACACACTCGCAGTGAATAATATCATACTCCACAAGCACCCCCTTTGCTTTCAGTGTGACTCATCCTGGTGTGTTATCCTATTCTGTGTGAGTAAGGGGTTCATAATATCTCCCTTAAGATCCATGTTACAGTTACACTTCATAGTCAACCCACACAGGGAGTGAGGAAGCTACTTGTATATTTG
The DNA here is from genome assembly GCF_965140295.1 of Lepidochelys olivacea. Classification (NCBI taxonomy): domain Eukaryota; kingdom Metazoa; phylum Chordata; order Testudines; family Cheloniidae; genus Lepidochelys; species Lepidochelys olivacea. The sequence continues at coordinate 148,469,983 of NC_140413.1, read as the reverse complement.
TGGTGTTATCATTTCACTATCAGGTGCTGCTATTGCTCTGATGTCATTAACATCACATCTAGAATAAAGAATGCAATCATTTAATTGAATGGATTTTAATTAGACGGGGTATAAATCTGTTTGCAAAATCAGTGTTTTGCTATTTAGATTCTCGTATGAGTTCTGATTAGATTACATTTATATAGTCAAGGTGCATATTTTTGTAAGAGCAAGTGTTGCCGTGGAAAGAATATTGCATAAATTAAGGAATTACACACATGCTCCTCCAAATCCCGTTATTCCCCTGAGAATTCAGGCTAATCAGACTGACTTGTACCCTGAACTTGAGTCTTATTAGCATTACACTATAGTGTATCTGTTCTTCAATAGTTAACATGAAACGTCACCCACAAAGAATTAAAGAAAGTTTCCGTATTTCAGTAGCACTCAGTGACTGCAGTCAGGATTGGGTTTTGTTGTACTGAACTCTGTACAAACATAAAAACGGTCCCTACCCCAAAAAACTTGCATCTTGTGCCTATTTAGGCGTCAGCAAGGAGGTACAGAAGCCAAAAGGAAAGAAATGGGCCGACAAGAATGATAGTAATAGGAACACAAGGTTGCATATACTATTCACTAGGAACATAAGATTTGCCATACTGGATCAGACTGGTGATGGCATGATATTAGAACTCCTTAAACAATCTTTTTCTTACCTTTACAGGTATTAATGGGCAGAGTACCTGATAGAGGGGGCAGACCAAATGAAATTGAGCCTCCACCTCCTGAGATGCCACCATGGCAGAAAAGACAAGATGGTCCTCCACAGCAAAGTGGAGGCAGAGGAGGAAGAGGTGGCTATGAATCATCATATGGAGGAAGAGGTGGTTATGAACAAGGGGGTCATGACAGAGGAGGGCGAGGAGGTTATGATTCTTCATATGGAGGACGAGGAGGTCATGAACAAGGGGGTCATGAACGAGGCGGTCGAGGAGGAGGACGGGGTGGTTATGACCATGGAAACAGAGCGGGAGGAAGAGGAAACAAGCACCAAGGAGGCTGGACAGATGGCGGAGGAGGAGGCTATCAGGACAGCAACTACAGAGATAGCAACTACAGAGATGCAGGTTTTCAAACAGGTGGTTACCATGGTGGCGGTGGTGGCTACCAAGGAGGCGGCTATGGAGGCTATCAATCGTCTTCATACACAGGAAGTGGATACCAGGGTGGTGGCGGCAGCAGCGGTGGTTACCAGCAAGACAACAGATACCAAGATGGTGGGCACCATGGTGATCGAGGTGGTGGGCGTGGAGGCGGGAGAGGTGGCCGTGGAGGCCGCGGTGGCCGTGGAGGCCCAGGAGGAGGCTGGGGAGGCAGAGGTGGACAGAACTTTAATCAAGGAGGGCAGTTTGAGCAGCACTTCCAGCATGGAGGCTATCAGTATAATCAGTCTGGATTTGGACAAGGAAGACACTTTACTAGCTGAGGCTGCTAAATCTTACACTTCAGCAGAGCTCAAGTAATAGAAACCTAGTGTCAGAGGCCTGATCTATTGCTTCTTGAATTAGTAAAAGACCATATGTGGTGGCAAGGCCCTGTCTGGGTGAGAGGTCTTGCTTCAAGCAAGCTGTAGGTTCCCATACAACTCTGATTTTCTTTTTGTTGTTTGACTGAAATAAATAAATTGCCACTCTTCACTGGGATTAACCAAACCTTAAACCAACAGCTTAGCTTTTTAGATGGAATCCCTTTGATCAAATCATTTTGTTCTGAAATTATTACCCTGCTGTGATTGACTTCCATTCTGGGGGTATAGGAACTTGTAATACACACACACAACATTGAAAACTAATTAAATTATCGTTTATATGTTCTGCATTTCTCTTTTTCACTATTCTTTAGGTGTATATGCTCCAAACACAGTTTTGAGTATTGCTTTTGATTTGCTGCCCTGTCATCTTAATCAAGAAAAGGTTTCTCGCTCATGCTCTCATACCTACTTTCAAACTGCTTTCTAGCTCTCAGGTCTCTTGTATCTATTATCTGAGCTCTACTGCAGATACCACATTCAGTAGCCTTATCTTCCACTAATTGAAAATTGTATCTCCTGCTCAACTCTGGAGATCTCGCCTGCGGCCAGAATCTGTGAAGATCATTTTAAAACCAAGCTAAGTTGTGAACCGATAGTGTATGTAGGGCTGTAGTAAAGTATAGCAATTCAAACTGACCTGCATCCATCCAAAACAAGTTGCTCCTCTTACAAACCTAATTTTTACTTGAAATCAGCTAGAAGGAACAGCAAACTGAAATTTGTTTTATGCACGAGTTAATACCACTGGCTCAGCAAATTCAGGGCAATTTGTTTTGGGGGTTGTCTTTTTTTTTTCTTTTTTTCTTTTCTTTTCTTTTTTTTTTCTTTTTTTTTTTTTGAAGAAATGCACTACGGCCTGGAAAGACTAATTCCTGCCTGGAGGAAGCCCTTTTACTATTGCTGCAGAAAATGAAGCCTGGCTGAGTTTGATGTCTTGACATTTTTTTCCTTTACTGAAAGCCACATAATGCTTCTTGCTGGGATTTTGTGTACATAAACATTGTCAAGCTGTGAAAGAAAATGGCTGAAGGTGTGCTGTTGTATAAAAGGTGAGCAATAAAAGTATCTGTATGTTCTCCAGTTTGTTTGGTTTTCTTTAAATCATGGTAAGGTCTAAAAGAATCGTGCACTAGCAGGAAATTTATAGAGGTTCCTGGCCAGCTATTTTAAGCATGGGATGGGATGAATTCTGCATCTCTTGATGTTTTCAAACCAAGACTGGTAGGATGCCTTTCTGGAAGACATGCTTTAGTCAGACACAAGTCTGGACTTAATACAGGGGTAACTGGCTGAAATTCTATAACCTGTGTTTATATGGGAGCTCACACTAGATTAACCTATGAATAAATGTGCTCATTTTATTTTACATCATTATCTATTGTTGATCATAAGTTATAGCACCTGAATGCAGCAATTCACAGCATAATAGAATATAGCTGGACAAATAGTATTAATAGTCACTCACTATACTAATCAGAAGACAGAGCCAGAAGAAATTCAAATTATTCTCTGGCCACTAGGTGTTGCTATTGATATACAAGTGAAGGTCACTTCAGAAGCACCAATAAAAATATATAGGAATCTAGGTCAATGTCCATTCTGTTCTCATTTAACCTATGGTCTATGTACAAATAGCTTGATGGAGGAAAATGCTTATTAGAGTAGATGGGAGCTTGCACAAGCCCTTTTTTGCAAGCCTAGTAATGTATTTGTCATAGTGTGAGCTTGGTGCTGTTAAATGAATTATGAACTTTCAGCTACAACTGAGCACTTTCACTTCACAAATGTACAGATGGCTTCCAGAGCCAGGCAGTTTGGAGTCTCTAGTTGATGCATTTGTTTTCTGATGGACTATAGTTCTTTGCCCATAGCAGTTTCTGCTGTCAAGTTAAATTTATTTAAAACCCTTCTTTCTCTATCCTCCTCTCCCCTCCCCCCCCGATTCTCAGGAGGGTCTGGATAGCTTTGGATTAGCAAAAGGGTGTTGATTCTTTCACATCTAAGGTCACTGGTTCAGGTTTGGTTCAAGTTGGTGGTCGCTACTATTCATTGCTATCGGCACTTCATTTTATAAAATGGGTTGGTGGTCTCAACCTCCCCGTTTGGAATTTGCTCCTATTTGCTAGCTGCCAAAGATGGAAGGTGCAAGCTGGGTTTGTTCACAGTAGCTTTTTTTCCTCTTATCTTTGCTCTAGCAAGAGATCACTTCCTCACCCTGCTGATGGGTTAAATAACAGGTAAGTACGTGAATAGAATACCATATTGTTAGTACTTGTCTGGTAGCCATGGAGCTCTCAAAGCAAAGAACTGTAAACAGATTAGTTCTCCCATGGCAAGGGCTGCTTATTCCTTTTTCAAGAACATGGTTTTCACTAAGAACAGATGTTTACTAACTTCTAATCTTGATAGGCCCACCTACAGTGTCATTTAGCTTCACTTTCCCACTCAGATCTTCAGCTTCATGCACTTGTGTGTTCAGGCTGGAATGGCATAGTCAAACAAATGGCACTTGTGCTGAATAATAGTATGGAAGCTTAACCTTTAACTCTCTTCATGGCTTTAATATTTCTGGTTTCTGAAACTTATTTCTGTCAAATAGATGGTGAGGAGAGTCATGTTGGTAGCGTGTGTAAAAGGGTGTGGGAGTCTCTAATCCCCTCCCAGAGAGAGAGGTGTGTGAGTGAGAGACTTGGCTGTTCCTTCACAGGGCAGCCTGGGCTGGAAAGAGAAGATACAGAATTTCCCACACTACTCCTCATCAAGCAGTAGGAGGGCAGAGAGAAGAACAGAGGATCTGGAGGGAGAGCTGTGCCAAGGGAGTAACAGGGCTCTGGCTAAGGGAGGGCAGGCAGCAGAAATTGTGTGTGATGGGGAGGAATCAGAATTAAATGGTGCTTAGAGGACAAGAGGGAGTGGGGGAAGGAAACCTTCCACTCCTTCTGACCTAAAGTGGACTCTTACCTAACTACTCCTCCTCCTCCTCCTCATACCAGCCCAGTTGTTTTCCTCTCCCACTTTACAGAATGAAGGATTGATGGGGATGGAAGAAGAGTGCCCTCTTGTGGTGGGGGTGGAGCCAAGAATCCTAGCAACACTCATCCAATTCTTATGGATGTAAGTGGGAGTACATGCTGAAGGTGTAGCTTCCCTAGGTGTGGGTGAGGCCCCCCAATCATAGGGGGAATAGTGGGAGCAGAATTGGTATATGGGACCCACTGAAGGGTAGGAGCTAATATCTACTTTGTCATTTGGTCCCCTACCTGCCCCAGGTAAAGAGCTGGAAGCCTGGATGCCTTTAGCAAGTACTCTGTTTCCCATGGATGTAGATTCTAAATCTAGTAGCTGCTTGTAGTCAGAAGTTGTTGGCAGGACTGCATGTTACATATTGGCTGTAAAAGACTGCCATGTTTCACTGGTTTAGATTTTGATTACTATCTGTGTTATTTAATTGCACTTTCAAGGGGCAAGAGTGTTTGAAGTAGTCCAGGTCTCAAAGTAATGCTGCCTGTGCCTTCCACCTTATTTACCATTGCTTGTAGATGCTGATAGTCAAGACAGTATAAACTAAACATCAGGGTTTACTTTTCGAACAGGAAGAAAAACACTTTCCTTCTAACACTTGCTATGTTTTTCCTTAATGCTCCATTATATCCTCTGTCATATTGCAGCTCCTTGGTTTTTCAGGAAAGCAAATATGTTGCACGCTCTAAATCAGCAGTTTTCAAACTTTTTTGAGCTGAGCTGTTTCTCCCTCCCACCCCCACTCCCCAACCTAGACAAAAATAGACACAATACCTGTCCCTTCCCCTTACCTAGGGAGGTGGTGGAATCTCCTTCCTTAGGGCTTTGTCAAGCCTGACCTTGGCTGGGATGATTTAGTTGGGGATTGGTCCTGCTTTGAGCAGGGGGTTGGACTAGATGACCTCCTGAGGTCCCTTCCAACCCTGATAACCTGAATCATGGAATTTCAGGGTGGGGGAAGGAATGTGGGATGCTCTCTGCAGGCAGAGCCAGCATTGGGGGTGGAGGCTGCCAGGAGCAGTGGTGGATGTTGACACTGACCCACAGGCTAGGTGGCCTGCTGAGATGAGTCAGAGGGTCAAGGTGGTGCTCCATCCCTGAGCCTCACCATTCAGGAGTGGCCCGTGCCACTTGGTGTCGCCACGCATCCCTGCCGAACATTCCTCTGTGCCCCTCTTTGAAAACCTCCACTCTGAATAGAGAGAAGAGAGACGCCTTGATTAATGGAAGCAAATAGGGATTGACTCATTATTGTCTGTTTTGTCTCATTAAGTCTCTCTGACTTTTCTGTCAAAATATTTTTCTGTGCTGTTTCACCTGTCCTATTCTCCTTGAGCTGGCAGAACTTGAATCAGGAACTTGCACTGCAGAGTAAGCGTATCAAACTTATATGGGGTGGAGTTTCATTGTCAGCTGGGATATACATTCTGTATTTCATATGTCCCTTGATCCATAAGCAATCTCCCACTATGTGTTAGAGGGAGGTTTGCAGAGTGATCAAGGGGAGAACACAGTCTTCGCATACGAACTAAACTTCAATTTATTTTGTTCTGTCACATTCAGGAGTACTCAGTGAGAAAGTCATTTATCTTTAGGCTCCTGATCCCTTTCTTCCTCACCCCCAGTCTTGGGCAGTTTCCTCTGTTCTTCCCTTCTGTATTTCTGTCACTACAGCAACTCCCATTTCCTGCTTCCCTAAGGGCTTTGCACCCATCCCCTTTCCAGGCCATCTGCTAGAATGACCAGCAGTGGATTGCTTAATGTTGACATTAAAGATGACATGCCAGTGCTGACACTTTAAAGCCTAATGAGCTGATTGGGAAGCAGCGCAGTTCACACCCCTCAGAGCTGTTGTAGCAGGCTGCCTACTGACTCTGCGACACCACTGTCTGTTTAGACTTGGGTCACATTTGGAAGGTTTTCTGTGCAAGTGTGAGGCTAGAAACGTAGTTATTGTTTTTTCTTTAAATGAAAACTGACAGTCTGTTGACTCTGAATATGTCTTGGTGGCTGGAGCTTTGTAATAGCCTGTAAGGATATTAAAAATACATAGTAATAGTGTGCTCACATACTCCGCTTTGTCCTTGGATTTAGGTGATGAAGGGCAGAGTTAAACAGAACCGTTGGAGAGCTGTTCAAAATGTAGATCTATCGCCTTAATCTGACAAGCATGTTAGTGTGTCTTAGGAGACAACATACCATACCAAGCTTCTCCCAGGAGTAGTATACACTAGGTGATATCTTTACCTGTGTAACTATGCCTCTGCCTTGTTCATCTTTGGGATTGAATTTTGTGCTGGGGCCTTTAACTCAGGCTGTGGAGACTTACAGGGGTAGATCCTCCCTGAACCCGATGAGCTGGTCTCAGATGTTATAAGTGGTGGGGCCTGTAGGGGGATGTGAACTGCTGTGCAATTCTGAAGCTCAGGATGGTAACAGCTGTGTCTACTGTCTTCCTAGTGGCATTTTGATGTGTTGTGGGAATGGACAGGTCCTGGCTGTATTTCTTAGAAAGGGGTTTGTGTAGGGCCTAGCAACTCAGATGGCAGTTTCCTCCCTCACCCCCACTCTGCCCAATGGCTCTTGGTCATTGGGTGTGAGCAGAGGCTGGGAGTGATGTTTTCCCTGACTGAGGTGGCCAAAGGATCTTTCCCTTGAGCCCAAAAATCTTTAGCTGACTGCTGTTTGAAGTCATAGCAACCTGTTCTCTGCAGCAAGGTGGAGCAGGTGATGCTATAGGGAATGACCACACAACAAGTAGGATAGGGGTTTCATGGGGGGGGAAAAAAAGGAGAGTTAGATATGTAAGGAAGGGCTTCTCAGTATCGAGCAACCTGAGCAGGGAGTTGCCTAAACTAGCCAGGAGTAAAATACATCAGAAATATGGCCCAGATCCACAAAGGGATAGATTACGATTTATTGGGGCCCTGGGTACAAAGAACTTTTAGACATCATGCACTCTCTTGCCATGGGGCCAGGCTGCTCCTCCACTTGCCATAGGGCCAGACCAGAAGCTGCAGCAAGCTGTGGTGAGAGCTGTGGCAGCCACCCAGGGAGACGGGCTCCCCCCAGCAACCTAAGGGGACTGGAACCTTTGTAAAAGTGGGAGGGGGGCAAGGCCAAAGTGGCAGAGGAATCCATCTCCCCTTGCCCCTAAGCTACCTTCCATGATCTCACATCCCAAATCCACCCTGCTCCTCATGATGGTACCCACCCATAAGGCCGGTCCCGTGTTCACCTTAGTTCCAAACTCCATCATCTTCATAGCTTGCCATCAGGATACATGTGCCAAAATTAAAACTGCCAGGCTCAGTGTGGCCTAACCGCTAAACAGTAGGATACTACCCTCAAGATTTACCCTCCTATAGTGACCAAGATGCAGGCTCTCAATGTGTTAGGATGCATACAACAAGGCCCTAATGACAGGGTTCACATTAGAGCGATGTGTGGGGGGGAGGTAATATCTTTTTTTGGACCAGTTTCTGCTGGTGAGTGAGACACGCTTTCAGGCGTGAAGAAGTGCTCTGCATAAGCTCAGAAGCTTGTTGCTCTCCAACAGAAGTTGTGCCAATAAAAGATAGCACCTCACCCCTGCTTGTCTCTCTCTAATATCCTGGGACCAACAGGGCTACAAGAACACTGCCTACAAAAATGGATGCTTCACATTTAACAGCCCAGTGTGACCATCACACCAGGGCACTATTTTCAGGAGTCAGATGGCTAGCATAATGTTGTGGGCAGCTATGCCTCCCCAAACAGCCCGCCATGGCCTTGACCCCCAGGCAACTATTTAACTATTGTAAAGTGCTTTGGATTAAAGCGCTTTTTAAAAAAAACATACATAACAACCTTTTCTTGGTCCACCTGAATGGAGTTCTCAGATCCCAGTTTGAGAACTTCTGGTCTAGATGAAAGCTAAAACGTGAAAAGTGTGTAAAAATAAAAAGTGTAGATGAATGGAAAAATAAAAGTTAACTTCCTCTGAAGAAACTTATTCAATGAGAAAAAAAATATTTATTCAGATAATTGATGATTTTGTAAAGAAAAAAAAGTGTTAAGAGGCTTTGGCAATATTGTTGAACTTGTTCCTGACTCATCGTATTTCGCAAATAATTGTTAACTCATTTCAATACAGAAAAAGAACATTCACCAGAAGCATTTGTGGCAGGAATTGTAAAAAATATTCTCAGAATGGTTTCTACATTTGGAAAGGTTGCCTACAAACCCTCACGTACAAGTCTATACAAATCAACTGGTGCTCTTGAAGCACAGACCTCTTCATTTTAGATAAAATGAATGAAATATGTCACTTCATCTTCAAAAAGATTTATGGCTATGTCCTCTCAGTAGAATTCACTTAATTTCTTACTGTAGTGACTTGTAGCATTTTTATCCATACTTCTGTCAAAAAACACACAAAATAAATCAACAGTTTTCTTTAGGGATTCACCTCTACTCTGCAATTGCACTATTATTGTATCACATATAACATTGCCTGTCTCAACAATGATCTTCTCTTTCCCTTTTAAATTGATTTCATTGTCTCTAGTTTCATCGAAAAATAGCTTCCTGTTTTTTTTATGCTTCTCATCAGATATATCAGAGGAACCTATATTTACTGTTAATGTTAGTGCCGCTGCTTCCACCGTGCTATAGTCATTTCAAACTTCCATGACAAAAAAAACTTGTAACTGAGGCTAACAATTGTGCAGCATTCAATAAATTTGTATCAACCTTTTGCAGTATTTGCTGAAATAAATGAAGTAAACAGTCCACAAAAGAGGAAAACCAGCAGCATCGTACTTTTAAAACTTTACTGCTAAGGATTTTGCTTCAGTTTTCACACGTGGTTTTTCAGAATTGAAGTGGCTATGTCTGATAAGGTTTTCTGTATACCATCATAGCTCATTTTCAAAGCCAAAACAGCATCTGCACAAGCAGACCACCTGGTGTCACATTCTTTTGACTGTCAAATGTGTTCCATTTGCCTGCTCCAAGCGTGATTGTAGCCTACTCCACCGATGTGTGGAAACTGGAAAAAAGGCACGTGTTCTGAACAAAGTAAAAAAATATGTGTAGCTCCCTCACAAGATTCGGCTTCAGCATTGCAGATTAAATTTAAGGAATGGCCAGAACATGGTATGAATAAAGCAGAGGGATTTGCATTGACCAGTCTTGCCTGTAGACCTGAATATTTTCCTGCCATATTTGCGGTGTTATCAAAGCTCTGCCCACAACAATTTTTGATGTCCAAACCTAAATTTGCAATGATTTCCAAAACAGTTGTCTCTAGACATTCAGAAGTGTGGGATTTTAAAGGGACGAAACAAATAAATCGCTCTACAACTTCCCCATTGCCAGTCACATATCTTAAAACTCATGTTAATTGGTCTACATGACTCACATCTGGTGTTGAATCGACTATTATGGAATAGTACTTGACATCCTTTACTTCATCAGTGAATTGGTTTCTGAGCGGCTCTGCTATTATAGTGATGAATTCATTGTAGGTTTGGTGTGTTAAAAAGTTGGTCTTCCCTGAGCCATAATACTGATAATTTTTCAAACATTCATTGAGAAAATTGTCAAATCCACTAAGATATTCAAGGCAGGTTAAAAAAATTACCTTTTCGATTTGACAGTGATGACTCATCATGTCCTCTTAGAGTTAGGCCCAAAGAAGAGAGCAGTTTGACCGTGGCAACAACACATCTCAGCACTTTCCTCCAATAAGAACGCTCCTTTTCAAACTGAGCCGATAACACAGAATCAATTCTTCCAGATACTTTACATCATTGAACGAATTTACACATAGGATTAATATGAGCTTTGGGGGTTTCATGATCAGCAGTATGTCTTGTAACGCTTCTCCAATGAGAGTGCCCGTTGACAAATGTTTGTTTTTCTTTGCTGCGGTCAGGGAATAATTTGCAAACATGACAGGAGACTGCCTTGGTGGTTTCCGAAAAAATCAACCAATTTCTCATTTCTGTCATCTCATTTTTCTTCTTCCTCAGAAAATGGGGCTCATGAAGACCTCTACATTGCTTTCATCCTCCAACCTCATACTCTTTTCTCAAATTTTCCATATTACCAACATTTTTCAGTTTATTGACTAAGAAAAATACTATCATATCCAATTAAACAGATTTTGGCAATAATACAATGGCTTTAGGGTAGGTTTCTTCCCTTACTTCAACAAAATTACCCATGTTTTGTAGTTCCATTGACGCTTCAGAGTCCACTTGTTCAACTTTTGCAGTCGTCGTGGTATCCCCTCAACTCGGCAAGTGATCAGATGTTTCCTTGCCCATATTTTTTGACGAATGTCCACTATTCAATACTTCAAGCTTTTTAAAATAAGATGACAAACTGTATTTTTGCTTAGCTTCATCTTCTTGCCTCGCCTTCATTTTTTGCGTTTTTAACTGCCAGACTCATAGTGTTGCTTCATTATTGCTAAAAAACTGACCTTGATTTTAGGCAGATTAAAAGTGACTGAAAGAGCAGGGACATAGCCATGGGTGGACCGTGGACCACCGAATTAGGTTTAACACCAGTGATGCTGCAATGTTTTTAATAGTGGGGTGCTGAAAGCCAGCCCCTGTCCCTCCCAGCTGTGGGTCCAGACCTGAGCGTGGGTCGCAGGGTGGCAGCCGGGACCATAGGCACAGGAACTAGGGGTGGGGGGGCAGGGCTGCTGACAGAATTGCCAGGCCTCTGGGCAAGGTGAGGGCGGCTGGCTCTGGGTCCCCAGAAGGGTTGGGGCCTCGGGGCATGGCTGGGGGCCCAGTGCATGAGCAGAGCTACCATGGAGCTGGAGAAGGAGACGAGAGGAGACACCAAGATCTCCATGGCCATCAAGGACAGCTTCGGGAGCCCCGGTGGCCCTGTGCTGGCTGGCCAGGAGAAGCGGGCAGAGACCCGTGTGAGCTGAACACCCACCTGAAGGTGCGGGGGGGAGGCACGGTTCCATCAGCAGCCACCTGAGCGCCCTGCTGCCTCCACACGCTCATCTCTGCTCGCCTCCCCCAGCTGCCCACCCCACCTGTGGGCTCTGGGCCAGTTCCGGCGGCCAGCTCCCACCCCCAGGCTGACCCCTCCACCCCGTGGGCTGCACCCAGCCGCCACTCACCAGGCAGGAGAGCAGGGAGGGAGGCTCACCTGCAGCCTCAGGAGAGCAGGTGGGAGGTACGGGTGGCGGCGAGCAGCGCGAACGCGGGCCGGAGGACTCAGGAGGAGGAGAGGCAGCCACGCAGCCGGCGGCCGGAGAGAAGCGGCAGTTTCCTCTTCAAAGCACCGCTTCTCTCCCGCCGGCTGCGCGGCGGCCCCGTGCTCCTCCTGAGTCCTCTGGCCCACATTCACACCGCTCACCGCCACCCGTACCTCCCACCTGCTCACCTGAGGCTGCAGGTGAGCCTCCTTCCCTGCTCTCCTGCCCCCCACAGCTTCCACCCCTGCAGTCTCGCCTCCCTGAGCTACCAGGTCACCCGCTGTCCATCCATAATATTGTCATTACACAAGGGCAGCGGCACTATCCGCACAATGAGCTACATATAGCAGAGTGCAAGTGCCAAAAATTCACAGTACAAGTACACGGGGATCCACCCAGCAGGCTAGCAGTGTCAGACCGCGTGGTCACAATATAGTGGGGACGCACTCAATGCCTGAGTATAAGGGGTCAGCTGAACATAAGGGCACCTGCAACCAGCTGTACTAACAGTAGGCTCTGCACTATTGGCCCAGTAGGAGTTGCATGTCTGGGCACTAATTCACAATCCCAGTGTAATGGGATCCAGGCACCAGGGTTTTTGTACTTCCAAAATAGTGGGACGGACTCACAGAAGTTAGAGGAGAAAAAGCCCTCTGTGATCATCCCGTCTCAGTCTATCTCCCTGCCAATGCAGGGCTGCTTCTTACAGCATGTTTTGTCCCATCTCCTTTTTAAAGAGTCCCAAGCCTTGGGGCTTGTCTACACTAATGCTTAAGTCGATGTAACAAAATCGCTCAGGGGTGTGAAAAAGCCACCTCCCCGAGCAACATAAGTTACATTAACTTAAAGTGCTGTCTACACTGTGCTATGTCAGTGGGAAACGCTCTCCCATCCACATAGTGTGTCTTCACCAGATGCGCAACATTGGCGTAGCTGCATCGATGCAGAAGCAGTGCGGTAGTGAAGACAAGCCTTTGGGGTTTTCAGCCCTTCCCCTGGGAGACTGTTCCACAGCTTAAGACAGAGATCACACTGCCAGGAAGGTTTCCCTGATAGCTTTGAGTTTCCCCCTCTTAATTTCATCCTTTTACTCGGAGTACTGGTCTGTGCAAAGCAGGGTAACAGTCTCAGGCGTCACCTTTCCAGCAATGTGAGAACTGCACGCCAGCCCCCGTCAGGGGGATCCTCACCTCCATGGTCTTGGGGAAAGGCATCTGTTGCACCAGAGGCTGGAGGGAGAAGGCTGAGATGCCCCGGACTCTGGAGATAGGACAAACAAACATGGGGAGTGGTGCAACCACTTATTGCAGGCAGTTTAAACCGCAACAGGGAGATGTCCTGGGAAGGGAGGAGGCCCAGATGAGTGGAGGGTTCTGGTTGTGTCCCCAGGGGATGGGGATGAGGGACTGGATGTGTCCAGGAGATCCTGGTCAGTAGAGGATGTATCCCTCTGGGGCGAGGGGATTCCAGAGTGTAGAGAAGGTAGCCCCCTACAATGGGGTGATCACAGGCCCTGAAGGCAGGTGTCCCAGGGGATATTGAGCTCTGTGAAGCAGTGGAGGGTAGGCACAGGGGGAGGCAAGGCAGAGGCTACCAGAGCCCCCAGGATTGGCTCCCTGCACTCGGCCACTGCACTCAGCACTGCAGCCAGGGCCAGCCCACAACATTTTGGCATCTGAGGCCGGGAGCTCAAATGACGTCCCCATTCTCCCTCGCTTGGGCCAAATCTTTGAAAGGTCTCAATTCTGCCTTCTTCCTGTTCTACTCCTCTCATGGTACTGCTCTGGTACCTACCCCAATAAAGGAGAACTAACAACTTAAAATGCCTTGTTCAAAAATTTTAAGTAACACTTAACTTTCAAATGCCTGAACAGCAAATGTAACTTTTCTTGTCTGCATAGTAAACACTGACATTTTTATCTGTTTGAATAATCAAAGTGGTGCTTTCCATGCCTTCTTGGTTGCAAAGATTTGAACTGCTTCCTGAAGGTCCACAGTCTGGGCCAGCTCATGCTCTATTGAGATGGTTGCAAGGCCGACCAGCCTCTCCTGTGTCATTGTGGAGCGTAGATGTGTTTTTATTAACTTCAGCTTGGAGAAGCTGCATTCTCCATTAGCAACTGTTATAGGAAGTGTTAGAAGTATGCCCAGAGCAACAAAAGCATTTGGAAAGAGGGTGGTCATTTTATTTGTGCACACATATTCCAGAACAGCCTTTGGAGTTGATCCTGCTGAAATGTATCTTGAAAGGGCTTTCAGTTCATCACCTAAATCACTCGCATCAATATTGCACATGTCATCATGTGTCAACACTGTCTCTAGTGCCCTGCATTGCTGGTGTAGGTCTTCTTCAGGTATAGTGAGGAGTTCTGGAATATCATACAACATCCCAAATATACTGCTGTGTTCCTTGAGCTGCGTGAAATGTTCTTCAACTGACTGTATTGCACAATCTAGCACCTGGTTAAAGAATTCAACTTTGAATTGTTGTTTGGGGTCTCTTATGGGATTATCCCGTGCCTCGTAATCAAAATTTCTTCTTTGGTGACTCTTGTATTCTTGAATCGGTGGGAAAATAGCTGCAGTGTGAAGTTCCTCTGCCAACTTCTGTGCACTCTTCAGAACGTTTTGAAATCCCTCATCTGACCAGTAAGACTGTAGGTATGACTTTGCTTTGTCCAGTTGTTCTATTGCTCCAGATATATCAAGGTCAACACCTTGGAGTCTCTTGTTTACAACATTTATTTCAAACAGTATGTCACGCCACAACACTAAGCCACACAGAAATTTGAAGTTATGTATGTTTCTGGTGCTTCCATTTCCCTCTGCCACTGTTCTCCCACGAACAGTTCCTGTCATATCATTATCCTCCATAATGGCAACTATAGCATCATCTATCTTCCCAATTTGGTGTTTGATAGGCTTTATCACCTTCCCTCGACTTTCCCATTGTGTGGCACTCAGTGGTTTCAGTGTCAGAGAGGATGTTCCCAGATGTTGCTTCAAAATTTTCCATTGATGAGTTGATGCAGAGAAAAATTACATTAAAAAATTCAGCAGCCTCACTAGAAGCTGATGCTGCATCACTGACCACCAAGTTCAATGAATGAGAACTGCATGGGACAAAAAAAGCTCGAGGTTTTAACTCTCGGATCCGTGTCTGCACTCCTCTGTTCTTTCCTCTCATGTTGGCACCATTATTGTAGGCCTGACCTCTCATGTCAGCTATCGCAATTCCCGTATCTTCCAGCTTTTTAAGAAGCACATTTGTCATACCAGCTCCTGTAGTATCATCAATGTCAATAAATTCTAGAAAATGCTCTCTGACAGTCACCATTGCATGGACATTTTCACTAGGTTCTGTTGTGATTACAAAATGCACCATTAAAGTCATTTGTTCCGTATGGCTGATGTCAGGTGTGCAGTCCAGAATAACAGAGTAATATCTTGCAGACTTCAGATCTGCCACAATCTTCTGTTTGACTTTTGTTGACAGTAACTGTATGATCTCATTTTGAATTGTTTTTCCAAGGTAGTGTGGTGTGTGTACATTTCTTGGGTGGTGACTCTTCTTAGATGCTCCTGGAGTACAGCATCAAACTCAGCTCCACAATTTTAAGGAAGTTTCCATTGTTTGGCACATACAGCTGATCTGAAGTGCCATGCAGTGCTGGGTTTTGGGTAGCAAGCATTCTCACAATGGCAATGAGCCTTTTCTGAACATTTTGCCAGTAAAGAGACTCTGATGCAATCTTCTCTTGATGCTGATCATCTGTGATGGCCTTTAACCTTAGTCTCATCTCAAGCTCTTTCCACCTATGGAATGCTCTCTGGTGATTTGCTTCCTTCTCATGGCATGCCAGATTTCTAGCCAGATTTTTCCAGTGCTTTGTTTCTGTAGAACCCAATGTGGCTGGAACATTAGACTGGAAGAGTTTGCAACAAAAACAGTATGCAGCATTCTGGGTTTTTGAGTACATAAGCCATGGCCTCTCCACTTTGTCACCATTGGGGATTTCACGCCAGTAATGTGTGGATGGAAACTTCTATTTTCATTGTCTTTGGGGAACATGAAGTTTTTCACTTGCTGAGGCCCACGCAGTACAAGGAAGTCCCTCAGGCTACTGCTCAAGTGGGTCCACAGTCCTGGATCATCTAGACTTAAGGAACTAAACTCAGCAGCAGCTGTTTCTTGTGCCTCCACCACACTCTTCTCTGATCTACACTTTTTTTCAGTAAAAAGAAAAGGAGTACTTGTGGCACCTTAGAGACTAACAAATTTATTAGAGCATGAGCTGTAGCTCACATAAATTTGTTAGTCTCTAAGGTGCCACAAGTACTTCTTTTCTTTTTACGGATACAGACTAACACGGCTGCTACTCTGAAACTTTTTTTCAAGAATGTGCACGGTTACATCCATTTGAGATGGAGATATGGATGCTGCAGTAGCTGCCAGGTCACCTGCACTCTGACTAACTGGAAGATCAGGCATCTCCTCACCACTCACATCCTCACTGGGGCTGGAAGGCTCACCATGAACATTTGTATCTATGTATCTCAGGAGAGTTCCTTCCTGCTTAGATAGAAAAGCTTCCTTTGCTTTCTTTTTCTGAATGTTGCCCCAGAGTGGCGTTTTCTTCTTTCACTCATGACTGCTGTTCTGTGTCAGTTATATTGGCTCTCAACACTCAATTGAAGGGGACAAATAAGCAGGCTGGTAGCAAGGCATGAGTGAGGGAAGATATCAGAGTCTTAAGGGCCTAACTGGGTCCTACTACTTCAGTTGACTGACTGTTCTCCTCAAGTGGGTTCAGGGAAGCAGCAGGAAACAGGAAGCTCCCTGAGAAGCTGGTGTTAATCAGTCCAGGCTCCTGGGGGTACTAGAGGGGTACATAAGAGGCTCCTCCTCCTCTCTCTCCCTGCAGCTCCTGCTGCTTTCTGTTATTCCCTCTCAACTTTTCTCCTGCCTGCCTGTTATGTCTCTTCTGGCCTCCTTCCTCCAGCACAGCGCTCCACCATCTCTGTGCATCTAGAGCAGAGAGAATACATATGCACCAGCAGCAGACACAATTTTCAACACTCTGGGTCCTAGTGGCGCTTCCCCACAGTCTGGCACCTTAGGCGGCTGCCTCAGTTCGCCTCATGGTAAGGCCAGCCCTGACTGCAGGTGCCACAACCTGTGGCCAAAAGTTGCAAAGTCCCGTGCCAGCTGCTGCAGGAAGAAGAGCCCAGAAGAGCTGCAGCCAGGACAGGCTCTAGGCACCAGCAAAGCAGGCACGTGCTTGGGGCGGCACAATTCCAGGGGTGGAATTTTATTTTATTTTATTTTTTGCACTTGAGCAGTTGTGCTCTCGGAGCTTGGGGCGGCAAATTTTTTGCTTGGGGCGGCAAAAAACCTAGAGACGGCCCTGGCTGCAGCCCCAGCACCACCTGGAGCAGAGTGAGAGAGCAGGTGCCTGGGAGCAGTCCCCCTCTAGTGGCACTGCAGGGCAAGCTGCCAGACAGCCTGAGCACTGGGGGCATGGGTAGTGGGTGAACTGGCTGTTGGGGGAGGCAAGCTCCCAGCCCCTCCCCTTCTCCCCCACAGGAGCCCAGAGCATCCCCACCACACCTGCTGGCCCCCCAGCTCCAGAGTGCCAGCACCCAGCTGCCCCGAGTCCCAGTGCAGGCCAGCCTGCCCCAGTCAGCCTGGGCCACGGAAGAGCAAGAACTGTAGGAGGGGGTCTGGGGGTGGAGCTTGGGCAGGGCCACACCAGGTTGCTTGAGAAGGCTCAGCCTCCCCTGGATTATGATACCCACTGCCCATGATTGGGGGTGCCAGAGTCAGCTGGGACGGGGGTCAGATGGGTCACAGCTTTAAATACTGCCTAAAGGGCAGAGAGAGCTGAGGTAGGCTCCCAGGGGCAGGTGCATCCCCTCCATAAGTGTAGTTTGGCTGCTATATTTGGGGTGGGGGGCAAACGTGTGCATGCTGAAGCCAATCCCCCTGGCTCACTGGGTCTCTCCCCCCACCTGGAGTGGTACCTGGGCTGCCGGTTCTGTAGGGGACAGCTTAACGGGTGAGTGGGGGTTGCTGCTGTGGCCACTCAGGCACTTCAGACACACAGTGCCCCTTTCCTCTCCACACTGTCCTCTGCCCCTTAACACCCCCCTGCTCCATCCTCTCCCCACTTCCCTTCCCCCCCCGGCTGAGCAGAGCTGCTCCACGTGCTCAGAAATCAGGGGCGGGGGGCCAGTGGCACATGACCCACATGCATCCCCCATGCCTTGACCCTGTTTGGGGGGGGCAATGTCCTCCCCAAACTATGTCCATTCCCTCCCAGTCGCCCACCACTGCAACCTCCCCTTCCCCTGAGCCAGGATCCCTCTGCCCTGAGTGGGACTCACCTGCTGCTTGTGAGCCCATGCTGGACGCTGCAGCCGCACACAGAGCCTGCCTGCCCGGCGGAGCAGGGGCTGGCGCTGATGAGGCAGCACTCCCTGCTCTCGCCTGCCCCTAAGGCAGGTTTCTTTTGTGAAAAAGTGAGCAGTCGTAGCCCTCCCACCTTCAAAAGCCGAGGGATCATGCCCCCCCCCCCAGTCCCGTCCCCGGTTCTGGCACCCCTGTCCGGAGAAGGGGGAAGCTCACGGGCTCGGGGCTGCTCTCAGGCACCCCAGCCCCCCACCTAGGGCAGGTGGAGGATCCAGGGTCCCCCCACACCTCCCTGGGTGGCTCTGGCCCAGTTCTGGCTTCCAGCTTGGCAGGGGGGAGAGAGGAGGAGCAGGGGGAGGGGTCATAGTTCCCGCACTCCTGGGGACCCCCAAATTAGCTGGGGCTGATGGGAAACCAGGACCCTGAGACTGACAGTCCCCTGGGGCGATGTGGAGAGGCCCATGTTCCAGGTCAGCCTGATTGACAGGGCAGGCAGGCCAATGAGGGAGTCAGGAGGCCAGAGGTCCCGTCTCTCGTGTGAGCTGGAGCTGCCTGGGCCAGAGTGGGGCTGAGCTAAGGGGAGAGCTGGAGCCTGAGCTGGGGAGCAGGGCCGCGCCAGCCAGAGGGGCAGCCCAAGGAGCTGCGCTGGAGGCAGAGCAGCAGTAGGTAGTGGAGCTAGAGCATAGATACATGCGGGGAGCAGAGCCACAGCAGCCAGCCAGACCAGAGGAGCAGCCCAGAGAGTAGCTACGTGCGGGGAGCAGCCCTGGAGGCAGAGCAGCAGCAGCGCTGAGGCAGAGTGGAGCTGGAGCAGTCCAGAGCCGGGTGCGGTGAGCAGCTGGGAAGCGTGAGGGGGACCCTGGGCAGAGGGCCCAGCACAGGGCAACACCCCAACCAAGAGGCCTTGCAGGCCAGACTGGGAGGAGGATCATAACCTCGATGGGGGAGGCTGATGCTGGGAAAAAGGGCCCTGTCACCCAGACCCTAAGGGCGTGTGGCCACTGCCAGAGCAAGTGTCTGACCCGCGGCCAGGGCCTGGGCAGGAGGCCTGGGACGTGTGAGGAACAGACTGTGAACTTCCCTTACATTCCAGAGATGGCTGGTTATGCTGTCACCATGCCACAGAGCTGGGTTACATATTTTCCTTTAGCCTTTTCCTTTTACCATTTTTTCCTTATTTTTAAAATTGGTTGCTGTTTAATAAATTGTATTTACTTGCTTGAACTATATGCAACGGTGAGTGGGTCAGGGAAGCATCCAGAGTGGAGAGATTACCCCAGAATGGAGACACCCTATGCCCTGACCTTATAGACCATGACAAGATTGGGGGTCGAGCCCCACAGGAATCCTAGGCCCAGCCTTGTTGGGATTACAAGGACTTTGCCACACAGGACAATGGACAGGGAGTCTTCGAGGTCAGGCAGGCCTCACGGTAAAGAGAGTGGGAGTGAGGACTCAGATCCTTTTGCTAGCCAATTCCACTGGTGTAGTATATAAGCCAGGAAAGTTCCCCACAATAGCAGGAACATACCCCCACTTACATAGGTACCAAACTGATAGGCTGGAGGGAGCTGCTCAGCTCAAGGTGGGAGTATCCGCTGTGAGGCTTATCCTGGAGTTAGGTGCCTAAACCGGAGCAGCCTTTTCTTATGAAAAAATAAGAGACAAACCCCTTGATAGCCATTAGCAAGGGTACTCACCTGGGATGTGGGAGACCTGTTTTTCAATCATTGCACTGCCTGAGTTAGAGCAGTGACTTGAACCTGTAGCTCCCACAGTTCACTAGACTATGGGGTATTGTGAAGTAAAGGGAAGCTCTCATTCTCTCCTGTTGAAGCTGGTGTTCTGTGTATTAACTAGTCAATGGCAAGAGAAAGGAAAAGTAAGTAGTTAATCCTACAGCTCAGTGCTTGAGCTCTCACACAGTAGGTGGGGGAGTCTTGGTCAAGTCCCTGTGTTAATGATTAGCTCCAATAGAAGAGTTTGAGAAAACTCCTCCAGTGTGCCCAGTAGCCTGTTGATGAGGGCACTTTACGGGGAGCTGGGAGATCTAGGTTCAGATCTCCTCGTCCAACTCAGGCAGAACAGTGATTCAATCCTGGGTTGTTTACATCTCTGCTAAGGACCCTAACCATCAAGTTATAACTTATTACTCTCTGCTGCAGCCCTGGCTGCCTTTTGTGCAGCTTAGATGGGGCCTGCATAGTTTAAGAATCCTGCCAGGGCTTACATGTGAGCAAAGGCTCTGAGCAGCATTCTAACTGTGGAAAGGTATCTGGACAGAGGTGGCTTTGTGCATGTCCAGTGGCAGAGACTTGGGCAGCAGTGAGGTGGCACCTAAATGTTGGCCTGTGATACACATCCTGTTGTGAATCTAGGCCAAAGAGACTTGCTCATGCTCAAACAGGAAGTCTGTGACAGAGCAGGGAATTGAGCTGGGGCTTGCTCAGAGTCCAGTCTAGCAGCCAAAATAGTGGACTGCCCTTCCACTTATTAGCGCAGTCCTGCCATACCTAAAGAGGGCAAATCTCATAATTTTGATACTGTGGACGTCACTGTCTCATGGTCCACTCTCGTCACGCTCAGCTAATATCCCCTATAGAGCAGGGGTGGCCAACCTGTGGCTCCAGAGCCACAGGTGGCTCTTTCAGAAGTTAATATGCGGCTCCTTGTATAGGCACCGACTCCGGGGTTATACAAGATGCCAACTTTCCAATGTGCCACAGGATGCTCAGTGCTCAACCCCTGGCTCTGCCACAGGCTCTGCCCCCACTTTGCCCCTTCCTGTGCCCTCCCCTGAGCCTGTTGTGCCCTCGCTCCTCCCCCGAGCCTCCTGCATGCCACAAAATAGCTGATTGGGAGGTATGGGGCGGGAAGGGGAGGCGCTGATCGGCGGGACTGCTGGTGGGCAGGAGACGCTGGGAGCAGGGGAGCTGCTGGGGGGCTGCTGGCGTATTACTGTGGCTCTTTGGCAATGCACATTGGTAAATTCTGGCTCCTTCTCAGGCTCAGGTTGGCCACCCCTGCCCTATGGCAACTACAGTAGCTACTTCCTTGGAAAACAGGTATGTATCTTTAAGTGTTTTAATGTACTTTAGCATTTGGAAACAAGGTGGCATTATAGGACTAACAGCTCTTACTCATCTGCAAACAACTTTTGGTTCACAAACTGCTGAGTTAGATCAAATCAGCATTGCTGCAAAGAGCATTACACTGAAATAGATAGAAATAGATGAATATTCTATTTCCGATGCTGGTCTAGTTTGGGAATCTGTACTCTCTCATTCTTTAGGTTGTGCTCTTTCAAAGGGATAGAGTAAGATGAAAAGAAAATCACACTGCTTGCTCTCTGAAATAGTTACTGGCTAAGAGCTCATAAAAAAAATCCCCCCTCCCCCACCAATAACAAACAATACCTCACAACACTGTACCAAGCAAAATGAGAATGGAAAATATTTTTCTCACTTATTTACTTTGACACCCCTGTGCACTGTAAAAAACACAGTGTCATGGTTTCCTCTTCATTGTCAGTCAGTTTCCTTTGTTGTCCACGTGGGTCTCTCTCACAACAGGTGTGAGAAAAACAAGTTTTTTAAACATTAGAAACTTATTGTAAAACCAGAGCCAGGGTTGTGGGGGTGTGTTCAGTACAGGTATAGGTCCTTTTCACACATCTAGGAAACTTAAACATCAAGTTGGTGGGGATCCTTTAAACTTTCCAGGAATGACTTAACCTATTGAAAAACCCAATACAGCTAAAGCTGTATGATCTGGAAAAAGGGGTAAACGGAGGTGTCAAAATTTGCAGATGAGACAAAATTACTCAAGATACTTAAGTCCAAAGCAGACTGCAAAGAGTTACAAAGAGATCTCACAAAACTGGATGTCTGGGCAAGAAAATGGCAAATGAAATTCAATGTGGATAACTGTGAAGTAATGCATATAATAAAACATAATTCCAACTATACATACAAAATGATGGGGGTCTAAATTAGCTGTTACCACTCAAGAAAAAGATATTGGAGTCATTGTGGATAGTTCTCTGAGAACATCTGCTCACTGTGCAGTGGCAGTCAAAAAGGTGAACAGAATGTTAGAAATCATTAGGAAAGAGAGAGGTCAGGGTTTCTCAGACTGGAGTCCGCAGACCCCTAGGGGTCTGTGAGGGTACTCCAGGGGGTCTGCAAGTAACATCCGGAGCTGCTGGCCCTGCTGATCAACTCCTCCCCTTCCCTCCCAGTGCCTCCTGCATGCTGTGGAACAGCTGTTCAGTGGCATGTGGGAGGGGGAGGAGCGGGGATGGGGCGCGCTCAGGGATGGGGTGGAAAGAGGTGGAGAAGAGGAGGGGCGGCGGTGCGGCCTGGGGGAAGGCATGGAGTGGGGACAGGGCCTGGGTCTGAGGTGGAGCTTGGTGGGGGTTTGTGAAAATATTTAAATCAAAATAGTGATCCTCGGGTTGCTAAAGTTTGAGAACTGCTGGGATAGATAATAAGACAGGAAATATTATAATGCCACTATATAAATCCATGGTACACCCACACCTTGACTATTGAGTGCAGTTCTGGTCACCCCATCTAAAAAAAAAAGATTATTAGAAAAGGTACAGAGAATGGAACAAACAAAAATGATTAGTAAAAGCGGCAAAGAGTCCTGTGGCACCTTATAGACTAACAGACGTATTGGAGCATAAGCTTTCGTGGGTGAACACCCATTTCGTCGGATGCATGTAGTGGAAATTTCCAGAGGCAGGTATAAATATGCAAGCAAGGACTATCCGGATATGTGGACTCTCTACTCAGACCCTATGCCACTAGCACTCCCAGCTATCTCCGTGTCACCACTGATTTCCTGAGAAAACTACAATGCATTGGTGATCTTCCAGAAAACACCATCCTAGCCACCATGGATGTAGAGGCTCTCTACACAAACATCCCACACACAGGTGGAATACAAGCTGTCAGAAACAGTATCCCTGATGATGCCACAGCACAACTGGTTGCTGAGCTCTGTGACTTTATCCTCATGCACAATTATTTCAAATTTGGTGACAATATGTACCTCCAGACCAGTGGCACTGCTATGGGCACCCACATGGCCCCACAATATGCCAACATTTTTATGATTGACCTGCAACAACATTCCTCAGCTCTCGTCCACTCACACCCCTTCTCTACCTACGCTACATTGATGACATCATCACCATCTGGACCCATGGGAAGGAAACCCTGCAAGAATTCCACCACGATTTCAATAGCTTCCACCCCACCATCAGCCTCAGCCTGGACCAATCTCCATGGGAGGTCCACTTCCTAGACACCATGGTGCAAATAAGTGATGGCCACGTTAACACCACCCTATACTGAAAACCCACCGACTGCTGTGCCTACCTTCATGCCTCCAGCTTCCATCCCAGACACACCACACGATCCATTGTCTACAGCCAAGCACTGAGGTACAACTGCGTTTGTTCCAACCCCTCAGACTGAGACCAACACCTACAAGATCTTCACCAAGCATTCTCAAAACTACAATACCCACACGAGGAAATAAGGAAACAGATCAACAGAGCCAGACGTGTACCCAGAAGCCTCCTGCTGCAAGATAAGCCCAAGAAAGAAACCAACAGAACTCCACTGGCCATCACACACAGTCCTCAGCTAAAATCTCTCCAACGCATCATCAGTGATCTACAACCCATCCTGGGCAACGATCCCTCACTTTCACAGGCCTTGGGAGGCAGGCCAGTCCTCGCCCACAGACAACCCGCCAACCTGAAGCATATTCTCACCAGCAACGACACACCGCACCATAGTAACTCTAACTCAAGAACCAATCCATGCAACAAACTTCGATGCCAAATCTGCCCACATATCTACACCAGCGACACCATCACAGGACCTAACCAGATCAGCCACACCATCACTGGTTCATTCAGCTGCACGTCCACCAATGTAATATACGCCATCATGTGCCAGCAATGCCCCTCTGCTATGTACATCGGCCAAACTGGACAGTCCCTACGTAAAAGGATAAATGGACACAAATCAGATATTAGGAATGGCAATATACAAAAACCTGTATGAGAACACTTCGACCTCCCTGGACACTCAATAGCAGATTTAAAGGTAGCCATCCTGCAGCAAAAAAACTTCAGGACCAGACTTCAAAGAGAAATGGCTGAGCTTCAGTTCATTTGCAAATTTGACACCATCAGCTCAGGATAAACAAAGACTGTGAATGGCTAGCCAACTACAAAAGCAGTGTCTCCTCCCTTGGTGTTCACACCTGTGACCGGTTTCAGTTGGTCCTCCGAGCCCCTAGAGGCGATGGAGAGCTATGATCCCATTGGGAGACCTCAGTCACACCTTTCAGGCCCTGGGAAATTAGCGGGGAAGGTGTGCTGGCCGGAGTCTGCGGCCCGCCCCTCAGGCCGGGGGAGCGCCGGCACGAGTCTGCGGCCCGCCCCTGGGCCCGGTCAGTGGTGAGAGGCAAAGGTCCTGCCGCTGGGTCAGCGGGGCCGTCCGCGCCCGCTGACCAAACACACCCACCCCACGGTGCAGTTCTGCCCCTGGGCTACTTCCTACCTGGTCTCTCCGGCGGCTCTCTCCTGTCCCTCCGGCTTGTCTGGGTATTCCGCTGATGGCAGCTCCAGCTCCCCCTCCCCGTCTGTGTCGGACTCACGCCGGCCCGGGCTGCAGCCGGGCCCCTCGAGGTCCTCCAGGTATTCAGCGGCTGGCAGTCCTGGTTGCCACAGGCCTTCCTCCCGGTCAGGTTCCTCCTTGCCCAGGGCCTCACCTGGGTCAGCAGCAGGATCGCGAGGGAGCAGCCTGCGTCTGTCTCCCTCCCTGGTGCTCTCCTCACTGGGCAAAGGGCTAACTCGTTATCCCTAGCCTGATTCTTACTTGCATATGTATACCTGCCTCTGGAAATTTCCACTACATGCATCCGACGAAGTGGGTGTTCACCCATGAAAGCTTATGCTCTAATATGTCTGTTAGTCTATAAGGTGCCACAGGACTCTTTGCCACTTTTACAGATCCAAACTAACACGGCTACCCCTCTGAAAAATGATTAGGGGTATGGAACAAATTCTGTATGAGGAGAGATTAAAAATCCTGAGACTGTTCAGCTTGGAAAAGAGACGACTAAAGGGGGATATGATAGAGGTCTTTAAAAACATGACTGGTGTGGAGAAAGTGAATAAGGAAGTGTCATTTACCTCTTCATATAACACAAAAAGCGTCACCCAATGAAATTAATAGACAGAAGGTTTAAAACAAACAAAAGAAAATACTATTCCACACAACGCACAGCCAACCATAACCTGATAATTGCCTTGTTTTGTTCATTCCTTCTGACTTTGGCCACTGTCAGAAGATGGGCTAGCTGGATCATTGGTCTGACCCAGTATGGCTGTTCTCCTGTTCTTACTCACTAGTAAGATCTCCGCCTATAACAACAGCAGCCTTTCACTGGTGGTTTTTGCACTAGATTTACAAAGGGACATAGACACCTGCCTGCTTCTTTAGGTGCTTAAGGCCAACATTTAGGCACTACTGCCATCCACAACAATCCTGATCAACTGCCACCTACCCCTGTATCCATTTCAGCTGATCCACTAAACTAGTGGTCCCCAAACTTTTTCAATTGTGCCCCCCCCCCAATCTGGCCTGAACCCCCCTGGGAGCTGGGGTGGGGAAGGGGTGAGTGGGGCAGGACAGGGGAGGGGGAGCTGCATTCTGGGGTGGCGGGTGATTGGGGAAGGGAAGGGGGAGCTGCACTCGGGGCGGGATGGGGGAGCTGCCAGTACCTCTCTCACCAGAGCTCCTCCAGGATCCAGCAGCACCTGCTGCTCTTCCTGCTCTCCTGCTGACATACATACTGCTGCTCATTAGGGTTGGTTTAATTATGCTGGCGGGAGAGCTCTTTCCTGCTGGCATAGAGTGGCTACACGTGAGACCTTAAGTGGTGCAGCAGTGGTACAGCTGGGCTGCCGTAAGGTCTCTAGTGTAGACATAGTCTGGGGAAACCAGGGGAGGTCTGCAGACTCCCTAGGAGAGGTGAGGAAGGTTCAAGAACTCTGGCTGCCCTGGCCATGCTGGGGCAACCACCTTTATCCCAGCTCCAGCTTGTCTTATTTTCATTACTCTCATTTGTTGAAATATGCTCTCTGAGTCCCCACCCCTGGTTGGAGGCCTCCAAGGTGATTATTCCTGATGGCAGTGGAAAGCTGAAAGCTACCTCCTCAGAATGTTGAATCCACTACATCAAGGATAGCAGTATTTTTCTTGGAATGGTCAGCCATGTGGACATTCTATCTGCACTTGGTTTGTAACTTAACACCAGCCAGTGCTGCAGACTTCTTATCCTGAGCAGAGCCTAAGGTGTGACAAAAGTGACTGAGGCCATGAGACCCAGAAAGAAGATTGCTTTCTGAGTAGGATTTTGATGAAGAATCTCTATGGTGGATTGAAACTTAAGAAATGTTTCCTCTGGCAGAAAGGCTCTACCTTACAGAAATAGATAACTGCTCCTTTAGAAGAAATCCTTTGTATATGTCACAGAAGAGATTTTTACTTGTTCATCTTGAGTCCTAACCCTCTGAAGAGGGAACATGTGTAAAATATGTCCTTGGGAAAGCCCTTCTTCTGAGGCTTTGATCAGCTAGCAATCTAAATAAGGATAGACAAATATACCCTGGCATCTTAAATGAGCTGCTACTTTGGATAGGTACTTTGTAAACACATAGGGGAGTAGATAGACCAAAAGGTAAGACTTTGTACCAATCAGTAAACAAAGATAGTGGTGGTACTTGACAGAGATATGGAAGTATGCATCTTTCAGATAGAACAACAAGCCAATCTAGGGTAGGTGGGGAGGGTGTGATGGATACTAGTGTCAACATGTGGAAACAGAATTTTCTGATTAAAGGAGCTGAGATTCCATAGATCTAATATTAGACAAAGCCCTCTATCTTGTATCCATATCAGAAAATATCAGGAGAAGAGTCTTTTGACCTCTGAATTCCCTTGGCACGTCCTCTAGGACTCCTGCTTCCAACAGAATGTGCACCTCTGCTCTTAATCTCCTCTCACGAGAGGAGTCCCGGAATAGGGATGGGAAGTAAAAGGGAATCTAATTGAATGGCATAACCATTTTCTATGATCTCCAGAATCCATTTGCCCAATGTGAATTCCAAGTGTTGACGTCTCCAAAAGGTAGGAATGAAAGGCAGATGCAGATTGGTTTGAAGCTCCTGATCTTACATCAAACTTGAGGCTTGATGGTTGAATCTAAAGTCAAAATTGAAGGTTGCTTTCCCTTCATTTGAAGCTTAAAAGACATCCTCCCCTACTCCAGTTATGTATAAGGAGGCTGCTGGTGTTGAAAATGACATCTTTGTGAAAAAGATGACTACAAAGAAGAAGGTGTTAGTACTGCCTATGGCACTTGAAGCCAAGTTCCAAGATCCTTCTCCTTGGAGGATGGTAGATACCCAGAGATCTTGCTGTTGACCTCTTGGGCTTCATCTTTTCCAGTGGCTCATCGGTCTGATTACTAAATAACTCATCACCTTTGAAGGGAAGGTCTTTTACCTTCCATTTGGTTTCAGGTAGGAAAGTAGAAGATCTCAGACAAGCATGTCTGGGTAGCACGATAGTGGATGCAATTGCTCACACATTACTGAATCTGACACATAAAAAGAAGCTCTAAGCATATGTTTAGTTACTGTCTGACCCTCCATTACCAAGGCATTGGCCAGCTTCCTTTGCTCTTTGGCAACCATGGACACCTTTTTCCCCATTAGTGATATTGATAACCTAACATCACTGCCTGGTATTTTCTGAGGAGGATACTTACCACAGACCTTCCTTTTATCCTCTTTAGGGGAAAGAAATAATTGTTGTCCCTTGTGGATCCAGCAGTGGATTCAACTGTGGATCTGTGTGGTGCACTTGCAGCACCACAGTAAAGGTTGGTGCAGAGTAGCAGGGCAATGTAGAGATGACTGCTGGCTCTGGAATGATCTTCAGATCCAATGCAATCTTCAGAACTGGGGGATGACTCTTAGGATCTGATGTTCTTGGATCCAGATCTGAGGAGTCTCCTGAATGTGATTTGGCTCTGCTAACAGGAGCTTTATCCAAAGGTTTTTCATGCAGTTTGGCTCTGATTTCAAAGGTCGGCACCAAGGGAGTCTCTGAGCACTTTGGGGTTGAATCTGATAACCTGGGAACTGACTGCCCTGAGGTGTTGAATCCTGATGTTGGGGCAGATATGGGAATCTTTTGTATAGCTCTCTTCATCCTAGCCCTCGAGGTGTCAAGAGCAGACACTCACTAGTCTTTTCACCTTAGACAAAGACCCCTTAAATGGAGTCAGATCTGGGAGCTGTTGCAGACAGAACTTCTTGCAGTAATAAGGCTTGCAGCCTGTTCTGGGTGCTCCTTATGCACCTTTCGGATAAACATGCTGCAGATAGAACACCTGGAATTAGAGTACTTGTGGCACCTTAGAGACTAACCAATTTATTTGAGCATGAGCTTTCGTGAGCTACAGCTCACTTCATCGGATGCATACCGTGGAAACTGCAGCAGACTTTATATATACACAGAGAATATGAAACAATACCTCCTCCCACCCCACTGTCCTGCTGGTAATAGCTTATCTAAAGTGATCATCAGGTGGGCCATTTCCAGCACAAATCCAGGTTTTCTCACCCTCCACCCCCCCACACAAATTCACTCTCCTGCTGGTGATAGCCCATCCAAAGTGACAACTCTTTACACAATGTGCATGATAATCAAGTTGGGCTATTTCCTGCACAAATCCAGGTTTTCTCACATCCCCCCCACCCCCATACACACACAAACTCACTCTCCTGCTGGTAATAGCTCATCCAAACTGACCACTCTCCAAGTTTGGACTCCAACTTGGAGAGTGGTCAGTTTGGATAAGCTATTACCAGCAGGAGAGTGAGTTTGTGTGTGTATGGGGGTGGGTCTCACATCGCAAATCCCTTGAGTGGTAATACCCCTGGGACACTCAAGGAACAATTTGTTACAAGAGAACTATTCTCCAGTTAGCTGCTCTATAATTATCTCTCACTATCATCACCTTAGGCCCCTCTCCTGTGAAGACTTTTGCTCATAAGTAACTTTACACATGGAAGTAGCTCCCATTGAACTCAATGGGCCTACTCCAATGAGTCAAGTTAAGCATATGGACGACATATTTGCAAGATTGAGGCCTGTTTAATCAAAGGAACTGTAGGATCAGATTTTTTGTCAGCATCTCCAGAAAAGGTAGGTTAGACTAAGCAGTAGCCAGCAATATTTTGTTAGAGGAAGGGCTAGCTCACAGCATGAGTAATGGGCTGTTCTACTCTGAAAAGTGACTGTAAAAATGGTACCTTCTTACTCAACAGATCTCTTTCCTGGGTGTATTCAAAGACCCATCTGCCTGCTTGAGTGGCCAAAATAAGTTTTCATTGTTTTACACTCCTCTTGGCCCTGAAGAGCCAAGAAAGATGAGAGACAGAGCGCACTGGATTCTGTTCCCGCTTGTCCATCATCAGTTGCATTAGTCACTAAATGCCAGTCAGTTACCCTTGTGCACAGTTGACACTGAAAGGTTGTAGGACCTTCATTTATTGATGTGTGAAATGGGAGTGAGCCCAACTTCACTCTCCAACCCCAGGCTGAGGTTTCAGGGCTGGCACCTGGGAAGACACAGCTTTTGCTCAGAATAGGGTTTCCACATGGCTGTTTTTTAATCAGCCTGGCCAGTTTTTGCCAGTGGGAAGATTTAATGTGCCAGGGTTTGTTTTTTCACTTGGGATTTTTCAACTGCTAAAAGTCTGGAGGAAAGATTGTTGCAGTTGCTTAGTTGACAGATCAGAGAAATGCTTTCAGGACCTGTAAGTGTCTCCAAGCACACATTCCTGGATTTGTGATGAGGAAGAAAAACAGGTAAAGTGAGAGACTGTGAATTTGAGCAAGAGGCTGCAGCTAGTAGTCAGTAAACGTTTACACAACTGCACTGGGGCTCAGCGTGTGCTCTAGAAGTTACACAAAAGGACAAGTGTGCATTCTAACCGGTGTGGTTATTCATTTAAATCTTAACTGTATCCATTTCTGCCTAATTTATAGTAAACCAAACCAGGCTGCCAACATATTTCCAAATATGAAAATAATCCATGTTTTCTAATTTGTGAATTAGGGTATTTACTTTTCATTCCCAAATGAATGTAGTCGGTTATCTACATTTCATTTAAGAAGCATTAATAGGAGCAATTCAGGTTAATTCCATATTTCACATCATATCCAATGTACTACAGTACATTAAAATCCTTTACCAGATAGATTTTGTGCATGTGGAAGCTGTGTGTACTGATCCCATCATGTGGGTCATGTGACACAGGTCAGGAAATCTAGACCAGTGCTTACTGGCACTTGTGTGTGTCACACACTGAGGTTAACACAAGAAGGACATAGGTTCCCTCCCTCAACCTGGCTTGGGAACTCCATATTGTCCCACAGCTCTTCCTCCTCCCAAAGTGGTGCAGCAAGAGCTCCTCCTGCTCCTATTTTAATTATGGGTCACAGCTTTATTACAAGCTTCAGTTACTGATTTCCAAGCAGGAGAAACATGCAGGATACAGGTTGTGAACCAGACAAGGCAGCCTGTAACCACAAACTTCATTTAGAGACATGCAATCACAGAGGAGTCCTTTGGAGGCTGATTTATGGGTCAGTTAGTTTACAAAGTAGTTGCCTGATCTTGAGAGATGAGATTCTAATGAAGAGATCCCACCTCTCAAGCCAAAACCCTTAGCTAGCTCAGGTCCTCAGGATATCTTAGAAAATAGCTTCTTTCTGGCTGTTTTTTCCTCTTCTACTATCATGTGTAAACGTGAGTTAATCCAAACCAGACTGTCAATTTGAGTTGTGAACATTTAAGGGTGGGATTTTCCAAAGTGCCCAAGTGATTTAAAAACATAAGCCCCTTGGGGTTTTTATTTTAATAGGACTTGTGCTCCCAAGTTACTTGGGCCCAAACTAGTAATTCAATACACGTGGTTCATGGTACAGGTCCAAATACCAGCTCATGAGGGACATTGATTATGATCAAGTTGACACAGAGACAGTGAAATTCCTAAATTCAAGGTTGCTGTTAGTTAAATCTAGTGTTAAATTTTATTTAGGTATTTTCAGTTTGATTAAAAGAAGGACATTAAAAAAAAGTGAAACTAAAATGTTTATTACATGTTAATTTTACCATAATCAGTGCTGGGGGAAAAGGCATCTGTCCATTTATTGTCTAACCAGACATATGAATAATGATATTTGTCCTGAAATTCCTATCGTTCTTTGAAACATGCTGTATGTTTGAAAGACCCTTCTCATATGG
The DNA here is from genome assembly GCF_965140295.1 of Lepidochelys olivacea. Classification (NCBI taxonomy): domain Eukaryota; kingdom Metazoa; phylum Chordata; order Testudines; family Cheloniidae; genus Lepidochelys; species Lepidochelys olivacea. Next base: position 148,438,354 of record NC_140413.1, on the reverse strand, counting down.
CCCTGTATTATAAACATGTGCTGCACATCAATACACTTAGGTTTAATGAGAACAATGTAAACATCTTAAAAGTTTGAAAAATGGTGTGCAAAGGAATGCATCCTAGAGAAGGATTTTTAATTCTGACATTTTCAAAATCTCCTGTTTGAGATTTAGCAATGAACATAAACTCAGTTCTTTCCAGATAAAAGAACATTATGAGCACCTGAATAAGGAGCTTTATCAAATAAACTTGGGTACTCAGATGCCATCCTCATCACCTTTGCCATGTATAGACACAATGAGCTGATGTGATGCTTTCAAAGAAGAGAAAATCCATCTTCATTGGTTTGTAGAACTGTAGGACTGGGTGTAGAGACAGTTTCCACCTTAGGGCATATAGCTACAAAAAAAATCATAGACCAGAAGACTGAGTCACATAACACACTGTTGTGCTTTGTCTAAGCAATGTTCACCAGGTGACTTACTCGTGAGAAAATAAATAGTGCATTTTGACTCTAACATCCTATTAAATAAGATAACAGGAAGGTCTGCTGGATTCATAAGGTTTAAACATGAGGTACAGGAATATTCATTCCCATGGCCAAAGGGTGGTCTACCGAATTCCACATCTTGCTGTGTTCTAATGGCCATCTTAATTGTCCTCCATCTTTCAGGGCAAGCGATCAGCTATCCTGTAACCAAAAAACAAGCACTCTTTACACCTCAGAGTTCCACTCAGAGTTTACTGACCAACTGTGCTAGGATATAATCTTTTTTTACTGCTCCTTGCAGTAACTGGCCATGTTCTGCTTTCACATACACTAGTGTCCATCAGGTCCAAATTCTATTGAACCCAATGATATACTCTGTTTTACACTGGCACAACAGGACAGAATATGATCTGATTATTCTCAGATTATTCTACTTATTTAATATCTCAGAAGGAAAATAATCCACAAAAGTAGAACATCTGACTTCTAAGAGCGCACTTGGCCAAAGCACAAAAAAATCATCCCCAGTGTTAGAGTAAAAAATAATACACACAACAAAGTTTGGGTTTATAGAAAATAGATGCTTATATATTTTGATAGTTTAGTGTTTAACGAGTGAAATCTTATTAAGTGATAGCAAAAAAGTAAGCAAAAAACCAGCATTTAAAAATGCACATAAAACAGTTTTATACACTCCTTGAGTAGTAGCAGATTTTAAACAGACATGCTCATGCTTTATTACCCACCTCAGGTTCTTGTCTTTCTTGGAGTGTTTCTATTCCATTCTCATCCAGCATATGTTCTGTGGTCTCTACCTCAATATCCAAATGGACCTGTAGGTTGGGTTTTTCATTCTCCCATTTTGCAAAGCCTTTGTTCTTTCCAGCTTTGCTATGGAACTTGGACTTCATTTTGGGGAAGGTATGGGAACCTGACTCACTCCAGCCAGGTTCATGCCACAACGGTTCCGTCTGTGTTGCTTGGCTGGTGGTAGCCCGCTGGAGACGGACTGAAATCTTTCGAGAAGAGCCAGTCACTAGGGTGATTGCTCTGCCATCTAGGTCCTGATGCCCTGTAGCAACACTGGGGAATTCAAATACTTCATCTTGTACTACAGGAGAGAGATTGCAATAATTTATTTTCAATATACAACTTCAAGATCACTAAACGCTTCCAAGATCTTTTAGCAGGGATCTCCTAAGCCAAGTTCCAACTCTTACTAATTCATTTAACATTTAGGATTTGATTCTTCCACACTTACTTAGACAGAGTAGCACCTTACTCCCTTGGGTAGCCCCACTGATTTTTTAGCAGGACTCTTCTTGGCGTAAGTTGCTACTCAATGTGAGTAAGGGTGGCATGATCAAGGCATTATATAGCGCAATGGGTTTGCATGGGGCTTTATAAAATGGTGGTTTTTTTTAAAGAAGGGAAAATTAGGGTTGGGGAGAGGGGAGGAGAAAGGGTCACTTTGCAGCAGTAAGCCACGAAGGAGTTCTATCAGACTCAGCCAAAATTCTTCTTGGGGTGGAATGGCAGCTCTACCGTGATTTGGAAACACACCTCTGGGCCCCAGAGCAGCTCCAATAAGGAGGTGGTACGGATAGGGCTCCCAGACCCTATTTGCAATGTCCATACTCCATTTTGGGATTGCCACTGGCTTTGCAACATGCAAATGGGGAAAGAGGGTGCAAGGGGAAGTAAAGGATTGGGTAAGGCTGGAGTAGTGTCACTACCTTCCCCAACTACTGACAGCAGAGCCGGCCTGCTACCAGGTGGAGTGAATTTTACTGAATTATTACTTACATGTTAGGGTGTCTAGAGCTTGCAATAGGTATATTTTTATTATTTAAATTTTTAAAAAGTATAATACAAGCTGCAACCTTTCAAATGGCAACAGAGCTGTTGCTCCAGCATTCGCTCCTTCAAAGGCCCCAGAAGCACTGCTGTTAGGAGTCCTGTCTGTGAGGACTGTAATTATGTCCTTGAAGGATACAACAGGTCTTAATGTAGCTGGGAACTACAGTAGGATGGGCTGATGAATTATGGGAATACTTTTAGGCACCCAAAAGTCTGCTCTATGTGCAGATATAATGATTAAATTAGAGCTAACGCAGTTTGGATGTTGGGTGCTGTCAAAAAGAATTCAAAATGAGTGTAAATTAGTAATAAAGGCTGCTTTTACCTGGTGGCAGAGATGGACTGTTAGGCAGAGAACCATGATTACTGCCCACGGAGGTACCTCTGGTAAACTTCCTGCATGCCAGCACAAGCAGGTCTCTACACTGCTTATGGCAGTTGGCACCACAATCTGTTAAAAAAAAATATTGCCAAACCATTGAGAGTTAGGGATTACCAGACACTACAACTAAAGGCCATGAACAAACATACACATGCAAAAGTTCTGATCAAAAAGATTTGGAGAAAACAAAAAGCAAGGGAAATGTGTGGGTTACCAAATGGTTAGTTTCCAGGACAATTAGCCGTTAGCACGAATAAGTCAGTCAAGGTGGGGTTTTTTGTTTTTTGTTTTTAAACGGCACCAGACAGTGCACTGAGGCTAAAGGCAGATCTGAGCACCATCTTCAAAGAATCTGTTCCACTGAACCAACCTCAAAAATGGTGGATAAGTTGGGTCTTTTGTTTGGTGTGGCAAACACTGGGTGTTTCAAGGAGCTTCTGTTTATGTTTAGGGCTTCTGAATATTGGGTTTAAATGATATGCACTGATAAAATACCCCCCAATTAAAAAAATCAGCATTTATCCAATGAACACTTGAAAAACCATCAGATATGGTTACTTGTATGTAAGGATTTGTCTCCATGTATCAGTCATGTGGACTATGGTAGTGTGATTTCTGAAGCGCACTAACATGTTGTGTATTCATTGTTCTGCGCAGACCCTGCTTGTGTGCAATAAGTTCCCTAATAGATTTTAGCTTAGTCCTGTTTCAAACATCACCATGTTCACGTTTGCTAGGAAACATTACAAAGAGATTATTCATTACAATATATACTACTGTAATGAGTAACGTACATAATATACATTACTCATTGCAATATATACAAAGAGAAGGCCCTGAAAATCCCTGATTTTTGGACAGCTACATAAAACTCAAATATTGCTACAAATAAACTCCCCCAAAATTAAACAAACCCCGAAAAACAGAAGACCTGTTTATATTCTAAATCTGCACGTTTTGGACACATTGTTACTTTCATAGTCTGAGCCTTTGGCAGCGCAGCTGAGAAAGAAGCCAGTTAAAGGACTGGCATTTTTAAAGGAGCCTATAGAAGATCAATGCCCAAATCCCATTGACTTTCCCTCACTCTCTTAGGCTTCTTTGAAAATACATCTTATTTATGTCTCTCTTATAACTAACTCTTTATGCATCGCTGTTAAAGTACAGTTCTGCTCCGATAAGTGACTCTAAAAAGGACATTGACTGGATCCATGCTTATTCCTTTGCTGCAGCTTCCAAATCTAATATGCTCACTTTACTTGTACAAAAGTAAACTTACCTTCCTTACTTGGAGTTTTATCTTCTCTGAAGGTAAAAACAAATAAAACTGAATATAGGATCCTGCTTGGAGATGGTTAATCTCTCCCAATGTCTATTAATCAGAACATAGAGTTATCTTCTTGGCTGTGGCACTTGGTTGGGGAACTGGGGGAGGGATGTAAGTTGTCATCTGAATAGGCAATTCCCCTTGATGGCACAAGGTCAGTAAGCTTAAAAATTGAAAAAGGAGACTGGCTTGGAAGATGAGGAGGAAGAACCCATTTGTAATGGTTCATGGAGCAGCAGGTGCTCACAAGGACAGGTGGTTCTTGAAATTGCTGCCCTGCAAACTCAACTGGGACCTGAAAGTCAAGCTGAACTCTCTCCCGGTCATTCATCATTACCTGTCACCTGGGCTCTGCAGAGAAGCACATTTCAATTTCATGTTAATAAACAAAACAACAATAAACACCACCTGGCTCTTATGCAGCACTTATCAGTGGGTCTCAAAGCACTTTACAAAGGAGGTCAGAATCATTATCCCCATTTTACAGTTGGGGCAATGAGTCACAAAGATGTGAAATGTCTAGCCCATGGTCACCCAGATGTCCGGAGTCCCACTCCAGTGCTCTAATCACCAGACCATACCGCCTTAACTACATCTCAGTTGAGCCACTGTATAGGTGATGACGTGTGAACAGGAGAGAGTTCAGCTTGACTTTCAGATCCCAAATTGAGTTTTCAGGGCAGGAATTATAAGCCCTGCCTACCCATCTTTTTATTAATAAAGATTTGTATTGCTGCTTGCCCTTGTGCTGTGGCACATGGGAACAGAAGGCAGTAAAGATCCAGTCCCTGGCATGACCAAACAGTGGCTAGCCACAGTTGCTGCCATGGGGCTCCTGGTAACAAATGGACTGTGCCATGGATGCCTCCCCCAGGCGCAACTGAGCAATAGTGGGCAGGGAGAGATGGCGAATGGACAGAGCCATGGCCCCCTCAAATACAGGCCAACAGGAATGGGAGTATGCTTCACCTTGAAAACAAAAGTCCTAAGTTACTTGTCCCTGGGAAGTCTGGGGAGGCAAAGAGAAGGAGCCTGCATGCATCTAAGCACCAAAGTGAGCCCTGGAAAACACCAAAGTGCAAGAATCATGGAATCCACAATGCTGTTTTCCATGTCTTTTACTGGAGTAGACCTGTACTTCATGAAAAATACATGCTGATTCAACAATTAGCGACAAAGTTTCCAGAAAGTATTCAAATGGCAGGACTACAAGAGTTGCAGGTTGTGTGGTTTTTTTAAATGAAATTTTTATTGGAGGGAGAAGAAACCTGGAAATGAGATCTCAATCTATCAGGTATTCTAGGAATTAAAAAGTTGACTATCTGTATTGCAAGTAGCTCATTCTTGCTATTGCATTTTGAGGCTAGTAGACTTATCTGACAGACAGATAGGAGGAAGACAGGAGCATTGCCAGCCCACATGGATCTCCGGAGCTTCAGGGCCAAATCAAAATGCTAAAACACTTCAGGATTTCTCTCTACTTCACATGGAGTGAGTTAGTTTTACCAAAATAAATTCTAATCACTAGCACTAAGCTACATCCTTGTGAAACCAGAGATCACACTGGATTTCTGGCTTGTAGTGTATGAGCATGCAGCTAGTGTTTTATAACAGTAAAACTTCACAGTTTACTGAGAATTTTGTTGCAAATGACACATCAAAATTTGGATGAACAGAATGTTTTTGCCAAAAATAGGAGTCTGACTTATTTGTGCTAAACATCATAATACCTATGTCTTGAAAACAACATCCATGCATTATGTATTTACCTTTACATTTGTATCCTTGTTTGATTATACCCCAGAGCTGTAATGAAAGACAAAAGAACATTAAGGAATCAGAAAAGAAAGCTGGAAGGAAAACAAGGTCATAAATGAAGGAAGTACCCATAGCTACAAAAGCACAAACAGGATATAACTGCTCTCAACACCCTTCCTGTTAGATAGAACTCCCCCTCCAGTTGTGATAAACTTAGACTGGCTTCCACCCTCACTTCTCTTACCTACTATAGAGCTAGCATAGGAGAGGAGACACAGAACATGCCTGCTTCCAGAAATGGGTGAAAAATTGCCATCTTGTCAGTTTACGTAAATGAATCAGCGTAAAGTATAACACTGCTTGGAGTGCTTAATGTAATCTAGCTATGCAATGCTAATATAGCCATTCTCTGGCTACTTGGATGGCATGTGGCATGCAGGTATGTCAGGACAAAATTAACACAGATTAAAAATTCAGCTCTCATTTACTATAGCAGTCACCAACGCATCCACTGTAAAAGACAGTTCTGGCCATCTTATTTTTTCCCCAAAATGGCTGAAGTCAAATGTCAAATGTCAAAACTGGCTTGAAAATAGGCTCTGGGGGTCAGCCCTGCAACCCTCCCTCCCATGATTAGTCCTTGCTCACCCCAGAAGTCCCCCAGAAGTACATGAGACGGCTTGCACAAGCAGAAGGTGTAGTATTAGGCTCTTAAAAAGCAATATGTGCATTGCTAAATTTGAACAAAGTTAGCTTGAATGTAAGATGTAAAAATCTAGATAAATTCATGGAGGATAGGTCCATCAATGGCTATTAGCCAGGATGGGCAGCGATGCAGAACCACGCTCTGAAATGTCCCAAGTCTCTGTTTGCCAGAAAGACAGAGAATGGATCACTAGAGGGGACAGCAGCAGAAATAAGGATGGGTGGTGAATTTAGTCTATAATTTATACCCACTGCTATATTGCTAAAGTTCTCCTTTCCCTTTGTTTTCTCTTAATACTTACACACTAAAATTAAACTTGGTTTACGTGGCCAGATAATGAGAATGGTACGCATTTGTATTAGTTTGGAAAGTGACACCAGAACTGACACTATTAGCTATTTTACATGGCTTTGCCAGCCCTTTTTGCTGATAGCTATTTATGATTCTTCATACCAGGAAATAGTTTTTGATAATTATTTGCTTCCATTAATCTTTGGACCAGTAACACTGAATATCGTTTTGCTTTAAATTATCCCACCCATCCAACATAGTACCTTCTTTAGCCTCTAATTTGACATCACTATGACGGTTACACAATGGAGATTAAATTATAGATTCTACTCCAGCAAGTTTGAACATGTTGGACACAGATTTTCTGGGAGCTAACTTGAGGTAGCTCTAAGCTAAGCGGAAATGTCTGAACAGTCCCCATTGCATTAATACAACACTGGACACAACTTTGACCTGTAATAGCCACATCAGTTCAGCCTTGTCAAATGCCAAGAGATTTTAGCTTGACATTTAATGTTCACATGTGTTTAATAATAGATATTTTATTGGCTAGCATTGACCTTTAATTGTCATTTCAATTCAGCCTTGTACACTCTCTGTGCACATTATTTTGACTTTGAATCACCACATCAGTTCAAAACAATGCACTATCCCTGAATGAACAGAACTGAAATGCAGGAGTAATGCATGAAGAGCTTTTAAGTTCAATTTCTTTTGCTCTCATTACATACTCTGGGACAACTTCACCTCTGACACAATGTCATTGGATTCAGTGAATTTGCATCAGGGATATCTTTGACCCTCTCTCTTTACTCAAAATACCACCTTTTCTCTTCAGTTGGATTTAACAGAAATCAGAAAAATACAGCTGTACTGAATTATTCCAGAACAGGACAAATAGTAAAAAGCTTAGTTCTCTGGAGAACAAGGATGGGCTTGTGGATAGGACACTGGAGATCTGGGTTTAATTTCCGCTCTGCCACAGACACACTGTTTGACTGCAATTGAAATCTCAGCTCATCTCAGGAGCAGGCCCCAAAAAACTACTCCTAAAATGACATCAATGGAAAAGGCAAGAAAGCAGATCAGAGAACTTGGGGACCATCTCAAGGTGATAAAGTTTTCTTCTGGTTTGCTTTGTGGAATAGCTTATTGTCTCATTGTAGGAGATTAATTAATAGATCTTAACATTCATAGAGTTTAAGCCCAGGAGGGACCATTAGTTCATCTAGTCAGACCGCCGGTATATTGTAGGCCATGGAATTTCATCCAGTTACTCCTCCACTGAACCCAATAACTTTTGACTAAAGCATATCTTCCATATTAGAAGGGTGCATTATATGCAAAACAGCTTTCAGTGGTTTTCAGATCTTTAATAGCCTGTAAGATAAATGTATTGCCTCTTTCTAACCATGAGGTTTTTAAATTAAAACAAAGCTGTAAGCCCTCCATAGTTTACTTGTCAATATACCGAGATCCATTAACAAATCATCTGCTTTCTTCACAACGAAATAAAACAAAAAGTTTTTGAACAGGCAATAGATCTCTTAACATGAAATGCTTTCATTCATAGATGTCTAACATATGGCCCCTGGGCCAGATCCATCTTGATTGATGTATTTATGTGACCCACAGATTTTGCAGCATCACATTTCCATTTAAAAAAGTACCAAGTTTTTAGCCCTCATGTTTGTGAAGAAAATCTTCCAAATGTGAATCAAATGTAACCAATGCAGTGATGTCTTCCTGCAACTGCAGATAGCCTGAAAAGGACAGATCTAATAAGTGTGACCTCCTCTACTCTCATGAGGCCACTTCAACATTAAGTATTCCACTGCTGATCATTTTAGCAGTTAGAATGGGAAAAGGTGCGAGTGAAGACCATGGGGAGGTGGGAATTGTTGCAGGGAAGGAAATACAGAGGGAAGAACAGAGAAGACTCACAAAGATAGAGAAAGAAAGGAAGAGGCAAAAAGAAGGGAAACAACGAGCAGATATTATGTTGGTCCTAAAGGAGAGTGGATTTTTGCCACCGAGTGATATGGAAACCAATTATGTGTTGAAAAAACAATACCTCCTCAATGGAAGTTCAAATGGGAAAATGATAATCCAGCATAATATTTCAGATTGTACTTTACATTCATTTAAAAGTAACATTTAAATCCTAGGTTTCAGAGTAGCAGCCGTGTTAGTCTGTATCCGCAAAAAGAAAAAGAGTACTTGTGGCACCTTAGAGACTAACAAATTTATTTGAGCATAAGCTTTCGTGAGCTACAAGTCACTTCATCAGATGCAGTGGAAAATCCACTGCATGCATCCAATGAAGTGAGCTGTAGCTCACGAAAGCTTATGCTCAAATAAATTTGTTAGTCTCTAAGGTGCCACAAGTATTCCTTTTATTTAAAGCCTACTGATTCATTCTTTTATTATGACTTGTTTGAAGCAGAACTGGTGAAAGGTTTATTATTGGTTTTAAAAAAATATTTGGTTTGCTTGACTATTCAGGAAATGCTTCAGTAAAGAGTTAATTTGTTTAAAAGATGGTACTCTATCATTAATTGATGGCATTCTGTATGTTATGTTGGAGAAATCAAATCATTTTTCATATTTTATACATGTTGCTAAAAGTGCCATTGATTTATTGGATATTTTTTTAACATTCTTCTCAATCTGAGCAGAGTTATGGTGCCAAGAGCAATTTAATGAAAAAGTTCTGCCTCTTCTTCATCCACATCATCTACTCCACACACCCACTTTCTCTAGTTAATTTGGTTTAGCTCCCTGTGTAGATAAGCTCTCTGTGAGGATTCTCTCCCTCCATCCTCTAGGACCCTTATTTCCTTGGCCATCACCTCTCTTTCCCAAAGAGAAAGTCTTAAAATTCAAAATATCCAAAAGCCAAAGGAAGAAAATATCGACAGCACAGAGTAAACATTTTCAATGTCTCATTGTAATGAGATATTAGGACAGGATGAAGACACTATTCTTCCTTCTAGTGTTTGGGGCCCATTTCCTCTTTGTGGTGTTAGTTCATCATATCCTGAGTCTGACTAAGTCTATACGTGAAGCATGAGAGTGCTAAAAACATACTTACAAATCCTGCACAGTGCTCACAGAAAGTTGGTTTAAGATAGGTCATCTCATGAAAGTTATGAATAAAACCTGGTCCCATTTTACACTGTAGCTGCGATTTAGCCCTCAGAAAGTAGGCCATCATTTCTTCTTTGCTGATAAGACCATCCCTGTTCAAAGAATTTCAGGGTAATCTATTAATATGTCGCCACTTTGGACATTTTGGGATTCAACTGTTTAAAAACATATAGAATACACATGTACAGAACATAATATATAACAGAGATGGCAGAGAAACCAAGTCTCTACTCAGATGCTCTAAAGAGATAGTGTTGCCCCTTATTAAAGAGCTAAAACTAAATTCATTGCCTAGCAGGCATGGCTTTCTCTCCTGATGATAGATCAGCATTGTAGTGCTAAACTTTATGGTGCAGGAGCCCTTCAGAAGTGATTGCAAGTTGCTAATTCTCTCACCCATGAGATAGATTTGGGAGATTATCTTGTGTTATCACCATAACAATCAACCAACATTTTACCCGTTCATTTTATCTAACTGAAACTGTGCAACAGCAGTTACGAGACTTCACACCTTAGTAACAAACACACGTATCAAAAAAAGACATGCTTAACTCAGTATCTATATGCCAAACTGTAAACTAGGTAGCAAGGCACATCCAAAGCACCCATGTAGTTTGTCAAAAAGCCCACTGATGACATATGTAAGATACTGTTTTTACAACATTAATAGTTTGTACAAACTTCAAATAAGGGCAACAATCGTTGGTATGCTCCATTTATGTTTGGGCCACTCCATAAACCAATTTAACTGGCTGGCCAGACAAGGTTGGCAATAGTTTTCCATCAGCCCCTACTTATCCTGATAGCCCGCCCCCAACCCGTGGCTGGCATACATCCCATTCACAGCAACCTCCCAACCCCTCAGTCCCACAAGCCACAGCCCCCAACACCCCCGTACCCTCACCACCTCAGCACTCCCCACTCACTCCATAGCGCACCAGCAACTAGCCCACAGCCCCCCAAGAAACCCTTCCGGCCACTCATCAGTACTCACCAAGCACAGCATTTCACTCCTGTCCCAGGCTAGGGCAGCTCCTCCAGATCCCAGCCACCCCGTGGCTCCACTCTCTCCCAAGGCACAGGTCAAATTTGAGTGATGTGATCCAGCACATGGGATCATGGCAGCACTCAAGTTAGCCTGGGAGGTCGCGCCTCTGTCTTTATCGGGGGCAGCTAGGCCAAATTTGTGCAGCGTTGGGCTCCACCTGCCCTGTTGCAATGCCACTTAGGTTTGGCCCAGCTGCTCCTCTGTCCATGCTGGAGGGGCAGCCGTGCCGAATTTAAGTGGTGTTGCAACCCCATGCACCAGGAGATGTGCCAGAGTGCTGCTTCACCCTAGATCTCAGGTGCCAGGGCAATGCTACAGCTCTCCTCGTGATAATGTTGTATTCTCTATCTTTCATACTGGTTTTAAAGCATTCATATCATATGAATGTAAACCGATTTAGCAGTGCTTTTGTGATCAGCCAAATTAATATACTTATTATACTTACAAGGATACTGTCAAAACTTCTTAGGCCCAAAAAGCCTCCTACCCTTCTTCCAATGATTGCTGTTTCCCCTTAATAAATACTCGATGTTTCCCTCTTCCTCTGTGCCCCACGCAAAAAAAAAAAAAAAAAAAAAAAAAAGCCATCTCCCATTAATTTCCTTGAAGTATCACTCTAAAGCCCAGCAAGATAACTTCCATGTCCTCATTTCCCTACAATACCACACCAGTGCCCAGTGATTCAGGAAGGTTCTCTTATGTAACAAGTGTGTTGATCAGATACCAGACCTTCAGGACAGGCAAGGTGATTGTTCTGATGTAACTGTTCATGCAGCAATCACACGGTGTACCATGTATGTTCTTTAGACTGAGAGATATGACATCTATTTCACCAACTGAAAATATTTTAGAGCAGCTGTACAAAGCAGATGGCTTGTACAATTTTGATATGAAAAGAGTCAGGCCTTTAGTTGTAGTGGCCTAAACTAACCCAAACATAGAACACCCCCGGGGCTCTTAGCTTGTAGAATCACTGGGTTTCATGAGGTGCTCAACTGGGGCAAGTTAGAGCAACTCTGATGTCCTGGCCCTGATCTGCTCCCAAGAAGATCTGGAGAAAAGGCTACATCTTGGTTTCAGTCAACAGGTCCAGACTACTCTTACTAAGTAATAAGGATGGCAAATAAGCATGTAGCTGTGTACCTGGATGGGACCTGCCTTTTAGAATTTGGTTCTGATTGGCTGGACATCGTTAACTACGTGGAGGTTGTGTCTCTTTCCTTCCAAAATATAAAAGTGGCCTTTGTATTTGTGAAAAATTGACAGATGATAGTAATAAAAAGTGTTGAAAAGTTTTGAAATTTTGTACAATTGCTCCAGAGTTTACAGAAAATTCTCAAACCTCCCCCCAAAACAAAACAAAATCCTAGCAAATTTCATCGGAGGAAACAACAAATAAATAATCAAAAACCCCTTCCAGTTCATATTCTGGATCTTTTCACTCTTAGCTACATCTTTAAGAGGAAGCAACTGAAAAAGTGTACAAGGTACTGCACATGAAGGAAAATCATAATAAGATATTTGTTTGTAGGGTGCTCATTGCCTAGGATCTGCGTGTCTTGCATTCCATTAAAAAAATCCCCAGTCACATCTAATAAATGTTAATCACTCAAATGGAGGCCTTAGAGTCGTACACCAAGGTACAGATCCAGCAATGGCACATCTGACATGCTGATGTGCTTTAGGGTATGTCTACACTACGAAATTAGGTCGAATTTATAGAAGTCGGTTTTTTTGAAATCGGTTTTATATATTCGAGTGTGTGTGTCCCCACAGAAAATGCTCTAAGTGCATTAAGTGCATTAACTCGGCGGAGCGCTTCCACAGTACCGAGGCAAGCGTCGACTTCCGGAGCGTTGCACTGTGGGTAGCTATCCCACAGTTCCCGCAGTCTCTGCTGCCCATTGGAATTCTGGGTTGATATCCCAATGCCTGATGGGGCTAAAACATTGTCGCGGGTGGTTCTGGGTACATATCGTCAGGACCCCGTTCCCACCCTCCCTCCCCCCGTGAAAGCAAGGGCAGACAATCATTTCGCGCCTTTTTTGTCTGCTGCCAGCCAAAGATGTAAAGGATAGATGGAGTGGGTCAGAACAAGAAATAGACCAGATTTGTTTTGTACTCATTTTCCTCCTCCCCTGTCTAGATCACACTGCAGTCAGTCACAGAGAAGGCGCAGCGAGGTTAATCTAGCCATGTATCAATCAGAGGCCAGGCTAACCTCCTTGTTCCAATAACAACGATAACTTTGGTGCACCATTTCTTATTGGAACCCTCCGTGCAGTCCTGCCTGAAATACTCCTTGATGTACAGGCACACCCTTTGTTGATTTTAGCTCCCTGAAGCCAACCCTGTAAGCCGTGTCGTCAGTCGTCCCTCCCTCCGTCAGAGCAACGGCAGACAATCGTTCCGCGCCTTTTTTCTGTGCGGACGCCATACCAAGGCAAGCATGGAGGCCGCTGAGCTCATTTTGGCAATTAGGAGCACATCAACCACCACACGCATTATCCAGCAGTATATGCAGCACCAGAACATGGCAACGCGATACCGGGCGAGGAGGCGATATCAGCGCGGTCCCGTGAGTGATCAGGACATGGACACAGATTTCTCTGAAAGCATGGGCCCTGCCAATGCATGCATCATGGTGCTAATGGGGCAGGTTCATGCTGTGGAACGCCGATTCTGGGCTCGGGAAACAAGCACAGACTGGTGGGACCGCATAGTGTTGCAGGTCTGGGACGATTCCCAGTGGCTGCGAAACTTTCGCATGCGTAAGGGCACTTTCATGGAACTTTGTGACTTGCTTTCCCCTGCCCTGAAGCGCATGAATACCAGGATGAGAGCAGCCCTCACAGTTGAGAAGCGAGTGGCGATAGCCCTGTGGAAGCTTGCAACGCCAGACAGCTACCGGTCAGTTGGGAATCAATTTGGAGTGGGCAAATCTACTGTGGGGGCTGCTGTGATGCAAGTAGCTCACGCAATCAAAGATCTGCTGATATCAAGGGTAGTGACCCTGGGAAATGTGCAGGTCATAGTGGATGGCTTTGCTGCAATGGGATTCCCTAACTGTGGTGGGGCTATAGACGGAACCCATATCCCTATCTTGGCACCAGAGCACCAAGCCGGCGAGTACATAAACCGCAAGGGGTACTTTTCGATAGTGCTGCAAGCTCTGGTGGATCACAAGGGACGTTTCACCAACATCAACGTGGGATGGCCGGGAAAGGTGCATGACGCTCGCATCTTCAGGAACTCTGGTCTGTTTCAAAAGCTGCAGGAAGGGACTTTCTTCCCAGACCAGAAAATAACTGTTGGGGATGTTGAAATGCCTATATGTATCCATGGGGACCCAGCCTACCCCTTAATGCCATGGCTCATGAAGCCGTACACAGGCAGCCTGGACAGTGGTCAGGAGCTGTTCAACTACAGGCTGAGCAAGTGCAGAATGGTGGTAGAATGTGCATTTGGACGTTTAAAGGCGCGCTGGCGCAGTTTACTGACTCGCTTAGACCTCAGCGAAACCAATATTCCCACTGTTATTACTGCTTGCTGTGTGCTCCACAATATCTGTGAGAGTAAGGGGGAGACGTTTATGGCGGGGTGGGAGGTTGAGGCAAATCGCCTAGCTGCTGGTTACGCGCAGCCAGACACCAGGGCGGTTAGAAGAGCTCAGGAGGGCGCGGTACGCATCAGAGAAGCTTTGAAAACCAGTTTCATGACTGGCCAGGCTACAGTGTGAAAGTTCTGTTTGTTTCTCCTTGATGAAACCCCCCGCCCCTTGGTTCACTCTACTTCCCTGTAAGCTAACCACCCTCCCCTCCTCCCTTTAATCACCGCTTGCAGAGGCAATAAAGTCATTGCTGCTTCACAGTCATGCATTCGTTATTCATTCATCACACAAATAGGGAGATGACTACCAAGGTATCCCAGGAGGGGTGGTGGAGGAGGGAAGGAAAATGCCACACAGCACTTTAAGCACAGCACTTTAAAAGTTTACAACTTTAAAATTTATTGAATGACAGCCTTCTTTTTTTTGGGCAATCCTCTGTTGTGGAGTGGCTGGTTGGCTGGAGGCCCCCCCACCGCGTTCTTGGGCGTCTGGGTGTGGAGGCTATGGAACTTGGGGAGGAGGGCGGTTGGTTACAGAGGGGCAGCAGTGGCAGTCTGTGCTCCAGCTGCCTTTGCTGCAGCTCAACCATACACTGGAGCATTCTGGTTTGGTCCTGCAGCAGCCTCAGCATTGAATCCTGCCTCCTCTCATCACGCTGCCGCCACATTTGAGCTTCAGCCCTGTCTTCAGCCCGCCACTTACTCTCTTCAGCCCGCCACTTACTCTCTTCAGCCCGCCACCTCTCCTCCCGGTCATTTTGTGCTTTCCTGCACTCTGACATTATTTGCCTCCACGCATTCGTCTGTGCTCTGTCAGTGTGGGAGGACAGCATGAGCTCGGAGAACATTTCATCGCGAGTGCGTTTTTTTTTCTTTCTAAGCTTCACTAGCCTCTGGGAAGGAGAAGATCCTGTGATCATTGAAACACATGCAGCTGGTGGAGAAAAAAAAAGGGACAGCGGTATTTAAAAAGACACATTTTATAAAACAGTCGCTACACTCTTTCAGGGTAAACCTTGCTGTTAACATTACATACATAGCACATGTGCTTTCGTTACAAGGTCGCATTTTGCCTCCTCCCACCGCGTGACTACCCCCTCAACCTTCCCCCCTCCCTGTGGCTAACAGCGGGGAACATTTCTGTTCAGCCACAGGCAAACAGCCCAGCAGGAATGGGCTATACTGAGTGTCCCTGAAGAAAAGCACCCTATTTCAACCAGGAGACCATGAATTATATCTCACTCTCCTGAGGATAACACAGAGAGAGAAAGAACGGATTTTGGTTGAATGCCAGCAAACATACACTGCAATGCTTTGTTCTACAGTGATTCCCAAGTACGTGTTACTGGCCTGGAGTGGTAAAGTGTCCTACCATGAAGGACGAAATAAGGCTGCCCTCCCCAGAAACCTTTTGCAAAGGCTTTAGGACTACATCTAGGAGAACCGCAAATGCCAGGGCAAAGTAATCCTTTCACATGCTTGCTTTTAAACCATGTATAGCATTTTAAAAGGTACACTCACCAGAGGTCCCTTCTCCGCCTGCTGGGTCCAGGAGGCAGCCTTGGGTGGGTTCGGGGGGTACTGGCTCCAGGTCTAGGGTGAGAAACAGTTCCTGGCTGTCGGGAAAACCGGTTTCTCCGCTTGCTTGCTGTGAGCTATCTACAACCTCCTCCTCCTCCTCATCTTCTTCGTCCCCAAAACCTGCTTCCGTATTGCCTCCATCTCCATTGAAGGAGTAAAACAACACGGCTGGGGTAGTGGTGGCTGAACCCCCTAAAATGGCATGCAGCTCATCATAGAAGCGGCATGTTTGGGGCTCTGACCCAGAGCGGCTGTTCGCCTCTCTGGTTTTCTGGTAGGCTTGCCTCAGCTCCTTCAGTTTCACGCGGCACTGCTTCGGGTCCCTGTTATGGCCTCTGTCCTTCATGCCCTGGGAGATTTTCACAAAGGTTTTGGCATTTCGAAAACTGGAACAGAGTTCTGATAGCACGGATTCCTCTCCCCAAACAGCGATCAGATCCCGTACCTCCCGTTCGGTCCATGCTGGAGCTCTTTTGCGATTCTGGGACTCCATCATGGTCACCTGTGCTGATGAGCTCTGCATGGTCACCTGCAGCTTGCCACGCTGGCCAAACAGGAAATGAGATTCAAAAGTTTGCGGTTCTTTTCCTGTCTACCTGGCCAGTGCATCTGAGTTGAGAGTGCTGTCCAGAGCGGTCAGAATGGAGCACTCTGGGATAGCTCCCGGAGGCCAATACCATCGAATTGTGTCCACAGTACCCCAAATTCGAGCTGGGAACGTCGATTTAAGCGCTAATCCACTTGTCAGGGGTGGAGTAAGGAAATCGATTTTAAGAGCCCTTTAAGTCGAAATAAAGGGCTTCACTGTGTGGACGAGTGCAGGTTTAAATCGATTTAACGTTGCTAAATTCGACCTAAAGTCCTAGTGTAGACCGGGGCTTATACTATTGAGGTTTAAATCCACACCTCACCAAGATGTTAACATTTTCAGAGGCCTAATTAAACAGGAAAGCCTTACACCACATCACTCTGGTATTTTTAGTACCATTTTCTATTCTTCTTTTACACGTTCTAAATGGTTTAATTAGCTAATCAGAGTCACCTACTTGTGTAATCTGCCAAATCAAATTTAAATAATTATGATAACCACTCCCAATTGGCTAAGAATTGTGCACATTCTGTACTATTTGTTACCATCTCTCCTGCCCCTACCTGCCTGCTTCTTTGTTTTATCCATCTGATATATCACATCTTTTTGACTGTAAGCTCCTTGGGGCAGGAATTGTCTAAATGTGAGCACAATTGGACCCTGAACTGGAGGGCTCCTAGGAACTTCTGCAATATAAATGATAAATAATAATAATAAATAATAAAAAAATAACAAAAGGTAAAAGATTAATCATCATTTCTCTTCCAGTTTCTGAGTGAAAAGGCACATATATAAAAAGTTTGGAGGTCTGGGAGGCATTCTGTGTTCTTTAACTTAAAAATCCAGTGAAACAAAGAAAGAAATTAAAGAAAAATATAAACTTACTGGTCTTTGTCCAATACACAAAAGGAGTCCAGGAAAGGAAAGTTGGCAGCTATACTTTCAAAGTCTTCTTGAGAGATATAACCATCATGGTCATGATCATAGTTCCTAAAAACAGACTGAAAGACGAAGAAAGTACTGTCTGTCTCATTGACAACACAATGGCAAAATAAAATCCAATCAATGCACATTTATGACTCCAAACCAGTTTTGGAGTTACATGAGTTAAATGTCCATCCCTATTAACCAGACACTGCTGAACTGGTTCATTTAATCCAATGCATGCTATTAGTACCTGGTACTTTCATGTTCAGATCTGTTAGACTATAGGGAAAAGGCCAGTTCTTCAAAGAAAACTTGCCCTCGATAGTAACCTAATGTACATACTGCTGAGTTCCCACCACACATACAATAATCCTACTCACTTTTATTCACACATGCTGTCAAATCATCCCCCTTGCACCACCCTTTTCATCCTGCCTGATGTACTTGGTAAAAACACCACACACCTATAAGACACTTCCTTTTCAGTATTACAAATTTTCTTGATTACGTTTTATAAGTTTATGACCAGAGCTGTTCCTCTTCTCTCCAATATAATACTTCATAAATCTACTTTATTTACAAATACCCTGACATCCAGAACCCCTACACTCAAACACACACACTCAATCTATGACATACCGCCTAATGGAAACACAGATAGTGTCCCAAATTCACAAGGTTGCATAAGGTAGTGTAAGCAAGGCCCTCCCGTGCCACACTAATTTAATTTCTTTGTAGCTATTTGCATTTGCATAAGGAACTCTAAGTCACATGCCATAAAACTGGGAGAAAAGTATATGTCAAAGTCAAAATAGTTTTATGGAAAAATAGATCTTGTCAAACCACCTGATTTCATTTTTTGATGCAGTTACAGATGTGGTTGGTAACGCTAACTATGTAGATTTATGTATACTTAGATTTTTGAAAGGCATTTGATTTACTACTGCATGATATTCTCATTACAATGTTATCACTACACAGTTCAACAGAGCACACACTAAATGGATTAGGAACTAGATAACTGACAGATTAAAAAAATTAGCTGTCAATGGGAAATGATCAAATGGGGTGTTTTCAGGTGGGCTTCCACCAGACTGATGCTATTCAACATTGTAATCAATAATCTGGAAGTAAATATAAGATCACTACTGATAAAATTTGCAGATGATACAAAATTGGAGGAATGTTAAATAGGGATGAGGGCAGTACAGTCATACAGAGCAATCTGGATTGCTTGGCAAGGTGGTCCCTTTCCAACAAAGTGTGTTTTAATACAGTCAAATGCAAGGTCACATGTCTAGGAACAAGGAATGGGAAACTGTATGCTGGAAAGCAGTGACTCTGAAAAGGATTTAGAGATCATAGCGGACAAGCAACTCAAGACGAACTCCCAGTATGATGATTGGCTAAAAGGGCAAATGCAATCCTTAGGGGGTATAAGCAAGGAAATAATGGATTTTTTCCCTCTCTATATTACCTTGGTGAGACCAAGGCTTAGAACACTGCACATTTGGTTTTGATATTCACACTGTAAAGAGGGTGTGGAAAAAGTGGAGAGAGTGCAGAAAGGAGTCACAAAAATGATTTGACAGTTGGAGAAATGACTTGAGTGACAGACTTTAAGAGCTTAATATGTAGATTATCAAAAAAAGAAAAGAGGTGATTTGATTACAGTGTATAAATACCTTTACAGGGAGAAAATCCCAGGTAATAAAGGGCTCTTTGATTTAGTGTAAAGGGTCATGACAAGAACCAATGGCTGGAAACTAAGGCCAAATTCAAATTAGAAATAAGGCACATGTTTTTAACAATGAGGGTGAATACTCATGGAGCTAACTACGAAGGGAAGTGGGCGATTCTCCATCTCTTGACGTCTTCAAATCAAGACTGACTAAAGTGTATCTTCCAGAAAGCCATCCAGACACTAATGCAAGTAATTGGGCTCATTAGAATGGTAAAAACTGACTGAAATTCAATAGCTTCTGTTGTACAGGTGGACAGACCAGCTGATCTGATGGTGTCTTCTGGCTTTAAAAAATCCCAAAACAAACTAGCACTCTCTGGAAAGTAGAAACCTCCTACTTTCCATAGAGTGCTAGTTTGTTTTGGGATTTTTTAACTTTAATGTAGGTCTTCTGGCTCCTCGGTATGCAAATTAGCCCATTAAGAGTCCATTACACTTCAGTGGAGCAAATGTAAGTAGTTCTAAATTAGCAAAAAAAAAGATTTGTTCCACCTTACATATCCCTTCCAAATTTGGTCTGTTAGCTCCAGAGCACAATTCTCAACCTAATTATGCCCACATGTCTGACATCAGCCTCTAAAATGGGAGACAGAGACTGACTATGCTACCTTCAGCATGCACAATATGCTCCAGACACTCAACACCAGTCTAAATTTAAATCCGAGATGGGCCACAGATTGCCTTGTAGTTTTTATTTTGCAAATCCCAAAAAAACAAAAACCCCAGGACTGTTCAGATCCAGCTCCCATTTTATTTGAACCACCAAGGTCTAGTTATAGCTCATCTCTAGGATTAATGCAGCCTAGATCTTTGCACTCAAAGGCCCTGCTCCTGTTCCCATTTAAATAAATGGCAAAACTCCTATTGACTTCAATGGGAGCAAGAGCAGGTCCTAACTGTGCCGCAGTCGCAATTAGCACAGGCTTATGGTGCTTTTATATCATAGGATCATATGAGCTAATCTTAACCAATGATTAATCTCAACCAAGTCGTAACAACAACAACAACAACAAAACCTATTGACCATGTGGCCCAGAACAGAATGGAGTTGAGGTTTATAGTAGAAAATTGTTGTCCTGATGTTTGGAAATATTGCTGATGGCACCAATAGAATGCTCAGGCTACCAAATGCTGCTAAACTAGGCATGGCTTCTCTCTGAAGATGGCTCATTGAGGGGAAGGGAATTTAGACTAAGTTTGTCAGATCCTGAACAATAAAATAAAATAAAAATCATTTCTGCCCTTTTGGTTCTGAAGTACAAATTTGACTTGCCTGATTTTTAAGCTGTCAAAAAGTTGCATTAACACACTGGTGCCAAGAATCGTGAGGTTTGCCAGCAAGTCAGGGCAAACATAAGTTACTGTAGCACTTACAGATAAGATTTCAGAAAGGGTTGCAGTTGCATTGGTGCCTGCCAAAATCCATTTGCACCTCATTTTACAAATAGAGCCCATAAAAAGGGAAGCCTGACTTCAAACTTCTGAAAGTTTATGCTTTGGCATACGGATACTGGGTTGCTGACCTGATCTTTGATTTTCAGAGTAAAGTTAAAGTCTGACAGTACAAGCAAGAAGATCACAAGTTACTATAAAATAGAAATTCATCTTGCGCTTGGAAATCTTAGGAAAGGCAAAGTTGCTGTCCCCTTTGAGTAATATAATCTCTCAAATACTTACATCCACTAGCTTTCTTATGTGCTTGTTAATGATGGTTGGGTCAGGTTTTGGTAGCACTCCAGATGCCCACTCCAGTGGCACTACTGGCTTGTTAGGGGTCGTTGGGGAGGTAGGTTGCTGACAGAAATTAGAAAACAGTATTTTTCAAATTTTAATGATAAAACAAAGTTCATTGCTAAAGTAACACTGCAGTCCAGAATGACAAATTATCGGATCAGCGAGGCTGTGAAAAACCTGTTTGGTAAGATGTCAAGTAAGGGCTCAAGGAAGAGGGGAGTTCCTTACCTCACACAGCTCCAGTTCTCAGACTGTATTGCCCCCATGCTGTTGGAGTCCTACACCTAAGCATGCAGCCACCAAACCTCCAGGAGCAGTGACAATTGAGGGTGCATGCATGAATAGCCTTTCCCTGCTAACTCTCTCTGGTTTCTTTCTACCGCTAGGTGCTTCAACAGTTACCAGGCTCCAAAATAGAGGGGCGGAGGGAAGGTCAGTGTGGCACTGTAGAGACAAGACAATCAGAGAACAGGAGTTACACAAGGTAAGTAACTTCCTTTTCTCTTTACTGAGGTTGCCTCCACAGAATCACACCACTAGCAGACAACTGGCATTGTCCTCTCTGAGGAGGTGGGACAAGGAGCACTGCTTGTTCAACAGTGATGAAAGCAGCGCCCTCCTGCAATTAACATTTATGCTTCGTGTTGTGTCAAGCGAATAGTGGTTTATGAAAGCATTGACAGAGTTCCACATAGGAGCCCTACTGACTTCTGATAAAGGCATGTTACAACTGCCTGGTTGGGAAGCTGCTAATCCTAGTGGAACAAGTCATAAATCTTTCTGGCACAGGGACTTTAGGGAGGTCATAAAAGGACTGTGGACTCAGCCTAATCCATTTAGACAGCCTTTGAGCAGAGGGACTAACCTTTGGATTTCTCTCCAAAGGCGCCAGCCAGCCTGTTTGATTTTCAGAATAGCATGTTCTTGTCTAAACAGTAGCTGACAGCTCATGTGACTTGAGTTGGGTGAATAACTGATTTTTTCAGTTCGTTGTCAGTTCTGAAAAGTTGGGAAAAAAAATTCAGTTTGACCCAAACCGACAATTGTGCAAAATTTTGATGAATCAAAAAAATTGACAAA
This sequence comes from Lepidochelys olivacea, assembly GCF_965140295.1. Taxonomy (NCBI): domain Eukaryota; kingdom Metazoa; phylum Chordata; order Testudines; family Cheloniidae; genus Lepidochelys; species Lepidochelys olivacea. The sequence goes on along the minus strand of NC_140413.1, from coordinate 148,416,095 downwards.
AAACTTCATTTTGGATCAAATGAAACATTTTATTTGACCTGCAACAAAACGTCTCATTTTGTTTAGTTTCTGGGCACTGAAAGCAGAGGGGGAGTTTGGTGGTGGCAGCACTGTTAGCGGTGACTAATTAAATAGTCATTGGAGCAGGGACTTGAACTTGGGCCTGCAATCTCCTAGGTGAGTGCCCTAAAACCTCCCTCCTGTTTTGTGAACAGTGCTTAAGTTCCGAAAAATTATTTTGCCAGAACTATTCACGAATTTGTGTCAATGTCACAAATAGTTTTGCCTTGACCAAAGCTGCATTATTTGGCAAATTAAAAAGAAAAACATACACCCAGCTCTACATGTGATACCTAGAATACCATCTGACTCACCCTGAGTGACTATGTGGTTTAGGGAAGAAAAAGGACAAGATGGACTTGTTCAAGTGAAAGATCTGAGACAGCCTTGCTGATAAATTTCAAGGGAGGCCTCAACATAGCCTTATCCTTATGAAAAATGCCAGAAGGTGGACTTGTTTATTTATGCCTGCAACTGAGACACACCTGGCTGAGGCGATGGCAACCAGGAAAGAAATCTTCAGTGAGACATTGAAGAGAGATCAAGAGCCCAAAGGCTCAAAAGGTGCTTGTGTAATTTTAGCAAGCACTGAATTCGAGTCTCACAGGTTGTCAGGCTTCCTGGTAGAAGGGTACCGGCTCATGTGACTTGAGGCAGAGCGAGTTAAACTATCTAAAACTTAGGTAGTATTTAGAATTTGTGTTTAAAAACTATCAATATAGCTACATATAATATAAGTATTTTACACATTGCCATTGAGGGGGGAAAAAAAGGAGTAAAGGTTCCTATGCAGCTGTGTTTGGCAGGAAGCAAGGACCTGGGTGCATCAGTGGGGTGGATTAGTTATACCGTTGGCCCAAGGCTGTTAGGAGTTGAGGAACACATACACATTCCCCCTCACTGCTCTTGTAGTTTCTGTAGCTGCAAACCTAGGTATATAACTCCTACAGTGAGACTGTGGAGGCAAGTTTAGGAAAGAGAAATCTCTATACTCACAAGTCCAGAGGGCTCAAGTTAATTCAAATAAGAAAGTAACATGACAAATGACCTCCACATATATTGTGCTCAAATCATTGTTTTATCCCAAGACTAACATGCAGGGGACTTTCTTTGCTAGAGTTCATGTCTCAGAGGAACAGTTTGCTGCACCCCTGCAACTGCAAGTTCCACATTTTTGAAGTACACAGTCTTTTAAAATTAACACACTAAACTTATAACTACTCTGAATGAGAGTCTAGCTGATATTGCTGCATTCTTATTGCTTTGACATGTTCCTTCCCTTAAAAATAAAAAACACCCATCAGTAATAACCCCCAAACCTCAGAGCTTAGCAGAGTGATGTTAGGGTGTCTGGGAACCATTGCTGTATTAGGGAATGATCCTGTCAGGTACAGAGCGCTCTCAACTCCTGCAGACCTCAGCATATAGAAGGCATTTAGTACCTCACAGTATCTCTCAGTGGAGCTGAGTGGGAGGTGCTCTTCCCACCCTGTGAAAGTTTGGTATTCTGAAAATGTTCCTGTTCTGCATGAGGATGAAACCTTTTCAAGCTGAAAAGAGAGAGAGCAAGAGAGACCCCAGAATAGCCAATAGCTTGGTGGTTGTGGCACTCAACTGTGAAGTGGAAGACTCAGATTTAAGTCCCTGCTCTAAGTCAGGCAGTGTAGGGACTTGAACCTGGGTTTCTCACATAGTGGTTGAGTGCCTTAGCCACAGGCTATTGGTTATTCAGGGAAGGGGCCGGGATGGTGTCTCTCTTGTTTTGACCAGAAAGTCCATCCTGGGCCTGAGAAACAATTTCTTGATGATGATGAAGTGTTGTTGACACTGTTAGGTTACCACAAAAAGTTCTGATTTTGATGAATTAGCTTTTCAGACAAAAAAAAATTGTTTCATCACAGTTTCCTGACCAGCTGTAACTCTCAGTTCATAGGAGTGCTTCCGCTCCTGCTGGGAGAGAGTGCTGCTTGTGACACATGCTGAAGGATTAGGCAGCCACCCAGCATGCACAGCAGGTCCGACTGGCTGCCCTTCCCTTGGAGGTGGGGTAATGGGGAAAGAGCCTCTCAGAAGGGAAAATCCCTAATCCAGCAAGGAATCTTCTGCAGACCCACATGAGGGTCTGAAAACTTATAGTCTGTGGGGAAAACCCATATAGCTGGCAGGAAGTCCAAGAGAGCTGGGAGGCACTTAGTATCTTGCAGGATTGGCCTGCAAGTTTCGTATCTTACTGCTACATGACTATTGATGGAGACTATGGAGGTTTGGAGATAATGAACAAACCAAAGAACCCCTGCCTTATAGGTCCGTTGTTGCTATCCCACATGATTCAACATGGATTCACCAAGGGCAAGTCATGCCTGACCAACCTGACTGCCTTCTATGATGAGATAACTGGCTCTGTGGATATGGGGAAAGCGGTAGATGTGATATATCTTGACTTTAGCAAAGCTTTTGATACGGTCTCCCACAGTATTCTTGCCAGCAAGTTAAAAAAGTACGGATTGGATGAATGGACTATAAGGCGGATAGAAAGCTGGATAGATTGTCTGGCTTAATGGGTAGTGATCAATGACTCGATGTCTAGTTGGCAGCCGGTATCAAGCGGCTTTATTAATCTTTAATCAACATCTTTATTAATGATCTGGATGATGGGATTAATTGCACCCTCAGCAAGTTTGCAGATGACACTAAGCTGGGGGGAAGAGGTAGATACAATGGAGGTAGGGACAGGGTTCAGAGGTAGATACAATGGAGGTAGGGACAGGGTTCAGAGTGACCTATACACAGGCCACACCTGGAGTATTACGTCCAGTTTTGGTCCCCCCATTACAGTGGAGTGCCCCAAGGGTCGGTCCTGGGGCCGGTTTTGTTCAATATCTTCATAAATGATCTGGAGGATGGTGTGGATTGCACTCTCAGCAAATTTGCGGATGATACTAAACTGGGAGGAGTGGTAGATACGCTGGAGGGGAGGGATAGGATACAGAAGGACCTAGACAAATTGGAGGATTGGGCCAAAAGAAATCTGATGAGGTTCAATAAGGATAAGTGCAGGGTCCTGCACTTAGGATGGAAGAATCCAATGCACCGCTACAGACTAGGGACCGAATGGCTAGGCAGCAGTTCTGCGGAAAAGGACCTAGGGGTGACAGTGGACGAGAAGCTGGATATGAGTCAGCAGTGTGCCCTTGTTGCCAAGAAGGCCAATGGCATTTTGGGATGTATAAGTAGGGGCATAGCGAGCAGATCGAGGGACGTGATCGTTCCCCTCTATTCGACATTGGTGAGGCCTCATCTGGAGTACTGTGTCCAGTTTTGGGCCCCACACTACAAGAAGGATGTGGATAAATTGGAGAGAGTCCAGCGAAGGGCAACAAAAATGATTAGGGGTCTAGAACACATGACTTATGAGGAGAGGCTGAGGGAGCTGGGATTGTTTAGCCTGCAGAAGAGAAGAATGAGGGGGGATTTGATAGCTGCTTTCAACTACCTGAAAGGGGGTTCCAAAGAGGATGGCTCTAGACTGTTCTCAATGGTAGCAGATGACAGAACGAGGAGTAATGGTCTCAAGTTGCAGTGGGGGAGGTTTAGATTGGATATTAGGAAAAACTTTTTCACTAAGAGGGTGGTGAAACACTGGAATGCATTACCTAGGGAGGTGGTAGAATCTCCTTCCTTAGAGGTTTTTAAGGTCAGGCTTGACAAAGCCCTGGCTGGGATGATTTAACTGGGAATTGGTCCTGCTTCGAGCAGGGGGTTGGACTAGATGACCTTCAGGGGTCCCTTCCAACCCTGATATTCTATGATTCTATGATTCTAAGGGATGTGGACAAATCGGAGAGAGTCCAGTGGAGGGCGACGAAAATGATCGGGGGCCGGGGCACATGACTTATGAGGAGAAGCTGAGGGAACTGGGCTTATTTAGTCTGCAGAAGAGAAGAGTGAGGGGAGATTTGATAGCAGCCTTCATTTACCTGAAGGGGTGTTCCAAAGACAGTGGAGTTAGGCTGTTCTCAGTGGTGGCAGATGGCAGAACAAGAATGGTCTTAAGTTGCAGTGGGGGAGGTCTAGGCTGGATATTCGCACACACTATTTCACTAGGAGGGTGGTGAAGCACTGGAATGGGTTACCTAGGGAGGAATCTCCATCCTTAGAGGTTTTTAAGGCCCGGCTTGACAAAGACCTGGTTGGGATGATTTAGTTGGTGTTGGTCCTGCTTTGAGCAGGGGATTGGACTAGATGACCTCCTGAGGTCTCTTCCAACCCTAATATTCTATGATTCTATGATATTTTCTTAACATCCCAGCTCATGGAGTTATGCAAGAGAATCAGCTTTAACCCAATAAATGGAGTGAACCCTAAATGCTCAAACCAGAAGATAAATAAAGAGAACCCCAAACATTTTTAAAGCTGTTAATTTTTAAGCCAACCTCTATTCTTTTTTGGGAGGCAGGAGGAAGGTGAGAAGAAATTAGGTTTGTTTTGGGGGTGGAGGGGAAAAAGAGGGATTGAAAAGGGCAATGTAAACAAGATTGTGCAGTGGCTCAGCTATTGTGTACACTCTTGTCAACTTAAATTTTTTTATATAGTTACAATTAAAATATAATTTGAGCCCAATTTAAAGGATACACTAGCAGAATGCTGTTCTTTCTAGTAGAGTGACCAGATAGCAACTGTGAAAAAACGGGGCAGGGGGTGGGGGGTAATAGGCACCTATATAAGAAAAAGTCCCAATTGATTGCAGTGTTCATTGATTTAAGAGCCTAAGTCGCTTTTGAAAATGAGACTAAAGGTTGGTTTATACTTGAGTTTTACCAATAGGACTATGTCAGTTAAGGGTGTGATGTTTTTGGCAACATCGTTATACCAGTAAAAACCCTAGCATAGATACAGTTCTACTGGTATCAAGATGCTGTAACTGGCAGAACTTATTTTGCTTCCCAAACCAGAATAATTTATACAATATCAGAGCTTTTATACTGGTATAACTGCATCCACACTACAGGGTTTTGCTACTTTTTAATTATACTGGCATAGTTAAAACAACAAAAAACTTTCTAGTGTAGATGCTTTTGAAAATGTTACCCCACTTTTCTAAATTTGGGTTTATAGCAGTATATCATTATTGGTACATTGCTATCAAATGAAAATTGCTATAGCATTTTTTGGTACTCTGTTGCAAATGCTGAGTGTCACTGATTATTCATTAATTACTTATATAGAAGTCCCTGATCATTCATGGTATTGCTAAGGTCACAGGACTGCTCCCTGCAGTATTTGAAAAAAAGATTTATATAATCTTTATTTTAAAAAGAGACTGGAGAATAAAGCAGTGAAGTGTTTATTTAATTTTTTCATAGTAATGACCCATCATTACTTCTTGACACATTGCTATAGCAATTCAGTGTTGCAGTTGTTGATGGCAGTGGAGGCATATAAGGGGTTTAGAAGAGACAAGGGATGAGAGAGATAGATTGATTAATGATCAGGTAGGTGTGCATTTTTACTACCAAATCATACCCTAGAAACCATGAAGAACAAAGAAGTGTTACATTAATTCCAGGAATTGAGAGTGAATTAAAATCGAAAGCCTGTTGAAATAGTCAGAGGAGAAGTCCCCATTATCAGATATTTTTAGAAAAAGGTTTCTTTTGTTCTACATTTGACCAGAGCAAAGATGACCTTACAGCACACTGTCCACAGTAACAGTTCTTATTCATGGGCTCAGCACTATGATTATATCAAGACACTTGATTAATCCCCCAAAATGATTTGCTACAGACAGGGAAACAATGTATTTGGGGTTGCAAAGCTTTTAAAACCTACATAATGCAGACAAGCTTTGAAAAGACTGGATTTACATACAATCAACTTAGAAGTTTTGGGACCCAGTCCTGCAATCTGCTAAACATCTCCTAGAAGGTGCCTGGGCTCTGTCAATTTCCACTGATTTTAGAGTTGAGACATGTGGCAGGACTGGGCCCTGGATGAGTAAAACAATATTGGAATTAATAAACTGAAAGTGGACTTCTTTGGAGTCCTAAGATTTTTACTGGAGGCCAAATAGTAATAATTTAAATTAAGGGTCCATTAATACAGATTGAATATTTACTAGATTCAGCTACATTCTATTCTTCTTAAAGCACAATAAAAAAAATGCACCAGTTTCTCAGGGTCCACTCTAATGTGTTCTTTTAAAGCACAGGAAAATACAGATGTTAAAACATATTCCTACTGTAATATGATTTACATTATTATGAATCATGTTTGAGAGTGCAATATATAGTTGATGTTTGTATAAACAAAGTTAGAATGTGATGGGATATAAAATACCAAATCATTAACAGCAGACCAACCTTTGACTAATTTTTTTAAACAAAATTTTATCAATCATCGTCATCCAAAAATCAGAGAAAGGGACCCATGAAAAATATTTAGTTAATAGTAAAATTGTAAATGGTGTCTTAACATAAAACACCACTAAATTTCTTGCAACCTGTCGAGGCTTGGTTAAAAGCCATTAGAGATGAAATCTGGGACATTTTACAAGAAGTTTCTAAATTATCCCATTTACAAATGCATATAAAAACTATAATGAGTGACCACCTTCATAATAAAAAACACATGAAAAAGACTTTAATTAAACTTGAACCAGGCAAACACCAATGGGTCTATTTTCTTCTAATTCCCAGGCATTTAAGGGTATAATCTCATTATTGCTACTATAAATATACTAAAATTGATATGCAACTGTATCCCCTTCAAAATTCAATAAAAGTGACTTACTGATTTAGAATTCCTTGGTTCTAGCACCAATGAGAGCTTGTAAATATCATCTTCTGTATGGTAGAGGTCCAGGGAAAGCTGTAAATAAGCAGGCAGGAAAACAGTGATATTTATTTGATCAGGTTGGAAATGACAGGCAAGCTTAGTAGTTTAAAATAAGGGACTCTTTTTGCTCCTACAAAAGTCAATGGGAATTTTCCCATTTGGCACTCAGCGTAAGTAGGGAGGCTTTGTGTGTGGAGGTGCACAGATATGCAAGAATACTATTTTTGATGGAGCTATTGTAACCCACTAGCAAATGTGTTACAAGTCGCCCTCTGTACTAGTCAGCAGAGGATATGAACTATTACAGTCCCCAGCTGTAGTATGTTACAACATGTCATGTTTGGCAGGCCCACATTTTGACCATTGTCAAAGGATGAAAACATGTGCAAAGAATTACCCTGCCACAAATGCTTCATTGTCAGCAGCTCAGCAATCAACAATCCTGGAAAAAGAATCCAGTGTATATGAGAGATGCAAGAAGGAAACAAACATCCTGTATTTGTCATGTCATGTATTTGTAACATAAACAGAGGTAACATTTTAAACCGTGCTGATTAGAAATTGGCAAACTATTTGCAACAAACCTATTTGTTCATCTTGGATATTTTTACCTCACAAATTGCTTGCAAACATATCACAGAGTGGTTTTGGTTCAATGTTATTTTACAAGTGTTTTATGTAACGTATTTCAGCCCACGAATCTCCTGAATCTATTTGCAGTGAGCACTAGATACAGGCAGTTCAAAACTCAAGCTGCTTTGATTGGATATGTAAGTCTCATGGTCCATTTCTGTTCCCTGACTGGATGAACATAAAACTCAGCCTCAAGCTGCTGGTGCAAATACTTGTCATTACAAATTCAAAATTCACCTTCTGCCCATATTCTATAGCGTCACAACAAAAAACTTCTACCAGCAAACTTGTTTTCAAGGACAGACATCAACAGTCAAACCTGTCACTTTTGTCTTACCATAAATTAGACTTCTAAGAAGAGGAAATCCGCTACTCTGGAGGATGAATGTGTTGACTGAGCCCATCCAGGCCCACAGAGGCAGCTCGCTCACTTGTGAAGAGCTTCAGTGCCATCTTATTCCCCCTCCCTCTATATACAGTCTGGTAACTGCATCACAAACTCCATTCTTCTGCACTTAATACAAGCAGATCACATTATGCTCTCTGCTGGGAAGTCCAAGGACTTTTTTTTTTTTTTTTTTGGAGGGGGTGGGGAAGGCAGTGGCAATCTTTCCCTTTTGTGTTCCTGCTTCCGCTATCTTTTCCTCCTTTTCCTTCTGGCAGGCTCAGACCCGCAGGACTCAGCAGAGGAGAAGTTTAATAGGATCAGTGCTGCTCACGGCTCCAGTCCAGTGATGCTTACTGCCGAAAGCAGGGTACTATACGCTATCCACTGCTTGTGAGCAGCAACGTCCTGGGAGGGTCCCATGCATCAGAAGCAGGTGTGTTATTGCTGCTGCTCTGCAGAGATAATGCCAAGTTTTAACAAAGGAGGAAGTCCCACTGCTCAGATAACTCAAGAGAAACCCTGGAGACTGAGGACACTACAGCATAGACCCTATCTCATGAGGTACACAACTAGATGCAAGCCAAAGGAGAAGCTCCTTCCTTCTGTGGATCAGCAGAGTCCTCAAATCCAGTGTTTCATTCCCAACCAATCCAGTCACTTCATCTCATGTCTCCAGTTCCTACTCTGCTCACTATGATTACCACAGGCACTCCCTGCTTATGTGGCCTTAGATCTTCATGTATCTGAATGAGCACCTTCTCCCTCAGCTCCATTCCCAGACCCTCCTGGATAGGCGTGGTCAACCCAATAGTCCTCCAGGCTAGTGGATTTGCTGTGCAAATGAGAAAAAGGGCACAAATACAGTAAAAATTGTTTGCTAAAAATGGAAACAAATGTTTGTGAATTACTTTAGCAGCTTTCACTCAGCTCTAACAATAATGATTTATCGTACACAATGTCTTACCCACTCTAAACTATAAAGGAAAGAAATCATCAACACTAACGGCTTGGAGTATGCAAGAGGCAGGAGACAACATTACATGTTTCCTGTGATCATGTCACTGCATTAGTAGATTCTGGAGTAATTCTGATATGATTTGAAGTTATCTACCTTGCAAAATCAGGATTGTTTTGTTCAAAGATTTGAAGAGGTGCTGTTCACAGAATTATCTTTGACTCAAGATTTATGAGGAAAAAATATTCTGAAAAAGACTGGTGCAAGTGGCTTCATACAAACAAGTGATAGCTAAATTTCAAAATCCTCACCCAGAACTCAGCTTCATTTAGGGAGTACTTCAGCGGACACATTAACAACAACAGATACTTGATAAAATTTTCAGAAGGCCTAAGTCACTTAGGAGCCTCAGTCTCAATGAAAATGGGACTTAGGCTCTTGTGAAAATTTTTACCTATTGTTCACATTTGAGAATAAATAGGGCACATTAGAGATATTTGGATTCATTTCATACACGCAACATTTAGTAGGATCACACACTCTAGTGGAAGAGTCTTCCACTCATTCAGCTTCATTAATTTTACTGGTACATTGCCTTCTGAGCCTTGCAAGCCCATACTGGTGGGTGAGTGAGAGTGCAGCATTTGCCCCAGAGACAATAAATGTACTATGATGTAACTGTTAGAGAGAGAGAGAAGCTTTTGAGCTACACAGAACTCTTTTATATAACTGTTTTGTTCATGTAGTTATTTACCCAAGTACATGTACATCCAAATTCTCTGTTCATATAAACAGGCAAAACTTCATTAAAGCCAATGATATTTAGTAGATCAGGTTGCGAATGACAGAGTTAGTAGTTTGAAATTTAAGGACCTTGTCCTGCTCCCTTTGAAGCCAAGAGAAGTTTTGCCATTTGGAGATAGGGTAAGACGGGAGGGTGTATGTCTGGGGAGGGAGAGTGTACCCATATTGCAATTTTTATCATTGATATTTAATTGTACCCATTTACACCAATAGAGATTTGGCCTTTAATGAGCAGATATGTTTAGTTTAATAAACTTAACATGTAACTACAATGTAGGACTAAATATTGTCTAATCATAAAATCTTTTAGGGGGTTGGGATTAGTTACTCAATTCATTCAAATACTAGTAAATAATTTAAAGATATACAATTACTATGTAGTTCTCAATACATCATACAGTTACAGAATAGTTACACAGCATTTCAGTGAAAGATAGGCAAAACTGCTGGGGAAAAATACCCTACTACTCCCTTTATAATGGAAAGTAGCTCTTAATTTTAAATTTAATTATCATTCTTGTTTTATTTATAAATCATTTTGAAAAATAAAGAGTTATAAATTAATTTTCTGTTTTGTAAAAGAAACTTCACCAATCAAGAGTTTGTGAGGGTGACTGACTTTCCATTTGATTTTTAGGTATTTGTCACTTTGCTTCGCTAGACTAAAAATGATGGGGACTTTCCAGTTATTTGCATAGTCTCAGAACAGGTTAGTTAAGTAACTGTTAAAGCTAAAAATAAAGAGAAAACAAAAAACTCTGGCATCAAATGTGGTTAATATGCTGTTGTATTAAATGTGTGTTAGATTAGCAAAGTACCTATGCATTATAATCAGTCCTTTTAAGGAATTCAACAGCTGCCTATAGTCAGACGCTAATCCATGTTATAAGAGTAAAGGGAATGTGACGTCACATCAATATTGGAGAGATTGTGCAGCAGGTATTATTATCCCAGCATTAAATTAAGCCTTCCCACGCTCCTTTCAAAATTATCGCTTCCCAATAATACTCTTGGGGGAGGAGGGAATGGCAGGGGGAGAACAGTATTATTCTTAGAGCTACTCTTCCTTAATGTAGAGCTTTTCCTAGAACCTTTCCCAGTTCTGCTGCTGCCTGACTCCCTGCATCAGTTTTAAAGAAACTTTATACAGCTCACCTATGAATTTGGCCCACTCAGTCACTGGGAAACTAAGGGCATGTCTGCACTGCCCTGCAGTTCGGATTAAGGGGATCTGTTGATTTCAGTGTGCACCAAAGTTCCATGCTGTAACTTTCCTGTGTGGACACTGTGTACTAGTTTATACTAATGGAGTACAAAGAGGAATTGAAGAGGATTAAATTAGTGAGAACTAGGGACCTTTAAATTTGTCTGGAGTGTACAGGGCAGCACTTCGGTGCACATTGCTATGCACCCCAAATAATCCAAACTGCAGGGCACTGTATACATGCCCTAAACTGGTATAGCTCAAATGTCGAGGAGTCAGAGGGGAAGGGAGCATAGCACAGACCAACAGTGTAAGACCCTGAAGTGAGATTAAGCCACCCCCCTCTTTTAATTTACACCTTGTTCTTGCCTCAACTTTTAAGTCATGCCAAGGTTGATTTCCTTGCACGTTAGTAAGGGTGTATAAATACATCTAATTTACACATCACCTCTGAATTTAGCTTCTAGTGCTTCAAGCCATTTCTCATTTTGTCACAGTCTCCTATACCACATTAATATGGGGAAAAACGTGACATGCACCAGTATAGCAATACTCACTTTTGTGACATTTTAGTTACCACACAGCTCTTTGATTTGTTTTCACCTTGTACAAGCAACTGACTTTCTAGCTCACAGTATGTTCATTTTTATACTGAAACGCATAAGGGCCAAGATTTTAAAAAGTGGGCTCCTAAATTCATATTTTAGGCACCTAAAATAAGTGGCCTGACCTTTAAAGTGCTGAACACTCAGCAATTACCACTGACATCAGTGAGAGCACTACATCTCATATGGGTGTTTTAAATAGTTTTAGATTACATTGAGTTAGATTATTGGATTAGGACTAGATTATTGGGCTCAATACAGGAGTAACAGGATGAAATCCTGTGTTATACAGGAGGTCAGTCTAGATCAGTGGTCCCCAACCTTTCTGTGGGAATAGCATATTTCTATTCCCAGAAGACTGTGGTGGGTGCCAGACACCCCGCTGCCAAAATGCCGCCGAGAAGCAGCAGCAGCAAGAAGCGTCGCCGGTCTCTTCTGGTCTTAAATCTATGAACCTCTGCAAGTGCTGTACCGTGATAGTTTCATGGGCTTCCTGTCCCTTATTCCTCCCCTCTCTGTCCAAAAGGAATTAGATTTTTGCAGTGCTAAAATGGCTAACTTTTTGGCTGTTGTATCCCTAAGGACTCCTTGATGAAGTGGCCTCAAACTGGCAGAAACTCTACCACTGCCCCTGTGCTGGTCTACCCATTTTCAAGCTAATCTGACTACATATGTGGATTTTAGAGGGGATGTAAAATTCATCTTTAAAGAGAAATTTGGGCTGCAGCCTTTATCTATGGAACAAGTAGATGTCATCCCTTAATCATTAACATTAACATTGTGCAATCATCATCATCATCATCATCCAAACTACTCAAAAGAGTAAGAGACATGGATTGATCAATGAGAAACGCCAGAGAAGGCAACGGCAAAGCCCCACACGATCACGTTCTCAGTGAGATACCCATTTAGTTTAGTTTTGAACTGTCTGTCCAGCGAGTATACATCCAATGATTAACCTGTCAAGTAACTGAAGGCCAGATTGTTGGCAGTTGAGAGCAGTGAGAATGCTTGGCACGTTAAAGACCTCCAATCCCTTATGGTATTGCAGTCATTTTACACGCGGGTATTCAAGCCTGACTGGGGAAGTCATGTACCAAAAGTTTCTGAAGAGAGTTAGTGGGAAAGTGGTGCCAGTACATAACGAACAGGTTGATTGGCTGATTCACAGTGAGATGCACAATACTGTACCCATTTACTGGCTCCATAAGGGAGCTAGCTTCTCTAGGCAAGTTAAAGATTAGAAGGAAGTTGACATTAAACATGGAAAAGGCAGCAATAGATTGAATGCAAAATTATCCTTCTGTGTAGTGGAATTCAAGTACAACATTTAATAGTGAGGGAGGAAGAACACACTGGAAGAGCTCATGTTTTAGCAGGGGTCAACTATATTTAGTATGCAATTCTTTCCAGATTTTGGCAGCAAATCTTAGCTTTTCTCTCCCCCCGTGATCAAACTATTCTCATTGACTTATTGACCAGTATATTTCAGAAATATTTCAGCTACTGTATGACTTTGCTATTAGAGTAGAATAATAGATTCTTTTGTGAAAATTTTAACAGTTTATTTTAGTTATTTATATGGTACCAATCTGAGTAGTATCTAGATGTTGAAAAAATATTCATAGTATGACTCCAAGAAGGGGTTCCAACCCCTGACTTCACTGAAGCCAATGGCAAAACTCCCAAAGGTTACAATGGGGCCAGGATTTCACCCAAGGAGTTTTAGGATACATTGAGCTATCTATTCTACTAAAGTTTTAAAAGCTGATGTGACACCACCGTGTTAAAGCTGTACACTCACTAAATGAAAAGCAGGGGAAGCCTCAAATAAATGTTAACTCATGACCAGAGTTTAGGGCTTTAACATTGCAGTATGTAATGCCGCTCAATTACAAAGTCAACATAATGGGTCAACTTTAACCCTGGTGTTACTGAAGTCAGTGGAGTTATGATAGAGACGCATCTGACCCAGTATCATAAAGAGGCAAGCACCCATCTCTTACTCAGTTATGTCTCCCAGTGGATGGTTTAAAAAAAGGAAAAGGAAAATGGGATCCAACTTTTTGAAGGTGACTAACAAATGAGGAAAAAGATTAAAAAACAAAACAAAAAGTATTAGAGGCAAAGGAATCATAAGAATACAAGTGCACAAAACTATGGGCCTAATTCTGCAAAGTCCTGAGAGGTGTTAAGGCCCCTCAGGTCCCAGTGAAATCAGGATCAGGCCCTCTATGAACACAGACAACAGTAGTTCATGTAAATGTCAACAGGTAAATAGTACTTCAGCTACCACTTCACAGGATCCAGCTCTTGCCCTTCAGGCTCAGCTTCCTATTGCTTTGGTTTCTCTGTCTGAAGTCCCACTTCCTCATATTTAGGTTTGAAAGAATATGCAGACTTGAAAACGTACAGCAGATTTGTGTGTGTGTGTATAAGTAAACAAGAAAATTCCCCACCCCCATAAAACAAATGAAGGTTAAATTAAAAAAATATATTTTAACACAGAAGTTAGCGTGGAATCCATGGGGACTATCTGCATAGTCATATAGGGTTTTGTTTGTTTGTTTTACAACTCTGGTTTGGACACGGTGAAAAATGCCAATGTATGTTTAACAACTGTAAATGGTCAGAACCTCTTTTTACATCTCACAGTATGGAGATGTACATCTCATCTACAGAGTAGGAAGTCGATCAATTCAGTTGTCTGTTCCAGCTTCTAGCTCCAACTAGCCAAGACTGTATCTTGTCAAAGTCTTCTGTGACCTTATTCATGTTTTACCTAGACTGGCTTCTATTTTATATATTTATCCTATTTATCTTCACCTTTATTAAAAAAAAGCCCAACATACTAAGAGTGCTGTCCTGCAAATTCTTGCTCTCATGAATAGTCCTATTAACTTGAGTGCACCTACTGGGCTGTGACAAGAGGTGAATCAGAACCGTCATGACACTTACTGTTAGCAGGTTAATTAAATCCATATTTGGCTCTAGATGATGGGTAGCAGTCTGCAGGGAAACCAGTTCATTCAAGGTAATGGATAGTTGCTGCATTTTCACTATGTTTACTTTGTTCTCATCTATCCAGTCTGGAAAGACGACATGAACGGCTATCAAGTCTTTCAAGTGAACTCCTAATATGGGGATTTTGAAGCCAAGAGAGTCAGCAAAAGCTTTGCGGTAGTTGCAGTAGTTTCCATTGGAGGAGACCAGTTCTGTCATCTCATTCCAGTCCTATAAACAGCCATAGAAGCAAGACTCTGTAAGACCACCCATAACATTTGTTTGATCTATTCTGAGTGCAGCTTAAGCAAGTCACATCAGGACGCTGAATACGTCCATTTTATCCGCACCACAGTCACACAAAAACAAGTTCCCCACAATCAAATAGTTTTCCATCAAGAGCAATCTGACTAGTCTGCCTTTTAGGCTGCCCCAGTACAATGGTTCAAGCGTTCTGCTGCTGATATATCTTGTAATACCCATTACACACTACAGATATTACACAGTAAAGTCCGATATTTATATTTTGGATCCCTTCATATTAGAGATGCTCTTGTACCTTTGTAACCTCGGAAGATAGATGAGAGTGAGTTTCTTTGAGACGAGAAATAGAGCTGTGGCTTAGGCCTCCCACAACTGCCATCAGCGTGTTAAAGTTCTGGAGATGAAGCAGCTTCTGCAGTGGAATTAAACATATCAGCAAAAAGACTGAGGGCCTTTATTGTAGGATACTGACTACTGCTGTACCTGTGCTAAAGCAGCTAAAGTTAGTTACTGCTAAAATGCAATGGAAATTCTACAGAAATATAGATTTGATCATAGTACATCATAATGACCTAGTTTAGCACCTCTGATTTCCTGTAGAGCAGGACAACATAAAAACATTAAACTGACTAATTCCCAGAATGTCATCTTGAATACAAGAAGCCAAAAATGTGAACAGTAATGAGAAGTTACTATCAAATTTTCATATCTAGGAACATCTGTTTAACATTTTGATTTACAAATAGCTCAATGAATGAGCATCAGCTATGACTGAATAAGCTTTCAGCAAGAAAGCACCTTGCCTGCATGTCTAGTTCATCAGTTTTCTGTAGCATCAGTTTCTATTATTTCATTCGAGCAGACAAAACCACTCAAAGGTTAGTCTTACCTCTGCAACATTGATAAACTTTGTGATTACTTCTGCCCTTTGCTGGGGCGTTGGCTTGCTAAGAACCATCAGCTGGACCCACTTAGAGATACCGTTAAATAATGCAATTGATCTCTCCAGGGTGGGGTTGTTCTCCAAGCAGCCATGAATCACATAGCTTTGGTAATCTGTAAACTAGCAAAGGAAAGATTTACAGTTAAGGATTGTATAGAGTCAAAATGATATTTAAGCCACTTTTCTTTTAAAAAGTCCCACTGGTTAGAAAGAGACTACCAATTTTATGTTATTTCTTTAAGATGTGTTAATTTTTTTTTAATAAGGAAATTACAAAACATTACTCTCCTCTCTCTTTATATATAATCAGAAATACAGTAACAGACATTGTGAACATGAATTTATCACCTTCAGGAAGTCAAGACTACAAGGAAAGCTACCTTGTGAGAACTGCCAAAAGCCAAGCAGAGTTGGACCTTGCAAAGGTCTATAGCCAGAAATAAAAAGAAAACAAGAAAAGAAGCTGTAGGATGGCTAAACACTGAGGATGGGGTGAATATTAAAGATAATCTATGCATGGTCCAACACCTAAGCCAGTGGGTCTCAACCTTTCCAGACTACTGTACCCTTCAAGAGTCTGATTTGTCTTGAGTACCCCCAAGTTTCACCTCACTTAAAAACTACTTGCTTGCAAAATCAGACATAAAAATACAAAAGTGTCACAGCATACTATTACTGAGAAATTTCTGACTTTCTCATTTTTACCATATAGTATAAAATAAATCAATTGGAATATGAATATTGTATTTACATTTCAGATTATAGTACATAGAGCAGTATAAAGAAGTCAGTGTTGGTATGAAATTTTAGTTTGTACTGATTGTGCTAGTGCTTTTTATGTAGCCTGTTGTAAAACTAGGCAAAATATCTAGATGAGTTGATGTATCCCCTGGAAGACCTCCGCATACCCCTGGTTGAGAACCACTGACCTAAACAAATATTTGCCTCAGCTTTTAATAAGGCTAATGACGAGTTTAGGGGTAGTGGCAGGGTGGCTAATAGGAATGAGGATATGGAGGTAGAAATTATCAGAGCCATGGTGGAATTCAAACGCAAAAAGCATAATAGGACTAAATTGTGGGGGCCCCAGATAATCTCCATCCAAGAATAGTAAAGGAAATGGTACATGAAATTGCAACCCCAATAGCAAGGATTTTTAATTAATCTGTACATTTGGGGGTCATAGCCTCTGACTGGAGAACTGCAAATATAGTTCCTATTTTTAAGAAAGAGAAAAAAAGGTGATCCAGGAAATTACAGGCCTGTTAGTTTGACCTCAATTGTATGCCAGGTCTTAGAACAAATTTTGAAAGAGGAAGTAGGTAGGGACATAGAGGTGAACAGTAATTAAGATAAAATACAACATGATTTTGCAAAAGGTAGATCATGCCAGACCAACCTGATCTCCTTCTTTGAGAAGATAACTGATTTTTTAGACAAAGGAAATGCAGTATATCTAATCTCCCTGGATGTCAGTAAGGCATTAAATAATTTCCCATGTGGAACTGTGTCAGTTAAACTGGAGAAGATGAGTATTAATATGAGAATTGAAAGGTGGATAAGGAAGTGGTTAAAGGGGAGAGTACAACAGGTACTACTGAAAGGTGAACTGTCTGGCTGGAGTTCCTCAGAGATCGGTCTTGGGATCAATCTTATTTAACACTGTGATTAATGTCAATTTTTTAAAAACATTTTTTTAAGGTTTGGCACAAAAGTGGGAGTGTGCTAATAAAATCTGGAGATGACACAAATCTGGGCGGTATTGCCAATACGGAGGAGAACAAGTATTATACAAGAAGATTTGGATGACCTTGTAAACTGGAATAAAAGATGAAATTTAACAGTGCAAAGTGCAAGTTCATGCATTTAGAAACTAACAAGAATTTTTGCTATAAGCTGGGGATGTATCAGTTGGAAGTGACAGAGGAGGAGACAGACCTTGGTGTATTGGTTGACCACAGGATCACTATGAGCTTCAAATGGGATGTGGTCATGAAAAAGCCTAATGCAGTCCAAGGATGCATCAGGCGAGGTATTTCCAGTAGAGACAGGGAAGTGTTAGTACCATTATACAGAGCACTGGTGATACCTCATCTGGAATACTGTGTGCAATTCTGGTCTCCCATGTTTAAGAAAGATGAATTCAAACTGCAACAGGGGCAGAGAAAGGTTGTTAGGATGATCCAAGAAATGGAAACCCTACCTTAAATAACTTGGCTTGTTTAGCCTAACCAAACCAAGGTTGAGGGGAGATATGATTGTTCTCTATAAATACATGGATAAATACCAGGGAGGGAGAGCAGTTATTTAAGTTAAGCACCAGTGTGGACACAAGAACAAATGGATATAAATGGGCCATCAATAAGTTTAGGCTTGAAATTAGGTGAAGAGTTCGAACCATCAGAGGAATGAAGTTATGGAACAGCCTTCCAAGGGTAGCGGTGGGGGCGAAAGAAACCTAACTGGCTTCAAGACTGAGCGTGATAAGTTTTTGGACAGGATGGTATGACGAGACTGCCTACAATGGCATGTAGCTGATCTGTGACTGCTAACAGCAAATATCTCCAATTGCTGGTGATGGGACACTAGATGGGGAGGGCTCTACGTTACTACAGAGAATTCTTTTCCAGGTGTTTGGCTGGGGGTCTTACCCATGTGCTGAGGGTCTAATTGATGATCATTTTGGGGGTTGGGAAACAATTTCCCCCAGGTCAGATTGGCAGAGACCCTGGGGGTTTTTCACCTTGCTCTGCAGCATAGGTTATGGGTCACTTGCAGGTTTAAACTACTGTAAATGGGGGATTCTATGTAACTTGAAGTCTTTAAACCATAATTTGAGGACTTCAGTAACTCAGACAGAGATTAGGGGTCTATTACAGGACTAGGTGGGTGAGGTTCTGTGGCCTGCACTATTGAGGAGATCAGACTAGATTATTATGATGGTTCCTTCTGACCTTAAAGTCTATGAGTCTTTGTCTTTCCCCACAATTAATCCCCTTCCGTTCTTCATATTTTTCTTTTAATTTTTTGCTGAGGAGATAACATTCTGCCATCAAATATATATTAAAGAAATGTTCTCTTATCGTGCTACACTTATGAGGGCATGAATACAACAATTTCCTTTCCCTAGAGTGAATTCCTCTCCAGCATGCTGACAGATGGCATTGTTGACATAAAGAGTGAAATCCCAGTTCCATGGCTATCAATCGGAGTTTTGACATTGACGTCGAGGGAGAAAGAATTTCACTGAAATTAGACACAGCACCTATATCTTTCCCAATTTTTTATTTTTATCACATTTATTCCAATAAGAACTTTCTGTACAGGATAGGGTATGTCTACACTTGGGGCCTGGGCTGTGTTTCATAGCTCAAGGAGACACACTCGTGTTAGCTCTGATTGCACTAACACACAGGTTTCAGAGAAGCAGCCGTGTTAGTCTGTATTCGCAAAAAGAAAAGGAGGACTCGTGTGCCACAAGTGGTGGGATGGACTAGTCGCCCTGAGTTTGTGCCTAGGGTCTCTGACAAGCATGTACTCAGAACAGCTAACCGCCTCCCTTCCCCCCTGCAGTGCCGCAAGCATTCCTGCAGTTACCTTCTGTTTTTAGTGCCCAAGGTTGAGCTGAGCTAGTGCGAGTATGTCTCCTTGAGCTGGGAATCCAAGTGTACACATAGCCTTAGTCTGAGTTCTTCCAGGGCTTGCTCTCTTTGATGATAGTCAATCCTTTAATGTTCATAGATACTACTTTACAGAAGAGCTACCGTTAGTAAGTGTTTTACTTACCTGAATTTTTGGAAGTTCCCTCCCCCGCCCACAATTGTCCCATAAAAATGGGTCTCTGGCAGATTATGGCCTTACTGTAATTTAAGTACAATACTCCTCAGGATACCAGGCCAGAATGCCTTTTTATCAGACTAATGATAAGGAATTGCTTAGGCCATCAGATGGCCTCCTAGTACACCCGTGTATTATCAGACACTTCAGTGCTGAAGGTACCCAATATCTCACAGATGCTGCTCAGAAGCTTTCAGATCTTCTCTTTGTTTAAACAATCTCCAGTCTCCTTTTCCTCCCCTTATCTGTATTTTTATGCCTTTATTCCACTGTGAACCCTCCAAAATAAAGAAGTAGTTTGACTTTCCTGGACAGATTGAGAATTACAACAAATTCAGTGGAGTTATATATGTTGCCCCCACATACCAGCTATCTGCTTCTCTGTGACAACTCTCTGACTGCTCCTCTGAGAGTCAGATAGGAGGCCTTGTGCGGAGCCCAGTGGACTAAGTTTATCTATCAACCTCCATCTTCACAAGGCTGCCCTTCCACCCACCCCGTAGTCCCTTTTAATTGTCAGTGTGCTGCCACCCTTATTACTTACTAGTAACCAATCTAACCTTTATTTAAAAATTAACACCTCGCAGTTAACACCCTCTTTAACTTCTGTATCATGCCAGAAAGAAAATGTAAGTTTAATTGACTTCAGTCCTGAATCCTAAAAAGCCTAACTAGTTATGGAGAAGTATCCGAGCTAGTAAATTCAAACAGAGGCATTAGCTATTAGTGTAACTGTCTGATTTCAAATATCAACCACCAACATAGCCACCATTCCTGCAGGTCTGAAGAGTCCCTGTTCTGGGAATGCCACAAAACTTTCATATATATATATAAAATTGAAAAAGCCATCCCCCTGTTCTTTGGCATTGCCATCTACCAGAAAGCCTTTCCTCTTCCTCCATGTTTTCACTGGGCCCTGCATTATACAGTTCATTATCATTTATTCTTCACAGATTTTTAATTAGTGTTGGTACATACAAAACTGGGTTACCCTTTCTGAGGTTCTTCAGCTCAAATTCCTCCCCATTTTTTCACATGCAGAATAGTGTAAAGTTTACTTTGAATTAATGTAATGATTTAAAAGAGAAACCCCAATTATACCTGTTTCTTTTCCTCATTTTGTTTCCCACTCTTGAAGAATCAAGGAACAAAGATTTCTTTCATTTCCCTGATCTTCCTCATAACACCATCTTTCTGCTGAAAATAATGGAATCTGGAAACCATACTCTGGGATAGTTTCTGTTTACTACTAAAAGAGCTACAGTCATGACAGCTTTGTCTATGGACACTTCACTAGTTGAATCCAGGTTTAACAGATTTTTAATTAGTGTTGGTACATACAAAACTGGGTTACCCTTTCTGAGGTTCTTGAACACATTTAATTCTAATATTGTTCCTCTGGTCTCTGTTTTAATTGTCATCCAATTTTGTCTGAAGAATCTCCTCCTTTTGTTCCAGATGTATGACTCTGATCAAGAAAGGTGAGTAGGTTTGAATTTTCCTCAGTTCCCACTTCTACTGAGGTTATTCTCCTCCAACCATCAGCTCCAAGGAGATCTTTTACATCTGGCTTTGTAGCAGCCATTACTGTCTTTCAGCACAAGCCCTCCTTAGTGCCATCTTGCCTAGCTCCTTGGGAACAATATCATCTTGTTGTAGGGTTTAATCAGTTTTTGCAATTTAGTAAAATACTACATATTAGCAAGATCTGCAGAGTGAGCTGATAGAGACCAATACAACAGCTGCTCTGCCAACGCAGCACACTTATGCTTACACTACTAGTTTAAGCATTTGGGATCCAAGATTTTGTTTTGTGTGGTGGAGGAATTAGAGCAAATGTAGGGATCAAATTTAGGGCCTACCAACCCCAACAGTTTCCCTTTAAGAGTACAATGCTGGAAAGTTATCCATAAACATTGCAGTCCATAAATCAAGAACTAAAAGAGAAGAAAATTTGCAATATGTTTTAAGAACTAAGAAGTCTTAACAATGGCCCCTTTCTTCACCTCTCTTATGCATCATGGAGCAAAAATCAAGTCACCCAGTGGATGAGCACATTTATGAATCACTAATCACCATAATAGCTGGATACCTTTTATCTTGTTTATATCAAGATAATGAACAGTTGTCCCCAAAATAGGGAGTGTTGACTCTTTTTCTCCTCTTCTCAGCAATTGAGAACTTGGGTGGGTGGTGGAGAGAAGCCACTCCCTTCAGCACATAAATTCTGAGGTTTCTCTGAATTCAGAGGTGGGAGAGTAGGGAGAACTACAAATTCTGGGGGAAACACTGGAACCGGCAAAATTGAAATCAGCTAGTAACTATGTGTAAGGATGAGCATCAGAATGGAATTCTTCCCATAATGCAATAGCTAAGGCAGAAGCCTATTGACAATGCAAAGAAAAGGGAGTTGAGAAGATAGGAGGATCTCCAGGGAATCAGGGAGAGGGAAATGAAGCCAGGAGAATGAAAGAATAGTGTTTCAGAAGGTGAGGAGGTTGGGAGTGCGGGGGTCAGATGAGCTCTAGGCTCCATCTGAAACAAAGCCTTTGAGGGTTGCTGATCACTAGTTAAATATTTCCCCAAGAAACAAAAGGCACTGATTTGTTATTTTAAGTTTGGTCAAAACAAATCCTTGCTCATGGTTGTAGCCCTCACTCAGAATTACTGCAGAGGATTAATTTTTTTATGGTAAAAGTTATAACTCATGAAAATATAATGAAGTATTGATCCAACCTTTGAATGATTATGAATGATGAGATGTGATACTAGAATCACGCAAGTGTAGGACCAAGAAAGAACCTCAAGAGGTCATATAGTCCCCGCTCCCACAGTAAGGCGGAATTAAGTACTCCTAGACCATCCCTGAGTGGTGTTAGTCTAACCTGTTCTTAAAAACCTTCTTGGATGGCACTTCCACAACCTCCCTTGCTGCAAACTAGGCTGATTGCTTGTTCTCCATGTCTACTGAGGGTAGAACAAGAAGTAATCGTCATCCTCTGCATAACATTTTACATATTTGAAGAATTTATGTCCCCCTGCAGCTGTCTCTTCTCTGAACAGTGGGGGAGTGGTAAATAATTAAGGTCACTGATTCAGAGCAATCTGGATCACTTGGCAAACTGGGTGCAAGCAAACAATATGCTTTTTAATATGACTAAATGTAAACGTATATGTCTAGGAACAAAGAATGTAGGCCATACTTACGGATGCAGGACTCTATCCTGGGAAGCAGTGACTCTGAAAATGATTTGGGGGTCATGGTGGATTAGGGTTGCCAACCCTCCAGGATTATCCTGGAGTCTCCAGGAATTAAAGATCAATCTTTAATTAAAGATTATGTCATGTGATGAAATCTCCCGGAATTCGTCCAACCGAATTTGGCAACCCTATGGTAGATAAATCAGATGAACATGAGCTCCCAGTGTGACTCTGGCCAAAAGAGCTAATGCGATCCTGGGATGCATAAAGAGTGGAATCTTAAGTAGAAGTAGAGAGGTTATTTTTACCTGTGTATTTGGCACTGATACTACCACTGCTGGAATACTGTATCCAGTTCTGGTACCCACAATTCAAGAAGTATATTGATAAAATGGAGAGGGTTCAGAGAAACACCATGAGAATGATTAAAGGATTAGAAAACATGCCTTGCAGAGATAAACTAAATATATTGAGAATTTCAAGTCTAACAAAGAAGGTCAAGGGGTGACTTAATAACAGTCTATAAGTATCTATATCGAGAACAAATATGTAATAATGGGGTCATCAATCTAGCAGAGAAAGGATAACAACATGATCCAATGGCTGGAAGTTGAAGCCAGAAAAATTCAGACTGGAAATAAGCATAAATTTTTAAGGGTAAATAGTTCCAATGGTTAATTACTCTCCCCAAGGGTTGTGGTAGATTCTCCATCACACACAATTTTTAAATCCAGATTGGATGTTTCTCTAAAAGCTATGCTCTAGGAATGATTTTGGGGAACTTCTACGGCCTGTGTTATATAGGAGGTCAGGCTAGATGATCACAATGGCCAGTACTTTCAACCTTTCCTTAAGGGCATGTTTTCTAAACTTCTTACTTTTGTTGCCCTCCACTGGGCTCTCTCCAATTTGTTCACATCTTTCTGAAAGTGTGGTGTCCCAAACCAGATTCAGTACTCCAGCTGAGGCCTTACACCATTGCCAAATAGAGTGGAATGATTACCTCCTGTGTTTTACATATGACACTCCTGTTAATACATCCCAGAATGGACATTTTCCTTTTCGCAACAACATGATATGGCTGGTTCAGTTTCCATTTGTGATCCACTTTAACCCCCAGATCCTTTTCTGCAGTACTGCTGCCTAGCCCGTTATTTCCCATTGTGTATTTCATAATTGCAGTACTTGGCACTTGTTTTTATTGAATTTCATCATATTGATTTCAGACCAGTTGTCCAATCAAGGTTATTTTGAATTCTAATCCTGTCCAAAGTGTTTGCAATCCCTCCCATTTTAGCGTCACCCGCAAACGTTATAAACATATTTTTCACTCCATCATCCATGTTGTTAATGAAAATATTGAACAGTACTGGACACAGGACAGAACCCTGCGGGACCCCACTTGATTCCTCCTCCCAGGTGTTATAAATATTTGCTACAATTAAATGGGGTACAACATAAAAGTGTTATAAATGTTAAAGCTGGCAAACTCTCTCAGTTTAAGCATATAGCTCTGGTCAGATTATAACTGAGTGAAACAAGAAGTTGTAGGCTTCTTACAGCAATCCTTCTAAAAGATTTATGCTCCAGAAAAGTGAGGTGTTCAGCTAATTCAACGGGTTCCAGGTGGTCAAACAACAGGCAGGCTTTTCCCTTCTTGGAAGTTTTTTTCCTCTGTGTGACTCTTCTCATCCAGTCATAGGAGGGACTGCAACAGAAAAGAGGTACAATCAGCAGATCCTGTCCATGCAAAAAACTCATGTGAACTGTAATCTGGGCATACAGAATAAAGTTAACCAAGAAACTGATCAAGAGTTCCCTGAACTATGACATCCAGCATATTGTGAACATTCAGAATAGAAAGATCTCTTCCAGTTTGCAATAGATTATATGAACTTAATAGGTACTATCTGAACTGATGTATAGCAGTAGAGCTATATATCTGGCACTCAAGAACAATTCTTTATTCTGTGTTACACTGTATCACCTAATTCAATAGGACCTAATGGCTACATTTCATCTAAGATCAAATTCAGACCAAAAATTGGATAATGTCAAATGTGTGGTGTGTTTTTGTTTTGTTTATATCTGGAAGACTACAAGCCCTGAAAAATGGAAAAAAAGAAGAAAGGGCATCTGTGAACTACATATGACAGCTAGGAGAGTACTTTGCTCTGCTGACATACAACTGAGCTTCACATATACTCGCTTTACTGAACTTTTGTCTGCATGTGTGTGTTTTGTTGTTCCTCCACAGGCCCATCCTTTATATTTGGCTGCTGTAGAGATGCACCATTGAAATGCTATTATTTTATTCTAGTATGATGTAGATATTTAGGAACCCCTTTTCAAAAACAAAGCACTAGGACTAAGCCTCCTAACTTTTGGATGTCCATGGGAGTTAGGTAGCTAAATCCTAGAACTAGTGAGGAACTGGAATTTCTATTTTGTGGGAAATGCCAAGATTTTAACTTCGTTTTGTTCCAAATTAGAATGAAATCTCAAATGTGAAAATTTCTTGCAAAAGAAACATAGTATTCTTTACATATCTGGCATGAGCTTTGCAACATATAGAACCAGGAACAGTTTATATTCATATTTATATAAAAATACAGCAATTCTTCTTCACTACAATTCAAAATATGTGACACTTGCCAGTCTATATTATCCCAAATGGTATTTGGTGTTTTAGAACTTTATTTCGGTTTTGGAGAGATCATCATCTTTTTGAGAATTACTTCCCAGTGCTCACTATACCGTCCCTTTAAACCAAAATGGGATCCTCAATATCACATAGTGCATTCTGTACAGAGTAAGGGCTCTGGTGTTACAAAATATGGAAAGAAAGGTGCCTGTGGAACCTGACAAATTATATTCTTACATGCTGGAGATGTCAATAAGGTGGACGTGTTCCTCATAACCGAGCTGGCTGGCTACTTCCCGGAACTCCTCAGTCAGACGAATCAAACCAAGATCCAAGTTAAATTCTGCTGGAAATTCCAAAATCCAGTACCTGAAATTATGGGAGAAAGGTTATGCAAAGATCCAGACATAACATTCTGTGGCTGCATAGATGCATGCCATGATTACTCAGCCACCATTCACATGGCACTCAGAAGAAATCATTGGCGATCCAAAGTCACAAATGTGGTAAACAGCAGTCCCACCACTAGTTCTTCCAGTAACTGAACGAGTATGCTTGACAAATCCTGACATGCTTCATCCAACAGAGGACAATGATACATATGCAAACGCCTCTTGTTGCATACTTTCCCCGAGTTAGCACATTCCCTTCAGTGGAACACAGTGGGATTCTTCTGAGGTGCATTTTAATGGGAGTTAGGCACCTAAGTGACATTTGCACCTTTCAAAATATACTCTCCATTTAGGTGTAAGGCCTTGCCTATATGGTTGATACTGAAAAAGCTTTCCCAAAGTGTGAATTTAGACAGATACAGTTAAGCCAGTATAATATTCCATGAGGACACTTTTGTTCCAGTATAAGTGGGGTTTTTTTTGGCTTTAGCTTAACGCCTTCCCAAGCAAGATAAGCTACACCGAAAAAAGCTCCTCATACTGGAGCACAAGCATCCACATTGGGATGGGCTACAGGAGGGTGGTGTTAACCAGCATAGCTCTATCTGTTTAAATTCACACCTTACCTTGTACTGAAAAAAGAAAAAAGAAGAACCCAAACCAAACAGTTCCGTTCAGAGGTGGCCTTACTAGATCAATATTCAGGTAAAGATGTCAGAAAATTTTACCAATTTGACAAGGCAGCACCTGCCATACATTCTCCTGATCCTATATACCAGATACTTGGGGCATCACTGAAGTTGCTAAAACATCTTCTCTTAGGGTATATTTCATTGCAAATAAGTATGTTAACATGGGTTAGCTAATTCACATTAAAATAGCAGTGAAGACAAGGCAACTTGACTTTTAACTCAGGTTAATAGCTCAAGTTAAAGCCTATAAGGAAGCTGGGTGTTGAACTTGAGCAGCTAACCCAAGTTAAAAGTCAAGTTGCCTTGTCTTCATTGCTATTTTAATTTGTGTTAACCCACATTTTTGTTTGTTTGCTTTGCAAAGACATACCCTTGGTTTGAATTATCTAGGGTTCACATGAACTGAAGTGAACAATCCAGGGACAATCTTTCTATACCACTCTAGATTACACTATGACGTACTCCCCCCAGCTTTGCGTGCTGTGCCAATCTAGCCTGAGTGTTAAACCTCAAAGAACAAATACCAGTCAAACTGTAGCATGAGTTTTCAGTAAGCTCTTTAGCTTGATACAGTGTAAGTGTTCAAAAACCTGAATAACCCTAGTTGAATAACTGTGCTCTGAATAGGATTTTCCCCCAACCCCATGTTTGTAAACTAGTCCAACAGAAAGCATTAGTAGGGGTAGACTGACTTGGTTTAGGATTTTTTATTATTTGTAAAAATTGACTATTCAGAGCTATAAAAACCAAATCCCAGTGAAAAAAAATCAGCATTTTTACCTCATGAAACAGCAGATTTTTAAGCGGAATTCACTGCATTTTTCGCCACTGGCATCTCTATAGGTAGATTAGTTAAAGAATAAGCTTCATGATCATGGTTTCAGTAACTTTTTTTTTTTACTCTGCAGCTGTCTTGTTTTGTTTAGAGAGTTTTCACTTTTGTACAGGATAGAGTATTTTTGTATGTTATTCCTCCAAATTAAAATGTGCTATACGAGCTTTGGCCTGCTAAACCCAGGGTTGTGAGTTCAATCCTTGAGGGGACCATTTAGGGATCTGGGCCAAAAATTGGGAATTGCTCCTGCTTTGAGCAGGGGGTTGGACTAGATGACCTCCTGAGGTCCCTTCCAACTCTGATATTCTATGATTCTATGAGATAACACACTGAAAAATATAGACAGTATTTCCAATTTGGCAATTTGCCATTTGTCTTAGCAAAAACATGCATCTAATACACACTATTTCTGAATATTCTGCTGGACAAATAATTTCCCACCAGTACAGGCTAATCAAGGATATCAGTAGATACTGAATGATTACAGAGGAGATTTTCAAAGGCACAAGTGCCAGGCAAGCAACTCCCATAGAAAGTCAACGGGAGGAAAGTGCCCAACTTCTATTTGTATGTCTGTGTCCTTAAATATTTTTGTACATCTCAAAAGCTAATTCAAAGTACACTTCAGCAGGCTCATAAAAGACCGGATCCAAAGTCTATTGTAATCAGTTGAAAGGATTTCAATGGGCATTGGACCAGACCCATAAACTGCTGAAGAGCCTTATATGCTGATGGCACTCCAATACTACTGTTTAATGCACAGACTTTACATGTTATCACAGTTTGTCTTCCAAAGTGCTAATGCTAGGCTATATGGATCTTTGAAAGGATATATGGAGAGAAGTTTGCCAACCAGTTCTGTGGAAGGCAGATACCACCGGTGCATTAAAAGAACCATTCTTGGCAAATGACTGGTGCCCAAATGTCCTTTATTATCTGTAAAATAGAGACACCATTTTAAGTTAAATGACATGCATTATTCAAGGGCAGAGATCAGCCAATTTCCAGATATCCATGATCTATTACCTCTCTTAAGGGAAGTCAGATGTATTAATATTCAAAATGAAAATATATCCAGTGCATTATTAATTAAAATATCTTCAGAACAGAAACATAACAAGTAAAATGCTCCTCTAGCAGTGAGAGTCAGGAAATTACAATGGTTGTAGCACATCAATTATTAAATAACAGTGTAAAATGAAAGAAAATATATATTCCCTTCCTTCCCCAAAACCTTTATTAAATATTACTTAAAAAGTGGCAAAATAGCAATGTTGCTGTTTCAACATGAGTAACTTCTTCAAACTCCAAGTGGAATTTTTTTTAAGAAAGCTTTGCACAAGAGAAAATTGATACCAACTGATTATAATAACCCATTACCTAAAATGCACCCAAAGCCCAGAATTCTAGATTAGTAAAACACTATAATTAGAAGTTCAGTTGGATGTACCAAATTTTGAATTTTCTGATGATCACTTTATCTTGTCATTCATTGATAAAAACTGACTATGACAACCAAATGTCACACTCAAATGTGTATGTATTGGGAGGGACTACCTGGGGAGTGGAGAATAGTTCTTCATTAAATATTCTCTATAACTGGAAAAACAGAGTAAATCAGGACAAAGAGGAAAGGGAACCACACACACATATTATGGACTTCAGTACTCAAAAGAGAAGTGTATGTATGTATTTGGGGGAAAAGGGAAGGAGGAATGATAATTCCAATATGTAAAATGTAAATGGCCTCTGCTATCTCTGGTTAAGTATACCCTATATGGGATTTGCACCATTTTAGGGCCAGAATTGGCAATTGGATGTGCATGGATGCAGTGGTGTGTCTGTTTAGATTCAGGTGCAGTAACTGGTGCTTAGTGATTTCATCTCTGACAGTGAGAAGCTCTCTCTCTCAAAAATGAAATCAAATTATAACCTTATTCAAACCAAGTGGTCACATGGTTTTTAAATAAAATCATTTTGATTAAGGCCTCAATTCATCAAAGCACTTAAGGCCTAGTACCTTTTAAAGTTGAAAGAGGTGGTGTATATTCATGTTCCATAAAATGAAAGGTCCTAATATGATTATTTGTTTTCTTACTATAACTAGCAATTTGTGAGTTAATATAATTGCTCCTGACCTGAGATGTGGGGTCATTGTTTTGTTTTTTCAAAGGGTTAGAATTCATTTCTATATATGACAATCTATAAGGGCATCCAAGTATGTAAATTATATGCTTAGCAACAGGCTCACATAAATGATAGAAAGTTCTATAGGTAATGGTTGATTAAAATGAGAACCTGCAATCATATTACTACACAATGCATGGGGAAAGCTTCCAGAAGTAGCACTAGATTGAAAAAGATCCAGTGTAAACAATACAGCAAAACAAAAAAATAAATAAATCAGTGCATCAAGAAATATATTCCTATTCTTTTGTAAAAAATCAGAGGCAAATTCATAAAACAATCCAACTGTACAGTTATCTAATCTTAATACAGACCCACACTTTTAAATCATTCTATCAATCTGTCTTGTGTTAAATGTATTAACTTTTTTGGTATTATGTAATGTATATTATTAAAAATACACAGTTTGAACCCTTCAGGACAGAAGAGAGACTCTCCCGCCCCCTCACTTAGACAGATGAAAGAATTTTCTTCAAACTTTTCAAGACAAAAGTTTTCCTCTGGGCTAAGAGCCAAGCATGGAAAATTTCACAGCAAGAGGAATTTGTTTGCCAAACGAATGATCAGCTGAAAAAGATAATAGCCTGGGTGAGCTTATAATAGTAGTTGAATTTCAAGAACAGCAAGCAATGAAACAAAAGATTGAAGAATCATACCAAACATTTCAATGCAAGTATTTAAAAGTTCATCTAATGTTGCAGCCTTCCCAAGTATATTTGACCCCATTGTCCTTTAATCGTTGTCAAAAAATTAGAGTCATTTTCACCACGTAGAAGAATGTGTCCACAGCTGCATGGGCCTTATCAATGTATTGCTGGTTGCGTATTTAGCTAGGCTTCATGGAAAATCTGGAGAAAGAAAGCAAAGGAAATGACCACAATAGGACTGTAATGCTGCATTATGAAGACAGAATGTTTACAGTTTAGTGCATCCTTTTGTAGACTGATTTTTTTCCCCTCACACAACATAGAGTAAAAAGAAAAGGAGGACTTGTGGCACCTTAGAGACTAACAAATTTATTTGAGTATAAGCTTTCATGAGCTACAGCTCACTTCAGTCTCTAAGGTGCCACAAGTCCTCCTTTTTTTTTTTGCGAATACAGACTAACACGGCTGCTACTCTGAAACAACATAGAGTATACATCAAAGATCACCATGCATTTTTAGTTCATTCCAACTTTTATTTTAAAATATATTGTTCAATTTTTGTCCACTAGTCCAAAAGAAATATGTAGTGATGTTGGAAAACAGAGGTTACACTAAGGCACATGTCATATAATTGATGCACTCTTTTACAGCCCATTTTATTTTCTTTATGCTTGATAACCCACATTTTGTTAGTACTTCAGTTATGCATAAAACAGAACAGATTATAACAAAAATTGTTTTATCCAGTATTACTGTTTAATAATAGATTTTTAAGGTAATGCATTTATTGATCGGAAACCCACAAAATGATTAATAATTAAGTTCACAGGCACATTCTACAGAGCATACACTAATGTATAAGAGGGAGATTTTCAAAGGCACAAAGGGGGAAAAGGTGTCCAGTTCCCTCTGACAGTCAGTCAGAGTTGGGCTCCTAACTGTTCTTTGTAAATCTCTCCTAACAATTTACAAGACCTGAAGTAGCACTTTCAACACCTACTAAAATGCATTTATTTTAAGGATTGCACATTTTATTATAGATGGCAGATTCCAAATTTCTAGAAATCTATCTAGTCAGCCTTTTAAAAAGTCTACTATTAGAGAGTAGAAGGGAGTATTAAATGGTATATAGATTCTCCATAGAATTTCTTGTCAACTTGTATTTCAAATCTCAACTTGTTCTATTTACATAAGTTTCTTTTAAATACAGACATGTAGCAAACAATATGTAGCATATCCAGCCACTTTTCAGAATCTAAACATTGCTGGAATTCTGACAAGTTTCTTTTTAAAGGATGTTACATATTACCTAACTTTTTGACGTTTTGTCAGGTAATTCACTGAACAGGATATACTCTGTACTCCACCCATAGTTGTATACTTTATGGCAACTATCAGATATGACATAGACCACACCCTTAACTCTGCCTCCCTAGGGACAGTATCCTTCCAACACCCTTTTTACCAAACTACCCCACCAAACAGGCTATCCCCGATCTTCCCCACATAAACTCCTTCACCACATTATTATAAAATAACTCTCACTTCACAGAAATGGCAGAAGGTACTGCTAAGAATTCACTAGGAATGAGGCTGTTGAATTCACCATGCAGTTATGTTACAGTAAAGGTCTTAAAAGGAAAATATAAGGCGAAGATTTTCAAAAATGTAAGGGGTGCCTAAAGTTAGGCTGTTATATCCCTATCTAGGTACCTAAATAAGTGGCTTAATTTTCCACAGGATCAAGTACTCAACAGTTTTAAACCTCAGTTGACATTTATTCCCACCCCTGCCAACTCCCCCACTCCTAAACAAATCTTTTACAAAGGTAAGTTACTGCACTTTAAAATACTGCTTCAGTCACTTCTTTAAAATCACAAAAGTAATCACGGCACATTTCTTGGGGTGAGTAATATTTGCCTCGTAGAACTGTAGGAAAGCAAGCAATTCAGTCCTGCTTTTCAGTTGGTTAGTGCTGCTTTACATTGTAATAGCCCCAGATGACACAGCTAATTAAAAAAAAATTGAATTATGCTATTGAGAGGGTGAAACAGCAATAGCTAATGTCCCCATGTTAATTTCACTGAGGTTTTTCTACTATGGCATCTACTTATATGCCCTCATCATCACAGTATCTAAGCTCCTCACATTCAGTAATGGATTTTTATCCTTACAACACCTAGGAGATAAATAGTTTCCATTTTTACAGACGAAAAACATGGTAGACTAAGCGACTTGGACAAGGTACATGTCTGTGGCTGAGCCAAGAATTGAACCCCGGTCTTGAGTTCCAGTCCAGTGCCCTAACAATTAGATCACCCTTCCTATTCATTATCACCATTTGTGTTATTATGTAGAAACCTCAGATTAAATAATATTGCTACATTATTGAAAGATTTCCTATCACCATGGTATCAAAGTGCTATCCCACAATTAAAGATAGTTTTGTGGTAACAATGCCCAGTGCTAAACAGCAACAAGAATACTCAGTGCTATAATAATTACAAACATTCAAGATTCATAGACTTCTAATGGAAATTCCACATTCCCAGGCGTGACCCTGTAAGGTGTCAAGTGCTAAGTATTTTCAGTTACCATTGGCTTCAAACGGAAGTTGAAGATGCTCAGTCCCAGTATTTGGGCAGGGACTGGAAGCATAATTATTTTTATGTAACCCAAAGTGTTACCTAGACAGACTTTCCAAAAGGTTAAAAAAAATTAAAGGGACAGGACAAGAGAAGGTAGAGATTCAGGAGGAATGCAATCAGGTCATCAGACATAGTAAGTGGTGTGAATTTTTAGGGTACTTATTTGGAAAGCAACATATTACATTCATAAAGCTCATGCTCTGTTCCAAGCTATATGTATCATTCCCAGAACAAACAAATAAAATCTTCATTGAGCGAGAATTGGAGTTACAAATATAAAATCTTAAATGGAACCTCATTTGAATGTATTTCAAAACAACAGAAAGGCTGGAAATGTAGAGTTATGGTTTTGGTAACAGCATTAATGCTTACCATGTGACCCTGCCCGCTAACACAGGAATATCATAGAACAACATCTTTACAAACTTTTTAACATAATTTCCTACAAAGGAAATTGGCCTAGATTCTAGACACACATAGATGCCTATTACTCCTTCATGGAGAGCTAGTAAGGTTTACCCTTCAAATTTTGATCCTTAGCGTTCTTTTGAGAAATGAAAGACACCTGGAAGAGTGCAAACACCTCTTAAGAGTTTGAGAGGGCACTGTGGGTAATGTGCAACCTTAACTTTTAGCGGTGTGAAAATATAATATGTTCTGGATTGCAGTCTTTCAGTTCATAGGGAGCAAAATCAGAGAGGAGTTTTGCTATTCGACATTGGTGAGGCCTCATCTGGAGTACTGTGTCCAGTTTTGGGCCCCACACTACAAGAAGGATGTGGATAAATTGGAGAGAGTCCAGCGAAGGGCAACAAAAATGATTAGGGGTCTAGAACACATGACTTATGAGGAGAGGCTGAGGGAGCTGGGATTGTTTAGCCTGCAGAAGAGAAGAATGAGGGGGGATTTGATAGCTGCTTTCAGCTACCTGAAAGGGGGTTCCAAAGAGGACGGCTCTAGACTGTTCTCAATGATAGCAGATGACAGAACGAGGAGTAATGGTCTCAAGTTGCAGTGGGGGAGGTTTAGATTGGATATTAGGAAAAACTTTTTCACTAAGAGGGTGGTGAAACACTGGAATGCGTTACCTAGGGAGGTGGTAGAATCTCCTTCCTTAGAGGTTTTTAAGGTCAGGCTTGACAAAGCCCTGGCTGGGATGATTTAACTGGGAATTGGTCCTGCTTCAAGCAGGGGGTTGGACTAGATGACCTTCAGGAGTCCCTTCCAACCCTGATATTCTATGATTCTATTAAATGAGTATTTTTAAAAACAACTTTTTCCTCACTGGCAAGATGAAATGGCAATATTTTAATTGCATCAGAGAGTGTGCTAGGAGGTTTCAAATACAGATGAGAGACAAAATCCCTGCCCCAAGCATCTTCCCAATTTAGTTCTGAAATGACACAAGGAGACGGGGTAATGAAACAGCAGTTACAGTAAGGGTAGGGGAGTACAGACAAAGGCAACTCCAATAAGATTATATTGTTACTCAGCAAGGCTAGCTTATCCCATGATGGGTTGTTTTTTTTTGGTCTTATCATAGAAACGCAATAAAAGTCATAGCTGGTTAATCATAGGTTTAAAAGAAGATAATAAAAAAGTAATTAATAACTGTCCATCGGACACAGGTAGCAACACCTTGTAAATAACCTTACTGTAATTCTCTGGGGCTGTCCCCTCTAAATTCTTAACAAGTTTGTTTCAAAGGAGATAATTTACTCCAAATTTTACAGTGTACCCAGTGTTTGCTGTGACAGGATCTTAAGAGCTTAGCTGGAGCTGAGTGAATACACAGACAGTATAGATACAATTGACATAGTTATGTACCTCACTACCAATTCTCAGGGCTTTGTTTTAAGGTGCTCCTTGTAACTTGGGACACAACACTAATATTTCTGGGGACTGAGTCATAGTGTAAAGTATGTTATGTTTGTCCGTTGGCACATCACCTTTCTGGATAGATGCTGCTATTCAGAAGTGCTGTTTCTGGGAAGGGAGAAAGGTCTATGGCGACATAGGGATTGGTAGGAAGTCATAATGAATTAAGTTATCTATCCTTGAGCCCACATATGCAGGAAGTTGAAGTCCCACATATGCAGAAACTAATCAGTTTGCCTTATCTCTAATAGTTTTGTGGCACAGCTAAATATTCTGTTCTGTGATTGTAATATTATTGGAAGTTATTTATATGGTGATGTTATGGTCTGGCTAGTTCTGTTTAAATGAACGTACAGGTAGTGAGCTCTTGAGATAAATGCTGTGACAGAATTCTTTTTAGAAACAGAGTATATTGCCAGTACAACAGGTGATCTTTTTCATACTTGTTGAATCACTTTCATAAGTGCTAGCACAAACAAACAAAAACATTACATGTTGTGAACACAATGTGCATTTAAACTTTAACAACTTAAGTCATGGCTACTGTTGTCAGTAGTAAAATCAAAAGACATCTTCACTGCAAGAGGCTACTAAGAGGTGGTCTACATACACAAGTTATAGCTGTTTACCTTAAATTAGTTTAAAATTTGATTTAGTCAAACCAGTGCAAACCCCCTAAGAGGGCACTCATATTGGTTTAAAACTGGTTATATTGGTTAGAGCTGCACTAAACCAATAGGTCAGGTTTAAATAGATTTCAGAATGTCTAGACACAAAAAGTTACATTCAAACTACCCCCTTACTTAAACTGGCACAATTGTATGTGCAGAATTTTCCCTGCAAATGAAGTAAAGTAGCCTATTTTTCTTCTGCCTAGTGACAGAGACACAGATGAACATTCCAGCTCTGACATTCAAGCACCTCAGTGGTTCTTGGTTCACCCATAAACTTCAGGGAGGAAATATGAAGGAGACATTCTTTACAAGGTTAAGGCATTCTTTGTTTTGTTTTGTTTTTTTCCAGTAAACCATTTTCTAAAAGAAAAGGTATACTCTTATTAACAGGAACTTCAGCCACATGATTGCTCAAGGGAAAGACAAAAAGCTGAGTGCAAGCAGCAGAACAGGGAAATTTAATAGCAGCAGAAAGCACAAGAGAGCTCAGAAGAAATTAAAAATCTCAAGAGAAGTTGCCTATAGAATATCCTCTATATTTTTACTCTTTTCCTCTAGATCTGTCATGTCTATTTAAATTGTAAACTCTTCAGGAGAGGGACTGTCTGTGTCCAGCACTAGCAGAATGGGGTCCCAATTCTTGATTGGTTCCTAGGCACTATTGTAAACAAATATGACTACTAATAAATAAATAAGATGAGGGAAGAGCACATGGGAAAGGTAAATGCTGTACCTTTAAATTCATGCTGGGAAAGGGCAAATAAACCATCTGTTTGGACCACAGTTAATACAGGCAGTAGGATGGGCAAGTCACTGTTCTAGATGTTTCCCCTCTCCACCAGAGAGCTTTTCACAAGCCTTTAAGTTTACATGTAAGTGGTCAGTACTTTTACTTATTACTATGTAGATAACTATATTTTTACTTCGAATTGCTTGCATTAGCAAAGTATTGAAACTCCTCCACAGAGTGTTTAAGAATTGATCATATTAGCCTCACTAACCACAACTGAAATCATTGACATCCTCCAAAGTTATTAAAAATGGTATAGGCCCAGTTCAGATGCTGCAGAGCTTTGTTCAACATTTATTGCATTCACTGAACAAGGGAATACCTATGTCCAAAAGACCTTGTTGTAAGTGAAACCAGATACTGTGGAATCTTTTATAGTGAACTCTGATCCAGCAATACTGTACCAAATACAGTACTGTACTGTACTAGGACCAAAACCTAGTTTGGAACAAGGAAGGACTGCAGAAGGCTGTAAACACAGTGGAACCTCCATCTTTTAGCAGCATGGGGAGGGTAGGGTTCAGAGAAGCCATGCAGGGGGAACTTTGCACACCACAGTGCTCCATGGTAGCGTTCACAGGGAGAAGGACAGTGATGTGGCTAATTGATCCAGGACTGGTCAGTACTGCCAAGTCCTCTAACAAGAGATGCTACTGTACCCAACAGGCTGCATAAGCAACTGCAGAGCTGCTCCACAGCTTAG
Source organism: Lepidochelys olivacea (assembly GCF_965140295.1). NCBI lineage: Eukaryota > Metazoa > Chordata > Testudines > Cheloniidae > Lepidochelys > Lepidochelys olivacea. The sequence goes on along the minus strand of NC_140413.1, from coordinate 148,379,274 downwards.
GGTTTTGGACAAAGGATTCCATCTGCCCCTTTGAACTCCCCTACCCAAAACTGGTTTAGAACATATACTGGGTCAGACCAATGGTCCATCTAGCCCAGCTTCCCGTCTTACAATAGTGGCCAATACCAGATGCTTCAGAAGAAATGAACAGAACAGGGCAATTATCAAGTGATCCATCCCTAGTTGTCTAGTCTCGGCTTCTGGCAGGCAGACGCTTAGAGACAAAGTGCGGGATTGAATCCCTGACTATCTTGGCTAATAGCCATTGATGGACCTATCCTCCATGAACTTATCTAATTCTCTTTTGAACCCATTTATACTTTTGGCCTTCCCAACATCCTTTGGCAATGAATTCCATCTGCTGACTGTGCATTGTGTGAAGAAGTACTGCCTTATGTTTGTTTTAAATCTGCTGCCTATTCATTTAATTGGGTGAACCTTGGCTCTTGTGTTATGTGAAGGGGGTAAATAATACTTCCCTATTCACTTTCTTCCCACTATTCATGATTTTATAGACCTCTATCATAGCCCCACCTCAGTCGTCTCTTTTCCAAACTGAACAGTCTCAATCTTTTAAATCTCTCTTCATATGGAAATTGTTCTATACCCTTAATCATTTTTGTTGTCCTTCTCTATCTTTGAGGTGGGTTGACCAAAACTGCATGCAGTATTCAAGGTGTGGGCGTACCATGGGTTTATATAGTGTCATTATGATCTTTATGGTCTTATTATCTATCCCTTTCCTAATGATTCCTAGCATTGTTAGCTTCTTTGATTGCCACTGCATATTGAGCGGATGTTTTCAGAGAACTATCCAGAATAACTCCAAGATCTTTCTTCATGGTAAGTGCAAATTTAGACCTCATCATTTTGTAGCTATGGTTGAGATTATACATTATTTTGCATTTATTTATCGACACTGAATTTCATCTGCCATTTTGTTGCCCAGTCACTTAATTTTGTGAGATCCCTTTGTAACCCTTCACAATCAGCTTTGAACCTAAATATCTTGAGTAATTTTGTATCTTCTGCAAACAAACATCACCACTTCGGTGTTTACCCCTTTTTCTAGATCATTTATGAAGGTGCTGACTAGCACTGGTCCCAGCACAGATCCTTGGGGGACCCTGCTGTTTTCCTCACCCTGCTGTTTACCTCTCTCCATTCTGAAAACTGACCATTTATTCCTACCCTTTGTTTCCTGTCTTTAACCAGTCACTGATCCATGAGAAGACCTTCCCTCTTATCCCATGGCTGCTTACTTTGCTTAAGAGCCTTTGGTGAGGGACCTTGTCAAAGGCTTTCTGAAAGTCCAAAACGCTTGTCCAGCATGTTTGTTGACTCCCCTCAAAGAATTCTAATAGATTAGTGAAGCATGGTTTCCCTTTACAAAAGCAGTGTTGAGTCTTCCAACAAATCATGCTCATCTACATGTTTGATAAGTCTGTTATTTACTATAGTTTCAACTAATTTGCCTGGTACTGAAGTTAGGCTTAGAAGCCTGCAATTGCCAGGATTGCCTCTGGAGCCTTTAAAAAAAAAAAAGGTTAGCGATCCTCCAGTCATCGAGTACGGAGGCTGATTTAAGTCACAGGTTACATATCACAGTTTGTATTTCTGCAATTTCATATCTGGGTCCCTTAGACTCAGACTTTAAGGCAGGGGTCTCAAACATGCAGCCCGCAGGGTTATTTCCTGCAGCTCGCCAAGCTCCCCACATCCCCCCGCCCCACCCTCCCAGAGTTCTTTTCTGTGGACCGCCAAGCTCCCTTCCCCCTAGCTCCCCCTCCACCCAGCGTGCCACGTCCCCACTCCTCTGCCTAACTCCAGGTGTTTCGCTTAGCGCTTTCCGGGGGGAAGGGCAGGGAGGAGCAGGGAGCCGCACGCTCAGGGAAGGAGACAGAAAAGAGGTGGGGCTGGGGCGGGGATTTTGGGAAGGGGTTGGAATAGGGGCAGGAAGGGGGCAGAGTTGGGGTGGAGACTTTGGGGAAGGGGTGGGAAGAGGTTGGGCAGGGTCAGGGCCTCATGGAAGGGATGGAGTGGCGGTGGGGCCGGGGGCAACAGGGGGTGTGTGCTGTCAGTGACGCGGCCCTCGGGCCAATGTACTAGTCCTCATGTGGCCCTTCTGGTGATTCGAGTTTGAGATCCCTGCCCTTAAAGGTCAGAAGTGACCATCATTGCAGGCCACAGAACCTCACCCACCCACCTCTGTAATAGGCCCCTAATCTTTGGCTGAGTTACTGAAGTCCTCAAATCATGGTTTAAAGACTTCAAGTTACAGAGAATTCACCATTTACACTAGTTTAAACCTTCAAGTGACCTGTACCCCATGATGCAGAGGAAGACAAAAACCCCAATAGGGACTCTTCCAATCTGACCTGGAAAAAAATTCTCTCACCAAATATGTCAACCAGTTAGACTCTGAGCATGTGGGCAAGACGCATCAGGCAGATACCTGGGAAAGAATTACCTGTAGTAACTCAGAGCCCTCCCTACCTAGAGTTCCATCTCCAGCCATTGGGGATTTTTGCTATTGGCAGTTGCTGATGGGCCACATGCCATTGTAGGCAGTTCCATCATACCATTCCCTCCATAAACTTATCAAGCTCAGCCTTGAAGCCAGTTAGGTTTTTTGCCCTCACTGCTCCCCTTGGCAGGCTGTTCCAGAACATCACTCTTCTGATGGTTACAACCCTTTGCCTAATTTCAAGCCTAAACTTTTGATGGCCAGTTTATATCCATTTGTTTTTGTGTCCACATTGGCACATAGCTCCTCTCCCTCCCTGGTATTTATCCATATATTTATAGAGAGCAATCATATCTCCCCTCAACCTTGGTTTGGTTAGGCTAAACAAACCAAGTTCTTTAAGGTAGGTTTTCCATTCATTGGATCATTGTAACAGCCCTTCTCTGCACCTGTTCCTGTTTGAATTAATCTTTCATAAACATGGGAGACCAGAATTTCACACGGTAGTTCAGATGAGGTCGCTCTGTATAATGCTCAGTATACAGTGCTCAGTGCTCTGTATAATGGTACTAACACTTCCCTGTCTCTACTGGAAATACCTCACCTGATACATCCTAGGACTGCATTAGCCTTTCTCATGGCCGCATCACACTGGCATCTCATAGTCATCCTGTGATCAACCAATATACCGAGATCTGAAACCTCCAACTGATAAGTGCCCAGCTTATAGCAAAAATTCTTGTTATTAGTCCCTAAATGCATGACCTTGCACTGTGCACTATTAAATTTAATCCCATTTTTATTACTCCAGTTTAAAAGGTTGTCCAGATCCTCTTGTATGAAATTCTGGTCCTCCTCCGTATTGGCTGTACCTCCCAACTTTGTGTCATCTGCAAATTTTATTACATACACTCAGTTTGTGCGCCAAAGTCAGTAACAAAAATATTAAGATTGATCCCAAGACTGATACCTGAGGAATTCCACTAGTAACCTCCCTCCACCATAACAGTTCACTTTTCAGTAGGACCCATTGTACTCGCCCCTTTAACCAGTTCCTTATCCACCTTTCAAGTCTCATATTAATCCCCATCTTCTCCAATTCCCCACATGGAACTGTATCAAATGCCCTACTGAAATCCAGGTAGATTAGATCTACTGCACTTCCTTTGTCTAAAACAGAGGTGGGCAAACTATGGCCCACGGGCCACATCCGGCCTGCAGGACAATCCTGCCCAGCCCCTGAGCTCCAGCTGGGGAGGCTAGCCCCTGGCCCCTCCCCCGCTGTTCTCCCTCCCCCGCAGCCTGAGTGTGCTGCACCGCCAGCGCTCTGGCTCGCTGCTCTTGCCGGGCAGCGCGGCGGCATGGCTGGCTCCAGCATGGTAAGGGGGCGGGGAACGGGGGGTTCTGGCAGTCAGGGGACAGGGAGCAGGGGACAGTTGGATGGTGTGGAGGTTTTTGGGGGGGGCGGTCAGGGTCAGGCCCTCCATATAGTTTTGCAACCCCGATGTGGCCCTCGGGCCAAAAAGTTTGCCAAAAAGTTTGGTCTAAAAAGTCAGTTATCTTCTCAAAGGAGATCAGGTTGGTCTGGCACGATCTACCTTTTGTAAAACCATCTTGTATTTTATCCCAATTCCCGTTTACCTCTCTGTCCTTACCTACTTTCGCTTTCAGAACTTGTTTTTCAAAAAAGTCTCCCATAATCACACAATTCCTAATAATATTTATTTCATTAAAAACACAAAAAGAGGTCTCTGTCCATATCCAGATTGGATTCTGGTGGTCTGTAACACATCACAAGCACTGTATCGGGGAGCCTCTAGTAGCTTTCTTCACCAAAGTGATTCTGGCCCAGACTCTGTCTTATCCATTTCATCACTTCTAATTTCTTTACTGTCTACCTCAGTGGATCTCAAACTTTAGCAACACAAGGACCCCCATTTTGATTTAAAATTTTTCATGGCCACCAAACCGCCACGCTAATTCAGAACAGTTTTTTTGCATAATTAATGTCACTAGAAATGGCTGAACTAGAGTACATTAAAATACACCCAATAGAAGTAAAACCAGAAACAATTATCATGATTTGTAAATACGATCTCCATGGTGAGGGGTGATCATGTGCCTATTTTTCCTTTTGGCTCCAATTACTTCATATATATTACACCTATAATTCTGTCTCTGAAATGCACATTTAGTTTCAGATACATTTGTGGCCTCCTACTGTAAAGGAGATAGCTTTCGCTACTGCTGACCATAAAACGTTACATCGCTCATCTTCTCTCTTGTGACTGTGTGCCTTGCGAAGGTCTGGTTCAGAAATACTTTAACCATGCGTAAGCAACACAGCTGGCAGTTAGACTGGGGGTGATAGCAAGAGACTTTCAAAGCCCAAGAGGGTAGGAAGGCAGGTGCCTGAGAAAAAGGGGGCTGTACAAAAAAAATGGGGGCACAGGGTAAGGATGCTTACGTGTCATAACAGCCAAGCAAGGAGAAAGAGCTATTCTGAGCTATTATGCTTGATCCTTTACCTTTGATGACCACAGAGAAAGGCTCTCATATAACTGCTCCTTCCCCAAGCAGGAGGGGAGCAAAGACCGGCCCTTCAGGACTGATACATAGTACCCTCTCCTCTTCCTGGCTGCAGTGTTCCACTTAATCAATAAAAGCTAATCTTTAAAGAGCCCCTAGAGTTTCAAATTATGCATTAAATTACAGAGGCCATGTAGACGGACATGACATCAAAGCCAAATGCCTGACATCTGGCAGATCTGCTGTGGGACCCTGGGAACTCATGCAAATTCACTTGAGTGTGCAATGGACAGCAACCACAGAAATTGGCACTTGTGCAAAGTCAGGATTTTGCATTTGCACAAAGCATCGATGGCTCATAATTCACACATGAATGGCCCAACAGGAAAGTAGGCAGAAACCTGTGTGAATTAGAATTGGGAGGATTCGACAAGTCATTCTTTTAATAAATCTGGCCCACAGACGCTGAACATCAAAACACATGAAGAGCCTTCCTTCCTAGTCTATTTTTTGTGCAAGCTTCCCTAGGGAAGGGGAGTGAAACAATGGCAGACTTACAGTTTCTGAACAATGATGCAGAGAGAATATTTTTAAAACTGTATATAAATGGTGTTGTTTGAAACCAAACATTTCAAATGTTCTTAAAATATTAATTTTTTCCTGAAGAAATGGTATTATTCATGGTGAGGCAGAAAAGACACCCCACTTTTTTTCAGTAGTTAATTTGATCAGATTTAGATACATATTTTGTTTTGTTTCCTCCCAAATAAGAATCAGCTGATTAAGCCCCATTCCCTTGACAACAGCTGTCATGGGAGACAAACTGATCAGTACAATAACATAAAGACAGACAAGTTTCCAGTGCTATTTATAACATTCTGAAATCAAGTTGATAGAGTAAAGAATTAGAAGACACAGCATCAATGCAGTTCCTTCCCTCTGCCTACTGCTAAAAATTAATGTATATATCTAAGCTACTGGCACACAGCAAGCATTATTAATAAACAGTATACATATCACCCTGATAATATTATGAAGGTTACAACAGTGGACTTGTTAAGGATTTAAAACCCTATTTTGCAAACTTTACTAGTTACAACAGATTTTCCTCCTCCCATTAGAAGATTTATGACAATGAAATGCAAGGTTATTTGAGTAAGGACTAAAACCAAAAAGAATAGCATAACTACCCCCAAAAGGGGAGGGATATGTGTGTTTTAAAAGAAGAAAACCCTTTTCCACTGAAGGAAGGAAAAAACCAACGTATTACAGACACTCACTAGAGAACAATGCTTAAGCATACAGTACATCAAACAAAAATGGGAAATTTGACCTTCTTTGCCTTGACTTATAGGGGTTCCTTCCTAAAACAGACGCTTAACAACTATTCCAACACAGGCCCAGTTCCACAAGAACAACAACATACGCTGCAATAGATCTCATGAAAATATAAAGCATCTTTGGTCTATCCAGTTGGTTTTCACAATGTTTGTTTACTAACGTACATCACTAGAAGTCTGTAAAACAAGGGGAGAGAAAAGAACAATATTTACAGCCCAAGCTATTTTCTCCTGAAAAAAGTCTGTGGGGGATATTAGAGATATGTATTTTTTTGCAGATTTCGTGCCTGCAATATTCTTTTAGCTTTGTCATTCTGTGACAACTTCAGTATATAAATTACTCTGCCTGTAACATACCAGAGTTTTATATTCGACTAAGGATTTGGCTGCACTAGAAATTTTTAATCCTGAGTTAAACAGATTGCCAATTAATCTGAGGTAGTTAACACCTTTGTACAGGCTAGTGTGGGCTCTCCCCAAACATTTGTAGACTGGACCATAACTCCCTGACCAGCCTAATTAATTCATGTATGTGGGTGAAGGGCACTGGTAAGAGATTTTACCCTCCTCTTTAGCATGAGAGCATTCGTGTCTCTTGAATTGATTATTTTAATCAGAAATTTTGGAAAGGTTTGTTTGGTCACCTGACAGAGTATCTGCAGTGGTAATTTGGAAATATATCAGTCCAACTATTGTGTGAAAACCTGACTGCATTCTGTGTAGAGAAAATCCCAGGTGAAAAAGGAGCTCAGAGTAGAAGAGGAAATTAAAGTGTGGGAGGAATTAGAGTCTGTGACAACAGGAAAGGCTTGATTTAGAAATCATGCGCTAGATTTTTTTTTTTTAAAGACGTTACAACCATACTTTCAAATACTGAGCACCCAATAGCAGGGCCAGATTTTCAAAACAACTTCCCTTCCATTCAGACACATTTATAGTATAGCAGTGTCAACAGTAGCAACTGCACCAATTTTATTCTATGCATGGAATCCATGAAGCTACTTCGACACCTAAATCCCATTTTTTGGCACTTAAATCCCCCACTGCAATCCCATCACATCCTGTAGGTGCCTAAACTTACTTCATGCCTAAATTTCTCACAATAAAAATTCCCTTGGTGCCTACATTTTTGCCTCTAGACATGTGCTGAGCTGTCTCTTTTCAGGCTTCCCAGATGCTCATCTCCCACCTGAGTGCCAGAGCAATTTACAACCTGGGGGAAGGCAGGTGTTCAGCCACCTAACTTATCCAGGGGCCTGATCCAATATGCATGCTCAGAGAGCACATACAGTTTAGGTCCCATTCAAAATCTGGTTGGGAGGAGTTGGTGCTGCCACTCACCTTATAACACTTTTAGCCTGGGAGGAGGAAGACCCAGGTTCAATTCTCTCCCCTCTGCTTGAGAGGATGGAAGGATTTGAACCCATGGTCTCCTGCCCCACAGGTGGGTGCCCAAATTACTGGATTAGAGATGGTCTCTCTCTCCCCCAATCACTCTTTGTTCACAATAGGTCAGCATCAATAGGAGAGACTGAGGGAGACTGAGGCAGGAGCCTAACTCTCTCCTATAAGAAACTATGTAGGTCCCTAAGCCAGGAGAGGGGTTCCCATTTGTGGATTGCCAGCAGAGCTAGGTGTCTCCCTGCAGCCTGGATTTAGGAACCTATCTCTGAGAAAAGGGCAGGGCATAACACATCAGCATTTCCCCCTGGCTTCTCTTAGGCAGGGAGCCACCTAGCATTCCGGCATTTGTGGATCCCCTTCTCGGTGTCTGCCTCTCCCCATTCATTGTATAGGGAGCCTAGGTATCCAAATCAGGCTTTTGGAAGTGGTTTGCTGTTCCTGTGATTTTCTAGGTACCTATAAACGAGGCACCATAATGCTCAGCACCACATTGCCAAAATTCTTTTGCAGATTCGATCCTATCAGTTTCTAAACTGGATTAGTTCAATCAGTACAAAACTGTACTGCCCTCAGGCGCAGATTTTTGAAAAGCGCTCAGCCTCCAGTTGTTTCCATTGGGACACATAGCCAGGTTTCAAAACAGCTCTGGTTTCTGAATTTATTTGAAAATCTTGCCTTTATTTTGGTACCTTCCTGGGAGCTGAGCTCCTTTGAAAAGATGACCCAGTAAGCCATAAATTAGCTGTTGAAAAAATGAAAACAACTTTCACAAAGCCTCTTCCTGGGGTGTTTAAAAATAATTAAGGCTTGATCAGATATGGTGATTGTCAAGTTTTAAAATAAAGTGTTGTCACTGAAGGAAGAGTCCTAAGCATTGGGATAAAAGGACTGGTGAAGATAGAAAGAGGGAATGTTTCCTAAGAATGAGAAATAATAGCGAGGCTTAAAGACAACACTAAGAAGAGACTTATAAGAAGTCTGGAAACTGTAGTTACTCCAGAAAATAGGCTATTGTGAATTTCACAGGTAAGAGTGAGTGTTTGTGCTAAAATGAGCAAGAGGTCTCTAGTAACTGAGAGGGTTATTAGACTCTTAAGGAAGCCACCTGATAAGCTGTACAGTAAGCCCAGAAGTTAAGTGGTTATTCTGATCAGGATTGTAGTTCAGTATAGTGATAAAGCCTCTACAAATTCTAGAAGGCTAGCTAAATGATCTAGTTCTCAATCCCGCAAACATTTACACATGTAATTAATCCCACTGAATTCAGTGGGGCTGCTGATGTGCATAAAGGTGAGCGTGTATGAAAGTCACTGCAGGATCATGTTTCTTGACTTTAGCAAAGCTTGTTTCTTGACTTTAGCAAAGCTTTTGACACGGTCTCCCACAGTATTCTTGTCAGCAAGTTAAGGAAGTATGGGCTGGATGAATGCACTATAAGGTGGGTAGAAAGCTGGCTAGATTGTCGGGCTCAACGGATAGTGATCAATGGCTCCATGTCTAGTTGGCAGCCGGTATCAAGTGGAGTGCCCCAAGGGTCAGTCCTGGGGCCGGTTTTGTTCAATATCTTCATAAATGATCCGGAGGATGGTGTGGATTGCACTCTCAGCAAATTTGCAGATGATACTAAACTGGGAGGAGTGGTAGATACGCTGGAGGGGAGGGATAGGATACAGAAGGACCTAGACAAATTGGAGGATTGGGCCAAAAGAAATCTGATAAGGTTCAATAAGGATAAGTGCAGGGTCCTGCACTTAGGATGGAAGAATCCAATGCACCGCTACAGACTAGGGACCGAATGGCTAGGCAGCAGTTCTGTGGAAAAGGACCTAGGGGTGACAGTGGACGAGAAGCTGGATATGAGTCAGCAGTGTGCCCTTGTTGCCAAGAAGGCCAATGGCATTTTGGGATGTATAAGTAGGGGCATAGCGAGCAGATCGAGGGACGTGATCGTTCCCCTCTATTCAACATTGGTGAGGCCTCATCTGGAGTACTGTGTCCAGTTTTGGGCCCCACACTACAAGAAGGATGTGGATAAATTGGAGAGAGTCCAGCGAAGGGCAACAAAAATGATTAGGGGTCTAGAACACATGACTTATGAGGAGAGGCTGAGGGAACTGGGATTGTTTAGCCTGCAGAAGAGAAGAATGAGGGGGGATTTGATAGCTGCTTTCAACTACCTGAAAGGGGGTTCCAAAGAGGATGGCTCTAGACTGTTCTCAATGGTAGCAGATGACAGAACGAGGAGTAATGGTCTCAAGTTGCAGTGGGGGAGGTTTAGATTGGATATTAGGAAAAACTTTTTCACTAAGAGGGTGGTGAAACACTGGAATGCGTTACCTAGGGAGGTGGTAGAATCTCCTTCCTTAGAGGTTTTTAAGGTCAGGCTTGACAAAGCCCTGGCTGGGATGATTTAACTGGGAATTGGTCCTGCTTCGAGCAGGGGGTTGGACTAGATGACCTTCAGAGGTCCCTTCCAACCCTGATATTCTATGATTCTATGATTCTATGATCATGGCCTTACTCTGAGGGCTACGATGTAGTACGGCCAACCTAAACACTTCAGAAGCAAGAGTAAGTCCTCTTCCCCCAAAATCACAAGATTGGCTTAAAACCATGAGAATTAAAAAAATAAAAAAAGTTCTTTTTCTGAGCCTTTAGGTCACACTTGGGTCATGTTTCCAAGCTTTTATTTGCAACTAAGAGCTGGAAACTTTCATTTAAAAAAAAATAGTAAACTGAGATCTCAAGCACTCTCTTGCTTCTGCAGCTGAGGCTTTAAGGAAAACATCAAGTGTTGTGAGAGCTGGCACCAATGGCTTGGGGCAGAGAGGAGTTAAATATTGGCCTTCAGGAGCTGATTGGTAAAATTAATGAGGCGATGAGAGAGTTATGAACTATGGTGAGCAAATCTCTAAGACTCATGTATAATGCTGGCTATTTCAGGAGGAGATAGTTATATGCAATGTTGCTGTAGCAGTGTTGGTCCCATGATATCAGAGACAAGATATAACCTCACACATCCTGTTGCTGATATTCGAGTTAGTGAGCTGGAATTCTTAACTGTGGAAAAGCCATTTCTTTATATAAAATGTAGGGGGATGCCAAGAATATGGTATAATAGCAAGAGAACGGAGTGTAACCTGTAGCTCAAGACCCCTGTATTAGAGCAAGTAACATGCTCAGCAATCTATCAGCCAGAGTCAGACATCTGTCATGCCTCTAAGCTATCCATAGATACACATTTTTAATGCTGCTTTTACATTTAGTGTATGAGAGAAAACAGAAAATATTTGTTGCATGTCAGAATACATGCCTGTTTTACTTCAGCATATATAACTTCCACTACTAAAGTCTGCTCATTGGCCTGTAACACTGAAAATCAGCTGTCTGCTTACAATATGAGCTCTCTCGCTAATGAAAAATCCATGTTTCTCTGGCAGAACCTAGATGGGAGCTGCTATTTCATGCATTCCTTGTGGCTGCCATGGTCTTTGCTCTCCCCTGCCCTCCTTCCCCCCTACTAGGTCTGTGCTTCACATAGTGAAGCATCACCTCTTACTATAGGAGCTTCAGGAGGAAGCAAATGCATCACCACTAGAAGGAGAAAGGCTGAGGTATAGTTATATACATATATACTGGTATAGTTAAAGCAGTACAACTTTTGTGGTATATTCACATCTGAGAGTACACCAGAGACTTCTGAACTACCAATATCAATGAACCATTTCATGCTTATTTAAGGCGAAGTGGTTGTTTTCAGTTTGTAATAGAAAAATATACCAAATCTGGACCAGAAGAGCTCAAGTGCTTGAGTTTAACACTGACTAATAACTTGGGCAGATTCTTCAGACTTTGGAGCAGTCTTCCCTCAGCTGTGAAATTCCATATAATTAACCAAAAAGAAATGAAAGCTCAGAGATGGGCGTGTACAGTGTAGAAACAGTCAAACCAAAATATTTTTATTTGAATGTGGTCAGAGAACACAGTAGAAGGGGAGTAGTGCTTCAGAGAAGTGAGACACCAGATGTCCACCAAAACAATCAGAGTAATTCTCAGAGGAAGATGTATTTTCTGATGAGCTACCAACTTCAGAGCTATGGGTATTTCCACACTCCCACACACTGACCCCCAACCTGAATACACTTATACATATGCTTAACTTTTCACATGGAAGTAGTCCCATGGAAGTCCTACTCATGCCTGAAGTTCAGCAGGAATGCACTTACTTGATTTTCTTGAACCTTTCCTAAAGTTTCATTTCTTTCTAAATTTAAAATCAGATAAAAAACTATGTAGAGGCTATAGACTGGATTTTGAATTCAGTTAAAAAAATCTGGAGTTAGTTCATTAATTTCAATAGACTTGTCTAGATATATGTGAATGTACATGAGATCAGAATCAGGTCCTTATGTTTTAAGACTTCCATGCCTTTAATATGTGTTTTATAACTATAACTGTCTGATCTTTAAGAATTATACAGCCACAGCTGCAATTAGTAACAAGGTCTGAGGTCTGGAACTGCCTGAATCCCTAAGTGCTATTGACTGAACACTCAAAATAACTTTTATAAAAAGTTAAAAAAAATTCTTATACTATAAACATTTATTTTTGCTAAGCTAACACTATACTACTGGACACCAAATACTGTATTGTTCACCAAATATGTTGCCATGAACTGCTGTCTAAAATAAAGGGCTAACTTGAAAATACAACAGTTATATTCAACAGTGGAAAAATCAAAACATCATAATACAGATTTACTAGCAGAGGAACAATTAATTTTAAAGGTACTTGGGCAACTTTTTGTAGCCAGATCCAGACAATTTTGGGAAAAAGTCAAGCAAACCCCCACAGCATGTTCAAATCTAGTTTCCTTTCTTTATCTGGGGATTTCCTAGGAGCTGCCCTGTTTACAATAGCATTTTCAGTGAAAGGATGGGTGAAGCTGTATTTGCTCTTTGGTTAGTTTGTAAAGCAGCAACATGCTTGACCAGAGATCTGTAAAAGCAAATTTTTAATTTCCACTTATTTGTATTTGACCTTCAATATGGATTTTTAGTTTAATAAGAATACATAAAAATGTTTTCTAAACTCTATTAATCATGAAAAGTAAAAGTAAAATCATATAGTAGGAAACTGCTAAAGTTCTGTAAGATAGGAGCATGTGCATGGTTTCTAAAGATGGACAAGGATGCCATCCTGCCAACAGAATCTGTTCTGTCTCCTCTCAGTAGAACCCAGTGTAAAGTAGTACGCACTTTCCACGAAGTGGCACCAATATCATTCCTGTAATTACTACTATGTAACCAAAAAAAGACTCCATGGATTGTTCGTCAGTCAGGTCCTGATCCTACCAAGTGGTGAGCAGCTTCTGTGAGGTACTGAGCAGCCTTTATTTCTTTTGCAATTAATGGGAGATGCAGGTGCTCAGCACATCTGAGGACTGGGCCTTTACATCCTGGTCATGCAAAGACTTGACAATGGTTAGGCTGTTAGTGTGTAGACACCACTGCCTGTCATGCTAACCAATACTCGTTATTTCCTTGTTCTTCCCCCCACATCTGTCTACATCCATCTGTTGTGTCTTCTACTTGGAGTGTAAACCCTTTGTGGGCAGGGACAATGTTTTCATTCGGTGTTTGAACTACACCTAGTATAGTGAGGTTCTGGTCCAGGATGAGGTCCCCTCACTGCTATGATAATAAAAATAAACACATGCTCAACTTTACACATGAGTAGTCCCATTGACTTCAATTAAATCAATGGGACCACTATGCATAAAGTTGAGTGCATACTTCAGTTTTTGCAGAATCAGGTCCTTGATGGTAAGACTTCCCTAGTGCACAGATCTTAACTTCCAATTGTCTGTAATGCGCTCAACAGTCATACGGTACTTCATGAATAGCAGCAGTAACTATCCTCACAAATACAGTAGCATTAACAGAAACTCATCAGAAAAGCCAAGAACTGAATAGTCTGAAGACTGCAATACCCTCTCATCCTTCAAAGCACATGGTCATTGCTTAAAAAACAACAAAGTGAACTTGAGATAAGGGTTGAAATAAAATAGCAGCATGGAGAACTTTGGGCTGTCATTCCTCATGTTTTCTCTGTTCTGTGGATAGAGGATTTGAGTACCTAGTTCTATCAGTCACTCATTTTCCTTGAGCACTAAGTTGTATTTATAATGAAAAGATAAAAAAAATAAAATAAAGGTACATTACAGATTAAGGCTAAACAACACTGATTACCTGTGTGTGTATAGTTTAGGACTTTTAGTTTTGTTTTCAATCTCATTGTATAAATCTGCAAAATTTAGATGATCTTAACAGGAAATATACACAGTGGGGAGATTTTCAAAGGCACAAACTGTGTGCCTACAGTATAGTGAAATAGTTACTTCATTGCTGCTTTTTCAGAAATAACTCTCCGGTATCTGCAGATTATCTTGGCACGGTGCAGTTACATCATTTTCACCATGTAATAATCACCAGTGCCAGAGTCTGTTTTATAGAGCAGGCTCTTTATGCTCCTGACTGCACAGAGAAGCCCAAAAGGGGCTAGAATTAGCCCCACAGAATATTCTGATAGTCTGAAGGTACTCCAGCTAGCACAGAGCAGGTAAGTATAACAGTTTTTTGCCAGCCTCCCACCCGCCTCCCACTGTTCCTGGCATAGTGGGTGGGTCAGGTTTGGGGAAGGGCCAGAGAACAGAAGGATGGGGTGTGGCTGACATACTTTGTGCTCCACTTAGTCTGTGCTAGCGTTATAGCCAATAGACATTTGGAAACTGGTGGAATTTCAAGCAGCCCTGATTTTTTCAGCTTTCACATAGGTGAAGAATACCCGTCAGTTTGTGGTGAGATAATATATGGAAAGCAGTTCTCATCCCAGCCTACCACCTCCCACTCCCAAAATACCCCTCTCTACCATAGGGTGAAGGAAAGGGCAGAGGTTGTACTCCAGTCATATACTCCAGTATATGACTACCTCTTCTGGGGGCACTGGGCAAGAATGTGCTGATTTTCTCCTTCCCCACCTTGTGGTCTTTTTCATGGAGCTGTAGAGCTCAAACCCTTTCAATATGACAGAGATGCTTTCTGGAGGATTTCAGGCTTAACCTTAGCATTCAAAATAACATCCATCATCCAACTTTTTTAACTTGCCTCGTAATGTGGTTAATTTAACATGTTCCTCACAAGTATATAATAAAGACTAAAATCTTGCACACACTGGACTCTTCATGGCTCTAATCATAACCAATGGCATTCAACTGGCAACACCATAAAGTGGTTAAAAGAAAAGATGTCAGAGCTAAATAAATAGTTTCCTGCTTTGCAAGTCAAAATCTTTGGACCTGTTGGTAAGCTGGCATCAGAATAATTGTTCCGCCCATCTTTGTAGGACAATAAAGGTTCAAAAGCTAGCTGGTGTTTGCATTTGACATAACTCTGAAATTGCCTTCTGACTTTATATCCATCATCTTGGACAAGATTCCACTGCTCTCCACACTCACCCCTTTTCACCTTCCTCTGAAGCATCTGGTACAGATCAACTCTCTTGGGAGGATACCAGACTCAATGGCCCATTGATTTGTTCCAATATGGCAATTCCTATGTCCCAGGCCTAAATAATAGCTGGTTGTGGTGTAAAAATTCATCTGTTTTACAGTGTGTATTGTAACACTTATGTTTCTTGCACATTTCAGACCAATACACAGTGATCCTGGGATGTTAGGACACAAGTTATCAGGAAGTGAAAGAAACTTAAAGAATCCAAATATAAATTGGATTCTGAAGGCCAGAGATATTTAGGAGGCTTGGTGGTCCCTGTTTTTTGGCAGGATTGCACACGTCTATTATCTAGGATTGTCAATCAGTGAAGCCTTTATTGGCACATCTTATGCTTTCCTCCCTGTATCTATCTATCTATCTGCCTGTTTCTATTTTTTTCCTTTCTAAAAATCCAGTCTCATTCATCAGCATACAACACAGAGTAACATCAGTCACAAGTAACTCTTTAAAGCTGGATTGCATTGTTTTGATGGAATTCCTTTGTAGATTTTCAACATTAATATTGTGAAGTCAAATATAATAATGACAGTACTCCCCCTTTGTGCCCTAATCCACTTCAGAGTTCTGTTTGGAGGTCAACAGAGAAAACACATGGACCATAAACAACCTTTCCATATCACCATCCTAGTAAACAAACAGCCTTTTCTCTTGCTAGAACTAGGGCAAAACAAGATACCCGTTTCATTTCTGCAACAGCGAACAATGTTGTTACTAACAAAGGGTCCAGAAAAATATAGTCATTCTCAACACGAATGACTGTTTATCAGTGAGGTGACAAAATATGCCTCGCCCTTAAGTGTTTTTGCAAGAAGTCTAAAATGAAAATAGGAAAGCACTGGCAGTTAAAAAAACAACAAGGAAAATCACTTACTGTACTTGGTTCTGCAGAGGTATTCAACACAAACATCACCCTTCCTTGTCCAACTGCCAAGTGCTAAAGCATGAAATGAGCAGCTGTTTCCTTCAAGCTGGGGCTGTGTGTCTTAACTAGTCACATGCCCCTTCTGATAAATCTCACTGCTGTGCCAGGAGGTCAGAATCTGAAGATCATTATTCTCCTTATTAGAAAACCTTTTCATAACAGCAGTCTTTGCTAAAACATTTGACTGGAACGTGGGGAAATGTGCTCCAAGACTAATTTTTTTTTTAAACTTGACAAACAGTAGATAAGCGTTAAGCCAAGGCAGGGGCAGCTCAAATGGAAAGTTAAACACATCCCTGGTGGTCATTCAGTTTTGTTCCTCACCTTCCATGGTTCTGTATTTTAATTTGGCCTTAATGCCGGGAGCAGGATAATCCAAATGTTGTGTGGCACTGATCTCCCCTTCAAACAATGCTATGCCAAGCTTCCAAAGACCATGCATGTTTAAGCTGAGCACAACCCTAAAGTTGGTTTGGGAATAGTTGGATTTCGTGGGAAGCATGGTATCTTTGATGCTCAGATGTCAGGGTGAGAGATGCCTAATTAATACCTTTGATAGATTTAATATTTGTACTACGGTAGCACCAAGATAGGGACCCATTGTGCTAGGTGCTGTCAAACACATAGGGCCTGCCCCAAAGAATGTACACCCTCCTAAACAGAGAAGACAAACAAGGGCAGATGAAAGGAAGCATCATTATCCCCTTTTATAGCTGGGGAACAGAAACAGAGAAATTAATACTGAAAATTTTCAAAAGAAATTAAGGGAGGTAGGCACCCAAATCCCACTGAAATTCAATGGGACCTGTGTGCCTAATTGCCTCAGGCTCCATTGGAAACCTCAGCCTAGGGACCGGATTTGTAAAGGTACTTCAAATCCTAAAGATGCAGATAGGCACCTAAAGGGATTTTCAAAAGTGCCTAGTCCAACTTAGTGCCTATCTGCATCTTTAGGATCCGAAGTACCTTTACTGTCCTAAGTATCTGTCCTAAGTGTCTTGCCCAAGGTGACACAAAGTCTGAGGCATTGTTGGGAATACAATGCAGACTGCAAATATACTGCCTTAAACACAAAAGCATTTTCCCTAGAGAAGACAGGTTGCAAAATAAGAATTCAGGATGGAATTTAAAAAAGCATTTAAATTAATAAGCAGCATAGGTCAGTGGGGACTGGGCTCCTAAGTAACTTGGACTCTCGACAAATCCACCCTTAAACTAGCAGCCACCCAAAAGTTTTTTTCTGAAGATTTGTTTATGGGGCTAACCAGATGGGGCTTCTCTGGAGACAGATCTGGAATTTGCAGGTGATAGGGGCTCACACACCACTGGTTCCCAATTAATAATTAATAGTGAAGATAGTAAACAGTTGAAAGATGCTGGATGCATCAATAGAACCAATTCTAAATGACTGTGGGTAAGTGTAGGTGAGAAGATTGAGAGGGTGATTCTCTAGTGACAGTGCCTTTTGTGAAGATGAGAAAGACAAATAAAAATACAAACTGGTTTTTAAATTCAATTTTCATCCAAAATATGACATAGAATAATGTTTTGATAACCCAGACCCACTCTGGGACAGAGTTAGGGCTGCCT
The DNA here is from genome assembly GCF_965140295.1 of Lepidochelys olivacea. Lineage (NCBI taxonomy): Eukaryota > Metazoa > Chordata > Testudines > Cheloniidae > Lepidochelys > Lepidochelys olivacea. Next base: position 148,361,448 of record NC_140413.1, on the reverse strand, counting down.
GTTTAGCCAGTAAGTGGTTTTCCAGAAGTTTGGAGTTGAAATCCAACCTTCCCCTCCCTGCTGATAGCTGTGCAACTGGAGTGCAAAGGGCAGGGAAAGGTAACTTGAAGCCTTTTTTGGTCTCCCTGCTGCTGGGTCCTGCTAGATCCCTGGCACAAGTTAATTTACATCAGCTGGCCATGTTCCCAAAGGACCATTACAGGAACCACATCCCTTTCCCCCTCAGCAATACCCATGAGTGAGGGAGTTCCCCATGTGCTGATGGGATGGGATCCTCTGAGTCAGATCGGAGTAGCCCTAAGCCCCAACATACCACAGAAATGGAGATTTAAACAGGAATCAGCCTTTGTCCAACTCTTCTCTGAAAAGAAGGGGTGAGGCAGTAGGAGGCAGGAGACCATGGTTTCAGCTTTAGGAAATAGAAAACTCAAGTGACAGTGTTATTTGGATTTCAGGATGAGACACTGTGGCAGACTGGGTTTTAATCGGTCTATTTAAATTTCATCTAGGAGAAGACTTACTGGTAAGAATGAATTATGAAAGAAATGAAAACGCCTGTCTCTTTAAAAGCAGGAACCATCAGCTAAATCAGGGACATCCTTAAAGAAGTTTAGCTTGGGCAATCTCCCAGAAAATGGGTAATGCAAAATGTTTAGACACCCCTACAGTGGAACCTCAGAGTTATGAGCACCTCGGGAATGGAGGTTGTTCATAACTCTGAACAAAACGTTATGGTTGTTATTTCAAAAGTTTACAACTAAACATTGACTTAATTCAGCTTTGAAACTTTACTATGCAGAAGACAAATGCTGCTTTCCCTTTATTTTTTTAGTAGTTTACATTTAACACAGTACTACTGTATTTGCTCTTTTTTTGTGGTGTCTGCTGCTGCCTGATTGCATACGTCTGGTTCCAAATGAGGTGTGTGGCTCACTGGTCAGTTCATAACTTTGGTGTTCATAACTGAGGTTCTACTGTAATGTATTTGTACACCCTCAAAGAGATTAGAGAAACTGTAACCTACATTGTGTAGGTAACACTGATTACAATGAGGAATGACTGGGGAAAACAGGAGCATGAGCCCAGCAGTCCCCTGAGGGAGACAGCACTTTGGCAGGTTGGGGGTGCCTTATATGATTAGTTGGGCTAATCAAATGAACTTCTAAATGTATAATCAGAGAGAGGGGGAAGGAGAAGATTGTAGAAGAGACAAAGATGTTTGGCAGCAACTCAAAGACACTCTAAGAAGAAGAAGTTGACATGAGACTGTCAGGCTGACTAAGGGGGTCATAGCCAGAGGTGAAAGTAAGCCAGTACGGCGTACCAGTAAGAAAGTGGCCGCTGGTACACAGGTGACATTAAAGCGCTGCTAAGGCAGCTCTTTAAGCACTATACCTGTGGGGCTCCTGATGAGGGGGGAGGGCAAAAGGGGCAGCTGCCCCAGGTCCTGGCTACTTAAAAGGGCCCAGGGCTCCCAGCAGCGGCTGGAGCCCCAGGCCCTTTAAATCGCCATTGGAGCCCCAGGCGGCGTGGGCCGGGCAGTACTGAAGGACTGGCTGGGAGAGCCTGGCCCAGCCCCATCCCTTCCGCCGTAGGCCCCGCCCCTTCTGGGGGCCCAGAGCCACCCCACCCCACCTTGCCCAGGACCCCAGGCGCCCTGCGTACCGGTGAGTCCTTGAAGTTACTTGCACCCCTGGTCATAGCACTGTTTCCTCTCATTCACTGTAACTAAATTTCAGGTGAGCGTTGCAAAGTTCCATATTAAATTTGTTCCACATACTATTTCTTTTGCTTTAAGATAATCTTCTTAACAAATCTTGGGCCACATTCTGGACCCTATTCTGGGCCCTTTGCACCATTCCTATAGTCCAACATGAACAGAGAGCTGCAGAACATACACTGAGAAATCTCCAGCTGGCATAATGTTGGGGGCAGTAGACTTAACCCTTGAGAGAGCAGCTGAGGATTCCAATAGCATAGTACCAATATTATGCCAGTTCATGCCTGCTCCAAGCCTTGCATTTTGTGGTATGCTGAGGGCATGTAAAGGGTAGAAGGGAGCAAGGCTGGAATGTGTAGCCTGACAGTGCTGTGCCAGGATCATTATCCATTAGTGTTTGTTAGAGCAGTCTCAGGGCTGTTCTAACTTGTAGTGGGCAGACAGTGATCCCAAGTTTCCTTCAGGATCAGGGTGGGTGGAAAATTGATAAACCCACCTATGTCAAAGACTGCTCTGGCACAGCTGTGGATCTAGAGAGAAAGAAAGAAAATGGACTTGGGAAGATTGATTTCAAGAAAGTTTAGAAATAGAGTTTCTCTTGTTGAGGCCTTGTCTATCCTTAAAATTTTTGCCAGCATAGCTTTGTCAAGAGCACAAGGGGGGGCGGGGAACACACACTTAAAGGACATAGCTATTCCAGCAAAAGCCATCATACCATCAGAGTCCCTTTGGCAGAATAGCTTATGGAGAACTGGATTAAGATATACTTGTTTAAAAACCAAACAAAAGACCCAAAAAACTTCTCTCACCCTAAGCTGCGTCTTCTCTAGGGGGGATTTGCTGGCATAGCTGTACCAGTATATCTATGACCAGCAAACACTTCCAAGGATAGACAAAGCCTTCATTAACACCCAGCTCACTTATTCTTCAGAAGTCCCTTCTGCAAATGTCAGCACGGCCAACTCACTAAAAAGCCTATTTAATGTACCACTGAGCGATCAGGATGAGACTCTCAGTACTTTGTGGAATTGTCTTTCCTTTCTTCTTTTTCTAGAGATCTTTTGTTTTTTTGTTTTGTTTTATTGTCTCTCATTTCAATTTCAGCTGAATTTGGTCCTTTTTCTTATCCTTCGTGTTTGTCTTTTTTAGCAAAGGATCAGCAAGGACACTTTTGGTTAGATTGACATTTCACATATACAATGTAATTCTGGAATAGTACACAACTTCAGTCTCTTGCATTGTCATCTTTGTTACTCTGATGTAAATCTGCTGTTCTTGGTACTGGAACACTAATGTCTAAACCTAAGCAAAGCAGAAATTCAGTGAATCTAAACTGAAGTGCACTATATGATATTTTCATTATGGCACATTTATTGACTATAAATATTATTATAATGAACACCCTCAGGCAAATTCAGGGAATTGTTTTGAGCAGTGTTAAGTTATTAATTTATTTTAATTGTATAAAAGTAATTAATCTATTTGCTATTAATGATAACCGAGCAATTAAGTGAAAAGTTCAGACTGCCCCTTTGTCCTTGGCCTACTATATTGTGCATACGATTTAACATGTTACATAAACTCACTCACTGTTCTGAAAGCATGCAATATATCAGGCACCTCTATTATAGCGTGAGTCAAGGAGAGAGGGATTTCAGCCTTAACTGTCATTATCCGTGCTTTTGTGGGGTTTGCAGATTTTTATTATAGCAAAACTGCAGTTTTTCTTGAAGAGTTTTCTTAAAAAAGCAGCAAAATGTATTTTCTAAAAATTAAATGAAGGGGAAAAAAATCTCAGATTAAATCCAAACCAAGGTGCTTCATAAGTGATGCTTTCGTTGTATCCTACCTGTATGTGGACAGATGGCCAACTGCAGAGATGAGGATTTATGCATATAGAGGAGGCAGAACTGCAAGGTGTGCAACATGCATTATCTTCCCCAGTCTCAAAGAAACCAGCAGGGAATAAATAGAAAAATGAATCCTGCCCAAGGCTGGTTTAATGTTTGCATGCCCCTTTTTCCATGATGGAGCCCCACTCTCTTTTGCAGGTGTGTCTGGGTGCAGTTGCAGGCAAGTGAAGCTCTAGCCAGCTTGGCTCCACCATGTTCATTGGACAAGTTGGGATGAAAGAGGTAGTGGAGCAGAAGGAAGCATGGAAGCACCTGACCTCCAGTGTATCCCCACTGATCTTAGGAGAACCATATATTTTGGGGATGAAATGCCTACTTGTTCCACAGGGATGGGGAGGGATAAAACCCCATCTCTGTTAAAAAGATCTGGTGGAAACTCCCATAAGAAGCTCAGGGAGTTCCATTTCCCATGCATGCTTTTCTCCTCAGGGAATGATTTGGATCTAAGTAAAGACCTGATGATTTGTTTCATTGACTTTAATGTGCAGTTCTATTCTGAAAAGTGACTCTAAAAAACATACCGTGGGCTGTTACCAACTCCATAATAAAGACAGTTAATTTACAAGTGAAAAGCAGCTTTTTTCCTAACTGCCCATCCTGCAGCACAGCTGGGGCTTTAAGGGTATGTCTACACTGCAGTTAGACACTGTGACACTCTATACCTCAGGGGAGCACCCTGTAACCCCCCATATTCATTATTTATATATAATTGTGATATTCATTTAAAGTGTGCCATTTAAGATATCATGGGAAAGGCTATGATCTGCTGAAAGCCATTGTTCTATCTAAATCTGTATATCATTAGTGCATATGAAGTTATGAGATTGTGTCATATGGTTGTCACTAAAATATGCTGTGAACTGGGGAATTGCCAAGATATTAGATCCCCAGAGACAAGAACAAGCGAGCTAACCAATGCCCAGGCGGGTGTCGAACAACTATCAAAAGCCATGGTCAAGCAAGAGAGTTACAGTTCAAAGACTCACTTGCACAAAGAGAGATTACTCAACCAGAGAAATTACTCAACCTTGTCTGGTGACTGAGCAATGCCCACCAGACGTGCCTGGACTTAGGTTCTCCAAGCACATGGAACAAGGGTATAAAACAGAACACAGTGGCCCCATGCTTCGTCTTTTCTCTTCTCCCCCACCTACGCTGAGGGCAACGAGAACGCTGGAGCTGAAGAGACTGGTCCTGAAGCTAAGCGGGAAAGCCTGTGTATGAAAAGACTGTGACCAATCTGCAATATCCAGTGGAGTGAGAAAAACTGCTTAATCTAGATGTTGCCCAGTCTATAGGTTGAGAGTTTAGACTGCGTACTTATATATTTTATTTTATTTTGGTAACCACTCTGACTTTTTGCCTATCACTTAAAATTTATCTTTTGTAATCAGTAAACTTGTTTTGCTTAGGAAAGGGTCTTGAGCAATGCAAGAGGGTATATTACTAAGGAACAAGGACGGGAGCTGTGGAGATTTGGCTGGTGCCTTTCTGGTGTGATTCATGAGTGGCTCTGGGAGCATTCATACAATCCAGCCGGGTGTGGGGCTTCACATGCAGTTGTATGGAGTGGTAACAGCTCCTAGAGGGCTTTGCTACTTGCCACCATTGTGAGAGAGACAACCCAGATTAATGATTTAAGAGGAAACAGCAGTCTCACAGTCCCAGGTTGTACCATAGGGATCCTGTTACAGACACCCATGGCGGGCCCGTGCCAACTGACAAGCTTGTGTCAGCTGACAGGCTTCCCGGGTAGACATTCAGGGCAGGTCTACACTATGGCAGAGATCGACACTCTGAGATCGATCCACTGGCAGTCGATTTAGCAGGTCTAGTAAAGACCTGCCAAATCGATTACAGATCGCTCTCCAGTTGACCCTGTACTCTACCCCCTATGAGAAGAGTAAGGTAAGTTGATGGGAGATTTTCTCCCGTTGACCCCCCGTGGTGTAGACTCTGCGGTAACTCGATCTATGGTAAGTCAACACGAGTTGCACAGCGTAGATTGACTTACCCCAATAGTGTAGACATAGCCTCAGGCTCAGTCTACAGCCTGAAATCTGTGTCCCTCCTACTTTGCAGAGTCCTAGGGCCTGCACTCCAGCCTGAGCCAGAACATCTACGCTACAATTAAACAGCCCCTTAGCCTGAGTCAGCTGGCACAGACCAATCATGGGTTTTTAAACTGTAAGTGTAGATACAACCTGGGACTCAAGCTTGTTTCTTTCCTTTCTTTGCATCATCCCCATTAATAATAATAATAATAATAAAGGTTCTGTTATTATGGTCTCACTCCCATAAGACCATAGTTAAGGAAGCAATGGAATGTTCTGTTTTAAAGGGTCTGTACCTCAGTGTGGGAGTGGTGGAAGGTCCCAAAAGTGAGGGGGCACCGGCGCCTGAACCGTGGCCTTGCTCCCGTGCACCACCCCTTCCCCCGCCCCAGTCCTCTCCCCGCCCCCCACATTGCTCATGTGTAAGGCCAGTAAAAAGTGCGGGCCATGGCCTTCTGTCCCCCCAGTTCCAGCACCCCTGCCTCAGTGTCTCATCTTTTTTCAGATCCCTTTTTGTAAGCATGCTGTGAGGAATTTGAACCAAATTTCAGCTACAATGAATGTTCATGCAGTGACCTCCCATGTGTTTGTATGTTGTTGGCTTTTTAGGAAATTTGGGAAAAACTTGATTACTCTCCCCCCTGAGTATACATTTGCTGCCATCTCCTGTCATTGTGAGATCAGAGATAATCAACCACTCACCACTCCCTCCTTCCAGTTCATTTGCATACCTGTGGAGAGTCACTAGTACCCTGGTTGTCATGGCAATGGCTGCCTTTGGTAATGGACTTCCCTCTGCCGACCATAACATTACCACAAGGAAGGGTCCAGGAGGACCTGTAATGAAAGCTGGCAGAAGTGACTGCCTGGGAAAGTTCAGTGCAAGTGACTTGCCCAGCATCCAAAAGGAACCCTGTAGCAGGGGCGCCACTTTTTACCGGCTGGCCGTAAGGGTAAGCAACAGGAGGCTAGGGAGAGGGGGCAGGGCAGCACAGGGCCCCTTACTTTCAGGGATCTTCCGGTGCTCCTGCCTCGTTGGCATTCAACTGCCTTAACTGAGAGACTGGCCTTTCTCTTCCTGCAATCTCCTGCCTCATTCATCACAAACCTTCCAACTGCTGCAACAGAGGAGGTAAATGACAGCCTCCTTTGTTTCACTGATTCCTTCCCAAAGTAGGTCCATCCTGTGCGCTAAGGGTAGATACACACACAACCCCATGGCTGTCCCATGTCAGCTGACTCACGCTCAACAGGGCTTTGGCTGCAGGGCAATAAACTTGCTGTGTAGATATTCAGGCGGGGGTGGGGGGTGGGGCGGCAGGGAATAAATAAATAAATAAATTCAGCACACCCAAATATAAAGTTAAAAAGCTGAAGTTAAGCACCAGGTATCTATAACTTAACAAAACAAGCCACAAAAATCGTGAAGAAAATGGAGAAGTTACCCTATCCTTTTGATTCATGTTGGGGTCAACTGCAAGTCATTCACTTTGTGTACTTTGCAAAATAAAGTGCCTAGAACACTGCTGATGCCATAAATAAATAATAAAAGAGCAAAACCTCTCCTTTTTCAATATTTTATGGCTTGTTTTTACTATTAAGTGATTCTCTTAGCTTTTTAGTCCTATTTGAGTGTGTAATAGCTCTGTTCTATTAATTATTCATATGAATGTTTATTAATTTGAGCACTGATTAATGTGCTCAATTCAGTACAGGTCACGGAATTATTTTGTGAATTATTGGCATTTGGTGACTGTCCTTTTGTGCACTGTGGGGGGATTAAGAACCTTTACAGAATTTAAAAAACATTCTGCATTTTGTATAGTAATTGGCCAGATTTTCAGCTGGGGTAAATCAACATACCTTCAATGGAGTTATGCCAGTTAACAGCAGCTGAGGATCTGGTCCATTATATACATCCATTTCCTAAGTTAAAACAGTCATTTGACTGTAGTCATTTGAGTATGTGGAATCCAAGTCTAAAAAGCAGCTGCTGGGCTTGCTGATCTACTTCACTGGTCCAAATAATATATATCCTTTCACTAGCAACAGAACTGAAAGAAAGAAAACTGGAAATCTTCACTAGACAGGATGTTTTAATAATATCTAAGTGTGATTAAAATGCCTACTATAAATAACCTAACAGCTCTCACATGAAGTTGTTCAGCTGAAGGGCATCTAAAGGACATGATGGAAAGTAAATCTTGAAGCCAAGGGTTATCAGTTTTATAGCAAGCTCAGTCAGACTGCAGCATCTATAAGCTACATTAGTGATGAATAGTTTAAATAAATCAACTCTGAATTCTACAAAATACTTTCAGCTTTGGGGTGCTATAGTTCTGCAAATACTTGCACCCTTTTAACTAGGATTTCTATCAAGACATGTTCCTTGTATTGATATTATTGGGAGGGGGGAACCCCATACCAATATTAAGGTTGAGAAATCAAACACTGAAAATCAAGAGATGCAGAGTTGGAGTCAACAGATCAACTAACTCTATCTCTAACTGCTTATGCATTGAAATATGTCCTCTCTTTACAATAGAAATTATTTGTCAATTAATTATACGTGGTACAGTTAGCAATTACCACAATTAAGCTTGAGTAACACTTTGCATTGCAAGATCCTGTTTTCAGTTATTTAATTTAATTGTTTGGCCTGAAATTCTCTATGTTGTTTGTCTGCCTCAGGTTGATTTTTTTGAAAATTTAAATAATTTGAAAGTTCTAATTCTCAGAAATGAAGGAATAAGTATTTTGTGTTGTCATGTTAAAAAATTTGTACAGGAGTTTTGTTCAGAAGCATTAACTTCATGCTTCGGAGCACAGAATAGAAATGTGTCAGGGAGATGAGACTGGCATTGTGGTGCCTTTTGTTGTCCGTGTGAAAATTCACACAAATTCGGTTAAGTTATAAGCCCTTTAAAAAATCTCAGTGTGCACATGCTCAGTAGAGACCAGTTTGCCAGCTAAATTCTCATCTGCACTGGGCGTGCTCCAGCACTTCACAGCTGCCATATGCTGAGCAGGCTGCATAGAAGCGCTATCCCCACAGATCAACTGAGCATGCATCAACCCAGAGCTGCAGGATTTTCCAGTGTGCATACTCACATTCATGATCTCAGAATTTACTTTCCACAGGTATTCTGCAACATTGCTAAAACAAGGACTTAAGCTGAACATTTTTGCTAATAAACATACTAGTTAGAACATTTGTGGGAAGTGAACACAAACTGGGCGTTAGAGTCAAAACGAATGTATTTCTTTTCATGCTGAGTGGTTATTTAGAATGATTATATGTTGTGGGGCTATTCTTTATTTTGGTATACTGATTTAGTGTATTTAAATAATTGTCAGAGGTACCTAGACTTATAGAGGCACCTCCTATCATTTTATAGATTGAAATAATATATTCTATTGAATACTGGCATTTTTTGGTAATATTCATAGAGCTCTCTTTTCACAAGACCCTTGAGAAATATCAATCCCATTTTTCAGAAGGGAAGTCTGAGATGCAGGGAGTTTATAACTTGCCCTAGGTCATACAGGAAAAGTGTGGCAGAGTTGGGAACAAATTTCATGGCTCTGTCTTGTGACATCACAAGACTAGACTTTCTATTTGATTTTATCTTCTTTAGTGGAGTTTCTGGGTATATCACATAATGCTGAGTACTTACATTAAGTGAAAAAGACACATACGTAGCTAATCTGAATAGATAACGTGGAAATAGTGCTTCTGTGTCTTTCATAGTCAAATGCATCCCACAGTTTTCCAAAGACAGTGTGATTAAAAGCCCATATAAATGATGCATAACATTTCTAAGAAGGGGCCTTTTATTCCCCAATCAGCCCAATGTTGCTTGTTCTGATAGAGAGATTCATAGCATATCATAAGATGATTGTGAATCACCATGTTGTTAATTATCCAGCTCAGAAAGCTTTTCCCAAAGCAAGGCTAGACTACAAGTTATTTATCAAGATTTGCATTATACACAAGCAGGTGAAAAATGTTCTGCTTGTTAATCTTTATGTAAGTGCTACCAACCACAGCATCACAACAGCACCTAACACTGAGAACTTTGATTGTACAATCTGCACAATGAGATGGGGACAGGCTGATATACCTGATCTTCCTCTACCTTGCACCAAAATACCTACAACTGATACAGACAATCCATAATAACTTAAAACAATACATTTACAATGAATTTACAAGAGAAGGAAAGAGGATTAAAAGGCTAAACTAGAAAGCTGCTGAAAGTTAGAGCTGGTCCAAAAAAAAAAAAAAAAGCTGAATGATTTTTGTCAATGATTTGAGTTTTTGAAAAGTTTTCATCTGTGCTACAGAAAACCCTCAGCTCCCTCTGCAGTCAGTCGATGAGACTAGAGAGCACTCAGCTCTTCACATGGAAGAGGCTTTCTCGGAGGCTGTCACTACAATGCTCACCATTTGTGCTTGAGAGGATAAGCAAGTCTCATCACATGTGGCATTCTACTCCATAGCCCCGCCCCCTAGGGTCTAAATTCCCTGCTTTTATGACTCTGTTGAAGTTATTCAGCATGGCTGAATCTGGACCTTCACCTCTTGCTGAGATTTCCACCTATAGCCTTTAACAGAGTAAAGATGCTATCTTGCTTTGTTATCCATATGTGAGGTATCTATTCACTCTTATACTCTGAATACTTCACACAAAATGTTTCACGATGTTCAGGATTCAGTACAGGTCATATAGCAGCTATGAAATCACACTGGGATGAAGACAGTATGGATGTTTAACCATCCATCATCAATCTCTAAAATTCATTCATCACTTGCCTTGGAGGGAGAAGGCAGAGATATTGTCATGTAACTGTGACCTGTAACTAAGGCCTAGCAGTAACTATGAAGAAGGCAAAGTATTTTTGAAAAATCCAGCACCAGTCCAAAGCTTTGCCTTCCCACACTTCTGAACCAGTCAAGAATACTTTCAAATTCAGTTGTTTGGATGTTGTTTCAAGTTCCCGCTTCCATTATTACTGAGCTACTCAACCCTTGGAAACCTCGCCCATACCTCCTTATTAAACAACTACAACATTCTGCAGAATAGTCCAGAACAGTAGAGTAACACAATACAAGATTACACTGGTACAGTACATTAGTGTGAGATTCCAAGAATGCTGGGCAAAGAGACATGCTGCACCATCAGCAAAAGCTATTTACGCTTAAAAAAGGGAAGTCACATATAGGGTGAATACAACCCATGATGAAATCTGACACAAGCCTATGCACCACTTAACTCCCATTCAGTGGCGTAGCCTCAGGGCCGTCCTTAGGATTTATGGGACCCTATGCAGTATTATTAAACTGGTGCCCCTATGCCCGCTGGCAGCCTGGGCTCACAGCCTGGGGGGGTGGGAGGAGGGATGAGGCAGCAAAGGATATGAAGACTCATGGCGGTGGAGAGTCACAGTTCCCCACAGAGAACCCCGTACCCTCTCCCTCACGCAGAAAGCATGGTGCCGGCACATTAGGCTCCGTGAATATGACCCCTGCCTAAGGAGACTGCAGTGTGCTCTGGGTATGCGGGAGCCAACCCGCTTTTACCTGCTGTCATGGGCGGCAGGTGAAGTTGCCGCTTGGGGAGTGTCAAGGTTCCTCCCCCACTCTGAACTCTAGGGTACAGATGTGGGGACCTGCATGAAAAACTTCCTAAGCTTATCTTTACCAGCTTAGGTCAAAACTTCCCCAAGGTACAAAATATTCCATCCTTTGTCCTTGGATTGGCCGCTACCACCACCAAACTAATACTGGTTACTGGGGAAGAGCTGTTTGGACACGTCTTTCCCCCCAAAATACTTCCCAAAACCTTGCACCCCACTTCCTGGACAAGGTTTGGTAAAAAGCCTCACCAATTTGCCTAGGTGACTACAGACCCAGACCCTTGGATCTTAAGAACAATGAACAATCCTCCCAACACTTGCACCCCCCCTTTCCTGGGAAATGTTGGATAAAAAGCCTCACCAATTTGCATAGGTGACCACAGACCCAAACCCTTGGATCTGAGAACAATGAAAAAGCATTCAGTTTTCTTACAAGACGACTTTTAATAAAAATAGAAGTAAATAGAAATAAAGAAATCCCCCCTGTAAAATCAGGATGGTAGATACCTTACAGGGTAATTAGATTCAAAACACAGAGAACCCCTCTAGGCAAAACCTTAAGTTACAAAAAAGATACACAGACAGAAATAGTTATTCTATTCAGCACAGTTCTTTTCTCAGCCATTTAAAGAAATCATAATCTAACACGTACCTAGCTAGATTACTTACTGAAAGTTCTAACTCCATTCCTGGTCTATCCCCGGCCAAGACAGAATACAGACAGACACACAGACCCTTTGTTTCTCTCCCTCCTCCCAGCTTTTGAAAGTATCTTGTCTCCTCATTGGTCATTTTGGTCAGGTGCCAGCGAGGTTACCTTTAGCTTCTTAACCCTTTACAGGTGAGAGGAGCTTTCCCCTGGCCAGGAGGGATTTCAAAGGGGTTTACCCTTCCCTTTATATTTATGACACGCCCCCCAAATCTCAGCTAGGGTGAAACACTGGCTGGGATTTCTTCCTGGAGCTCTAGGAAAAACAGAGTTAATAAGACACATGCATCTCTAAATATACTACCAAGTACATAAAGACTAACAATATTTTCTACATCTCAAGGACGATTTTAACCAGTTGATTCTGGGAAACTTTCACGGGAGAGTGCATCAGCCACTTTGTTAGAAGCTCCTGAGATGTGTTGGATGTCGAAATCAAAATCTTGGAGAGCTAAACTCCACCGAAGAAGTTTTTTGTTAGTTTCTTTGACGGTGCGAAGCCACTTCAGTGCAGCATGGTCGGTTTGCAGGTGGAAACGTCATCCCCAAACATATGGGTGTAGCTTTTCCAGAGCATAGACAATGGCGTAACATTCTTTTTCAGTGACTGACCAGTTGCTTTCCCTCTCAGACAGTTTTTTGCTGAGAAACACTACAGGGTGGAATTCTTGATCAGGTCCTTTCTGCATTAAAACTGCTCCCACACCACGCTCAGACGCATCTGTGGTTACTAGGAACGGTTTGTCAAAGTCTGGAGCCCTTAGTACAGGGTCAGACATGAGTGTCGCTTTAAGCTTGTTAAAGGCCTTCTGACACTTTTCAGTCCACTGAACAGCATTTGGCTGTTTCTTTTTGGTTAGGTCTGTCAGTGGGGCGGCGATTTGGCTGTAGTGCGGTACAAATCGTCTGTAATAACCGGCCAAGCCTAAGAAGGATTGAACCTGTTTCTTTGACTTTGGGACAGGCCACTTTTGGATAGCATCCACTTTGGCCTGTAGGGGGCTGATAGTTCCTTGACCCACCTGGTGTCCAAGGTAAGTCACTCTGTTTAGGCCCATTTGACACTTCTTAGCCTTAACAGTTAGTCCTGCCTCCCTTATGCGCTCAAGGACTTTTTGTAGATGTTCCAGGTGGTCTGCCCAGGAATCCGAAAATATGGCCACATCGTCATGGTAGGCGACTGCATATTCTCCTAATCCCGCGAGGAGACCATCTACAAGTCTTTGGAAAGTGGCGGGTGCATTTCGCAGCCCGAAAGGGAGTACATTAAATTCATACAGCCCTAGATGTGTGTGAAGGCTGACCTTTCCTTGGCAGATTCATCTAGCGGTACCTGCCAGTACCCCTTGGTTAAGTCCAAGGTAGAGATGAACTGGGCCCATCCCAGTTTCTCTAATAGTTCATCTGTGCGTGGAATTGGATAGTTGTCTGGGCGAGTTACAGCATTTAGCTTACGGTAGTCCACGCAAAAACGTATTTCCCCATTTGGTTTGGGAACTAGAACCACTGGAGATGCCCATGCACTGCCAGAGGGGCGGATTACCCCCATCTGTAACATATCCTGGATCTCCCGTTCTATAGCAGTTTTAGCTTGAGGAGACACCCGGTAAGGTTGGACTCTAATTGGGTGAGCATTACCTGTGTCAATGGAGTGGTATGCCCGTTCAGTCAGTCCTGGGGTGGCTGAGAACATTGGCGCGTAGCTAGTGCACAGCTCCTGGATCTGCTGTCGCTGCATACGCCCAAGGGTCATGGAGAGGTTCACCTCTTCCACACCACCAGCACATTTCCCTTCGTAGTAGACACCTTCAGGCCACTCAGCGTCGTCTCCTCCCTGGACTGTAAACTGACAAACCTTTAATTCTCTGGAATAAAAGGGCTTTAGAGAATTAATATGGTACACCTTAGGCTTTCGGTTGGAGGTGGGGAATGCTATGAGATAATTAACAGCTCCCAGGCGCTCCTGGACCGTGAATGGCCCTTCCCAAGATGCTTCCATTTTATGGGCCTGGAGCGCCTTTAAGACCATGACCTGGTCTCCTACTTTGAAGGAACGCTCTCTGGCATGTTTATCATACCAGGCTTTTTGCTCTTTTTGAGCATCCTGTAAGTTTTCTCTAGCAAGGGCTAAAGAGGTTCGGAGGGTGTTTTGTAGGTTGGTTACAAAGTCCAGAATGTTAGTTCCTGGAGAAGGTGTAAATCCCTCCCATTGCTGCTTCACCAACTGCAATGGCCCCTTAACCTCACGGCCATATACAAGTTCAAATGGGGAAAACCCTAAACTGGGATGTGGTACAGCTCTGTAGGCAAAGAGCAACTGCTGCAACACTAGGTCCCAATCATTGGAGTGCTCATTTACGAATTTACGTATCATGGCCCCCAAAGTTCCATTAAACTTCTCCACCATGCCATTTGTTTGATGGTGGTAAGGAGTGGCAACCAAGTGATTTACCCCATGAGCTTCCCAAAGATTTTTCATAGTTTCTGCCAGGAAATTAGTCCCTGCATCTGTGAGGATGTCGGAGGGCCAACCTACCCTGGCAAAAATGTCTGCTAGTGCCTGGCACACACTTTTAGCCCTGGTGTTGCTTAGAGCTGCTGCTTCCGGCCATCAGGTGGCAAAATCCATGAAAGTCAGTATGTACTGCTTTCCTCTGGCTGTCTTTTTCAGAAAAGGACCCAGAATATCCACAGCTACTCGCTGAAATGGAACTTCAATGATGGGGAGTGGCTGGAGAGGGGCTTTGACCTGGTCTTGGGGTTTTCCCACTCTTTGGCACACCTCACAAGACTGGACATAGGTAGAAACATCCTTGCCCATTCCCTCCCAGTGGAATGACCCCCCCAAACGGTCTTTGGTCCTGTTCACCCCAGAATGGCCACTAGGGTGATCATGGGCTAAGCTCAAGAGCTTGGCCCAGTATTTAGTTGGAACTACCAACTGTCTCTGAGGATGCCAGTCTTCCTGGTGTCCCCCAGAAAGAGTTTCCTTGTATAAAAGTCCTCTTCCTGGATCAATTAGAAGAGCTGAGAGGCGGTGGGTTGCTCCGTGCCGCCGTCCAAGCTCTCTGGAGGCTTTCATCTGCTTCCTGTTCGGTCTGGAACTGTTCCCTTGATGTTGGAGACATCAGTTCCTCATGGGATTGTGGACCTAGGCTTGGTCCCTCTGGAAGCAATATAGGGGATGGAGCTGTTTCTGTTGACTGTGAACTGCTCTCCGCTGGTGCACTATGTTGGGATTCAGGCTCCGGCTGAGCCTCTTGTGTAGGGTTATCGGCTGCTGCCAGTTCAGGTTCGGTGGGGCCCTCTGGTGTTGAGGTTGCAAGTACTGGATTCAGTGCTGACACTGGGTCTGGTGTTGGTTGTTCGGCTGGTTCTGGTTCTGGGACTGGTTCCGTCTGGGTCTCTGGGACGGGATCCACTACTGCTGTTGCAGACATTGGCCTGGGGTCCGGGTCCATCACCTCTGACCGGGTCCTGATAGAAGTTTCCGGAACAGAGCTAGGCCTCACGGCTTGTTTAGCCTGGCTGCGGGTGACCGTTCCCACCCTCTTGGCCTGCTTCACATGATTGGCCAAGTCTTCCCCCAACAGCATGGGGATGGGATAATCATCATAGACTGCAAAAGTCCACGTTCCTGACCAGCCCTTGTACTGGACAGGCAACTGGGCTGTAGGCAAATTGAAAGAGTTGGACTTGAAGGGTTGAATCGTCACTTGGATCTCTGGGTTGATTAAATTGGTGTCCACTAAGGAAGCATGGATAGCTGACACTTGTGCTCCGGTGTCCCTCCATGCGGTGACCTTCTTCCCGCCCACACTCACAGTTTCCCTCCGCTCCAAGGGTATCTGGGAGGTATCTGGGCCTGTGGACCTCTGGTGTGATTCCGGTGCAATGAACTGTAATCTGTTGGGGTTCTTGGGGCAGTTGGCCTTTACATGCCCCAGCTCGTTACATTTAAAACATCGTTCAGCTGGCGGGTCACTGGGGCGAGGTGGGTTGCTGGAGAACGGGGTGGTGGGACGATAAGGGGTCTGGAGGGTTCTTTGGGAGGTAGGTGGGGCTTTGGGCGGCCCCCGGTAATAGGGTGTGGTCTGGGGTGGTCCCTTCTGGTCTCCGCTCCAACTGCGACCAGTTTTCTTCTTCTCTGCCACCTCCACCCATCTGGCTCCAATCTCTCCTGCCTCGATTACAGTTTTGGGCTTCCCATCTAGGCTGTATCTTTCTATTTCCTCAGGAACACCCTCTAAGAATTGTTCCATTTGCATTAGGAAGGGCAAATTTACTGGAGATTCAACACTTGCTCCTGATATCCAGGCATCCCAATGTTTCACAACATGGTAGGCATGTCGGGTAAATGACACGTCTGGTTTCCACCTTAGGGCTCTGAACCTCCGACGAGACTGCTCGGGTGTTATCCCCATTCTGACTCTCGCCTTGGATTTAAACAGTTCATACTTGTTCATGTGTTCTTTAGGCATTTCAGCTGCCAACTCAGCTAAGGGTCCACTGAGCTGCGGCCTCAGCTCTACCATGTATTGGTCAGTAGAGATGTTGTACCCAAGGCAGGCCCTTTCGAAGTTTTCTAGGAAGGCCTCAGTATCATCGCCTGCCTTGTAGGTGGGGAACTTTCTGGGATGGGAAGTGGTACTTGGAGAAGGATTACTAGGGTTTGTTGGGATATTCTAGTGAGCCTTTATGTTCTCCATCTCCTCCACATACTTCCTCTCTTTTTCCTTCTCCAGTTCTTTGTCCCTTGCTTCCATAGCTCTCCTGTGAGTAGCCGCTTGGTGTTGTTCTGCCTCTCTCGCTTGTTCCTTCTTCAGCCGCATGAGTTCTATCTGTCTTTCATGTTCCCTTTGTCTTTCCGCCGCCTGAAATCTGGCTAATTCCAGCTTGTGTCGAGCCATGGATTTTGTCATTCTAACCTCTCTGTTTTAACTAACTTTACACCCAAAGTTTAGAAATAAACAAAACTTGGCTGTAAAATTTTGCTGTGCTGGAATAGAATACCTATTCTCTGATAGTGATTGTCAGCCTACAGAAAAAGCCAATTCCCTTGTCTCTGCTCTGGGCCCAAATCAAAGCAAAAAACCTCCAACTACTTGGAAACCTGCTTACCAGCAGCCCAACGGAAAAAAAAATTTCCTTTTCAAACCTGTGCTCCTTGTAAAACAAAAAAATCAAAATCCTAAAAAAAAAAAAAATCCTGCCCTTTTTGTCTCCAGGAAAATGGGTAGAACACCGCCCTCCCTATTTACTTTTAGGGGGAAAAAAAAACAAAAAACCTCTGGGTTGGAAGACTGAGAATTTCCCTGCAGGAGTTAAGTACCCTGCCTCCAGGCAAAGAAAACCTGCAATTCACAAAGATAATCCCCTTTTGTCTCAGCTCTGGCTCCAAAGCAGAGAGAAAACAAGCTGCTTTCCCAGCAGCTCCAAAGGAAAAAAAAATCCTTTTAAAAATCTGTATTTCTAGTTCAAAAAATCTCAACTGGATCTCAAAATGATTTCAGGTTAATCCCACCACTATGCCACCATGTCAAGGTTCCTCCCCCACTCTGAACTCTAGGGTACAGATATGGGGACCTGCAAGAAAAACTTCCTAAGCTTGTCTTTACCAGCTTAGGTCAAAACTTCCCCAAGGTACAAAATATTCCACCTTTTGTCCTTGGATTGGCCGCTACCACCACCAAACTAATACTGGTTACTGGGGAAGAGCAGTCACAGGTTTTTTGATATGCCCTGAAGTTTGTCAGATGTTTATTTGCAAAAACTTTGTAGTAAGGGTGAGTCAGCTGTCTTGCTGAATACAACATTAAATATTATGGAATACATGATGCAGCTCTTCTCTGTTTTACATTTTCTTAATCAGTATTTCTAAGCTGATTTTATATTTTAAATGTACTCTCAAGCCTTCATTAAGTAATCATTCCAGATTACTACATATTTAACTCACTGAAACAAAGACATTATTTTAAATTAATCAATCACAGAGGTTTATTGTGTTCATAACAATGTTCATTGCTTTTAGAAAAAGGGAACACTAATTTACTTTGTGTGATCTCTGTAACAATAGACATGTTTATGAAATTTCACCAACTTTAAAAAATATGTTTCCAAAGATTTTAGGCATAACAAAGGATTTTATATCTTACTAGGTACTGATTTTGCTGGAGAGATCTCTTAAAACTAGTTCATCAGATAGTCCAAGGTAAAGAAAGGGAAACTCTTTGTCCAGCTATCTGGAAGGAAAGGGGTGTTCTCCCTTTAAAGGTTCTCTTCAACGTGGGAGGGGAAAGAGGTGTGTGGGAAGGGGAAAAGGGATGGGGAGAAAGGACAGGAAGGCTTTGGAAGCAAGGTTTTTTTACTATAGTAATTCAAATTAAAATGTACATTTTAGATAAGGGTGGTCTTTTGAAGGATTTATTTAAAAAACTATACGTCTGAAGATCCAAGTATTTAAGGCTAAAGATGATTGTGCATCTAAAAATCTATGCAAGGATTTCTTAAGAGATGTGATTTTATAATCTTCACCAACTCACTAATGAAATATTTTTAAAGCAAATTTTAAACTAAGGTCCTGTAGCCCAACATGTTCTGAATAAACATTACAGAAATGCACAACTGTTTTTGTCAGTAAATTCATAAACTGACAGTATACACCTGTGGGTTGGCAAATGCCTGTTAAAGGGCTTCATTACCACTTGAATGGCTCTTTAACAGTTTCAATGTTGTGCAAATAGGTCTGGAAGGCTTTTTCATTTTTAAGTTACTAGGGGCTTGTCTACGCTTACATTTTATAGCGCTCTAACTTGCTGGCTCAGGAGTGTGAAAAATCACACCCCCCCTCCCCAAGTGCAGCAAGTCTGAGTGCTTTAAAGCGCTAGTGTAGATAGGCTCCAAGTGCTGGGAGCCAGGCTCCAAGTGCTGGGAGCCGCGCTCCCAGCACTCGGAGCTAATCCCCTTGTGGAGATGGATTACCAGGAGTGCTCGCGCGCGACCACACTCGCACTTCAAAGTGCTGCCATGGGAGCATTCCCGCGACAGCGCTTTGAAGTTTCCAGTGTAGCCATGCCCTAGGTCTCCTCCGGAGGAAGACTCACCAGGCTGCAGCAGCCTGCTGCATGGGAGCCTGCAGGAAGGGTCAGAACAGGGATAGGACGAGCCGGGAGGGGGTGGACACTAAAATCCAGGGTGCCCCAAATTTTCAGTTGCCCTACGCAGCCACATATGCTGCGTATGCCTAAGGATGGCCCTGTGTAGCTAGGATGGCACATGTGGGTGGGCCCCAGCTTGGGGTGGGTGGGCAATGATGTGGGGTAGGAGCGATCAGGAACATGTCTCCCCTCCTCCAGCCAGCCTTGCAGGGGGGAATAGATGCTCTGGCCAGGGCCCCTGGAAAAATGGGAGGGCCCGGAAAAATATGCCACCGCTCCCGCCTGGGGCTCGGGGCTTGCCCTGCTCTGCTCGATGCTCCAGCCCAGGAGCAGGGTTGGGGGCTTACCCCGCTCTACCCTCCCAGTGCTCCAGCAGGGAGCAGGATCGGGGCACGAGGGCTTGCCCTGCTATGCCCACCCAGCGCTCCCACTGGGGAATGGGGTTGGGGGCTTGCCCAGCTTTGCCTGGCGCTCCAGCCAGGGAGCAAGATCAGGGGCTTGCCCTGCTCCGCCCTACCCACCTGGCACACCAGCAGGGGCACAGGATCAGGGCACAGGGGTTTGCCCCTCTCTGGTGCTCCAGTTGGGGAGCAGGGGTCGGGGGCTTGCAAGCCCCCACACCCTGACCCCTGCTCCCCGGCTGGAGCACCAGACAGGAGGAGTGGGGCAAATGCTGGGGTGGGAGCAGAGGTGGGGCTGAGGGTGTGTGCCTGGGTGCTAAGTGGGTGGGCCACAGCTCACCCAGTCCCACCAGTGGCTACGCTCCTGTTCCCACTTAAACTAAGAGCTTTTTATCACTCTAATTAATCCTCACTATTCTGATCCTTCAAGTTTATATAGAATATTATCATGTTCCCCCTTAAGTCTTGAACTTGCAAATACTTATACACAAGCTTTACTTTAAACAGGGTATGGGGCTCAACAGGGTTCACTGGGTTAGTCTCTAAGGTGCCACAAGTCCTCCTTTTCTTTTTGCGAATACAGACTAACACGGCTGCTACTCTGAAACCTGGGTGAAACTTAGTGGCCTGGGATATGTAGGTGGTCAAACTAGGTGATCTAATGGTTTCCTCTGGCCTTAAACGCTATGAATCTGTTGAAGTTAATGTGACTACTCACCAACTTGAAGTTAAACACCTGCATAAACATTTGCAGCACACTGGGCTTTGGTCAGTTCTTAGCCAGCTTATGCTTATTTAACATTTTCAATATTTCATCTGATATAAAGCTTTTAGCATTAGCCTTATTTGTTGTTCTTCTCTTAAGTGCATGTCATTTGGCAATATCTTTATAGTATTGACACACCCAGAACTGAAAGCTCTTTATCAAGTGGTTAATTCCCCACAATGTTTTGCTTGTCCCCCATGTGCTGTGCTAGGCTGTTGCATAGATCACCACATTCACATGTGTTCTAGGAAAGCTTCCTTTAACTGTCCCCTAATAAAACACCTGCATTTCCAAGGTTTTGCTGCTTTCTGATAATGTTATTGGATCATTTAGTGGGGTCAGCCACCTCCCATGCACCCTGCTAATAATTTCTCCCTCAAATGGCTTCTTAAACTCTTAAACTTACTTGCTCATTCACCATCCCATCTCAAGGGTCCAAGTTTAGTCACATAAATAAAGCTCCAAAATAAAACTCAAAGTCCCTAAACACAGTCCATCAGTTTTATTCTCTTACCAGGTCACTTCCAGACTTTTCTTGCCTGCTATCTCAGTAAGGAAACACTACACCTTAGATCTCTCTGTGGGAGCCAACTCATTCCTAGCAGTCTCTAATTCACTCTACTCCCAAGCCTTCCAGCCTAGGTCCTTTCCTGCTTTGACAGGCTGTACCTGTTTGGAGCCTCAGGGCTTGGGCTCTAGCTCCCTGGGAGCAAGCTCTTCCCTTCAACAGCTTATGGGTTCCTGCACTTTCCCAACCCTCCCCCACTTCTACAACCACCTGCTGCCCTTATAGGGAATTACCTGATCGGATCCAGGTATGCCTCCTTAATAATCTGGGTTGGCTGGCCGCAGGCTCTCCAGCCCTTAAGGGGCAAGCCGCCCTGTTGCAGGCCAGAATGTGACAAGAGTACAAAGAGATGCAAGGGAGTAGCAATCTTTCCTACACAGTTAGGGGGGCTAACCAGACACTGAGTCCAGAAATGTACGAATAAATGAGGTACTTGCAGCATAGCTGGTGGGTTGGGAATGGATGGACACTTGACTCCCCCTTTCTTACTCACTGGCCAGAGTATCTGAGCTATCTTATGTTGTGGAGGCAATAATTTATTGATGGTACAGGTCAATGGTAAATTACTACCTGCTCAGGAGCAAGGAGGGAGCAGGGAAGAAATTATGACTCACGGGGATGTCTCTCAGTGAATTCCTGGCTTCGCTGAATCTCTTGACAAAACTTTGACCATTGACTTCAAGAGGTACAGGATTTTACTAAGTGTCTCCTGGAACTTCTCATAAGGGCATGCATCTTAAAGTATCACCTCTTGCTCAGGGCTGTACCCAAATTTACAATCTAAGCTAATATGTTCCGAGTTATTAAACTCACAGAATAAAACACTTTTGGCCCTGTGCATTTAATGTAGGTATCTTAGAATAAATCTTGATATTTTTAATACTTCAGTTAATGAATACTGAAAAAAGATTATTTTAGGCCTACAACACTTAAGCATAGACACATTAAGGGCAGGGTGGGTAGAAACCAACAGCAGTAGGCCTCACTTTAAAATAACAGACCAAAATCAATACAAATGTTTGCATTTCATTGTTTTCCATATGATTTATGACTGTATTTTTCACCTCTCTCTATTCAACAAAAAAGCAGAGAGGAAAGTCATTAGATTAGAGAAACATAAAAAAGTATTCTTTACCATGTTGTTTTATTGTATTAGTTAACTCCTGACAAACCTGGGGCTTATTCATAACCTAATGCATGGGGAATTTAATAACATAACTCCTGTTAACTCTAATGGAAGTTAAGCACATTAACTCCCTGTGGAATGAATGGAGACTCAATTTTCATATTTCAGTTTACATGTTGATGCACCACCAAGTCATTTCACACAGATTGCTGAACACCCGTCAGATGCTAAGAAGTTACTGTCACTACCAACCATTTAGGTGTGTCAATGCCTGTGTTCACTAAAAGGAGTTTATCTGGTTACTGGAAGTGATTGATTAAAGGATTAGAAAACATGCCTTATAGTGATAGATTCAAGGAGTTCAATTTATTTAGCTAAACAAATAAAAGATTAAGGGGTGACTTTATCACAGGCTATAAGTACCTGCAGGGGGAACAAATATTTAATAATGGGCTCTTCAGTCTAACAGAAAGGTATAACATGATCCAACAGCTGGAAGTTGAAGCTAGACAAAGTCAGACTGGAAGTAAGGCATACATTTTTAACAGTGAATAATTAATCATCGGAACAAATTACCAAGATTTGAGGTGGATTCTCCATCACGGACAATTTTTAAATCAAAACTAGATATTTTTCTAAAATATCTGCTCTAGGAATTATTTTGGGGATGTTTTTTGTCCTGTGCTACACAGGAGGTCAGACTAGATAATCACAATGGTCCCTTCTGGCCCTGGAATCTATGATTCTCATAAAATAGTTATAAAATCCTTCTGGATTATATGTTTTGAACATGTCTATTGTTTCCTATAAAATCAGAGTATATTATATACTCTGGAGTGGCTGAAGAGTAAGGCTTACTGCTTTCTCTTGGGAGTAGTTACATCACCAGTAGAGAATCCCTCCTTTTGATATATATCTCATTCTACAAATAGTGTTTTGAAGCTAGTGAGCTCACAGACACAGTACTGTCAGCCCTAGTAATGTTAAATCAAGTCTTATTATATTTGGTGTTTTTCTTAGAGCCCCAGCTCTTGGAATCATGTGATTCTATAAGAATCTCAGTTTATTTAAATTAAAGTTCTAGCTTTCTTGGTTGTGGAGAAAAGCTTGACAACATTAACACTAAAATGTCAAATGGCAAATAAAAAGCACCTGACACTTATTGTATTTAAAAGTCTCATGGTTTTTAAGACAATCTCATGATTATACGGAGCTTGACTCATAATTTTTGAACACTTGATTTTGGCAGTACTGCAGACACAATGACCCTGATTTTCAGTTGCTCTATTCCCATGCTGAGTGCAGGTGTGAAAGGGTGTGGGAGTGGGTAAAGGTAGCTTTACATCAGCTTTGCATTCCCCATAGTGTGAGAAGCAGAGAAAAGTGGGTAGACAGTCTGCTATGCTGCGTGCACTTAACCCCATGGGACAAACTCTGTCCTCGGTTACCCTAGAGTAACTGTATTGACTTCAGTGGATTTTCATCCGTGTATACGATCAGAATTTTGTCCCTAATTCTCCTTTCTAAGAGTATGAATTTATTAAACGTATGTGTGATGGGTTGGACCCCTTGGGAAGTCACTTGATGTGCTGAGATACCACTGAGTCTACTTGTTCTGCCAGCATGGGCCCCCTTTTACCTGTGTTGCTGAGCCAGATTCTTAAAACCTCCTCCAACACACACACAGGTAGGGACACACCCAGCTGCAGATCAGCTCTGGGAAGACTCAGTTTAAGGGACTCGCTCCAGCACTCAGATGGCCACCTCACTTGGAGTACAGGCCCACAGATATATTATATTCGCCTCTTCTCTCAATGTCAAAGAAGGTATGCACAATTTCTCAACCCCCCCCCCAGTTAGAAATCACATAAACTGGGTTATATTATAAGCCAGAAATAAATTTATTAACTATAACAGGTGTATTTTAAGTAGTTAAGGAGGTAGCAGACAGAACAAGGCAGATTACTAAGAAAATAAAACAGAGCATGCAAACTAAGCTTAATACACTAAAGAAACAGGTTACATGTGGGTTTTCACCCTAAATGTGGTTCTAATAATCTTCTTCACAGGCCAGATGCCCTTCCAGCCTTGGCCCAGTACTTTCACCATGTTCAGTCTTATTTGTTTCCATCCGTCATCTTAGGTGGGGTAGCAGGGGAGAACTGATGACCTGGATTACCTCACTCCCCACCCTTAAATAGGATTTGCATAAAGTGGGAGTCCTTTGTTTCCTAGTTTGACACCTCCCTCACTTACAGTGGAAAGTTGCAAGAAGTCCCAGGTAATGTTTTAGCATCAGGTGACAAGACCACCTGACTCTATAGGGCCCTCGTAGCCATTCTTCACAGGCAGACTCACACGTTCACAGGAAGACTAAGCTCTTTTACAGTCCATTGTCCTTGTTGATGGGCCATCCGCCCTGTCTGGCTTTTCCATTGTTGTACAGTAACTCCCCACTTAACATCCTCTCGCTTAACGTTGTTTCGATCTTACGTCCCCGATCAATTACAGAACATGCTCCATTTAAAATTGTGCAATGCTTTTCTATAATGTCGTTTGGCTGCCTGCTTTGTCCACAGCTGGCAACCCCCCTATCAGCTCCCCTATGCCCCCCCACAGCGCCTCCCGCCCGTCGGCATACCCAGCGGACCAGTGCCTTCCCCCTCCTCCCCCTGCCTCCCGAATGCCGCAAACCAGCTGATTGCCACGGGCAGGAGGCAGGGGAGGGAGCGGGGAGGCTATGTGCCAAGTCCTCGCTCCTCCCCCCACCCTCCTGCCCCCTGAACATCGCAAGCCAGCTAATTGCCGTGGGCAGGAGGGGGGAAGAGCAAGGACACGGCATGCGGACTAAAGGGGGGGGGAAGAAGAGGTGGGTTAAGGGTGGGGGCTTGGAGGAAGGGGTGGAGTGAGCGGGCCGAGGGTTGAGCCCCCTGTCCCTGGTGCTTGCAGAGTAGGGGAAGCTGCCCCTGCTGCTGCGCAATGTGCTTCTCCTAGCCTACAGCACCGTCAGATTCCTTGCCTGCCTCAGTATCTCCAGTGCCAGTGGGCTGTGCCTGTGTGGGGTAAGGCGGGGGCACCTCCCAACTATAGTACTGCACTGTACGGCAAAAAAAATTTCCCTGGAACCTAACCCCCTCCCCCCATTTACATTCATTCTTATGGGGAAATTGGATGTGCATTTTCCAGGAACATAACTACAACATTAAGTGAGGAATTACTGTACCTAAAGTGTTGGCAGTGGGCATCACGCAAAGTAGCATAGTTGAAATACAGGTACATAGTCAATATTCCTATTTTCAGATACAGAAATGATAAATGCATACAAATAGGAAAATCACATTGAGTAAATCATAACCTTTCCAATGATATCTCACATGAGCCATTTTGCATAAAGTATATCTCAGTTATGTCATATTTATATCATAAGCATATTTTCATAAAGAATATGGAATGACACATCACAGTATGAATTAAGTAATTTCTAAGTAACCTCTATAATATACTCTCTTTTTCATAGGCACGCATGAAACTGCCTCAGTACACTATTCTGTCATTTTAAGCCATAGTAACTATTATAAACTAACAATATAAAATGGCTGGTTCCCAAACAGTTTTCCTCTTCCTGGCTAAACAATAGTCTCAGGTTTTGTACACACGTACAAGCCAAATGTACTTTTAAAATAATATTGTAGTGAACATCTCAGACCTGAAAAATTCTGAATGTTTGACGACTTATGCAGAGAAAGTGATCAACTTATCCTATATTTTCTGGAATTAACAAGGCTGATACACATGCATTGTACAAAGAGAGAATAGTGTTGCTATTCAGTTGGGTCCCTGAAGCCTAGCTGTTAATATTAATTAAACCAATCGCATTCACTTAGGGATAGATTTTGCAACCCTTACGCAGTTTGATGAGCACTTACTCATCTGAGTAGCCCTACTGAAGTGAGCAAGAGGTAATCTGTATTAATAAGGATTGCGCAATTTACCTTTTTTCGACTTAAAAACTATGGGCCAAATCCTCTCTTTGTTTTTACTCAGTCCTTATGCAGACAAAACTTTTACTGAAGTCACGCATAAATAGCGCTGAGTAAGAACAAATTGACTATCAACCTTCTCCACAAAAATTAATTGTATCTACCAAGGCATCCATTGCAAATATTTTAATAGACCAAAATCCTGTGCTGTGCTTATTCTATCTGGTTTAAAGCACTGCTTGTTTCCTTACAAGAGTTGTCTTTTCTAAGAGATTGTGGTCCTCCTCCTGTGAAGTGTGGAGCATCTCTGGTGAGAATGAAGTCAATGGCAATATAGATGCTCCACACTTCACAGGAGGAGGACCACAATCTCTTAGAAAAGACAACTCTTGTAAGGAAACAAGCAGTGCTTTAAACCAGATAGAATAAGCAACCTGATGCCATGAAATCCTAGCTCAGCACTAAACAAGATCGGGCTGTTAGTAAACAGCACGGATTGACACTATTTACCATTGTCCTATCCCAGCTTCTTACCTCCATATGTATCAGCAGACATCCTGTCTTGCTATCTTCACAACACCAGAGTCTAAACATAACACCATCCTACCAGGATAAAGTAGCATAACAGCATACACTTTTCCTTTTCTTTTCCTCACCAGCAACATTTTACAATAACACACTAATCCTTAATAACATGAGTAATTCATGAATAATAGGGATTGTACCATGATAGACATAATACAGTACATCACTGAAACCGGTATAATGATCACTGTCATGATGAATTCAAGAATGGTGAAAAACCCATAGTACTGTCCACACCCTGTGGAGATCACTGAATATTTCAGAATTATACGATATATCCTGTATTTCTACTATTTTGACTTCAAGTCACACCACCACCTCCTATTTTGGCATGAGGCAAAGCAATTTTGAAATGAAGAAAACAAAAACCAACCTAATCTAGATCGCCATCAATGAGAGAAAATCTGTATTTTTAGGACTTTCCTCTAAGAGTCTTCTGTTCTTGTTAGTACCCATCCAGTAAGATGATATATTTTATACCCTGACATTTTACAATGTAGCTTTTATAGATAATTTCAGGTTATGTTTGTCATAAGATGATATAAAATGTGTAAATAATATACCAAAACAAAAGGCTTACATTTTCTAATCTATTTCAGTCTGCCATTGATTACATTGGACTTTGCAATGGCTGCTGCATCATTTTGAAATTAAATAAGCAAGCAAATAACTAAATTAATCCCAAATATGTAATTTGCCATCATGTTTTTAAGAACAATATAAACTTTCAGATGCCTCCATTTTAGGTTGATTCTTTTCAATGGACATGTCTGACAAGATTAAATCTTTTATTTTGTGACATTTTTAATAATGTACATTTTGGTGTTGACTTCATGTTTTTCTTTATAGGAAAAAAGCTTCCATCAAAATGACTGTAGTAATTAATAACTGTAAGCTCAAACAGAAGACAAATGTATCAGAAATAGCAAAATTATCTAATAGTAGTTGTTTGGAAAAGATTTCTATTGCTTAGGAGGAACTCTTAAGGATCTATAACCAAACCACAATTATTTCTCAAGCAAGCTTTATCATTAAAGGCCAGTTAACCTAGTAATATGTTTGTGTGGCAAAATTCGTTCTCTGAAGCTCATACTAAAATGTATGGAGACTGAATTTTGCCACACAAACATATTATTACTAGCTGCTAGACTGAAAAACCATGGACAACTGCATTAACAGTGTAGCAAGCAGAAATGCCAAAGGAGATACTGACCTTAATTTGACACAGTCCACCCCTTTTCAGTACTGTATAGTTCTTCTTTTTCTCCACAATAACTTCTCTTACATGTGTTGAGCTGCTGAGATTTTTCTTTCCCCTTCTTCAGTACTTACATTATTTTCATTATTCACCCCCACCCCCTTTTAACGATTCTAAAGAGAAAAACAGAATTGTGCTCTGTTTACTCTCAGCAGCTACAGTAAAGCTGGAGAGCTTTTAAGCCCAATTAGTTCTAAATTGTTTGGCTAAATGGCAGTCACACTTCCTGCTATTCTTTCCCAGCTTAGTTTTTCTGCTTCCAGTGGAGGTTTTTCCTTTTCTTGGACTATAAATAGGTCTGCCACTACACAGTATATAACAATAAAGAAGGCAGGAAATATATTTAAACAAAGGAGAGATCTTGTATTTTTGCTATTGAATACTTAAATGTATATAAAACTTTTAGAAGAAGTTTCTTGTTTTTCAGATGCTGTTCTCATCTATATGAGCAGAACATTATTGGTAATAAAATGTTATTAGGATTTCATCCAGATCTATTTCACAGCACAGTGATGGGACATAACAGCATCAGACTTCTTGACCTTACATAGTTTTCTTTAGTTACTAGTATTTCATTTTAATATTAATTTTGCTTATCCTCAAACTCCAGTGAGGGCTTTGTGGGATTAAACAAAGATTTCATGTGGGGATGTTTTAATAAAAGCAAACTAAAATGAACAACACACTGTTTAGGGAATGCTCTAAATTAAGATTCCAAAATGTATATTCTAATAGGTGTAGGAATCACACACCATATCTAATCTTGTGAATTTAGACCAATCCTCCAATTTGTCAAGGTCATTTTTGAATTCCAATGCTATCCTCCAAAGTGCTTGCAACTCCTCCCAGCTTGGGGTCATCTACAAATTTTATAAGCATACTCTCCTCTACATTATCCAAGCCATTAATGAAAATATTGAATAATTTTGGAGCCAGGACTGACCCCTGAGGAACCCCACTAGTTACGCCCTCTTAGTTTGACAGCGAACCATTGACAATACTCTTTGAGTAATCTTTCAACCATTTATGCACTCACCTTATAATAATTTCATTTAGAACACATTGCTCTAATATGCTTATGAGAATGTCACATGGGACTGTATCAAAAGTCTTACTAAAATCAAGATATATCACATTTACTGCTTCCTCCCATCCACTGGGCCAGTAACCCTGTAAAAGGAAAGTAGGTTGATTTGGCATGATTTGTTCTTGACAAATCCATGCTGGCTCTTCCTTATAACCCTATTATTCTGTAAGTGCTTACAAATTGATTGTTTAATACTTTGTTCCAATATCTTTCCAGGTATTAAAGTTAGGCAGGTCTATAATTCTCCAGGTCCTCTTTGTTCTCCTTTTTAAAAATAGGGACTATGTTTGCCCTTCTCTTGTCCTCTGGGACCTCATCTGTTCCCCAGGAGTTCTCAAAAATAATTGCTAATGGTTTCAAGATTGCTTCAGCTAGTTCCTTTAATATCCTAGAGTGAATTTCATCAAGCCCTTCTGACTTGAATACATCTCACTTATGCAAATATTCTTTAACCTGTTCTTTCACTATTTTGGCTTGTGTTCCTTTCCCCTTTTTGTTAATTGTATTGATATCTGTTCACCCTTATTATTTTTAGTGACGACTGAAGCAAAATAGGCATTAAACACCTCAGGCTCCTTGATGTCATCAGTTATTATCTTTCCTTTAATGCTAAGCATGGACCTACACTTTCCTTCATCTTTCTCTTGAGCCTAATGTATTTAAAGAACATCTCTGTATTGCCTTTTATGTCTGTTGCTAGTTGTAACTCATTTTGTGCCTTAGCCATTCTGATTTTGTCTACATGGTTGTGCTGTTCTTTTGTACTCCTTAGCATTCATCCATGTTTCCACCTTGTGTAGGATTCCTTTTTTGCTTCACAGGTCATTAAAGAGCTCCTGATGCAGCCATATTGGTCCTTTGCAGTTCTTCACATCTTTTTTTCGCATCAGGATAGTTTTGCAGTTGTCCCTTTAATATTGT
This sequence comes from Lepidochelys olivacea, assembly GCF_965140295.1. NCBI lineage: Eukaryota > Metazoa > Chordata > Testudines > Cheloniidae > Lepidochelys > Lepidochelys olivacea. The sequence continues at coordinate 148,331,563 of NC_140413.1, read as the reverse complement.
CTCCTTGAAAAATTGCCATCTCTTCTGAACTCCTTTATCCCTTAGCTTTTCTTCCCATGGGGCCTTACTTAGCAGTTCTCGGAGTTTTGAAGTCATTGTCCTTATTCTCCTGCTCTCATTCCTTTCTTTCCTTAGAATCATGAAACCTATGATTTCATGATCACTGTCACCCAAATTGCCTTTCACCTTCAGATTCGCTATCAGTTCCTCCCTCTTGGTCTGAATCAAGTCTAAAATGGCTGTCCCCCAAGTTACTTTCTCCACTTTTGAAACAAAAAGTTGTCCCCAGTACATTTCTAGAACTTACTGGAAATTTTGTGTTTTGCCATTTTTCTTGTCCAACAGATGTCTATGTAGTTAAAGTCCTCCATTACTACCAGGTCTTGTGTTTTTGGATATTTCTGTTAGTTGTTCTAAAATAGTCCCAATGTTGTGTTTTTACATGGTCACTTTTCAGAATACCACTGGACTTTAATGCACAGGGTGCTCAGTGGTGTTCCGCTTGTATAGTCCCTTATTCAAATCCATTTATGCCATGAATCAACTGAGTGAGTTGCCAATGTTTTTGGACATAAATTCACATAATCTGGCACTATTAGCACCTTGTGCAGTCTATGCCCAAGAGAGACATAGGGCTGAAGTGGCATGGATGTGTGTGTTAGGACTGTGGGAGAAATCTTGCATGATGTCTGCCAGTGCTGTTAGCCTCAATTTTCTTGAGCATCAAAAATCAACTATACCTTTCCTCAACATTAGTCAAAAATATTGCCAAAGGGTTAAGAATTGAATGGAAGGCTTTAACAAGGATTTCTTTTTGGCACTCTGATGTCATCAGACACCAAGAGGAAATTCTCATCTATGGTGTAGTGCTTTTAAAAAAAATGTATTCCCAATTAAAAAAAAAAAAAACCAGAAACAAAAAAACTCTGCCCAAGAAGCTAATTGTACTCCCTTCCCTCATGGAAGGCCTGGTGGAGACAGCTTATAACTTCCACTTTAAAGAGCCCTTTGGAAAACCAGTAGCTGATGGAGCTACAACAGCTAATATAAAGACAGTCACAAGGAGGAAAGAGTGTGTGACAGAGAGTTGCTGAGGAGGAATAATCAGAAGAATTGTGTGTCTCAGAGCAGAACAGAGATTTCTTTTTGTCTGACAGCACCATTCCTACTCTGTGGCTTTCCTAAATTGCAGAAAGCTCAATTATGCCTTTTTGCAAAATCCTGTGTTTGTGGCAGCGTTGAGCATTGGCTCTCAACCTTTCCAGACGACTGTACCCCTTTCAAGAGTCTGATTTGTCTCGCGTATCTCCAAGTTTCACCTTACAAAAATGTCACAGCACACGGTTATAGAAAAATGTCTTGCTTTCTAATTTTTACCATATAATATAAAATAAATCAATTTGAATATAAATATTGTACTTACATTTCAGAGTATAGTGTAGACAGCAGCATAAAGAAGTCATTGTCGGTATGAAAATTTAGTTTGTACTGACTTTGCTAGTGCTTTTTATATAGCCTGTTGTAAAAGTAGGCAAATATCTAGATGAGTTGACGTACCCCCTGGAAGACCTCTGCGTACTCCCAGGGGTACACGTACCCCTGGTTGAGAATCACTGGTGTGGAGTGTATTACCCAAGGGGGGGGGCACTGGAAGGTAGAATTCCTCCTGCAGCTCCTTGGCACATAAGTCAAGTGTGCAGGCTGCTATACCCCTATATGGGGTGCAGTATACACTTCCACCCTACATGCTGGTCCCATTCTGCAGCCAGTGTAAAGAGGGATAGTTCCAAGGTGTCCTCTCCTTCCCACCTCCTTTTGTTTGCATTGCATTGCTGGAGGAGTACAGTGTTAGGGGCTGATTTAAATAGCTGCCAGAGGAAACCATTTGTAGTGCACAACAAGTTTTATTAGTCCAACAAAACCCAGGAACTATACTATGTATTATTGAGTGCCATCCACTGGCACTTTAATCTATTGACATTAAGGGTATGTCTACACAGCAATCAGATGAGTGACTGCAGCACATGTAGACATACCTGGCTAGTTTTGATCTAGCTAGCTCAAACAATAGCATGGCAACTGAGGCAACATGGACTGCACAAGCCTGTCAAGGACCCTGGGTATGTACTGGAGTGGCTGCCATGGCTTCACAATCCTAAAGCTTGACATTTCTATAATGTCCTCCATCCAGTCTTCTTACACACCTGCAAACATTTGGGACTTAAGCCTTACAACAGGCCTATGAGGTTAGGAAGTATTACCCTGATTTTATTGAGGTGGAAATGGAGTGTAACCCCTAAGAAAAGGAGGACTTGTGGCACCTTAGAGACTAACCAATTTATTTGAGCATGAGCTTTCGTGAGCTACAGCTCACTTCATTGGTTAGTCTCTAAGGTGCCACAAGTCCTCCTTTTCTTTTTGCGAATACAGACTAACACGGCTGTTACTCTGTAACCCCTAAGGAGTTTACCTGGGTTCCTGGTATTGGAAGCTCAGGGAGAGGTGCACTGTCCCTGGGAGGGGGAGCCAAGGCAGACTCAGAATCTGCTTGGCAACCAATAGGGAGTGAAATGCTCCCCTCCCCCACCCCGGGAGCTGAGGAGAGGGGAGAAGCCATTTTTGGAGCAGTCTGGAGCTATCCAGGGAAAGCAGGTCTGGTTGTGTGGGGAGCTGGAGAGTCTCAGGCTTGCATGCAGGGTTCCCCCTGAGAACTGGCCTCTGGGGACCTAAAAGCAAGACCCCTCAGCTTGAACTTTTCCCGCTCTGAGGTGACTCCCAGTTTGTAGAGTTTTGCTGGGAAAACTTCTCCCAGCCAGGCTGAGTTTGCCCTCCAGCTCTCTAGGTCACAGATCAGGGACCACATGGCACTACTGCTCTGGCTGCCTGCTGTGAGTGTGTCTGAGAATAAAGTTTGGATTTTAGTAGAGTTGTGTAATCTGCACCTTGAGCCCTGCACCCCTTGGTGGTGAGGGGAAATCCTGGGACTCGAAGCAGCCTGACTCCTGCATGAAGAGCAGGCCTGCCAGCAGTAGCCATCATCCCCTCTGCAGTGACTAAGGAGTTTAGAGCCATCTCTGAACCTGAGGATCATTCACAGAGTTTGTGAGTACACCATCTTTTAGTTAGCTAGTCAGGGAAGTTGTTTGGGAGACCCCTTACTCCCTAAACTCTGTCCTCAAGCCAGGGGGTAAAGGGTTGGGGATTTTATTACCTGCTGCCTATTAAACCTAAGGAAGGACTTACCACCTTATCCCATTTGTGAGTCCTTTGGGCTGTACTGAACCCAGCAGCCAAATGGTTAACTGCTGCACAGAAGATATTATGGTCACAGTATTTCTTGGGAGTTTCCAACTATTTGGCAAGTAAGTGGGGGTTGCCCTGTGGTTAGAATTTTCCTGCCAAGGTGCCCTACTGACCCTGCCAGGAAAGAATGAGGGGAGTGGAGGCACTGCTAAATACATTCATATGGGAAGAAAATAAAGGAGTTACACCCTGCTGAGTGGGTGTTGGGATCCAGAAGAACCCAGGCCTGTCCATCAAAACCTGTAAGCAGATTGGTATTAAAGGAGGTAACCAGGTGGAGTGGCTGCACTATAGGAGCCACAGCGTGATTTGCCTACGATCACACAAACAAATGGATAGTACAACTAGGAATAGAAGATCTCATGTTGCCCAGTTCAGTTCTTTAACAAGACTGTCCAGCTCAAAAAAATAAATAAATCCCCATTTACAAACAAAATATAAGAGCAGAATTAAACTTTCAAATAAAAGCATTTGAAACAGAGTAAAAACTAGGGCTGTCAATTAATTGCAGTTAACTCACGTGATTAACTCAAAATAATTAATCACGATTAAACAAATTAATCGCGATTAATCGCACTTATAACAATAGAAATACCAGTTGAAATTTATTAAATATTTTTGGATGTTTTTCTACATTTTCAATATTGATTTCAGTTACAACACAGAATACAAAGTGCACAGTGCTCACTTTATATTATTATTTTTTATTACAAATATATGCACTGTAAAAATGATAAAACAAAATAAATAGTATTTTTCAATTCACTTCATACAAGTACTGAAGTGCAATCTTTTTATTGTGAAAGTGTAACTTACAAATGCAGATTTTTTGGGGTTACATAACTGCATTCAAAAAAACAAAAACAAAAAAAAACCCATCAGTGTAAAACTTTAGAGCCTACAAGTCCACTCAGTCCTACTTCTTATTCTGCCAATCGCTCAGACAAAAAAGTTTGTTTACATTGACGGGAGATACTGCTGCCTGCTTCTTATGTACAGTGTCACCTGAAAGCGAGAACAGGCTTTCGCGTGACACTTTTGTAGCCTATGTTGAAAGGTATTTACATGCCAGATATGCTAAACATTCATATGCCACTTCGTGCTTTGGCCACCATTCCAGAGGACATGCTTCTATGCTGATGATGCTCATTTGAAAAATAATATGTTGATTAAATTTGTGACTGTACTTCTTGGGGGGAGAATTGTATGTCTCCTGCTCTGTTTTACCCACATTCTGCATATATTTCATGTTATAGCAGTCTCAGATGATGACCCAGCACATGTTCGTTTTACGAACACTTTCACAGCAGATTTAACAAAACGCAAAGAAGGTACCGATGTGAGATTTCTAAAAATAGCTACAGCACTCGACCCAAGGTTGATGTGAGATTTCTAAAAATAGCGACAGCAGTCGACCCAAGGTTTAAGAATCTGAAGCGCTGTCCAAAATCTGAGAGGGATCTGAGGTGTGGAGCATGCTTTTAGGAGTCTTAAAAGAGCAACTCTCTGATGCAGAAACTATAGAACCCAAACCACCAAAAAAGAAAATCAACCTTCTGCTGATGGCATCTGACTCAGATGATGAAAATGAACATGCGTCAGTCTGCACTGCTTTGGATCATTATCAAGCAGAATTCATCATCAGCATGGAAGCATGTCCTCTGGAATGGTGGTTGAAGCATGAAGGGACATATGAATCTTTAGTGCATCTGGCATGTAAATATCTTGCAACACCAGCTACAACAATGCCATGCGAACGCCTGTTCTCCCTTTCAGGTGACATTGTAAACAAGAAGCAAGTAGTATTATCGCCTGCAAATTGTAATTAACCTTGTTTGTCTGAGTGATTGGCTGACCAAGAAGTAGGACTGAGTGGACTTGTAGGCTCATAGCTTTATTTTTGAATGCAGTTTTTTTGTACATAATCCTACATTTGTAAGTTCAACTTTCTTGATAAAGAGACTGCACTACAGTACTTGTATGAGGTGAATTGAAAAATACATATCTTTTGTTTTTTACAGTGCAAATATTTGTAATCAAAAAGAAATATAAAGTGAGCACTGCACACTGTGTATTCTGTGTTGTAATTGAAATTAATATATTTGAAAATGTAGTAAACATCCAAAAATATTTAAAATAAATGGAATTCTGTTGCTGTTTAACAGCACAATTAGTTTTTTAGTCACTTGACAGCCCTAGTAAAAACATTTAATTCTTTGTTTACCTATCATGATTACTGTACTAACCAAAGAATGCTAATATTTTGCCCAAGTATCATTCTTAGTAAGAGGCGACTTCACTACAGTATTGTGTACGCTGTTAAGTATTTGCTAAAAAGTAGGTGCAGATAGCTGTTCTTGTGAAAATAATGCAGTGCAAAAATGAGCACATTATGGATTAGTAGGATTCATTTTGAAAATGAAAAACATCTGATGAAAAAGCAATGAAAAATTGTGAAACCCCAAATCATTTTGTTAAAAAAAATAGAATGAAAACATTCCTAAATTTTCAAAATTCCTGCAAATTTTGTCTTCTGTTTTTTGATGAGCTCTAGCTGCCATCTCTTACCCAAATGGTGATAAAAATCTGTTGCTGGTCTCTGTTGCTAGTTAGACATCAGGGGTTAGTGTGGAATCCAATAAGACCCCAAAGTTGCCATAATTTTTGCTGACAGATTAGCTCAGGTGTGGGAGCAGCATGTGGGCCTCATTCTCTTCTCACGTCCACCAATTTGACACTGGTATAACTGCATTGACTGTAAGGCAATTACTCCTGATTTATATTAGTGTCACTGAGAGGAGAATCAGATTAATTTTCTTTTGCAATATTTCAGAGTGATTCCATTTGCTTACCAGTGTCACTTAAATTTTTTGGCTTGAATTAGAGATACCTGGCCTTTATTCAATTCCGTACCTCTGCCAAGCGCTGGGAAAGCAGGGAACAGTTCTGTTAGGGACTATTGAAAAGGAGACAGAGCTGAGCACCATCAGCATACAGAAGACTTGGTATCCCAAATCCCTTCTCCATCTCTCCTAGTAGTTAGAGATAAACTCTAAACAAGAGTGGTGATAGGACAACGCCGAGCAATTCGCTGGTGCCATCACTGGTGAGCTCTCTGAAAGGAAAGTGCAGAGGGGTGATTCCACCCTCCCCTACCAGATTACATAGAGTAGCATCTCATGAGTGATGGTATTGGAGTTTTCTGAAAGATCCAGATAATACAGTATATCAGCATTGACACTTGGGGTGATATCTTGGCTCAGCTGGGATTTTGCCATTGACTTCCATGAAGCCAAGATTGCACCATTAGTCTCTGTCCATGACTGTTTACTTTGCTTAAGAGGGACCTTTGGTGAGGGACCTTCTCAAAGCCATGTTGACTCTTCTCCAACATCATGCACATTGTGTGTCTGATAATTCTGTCCTTTACTAGAGTTTCGACCAATTTGTCTGGTACTGAATTTAGGCTAACCAGCCTGTAATTGCCAAGATAGCTTCTGAAGCCTTTTTTAAAAATTGGGTTACATTAGCTATTCTCCAGTCTTCATCTGGTACAGAGGCAGATTTAAGGAATAGATTACATACCACAGTTAGTAGTTCTGCAATTTCATATTTCAGTCCCTGCACAACTCTTGGGTGAATCTCTTCTGTTCCAGGTGACTTATTGTTTAATGAATCAATTTGTTCTTCTATTGACACCTCAATATGGGACAATTCTTCAGATTTGTCACCTAAAAAGAATGGCTCAGGTATGGGAATCTCCTTCACATCCTCTTTAGTGAAGATTGATCTAAAAAATTCATTTACTTCTCTGCAACGGCCTTGTCTTCCCTGAATGCTCTTTTTGCACCTTGAGTGTCCAGCGGCCCCACTGGTTGTTTGGCAGGCTTCCTGATTCTGATATATTTTTAAAATGATGTTAGTTTGTGTCTTTTGTTAGTTGCTCTTCAAATTATTTTTTGGCCTGCCTAATTATACTTTTATCCTTGACGTGTCAGAATTTATACTACTTTGTACTTTCCTCAGTAGGATTTGACATCAATTTTTAAAGGATACCTTTCTGCCTCTAACTGCCTCTTTTACTCTGCTCTTTAGCCATGGTGGCATTTTTGGTGCTTAATGTTTTTTTGTCTTTTGCTTTGGGGTATACATTTAATTTGGTGTTTTTAAATAGTTTCCATGGAGCTTGCAGGTATTTCGCTCTTATAACATCATGAATGGTATTGAGAAAGCGTAATGCATGAACTAGGGAACACCTGGTGAAATGAATAGGCTTAGAATGAACAAAAGGAAGTACTTCTTCACACAGGGCACAGTCATCCTGTGGATCTTGTTGCCATGGAATGTTTTGAGGCCAAAGGGATAACTGGGTTGAAAATAATTAGATAAGTTCATGGAGGATAGGTCTATCAGTGGCTATTGATCAGGAATGCAACCTATGCTCCGGGTGTCCCTAAACCTCCAACTGCCAGAAGCTGGGACTGGGTGACATGGAATGGATCACGAGAAATTCCCCTGTTCTGTTCATTCGATCTGAAGCATCTGGCTCTGGCCACTGCTAGTAGACAGGATACTAGTCCAGCTGGAACATTGGTCTGACCCAATATGGCAATACTTATTTGTTTTTATGTAGAATGCTGTCATAATCTTATACTGCCATTTCTTCACTTTGTTCTTTGACATTTTTGGATATGTATGAAATTATTGTAATCCTTTATCTGTAATATAGTATAGTTAGTTCTGAACACATCCGGTGTGTATAAGCAAGCTCTGTAGCCAGTCCATATCTGTATGATCTCTTCAGTGACCCAGAGATCAGCTTTGACAAACCTTTAGAATGATCAGACTGGAAACAATATTTTGTAAGATTTCACATTGCAAACAAACTCCTTGAAGTATCTAGATATAGAGGTATCTTCTTTAATTTATGTTATGGGGAAGCAAGCAGAGTGTATCTTTAAATCCTTTGACTTTACTGAAGACAGTCACAAAGATGACTATGAAAGGGTTTTGACCGTTTTTGATGCATACCTCAGAGAAATGTGGTTTATGAAAGAGTGTGTTTTCACCAGAGAATTCAAGAATCAGGGGGAAATGTTGAATATTTTATAAGCGTTCTGCATTCTTTGGCTGAAAATTGTGATTTTTTGGGGAATGTAAAACTTGAAAATATTAGTGACAGGCTGGTTATTGGGTTAACTATACAGATAAAAACTTTTCACAACAGCTACAATTGAAGAGAATTTTAACCCTTGCCACACTTATTCAAATAGCAAAACAGTCTGAAATGGTGAAACACCAAACCCTAGAGAAACTTGAAAAACCTAAAACTAGCTTAGAAACTGTAAACAGACATTACTATAAAACACCTGAGGCAGGGAGAGAGAAATTTCAGGCTAAGAGGGACAAATTCCACCCTACATGCATAAGGTGGGGTAAAAGTCATATCCAGGAGATGGTGTATGTCCACAGCCAGAGGCACACCTTGTAATAACTGCATGAAATGTGGACATTTTGCAGCTGTTTGCTGTATCAGAGCAATCAGGGAGTTGACTCATATTACAGAGAGCCATTGTATCTGGGATCTATCACTTGTGAGGACACTGAATATTCATGACAAGATTATTGACTTGAAAATTGGCTCAGGAGCTGGTATCACAATCATCTCAGAAGGGCTTTACAATCACCTTCAACCTTCAGCCAGTGTAAGGGACTTGGACATAGGCAGTCTTGTTTAATGGTCACAGCTGGGCTGAGGTCTGCTCACCAGGGACAGAAGTTGGAGGAATCACAAGGCCAGGTTCTGTAAACAAGAGTCAGGGTAAGAGTCAGGCCGGGGTCAGAGATAGCATCAAGTACGAATCAAGAGGCGAGAATCAGTCAGGCTGGAGTCAGAGACTGGAGATCAGAGGCAGTACCCGGCTAGAATCAAGAAGCAGGAATTGGAGTTGAAATCAAGCTGGAGTCAGAGACCAGAAATCAGGAGACAAGGCAAAGACTGTCATTACAGCAGGCCAAAGTCTGTGTAGCTGCGCAAACAACTTCCTGCGCAACCCCTGGGGTTAAGTAGGGACACTTGGCCAATCAGAGGACTGCAGGGTACTGTCATTCTGAGTTTCTTGGATGGTACTTCCTGGGGCACCTTCTCTCCACACTGCTCCCTGGCTGTATCGCTGCTTAGCCTCCTGTTGGCACTGTGAGACTATCAGTTTCCCCAGGTTCTGCAGAGCTGGGTTCTAGTCCCTGGGTCCTTACACCCAGAACTGAAGTCACCTGACCCATCCTTGTAGGTATTTGAAACTACATGGGCCAGTTCACCACAATAACAACTTACAAAAACAAAAGCTGTGCATTCAGAATGTAGGTGATCAAAGGACCACAGGTCAACAGTCTTCTCAATAGCAGCCATCATGGGCCTAATGAGAAAGGTGGAAGAACTCAATGGAATATGTGGTGATATTGGACTTTTGAAAAGAGACTCAGTAAAAATAACCTTAAGAGACAATGCTGAACTAAGTATATAGTGTACAGACACCTCACAAGATCCCTATCCCATGATTTCATAAAGTGGAAACTGAGTTAAAGAGAATGGAGCAGATTGGCGTAATCAAGAAAAATCCCTGAGCCAACAGCATGGTGTGCCCCAGTGGTACCAGTTGTCATACTATCTGGAGTGGCTCACAACTGTGAGTGCCTGTCTCAGAGCAGACTGTCAGAAAACAAAGGCAGACACCCCAGACTAGTGGTATGTTCTATAATTAGATTTCACCAACCCAGTAACAAATGTGAACTCCTGGATCACTATACCAATCTTACCATGGAGTCACAGACAGTCCCCTTAGCCTCTGCAGTCTATCTTGCCACCCAAACTGAACTTTGTGATAAAAGGTTATGAAAACCAAAAATCACATCACATCAGATTGCTCCCAGTTCCAAAGGACCAAGTGACTCACCCCAGATCAATTGATACTCCAGATCTTACACCAAAGACAACGCTGGCAGGCAATTCTATTGTAAACTAACTATAGGTTTATTAGCTAAGAAAAAAAGAATGAGAGTTATTGAGAGGTTAAAGCAGATAAAATATAATTGGTAAATCACAGTTTGTAACTCCAAATAGTGGCAATGATGTAATATGCTGCCAGTTTCCCAAAAGTCTTTTCCAGGGCTAGAATTATTCTGGGGATCTCCGTCTTCTCGTTCAGTTATTCTGCCGTGTTAGAATCCAAACAGTCCAGAAATGAAGGATCTTTCCTTGAATCCGTCTTTTATATCTCCTTTACACAGAAAGCTAGTTGACCATGTCTGTACCCACATGGTTTTTTTCTTTAATGACAGATAGCGAGGAATGCATTCAGAGTCCTTGACCTTGATCATCACACACAATGATCACTTGCTTTGAAATCAGTATTTTCTGTTAACATTCTTCAGTCCTTCATTAGCATATCACAAGATTTCTCTGATGGGTAATTTAGTTGCAAGGATAATTACCATGTAAATGTTGCTGTTACATTATGACAGGAATAAATAAGTGAAAACAATACAAGTAACATCCCATTAGTTTTATGAAGTTTAAACATCCAAAACACACATACATTTACAATTGCTTTGATCTAATACACATGTGAATTGGCCTGAATACACTCTGGCATGACCTGGTCAGCCCCCGTCACACTAGTTATAAAGACCTAATGGAAAAATGTGAATCTTTGTGGATTTAAAAAGATTTAATGAACTAGCTGTGAGAGAAAAATATATCCTTCCAACTCTGGGTGCCTTCTTTCCCAGAGTGAAAGGAGCTACAGTGTTCTCCAGGCTGGATGTCTTGATCAGATTTTGGCAAATTTCTTTAGCCAGAGAAAGTCCTAAACTGACTACATTTGTCACACCTTTGGAGAAATTTTGCTTTCAAAGATTACCTTTTGGGTCTCCCTTGGGGGAGCACCCTGTGACCCTCATATTCCTCATCTGTATATAAAATTATGATATTGCATATAAAGCAGGCCACGTGAGGTATCGGGGAAAAGGTTATGATCGGCTGAAAGTCACTATTCTATCTAAATATATATATCTTTAGTGCACATGAAGTTATGAGATTGTGTTCTATGGTTGTCACTAAAACATGCTGTAAGTTGGGGAATCAGCAAGATATGAGCTCCCCAGAGGCAACAGCAAGGCAAATAACCAACGCCCGGGCGGGGTGTCAAACAACCATCAACAGCCATTGTCCAGCAAGGGAGCTACAATTCAGTGACTCACCTGCATAAGGCCACACGAGGGGAATTGCGCAACCTTGCCTGGGGTCTCAGCAATGCCCACCAGACATGCCTGGACTTGTGTTCTCCAAGCACATGGACTAAGGGTATAAAACAGAATAGAGGGGTCCATGTTTGGCCTTTCTCCTACCCCCACCTATGCTGCAAGCAACAAGGACACTGAGAAGTCTTAAGACTCCAAGAAAGGAGACTGGCCCCGGTTTCAAGGGCTCACTATGTGTACTATGAACTGCAATATTTAGTGGGGTGAGGCTTAATCTAGTTGTTGCCCAGTCTAATAGGGTTGAGAGTTTAGACTGCATGCTTATATTTTATTTTATATTGGTAACCACGCTGACTTTTTGCCTATCACTTAATATCACTTAAAATCTATATTTTGTAGTTAATAAACTTCTTCTAGTGTTTATATTTACCAGTGAGTTTGTCTGAAGTGTGTGGCAAATCTGCTCTGGTTTACAAAGGCTGGTGTATATCCATTTTCCATTGATGAAGTGGTGAACCAATTAATAAATGAAGTGGTGAACCATTCATCTTGAGCAGTGCAAGACAGTATTTTTCTGAGGTACAAGGCTGGGACTTGGGGGGGATTTGGCTGGTGCCTTTCTGTAAGTGATTCATGAGTGGCTCTGGGAGCATTCATGCAATCTAGCTGGGTGTGGGGCTCCACATGCTGTTGTGCTGAGTGATCACAGCGCCTGGAGGGGTTTGCTGCTTGTCACTAGCAAAACATTGTGTGAGACAACCCAGGCTGGAGAGTTAAGGGGGCACAGTGGTCCCATGGTCCCAGGCTGCATCCCGGAGATCCTGTCACACAGTGCATCTGAAATTTTCCAAAGAAAGATGGCAGAAATGTTAACAGACACAAACTGATTTTTTGTTTTCATGGACAATATTCTGATATCTGGATCTTCAGTGGAAGAACACAACAAAATCCTCAGCAAGTACTAAGCCTAATCAGTCAGTCTGGACTGAAGCTAAACAACGAAAAATGGATTTTCCACATTCCCTAAATTAAGTTTTTGGGACAGACAATACACAAAGATGGAATCAGTCCTAGCCCTGAAAAAGTAAAAGCATTTTCAGAGTTCAGTGCATCAACTAATGTACTAGAACTGAGGTGTATACTGGGGATGGTAAATTATGGTGGTCGATACCTAATAAGATCTTTCTACAGTGACAAAACCATTGGATGAATGGTTAAAATCCAACACATTGTGGCTATGGGGACAAAATCAATGGCTTTCAAAAAAGCAAAAGAAATGATCTCAACAGCTCCAGTTCTCAAGTACTACGATGTGAACAAACCCACAATGGTCAGTGCAGATGCAAGCAGCTATGGCCGTGGTGGTGCATTGTTGCAACAACATGGCTCTGAGAGGAAGCCAGTTGTATTTTGCTGCTGCACACTTACAGAAGCAGTAAAATGATATGCACATATTGAAAAGGAGTGCCAGGCAAGCATATGAGCATGTAAGAGCTTTAACAGCTATCTATGTGGATTGGATTCATTACACTGATAAAAGACCATAAACCACCTGTAACCCTCATCAGTGGAAAAAACCTGGATCAAGCACCACTGAAATGCCAACATCTATTGATAAGGTTAATGTTGTTTAACCACATTGTTAAATATGTTCCTGGGAAAAATCTGGTAGTAGCAGACACACTGTCACAGAGGCCAGCATCGCACTCCACTACCTGTGAGCTCAAAGATGACATAAAGGTATATGTAGATGCATAGGCGCCAAAGTCCACTGTTCCTGGTGGGTGCTAGACCCCGCCCTTGGCCACACCCCTGCACCACCCTTGCCCTGCCCCCATTCCACCCCCGCCTCTTCTCTGCCTCCTCCCCTGAGCGCGCTGAGTCCCCACTTCTCCCCTCCCCCCCGGAAAGTCCTAAGCACTGCCAAACAGTGGGCACCGCTGGGAGGTAGGTGGAGGAGTGGGGACGCGACGGACTCAGTGGGGAGGAGGTGGGGTGGCAGGGAGTGGAGCATGGCTGCTGGTGGGTGCAGAGCATCCACTAATTTTTCCCCGTGGGTGCTCCAGCACCAGAGCACCCACAGAGTCGGCACCTATGTGTAAATGCTATGGACACATATAGATCAAGGTTAGAAAACAGATGACACCAGCTACAAAAATCAACCTCAATAGACATAGAACTTCCTGCAATTGCAAGTTACATTAGAGGCAGTATCTAAAGGACACTAAGGAAGTGACAAGAGACTACTTTGAGGTGCATGGACAATTAACAGAGTCAAATGGAGTCATGATTAAAGGCATGATAATTCCACACAAAATGAGAGGAGAAATCATAAACCACATCAATGAAGGATGTCAAGGATTAACTATATGCCATGAATGGGCCAACCAGTCAATGTGGTGGCCAGGTATCAGCAAGGACATACAGAATAAAGTATCTGCATCTGAACATTGCAGAACTAACAAACCAACACAACACTAAGAACTTTTAATAACAACACCTCAAGACAGAACTTGGAAGAAACAAGTTGCAGATTTATGCGAATTCAGAGGACATCACCACCGAGTAGTCATGGACTGTTTTCCCAGGTACATAGAAATAATGTACTTGGACAACATATATTGCAGAGTTATCAAGAAACTGAAGTGCACTTTTGCTTATGAACATTTTTACAACAGACATCATTCAGTTAGAGAACTGCCAGGTCTAGAACCTGGTGACTATGTTCACGTCATGTTGGATGGAGAAAAAGGATGGACAATTCCAGCTGTTGTAAAGAAAAAGAATTCAGTTCCCAGATGGTATGATTTCAAGACTGACAGTGTGGAGATCAACAGAAATTGTCAACCTCTACAGTTTGTTCCTCAAACAGAACAATCAACAGAGCAAACTACAGATGGCAGATGCAAAACAAGAAGAAGCCGAAACTATTCAAAACCAACCACAGCCAGTCATTGCCACTAACGGACAGCCAAATTACCAAGTTTGTTATGCATTTGGGTCAAATAATTAGAAAATCAGAACAATTCAGAGACAATTATCAGACTGATTTGTACTGAACCTCAAAGTCAGCATGATCATGTTAATATTGTAAATGATAGGAATGTAAAAGAGGAAGATGCACTGGAATGACAAACTGTTCTGCCACTAGATGGCACTTTATGTAAAATTCCTTTTTTAATGAACCTCAGCCATACCTGGCAGAGCATTGGAGCAACTTATAATGAAGACATCTGGTATGTATAAGCAAGGTCTGTAGCTAGTCCATAGCTGGTACAGAAGATGATGACACTTGGGGACTGATTCTGATCTCATGCTGGTTTTACAACAGTGTAACATTATTGACTCCAGTACACTTAGTTCTGATTTACATCAGTATTACTCAGAGTCAGGCCCTTGGTGTTTATCCTATTTTGTAGTGCTATGATAAAACTGGGTTAACTGAAGGTCATTTTAAAAAAGTTTTAAAATGTACCACATCTAAAAATTCAGCTTGACTTTATTTCTGCCTTCTTGGCCCTTGATCACAGTACATTTTAATTCACATTTCAGATGATGGTCACCAGGGGACTTAGAAGGGATTGGGTGAGGTAAGCATTTCTGCAACACATTCTTGAAAAATTGCTCATTTAAACTTATTCTGTGGTAGGTCTGAGAATTTTGCTTAGCGTCTGACATTATTTTTATATTTATTACTTGGCACTTTGAGTTACTGGACTCGCTAAGCCGTGGCGCATTAAGAAGCTAAAATAGTTATTTAATTGATACCAAATTCAACCCTGGTGTAAGCCCATTGAAGCCAAAGGTAAATGTGACCCCATAAATATAGTTGACTGGAAAGGATGAGGAGAAAGCAGATTTATAGCGAGACAAGAGGATTGGAATGGTGAAATTGAAAGTACAGGGAAATTGAAAGTTTGAGGGGCCTATGTGGATAACAAAGGATTTGGAGGTGAGGCAGGGGTTTGCTGGGGAAGAGTCGAGAGAGGAATCATCTGAAGTGGAGCACAGAAGGGGACCTGAAATGCGACCTGAGGCTGAATTATTGTCTGGATCAAAGAAGTGACTCCAATGAGAGGGGAAAGCATGATTTCACCTGGAGCGCCTCATAGGGAAGGGAGAGGGGGCAGAGAGCCAGCAAGAAGCTAGAACCCAAGTGATTTTCACATGCTGCTGAAAAACAAGTCAGCAGCAGGTACAAATACAAGTGTTGGCTTTAGATTAGCTGAAATGAGCACATTGTATTCAATTGCTTTTTGTTTCTGCTCTGTGATCTGTTGCTAGTTGGGCGGACCACCTAAGGTTTGAGAGTAAGTGTAAGTAAGGAAGAGGAAATGAGCCAGAATGGAGGGTGAAATCCTGGCTCCATGAAAGTCAGTGGCAAAACTCCCATTGACTTCACTGGGGCTGGGATTTCACCTGGAGTGTATCATTTTTAGAGCTATTAACATCATCAGAAGTACATGAGAGCAATACAATAGTGTGGAGAACTGGAATGTAGCCAATGGCTCTGAATCAGGAGAATTTGTAGCAAAACTGGAGCCACCTTGCAAAGCTATTCAGTGGGCCTCCAGTTGCCAGGTCCAAGAATTGATAAACAACCTTGCCCACTGTCCCAAATTCCTCTGTGCCACCACCTGGGGTTCAATGCAGGCAGGCAGGAGCATAGGACAAAGCCCGGACCCACAAAGGGAATTAGGCATTGCAGTGCTCAGGTTGTGTAGAAAATCACATGAACAACACTGTGACCAACAAAGCCTGAGTTAGACACCTGGTGTCTCCTCATTGTGATGGTACCAGTGCCCGCCTTATAGCTTTTAGCCCAGCACTCACTGGGATGTGGGAGACCTAGGTTCAGTTCCTCCCTTTGCCTGAGGGGGAAGATGGGATTTGAACAGCGTTCTCCCACAGCTCTCAGGAGTGGGCTACAACCAGGGAGCTATGGGATATTCTGATGTGAAGCTCCCTCAGTCTCTTCTGTTGAAGCTGCTACACTGTGTATAAATACTTAGAGTCATTGTGCCAGAGAGAGAAAGAGGGTGAGGCCTGGTCTACATTACAAATTTAGGTTGATGGAAGCCGCCTTATGGTGTACTGTTGGCATTTCAGCGTCATCAGTGGTTATTCTCTGATCTGGAAAGAAAGTCCCTGCTTGCAACTTTCTGAACAGACACATGTTCTTAAAGATGCGCGTGTCATGCGCCTTTCTTGACCATACCACGCTGATGTCAGTGAAACGCCCCATGTGGTCCATCAATGCTTTCAGTACAATAAAAACGTATTCCTTTTGGATTATGTACTCTCTGGCAAGGTGGTCTGGTGCCAAGATAGGGATATGCATGCCATCTATCGCTCCCTGCAGTTAGGGAACCCCTTCGCAGCAAAACCACCCATTATGTCCTGCATATTACCCAGAGTCACTATCCTTCTTAGCAGAAGTATTAATGGTCTTGCACACTTGGATCACAACAGCTCCCATGGTAGATTTATCAACTCCAAATTGATTTCCTATTGACCAGTAGCAGGCTGGCATTGCAAGCTTCCACACAGTGATCATCTCTTGCTTCTCCACTGTCAGGGCAGGTCTCATTTTAGCATTGCTGCACTTCAGGGCTGGGGAAAACTCTGCAGAAGTTCCTGGACAGTGGCCTTCTGCATGCAAAAGTTCTGCAGCCACTGCTCAACATCCCATAACTACATAATGGTGTGGTCCCACCAGTCAGTGTTTGTTCTTCAAGTGCTTGTTCATGTCCATTCCAATCAGGTATGTGTGCGCACATGTGCATGGTGTCCAGAAGATTTTTCCCCTAGAAGCATCCTTTGGGCCAGCCTGGGCGCCCCTGGAGTTGTGCCTTTATGGCGCTCAATATAGAGCCCTGCCGACCCACCACCCCTTCAGTTCCTTCTTATCACCAGTGACGGTTGGGTGGAACTTTCTTTAGCCCTTGCTTAGCAAGCGTGTTCTATAGGAACTGTATGTAGTTACCTTAATATCCGTTCTTAGTATTAGAGTTCTTAGTACAGAATTGTTGTGGGTTTCTCCTGCATCCCACCTTCCCTGAGCCGTGGTATGCCACGGTCCCCGGGGTTTAAAAAGTGTGTGGCCTGCGCAACACGCATGCCAAAGAGTGACCCACACTCGTCGTGTTTACAGTGCCTAGGGAAGGGCCACCAAAAGGATCACTGTAAGATCTGCCTTGAGTTCCGCCCTCAAACTCTTAAAGAAAGGGAACAGTGGCTTAAGGTGATCCTTATGGAGGCAGCCCTACGCCCCCACTCCGACCCAGACTCTGGGGACCCGGCCCCTAATGCTTCGTCCTCAACGAGGAGCACCCCGGCACCGTCGTCAAGCTTGAGAGAGGACTCGTCCCGGGACGCTCAGCACTGACACGGCACCTCACAAGGCCCAGCTGAGAACAGGCACCGATCCCATTCGCTGGTGCCTCAGAAGAAAAAGAAGTCAGACAGCCGCTCACCTCCGGCTCAGTCCAGAGAAGTGAGACCCCAGGTGGGCCACAGCTCTGGATCCCCTACCGGGCCGCGTCGACTCCTGCCCAGAAGAGGCAGTTGAGTCTGG
The DNA here is from genome assembly GCF_965140295.1 of Lepidochelys olivacea. Taxonomy (NCBI): domain Eukaryota; kingdom Metazoa; phylum Chordata; order Testudines; family Cheloniidae; genus Lepidochelys; species Lepidochelys olivacea. The sequence continues at coordinate 148,313,424 of NC_140413.1, read as the reverse complement.
GCCCCCCTCAGTTGCTGGACCCTACACAGCAGCTACAGCTTATGGCGCTGTTCTCACCCCCAAGGAAGGAAGAACCTCCACCGCTGGCGGACCCACCCCGCCCCTCAGTGCAGTCAAGAGGGAAGCTGGCTATGATGTCCAGGTGCTCTCCCTCCCCAGCCCACTCGGGCAGAGAGCCTAGCTCCCTGAGCTCTTGATGCTGAAGGCATTGGGGCTTGGCTCCTCAGTGGTTTTCAGTCTTGGAGACCTCGGAGTTAGAGTCCGACTCCTATCGCTCCAGGAGAAGCAGGAGCTGCAGATCGAGGACTGGGTGAGACAGGAGGGAGCCCCAGGCATGGCCTCTGCAGTGGCAGAACCCACCACAGTGGCCCTTCTGAACCCCTGGGCCTTTCACCAAGGACAGGGAGAGAACCAAGGTCACCGCTCTGCAGCGTCTTCTGTGACCTCAACTACCTTGACCTCGCCATCGGCTACGCATCTTCCCTCGGCGCCTGCCCATGCACCAACACCTCTGACAGCGCACCGTCGTCGACTCCTGCACCAGATTTGGCACCGCCCTTGACAGTGTCCTTGGCACCGATGACACGCCCGACTTCCACGCCAGCACCATTGTCAATGTCGACTATGGCACGGGCACTGACGACCCTGGCGCTGATGCCAGCGACAAACCCTCCATCTTCGTCGGCAGAGACGAGAAGATCGGCAACAGCTCCTTTGACGGTTCCTCCCATCGTACTGATGACGGCGCCAACACTGTCGAGCGCACCACTGGCACCAACGCTGCCGCAAGTCTGGGGACCCCCGGGGGCGGATGGCAGGGAGCATCCGCTCCATATAAGCATTTCCTCTTCTTCGTCACCTGATGAAGCATTGGCAGGTACAGCCGTAGTCTCAGCGTTTGAGGACAACAGGGTGCTGCACCAGTTGCTGCGCAGGGCTGCTCAGGGTCTGGGCATTAAGGCCGAGGAGGTAGTCGAGGAGGCTGATCCCATGGTGGACATCCTCACCCCCTCAGGACCTTCCAGTATTGCCCTTCCACTCATTAAAAGCATTGTGGACACCACCAAGACCCTGTGGCAGACCCCAGCTTCCTTGCTGCCCACTGCCAAGCGTAACGAGAGGTGTTATTTTGTGACCTCGAGAGGGTTCAAACGTTTATACTCTCACCCACCCCCACTCTCTTGTTGTGGATGCTGCTAGCCAGCGTGAGAGACAGAGCTTCCAAGGGCCCTCCCCTAAAAACAGGGAGGCTAAGCATCTAGACCTTGTTGGGAGAAAGGTCTATTCCATAGGGGGTCTGCAGCTCTGTATCGCAAACCAACAGGCCGTCGTCAGCAGGTACTCTTATAACACCTGTGCAGCAATGGCCATATTAACGGAGCTCCTCCCATTGGACACCCATTTGAAGGTGTGACCCTTTTTTCTGAAAAGACAGACAAGAGGCTGCACAGCCTGAAAGACTCATGAGCCACCCTCAAGTCGTTGGGCTGCACACTCCCACCACACAGCGGAGACGCTTCCGACTGTAACCTCCTCCGAGATTCCATCAGCAGAATCATCAGGAGAGTTCCCGGAGGAGGAACAGGAGTGGCAGGAGGAGGGAACACCCATCCTCAGGCCAGGGCTCTGGCCAACCCAAGCTGCCCTCTGGCCCTAAACTGGCCTTTTGAAGGTGCAATTGAGGATGGCGCACCAGATCAGAGACTGGATCTACCCTGCCTTACCTTTTCCTGCCGACTATCCCCTTTCTACCATGCATGGTCCCATATCACTTCGGACCACTGGGTGCTCCCCACAGTAGAAAGGGGATACTCCATCCAATTCTGTGCCCTCCCGCTCTTCCATCCCCCTTCCCCGTCCCTCTTCAGGGACCCCTCTCACAAGCAACTCCTCATCCAGGAGGTGCAGTTGCTCTTATCGCTAGGGGCAGTGGAGGAGGTTCCTCTGGAACACAGGGGCGAGGGTTTCTATTCCCGGTATTTCCTTATACCGAAAGCCAAAGGCAGCCTCAGGCCTATCCTGGACTTGCGAGAGCTCAACAAGTTCATAAAGAAACTCACGTTCCGCATGGTTTCCTTGGCCTCCATCGTCCCCTCACTAGATCCAGGAGATGAGTATGCCACCCTTGACTTGAAGGAAGCTTATTTTCACATCACAATCACTCAGCCCCACACGAAGTATCTCAGGTTTGTGGTCAACGGTACCCATTACCAATTTACTGTCCTCCCGTTCAGTCTGTCAGCAGCACCTCGAGTATTCACCAAGTGCATGGCAGTCATCGCCGCGTTCTTGCAGAGGCACCAGATACAGATGTTTCCATACCTCGACAACTGGCTGAGCAAAGGCTGCTCCAGGACCCAGGTGGAAATTCAGGTCACATTTATCAGAGCTACCTTTGAGAGCCTGGGTCTAGTCCTAAATGAAGCGAAATTGACTCTGTCTCCCATCCAGAGGATAGAGTTCATAGGGGCAGTACTGGACTTGACCCAAGCTAGGGTATACGAGGAAAGATTGAAAAAAATGGGTTTGTTTAGTCTGGAAAAGAGAAGACTGAAGAGGAACATAACAGTCTTCAAGTATGGAAAAGGTTGCTGTAAAGAGGAAGGTGATACTTGTTCTCCTTTACTACTGAGGACAGGAAAAGAAGTAATGGGCTTAAATTGCAGGAAAGGAGGTTTAGGTTAGACATTCGGGAAAACTTCCTACTGTAAGGAAGTGGAACAAATTATTAAGAGAGCTTGTGGAATCTTTGTCATTGAAGGTTTTTAAGATCAGGTTAGACAAACACCTGTCAGAGATGGTCTAGATCAGAGGTCTTCAATCTGTGGGGCAGCCCCTCTGGGGGGGGCATGAGTTTAAAAAGTTTGAGTTCCACTGGTCTAGATAATACTTAACCCTGCCTTGCATGCAAGGGACTGGAGTAGATGACCTATCTAGGTCTCTTCCACTCCTGCATTTCTTTGATTACCTGTAGTGAGGTGGAGTGGCCTCCCATGGACCCAGAGGGGGAGGGACCACTGACTGAGCCCTGGTGGGCAGAGCTAGGCTGTGCTCACCCCTCTCACCGGAAGTCAGTGGGCGGGATAGGAAGTATAAAAGGCAGGCCTGGGAGCTCAGTTGTGCTGCAGCTGCCAAAGGAGCCAGGTGCCTCCTGCCAACCTGGGAGACTGCCCTGGCCCCTGCGAAGCTGAGGACTGGCCAAAGCTGCCGGAGCCACCTGCTGACCAAGCCATGGAGGAGTTGCTGGGACTCCCGCGGGCCTTCTCCCTGACAACCAGAGGACCCCTTACGGATCCAGGTACACCCTGAGGAGGTAGGAAGTAGCCCAGGAAAACTAGACAACAGTCTGGTTAAGAGCTGGCCTGGTACAAGGTCAGTGTGTTGCGGGTGGATCCCCGCTGACCCAGTGGTGGACCACTCTGCCACTGTTAAGGCCATGGACTGGGATGCAGTGGAGTTGGGCGGGCCTGCGTCCCTCTTGCCACCCCATTCCTGTGGTGGCAGTACTCCCGCTCCATAGGCCAGGAGGCCTGCATTATCCTACAGTCCGCCAAGCTAGGACACTAGACTCTGTGAATCCTGCCTGAGACTGTATTTAGGTGCTCTACCCCTGCCTGAGCCCTAAGGACTTCTTGCCTCGCCCTGACTAAGGGCTTGAGCCTCCTGTTTGTTGCTGTGCCCTGGCTGCTGCCCAGAGCCCCAGCCCTGTGTGTTGCCCCGCTTAATTCCCCCACAGTGGGTGACATATAGGGGTGTAGTGAGGCAGAGTGGCCTCCCATGGAACTGGGAGAGGGGAGGTGGGCAATCACCACCAACCCACTACATTACCTATTTAAAATCTTTTAATATTTTTATATATCTTTTTTGCTTCAAGACATTGTCTTTTTTTCAGCTTCTCTTGTAGTCTTTCTTCCCTCCTTTATGTCCATTTTGATTAATTTAATCTTACTTCTCTCTGCACTTGTGCTAAACATCTCTCCTCTTTGTTAAACCTCTCTCTCTCTCTCTTTCAACTCCTCTGTGCTTTTCTTTTGTCCACACATAACCCCAGAACCGTCATCATCAGTCTGAAGAGAATGATACCCACATAGAGAACTGTGACAGAGTGCTGTTGCTCCAGGACTCCTCCATCCTTCATGCCACTTTCATATATTTTCAACTAGGACAAGAAGGAAGATTTTTCTCCTCTAGCTGATTATCATGAAGGACATGGAGCTTGTGGCCTCTGTTGTAACAGGGACATACTGTAATTATACTACTTCTCCTACTGTATGTACGGGAGCAGTATGACTGCTCAGAGCTCCGGTACGAAACTGCAGAAAAACCTGAGTGTCTCTGGATCAAGTTTAGAAGTGTGAGCAACGAGAGTGATGTAGTGGTGGGAGTCTGCTATAGACCACCGGACCAGGGGGATGAGGCGGATGAGGCTTTCTTCCGGCAACTCGCAGAAGCTACTGGATCGCATGCCCTGGTTCTCATGGGTGACTTTAATCTTCCTGATATCTGCTGGGAGAGCAATACAGTGGTGCATAGACAATCCAGGAAGTTTTTGGAAAGCGTAGGGGACAATTTCCTGGTGCAAGTGCTAGAGGAGCCAACTGGGGGGGAGCTTTTCTTGACCAGCTGCTCACAAACAGGGAAGAATTAGTGGGGGAAGCAAAAGTGGACGGGAATCTGGGAGGCAGTGACCATGAGTTGGTTGAGTTCAGGATCCTGACACAGGGAAGAAAGGTAAGCAGCAGGATACGGACCCTGGACTTCAGGAAAGCAGACTTCGACTCCCTCAGGGAACGGATGGGTAGGATCCCCTGGGGGACTAACATGAAGGGGAAAGGAGTCCAGGAGAGCTGGCTGTATTTCAAGGAATCCCTGTTGAGGTTACAGGGACAGACCATCCCGATGAGTCGAAAGAATAGTAAATATGGCAGGCGACCAGCTTGGCTTAATGGTGAAATCCTAGCAGATCTTAAACATAAAAAAAAAGCTCACAAGAAGTGGAAGACTGGACAAATGACCAGGGAGGAGTATAAAAATATTGCTCCGGCATGTAGGAATGAAATCAGGAGGGCCAAATCGCACCTGGAGCTGCAGCTAGCAAGAGATGTCAAGAGTAACAAGAAGGGTTTCTTCAGGTATGTTGGCAACAAGAAGAAAGCCAAGGAAAGTGTGGGCCCCTTACTGAACGAGGGAGGCAACCTAGTGACAGAGGATGTGGAAAAAGCTAATGTGCTCAATGCTTTTTTTTCCTCTGTCTTCACTAACAAGGACAGCTCCCAGACTGCTGCGCTGGGCATCACAACATGGGGAGTAGATGGCCAGCCCTCTGTGGAGAAAGAGGTGGTTAGGGACTATTTAGAAAAGCTGGACGTGTGCAAATCCATGGGTCTGGACGAGTTGCATCCGAGAGTGCTAAAGGAATTGGCAGCTGTGATTGCAGAGCCATTGACCATTATCTTTGAAAACTCGTGGCGAATGGGGGAGGTCCCAGATGACTGGAAAAAGGCTAATGTAGTGCCAATCTTTAAAAAAGGGAAGAAGGAGGATCCTGGGAACTACAGGCCAGTCAGCCTCACCTCAGTCCCCGGAAAAATCATGGAGCAGGTCCTCAAGGAATCAATCCTGAAGCACTTACAAGAGAGGAAAGTGATCAGGAACAGTCAGCATGGATTCACCAAGGGAAGGTCATGCCTGACCAATCTAATCGCCTTCTATGATGAGATTACTGGTTCTGTGGATGAAGGGAAAGCAGTGGATGTACTGTTTCTTGACTTTAGCAAAGCTTTTGACACGGTCTCCCACAGTATTCTTGTCAGCAAGTTAAAGAAGCACGGGCTGGATGAATGCACTATAAGATGGGTAGAAAGTTGGCTAGATTGTCGTGCTCAACGGGTAGTGATCAATGGCTCCATTTCTAGTTGGCAGCCGGTGTCAAGTGGAGTGCCCCAGGGGTCGGTCCTGGGGCCGGTTTTGTTCAATATCTTCATAAATGATCTGGAGGATGGTGTGGATTGCACTCTCAGCAAATTTGCGGATGATACTAAACTGGGAGGAGTGGTTGATACGCTGGAGGGCAGGGATAGGATACAGAGGGACCTAGACAAATTGGAGGATTGGGCCAAAAGAAATCTGATGAGGTTCAATAAGGATAAATGCGGGGTCCTGCACTTAGGACGGAAGAACCCAATGCACAGCTACAGACTAGGGACCGAATGGCCAGGCAGCAGTTCTGTGGAAAAGGACTTGGGGTGACAGTGGACGAGAAGCTGGATATGAGTCAGCAGTGTGCCCTTGTTGCCAAGAAGGCCAATGGCATTTTGGGATGTATAAGTAGGGGCATAGCGAGCAGATCGAGGGACGTGATCGTTCCCCTCTATTCGACATTGGTGAGGCCTCATCTGGAGTATTGTGTCCAGTTTTGGGCCCCACACTACAAGAAGGAAGTGGATAAATTGGAGAGAGTCCAGCGAAGGGCAACAAAATGATTAGGGGTCTGGAACACATGACTTATGAGGAGAGGCTGAGGGAACTGGGATTGTTTAGTCTGCAGAAGAGAAGAATGAGAGGGGATTTGATAGTTGCTTTCAGCTACCTGAGAGGTGGTTCCAGAGAGGATGGTTCTAGACTATTCTCAGTGGTAGAAGAGGACAGGACAAGGAGTAATGGTCTCAAGTTGCAGTGGGGGAGGTTTAGGTTGGATATTAGGAAAAACTTCTTCACTAGGAGGGTGGTGAAACACTGGAATGCGTTACCTAGGGAGGTGGTAGAATCTCCTTCCTTAGAAGTTTTTAAGGTCAGGCTTGACAAAGCCCTGGCTGGGATGATTTAATTGGGGATTGGTCCTGCTTTGAGCAGGGAGTGGGACTAGATGACCTCCTGAGGTCCCTTCCAACCCTGATATTCTATGATTCTCCGGATAGGTCCCTTCTACCACCATAGTCCACTTGGGTCTAGACTGTACCACCATTACTCATTATCAGCTCTTAGTTGTGCCAATAGTCTCATTGACTTCAGTGGCAGTTGCTTTTGAAAATCAAGCCTCTTACATAGGTGCTTAACTAAGGATTTAGTGGGGATATTTTCCAAAGTGCCCAAGGGAGCTAGAAACACAAAACCAATAAAAAGTCAACTTTCAAGTCAGCCTAATTCCCTTAGTTGTGTTTGAAAATCTCCCCGTAGGAGTCTAACTTTAGTCACCCTCCAAAAGACTCATAGACTTTAAGGTCAGAAGGGACCATAGTGATCACCTAGTCTGACCTCCTTCAATGAAAGTCTTGGCCTTGATAAAGCAATATGAGAGAAGAAAAAAACGTGATGAATCCTTAAAACTACATTAGTGTAAAATAAATCCAGTAGTGTATGAGAATATTGGTTAGTGAGATATACAGCGGTACCCTAATTTTGTTAACTCCATTGTAAAACATGAAAAAACAAATGCCAATAAAAATCACTACATCCATGAAAGAAATAAGATAATCTACAATTAATAAACAGCTTCTTTTCTAAAAAAAGAAAAAGGAAAAAAGTGATTTTATTGAGTTATAATATACAGCTTTAATATGTTAGGATAATCATACAAGATCTCTTTTGTGTTCAATTTACATATTACAATACAGACATGAGCTCAAATCTTTTGTTTTAATGTACAAAAGGAATCCAATGGTTGTCCATTAGCAGCTTTGAAACTTGGCAAGAAAGGTTCTAAGGATTTTAAGTGCAGTATAAGACCATGTAGAATACAAAATGAGTACAGAGGACTTTTCTCCAAAGTGTATAAACATTTGAGAACAAACAGTGCCTGCTCCACAGGGCAGACAACTGGCAATTAAAAAAGTCAGTGACCAATGTTCCAGTCCAGAAAAGAACTGGAGGAGCATTACCCTGTGTTACAATTTTTATAAAATGGCCTTAAAAATCTGTATAAAAGAATTTGCACTGTTCAGAAAAAAGTTTTGAAGAGAAACGGTAGGAAAGGAACTGCACAATCAAAAAATGAAAAAAGTAATAAAATATTTTCACTGCTATTTAAATGCCAATTAAATCAAGCAATAGTAAAAACAAAAACAACCACCCCCTCTTCTGTTTAAAATAACAGCACTGTTTTGCCCAATTCCAATGAGTTGTACTTATGAACACACTATATACTTGATTTTCTTCCATATAGAGAAATGTGTCCATTTGGTCTGTCATTTCAGTGAAGCTGATGAATATCAACCCATCACATTTCACCTTCAAGAAAACACATTTTAATGCTGTTTTCCATATAGTCATCACTAAATTAGGTGCATCCTCAGCTCAAGTTAAATACATTTCTTCCTTTTCTTTATACAGTGCAGAGTATATGGGCTTAGGTTATGTAGATTCTTCTCTACTCCAGTTCACTGTCTATTTCTGAGTTCAGTGGTGTGCAGTAGTTTGGCTTGTCTGAAGGTACATAGCCTGGCAGACACAAACACTTGTACGAACCCTCTGTGTTAATGCACTTGGCGTTCTTGCAGAGAGACATCCTACTGTTCAATTCATTGCATTCGTTCACATCTGCAAAAACAGATACACCAGAACATGTAGATAAAACTACAATATAACTAAACATGTCAATGTAGCCATTTTCCTCCACAAAGACTATTTCCCCCGGATGCATTGAATTAACTTCTATCATCCATCAATGGTAGAACATGTATGAAAAAGTGAAAAATTGTATTAACTTCAGATTAGGCAGAACTATATTAGGGAGGGTCAAAAGCTTTTTAATGAATACACATTTAATGGAAAAGAAAACAGCGGAGTGGATATTATAGGGAATCAGTAATGGTTTAAAGAGTCATTCACTGCTAGATCACTAGTTTGAATTCAGTCCAGGCTGTTAAACAATTATTATTAATACTCACTTCTAAATAGGTTTGGCAGAGTTTAATTTTTATTTTTTTCTAATTTCAGCAGCTAATAATATTTATTTTAAGCTTTTTTTCTATTTTTATCTATATACATTTTCACATGTGCACAAAATTATGGATTTTAAACATTTCCATTTTTATCTGTGAATTTTTGCAGTCAGAGGAAATTTTTTTGGGTGGGGTCAGACATTTAATGACAGTAGACACAGATTCAAAAAATTAAAGTTTTATAACTATTAAAACACTAATTGTCAACATCGCATGTCAAAATATATAAAAAATAAATATCCTTCAGTCAAACTCTAATAAGTTCCGAAGCAGCATTTTTCTTACTTTGCCTATCTATAAATTTTGATTATTATCGAAGGACATTTTTTTTTGTTGTCAATTTGCATGTGCATGATGAAATTGACACTGACCAACAAAAATGAGGAGGTTCTTTGAGGTGTGGTCCTGATCTGTATTCTCCTATGGATTATGCACATGAACCATATGCCCGAAGTCAGAGAATTTGAAAGTAATGTCCATTGGTCCATGCATGTGCCTGACTTGCTTTATGTTTCTGTCTGAGGCAATAAAGAGCAGGGCGGACTGACTGCATCTCCAGTTCCTTCTCCAATGTGAATTTGACAGATCTGAAGCAGAGGGGAAAGAAGGCGGGAAGTGGAATACAGATAGACCACACATCTCAAAGAACTTCAAGTTACAGGTAAGTAACTTCCTCCTCGTCTTTGAGTCATGATCCCTATTGTATTCCACTGTGGGTGATTGACAAGTAATACCTGATTTAGAGGAGGGTGCAAGGAGGACAATGGAAGGATCATGTGGAGAACTGCCATACCAAAGGAGGCATTCGCCACTGAGTCCTGCACCAAGATGTAGCGTGTTGCAAATGTGTGGACAGAACTCCACATGGCTGCTCTACATATGTTTATGAAAGACTCGTCTTGAAGGGATGTCATGGTCATTGCTTGAGCTCTAATGGAGTGACCCCCTACGTGTGTGTGTGTGTGTGTGTGTGTGTAAAAGCAGGTTCAACAGCTAGTAGCAGAGTTTAATGCAGCTGGAAATCTATTTGGTGTTTCTCTGGGTGGAGATGGCCTGTCACCTGATTCTCTCTGTTACTGCAATAAGCAGCCTAAGGGACTTCCTGATTGTTTTTGTTCTTTGCAGGTAAAAGGCCAAAGCTTGTCAGATGTTGAGGGAATGGAGTCTATGTTCTTCTGCAGATGTGTGCGGGTTTTGGGAAGAAAACAGGTAAGTGAATGGATTGTTAAAAATTTCAGGTGTAGGCCTAAGGAGACTTAATTCTTGTGGAATACTGTAAGGGGCAGGTCTGCCTCATAGCTTCGAGTTCTTCTTTAAGTGTTTGCTCATGTCCATTCCAATAGGTGTGTGTGTGTGCTGTGGGCACGATCGTCAGAAGGTTTTACGCTAGTGGTACCCGTCGGGTCAGCTGTGGAGCCCCCTGGAGTGGCGCCTTTATGGCGGTGTATATAGGTCCCTGCCGACCCACTGCCTGCTCAGTTCCTTCTTGCCGGAATACTCTGACAGAGGGTAGGCGGGCGGGATTTGGAATGGATATGAGCAACACATCTCAAAGAACAACAGTTACGAAATGTAGGTAACTGTCTTTTCTTCAAGTGATTGCTCACGTCCAATCCAATAGGTGACTCCCAAGCAGGTTTGACAGAGGAGGGGTCGGAGTTCACTGAGTTGCTGATTGCAATACTGCCCGGCTGAAAGCTGCATCATCCCTCACCTGTTGGGTGATGGCGTAGTGCAACATAAACGTGTGGATGGAAGACCACGTTGCTGCCTTGCATATGTCTTGGATAAGGACCAGCGCAAGGAATGCGGCAGATGACGCCTGCGCTCTTGTGGAGTGCGCCGTTAATGGCGGGACTGAAATTTCAGCTAGGCCGTGGCACGTTCTGATGCAGGACGTGATCCATGATGAAATATGCTGGGATGAGACAGGGAGCCCTTTCATCCTCTCGGCAAGTGCAATCAAGAACTGTGGTGACCTACGATTTTGTGCAGCACCTGAGGTAGGAGTGGTAGTGGAGGGAAGGCACAGTTCAGTTGGTCTGAGCAGGAGAGAAGGAGGGCATTGCCCTAGAGTGGTAACTGAGGGCTCCTCTGGAGCTGTAGTGGCGCACCTGCTGTTTGTCTGAGAAGCAAATAGGTTTCTGGCTGGGTTCCTCCATTGCGCTAAAATGTTGTATAGCACTTTGTTGTGAAGTTCCCACTTGTGGTCGATCACGAAGTGTCTGCTGAGTGAGTTCACAGGCACATTCTGCATTCCTGGAAGGTAGGCTGTGGATAGGGTGATCTGATTGTTGATGCACCAGTTCCAGCTATTGACTGTTTCTGCACATACAGCGGCAGATTTCGTTCTCTCTTGTTTGTTGATAGAGAAACCAGGGGTGGTGGTGTTTGACACGACCAGGACATGATGAGAGCAAATGAGTGGAAGAAAGAATTCACATGCCTTCCTTACTGCTCCAAGTTCTAGGAAATTGATGTGCATCCTGGATTCTCGAGATGTCCATATGGGCCCCCTAACCTAACAGGGACATATCAGTAATGATAGTTTTGTCTGGGGAAGAAGGAAGACAGAGGGCTCCCACACGTATGTGATGTGAGTCTGTCCATCATAGAAGGGATGACAGTACCTTGGCTGGGACTGTCAGCAGGAGGTTCATAGAGTGACAGCCCGGTGAGTACAGTTGATGCTGACTCCCTGTGAAAAAAGGAGACTGAGTAACAGAGGTCAAATCATGGGCTTCCTGGCAGCTATGGGCCAGTTGTTGAGATATGGAAAAACAAGGAGACCGTAATGCCTGATGTGAGCTGCTACTACAGAAAATACTTAGGTTCAGTGGGTGGTGGTTCTTAAGCTCATGTAAAAAATCTCATGGCTTGTGGTGGGGTTTGAGATGTTGAAGCCTGAGAGGAGGGCCCACGGCAGCGAGAACTTTGGATTTTTTGTCATTTGCTTGGAAGTTCATTGGGTCTCTGCTGGTAAAACTGTGGAGACCTGTACCTCTGTGTGGACAATGGAAGGTGGAACTTTCATTTTGCGGCAGGAATGTAGATGCCCAGTTAGTGAAGGGTGGTCCTGGAATCTTTTAGTATATACAAAGATTCATCTATCTTCTGTTTGAAGAGATGGGATTTGTCAAAAGGGAGATCCTCAATTGTGTTCTGGACCTCCATAGGAAAACCAGAAGCATGAAGCCAAGAGTCTCTTTGCATCACAATAGCCATAGCCATGGCCCTGGAGTATGTATCAGCCATGTCCACTGTGGATTGGAGGGCAGTTCTGGCTAAGAGTTTCCCTTCCTCGACCAGGGCCTGAAAGCAAGCACAATCTTATGGGAGACTATTAGCAAATTTCTTGAATTTAGCATAATTCAGGAAGTAGCCAACAATGCTTGATAATTGGCTATCTTGAATTGTAAACTGGAAAAAGAGAAGACTTTTGTTTTCCCCTAGGATATCTAAATGCTTCCCTTCCATGTCCACAGATGTGGATCAAAGGTGTTGTTGTTTAGCCCTCTTCCCAGCAGCCTGACCTACCAGTGAGTTTGGAGCTGGGTGAGAGAAGAGGAATTCTGAGCCTTTGGCCGGGATGTAGTAGAGTCTCTCCGCTCCTTTAGGGGTGGTGGTAGATGTGGCAGGGGTGTGCCATGCTGTTCTGGATGGCTCCAGTAGGCTTTGTCAATCAGCAGTACTGTTCTTGTCAGTCCCAAAGTGTGAAGAATGTCCAGAAGCTTATGCTGTGAGTCTTGGATTTCTTCCAACCAGATTTGGAATTTCCATGCAACTCTCCATAAAAGGTCTTGACATTGTCTGAAGTCATCCATTGGGGAAGGAGATAACACAGTCACAGTTATGTCCAGCTATGAGGATGGGAATCTAGCCAGCTTGGATTGGACCACTGGATCTGGGGAATAAAATGCTTCCTCTGCTATCAGATTCGTGGGCATGCTTGATGGATCCCTTGTGGGGGGGAGGGGGGGAAGCAGGAAGCTAGTGATGACCCTCTTGTGGACTAGACAGGCTCCGAAGGAGGATACTGTACCCAAGGCTCCCAGTATGGCCAATGAAGCAGGATCAACAGTGGCTCTGGGAAGGGTTAGGAGGTAGTTCCATGAGTGTGTTGGACTCTGTGATGTTGGACAGAAACAGTATGGCAGAGGCAGTTCTTTCCCCCGTTCTGATTCACTGGAAGAGGAAAAGGTGGATTCTGGTTCCAATGGTAGTACCATCAGAGCCAACGGAGTGGTGTATAACACTTGCGAAGAGGGTGATAGACCCAGTATTGTAGTCATATCCTGTGGCGGAGATATGAGTTCTCTGGAAGTGGAGGGACCTTATGGAGGAGGAGACTCTGGATTCGGTAAGGCAAAGACATCTTGGGGTGTAGCCATGGATCTGGATCTCCCTGGTGTAGGGAGTACTCTCTTTTTTCCGGTTGCCAGTACTATTGCTGAAGTCTTCCTGGTGTAGGAGGATCCTGCGTCTTGGGAGGTGCTGGAGATGGCGGTACCAATGCTTTGCTGCCTGGAAGGAACCATTAAATCCTATTGTTTATGGGTCTTCTTCTTGTGCCTGTGGGACTTCCCCTTGGGCCAAGCTGGTGGAGGGAATGTTTCAGTTCCTTGGACTTGGAGGAAGACTTAGGGGTGTGCTTGCTAATCTTCCGACTAGGCCCCCCCCGGGGTCGGTGGGGGCGGTTCTGCTGGCACCAGAGTTTGACACAGGAGCACATAGCACACTCCTCACTGAATCAGGCTGACATAGGATTCCCTGGCCTGGGTCCGAATGAGGTCTCAGGGCCATCTCCATGACATACTTCCAGGGAACAAGTACTCGGCCTTCTCAGATAATGGCTGGGGAAGGACTGGCAAATTCTGCACTTAGCCAGGATGTGAGTTTCTCCCAGGCAGTAGAAGCAGCGTTGGTGGTTGTTGATGACTGAGAAGGATTGTGAACAAGAGGCACAGAGTTTGAAACCCAGAGTTCTAGGCATAGTCCAGTACTTGAACAGGAGTACCAGGTAGGAGAACAGAGGGTGAAAATCTCCGAAGTATATTCTAATCTAACTGTTAAAACTAGTAACTACTAAAACTAGGAAACAAATAAAATTTGAAAAAGTATGGCTAAAATTGATACAACTATTTACAATTGTAATTATTAGAACAGAGACAAAAGCACTGAAGGTTCCGAACCAGACTATGCGGCGGTGAGAAGCAATTGGAGACGTGGTTGTTCTACCCTGCCCTTTATCGCCTCGGATGGAAGCACAAGGCAAATCAGGGCACATGAATGGATCAATGGGACACTACTTTCAAATTCTCCAACTCCAAGTGTGCATGCGTAACCCACAGTGGAATACAATAGGAACCTTCACTTGAGGAAGAACTAATCCTTTGAAGCCTGCTCATAAAGTGCCATCTGGTGACTGTTCAGTGGTCTACGTGAAATGAATTGTTGATCTCAGTTCCGGTGTAATACAATTCTTACATAACCATATTAAAAAAAGAAAAGAAAAACAACTAGCACTAGTTGGCAGTCTTAGCAGAGAGGCCAGTGACTAATAGCTGTGAAGAGAAATCTACCTCATTCCTCCACCAAGTCTCTATAGCACTGGACTGAGATGCAGTAGGTCTATGCCTTCATTGCCCGAAAAGGTGGCTGGTTTTTTTGGTTTGTTTTACAGAGAGATAATGAATGCGTATTACTATCTTGCTGTAAAATCCTATTGGAGACATGGTGCAAGTAGTTTTTACTGCAATGCAGTTAGACAAGATCAACAGTATACCACCCCACCTGTGGTTGACCTCAGCTAGCTACTTTGCAGTAACAACCACAGACCCTTTGCCTTCACTAGCATTTTACAGATATAGCTAATATACGTTAGTTATCTCATTGCAAAACCACACCTTTTTTTTGGCAGTGAAGACACAGTCTGTTAGGGCAGAGCAGTGTAAAGAAGCTTACGGTGCTGCTACTAGAGTTGCATCTGTATTGCAGGTAATAAGAGTATGTCAGTCTCCGGTGCTCTCAATTCAGTTCTTTACATGAGTAATAAATTCACTTAAAAAAATCTTGGGGAAACAAGGACAGAAAAATACATGTGAATATATATACATGTATATGGGAAAATGTATGATACAGCTAGATAAAGGATGACATTTTCCAAAGTGATTTAGGACCAGATTTTTAAAGATATTTAGGTGCCAAAGATTCAGATAGGTGCCTAGTGAAATTCTCACAAGCACCTAGGTGCCTAACTCCCATTGATGGACCTCTCGAGGTCCCTTCCAATTCTATGGTTTCAAAGGTAGGGAGTTAGATACATAGATACTTCTGAATATCCCACTAGGCACTGATCTGAATCTGTAGGTGCTGTGACAAGATGGCCGATATTCCTATGGTGGGGTGGGGGCGGCTAAGACACCACCCTTTTCCCCTGCTCTTGGGCACCAAAGGCCCCACTAGTGGCCCGGAAAGGTGGTAGAGGAGGGAAGCCGGGGAGGGGGTCTGGGTTTGCTCCTCACTCTGAGTCCCAGCCCCCCTGCGGGTTTCTTACCCTCTTACCCCTTGGGTGGGGTTACCCTCGGTCCTTAGATGCTGCGGGAGGAAGTCTCCCTTACTTTGGTTCTCTGGTCTTTCAGCTCTCACAACACACCTCCAAGCTCCAGTCCTCTTTCCTTCCTCCTCTTCCCCTGACTGCCTAAAGCAGGGGGTTTATTAGTTCCTGACAAGGCCTTAATTGACTACAGGTGCTCCAATTAACCTGTAGCAACCCTCCCTAGTCTACAGGGAACCTCGCCTTAATTAGCCTAGGGTTTATATATTTCTCCTCTACCACTGCTCCTTGGCCCTCCCGTATCACAGTGCTTGAATACCTTTAAAAATCTGTCCCTAAGTAACTTTTGAAAATGGGACTTAGATACTTCTGAAAATTTTAACCAAAGCTTGTTCTGCATTTTAATGTATTATATTTTATGTCAGTTATTAGTGAGTGTCTTTTAATTAAGAGTACCTTTACCATACTAGTTAGCTTAGCATTGAAATTGACACAGGCACACTAACATACTTTTTATAACGATTATGAATAGTATGTTCCCCTAGCTAATTATTATTAGTATACACTCCACAATCCCATATTTCTCATGGATACCTAGGACAACTGTTCACTGATATTCAAATGATCTAGGAATTCAGAGATGGCTGCTCAAGTGAAAACTGGCTTTCAATATATCATATATAGATTTAGAATGTTTAACATAATTCAGATGATCATTTGTCAGAAAGGTTTTGCTCCTGCAAACTCTTATGACAAATGAGTAACTTTACTCACATAAGGAGTCCCACTGAAGTCAAGTGAATGGGTCTGCTTGTGACAGTAAATCTGCTAAAATACAAAAAATGAATTGTATGTAAAATATTGCATTATAATCTCACCAACACAAGTCATTTTGGCCATGTCCAAGTGGTAGCCATCAAAACAATCACAGGTATAGCCTTCCTGGACTCTCACACACCGGCCATTTTCACATCCATTCAGAATGCCACATTCCTCTGCTTGTAATTCCTCAAAGCTGTTCAGGAAACCTGGGTGGAGAAAGTATTGCAAACACATCAGTTAGATGCTGAATCCTTTTTTTTTTAATACAAATGTACAGTGAGACTCTTTAATTGTCTCAGGGGTTTACTGGGATGTGACTCAGCTTTGTAGAAAATAGGTCACCTTTAGCAGATCTGCTCCATCTGGAATGTTTAATGTACTAATAAAATACAGTTATATTTTAAGATGAAAATAAAATAGCTGTGTGAAATGTGTTCAGTGTTAAAAGCTTTGATCCATTTTTAACAGACACACATTTTGATAAATTATCTCAATGATAAAATATTACTTTGTAATAAAATCTTGTAAAATCAGACTTTATAAAAGTTTACAGTGCTGATGTAGAAGTGTTGTAGGGTAATTTGAAAAATAATTATAAAAAGCTCTTCTAAATATTACTATAAAAAGGGAGGGAAGAAGTTATATTGTAATTACTGTAGAGGAAACATGCAAAAAAATATTAGTCCCAACTGCCTTTAGTGAAGTAAGAGGAAATTAGACTACTAGCCTATTGTGGTTTTGGTTAATAACTCTTTAGGGGTCACTCAGATATTTGAGTGATGGGCACTGATATAAATACCTATAAACTACTTTACTGTGTCTTGTCATAATCTTAGGTAGTGAGCTCTCTGGGATAGGGACTGTCTTTGTTTTACTAGTTCGTACGATGCCTATTATGATGGAACCTTGAGTCCTGATTTAGGGTCTCTAGACAATAACATAACAATAATAGGGGAAGAGTGCATATATTTTAAAACTTATTCAAAAATTTTAAATGCTCATTGAATTTCAGTAAGATTAAAGTGCTCATCTAAGTACCAACAAGTTAACATTATACAACAGTCTTACTGTCTTTCCATTCTTAGAAGCAATAAATCAAACAGAACTGTAGATGGCAGCCAACCACATCAAAAAGAATACTTGAGAAAAAGTCCATAACATTTAATATCCCTCCTGATCCAGTTTAAATAATACATTGGGGTTTGGTTTTTTGTGACGTCATGGTGTGCGCATGGCAGGGGAGTCATAGAGGGGTTTTTCTACTGATATTTAATTCACACATTAACTCCACAAACAGACCATTGGTATATCTAAAACCTGTTCATATATTTGGAATCATTTTTAACAGATATTTGTATGTATAATACACCTCAACTATATGTTCTATTAATTTCTTCCTCTCTTGCTGCTCTTCCCTTCCATCTGCCTTTTCACATTTTCCCTTGTTAACCCAGACCCCTCTCATTCTTTCCCTCATCTCACATTTTCTCTATCCGTGCCCTACCTTTCTAATTCTACCCTCTCTGTCCTCATCCACATGCCCTCTATTTGAACAAATCTGGTGTGTCCAGCACTGGCTCTTCAAGGTTGTCTGGATACTTCACAGGTTCATGTCCACTTGTGGCTGAAATGCGCTCAGTTTGGGATAAGGTTGATTTGTGGAACAGATAACAAAAATGGTGCCACATACCATAGAGACTTAGAAATGAACCTGAACATATATTTCCTTTGTTGAGTACACACCTTCACATATAGTAAGGATCATTACAAAGTTTCCTATTAATATAGTAAACTGCAGTAAGATACAGATATACAATAATTCATTGAGTAGATTATTTTGGTTTACTGCAAGATAGCAGAAAACTTTTCAACAACCTCTATTATATTTTAATCCATTCAGAGCGCCTACATGGGGCTCCGTTACATTGCATGCGTTTGATGGGCCATCATATAGACAGCTAATTATGAAAAACAAACACTGCCAAGCAGGGAAAAGGTGGTGCTCTTGAACAAATTCTTTACAAATGAAAGATATCATTTGTTCTCCACTGAGCTCACATATAGCATGCTGACATTTTTAACCAGCTGAAACTGATTTAAACAAGATTGTTTGCACTATAATCCATACTGCACATGTCTATTTTCAAACTTGCTTGCAACAAGTAAAAAATATTTGTTTGCAGTTCTAACAGAATCTGATGGTAATAAAATTGAAAAATATTTAATTGGCATGTCAAGATATGTACTGTAGGTCTTTCAAGGCAAGAACTGTCTCTTTTTGGGGATCGTATTGCACCCAGCAGAAGGGGATCTTAATCCCAATTAGGATCTCTGAGTATTACCATACAATAAATATTTATTATTAACATTATCGTTATTAACAACAATACAACTGGCTAAAATGTCCAAAAGGATAGAAACATTGGGTATTTGCAGAGGCATATACAGCATTTGCTCAAGCATCTGCCCAGGATGTGTTCTGGGTTATATTCTGTGTTCATTTGGCACTATTGTTTTTGATTTAGTGGCAGGATGCTAAAGGGATCCTAGCTCTGATATCGCTTCGATATCTCCTTGGATTACACACAGTTCTCTAATCACTTATTAATGGAAAGTCTTTTATCATTGCTTATAATTTGAGGAAGTAATTTTTTTACACCCCTTTATAATTGGGACATTGGAATAGAATGTACGTATCCCACTCTATTTCTCTTCCATCATATTGAGGACACTATCATCTCTTTCTGGGGTTTTCATTGTGCTTAGATAATTTTCATCAGTGTCAACATTTAGTTAGAAGTTGGTATTGTTTAGTTTTGTACAACTCTGTATAAAGTCTATTAGGTTTGTTAGGTATTAAACAGAGATGAACCCTGGTTTCTGTAGGCTATATTTAATAGAATCATCAAAGTGTAGGACTGGAAGAGATCTCGATAGGTCATCTTCTAATCCAGTCCCCTGCACTACAGCATGACTAAGTATTATCTAGAGACCATGCCTGACAGGTGTTTGTCTAACCAGTTCTTAAAAACCTCCAGTGACAGAGATTCCACAACCTCCGTAGGCAATTTGTTCCAGGTCTTAACTACAGTTGAAGTTTTTCAGTTGAAGTTTTTCCTACTGTCTAACTTAAATCTCGCTTGCTGTAATTTAAGCCCATTTCTTCTTTACCTATCCTCAGTGGATAAGGAGAACAATCTCTTACCCTCTTCTTTATTGCAACCTTTGCTGTACTTGAAGACTGTTATGTCCCCCCTCAGTCTTCTCTTCTCCAGACTAAACAGATCTATTTTTTTCAGTCTTTCCTCATAGGTCATGCTTTCAAGACCTTTAATCATTTTTGTTGCTCTCCTTTTGACTTTCTCCAGTTTGTCCACATCTTTCCTGAAGTGTGGTGCCCAGAACTGGACACAATACTCCAGCTGAGGCCTTATCAGTGCTGAGTAGAGTGGAAGAATTACTTCTCATATCTTGCTTACGACACAATACATTCCAGAATGCTGTTTGTTTTCTTTGCAACAGTATCACATTATTGACGCATATTTAGTTTGTGACCCACTCTATCCCCCACAACCTTTTCTGCAGAACTCCTTTGTAGGTAGTCATTTCCCATTTTGTATTTGTGGAATTGATTATTCCTTCCTAAGTTTAGTGCTTTACATTGGTCCTTATTGAATTTCATCCTATTATTACTTGTGCAATTACTGGAAGGGAATACATCTGAAACTTCTGCTACTCACTGTAGTCCTCTGGCCCTGTCAAAGCTATCATTTTGATTTCTTTTACCATTATTTCTTTTAACATATTAACTTGTTTTAATGGGAGACATGTTGGGTAAGAGAGAAGTGGTACCTGCATGCTATAAGTACAAGGCAGTTGGGATTGCCTGTTTCTTTTGTAACCACCATTTTGTTTCTAACATAAACTGTGAAGAAATATGCTGGACCAAATGCAGCCCTGGTATAAGGGTGTAAGCTGAATTCAAGGCAGTCCAAGTAGTCTACAGCCTATCCTGAAGGATGACCCATCACTCTCACAGATCTTGGGAGACAGGCCAGTCCTTGCTTACAGACAGCCCCCAGCCTGAAGCAAATACTCACCAGCATCCACACACCAGAACCACTAACCCAGGAACCTATCCTTGCAACAAAGCCTGTTGCTAACTGTGTCCACATATCTATTCAGGGGACACCATCATAGGGCCTAATCACATCAGCCACACTATCAGAGGCTTGTTCACCTGCACATCTACCAATGTGATATATGCCATCATGTGCCAGCAATGCCCCTCTGCCATGTACATTGGCCAAACTGGACAGTCTCTACATAAAAGAATAAATGGACACAAATCAGATGTCAATAATTATAACATTCAAAAACCTGTCGGAGAACACTTCAATCTCTTTGGTCACTCGATTACAGACCTAAAAGTGGCAATTCTTCAACAAAAAAACTTCGAAAACAGACTCCAACAAGAGACTGCTGAATTGTAATTAATTTGCAAACTGGATACAATTAACTTAGGCTTGAATAGAGACTGGGAGTGGATGGGTCATTACACAAAGTAAAACTATTTCCCCATGTTTATTCCCCCCCCCCCCTTCCTCAGATGACTGCTGGAAATGGCCCACCTTGATTATCACTACAAAAAGTCCCCTCCCCGCTCTTCTGCTGGTAATAGCTCACCTTACCTGATCACTCTTGTTACAATGTGTATGGTAACACCCATTGTTTCATGTTGTCTATGTATATAAATCTCCCCACTGTATTTTCCACTGAATGCATCCGATGAAGTGAGCTGTAGCTCACGGAAGCTTATGTTCAAATAAATTTGTTAGTCTCTAAGGTGCCACAAGTACTCCTTTTCTTTTTGCGGATACAGACTAACACGGCTGCTACTCTGAAACAAGTAGTCTAGGTCAGCGGTTCTCAAACCGTGGGTTAGGATCCCAAAGTAGGTCGCATCCCCATTTAAATGAGATCACCAGGGCTGGCTTAGACTTGCTGAGGCCCAGAGCTGAAGCCCAAGCCCCACCGCCCAGGGCCAAGCCCAAGCCTCAGAGCTTTAGCCCTAGGCGGCGGAGCTCAGGTTATAGGCCACCTGCCTGGGGCTGAAGCCCTTGGTCTTCAGCTTTGGCACCTCTCAGGGCGGCAGAGCTCGAGTGGGCTCAGACTTCAGTGACCCCTCCTGGGGTCATGTAGTAATTTTTCTTGTCAGAAGGGGGTCGCAGTGCAATGAAGTGTGAGCACCCCTGGCCTAGGATCAAACAGCTTTCCATTGACTTCAAAGCAAGGTGGATCAGGCTCCTATTCAGTAGAAAACCCGTGCATTTTTCAAGCATAAATTTAGAACCCTACTTCTATAAGATTCTGTAGCAAGACCTTTGCTTTCCCCGTGACCTATTCATTTATGTGTGCATTGGCATTCCAACTAAAGCATGTGCAAATCAGACTCAGTGGTCATGCTAAGCTAGGCGATTTTTTCTGGAGTATGATCATCATGCACACACTCCACCTCCCCCACATAAGTTCTGCTGGAAAATCATGGAAAGCTGGCATGAAGAATTTTTAAAAAAAATTAATATACCCCAAAGGAGTTTGAGTCACATGCTCCAAAGAAAAATTAGTTTGTGAGAAGGAAAACTGGCTTTTTTTGACCTTTAGCTGTAAATCTGTTGGTAAATATAAATTTAGTATACCTGGCACACATTATTTCACTATATTAAACAAAATAATATTGTACTTCGGGCCCAAATGGGCTCATATACAACTCTGGCACTGGAACTTGAACACCTGACAGTTAATGTCATAGGAATAAGTAGAACATAAATAAATAGGCCACATTACTCAGAAGCAAACAGATGAATGGAGCCAACTACAGGGAAGTAATCCAAGTTATAATCCTACTTTCAAGAATTTTACATAACAGTGATATTTACTTACGGTCTTCAACAAAGAATGGATCAGTTTCTGGGGTATAGTGTTCCTCAAAGTCAACCAAAGCATCTTGTCCATATGGTCGTCGAGATCCTGGAACTGGAACATTGCACAGCTGGGCATAATCCTCTGGGGAGGAGAAAGCAAAATAGGACATAAAACTAAACACACTGGTAACAAAGGCCACATTACAGCAATTCCAATGACTTGCAACTCCTGTCAGCTGGAAATAAATATCTTTCCTAGAAACAGCATAAATCTGAAGCTTCTACAAATTGTTCTCTCCCCTTCAAGAATAATGTCATTAAAATGTAATGGGCCAAATTAATCCCTTTTGTGACTTCAGTTGTTTTACGCTGAAGGAATGGATTTGAATTAATAACTGTACAAAAAATTAAGGGCCAGATTTTGGCTGTCCCTTCAAAGGAGGAGGGGATGAAAAGGCATAAGCAGCTTACCACACTCCCACTGCACAAGGGCCAGCTGCAATTATAGCCTTTGTATTCCTTGACTGCAAAGACTGCTTCAGGCCAGAACAGGTGATGGAATTAGCCACCCAAAACGAGGCAAAGAGGGTGAGGAGAGAGTGGGTCCATGTCTGTCCCACACACACTACACCAGCCAGCAGAACTGGGCCACTGTAAATAGAGAATACTCTGCATCCCTCCATCATAGCCCCTTCTCATTGTCCCACAATGTGGTCCATGTCCTAAAACCAGAGGTCCCAAATATCAGTTCCTCCCAAGCTCTGCTTGGCTAAGGGACTGAAAAGGCAGAGGGGACTTGGGAAAGTCACTTTATGCTACTGTAACTGCATACAGAGTGTGGCTCTTTGTCCTCTGCTGGTGACTGGACCACATGTTTTATGATTCTGCCACTAGCTCTAAGTTAATAAGCAGACCTGAATCTTTTAGCTGAGGTAGTAGAAGCTTTTTGTTTCGGTTCTGATGTCCCAGGTTTGATCCCCTCTGCTGATGACCCGCCCCCCGCCCCAGGGTAATTGCATTACATCTTCTGCCTGTCCCACACTGTAAGTTAGATCAGCCTCAGTGCTGTAATTGAACTGTTATTACATATTGCAGGGAACTATATACAAGACAGATACTTTGGAATAAAACCCTCATTGTCATATGGGTCTATAGCCACTCCTGACAACTGCTGCGGACACTTTAGCATCAAAGCAACACTTCACATGCAGAATAACTGGTTTTCAGATAACCTATAACAGGAAATGTACGAAGGAGAAAACTCAGGCATTGGTGGTGGCCATAGAACCGGCAAGCTCTCACACTGTGTAGAACTATTCCAGATAGTAAATGGCTCCATAAACTCAGACTGCCTTCACTCAAGCCCAGAAGCCAGAACCACTCACTGGGTAGAGTTGTCATCTTTTTCACAGAGAAAATCACCTGCATGTGTCTATCAAGAACAACACATTGCTCATAAGACCAGAAACACAACACCCTCCCTTCCAAGAATCCAGCCTATTCATAAAAAAGTCATGGAAGCTTAAATGGCAGCCAGAGCTACCAACCTTTGACAATGATTCTCTGTCCTTCCTATCTGCCTTAGGGTTTTGTGTACAGCCTATCATTGTACCTAAGCACTTAGATATATAGATCTTTTCTGGATGATACAAGAGTAGACAGAACCTGAGACCCCTCTGAACAAAGATTATCAACATCTCCCTTGACAAAGGGAATTTACTACTTACCCTAAAACATTCATATTTCTGACCAGAACAAAAGAAACCATCACTCAGCACTACTGACCTTTCAAAATACCTCCCTGCATCACCAGACTATTCATGGAGGAGGCAGGGAGCATAAAGGGGACCAGGCTCTGTGGGCCTGCCATTTCCCTCATGCACAGATGAGAGGGTGGAGAGGATTGGGAACTAGGCAGAGCTTTGACTCTGGCCCCTGGGCAAAACAGTTTAGCCATGGAGGAGGGAAAAGTAGTGTGCTGCGGATATGGGCCAGCAGCAGAATACTTCTCAGTGGATCAAGGGTGGGAACCAGGAAGGGACTGTGACTTGGAGTCACAGTTCTTTCTGTGGGCTGCTCCCCACAGTGTAACTATGTGCTGGCCCTAACTCAGGACAAGAAGCAAAGTCTCAGGGCCACATCCTCAGCTGGTGTAAATCATAGAACTCCATTGGGTCATTGTGGTATGTAAATAGATAGAATGTTAAGACCACAAAAATAAACCAAGAATTTTGTCCATAAACGATTTAAGGCAGTGTTTATTTAGAAGAGGTAGAGGATTAGATTAACAACTAGGATGATCAGAACTGAGATCTGTATGAGGAAGACTGTTTTTTAACTGTTTGTATTTTTTGCCTTGATTTAGCCAATGCTATCATGCCTTCACTTTCTGAAGCACCAAAATAATATATTTAAAATAAAATAGAAAAAGAGGTAGCAACAAAGAAAGATGCATCTATCAGGAAAGGGACTTAGTGCACTTTTCTGGATGTCATGTTAAAATGTCTATGTATAATCTTGCCTCATAGCAAGAGTCCAACATATCAGGAGAAAAGCCTGTTGAAGAGTCTTTGGGTTAAGTTTAGAGGCAAGAGCAACAAGGGTGATGATGTGGTGGGCGTGTGCTATAGACCATTGGATCAGAAGGATGAGGTAGACGAGGCTTTCTTTAGACGACTAACTGAAGTCTCCAGGTTCTGGTTCTAATGGGGGACTTCAATCACTCCGACATCTGCTGAGAGAGCAATACAGCAGTGCACAGACAATTCAGGAAGTTTTTGGAGAGTGTTGGGGACAACTTCCTGGTACAAGTGCTGGAGGAACCGACTAGGGGCTGTGCTTCTCTTGACCTGCTGCTTACAAACAGGGAAGAATTGGTAGGGGAAGTAGAAGTGGGAGGCAACCTAGGATGGTTGAGTTCAGGATCCTGAAAAAAGGAAGAAAAGAGAGTAGCAAAATACGGACCCTGGACTTCAGAAAAGCAGACAGACTCCCTTAGGGAACTGATGGGCAGGATCCCTGGGGAGGCTAAGATGAGGGGGCAAGGAGAGCTGGCTGTATTTTAAAGAAGCCTTATTGAGGGTGCAGGAACAAACCATCCCGAAGTGCAGAAAGAATAGTAAATATGGCAGGCGACCAGCTTGGCTTAACAGTGAAATATTCGGTGAGCTTAAACTCAAAAAGAAAGCTTACAAGAAGTGGAAATTTGGACAGATGACTAGGGAGGAGTATAAATATATGTCTAGAGCATGCAGGGGTGTAATCAGGAAGGCCAAGGCACAATTGGAGTTGAAGCTAGCAAGGGATGTGAAGGGTAACAAGAAGGGTTTCTACAGGTATGTTAGCAAGAAGGAGGTGGTCAGGGAAAGTGTGGGACCCTTACTGAATGGGGGAGGCAACATAGTGTGGAAAAGCTGAAGTACTCAATGCTTTTTTTGCCTCGGTCTTCACAGACAAGGGCAGCTCCCAGACTGCTGCACTGGGCAACACAGGAGTAGGTGACCAGCCCTCTGTGGAGACAGAAGTGGTTCGGGACTATTTAGAAAAGCTGGACGAGCACAAGTCTATGGGACCAGATGCGCTGCATCCGAGAGCGCTAAAGGAGTTGGCGGATGTGATTGCAGAGTCATTGGCCATTATCTTCGAAAACTCATGGCGATCGGGGGAGGTCCTGAACGACTGGAAAAAGGCTAATGTAGTGCCCATCTTTAAAGAAGGGAAGGAGGAGGATCCGGGGAACTACAGGCCAGTCAGCCTCACTTCAGTCCCTGGAAAAATCATGGAGCAGGTCCTCAAGGAATCAATTCTGAAGCACTTAGAGGAGAGAAAAGTGATCAGGAATAGTCAGCATGGATTCACCAAGGGCAAGTCATGCCTCACTAATCTAATTGCCTTCTAAGATGAGATAACTGGCTGTGTGGATGAGGGGAAAGCAGTGGAAGTGTTATTCCTTGACTTTAGCAAAGCTTTTGACATGGTCTCCCACAGTATTCTTGCCAGCAAGTTAAAAAAGTGTGGGCTGGATGAACAGATTATAAAGTGGATAGAAAGCTGGCTAGATGTTGGGCTAAACGGGTAGTAATCAATGGCTCCATGTCTAGTTGGCAGCCGGTATCAAGTGGAGTGCCCCAAGGGTCGGTCCTGGGGCCGGTTTTGTTCAATATCTTCATTAATAATCTGGACGATGGCGTGGATTGCACCCTCAGGAAGTTTGCAGGTGACACTAAACTGGGAGGAGTGGTAGATACGCTGGAGGGTACGGATAGGATACAGAGGGACCTAGACAAATTGGAGGATTGGGCCAAAAGAAATCTGATGAGGTTCAACAAGGACAAGTGCAGAGTCCTGCACTTAGGAAGGAAGAATCCCAAGCACTGCTACAGACTAGGGAGTGAGTGGCTAGGCAGCAGTTCTGCAGAAAAGGACCTAGGGGTTACAGTGGACGAGAAGCTGGATATGAGTCAGCAGTGTGCCCTTGTTGCCAAGAAGGCCAATGGCATTTTGGGATGTTTAAGTAGGGGCATTGTCAGCAGATCGAGGGACGTGATCGTTCCCCTCTATTCGACATTGGTGAGGCCTCATCTGTAGTACTGTGTCCAGTTTTGGGCCCCACACTACAAGAAGAATGTGGATAAATTGGAAAGAGCACAGCAGAGGGCAACAAAAATGATCAGGGGGCTGGAGCACATGACTTATGAGGAGAGGCTGAGGGAACTGGGATTGTTTAGTCTGCGGAAGAGAAGAATGAGGGGGGATTTGATAGCTGCTTTCAGCTACCTGAAAGGGAGTTCCAAAGAGGACGGATCTAGACTGTTCTCAGTCGTAGCAGATGACAGAACAAGGAGTAATGGTCTTAAGTTGCAGTGGGGAGGTTTAGGTTGGATGTTAGGAAAAACTTTTTCACTAGGAGGGTGGTGAAGCACTGGAATGGGTTACCTATGGAGGTGGTGGAATCTCCTTCCTTAAGACGTTTTTAAGGTCAGGCTTGACAAAGCCCTGGCTGGGATGATTTAGTTGGGGATTGGTCCCGCTCTGAGCAGGGGGCTGGACTAGATGACCTCCTGAGGTCCCTTCCAACCCTGATATTCTATGATTCTGTGTTCTCAGTGGTGGCAGATGACAGAACAAGAAGCAATGGTCTCAAGTTGCAGTGGGAGAGGACTAGGTTGGACATTCGTAAACAGGGTGGTTAAGCACTGGGATGGGTTACCTAGGGAGGTGGCGGAATCTCCATCCTTAGAGGTTTTTAAGGCTCGGCTTGACAAAGCCCTGGCTGGGATGATTTAGTTGGTGTTGGTCTTGCTTTGAGCAGGGGATTGACTAGATGACATCCTGAGGTCTCTTACAACCCTAATATTCTATGATTGTATATCAATTAGCCTTACAAATCTTTGCAGAGAATGCTTTTACTATGAATATTAAACATATGAAGAAAACATTTTAAACAGCAAGAATATCCAGTACAAAGAAAAACTGT
Source organism: Lepidochelys olivacea (assembly GCF_965140295.1). Taxonomy (NCBI): domain Eukaryota; kingdom Metazoa; phylum Chordata; order Testudines; family Cheloniidae; genus Lepidochelys; species Lepidochelys olivacea. The sequence goes on along the minus strand of NC_140413.1, from coordinate 148,285,707 downwards.
AAGGAATGCAACTGAACACTACCCAAAGTACAAACGGCTGTCATAATTTTTGGTTAAAAATGAACAGGAACATTGGTATTATCCCATGCATAATAATTCTTGAAGTGTTTAGAGATTTCAAGAGTTGAGGTAATTTTCTTTTTGCAGGATTTTCTGTATACATTTGTTTTAAATCTAAAACCAATGAAGGTTAAATACTACATATTTCAAAACTAGGCAACTGTAATGACTGATTTTTTTTTTCCAAACTAAAAGACCATGATCTCACACTGATATAAACCAAGAAAAACTCCCCTGAAATCAGTGGAGTTAGAATGTTATGAAACTTATGCAAGTGGGATCACTTGCCAATTTAAGAACTCTCTTTCTTGGGGTGGGGTTTTTAAAATTGTTCACTGCTAACCTAACTTTGCTCCCACTGAAGGCAATGATAAAACTTCCATTGACTTTAATAGGAGCAGAGTTAGGCTGATGCTCTGCCCTTTTGGAAATCATGCCCATTATATACAATAACCCTAGCACTGAGAATTTTCTTGACTCAGGTTGTGGGTATTCATACATCTATTTCATAATTGGGACAGGTACTAATTGCACTATATACAATACATTTTAAAAATATTCTAATTGAAAAAAAGTAGAAACCATCGACCGGGAGCCAGAGGGTCTGGAGTTCCTGCTATTTCTGCCATTGCATACATAGTATACAATGCCAGGAAATCTCAACTCTCCAGGTTTAAGGCATTTGTAGGAGAGTCTGCAACTGTATGTAACATAACATCATGGTATTTGGGCCTGTGAGAATAAATATTCCAGTACAATCTGCTAAAGAGTAAACATGCAATCCTCATAAACGTGTGACACCCATTATTATTATTTAACATACTGCGCACTAGTGTTGAAAATGTACTTATCTTTGATTTTAATTATGTACATAATGCAATGTATGACACAATTAATACAAAATGCTTTCTTTGGAGACCTCCCTTGAGTTGATGCCCTGATGCATGATTTCTACCCAGTTTAATGTAAATATAATAGTAAGGCTACTTAAATGAGTGACTGTGCTGTATTTTTCTTAGCAGAGGGAACTGATATCTCCATTGCAGTGCATTGGCTCATGCAACTCCATGTTATCAGCGTTAGTGGTATCAATATATCTGTCCATAAAACATTACACTTCAGTTTTGTTTATATTTTTAGACCCCATGTGTCATCTAATAGTCATGTAAAAATTGTATGTACTGCAATATGCAACACAGAGATGGAACTAGTTGATAGCCTATTGTTGATACAGGTGACCTGGATAATTTGAAGTCTCAGACAGTATTTTATATTGCACATCTGTCAGTACAAAATACACATAGTTTATTATCTAATCTGTTGGAAATTTTGATAATGGGAACTTCTTCTCTGTCGCACTGAGCCTTCCCTGACACAACTAAGTTTTGAATGTCTTCATTGCTAGCTCTTGTACAACAATTACAAATAAAGTAATGGTTAATAAATGTCATAAGCATGTTACAGACATGAGCAGGATGTGTTTTATAAATAGTTATAAGCACATTAGTAGGAGGTGTTATAGATGGTAATAAGCTATGGTTATACAGAACCTACTGGCCTGTTGGACTCCATAACAATTGATTAACCATTTATTAAAACATCTATTCATCTTTTATTAACATTTTATAAACTATTTATAAATGCATCTTTCATGTAAAGTGTGACCTAATATATTCTAACAAAGTCAAAGTCACTTTAAAAATTTCAATTAAACACTTGTTTGGTGCATAGCTGTAACAGATTTGGAGTTGCCTGTATTAATCTATGAATTAGGGCTGTTAATCACAGTTAACACAAGCAGTTAACGCAAAACAAATTAACTAGATTAAAAAAATTAGTCACGATTAATCACAGTTTTAATTACACTGCTAGACAAAGACATTGCACTACAGTACTTGTATGAGGTGAACTGAAAAATACTATTTTTTTAATCTTTTTTACAGTGCAAATATTTGTAATCAGAATAATAAAAAGTGAGCACTTTACACTTTGTGTTCTTTGTTGTAATTGACATCAATATGTTTGAAAATGTAGAAAACATCCAACAATATTTAAATAAATTGTATTCTATTAACAACAGTGTGATTAAAACTGCGATTAATCACAACTTTTTTTAATCTCATGATTAATCGCGATAAATTTTTTAATAGTTTGACAGCCCTACTCTGAATACTATATACGCTATATGTTGTCTGGTTTCAGAGTAACAGCCGTGTTAGTCTGTATTCGCAAAAAGAAAAGGAGTACTTGTGGCACCTTAGACACTAACCAATTTATTTGAGCATGAGCTTTCATGAGCTACAGCTCACTTCATCGGATGCATGCCGTGGAAACTGCAGCAGACTTTATATATACACAGAGAATATGAAAAAATACCTCCTCCCACCCCACTGTCCAGCTGGTAATAGCTTATCTAAAGTGATCATCAGGTGGGCCATTTCCAGCACAAATCCAGGTTTTCTCACCCTCCACCCCCCACACAAATTCACTCTCCTGCTGGTGATAGCCCATCCAAAGTGACAACTCTTTACACAATGTGCATGATAATAAAGTTGGGCCATTTCCTGCACAAATCCAGGTTCTCTCACCCCCTCACCCCCCTCCCAAAAACCACACACACAAACTCACTATCCTGCTGGTAATAGCTCATCCAAAGTGACCATTCTCCCTACAATGTGCATAATTAAGGTGGGCCATTTCCAACACAAATCCAGGTTTTCTCACATCCCCCCCACCCCCATACACACACAAACTCACTCTCCTGCTGGTAATAGCTCATCCAAACCGACCACTCTCCAAGTTTAAATCCAAGTTAAACCAGAACATCTGGGGGGGGGGGTAGGAAAAAACAAGAGGAAATAGGTTACCTTGCATAATGACTTAGCCACTCCCAGTCTCTATTTAAGCCTAAATTAATAGTATCCAATTTGCAAATGAATTCCAATTCAGCAGTTTCTCGCTGGAGTCTGGATTTGAAGGTTTTTTGTTTTAAGATAGCGACCTTCATGTCTGTGATTGCGTGACCGGAGAGATTGAAGTGTTCTCCGACTGGTTTATGAATGTTATAATTCTTGACATCTGATTTGTGTCCATTTATTCTTTTACGTAGAGACTGTCCAGTTTGACCAATGTACATGGCAGAGGGGCATTGCTGGCACATGATGGCATATATCACATTGGTGGATGTGCAGGTATACGAGCCTCTGATAGTGTGGCTGATGTTATTAGGCCCTGTGATGGTGTCCCCTGAATAGATATGTGGGCACAATTGGCAACGGGCTTTGTTGCAAGGATAAGTTCCTGGGTTAGTGGTTCTGTTGTGTGGTATGTGGTTGTTGGTGAGTATTTGCTTCAGGTTGCGGGGCTGACTAGCCCCAACTTTATTATCATGCACATTGTGTAAAGAGTTGTCACTTTGGATGGGCTATCACCAGCAGGAGAGTGAATTTGTGTGGGGGGGTGGAGGGTGAGAAAACCTGGATTTGTGCTGGAAATGGCCCACCTGATGATCACTTTAGATAAGCTATTACCAGCTGGACAGTGGGGTGGGAGGAGGTATTTTTTCATATTCTCTGTGTATATATAAAGTCTGCTGCAGTTTCCACGGCATGCATCCGATGAAGTGAGCTGTTGCTCACGAAAGCTCATGCTCAAATAAATTGGTTAGTCTCTAAGGTGCCACAAGTACTCCTTTTCTTTATATGTTGTCTGAGTACTTTAAAGATTTTTATTGTATGCCTATATTAGGTTAATTTAATAGCCAGGTGGCCAGGAAACTTAGCCAGAAAGAAGGACAATAGCCCAGATAATAGCTCTTCAGTAAACATCCAGAAGTATTAACTATGATATACCACCTCCCTCCCCGTGGTGGGCTTGCCTGATTGTCTTTGCCAGAACTGAATCACGGCCCCCCACACCCGATGAAGGGAGGGGCAGATCAAAAGACTGAGAGGGATTAAAAGAGAGACACTCCTGAAGGGGCAGGGGACAGGGTTTTTGAACTAAGGTGAACTAGACCCCAGAGGCTGGGGTGTCTGAAAAGACAGAAGATAGACTAACAGGTCCCCCTACATGGAAGATGGAAAGATAACTACACATGTATGTGTTTTGTTGTTTTAAACCTTTCCCCTTGCTATTCTGTGTTTTGTTAAGATTAAACAATACTTAGTTTTAAGAAGGCTGTTTTGGGTTACTGTATTCACCACTGGTCACAAGCTTCCAGAGGGAAAAGGCACAAGGTACAGAATCTAGTAAGACCTATTGTGGAGAAAGCCTGATTATTACAGGGTTGTGTAGCTTAGCACCCTGCTCTAAGAGTGGGAGAATCATGGGATTTCTCCCCAGAGAGATGAAGGCTCATGGCCTATGACCTGGAAAGAGTGCAGTCAGTGAGATCAGAAGAGGGGACAGAGGCGCAACTAGCCTTGAACCACGACAGTAATATTTTACCTTTAATGCAGAAATTAATGGATAATTTCAATCCAATCATGTTCATATAAAGAATTACAAAATGCGTAGCTATTTTTCATGTTTCATAATCTATGTTAACAGCATTTACTGTTTGTTTATATTTTCTCTCCTAGTCTATCTCTTGGCTCTAATCAGGGATATTATATCCATGGCTCAAGAACAGGATTTTCCTTTTTATAATGCACATATTACTCCATATGTTTCTAAGTTTTTCTTAAGAAGTACTTTCAAAAAAATATATGGGCAGTGCATTTTGTAACTTAAGATGACTAATGCATACAGAAGTTGGTGTGAGCTTAAAATTTAAAATTTAAAGGGACATTTTCAAAAGTAGCTGCCTGAGTAGTGCATGCAAAATAAGTGTGTTTTAGGGGAAAATAGGAGATGCACGTACGAACCTGCGCAGAAGTCAATCATGACTAGTAGCTGACAAAAAAGGAAGCTAAAACACAAGTCTGATAAAAGCCCAATGATTAGACGTCATGTACCTGGATTTTCAGAAGTGTAGTCAAATAAATGCACATCTAATTGTTATGAGAGAACTGAACTTGACATAGCCTGTAGCCATCTTGTGCACTTAGCCACCATAAGATGGAAGTGAGGACACCACGTAGCAAGGAAGAATTTGGCCTTGCTTAGGCAGACAAAAACATCTGCACAAATGCAGCATTACTAACAAGGATAACTGACCTTGGTCTGGGTGCCTGTGTTTATAAGTTTCTTGCTGGAGTTGCTTTACTAAAGAAATTGAGCTCTTTGCTGTGGCTAGGGAAATTGTTAGCCTATTAGAAGTTACTTTCAATTATTCTTTGTTTTAAGTTACTTATAAAAAAATTAGTTAAAACATGTACTTTGGAAAAGTTTTGATTTTCTATGAGCAAGAAGACACGAACATCAATCTCACAAGCAGCTAGGACAGTGGTGGGCAAACTACGGCCTGCGGGACCGTCCTGCCTGGCCCCTGAACTCCTGGCCCAGGAGGCTAGCCCCCAGCCCCTCCCTGGCTGTCCCCTCTCCCCTGCAGCCTCACCTCGCTGCACTGCCAGCGCAATGCTCTGGGCGGCGGGGCTGCAGAGCCTGGCCTGACCCGGTGCTCTGTGCTGTGCGGCGCAGCTGCCTGTCCTGGTGCAGCTGCGCTGCCAGCCATCAGTGCTCCAGGCAGCGCAGTAACGGGTCAGGGAGCGGGGTGGGGGTGGGGTTGGATAGAGGGCAAGGGAGTTCAGGGGGTGGTCAGGGGCGTAGATAGGGGTTGGGGCGGTCAGAGGGTGGGGAACAGGGGGGTTGAATGGGGGCAAGGGTTCGGGGGGGGCAATCAGGAAGGAGAGGAGGGGTTGGATGGGGCGGCGGGGGGTGGGCAGTTAGGGGCGAGGGATCTGGCGGTGGTCAGGGGACCGAGCGCAGGGGAGTTGGATGGGGCAGGGGTCCCCAGGGGGCCATCAGGGAATGGGGGGATGGATGGGGCAGGAGTCCTGGGGGGGCCATCAGGGGGCGAGAAGCAGGGGGGGGGTCAGGAGGGGGCAGGGCCTGGGCCATGCCTGGCTGTTCGGGGAAGCACAGCCTCCCCTAACCGGCCCTCCATACAATTTCAGAAACCCAATGCAGCCCTCAGGCCAAAAAGTTTGCCCCCCCAGAACTAGGAGGAAGGCTGGCCACTGGAAACCTGCTGCTGTCACTCGGCACCACCTCAGACTTTGGGTAACTATATTCTGGGACACTCTAGACTAGTGCTAGTTTAGATGTGTGCTTTGTACTCAATAAAAACAAGGTTTTTTAGGTGGAAGCACTCTTGTGTGTACGAATCATTTATCAGAGGGAATGTGTCCCCCACTGATTTATTTCCTGACACCTCCTAAAAAAACAGTGATTAGTTACCATAGTTTTAGGTTCAGATAACCCCAGGTAACATAATTTGCCTGTAAATTTGTGGTGACAATACATGCAACTATGGTCAGTGTACATGCAAAAGAGGTGCTCAAGTGTGTGCCTGAGCTTCTGAAAACTGGACTCAAAATCTCCAGTCAACTAGTTAATTCTATTGCTTCATATATTTAACACAGAATATTATAAACAGTTTTTCCTGACATGACCATGATTACAAATGAATAACGGCCAAATCCTCCCTCCCACCACAAAGAAAGCTTTATTTTCTGCCCAGCACCTTATAACTGTCAGCATTACAGAAAAAAGAGCCAAAGCTATCAACACCATGGCAGTTCTTTAGAAATATTTTAAAATGTGACAGTTTCACCATAGAAGAAATCACTGGAGACAAGGACAATGCCAAGAAAATATTTATTACACAAAATATGTGTCCCAATCAGATTCCGGACATCAGTCTGAATTGCTTAAGCTGTGCTGTCTCAGGAAATTGCATCATCTATGAACCAAGACTGAAAAGAAAAGGAGTACTTGTGGCACCTTAGAGACTAAGCAATTTATTTGAGCATAAGTTTTCGTGAGCTACAGCTCACTTCATCGGATACATACTGTGGAAACTGCTGAAGACATTATTTTCACAGAGACCATGAAACAATACCTCCTCCCACCCCACTCTCCTGCTGGTAATAGCTTATCTAAAGTGATCACTCTCCTTACAATAAGAAAAGGAGTACTTGTGGCACCTTAGAGACTAACCAATTTATTAGAGCATAAGCTTTCGTGAGCTACAGCTCACTTCATCAGATGCATATCGTGGAAACTGCTATGCTATGCTATGCATCTGATGAAGTGAGCTGTAGCTCACGAAAGCTTATGCTCTAATAAATTGGTTAGTCTCTAAGGTGCCACAAGTACTCCTTTTCTTTTTGCGAATACAGACTAACACGGCTGTTACTCTGAAACCTCTCCTTACAATGTGTATGATAATCAAGTTGGGCCATTTCCAGCACAAATCCAGGTTCTCTCACCCTCCGCGCCCCCCCCCCCCACAAACTCACTCTCCTGCTGGTAATAGCCCATCCAAAGTGACCACTCTCTTTACAATGATAATCAAGGTGGGCCATTTCCAGCACAAATCCAGGTTTTCTCACTCCCCCCCCCCTTTTTTTTTTCCAAAAACCACACACACAAACTCACTCTCCTGCTGGTAATAGCTTATCCAAAGTGACCACTCTCCTTACAATGTGTATGAAAATCAAGGTGGGCCATTTCCAGCACAAATCCAGGTTTTTTCACCCCCCGCCCCCCCCACAAACTCACTCTCCTGCTGGTTAGCCCGTCCAAAGTGACCACTCTCTTTACAATGTGCATGATAATCAAGGTGGGCCATTTCCAGCACAAATCCAGGTTAATTGTGGAAAAGCAGCATCACTTGCCCCATAACCTCAGCCGTGCAGAACACAATGCCATCCACAGCCTCAGAAACAACTCTGACATCATAATCAAAAAGGCTGACAAAGGAGGTGCTGTCGTCATCAAGAATAGGTCGGAATATGAACAAGAGGCTGCTCGGCAGCTCTCCAACACCACTTTCTACAAGCCATTACCCTATGATCCCACTGAGAGTTACCAAAAGCAACTACAGCATTTGCTCAAGAAACTTCCTGAAAAAGCAGAAGATCAAATCCGCACAGACACACCCCTGGAACCCCGACCTATGATATTCTATCTACTACCTAAGATCCATAAACCTGGAAATCCTGGGTGCCCCATCATCTCAGGCATTGGCACCCTGACAGCAGGATTGTCTGGCTATGTAGACTCCCTCCTCAGGCCCTATGCTACCAGCACTCCCAGCTACCTTCGAGACACCACTGACTTCCTGAGGAAACTACAATCCATCGGTGATCTTCCTGATAACACCATCCTGGCCACTATGGATGTAGAAGCCCTCTACACCAACATTCCACACAAAGATGGACTACAAGCCATCAAGAACACTATCCCCGATAATGTCACGGCTAACCTGGTGGCTGAACTTTGTGACTTTGTCCTTACCCATAACTATTTTACATTTGGGGACAATGTATACCTTCAGATCAGCGGCACTGCTATGGGTACCCGCATGGCCCCACAGTATGCCAACATTTTTATGGCTGATTTAGAACAACGCTTCCTCAGCTCTCGTTCCCTAACGCCCCTACTCTACTTGCGCTATATTGATGACATCTTCATCATCTGGACCCATGAAAAAGAAGCCCTTGAGGAATTCCACCATGATTTCAACAATTTCCATCCCACCATCAACCTCAGCCTGGTCCAGTCCACACAAGAGATCCACTTCCTGGACACTACAGTCCTAATAAACAATGGTCACATAAACACCACCCTATACCGGAAACCTACTGACCGCTATTCCTACCTACATGCCTCCAGCTTTCACCCTGACCACACCACACGATCCATCGTCTACAGTCAAGCTCTGCGATACAACCGCATTTGCTCCAACCCCTCAGACAGAGACAAACACCTATAAGATCTCTATCAAGCATTCCTACAACTACAATACCCACCTGTGGAAGTGAAGAAACAGATTGATAGAGCCAGAAGAGTTCCCAGAAGTCACCTACTACAGGACAGGCCTAACAAAGAAAATAACAGAACGCCACTAGCTGTCATCTTCAGCCCCCCCCAACTAAAACCCCTCCAACGCATTATTAAGGATCTACAACCTATCCTGAAGGATGACCCAACACTCTTACAAATCTTGGGAGACAGGCCAGTCCTTGCCTACAGACAGCCCCCCAACCTGAAGCAAATACTCACCAACAACCACATACCACACAACAGAACCACTAACCCAGGAACCTATCCTTGCAACAAAGCCCGTTGCCAACTGTGCCCACATATCTATTCAGGGGACACCATCACAGAGCCTAATAGCATCAGCCACACTATCAGAGGCTCGTTCACCTGCATATCTACCAATGTGATATATGCCATCATGTGCCAGCAATGCCCCTCTGCCATGTACATTGGTCAAACTGGACAGTCTCTACGTAAAAGAATAAATGGACACAAATCAGATGTCAAGAATTATAACATTCATAAACCAGTCGGAGAACACTTCAATCTCTCTGGTCACGCAATTACAGACATGAAGGTCGCTATCTTAAAACAAAAAACCTTCAAATCCAGACTCCAGCGAGAAACTGCTGAATTGGAATTCATTTGCAAATTGGATACTATTAATTTAGGCTTAAATAGAGACTGGGAGTGGCTAAGTCATTATGCAAGGTAGCCTATTTCCCCTTGTTTTTTCCTACCCCCCCACCCCCCAGACGTTCTGGTTAAACTTGGATTTGTGCTGGAAATGGCCCACCTTGATTATCATGCACATTGTAGGGAGAGTGGTCACTTTGGATGAACTATTACCAGCAGGAGAGTGAGTTTGTGTGTGTGGTTTTTGGGAAAAAAAAAAGGGAGGGGGTGCGAAAACCTGGATTTGTGCTGGAAATGGCCCACCTTGATTATCATACACATTGTAAAGAGAGTGGTCACTTTGGATGGGCTATTACCAGCAGGAGAGTGAGTTTGTGTGTTGGGGGGTGGAGGGTGAGAAAACCTGGATTTGTGCTGAAAATGTCCCAACTTGATTATCATACACATTGTAAGGAAAGTGATCACTTTAGATAAGCTATTACCAGCAGGAGAGTGGGGTGGGAGGAGGTATTGTTTCATGGTCTCTGTGTATATAATGTCTTCTGCAGTTTCCACAGTATGCATCCGATGAAGTGAGCTGTAGCTCACGAAAGCTTATACTCAAATAAATTGGTTAGTCTCTAAGGTGCCACAAGTACTCCTTTTCTTTTTGCGAATACAGACTAACACGGCTGTTACTCTGAAGACTGAAAAGATTTCTATTCTACATTTAGACTGCTATCCTCACTTACATGTTTGACATCATCTGTAAATTGGAATTTAGGTTAAATACACATGACAAGGTTATTTCTTCTTAATTCATAGAGCTCAAGAAAGAGGAAAGGGCACTAGTCACAACAAATGATTTTTCCAGGAATTAAGGATATTTAGGTTCTTGCAGAGATAAGTTCTAAAGCAAATGGCTTCAGAAAAGCTCACAATGGATAAACTTTCCTGTTAAAGTTGAAGAAACTCAGGTTACCAACCTGCTTATTACAGAAACTTTCAGTTTTTTTTATTTCAGAACTTAGGCTGTTCAGATCTGCTAAAATAATAATTTCTCCTACTGCTTGTGGCAGACTAATAAAACTATGGTAAGAGTCAAGCTATGTCTGTGATAACTTCACTGCTGGTTTCCAACCACTCACTCATGATTTGATGTGTAGAAACATTAGCTTTCGCGTTTCCTCTTTTAAATACACAACCCAATCTCTGGTCTATTTTTTCAGATCAGGGTTCATACCCAAAAGTAAATGAATATACGAGAAAGTTTTTAAAAGCAACTACAGCTTCACTACAGGCACTTGTACAAATAGTTAAAATCATCATAAAAACATTTTCAGTATAAATTGCCACTGCCATCTAAACAGCTATACAACAGTACAACAACCTAATAATTATTAAGTACTTTACCATAAATAAACAAATGCCCAATAGTACAAAAGCTTTGCAAAGTACTTGAAGGCCAAAAAAATCCAGGATCTGTAGGACCAAGGAGAGAAACAAATTCCAGAATTGAGGACTTGTCATGGAGAAAGCTCTGCCAGCATCTTTCTCACCTAGAGAAGGTCCCTAGCTTGAGCACATTTGATGACTGACTGCAACTACAGAGATAAAGTTTGGGGAGAGGGGTAATCAGGGTCCAAACCATTTAGAGCTCAATAGGTCAAAACATCTTAGATTCCAGACAGAAACTAACTGGCAGTCCGTGCAGATCTTGGAGTACTGGTGTAATGTGCTCTCTGCATGAACCTTTCCTTAGTGGTAACTGTACTCTCCTCTACCCAGTGAAGTTTCGAACATGTCTCAAGGAGAGCCTTATATAGAACACATTGTAATAGTCTAATCCTGAAGTGACAAAGGCCTGAATAATGGTCACTAGATCCGCATATAAAATAAATAGTTGCTTGCACCCTATTTGCAAAGGAAAGAAGATAAAACTTAATCTTATCAACAGCGGGTACTTGAACTTCTAGAGGACCAAGAACGCCACAAAATCCCAAGGTTATGAGCTTGAGTAACTAATGCCCAGAGCTGATCTAAACTCTGCCAGGTAGCTTCCCACACCTTAAAAACATTTCCCCAGTCTTCCTCATAGGAAGCCTCAGCCAGTTAGCCTTCACTCAAGTCCAGTTACATTCAGACACAAGGTAAGGCACTTTTGCTGCACCTGCCAGAGCTGATGAGGTGGAAACAAAGTTGGGTTCCTCAGCAGCCCATGCCTACTTACGAAACCTCCCAACAGACTCATATACACACTGAATAGGAGGAATGGGAACATGGAATTTTGCAGCTCTCTGCCATGGTCAATCACCCAAAACCAAATCTGTGAACCCCCAGAAAGAACTGAACAAAACCACTCCAAAGTGACTCTGTCTATCCCTACTAGAGACTGCAGACGCATCACCAATCCGAAAGCAGTAAAAGTTGGTCCATGACAACATTATAGCCTCCATCCTACATATTTCCGTTTCAGCATCATATTTCCTCCAAATCACCACCACAGGAATCGAGGGAGCCTGACCCCCACCAAATCTTAAGCTCCAGGCAGCACTGTTTCACTCTCCTAGCTACCCTAAGACAGCCACTGAAAAGACATAGCTGTTGCAGCTGGGTTCTAGAACAGTGATTTCTTATGCAGGCTTTAAGCCACATTAATATACCAATCCTCCCCAAACAAAACACAATTCCAACGCCCCCCCCCCCTTTCTCCCCCATCTTACTCAACAGCTTCTAATTTTTGCTAGTTTCTCTCCCGCACACCAGATTCACTATTCCCTGCAACAATATCCCTTACTTCACAATCAATCCCAGCTCCATAAGATTCTCAATAGGAGCTACTGGAGACTCAACAATTTTTAAACGCAGGACTGGTGTAATGTGCACTATAAGGTGGGTAGAAAGCTGGCTAGATTGTCGGGCTCAACGGGTAGTGACCAATGGTTCCATGTCTAGTTGGCAGCCGGTGTCAAGTGGAGTGCCCCAGGGGTCGGTCCTGGGGCCGGTTTTGTTCAATATCTTCATTAATGATCTGGAGGATGGTGTAGATTGCACTCTCAGCAAATTTGCGGATGATACTAAACTGGGAGGAGTGGTAGATACGCTGGAGGGGAGGGATAGGATACAGAAGGACCTAGACAAATTGGAGGATTGGGCCAAAAGAAATCTGATGAGGTTCAATAAGGATAAGTGCAGGGTCCTGCACTTAGGACGGAAGAATCCAATGCACCGCTACAGACTAGGGGCCGAATGGCTAGGCAGCAGTTCTGCGGAAAAGGACCTAGGGGTGACAGTGGATGAGAAGCTGGATATGAGTCAGCAGTGTGCCCTTGTTGCCAAGAAGGCCAATGGCATTTTGGGATGTATAAGTAGGGGCATAGTGAGCAGATCGAGGGACGTGATCGTTCCCCTCTATTCGACATTGGTGAGGCCTCATCTGGAGTACTGTGTCCAGTTTTGGGCCCCACACTACAAGAAGGATGTGGATAAATTGGAGAGAGTCCAGCGAAGGGCAACAAAAATGATTAGGGGTCTAGAACACATGACTTATGAGGAGAGGCTGAGGGAGCTGGGATTGTTTAGCCTGCAGAAGAGAAGAATGAGGGGGGATTTGATAGCTGCTTTCAACTACCTAAAAGGGGGTTCCAAAGAGGATGGCTCTAGACTGTTCTCAATGGTAGCAGATGACAGAACGAGGAGTAATGGTCTCAAGTTGCAGTGGGGGAGGTTTAGATTGGATATTAGGAAAGCTTTTTCACTATGAGGGTGGTGAAACACTGGAATGCGTTACCTAGGGAGGTGGTAGAATCTCCTTCCTTAGAGGTTTTTAAGGTCAGGCTTGACAAAGCCCTGGCTGGGATGATTTAACTGGGAATTGTCCTGCTTCGAGCAGGGGGTTGGACTAGATGACCTTCTGGGATCCCTTCCAACCCTGATATTCTATGATTCTATGACATTTTATTTGGGTGTCCAAGTATGGACATAAAGGCTCAATTGTAGGTATCAGTTTTTGAAAATCGTGGCCAATGTGCCCTATTTTCAAATATGGAAGCTTCAATTTAGTTCTTAATTCCATATTTAGGAACTTAAATACCCACTTTAGGCACCTAAATTAAGTGCTGATTAAGGTGCCTAGGTACTTAAACTTAGGCATTTATGTTTGGAAGTTGGATCTTATAGTAAAAACAGGTAAGTGCTAAGGGATCAAGGAGGCAGAATTTCTAAGTTTTTTATAAAACTATCCAAACAGAGATAGACTAGACTTCTCCTCTTGATTCAGAATGCACCTTTTCCATCAAGAATGCTGCTGTCTGAACTGATAGGAGCATCAAAACCCCCAAATAGAATTTTTGAGAATTACTATAAATTTCTATTATTGATTTAGTGACAGATGAAAAAGATTAGGTGATACAGGTCCTGGACAAGCTAATATCACTGTAGGTAGCCTTACAAGATCTAAGGTCAATATGAATTGTTCTGTAACACAGGAATATTACAAAGACAATCCTTTTTATTTCATCAAACTGTCAGTTCTTTGGCCTAATACAATAGATATACATACTGCTGAGTCCCAGAAAGAGTATAGAAGTTTCTGTGGTTACAATTTCAGTTCAGTATTAGATCCAAAACTGTGAAGACTTTTATTTGGAAGATAAATACTTTTATTTGGAAGATAAATGTTACTGTATGATTTTAGCTGTACTGTTGCTGCCTTAATACTTTATTGTGCAATATCACAGACAGCAAATTACTTAATTAGTTTTTAGTAGATTCTCTCTTATTTTCATATATCTTACCTGTCTTACCTTTCCTGCATGTCAAAGAGACAAATCCTGCAAACTCATCCTCATGAGAGTAGTTATTACTCACCTTGGTAATATTACAGTCAATGCACGTATACCTGTGAGTAAGGGCTACTCAGATGAGCAAGTGTTTGCAGGACTAGACTCTTAGGCAGAAAGAGCAAAAGAGTCTGACTAGCTTTATAGTGAATTATGGAACTGCACCAACAGTTTTGATCAGGATAATGAAACTTGTTTCTGTAAATATATTGTCAGTTGTACACTTCCAACTGCCCAGTTATCAAGTTTACTGCCAAACAGCAACACTTGAATAGATTCTACCCATTCTCCCCCAAACTCCAGAGGCTCAGTCTCAGCTGGCATAAAACCATTATTTTACTTTGAGGGGGTCTATGGGAATCATTTTAACTTACAGCAGGAAAATAGCAGAATCCCCATTCATCATTTTCAGAAACAGGAGGGTTCCAATGAATGATTTTCATCACTGGTCTACAGCTGATCATATCACGGTTTCTACCCTTCTCATTTACATGCATTAACTGTGATATAAGTTTCCTGTCTTCATCAGATGTTTTTATGTTGGATGGTGTTGAGACAGGGCAGGTTTAAATCTAACCATGAAAAATTCAAGCAGCCAAAATAGTCCAAGGAAAGCCAGGACACAAAAATTACTGGTTATTTTTTAAGACAGGAGTTCCCTTTATAACCATTTTTAAAACGGTCGGACAAAGGCTGCAACTCTGTTCAGACAGCCCAATATTTTCTCTTATGTCTGTCATCTATAATCTCAGATACAAGAATGATATAAGGAAAAAAGAAACTGCAGGTCACTGAATGATCATTCTGTGATCTACCAATTTTATCATGAAAATGTTCTGGTGATAATGCTTCCCCCACCCTCAGATCCTCCTTAACGTATGTTACAAATCTTCAGGGTGCCCCAACAACAGAAATATGCATACTGCTACAGTAGTAAATCCGTCGAACACAAGGTATAAGGTATTTGACAAAGGAGCAACTCTAGGGCCCCCAGTCAGGACTTGAACCTATGACCGTCTGGCCCAGAAGTGTGAAAGCTCTCTCCTGAGCCAATGATATCACTTTTAAGTGTCGTAGACTGAAAACGTCAAATGATTCATTCATTCAGTTCACTCAGCTCTAAGTTTTCCTTGGTAAACGTTCCTGAAGTGGTGAACTGCTCCCAAGGTTTGGGTTTCTATCTATAATTGTTCTTACATGATAAAAACAAGGCTCTTATTTTCACATTCTTTGCTCCACAAGGAAAAATATAATAGTGCCAAAAAACAGTTCCATTTGGGATCAAAACATGGCTCATGGTTTCAAATGAATACAAATATCCTACCCGTTCCTTCAGTGCTTATTAAAATTCACATAAGTGAACTGTATTCACCTAACACGTTCAATTGGAAAGAATTAGTTTTCAATGGAATGAAAAGAGTCATCCCTGATGACTGATAAATTAACTCATGGCTTCTTGTGTAGAGACATCAACAGTAATAGATAAGAGGGGGGAGGGACAGCTCAGTGGTTTGAGCATTGACCTGCTAAACCCAGGGTTGTGAGCTCAATCCTTGAGGGGGGCCATTTAGGGATTGGGGGCAAAAATTGGGGATTGGTCCTGCTTTGAGCAGGGCATTGGACTAGATGACCTCCTGAGGTCCCTTCTATGATATTCTAAGAGGACTTGGAAGAAAGGCATATAGAAGTATTTGTCTAGTACAAAATAAAGATACCTGGGCTCTGAAGTGCTCTTGAGCAGTACCTCAGCCAACTCCTGTTCTGACTTGTAGAAAACTAGTTCCAGTCTGCCTGGCTGACCCATAAATATATGATTCACCCCTGATGGTTTAAATGACTATTTGAGTTGGTCTGCTTCTTTCTGAACGAGATGGTCTGCCAGAAAGTCTCTCACTCCTGCCAGCGGAGAGGCAGTCCAAACAGAACTCTTCTCTGTCTGTTCAAGTAGTATGTGGCAACTATACTGTGTGTGAGAACCTGCACTGGCTATTTCTTGATAAGAGGAAGAAAGCTTTTGAGAGCCAGGCTGATGGAGCTTAGCAAAGAAGGTCTTTAAAAACATGAAATGAAGTCTAAATCTTCATTTGCAGCTTTTAGAGATCATTGTGGAAGTTCATTAAAGGATAATCCCTCATTTGACATTTTTTCACACACAGTAGTCACACTACTTTTTCTTTTCTATTACAAAAACCCAAAACAACATAGAAGGAAAGGAAGTTTCCTAGACAACAATATTTGGCAGAGAGAGAGGAAGTGGGAACTTTTGTGGGGGCAACCTTTTTTTATAAAGTTAAGGCTTCAGTGACATACACAGGTCCCTACCAACCATCACGACTACTCCAAAAAATTTGGCAGCAATGTGATTCCTAGAAGGTAACTGTGGAGGCAATGTCAGCAAGGAGAAACACACATTATATACAAAGCCAGTATGTTATATCTTGCTTCCCAGGTTTCACTGTATATCAGAAATCTTTTGCCACAATAACTGGTCAATCAGATCGTTATTTTTGGTGAAATCATAGTAGTTTGCCTGATAGTTTACATTTAATTATATACTTTACTGCACCATGCTGATGGCCCATCTGTTCCTATTGACATAATGGGCCTAATTTCTGCCTTCCGTTATGAAGATTCAACCTCCAGGAAAGTCCATAGGAGCTGCCCCCCATGTAACTGAGTAAACCATTGAGCCCAACCATTTAAAAAGAATTTAGTATTTTAAAATATTTTAAAAATGCATTTAAAAGAGAGGCACAGCCTTTCTTTGTGGGTCACCTGCAGGCAGATACTGAATCTTAATGTTATATGCTTTTATTTAGCACGCACACTGTACATTGTGTTCTATTAGTTGCTGGTAATAACTAGATTGCTGCTTGATTATTTATAAAAAGCAGATAGTATCTACATATTAAAGGGGAAACCAACAACAATTATTCCATGTAAGCCAAAGAGCATTCAAAGGTTCTCACTGGAATCAACAAAACATGCTTCCAAATGGCATGAAGAATTATTCATTCCTATTTTCTATTTTAAACATAAATTGAATTCGAAAATTTGACCTATAAAAAGATAATTAAACATTACTTCTCCCTTCATTATCTATCTTTAATGATCATTTTATTTTATAAATGTGTGTGGAAAACCAGCAAAACAAGCAGAGTGTGTGTGTATATATATACACATACATACATACATACACACACACACACCCCCCCACAGCTTGTTTTGCTGGTTCTCTTCTTCCATGGATCAGCCCTGTAAGAGGGCGGCTTGCCCATGGGCTGGAGAACCTGGGGCTAAGCTAACGATGATTACAAGATGAGCCCCACCTGAGAGGAATCAGGTGGTTCAAATATTAAAGGCAGCAGGAAGCTACAGGGGAGAGTATTTCCTACTGCGAGGGAACTACAGAGTAAAGCTGTAGGGAAAGAGAGTCTCCTGCAGTGATCCCTGAGGAAGTGACAGTTCTTTAGGGAAGAGAAGGGCTGGGTGGATGATTTCTTTTGTGTTTGTTTTTGGGAACTTTGTTAATTTAATAAAAAACCCAGACCCCAAAGAAGGGCTGTGATTGAGCAAGACTGTGTGAAGTTTTGTTTAAGGAGCCCTGAAGAAAGGGAAAACAAGGATAAGGCACTATAGCGGCACCCCGGCCACGAGGGGGGCATTCAAGTGACAGGGGTGGTAATACAATCCCCAATTAAAGGGCTACACTCAGGGGCTCCAACCCTCCCCAGACAGGACTGGTGCAAAGGGGAACCTTGGATTTATTCTGCCACTTAATTTAGAGCTGCCATTTCTACACTTTTTATTCTGATTCTCTCTTGGCTGATGGTTTAGCTATCCTTTTAGCGTATTTCTGTAGCCCCCAGAAATACTGTCCAACTGCACAAAGGCCCAGATCCTCAAGCACCTTCACATGTGCATAATTTTTATGGGACTACATACATGCTGAAATGTAATCACATGAAGAGGGTTTGCTGCATTAGGGCCTCACTTGGCTAACCCTCCTCTGTGTCACTTCAGAAATGAGCTCAACCACTTTCCTGATGAAAGATCCAATCCCTGGTTGCTCCTGAACCAGGATTCTTTGTATGGATTTGCAATCAAACTCTGCAGACCAGGCTTCTAGTTACTTTTCTGCTAGATTGGAAGTTGATACTTTTCAGTTATTTATCACAGAATTGCAGAAATTAGAGACTTAAAGGCCTATTAGATCATTTCATCTGGCCCTCAGACAGTGCTGGACTCTTCTCTACAGTATGCTTACCAGTCTTATTTTAACTATACTAAACACACAGTTCTGTTAAGCATTAATTTGATACATAGTAAGTTTAGTAATCGATCACTGGCTGAATGTCATGCTTTTAAGGGCAAGTGTAAAAGCACCTCTTACCCTGAGTCACCATCTCTTCCAATGCCCAGAATTGTCCGCAGGAGCCTTTCTGTGACATTGCTTGGCTTACAAGGCATGGAGAAGGTTGCAATTTCCTTTCTGAAACAATCCCCCTACTCCTTTTTTACTATTGTCTGGGAAGCCAATGTACTTCATGCTCTATTCGGGGGCAGCAGCCAACAATTACCCCAGCCAGTCAATTCAAAAATCATATTTTATTTTTAGCCTTACAGAAATAGGTCCTGATCTTCCAAAGCATATAAACACATGGGTAACTACTAGAACAAGCGGAGTTATGCTTGTGCTTAAAAGCTTTGCTGGTTCAAGGCCATTGTGAGTAAATTATAAAAAATAAAACATAAGTAGAAACAAACACACCTAGGCTAATACTTTAGAACACTAAGATCTTGTCTACACACAAAAACTGAATCACTTTAACTATAACGGTATGGTTAAAATGATACAACTCCCACACAGTGGAAGAAGTTACTGTATATATCAGTAAAAAAGTGCTTATACAGGGATTGCTTATACAGGAAGGGGAATAAACTAAACCAGTAAAAGGCACCTTTATACTGGTATAAAACTGTGTCCACATTAGAGATTGGACTGATATAACTATGCTGGTAAAAAATTACCACCTCTCCCACCAGCCGACACAGTTATACTAGTACAAAAACTGTGTGTGCACCAGGCCTAAATTACAAAATACTGAAATATTACTTATATATGGCATGGCATAAAATCATAGCATCATAGACATGTAGGGCTGGAAGGGACCTCTTGTGCATCCCCCACATGCTGAGGCAGAACCAAGTATATCTAAACCATCCCTGACAGGTGTTTGTCTAACCTATTCTTAAAAGCCTCCAGTGATGGGAATTCCACAACTTCCTTGGGTAACAGTTAGAAAGTTTTTCCTAATATCTAACCTAAATCGCCCTTGCTGCAAACTAAGCAAACTACTTCTTGTCTTACCTTCTGTAAACATGGAGAACAAGTGATTACTGTCCTCTTTACATATTTGAAGACTGTGTTCTCCCTCAGCCTTCTCTTCTCTGGATTAAACATGTCCAGTTCACCTTTCCTAATAGGTCAAATTTTCTAACCATCTTACTATTTTTGTTGCTCTCCACTGGACTCTCTCAAATTTATTTACATCTTTCTTAAAATGTGGTGCCCAAAACTGAATTCAATACTCCAGCTGAGGACTCACCAGTGTCGAGTAGAGAGGAACAAATACTTCCCATGTCTTACATACAATACTCCTATTACCATATCCCAGAATGATTTTTGCCTTTTTCCACCAGCATCAAACTGTTGACTCATATTCAATTTGTGATCCACTATTCCCCCCAGATCCTTTTCAGCAGTACTACTGCCTAGCCAGTTATTCCCCATTTTGTATTTGTGAATTTGACTTCCCCTTCCTAAATGCAGCACTTTGCACTTGTCTTTATTGAATTTCATTTTATTGACTTTAGACCAATTCTCCAATTTATCTAAAACATTTTGAATTCCTATACTGTCTTCCAAAGTGCTTGCAACCCCTCCCTGCTCAGAGTCAGATGCAAATTTTATAAGCACACTTTCCACTCTATTATCCAAGTCATGAATAAAAATATTGTAAAGTACCAGACCCAGGACAGACACCTATGGGCGCAGACTCAATATGTCCTGCCAGTTTGACAGAAAACCATTGATAACTACACTTTGAGTACAGTCTTTCAACCAGTTGTAAAACCACGTTAGAGTAATTTTATTTAGACCATATTTCCCTTGTTTGCTTATGAGAATGTCATATGGGAAAGTGTCCACAACCATACTTAAGTCCAGCCTTACTTAACTCATATCTATTATGTCCCCCTTATCCACTAAGCCAGTTGCTGTGTCGAAGAAAGAAATTAGGTTGGTTTGGTGTGATTTGTTATTGACAAATCCATATCGGCTATTACTTATCACCTCATTTTCATCGAATAAAATAGCATCTCTTCTCTCACAGCTTAAAACTCTGCTGCTCTAACAGATCTGTGTTCAGGCCACAAGTCCCAGAAAGAGGTCTGTTTATAACCAGAGAGACTTCTCCCCATACCCGTTTAGCTTCCAGTCATATTGATAAAAAGAATTTTGTGTCCTTACACAAAACAATATTTTTTTGAAATAATAAGACAAACACATTCATTTTCCACTATCTATGTCAGCTAGCTAACGCTCCAAAAATGTCAGTAGTATTAGGCAATATTCCCTGGGAGGATGCATTTCCCTAATCAATAGCAATACCCCATTTTTTTCTCCCCTAGCAGGCTTCCTTATCTATCTTAAATGACCAAGACTCATTCTTCTGTAGGTCTAATTATTCTACACAATACCTTTAGTAACACTTCATTATTATGTCAGTATGTCCCTTTGAAGGCAGTCTAGTATAAGATATAATTGCTCCATCTGTATATATGCAAAAATAAGTTATTAAAATCCATAATATTTATGTAGAAGGAAAAATTCATATATGTGTGTGGGGAGAGAGAGAGAGAGAGAGAGAGAGAGAGAGAGAACAGGCTACATCATCTGCCATAGAGGGACAGAAATTTTAAAACTATAAAATAAAAGTAACTCTGTGGAATGACAAACTCTTCTTTCACAAAAATCATTCACTGAAAAGCAAAGCAGTCCAGCAGGGCTATAGAGGAAACTTGCCAAGTTAACAGATGAAAAACAATTTCTTACTCTGGTACTTTTTCAATAGGCAGCATTGTATGAACATAACTTCCCCTCTAGTCTATTAAACCTTAATATTACCCCAGACCACAATAAGAAGCAGCATATTTCTTTCTAAATATTTACTATATGTTAGCATATAACAAGAAAATAAACCTACTCTGAATTTTGCTCTATAATATTAATGGGCAAAATGTATCAGGCCTACATTTTCTGAAATGGCTCTAATTTTCAGAATGCCAATAAAAAAAATGTAAAGCCTGAGTTTTAGAGGTGCTAATCACCCACAATTACAATTGAAATGAATAAGAAAGGTTGATGCTCAATGTGACTTGCACTCCATATGCTCTATGAAAAATATGCTTGGAATGTGAATATAATGTAACTGGAATATGCTTTATGCAAAAGGTTTCTTATAAGGTATCAATACAAAGCTTATAATCTACTGAGTGTGTTCATCCTATTTGTATCTACGTATCATTCTTGTATCTAAAACTAGAAATATGAAGTTAACTCTGAGGTCCTGTTGTAATTATGCATAGTGTGGGCCGTTAATGGTGGTTTAGAATCTTGATGGCTCCCATTATCTAGAACAATTGGTTGTAAATGGCTCTGTTTACTTGTAAGCCTTCCTGTGTTCCTGTGAGTCAGGATGGAAAGAAGGAAAGAATCAACGCTTGGGGCCTCACGGGACATAAGACCATGTCACCTCGTACTGGAATCCATCTTAAACCTGGTCCTTTTCCATTTAGAAGGAGGGGTGGGGACCCAGAGAGACAAAGGATTCCCACCTTGTGCCAAAGCTATAAAAGAGGGTGGAACAGAACAAAGGGGACTGCAGTCATGAGAAAACCCCTAGTTACCAGCTGAGCTTGTACTAACAAGAACTATACCAGGGAAAGGATTGGCCCAGACTAGAAAGGAGTCTAATCTGTGAAAAAAGTTTATTGGAACATCTCTGAGGGTGAGATTTACCTGGATTCAGTTTCTTAATGTATTAGGCTTAGACTTGCGTGTTTTGTTTTATTTTGCTTGGTAACTTACTTTGTTCTGTCTGTTATTACTTGAAACCACTTAAATCCTACTTTTTATACTTAATAAAATCACTTTTGTTTATTAATTAACCCAGAGTAAGTGATTAATACCTGGGGGAGCAAACACCTGTGCATATCTCTCTATCAGCGTTATACAGGGCGGACAATTTCTGAATTTACCCTGTATAAGCTTTATACAGAGTAAAACGGATTTATTTGGGGTTTGGATCCCACAGGGAGCTGGGTGTCTGGGTGCTGGAGAGAAGTGACCTGCTGAGCAGTTTTTGGTTAAAGTCTGCAGCTTTGGGGCTGTGGACCAGACCTGGGTCTGTGTTGCAGCCGGCTAGCGTGTCTGGCTCAACAATGCAGGGTTCTGGAGTCCCAAGCTGGCGGGGAGGCTCAGAGGTAATCTCAGCACATCAGGTGACAGTCCCAAGGGGTTCTCTGTGACTGAACCCATCACACTCAACACTTCTGAAAGTCAAGCCCCAGTGTTTTTAAAACTGAGGCAGCAAAAATTAGAGGTCATTTTTGAAAATCTGGACTTTAGTTATTTCCATTTAGCAGCATTGGTTTATGGACAGCCAGTTTCTTTTTTATGCTATTAATTCAGGTATTGAGAATACAGGGAAAGAGATTAAAATGACTACTGGCTCTAAAAATCATCTTAGGAACTGAAATGTACATTTCCTTACCTGAGTCCTTCATGGGACAGAGAGCACACTGCATGCCCCAGGCCTCACCATATAAGCAGCAGCACTCAGTGTATGTAGTCTGCTTTCCAACCAGAGGCCGGCTACAAACAAAATCCTCACTCAGATGTTGCCAGCAAAGATCCTGGTAGACTTCAGTTTCTTCAGTTTGTTCTGAAGGAGAAGTCAGTATTACATCAGTACCACAATGCTCTTACTATTTCAAAGACATTAGTAAAATACAGTGTTATCTAAATGAAGGTTACAAGAATAATCTAACATTATTGCTTTACATGAAACCAAAGCTGGATGGGTTTACTAATGAATTCAAATGTTTAACTTAGAAATTATGACTACGTGATTATGACTAGTGATTTGGAGTGGCTCAAATGTTGACTGTCGAACTTGAGAAATCTGAAAGGGTCCTGGTATTCAGAAATTGTTGAGCACCTACTCTCAGAAAACCAGGCTTCTTTAAAGATTCTCAGGCTAGGCACCCAAGAGTGGGACACACTGAGTTTCTAGTCACTTCTGAAATTCTTTGCCAAGGAGTGCGATTTTTCCAAAGTGCTCAGCATTGACTTAATTCTACTCCCATTGGAATCAATGGAACTTCCACTAACTTCTGTGGGAGCTGAGTTAGGTCAACGCTAAGTGCTTTGGAAATCCCATCCAAGGAGTGAACCCTAAAATACATTAACTTGGATTTCCTTACACTGGGTAAAGATTGTATCAGTAAGACAGTTTAAGAAGTTTGTCCGCTAGAGATGGGTGGAATATTTTTGACACAATATTTTTGTCAAAATATGCTGTTTTGTCAATGCTGAAATGTTTTGTAGGGACACATTGGTTTCAATTAGGTTTTTGACAGGAAGGTTTCTGAGTTCCAGGGCTCTCTGACCACTGTTGACCACACCTACCCAGAAATAAACCCAAATAGAAAAGCTGCCTTTTTGGCTCAGAAAACTGACATTTTCCTTTTGTGAAAATATTTGAATGGTTCTGTTTTGTTCCAATGCAGAATGAAAACAAATATTGAAACCACAAAAGTTGTCACAAAAAGGAATTGTCATCCTCTGGTGAGTTGTAGTAACCGCATTTGTTACATGGTGTAACAATACAACTTCAACTACACACACTACATGTAAAATCATAGGATTGAACCCCAACTCACAAGGAAAATGTGGTATTCTGAAAGCATGAAGACTACCTGAGTTTAGATCCATCTTTTACAGCACATGTAGCCAGAGGCTTCAAATGATAGAATTAGAGTTTCACTGTGCCTTTAAGACACTGCACATTGCCTCCCTGAGCTCCAGAGAGCTGAAAGGAGAGTGGGAAGAAAGGTGCAAGTACCATCCATCTATACACAATGAACTCTGCATGCTAGTGGCTGTACTGTTGCCCTTTTTCCTCCCTCTCTACTTTAGAGAGGCTAGTGCCAACAGTTAAAAAACAGGAGCACTATGAACTTCCCAAGTACAAAGATTGTTCTTCTGCTAGCCCTAGTGCTTGCATTGTCTGGAGACGCTTGGCCCTCTCCCCTCCTGGCACATCCATGCAGAGGCCCAGCATAATCTTGTCCATAGTTTGTTTAGTTAAAACACCACTGTCTGGTTGAGTTTAGGTAAGGATTTATAGAGATTTATTATATGATCCACATAAAATAAAATGTTCAATCAATCTGCACTAGTACCCCCTATTATGGAAACCTCTTAGATGGTTAAATTCTTCATTGGCTGCATAGAACAGAGGCTTGAATTCATTGCTAGACACCACTATTAATCAAATGTTTTAACATTTCTAAAAATGTGTATGATGCAGAATTCCATAGTTAGCATTGCTAACTCTTTCGATTTTATCATGAGTCTTAGAATATTTGGTGTTTTTCTTAAAATCTCTGCTGCTGGAATTAAGAATTTGCGTGAGATTCTCAGCTTTCATTAAAAAAGTATTAAGATTCTAACCCTCTTGGTTGTGGAGAAAAGCTTGAAAAAATGAACGGAGTGTACCCTAAACAAACTTCCTACAGTTACAAAGCTGAGAGACAAATGAGGGACATATCCCATTGAGTAATCAGAGGCACAGATATAATTCCCACTATTTACTCCTATATCTTTCCTCTATTATAAAAACACAATCTCTGTTTTGTCTGGAGTGAGTCTTAGCCAGCTATCCCTCACCCAAGTCCCAATTTCAGTGAGATGCTGGGCAGGTTGGGTCACTTCACCTTCAAGGTTGGAACAGATAGAGATCCAGTGCTGGGTGTCATCAGCATATTGAAAATACCTCAAACCAAGCTTACTCATTAACAGTCCCAATGGTCCCATATACACACTGGGGGACACGATGAAACCCTGTGGAATTACATGAACGTGTCCTCAGCATAGATAAAAAACTGCGCAAGACTACCATCTGAGATTTCCTCAGAATGGAGCAGAGCCACCCAATAGTGACCTACATTGGTAGGATCTGCAGCCATATCTACAACACCTCATGGTCAACAGTGTCAGTTGTTGATCCTGTACAGGAACAGTATAATGCATATAATGGAGCATACCATTTGAATCTGCTGGTCTGATACACTGCTTTTCTGTGGCATCCAGAACCATTGGATGGGTACAGAAACAGTTGTAAGATCCTTCAGTGTTAATGCACTGGCCATCCACACAGCTGTTTGGGTCCTGACATTCATCTGTATCTTTAAAAGGGAAGAAATGCACCAAAAAAAGTCAACATCAAAGAAGTTGCATTGTGTAAATTAATGCCTACAAATTCTTAAATTAAGAACAGATTTCCCCAAGTGCCACCTCTGAATTAGTCCAAATACAATTTTACAGAGGGAAAAATTCTGCCTGCACCTATGCCCAAGTGGAGGAATAGGAGTCAGGTAGCATCTTCACCCTACTCAGAGCACCGGCACAGGAGAGAGGCAGGATGCTGACCTATTGCACTCAAGAATTGAGCAGCCTCTTGATTAACACATTGCAGTGTTTCACAGGCCCAGGTGGGCGTGCCATAGATATGCCAGCTGCATCCACAGCAGATTCCGCAGAGAATGCCTGCATGCTGCTCTTTTATTCGGTAGCAGTAAGGACCATTGATGAGCACCCTGCCCAAGGTCCCTCAGTACTTCTGCGGAGAGAAAAGGATCTTCCTTTTTGGCCACCACAGCTCTACTCCTCGTAAGCTTGGCTTAGAGAGGAAAAGCAAGTATTCAGCCCTATGGAAACAGCAGGCTGTTTTTCTTAAATGACATTAAATCAGAAAAGAAAATATCTTTGTAGAAGATAGTCTTAGAAACCCCAGGTGAAAGGCTCTCTTATTGTGGTTTCAAAAATTACTTCCTTTCATTATGTTATTCTGCATAGTCTATATGGTTTTCTGCTGAAGCAGCAAAAGTCAGGGTCACACTTATGAATAAGTTTCAATCAAATGGCAAGCATAAAGGAGTAAGAGGTTCTGCAGACTAAAAGGAACGTGCTTATGTTACATCAGTGACCTGAACTGTAATTCCATATTAACTCTTTGTGGAGAAATCTGTACTTAATAAAAATCATAGTGTTAATTCAATTTATTGTGTTACAAACTGCACACTTACCAAAGTTAAAGTGGGATAAAGCATACAGGCATTCAGTGCCTGATTTGTGTACAAAGAACAGAAAGCTAGATTGTATCCCGTAGATTGAAGCAGCAGTGTGTGGCGAGAGAGGGAGTAGTTTCCTCTCACCTTGTGCATTGCACACAAAGGCCACTCTGATTAGTAGCTCCTGTTCTCTGGGGAGCACAGGGGCTGCTGCTGACATGCAAGCCCCTGGGAGCAATTTGCTGAGAAGAAGGAAGGGAGTAGGCAGAGTCCTGGTTCTACCTTCCTCCATCATATGTCCTTCAGGAGAGCTGGCCACCCATGCAGGAGGAAGGGGGAGCATGCTGCACCCCTTAAAAAGATGCTACAGGAGTAAAGGAAGCTCTGTGCTTCCCTTACTATGAGCTCTGGATAAATACCACATTTCAGCCTTGCATTTTTACTGCATAACTCTGCTTATCATGCCCATCTGCATACCATTATAATGTACAGTGAGGCATTAAAGAACTTACCAAAGCACTGGAGTTTAACAGGATCATAGTATGTGCCTTGTTTACAGTAACACTCATAACCTGGCTGTGTGTTCAGACAGAAGCCATTTTTACAGATTTCTTGTCCGAAGAGCAGGCATTCATCTGCATCTGTAGAGAAAACTACAGTTACAGCCCTTACTCAGTCATGTAGGGGACTATAGAGCAAGCCCCACTTACTCCCCTGTTCAGACTGTGACTCTGGCTGTTGGGAGCATAGCCAGGGCTACTTGCCACTGCGAGCAAATGATTTGGGACTGGGTTGAGTGTGGTGTGGAGAGCTGGGGGAGCCTTGGTTCTGCCTCCTTATTTGGTGGCCAGAGTAACTTAGCTGGATGCATGGGGGAAATCAGTCACTCCACAAAAAAGGGTGCAGTAACTTAGTCCCTTCCCAGAGCAAGGGGGAAGCAGGGAAGGAATTGTGACTTTGAGACACAATTTATTCTCTGGTCTGATTCTGGGTTGCTGCAGCTATGCACTATATCTTACTCAGGGCAGATTGTAAGGTGACAAAGTGGATACTAAGATAAAATACTATTGTATTTCCATACAGCCCAATTCTGTCACCCTTACTCATGCTGAGCAGTCCTTTACTCTGTGGGTAGCTCCTTCAAAAGGAAGGGACTACTCCATGTGAGCAAGGGTGCCCAAACTGGTAAGCTACTAAAGAAGATTTTAGATTTATATTGCCAATTCAAATTAGTGGGAGGCACAAACTGCAGCAATGTTGTAGATGTCCACATGCTGGACTGTGAACAAGGCTAATTCCCAGAGTCACACAAAACAATCTTATAGATCCAAAGTGAGTAAGGACAGCTCCTGTTAAATCCAGAATACTGAAGTGGTGTAGCCCTGATGCATCCTATATACTTTGATGCAGACTGAAGCTAAGGAAGAAAAAGTTTACTAAGACAGCAAACAACAACATAAAGACAGTTCTGACAGAGATAAAACCCACTGGTTAGAGCAGGAGAAAGAGGTGACAATAAACTTACTAAACAGGGCAGAGGCAGCCATGGCCCAAGTACCCTGTACTATACACAGAGCAGTACACAGGCATAAAAACATTTCCTCACAGTCCAGGCTATGTGAAATCGACAGCACTCAGTTGGCACCTCCTGTATTTTTGCTTTGTAATTGGCCTTAGGTCCAAGCAGAACAGACCAAGAGGACTGACTGTGCCTTCCACATATCATTTGTCCTTTCTTCTGTTTGGCTGAACTTCCTCTTCTGTGACTGTCTCAGTTCAACAATTGTCTATGTATATGTAAATCTGTTGTTAGGTTTTGTCTCCTCCATTTTGAAGCAACGGAGGTAATCCGGACCCCACTGAAGTCAGTGGCAAAACTCACATTGACTTCAATGGAGCCAGGATTTCGCTCCATAGTTGGGAGTTTCTATGATATACGCAAACAGCAGTGGTGCTTGCTGGATGGATTGTCCTAATACCGTTAATAGAGATGACCTGGGATCCAGTCCTATGGCACAACTGTTTGTGATGGTTGTGTACCACCTGCAAGTGTGCAGCATGTCGTTTTTACCTGTATTTGGCTAGGATCATGTATTTCTCATTCCAGCATGGCCTACTTTGCCCATCACATTTCCACTGCGGGTGATCATCATCTTTCCTGCCTGCATCATCCTTTTACCATTGTGTGGCTTGACCAAGCACTCATCCTGACTGTGCTCCTTATAATCACTGTTTTGCTCTCTGCACATGTTTACTGACGGAGCACCCCCTCTATCTTCCTCCACTGTGTATGATCTAGAATCCTGAGGTTATTTTCTGCTGTGCTCATGATTTATTTTATTGGTTTTGTACTTGTTTAGGGAACCTCAATAAAGATTTCCCACACACAGACATAATTGTCTGTGTGTCTAGTTGGCAGCCGGTATCAAGTGGAGTGCCCCAAGGGTCGGTCCTGGGACCGGTTTTGTTCAATATCTTCATAAATGATCTGGAGGATGGTGTGGATTGCACTCTCAGCAAATTTGCAGATGATACTAAACTGGGAGGAGTGGTAGATACGCTGGAGGGGAGGGATAGGATACAGAAGGACCTAGACAAATTGGAGGATTGGGCCAAAAGAAATCTGATGAGGTTCAATAAGGATAAGTGCAGGGTCCTGCACTTAGGACGGAAGAACCCAATGCACAGCTACAGACTAGGGACCGAATGGCTAGGCAGCAGTTCTGCGGAAAAGGACCTAGGGGTGACAGTGGATGAGAAGCTGGATATGAGTCAGCAGTGTGCCCTTGTTGCCAAGAAGGCCAATGGCATTTTGGGATGTATAAGTAGGGGCATAGCGAGCAGATCGAGGGATGTGATCGTTTGCCTCTATTCGACATTGGTGAGGCCTCATCTGGAGTACTGTGTCCAGTTTTGGGCCCCACACTACAAGAAGGATGTGGAAAAATTGGAAAGAGTCCAGCGAAGGGCAACAAAAATGATTAGGGGACTGGAACACATGAGTTATGAGGAGAGGCTGAGGGAGCTGGGATTGTTTAGCCTGCAGAAGAGAAGAATGAGGGGGGATCTGATAGCTGCTTTCAACTACCTGAAAGGGGGTTCGAAAGAGGATGGCTCTAGACTGTTCTCAATTGTAGCAGATGACAGAACGAGGAGTAATGGTCTCAAGTTGCAGTGGGGGAGGTTTAGATTGGATATTAGGAAAAACTTTTTCACTAAAAGGGTGGTGAAACACTGGAATGCGTTACCTAGGGAGGTGGTAGAATCTCCTTCCTTAGAGGTTTTTAAGGTCAGGCTTGACAAAGCCCTGGCTGGGATGATTTAACTGGGAATTGGTCCTGCTTTGAGCAGGGGGTTGGACTAGATGACCTTCTGGGGTCCCTTCCAACCCTGATATTCTATGATTCTATGATTCCATGAATTATTACTGTTGCTATGTACAATTATAAAGACATTCATCACTATTGTATCTGAGGACATTTGATGCAATTTAGAACGAGAGATATTTTCCCAGAAGTAGGCAGTATGTATCAGACATCTCAATAGTCACAGTATACTCCATATTTAAACATACAATGAAGCATATTCTTAGCAGATAGAATCAACAATATCTAAAATGAATTAGTGCTCTTAATAAGGTTTCATTGAAAAATATAAACCATGCTAACACATACTTACTTTTCTACAGTTTTATTTACTTTCTACCAAGCTTTTACTTTTTGTTACTTTTGGAATTTGCTTCCTTTTTCCGCCCCTTTTTCTTTTAGTTTACCAAACATTTACTCTATTACTTCGTTTAAACCAGGCTGGTGTTAGAAATGCCAATGAAGAATGAAAGGTACAATATATAGCAGATAAACTGGGACAAATTCTGCACTCAATTCCCCTGGCGTTAATCCATTGGCTTCAACAATGTCACTCCAGATTTACACCAGGGTAACAAGAATGTCACTATGAACTATTTTTTCCATCTGCTGAACAGTTCTCAAGGTGAATTATTAAAATACTTACTTTTCCAGAAGAGCTGAAAGGACTATAAAAATATTTTTACAGACACTTTTCCAGCCACTAAGCAATTTTAAACATTAAATATTTTTTTAAGTTTGATTGTTTAGCAGCAAGCCCATTATAATGATTAATTAAAAAAAAATCACATAGCTGAGTGACTGTCCACCTTTTCTTATGGAAACAGAATATGTGGTTTTGGGGAAAAGTGGGAGAGCTGGGGAACATACATTTGTTTTTGCAATAAATTCCAAATTAAAAATATATGGGTTACTCCTGCAAAAAGAAGCATGCAGATGAAAGCAAAATAAATACATGATGTGTTAATGGAAGAGAGAAATGTCGCATTTTACAAAATAATCTGTCCATTTGCAGGTCCACTGTCTCCACTATAAATCTGCCATTTATAAGGATATTGCCAAAACTTATTCAATGCAAAAATCTTGTTAACATGGTGAGAGTTTTCCTGGAAAACATATCTAGTTATAAAATATTTTAATTTCCATATTTTTAATATTTGTAGCAGTTGCAGATGTCATCAACTGCAAGGCAGCATAACCAATCAAAGAAGCTTTTTATCTCAGATGCCTATACACATACAAATCAAGTGTGCCAATTTTTTGTTGCAAAGAATAAATAAGCATAGCAAAGACACAAATAATATCATGTGCCTGCTCCATCCAAAAAGAACTGTACTCGGAAACTGGATTTCCCAGTTCTGTACAATCTGCTATAGATCCATGATGTCTTTTTCAGGTACTTAAAAAGAGAATTATGAAATCTTTCTGATTCATCTATATATTATCTGTCAATCTGTCAAGGCCTCTATTACCATAGAATCTCAGTACCTCGCAATCTTTAATGTATTTATACTTATCATATTCCTGTCAGGTAGGGAAGTACTATTATCTACATTTTACAGATGAGGAAGTAAGGCACAGCGAAATTAATCGACTTGCCCAAGGTCACACAGGAGGCCTGTGCTGGAGCAGAGACTTGAATTCAGGTCTACTGAATCCCAGTCCTATGCCATAGCCACTGGGTAATCCTTCGCCACTAATTCAGATACAAAAATTAGTGGCCTATTCCTGAGAAGCAACAAGAACCTGTAACTCCCACTGATTTTAATGGACATAGCAGATGCTCATCATCTCTCAGAATCAGGCCCTATATGGCATAACTTTTAAGGACTTTGTTTCTGACTTAGCTATTGGTGATGTTGGCATAGCTAAACATATTAACTATGTGATGCTACTGCTCTTTTCAGATACTGTATGTTACATTATACTGCATTTTTAATGTAATATAAATGTACACTAACGTCAGAGTTATTAAATATTTGATCTGTAAAACGGCAAGTCTGATATGAACAAATGTAATTTTATGTAGTAATACTGTAGCTACTTTATAACTCAAGGCAACTATGCACATTTCCTTCTAACTAAATAAAATTACAATGCATTTATGCCACGCATTGTGGAAAATATACTTTCCTGAATTATTAACAGTAGTTCCAGACTTCACTAACTCAACAAAGGAATTTTACTGATCTTGCTCTTCCTTGTTAATCAAGATTTTTGCCTACATACTCTCTTTCTCTCATGCACATATTCTATTTTGCTCTCTCCAGTAATGTCCATTTCTTCACAGATTATTGTATATGGCATTATGTTCTAAATAGCATTGCTAAGTTTATTTTCAATTTTCAGCATAACTTAAGCATCAATCATTCATTCCCCTTGTAGCCTGCGTGCTAATGCAGGACAGAACCTTCCCCATAACTGTTAAAAACACTTGTTATTTATAAATTAAAGACTGGTTTGTGCTACTTATACATGAGCAAAAGCTGATCTTTGGGGTTATGTGTTTTAAACATCTGCTCTTACAGTGTAAGATGAATACAGGGAAAATACTATAAGCGTTACAGCACCTAAGATGAATAAAATGTGAATAATAAAGAAAAAAACTATAATAGTGTTATGTCCTAAATACAGGTTTACCATAAGGTAAGTATTTTGGAGTAACATTTTACTTCAAGATGCTGTTTCTGTCATGTTGAAAAACTGAAGTAATATGCTGACATTGCTGGTTACGTAAACGATCTATTTTTAGAATTTCTGAAATGTTCATATTTAATACAAGTTAGCATATCTAATTGATACTGACCTCTGTAATTCTGTGTAATGACTCCATATGATGGATCACTAGAGGGGATGAAACCTTTTCCTTCAGGACACAAATCAGTAAATTCAGCTGGTAGAGAAATAAACAAAAAAATCATATCAGAAAAAAGCAGTTATTTAGGATTCTAGAACTGTAACAGATGATAAACTTTTCATGTTCACTAATACGTTCTCAGAAATCTTAGGCAACCTTTCCTCTGATTAATTCCCTTTGGGCAATCTTATACACCTAGGTATAACCTTATGGCCAAATGCTGCGGTCATAACACAGGCAAAACTTCCATTGACTTCAACAGGAATTTAACCATTGTCTTCAAAAAGTTTTGCCTCAGCAGGAACTGAGTAAGAACTGCATCATCTGGCTCACAGAGGGAATGAATTACGTTATGTTGGAGATGGCATAGGCTCAAATGCAAACAAATCCTCTTTTATATTTTTAAGTATAGTGGCTCTTTCCAAAACACACAGCAATAGGCACAGTTTCACCAGTTCAAAGATGTGGCTAAGATAAGAACTGAGAACAAGAAATCACTTTTCTTTTAAAAGTTATCTCATGCATTCTGAAGAATTTACACATGTTCTAATCTTAAATGATTTATTCCAGCTGGATATTGAATATCAGCCATCACTGTTTACACACTGTGCTTCAAGTACTGTTATCAATATTTATGCCAAAGAGCATATGGTTATGCTCTTCTAATTGGCATTTAAAGGCTAAAAAATGTTGTGCAGACAGCATGATTAACTGTATTATACAGTAGGTAGCAGAATGTAAAATTAATGTCATGTTATACATCTATTCTAATGTTTCACATTGCTGCATAAAATACGTTGCTATGACTAATGACAGCCAGACAAAAATAAAAAATACTCATCTTAATTTGTTACTTTATGGGGAGAAATATAACTAACATTACAATAATATTTGGCAAAAACCTGGATCAGAAATATTGTTGCTTTAAAAATCATTTGGAAATAGTGTGGGCCATAGAAAAATAATGGGTCATATTTATCCCTGCTGTAATTCCAATGAAGCCAGTGGAGTTACACCAGAGACTAATTCTTCCTATTGCCTTTGCGTGAGTGGAGATTTCGCCTGGATAAGTTTGGAGTAAGCTGCTTCAGGAGATGGCCCTTTATGGACAGCCCTCATGAAAGCCAAGGATATCTATACTAATATAAAGCACAACCCTTGAGAAACTATTGCTGGATGGAAAGCCTCCTCTTACCAGTTCCAAAGACGGGGCATGGGAAGATTTCACAGTTATCTCCCCAGCCAGCACCCAACGTACAGCAACATTCTTGTTTGGTGATGTTGGATGTCAACACATTATCACAGAAATTAGCATCGTTTAGATTGTAGTAGCATTCCTTCTTTTCATCTGCAGGTTGACCAACATCTACTGGTAAATCTAAAGATGAAAAATAATAAAATAATATGTCAAATTAATCAGTTTGATAATAGATACAGGAAAAAAGCAACTGCATGATGTTGTCATAGCACCATTTTCTATCTTCAGGGCCAGAGTCCTCGGAGAGAAAAATGTGTTGGCAAAAAAATTTGGTGGATTTTTTAATCCTCAAAATCTTTCCCCTGATTTTCAGACCGCTGTTTGCAGATTTAGGTGTTGGAAGAGCTTCCATATTTGTACTTCTACTATGTTTAAGTCATGCACGTACCTCTACTTTTATTATTAAAAACGATAATTAGCACTTACAAAGTTGCTTTTCATACATTTTTCACTTAAAACACTTCCCAATGGTTAGTAAACATTTTACAGACGTGGAAAGCGAGGCAGAGAGAGTGAAAAGGTCTGATTTTCAACACTCTCAGCTCCCAGTGACTTCAGTGGAAGAAAAGAGTTCAATACTACTGAAAATTACGTCCTAAGTGACTTATACAAAATCATATAGTGAGTCAATGTGAATGACAGGAACATAACCCAGGTTCCTGACTCTCAGTCTGGTGCCTAATATACTGGACTAGAATGACATCAGTTTTTAGACTAAATTATGCCTTTTACAGAGCTTAAGCACAGTGGGGAAACGGAGAAGACGTAGTTCCCAAACAGCAGCAGCTGAACAAGGCATAATTCCTTTTTCAGGACACAGGACCTCGGCAGTGCTTTCTTTGACCTGGAACCAGGGGACATGTCTCGCTCTTATGTTCAGGTGGGTTTTGCAGTTGCATTGTATTTTAAAGCAGTATTTGAAAGCAATAAGCAAAGGAATCAAAATATATTGACTCTTCAGAAGAGAGGTGCAAGGGTTAGGGGCGCAGGAGGGGAGTACAGAGGTTGGGGTGAAGGTGGCACAGAGTAGTGGTTAGGGGTGCAGGAGGGAACAGGGATTGGGACAAAGGGTGCACAGTGTAGGGGTTAAGGAAAGGTTGGGGTACAGGAGGAGAGTACAGGGTTGGGAGGAAGGGGGCACAATGTAGGGTTGGGGCACAGGAGGGGGTGCAGGCTTAGGTGTGAAGGGTGTGCAGAGATTGGGGCACAGTGATTGGTGTTAGGAGAGGAGGAGGGGGCAAGAGTTAGGGGTGCGGGGGGGTACAAGGGTTACGGCCGAAGGGGGCACAGTACAGGGTTAGGAGTGAAGGAGGGGTGGGGAGCCTGGGGAGCCCACAGGGACCAGGAGCACCAAAATACAAGTTCGCTCAGGGTGCCATTTTCCCTAAGGCCAGCCCTGAGTCTAGTCTATCATCCACAGTTTTAAGGAATTTATGATCTCACAGAGTTCTCAAATACCTAGTGCATAACTCTACAAAACATAGTTACTAACACAATAAATAACAAGAAAACTTATCAAAACCTACCAAACTATAGTTAAAGGGCACCGTGGTGTTCTCCTTCAAGACAAATGAATAAAATATCTTTGGCGGTTTTAGAGCAAGCCATTTTAGAAATATGACAACACGTAACAGTGGAAAAAGCACTCAAATCTTTCATGTTTCCAAAACACTTAGTCCATCTAACCTTAAACTTCCACTAAATATTCACCTTTGGTAAGATCTGAGATGAGAGAAACTTCAAGTGGAAATTATTTTTGTTTCTTAGGATGAAAAATACATTTCTTTTTCCTGTTAGAAAATTATTCATACTCAGCATTTAACATGTGACAACAACCATCAAAAGCAATACAACAAAGAGCTATCCAAAATTATTCTATGTTGGCTGATTCTCATATATTTTGAAATTTGATTCATTTCCATTGAGACTAGAAGGTAATGTTACTGTCATGAGACATTTTTTGAAATTGTCACAAATTTACAGGAAGAGATGAAATCTTTATTTTATGCTTCTGTTATAATGTATTTCAAAATCGTTATGTTATATAAGAATTGAGATCAAAGCTTCCATGTGGTTACATTGTGTTGTTTGTCTTATTGTTCTTTTATTTATATTTGGCTTGCAACCTCAAAGATTTGTCTTTGTCTCGTCAGTAGGAAGAAAAAAGTCATGGCTCCTTTAAGGGTCCCCCCCTCCTTCAAATGCAGAGGGAGCCAAAACATCACCGAACCTGGAGGCTGGCTGGAGGGGCTCAGGTAAGCCATTGGTGCCCCGTGCTCTTAGGGCACAGTATATATAACTTGTCCCTTTGGAGGGAGCCCTCTCTCACACCCAAATTAATAGCTACCACCCTCCCACCCATGGGATCAGAGAAGGACCATATTTAGTGGTTTGCTGTGGGCACTGCACTAGTTGCCTTTTTGGGGACTGGGAAGGAATGTTTCCCTCACTGACACATTAGCTGTGGCAGGGTGGGTTTTTTTGCCTTCCCCGTAGCAGCTTAGGGACCTGGCAGGACAGGTCAGGAGGTAAGGCTCAAGATATTGTAACTTAGCAGGTGGCAGTGTCCAGTGCAGGCATTCATTCCACAGGGGTCTGGTTCCTTGATTCACTGGAGCTGGAAGTGGATTTAGGAGAAGGATGGGAAACGGAGTTGGGGCTCCTAATATGTTGCACGGTGAGAAGACAACCTCCTTTTCCCAGCCCCTTAATCCTCACCACCCTCCTTCTGTGGAGTCACAACAATAGGCTAGGACGCTGTTTGGAAGGACAGGGGGCTGACAGCACCCTTCAGATAGGTGGAAACAAGTGAGGAAGGAAGGATGACCTGTATGAGTCCCCAGATGAGTTAAATTGACAAAGTTGTGACCTAATTAAAGCGCATCCCTCACATCCTGTCTTTCTTCCTGCATGTCCAGGAAAATACATCAGGCTGGTCAAGTGATAGTTGTTTATACCATTATGAGGGAGACCCAGGTTCACTTCACTGTCCTAGAATTTAACCTCATTCTCTGGGCCTTTAAGGAGTTCAAAAGCAGCCTCTCTATGCCAGTTATGGAATGGACCATTCCCAATCCCGTCCAGTCCTGTTTGTTGTCAGGATAGTGGTTAGGATGTGGGATCTCAAGGTGGAAAAGATAAAACAGAGGCTGGGGGAATAAAATGAACCTCGGGCTCTTACTTCCACCACTGCTCCCCAACACACACACACACACACACACACACATCAAACAAACAAAAAAGTAATAGGCAATAAAAAGTCAAGTTTCAAGTATCTGTAAAATATGATGAAATGAAAATGTTGCACATAAGAAAGTAAGTTTTACTAAGCTTATTCTCTTTAATTTTCATTAGCTACAATTGTTTTAACATTAGCGTGCTCAAAATATTTATTTTGTTGTGCCTATTATTGTGTTTTAATTAAAGAGAGTATAATAGATATTTATGGCTTTTAGTTCTAAACATACATTTGAATTTGTTTCTAACTTCCTTAGAAAAGTGAATGTTTTGGTTTGTGGAGTTTGAGGGGCTGGCAGACACCACACTGCCACCAACAATGCAAACTCTCCTTTGCTGTTTTGCCAATGTAAGAAGTATACATTGAGGGAAACACCCAGCTGAGTGCTATTTCATCTTTGTTAGTTTAATCTGTGGTCTCCTTTCATCAGATAATTACAATTTTCCATAATGTACTGCATTTCATAAAGTACGATGGTTTTGTGGTATCAGCTGATGTCCAATAGGAACCAAATTAAGACTATCATGTGTCGCAGAAACTCAACTGAACTAAATCTGTTATTCCAAGGTGAGAGAGCAGTACTTTAACCACCAAGTTATACATTTTCTTTGGACATATGCCACATGTCTAACTGAATCAGGGCCAAAGGCTTAAATAGCAGAAACACCATGGAAGTTTTCACACCATTTACCAGGGAAAGAGCTTCGGAGGCTGTCCCAGGAGGAAGGAGAAACATTCTCATCATGTGATTATTTATTCCCATTTTATATTTGATGTGATGGTTTCTCCTCCCATTATCTGTTCAGCACTTTAAAAGTCTGTTGTTTACACAGCTGTGACTGAGGGTTAGTCAAGCAGGCGTCATGAATGTTTGGAAAGTGAGTGAGACATAGATCTTTAAAAAAAGAAATTTACAAAGGCCAGTCTGTGTCTACAAGCTCATAATTTCTCTCTCTCTCTCTCTCACACACACACACACTTAACCTTTTAATAAACAGATTCTTTTAAAAGATATTTTGGTATAATTTTTCCTTGGAAAAATGGATTAGTACCTAGATATTTATTTTCTCACAATTTTGGTTATTTCTGATTTTATTTCATTGTTAAAAAATTAGAAATTTTACTCAAGTAACTGTGGGATAATACAGTAATTTATCTGACTGGGTTTTTAAAAATATTTATTAACATTTTTCAGTCTTTTTTCTTATAACAAACCAAGTAAATTCTAGATACCAACATATAGACATTTATCT
The DNA here is from genome assembly GCF_965140295.1 of Lepidochelys olivacea. Taxonomy (NCBI): domain Eukaryota; kingdom Metazoa; phylum Chordata; order Testudines; family Cheloniidae; genus Lepidochelys; species Lepidochelys olivacea. The sequence continues at coordinate 148,246,866 of NC_140413.1, read as the reverse complement.
GATTGTAAATATGATGGCTATATTAGTGCTACAGAATTCCAGATATAAAAAGTGGGGGCTAAATATAGACTGAAGGTATTTTATATATTTTTATATCTTAATTGCACTGATCCAGCAAATCACTTAGGCGTATGCTTAACATTAAGTGCGGTAGACATCAATGAAACTAAAACATAAGCTTAAAATTAAGCACATATTTAAAAACTTTGATTAATTGTGCCCTAAATTATTAGTGTAAAAAATAAAATGTGTAGGGTTGATGGAATCTTAAATTAATAAATTATATAGCACTGTCCTTTGCCTCTAAATGACATAAGCAATACAAACTTTTAGGGCATGATTTTCAGCAAGCCAGTAAATATGCATTTGTATGTTCCCATTTTCTATATGCAATGTACTACAGAATGTGTAATGCAAATTTCCCAATCTGCTGCACACATGACAAGATACCTCTCTTTTGGGCATATGTATGTGTAAATCAGGAATTTGTATATGCACATCCAATGATGCATGTGCAAAAAAGACATGCATGGGTATGTATGCAAATACTTGAAGATCAGACTCTCAGTTCATTTGGGTTAAAGCAAACAAACAAACAAAACATTCTCTGTGTATATATAAAGTCTGCTGCAGTTTCCACGGTATGCATCCGATGAAGTGAGCTGTAGCTCACGAAAGCTCATGCTCAAATAAATTGGTTAGTCTCTAAGGTGCCACAAGTACTCCTTTTCTTTTTGCGAAAACAAAAACGGTTACTCACCTTCTTGTAACTGTTGTTCTTTGAGATGTGTTGTTCATGACCAGTCCAATCAGATGTGTGCGCACTGCGTGCACGACAGCCGGAAGATTTTTCCCCTAGCAGTGTCTGTAGGGTAGGCCTGGGCGCCCCCTGGAGTCGCACCCTCATGGCACTCAATATAGTGCCCTGCCAACCTGACACCCCCCCCCCCCAGTTCCTTCTTGCCGACTACTCCAACAACGGGGCAGGAGGGTGGGTATTGGAATGGACATGAACAACACATCTCGAAGAACAACAGTTACAAGAAGATGAGTAATCGTTTTTTCTTCGAGTGCTTGTTCATGTCAATTCCAATCAGGTGACTCCCAAGCCTAAATTACGGAGGTAGTTTCGGAGTTGTCCACTGATTGGAGCAGCACTCTACCAAAAGCTGCATCGTTTCTGGCCTGCTGGGTAATCGCATAATGCACGGTGAAAGTATGTATGGAGGACCTCGTCGCTGGTCTGCATATTTCCTGGGTGGGAACCTGCCCCAGGAATGGTGCTGAAGAAGCCTGCGCCTTGGTGGAGTGCGCAGTGAGCGGAGGGGCAGACACCACTGCCAGTTTGTAACACTCTCAGATGCAGGATGTGATCCATGACAAAATTCATTGAGAAGAGACTGGAAGACCTTTCATTGTGTCTACCACAGCCATGAAAAGTTGCACTGACTTTCGGAACGGCCTTGTTCTCTCGATGTAAAAGGCTAACGCTCTGCTGACATCCAACGAGTGAAGCCTCTGCTCCCTGCTGCTTGAGTGCGGCTTAGGATAGAACACTAGGAGGAAGATGTCCTGGCTGATGTGAAACTGGGAGACAACCTTCAGGAGGAAAGCTGGGTGGGGCCTGAGCTGAACCTTGTCCTTACAGAACACCATGTGAGAAGGCTCTGCTGTTAGGGCCTTGAGCTCAGACACCCTCCTGGCTGAGGTTATCGCTACCAGAAACGTGACCTTGTACGAGAGGTAGAGCAGGGAGCACGTCGCTAGCAGTTCAAAGGGCGGCCCCGTCAGTCTGGAAAGGACCAGGCTGAGGTCCCAGGCTGGGACCAGCTGTCGAACTTGCAGATATAGCCTGTTGAGACTTTTGAGGAAACGGCTGATCATAGGGTTGGCGAAGACTGACTGGCCCTCTGCGCCTGGATGGAAGGTAGAGATGGCAGCCAAGTGAACCCTTATTGATGACATGGACAGTACCTGCTGCTTGAGATGGAGAAGGTAGTCCAATATGAGCAGAATAGAGGCGAACATTGGGGATGAACGATGATGTGCAGACCAGATTGAAAATCTCTTCCATTTGGCAAGGTAGGTAGCTCTAGTGGAGGGTTTCCTACTGCCAAGGAGAACTTGTCTAACCTGGTCCGAGCAGGAAAGCTCCACCGGGTTTAGCCACGGAGCACCCATGCCATGAGGTACAACGACTCAAGGTTTGAGTGCTGGAGATGGCCGTGATCCTGAGTTATCAAGTCCGGGAAGAGCAGCAAAGTGACTGGGGCTTCCATAGACATGTCCAGGAGCAACATGTACCAGCGTTGGCAGGGTCAGGCTGGGGCTATCAATATTACCACTGCTCGATCCCTCTGTATCTTGAGGAGTACTTTGTGAACGAGAGGGATAGGTGGGAATGCATATAGGAGATGGCCTCCCCAGGGAAGGAGGAATGCATCTGCTATGGTGCCCGGTCTGTGATTCAGGAAAGAGCAGAACTGCTGACACTTCCTGTTGTGCCATGTGGCAAAGAGGTCTACCTGGGGAAAGCCCCACTGATGGAAAAAGGAGTTAGTGACGTCCAGGCGTAGGGACCACTCGTGGCCATGGAATGATCTGCTGAGATAGTCCGCTAACTCGTTCTGTATGCGAGGGAGGTACGATGCTTGAAGGTGTATTGACTGCTCTACACAAAAGTCCCACAGCATGAGGGCTTTCTGGCATAGGGGAGAGGAGTGTGCATCCCCGTTTGTTGATCTAGATCATCACTGTGGTGTTGTCTGTCATCACTGATACACATCTCCCACTTAAATGGGCTTGGAAAGTCTGACATGCCAGGTATACCGCTCTAGCTCTCTGACATTGATGTGGAGAGTGAGCTTCGCCTGAGACCAGAGGCCTTGTGTCCTGAGGTCTCCCAGATGTGCCCCCCAGTCCAAGTCCAATGCATCCATAACCAATGAGAGAGTTGGCTGGGGGCTGACGAAGGGGACCCCTGGACACACTAAGTGTGGGTCGAGCCACCACAGAAAGGAGTCGAGGATCGGGTGAGGCAAAGTCACGAACCTGTCCAAACTGTCCTGGACTGGCCAATACACTGAGGCTAGCCATGATTGGAGTGGCCGGAGTCTGAGCTTGGCTTGTTGCACCACATACGTACAAGCGGCCATGTGTCCCAGGAGTTTGAGGCAATTCCTTGCTGTGGTGGTGGGGAACTGCCTGAGATTCCGAATGATGTCTCCCAGGGTCCAGAACCTTGATTCCGGTAGGTACACCCTGGCCTGGGTTGAGCCAGCACTGGCCGTATGAACTTTATCCTCTGAACATGGGACAGAATTGACTTCCCTGCGTTCAGGAGAAGGCCCAGTTTGTCGAACGTTGCAATGATGAATCTGACTTGCGCGTCCGCTTGGGCCCTGGAGCGGCCCTTGATCAGCCAGTCATCGAGGTACAGGAACACCTGTACCCGGCACCTGTGCAGAAACGCGGCCACGACTGCCCTGCATTTGGTTAATACTCAAGGCGCTGCTGAAAGGCCAATCGGAAGGACTGTGAACTGGAAGTGGTTGTCGTGCTCCACAAACCTGAGGTATTTTCTGTAGGACGGTGTGACTGCTATATGAAAGTATGCATCCTTCAAGTTGAGGGCGGCATACCATCCCCTAGATCCAAGGAAGGGACGATGGAGACCAAGGAGACCATGAACAAACTCAAGTTCCATATGAACTTGAGCTCTCGCAGGTCTAGGATGGGCCCAAGCCTGCCTTTGGCTTTCGATATTAGGAAATACCAGGAATAGAAGCCCTTGCGATCCTGAGGAACCTCTTCCACGGCCCCTAGCGAGAGGAGTGACTGCACCTCCTTATGAGGAGTTGCTCGTGAGAAGGGTCCCTGAAGAGGGATGGGGAAGCGGGGTGGAAAGGCAGGAGGACAGAGAATTGGAGTGAATATCCCTTTCTTCCATGTGGAGCACCCAGCAGGCTGACATAATACGGGCCCATGCATAGGTGGGATGAAAAGGTAAAGTGGGATGGATCCAGTCTTTGCACTGGTGCGTCGCCCCTGGGTGCACCTTCAAAAGGCTGGTTTTGGGCCTGAGGAGGGTTTAGACTGACCAGCCCTGACTAGAGGAGGGGCGAGGTCTCTTCTTTGAGTTCCTATTTCTCCTGCGCGACCCATCCTGCCTACCCTCGGTGGGGGCTGGGGTCTAATGTGCCTCCATTGTGTGGCAGGGGTATGGAGGCCCAGGTACTTCAAGGTGGCTTGAAAGTCCTTGAAGCTGTGCTGTGTTCTCGGAAAACAAAGACTGACCCTCAAAGGGGAGATCCTGGATTGTCTGCTACACTTCATAGGGGAGGCCAGAGACTTGCAGCCAGGAACAACTCCTCATGGCCACCCTGATAGCCATGGTGCGAGACGCTGCATCCAGGGCCGCCTGCAGGGATGCATGGGAAATTAATTTGCCCTCCTCTACTAGCATGGAAAACTCTGTGTGAGAGTCCATAGGGAGGAGTTCTGCAAATTTTTGCATGGCCCCACAAGTATTATAATTGTACCTGCTAACCACTGCATGATGGTTAGCAATAGGGAGCTGCAAGCCCCGCCCCCTGTGGAACAGATTTTCCTTCTGAAGAGGTCCAGTTATTTGGCCTCTCGTTTCTTGGGAGAGGGCCCCTGGTAGCCCTTGAGTTCACGCTGATTGGCCACGTCCACTACCAGGGAGTCCAGCTGGGGGTGCGTGTAAAGATGTTCATACCCCTTTAAGGGGATAAAGTATCTCCACTCATACCTCTTGACGGTAGGCAGCAATGAGGACGGGGGTCTGTCACAGGGTCTTCGTGGCATCGCTGATGGTTTTAATCAGTGACAGCGCAATACGGGATGGTCCTTTTGTTGAAAGGATGTCCTCCACCACCTCCTCAGGTTTAATGTTCAGGTTCTGGGCCACCCGTCTCAGCAGCTGCTGTAGGACCCTGCTGTCCCCTGAGGCTTGAGCAGTTGCTGATCCAGCCACTGCCTCATCCGGAGATGAGGAGGACAAGATGGCGGCCGGTACCGGAGCCTGTTCCCTGCCCTCAGCCCCTCTGGAGTCCCTAGGAGTGAGGAACACTGGAGCCGCAGCTGGTGTAGTCAGTGTCACTGGCGGTGTAGTCAGCTGGTGTAGTCAGTGTCACTGGCGGTGCCCTGGTTATTGACACGGGCAGTGCCAACGATTGAGCTGTGATCAGTGCCGAGGATGGTGCAGGAATCAGTGCTGAGATTGTCGACGTCGCGGTCGGTGCCGAGATCGTTGATGTCAGTACAGCTCCGGATGGGTCCCCTGCAGTGGTGCGGAGGGCATGTGTGGTGGCCCAAAGAACACCCATGTCACTGAGGCCGGTCTGGAATCCTGGCTCTGCCCCCTGGCTCTGGTGATAGGCCCAGGGTGTCCAGAAGGGCCACTGAGGAGCCTGCCACTGTCCCAGCCACTGTGCTGGGTAGGGTTGTCAGTTATGGTGGGAGCGGGATCTTCTGCTCCTACTGGAGCGCGATGACTCCGCTTCCGACTCCAAGGTCTCTGACTGCGAAGACCACAGAGGAGCGGAGCCACTTGACGCCAGTGAGCGATGCCAACTGGAAGACCAGAGCAGCTCCCCAACATGGGCCACTGGTGCTGAAGGTTGGCATGCAGGGGATGATACCCTCATTGCTACTATCTTTGCCAGCTTGCCCACAGAGTGGATTGGGCCAGGAACTGGTGCCAGAAACCTCTTCTGCCTTGGAGGGGAGGGTGGCGCTGTCAGTGCCAGGAGGTCCGATGCCACTTCAAACGTTTCCGGCATGGAGGGAAACTGTAGGTCCTCGTGGCGACAGATTGGTGAACGGTGCTTGGTGGGTAGTGACTGACCTATCAGGAATCGATTTATCGTGTCTCATCTAGACAAGGTAAATCGATCCCCAAATCGACGCCTGTACTCCACCTCAGTAGGAGGAGTAAGGAGAGTTGACGGGGGAGCCGCCGCGGTTGACTCGCCGCCGTGAGGATGGCCAGGTAACTCGAACTAAGATACTTCGACTTCAGCTACACAAATAGCGTAGCGGAAGTTGCGTATCTTAGTTCGAACCACACCCCCACCCCCAATGTAGCCCAGGCCTTTGAGGAGTCCTTCATCGGCTACAGCTCATGTGTCAACAATGCCAGAGCACTGTGCACCGAGGAGACGGCACTTGGGGCCGGGGCCGCAAAGCTGAGGTCTGTCTGAAACCAAAGTGCTGCCTCCATAAGCAGAAATCAGAGGCGCTGTTCTCTGTCCTTGAGTGTCCTGGGGCAAAACCCTCTACAGATTTTACAACCGTCCCCAAGGTGACCCTCCCTGAGACACATGAAGCACAAAGTGTGTGGGTCACTTCTCGGCATAAAACTGCTATAGTCAGAGCACGGCTTAAAGCTCGGGGACCAAAGCATACCCCAGAGCTGGGGAAAGCGTGGGGGGGGGGCGACCCCCAAAGGAAACTTATGAGAGAAAACTATCTACACTAACTAAACTACTACTGAATTTAACTATATACACTTGATACTGTGAAGCACGCACTTGTCGAGGCAAGAGCAACGGGGAGTTCCAGCTAGCCATCACAGGTGGTAAGAAGCAACTGAGGGGGGTTGGGTCAGCAGGGCACTATATTGAGTGCCATGAGGGTGCGACTCCAGGGGGCACCCAAGCCGACCCTAAGGATACTGCTAAGAGGAAAAATCTTCCAGCTCTCATGCATGCAGCGCGCACACAACTGATTGGAATTGACATGAACAAGCACTCGAAGAAGAACTATATATTTAAATAAAAATTATTTGGTAGTAATGACAGTACGAAAGGTCTCCCTTGAAACGTAAAGACATACAATTTAGATTTGGGTACCAGACTCAGTCTAGTGTCTAATAAACAATGCAGATTACAAGAGCCACCAAGAATAGTTTGACATCATTGGCAGTCTCTGTTCAAGAAAGGCCCAAGACTGAGGAGCACAGATGTTATTATTCAGGAATGATCAGAATAACCAACTTTAATATCAGATGTTTGTGAGCTGCTTCACAGTTAATAGCGTAGAAACAGATGATCCTATTAGACACCCTTATGACGCTTTTCTGTGTCATCTTCTCCTGATCTCCCCCCAAAAATCTCCTCTTAACTTTCCCCCTGAGAATCCCAGCTTTCCAACTCTATTAGCTATATATTTGTTTTTCTACCCTTGAAGTTTCATGAGTTTTTGCATCATAAATTTGTAACTGGTCTTTGGTGAGGCTACATTTTTATAGAACTGGTCCAGGAGTAAACATATTATATTTTGGATGCCAAAACAGCACACTTTTTATTTCATGAATACTGGTAATCCACTGTTCTGAATGCCCCAGTAATTGAGCACATTATTTTAAATACTGAGGTGAGAAAAAGATGAAGTTGCAGCCTAAGGTCTCGATCCTTCAACTGCATCTGCACAGGTGGATCCAGGGGCCTGTGCAGAGTCATATTGACTTCAGCGGTCAGGGCTGCACCTGAATTAAAGCCATGGCAGGATGGGGGTACAAAATAAAGAAAAGAGAAACAGGTGCTTTGAAACCTGCGCATTCGATTTTTTGTTAAATTTATTTTGTATTGAATTGAAATGAATACTGGAAGACAACAAGATGGCTGGAACTAAGGAGACGAATGTTCATATACTGACAGCATCATTTCAGGACATAGCAAATAATAGATGAATTTCTGCCAAATAAAAGGAAAGCTCTAGGTCCCCCGTGGTGAATAAAGAGAAGTGTGAACATACAAAGGGAACAGCCTTTAACAACATGTGAAAAAGTCCCTGAATTAAAGTTATGCTTCAGTTATGCCCTGCCCTTACCTTCAGTAGAAATGGCATCCCACTTCACTTTAGTAGAGTGGAAATGGGATGACATTTCTCTATGTGCAAAATAGCACACATGTATAAAAACAAATATGCAAAGGCTGAATACATCTGTAAGATTTGCATGTTAATGTTTACAACAGTATAAGGCAGACAAGATATTTTTCTCTGCATGCAGGTAAAATGAGGCACAAGCCCATGTTGGGGGTGACATGGGAGCACACAGCAGGAGCTCCCAGAAGCACGGTGCCTGACTCAGGCACGTGGCATGCCAAAGCTCTAGGAAGCATGGCCGTTGCACCATCCTTTGCACGAGTGTAGCATGAACTCCATCACCACCTTGGTGTGGCTGGTGCTAGGTGGAAGGATGTGGCATTGGCCCTGCACCCTTTGGGCAGCGTAGCACTGCTGTCGTAGCTAGGCTTGTAGATTCCTTCTATTCTGGGGAAAACAACAACTAGACTGAGCCCAGTCCCTGCGCAAGAGGAAAGGCTGTTTGTGCTCTCCTCTGCCTTACACACTCATGCAAGGGTCAGCCACAACCTGGCATTTAGCCATTAATTTTCAGCATGAAATGAAAACAAAAAAGAGGTAGGTAGGTTAAAGAAAAACAAACACATTGTAAACTCCATAAGAGTTTTCCAAAACCTACAGGTGCAGTAGGTAATATTACGACTTCACAGTTTGTTTGGGTGATCAGTTCCTAGGATCTTCAGACTCTAAGATAGAACCCATTTGAGCTCAATGAGAAAAGAGTTTGCTACCAGGCTATCCAGAAAAGTGCATGCTTTGTCTCTTATATAGTATACAAAGTAATATCCTGTCCAATGAAACATTGATTGTAGGAAGTGTTTTTTTCCTTCAGTTGTGCAAGCAAACAGAGATAAAAGAATGGTAAGATGTCCCGTCCTTCACAATGTACATCAGCTTATAGTGTTCCCTGGTAACAGATAGGTTCCCTTATTCCATTAGTCAAATAATATAGTGTGTAGGGATCCTACTGGGCTCTAATTTCCATACTGTCTGGTCTCCTATATGAGATCTTCCTCCATGATGAACCTTAACATAGGAGAGAAAATGATTAAGTATGTGTTTTGTTAGTGCCCAAAGAAGGGGTCCATATTGAGATGAAAAAAGTTTTTCTCTTCCGAACTGAACACAAATGAAGTGCCCATTCATGATGCCAAACTGAGACACCACTTGCTGTAGACTGTACAGATGTTCACAATATGATCATGCATCCTTGCTGGACTTTGTGGGCTTTCCTTTCCCTCAGCAATAAATGATAATAGGATACATCCATGAACTCTGCTTGGTTTCTTGGGCTTGGCTTCCCCTCTGTTGGAATCAGATGACCTGCTGGGCTTCTTGGGAATGGCTCCCCCTTGATGTGACTCTGCTAGGTCTTAGTTCATTTTTGACTGGGGAAAAAATAGTTAAAATCTCGCAAGTGTCATCTTATTTGGCACCAAAATGAGATGGCACTCATAGCTGGCTGTAGATCTTTGTAATATGATTTACCCTCTCCTTTTTGCATGCTTTGATCAGCAGTGAAATAGTTAACAATGTTGTCATTTATGTTATCATCATTAGATATCAGTATTGAGATGAGGCCCCTTGAGATGAAAGTATACTGCAGTTTGCTTCCTCACAAGTAAGTAAATGGCAATACTGCTGTGTATTCTTCTTCTAAACCAGCAATTCTCCAGAGTTTTCATTCCTTCAACCTCTTCATAAGGTGAGGTCCTCAGTCTAACCCATTGCCATTGGTTCACAGTTCATTTTATTATGTAGCTGTTTCACAGACAGTGTTGCAATACCAATGTGCTTCCCTGTGCAAGTACATCTCAGGAAATGTTGCAGAACAAAATACTGAAGAAAGCATATACACATTAAGTAGGAATCTGTGAATAAACTACAAAGAGTTTGTAGCTCTGATTCTTTAAAAAGAAGAATTTGCCTCTTAGGTGTTGCACAAAAGAGAACTTGATCTATTATTAGGAAGGTAAAAAGGCACTATGTTCAGTGAGCCAAATCCTGGTTCCATTTGAGTCACCAGGAGTTTTGCCTTGTTCAAAAGATTTGGAAAGATGGGAGACAGGATGAAATTTCCAGGGCCTCCTGAATTATATAGACTGGAATTGATAGTACAGCAAGTTATTCTAAAGCTATTCAGTAGCTAGTTCAGCCTGCAATGTAAACCTAAAATATATTTGTTTGTTTGGGGGAGAAGCTCATGTAAATCAATTTGCCAATCTCAATTCCCCCTTATCCTGGACCTGTTCCTCTCCCCAGACTGGAGCTGTGTAGCCCACTTGGAGGCAACTTTCTGAGAGAGAGAGAGTCCTAAGATAATTTTTAAGTTAGTGTTTGTAGTAGCATCCCTAATGTGTTAAGACACTGAATAACATAAGAGAAAGGCACAGTGGCTGCTCTGAAAGGCTCACAATCTAAAAAGACAGATCAAGAGTAAAAAAACAGGGGCAGGAGGCGAGAGTACAACCCACAAGTAACGTGGACAAGGTGACTGGCCATGTCTTCATGAGCCTAATATTTTGGGGATTTTTCAAACTAGATACAAAAGTAAATAGTTGAGTGGCAATTTGTTTAAGTTCTTCTGTTAATATTCAATAATAAGCCTGGGTTACCATATACAAATTTTGCTCTCAACATTACACTTCCTTCAACCTTATCCAGACACCAGTAGTTATCTATATAAATTTTAAAAAAATTATTTTAAATCTCATGTGCTGTAGCCTTCATTTCACTGCCAAAGATGAACATTGACATCACCACCTCAGCATGGTACACATCATGAGAAACAATGTTCCACAAACCACACTGTGTGAAAAAAGGCCCGGCTAATCAGAGCTCTGAGATTGCCTCTTGTACAAAAATTAAAGGCATCTATGCCATATTTTTGTTGTTTATGATTTATAGCATGCTCAAGAATAACAGAACCAAAAGCACACATGGCTTATTATATTACTATGCTTTAAAAAGGGGTCTAAAATACACTATTTCTTTAGAATACAGTGATTTAACTACAGCAATAAATAAAATCCAAATTTACCCAATTTTCATTGTAACTCTTAACACCCCCCCCCCCTCCTTTTTTTTTTTTTTTACAGCCTGTCACAATTTTTTATCCTTGCTGTTATTCAGGAGGATGTGCATTTTTTATGCTTTGTATTATGTCTGCAAGCAAAGCCACTGGTATTTTACCTGTTGATGTGCGGAAGCGACATTGTCCAGTCATTGGATCATACTCCTGGTTTTCATCGGAACAGAGACACAGGAAGGTGCCTTCTACATTTTCACAGAGGGCTTCACCACATACCCCACTCAGCATTTCACATTCATTCACATCTGGAGAATGAAGCATAAATTGATTCAGACATGTTCTCCATCACTGACAGCTCTTTATATTACCTGCTCTATCTGTCCCAATATTGTCTGCAGAAAAACAAAGGCGATCCCCGAGGAACAATCAATACCTGACTACTACTTAAGTGGACTCCTAAGGAAATTAGTTTGTCTGAGGAGATAAAGGCCATTGAAAAAACAGTAAAATTATAAAATGCCAGTGTTGATTTTAAGGTAGACCAGAGTCCTAACTTTTTTATTCTCCTTCTCCCTCATCCCCATTTCTTACAATGTAAGATATTGACTCCTTTTGAGCTATGTTTGCTATTACCAGAACAGCAAGAAACCCACCAGTATTTATTTATTTTTATTTAACAGATATTGTGCCAAAACTTACTGTCATTCTTTCAAAGGTCAGTGAAATCAAAGAGTTCAACAGGTAGAAGATGACAGGATTTAGGCCCTGGTATATAAACAGAATTCTCTTCTCCCCACACCCTGAAAAACTGCCTTCCTGCAGCATGTTCTTTTTGTCCTCTAAACCCATTTTTGTAATAGACTCCTCACCCACAAAACCCTATAGGTTGCTCTGGAGCCCAGAAACATTATTCTGGTATCACCTAGTGAAGACCCTGTGGAGCAATGCAAGTCTCCTCTTCTACAGTAAGGGCTGGGTCCCACGGTACTCTCAATTGCTGTTGGCCTGGGACCAAAAAACATTCCATGAATCCTAAACTTGGCTCCCAACACTTCTTACCTCATCTAAATACTATGAAAAGTTGCCATTTGAAAGGAGAGTTGTCTATGGTTTGAATGACACGGAATTACCAAAAAGCTCAGCACTGGCTTAACTCTGCTCCCACTGAAATCTATCGGGGTTTTACATCTGACTGTCCACAATACAGCACATCCACTAACTACATAACTGTAAAATTATTACATTATTTTTCATAATTTATACATTTATTTTTTGTATATTTAATTGACAATATACAGTATAATATTTGTAACAAAGCATACTGGCTCTTTTTTTATCCACCAAAATAAAAATGTAGCCATATAATATACTACACTACTGATTTTATATGTTTTTATCTTATCTGGATCAGCTAACTTGACACTTTCTAAATTCATTTAATTAATTATTTTATTTTGTTTGCTGCATATCAAGAAGTTCAAAGTCTGCTTTCGGGAACACTGTTTACAAAGTATGCAAACACATATTTTCCATAAAAAATGTTTTTGGTAGACCGTTTACATCAAAATAATTTATAAGCATGTTTGAATACTTTCAACATCTCCTATAATCTCATTATCACATATCCAAGTCAGCAAAACTGTGAGGTTCTTCCACAGGGCAGAATCCCATTCATTTTACGAACAGCCAGAAACAAAAAGCTTCCACAAACTTTCTTTACTTCTTCTTCTCTTCCTTACTTTCCCGCCTGAATTTGCCTTAGTATTTGAAAAGTCATTATATGCAAAATATTACACACAAACCACTGATTGTGACATTACAAAAGAAAAGCAAATATCAACACAGCGCCATATGGGACAGCTTGTATTTAGGATTGGCAGTATCCAATTTTGATTTTTTTTCTAATGTCAATGAGTAATATCAATGAGTAATTTTTATTTTTTTCTGATTTTTAACTATTTTTATAGTTGCCAGAAATTAAGGTGGGGTGGGGGTCGGGTTGGGTTTAGGGCTGACAGCAGGGGTGCTGAGAGTTCCCAGCACTGACAGCGGGGCTGCAGGGGCCCCCTGCACAGCTGCGGGGCCCAAGCTGAGGGGGAGGCTGTGAGCCTGGCCCAGCGGAGTAGAGATACTAGCCAGGACTGCAAGGGGCTGTGAGGTACTGCTGCACAGTTCCTGACCAGGGATGGCTCCCACACTCCTGGCAGGTGAGTGTGAGAGTGGGGTCATGACAGCAGAAGTCTCCCTGCACAGCTACAGGACTGGTGACATCTGATCCCTCCAGGCACAAGGTGAGGGAAGGTCGTGTTCTTGACAGAGACAGCAGAGACCCCCAGCCAGGGCCACAAGGACAAGTCCCTGGCCATGGGGGAGGCCACCCAGCTGCAGATGGCTCCTGGCCAGGGACGGAGCCATTCATCAGCAGGGTGGCCTCCCTCATGGCTGGGGGCTCAGCCTCCCTCTTCTCACAACCTAGCCTGGGATCTCTGCTCTGCCCTGCCAGGACCACAGCCTTCCTCACACCTTGCGCCTGCAGTGATCAGGTGCCATCGGCCCTGCGGCACCAGAGAGAGACCCCTGCAGCTCCACCATCACCGGAGTGAGGGAGCAGGTCCATAACAGTAGGGCTGCAGTTGCACTGCTGCAGGGTTGGTGACACCCGATCCCTGCAGGTTGCACTCCTGTTACCGACAGTTTTACCATTGATTTCAGGATGTTTATCAACATCTATCTATTTAAACTGAATTCTGCTAAGCCTATTTCCATTAGTTCAAATAGGCTTAATTTCTCTGAGTTTATGTTTCATACCACTGGAAAAAAAAAACCCATCACTCCCATAGAATTAATTTTGCAAGAATTTATTTCCTTTCAATTCAATCACTAAAATTAAAGAAATCACAAGTTGAAGCAACACTGGCATTCACATCAGATGAAGGGCCCCATCAAGGAAAGCATCTCTATTCAGCATAGCACCCAAGTATGTGCTTAAGACAATGGGATTTAAGAATGTCCTTAAGTGATGAACTGAAGCATGTGCTTAAGTGCTTTCCTGAATTGGGGTCTCAAGTTAACATGCCTTACCACCCAAACATCAGAAAACCAAACAGACTCAGACTCCTTACCTGCACAACAAAATCCCTTTCCTTTCCACCATGTAGCCACCTGCAAAGCATATATCCAATTCTCCAGAATTGTGCACATATGCACTAACTTAACTGTGCCCTCAGAACCTGTAAGGTAATCATTACTTTTGCCAGTAAAACTCTATACATTGGTTACATCATTTTTCTGAGGCCAGGTTTGGGTGTTGCATATTTGGGTATGATAGTGAGGAACTGGATATATCCATCCCCCAGCTCCTGGAGCAGCCCAGTCTGTCTTCCTGGAGCCATGTGCTGAACACAACCGTGGAGGACGGCAGGCGGTAACAAAAAAGAGAAATAGCTCATGGAATGTGAGAGCTCTAGGTATTCTGGGCATTACTAGAATAGGTTATGCCAAATTAGGAGGATCATTTAGAATGTTTTACATATAAATTCCCAACTAGCTCACTTGGGAGACATTATCAGAGTGTGCATGTTTAGTCTGGAGTTCGTAGGAGCTGTATTTGTCTAGCTAAAGGGAGCTGAACAAAGGTGAGGGCTGTCAGGACCATATTTGTAAAAGAGCATTTTAAAGTATTTGTTTTCTAAAAGATTTAGTAATACTGGCAGAGGAAACATTACAGAAAACTCCCTTTGCCCAGGAAGAGATAGTGTGCAGAAATTGGAAACTCAATGAAATCATTTGTTTGTTTAAGACAGGGATTTTACCCCCACTGTAATTTAAATTCTCAATGCAATCTGTACTAGTAGTCACTACTAACACCTCCATCATTCTGTAGGTAACCACAGACTTCTACAAGTTGGCAACACCCACTTATTATAAAATAAACTATATAAAATCAAGGAAATACTCATTGCTTCATGACTGATGGGCTATACTGTGCAAATGACCCCTATTCAGAATACAGAGCTCAGCTGGGCTCTGAACCTGCAAACGCTTATGCATCTGCTTCATTTTAAGCACCTTTAGGGTCTCAACAAGGTCAAACAGGCCAAACTAGAAGTTGCAGTCACAGAAAAACTAAAGCAAATTTTCAACATGTTGTTTAATAATAACTCCCCCCCCCATCATTAACTAAGAAACAGACAGATATTTGCTTTAAAAAGCATTTATGCATTCTGATTTTTAGAGTCAGCTCCTACTCCTATTGAAGTCATTAGGAATTTTTGCCATTGATGTGAGTGATATCAGGAGTTATCCATATACCATATAACCAGTAACCTCTCTCTCAGGTTTCTATCAGTAAAGAGTTAAAAATCAGAACTCTTTACGAAATATAACTGTATTCCACAAATTAAATCATGTGAAAGAGAATGCACAACAGTAAAGGTCTTTTTTCTATTTCTACTAATCCTTAGAGAAATAAAGTACAAACTAAGTTGAAAAGGCCTATTGACAGCTTGTAGCAGAATCTGATAAAAGCCATAAACTGAACAGTCATGATGCAGTTCTAATGAAGTACAAACTGTGTACAAAGGCCAATCTGTTTTAAGAACAGTTCATAGGGCCAGATCCATCCACTGCAGTGGAGGGAGAGCACAACATAAGAATGGCTATACTGGGTCAGATCAATGGTCCATCTAGCCCAGAGGTTCTCAACCTTATTCTTGCAGAGGCCCACCCCAATATGCTATAAAAACTCCACGGCCCACCTGTGCCACAACAACTGGTTTTCTGCATATAAAAGCCAGGGCCAGCGTTAAGGGGTAGCAAGCAGGGCAATTACCCAAGGCCCCATGCCACGGGTCCCCCAAGAAGCTACATTGCTCAGGCTTCAGCCCTGTGTGGTGGGGCTCAAGGCCCCAGGTTTCAGCCCAATGTGATGGGGCTTTGGCATTCTGCCCTGGGCTCCTGCTTGGCGGACCTCCTGAAACCTCTCGCAGCCCTGCAGGGCGCCGCAGGCCCCTGGTTGAGAACCAACTGATCTAGCCCAGTATCCTGTCTTCTGAGAGTAGCCAGTGAGTGCCAGGTGCTTCAGAGGGAATGAACAGAACAGGGCTATTATCAAGTGACCCATCCCTTGTCAATCAGTTCCAGCTTCTGGCAGTCAAAACATGGGGTTGTGTCCCTGACTGTATTGGCCAATAGCCACTGATGGACTTATTCTCCAGAGCTGGCACTAGGCCCCATAAGCAGACTAAGCAACTGCTTGAGGCCCTGAGCAGTTCAAGAGCCCTCCCAATTCGCTTTTTATTATAAGAACTTGCTTGTTTTACTATTGTGAGGGAGGGCAAAAATATTCCTGCTTAGGGTCCCCAATGGGCTAGCACTGGCTCTGCTATCCTCTATGAATTTATCGAACTCTTTTTTGAACCCAGATATATTTTTGACTTTCACAACATCCACTGGCAACAAGTGCCACAAATTGACTGCATGTTGTGTGAAGAAGTACTTCCTCTGGTTTGTTTTAAACTTGCTGCCTCTGAATAAACATGGGGAAATAGTTTTACTTTGTGTAATGCATAGACAAACCTCACCCATTTATTCTTTTACGTAGTTGCTGATCCATGATAGGACCTTTCCTCTTATCTCATGACTGTTTAGTTTGCTAAAGAGCCTTTGGTGAGGCACCTTGTCAAAGACTTTCTGAAAGTCTAAATACACTGTATCAACTGGATCACCTTTGTCCACATGCTCATTCACACCCTCAGAGAATTCCAATAGATTGTTAAAGCACGATTTTCCTTTACAAAAACTGTATTGACTTTTCCTCAATGTATTATGTTCATTTATGTGTCTGATAATTCTGTTCTTTACTGTAGCTTCAGCCAATTTGCCTGGTACTGAAGCTAGGCTTACAGCCTGTAATAGCCAGGATTGCTCTGAAGCCTTTTTTAAAAATTGCCATTACATTAGCTATCCTCCAGTCATCTGGTACAGAGGCTGCTTTAAAACTGCTATTACCACAGTTAATAGTTCTACAATTTCATATTCGAGTTCCTTTACAACTCTTGGGTGAACATCATCTGGTCCTAGCCACTTATTACCATTTAATTTAACAATTTATTCCCAAAACTCCTCTATTGACACCTCAATCTGGGACAGTTCTTCATATTTGTCACCTAAAAAGAATGGCTCAGCTGTGGGAATCTTCCTCATATCCTCTGCAGTGAAGACCAATGCAAATAATTTGTTTAGCTTCTGTGCAACAGCTGTGTCTTCCCTGGGTGCTCCTTTAGCACCTCAATCATCCAGTGGCTTCCTGCTTCTGATGTACATAAAGAATTTTTTTTCCGTTAATTTTTGTGTCTTTTGCTAGTTGTTCTTCAAATTCTTTTTTGGCCTGTCTAATTATATTTTTACCTTTCACTTGCCAGAATTTATACTCCTTTCTATTTTCCTCCATAGGATTTCACTTCCAATTTTAAAGGATGTCTGTGTCTCTGTCTATTTTACTCTGTCATTTAGCCATGGTGGCATTTTTGTTTGTTTGTTTTTAACTTGGGGGTATACATTTAGTTTGAGATGCGATTATGTTGTTTTTAGATAGTTTCCATGCAGCTTGCAGGCATATTTTATTATTGTGACTGTTCCTTTTAGTTTCTGTTTAACTAGCCTCCTCATTTTTGTGTTTGAAGTTAAATGCTATTGTGATGGGTTTCTTTGGTATTTTCCTCCCCTACAAGGAGGAAATGTAATTTAATTGCATTACAGTAGCTATTACTGAGTGGTTCAGCTAAATTCACCTCTTGAACCAAATTCTGTGCTCCACTTAGAGGATTAAATCAAGAATTGCCTCTCCCCTTAGGGCAGGGGTAGGCAAACTTTTTGGCTGGAGGGCCACATCTGGGAACAGAAATTGTATGGCAGGCCATGAATGCTCACAAAATTGGGGTTGGGGTGAGGGAGGGGGCTCTGGTTGGGGCTCTGGTTGGGGGTATGGGCTCCAGGGTGGGGCCAGAAATGAGGAGTTCAGGGTGCGGGAGGGAGCTCCGGTCTGGGGCGGGGAGTGCGGTGCGGGGGCAGGTGCTCCGGCTGGAGGAGCAGGCTCTGTAGTGGGGCTGGGGATGAGGAGTTTGGGGTGCAGGAGGGTGCTCCAGGCTGGGAGCGAGGGGTTCAGAGAGTGGGAGGGGGATCAGGGCTGGGGCAGGGGATTGGAGCATGGGGAGAGGCTCAGGGGTGCAGGCTCCGGGTGGCTCTTAGTTCAAGCGGCTCCCGGAAGCAGCGGCATGTCTCTTCTCCGGCTCGGACACGGAGGCGTGGCCGGCAGCTCTGCATGCTGCCCCATCCACAGGCACCGCTCCTGCAGCTCTCAATGGGAGCTGCGGGGGCGGTGCTTGGGGTGGGGGCAGCATGCAGAGCGGAGCCCCCTGGCTTCCCCTACATGTAGGAGCTAGAGAGGGGCCATGCCGCTGCTTCCGGGAGCTGCGTGGAGCAGCCTCCCACCCTGCTCCCCGGCTGGAGCGCCGGAACGGGGCAAGCCCCAGACTCCGCTCACCAGCAGAAGCTCAAGGGCCAGATTAAAACAGCTGGCAGGCTGGATCCGGCCCACGGGCTGTAGTTTGCCCACCCCTGCCTTAGGGGTTTGCAGGACTAGCTTCTCCAAGAAGCAGTCATTAATAGTATCTAGAAATTTTGTCTCTGCATCCCCCCCTGAGGTGACATGTACCCAGTCAATATGGGAATAATTCAAATCCCCCACTATTATTGAGTTTTCTGTTTGTGTAGCCTCTTGACAAGGGGGGGGGCTTGTTGCTTATGCCTCCCTAATTTTATGTCCATTATTGTTCTAATACTGGCCTTGGTTCCCATCATCTGGGAATAGTTGGACACCATGAACTCTGGTCACATTCCCTTATCCCATATTATGTTAGGGCTGCAATGGATGGGTGGCACAGGAGCCAGCTATGCTGGCTTTATGGCTTCTGTGGATTTCCCTCCAGCGATGGATAGATTTCGGTCCTAAGGAATCCCCTCCAAGGCTCTCTTTGTGCTGCCTGCCTGAGTTGTGTGAAGGGAGTGCTGTGAATCCGGTCCATCACACTGAAATGAATTTCAAAAGGAGCACTGGCTCTCTCTGAAGTGGTGCTCCCACACCAGATGTTAAGAGTAGCAAATGTCGCATTTCAATGAAAAATAATTTAAGGTCTAAAACTCTGTTTTTCTTTTTAAATATGGGTCAGAATACTCAGCACCTTGCAAGCTGAGCCCTAAAAGTGGACCAGAAGAATTTTTCAGTAAAACCATTTTTTACTGAATATATATAAAAAAATTATTTTTACCACTCTTTCATTCCCCTCTGTTTTCATTCAGCGTAGTGTTACTGGCAAATGTCTTTCATCCTGAATCTAGTCCGAAGAAATTCCTTAACGAATACCTTTTGTTGATCTGGTATTAATTTTATATTAGAAACTTGTGGTGTTCAGGTCCAACCACCACTATTAACAACAGATTTGGAAATCTATTACTCACTAGAGAAATCTACAATATTTACACATTTATGGAATTCTCACATCTTTTCACAGTGATAGGTGTCTTTCCTGGAGCTTGAAGGTAATGTTAAAACCTGTTCAAACACACTGTTTCTAAGGAGGTGTGCTGTTTAATTCAGACAGGCTGTACCACACACCAGACTATATTTCCTGTAGGAGGTAGTACAGAGTTCTGGCTAGTCAACTAAGAGACTAAACAGATGTTGCATTTAAATAAGCTGAAGTATTAAATTCAATCCATTATGATTTATATTTGTGAATGGCTTGACATTTGCAGAAATAGTGGTTTTTTTTTTAAATAGATAAAATGAGTGGCGCAGCTTATTTGCTGTTGGTTTCCACTCCAACCTTAAAAACAGATTCTCCTTTAACAGATACACAGTAAGTACCCACATGGTATACAGGGTTTAGAGAGCAAGACATATTTGAGTCCTATGTTACTCTGAAATGGTGCAATTTAACATAAAATGATGGAAGACAAAATAATTTTATGAAGAAATAAATTCTGTTTAAATCAGTTTTTCATCCCTGAGGTGATGCAGTACTGATTATAAAATCTAAAAACTCACCCACACACCCTTGCCCATCCTGTGGGTCCTGATACCCCTGGTAACAAAGGCAGCGGTAGGAACCAGGTGTATTTTCACAGAACCCATGACTGCCACATAGAGTGCTGTTAACACATTCATCAACATCTGGAAATAAGACATTTTAACATCAGACAGACATAATAATACAAAGGCAGTTTGACAGGTAGACAATTACATCTCTACAAGTAGATACAGTTAGTGTATCTGTAGATTTTAAGGGAAACAAATACAAAGGACAAGAAATAAAAATATTACTGGTCAGATAATATTCTACAGATAATTAACTTATGAGCATCTATAAGTACATTTTTCTAGAACAATATAATAATAGTGATGTACATACATGCTTCAGATTTACTCTACTATAACAGCTGCATGCAGATAGACAAACACTGAAACAACAACTTCCTAAATTTAATTTTACGCAAGCCTGGCAAATTCTAGCCATCTCCCTCTCCACAATATTAGAGCTTGATCCAACAAAAATCACCGTAAATAATACAATTCTTGTAAATGGAGCTCTCTCTTTTAGTGTTTTCTATGGTGTCCATCATTTTAGTGTTAAATAGTAAACAATATTGGTAAAGTTCACGCCTGTGGAGAAAGCCAACACACGGAGGCCCCAATTCAGCAACGCACATAAATGTATTTAAGTCCCATTGAAATCAATGGAACATAAGCATATGCTTTTCAGCGCATAAGTGGGACTTACAGAGTAGCACAGACCTTATGTTGGGCTTCTGCACAAGTGCCAGTAGCAAGGATTTGCAGATCGGGCCTTTAGGCACTAATTCTGTAGATTTATACACATGAACAGCCCTTACTCAGGTCTGTCAAGTTTTTAAGGTGCAGAAGTATTTTCAGAATTGAGGTCTTAGTGTGTAGCTCCTATTTCTGGTTTGTTGCCCGCCCTAGTGAGCATCCTAGAGTACTGTGCTGAGTAAGTCTGCTCTTCTGACTGACTCAATTGCCACGTCAGCCTATAAAGAGTCTGCTTGTGGCAGAGAGCAGTCTGTTGTTATAAGTGTATTATGAATACCGTGAATATATTATTTTAATCTCCATTCAAAATAAGACCTAAAACCGAAGTCCTGACCACTTGTGGTCATTAAAAATCTCATGGCATGTTTTTCAGGAGTAAGAATGTTAACCCCAGTATCCTGGCTAAATCCCAGTTTGGGTTATTACATTTTGCCATCTTAAATCACCCCTGCAATTTCAAATGGAGAAGTTATTTCTGCATTCCATTTCTAAAAGCTATTGTAAATGTTGAGTAGTGATGCTGTCCACTGTGGAACACCTTCAGTGTTCTGCTGCTGAGGTGGCTGCATTTCAGTGGTGAACCAAGTGATTCTTTTTACTTTATAAAATGCACCAAGTTTAGGCTGTAGCTGTATGTGAAATTAGTTGTGCACATTAAAGCATACAGAAACTGAGAAAAAGTAAATTATAGAAGGATTCCAAGAAAAAAAACCCTGGGAATGGAGATTCAACATCTCATTCCCAACCAACCTCATACTGATGGCACCTATACTCATTCTTGCCATCTCTACTAAAGGCTTTACATATTCATTCGGCTGGAAAGTTGACAGAACAGAACTTTGAACCACACCATATAAGACAACCCTTCGGACAGATGAGCATTTCCACAATGCTACTCTTTGGTATTTCTCAGAAAGGAAAGAATGGAGACATTCAAGTGCAGCTCTGTCTACCTCTCCCAGTGTTTGGAGCTGTGTCAACAACACCTCATCATTTACAATACCAAATGCCTAAAAGAATCAGGAAAGACATGCCTTGTTCATCTCCTGAAAGAGGTCATTGAGCAATGATATCAATGACTTCTCTTAAAAATACCCAGATCTAAAGTCCAATTGAAAGGGGTCAAGGAAATCTAAGGTCTCTGAATCACTTGGTCACTGCCCCTCAATGGCTGCCTAAATTTTGGTAGCCTTTCACTCATAGGCCCAGACTTCCCCTCTGCCCCGTGGGTGCTTGATCCCCCCACCCCTGGCCCCGCCCCTGCCTGCCCCAATTCCACCCCCTTCCCCCAAGTCCCCACCCCTGCCCCACCTCTTTACTGCCTCCTCCCCAGAGTGCACCACGTCCCCACTCCTCCCTCTCCCTCCCTGAAAGTCCTAAGCGCCGCCAAACAGCTGTTAGGTGGCGGGTAGGAAGTGCTGAGAGGGGGAGGAGCAGGGACGCTATGCTCGAGGGAGGAGGAGAGGTTGGGGGTGGGGGGAGCTTGGCTGCTGGTGGGTGTGGAGCACCTGCTAATTCTTCCCCATGGGTGCTCCAGCCCCGCAGCACCCATGGAGTTGGCGCCTATGTTTTCACTGCCTGCCTACCGCAGCAGCACTACCCAGAATCTCTGCAGTGCTACAGGCTATGGTTCTAGCCAACACACCCATCCCACTCATAGCCCCACTCCTGTCCCCATGCAGAGTCTTGTGAAGGAGTACTTGGAGAACAGCCTTTGGTTGTCTGCCTCAGATGGTGTTCTAAAGGAATTTTCCCTCAGCTGGAACTAGGGCCTTCAGAGCCTCTCTATGCTGTTCTGGCCTCTTTACACAGCATAAAGGGACTGGACCAGGGGGGAAGAGTCTCCCTCATATACTTCTAAGGCCAAAAGGGATTACTCTGATCATCCAGTCTGACCTCCTGTATAACACAGGTCATAGAACTTCACCCAGTGATTCCTCCATCAAGCCCAATACATTGTGGTGGAACTAGAACATATCTTTTAGAAAGACACCTAATCTTGTTTTAAAGACTCCAAGTGGTGGAGAATTTATCACTTTCTCTCCTAAGCTGTTCTGTTTAATTAGCCTCTATTAATGTATGTAAAACTTATGTAAAAATGTGTAAAATATATACTTACGTTAATGTAAAATTTCCAACATTGCACTGAAATTTAGAAATATTTTTCTTGTTATATTTATTATTGTATTTGGTATAATTTTTTTCACTCGTAGCTTGGATTGCCACAAGAATATTTTACTATTAAAGGTAATATTACTTGGAATGATAAAACTTTTATCAGTGGTTAGTAAATAGATGATTGATTTTTGCCAATACATGTTCTTTTAATATAATTCTTTTTATCTTGATTTATTAAACAGATCAAGGAAAAATACTGCAGTAATTAATCTTGAAAATGGTTATTTGTCTTTGGTGAAGAATACAATCATTAATACATTTATCTCACAGGAACTGAATGTGATAATGGGAATGGGCTGTCAAATAATTGGTTATTGAACTGTTCAACATCACAAAAAAAAATCAGTAAAATTAACAGAGCAGTAAGAGTAGCCAATACGTGTATCTGTATTATAGTGTTAAAGAAACATTATCAAGGCTGAGAGGTCAAAAACTTGTCTTGGATTCCAAATACTTCCATCTCCTAACCAATCACCACAACTATAGGACAATTATTATTAAAAAGCAAAAGCAAGTGTACTATGAGAGACCCAGGATACCTGCACTTATGGATGCACTTTTCTGACCGTCTCCTCTTGCTACTCAGAATAAGATCTTATTTTATTCATTAACCTTATATTGTGGTTTGCAGAGTTTTGTACATGTGGACACAGAGAACGGTTATGATCCTGCACTCTTTATTCAGACAAAACTTCCATTCAGATCAAATGAGAATTCCGTCTGAGTAAGGAATATAGGATTGAGAGCCAAGTGTATAAGACAATACAAAGCAATGCATTGCATATATTTCCAGTGGCCAATTACAATTTAATAACAGGGATTCCTGAGCCACAGAACACAGTTATTCTATTAAAAGTCTACACAGAGAAGACAAGAACTAGGAATTTAAAATTATATAAATTACAGTATCCTTTTCTCGTAATAGCTATATATTAAAGAAAACAGATGGGAAAGGATCATATAAGTCTGTTCTCAAAAGGTAAAGTGAGGTCATTGACTGAAAAGCAGCAGAAACAAAATCCATCATTGCAACAAGTGTCCTAATTAAATATATAACACATCCACAGAGGATGATTTTGTTTTTAAAAGTACACAGTCTGAACACGACTGACTCATACAGTGAGTGACTGGGAACCTACAGAGAGGGTCCAAGCACCAAATATTTTTCCTTGTCTAGACAGCTCACTCAAAGGCCTCCTGTTTTACAGCCGGAAAGGGCATTTGTTGCTTTAATCACCCTGTAAAGTATGTGACTTGTAATGGGCAAACATCTTGCTACATGGAGACAAAAGTGGGGGAACATACTAAGATAGCATATGTCTGTACAATTAAAATGTAGCTTTGTGATTATGATATATTTCAAAATCTAATGCCAGTTCTGCATTTCTTAATCAAAACTCCTACTGATCTGAAATCAGTAAGAGTTTTACCTGAATAATGAGTACAGGACTGAGGCCTGAATAACTAGGATCTTAAAAGGAATGCCTCAAATCAGCAAAACATTTAAGTATGTACTTAAGTCTATACCTATTCAGCAAAGCACTTGAATCCAAATTAAGGGAAACATTGCTTTCAGGAAAGCACCTAAAGATGTGATTAACTTTAGGTATCTGCCTAAATTGCACTGAATTCTATTCAGATTGTAAGTTTTCCAGGGCGGGGACTGTTTCCTTCTACATGCTTGTACAGTATAGTGCTTAGCACAAAAGGCCCCAATATTGGCTGAGACCTTTAGGTACTTCCATAATACTCCTAATAAATAACAATAATAGTAATGATGAGGGGGAAGTCAGAATAACTAGGATTTTGAATATAGTGTTTAGATGGCCACGTGAAGTATTGCTGGGTGGCTATTCCATGTGGTGATGGTGATTTGCACCTCCGGCTTAAGGAAGAAGTTTCTCTTTTTTCCATTCAAGTTCTGGGTCACTGCTTTAGCCTCAGGGTCAGGGTGGATACATTATGGCTTGGAACCCAATCTGTCTACTTCAGGACATGTGAGAGGGCTGTTGAAGCTTGCTAGGAAACTATTAAGCGTTCACCAAAAGGTGGCCCATTTTGGAAAGTGCCATGAATTTATTTTGGGTTTACTTTTGACAGGTCAAGGATGGAGTTTCCGACTTCACTGTAGAATATTTAAGTTGGGGGTCTAGCATGCCTGTGATGATGGCCTCTGCACACTACATTGGAGGAATTCACTTGCACATTTAGTGGACCATACCATGGCTCCAGAGGAGTGCCAGAGTTCCTGCTCCTCCTTCCCAAAACCTCCTTCTCTTCCCAGCAAGGGCACAGTTAAGGTTGTGATGTGTGGTCTGTGGTGAACAATGGCTATGCAAAGTAGTAAGGTGTCTGGATGGAGGGATAGAAATTATGTATTTTTCATCACTTAACTTCTCATTTCCCCAATGTTGAGGTTTATGGTAGGTATTTTGTGTGTACAATAGCCTTAACTGATACACAATATAGTGTTTTTGTGTATGAATTTCCATTTTTTTGTTTGAGAAAGATCTATTCACAGAAGTGCCCTGACAGCTCAGAGGTATGACAGCTACGAAGTGGAGTAGGGAAGAAGCAGAAAGAATGGGGAGCTCCGGTGGGCTGAAAGATACAGACATGTTATGGTAGCACTTAGATGTGTTGGGAGCTACTATGTGTGAGTTGGTTCTTGGCACAGAGAGGGGAGATGCTGGGGGGATTCCCGGAAGAGGCACTGGGGGTGGAGCTGGGGACAGAATTGAGTGTCGCCAGGACCAGAGTAGAGGCTTGGGTATCAGGGCAGGGCTGTTGCTTAGCACCGAGAATGCTGCCATGACTTATTGCTGCCAAAGCTGGCTGACAGTTAGCTAGGGAAGAACCTTTGCAAGAATCTCAACAAGCTCAATGGAAAGCTAATGAGTCCCCCAGTGTTACTTCCAAGAGTTTCCTTATTAGGTAACTCTGTCAAGCCTGATCACCAGATTCAGCTCCTGGGAAGGGGGCAGTGATGGAATACCACAGCTACTACAAAGGTTTGATTTACTCCTTCGAAGACGGTAGAGTCTACACAGCTGTGCAGCTTACTTTGGCCAGTAGCCATAAAGACTCAAGACCAGGATTAAACCACACAAGCTCCTTAATCATCTTACGTTGTTTTTAACTTTTCAGAAAACATCTGAACTTGTAAGAAAACAACCCAGAGAGATGGAAAATCTTCTTTCCAGGTTACTAAAGGCAGCTAAATCCAGCAAAATGTCCTTAGTCTCTACTCTGATGATATAAACAGCTATTCTCATTCACTTATCTAGAAATAAAATTCATAAAGGCAACTAGTGTGCAGAACAGTAGCTTCCGCAGCTGGAAGCCACATCCTCTCACAACACCTGGAATGTTATAAGTTCTTTTTGTTTCTGTTCTTTTTTTTAAATTTTATGCTAAACTGAATTCTGAAAATTATGGACATACAAAAACCAGGACTGAAGTGATTGGTGTCTGCTTGAAAGCTTTTTTCAGCTTTAGATCTTTATATTTTTATTATTTTTTAAAATTAAAACGATTGCATACAGTAGCCAATTATAACTTAAAAGGATTATTACTGCTTCAGGAGACTATAAACAGCCGTGTTTAGTCAAGTTATTAAAGTACATTTCCTAGTGTCGAATATACTGCCTGATCTGCATCCCATATACACCACCAGTTACCTGTGAAGCACAGTTAATGGGTTTTACACTTTTTATTTTACTCTCCATTGTTTATAAATATATTAGATGCCTGCATATAAATATTCTTCTGATTTAATCCTTTTCTATTTGGTTAAAAATCTGGCTTTTTGTTTGTAATTAAGATTAACTTTGTACACATAACCATCATCATCAATGATGCCACCACATCTCTGGGAATAGTGCTGGTTAATTAACTGGCACAGACCCAGCCAGACTTCCTCATTGTTTTGTGGGACCCCTAAAACTAGCAGTTACTGCTTTTGTTTAGTTGAGGTTGCTGTTTAATTCTGGCATTTCCTAACTTTTTGAGTGTCTGACTTTGCAACCTTGATAATGTTCCTTTAACATAGAGTTTCGTTTTGTTCTTGTGATATAGAGTGTTTAGTTTAAACCTTTCTGACTTCTTCCTTACGCTCTATGGTGAGGAAGACACCTACTATAGTATTCTTGTTCAGAAACTGAAGACATTTAACCCTTTCCCTGCTAAATACTGGATGGAGTCTATATATCCTGCACAATTTTACATGAATAATTTTAGCAGTCTGGATTCTGGGACAACTTTGAAGTATTTTCATTGTTTGAGATCATAAAAATGCATCCCACTGCCAGAACTCTTCAGATGCACTGTCTCTTCTCTACCTGACAAGGCTATTCTAATGGCACAAAAAAAAAATGGCTCTTTCAGTTCATGCTACTATTAATTACTGAGCACTGACAAGATGGTTGATGCCATATCAGTTCTAAATATTTTATGACAATCTCTTCATGGTAGTACAGCAATGTCCCATTGCCAACAGCATGTTTGGCTTTATTAGTTATTACTACAGCAGGTATATGCTAGACAAAAATTACTTCAATTTTCCTCCCGGTATATCTTTCACAAGGTGGGGGGAATGAATACAGTAACCACGCAGGACATCTCCACATGCCCTCTCCATTGCAGAGAAGGTCTTTGTACCAGCCCTGAGTAGACTGATGGGGTGAGGTTTGTAGAGGTGGCACCATATGTAAATAAATTTACATGGGTTAATTGGCCTCCAACAAACTAACATTTGGAGTGGAGAAGCTGGTTGGGTGTCTGAAGTCCATCTCCCCTAATTTCCAACACAAAGCTGCTTATAACTCTATCCAGTATTTCTGCTATTCATGAATTCTCTAGAATTGCTTCTCAAGATGCCTGCTGGTTTTTTTGTGTGTGTTTGTTTGCATTGTTTAATTTTGGTTTTATTCCTCTTGAATCGTTGTTATATATTTCACAATATTTCTCGATTGAATAGTCCATGTATCTCTATGAATGACCATTCTTAATCTGGTTAGTGGAACTTTTACTTCTTACTTTGTTGATGGCAAAAATTATGTTTTCTGTGTATTACGGATCATAAATCTCTTTTTTAAAATTTACCCAAAGGACGGTAGAGCAGCACCACTGGCAAGTGTGTGCTTTCAATCAGCAACAGGACACTTTCTTATGTTGGAGCCAAACAAAAACCCCAAGTGCACCTCATCTGCAAACTTTCCATGCCTGTGGTTGAGGTTTCTCACCATTGTTATTACTGGAACTGTTTTTACTACCATTTTTGAAAAAGATCTATATATGTGTGTACGTGCATGTGAAAAGGGGGAGGGAGAAAAAGAGGGGGAATGTATGAGTTTGGTTTAAAATTGAAAATTCTAATTTGAAGAGCTATTTATTTGTAGCTCTGACAAAAAATTTAAAAATGTCTAAAACACTAAGACAGAATTTTAAAATAGCCTCATGCAAAAAGAAATTAACCATGATTGCCAGTTTGATTTATTTCTACTGCAGGAATATTTCCTTCATGTCTGTATTTTTAAACATATTACAAACAGGGTTTTAATGTTTCAAATAGAGCCATCAGAACATTAAAAAATTAAGTTAAGGTTTTACTGCTAAAATATTTGAGAAGCCCTAAATTAAAGGTGCCTAAACTTTGTAGCAATAATGGTCACACTTAAAACTTGCCAGGAGTCTGAATACCCCCTCTAATTTATGTGAATTTTGTGACCAATTCCCTCCTTCCACCCCCTCAAGGGGATTTTAAAATAAAGAAAATTTTTTCCAGCTATGAATAGTTTTTTCACTTTATAGCTGTGTGTCTTTTTGCTTCTCCCTCACCTTTTCCCATTTCTTTATTCCATTCTCTCTCTCTCTCCTTCCATCTCTCACTTTCCGTTTGCAATTAAATCCCCCACACATTGCAGTTTAATTTATTAAATATTATAAAGCATTAAGGTTGCACAGTTAGTCACCAAAAGACAAGAAAAGCAGAAGTTAAGTTTCTAACCTTCACTCAGTCTTGCTGCTTGTTCTGTACGTTTCATACTATACATTTTATGACATGAACAGTAATATTAAGCTACATGTTTTCCAGAAAAACAAGAATATAAAACACCATATACTTTATGTGCAAGGTTGCTATATTAATGTTGCTTTTGGAATCTTACAGCCAAATTGTGACTACCTTATTTACCCAACTAGTTCCATACAATCAATGGGATCACTTAAATGAGTAAGAATCTGGCCTTTAATTTTTGCATTTCTTAACTTCTTGTGACTAACTATGCACATTCAATATTGCATTAGCAAAGCATTTAATATTTAGTTCTCTAGATTCTCTTTAAAAAATTTAACACAGCTTTAGGTGCTTCAAATGAGGAAGAAGACAACTTTTATGTTGTTTGAAAAGTTTTTAGCAACATAAGCTCTTAAACTACATTAAATCCTTACTGTGGCATATGGCTACAGGGTGAAATTCACTATGGTATCACTACTCATCTCACCTTCACATGTTTGGCCATCTGTAGAAACTGAAAAGCCTTGTTCACAAATGCAGTGGAAAGAACCATCTGTATTTAGGCATTCCCCATGTGGCAAACAAAGTTCAGATCCTTCACATTCATCGATATCTGGAAAACACAGAGCAGAGTTGTAAAATGTTTTAAACTTCCCTCTCTAATATTACTTGTGAAGCAGATTCCAACGTGCATTAGTGTTTGGCATATTGCCACAACCTATTTACATTGGTTAATGACGGTCAGTTAAACTGCCAAAATGTATGTGAGGAATGCTGATACCTGTTAGCAGAAGTGTGCTCCACTTGTCATACATGATCTGTTTTCAGCCATGGGTGAAAGTGCTAAATCAGTAAAAGTATGTTTACTAGAGTGAAGGGCCAGATTTTCTGTGGTGCTGAACAGAAGTTTGGCAGAGAGGGAGGGGGTGCCAGGAAGCCAGTAATTACACCACCCTGACCCCAAGCACAGGTTAGAGCAGCGTATGGAACTAACTTCCACCAGCTAAGCAGATTTTAAGGGCCAATATATCAGCTAAGCACAGCCAGAGAGTACATTCTGGTCAAGCAATGCTCCCTTCACTTGACTCCCTACAATGCGGCTAAGAGGAGGATGGGGAGTGGTGCAGGGGCTAGCTACATCAGCTCTGCACTAGCTGACAACTCCCTTGTGTCAGAAGGAGAATTCTCAGATGGCCCACTCTGATTGCTTTCTGGACCCTCTGTGCTGCTCAAGTGGCACAAAAGGCGAGAACGCAGCCGAGATTTTAGTACAAGGTCTTGACAGCAGAGTTTGGAAGATTACATTTTGTTTCCAATAAGCTGATTTTCTACACACTGCAGCCAAAAAGCATCTTTAGAATTTGGGCATGTTCTCAAGATGTCAGTGCATACGGAGCAGTCAAGTACTGCTCAGTTTTTACAAGTAAAGATATTTTTTCTGCCTGCCTACCCTGCAAACTCAACCTGGAATTAGAAAATCAACTCTTTGTTCTTTCTGGATCAAGCATCATCAAAGATAAAAATTTCTGCAACTTGAACTTAGTTAGTAATTCTGTTGATGATGCATGAGCCAGAATAGAAATCAACTCAATGTTCTGGAGCAGCGTTTCTCAACCCACAGCCCACGGGCTGTCTGCAGCCCAATCAGCACACATCTGTGGCCCATGTGATATCCTCAGGGCCATACAGGTAGTATAAATATTCTTGTGTGAGTGAACCCACAGAACACATAGAAAGCTGTATATGTGGCCCACAATGTACATAGGTTGAGAACCCCTGTTCTGGAGTCTCACTGGCTGTGGAGCGTAACTAGGTAAAAAGAAGTAATACATATTTTAGTTAGCAAAGTAAGCAGATGGTTGAATACATACAAGGATCAGGTCTGTTGATTAAGGTGGTGCCATTTATACATAGTCACTTTTCAGACTATAATTGTACTTTTAGATTTTGCTTTATAAAACACTCAAAAACATTCAGGTAAGTCACCCAAATAAGCCCCACCTTAAGGTCAACCACAAACTCTGAAACAACCTGACCCATCCATCAGAAAGGTTCTTCTGATCAGTAACCACAAAAAATATAGATCCTTACTCTTAACTAACGAGAGGCGGGTGTCTTTTGAAAGTATTGTGCAGGTTTCCTTTGAGGATGAGGAGTTTGATAGGTTAGATAAAGATTGATTGCTTTGTGAAATGTGTGCACAGTGGGAGTTTAAATTCATTACTCTGCTAGACATTAAAAAACATGGACTGAACAGACACTGGATTTATGGCTTATTGCAACAATCTGTAACCCAACACTAACCCTTTTTTTAGGTCCTAGGACTGCAGAGGTGTTAACAGGCCACCCTTCCTTGAATGGTTCCTTAAATATGTGCTAGCTACTTTTGCTCAACAATCTATTACACCTTGCATTTTGCTGTGATGCTGGGAGTTCCTTTTCCCAGACCTGAAGAAGAGCTCTTTGTAGCTCCAAAGTTGGTCTCTCTCCGCAACAGAAGTTGGTTCAACAAATGATATTACCTCACCCACCTTGTCATTCTAATATCCTGTGACCAACATGGCTACAGTCAGTCGTAACTATACAGTTTTGCTTAGACTCTGGCCACCTTTATAGCCACCTTTACAGTCCATGGACACCAGCAATACCTATGCTTAATTATATATATAGCACAAACAACGAGGAGTCCTTGTGGCATCTTAGAGACTAACAAATGTATTTGGGCATAAGCTTTCGTGGGCTATAACCCACTTCATCAGATGCACGGAGTAAAAAGAGTAGGTAAGGTACAATATCTTTGGAAAGTAAGCTGTCCCTAGTTATAGGATAGGGATGTCTTAAAGCTGTTAGAAAAAATCTTGGAAACCAAAATAAATGCTTCCAAAGAAAATGGAAGGTTAATAGTGTTATGGGGGCAGAATTAAGGTTTTTTGATCTTAACCATGTATTTGCATGCTTTCAAATGTTTTGGAGTGTTTTTGCTAAATGGCACTTAATCTTCGGCTATCAAGACTTTCAAACATTTATGTTCTTTGAGAAAAAAATTCAATAGTATTTTATCTGAAGGGATAAATCCTTTCAGCCTTAATCGCTGGCTAATAATTGTTTTGCCTGTGAATATTTATTGTCTCTGTCAAGTGGAATTATTAATTATAGCAAGATACAAAATAAATATACCTAATTGTGTAGTCTTATTTTTCATTTATTTTCCGGTTGTATTTTTTAAATAGTGTACTTACCAGATCTACAGCATTGATAAAAATGGTATAAAATGATTTGTTGTATTTTTCAGCACAACCTGTGCTATCAAAATGAATCTCTCTCAAGACTTGGGAAGACACAACAACTCTAACCTTATATTAGTTTATGAAGAATTCCTACCTCATGATAGGAAGGCTGAGACTATGCCTGTTGGAACAGTTTCTCAATGTATAGAGAAGCCTGCCTGTGGCACAGCAGATGATTGTTTATGGCAAGAAGAGAAGGGTAAGAAGGTGCTTGTAATCCTGTTGATTTGGGATTCTCTTTTATACTATAATTTAAAACATTCTTCAGATATCCCTAACTGAATTAGACTATACCTTGACATCCTCTGTTGGCCATCTGCTGGAAGCCATCTGAACAAGTGCACTCATAAGAACCTTCAGTATTCATGCAGTTTCCTCTAAGACAAATATCACTGTCTTGAAGGCATTCATTAATGTCTGAAATCAAACCATTGCCAAAAATTAGACAATTTCAAAACTGAATAAACTCTTAAAAGTGACATATTTAATACTGGTATGTCAACTTGAGGTAACAGCTTATATTTACTACATTTAAATAAAAATAACAATTTTTAAATGTAGCGTGTGTCTAATTTCCCTGTCTACACATTCACAGCTCAGATTTTCCCCCTAATATTTCTCTACAGTTAAAGTTTGAATTTGTACATTCTTAACAAGAATGCCCACACAATGTTGATTGTAAAGCTGACTGAGACAACTCCCTCCCTCTATACTCAAGAGACAATTCTACAAAATTCTCCCCCATTTCCATGGGAACTGTGGGACTATTGTACTACAAGCAACTACAATGGCTTAGAAACCTAAAACAGCTGCACATTTAGAAAACACAAACTCCACGGTGACGCAAATACAGATTCTGATGTACATACAACACAAACACTATGATGCTTCTGCAACATTAGTTCCATGACATGCAAACAATACAAACTAATTTACTGTCATTCAATAGGATGCTGAAGTCTCACTCAAAACAGTTTTTATAACTGAACACTGCACAGATTATGTAATCTGTTCCACGTGGACATGTAGGATTTTATACTTACTGCATAAATTGTATGAACTATGTTGCCTGGTTACCTTTTGTAAATTGAGTTGCATTCATGCTTTGGTACTTTCTGAACCTGTGTGTTTTGGACACTACTGGGCCACCATGCAAACTTTTATAAACTGGTAATGATATTAAGAATTCACACTCTGGTCCACATTGTCTGCAAATATAATTCAACATGGTTCCACTGAAGTCAATACAGCTATATCGATTTACACTAGTGGACTGATCCAACTCCCATATAGGCTTTGGGATACAGTCTCAACTGAGAATCAGGGCCTCAACCACTGTGAAATTAATATGATGGTAGCAGCTGAAATGATACACTGATAAATGAGAGGAAGCAATAAATCAGCTATTTTGTTATAGGAATATATAAAGAAGTGATTATAGCAAAAATGCTTACATTACATGGATACTATATAAACACCTTATTCCACTACTGCAAAGGAAGCCATTTAATGTTTTGTGATTGTGCCTCACTAGTTTTCGGGAAAAACAGAAAGTAAAAGAAAATAAAATAGAAAAAAAACAGTTTATAGGCTACAGGCAGATAGGATTTTCGTTGATACAGAAAATAAAGAGTTTTATGTGATGGTTTTTTATTATTCTGACCTTTTATGCATGACTTTTTAGCAGACCAAAATGATGCTGCCTTTTCCATTTGGACATGAACCCAACAAAAGAACATAAGGCTCTTTCTGAACTGATCTTTGAACAGTTTGGCTGAATGTGCACTCAGGCCAAGATATCACTGGGATTTAATCTTTTATTTTTTTTTTAAAAGAGCTTTCTTGCATATGTGAAAGTTCTTATTTCAGATAAAATTGCACTTAATGCTGATGACGTTATGCGAATTCTTGATAAACATATTTGATTTCACATGAATGTGTTTTATATTTATATCATATTTTCAACTGAAAAAAATGTTGGTTTATTTAAATGGTAATTTACTTTGACCGAGAGCAAGTGAAAAAATTGACTCCTTTGTCCTGAATAAATGCCAAACCCCACAAAAAGATAATGGTTTCTGCCAAATTCATTCGAAGTGAAAATTTATTAATCCTAACATACTACCCAAACCTCCCTTCTTCTATTGGAGACTAACCATTTTATTTGGGTATAAGCTTGTTCTAGCCCATGAAAGCTTATGCTCAAATAAATTTGTTAGTCTCTAAAGTGCCACAAGGACGCCTCGTTGTTTTTGCCTATACAGACTAACACGGCTACCACTCTGAAACCTTCTTCTATTGTAACTGTTCATAGTTCCTATGATCAGAATGCAAGAGCCCAAAGAAATAGAGATTTTTTTCTTTGATTTCTTAAAACATTGGATTCTATGAATTGCAAGAGAAGCTGGCATCCTCGTTTGTGAAGGGAAGATCCTGTGACTATCTACCTGCGCTGCTCTTCCCCCACCAACAGAGGTACTGAATCACTGTGGAGATGGTATCTTCCTTTTTCTCTGCATGTCTTATTTGATTCTAGCCCCTGAACAGAATTTCCCAAAGCTCCTTCATGTGCAATCTTGTTCTATACATGAGACTTAAAGATCTAGGAGTTGTATGTGAAGAAGCACTGCGAAGACTCTGGCCCTCCTTGTGTCTGTGCCTATGTCAAAGTGCAACCATCTGAGGGCTTTTCTCTAAGATAACCCAGAACAACTGTTCTTGAAGCCTGGAGAGAGCCCCTTTGGACTGAAGATTTTCTTGAGATGAAGCTCATATAAGAATGTCACAAAGCAATGAGAATGAGCAAGGACAGAGAATATATCTGAATTAATTATTGAATTAGTTTGCTAATATCAGGACCGAAATCTTATTTGGGATATCACCAAAAGATAGGAAGAGCATTTCCTACAGCACAGCATATCTTCTTGCATTTTGCTGTGTATTTTTTATTTATTCTGTTTTGTACAATTGTTGTGCAAATTGCACTTCTGAGACAGACCAGGCTGCTAAGCTCCAGAAGGATTTACCTGTGGGGAAGGGCAGGTAACGTTTACACAGGACTCCACAGGAGCTAAGCCAGGCCACCCTGCCAGTGCTTCTGTTTGGGGTTGTGGTGGTTGGCTGCAGGCTCCCAAACCAGCCACAGAAGCAGCTGTAATCCAGACAGCCACATAGGTGGACTTTCCATGATGGCAGAAGCATTTGTAACCAGGGATGAATACAGCCCTCTGTTTTAGAATTTGAGCAAGGAGGAGATTTCCTTATTCAAAAGAAACAATCAAATTATTCTCCTCGCCTTCCTCATGGAGCCATAGGTGCAGGTGACAGGAACTGTGTGTGTAAGAATACATGAGATATGGGGTGGTACAGATAGAGACCATCTATGGGATAGTAAAGAATTGAGAAGAGGAGAAAAATCTATCTTCCTTTTCTATCCTCAGAAGTGGCTGTGCCTATGGTTAGAATACTCAGGATCTCATTGAAAAAATCCATAAGTAGTTTAAGTCACATACTTACCCTCACATTGGTCTCCCATAGATGATAATGTGTAACCTTGGCTACAAATACATCTGAAAGACCCATCTGTGTTTCTGCAATTCCCATTTGTGCAGAGATGATGTTGCTGGCATTCATCAATATCTATGAATGAAAAGAAAATATATATCTAAAAAAGAAAACAGTAATGCTGTGCTTCTGAAAATGCCTGTTTTTAAGCAGAAGGTATTCAACATCCCACTCAAACAAAACTGAAGAGTCAAAAGAAAATCACTCTTCTTTTGGTTTGGGTTACTAACAAATAAGTAAGTTCAAAATACTATTAGATGAAACCTCAGCCTAAGACTTCTCCTGCATTTAGGGTTCTCTCAATACCCATTTGTCCTTCATGAACACACACATGCTTTGCCTGAGGGCTTCTTTCACCTCCCACATAGCTAGCTGAGGTAATGAGCCAGCTGGCCCACTGAGTCAGCAAAACGCACAAAACAATTTCCAACAGAATCACCACCTTCTAACAGGGTGCGATTTTCAGGCAAACACTAGCAGGCTGTTTTTCTGTCAAATTTTACATAAAGATTAGATTTTCTTATTTAAACAGTTGCTCTATATTAGAATTAATCCTGTAACTATGATGAGTCAAATGTCTCTCTTTGCTACTATACCCACTGTAATTCCGCAGTGCTTAGAATGATCTCTTCAGTTCTCACAAACTTAAGTGGGGTCAGCCCAGGTCAACATTTGGATTTGGATAGGATACTCCAAATTGGATAGGACTCTGCAGGAAGTGGTATTGCTGATTCAGAAGGTAGCACATGTTTCTATGAGTCAGTACCAAACCATTACCCCAGAATGATGTTAGGGAGCCATGTATTACTGGAGCAGTGTGGTCTTTAATGCTTGTCTAAACTAGAAAAAAAAAGGTGTTTTTTTAAAAATTGCATTAGCTAACAAGTTTTAATTTGGTGGTGCTTAAAAATGTTTTAGCACTTAGTATTGACAGGCTTTAACTTCTTTAAAAAGATGTTAGCTGGTTATGGTCCACCCTAGGGGCAGGGGATCAAAATTGGTTTTGATTAAACAAAGATACCATTTCATATCTGTCAACAGCAATGTGATGTGCATGGATAGACCACTGTGAAACGATGTGGTGGATTCTCCATCACTTACAGTCTTTGAATCAAGCCTGGATGCCCCTCTAAAAGATATGGTATAGCTCAAAAAGAAGTGATGGACTTGATGCAGAAATTACTGGGGTGAGGTTCTTTGGACTGTGTTATACAGGAGGTCAGATAAGATAAACATAATGGTCCCTTTGGCTTTAACATTTATGAAGCTCCATTGACTTAATTGACTGGTTAGTGTCTAGAAACATGCATTACATTGCAGGATCAGGTCCTTATTTTAGAGGTGTGCATTTCAGGAAGGGCCAACTTTCCATGTATGCCTAGCTTGATAAATGTGTTTTTCCATAAAGGGTTCTGAGGACGTAGACTAGCTTTGCCTAAATATTTCCTCTAAACTCAGACTGTCTTGCCTCCTGAGCCACTCCTCCAAGCCCCTCAATCTTCCCCTAAAATTTGTTTAAGTTTGGCAGGAAATCTGAAATAAATTATCATTAGTATTATTCCTTTTACAATTGTACCAAGAAGTCCCATTGTCTTAGATATTGTATAAATGTGTCATAAAAAGATGATTGAGGGACAGATCCTCAGGTTACTTCCTGCTTCCACAGCAAGTCCCTAAAACAGCTACATGAGTTTATTTGTATTTGTTAGACTGTTAGAATGATACTTTTAGGGCTTGTCTACATTACCCGCTGGATCGACAGGCAGCGATTGATCCGCGGGGGTCGATTTATTGCGTCTAGTCTAGATGCAATAAATCGACCGCCGAGCACTCTACCGTCGACTCCAGTACTCCACCAGGGCGAGAGGTGCAGGCAGAGTCAACACGAGAGCATCAGCCGTAGACTTACTGCAGTGAAGACACCACAGTAAGTAGATCTAAGTATTATTCATGTAGCGGAAGTTGCGTAACTTAGATTGTTCCCCCCTCCCCAGTGTAGACCAGGCCTTTGATATCATAACATTTTATAATATATGTTACAAAGTATACAGAATGCACAACAAGGCCAAGTTAACACAGAAACTTTAGCTCTTGAATTTTCTGACTTGTTTAAATTTTAACTATGCAGGGCTTATGTTGTACATTTTGTTGTTTTGCATTAATAGTTATTTTGTAAAGCATTTGGGATCCTACTGGATGCAAAATGCTATAGACTCATTAGATGAATTATTCTGAGTTTTAGCCACATTCCTACCTTCACACTGGTCCCCTGCTGCAGATAGTTTATAACCTTGGCTACAAGTACATCTGAAAGATCCCTCGATGTTTTCACAATGTCCATTTGTACAGAGATTGCCATACTGACATTCATCTATATCTGTGAATACGAAGAAAGCACGAATATATATATGCGTTAGTACCTATCACATTGTTACACGTTGTAAGGAGAGTGATCACTTTAGATAAGCTATTACCAGCAGGAGAGTGGGGTGGGAGGAGGTATTTTTTCATGCTTTGTGTATATAAAAAGATCTTCTACACTTTCCACAGTATGCATCCGATGAAGTGAGCTGTAGCTCATGAAAGCTTATGCTCAAATAAATTGGTTAGTCTCTAAGGTGCCACAAGTACTCCTTTTCCATCTACAAGGACTTTCAATAGAATGGTATTTAAATTTTGTGTGAACATGGATCCAATTAAATTGGGTTCTGACATGATTTGGTCAGCCATTGTGGACCAGCCAAAGTCTGTCCAAATCATATTTAAAAAACATAATCCAGTTTAGATTAGAACACTTTTTTTGTTAAAACACATGGATCTAAAATTTCTTGATCCCTGAACTGTATTCTACCCTAGGCTGGTAAACAGTTTTAAAGCACAGTTCTTACCATGAGTTAGCTATGCCCACACTATCCTTATCTACACTAATCTTTTCCCCCCTTAATTTGCTCATTGTTGCTTACACCGGTGCAGCTTGAGTGCAGATCAGGTGTCACCAGGTGCTGGCATTTTTACTCCAGTATTCTACAAACTTACTCCTTGCAAGCATAGATAACACTGTTAAAAATGCTAGCGGTTGCCAGTGTCTTGCAAATACTAGCACCCCTCCCCCCCACATTGCTATTGTGGGAAACATTCAGGAAAAATGTCAAAACTTATTCTACCCAAAAATGTGGAGCGGAATTGGGTGGCTGAAATTTTCAACTGTTTGTTAATAACCAACCTGTCCCGATGACAGTTTTTGAAGAAATATTTGACACAATAGGTAGCAACATCATTGCAAAAAATTGTATCATACAACTAAAAAGAAATGTAGAAGACATGATGAATATATTGAATTCAACTGGAAAATGACAGCTAGAGATAGATATTATATTGCTGATGCTGTTGAAATTTTGAAAGAACACCACAAAACACTGCAGAAAGAGAGAACTAAAGACAAATTTAACTCACAGGCAGTGCAGAAACAGAGGGAGCAAGCACTTACTCCATTCTGATATATATCACACAATGTTCTCAATCCAAATTACAAAATTAAGTGTCTAAATACAAATGATGGGGATGGCACTGTGACTTGGGCATCTGCTAATCATCCATCAATCCTGCCCACCATAAAACATTTCAGGGAATGAGGAGAACTGTTAAAAAAAAATAAGTTTGCTGTGGAAATTATTAGTAAAGTGAACAACTGTACTGGGGGAATTGCTGGCTATGCAGATATAGAATTCACAGCAGTGATAAACCAGCTTTTCTCCTTCAGTAGCCTGTACTATAGAAAGTGTAGAGAGAACATTTTCTAGGCCTGGACTAATTTATTCTAAGTTAGAAAACTCATTTGATGTAAAGAAAGCAGGAAAATCAATGGACAAAATCCAGATGGCATATGAAGACACAGTATTTGTGAAAATTTCTCAATGCTTCTACTATCATTTATTCAATCACTGTACTGAAACTTGCTTCAACTTTACTTACAAACTACTGATTTTTATTGTAATCACATCAGCAATTTTGATTTCAATGTACAATAGATTTTTTTTAAAAATGGAAACAAAAAGATTAAATTGGTGATTAGAATCAAGTTTTTTTAAAATTAACAATTGATTCAAATTGCATTTATTTAAATCAATCCACCCAGGTTCTAGGACTGATTATAGCAATTCCCAAACCTTGTATCAATGAGACAAGGTGGGTGTGGTAATATCTTTTATTGGACCAAATTCTGTTGGTGAAAGACACAAGCTTTCAAGTTTACACAAGGTATCTCTATGTTGCAATTAGACACCAGTGGCTCACCTGTGCCAGCTGACTCAAGCTTAGGGAGCGAGGCTGCAGCCAGAGCTCTGCAACCCTCCCATCTCGCAGGGTCCTAGAGCCAGGGCTCCAGCCCGAGCCCAAATGTCTACACCACAATTAAACAGCCCCTTAGTCTGAGCCCCACAAGCCTGAATCAGCTGACATGGGCCAATTGCAGGTTTTTAACTGCAGTGTATACATACTCACAGAGCTCTCCTTCACGTCTGGGAAAGGTACCCAGAGTGTAACAGCTAAATACAACATGGAACAGATTTTCAATTAGCACACGCTGCAAGAGACCATTCAAGGTGAAGTGGGCAGCTAACACCTCTACAATCATAGGACAAAGGAGGATAAGTGGGTTACCAATTGCTGTAATGAGCCATAAATCCAGTGTCTTTATTAAGCCCATGATTTTTGGTATCTTGCAGAGTTATGAATGTAAGTTTCCAGGCTCGCCTTTTGAAGGTGTTGTGCAGATTTCCTTTGAGGATGAGGACTGAGATGTGATTTTCAATTTCAGCCTGTTAATTTTTGATTTTGATGTCCCTATCCCACACAGTTCCTAATGTTGTATACATGTAAATCTACCTAAATTTAAATTGAAATGATATGCTTACCTTTCATAAAACAGGGGAGGATATAATTTGTACTGTTAAAGAGCACTGGGATTGTTGGAATTTGTTTCCTAAGGGATCAATTAAAAGGAGTGCAGGAATGGAGAACAAGAATAGGAAAAGAACGACAGAAGACTGACTTGCAGAGGGAAACTACAGAATGGCAATTGGTATGAAGGTTCATCAAGAATCTGATCA
Organism: Lepidochelys olivacea; assembly: GCF_965140295.1. NCBI lineage: Eukaryota > Metazoa > Chordata > Testudines > Cheloniidae > Lepidochelys > Lepidochelys olivacea. The sequence continues at coordinate 148,205,900 of NC_140413.1, read as the reverse complement.
ATGAGCTGAATGCAGAAGGGACTCTCAAGTTTGCCTATAAATACCTTCACAGATAGAGTAGGATGGATTTTTGCCACATTGTTTAAAGGGAACTTTATTATAAAGCTACAGAGTTGAGTTAAGAAGGAAAAATCTGTCCCCATTAAACCTACTAAAGTTCATGTGGATAATTTTGAATGGAATTCAAGTCCAGGATAAGCAGAAAATGAAGACTGATCATATCACGAAAAGTGTGGATGAATTGCCTTGGTTATATGTGATTTAGAATTTTACATGAAATAAGAGAAAAGGAAAAAGTACTTTGCATGCCTTTAATAAAAGATTATATATGACTTCAGTAATTCAAAACAGAGATTTATTGCTTGGAGCAAGCAGTTAAGTTTGTGACTCTGGGCTGAGTAATGCAGTGATATAACATCTCTGCTTGCAATTTTAATAATCTGGCTGGCAAAATGAAAAATTTAAGTGATGTAATTCTGGGACTGCACTAGAATACGGGTATTTTGAACTGGGTTATCTCTGTAAAGCTATTTCTGTGGCGGTATAAAAATCAAGCCTAATGTTAGAAAATATGCACTCTTCCTAGACCACGGTTGAAGCTGTATATTCAACTGTACTATATATAAAAAAGGAATATATATATATAAAGGCAACCTTGTACTTCCCAAATAATAAATGGAAATCTTGTATTGTAGAAAGAGTCCCAAATCATTGCACAAAGTACAGTGTGTGCATGCATATATGTACATACACCCATGGATGCATGCACGCACGCACGCACACACAAATCACTTCCCTCAGAACTGAAATGCAATCGTGCTTCAATTAATCCAGCAGGTGGTACTCTCAGCTCCTGAAGACAAGTAGCACTGTAAAATTATTACGCAACACCTCTGATTGCCCTTTGCTACCAGTTTCAGAAACAGACGTCAATGTCCTTGAAAAAAGGAAGGCAAACAACTGGGAAAAAAACAATAATAGGGAGAAATAGGGAGTGTGAAAAATCTATCATAAAACCTGACCTAAAAATAATCCTTATTGAATGACTGTGAAACTGCTATAAGTGTGGTGAATGATTTGGTGGAAATACTAATAATTAAGAGATGTTGTCAGTGTGCTTTGTGAAGCAGTATCTGAATTTTCTTCAACAGGATGCCATTCACATCTAAGTATTATACCAATCTCAATTTTTTCCACTTGCTTACTAACCTTAACAATGGCATTCTAGCATATCACTAGTTTAAAAATCTCTTACATTTTAAAATTCTGTATTTTCATATTTCTAAAATTCCATTTTCACATCTCATGATACTTACATCCTAAATTTAATTTTCATTGCTCTATAGTGAGGAAACCTTGTCTGTCTCCCTCTCTCTCCAAAACCAGAAATCATTTTGAAATCTTACGTACCTTCAGTTTCTAGTTCAGTAACAAAAGGAGGCCTTTTTGGGACATTTCCATTAACACCAGTCTCTCAGAACACAAATGAAACAATATTTGGGATACAAACACTGCAGAACATACCATGGCACTGTCCATTCCAGCCTCTGAATCCATCTGTGCAAGGAACGCAGTGGTAAGAGCCAGGACCATTAATGCATTGTTCATCTGGACAAATACCTTGGGTCAGGCATTCGTCAATATCTTTAAAAATAAGAAAATCTAGGTTGGAATCATAACAGGCTGTTGAAGAACAAACTAGTCTGATTATTGTAACTGCATTTATATATTAAGTTGTATATTTTGAACCAGATTCTCAGAAGGTGTATATCAGGATAGCTCTACTGAAGTCAGCAGACCAGATCCTTCTCGTCTGGTGTAAGTCAGCCTTGTTCCACTGAAGTCAAAGGAGTCCCACAGATTTATACCAGCTGTGGATCAGATCTTTTATTTATAAATTGATTAACGATACCAGAGTAATCACTTGTAGCTTCACTATTAAATTACGGAGTTGCTTATAGTGGTTCCATAGTGAAGGACATATCAAGCTTTTGGCTTTGATGGGAACTGACTACCTCTGTGTTGCTCAGTCCATTTACCATTTAAATAAACTAAAACTGGGAAATGCTCCTTGAGCTGACCTTGAATTTCTGAGGGTATTGTGAGCATTAAAAATGTTCCTGGGTGAGATATAAACCTGCAAAACCCCTTCTTTAGAGAAGTTTGGGTGAATCTCATGTTTTCAGCACCCCCAACTAACTAACTCCAGCCACTCTTAGGACCTTGTAGAGGCTTGTCTCACCAGCACTGCGGGTCTCACTGCATGCCCAGTTTCCCTAGCTAAAGTGAGATTTGTTGAGAGCATAGAGGGGGGAAATTGAGGCTCCCCTAGGCCCTTTTGTATGCAGAATTATAGGGCAGATAAGTTGTGGGAGGACTAAAAATGCAGGCAGTCTGAGCAGCAATCGAAGACATGGGTGGGTAATGGAGGGCTATTAGGTCTAAGAAGAGGGTGTGTGTGACTGGACAACCCCATGAAGCTACAGAAAAGGTTCTGGCAATGTACGGGGTAGGTGGCTGCATCAGCACAGATTCTACTCTGATGGTCTAGCTCAGTCACATCAGAGCAGGGAGCTTATGTCTAAACCTCAGAGCAATCATTGACAGGCTCTGCAGCTCCACAAATAACTCCTGTCCACATACAGAAGAACCCCATGCTACTCACAATACACACACTTTTACATACAAAAAGCTAAAGCAACAGACGCTTAAGGTTGCAAAGTCAAGCATTCCAAGTTAGGAAATGTCAAATTAAGGTTGCCTGTGCAGCCTTAATTCCATTCCCTTGTGCATATGCCTTATGCTACTAGTCTTTAATACTATTTTTTCCATAGATCTCCTGCGTCATCCAATGGACAGGATGCATTCAATCTCCCAGCTCCTAGTCCCCCCCATCTCCAGACCCCATGTCCCAATCTATTCCGCACACCATACTTCTGCCCAGCTCTTGTCCCCACTATATTCAAGACAAGCTGTTTCTTACTCTATCGTGCCCGGGCAAAAGCAGCGGGAGTACTGAAAGCACAAAGGAGACAGTCTTCCTGCTGTCCTTTCCAGTGCCCAGTGCCACAGTGGTTCCCAGGAGCCGGAAGAAGCAACTGCAGGGAAAGTACTGTTCTGCCCCTACCTTCCTGGGTTGGAACATTATCAGTGCAGATTAATCTTCAGAAAATTCAGCCTCCAAACTAACAATTCTCTACTGAACATGTGCAAATGACAATTTTTCAAAGGTTTAGAATTTGACCAAATTTAGGTAGTTTTTCATGAGAACAGCAAAAGGCACATCCCTGACACAAAGACCACCCCTTGCCAAATTTCAAGCCTTCGCTCCGAAACGTGGAGGCACGAGAGCTTCTGAATGAAATGGCTGTAAGACTTTCCCCCCCCCCCCCCCCCACATGGGCAAAACAATATATTTCCCTCTAAATTTGTTCTCAGGAACTGCTGGACCATTTTTGTGAAAAATTTCCAAAAAACCTGAGCTTGAGGTAGATATGCAGCATGGAAAATGTCTGCCCATATAGTTAAAGTCCAGCAAAGTTATAAGAAACTGACAACAGGATCTTATCATGCGAAGTGTCAGGCAACCTTAACTATAAGCAGCACTACCTGCTCTACCTATGATGATAGGACACTTTAATTCTGAACTCCGAAATAGCAACTTGTATGTACTCTTAAAATCTGACCACTGGGTAAGTTCCAGATCTATTATATGTGTGGGTGTGTAAAGTCTGAAGTAAGGTATGGTGTTATAGTGAGTGATTTGCAAGTATTGTGTGTAGTGTGTGTGTGTGTGCAGTGGGGGGGGGTTGTGTGGGAAGCGGAAGGGAGTTATTTGTGGAGCTGCAGAATCTGTCAGAATGGTAAATGTCATGTGTGGGTGTAATGATGTGGTGAAAATGGTTCCCTTAACATGTCATTTCCTTGGTTTGAAGGGTTAGCGTGGGAGGGTTTTTCCCTTAAGCAACCTTAACTAGTTTTCAATGTAACATTTGTTTGTAGGAACTATGTGTGTTATATAATGGGAAGCTACTGTGCAAAATCTGGGAGAATAAGAAACGTGATGCACTGGAGTGAATGTTTTTAAACAATCAGTAACAGAAAATAATGGATGGGTCAAACTAGGAGTTCTTCTTTAACAAAACCCGCAGCAGCAAATCTATTTGCTGCTATCACTGGATGCTACTGTGAATGTCTGTATGTAAAGTCTCCTACTGGAAAGTTGCTAAACACAAAGTAAAAGGAGGACAGATAGAAGAAATGATGATGGGCTTGATCTTTCAAGACGCTGAGCCAGATATGAGTATTGTGACAGGGTCGGGCCAGATGGCTATAGGAGAGTAATTTTTTTTTTTTGAAGCAGAAAATAATTTTATTTGTGTAACACTTACAAAGAATCACCAAAAAGGATAAAGCAAAACTATGCAACAAAACAAAAGCAAGCACAAGGTATAACACAGCAGCCTTCAGGAGGAAGAAGTGATCAGGCTAGCCTGGGCCCAGAGCGGGGCAGCTTCCTCGACACTCGTGGTCTTCCACCCCCTCGAGTTACCTAGTGCCACGCCCAGTGTCACCGATTATTCCTCTCCTGAGAGTGCCCGACAAGATGGGCACGGCTGCGGGGTGGCGGTTTAAGGGTGGGGGGGGGGACGTACACCCACGTGTGATAGGACCCCTCCTAGGTGACAGTGATGATGGTATCCACAGCGGCAACGGCTGGGGCCTCTCTCTCTTCCCCTCAATCAAAGGGTCAGACGGAGGGAACCGGATGGGGTCACCGAGCAGAGAACCTCGGACAGCGCCCACCGCTCCTCGAAGGCGTCAAGGGAGTCAGTGGACGCCGCTCAGAGGAACTCCGCCTGGATACGTGAATGTACTGAGGATCAGAAAACGGCCCTACAATCACAGGACGCTTCATTAGCCAACCTCCCCTCTCTGGTTTTATAAATGGCTGTTTTAGCTAGGGCTAGGAGGAGGTTAACCAGGGGATCTCGCGATTTTGTGGGGCCACGGATGGGGAGTGTGTAGATAAAAAGGTGAGGGGAAAAGTGTAGCCAAAAGCGTAAGAAAATATTCACGAGGAGCCGGAAAAGGGGCTGCAGCCTGGCGCACACTAAATATAAGTACGCCAGAGTTTCCCTCACGTTGCAAAAAGGGCAAGTATCCGGGATGGGGGTGAACTGCGTCAAAAACACATCCGTGCTCACAGCTCCGTGAAGGAGCCGCCAAATAATGTCCCCAACGGGCCTTGGGACCAAGGTGGAATACAGGCTGGCCCACCGGGGTTGCTCACCCTCCAAAGGTGGCAGGAGGTCCCGCCACTTTGTATCGGGGTGGGACACCAGGGTGTGGGCGTGAAGGGTGTGAACGTGAGTGTGTATAGATATTTCCGTGGCGCAATTTGGAAGCTGACCGGCTGCAGTTCATGCAGCCAGCTCGCAGTGAAAGGGTGAGGGGTTTGTTGGGATCTACGGGGTAGGGGCCCAATTGAAAGGTCCGGCAGGCCTGGGGTAGAGGGAGGGTGGGCAGGGTGCGCCCTCGCGCACGGCTCGGTTGAGATAAGCCCGAGCAGCGGGCGTTAAGGCGGCCTTCACCTCCTGAAGAACACGCCGGGGGGTATGAGGTCTGGAGAGCCCCATGCACCGAGCAAGCATCAGGGGATCCAGCCAGGCTCCCCGGTCGTAGTCCAGGAGGTCTCCAACTCTCGTGACTTCTGCCAGGACCAAACTCTGGCGCACCGAGTGGGACTCCGCCGCCTGCACACGGAGCTGGGGGTTGTGTAGCAGGGGCTCCGCGAGGAGATCTGCTCCCACGGTGACCGCCACGGACCTGGTTGTTGAAAACAGTTTCCAGGTCCAAGGAGCTCCTGGTAGAAGACCGGCAGCCCAGAGAGGTCTCGCAGAAAACCTCTCGGATAGAGATAAAAGAGCTGCCAGTCGTATTGGAGCCCTTGGAAGTGGCGCAGGAAGGCGTGCGCCAGTATGCTCCACGTCGATCTACCTGCGCTATAAAGGAGCCTCTGCAGGGCCTGGAGGCGGAAGACACGGACCTGAGTGTGCAGACACTTCAGGCCCTGCCCTCCTTCCTTCAGGGGTAGATGAAGAACCCCAACAGGGTCCCAGTACATTCCTGACCAAAAGAACTCTAGAATCGACGTCTGGAGGTTGGTCAGGAAACCCGGGGCCGGGACCAGGGTGTTGAGCCGGTACCAGAGCGTGGACAGGACTAGTTGGTTAAGCACCAGTGCTCTCCCTTGGAGGGAGAGACATCAGAGTAGCCTCGTCCATTTCCGGAGCCACTCTATCACCCTGCCTTCTAAATTTTGCCAGTTCTCCAGCAGAGAAGGGTGCATGGCAGAAAGGTAAACGCCTAGGTACAGCAGTGGACCTGCGCTCCACCGGATGGTCTGAAGCACAGGTGGGATGGAGCTCACCTGACGCCAGTCCCCCACTGCCAAGCCAGAGCTCTTGACCCAGTTGACTCGGGCGGAGGAGGCTGCCAAATAGATGGCCCGGCAAGCCTCCACCCGTGCCAAGTCCCCCGGGTCCTGGACCACGAGGAGCACGACATCGGCGTATGCCGACAGGACCAGCCACAGCTCCGGCTTCTGCAGCACCAACCCTGTCAACCTCCTGCGGAGGAGACAGAGGAAGGGCTCGATTGCCAGAGCGTACAGCTGGCCCGAGAGGGGGCACCCCTGCTGTACTCCTCGCCCGAAGCTGACCGGTTCAGTCAGGGTCCAGCTGAGCCTAGCCAGATGCTCCGCGGAAGCGTACAGCACCCGGAGAAAACTCACAAACTGAGGTCCGAATCCAAATGCCTGCGAAGTGCCCAGGAGGTACCCAGGGTCCAATCTATCGAACGCCTTCTCCTGATCAAGAGACAGGAGGGCGAATGACAGACCGTCTCTATGCCCGAGTTCCAAAAGGTCTCCGACTAGAAATAGGTTGTCAAAAATGCTGCGACCCGGGACAGTATAGGTCTGGTCTGGGTGGATCACGTCCGCCATCACGGACCCTAGCCGCAGCAAGATTGCTTTCGCTACGATTTTGTAGTCCGTGCTAAGAAGCGAGACGGGACGCCAGTTTCGTAAATCGCGGCGGTCCCCCTTCTTCGGCAACAAGGCGAGCACCGCTCGCCTGCACGAAAGAGGAAGGACCCCACCCTGCAAAGACTCAGCCCAGACAGTGGCCAGGTCTGGGCCAAGGATGTCCCAAAACGCGCGGTAGAACTCCACGGTCAGCCCGTCCATGCCCGGAGATTTATTAGTGGGCATGCGATGGAGGGCTTCCAAGAACTCGGCCAGGGTGAGAGGCAGCTCTAGTCGGTCTCGGTCGCCCACGCTGACCGTGGGGAGTTCCTCCCAGAGCACCTTGCAAGCGCCAGGATCGGTCGGATCCGGGGAGAAAAGGCTTGTGTAGAAGTCATGGGCCCTCCCACACATCTCCACCGGTTCCGTGAGGGGGGCGCCGTCTTCTGCTAGAAGGCAGGTGACGTGTTTCCTGGCCCCCCTCGTTTTCTCAAGGGCGTAAAAGAAATGGGAGCCGCGATCCATCTCCCGAAGGAGGCGGATGCGGGATCGAACAAAGGCCCGATGGTCCTCGAGGGCCCGGAGCTCCTCCCGCTTCTCCCAGCACGCTCCGCAAAGGAATGGGTCCTTGGGGCTGGTGGCCAGACGCCTCTCCATCTCTAAGACCTCCCGTTCCAACTGCTCTGTCGCTGCATTTCTCCTTCGGCTGGTGCCCCGAGTGTAGTCACGGCAGAAGAGCTTGGCGCGCACCTTCCCTAGATCCCACCATTGTCGCGCCGAGGGAAAGGCACGCCGCTGCTCTCGCCAGGCCAGCCAAAACTCCCGGAAGGACATCACGAAGCCCTCATCCTCCAACAGGCTGTTGTTAAAATGCCAATAGTCCAGCCCTGGCCTCTCTGTGCGGAGGGAGGCTGTTATGGTGGCTAGATGATGGTCGGAAAATGGGGCCAACCAAATGTTGGAGGAGTGGGCTTGTGAAAGATGGAAACGGGATAAATAAATACGGTCCAACTGAGAGTGGTGTGACCGATGGGCCTCCACCCGGACAAAGGTGAACGTGGAATTGTCATCTGGGTGATGGTCACGCCAGACGTCCGCTTGGGAGCGATGTTCGACTATTCTTCGGAGAATGTTTGCGGCGGCCGGGCTCAGCTTGGCCCCTGAGCAGTCCTGTTCCTCGAGGGTGGTGTTAAAGTCCCCTCCCAGGACTAGGAACTCGTGAGAATCTAGGGTGCCGAGGAAGTCGGACACCCGCTGATAGAATTGCGGCCGCTTCGGGCTCGTTGTCGGGGCATAGATGTTAACGAGGTTGACCACGAGCTCCTCCATACGGACTCGGAGATGCAGCAGGTGGCCCGGCACGGCCTCAGTGACCCCTAGCACCTCGGACCGTAGGTTGGGGGAGAACAGGGTCACCACTCCAGCTTGTCAAATCGTGAAGTGGGTAAAGTAGACCCAGTCCCCCCACTCCAGCCGCCAGCTGTCCTCGGCGGTCGGATCCGTATGGGTCTCCTGCAGGAAAACCACAGAGTACCCCCCTTCCCGAAGGTAAGAGAGCACCTGGGACCTGCGGAAAGCTATCCTGCAGCCCCTGGTGTTCAAAGTTGCGATAACGAGAGGCATCATGCGGAGGGCTGGGGGAGTGGGGTTTCCTTGTTGGCAGGGGTGTTTGCGGCCCCCGGCGCGTCGCGCAACAATCCGTGACCCATCCCGTAAGTGAGTAAATCATCACGGAAGCTGCGGGCCCGCCCGTAGGCCGCAGCACCGTGCCTTCCTTTCCCTCTACCCTCCTTTATAAGGGCCCTTGTGGCCTGGAGGAGTTGATCAAAGTCTCCCCATAGCTGGAAAGCCAGCTGTACCCTGTTGCGGGAGCCACGGATGTCTTCTAAAAACTCCCGCAATGCTTTTCACAGCTCATGGGGGGGGGGGTGTTGCGATTTCCCGGTTATTCCCTAGTGGGGCTCTTGGTGCAGCCTCGTGGTCCGCTGAGGCGGGCAGGCAGGGTGCGGACCACCGACAGGGTATCTGACAGGCTAAAGTTATTAGGTCCGTCTCAAGCCTTGGGGTAGAAGGGGATGGTGGAGGGAAAATTGCAGCTCCTAAAGGGTCGCGGCAGGACAATGCAAAGGCTGCTCCTTGCGGGGAATCCACAAAAAACGGGAAAGAAATAACCCCAGGGGCAGCAATAGCATTGCAGGAAGAGGTGGATTGGGCAGGGACAGGGGTGGGGGCGGGGTCAGTGGCGAGGCTCTGGGCTTCGGGAGGCAAGCAGCTGAGAGGTGGTGCCTCCCGAACAGATTCGAGGGTTAAGGGGATGGGGAGGGGGCTCCCAGTGATGCTAGGCGGAGGCTCTGTGGTGGATTTGGCAGCCATGGCATCAGGTGGTCGACCACCTTCTGTAGGGTGCCCGTCCAGGAAGGCGGTTAGGGGGAGGGAGCATGGGGAAAGGGGGACTGGGGTAAGGTTGCCCAGATCGAGGCCAGCCGGCAGTAGGTCATTCTCTCCCTGGGTGACCGGGGTCAAACCTAGGGCCTCGATCTCCTCATACATGGAGGAGGGGTCGTCTTCTGCCACCCCAGGGGTCTACCCTCTGGTGCCCGCTACGATGGTCGCTTCGGGGTTCGCGGGGGGTTCGGGTGATATTCGGGCAGAAGGGGCTTCCTCAGGGGTCTCAGAGGGGAGGGTCTCCCGTGGAGGAGAGATTCTACCTTCCAGTGCTATTTTGTCTTCCCCTCCCGACACCGGCGGAGGGATCTCACTCGTAGGCACAGTGGAAGGCTCAGTGTCAGTGCCTCCCTTCCTGGTCTTCCGGGGAGCCTCCGCATCGGATGGGTGCAGCGGAGCTCGAGCCTTCCGCTTGCCTCGCTTTCCCTGGACTAGGGTCCAGCCCTCCATAGCATCGTCTGGGGGCTGGTTAGCAGGGGTCGTGTTGGGGGGCAGAGGCGATGGTTCAGGGGCTTGGGGGGGTAACGGTGAGGCAGCATGGGGGGGGCAGATCTCCTTGGGGCGGGCCCTCTCCTATGCCTGGTAATATCTTTGCTGCATCCTCCTCCATAGGCTCTGCTGGATTGTTAACAGCAAGGGCGGGGCTCCCTCGCTCGTCTGGGCGTTGTAGGGGAGGTGTCTCTTGGGCCCGGGCAGGAGCAGCGGTTGATCGAGCAGGAGGAGAGGTGGTTTCAGGTACCGGGCGGCCAGGGGCGTCGGCAACGATGGAGCTGATGTCCTGCCGGGTCTCGGGTGCCCCTCCCCACCGGGCCAAGAAGCAGTATCTTCGGACATGGCCCGCTGATCGGCAGAGGTAGCACCGGGCCTCTCCTGTGGAGTAAAAGACCCGATAGCGGGCTCCCTGGTAGGGGACTAGGAAGGACCCCTCGAGCGCCTCTCCATCACACACTGCCGGCAGCGGTAGAAGCTGCACTTGCCAGCAGAACGAAAAGGATGTGACGGAGGGTGGGGTCCTTGCAGCCCAACGGGAGAGGGCTGATGACAGAAATGGATTTCCCCAGGGTGGAGAGAGTGGGTAACAGGGCGGCATTGGGTAGAAAAGGAGGGACGGAGGTCAGGATTAGGCGGACGCCCAGGTTCTCTAGCGGTTCCAGGGGAACGAACACCCCCCCACCGCCAGGCCCTTCTCCACCGCCTCCTGGGCGGCAGCCTCCGATGCTAAGAAAAAGACGACGTTCCCGTACATTTTGGAGGCTGCCACAATAGCCGTGGGTCCTACCACCCTCACCAACGCCTGCACGTATGTCTCCACGTGGGGCGAGGTGGGCACCAGGAGGCAATGGACGCCGTGCTTCCTGGTCATGATGGGGAAGGGGCCCCGGCCGCTATTGATGGTAGCGGAGGTGGTGGGTGGGCGAGATGATGAGGCCGCAGGCGGTGGGGGGCTGCTACCGCCCGGGCCTACGCCCTGGGGGCCAGGGGAGGGACGCTCGCAGAGCTGGTGGAGGCAACAGCGGGGAGAGACGCCATGGTCAATGTCGAGGCTGCAGCGGTGGGGGCAGCACCTGCCATGGAGGGCCTGGTGGTTGTAGCAGGGCTCTTTCCCCTCTTCACATGCTGGCCTTTCTGGCCAACTGGGGGGGCTCTCCTAGAATCTGGGGGTGGGGGGGGTGTAGCAGCGGCAGTAGTCGCCCCGGTGCCTCCTGCTACCGATGCCCCAGCGGGGGCGGTGGCAGGTGTTTTGGCAGCAGTGGTGGGGGGGGAGGCTTGGGGGTTGGGCAGGGGGGTACGTGGGGGAGGGGCAGCTGAGGTTACTAAAGGGGCCTCACCCCTCTCATTCCCTGCCATCGTGAGCAGGAAGAGGCGGGGAGACACCAGAAGGAGGAGGGGGGAGGGGGAAGCAGATTAACCGCTTCTCCCTGTTGGGCTGCAGGCGGGGGGAGGGGGACCAAATGGGTCGGACTGGACAGGGGAAGGAAACAGGAGTTGGGGTTAGGTAGTAGGGGCAAACTGTGGGGTGGGCAGTCTGGGGGTGGTGGTGGGGGGAACGTGGTCCCACACGTGTTTGTCCAAAGAGTCTCGTTTGGTCGGCTGTTGTGTCTGGTCCGGACGGCGAAATTCAGAGCAAGCAGCTGAATCCAAAGGCAGATGGCAAGTTGCCAGCAGGAACGGACGGCGGGGGGGCCGTGACGGTTATAGTAGTGTTGGGGGGGCACCGATGGATCGGGGGGCAGCTCTGTGCCACACCCCTGTGCCCCTACAAACGCAGTTATGACACAGTCAAACTCCCCCCACACGAGAGTACAGTTCAAAAGTTACTCAGTCTTACAGCCCCCTCTACGATGATTTGTAGCTTCCCTGGGTGATGTCTTTGTCGGCTGTCTTCTCTCCCGGGCTTTGTGGAACATTCCAAAAATGCCAAGTAGATAAGAAGAAAAAAAAATAACTTGTCGGTTAATTACAGGTCCACAGACGAACAGCAAACAGCTGGGTCTGGAGGCTTCCACTCGCCTCCTCCGGGGAGCGGGTCGGCAGTCCCCCCCCCCCGGGGGGTTTCAGCTGGAGCAATAGCAGTGTCCGAGGGCAGGTGTGGGGGGGCTGGCAGGCAAGCTGGCAGCCGACCAGCACTCGAACGGCAGCAAAGAAAAACAACAAAAAAAAACAAAAAACAAAATGAAGAAAAGGCGTCTGGCCCGGTTGCGGGGGGGAACTGAAGCAGGGTCAAAAAGTCAGAAAAGCCCAGGCCAGGGGGCTTTAGGAGAGAATAGAAAGCAGACAGCTGAGCAGCAAGTGAAGTAGGTCCCTTTTCCCTGGGTAAGGTAACAGGGAAGGTTCCAGAACAATCAGGAACCTTCTGGAGACAATTAAGACAGGCTGATTAGAACACCTGCAGCCAATCACGAAGCTGCTAGAATCAATTAAGGCAGGCTAATCCAGGTACCTGGGTTTTAAAAAGGAGCTCACTTCAGTTTGTGGTGGGTGTGAGGAGCTGGGAGCAAGAGGCACTAGGAGCTGAGAGTGAGAACGTGGACTGTTGGAGGACTGAGGTGTACAAGCATTATCAGACACCAGGAGGAAGGTCCTATGGTGAGGATAAAGAAGGTGTTGGGAGGAGGCCATGGGGAAGTAGCCCAGGGAGTTGTAGCTGTCACACAGCCGTTCCAGGAGGCACTCTAGACAGCTGCATTCCACAGGGCCCTGGGCTGGAACCCGGAGTAGAGGGCGGGCCTGGGTTCTCTCCAAATCCTCCCAACTCCTGGTCAGACACAGGAGAAGTCGACCTAGACTGTGGGTTCAGAAAAACGGCCAAGTTGAGGGCTGCTGTGAAGCTCCAAGGCAAGCAAATCTGCCAATAAGCACAAGACCCACCAAGGTAGAGCAGGAACTTTGTCACAGTATCTTCAACTCCCACTGAAGTCAATGAGCATTGAGGGTGCTCAATGCTTTGAACCCTAGAAGCAGTCTCAACTCCCCTTGTCTGTGATAAACTTAATCTCAAAGTGATGTATTGAAAGATAAAATAATGAAAAAATGAATCATAAGTTAAGACAATATTTTATTTTCAGAACCACGAAAGGACTCAAATAATCTTATTTTCCCCTATCTTTAGCACACAAAATAAATAATCCAACTATGATTCTCTCATCCACCCCTGCCCACAAAGAACACTTAAAAGACTATGCAAGGACAATCCCAGAGCTAGATTTTAAAAAAACGAACCCTGGCCAATGGGATTGAGGAGCCTGCGAAACAAGCTCACACTTCCAGGTTATGAACATCCCAGTCCACATGAATTTAACTGGAATGGCCTCTCCAAGAGAAGTAACTGATTGGTATCCACTGGTAAAGACACTACAAATGAATTAACGGTCTCTCCACTCAGCTTGTGTTTGGATTGGATTTATAATCAGGTCTGAGCTTGTTCTCTGAAGCACAGGGCCAAACAAAACAAACATGTTTTGCGTATGTTTCTGCTTGGACCCAATTATAAATACTGCCCTACAATCAGTATTTTCTTAAATTTCTTCGAATAAACACAGTTCCTCCTTCATTGTTTAGCCAACGTAGAACTATCATGTATACATGTACATTTTATTTTAACAATCTCAAATTACTTGATCTCACTTTGGAATCTTTTTGTTGTCAGTAAAAAATAACAAAACAAAAAAAGTTTTTTTTTAAATGCTACCCCTGAGCAACCCTGATTTACTAATATGCTCACTTCATAATTTCTGATGTATAATGGTGAAAATCTTCATGACCTACATTTTTAAAAGTGCATGCACAAAAGTACAATTAAGCTTGCTTGCACACAACCCCTTCACTTGTGCATCCATACTGGTTGTTGGATAGGAGTCCTTCTGAAAATCTGGACCAGTATGTCTTATGCCAGAATAAACTAGCCTAGGACAGCCTGTCCCACAGCAGGTGATGAGGATCATTTCAAACAAATATAAAAACAATGAAAAATACTTTGAACTGTCTTCTAAAGAAAACATTTTAAAGTCATTCTAAGTCACTCAAAAGAATGTGTGGTGCTGGATTGCTACCAGTTTACGGGTTACTGAAACGCAGACAAGGCAATCAGGATCCTACAGAATACAGGGTATTTTGTGTCTGTCTGTTTAATTATTATAGAAATAGGTTAACAAATTTCTTCTATGCTGAGTAATTTAGATTAAAGTACAAATGAGGATATATTTAAAATGGAATAATTGACTGTGGTTTTAATTCACTGATTATCAAATCAATGTTGAAGAGGTTAGGAAAAAAATCCCAGAAAACACACACCAGAGAAAAATTCATGCCAAAAAGCAAAAGGTACAAATTTTTAGGTCAGATGTGCTGGGACTTCTCTCTCATTCTATGAAATGACAGTGTTTGGTGGCAGCTTTATATTCCAAACAGCAAATGTAACCCTTTGTTCAATTTTTGTTGTTACACAAATGTAAAACATTAAAGATGAGCCTTACTGTGGACAGAGTTTTTATAAACAGATTGCAAGGGAAGAGATTAAAATGAAGTGTTAGACTCCAGGCAAGCAGAAGTTCAAGTATTGCCCAAATTATCACCCATCACAGAATTGCAAAAGAAGAGCTTTACTTTTGTTGTTGTATTTATTCTTCCATAATAGGATGTGTTATTTAATATTTTCATCAAATATCCAGAAGTTAAACATAACCATGATCAAATTTGCTACATTAAAATTAGAGGGGTATCAAATATTCAGAAAGACAGACAAAGTTAACTGGAGAAATTAGAAACACTAGTTTGGAAACAACAGGGGAAGATTCAATACTAACATACTGCTATTTAACTTGCCAGTGGTTTGGCTTCCTTAATTTCACTGCCATACTTCTACTACTGTAGAGTCAAAACTCTGTCACATTGGCCTCTCTTTTCATTCAGCATCCACTGTTTCAACATTCACATTTATATGAGCCAATGGTATGTACACAGAAGCCTTCCCCACAGATGTGAGGTCTCAAACCTTCAACAAAATCTGAGAAGTGGGACAGGGGGAGAAACCAAAAGATGCACATAAACTTAAATTCATCATCAAGTAACCAGCACACACAATATATGCATTACCCCTATTCTTTCTTGTATGTTTGTCAGGTAGTAGAGAATTACAAAAGAAAATGTTAATGTTCAACTTAAGAAGAGGAATTTAACAAACACTGGAGAGTAATATATTGTATATTAGAAACATTATGGGACAGGCAGATCTTGCCTTCAGTTGCACTGGTGTAAATCCAGAAAAACTACTCCCAGATCCTCAAACGTACTTAGGTGCCTAACTCCTGTTGACTTCAATAGGAATTAGGCACTTAAATACTTTTGAGGACCTGGTCCTCTGTGTTTCTTGGAGTTCTCTGTATTACACTCTATCAGGGTGATCTGCCCCTTTGAGAGCCAGGATGCAGCCAGCCCTGTTCTGGAAAGAAGCAGTATCAGGTGATTGGGTCTGTTGATTACCAGCTTGGTGATACAGATGTGGGCCCCACTTCCATGAGGGAGCCTGGGTCCAGGAGCGTGATGGGAGAATACTCTCCTGTACTGCAGAAGAGGACTGTGAGGGAATAAGAGGCCCTGCAAACTGCTCTTACCCTCTGCCTCCACAGCTGGCTGAAGGTTCTGACCACCAAATTGCAGGAGACTAGAGGGCAGGGGTACAGTCTCATGTTGAGAACAGAACTATTACTTTATGTTGTCAGGCCACATTTCCTTTTTTGTGTTGGACAAAAAACAGAGCCCTGAGGCAAGGGCTATGAGTTGATCTGGATGTGGCTAGTTATTTTTCCCAGGCTGGTGATCAAATCTACCACCCTATACATACTCTGTTGGAAGATGACCAGAGAAGGTCAGATCCACAGCTATGTGGAGTCACCTGCAATTTTCCTATGCAAAGAGAAGAGAGAAGAGGACACAAGGGCTGTGCATGCAACTGAAGCCTCAGAGAGAAGTGGAGGGAAGAGTGATCAAGGCAACATATAAATGTTACATGAATAGTGTATTCACACTGTAGTGCTTACAGATGGCAAGAACGGACAGTTGGGTAATTCTACGGAAAACTGTGGAAAAGCAGATTGTCCTACCAAATTTGGGACAGTTGTGAGGTAAGGAGTTGTTTTGTAATTTTTTTTAAATATCTCACTCTGCAGCCAATCAGTTGAGGGGAAAATAAAAAAAATGATCAGGGAGACTCTTGATTTCATATCTGCAAAAAGCAATAACTTTTAAAATAAATAATTCTCAACACTCAATGTGGTTAACCATGTCCCTCTGTAGCTATACACATAAAAACACCTTGGGGTAGGGTTTGGGGTTTTTTGCCCTCTTCCTAACAAATATGTAATGAAGAAAACATTATATTGATCTCTTAGGCCCCATCCTCAAAGGTATTTAGGTGCAAAACTGACATTGATTTTGAGGATCTGGGCTTTAGGGCCTGATTCAATGCTTATTGAGTGCAAAGGGAGTATTTTCAATGACTTCAATTAACTTTGGCTCAGGCTCTTAATGATTAGTTTTAAAATTATTATTCTCATCATCATTTTAATAAAGAAGAGCAGTGGTTACCAATGCATTCTGTTCCTTCTTCATTGGCCATGAATCCTGTTTGGCAAATGCACAGGAAACTCCCTTCTGTATTTTCACAGTGCCCAAGGGAGCACAGATGGGGAGTCTGAGCACACTCATTGATATCTGTTTAAGAAATAAAAATATAAGGATATTGAAAAATGGAACATAATTGGGCATGAGTCTTTTCCCGACCCCACCCAACAAATACGTGCATTTGAAAAGATAGGGCTTGTAATGAGTTTAACTGTCTGAAAGCCTATAACACTTTGTTCTCTTAAACAGCCTCAAGAAGGGTATATCAAATCGTTGTAGATGGGAAAATCAGGCTTACTGGCTTAAGCTCTAGGAGTACCGCAATTACGTAAAGACTAAACAGTGGACACGATTCAAATCTCCATTTGCAAGTAATTAATGCTACAACAGTATTTGTGGTACTCCCCATATTAAGCATTGGCATTGCTATACAATTATAAGAATTTTAAATCTTCATTATTCTAGGTGTATTTGTATAAAATGTATTTAAATAAATAGTGTATTCGCACCAGTCAGGAGAGGTATTATTTTTGAGTAGTTATTGACTTTCTGATAACGTAAAAATGAGTAACAGAACATTTGAAAATATAATACAATCAAATGTAAAAATTACTGTGTTCATTCAGTATTACAGTTGACATTTTGTTTACACAGAAGTCAGGAACTTGATTCCTGATTCAGTTGTGACTGATCATCTGCTGTAATTCACAAGCAGCCTTTTGTATTCTTGTATATAGTGTTAACTTTAATGCCTTAATATAGGTAAAATATGGTAATATAAGTAACATATGGCTTAACTATAGTTGCTGTGGGCACCATAAGTCTGAACTTCTGGTTCCTGGACATGTAAAATCTCACCAATAAAACTGCATTAATAGAATGTTTGCATATATAACTTTATTTATTATTTTCAAAGAAAAAATGCAGAGAAAGGACTGATTCATCCTTCAAATACGTAAAGTATACTTGGTCCTGCCTCAGCGTGGTGAGATGGATTACATCAGTGGTTCTCAACGCAGGGTACGCAGAGGTCTTCCAGTGGGTACATTAACTCATCTAGATATTTGCTTAGTTTTACAACAGACTACATAAAAAACACTAGCGAAGTCAGTACAAGCTAAAATTTCAAACTGGCAATGACTTGTTTATACTGCTCTATATACTATACACTGAAATGTAAGCAGAATATTTATATTCCAATTGATTTATTTTATTATATGGTAAAAATTAGAAAGTAAGCACTTTTTCAGTAATAGTGTGTTGTGACACTTTTGTATTTTTACACCTGATTTTGTGAGCAAGTAGTTTTTAAGTGAGGTGAAACTTGGGACTATTCAAGACAAATCAGACTCCTGAAAGGGGTACAGTAGTCTGGAAAGGTTCCGAGCCACTGCCCTAGAGCACAAGGTCTACATCTTCCTAGCAGCCAAGCAATGCAAGGCATCCCAAAGAAGGCAGGAAAGGCGCGAGGGTAACCGCTTCTTGCTCAACCCACTCCTCATTAGCCAGCATAAGAGAGTCAACTGCACTCTCAGGATAGTAGCAGCAGCACAGTCCAATGTGCACTGGGGAAATCTGAGAGAAATTCTGTTTCCCTGAGGCAGGATCCCTCCCAGAGCACCTCATGGGGTGGTGTGATCCTGCATCTCCCAAAATGCAGACTAGTGCCTCCAAAGCATGATCGAACCCACGAGTAAAACAGATTTTGACACTCACCATGCTCTATATATTTGTCAAACACACACTCATTGAGACAGGTCAGACAAGCTAAAATGGTTTCCTGCTTATTAACCTCAACTTCTAGTGATTTCAGTGAGACCTTTCATGAGCACTAAGTTCACACACACAAAAGTTTTTTAAAAAATTCCATTAGTCTTTGACTGGCTGAAAGGTTCACTGGAGCCGGCTTTTGGCAAATATTTCTCAATATACAAAAATTACATTTTTGAGTAGTTTTGGCATGTACAGAAGAGGATTTCTACATTCTACATAGCACCTTGCAGGAACACTCTATTTGAAAATGCTTCATACAGTGATTACTTTAGATTATTGAAGAAGTTCTTTCATACCAGAGCATTTTGTCTGTTGATCATTCAGCTTGTACCCATCATAGCAGATGCAGGTGTATCCCACAGGCAAATTAACGCAGTGTCCTGCTCCGCAGATATCAGGGTTCACTGTGCACTCATTGATTTCTAGATACACACACACAGAGAAAAAACTTATTACAAACTATCTTAAATAGTTCCGTAAATGGGTGATATTCAGTTATTCCAGCTAAAAGGAGAGGAACACTGAAGTCAGTTGTGACCACACTGATCGGTCCAACTTACCTTGAGTGCCTAACAGACCTACGGTCAGATGACTCTTCCCTCTCCCCTTTCTGCCCCCCCCCCCCAAGTCAAGTGTGTGCATATGCAAATCAAAAGTGAAGATAGAGTAAAATGAACATAATCATAGATGTTAAACTGTTAGCTGTAGCAGATTACAGAATTATTTTCACAGACTGCAGTTTTTAGCAATATCACAGGCTGTCTATGAAAACACACATTTCTAATTATGTGAAATATAGATTTGGCTACTTTATTATGAGCAGTATGACAACTTGGTTCAATATGAGGATTGTTTTGGAGACCGCTCACAATATCAACCTCATTTTAAATTTCAAAACATTCTGTCTTAGAATGTAGTTTCATTAGTTTTGTCCTTAAACTTAATTTAAACCCTCTTTACCAACCTTGCAAGTCTAGGATTCAGGATATTTGCTGTTGAAATGGTGTCCAAATGGAAACCTTTCAAGTCAAAGAGGAGGAGGAAAGGTAAGAAAACTTTGAAAAACTATTGAAAAGGTTTGAGCACTAGTGTGTTACATGAAAGAATGTTACCTATGGACGATATATTTTCTGGATAAGGACCATGAATTATGTATGAAGATTATTAAAATCCCTCATTAAAGATCAAATTCCTTTGGGGTGCAATTATAAAAAGTCATGTGAAATGCTACTATGAGACATGGACTTGGCACTGGAAAAGGTAATATTTGAATGCCAAGCGGTATAACAAAGAAGAATGCAAATCATGGCTGTAAAGAGTGACTAAGAACTCAAGTGAAGGCAAAATGTTATTCAGAAATCCATCAAAGAAAGAAGCTGCAAAATCAAATGAATGGCTAAAAAATATGCACGAGTGGTTACATGTGAGGAACAAATTCCACTTCGGAGTGAATGTGAACTGTCACTGAGGGGAAAAAGGGTTAACGGTAAAACGAGAGTTTGTGACACATAGCACATTGAGGAAAGTGACCAGACTTGACCGTACACACATATGAGGTGGTAGGTCTAATCAAGAGGGATACGTCATGAAGAGTCTGAATGACAAGACGACATGTTCACGGGAAAAGGATGTTTCCCAGTTACTTACAAGATGCAATTATGGGAAGAGACAAAGCTTGTTATATATGCCACCCTAAATGCTCCACAAGCCTAGGGAGAGCTGGAAAACTTGACAGCAAATGGGATTATTCTGAAGAGCTGACAGGCTGGGTTCACTCCTTGGCAACTGTAGAGACAAAAGGAGCTGGCTCAGACTTTGACCTGACTTCAAGGAGTTGAACAAGACAATTTAGAAGATATATTTCTTCTTGCCCACAAGGTATGAAATGTTTGCTGACATGGCAGGATCCAATTTTTTCAGCAAATCAGATACATCACAAGGGTTTGGCAGATTCCCATGGACACTGAAATCTCCAAGACTTGTACTTTCAGTAACCATTTGGCAGATAATGTTTCCTGAGATTGCCTTTTGGAACATGTTTTGCGCTGGAAGTATTTCACCTCATAACAATCTGTCCTAGATACAAGAAGGTCTTGCAGGAGAACATCAGGAACAACTGTGAAGAGTACTGAAAATTGCAAGAAAAAACAACATTAAGTGGAATAAGGCAAACTGTCAATTTCAAACAACTTAAATCACCTGCTTAGATGGGAAACTGGTCACAAAGGGAACAATGTTTACTGATTCTAATATTTAAATTATACTGACTGTGCACAGACACAAAGATAAAAAAGGAATTCAGAGATTGCAAGGCATGCTGAAGCAGATCAGTAAGTTCATACCCAGCTATGAAGTTTAAATAACATATCTAAGAAAATAACTCACAAAGACTGAGGAAGGGCATGAATGCTAGATCATGAGAGAGCACTCAGATTTGGCACATACAGAAACATCAACACCAGTGCTTCAATTTATCTGACCCAGTGAAAGACAGAAAACTCTCCACAAAAACGCTTCACCAGAAAGACTGTGGGGAGTATTGTTACAGATACATGGAACTGAATGGCTGCCTGTCATGTGTGCCATAAAAGCTACGATAGCTGTAAAGAAAATGTTTTTGCAAATTAAAAAAAGTGATGTTAGGCCATGAATATGTTTCATGATTTTTCTCTACGGATGTAGCTTCTGTGTTGGAAACTGACTATAAAAAAAAATGATTGCACTTCACAAGAAAGAACAGCCTCAAGGATACAGGGATTACTTAAATCCAAAAGTATGATACGAGCCTTCTAGTCACCTCTGATATCACCTACTGATTGTGGACACTCTGTCATCAGAAATATAGGATGAGCTGGAAACAAAACACTGCAAGCAGTAATACAAAGTAAATGACAGGTGGAGAAATCAAGTCCTACCTATCCCCAACATCAAAACGAACTTTTAGTGATTTCAGGAGTTTTCATAAAAGGTCCTTTTTAAGTTGTTAGTTAAATTAATAAATTATGCTGCCTCAGTCATCATTCAAATATTAAATCAGTCATCAAGACTGGAGCTGATGGAGTTTTAGTTGTATAGATAAGAAAGAAAGAGTCATTCCTTAGAGATAACATGGTGGAGGAAGTGAGAAGATCTGGATATGACCTGAAAGTGTGGGGAAAGTGACAATATGAAAGGATGGCTCCAGGTTACTGTCCTGAGAATAGGGAGGATGATAGTGGCAGAGAAAAAGCACAGCAGAAAGTATGTGAGAGAAAAGATAAATTCAGATTTGACAGTATTATGTTTAAATTGAGGGAGACACATCCAGGAGATGTAAGAGGCAGGGTGAAATAGAGGATTGAGTGAGCCAGGAGTGGATAGATAAATTTATTAGTTAGCATTGAGATATTAGTTGAAGCCATGCAAATGGATGAGATTAGCCAAAGAAAGTGTGTAAAAAAAAAAAAAAAAAAAAAAAAAAGTGGAGGGCTAAGAATAGATCCATGAGGAATCTACACAGAAGTGGGAGTGAGGAAGAGGCAGACGTGCCAAAAGAGATGCCAGGGTGGCAGAAGGAGAACCTAGAGAGGACAAGCAAAGCGTACAGATTGACAGACAGTGTCAAAAACATAGACATCCAAAAGGATGAGGCTGGGAATTGTGCTGGCCTTCAGATTTGACCAGGAAGAGCCTGTCGGACACCTTGGAGAGAGCAGTTTCAGTGGAGTGAAGTAGATGGAAGCTAGACTGGTGAAGATCTGGGCTGGAGCTGGAACAGTAACTAATTTATACCCACAAGCATGATTCTTTTTGCCTTAGTACTAGCAGAATAATTTTGGAAACATCAGCATGGAAGTAATCTTCAATTTTGACCCAGGGATGAAATGTGGACCCCGCTGAAGTCATTGCGGGTTTTGCCCCAAGTATCTGAAATTGTTTATGATGCTTTTCATTCAGCTGCTATGTCTTGACATAAGCACCAGTGTAGATAACAATGTGTAGGGTCATTCTTGCTGTCCACTTCTCTGACCCTGGACCTCTGAAGCCAAAGGAAGTTTTACCCTTGATTTCAATGAGAGTAGGATTAGACCATGTGTGATATTCACTGAGCAGATACATCACATTTGGAGTTACGGGACAGTTCTCTGTCCTGCTCTTTTTCTCCTCTTTGTATTACATTTAATTCACAATCCTTGATGTTTAGTAATCTACAGTATAATTAAAGTAGCTTCTCACACTTCTTTTCAGTGTCCTCAGCTTGCTCACTGTCTTCCAATGTCTTCTCACCTTCATAAGGTTATCCAGGGTTAGTTATCCCTCTGCAGTCTCAAAGTGCAAAGAATTCTCACAGGCTTTATTCATCCCATTCTTATCTTTGCCTTCTGATAGCTTTCAATTTCTGCGTCCTCCTCTATTGCTGTGGTTTCTACCAATGTTTTATCCATCATTGGTGTCTCTTACAACAGCCTGTTGATTACTTCTTCTAATGGCATGGCTGCCTCTGAGTCTTCCCCTGTTACTCAGGGATACATACTTGCCCCTCCAACAAGGCGGCTAATTTGAACTTACTTCATGCAGCAAAAGTTTTCATGTTTATGCTGGAGCATGAACAGTGCATCCTCCACAATGGACTCCCATTGTTATGTTGGTCACCTTTCCCTTCATTGAGCAGTTTATCTTGACTATTAAATATTCATTATAATTAGTAGTAGTAGTAATTATGGTAGTCTCTAGGAATCCCAATCATGGATCAGAGTCCCATTGTGCTAGGCACTGTACAAACATGTAAAAAACCATTTCACATCCTTTTTCTATGATTACACATTGTGCTTGCATTTTTATACCCACAATTCAATTGTGGGTGCAAATCTGAATATTAACTACCTGACTGTGGAGCAGATCAGATATCTAAAGGTGGAATTATTCAGATTTTCACCCACCATTTATTTTGTGGGCATAAAAATGAGGAAGCAAATTGTACCTGCAACCAAGGGAGCCTAAGTCCTAACTCTGCTGAAAACATACTCCTTACGGTGTTATTTTGCCCTCCTGTGTTGTACCTCCTAGTTAAGTATTCCCTGTGCTCTACTGTTACAGTCTATTTGCAATTACAATTCAATGGTAGTGTGGTACTAGTTAGGTGTTATTATCAGGAATGTGTTCAGAGTCATATCTTACCCTATTTTTACGCTAAAAGGCAAGTACCATACCTGTAACTTGAGTAGGTGCAATTACTTGACTTGCACTTGAAGTAGAAACTTCAGGGGCAACTTCAACAGGCAGGGGAGGGGAGGTTTTTTCAATCACTGCTGTTTGATATAGAATGGAAAACAATCATATTTAAGATATATTTCAACACATAACACACACAGTATTGAACTAATCTGACAGTATGAAGGCTTTTTGTAATTTACGCTTCTTTGATTCTAAATAAGAAAAACAGTTTGAGGTTTTTATCATTACACCACTTGAGGAAAAAAACCCTTTGTACTGGCTTAAACAAATAATGTCTAGTGGCCAAATTTTTTGCACCTAAATTTAGACATCTAAATCTAGATTTAGGCACCTCAATGAGAGTCCCCATTATCAGAGGTGGATTGCACCCACAGCACAATGGACTTCAAACTTCTTGTTCTTATATTCAAGGTCATCCACCATTTCACCTCAGCCTACAATATCTGTCTTTGACTCTTAACACTTTGCCTACCTTTTGCTCCTTCAGTGATGCCAACCGCAACCCCTTCCAATCCCATTTCCTTCTTCCACTCCTGGATCTATAGAAGCGGCAAAGAGTCCTGTAGCACCTTATAGACTAACAGACATATTGGAGCTTAAGCTTTCGTGGGTGAACACCCACTTCGTCGGATGTATGTAGTGGAAATTTCCAGAGGCAGGTATACATATGCAAGCAAGAATCAGGCTAGGGATAACGAGGTTAGTTCAATCAGGGAGGATGAGGCCCTTTTCTAGCAGTTAAGGTGTGAACACCAAGGGAGGAGACACTGCTTTTGTAGTTGGCTAGCCATTCACAGTCTTTAAGCCTGAGCTGATGGTGTCAAATTTGCAAATGAACGGAAGCTCAGACGTTTCTCTTTGAAGTCTCGTCCTGAAGTTTTTTTGCTGCAGGATAGCTACCTTTAAATCTGCTATTGTGTGTCCAGGAAGGTTGAAGTGTTCTCATACAGGTTTTTGTATATTGCCATTCCTAATATCTGATTTGTGTCCATCTATCCTTTTACGTAGGGACCGTCCAGTTTGGCCAATGTACATAGCAGAGGGGCATTGCTGGCACATGATGGCGTATATTACATTGGTGGACGTGCAGGTGAATGAACCGGTGATGGTGTGGCTGATCTGGTTAGGTCCTGTGATGGTGTCGCTGGTGTAGATATGTGGGAAGAGTTGGCATCGAGGTTTATTGCATGGATTGGTTCCTGAGTTAGAGTTACTATGGTGCGGTGTGTCGTTGCTGGTGAGAATATGCTTCAGGTTGGCGGGTTGTCCGTGGGCGAGGACTAGCCTGCCTCCCACAGCCTGTGAAAGTGAGGGATCGTTGTCCAGGATGGGTTGTAGATCACTGATGATGCGTTGGAGAGGTTTTAGCTGAGGACCGTATGTGATGGCCAGTGGAGTTCTGTTGGTTTCTTTCTTAGGCTTGTCTTGCAGCAGGAGGCTTCTGGGTACACGTCTGGCCCTGCTGATCTGTTTCCTTATTTCCTCGTGTGGATATCGTAGTTTTGAGAATGCTTGGTGAAGATCTTGTAGATGTTGGTCTCTGAGGGGTTGGAGCAAATGCAGTTGTACCTCAGCGCTTGGCTGTAGACAATGGATCATGTGGTGTGTCCGGGATGGAAGCTGGAGGCATGAAGGTGGGCATAGCGGTCGGTGGGTTTTCGGTATAGAGTGGTGTTAACGTGACCGTCGCTTATTTGCACCGTGGTGCCTAGGAAGTGGACCTCCCATGTAGATTGGTCCAGGCTGAGGTTGATGGTGGGGTGAAAGCTATTGAAATCGTGGTGGAATTCTTCCAGAGTTTCCTTCCCAGGGGTCCAGATGATGAAGATGTCATCAATGTAGTGTAGGTAGAGAAGGGGCGTGAGTGGACGAGAGCTGAGGAAGCATTGTTCCAGGTCAGCCATAAAAACGTTGGCATATTGTGGGGCCATGCAGGTGCCCATAGCAGTGCCACTGGTCTGGAGGCATATACTGTCACCAAATTTGAAATAATTGTGCATGAGGATAAAGTCACAGAGTTCAGCAATCAGTTGTGCTACACAAACATCCCACGCACAATGGAATACAAGCAGTCAGGAACAGTATCCCTGATGATGCCACAGCACAAGTGGTTGCTGAACTCTAACTCAGGAATCAATCCATGCAACAAACCTCGAGGCCAACTCTGCCCACATATCTACACCAGCGACACCATCACAGGACCTAACCTGATCAGCCACACCATCACCCACGAAAGCTTATGCGTCTATAAGGTGCCACAGGACTCTTTGCTGCTTTTACAGATCCAGTCTAACACGGCTACCCCTGTGATCCTGGATCTATGACTGTTAACGTTCTGCCTCCTGTTCATTGAATGCTCTCACAAAACCTGTTCGCCAAGCCACTACCATCTTCTAATGAATATCCCTTCAAAAAAACCCACGTCTTCCATGTTGCTACAAGTAGTGCACCAATTTACCATTAAGAACAACAGTAACTTGAATGGAACCAAAATGTGCACACTCAGTAACAGTCATCGTGTGGTCTAATTGTCAACCTTCTTATTTTCGCACCTTTGGATTATTACTCTCAAATGTTGTATCCAGCTTGAAGTTAGAGTGTAATTTCTTTGGGGCAGAGACAATGTTTCCGTATTCATTCTCTAAAGCACTTAGCACATTTTTAATAATAATGTTACAAAGCTTAGTTGTTGTTTTGTATTATTATTCCATTTAGAATTTTCCTAGGTAAAGAATTTCACTCCTTACAGTACAATCCTTCCATTACAATCCCCTCATAACACTCCTATTGACTTCAACGGGAGCTGTGTGTGCAGAGCATCTGCAGAACTGGACTCAGAGGGACCAGTTCTGCACGCACTTACACAAGTAGTCCAACTGACTTTAATGGGGCCATTCTTGTAAGGATCACTTGCAGGAGTAAAATTATTACAGGATCAGGCCCTAAATTTGTGAATCCAGAGTTTCAAATTAGATTCTGAAACAGAAAGGAACATATAGCAAAATGTAGTATTCCATTCTTTGATTCACAAGTACTGTCAATCCGCTAAAGGAGGAGTCGTCAAAAAGAGCTACCTGGAAATTGTGGATGCAGGTTAATTGTTGAAATCCCAGGAGAAAGCTGAGGTTGACCAGGCTCTAGCACAGGTTTTTCTTGATCATCAAGTGAAACTAATTCCTAAGAAAATATTTAAAAATTTACAATTTGAAGATGTGATTTTAATGCAGTTTTCTGAGTTGTGTGGGAAACTGTTGTCTGGGAAAACAGTTGCTGTTCTTCCATACCTATTACATGTTAACAGCAAACTAAGTATTACTAATTAAAATATGAAATAATGGTGGCATACCATGCAATACTGCCATTATCTGAAGTGGTTACTCATAAGGGTTCTAGTTCCACATTGGTGTTACCACTCATGAGCAGCCCCATCTCTCACTTTAGAATAGTTCAAAAATATATTTAATTGCAGTTTAGAGTGCAATTTTATATTTTATAAATATATCTCTATCACAAATATAGGGCACACTCATGGGCATCTGCAGGCCTTTGGCTGACAGAGAACTTATCACAATGGTCATTGTATTAGACTTCTTATTTTCATAAGTTAGAGATGCTTGCATCACTATGGAGGTGTGAAATGAAGCATAGCTATTGTTATCCCTAACAAATCAAAGCAGAAAGTATAATACACTGCCCACTGCAAGATACTGCTCTACTTTAGGGGGGCCTGGTTTACATTTCTTAATTAGGCAAAACTGTCACTGGAGTAAATAAACAAATACTCAATAAGCTCATTATTTGTGTGATATCTAATTGCCAATATTTTATTTTTAAAAGCATTTTGATTACTTCTGTAACTAGGGGCTGAAAGTTCTTATTATATAGCTTCATATGGAGGAAAGTAGTAAACTATACTGATTCAGAGATTCAAAGAGTTTAAGGTCAAAAGTGACGATCCTCTAATCTGCCCTCCTGTATAACAAGGACCATTAAATTTTACCCAGTTACCCCAATATTGAGCCCAATAACTTGTGTTTGACTAAGTTTCTATCTTCCAAAAGTTTCCCGTCTCAATCTGAAGACATGAAGAGATGGAGAATCCACCACTTCCTTTGGTAGTGTGTTCTAATGGTTAATCATACTCACTGTTAAAAATTTGTGCCTCATTTCTAATTTGAATTTGTCTGGGTTCAGCTTCCAGTCATTAGTTCTTGTTCTAGCTTTCTCTGCTAGCTTAAAGAGTCTTTGAGTGTCCTATATTTTCTTCCCATGGAGGTACTTATACACTGTAATCAAGTCGCCTTTCAATCTTTTTTTTTTTTTATAAGTCAATCAGATTGAGCTCTTTATGTCTCTCACTGTTATACATATTCTCCAGCTTTCAAATAATCTTTAGCTCTTTTCTTCACTGTCTCCAATTTTTCAACATCCTCTTAAAAATGCTGATGCCAGAAATGTATACATTATTCCAGTATCAGTCTCACAAATGCTGTATACAGAGGCAAAATCTGCTCCCTACTCCTACTCACTACTTCCCTGTTGATACAGCCAAGAATTGCATTAATCCTTTTTGCCACAGAATCGCATTAGGAGCTCCTGTAAAGTTGCTTGTCCACTATGACCCCTAAATCCTATTCAGAGTCACTGCTTTTCATGATACAGTCCTCCATTCTTTAGGGATGGCCTGTGTTCCTTGTTCCTAGAAGTATGACCTTCCATTTGGCTATATTGAAACATATTTTATTTGAATGGGCTCAGCCTACCAAGCAATCCAGATCAGTCTGTATGACTTCCCTATTTAACCTCATCATGGACATTTTTGTTAGTGGTACTCTTGCATGCTGTTCATCTAGCCCTCAATTCAGGGAAGCATCCCCATTTAGGATAGCACTTAAGCACATACTTAAAGTCCATTGAAGCAATGGGACGTGGGCGTGTGCCTACAATTAAGCACAATTAAGTGAGTTGTTGAATACAGATGAAGTGATGAATCGGAGCCCTAACCTTTATGAACATATGATGAATCCCAGTTTTAGCCCTAAGCAACTATGACTGATGCTTTTTAATGGTCACTGGTAAATTTCAGTGGAAAATTGAACAATGTGTGTACTACCAATGAGTCTGAATTGCCACAGCCTCATACAGTACTGTTATATTCTCGTATACAGTACATTTCTCATAGCTGGATGCAAATCCCCTGGATCCTCTATTGTACTGTAGTTATTTTGTGAAAGCATATAATAAAGAATTCATGTTTTACCTGATCAGGGGCTGCAGTTGCCACTAAAACCAGAAAGAAAAGAAAAAAAAAGAAAAGGAATGGAATTAACTAGTTTGAATAGAAAGAATGTGTCAAAAACATGAGTCATTTTAATGTGTTCTGAAATTATTTGTGCATTCCAGGCCTTAGTACCATTTAAAAACAATTAACCAAGAAATTATCATCATATTTCAATTTCCACTTGGCTGTCTCATAAGGACTATGGACCTGATTCTGATCTCAGACTCGTACAGATGAGAAGTAACTTTGCAAAAGTCAGTGGATTTATTCTGACATAAAACAAGGTCAGAATCAGGCTCTATAAAATAACACAGCCTGCCATCTCATCCCCTAATTTTCAGCTCCATTAGCTAGTTCTTATTTAATTTTCCTAGAACTTGTCAGAGCTGCTGGGAAACACAGTGATGCCTGTAAAACTATGGAATTGTATTTTAAAGCATTCGTTTTTATGTAGTAGTTTTGTTATTGCGATTTGTTATTGTTGTGAGCCTTGTGTATATTCTTGTGATTTAAGGGGAAAAAGGGAGGTGGAGGACCCTAATTAACCATACCAAAAACATGTGCAATTCCTGAATTTGTCTCAAGGAATACTTGGGATAAACATTATGGGCCAGATCCTTAACTGGAGTAAATCAACATAAAGCCATCAAATTCAACAGAGCTCCATAGATTTACCCTAGCTGATGATCTGGCCCAGTAACTCAAGATGACGACTGCGAAAATGATTTTTTTTATATTATTGTACAGCACTGCTATTGTAATGAGACAGTGTGTGAAAGGACTAAGCATGTATATTATGGTTAAGGTCCTACCAAATTCACAGTCCATTTTGGTCAATTTCACATTCAAAGGATTTAAAAAATCTTAAATTTCATAATTTCAGACATTTAAATCTGAAATTTCACAGTGTTGTATCTGTATGGTCCTGACCCAACTCTGAAGGCAGCAGCACAGAAGGGTGGCATACTATGGTATTGCCACCCTTACTTCTGCACTGCTGCTGGTGGGGTGCCGCCTCAGAGCTGGGTGCCTGGCCAGCAGCAGCCGCTGCTCTCCGGCTGGCCACCCAGCTCTGAAGACAGCACAGAAGTAAGGTGGCAATACCATGACCCACCCACAATAACCTTACGATCCCCCCACAACCCTCTTTTGAATCAGGACCCCCATCTTGAGAAACACTGGTCTCCCCCTCTGAGAAATCTGTTTTGATAAGGTGAAAGGACACAAAAGACCAGACTTCACAACAGATTTCATGGGGGAGACCAGATTTCACAGTCCGTGATGCGTTTTTCATGGCTGTGAATTTCGTAGGCCCCTAATTATGGTATCTGGTTTTGGTGAAATTTAGGGCTTGTGTACACTTTAAAATGCTACAGCAACACAGCTGTGGTGCTTCAATGTAGACACTACCTATGCCAATGGAAGGGATACTCCCATTGGCATACATAACCCACCTCCAATTCTTTCATCAATCTAGCACTGTCTACACAGGGACTTAGGTCAGTTTAAGAACACCACTCAGGGGTGTGAATTTTTCACACTCCTGACTGAAGTAGTTAAACATACAAGTTATTGTTTTATAATGAATTTTTGTTTTGGTATTAATCTGCTCAGTTGTGCAGTATTTAAATTGTAAAGTAGCAAAATATAAAACAAACAGAAATGACTTTCTTGCCAAGTTTGTCCCCAAAAGTTCCATATTTAAAAAAAAAAATCTTTATTTTACAAATGAAAATTTGTTGGTAGTTAGTTAATCCCTAAATGTTGTCAACTGCTTCACAATCTTTAAAAAATGACTACGTTAACATTAGTTTAAATATTTAAGCTTGAAAATATAATGCATCTTAGGTATTTTTATATTATCCTAACCTCTGATAGATATATCTGAGACTTTTAAATCCTTAAAGAGGGCTACTGTCAACCTATGTAAGTCTCAAAGACTATCCTGAATATAAATCCAATGCAGTGTCTCTAAAGGATGCTATTTGCTAACAGAGTTTAATACTTTTAAAATATGGTTTGGATCCTCCAAAGATGTTGGGTCAGATTCCTGGTCCCTGTTCCAGTCAGAAAACTGGTACAGCATTTGTGCAGCCACTGTTTCTATTCCCTCTCCTTTGAGGATTCATCCTAATTACAGCCAAGGAGCACACAACACGTTCTCAAGAGGTGCATGACTTATCCCGGGCTGACTATATGCCAGGCTGCCCCCCAGCATAATTAGTATAGCAGTGTGTGAATCACAGAGAAGTCCTTGCTTTGCCCTCAACACTGGCAGATAGGTGGAAGGGTGGAATAGCAACCTCTATCCCAGATCTATGCCACTGGAGGGGTCCCTTTTGCTGAGATGATCCTTTTGTTGCAGGCTATGCTGGCTTAGGTCCAGTATGCACCTGTGATGTAGCATAAGTGCTATGTTAAAGGCTCCCCAGCCCGGTGAGGCTACCCATTACAGTGCTGATGAGCCCTGCAGGCTCCTGGCCTGTAATTTACCCACCCTTAAGTGAGGAAACTGCCATTAATGAAGCATGCAAATCTTTTGATATGGACCTGTTTGGTCTGTTGAAACTTACTTAAACTGGAGATACTCAACTTGAGGAGCTTACAATCTCTGCTGGCTTTACCACAGGAGCAAGGCATCCTTAGCAGAGGTGTTCTTATAGAGTTGATCAAAGTTTAATTGAAAATGTGATTTTTCCACCAAAAAAGGCTTTTTTTGTCAAAATGAAAATTTCCATGGAAAATATCCAATATTGACTAAACAAAACAAAACAAAAATTGGGAGGAGGGGGTGTCACCAAAAAAATCAAACCCTGATTTTTTTTGTTTGTTTCTAGCAACCAAAAATTAAGCACTTTTGGCTCAATGCTAGTTTTCAGTAGAAATGTTATGGTTTTCCATTGCTGTAAACTGATTTCCCCCCCCCCAGTTTCTGTGGGGGTTTTAAGACACCCCCCCCAACCCATTTTTTCCCCCATGGGAACAAAAAACATTTCCTTACTAGCTCCAGTTCTTAAGCATTGCAGACAAATTGAGTATAGAAGAATATTTTGCATTTCAAAGGTTTTATTAAATGCATAAAAAGAATAAAAATTCTAACATGCATGAGCATCATTACTGACTTCAAGTGAGCACAGTGTTTTTTCAATGTGTAATTTTAAAACTAGTGAGTCAATTTTCTTCAAACTTTCCTGTATTTTTACATCTCCCTGAGTTCTATAAAACTTAGAATTTCTAGCTTCAGTTGTTTTGATTTATCCTCGCACAAAATTTCTGGTGAGAAAAAGTGTAAATTTCATTTTTGGGCTGACACTAAGCATGGAAAATTTCAGCTCAAAAGGAACTGTGTAAGAAAGGTATGAGCAACTGAAAGGTGGAATTAGAACAGAGAGAATCCCTTGAGTCCTTTAAAATACCGAATAGTTTTTATTTTCCTTTCAAGGCCTAAACAGGTTGACAATTCCTCTTCAAAGATTGGAAAGTCTCAAGTCTCTCCCTCTACTTATGTAACTCATATTATAGCAGACGGAACTCACTTACTTGAAAAATATCTCATTTTTTCTACCTTCCTGATCCAGAAATATCACTCAGCTTTTCAGAATGAAGGCTGCCAAGTTCAAGGTAGGATTTTCCAATTTGCAAAACAGATTGTCTATTTACATTGTTTGTTTGCTTTTTCAATTAAAATGTTAGGTTGTTTTTTTTAAAGGAGCACCAGGGAATTGATCCTTAGAAGAAGTAAATCTATGGTGACTGCATTTCCCATGAAGTTCTGCAAAATTTACTCAGACACTTCCAACTGTTGCCCCGTGCACCAGTTGCATAATTACTTCTTGAAAATAACATATAAAGGACTCCAAACCATCACAACACTCCTCACAATCAGATTTTTACCTGCCTATATTCTGTTCACCAATAGCGTGTTGGCAATGCATTTATTTTTGCACATGCTGCAGGCTGTCTGTATTTCTTTGCTTCTGCATTCATATTAAGCATGTTAAAAACAGGGCATTTTAAAGCTGCTAATGGTATTTAGAGGAGCTTGCAGAAACCCATGCAAAGATTGAGAAAAAACTTACAGAAAGAGGCCTCATTGTAAGAAATAAGACAGTAATGAGACTTTTCACATTTTAGAGATGCCTAATATTGTTACAGGAATCCTTATAATAGAACAAACATTTTCAGTTTCTATTGCTCACAAAAATTAAGCCAAACTATGGTTTTCTCTGTGTGGAGTTTTCAGTGTATAAGGGGAGCTATTGTATAACAATGGCTGAAACTACAGTCTGTAGCATAATTCATCCAGTGACATGGAGCTCTTCATTATTTAAAAACCCTCAAATTCTATATACACACTGTAGAAAAAGGATGTAAAACAGAAGTACATGCACAGAAATTTATAGCTGTCTACTAAACTACAGATCAAGATCCTTTTCCACTCTCACCTTCTTGCACAGCCACCTCAGGCTCACTTTTCTGTGAGAAGGTCAGTGCCTCCACTGGCTCTTCCTTTGCTGGGAGAGGTGGAGGAGAAGTACCTTTAGCAACAGGTTGAGTAATCTGGGTCTTGCCAATGACAGGTGGCTGTACTCTAACTGCAGGGTGATGATATAGCTTGTTTCTATGAGAGCCAGAAACCGTATAACCCATTCCACCAGGGCAGATTTCCTTAAAAGCAGCTAGATTTGGGATGGGAAAATATTCCTTTTAAGAGTCTAAAAGTGCAATATTTTGACACAATGGAAAATATAATGAACACAAATCAACTCTGCTACTGTATGTACATTTTTATAACAAAATATGCTATATTTAAGAACAAACATTATTGCATGCTAATATTATTGAATACCTCTGAAAAATTACTTTAGGACTTAATTCATTCCTCTATAAAAGGCTTACCCTCCAGTTTATTATTTCTTTCTTCAGCTGTGTTAAATATGTCTCTACAGCTGAACCATTTTTAATTAATCTAATTCACATAGTATGTTATTTCTGAGGTGACTTTGCATCTGCAACTTGTCATTGTTTATAGAGCATAAGTAACTAGGATTTATTATTTCTATAGTTCCCTTTTTGAAGTTGCCGAAGAATAAAAAGTAGCTTCTTACTACCACTGAACCAGAGACATCAAGCTGAAAAATCTTGATTTATAACATTTATTTAAGATATATGAATCAACTACACCAGAAACCTTACATACTCCTTGATCTAGACCACACTGAACTCACATGAGTGAGTCTTTCCATAGACTTCATTTGGCTTTGGATAAGGCCCACAATGAATGTTAAAATACTAGTGAAACCATGATATACTCCATATGTCCTAACATGGAGTTACCTAGTTTATAAATCAGTCTCTCAGAACAAGTGAAATTGAATGAAATTTTACTATGGAAAAGATTATTTCAGTGAAATACTAAGATCTCCTACAATTTGAAAAGTTCTGCTGGATACTTTCCTCCTTGTTGGGGAGGAGACCACTGAAAAAAAGTGTTACCAGCAAAAGCATATTTTAGATTGGGGTTTTTAAGAGAGTCATGTGTAGCAATCTGACTTTGGAAACAGTATTATTTAGAAAAGTAAACATATTTAAAAAATAGGCAATGACTATAATTTACATGAAAAAAATCTCTCATTTTAAAAAATATTTAGTCATATATTAATCTTTAAATGAAACATAAAAATGTTTCAGTAATTCAAATGTGATATTAATAAATGATTTAAAGGAAACCTGTGGCATGTCTTTCAGAAATCTACAACAACATAATGATGTCTATTTTTTCTTAAAAATAAAATTAAACTAATATCAAAATATCTCCAAAAGTAAGGGTTCCAAAAAGGTCCCCAAATATATAGTACCTGTTTCATCCTACAGTATTATCTTCAAATACAGTGGTGGTCTTGCCTCACTGAAATTTAAAATTTATACTGAATCCATTGTTCTGATTCACGCAGAACAGGATCAAAATATAGTATGGTATAATATTCAAAAAATAACATGCCTTTCCATATGTGCAGAAAAAATAACAACACTTCATCTGGATTTTTTAAAAGAGTATTTCTTTAGTACTTGCTAAGAGGGCTGATATATGGTTAGATCATCTCTAGAAGGGAGGAGTGGAAATCCTGCTCATAAATCTTTCAGAAGAAAAGGTAGTTGAAGCTAAGCAGCATCTATTCTGACCCCACATTAGTCCCTCTGCATGAACTCCAGGTTCTGAGGTTTGGGAGTTGTAGCGAGATGCAGAGGGCCTCTGGCTCTGTGATCATCTCACCCAAAATAGTGGATTCTTGCTCAGTGCTTGAAAAACTCAGCTGGTAGAGGAGAGAAACAAGTTAGGGGTTTAGTGGGAGCAGGGCCTTATTATCATCACGGCTCTAAATACAATCAAGTTGATATGTGGGGCAATAGTGCCCAGGGGGCAACTAAGAAAATCTGGCCCTTCATGTTCCAGTGATGACGCTTTACAGAAGCGGAAGATC
The DNA here is from genome assembly GCF_965140295.1 of Lepidochelys olivacea. Taxonomy (NCBI): domain Eukaryota; kingdom Metazoa; phylum Chordata; order Testudines; family Cheloniidae; genus Lepidochelys; species Lepidochelys olivacea. The sequence goes on along the minus strand of NC_140413.1, from coordinate 148,170,556 downwards.
TACCCCTATATCGTGAAACATTAATGGAGTAGGAGGCCAGTCCCCATAGACTTTTCAACAGACCACCAATCCTTGCCAACTGAAGAGGGTGATGCAGCTTAAACCCTGCAGTTTAAAATTTGCTGAGTTTTTCCGTTTAATTTTGATCCTCCCAGATCTTTTTATGATGGAGGGCACGATCTGGCCTATTGCATGCTTTTTCATTCCTAATTTGAACCGTACTTTTGCAAATGCTAATATATTTTATTAATTGGCTACCTCATGTTTTATCCACCTTAAAAAGGGGTTCAAAATATATTACAGGGTAAAGTTGTAAAGCCAGCTTCCAATTTTGCACTTCCAGTCAATTGCTGGTACATTTTTGTAAGGACAAAAGATGTCGTTTACAAATTCACTGAAGTCACAAATCAGATAGTTTGATGTCTATATAACCTCACTTGTGCTTCTAATTAATTGTGGACACAAAAGTGGAGATCAGATTGAAGTCCCTTTAAAAATGTGGCCCTTAAATATGTTTTTTACTTCTAAAATGATTACATACAGAAGTTCTACTTAATTAGGTGCCTAAAACAATATTACAAAATAATGTCCAGATATACCGGTACTCCACATTTTTCATTCTGGTGAACACATCACATATAGATATATATATTTTTTACTATGGATCCTACATTTTTTTGCTGTCTGTTCAATGGGAGATTTAGTAACGCAAAAGATGTAGGGTGAAATTCAAATTTCATTGAAGTCAATGGCAAACTCCTATTATCTTCAATTGGGCCAGGATTTCACCCACAGAATCAGGCTCCCATATTAATAATTGACTTTTTTGTATATTTTATACTCTCTCACTAGTAAACTAATATGTTAATTTATTTCATTAGACTTGTCATTCCAATTACATAAATAGCATACAGTATTAAAACACTTATTTTTATTTGAGAAACAACTTTTGCAAAAAGATATCTGTTCAGTTCTAATTTAGAGCAAGCAGGACACAAATTCCTGATCTTTAGAATTCTCACAGGAACCAAATATTGTTCCTGCAATTAAATAACTTGTCACCTGATGAGAATATTGTTCCATGTAAAAACTGCTCAAGCATTACTTGTCTGACAGTGCAAAACAGACGGACATAAAAAGTCACCATTGATGTATGAACTATCAGTCAAATATTCATACTGGAAATAATGGCCCAAATATTCAAAAGTGACTAGTGATTTTGATTGCTTCAGTTTTTGGAGCCCAAATTCAAACATCTTAACGGGGCCCAGTATTTTCTGAAAATTAGATCCTGTTACAATGTTCCACGTTGGACACCCAAACATTTCTAGTCACTTCTGAAAATATGAGCCAATGTACCATAAAACCATGTTCTAGATAAGAACAAAAATTTCCTTTGATACTGTATGGTATCATACCAGTGACCTCTATAGCAGCAGTTTCAGTAAACGCAGTGTATTACAGTTCAAGTTCTATTCTATCACCTACAAATCCAGGAAACACATACACTAATCCACTAAACACAACTGAAACAATTATTAAATTTAATACACATAATGGTAATAAAATTGAGCTAGAACAGTGAACTGATGTTAAGTGCTTTTAGTCATTTGTTTTACCATACATCCAAATGAAACAGTGAACTAATCTTGAAACGAAGCCTTAAAAGATTCAGAATTCTGACATTTAAGTTTTAAGTAACATTAGATAATAGGCACTCTGAAACAATCCTTACTACTCACATTGAGTAGTATCTTAGTCTGTGAGTGGCTTCACTAAAACCAGTGATCCCATCTCTTTGGTGCACCAAGTTGATGACTGATGTGGTTTTTTGTTCAGCAAGCCTTTTTAAAAAAACAAAACCCAACTGGACTACTCACGGAATAAGATGTTACTCAAAGTAAGGATGGCAGAATCTGACCCTAAGTGTGCCACAAGTGATTGTTTCAGCCAAAAATAATTTGTAATATTTAATTTTTCAGCTGTTACTATTCTGAAAATACCATCCGTAGCACCACCCTACAAAAGTGTGTTAGAAACATATTGGGGAAAAAAGGGGGGAGTACACTTGCCCACATGTAACTTCCACTATTTATAATGAAAACTTAATGCATGCAGGCGTAGCAAACTATTTCCCAAAACCTTCCATCATTTTGTTTGTACCTTTTATGTTTGAAAAGTATTAAAGACACTTTGGTTCAATTTATCCAGATCCCCGCATACTAACCTTATCTTCATATTACAGGAATTAGGAATTTAAAACCCCACACACTATTTGTTAAATTGGAAGCCTACCATTACATAGCAATGGAAAATCCCATCTTTCTTATGAATGCTAGTTTATCCAAACCAAAAAAAGCTGTATTGTATTTTTCTATTAGCATTTACAAAACCTGCAAGAAACTACAGGACACAAAAAATAGGTAAAGTGTAGGAGGTGATATAGTACGTATTCTGCATACAGTGTGTGGGTAAGCGTTTGAGGTTTTTCTGGGCACCTCTTACCTGTTCCTGGAAGGGGACATTTCTCACAGTGTGGGCCCCAGGCCTTGCCAACACTGCAACAGCAGAGCTGCTTGCTGAGCTGAACAGAGAGAGGGTGCATGCACTGCTTTCCTGCACTGACAAACCGGTAACAGGGCCCTTTCTCTTCAGAGACCATAGGATTATCAGCTGCAGCAAAAAGGGAAGGAGGACGCTAGAGTTTACATGAGAAACACCACAGGAGTTCTATCACCAGCGAACAGGATTAACACTGCTATCTGCCAACAATTTTTTTAAAAAATGCTTGGGTCTCTCAGTACTCAGGATATAAGGAAGATTTCTTATTTGGGATCAACAGCATCTGAATTCAGACGAGCACCACACACAGTATAAAACTGATAATTTTAGGAATCAAAGCTGATATTCACACCAGAAGTTGCCATGCTCTAGAAACACAGAATTAGAAACAGCTCTCTTTCCCATGCATGAGCACTACAGCATAAGCTTAAAGCAGGTGAACAGTAATACAGAACACTGTCAGGCTACACAGTTACAACCACTCAGACTTACAAAGCCATAGAAACAGATGGGACTGCAAAAGGGCTATTTTGAGTATTATATCTCAGACAGCTGTTCTTAAATAGACAAGGCAATTACATATTTACATTTCACTGTGTTTTATACATTTTAACAACAACTGGTTGAATATTTCTAGTTCTGACAACAAAGACATTTTGCAATTAAAACAGCTGAATAAAGGGAACAATTTTAGATTATCCTGCTGTTTCTTTCTTTAACCAGACTTAAGAGCTGTTTGCTGAAATAGTCAACTAGTAATGCTGCAGGTCATGCCCCACCTCACCCCAACCTCTTTGCTGTACCATCTACCCCCTCAAATATATGAGATTAAATATTCCACTGAGATTCAAAATTGCTCTGGTCCAAGAAAATCACAGTGCCTTGGCATATTTTTGATCATTGCACATACAAAAGATATAAACTTTGCCTAGTGTGGACATAATATGAGGCTGAGATCCATCCAATCTTAATATTCTCCGCCCCCCCCCCAAAAAAAAGTTGACAGAACTGGGTGAAAAGTTCAATTAAATCAAAATAAGGGCAATGATTTCAGAGACGTGGAAATCAACTGGAAATGTCAGAGCATATATACAAACTAATTGCAATGTAATTTTTAAACTATAAAAAAAGTTATTTAATATTTGAGCATCAACAGCCACCAACATAGGACAGTGACTAAGCCTCAGAACGCATGTCTGATACAATATTTAGGGCTATGTTGTGTCTTCCAAAGGCACAGCTACATAAGGTTGGGGGAAAGAGGGGCAGAGATTGAGCTTTATATATCTTTTCCCCCTCCCCCACCAGCTTTTCGCATTAGAAATTCAGGTATTGCCTACCCTGTTTTTCCTATAAGACACTATGGTCAACTGGAGAAGTCATAAGTTTATGACCTCAGAAATATGAAGCAAGTAAAGCCTGATTTTACTAAGGGAAGAAATTATTCTTATTCATGCTGTTTACAACTTTTTCACTTTGCTAATGCCTACTTAACTCCAACACCCAAGAAATTTTTTTGGGGAAAAGATGTTTTTGTTAAAGATTCAACACAACAGAAATTAGAAACAAACATTTCAAGCATCTCTGTTAATCTTCATGGTGGAATTTCACTGAACAATATGTGACTTATGTGATGCCTCCGCTTATGTAGTCTTAAACTGCCATGACTTTTTTTTGCCACTTTATCACACTACAACTACATAAAACCTTTTAAGTTGCCCCAAATAACTAAATAAAGTTTCTTATGTATTCACAGTACTGCCCAGGTTTTCCCTCCATCAAGCACAGAGGAAAAGAAAGAATACTGAGGTGGCAATCTCATTATCAACGAAGCAAAAATGGAAAATTGTAAGGGTGATTTTGTTGTATCCTTTGCATTACTGCATTCTGAAGAGCTTTCTCCCACTAAGTATCAGCATTCCAGATTATTTGTCCCAGATCTGTTAACAAAACTTGAATTAATCCTGGGACATGTAACTTCAATCCTTTCCATATTTCTAAGGTTGCTCCTATTTTCTTGGTAGTACCATGATACCAGCACCTGCACGCATCTGGCATGCATCTCAAACTGCTGTAAGAGTAACAAGTATTGGTACCATGGTGGTCAGAAAGCATGTCCCTACCACCCTCAGGTACACACACATTCTTTCCACGATAATATCAATAGAGTTCCCACCACCTCTATTTCTGAGTGGAAGGGACATTGCACGATCTCTGCTTTCAAGATGACAGCTCCTCCCAAAGCTCCCTGCTGGCTCCATTCTAGTGAGGGTAAGCGGAAAAGGAAAGATACATTCTTCTCATTCCCTTCCCAATATCACTGAGCAGAGACTTTGTTACATTAAAAGAATAATAAATCAAGTTTTTCCACAAGTGGGGCTCAGACACGTCATCCAGAAATAAAACATGCCTTCTCCGAATGATAATCACCAGCACTACTGAGGCTTTTGTTAATCCTATCCTTTTTGACAGCCTAATATGGAGAGGGACAGAAAGGAGAAGCCATGATTCTAATATGAGTAATTTTATTATTGTTACTATTAATCTGTATTGAGGTAACATTAAAGGGTCCAATGAAGACTGTGGCTCAATCATTGTGCTAGGTTTTGTACAAACCCCACAGGAAACACAATTCTTGCCTAGAGGAGTTTATAATCTAATTTGAAACAAGGCACAACAAGTGAGTTTAACAAAAAACAAGTGGGAAAGGGGGAGGGAGGACAGAGGTAACAGTAATAAAATTATGTGGTTTCTGCAGTTCGGAAGGTGAGTAAAGATCATATTTAGGAAATGTATAGGAAGGAGTGGCAGGATTTAGACATCACCTGGATGTGCATGTTTAGAGGGAAGGTGAAGCAAGTTCTCACCCAGATTACATGCCTGAACAAAAGGAAGATCATGGTGTCATCAACCGTGAAGATAAGTATCACAGTAAGGACATGTATACTTGGAATTTGGGGTAGGGATATTGCATACCTAATTTCTGTGATTGCAGCATTCAGTGCTGGTAATCATAACTAAGGGTCATGTGTGGAATTCCAGTACAGGGTGCTCACATCAAAATATTACCATGTAAATAGTTACTTCATATTTCAAATGTCTCAACACCCCTCTGACTTACTTCTCTGTCCTAAATGTTGTTTGCAACATCAACCAATTCAGTATCATGCTGTTTATTCTCTCTTCAAGATCCTAAATGACAATGTTAACTATAAGATCCAAGCAATATTCAATTAGACACCATTCCCATCTAGAGCTGTTCAGAAAATATATAAAATCAATACGAAATCTGTAAGAGGGAAAACCAATTTTTGTGTGTGAAAAATATCAATTTTGACAAAATTTTGTTTAGGGGGAAAAAGTGTCCCTTGCAGTTATAGTGAGGGAATGTCTTAAAATCTAAACTTTATTAAATATGTCAAAATATAATTATAATTCTCTTATAAGACATGTATAATTAGATCAGAAATCCTATCAGTATTCCATCCAAAAAAGCTATTAAATAATTCAGAAAAATCATTAACTCTAAGCACAATGGTATCCTACAGCAAAAGGCTAACCAGAGATAAGAAGTCTGTTGTATAATTGGTCTTTCCATTTCCTATTTTAATTCTTATGGTTTCTCTTCAGATAAGTACTATATATTCTGTGGGTCATTAGTCTGACTGTTTGTAAATCTACCATTTGGTAGCTTTTGAAGATGTTGGTATTGTTGGTCATGTACAATTTTATGATATAATTTTATGGTATGTAAGTTTTTGAACAAATGTTGTTACTCTGCCAAAATGACAGAAGCATATTAATTATTTCATTTTCTGTTACGAAGAAAATGTGCCATGTTAAAAGAGAAATCAGCAGTATTTCTCTGGAAAAATTGTTCAAGTTCAGTTGTTTTAATTTTCCTCTGCCACACATGTTCCTGCTGCAAAAAAATATAAGATGACAAAGCCTTGGGGTTGGGAGCTGGCAGCGTGGCTGGAGGGAAACTGAGACTTGGAGTGGGGGTGGGGATAGGACGGACATTAGGACTGGCTGGGCAAGGGCACTATGACTAGAAATGAAGAAAGGAGCAGAATGGGACAAAGAACCATGAAGAGAAACGGTGGCGGGGACAGGGAGCCAGTAAGCGTGGGGAGATTCGATGAGGACCTGGGGTGTTGGAAACTGGGAGACTGCAGGGCAAGACGACTGGAACAGAGAACCAATGGAACTGGGAGAAGGAGATGAGGGTGAAGGGGGGAGAGATCGGAAGATGGGCAGATGGGAAGAACTGGACTGGCTGGGCAAAGAGACTGGGACGAGGAGCCAGGGAAGGGTCAGGGACACACCAAGCTTCGATGAGGAGACAGGGAAGGAGATTGGGACAGGGAATGTGGACTGGGGGAAGTGCAGGCCAGAGTGAGAGATTGGATGAGGAACTGGGGGAAGGGAGGAACAGGGAATTGCTGGGCAAGGAGACAGAACTGGGATGTGGGATGAAGCCTGAGGAGTGGAGATTGGGAATCACGTTGCGATAATTGGGCCTACAAATTTACCCTAGTTATGAGTTCAACTGTAAAAACTGTGAAAGTTAATACAATGTCACAATAACCTATAACAACAAATGCTGATGTGAAAAGGTACAAAAGCAGGACAGAAAAACTGAATTAGTCCAAACAAAAAGGCCTCCTGATATAATTCAAAGACTGTGTTAAGATCATGCTTCGTAAACAAGAAAAGTGTGGAACCAGAAATCAGTGAATCAAAACTTGTGTGTCAGAAACTAAGCCTAAATAGTGGAAAAAATAATGGGGATGAGCAATTCCACCCACTATTCCCTTAAGGAAAGACACTTTGGGAGAAAAACTGGCTACTGGAACGAGCTTCACCATCATGGCTGCCAACCCCTACATCTTCTGGTACCCTGGGCCTTTTGCATCCTGATCCTAAGAAATGTCCTCACCAGAATGGGCCAGAGATAGGGACTCAGGTGACATCACTACCTCTGCTGGCTCCAGATGAATCCCAAACACCATCTGGGATGAAACAGGATTGGACTTTAACCACAACAGCAACAATAGCTCCAGCCCCTCTCAACTAACATTTTCTCTTCCCCAAAAGGACAGTTATTACCAACTCAGATACCATCTAAACAGTCTATCAAACAAGAGCAACAAGGAGTCTGGTGGCACCTTAAAGACTAACAGATTTATTTGAGCATAAGCTTTCATGGGTAAAAACCCCACTTCTTCAGGGTTTTTGCCTACGAAAGCTTATGCTCAAATAAATCTGTTGGTCTTCAAGGTGCCACCGGACTCCTTGTTGTTTTTGTGGATACAGACTAATACGGCTACTCCCTGATATCAAACAAGAGGTTTTTCTTTCTAAAAGCTCTCTCCAGCTAAAGGGAAAAGGAACAAGGGATGCTGTTAAAGTGAAAGCCTTATTTAATACTTGACATTTCAAATGTGTTGTTTTCCGTTCTTTTCTTTATCTTTAATAACAAGCTAAAAGGATTTTTAGTTGTGTATTTGCCATGGTACTAAGTAGGCTGAGATCTCTGTATACCAAACCCCGACCTTGTTTAACACTGTTTAATATTGGACTGTGACCGGGTTACATTAACACCTTTGGTCCATTTATTCCATCTAAATTAATACAGCAATGGCCAGGTGAGGAGGATGTGACTGGGATGAGGAGCCAGCGTGGAGAAGAGACAGAATGGATGCTGAGACAGGTTGGAGGGAACAAAGCAGAAGGGGTAAACCTGGGGGGATGGGGGACAGGCAGAAGAATTTGTGCCCACTAGAGAACACTGCTCACCAGAGCCTGAAATGGAAAGAATAGTTACTTACCCTACAGTAACTGTAGTTCTTTGCGATGTTGTCATTGTGGAACCCACCATACATACGCATGCGTTTCATGCACGAGATCAAAGCCTATTGATAGCAGTGTCTGTCAGAGCTGCACGTGCCCCGTGCCTCTTCATGCTCCCTTATGAGGGCATAAAGTGAAGAGTAGCTGTGACCCTCCCTCAGTTCCCTCATAATTCAAAGCCTGTGTTGCTGGGGATTCCAAACAGCAGGGACATAGGGTGGTTCATGGGAGCCACACTGACTACAACATCTTGAAGAGCCACAGTTACTGTAGGTAAGTAACCATTCTTTCATCTTTAAGAACGTGCCACTGTGGAACCCACTATAAGGGACTGGCAAGCAGTATCACCTCAGAATGCCAGGAATGAGGAGCTTTAGCTGCATTAGTGAAATAAAAACTGAAGTATTGCTTTTCTGAACTTGGCATCAGACTTAGCCACCATGTCAAGTGAATAATTTTTGACAAAAGTTTCCACTTTGCTGCTTTGCAGATCTGAGACAGTGGCACATTTCTGAAGCAGGCCAAAGATGCTGCATGTACCATGAATGAGTGTGCTTTGACTGATAACAGGTGGAGGGAGATACATTATGTAATCCACTTAGAATAGCTGACTCTTTGACAAGCTGGATTTAGCCATAAAAAGATGAGGAGACAATCTAAAAAGTCTTATCAAGGTATAGAGCAAGGTTGTGGAAACATCCGAACTATGCAGCCTTTTCTCTCATGGTGTCTTGTGTGGCTTTGGGGAAAAGACCAGTAGGTTAATCAACTGATTCAGGTGAAACTTTGAGATCAATTTAGGGATGAACTTAGGGTGCAGTCTCAGAACGCTCTTGTCCCTGTGAAAGAATATGTAAGGAGGTACATCCATAAGGGCATGGAGCTTATTGATTATTCAGGTCAAGGTAATAAAAGACTGCCATGAGAGTAAAGTGATGTACTGAACAATCCGATAGTGGCTTGAACAGAGGCCTCATAAGTTTTAGGAGGACAATGCTGAAATCCCACATAGGAGTCAGGTCTCTAACAGGTAGATAAGTATGCAGGAGGCCCTTGAAGAATCTCAGCACCATTGGATGGGAGAAGACCAAGTGTAATTGTATCAGAGAGTTACAACTTGATATTGCTGGAAATTTGGACTTTGACAGACCTAAAAGCCAGTCTGGCATGTTTCAAGTGTAGCATGTATTTGAGGATGTTTGCTATCAGGGCCTCTACTGTTTTCATATTATACTGGATTGCCCACAGGGAGAACCGCTTCCACTTACAGGAATAGGTATTCCTAGTAGATGGTTTCCCGCTCTATATGAGAACCTGGTGAGAACAGCTCCTGCCAGCATTGCTCAATCAGCCAACATCCAAGGCACCAGGTGAAATGACTGCAGCTCTGGGTGCAATAACTGACATAGTTCTGAGATATCATGTCTGAAGATCAGGAGATGGAGGGGAATCCGAATGGATATTTGCAAGAGGTCTGATAGCCAAAACTGTCTTGGTCAATAGGGAGCTATTAGGATCAATGTGGTACTGTCTCATCTGACTTTGGATATTACCCTGGGTTTGAGGTAACTGGGAGAAAGGCATATAGGAGGGCTGGAGATCACTGTAGCAGGAAGGAGTCTGGTAAGTAACTTGAGCTCATGCCCCCTCTAGAGCAGATGTTTAGGCACTTAGTGTTGTCCTCTGCATCAAAAAGTTCTATTGTGGGAGCCCTCCCTGGCAAAATATCTGCAGAGACCACACAAAGGTTAAGAAATCTGCCAAGTCATTTCTGGTTTTGGAAGGTGAAGAGCCAGTGGAGTTACACTGCGGTGAAGGCACCAGATCCATGGCCTGATGGCTTCCTGGCAGAGAGAGAATGATTGAGAGCCCCTTGCTTGTTTATACAGTGCCTCGTGGATGTGTTGTCCATCAAGATCTGGACCTTGCAGTTCTGCAGAAGAGGCAGAAATGCTATGCAGGCCAACTGGATGTCCCTGAGATCTAGGATGTTTATATGCAGCTCCAGCTCATTCTGGGACAAAGGGCCCCCTGCATCTGCAAATGGTTCAGGCAGGCACCTATAATGAGTCTCATTGCTGGGGAGGGGACAGAAGGGAACCCCTGTCATACTTTCTCTGAGTCTAGCCATTGAGCTAGTTCTGGTAAGACTTTGGGTGGGACTGCGACTTTCTTGGTCTCGTGATGCTTGAAAGGGGAGTACTCCAACCTCAGCCATAATTGTAAGGGCTGCAGATCAAATCTGGCACACAGCATCATGTACCTGCAAGTTGACATGTGACATAGCAATCTTAGACTTTCATAGAATCATACAATATCAGGGTTGGAAGGGACCTCAGGTGGTCATCTAGTCCAACCCCCTACTCAAAGCTGGACCAATCCCCAACTAAATCATCCCAGCCAGGGCTTTGTCAAGCCTGACCTTAAAAATATCTAAGGAAGGAGATTCCACCACCTCCCTAGGTAACGCATTCCAGTGTTTCACCACCCTCCTAGTGAAAAAGTTTTTCCTAATATCCAACCTAAACCTCCTCCACTGCAACTTGAGACCATTACTCCTTGTTCAGTCATCAGCTACCACTGAGAACAGTGTAGATCCATCCTCTTTGGAACCCCCTTTCAGGCAGTTGAAAGCAGCTATCAAATCCCCCCTCATTCTTCTCTTCCGCAGACTAAACAATCCCAGTTACCTCAGCCTCTCCTCATAAGTCATGTGTTCCAGTCCCCTAATCATTTTTGTTGCCCTCCGCTGGACTCTCTCCAATTTTTCCACATCCTTCTTGTAGTGTGGGGCCCAAAACTGGACACAGTACTCCAGATGAGGTCTCACCAATGTCCAACAGAGGGGAACGATCACGTCCCTCGATCTGCTGGCAATGCCCCTACTTATACATCCCAAAATGCCATTGGCCTTCTTGGCAACAAGGGTACACTGTTGACTCATACCCAGCTTCTCGTCCACTGTAACCCCTAGGTCCTTTTCTGCAGAACTGCTGCTGAGCCATTTGGTCCCTAGTCTGTAGCGGTGCATGGGATTCTTCCGTCCTAAGTGCAGGACTCTGCACTTGTTGAACTTCAGATTTCTTTTGGCCCAATTCTCTAATTTGTCTAGATACATCTGAATCCTATCCCTACCCTCCAGCGTATCTACCTCTCCTCCCAGTTTAGTGTCATCTGCAACCTAGCTGAGGGTGCAATCCACACCATCCTCCAGATCATTTATGAAGATATTGAACAAAACCGGCCCCAGGACCCACCCTTGGGGCACCAGCTAGGGCACCAGCCATTGATCACTACCTGTTGAGCCCGATAATCTAGCCAACTTTCTATCCACCTTATAGTCCATTCATCCAGCCCATACTACTTTAACTTGCTGACAAGAATACTGTGGGAGACCGTGTCAAAAGCTTTGCTAAAGTCAAGGAACAACACGTCCACCACTTTCCCCTCATCCATAGAGCCAGTTATCTCATCATAGAAGGCAATTAGATTAGTCAGGCATGACTTGCCCTTGGTGAATCCATGCTGACTGTTCCTGATCACTCTCCTCTAAGTGCTTCAGAATTGATTCCTTGAGGACCTGCTCCATGATTTTTCCAGGAACTGAGGTGAGGCTGACTGGCCTGTAGTTCCCAGGATCCTCCTCCTTTCCTTTTTTAAAGATGGGCACTACATTAGCCCTTTTCCAGTCGTCCGGGACTTTCCCGGATCGCCATGAGTTTTCAAAGATAGTGGCCAATGGCTCTGCAATCACATCCGCCAACTCCTTTAGCACTCTCGGATGCAGCGCATCTGGCTCCATGGACTTGTGCTCGTCCAGCTTTTCTAAATAGTCCCGAACCACTTCTTTCTCCACAGAGGGCTGGTCACCTCTTCCCCATGCTGTGCTGCCCAGAGCAGTAGTCTGGGAGCTGACCTTGTTCGTGAAGACAGAGGCAAAAAAAAGCATTGAGTACATTAGCTTTTTCCACATCATCTGTCACTAGGTTGCCTCCCTCATTCAGAGGGGCCCACACTTTCCTTGACTTTCTTCTTGTTGCTAACATACCTGAAGAAACCCTTCTTGTTACTCTTAACATCTCTTGCTAGCTGCAACTCCAGGTGTGATTTGGCCTTCCTGATTTCACTCTTTTATCCCTGAGCAATATTTTTATACTCTTCCCTGGTCATTTGTCCAATCTTCCACTTCTGGTAAGCTTCTTTTTTGTGTTCAAGATCAGCAAGGATTTCACTGTTAAGCCAAGCTGGTCGTCTGCCATATTTACTATTCTTTCTACACATCGGGATGGTTTGTCCCTGTAACCTCAATAAGGATTCTTTAAAATACAGCCAGCTCTCCTGGACTCCTTTCCCCCTCATGTTATTCTCCCAGGGGATCCTGCCCATCAGTTCCCTGAGGGAGTCAAAGTCTGCTTTTCTGAAGTCCAGGGTCCGTATTCTGCTGCTCTCCTTTCTTCCCTGTGTCAGGATCCTGAATTCGACCACCTCATGGTCACTGCCTCCCAGGTTCCCATCCACTTTAGCTTCCCCTAGTAATTCTAGTAATTCATAGATTCCAATGCCAGAAGGTACCATTGTAGTCCTCTAGTCTGACCTCCTGTATACATCGTTATTGTCAGATTCGATTTTAGATCCTTCATCATTGACTGGAGAGATCAGAACCTGTGCTCTGGTAAAACATTTCTCACCAATGAGAGTCGATCACAGCTCCTATTAATACCATCATCTGTGACGCTGTAAGAGAGAATTTCTCATAGCTCACAAGGAAGAGGATATAATCCAGGGCTGCAGTGGCCACCTGCTGGGACCTGACCCTGATCAGCCAGTCATTGAGATACAGATATGTGTAGGTGTGGGTTCCCTTTCTCCTTAAAGGCTCCTACTGCCTGGCATTTCGTGAATACTCTCAGTGGTGTGGAGAGTCCAAACAGTGGAACCCTGTATTGATAATGGTTTGGGCCTCACTGTGAATCTTAGTTACTACCTGTGGGCTCAATGGATAGCTATATGGAACTATGCATCCTGCAAATGAAGAGCCATGAACCAGTCTTGAGCTTGGAGAGAGAGGCTGTAGGCATCGATGCTGCAGGGCATATTGCTAAAACCAGGATTGGTACCAGAGATCTTTGTGCCACAGGATGCACCTTATCACCAGCCCTTGAGGCCATGTAGGGCTTGGTGGATTTCTCTCTGGAACCTTTACAGTATCTTGTGGGAAGTCACAGAGCTATTTCAGGATTCTAATTCTGTGTTTGGAATTCTCCCTTTTGGTGCCAGACATTGATATCAGAGGTGTCAACTTTAGTACAGATGGTGTCTGCAGTGCCAGTGGAGTTTGCTTCCATGCCAGAGGTGTTGGTGCCAGATCTTTTTGCAATCCCATCATCTTTGCATTGGTCTTAGGCATTTGCTAGACAGGGCACTGAATAAATCTGGCTCGTCTGCTACTAGCATTCTCGTGCCTTCTCCTTAGGATCTGAACAGACCTAGTTTGCTCCAGGAGATAAGCTTCAACCATGCATCCTGTGACTTACCTGCTCTTGTAGAGAATGACAGGCACATCAAACATCGTCAATGGAATTAGTCTATTACAGGATGGGCAGGCCTTGAAGACTGCAGGTTTTGGATCTGCCATGTTGAGGTGTCCTGTACAAAGGGTCTGTACAGAAGGGGTGGGCAGGAGGGGCTGACCATCAATATTCACTCCATATGGATTGATATAGTTTACAGTGGTCATATATCAGTGAATCAGAAGAGTTCTGAAGGCTTTTGCAGGTTTTGAAAAGATTTAGTTGAAGCTAAGAATTAGCAGGTTGGACACTTGCCAGGTTCCATCTCAATGAAATGGACATTAAGAGAAAACTAAGGGAGGGTCTTGGTCACTCCACTCTTTATGCTCTCATGCAGGAGCACAAGGAGGCACAGGATGCTTGTGTGGACATTGCTGTTCAAAAGACCTCTATCTGGCACTCCTGAGGTGCATACCCACCTAGAGTGGTTTCCGTACTGACACATACATACTCAAAAAAACAACCCAAGACTCCCGAGTCATTCATCTGTGAAACCACTGACAATGACAAAATATCACATCCCCCTCTAGAGTTGTTCCATCGTAGATGATGACAACCTACTACTGCTATAATTACTCTGAGCTCAAGTGCCAGAAATTTGTATGGTGGATCTAAAGATTCCAACCCTGCTGATGACCCATGTGGGTGTCAATATGATGCCACATGATGGACTTTATAAAAGTTTGCTTGTTTAAAAACCTAAGAAATTATACAAAATCTACATTAAAAGAGCATTAAGGTTGCAAAGTCAAGCACTCAAATATTAGGAAATGACAGAATTATGGTTGATTGTGCAACTTTGAAAATTTCCTGGTTTCGGGAGCTGCAACCCCTGGGTCATCCATTATCTTCGTGATTCAGAATGGCATCTTCCTATTTGATCATTGTCCTGTATTTAAGAGATCTTTAACTTGATAATTTATGCTTCTTTGTAACTGTATATAATTACAATATCTTTAATCAACACTAGTTTGTTTGAAAGTCTAATCTGCTTAATTCACTGTATGCTGCAAGGAAAAATCCCCGTTTTAGATCATTTCTATTACTTACGTATGCATCTTGAAAGAGTAGGGTCTGGCACAAATCCCATTTTGCAGGTACATCTGTAGCTGCCCATGGTATTCAAACACTCACCATTAGGGCATACCCCTTGCAGCTGGCATTCATTAATGTCTGTAAGGAAACAAAAATATTTATCAGTGGGAGAATGGAAATAACTGAACATTAATATTAATCAGTTTAGTCTTCATTTAGGGGTTATTCTGCTGTTTTACCTGCAAGACACTTTTATTCTGCAGCATCTACTACACTGGATCAAATTGTGTAGTTACATGTTGGTTAGAGTAATTTTTCTAACACTAGCAACATTTGACTTAGCATCTTTTATAGAATCACTGATAACTCAAAAGAAGAAAAAATTATGTCCATGTCATTTTTCGAGTACCCACTCTGAACTTAAAAATGAAATTGCTTCCCCATGTTATGAACCCACATATTTACTTTCAATGCACATTGATAAAATCAAATTTTACTTGCAAGAAAACTTGTGGTTAGCAAATTTAAAACTTACACATTTGAGAATTCACAATAGATGTGGTATATTTTAATATGGGACAGAACATTGCTTGACTATTATATTATTATTTATTATTTGTATTACAATAGACTCTGACATCCGAAAATAGGGATTTAGTTCCAATTGTGCTGGAGGAGGGTACAAGCATAAAATAAAGGACAGTCTCTGGCCCAAACACCTTACAAAATTTAATAGTGAAGAGATGTGGCAGGGAGCGTAGACCATAAAGGTCAGGAACAAGGGTCCCAGTAGTGGGAACACAAGTTTGCGTTATTAACAAACAGAAAGGACTGCAGATCAGACCAGAGTGTGTGTGAGGAGAAAGAAAAATACTGTCAAATATATATATATATATACACACACACACACACACACCCAACCCAGTTTGTTCTCTTACCCTAATCTGGTGCTCACTTTCTAAATGTTCGTTCTTTATAGATGTTTACAAGGGAAGTTCAGTTAAAATAAATCTTCAAGTGTATACTGTTACAGCTAGAAAGTCTCTGAACAGTTTTATCCCCCACAAATAACTCAATTTATACATTTTCATTCATAGAAAATCAACCCACTATCACCAAATAGATGGAAAATATCTCAGAGAGAGAGAGAGAGAGAGAGAGAGAGAAATCTATTGTATGCTACTTTATTTTGTTTGCCCCATTTCCTGAACTTACACACATCATAGCAAGCTATGACATACCCATTTAAGTACAGTGAAACCTGTCTTGAGTGACCATTAGAAAACTAGCAAAAATCAGTTGCTTAATAAAGGTGGAGTAAAACTATGCTCAGTGCATTGGTGACACTATGGGACAGTAACCTTTTAGAAAAGGTTGCCTACCAAAGGTGGTCTCTAACACAGGTTTCACTGTATTACTGATGTTAATGACTGGGGGGGGGTAAGTGGCTTATATTTCCTCTAAAATTCACAGATATACCAACATGTTTTCTTCAAAATCATCCAACCTGTACTCTGTTCCATAAATTATTCTTTTATAGGATGTTGTCATGACCATATCTCAAATAAAACTCTTCCCAGATGAACCATCTTTGCTCTTCAATATCTAAAAATACCTCTCATCAATCAATAAGCAAATAGAGACATCCAGTTCCCTTGTACCAATGGTATTCCATTAAATTTAGGCATTTCTCCTAAGATACATGTAGTATATAAATGCTGATATTGGCTGCCTCTCCCTTTATTTGAAACTGAGGTCAGTGACACCAGCATTCCTTCTGTTTAATTTGCTTTTTATTTTTAATTTTAACTTTAATGTGCATGTTCTGATGCATCAGCATAACTCAGTTCTTGTATGTTTTTCATGTCTCTCTTCCAGCTCTTTTCTTTCTGGCTAAGCTCGTCAGAGAACCATTGTGTAGATATATGGTACTGCATTACAGAGTTCTATCTAGGGATTCAACAGGAACCATCCATAAACTGATAACAAACCTTAAATGTTTTAAAAGAAACTGATGGGCATATTAGAATGATTTTTACTTATGCGCTTTGGGCAAAAGTCCTTGCAAGATTTCCTATTCACTGCATATTAATGCACCCTGTGGTAAATGGCCACCTACCTAAAACATTTCCAGCCACCCGCAGACCTGTCCAGCTGTGTAAATTAAACTGAAATCAACCTGTTAAGGCAGCTGGAAAAGGAATCTGGCTCAAGATTAAGTGCTTTTTTTTTTTTTTTTAAGTCGAGAATGTTACTTAAAAATGACTAAACTTATAAATTGTGTTTATTTGCTCTTCCCCCTCCTCCTTTTTTAAAATAAAAATTAGAGAAATGTATACTTGAAAATTGTCCGAATGGTCTTTCTATTGTCCAGAATTATAAATAAGCGAATGTTTGTGAAGTGGTTTGAAGTGTAAAACACTACATAAACATTAAGTATTATAATTTTGTTAAACAGCCACATTATAACGGCCACAAAATTTGGAGTCCTAGTGGCCAATATGAACACTGTAATTTGCTCCAAGAAAACTCTAAAAATCAGAATATACTTAAAAGGATACTTTTCAGTGAACAAAATTCATCTGAACAAGCTGTCTGCCATAACACTTACTTTCAACATTTTCGTCTGGAATTTAATTCTGACCAATTCTTACTTATAAACTCCACAGAATCCCTTGTGGAAGGAGAATGAGACGGGGCCCTGAGATGGAAACCAAAATGGGAGGACTTCTGTGGCTTGCATAGCAAAAAGGAAGAATAAAAAAAGGGTGATGGAGTTAGGAGGAGGTCAAAATCTTTAGTGGGCGCATCCTTCCAGCTAAGGAAATATCTTCTGGAGTTTTGTATTTTCTGTTGTAAAAAACTATAGATAACTGGATTTAATCAGATTTTATGGAGTCTACCTCAGTTTTCTCTTTTCACAGAAAGAGTCAGAGACATAGTAGACCCTCATTAATTTGCACTAATGCTGCGGCCCAAATTGTGAGAAGCCTTTGCATGGTTGTACAGGGTGGAGAGTCAATCAAGGAGCTTCCCTCTCCCCCCACCCCCCAACATCTTGTATGGCTGTGTAGGGACCATTCATAATAGCAATCTCTGAGGACCAGGGAGCTCAGAGATTGCTCATTCATTGCTTCTTCCCTCATACAGGGACCAGGATGATGGAAAAGGAGCAGAGAAGAAACTGGATTATTGCTGTAGCATGGCCAATGTATGGGTATGGTTGGGCAGACACATGACAATCTCCTCCATCTGTGTGCAAGCAGCATACTTGGGGAGAGATTGTGCCTACTCAATTAAAAGCCATAATCCAGTCTGAGCAGACCAAATGCAAACAAGTGCGTTTTGCATACTAACCAGTACAGTAGATAGTAAATCTGCAAGTGTGGAGGGTCCCTCAACTGTCAGAACCAGCATAGCTTGCACCCCTGGAGTGATCCAGAGTCCTGATCCACGTGAGTCACAGTTGGGTTAGGGATTCACTGATATGCTGATCCTGTCATCCTCCCCCTCAGCAAGTTATCGGAAGGTTGGTGCATGAGGGTGCAGAGTGGCTTCTCTAGCTACTGGGCTAAAGCAGAGGCTCTGAACCTTTCCAGACTACTGTACCCCTTTCAAGAGTTTGATTTGTCTTGTGTACCCCATAGTTTCACCTCACTTAAAAACTACTTGCTTACAAAATCAGACATCAAAACACAAAAATGTCACAGCACACTATTACTAAAAAATTGCTTACTTTCACATTTTTACCATATAATTATAAAATAAACCAATTTGAATATAAATACTATACTTACATTACATCATATCGTATACAGGGCAGTATAAACACATCATTGTAGGTATGAAATTTTAGTTTGTACTGACTTTGCTAATGCTTTTTATGTAGTCTATTGTAAAACTAGGCAAATATCTAGATGAGCTGATGTACTCCCAGAACACCTCTGCGTACCCCCAAGGGTACATGTACCCCTGGTTAAGAACCACTGGGCTAAACAAGGTTTTCTAGAGTCACTCTGCAGGTATTCTGTAGTCTGTAGGGGAGGATTTTTTCCCCCTGCCCATTTTCCCAGCTACTTTATTAGCTGAAAAATATGGAGTCATCAAGGTAGATTCTCTGATGGTGTAAACGGTCATAACTCACATATACATTTCAAAGTAAAAAAAAGAAACCCCTGTCAATTTGGTGCTCTTGCCTTGCTGGCTTTAATTTTTCAAAAGACTGCCACAAAGCCACTGAATGACTGAAAACTGTAGGGCTTTGAGGCCTGTTTCTTAATCTTGAATAGTGTGCTTCTTGAAGCATAAAAAGAATAATAGGGAAGTAAAATATTACCCATTTTGTAAAAAAGTGCTAGTGTCATTGACTGTCCCTCAGGAAGAAAAAAAATTGTCGCTGCATTTATAGGTGGATGTTTTTATGTTCTGATCCTCATGAACAGTTATACTCTAATCCAGGCATTTATTTTGTTTTACTTAAAACAAAAATGATGTGAGAAATCTATGTATGGAATTTCTTTTATTATTAATGATTATGCTACTATTGTAAAATATTATTTTTTTGTTCTTTTTGCTGCTTCAATTTATATATGTTTACAATTCCTCAGTAAAGAACATTTTGAAAAAGCATTAGAATTACAGTTGGCAGAGCAAATAATTTGGATCAAATGTTCAGTGAAACTATGCCGTCTTACATCAGTTGAGCATCTGGCCCTTTGTCATTACTGTCCAGATTACTACATGTGCACAACACATGGAACTTGTTCCTAACACACTGAAGTTCTAGCCGTTAGTTATTTGTGGCTACTTTGTCCACCACTATGAATTTATCGCACAAACTTCCAGGAATTAAAAATAAATTTTTAACAACAAAAGATAGCATACAACACCTTGCCACAGATTTTATAGGACTACTGGGTATAAGGTCAAAGTGCTACTAGAAAATACAATGTGTTAATGACTCACTTTGCAGCTGAATTTCCTGGAGAAAACAGGCTAAAATAAACAGTCATTTCCTATCTGAATGTTTGCCCACTCATGTAAAGGGTATGACTATAAATGAAAAAGGTGACTTTAATGCTGTAATACAAAAATTGTAGGAAGGAGATGTGGGGGTGACAGCAGGTGATCTTAGTTTAGATGGAAATATAGCTCCCATACCATAGGTTAACATTATTACATTGTGTAGTTTGTATCTGTAATAAAAAATATACGGTAAAATCATCTTAAAAATTGTTTTGCAAAATGAAATTTTAAATGAGCATTTCCCTACAAAAACATACTAAAAGTTGGTAAAACAAACCTGAACTAATTACACCTGCTATATAATGAACTATGGGCCAAATCATCTCTTTTGAGTTTAGTAGTGCTGGGGATGAAAGTTGCAGAAAACCTGCTAAAATGGCCATATATTTTTTGGAAAGTGACTTCTTACCTCACCCAGCAAATTCTGGATGCTATCAGAAATAAATCATTATGACAATGATTATGATTAAATAATAAATACATTGTAACAACCAGCAAGAAGAAGGTTGTGATATGTATGTTGTCTTGTAAAGGAGAGTGGAATTTGGCCCATAAACTGTCTGAGACTGGGGATGAGGGTTTCATTATAATTTTAAAAATAGGATTTACCAACAATAATTAGCTCTTGTAGAATGTTTTTGTCTTTACTTGCATTAACTAATTAATACTAGAGATTGGGAGATACTGAAAAAAAAATCAACAAATATTGGCTTGAATTTAGAAATGAATTGGCATTTGCAATGCTTGTGCCTTTTTTCTGTTTGTTTTCTGTGAATATTCAAGCAATCAAGTTTTATTCACAAAAACGATCATGCAGAGCCCATTCTAAGCTCACATACACAAGTATCTGCATTGGAAGTGGAATATTTTATATGGGATAGGACAATTGCTGGCACAGAAAGAAGACAGTGTTTCAAAAAATCCCTTGCTAGAGTCCTGGTACATAGGCAATTAAAAGAATCTGACAAGGAACTGACCACACCTTTTCAGCCACAGTTACACATGCACATACAGAACTACTTGGTGTGAATGTAACAACAGAAAATTAAATTTTATTAGCTCATATGCAGCCAGCAAATCTCATAGTGATCTAATTTTTCCAGGAATTATGATTCTAGGAAGGACTGTAATAGTCCAGAAAGGGAAACGTTTAAAATTTTCTAAAATTACCTAATCCTCTTTTTCTGCTACTTATCTCTAACTGGCTACCTCTCCCTTAGAGATTCAAAGGTCCAGTACCTTCTCCTGTTTATAATAGGTAGGCTCATTCAGTAACATAATAGAAACAATATCATGTGACTTATGTGACCAACCAATACATCTTGTATTTTGATTGTTGAGACCCAAATGCTCATAGCAAACTGTTTGCAATCAATTCATAAAGTAAAAAAATGAGAAAAAAGATAAAAATATGCTGAATCAATAAGAATTATGAATAAATCTGAGGAGCCTATGATCTACTTGTTGACATTCTGGAAGCAGAGGAAGAGGATGAGATTTTCAAATAAATAATTTGCTGTGAATCATTTGCTTGGCTATATTATGCACACTGTATGGTGTGAATTTTTGGGGCTAAGAGTACAAATTATAAGCAAATTGGATTTTAAAAATAAACACAGCAATTTTGATGTAGAAAGTCTGAGAGATGGGGCCAAATTCTGTTCTTGGTAACTCCAAACTTAATGCAAAGTCACTACAGTGGCCATATCTCACGTTTTGGGGTGCAATCCAGACAAGTAAGGTGCTGTGTCACCACCTGCGCTATCACCCTGGGTGCCTTAAATGCTCTGCTGCTGTGGCTCACAGCCCAAACACCAACAGCCAGCGGACAAGCATGCAGTATCTTAAGTGTCTGTGCAGCTCTGGTTCAATGCTTCTGATGCTAAGCAGCCTGCCACAACACAACAGACACCCGCAGTTTCCAGCAGCTTTGGTGACACCTGGCAAGATGGCCTCAGCACACTTCCAGTCCTGAATTCCCCCAAAACATCTGCCCTGAAGTGTCCAGCCCTTTTCTGGGCCACTCAGATAAATGGTCCTTTAAAGAGACAATATTCAGCAGTTTGCCACAATAACTAGAGATAACAATTACTTCAATGCAAACACAGCATTTAGGTTAGATTTGGTTTAGATTAAATGTATAACATGTTTACTAACAAGAGGACATAGGTTAAGTGATACCAAGTAGAAGGAATAACATTAGCAAGGGTTACACACGAACAAAAGTAAACATATACTTTCTAATGGCTAAGACCCAACTTAACAAGCTACAGTCTTTCTTCAAGGTAGTTTCCTCACCAATCTTCCATTCTTCTCACTGGTCTGGATTTCACCCCAAAATGTGACACCCTGATTCGAGGCTCTGCTCTGGCTCTTGAACACTCGCTTTGTGAATATACAAGGCTGCAAAGCCGGCAATTGCCTACCCTCTCCCAGAGGTATGGACAGGACCAGGAAGGGGCAGTTGCTAGAAGGGAGGATTCTTGGCCAGAATACACTGTGCTCCGGCTGTAGTGGGCTGCTTCAGTGGCCCTTTATGTAAATTAAAGTAGACCCTGGGCCTGCACTAGCTTAAGCTGAAGGCCACTGCAGTTCTTCACTGCCTCTGAATCTGGGAGGCCCAGAATTGGCATAAAGCCACCTTTTGGTCCTTCTCCACCCCCTTCTGGGCTGTGCGATGCTCAGCTCAACCACAGCTCCGAATAAAGGTGATTGACTGCAATGGAATTACTCCAGGTTGACTCCAGTGTAACTGACATCAGAATTTAGCCCATTTTCTCCCTTTTTCCTCCAATAGTAAAGTATTCCAAAGATTAATAGCCAACTCTAGGGAGAATTTCAGTGCATACTCTAATGAGATATGCATTTGCCATTTATGTATTGCTGAAAATATATGCTTTGGTTGGTTACTGTTAAATATGCGGAATGATTTACTTTTGGTAAAGCTATTATGCATCATTAATTCACCTACAAACTGCAGTATTTTTACCCTAATAACTCAGCCAACAAAATATGAAAACTCAGCACAACCTACTGGTCATCAATGCCATCTACAGTTTAAGACAAATCAAAAGAGGCCTGTGAACTAGTCACTGGAGGAAATCCTGGTCTCCATTACAGCCTCTATTCTACTCCACTGGCCTAATTGGCCAGCTAAGTGTTGACCTGTTCCGGATAACCCCGGGCAACCTTGAACTGGCCTAACCAGCTCTGCATCACATCCCCTTTGCTGTCTCCAGCACAAGGAAGTATCAGGGGAAGGGAGCATGGCTGCAGTACCTCTGTGTTTTGGCTATCCCAACAGCTGTAATGGTCCTTTTGGACCATTACAGTTGGGTGGAACCAGGATTGGCATGAACAGCTATCTAAGCTCAGAACAGGAAAAGCAAAAAGGTGGTGTAAAGCCACCCTTCTCCCACCCCCACTGTGGTGTACTGAAAACTGTGTTAAAATTGCAAACCAACACTTTAAATTCTCAAAGGTTTTTTTAGGTTTGCTTACAGCTAGGGAGCTCTATAGGGAAGCATGTGACAGGCTCTAGCAACAGTCAATATGCAAAGATTCAGCCTAGAACAAGGTGGAATGAGTGTGCCTCTCTGCTTTAGGGAACAGCCTGCTTTCTCTCTGTCTGCCCTTGGCTCTTGTATGCTAAGATTCTGGATTTTAAGAAACAGTCATGCTGTAACCTTCCAAAAAGAGTATTTTATGTTTTTATCTGAATTCCCTGTTCATATTCCATGAACATAATATCCACACTACAGCTTGTTAAGACACAAGGCCACTGTCTTTACTCTTTTGGGATGTTGATTTAGGTTCATATTTGATCACAAACTCAAGACAGAATTTGAAAAATTTGTAAAATGAAATCTGCATCTTCCTCTCCATCCTTAATGGAACATAATTTATACTCACTGAATCAACACTGCTTGACACATTACCAGAATTTAAAAAAAATGTCTAGAACAATGTGCATTTGTCAATGTATTCAGGTCAAAGCCACAGCCTTGTGACAGCATACTATTTAAATCCATGTGTTGATTTTAAAGAAAACATTTAGGCTCAACAAAAACAGAGAGAGATCACTACATGCATTTTGAACAATGTAATTATAAACAAAAATTAATCCTTTAGCACAGTGTTCAGAGATCTTATTTTTCTAAAAGATGTCACTGGCTACCAGCCATTTAAAGAATGAAACCAAATTTCTTTTTGAAGGAGCAGTGGTAAACTCATTAGCTGTATAAGCGGTCATTTTTGTGTTAACATAGAGCCTCAGAAATTTCAAAAAAATTAATAATGTCAGCAGCCCACTTTATCTACATTTCTATGAAAATGCTTCTCCCAATTTTTTAAAAATTTAAGCACAAAAGAATAAAAAAAAAATCTTAGACACTGTATTAAAAAACTTCCTGAAAAGACCTAACAGTCTTTACAGTTTTGTAACATAACTCTCTTTTTGTATTGTAAGATATTTCATATTCCATTCAGTAAGTGATTTATTGTGAAGCATGTGAAGAAATTCCTTCACAAAATGTAATGGACATTTTAGATTCACATATTCGTGATTATATATATATACACACACACACATATACATACATATATATATATATATATACACGCACACACACACACACACACTCACTCTCTCTCAACAGCAGCTGTAATTCTTCAAGAATAAAGCCTCTGTTGACCCATGTTCTGGGATGCATGAGGTCATAGTACCATTGAGACAGATGTCTAGAAATCAGGATAGTTGTGTCTGCTCAAGAAGTTGACACTAGGATGGAGAGGTCTTAGGCTAGTCACAAAGGTGGCAGATGCCAGTAAGCATAGAAGGATGATTTGAACAGATTTCTGAGGCTGTTATGGAGGATGGAAAATAGAATCTCTTAAATACTGAACTTTGTCAGAAAGAAGGCAGATGTCTTTAACGAACTGAAACTTTCCCCAGTAAAGGCTAGTTTTTTGGATATGAATCAGAGTGTATTTTTCTAGTTTTATCCTTACCCCTGAAAATTTAAAGAGAGAATATATGACTTAAAAAGAGGCTCTCACTCCTTGAGAACATGGTGCTCTCTCCAACTGTCCAGATAAGGGCAACAGCCATTCCAAACAAATGGGACTAACAGAGTAGTGGAAACAGAAATAGTGCTATACTGCCTCTGGGATCTTCCACTTTGATATTTGGGAGGAAGTCACTATTGGACAGAAAGTGACCTCAGGAGCACTGCCTTTGAAAGTGAAGCAAGACAGATAAAAGATGGTTTCTTGAATGGAATCTGAGATAGACCTACTGACCCAGTGGATTCCTCTCTTTCCCTTCCTCAAAGACCTCATCTATTTCCATCTAAAGACGTTCAAGATTTTAAATTCTCAGTTCTCACTCGAACATCCAAAGAGAGTCCCATGACTTCAGCCCAAAATGTCTCTTCTAACCGAGCGAAGTGGCACTGCATTTGTTTCAGAATCTGAAACGTCATACAATGCTTAATGGATATCACAAAATACTTTGACCTTCAGAATCAAATAATTTGCCTGATTCAGCAAAGCACTTCTATAAGTATTGAATTTTAGGCATATGATTATGTCACACTGACATCAGTTAGACTTAAACACAGGCTTTGCTGAAATGGAGCCTAAATCTCTTGTGAAAGATGGTTCAGTACATATTCTCTCAAATATTTAAGTAAACCAAGAGAGGACCAGCTAGTAGTTCTCAATTCTTAGGGCTATAATGGCTGAGGAAGAAGCTTTCTTCTTCAAGTTATTGATTTTTTTTTTGGCAGCATCTTAAAGCATTACTCAGGAAACTGAGCTTTGGTCATTACCACTGCAGCTCAGACAAATAGCGAACCAGGGTTTGGATGTGAGGAAAAAATATTTAAAACCTCTTTACTAGTACCCGATGAAGCCACAGGAAGGATTGATCTAGGAGTAAGCCATAACATCTGGTAAATTCTAAGCCTTTATTTATTGGATGTGTAATTTTTCCTTTATGATGAGATTCCAAAATACACAGTAATTTGTGAGTTTTGTCTTGGACAAAATGTGCTTCCAAACCAAAGGCTGTGCCATTCCAGGTAGTAATTGTAGACTGGGACTGGGGAAGCCAAATGGACCACTGAGTATAAAAGGGGAACATGCAAGTGCCTTAGGCAGTGACAGTCAAGACACCAGGAAGGCTCCTCGAAATGTCTGTCCTTGAAAAGGAACTTACAGAAAGTCTGTTGTGCCCTAGAAGCCCAACAGCTCACAGGATGAACATCTGGGTTCTTTCGCAGCTGGAACAAAAGCAAGCTAAGTGGCTCTCAGACCTGGGGAAACTAGATCCCCCAAAGGAGAGCAAGTCCAAGGAAGAGCAATAGGGGATCAAGGGGAACCAGCCAAGTAGTTAACACTGAGTCAGGTGCAAGAAAGGACCTAAAACTCCCCCCACCATAAGAAAAGACAAGAAACCAACAAGATGACCTTGCTGCCAGGAGGCTCAGAGAGATTCTAGAACCAGAGATGCTCCCTCCAACAGAACTAAGGATTAGGGGAGTGAAGAAGTTCTCTCAGTCCTTGATTTCAAAACTGATTCACTCTACAGCTCCATGGACTGCTCCATTAAAATGGCACCATGGCAGTATTGCCAACTCTCATGATTTTATCATGAGTTTCATGTTACTTGGTGCTCTTCTTAAAACTTCAGCTGCTGCAATCAAGAGACTGCATAAGAATCTGCTTTCATTTAAAAAAGTAAGCTTCTCTCCCTCATAGTTACAAAGAAAAGCTTGAAAACATGAAGCAAATGCACCCTTAAAGGAGCAGAAACCAGAAGGCAAATAAAAGAATTCAAAAAGTATTATTTTAAAAAACTTCATGATATTGGGGGCCTGACTCATGAGTTTTGAATACATGATTTTCCTCTGCTTTAGAACTCTGACTGAAAATTGGGTGAGTGCTCCTGCATCCTCTTCTTTCTCTTTTTTCCAAACTTTTGAAAGAGTTCCCAATGACTCAGCATAGGTTAGTCTGTTAGAATCAGAGATCATCATCAGATCTATGCAGTATGGACTGAACAAGCCTTTAGACTTGGAACCTGAAGCCCTCAATGAAACCAAGAAGCACACAGATTGAAAGTCCAGAGCTGATACATTGCCAATGCCTCCTCCATGAGTCTTACTATGCAGTGGTGCCCAACCTTACTACACAGGAGGGTCACACAAATCTAAGCACAACTTTGTGTGGGCCAAACAGATTCCACATATTTTAAAAAGATTTAAAGTCACCTGTATGGATTTATATTTTAAGTTCAGCTTGTTTCGTATGTATTTAGATAGGCTGTTTCTATTTATGGTATTGTCTATTTAAAAACAAAGAAATCAGTGAATAAAACGGGTATCAGAATGATAGAAAACGGGGAAAAACAGTAAAGAACACATCACCCTCTCCCAAATCAAAATAAAGAGCTGCCCAGAGTTGATAGCCTGAGCCCCACCTCCCAAAGCTGATACCAGGAGCCCTGCCATGTGGCGCAGACAGCCCTAGACCCACAGTGTGGGGCTGACAGCCTGAGCCCCGCCATGGGCCTTATGAAATGCTCTGGTGGGCTGTGCCACGGACCATAGGTTGAGCACCCCTGACCTATTGTATCAGGCTCTGGGAGTTAAGGTAGCACAATGAAATCACTTTCTGGACAATTGTCCTTCCCCCAAACAGTACAAGTAACCTGACATGCTAGTTGGATACTAATATGTTGGTCTCATCGGAGGCATATCTTATGAAGCCCATTATTTTCCCATGTTTGGCAGCAAAGGGTGGGATCACAAACTAAATATGAGTCAACAATGCAACACTGTTGTAAAAAAAGCAAACTTTTTTCTGGGATGCATTAGCAAGAGTGTTGCAAGCAAGACAAGAAGGAACTCTTCAACTCTACACAGCACTGATAAGGCTGTGCTGTAGTATTGTGTCCAGTTCTGAGAGCCACTTCGGAAAGAGGCGGACAAACTGGAGAAAGTCCAGAGGAGAGCAACAAAAACGATAAAAGAGCTAGAAAACATGACCTGCAAGGAAAGATTGAAAAAATTGGGTTTGTTTCACCTGGAGAAGAGAAGACTGAGGGAGGACATGGTAACAATCTTCAAGTATTTGTAAAAAAGGTTGTTATAAAGAGGAGCGTGATAAAGTGTCCTCCTTATCCACGGAGGACTGGACAACAAGAAATGAGCTTAAATTGCAGCAAGGGAGATTTACGTTAGACATTAGGAAAAACTTCCAAACTGTAAGGGTAGTTAAGCACTGAAACACTAGGGAGGTAGGTGAATCTTCATCACTGGAGGTTTTTAAGAACAGGTTAAACAAACACCTGTCAGGGATGGTCTAGATCAGTGTTTCCCAAACTTTTTTGGCCACGGAACACTTTTTAGCCTATTACAGAATACTTATAATATTATTTTGTAGTCGTCTGGTTTTCAAATAAAAAAAATGCATTATTTATGCTCAAATATATTTTATTTTATAAAACAAAGCAAAAATACAAATTTAAAATAACCTGAACTAACAATTTCTAAGTGGAAAGCACGTATAAAGTAGCACAAAAATCAAGTGCAAGAGTCAAAATTAAAAACAGTGTTCTACTTAAAAAAAACCTGTTTTTATACATATACAAACACCAAACAAATTAGATTTTTACTAGGAAAATCTATTTTTATAAACAGAAATACAAATTTGGATTTAATGGGATTGGTGTTTCTGCATTTTTCTATCACAAATTCGCTTAATATTAGGAATAATACCGGGAAAAGAATTTTACATTAAATTATAGTCATTCACAAATAGTTGTAAGCTACGCTTCAAATATGCCAAATTTAAAATTAAAAAAATTTAAAAGACCCTTTTTTTTTTTTAATTACGATTCTTTCACGGAACACCTATTCACATCGTGCGGAACACCAGTGTTCCACGGAACACAGTTTGGGAACCGCTGATGTAGATCACATTTAGTACTGCCTCAGAGCAGGGGACTGGACTAGATGACCTGTTGAGGTCCCTTCCAGCCCTACATTTCTATGATCATATGATTCTATGCTGGTCCAAGGTGAAAACCCTAACCAAAGGAGATGGATTAGAACTTGTACTGATCTGAAACTAGGACTGAGCCCCAAACAGAAGATCAGAAGGGTAACCGTGTTAGTCTGTATCTGAGTCACTCCATGCATCTGAAGAAGTGGGTTTTTTACCCATGAAAGCTTATGCCCAAATAAATCTGTTAGTCTTTCAGGTGCCACCAGACTCCTCATTGTTTTTCCGAACAGAAGAGTGCACTAAGAACAAACTACACTAAATAGTAATTACCCTAGCTGGCAAATAAAAGAGAAAACATGGAAAAAATCCCAAATTATGGAGAGAAAATAATGAAGGACACTTGTAGGGCAAGGGAACAAAGGCTCTGATACTCAAAGCCAGTGGCCAGAAAGGAACTGAAAAGCATTGTGGTCCCCTTTTTATAACCTCTGATGCAAACTTTTCATGCCAGGGGACACAAACACTCCTGCTTTCTACAAGGTTCCAGGCCCACAGCACTATGGGAACAGGTACCCCTGGTAGGAACCTCCACAGTCAGTTCTCAGAGCAGAACCACATCCTAGTTCTAAATTCTGAGCATGAAGTGTATTTACTGCACTTAACTCAACAAGTAATTAAGCTGAATGAAAAACGTTTATTCACATTTATTACAAAGGGTTTTATTTACTTCTCAACAATAGACTCATACATTTAAACTGTTTTAGAGTGTTAATCTTAAACAAAATAAATCTTCTATATCAGTTACATGAAAATTAGAATTTGTCAAAGTACCACATAATTTCTTAGAGGTTTCTTAATCAGAAGTTTCTTAATTAGAAGTTACTCATAAGTCAATTGTTAAATGTTATTTAGTAGTTATTGCCCTGACAGAAGTGTGCATATATTAAATTACCTAACATATGTGACAACTCATTCTATAAATTAACTAAGTGTGGAATATTTAATTTAGGGCTCATTTGTGGAACTCTTAGTCATGTTAGTGAGCACTTACTTGGCTATATTGGGACTATTCATTTAAGTTTTCTCCAAATGTTAGAAAGGGTTGACAGTTGGGCTCTTATTTTTTATTGTCTTTAGGAACATCAATTATGATTGTAAATGCTAATGAAATTTAAAATATTGTTCCCATGTGACACAGCAAGGTTGTTAATTTCTCTCATCTCCCCAACTATATGAAATGTATGCTATTTGCATCTTACAACCTCCATTATGTTTGATTACTTGAATAATAAAACAATCCTGCTGGCAACTTAATACACACTGACAGGATTAAAGAAAACAGCTTTAGTTGCTAATGTAGGTATTGTAATATAATTGAAAATGTTTATTAACAGTCTCAGTTGTCATTCTAAGGAATAGTCAGTTGATCTCTATCAGCAAACACAGCTGCAAAAATTAACCCAAATCCTTCTATGCCAGCAAGATGGGACTTACTGTAGCAAAGGTATCTAGAGCCACAGTTCTCAAACACACAGTGATCCAGGTATGGAAGAGGATGATGCCCTGCCTGCACAGGTATGCAGCAACTACTGCCAGAGTTTTGGAGAATACTCTGGGTGCTGTAGAGAGTCCGAATGATAGCACTCTGAATTGGAAATGACAGGTTTCAGAGTAGCAGCCATGTTAGTCTGTATTCGCAAAAAGAAAAGGAGTACTTGTGGCACCTTAGAGACTAACCAATTTATTTGAGCATAAGCTTTCGTGAGCTACAGCTCACTTCATCAGATGCAAATTGGAAATGGTCATGTCTCACTGTGAATCAAAGGAACCATCTGTGGGATGCATGTATTGTGATATGAAAGTATGTATCTTGTAGGTCGAGGGATGAAAATCAGTCTCCTTGTTCCAGCACCGGTATTATGGTGCCTAGAGTGACCATCTTGAATTTTTGGGAGCATACAAATTTGTTGAGTTTT
The DNA here is from genome assembly GCF_965140295.1 of Lepidochelys olivacea. Taxonomy (NCBI): domain Eukaryota; kingdom Metazoa; phylum Chordata; order Testudines; family Cheloniidae; genus Lepidochelys; species Lepidochelys olivacea. The sequence goes on along the minus strand of NC_140413.1, from coordinate 148,139,520 downwards.
TTGAGGTCTAATATTGGGCGCCAACCTCCGTTTTTCTTGTGTGTCAGAAAGTAGCAGGAATAGAATCCCCTCCCTCTGTGACGAGTGGGAACTAGTTCCACAGCTCCTAGGAGGAGGAGGTGTTGTTGTACCTCCTGCCTCAGAAGGTGCTCGTGGGAGGGGTCCCTGAAGAGGGACAAGGAGGTGGGTTGGGTAGGAGGGCGGGTAATGAATGGGACGGAGTAGCCCGATAAGATTATCTCTAAGACCCAGCCGTCTTATGTGATCAGCTCCCACACATGATGGAAATGGCGTAGGTGGTGGCCCAAATGGGCACTGTATAGCTGGTAAGATGGGGAGGTCATTCAAACCCTCGATCAAAGATTCTAAACTGTGGTTTTGATGTCGTTGATTGAGGTGCCAAGGGTTGTTGATGTGGTTGTTGGCGTCGAGGTGGTCTGTTTGTCTTCCCACTTCGTAGGGTCTGGAGTGAGGTCAGGCATAGGGAGATTCCCTGGGGCGTTGGTAGGGCTGGTACCTCTTCCTCTTTTGAGGTGGTGTATATATGTCCAGTGTTCACAGCGTGGCAAGCGAGTTCTTCATAGCGTGAAGGGTCTCTCTGTTTTGGCAGAGAACAGCTTGTCTTTGTCAAAAGATAGATCTTCTACCTTCATCTGGAGTTCTTTGGGTATGCCAGAGGATAAGAGCCATGAGGCTCTTCTCATTACGATTGTCGTGGCAGTAGTACAGGCTGCTGTGTCAGCCATGTTTAGGGCTGCCTGCAGCACCATTCTAGATATTAGCTGTCCCTCGATAAGCACAGTTTTGAGCTCAGCTCTTTTGCTCTCCAGGAGGTCAGCAGAGAATTCAAACAGTTTCCCGTAATTGTCAAAATCATATTTAGCTAGAAGGGCGCTGTAATTTGCAATTCGGAACTGTAGAGTCGATGATATGTACACCTTACTGCACAGTAGGTCTAGATGTTTGTGCTCTTTATCTTGTGGCATGGCCTGATTTTGGAATTGTTTGGCTCTGTGATTTGCTGCATCCACAACCAAAGAATTGGGCTGTGGGTGTGAAAAAAGAAAGTCCATGCCCTTTGTGGGTAAGAAATATTTTCTGTCAGTCCTCTTGCATGTTGGAGGTGCAGTAGCAGGTGTTTTCCATATTGCCTCCACTGGGTTGGAGAATGGCCTCGTTAATTGGGACAGCAATTTTTGAAGCAGAGGAAGGTTGGAGTATCTTCAGTAGTTTGTGCTAATTCTCCTGAACCTCCTCTTGGGGAATGTCCTGGCTAGTAGCAATTCATTTACATAAGTACTGGAATTGCTTAAGGTCATCAGCTGTCATGGGCGGAGGTGGCATTATCGCCTTGTGCAGAGAGGAAGAGGGATTGTGTGCAAGGCGCACATCCTCTGTCTCCATCTCAATCTGAGGTGCTTCTGTGTCTTGGTCAGGGGCCACGGAAGTAGCGGGTGCTGGCGATGTGGGTGGAAAGCGTACGTCTCCCTTTCGTGGAGAGGAGGTCCTAGAATAATGTGACCTATATGCCGCCCATGGGTCCCAAGGTGGTCATTGGATTGGGAAGGGCATGGGGGTGGGGGGAACATCTATGGTTGTCTGTACCACTAGCAGGGCACCTGAGAGTGGCGGTGCTTAGGTCTGAGCTGTTCCCCATCTTCCTTTTTGGAGTATGGGGGAGATTGGTGAAGAGAGAAGACGTCCGAATCTGTGAAGGTGGACAATGCCACAGGGGAGGTCAGGGGAGTACTAATACGTGACCAGCGTGGTACCGAGGAAACAGTAATGGCTGTCTGAGTCAGATAGTGTGGTGGTGCTGGTATCGGTGCGAGGTCGAGTGGCAACCATTTGATTTATGCATCGATTTCATCTGCACCGAGTGGTGCTTTGCGGTGCCGTTTGCGGGTGCTGCATGCAAAGTCGGTGCTGTGGGCATTGGCAGTGCCGAAGCCGCCACCAGTGCCGGGGGCAATTGTATGATCCATGCTGTGTCAGTCGCTGTTGCTGTTGTGCCCAGTGCCGTGGAGGAGTCTTGAGAGGGTTTGTTTCTCGACTCCTTGGGCTTTGGTGCCAGGGCATGGCTGGTGCCAGAGGTACCAGGAGAATCATAAGTACTGGCTCTGGGGGCCATAGGCACCAATGATAATGAACTCACAAGGGACCTCTTCTTTTTATGTGGATCCCCCTGTGGAGAAATAGAAGTTCACTTCCTCTTTTCCTGAGAGGATGGAACGGTGCTTCTTGTGGGCTCAGACCGCACTGGGGAGTCTTTGGTGGAGGACTTTGTGGTTGTCCTTGCTAGATCCTGCATGGAGAAATTTCTCCATGAGGATCATCTTGAGCCTCAGATCCTGTCACGGCGGGCTCTCGGCTTCAGGTTGCCACAGTGGGTGCATTTCGATGGGATATGCTCCTCACCGAGGCACCTCACGCACTGTAGGTGCCCATCGGACCTGGGTATTGCCTTGTGGCAAGAATTACATCTTTTAAAGCCAGGGGAGCCTGGCATTATTGTTAAAGAAAGTGGTGTGTTCCTGAGGGGAACACAGGAGAGCGAAAAAAAACCCAGCAGGAGGAGGAAGAGAAGAAAGAAAAAAATTTTTTTTTTAAAATCAACTAACTACAAAAGAAAACACTAAAACGCTAATTTATACTAGCTATTTTCTGTTTTTAGGAGAGAGAAAAATGGCACTGTTCCGAGCTCCGTCTTCGGCTGAGGACAGTAGAAAAGGAACTGAGGGGGTTAGGCTGTGTGCGCACTGACCTTCCACTGCAGCATGGGGCACGGGTCACTTGCTGGAGGATTCTCTGCACCTTGAATTCTTTAAACCACAATTTGAGGACTTCAATAGCTCAGACATAGGTCAGGGGTTTGTTACAGGAGTGGGTGGGTGAGATTCTGTGGCCTGCATTGTGCAGGAAGTCAGACTAGCTGATCATAATGGTCCCTTCTGACCTTAAAGTCTATGATTCTATGAGACAGCTGGGGCACGCACACAGCCCAGCCAGGCACTGCTATTGAGGATGTCCAATCAACTGGGACACACTCATCTGGAGTGGAGCACCCACAGGGACAGCACTTGAAGAAGTGGTGTGAGTTGGGTACTCTCTGGGAGAAAAGTGCACTCTCTCTTGGCTGCCCTGAACACGATACCAATTTTCAGAGAGTTGTTTGGCTGTAGAAAGGGCTTTGAAAATACATTCCGAGCATTGCTCGCTCAGGCAAACTGTTAGTCCCTTCTACCACGTATGACACATGGCCAGCAGCATTTTCAGAAAGGGGTAGTCCCAGACGGTCTCCTCATATGGTGCCAGAGTGCTGAGAATCAGCAACTGAACCAGTTAGATTTAACCAGTTAAGCAGCAAAGAGGACCTGATTAAGGACAGGAATTCCTGATTACCAGATCAGATTGGGGCCAGGTAGCTAATGGGCTAATTAGCTCATTAACTAGGAGACCGGATAAAAGCACACACCCCACCCATTGGGAGACAAAGTAGTTAAACTGAATGACTGTATAAATAGTATGACAGCATAAGTATGTAAGAGGTGGAGTGGTGAAGCACTGTAAATAAACTACACAATGTATGTACAATAGGAAGGTCTCTGAGCAGCCAGTGGGAGAGCAAAGAAGATGGGAGCAGAGGGTGCCTGTCACACAAGGGGGCTTGTCTAGGATCCTGCGTTTTTCTATGTAGATGGAGAACTTGATGAGGGAAGCAGATGGAAAGATTTAGTAGGTGGGGGGAGGGAGGAGACGTTACAATGGCTGGTTGAACAGCAGAAGGAAACGCAGAAGACCTGGCAGACCGTCTAGAAATCCCACCATTTGAAGAGACAGTCCTTGCTCACCTGGCAGGTTGAGCAACAAAAAAGCCTGCAGATAATTTATAAGGGAGCAAGCCCAGGTGCAGTAGCAACTACTAAAAAAAAGGGTGGTGAGTCCTGCAGCAGGGATCGGCATTAGGGCGCAAGGCAAGAGGTAGGCCTCTGCAAGACAGGCTAGGCGGAAGACCCTGAAGCGGTTTTGGTCACATTTGAGAGTGCCTATGATGGCAGGATGGGATAAGAAATTCGGGCCCTACAGCTTGCAACCTATTTGGCAAGGGAAGATCAGGCAGCCTACATAGCTCTCAGTGATGAGCAAGCAAAGGACTACAAAGTGGTTAAGGTGGCCCTCCTCAACTAGGTGACTTTCGACAGAAAAGTACTCGCAAAAATTTTGAGCCACTAGATGGACTGGGAGATTATGGCCCGAGGCTTTTGCCCAAAAATGGAAAGACTGGGCTACTTGCCATGCCTATGGGTCAGACAGCATCAACCAGTCAGGCTAGTTGTGGCAGTTAAACAGAGGAGTTTGTAAACGTGGACATTCCCACAGGGGGTCAGCAGTTTAAGGGTCTGGATGGGGGAGGAAGACCAGAGAACCCATAACTGTTAAGGGTGCCAAGAAGGAGGAGGAGGAACACCGAAGGTGTCGCTGGAGATTGTGTGCTACCAGGAACATATAAAAAGAGACTGCCCATATATGGAGCAGTCTCTACCTCCTTCTCGACCAGACCATGCTGAGCAGGATGGGGATAATCTTGAGACAGCCAGTGTGCTGAAATGAAGATCCTGTCTCCTTTGCAGATGCTGAGAAACCCTGTAGCTAATATCCAGAATGATTACACTGTTATATGCACAATCCAAACCAGTCAGATAATCTCCTGGACCTGGTTAGGAGCATCTTGCTACTAAGTATGTACTATCTGTATGTCTGACAAGGGGCTTGGCCTCGATGTGCCTTGCCCTCATCTCCCTCACTTCTATCCAGGTTCCCTGTCAGGAAGTTGCCACCAACATGTGGCATCTCTTCCTGCCATCTTTCTCTGTTTCCTCCTTTTTCTGTGCCCCATCTTTCTCCAGTGAGAAGCCTCATAGGTCAGGCTGAAGCTCATGGCATTCCCACCACCTTCCTTTTCTAGTGGTCCCAGTCTTCTGACACATCTGATGCCTCTAGCCCTCATCCAGAGCAAGGGACATGGGCAGTGCTTGTGTGTCAGGAATTTGGCAGCACGTACCCCAAAGCATCTGACAGAGAAACTCAGATTGCAGTTCACATCCCCCCAGAGGCAGCAGTTTTTGAAGTTTATGTTATGTGCGCTTCAAAGCAGTTTTTTGTTTTGCTTTTTGGTATCACCATTTCTTTACTTGGCTGGTTGCTATATGCTTCTTTATCCTCGTGTAACGAAGTTCTTCTTCGAGTGCTTGTTCACGTCAATTCCAATCAGGTGCGTGCACGCCACATGGAAGGTCATCGGAAACTTCTCCCTTAGCAGCTCCTGTTGGGTTGGCTAGGGAGCACCCTGGAGTGGTGCCTTCATGGTGCTCAATATATGACCCTGCCAAACTGACCCCACTTCAGTTCCTTCTTACCATCCATGGTGGCATTGGAACTGTGTTCACTTGCTCGCAAGTGCTCCCTTAAAACTAAAACTACAAAGAACTAGGCACAAGGTTAAGAGATGTTAATATAGTTGTTAGTAGTGGTTGGTGACCGGGATTGTTCGTATCCTGTCACCCCACCTTGGGCTGCGGGGCATGCCTCAAGCCCAGGGGTTTAAGTCTTGCGGTGTTTGCCAGAAGCCTATGCCCAATAGTGACCCTCACAACTCATGCCTTAGGTGTTTAGGGGAGGCGCATCAGTTGCAGTGCTGTAAGATTTGTAAAGCTTTCAAGCCTAGAACCAAGAAGGAGAGACACTTCCGTTTAAAACAACTATTGATGGAAGCCGCACTCCGTCCTGCGACACCGGACCGCCCAGCCCCAGGCCCAAGTTCATCAGGGCGGAGCGCCCCGGCATCAATCCGTGACTCAGTGCCGAGGAAGGACTCTGGCAGGAGAGACCCTCGGCACCGAAAATCCCTGGCACCGCAGCAAGGAGCAGTGCTCTGGCTCTGCTCCACGTCACTGGTGCCACACAAGTGGCAAAAGAAGACAGACAGAAGGCGCTCTCCTCAGAGGGCTGCGAGATCATTAGGGAATGTATTGCTGCTCCAAAGAAAAGACTCGGCCACCACGCAGCAGGAACTCGTGCCATCGACTCTGGTGCCCCAAGCACCGTTGAGTCCAGCACTTAGTGACCCTCCGGCAGTGCCTGGTGGAGATGTTGGAGCCGTTGGAGCCACCCTCCATGCCGGACACTTTTGGGGCTGCTAAGGACCTCATTGAAATTATGGCGCCTCTGCCCTTGACCATCAGGGACAAGCCTCCAGCACCGCCTAGACTGGTACCATCTAGAGGCAAGCCCTTGTTGCCAGACAGGCACCGTTCCCAATCCGCATCCCCACACCACCACTCCCCAGCACTGCCCACAGTACAAGTTTGCATGGCACTGGGAGGAGATCTGCATCTCCCAGGGTCAGCGCCAATCTAGGACACCCTCAGAGGATCGGCACTGTCTCACGGCACCGGGGCACAGTACGTGCGGCACTGGTTTCAATCGAGGGACAGCCGGCACCGATCCTTGATGCGGTAATCATGACACCGATCCCAAACCTCTTCTTCACGGCACCGACTGTCGGCACAGGGGTTGTCGGCACTGCCTTGGTCGTCGCCCTCGGGTTCCTCGGCCGAACTGTTTAATTCAAGGCCCGGTAGGCATAGGTCCAGTAAGCGCCAGAGAGATGTCCAAATGGCATGGCAGCCACAGTGACCACCCCCTGCACAATGGCCTTTCTGGACCCCCTGAGCTTACCACAAGGCCCAGGGTACCCCTTCGCGGCCCTCCAGGTCAGTGGCCTCGGGACATCACCCCTCCCACTCACCAAGGGATAGACCTGCCCCTCGGGTGATGGAAGCGACCCTCGCCAGGCTGCCCCCTCAAACTGCAGAGCAGTCAGGGGATGCGGCTCCAGTGCGACCTGTAGCCCAGGACACTCCCAACTGGGCTGGAACAATGGGGGAACCTAGCACAGCCTAGGGACAACCAGCACAGCTTGAGGGCCACCAGGACCCTGTACCCCAGTTATCACCTCATCATTGTCGCCTGGTGAAGCAGTGGCAGGAGCATCAGCCTCAGGTCCCCTGACCACTGACCACAGGGCTCACCAGGATCGACTCCGCCGCACTGCCCATAACATGGGCCTACAGGAGGAGGAGGTAACCAAATAGGAGGACCCAATAGTGGACATCCTTGCTCCAGAGGGTCCTTCCAGAGTGGCACTGCCAATAATTAAAACAATCCAGAATAACAACAAGACCTTGTGGCACACTCCAGCCTCCATTCCGCCCACCGCCAGGGGTGTGGAGAGAAAGTACTTTCTCCCCCAAGGGATAGGAGTTTTTATTCTCTCACCCACATCCCTGCTCCTTGGTGGTCTCAGTGGTGAATGAGAAAGACCACCAGGGGCAACAGGCACCAGCCCACAAGGCTAAGGAGGTCAAACACATGGACCTCTTTGGCAGGAAAGTGTATGCTGCTGGGGGCCTACAGCTGAGGATAACCAACCAGTAGGCTATCCTCAGCAGGTATAGCTTTAACTCTTGGGACGCTATGTCCAAATACAATATACCCACTTGGGATCTCTATCTGGTCCTCTCCAGACTAATGGGAGCTCCATTTGAACCACTGGCTACATGCTCCCTTCTCTATCTCTCATGGAAGGTACTGTTCCTGGTTGCCATCACTTCAGCCAGGAGGGTGTCCGAGTTAAAAGCACTAACATCCAACCTCCCCTACGCGATCTTCCATAAGGACAAGGTATAGCTCAGGCCTCACCCAGCCTTCCTGTCAAAGGTGGTACCACAATTCCACATTGGACAAGACATTTTTCTACCAGTCTTCTATCCCAAGTCGCATGCCAATGCGCGGGAGCAGAGACTTCATTCACTAGACGTCCGGAGAGAGATCTCAAATGCTTCAGTTATAGCACATCAGCCCCAACCATTCCAAATAAAGATCACTGTAGTTTTGATTTGGTGCTGACTGAGTGAGCTCATGACTACACTGAGAGCACAAAACTTTTCAGGAAATTGAATCGACTGTTCATACCAGTGACAGACTGGATGAAAGGCTCCCAGTCTCTTCACATGACATTTCATTATGGATCACGGCCTGCATCTGTTCTTGCTTCGACCTCGCCAAGGTTCCAAGTCCGTCTATTGCAGCGCACTCGATGTGGGCTCAAGCCTCATCCACCGCTTTCCTGGCCCAGGTGCCCATCTCTGCTTGAAGGATGTCTTAACAGAGACTTACTTAAGGCAGGTAGTCAACTTGTTCTTGTAACATACATTAAGCAATGAATTGCTCTGATTGTGCTGAGGAATTATTCTACCTTCAATTCTACACCAACATAACTAGGGCCCTACCAAATTCATGGTCCATTTTAGTCAATTTCATGGTCACAGGATTTCAAAAATAGTAAATCTCATGATTTCAGCTATTTAAATCTGAAATTTCACCGTATTGTAATTGTGGGGGGGAGGGGAGTGTCACAAGATTATTGTAGGGGTGGGGGGGGATTTGCAGTACTGCTACTTTATTTCTGCGCTGCCTCTGGCAGGGTGCTGCCTTCAGAGCTGGGCACCCGGCCAACAGCCGCCGCTCTCTGGCCATCCAGCTCTGAAGGCAGTGCAGAAGTAAGGGTAACAATACTGCAACCCCCCTAAAATAATCTTGTGACCCCCCCCCCTCCAGCAACTCCCTTTTGGGTCAGGATCCCCAATTTGAGAAACGCTGGTCTCAACCATGAAATCTGTATAGTATAGGATAAAAACACACAGAAGACCAGAATTCACGGGGGAATATCAGATTTCACGGTCTGTGACGTGTTTTTTCGTGTCTGTGAATTTGGCAGGGCCCTAAAAACAACACTGAAATAACTCTATTGAAGTCAGTGGAGTTACAAACGAAAACAGGTATAAATGAGCTCAAAATCAGACTCATGGCCATTACTTGTCAACAGTGTAATGACACCATGGTTTGGTTACCTACTAAGCAGAAATTAGAAAAAAAAACCTGACAGCGTGTAATTATTTCTCAGTGGACAGAAAAAACTTATATCATACTGTGACTTAAATAACAAATTCTTAGGCAAAAAATAAAGCTTGCTTAATTTGAAGTTAAGGTTGAAAGAGCCTCCAGAAGGATCAGGAAAAGCTCAAGAAAAAACATCCTTTATGAGAATGTTACAGTTTTCTCAGAAAAATGCAAATACTGGAAAACCTAGAAATCAAAGTGAAGATTCTATTAAAAACTATCAAATTAGGAAACAGGAAACATCCAATTAAGGTCAAATTATTTCATAACTTTCCAATTTGAATGTACTTATCTGCCTTATTATCCCAGGGCATGGCTGAGCACATGGAGCCCTGCAGAATAGTGCTCAGTTCAAAGCCTGTCCATGTGGCAGAGGAGAGGCCTCCATAGGGTGGTAGTTCACACACTACAGAGGAGTACACGGCTACACAGAAGGGAGGAAGGGAGCTTCTGCCTGAGGTCACGTCTCAGCACTTGCTGCGGTGGTGATACCATTGGCTGAGCTGGCCAGTCTTAGCTCAGCAGGGCAGGCTGTGTTTGGGGGCCATTGCTCTTGTAGTGAAGCTTCTGGGTTTCTGTAGGGTCTTGCCTTGTGCCACCGGCAGGATTTAATTCAATGCCAATGGCTTTTAGAAAGCTATCCTGTGTTACCACTTCCGTCTTATTTGGTTTCTATTTATAGTTTCTGTTGATTATGTTTTTGTGTACAATATATACACAAACATTTAAGAGCTGTTTGAATGATGGGGCCTGATTCTCCTCTCACATCAGTGTAAATCAGGAGTAACTAGGGAAAGGCCTCCCTTTGCCCTCCCCTTCCCCCATACTGCTCTGCAGATGCTACTGCAGCCTCAGGAAAGGTAGACTTAACATCCTTCAGCAAAAGAAAAAGTCTGAGCCTGATATTTTTCATAAAAAAGCAACAGAAGTAAAATTTTATGAAACTACCTTCATATGTCATAAAAGACCAGTAAGGGTACAAACAGCTGTTTGCTTTGTAGTAAGCTATGCTAGACCGCTGCCAATATTTTGGACTCAGTTACACTCGTTTCTCCCAAGCACAATCAATGAGCCAAATTCATCCACGTAACTGCAATCAGTGGAACTAGGCCTAGGATTAATTTAGCCCAAAAGATTTATTCAAAACAAATGAAGTTAATCGTTGACAAATATCTTACCTTGACAAAAGGTAGCATTAATTCTCTTGTAACCTTGGGGGCATTCCACCATTTGGGTGTATCCAGGGTAAGCTGGGGGAAAAAAAGAAAACTATTGGTTAGTTATTACAATGTATGACATTTATATGGAGAGCATCACAGTCAAATTACTATATAATTCTATCAAAAAAATTTACATTTACATTTTTAAGGATGCATAATTAAGTACCTAAAAGTCAGGAAATGCCAACATTTAGGTTGTACATGCAATCTGAACACTGTCTCCTTCTGTGTATGCATTACTACAATTTTTAATTACTCAATCAAATACCATTTTGCAGATAATATGACATAACAGCATGACAGGAATTCTTTGAAATTATGGCTTGTCTACATGGGAAGTTACTGCCATAAAAAGACAAGGGTATAAATCTCGGTGCACCAGCTTGCTATATGGCAACATCCCATATGGACACTGCTATAGCATGCTAAGCCCCACTCCAGGACTTTCACACCCTGACGCAATCCCTTAGGAAACTTTCTGTTTCATTCTACTCATTTTCAAAAATGACTGAATCATCCCTGCTGAAAATACAAATATCACTTTCAGGAAGTAGCCATGCTGGAAAATTTCAGCCTGGAAGACAATTGTTTTAGAAATGTTCAAGCTAATGAAATCAGAGTTAGAATAGGAACCTGAATGCAACCTTAACGATGGCAGTTGTTGCTGCTCCCACTATAATAAATCTGAACATATCTGATCCATTGAAAAATATAGTCAGTCATATATTTTATTTTTATAATAGTGCAACCATAATTATAAGAAAGGAAACAGACTTATGCTTTATCTTTTTAATCTTTTTGAGTTTTAAAAGACTGTCATTTGTTGGCTATTATTTATAAATTATCTAATGTGAATTATAAAGGATAACAACACAAAATTAATTCACTTTAGCCAAACTAGAAAGTCTTCAGCTAATTAATAGTTTTATTTCTATTTATTGTTTCTTTCCTCCAAGATATATTGTGAGGTTGATTTTCTAAGTCTAATCCTGAACAATAACATTATCTTAATTGGTAACAATAATATTATCTTAATTGGCACTGTGGTAATACAAATTAATAAAATAAAATAATAATAATAATAATAATAATCTCAGATGCAGCTTCCCTGGATATATTTTAAGCAGAAATAGATCTGTTTCTTCATGGGTTGTGGGTTTAAAACATACGCAATTTTGACCTTTAAACTGGCTGCAATTTTTTGAATTTAAATGAAAAAAAATTGGAAGTGATATTTATCACAGTGATGGGGTTAGCTCCACCTCTTTCCCCTTCCTGGTCTCTCTGACTGCACCACCTCAGGTGCAAGTTATCATGCCTTTATCTATCGCCTTTAAGTATGCTGGAGTGAAATTATGTAATTCGCCCACTCTTAGACCAAGCCCTTGCTACTGTACTGGATATATCAACCGTCCTTACCCAGCAGGAACAAGCTAGTCTTGGCACCTGCAGTTATTTCCATTCAGGAGTCTGTGACCACTGGTATACAGGGACAAAACAGCCTTCTTAAAACCAAATCATTATTTATTTTAGCAGTACAGACTAAGCATTGAGAGAAAAAGGATTTTCATAGATTCCAAGGCCAGAAGGAACCATTGTGATCACCTAATCTAACCTGTATAACACAGGCCACAGAATTTACCAAAAATAATTCCTAGAGTAGATCGTTTAGAAAAACATCCAATCTTGATTCAAAAATGTCAGTGTTGGAGAATTTAGCACGACTCCTGGTAAATTATTCCAATGGTTAATTAGCCTCACTGTCAAAAATTTACACCTTATTTCCAGTTTGAATGCGTCTAGATTCAACTTCCACCTATTGGATCATGTTATACCTTTCTCTGCTAGACTGAAGAGCCCATGTATACTTACAGATGTAATGAAGCACCCCTTAACCTTCTTTATGTTAAGCTAAATAGATTGAGCTTCTTGAGTTTATCACTATAAATCATGTTTTCTAACCCTTTAATCATTCTCATGTCTCTTCTCAGAACCCTCTCCGATTTATCAACAGTCTTACTGAATTGAGGGCATAGTATTCCAGCAATGGTTGCACTAATGCCAAATACAGAGGTAAAATAACCTCTTCTCTAATCCTACTTGAGATTCCCCTGTTTATGCATCCCAGGATCATATTAGTTCTTTTGACCACAGCATCATACTGGGAGCTCATGTTCAGCTGATTATTCACCATGACCCTCAAATCTTTTTCAGCATCACTGCTTCCCGCAGGTGAAGTGGAGTATGGGGTGTGTTGGGTTGGCTCACAGTTGAGCAATGTGGGAGATGGATAAAATCCTACATTTCTTTCTTATTCATTTAGCAAGTACTAATTATTGACAAGCATTCTGAACGGACATCAGCCTCCACTTGTAATATAACACTGTACAGTTTGATTCAAAAGGTTCTCTTGTTAAAAAAAACAAACTTTGACATATAACCTGTTTCTATTTTCTGCTCATATTTTTCAGTATTATTAAGCCTGTGGGCATACAAGCCACAAAAGCTGTTTCAAGCCAAGGTGTATGTACATTATAGGGTTTGTGGCAAAATACCTTGTTCGCCTCAGTAGGCTCAGTCCTTTCTAGCCTTAGAGACTCAGGTTTGGGGCAAGGCGAATCCTTATAGGTGGCACAGGCTCCTGCTACTCCTCTCCTCAGTCAGTCCCTTGTCCTTGTTTTCCTTCCCTTCTGGGGAGGAAGTGCAGCCTCCCTACTGGGAAGGTTTGGTGCCTTGCCGTAAACAGCCTACTGGCAGCTTCCCTGCTCCTCTCACTCTTCTCCTCCTTCCACTCAGGGGAGGGTTTAAAAAGGTCTCAAGTAGTTGGAGTCAGCTGAACCTAATTGGTTCCCTAGCAACCCCTTTCCTAGCTGAACCTTATTGCCCCATGGTTATCTTTTCTCAGTGGCCAGGGAGGGGCCTTTTAATCCCCTGGGACTAATTACTACCCCCCTTTTGTAGCTGTTTGTCCTGGGTTTACCACAGGTTGTAGACCTGATTCAGAAAAGTACTTAAGAATGTGTTTAACTTCAGGTACATGCAAAAATCCCATTAAAGTCAATAGGATTTAAGAATGTGTCTAAAATTAAGAACATGCTTTAGTGCTTTACTGAACAGGGAAAGAAAAGAGGATAGAGATAGTATGACTTAAGCACATGCTTGAATACTTTTGCTGAATCGGGGTCTTGCAGACAACCAAACGTTAAATCCAACCTGCTCAAAAACTGGCGTTTATAAAAATATTTCAGTCTCAAGTAAAGATCATAAAGCACAAAACCATAAAAGAGAAAGCCATGGAAAGTCTATCTTCTTCCAAGATGACTACAATATGAAGAGTAATACCAACTTAGCAAAGGAAAACTATCAAAATGACATGGGAATAATCTGACCCTGAATCTGCATCCTGTGAATGAGTCAACAAAAGACATGAATACAATTTAAATGTCAAACTGTTAACAGTTTATTTGATTTTCTCCTAATCTGTATTGGCAGTTTTTAGGATCAGTCAGTTTGCACAGCTTTATAAGGAACAAGTCAGCATTTTAATGCTTAAAAAAAAATCTACAGAAGGGCTGTAGGTGGACGTGGGTGTGTGAATGAAGAACATGAACACATCATATATTTACAAACTCCACACCCATTATTCACTTGGGTAATTTCTCCATGCTTACCATTGCCAAAAATCACAACACTGTGTGTATCCTTTTCTTCCAATACCTCTGTTAAAGAAACCAACCCTTTTGCAAAATGATACTAATAAGAAGCCTTAAATATTAGTATTTCATATCTGCTATTCTATTTTTACATATTTGCTCCAGGCTCTTTATCTCTGTTTTCAATGGTAAATTCTTTAATCCTACATACTACGTGGTTATGTCTAGTCTTCTCAACCACTGAAAAATTCTTATCTTCATCATCAAAATATAAGAATATCTGGTGCAATACAGATCCTCAGATATGTACAGTATATTTTTTATAAAATCCCATTATAAACTGTTACATTTATTCTTTGGAAAAATTTGTTCTACAGAAATTTAAGTCTTTGATGCAACTATGAAGCACAATTTGGCACATATCCTTGAAAGTAAATAAGGAAGTGTTATTTATTCCTTCTTATAACACAAAAACTAGGGGTCACCAAATCAAATCAATAGGCAGCAGTTATAAAACAAACTAAAGGAACAGGTTTCAGATTTTTTCACACAACACACAGTCAGCCTGTGGAACTCTTGGCCAGAGGATGTTGTGAAGGCCAAGACTATAACAGTTTTCAAAAAAGAACTAGATAAGTTCATGGAGAATAGGTCCATCAATGGCTATTAGCCAGGATGAGCAGGGATGGTGTCCCTAGCCTCTGGTTGCCAGAATGGATGACGGGGCATGGATCACTTGATGATTACCTGTTCTGTTCATTCCCTCTGGGGCACCTGTCATTGGGCCACTGTCAGAAGACAGGATACTGGGCTAGACGGACCTTTGGACTGACCCATTATGGCCGATCTTATGTTCTTAAAGACACCCAATGAGTGCCTTATGTGGAAGCAAATCATAAGATTAGGGGACTCTGGGACACAAAATACACTACCTCACAAATCAATGGGCCAGACTGAGTCAGTAATTACTTTTGCAGATTCCCCTTCTGGGCTGTAAAAGACTCCTGACAAAACTACTGCCGCAGAGCCTTTGTGCTGCCCGTGAAAGGGCCAATCACAATTTGAGACACGATTTTTTCCTTTGAGAAATTTTAAATAAAAATGCATCCCTAAATTCATGGATAAAGATATGCTACACCATACAAAACAATTAATATATTTCCTTGTGTTAAGCATCCCATGTTGATAATTGGGAAAGGAGTGTGGCCTAGGGAATATAGTATTGGACTGGGACTCATGAGACCAGCATTTTATTCCCTGCATTGCCACCAGCCAGCTGGATGACCTTGGGCAAGTCACTTTGGCCTCTCTTTGTGTCAGTTTTCCCATCTCCAAATAGAGATAAGGATACCTTCTTTGTAAAGTGCTTAGAGATCTATTGTAAAGTGCTTAGAGACAGGGATAAAATAAACTCCCATGGACTTTAATGGGGCCAGGATTTCACCCCAGGTCTTTCCTCCCCAAAGCCATTTCAGAACTAGGTATAATTATTTATTATTAAAGTTATGAAACGTTTCAATAGATTAGGTTTACCTTTCATGAGAATCATTTAATAGCTATTTTTCACTATTTTACATTATTCTGTCAAGCTGTAGCAAAAATATTGGGAAAGTCTTCATGGCACCCTAATTGTATAGACAGCATTCGAACAACAGAGTTTAAAATGTAACTGATATTTTAGAGCCTGAAAAGCTTTGGCATTAAAACTCAAAGTTCATTCAAGGTCTCAAGATGTCATTGCATTTTCTCTAAGTAGGAACTGGTGCCTCTATAATTTAACATTTTTGTGCAAACTTTAAAAAAATAAGTCCAGCTAGGTTATGCAAGATGATTCAATATCATTATCTCCCTACATGGAGGAAACACAATGAAGCATCACTAGCTCCGTCAGAGAAGGAGAAAAATAAAAAAACCCATTTCATTGTCACTGAAGCTCAGAGTGTGCCTTCTATCACCTTTCTTATATCAAATAATACGGTTCTTTTGAAATATAGTGTTAGCATTTCTCTTAAAGAAAAGGTATTTAGAGCACAAATAAGTGAACTGATGCAGAAAACAATAATGAAATCACACTTACATGGCTTCTTGGGACATTTGTGACATTTGTTAAAGCCCCAGGAAGTACCCACAGTTCCACAGCAGTCTTCTTGCTTTGATAGGCCAGGGAGCGCTTTACCACACTGGAATAATTAAGTAAAGAATATTCAGGTTAGTGTTACTGTAAGATGCTCCCCTCTAGAACACTGCTATATTACATAATCATCTTGGGTAAAACTCACCCATCTGCAGAGGCCCACTGAAGACTCATTGAAGCCCTCAGTGGAACTTAAATAGTGCACTGGCCTTGAGCTAGTCCTCTTTGTGGGGGTGAGCAGGTTCAGTTTTAAAACATTTTGTTTCAGTATTTTTTCCCCTTCAACTTTCAGAACAAAAACCAGTCACTGAAAGAGTGAGTATATTTCCAAGCTAGTAATTCTTCATTGGCAGTAACTCCTTAAATTTTGCTTTATAAAAATCTGCCCCTGCACTTTTTCAAAAGGTATATAAATCATCTCAAATACCTTTCCCATTATTCTTTTAAAGAAAGGGACAAGAAAGTATTATCATGATTTTTAAATGTCATTTCCTATTTCATTTTTAAAATACAAATACCCATATTACCACAAGTTGTACCTAATGTTTATGACTGGTTACTGAAATTGTAAAATTATATTGAAAGAGTCTAGTATTTGTAAACTGAAAGAGAATTTAACATAAGTAAGACCATTGGGCAAAAAAGGTAAGTGATGCCTATCTATTTTTACTTGTGACTCTTTAATCATGTAAGCAATTGGCCCACTCTTGCAGTGCTTACTGAGGCAACAATCTCATTTATTTCAAATGGTGTTTTGTCTCGAATAAGGAAAACAGGATCCTACATTAGTACCCTATATTAGTAAATATGTTAACACTTTAACAATTGCCAAGCTTAAATGTACCTCCTTGATGGTTGATATTTTTCATTTTGCAAGGCAAAGGCAAGTAAAATGGATTTTCTGTCTAGAGAATGGATACAGAAAGATGTGTACACCTGCTGTGTACCTGAAGAGTATCAATTAGGTGTAAAACAATTCTGCAACATGGAACCTGTGCCACCCTGAGCCATCTCTTCAAGCTAAAATAGGTGAGTTCCACACCAACAGAACAGCCCAAAAGTTAAGAATTGTGGAGCTACTTAGAAATGTCACTATAGAAAACTGGAGATTTTCTCTTCTCAGTGCTTTCAGTCTAGATGGGAGAATGGGGCCCTAAAACACCATAACCTGCTAGAAGAATGCCTGGAGAAATACTGCAGCCCTAGTCTCTTTAATGACTATTCTCCTAGTTTGTGCATCTATTGTACTCAGTAACTAGATTACATCTGCCGCTGAAGCATAGGCACGGGAAGTAGGGGTGCAAGGGGTTCTGCAGCACCCCCAGGTTTTATGTGGAGCAGCTGTCCCTGTCCCCAGGGTTCCACTCCCCACCTTGGGTTCCGGGGGCTGGCCCTGTGCCCTGCTCCCCAGCCACTGGCTCCACACATAGAGCCTGGTGGTGCTTCCCACGCCTACGCCCTGCTCCCAGCCCTCTGCCCGCACTCCGCTCCTCAACCCCCCACCTGGGGCTTGGGTCCTGGCCACTGGCCCCACTCCCTGGCCGCTGGACCTGTGCCCGGGGCCCGTGGCCAGGGTCCCACTCCCGACCCCGTGCTCTGCTTCTAAGGCCCCAGTTGCCTGCCCTGCTCCCCGGCCACTGGCCCTGTGCCCGGCCCCCTGCTCCCGGGGCCCCCCACTCGGCCCCACAGCTTGGCCCCGCACGTGGGGTCCCAGCTGCCGGTCCCTGTCCAGGGCTCCGCTCCTGCCCCCAAACTCACCCCCAGCTGTGGCCTCAGCCCCCTTTCCCCAGTCCGGTTTCCCCCTCCAGGAGACACAGCCCTCCTCCCCGCCTCAGTTCGGGGGGGCGGAGGGGGGGACAGGGGTAAGGGTGCTGGCTTTCCACTACTAAAAATGTTCCAGCACCTCTGCACTGGAGGAAACAGACTTTAAAATTTGTCAGTTGAAAGACAGGAATAAAATAAACTCCGATTCACTTTAACGGGGCCAGGATTTCACCCCAGGTCTTTCCCCCACAAAGCCACATGCAATCCTGGGGATATCAGACTTAACCGTACATGTTAAAAGGGATTAAGCTTTTATTTAAATAGGGTTAGAGTTTTTGTGACATACCAAGGGGTCCGGTAGGCTGGGGGTGGGGGGAAATGCCATCTCTCCACAATGCCTCTCTGAGAGGATAAAATTATGTACTGAAACTTGCTACATCTTAGTCCGAATTGCCCCAACTCTTAGAGCTCACTCAACTAGACAGCTTTCATAATATTTCCTTCTAGTGCAGCCCTAAACATTTACAAGGCCTTCTATTCACACCTGAATACAGCACTACTCCCTTGACCTGGCATCCCAGTCTAACACACTGTTTGGAAGGGCAGTGTTCCTGTTCAACTAGATCTGTTCAGCCTGACTTCCTGGAGACTGCACTACTCTCGCAAAACTCAAAACAGTTGCTTACTAGTAACTGGACTTCTTTGTGAATATTTCCTATGCATATTTATACTTATATTCTTCTCCCCCACCTCCTGCCTTTCCCTTCTTCCTCAGTTCCACTACTTTTCTGGTCTCTGAGCTTTAGTGGGAGGAATCAAGGTGGTTGAGACTGCACCTCCCCTTATGACCTCAGACAGTGAGCATTTGGTGCCATGAGGGGTACGTATGTGGCACCTAATAGGCACAGTTTTTCTAGAAGGATCCAATCTCCTGCGGCATCAAAAAGACATCCCAACAGTGTGCATCGTGCACAGGCAATACTTCAGAAGCAGCTTTTGTTTTGTTTGTTGGTTGTTTCCCCCCCCCCCCCCCCAAATATGAAATATATCATTTAACCACATTAAACTGAAGAAAGAAAAAACCCAAACAAATCAACAAAACATAAGGATTAAAAAATAAAATGTAAAGCTCACTCTTAGTTTAGGTGTGGTGCTGTAGCATTTGTACTGTACTGAAGATCATGATCTCAGTGGTCATAATGGTTTCAAATTTCCATATAAAAACCATGAGCAAGAATAAAGATTCCAAATTCTGAGTCATCTGGCAACTGTGGTTTACAATCCTATCAATAAATACTGCCAACAATTTAAGATCTTGCTCCTATCACATCTATGATGAATTGAAGCTTGAAGAATCAGTGGTAATTTGATTAGCATCCAGCCACTTTAGGAACTGACATCAAGGGAAGGCATCTGCCATGTGGGGCTCCTCAGCTCCATATAAATGGTGCTCCAGATTTGCATGATTTAGGACACGGGTGGGGAACCTATGGCCCAAGGGCTGGATCTGGCCCATTGGTTAATTTCATCCAGCCTGCAGCGCCCCCCTTGGGGGGAAGCCCCGAACCTCTGTGCCTCCTCCCCCCACACCCGGGTGGGTGAGTGGCCCGTGATTGATTTTTTTCTGTGGGTCAATGGCTCGTGACAGAAAGAAGGTTTCCCACCCTGCATTTAGGACATAGGCAGCAGGGGAAGGTGGTAGCCATGCAGAGCTTCTAAAGTAGGCAGGCGTGTACTCTGGTTTATGAGCTCTGATGTTCCTGTTTCCTCCAACATAGTGCTTCAGATCCTTCCAACACTCATGGCACCGCATGCCCGGTTTCCCAGCCAGCCACACTTTCCAGAAAGGCTCTCCTCTTTCACAGTCTGAGTCTCACAGGAGTGAAGCTCCATTTCAGTGGGGCGAAAACTTGGATTGGAGCCTCACCCTCCCTAGAAGTCTCACCCTGCTCCCCAACAGATAATTCTTTAACCCTCTCTATCTCAGGTTCTGAGACACAAACAATAGGTGGGTGACTGCCCTGGGGAGACCCCAGAAATTCCCCATCTGTCACTGCTTTCAGTGCAGCTCTGCTACATAAATCTAGCCCTAATTTAAGTTGCAAGCCTTTAACGTGCACACTGTGCTTTGAATAGATTCCATTAATGGGGCATCAACTTTCATTATGCTTTAAGACCAACACTTTTTAACATTTATACATGTGTATCTTTAATTTTTTTATATCACTTATACTTTGCATAATTAAAGAAAGTGCACAGTATTCCCACTGTTAGTTTAGATTCTGCTGGTGCACAGAGGTTGCAAGAGCCACATCACTTTGTTTCCCTGTGTGCATTTCAGCCACAATCCTAGTCTTTGCATGAGTTGGGTGCTGCTGCCAGTGACAAATTCCCCAAAAGAACTAGAGAGATGGCAAGACCACACCCGCCTCTGCCTCCCCAGCACAGCTGAACCAGTACACCAAGGAATAAATGGAGCTCCTGTTAAAGCATAGTAGAGATCCCAATCTGGCAAGAAGTCCCACAACAATCACAATTATTCTGTTTGAAATCATCAGGATGCCTCCTACTGCCATGTGCCCCCTTTGCAACACCCTTTTGTGGGCTGTTACTAATAAGTCACAGTATCACCATTAATAAAGTGATACTAACTGATTGATCCTGGCTGAAATCCATGGGCGCTCAGCCTGAGGAATAACTAATGATTTCAGGATTCAGCTTAAAGACTTATCTTTCACATACCACAATAGCAAATACTCCAGAGTGAACAGATACACTGTCAAGCATTCTGAAAACTTTTCAATGGGCATAGACATTGGGCTATTATACCTTTCTTTCCCCCAAATGGACATCAGACTAATAGACCCCAAATTTACTGAATCATATTACTGATATAATGACCAAACAACATACTGGCTATCTGAATGACAGGTTGTTAAAAAGAATATCATCATCCAATATAACACTGGCTCAGTAACAGGCATTGTCTCATAAGAAGAGTAGAGAGAAACTTAAATACTTCCAGACTTTCTAAAAGGACTTGTAAAGAATTTGTTTTGGCTTAAGCAGAACATTCTTTACAGGCAAGTAAAAATTATCCAGCTTTCTTTTATTTGAGTAATTAAAACAGTGTTTGGTGTTTTTGGTATCTGATACATCTTTAATCCTCTGATATTTCAGGGTATTGATTTTGCAAAGAATCTATTGTGGATGAAGCATTATATCCTGTAAATGGATCCACACTGATTTTCTGACAGTCTATTTGTTTAAAAGCTTCTGAAGCCAAACCATGAGCCTCAAGGAATTCCAGACAACTATTTTCTATTATGAGTTGGTATTTTTAAGACTACTTGCAAGAAAAAAAGTTTTTAAAAGTGCTCTGAAAAAAGAAAAAGTACTAATGTGTGAAACATCTGATTTTACTTTACTTTTTTTTAAAAAGAATTTGTCAAATTACAATATGGCAGGTATTTGCTATAACTGTTGAGCAATGAAAACCTATATTCTTTCACTTCCATAGGAAATGTCTGTAAAATCTGAAGTACAGTATGGTCATTTATGTTGCTTAATAAACAAGCTATCTTAATGTTTGACAAAATGGCACATTACTAAGGCCATGTTTCCATATTAATCCCTGATACATCTACAACCATATCATACATCATTTACATGAAAGCACTATGAATGGATTAGTTTATTCACTAATAACTATCAATATACATTAAAAGCTGTTTTATCCGGCACTTCACCGACCAGAAAGGTATATAAACCAGCATTTCTAATCTTCACTGAACATCTGGTTTAATAGTCTGGTTGGCGTGGGGCCGGCAGGTTGTGGGGCATGGGAGGGAGTGTGGAGCGTGGGCTCTGGGAGGGAGATGGGGTGTGGGAGGGGCTGTGGGGTGCCAGATCCATGGGCCACTTACCTCAGGCAGCTCTGTGCAAGTGGCAATCTATCTCAGCTGCTCCTAGGCGGAGGTGCGGCAGGCGGCTCTGCGCACTGCCTCTGCCTGCAGATGCCAGCCTCGCAGCTCCCACTTGCTACAGTTCCCAGCCAATGGGAGTTGCAGAGCCAGCGCTTGGGGTGGGGCGGCAGCAGCACGCAGAGCTGCTGGCCATGCCTCCGCCTAGGAGCAACCAGGATAGGTCGCCGCTTGCGGGGAGCCACCCAAGGTGAACATCTGGCCGGATCCAGCACCCCGCACCTCCTCCCGTGGCCCAAGCTCCCTCCCACACCCAAACTCCCTCCCAGAGCCCATGCCCCACTACCCCTTGCGAGCCCCAACGCCCAGACCCGTATCCCCTCCCACACCCAAACTCCCTCCCACTTAATTAACTGGCATTTTACCTGTCCCCCTCTTTCCCCCAACATACCTGATAAAACAGCTTTTACTGTACTTTGCTGCCCTGATCACAAACAGATCTGTTTTGTGCTTTATTTAATACTTGCAGTTGGGAAAAACATGTTAGTGACTCAAGTCCAGTTTCTACAAATACTTATGCATATGCTTTTTTTTATGCCCAAGGTCAATGGGACTACTAATTTGAATAGAGTTAAGCATATGCATAAGTTTTTGCAGGGACAGGGCCTGTGTCACAACCCATCCTCTGAACTTTGCCAACTTATAAACTTTTCTAACTGCCACAGTCTGTTTATTCTATACTTCTCTAAGTCCAATACTTAAAAGATGGGGGCCACCTCAGTCCTAAATACATACATCTCATATGAAATCACTTCTGAAAAAAAATGGTTTATTAAAATGCTTCCATAAAGTAATTTCTTTGGGATATTTATCAAGTACACGTTTACTTTCTTCAGTCATAATAATAATTTAAATAATTCAGTACTCCCTTGAGAAAACATTGGTCATGTTGAAAATTGACGATAACTTATAATTCCCAATGAAGTCTTCAGTAAGATTATTTTTTATTTATTTTCATTTATGTACACATCCTTTCCTCTATATGCCTCTTAATTTTAAAAATGCAATGATCCAGTAGATTAATACAGTAAGAACTCCAACTCAAGCACCCTTGCTGATCTCAACTATAGCAGATCCATGGGTCCTACACATGGTGGTGTACTGCCTCCAGTGCACTAAATGCCCCAATAGTAACTACCTGGGTGAAACCAGACAATCACTCGTTCTTGAATGAACTCACACAGGAAAATGATCAAAGACAAAAACACCACATCACCTGTGGGTGAACACTCTTCACAAAGCAACCACTCCCTATATCTGACCCATCAGTCCTCATCCTCAAAGGAAACCTGCACAACACTTTCAAACAACAAGCCTGGGAGCTTAAATTCACATCTTTGCTAGACACTAAAACTCATGGACTGAATAGAGACACTGGACTTATGGTTTATTACAACAATTTATAACCCACTAACAACCCTCCCACCATCCGCTTTCCACCCCTCCTTCCCTTTCCTCCCCTCCCTATGACTGAAAGGAGGTCAATGGACCACTTCACCTTGAATGGTTCCTTGAAATACATTTGAACTACTTATGCTAAACAATCTGTTCCATCTTGTATTTTGCTGTGACAGTCTGATGGCTTGTCTTCATGTACAATGCTGCAGCTGCATCGCTGTAGTGCTATGGTGAAAACCCTACTATGCCAACCCTTCTCTTGTCGGCATAGTTAATCCTCATCCCCAAAAAGCACAAACTATGATGACGGAAGAAGTTCTACATGGGGGGGTTAAATCAGTATAACTACATCACTCAGGAGCGAGGATTTTTCAAACCTCTGAGTGACGTAGTTATACCAGTATAGGTCTGTAGTGTAGACCTGGCCTCCGTAAGTTTCCCAGACCTGAAGAAAAGCTCTGGGTAAGCTCAAAAGCTTGTTTCTCTCACCTGCAGAAGTTGATCCAATAAAAGATATTACCTCACCCACCTTGTCTCCCTAATATCCTGGGACTGACTTGTATACAACAACACTGCATACAGCAGCATGGTATGCAAACAGGGACAGACTTTCAGATCTGCAGCTGAAGGCTTATAAGTCAAAACAAACACTATAAATTCCACACCATACTTAACAGATAACCAGGGCAGATCCAAAAGCACTGTCATGTGCTTGAATTTGTTGCAGAATACATTCAGCCTGCTAAGTTGTTTCAACTACATATTTTCCTTTAAACAGGAAAACAGTTTGTTTTGTTGTTGTAGTTTGGAGTGTGTTGTGTGGACTTTGTTGGGTTTTTTAAGTCACAGAGCAGCCCACCAGAAACTGAATGGCTGTGATTTATGTAAAAATCTACATTCAAAAAATCCTGTTCAAAAGGCTAGACTACAACTTATTAATCAGAGAAGATATGGGAATTCCCCTGGTTTAGTCAAATACACAACAGCCAACTTCTCCTTCGTGCTTCTTAACATTGTTTTTTATTTATATTGTGAATAATAATTCTTCTTTATTTACATTTAACTGGAAAGAAATCAAATCAATTTTGGGATAGCTATTTTTTTTAGACAAAAGCCTTAAAACTAGAACATACTTATTTAAATATCAGCATTTGTAGCAATATTAGAAATATCTCTCATAAAGATTTAAAGTGGCATATGAGAGAAATCTATACATAAATCTTGACAAATCATAGGCACCTGTGTGAATATATATTCCGTCTACACTGAAATGTTCCATAACAATTTAAATGCACATTAATCATAGGTAACATTAATAGGATTCACATTAGCAGTACAAACTTTGTGTGCGTCACTGACACAATAAAATTATTTTGGGAAATAACACGATATTCTGTGTCACAGTAAAGACATATTATTAGAATTAAAATGAAAAGCAGTGGAGGCGGTGAGACGGAGTTAAAGAAATGAAACAATGTTACTTGTTTGCTTGGTTTATAAATAGGACTGAGTGGACCAATGCTCTAAGCTGACAGACTCTTGGCTTCCAGAAAGATTCAAGAACAGGTATTGATTTGACCAATACTCTTTATGACATGGAACTAGCAGTGTCTGGACTACAGATGAATTACTGTTAGTTTCTGACATATGTGCAACAATGTTTCTGATGCTGATAAAGTATTTGGCAACAAGAAATGTTTCTTTTTGAGATAGTACTAAGGACCTCTAATGGAACGAATACTATGAAATCTTCCAGAAAAAATACTGACTCGGGGTTCCATTCTGAAAAAATTAAAGGCAGTGGGGATGAGTGAACTGACTTTGAAAAAGTAAGAGCTAGCCAGAAACTAAACTCTTTCTCTATACCCAAGTTTTAAAATATTATAATAATAATCCTATTTCTACAGGTGCCCATCAGCCCACCTTTGTCTCCTCTTCCCAATGATCAGGACACAAAAATACACAACAAAACAATATATACCTAAAAATATATCACTCTGAATCCTGGGGGCTGTCATCATTTTTTATTCTCTCCCGCACCGGCTCATCTCTTTTCTCTGACCCCTATGAGGGCCTCTGCCTTTGCTTATAGTCCTTTGTAGGCTCTAGGTGGTTAGGCACCAGGCGGGTTTGGCAGTCTGGGTTGGGGTTGGGCCAACTGCATGTTCCAATATTGCACGCTCTGGGCTTAAATGTGTAAAATACATTCTGGGTATCTCTGGCCTGGGTAAGGCCAGAGTAATTGGGATTTGACTACAGCAGCTAGCCCAGGCCTCGTGAAGACTGCTACTTGTAACTGAGATCCATGAAAGAAATACCAAAAAAGGTAAGGTGAGCAGGAATGTGTTGGGGAGGGGGGAGAACCATGGGAGGGGTGGGAAAAAAACAGAGTGACAAGAATCACTGGCCTATGCCTGGGAGATCATCTGATTATATTCAACAAGGAAAGAGGGAAGATCAGGATCAGTTTAGACACAATCAGAAGGAAAGAAGGAGAGAGATGTGAAAAAGTTTGGACAAATTCAGGTAACTCTGAATAAATTCTATCTAAAATGAGACTCTTATGTTGCACACTTAGACTCTTATGTTGTCTTGTTTGTGTAGCCTAACTTCACACACAAGACAAGTCCCCCAGTACAGCTCTGAGATTCAAGACAGTTTACTTAAAATAGTAATTTTATAAATCAGATTAATAGAACACTTTTTACCCGTGCTAAAAGCAGAGAATAGAAATGGAAAGATAAGGAAGATCCTACACTAACTTGGTTGATTTGCCTAGAAGGGACCACACATACATTTCTTCCGTCTCTTTTGCAGACAGTAAAATCACCCCTGATCTCAGAATAATGAATAAAGTTTTTTAGAGTACTAAAGCGAACTATGCAAAGCCACTCTGCAAGAAAATACACAAACGCTGACAATTGTTAAGCAAAGCAAGAATACAGAAATTATCCAGCGCAGACTCAAGTATTTTAACTGAGGACTTATTACATGCTAGTATTAATAAAGAAAACTCAGTTTGGAAACCTCCAGGGACATATAGAGAGGCCCTATCACATTTACCAAAGCAAATATTGAATAAATAAAAAATAAATGGCTCCTTTTAGATTACAGACCTGTCTGACCCTAACAAATTTATGTTAGGTCCTAGTGTCTGCTTTTGGCTCCTTTGAAAGTTGGGCTCTACAATTCCAGCTATAAATTAAATTCTTCAAAACAAAAAGGTTCTCTCAGGCTGCATTAGGCCTTTTTCCCAAAGTTGGCACTAAAAGGATTAATAAAGTTTGGGAGAAACAGGAACATATCTCAGTATAAATTGGGAGGCACTGCCCACGTGCAGGGGTAGTGCAGAGAGGTACTGCTCCTGACCACGGGGAGTACTGAGAAGAATATGGCAGGTTTCAGAGTAGCAGCCATGTTAGTCTGTATTCCCCACACCCCCTCCTCCTCCCCCCGCAGCTCTCCTGCTGGTGATAGCTCACCTTTCCTGATCACTCTTGTTACAGTGTGTATGGTAACACCCATTGTTTCATGTTCTCTGTGTATATAAAATCTCCCCACTATATTTTCCACTGTATGCATCTGACAAAGTGAGCTGTAGCTCATGAAAGCTTATGCTCTAATAAATTTGTTAGTCTCTAAGGTGCCACACGTACTCCTTTTCTTTTTGAGAAGAATATGTCTCAGACAAGCAGAATGCCTTGTGGAGCACCCAGTCATGTAGGGTGAGGGTGCGAGCAGCTACACCAATCTAAGAGCTAACCTCCATTGGCTGGTAAATAAGACACCATAGCACTGGTATGTACCATCTCTTCCCCTCACTGTACACCACAAAAAGAAGAGGGAGGAACAAATTCCTGTGCTCTGTTGCCTGTAATTCTATCTGGCCCTTATGCAGGCCTCAAGTGGACTCGTTATGCCTTCCACTCCAACTACTACAGACAGAATACGGCCCTAATTTGTAAACATAAAATATGCAATGATGGCAAACGAAAAACACATACCCCAGTACAAACATAGCATTTCTACAAGTATAGCATACCCCTAAACTGTCTGAGAAGTGTCGCCTATGCTCCAGGCCTGCACCTTCCTATATTATTTCTGGCACTTAGAAATAAACCATGTTAACAGAGGAGTAAATCTGATAATCAGACAATAATGTAGGGCATGTTTGTCCTCCTTATACTGTATATCATGATAGTGTGAATAAATATAAAATGAATTTGGTCCATATGCCCTTCTCTAAGCTAAACTTAGAGTGGTCCTTAAAATGAGTAGTGCTAAATAGGCCCAAACTAATGACACTCATTTTTCTTCAAATCTTTTTTCTACCTCAGCTTCTACAGTGTCTGCACCTTCACTTTCTTTGCCCAGAAGTAAGTAAAAAACTGTATTTTGTCCTGCACCCTCCCCCGCCTTCTTTTGTTGGAGAAGCATTCACTGCAAAGGCTTCTGCCAAGGCATAATCCAGTTTAGTTGCCCACAGCGGTAAGCAGAAAGATCTGCTAAAAACAAAGTCAGACATGGATCTGTCTGAGATCTGGAGTGGCAGATGCAGCATGGATATACAGCAAATGGATGACTTGTTCCACCAAGATAAGCAAATTTCTTTCTTGCACTGACACTTTCTTATCAACACATTTTGTGAAATGTTTCCGATCACCCGAGTGCATGGCCCTGTGATGTAAAATACACAGCTCTCAAACTTTAAATCTTAGTGCACCTTACAAACTAAACATCAAGTAAGGTTAAGCACAAACACCAACTTGTGGCTGAACTACAGAACTAGCTGGAGGAAGAGGGAGAAGAAAGACCTCCCCGCGCCATGCTCCACTGCCTCCATGAGGGCCCACAAATATGTTTGGCGCTGGGCCCACAAAAGGTTAATCCGGCCCTGCCTGAAAGCCGTATTTCAAGGACGCTGGTATGCAGCAGGAGAAGGCGCTCACTCAGAAAAGAGCAGGAGGTGTGAACAATTAGCACTGTTTTGCAAAACAAAGCTCTACAGGAAGTGTGAAGTGAAATCTCTTTTGGAAAAAAAGAATGTTGAGGCGTTCTTTGCTGATCAATGGAACATTTTTCAGTGTTGTATAATACTGCTTTAAAGCTTCCCATCTCAAAAAATGTTTGCAAATATTTCTTACCTGTGTCCCAATAGTCTCCTGAAAGCAGCGCCCAAGCTGAGTTTTAGCAGAAACAGGAAACACATGAGGAATGGGTTGCTGATGTGGGTAAGTAGAATATCCTTTCTGGGTCTTGTGATATGGAACACCTTGATAAGAGACCTGGGGATGTCCTGGCTGGGGTACTTTCACTTTCTGTCCTGCTGATGTGCTGTCAATTCTTGAAACTTGATGGAACTGTACTGAGGCCTCAGGGGGATGTTTCACATGGATATTCACTACGTTAGGGGGGAACTTCACTAAAATAATTGGAAGAATAAACAAAGAAAAAAGCAGCGAGAACAGATGTTAAACCAAAATACCCAACATCTTCAACAGTTCTTTAGTATTAATGTTTTAATTCAAATTTATATATGACATCCAAAAAAATGAAAAAAAATATACATAAAGCCGAAATATAGAAAAAAGTTAAAATGTAGAGTGTGTGGTTTAGAATGGAAGAGAATTCAAACTCTTTGTACAGAAAAGTAAGACTCTATAGAAAACAATATTAAAAACTACAGTATAAGGTAGGTGTCCAGCTGGCTGGTGTGACATTAATATTTGTGGTCAGACTGTGTAAAAAAAATTCCCATTCTAAGTCCCAGAATTCAAACTCTACGATGTTATTTTTGGATACATAGTAAATTTTGTTCTATTTTTTAAATCCATTCTCTCTCTTTGGAACATAGAGAAAGCTTCAGAGTTCATCATTTCATCTTGGTATACTAGCCAAGTCCTGAATTTGCCCATGAAACCATTGATGACCTCCCAAATATCTAAAAAAAAACCACTCCCTTCATTGAACTCTGAATTAAGGATATGTCAAATAAGGAGGGACTACTTTTCAAATACTTGGTTTTTGAATGGAGTTGTAGTTTTAAGTCTGTGCACATAGGTTCAGAATTTCCACTCGCTTATTCCAATGTGAACCAAGAGTAACTCTGTTAAAATCAATGGAATTACATGGATATTAAACCAGTCTCACAATCCCAAACCCATTATTGATTTGGGTTCTTAACCTATTTTAAATATTATTTTTATAAAATCTTGGTGTACCTTTAAATCCAATCTTAAATCCACTTTAAGAATTCACAGTTAGAGTAACTCTCTAAGAATAGACTCATCTCCTTACATTTTACAAGTTAAAAATCAAAGAAGGTGAATACTCTTACAATTACTTAGGAGCATCAAAGGGGCTTAGCCTAATGAGGGGAGGGATACTCTCTCTTGCAAAACTCCAAAGTTTTCCATGGGGAAGAGAAGGAGAAGAAGAAATAACCATCTCTGTGTGCCACCCATGCTAAACCCTGCAACCACTGGTGATGATAGGCTAAATGCTGTGGTGAATGAATGTTGTGGTGAATGACCTACTGAAGACTGGATACAATATAGTGTAAAGTAAAACAGTTCTCATGTATTATACACAGGAAAGCTGGAAAGTATAAACAATATTCTCAAATGAAATATAGTTATGTTGTAGGTAGGTATTAAGTATTTTCTCACCTCTAAATTTTGTGTTTCCAAGAAAACAATTTCAGGACTGTTTATGAGCCTTACGTCCATTTGGGTTATTAAATAAAAGCATTTGATACATGCAGTTCAACACAAAATTTGGAAAAAAACACACTTACTTTTTAAGTTGCCATAGTACAATTAGAATTCAATATTTAGTCTTTGTATCTGGGATGATATTTTCAGCATCTGTTAAATGACTTTCCTCTAATGCACTCCTAAGGCCAGCCAGACAAGGAGTCAAGAGCACGCAAAAGTCTTGTAACACTGCTGTCTCTACAAACGATGTTAGCTGATCCTACTTAGCTGTTTTCCTGTCTCCAGCAGATGCAGCAGCTCTTCTTGATGGTTAAATGTGTCTTTGCTAAAACTCTTTAATTCCCACAAGGCTTAGTTAGTTTAGTCTGGGTTTTTGTTTTTTTTTAAATGAAATTATGTTTGCTTTTCCACCTCTTTTTCTCTAGAGTACCCTATGACAGGCATTTTCAGTGTAACCAGTCTATCTTACTTAAAAGAAGCAGCCTTGTCGTTTCAGTTATTGCACTGCTTTCTTTTTAAGTCTGAGAAGCCACAGCTTTAGGGTAGGCAGAGTTCCCAGGAATTAGCTGATGGGAACCAGGGTGGATAAAAATCAGTGATTAAAAAAAAAAATCAGATTTTTTTAAATTTAAATTGGATTTTTTGATAAAATGCTTTTTGAGGAAAAAAACCTATCTAAAGATAGTTTTAATTAAGATACATTATAGCTCAAAGATATCTCATCATGGAATAGGGATTATAAATTCTAATTCTATAGTATGAGACAATATATTCATGTAATGTTTAGGAAAAGTTTTATAAATGAGTTCCAATAGTTCATGGATTAGGAACCCAATCTTATGGGGATCCAGGGGCTTCTGGATAATGATTATTTAGGTTAATCTTTCTATCTACCCAATGGGACTCAGGGCTCAGTCTAGAAGATACTATCAGAGATGCTTAGTTTTGCAGTTCTCAAACTGTGGATTTGTGTTTCCAGAGACAACATGCTTGTTAATAGCAAAAATGTTTTAAAATAAATAAATAATAGAGAGGTGAAAAATAACAGACCTCAACCATATTGTCTCTCTGCAAATTTGTGTATACAGAGTCAATCCCTTACCTCTCTCTAAAAGTGCAAAGTTTCAAAAAGTTCAATGAATAGAAGATTGTTGGGGGCGGGATAGATATGGACAAGGAGAATAAGTCTGGAGATAAATGTGAGAAGGGAGGGACAGGCAGTAGAAACAAAAGTGAAACTGTTTGAGCAGCATATTCCAGAAGTCTTGAGGTCTTTCTGAGTGTAGCCTTCATTGATTTGAGATCTACCATACCATTCTCTCACTAGAAGGGAAAATCTATAATGGCAGCAGGCCGTAAAAGAGACCCAGTTTGGGAATATTTTAATGAAGTTCGTCTACGTGTGGGTAAGACAAGCATGCGTGCAAAATGCAAACAGTGCAACAAAGAAATGTAAGGCCTGGTTGCCCGAATGTAACATCATCACGAGAAGTGTTCCTTCTCAGGAGGAAGCTGCGTTGATTATGATGAAAGGAACATGTCTGAACACGCAGGATCTTCAGGTTGGTAATAACCAACAAGAATGCACTTTTATGTAGAAATCCATTATTAAATCAAGTCTTCCTGACTAGTAATTTAAATCAAATCCACCCTGATGGGAACCCAGCAAGTATGCCTCCATGGCTTTACTGGTTTTTAATTCCCCACTTGGTAACAGATAGTCATAACTTCTTAATGCCATAAGAGGTCTGTTGTAGTCAAGGCACACAGGGAAAGGGGAAAATGTTGCCAGAAGAAAAATCTTTTGACTAGGAATTGATACAATTATTTTAATAACAGGTTTCAGAGTAGCAGCCGTGTTAGTCTGTATCCGCAAAAGGAACAGGAGTACTTGTGGCACCTTAGAGACTAACAAATTTATTAGAGCATAAGCTTTCGTGGGCTACAACCCATGCTCTAATTATTTTAATATCATTTTGCACTACATAAGGAAGACAACACAACATGGCTATTTCTGGCAAACAAAACTGGTTCACTTACATGAATACATTGCGAGTGAACACTCCTTTCAGGCTAGTATTGTGGTTTCTTTCTGACTCAATAGTTCTCAGCAGGCAGATGTTGACTTAGGTGCCTTGCTGGCTTCTATAAGTCCATCTAGCTCTGCTAGGGATGTTCAGCCAATTCAAGACTGTGACAAATCAAGATGAAAGTGCTTCCTCCCAGGTAATGTTTATCCCCAAGACCCTCTGTCTCCAGGTCTTCGATTCCTGTCTAGCTGCAGTCTTAAACTTTGCTTTCTGCCAATCTCTTACGGATGATATATTTTCATCCTCTTATCCAGAAAAGGAGCATTCCTCTCCCCATTGGTCGATGTCCTCACTTGGACATGGAAATGGCAGGCAAAGGCAATGCGACTGGTGATGACCTTGATGGGGAGCTTCCTTCCAAAGGGGTAGGAAAATTCATCACGAGTAAGAAATTTGCTGTACTTTTCAAGCTAGTGACTTGTACATTAAATCTGAAGGATGACTATGGCCAAACATAAAAAGAGCTATTTTTCTTTATGGGTCACCATTTCATACAGGATATCTTAACCTCTAATGGAATGCTCACAGTAATAAGCCTCAGTCACATTAAGTATATGGCAGTTTGATCCTCTTGTTTAAAAGAAAAGTTCAAAGTAATTTTGGTAGCACAAGATAAGGTCTAGAATTTCCACACTGGTAAAATAACCTGTTTTCCAATAGATTGGGTAGCAGTCTCGCAGAGTCTGATTTACTGAAAAATGGAGATGGAGCTTAAGAGAAACTTCTAATTCTAATGTTTCCTAGTAGATGCCTACTTGTATTTCTTACACAGCTATTGCCTGTTTCGATAATAGAGTTATTAAGTTAGATTATGCCTGCCATAAAGATACAATTAACCTGGGTTTGTTTTTAGCAAAGCGATTCAGAAAGTAACTGTGAACATCTAATCCCAACAGAAAATTATTTTTAAAATGTATGAATTCAGTTGCAACCACATGGAAAAGTTGGCTGTATATTACCAACTACAGTCAAAATCAGGTTGGTTATTCAAATAAACAAAAAATTAGTGTTAAATTACTGAACTGTGGAATTTAATTGTGGGACTCTCCACAAAAACAGAAACAAACATGGATGAAACAGACTGATAAATAATCCTTTGAGTTCATTTTTTATCAAACAATGTCAAGCATCTTCAACATGTCAGTTGTAGTTAGCAGGCTAGTTAGAAAGTGAGTCTGATCTCTTAGTTAGGGCAAGATTACTGATTTTCTTCTCAGATTCTTCTTGTTTTTAAATAAATACTTTTCAGTGTTTAGATAGCAGTAGCACCTTATCTGTGATTTCATCAACCTTACTGGAAATATTGTTGTATTTAACTGAAATACTCTCTAACTCCTGAAGGGATATTTATGTTCCATATGCTGGTCTCTGTAAGTTAAAAGGATCACAAACAAAAAACAAACCTCTGCATACAACAGTTCACTGAGAATGAGAGGCAAATTGTAAGGGTAAACATGAATTCTGTTTTCATTTTAAAATCAAGTTAATTATGTTGGAAGGCAACCACACTCTGACCCACACTAGTGGGAACTTAATAGCTTGCCATTTTAACAGTCACAGGTAAATTACAGACTGCGTTCTGGAACAGTGTCTTCTGTCCTTCCCCATGTGAAATCTGGCTATGCATCTGATAAGAGGGAACTTTGTTATACCAAAGAACGTGGCACCCTTTTTAATTCTGTGATCTGGACTAAATTCTACCATGAATTAAAGTAAAATTACCTTATCAAACTCATTTCAATAATATTGTGTTTCTTATTATTCCAACCATCTAAGGAAAATAACTTCCAATCATTCGGGTAGGCTCTGGAGTCAAGCTGTGGTATCTAGATTCAAACTGTGTAGACAGATTTCATTATCATTACTGGTCTGATAGCCACAATTCGAAAGTAAAACTAGCTCCAAAGGGAAAAGCATCCATGAGAGGAAAAAAGTTACCTTTTACTCCTTGCTGTCCAGGCATAGTCAGTGGTAAAGTATGCGTAGAGTGGATGACATGTGATCCAATGGTCTTGCTTGCCTGCTGTGGTTGATGGTAAAGTTTTGGAGTATTGGCATTCTTCGCTGGGATTTGACAGAGTTTACCAGTATAATTAGGAGGGCACTGGCATTTATCTCTAGAACTGCACTGGCCACCATTCATGCACGGAAGATGACAAATAACTGAAAGGCAAAAAACCAGAAAAATACAGAGATGTTGTTAATTTCTCTTCAGCTGCCATTATTTTTTTAGCATTATCTGAATATACATCATGGTGCTACTCATAGCAGTAGAGAAGGGAGAGATCTGGGCCTTCCTTCTTCTGACATTTGTGGAATGCTGTCCATTTGAGACAGGTTTTTACGTGCTTAGTGGCACGGCCAAGCACCCTGCTTATTACCTCTGTGTAGTTCACGTGTTTGGCTCGCTTCACATCAAGCACAGTGTGTGTATTTCTTCCCTACTTGATTATATTTCACCATATGACAAAAAGAATGCTATGTTTAGAAGCATCCCTTGTGTAAACCCCTGTGTGTGGGTACTACTTCCTGGAAAATCTAGCTCTTTCTGAAAACCCTGAGGCCTGTGTCCCCTTTGGAGAAAGGGATAAAACCCTGTCAGATCAGACAATGCTGGGGGTGAATTTCTCATTTCCCTCAGTGCTCTGGTTGTTCTTTGAAAATTTGTCTCCTATTCAGGGTAGCTTTATATATGTATTTTTTTCTGACATGAGCCAATATTTATAACTATCCATTAGGATAATTAAAATGCCAACTAGTTTTATTCCAATAATCTCAGAAACATAAGTTCCACGTTATAAAAATATTTTAGCACCTACATAAACACCTACCTATGGCTGATTATTTCTGTGCCAACTTGTACTTTCATGTCTATATAATTTATCAGAAATTATCAAACATAGAAAATACGAATATTAAGTGCAAAATTAAATCTCCAAGCCATAAAAGTGAATATTTAACAATAAATGGTCTTTTATATCTGAGGTTCATTCCATTCTAAAAATAGAGCAGAATGTTTTAGAATCTACTATAGTTTAGCTGTATTGTAAAAACTTTCAGAAACTAAATCAAGCAGAAAATACAAAATGATGTTGCTCACGATAAGCTAAAGCCATTTGTGTTATTCTTTTTACATAAGTATAAGATTCTTGGAGAGATAATATAGCATTCACTTGTAAGCCATAATTTTTCTTTTTACAACTTGATATTTTGTTAGACTTATACTGTTTGATTGTATTGAATTACAAGGTAATTTGGAAGCTACAGAAAGTGGCAAGTTGTATGTGTACATTGTCCCTACTAATCCAAGTGGTGTAATCTTTTGACAACCACTGCATATTGCTATCTTACAGCTACTATAAAAGGCCAGTATCGGAAAAAGAATGTGCATGTTGTGTGTTGTAACAAGACAAAGCAGGCGATTTTAGAAGTCTCAGGAGTTCCAACTGAGCTGCGTAATTCATTTGGAGTATAAAAAGCACTGGAAAAATAAGCAATTGGATTGGCTCTTAGCGGAAGTATAACCACATAATATTGACAGGATTTGAAACTTGTTTGTCTAATCATTAGATAGGTATTACTATATCTACATACAAACGTAAACGACCTAAAATGTTTTTCCATTCTAGTATACAAATATATTTTTAATAACTGTTGTCTGCTTATCTCGTTTTCATTTTATAGGAACTGATTATAAAAGGACTAAAACTGTAGCACTATAAATGAGCATAAAAAGATCTAGCAGCTTTCAGAATACTGATTGCTTTAACCCATGCCTTATGGTGTGTACCAGTGAACTGTTGTTGTGGTTTAGCTGGAAAAAACAGCTCTCTTTACAGAAAAAGTAGTCATTTCAAAGAAAGGAGAAATGTTTCTGATTTGAGCAGTGACTGAAACACACAAAACTGTCTCTAATTTGGAAAAAAAAAAAAAAAAAGGCTTTTCCTCTTAAAGGTTTTTGGCATTTCTTAAAAAAATCAGCTTCTCTGTGAGCAGCCAAAAATTAACACTTCTAGTGCAATAGCATGACATCAGAGGGACCCCAGGTTTCTGTATGTTCTGATCCCTTTGCAGGATTGGGGCCTAAAATAGAAACATGTTTGAGTTCTTGCATAAGTAGTAACTGTTCTGAAAATATTTTGCAACAATGAAGCAGTGTGTGCAATGTTAATGTGATATTGGTTTTAGATCACAAGGGAGTACAGTGAAAAATTCCAAATACAATTCTCTGTAAGGCTGCATCAGCAGAGAGGCATTCTGGGAAACTAGAAAGTGAGAACTGGTATTCTCTCTGAGGAGCTCCTAAGCCATAAGAAACCTGTCATTCTTGTCAGTTCTGTCTCTTTACGTAATGAAATAATGGGGCAAATTCAGCTTTCAGTTAAACCAGAGTAAATCTATGGTAACTCCTCTGAAGTCAATTGAGCTATTCTAGATTGAGATTAGTGTAACGGAGAGCCGATTCTGGACTCACACTCACATCTTAAATTGTTGGGTTCCTCCACTTACATAGGCTTTTAAAAGGCAAACTAAAGTACTAAGGTTACAAGCAGCATTGTCATATTGCAATAAATTCATCTAACAACTTCTATTTTCCTTTTCTTGGTATTCACAAAATGATATTTCCAAATCAGGCTAAAGAATGAACGGTGCAAGACAACATCAGTTAAAACAAAGTGCAGGATACTCAGGACAATAATCAAGTATAAACAATAATCATAAAAATACCCTCTCAAAGGTAGGATACAGATACTTTTATTACCATATTTCAACTTTAAAGTAATGTGGATTAATATATTCAGCATAATTGTGTTGCTGGGGTTCATAATAAAGTTTGTGGATAATACAAAGCTGGGAGGTATTGCCAATTTAGAGAAGGACCGGGATATCATACAGGAGGATCTGGATGAACTTGTAAACTGGAGTAATAGTAATAGGATGAAATTTAATAGAGAGAAGTGT
This sequence comes from Lepidochelys olivacea, assembly GCF_965140295.1. Taxonomy (NCBI): domain Eukaryota; kingdom Metazoa; phylum Chordata; order Testudines; family Cheloniidae; genus Lepidochelys; species Lepidochelys olivacea. The sequence goes on along the minus strand of NC_140413.1, from coordinate 148,102,579 downwards.
AAGGTTATGCATTTAGGGATTAATAACAAGAATTTTAGTTATAAGCTCGGGACGCATCAATTAGAAGTAACGGAGGAGGAGAAGGACCTTGGAGTATTGGTTGATCATAGGATGATTATGGGCCGCCAATGTGATATGGCTGTGAAAAAAGCTAATGCGGTCTTGGGATGCATCAGGAGAGGTATTTCCAGTAGGGATAAGGAGGTTTTTAGTATCGTTATACAAGGCACTGGTGAGACCTCACCTGGAATACTGTGTGCAGTTCTGGTCTCCCATGTTTAAGAAGGATGAATTCAAACTGGAACAGGTACAGAGAAGGGCTACTAGGATGATCCGAGGAATGGAAAATTTGTCTTATGAAAGGAGACTCAAGGAGCTTGGCTTGTTTAGCCTAACTAAAAGAAGGTTGAGGGGAGATATGATTGCTCTCTATAAATATATCAGAGGGATAAATACCGGAGAGGGAGAGGAATTAGTTAAGCTCAGTACCAATGTGGACACAAGAACAAATGGATATAAACTGGCCACCAGGAAGTTTAGACTTGAAATTAAACGAAGGTTTCTAACCATCAGAGGAGTGAAGTTTTGGAATAGCCTTCCAAGGGAAGCAGTGGGGGCAAAAGATCTGTCTGGCTTTAAGATTAAACTCGATAAGTTTATGGAGGAGATGGTATGATGGGATAACATGGTTTTGGTAATTAAATATGCAAGGTAAATAGGCTTAATGGCCTGTGATGGGATGTTAGATGGGGTGGGATCTGAGTTACCCAGGAAAGAATTTTCTGTAGTATCTGGCAGGTGAATCTTGCCCGCATGTTCAGGGTTTAGCTGATCGCCATATTTGGGGTCCGGAAGGAATTTTCCTCCAGGGCAGATTCGAAGAGGCCCTGGAGGTTTTTCGCCTTCCTCTGTAGCATGGGGCACAGGTCACTTGCTGGAGGATTCTCTGCTCCTTGAAATCTTTAAACCACGATTTGAGGACTTCAATAGCTCAGACATAGGTGAGAGGTTTTTCGCAGGAGTGGGTAGGTGAAATTCTGTGGCCTGCGTTGTGCAGGAGGTCAGACTAGATGATCATAATGGTCCCTTCTGACCTTAGTATCTATGAATCTATAATTAACCCAAACTCCACTTACATAATTGATGGCAGTGAGACCTGGTTGCTCAGTAGTTTTGAAAATCACACCAACTATTTAGGTGGCTAAATAGAGGCTTCAGAGCCTAAGTTTGGGCACCTGTTTTTAGAAATTTTGTCCCGAACCTGAAAGTGTCTAGACCATCCCAACTCTGGAATTTCTATAAAACCACAAACGTCCCATTCAGAATTCTGAGTCTCTCTCATGGGAAATCAAATCCAACTCATGTACAAACCTAAGGCCTGGTCTGGAGAGGTGCTGAGAACCCATAGCTGCCATTGACTTCACTGGGAGGTATGAAGATTTATTTCCCAGAATCAGGTAGGAGATCCATTATATAAAAGTGATCCAGGGAAACTGGCATAAAGCCTCTTAGAATATTTTTCTTCTCTGTGCTCTCCTTGATGGGAATGAGTGCAGGAAGGTAAGCAACCTGAGAGTTTTTAATTTGTTTCTCTTCTCTCTAGAAGGTGGTCAGTTGAGAAAATAACGGGTGAGCAGAAAGGTCGTTTTTTCCATCAGAGGGCTGTGCTAGAATTGCTGGCTTGCAAACTTCCAACCTACTGGATAGATTTGGATACATACTCAGAAAATTTATTTGCGAAGATTTGTTTGAATATTTAAAACAAGTTAGACTGTATTCTTACTCCTTTCATGTTCTTTTTCTGTGAATACTATAGCAAGCAAGCTTGCTGGCAGGAATGTTGCTGAAACAGCAAATAAGGGCTTGTCTACATAGCTAGTAAGCGCGTAACACGTCGAGGTACAAATGTACTGCGGATTAGCATGCCACACATTAACTGGCCACGTGGGCCCTAGCACCATGAACTAAAAGTTCTTAAGTGCACAGTAGCAGGGTCCACCTGATCAGTTAGCGCAGGGCAGGCTAGTGCACTGTATATTCACACCCCAGCTTGCCATACCCTAACTAGCTATGTACGCAAGCCCTAGGAGGCAAATATTGCAGAATGTTTACTATTTATTTCTTGATTTGTTTTATTTACCCAGATTTACGGCACTATCAATAATGCTTAGAAATTTAAAAATTATGATGGAACCAGATTCTGAGCAGGTGAATATCACTGTAGCTGTATTAACTTTAGTGCAGCTGTGTTGATTTACATCTGCTGAGGACCTGGTTCAGTTTGTGAAAACTGAATTCTTAATCATTAGCATTTGCATCTACAATAAAATTGTAATGGTTATGCTCCTCATAGAAAAACACCGAACAACTTGTGGGTACTATAAAAACAGCTTAAATTTCAAATGGTAAATACAGAATTCTCAGAGAAATACTCATTATGAGCAATCCAAAATTTTGCAAGCAATCTGTAGAGTGAAATATGTTAAAGTAAAACACTGGTTGTATAATTTCACTTGGTTAATTAATTGTTAACATACTTCACTTGGTTAATTAATTGTTTTTTGTGAATAGGGTGCTCAGTGCTGCTGTAATTTCTGCAGAGTTGGAATTACAGGATTATCATGTGGATAAAGAGGACTCAAAAGGACAGGAGGTACTTTGAGGGAGCAGAAAGGAAACGGCTACTCTGGCCTCTTCTTTTTCAACCATCTGGGAAATACAGGTTAATAAAGAGCAAAGCGCCCTGGGGAAGAGACCTCTGCAAATATAAACTGATTTTGAAGCCAGTATTTGTTTGAACAGCTCACGTTCTGGTCAAACACTTTTTTAGTTTTATTTTGCCATTAAGCTTAAGGAACTTAAACAGAACATTGAGTTTTTTGCATAATCACTGATGAGCAACATCCAGACAAAGGACCTCTTGAAACTATAACCTGTTTATCCCTGGGCTCATTGTTATAACTGTATTTGAAGGAAAGGAAAATCTTCACTGTAATAATGGAATCACCTAGCTATTTATAGTCTAGTAATAACAATGTGGAGAAATAGGGGTATAAAATAACAGAGAAGAAATTTCAGTCTGGTGACAGATAACCCACAAGCAAGGGGGAAAAGAAGAGAGAAAGAGACTAATTTGCAAAATAAACTACCTGTTTCAAAATACACTTACCAAGTTAGGTGCCAAAACTGTCCAACATCTATTAATGATCCATCACTATGGGATGGAGCAAATCAAGATTTGTGCTTGATTCATAAATGAATCTATCACTTTAAAAGGTACCAGGTTTAATTTACAACTGGTTTGGGAATAGGCAAACATTACAAATACTCTCCTGGTCCTCTAGTGGTAATTGGCTTTGATTTCTGTGAGTGCTACTAAATGCTCTGGCTGGGCAATCACAGTTCAAAATCAGCCAGTCATAGAAGATTTGGTGAGACCCTTCCAACTTGTGTCTCGTTGAGCCAGGACAAGTGGCAGAAAGAGAAACCTGGCCTGGGAGATCTTTAGTATTTGCAAGACAAATCCCGGTAAAGTTGCTGTGGGCATAATTTGCAAAGCAGAGGGGCTGGAATCATGAGCACAGAGGGTATGAAACAATTGAGACCTAGTTTGTCACTTCAATTACATCATCTAATTTGTTTTCATGACTCTAAACTCCTCTAAATAGTTCCAAGTAAACTTAATACTGCAGTCAACTTCGAAATCTTTAATCCAATCAAAATAATGTGCAACAAACCAAATTATTGGGACCTAATTCCTCCTAATCCTCAGAAAATAGCCCATACTTATCTAATCAAGCCCTAAGCATGGATGGAAACTCCTTGCCTGTAACAAAGAATTCACTGAAGATGGCTGTCAAAAAGTTTCCCATCCCCTTGGGTCCCTTTCCAAATAAACATATAAGGTAATACCCTGCATTTCCCCATTAATCTTTGCCTTTTCTTTTTACACGTTAACAACCACTCAAATTTAGTCACCTATAAAAGTACTTAATCCCAAGTCCTTTGCATAAAATGAGAGGGCCGGCTCTCTCAAGAAAACTGCAATACTTTTAATTAAAAATAGTATTTCCATTGGATGTATCAGAAACTAGCAGATTTTTTTCTGAGGGTTCCAAATTGTCCAGCACTAATATATATGCAGAGATGGAGGCTTGTAATTCTTTCTCCTGTGTTAGGAAAATTTGTTAAGCACTTAAAAAGCACAGGGAGTAGTACAGAAATACAATGAATGCAATTTGTCATAGACTGGAAGAGAAGCTTGTTGTAACAGGAGTGACAAATCAGTGTACACTAAGTTCCCCTAACTCAAATTCTTTACATACCATACATTTTTAGACAAAAGACCAAAGTCAGAGGTGATGTGTATGGTGGTTCAGTGTTCCTTTATATTCAAAACCTATTCCCATTTTCTGATTACAAGGTAGTCTAACTAGGTGTAATTTATACTTTCTGGCTCCTTGGTGTTTAAATTAAAGTAGGTGGTGTTATACATCAAATTTCACATTCCTGTACTCCCCTGTTTATTGTTTTTCTTGCTACACTCCTCTCTTCTGACCCCTCAAAAGGCCGAATTACACCATATTCGATTTCTTTATACTTAGACTCATGGCTCAAATTCAGAAGTGATGGGTAAGGAGGTAGAGGTTGTTACAGGCTGAGTGGGAATGAATCTAGGTTAGTCTAATAGAGTCTAAGTATGGAGACAGGAGAACAGAAGGAATAGTAAATTGCACCAATTTAATGGTACTTTAATCTCTAGACTCACCCATGTATTCATCCCCAAATTGATACAAATGGTAAGTCTACGCAGCAATCAGAGGTGTGATTGCAGCATGTGAAGATATACCCAATTTAGCTTTGATCTAGCTAGATCAAACAACAATAGCAGTGAAGTCATGGCAGCAGGGACTTCAGCATAGTCTGTACAAGCTTGCCTGGAATCCTAGGCATGTATTCAAGAGTGGCTAACCTGTGCTGAAGTCTGTGCTGCTGTGGCTTCTCTGCTATTGTTACTTGAGCTGCTTCGGGTGCGTTTACACGTGCTGCAACTGTGTTTCTGATTACTGTGAAAACATACCCATAGACAAAACTCTTTTTCTGAGAGACGTTTTAATGCAGTACCTAGATGGTTATTTTTTAAAGGTGAATATATAACAAATATTATTCTTGGAAGTAAACATTTTTTCCAAATGTAAGCCCAATGGCCAGAAGCACCAGAGGAGGAAAAAAACTGTATCGCATCTATTGGTGAAAAGGGAAAAGTGCTGCAATAGACAGCTTTGTTTGCATAGGCTATCTACCTACAGTTCAGACTACTGCTACTCGCTGATCCAAACAGTGAGTGGGGTTTGGTGGATGAGGGAAGTGGTGCAGTCAATGGACTATTTGTTGTGGGACATTCTCACTGGCAGGTGGGAAAGGAATTAGATGGACTACTGCCAAAGTTACTGGAAAGGAGCATTTTACTCTTTATTCACTTATATATTCGGTTTCTGTGTTTTCTCAAGTTAATGACTATGTTCCCTTTCCACTAATAAAGATTTCCTTATTTGTCTCCTCTCAGAGTGCTTGCAAGTGGGGAAGTTCTGTCTGTACCCCAAGAGGGTGCATTTAGTTTTCCCTGGTTTCTGGGTTGGCGGCTCAAACCAGTTACATTATTGCTGAAGAGGGACCCTACATTTACTGAACCCAGCCCGTTTTGCTTCCACTAACCACCTGACAGAAGGATCACACAAATTATAACAAGAAGCTGTTCAAGAGAGAATATAAACATTGAACACCATGATTTGCTATTAGAGATATCCTTAAAACTAGGATGATGTGTTAATGAAGGTACTTTAGATGTTTCCAGTAGGGACAAAGTCTACCGCAACATTTTCTTGGGCCACAGACTAAACTCAGACAAGAAATCTACTTTAAATCTGCTGATATGATAAGGACAAGAGGATAGATATTGGACCAGATTCTCAGCTAGCGTAAATCAGCACATCTTCACTGGAGCTTTGCCAATTTATATCAGGGGATGATTCGTTTCATCATATTTAAACAATGTTTATTACCAGTTTGACAAAGTAACAATCCCAGTCCCAAATGGGTAAACATTGATGTCACAGTATTGTGTTTTATCCAGATAAGGAAAACAAATTATTGCCAAATACAAGCAGCTTTGTGGTACCAGTCCTGTCATGATTATGCATGCTTTAAGAGAGAAAATAGCAGAGCAAAAAGCAAGAGAATTAACCACAAAGAGTAGTGCTGAAACAAGTTTATCATTTTTTTACAGTATAAAGACCTTTTTTGGGCATTTGAAAGTTATTATTTTAAACAGATAAAATAATTATTTTCTAAATTTTGCCTGGAAATAGGAAAAAAGAAAGATGGTTACATCAATCAGGAGTGGTATCACTTATTAGTTCCCCCCAACACACACTCAAACCCCTCTAAAGGTGAAGATAAATGTGTAGACATTATACTTCAAGACTGTTAGTGCTAAAAAAGCAACAAAATGTTAGATATGCATGACATGCAGCGCTAAGGCTAAATTTCCCAAACAAGGTACTGACTCATATTTAAACAACCAGCATAACCTTAACTCTGCCTTATTACAATTGCAACCATGTATATTTTCAGAAAGCGTTTCACTATTTTCTTTTCTACAGCTGGGCTCAAGGACGCTGTTGGGGAGAATTTAGGAGGGCTACCTCTTTCCCTTTCCCAGCACCTCTAAAGACCTGAAACTTCAGCGCTGAGGGAAGGCGGAAATATGCCACAGATGCAGAACTCCCCCTTATACAAGCGTGTTTCTGTTAATGACTGAGAGGTGAACATGGAGCTCAAAGAGTGGAACCTGCGATTTTGCCCCAAAGAACACCTTGAACTTTACAATTTGACAGGGATTTTGGGCTTCAGTGAAAGGATTGTTTTAGGGAGATTGTAGATTGCCATAGAAATTGCTTCTCTCCTTATGTCATATTGTGGTGGTTAAGGCGAGATAAGGCACATGAACTAATAGCTCCCAGATTTATATGTGAGCAGGGTAGAGAAAGCAAGTTACCAGAGAAGGGTCTGAGGCTTTGGCATTCTAACCCACTAATGGTACAGCAGAGTCTCTGTTTGCTGACTTTCAGAACACACTAAGAATTATTTTCCCAGGCTCTCTCTAACAAGTGTGCTGAATGGTGTTGGGCGGATTGAGGGGAAACTTTTGGGCCACTAAATTGGAAAAGATAATTAAGGTAGTCAGAAAGTCAACCAGAAATTTTGGATGTATTTTAAAATTAACTTGAACATGCACCTCAAGCTTTGAGAGCTACATTTTAAAAATCTAAATCAATGACATTTGGTTGGATTTTCATAGATTAACAGAGTTTAAGGCCAGAAGAAACCATTATGTCATCTAGTCTGACCTTCTGTATATCACAGGCCATTAAATTTCACCCAGATACCCCTACAGCAAGCCCAGTAACTTGTACCTGACTAAAGTATATCTTCCAGAAAAGTATCCAATCTTGATTTGAAGACATCAAGTGATGGAGAATCCATCACTTCCTTTGGTAGTCTGTTCCATGAGTATTCACCCTCATTGTTAAAAATGTTTGCCTTATTTCTAATTTGAATTTGGCTTATCTTCCAGTAGTCACTGGTTCTTGTCATGCTTCTCTCCACTAAATTAAAGAGCCCTTTAGTACCTGGGATTTCCCCCCTGTCATGAACCGTGACATGGTGGCACAGTGGTGGGATTAACCTGAAATCATTTTGAGATCCAGTTGAGATTTTTTGAACTAGAAATACAGATTTTAAAAAGGAATTTTTAGGAAGTCCAGGAAGCAGCTTTGAAACTGAAAGCAGCTTGGTTTCTCTCTGCTTTGTGGCCAAGCAGAGACAAAAGGGGATTATCTTGTGAATTGCAGGTTTTCTTTGCCTGGAGGCAGGGTACTTAACTCCTGCAGGGAAATTCACAGTCTTCCAACCCAGAGGTTTTTTTTTTTCTTTTCTTCCTAAAAGTAAATAGGGGGTGTGTGCTCTACCCATTTGCCTGGAGACAAAAGTGGCAGGGTTTTTTTTAGGATTTTGATTTTTTTTTTTTTCAAGGAGCACAGGTTTGAAAAGAAATTTTTTTTTTCTTTGGGCTGGGTAAGCAGGTTTCCAAGTAGTTGGAGGTTTTTTGCTTTAATTTGGGCCCAGAGCAGAGACAAGGGAATTGTCTTTTTCTGTAGGCTGACAATCACTATCAGAGAATAGGTATTCTATTCCAGCACAGCAAAATTTTACAGCCAAGTTTTGTTTGTTTATTTCTAAACCTCGGGTGTAAAGTTAGTTAAAAACAGAGAGGTTAGAATGGCCAAATCCTCGGCTCGACTACAGCTGGAATTAGCCAAATTTCAGGCTGAGGAAAAACAAAGGGAACATGAAAGACAGATAGAACTCATGCGGTTGGAGAAGGAGGTACAGGAGGCTGCCCACAAGAGGGAAATGGAGGCAAGGAAGCATGTGGAGGAGATGGAGAGGATAAAGGCCCAGCAGAATATACCAACAAACCCTAGCAATCCTTCTCCAGGTACCACTTCCCATCCCAGAAAGTTCCCCACCTACAAGGCAGGTGATGATACTGAGGCCTTCTTAGAAAACTTCGAAAGGGCCTGCCTTGGGTACAACATCTCTACTGACCAATACATGGTAGAGCTGAGGCCGCAGCTCAGTGGACCCTTAGCTGAGGTGGCAGCTGAAATGCCTAAAGAACATATGAACAAGTATGAACTGTTTAAATCCAAGGCGAGAGTCAGAATGGGGATAACACCCGAGCAGTCTCGTCGGAGGTTCCGAGCCCTAAGGTGGAAACCAGACATGTCATTTACCCGACATGCCTACCACATTGTGAAACATTGGGATGCCTGGATATCAGGAGCAAGTGTTGAATCTCCAGAAAATTTGCCCTTCCTAATGCAAATGGAACAATTCTTAGAGGGTGTTCCTGAGGAAATAGAAAGATACATCCTAGATGGGAAACCCAAAACTGTAATCGAGGCAGGAGAGATTGGAGCCAGATGGGTGGAGGTGGCAGAGAAGAAGAAAACTGGTCGCAGTTGGAGCGGAGACCAGAAGGGACCACCCCAGACCACACCCTATTACCGGGGGCCGCCCAAAGCCCCACCTACCTCCCAAAGAACCCTCCAGACCCCTTATCGTCCCACCACCCCGTTCTCCAGCAACCCACCTCGCCCCGGTGACCCGTCAGCTGGACGATGTTTTAAATGTAACGAGCTGGGGCATGTAAAGGCCAACTGCCCCAAGAACCCCAACAGATTACAGTTCATTGCACCGGAATCACACCAGAGGTCCACAGGCCCAGATACCTCCCAGATACCCTTGGAGCGGAGGGAAACTGTGAGTGTGGGCGGGAAGAAGGTCACCGCGTGGAGGGACACCGGAGCACAAGTGTCAGCTATCCATGCTTCCTTAGTGGACCCCAATTTAATCAACCCAGAGATCCAAGTGACGATTCAACCCTTCAAGTCCAACTCTTTCAATTTGCCTACAGCCAAGTTGCCTGTCCAGTACAAGGGCTGGTCAGGAATGGGGACTTTTGCAGTCTATGATGATTATCCCATCCCCATGCTGTTGGGGGAAGACTTGGCCAATCACGTGAAGCAGGCCAAGAGGGTGGGAACGGTCACCCGCAGCCAGGCTAAACAAGCCGTGGGGCCTAGCTCTGTTCCGGAAACTTCTATCAGGGCCCGGTCAGAGGTGATGGACCCGGACCCCAGGCCAATGTCTGCAACAGCAGTAGTGGATCCAGTCCCAGAGACCCAGACGGAACCAGTCCCAGAACCGGAACCAGCCAAACAACCAACACCAGACCCCGTGCCAGCACTGAATCCAGTACTTGCAACCTCAACACCAGAGGGCCCCACCGAACCTGAACTGGCAGCAGCCGATAACCCTACACAAGAGGCTCAGCCGGAGCCTGAATCCCAACATAGTGCACCAGCGGAGAGCAGTTCACAGTCAACAGAAACAGCTCCATCCCCTATATCGCTTCCAGAGGGACCAAGCCTATGTCCCCAATCCAATGAGGAACTGATGTCTCCAGCATCAAGGGAACAGTTCCAGACCGAACAGGAAGCAGATGAAAGCCTCCAGAGAGCGTGGACGGCGGCACGGAGCAACCCACCGCCTCTCAGCTCTTCTAATCGATCCAGGTTTGTTGTAGAAAGAGGACTTTTATACAAGGAAACTCTTTCTGGGGGACACCAGGAAGACTGGCATCCTCAGAGACAGTTGGTAGTTCCAACTAAATACCGGGCCAAGCTCTTGAGCTTAGCCCATGATCACCCTAGTGGCCATGCTGGGGTGAACAGGACCAAAGACCGTTTGGGGGGGTCATTCCACTGGGAGGGAATGGGCAAGGATGTTTCTACCTATGTCCAGTCTTGTGAGGTGTGCCAAAGAGTGGGAAAACCCCAAGACCAGGTCAAAGCTCCTCTCCAGCCACTCCCCATCATTGAAGTTCCATTTCAGCGAGTAGCTGTGGATATTCTGGGTCCTTTTCCAAAAAAGACACCCAGAGGAAAGCAGTACATACTGACTTTCATGGATTTTGCCACCCGATGGCCGGAAGCAGTAGCTCTAAGCAACACCAGGGCTAAAAGTGTGTGCCAGGCACTAGCACTATGAAAAACCTTTGGGAAGCTCATGGGGTAAATCACTTGGTTGCCACTCCTTACCATCATCAAACAAATGGCATGGTGGAGAAGTTTAATGGAACTTTGGGGGCCATGATACGTAAATTCGTAAATGAGCACTCCAATGATTGGGACCTAGTATTGCAGCAGTTGCTCTTTGCCTACAGAGCTGTACCACATCCCAGTTTAGGGTTTTCCCCATTTGAACTTGTATATGGCCGTGAGGTTAAGGGGCCATTGCAGTTGGTGAAGCAGCAATGGGAGGGATTTACACCTTCTCCAGGAACTAACATTCTGGACTTTGTAACCAACCTACAAAACACCCTCCGAACCTCTTTAGCCCTTGCTAGAGAAAACTTACAGGATGCTCAAAAAGAGCAAAAAGCCTGGTATGATAAACATGCCAGAGAGCGTTCCTTCAAAGTAGGAGACCAGGTCATGGTCTTAAAGGCACTCCAGGCCCATAAAATGGAAGCATCGTGGGAAGGGCCATTCATGGTCCAGGAGCGCCTGGGAGCTGTTAATTATCTCATAGCATTCCCCACCTCCAACCGAAAGCCTAAGGTGTACCATATTAATTCTCTAAAGCCCTTTTATTCCAGAGAATTAAAGGTTTGTCAGTTTACAGCCCAGGGAGGAGACGGCGCTGAGTGGCCCGAAGGTGTCTACTACGAAGGGAAATGTGGTGGTGGTGTGGAAGAGGTGAACCTCTCCATGACCCTTGGGCGTATGCAGCAACAGCAGATCCAGGAGCTGTGCACTAGCTACGCGCCAACGTTCTCAGCCACCCCAGGACTGACTGAACGGGCATACCACTCCATTGACACAGGTAATGCTCACCCAATTAGGGTCCACCCTTACCGGGAGTCTCCTCAAGCTAAAACTGCTATAGAACGGGAGATCCAGGATATGTTACAGATGGGTGTAATCCGCCCCTCTGAAAGTGCATGGGCATCTCCAGTGGTTCTAGTTCCCAAACCAGATGGAGAAATACGTTTTTGCGTGGACTACCGTAAGCTAAATGCTGTAACTCGCCCAGACAACTATCCAATGCCACGCACTGATGAACTATTAGAGAAACTGGGACGGGCCCAGTTCATCTCTACCTTGGACTTAACCAAGGGGTACTGGCAGGTACCGCTAGATGAATCTGCCAAGGAAAGGTCAGCCTTCATCACACATCTCGGGCTGTATGAATTTAATGTACTCCCTTTCGGGCTGCGAAATGCACCCGCCACTTTCCAAAGACTTGTAGATGGTCTCCTAGCGGGATTAGGAGAATATGCAGTCGCCTACCTTGATGATGTGGCCATATTTTCGGATTCCTGGGCAGACCACCTGGAACATCTACAAAAAGTCCTTGAGCACATAAGGGAGGCAGGACTAACTGTTAAGGCTAAGAAGTGTCAAATAGGCCTAAACAGAGTGACTTACCTTGGACACCAGGTGGGTCAAGGAACTATCAGCCCCCTACAGGCCAAAGTGGATGCTATCCAAAAGTGGCCTGTCCCAAAGTCAAAGAAACAGGTTCAATCCTTCTTAGGCTTGGCCGGTTATTACAGACGATTTGTACCGCACTACAGCCAAATCGCTGCCCCACTGACAGACCTAACCAAAAAGAAACAGCCAAATGCTGTTCAGTGGACCGGAAAGTGTCAGAAGGCCTTTAACAAGCTTAAAGCGACACTCATGTCTGACCCTGTACTAAGGGCCCCAGACTTTGACAAACCGTTCCTAGTAACCACAGATGCATCCGAGTGTGGTGTGGGAGCAGTTTTAATGCAGAAAGGACCTGATCAAGAATTCCACCCTGTAGTGTTTCTCAGCAAAAAACTGTCTGAGAGGGAAAGCAACTGGTCAGTCACTGAAAAAGAATGTTATGCCATTGTCTACGCTCTGGAAAAGCTACGCCCGTATGTTTGGGGACGGCGTTTCCACCTGCAAACCGACCATGCTGCACTAAAGTGGCTTCACACCGTCAAAGAAACTAACAAAAAACTTCTTCGGTGGAGTTTAGCTCTCCAAGATTTTGATTTCGACATCCAACACATCTCAGGAGCTTCTAACAAAGTGGCTGATGCACTCTCCCGTGAAAGTTTCCCAGAATCAACTGGTTAAAATCGTCCTTGAGATGTGGAAAATATTGTTAGTCTTTATGTACTTGGTAGTATATTTAGAGATGCATGTGTCTTATTAACTCTGTTTTCCTAGAGCTCCAGGAAGAAATCCCAGCCAGTGTTTCACCCTAGCTGAGATTTGGGGGGCGTGTCATAAATATAAAGGGAAGGGTAAACCCCTTTGAAGTCCCTCCTGGCCAGGGGAAAGCTCCTCTCACCTGTAAAGGGTTAAGAAGCTAAAGGTAACCTCGCTGGCACCTAACCAAAATGACCAATGAGGAGACAAGATACTTTCAAAAGCTGGGAGGAGGGAGAGAAACAAAGGGTCTGTGTCTGTCTGTAGTCGTCTTGGCCAGGGACAGAACAGGAATGGAGTCTTAGAACTTTTAGTAAGTAATCTAGCTAGGTATGTGTTAGATTATGATTTCTTTAAATGGCTGAGAAAAGAATTGTGCTGAATAGAATAACTATTTCTGTCTGTGTATCTTTTTTGTAACTTAAGGTTTTGCCTAGAGGGGTTCTCTATGTTTTTGAATCTAATTACCCTGTAAGATATCTACCATCCTGATTTTACAGGGGGGATTTCTTTATTTCTATTTACTTCTATTTTTTATTAAAAGTCTTCCTGTAAAACACTGAATGCTTTTTTCATTGTTCTCAGATCCAAGGGTTTGGGTCTGTGGTCACCTATGCAAATTGGTGAGGCTTTTTATCCAACATTTCCCAGAAAAGGGGGGGTGCAAGTGTTGGGAGGATTGTTCAGTGTTCTTAAGATCCAAGGGTCTGGGTCTGTAGTCACCTAGGCAAATTGGTGAGGCTTTTTACCAAACCTTGTCCAGGAAGTGGGGTGCAAGGTTTTGGGAAGTATTTTGGGGGGAAGGACGCGTCCAAACAGCTCTTCCCCAGTAACCAGTATTAGTTTGGTGGTGGTAGCGGCCAATCCAAGGACAATGGGTGTAATATTTTGTACCTTGGGGAAGTTTTGACCTAAGCTGGTAAAGATAAGCTTAGGAGGTTTTCATGCAGGTCCCCACATCTGTACCCTAGAGTTCAGAGTGGGGGAGGAACCGTGACACCCCCTGTGAAAGTACTTAGACACTGTAATCAAATCACCTCTCAATCTTCTTTTTGATAAGATAAACAGATTGAGTTCTTTAAGGCTGTCACTATGAGGCATCTTCTCCAGCTCACAAATAAATGTTTTGGCTCTTTTCTTCTCCCTTTCCAATTTTTCAACATCTTTTTTAAAATGTGGACACCAGAACTGTATGTCATATTCCAGTATTGGTCTCCCCGATGCCATAGATGGAGGTAAAATCTCCTCCCTACTTTTACTCACCACATCCCGATTTATACATCCAAGTATTACCTTAGCCTTTTTTGCCACTGCATCACACTGGGAGCTACTGTTGAGTTGCTTGTCCACTATGACCGCTAAATCCTTTTCAGTCACTGCTTCCCAGGATACAGTCCCTCATTCTGTAGATATGCCCTGAGTTCCTTGTTTCTAGAGATGTAACTTTGTGTTTGGCTGTATTCAATGCATTTTGTTTGAATGGGCTCAGCTTTTCCAGCATAGGTGCTGTAACTAGGGGTGCGGGGTGTGTGTGTGTGTTGCAGGACCCCATGGCTTGAAGTGGCTTCCATCGTATACAGGGTTTACAGTTTGGTTCAGTGACTCTCAGCACCGCCATTATACAAATTGTTCCAGCATCCCTGTTTTCCAGTGACCCAGATCATCCTGTATGACTGACATGTCCTCATCATTATTTACCATTCCACCAATCTTTGTGTCATCTGAAAATTTTTTCAGCACTGATTTTATACTTAACTCCAGATCATTGACGTAAATGTTGAATAGTATCAGGGCTAGTAATAATCCATGCAGAACCCCACTTGGAACATGGGAATGATGAAGTACCTTCCAGTCCATTAGTCCCTAGTTGATGATGAGTCCCCACTGACAACTACTTTTTGTGATCCGTCAGTTAGCCAGTTCTTAACCCATTTAACATGTGTTCCACTGATAACTTTTGAATCAGAATGTTGTGTGGTACTAAGAAAAAAACTTTACAAAAATTTAAGTATATTACATCTATGCAATTACCTTTGTCAACCAAAATTGTAATTTCATCAAAGAATGAAATCAGGTTTGTTTGAAAAGACCTATTTTCCCTAAAACTATGTTGACTGCTATTAATTTTATTCCTATTTATTAGCTCTCTATCAGTTGAATCTCGTATCAGCTTGTTCATTATTTATCCTGGGGCTCATTTCAGGCTAACTAGCCTATAGTTATCCAGGTCATTCCACTTGCCCTTTCTGAATATTGGCATAATATTACCTCTCTTCCAGTCTTTTGGAATTTCCCTGGTATTCTAACATTTATTAAAAATTAACCTCAGCAGACCAGAGGTCTCCACAGCCAACTCTTTTAGGAGCTTGCATGGAGATTATCCGAGTCTACACTAATAAAATGTTTATCCCTAGCAGATATTGTTTAACTTACTCCTTAGTTACTAATGGACTGGAAAGTATGTCATCGTCCTCCTGCAATACACATACATCATCCTGCTTCATTCAAATACAAAAGAGAAATAATAGTTGACTACTTCTGCTTTTTCTGCTTTCTTAACTATTTACCACCTCCATCTCGTAATAGGTCTACACCATTGCCAGGACTTTTTTTGTTCCTAATACGCTTAAAAAACTCCTTCTTGTTGTCTTTAGCCCAGCCAGATGTAGATTTTTTCCTAATGTGTTTAGCTTCCCTTTCCAATATTCTGTATGTTATAACTTCCAATTTATATTGAATTCTATCTATTTCCCTTTTTTCCATTTATATATTATATACATTACTTTGTTATTTCTAATTGCTGCCTTCACCTCACCACTGAATCAGGATGAGTTTTGAGCCAAAGTTGTCCTCTTTCCTGATTGTGTTATCATGGCTTTTTGGCCATCTAATAAACTCTTCTCAAAGAATTCTGAATTTTCATTTACACTTTTCAATCTAATTTTTTCTCCCAAACAATTTCACTCATTACTTTCCTGAGCTGAGGAAACTTTAATAAAGAACTATCATGTGAGGTGATTTAGGAAAAGAATGGAGTGGCTTTGAGGGTAGGATTTCAAAAAGCACTGTATGCTGGCCTAGCTCTATTCACACTGAATCTGTTAGGGGCCTGGATTTGTAAATAATTTCATGTGGGAATTACACTGGGACTATCTGGATGACTGGGATTTAATTCTCAAAAAATGCCTGTAATGAATCCTGAGGCTTTGCAAGTAGCTTTAGTGGAATTCTTCTCAAACAAACAAGACTTCTCTTTCTGTCACCTTTTTCTTCCTTCACAAATACAAAGTGACACATGACACACAAACACTGTGGCACTCAAGAGGGATTTGAATAAGTGCTGAGGCACCTACGAAAATTCAGTATTTGTGTCTATTTGCTGATCAATTAATTTAAATACTTTTAAAAGAGGTGGATTAATATATTAATGGAACAAGATCTGAAGATATTTCCCTATTATAATGATCATTATTTTGTAAATAATAATTACATTATTCTGTAAAATTAAATGACTTTAAAACATGCTCCCTAAATATAAAAATATCTCCCTATTTGCTTTTTCAGAGGCAGAGATATAGTTTCCCTGCACTATAGTTTCCGGGCACTATAAATTTTTGAGAATATCCTTTCAAAAAGTAAAGAGGTATTTTCATTCTAGATCAAATCTTGAAAAAATACATTTAACCAAACAAAAACAAAGAGCAACTTATCCAATCTCCTGAAATGTCCAATGTTCCCCTTTTTATTATTGATAAAATTTCCATTTGAAAAAGAACATTCTTCTTCGTTACTCCTTTCCAAGTTTCTCTATCAGCCATATTCAACATTCAAAGTAGAACACAGCATTTATTACATTAAAATCAGATGAAACAATGACACTGATGTGACTTAATGTAGTATTATATCTGCACTGCACGGCCGTGAGACAGCCTCTGTTCAAATAATCTGTAGAAGCAATAACAACAACAACAAAAACCAAAATAAAATAAAAAAAACAACCAAAATATATCTTCAAGCATGTTATATCCCAGTTTCCCTCCTGCCCCCTCCAATATAAAATTCTCCATTTAAAACACATTTAAAACTCCATTTAACCTCAGTAGAGAGCCATGGGACTAGGATCAACTTCTGGGATGATCATTATCTCCATGAATAATTAAGCTCTCTCTCAGCTGGTGAAAAGTAGACCAGTGATCAAAGTCATCTGTAAACAATGTACATATGTGTAACAAATTAGGTTTAGACTAGAAAATAGGGGCAATCTACTTTTGAATAATCAGACGAGATCTGTGTCTTAATCATAGGCAGGAAGCTGATAGGGTTTGGGCCATATAAAAAACCAAAATAAACTAGCACACATTGGCTCAAGTCCTTTTATCCTTACTCATGTAAGAAGTTTAACTAAATTTATTGGGGCTATTCAGATGAGTAAGGCATATAGTGTTTGGCTCAGTGACAGAATTTTACAAGAGAGGGCCCCAAATTTGCAATCTGATCCATAAGGAAGGATTGTATTGCCTTCGTCGAGTCCCGCTGGAAGTCAATGGAATTCTGCTAGAGTGCAGGCTACCCAGAAGGATAAGACTGCAGGACTGGAACCTACTTCTCATGATCTTTTATATCAGGTATAAGAAGAGTCACTAGTGCACATACAAGAGAAAAAGTGAAGATACCAGAGATTCAATCCTGATTTTTTCCAAGTACCAGTTCCTTGTTGCCACCGGCATGACTCCGTTCCCATTGGGATGACTTTGAATGCACCATGTATGTGAGGTCATGCTAGGTGGAGGATGCAATTTTGTTTCTGTATAAGTGCCAAAGACATACAGAGCCACTGGGCCCAGACAGAGAAGCGCTTCCACTTGACAAGATAACAGTTTCTTTTAGAGCCCTTTCTACTATTAGTAAGGACAGCTTGCACATTATGGGAGCAGGAACATTCTCGATCCAACACCCATCCAAATACCAAGCTGTGTGGTGAAAAGTTTCTGGGTTGGGATATCTGGTCTTGCCATTCTCTTGAGTCAAAAGATCTGAAAGGAAAGAAATGCTGATTGGCAGTTGAGCCGACTTGTGCATGGGGAACTGGAAACCAGAACTGCCTGGGCCATCTAGGCGTGATCAGAATGATTCATGTTCTGTTGTGTCAAATCTTCCACAGTACTTAAGTAAGCAGTGGGATAAGAGTAAAGGCATAGTTTAGGCGGTCTGTCCAAGGAAGGAGGAGAGCATCACCTGGAGAATTGATCCTGAACTCCCCTGGAGCAGTGTATGTTGCATTTCCTGTTTGTTTGAGTGATGAAAAGATTCCAGGTAGGGGTTCACGACTGAACTGTGGAATTCCCACTCATGGTTGGTGACACTGTACCTGCTGAGGGTGTCTGCCAGTAAATTATGGGTTCCTAGGAGGTACACTGATGATAGGGTGATCTGGTTCTTGATACACTAGTTCCGCAGATTGACCCCTTCCTCCTACACAGGATTGGATCTAGCTCCTTCCTATTTATGTAGAATATGCTTGCCATATTGTCTGACATTACGAGAATGTGGTAAGATTGGATTAATGGTAAGAATGCTCTGCATGCTTCTCAGACTGCTCAGAGTTCCAGGAGGTTTATGTGCATCATGGTTTCCCAAGGTGTCGAAGTGGCATGTGCTGTGTGACCATCCATGTGAGCGTCCTATCCTAACAAAAAAGCATCTGTGATTACTGTCCTATTGGGAGGAGGACACAGGAAAGGAGTGCCCAAACACACTTACGCTGGATCCTCACACAAGGTCAGAGAGGTCCTTATGTTGATGGAGATTGTCACTACAATGTTCAGTCTGTGTTTGCTTGGTACATAATACTGTTTGAAAGCAAGCCAGTAGGCAGCGGAGGTGGTGTCTGACAGACGGCTTTAGGTAAGTACATGACACCACATGACTCAAGAGTGCAAGGCCCGCCTAGCCCTATGTCAGAAGGTTGTGTATCTACCAGTCTGCCCATGGTTTGGAATCTCTCCATAGGGAGATCAGTCTTTGCCTTGACTGAGTCTAAGGTCACGCCTATGAATCTATCGTCTGGGTCAGAATCAGGATGGACTTCTCTATTTTCAAAGAGACTCCTCAGGATATTAGGAGACGGGGCAGTGATACTATGATTTCTGGATGCATCTTGCCTGTGAGAAGCCAGTTATCCAGATGCAGGAAGATAGTGGAACCATCCTGTCTGAGATGTGCTGCTACTAGAAACAACACTTTCGTGACGACTCTGGATGCATTTGCAAGGCTGAATAGGAATACCCTGTATTGACAGAAGTTGTGGCCCACCATAAATCTGAGAAGGGGCGAACTGTGATGTGAAAGTATGCATCTTTCATATAAAGAGTTATCTATCACATGTGTTTTTCTAGGGTTGGTACAATTGATGCCAACGTGAATTTTACGCACAATTTTATCTTGCAAATAAAGATACTGAGTCGTTGCACGTCAAGGATGGGCCTGAACTCTCCTGTCTTTTGGGGACTAGAAAAATATTTGGAGTAAAACCCTCTTCCTTGTTACAGAAGGGGTAACTGCTCGATTGGTCCCTATTGTAGGAGGGGTTCTACTTTCTGAAGGAAGATCTCATGAGAGTGATCCCTGAAGAGCGACACAGAGAACATGGTGGTGTACCCAGAGTTGATAATATCCAACACCCAAAAAGAAAAGGAGTACTTGTGGCACCTTAGAGACTAACAAATTTATTTGAGCATAAGCTGTAGCTCACGAAAGCTTATGCTCAAATAAATTTGTTAGTCTCTAAGGTGCCACAAGTACTCCTTTTCTTTTTGTGGATACAGACTAACACAGCTGCTACTCTGAAACCTGTCACCCAACACCCATTTGTCCATCGTTATTGTCCTCCAATTGTGGGAAAATCATGCTAGGCATCCACCAAAGCACATCTGGGAGTCAAGTGGAGATGACACCAGAAATGGTTTGAAGCTCTCGAGCATCCCATCAAAAGTATCTTTTGGTTGGAGGGTGAGGTTGTGTAGCTGCAGTAGAGCTGGATGGGGCATTGTATCTGAACTTTTGTACCTGCTTCCTTTTGCAAGGTGGCTTGTAAGAGCATTGGTGGTAGAAGGGCAGATGTAAAGGCCTCGGCTTGTAAGACTTTTTATGGTACTTCTTCTTTGGGGCTGTCATATATATGCCCATGAAGGGGAGGTTTACCCTGGAGTCCTTTAACAAATGTAAAGACTCATATGTCTTCTGGAGGAAAAGACCAATTTAATCAAAGGGCAAGTCCTGTATGGTATTCTGTACCTCTCTGGGGAGCCCCGAAAGATGTAGCCGAGATTCTCCGTGTATCGCCACAGCTGTCGCCATTGATCTTGAAGCAGTATCAGATCAAACGGAGCAGAGACAGGGGGCCATCCAGGAGTTAGTTGTGGATTCTTAATCTGGACCACTTGGCTCCAGCACAAATTAGAGTTGCAAGGAACAGCTCTAACTTAAGGCCCTCAATGTCTTCACATCAGTGGAGGACAGAAGGTAGTTCCCTCCCTCCCACTTGCTCACTCCCTCTCTTTAGCCTGAGGGTGAGATAGGGCTGGTGTGGGAGGTGGCTACGGCAGTAGAGAGATCCCCTAAACACAGAGAATTCTCAGTTGTCCATCTCCAGCCACTTGCCCATAGAGTCAAATTTGGAAAGGGCAAATTAATTTTCTGCAGACACAGTTTTCACCTGCAAAAATTGATCCTGGTTTGTTTTTTGGTTTTTTTTTTTTTTGCACTTGTGATTGCAACAAAACTCTCAACAACTGGAGGGCTAAGTACATGATGTGTGCCCACAAAAATGGAGGATATAACAGGCCTCTTCAAAAATGTGGCATACACTGTAGTCCATAAAATGTAGTCCATCAAATGTTTAATAATCCAGGTTCTTGGGATATCAGTAGAGAATCCTTAATTTTAACTAGCCAGAGGTTGCCATTATTGAGCCTCAGAAGTCAATGAAAATAGCCTTTTCTGAAGCAGTACAAAAACTATCCTACAGGTTGTTTGACTATGAACTATGTAAGTTCATAAGAAAATGTGCAGGTTTTAAATGATTAGCATACAATACATAACATGCTTTCAATTTTTAGGGCTGGCTATCAGTAACAACCACCAGTAGAAGATTCAGTTCATTCATGGTATGAAACGGAGATGTTTAAATGAAACCCATCTGGCCTATTTAAATTTTCCCTCCACCCCCGAACTTGATTATGAAAAAAATAGAAAATACTCTCTTGCAGCTATCGACTTTAATAAGGGTTGTTGAAAACAGGCTATTCATTAAAAGGGTGATGACTTCTTTTCTTTACTTTAACATTTAAAGTGAATTTAGTGCTGACGAAAGGTTCCAGACCAAAACCCAACATTAATTCTCAGAGCAGGAGCTATACAACACAGGTAGTGACAGTACAAGACTTCTGTATTGAAATGAGATGAACCTTAATCCCTTTTCTGGAGGGGACACCTCTCATTCATACCAATTTAATCACTGGTCTCTCTAATGAGACTACCAATAAAGGTACCAATTAATGTCAATTGTGAGGTGGCCACCTGTACTCTTGGAACCAGGCCAAAACAGCCTATATATTTCATAGAGGACATTGAACATAAGGTTACACTACTACTATGGAGCTGGAATCAAACTGGTAACCTAGAGGGGAAACAGCTCTGTCTCTCTATACCAATCTCTATAGCTATCCAGTTCCCTTTAGAGTGATGATTTTGTTTCCTCTACATGCATTACTCTACAGGGGGGGAAAACCCTCTTCACCAGCAGTGGTAAAACCCAAGACTACAATGAGATTATTTTTACTTTAAAAATAAAAAATATATATATTATTTTTAGATTTGTCATTTGCTGTAAATATACTCACATGTGATAGTAATATTCACATAATAAATTGTGAAAACATTTATCATACAACGCTGACCACATACATGCAGTTTGCCCACTAATCCATCTTTTCTAAGTATACTTGTAACATTCCAAACATCTGAGCAGCTTCAAACATCCACAGTTTGAAGTGCAAAGGGGGGAGTGGAGACAAAACATGCTTTGGGATTCTCTGCTCAGTTACACTGGTTTTAAACCATTGCAACTCCATTGACTTCAGTGGAGTTAATCCTGACCTACATTAGAGTAATATGAGAGGAGAGTCGGTTTGAAATTTCTGCACTAATACAAAGTTGGGAATCTCCCCACAACACCTCCACTATTGAAGGATATAAGATGCGTACTTTTGCCCCACTAAACTGCAGGATATCAGACCTTAAATAACATCAACATGTATAGAAAATCTACCCTAGTCATTTTTAGTGATTTCTTAAATGCATCTGTCACAGTTCAGGGTAACTGCACCTGTATTATCCCTCCCTCATCCACCAATGGCACCCACTCTGGTCTCCTAGCTCCTCACCCACCACCTCTCTTGGGTGGAGACCCACATCTCTCCCTCCTGACCAAGAAATCTTCCAGGCTACTCAGTTCCCTAGACACACAATGATATTCCCAGAAAGCCAGACTGCCTAAAAGGTGAGCATCTGCACTTTGCTTTCTCTCCAGGCTATGAACAGCGTAATTTCTAGCAGTTACAAGTTACTACACTACTCTTTCTAAGCAAGCACAAAAGCTTACCAGAGGTTACTCTGACTCCAGCCTCGGGCTCTGGTAGGTGTCAGTCTTTTCAACCCTTCCACGAGGCTTACTCCCCTATTCCTTTGGACGGAAGTTCCCATCCATTTGACAGATCAGAAAGAAGGCCCTGACTCAGTTTAAACTCAGGATATTTATCCAGTAGTCCTTTCTTTCTATGTTGACCTCTGGAGAATTCAGTTTGAACTAGTATATGCAAGCCTCCGTTGCAAGGGACATCTCTCTGGGGGGTTGCAACCTGGCTGATTTCCCTTAATTACCACCTACTAGCTTTAATTCCTGGAGGAGCTGTGATAATAAGGTCTCCCAAGAATATGCAGGAAATTGCCATATCTGTCACAGCATGAATAATCATTTCCTCTCCCTGCAAAACACATGCATTTGGACTCATAGTTCTTAGGAAGCCTGTGTGTGGAAGGATATGAAAGAGAGTACTAATAAATACTAAAACTCTTTCAAACATTCTTAAAATAGTTTTTTTGCAAAATAAGTGTCAAACAGAATACATGTGTGTTGTGGTATAAAGGTTTTATAGGTATTACTTTGGGATGTCCTGCATAATTTATTAATTGCTTTGCCAATTGCAAGAATTATCAAAAAGAAAAGGAGTACTAGTGGCACCTTAGAGACTAACCAATTTATCTGAGCATAAGCTTTCGTGAGCTACAGCTCACTTCATCGGATCGTCATCCCAAACCCATGCCAATCAAATCTTGGTACCACAACACACCATTATGTATTCTCTACGTGTATCATAATATCACAGGTTTATTACCAAGCCTTAAGTTCCCTATATGATCATTCTAAAAATTTCCCTGTAGCAAAAAGTAAAAATAAATTTATATAGGGATGATAGACTTTTGAAGAATAAAAATTATGTCAAATAATCCCAAGAAATACATTAATCTTACTAAAAGTTTATTTTTATATAAACAAACATGAAAATAATACTATATATCAAAATATAGAAGTAGAGACATTGCAGTTAAATAATATGAAAGTACAAGATGTGTTCCTTTTACCCTATTGTCACATTCAGAGCTTAAAACAATCTTTAAATATTAGGGATTAGGATGAGACCTTCGACAGATTTTCCCACATCTGTTTATTATGGGGTTTCTTGTGCCTTCCTCTGAAGAATCAGGTGCTGGCCATTCTCAGAGAAAGGATACTAGACTAAATGAACAGTGGGTCTGATCCAGGGTGAGAATTTGTATGTTCCTAACACTTTAAAGTCCCTCCCCTCCCCTATATAGACCACTCATACACTATTCATTAATATTAATAATTCTTTCTGTCAATTAACACTCAAAATAAGAGTCCAAAACATAAATTCTCACTTCAACTGATAGCAAACATTCTGAATGTTAAATGGACATACCTGGTACACATGCATTATTGTATCTGCTTCTGCCACTTTTGAAAAAGCCCCCTTCCATGTTTTGACATCAGTGCAACACATGAACACAGTACTCTCCTCCTTCCAAGTTCTGAGTCCATATGTTTCAGTGGATACACAGAGTTGGGTGGGCAGGAGTCCCACATGTATTGGTTATCTGGTTATTCAGTAGCATGACTGCTAGTGACACTAGCTCTTTAAAGGCTCCACATCATTATGATCTGAGAGCTGGCAGAAGCAGCTGTACCATTTATGCAACTGCTCCAATGCCATTATAACATTCTCCCACCAGAACGTAGCTCTGCTGCCTGAAAGTTTCTAGAAGGCCTGTTGGAAGCTTCGTATGGAGTAAAAAATTAGCAATGTAGAGTGGTTTGAGGCAGAGATCAATGCAGCTGTGCAACACAAAGCCACACAGGCACGCTCAGGAAGGATCTTGAAATATCATGAAGAACAGTAACTTCACTGTGGAGTCATGTTACAAACCCAGCATAGTGCACCTGTTCTCACCAGGATCTGAAACACGAGGAGGCTTCCCTCCAATTATGACAGTAGGTAATACTACCACAATACCAACTTTTTGGAGAATGTTTGTGCAAAGAATAAAGTGAGGATGATCCCTTTCAAGTGGATCCCCTTTGGCATATAAAGAAGGATCCATGAACCAAGCTCTCCTAGGTCAGTTCAGAATCATGAGTAATAGCATGAAGGGAATTTGAAATTTTGTGACACAGCTTATGTTGAGGAAAAACAAAGTTTTGCTGGGAAATGGCTTTAGAAACTGATGGGACATGGAGGTTCTGAGAGAGACAGAGTTTGAGTAGTGAATTAGGTCATGGAGAATAGGTGACATGCAAGAGAGTGGAGGGAAAGACTGAAATCCTGGAGTCTGGGGGAAAGGAGCCAAGGGACTGGTGATGGGTGGGAAGGGAAAATATACTATGCATGGAAATAACAATCAGAAATGTACACTAAAAACATGCACATCTGCAACAGGGTTATCATCCATTCAAAACACTTTAATAAATGTTTACACTTGCACTTATATTCCTGAATGTACAGCAGCCATTCAAATCTATCCTGTACTATTTGAACAGTATGAATGAATAAAAAAAGCAGCACACATAGCTTTCTTGAGCAGTTCAAGAGCATGGTCATGAGGCTGTACCCATACTACTGCACTTCTTCAGCAAGTTGCAAATATTAATACTCCCTTTGCACAAGTTCTCATAAGAAAACAACTTTTAAGACAAATCTGATTTAAAAACAGACTTCAGCCAGTCTGAAAAAATAAACATCTGCATTCATTCACTGCTGCTGTCAAGAAAAATGTAGCTGTAGTAAGTGCTTGGGATTGCCTCTTTCGCAAAGGATTGATCAGCGTGCACAGTAACAAAACCTGTGTTTATTATTATGGCTGATCCCATCAGAGACTTTAGGCCTTTGCTATCTATTGGCCTGCTCCCATTCACTTTACTGGTGCAAGATCAGGATCAGGGTCTCATTGTGCCAGATGCCATACAAAGACATTTGTGTCACAGTGCTTACCTCAAAGAGTTTACAAACTAAATTGAGACAAGACGCAACAAGTGAGTGTGACAAGCAAAAGGAGGGAAAAGGAAAGGGCAAGGAGTGACAAACATAACAAAAATAAGATGAAGCAATTACATAGGTTAACCATTGCACAGCCTGAAGTTTTCTGAAGGCTCCAAGTGGTGAGTACAGATGTTTCCTTACTTAAAATGACAAGAGAAGTTCTTGTGTACTGTATAAAAAAAAGTGCATAGAAAGATGTCTGGAATGACCCAGCCTTGCAAATAATTTTTTTTATTAATTTAGTCCCAAATGTAAGCCTTGTATCTGAACTGCACACTTCATACTGATAAAATACTACCTCCATGAATGGAAATGGAATACTAACAATCTGAGGTTGCTGAAGCAGTAGATAGGGGGGAAAATGGAACTGCAATAAATAACATGCTGTGTAAATCTATGGCGTATGAATAATAAGCAATAATAATAGAATATGAAAAGGTGCTGTGAGTGCCTCAAAAACTATAAAATTTGAATTACATCATTATAAAATATTACATTACAGTGCAACTTAATATTTCTAAACGAAATGGAAGGCGTTACAAATACACAAAGATACAAGTACTTTGTCAAATATAATGAAGGTAAGAAATGTTTACTAATGGCAAAATTTTAAAAAACTGATGCACATGGCAAAACTCCTAAGGTGAAATCACCCCACACCCTGCTTTGCAGGAGGCCAGCACAAAACCTATTCAGTACTTAAGGCACACTCAAGCCTTTAAAGTAGGTCTCAAATGGGACACTTAAGTGGTGTATAGATGTTATTCTGTTTTTGTGCACAAGGGTGCATTTGCTGCCTCATGTAGGGCTCCCTCAAAGTAGGGCTTACTAACTGTTCTTTTTGCTGGTCCTCCACAACGGGTGAATTTCATCTTCAGTGGGCACACACAAGTTGTATATTTGCACAAGCATTTTCCACATACATGCAACTTTGACGTAACTTCATTAGAACCAGGATTTTGCCCCTTTCATTTAACTTGCGCAATTTGTGCAATTCATGCACATTCACTTTTGCGTGCTAAGTTTTTAAAATTTGGACCTATATTTTCTAAAATTATCAAGGAATTAATTGAAATCCATATGCCTTCTATTCCATAACTGTCAATTCCTAGGACTTTATAAAGGGTCTATTAAAACTGTCAAAAATTTCAAGGCTTAATTCTGACAACTGACAAACAATGGGATAAATTCAGCCCTAGTATAAGCTGATGCAAATCCATTTAAGTCAATGGAGTTGCACTTGATTAAACTAAGGCTGAATTTGGCCCAGGATCTAGACACTGGAGATCTCTCAATCTGATTTCATAAGGGAAAGGGGCTGAGATTACTTGTAGGCTGACCAGACAGCAAGTGTGAAAAATTGGGATGGGGGTGGGGGGTAATAGGAGCCTATATAAGAAAAAGCCCCAAATATCAGGACTGTCCCAATAAAATCGGGACATCTGGTCACCCTAATTACATTGCCTGTTTGCCAATGTGTTTTTTTCTTATTATTCAACATATATTAGGTTTTATTCACATATTTCAGTTCAGAACCCAAAGCCAGACAACAAGCCATGGCAAATCAACAGCTTGTGGTTTTAACATCATTTTTCAGTTCTGATCAGAAACAGTCTAGTGAAAGCAAAGAACTAAGGTTCATTTGGCTCTCCCCAGAGCTGAAATCTGATGTGAAGAAAATACATTGCGACCTTCTGAAAAATCAGTGGGGAATTTCTCCAAGTGAAATGGAGCTTTTTTCTAACATAGCACAACCCAATCACAACCTCCCCCAACCATGTCATTTTCACATAATGGTTACATAAACAGCCTGGGTGAAATCCTGGCCCCATTGAAGTCAATGGCAAAACTCCCACTGACCTCAGAAGCGTCAGGATTTCACCCCCTAAATCTGGAACTTTTTGATTTTGCTAATTTCCTAGTCCATTTTTTAAGCATGAGTGTAAATTTTCTTAAAGAATTAGTAAACAAACATGAAAACAGACACCATTCTCTGGTGCACTAAAATTCACTTTATAGAAGGAAATAAAAAATAGAGAAAATTAATAAAATTCTGTTGATACCAGCAGTAAATGGTCCCCTCCAAAATCAATTTAGCTAACATTTTTCAGTGATTCTTTCAGATTGGGTCACAAATTTTTTATTTTTTTAGTATTGGTCTTTTTTTGTGGGAATGGCAGCAAAAGTTGTTCCTATGAGGTATTCATACACTAGGATCTTTAAATGTAGAATGAACTCACAAACTCGTTCTACAATCATTAGTTTTCCTTTCCTGTGTCTCCACACAGTCCAACATCTCCAGGAAAGTACTAGGCCTGGCCATGGATTCGCTACTGCTGTTATAGTGTTGCTGCATGACTAAATATTTCAGGTATGGTCATTATTTGTACAGATTAAATTTCAAATTACCAGCTAAAACAGGGAATAAATTTCTGTATGCTGAGCCTTGAACCTTGTTCTAAAGCAGACTCTGACAGGCAAATTGAACTTGCTTAATCACTACACTATAATATAGTTAATCTTCTAAACAAGCAGTTGAGAATTCTAATATTTTCAAGAGTCTACCAGGTAAAAAAGAAAAAAAAATCATCTGGTAGCAAACAAAGCAAAACACAATAAAGTTCAGCAAAAGGGAAATGGTAATGACTGCAAGAACAGCAGAATCAAATCTTTTACCAAATAAGGCTATGTGCGGTTATGTTTTTTGCAGTCTGTGTAATTCAAAAGAAGCCAACATCATAGGCAAGATCTTCACCATAATGGGTCAGATCCTCTCCTGGCACACCTCCACTGACTTCAACAGAGCTATGCCAATTTTCACAAGCTGAGGATCTGGCCTGTAGAACTTACAACATAAGAAAAAGTAAGCAGTGTTTGAGCAAAACTCCATCTATTTGTTGTGTACACAACTTCAGCCTGTCATAACTTTTTCATTTCCCCAGTACTTTGCCAGACAAGGTTCTTTGAGTACTTTACAAGATTTGCATATGCTTCTAAATATCCACTGTATACAATCAATAAAAAGTCTGACCCAATATATTATTAATATTATAAGGAGATTCAAAACGCTCCTACATCATTATTTCATTAAGAAAGGACAACTACTATGAAATATTGTGCCTGAACTAAATAATTACTTCAGAAACAGCCTACTCATTGATTAGAACATTTAAAGGGCCGCCATCAACTTGAAAATCATATTTTTTAAAAAAATTACTGCTCCTTTACTATGTCAGTAATAACTTTAAAATTTTTTAAAAATCTAGCTGAAAGGTGTTTTCAAATGAGATTTGTAATTCTCCAGTTTTACAACTTGATTTCATATGCTAATTCCTATACAGGCAAGGTAAAACTCACCCATAGGCAAAGGATGCACACAAAACCTTTGTACCAGCTAAGTCCCACCTGAAGACCTAAAACAGTGCTTTACTCAAATGTAAGTAGTGCATGGGCCTTGTGTGGGTCCTCTGTCCAGGGGTAAATTTCACAACTTACAAAGTACTGCAGATCACTGTGTAATAATGAGGAAGTTGAAAACACATTAAATAGTGTGTTGCACCTTTGGTATTCTCACTGGACCTTTAGCAGCAAAGTGGCCAAGTGAATAAAAATACAATTATAATAGGTAGAAAACTAAATACTGAGTGTCTGACACAAGCAGCCAGAAAAGTTTTTAAGCCCTTTTCCACTTCTGTCCAAATAGTTCAACAAGCTGTTTGTCTGACTTTATGCTTCCTTCTAATCTGCCTTCCTTAGCACACTGTCCTTTATATGTCATTAGTCTTTTCGCTCCACTTTTATATGAAATATATGCCTGACTGGTTGTGCTATTTATGTATCAGCATTAACCAAACTGTCCTTGAGAAGTTTCCTCAGTTATCATAGCTTTACAGTATCTCTTGAATCCTGTGGGATTCCACAGATAAAATGGAGCAATGAAAGCAAACTTGGGCACTGTATTAAAAAGCAAATGGCAGCAACACAAGGAAAGAAAAAAGGTATGATTTAGCATCCTGTTTCTTAGTAATGAAATCTGGTGTTCATTTTCTTTCTTCTATGCCTACATTACTTTTTAAAAGCAATTTCCTTAAAAACATTTAACTGCAACTCATTGCTATTGGATCTCTTCTCATACAAAGACTACAGTTAAAAATATGTTGGCTTCCTTACAAGTCACATTTGTGTTTTAACTAAGAGTTTTCTACAGTACTTTCCAGAACTGTTTTAATAAAAATTAAAAAAAATAAAAATTAACCTTTCAACTGAAGAGGCAACACAAATTAATGAGCAGTACAAGTCTGAAAAAACATGCCTTTATTTGTGATAAAGTATTAACACCTACCATATATATACTGTATTATATTTTCACAGAATTTAGTAATTATCTAGAAAGCCTATTAAAACAATGATAATTACATAGTAACTCATGTTGCCACTACTATGTTCCATCCTAAGAGCTCATTGATTCAGAATGTAGTGCCCAAGTGTCTTTTCACTGCTCTACAACATGTACTGAATCACAGTGGGTCCAAAATATATAGTCTGGGATAATGCATAGTGCCTGCTTAGGCATTGCAAATGCACCCAGTCACCACAGTATCTAGGGACCATACTGCATGGCTTTACAAATCTGTTTTCTGACATTTAAGCTGTGCAAAATAATTGTATTTTGAGCAAAACTATGTGCGTTATCTTTTCTCAGGGACATGAGGAAGTTGCATATCCGTCATAAAATACAGGATAAACACAAAAGAGAGTAAAATTTGAGCAAAACACTTTGTGTTTCTGCTTGGTTTCTGTCTATAAATCATGGAGGAAGGCTCTGAAATTGTCCAAAAACACACCTAATCTACACAGTAAACATATTACTGTAGGGCTGTCAATGTGATAACATTTTTTAATAATA
The DNA here is from genome assembly GCF_965140295.1 of Lepidochelys olivacea. Lineage (NCBI taxonomy): Eukaryota > Metazoa > Chordata > Testudines > Cheloniidae > Lepidochelys > Lepidochelys olivacea. The sequence goes on along the minus strand of NC_140413.1, from coordinate 148,072,121 downwards.
TAAGCATGTAAATGTGCTACACCATCATTCAGTACTATTCATTATATAAAGCATACAAGTTGTTTCTAAGACATCACTTATTGATAATATAAGTATTTGAGCATTATTGCAGTGGGTATATAAGTATGTACAGATTTTTGTGGTCTGTGCTGATATCTCTGACCCCTATTTGATTTATATGCCTGTGGGACACTGAGGATGAAACTCATTTCTAACCTGTGACATCACAAAACCATATCCACAGAGGATCTCTGGGTGCTCTTAGTAACCTTTCAGTGTAGGGGAGAAGACTGAGGAAACCTTCAGAGGGACCAAGAGAAAAAAGAAGCAGAATGGACTAGCAGCTTCTGATTCCCAGTTCAATGATATCATAGGTGAGAACAGTTCACATGCACCAATAGCTCTAAGGAACAGAGTCTGGCACCCTAATCACTCTCCCTAAGAGCAAAGCATCAGTCCCAGAGAAAGTGAGTGTTAACTTCACAGTCTGAGGAAGCTGCAGGAGGTGTTCTCATAAGTGTTCACTAGACTGCCCTATGCAATACAGGAGAAAGGAAAGAGCCATTAAGGACCTCACCTTTCCCCCAAGGGAGAGCACACTTAAAGAAATCTTCTCCAATCCCCAGATAGGGATAGTATCACTTCCCTACCTCACAGGAATATTGTGAAGAAAAATTTGTAAGGTGCTCAGATACAAAGATGATAACCACGAAAAATCTATAAATAAATAAAAAATACTCATTCAGGGCAGGGATTGAAAGAGGTGCAATATGTGAGGCACAGGGCCACACACTAAATAGTGAAGTTAAACATAAAATACTGAATGGTTGCCTCTTTTACAGAGCTCAATTCAGGCAATGATCCTGTAGAAAAAATTGCATGTGATCATATAATTAAAGGTTGCATCATAAGCACAATGGGGCAGAATTAAGATTGCATAGACTACCTTAATTTTGGCATTTCCTAACTTTTGATGTTTCACTTTACAGAAGTAATGGTCTTTTAATTAAGTTTTTTTAAATGGATTTTCCTAATTGTTTTTAAAAAATGCTATAATGTGCAACTATTTGCTAGATGTAATAGACTGTGTAATGTGTCTAATGAATGAGGCAGGAGCCCTTGCTGTATTCTGTATGCATGCTTCCATACCCACCTACATAGACCATATAATGCAAGCCCCTACATATATGTAAGACTGAAATTCCACTCAATTTTCTTATGCATATATGGGCATAATCCGTGAAATACAGAGAGATAATCTCTTCAGCAGAAATTTCCATTCACATTATTTATTCACACATGCTTCATGCCAATGAAACATTAGCAGTTTATTAGTCCCATTGTGTAATGAAATCCATGTGCAAGGTAATTTTTTTTAAAACCAAATTTCACTCTCATGAAAAGACACATCTACAATCTAGGGACTATCTGCCTTAAAAATATCGGGTTTTCATCATCTCCAGATAAAGTGCTAGAGCTCTTCAGAAAAGGCTGCCATTTTTTTTTAGTTAGCTGAAAAACCATAAAAAGAAAAGGAGTACTTGTGGCACCTTAGAGACTAACCAATTTATTTGAGCACGAGCTTTCGTGAGCTACAGCTCACTAGCTCACGAAAGCTCATGCTCAAATAAATTGGTTAGTCTCTAAGGTGCCACAAGTACTCCTTTTCTTTTTGCGAATACAGACTAACACGGCTGTTACTCTGAAACCTGAAAAACCATGTTTCTCCCAAGCTGTATGTGCTTGAAAACCAGTCACCCATTTCTGGGGAAAAAAACTTTCAGAAAAATTTTGCTCCCTGACTAAGAGCTAGTATACCAAGTTTCATCTGAAAAGATAAAACACTGAGCAAATTTTAGGAAACCAAAAATGACCCATTAGAGTGGAAATGCTTGGGAAACATTATTATAGGTATCACGGTGTGTTCTGCCTAAAATTCTAACTGCAGCAATACAAGTATTTGCAAAGCTAGGATTGAAAATGAATATTAAACTAAAGTTTGTTCATTATGAGCACTAAAGCTCATCCACAGTGTAACAGCACAACTGCTAATTTCAATCTCCAAGCAAACAATTTAAACTTGCACATATACACACACTTTTGCTGCTGTCTCTAAGGCGATGGAAAATTTGGTTTTAAAAAATAGAAAGGTAAAAACATATTTTCTCTCACCTAAACATGCTGTTTTCATAGCTGCACATCTTCAATAGAAAATGATCGCACAAAGCACCTGCATGTATCATTCTGTAACTTTACACTGTCCAGCATTAAGCAATATCAGAACAGGGTCTTTTCAGCCAACAGCACAAATAAAATATACTACATTTAAAAAAAAAAACTAGGAGACTCTGACAAGGCTCAGATAATCACTAGTTTGTATGTTAGGAGAATGTCTTGATCAGGACAGGCCTAATTTAATGTGAGACACCTGCCAATTATCAGAACTGGGACATTTGTACCATACAGATCATCATCAAAACATGTGCTTTAAGCCCTGAATCAGTCAAGAGGTCCCTGAAAATTAGGGACCACTGAAGTAACTGAGTCTACAGATGCACTTGTTCAGCCTTGGTCTTACTCTTAAGAAATATTTTAAATTCACATGCTAATTATATTTGTAACTGGAGAGCCCAAAAATCTTTGCTTAGATCCTAGTCTTCTTAATTTTTATGAAGATAACTATCCTGGGAGCAACTGAGCATGCTTTTGGTTTGTTTCTGACAAACAAACACTGTCTATAACATAAGTGTATGAAGTAGAGAAATCATTATGATGAATACAACTAAATTAATAAATATCTATAAATGCACAATCACTTATTAGTATGCATTTCCAAACATAACGTTCCCCTTCCTTTTCACCGAATATTATAATATACTGCTTTTGCCAAGTACTTTTAAGAAGCTACTGTACATGCTGAATCAAAAAATATCTGGCCTCAGTCCAGGAAGGAAGGTGTGTTACATGTTTTAACAGGTTGATTTCTACTCTCTCTCAAAGTTTTCAAATATTTGTGAAGAAATCAGATTACAGCACAGTTTTACACACAAATAAACTAGGTAAGTGCCCATTCTCAATGTTTTATCCTTTCTATCAAAAATAAATTCAAATAAGGAAATTGCTTAGCTGTGGCAACTGCCAAAAATTAATAAAAACCCATATAAACAGTAAATGTCAATTACAAGTAATTAATTTAGCATTCGTTAGTAAAATCTTTTTTTAAAAAAAGTCTCAGAATATCCACACTTCACAACGACATCGGTGTTGTATTCCTCTTTTTACAAATCTTGTTTTTACAGCAAAAAGAAAATGTATCTTATACTAAGGTGCATATTATACCAAAGTGCATTGTCAAGGAGTGTGCTTAGATTTCAAAAGAGTTTGCATCCACAGCAAGGTAATCTAGTAACAGTCATAGAGTGACTGCTCTGTACTTTGCATCTTCTGCCTGGATGTAAGAGAAGAATTGAATTTTTCCCTCCCTCAGAAACTGAAATATAGTGCACTTTTAAAAGGGCAGCATTGGCTACCATCAATGCTGCCTGACATTTTGTTTATACGAGCAAGAAACTAAAATTGGGTCATTACAAAACCTAAACTTAATTTCCCCAATACTAATTTCTCCCTACTGTTACTCACACCTTCTTGTCAACTGTCTGTAATGGGCCACTCTCTTACCACTTCAAAAGTTATTTCTCCTCTGTTGGTATCCTGCTGTTAATTGACTTATTTCATTAGACTGACCTAACACTTGGTAAAGCAACCCACATCCTTTCATGTATTTATACCTGGTCCTGTATCTTTTACTTCATACATCTGATGAAGTGGGGTCTAGCCCACTAAATCTTATGCCCAAATAAATTTGTTAGTCTCTAAAGTGCCAAAAGGAGTCCTCGTTTTTTTTCCTAAAATTATAATGTGCATATCTATGATTCCTTGAGTGCACATTGGCAAAATAATTGATTAAAAAAAGGTGTGGAGATAAAAATACTATAGTATTTTCATAACAACAAAAAATCCACTCTCAACAGCAGCAAGAAAATGTTTTAGTGAAATAAAGAATTTAAAGTCAATATGCCATCTCTACATATCTAGATTTCTCTTAATTTACGGAAAAATATTTTTGCACAAGAGGTACTACCATCATTATATTATATAGTGCAGTTAAACTATGTAAACCTATTATCCCACAAATTATTCAGGATTTGTTTCACCATAACTTATCAGTTTTAGGTTACAGACGAGTATACTGTAGATACTCATTCAACAAGTATAGAAGTATGAGCATTAGTAGTAATGATTACTTTCAATAGAGAGATTACAGTATGTCAGAATTATTAAATTATATTTCTAAAATTTCAATCTCCTGTTAAGATATTACATACATAATAAATCTGTAAAAGTGGCAAAGAGTCCTGTAGCACCTTATAGACTAACAGATGCATTGGAGCATAAGCTTTCGTGGGTGAATACCCACTTCATCGGATGTATTCACCCACGAAAGCTTATGCACCAATATGTCTGTTAGTCTATAAGGTGCTACAGGACTCTTAGCCGCTTTTATAGATCCAGACTTACACGGCTACCTCTCTGATAATAAATCTGCTTTATTCACAGCACAAAAAAGGCAAGAGTTGTAAGCTGGCAACTCTGTACTGTAATAGGAATGCAGAGTCGGGCAACTCTCAGACAGAGCTTTTCAGGATAGTTTCACTAACTCAAACTAGTTTTCACCTTCATTTACTACAGTTTAAATAAATGGGCGAAACACAAACTTTTGTTTGGTATCTGACAAATCTTTCAGAATGTATTAATCCAAGCTTTGACTTATGGGTTTTTCAGCAAAAGCTATAGTCCAATACATTGTAGTCCTGCAACTGAAACTTTAGATTATAAATGCAGTTATATTCTCTTTAGGACATCTGGGAAATTATCAAGAACATTTCAGAGGGAAACCAAAAACCTTGTCTGACATACAATTGCTTTTACTTAAGCACAGTCTCTCCACACAAAGAGTAACAGATGCACAACTGATACTAATCACTAAAAATCTTCCTTTCTCTGTTAGCCAAGAAACCTAAGGAGAAGTATGGTTTGAGGGTACTTACCTACTCGGAAATTAGTGGCTGTCAGGGTGTCAGCTGCATGGCCATTTTCACTAATGAGGGTGGTGGTATTTCCCTTCTCACAGTTGTTCTGACAATTGCCCTTGGTACAAGTCACTTTACAGATGCTGGGTGTAAAGACCACCTTGATGCGGCCAGTGTGATTTCCCACTGCGAGTGGAGGCAAAGAAAAAAAGAAAAACAAACAGCAGATCACTTTGGTATCCATTGACTTCCTTCAAACGATTAAAAAGAAAAAAGCGACAGGTCTACAGGAGGAGGCAGCCTGCAGTGCTCTCTCTCATCGATCTCCAGTGGTGTCTCTGGAACAGGAGTAGGAAGCTTAGCAAACAGAACTCCGGGATGCACTCCAAAACCACATTTAAAGTCAAGTCACTGGAGTAGGATTAGTAATCACAATGCTGCACTTTATTCACAGTCAGACAAAGAGCAATACCAAGGGCATGACAGCTTAAATAGCCAACTCTGACAAGCAGATGTAATGTAAAGAGGCTGACTGTGCACCTAGGGGTGAATAAACTCTTGTGTCCTCCTGCATACTTTTCCTGTTTCTGCACTTATTAAGTCACTATTTGTAGCTCAACCCCTGGAAATGTTTTAGGCATGCGGCATGTCTGAAAACATCTGTCTCAAATCTCCTGGCACCCCAGCCTGAAGTGATCAAACCCTGTGACGCAGCTGCCTGGACCCTTTTTTTTTTTTCTTCAGTTTCTTGGCACTATTACTCCACCTGGATTTACATATTATAGATTGAGTTTTGCAATCAACTGTTTATACTTAAACAAAGGTGAAGCAGGGGAAAGGCCTAATAAGTATCCATAGTTTAAAGTACTACTTTAGAACTCTTATAAATTATTATAGGAGAAAATCTGCCATTTTCCCCTTTTGTTTGTATGGTTGTTTTTTGTTTTGTTTTTTAAAAGGTAACAAAGATTGACCATATACTAATTTGAGTTTAAACTCCTCAGGCCAAATTCATCCATCATGTAAACCATTTGTCTTAAGTAGGTTTTACATTATGGATCTATTTGGCCGCTCACCTGGATGTTAAAGCCAAAAACTAAAGCTAAAGAAAAAGAAAAAAGCAAAGAAGGGATTCTACTTTGAAACTATTTCCAAATAAAATCTTTTTTGTTGTTTTATTTTTAGTTATTACTATTTTGTCAAGTACCTGTAAATATATTAGGATACATTTGTGAAAATTGTCCATCTCAAATTTTACATTTAAAAAACAATTTTAAGCTCCACAAAATGAGACATAAAGAGAGAGAACATCTCTTTTCTTATACTGCCACAGCAGCAAAAGCAGTCAGATTACCCACAATCTGCCCAATCTACTTTATGAAATACCCTGTAGGTAAATATTTTTTGATAAAACTCAGGAAGATGAAGAAAATCTTCCCACTTCAAAAGAATATAAATTTATATTGTTTCTGGCTCTTTATGAAATAAATAAATTAAAACAATTGTGCCAACTGTCTTGTCTGCAACAAAGGGCATTACTCTAGTTGACCAGCAGCTGCATTACAGATGCTTCCACCTTATCCTAAACAATACTTAAAAAACAAGCATAGGCTAGAAATACATAGAAACAAAGCATTTAGTCAACCGTCTGATTTCATTAATTTTAATTAATTTAAAGGCATTTTAGATTTTTCAGAGCTAAGCCATTGTTTATAACAACTACCGATATACCTTCCCTGACAAACAGAAATTAAATGGCTTGAATTGTGAAGACTTCCAAAAGACAGATTTAAAAGCACCTAAGACAGTTTAACAAGAAATATTAGTGTTTTATATTTTATTTGGAAGATTTCTTTAAAAAAATAAGTTATTTCCCAGGGAAAAAAAAAGACTATTTTATATTTTGAAGTCATTTTTGTAACAGGTTTCCTTTATGAAGTAATCTGAGTAAAAAAACATGCTTAGTTGAATAACAAAGTAGGTCCTGCCTACACTGTAAAAACGACTGCACTGGGAGACTCACATTAGTGTCCCGACTCAGCTAAAACACAATTTGGCTTTGCTAGTGTAGATGAAACTAAATCATGTTCTAATTGTGTTCCAGAATCACTGTACAACACTGCCAAGTCCTGAGCAGTAGCACAATTTGGGAACAGAGTTAAAATACAATTTGATCAACAAAATAATTTTTACTACACAGCTAATAATTTCTGTGAAAATATCTGTGGCAGGAACATGTTGAGTGATTGGTGGGCCTGAGTTTTAGGATTAGACCCAACATTCAGTTAGCTCTCATTTTTACGATTGTAAATTTGCAGTCTTCTACTGCTGTGTGTGTGTGTATGTGTGTGTGTCTCAAAGAGAGGGAGGATTTTGGCAAATAAGTTTAGATGCCTAAATATGAATTTAGGAGTCTAACATTAGACAACCAGGTTTTAAAATGTTGGCCCATGTCTATAAGAGTGAAGAGTCTCCCTAAAATCTTTACAGGTGGCCTTCCAGGTCAGTAAGGTATTCACACAGCCATGCAATCAAAGACATAGAGGATTAAAGGCAGAGGATATAAAGTGACAAATGGTGATTGGAATACTTGTACTATCTTTTTGATAGATCACCAATTCACTTTTTCAGGGCACCCCTGGAACTAACATTCTTCTTTTCCCTGCTTGGCTGGCAAGTACCCTTAGCTTTCACTCCCTCAGCCAGACACATGGATAGGGTGCAAAGAAGGAGAAAGCACCCCTGTAGGGTGCGTGTTGAGCATCTGTCTGCGGAAAAGAGGGGTCCATGGACCACAGGGAGGAAAAAAAAGACAAGAGATACTCCTCCCTTATCTTCCCTTATAATTACGGATCTTACTTTCCCTGCATATCCTCAGGTTCAGATTCAATACTCATGAGCATGATATATATATATCCCTAAATAGAAGGGGAAAAGAAGAGACCACAAACTTTTATTCTGAAAGAAAGCATTGGGCAGAAACTGCCAGGTGAGCTCAGAGTTTTCTGCATCCTCTTCCCTTCTTCTGTGGGTTTTTCACAGGAGGGTATGACTTAATCCTATCTGAGAAACAGTATCCTCCAATGCTTTCTTAGTAGATTTGGCAGAGTTGATGTTAAAAATAACAATTATTTCAGACTTGACAAAGTACAGAACAGCTATGGCCTTGACCCCTTCCTCAAGTTTGCCTAATTGATAGTGTGGGAGGACAATGTAATTTAAGGTCACGTACACACTATATTTCATCTTTACCTAATGAACTTCAGAAGATAATGCCATTGTGCTATTGACAGGAACAAAACTGGAGCTTCTACTTTTTCCAAACAAATTTATGATAGTGTATGGTGGTGACATCAACACCATAGCTTAGCTCATGTTCTTTATTTATAGACAGAAGTATAGTGTAGGCACCTCATGATCCATTTGAAAGAAAGCCATGGAAATGGAAACCCTTGCTGAAGGACTGACTTTCCATTTGATATTCTCATGATAATATAATAGCAAAATGGTGGCAAAATAGGATAAGCAAGTGAGCCTACATGAAGAAGAAAAGAGGCTCCAGGAGCAGATAATAGAGACACGGCATCATTAGCAAAGCTATCGAGAAAATTAATAGTAGAACTAGAGAGGATTTAAAAGTCTTGATTTCCTCAAGCTAGAAGAGGCAGGTGTAAACTAGGTCTTCGGTCAATGTCAGAGCTATAGGGGGATGGGGGGCAATTGCCCCCCCCCAGCAGCCTTTAGGAGTCCTGGTGGTGCCTCTTCAAGGGTATAGTGCACAGAGGCTGCTCTAGGTATAAGCAAGGTAGGCAGTTGCTCGGGTGTGATCTATAGTGGACTAGCCCGTTGCTGCACAGACTCACTGTCCACATACACCCTGACATGCATTAACAGTTCCTTATTGCACTTAGATCTAGTCCTCTCTGAAACAGGTCTAGATCAAAGTGCAACAACAACCTGTTAATGTGTGTCACATGTGCAGAGGCCTCAGCACAGATCATGCAGCTGAAGGGCTTGGGGGTGGGGGCAGCGTGGGGGAGCCCACAGCCTTGTGCAGCCCTCTGGGGCACCTCCCTGCATTAGTCCTCCTACCCCCCTCTGTGCCCCTGTCTTACCCCCATCCCACCTGTCCCCCTGGGGTCCTGCCCTCTATTTTTCCCCATGCCCGAATGGCCTCACAATAACCCCACCCCATTTGTGTCCCATAGCATCCTGAACCTCACCCCATTGCTCCTCTGTGCCCTGGTCTCCCCCGGTCCCTTGCCCCCATCCATACCCAATGTCTGGAAGCCAGTCCCCCTGGTATTATCACTCCATTGTTCCACCCATATATTGCATGCTGCCCCTTCCCCTCCCTCATATTGGGCCCCCACCCCCAGCCTGGTGCAGCTCCCCCTGCACCTTAGGGTTTCCTTCAGATTGACATCCATAGGAGTTTGCTTGGGATGGTTGGGCCAGTGGCCAATTAGGGGTGGGGCAGATGTAGCCCCATGCCATGAGTCCCAGCATACAGTGCTCTCAAGGCTAGACTGCTGGCACTTGTTGAAGAGATCAACTTCTAGTAACCGGGTGTCAAGCTCTATGTAGATTTGCACTCCCCTTGTATCCTTAGATAGGCAGCCATAACTGTGAGGCACGCGGTCAATACTCTGGGAGCTGCGGAGAGGCCAAAGGAAAGCACCCTGTATTGATAATGCAACTTTCCCACAAGCAACGTAAGGTATTTCCTGAGGGTCCGGTTGAACAGCTGTATGGAAATAGACATCCTGTAAGCTGAAAGCCAAAAGCCAGTCCTGAGGATCTAGGGTAGGAACTAAGGAAACTAGGGTTACCAACCTCTATTCTTCACTGGGATTAGGAAACAAAGTGAATAAATCTCTCTGCCCTAGAATTCTACAGGCTCTCCTTCCATTGCTATAGAAAAGTTTATTTCGTTTAACAGTATCTCATGAGTAGGGGGGAGGGATAGCTCAGTGGTTTGAGCATTGGCCTGCTAAACCCAGGGTTGTGAGTTCAATCCTTGAGGAGGCCATTAGGGATTGGGCCAAAAATTGGGGATTGGTCCTGCTTTGAGCAGGGGGTTGGACTAGAGGTCCCTTCCAACCCTGGTATTCTATGATTCCCTGGAGTGGGGGACAGCAGTGAGGATCCCTCCAGAGCAGCCTGTGCATGGAGAAGCACGCTGCTATATTTGCCACCCTGAAAGGAGAACTTACCTGGGGGGAGGTGGTGTCAGGAGGCCACAAAGGGTCACTCCTGTCTGCATGGGGTATCCCCTTTGAAATGTGGGTACACTTGTAAAGGATTCCCAAACACTTTTTTACCAGATTGGGGGAGGAGTCATAATACACAGGCATGGCAGCATGGGTGAAATTAGCAAGCTAAAAGGTATACTTGAAGGTGGCACCACCACTGAACCATTGCCGTACCCCCCACCCAATCCTCACCCCCTGGTTGCAAAACTTGGCTCCACCACTGTCTTTAGTGCATCAGCTGAGGGATAGATTCACCTTGAGGGAACTCAGCTAACATTACTACCACTTCCTTCGATATTTCTGGTATACAGAGCTAGTTTCAGTTATTTCTGCGTGTCCACAAGACCACTGCCTACAGAGACTGCTGGAGGCATGTGCTAAACAGTGCTAAATGGGTATTGTTTGTTAAGTTATCTTGGGCCAAATTCCCAATGGAGTTGCAAAGGTGCAACTGAGAACTAAGTTTAGTCTCAAACTGGTATCACATATTCATGCATTCGTAACTTTGTCTTTCTTCTCCTTTGTAAGGTGCTGAAACAGAGTGGTGATGAGCATGACAGATGTTTAATATAGATTAATTGTTTAGTGGAGAACTAAAAAGTGTACTCAGTGCTGTACCATAAACAACAATAAAGACAGTCTCTACCCTGAAGACCTGACAATCTAATAGCATCAGAAATGGAGAATAAAAGCCAAGTAAAGATTTTTCCCCTACCCCTCCATTGTGACCAGTGGGGATTTGGTCTGTTATATTTTAGTAGGAAGAATGAATGTACTGAAGAGTGAGGCAGTTGGCAGGGTCTAGGACCACATGGTCCTGACAGCTGTTTTGGCCATACCTGGCACAGGGTTATAGAAGGCATAAAAATCCCTCAGGTTAACCTTCTGGGTCACTTTGTCTATAATGCTAATCTGTACAGATCTCTTTCTGGAAGAATTACTATAAAATATTTTTTTTTGCTTTTATGAATATGTGGATTTTTTTTAAAATTTACTTGAATTACACACATCCCTCTGAAGTTTACATGGCTAGCCTCACAGTTACAGCATGCTGCAGGCTTCCTAATCATGATGACATTCCATAGTTTAAATAGACCTCAGAATATTTGGTGCATGAACCTACTTTAAAGGAAGTCAGTGAGAGGTTTTGCTATTGATGTCAGAGGGAGCAGGAGCAGGCTCTTAAAAACATAAGAATGGCCATACTGGGTCAGACCAAAGGTCCATCTAGCCCAGTATCCTGTCTTCCGCCAGTGGCCAATGTCAGGTGCCACAGAGGGAATGAACAGAACAGGCAATCATCAAGTGATCCATGTGCTGTAGCCCATTCCCAGCTCTTGTTATGAAGAAGACTGTATCATCCCAAATGTGAAGTTGAGTGACAAGTGGGAAGGAGAAAATTATCCAGAAATTTAATAAAAATCACGTACACCTACATATATGTTGAGGGCAGAAAAAGAAAGTCTCCACTCACAACTTTTGTTCCTTGATTACATTATAGTACTAATTTTTGTGTTATTTGGAGGGTACATTTAAATAACCAGTCAATCATTCCGTAGGACAGTAGACATTATGATGGGGATGCGAAAGGCAACTTCAAACAGTCTTAACAAGGAAAATGTCTGTGCAAAAACATAGATAAACTTGAAAGAATTCGGAGACCTCAAAAATGCAGCTCTATCTTTTCTCTCTTCCTCTCTTGTTAAAAGTACTTCCTCTTAAGCTAAAAATTCAATTTTTTTGAACTTTTTAGTTGACCAACTTTTTTTTAATCGCTGACAAAAAAATAACTTAGAAGGAAATGACTTATTTCCTAAAGCTGGTCTCTCCCAGTTATTTTACCACCCCACCTGGTTTAATTATTCCCAGCGGATTTGTTTTTTCAGCCAAAAGGAAAGCTGACATTGTATAAAAATCTACTGTGGAAGTAAAAAGTTTATTTATATTTTTTGTTTAATGACGATCTATTTAACCTTTAACAATATACAGGGAAAGCACCACTGAGTCATGAACAACAAATCATCCTGATCATTAACAAATCAACAATTTTCCCCAGAGATTAGAGCAATGTAAACCATGGCTTTAAAAACTCCCAGAAGATTTTGCCTCGTTCCTCTATCAGTCAGGGTGCGGAAAATCAATGTACATTAGGAGCAAAGGAATTTAGACAAAAAATGTTTCAACTTGATGCCCAATGCATAGCCCAGAGTAAGGGTTCCCTGAATCTACTAATGTGCAGGGTGAGTGTACACTGGGGGGTTCAGGGAACCCTTACTCTTAGCTATGCATTGTCTAGTCCCAAACACTACAAGATTCACCGTATTCTCACAGCTGCGCAGCCTCACTCTGCAGGTCAATGCAGGTGAGGATAGCGCCCCCGCCCCCTTCCTTTTAGTGTGCCAGGCACCTCTGGGGAAATAGGAATGGAGGAGTATCTACACACTTCTGAGAACAAAGACTGAAATTCTGCCTGGCCCTTATGCATTCCAAGCATGGGAAGAAAATCTCCGCCACTCAAACCTTGTCTGTATAAAGACCAGTCATAGCCCTTAGCCTTTGTAATGATAGCCATGAGTGCAGAGCAAAGACTAGAACATTCATGGATTGCAAAAGATTTTCCATAGTTGCACACTAATATTTCTTTAACAGCACTGATTTAGGGCACCTATTTGCAAAGAAGATAAAATGTTTTCCCTCTTTTCAGATAGTCAGTTTGACTGAATTTCCATACCCCACATTCAATTCTAAATTCCATTCAATTCCACTAGCTTAGTAGGAGTATTTCCAGGAAGCTAGGAGGGTGTCAGGAGGAAACTAGGCTTATCACGGAAACTAGACACAGCACCACAGTTTTAGTTCATCCAAGATCTACATGGCCTTATACTAGATTGTATTATATAAAAAGTACCCACTGGCCTACTATATTATCTAAAGTGTGTGTGTACAATGATCACATACACAAAAATATTATGAATAAGAGGGAATAAGGATTTGGGAAGCTATCCCTTAATTAGTTGTGGCCAAACCATTACAATTACATTATTGCCACCAACTACTGGTTGCCTTTTTCCTTCCATTTTTTAAAACTCTGCCCCTCAATTATTTTTGCCACGATTCTATTATCTCACTGTTGCCTTCTTCATTAAGTACTTCATTAAGTGCCAGATCTCTGATATATTTGTTATTATCTAAAGCCCAGTTCGGTCATCCATACTCAAGCTAATGCGACGACTCACAAAGCAAGGTAATAACTTAAAGCAAGGGTGACAGAACTGAGGCCTTAATAGCTTCCTTCTCACAGTGTCATTCTTAATTTCAGTGCTGCCATTATTACCTGTGCTCCTGTATTTCTCCAATATTTGCTCATAGTCACCATTATGACAACTCAGGCTACCTCCACATATAACTCCTGCCACCTCTAGTCACGCCTCCTGTACTCATCTCCATTAACCTCCCCCTTTTTCCTCACTTGCTTCTTCTCTCCACATCTTTACATCTCCCTTCATTATTCTGTTCTCACAAGCTCTACTGCCTTCTTTATTTAAATCTCTCCAGCTCCACATATGATCTCCCCTTTTCACTCTCACAAATTCTCTTCTCAGCTCCACTTCTCCCACGGGCTATGCTGTGGAGCAAGGCTACAAGCAGAGAACAGGCAGGCAGCATGCTAAAGCTGCAGAGGCTCCTGTCGGGGGAGCCCATTCTCTTCTGATCACGCTAATCCAGCTTCCTTCTGACAGTGTGACAGAATGGCTGCTCTGCTCTCTCTATAGTTTGGCCATAGTACTGGGTGCTCTGCCTTTCATTTTTCCCCTCCAGTATGAAGCAGAGCTCTCAGGCTTCTTACTTCTGCCCTTGCTCTTTTCTTTATTTTTATTTATTTATTGGTCTCTCTTTCTTCCTTTGTCTCCCTGTAATACAAAAGAAAGAGAGGGGAGAGAGTAGGAGAGTTAGGGAGGAGGCTCTGTACTCCTGAGGTGGAGAGAAAAAGATCTTTGGAAAGAGGTTCTCTTCAGACCCTCAGAGCTGGGGATTCCCACTGGGTAACACCACAACAATCTGTCCCTCATTCCATGGCCATGGGATGGGAGATGAGAGAGGGGCATACAACAAACAACTTGTGTTGATTACATTAAACAAGCAATCTTACACATGGCAACATGTCTGGCCCATTTATAAAAAAAAGTCTGCACTTCAGTTTTCGTAGTTAATATTGAATTAGGATAAAGTAGAAAGTACACAACATATCTTGGTTAAATAGTTCACTGTAGCAAAAGTGGTTCTGTCCAAGTAATCTTTTTTCATTACCCTAGCCAGGTTCTGAAAAAGTTTCCTCATTCCACAATGTTAAAGGTTTGATCCTGCCCTTCCCTCCTACACAGTGATGAGCATTACACCATATACCATAAAAGTAGCTGCTACACATGCAGGCACAAGTGCTGTAGTGGTTTTTCAAGAAATTCATAACTATATTATACACCTCTGCACCAGAGGTCTTTTGTGGATAAAGCATTCCCTCTCTCTGAGGCAGACACCACCTTTTGGTCTGAGTCAGAGGAGTGCACAATAATTGTAACTGATTTTGTTCATCTGCGTAAGCGTGTAGTATATTAATGATCATGACTGGGTTAGGAAACTGGGGTCTCTGTCAAATGGTTTTTATGAATCACCTCTTCTTCTTCCTTGTATATTTTACTACCATCAAGTCTCTGTGCAACATCCTCAGACAGAGGATTTTGGACTATGGCCATTTTTCCATGTTTAAAACAATGTAAAAATATGCCTAATAGCAGTGTGAGCAATACTGTTATTGTTTCCTGGCAACCAGCTTCAGGGCATTCCAGCAAAAAGCAGTGGCCCAAATAATGAACTGAAGCAATAATGTGGTTTGTGGTGCCTAACAAAATGGTTTCAATTCTGCTTTGTCTTATTTTTTTTTTAAATCAAATTATACCATAACTCCTCAGGTTAATGTTTATAGGGGTCCCAAATCAGTAAATCGACACTTGGGACCAGATTATATTTTCAAAGCTACAGGACAGAAAGCAGCATTATTTATTGGTCATCACAGATGCAGAGTAGCATTGTTGTTTTTACCCAACGTCCCAAATAGGGATTTGCACTGAGGGCTAGAATAAAACACATAAAGATGCAACAAACATCAAGAATGTGTGATCAGTTGTTGAACTCAACTTTCCACACGGACTCACATGTAACAGGATTCAGGTGGTCCAAGGATGGATGAAAGCAGATTATTATGGTCATCATCTTTATGTCTTTGTGTAAGGGCCTGATCCAAAACCCACTGACCTAATAGGAACCTTTCCACTGACTTCAATGGGCTTTGAATTAGGCCCTGATACATTAGATGATTAAACTTCAGAGTGGTGTATAGAGACGCTAATACTCTTAGGATATGACTGAACCTGTACCAACTCCCCCACATCCTTCAGGTTGCACCAGTGCCCATGGTCAGTAGCAGAATAAAGAGCAGTAGCAGAAGTAGAAGAGCAATAGTAAATATGATTTCTGACTTTATTTTCATACATAGCGATACTGTGCATCAATGCAGTGTTGCCATACCCCTAAGCACTGTAGTGTCCATTTCAGAATTCTTCTCTTTGTAATTTTGGGTTTTTTTTAATTCATTTAGAAATCCACAAGAGAAAAGATTTTTTACAGCTATTCCATATTTTACAATCATCATTTAGAAAGGTTTGCGTTCATTTTCAGAGGTCTGAGTGTCTCTTTATATCAATAGATTTCTTCTCGGTAAATTACTTACCTCAATAGTATACTCAATGTAAGGTGTAATGCACTAAATTGTCCACCACTTCCAGGAAGTAAGTGAAATAAAGAGGAACTACATATGAGCTTACAAAGCTCATTAATGTAACATTACATTTACTGAAAGGTAGCAACCGAAAAGTACTAAGAAAGTCAACATACTGTAAACAGTGACATATGTGGATGAGCCATCAAAGCACAGGTGATCAGGGAGATAACTTGTGAATATATTCAGTCCTCTCCATATACTGAATCTCCATTAAAATCATCTCATTTAACACAGAAAAAAAGCCAAGGACTGGTTTATTAGCGTAAAATCCCAAAATAAATAAATATGTCACAGATACTGAAATCTTAGTCTCACTGGGTATAAAGAGCTGCTTCCAGGCCGTTCTCCTGCAGTAATTCTTTGTCATTGACGATACGTCTACACAGGGATAAAGGACGCGCAGCGCAGCCGCGGCTGGCCTTGATCAGCTGGCTTGGGCTGCGGGCCTACGAACTGCTGTGTAGACGTTCAGTCGCCAGTTGCAGCCCGAGCTCTGAGACCCTCCACTCTCACAGGGTCCCAGAGCTTGAGCTCCAGCCCGAGCCCAAACGTCTACACAGCAATTTTTCAGTCCCAGCACCTGAGTCCATGTCAGCTGACCCAGGTCACTGAAGGTTTCATCCCTGTGTACACATAGCCTGTTAGTAACATCACTCAGGCCTGAAAGAGAAAACGAACACTAGAAGATTATTTTCAATTCCTTATGAGCGAAGCCAGATTTCCTAGCTATTTACAAAATTCCTACTAATTCTGGGTATTTAAGACTTCTATAACAATCATCCTGATGTTAAGATCCTTGTATTCTCTTCCCTCTTTCTTTTTTAAAAAACCTGTTGAGATGCGGAGGTAGTAAGGGTTAAGCAACCAGCAGGTTGGGTGACCTGGAGGCAACCCTTAAGGACACAGAAGAATATTGAAATGGTAAACAGTGCCATTCCTTGTAGTTATCAAAGCCACATTAAGTAGACCAGAATCTTTAATATATATACTTGTATTGTTAGAGAATCAAAGGGTAGACGCTAACTGTATTTGCCTACCGTTCATTAATTTCAGCTTCCGTATTTTAAAAGGTTCATAGTTGTTCATCCATTTGGGTGTGTGTATGCAACTTAAAATTAATTTCTATGAAGAGGGAACCCGAGCCTACAATTTGGATCTGCTGTCATTACTGAATTCATGATCATGAGGGGGTTTTTTTTGAACATTCAAATTGGTAAATACTTTTTTTTTTTTTTTGGCAAGTTTTCATTTGCTGACTAAGCCTCAACATTCCCATAAATCTGTGAAAGTAATTTGATAAGGATATTAATGAAATGCTAGCAATTCCAGTACATTAAGAGAAAATCTCAAACTGTGTCTGCAGTGCTTGCATGCTGACCCTGTCCTTATACCCCATTTCTCTTTTTGAGTTATTTCTACCTGCCACATACCCTAAGTTCAGAGAATCTGGTAAATATATTTCCCCATATCACATATTATTATAGATGTTTTTCATTTTTGTTATTAAAGATTTAGTATTGTTATTAAAATAATTATTTGCACTTGTATAGATGCATTCATATAATGCTCCAGGGATTTCAAAGAACTTTACAAACATTACTCTTGTATTGTTGAATACTTCAGTATATTTAAATTAATTTTAATAGTACCTGTTACAAAAGCAACTATTTTTTTAAATAAAAAAGCACATGCTTATTTGCTTAGTTACTGCATCGTCAAACTGATGTTGCCCCAGTCTGACCTAAAATCTTTGAGGAGAGTTTTCTTTAGAAAAGACATTAAGATGTAGCCCTATGCGTCTCTTGGGGGAAATGTCTCACTGGTTAAGCCAAGCAAATGGAAGAATTATTTTGCTATTTATGCAATGTTTTAAAGTGAAACATCAAAAGAGAAGGAAAAAGAGGATATTCAGTGCACTGAGACTTGCTTCTGTTTGAGATTTTCCCCAAAGTCAACACATATTGAATAGCTAAAATAGAATTGCACTATAATGTTTCATCACACAGACATATTTCAGACGCTGAACGTCGTATCTGTGAAAGCCTTTTTTATTATTAGAACACCTCATGTACCCACAACTGTTTTCCCACACTTATTGACAAGGAATGGTGTAATTAGCATGTGTCATGCAATGGAGACCATGATCCAGTTTCACAAAAATAGTGTAAAATGGAATTTCAAAACAGCACCTTCTCCCCACCCCCAGAACAACCTATGAAGTCTTCAGTGAAACAGCATGGGCACATATAGCACAAGGCCTGAGGTTTAAAGAAGAACTTATCCAAATTAAAATTTCATAAGCATTAAATATATTATGGCAAAATTTTAACTAAAAGTCTTCTATACTTAACAGAATTCCAAGTCTTGCTATATGTTTCTCACAATAATAAATAGTCCTTATATTTTAAAAGCCACAGTGCAAACAGGTGCCATAAACACTAAACAATTATGTGCACCAGTAATTAATAAAGAATGACTGTTTTATGATTTTCACATTAATATTCTGATGCATGTGCAACTTCCATACAAAGCTACAGGAGATATCTATGCATATTTGAGGGATGACTATATAATGAAATCAATTTGTGTTTTTCTATTTAATTAATCATATGATTTTAAAGATAATGCAAAAGCCTGTCTAAATTTCAGTTAGATAGTTACATTCTGGCTACTGTTCTAGATTCTGTTGTTTTGCACTATTCATCAAAGGTTTCCAAGTAGTTGCAGAAGTATCCCAGAAGTAGTTGCATTTTAATGATGGATGAAGTAATAGCATGGTGCTTATATAGCACAGTGATTGGCATGAAAATAGATTAGATAAGCAAGATACTGATTCCTGACTACATATAGTTTGCAATTTTAATTAAAGCACAAAAAAGTGACATTAGGAACGATATTCAGAATGTAAAGATAAGTTCTCAAAAATTAGGAAATGCCAAAATAAAGCTTGTCCATGTTCCCTCATACATTGACACAGTCTTTAATTACATGATCCCATACTATTTTTTCCACAGGACCCTTGCCTCAATGAGTTCACAAAATGGACAGGACTTAATTAATCAGGCAGCTGTTCCATATTTATTTTTATCCTCCTCATTCATTGTGTGGCTCCCAAGCCTTGGTTGCTTTACATCCTGAACTAAATAAGGATTTTTTTTTTATTTCTTCATGGGTTTTTCCTATTGAGCTTATCAGCATAGCTCAGTGCCTCAAACAAACAAATTAATTTATCTTCAGAACACCCCTTTTAAATATGGAAGTATTAGTATCCCCATTTTACAGATGAGAAAGTCTGGCACACAAAGATTAAGGCCAAAATCTGCAAAAGTATCCACTAACTTTGGAAGTCACAATGACTGCATGGCATGGCTATTTTGAGAGAAAAGGACTGATATTTTGGAGGTGCTGACCATCCACTACTCCCCTTGATTTCAGCTGGAGAGTTGAATTCTCAACACTTCTGAAAATCTGGCCCGAGCAGTCTCAAATTGGGACCCAGATAATGCATCATACAATTGAAGGCCATTCCTGGAAAGACTGTGTTACATACCTGTAACTGGAGGTTCTTCAAGATGGGTGTTCTACACATGGGTGTACATGGACGCTATGCACCTGCATCCATAAGTATTTCGTAGCAGTGTCCATTGACCCACATGTGTGTTGTGCGTCTCCTTCTGCTCTCAGCTGAGAGTAGAAGAGGTAGTGCGAGTCAACACCTCTCCAGTTTCCCTCTTACCATTACAGAATCCAGTCCAAAGCAGAGGGGATGGCAGGGTAGTGGGGTCCACACAGCTCAAAGAACCTCCAAATACAGGTAAAAAACCTCCCCTTCTTAAAGTGATAGACCCTATTGCCCACATGGATGACTCGTGAGCAGTGATCAGTGCAGACAGTCCATGTGAGGATGCCAATGGAAGTGCGGTCTGCAGTACGGCCTGGTCCATGGCTGATCTATAGCTGCTGCTTGTACGATGGCATAGTATGTTGTGAATCTGTGGACAGATCGCCACACCACTGTTCAACACATGTCCTGCCAGGACACATCAGCCAGTGAGGCTGAGGTGGCAGCCTGCACCCGTATAGAGTGCTTTGTGATTGTCAGGCGGGAGTATGTTGGATCATTTGTAGCATTCACAGATGCACCCCGAGACCCATTTGGAGATTCACTGGGACAAGAGAGCTTTGCCCTTTGACTAATCAGCAATGGTCATAAATAGTTTTGGCGATTTTCAAAATAGTTGAGTCCTGTGGAGGTAGAATGCTAGCGTGCAACCCATGTCGAGGGAGTGCAAGGCCCTGTCAGTGGAGGAGGTGCGTGGCTTGGGGTGGAAAACCAGCTGGTGGATAGAATGATTGAGGTGGAACTCAGACACCACTTTTGGAAGGAATTTAGGGTGCAGCCATAAGGACACCTTGTTCTTGTGGAATATCAAGTGTGTGTGGGGGGTGTCCGCCATCATGGCTGTGAGTTCACTGAGTCGTCTGGACGAAGTAATGGCTCCTAAGAACACCACTTTCACTGTGAGGTGGGAGAGGGAGCATACCACCAGTGGTTCAAAGGGTGGCTTCATGAGGGTGGAGAGAATGAGATTAAGGTCCCAAGGGAGCATAGGCTTCAGCACTGGAAAAGTGTTGAGTAAATTTTTCACCGAAATTATCTTTGTATCTCTCCACTTGTTAAGACTGGTGCATTAGTTACCATGCGTCATATCCTGGCCCCGCTGAAGTCAATGGCAAAATCCCACTGACTTTAGTGCGGCCATAAATCCAACTGGAAAGGACTCAAAAGGAACCTAAAACCTCTAAATATAGCCTAAAAGAGCTTTTCCATCCAAGAAAGTGTCTGACTCTAAAGTATAATATCTTGGTCCATCCAGAGCTAGGAGTGAGTATTATGTGCGGCCCTGTGGAAAGCTGAGGACATCTTTTTCCTTCTGAGTTCTACTCAGCGCAGCACAGGAAGGACAATCAGGCAATTGATTATGCTCCCTGATTCTGCGTTGGGCCAGTCCCAACAAAAGATTTTGCAACTTTGTCGAAAGCACCATTTAAAAAAATACCTGTGGAAATCTGCCTTGATTATCCCTTTTTTTGTATCTTCTAATTTGCAAATAGCATGAATCTGAAGACTCCCTATTACTGGCAAATGGTATGTCAAGTAAGTAATTTTCACAATAATTTTGCTGACAGTAATGCCAGGAGCAGAGTACATTTTGTTCAGGAGTTACTTCATCATCATTTATACATTCATGGATTTAAAAGATAGCACAGAGTCCCTCTAGTCTATACTTCTTTGTAGCATTTAATTTATAGAACCCATCATCCCAGCACTAATATTTACAGAATTCAAGTTCAACTCATGCTGGCTAGTGTATATTTATTTAATAGCTGTTTTAAAAGAGTAAAGTTCAATGCAATTTTTTTTTGCAATAAGTCCTATCTGAATTTCTAAAAGTTTTATTTGTTTGCTGGTTTATAAATGGGGCTAAATGGGGAATTTCACAGGTGAGTTTTCTAAGTTGGTGCTAATGTTACCACTGGAATCTCTGATCATTTTTTATCCCTGGGGATTTCAACGTTCAGGCAAATGACAGTTCATCTGTGAGGATATGTACTTTCCTGGAACCAATGTGCTCTCTTGGTATTACCTATTGGCTTGTGGAGAGCTCCCATAAAGCAGGCCACATGCATGGCCTCACCTGTGGGTCTGATCTAAACATTTTTGGTGTATAGTTCACCCATGCTGGGTGGGCTATGTAACTATCCATTTCAGCTTGGAAGCTATTTCCCCCTCAATAGCTATATCCAAAGACTGTAGAAATCCACTGGATTTTATCAGTTTCCCTATTGGTGCTGAATCATATTTGTATCCCCTTTCCAGGTAGGGTGTCAATCAGCTCACCATCAGCTATATCCATTTGTTTGAGGAGGCTCTGAACTCCCTGATTCTCACTGTGCCCTATTTGCCTCTTGTGCTTGGAGACACCCATGGTTCAATTTGCAATAATTTAAGTATCTAACTTATTAGAGAGAAGAGAGCAAGGGAGCTGGCTTACAGTATGATCATTTCAAACTACAATATTCTAATTATATATACTTAAATGAAAAAGACCTAATTACTTAAAAAATATGTTAAAAAGCATTATTTAGCTTGTAAAGTCAAGCTTTTGAAAGTTAGGAAATGCCATATTTATAGTTGCTTGAGAAACTTTAATTCTGCCCCCTTATTTACCATCCTTTGCACTGAATAAGGACAATGTCCTTGCAGCAGATCGCACACTCACCGCCATGGTACCTCCTGCTGGTCAGTCGGGGAATTTGCTCTTTTCCAGCCCTCGAACTGCCCCCTGCTGGCCGGTGTCTCTCCTGCCTCAGGTCCCATGTCCCTCCCGGACCCTGGTGCCCCTTTCCCTGGGGTTCTGCCCACAGCAGTACCCCCACACTCTGCGTCTCCCCTCTTAGGGGAAGTCCCAACCCCTTAAGTCCACCTTGCCTCAGTGGCTACTGTCAGACTAGCCCCCTTTCACTGAGGAAAACTGCAGTCTGTAATGTCCACACATCATTGGCAAGGGGGTTGGACCAGCTGCCTCTGCCTATCTCCAGGCTGCACCTCTGCGGCTCCGGTACCTGCTTAGGCCTTAAACAAGTCCTCAGCTTGGGGAGTTGCCGGGCTGGAACTTCCCAGCTTCTCTTGCCCTTCCCCAGCCCTGCTTCAGGTACCCTTTGCTCCCAGGCAGCTAGGCCCTTCTTACTCCAGGGCTGGAGTGAGACTGACAGCCTTCTGGCCCAGCAGCTCTTTTATAGGGCCCAGCCTGGCTCTGATTGGCTGCCCCCCAGCCTTTTCTTATTGGCTCTTGGCCCCAGCCCTCTCCCAGGGCTGGCGTGGGATGACCACCCCACTACAGTCCTGTAGAAAAAATCGTATGTGATCATGTAATTAAAGACTGAACTATAATGCATACACATGAGGGGGGCAAATTAAGATTATGCAGGCAACCCCAAATCTGTCATTTCCTACTTTTGTGTACTTGATTTCACAACATAAATAATGTTGTTTTAACATAGGGTTTTTAAATGTAATTTTCTAGATTTCTTTAAAGGGGAAAGACTAAAAACAAATTCTGCTAAGTGCAACTGTAATAACCATTCCATCACATATCATCAATAGGGTTTGAACCAGGAACTTTCAGCATCCAGTGCCACCATTTGAGCTACAGGACTAAGTGCATTGGTTAGCAGCAGCAGAAGGGTTTTATCTCAGAGGAAGGATGGAGCGCTGCTCACTCCAGATCCTGGATCCTGGAGGGGTCGATAGGGAGACACCCAGCATTAAAGTTTAATATACAAGCAGCATAATCTTGAGAGCTCACTGAGTTTTCAAGCTCCATTGGCATGGCATTCATATAACTCCTCAGCAGAATTTAGAGAATTTTTTAAAAAGTTTTAGCATGCTTCCAAATGCAGCAATAACTACTCAAAAGCCACCTGTTTCATTCTTTGCACTCTTTAGTAAATCTAGAACTCTGAAGGCTCTGAAAGTGAGAAGACAAACCAAACACCTCCATCTCAGAGATATTAAGGGGTAATGTTCCACCAGGAAATGCTCATAAACCTTTGTGAAAAATTATTCAATATGGCTCATTTTACATCTATGTGTATCTGAACTATTTTATTGAAGTTTGTCACACCCAACTGGGCAGATCTGGCCCAAAGGTCAAAATCCAACAACAATGCTCCCTCTACACTCGCTTCTTTAAGGAAGGTGGAGCCCCGAGGCAGCTGCAGGTGCCCTTGTTGGCAAACCTGGGGGAGATGTCACAGGTGCTATACTTACCCCACAACCCATTCTGCCTACTGGCTTCGGAGTATGTCTTTCCCCTATCTATTCCTAATAGTACTGGTCTGACAGAACAGAAATCTCTGTCAATGAATTTCAGGTTTGCCAACAGGGGCTGCTGCCTCAGGAAGAGAGTTGGCAGTTCCACTCCTTAGATACCATCAGGGTCTATATCGACCCCTCTCCTTGCCCTTTCTCAAGCTAACGATGGCCAAACGCAGATCTGTCTTTGAAGGTATGTCTTATACTGTAACTACTTAGGACTTATAAAATATTGTACCAACTGGACCTCAGATGCTAATCATGTTGGAATGGAACTCCCTAAGGAGTTAATAGAAATTATTATAGGAATATGGCATTTTAAAACAAACAAGTCTTTCTTGTATATAAGGATCAGACGGATTTTGCTTACTTTTAATGTAAGAGTCTATGAGCTGGCTATGTGGCAGTTCTTAGGCTTTAACTACTGCAAATTGATGCAATTCTAGCTTCTGAAGATGGAAAGACTAAAATATGCCACAAAAGCAAATAAATATTTAAAATATAATATAAAATACAATCTCAGAAAAGCACTTTTATACCAAACAAATGCAAGTAAAACAACTGTCATTTTCTTTCAATCAGTGATGCAAGGTGTAAAAGGAAAAAATATTTTGAGCCAAAAAATGGGTCTAAAATGGAATCTAAAAAACTACCACATGAAATAAAATGTTTGGCTTCTCTCATTATTCTTTGATTTGACAATTATCAAGATCTTACATGGTTTGGAAACTTCTGCTGCTAATAATATAGAACAATAATATAAGATTTCAGAAACCATCACCTGATATTGCCAATCTGACTGACTATCATATGAGAAAAGGTGAGGGTATAGGGTTTTGTGGGTAGTTTATTTTGTTGCTTTGAATTATTAGCTGGTTATGTTAATTTCAATGTTGTTTATTATGTTGCTGTGTGGTTACTCTTGTGTGGCTTGAGATTTTAATTAATTGTCAGTGCACCCAAAACTGTGGATATGCTTTTTTTTGTTTGCATCTAAATATAAACATCTAAACAAACTAAAATGGATTTATAGAGTAGTGAAATAAACAGATAACTGCATATGGAAGCTGTCAAGGTTCCTCCCCCACTCTGAACTCTAGGGTACAGATGTGGGGACCTGCATGAAAAACCTCCTAAGCTTATCTTTACCAGCTTAGGTCAAAACTTCCCCAAGGTACAAAATATTACACCCATTGTCCTTGGATTGGCCGCTACCACCACCAAACTAATACTGGTTACTGGGGAAGAGCTGTTTGGACGCGTCTTTCCCTCCAAAATACTTCCCAAAACCTTGCACCCCACTTCCTGGACAAGGTTTGGTAAAAAGCCTCACCAATTTGCCTAGGTGACTACAGACCCAGACCCTTGGATCTTAAGAACAATGAACAATCCTCCCAACACTTGCACCCCCCCTTTCCTGGGAAATGTTGGATAAAAAGCCTCACCAATTTGCATAGGTGACCACAGACCCAAACCCTTGGATCTGAGAACAATGAAAAAGAATTCAGTTTTCTTACAAGAAGACTTTTAATAAAAATAGAAGTAAATAGAAATAAAGAAATCCCCCCTGTAAAATCAGGATGGTAGATATCTTACAGGGTAATTAGATTAAAAAACATAGAGAACCCCTCTAGACAAAACCTTAAGTTACAAAAAAGATACACAGACAGAAATAGTTATTCTATTCAGCACAATTCTTTTCTCAGCCATTTAAAGAAATCATAATCTAACACATACCTAGCTAGATTACTTACTAAAAGTTCTAAGACTCCATTCCTGGTCTATCCCCAGCAGAAACCAGCATATAGACAGACACACAGACCCTTTGTTTCTCTCCCTCCTCCCAGCTTTTGAAAGTATCTTGTCTCCTCATTGGTCATTTTGGTCAGGTGCCAGCGAGGTTACCTTTAGCTTCTTAACCCTTTACAGGTGAGAGGAGCTTTCCCCTGGCCAGGAGGGATTTCAAAGGGGTTTACCCTTCCCTTTATATTTATGACAGAAGCTATATTCACAGCTTTTCAGCTACTCTCACTAGTGTGAGGCTACTTCTTTCTAAATTCACAGCAGAAAACTGTTTCTCTCTACCATAATACACAACCATTAACATATACTGAAATCAAGTTTAGGCAGAAAAAGTTTGTTAGGAATAGAAGATAAACACCTTACTTCCTCAAATCGACTGCATGACCTTTTAACGCGCAGAACATTTCTTCAGATCAAGCCAGTAGACACTTTGTAATGCCTAACTCATAATTAATCACATTCTCCACCTTTTAAGACCAAGCTTGTCCTTGAGCTGCCCACATGATGGGACATGAACCAAGGCAACAAGCTGGGCATCTATACAACCATTCTTTACGAAAACTAACTAAAAACTCTTCTTATTGTGCAAAAGTACATAAAATGTAATAAATTAAACATTAAAAAAATGTCACTGATCAGAATGCAATTCTGAGTGCCAGCTTCTCAAGAAGTGTGTTCTGAATAGAAGATTGGAGGAAGGGATCTGTCAGTTTATATTGGCTATACTCTCTGTTATATCTAAATCTAGCAGAGTTCACAGAGCATTTTTTATCTGAAAAGAAGCCATGATGTGGAAATAGCATTACATAATTCTAAATGTGAGTCAGGTTCAATTTTTTTTTTATAAACAGGAAACCATACTAAATATTGACCGTCTTGTTTGTATGAAAAATATCTTGTTTTTTATTATTTTGACTTATCTGTTTTGACATGTAAGATCCATCCAGACATCATACAAAATATTTCCAAAATTTGAAACTATGTTTTCTCTATGCTATCTGTTTACAGTTTTACTCACAATGGAAAGGTGATGCAAGTTGATTCTGGCCCATTCTTAGAGGCAATGAATCCTCAGCGGATTGTTCTCCTGAAATCACTTTCTTTGCTGGATAATATTTGGGTTTGATCACATATTCTTGTGTCTGGCCATGATGAAGATTCATCATCAAAGTCTGAGATGAAAGTGGTATCATTCTGTTTAAGGAAAACAAAAAGGTGAAATTAATAAATTAACCATACAAGCAAACACACACAGAGAGGAAACTATTGATAACGCATCTGTACTCATTTTAAGGTCTTAAAATAAAGTTTGGAAAACTTATTGGATTAAAAAAGTCTTTGGCTTTGAAACATAGCAACTGAGTTTCTATTCATTCTACCTGGTCACGCCTCTAGCAGTCTCCTGGCCTTGTCAGTCTATAGCTCATCCTACAAAGGGGATCTATTAAACTTGTGGAGACTGTCTTATGATATTCCTACTAAGTAGTGACATCATTTAACAGATTACCAAAAAATATATATAGCTGAGGAGGGGATCTCTCCTCAGAACTCCAAGTCAGAACTCAATTTTGTTAGAACGTAGGAATTTCCAGATTGGTTCAGACAAGTAGAAATGCATCTCGGCCATTCTCTTGTTTCCTACAATGAGTGGTACCAAGTACTTCAGCTAAAGATACAAGAAATAATGAAATAACTTGCTCATTAGGGAAGTTTCTTCCTTGGTCAGTTAGTGGTTGGCTTATGAGCTAAAGCATTTAGGTTTACAATCACTTTACACATTTTTAACCTCTTTAATGGACCTCTCTACTTAAACCAAGTCTAAATTTGGCCCAGAATGACTAGTCCACTATCAAAATAAAAGAAAGAAATATATTCAGTGAGCCCTCCTTTTTAATTTGAATTAACAGTGAAAATCTTTACCATTTAAGTGTGTTTTAAAGGAGGTATTTTTGTAATTATTATTATTACCCCTTTTTGACCCAAGCAGCTAGTCAAAGCTCAGGGCCCTAGGGATGTCCCAACTGGGAGCAGAAATTTATGAAGAAGTCCGGTAAATTCTTTGATGCATCTTGTTTATTTGCAAGGAATGTACAAAGACCTGCTTCTCTGAAGGCAGCAGGAACCAAAAAATGGGACAACTTCTTTGCTTATAGCCCCAAGCCACTTTAGCCAGCACCAGAGCCGGAATCTTACTCTCGGCTTCACCAGGGTCACACCATGCTTACAGGCTGCTACTTGGCTTTCTTCCTGCCTCTGATGAAGTGTTTTCACCTTGTATGTCTGTTTTCACTTCATCTGTTTCGCCCAAGTTGTCAGATGGTTACAATCCCTTCAAAAAATTTTGCCTTCATCTATGATCACTGAGTATGAGAGAGGTAAGCTTCTTTGATCACTGTAGAGTTGACTGACCAGTGCCCATCTTTCCAAATTCTCACCAAGTCTTTGTTTTTTAACTGTGCAAGGGATCTTTCTCCCTTGACTGTACTTTCCCACTCATTTCCTCACTATTACTCCTTTCTTTTTGTCCCATATCTGGTACTCAAGTATTTAGACATCTGTTGTAAAGTTTAGCAGATGATTTCCACATTTCAGCAATGTAGCTCTATAACTGAGTGGTACTAAAGATGGATCTTGGTCTTGCATCCAGTGCTTTTTTGAGCAAGTTCTTCACTATACATACTCCACATTCAATGAATCCATTGGCTTGAAGTTATCTGGGACTAGATGTCTTATGATGAATGTTGTACATTTTAGCAAAGTCCAGAAATTCCCGATTTTTGAACTGTGATCTGTTGTCCATTATTATTGTTTTTGGAATTTCATGACATGCAAATACAGATTTAATGTGCCTACAACTGTTGCTGCTGTGGTGTCGTCAAGCATGACTATTTCCAGGAAAGCGGTCAAGCCGGTCCATTGTAACCAGGTGATTATGTCTTCCAGGTTAAACATGTCAATTCCTACTTTTTCCCATGGAGCTGCAAGATTTTTATGCAATATCACTAGTTCTTTCTGCTAAGATTCTCTGTACTTCTGACATATTCCAACCTGCTCGCCATTTCTTCAGTGTCAATATTTATTTGTGGCCAGAATACAACATCTCTAGCTCTCTTTTTGATTTAGTCATTCCTAGGTCCCCTTCATGTATTTGTTCCAATGTTTTCCTTCACATCACTGTGGGAACCACGATCTAGGTCCCCTTCAAGAGGACTCCTGAGATTGCTGAAAGCTCATTTTTATAGCGGGAACAGGCAGTTGGGAAGTATTAATTTTGTCCCTACCTTTATGTATCACTTGTATCACTGCTTGCAGCGTTTCGTCTTTAGCTGCTTCTGTCTCCAATTCATGCCATATGCCTGGAGATACATGTGAATATGATAAAAGTGTCGTGCTGTATGTTCACTGATTGATCCAGATATCAGATTGTGTATTGTCAGATGGAGCACATGCTCTTGAAGGTGTGTCTACCATTACTAAGTGGCATCCAGGTAGGAACTCCAGGCTGACGACATACTTCTGTATTTATAAAAGTAGTTACTGCATCCTTAGTGCTGCTTCTCCAAGTCCTTTTTTCTGTATTGCAATCAGTGGTTTGTGATCAGTTTCTGCATTGAAGCTACAACCAGAGAGAAAGTTGTGAAATCTTGTACACCCATATCCCAGACCTAGTGTCAATTTTACAATTAGTGTATACATCTTCTCTGTGGCTGTCAAAGCCCACATGCTGACAGCTAATTAGTTCCATGGCACTGTAATAATACTGTTCCCAACGTTCCTTTGAAGGCAGCTGTGGAGAGTTTGAGGTCTTTCAGTGGCTCAAAACTTGCAGCACTAGAGCGAATGACAGAATGTCCTTTAAATTACTGAACTCTTTTTCAAGACCTGGTATCCATGCCCATTCAATGCCCTTATGAAGCAGCTGTCTTAGGTATGAATTTGCTGACACAATTCAACATGCCTACAGCCTCTAACTTCCCTTTTTATCTTCAGGTCTCCATATGTTCAGTTTTGCAAGACTCTTTGATTCATCAGGTAAAAGTCTTTTGGAGGTCATTCTTTATGTCAACTATGTTATTTTGAAACTGACATTTGACCTTTTCATTTTAAGGTTATTACCTCTTGCAATCTCTCTTCAGTCATCCCAGATGTTCAATGTTTGCAGTGTTGTTGTAGCCATGCTGGATCCAGGATATTAGTGAGACAAGGTGGGTGAGGTAATATCTTTTATTGGACCAACTTCTGCTGGTGAAAAAGACAAGCTTTCGAACTAAACAGAGCTTGTAAGAAGTTGGTTCAATAAAAGAAATTACCTCACCCACCTTGTCTCTCCCAAATGCCCAAAGGCTGTATTGCCCCAAATTATGATGTCATCAATGTACACTTTCACACCTGCTAGACTGTCCAGCATCCAGATCATTGTACAGTGAAATACTCCTGGAGTCTTATAAGTTATTGGGAGGCAAACATTTCCTGTGATTACATCTTCACATGATGCCATTAATACTTTCATATCTAGTTCTTTGTCGTTTTTCTGACTCTCTCTTGTATACATCCTCTTAACAAGACTAAGCACCTCAAGCATGTGTAAACCCAAGACTGGTTGCTTGCCTCTGTGTACCACCACAAACTCTTGTTTTATCAATTTCCGTTTATCTTTAACAGTCGATGTGCACTCTCCCAATACTAGAATTGTTGCTCCATTATAGTCTTTCACAGACACTTTTGCCTCTTCTGCTTTTTTATGCTCCTTACATCTGTCAGTTTCTGTTATGTTTACTTGTGCCTCAGTGTCTATCTTGTATGTCATACATGTGCCATTTGTTCACATTTTAATTAGTCGATCTTTTGCATTTTCAGACTCCTCTGTTATTGTGCTTAAAAATAGCTCTTGCTCTTCACTTGAGGAAACCTTTCTGCAATTAATACGTGCACTTTTTTGCCTTCTCTGCACCTTTTAGCATAATGGTTGGGTTTATAACTATTTCTACATATTTGCCAGAATGCAGGGCATTTCCTATACTCAGAATGGTTGCCACATTCCTGGAATTGTTTCCTGCTTTCCAGGTTTTGGTCTTTGGCCAATTTAATTTCTGTTAACTTTTCCCTTCCTGGTTTAGCTATCGTACTCACAGTCAAATGCTCTATGCCTTTCTCTAGGCTTTTTATTTGTGCTTTTTGCTGCTTGGAAAATACATATTGCCCTTTCTAGTGTCAAATCCATCTCCCTTAGTAACCATTCACAGACACTTTTATTGTTATACCCCAGGACAATCTGGTCTTTAAATCAGAGAGTTTTAATATTCCATATTCGCACAACTGACTTTTTAGTTTTAAGTCTGTAACAAACTCCTCCGTTGCTTTTCTTTCATTCTGTGTTCTCATCCAGAACAGCGCTCTCTCTCTCAAGTAACATTTTACTAGGAATACAATGATCCTCAAAACATTTTCATTATTTCTGCAAAGCTTTCCTCTCTTTCCCCACTACCTCTGTATGGAATGCATTGTGTACATTTAGGGATTCTGTGCCTCTCACCATTAAGAGAAGAGCAATCTTTTGCTCCTCCTCCAGTTAGTTGCCCCTATGGCCTTCATATACAGCTGAAATCGCTGCATTCAGCATTTCCGCTGATTCTCAGGGCTGGTGGGGCAGTTACATGAAGTTGCACGGGCTCTGTAGCAGCCATTTCAATGTTACCTCCCTCTGGATCTTCCTGCATGCTGTGCCTTCCACTTCTGGTCACACACAGTATCCTAGCCCTGCTCTACACTATGAACTTATGTCAATATAAGTACATTGCTCAGGGGTGTAGAAAATCCAAACCCCAAGCAGTGAAGTTATACTGACCTAATCCCTCAAAGTAAACAGTGCTATGTTGATGGGAGGGCTTCTCCCATCAACATAGCTATCACCTCTCAGGGAGGTGGAGTACCTAATCTGATGGGAGTGGAGGTAGCATCTTCACACGGAGCACTACAGTGCTGTAAATGTAGACATGCCCTTACTGGCAAAGCAGATCACTATCAGGATAAACCTTTTATTGTGAATATAACAGGTAACAACTTTCTACCACTCTGTGTGGCTGAAGCCTGCAACTGCCCTTTCCTTGGCTTGTTTCTGCCCCAGCAGGAAGTGTGTACCAGAAGACCAAAGACTGAATAAACAGTGTACAGGAAGTGTGGCATCTGTACACTTCCTAGAAAGCTTATGTCATATAAGGAACATTCAGAGAGATTTGAAGGGAGACTCCTTGAGCTGCAGGACTATACTGAGGTCCCAGGCAGAAGATGGCTCTCTAACAGGTGGTTAAGCGAGCAATAGCCATTTGAGAAACTTTGATACCATGGAAAGAGAGGAAACCAAGCATGAAAGCTGGATGGCAAAATCAGACTGCTGTGAAGTGAACATCATTGGAGCTGAACAACAGGCTGGCTTGTTTTAAATGTAACTAAAAGTCTTGGATCTTCAGTAGCAAACCCTGGACCTGGTATGTCCCCATATCAAGAACCTCTTCCATTCAGATGAGTATGTCCTTCTGGTAGATGTTTTCCTTCTCTGATTCAGGATTTCCTGGATGTGCTGGGAGCAGTCTCTAGCCATGGTACTTAACCAGCCAACTGTCATACCGTCAGGTGCAGTGACTCTAGGTCTGGATGGAGTATCAGGCTGTGGTACTGTGAGACGGGTCTAGGTAGTCTGGCAGCTGCATAAGAGGCTGATGGGACATCTGCAGCAGCTCTATTGGCCAAAATTGTCTCTGTCAGAGCTATGAGAATGATCATGGCTTTGTCTCTTTTGATCTTGGAAATTATCCTGGGAATTAGGGAAACTGGTAGAAACGCAGAGAGTAGGCCTTTGTTCCAATGCAAAAGGAAAGTATCTGGTAACAGTCCTGTACTCAGGCCTCCTCTGGACCAGTAGCTCTGACACTTGACTTTATCCTCACAAATGATGGAACATCGATTCTGTGATGGATCTGTGCAATAACCATTTGTGATTGGTCATTGACTGCCCACACAGGAAATCCATTAGGCTGCTGCTGACTCACAGGAGATGAAGGATGAACAGGGATCAGCCTCTTCTGATGGCAGAATTTGACAGCATCCAGGCAGAGGGACGAGAAGCAGGCACCTAAGTAGGGACAGATGTGAATTCCCTGCCTTCTCAGGTGGGCTATTACCACTGCTAGGCATTTCAGAAAGACCAACAGTACTGGGGAGAGTTTGGGTGCAAACACCTTGTAGTGGTAATGCTTTGACCACACTGTGAATTCTCAAGTGCTTCCAGTGGGCCAAGTGATTGGTTATGTGGAGGTATGCATCTCACTAGTCAAGAGCCATGAACCAGTCTTGAGCCTGCAGAGGTGAAGTAATGGAGTCTTCTTCTAAAGTGGCATATGTATTTGTCCAGTCTCCTCCGGACTAAGATAGCCCCCCCCCACACACACACACACACCCCTTTCTTCTTTGGGATAAAGAAATATTGGGAATAGAAGCCTCTTCCCCTGTACTCCTGAAGGATCTCTTCTAGATAAGTGCATCCCTTGACTTGCAAGTCCTTGAGGAGAAGGATTTACACACCAAATATTTATCTGGGATGAGACTCTCCCCCAGGCAGAGTAGGTATCAACTATGCTGGTTGCCCAGGGGGGATGAGTCCATTGTAGTTCAGTCACTTTTTGTACCCTAAGAATTTAAAGACTGTCCTGGCAGTAGGAACCAGGCACCTTACCCCACTGAAAGAGGGTTGTTGTGTCTTTTCCTTTAGAATGTCCAAATTAAGAAAAGAAAGAATAAGGAAGGTGAAGATAGGTTTTCTTTACTAAACTAGTTAAAAAGGGATGGGTTTGAGCTCAGTAGCATTAGCAGGTTCAACCCTTGCTGGGTTCAGTCTTGCTGCCAGGCATGGGAAGAGGAAACTGAGGCAGGGTGGCAGCTGCTCCACACTCTATGTGAGCATTAGGTGGTGGAGGGTGCATGCACAGCCCCATTGGACACTGCTATTCAAAAAAAAAATCCAATCTTGTGTGCATGAGGTGCATGTGCACCTAACAGTGGGATCCACACTGACACGTACTCGAAGAACGTATTTTATGACCTTTCTTCTCTCCCCTTCTCCTCATCTCTTTTGACACCCTCTTACTCAGTCTTCCTATTCACAAACTCTTAAGTCTCATTTGTTTACTGCCTCTAAATAAATCCCTCCTCAAAGCTAATGTACTATGACACCTTTAAGAGATCAACCAATTAGAGATAGGCAAGCTGAGTGACCACTAAGGATATCTAGCTCTTCTTTTAATTATTTATAAACAACAGTACAAATGTATATAAAAATTGCATATATCTTACTGTTTCCCACTCTCCCTGCCCCCAACTTTAAAAAGTTGGCTGTCTTCTCTTACTGTAAGTTCCTTGGGACAGGGCCTGTCTATTACTATGAGTCTGGACAGAACATAGCTCAGTGGGGCCTCTGAGCTTTACTGCAATGTAAATGTTAAATAATACTAATGCTACTATAATACATGCTATTTTGCAAGATTAAAATTAAGAATTGTATAAATCAAGTATGATTTTTAAATAAGATTTCATTTCACATAGATTTATATCGCTGCAATATATGTGCAAGCAAGACTGTAAATAAATTGTCAAAATGGATATTCACTTAAATACATTTGACTAATAAGATCTCCTTGGCTAACGTGTACATGAGCCACATGAACAGATGTTTCATTGTGCCACCTCTCCCTTCAATGCATCCATACAATACCCACAAATATTAATGAGGTTTTGAAAGCACATCAAGGGAGGACTA
Organism: Lepidochelys olivacea; assembly: GCF_965140295.1. Taxonomy (NCBI): domain Eukaryota; kingdom Metazoa; phylum Chordata; order Testudines; family Cheloniidae; genus Lepidochelys; species Lepidochelys olivacea. Next base: position 148,037,449 of record NC_140413.1, on the reverse strand, counting down.
AACCTCAATGTCACTAAGTAACCTGCATGCAAAAGAAAGTTTTCTTACTCTGATATATAGCATTCCTGGACTGCCTTTATCAAACAGATCTGGCAGGCAGAAATGAAAGCAGCAACATTTGGCATGAAAAGTCCTGTCTAGACTAAATAAGCCAAGCCTGACTCAGGCTGCCTCCTTCTAAATTCATGTTATTTACTGTGAGTCTGATTCTTCCTTGCTCTGCCCCCACGCCTAGTAATAATTAAGGAAAACTGACTTGCCAGAGCAATCTTTTTATATGGCCCCAAAAGACAATTCATTCCCCTCTCTTACACACTACCCCAAAATAAAATGGAAGCGTCAATAACAGAAGATTATTTGATTTTTCTTAAACTCTTGTGATAATTAAGAAACTAGTCAGGCCTGGATTTCAAAAGCATGAAAATATAACCAATATTTTTCCTTCCATTTAAATAAAAAAAATACAGCCTGGCCTCTGACAGCTGTTTTCTCCTTCAGATAAATTGCTTATGTATATTTAAAAATATTGTGGACAAGGTTTAACTTTCAAACTGATACGTGTGTGGGATTTCTTCATATCTTTGTGCTAATAAAATATGGCCTATTTCACAATGTCTTCAAGAGCAGGGAGCGTTCAAAACTTTCCATTCTTCTGTTCAGTCTCATAAAAATTTCATATTAAACTGAAATGTACAGATGAAATCTTGTCACTGAGATACAGTACAAGCATCACAAGATATATATTGTGTTGTATTTGTGCTAGAATAGCAAAGGTTACGTTAACCTTTTCTAATGAAAATGCTAATATCTCAGCAAAAACACTTTCTTCCAGGGTATACTTCACGAACAAAGTCACAGTGCAGGAGCAATCTTTAAACAATATCTGAAAGTTATCACATTAAAAAAAGGAAGTTTCTAGTTTCAGATTTTTTGAGACTTTTCATTCAAAATTTTGTTTTTAAACTGAGATTTTGCACAAAATGTAAACTAGATTTTATTTGAGACAAAAGAAATTGATAGTATGGATTTTTAATACTTTTTAATCAGATAAGCTGCAGTGGCATGGAACTCTAAAAACACTCCAACAAAAAAAAAATTCATTATTCACCATATCTCAGGTAAAAAGATCTGTAATTGAAAAGCTCTCTAAATAGGAGTCTATAAAATACAAATGTCTACTTTACCCATAACTACCCCCTTTACACTGATTATGTTCAGTTATACAAGTATATATCTTTTGACACCATTTTAACTCCTTCTTAAACATTCTCATGACCTGCCAAAACCAAATAAATTAACTTCAGTTTTCTTCAGCTTTACATTTCAGGACACAAGCACCTTTGCTGGACAAGAAGAGCATCCACAAACACAACTCCATCTCTTCTTTCTCTGCTTAACTCAGATTTCCTGTTTAACTCAACTCTCTGTAATCTTGATATCATGCTTGACCATGAAATCTCTTCCTCTCTCATTTTCAGCATCTGTAAATCTGTCTTATCTCTTCTGCAACACTTTCCATATAAATAACTTTCTCAAGTCCACTTTCTCTGAAACGGTCAACAATATCATAATTTCCTTGAGTACTGTAAATCTTTTCCCTTTGGTCTCCCAAAATCTCAGCCCTGCAGGCTCCAGAATGCTGAATATGCAGAATACTGCTGTCGACCTGTGCACATGTAGAAAGATGAAGAATCATAGCACTCCATCCTCAAGAAGCTACACATAAGACCTGATCTCTCACTACTTTCTTCCCCTTCCTATCTGCTCATCTATCCCACATCTCCTTCCTTGCTAATCTCAACAGTATTTATATGAAAGCCTATTTCTCTGCAACTTCTGACATGTGGAACAGCCCTCTTGTTGCTTTCTGTCTCATGGACAAGGCCCTACGTAGCCTGCAGCAAGGTGACCTTAAGTTTTGTGAGGAGATTCCTAGATTTTGTGGCATTGTGTTGCAACACACTAGAAATTTGGTAACTTTTGTTTAAATGTTTCAAAGTTGAGGATTTTAATTAATTAAATATGAAAATTAGTGACGCAATCAGTATGTAGTCACAGTGTTATTAATTTTATATTAATTATATTATATACAATTTATTTTACACTGTTCCCACACTATCAGTTTTCAATTGAGCCAATATTTTTATGTTAAAAAATAGTAACTCCACCACTTAAGTTGTTTAAGGGAAAACTAAAGCTTTTAGCAACTTGGTGGGGAGCAATTGGGTCTTCTGACAATTGGGGAGGCAAGAGAGGCAGTTAGTGACTGTAGGATAAACAAATTAGTTGGATGTTTCTTGCAAGTGACCAGCAGTGAAACAGTTAACAGTGTTAACATTTAAACTGTCATCTTTAAATTTCAGATTAAACAATTTACTGTGAGGATTGAGGTAATTCAGAGCTCAGAGCTATTGTTTTATACTGTAGATTTAGGCAGAAGACACCGCATCAGCAAAACTCAGGCTATGTCTATACCAGTGGTGGACAACCTGTGGCCCGTCAGGGTAATCCGCTGGCAGGCCGTGAGACAGTTTTACACTGACCGTCCGCAGGCAAAGCCGCCCGCAGCTCCCAATGGCCACAGTTCGCTGTTCCCGGCGAATGAGAGTTGCAGGAAGCTGCGGGGAGCAGGGATGTGCTGGATTACATTGACGCAGACTAGGAACTGTTTAGTTTGTGCCCACCCAGAGGAATTACAGTGCAGCACTTCCAGGCACACTGCTATTTACACTACTGTAGTCTGAACTTCAGGGCAATGCAGACAAGTCTTAAATTCACATTTTCGAAGTTATCTTTGCAACCATAAGGGTAAACAACTTTTTCTTTTAAATTAAATTTCTGATTCTACAGCACAGTTGTGATGCAAGGGGTGAATTCTGCAACCAAGCCGAGCTCATAGACTCTCTGGCTCTTCTCATGGCTCACCTGAAAATATAACTTTTTCCATTCTCTATAATAATTATTTTCTCTCTCTCTGCTTAATATTAATTTTACAACTGTATTATTTATCTCTATATAGCCTTTGGGGATATTGTAGCTATGAAACAGTCTATGCCACTTGGCTATGTATTTAGAGCTTGATAATTTGATGGAAGGAAAATTAATACTGTACAATACTAGAAAGCTACCTTAGAGAAAGCGATTAAACAATCCCCTTTAGGCAAGTTGGTTGTTCTTATGTCAAAAAAGGAAAGTGAAAAGCCTCTACAAACTTTAAGTAAATAAAGCTATAGTACAACAAAAGAAAGGATGAGTAAGGACACTGTAATAGAGAGGGAAAGAGTAGGAAAGTAATATAATACCAGACAAAATAATACCATAAAGGAGCAAGATCCCTTCCACAGTTGAAAAACAAAGACTGGATGAGATTTTGGCAAGATGGGCACTGACCAGTCAAAGCTACAGTGATCAAAGAAGTGTCACCTCGCTCATAGTCAGTGATCACAGATGAAGGCAAAATCTTTTGAAGGAATCATAACCATCTGACAACTTGGCGGGCACAAATGAAGTGAGAGCAGACATACAGGGTGAAAACACTTCACAAACTGACGCTGTTATTAACCATGAGACTAAACAGTCAGTTAAGACAAGGGTTTATAAACTGGAGGGAATGTCCTTACGATACCTTTTAGGAACTTCATGGTAGTGAGGCGTGTAACACCGTGCAGCTCTCCACCACAGGCTAAAAGGCATTATTAATTCCCATGGGGTACATTTGGCAGCTAATAGACAGATTAGATGTCTTCAACAAGAAAAGGTTTTCCAGGATAGGAGGGATTCCCAGTTCCTCAGAAGGTAAGTGGCACTGCTGACTCCACAGGGAGAAACACTTCCACTCGGTGTGATAGCATTTTCTTGTAGAGGGTCTCCTGCTATTGTTAAGGATGGACTGCATATCCTCTTGGCAGGCTCTCTCTACACTCATTGTCCATCATGTCACCAGATGGCGGGAAGCTGGGATAGGGAATTTAGTCCTGCCCTTGTTCAAGACAGTAGATCTGTGAAGGGTTGTAGGTGAATGAATGGGCCAGAGACCAACTGCAGGATAGTGATGAACCAATATTGTCTCAGCCACCAGGGAGCTACCTGGATCACTGCTGCCCTGTCCAGTTTGATTTCCCTGAGGATACCGGGGGGGAGGGGGGGAGGAAGCAATGAACACATCAGTGGGTCCAACTACTGCACCAAGGTGTGTCCTCTGGAGTTGAGGTTCTGGGCAGCTCTTGAGCAATGTGTCAGGCACTTTTTCTTCTTGTGAGTTGCAAAAAGGTCCCAGGATAGGACACCCCATTGATGACAGACATATGGCACTAAGCCTGGGTAGAATTCCCACTTGTGAACCCTATGGAAATGCCTACTGAAGCTGTCCACTAGGGAGTTCATAACTCCTGGCATATGTACTGCTGAGGGGGTAATCTGATGCCAGACACTCCAATTCCAGTACTAGACCAATTCTCTGCAGAGTAGGGTGGACCTCACTCCACTCTGTTTGTTTATGTAACAGATAATGGTCATGATATCTGATCTGACCTACATATGTGTGGACTCAATAAGAGGTAGGAATGTTTTGCATGCATCACATACTGCCTGAAGCCCAAGAAGATTGATTTGCAGCCTGGATTCCTGTGGGGCCCAGGAACCCTAAGCTGTCTGGTGGTCTAATTGTGCTCCCCATCCCAGTAAGGAAGCATTCCTTACTGTGTGTCTTTGTAGATGAAGGTGTGGGAATGAAGGGTCACATCAACACATACTTTGTCCCTGGTCTCCCACCAGGTTAGCAACGTCAGCACATTCCAGGGTAGCAAGACCTTCTTGTCCAAGGAGTCCCTCTTTGGAGCACAGAACGTCCTCAGCCAGACCTGGAGGCACCATAGGTGCAGCCTTGCAAAAGGGGTGACAAAAATGAATGTGTCCATATGGCCTAGCAGGACCAGCAGGACTGGATAATCATCTGAGGACTGAGATGGAGCTGGGCAATAAGGTCCCTCATCACAAGGAACTGGTTTTGAGGGAGTAGGCCCTGGCCATGATTGAGTTCAGGCTTGCCCCAATAAACTCTATAACTTGTGAGATAGGAGGGTGTTAAAGTGGACTCTTCCGAATTTAGCTGAAGTCTCACAGCCTGAAATAATTTGAGCCAGGAGCGGACTGCTGCTTCCACTTCCTGATACAACTATCTAGGTAACTGTCAAATCTCTATCTAAGAAAATATTGGGCTTCCTTGTCTGCAGAGGTATGCAGCCACCACAGAGAGTACGTTTGTAAAACCTTTGGGGCTGTTGAGAGGCTGAAGGGGACATATACTTGTCATTCAGTTGTCTGAGGTCCAAGATGGGTCCCCAGCCCATGTTCTTTTTGGGAGTGAGGAAGCATCTTGAATAAAAGCTTTTCCCTTTTGCGATGTGGGGACATGGGCTCTATTGCCCCCAGCAGGAGTAAGGAGTCGGTCTCTGGTTTCAGAATCTTCTTGTGAGAAGGTTCCCTGAAAAGGGATGGGGAGGGAGGTGAGCAGACAGGAACTCTATTATGTAGCCAGTTGACATGATCTCCGAGATCTATTTGTCCAACATGATAGCCACACTGGGAGAAACAGACCAGGTGGCCCCCAAAGGGAGTGGGGGGTAACAGATAATAAAGACACTGGTTGATGGCTTTTGATCATCCTACCAAAAAGCCTTCTTGGTAGGTATATGGGACTGAAGAGGATAGGGCAGTGGTGCAGTGTGTACGCCAAACTGACCCTAACTCATTTTGTAGGGGGCTCATAGGTCTTTTGGTGGAAAAAAGACTGTGGTAGTGGGAGATATCTAGGAGTAACCAGCCTGGAATGATTCCTATGGGGTTCTGGGTTATATATTCCCAAAAGGCAGATGGTAACAAGAGAGTCCTTGAGGAGTACAGTGACTCATCTTCTTTTCTTTAAAATGGTGGTTACCTCGAAGGGGAGATCATCTGCCGTTACTTGAACCTCCTTGGGGAATCCAGAGGACTGCAACCGTGAACCCATCTCATAACCACAGAGGTGGCTACAGAATGTGATGCCAGTCCACTGCATCCAGAGACACTTAGAGGGATATCTTGCTACCAGTTTTCCCGCATCCAGAATGGCCTGGAATTGGGGCCTACATTCCTGTGGCAAGTTATTAGTGAATTCTGAGAACTTGTTGTAATTCGTGAAGTCATACTTGGACATCCACGCCTGGTCATTTGCTATGGGGAACAGCAGGCTAGCCAATGAAAAATTATTTCTGCCAAAGAAATCAAGTCTGTTTTCCTCTTTGTTTGAAGGGGTGGACCAGGGCTGGTGCAGCCTGCTTTGCTCCACAACTCCCTGTACCACCAAAGAAGCTGGGGTTAGGGTGGGAAAACAAAGACCCTGCTCCTTTGCAGGGAATGAAGTATTTCTTCTCAGCCCTTTTTAGGGTAAGAGCACAAGTGATAGGTGTGTGCCAAACTGCTCATTGGGGTGCAGAAAGCCTTACTGATGGGAAGCACTACCCTAGAGGAAGCTGTAGCCTGGAAAAGGAGTTTGTGATAGGATCCCAAACCATCTCTACTGGGATCTGAAGAGATTCAGCAATCTTACACAGGAGGTCCTGGTACTGTCTATAATTGTTCGTAGTGATGGAGAGGGTAGTGTCCCTGCTTTGTCTGTGGAGGCCAAGAAAACCACCACTGGCAGATCTGGCAGTACTGTCTGTTCCTCCTTGACCAAAGCACTTCTGTGGAGACTGTGGTTCCTCTCTGGAAGATGACCATTGTTGGGAGCAACGTCCAGGGCCCTTGTATCCTGGTGCCCAAAAGTACAGATTCCAGGGGCCTAATAAGGTCAGTGGACAGGATCATAAGGGTATGGAGAGGGCCTTATGACAGTTACCATTGACTCCTTGGCCAACAGTGCAGTTTGTCAGGGAGATCACTATCAGCCCTGATGGGTCTTCTAAAGCCAGCCAGATGGCTTTGCACCCTCACTAACTGGCTAAGAATTGATACTGGGTCATTTTGGTCAGATGAGGAGGAGCTGTCAGGCACTAGTGGAAGAGCTGATGATACTGTGTACCCTGACCAATGGATAGGAGCTAGCGAATAAAACAAGAATGGTGCCGGAGCCTCCACTTCTTGGCTGGAGCTCAGGACTGGCAAATGTCAAGTTGACAGTTACGGGATATCTCTCAGCAGAAATGGGACTGAAAGAATCGGAGATTCTGTGTCTGTGTAAACTGCCAGGTTCTTAAGGAAAGCGTAACATGGTCTCACCAGAGGAGCGCTGGCAGGTGTCTTGGGTTTGAGCAAATCCACCAATTTTGTCTTGGAAATGGTGGACTTCTGCCAGAACAGTGCCACCAATGCAGAGGGAATATGGTCCCTTCTGTCTCTGTGTGATGTCAGGGTTGGTCCCACCTATTCAGTTTATGGTTTCATGAGAGCACTGGTACCTCTCAGTACCATCAATTTCAGTCTCTGCTCCCTGTGAGATCCGGATGCACCCATTCTGGGCACAGAGTCCCAGGCAGTTCTAGAGGAAGGGGAGAGATAGATCTCTTTTTCAAGAGTTTGTGGGGTGATTTAACCCCACCTTCTTCAAGCCCCTGTTTAGTGGGGTCCTTGGGCCTGCTGGAAGATTCTGAGCTGGAGGATGCTGGTGTCAGAGGGGCACTTCTCAGAGGCTCAAATCAGGAAGATGGGGAATGGGAGGCCTCAGAGAGAGTCTCAATGTCTGTGGGGTCTGAATTTCCAAGATTGCCTGGTACTTAGAGGAAAGGAACAGCAGGTGTCATACCTTGAGGGGATGTGTGCTTCCCCAAGGCAGTACAAGTGGCGCTTTTGCAGGTTGCTCACCAGGAAGACCCGGGCTCAGGCCAGGCTGGGTTTTTAAACCTGGAACTTTAAGCAACATAATACAAGCCTGAACAGTGGGGGAACTAAGGAGTGGGAACCCTCCCACCCCCAAACTATTTAACTACTACTGATCTAAATCTAAAATACCTAATAAACTATTTAACAATTTATTTACAGAACTGAAGATCAAGCAGCAATGGTAAAAGGCTTTGAACACAGAAGGGTTCAGTCTCAGACTGAGAGCATCAGAAAAGAACTGGAGAGGCGAGCAACCTGCACCACCCTTTTTGCTCTCAGATGGGAGCACAAGGAGACAAAGGGTGCACGTGCTATTTAAGAATTTCCAATCTTGAGTGTCAAGAACCAAAGCCTGCAATAGCACCAGTCTCCGGGCAACCTAAGAAGCGCATCTGGCTGCAGTAGTAGGTTACCTGATGGCTACACCACATGATTAGTTGGAAGAGTCAGCAGACCGGCTCTTAAACCCAGCAGCAGCAGTAGGCCAGCAGCTGCTCAAAGTATTCACCAAAGGCTGTGATAACTTTTGCACTCCCCTGACCCAGGTCATGCTCTGCCTAGAGGCTATGTCCACTCACCTGAAGCTGGCGGGGGCTCACTCAGCTCCAGCTAGCCATGGAAGGCTCCGGGCTCCTCCTGCCATGGGGCGGGGAGAGGGAGCTTGGGGCTGTTCCAGCTGCAGGGGACTCAGGGCTCTGGTGAGTGGGGTGCCTTGGCAGAAGGGGCAGGGCCAGTGGGCTAGCCTCCCCAAAGTGGGGGTTCACCTGCTGCCCATGCTCCCAGCCTTGCTCCAGCCCTACTCCTGCCTTGGCCCCAGCCTTGCGTCACTGTAAGTATTCCAATTCTGACCCTCAGCTCCGATTCCTGGCCACTGCCTCCTCTTCAAAGCACTAGACCTGACTCCTGCTCTAGTCTCTAGATATAACTCCTGCTTCAGCCACTAGACACGACTGCCCATGTCCTGGTCTCTGACACTGGGCACATAGGGCATACACACTGCACACTGAATACAGACTGGGACCAGCACTCGCAGAACTATAATTACACTGAATGAACTGAGACAATTAGGGTTGCCAATTTTGGTCAGCTGTATTCCTTGTGGTTTCATCACATGACATAATCTTTCATTAAGGATTAATCTTTAATTCCTGGAGACTCCAGGACAATCCTGGAGGGTTGGCAATGCTAAAGACAATGGTGCAGGAAATCAGAAGAAAAAGTCCCCAGTTCAGTCTGATCAAAGGTAATTACATGCACTAAGTATTGTGGCCTTGTGTACACAGAAAAGTTTTCTTTTCACTGTAAGGTGTGAATTTAAACTAGCACAGTTATACCAGTATAAACCCCAGTGTAGATGCTTTTCCCAGTACAAAAGTGGCTTTTTTAGTTTTAGTTTATATCACCTGGAAGGGGTTTAAACTAAATTGAAAAAAGCCACTCAAAGCAAAATAAGAGTGAACAGCTGGGGTGTTATGCCAGTATAACAATAACCAATATAACAATAGGTTTCAGAGTAGCAGCCGTGTTAGTCTGTATTCACAAAAAGAAAAGGAGTACTTGTGTCACCTTAGAGACTAACCAATTTATTTGAGCATAAGCTTTTGTGAGCTACAGCTTCATCCGATGAAGTGAGCTGTAGCTCACGAAAGCTTATGCTCAAATAAATTTGTTAGTCTTTAAGGTGCCACAAGTACTCCTTTTCTTTTTGCAATATAACAATATCTTTCTTGTGGAGAAAAGGGCTGTATATCTGTATAAAATACTGTATCAACACCAAAGAGAATTCAGGCACTTTCAAGTATTGTAAGTGCTATACACGTCAAGTGTTTAAATCCCTATTTGTATACAAGACTATATGTTAAAGTTGAGATCTTGGTAGATTTTGAACATTTTTCAGTGCTTATAAAGAGAAGAGGGGTAACCCAAAAGTCCTCCGAAATCCATGCACAACAGTTTGTTTCCTAGCCCTCAAAAGGGGAAAGGTCTCTTAAGAAACAAGAACAGTATCAGTAAGCTTAATATTCACTACTGTACCAGCATAAAGTATCAAAAACAACAGCAAGCAACTCCACAAAGACACTTTGAAATCCATTACAAACAAATCCAACAGGAGATTATCATTCACATGTAATGCCAATATTCAAAGACCAAATATGCTAAAGAACCACTTTGGAAAGGTATTAAATTATAAAAAGGCATAATTAGAAAACTGTAATAATAAAGGAGGAAGGTTTGTTTACTATGCCTTTTCACCTGGGTGTGCGTATAAATTGGCTTTTTTCAGAATGCTATCAGGTTCCAGAAAGTGTGGGCTTCAACACCTTCTTAGAGCATCAAGTTTTAACAACCCACGATAAACAGCAACAGCCAGTAAAACAGGAAAGAAAGTAGAAGCAATTTTCTAGCTCCAAAGCCTATTTTCATTTCAATCACACTTGAAGGCTAGGAAGTATATGATTTTTGTTTTCTTGCCAACTACGCTGAAGGCTCAAAATTAAACTTTTGTATGCAGATTAATTATATCAAAATAGGAATATCAAACCAGAAAAATAGTACTTGCTATGAAGCATCTGGCTGGACTAGAATGTTTTATTTATACTGGAATGATTTAAAAAATTATAAAGTCATTTGTTCAGAATTTATTAATTCAGTTTATAAATTATTATTCAGAAAATTAAACAGAAAAATTAAGCCATCCTTAAACTTCTGCCTTAGAAATGCATGTTGTTCACAATAACACATTACAGAAACAGCTAAAGTAGATTGAATAGCCATAACGTTTTCAAGAAAAAACTACAACAGTATGGAAAATATTGAAAGGGAAGAGTTAAGGTTTAAAAATTTAACATCTGTATCAAATTCTGTTTAGATTAAGATGGAGCATTGCATATTGGGATCTGTAGTCGCAGTGGGCTGAACCTCCATATTAAAGATGTGAGTAGCTGCAATATGCTTCATTTTATGTAAATTAGGTACAGCTTTCTGGCAAGTTGCCACTACAGCCCTCAGCTGAGCAATGATAAAGCACCCCTAAGTGTGGAACAACTGTGACCAGCCAACAGGCTAGTCAAAGTTAGCGTGCAGGCAGCCTCTGTTTAAATGTATTTGAAAACATCACACAAACACAAATTGAAAACCAGCAACCACTAATAATGATTTGTCACTCCCTGCATATCATCATCAAACCATCTGACAAAGTGATGCTTCAAAATTCCAGACTGAATTAGCTAGGTGTCTAATTTATGTTATACAGCCATTAGCCACATATGCATGTTCAAGAGGCTACGCACCGCTCTACTGGCAAAGCACAAGAAAAAGAAAAATGATTAACTATTCTGTTAACTTGTTCACCTTATAAAAAGTTTTATTTTTTATGGAGGTTACCAAAACCAAACCAAACCCAACTCTCCTCCTCCAGCAACATCACTTTCAAAAAAGGCCTGGTGCCAGTCCTATGAAGATTTGTATTAAGAATGTGACCACAAGGCACCAAGAATAAACCCACCATTTAATGGCTGGGTAGCTTAATTATAAGTGTGTCAAGCCTTTTCCTGCTGGCAGTCCAACATAAAGTCTTTACTGAAACAACATTGATCTCTATTCCATATTTCACATTAAGTTTTCCACATCAAAATTTCATGTACTGCTAACACCATAAAAAAAAAACACAAACACATTATTGTACATTCAACTGCTGTAATATGTGCAATAAAATAAATAGATTTTTAGGAAGAAGCATTTCCTAGGATGATCCTATCACCTACTGACCAGTAAACCTTAATTTGGTACTAGAAAAGTCTGTTGAAAAGAAATTAAAAACAGAAGTACAAAATCCCCCAACGAACATAATATGATAATGATAAGACAGCACAGCTGCCGTAAAGGAAAGCCATGCATCACTATTCCATTGGAATTCTCAGGTATGTTAACAGTCAACAAAGAATCCAGTTGATTGATATAATTTTAGGGCTGTCAAGCAATTAAAAAGTTAATTGTGATTAAATTGTGCAGTTAAACAATAACAGAATACCAGAATACAGAATATTTTGGGATGTTTTCTACATTTTCAAATATACTGATTTTAATTACAATACAGAATACAAAATGTACAGTGCTCACTTTATATTTATTTTTATTACAAATACTTGCACTGTAAAAAAACAAAAGAAATAGTATTTTTCAATTCACCTTATACAAGTACTGTAGTGCAATCTCTATCATGAAAGTTGAAGTTACAAATGTAGAAATGATGTGCAAAAAACCTGCATTCAAAAATAAAACAATGTAAAACTTTAGAGCCTACAAGTCCAATCAGTCCTACTTCTTGTTCAGCCAATCGCTCAGATAAACACGTTTGTTTACATTTGCAGAAGCTAATGCTGCCTGCTTCTTGTTTACAATGTCACCTGAAGTGAGAACAGGCATTTGCATAGCACTGTTGTAGCCAACATTGCAAGATATTTACATGCCAGATGTGCTAAAGATTCATATGTCCCTTGATGCTTCAACCACCATTCCAGAAGACATATGTCTATCCTGAGGACAGGTTCTGCTTGATAACGATCCAAAGCAGTGCAAACCGATGCATGTCCATTTTCATCATCTGAGTCAGATGCCACCAGCAGAAGGCTGATTTTCTTTTTTGGTGGTTTGGGTTCTGAGCCTCAGAGTGTTGCTCTTCTAAGATGTCTGAAAACATGCTTCACACCTCATCCCTCTCAGATTTTGAAAGGCACTTCAGATTCTTAAATCTTGGGTCAAGTGCTGTAGCTATCTTTAGAAATTTCACATTGGTATCTTCTTTGCATTTTGTCAAATTTGCAGTGAACATGTTCTTAAAATGAACCACATGTGCTGAGTCATCATCCAAAACTGCTATAACATGAAATATATGGCAGAATGCAGGTGTCATAAATATAAAGAGAAGGGTAAACACCTTTAAATTCCTCCTGGCCAGAGAAAAAACCCTTTCACCTTTAAAGGGTTAAGAAGCTAAGATAACTTCGCTGGCACCTGACCAAAATGACCAATGACGAGACAAGATACTTTCAAAGCTGGAGGGGGGGAACAAAGGGTTCTCTCTGTCTGTGTGTTGCTTTTGCCGGGACCAGAGCAGGAATGCAGGTCAGAACTCCTGTAAAGAGTTAATAAGCAATCTAGTTAGATATGCGTTAGATTCTGTTTTGTTTAAACGGCTGATAAAATAAGTTGTGCTGAATGGAATGTATATTCCTGTTTTTGTGTCTTTTTGAAACTTAAGGTTTTGCCTAAAGGGATTCTCTATGTTTTGAATCGGATTACCCTATAAGGTATTTACCATCCTGACTTTACAGAGATGATTCTGTTACTTTTTCTTTCATTAAAATTCTTCTTCTAAGTACCTGATTGCTTTTTCATTATTCTTAAGATCCAAGGGTTTCGGTCTGTGTTCACCTATGCAAATTGGTGAGGATTTTTATCAAGCCTTCCCCAGGAAAGGGGGTGTAGGGCTTGGGGGGGATTTGGGAGGGAAAGATGTTTCCAAGTGGGCTCTTTCCCTGTTATTTTTTGTTAGATGCTTGGTGGTGGCAGCAATAAGGTCCAGGGACAAAAGGTAAAATAGTTTGTACCTTGGGGAATTTTTAACCTAAGCTGGTAAAAATAAGCTTACGGGGTTTTACATGCAGGTCCCCACATCTGTACCCTAGAGTTCAGAGTGGGGAAGGAACCTTGACAGCAGGTAAAACAGAGCAGGAGACATACAATTTAACCCCAAGGAGTTCAGTCACAAATTTAATTAACACTTTTTTTTTTTAAACGAGCGTCATCAGCGTGGAAGTATGTCCTCTGGAATGATGGCTGAAGCATAAAGAGGCATATGAATCTTTAGCACATCTGGCACGTAAATATCTTGCGACATCAGCAACAACAGTGCCATGCCAATGCCTGTTCTCACTTTCAGGTGACACTGTAATTAAGAAGTGGGCAGCATTATCTCCCATAAATGTAAACAAACTTGTTTCTCTTAGCGATTGATTGTACAAGAAGTAGGACGGAGTGGATTTGTAGGAACTAAAGTTTTACATTGTTTTGTTTTCGAATGCAGTTACTTAAAAAAAAAATCTACATTTGTAAGTTGCACTTTCATGATAAAGAGATTGCACTACAGTACCTGTATTAGGTGAACTGAAAAATACTATTTTTTTGTTTATCATTTTTACAGTGCAAATATTTGTAATAAAAAATAATATAAAGTGAGCACTGTACTCTGTATTCTGTGTTGTAATTGAAATGGATATATTTGAAAATGTAGAAAAACATGCAAAAATATTTAATGAATTTCAATTGGTATTTATTGTTTAAAAATGTGATTAATAGCAATTAATTTTTTTAGTTAATTGCGTGAGTTAACTGCGATTAATCGACAGACCTATATAATTTGTTTGGATCTTCAAATGGTTCTGACAAAGTACCTTACAAGAGGCTATTAAGGAACCTAAATTGTCATGGGATGAGAAGTAAAACAATGTCAAGAAACTGAAATGAGCTAAGAGACAGGAAACAGATGGCAGAAATAAGTGGTCAATTTTCTGCATGGTCAAAGTGGGGTGCCCTGCCCCTAACTTTCCATACTAGGCTTGATGTTACTTTTTATGACTCCAATTCAAGAAAACACCTAAGCACATGCCTAAGGCCTGATCCACACTTCAACTTTTAACAGCATAACTTTGTTAGTAGGGTTTGTTTGTTTGTTTTTTTATTTTTGACTGAAGTTATGCTAGTAAAAGCTTTAGTGTAGACAAAGTTACAGCAGTATAAGATGATTTGTACTGGTATCATTTATTTCGCTTCAGTGAACCAAAATAAGCTGTACTGATATAAGAGGTACGCTGGGGGAGGGAGGTTTCTGCTTTAACTATGCCAACACTTAAGCCCCATTGACTTAATGGGGCTTAAGCACGGGCTCAAGTTTTTTGCTGAACTAAGGCCTATATTTGTTAATGATCCGAGAAGAAGGTGTATAATCAGATGGTAAAATACACAGATGACACAAAAATATTTATGTTATTGAAGAGATTAGAACACTGGGAAGAATTTAAGAGGATGTTGCGTGACCAAAATCTTAACTCCACTTTAATGAATTTGCTTTGCAAATTATGTTTTAATAAATGGAGAGTCTAGAAATGTGCATGTTATTTTAAATTATAATTATACAGAAACTTTCCAGCCTAAGTTTAGCAAGTGTGTATTTCTACACAAGGAGCTCGTTTTTACTATATTATGTCATCATAAACCACTATGTTGCGTGGAATGTCTCTAGCAAATTAACAATATAGATGTCTTTTTGGAAGGAAATGAGAAATATAGTAAAGAAAACAACAAGGACTGAAAATGGTCCTTCTTAAAATAGCATATGACTTAATCCTTTTAGGGCCCTAGGAAGTAAGGCATATATCAATTAAAAGGATGACATAAGCCACCCACACATCTTGCCCTACCATTGAAAATACTCAGGAACTACGTTTAAAATGCTTTGCCCCAGTCCTCAGGGCCAGCCAATGCCAACTGCTGTACATGTATACAGGAGGAGAGGATGAAAGAAGCTTTGCTGGCCAGATTACAGTCCATGTAGTCCCCCAAGTGCTGGGACTGCTTTCTCCTCTTGGCCCCATGGAAGCTAGCCACCCCAAAGGGGCAAGGTTGGAAAAGGAGTAGAACCATAGTGCTGTCCCTCCTCCACATTGGCCAGCTGAGCTAGAAGGCTCAGAAGGGTATGGCAATGGATGTGTGTCCCATCTATATCTGAAAGCTCTGGAAGGAATTGTACACACCAAGAGAAAAAATAAGAAACAGGAGAATTTTAATATACATTATAAAGCACTTTCAAATGTACAGCTAAAGCTACTAAGTTAACTGAACTTCCCTATCTATTCTTTTCATACCACAATAATGAGTAATAGATAGCGATTATCCTCTGTTTACAAGCCCATCACAAAAATGGAATGTTCCAGTTTTCAGTCCGAACTGGGGGGAAAGGAAGTGTAAACATACATTTTAATAGTTCGATTGCATTTCAATTTAAATCCCTACAAAGATGTTTTTCTTGTCAATTAGGTAGTTTATTAAGATCACTCAATGTCAGAGGACAGCAGTTTTCAAAACCTTTTAGTAAATTTAGACAACGACCTTGTTCATTCAAAAATCTGTATAAGAAATGCCACAACTAATGTTAAATTATTATGGGTTTTCACATGAAATAACACTTGAAGAAATTGTGCATTCAAGCCTACATGGTGCTATGTCTTTAAAAAGAATAATGAGAGATAGCTCTAATCCTATTTGTATTGGTACAAGACCCTGGACATAAAAAGGTCACTTAAACAGAACTGAAGAACTGACTAAAGCTAACACAACTAAAATAGTATTATTCAGGGTCATGCCCCAGAAAATTCCTCTGCAGTCTTTTTTGTATTCTTTTTCTCAAACAAGCCAAGGATTTTACACAAAGAAGCTTGGTGACAGTTTAACAAGAAAATGGACTTTATTTTTGTTTCTATAAAAAAATCAAAACCAACATTTAAAAGTCACCAGAACAGTATTGTTGGCATTGTTCTATCAAAGGCCAAATCCTGCTACATGAGAAGCCCCAGTGAAGCATAATATGAGCAACATTTGTTTGAAAAGTTTCTTCAGTGTTAATGGAAGTAGCTTTTTGGCCTGTCCTCCCAGAACAGGGATGAGGCATACTGCTGCCTATGCTGTCACTGCTCTGAGATCTTTCAAAAGCCTAAAAAAAAAAAAAAATTCAGTATTTTCTGAGAAAGGCCCCACTCACCAAGAGCATACATGAACCCAGGTTATGGAACACAACGCCTACCCCCTTATGTGCCCAACAGAACCCTAACATCAGCTAAGGCTGAGAATTCAGATCTACAATAGTTGTGAAACGAAGTATTAATGTTTGATTAGTGATACACAAATGCGTTTTTCTTAAAATATTATAAAAGTTGATTTCTTGAAAAAAGTGAAAGTTAAAATAGATTTTTTTAAAAAAATGAACACAGAACAGAAAGACTAGGGCCCAGATTTTTAAAGGTATTTAGGCACTGCTGCACTCAGCATTGCAATGCCTAACAGATGTAGGAACCTAAATCTCATTTTCAAAAACGACTTAGGCTCTTAACAGCCAAAATCCCATTGATGCAATTTAGGCTCTTAGGTACTGTGATAGACGTAGGCCAGTTGGGTACAGCAGAGTAGTCTTATTGGGATCCAGAAAGTGGGCAGGCAAAGTCATCCCCCAGCCTAACAGGGGGGTCCACAGGACCTGGAAACCAAATAAGTACGGGGGACAACTAATGAAATAACAGGGACAGGAGTGCAGTCAAAGGGTCAGATGAAGGGAACCAGATGGGGATACCAAGCAGAGAACCCTGGACAGCGCCCATTGCTCCTTGAAGGTGTCAAGGGAGTCAGTGGACAACGCCCAGAGGAACTCTGCCCGGATACGTGAACGGATGAGGATCGGAAATAGGCCCCACAGTCAAAGGAAACTCCATTGGCCAACCTCCTCACCCTGGTTTTATAGATGGCCACTTTAGACAGGGCTAGGAGGAGGCTGACCAAGAGATCCCGTGACTTTATGGGGCCATGAATAGGGAGTGCATAGTTAAGGAGGTGAGGGGAAAAGTGCAAACAAAAATGTAACAAAATATTTGTGAGGAGCTGGAATAGGGGCTGCAACCTGGTGCATTCCAGGTAAATGTGCGCCAGGGTCTTCCTCACGCCGCAAAACGCGCAGGTGTCGGGGATGGGGTGAACCGTGCCAAGTACACGCCCGTGCTCACAGCCGCATGAAGGAGCCACCAACTTATATCCCTGGCGGGCCTCAGGA
Source organism: Lepidochelys olivacea (assembly GCF_965140295.1). NCBI lineage: Eukaryota > Metazoa > Chordata > Testudines > Cheloniidae > Lepidochelys > Lepidochelys olivacea. The sequence continues at coordinate 148,019,718 of NC_140413.1, read as the reverse complement.
TCAGGGTGGAGTATAGGCTGGCCCACCGGGGCTCCTCACCCTCTAGAGGTGGCAGGAGGTCCCTCCACTTTGTGTTGGGGCGGGACATGAGGACATGAAGGGTGTGGAGCACAAGAATATATAGATGCTTCCTTGGCATGGTCTGGAAGCAGACCGGCTGCAGATCGTGCAGCCGGCTCACGGTGAAGGGGCGGGGGGGTCGGTTGGGTCCACAGAGCAGGGGCCCACCCTCATGCAGGACCTGGTCAAGGTAAACCCAAGCAGCAGGCGGCAAAGTGGCGCTCACCTCCTGAAGCACGCACCGGGGAGTACGAGGCCTGGAGAGCCCCATGCGCTGAGCAAGCGTCAGGGGATCCAGCCAGTCTCCCCGGTCGTAGTTCAGGAGGTCTCCGACTCTTGTGACTTCTGCCAGGACCAACCTCTGGGTACCAATGGGGACTCCACCACCTGCACACGGAGCTGGGGGTTGTGTAGCAGGGGATCCAGAAGGAGATCTGCCGCCACGGACCTGGTCGCTGAGAACAGTTTCCAGGTCCAGAGGAGGTCCTGGTAGAAGACTGGCAGCCCGGAGAGGTCTCGCGGAAGACCTCTCAGATGGAGATAAAGGAGTGGCCGGTCATATCGGAGCCCTCGGAAGCGGCGCAGGAAGGCGTGCGCCAGTACGCTCTATGCCGGACTACCTGCACCATAAAGGAGCCTCTGCAGGGCCTGGAGGCGGAAGACATGGACCTGAGTGTGGAGACACTTCAGGCCCTGCCCTCCCTCCTCCAAGGGTAGACTGAGAACCCCCGCAAAGACCCAGTGCAGTCCTGACCAGAAGAACTCCAGAATCGATGTCCAGAGGTTGGCCAGGAAATCCGGGGCCGGGACCAGGGTGTTGAGCCAGTACCAGAGCATGCACAGGACTAGTTGTTTAAGCACCAGTGCTCTCCCTTGAACGGAGAGGCACCAGAGTAGTCCTGTCCATTTCCCAAGCCGCTCTGTCACCCTGCCCTCTAAATTGTGCCAGTTCTCTGGCGGAGACGGATGCGTGGCAGAAAGGTAAATGCCGAGATAGAGCAGCGGACCCGCGCTCCACCGGATGGCCTAAAGCGCGACAGCCTGACCAGACACTCTGCGGAGGCGTACAGCACCTGGAGAAAGCCCACAAACTGGGGACCCAAGCCAAACGCTCGCAGAGTGCCCAGGAGATACCCGTGATCCACCCTGTTGAACGCCTTCTCCTGATCCAGGGACAGGAGGGCGAACGACAGACCGTCCCTACACCCGAGTTCCAAAAGGTCCCGGACCAGATAGAGGTTGTCGAAGATGGTGCGGCCCGGGACGGTGTAGGTCTGGTCTGGGTGGACCACATCTGCCAGCACGGACCCCAGCCACAGCGAGATGGTTTTTGCTACGACTTCGTAGTCCATATTGAGGAGTGAGACGGGATGCCAATTTTGTAAATCACGGAGGTCCCCCTTCTTCGGCAATAAGGCAAGCACGGCTTTCCTGCATGAAAGAGGAAGGACCCCGCTCTGCAAGGACTTGTCTTTTTGGTGGGGCCCTTCCCCTTCTTCTTACCTTGGCCCTTCCCACCAGTTGGGGGGGCTCTCCCAGAATCTGAGGGGGCGAGGCACATGGCAGCAGCGGAGGTCACCCTGTTACCCGCCGCTGCCAGCGCCCCAGCAGGAGCAGTAGCAGGTGGTTCAGCAGCGGCGGCTGAGGTAGAGGCATGGGGGGGTTGACGGGGGGAAGGCGGGGGAGGGGCAGCTGGGTCTGCCGAAGGGACCCCACCCACCGTGTCTCTTGCCATAACGAGCAGGGAGGGAGGGAGGGGGAAACACCAGAGAGGAGAAGAAAGGGGAAGCAGATCGACCACTCCTCCCCGCTAGGCTGCAGATGGGGAGGAGGGCGCCAAAAGGGGTGAGCTGGATGAGGGGCAATCAAGGGCTGGGGGTCAGTCACCGACACGGAGTGGGATTTTGGCTCCTCTAGCTGCACTAGGGGAGGGTGGAATACAACAGCATTGGGGGGTGCAGTGAAAGGGGTCCAAACTAAAATGGGGAAGGGTACAAGCGCATGGGAGGGGGCATGGGAGCACTGAGCGATGGGCTAAACAGGTTGGAGGTAGGACAGGGAAACCAAGGAGCTAGCTTCAGAGGCTGGGGTGGGGCAAACAAACAAAGCTGTAGTGGGAAAAGGGCAGGGCAGGCAAACAAACTGAAGCTAGTAAGGGGGGAGCTGGGGGAAAGGGGAGGAGCAAAAGACTGCAAGTGGCAAATGGGGCAGGTAGCAAGGGGCAAAACTGTGGGGGGGGGGTCAGTCCAAGGTCATGTGCGCCCACGTGCGCTTGCACAAAAAGTCGGTGTGGGCTGGCTTCTGCTTCAGGCCCAAACAGTGGAAACAGGGCGTGGCAAGCCAAGCAAGCAGCTGAGTCCAGAGGCAGGAGCTGAGGCAGATGGTAAACAGCCAGTGGGGGTGGTGGAGGTGGGGGACACAGATGGATTGGGGGGCAGGCTCTACACCACACCCTTTGTGTCCCCACAAACACAGTCAAAAACCCTCACCACAAGAGCACAGTTCGAAAGTTACTCAGTCTGAAAGGCCCCCTCCACGGTGGTCAGCAAAGTCTCTAGGTGCTCCCCCACTGGTAGATGGTCCTGTTCTTCTCCTCCTCGGGGCTTCAGCAGCTCCAGGTGGTGGTCCGGGCAGGCAGAAGGGACCCCTCTCAGGTGGTGGTGGTGATGGTGTCTGCAGCAGCAACAGCTGGGGCCTCTCACTCCCCTCCTCTGGGGAGCGTGCCAGCAGGCCCCCCCAAGGGGCTGTACCTGGAGCAGCAGCACTCGGGGAGTCCAGCAGCTAGCCAGCAACCAGGTAGCAGAGAAGGGGGGGGGGGCAACGTCTGGCCCAGCCAGGGGGGAGCAGCTGGAGCAGCAACAGCAGCAGCAGGGAAAGCCCAGGGCCTAGCAGCAGTACCAGCAGCAGTCTCCCACCTCCCTCCAGACCAGCTGGGTACAGCAGAGTAGTCAAAGGCAGATAAACTGGCCACTGGAGAAGCAGTTTTCTGTTCCCTGACTGACCAGAGCAGAGGCTGCTGCAGATTAGGGTGGACACATGACTCCAATTAGCCTACAAAGAGTCAGTTGAAGCTGTTAGACTAATGAAAACACCTAACTCCAATTAACCTGCAAAGAGTCAGGTGAGGCTGTTAAGCTAATGTGAACACCTGACTCTAATTAAGGCCCCTCTGATACTATAAAAGGGCTCACTCCAGTCAGGCCAAAGAGAGCCAGGAAAGAGGAAGTGCGGCTGAAGGGCTGGGTAATGAAGACACCCTCAAACCACTGGAAAGGGAGCCCTAAGGTAAGGGTGAAGAAAGCATTAAGAGAGAGAAGCGGGGGGAACTGTGGGGAAGTGGCCCAGGGAAATGTAACAACTCTGACAGTGAAAGGTCAGCTGCTGCCATTAGGGTCCCTGGGCCAGAACAAGGAGTAGAGGGTGGGCCCGGGTTCCCCCAAACCTGCCACTAAAGAAACACCTCCTTAGAGGGGAAGACAGGAGAGGAGGCTAAACTGTTCTTTAATAAACCCATAGGGACAACACAGACTGTGGGAGTTCTCTCACCAACCTACTTGCTGGCTTAGGATGAAAAGGGCTCAGTAGACTGTACCCTGGCCTTAGAGAGAGAAGGGCTATGTGGACGGTTGCAGTGAGCCTCTGAGGCTAGGGAAATCCGCCAGGAAATGCGGGACCCACAGAGACAAGGACAGAGCTTTGTCACAGTCCCTAAATCACTTTTGAAAATGAGATGTAGGCTTCTAAATCCCTTAGGTGTTGCAATGTTGAGTGCAGCAATGGCTAAAATACCTTTAAAAATCTGGGCCTATATCATTTTGTTTGTTGGTTAACTTTCTGATTTTCAACAAAATACTATGCAACTCTGAAAGTAAATTTTATATGCTTCCACTGATTAATGAAGTTTAATGTTCACTGATAATGAGACCAATGCATATTACAATTAACATTATGTTATACTCCATTATTATTCCTTCAGTTATAGAAATTAGAGATGGAAAAGGCTCATTAGGGTAGCAGTTATGGTAGCTCTACACATGTTAAACACCCACTAAGCTTATATTGAAATACATGGAATTTCCACATGTGCAGTGCTTGCAGGATCAGACCATAAACAATCTAAGCCACAATCCTGCAAAAACTTATGCACGTGCTTAATTTTACACACCTCAGTAAAACTGAACTCCCTGGGACTACTCACATGTATAAAGTTAAGCATGTACTTGAAGGTTTACAGGATGGCAACTGTAGTCTTTCTTGCTGCAATTATCACATTGATTCCTACTTTGTCATTTTGTTTCCAACTAGATCCATTTTTGAAAGTAAAGTAATATGTGAAAATTATATTTGAAAATTAAGTCAATGGCTTCTAAAGTTATAAAATAATTCTGTGCTAAAAACTGCTCAATTTAGTTTTTTTAATTAATATTCTCTCTCAACCTAAGAAGATTTAATAATGAACTTCTGATGGGCTTTTTTCCATTTCTCAAGCAATGGATAAGAGAGTCACTCCACTCACTAAAAATGGAAGTGCCTATTAAAAGCCCACAATTATTCACATTTCCAGTGTCACAAACGAAACTTTTTCTATGTTTGCTGTTCCATGTTTGCTAAATCCCAGCAATTAAAATAAAAAATGAAAGAAATGTTGTACCCAAATTTCAGTGCACATTACCAAGCACAAAAAATGATTCATCTTCCAGTGAAATCAATGGGAACAGAATTGGTACTGAATTTCTACAACATCAAGGCTTTATTTTTTAAAAAGTAATGCCTTTTTTAACATGTATTTTTTTTCTAATTTATACATCTTTACGTTATGGTCATAAATTTTAATTTAGCAAACATAAGCTTTCATTTTCCTTCGTAAACACAACTATACAAAAGCCAGACATCTCTTAAAAAGAAGATGATCTTTCATTTCCTAAATTGGATTTGAATCCATTTTCCTACCAATTTAATTCAGCTAGTAAAAAAGCACTGTGATCTAGTGCACTGAGCACAGTACGAGGAGCCAGACATGGTTGAGTTCTTTGTCTCTCTTGATCTTTGCCAGGACCCTGCTGATGAGTGGAATCAGAGGGAATGCGTACATCAGGGTCCCTGACCACGACAGAAGGAAGGCATCGGAGAGGGAGCTCTTGCTCAGGCCTTGCCAAGAGCAAAACCGGTGGCACCCCCTGTTCTGTCTGGTGGCGAACAGGTCCATTTGGGGAGTTCCCCACATTTGGAAAATCATGCAGGCTATCTCTGGATGGAGTGACCACTCGTGGTGAGAGGAGAATTCCCTGCTGAGCTCGTCTGCCAGCATATTCTTGACCCTGGGAAGGTGACAAGCTTCCAGATGAATTTCATGGCTGATACAGAAGTCTCACAGACAGTGCGCTTCCTGACAGAGAGCCGACGGGCGCGCTCCCCCTTGCCTGTTAATGTAGAACATTGAGGCTGTGTTGTCAGTCAGGACTTGTACCGACTTCCCCGACAGGTGAGGCAGGAAGACTCCGCAAGCCAGCCTGACTGCTTGGAGCTCTTTGATGTTTATGTGCAACTTCACCTCCTCTGGGGACCACATCCCGGGTCTGGAGGTTGCTGAAGTGCGCACCCCAGCCAAGGTCTGAGGCGTCCGACACCAACTCGATGGAGTGAGGGCAGCTGTCGAATGGAACCCCCTCCAGGACTGTCCCGTGGTTGGCCTGTCACAACCTCAGGGGTTCCCCTGGGGAAGGCAGATCAGCACTGCATGTTCCTAATGCTGTTGCAAGCATCACAAAGCATTTTGGGGAGGGTTAAAGGTGTGAGTGGGGAGTGAAAGATTCTTTTGCAGGCTGCAAGAGGCCAAAGGGGGAAAGAAAAAGAGAGCAGAGAATGGGTTAACTCAACACTGCAGCTACCAAGCTCAGTCCAACGATAAGACACTGGGCCAAGTCCAAAAGTTTCTCTCCCTCAGCCACAGCCAGCCATGAGAGAACCAGGGCTACAGAGATGGAAAACACAGGCGAGACGACGAGGCGGGGAGCAGAGCTTCGCATCCCTGGAGCCATTGTTTTGGAAAAGCAGAGAAGACAGAAAGCCAGTTTGGACTGGCACAAAGAGCACCAGGAACAGAAGTCACGGAATGGAACACCCCTAAAGGAGCCCAGGCCTTAAAACCCTCCTGAGAGCTGGAGCAATTTGGAGATTGGCAGCGAACCCTGGATGAGCTGTGAGCACAAAAACAGAACTCCCGTCCACCCCTCCCCCTCTTCTTACGTTACACGCAGGCCTGGCCAGCCTCGGGTAGTGCGGGTGTAAGTATGCAAGTGGGTTAGGGTTTGGGGCACTAATGCGTCCTTCCTTCCTCTGAGTGACGTGGGGAGCACCCATCATTCTCCGCTGTTGTTTTATTATTTTATCAATAAAGCTTTAAAATTCAGACAATTGGTGTGTTTTGTCACCTCCTCCCCAAATGATCCTGCGGCTTCAGCCTGATCACCTGATGCCTCAGACCGATTGGGAACAGAAATCTGTCACAGGTCTACCATTGCAGCGAGGTAAGTATCGCCTGGGGAATGGTAACAATCTTTTCCAGGAGATCCCGGGACCTCCTGAGTAGACCGTTCCCAGCCGTTGTTGCAGAGGCCGCATCCAGAGCCTGGCATGGCAGACCACGTAAGAGCACGCTGCCACGTGATCCAGCAGGCAGACAGACAGACCCTTGCTGTGGTCAAAGGGAACGTGGAGACTTCTGCGATGAGGTTTGTCAATGCGTGGAACCTTTCCAGCGGCAGGAACGCCCTGGCGCAGGTCAAGTCGAAGACCACTCCAATGAAATCTATCCTCTGCACTGGCACTAACATTGACTTTTTATTGTTCACCGGTAGGCCCAGAGAGCGGCACGTGGCTTGAAGCACCGCAACATCCCTTTGGACTTGAGACGTAGAGCTGCCCTTGATGAACCAGTCGTCGAGGTCCGGGTGGATCTGGATACTCCAGCGCCTGAGATAAGCCACTACCACCGACATGCACTTGGTAAACACACTCAGTGTTGCTGCCAGGCCGAACAGGAGGACCGCAAATTGGTAGTGGTGGGGCCCTACTGTAAACCGAAGGAGACGTCTGTGTCCTTGAAAGATCATTATGTGGAAGTATGTGTCCTTCAAGTAGAGGGCAACATACCAGTCTCCCTGATCCAGGGAAACCATGCAGAACTTTAGCTTCTTTAGTACTTGTTGAGGTCTCACAGGTCTAGGATGGGCCGTAGACCACCCTTAGGCTTTGGGATTAAAAAGTATCGGGAACAGAACCTCTTGTTCCTGTACTTGAGAGGAACTTCCTCCACCACAGCGAGCTGTAGCAACCCCTTTACCTCCTGTGCGAGGAGACTCTCATGAGAGGAGTCCCTGAAGAGTGACAGGGAAGGGGGGTGTAGATCACTCAACTCCTTCTTGGAAGCCTCAGGGAGCAACCCTTCGAACTTGGCCATGGCTTGCCACATATTAAAGTCATATCGGCCAAGGAGGGCTTGGTGCTTTGCCACTCTCAGCTGAAGGCTGGACAATGAATAAATCTTATGCCCAAAGAGATCCAGCCTCCTCGAGTCTTTCTTTTTTGGGGGTGGCCCCGGGTTGTCTTTGCCTCTCCTTGTGGTTAACCACTTCTATCACAAGGGAATTGGGGGCAAGGTGGCAGTATAACTACTCATGCCCTTTTGTTGGCACAAAGTACTTGTGTTCTGCCCTTTTAGAGATAGGGGCTAGGGAAGAAGGGATCTGCCACAGGGCATTAGTGATTTTGGAAACCCCTTTGTGAAGGGGTAGGGCCACGCTGGCAGGAGCTGTGGAGCAGAGGACATCAAACAGGGAGTCAAAGGGCTCTTCCAGTTCTTCTGCCTGAAGCCCCAGGTTGGACACTACCTTTTTCAACAGTTCCTGGTGTGCTATGGCATCATCTTGAGGAACTGGGTGAGGGGACCCCGTGATAGCCTCATCTAGCAATGACAAGGATGATGTTGGTGCCACAGGGACTTCTACTTTCATTGGTGGTCCAGCAGCTTGCTTTCGTGGGTCCTCCTAGATCTGTGGGGTCTTATCCCCCCAAAGCCTTGGGCACTGGAGCGGGATGGGATACAGAGGCCGCTGGCATCTCCGAGGCTCCCGACACCGACCAGACAGCCTGGGAGGGTAGGGTGAACCCCCAAGGGTTCCACAGGTAACATGGCGCCAGCCACTGCGCCTGGGACCATGGGACAGGTTTTGGTGCTAATGATGTGGGCAGCACTACAGGTAAGGGGGCTTGTCTCACAGTCAGGGAGCCTTGCTCTGTGCCGGAGCTGTAAATGGAACGGTCGGTACTGAGCAAACAGGATCGGGTGGAGTGGTAGCTCTTATCCAATCAGTGCCAGTCAACGTGTCCCGAACTGACCTGTCCGAGCAACATGAGTGTCTTGGTCAGGATCTCAGGGGTCGACAGCATTCGGTGGATCTGCGTCAGAGACCCAGCAATTCATGCCTCATGCTACTTGACTGGTACTGGGATGTTGAAAGGGACTGGGAGCTAACACGGACCGGTTGCCAGGAGCATCTTCCCGAGTAGTGCGACCTGCTGCTAGGAGTCGGGCGATGACGGCCTGGCTATCTGCAATCTCTGATCCTTGATCGGTCCCGTGATCGGTACCAGGCCCTTGGAGACGTTCGGGGCCGGCCCAGAAGTTCTTGCTGGGTGGCACATGCCTCAGAGGGTCTGTGCCAATCCACCAGCGACATATGCCTCAAGTCCCTCTGTGCGGTGTCTGAAGAGGGCTCCGCTGAGCCTGTGTCTCTAGTCCTGAGGCGTGACTGCTTCGGGCGGGCAATGGCAGGACGTCCCTCTCAATGGGGAACAGTGCCGCTGAGGTGGGAACATATGCATCAGTCCCAGTACAGACTTTCCCCAAGACTGCGGTACTGCTGGAGCTGGTGTGGGTAGAACTGGGAGCGTCAGGATCTCCTGAGCTGCTTGAAGGGCTTCGGGCATCGACAGCACCTGAAGCTGGCTGGGGCCTGTACCACTATCCAGAGTTACAGGCAAAGTGTGGGATGGGCTGCATCGGTCGACTTGAGCTAGGGCCCAACTTCCTGAGAGGGGTGTTGAGCTGCCCAACATGGGTCGTGGCTTGCCCCCAGACCCCTCTTTTCCCTTGCGGGAGGTTGGAGATCTTCCCCTCAGTCTTTTTCGGCTTCTTGACCAGAGCTGTGGAGGGCGACTGGTGCCGGCTCATAGACAGCACTGGCGGAGCAGATTCCATTAGGAGCACTTTCAAACTGATATTGCGCACCTTCTTCATCCTAGGTTTGAAGGACTTGCAGATGCGGCTCTTGTCACTTATGTACCCCTCACCTAAGCACCTTAGGCAGTTGGTAGGTGGATCACTGACATGCATAGGCCATTTACAGTGATCACAGGGCTTAAAGCCTGGGGACCGGGGCATGCACCTCCCCCAGTTGAGTCCCATTTGGTACTAATGAAGAGTTTGAGAACTATTACTAAGGGTAACTAAGAAACTACTAACTATATACAACTATATTACAGGTTTGCAAGAACAGAGAACAAAACAACACTCGCCGAAGCAGCAGAAGTTCCAGAACCATCACTGGCAGCAAGGAAGAACTGGGGAGGGGAGGGCGGCGCACCTTATACCATGCCATGCGGGCATCACTCCGGGGGGCGCCAAGGCCAGTCCCCTACAGATACTGCTAAGGGAAAAACTTCTGGCACTGGTGCATGTGGTGAGCACACACACCTAATATGGAATGGACATGAGCAAGCACTCTAAGAAGAACTCCCACTGACTTCAGGGGGCTAGAGTTTCACCCCAGGACTTTGCTATTTGTCAGACAGTGCTTCCCACCTTTGGCCTTGTGATCTGTAAACACTACATTTCAACTTCTTTTACCCTTCCTTTGAAAGCAGAAGTAGAGATTCCACTTGGTACTTAATTCTAGTTTCTGAAACCCACATTTGTCACACTAGAATACAATGAAATGCAAACAAACTTAAAAGAACACTGTATCCCTGACTTCAGCCCATGATCAACAGAAGGATAAAGTATGTGAAAAGGAATCTAACTCTTTATTACAAAAATAGGTCTAACTGCCGTTTAATGTCAGCTTGCAAGAAGGCAGCTATGAAGAGTTTCTGACATATGGCCGGACCAATAATGTTTGGAAGAAGCTGGATCTCTTATTCCAAACCACTTTGCCTATTTTCTAAAGTAGTGTGACCAAAAGCCCAGATTGCATACCAGAGGTCTAGGAACAGCTTGTTTTCCTATGTGCAGTAGGTAAATTTAAAGTCTATAAGGCATTCCTCTGGTTTTACAGAGGTCTATGATTTCTCTTCAAAAATTCATTTTGTTTCTCTTTTTCTTTGTTAAAAATCTTACATCATCTAAAAACTATAAAGTTTGTTTCTAATTTTTCAAAGTATATTTTGAAAAGGGCAGTTATAATATGTGGATATTTTTTCTGACTCTTTCTTGGCTCCCAGTGCTGGTATTTTGGCTTGATATCTGTAAATCAGATAAAATGTAAGGTCACAATCTCAGTGTCGGGCTACAAAAAGGCACAACAGTAAGCCAGTTTTTATGGTACTTTTTTTTTCTATTATATAAGCATTTTCTGTTCAGTGTTGAAGTTGAGTACTGTCATTACAGCAAGTCTAAGCTATAAAAAAGGAGAGGCTGTAAGGTGTTTGAAATTACATCCTTAGAGCTCAGTTTTAGAAGCTTCTTTTCACATTCTTTTGATTTACACACTTCATTACTGAAACGTCTGTGATAGCCCTCTTTTTCTCCCTTCTACTTAATGACTTCAAAGCAATACATGCTTGAATTCCCAATATAGTAAACAAATTTAAAATTACACATTTAATCTTACACACCCTGTTACTGTTCAACAAACTAGAAGAAAAACATACTTAGCTCCTAGAAATAACCTACTATTTCATAGGTAAAAAAGTGAACACAAAAAGTATCAATCAATCAGAACAACAGCACAACTACTAATAGATTACCGGTACGTATAATTATTTCTTAAATGTTGTAGAACTATTACATTTAGATAACAGCTTTGGTTTAATTTCATACTCCCAAAATTTGATATTCAAATATTTTTTCGTTTTTCCAAGCATGACTTCAACATTCTTTTTATTCTAAGTTAAAGAAAGGGCAAAAGTTTATGTAACCTTGAATAATGAAACAACTGAGATTTACTATTCAAATCCACCACCTGAACTACTCACTATCATTTTAACCAACAACCTGTCACATTTGGTTTTATTAGCTTAATGTGAAATTCAGTCTATTAAATGCACTTTTTTTTCCTGTCTGCTTATTTATTGTAAAATTATCAAATATTAAGAAACCATGCATTTCAAAGGTATTTCACACTTTATTGGTGGTGATGAAAATGCATCTTCAAAAACAATGAGGCTTCTTGAGTTGAAAGTGAAGAAAAATATTTCGGTTTTAGACAGGACTTTTTTTTTTTAAGTGTAAATCAAATTCAAATCTGCATTTAATATCAAATTTGTACCATTTGTAAAATTTACCAGTTTTACTAAGGAAAACTATGTAAATAGTAAAAAGAAAAGGAGTACTTGTGGCACCTTAGAGACTAACCAATTTATTTGAGCATAAGCTTTCATGAGCTACAGCTCACTTCATCGGATGCATAAAGTGGAAAGTACAATGAGGAGATTTTATATACACACAGACCATGAAAAAATACGCATTGTAAGGAGAGCAATCACTTAAGATGAGCTATTACCAGCAGGAGAGTGGGGTGGGGGGAGAGAAAATCAAGGTGGGCCATTTCCAGCACATTTCCAGGAATTAACAAGAACATCTGAGGAACAGTGGGGGGGGGGGGACGGAGGGGGATAAACAAGGGGAAACAGTTTTACTTAGTATAAGGACTCAACCACTCCCAGTCTCTATTCCAGCCTAAGTTAATTGTATCCAATTTGCAAATTAATTCCAATTCAGCGGTCTCTCGCTGGAGTCTGTTTTCCATGTTTTTTTGTTGAAGGATAGTCACTTTGAGATCAGAAATAGAGTGACCAGAGAGATTGAAGTGTTCTCCGACTGGTTTATGAATGTTATAATTCTTGGCATCTGATTTGTGTCCATTTATTCTTTTACGTACAGACTGTCCAGTTTGCTCAATGTACATGGCAGAGGGGCATTGCTGGCACATGATGGCATTTATCACGTTGGTAGATGTGCAGGTGAACGAGCCTCTGATAGTGTGGCTGATATGATTAGGCCCTATGATGGTGTTCCCTGAATAGATATGTGGGCACACATGGCAATGGGCTTTGTTGCAAGGATAGGTTCCTGGGTTAGTGGTTCTGTTGTGTGGTGTGTGGTTGCTGGTGAGTATTTGCTTCAGGTTGGGGGGGCTGTCTGTAGGCAAGGACTGGCCTGTCTCCCAAGATTTGTGAGAGTGATGGCCCATCAAACTGTATCTAGTAGGCTCCCACAGGGGTCTGTCCTGGGTCTGGTACTATTCAACATTTTCATTAATGACTTGGAGGATGCTTATAAAATTTTGCGGATGACAGCACTTTGGAGGACAGTATTAGAATTCAAAACAACCTTGACAAATTGAAGAATTGGTCTGAAATCTACAAGAGGCCATTCAGTACAGACAAGTGTACAATCGTGCCCTTAGGAAGCAAAAATCAAAGGCACAAATACAAAATGGAGAATAACTGGCTGGGCAGTAATATTGCTGAAAAGGATGTGAGAGTTACAGCACTGTAAAAACGATAAACAAAAATTGTATTTTTCAATTCACATAATACAAGTACTGTAGTGCAATCCCTTTATCATAAAAGCTGAACTTACAAATGTAGAATTATGGAAAAAAACAAATCTCTTTTTCGAGTGCTTGTTCATGTCCCTTCCAATCAGGTGACTTCCAAGCCAAGTTCAGGAGATGGGGTCAGAGCTGTCCACTGATTGGAGTACTGCTCTTCCGAAGGCCATATTGTCTCTGGCCTGCTGGGTAATCACATAACATGTGGCAAAAGTGTGTATTGAGGACCACGTCGCCGCTCTGCAGACTTCCTGAGTGGGAACCTGAGCCAGGAACGCTGCCGGTGAAGCCTATGCCCTGGTAGAGTGCACAGTGATCGGTGGTGTGGGAACACCTACCTGCCAGGTCATAGCACTCATGGACACAGGACACGATGCGCTGGAATGAAACTGGCTGACCTTTCATCCTGTCTGCCACTGCCACGAACAACTGGACCGACTTTCTGAACAGTATCGTTCCCTCGATGTAAAAGGCCAGCACCCTGCAGACATCCAGAGAGTGGAGTCTCTGCTCCCTGCCGCTGGAACGAGGTTTAGGGTAGAAAACTGGGAGGAAGATGTCCTGGTTGATATGAAACTGCGAGATGACCTTTGGGAGGAAAGCAGGGTGAGGCCTGAGCTGAACCTTATCCTTATAGAGCACGGTGTAGAAAGTCTGCTGTCAAGGCCCTGAGCTCAGACACTCTCCTGGCCGAAGTTATTACTACCAGGAACGTGACCTTATAAGAGAGGTAGAGCAGGGAACATGTTGCTAACGGCTCAAAGGGGGGTCCCATGAGCCTCAAAAGGACCAAATTGAGGTCCCAGGCAAGGACCGGTTGACAGACGTGAGGGTATAACTTGTCAAGCCCCTTCAGGAACCGGCTGACCATGGGGTTAGCAAATACCGAGTGGCCCCGCACGCCCAGGTGGAAAGCCGAGATGGCAGCTAGGTGCACCTGTATAGAAGACAACGAGAGACCCTCCTTCTTCTGATGGAGGAGGTAGTCCAGAATGTGTGGCACTGAAGCCAGCGTCGGGGGCGAATCTCTTCCACTTGGCAAGGTACGTGGCTCTCAGAGGGTTTCCTACTGCCAAGGAGGACCTGTCTGATCTGTTCTGAACAGGAAAGCTCCAACCGATTTAACCATGCAGCTTCCATGCCATAAGATGGAGCGACTGGAGGTTCGGGTGTTGAAGACATCTGTGATCTTGTGTGAGAAGGTCTGGGGAGAGCAGCAAGATAATCGGGGCTCCCACTGACTTGTCTAGGAGAGAAGCGTACCACTGCTGACAGGGCCAGACCGGTGCTATCAATATGACCCGAGCTCGAACTCCGTGGATCTTGAGCAACACCTTGTGGACAAATGGTATGGGTGGAAAGGCATATAGGAGAGAACCTCCCCAATTGAAGAACGCATCCATACAAGAGCCCAGGCTGTGATTCTTGAAGGAGCAGAACTGCGGCACTTCCTGTTGCATCGTGATGAGGTCTATGAGGGGAAACCCCCACCTCTGGAAGACTGAAATTGTGACATCATGGCAAAGGGACCACTCGTAGCTGTGGAACGACCTGCTGAGGTGGTCTGCCAGCTCATTCTGCTCCCCAGGGAGTTATGACTCCTGCAGGTGAATTGAATGTTCTACACAGAAGTCCCACAGCATGAGGGCTGGAATGACACACATTGTCTGGTTAGGTAAGAACAGAATGTTTGACATGCTAAACGCACTGCTCTCTGACACCGATACGGAGAGACAGATCTGCTTGTGACCAGAGGCCTTGAGTTCTGCAGTCTCCCAGATGAGCTCCCCAGCCCAAGTCTGATGCATCCATCCCCAACGACAGAGATGGCTATGGGGCAGCAAAGGGGACCCCTGAGCACATCTGCTGAGCATCGACCCACCACCAGAGCCAGTTGAAGACAGGGTGAGGCAGGGTCATGATCCTGTCCAAGCTGTCCTGGGCTGGGCGATACACTGACACTAGCCACGACTGGAGCGGTCGAAGCCTGAGGCTGGCGTGCTGGACCACGTAGGTACAGGTCACCATATGCTGGAGAAGTTTCTGTTCCCTCGCTGTAGTGCTGGGGAACTGCATGATGCCTCAGATTATGTTGTTGAGGGCCTGAAATCTCGCCTGTCAAGTCTAGTACTGCCCATATGAACTCTATTCTCTGGACGAGAGAGAGTCGATTTCACTTCGTTTAGGAGTAGACCTAGGGTCTCGAAGGTGGCTCTGATAAATGTGACCTGAGACTCCACTTGGTTCCTGGAGTGGCCTTCGATCAGCCAGTGGTCGAGATACGGGAACACCTGTACCTGGTGCCTCCGAAAGAACACGGCGACGACTGCCATGCACTTGTGAATACACGAGGTGTTGCTGACAGGCCGAATGGGAGGACAGTAAATTGGTATTGGGTACCATTGACCACAAACCTGAGATACTTCGTGTGGGGCTGAGTGATTATGATGTGATAGTACATATCCTTCAAGTCGAGGGCAACATACCAATCTGCTGGATCTAGTGAGGGGATGATGGAGGCCAAGGAGACCATGCAGAACGTGAGTTTCTTTACAAACTAGTTGAGCTCTCCAGGGTCCAGGATAGGCCTGAGGCCGCCTTTGGCCTTCGGTATTAGGAAATAGCGGGAACAGAAACCCTCGCCCCTGTGTTCCAGAGGAACCTCCTCCACTGCCCCAAGCAACAGGAACAACTGCACTTCCTGGATGAGTAAATGCTTGTGAGAACGGTCCCTGAAGAGGGACGGGGAAGGGGGTGGAAGGGCACAGAATTGGATGGAGAATCTCCTCTCTACGGCGTAGAGCACCCAGTGATCCTAAGTGATGCATGGGACCATGCATGGTAGAAAGGGGATAGATCCAGTCTCTGATCTGGTGCACCGTCCTTGACCGCACCTTCTAAAGGCCAGTTTAGGGGCAGAGGGCTTGGGCTGGCCAGAGCCCTGGCCTGAGGATGGGTGTTGCTGCCTCCTGCCCATCCTGTTCCTCCTCCGAGAACTGTCCTGGTGGTTCTGCTGAGGGAATCTCGGAGGAGGCTGCAGTTGGAAATGTCTCTGCTGTGTGGTGGGAGCGTGCAGCCCAACGACTTGAGGGTGGCTGGTGAATCTTTCAGGCTGTGTAGCCTCTTGTCTGTCTTTTCAGAAAAAAAAAAAAAAGAGTCTCACCCTCAAATGGGAGGTCCTGAATGGGCTGCATGACCTTGTAAGGGAGCCCTGAGACTTGGAGCCAAGAGCCCCTCCTCACAGCTACCCCAGTTGCCATGACCCTAGTGGCGGCATCTGCAGCATCCAATGCCTGGAGGGAAGCCCAGGAGACTAATTTCTCCTCTTCCACCAAGGGCGAGAACTCAGTTCGGGAGTCCGAAGGGAGGAACTCCGTAAATTTGGCCATCACAGCACAAGTGGTGTACGAGTACCTGCTGACGATGGCCTGTTGGTTCAAGATGCAGAGCTGAAGATCCCCTGTAGAACCGACCTTTCTTCCAACCAGGTCTAGACGCTTAGCCCTCCCTGTTTTTTGGGGAGGGCCCTTGGAAGCCCTGTCTCTCATGCTGGTTAGCAGCATCCACAACAAGAGAATCAGGAGGTGGGTGGGAGTATAAATGTTCCAACCCTCTGGAGGGCACGAAATCATGCCTCTCATTGTGCTTGGCAGTAGGCGACAAGGAAGCGGGGGTCTGCCACAGGATCTTGGTGGTCTCCACAATGGTTTTAATAAGAAGAAGGAAAACATGGGAAGGTCCTGAGCATGAGAGGATGTCCACCACAGGATCAGCCTCCTCGGCCTTAATGCCCAGACCCTGAGCGGCCCTGCACAGCAACTGCTGCAGCACCCTGTTGTCCTCAAGCACAGGGGCTACAGCTGTACCAGGCAATGCTTCGTCCAGTGACGAAGAGAAGAAAGTTTATAATGAGTGGATGCTCCCTGCCATTTGCCCCCAGAGGGTCCTGAGACTCTCGGGGCAGCGTTGGTGATAGTGGTGCACCAGACAGTGCCGGCGCTGCAGACGCCGGACCAAGTGTTGGCGCAGCCATCAGTACGACAGGAGGAACTATCAATGGAGCTGGTGTCGATCCGCTTGCAGTCCCCGACGAAGGTGGAGGTCCCGATGCAGACATCGGCGCCGGGGCCATCGGTACCTGCATCAGTGTCGACGTCGACAACAGTGCTGGCATGGGAGATGAACGCAAGGACGCTGGCAAGGTCAGGGCCGAGCACAATGCCAGAGTTGACTATGGTGCCGCTGTCAGAGGCGTTGACATGCGGGCAGGTGCTGAGGGCAGATGCAGAGCCAATGGTGGGACAAAGGTAGTTGAGGCCACAGAAGACGTCCCGCAGTGGTGATCTTGGGTTCTTCCCTGCCCTTGGCAAAAGGCCCAGGGGGTCCAGAAGGGCCACTGAGGTGGGTTCTGCCACTGCGAAGGCCACGTCTGGGGCTCCCTCCTGTCTCTCCCAGATCTCAATCAGCAGCTCTCTCTTCTCCTAGAATGATAGGAGTCGGACTCTGACTCCAAGGTCTCTGAGACTGAAGACCATGGAGGAGCTGAGTCTCGGTGCTTTGAGAGCTCTGAGCGGGTAGGCTCTCTGTCCAAGTGAGCTGGAGCCAAGGGACATGGAGAGAGGGAGCGCCTCGATATCATAGCTGGCTTCCTTCTTGACCGCACCAGGTGGTGGAGCGGGTCCACCAGCACTTAAGGTTCTTCCCTCCTGGGGGGTGAGAACGGCACCGTAAGGTGCAGGAGGTCCCGAGCAGCTTGGTAAGCTTCTGGCTTTGAAGGAAGCTGTATTTACGGTGTAGGGATGGGTGACCGAGTGGGAGGTCAGACTCAACTGCCTCACCTTGGCAGGAGTTGACACGGCCTCAGCAGGGGATCTGGAGTTATGAACCACCTGGGGTTTCACGTCTCTGGGTTCAGCCGGAGGAGAGCAGCTGTCCGGCTTCTTTTTCTTCTGAGGCACTGGTGAGTGGGAACGGTGCCTTGAGGTGCAGAGCGTCTCGGGAGGAGTCTTTTCTCTGCACCAAGCTTGATGACTGTGCCGAGGTGCTCCGCGTCAAGGACGAAGCGTTAGGGGCCAGGTCCCGAGTCCATGTCTGAGTGGGGGCGTAGAGCTGCCTCCATGAGGATCACCTTAAGCCGCTGTTCCCTTTCTTTAAGAGTTCTAGGGAGGAACTTGCGGCAGATCTTATAGCAATCCTTTTGGTGACCCTCCCCTAGGTACCGTAAACATACTGAGTGTAGATCATTCTTTGGCATGCGCTTCGCAGAGGCCACACAGTTTTTAAACCCCAGGAACCGCAGTAAACCACGGCTCCGGGGAGACAGGATGGGGGGACGGATACCCCCAGAACTCTATGATAAGAAGACACTAAGGTAAACTGTGACAGGTTAGATCACAGAAACCCCCTTGGGGCTGCCAACTGATGTGCCACGACTACTTCTGCCCTTGCTTTCCCTGCCAGCTTGGGACTCCAGCACCCTCTCTTGCTGAGCTAGACACGCCAGTCTGCTCCAACACAGACCCAGGGTCTGAACCACGTGCTCCAAAGCTGCAGACTTAACTGAAAGCAACTTAAGAAGTGTTCCTGTGTTTAACACTCAGATGCCCAACTCCTAATGGGGTCCAAACCCCAAATACATCCATTTTACCCTGTATAAAGCTTATACAGGGTAAACTCAAATTGTTCGCCCTCTATAACGCTGATAGAGATGCGCAGCTGTTTGTTTCCTCTTCCCCCCCCCCCCCCAAGGTATTAAAACATACTCTGGGTTAATTAATAAGTAAAAAGTGATTTTATTAAATACAGAAAGTAGGATTTAAGTTGTTCCAAGTAATAGCAGACAGAATAAAGTGAATTACCAAGCAAAATAAAATAAAACATGCAAGTCTAAGTCTAGTACAGTAATAAAACTGAATACAGATAAAATCTCACCCTCAGATGTTTCAATAGGTTTCTTTCACAGACTGGATGCCTTCCTAATCTGGGCACAAACCTTTCCCCTGTTACAGCCCTTGTTCCAGTTCAGGTGATAGCTCGGGGATTTCTCATGATGGCCCTCCACCTTTGTTCTGTTCTACCCACTTACATATCTTTTGCATAAGGCGGGAATCCTTTGTCCCTCTGGGTTCCCACCCCACCTCCTCAACGGAAAAGCCCCAGGTTAAGGATGGATTCCAGTTCACATGACATGATCAAATGTCACCGTAAGACTTCATTACCCACTTGCCAGCCCACAGGTATACAGGACGACTTGCAAGTAAAACAAAGCCATCTACAGGTAATTGTCCTGGTTAATGGGAGCCATTAAGATTCCAAACCACCATTAATGGCCCACACTTTGCATCACTACAACAGGACCTCAGAGTTATATTTCATATTTCTAGTTTCAGATACAAGGGTGATACACTTATATAAATAGGATGACAACCCTCCGTAGATTATAAGTTTTGTAACGATACCTTACAAGAGACCTTTTGCATGAAGCACATTCCAGTTACATTATATTCTCACTCATTAGCATATTTTCATAAAATTATATATAGTGCAACGTCACAATGGACACCCCCAACAACTCTATACTAATAACTCTAATACTAAGAAGACATTAAGGTAACTATATACAATGAGTACAGAACGCGCTTACTAAGCAAGGGTTAAGGGATGCTCCAGCTAACCGTCATTGGCAGTAAGAAGGAACTGAAGGGGTGGCAGATCAGCAGGGTTCTATATTGAGCGCCATGAAGGTGCAACTCCAGGGGGCGCCCAGGCCAACCCAACGGATGCTGCTAGGGGGAAAATCTTCTGGTCATCATGCACGTGTGCGCATGCACAAACCTGACTGGAACGGACATGAACAAGCACTGAAAGAAGAACATGTAATTATCCCCCAAGCAGTTCAGTCACAAATTTTATTAATGCATTATTTTTTTTAACAACTGTCATCAGCATGAAAGCATGTTCTCTGGAATGGTGGCCAGAGCATGAAGGGGCATACAAATGTTTAGCATATCGGGCACATAAATACCTTGCAATGCCGGCTACAAAAGTGCCATGCAAATGCCTGTTCTTACTTTCAGGTGACATTGTAAACAATAAGCAGGCAACAGTATTTCCCATGAATGTAAACAAACTTGTTTGTTTTACGATTGGCTGAACAAGAAGTAGGACTGAGTGCACTTGTAGGCTCTAAAGTTTTACATTGTTTTGTTTTTGAGTGCCCTTATGTAACAAAAAAAAATCTACATTTGTAAGTTACACTTTCACAATAAAGAGATTGCACTACAGTACTTGTATGAAGTGAATTGAAATATACTATTTCTTTTATCATTTTTACAGTGCAAATATTTGTATCAAAAATAATATAAAAAGTGAGCACTGTACACTTTGTATTGTGTTGTAACAGAAATCAATATATTTGAAAATGTAGAAAAACATCCAAAAATATGCAATAAATTTCAATTGGTATTCTATTGTTTAACACTGCAATTAATTTTTTTTAATCGTGAATGATTTTTTGAGCTAATAGTGTGAGTGAACTGCGATTAATCAACAGCCCTAGAAAAAATTTATAACTACCATGACAGTTAAGCACTGAAATAAGTTTCCAAGGGAGGTTGTAGAATCTCTGTCATTGGAGGTTTTCAAGAACAGATGAGACAATCACCTGTCATGGATTGTCTATGTATATCTGATCCTGCCTCAGCACAGGGGGATGGACTAGATGACCTTTCAAGTTCCCTTCCAGTCTTACATTTCTATGATTGATAGGTCCTCTTTAGTCTCCTCTCTTCTGTACCTAAGATTCTGGGATGTCTTCCGATCCTCTGTAACATCCATTTCTTCCTCCTCTCTCCTTTCTCACGATGAGCTGCATTTTCAGCTGCAATCCTTATATTACACCATGACTCTTTTGGATTTGGTTTCCCTTGTGCAATACAGTAACTCCTCACTTAACGTTGTAGCTATGTTCCTGAAAAATGCGACTAAGTAAAACGATGTTAAGCGAACCCAATTTCCCCATAAGAATGGATGTAAATAGGGGGGGGTTAGGTTCCAGGGAAATTTTTTTTGCCATACAGTACAGTACTATAGTTGGGAGGTGCCCCCGCCTTACCCCACACAGGCACAGCCCACTGGCTCTGGAGACAATGAGGCAGGCAACGAGGCTGAAGGCTAGGAGAAGCACATTGCGCAGCTGCAGCTTCCCCTACTCTGCAAGAACCAAGGTCAGGAGCTCAACCCTCAGCCCGCCCACTCTACCCCTTCCCCCAAGCCCCCACCCTTAACCCGCCTCTTCTTCTCCCCACTTCCCCCTTTACTCCGCACACTGCCTCCTGGCTCCTCCCTGCCCTGCCTCCTGCCCGCAGCAATAAGCTGGCTTGCAGCGTTCAGGAGGGAGGGGGGAGGAGCGAAGACACAGCATGCAGGCTCCCCCTCCCTCCCCTGTCTCCCTAACACCACAAACCAGCTGACTGCCACGGGCAGGAGGCAGGGGAGGGAGCGGGAGCCTGCACACCGAGTCCTCGCTCCTCCCCCCACCCTCCTGCCGCCTGAACGTCACAAGCCAGCTGATTGCCGCGGGCAGGAGGGAGGGGGGAGGAGTGAGGACTTGGCACACAGGCTCCCCCTCTTTCCCCTGCCTCCTGCCAGCGGCAACCGCTGATTTGTGGCGTTTGGGGGGGGGGGGCCTGCACGCTGAGTCCTCGCTCCTCCCCCCACCCTCCTTCCCCCTGAATGTCACAAGCCAGCTGATTGCCGCGGGCAGGAGGGAGGACTCGGCGTGCCTCCCCCTTCCCTCCCCTGCCTCGTGCCTGCAGCAATCAGCTGGCTTGCGGCATTCAGGAGGCAGGGGGAGCCTGCGTGCTGTGTCTTCGCTCCTCCCCCCCTCCCTCCTGAACGCCGCAAGCCAGCTGATTGCCGTGGGCAGGAGGCAGGGGAAGGCACTGATCCGCGGGGTCTGCAGGCAGGCAAGAGGCACTGGGGGGGGGGCGGCGTAGGGGAGCTGCCAGCTGTGGACAAACCAGGCAGCCAAACGATGTTATAGCAAAGCATTGCACAACTTTAAATGGTGCATGTTCTGTAATTGAGCAGGGACGTAAGATTGAAACAACGTTAAACAAGAGGATGTTAAGTGGGGAGTTACTGTACTCAATACTCAGTATATGCTGGTCATTATCACTAGTAAGTGGGGGAGAGAGAATGGTTTTTTTTGTTCTCTCTCTTTCTTCCTCCTTCTGTTCTGTTTTTCCTTGAAAGCCTGGAAAGCACAACCTAAAAATTCTGTCAGATCTGGTCTGTAATATCAGGAATGCTTAGCAGGGGCCTTGTTACTCAGTGTATAGGAGGATGGAGTCTGTCATAAATATAAAGGGAAGGGTAACCACCTTTCTGTATACAGTGCTATAAAATCCCTCCTGGCCAGAGGCAAAACCCATTCACCTGTAAAGGGTTAAGAAGCTAAGAAAACCTCACTGGCACTTGACCAAAATGACCAATGAGGAGACAATATACTTTCAAAGCTGGATGGGGGGGAACAAAGGGTTCATCTGTCTGTGTGATGCTTTTGCTGGGAACAGATCAGGAAGGCAGCCTTACAGCTGTTAGTTAGTAAGTAATCTAGCTAGAAATGCATTAGATTTCCTTTTGTTTAGTGGCTGGTAAAATAAGCTGTGCTGGATGGAATGTATATTCCTGTTTTTGTGGCTTTTTGTAACTTAAGGTTTTGCCTAGAGGGGTCCTTTATGTTTTGAATCTGATTACCCTGTAAGGTATTTACCATCCTGATTTTACAGAGGTGATTCTTTTACTTTTTCTTTCATTAAAATTCTTCTTTTAAGAACCTGATTGATTTTTCATTGTTCTTAAGATCCAAGGGTTTGGGTCTCCATTCACCTGTACAAATTGGTGAGGATTCTTATCAATCCCTCCCCAAGAAAGGGGGTGTAGGGCTTGGGGGGAGATTTTGGGGGAAGACATCTCCAAGTGGGCTCTTTCCCTGGTCTTGGTGTAAGACGTTTGGTGGTGGCACCATACGGTTCAAGGACAAGGCAAAAAGTTTGTGCCTTGGGGAAGTTTTTAACCTAAGCTAGTAAGAATAAGCTTAGGGGGTCTCTCATGCAGGTCCCACATCTGTACCCTAGAGTTCAGAGTGCGGAAGGAACCTTGACAGAATCTCTGCCCCTAATGGTTGCTGGGAAGATTTTTTTTCCTGGAGTGTCTGGATCTGGGGGTGGGGATGAGGGTGGATGAAAAACACTTGCAGCTGTGTTGAGGTTTTGCAGGTAGAGGGGCTTTTGATATCCTCCTCTCAAATATCCCTGGACTGATGAAGTCTGAAGAGAAAAATCCACATCAGGCACCTAAAAAAGTAGCCTGATTTACAAAAGTGCTGAACACCCTGCAGTTCCCACTGAACTGAATGGAATCTGCAGGGTGCTGAGCACATTTGAAAATCAAAATATGGATTTAGGACTCTACTTTTAGGCACTCAATTTTTAAAGTTGTGGTCTATATTTATTGTACTGTAACTTACAATATATAAGGTCATAAGAAATTCCAGTTATATTTTATGTTAATTGTAAAATAATTTATAATAATATAAAGATAAAACGTTTTCAGGCATAAGCATAAGGAGGTAGAACTGAACTTTAGGCCTTAAGCTCTAGATTTTCTGACTTTTCCTCATTTGATTTCTCAAACTTAGGTTTCATTAACACTAGTTTTTGTATGAAACTAACAAATACAATTTTTTTTTGTTTTATTTATGCTTGTTTGATACAATTGTTTTCAACACTTCAGTGAAAATAATTACCCAATGATTAAGTAGGTTTAAACTGTGCAGTAGGCTTTCTACAAACGGGGAGGGGAGAAGCAAAATCCAATATTTTACATTTTTACTTCAAATGTACCAAACATTACACCTAATTACTCTGTACCCAATATAATACATTTGAGAGAATTAAAATGCTGCATTTCTTTGATAACAATGATGGATTGCATAGTGCTCACATAATCCCAAATTAACCATTTACCTGCACTATTTAATATTGGACAGAAACCAAGAATGGTTCCTAACAACCACCACATGCATTTTCAGGCATATCTGTATAAGGTTAAAAAACATGTGTGAAGCATGCAAATGTCTTCAGACAAATGATTTATTGCCACTGCTGTTATGTTAAAAAGGAAATTAATATATATGTTGTATAAGTACTATAGGTTCCACATTTTCAGAGAAGACTTACAACTGAAATTCTTAAAAATGTATGTATTACATCCTGTGTACCAGGCAGGAAGCTGAATGAGATATAAATCCCTTTTTGAGAGTCAGGAATACTTCAGAACTTTCTGAGTATTAAGAGAAGCAGAACTAAAAAAACCACAGCAACATTCACACTATGTCAAACAACTTGGCAACAATTATACAGAGAGAGTTTTAGGCAATCTACCCCTTTCAGCATCAAAAAGAAAATCTGACTTTGAACTGTACTTGTGGTAAGAGAAACATTTAACAGGCATTCCCAAAGAATTTTATATCTACAACTGCAAGACCACCAAGGATAAAATAAAAAGGAGCATGTAACAAGCATCAGCTTTCACTGTCTCTTTGGTTTAATTCTTTTATGATGGCAAAACCTTTTCAACAATTTTTTTTTAGGAACATGCAACATAGTATTCAAGTAGTCAGGAAACAAGTAATTTAATGTAGTAATTGCCTTATTTTCAAGCACAATGGAACTGTATAATTTCCTTAGCTGCATTTTCTAGGAGTGTACTATAATTAATAGAAAATGGTCCATAGTACATTTCGAACTGTAAGCACTGGCATACAACCCCCCTAATTTTTGCAGGGTCATACTTTATTATAACATTTGCTGGGCAGAGGAATCTTCCAAGGTGAAACTTGGCACACTTGGTCTCATTTGGAAGCTCACAGTAGGAAGGTGATATGGAAGGGGGGGTTCAGCTGTTGTGACCTGCACTGGATGTGCCATGTTTGTCTTTCTTCCACAGGACAGAAGCGACTTTGTCTGTACAAAGTGCAAGCTGGTCTCCATATTGGAAGAGAAGATTGAAGGTCTGGAGCAACAGATAACGACCCTGAGTTGCATACGAGAATCTGAGGATTTTCTGGACAAAAGTCAGGATATGCTTCTACAGACACAAAGCTCTAAAGATTTAGAGCAGGTTGCACAGCGGAGCCAAGAGGCCAGTGAAGAAGCTTGGCAACATGTGACCTCCAGAAGAAGAAGGGGGAATGTCCGGGTTCCAACAACGCGGACACAGGTAACTAACCGCTTTCATGTTCTCTCCACAGGTACCATTGCGGAGAGTGGACCAGATGACACGTCTGGGGGGAGAAAGCAAAAGGAGACTCCGCTGGTTGGAAGGTATGAGATGCACTGTCCTGAGGTTGGGGGTTCCACGACCACCACTCCCAAGAGAAGGAGGCAGCTGGTGGTGGTCGGGGACTCTCTCCTCCGGGGGACTGAGTCATCTATCTGCCGCCCTGACCGGGAAAACCGAGAACTCTGCTGCTTGCCAGGGGCTAAGATTCGCGATGTGACGGAGAGACTGCCGAGACTCATCAAGCCCTCGGAACGCTACCCCTTCCTGCTTCTCCACGTGGGCACCAATGGTACTGCCAAGAAAGACCTTGAGCGGATCACTGCGGACTACGTGTCCCTGGGAAGAAGGATAAAGGAGTTTGAGGCGCAAGTGGTGTTCTCGTCCATCCTCCCCGTGGAAGGAAAAGGCCTGGGTAGGGACCATCGAATCATGGAAGACAACGAATGGCTACGCAGGTGGTGTCGGAGAGAAGGCTTTGGATTCTTTGACCATGGGATGGTGTTCCATGAAGGAGGAGGAGTGCTGGGCAGAGATGGGCTCCACCTTACAAAGAGAGGGAAGAGCATCTTTGCGAACAGGCTGGCTAACCTAGTGAGGAGGGCTTTAAACTAGGTTCACCGGGGGGAAGGAGACCAAAGCCCTGAGGTAAGAGGGAAAGCGGGATACCGGGAGGAAGCACAGGCAGGAACGTCTGTGGAGGGGAGGACTCCTGCCTCGTACTGAGAATGAGGGGCGATCAGCAGGTTATCTCAAGTGCTTATATACAAATGCACAAAGCCTTGGAAACAAGCAGGGAGAACTGGAGGTCCTGGTGATGTCAAGGAATTATGATGTGATTGGAATAACAGAGACTTGGTGGGATAACTCACATGACTGGAGTACTGTCATGGATGGTTATAAACTGTTCAGGAAGGACAGGCAGGGCAGAAAAGGTGGGGGAGTAGCACTATATGTAAGGAAGCAGTATGACTGCTCAGAGCTCTGGTACGAAACTGCAGAAAAACCTGAGTGTCTCTGGATTAAGTTTAGAAGTGTGAGCAACAAGAGTGATGTAGTGGTGGGTGTCTGCTATAGACCACCGGACCAGGGGGATGAGGTGGATGAGGCTTTCTTCCGGCAACTACGCAGAAGCTACTAGATCGCACGCCCTGGTACTCATGGGTGACTTTAATTTTCCTGATATCTGCTGGGAGAGCAATACAGCGGTGCATAGACAATCCAAGAAGTTTTTGGAAAACATAGGGGACAATTTCCTGGTGCAAGTGCTAGAGGAGCCAACTAGGGGGGGGAGCTTTTCTTGACCTGCTGCTCACAAACCGGGAAGAATTAGTGGGGAAAGCAAAAGTGGACGGGAATCTGGGAGGCAGTGACCATGAGTTGGTTGAGTTCAGGATCCTGACACAGGGAAGAAAGGTAAGCAGCAGGATACAGACCCTGGACTTCAGGAAAGCAGACTTTGACTCCCTCAGGGAACGGATGGGTAAGATCCCCTGGGGACTAACATGAAGGGGAAAGGAGTCCAGGAGAGCTGGCTGTATTTCAAGGAATCCCTGTTGAGGTTACAGGGACAAATCATCCCGATGTGTCGAAAGAATAGTAAATATGGCAGGCAACCAGCTTGGCTTAACGGTGAAATCCTAGCGGATCTTAAACATAAAAAAGACGCTTACAAGAAGTGGAAGGTTGGACATATGACAAGGGAAGAGTATAAAAATATTGCTCGGGCTTGTAGGAATGAAATCAGGAGGGCCAAATCGCACCTGGAGCTGCAGCTAGCGAGAGATGTCAAGAGTAACAAGAAGGGTTTCTTCAGGTATGTTGGCAACAAGAAGAAAGCCAAAGAAAGCGTGGGCCCCTTACTGAATGAGGGAAGCAACCTAGTGACAGAGGATGTGGAAAAAGCTAATGTATTCAATGCTTTTTTTGCCTCTGTCTTCACGAACAAGGTCAGCTCCCAGACTACTGCGCAGGGCATCACAGCATGGGGAGTAGATGGCCAGCCCTCTGTGGAGAAAGAGGTTGTTAGGGACTATTTAGAAAAGCTGGACGTGCACAAGCCCATGGGGCCGGACACGTTGCATCCGAGAGTGCTAAAGGAATTAGCGGCTGTCATTGCAGAGCCATTGGCCATTATCTTTGAAAACTCGTGGCGAACGGGGGAAGTCCCAGATGACTGGAAAAAGGCTAATGTAGTGCCAATCTTTAAAGAAGGGAAGAAGGAGGATCCTGGGAACTACAGGCCAGTCAGCCTCACCTCAGTCCCTGGAAAAATCATGGAGCAAGTCCTCAAAGAATCAATCCTGAAGCACTTCCATGAGAGGAAAGTGATCAGGAACAGTCAGCATGGATTCACCAAGGGAAGGTCATGCCTGACTAATCTAATCGCCTTCTATGATGAGATTACTGGTTCTGTGGATGAAGGGAAAGCAGTGGATATATTGTTTCTTGACTTTAGCAAAGCTTTTGACACGGTCTCCCACAGTATTCTTGTCAGCAAGTTAAAGAAGTACGGGCTGGATGAATGCACTATAAGGTGGGTAGAAAGTTGACTAGATTGTCGGGCTCAACGGGTAGTGATCAATGGCTCCACGTCTAGTTGGCAGCCGGTGTCAAGTGGAGTACCCCAGGGGTCGGTCCTGGGGCTGGTTTTGTTCAATATCTTTATAAATGATCTGGAGGATGGTGTGGACTGCACTCTCAGCAAATTTGCGGATGATACTAAACTAGGAGGAGTGGTAGATACGCTGGAGGGCAGGGATAGGATACAGAGGGACCTAGACAAATTGGAGGATTGGACTAAAAGAAATCTGATGAGGTTCAGTAAGGATAAGTGCAGGATCCTGCACTTAGGACGGAAGAAACCAATGCACCGCTACAGACTAGGGACCGAATGGCTAGGCAGCAGTTCTGCGGACAAGGACCTAGGGGTGACAGTGGACGAGAAGCTGGATATGAGTCAGCAGTGTGCCCTTGTAGCCAAGAAGGCCAATGGCATTTTGGGATGTATAAGTAGGGGCATAGCAAGCAGATCGAGGGACGTGATCGTCCCCCTCTACTCGACATTGGTGAGGCCTCATCTGGAGTACTGTGTCCAGTTTTGGGCCCCACACTACAAGAAGGATGTGGATAAATTGGAGAGAGTCCAGCGAAGGGCAACAAAAATGATTAGGGGTCTGGAACACATGACTTATGAGGAGAGGCTGAGGGAACTGGGATTGTTTAGTCTGCAGAAGAGAAGAATGAGGGGGGATTTGATAGCTGCTTTCAACTACCTGAGAGGTGGTTCCAGAGAGGATGGTTCTAGACTATTCTCAGTGGTAGAAGAGGACAGGACAAGGAGTAATGGTCTCAAGTTGCAGTGGGGGAGGTTTAGGTTGGATATTAGGAAAAACTTCTTCACTAGGAGGGTGGTGAAACACTGGAATGCGTTACCTAGGGAGGTGGTAGAATCTCCTTCCTTAGAAGTTTTTAAGGTCAGGCTTGACAAAGCCCTGGCTGGGATGATTTAATTGGGGATTGGTCCTGCTTTGAGCAGGGGGTTGGACTAAATGACCTCCTGAGGTCCCTTCCAACCCTGATATTCTATGATTCATTTCAAGGAGGAAACTATTTTTTTGTCAAACGTGAAAAGAAGTGCACCTGAACATTTCCCAGTTGGAGGAATGAAAAGATTCTTTTTTTGCTCAAATAACTTGAAAAAAACACCAAACAGCAACAACTTTGATTTTTAAAATCTTGGCACACCTTAATGGGGGAAAAGTGATTTGCCTTTTTGCAGAAAATTAAATTAGGGAATAATAGTTTGAAAATGTTGTACAGTGCACACAATATATGACATTTTCAGAAGGTGATTAGAGCCAACAAAAACATAGGTCTTTTAAAACGGGAGCCATCAGCTAGTCTCCATGGACACCTCTTAAATATTCAAAAGCTTTGAAGTTTTTTTAAAAAACAACCTACTTTTCTATACACCATTTTTAAACAGTTGTTTTAAGGAATTTTTTTTAAAGCATTTAAAACCAAAAGCATATGATTAACAAAGCGGCCATTGTGTATTTAACATTTCTGTGCTTTTTTGACAGAAATAAGTAGTATATCTCTTTTTACACTGGTCTTTGAGGAGACTGCACTGACCTGATAAACTGTATTACTGTAACACGTGGGGTACATCTACTCCGCAACAAAGGACCTCCAGTGCAGCCACACCAGGCCTAGGTCAGCTGACTCAGGCTCGCGGGCTGCAGGCCACAGGGCTATAAAATATGCAATGTAGCTGCTCAGGCTCAGACTGCAGCCTGGGCTCTGAAACCCTTTTGGGGGCGGGGGGAGGGAAGAGGGTATCAGAGCCCAAGCTTCAGCCCAAACCTGAACAGCTACACTGCTATTTTTAGCCCTGCAAGCCTGAGTCAGCTGAGACGGTCTCTAAGACTCAGTGCCGCAGGTTTTTTATTGCAGTGAAGCCTAGAGGCCCCAGGTGCACTGCACTGTACAAATACATAGCAAGGAACAGTCCCTTGGGCAAAGAGCTTCCGGTTCTATACTCTATCCACTAGAATACACTGCCTCCCCAAAGTTATCTTAACATCAAATAGTGCATCAGTTTTACTTTTGACAATGACAAAGCAACATTTATTTGACATCAAACAAACTTCAAAAGTAAATTAAACACAAAATAGAAGATGCATAATTGCATTCTCGGGATACATAAGCTATGAGTCAGTGCAAAGAGGAAGGGCTGCTGCAGTTCAAAGTTAAGGGAAGCTGTCATGGTCTCAGTATCCTAATTACTGGATATTTGAAAGAGGCTATTATTTGGTCTGTGGGCAACCAGTTATATGGTGTTAAATACACAAAAGATCTAGGGCTCAGGCACATCCTTATCTGGGCTGGCTACTCCAGATCCTTGCATGGAGGTAAGACTGTCAACGAAGAGGCTCCATACTTCTTCCATAGTTGCCTGATTCTCCCTACTTCTTCAGGGTAGAATCTGCAACCTCTCCAACCCAACTGTCACTTAAGGATGTCAGGCTCTTGTGAATTAATTTTGGAGAGGCACAGACAGCATTCATCACCTTCTTGACATTGCAGCAAAGGACAGATTCCTCTCTGGCTAATTAATACTCAGCTAGGGAGAAGATTTGTAGGAGACCAGAGTTGTAGGGGACCATACAGGCTAAAGATATATCCCTGGCTGACAGCTCCAAAATGGAGCTCACCTAGGAAGGTCAGGGGAAACCCACTGGGCTGGATATAAATCCCCATGGCAATTAGCAACAGACAGCCCAACCCCAAAACATCTCTACAGTGCAGGGAAGATTTTATCGGATACCAACTTAAGGAACCCATCCTGTTCCTTTCCTCTCCCCTTCACCCTCCCATCCATGCTGTAGCTGTGAGTTGTGTAAAGGAATTGCTATATATATTCCCTATGCAGCTATAGCCAGAGGCAAAGAAGTTGGTGAGGATAAAAGTACCATAGTGCTTCTCAGAGGAGAAAGGTGCACCTCCTCCGTAAAACCCCTGAACACAAGAATCTGGGGCAACACTGGAAATACCCATCGAAGATAGGAGAGAGGGTGAAGAGGCTGCAAAGGAGTACCTGTGCCCTCTCCTCCCCTCAGACTTGGGAGTCAGAGTTGATGGAGAAACATCCCTCTCCCCCCACCCGCTCACACACGGAATGAAATATCCAGCTGTGGCAGGGAAGGCTGGAAAAAAGCTTTTGTGGCTCTCTTCCCCAGCAGGAACCTGGAGGAATGGGGCGGGGGCGGAACACCATCTATCGGTAAGAAAGGATGGCAGGTGCTGCAGGGTTGTTCAGCAGGTCAATTACCGTGAACCCAGCTCGAAGTCTGAGCTCTCTGATATGCACACAACTGCTTGCAAAACTTGCCCCTCTTTACTCTCTCTCCAGCAGCCCTTTTAAATCAGCTACTGTGATTAAAGGCAGAATAGATGAGGTTACACCTCATGCTCCATGCAGGACCATTCTCTGTCCTGGCTGCCCTGCATGAACTCCCAGCTCTGTGAGAGGTCTGGGGTGGGGACAGGACACGTACATTATATCTGTTTTTACCTTCATTCTCAGGATGAAGATCAGATAAAAGGACAATCCAGTGTGGGAACTTCCCAGCCTTTTAACAGATCCATCAAAAAACAGCCTGTGGAGTTCAGAGGTGGAAAAATATTTCAGGATACAAGAAATTCCCTGAAGCACTAAGCCTCTGGTCTACGAAAGAAAGAGCCTGACTCCTTGTTGAGGGTCTGGATCTCTGTAACAGCTGGAAAACTATAAATGAACATTGCTTTGTGAAGCAGCTTCTGTTGTTAGTAAGGGTGTGACTGGAGAAGTCAGAGGTCATAATTCTCCATTTTAGAAAGGCAGGGCTCTAGTCTGCAGGGGCAGAACAGACTGACTATTGGTGCTCATAGCAAATGTTAATGGTTGTGTTATGTGATATTTCAATAAAAATAAATTAGTAGTTAAATAAAAACTCTCTACGCCTACAATTGTTATGGGTTTTCATGTGAACTAATTTAGCAATGCCATCAGTTCTGCTAAACTTACTCACACTTACCATTAGGGCTGCCAATTTTGGTTGGTGTCAAAAATATAAAGGGAAGGGTAAACCCCTTTAAAATCTTTCCTGGCCAGAGGAAAAATCCTCTCCCCTGTAAAGGGTTAAGAAGCTAAAGGTAACCTCGCTGGCACCTGACCAAAATGACCAATGAGACGACAAGATACTTTCAAAAGCTGGAAGGAGGGAGAGAAACAAACGGTCTGTGTCTGTCGGTATGCTGCTTTTGCCGGGGATAGAACAGGAATGGAGTCTTAGAACTTTTAGTAAGTAATCTAGCTAGGTATGCGTTAGATTATGATTTCTTTAAATGGCTGAGAAAAGAACTGCTGAATAGAATGACTATTTCTGTCTGTGTGTCTTTTTTGTAACTTAAGGTTTTGCCTAGAGGGATTATCTATGTTTTGAATCTAATTACCCTGTAAGGTATCTACCATCCTGATTTTACAGAGGTGATTCCTTTACCTCTATTTACTTCTATTTCTATTAAAAGTCTTCTTGTAAGAAAACTGAATGCTTTTTCATTGTTCTCAGATCCAAGGGTTTGGGTCTGTGGTCACCTATGCAAATTGGTGAGGATTTTTACCAAACCTTTCCCAGAAAGTGGGGTACAAGGGTTGGGAGGATTTTGGGGGGAAAGATGTGTCCAAACTACGTTTCCCAGTAAACCCAGTTAGAGTTTGGTGGTGGCAGTGGATATTCCAAGGACAAAGGATAAAATTAAATTTGTACCTTGGGGAAGTTTTAACCTAAGCTGGTAAAAGTAAGCTTAGGAGGTTTTCATGCAGGTCCCCACATCTGTACCTAGAGTTCAGAGTGGGGGAGGAACCTTGACAGTTGGACATATTCCTGGAGGTTTCATCAAACAACATTATCTTTAATTAAAGAGTAATCTTTAATTCCTGAAGTCTCCAGGACAATCCTGGAGGGTTGGCAATCCTACATACCATGCAGAATTCAAAACTGTTTCACAAAGATCAACATGCATTTCTCTGTGGCCCAGAGGATGATTCTAGCTCTTATCTATTCCAGCAGAATATAAAGAATGTGTTAAAATAGGCTGAGGGAGAATTCCCCCAGAGTTGGGCCAGCCTGGATCAATGTAAGTAATACTATATTGCCCCCACTCCTCCATAAGCCCCAATGAAAGGGGTTCTCAGTGCTACAAGATTCTGGGCTACAGCACAACCCATAGGTAGCCATTGTGAGATCTGTTTAACTTATTCCAGAAGCTTTTGCCCACCGTCGTCCGTCCCCCCCAAGAACCACTCTCTCTCTCTCTCTCACTGCTGTGTCTTAAAGGAGGCACAAAATCTGCCCCAACTTTTTTTTTGTTTTTCCCTCCAGAAAATGGTCACATTTTGGCCCTAAGACAGTTGAAAACAATATTTTCCAAAATCCTTTTTTTCCACCAAAAGTTATTGCTAACCACTGGGTGGAGGTTTCCCGACACTTCAGTGCATCAGCTTTTGATCTAATATATGAGCACAGTAGAGTAGCTTTGGGAGAAACAATGTACCAAGCAACAAGAAGTTTATCTTTGGATGTGTTGTTCTTGTCTCAATTTTCAAAACTGAGACGCCATTACCCTCTTCCCCACTTCCAGTTGTAAATTACAAAAATATTGCTTGACCAGGCAAAAGTAGAAAATACATTTCGGGGGAATGGTAAACAGAAAAAAGTTAGTTTCTTTCTGTTGGAAACTAGGTATTGCTGCTCCACAACCAGTTTAGAGGTATATGACAAGGCCTCATCCAAGAAATTATTTAGGACTGCCCATGACAGCAGTTCATTTGTTTCTAATTTATTTTGTGTATTAGTAATCTTTTGCTGAAATCATAGGAGAACATAACAGAGCTCATATGTACCCATTCATATCCATCTGCCATTTGAGGAAGAGAAGGCCCACTTCAGCATTCAACAGAAAGGCAATAATACATATTAAACAAAATAGGTGGTTCAAGATGTGCTGCCAAGAAATGACATATTCCAGTGAATTCAAACCACCCTTTTCAAATTCTGGAATTCTTTCATATGTAAATAAGTCAAAGAGAATGAAAGCAAAGCTTGCCACCTACTGCCCAATGACATAATAGTAATTGCTAGTATTGTCTTGTAAGTTTCTTTCTTACTTTTGTGTTTTTGAAACCCATTTGTCCTTGGTATAGCATACACAGAATTGCATCTCAAAAAAAGCTGTAACAAAACTCTGCACGTCAAGCCACAGCTTAGACTATCTAAAAGCAATATTTCTCATCTAACTAAAATATGTCGTAAAATATTATATGAGCTGTACATAATAAATATCTGACAAGATTACAACACTGTTTATTATAGCATCCAGACTAGTGAGGAATTTCTTTTAAAACACGCCAGCAGTGTCACGTGCTCTACAAATCGGTCCTCAAGCTGGATGGTATGGAATAATAAAACAATTTTCTGTTTAATGCATACTTTAAAATCCAAACATTATTGCAAGTTACATTGATCTATCATAGAAGAATTTATTGGTTTTTTTTTTTTTTTTTTGTACATAGATAGCTACAGATCATTTGCAGTTTCTAAAACTAAACTTTACATCGGGAGCTTCATTACTGGCCTATTTTCATATGCTCATATGAAACTCTAACTTGTTGAAAACTTTTCCTTTGGGGCTGTTTTCATGTTTAATCTAAACTAGGGCACTTTCTTTTTAAGTTTTGTTTGTTTTTTGAAAATTTGAGGAAAATCTCATCAACCATTATTGTGCTACTGAAAAAGTGAAAAAAAGGTCTTACAAGTATTGTCAGATTTTTAAGTCACAAATAACTCAAATATCTGGGAGACTGAATACCTCCACATTTCACATGTAAATAGTTCTTACCGAGGAAGAAGCCCTCAGCTAAGTTTAGGGGAATCATTTAAAAATCAAGAAGTTATGTATAATTGAAACATAACTTCTAAGCATGCTAGGTAGGCATCTGTTCAGATTTTAGTAGCCTAATAAAACCTGGGAGCAGATGATCAGCTGGTTTAAAGTGTCACAGTTCCATTGTTTCAGAGTAGCAGCCATGTTAGTCTGTATTCGCAAAAAGAAAAGGAGTACTAGTGGCACCTTAGAGACTAACCAATTTATTTGAGCGTAAGCTTTCGTGAGCTACAGCTCACTTCATTGTGGAGCTAGCTGAAGAACACGCCCTCCCTTTATGAAATCACAGGGCACATGCTGCGACAGTCTTCAGGAGGGAGATAGTATAGGACTCATTGAAACTCACAGCAAAGTCCTCCAAAACAATGTGTCCCTGCCTTAAGGCCCCATCACCAATACTTAATGCTACTAGGAGACAAATCCCCTTTTCCCCCGGCCCCCATAGCCTTGGCATCTCTCATATTTAGACTAGATTTTTTTCTTACTTTCTACAGAGAGATATAGTCATGCATGACATCTCTGTTTCAGACCATGCACTGACAGACACTGATGTCCAGCTTTCAGATTCATAGGATCGTGGAAGTCAACGAATGGCTACGCAGGTGGTGTCAGAGAGAAGGCTTTGGATTCTCTGATCATGGGATGGTGTTCCAAGAAGGAGGAGTGCTAGGCAGAGATGAGCTCCACCTAATGAAGAGAGGGAAGAGCATCTTCGTAAGCAGGCTGCTAACCTAGTGAGGAGGGCTTTAAACTAGGTTCACCGGCGGAAGGAGACCAAACCCCTGAGGTAATTGGGATACTGGGAGGAAACATGAGCAGGGGAGTGCAAGAGGGGAATGCTCCTGCCTCATACTGAAAAAGTGGGATGATCAGCAAGTCATCTTAAGTGCCTGCACACAAATGCAAGAAGCCTGGGAAAGAAGCAGGGAGAACTGGAAGTCCTGGCACAGTCAAGGAATTATGATGTGATTGGAATAACAGAGACTTGGTGGGATAACTCACATGACTGGAGTACTGTCATGGATAGATATAAACTGTTCAGGAAGGACAAGCAGGGCAGAAAAGGTAGGGGAGTTGCATTGTATGTAAGAGAGCAGTATGACTGCTCAGAGCTCTGGTATGAAACTGCAGAAAAACCTGAGTCTCTCTGGATTAAGTTTAGAAGTGTGAGCAACAAGGGTGATGTCGTGGTGGGAGTCTGCTATAGACCACCAAACCAGGGGGATGAAGTGGATAAGGCTTTCTTCTGGCAACGAACAGAAGTTACTAGATTGCATGCCCTGGTTCTCATGGGAGACTTCAATCACCCGGATATCTGCTGGGAGAGCAATACAGCGGTGCATAGACAATCCAAGAAGTTTTTGGAAAACGTAGGGGACAATTTCCTGGTGCAAGTGCTAGAGGAGCCAACTAGGGGGGGAGCTTTTCTTGACCTGCTGCTCAAACACGGAAGAATTAGTAGGGGAAGCAAAAGTGGATGGGAACCTGGCAGTGATCATGAGATGGTCGAGTTCAGGATCCTGTCACAAGGAAGAAAGGAGAGCAGCAGAATACAGACCCTGGACTTCAGAAAAGCAGGCGTTGACTCCCTCAGGAAACCGATGGCTAGGATCCCCTGGGAGAATAACATGAGGGGGAAAGGAGTCCAGGAGAGCTGGCTGTATTTTAAAGAATCCTTATTGAGGTTGTAGGTGTAGAAAGAATAGTAAATATGGCAGGCCATCAGCTTGGCTTAACAGTGAAATCCTTCCTGATCTTAAACACAAAAAAAGAAGCTTACAAGAAGTGGAAGACTGGACAAATGACCAGGGAGGAGTATAAAAATATCGCTCAGGCATGCAGGAGTGAAATCAGGAAGGCCAAATCACACTTGGAGTTGCAGCTACCAAGAGATGTTAAGGGTAACAAGAAGGGTTTCTTCAGACAAGAAGAAAGTCAAGGAAAGTGTGGGCCCCTTACTGAATGAGAGAGGCAACCTAGTGACAGAGGATGTGGAAAAAGCTAATGTACTCAATGCTTTTTTTGCCTCTGTCTTCACAAACAAGGTCAGCTCCCAGACCACTGCACTGGGCAGCACAGCACGGGGAGGAGGTGACCAGCTCTCTGTGGAGAAAGAAGTGGTTTGGGACTATTTAGAAAAGGTGGACAAGCACAAGTCTATGGGGCCGGATACACTGCATCCGAGGGTGCTAAAGGAGTTGGCGGATGTGATTGCAGAGCCATTGGCCATTATCTCTGAAAACTCATGGTGATCAGGAGAGGTCCCAGACAACTGGAAAATGCTAATGTAGTGCCCATCTTTAAAGAAGGGAAGGAGGAGGATCCGAGGAACTACAGGCCAGTCTGCCTCACCTCAGTCCCTGGAAAAATCATGGAGCAGGTCCTCAAGGAATCAATTCTGAAGCACTTAGAGGAGAGGAGAGTGATCAGGAACAATCAGCATGGATTCACCAAGGGCAAGTCATGCCTGACTAATCTAATTGCCTTCTATGACGAGATAACTGGCTCTGTGGATGAGGGGAAAGCAGTGGACGAGATATTTCCTGACTTTAGCAAAGCTTTTGATACGGTCTCCCACAGTATTCTTGCCAGCAAGTTAAAGAAGTATGGGCTGGATGAATGCACTATAAAGTGGATAGAAAGCTGGCTAGATCGTCGGGCTCAATGGGTAGTAATCAATGACTCCATGTTTAGTTGGCAGCCTGTATCAAGCGGAGTGCCTCAAGGGTCAGTCCTGGGGCCGGTTTTGTTCAATATCTTCATTAATGATCTGGAGGATGGCGTGGATTGCACTCTCAGCAAGTTTGCAGGTGACTCTAAACTGGGAGGAGTGGTAGATACGCTCGAGGGTAGGGATAGGATACAGAGGGGCCTAGACAAATTAGAGGATTGGGCCAAAAGAAATTTGATGAGGTTCAACAAGGACAAGAGCAGAGTCCTGCACTTAGGAAGGAAGACAATCAGCATGGATTCACCAAGGGCAAGTCATGCCTGACTAATCTAATTGCCTTCTATGACAAGATAACATTTGAGTTATGAGGAGAGGCTGAGGGAGCTGGGATTGTTTAGCCTGCAGAAGAGAAGAATGAGGGGGGATTTGATAGCTGCTTTCAACTACCTGAAAGGGGGTTCCAAAGAGGATGGCTCTAGACTGTTCTCAATGGTAGCAGATGACAGAACGAGGAGTAATGGTCTCAAGTTGCAGTGGGGGAGGTTTAGATTGGATATTAGGAAAAACTTTTTCACTAAGAGGGTGGTAAACACTGGAATGCGTTACCTAGGGAGGTGGTAGAATCTCCTTCCTTAGAGGTTTTTAAGGTCAGGCTTGACAAAGCCCTGGCTGGGGTGATTTAACTGGGAATTGGTCCTGCTTGGAGCAGGGGGTTGGACTAGATGACCTTCTGGGGTCCCTTCCAACCCTGATATTCTATGATTCTAAGACTCCCATGCACCGCTACAGACTAGGGACCGAATGGCTAGGCAGCAGTTCTGCGGAAAAGGACCTAGGAGTTACAGTGGACGAGAAGCTGGATATGATTCAACAGTGTGCCCTTGTTGCCAAGAAGGCCAATGGCATTTTGGGATGTATAAGTAGGGGCATTGCCAACAGATCGAGGGACGTGATCGTTCCCCTCTATTTGACATTGGTGAGGCCTCATCTGGAGTACTGTGTCCAGTTTTGGGTCCCACACTACAAGAAGGATGTGGAAGAATTGGATAGAATACAGCGGAGGGCAACAAAAATATTTAGGGACACAGGGAACACATGACTTATGAGGAGAGACTGAGGGAACTGGAATTGTTTAGTCTGCAGAAGACAAGAATGAGGGGGGATTTGATAGCTGCTTTCAACTGCCTGAAAGGGCGTTCCAAAGAGGATGGATCTACACTGTTCTCAGTGGTAGTAGATGACAGAACGAGGAGTAATGGTCTCAAGTTGCAGTGAGGGAGGTTTAGATTGGATATTAGGAATACCTTTTTCACTAGGAGGGTGGTGAAGCACTGGAATGGGTTACCTAGGGAGGTGGTGGAATCTCCTTCCTTAGAAGTTTTTAAGGTCAGGCTTGACAAAGCCCTGGCTGGGATGGTTTAGTTGGAGATTGGACTAGATGACCTCCTGAGGTCCCTTCCAACCCTGATATTCTATGATGCAAACAGTAAATCCTCTTTATTTTTTATAATAATTTGCTAATACAGCACCCTTTGTGTAAGGCAACCATTTTAAATTCTTGGAAAGAATTCCTATCAAATGATAACAATGGTACTGTGTCAGACCAAATTTTATCAGGTTCTGGTAAAAGTGCTACACATAAAGTATAAAAATTGCTTCTCAAAGGGAAAAAAGAAAAATGCTCAGATTTTGAAAAAGAAAATAAGATTGTTATAGTTGGACAATATGTCCCCTGGTGATCCTAAATCATTAACAGAATTAGCTAACCTTAAATGCACAGTTAATGTGATATTTGTAATGATCAGAAATGCCAAATCCTGAGAAGATATCTGCTTTTTGTGCCAAAATTAAGTGACCAAGATTTATGAATGAAGAAAGGGAGGCTCTTTATTCACCTACTACCTAAAATACTGAATACTATCAAAACGCTGAAATCAAATAAGTCCCACGGACATGGGTTCTCCACATATGGTTTTACTAAATTTTCTCCTAATAGACTCCAGTATTAGGGCTGGAAGTGGAAAACACCTTCTAAAGTCACACTAGTTCAAAAGAAGAAAAACAAATCAGCTGATAACTGTGCCTAATTTCTTGTTAAACATGGATGTCAAATATGTTATGCAAGAATCTGGTATATAGCCCAGAGGTGGTCATACTAGTACGCAGGACCATCCCTAGGGGGGTGTGGGGCCCAGGACAACCCTCCACTCCAGGCCTCGCCCCCAATCCACCCCTTCCCCCATACTCCCACTCTACCTCTTTCCAGCTTCCGCCCCCTCCCCCAAGCGATGCCGGGAGGGCGGAGCAGGGCGGGCTGGAGCCAGGTCACTTGCTGGCACCACACCCCCCACTAACCCTTCCCACACACAAATCCCAGAAACTGTTCTCATACTTCACCTGTGACTTTTGAAAGAGTCAAGCCTGCCCATTGTCGTCTTTGCTGTTTGCACTAGGGACTGAGCCATTGGCTCAAGGGGCAATGATCTTATTAGTGGCATTGAAGTCTAATGGACTGACAAGGAATTGCTTTATACACTGATTATATGGTTTGTTGCAAATGTTAAGCAGTCTATTGCCGCTCTTTTGTCTGTATTGGATACCCCTCTGTCATAATCTCTGGATACAAAGCAAACTTGTCAAAATCTCAGATCCTCCCTATTTCTGTATCTGAACCCACAGGGACAGTTTAAGTGCCAATTTCCCCTTTTTAGTGAACAAGTGCATTGGTATATTTTTTTTTTTTAATACTAAATATCCATTCCCTAAATTAGGCTGTATTCTTGGGTCTATTTGCAAAGTTCTGTGGAGAGGCAAATCTCTAAGCTCACTCCCAGTTAGCTATATTAGTCATGCTAATGTGCTCCAAATGAAATAGCTACCCTGAATGTTGTGTCTATTTTGGCTGCTTCCTATCCCTGTCCTTGCACAGTGGTTTGCTTTGAATACTAAAACTTATCACTAATTTTATCTGAATAGGTAAAGGGACTCCACTTAGCTCAGAGCTTATTGTATAATTCTCTTGAATAGTATGGATGCTCTATCAGAAATAAAAGGGTATGGTCATGCTACCCAGTTAAGAGCTATACTCACTCACTCCCATGCATGACACTGGAAAGAAATAGAAGGTAGTTTGCTAAGTATGGAAAATCTCCTACAGTTTTTTATGAATCAGTAAGCATAAAAACATATTTCACTTCCCTCTCAGTAATAGCTGTGATGCTTGCTTGATATACAAGGAAATGTACTAAATTCAAAGTTATATGTAATCTATCCTCTTTAATCTGATCTAGTCTAATGCTCACTTTGTCTCTGCTAATTAAGATGACTGGAAAACTAGAGGAGAGTTTATAATATGAAACACTTATTTCCATTTTTAATAAAGCTAAAGCTCTCTGACTCTTTCAGAGCTCAGATGCAAATGGAACATAAAGAAGCTAATACCAGAGAGTCCTGTCTTTCAGAGTAAATCCTATTTTTTAGTATGAACCTTGGAATATATAGTGGGAAGACTGTACAAGTCTTCTGTGAGGACAGAATAAGGTCTATCAATTGCGGGCAGGAAAAGACTCCCTCCCCCAATCTCTTCCCTGGAATATAACTGCTTAAGGAACCCTAATACCTAAAGCTACTAAAGATCCAGTTTATAAAATTTCTTAAATCCATGGTCCAAAGACCAAGTTGCAGCCGCACAAATCTCCTCAAAAGACGATTTGATCTTTCCCCTTAGGAGACAGCCATTGCTTATACCAAGTGAGCTTGGACCTTGATTGGAGAGACAACTTTCTTTACCCTTCCATGCTTCTGATATTGTGTATCTAGTCCACCTGGATACAGGACCTTTTGACATCTTCCTTTCCTTGTAGTACAAAACAGGACTAGTGGGGTGGCTGCCCCACTTCCACAGAAAAGGGGTTAAAAGCAGCCCTGGAGAGGGCTGCAGCAGGGAAAGGGATTAAGAACAGCTGGGGGAAGCTGTGTAGCTGACTACAGATGTGGCCACCTCAATTAGGGCCCAGCTGACCCTGATAAGAGGGCTGTGGGCCAGAAGCTGGAGGAGTCTCACTCTAGCCCTGGACTGGGAAGGGCTAGCTGCCTAGTAGCAAGGTACCTGAAGCAGAGCAGTGCGAGGGAAGAGCAAAGAGGAGCTGGGGAGCTCTAGCCTGGTAAACCCCCAAGTTGCAGGCCTTGATGAAGGCCTACAAAAGGTATTGGGGCTGCATAGGGGTAGCCAAGGATAGGCAAAGTAGTAGGCTCTAACCCCTTGCCAAAGATGAGTGGCCATTACAAGACTGCAGTCTGTCCCAGTGAGTGGGGGCTAGATGATTGACTGGCAGTAGCCACTGAGGCAAGGTGGGTGTAGAGGGTTGGGGTTTCCCCTGGGACAGAATGCCAAGGTAAAGGGCACAGAGGTCTGGGAGGAACACAGGGCCAGTGGCAGGTGAGACACAGGCTTGCAGAGGGCGCTCCAGAACTGAAAAAGAGCTAATTCCCAAATGACCAGCAGAAAGTACCACACCAGTGAGTCTTCACATCGCTACAAGGACACTTGATAGCCCCCCAATATTTGGTGCATCAAATATAAATTTTGAGTAACCTATGGACAATCAAGAAATTCCATCTTTTTCCCAAAAGCATGAGCCAGCTTCAGCCAGAAAATTAGTAATAGTAGCTCTAGTGCTTTGCAAAACATAGTTTGTTTTTTTGAAATGAGGTAGAGAACTACCCTGAACTACACTGTCTGTATGGATGATGCATACGTAGAACTGCATAGATAAAATATCTAACACTAGTACTTTTTCCTCATTAATCTAATTGCCACCAAGAACACCTTTTCATGGTAAGAAGACTCAAATGGTGGGTCTGTGAGAGCACTTAAGATCAGCTTTCATGACTGAACTTTATAGAGGATTTGACATGGTAGATACCTTGAAGAATCTCTGGATGTGACAATATTATCTTCTTCTTTCCAGCTGACTGAGGAATTCTGGATATCGTTGTGACAGATATTGCAACTGTATGCAATATCTTTGGGGACCATATTGTATTAAGTTTATGAATGGCTTTTATATATCACTAAGAGCCAGAAACTATATACAAAACCAGGCGAGGGTTATCACAGCTCCTTCAGGAACCAAAAACATTGGGAAGGGTTTAAGGTGAATCACTTACATTGTAATCACCTTCAGAGGGGTATCTCTCCCTAGAGAAGCTACAATTTACTGGTTCAAACTGGGTTTTCTAGAGACCAACAGACAAAGAAGGGGCTTTTGATATTAAAAGGCTGCAGTTAAACTGACTCAGGGTCTTCCTTCTTATCCAGCAAACGGACAGGATGTTCTGTCCAAGAGGATGGGGGGTTGGGGGGGAATGCAACGCATGTGGAAGAGTTGGAAAGACTTGGCCTACTAAGCCCCATAAGTCTGATGGGTAACCTCGAGTAAGCTTTTAGCATGTGTTTAGGAACTTTCATTGTCTTTATATGTTTTCACTGTAATGCTTTTATCTTAAAAATGAATGTGCTTGCTTAGAAAGAGCTTATAACTGCTGAGAATACATTGGTCATAGCCC
Source organism: Lepidochelys olivacea (assembly GCF_965140295.1). NCBI lineage: Eukaryota > Metazoa > Chordata > Testudines > Cheloniidae > Lepidochelys > Lepidochelys olivacea. The sequence continues at coordinate 147,976,752 of NC_140413.1, read as the reverse complement.
TGAGAGAAAAAGCAACACACAGGTGCTGTCCTAGTCTATCATGTGCTTGCTCAGTCAATTTGCTGCAGTACTGGATTTTCCTCTTATGTGTAGGGCATACAGGGATGAGAGATTCTGCTCGCCTATGTTAACAGAAGCTATGCTTCCTTCTACAGGGAAGATCATGTTCCCTTCTGCTTGCTGAGAGAAGTCACAGTGGAAGCATTCTCTGCTTTTATTAGAATGTCTTATTCTTTTCTGTGCCCCAGTTATGCCAGTGCAGACTGATGGGTAGCAACCTCTCAGACAGGGTGACCACAATTAGGATCCTCTTATTTTCATGCACTCCAAATGGTGAAGCTCCACCCTTTTCTGCTCCCTCTGTGTGGGGGCAGAGGCATGGGTGTTACTCCAGGGTCTGCTGAATAGAACATGCCTTGTGTGAACTAAGCTACTTACAGGACAGAACACAAATATGGCAGATGATAAACTGAAGAGCTAGTAAACCCAATAATAGTATGTTGCCAAACATCACATGTGACATGATATCAGGATATATTTAACCAACTAACTTCTTCAGGGATGCCCCACTCTTCCTGTCTGCTGTTGCAAGTAGTGTTCCATAGAAGTAGACAGGAACTTAGGAGCGCTGGACTGTTCCCTATCTGGGGCTGCCTGACTACCACATGTTCTCAGGGAAAGGACACTCTCTAGCTTGCTTCCTTCTCATCCCTAACAGTCAGCTCTTGTCTATATTAATTTTCCTACCAAGTTCGAAGTTATTAGTAGAGCTAGTGATCCTCTTCCTCAATGTTCAAGCACTCCTTCCCTAACTCACTGTCTACATGGCGCCTTAGTCTGCATGAGAGGGGTGTAAATCCTAGTGTACGCTAACATGTTGCTCACTAACTGGTGACTTATGTGGACCCTAGTGACATGCACTAAAAGTTCCCTAATGTATGTTAATGTAGAACCGTTGAAATGGGACTACATTAATGCACACTGGAGAACTCTTTTAGGACATACCAGCAGGGTCCACATGGGCCAGTTAGTGCATGCTAGCACATTGTGCACTAGAATTTACACCCCTCTAGTGCAGGCTAAGGCACCATGTAGACAAGCCCTGGGTGATTCCTGTAAGGAAAGCAGTTTTCTATAGTTATAACTATCCCCAGCACAGAGACAGCCAGCTCCGCCATAACCATGGCTTCTCTTTTGGCATAATGCCAGAAGCTACTGCCCTACAATTAGCGGTCTGGAGTAGAATCACCAATCAAGCGCACAGTGCCTGTTATTGGGGGAGGACTGAAAACAGTTTTTCCCTAGTATATTACAATATCCTAGATTCCCTAGAGCACTTTACAGATTTTCCTGCCTTTTAACATGCTTGCATATTTAGATCACGCCAAAAGTGCTTCTCAGCTTTCCCAAAGTTGACTTTAGTTGTTCCTTAAGATTTATGCCAGTGTTAGTAAGAGCAGAATTTGGTCCATGCTGTCCAGAAACAAATTCCATTACACTTTGTCCTACTTCAGATACACCAAACCTCCGACGACGCTTTCTGTAGGTTTCGGTTTCCAAGGGAAATACAGATCCTTTATCACCTAGGAAGCTGTTACTCTACCCCTCCAGGACTGGATATGATATACATTCACCAGTAGTGCTTTTGCTGTTTTAAACAACTCTTTAGTACAGTTTGTTTTGTAATTAAACCAGCCTTGTCTGCACTGGCCTATTTCCCCCCCAACTTTTGAACTCTTTCTTTCACCAATGAAGCTCCACTAGTAGTATCAATGGCAGGAGCTCTAACAAAGAAGATGCCAGCATCCGCTTCACTACGTTACCTAGATTTGTCCTGAACAGTGGTAGACAGCAAAGCAGTTAAAATGCTGGTAGCCATGTAGAGCCTTGTGCATTCTAGAGCTGCTGTCTTGGATACTACTGGGGGGAGCAAGGAAGTGTTAGCAATAAGGGGAAATCATACAGAGGAAAAAAAACGCAGCGTTGAGGCGTATCTCAAAATGCCACTGTTTCTGGGATAGTCCTGGATAGGCAGTACTGGGAAAAGCAAAAAAAAGATAGAAACTTATGGTGTCAAGTTAAAATGAACATTAAAATTGGACATATGTCAAAGCCTCTCATCCTTGTACTGACCAGCCAATCACTATCCAGTTTAATTAAAACATTTTGACAACACTACAACCTAGGATAGAGTGGCTGCAACTTCCATTTCAACCAACTAAATTTTAACTGGTGGTATAGTTTTATATGTAGCTCCCTGTCCTGAAATGCATTGAAAACAGAGGGCAGAAGTCTCAGGCATATGGAATATATTTACCTTGTAATGTCTATGGAATATTCTGCTGTTACCAACGGACATTCCAGTTTAAACTTACTCCAGGATCTCTCAAAGAAAATAACTGATAAGTTAATTAAAAAATTGAGGCTCCACTGTGAGGTATTCTCTACTTGTTGGTATAATTGTACAAGAAAGACTATGCCACCAGGGACACATCATCATATGGTGGTATGAATAAGTGACCTGCAAATATTGTCCACAAGTTGCTAAGGAAGAATGATAGTAGTAGCTCTTGTGAGCGCTCACAAGGAAACCATGGTTCCTAGTGCCATGACTGGGATGTGGACAGTGAGACCTAGTGTCCAGTGAGGGAATCAGGAGTCAGGTTGAGTCTGGTACCAGAAGGCCAGTCCAAGATAGGACAGTGGGCAGACTGAGAATCAGGTGTCAGGATGCAGGCAGCGTCAGGTTACCAGGAGATTGGGGTTGGGCACCAAGTTATAGACAGCAATCAAATAGCGAAGTTGAGGACAAACCAAGGTAGGAATCCAGAGTCTAGTGTCTATTGCAAGCAGAATCTGGAGCAGAGATGGGCAGGCAGTCTGTGTTGTTAAACCAGGAAACATGAAGGGGCAAGTACTAGTACCAGCCAATCAATGGGCTAGGAGGGGCCGCCACACAGGTCCTGATGGGTGGTACTTCCTGCCAAGCCCCGCCTCACAGGGTCCTCCCATGGGAGCCCAGCCTAAACCTCCCATGGCGATGCGGACCAGTCAACAGCCCAGAACACCCATGGTCCCAGATTTCTGCCCTGTAGGTTTTTACACCTAGGGCCAACAACCCTCTTGTTCCAGGAGTTGCCCATCTCAAAATCCATCCCAGATGGAACGAAGGCCAATTTAGACCTCCCCCAGAACTGAAAGCTCATAATGGGGAGATGAGTAGCCTGATCCCCACTGCATCCATCTATGCATGAGTAAGCCCTGTAACTGGTGCACTAGGGCTTCAGTAGTGGGGAAACAGTAGGCACAACAGGGATCTGCACTGGTTAAATTAAAAAAAAAAACCAACTCAGAACCATAATACATGGCACAGATGACTCCAGATCCAATCTCTAATCCTAAAAAAGACACTTGTTTTTCTTGGTGCGCTCTGACCTTCTGGACACCAAGAAATTCTCCCCACTCCACTTCCTCTTAGTTCGTGTTTTAAGAGAACGTGGAGGAAAGTGAAACTATGGATTTACACATAACATAATCCAAAGGACCTTGTTGGTCTGAAGACTTGAAAATTAGCTGAGAGGCTTCTTTCAGCTAATCTGGTGTCACAGGTACCCCCAGCATAATGACCCTGCACAATCCCCTTACCAGTCACTGGCACCAATGTATTGGCACTGGATAACTCCCATCAATGTCAGAGCCACGGAGGGTATCCACTGGTGCCAACTCTTGTGATTTTTACTGGGATTGGAGCCAGTCTCACGATGACCCAAGAAGGGGGGTGTGGGGGGAGAATAGCCACCCTTTACCGAATCTGAGCCTTCTGACTGGCTATCCACCCCACCTGCCCACCTCCTGGGACAGAACAAACAACCAGAGCTGCTGCAGGCTGACCACTCCCATTCCCGCTCCCTCTGGCAACCCAAAGCCTATCTCACAGGAAGGGATAGGAAAGGAAGGAACAAAAAGAGCCCAGCAATTAAGGGTGGCTCTTCTCCCCGTTCCCCTACTAGGAGCAACAGAGATAGGACAGCTCTTCTGCTCCTCCCCCCTCCTGCATAGAGATGGGTGGGGCTGAACCGGTGGGAGCTGGGCGGTTGAACTGATGGACCAGAACTGGGGATGGAGCTGGGGAAGTGACCTGAATGGGTCTGAACTGATGGGGCAGGGGCTAGACAGAGGCAGAATTAATGGCTGGGCAGAAGATGGTAGATGTGGGGGTTAGAGCTCTTTCAGCAGGTGCCAGACTCACCTTACCCAATAAATTTGGGAAAGTGGGCAAAACTAATTCTCTCTCATGACAGGAAAAGACCAACAAAACCCACACTACAGTTTTCTATTTTAAAAAAAATCTCAGTCCTTTCTTACAGACAGCCCCGCAACCTGAAGCAAACACTCACCAGTAACTACACCCCACAGAAACACTAACCCAGGAACCAATCCCTGTAAAAAACCCCATTGCCTGCTTTGTCCCCATATCTACTCTAGCGACACCATCATAGGACCCAACCACATCAGCCACACTATCAGGGGCTCGTTCACCTGCACATCTACTAATGTGATATATGCCATCATGTGCCAACAGTGCCCCTCTGCCATGTACATTGGCCAAACCGGACAGTCTCTACATAAAAGAATAAATGGACACAAATCAGACATTAGGAATGGTAACATACAAAAGCCAGTAGGAGAACACTTCAATCTCCCTAGACATTCAACAACAGATTTAAAAGTAGCCATCCTGCAACAAAAAAAACTTCAAAAACAGACTTCAAAAAGGAATTGCAGAGCTACAATTCATTTGCAATTTAATTGTTAAGTTTCATTAACACCATTAATTTGGGCTTGAATAGGGACTGGGAGTGGCTGGCTCACTACAAAAGCAATTTTCCCTCTCTTGGTATTGACACCTCCTCATCAATTATTGGACCTTGTCATCACTAGTTCTCCACTTGTAAGTCCTCCCTTCTCTTCAGGTTCAAGTATATTTGTGCTTGTATCTGTAATTTTCACTCCATGCATCTGAAGAAGTGGGTTTTTTTACCCACGAAAGCTTCTGCCCAAATAAATCTGTTAGTCTTTAAGGTGCCCCTGGACTCCTCATTATGATTTTTTGGGCTACTCTCATGACTTTTGATCTCTTGAGATTGGAAATACCAGGGATCAAAGCCTTGATACTGCAGAGAGCATGGCACTGTTCAAAGCCTCTGTGGACTTTTTTCTCTCAGGCAGAATCTCTAGACACAGAACTCCGCTACATGGTCAGCAGCAGTGTCAAAACTGTAGTCAATGACTTCTAAGCACTTGCATTTGGGCTTTTGGAAGTCAAAGATAACCAACTAGAGTTCTTCATGGAACAACGGTCATGGTCACCTAATAGGTCCACTGGAGTTGAACAATTCAAATACTGAAAAATTTTGTCAGAAACTTAAAATTTTCTATTTGGAAATACTGCTGTGGTGCTTGACAGGACTCGTAGATCAGGTGCTTCCTGCTCCAATACTCCTCTATAGGCCAGGCTCCCTGATCAGACTTCTTCTCTTATGATTCAGGACAATCTGTATCTCTTGGAGAGGGGCAACAATGCATTGGGGAGTCCCCGGCCTTGGTGCACCATGGCCCGAAAGCCCAGCCCATAGAGGAAAATGGGGTCATGATGAGGCAAGCAAATGAATGACTGCAGCAGCATTTCAAATCCAAGTATTTTGGGGTTTTCACAGGGAGGGAATAAAGTTCTGTGGAAAGCCGATACTTTTTGCCAAAATAAATAAGTAAAATAAAATTTAAAAAAATCGGAGCTAAAAACCCAATTTTTCCTCAAAAAACAGTATAGATTAAAAATTTTGAACCAGCCCTAGCCCACAGATGTCACACACACACGGCTTTCCTAATCAGGAAGGTCTGATATTTCACTTGTTGATCTTTGTAAGCCCTTAGAATAAGAGCCAGATCTACACCTCACACATCAGTTAGGAGGAATGGAAAGGAAGTATTTTTTCATACGACGCAGAATCAACCTGTGGAACACTTTGCCGGAGGAGGTTGTGAAGGCCAAGACTATAACAGGTTTCAAAAAAGAACTAGATAAATTCATGAAGGATAGATCCATAGATGGCTATTAGCAAGGATTGAAAGGGATGGTGTCCCTAGCCTCTGTTTGCCAGAAGCTGGGAAAGGGTGACAGGGTCACTTGATGATTACCTGTTCTGTTCATTCCCTCTGGGGCACCTGGCATTGACCATTGTCAGAAGACAGGATACTTGGTTAGATGGACCTTTGGTCTGACCCGCTATGGCCGTTCTTATGTTTTCCAGAAAGAATCATCCCTGGTGTAGGCACTGGATTCAGAAACTATATCAGGGCACCTTTTGAACCCCTCTCTCAGCTCTGCCATGTGATCAATACCAAGACAGAGCTTGTCATGGAGCCAAGTGTTCTAACCACAGGGGGAAAAAAAAAAACCCCAATCCTAGACAAAAGTATCTAAAATACCTAAAACTGCTAAGAATAGCAAATAATAGATAAAATCTAACAAGAGTATGATTCAAGCACAGCTGAGATCATATGCTAAACAGGACCACAACAAAAGATAAGAAATTAATTGTATATAACCTCAAGGTCCAAAACATTCCATGCCACATCCAAAATGAAGAAGATTACATATAAATATCTCCTCCATCCTCCCCTTAAAATAAAAGCCGAAGAAGACTTCAGCCAAAAGAAAGGAAAAGTCATTCACTAAGATTGGATGACTAATATGTAGAATTTGGTTAACTAAATGGCCATCTAGCAGATCTCAGTACAGCAGTCACCACTACTCTGCCCTAATATTGCATTATTCCTAAGGACTGAACTTTGAACCTTAACCAAAGGAGGAATTTTTCTTGAATGTACTTTGGAAAGGAATGCTATGACAGTTGTGAGGGACTACCAGGCTGATTTGAAAGTACATTAATGGGTTTAGTTAGAGAAAGTTCCCAACTTCCAATAAAGAATACTCATGTGATTTTAGACAGTATGCCCTTGGAGGCCTACCCTAGAGAGTAGGAAACATAACATCACCTTCTGCAGAGCTTCAATATCAGTAGTGTTGTACAGAGCAAAATGAGATTCCAAGATCATGCTCTATGACCTTGCATGGTTGGATAAAGTGACATCCTAAGGAAGCATCTAAAATAGGGATCTGTACAAAAACTTTCTCCTCTTGAACATGATGAAAGCATTATACTACAGAGACTTGACCTTTTTCCTTGGACACTCATACATCCACAATCAAGCTCTCCTGGCTATGGCCACTCAAGGCCGTTTCACTCGTTTAACATGGCAGTTAAACTATGGACTTTGCACCAGTCAGTAGAATATGTTCTATTTGTTCACTTCTCTTTTGGGTTCGATGAGACAATAATCACTTCATCCAAATAAATGAGTCTGATCCCCAGTGGAGGGTGGGTCTTACAGTAGCACAGCTCTTCTGTGATGCAGACACATCTGAAGGTCCAAAGCTAGGTGAATCAGGCTAGGTTAACCAAAAAGTCAGAAACAGTTTCACTACTGTTCTCTCACTTCTATCTTTTGTATTCCCTAGGGGATCAGTGGAATAGGTAGGACGGCACATAGCTTGGACCTTCCCTGGCTTTGCAAGACGTCATTCACGATCTCGAAACACAGGTCCTGACATACAGAGAGGCAGAGTACTTTATTTACTGTTTCGAGATCCAAAGATGATGGTCACCAGCCCTCCAAATTGACTTACAATGAAAAATATTTCTGGGTGTCAGAACCACTCTGCTAACCTAACTTCTCCCATGTAAGTCTTTGAGTTCATCTCTCCTTTGGTGAGCAGTGCACATAGAAACAGGAAATTTTGCTCTACCTAGAACAGAAGACTTCTCTGGAGTAGAGCTGATAGAGTTTTCATAATAACCGGAAAGAAGAACATAATCAGACACATTGACTGTCCTGACCAGAACAGGTCTGTTATTCAAAGCTCTGAGAATTCAATGAATCATTGCATTCCGAATGGTGGATACCGTGCTCTCTCCTTCTGGTTCCAATTCCTTGAACCGAATTGGGAAGATCCTTTAAAAAAGAAAAAACAACCTGATTCTCTGCATTCACTAGTTGTGGGAGTAGAGAATATACAACTGGAGCTGGATCTCTGCCAATGGATGAGATAAGGGGAGATGAGGCGGAAATGTCCAGAATTACTAGATAGGTATAATATGAACTCTGGATCATAAAAGCATGCCTGTGTATGAGATCAAAATTCCCAATATGCTCCAGTAAGAATTGAATTTTTGTTTCTGTGACACCACTTGTTTTCAGTTATGGCAATCTTCATCTTCTGTTAACATTCTTCTGAGATGAGACCTTGTATCCTCAACACAGACCTAGAATGGACTTCTCTTGAACCAGGTGTCTGTTTTGTCTTGAATCGAAGATACTTTGTTGTCTTCAACATTCACTCTGTTCAGTTTTTTCATCAGAATTCTGTCCTGGAAGTGAATTTTTTCTTCTTCTTCTTCTTCTTCCCTAAAGCCAATATTAGTGCTACCATGATCATGGAGAGGGATCCTGGAAGCAGATGTAATGGTAATCATCAAAGCTGGAAAAAGAAAAAAGCTGCCATCCATCTGCAAAACATAAGAATTGTCTGAGGATGGCAAAATGGGAATACTTTGAAGACAAGCCTCCATGAGGAACTTATTTAGATTTTTCAGATAACAACAAGCAGAGCAGAACCCTGAGTCTCAGGGGATAAAAACAGGATGGGAAACAGGTTTCCATGCTCTGATGTGAAGTAGATGATAGAGGATTTCATTCATGTTGTGACCTTTCCATGGTTTGCTGAGACTGCGAATGGGACAAAGCTGTTCCTGTAATTCTTGTACAGCTCTATTGGGTACCCCTCTGGGCAGTGTCCAGTGATTTCATTTAGTCAAAGCTACATGTAAGCTCTTTTGCTCCCAAATTGAGAGAACCTGGTACCAACTGGGGGGGGCCTAATTCCAGGTAAAGCTAATTTGAAGACCTGCCGATAGCTCTGATGCAACAGTGGGAAGCTACTGACCCTGTGCTTGTTCTAGCTACCTCTTGCAAACAGATATTTTCTCCTTTTGTACTCCATGGACTGCTTCAGCTTGTCATGTGAGTTGTATTCCTTTCTGTAGTGTCTGGCAGGAGTCAGGATTGTAAATTGACTCTTCTCCTTGACTCCTGAATAGCCTCTGCATTCCATAAAGTTTCCCATTGTATCACTAAGATAGCTGGGGAAAAATGGTTACCTACCTTCTCATAAATACTGTTCTTTGAGAAGTAGGTGTGCACCTGCTACATGCACAGTCATCAGAAGGTTTCTCCCCTAGTGGTACCCCTTGGGTCGGCTGTGAAGCTCCCTAGAGTCGCGCCTTCATAGCAGTGTATATAGGTCCCCACAGACCCACCGCCTCTTCAGTTCCTTCTTGCTGGATACTCCGACAGAGGGGAAGGTGGGTGGGTCTTTGAATAGACATGAGCAACACATGTTGAAGAACAACAGTTATGAGAAGGTAAGTAACCGCTTTTTCTTCAAGTGCTTGCTCATGTTGATTCCAAATAGATGACTCCCAAGCCTTACCTAGGAGGCAGGGTCAGAGTTCATGGAATCGCTGATTGAAGCACAGCTCTGCCGAATACTGCATCGTCCCAGGCATGCTCGGTGACAGCATAACAGGAACTGGAGGTGTCGACCGTGGACCATGTCACCACCCTGCAAACCTCCTGAATCGGGACCTGGGCCAGGAATGCCACTGAGGAGGTCTGCACCCTTGTAGAATGTGCCATCAGTGCAGGGGCAGGTATCTTTGCCAAATCATAACATACCCAGATACAGGACATGATACTTGATGAAATTCTTTGAGAAGATACCAAGAAGCCCTTCATCTTGTCTGTTACCGTGATGAACAGCTGGTTCAACTTACGAAATGGCTTCGTGCGTTCGATATAAAAGGTCAGTGCTTGTCGAACATCCAAAGAGTGGAGTCTTTGTTCCTGATTGTGTGGCTTAGGGAAAAAAAAAAAAAAAAAAAACTGGGAGAAAAATGTCCTAATTCGCATGAAACTGACAGACGACCTTTGGGAGAAAGGCTGGGTGACACCTAAGCTGTACCTTTGTCCTTGTTAAAGACGGTGTAAGAAGGGTAAGAAGTTAGGGCCTTAAGCTCAGACACTCTCTTGTTTATGTTATTACGACCAGGAATGACAACTTCCATGACAGATAAAGTAAACAGCAAGTCACTAGGAGCTCTAAGTGGGGAGGCCTCATTAAATCTTGAAAGAACCAGATTAAGGTCCCAAGCCAGGATCAGCTGCCTAATTTGTGGGTATAATCTGTCAAGACCTTTAAAAAACTGACCGACCATTGGGTTAACGAAGACTGATCGACCAGTGACTCCTGGGTGGACTTCCAAAATGGCGGTGAGGTGAACCCTTATTGATGAGGCTGACAGGCCCTGCTTCTTTAAGTGTAGCCGATACCTCTCATCTTGGACTACTGATGACTGCATCAAAGGGGTGCAGCTCTGCGAACAACAGATCAAGAATTTCTTCCATTTGGCCAGGTAGGTGGCCCTGGTGGAAGGTTTCCTACTGCCAAGGAGAACCTCCCTAATGGGTTCGGAATACGTTAGCTCTACCGGGTTTAACCATGAAGGTTCCAAGCTGCGAAGTGGAGAGACTCAAGGTTGGGATGCTAGAGATGGCCGGGGACTTGAGTGATCAGGTCCGGAAGTAAGGGCAAGGAGATTGAGGTGTCCACCGATAGCTCCAGAAGCATGATATACCAGTGCCATCGACGCCAGGCTGGCACTATCAGTATGACTGTAGCCCCCTCCCTGCGAATCTTGAGCAGAACCTTGTGGACAAGTGGGATAGGCAGGAATGTGTAAAACAGGTGGTTCCTCCAGGGGAGGAGCAATAAGTCCACAAGTGAGCTCGGACAGTGATTCAGGAAGGAACAGAACTGCAGGCACTTACTGTTGCTTTTTGTGGCAACTGGGGAACTCCCCACCATTGGAAAATGGTGTTCACCATGTCCAGGCGAACGGACCACTTGTGGTTGTGGAAGTATCTACTGAGATGGTCCACCAGCTTGTTCTGAAAACCCGGGAGGAAGGATGCCTCCAGATGTATTGAGTGGGCTATGTAGAAGTCCCACAATTTGACGGCTTCCTGACATAAGGGAGAGGAGCGAGCTCCGCCCTGTCTGTTTATATAAAACATTGCAGTCATATTGTCCATCACCACTGACACACCTTTCCCTTTCAAGTGGGCTTGGAAGGTCCTGGCATGCCAGGCAAACCGCTCTCAGCTCCCTGACATGGATGTGAAGTGAGAGCTGGCTTGGGACCAAAGGCCCTGTGTCCTGAGCTCTCCCAGATGTGCTCCCCACCCCATCCCTGATGCGTCTGTGACCAGGGACAGCGAGGGATGCAGTTTGCCAAAGGGGACCTCCTGCGCACACCGCCTGTGGACTGATCCACCATTGGAGAAACCCAAGAACTTATGGTAGAAATGTGACCGCCTTGTCCAGGGTGTCGCGGCCAGGTCGATAAGTTGATGCCAGCCAGGCACTGGAGAGGTCTGAGCCTCAGCCTCACGTGTTGTACTACGTACGTACAAGATCCCATATGACCAAGGAGCGTCAAGCAATTCTTTGCTGTAATGGTGGGGTACTGCCTGAAGCCTTCTAGGATGTCGTGCATTGTCTGAAAACAAGACTCTGGCAAGAAGGCTCTGACTTGACCCGAGTCCAACACTGCCCTGATAAACTCTATTCTCTGGATAGGGAATAGAGTTGATTTCTGTACATTAAGCAGAAGATCCAGCCTGTTGAAAGTACACCTTAGCATGCTGACATGTAGTTCCACTTGTACTGTGGAGCGGCCCCTGACCAAGCAGTCGTCAAGGTATGGGAATACCAGCACCTGCCTTTTTCTCAGGAAGGTGTCTACAACTGCCATGCGCTTGGTGAAAACTTGAGGGGCTGCAGACATGCTGAAGGGAAGGACTGTAAACTGGTAATGACTGCAGTTCACTACGAACCTGAGAAAGCATCTGTGGGCTGGGACTATCAATTTGTCGAAGCATGCATCCTTCAGGTCTAGGGTGGCTACCGATCCCCCGGATTCAGGGATGGGATGATGGTGGCCAACGAGACCATGCTGAACTTCAACTTCTTCATGAATCTGTTGAGGTCTCGCAGGTCGAGAATGGGTCAGAGACCCCCTTTGGATTAGGAAATATCGGGAGTAAATGCCCCTTAGCTCCTGAGGAACCTCCTGCATGAGGAGTTGCTTGTGAGAAGGGTACCTGAAGAGGGACTGGGAAGGGGAGTGGGAGGAGTGGAATTGGAGAGAATGATCCCACTTCTATTGTGTGGAGAACCCAGCGATGTGAGGTTATCTGGACCCAAGCACAATAGAAGTAGGACAGACGGTTCAGAAAACGAGGTGAAGAATCCAGTTACTGGACTGGTGTATCGCCCCTGGGGCACACCCTTAAAAGGCGTGCTTAGAGTCAGAGGATTGCCTAGTCAAGGCTTGCGCCTGCCATTCTTGCCCCCCTTTCTGGAGAAGTCCTGTCTAGGCTGGGGACGATAAAAGAGTGGAGGGGGTTAGGACTTAAAATGTTTCTTCTGTGTGACAGGGGTGAGTCTTTTAGGCTACAGAGCTTGGAATCAGTCTGTTCCAAAAAGGGCAGGTCCTGAATTGTTTGCTGGACCTCTGTGGGAGGCTCGATACTTGGAGCCATGAGCTCCCCCTCATGGCTATGGCAGAGGACACTGTTCACATGGCTAAGTCTGCCGCATCCAGCGAAGCCTGTAAAGAGGTCCATGTCACTTCCTTGCCCTCCATCACAGCTGCAAATTCTGCTCTAGAATTTGTGGGGATTAACTCTCAAATTTCATCACAATATTCCATTAATTAAAGTTACATCTACTGAGGATCACTCGCTGGTTAGCAATCCGAAGCTGGAGCCCGCCCAGTGTAATACACTTTCATGCTGAAGAGGTCTAGTTTCCTTGAGTCTTTCGATTTCATAGTTGGGCCCTGCTACCTTGGATTTGTTTTAGGTTAATAAACCAGCCCCCAAAAAAGGTGTGTGTTATTGAGTATAAACCTCTGGATTATTCCTGAGAATCTGTGATAGGGAAATCAAGGCAGAGGGCGCCACAGGGCAGGCATACCCCTTTTACAGTGGGCCAAGAGGCCTCTTACTGCCTGCCAGTTCTTCCACACCTGGGATGCTGTCCTTCTCCTCATTCATTAGACAACAGCTGGAGGAAGAAATAGAGGCAGTGACAAGGCATGGCAGCTTAAACAGAAGATGGAAACAATAACCTGGACATTAGGGCATGGTGACTCAGCAGCAGCAATCTTTTAGGTGTGACAGGAAATCCTTATCCCTCTCTTACACCCTCCCAAGGAGCAACAGACACAACAGGCAGGAGACACAGACCATGCCTTTTGTCTCTGGGTTTTCTCTGCTCAGAGTTCTCCCTCAAACGTACAGGGGCACCATGCCTCAGAGGGGAAGCAGAGTGTAGGAGACAGTCTCCCCAAAAGGTAAACGCAGCCCTGAGACACAGCACAGAATTAGACAGCTACATTATTGAGCCAAATTGTTAATCTAAACATTGTAAATAAAGTTTGGCATTTCCCTCAGGAAAGTGCTGCAGCAGAGAGGCCTGGTTGAGCCACCAGCCGATGTGGAGGCAGAAAAAACTGGAGGGAACTTAAGGAGGGGAGAATTCCCCTGTTGCCAGTGACAGGTTCTGCCCCCATGTTCCGAACAGGCTGAAATAAGCATCCTGACAGATCTGTGAACCTTACTATGAAGAAGCAATAAACTTTTCTAGCCGTTAAGATCATAAATGAAAAAGCCACGAAGAACCAGAGTACAATGTAAAGGTCAAATTTTACTCTCCTCGTTCATGTGCATAGTCCTACTATGCTGGATTCTGTTCTCAATTAAACTCCAACAGTTATGACATTTTGGGCCTTATTTTCATCTCACACAGGTGTAAATTAAAAGTAAATTCCATTGAAGTCAACATAGTGACATCAGCGTAAAAATCATAATGAGAAGAGAATCAGGTTCATTGACTTTAATGGCACTTCTCCCATACATCGAATGGATTCGGTCCATATATTATAAAAGGCCCTGTGGATCTACTTAATGAGGTTTTTAAAATAAAATAAAAAACAGAATAGAATAAATGATGCTTTTACACAACAACTCTTTGAAAAAATCTCCAAGCTAATAAATAGTCTCTCAGCTTTGCAAAGACAGTCAAAAGGAATAATATTTTGTTTTAAATTATGCATTTCCCTAAATCCAATATATTTTAAAAGAAAGATGGGCGGAAAACTTACTGTGATTGCAGTTGCTGAGGTAATCCAACAGGCGGCTTCTGCTTGAGAGTGAACGTCATCTGAGCCACTGGGCTGACTTTCTGTGGAACCTGTACCTTCTGAGAGAAAGTCTGCTGAGCAGCCTGCTGAGGAATTGGCCACGGTGGTGCCACAGGGCCCTGACCTCCGGTGGAAGAAGTATCTTGCGTGACAGTATCCTCACAGGAGTTACCTTTCGTCCCTGGTTTACACACACAAAGCTGAGGTCGCAGACACATCCCTCCATTTTGGCATGGTGGTGAACAGTTAGCTAAGAAAAAAAAAAAAAAGACATTTTAGAAAGTAACGATGAAGCAAAGCATGATGGAAACAAACCCTCCCCCAAAGTACAATGGCAACATTACTGAGTTTCCCAAAGACAGAATTAAATCTCAAGGTTGAAAACAAAATTTGGCAGTGATATAAAAACTGTATATGTGGTAAAGATGTGTAACTCACATTGATTTGACACTCGCATTGATTTGACATTCAAGGGGTGTGCTTACATGAGGACGGGCAGAAGGCTGACGAACAAAGAACAGAACAGAAGATAAATTGTGGGAGCCTACTTTATTATATACCCTCCTGTTAGTAGCTTTCTGCTTCATTTCCCAGCTTTCCATCTTTTAACGTGTAAATTGGACACATTTTGCACACCCACTAAATATCAAATTGGTGCAAGTTATGCAACTTCATTATTGACACAAGGAACCAGATTCTCTTTACAAATATTCAATGCACCAAAAAAAATGCCATAAGTACTATTAGAAATTGTTCCACTTATTTCACAGATCAGTAAAATGAGGAACAGAAAGATTAAAAATGATTCACCTATTCCCTTTCACTAAAGCTGAGACTAAAACTCCTCTTACATACATATGCCATAGTAATAGTGTAAAAAAAAAAAAGTGTACATAAAAGTGGTCCTAGTACTAGCTAGCAACACTGCCAAGAAAATAGCTTTCCTTGATGAGAAAGCACAATAATGAATCCTTAACCACATTCAAAGCATGTGTGTCAGACTGTAGCAAAACCTTCATCAGAGCTAAGTAATGTAATACCCCCATGAACAAACATGGCACAATTTATAGAGTACTTGAGAAAGAACTAGAGGATAGAGAATGTCGGTCTCCAAAACCCAGCTTCTTAGCATTATCAAAATGATTATTTAGGTCTGTCAGGATTATAACTCAAGGACTCCAAGTTCTCATCTTCATGCTCAATCTCCTGGACCATATTGTTTCCCTAAAATTTTAACTGCATGCATCTATACCATCTTGGAAAACAAATAACCAAACCCTGCAAATCCTGGCCCCAGCTGTTCTATAGCCATTAACAGACGATCAAGTATCTGCAAATCTTGCAGTATACAAACCCTCTGAGAGGTGGCTGCCTGCTGCCTACCTCCAACCTCAAAAACAAAGCTGATGTCCATCACTCCACTCCCTTCTATCCCAAACTGCACCCACTTATACATCAGGATCAGTCAGCCCAGTGAAAGAAGGACCAGTACAGGTGGCAGTAAGAATATACTGCAGTGGTTCTCAACCCCAGTACACATACCCAGGCAGTACACAGACATCTTCCAACAGGCACATAGCTCATCTAGATATTTGCCTAGTTTTACAATAGGATACATAAAAAGCTCTAGCAAAGTCAGTACAAACTACAATTTCATACAATGACTTTTTGTATACTGCTCTATATACTATACACTGAAATGGACACATATTTATATTCCAGTCAATTTATTTTATATTTACATGGTAAAAATGAGAAAGTAAGCAATTTTTCAGTAATAGTGTACTGTGTCACTTTTGTGCTTTTATGTCTGATTTTGTAAGCAAGTAATTTTCAATTGAGGGGACACTTTGGCGTACGCAAGACAAATCAGAATCCTGAAAGGGGTGCCATAGTCTGGAAAGACAGAGCCACTGATATACTGCATCCCTTACAGACACATAAGCCCAAAATTTGGCCTTAAAAGAAAAAACAAAACAAAAAACTTTCTATAGAGCGTAATAGTAATAATAAATATCAGTAGCAGCATTGTAAATCAATGAGATAAAGCAACAAAATGTATAGTTACATTATCCTACCTATCATGTAAGATCACCAAGTTTTTTCCTTGCTGTGATTTCCTGAACCATCAGCAAGTAGAAACTTTCCCTATCTTTTGGTGGAGGACATAGTTTTGCTCAATTTCTGTCAAAGTAGTTTGCTTTTTAAACAAAACACTGTCTCTTCTAAAATAGAAAACAGTTCTTTCCCCTTTTGAAATAAGATTCATGCCATGTGTAGTAAAGTTGGTGGAACAATTTCCATCTAAACTAAAAAGCAGGGTTTTTGGTGTTTTGTTTTTTAAAACAATCATATTGTCTTCAAATTTCAGACAAATAATGTATACCATAATCTCTGCATTTTCCTTCCTTCCTGTCTCAACAGATCTTTCAATATGTCTAGTTACAATAGTTAGCAATGCCAGACAGCTTTTCAAAGCCAGCGTCAGCCTAACACCTGCTTAACCATAACAATTAATTTATGTGAGGAAAAAATGATTAATGAAAATTGTGCTAATCCTCATGCAGTAAACTCCCTATAACAAATCTCCAGCTATGTGAGAGTTGCAACAAAACAGTCTAGTGGTCTGCGTGGGTAATCTCTTTCATTAGCCCACTTAAACCAGAATATTTCAATCCCATTTAACCAACAAACATCAACTGGCAAACAGAGATTTCCTTTTTTGCAGTGTTACCGGTGATATTGTATTCACAGAATTTGAAAGCGGTTTCTTTCTCTGCAATACTGGCTATTTTTGGTCAGCTCCAGCTCTTCTCTGGTGTCTTAACATGTACTTTTCTTTTTGTTTTAAGCCTGTAATTTCTACTTGAACTGTTGTGTTGCACCCAAGGATGGTGCCTTATTTTTCCAATCAACGTTGCAGTCTATTCAGCAAAGAGCTGTTCTGTTTGAATCTATCAGAAAACTCATATCGTTACATCCCATCCCCCACTTCAATGAGCGTCACCAACTACTTCTGAAAACAATTCAATTTAAATTAAATTAAAATTTATTGCACTAAACAATTCAAAACAACCTTAATGTAATTCAAATATCTATCTAAAGGTAATTTCTTACAGCCCCCATTATTGTAGAATGTAATCCCAGTCAAATTACTATCTTTTTATTGAGCATAATAATTCTATATACCCCTAATATCATTAGAGATAAAGTTATTCTTTAAACATAGACTAAACATAACTGATACCAAATTATAACATTATGTTAACAATTTTAAAATTGGAACAGTTTAGGTCATAACAAACCATCAAATCTGATACCACAGAATAAATACACAAGCATATTCAATTATCCAAATTTATGTTAAAAAAATATATGCAAGGCCCTGGGCCAATACCCATTTAAGTCAAAGGAAAGACTCCTTGGAACTTCCATGAAAGTTGGATTGGTCCCTAAAATATTTAAAACAAATGTGGGGTCAAATTAAGATTGTTTGGGTGCTAGTCACTGAGAATTTTCCAGTTAATGGTGCATGCACCTGAGTGTTAAGTTGGAATCAGAATATTTTATGTAACCTTAACTTGTGTTTTCCATATTGTCGTTTTCTTTAATAAAGATGTTCTTCAGTGGTACATCTCTCCTCTTGAACTTTACATAGCTGAAGAAAGTTTGGTACCAGAGGAATATAACATTAAATATGTTATTGTTTATTATTTGTATTACTGTAGCACACAGGAATCCCAGTCATAGACCAGGACACATTGTGCTAAGCACTATACAAAGAGAACAAAAAGATGGTCCCTTATAAAAAGTTTGTTTATACTTGTTTGTTACATTTGTTTATATTTTGGTTGATTAAAGGAGAGATTTTTTTTCCTTCTCTCAGAAAGCTGGCATAAGGATTTACAGCAACAAATAAATATAAAAACAAATCTTCTTGACTAAATATTTTAGTTGCATTTTGCCCCTGGACTCAGGTTTTATTAATTTGCCACAGTATCCCCAAAATTATCATTTCATAATTAAGGCTAGGTTTTAGTCACAGATATTTTTAGTAAATGTCATGGACAGGTCACGGGCAGTAAACAAAAATTTACAGCCCATGACCTGTCCATTACTTATATTTTATACCCCTGACTAAATCTTGAGTGCTTGGGGGCGGGGCACAGCCCAGCCAATGGGAGCTGCGGAGCCAGCACTCGGGGCGGAGGCAGCATGTGGAGCCCCCTGGCCATGCCTCTGCCTAGGAGCCAACAGACAGGTCACCGCTTCCTGGGAGCCACCTGAGGTAAGTGCCGCCCGGAGCCCGCACCCTTCACCCACACCCCAACTCCCTGACCCAGCCCTGAGCCCCCTCCTACACCCAAACTCCTGCTGCTGGGGTGGGGGCGGGCGAGAGAGGCACGGTGGCCCGAGATTGCCTCAGCAGCCGCCAGTGAGGCTGGCCATGGGGCTGCCCAAGTTGCTCAGGCGGCCCCTGGGCCAGCCACGCTGGCTGCTGCAGAAGTCATGGAGGTCCCAGAAAGTCACAGAATCCATGACTTCCCTGACAGACTCACAGCCTTATTCATAATCAATAACTATATTTCAAACTATTCCAACAGCAATAACCTGCTAGTGTGTACAGTGCAGAAGTGAATCTTATACAATCCGATTAAAAATACTACATTATTTAGAAAATGCAGTCTAGAATCTTTAATAGCATTTTTGCCAATAATATTTCAATAGAACTTGCAAAGTGGAACTGAAAGAAAAAGTACCATGGGCTAACAATGGGTAGTGAAACAGCTAGAAGAGTGAGTTGAAAGGACTAAGACAGCTGTCCCAAACATCATGATATGTGACAGGGGCGGGCAAACTTTTTGGCCTGAGGGCCATATTGGGTTTCCAAAGTTATATGGAGGGCCGGTTAGGGGAGGCTGTGTCTCCCCAAACAGCAAGGCGTGGCCCAGCCCCTGCCTCCTATCCGACCCCACCCCCGGCTTCTCACCCCCGACAGCTCCCCCGGGACTCCTATCCCATCCACTACGCCCTGCTCCTGTCCCTGACCACCCCTAGGCCTCCCACCCCTGACTGCCCCCTGCAGCCCCATCCAACCCACCCCCCTTATCCCTGACTGCCCCTCCGCCAGGACTCCTGCCCTATCCAACCCCCCTGTTCCCTGCCCTCTGACCACCCCGACCCTACCCACACCCCCACCCCCTGACCACCACCCCCAACTCTCTATCCAACCCCTCCTGCCCCCTTACCCCGCTGCCTGGAGCACCGGTGGCTGGGTGGAGCTATAGCCACGCTGCCCAGAGCACTGGGTCAGGCCGCGGCTCTGCAACTGCGCTGCCTGGCCACCCAGAGTGTTGTGCCGGTGCCGCGCTTCACTGAGGCTGTGAGGGAGGGGCCAGAGGCGAGCCTCCCAGCCCAGGAGCTCAGGGGCTGGGCAGGAGGGTCCCACAGGCCGGATGTGGCCCGCGGGCCGTGGTTTGCCCACCTCTGATGTATGAGAATGCTGGGGAAGATGAGGGCAGACATGGTGAAGAATGTTTCTGAATCTGGAACACAAATCAAAACTGAATATAAAGGCCTGCATATATAATTTATGAACTCATTACAGTTTCCTAATTCTAATCCAGTATTATTTGTTAAAGAGGAGACTGTCAAAAGCACCAAAGGTATTTAGGAGCACAAGTGCCTCTGGTGCTTCTGAAAATCTTATCCTAAATATGGAAGAATGAGAACAGAAGAAACAGAGTATTTGTTTTCTCAAAGCCCTTTTAACACCCTTCTCTAAATAGGTTTCAGAGTGGTAGCCATGTTAGTCTGTATCAGCAAAAACAACGAGGAGCCTTTGTGGCTCCTTTTCTTTTTGCGAATACAGACTAACATGGCTGCTACTCTGAAATGTGCCACCTTAGAGACTAACAAATTTGTTTGGGCAAAAGCTTTCATGGGCCAAAACCCACTTCATCAGATGCATGGAGTGAAAAATACAGTAAGCAGTATATGTATGTGTCTATACACACACACACACAAAAAGATGGGAGTTGTCTTACCAAGTGGGGGTCAGTACTAATGAGGCCAATTCAATTAAGGTGGAAGTGGCCTATTCTCAAGAAAGGGTGAATATCGAGAGAGGGAAAGAACGAGGAGTACTTGTGGCACCTTAGAGACTAAAATTTATTTGAGCATAAGCTTTCGTGGGCTAAAAGCCCACTTCATCAGATGCATGTAGTGGAATATACAGTAGGGTGTGTGTGTGCGCGCGAGCGTGCGTACGCATATCGCACACACAGAACATGAAAAAGTGAGGGGTTGCCATACCAACTATTAACGAGTCCAATCGATTAAGGTGGGTTATTATCAGCAGGAGGG
Source organism: Lepidochelys olivacea (assembly GCF_965140295.1). Taxonomy (NCBI): domain Eukaryota; kingdom Metazoa; phylum Chordata; order Testudines; family Cheloniidae; genus Lepidochelys; species Lepidochelys olivacea. Next base: position 147,955,936 of record NC_140413.1, on the reverse strand, counting down.
GGAAAAAAAAAAAGACTTTTGTAGTGATAATCAGGATGGCCCATTTCAAACAGTTTACAAGAAGGTGTGAGTAACAGCAGGGGGAAAATTAGCATGGGGAAATAGTTTTTAGTTAGTGTAATGACTCATCCACTCCCAGTCTTCATTCAAGCCTAATTTAATGGTGTCTAGTTTGCAGATTAATTTCAGTTCTGCTGTTTCTCACTGGAGTCTGTTGGAGGGAAAATTACGTTTGTAGTGCTAATGAGACCAATGCAATCAAGGTGGACGTCGGCCATTTCCAACAGTTGATAAGAAGGTGCGAGTATTAGCAGAGGGAAAAATTACTTTTTGTAGTGACACATCCATTCCCAGTCTTTATTCAGGCCTAATTTGATGGTGTCCAGTTTATAAATTAATTCCAGTTCTGCAGTTTCTCGTTGAAGTTTGTTTGTTTGTTTTTTGGAAGAATTGCCACTTTTAAGTCTGTTATTGAAGGTCTCCTACTGGTTTTTGAATGTTACATTTCTTGATGTCTGATTTGTGTCCATTTATTCTTTTGTGTAGAGACTGTCTGGTTTGGCCAATGTACATGACCTTTGAATAAACAGACCTTTGACCTCAAAGAGAAATCCAGAAGAACTAACACTTGCTAAGCGTGCCACAATATTCTTCAAACTTGAGGTTTAATGACAAAGTAAGTGGAACTGCACAGCTAATGGCCAAACTGGACCATTCCAATACACAAATCATCTTCTATTTCCATCTAAAATCCCTTATGTCAACATTGCTATGAAGAAATGAAAATCTATCAGTCTCACCACTGGAAGCCTTTATCACAATTTAAGAAATGATTTTAAGTACACTGCTACCACTGGATAAATGGACTTCTGTGTATATTAATTAATGCCTGTGTCTAGACAAAAAGGAAGCAAAGAATGTGGCTTATCAGTTTCAGAAATTCTGTTTGATACAATATAAAAATGGCTACCTCATCACCTGTTTAACACTCCACACAGCATAAGATATTAAATAGAAACTACTGATAACTGTCATACTCATTAGCTCAGCAAATCAGAGGGTAATTACTTGCACTGTATTGCACCTTCAAAAAGACACTCAATGAAGGAAATGCCAAATTTCTTCATACTGCTTTGTTTCTCTTTTAATATGGATAGACTCATGTTGCCAAATCATGACATAAGGGATCAGAGAGTTGCAAACAGAAATCACCAGATAATGCATGTGGAAAAGGGAAGCTCACACTGTTACTTCTCCATAGCTAGAGCATTATTAAACACACCTGTTGGTAGATAGGAGCTCCGTGGCTAACCCAAGAGTAAGACAGAACAGTTGCCCCTCTGGAGAGATCATGTCATTTTTCTGCAATCCCTGCACAACATCCAGATGCTAGGGTGATAGACACTTTATAAAAAGCTGATAAAGTTATGCAGACACAGAAACAGACATCTATCATCCATTCTGGGTAGGAGCCAGGGATAAAAAAATAAAATAAAATCAGTCATATTTTATGAACCTTGAAAATGTGTGTTCTATTGATACCTAAAATATATTAAAATCACCTATCCTAACCTCTAGGTTCTTTAACAAGTTTAAAAACACACACAAAATTAAGACAACAACCCACCCAAAACAGCCCCCGCCTACATAACAAAACAATCAACCAGGACATCTGAAAATATAAACAAAACTCCTACCATACTCAAAAAGAAAATGAAATGGTAATTCAGATGACAAATTCCTAATTTTGCCAAAAATACTGAAAGAATTAGGATCCTCATCCCAAATTCTGCTCCAGCTACACAAACATAAATCCTGAGTAACGCTACTGAAGTGAATGGAGTTATTCTAGATTTACACTAATACAACTAAGTAGAATTTGAACTCTGTTTTTAAATCAGAGTAACTTCTTTCACCTAAGAAAGTAATTTTTGAAATTCTTTAAATCTTTGATTTCTAATCATACAGGCCAGATTCTGATCTCATTTACAGCAGGATAAATCCAAAGAGTTTCTCCAATTTGTATATAAAACATATGAAGCATTGTGGAACAAACGGCATTACTCTATCATTGCCTCCTATAAAACAAGAAGAGGCAGCAGCATGTCTAATATACGTTATGGGGAGAAATTTTAGTCAAACTGTTTTTGTGATCAGTAACAGCAGATTAAAAAAATGTTGCATTGTGTCAACACAGCAACTCCCAGCTGCCCTTTTATTGAAGATACTGAACAACAACATAGACTGTTATCAGATCATAGCATGACAAAATGGGCATTTGTAATACATCATAAAACTGTCTATTGTCTCCTTTTACCCACTATTAAAAAAAAAAGTAGTGACTTCTTTATTTTTATAAATACCCAAAGCAGGCATCTGCAACATGCCACAAATATGACCTAATTATTACAATTTAACTTCAACTAGATGCGCAGTGATTATTGTGTTTAAACACCAGTTTTCCACAAAGTTGAGTTTCTAAAATGTGGAATGTTAAAGTACAGATCTGATAGCAAAACTATGGGACCAACATTCCTCCTCTTGAAGTCAATGGGAGTTTTGCTATTGATTTCAATAAGAGCAAAATTGGGCACTAGGGCCAAAATTCAGCAGTGATGTACATAATAATGTAATGCGGGTATAAATTAGTTAGAAAATGGCAAGATAAGCAGCAAAGTAGTAAACTTTACACTGATTTCGTATTTGTGGAGGGTGAAATTCACAATTCTGCAGAGGGCCAGCCTGAGGCCCTTAGGCTGAAGTGAGATAAAAGTGGTGGAAAGGCCTTGTGCTGGTCTTCTGCCCAGAGATTCATTTTACCATCAGAGTACAGGGAGTGGTATAGGGGTAAACTGAAGTGCAGAGCTGATTTATCTTACATCTCTTGGCTGCTTTTCCTGCTACATTCTCTTGTGCCATTAGCATGTAAATTGTGCTCATTTTGTACCTAATGAATGCCAGTTCAATCCAAGTTTCTGTTTTCTAAGCTTAATGCTAATAGTTTTGTTGTAAAGCACTTGATTTTTCAATTTTCTCTTTATGTTTACATGCCTGTGCCACCATGTTGTCTGATAACTCTTACACTTCGTGAATCCTATGATGATATGAACTGTTTCTGCTCACTCTATTTGGTTTTATTTAAACTTGTTTAATCTGAAAAATAAAGTTTTACCTATTGGTTAAAATATGACAACACACCAAATCTCAGGCACCTGGATTATGTTTTAAAATCCCTGGGGAGAAGTAAAATGACTTCCCTTCATCCAGTTTTCTTTTTTCAAGGAAGGTGCAAAACATCTTACTTTTCCAGTAGCCCCCAACTCACTTTTCTACTTCCCCAGGACTTTCCTCTCAGTAGATTTTCTGTTAAAGTAGGCAGACAGCACTTTTTTGGCCTTGATGTGCCCAGTGTCCCACATTGCCTACTGGTGCAGTGCAGTAAAGGAGGTACATGTGCAGTCTTAACAAAGAATCTCTCTCGATCTATGCATTTTAATGTGTAGTACCTAAATGCCCAATACATAACATTAGAAAAGAGCAATTCTGGATCAAATTATTCTCCCGGCCCCATTTTTAGGCCCAATGGATACCCAGGATGCAGAAGTTTCATGATAGGGATGATGCTGTACTGATCTCTAGTTTCATTACTGGGAGAAGGACTGTAAAATAGAAATGAGTCTTGCATCAGTTACTGGTATAATCTTGCACAGCTGATTGCCAACAAACTTATTCCTAACTTACTGGAAAGATAAAGAATGCCATGTATCTAAGCACAGTAACTGACAACACAACATTCTGCAGTTTTGTTTGGGGTTTTTTTTGGGAAGGGGGAGAAGAAACTGTCATTCTGATTGAAGTCAACATTATGATACAAGCAAGTTGTTTTAATTCAAGCAATTATCATTACTGCTATTTTTCAAAAAAATACTGCAAATCCGCACAGACACACCCCTGGAACCCTGACCTGGGGTATTCTAACCTGGAAATCCTGGACGCCCCATCATCTCAGGCATTGGCACCCTGACAGCAGGATTGTCTGGCTATGCAGACTCCCTCCTCAGGCCCTACGCTACCAGCACTCCCAGCTATCTTCGAGACACCACTGACTTCCTGAGGAAACTACAATCCATCGGTGATCTTCCCAAAAACACCATCCTAGCCATTATGGATGTAGAAGCCCTCTGCACCAACATTCCACACAAAGATGGACTACAAGCCGTCAGGAACAGTATCCCCAATAATGTCACGGCAAACCTGGTGGCTGAACTTTGTGACTTTGTCCTCACCCATAACTATTTCACATTTGGGGACAATGTATACCTTCAGATCAGCGGCACTGCTATGGGTACCCGCATGGCCCCACAGTATGCCAACATTTTTATGGCTGACTTAGAACAACGCTTCCTCAGCTCTCGTCCCCTAATGCCCCTATTCTACTTGCGCTACGTTGATGACATCTTCATCATCTGGACTCATGGCAAAGAAGCCCTTGAGGAATTCCACCATGATTTCAACAATTTCCATCCCACCATCAACCTCAGCCTGGACCAGTCCACACAAGAGATCCACTTCCTGGACACTACAGTGCTAATAAGCGATGGTCACATAAACACCACCCTATACCGGAAACCTACTGACCGCTATGCCTACCTACTTGCCTCCAGCTTTCATCCAGACCACACCACACGATCCACTGTCTACAGCCAAGCTCTACGATACAACCGCATTTGCTCCAACCCCTCAGACAGAGACAAACACCTACAAGATCTCTAACAAGCATTCTTACAATACCCACCAGCTGAAGTGAAGAAACAGATTGACAGAGCCAGAAGAGTACCAAGAACTTACTTACTACAGGACAGACCCAACAAAGAAAATCACCGCTAGCCATCACCTTCAGTCCCCAACGCATCATCAAGGATCTACAACCTATCCTGAAGGCCGACCCATCACTCTAACAGATCTTGGGAGACAGGCCAGTCCTTGCTTACAGACAGCCCCCCAACCTGAAGCAAATACTCACCAGCAACCACACACCACACAACAGAACCACTAACCCAGGAACTTATCCTTGCAACAAAGCCCGTTGCCAACTGTGTCCACATATCTATTCAGGGGACACCATCATAGGGCCTAATCACATCAGCCACACTATCAGAGGCTAGTTCACCTGCACATCAACCAATGTGATATATGCCATCATGTACCAGCAATGCCCCTCCGCCAGGTACATTGGCCAAACTGGACAGTCTCTATGTAAAAGAATAAATGGACACAAATCAGACGTCAAGAATTATAACATTCAAAAACCAGTCAGAGAACACTTCAATCTCTTTGGTCACTCGATTACAGACCTAAAACTGGCAATTCTTCAACAAAAAAACTTCGAAAACAGACTCCATCAAGAGACTGCTGAATTGGAATTAATTTGCAAATTGGATACAATTAACTTAGGCTTGAATAAAGACTGGGAGTGGATGGGTCATTACACAAAGTAAAACTATTTCCCCGTGTTTATTCCCCCCCCCCCCCACACACACACACACAGTTCCTCAGATGTTCAACTGCTGGAAATGGCCCACCTTGATTATCACTACACAAGGTTCCCCCCGCTCTCCTGCTGGTAATAGCTCACCTTACCTGATCACTCTCCTTACAGTGTGTATGATAACACCCATTGTTTCATGTTCTCTGTGTATATAAATCTCCCCACTGTATTTTCCACTGAATGCATCCGATGAAGTGAGCTGTAGCTCACAAAAGCTTATGGTCAAATACATTTGTTAGTCTCTAAGGTGCCACAAGTACTCCTTTTCTCTTTGCGGATACAGACTAACACGGCTGCTACTCTGAAACCTGCAATAGGGGTGTCTCATTAGTTGCAAACTATAAAGATCAATACCGCTACAGTCAGAATGGATTAATTTAAATAAAATTAATTTAAATCACTGATTTGAATCATAGGACTGGAAAGAACCTCGAGAGGTCATCTAGTCCAATCCACTGCACTCATGGCAGGACTAAGTATTATCTAGTCCAGGGATGGCCAGCCTGAGAAGGAGACAGAATTTACCAATGTGCATTGCCAAAGAGCCACAGTAACACATCAGCAGCCCCCACATCAGCTCCCCCACTCCGGCCCCAGGAGAGCCAATCAGTACCTAATCCTCCATCCCTGCGCCTCCCGCCTGCCACGATCAGCTGTTCTGTGCTGTGCAGGAGGCTGGGGGGGGGGGGGGGAGGAGAGAAGGAGCAAGGGTGCAGCAGACTCAGGGGAAGGGGCAGGGCCTTGGGGAGGAAGGAGTGGAGTGGGGTGGAGCTTGGGGCAGAGCCAGGGTTTGAGCCGTGACCACGCTGTAGCACACTGGAAAGTTGGCACCTGTAGCTCCATCCCCGAAGTCGGTGCCTTTACCAGGAGCCGCATATTAACTTCTGAAGAGCCACATGTGGTTCCAGAGCCACAGGTTGACCACCTCTGATCTAGACCATTCGTGACAGGGGTGTTTGTGGAATCTCCATCATTGGAGATTTTTAAGAGCAAGTTAGACAACCTCCCTAGGCAGTTTATTCCGGTGCTTAACCACCCTGACAGTTAGAAAGTTTTTCCTAATGTCCAACCTAAACATCCCTTGCTGCAATTTAAGCCCATTGCTTCTGGCCTCAGAGATTAAGAAAAACAATTTTTCTCCCTTCTCCTTGTACCAACCTTTTACAACGTACTTGAAAACTGGTATCATGTCCCCTCTCAGTCTTCTCTTTTCCAGACTAAACAAACCCATTTTTTTTCAAATTTTCCCTCGTAGGTCATGTTTTTTATATCTTTAACCATTTTTGTTGCTCTTCTCTGGACTTTCTCCAATTTGTCCACATCTTTCCTGAAATGTGGAGCCCAGAACTGGACACAATACTCCACTTGAGGCCTAATCAGCACAAAATCATGATTTAAATAAACAAGCAAGAAAACTGGATTTAAATCATCAAGTTTAATCGTGTTTTCCATTTGTACTTTTTAGTTATTTACCTAAACTAAGGTTGCCAGCCAGGCCCACCAACAGAGAGAGCGGGGTAGAGCAAAGGGGGCAATTGCCCAGGGCCCGGGCGATTTAAAAGGGCCCAGGGGACCCCAGCAACTGCTGCAACAGCAGCGGTAGCCAGGAGCCCTGGGCCCTTTTAAATTGCCCAGGCGAGCCGCAGGGTGCCTAGGCACACAAGACTGCTCTGGGGGACCCCACCACTGTTCCCTCTAAGCTGTGTGCGAGTACGTGCACACACAGATCCTAAACCCCACGCACAGGGGGAAACCGTGCACACAAAAGTTTGCACAGAAGCATAACAATTTGCACAGAATAATTTTTTTGCGCACACGGCCTGTCAAAAATTAGAGGGAACACTGGACCCCGCAGGCTGGCATGGGCGGTCCCAGAATTGAGCCCTGGGGTCTGGAATTTCTGGCAGTGGGCCTGTTGCTAGCTATTAAGACATGTTGATTTGCAATTAAATACAGTTTTTACATTAAATTTGGTGCTTCTTTTTGCTAACTTAAAGGATTCATGATATTGATATTCATGATATTGATAAGCAATTATATGGCTTAATTTACATGTATTTAGATTTTTACCTTTATTATTCAAGAGGAAGGATGGCTCAGTGTTTGGGGCACTAGCCTGGGAATTCAATTCCCTACTCTGCCATGGACTGCCTGTGTGACCTTGGTGAGTCACTCTGCCTCTTTGGGCTTCAGTTCCCAATCTGTAAAATGGGGGTCCCAGAGAAAAGATGGATACTACCAGAAGAAAAACTGCCCATTGAGATATAAAGTAAAATGGTGACCCTAAAACTCAGTTAGTTGCAGGATACATTTATTAGTATGTTAGAAAATGGTTAATGATGCATTTCTTATTTACTAGATTCATTTTTTATTTGCAATTTGTGTCAAACTCTATTTGGATGGAAATTCAAATTCAATTATAGTTTTTTTATTAAATAAAACTACCTTAAACTTTTTTTCTTATATCCAGCACATTTAACACGTTTTACATTTAAAACTAGTTGACTAAACAAAGGAAGTATTATCTGTAGTTAGTGTACTGAAATGATTGTTTCTGGTCAACATCTGCTTCAAGATTTTACAATTAGAAGCATGGGCAGGGGGTGGAGCCCCACTTCAGGGAGGCTAGTCCCCGGCTCTGCCCCTTCCATCCTCCCCGACTCCTTGCGGCCAGAGGAGCCCCGAGACCCTCTGATCCCCACCTGCAGCCAGAGGAGCCCCGGAGCATCCACGGAGTCAGCACCTATGATTACTACTGAAGCCGGGATGCCGAGTAAAACATACCGCCTCCTCAGGGGCATACCTGTATGGGGCATATCAGAAGCTCAAGTTCTTCTTCTGGAAGAGAGAAGAAGAGAAGAGTTTTTGAATTTTCCTGCAGGGTGGCTTGGAGTCTGCGGAAGGGGAGGCATGGCTGTGGGGGCTCCAGCCAGCTCAGGGCTCTTCTGAGCAGGTTGGGTGGGGCCCAATAGGGGCATGGAGGGGGCGGAGTTGGGGTGGGAACTTTGGGGAAGGGGTGGAATGGGGGCAGGGCAGGTGGAATCGGGGTGGGGCACAGGGTAGCGCGAGCACCCACCAGCACTGGGAAAAAATTGGCTCCTGTGTGCCTGATGAACCCAGGAAGCTGAATAGCACATACCATCTTCTCACCTGCCCCAGAACCTGCGTGGAGCATAATTAAAAGCTTCCCCCGCCAAACCACAACAGGGGTCCAGCAGCAGCAGCTGCGCTGGGGAGGCTGAGCCTCCCCTGGCCTATTATACCCACCGCCCATGATTAGTAGATCTCATCCTCTCACATCTAGTTTATATTTATAGATTGGAAGAGGAAAATAAGCTTTCCTGATTTATAAGCACACAGACTGGTTCCTTAACTTTGAATAAACTAATCATTTAGCTGAACTCGCTGAATAAACTGAAATGTAGAAAATATTCTGTTGCTCCTATAGAAGAGGCTGTTCTCAAAAACTGGTTTAGCACTTCACAAAACTCTGATTTGCAGGTGCCTAGCCAGTGACTTCTACCAGTTCAGTGGTCTGACTTTCTTTAAAACTTGGCAGCAAAATATGTACTGCTTAATATTACTTTTTCTATTTAATTTAAATAATTTTAATAAGTTTAGGCCTTAATATAAATTATCAATTTCAAAATTAATTGAATATGATTTTTTTTAAAAATAAACCTCTAATTAAAATGTTAAAAAACTGATTTAAAATATATATAAAAAAAACAACCTTGGGAATCCTATGCAAAAAAACCTTTCAGATGTATGCCAAGAATTTCCATAAATAAGATTATCTATGCTCAAATATGGTTAGTCTCTAAGGTGCCACTAGTACTCCTTTTCTTTTTGCAAATACAGACTAACATAGCTGCTACTCTGAAACCTAGATAGAGATAAAAACTGTAAAGTCACCTCATTTTTCTCCTTCAAATCTTCTTTAAAACTCCTCTGCTGTGATGCCAACAAAAACTCAACTGTGGGTAAGGGCCTGGTATTCTATGACCACTGCTTTTCATCTAAGCAGTTTTGTCTCATAGTTACCTTACACGTTCCCCATCTGTTTTTGTATCCACCTGTTATCTCTTGTCTTATATTTAGATTGTAAATTCTTTGGTACAGGGACCATCTTTTATTATGTGTTTGTCCAGCACCCAGCACAATGGAGCCTTGATTCATGACTGGGTCCCCTAGGTCCCATTGAAATACAAAACAAATAATCAGGTTCTAGAGGCATAAAGGGGCCAGAAGCCAATCAGGAATTCCTCTGTAGAGGTTCCCAGAATGGCATGGTATAAGTGTCCTATGCTGCCCTCCTCACCCTTGTAGCCCCCGGCATGATATGGGGACCGGAACACATGACTTTTGAGGAGAGGCTGAAGGAACTGGGATTGTTTAGTCTGCAGGAGAGAAGAATGAGGGGGGATTTGATAGCTGCTTTCAACTACCTGAAAGAGGGTTCCAAAGGGGATGAATCTACTCTGTTCTCAGTGGTAGCTGACGACAGAACAAGGAGTAATGGTCTCAAGTTGCAGTGGGGGAGGTTTAGGTTGGATATTAGGAAAAACTTTTTCACGAGGAGGGTGGTGAAGCACTGGAATGCGTTACCTAGGGAAGGGTAAACACCTTTAAAAGCCTTCCTGGCCAGAGGAAAAACCCTTTCACCTGTAAAAGGTTAAGAAGCTAGGATAACCTCGCTGGCACCTGACCAAAATGACCAATGAGGAGACAAGATACTTTCAAAGTGGGGGCGCGGAGAAAACATGTCAAGGTTCCTTGCCCACTCTGAACTTTAGGGTACAGATGTGGGGACCTGCATGAAAAGCCCCTAAGCTTATTTTTACCAGCTTAGGGTAAAACTTCTCCAAGGTACAAACTATTTTACCTTTTACCCTTGAACTTTATTGCTGCCACCACCAAGCGTCTAACAAATAGGTAACAGGGAAAGACCCCGCTTGGAAATGTCTTTCCCCCCAAAACCTACACCCCCTTTCCTGGGAAAGGCTTGATAAAAATCCTCACCAATTTGCATAGGTGAACACAAACACAAACCCTTGGATATTAAGAACAATGAAAAAGCAATCAGGTACTTAAAAGAAGAATTTTAATTGAAGAAAAAGTAAAAGAATCACCTCTGTAAAATCAGGATGGTAATCAGGGGAATCAGATTCAAAACACAGAGAATCCCTCTAGGCAAAACCTTAAGTTACAAAAAGACACAAAAACAGGAATATACATTCCATTCAGCACAACTTATTTTATCAGCCATTTAAACAAAACAGAATCTAACGCATATCTAACTAGCTTAGTTACTAAGTTCTAAGACTCCATTCCTTTTCTGTTCCTTGCAAAAAACAACACACAGACCAAGAGAATCTTTGTTTCTCCCCCCCTCCAGCTTTGAAAGTATCTTGTCTCCTCATTGGTTATTTTGGTCAGGTGCCAGTGAGGTTATCCTAGCTTCTTAACCCTTTACAGGTGAAAGGGTTTTTCCTCTGGCCAGGACAGATGTTAAAGGTGTTTACCCTTCCTTTTATATTTAGGACAGTCGGATATTAGGAAAAACTTTTTCACTAGGAGGGTGGTGAAGCACTGGAATGCATTACCTAGGGAGGTGGTAGAATCTCCTTCCTTAGGAGGTTTTTAAGGTCAGGCTTGACAAAGCCCTGGCTGGGATGATTTAGTTGGGGATTGGTACTGCTTTGAGCAGGGAGTTGGACTAGATGACCTCCTGAGGTCCCTTCCAACCCTGATATTCTATGAGGCTTTGCAGAAGGCAGTGGAAGACGGGTGTTTTGGTGGTGAAGACATATGTCCTCAATATTCAGTACTCCAGCTATTTCTGGGTTATGGAGTGGCCCATAAGTGGCTGTGAGAAGCCACTATAAAATACAGTGACTGCTTTAAATTGGTCAAGCCAGAATTTGGTGGTCACAATAGTGGTTTAAAAAAAAATATCAAGAAAATTACACTGGTTTAAAACTGGAATAATGCAGTGATGAATCAAGAACACTATATATATCAGCAGGTGGTTAACAGAAGCATATCTGCACCATCTGTATCAGACCCTATAGCACTCAGACCTGATCATTTGAATCTCACACCCAACACAGAGGTCAAAGGGTCTCAATTACAAAATAAACAAAAAGCTTCCAAGTCTCAGCATGAAATGTTAGTCCATAACTCTGCAAAAGGAAGAAATACAAAAGGGAAAAAATGTGATGTTCACTCTAATCAGACATTTAATCAAACAGTATTCTTGTGAATAATGCTCTAAATGTGAAACAATTGTTTTAATAATTAAAGAATGGGGAAGGAGAGCTTTGAAAGTTATCTAGTATCAGTATGTGATATCAACTGAAAGAAAGCCTTGAAACTCCTATAATATTTCACAATAAAATAATCTAAAGTACCAATCAAATACTCTTTTCTTGCAATTCAACAATTGATATATATATACACACACTGTATTCCCTCTGGTACCACCAAAGGAAATGCAACTACAATAAAAGTCACTTACATTTAAACTGCCATTCTAATATATTTTAGTCAATATATTTACTCTACTCTTTTAATATAATAAATTAATGTAGTACACATTATTTAAAACAGTAACAAAGGTCTTTAGAACTGTTTCAATTCTGTAAAACATATACTTTCAGGCCCCTATCCTGGAAACATTTGCATGCCTATTAACTATAAGCACATGAGTACAGTAGTTCTGTTGGAGACAATAAGCATGGGGTTAATTCCAAAGTTAAACACATGTAAAACTGTTGGCGTATTAGAGCTGTAAATTTCAAAGTGGGGGGCTGGAGGATGAGCACCTAATGTAATGTTTTTGTAATTACAGGTCTGACTGCATGGTTCCACAAAGGAAGGGGAAACTAGGATATACACTCCAGCTGCTCTGCACTGCTCTGGTGCTGCAAAGAGCTTAATTGACCAGTTCACTCTGTCTGCTTTGTGCTACTAGAGAATGGCATAAAGCAGTGAGAACATACTGGTGAATATGGTTATGAAAGATTTTTTTTTTAAATTTAATGTTGATATTTCATATGTACATTTTTTGAAATACCACATGCAAACATTCTTTTTGAATGTATTGTTTACTGTGCATTTATGGAATTTTTAATTAAACAAAACAACCAAGGAAATTCCTAGACAGAAACTGTGTTAAGATGGAGTTAAGGCTGAAACAAAACAAACAAATATATACATCACAGGAATGTTTCAGTCATCTCAAAAGCCTAGTTTTATAAGCCCAGGAAATTCAGAGTCAAGATTAAATTTAAAAGAAAGCCAAACATGTTAAGGTATAGAACTGCACAGTTGGGGCACTCAAAGCAATCTTAACTCTGCCCCATAGTGACATCACAAGGGGGGGGGGGAGAGAGGGGAAGAAAAAAAAAACTAATGTGTCTTTTTAAAAATTACATTTAATCTCAAACCACAAACAATACAATGCCTCATAATCATAATCATGGCGGTTACTGGATGGCATCACTACAGGGAACAGTTAAGGTTACTTGGGTGCCCTAATTACATATATATATGCGCATGTTTGAATTTCTGTGTCTTATAATACTCAATTTTGGGATAATATCAACTTCCCTGTAATGTATTTTTTCCTAAATTACTGATATGTACTCTCAACTCTAATTCCATTTTAATATAATTTTTGTCTGGGAATATTATACAAGAAGTGTTATTTTATTTTTAATTGCCTGAAGATCAATTGATAACACAGAACATTACTTAAAGTCTTCAAATTCAAAGTTAGTTTTAATGAATTTACAGAGACTTTTATTAACGTTATGTAAAAAAATAGTTAACAGAGAAACAAAGATTTAATATAAGAAATAAGAAAAAAAAAATAATTTCAACCTAAAAATGTTTCATATAAGAGAGCAAATAGGGTCAAATTCATGCTTAGTATAAGATGGTATAGCTCCACCAAAGTCAAATATATCTGTGCCTGTTTACACAGGGCTAAATTTGGTCCAAAATATCCATACATTTTGGGACAGATTTTCAGAAGACATCAGCTTGTACTAAGGCACCCTAATGAAGTGATCAGATTTTTTTCAATGGGAGTTGCCGGATGCTCAGCACTTTTGAGAATCTGACCCCAGTTGTGGTTTTTAAAAACTTCACTCTTGATTTTCACCTTGAACTGTAAAGTTCTTCCTCTCTAATAACGTTATTTTGTTTTCAAGTTTATTTTTTCAGTGTCTCCAGTGTAGCCTTTAATAAATTGAACTGTACAGTAAAACCTGCATTTAGGATCACTTTCACTAAGCAAACCTTTGTCAAAAGTCACTTCAAAGTCTTTTCAAAGTTCTCCATACATTCTTGACTATTATTTAAAGACCAGCTCTATCAGGCAACTGGTTTTTGCTTGTCTCTTGAGTGATGGATTCAGATATTTTTCACTCTCAACATTGAATTTTTAATTAAATGAAAATAATGACTTTAATTTATAACTTTATAAGTCTTGTATTATTTCTAGTGAGCCCAGACTTTAAATATTTTCTTCTTGTTCAAACGATAAATCCATGTTGAATTTTTATTTCTTAACAGCACATAGCCAGCCACCAATTCAAATAGAATAGCGGCTTCTCAATAGCTCCATTAATGCACACATTGTCACAATATGCATCAGCTTCCATGGGTTTGATGAAATATTACCTATCCTTTATTAATTTCCAAAAATATCTGCTTTGATCTCTTTTTGCTACCTTCTCCCATATAAAATAAATTGCCAGACAAAATGAATATAAAAACGTTAAAAATATATAGTCACTAGAGGTAAGATTAAAACAACGTAAATGTGGCATTGTTTCAGATTCCAGTGCAGTAAAATCTGGAAAAGATGTCTGGATCAATTTTAGGTAAAGATGAGAAAAGTTAAAGATTGGGCTGGATAAATGGACATAAGGTGGATGGAAAGCTGGCTAGATCGTTTGGCTCAACAGGTGGTAATCAATGGCTCCCTGTCTAGCTGGCAGCCGGTGTCAAGCTGAGTGCCCCAAGAATCGGTCCTGGGGCCGGTTTTGTTCAATATCTTCATTAATAATCTGGAGGATGGCATGGATTGCACTCTCAGCAAGTCTGCAGACGACACTAAACTGGGAGGAGTGGTAGATATGCTGGAGAGTAGAGATAGGATATAGAGGGACAAACAAATTAGAGGTTCAGAGTCCTGCACTTAGGTTGGAAGAATCCCATGCACTGCTACAAACTAGGGACTGAGCGGCTAGGCAGCAGTTCTGCAGAAGAGGACCGAGGAGTTACAGTGGACGAGAAGCTGGATATGAGTTAATAGTGTGCCCTTGTTGCCAAGAAGGCTAACGACATTTTGGGCTGTATAAGTAGAAGCATTGCCAGTAGATCGAGGGACGGGATCATTCCCCTCTATTCGACATTGGTGAGGCCTCATCTGGAGTACTGTATCCAGTTTTGGGCCCCACACTACAAGAAGGATGTGGAAAAAACTGGAAAGAGTCCAGTGGAGGGCAACAAAAGTGGAGCACATGATTTATGAGGTGAGGCTGGGATTATTTAGTCTGCAGAAGAGAAGAATGAGGGGGGATTTGATAGCTGCTTTCAACTACCTGAAAGGGGGTTCCAAAGAGGATGGATCTACTCTGTTCTCAGTGGTAGCCGATGACAGAACGAGGAGTAATGGTCTCAAGTTGCAGTGGGGGAGGTTTAGATTGGATATTAGGAAAAACTTTTTCACTAGGAGGGTGGTGAAGCACTGGAATGGGTTACCTAGGGAGGTGGTGGAATCTTCTTCCTTAGAGGTTTTTAAGGTCAGGCTTGACAAAACCCTTGCTAGGATGATTTAGTTGGGGATTGGTCCTGCTTTGAGCAGGGGGGTGGACTAGAGGACCTCCTGAGATCCCTTCCAACCCTGATATTCTATGTTCTAGATTCTGTGAAAAAAGGTGGAGTTGTGATAATACCACCTGCTCCAGAAGCAGTGGTTTCAAGTTCCTTTCCACGCCATACTAGAATAGGCTCGTACAAGTGCAGTATAACAGGGCATGGTAAGTACTATTTTTATATTAATATAATATTGTATTTAGTCCAATACATTGTTATCTTTGTATATACTGAAGTGATATTTCAGTATTCTCCATGAGTGAAATTCACCGTTGTGCAGAGGGCCATCAGAAAAAAAACCCTTTTCTCTGGAGAAGTGAGTCTTAAGGACTGGACCTTTTGCTGGCCATCTGTATGTGGCAAATTTCACCCTGTGTGATTAGAAGTTCAATATTAGGTTTATTTGAACAACCTAGATACTTGTGTAAACTCATTGGAGTCTTTCAATTACTATCAGTACAATGGTATACATCCAAAGTAACAGCATTGAACTCAATGGTATTACTCTGGATTTACATCACTGAAACAGAGAGCTGAATTTGGACAGCAGACCAACAGCTGTCTGTTAACTATTAAGATCTGAACTGTATTATGGTGGAGTGAACGTGCTGCCACGGCACAGTCTCTATAAAATTGGAACGGGAAGGATGGTCAACATTTTTAAAAAGGTAGGCCAGAGAGACAGTGCAATCATAAATGTTCTTCATTTTGTAAGTGTCCATAGCCTGTTTGGGTACATCTACACTGGAATAAAAGACCCTCAGCATGGTCACAGCTGGCTCAGGTCAGCTGACTTGGGCTTGCAGGGCTTGGGCTGCAGGGCTAGAAATTGCTGTGTAGATGTTTGGCCCCACGCAGGAGCCCAGGCTGTGGGACTCTCCCCATTGTGGGATCCCAGAGCTCAGGCTCCAACTGAAGCCCAAACTTCTACACAGCAATTTTACAGCCCAGCAGCCCAAACCCCAGGAGCCCAAGTCAGCTGACCCAGGCCAACCACAACTGTTTAATTGCTGTGTAGATATAACTGTAGGACTGGACCCAAGGGTCATACTCAGACAACATTAACGCTGAACTGCTAGAATGACTGAAGTCAGGAATAATTATGAGACTTTAATATTAACACGTTAACTGTGAACACATTAAAAATAAACACATATCAACAATACTTAGCACTTATATGGTTCTTTTCATCCATAGATCTCAAAACATTATTCCAAAGGAGGCAAGCAAAGACACTGCACCTACAAATTACTGGCCATTCATGTTTTTTTCCCCACAACCATTTGATTATATATCTCATAGGAATAATTTTCAAAAATTATGTCTGAGTGGATTTGGCAAACTATTTTATTTCTGCAAGAACAACAACAAATAGGACTACAAAATCATTAAACTGAGAATTTTTTTACTATAAATCAGCTGAAAGAAATGTAACAGCCATCTTGCAGATAGTTCTATAAAAAAATTTTTCATTCAGCTTTTTTTTGGTTCAGAAAAAAAAAAATACTATACTCTTTGGAAAAGTGATCTGATCCTTGTAATCCCTGTGGAGGAAACATTATGAGCATCTATATCTTTCTGCACATGGACTTTGTTCTTATAACTGTGAGGCCAAAGGGAATTCTTTTCCTCAATACGCATCTAATAAAAGTGTGCAACATTGTTGGAATTCTTAACTGGTCCATTTCAAAACATTTGATACATTCCTATATTGACTTCTATGATTGTGTAAACATGACCTCTAGGAATGGGACAAAAACAATGTCTTCACTATATATTCTTAATCTTTTGCTCCCAATATAAAAATAAGTGTCTGGTTAGTATAATGTATAAAATACTCAAAGATTCTTCTCTTTGCAACTTTATGGAATACTCTTAAAATGCCAAAGTTCATCAGAAATTAAAGGCGGACTCAACTAGAGGCACTGAAAATTTCATGTTAGCAAAAGTACACCTTATTAGGCCGGTTACATGCTGCATATTGCATATTTTGATACTTGAAATGTTTGACTAATAACGTTCTTAACATAGCTTATAAAGCATATACTACTAAGGTGAAATGCATGATCTGAAAAACATTTTAAGTGCATCATGATATAATGAGTTTTGAAAGTAGAAGCAAAATTAAGTTTTCAGATGCTGCACATCCTTCTTTTGTTTTCAAATGCAATGACCCAAAAGCGTCCTCTCCCTATGCATCATTCTTACAGGTCTCTAATACACAGAAAAGCCAAAGAGTCCAGAGCACTGATGTCATCAATGTTGGTTTGAATTCAAAGTGTGATGGATCTGCAAAGCAGGAGACTAACACTCCCATCAGCCTCCTCCCCACTGTACATCCCCTTCCTCCAGCTAAGCAGGGATTACATTTCCCCATCAGCCCTCTCCCCGTTCCCTGGCCAGGTAAGGGAAAAGGTCCTGAACCAGGAAGTGTCTGGGATCTTTAGGGATTGAGCAGCAGGGAGCTGGAGAGAAGCCCCAGAATCTGTGGACAGAGCCGCACTCAGAACAGGCTGTGACATCACAGTTCTGTGTAGGACTTATGTGGGAGCAGCAGCAGCTGGGCAGGGAACTAGTGCAAAGTAGCCCCATTGAGACACATTAACTGAACCTGGCTTGGAAACCTTCAAGCGCCTATTTGCTTGGCCAGAGACTGGACTGGAGAGGACACCCCAGGCACTATGCCTGAAGAGCCCTGACTCAATTGGACCACCCCAGGGACCCGAACAGGAACTGCTATTGCTCACTTTGAATTGTAACTCTTTAAGCCTCTGTACACAGGGTATTTGCAATCTTTCCATTTTCCTGTCAGCCCTAGTAAAATACCCTTTCACTTAGCCATGTGTCTGAGTGGTTACGGGGACTGACCACGGCTAGTGCCTACAGGCTACCTGCTGAAGCACCTACAGTGCTTGCCTCTGAGACACAGTACACTGGGCATGCTACTAGCACCTTAGGGGTTTGGGAAATAGACCACCACCACCAATTACAGAAGGACTGTGGCATAGAGTTTTAGAGTTCCAACACGTGGACACCATTTTAGCCCTTCTGACCAAAGCGCTTGCTCACTTTGCTACGAAGTATTTTGGAAGAAACAAATAATAAATTGAACACAGTAGAGTTAAATAAAAAAATTCATAAATGGACCACCTTGTAGCTAGGATATTTAATTTTGAATCCAGAGTTTAGCGGAGTACAAATTAAACCAAATACTTAAAACTCAATTGTGAAAAAAATATTTGAAAGAAACATCTAGCACTGGAGAACTTTCCATTAATTCGGTTAGAGAAAATAAATCATTAAAGCTACTGAATTATTTTCAAAGGAAAATAAGGGAGTTAGGTGCTCAAACACAAGTGAATTTAACTGGGATTTGAGTGCCTTGCTGTTACGATCTTTGAAAATCCCAGCCTAAAACACCACCTAGAGATAACAGAAAATCCATCTGGATTATGAGTATCTGTTCCTGCTAGAGAGGACTGAGAAAGCTACTTCATTTTTATCAAGAAGTGACTACTCAAATTTCTGAATCTATATGTGGAAAGATGTTTCTGTCTCCTTACTTAAATAAGCTTGCTAACAAGGACGAAATTTTTTTTTCTTATGTGCAAATTAAAGTGAAGGATGAAATGATACCAATGAGAACGGAACATTTTATCAAGAGGAGGTACTTGTTTCTTGGCATAAGTCAAGCTACACAAGCAAAACATCAGGAAGATTTTCCTATTAAACCAGTCTATTTTAACCTAGAAAGTACTTACACAACTCTTTCTGCACCCTATACCTCCTCCAAATTATGTTCTTGTTGTTTACTTAATGTGCAATTGTGACAGAGGCCCATTGGAGTTCACTACTCTGTCAGCAACTGATCAGGTCTGACATACTTAACACCTAACACACTGTTGTTATGATATATACACACACCAAAAGATGGCATGCAATATATCATTGAAAAACTAACAACTCACTGATCATTAATATGTAAGGTGTGTGTACAAAGAGTTATAAATGTGCACTAGAATTATGTTCCTAAAATGTGTTTGGCAAGCAGTGCATAAATAGTCTACCTTAAACAAAGGAATATGTATTTGCTTTTCTGACCAGCCTAGATGCCAGGCAGAGACAATTAAGATACATTACATATAAAGTAAACAAAGCCCTCAAGCTAACAAGGAGGGGAGGTAACAACTCAACTATCACCAGCGGAACACACGGGTGATTAATATCATTGTGTAATGTATGCATTAACACTGTGAGGAATTATGGATCCTCGCTGCTATTATGCTGTAAAGCATGTGACCAAACACAAGGAGAAACATGCTTTCTCTCAGACGGGAAGGAAGGCAGTCATCTGGGAGGGCATTGGGGTCACTCTGCAAAAAATAACTGGGCAGCGGAAGCCAGGGTGTTGGTGTCAGGGGTGTGACCCACAGCAGTGAATGGACCCAAAGTTGCAGGGCAAGTGGTAAAAACCACCCTTTATTGGACTGGGTTGAACCCCAAAGTGTCACAGCAATCATTGCACATTCTGTTCAAAATGTTCATGTTTGGGGGTTTTGCAGTGCACAGTACACAATGTTTAAAGCAAATAACCAGGAAGTCCCACAGAGAAAACACTGGACCCATAGGCTCCTCCCAATACCATTTGAAAAATGGGTGTGGTTAAGCCTTAACACAACTGCATATACATACCAACTCAAGAAAGGACCCAGAAGATTCGACAGCTTTTCTTTGAGTCCTCTATAGACACCTATTTAACTGTTTGAATGCTCTGAAGAGCCTAAGAAATTTGATTTGAATATGCTATTTAACACCCACACATTGCTGTAATGAGTGCCAGTTCACATCACAACATAGTATCTGATTTGCAGTAGAAGGACAACAAACTGCTTGATCCCTCAAAGTATAGATAGAAAAATATAAGTTAGAGTTTATTACTGCCAGGTAAAGTCAAGACTGGGGCACAAAGACAATGGGGAGAAAGTCTCACCTAGTTGTGGGCAGTCTATCTCCCCAAAAAAAGGGCAAACTGACAGACGTAGCTGAAATGTTTCTGCTGATGGGAGGACTCCTAACTCTCTCCCATCCCCACAGCAATGGAATTGACGGATAAAAATGGCAGGGAGGCCAACAAGGCACTCTAGCATAATGTAAATACAAGAATCAGACTCTCTTCTCTCTGTCCGTGGATCAGTAAGTGTGTGAAAGGAAAGCACATAATGGGGCACTACTGCAAATAAATACACAGTAATAATACTGCAATTAAGGACCATCTTTCTATCTGAAATGAAAACAGAACTTTTATCCAAATGAAAAAGTTAGCTAAGGTAGAAACAAATTATCCAAGTTAATTTGAGTAACTGAAAGACAAGTGTTTAAAAGTAAAACCAAAGAACAGATTAAAAAGAACCAACTTGTAAATTAGTTCTGAGAGAAAGGAAAACATAGGTATAGTTAATAGTAAAATGGAAAAGTTTAATGACAGATTATTCATCCGCCTGACCTGATAGGTATCCTTCCCCTCATCTTTGCAACAACATGCTGGTGTTTCCTTTTACCAATTACAACCCAACAACTCTGTCCCCACCTGCCCCCCAGCATTCATTAGTCCCAGTCCATTAATGGACTCTAGAATTCCTCAAGGCACCAGTATTTTTATTAGGATATGCAACGGTTACACTGGGCATGCTAAGAAACAGCTCAAATTAACATTCTGTACTAGTGTACTGTTTATAATATATTTGTAAATTCTCCTCTGCCTATCTCTTTCTGCTATAATTATAAAGTGCTTTCATGCACTGTTTGGGAGATTCCAAGTACTGCAAACAGCAGGGAGTAATCTTTGGAATTTCCCAAGTACAAAAAAAAATAAAATAAAGCCCTTTGTAATCATAAACAAAATGAAAGAAAGGGGTAATTCTATAAAGAGAAGTTGTACCCAATAGACAGGAGTTTGCTACTAACTATCAAATACCACAGTTGAAAAACAATATGACCCAATGGAATGGGTATGGGGCTGGGAGCCAGGAACTCCTAATTTCCAATTCCAGCTCTGCCAATCAGTTGTTGTGACTTGCCCAAGGCCACATTTAACCTCTCTCACTGCCTTCATTTCCCTATCTGCTAACAAAAGGGATAATGCTTTTTTAGCTGCCTCAAAGGAATGTTGGAGAATTAATTAAATTAGTGTGTTTTTGCATAATGCTTTGAAAATGCAACAAATACTAAGTGCTGTTATTAAATGTATTATAAAAACTGAGTGACATTTCAAAATTTGACAGTGCCTTATTATAGCACTTTTACTTGTTATAACCACTGCAGCCAAGTCCATTTCACATGCTCACAACTTTCCAAAATATTTATTGTTTGGGCTCAAATTTTCCATGTGTGGTCTGTATCTAAAGGTGAATGTTTTTGAGAGTCTGAGAAAAATCTTCTCAGCTGGTTTGAAGCTATTTTCCCATTGTCAAATAGCTCTAAACACATTTTCTTTTAAAGAGAACTTTACAACTCCATACTTATTACACAATAAGTATATGATTGCTGAGCAGCAGAGTTTTGCTAAGTTTGAAAATTATTTATTTTGAAAGAAAGATTGAGCATTCCAGGAGACAATCCCATGCTTAAAGTTGGATGTGGTGCACATTTACTCACAGGCAATTAACTGCAAAGCTGTTTGGTTACTTACAGGAATGTATAAACTCACCCACTGAAGCAGGAACAGATTGTAAGATCAAGAAGCTCAATAGAGGTGGTGACACTTGTAAACGTAGCAAGCAGTGTAGCTCCAAACTATGTAGTTTATAACCAGAGCTTGAAAAATCCACTTGCCCACTTAGTACATGATGTGTAAGTGATATCTTCCTAAGACTGGTTTCAGAGTAACAGCCGTGTTAGTCTGTATTCGCAAAAAGAAAAGGAGTACTTGTGGCACCTGGATTTGTGCTAGAAATGGCCCAACTTGATGATCACTTTAGATAAGCTATTACCAGCAAGAGAGTGAGTTTGTGTGTGTATGGTGGGGGGGGAGGGGTGAGAAAACCTGGATTTGTGCTGGAAATGGCCCACCTTGATTATTATGCACATTGTAGGGAGAGTGGTCACTTTGGATAAGCTATTACCAGCAGGAGAGTGAGTTTGTGTGTGTGGTTTTTGGAGGAGGGTGAGGGAGTGAGAGAACCTGGATTTATGCTGGAAATGGCCCACCTTGATTATCATACACATTGTGAAGAGAGTGGTCACTTTGGATGGGCTATTACCAGCAGGAGAGTGAGTTTGTGGGGCCGGGGGGGGGGGGCGGAGGGTGAGAAAACCTGGATTTGTGCTGGAAATGGCCCAACTTGATGATCACTTTAGATAAGCTATTACCAGCAGGACAGTGGGGTGGGAGGAGGTATTGTTTCATGGCCTCTGTGTGTATATAATGTCTTCTGCAGTTTCCACAGTATGCATCCGATGAAGTGAGCTGTAGCTCACGAAAGCTCATGCTCAAATAAATTGGTTAGTCTCTAAGGTGCCACAAGTACTCCTTTTCTTCTTCCTAAGACTGCACGCAATCAGCTCCAGTGCCCCTATTGCCACTGTTTCAGGAAAGGGGCTACCAAGTACTGCCATTAAAGCAGCTGGGGGGGGGAGGGTGGGGGGAAGCTCAGCAGCTGCTGTTCGAAGCAGGGTGTCCTGGAGGGACTGCCACCCCCTAGAACAGGAGGCACTACAGGCCCGGCCACCCCTGCAGAGGGCTCTGTATGTGGGAAGGTATCCCCTACCAAATACAGCCTTCCATTGACAACTGCATCTACACTGGGGGTTAGGTCAGCACAGCTATAACAGTCAGAGGTGTGGGCTTTTTCACACCCCTGACTGACATAGCTAGGTCAACCTAATTTTTAAGTGTAGGCCAAGCCAATCTCAGAAGACCCAGGTCAATGTCACTGTACTACATCTTGGGAAACTGAGTAGCAGCAGAGACAAACACTGAAGATAATCACTGGTGAGGGGGAGCCAAAATCAGAGACTCTAAAGTAGGAGGGAGAACTAGAGAGAAAGACTGTTCTCCCTGTTAATTTTCTGTCTGTTAGGTGTCTGATAAATTTTTCAAGCCATATGTATTAAAATGGAAAATGAATAGAGTAAGCCATTCAGCATCAAGACAGATGCAAGGAGCTTGGAAGTTAGAAAAGAGTAATAAAGGAGAAAAGAGGAAAGAATCAGTGGCTAATCTGGAAAAGTGAAAGAGGCAGAAATTATAGGAGAGAAGAGAGAACACAAATTTATAATAAAGAAAACTATAAAGGGATACGGAAAGAGGAAAAGGACACTGAAACTGCTCAAAGAGGGAGAGAGACACTAGTGACTGATGGAAATACAAGAGAAAAGAAGTGGAATGAAGCCAGGAAGAGAAAGAAGGTATAAAAATGAAAAATGTGATGATGTAAATTAATTTGTTGAATGTACTGAAAATATTTGACTGTCATACATTGTGATTAAATACAATACACAGTGAACAACTGTTTTATGTCTTAAATTGCAGGAGCTTGATGATGCGGATATTTTTACTCATGTTAGTGACTTAGTATCAGGTATGATTTTCAAGCCCTGAAATTAATCACATTAAAATATTTCTGTTTCCTTACATATATAAGTAATCAGCCATTCAATCTATTACTTGAATGTTTATTTAAACATTTAAATTGTTGAAATAAACACAGCAACATTTATTTCAATCCACACATTTTTGAGGACATGCAAGTCTGAAAGACTGCATTCAATGTAAAGGAAATTGGGAAGGGGAAACCATGTACTCTGTGTGTTCTCTTTAACTACCCATTCTATTATATTTTTTTTAGTTCTTAACACATTTTTCCATACAGGTCAAAGATATATGACCTCACTGAGGACTGAGAGCCACATTGCCTACTATGTTGGAAAATCCCACATAGGGAACCAAAACAAAAAACAAACAAAACTGCTGATTGCTAAACTGATCAATGTTCCAGGGTCTGTTTCATTTTCTGGATACCTAGCAGAAGCTAGGCCATCCATGTGGAGAGCCTGAGTCCCTGCAGTAGCTTCCAACTCTTCCCAAGACCCAGGGTAACAGTGCATCTGCGAAGAAGTTTACAGCCACCCCTGAATCCTGCCCCACTCAGCAAGGGTTCCTTACGCAAGGAATAATAATGCTGGCCCACCCAGAATTATTTTACGCAGTTAATTCCTGTAGATATGCAAGGGAGGATGCCTTACAGCATGGCCATTTTCCAGCTCCACCCTTCCCCCAGTGTGCTCCACCCCTCTGCAGAGCTTGGCCATGTGGTTCTCACATGTGTCTCTGGAGCCAGGAGGGTGTATGCTGCAGAGTAACTACCCCCCACGTCTGCATGTTTGGGAGCTTCTGTACCCCATTCAGGTCCCAAGTCCCCTCTACTCACAAATGTCACAACACATGAACAGCAAGGGTTTCCTTCACACTCTGATCACTCAAACACATCTGAATGACATTTTACAAAGTTTTCCCCAAAATTCCATCTCTGTACAGAGAATCAACTTGAGAAATGCTCATTCTTTAAGAAAGTTATGAGGGCCAGGAAAGGGGGTTCAGAATGGAATGAAAATCCAAACATTAAGATTACAGCATTGCTACCTTCTCACAAGTGTGTAAATATTTAAAATCCAAATGAAACAGAGAGATAAACAAGCAAATTTACTAGCCAAACAACAGTTCAGTGAGCTTGTTAGTATCTCATCGCCTAATAAAAAATAATCCATAGGCCTGGGATTTCCCCACACACCCTCAGCCCCCCAATTTGTAGGTTCTGACTTTGCCAGGTTATTTTCTGATGATTAATGATTGCCTGGGGCTACACCTTGGACTATCAAATCCCCTCCCAGCTAGCCAGACATCCCCAGTTACCACACAGACACTTACGTTTAGTGCACCTCTGGAAGCCAGGAGCTTTGCTCCAGCCATGACAGCACTGTCCTCCACAGACATTCACCCTGTAGTAAAGAAAGGAAACAATCCAACACAGCACTTGACAAGGTACCCGTGCCCAGGTGCAGGGCTTTAAAAGCAGTGCCCTGTAATTCAACAGTGCTCACAGCTGGACCATTATTGCTTCCAGAAAATACTGTTCCACACCGAGGGGGGAGAAAAGGCGGGAAGAACTAAGGAGCCTGAAGACAAGCACTCCACAAACCCCTGCTCCCTATAATGCATTTCAGGAGTTGACAGGAAACGGAGTTTAAAGCCCACAGGAGAAACCCCCTAATCTGAAAGATACAATCGCTCTAAATCGTAACAGAAGCTCGCTGTTTTCAATACCTCCTCTAATGGGGTCTCCCCTGCCCCCACAAAGGGAATGGGATTTGTGGATGTAGCTGGGGCCACACACGCTCTTTCCTTGCACGTGACCTAACAAGCCAACCCCGCGCCCAGCTGCAGGGGCATGTGAGAGAGATTACCGATTTCGGAGCTGGTTGCACTGCTTGGGGCTTTCCCAAAGATTAGACCCCAAAACCTGGATCCGACTCCCCCCCCCAAAAAAAAAAAAAAAGTTCCGTCAAGGCTAAAATCTGCTCTGGCTGCCAGCTCCACGCTCAGGTGCTGAGGAAAAGACAAACAAAGCCCTGCAGCCTATGCAGCAGGGGCGAGAAGGCAGTGAGGGGCACAGTTTTAAAGAGCTGCTGCAGCAGGGCTAGCCGAGAAAATGAGTGGGGGGACTCATGGCACGGGGGGACAGTGACGTCGGGTGTCTCCCCCCTTTCCAGCCGTCAGTCAAACCATAACAATGAAGAATCTCCCTGGGATATCCCGACCGCGGATACTGTATTTGGGGCAATGAACCCCCTCCGCATGCACCCGCACCTTTGTGAACTTGCTGTTCGTTTCTGATGTTGAGCTACGTGAAGTTCCCCCGCTCCCCTCCTCCCACGCCGATCAGTCTCACTCTTACTTCAGATGCCCCCCAGGGTGACTGCAAAAGCCACTGCCCGCCCCTCCTGCTCTGTTGGTGGGAGGTCTGAGGCATGTATTTGCATGGTAACTTCATTAGTTCCGCAGCCCACTAAGGGACCCTCCGAAGCTCCGCTGCTTGGAGAGGGAGAGGTGGCTAGTGGGGGGTGGGGGGGGTGAGCTCGCCTTACCCCTGCAGCGGGTGCCTCTGGTGACCCTGCGGGCTGGAGCTGCTGTTGCTGCGGGTCTCCCGTTGCTGCAGCTTGGAGCGCTGAACCAGCCTGGTTGGCTTGGAGAAGAGGGCTGCGGGGCCACCGGCTCTGTGATGGAGCTGCACGCTGGAGCCCAAGCGGAGCTGCATGCTGGGACTTCCCGGTTTGCTCATCCGGCGAGTCCGCTCCAAGGTGCTGGTGCTGTACCGGGCATCCAGCGCGACGTTAAAAGTCTGCTGCTGCTTGCCCCGGAGAGGAGCCGAGCTCTGCAGCCGGCTGCTGGGGGAGCCCGCCTGGCTGGGGCGCAGTACGTATGTGATTCTCCTCAGCCTGCTCTTTTCAGCGGCGTCGAGTGCCGGTGACAAAAATACACATGCACAGAGCAAAAAGCCCCACCTGATCCAAGCCATTTCCACAGCAAGAGCCCCGGCAGCCAGCAAACGCGACAAAGCTCCCGATGCAAGGATTTCCTCGCCTCCAAAGTTTGTGTGTGTGTGCAACTCACTTTGCCTGCGAGCGAGCTGCACCGCCCCCGGGGTGCTGCCGCTTCCACTCGCCTTTGCTTTTTCCTAGGAGAGGAACTTAGTTCTCCCCCCTCCGCCCCCAAAAAGGTTAGGAAATTTCAGCAAACAAGTTGTTCCACAGAGCAGGAAAACATTGTTAGAGGAGATGAAGGTCTGGACAAGACCTGAGCTCTAAGCAGCAGTAAAAGGGGAGGAGGAACAACAGCAATGGAAGGGGGTTCTCAATAAGGAGCAGATGTTTAGGCTGCTGGAGCTGCCAGTGGTCTCTGTGTGTGTAAGAAATAGTCTTTAAGCCAGATCAGGCTCAAAAACTCTTTTTAAAGTTTCTCTGCGACTCAGAGAGGGAGAGAATATGTAGCTGCCCTGAGTGTCAGAGCTGAACAGCCAATCTCGGGCAGACATGACGTCAGGCAGCAAATCCTAATTGGGAAAACTATAAAATGGGGCTGAGACGTTAGCCACAATACACTTTAAAATATAGTTAGTGTAGGTCTAGAAAACCACAGCTAGGGGCTTTCTGCCTCCCCACTTTTATAAGAAAGGGACAAAGAACTCAATGTAGTCATTGAGGGATCTTTTACTTCTGGGATTTTACTACTTAAGAGTGGGTTGATATTGTGTTAATAAAGTTGTTTTCTGATATGAGAATGCCCCTGTAACTATAAGGTACACGCACACTAGCTAAACAGTGGTGTAGGAACTGTATAGATTAATTTGAACATATAAGATGGTATAACCTGATGCAGATGCATCCGCTTATAATGTACAATTCAAATGTGTATTCTTAATGCCTCCATCACACCTCAAATGTACCTTTTTGGCAGTGACTGCTATCATGTGATAATTTTTAACAAAGTAAGTCACCCTTTCACAAAGTGAATACTATTTAGTAAGTTACTACTTTAATTATTTGATTAAGAGTTATTTGAATTATAATGATCCAATTGATCTTTATAAAAGAAGGTAGGCATAGGATGCTAAATTAGGGAATATGACTAAACACTGTCCAGCTAGGCTCTATGTATTCATCTGTATGGATCAGTTTTCTGGACTGGGGCCTAAGGCTCCAAGTCCTGCAAAGGTTTAACTTTACACATGTAAGCAATCTCACTGAGGTCACTGAGATTACTTACATGTATAAAGATAAACACATGCTTAAATCTTTGCAGGATCAGGACCTTAGATTGTAAATTCCTCAAAGCAGGGCCTTTTTTTTATTATTATTACTATAAAGCATTATGTACACCGAAGGGACTATAAAAATAATAACTACCACAGCTTGAAAATAATATATAAACCAAATTGCCCAAATTCTTCCCTTATGTAACTCCACCAACATAGAGTTATGCCAGGGATAAACTTGTCCCAGTTCCATTTATTTATTTTTGTAACATGGATTTTATTAATAATTTTCTTCAGTATCACAGACAAATAAAAGAAGTCAAAGTTAATATGATATCCTGAAGATTCCATCCTTTGAAACATTTGGGAGCTAATATGTGAGAGCCATCTACAATGCACCTTTATAGATGAGAAATGGAACAAGGTATTGAGAAAACAGAATACATTTTTTCACATTAACTGGTCAGGTTGCAACCCAGGTCTTCCTCCTTGGGTTCTTGTTTCCAGGACTTTTAGGAGTTTGAGCCTGGCCCAAGCTGACTGGATTTTGTGCTTAAGAACTATTGACACAGCTACTCAATTCTGTATATGAAACAGAAGCCATTTAAATTGACAAGGCTACATGGAAGAGTCAGTATAATGAGTGTAACAGCTCCCTCTACTCCAGAGCTCATCTATATAAAACTCCTCAAATATAAATAGATGTTTTAAATAGATGAGTTAAGGGTTGCTATATTCACACCACAGCAGAACCACATCAATGTCAAAGTCTTCTGCACCCCTCCCCCCTAGAACTAAGCAGTGATGCTTTGAAGGGAAAATGCTACCAGTACAAGAGGCATGCAGGTAAAGGCTACATTCAAAATAGCCCTGGAAGTCCTAGGTGGTGCAGAAAAAAACTAAACAGGGAGGATACAGCCTGAAAGTAGCTCCTACTTTTAATATAACTAAGAAATTAATTGTAAGACCATCCCTTTTTCCCCCATCTCATAGAACCTGTACATCTTATTTAATGCAGAAGCTGGTCTATTGTATCCAAAGTTACGGTGCATAATTTTTAGTGTCATACCTACAAAAGTTAAATATTTTATAAAAGGTTTTAAAAAAAGACTACCTTTAAATGGGGTGGGGACTGAGCACAAAGAGGCAAACTGATGGGATGCTCGGGATTGCTACACTACACAGGGCTCCTGCTATTCAGAAATTTTTCAGAATGAGATCACATCTATGTGTGTGGCTGAGCTTTTTATACAGAGAGCAACACCTGTGTCATCCCAAAGGAGAAGCCAGTTGCTTTTAAGAAACACAGTTTTAAAATCATGTTAAATAGAGGACAAATGTGGCATTTTAGTAGCTACTGTATCAACAAATGGTGAGGAAATTAGCTTATTTTGTATGACTTCAAAGGAGGTAAGTCCAAAAAGCTGGAAGTCCTTCATAAAAGAAATAGAAATGTGAATTTTAAAAAATGAATAATTCTCAGGGGAAATGCAAGGAACTGATGGAGACTTATTGACACAAATCTACATGGCAGATCTTGGATCCAAAATTCTCTTTTCTCTGTGGAGTAAATCTAGCCTTCTCCTCTGTAGCTCTAGAGCAATGGTCCCCAACCTTTCTTGTGAGAATAGCAATATGCTATTCCCAGAAGACTGTGGCGGGCACCAGGCACCCTGCCACCGAAATGCTGCTGCCACTTGTCAGCAACGCTTCTCGGCGTCATTTCGGCGGCAGGGTGTCCTGTGGGTGCACAGAAATACCCCGGGGCGCACCATGGCACCTGTGGGCACCGTGTTGGGGACCCCCGCTCTAGAGGTTCCCTTGACAGTAGAGCAGGTGTGCTTCTGCTGCATGAGAATGTGGGGCTGGATACAAGTATGGCATCTGCCACATCATGAAGAACAACATAAGAGCAGGGCTGAAGAGCAGTAGCAGCAGCTACTCCCACTATTGGCCTGGAGTATCTTCCAGAAAGAGGCTCCAAAGCCACTGTGTGGTCTAGGAGGGAATATTCCTCCCCTCCCATATGCACAACTGGTTGGTGCCCTGTCTGCCTTCTCAGGTTGGGTGCTGAGTTCTATATTTGAGCCTAAATGAATGGAAATTCCATTGATGTCTAAGGACATTCTATATAAGCAGGAAGAAGAGAATACAAGTCAAGTTCTGTCTTATGGACCTCAGAGGAATCTCACCTTTAGAGACTTATAGTGCTACCAAGATTTCAACCATTCAAATGCTGAAAAAAGATATGACAGACTTTGAATGTACAGTAAGGTATAAAGAGCAAAGCTAAAGTGTATAATGTGTGTGATAAATGTGCAAGAGAAAACTAAGTCTGGAGAGATATCTTTCTTTTGTGAACAATGGACACTAGAATTGCTTGGAGTGAAGTTTCCCCCAGAATCTGTTAGATGGCAATTGTAGTGCTGAAATGAGACTAACAAATCTACTGATAAAAGTGCTGCCAGAACTATTGTGGTTCTGAAAAGTATTATATTCTGAAAAGTAACTATAAAAATGGCCCCATGGGAGGCCGGTGTTTTAATCTGCTATATTTTACTATTAAACCAACATGTAAACATGCAATGAGAAATACAAAATGACGACGAAAATACCGTGAAGCTGTTAATCAAAGTAATTGACAATTAATAAGTGAGAGGTTTCAGAGTAGCAGCCATGTTAGTCTGTATTCGCAAAAGAAAAGGAATACTTGTGGCACCTTAGAGACTAACCAATTTATTTGAGCATAAGCTTTCATGAGCTACAGCTCACTTCATCGGATGCATAAAGATGAATCCAATGAAGTGAGCTGTAGCTCATGAAAGCTTATGCTCAAATAAATTGGTTAGTCTCTAAGGTGCCACAAGTACTCCTTTTCTTTTTAATAAGTGAGAATTACATCAGTGAGTAAATAAAAGTAAAATTTAAAGTAAAAAAAAGTTTCAAATTTCAAATCACAAAACTACCAGTAAACCACTTATACCACACCATTAATTTCAAGAGTAACCAACCTCTAGATATGCTCTAGTTCAACCACAACTTACTGGGCTTGATGCAAGATCTCTGGAGTCAAGTTTTATGGGCCACTAATATGCAGGAAGTCAGACTAGTGATCTTAATGGTCCCTTCTAGCCTTAAACTCTATGGAGCTAACAGCTAAGAATCTCTTTTGATTTCTCCAAAAAGGTCTATGGGCCTGATTTTCCTGTAACCCCAGTGTCAATCAGGAATAAGTTACACCAGTGTGTAACAGCACAAGTGAAAGACAAATCAGATAAACATTTTCCCAAAATAGAATTACATTTTGAAGCTTGACATCTAAGAGCCTGATTTTCTACTGCCATGCAACTTGTATAGCCACTTACATCCGTACAAAGTGAATGTAAAATGCTACTGTGACTATTTGGGAAATTTGTCTGGGTGAATTTATGAATTCCAGTTTGATTTTGTGTTTGTATGTTTACACCCTTATGGTTGTCTTTCAGTGCATTCATTCCCCTTCTGTTAAAGGGAAACGGATGGGACGGTCATTAAAGACCATCAACAATTGAATAACCTTGCCCTAGCAGAACAGTGATATGGCTGCCATCTAGGGAAAAACAGTGGTCCCCACCTTGTCTGCAGGAGGTAGGGTTGGGGCGGTGGAAAGTCCCCAGAAAGGGAACAAAGAAACAAGGGTGTTAGAACTGGATCTTAAAAACGCAGATGCTGGGAGCTTCAGGGAACACAACGGAATATGCTTTCTGAGAGAAAGGGAATTTTTGACTGCTGGACCAGCCCAAACTGAATGGAGTCAACAAGAAGAAACCATGTTCAGGAAGGGAAGACTGAGCTGGAGATGAGAGGACAAGGAAGGACCTGAAACTCCTAATAAGACACTGACCAAATCCCAAAGAGCACTCAAGAGTGGTAACACTCTGAAGGAGGGATAGTGTACAGGTGCTTTATTATTTTGCCTAGAGTTGCAGCTCTCATGACTTGTATAAGAGTAAAGAAGTGATTAGTTTAGAAATCCTTCTGCAAAGTCTGTCTGTCTTGCTTCAACTATCACGTCTCTGAAGGGTTTACCATAAACCAGAATACCCATCAGGGTGGATTTCTGGGGAGGGTATGTTTGCGTGACTGGGCTGTCTTGGGGAGTCAACACTGGTCCTGGGGGCCCCAAGGCAGCTGGACCATAGGGATCCATTCCCTGGAAGTGATACCAGGCAGCATGTCTGGGCCAGGGAAAATGTCTGGGCCTGGGAAAAGTCCCAAGCCAGAGACTGTGGCTGGAGCCTGCCCATTCCCAGGGGAACTTAGAGCCACATGGATCCAGTATGTGGGGCCAAACACACCTGCCTGGTGAGTGTCCAGTAGTGGGTGCTCAACCAGAACTGTGACAGCTATCAAATCGGAGCAGTAGTGTTCTCTCTCAGTGATACAGTTTGGCAGAGGGGGTGTGAATTGGGCCGGATGAGTTTAAAAAAAATAATAAATCAAAAGACAAATTGACCAAAATCACAATATAATCTATTTTTGTAAATCTCATGATTTTTCACGGTGTGACTAATGATTTTTGAACCTTTAAGGTTGGCAATACTGTGTTATAAAGCCACTTTGTACAGGTATAAATGACTGGAGAAGGTGCAGGACAGTTGTACACTGGTGAAACTCCATTAGTTTCAGTGGCATTAATCCTACTTTTTTCCCCCCAAGATAATTGTTGGGAATCAGTTTTTCTAACTGCTAGCCCTGCAAACTCAACCTGAGACCCAACCATCAGACTTGGTTATTTTTGTACATCATCACCAGTAGGCCAAATTCTGCATTTAGTTACACTGGCACAACCCCTCTCTCTTCAGTGGCTTTGCACAGGTGTAACTGACTGGAACTTAGGTAATACCTATTAGTGGACCAACTTCAGTTGGTGAGAGAGACAAGCTTTCGAGTTAACACAGCTCTTCTGGTTGTCACCTTGTCTCTTTAATGTCCTGGGACCAACATGGCTACAACAACACTGCATGGAACTTAGTAGATATTCCTGTTGATAATAAACAGGAAGGAATCGAGTCCAGCTCACTTACTCTTACCTTTGCTCGCTCCATATTGCTAACAGGAGAAAAAAGTAGTCACTAAAATAAACAAATATGACTCTGACTACCAGAAGCAGATCTCTGCTAAGTAAGAATGTGTTGGTATCCATGTAATTTTCACACAGTAATTTTTCATAGCAGCACTGCACTTTTTTATTGAAAATTATTTGTTGTTCTGGGCAGAAAGTGGCATTTACTCTGTTGGTACAGCAACCAGCCCCACAGGGGCCCACTCCAGTTAACACCTTTAGGTACGACCACAATATAAATATTAAATAATATTTCACAAAAGGCCAGATCCTGCTCAACCTATCCATGCAAGTAATTATAAGTATATCTAGGGGAACCAGCTAGTCAAGCCAGTACTGGGTTAAAGTCCAGGCTTGGGAAAGTGACCACAGACTCCTGATGGTATTGCTGTACCTATTGGCCAATGGTGGCCCTCCCTTTTTAAGGGGCTTTTACAGCTCAACCCATGCACGTTTAGTGCTGCAAGACTCATGCTGGATACTTTGCAGTCCTTGGGTAAGCAAGCTTTCCCCTTGTACATTATGGTGCCAGCTGCAACTTTATGGTTTCTTTTTCAGTTCCTCCTCTCCAAGAGATGTTTCTCTCTGAATAAGTAATTATTATGATTAGTTATTATGGAGAATGAGATTCCGGTGTGTTAGGCACGGTACACACAGAGGTACACATGTATGCCTCAATGAGCATAAGTCCAGGTTTGGGACATGATTGCGTGCCTCCCTTGGAACTGTAGGTGAAGGTTTTGCATGCTGACTCTACCACCCTCTTGCAATTTTAGTTTTTGTCATTTTTCAGAAGCCTTTGTAGATCAGGACCCACAGCCCTATTGCTGCTGTTTATTCCAAGATGGGGTAGCTACTGCCTCGGCTGGCCTTCTGGAAAACAAGATATAGCCATTGGGCCAGGGTGCTCTATCTGCTCTTGGACTTATGTCCATCAGGGTTTAGTTATCCCTTCACTGAATGCTCATAGCCAACCAGCTTAGCCTTATAGGAGGCTTTCAGTAACTCCCAACCCACCCATCAACCACAACCCTCTTCTTATAGATGGGCATTAATTTACATCTAATCTCACATCATTATTTGCTTTTTTCAGTTTTGCACATTGGCCCGGCAGTCCAGGAGCAACAGGCTCCTCTCTTGATCTGTACTGTTGGCTAGAGTATTGCTCACTGAGCTCACAAGTAGACAGCTGGTCGCAGACAGATTACCATTGGGTTTTTCTTGGGACTAGACTATTGTGGGTTCAACACTGTCATAAGATATAGCCAGCTAGGACTGACATGGTTACAACAACACTGCCTTTGATTTATGAGCTTTAGCAACAATACTTCCCATCCTTCCCCCAAGTTAATCATCTTCCATCTAAGGGGCAAATGTTTGGTTGTGGATAATAAGATAGTTGCACAAGTGGAGTGGAATTGGGCTGCAATAGGGTAGCTCTGCCCAGTTGCCAATTCAGTTTGTCCAAACTGCTATGGTTTAGACAGGTAAGCTCAGACTGGTGACTATAGATTGTGCACAGGACAACATTCACCTAGCATTGAAACATGTTGAGCTGATGACCAAACACTGATGCATGAGGGAAACTCTGTAACAGCACCCTGGACACCTTCATCTAGATAACCATCTCTAGCAGCTGATATTTATGATTGGGACATATGGACCTAGATCAAGAATTGGTTGGAAGGTTGCTTGAGGGATATTCCATCTATGCTCAAGAGTAATGGCATCTTAGTATACTCCAGCAGCATGAATTAGATCCCTGATTGGATTTGCAGAGATGCCAAGCTTTCATGGTGAGGGGTGGGGTTTGGCTATGTGGTAGCCTGCATATAAATGCAGATCTTGGAATACAGTGGATCCATCAACAGCTAGGGTTTAATCAGGCTGGTCAGAACACAGACAGCTAGGCTGCACTAGATCTAAACACTGAAAGCGGAGAGGCTGGTGACAGCTTGGGGCGACTCTTTTCTTCCCCTTTCACAGCTACCAGAACAAGCTGTCTTTAGGGATTATCTTGTTTAGCAAGTTATAATAAAAGTTGCAGCCACTTGGACAAAACCTAATGCTTCTGTCCATCATTAGTGATCACTGCCATACCCAACAAAACTATTTGCTTAAGACTAGTAGAATTTGGCCTCCTTTCAACATGCTGACATAAATGTCACGCTGAAAGTAGTCTTGTGCATTTATGTACCCTCAAAACCCACCCCCAGTACTAGCAGAAGTATCTCCAACAGATAAATTAGGAGCTCTGCAGTACACTCACCCACAAAATGACTGATTTGGAAATGTATGGGATTTAAAAAAAAAAACACCCACCCACTATATAGTATGCCACTGCAATTATTTTTCCCCTTCAAGAGGAATTATTTCTTCTCCACAAAACAATTAAAATATCCATTGAATTTTTTATTTAGATTATTTATCCTCACTGTTGCTTGTTTCTCTGTACAATCCCATACACACTAAAAATAAACATTCTGTGGGGGAAATTAGATGGAATGAACCACAAAAATGAAAAAAATTAATTTAATTACTGCACTTTACCTTAGGAATAGACATGTTTTAACTAACACATTCTTCACAAAAGCAAAGTAAATATTATAACTAATATTTGAAAACTCTAGCTGCATGAGTATGTCATATGCCAGGAACACTAACCTTTACAAAAATAAACTTCAGGATTTGATCCTGATTTGCACTGTTACATGGTGCACTTCTCAAACATATTCAAGTTTCAGGGAAAAGTTATCTCTGTGAAATAAAAACATCATTATAGGGCCATCCCGTTGGCTTTAATCTGCATTGGAGTGAATGCTAAAGGCTATATAACTGTACAAATCCAGGCAGTCAGGTCCCAGTATTCTTCCCCACCCGCATAGGTGGAAAGGTATAAAAACACATAGAAATGGGTATGAAAATATAAAAGAGCATATTGGCACTTCCATCTAAAAGGCAGCCAAGGCACTAATTCTACAGCAGCTTCATGACCTGACTATTTGGGTAATGTACTGGGCAGAGGATTTGGGTCTTTGTGGCATTGCCACTCACTTTTTTTTTTTTAAACACATACCCAGAAGGTTAGCATTCTCAATATTATCTTCCCCAGTAGGATAAACAACTGCTTATGGGACAGCAGAGCCCACCTCTTCCCAGGGGCAGCAGATGTCCTCTTGTAATATCAGGATTGAAGAAGGTCCCAGCACTGTTCCCTCAGCCCTGGCAGTTGAGGGATGCATATGTAAAGTTCCTCCATGTGCTGCCCTTCCAGGCTTCTGAATAAGAAGGGTCAGAGAAAAAAAATAAACGTGCTTGGAAGTGGGATGGGGAGGGGAAGAGAATGAGATGCCAGGTCTCCTTCCCCCATCTCCTTCCTCACTCTCCCCCTTGCCCCCCATCTCTCTACAGGTCTATGCAGAGTTGTTTAAATATATGCAAGTCTGCAATCTACTTGTTTTTGGTTTCAGGATGTTTACAGATCTGGAATGTCATAGCACAGAGGGAGCCCAGCCTAGGTGCAGACAAGTAAGGCGCTTGGCCAATTGACTGGCTCAGATACCCTTGAAAAACAGCCCTACAGGGTGGGGCTGGGATGAGATTGCTTCATATAGGCTGCAGACTGGACCACGTGCTGTTGCCTGAAGGAATACAGCAGGCCCAAACAAAGCCTGAACACAGGACTGGAAAACAACTCTGGGAGCAGCCTGAACCAGGCCTTGTCTGCAGAAGTCTTAAAGCAGGTCTGAGATAAGGGGAGGGAACTAGGGGGACAGCCAGTTAGACCATCTTGGGGGGCATAGGACCAGGAGTAGGGAGTATAGTTAGGGAAAAGTGACTTAAATCTGTCACACGTGGAAGAGGTTTAGCCTGCATGGGCGTGGTGGCAGCCAGAAAGGTTAGCATGGTAATGTAGAGCAGGCAACAAACCCAGCCAACGGGGATTGAGTGACTTGGACCCAAGAGCAGCTGCACCACAGCTGTTCCAGCTAGGGTTGCCAACTCTGATTGAAGCTATTCCGGGAGGTTTTTTTCCCCAACATGACAATCTAATTTTCTTAAAATATCCTATTACAACCTCCTGGATTGGTTTCAGTAGTCACCAGGAGATCGATGCTGATTCCGGGAGACTCCAGGCCAAACCTGGAGGGTTGGCAACCCTGGTTCCATTCAGTCTGGTTGAGAAAACCAGAAAGAGGAAGTAGATAGGTGGGTGGGAATAGGGGGACAAACTACCAGGCAGTAGTGCCCTCATCACATGATCCTCATGCCAATTTCCTAACTAAGGGTCAAATCCTGGGGCACCCAAGGGAGGTCTAAAAATAGTTCAAATGCTTTTGGTCTCCCGTGCAAAAGGGCATCACCACAACCCTACCTACAGGATTCTTTATAACGCTTGGACATTGTGGAGCAGTGCTCCCCAGCAATTTCACTGAGGAGAACTGAGATCACAGATTTCAGAGTAACAGCCGTGTTAGTCTGTCTTCGCAAAAAGAAAAGGAGTACTTGTGGCACCTTAGAGACTAACCAATTTATTTGAGCATGAGCTTTCGTGAGCTACAGCTCACTTCATCGGATGCATATCATGGAAACTACAGAAGACATTATATACACACAGAGACCATGAAACAATACCTCCTCCCACCCCACTGTCCTGCTGGTAATAGTTTATCTAAAGTGATCATCAAGTTGGGCCATTTCCAGCACAAATCCAGGTTTTCTCACCCTCCGCCCCCGCACACACAAACTAACTCTCCTGCTGGTAATAGCCCATCCAAAGTGACCACTCTCTTCACAATGTGTATGATAATCAAGGTGGGCCATTTCCTGCACAAATCCAGGTTCTCTCACCCCCTCACCCCACTCCAAAAACCACACACACAAACTCACTCACCTGCTGGTAAGGGGTGAGAAAACCTGGATTTGTGCTGGAAATGGCCCACCTTGATTATCATGCACATTGTAGGGAGAGTGGTCACTTTGGATAAGCTATTACCAGCAGGAGAGTGAGTTTGTGTGTGTGGTTTTTGGAGTGGGGTGAGGGGGTGAGAGAACCTGGATTTATGCTGGAAATGGCCCACCTTGATTATCATACACATTGTGAAGAGAGTGGTCACTTTGGATGGGCTATTACCAGCAGGAGAGTGAGTTTGTGTGTGCGGGGGCGGAGGGTGAGAAAACCTGGATTTGTGCTGGAAATGGCCCAACTTGATGATCACTTTAGATAAACTATTACCAGCAGGACAGTGGGGTGGGAGGAGGTATTGTTTCATGGTCTCTGTGTGTATATAATGTCTTCTGTAGTTTCCATGGTATGCATCCGATGAAGTGAGCTGTAGCTCACGAAAGCTCATGCTCAAATAAATTGGTTAGTCTCTAAGGTGCCACAAGTACTCCTTTTCTTTTTGAGATCACAGAGTGCATCCACTGGCTCACAGCCCTACAAGCGGGTGGATTAGAGGGGATAGCAGCCTAGATCTGCTACTCCTCTCCATGGGCCTGTGCCACGCCAGCTGAAATCAAAGGAAGGATTTCCCATTGATTTCAATGGGTTTTGGATTGAG
Organism: Lepidochelys olivacea; assembly: GCF_965140295.1. Classification (NCBI taxonomy): domain Eukaryota; kingdom Metazoa; phylum Chordata; order Testudines; family Cheloniidae; genus Lepidochelys; species Lepidochelys olivacea. The sequence continues at coordinate 147,917,020 of NC_140413.1, read as the reverse complement.
GCCCATATGGTGTGGTAGGATGAAGGGTACCTTGTACAGCAGCTACTGTCTGTACAGGATTCAGTCACATCCCTAACATCTTTTTAGTTCCTGCAGGCTTTTACTCAGGCTTTGCTGTTGGGACCAGAAATTTGATCTCCAGTATTTGATGGTGAAAGTGAAACATATTCATTTGCATCTTGCCCTAAACAGTTGTGTCTAAAATAAATACCGGTAGTCGCCAACTTTTTTTTTAAAGCTTGCCATTGTAATTTACTGTGGTTACAGTAAACAAATCTAGACAGTATGCAGTTTGTGGTCCAGAGCATGCCCCCAACATCTTCCTGCACTCAGACATTCCAGTGACAGTCAGCCAGTGAGTCATACACCCCGCTCCTAAGCCACACCAGCAAAAAGGGTGTACCTGGGGGTGGGGGGTGTCAACCATGCATTTGTTCATTTCCTTTTTCCATTTAAACTCAGTCCTCCAGGACAGTTCAGATAGATGCATGTATAAGGCAGGGTACAGTGGAAACTAACTGGTTAACTCCTAGTGTGCCTTTATTTCAGGTAGATTCTTCCACAAAAGACATGCACAGCCTTAACACATATACATGCTAGTGTGTTTGATTAGACTAATATGCAGGATTATGAACATACACACTCATATGCCCCATCTATGAGCTACACCAACATACACAGGATTTCAGCACCCCTATCCTGAAATGGTACTGACTGTATTCCAGAGTGGGCTTGTGGGCAACATCACATTGTATGGCAAACCCTACCCTCAACTGTCTCAGCTCGTCCTTGGCCTTGCAAGTCCAATAATAGGTGTAGCCTGCTCCCACCTCCTCAAAGTGGGCCTCATCAGCAAGTCTGGTTTCAGTGAAGGCAGTGATGTCTATGTTATACCTCTTCAGTGTTTTGGCAACAAGGGCTATTCTTCATTCCGGGCTTTCGTCATTATCAACAAGAGTTCGGACAGTCCATGACCCAAAAGTCAGTATGTGAATCTTTGCATTATTTTGATAACTGAATTGAATAACTAGCCAGGAACAGTAGCCTGACAGTACAGAAAGTTCCCAGGTTTTAATATGTATCTTTGAGGTTGGCCTTTATATCTCAGGACGGGTTGACCCTTAGAAGGGGTTCTTATGCTCAGCTGGCTGTAAAGCACTGCTTTTGGTTTATGGGAAATCTCCATGCAGACCATGGGTCTGACCCAGTGAAGTTGAGCCCTGATGAGCACGCTCACAACGCCATAGTTCAGTGTTGAGTATCCTGTTCTGCCACTTGATCTTGCAGATGGATCTTAGGCAGCGAAGGTGGAAGCTCTCCGGCTGTTTGAAGTGGCATTGGTAGAACATCCATGTCTCGCAGCTGTAGAGGAGTGAGGTGAGTACAACAGCCTGGTAAATTTTTATCTTGGTTCTGAGGCAGACTCTATGCTCCCTGCAGAGTCTGTGGGTGAGCCTGCTAAATGCCAAGTTGGCCTTTGCCAGATGCTGAATGATCTTATTCTCCAACATGGTGTGGCAGGAAAGTATGCTAACCAGGTAGCAGAATTACCTAACTGAGTTGAGAGGTGTGTTGTCAGTTGTGATGATGGGATCATGGTACTCGTGATGCTGGTGGTCTGGCACTGGCTGGTACATGACTTCTGTCTTTGTTAGACTGATCGTGAAACCAAAGCATTTTGAGGCATAGGCAAAATGGTCCATGATAAGCTGAATGTCCGCAAGCATATGCGCAATGAGGACACAAACATCAGCAAACAGGAGCTCTCTTAATAGCTTGTTCAATTACCTTGGCACAGGCCCTGAGTCGCTATAGATTGAATAGTCCCCTGTCCGTCCATCCCCGCCACCATCCGGTCTGAAAGGATTGTGTACACATCTGTCAAAGTCCTGGAATGTGAACAAGAGCATGGCTGAAGATACAATGGCGGAGAGGACTGGAGCCATTACATGTCCTGATGAGTCACCACACTCCATCACCCTGGCCCATCATGCCATTGTGAAATGAGCACATGATAGCAATCATCTTCGCTGGTGAACCAAATTTATGAAGGCGTTTCCATAGGCTCTCGTGATTCACCATGTTGAAGGCCTTGCTCAGGTCAACAAACACCATGTACAGGTCCTTGCTCTGTTCATGAATCTTTTCTTGTATTTGCTGGGCTGCAGAAATCATGTCTATGGTGCCACGGCCAACATGAAAGCCACACTGTGACTCTGGATACGCCAAGTCCACCAGGTGAGTCATAAGCCTGTTGAGGATAAACTGTGCAAGGATCTTCTTTGCTATAGACAGCATTGAGATAGTGTGATGGTTGTCTCAGCTAGATATGCTTCCCTTCCTTGCGTATAGATAAACTATGAAAGCATCCTTATACTCCTGGGTACTCTGTTCCCATATAACTTTGAAAAAGCTGGTGAGTTCTCTGACCTGGTGGGCACTTCCACATTTGTACACTTCACATGGAATGCCTTTGTGGCCTGGAGACTTGACCGTGGACAGTTGCTTGATGGCTTTAATAACCTTTTCTAAAGAAGGGGCCATGGACAGCTTCTCCAGGACAGGATGCTGTGGGAGTGAGGCGATGGCTTCATTGGATATAGTGGATTGATGGTCCAGGAGACTATCAAAGTGTCCTGCCCAGCAAGAGAGAATATTGCCTTTGTGCATAAGTAGCCATCTGCTGTGAGGACAGGGGTTGTACCTCTGGATTTTGGGCCATACACAGCATGGAGACCTTAATGGAAGGCTTTCATGTCATGCTTGTTAGCTACTTCCTGTAGTTCTGCAGCCTTCTGCCCCCACCAGTGATTCTTCATTAGACTTAACTGATTTTGTAGCATTTGTTTGGCCTTATAGTACTTGACCTTCTTCATTGCTGATTTCTTGTGCATGGTCTCCAGTAGCCTATCTCAGGACATTCTAATCAAACCAGTCTTGGTGTTTCTGGCTTGCAAAGCTAAGAACTTTGGATGCCATAATATATGTGACATCTCTGAGCTTCTGCTAGGCTGCCTCAATGTCTGTGGAGTTCTCTGGGACCTTCAGATGACAAAGTCTTCAGTGTCTATTCCAACTTTGCTTGTTTGCTGGGGTCTTTCATGGCAGCTACATTGATCTTCTTTGATGGTTTGAGGCATCTTCTGGGCACTTTGGTGAGAAATGTAGTGACATGATACTTCTCACAAGCTGATGGTCTGACCATCATTTGGTGCCTCTCAAAGACAAGGTTATGTACACATCTTTAATGTCTCTAGACCTTACAATTACATAGTTCAACATGTGCCAATGTTTTGACCTGGGATGCATCCATGTTGTTTTATAATTCTTGGCCTGTTGGAAGACTGTGTTGATAATAGTGAGATTGAACTTGGCACACTTGGAGAGAAGTAGTTGGCTGTTGGAGTTTGACCTTCCAATGCTGTGATGGCTTAGCACCCTGCTCCAGAGGTCAGAGATGGCCCCACATGAGCATTAAAGTGTCCAAGGACAATGAGTTTGTCTTGGTGTGGCACCTCTCTGATGATTTTTCTCAGATCTTCATAAAACAGCTCCTTGATCTCATCTGTATGAGTCATTGTCTGTGTGTAAGCGATGGTAATGGTGGTGTACTGGTCTCTGGACAAGTTTATGTGGAGCACCATCAGTCATTGACTCCCTTGGGGAACAAGTCCAGCTCAGTGTCAATGTAGAGGATGGCATATAGGAGCAACCTGCATTATATATGCAGCCATTGGCCAATCACTAAATCCATGGGCAGATGATGCTCTTTAGCTCAGGTAGGTAGTTCATCTATGAGAAGGACAAATACAAATACAAAGCTGCTGTGCTTGTGAAATTTATTGTACCGGTGCTGCAACAGCTGTTTGGGAAAGAGAGTGAGAGAGGTTCTGCACAAAAGCTCTCTCACCTAAATCCATTCATAGTGTGTGTTGCTCAGCTAACTCAGCTCATTCAAGTCATTTAACCTAATCAACTCACTAGAGTCCTGTGGGGAAGGGGAAGTGGCGAGGTGGACAGGCAAAGGGTGCTGCTGGCAGTCCTTAGTCACAGCTCTGCATACAGTAGTGATGGTTATTCTCCACAGATCAGGGCAGATATGGAGATTGTGGGGAGGGATAGCTCAGTGGTTTGAGCATTGGCCTGCTAAACCCAGGGTTGCGAGTTCAATCCCTGAGGGGGCCATTTAGAGATCTGGGGCAAAAATTGGGGATTGGTCCTGCTTCGAGCAGGGGGTTGGACTAGATGACCTCCTGAGGTCCCTTCCAACCCTGATATTATATGATTATATCCTCCTGAGGTGATAGAGCAGTGCTGCACTCCCTGATCTGGGGAAAGGGGACTGAAAAGGAACCCTAAACACAGCCTGCCCTTTCTGTACTTGTTGCACTGAACAGACCCAGATGGAGAGGTCTGTGCCATGAGGCCATGTCTACATTTGAGGAGTGACAGCTAAGGCCTTATCAGAAGACAACAGCATGTCATAAAGCCAACACCTCAAACCCTCACCACAGTGATGACTACACTTGCAAGACAGGCAGCTGCATTTGCAAATTCAGAATTGGACTCGCTTCCCATGTGAGAAACCATAAAAAAGAAGGTTTCAGAGTAGCAGCTCTGTTAGTCTGTATTCACAAAAAGAAAAGGAATACTAGTGGCACCTTAGAGACTAACCAATTTATTTGAGCATAAGCTTTCGTGAGCTACAGCATCCAATGAAGTGAGCTGGTTAGTCTCTAAGGTGCCACTAGTACTCCTTTTCTTTTTGCGAATACAGACTAACACGGCTGCTCCTCTGAAACCTGTCATTATGCAAGGCACTGCATTTAGCCGTATGGAGTGGAAATCTATCAACTTCATGAAAAAGGCATCCGATGAAGTGAGTTGTAGCTCACGAAAGCTTATGCTCAAATAAATTGGTTAGTCTCTAAGGTGCCACTAGTACTCCTTTTCTTTTTTCATAAAAAAGAAAAATCTCTTGAAGTGATGGGAGACTCCATTATATTACCAGAGTAAGTGGCTCTATGCTGAATAGTATCTCTGTGAATAAGCATCTCCTTGAGTCTCATGGTATGTGGGGAATAGAGGGCTGAGCCCTTATTCACTCAGGTCAGGATAACAATTTATTTTTTGTAGCAAACAGTATCCAACTATATAGCCATAGTTCCTATTTCCCAATATACTTATACTGAATCTTTGTTTGGATCATGTGCAGGAACACTAGAAATTTCATAGAATCAGAATCCATACTTTTGTACTCGTACATGTAGTTTTTCACTACTTTTGGTATTTTCTACAGATTCATAAGAACATTAGAATGGCCATACTGGGTCAGACCAAAGGTCCATCGAGCCCAGTATTCTGTCTACCAACAATGGACAATGTCAGGTGCCCCAGAGGGAGTGAACTTAACAGGTAATAATCAAGTGATCTCTCTCCTGCCATCCATCTCCACCCTCTGACAAACAGAGGCTAGGGGCACCAATCTTTAATAAATAAATAAATAAATAAAATCTATTTCTCCCTTTCCAAATGTGAATAGAGGAGAGAAACAAGCAAGCAACTTAAAAGAGACAGAGTCTGGGATTATCACAGGAAGCACAATCAACTCCTACTTGAAGAGAATTTTACATAAAGAGATTCTGTAGTTCTGTGTTGAGCTTTTTGACTACTTCTGCTCACAGCGCATTAGTATAGATGACTGTCTTTGACCTAAAATCAAATTACTTCTCTATTTATTTTGGGTTGCATTAAAGTATTTATATTGTCCTTCATTTCCTGTATGAGGCTGTACAGTTATCTTTGTCAACTAACAATTGAAGGTATTGAGTTTGAAGATTCCCTTCAAGCTTACCTGGCAAGAGAATAAAATGGTTCTTCCAAAGAGGACAGCTGTAGTTTCTTCAGAAAAATATCTATGAAAGTCAGTTATTGTGTCAGATGACTATTTCATTTGGGTGAAATTTGCTCCTCCAGTACAGAGGTCCTGAACAAGGCACTATGCTCACTTAAGCCCTTAAAATAGTTAGACAATAGACAGCGGTGTTCCTTAAAGCCTTACCAGTGTTACTTAAGATAAATTACGTAATGTTCTCAGTATCTGTAGCTTCCCTTGTACTTCTCTATACTATAGGATGCACCTTAAATACTTAAATTACTGAGATTATCCAACCACAATATTTCGTTATCTAAGACAACTGATAGGTTTTTTAGGTCCACCACTGTACAATTCTTTTTCAATCAAATTTGTCTTATTATCATTACTATAGTGTGAAAGTCACCTTTTAAGACTGGAATAGGTAGGTATTTAGGAACTCAGAATTTCTGGATAACCCTGCTGAGTAATTTAGCTCTACCTAGAAGCTGCTGCTTTTTACTATATTTGGAAATAGAAATTTTGTTCTGATAGATATTAAAATATGTTTATATGCAAGGATAATCAAGGCAACTTGACAACTCTATTAACACAAAATTAAGAAGTTTCTACAAAAACAGCTAAGTATACACTCACTCTCTCTAAAAGAGGCACAAAAAGACAGCTTAAAAATGTTCCCCCAGACTTTGATCTATATATATTGTGACAAAGCTCTGTCCTTGCCTCTGTGGGTCCTGCGTTTCCTGGTGGATTTCGCTAGCCTCAGAGGCTCACTGTGACCCTCCACGTAACCCTTCTTTCTCTCAAGACAAGGGTCACAGTCTACTGAACCATTTTCATCATAAGCCAGCAAGGGAGGTGACGAGAAGTTATCCTTCCTTGCACGGTCTCTGTTGTCTCCCAGTCTAGTGATTCATCAGGGGTCAAAGGTGGCGGGGGGGAGTCCGGACCCACCATCTACTCTGGGCTCCAGCCCAGGGGCCCTAATAGTATCAGCTATGGTAGCTGACCTTTTAGAGACATGACATGTACAATTCCCTGGGCTACTTCCCCCACAGCAGCCCTCACTTCCTCAAGCTCCACTTCACCCTTACTTCAGGGCCTCCTTCCTTGTGCCTGATATGGTGTGTACTACTCAGCCTCTCCAACAGCGCAACTTCCTCCCACAGCTCCTGACATGCACACCCACCTGACTGACTGGGAGGCTTTTAACTAGTTTCAGCCAGTGCCTGATTGGCTTCAGGTGTCCCAATCAACCTAGCATTCTCCCTGCCTTCTGGAAAGTTCTTAATTGGCCCCGGATGTCTTAATTGACCTGGAGCAGCTTCCATTTCACTTAACCTGGTACCAGGGATTTGTTTAGCCTGGAGCTAATATATCTATCTCCCACTACTTTTCTATAGGCATCTGGCCTTGCCCCATCACTATTTTATATATATATATATATATATATTTATATATATATATATATATATATATATTGCATAAAGAAATGAAGCTCCATATCCATAATTCATGTATTAATTTTTTTCATTGCTTTTTGAATATTGCATCCGAATCTCATTTCTCCACCTCAAATCTTCAACTGTTCTAGTGGGGAAAGTCTCAGGACTTAGTTCTGTCCTATCCCGTAGAATTGGGTTCTTTTGTTAATTTATGTATATTTTAGACACTTTTTAAAGCTCTGATCAGCAGAATAGGAAAGCATATGTTTTTCCTCCCAAGAAAATGTACGAATACAGCTCAAGTTTGCATATAACTAAAATATATTGGCAATTAATTTTTTGATTCAGTTCTATCTAAATGTTTCTCTCTAACGAAAGTGTTACAAGTGCCCATAATGTATTTACCATGCAGCTCTCGCTCATAATTCAAATTATCAAGAAGAAAATCAATAAGGAATTTAAACCAGGCTCTTCAATGGATGGGTCTTTGTGAGTGGGAACGTGGCTGCCTGTGGGGTGATGAGGATTCCAAGCTCCTCAGAGCAGTGACCGTCCTTCTAAACTGTTTGGAAAGCACCTGGCAGGCATTAGAGTAAATAAATCATGACGACACATTTTACAAACTTAAAAGCTGTTAACATGACAACTGAGTTAAAGTCAGAATATATACTGAATGCTCTATTACCCAGACTCTAGAGTCATTAAGCACAGAAATATATTTTAATGGTCTTTTAAAATGTCTTTTCCCCTCTTGTGAAATTCTCTGTCATCGACTAGTTAAGTGGGGATATTAAGTTTTCGACTTAACTTAAACCAATATCGTGGAACATTATCTTCTCACCTTGAGAACATGGACATTTCCCCTTACTGGTAAATTGGTTTAGTTATCATGACAGACTAAAAAACTCCACCTCTTCTGGGATAAGGAAAATCCATACAAACAAGAATCCAAATCAAGGAAATTCTTCACTCAGTTTGTCACCATGGGTCACAGGCTGTCCCTCTCCAGAGTCTGTGTCAAACCTCAAACCTCTCTCTCTGTAGTATAATAGCAACACCCCCTTGTTTTCCCTCAGAACTGATGGGAACTCCAGATTTTGGCTCTAGACAACAACAAAAGAACACATCAGGTTCAACCCCAAATTCTCTCCTGATTCTCTGTCCCCATGCAATTTTATTTACCTTGATGCAAAGTCTTAGCTTCCCTCCCACCACTTCCCTATTTCTGACTCTCTAGCCAAAATGATGCCCACTCCTGGGGGTACTTTACACAATCATCTGCTAATCCCTTTATTAGGCTACTTCCAATGTCCCCTCAAACTCTTCTCCAGGCCCTTTGATTGGAAATATCCTGTTCCTATCCCTTTCTTAGGGCACCTGCTCTCTCTTGCACTGAGGAAAGGGAGTTGTTTATTTATTATTATTTAGTTATTATTATTTATTTACAGTCTTCCTTCCCAGCATTGTTTTCTGTGAAGTCTACCACTTCCATGCACTCTGAGAACTTCAGCTCCCAGAATGCCTCTTGTTTGGACTGAAACCAGGAACAGGGGAGGGCTGGACATAAGGCTGATATTAAAGGGCCAGCACTGCCTGTTACAATTTACTTCTAATTTACTATACAATTCTTATCTTGAAGGCGCTAATACCCAGCAAGTTTAATGGTTTCTCTTGTAAACAAGTGACATTGTACAATGTATTAACAGTTTCGTGTGACCATTGTTTCCACAGTGCAATTCCAGCAGGAACACATATTTCTTTTCAAATAAAACAAAATAGGTTTTCACCTTCAAAAAGCAAAAATAGTATTTCAAGTAAGCATTGGTTTTGTACAGAGAGTATGACTACACTACAATTAGAAACCTGCAGTTGGCCTCTGCCAGCTGACTCAGGATCACAGGGTTCAGGCTAAAGGACTGTTTAATTGCAGTGTAGATGTTTGGCCTCAGGCTGGAGCATTGGCTCTAGGACCCTGCAAGGTGGGAAGGTCCCAGAGCTTGGGCTCCAGCCTGACCCTCAATGTCTACACTGCAATTTAATAGTAATTAATGTGAGCCCAAGTCAGCTGACACAGGCTAGCTGTGGATTTTTAATTGCAGTGTAGACATACCCATAGAGGTATATACAGTATTACAATGTATATGCTATATTGGATTGGGAGCACCTCTTTGATGTGTTTAAACACAACATATCTGAAAGACAACACAGGCCTAAATTCAGAGTATATGTTTATTCCCATAGTATCTATAACCTTAGGGTGGGATGCTGTGAGAGTCTTAACAGTTTGTATATATGGTATTAGAGGCTGCATAGAAGACACTCTTATTTGAATTACTGTAGACCAACCAGATTGGTCCCAAGGTGGAATTTAATTTTTATGGGATCCCATGATGATACATATGCTAAGTTCTGAGTAGAGTCCAAGATGGTCTTTCAACAGACTATGAGCTTGTTGAAGCTCTTGGATTGTTTTCATAGTTTCATTTTCCAGGACATTTCCATGTGTGTGAATGGTGAAGTCTAGCCACTTGTGACAGATGAATAATACTTTTCTGACCTTCAGTAGAGGGTTAAGCCACAAGGTAGCTTGAGGGATCCAAAAGGAGTTACATTTCCAAATTTTAGCTGCCTGAGCCCATCATTTTAAAATGTTTCGGGGCACAGGCTTGTATGTACGCACTACAGAGGCACAAATTATGTTATAGAATTGTTTCATTTATTAACATTTAATTGTTCTTTGTGCATTTATTGTATTAGCTCTCTTTTTTCTAGTTGTAAGTTTTATAATATATGAAAGCTAAGTTATTATCATTATTAATATTTTAAATCAAATGTCATTATACTTACAGAAGGATTAAGTTAGAAATCCTGGAAAAGGTTCTAAACTTTATTACAGGTTCATTTTTTGTTTTTTAGAAGTCACTTGGGATGGGAGAAATGAGTGCATGTTTTAATTTCCCTTTTATCATTTAGACATGATGTCTGGCTCTTCTAAACCCATAAACAATTATATATAAATGACTCAATTTAACCTGAAGGTAGGACACCACTTGTTTAAACATGTGCATGCCCACAGTACTCTATTTACAAGTTCACGGTTGGCAGAACTGTCTGAAATAAAAAACTTAGGTTAGCACTGCATATATAATTGCTCTCATGTCTGCAACATAATAGCTGCAGCATTTTGTTTCCAAATCCTTTTTAAAAATTGGTCCAGTTTTCCTGATCTGATACTACCTGTTTAGGTATAGTCGAAAATTATTCAATGTACTGTTTCAACATGTATCTATTACCAGTAGCAATGTAAAAATGTTTTGATTTTTGATTCTTCAGAAATCATGTTCAAACCCAACATGGTCTGTGACACACTGTACCCAAACTCTGTAGCAAAGGCATCCAGTTTCTGCAAGACCCTGGTGTGGAATTTAGTGGCAAACTGGAAACTCAGCAGCAGCAGCATGAAGTACATTAAAATATTAATAAAACAAGCTTTATAAAAACTGAATTATACATAATATTATTTGTATTACAGTAACACCTTCACTACGCCATGGCCTTGTGTATGAGATGCTGTGCAGACAGACTGAAAAGGGCCAGGTGGAGTGGATGGAAAGTAACAGTGGGTGGTAGTGGTAAAAGACCCTTCCCTAAAGAAAAGAGTAGCTGGGAGGCAGCAGTAGAGGGGAATGGGAAGGGGTCAGATACTTGGGAGAAAAGAGGAGGAGGCAGAAATGAGAGGAAGGGACCAAACTTTTAAGAAAAGAAGTAGAAAGCAGTAGCATGCAGGATGGGCTGGAGAGTCATTGGGAAGTAAATGGGAGCTGGAAAAGAGAGAGGGGACAAAATGCCACCCTGTGTGTGTTACACAATCCCTCTGGCTAGGGAAGCTTTTTTTTGAATTTCAGAGATTCACCCAATTCAATTCCCCATGCAGGCCACCACTTGTAGTGCTGCAACCATGAATGGGTCACCAGCAACATGGATCTTTGGATCTAAATGCAAAAGTATCAACTGTTTGAGCTAAAAAGACTCAGATCTATTACCCAAGCTCGTAGTATGAACTTCTATATGTGGCTCAACCACCACTAGAGAAGGTGCACTGAGGGCAAGTCTACACTAGCACTTACCTCGATATAACCTATGTCACTCGGGGGTGTGAAAAAGCCACACGGCTGAGTGACACAAGTTACAGTGACCTAAGTGCTGTCCATACGGTGCTAAATTTGTGGGAGACGCTCTCCTGCCTTCATAGCTTCCGCTTCTCATGGAGGTGGAGTTATGCCAGCGGGAGAGCTCTCTCCCATCAGCACAGAGCATCTTCATCAGACACACTACAGCAGCGTGTGTCTGATGAAGTGTGTACACAGAGTAGCTGTGCATATGTAGCGCTTCTAGCGTAGACTAGCCCTACGTAGATTACCTTAGGTCAGAAAAACTAGAACATGTCCTAACAGCCTATCAGCTTGATGGGAAGTTGCTGGTCTTCTTTTCTGGTCAGCGTAAAATACCTCATCCTGTGGATTTAGGATTAACTCCTATCTGCAGTTTGTACATTGAAAACAGAGTACCCACTTGTAGCAAAGGACAAACCAGTCAGTCAAAAGATACTTTAGGTTGGCACTAAGGCAGAAGCCAAGATGGAGGAAGATTTCCAAATCAGGTAGCCGAAAATTTGATTTCTGCAGTCAATACCATGACCCACAGATCCACAGCATAAAAGCTCTTCATCACATTTCCCTGTTCCGCAGAGAAATCTTGAACAGGAATACAGAGATGCTACAGCCACTACTTATTTCCTGCAAACATTTTAAGCAAGAGTCTATCGTACCTCCATAGTGCCTGATAAGCAAACCCTGAAAGACTTTTTTCCCCACACCTTAACAAATGGGTATTTAGGACAAACATACACCATTTCAGTACACTTTCTGTCTCAGGTTCATTCTCCACAATATCTAGTTCTATTAGGCAGCTCATAATAATACTTTGCACTTACATAGCACTTCGTCACCCATAAATCTCAAAGCACATACAGAGGTGAGGAAATATCCCAATTCCACATGGAGGAAACCTGAAGGCTAGGGAGGGTAACACCAGAATTTCAAACAGCTGCATGGCTGAATTGGGGGCAGGGGTTGTTTCCTCTATGAATACATGGCATTTTTTTAAAATGGATCAATTGATCACAAAGGGCTTCAAGTGCCCAGGCAAAAGAAGAGCATGGCTATTGATATGGCATTTCCTAGAGTCCTAACAGGACTCCCACATCCCCGGCAGCTGTTCTTGCTTCAGGCACAATAATCTCAGCAGGCGCCATTAATACCCTCACCTAACAGAGACACTCATGGGCCCAGGCAGGTGCAGCACATCTGCAGACCCCATTACACCTGATTACAAACACTAGCTAACATGCTACAGAATTAGAGAAGACCAAGGAGACAAGTGGCTATAGAGACAGTGAGAGCTCATGAGCAAGAGCAAGTGTGTAGTATGGATCACACTGAACAGGAATGGGCAGTGTTGGTGATGAAGGGAAAAGATGAAGAATACCATCCATCTTGTGCACTGAGGCCCTGATGCAGCAAAGCACTTAACTGTGTGCTTAACTTTAAGCATATGCTTATGTCCCACTGACTCCAATGAGAAATTAAGGATGTGCTTAAGTGCTTTGTTGTATTCGGAGCTGAATGAGGCATGGGTCTTGTACAATATGCGATCATGTACTTAAAGACTGTGTCACATGCCTAAGAGGACTGAATTAAATTTGTACAAGTAGTCTTAATTCTGGAATTACCTAACCTGAGTGCATATCTTTGAAGCCTTACTAATGTTCTTTTAGTGGAGGTGATCTCTTTGCTGCACTGCGCTGGAAATATTTGTGTTTTTTAGGACTGTCAATTAATCACAGTTAACACAAGTGATTAAATCAAAAAAATTAATTGAGATTAAAAAAATTAAGCACACTGTTAAACAATAGAATACCAATTGAAATGAATTAAATATATTTGGATGTTTTTCTACATTTTAAAATATATTGATTTCTATTACAACACAGACTACAAAGTGTACAGTGCTCACTCTATATTATTTTTTATTACAAATATTTGCATTGTAAAAATGATAAACAAAAGAAATAGTATTTTTCAATTCACCTCATACAAGTACTGTAGTGCAAACTGTTTATCGTGAAAGTGTAACTTACAAACATAGAATTATGTACAAAAATACATAATAGCATTCAAAAACAAAACGACGTAAAACTTTAGAGCCTACACATCCACTCATTCCTACTAATTGTTCAAAAAATTGTAGTTTTCTTAAAAGACACAAATATTAGAAAACTGGTATTTCAAAATTAAGGTTCTTCTTTAAAAAAAATCCAGATATTGGAAAGTAGAAATGCGCGATTAATACCAAATAACTATCATGGCTGATGTGTTGAACAGGAAAGGTGTATTAGACCAATTATTCTTCCTAATATTGACACCAGCGCATGGAAAAAATCAGTTGTTAGTGTATTTATACTTTCCAGCTAGAAATATACGGATATACTTAAAATCAACTGTGAATAAATCACATATTCTAAGAAACAGCTTTTCATTGTTTTACAGAGAGCACATCCAAATATTCAAACATATTATTTGAATTTTACTAAAACAATTGGAGGATACTCACCAGTAGCTCCTGGCCGCTGAGCACTTTTGAAAATTAGGCCACTTATTTGATGCCTAAATATGGATTTAGGGACCTAAGTTTAGTCACATACATTTTAAAATCCTGTGTTGATCTATGCTTCTGTTTATGATTCAATTGGTTTTCCTACTGGAAAAGAAATTCTGAGCTGTAAGAAAGCCACACCATCAAGTAGCTCACATAACTAATTAAATATAGAATTTTTTTAAAAGCTAATATTCATTTGTATCGTTTGTGGCTGGGTCTAACACGGCTGTGCAGGAGAATAAGGTGGTGCGTTTTCTCTCACTCATTCACCACTACATCAGAACTACTTGGATTAGTAACTGTGGGTGCAGGAAAGAGGAAAAGGGCTGGATGTCACCATGTGGGAGCAAGTGGGTAAGTGGTGGGCAGATTTCTGCCTCCCTGGCCACCTCCCTCCCTCCTGCACCCACGCACATGCCAGTAGAACCAGCTGGGCACACTAGGAGAAGAGTATGTTGGGCCCTGAAAAGGTCTGTGGCAATGTTCTCCCTCCACCCAGAGTAAAAGGGGAACATGGGAGGAAATGGGCCCCTCTGAGGCATAGTTCCTTCCCAGGGCTCCTCCTGTGTCAGCACAGCTAAGTGCTGCCTCTTATATAGGGCTGTACTCAAAGGCTCCATCTAACGCATTATGAGCTGTCAGCTCATTTTTCCCTATTAGGAGGGGGGAAAACCCTCTTTGAAGTCCTGTCATCGTGGGAGTACTGCACGTAAACAAGAGCCCACATTGAAATATACCTCTGACAACATGGGAAAGCTCTAGCCAGGGAGGAGGGGTGGAAAAGGAACACAGGACGCACAGACAGAACCCTAAAAATAAAAGGCTATAAATGTATTGCATGGTCAAAAATGAATGAAATGTTTTCAGACAATCCTAAAGGGAAGAGTGGAAGAAAAGCAGACCAGCCCTCTGGGAACTCTGCTTTCCTAAGTCATCAAAATCTTCTGGTTTCCCCTGTCTGGAAAAGTTGTCCACAATGCATGGAACAATGTGTTTTTATTTTTAGTCTTTTACACCAAACAACCATGAAACATCATTTTGATGTAACCATCTATTAAGAGGCAAAAAATGTCTGTCTTTATAAGTAAAAATAAAAAGGCTAAAGTTAGTTTTCCTCTGTAGTTTTACTTTCCTGTCTAACAAATACATTTAACGTGCCAAGAAAATGTCTATGCCTTCAACTAAAACAAAATCATTTCTATTTTCCAAATTGCGTTATTGTACTATGCTATATGTAAAAATGCATTTTATTTTTTCTCCTCTAGTTATGAAATTCATATAAGTTTAAGATCTCTAGAAGTTTTCAAAAAGAGGGATATCAAATCTGGTTAAAAATAAAACCAGTTGTAAAATTTAAGAGTGGACAAATAATAAAAAACTTTACTTAGTACTTCAATACATAAAGTATTCATTAAATCATAATGATCTATATAATACTATTTGGTTCTAAACAGTCATGTTATACATTTATACATATTGAGCCTAATGCTGTAGTCTCTAGACAGGCACAACTCACATAGAATTTTAACTACGGCTGTCAAGTGATTAAAAAAATTAATCGCAATTAATTGCACTGTTAAACAATAATAGAATACCATTTATTTAAATATTTCTGGATGTTTTCTACATTTTCAAATATATTGATTTCAATTACAACACAGAATACAAAGTGTACAGTGCTCACTTTATATTTATTTTTATTATAAATATTTGCACTGTAAATAACAAAAATAGTACTTTTCAGTTCACCGAATACAAATACTGTAGTGCAATCTCTTTATCATAAAAGTTGAATTTACAAATTCAGAATTATGTACAAAAAATTACTGTATTCAGAAATAAAACAATGTAAAACTTTAGAGCCTACATGTCCACTCAGTCCTACTTCAGCCACTCACTCACACAAACAAGTTTGGTTACAATTTGCAGGAAATAATGCTGCTCTCTTCTTGTTTACAATGTCACCTGAAAGTGAGAACAGGTATTTGCATGGCACTGTTGTTGCTGGCGTCACAAGATATTTACATGCCAGATGCGCTAAAGATTCATATGTCCCTTCATGCTTCAACTAGCATTCCAGAGGACATGCATCCATACTGATGATGGGTTCTGCTCAATAACGATCCAAAGCAGAGCAGATTGACCCATGTTCATTTTCATCATCTGAGTCAGACGGCACCAGCAGAAGGTTGATTTTATTTTTTGGTGGTTCAGGTTCTGTAGTTTCTGCATCTGAGTGTTGCTCTTTTAAGACTTCTGAAAGCATGCTCCAAACCTCTCAGATTTTGGATCGCACTTCAGATTCTTAAACCTTGAGGCCAATGCGGTAATTATTTTTAGAAATCTCACATTAGTACCATCTTTGCATTTTGTCAGATCTGCTATGAAAGTGTTCTTAAAACAAACATGTGCTGGGTCATTATCCGAGACTGCTATAACTTGAAATACATGGCAGAATGTGGGCAAAACAGAACAGGAGACATAATTCTGTCCCAAGGAGTTCTGTCACAAATTCAATTAATACTTTTTTTTTTAATGATCATCTTCAATATGGAAGCAGGTCCTCTGGAATGGTGGCCAAAGCATGAAAGGACATTTGAACGTTTAGCATATCTGGCACGTAAGTAACTTGCAACGCTGGCTAAAAAAGTGCCATGCGAACGCCTGTTCTCACTCTCAGGTGACATTGTAAATAAGAAGCAGGCAGCATTATCTCCCATAAACATAAACAAACTTGTTTGTCTTAGCGATTGGCTGAACAAGAAGTAGGACTGAGTGGACTTGTAGGCTCTAAAGTTTTACATTGGTTTGTTTTTGAATGCTATTATGTATTTTTGTACATAATTCTAAATTTATAAGTTACACTTTCACGATAAAGAGATTGCACTACAGTACTATTTCTTTTGTTAATCATTTTTAAAGTGCAAATATTTGTAATAAAAAATAAAGTGAGCACTGTATACATCCAAAAATATTTAATGAATCTCAATTGGTATTTTATTTTTTAATGGTGCGATTAATCGCAATTAATTTTTGAGTTAATTGCTTGAGTTAGCTGTGATTAATTGACAGCCCTAATTTTAACTCATCAGAAGTTTTGGATATAGATAGTAGGATCTGGCCCCTTGTCTTTATAATAGATGCTGATGTTCAACAAATATCTTTAGGAAACCCCAAATGTTGGTAGTTACTCTATATGTTTTGTAGCCATACCATCTGAAACTCTGATCTCACCATTTCTCACTGGCTAAGCAGGGTCATGTCCGGTCATGTCTTGGATGGGAAACCTCCAAACACCACCCAGGTGTTACAGAAACTTGAAAAGTTATTAGTGAGTCAGTACGAGGCTCTTGCTGCTGAGTTAATATGTTAACAAAGCACGGGCATTGTTCTGTCTTCCAGATAAAATATAAAATGGTTGTACTGATCTGTGCAGTTATTTAGGATCGCATGGCAACTTGGGTGTAAATACACTCTACCTGCCCATCATTCATATGGACATAGAATTTTTCTTAATGGTTTTCTCCTGATTTGTTGCACTGTATTTTTATGTGCTTCCAATATCCATCCCAGAGATAGCTGATGAGTGAATGAAGCTATTTTGTATACCATGTGTAGTTGTAGGCTTTGAGATATTTGGATTAAGAATGCTATTTAAATACCAGCTCATGATTATTCTATAAAAACTTTTCACGTGCAAGTCAGACATGCATGCATACACAGTAACTTTCAATGTAAATGCCTGAGCAGAGGAGTTGTTGAACTGGCAGTTTAGGGTTTCATTTTCAGTCATTTCATAATTTACAAGTTTGTGGTCTTCGTTTTCTGGGGCTAGGAATGACCACAACCCCCAAAGCAAAGGAGAAAAGGAAATTTTGGTCAGGACAAGTTTTGCTCCCATTTTTAAACATGACTTAGGCACTTGGGCCCAGCTGCTTAAAAGCAGCAATGCCTAATTGATTTAGGAGCCTAAATCTTATTTCCAAAAGGGATTTAGGCATGTAGGAATCTAAATCTTAAGTGTCTAAACCCCTTTTGAAAATATTTAGGCTCCTAAATCAGTTAGGCGTTGTGAAGCTGAGCACAATGCCTAAATAGTTTTAACATCAGGGGCGTAGGAGCCTAAGTCCCATTGGCTCCTAAGTCACTTGAGAAAATTCAATTTATGCTTCTAAGTTGCATAGGCATTTTTGAAAATTTTACCCAAGTTCTGGTATTTTGGAGGAGCCATCTGTAATTCTGTAACTGAGGCAGCTCCCCCGTCACAGTATTAATTCCTAGGCCCACTACTGGACCTGTACAGGTGACAGAAATCTCACCCAAAACTATTCACTATTTTGACTATATGGAAAAAAAGAATATAGGTAAAATGATTGATTCTACACACACAAATTTCTGCTTTGAAAAGATATATGTTAACACAAGTTCACAAACTAACATGCAATTTGCTCTAAGCTTTTACTGACTATCTGAAACTGGCCTCTCTTATTATCACGGAGAATGGTACATTATCTTATAAAATGGAAGTTATAGAGAAATATATTAAATGCCAGAGCCTCTGGTTACTGAGTTTTAAGGGTGCTGAGTTCACTACTGGGATTCTAAATGTACTGAATTAAGTGGAAATGGAAAAGTGTATAGGTGGGAAGGAGCAAAGATGTCAAACAAGAATAATTAAAGTCTTCTTAAAGCTTGTAGGAAAAAGTAATGATAGGGGAAAAAGCTGGATGAGCTAATGCTAACTAGGGAGACAGACCTTTTAAAATATATCAGAGGAAAAGTAATACTAGAGAGAATCAGTGGGGAGTCCTTGTGGCACCATAGAGACTAACTAATTTGTTAGTCTCTAAGGTGCCACAAGGACTCCTCGTTGTTTTTGCTGATACAGACTAACATGGCCACCACTCTGAAACGAGAGAGAATACATATTTATTAATGAATGAAGAGGTGAATAAAATTAATAATGGCTCAAAAGTGGCTAAGAAACAAAACTTCTTTTTTGATTTTGTCTTTCACAAGAACAGTAAAGAAAATAAAGAAAGAAGAAAGAAGGAAAGCCCTGTATAACAGGTTCAGTCACAGAGACCCCCTTGGGACTGTCACCTGATGTGCTGAAATTACCTCTGAGACCGTTTTCCCTGATGGCTTGGGACTCCAGAACCCTGCCTTGTTGAGTCAGACTTGCTAGCCTGCTGCAACACAGACCCAGGTCTGAACCACACCCCCAAAGCCGCAGGCTTTAACTGAAAACCACTCAGCAGGTTACCTAACTCCAGCACCCAGACCCCAATGGGATCCAAACCCCAAATAAATCCGTTTTACTCTGTATAAAGCGTATACAAGGTAAACTCATGAATTGTCTGCCCTCTATAATACTGACAGAGAGATATGTATAGCTGTTTGCTCTCCCAGGTATCAATCACTTACTCTGGGTTTGTTAATAAACAAAAGTGATTTTATTAAGTATAAAAAGTAGCATTTAAGTGGTTTCAAGTAACAACAAACAGAACAAAGTAAGTTACCAAGCAAAATAAAACAAAACATGCAAGTTTAAGCCTAATAAATTTAAGGAACTGAATACAGGTAAATCTCACCCTCAGAGATGTTCCAATAAGCTTCTTTCACAGACTAGACTCCTTCTTAGTCTGGGCCCAATCTTTTCTTCTGGTACAGTTCTTGTTAGTTCCAGCTCAGGTGGTAACTAGGGATTTTCTCATGACTGCAATCCCCTTTGTTCTGTTCCACCCCCTTTTATGACTTTGGCAGAAAGCGGGAATCTTTTCCTCTCTCTGGGTCCCCACCCCTCCTTCTAAATGGAAAAGCACCAGGTTTAAGACGGATTCCAGTACCAGGTGACATAGTCACATGTCCTGTGAGACCCCAAGCCTCCATTCTTTCCGGCCTGACTCACATGAACACAGGAAGGCTTCCAAGTAAACAGAACCATTTGCAGCCAATTGTCCTGGTTAATGGGAGCCATCAAGATTCTAAACCACCATTAATGGCCCACACTTTGCATAATTACAATAGGACTTCAGAGGAATACTTCATATTTCTAAAAAAGAAAAGGAGTACTTGTGGCACCTTAGAGACTAACCAATTTATTTGAGCATGAGCTTTCGTGAGCTACAGCTCACTTCATCCGATGCAAGGTGCCACAAGTACTCCTTTTCTTTTTGCGAATACAGACTAACACGGCTGTTACTCTGAAACCTGTTCATATTTCTAGCTTCAGATACAAGAATGATACATTCATACAAATAGGATGAACACACTCAGTAGATTATAAGCTTTGTAATGATACCTTACAAGAAACCTTTTGCATGAAGCATATTCTAGTTACATCATATTCACACTTATAAACATATTTCCACAAAACATATGGAGTGCAACGTCACATCCTGTAAAAATAACTATTGATAAAGAGCAGGAAGGGGAATACTTGGAAAATTTGAATAAATGCTATCGACAAAAATTGTATATAGCATGCGTGTACACACACACACACTTATAACATAGATGTATGTGTACATATAGTGTGTGCGTGTGCATGTAAACTATTGTATTAAGTTAGATTGAATAAACGGGCTAACATTAAGCAGAATTAAAAAAGGTTCAGGTTTTAGTATACAGAAACACTAGCCTGCTTAGCACCATAGCAAATACACCATTAATATTCTTTTAACCTTTTATTAAAGATACACAAAAGAAGGAAAAATAGTTAAAGCAGTGAAAAGTAAAGTATTAAGACTTTTATTTTAACATTTTATCCCCCCCCCTTTTTTCAGCTGTAGACATCTTTTAGAAGGAAAAGCCTCTGTTGTTTACAGTCTCTTAGATGGTACTAAAGATGGTAGCAGAGCCGTCCCTTGGGTAGGGTGAATTGGGGCGACCACTCTGCGCCCCGTGCTTTGGGGGGCCCCGTGGGCCGGTGCGATTGGCCAGTGCAGTTGGTCCCGGAAGAGATGAATCTGTCACTTCCACCCCGGGCCCCACACCCCTGTAGGGACAGTCCTGGATAATAGTAGCTGTCCTTTTGGGGAACAGAACAGAAGTTAGTTGAAATGGGCTGGCGCAGATGCTGCTGCTGCTGTTGTTGTTAAAGTTCAGTTTTAGGAGGAAAAGCCCCCGTAATTGACAGCCTTTTAGGTGGTGTTAAAGATGATGATAACTTATCACAGGTGGTGTCTGGGATTCAGCTGGAGCTGGCAGGTGTGGGGATGTCATCTGAGTCCCTTTCTCTTTGTCCCATTTTGGTTAGGACAACTTTTAGGACTAGGATGACAAAGGCGGTAGGGTTCCAGCAAATGGTGGGGGTGGAAGCCATAATGGGGAAGCTTGCTTCAGTAGCCTTTGTTATTTTGAAGATTTTTTAAATTATTTTTGTACTCCCCTTAACCCCCCCCCCCCAAAAAAAAAGTAAGGACCCAGAAAGAGAATGATGGATGGAATAGCTCATTCCATCATTATTCTGTCTTCCAATTAGGACGAACATCCAACATACCAATTTTGATTCATTAAATTTTGGCTTCACATCTCCTGCTTTTAACAAGCATAATTTCAACACAGTCCTTGAATTATATTAACTTGGCATTTTTGCTTAGACTAATTCAGTTATTCTGTCTTCCTTTCATACAAATTTCCATCTATATTTGTTATTATAGGTTATTGTAATATCTTATGAACTTTACAGAGTTTTTACAGTTAAGCTCACAATTTGGGTAGATTTGTAGGCTCAATTGTCACAAAACAGACAATGTGTGTTTATATATACCTATAAGTACATACATATTATATAAATATATGTATATTGAAAGAGAGAGAGTACACACATCCTGAGGTTAACTGACTTCTATATTTATGAGATTACCTTGGTGAATAACTTCATAGCATATTTCACTGATCTGCCCTTTGTCTTTTTAAATTAGGTCATTCTCCACCTCCTAGTCACCTTCCTCAGCATCAGACAAAAGGGGATTACCTTCCAGTTTGCCCCAGATGCCTCCCACTAACTCCTCTAAGACCATACACGCACCTCTAAGGCACAGCAAAACTGCAAACCAAAACTGGGAACATAATTCCCAACCCACCCAGCCTCCCAGGAACAATGACAAACACAAACAGCATGTACCACACAGCCAAATAATCCTGATGCAGCCCTCCCATGCACACATCACTTGCCACCTCTGAGGTCCCGTTGAGGTCTTCTGAGGGAAGAATGTCAGGGTGCAAAAGTCTGAAACGCATATAAAAATGCTATGATAGTCTCTTTGGAATGGTTTCAGAGTAACAGCCGTGTTAGTCTATATTTGCAAAAAGAAAAGGAGTACTTGTGGTACCTTAGAGACTAGCCAATTTATTTGAGCATAAGCTTCCGTGAGCTACAGCTCACTTCATCAGATGCATATTGTGGAAACTGCAGAAGACATTATATACACAGAGACCATGAAACAATACCTCCTCCCACCCTACTCTCCTGCTGGTAATAGCTTATCTAAAGTGATCACTCTCCTTACAATGCGTATGATAATCAAGTTGGGCCATTTCCAGCACAAATCCAGGTCTTCTCACCCTCCACGCCCCCCCCCCTCACAACTCACTCTCGTGCTGGTAATAGCCCATCCAAAGTGACCACTCTCTTTACAATGTGTATGATAATCAAGGTGGGCCATTTCCAGCACAAATCCAGGTTTTCTCACCCCCCCCCTTCCAAAAACCACACACACAAACTCACTGTCCTGCTGATAATAGCTTATCCAAAGTGACCACTCTCCGTACAATGTGCATGATAATCAAGGTGGGCCATTTCCAGCACAAATCCAGGTCTTCTCACACACCCCCCAACACACACACAAACTCACTCTCCTGCTGGTAATAGCTCATCCAAACTGATCACTCTCCTTACAATGTGTATGATAATCATGTCACCTACTACAGGACAGGCCTAACAAAGAAAATAACAGAACACCACTAGCCGTCAGCTTCAGCCCCCAACTAAAACCCCTCCAATGCATTATTAAGGATCTACAACCTATCCTGAAGGATGACCCAACACTCTCACAAACCTTGGGAGACAGGCCAGTCCTTGCCTACAGACAGCCCCCCAACCTGAAGCAAATACTTCACCAGCAACCACATACCACACAACAGAACCACTAACCCAGGAACCTATCCTTGCAACAAAGCCCGTTGCCAACTGTGCCCACATATCTATTCAGGGGACACCATCACAGGGCCTAATAACATCAGCCACACTATCAGAGGCTCATTCACCTGCACATCCACCAATGTGATATATGCCATCATGTGCCAGCAATGCCCCTCTGCCATGTACATTGGTCAAACTGGACAGTCTCTATGTAAAAGAGTAAATGGACACAAATCAGATGTCAAGAATTATAACATTCATAAACCAGTCGGAGAACACTTCAATCTCTCTGGTCACGCAATTACAGACATGAAGGTCGCTATCTTACAACAAAAAAACTTCAAATCCAGACTCCAGCAAGAAACTGCTGAATTGGAATTCATTTGCAAATTGGATACTATTAATTTAGACTTAAATAGAGACTGGGAGTGGCTAAGTCATTATGCAAGGTAGCCTATTTTCCCTTGTTTTTTCCTACCCTTCCCCCCCCCCCCCCCCCCCGCAGACGTTCTGGTTAAACTTGGATTTGTGCTGCAAATGGCCCACCTTGATTATCATACACATTGTAAGGAGAGTGGTCAGTTTGGATGAGCTATTACCAGCAGGAGAGTGAGTTTGTGTGTGTGTTGGCGGGGGGCGGGGGGGTGAGAAGACCTGGATTTGTGCTGGAAATGGCCCACCTTGATTATCGTGCACATTGTGGGGAGAGTGGTCGCTTTGGATGGGCTGTTACCAGCAGGAGAGTGAGTTTGTGTGTGTATGGGGGTGGGAGAGTGAGAAAACCTGGATTTGTGCTGGAAGTGGCCCACCTTGATTATCATGCACATTGTACGGAGAGTGGTCACTTTGGATAAGCTGTTACCAGCAGGAGAGTGAGTTTGTGTGGGGGGGGGCGGGGCGGAGGGTGAGAAAACCTGGATTTGTGCTGGAAATGGCCTACCTTGATTATCATACACATTGTAAAGAGAGTGGTCACTTTGGATGGGCTATTACCAGCACGAGAGTGAGTTTGTGGGGGGGGGGGGCAGAGGGTGAGAAAACCTGGATTTGTGCTGGAAATGGCCCAACTTGATTATCATACACATTGTAAGGAGAGTGATCACTTTAGATAAGCTATTACCAGCAGGAGAGTAGGGTGGGAGGAGGTATTGTTTCATGGTCTCTGTGTATATAATGTCTTCTGCAGTTTCCACAGTATGCATCCGATGAAGTAAGCTGTAGCTCACGAAAGCTTATGCTCAAATAAGTTGGTTAGTCTCTAAGGTGCCACAAGTACTCCTTTTCTCTTTGGAATATGATCAATCACTGCTTGTGGTTTGTTTCCTACTCCCACAGCCATGGCACCTGCAGCAAGCAGACCCTCAAGGACAGGGCCTTTATCAACAGAGCAGCTGGCTAACCTGAAGGGGGGAAAACAGAAAACTTGGGATGTTTGCAGACATCACTGCAGACTCCCAAAACAATGCAGTAGTAGAGGTTGTACTTGACATTGAAGAGGTAATGAAATTCTTCAAGAGAAATTGTTGGAGCGGCCAAAGACAGTGTGGCAGTGGCCAGGGACAATGTTGCCAATGCCATGGCAAAAGACACTGTTGAAAATGACAGAGATGCACAGGCAACTCTTGGAGGCCACACAGAGCCAGAATGCTCAGCTACAGCACATACCGGTCTTAGGAAAGCAGGCAATGCAGTGCTTCAAACTGGAACCAAGCCATCTTCTGGAGACCGAGCACACCAGCATCTGCTCCCTGCTCTGCCACCACAGCTGTGCTCACAGGTACGTCTACACAAGGATAAAAGACCTGTGGCGTAGCCATGGCTGGCTTGGGCTGCGAGGCTAAAAATTGCTGTGTAGATGTTTGGTTTCAGGCTGGAGCCCAGGCTCTGGGACTCTCCACCCTCACAGAAAATCCATAAATTTTAAATAATTCACAGGGTTTTTACAAAAGTATCCAGGCACAGACACAAAGTAAAATAAGGATGCCTGCAACCAGGGGCATGTGCTGAAATTTAAATTTGACCCCTGGGGGGGGGGATGTTCTGTGCCCTCCCTCCCCCATTCCAGCAGGAGCTCATTCTTCCTTTTCTTCTCCACCTCCCCACTCTGGCAGCTCATTCTCACCGCCACCGCAGCCGGGACGATTATTGGGGGTGCCCGTTTGCTCCCCTTTGTACACGACCCTGGCCACAATATTCCACTTCCACCACCCATAAATAAGACTGCACAGCTCGCAATCCATCCCACCCCTCAACCCCCATCCACAAGTTAACAGCTGGATGTACAGGCCAGAGACTCAAAGTATGAGCAATAGACATCCCTGACAGTCTTGCCCGGACTGTTTCCATTTTCTATTGGATGGCTTGCTGGTTGTTTACACTGCTGAGCAAGTCACTGTTCCTCAGCCTCCCAGACATCATTAAGGCCTTCTCCCTTACTGTCACAAATTCTGTGCAAAACACAATATGCAGCTATAATCTTGGGCAATTTTTTTCTGCAGCATTCAACCTATTCCACACACTGCACTGCCTTCCTATCAAATGGCCCAATGCATACTCCATTGTCATTCTGCAACTAGAGGAAATAGTTAAACTGTTCCTTCCTTCTGTCTGAGTGGCCTGTGAATGACTTCATTAACCCAGGTGGCAGAGGATAAGCCGGGTCTCCCAGGGTAACTGGAACAATCTCCACACCGTTAATGTTCATAATGATGCTGGTGACAGATAGTCCTTTCTCCATTAAGGTAGATATTACTGAGTTCTGAAAGATTCAAGCATTGTGGACCCTTCCAGACCATTCTGCATTTATGTATGTAAACCTGCCATACTGGTCAACCAGCCCTTGAAGCACCATGGAGAAATAACCCTTTCTGTTTATAAATTCTGAGGCCTAGGGTGGCGTGAGGAGAGGGCAAATAAGAGGCACATAGGTTCTATCAATTGCCCCAGTCCAGTTTGGAAACTCCATGCATGCAAACCTGTCAATCATCTCCTGAGGATTACAAAGCTTTCTAACTTGGTGCAACAGCACCTTTTCTATGTCACCACACACCTGCAGGACAGTGACTCCAATGCTCCATCTCCCGATGCCAAATTGGTTG
This sequence comes from Lepidochelys olivacea, assembly GCF_965140295.1. Classification (NCBI taxonomy): domain Eukaryota; kingdom Metazoa; phylum Chordata; order Testudines; family Cheloniidae; genus Lepidochelys; species Lepidochelys olivacea. The sequence goes on along the minus strand of NC_140413.1, from coordinate 147,890,737 downwards.
TCTGTGGGCCAGTAGCATCCAGGGATGGCCAGCTTCTAGATGGCAACGGCAACCTGGTTCTCCACCGGCAGGGAGCCCCTCACGCTGGTGTGCTGCTGCTGCTCCTGCTCCAGCACTAGTTCAGCACCTGTCTTTAAAAAGGTTGCCATCACCCACCCGGAAATTTTCTCACCAGTGCTGAGAACCCCAGGTCTGCAGAATGATCCTTCCCCACCAATCCACAGTGGTTTCCCAAACCCAGAAATGGTGCTGCATGATGTGAAGCTGCCCTAAGGAACAGTTCCTGTAGCAGCAGTTGCGAGTCAGTGCCCTCTTCTTCCTCATCCTGCTTTCTCTGCTGCTGCTGAAGGTGCTGCCACATCATCTGCTCAGTGGTGCCGTGGGCAGAGTCTAAAACCAAAGCCATCCAGGTCTGAGAGCTGAAATACAGCTAAGCAGCCTCAGTGTATTTGTAGTTACCAGCATAGTAGCACAGAGCATTGCTGGGTCCATGCCGGCTGACAGCAATTCAAACAATGGCACTAGCCCACACAGAAACAAAGCATGGGTGGAGACAGCAGAAATATGGGATTTTCTCAAAATTTGAACCTGCCTGGTCTATGCAATGCATCCCACAAATGCATAGTGAGAAAAATTCCAGAATGCATAGTACTCAGCAGAGACCACTCAAAGGACCACAGATACCCTTTCAATGACGTGAATTAAAAGAGCACACAGCCATCCCATTTGCACACTATTAGTGCAGCTTGCATATTCAATAATACCCATCAAATCAATCCACTTTAGCCTCTGCTCCCCATAGACGAGCCCTAATAGAAAGAAGGCTTAAGAGAGACATGGGGACAGACAACACACAGAATTTAGTGATTTGAGTATTCAATTTCATCCATTATGTTGATGTGAATTGTTAAATAAAAACATTTCACTGAAACCTGTGTCCCTGTTGCTTCTCCAAGAATACTACAGTAAGGGTCACATGACAAGGGTGGCTGCTTCAGAAGCCTTCTTTATGGCTAGCAGGGAATCCAAAGTTATGATTCAATAAGGGTATATTATACCCAGATTCTGTCACTTTCATAGAATTGGTTGAATACGATTAAGTGAATAAATAATTTGGTGAATGTTGTCCTTTTTCTTGGAATAATTTATTTAATTTTTAAGTGTTTGATCAGATCTGCTTTTGATATTACCCTGGATACTGGAAAATACATTTGATTTTTTCAGCAGCATGTAAGGTAATAATCAGAAGGCTTGGTATAAAAACATTCTTCACTTGTGGTGATGGGTCAATTTTAGTAGAATTCAATGCATCGTAGGAATTGAAGTCATCCTGTCCACTTCCCTCCAGGATTGCTCACTAGAGTACATTTTACAGTATTTTGTCCCAGCCAGTTTTAATATGTTCAAGTAACGAGACTTCCCTTGGGATACTAATTCCTCTGCCTACAAGCTCTCACAGTCTCTACAGTGTGAGTGCATATATATTGTATTTGCTTATACACTAGATATATAAATGTTACCATTTTTTTGTCATGAGTTTGGGATTTTTTTTCTTACTCACTCTGGTACCCCAATGTACCAACATTGTGAAAGGGACAGCATTCCACCCACAGAGCTTTGGCTGGCCATAAAGCTGGCAGGAAATCCACTCCTAGCTCCCGCTGCCTACTCTCCTTCAGTTGGGAGAGGGGGATACTTTCTGAGTAGGGACTGCATGGGCTGCTGGACAGGGAGTGTGCTGCTACTGGAGGGCCATAGCAAGAAAAACGTCTGAGCTTGGAGCTGGGGGAAAAGCCCAGGAAGCAGCCTGCCTGCATTGTGCATATGAGCTTGCTCTGTGCAGGAGAATCATCCAGAGCCCAAAGGGAAGCAAGCACGCTGATTGATGACTGAGGGAGTGATGCTGGAGGGCACTTGGACTGTTTGGCTGCTGATAAAGGTGACCACTGCTGATAAAATTGCTGTTACAGACACAGGTGCTGAAGTGATTTCTGGGTGAATTCCTGCCTTCTCACAAGGCTGGAGGAGGAGTCTCCGCTCCAAAGCGAGGGGTATGGGTTTGAAACTAACTGTCAGAGAGGGAAGCCCCAACCACACTCTCAAATAGCAAAGTCAGGTGCCACAAGGTATTTTGTACATACCACAGATGTTAAAGGAAAAAATATTTTGAAGCTTTTTTTCTTTTAAGGACTATTTCTTTTTTTTCATCCTTGTGCGTGTACATCCAAATGTCCTAATTCCATGAGCCTAACTGTACCAGACTGAGAGGCATCCCTAGAAACTACCAAAATAGCCTACAGTCCAATTGTTTTTCTATACATAAAAATGCCACACTTTTAAAGTCCAGTATCTTGAGATCTTCCAGTGAGAAAAGCAAGGCCTGTGTTTGTCAACGGAGAGTTAGGAATCTTGTTTTTCCAATTGTAGAAAGCTCCAGTTTGGGTGTGCACAGGAAATTTTGTTCTCTGAGCGATGAAAGTTTGTTTGAGGTCTCCTACTGAATGCTCTGCTTGCTGCCAGCTCCGCCTCCAATAGTTGGCCCACATGTTGACATTCAGTGCTCTGTGCCTACTCCAACATGATATCTGGGGACTCAGGATCTGGAAATGGATTTTGCAGCTACACCAACTGTGGATCTGACAGTGTCACCAGTTGCATTCCTATGATCTGACACACATTGGATCACCTCTCTTTTGCATTCTTTTTCACAGATTTTGGCTCCTTCCGCAGGTTTTCCAACAAAATTTAACACAGTGAAGTCACATGTGAAGCACACATTTTAGTTCCTCAGCCAAACAGATCAGAGTGAAAATCTGTGGAAATTTACAGGTGTTATTCCCCACCCTGAGGAAACTTCTATTGTTTTGTGAATGCAACAGAAATAGAGAATCACATCTTAGAAAAACAACAATATATATTTGTACTACATTAACACCTACAAACAATGAGCCCCAGACAATGAGCAGGGCCTTATTCTAGGCAGGGTTAGCACTGTAGAAACAAATAATGAGAAGACTTTTTCCCAGAGAGCTCACTGACCAGATTTAAGACAAGCTGCAAAAGGAAACTGAAATGGGCAAATGAAGTAGAGAAGAGGACAAGGTAACAGTGAAATGAGCACATTTTGCATAATAGGTCAACTCACCACCTATTTTGCTGTTATCAGCTAGGAGTGGCCTGAAGGCGTTATAAGAAAGGGGAATCTTAAGGTAGGATTTGGAGGATAAAACAGGTTTCAGAGTGGTAGCTGTCTGTATCGGCAAAAACAACGATATAATACAAAACAACAACAACAAAATACAGGTTTCAGAGTAACAGCCGTGTTAGTCTGTATTCGCAAAAAGAAAAGGAGTACTTGTGGCACCTTAGAGACTAACCAATTTATTAGAGCATAAGCTTTCGTGAGCTACAGCTCACTTCCTCAGAATACAGGAGCACTTCATGCATTCGATGAAGTGAGCTGTAGCCCACGAAAGCTTATGCCCAAATAATTTTGCTAGTCTCTAAGGTGCCACAAGGACTCCTCGTTGTTTTGAGGATACGACAGTGAGTGGTTTTATGGATCTGAATCAGGAATATTATGAGACAATTGTATTCAACCAATGCCTGTTCCCATGTTCATATCAGGAACTACAATGCAGTGTATGCAAAATCAAAATCACAGAAATGTTCTCCAAATATAACTCCAATGCTTCTTTTTTATTTGAAGCAGAAGGTTTCTCAAATGCCAACATTTTTCATAGATTTGATCCTAATTGAACATCCTGACTCCTGTCCAAAAGAACACACTTCTGAAATACATCTAATTATTTTGAGTAATACCAGCATTCCACCTGTCATGTGTAGAACAAGTTGCTTTTTCCAACGCTGGACAAGAAAATATTAGAATAAGGAAATGATTATTATCCCTAAAACTACAATCTTTCACTGCTTCAAATTCACTTATTTTTCTTACACAAATGCTCAAATATTATGGGCCTGATTCTTCCCTACCAGTGTCCCTTGTGTCATTTACACCTGTGAAAAATGAGTGCAAAGTCTTTGTAATCATATTGCACAACATATATGATGTTTAGAATGCTGATTGTAAGAGGCCCACTGTACAAACTAAACAAAACACCACAACATACTCTAAAACACTGATAATCTATTGAACATCCTTGTTTAGAAATACACGGAAAACATAGCTTTAAAGTGAACGCTCTATTTCTAGAGTTCATTGAATAATACATAAATAGACCATTTAGCCACATTGCACCTTCCCCCACCCTGAGTTATTCATCTATTTGTAACCGCTTATGAAAGCCAATGTACATGTGGGTGGCCCGCTGTGGCCTTCATTCAGTTTTATTCAATTACTCACTTGATTACTCTTGAAAGAACTATAAAAAAGGCATCTTAATTGCTCAGTGTCATTCAGGATCTTTTTCAAAGCTCAAACTATAAAGGATTATAATGAGGTCACTTTCCTGAATTCACTATTCAGAGAACAATTTAATCTCCATCCAAGCAAAATGAATAAATAAAAATTTTTAAAAAACCCCAGCCATTCAGAAAGGGGCAAATCCTGTTCCCTCTCCTTAGTGCAGTTCTACAGGGAGCAGGGGCAGAATTTTGAGAAATCATGCAGGAGGCATGCATGCAACCCTCTACATGCCATGCGATTTCAGAGGCGAGTCTGAGGTCAGGGCTGGAGTCATTATGTCTATGACTAGATGGGATCAAACAGGACCTTCCCTAATCGTGTAATGGAGAGGCTCAGGGACTGTGGCTGCTCCTGCAGCCCAGGCAATGAAGCAGCAGCCACAGAGTGACTTTACAAATACTCCGCGACCTAAGCTGCAGAGGGTTCTATGTCTGTTTTTCTCTTTCATGCACTCAGAACCCCACCCGTGCTAACCCCACATACTCAAGATTGGCAAAGGAGACACCTAAAGGACTTTAAATATTAAAAGGCCAGAATGAAAGGCCTACATGGGATTTTGAAAACTAAAACACATGACAAGTCATTTTGGAAGCAATGCCAATGCCAGAGCTGGTACAGGGATTCAGGACCTCCATGCCAGACTCCCTTGAATCTATGCAGACTTTTAGGAATCCACTCGGTTTGGAGGCAGACCTCAGGCCTTTTTCCTCAGAGAGTCAAACTTCGCTGCACAATGTGATGATGTGGGGATATTTTAAAGAGGAGATCCAAATGGAGACCTCCTCCCAAAGAACCCCCTCTCATCACTTTTAAATGGGAGGTGTTCAGAGGCGGTGATCTAACCCAATGAGATTGCTGACATGAGTGAAGTTACACAAACGCATACACATTTGTGGGGTTTGGCCCTCATACATGATGCTTGAGTCAGTGAGTCTCTGCATGGGTGCAAGGATCCGTGAGGATCCAAATGCAGGACTAATCCCTAAGGGCATGTTCATGTGGAGTATTAGTGCACAGCAAGTCAAGGTACGAATGCCTAGTCAAGTAGCCTGCTGCACGCTAACTAGCTATGTAGACCCTGCTACCACACACTAAAAGTTTTGTAGAACACTTTGACATATTCCCATTTGAAAGAGCAGTAGGTCAAATTGTTCTACAGAACTTGTAGTGTGTGGCAGCAGGGTTCAGACGGCCAGTTAGTGCGTGTCAGATTAGTGCACTGTAGATTCACACCGTGGCTTGGAGCACACTATCTGTCCATTTACTCAAGCCCTACAGTTAGTTTCTCTCACTAGTAGTTATAGTAAGACAGGTGTTGGGTTGATAGTTTGTGGTCTGTGTGGGAGGGAGCGAGGAGTGGGGGGTATTTTAGTGCTATTTTCTAAAAAAATACCAACAATAAGGACAGCATGTACTACAAGATTAGATTTGTCAGCAAATCAAGATCCTGGATGGCTGCAAGACTGATTTATATTACTAAAAAAGAGCTTAACTCAATAGCACACATTCAGCTGAATCCTGGAAAATGATTTACATATTTTTTGAAGCACATCTTAGCATATTTCCAAGTGCAAAGCAAATTTAAAACACATTAAAAAGGGACCCCAGTGAGTCCAAAAAATCACACTTCGGTCTGACTTTTTTTTTTTTTTTTTAAAAACAAGGTTATATATAACACGAAAGGTTAGTATAGCTGACAGATTAGAGAAAATAATGTTTCTATTCTTTCAGATAATGTATTTGACTATATACCTTGTTTCACTGTTTCTCTTATGTAGTCAGTTAGTTTCCTTTGTTCTTAGGATGGATATTTAGCATTGCAAAAGTCAAGAAAAAAATGTTAAGTAGGAAATTATTATTGGTAAACCACAAAAATCAGTGGAGACCTCTGAGTCAGGTTTATAGTAGTTCCTGAAACAAATCTGTACACTGACTGTGTCCTTTTAAGAAAGGTCTTATGAACAGGTCATGTCACTGATTCTTAGACAGTAGTCTTCATTGGTTTCAGTGGGGAGTTCCGCTTAAACAAGGATAAAACATCCGAATCCATGATCAAAACAGAAGTAGAAAAAACATTGGTGCTCGTTTTATGCCATTCTGTGCATTTTATGTCTTTATTACACAGATACATAACTTATTGTAACAAATAAAATCAATAAATATATTGCAAAGTGTTAATTTTAAACTATGTTCTTGTATTTATTATGCATTATCTCCTTTATCCTATATTGGATCATAATCAAACTTGCATTTTATTAAACAATTCTCCAAAGAAACAAGAAATACTAGAACAGTTAAATAGAAACAGCCAGTTATTCATCCCTATACATACCAGTCATACCCAGGATTTAATGTCGAGGATTGTAATTTGTCTAATTAATTGGTCCAAATACACTGTGACCACAATTTTAGAAATTAAAAATGTCAGCTACAGGCCTCAGTTGTCTCTATAAAACTGCATGCTGAACAAACAGAAGTTCCCTTTTCAATCTGCCTGTAAATAATAGGGGTTTCCTCATCCCCCACTCCAAATGGAAGCATTTGTGTCATCTCAAATTGCCAGAAAGTAATTCTGATTTCCAACATTAGCCAGGTTCTAATTATGCTTTTGTTAGTCATAATCATGTTAAATTGGATTTTCTGTGATTCTGAATAATAGACATAAATGGGACAATAATTTGTTGTTGTGGCTACACTTTGCGACCAAAATATTCCTTTAAGGTAAGTTTTAATGTAATTTCCTACATTTTTTTAAAAAAACCTTATATTGAGAAAACAAAGGGTCATCCATGCAGAACCATACTGATTCCCCCATAAACTTCAGCCCCCCATTTCCCTGCCATATGGGTCATCAGTAAGGTTGAAATCTTTAGATCCTGAACACAGTCCTCAACCACTTGAGCTAACAGCTAGCAGTACAATGCTGTTATCTTCCATTTAGACCTGTCACTAGAAGGGGATGGAGACATTTTTGCCAGTGGGTTTCCCAGTAGTTGGCTACACAGCAAAGAAATGCTGTGACTCAGAAATCCTTTGTTCAGTTCCAGGCTCCACAGAAAAGTATACGTTAGTGGTTACAGACGCTTCTGCCTTGCCCCCCACAGCCTCTTTCTGTCCCCTTCTGCTCCCATCCCTCTTCCCCAGCTCCTGTCCTTTCCCCCTTTCCTGCTGTGATTTCCCTCCAGTTCTGACCCCAGCTCATCTCTCCCCCCATTTCTTAACATACCACCCCAGCTTCTTCCAATGCCTCTTTCCTCTCCTTCCTGTCCTCCTTCCCCTGCTCCCATTCTCACTCATCTCAGTTTCCAGCCCCTCTTGTTCCTGCCCCTGCCCCCCACCCTTCCAGCTCTTGTTCCTAACCTTCTCTCCCTGAGTTCCTGCCTCTGTTCCCAATGCATTCCTCACCCTTCTGCATTCAAGTCACACTGCTTCCTCCTTCTCCTCCTCACTGCCTGGCCAAAAGCATAGGGAACACTGAGAACACAGGAGAGATGGAGTCCACATCCTCAGCCCCTGTGCCCAATGCCATAATGCCAGGAGCAGCAATTGCAGGGAAAATCCTCTGCCCCTGAGGCCCTCAGCTGAATCACACTCAGCTGCTCTAAGAGGATGGTGGTTGGGCAGTCTGGTCACAACGTAGGATCTGTGAGGGGATGGATCACGCTCAGTGCAGATTACCCTTCAGAGAATTAGCTGCCAAACTCTAACAAGTCTCAACTAAGCATGTGTAAACTGACATTTTTTCAGAAGCTCATATGACCGAATTTTTGTGGATTCCCTCACACTAGGGTAAGCTCCCTGCCAGGTTTCAAGTTCCTGCTCCTAAGAATGGAGGTTCTAAAACTTCTCACTGAAACAATTTTAATGACTTTTTTTAACATTTATTTATTTTGCACATACTCTCATTTGAGATAAATGACAAATGTAAAAGCATGAAGATTAGCTTCACTCCAGTGATGCCTGCCTTGATTGCCTGCTTTTTCCACATAATCTTGCGTCTGTCTCCAGTGTGAACCCTTACAGTTGGTAAAAATCCCTGTAAACATTTGTAAAACTTTCCTCCTTAAAAGCCTCTCTCTGCTGCAATGCTTATAAATTTAACATTGGTTAGATAAGTGGTGAGCCAGGACTTCTGCTTTTATGATAAATTCTGGTTTACTGTTACTTCTTTCTTTCTCTCTGCCTCATTCATCTGTTGCATCCTGTCTGTCACCTGCACCCAAATCCTACAACTGCGTGCCCCCACATGGCAACCCATTGAAGTCAATAGGGCTCCAGACATGCAAATCGGATCAGGGTCTCAGATTGTAAATTCTCTAGGGTAGGAACTATTTTCTTTGTATATATCACACTGCGGCCCTAATCCACCAACAGAGTTCCCATGTGTGACAACCAATAAACAAACAACTGTAATGAAGTGATCATACAGAATGTGCTTAGTTACAAATTCTATAGTTTAGAGGCTGTTTCATTTATAAACTAGTTTCATCTAATCCTAACTTGGTGGGCAGGATCTGTTTTTGTGGATCAAATTTTCCCATATTTAATCTCAAAGCACAAAATGTAATTTGTTATATTTAGACCTTTAAAAAAAAAAAAGGAAAATCAGCATCTCTCATTTCCACTGTGAAAAACAAACAAAAACAACAAATCAAAAACCAAAGAAACCAAAAAAACAAACCCACACTTTTTTTTTATACAGATAATACAAAAATAACTGAACTTTGAAATGTGGCATGTAAATTGTACTAATTTTGGAGTATGCACATGTCCAAGCTTGAATACAGAATAGGTGGGATAAAAATAAAGATGTAAGCAATTCTGAGTATGCTTACTTGACATCTGCTAAGCTTTTTAGCAGATCCCAATGAACTCCACTCTTTTTGTGACTTAAATGCATATTTTCCTGCCCAATCTGAAGTATGAGCGATACTGCAGGGACAATTGTCATGAAGACAACTGCAGTTTCGCACAGATAGCCAGAGAAGAACCTTGACCTCCTCCCACCCAAAAAGATCACAAAGAAGAAATTTGTACTTGTGAAAATGCAGATCTCAACCATTTTTGCTGCATTTTGTACTGTACATGCTTCAAGCTTTCCCTTTAAAAATGCTTGTCTTTTTCAGTTATCAGAATTATGCAATCACAATATAATTTGGTCTGCTGCTGCCCTCTTAACCCAGGCTTGTGGTAAACTGTCTCCAGGCTAAAAGCAATAACAGAAAAGATGTGAAATTGTTCTTGCCCCATCTCATTCACCTCAATGAAAAAAGAGCATCCAAGTCTAATTTGTGATCACTTAGCCTCCGATTCAACAAAGTACTTAAGCACATGCTTAACTTTAGGCATGTGATTAATCCCATACTATAGGATGAGGGACTCTATCCTGTTAAAGATCAACTCTGAAAAGGACTTGGACATCACGGTGAACAATCAACTGAACATGAGCTCACAGTCAACACTATTGCTAAAGGGCTAATGTGATCCTTAGATGTATATGCAGGAATCTGAAGGAGGAGTAGAGAGGTTGTATGATCTCTGCATTTGGCACTGGTGCAACCAGACTACTGGAATACTATGTCCAGTTCTGGTGTTCGCATGTCAAGAAGAATGTTGATAAATTGGAAAGGGTTAGAGAAGAACTACAAGAATGATTAAAGTATTGGAAAACATACTGTAGAGTGATAGACTCAAGAAACTCCATCTACTGAGATTCAAAAATACAAGGTTAAAGAGTGACTTGATCACAGTCTCTAAGCAACTACATGGGGGAACAAAAATTTGATAATGAGCTCTCCAATCTAGAAGACAAAGGCATAACAAGATTCAATGGATGGAAGCTGAAGCAAAACAAATTCATACTGGAAATAAGGAGCAATTTTTTAAACAATAAGGGTAATTAACTAGTTGAACAGTTTATCAAAGATTTTGGGAGATTTTCCATCACTGGCAATTTTAAAATAAAGAATGGATATTTTTTCTAAAAGATATGTTCTATTTCAAACAGGAATTCATTCAGAGAAGTTCTATGGACTGTGTTACGCAGGAGGTCAGACTAGACGATCCCAAAGGTCTCTTCTGGCTTTATAATCGATTGATCTTAATTTAGCAAAACACTGAAACATGTACTTAAATCTCACTGAATTCAATGGCACACATTAAGTTTTTTGCTGAAGAGGGATAACTCAGGTACTTAAATGCCTTGTTGAATTGGGGTCTTAAATGCTAGCGTGGCTAGGAACCAGAAATCAGTTTTTCTTAGATGAAATCAAGGAAATTCTGTGTTGGTGTTCTTTAATGTCTGCACAGTTAAAATTGCAAAAAGTGAGGAACTGCAAGCAAAAGTTAAGGTACTCACAATAACTTTACCTTTCCTATATTGCATTGCACACCCTCTATTTCATTTATTTATTTATCTTTATTTTATACATTTAACACCACAAACAAAATGTATTAACCTACATATTTAATAACCCTCTCTCTCTCTCCTCCCCCTGAAAATACTCCAAGTGCAGCATGGACAAATTAATATTGCTGTACGAACCTTAACTTTCTCATTTCCTTGCTTTCTACCATTTTAACCATGCAGTCTTAATCTTGCCTTAACACAGGGGCAGAGCACCCCCTTCCATATGAAAAGGTTTTTTTGGGGGGGCAGGACTTTTTATGAAGATATTTCTGAGGGTTCCCTTTGAATGATTTCCCCCAGAGCACACCTTTGAGAGGTGAAGGGTGTGGTTTACGGCATCAAAGCAAAGCCTGCAGGACATAGCCCTAAACATGACAGAAACCACATAGGTACTGGGGAATCCATGAGAAACCAGGGTCACCTGCGCAGAGGCCCTGTCTTCCTGTGCTTCAGCAATAGCCACTGGTAGCCCCCCTCCTTCACTGACTCTCTGCCAGCATAGCTTCAGTGGAACTTGCTGTCCAAGGGAACACCTCTTGCCATAGCTGCCTTCATATCCCTTGAAAGGAAATCCATGGGAAAGTTAATATGATGTGACACGCATTACCTTTTCCAGGTAAATTCCATTGGGCTGGAATAGGAATTGCAGTTTCCCCCGGCCTGTCCCATCGTCCTCCGAGATTGTCCTGAGGCTGACACCACTCTTTCCCCCATGCTGACCCCCCCAGCCACACAGAGCCTTTTCCAGGGCTCATAGAGCAGCGATGGATGATGACATGGAGACACCAAACCCCTTTTCTGTGTAGGTCCTCTTCATGCACAGATCTGAGGAATAGAATCTGACTGACAGCTTTTTGCAGATAATATACAGTATGTGAAATGCCATTAGTCAAGCTTCATTTTGTTAGTGACTTCTTTGAAATGAAATAACACAATCAGAAATTGTCCCAGTACATTGATAACTTTGCTTAGGTGTGACTATTCGATTGTACTGCAATTGAAGCCAAAGATATCGGTTTAAATGAGGGCTCTATTATGTTGGGCCCTGTACACGCACGTACACGCACACACACACACAAAGATGTGGACCCCAGCGAGAAGGGTGTATAGTCTAAGCCCCAGTCCTACAAACACTTATGCAGATGCTTAATTATTCACATTAAGAAGAAGGAAGTGGATGATTGTGGATACCAGTGATACTTAAGCAAGTCAGTAAAACAGGTAACATAAGAACCTAAGAATGGCCATACTGGGTCAGACCAAAGGTCCATCCAGCCCAGTATCCTGTCTGCTAACAGTGGCCAATGCCAGGTGCCCCAGAGGGAGCGAACCTAAAAGGTTAATGATCAAGTGATCTCTCTCCTGCCATCCATCTTCACCCTCTGACAAACAGAGGCTAGGGACACCATTCCTTACCCATCCTGGCTAATAGCCATTAATGGACTTAAATTCATGGAGGTTATCCAGTTCTCTTTTAAACCCTGTTATAGCTCTAGCCTTCACAACCTCCTCAGGCAAGGAGTTCCACAGGTTGACTGTGCGCTGAGTGAAGAACTTCCTTTTATTTTTGTTTTAAACCTGCTGCCCATTAATTTCATTTGGTGACCCCTAGTTCTTATATTATAGGAAAAAGTAAATAACTTGTTTTTCGTCTCTCCTCGCTAGCTGTGATAGGAAACAAATTAAAGCAGCTCAAATTTGTTCTAGCTGAAAAATATTTTCAGTGATGTGAGAAGCTGAACAGAAATAATCTCTGCATTTTTCAGAGCACATGATAGGGACAATCTCAGAAAATGTTGCAACGTATTTTGAAATTTTCACAATATTTGCAACATAGTTGTATTGCCAATCAAGAAATAAAGTTCTCTCAGCCATTTCTAACACACTGAAACAACCTCATTGTTGTTGGTTTTTTATATGTACATTTAAATTAGAAGTTGGCATTTCCTCAGGCTTTATATGAGTTTCGAAACAGAGGAAAGAGACATTTTCTCTGTCCCATATAGATGTAGTGCACTACACAGACCCATACTTACACACATATGTCGACTGTTCTTTTTAACTTGTTTAAAATTTCTGTTATAGGAATGATGCTGAAAGTGGATTTTTCCATCTTCACTCATTAGAGCTCACGATTTCTATTTATGAACATATTACCCCTACCCATGCTCATATTTCATTTCTGCTGGTTACCTTCAGATGTGCTCACCTATCTCTAACTTATACTGCTTGCCAGTTAAAATTCACATAAGTCATTCTGCTTTATTTCCAAATGTTCTCCTGCTGGCATATGCTGTACTGTAGATCTGTGGCAAAGTCACACACTGCTCCATAAGTACTGCATTTTGTGAACCTTAAGGAGTCAGTTTCCAAAAGCACAACAGTAAATTGACTCAAGAGAGCTAATAAGGTGATCCAGGATGTTTTACTATAACAATCAGTTCCTGGAAAATGTGTGTTTTGCTGCCAAGAAAATATCTGATCACCTTAGGCCTGCACAAAATAGAAAAACAACTAATCACAATGTCTCTTTGGAATATCATCCGTTTACAAAAAGGCAGTATATGACTAAAACTTATGTTCCTTTTTCCACACAATTTTTTTAAAACTGAAAATTATTCCCATCTGTTGCTTCCCAGATGTGCCTAAACCAAACATCACTAGTACAGTATTACAGGTGATGAAGATCTTGTATGACAAAGTTTACAAGATTCAAATGAAAGGCATCATCTAATCCCAAATACAATTGATATTTTTAAATGGTGCAAGCAAAAGCAAGAAAGTTCCCTGCTCAGCATTATGGCATGAATGTCTGACAAGAAAGGCAACAAAATTGCCCCAAAATAACTTCACCCTGACCCACCAATACAGGGATAAAATAAATGAGACAGTTTTCTTCTCCCCTCCTCCTTTTCTAAGAAGTCAGCATTCCCTTCACTGAAAATAAACCAGTGTCAGTAAGTGATGAATCTGGAATTCTCCCTGGGAGTTGAATCTCAGCTGGGATACTAAATCAGTTCATGAGAATGTGTCCTATTGTAAAGCATTTGTATCCGAATCCCATTGCACCTTTCTAGGGGCTTTCCCTTTTAATAAAGCAGGCCTTTTATTCCACATGGGTGCTACCACATAGTATTTCACTTGGCACTTCTGTAACGATCAAAGAGACATGCCAGATACACTATTCAAATGACAATCCTAATGGTCAGGGAAAACGCTAACAGATTATTGTAATTTATGTAACCACTAGAGCAGAAAAATGAACATTTTTAAATGTCTAGTGCTTAAAAACAATATTTTGCCTATCAAACCAGAAGCAACTTTTCCACATTACAACTGAACAACAACAGACAGATAAAAATCTATAAAGTTTGGACCAAACCCAGTTTGGACATTATGGATGTGGTAGCACACCTGATAGGAGACAACACAACTTTCAATTCTGATCCTATTTCCACAAGATTTAAATTCAGCTTTCCATCAGATTTATGATATAGGATCAGATTTATGGCTGCTTTGCATCACCAGGGAGGCATGAAGCCGCATGAGTGTACTGTGGAATCTAGCCCTTGATGTTTGAGTATTCATTGTACTGTTTGCTAATGTTGGGAACTACAATGCTAACTGAACTAAGATGCAAGTTAATTGTAAACTCCTCCATTTGCTACCACATAGTGCTTTTCTACCAACTCCTCTACCCCACTATCTATTTCTCCTTGTTATACTTGTTCTTATCTATGTTATGTTGGACACTTGTACTGTTTCCCCTCCTACATTACTTTCATGGACTGCCTGGCATACACAAAGTAGTACATAGTATGAAGTGCCATACATGTGTAGTTAAAATTGTAGAAAAATTGTGTAGGAATATATTACAATATGATATTTGAGAAAAATGTGATGACATGATTAAAGGCTGAGTGTCACATTTTCACCTGATGTAAACGGAGCTCAGTGGAGCTGCACAGCAGGAGAGTGGGGTGGGGGGAGAGAAAACCTTTTGTAGTGGTAAACACCCATTTTTTCATGCTTTGTGTGTATAAAAAGATCTTCTATACTTTCCACAGTATGCATCCGATGAAGTGAGCTGTAGCTCACGAAAGCTTATGCTCAAAAAAATTGGTTAGTCTCTAAGGTGCCACAAGTACTCCTTTTCTTTTTGCGAATACAGACTAACACGGCTGTTACTCTAAAACCTGTCAAACCAGCCTGAAATTCTGGCTCTGTATCATTAAGCCTACACACAAAGTAGGGGGAATGAAAGTTGCGCAGTTTAACCTTAATTTTGTAATGTTGTGCTTTAATCCAATCAGAAATTCTCTCTCAAAATGCTTTTTAAACATTTCAATACTCCAATTATTATTACACTTCAAAGGAAACAAAGTGCTGTAGATCTGAGACACAAAAACTGAATTTGACCACAGCCAGCAAGACAAAGGGACATCAAAGCAGAATTTTAAGGAACATTACCCCAGTCTGTAGAACACTTTTTCACAGACACAAATAAAATTGAATTATTTATCCATAAATAATCCCTGTATGTACTTGATTTCTTTTTATCTACATAAAAGACCAAACAAGTACAGTAGTTGTATTGTAAAGACTAATCAGTTTTTATTAAAAGGTCTAGATCACAAGAAGAGGAAAGATCACAGGCACTTCTTGGGAGGTG
Source organism: Lepidochelys olivacea (assembly GCF_965140295.1). Taxonomy (NCBI): domain Eukaryota; kingdom Metazoa; phylum Chordata; order Testudines; family Cheloniidae; genus Lepidochelys; species Lepidochelys olivacea. The sequence continues at coordinate 147,875,230 of NC_140413.1, read as the reverse complement.
GAATACAGGTTGAAACATACAATTAAAGGATGTGTAAAGCACCATTCAGGATTATTGTTTTGTCTTTTGAAAATGCATACTTATTCACCCAGTGCTTAGTGTTATTTGAAGTTCATGTTGTTAACTAGACTCCTGAAAACAATGTTCAACAAATGCTACAATGATTAGTCAATATAAAACTATTTTCAGTTGAGAGAGTCTTACAAACTCTTCTGTGGGAGCATGATGGAAATGATCAAGACTAAGTTATTTAGAGACAGAATCTGTCATTTTATTAGTCCGTAAGTACTATGCATTCCCGTAGCGCTGTATAAATAATAAAAATAAAATGGTGTAAAGAGACACCCCTGGGTTGTAGCCTCTATAAACAACGTCATGTTAAATTAGCGAGTTGTCTAAGTGTCTGCCAAACAGCTTTAAATGTAGCATTTAGATATTATTCATGCAATCTATCTGACCTAGGTATATTAAACTTTCCACATATGAATACTTCCATAAAAGAAGATTTAAGAGGAAATTTTCTGCCCTCTCTCCAGATGGATAATCTCCATCCAAATGGCATGCCCTAAACCCTTTGATTTATGCCATCTGATCCTATGTACTATTCCAATAAGGTGGCAAACCAGATATTAAGCATGTTTCCAAAATTTATTTCAAGACATCGAAAGGCCAGGATTAAGTTAGCTAAAGAGAAAAGGCAACTTGCCATTTTTGGATGTCAGAAGCGATCAGATTAATGCTTAGCTCATATGTGTCAGACAATAAGCGCTCCATTCTAGTCCAGCTAAGTGGCGAACAATTGAATCACAGTGTGTATTATCTTCCTGAGATGTAGCAATGCTGCCTTACATACCAATCCTGGCTATTCCTGCTATGTTAAATCACCCCCTCTTATAGGATAGTCCCTTAAGGAGTGGCACATGTCTCAAAGGAAATTATGAATTGATACTAAAATTGTCTGACCCCAACTGCATGTAACCCAGATTTCTCCTTTCAGTATTTCACAGAGTACTCCAAATTTGGGAAGAGAAAAGTGTTCACAAAAACAGACACATTATGCACAGTTCAATGTTATCCTGATCTGACTTCCAAAAAATATATTTTACTGAGCAGTCACACCTAGTCTGCGATAGACATCATTATATACATTTTAAAAACTAGAGGGCACTTTAATCTAGCAGACAAAGGCATAACAAGATCCAGTGGCTGGAAGTGGAAGATAGATAAAATTGAAACAGGTATTAAGATGCAACATTTTTTACTGTGTGGGTAATTACACACTGAAACAAGCTTACCAGGGGATGTGGTCAATTCTCCATGACTTGAAGTATTTCAATCAAGACTGGACATCTTTCTAAAAGATATGATCTACTTCAATCAACATTTATTGGGCTCAGTGAAGGAATTACCAGATGAAATTCTTTGGCCTGTGCTATGCAGGAGGTCAGACCTGATGATCAAAGTAGTCCTTTCTGGCCTTAATCTATGAATTCTCAGACTTCTCTCCAAACTTAAAATATAGTAGCCTAAAGTTAGTCTCCCAAATCCATATTTAGGCACTCGCCTTAATTTCATGAGTGCTGAGTACCTAATACAGCTTCCATTGACCTCAGTGGCCTCAGAATTTAACTTTAAATCTATTCTAATATTTAAATGTTGAGGGTCTAAATAAAACATCTAAACTAATTCCCCTGAGTGCAATTCTTTACTACAGTTTGAGAGACTGAACAAGTTCCTGCAACACCTGTTTCCTTGCTTATCTTTTCTTTTTTGTTGGATCTGTCCCATCAAGGAATTGATGTACAACTGAAGGCTTCACTGCGTATAATTGCCCATTCCCCAAAATGTTTCAAAATAATTAAGGAAGAGTTTTTTATTTTGTTTAGGAATGTAACAATGAGCTCAGTGTAATAGCCCAGCAATTGTGCCCTTAAATAAAATAAACTATCCCTCAACTCTGATTTGATGTTATGTGAGTGGTGAATATTACATACAATCCCCTTTTCCTTGCTAGCCAGAGGCATAAAATGCCTTCTGAAACCAATTACCCCTCAAACCCACAATTTACCCTCTCCCCAAAATGAGTTTCTTGCTTTTTTACCCTCCTGGGTTGTTTTGTTTTGTTTTTTGGTCTGTTTTTTAGCTCTGACAGAGCTTTTTGCCATTCAGGAATATTATTTAATAATTCTACATTCAACACACACTAAAGGGGAGGACCAATGATAAATATTTGCTGCATAAAACCCAGGAGTGCGCAATTGGGGACTTACTTTTTCATAAAAATTAGCTTCTTTCTAACTTACTCAGTTAGAAGTTGGGGAATAGCTTTAAGGAGGAGCGGTTTACATTCCTTACTAACTTTTATTGCTGATGTTGCGAATTTTTATTAAAGTAACTCTGGAGGTTCCTGTTATTTATATAATTTTTACCTTCTAAACTCTTGTCCTTTGTGATATCTTGTGGCAATAAGTTCCACAGGTTAGTTGTGCTTTGTATTAATATAATTATTTATTTGTATCCACTGGAAAAGTGTTGCTTTTCAAGCTTATTGAATGCTCTCTTGTTCTTGAAACGGGAGAAAGGATGAATAGAAGAGTTGGTGTTGGGAAACTTGTCTTGTGTACAGCTTTTAAAGAAACTGTGTAATTCTCCTATCATCTCTCTTGTACTAACTCCCATGTGATTCATAGGCATGGCTTCTCCCTGTTCCTCCAACACACAGAAAAACACTTTGGAGCCTCAGCCCAATCAGGCATTAACTTCCCAACCTTACCATTAATTAAATAAAGAGCAGTAATGCCAGTGATTGTTAACCTTATACATTTAATGACACACGCAGAAAATCCTTTTTAATCATAGTGTAGCTGGATCAAAAATATGATCACTTGCCAACCCAGTCAATAGTACTTGGAAACAAGTAGCTAAATCAAATTTGGGCAATATAGATTAATTAAGGGAGGAGCCTAATACTTGAAGGAGAAGACATATCCCTGATGCATTCTGGCCATGGGGCTAATTTGGCTAATTCAGTGCAATGTTATTTTGTCAAATTAAACAATATAAAAAAACTGATGGTAAGGGCAATCAGGGCTACAAGGGCCAGATGGGAGCGATAAACAATTTTGTACTGTTCAACTCTTCCTTTCAAGCAACTAGAAAGATCACCTTGTTCAGCAATAAAACAGGAAGGCCTCATCCCACACCTATATTCAATATTTGACTTGGAGTGTGAGATAATACAGAGCACTTATGTATGAAACAATGGAACTTCAGAGGCAGGGATTAGGAAAAGGAGTTCTATGCGATATGGGCTAAATGACTAGTTTCTTGATTTCAGCAGTCATGACAACTGCAGACCAAAACATATGTTAAATATGGGTTAAAGACCTGCCAACCTCTAAACATCACAGGATGTTAAGAACTGGAAGTCAGTGAAGTATGTTTTTACTGGAATGTACTATTAATAAATAAAATGAACCATAAATAATAGATAATAGTAATAATAATAATAATAATGAGTATTACACATTTATAAAGCATCCATCACCAGGGTACTGGAGTGCACTTTAAATGCCTTAAATTGAATAATTAACATACCAAATTTGAAGTGCAAATAAACCCTCGAGGTTCAGCAGGATCTCAGGTGTGCAAGAACACCTCAGATGTCATTTTATTTAATTTAATCATGGTTTATTTTGTTTGCAATGATTCATAAGATCATAAAGGCGGAAGGGAGCATTATGATTATCTGGCCTGAGCCCCTACATAATACAAGCCATAGATTTTCACCCAATAACTCCTCATCAGGGATATTTTCATTTGCTTTATCTCATTTTATTGTGGTTTCAGGATTTATTCTGCTGGGACAGTTTTTCTACATTTTCTATCATTTTAAAGTTCTTGTTGGTAGATGAGATCCTAAACCATACAGAAAGTTAACTAGATAGTACCTGCAAGGGAATCCTTGTGAGGATTCAATACACTCCTGTCAAGGTTCCTCCCCCACTCTGAACTCTAGGGTACAGATGTGGGGACCTGCATGAAAAACCTCCTAAGCTTATCTTTACCAGCTTAGGTCAAAACTTCCCCAAGGTACAAAATATTCCACCCTTTGTCCTTGGATTGGCCGCTACCACCACCAAACTAATACTGGTTACTGGGGAAGAGCTGTTTGGACACGTCTTTCCCCCAAAAATACTTCTCAAAACCTTGCACCCCACTTCCTGGCAAGGTTTGGTAAAAAGCCTCACCAATTTGCCTAGGTGACTACAGACCCAGACCCTTGGATCTTAAGAACAATGAACAATCCTCCCAACACTTGCACCCCCCTTTCCTGGGAAATGTTGTATAAAGAGCCTCACCAATTTGCCTAGGTGACTACAGACCCAGACCCTTGGATCTTAAGAACAATGAACAATCCTCCCAACACTTGCACCCCCCCCCTTTTCCTGGGAAATGTTGGATAAAAAGCCTCACCAATTTGCATAGGTGACCACAGACCCAAACCCTTGGATCTGAGAACAATGAAAAAGCATTCAGTTTTCTTACAAAGAAGACTTTTAATAAAAATAGAAGTAAATAGAAATAAAGAAATCCCCCCTGTAAAATCAGGATGGTAGATATCTTACAGGGTAATTAGATTAAAAACATAGAGAACCCCTCTAGGCAAAACCTTACGTTACAAAAAAGATACACAGAAATAGTTATTCTATTCAGCACAGTTCTTTTCTCAGCCATTTAAAGAAATCATAATCTAACACGTACCTAGCTAGATTACTTACTTTAAAAGTTCTAAGACTCCATTCCTGGTCTATCCCCGGCAAAGACAGAATACAGACAGACACACAGACCCTTTGTTTCTCTCCCTCCTCCCAGCTTTTGAAAGTATCTTGTCTCCTCATTGGTCATTTTGGTCAGGTGCCAGCGAGGTTACCTTTAGCTTCTTAACCCTTTACAGGTGAGAGGAGCTTTCCCCTGGCCAGGAGGGATTTCAAAGGGGTTTACCCTTCCCTTTATATTTATGACAACTCCTCTCCCGCCATTGCCCTCTCAATCCCTCCTAAATAGGTTACAACCATTGATTTTTTAACATTCCAATTGTGTGAATCATCCCGCCAAGTTTCAGTAACACAACTAGATCAAATTTATGCTCATGAATGAGCAATTCAAATTCCTCATTTGTTATCCATGCTCCTAGCAGTAATGTATGGGCAATTACAGAATTTCTTTTCTTAATGTCCTTTGGTTTCTTGACTAATTTTGTTCTCGACATCTCAATTTTTGTGCTGAATGCTCATATCTCCACTCTTTATACTTTCCCATTTTGTTATTGGTTTAATGCCATCCTGGCTACTCTAGTCAGCCTGTCCCTGAGATTAGTCCCCATTCTATGGAGATATAGACCATCCAAGTTATACAACCCCTTTGGTCCACTTTCTATGGGGAGAATGTTCCACAAAACCCAAATCCTACACCACTTGCCTAGCCAGTGGTTCAATTCCAGAATCTTTTGAATTCTATCTTCCTTCATTCCTGGATAGGAAAGATCTCAGAGAAGATTGCTTGGACATTCTTCTTCAGCATGCTCTCTGTCAAACTAAATTGACATTTTTTTTGTATGAGATTACAAGTTTGGTTGATAAAGGTAATGGTGTTGAGGTAATATTCTTATACTTCTGTAAGGCATTGGATTTTGTACTGCATGATATTTTGATTAAAAATCTAGAACAATGTAAAATTAACATGGCACACATTAAATGAACTAAAAACTGGCTAAATGATAGATCTCAAAACATAACTGTAAACAGGAAATCATCATCCAGTGGGTCTCATAAGGATCTGTTCTTGGCCCTAGGCTATTTACACTTCTATCAATGACCTGGAAGAAAACAAAGTCATCACTGATTAAGTTTTCAGGTGACATAAAAATAATGAAGAGGACAGGTCACTTATATAGAGAGATCTGGATTGCTTGGTAAACTGGGTGCAGGCAAACAATCTGTGTTTTAATATGGCTAAATCTCAATGTAAATGAATACATCCAGGAACAAAGAATGCAGGCCACACATACAGAATGGGGGACTCTGTCCTGGGAAGCAGTGACTCTAAAAAAGATTGGATGTCACGATGGATAATCAGCTGAACATAAGCTCCCAGTCAATGTTGTGGCCAAAAGGGCTAATATGACACTTGGATGCAGAAACAGGGGAATCTCAAGAAGGAATAAAGAGGTTATTTTGCCTCTGTATTAAGCTTTGGTGTGACCATTGCTGTAATACTATGTCCAGTAGGTTCCAACATCCACAATTCAAGCATGTTGAAAATTTGGAGAGGGTTCAGAGAAGAACCTTGAGAATTATTAAAGGTTTAGAAAATATGCCTTCTAGTGACAGATACAAGGATCTCCATCTATTTACCTTAAAAGAGCAGGCTATGGGGAGACTTGATTACAGTCTACTATATGGGAAAAATATTTAATAATGGGCTCTTCAATCTAGCAGAGAAAGTCATAACACAATCCAATGCCTGGAAGTTGAAGTTAACGGATTCAGACTAGAAATAAATAAATTTGGAATCATGAGAGTAATTAGCCATTGGAACAATTTATCAAAAGTTGTGGTCAATTCTCTCCCTCACTGACAATTTTAAAAATCAAGAATGGAAAGATGTGCTCTGGGAATTATTTTGGTGGAAGTTCTATGGCCTGTCCTAAACAGGAGGTCAGACTAGATTATCACAATGGTCCCTTCTGGCCTTGGAATCTCTGAATCTCTGAAAAACCCACAATAAAAACATTAAATTGAAAAGAAAGTGACCCAACTACAAGTCAAGATTTTTCCTGGAACTAATACTAAACTAGAGACTGCAAGAGAGATTGAAAATAAATTTGAAAATCTGGCTGTGTAGCTAACCAATTTGGACAGTTCTATGGAAACTTAGAAAATCAAGTTCAAGCCACAGAGATTTAAAACACAAGAGCAGGAAGATCAGATTCTCAGACTCACTAAAAATGTAGGACAAAATATTTGTTTTGACTGGAACGTCTCCCTGTACATACATATATATATTTTACAGCTCATCTTACATAATATAATTTGTGTTTATAAACACTAATGTAAGCAATGTACTTTCTTGCATCATGTATCTTATCTCAGTAATAAGGCTTACTAGCAAAAGCCAACTTAACTGTATGCCTTAAATATTTTGTCATTGGAAATTCAGCTAGAAAAACAAACTCCCAACACTTTTATTGTTGAGTTCCTGAGATAATTCTGGTTTTCATTAAAAACCAAGAGTAGCTACAAAGGTCGCTTTGTATGGATTCTTAGATTAGCATATGGTACAATAACCTGACATTAGGTAGCCTTGCTAAATGAGTCACATGACAAGAGTAAGTTATGGCACATGTCCATTATCAATCACTAAATAACTGCAACCCATCACTATGGAATTAAAATCTGTGATAGCAACTGCAATGTGACTAAATCAGCCGCATTGTAAAACCACCAATTTAATCTCGTTCCCTGTGTTTTTAATTAACTAAGAACTCATGGATGTGGCTATCACTGGCATTATTAGACAGAGGGTTCAGCCAAGCAACAGTTTTTGCAGTTCTTAGTGGTTTAATGCTGAACTACTTAAAAACAGTCTTTTGTAGTAAATAAATGTGAAATAATTTGGCTTATAAAACAATTGATGTATACAGGACAGTGAGGATCCTGCACCAAAGTCAGTTGGCTATTTTTGGAGTTTTGATATTGACTGCAATGGGCACAAAATTGGGGCCTGATAAATCAGTCAAGGTGCCTCCCACAGAGAGGCAGAGTTTTGGGTCCTAGGGGTTGCTGAAGTGTTGTGTGCGGTCTTTAACTGTTTGCTCTTTAGGGCAAAGGCCATCTTTTACCCTGTTTCTACAGTGCCGAGCACACAGGAGGCCCAATTCTGACAAGAGTCTCTGGATGCTACTGTAATACAAACCATGTATAATGACAATCATTTTCTCTGTTGAACATTCATCTAATATCCAAAATGCACTGTCCGCATATTAAGCACGCTAGAGTTAGGGTTGCAAAATAGTTTTGGCTGTAAACCTCTCCTTCCCTTTTTTTCCTTAACTCAGAACTTTCTGAAAACTTTCTTCCTTTAGGTTGAAATTTTTCATGCTTGTTCTCAACTGAAAGATATTTTTTGAGTTAAATATATCTAGCTGTTTCTTCAGTTAGGTGAGCCTGGGAAAATATTTTTCCTGCTGTAAAAAGGTTGCCACTTTTCCCCCACACAACCAAAAAATGTCTGAGCTTTTAAATCTGGCATATAAAATGTGCTCATTCTGCAGTACATGCATAACACAGTTTGAAAAAAATCAGCTGGATAATAAAAAATAGTAATGGAAAAAAACCATCTCTGAGCATGCTCAGTAGCCTTTTTTTTTTTTTTTTTTGCAGAGAATATTGAACCTCCATCCACTTCTTAAGATGACTTGTTAAAAAGTTAGTTTTCTTCTGCTTTCTAGGTCAGTTTCCTACAGCCAGGTCATTTTTAACAGAAGCAGTCAAACTGGCCAATCATTAGCACCTTACGGAATAAGAGCTAACCTAAGATGATAATGTGCTCAATACTTTTAACACTGATTGACCTCAACCATAGTTAGCTCCTCACTTCCCAGGACTCATTGCCAAGAAGGCCAATGGCATTTGGGGATGTATAAGTAGGGGCATTGCCAGCAGATCAAGGGATGTGATCGTTTGCCTCTATTCGACATTGGTGAGGCCTCATCTGGAGTACTGTGTCCAGTTTTGGGCCCCACACTACAAGAAGGATGTGGAAAAATTGGAAAGAGTACAGTGGAGGGCAACAAAAATGATTAGGGGACTGGAACACATGACTTACGAGGAGAGGCTGAGGGAACTGGGATCGTTTAGTCTGCAGAAGAGAAGCATGAGGGGGGATTTGATAGCTGCTTTCAACTACCTGAAAGGGGGTTCCAAAGAGGATGGATCTAGACTGCTCTCAGTAGTAGCAGATCTCAGAACAAGGAGTAATGGTCTCAAGTTGCAGTGGGGGAGGTTTAGATTGGATATTAGGAAAATCTTTTTCATTAGGAGGGTGGTGAAGCACTGGAATGGGTTACCTAGGAAGGTGGTAGAATCTCCTTCCTTAGAAGTTTTTAAGGTCAGGCTTGACAAAGCCCTGGCTGGGATGATTTAGTTGGGGATTGGTCCTGCTTTGAGCAGGGGGTTGGACTAGAGGACCTCCTGAGGTCCCTCCCAACCCTGATATTTTATGATATGATTCTATGAGGTGCACTTAAATCCCTTGCACAGTTAAAGCCTATATTTGTAGCTTCAGACTGCTACAATCTTGATACAACAATGATGCTTTTTAAAAAAATAGTTTTTAGAACGGTCTGTTCCTTTCCACGGGACATCCAGGATGTAGAGGATAAACCATCTGTAAAATACAGAGGCTTAGGTTTCATGTCACAATGGTAACATGCCAGCACAGGCTTTTAGGGCACCTTTGCTATTATTGCTGAATGAAATTATAGTGGCCAACATTGAGAAGCTTTTTTCCCCTCTTACAAGGGAAAATATTAGAAACAAGCCCAGAGTTAAGCGGCTGAGTCACCCAAGGGCTGGGTGCATGGTGAATTCCAGGATTTGTAAAATAGGTATCTTAGTTATCAGGGCCTTCAATGACACAGGGCCAAATTCTCATGTACCTAATTAAGCAAAACCCCCATTCTGATTCTTTTTGATCCCCTAGTAGGGTGGGTGCATCCCCTGCTTATTGCTCCATCCCTTTCCCCACTGTGCAGTTCTTATGATGCATCCCCCTCTTCCTCCTCCTGGGAGCTGATGCAGCTATTGGTGCTAGCTGCCTCTGTGCCTGAGCAAGCCAGTAGTGGGAGCAATGAAGGAACAGCAGAAGTTGCAGCTTCTGTATGCTCAGCTGCAGTAGGATGCAAGAATTGCGGCAAAATAATTTTCTATTTCCAACTACTTTGGTTTACAGGGTAACCCAGGACCAAAAAACAAAAAAAAAACAAAAAGAACCCCACACTGGGGTCTGTCCCATCCAGATTCAGATGACAGGCAAGCACGAATGAAATTATAATTTACGTAGTTTTTGATTTTAAAAATGTGTTTAGCTATGCATTACAAGGCTCATATATTATTTAATAAAACACAAGCTATTTATACTGAATGGAAGAGGGAGGGAGAAGGCAATTCCTAAAGCAAACACCCCAATCCTACCACCAATCCCAGGCAAATGCGTAGGAAAAGAAGTAGGTCTTGCTATGCCCTAAAAACTGAAGTGTACTTTTAGACCAGAGAGGGAATCATGTGGACTGGCTACACCATAGAACAGGATGCTACAAACACAAGAAGCAGCCTGCCTCCTCACCAGTCAAGACAGGCATCCAACCTTCTCCTCTGCAGCCCACCAGTGCAGGCAGACACCCTCACTCATTGTGGGCTACTTTTGGGTGTTGGTGGTTGCTGCTGTGGCTGCCTAGTGCAAATGGGTGTTGCTGGGAATTTAGGAAAGGAGTGAATATTTCTGATCATTGGTTCAAGACAATTGCTTTGAAAGTTTGTTCCCTAAAGTGTTTATCAAGTCAGAAGAGATTTCATCTTGAAGTGTGAGCGTCTTGCTTTATTTCTCCTACTTTAATTCCAGCATGTATTTAGAAGTGAACATTTTCCTAAGTACGTGTGCGGAAGAAACTGTAGGTAAGAGGGCAATCAAAATGACATGATGTTAAGGTCTGCAAATTTTAAAGTATATTTTTTGAACCACAAAAATTAAATGGTTTATGTTTCTGAAGACAAGAATATACGGCTATATACCTTTGGAATGCGAGGTGGCCCAGATTTCTAACGGTGAGAGACAGTGTTGTCTAATGGATAGAGCACTCATCGGGGACTCAGGAGATATGAGGAGTCACTGGCCTCCTGAATGACATTGGGAAAGTCTGAGCCTCTCTGTGCCTTAGTTTTCCCACTTATAAAATGGGAATAATGATACTCACCTCCTTTGCAAAGCACTTGGAGATTTGCTGACAAAAAGTTCTAGGTACCATTAGTATTAGTTTATATCCTTGGAGGTTTATGAAATATATCTTAAAATGGCCACAGGTCCCTCTATCTAGCAGACAGACCAGGAAACTTTCATCATCTTAAATATCTTGGGCCAGTCCCCATCCTCCAAGGGAGAAAGTGAGTTCCCAAACTGAAGGCTTTCCACTGAGAAACCCAATTTCCCAGATAATTAAATAAGGATATCTAGCTCAAGCACCATAGTTGACCTCAACTGTTGTGAATAATTTATGGGGAGAGAAAGAATCCTTAGCCACACGCAAACCCTTCAGGGACTTGAGAATTACTAACAATCACTGAACAAGCAAAAGAAAAACTAAAAAGAAGTCTCAATGGTGCACAATATGAAAAATGTAGTTATAGTGTATTCACCACATCCCCAAAACATTAAAGATTGAAATGAAGTTTTTCATCTTCTACACAGCCAAAAGCTCAAGTACCATAAAGGCACCATTAAAAATGTGCATTTCCTCTTGGAGCTCACGGGACAGAATGTGAAAACACAGTAGAGTTTTACTTCCCTGAAATTAATATAGGAATTTCTGTACCCCAGGCTCTTTATGTCTGCTTTTAACATGCAAGCACACATTAAGCACTTATTGTAATTTTTAGTGTATTGTACAAATGCAATTTTTAATGTATTATGCATGTATATTTTGCATTTATCAGGCATTTATGAGCATAATTATGAATGTGTGCACAATCATGGAAATTGTACATGTCAGCTATGCACATTTGATAACTTCCATTACAGGTTTTTATAGCATGGCTGAACACAAGATCTTCTGCACTACCCGAGTTAAAGGAGTAAGTCCACTAGCTGGCAGCAGTAGCAGGTTATCATCTTGTGTGGAATGGCCACTACAGGGGAACACAAGACCCATTTTAAAAGCATATTACACATGTGCACATGACTTTAAAAATCAGGGCTAACATTCAAACCTGGCTGCTAGATTGTGGTAAAGTTGTTAAAGGGTTTTTAAAAATATATAATGTTGTTATAGCTTGTGCTAATAAGCATAATATATAATACTATAATGGGAGCAAAGTTCCATTGCATTTTTGTGCCCAGAATTGCTCCTCCAGTCCTGTTGGAGAAGTTCACTGTACTGGAAGCCGTACCCAGGTATGAGCCAGGATTTCCAGTTTTGTCACTAAGCTATCCCTCTTTGATTAGCTATAAATTATGTACTTAACCCACCAAGAAACAAAATTGTTATTAACAAAAAGGGTAATCAAATTAGTACAAAAGCGAGACAACAGGAAAATTAAACAATGTCTGGGAAATATGTACATAACAGAGGTCTTCCTGGAGCAACCAAGAGTAAACAGAAAACCACCCATCCACAATGGGAAGTCTACACTGCAAAGAAAATCCGGTGGTGCTGAGTCTTGGAGCCCAGGTCATTGACTTGGACTCATGGGACTTAGGCTGCAAGGCTAAAAATACCAGCGTAGACCTTTGGGCTTGTTCTGGAGCCTAGTTTCTGAAACCTGGCCAGGGGAAGGGTCTCAGTGCCCAAGCCCCAGATGGAGTCCAAATGCCTACACTGCTAATTTCAGCCCTGCAGCTTAAGCTCCATGAGGCCGAGTCAATTGACCTAGGCTCGAGACTTGGTGCTGCGGGTGTTTCTTTGCTGTGTAGACAGCCCCGAAGTCAACAAGCTTAGGGTATGTCTACATAACACAACTATGGTGCTGTAGCTGTGCCACTGTAGTGTAGATGCTTCCTATATTGACTGGTTTTTTCCAACAGTGTAGGTAACCCCACCTCTCTGACGCTTGGTCTACACTACAACCTATATCGTTATACTACATTGCTCAGGGGTGTGGAAAATCCACACCCCTGCGCAGAGTAGTTATACTGACCTATCCCCCCAGCGTAGACAGCACCATGTCAATGGGAGGGCCTCTCCTGTTGACACAGCTACCGCCTCTCAGGGCGGTGGGGTACCTAGGCTGACATGAGAAGCTCTCCCGTCGGCATAGCTGCACTGGTCCATCTGCGCCACTGCAGCACTGTAAACATAGACAAGCCCTGAGAGGCAGCAGCTAGGTGGATGGAAGAATCCTTCAGTCGACCCAGCTGTATCTACACTTTTGCACACAAAAGCTTCTATATTGTGGACACTCCTTGCTTCTGCAATACTATTTCAAACTGGGATAGTCTGCCTATTAAAGAATATCAGTTGCAGGTGATGGACACTGAGGGGGTGGGGGGAAGAGAAAATACCAGTGTTCTGGGCTAAGGCAGTTCAAGCCTTAATATTTTGCAGCAGATTTACATATTTCTTTTTTTTCCCCCCCATCACAGCAGTGTAAGACATCCCTGTCCACCACGATCACACCAACATGAGCAAGACTGGCCTAAGAATTTTGAGGAGGATCAACAAGATGATTCTTTGGGGTGGAGGAACACCCCAAACTGACACTATTCACTTTACATAACAGGCTTCTGTGTGGTGGGGGAAGAGGGCAAGATATCTTTTGGTTCCCCTTTAATCCCGTGCAGCAGAAATGGAGTGCAGCTGCTTATTCCTGTCCTCCCTGGTGATCTGTTTATTGTCTTACGTTTTTCAAATTTAGCTTCACAAGGAAAAGGGCTAAAGACTTTCAAGTCCCCAGGATTCACTTTTACATTTCTTGTTCTTTCCGATCAGGGGATCAACAGCCACAGGCATCACAGGGCTCTGGTTAAGATCTCCAGAAAGGGAGGACAGGAATAGCAGTACTCTGGTGGGAATACTACTAGTGATAGCGTGACATCCACCCTCTGGCCAGGAAAACAGTTGATTGAAAGATTATTTTCCCCTCTCATAGCTTTTGGGACTCTGCCCAGTCCCTCCCACCTTTTAATTTCCTCTTTTCTGTCAGAAAAACACATTAAAATATGTACTAAATCATAAATCAAATATATACTAAGTCAAATGGTTTCGTTTAGCATCTTGTCAATATGTTTGCTGGTGGCATTTCTATGAATTAAAAGGTGTTTAAAATAATTATTTCTTTACTCCTTTTACCTTAACCCTTTTATCTCCTTCCTTTTCCCTCTTCAGTAACACTGTTTTTTCCTCCCTTCTAATGTTTTCTCAGAACTTACTCTCTCCAGTAGATCCCCTCTTCAAACTTTATCCCTGTCCAGCCACCATCCAGCAGCTCCCTTTCCCTAATACTGGAATAATTACAAAATGTTTTTTCCACTTAGCAACATGTTTTTGTTTTTCAAAAACCATGTTCCATGCTTCCTCAATATTTTACCATAATTTCTGGCCTATTTTTACCTATCCTTCTTCTTCTCCAACTTTATCACACGGCTGAGGAGAAGTGGCACTATGTGAAGAAGTGATAAGGAGGAATGTTTCCAGGAGATAACAGAAGCACATATTGCTTATGTTTCTGAGAGAAGGGATGGAGACATCTTTTGGTGAAAGAAATGCCTTTTTCTCTCTCTACCTTCACCCTCCCCTTTAAGCTATTTCCAGGCTCAAGTCCATGTTGTGCCTGATTCAGAAGGGAGTTTTTCATAGTAGATCATTCATGGGCTAGGAATCAAAACAATCTGGGAAGAAAAATTCTGCTCTGAATCAGGCACAGTAGGGACTTGAAGATGGATCTCCCATATCCTAGGCCAGTGCCTTTAATACCAGGCCACATCCACATCCTCTTCCCAAACTGGAACTCAGATTTCAATCCAAAAATGGAGATTTCAACAATTCTGGTTTTGCAAAAATGTTCAAAAGGTCTTGTTTTCCTTCCAGCACACAACAAAACCAAATCTCAAAGTTTAGTTTCAAAAAAGTTTGCCATGGAATGAAATTGTCGTCTGGACAGCTCTAGTCCTGGGCACCACTGCATTGTTCACTTCCTCACTGAAGTGTCAGTAGGCCATCTTATGAGAGATTAGGGAGCAACCAGATCATGTGTCACCAAGCTTTGTGTGGCTGTGCATTAAGACTTCTGTTTTTTGTTGTGGCCTTTCAGCAACTGCTGCTGTCTCTTGCTCGGGATCATCAACAGATAACTCTGTCCTGACTGAGGATCTGAGTGGAAGGCCAAGAAAAGTGAAAGTTAATCTATAAAGAAGAGTTTAAATAGCCTAGAATTTACATTTTTTGAAAAAAATCAGATTTAAATAATTAAGGTGTTTTCAGATTTGGAAATTTGTTATTGCTGTGACAACACCACTTTAATAATTTTTGTTACTTTTCTTTGAATGTCTTCTGATTAGTCTGTGCCTACCAGTAGATGCACAGCCACAAAGCTAGTCCTCTCAGTATTAATATCTAAACAGATGAGATCTTTCTATAATTGAAGTACTCAGAAACAAATGTAATATTCCAGTTATGGCTGCACCAGACATAGGAATCATCGTTCTCTCTTTTGCAAGATGATACAAAGAATAAATAATAAACTCTCTGTATACTAAAAGTTAAATTGCCCTTTTTTCCTGCCAAATCATATTGTAAACTCACATCCAACCACTCATAGGTCTGTTGTGCCATTACTAGTTTTCCAGTGGAATCCCACCCATTGAATATCTATATTTATTATCCCTGCTCCAAGATTTATTAATGTGCATTTCCCCAAATTCAGTGTGTTATTCCCCCTCTAGGTTTCTACTCTCTCTAAAGGACTGCTCACTGAAATTAGTGAAAAAACCTTGCTGGACTTTGGATCAGGCTCCAAGCCCTTCCATATTATTTCTGTGTCTTCACTGATGTTCCCCCGTCCCTCAATTTAATATAATCCATTAATTTCATTAACATTTTTCTTTACTCAGTCTTCCAGATCATTAAAGTAGTAATTACGATCAGTCCTGGCATCCAATTAGCCACTGTCCCCATCTCAGTAGAATGTCATTTACCATTACTCCTCTTTGGTGTATCAATTCCTCAGTCAGTTTTTAAACCAAGTGACACTTCTCATATTCAAGCTAATTTAAGTAAGTTTTTTCAGATAAGAGTTTGTGAGCTACTGTATCAAAAGCTTTACTAAAATCTGGCTATTACATCCACTGATTTTCTCATTTTTTAAAATAAAGAAATCAAGGTTTAGGACGTCTATTAAAGGGTGTCACATATAAGGGATGTAACAGGAAGTTGAATTATGTGTAGTCATATGTTCATTGAAAAGGGAGATGCTCCTTTAAGAGCCAGGCATTCTGGGAAACATGGATCAAGGAGATAAAAATTTAGCTTTCCTAGGCAGATATTTAGTACTGAACATTCTGACTTCTCTGAGGCCTTGATCCTGTGAATTATTTTTTTCCCCTTGTGTCTATGGAAATAAAATCCTAATCTGAACACTTGGCAACTGGCATGGGATTGTTTATGCCAAGTTGTCTATATCCTTCCAACTGTATATAAGTTATAAAAGGTCTTGCATCACGATAAACAAAGTGGTATAGGAGTTTCACTCCTTATATTTAAATAAATCACTTTATACTGTATGATTTAGCATTGATTAATCTAAAAACAGTTCACAAAAGAAAAAAATCAAGTTCATACAGTCCAATTATATTTTTATACACACCCATACAGTAGCTAGTGCTGCCATGAACAAGCCGCTCACTCATCCCGCATTCTGCCCCCTTCACCACTTTGGCCATTGTTTATGTGCATTAGCAACCTCTAGTCTTTTCCCAGTAAGGGGCATAGCACAACTGCACTCCCCTAGAGAACAGTGACAAATTTGGTCCCTTCTTCCCCTATTGTTCCAGGAAAAAGCAATCTGAGCCTGCTTTATTGCTGGCCCAATGTACTTCCCCCTCCATACTGGCTCAACTGAATGTACCAATGCATTTGAGTTGAGGAGTCAAGGCTGTGCCCACTCTTCTCCCACCTGTGCATTACATAGGGACTGGCATTGAGAGTAGCCCACAGGGAGGAATAACAGGGTGTCTAATGCCCCCTAACTCCCCTGGACAGGTGCATTTTACAGCTCATGATTGAACCTGTAATTATCAGAATAACCTCCTTGGAAGCATGGCTATCAGCCACTGTCTGTGCAGCCAGGTATCTACACGCCCGTACCTGGCTTTCCCAAGAGTGTGGGGGGAATTCTTCAGAACCGGGAATGACCATCTTTTCCTAATTCTCAGCCATTTAGCAACAAACAACATATGGGGACAGTCTTTCTACATTTAGAAAATACTATAAAGTGGAAAATGTCGCTTAGAGACTTTCCAAAAACATCAAGCTATTGGTAACAATCAGCAATCTCAGCACTGTCTTAAATGTTTCTTCCAGTTGTACCAGCGACGTGATTGGGAGTTCCCATGGACTCATCTTAAAAATACCCAGGACACAAAAATAAGTTGAGTATGAAGGTCAGTTAAACTGAAACCTTGCAAATGCCACTGAAAGTGCCTTGCGAAGAGGGCAGCTGAAGGGAGGGATGGTGCTTATTGCACACAGTGAGCTGTAGCTCATGAAAGCTCATGCTCAAATAAATTGGTTAGTCTCTAAGGTGCCACAAGTACTCCTTTTCTTTTTGCGAATACAGACTAACACGGCTGTTACTCTGAAACAATCTACCATATCATTTAATCAGTGTTTATACCAGATGTTAAACAGAAGCTGAGGAAAGATTATTTGTCTGTAGGGTGAAATATTCTCTTCTATTCAATCTGAGGAACTGATTTAAACGATGGTCACGTCTCCATGTAAATTATTTATCTTACCATTCACCTGTCAGAAGAGTCTAGCAATTGCTGAATTCACACTGATCTCTCCATTGTAGAGAAGACTAGTGTAATATTGCATCCATGCTGGGTGCGTATCAGAGTTTATTCACAGATATAGCATTTCTGAGGTTACATGCATGCTGAAAAATAGAACATTCTAAGAGTTACACAAATGCAACTATAACATGGTTTCAAAAAAAGTAATATGCAAATTAATAGTCCCATATAACTACAACAGGACTACACAGCTTCAGATATACTGCCTCCTGTATTAAGGTTATGGATGATTCACAGAAAAAAAACGCCTGCTATATATAAAAAAGCATTAAAGTAATCACAGAAATGGATTAAAGGGAGACAAAGTTACAATTCCTGTTCTGAGAGAAGAAAAGCCATTAACTTTAGTGACTGCTGCTTACTGTAGCAAATATGATCATTTTGTTTCACTTTTCCCTTGTCCTCACCACTCTGTTTTTCTCAACCTATTGTCTCTTGTCATATTGTTTATGATCATCTTCAAGGCTCTACATAACTGTGCCCCTTCCTACTTGTTCGGCTTTGAGTTGCTCACCACCTCCACAGTCTACTCTGCCAATGCTGCAATCCTTGTCCATCTGTTTGTCACCTTCTCACACTCACCTGTGTGACCTTACCTCACATATGATCCCCTATGCATTGAACAGCTACCCTGAGCTCACCTGCAAGATCCCTGCTGTGCTGCCAATGAACCTGGAAGAGCAACGAGGGCCCGGGGGCACACAGCTTTCATGATGGGACATTGGCCTCCTGAGGACTCTGTGGGGCCGCATAAGGAAAAATTCCAGGGACAAGGTGGCAAGAGGCATGTTATAACAGGGGAAATAGATAAGAGTGGTGATTAATGGAGATGGAAGAAACAGCAAGACCAGTGGACCCTCTCCCTGCCTCCTCATGGGCTAGAGTTTGCTAAATTGCCCTTCTCCAGTGCCCAAAAAACCCAACTCCCAGAGAAAAGCAACCAGAGACCCAGAATTCAGTCTCTAAGGATTTTCAGCAAGGATTACATAGGGTCAACCTCCCCACATTCAAATCCCAAAAGGAACGAATCTAACTAACAACTTTATAAAATCTTATGATAAAGAGACATAATGAATGATCATTTAATTTTTACAACATATCATGACTATTTTATAATCCACATACATTCTCTTCACAGTTAAACAAATTAAATCTGAACAGGTCAGTCCCCACAGAAACACAGTGAGAAGAAACTCAGAGGTCCCAAAAACTTAGGTTGAGTTCACCTGAGTCTCAGAGTCTTTGATCACCAAATCTATACAGTCTGCTGAGTTAAAAGCAACATCTTCCCTCCACTTGGTTGTAAGAATCTTCAGTTGGAGACCATGCACGCTCTTCCTCAGCTGAAATCACTGTTAGCCAGCCAGCTAACTGATTGATCAATCACTCAATTAAGTATACAGATTTTAAAAACAAACCTTGTTACAAGAAAATACAAGAACTGTGTCATAAATATAAAGGGAAGGGTAAACCCCTTTGAAATCCCTCCTGGCCAGGGGAAAGCTCCTCTCACCTGTAAAGGGTTAAGAAGCTAAAGGTAACCTCGCTAGCACCTGACCAAAATGACCAATGAGGAGACAAGATACTTTCAAAAGCTGGGAGGAGGGAGAGAAACAAAGGGTTTGTGTGTCTGTCTGTAGTCGTCTTGGCCGGGGACAGAACAGGAATGGAGTCTTAGAACTTTTAGTAAGTAATCTAGCTAGGTATGTGTTAGATTATGATTTCTTTAAATGGCTGAGAAAAGAATTGTGCTGAATAGAATAACTATTTCTGTCTGTGTATCTTTTTTGTAACTTAAGGTTTTGCCTAGAGGGGTTCTCTATGTTTTTGAATCTAATTACCCTGTAAGATATATACCATCCTGATTTTACAGGGGGGATTTCTTTATTTCTATTTACTTCTATTTTTTATTAAAAGTCTTCTTGTAAAACACTGAATGCTTTTTCATTGTTCTCAGATCCAAGGGTTTGGGTCTGTGGTCACCTATGCAAATTGGTGAGGCTTTTTATCCAACATTTCCCAGGAAAGGGGGAGTGCAAGTGTTGGGAGGATTGTTCATTGTTCTTAAGATCCAAGGGTCTGGGTCTGTAGTCACCTAGGCAAATTGGTGAGGCTTTTTACCAAACCTTGTCCAGGAAGTGGGGTGCAAGGTTTTGGGAAGTATTTTGGGGGGAAGGACGCGTCCAAACAGCTCTTCCCCAGTAACCAGTATTAGTTTGGTGGTGGTAGCGGCCATTCCAAGGATAACGGGGGTAATATTTGTTACCTTGGGGAAGTTTTGACCTAAGCTGGTAAAGATAAGCTTAGGAGGTTTTTCATGCAGGTCCCCACATCTGTACCCTAGAGTTCAGAGTGGGGGAGGAACCTTGACATGGTGGCACAGCGGTGGGATTAACCTGAAATCATTTTGAGATCCAGTTGAGATTTTTTGAACTAGAAATACAGATTTTAAAAAGGAATTTTTAGGAAGTCCAGAAGGCAGCTTTGAAACTGAAAGCAGCTTGGTTTCTCTCTGCTTTGTGGCCAAGCAGAGACAAAAGGGGATTATCTTGTGAATTGCAGATTTTCTTTGCCTGGAGGCAGGGTACTTAACTCCTGCAGGGAAATTCACAGTCTTCCAACCCAGAGGTTTTTTTTTTTTTCTTTTCTTCCTAAAAGTAAATAGGGGGTGTGTGCTCTACCCATTTGCCTGGAGACAAAAGTGGCAGGGTTTTTTTTTAGGATTTTGATTTTTTTTTGTTTTGTTTTACAAGGAGCACAGGTTTGAAAAGAAATTTTTTTTCTTCTTTGGGCTGGGTAAGCAGGTTTCCAAGTAGTTGGAGGTTTTTTGCTTTAATTTGGGCCCAGAGCAGAGACAAGGGAATTGTCTTTTTCTGTAGGCTGACAATCACTATCAGAGAATAGGTATTCTATTCCAGCACAGCAAAATTTTACAGCCAAGTTTTGTTTGTTTATTTCTAAACCTCGGGTGTAAAGTTAGTTAAAAACAGAGAGGTTAGAATGGCCAAATCCTCAGCTCGACTACAGCTGGAATTAGCCAAATTTCAGGCTGAGGAAAAACAAAGGGAACATGAAAGACAGATAGAACTCATGCAGCTGAAGAAGGAACAAGAAAGGGAGGCAGAACACCACCAAGAGGCTGCCCACAAGAGGGAAATGGAGGCAAGGAAGCATGTGGAGGAGGAGAGGGAAAAAGAGAGGAAGCATGTGGAGGAGATGGAGAGGATAAAGGCCCAGCAGAATATACCAACAAACCCTAGCAATCCTTCTCCAGGTACCACTTCCCATCCCAGAAAGTTCCCCACCTACAAGGCAGGTGATGATACTGAGGCCTTCTTAGAAAACTTCGAAAGGGCCTGCCTTGGGTACAACATCTCTACTGACCAATACATGGTAGAGCTGAGGCCGCAGCTCAGTGGACCCTTAGCTGAGGTGGCAGCTGAAATGCCTAAAGAACACATGAACAAGTATGAACTGTTTAAATCCAAGGCGAGAGTCAGAATGGGGATAACACCCGAGCAGTCTCGTCGGAGGTTCAGAGCCCTAAGGTGGAAACCAGACATGTCATTTACCCGACATGCCTACCACATTGTAAAACATTGGGATGCCTGGATATCAGGAGCAAGTGTTGAATCTCCAGTAAATTTGCCCTTCCTAATGCAAATGGAACAATTCTTAGAGGGTGTTCCTGAGGAAATAGAAAGATACATCCTAGATGGGAAACCCAAAACTGTAATTGAGGCAGGAGAGATTGGAGCCAGATGGGTGGAGGTGGCAGAGAAGAAGAAAACTGGTCGCAGTTGGAGCGGAGACCAGAAGGGACCACCCCAGACCACACCCTATTACCGGGGGCCGCCCAAAGCCCCACCTACCTCCCAAAGAACCCTCCAGACCCCTTATCGTCCCACCACCCCGTTCTCCAGCAACCCTCCTCGCCCCAGTGACCCGTCAGCTGGACGATGTTTTAAGTGTAACGAGCTGGGGCATGTAAAGGCCAACTGCCCCAAGAACCCCAACAGATTACAGTTCATTGCACCGGAATCACACCAGAGGTCCACAGGCCCAGATACCTCCCAGATACCCTTGGAGCGGAGGGAAACTGTGAGTGTGGGTGGGAAGAAGGTCACCGCGTGGAGGGACACCGGAGCACAAGTGTCAGCTATCCATGCTTCCTTAGTGGACCCCAATTTAATCAACCCAGAGATCCAAGTGACGATTCAACCCTTCAAGTCCAACTCTTTCAATTTGCCTACAGCCAAGTTGCCTGTCCAGTACAAGGGCTGGTCAGGAATGTGGACTTTTGCAGTCTATGATGATTATCCCATCCCCATGCTGTTGGGGGAAGACTTGGCCAATCATGTGAAGCAGGCCAAGAGGGTGGGAATGGTCACCCGCAACCAGGCTAAACAAGCCGTGAGGCCTAGCTCTGTTCCGGAAACTTCTATCAGGACCCAGTCAGAGGTGATGGACCTGGACCCCAGGCCAATGTCTGCAACAGCAGTAGTGGATCCAGTCCCAGAGACCCAGACGGAACCAGTCCCAGAACCGGAACCAGCCAAACAACCAACACCAGACCCCGTGTCAGCACTGAATCCAGTACTTGCAACCTCAACATCAGAGGGCCCCACCGAACCTGAACTGGCAGCAGCCGATAACCCTACACAAGAGGCTCAGCCGGAGCCTGAATCCCAACATAGTGCACCAGCAGAGAGCGGTTCACAGTCAACAGAAACAGCTCCATCCCCTATATCGCTTCCAGAGGGACCAAGCCTAGGTCCACAATCCCATGAGGAACTGATGTCTCCAGCATCAAGAGAACAGTTCCAGACCGAACAGGAAGCAGATGAAAGCCTCCAGAGAGCTTGGACGGCGGCACGGAGCAACCCACCGCCTCTCAGCTCTTCTAATCGATCCAGGTTTGTTGTAGAAAGAGGACTTTTATACAAGGAAACTCTTTCTGGGGGACACCAGGAAGACTGGCATCCTCAGAGACAGTTGGTAGTTCCAACTAAATACCGGGCCAAGCTCTTGAGCTTAGCCCATGATCACCCTAGTGGCCATGCTGGGGTGAACAGGACCAAAGACCGTTTGGGGGGGTCATTCCACTGGGAGGGAATGGGCAAGGATGTTTCTACCTATGTCCAGTCTTGTGAGGTGTGCCAAAGAGTGGGAAAACCCCAAGACCAGGTCAAAGCTCCTCTCCAGCCACTCCCCATCATTGAAGTTCCATTTCAGTGAGTAGCTGTGGATATTCTGGGTCCTTTTCCGAAAAAGACACCCAGAGGAAAGCAGTACATACTGACTTTCATGGATTTTGCCACCCGATGGCCGGAAGCAGTAGCTCTAAGCAACACCAGGGCTAAAAGTGTGTGCCAGGCACTAGCAGACATTTTTGCCAGGGTAGGTTGGCCCTCCGACATCCTCACAGATGCAGGGACTAATTTCCTGGCAGGAACTATGAAAAACCTTTGGGAAGCTCATGGGGTAAATCACTTGGTTGCCACTCCTTACCATCATCAAACAAATGGCATGGTGGAGAAGTTTAATGGAACTTTGGGGGCCATGATACGTAAATTCGTAAATGAGCACTCCAATGATTGGGACCTAGTATTGCAGCAGTTGCTCTTTGCCTACAGAGCTGTACCACATCCCAGTTTAGGGTTTTCCCCATTTGAACTTGTATATGGCCGTGAGGTTAAGGGGCCATTGCAGTTGGTGAAGCAGCAATGGGAGGGATTTACACCTTCTCCAGGAACTAACATTCTGGACTTTGTAACCAACCTACAAAACACCCTCCGAACCTCTTTAGCCCTTGCTAGAGAAAACGTACAGGATGCTCAAAAAGAGCAAAAAGCCTGGTATGATAAACATGCCAGAGAGCGTTCCTTCAAAGTCGGAGACCAGGTCATGGTCTTAAAGGCGCTCCAGGCCCATAAAATGGAAGCATCGTGGGAAGGGCCATTCGTGGTCCAGGAGCGCCTGGGAGCTGTTAATTATCTCATAGCATTCCCCACCTCCAACCGAAAGCCTAAGGTGTATCATATTAATTCTCTAAAGCCCTTTTATTCCAGAGAATTAAAGGTTTGTCAGTTTACAGCCCAGGGAGGAGACGACGCTGAGTGGCCTGAAGGTGTCTACTACGAAGGGAAATGTGCTGGTGGTGTGGAAGAGGTGAACCTCTCCAGGACCCTTGGGCGTATGCAGCGACAGCAGATCCAGGAGCTGTGCACTAGCTACGCGCCAACATTCTCAGCCACCCCAGGACTGACTGAACGGGCATACCACTCCATTGACACAGGTAATGCTCACCCAATTAGGGTCCAACCTTACCGGGTGTCTCCTCAAGCTAAAACTGCTATAGAACGGGAGATCCAGGATATGTTACAGATGGGTGTAATCCGCCCCTCTGAAAGTGCATGGGCATCTCCAGTGGTTCTAGTTCCCAAACCAGATGGGGAAATACGTTTTTGCATGGACTACCGTAAGCTAAATGCTGTAACTCGCCCAGACAACTATCCCATGCCACGCACAGATGAACTATTAGAGAAACTGGGAAGGGCCCAGTTCATCTCTACCTTGGACTTAACCAAGGGGTACTGGCAGGTACCGCTAGATGAATCTGCCAAGGAAAGGTCAGCCTTCATCACACATCTCGGGCTGTATGAATTTAATGTACTCCCTTTCGGGCTGCGAAATGCACCCGCCACTTTCCAAAGACTTGTAGATGGTCTCCTAGCGGGATTAGGAGAATATGCAGTCGCCTACCTTGACGATGTGGCCATATTTTCGGATTCCTGGGCAGACCACCTGGAACATCTACAAAAAGTCCTTGAGCGCATAAGGGAGGCAGGACTAACTGTTAAGGCTAAGAAGTGTCAAATAGGCCTAAACAGAGTGACTTACCTTGGACACCAGGTGGGTCAAGGAACTATCAGCCCCCTACAGGCCAAAGTGGATGCTATCCAAAAGTGGCCTGTCCCAAAGTCAAAGAAACAGGTTCAATCCTTCTTAGGCTTGGCCGGTTATTACAGACGATTTGTACCGCACTACAGCCAAATCGCTGCCCCACTGACAGACCTAACCAAAAAGAAACAGCCAAATGCTGTTCAGTGGACCGGAAAGTGTCAGAAGGCCTTTAACAAGCTTAAAGCGACACTCATGTCTGACCCTGTACTAAGGGCCCCAGACTTTGACAAACCGTTCCTAGTAACCACAGATGCATCCGAGCGTGGTGTGGGAGCAGTTTTAATGCAGAAAGGACCTGATCAAGAATTCCACCCTGTAGTGTTTCTCAGCAAAAAACTGTCTGAGAGGGAAAGCAACTGGTCAGTCACTGAAAAAGAATGTTATGCCATTGTCTACGCTCTGGAAAAGCTACGCCCATATGTTTGGGGACGGCGTTTCCACCTGCAAACCGACCATGCTGCACTAAAGTGGCTTCACACCGTCAAAGAAACTAACAGAAAACTTCTTCGGTGGAGTTTAGCTCTCCAAGATTTTGATTTCGACATCCAACACATCTCAGGAGCTTCTAACAAAGTGGCTGATGCACTCTCCCGTGAAAGTTTCCCAGAATCAACTGGTTAAAATCGTCCTTGAGATGTGGAAAATATTGTTAGTCTTTATGTACTTGGTAGTATATTTAGAGATGCATGTGTCTTATTAACTCTGTTTTCCTAGAGCTCCAGGAAGAAATCCCAGCCAGTGTTTCACCCTAGCTGAGATTTGGGGGGCGTGTCATAAATATAAAGGGAAGGGTAAACCCCTTTGAAATCCCTCCTGGCCAGGGGAAAGCTCCTCTCACCTGTAAAGGGTTAAGAAGCTAAAGGTAACCTCGCTAGCACCTGACCAAAATGACCAATGAGGAGACAAGATACTTTCAAAAGCTGGGAGGAGGGAGAGAAACAAAGGGTTTGTGTGTCTGTCTGTAGTCGTCTTGGCCGGGGACAGAACAGGAATGGAGTCTTAGAACTTTTAGTAAGTAATCTAGCTAGGTATGTGTTAGATTATGATTTCTTTAAATGGCTGAGAAAAGAATTGTGCTGAATAGAATAACTATTTCTGTCTGTGTATCTTTTTTGTAACTTAAGGTTTTGCCTAGAGGGGTTCTCTATGTTTTTGAATCTAATTACCCTGTAAGATATATACCATCCTGATTTTACAGGGGGGATTTCTTTATTTCTATTTACTTCTATTTTTTATTAAAAGTCTTCTTGTAAAACACTGAATGCTTTTTCATTGTTCTCAGATCCAAGGGTTTGGGTCTGTGGTCACCTATGCAAATTGGTGAGGCTTTTTATCCAACATTTCCCAGGAAAGGGGGAGTGCAAGTGTTGGGAGGATTGTTCATTGTTCTTAAGATCCAAGGGTCTGGGTCTGTAGT
This sequence comes from Lepidochelys olivacea, assembly GCF_965140295.1. Lineage (NCBI taxonomy): Eukaryota > Metazoa > Chordata > Testudines > Cheloniidae > Lepidochelys > Lepidochelys olivacea. The sequence goes on along the minus strand of NC_140413.1, from coordinate 147,849,003 downwards.
CACCTAGGCAAATTGGTGAGGCTTTTTACCAAACCTTGTCCAGGAAGTGGGGTGCAAGGTTTTGGGAAGTATTTTGGGGGGAAGGACGCGTCCAAACAGCTCTTCCCCAGTAACCAGTATTAGTTTGGTGGTGGTAGCGGCCATTCCAAGGATAACGGGGGTAATATTTGTTACCTTGGGGAAGTTTTGACCTAAGCTGGTAAAGATAAGCTTAGGAGGTTTTTCATGCAGGTCCCCACATCTGTACCCTAGAGTTCAGAGTGGGGGAGGAACCTTGACAAACTGAGAATAGTAAAATATAAGTGACTCCCAATTACTAGATTTAAAGACCAGTTGGTGAATCATACCAGTTGAGACATTTAATTAAAACGGTTTGGCTAAAATCAAACAACATTCACAGTATACAATTAAAATAGAAGAAATTATTTTTCTCTCCCAATTTCCCCTTTCTATAATTAACATTGCCTATGCTTCCCTGTTAGAGGGTTAACAGTATCACTAACCTGCTGCAGAATGCTTCCCAGTTTGGGAAAACAGCCTGCTTTGCACTCCTGGGCTCGGCTTCTCCCAACTTACAGGGGGCACATGACCTTTTGTAAAGCAGCTGCCCTGAGTGCTGGCCCTCATGTGGAGTCTGACCCCAGCACCAGGGAACCTATTGGAGCTTGTTCCAGAAACTTCTGGGTGTGCTAAATCTGCCAAGCAACAATGACCCAGACACTACTCACTTCTACCTCCTCCCTCAATGGGTCTCTTAAAGAGATATCTCCTTACTAGACGCATGGGTTACACTAGCTGACAACAGAAAGGAGAATTGCCAACTCTGGTGATTTTATTGCATCTCTAATGATTTTGGGTTTTTGTTGACCTGATGAATGTTCCCTTAGTCAGAATGCCTGTTACTGTCAATGGAGCTAAAGCCAGCAAGCTGGCCACCATTTCCCTGCAGTCTGTCTGCACTTGGAAGTGAGGTTGCCCTTAATAAAGTTGGCTGCCACCTCCCACTGTTTTCAGTTAGATTGAAGCTGTACCCACCGCCAAAGTTGCTGCCACTCTATGGTTCTAGGGCTGGACAGGACCGAGGGCCTGTAAGGAGCAGCAGGGACACTGTGAAAGGTAGGTGAGGAGGATGAGAGGGAGCAGAAGGCACATTTAGAGGTTGCAGGGAGGCTGAGACGGGTGCAGAGGATAGTGTTGGGTGTGGGGGACAGAATGGCAGCTCCCTCAGAGGGACATCCCTGCTGAGCAGCCATAGGAAGTAGGTTTGCCAACCCTCCTGGTTTTGCCGGGAGCCTCCTGGAATTGGGCTCTTTCTCTCAGAGGCTATGGAAGCCAAAAAGGGAGATTTTAGGCTGCTAAAAGTCCGGCGATGCAACAGACCTAAGGCAGGCTCCCTGCCTGCCCTGGCCTCACACTGCTCACGGAAGCGGCTGGCATGGTCCTGCGGCTCTGGGGGGGTGGGAGGTGGGGTGGGAAGGGGGTGTCCGTGTGCTGTCTCCACCCTGAGCCCCAACTCCGCAGCTCCCATTGGCCAGGAACTATGGCCAATGAGAGCTGCAGGGGCAGTACCTGCAGGCAGGAGCAGCGTGAGGAGCCCCCTGGCTCCTAATTCTAACCAAATATGTGTTTGTATTTTTACTACTTCTCATATTATTTCAGTTATTTTGTCTGTGAATCTACATTTGTAATAAACATATTCGTCCAAAAAGTCTGACACATTCACAAAGAATAATCTCCTGTAAAGGCATATAAGCTCATGTAAAGGCACATTTAATGTCTGCTAAAACTACATTTAGATAGTTCTGAAGGGATGCTACTTTCCAGATGCTGCTAGAATCTTTCCAGTCTGTTACTGTTTTGAAGCCCATTCTCACAAACCTATATGCTCATGACTAACTTTACTCAGATGAGTAGTCTCCATTGAAGTCATTGAGACTGCTCACATGAATAAAGTTACTCACATGTATAAGTAGTTGCAGGATGGGAGCCTTGGTGTGTGCATCTATTTGGGAAATACTCATTATGGCCCCAATCCTGAACTGAACAGGCAGACCTCTGTGCCCGTATAGTGTCCCACTGAAGTCAATGTGGGTCTCCCCAGTCAATTCTCAGTGCAGGATTGATAGACCAGAATACCACCTGCATCATTTCTGAAATCGAAATACCATATGGTCAGTGTCATAAGCTCTGGCACAGGCCGTCAAAGAGGAAAATACATTAATTACATTTCAATTAAAATAAATCAAAAGCCTGTCTTCTTAAAATAGACAATTCTGTCAATTTAACTGTTTTTACTCAAACAACCCAACCTCCCCACTAAGATAAAACCCATTAGTCTTCATTTATGCAAGGCCTCATGTTTGAAATGTCATAGCATTAATCATCATTGGGGGTGCATCAATTGTATTATATCCTGTTGGTTCAGACCGTGGGGGAGTGGTCTTCAGTCATCTAGGATGTTCATCAGTAGCACATCCTAGTGGTTTCACATTTGAATTTTTTAAAAAGGGGACATAAACACTTATAAAGAACCATTCTTTGAGTCTGGAGTGCAAAATAATTCCTAGTATAAGAATATGAGAAAACAACAGAGAAAAGGTTATATTCATCTATTGAATATATTTATAGTTTAGTTAAGTTTAATCTCATTTTCCTACAGGGTTCCCAAGCTTATCTCCCCAGATGCTCAACTTGTACTTTCAGCATCAGGAAATAGGCACTTTCAACTCCCTTTCTAAAATACAAACTAAATTTGGAATACTGAACAGTTCCCAATATGCCTTTAAACTCAAAAGTGGATTACAAGTGGCTGGAGGGCCACTTGCTGCTGAGTGGGAAGCCTGACATTTTTGTGGTGTGAGAACACTTGGAGTCAAGACACTTTTTCTTCTCCAGCCTCTATCTACGCTGCTGTAGTAGTAGGATTTTATGTTTGTATTTTATATAATTTAGATTGAAGGATAAAGGATAATAATGTAGCATGTATTAAATGTATTGGTGTATGATTTGACCATATCCTGCCAGCCACCCTTTCTGAAAGCAGAAAGGAACGGCCTAATGGGCCATTGGTAAAGATGCATCAGCCAGAATCTGTGTCTGAGCTGATTTCAAGGCAATAAGAGACCTTTTAGGGTCACCACTTTGTTGTAGGGTTAGCATTTAAAATAAGTAAAAGACTTCAATGATTATTTTTCTCTTGCATTGCAATTTGATGTTCCTGTTCAAATGTTCTGTGTAAATCAATTCTGTTTTGCGTGTGAATGAGGAATGTGTGTGTTAGAATATAAGTGTGAAGGCCATCATCGAACCAGATGTTCTAGGAAGGAACCAAGGACAGACGCAAGAGCACCAGAAGATTACAACACACCCCTATTGAAAGGTCAGAAGAGGGCAGATTGACGATTCTAAAGATGAGACAGGCACCTATCCATGGGGACAATATAGCTGTGATCAAAACCAGCATGGGGTAACTTCCTGAGACTCTTAATGAAAGAACAAGATAAAGCTTGAGAAGGACAATTTAAGAAAACAAGCACTCATCAAACAATTGATTACAGCATGACAGTGCAAAACTCATTGGTCCCAGTGAAGGAAAATCACTATATAAACAGGGCCTTGCCATGAAACTTTGGGTTCATCCTGCCAAGACTTCCCCAGAGCATTGTGTTGCGACCGACAGAACCTGGCTCCTCCCTACCCATGATCAACCTAGTTGGCCACTAAATTGATCCGGACTCTGGACTGATAACTATAACATCAACTGGTGGGACAGAGAGAGCGAGCGTGTGAGTGATTGAATGCATATGCTAATTGCTGTATCTTCAATAAATGCAGCGTATTGCTTTTTCCCCAGAAAAAGATCCCTTGTGCTTCTTATAAGCATAATCATGTGTTCTCCCACCTCCATTTACTTTTCTTTCATTCAGCATTAAGGGTGTGGAGGATTTTCACTTATTCCAGTGATGAGGTCCCAGTTGTGCACTGGTGTTGACCATCTTTGAAGGCCCAATTGATCAGTCAGGTGACAAATAATGTGGCATGTGTCCCATGCCAAACGCTAATAGCATTTGCAGAAGACATTTAAAGAAGCTGGTGAAATAGACAGCATCCTGGTCAATGCATTGATGTCCTCATCTTTCAGGTGCAAGGTATGCTAATTTGAGCACAACCTCATTTCATTTTTATTTCATTCAGCATAAATCACTTCAGTTCAACTCCTCATTAAGCTTGGATGACCAGGTGGCATCAGTATCTAAAAATGCCTTCTTTCACTTTCAGCTTGCTAAAAACTTTGTTCCTTCCTCCCATAAGAGGACCTGGCCACAGTAATCCATACATTTGTCACCTCCAAGCTGGATTATAGTAATTCTCTGTTTCTGAAGCTGAATGTGAAGACAATGCACAGGATCCAACTGCTTCAGAATGTGGCTGCCCTCTTCCTCCATGGCTTAGGTTGGCATGAGCCCATCAGAGCCATGCTCAAGTCTCTCCATTGACTCCCATACAGCTTCGGATGCTACTTTAAAGTGTTGGACCAAGCCACAGCTACATCAAAGACTGACTTCTATTTTAAGAGCCACCATTGACAGTGCTGACGCTGCCATCCTCTGGGACAGTGCTGATCATAAAGCCCAGAAAGAACTGTGTGAGAATTGGGGACAAAGGATTCTCACCTGAGGGGATTGGTTATGGAAAAATCTTCCAGAAGATATTAGGCAAACTAGAGTCTGACCATCTTTAGAAAGACTGCAAAACCTTCCACTTTGAAAAGGTCTTTCCTTCATAAGAATGACACTCAAAACATCTGATGCATCTGATGAAGTGAGCTGTAGCTCACGAAAGCTTATGCTCTAATAAATTGGTTAGTCTCTAAGGTGCCACAAGTACTCCTTTTCTTTTTGCGAATACAGACTAACACGGCTGTTACTCTGAAACCACTCAAAACATTGATACTCCGTCCACCCAATAAACCCCTACCACGCAACAAAATCTAAAGAAATCAAAAACTGAAACCCTACCCTGATCAGAGATTTGACCCCAAGAAGAGAGAGGTGTCAGAGACTCCACAACGTCCACGAGGGACTTCTCTACTGCTACTGATTTAATATGGAGGGCGCTTAGATATTACAGTGATATGTGGCAATATAAAACCTTAAGATAGAACATATATGCAACCAGCTCACTCAGATAACTGGACAGTCAGAAACCTTCTCTAGCCAAAGCAGAGATCACCTTGTGCCGTGGAAAACCCAAGGACCTATTGCTCTGTTTGGAGGTGAGAAGAAGAATCTTTTAGAAGTTTGAGTGCCGGCCTCCTTAGCACTGACACCCTTTGCCCTGCTGCAGCTTGGGAAAGCAAAGCCTGCCTTTTTCTTGGTGCCAGCCACAGGTGCACTGCTTGACTGTGCTTTGGGGTTGGGGGAGTAGTTTTGGAAGGTTAATTACATTACAACAGCCATCTTAAATTCATGATATTTGGTGTCACCAACCGAGGCACAAGCCGCTTCATTATTCCCAACAGAGCAAGGCAGTCGTAAGGATATAATAGATGGAGGATGTTGATGGGATTAGATTATCAAAGGACGAGTCACAAGGGGCCAAAACCTGCTCCTAGTTACCCAGTTAATGCTGGAATATCCCCACTGACATCAGTGGATGTGTTCCTGATTAATACGACTATAACAGTTTTCATTATTTGAGGTTACCATCAGGAACTACTCAGAAGTTGAAAAAAGAAAAGGAGTACTTGTGGCACCTTAGAGACTAACCAATTTATTTCTAATGGTATTTCAGGGGAGTTACTCACCGTGAACAAGAGTGGCCAGATCAATGCCTATCACATGTGAGGATACAAAATGCTATGTAAGTACAGAGTATTATCATTATTGCATTGTTTACATTTAATTTGAGAGTGGCAGTTTCTTTAGTTCTGTGTTTATAGATTACTGCCTTCTATCCCTCATCATTATTCAGGAATCAGGCATGGGCACCATCTCATCATACTTTTTTTTAAATTATTGGAAGTAGTACCAGAGCATTTTAGCCACTGATCTGATAGAACGTCAAAACTTATGTCCTACATACAGACTAACTGCAAGACATGCCTCTACCGAAAAAAAATTGCTGCATTGGTCCTTATTGCCTAAAGAAGCTCCTTTTGCAGGTACAGCGTAAGAGTACAAAAATCACCCAGTTCTAACAAAATCCATAGCTTAAGATCCCCCCCACTTATCATTCCCCGAGTTTGGGGAAAAAATGTTAATTGGTTGAAACCATGTTCATGATACAAAGTTTTAGGCTTGCACTAAAATTTGCAATCAAATCACATGCCTCTAAAAATACAAGGCGATAGACAATAGCAGAACCTGAACAGTGGAAGGGGCGGCAGCTATAAATATAACGAAAGAAAAAATTCTATGTATTTGGAGTCTGCCCCAGCCTTCAGAATTACTCAGATCGTCTGTCTGTTAACAGTCATACAGCAAATTGGAGATTGACAACTTTAGTTTGGTACCTTTAATCTTTGGTTTGTTGTGAGGGTATTGCTTACCTCTCTGCTGTCCGGATGCATCCACACCTCAATGCCTCAGTTCCCCAAGCTGGTCTGCAGTCTCCCTCTGGTGATGAGCTAGTTTAACTGGATGAGTTAGTGCATTGGTCTTTGGATCAAGGGAAAAGTCCTTCCCTTCCTGTGGAATCAATAGCTCTAATCTTTTCTCTGCAGTGCAGGGGCTCCACATGGACCTTCACTTTCCCTGGGCAACAGCTTTCTGGCCGGGACTTACAACACTTTTCCCCTCATACATGGAGGTATCAAGTGCGCCCTCTCCGGGTGGCTCAGCTGAGGTATAGGGGAGCACAGGCCCTCCCTCCTCTCCAAGCACTGGCCTGGGGGCCTTAAGACAGAGAGACTGTCCCTTTCACTCAAATTCCACCTTGCTTCACTTTTCCTTGTGTCACTTCCTATGCTGCCTGGCTTTTCCTAGGCCTTCCTTGGGCCTCTTTGGCCAAACCCCTCACAAACCTCATTCCTGGCTCCTTCTCCACATTGAACCACCCTGGCAGGTTTAGGGGCCAGAGAAGCAGACAAGGGAGTGAGGAGGAAAGGCTCTGACGATTGAGGAGAGCATGGAGTTGTAGGTGGACAATGTGAAACTGTTGGGCTAGGAGAACATCAAGGCAACAGCAAAAATCAATCAGCTGATCAATGCACCAGAGGTCATAAAAGTGTGGCAGGGCCTTACAAAGCAGAGGGGCAACATGGGTGATATGGAGGCAGAAAAAAAACTCAGCGAGAAAGAGAGAAAAATACAGTTCACGGTGAAGATAAAATTGAAAGAGTAACTATGTCAGCGAATGGGAGTGTCTGTACGATGGTGGAAGCCAAAAGACGAGGGAAAGCGAGGGGCAAGAGGCACTACGGCAGAATGCTCCCATTTAAGGCTGAAAAACATAGTATTCATTTGGGAATGGCAGTCTGGAAAATGGGAGCATTCCAAAATTTAACTTCTAACCACCACAAACGGTTTTCTTTGGTAGTGACGTCACTAACAGGCTAACATACAATTTTATTTGAAAACTAAGTGCTAATACTGGTTTTCCATTCATGGCTCCTGGCTGATATCCCTTTGCATAGACCAGTATGCTGGTTTTTGGCCAAGAGATGGTCAGTAGCGTTTGTAACAAATCGAAATAGAGAGTAAGGGATACCTGACATCACTGGAAGTAAAAATTTTTAGTGTGTGCATAGAAAGCTAATTGCATTCAGGTCAGAATTTATAAAAGGACTTTCTCAAGCATAGTTGGAAAATAATGTTTTATACAAGTAGTAGTTTTCTGATACCTATCCACCCTGTTACTGCCAATACATAGACTATATTCTGATATGAATTAAACAGTCATTTATATCTATAACTCCATTACTTACCCCAGCTGAGCAGAGAATAGCATCTGCCCCCATCTGTTTGAAGAGCTCCTTCTCCATGCTCCATCAATTAAGTCTGCACCTGCTGTTTGTGACAACGGTATGTTGCCACAGATTGTGATGTCACAAATGTAACATTATTGCCTTCACAATAGGATCAAGAAAGTGAAAGAGATGGGTAAGCAAGAAACAAAACTCCTTAAAAATCACAGGTTCCTTTTATAATTAGCAAAAAGAGCAAAAGTTTTTTTTTTAATGAAAAAAATCCATTTAATAAATAGGATATATTTTAAACTGTTCCCAAGTCTGAAAGTCGCTCTTTGTCCAATAAACAGTTCACAGCACAATGCCTGGATTATCTTAATTTTTAAGATCACTTGCTGAAAACTAAATACAGATACAATTATTATTAGACTTTGGTCTTTGAAGGACATTAATAGTTAAAAGAAAACCAGCACTACATTCAGCCTATAAGGGATTACTCTTTTATTAGTATAGCTCAGGGATTAGTAGATATGTTTGTCTAATGAATGCAGCTACTATATTTGAGCACATGCCTGAATAAGCTACTTGTCGATTGAAATCTATCTATTTATAAGTACTTCTGAATGTTGCAAAAAACCTGTCTGTATTAGAATGGGGCGGCTTTGGCCACTATAGTCAATGGTTTATTGCCATTATCATTACAAAATGTTTGTAGGTTGCCTTCATTTCTCTTTTCTTTCTGGACTCCAGCATATAAAACATACAGAATTTACTTTCTTACAAGTGTCAATTTAGTTAAAACTTTTGAGCTCTAATGAGGAAAGACCTTTTTTAGATGGGTTGACAGCTCTAACTAAATTACAGGGAAATGTCAATAACAAGCATTTAGCATGACAGAGTCGGACTGGGGCTTGTAGGGACTGCAGTAATATAAGTACATAAAATAATTTTATATGCATTTGAGACAAACTGGGATAATTTTTGAGAATAGTAAAAGAAGCACAAACTGAACCACTTCTTATGAAGTAAATAATGCAAAGGTCACAGACATATGATAAAATCATAATGGTTTCTAGATACATAGATTCTAAGGCCAGAAGGGACTATTGTGATCATCTAGTCTGACCTCCTGTATTGCACAGGCCATAGAACTTCCCCAAAATAATTCCTAGAGCAGATCTTTTAGAAAAAATCCAGTCTTGATTTAAAAATTGTCAGTGATGGAGACTCCACCAGGACACTCAGTAAATTGTTCCAATGATTAATTATGCTGTTAAAAGATGCCTCATTTCATCTGAATTTGTCTAGGTTGACCTTCTAGCCATACCTTTTTCTGCTATAATGAAGAGTCCATTATCAAACATTTGCTCCCGATAGAGATACTTATAGACTGGCATAGGCGCTGACTCCGTGGGTGCTCCGGGGCTGGAGCGCATACAGGGAAAAATTGGTGGGTGCTCTCCACCCACCAGTGGCCAAGCTCCCTGCACTGCTGCAGCTCACTTCACCTCTGCCTTGTCCTTCCAGCGCTTGCCGCCGCGAAACAGCTGTTTCGTGGCATAACAAGCTCTGAGAGGGAGGGAGGAGGAGGCCGGAAAGAGGCGGGGCTGGGATTTGGGGAAGGGGTTGGAATAGGGGCAGGGAAGGGGTGGAGACTTTGGGGAAGTGGTTGGAATGGGGGTGGGGCAGGGGTGTCAAGCACCCACCGGCACCAGCAGAAGTCGGCGCCTATGTAGATTGGAATCAAGTTGCCCCTTAACCTTCTCTTTGTAAAGGTAAATAGATTGAGCTCCTTGGTCTATCACTGTAAGGCATATTCTAATCTTTTAATCATTCTCATGGCTCTTCTTGAACTCTCCAATTTATCAAAATCTGTCTTGAATTGGGGATACCAGAACTGGACACAGAATTCCAGTAGTGGCTGCACCAATACCATATACAGAGGTAAAATAACCGCTCTACTCCGCCTCAAGATTCCCCTGATTATGTACCCAAGGATCACATCCTTTAGGCCACAGCATCGCACTGGGAGCTCATGTTCTGCTGATTATCGACCCTGACTTCCATTCCCTCCCCCACAGCAACATTACATCCTGTTGAGAGGTCCTTCAGATTGAATATGATGTCAGCTGCGTCAGTGTTTGTATCATAATAGTTGCTACATAGGTGAGGTGAAGCAGCTTTGGACTCAGACCAGTGGAAAATTTAACTTTTTAAAATATAAATTAGAGCAACTTGTCTATTTACCTATTTGTGCTATTGAGGATTTTTTTAAAGTACTGTAATGCTTTTGTATGTTAAAAAAAATAAAGACGATAACCAATAGAAAATCTATGTGAAAACACTAAGGATCTAAACAAAGAAAGTAGGAAGTTCAAAATTAAGGCAGTCACACTTCGTGCTTCAGGGACCTTCCAGCTCATGAGGCAAAATTCTTCTTGTGGAACTATAATGAATATTTTCTAATTCTTGATCCACTGCCTTCTACTAACTGATTTAGATGGTCCATTTTGGCCTAAAGTTTCAGATGTAAATAGCGATTTTGGGTACTCAACTTGAGACATCTTGAAGGGATCTTATGTTTCAGAACTGCTGAGCACTCTCTCTCTAAAATCCAGGCTCCTTTAAACTATCTCTAGTTGGGCACACAAAATCACTTTTAAACATGTAGCTATGAGCACTCTAGAAAAGTCAGGACAGCATGTGTTCCAGTCTCTGTGGTGCAATGCTTCTTTTGCTGGATTTACACTCCTTAAGATCAGCTATCCTCACAACTCCAGGACTACCAAGCCTGTCTCTCTCTGACATAAACACAAACATTTTAAAGAAAAAAAGGGTTTTCTATCTCAATCTATTTTCAAAAATTGCTTTTGGAACACACAGCAGCCAGTCTGAGTAATCCGACTGACAACAATTCCATTCACATGGTAGTAGTGTTTTCCTGTTTAAAATAAGATTTTCCTATCTATGCTCCAGTTTATTTTTAAGTTCAGAAAACACAAGTTGTATGTCACCCAGCTGCTTTTTCTTTCCCGCTCCATTTGCATTTAGCCCTGAAGGGACATAGTTTTATTCACATTTGGATAAACAAACTCAGAAAAATGTAATTTACATGTATATTAGCCTGTAAATGGTGTGTGTTTCCTTGGCTTCACTTATCCACCAATAGGTTCAGTCAATCTCACATCCACTGTGGAGACTAGGACTGAGCAAAGATGGATGAGGAAAAAAAATCTGGTTTATATGTTCTCAGGGAAAAAGTAATGCAGAGCAAAATCAATACATTTCATTCTGAAAATAGAGCCCTTGGTGTAACCCAAGTACATATATTTCCTTAATTTACTTTATAAATGTGTCCTAATTATTACCATACAAAACCCCACACCATTTTAGGTCTTAACTATTCCAGTTTTCCCACCCCCACTCTTAGGCCTCTATGTGGTACTAAGGCAGCTTGGTATTATGGGTGGAGGGATAAAAAATGTGGGGGAAAGAAAATGTAAGATGATGTGATGTGGCATTTGTTTGGGATGACCTGCCTGACTAACTTGTGGCTTCACCATCCTTATAGATTCCTCGCTAGTCATGAGTAATGCATCCATCCCAAAAAAATCTGACCACCACCACACTGTAATGTTTTCTCTATAAACACACACAGTTGCAAAAATGTATAAAAGTACCTGTTCTAGAATCTAGGTATCATTGATTAAAAATACAGTACACCCTTAAAAAGAAAAGGAGTACTTAGAGATTAACGAATTTATTTGAGCATAAGCTTTCGTGAGCTACAGCTCACTTCATTGGATGCATACAGTGGAAAATACAGTGGGGAGATTTTATATACACAGAGAACATAAAACAATGGGTGTTACCATACAGACTGTAACAAGAGTGATCAGGTAAGGTGAGCTATTACCAGCAGGAGAGCGGGGGAGGGGAGGGGGGGCCTTTTGTAGTGATAATCAAGGTGGGCCATTTCCAGCAGTTGATAATGTAGCTTTGAACCTTATGAGGTTAATGACCTGAAAAAAAAATCTCTTGATCAATGTGATAAACTGTCCTCCCTACCCTGCAGATCCTCCATAACTTTATGCAGGACACCCCCTGCAAATAAAGCCTCACAACAGATTAGCTGTTCGAGAGCAGACCAAGGTTGGAGGTGAGTTCCAGAGTCAAGAACGCCCTGCCACTAGTGAGTTATCTTGATCACTTACCGGATAATAACTGTGCTGGCATCCTACAAGGATAGAGGTGGGTCTCTAACACAACCAGAACCCAAACTGGATCAGAATCAACATATTAAGTCTCACTCAGAACTGAAGGCAGCTAGTGCAGATTACAGGTGTAGTGTGCTTTTTGTGTGAAACACTGCGTAACAAGTGAGTCAGTGAATTCTGCACCAGCTACAATTTCTAAATGGTTTTAATGTGTAGACTCACATAGAAATGATCCATCCTGGAGACGATAAAGCCCTGGTAAGGGTGCCAAGGTCCACATTCAAAAGGAAAGGTCACAGCTTTTTGCTGTGTGCAAATAAAAGCAGTAACGATGGCTCCATGTTTATCTGGGCATCCAGAAACTCGTGTCTTGCTTGTTTTTCCCCATCTTATGCACCAGTCTTCTATTATACTCTCGTAAATTGCTTGACTGAGCGAGCAGCGTTGGATGAGATGGATATGGAGAAGAGAATTATTTGCATATGGAACATGCTGTAGTCCATATTTATCACAAACTAATAGGCCTATGTAACCTTTTGAACAAGAGGGTTAACAGAATGGAGTTCTGGGGAATCCTGCATGACAGAACCCTCTGGGAAGATGAGCAATTGCCCAAAACTACCCTCTGGGATCTTTTAGAAAGGAGCAACTTCACCTACTGCTGCTAGGGTCTCTAGTCATGTTCCATCACTAGTATTACAGGCAGCCAACAGATTTAAAAGAATCGTCATGAACACCTCATTTACATTCTTCACCAGGAGATCAACTAATGACAAGTACTAATTGGCAGGCCAGATGTGAGGGGCCTCCACTATCTTTTTACATCAGGATTGACTGTTTTGGATTCTCATCTCCCTGCACACTGGGGATTTGTGCAGAGCTAGGAGGGAAGATTCTTAGGAGGGCGCTGTAGAGGACCCCGTTTGAAAAGGTTGCATTCACAGCCTGGTTCATGTGGATTGGAGAGATCATGGGCAACGGGATAGCTAAACTGGGTTTAAAGAGAAATGTTTAAAATGAAAAGTAATTGAGATTTGTCATAGGAACTAGTAATAACTACAAAGAAGCTGGTGTTAGTTTATATTTAAAAACAGAAACATGAAACCAATAAGTAGATATTTCACAATTGCCCTGACCACTGTTGCTGGTTCCTTCTCTATCCATTTCCCATTCCCTTTGTATGTCTCTTTTTACATTTTAACCCCTTTAGTACAGAGACAGTGTCATCCCCCTGTTTGGGAAGTGTCCAGCACACTTTGGGAGATCGTACAATTTGAATAATTGTTTGTTTACATGGGATTAATTAATTTTGCTGCTCCTCAACATTTGAGCAAAAGTCTCTTCCAAGTTTAGAGTACTGAGACAGTCCATGTTAGCTGTCCCAATAAGCTATCTGATATTTCCCTTATCATGCTCTAACACAGAATCACAGAAGAGGAGAGGCAGGAGTTTAAAAGCAGAGCAGGCTGGTATTCCTTTGTGTTAAAAGTCACCTTTTATCCTGGAAATGGGAGTATACCCAGCCACCTCAGTATCCAATCTAAGACAGGTTTGGCAAGCTTTCTGGCACCAAAGCTCATCATTTACTCATCAGGAGGATTCACTGGGGCCACAGAATCACCAGTAATTCATGAGGCTGCAGTAGTCTTGGGCTTGTGAGGGGCAGGCTTCAGTGAAAATACCCAAATTTAGGACTGTCTGGGTAGGGGAGGCAGTCCTCATGCCATACTAGGAAGTTTTCCATTGTGAAGTGGGGGAAAACTGAAGTTCTTGCAGGGATTGAGTTGCCTCTGCCCTAATTGGCAACTGTCTCCTCTTGAGATTCTGAGTCAAATGTTGCTGGATTGAGGAGTACAGAAGTCAGATATCTCAGACTGAAGGTAGCTTTAGTCTCCATGACCTCTGTGAAGTCTTCCATGATGTACTTATTATTAGAGAAGAGGCCAGACACAGAATCAGTCAGGGACACAGTCAAAGCTGTCAATGTTCTGTGCAATGGAGGATGTCTGCAAAGTGATTGGGGTGGGGATGGAACACTACAGGCTGCATTAGAAGAGAGGACCCTTACATGTGGCCACATCAAGTGAAGAAATAGTTGTAGTAAAAACAATCAATGGAGAAGGGTAGTTAAACCCTAATTACAGAATACTAATATTTATTTATGCACAAATTTTACCTTTATTACTTCCACTGTTATTTAAGGGCTAGATAGATGTGTGTAAATGGAAGATAATGAGGATTTACTCCCAGATTGCTAAATGAGCTCATGCTGCACATCTTCAACTTTTTGTTAAAAATGTGTATGCCACACAGAATCAGTGGACATTATTATTTATTTTGAAAATCAAGACAGCTAAATCTAAGAAACACGTGTTCAAGCTGATGGTGGGATGGTTCTTGTTTAAAATCTGCCACCACATAGAAAGGAGAACTTGGGAGATTCCCCTGCCTCGGATGGATTTCACACCTTCCTTGATAGTGCTAAAACTTTCCTTCCAGAGAAGATTTAGTGCTAGGACTCAAAAATAATTCTAAAAAGCATTTTTTTCTTCTTTTGGAATAAACCAGATTGTACCAAAAGGTAGATATTCTTAAAAAATAACCCCCGCCCCGCAAACAACAACAACAACAACAACGAACCAACTGGTGATTGAGTCTCAAGTCTCCCTACATGTCTCGTGGCTTATACTTTTAATGAAGCAAGCTGAATACTGCTATGTCCATCACTATATTTTTCATTTAATAACTTTTCATTAAATATTCACCTTGCAAGTATGCAGCTACTTGGATAACATGACATTTGCTTGAGAACACAGAAAATAAAAAAATGTAACCAACTAGAATTTTTCCTATTTCTCACCTTTCCTTTTTTCCCAATTAAGACAAGATCTAAATCGTTTTGCATTTCATCCTATGCTATATCATCACTGGGATTTCTCACTCTCTCCAATCTGCAGCAGTGTACAGCTATGTCCTGGAGCCAATTATATAATGCACTCAGGCAGAACTAATCCTAAATAAATGCTTTATAAATACGATTGGTTTTATTCCAGAAAACCCAGGCCCACAGAAGCAGACACACAATTTTAAGAGATTTAGTAGACATGACCTTAAAAACAGTTTAGAAGCTCAGGGCATCTGACTGTGAGGACATCAGTGTTGTACAGGAAAATATTTATTACAAATTTGTGTTATGTGTTACAGTTGCAATTTCATCAGCAGAAACTGGAGCAAATAAAGCATGTCATCATTGTCTTCCTTCCAGGAAATCTTATTTTTATCTCAGCACTGATTCCTCAGTTGGTTGCTCATTTCTTGCAGTTCAGCAATCATGCTGTCCATAGCTGTTACTTCATCAACTAATTCACTGGAAACCTCACTGCTTGTTGCATCTGCAAAAAGTTGCTGCATAATAAAGACAAAAACAATATTTAACTATATTTACAGTCATCATAATCGAAACTAGATGCAGTGAGATCATCCTACAAACAGAATTAAAGTCCCCAATTTGCATATCGTGACCTCTGATCTCTCTCTTTTTTTCGCATCCATGGTCATCTCCCTCATCTTAACTTGACCCACCAATGCCACTTTGTGGTGAACAAACAGAAGGCACACATAGAAGTGAATGACTATCATTCTCTTCTCAGACTCAGAGCATGTTTCCTTTTCAGTCCGCCTGACATTCTCCAGTCCGCCCAGGAAAGCTGGGTTTCTGTTAAGGCCCACTCCTGCCCCTATTAAAATCTTAAGACGTTTTGCCATTAATCTCAGTAAACAGGATCAGACTCTCCCTTCACACCACAGTTCACACAACACTGTTGTGTGGACTGATCTGTTTGGTAAAGTAAAAGTAGTTCTGTATTTTAACTGACTGTCATTTTTTCTTGTATGTTATACTATATATCATTTGTTCCAGATTGCCAAAATAAACATGTTGTAACATTTGATGTCAGAACATGAGTGGGTGGCTGCAGGCATCTGTCAATAATTAACTCAATCAACAGAAAACAAGACGCTGAAGTGTAATAATAATGCTAAGCACTTATACAGTGGTTTATATTTTTAAAACTTCAGTGTCGACAAATCCTGTAAAATACTGTAATCCTTCCTTTACATATAGGAAAAGTGAGGCAGAGAGGTTAAATGATTTGCCTAAAGCGATACAACATGTTAGTAGTAAAACTGGGATTACATCTCAAGACTTCCTGAATCACTCCTTTGTATTACCCACTAAAAGACAATGCTACCCGACAGCCAGCTTCTGCCATCCGTAGTTATGTTGCTTTCCTCAAGTTAGTCTCATTGAAATGCATGGGACTATTTGAGGAGTGAGGTACCACTTAGCATGAATATGGGTGGCAGAATAAATGTCATGCTGGTGATCAAAAGGGAAATCTGGCCATAAATTCCATGTTTTTGATCCAAAGGAAGTGTGTAGAGTAATTCACTTTGTCAAACTCAATGACTAAAAGACAGAACGAAGCCTAAATTTAGATAGGATAAAAACTAACCAAGGGCATAAGGATTGCTATGGGATATATACGTCACCACCACCATCAAAATATAAGAAAATAAGATTGACATATAAACAAAAGTATGCTATGGAGAGCTAACAAGTCACCAACTTGCTTCACGAATGCTTTGTCACTGAACAAAGAACTCCTTCTTACAGAAATATAGATTTGCTCATTTTAAAAACTACACATGATTTTTTTGGACACTCAGCCTAGCAAACTCAAACTAGGAATTTGGCAGGCAAGTTAGGTCCTTCCTGTGTAATGCAGGTAGTCAATTTACACTGGCTCAGAATTACTGACATTACACTGACTTTTTTTTTAAAAATCTGCTACTTTCTTAACATTGTTAAAGAACTAGTCAGTCAGACTAATCAACTAGATATGCATGATTTACTTTAAAAGAAACTGTGCTGATCTGTTCATATCACCTGTATGGTCAGGAAGCTTTAGCATTTGATCTTTAATTATTTTCTCCGCTCTCTCTCTTCTTCTGAAGAACAAGTCACTAGTCTAACACCTAAGATCATTCTCAGTACCTTGAAAGAAAAGTACTTTGTTCAAAATCCCCCCCAAACACTGAGTCCTCAAACTAAAGACAAGAACCAGGTGAAAAAATGGCTATACTGGAGTTACTGCTGAGCAGACATATAAATCGAAACTTTTGAAGGGGGGTAGTATTTAAACAAAAAACAAAACACAAAAATCTTTCTTAGTGCAATGTGACGTTTAAAATTTAAGACAAAAAATTGGAACATACAGAAAAATCAGTTCAGATCACCCAAATAACTTAATCTCTGCCCATTTCACTTCTCTTACAATTGTCAGAAACTTAGACACCCTTATCTGCCAGGAACATACAAGTTCATTTCATCAGTAACTTTCGGAATTAAGAACAGATTTTACTAGACTCTGATTCTTAATCTTCCAAAGATTGCACCATACAGTATGATTTAAACCACCTGGACTTGTGTTTACATCATTCATGCCAGGGACTCCTGCCTCCTTTCAAGAGTCATACTCAGTCTAAAGAAAAGACATACATACAGTCCTTTACTACTTACTGAATCAAAACAGAACACACAAACGGCAATAATTTCCCAGTATTCCCAAGAGGTACTGAAGTCAGCATTTAAACAAATGTCATTAGTCATGGAGTCAGCATATCTAGCGATACAAACTTCCTAGGCTCAGATCCTTAAATTACAGTCCTTAAATGGTAAGAAACAAGTTTAGCCAAGTTTGTAATGTATATACATGTATATAAAACCTATGCTCTGTAATTCACACACGCTAAGTACAGACACAGGATGAAGCGATCTTAAAATCAGATAGGAACATTAATTTTTATTCAACAAAAATATATTCAGGAGCAGGCCTTAATTAAAGAATGAGTACACCTTACACTGTGAAGGGAAGGAAGAGTAAAAGATAGAATGTTGATGGTTGTACAGGGACAGAATTAAGGATGACTGCATAGCTACAAATTTTCAATTTTATTTTTGAATTATCACATTTTTATGGCATTTTCAAAAATGCTTAGTGTTATGTTTGTTTATACCTAACTACAGTTTAAAATATTTTGCCTAGGAATTTAAAAAAAAATTCAATAATGCTGAGTTGCAATAATTCTGGCAGATTTTGCAATCCGTGCAGAGTTGGAGCCCATTGCTTCTCAGACGGTCTCCCACAACCCCTGCTCCCAGAATGGTTTCCTGCCTGGCATTCTTCTCATGGCCATCCACATATGGAAAATAACCCAGAAGTGAAACATAACTCCATTTCTGAAGTCTTCCAACCTTCCAAACCACCTGTGCCAGTTTGCGTGACATTTTCCAATAAAATTCTAACCTGAGCTAAGAATTGGCCTGCGAAATTTTAGGATGATTGGTTTGGTTTAGGCAAAGATGGGGAGAGAAAAAATTGGCTTATAATAGTGACCCTTAATTAAGCAGAAATGAGCATCCCTCTATGATGTAGTGTGATTCATGGGCATTATCTGATCTATAAATGTCTTCTATTTAGGAGGTGGGCTGAGAGATCAGAACTAAAGATAAAGTCATAGAGACTTTTCCTTTGAGATATTTCTAAACCAGTCTCACCTTTGCTTTGGATGACAAGCCACGCAGGTTGAGTCGAGCTGAAGAAAGTATCTGCAAAGCTCCCTGGTGATCAGATTTGTTTTTACTGCACTTTATTGCCACTAAAAGTCAAAGCAAAAGGGGGAAAAACATTAAACACCATAATGATAGCCTGTAGGTATAAATCCAACAGTTAATCAGAACACTGAACAGCTGTCATAAAACATTTGGAACATAATATCCCACAAAGAGAAAACTTGATTAAAAATAGTAAGTTTGCTTAAGGAGAAAACAAAAGCGTAAACAAGAATATGTTCAGTTAAGGTATATTTTAGGATTCCTTCACAAGTCATTCTCACTACTTGTATTGACAGACCCTACTGCTCTATAAAAAAAAAGTGCCATATACCTCCAACACATACACTATGTATACACCACATTCCTTAAGACTGCACTATAAAGCAAAACCTTAACCCTGATCTCATATTTCTCCAAGAGAAAACACACCACACCACACCACACACTTCACTGGTGCACAGATGTCTATATGGGTGTGCTGATTTTTTTGGCACATTCAGAGAATTCTGAGGGATTACTGAGGTATGATTTTACTTCGCAGAAGCCGTGTTGGTTAGTTCCCATCATGCCAAGATCATCCAGATCCTATATAATTCTATTTCTATTTTTTTAAATTTGTAATTACCATTTAAGCCAATTTACCCAGCATTGTTGTAAGGCTTATTGGTCTATAATTCTCACTATCACCCCATGTAGTCTGTTAAAAATAGATGCATTTACTATACTCCAGGATAGAAGCTAATTTTAATAAGATTGGACATTTTCATTAACAGCTCAACCACCTCATTCTTAAGTTCTTTCAGAATTCTTGGATGTACTATATGATGCTTAATTGGCAACTGATACTCCTTAATTTTTCAATATATTCCAGCACCTCTTCTTTTGACACCACAGTCTCTGACAATACCTCATCTTTACAAGAGGAGGCTACTTCCCCGTAACTGGAGATTCTTCAAGATATGTGGTCCCTATTTGTATTCTACTGAGGCTTATATGCATATGCCATACATCTGGAGCTGGAGATTTTGAAAGTAGTAGTGTCTGCTGGTCTGCACATGTGCCCCTGCTCCGCCTCAGGGTTACATCCAAGGCGATAAAGGGCAGGGTAGAACAACCGCACTCTCAGTTCCTTCTCCACTGCGAACCAAGAAATCCAGAGCAGAGGGGAAGGAGGGTGGGATTGGAATACAGATAGGGACCACACATCTTGAAGAACCTCCAGTTACAGGTTAGTAACCTCATCTTCTTCGAGTGATGGCCCCTATTGTATTCCACTGAGAGTGATTAACAAGCAGAACATAGTGAGAAGGAAGATGATAAAACCGTGGAATGGAGAACAGCTATGCTGAACAGGGCATCCATCGCAGAGTCTTGCACCAAGGTGTACTGGGAAGAGAAGTTACTCACCAAGGGAGAGGGAGGCAATCCCAACAACAGATAGCTGAGTGTAATGCATCCTGAAATCCACTTAGAAATCCTTTGAGCAGAGATTGCTTGCCCCTTAATCCTTTCTATTATAACGATAAAGAGTCTAGGGGACTTCCTGAATGATCTCGTCCTCTGCAGACAGAAGGTCAGGGCACCACAGACATTGAGTGAATGAAGGCACTGTTCTTTCACTGAGGTGTGTGGCTTCAGAAAGAACGCAAGTAAGTGCGTGGGTTGGTTGAGATAAAAATGGGATACAACCTTTGGCAGAAACTTGGGACGCAAGTGCAGGGAAACTTTATCTTTATGGAATGTGGTAAATGGGGGCTCCACTATCATTGTCCCCAGTTCGCCTACCCTTCTTGCAAAATAGCAATAGCTATTAGGAAGGCGGCCTTCATGGAGAGGAGAGACAGGGAGCAGGAGGCTAGTGGTTCAAAGGGTAATTTCATCAATATTGTGAGGACAAGGTTGAAATCCCATTGGGGAGCAGTGGGTTGAACGGAAGGATAAGTTTGTAGGAGGCCCTTCCAAAATTTTGTAGTCAAGGGGTGTGTAAAGACAGAGTGCCTTTCCAAATGGGAGTGGAAAGCACTAATTACTGCTATGTGCACTTTGACAGAGTTGAGAGTGAGTTCTGACTCCTTCAGGGACAGGAGATAGTCCAAGAGAAGAGGAATGCCCATGGCTTCAGGGGCAAGACTCTTCTGCTGGGCCCAGGAGGTGAAATGTTTCCACTTGGCCTGATAGGACTGCATTGTGCACTCTTTCCTGCTACTTGAAAGGACATCTTGTACTGACAACGAACATTCCCATTCTAATGAAGATGCCCATCCAAAAACCAAGCTCTCAGGTGACGGGTGTGTGGAATGGGATGTCTGATCCTGCCGTTGCGTTGCGTAAGCAGTTCCAGAAAAGCTGGCAGCAGAAGTGGGGGACATGTAGACAATCGGAGAAGGGAAAACCAGAATTGGTGAGGCCAGAAAAGGGCAATCAGGATGACCGTAGCTCCCTACCGCCCCATCTGATCTTGTATAGGACACATGGCAGGAATGGTAGGGGAGGAAAGGCATTACTGATCTGGTCTGATCGGTGGATAACTAAGGCATTGCCTTGGGAAAAGATGCAGAGCCCTCCCCAGGAGCTGTACTGGATGCATTTGCTGTTTGTGCTGGAGGCAAAGAGGTCTCTGGTCAGATTCCTCCAGCAGTTGAAAACGGTGGCAATCACAGAGTCGTGTAGCTCCCATTCATGGTCAGCCACAAATTTCCTGCTGAGGGAGTCTGCAATCACGTTCTGAGTTCCCAGAAGAAAGGCTGCTGACAACAGGATCTTGTGGGCGATGCATCAGTCCCAGAGATGAACAGCTTCTGCACAAAGTACTGGTGACCTCGTGCACCCTTTGTTTATTTATGTAGTAAATGGTGATGGTGTTGTCTGACATGATGAGAACGTGACAGAAGTGAATAGATGGGAGAAATGCATGACATGCTGTCCTTACCATCCGAAGTTCTAGGATGCTGATGTACATCCTGGATTTCTGAGTGGTCTAAGTTCCTTGTGTCATGAGTTTGCCCATGTGGGCACCCCAGCCATTGAGCAATGCATCTGTGATGATCGTTGTGCTTCGAGAAGACGGAAAGAAGGGTATCCCGGTGAAAACCTGAACCGGGTCCATCCACCATCGAAGGGAACAGAGAACCTCGGGGGAAACTGTCAGTAGGAGGTCCATGGAATGGTGCGTGGGATAATAGGATCTCTCAAGCAACAGCTGTAGGCATAAGAAGCGGAAATGAATGAAGGCAGTGATGTACATGCTTGCTGCCATGTGGCCAAGAAGGGAAAGGCAAGTTCTGGTTGGAACAGAAGTACTGGAGGCCACTGTGGTAATCAGTGCTTGCAGGGCCTGAAATCTATCCTCTGGTATGTAGCCATGTGCACAGAACGCATCAATATGTGCCCTGAATTACTATACGGACTGTGTGGGATATGCTCACCCCCAGGGAGGAAAGGAGTAGGAGCAGCAAGGAGGTTGAAGGTTGAGCCTCTTGTCTGGATCGTACTCTAATAGCCAGTCATCGAGATAAGGGAATTTAAGGACCCCTTGACACCAGTGAAGACCCATGGACCCGTGTGCCCGAATGGTATAACTCTGTACTGGAAGTGTCTTGGGCCTACCATAAATCTCAAGAACTGTCTGTGGGTAGGATGGATATCTAAATGGAAGTAAGCATCTTGCATATTAAGAGCCATAAACCACGCATCTCTTTCTAGTGAGAGTATAATGGCTGCAAGGGTGGCCATATGAAACTTTGGTTTAGGTATGAAGTGGCTGAGATGACAGAGATCTAAGATTGGTCTCCATCCTCCCTTCTTGGGCACCAGGAAATAGGTGGAATGGAACCCTGCACCTTGAAATACTGTAGGAACAGGCTCTATTGATCCTCTTTGCAGTAGGGAGTCTACCTCTAGGGAGAGCATACTGTCATGAGAGTGGTCCTGGAAGCAGGACGGGACGAGGCATGTGGATGAGGTAGCATCATGAACTTGATCATATAGCCATGTCGAATGACATTCA
Organism: Lepidochelys olivacea; assembly: GCF_965140295.1. NCBI lineage: Eukaryota > Metazoa > Chordata > Testudines > Cheloniidae > Lepidochelys > Lepidochelys olivacea. Next base: position 147,826,195 of record NC_140413.1, on the reverse strand, counting down.
GGACCCACTTGTCTATTGTAATTGCACTCTGAGCTGGTAAAAAGTGTGCTAGATGTCCCTCAAAGAGGAAGGGTTGTACGTATGATAGGATGCAAGGCAACTGACGGCTCTCTAGATGCACTCAGAAATATCACTTTTGTGAAGACTGAGTTTGTGGTGTCGAAGACTTTATGGGCAGACCCGGGGGATGGGACCATTGGTCTTCTGATGCTTTCAAAGATGCTTGTAGAGTTGCTGATGAAAGGACTGAGGAGTTCTGACCTGTTGTGTGGGAGGTAGGTGGTAAAACTTTCACTTGGGTGCAGGTGTATAAATACACAGCGATCACAGGGTGTCTCTGGAGTCCTTGAAGGAGTCGTCAGTCTCCTGGTTGAAGAGGTGAGATTCATCAAAAGGGAGGTCCTCAATGGAATTCTGCACCTCCTAAGGAAATCAGACAAATGGAACCAGGATTCCCTCCTCATGACAATCCCTGTGGCCACAGTTCGTGAAGATCTGTCCACTGAATCCACTACAGCCTGGAGCACTGTCCTGGTGCCCAGTCTGCCTTCCTCTGGGATAGTGTGGAAGTGGGCATGATCCTCCTGTGGAAGTGGGCATGATCCTCCTGGGGAAGATTCTCTACAAAGTCTGCTAACTGACTGTAATTTAGAAAGTCATATTTAGCTAATAACGCCTGGTAGTTGGAGATCAGAAACTGAAGGCTGGCTGAAGAAAAGACCTTGCAACCTAGGAAGTCTGGTCTCTTACCTTTCTTGTCAGCTAGAGTAGAATGTGGAGGTTGTTACCAGGCTTGTTCCATTGCTGCTTGTATAAATCAAGGAATTGGACAGGGGGTGAGAAAACAGAAACTCAGACCCCTTTGCCAGTACATAGTATCTCTTTTCCACTGATTTTGCGGTGGGTGTGCAAGTGACCAGAGTATGCCAGAAAGTTTGGGCCAGTTGAGGAACAACATAGTAAATGTTGCTGATGCCCTCAGTAAATGTTGACTGGTCGCACCACTCTGAATGGTACAAATGCATGCAAGGTATCAAGCAACTGATGTTGGCTCTCCTGCACTTCCTCCAGTGGAATGTGGAGGGCATCAGCAACTCTTTGTAACAGTTCCTGGATCTGACGGTGGTCATCAGGGGAGGGAGGAGAAAGGAATCAACAGGACTGCTACATCTGGATGATTAAGGGAACCTCTCTGGTTCTGGCAGTAACATCAGAGTCGGGCTAAGTGGTGCATCCTCTGACTCTGGTTCTGAACGCCTAGTCAATGAAGGCCAGAGTGTTACCTGGAAAACAGATTTAGGGTTCCCCCAAAATAGCTCACCTATCACCAATCTGTTCTCCTAAGGCATGGATCTCCAGAGTGGTTAAGGAAATACCTGGAGGACATGGATACAGCTTTCCGATAAATGACTGACAGCCACAAGAAGTATTCTTTTCCAAAACAAGGCACCTTTTAATTGGTGCAAATAACAATCCCTAACACAGTTGCCAACATCCTCAAGTATTGAAGAATGGTATAAAGAAATAATTTAGCTTCCGCACAATGTCCTAATCCTCCTTAACGGATGTTTGTCCTGGGCTATTCTTATTACTCTTTCTAATTGCCAAATCGCTTATTACTTTCTTGTTCCTCCACTACTGGCTTATCCATTGTGTCAAGGAGTAGTTGGTGGAGAAGGGTTCTTTCTTTGTGGCTCAACCTAATTTTGCATTCTTGGTTTCTCCCAGTGATCTCAACTGCTGTTTGTTGCTGGATGAAGTTAACTAAGCCCTACTTTACACAAGTGCAGAGAAACTATATTAGGAGTTTGCACCAGTGCAACTACCTCAGTGTAGTTACACAGGTGCTAATTTCCTTCAAGTAGACTGGTCCTTTAAATTTCACCATTAACATCTTTCAGGCTTTCAGCCGTGAAGTAAGAAAAGGAAGTATATTATGAAGATTTGCACAATCTACTCTGAGCAGCAGCTAATTTTGGCATTGTGGGTAGGTGGGCTTGGCAGAAAACTACCACTTATTTCCTCCCCTCTCTTCTTAATTAAGACCAAGGTCTCTAGAAGAACATCTGAGCCCCAATGAAGGGAAGCCAAGGAGCACAGAGATCATAGGTGGTATATCTATCTGAATCTCACTGAGAGGGAGCAAAGACCAAAGAGTCTATCAGAGTCCAGAGCTACACAGTCTACTGAGAATTGCCTCTCAATTTGTATCTTGTCAGCTGAGCTTATTTTGTGGGAGGCTTGGAAGAGTACCACTATAATATTTCTCCCCCAGTGTGCTCTCCCTTTTCACGGCTGAGACAGGAATAATTTTCTCTCACTTTCTCAGGAACTTCCAGAGATCTCTACTGTGTGCTACTCACAGTGTTTGCTGGCTCACAGGCCTTTTAAATGCTGCCTCATCTTATACTCAGGAACTCTATCTCACTGCACCCAGACTCAACTTTTCACATGCAGTAACAAGATTATATCCCAAACAATAGGTGCCATATGAGTTCCAATATCTGAGGATAAGAAAGAATGTATTTTGTTAGTGAGTTTCTTAAGTACTCTGTATATTCTTTATGAATAATATAAAATGTTATGTTTCAGAGCGAACATACCATGGGCAAGCTCTATGGCTCCTTTCACCAATTCTTTAAAAGACGAAATATCTTTCTCCCAATCTGCTGATTGCATTTCACATTTATGTGCCTTGGTGAGATACTGTAGTGACTGCAAAACAATCAATCAACGCAAAATTATAAAAGAATTCCAGTTTAGCTTTATGCACATATTAAACACTCCTCCCAAAAAACTGAACATATCTTTAATATGATGGATTTTCTGAGAGTCAGAGTTTCTCTGAAACCATTAGCACCAGCTGTAACACAGATGTTCACTGATATTGCATCTCAAGGATGTCAGGCACATAAAGTAACATGTGTCTGAAGACAATTTTTATTTTTTATAAATTTGTCTAGACTGATGGACGTGACCCATGTTTGCCAGGTCAAAATAATTAAAAGCATATCCAAAAGAGAAAACACTTACATGTTTTGAACAGCAGTTCTGAACCTAAGAAATATATAGTTAAATACTACAAGGCTTTTTTCCAAAAATATTACCCAATATTGTTTTTCTTAGACTGAGCTATTGCTTTGATACTGCATTGATTCCCAAAAGCAAACAGAAGTATAGAAAATGAATGTAAACAGTAATCAAGGAAGAATTTTCATAAGCAGGAAACTATAAGGAAAAACAAATATGATACCAATTTATTAAACAAATGTATAAATGAAAAAAAAAGTGATTCTGGTAATAACCACACTTTCAATACAATTTCTGTCCTTAGTATAACAATGGAACAAATAAAGGGAAAGAAAATATCTAAGATGTAACAGAACCATAAGCACTGATCACTCTGAGTTTATGAAGACCATTTCTTGCCAGACAAATGGGAACATAAATGGGAAATAGGAATCCAGTGCTGTACTACAAGGATCTGGTCGTATTCAACATCTTCACTATCTGGAAAAGGGAATTGTGATACATGAAGTGGGGGGCAGTAGCTCCCTTTGATGGACACTCAGCCAGCCAGCTAGCTAGCTATAAAATCCCTCTTGGTCTGTTCTCTGGTTGTTTCACCTGTAAAGGGTTAACAAGCCCAGAGGTAAAAGAAAGCAGAGAACAGACCAAGAGGGATTTTACAGCTAAGTGGCTGGCTAGGTGTCCATCAAAGGGAGCTACTCCCCCCACTTCTTGTATCACAGGAATCAACAGCACATTAATGAAATTTGCAGATGAAAAACTGGAAGGAAGCTATGAACACAAAGAGAAATAATATCAAGGGATGCAGAGAGATTAGATACACTGAAAAAAACCAAAACAAAATGAGATGCATTTTGTCAATGTAGAGGCTTATACATCAGGTGAAAAATAATCTAAAAAACACACAGCTCAGTGAGTGGGAGAAATTTAAAAAGGAGAAAATAATGATTGCTTGCTATTTTTTCCTTCTCACAGGGGGTGGAGTGTTACTAAAAATAAAAATTAAACATATTGTGTGAAAAAATTGAAGATGCTAAAGTTCTATCACTTGATTAAATGATGGACTAAGAGGGGCATTATAACAGTGTACTACCATCTGAAGAGTCTAAACAGAAGGGAGAAGAAACATCTTAAAGCCATATATAAATTTCATCATTAGAAGCTTTTAAAAACAAGTTGGACAATCACCTGTCAGGGATGGTCTAGGTTTACTTGGTCCTGCCACAGCACAAGGGGCTGGACTTGATGACTTCTCAAGGTCCCTTCCAGCCCTACATTTCTATGATTCTATGGATATTAGAAGCAATGCAGCGAAGATTGGTCATTAGACGCTAAGGGGACCAAGTCCCAACAATAATGTTCCAGCAGTACTGCCTGCTCCCACAGGGGGCCTCTGATGGAGCTGGAACTTACAAGCCTCTGAAGGACCCATACATCTGGCTGTCATCAGGGAATTTTGGCCCTGATGCAGGTAGTAGATAGAGGAGGAACACAATGGGGAATACAGGTTTCTGTAGGGCTAGTCCCAGAGAGGCAGCATATAGGGCTGCCTGCAAATGCTTCCTTGCTGCCACCTCATTTTCCAGGCCCAGCAACAAACGGTTGAGTATGTGGGTGTCAGGCAGGAAGGGAAAAAGATCTGAGGCTGAAGGGTTGTGTGTGTGTGTTTTCTGAGCTTGGATGTATTTGGAGAGAGATGGTACTGAGCCATGGAGAGTTTAATTGCAAATGGGAAGGGTTCTTGGCCTCATGGGCAAGTGTGAGTTGGTGTTAGATTGGAGGGAATTGTGAAGGCTTTAGAAGATTCTGAAGTGGGAGAGGGATGCACTGGGTTAAGCACAGGAGAAAACTGACTGAATTGGTGAAGGAGGCTGTGAGTAGATTGGTGTGTGTGCAAGAGAAAGAGAGTGTATGCTGGGTTAAAAACTAGATCAGAGGGGTGGAGGTTGGGAGGAGGAGAGAACAATGAAGGAGTGACTGAGGGATAAATATTTTCTCCCATACCACCATTTGCTATAAAAGGTATCCCAGTTTTTCATTCTGAAAGTACAGGAGTGGCACCTTTTACTTCCCACTTCCCCATCAACCACATTCTTCCCCCAAAATATGCTTCCTTACCAGTGTCCCTATATTTCATTTTGAAACACTGATTAACATGAAGGAGAGTGTGGTGGATTATTACCTGCCGCCTCAGCAACTATTTTGGACACCAGCCACCACCAGAATAGAGAGATGAAATTAGGAAAGGAAAAATTTAGTCTGAATACCAGGAAAATCTTAACAGCAGCCAGATGTATGAGGCTGTGGAGTAGTCTCCCAAGGGAACTGCTGGAAGCCTCATTGCTTGAGTCTTTTAAACCTCAACTAGAACATTTTTTAGTGTTGTGTTCAAAGGGGACAGATGTGCATTTGCAGGGAGAGGGACAAAATGATCTAATAGGCCTTTTCCTGTCTTTATCATCTATGATGCTACGAAAACTGCAAACATTATTTTATATTCTATTCAAGCTCTTTGCTTCTTTCACACTATATGGCTTTTGAAAAATTGCAATAGACAGCTACTTTGATTTAATGCCCAATAGGCACAGGAAAACCTTCAAATTTTGTACAATATAGTAGAAGTTTTATAAATTGATACTGTAAATTAATTCAAGTTGTGCCTGTAGAGACTTTAGTTTTTCAGTTCTCTTTCATGCTCCGTCTACACTAAAATACAACCATGTCAGGAAACTGTCAAAAGTGTACCCTAACTTTTACAAATATGGTCCGAATTTGCAGGGTAGATTAGATTTTAACCATGTTTCATAACCAGTCTGGTTATGATACATAGTTAAAGTCCTGTCTCCTCTACATACTGAAACCACATTTATAACTGGGTTAGGGGAAGACCATGATGTAACCGGGCTCCCTGACATGACTACATTTATAGTGTAGATAAGCCCTGAGTTACTTTTTGTGTCTGATTAGTATTTAGGGATGCATTACATGATATTGCAACTTCCGTGCTTCTGAATGCAAAAAGGGCAAAATCATTTTCATCTCTAAAGGAAAAAATGGAAAGGAGAGAGGGAGAATCAGAGTCAGAGGAAAGCAAGTGAGGGCTAAAGCATGCAAGTTAACAGAGGAGAGTTTGAAGAGAACAGAATGAGGAAGGACAAAGTGACTAGAAGTACACTACCATGGACGTGTGAACCACAAGCCCAACAATCTGCATCATGTACTTATCACAGAATATTGAGCAATCTTCCCGCCTGACATTTCTACCCTGGTCAAAGAGTGCCATTAGGAAAGACATACTGAATGCTGACATTTTATATTTTCAGGTTCAGTGAAGATCTGATAACCTAGAGATATTTTGGGAGTGTGCACGGGTATGTGAATTTTGGAAACTTAATACCAAATTGCAAAGCACCATCCAGCATGAACAACAAAGTAAGCACTCCAGTTGTGTAGCAGTTATTTTGGAAATGCAATCACTCTAGCCTCAATTTATGATCTAACTGAGAGATCGAGGGAATGGTGATGACCTGGGATTAGAGGCTAATAGAAACAGATTAATATTAGGACAGACAACTGTACACAGGCCTTGACACCTCAACAGATTAAGAATTAAGTGGAGGAAGTAAACCCACTTTAAGCTAAATAGAAACAAGGCATTCTTCTTCTGGAATGTGTCCACATGGAATAGTTCAGGATTAGCTGTTTCTGAATTACTGCAGTGTAGACGAGCCCTAAATATATTTTCACACTATGATCCCAGAACTGAGTTTGGTAACTTATGATGACTCAGTGAGCCACTGTTTTCTGAAGGCTGCAGCCTTATTGCCAGAATCTAAGCTTTGAGTTAAAATTAAATCTCTAGCCATTATGGTTGCAATGAAAACCTTCAAAATATCAACCTAGTGTCACCAACAGATGCTGTAATAGGAAATTTCTTCTTCTGAAGAAAAAAAATGTCCAAGTCTAGAATGATAGAATTATGCATATTTAAAAAAACAAACTGACGGAAAATTTAAAAATCTTCCTCCCCCCTAAAGAAAATATATACTTGGAGGAAAAAACCCCAAAAGAACAGAATGCCTGCAGCAAAATGGAGGAACAGTTGCAAAGTGTGTTCTGTATCTTGCTTCAGTAGCTGGTCTACTAGAGGATAACAGCCTTCTATTACTATAACAAACTCACATTTTAGGAAAACAAAACAAAACAAAAACAAACAAACAAAAAGCAACCTCAACATTTACCTTTTCAGTATCTTCAGGGTTATCACTCTGTCCATTTCCACAGAGTCTGGCATACAGTCTCCAGATGTCTGCATCACCAGTCACTCTAGAAGTCACTCTGCCAAACAGCTCCTGCAATTTCCCCTTCAACCCCGTTGCCACCTCTCCATTACGATCAGGCATTCCATCCACCACTGCCCTGACCAGAATATTCAGCACCTTAGAAAGCAGAAAAATCTTTCATTTATATTCTGATAAACACTGTCATAAATATAAAGGGAAGGGTAAACCCCTTTGAAATCCCTCCTGGCCAGGGGAAAGCTCCTCTCACCTGTAAAGGGTTAAGAAGCTAAAGGTAACCTCGCTGGCACCTGACCAAAATGACCAATGAGGAGACAAGATACTTTCAAAAGCTGGGAGGAGGGAGAGAAACAAAGGCCTGTGTGTCTGTCCATATGCTGGTTTCTGCCGGGGATAGACCAGGAATGGAGTCTTAGAACTTTTAGTAAGTAATCTAGCTAGGTATGTGTTAGATTATGATTTCTTTAAATGGCTGAGAAAAGAATTGTGCTGAATAGAATAACTATTTCTGTCTGTGTATCTTTTTTGTAACTTAAGGTTTTGCCTAGAGGGGTTCTCTATGTTTTTGAATCTAATTACCCTGTAAGATATCTACCATCCTGATTTTACAGGGGGGATTTCTTTATTTCTATTTACTTCTATTTTTATTAAAAGTCTTCTTGTAAGAAAACTGAATGCTTTTTCATTGTTCTCAGATCCAAGGGTTTGGGTCTGTGGTCACCTATGCAAATTGGTGAGGCTTTTTATCCAACATTTCCCAGGAAAGGGGGGGGTGCAAGCGTTGGGAGGATTGTTCATTGTTCTTAAGATCCAAGGGTCTGGGTCTGTAGTCACCTAGGCAAATTGGTGAGGCTTTTTACCAAACCTTGTCCAGGAAGTGGGGTGCAAGGTTTTGGGAAGTATTTTGGGGGGAAAGACGCATCCAAACTGCTCTTCCCCAGTAACCAGTATTAGTTTGGTGGTGGTAGCGGCAAGGACAAAGGGTGGAATATTTTGTACCTTGGGGAAGTTTTGACCTAAGCTGGTAAAGATAAGCTTAGGAGGTTTTTCATGCAGGTCCCCACATCCGTACCCTAGAGTTCAGAGTGGGGGAGGAACCTTGACAAACACCAACAAGTTTTGGCTTTTGATATCTCTGCAACATTTGCAACACTTCAGTATATATTCACTGATAATTTAGTAAATTACAAAGACTTTACAACACAAAGATGGCAAACTAATCTTACAAAATTGTTCTTATACGATATGGGATACTAAAAAGTATATTATGAGTGAAGTTCACCCATTTAATCCTCATTTAGACTTTTTGCAAAGGAGTTTTATGGGTGGAGCAAGTATGCAGGAGGCTTCTGTCCTCCCTCCAGTGAGCAGTGGTGGGAATTTTGTGCTTTCCCAAAAAAGCTGGTGTAAAAGGGGGCTTTAGGAGTGGTCCAGGAGCAGGATGCTGCATGTGAGAGATACAATTTTAGATTATAAGTGGGACTTGGAGCACCACCTATTATTAAGGTTGCCTGACCCGTCTCATCATAAGACCCTGTTTTCAAGTACTTGGAATTTAACTGAACTTTAATTGTTTTGGCTGAAATTTTCCAAGCTGGGGGTCTGCCTCAGGCTGAATTTACTGGAAAATTTCTACAAATTCAGAGCAGCCATTTCCAAGAACAAAGTCAGGGAAAAATACATTGTTATGCTCATGTTAAAAATTTCTGGCAAACTTTTCTTTGAGAGTCTCTACTGTCTCCATGCTTTGGAGCAGGGATTTGAAATTTGGCAGGGGATGACCTTCGTGTCAGTGATGTGTCTTTTGCCCAACCTGTGAAAATCTGGCAATTTGTCCAAGTTATAAATCTTTGAAAAAAAATCAAAGTCTGCACATGCTCAGTGGAGACTTACTAGAGCTTTGCAGCTTACTTCCCTGAAGATTCAGTCTGCACTGAGCATACACCAGCCTAGGGCTGAGCAGGACTTTCTCTGCATCTGTAGCTCTGGGGTGCTGCAGGCTGAGCTGAGGCTAGGCACAGGAGTTGAGAGCAGGGGCCCTGTCTTTCCCGGGCTGCTAATGCCACCCTGCTGGGCTGAGACAGCAAGGAGGATGCTGCCTCATTTGAATAGGCAAGATAGGACAAGAGTCGGACTAGGGAGGTGGAAAAAGTAGATCAGGATGAAGACTGAGGCTGGGAGACAGGTAGGAAAAAAGGGTAGGGTTGGGGGGAGGGAGGTGTTGCATAGACAACCTTAATTTTGGTATTTTCTGACTTCTGACTGCTTGGCATTGCAACCTTTAATAACGTTCTTTAACCTAGGTTTTTTTCCTGTATAATATTAATAAATCATTTAGATTAAATATCAAAGAAATAATACTAATTGGCATTTCCTAACAATAAGACACTTTTTTGATAATAAAATCCATACTGTGATTGGGATACAGAATATTAATCCTGCTAGAAAGCTACATTTATGACTACTCAGAATGATTTACTGATGTACAACGATCCTGCTAAAAGTATGAAAGGCTAGAACCCTTAAAAATGGAGATGGGTACAGGATATTGAAAACACTAAGTTATAACACATTCTGTGCTATTAATCGTAATTGTTGTATTTATAAGAATCAATATTACACATTCCAAACAATGTTACCTTAAACTAGCAAACAAACAACATTTATTTTTCATGACACAGATAAATGTTTCTATTACAAATATTTTTCTCAACAGTATAATTGGATTACACTGTTTGGTCAAAACCAACAGCAATCAAGTGATTCTCAATTATGTATTTCAAATTCCTGGTCAGTAGCATAGTAAATTTAAAATGGGTGATATTACAAAATAAGTCTACCAAACTATTACAAGCCAATAATAGAAAAGAACGCAACCATAAAAAAAAACCCTAAATGAAAAATTCCAATAACTTTCTATTCAGCATTGTTATCAAACTATGGTAGCGAATTAACATTTTTATTTAATCTTTTTAAAAAACACTAATATATATTTTATAAAATAAATTATCTAAACTATTGTGTGAGGGCTGATCTGTTCTTCCTCTCTACTAATCAGCAGTCAGCCTTTCACTCTTGAAGATAGTCGTAGGAAACAAAAAGTTTAGTAGGGATATTGAGGGAATGACAACTATACAGAATAATTTTGTGGAAAATATGCCCAAATATTAATAGGGCTGTAGTCCTGCTGAGCCCATAAGTTCCAATACCTATACCTAGATATTTTTAGCTTTTTTAAAAAGACAGTGTCATGCAACAGTTACGTCCTTGAAATATGCCAGTGAGTAATGTAAACACACTATATTCTATTGCTATATCACACTCAATAGTATAAAACAGATAAATAATACATTAAAGTATAGGTTCTACTTGAAAAGGGGCTAAAACATAATCATGTCTTGGTTATATTGCCTGTTAAAAATATTTTTGTTAGAATTGCAAGTGAATCTAAACACCAAAACAGGATTAGCAATCAAGGCACAATTTTCTACTTTCAGAACACAATTTTAATGGTTAAACTTTTAATTAAATGTCCTCTGAGGGAAGTTAAATTGTCATATCCACTAATACTCCAGCACAGTCAATAGATGCTAAGTTAAAAAGGATCCTGTGCAAGCAAACTGCTTTTATTTTCCTTATGTCTGCTTAATCAGTTATGCCTCATATGACCACTGTACAAAGCACATGTGTGTTTAACGGTTCTCCACTATACCAGGATTCCACCTCCTTTCTCTTATTTTTTGTGCCTCACACTAATTAAAAAACAAAACAAAAACACAAGAAAAAAAAACTACCCTAAAACATCTTAACTGATGTTAATCTCATTTCACAATTACTATGTTGTACCAATAGAATATAGTGTGTTTACATTACTCACAGCTCCTTTCATATAAAAATTGAACTAGTCAAAACATGTTCCAAAGCTGCACTGATGCGAATCAAAGCTGACAGAGCTTAAGTGAGGAAAGGACCTTCAGATAATAGTTCTCCCATGATAAGTCAGCACTCTGTAAGGCAGCTCTCTGTAAATACACTCACCGCAAATACCGTCCCAAATTAAAGCTTAAAATCAAGGAATTGATCATTAATGAACCGCTTGAGAGCACAGATGTCTCTTGAAAATGTTAATCCCCCACCTCCTCACTCAAAATCCCTGTTGGAAAGTGCCCTTACAGAAACACAAGCACAAAAAGCTTTTGCTTTTGCCTCTTATTACAAAACATTCTAGCAGCATGAGCCAGTTAAATGAGGATAATACATAATGGGAAGAGGCAATAGGAATCTTCACTCTATGCTGTTTCCTGTTTGGGATCCTGTATTCACGTTAAGCCGTGCACACTGAATTCACATTCACAGACAGTACAGTATGTAGCTTTGCTCCTGAAAGCGATGTTGCAAAACATTCCAACAATCAATGCAGCATCTAGTGTCTTTCTTATCCTCAGCATGTTAACATTACAGATAAACACCAACTGCTTGGCTTCAGTGATCAGCATTCTGTGAAAAGTTATGTGATTAACACTTTTGGAAGTCCCTTGGATAACATTCCCATACACACCAGAGGTTAAATCATTGGAAGGAGGCAGATTCTCAGCTAGTGTAAAGACAGTTTACACCAGCTGAGAATCTGCCCCCAGGTCTTTTTTTTTTGGTAAATTGTGACTTAATTATTGGCTAAACTGTAGTTTCTCTCACGTACAGGCATGACCCTAAAAAACTTGCCAATTGGCATAAATAATTGCATGAGTCTTTAATATTAGATAAACTCAGTATTTGCAGTAAGTATAGGAAAACACTTATAGGACCCTGAGATAAACTTATTTATTTATATTAGGAAAAACTGGCAACTTTTTAAGGGCCATGGCCATAAAAGGGAATGCTAAGAACACATGCATAAAATTTTAATGAGACTATCCAGGAATCAGTTTTTAGCACTATTTGATATACTGTAGCCTTTTATTCTACCTTACTTCTTATAGATAAATATATATGTACATGCATATATGTGCTATATATAGACATACATGTATGCACGTATGTATGTATAGTGAATGCAATGCTTCTGAAAAGGTGTCGGAGTCTCCCCTTCAATATTTTTCCTTCAACCATCCAATATCTAGGTGGCAAGATTGACAGGCCTAGTGACTAAAGTCCTCCTTTTATCCACAGAGACATTATAGTCTAGGTAGCAATCATGCAGATTTCAGTGTCTCTCTCATCAATATGTTCCAACCACTTTTTTCTGATTAACATGCTTTAAAATATAGATATTGTAAATATAAGTGTTCATATCACAAAGCTGAGAAGGATCTGTAGGCTAAGGAGAAAGAGAGGGAGTTTTCTTACATATGAAAGGCAGTGTTCTCTTTTAACAATATATCTATTTAATAACATCACCATAAAAAGTCCAGTGCGTTAGATTAGACATGTGATTCATGCAAAGATCAATTAATGTTAATGTGACACATCTCAGTTTTTTCCCCAGATCATTTTTATTTTATATATGGGAATGATTAATAATATTTTTCCTTTTAGAATTTTGCCTGTAGCATCCATATGTGTATACATTCAACCTCACAATATCCTACAGCCTATCATATTTCCTGCCGAGAAGGGGGTGTGATATCATTAGATAACTAGAATAACTCAGAAGCATAATTTCCCACAATTACATTTTGTGGTCACAAATCCGAAACAGAAAAGCAATGACCTAACATACAAATAGAAAACATACTATAATTCAATTACAAATTCCTTTAAAGAGTTAATTAAATTGTATTAGTTTAAAAACATCTTTGAATAATATGCTGAAATATTAAGAATCTGACCACAGCATACAAAACCAGGGATATTCTAAATTACTTCCATTATATACTACTAATTTGGTACATTTAGTCTTGTATCAGAGGATCCTAGAACAATGGGCTATGAAGCACACCCCATTGGTGATCTTCTATGTATGGGTTGTAAGGGCTTGTACTGTTAACATATTGTGCACTATTTGTATAGCCATCCTCCTAGTTTAGATTGTTACCTAATACTGATTTAACCAATGGTTTTATGTTTTCCCTCCTCTTTCTTGACATGTCAACTAGTACAGTAGTTAATAAAATAACATACATTCAGCACCTCTGATCTAGCAAGAAGATCAAGTTGTGCTGGCATGGAAAGAGGCATGTGAGAGACACACCAACTTCCACTTAGCCATGTCCTTAGAATCTCCTTCCTTAGAGGTTTTTAAGGTCAGGCTTGACAAAGCCCTGGCTGGGATGATTTAACTGGGAATTGGTCCTGCTTCGAGCAGGGGGTTGGACTAGATGACCTTCTGGGGTCCCTTCCAACCCTGATATTCTATGATTCTATGTCTATTATCAGGTATGCTGCTAATCCATTGCAGGAGAGATGAAGTGTCAGAGGGAAGGAAAAGAACTAATGCTGAAGTCAGGCTGCAAGGTGGGACGGTAGATAGTCAAGGGGACTGACTTTCTGGAAATATTGAACAGGATGAGTTTCCTCTAAGAACCATAACTTAGCTGTTTATGTTTATCTATTCATTTTTAGCTACTAGAGTATTCTGTTCCTCCCTGAACAATTATTAATACAAGCCTTCCTGGAATCCTTAATCAGATTTTGGGCTTGTTCATAACCACATATGAAAATCCCTCTAATTGCATATAGCTATATTAAAGAGAACATGCAGAAAAAGACAGTTACCTTTTCCGTAACTGGTGTTCTTTGAGATATGTTGCTCATGTCTGTTCCACAATAGGTGTGCATGCTTGCCATGTGCACCGGTGCTGGAAGTTTTTCCCCAAGCAGTACCCATAGGGGGGAGCACTCCCCCATGACCCTGGGAGCAGCGCCTGCCTGGCATGGTATAAGGGGGGCTGCACTCCCCCCACCCTCAGTTCCTTCTTGCCAGACAACTCCAACAGAGGGAAAGGAGGGTGGGATGTGGAATAGACATGAGCAACACATCTCGAAGAACACCAGTTACGGAAAAGGTAACGGTCTTTTCTTCTTCGAGTGATTGCTCATGTGTATTCCACAATAGGTGATTCCAAGCGATATCTGTTGGAGGTAGGTAGGAGTTCACAAATTCTTGGGACGGAGTATTTCCCTGCTGAACTTGGCATCATCCCTGGCCTGGGAGATGATCGCATAGTGCGAGGTGAACATGTGAACCGAAGACCACGTGGCAGCCCTACAAACGTCCTGGATGGGGACGTGGGCCACGAAGGCAGTTGATGAGGCCTGTGCCCAAGTCGAGTGTACCCTCACAATGGGCGGCGGGGGAACCCCCACCAGCTCATAACAGGAATGGATGCCCGAAGTGATCCACTTAGAAAGCTGCTCAGTGGAAATCGGCTGGCCCTTCACGTGCTCAGCTGAGGTGACGAGCAATTGCGAAGACTTTCTGAACGGCTTGGTCCGCTCGAGGTAGAAAGCCAGAGCTTGCCTTACGTCGAGCATGTGGAGATGGCATTCCTCACTAGTCGCATGAGGCCTGGGGCAGAGGACTGGCAGAAAAATGTCCTGACCCATGTGGTAGGCAGAGACCACCTTGGGGAGGAACGTGGGGTGTGGGCAGAGCTGGACCTTGTCCTTATGAAAAACCGTATACGGCAGTTTGGAGGTTAGGGCCCTGAGCTCCGAGACCCGCCTGGCCAACGTGATAACTACCAGGAAGGCCACCTTCCATGAAAAGTGAGACCAGGAACACGTGGCCAGTGGTTCATACGGGGCCCCCATGAGACGAGCCAGCACCAGGTTTAGGTCCCACTGTGGAACCAGGGGCTTGGAATATGGGTAGAGAGGTTCCAAACCCTTAAGGAACCGGCCGCTCATAGCATGGGAAAACACCATTTGCCCTTGCACCAGGGGATGAAAGGCCAATATGGTCGCCAAGTATACTGACTGACGAGAGTACCAATCCCTGGGCCCTCAGGTGGAGGAGGTAATCAAGCATAAGCTGGATCTGGGTGGCCGTCGGACAAACACACTGGCCTGCCACCCACCTCGAAAACCGAGACCACTTCGCCACATAGGAGCAGCGAGTGGAGGGCCGTCTACTTTCAAGGAGGACGCACTGAACCTGTTCCGAGCATGTTCTTTCCTCGCCACCTAGCCACTGAGCAGCCACGCCGTGAGGTCAAGCGTTGCTAGGTTGGGATGGAGGAGGAGGCCCTGGTCCTGAGAGAGCAGGTCCAGGCAGAGAGGTAACTGCCATGGCGGAGCTATGGAAGAGGGTCCCGTACCAGTGCTGCCCAGGCCATGCCGGGGCAATGAGGAGGACTTTGGCTTTGTCCGTCTTTATTTTCTCCAGGGCCCTGCTGATCAGAGGGAATGGGGGAAAGGTGTAGAGGAGCTGGCCTGACCAGGACAGGGTAAAGGCATCGGAGATAGTGCTCCTCCTTAGGCCCCCCAGAGGAGAACCGGGAGCATCATCGGTTCTGCCGGGTCGCAAATAGGTCCATCTGAGGAGTAGCCCACCTTCAGAAGAGCTGGTGAGCCACTTCCAGTTGTGGAGACCACTCATGCTGAGAGGAAAAATCCCTGCTCAAGCAATCTGCCCTCATATTCCGTGCGCCCGGCAGGTGGAAGGCTTTTAGGTAGATATTGTGGGCTATACAGAAGTCCCACAGACTGAGGGCTTCGTGGCAGAGAGCAGAGGATCAGGCCCCACCTTGCCTGTTGATATAGAACATAGATATAGAACATAGACGTTGTGTCCAGTAGCGCCCCGATAAACTCTATGTGTTGGACTGGGACTAACGTGGACTTGGCATTGTTTATCAACAGGCCCAGGGCAGTACATGTGGACAGGAGGAGTGCCACATGATCCCTCACTGGCGACTGGGGGGGTGCCTTTGACTAGCCAGTCGTCCAGATATGGGAATATTTGGACCCCCTGGTGTCTGAGGTAGGCCGCTACCACCGTCATTCACTTTAAGACCCTGGGGGTAGTGGACAGATCAAACGGTAGGACCGTGAATTGGTAGTGACTCTGACCCACCATGAAACGGAGGAAGCGTCTGTGCCCCTCGAATGTGTGGATGTGGAAGTACACGTCCTGTACATCGAGGGCAGCGTACCAGTCCCCGGGATCCAGGGAGGGGATGATGGAGGCCAGGGAAACCATACAGAACTTGAGTTTCACCATGTAGTGGTTCAGGCCTCGCAGGTCCATGATGGGCCTGAGCCCCCCTTTGGCCTTTGGGATAAGGAAATACCGGGAGTAATACTCCTTGCCCAGAAACTCCTTGGGCACCACCTCTACAGCTCCTAGGTCCAGGAGCCGCCCCACCTCCTGCTCGAGCAGAGCCTTGTGGGAGGGGTCCCCCAGGAGGGACTGGGGTGGAGGGCAGTTGGGTGGGGAGGAGGTAAACTGAAGGGTGTAACGTCGGGAGATGGTGTTGAGAACGCACCGGTCCGAGGTGAGCCACGACCATTCCGGGAGGAAAGCACGCTACCAATTGGAGAAAGGGAGCTTTATTGGGGGTAGGTCCCTGCTGAGAACTGGTGGGGTACCCCTGAGCGTCCCATCAAAAATGCCTTTTGCCCGCCTGCTTGACCTTAGAAGACCCAGGTTGGGGGACAGGCCGGGATTGCCATTGCAAGCACTTTCTGTAGTCCTGCTGCTTTTTGTGGGAGGCCTTGTACTTTGGGAGGGCGGCGTGGGCGGGAGCCTGTTGCAGCTTGAACTTGGGTTTTGCCGGAGGAGGGACACAGAGGCCCAAGGTCTGGAGGGTCGTGCGGGAGTCTTTCATGCCATGCAGCCATGTGTCTGTTTCCTCAGCAAACAGAGCCTTCCCGTTGAAAGGGAGATCCTGCATTGACGACTGCGCTTCGCTGGAGAGCCCAGAGAGCAGAAGCCATGACACCCATCTTATGGACACTGCTGAGGCCACGGACCGTGCGGCCAGGTCTGCTGCATCCGAAGCAGCCTGCAGGGATGACCTTGCGGCTGCCGCCCCTTCCTCCATGAGTGCCTTAAACTCTTTCTTATTGCGCTCCCGGAGAGATCCTCAAACTTTGGGAGGGATTCCCAGAGGTAAAACTCATAGTGACCCAGGAGAGCCTGATGGTTTGCTACTCATAGCTGAAAGCTTGACGATAAATAAACCTTTCTCCCGAAAGTATCCAGCCTCCGAGAGTCTTTGTTCTTGGGGGTCGTGGCTGGTTGCCCCTGCCGCTCCTTGTGGTTGACCAACTTGACCATCAAGGAGTTGGGCACTGGGTGGGTATACAGATACTCATGTCCCCTCGTGGGTACAAAGTACTTGAGCTCCGCTTTTTTAGAGATGGGAGCCAACAAGCCTGGTGTTTGCCACAAGGCGTTTGAAATTCTTGCCCCCCTTCATGGAGCAGCAAGGCCACCCTGCCCGGTGCCGAAGGGGACAGCACATGGAAGAGCCTATTCAACCCTATTCAATCTCCTCAGCCTGGAGGGGGAGGCTCGCTGCCACCCTTTTTAGGAGGTCTTGGTGGGCCCGGTAGTCCTTCTGCGGGACAGAGGAGTGCGGGGCTGCAATCAGCTCCTCTGGACGGGGCGAGGTGTGATGCTTTGGGTGTTGTCTGGCACTGGAGGATCCACCACCTGGTTGGACTCTGGGCACGGTAACGAGGACAGAGGTCCCACCAACCTTTCTTCTGGCAGTCTAAAGATTGACGCCGATGGTGATTCCGAGGCCCCAGCCACCGAGCAAGCCCCCACCAGGAGCTGCACCGGAGGTCACGACGCTTGGTGCCATTGTGCTTGCTGAGGCACCGGCAGGGCCAGCTGTTCAGGCCAAGCTAGCCAGCCCGTAGACGGGCGGCTGTGAGTGGAGGCCAGGCTGGTGTATGATCCGCTGCTGCTACCTCTGGACTGGGAGTATCGGCGGTGCCGGTATCTACGTTGACCTCGGGACCGTGATCTCGACACAGAGGAGCAGCACTGACAGTAGTAGCTGCTCCATGAACGGCCTCGAGGGGCGGACCTGCGTCGGTGAGACACTGGCGATCGACGCCCCGGGCTACGGTGCCTTGGCAGAGACTTGGAATGGGAGTCCGAGCGGGAACGGCGTCAATGATTGTTCCATGACCGACTGTGGTATCTCCTGCGAGACGAGGACCGTTGGTGACGTCTGCCACGGTCCCATCTATATTTGCTTTGCAAAGATAAGCGGTGCTGGGAGTCCCGGTCGAACGGCACCCATCCAGACAGTCTGGCTGGTGTCGAGGGTGATCTACATGAACTGAGCCCTGAATGGTCGCTGGGCAGTTAGCGGTGTCGGGAACATTGCCTTGAGTGAGACTGGTACCGGGCTGATGGCGACTGTGGTGATCCCAGTGGCAGCTTACCTTTGGAGCATGGGGAGATCATCAGCGGAGCTCTGGGCACCGGCATTGACATGATGTCCCTGGCTGCCTGGAGGGCTTCAGGCGTAGATGGCATCCGGACATCTGGAGAGGCCTGCTCCGAAGGGGCCGGGCTACTCTGCTCACATGAGTCGGAGGCCTAGGGCCTGATGGAGATTGAGGACTACCCGACATGGGCCTAGCCTCTGTCCCAGACTTCCCTCAGTGCCACTGCGATGAGGGAGTGTCTCTGGTCCTCTTGGCGTGCCCCGTGGACAGGGAGCAGTGCCGACTGGACGATGGTACAGGAGGGTCTCCGTGTACAGACGCCGCGGTGCTGGGTACCAGTCCGGAGTGGCATACCGGGGTCGGGGCCAGCGTCGACTCCATCAGGATGGCCCTGAGTCTAATGTCCCTTTCTTTTTTATTTCGGGGCTTGAGAGACTTGCAGATCTTGCATCTTTCGCTGATATGGGTTTCTCCCAAGCAGTGCAGACAATCCATGTGCAGGTCGCTCCTTGAAATAGAGCACCTACAAGAGCCACATGACTTAAAGCCTGGAGTGCAGGGCCCAGGCTCAATGACTAACTAAACTAACTGAATTAGCTAACTGACTACAGGTACTACTGAACAAACAGAGTTCTGGGGACGAGCTGCAGCAAAGCTGGAGTTGAGCAGTTCCGACGCACCTTCACTGGTGGCAAGAAGGAACTGAGGGTGGGGGGAGTGCATCCTCCCTTATACCATGCCAGGCAGCCGCCGCTCCAAGGGTCGTGGCGGGGTGCTCCCCGCTACGGGTACTGCTAGGGGAAAAACTTCCAGCACCGGAGCACGTGGTGAGCATGCACACCTATTGTGGAATACACATGAGCAATCACTCGAAGAAGAACTTGGAAGGCTTTTTAAGGTCCATCTCTACTGGGACATCTTAAACAAAAACTCAGGACATTTAACATCAATACAGTCCTAACCAAATAAAAACCGTAGTGTGTGATTAAAAACTGTAGGGGAAAACAGAACAGAAAGGAAAATTATGCAACAAAAGTGGAAAATTATTCTAAGCAATATGCAAAAAGCTTAACTGAATATCCAATATAAAATCCTAAAAGAACACCCTTGATGGTGAAAGAAGCACGTGAAGCTCAGAACACGTGAACGGTCACAGAAGAAAAGGCAAATTTGTTCACATGGTATTTTACTTCTTGTAGGCTAATGACAATCTGACCAAAGTGATATTAGGATCAGTTCTGGACTGCATTGTGTAACACAACTATTATTTGAATCAGTAATTCAGAAAGGCACTTCCTAACCAGAAAAATCTACACTGTGTCCCCATGAATAAACATGATTCCTTCCTAATGACAGCATTGTAGCTGCCAATAGACTAATCCTTACCACATGGAAAACTACAGATGTTTCCACAGACATTGATTTGCGACTGAAATACACTAGAGAGCTTTAAAACCTTTTCAATTTTAACTATCTCAAATTTGATTGATTTTGCTCATATGGAATAACAGGCTGACTTGTGTTTGGTGGTTTTTATACAAGTGATTAATACTAATA
Source organism: Lepidochelys olivacea (assembly GCF_965140295.1). Lineage (NCBI taxonomy): Eukaryota > Metazoa > Chordata > Testudines > Cheloniidae > Lepidochelys > Lepidochelys olivacea. Next base: position 147,805,955 of record NC_140413.1, on the reverse strand, counting down.
CTTGGGCATTCTTGGTATTTAAAAAGTAAACTGAAAAAGAAAAAGAGCAAACGAGATGCCTTTGACAGTCATAGTACAGTGTATTCATTACATCTCCTGATCAAACTCAAAGTTTGCCAGGGATATAAAAGCACAGTTAATACATAAAAACAAATATTAGCCTTCATTTTCTACAGTGAAAAGCATATGAAGTTCATCCATTATATTTTCATAGTATTGGATTATGTTGGTTTAATATTCAGTACATGAAATTTAATTCATTTGTAAAGGTTTGGTTGTATAAGATATACATTTTCAAATTTATGGGGAAAAATCATAACCTTACTACAGCTGGAAGGTCTAAAACAGGGGGTCTCAAACTGGGGGTCAGGACCCTTCAGGGGGTCATGAGGTTATTACATGGGGGAGTCAAGAGCTTTCAGCCTCCACCCCAAACCCAATTTTGCTTCCAGCATTTATAATGGTGTCAAATATATTAAAAAGTGTTTTTCATTTAAAAGAGGGGTCACGTTCAAAGGCTTGCTATGTGAAAGGGGTCACCAGTACAAAAGTTTGAGAACCACTGGTCTAAAACAATCTGTATTAATGTTTACAGTGAGATACATAAGAGTGTGAAAAATGAAATAATCCCCAACAGTTCAATTTAGGGATGGACCTGAGCAGCAAACTCTAAATTTATTCTCCCTCAAAGCCTGGGGATGTTGCAATCCAGGGTTTTGTTTGGTCTCCTCTCCAGTTTAAATTATTTCTCTTTACAATCAAAATCTCATAATGAAGCAGACTTGCCTGGATATCTTTCATTGTAAAGTATGCTATTGTTATTGAAATGTACTTGATAATGATGCAAATAATTTCTACAAGGAAAAATGAATGTATACGAACATGTAAAAACATAAAAAGAAATCTGTCCCACCTGCACATCTTTGTACTTTTCTTGTAAATCCATAAGCCGATGATAAGCTTTAATTGCTTCTGAAAACTCTCCAATGTCTGTACTGGTAACAAGGTAGTTCTCCCAAATCTGCCAGTGTTCATAGTTACACTTGAGAGCTTCTTGGAGCGTGCGAAATGCTTGGATTCTAGTTAAGAATAAAAACAAAAGATTTGGCATATAACATATTAAAAGCATTCTGTATTTACTTAAAGGCTACATAATTAATGAACACATTTTGAAAACAGATGCAACATTAAGATTAGTTGCTCAGAATTTACATGAAAGCCTGAGAATCCCTTTCTTTCATGCCCTTCCGCTCAAACCAGTTGATTACATAGCTCGCTATCTCATACCTGTTCTGAGATATCGCGCTCTCTCTCTCAGTGATACCAGTTGGCCTCAGTGAAGATTACATTGTTGTTAGCCTTCCTGCAATAATTCCTCCTCTATTATCATTCTAGTGACATATATCGAGTCAGTGGTCCTTGACCACTTTCAAAGCCTTTCTCCCTGGGACAGCAACATAGGTAGATTATTGATTTGCCTCCTGAATACTCAGTAACCTCAGCTGTTAATAAATAAGCTGTTTTGCAGGACTTATTTGTTATCCACCTTCCTTTGAAAAGACATTGAGCTAGCCCTTAAATTCAGTAAGCACAGATAATGAAAATACTCCATTAATCTCCCCTTACACATAATCTACAAAAGAAAAACCACATAATTTACTGTAGTAAGTTGTCTGCAAACACTTGATCAGATCATAAGGTTTTGATCAAGAAGCAAAAAAATGTAATTGTCATTAACCAACAGTGATAAATACAACTTTGGCCCTTTCCAATTAACTGCAATGAAAGACACCTAGTATAATGGACAGACCTTTTACTATTGTTTGTTATGCATATAAAGAAAATATTACAATAAATACAACAATTGTATAGGAAAAAAAAGAAAGCAGGTGTTTATTTAATCACTTCAGTAAATGTAAATGCTGTTACATTTTGGCAAAATAAAACACTGTCATTCTTATTGCTTGGTAACTTTTTCTTGTTTTTTTAAAAAAGAACACAGTAGATTAAGAGATTCCAAAGCCAGAGGGACATTTGATCATCTAGTCTGACCTTCTGTATAACACACAGGCCATAGAACTTCACCAAAATAATTGTCTCCACTGTTATTTTAAATGCACCTTTGGGTTTAAATCTCCTCATACAGTTTGGCCATATGTACTGATATTTTCAATCTTGAATCTGAATTCTGCCAACAAATGATGACAAAGCAATCAACCTCACTGCGGTTGTAATCGATTTTTGAAAAATAAAATAGCTTTTTAATGCTGAGTTATTACAGTGGAAAGAAATATGAAAATGATGATTCAATTCACAGCACATCAAAAATATTTTCCAACACTTAATATTTTTGTCTGTGTTAAGGACATAAAATACCTTGCAATTTTGGCATGAGTTTTTCTTGATACCATAAAATTGAAGTCAAAGTCAAAAAAGTGAAGTAGAACACATCGCTCAATAGTGCCGTTGCCCTATGCTGTAAACGGGTAGGTGGAAATCATTCTGATGAAGAATACTTCTAATTATTAGGCATAGGACAATGCATACAGCCCTTGAAGTGTCATAGCATGCTTTGGAGGTTGAGAAGTAGGAGTCAAACACCAACATCCTCTGATTTGCATTTATCTACTTCTGAATTAAAACAGTGCATTCTGAGTGACTGCATAAACACCCTATCTTGTGAACAGGTAACAGATTGTCTTTTTTAGAGTTCAACAGGGATAATGAATAAATAAGTAACTGTCTGATTCAATCTTCCTGATTTTGATGACCGATTGTGAAGTTCCTTCAAGACACTTCCACAAAGGCACCAGGAACTGAAGAAAAGGACATTTGGTCAAACAAACTAGGTCTGTTTATTTCTATTCCTCGTTTCAGCCTGGGCAGTCATTCTACTCCTTGCTTTCTTCTCTTCGTCTCTCCATAAATATGTCTAAACATCTCAGACTTATTTATAGCATTTGCTACAATGCATTTTCATGGCAATTTATTTCACGTGTTTACCACTTTGTGCGAACTCACTGTTCTCCTCATTTTTATTTCATTTCATTAAAGTTAAACCACATAAATTGTTCAGAATGTCAGTTTTTAAAACAAAACACTGGCAATTTTAATATACTTTCATGCTTCTACTTTTCATTCTAAAGTTTTATTCTTTTTTGGTAGAAAATATAATGAGACACAGTCCAAGTACAGAGTATTATCTAAATTAAATTGTTCTTCCATATTCAGCCCTTGCAAGAATATTACCAAAACTTTATAGTAAAGTATAGAGAACTTTAATATTACAACAAGTGAAAATACAGAAATAAGAAATTAGCTGCTTTGAGTCTGGGTTTCCTCTGTTAATGGTTAATTTGGAGGGAAAAGAACAAGCAGGTTTATGCATACTAATCTCCATCTGCTTTTATAGATGTCAATAGTAAACTACTACTTGTTCCCTCAAATCTCAAACTGAATATAGCATGAATCAATATAGGTTTGACTATATCCTCCGTTTTAAAATGGACATATCTTTTTTGGCTTCACAGTCCAATTAATTTCCATTTCTAGTATGAATAATTTTGATTTGTTTGTACTTAGTGTATAAGCGATGAATTATGAATTTGAAAATATCAGCTCCAAATTATTGCTCTTTACAAAGCTAATTAAATATATTTTTCTCCAATTGAAAGGTGATTAATTTCTAATTAGTATCACTGTAGGAAACCTACTGGGAGACTAGACTGAAGGGTAGAGGACTAGCATTAATGAGTAAACCACATCGTGAGAATAATCTCTCAGTGTTAGGAGAAAGGAAATCAGAAATATTTATTTTGGAAGCAGTATTCTCTAAACCTTTTGAAGTACTTACTTCTGTTTCAATCTGATATATGCAGTTGATAAATTGTTCCAGGCCTCAGCATTCTGCAATTACAACAGAGGAAGCACTTAAAATCAAAGACATTCCACTTATTTGGGAAAAATCATTTGAATAAAACGTAAAATTATAATAGATTTACATGACCAATTTTCCTTATCATATACATACATTAATAAATGCACATACATATTAAATATTAAGGTGGCAATAACATTAATTAAAAAAATAAAATTTGCCTGGTAAATAAACAAAATGATAGCAACAGTCAGAAATATAAGAGAAATGTTGAATTGTAAATGGTTAAATTAATTCTGTTCTGGCATTGTACATATTGAGCCTGATTCTGCTTTCACTTACACTGAAGAAAATCTGGAGTAACTCCACTGAAGTCAGAGCAGTGACAATGGTGTAAACCCAAAACAAGAACAGAACCAGAATATTTCAGTGAAATTCATTCCAGGGCTGAGGGCAACAGACTTATGGACCACTGAAGGCCCCAGTGTTTTGCAGGCTTAGTTTAGACTTAACTAGTGTGATGACCTTGTGATAGACTTCTGCACAGAGTGAATTTCAGTTATTGTGACTAAGAGTATGTCTACACTACAAATGCTATAGGGCACAACTGCAGTGCTGCAGCTACACTGTTGTAGCACTATACTGAAGACACTTGCTACAGAGATGGAAAGGGTATTTCCGTTGCTGTAGTAAATCAACATAGCTAGGTCAACCTAAATTTTAGGTGTAGACCAGGACTAAGAGCCCAATCCTGCATCCTTTACTCAAATAAATCCCATTTAAACCATTAGGAAATCAACTGGTCTATTCCTGTGAATACAGACAGGACTGAGCTATACCAAACAAGTTGGAATGATTTCCATAAAAAGTTGGTTTTAATTTATAGTTTAACAATTCATATTCATGGATAGAAGAAAACGCACAACTGAGTTAATTTTCAGATTATACTGAGAATTTTTTTTTTAAATTTATTTTTTTTAATTTAATTTTTTTTTTTTTAGTAAAAATAAATGAATACCATCAATATACTTCTCCTGAAGCAGGGAGGATGAGACAGAGGTTTCTACTCCTAAGGCCAGACCACCTGATAGAACAGTGTGGGCCAACATACCCTTGTGTAGGCTCAAAGCATTCTTCCCTACATCACTTACACACAAAAAACAAAGGGAGTATAATCCTGCTGGCATCCTGTGAGCCTGGCAATGGTGGACACACACCTGCATAATGCACACATGTAAACGTGGATCCCAAACATCTCCTAGTTTGTGGGAGACTGAGTTCAATCTCAAATTTAGTTCCAAAGGCCAGTTATCTGCCATTTCTTCAGTGAGTGTTTCTAACTGAGATTAGTTTGCCACTTCCACAGAAAGATTAATTAAGCAGCACAGCTAACTGGAGAGTGCAGGAGGCTCCTTTAAAGTCTAGAGTGGACTAAGCATTTTAACAAATTATCTGTTTAAGAATAGGCTCCTTCACTTCTAATTTTTTTTAATCAAAAAGCACTTGGGCATTATCTGCTTTATTTTAATGTTGTATACCATAAAGGACTTTACCGGGTGTGGGTGTGTGTATGTAGATGAATAAAATAGAAAAGTCAAGTATCAAGCAAATCTTTTTGTGATGCTTAATGAGAAAATACATCCTTTATGAACAGGGTAAAAATTGAACAATTAGAACTAAGGAATGAACCACTTTTTTTTTTTTTGGGAGTCCCTGGCTTCTTTCACAAACTATTAGATGAGCAAAGATAAATCTTCAATAAATTGTACATACTTCAGGTTCCAACATCACACAGCGCTGAAATGCTTTGGCAGCACCGTCATAGACTTCCAAAGCTAAATAGGCACAGCCCAAAGAAAACCACACACCCAACTGAAAAGAAAACAAAGAGAAAGGGAATTCAGTATGTATGTTCTGCACAAAATAAATTAGTTAAGATTCCTTCATTCTCAAATCCATACATTTCTTGGTGTTATACGGCATTGCTCTATATGTAGGACCCTTCACTTCCAGTTTTTATTTTGTTTAGAATTTTTTAGTGTTTATTATATTATTTGAAAAATGGGTGAAAATTAACTTCAGTTTTCTGGATAATTACTGGGGTTAATGTTGAGGGACACAGGAGAGGAAAAAAATGGAGAAAACTAAGTAGTGAAAGCAAAAGAAGTGTACTGCTGTGATTAATTTTTTTTCTTTTAAAAACAATTGACAGTTATGCTTGAGATAAGAGGTGTCAGTGTAAATTCTGAAAGTCAGTGGTAGAATTAGCTCTCAGCAGTTTTTTCAAAATGTCTTTTCAAAAGTTCATTCTCTTGCAGTCTTGGATGTACCTGAATTTAGAACAATATTCTTTCCACATCTGCTGAGCTAGGCAGGACACTGAGGATGAGGGAAGCAGCATAGCTTGAATCTGGGAAGTTGGTGTGGTGAACTTTCCAGAATTCAAATGAAGTGGTGTTGCCATTGTCTGGAGAAGGCATCGCCAGGTATGCATGGAGTTTACTCTCTCTTCATTAAATGTATTATTAGAGACCACACTATTACAACGGGGGTCAAAAAGCACAATAATTTTCCAGAATGACAATTCGTTCTTAAAAGCCTCAGGAGACACGAGTGACATAGCTCTGCGTGAAAATTTTAGAAAGCCTTTCTGAGTATTGCTCCCTGACTGGCAAAATGGACATGAAAGGATTTATTTTTTTCTAGAATCTCCCCAAATGTGCTTTTGTGCAAAGTTCTGCAGTGACTCTGTTGACCAGAGTGCCATACGCTTCTGTGTTAGAGAACATTGTGTCTACTGAAGAACAAGATTCCAATTTCTTCTATGCTTCATACGACTGAAGCATTTTGATCAAAATTTGAGTTTTGTGCAAAGGATTTGCCTAGTTTCTTGAGTAGCTGCTTGAATTTTCAGCTTTTGCACTGCTGAACTCTTCATAATCTTACAGCTGAATGAGGACACTCCATGCCTTCTGAACACTCTGAATAACTAACTACAGACTACACCATCTCTTCAGTACTACAGCAATTGGAAGGCTGCATTCAAATTTGTTCTCTTTGCAGACATCACAGAAGATATTTTTCATCTTATTGAAATACATGAAAATAGTACTAGCCTCAATTATTAACTTCCTTAAATTAGCCATTTCTGGAATACCTATTGCATGAGAGACAGCAATGTACAGTAGGAGACCTGGGCAAGACAAACAAGCAATTCAGGTTTTTCATTCAGCTTTACTTCCAATGTTACCTTCATGCAGTAAGAGGCAGAGCAGAGCAAATATGACTTGGTCAGGTTGATTGAATTTGACAGGGATTTTCACAGCCAGGCAAAACTTTCACACAAAATCTCCCAAAAGGCCATCATCAAGGCCTAACTTTTACCCTGAGAAGTACAGGGCACAGAGAAATTCACTTATTACATCACATCAATCTTGATTTTTCTTCTGTGCCTGTGTGAATGTTGCTTCCAATGTACATTTATTTCTGTTTTTGCTTTCTTCTCTTGGCCTTAAGTTTGCTTTCCAAATGTTCTTTAATCTGGGGAGCCCAGGTGCTGACTTCTATGGCACAACATGGGCAGTGCAAACATTCAAACTCACTCTCTTGTTCTGTTTTTCTTTTTTAAAACTTAAAAAACAAAATCCCTTGTATTCTGAAAAAGTTAAGATGTAGTTTTTTGATTATGATAGATGAAAAGTGGAAGTAGTTCACACTGAACTGATGTTTAAATAAGTCTTCTCTGTACAAAATTTAAGTACACAGGGCAGAGAAATTCTACTCTCTCTCAGAAAAGGCCTACTGCAGCAACTAAAATGGATTGCTATCACAGAGAGAACAGAGAGTAGGTGAGGGGTGACTAATATTCCTGGACGAGCAGTGGGCGGAGGGCAGAGAGTACCCAGCAGATGAGGGGTGTCTGGTACTCTAGGTACAGTGGGTGGGGGGTGCCCAGCAGAGGAGGGGGTGCTCAGCATTCATAGGGGCCTGTGGATGGAGAAGGGGTACACAGTATTTCTGGGGGCTGCAGGAGGGCCACTACCATCCCTTGCCACATGACATCCTCTCAGAAGAGCTGGGAATAGGTGGAAACTCTGTCTATATGATATTTAGATATAACCTTGTATTAGAAGAAATAATATCTTCCAAACAAAATATAGAGCAGTTTTTTGTCCTAAGTTTTTAACAATCATGGATATACAAAAGTATAAAATATACGTGAATTGCTTAATTCTCCACACAAGGTTTGCGCTTACAGCGCACAGCACCAATGCACATCGGTTTAGAAAAGCAAGTGAATAACACTCAAAAGTTTGCATCCTTTCTTGTATCTTGTGAGAAAATTATGTTCATTTTTGGGTCCTGGCTATAAATATTGTTAATGATAAAAAAATTTGTTTTGCAGTACAAAATTACATTTTCTACATAAAAATGTCTGATAATTAAAAATGAATGATAGCCGCAAAAGCTATGATGTTACAATATTAAATGTTCCTACTAATTACAATTTTTTAAAAAAAAACTAACATTTTTAGAGAGAAAACTGCCAATAATGTGTTTAGTTTTTTTGTTTTGAATGCAGCAAACTTGTTGATAAGCTTCAACTAGCATTACCTACAAACACACTTCTAATCCTTTTTCGTGCAATAATTAGATGTCGAGGCACTGCTTAAGCGAGTAAAGACACTCCTGAATCCTGAGAGTATGTATGCAGGTATGTACCCTACAGGGCTCTCTATTCACCCAAGCAGTGCCTCCCTTGTCTATACTTCTGTTTTTACCAGTGTAATGTCCTGCTGCTGGAGTCTTTTCCCACCACAAGGAAAGGCTCCAGCAGTGGGAAAACTGTCAGCAACCTGCTGCCTGAGCCTTTCCTTGCCACAGGGAAAGACTTCAGCAGCAGGGAAACACTCCCCCAATGCCACCCCACTGCCAGATCCTTTCACTGACAGGTAGCTACACACCACAGAGTGGGCGCAGTTTGATTTTCACTGTGGCATGCAACTACTCATACACGATATGCCATAGTAAGAGGTGTGCAGAGTAGATGTCTTTAAAAGCCAAAGAAGTGAGTTGGTCAAACAGTAACTTTTCCAACAATAGCAAGTTAAGATAAACAGTACTATCTTTCAGAACAAGTAATCTGATTTTGGTACTGAGTCCTAAATACATTGATAAAACATTTTCTGAAGTCCTTGCTGGTTAAACACATCCATAAAAAAAAAATCAAACTGGATTTCAACATTTCAAAACATTTTATAATCAGCTGGGGAATTGTTCCAGACTCTAATATCTAGTGTAAAAAGCCTCCATCATTCAAAGTGCCAAGATAAGAATAATGAAAGAAAGAGTCACTATTTTTGTAGGAAGGAAAAAAAATTGGGTCAGATTATGTTATCCTTAATTCATACTGTGTAGCAATATCTTATTCCACACTGTCCTTTTGATTTCAACATAACTACTTGTGGAGGAAGGTTTTTATGTGGGTAAAGGTGTCACAAACTACCCTGTTGTAACAAAATTAACACAACGGGTCCATTTTTCTGCTGATCTTGTAGCAAGCCATTAACATAGGCTCTCACTATGAAAGTACATACAAAGTGTTACAATTAGCAATTCAGGGCCCAGACCAGGTCAGTGACCAAAAGCTGGTAGCTCAAATGAACCTTGCATCAGGATACTCATTATGATGCACATTTCTATCCACACTAGTCTCCTACTTTCAGCTTGTCCACCCCACCCACACCAGTCCAACCAGACCAGTAATTCCCTGTTATTTATTGATATTAAAATTAATTGATTTTATTCTTTCAACATTTTCAGTTTTCATTGGGCTGCAGATAACTGTATTGAAAAGACACAGCAGCTTTCTACATGTCATGGAAGGTAGGTGGGTTTGACAGCTGAAAGTTGAGACTTTTGGCGTTCAGGACTCTATGGGAGTTGTTTTTGACACCCACAAACCAGTTGAGGGTTTTGGTATTGGGGAGGGGCTGCATCTCCTTTCTCCCACTCTCAAAATTTTTGGCAGGCTAGAAGGTGACTCTAAATGTGGGACAGAGTAAGATTTGAATTCTTCATGCCTCATCCCAGGAAACCTTGTTAGCAAGAACCACCCAATACAGCCCAACATATGCAGGAACACCTAAAAATAAAAGTAGTATATTAGCTTGATCTTTCTGCTAAAATGATCATCCATGAAATACTTATCTATGCTGACATTGAAAGTATTGTTAGGTTTCTGAGTCAACATCCTTGGGAGACGCAAAGGGGAATTCAAACCTTTCAGGCTCTCTGCAGACTTAGGCAGACAACACATCGGTTTATATTTAGTTCACATTTTAAGCCATACGATCTACAAACTTTGTTTTTAAAACACAAAAAGCTTAGATTCTGGGAAACAATTATTGGTGCTTTTAAAATAAAGTTATAAAAAGCATTGCAGAAGAAAAGTTTGGCACTACTACGACTATCAAGGTTGCCCAATACGTCCTACTGTAAGACCCATTTTTCAGTTGCTTAGAACATTACAACATTAACTGTTTTGGCTGAAATTTTAGAGGCTGGGTGTTAGAGTCATAGAATATCAGGGTTGGAAGGGACCTCAGGAGGTCATCTAGTCCAACCCCCTGCTCAAAGCTGGACCAATCCCCAACTAAATCATCCCAGCCAGGGCTTTGTCAAGCCTGACCTTAAAAACTTCTAAGGAAGGAGATTCCACCACCTCCCTAGGTAACACATTCCAGTGTTTCACCACCCTCCTAGCGAAAAAGTTTTTCCTAATATCCAACCTAAACCTCCCCCACTGCAACTTGTGACCATTACTCCTTGTTTTGTCATCTGCTACCACTGAGAGCAGTCTAGATCCATCCTCTTTGGAACCCCCTTTCAGGTAGTTGAAAGCAGCTATCAAATCCCCCCTCATTCTTCTCTTCTGCAGACTAAACAATCCCAGCTCCCTCAGCCTCTCCTCATAAGTCATGTGTTCCAGTCTCCTAATCATTTTTGTTGCCCTCTGCTGGACGTTTTCCAATTTTTCCACATTCTTCTTGTAGTGTGGGGCCCCAAACTGGGGACAGTACTCCAGATGAGGCCTCACCAATGTCGAATAGAAGGGAAGGATCACGTCCCTCGATCTGCTGGCAATGCCCCTACTTATACATCCCAAAATGCCATTGGCCTTCTTGGCAACAAGGGCACACTGTTGACTCATATCCAGCTTCTCGTCCACTGTAACCCCTAGGTCCTTTTCTGCAGAACTGCTGCCTAGCCATTCGGTCCCTAGTCTGTAGCGGTGCAAGGGATTCTTCCATCGTAAGTGCAGGACTCTGCACTTGTCCTTGTTGAACCTCATCAGATTTCTTTTGGCCCAATCCTCTAATTTGTCTAGGTCCCTCTGTATCCTATCCCTGCCCTCCAGCGTATCTACCACTCCTCCCAGTTTAGTGTCATCTGCAAACTTGCTGAGGGTGCAATCCACACCATCCTCCAGATCATTTATGAAGATATTGAACAAAACCGGGCCAAGGACCGACCCTTGGGGCACTCCACTTGGTACCTGCTGCCAACTAGACATGGAGCCATTGATCACAACCTATTGAGCCCGATAATCTAGCCAACTTTCTATCCACCTTATCGTCCATTCATCCAGCCCATACTACTTTAACTTGCTGGCAAGAATACTGTGGGAGACTGTGTCAAAACCTTTGCTAAAGTCAAGGAACAACACGTCCACTGCTTTCCCCTCATCCACAGAGCCAGTTATCTTGTCATAGAAGGCAATTAGATTAGTCAGGCATGACTTGCCCTTGGTGAATCCATGCTGACTGTTCCTGATCACTTTCCTCTCCTCTAAGAGCTTCGGAATTGATTCCTTGAGGATCTGCTCCATGATTTTTCCAGGGACTGAGGTGAGGTTGACTGGCTTGTAGTTCCCCGGATCCTCCTCCTCCCCTTTTTTAAAGATGGGCACTACATTAGCCTTTTTCCAGTCGTCTGCGACTTCCCCCGATTGGCATGAGTTTTCAAAGATAATGGCCAATGGCTCTGCAATCACATCCACCAACTCCTTTAGCACTCTCGGATGCAGTGCATCCGACTCCATGGACTTGTTCTCGTCCAGCTTTTCTAAATAGTCCCGAACCACTTCTTTCTCCACAGAGGCCTGGTCACCTCCTCCCCATGCTGTGCTGCCCAGTGCGGCAGTCTGGGAGCTGACCTTGTTCATGAAGACAGAGGAAAAAAAAGCACAGAGTGCATTAGCTTTTTCCACATCCTCTGTCACTAGGTTGTCTCCCTCATTCAGTAAGGGGCCCACACTTTCCTTGACTTTCCCCCTCAGCTGAATCTTTTTTGGAAAATTTCAGCCAATGCTGTTCAGCCATTTCTGAAACAGGGACACTATGCTGTTTTCTCATGTTCAATGCAGAGGCAATGAGAGCAGGACCTTGGTTTGGGGAGGGAGTAGATTGATACGACGAGCCTAGGGGGAAAAGACTTGGACTGGAGGCTGGAAGTGGAAGGAGAGAGAAACTGGGACTGGAAGCTGGGGGATGAGCATGGGACTCACTGGGCAAGAAGACTGGGACAGGATCCAGGTGGGAGCAAGGAGGTGGAGGGAGAAATGAGAGAAATCTGACAAGGAACCAGAGAGCGAGGGGAGAACTGGGATTGGCTGGGCATAGAGATTGGGAGTACTCTGATTAGACGAGGAGATTGAGAGGGAGGCTGGGACCAGAAGCCAATGGAGACAGGGAATGTGGGCACAGGCCATGAAAGAAACAGACAGATCAGACAAGGAGCCAGGAGGGTGGAGCTAAGCTTGCTGAGCAATGAGACTATGACTTGGATGAAAAGCCTGAGGAGTGAAGACTGGGACTGGATAAGCGAGGAAAGTGAGACAGGGGTGAGGAGTAGGGGGTGGGACAAAGACAGCGACAGGTTGTATGGGGAGGGGGAAAGAGACAGAACGGTCAAGCTTGGGGAAAACAGGCAGAAGAATCAGTGCCTACTAGAGCACAGTTCTCTCAAGAGCCTGGACTGGAACACAAGATTCATGAGTTTCAGTATTCCTTTGCTGTACACAAATATCTGTGAAACCCACTGGCAATATGTTCCATCCCAATCTCATGCTATTTCACAGGGTTATGTAAGGAAAGAGACTATTGTCTGCTTCATTTGTTGCAGAATCTGGAAGTTGTATAGTGAATGAGACAGCGGATTTATGTAAAGAAAGGACAGTCTCATGGTTAAGACAGTTGAATGCCATCCTGGAAAACTGGATTCTCTCTCTGCCACAGAGTTCCTAAATGATACTAGTCAAGTTACTGACACCAAACTTTCCACAGGTAGTCACTAATTGTGCATTCCTCATTTTCTGGGTACCCAACTTGACACCCTGTGGGGTCTGAATTAAAGTGGTGAGCACTCACAACTGGAGCTGAAGTCAATGGGAGATGTGCTTTGAATGATTTAAATACTATGTACTTTGAAAAATCAGGTCCTAGGAGTCTCAATTTGGGCACCCATAGTTAGCTGAAATTTTGATCTTAATTTCTGTGCCTCAATTCCCCCTTTGTTCAGTAATGGCCATTCTGACTACTATAGGCAGCGGCCTTTGAAGTTTTTATGCCTCTTTTGTGACCCCCATCAAAACCAATTAATGAATCCATTTCCTTCGATCCTCTGCTGTATTGAGGTAACATTTATTTGTCCTTTGAACATCTAGAAAGAGTACATGTACCTTCTCTAAGTGTTTCTAAGGTGGGTAATGACATTTTTGACTAAGATGAAAAGTGAACAAGATACGCTGCTAGTTTAGAGACGGATTTGGCAGTATTCTGTGCAGAAAGAATAAGAATTCCACTTTATTGGGCAGGGCATCAAATCTGACTACTCTGCTGGCTGATGTAATAATTTCTCTGAGGAAAGCGACTGAAAAGTAGTGTAAGGCAAACTTTGTCAGAGGTTCAAAAAATAAATTTTGTCAAGGCTTGTGAAACTAGGTTAAAGTTCCTTTTTGGCACTAGTTTGTTGGTTTGATATCCAAGTCTGTCCATTGATTAGAAAAACAGAGATGAGACTGAACTGTGAAGATTCAGTTCAAAGCAGATACCATCATATGATGATAATTTAGGCTCAGATCTGTGTTATACCTTGTGATCAGGAAGCCCAAGGCAAGTTTAGAATAAAAGTTCAACCCTGTTTGTTTACATAAATTACCTTTGCCCACTGCCTCACTCGCTACAAGGCTGACTGATTTTCAAAAGGGAAATTCTTGAGAGTAAGACTTTTATTGCATTGTTTGAAGCTTTGAAATCCAGTTGCAGTCAATGGCAAGCTGACTTCCAGAGAGATACTAATATATGACCTATTTGCAGGCTATCTCAAATCCGTGCAGGCTAGCATGCAAAGTTTTCTGAGCCACATGGTCTGGTCTGCTACTTCCAGAAAAGTGCTTGCAGTGTTGTTATAGCCATGTTGGTCCCAAGATAGTAGAGGGACAAGGTGAGTGAGGCAATATCTTTTACTGGACCAACTTCCGTTAGTGAAAGAGAGCACTTTGAGCTACACAGAGCTCTTCTTCAGCTCTGGGAAAGGTACTCAAGTGTCACAGCTAAATAAAGGTGTTAGTTAACTCAATAGGTGGAAGAAGTCTCAAGGCTTCTCAAGTTAACTCAACTATCACCCTTCCTCTCCTTCTAATCCACATGCTGTAATTCTACTGCGGAAGTGAGTCAGTAACATAAATGGGATTGTATGTGTGTCAAGAGTTCTCACTGGCAGATTACTGGGCTGCCAACTGTCACCGGAATGGGCACAACCCATTGTAGCAAGACTCTGGCTGTGAAAATGTAAGCCATTTCTAGCCTCAGTCTCAAAAACCAGGTTAGGAAGAATAGTCAATATCCTTATCTAAGAAATCTTTGGGAACACCGGATTCTGTTCACAGAAATCAGAAAGTTTTTTTGATCAATGCTAGAAAGGAAGAATAGATTCTTAGCAACAGAGAATGTGTCATTTATGTAGTTGAATCATTCATAATTTTTGGGAGGAACCTACATTTCTTCTAAGATATTCTGGAACAGAGAATTAACTTTTGGAAGGAAACATTTTAGGCAGATCTTTAGAAGACAATGGTGTATGAAAAACTTCAGTATCCAAGGGGGGAGGGGCGGGGCGGCGGGCGGGCAAGATACATTATTTTGTCCAACTTGTCTCAAACAATTTGCCTCTAAATCATAGGTAGAACATCCTGAGGAACAGGAAATTTCTCTCTCCTATATGGAGGAAAGCTGCTCATTTTTATTTGTTTTGGACTGGCTTTCATTTAAAAGCTTTCTTTGGATGGAACACAAAAAATGAAGAGCACCTCTCAGCAGAATGCTTGTTAGTTTTACGCTTTAAGGAATAAAACCTGCTGCCCTTTATTAACCAAAACTCCTCTTGCCTTAAGTGGGAATTTGCCTGAATAATAGCAGCTGAATTTGACTCTAAATACTTTTTTCCCTTTGCATTTCCCATGGGAGACAGGGACCAGGAAGACAAGAATGGATCTTTCTTCCTTTTTTAGCTTCTAATGTGTATATAATTTGAGTCAACTTGAGTCCTTGTATGAATCAGAATCAGGCTCTGACTCACTGGAATCAAACATGTCATTTAAGCATTGAATCACTTCAGGATTTAAATTCTTAATGCTTCAGGGAAATATTTTCCTACAGGGTGATTTGTTTCTGCAGAACTACAATTAGCCTTGATGGTTTTTGTACGATTCTGTGGAAAGACAGGAGATTTGGAGGGGGAGGAATTATATGCCATCTTCTCATGGACCTGGGGAACAGTTATGAGAAGCACAATATACAGACATAGAAGAGGGGAAAGCACATTATAATATCTATATCCTTTACAGGACAGGCATTACTGGAGTGGGCATCACACATAACAGTAACCAAAAAAGTGATTCTATAGAAAATGTACCTCTGTATACAGCGGGGTAAATGTGGGTGGAATCTGACAAGCCACTCACCTTGGAGAGAAAAGCAGAAGTCCTGAGTTGCACTAATTGCAGACAGAGATTCTGGTATGCAGAGAAATAGGATAATAGTTCAACGAATGTCAATTGCACCCAAAAATAGAAGAGTAAGAGAAACTAATTACCACAACATTTAGAAAGGTGAGGTTGGAAAAGAACTGTCAAGCTGCTCAAAACTGATATGAAAGACAGTGTTGCAGTCCAGACATGCAAGAGATCTGGGCTCAATTTCTGGCTCTGCAGACTTTTTTGGTGACCACAGGCAGGTCATTTAATATCTGTGCCTCACTTTTCTCTCTATACAATGGGGATAATATCACTTTCTTTCTCCCAACCTGTATCGGTCTTGTCTATTCAGATTTTAAACTATATGTTCATTCACTGCCTAGTACAACAGTGACCTGATCTTGACTGGGGCCTTTAGGTACTACTCTAATGCAAATTACCACCACCACAAGCACAGCAGTGATCATGAGTAAGGGTACAATTCTGTCATGGAGGCCACGCATTCCGTGACTTTCCAGGACCTCCATGACTTCTTCCGCATCGGCAGGGCTGAAGTAGCTGTCAATCCCACGGACGCTGGAGCAGCAGCCCAGGGCTGAAGCAGTGTGGAGGGGGTGGACAATCTGCCCCAGGGCTGCCGGAGCAGCATTCCATAGGGCTGGCAGAGCAGTGGCCTGGGGCCATCCATGGGGCAGCTGAAGCAGCTGCTGGAGGCCAGCCCCTGTGCTGCTCCCACTGTTACCCCCAGACCTCCCAGGTATTTTTTTAGTAAAAGTTAGGGACAGGTCACAGGCTTCTCTGAATTTTTGTTTATTGCCCACAACCTGTCCCTGACTTTTACTAAAAATACCTGTGACAGACACTTAACCTTAATCATGAGTAACTAACAGCAGACGGAGACCAAGCTTCTGTAGTTCACTTCACAGAGATTGCTGTAGGCAGATTAAATTGTTTCTGTACATCTTAGAAGTTGGATAGAACAGCGCAGAAGGCCAGTTTTATTCAAATTTCCTCCCCATCAGAGAAAATGGTTACAAACTGAAGAAAGACTTTAGAAGGTAGACTGCAAAATGGAACAGTAAGGCTGCCAGCTGCTTCACAGATGAAGGTAGCTTAAGGTCACAGATGCTGAATTACTGGTTTTAGTTCTTATGGATGGCTCCAGAACTCTCTCTAGCACAGCTGTGTCTGTAACAATGGGAAGATCTTAATCAACAATCTTCCATATAATCTGCATTAGAACAAGCTTTTGTATTGCCAAAATAAGCAGGTGAAATGTGTTCTATGCTTTACCTTATAATGCTTGAGAGTCATGCTGAAACATTTATAGACTCCAACACCAAAAATGTAGAATTACTGATACTGCTTTCAGCATACTGTGAGACAAACAAATGTGAAGATTTTGTTGAAAAATAACTCAGTAAAAATTATTCAGTTTACTTTAGTCTCACTTGTAAAAAACAATTACTGTTGAAATACAAGTTTTTATCTCATTGAAGAATTGTCACCACATGTAAATAAAGTTTAAGGAAGAGCAACTGCCACTGGCAGTGCACTGTTTTCATTTTCCCTGCAAAGTCAAGAGAGAAAACAAACATGCTATGGAGCAGGAATCCAAATCTCAGAGCAAGGAAACAGATGCTTTCTTTTTTTTTTTCCTTTTTTTTTTTGGGGCGGGGGACGGGACAGGGTTGTTAAAAAGAAAAACTAGCCATATTTAAAGAAGCTTATATTAAATTTCTGAAAACCTCAATTAATTCCCCTGCTGCAGTACAGGAGCTCTTTACTATAATTTATTATTTTTCTTTGGATGCCAGGTAACATTGTTCATGCATCTACTTTCAGCCAAATTACTACAGAATAGCTGGAGCTAACTGCCCAGAATACTTTAGCACAACAAACATTTCCAAATGAGCTGCAGGTTCAATTTTAACCATGATGTTCTAGTGTCTCTCAAAGTCTCAGGTTGGAAAGTAAACTATTTAACATTACTATCTCCATTCTATCAGATACGTAAGTGTGCTTTTACTCAGACTTTTAAATTTGCTTGCAGGTCTTTATACTTTTATGTCCTGGGACAATGACATTAATACATTCCTTTCTTTTTATTTTCAGGTAACTTTTTCAGAAACTAAGGTGAACACTCAATCAGAAACCTAGTTTGGCCTAAATGATTAAGCGCTTTGTTTACTATAAATTGCTAATTAGCTTGTGGATAAAATAATCAGGATCTATTAATCTTTATTTTCCAAGGTTCTCAATCAACTCTTTGGAATGTTGCACCTTTCTCTGTGCTTTCTTTTACTGTGCTACCAACATTTCAAAGTCATTTTTTTTTTATTTCCTACATCCTCAATGAACCTCAAATGTCTAATTTTCAAAAACCTAATACAGCTCTCCTGCATTTTTCTCCTGTCTCAGTTAACAGCCTCATCATCATCTCAATTTATAAAAGTTCTTGCTGACTCACAGAGATGGCTCAAGTCAGTCACAGATACAGACACCGCCTCTGGAGTGTTTTCATGTTTGAGTGATGAAGTCTCCCCCACCCCTCTCCTTTTTTTTAAAAACTCAGATGTGGTATTATCTCCACTACTCTTCTCGCCTGGCACTCCCCTTGGTTAAATTCTGTCTATCCATATAACCAAATTTCTCCCAAATATACCCTTTCCCCAACCTCTCTCTCTTTCTCATGTTCTAAGCTTTTGGTTACACGATAACAGAGGTACCAGAAATCATAATCTGAAGAATTTAAAGGATAAGACTATTTTACTGCTTGTACCTGTTAGTACCCTCTTTTCTCCAACTGCAGGATCCCCTTATTCTCACAGCAAATCAAGGCCTTTTTGATGGTGCTCACTCTTCCCTTATTTCTTGTGGTTGGTTTTGTGAGAAGATCCCAAACTTTCTTCAATCCCCTTGAACCAAGAGATAGATCTTTGTTGCTTGGGAAGCTCCATTTTGCTTTCCCAGACCGTTTCAGCTTATCTGTTTGGTTTACAGGGTTCTCAGTTACAACCTTGTTTCTGAGTAGCAGCCGTGTTAGTCTGTATTCGCAAAAAGAAAAGGAGTACTAGTGGCACCTTAGAGACTAACCAATTTATTTGAGCATAAGCTTTCGTGCATCTGATGAAGTGAGCTGTAGCTCACGAAAGCTTATGCTCAAATAAATTGGTTAGTCTCTAAGGTGCCACTAGTACTCCTAACCTTGTTTCTGGATCTTGCCTGGAAACACTGACAGCTGACGTTCTACTTTACTTTGCTGGAACCTTCTCTCTTCCTGTGGTACCTCATGCAGACTGTGTTAAATGAAAATTCATATCTGTTTTCTGTTTACTGTCAAACTGCAAGATCTCTTCATAAAGGACCAGAATGGGGTTAGCTACTGCACAGAGGGAGGGACAGGCCATAAGGTGCCACTCTAGGTTTGTGCTATCCATGCAGGCCTATTCATAGCCAAAAATCCTCAAACCCCCCCAAGGACAAAAACTTTGTTGGCCTAGAACCACTACTCAGCCAAGAGATGTGCAGAAGAAATGAATCCAAGAAAGGTCTTATGGGGTGTGAGCAGTGCTCCCCATATTTGTTAAGGAGCTCTAGGAGTCATCTATGAAGCACAATGCCTGCTGGGAAGTAGCAGCTATAATCCATTCCCAGTGCAAGGCAATAGTTATAAGACACAATTCAGCCCTAAACCGAAACATCAGCATACATGTTTTAAAGAGTGAATGGATTTAGCTGCACCCATAAGCTTGTCACTACCCAAATGGTAGTTCCTACGACTCTTTTGCAGGATTCGCTACTGAAAATATCTATATGGTCTGTTTTCTTTAACTAGGATGCAAGACAGCCAATCAAATTTATAAATACATTTGCGTGTAAAAATCTTTTGCCAGCAGAAAAGGAGGGAGTAATAGTGTTAAGATTCTATAAATTATAATCTCTATTTTAGGTACTTCTAAGATGCCTATAAAATTGATATATTCTTAAATGCACATGAAATACTATTTTGCAGCTAGGGAACTATATTACATGAAAAAATATCACGCTAGATTAAGAATATACATTAGTGAGAAATACCTTCTATATTATACCATAATTGTATTACTGCGTTGTCTTTTGCAAACTTTTGCACTTTAATACTACACTTGGGCCAAATAGATTAAATAATAAAATGTCTGTAAAGTAGTATAAAACTTGTAAAACTACGTACAACTATCACTTCTAGAAGTGCATCACATGAGGTCACTGAAAGTTCTGATCCAGACCATTTGGCGGTGAGAAGAAACTTCAGATGCGGTTAGTCCACCCCGCCCTTTATTGCCTAGCAACACTACCATTTGCAGTGTCTTGGCATTTTGGGGACAGTGGGGATGCAAAAAGCCAAGTCTCAATTTCAGCAGAAGGCCTGCATAGGAAAGCTTGTACATGTCCATTCCCTTATTATGCTGCTTCTAGACAGAGCTCTTAGTCTCTCACCTTGAAGATCAGCAATGTTTACCACATAAATTAATAACGTTAAAACGGTTACTCTGACCATTTGTGAACACAGTTAACCTGTTTTTAAATTTTGAAAAATACATTTAAAAACACAACAAAATTAAAAAGTAAACATGCAAACTTTAAAAACCATATTTGTTTTTCGTTCCCAACCTGCATGGGGTTAATCTTCACTGAACATTCGAAGCACTCCACACATTCTCTGAACTCTTTGTTGCGAAGATAGAGGAGACCCTTGGAGCGCTGGGCCCGGGCACTGCGATGCTTAGATAACTCCCAAGCCTTGTCATAGTACTGGTGATCTTTAAGAACATCACCCAGCAAGCAATATAATCCTGGTGTTTCCTTTTTTTCTAGCTCTCGCCTCAAGACTTCTTCCGCCTATTATAAAAATAAAAAGGAAATGAGCCCCTTAATAGGAGAATCCATGGTCAATCTAACCACATATTACCATTGTCTCTCAGATTTTACACTTTAGCAGTTCCTTACATAATCTAAGAAAAGTCAAGAAATCTGAAAAACAAAACAGTATCTTGAACAAAGTCTGTGTCAGAGATAAATCCTTGAAAAAAAAAAAAGTTCCATAAATTCTTTTACATCTTGTAAAGCCCAAAGACTAACATTTAAGTACTGTTGTTAAAATTCTGTTCATGTCTGCATGAACCTTAAGGCATGATTTACTTATGTTAAATACGAAAGCCATATTCATTTTTCTTGCAACTCTAGTGCAGTAAAAAGGAGTCATTTCAGAGATCAATTTTTTTCAAACTGATTTTCATGGAAGTCAAGGTGAAATGTAAACTCTTACATTTTCCAGCAGAGGACTATTTGGAGATAAAGCAGAGGACTACGTGAAAAGGAGAATTTTTCTCCAGTAAAATTTTGAAATATGGTACAACCTGGGAGCACCTCAGTGTCAAAATGGGATTAACCTTTACCTCTTTGTACTGGGGAAAGTGTCAGTACGTTAAAGCTGCAAATAGCTGTTCCCCATTTCATGCCTCAACTGTATCTTTTGCCCAACAAGCAAATACAAACTCTGGAAATCCAATCTGTATCTCTTACATGGTAGTGCACTGCCGCTACTATTAGGCTACTGACAGGTCCTGCCTGCTCTTTTATTCTTCTTTGTTTGAATCACCTCATTAGGTATCCTCAATGCTTATTCCATTTCCTGATCTCTAATTTGCCCCTTCTGGAGGCAATGCTTCCAACATGTTTTATGTTACCTCTCTCTTTACTCCCTCTTGGCTGTGGCTGCTACTGTTCTACAAAATGTACAAATAAAAGCTATATTTTCATCTAAATGTAGGAGATAAAAATATACTCAGACATAAGTAAGCATTTAAAAACCAAGCTTCAGAGGATTTGCAGGCTTTTGGAAGAGAGGATACATGCTGGAGTTCCCACAAGACCTGTTAAAATTGACTGCCTACAATACCCTTTATAACTCTGTCTTACTTTCCTCAGTGCCAGGTTACAGTGTCTCCCTAACCTCAAAGTTTCAAAAAGATACTTTCCCCTCCTTAGTCTCACCAATAAATAAATAGGTAGTGGTCTATCATCAGTGGTCCAAAGTGAATTTCCCCCCACCCAAATATAACCTCAACACATAACACACACAGATATTAGCAGCATCATTCAGAATTCAACTCAGTGTATGCTCTCTATTTGAAAGGATCAGTTTGAACCATATGAGATTATGGCTTAGTCCAATAAATCCTGCCACAGAGTCAAGGTTGAGCAGTTTATTATTAATCACATTCCCCTGCAGTATGTCACTCACTCTACCTAAGGCAACTGCACTGTTGATCTTCATGTGGGAATGATTCTTCCCTCTTCTGTTCTAATGAAAGCTATTTTCCTTCCCCACACTTGCATAATCTCTAGGGAATTCAGTCAGAAAAAATGGCCAATGTGTGTGCAGTCTTCTACTGCCCCTCCCTCAATTTTGGGCATACAGGTTAATTTTGGACTATTAATAAAGTTCAAAGAGCCCATTCAGAAATCTTCAGAAAGAAAGAGCCCTTTCAAGGGTTTCACTTTGTTGTGAATTTTTTCATCTCTAATATATTAAGACATTCTTGCTGCCATCTATGGTAAGTGAAGATTTAGCAGAAACATAACAGTCTACAAATACTGGAAGGGCATAAACAAAGAAGGGAGAGGAATTGTTTAGGATTGTATGGGAACATAATTGGAAAATATGGTACCAAATTAAGAAGCAGAAAATTGTAGGCTGAGTCTCAGGAAAAATTTCTGACCAGTAAGAGTTCTTAAGCAGTGGAATAGTTTTCCAAAGGAAGCTGTGAAATCTCTATTACTTGAGACATTTATTATTAGACTGGGCAAAGCATGAGAAAAATATACCTTCATAAAAAACCCTAAGCTGGCAGAGGGAAAGACTAGATAACAAATAATTTTTCCTCACATCTCTAACTTCTCTGACTGTGATTAAATTAATAAATATTGACAGCTGATCTCAAAGATGATTAATTGTTCTAGAACAGAGAGAACCACACAATTAAAATAGGTTTCAGAGTAGCAGCCGTGTTAGTCTGTATTCGCAAAAAGAAAAGGAGTACTAGTGGCATCTTCGAGACTAACCAATTCTGCTGTGAACAGCAGCTATGAGGTGAAAAGGGCATTGCATGCTGCTCCTTTCCCTCATCCTGTGTAAGTCACTCCCAAACCCAGGTCTCTGTATGGTAGTGCCTAGTACTGTTACACACTACACAAACAGCCCAGCCATTCACTAATTACATTTTACATTTAAGTGCGCAAAAACAGTATGGTTTGGCCTGAATTTGCAGGGATTCATTGCCAATATAAATATTCCAGCTTGGAGATAAAACAGAATAATTAAATATACAATACTTTGTCTGTTCACCTCCCATATATATTATGCAGTTGGTTTTTCATCCTCTCTTTGTTCCTCCAATCTTCACAGGACTAATGCAAATGATTCTTATCACAAAGTCACAAAATTATCTGGATTTTTAAAAATGATTAGTTTGTTGGCTCATACAAATCTGGATAATGCTTCAAATCAAGATTTCCCATTATGCTGTGCATTTTTGTTAAGAGCAAAATTACTCTTGTAATCTTGTAGCAGATATAAACTGGTATCCTGCTCTTTGATGGGAATTCTGGTTCTGTAGAAAGAAAAATATTGGAAGCAAAATCCTTCATGTGGATCTGAGTGGTGATCTTCTCTTGGTAAGACCATAATTTAGATAAATGAAGTGTAATCGCTATGTGAGAGATTCATTTCATAATTCTTAATCATTAAATACATTTTTAATGACTTGAAATGTTACATAATTAGCAATGAAATCAAAATAAAATGAACTTTTGAAAAATATATTTTGAGCATGTTCCCAAACTATAGAACAAGCTACTTTTCTTAATCTTCACAAAACTTCTTAAAATTAACTTTATAAAAAAGATAAATTTAACATGGTAAATCAAATCTTGTTTAAATCAGCAATATTTATGAAACTGTAATTTTAGTTTTGTTACAATTAAATGGTTTGGACAGGCGTGTCTAAGCTGAACTGGAATGAAAGCAAGAGCTCAGTTCACTAGACACTTATTTAAAACATGAAGAAAGACAATGCACGTAATGGGCCGATGGGTGGGCAGCAGAGGTGACACAAACGGCCACTGCCTGGAGCCTGCCCGCACTCACTAACCACCGCAGAGCGCAGTCAGTGCTGGCTGGAAATGGGACGGGGGCGAGGCCCTGCTGGCCGAGAGCCAGCACGCAGTGGGGGCTGTGCTGATGGACCAGCACGGGGAGCGGCCCGGGTGGGTGTGGGAGACCCAAAATACAGGACAATTTGCCCATTTGTAAAAAAAAAAAAAAAGTCAGGACACACGCAGGAGGGCTTAAAAAAGGGACATCTGGTCATCCTACCCTTGGGAGTGTATTTGACAGTCTACTAGAGAGGTAGTATGACAGAGTGGGTTGAGCATGAGAGTGGGAGAGGGAAACTCCCAAATTCTAATTCCTGTTTTGGAACTGACTCATTGCAGTCTTTGTCTCAGTTTCCTCTTCTACATATAGGGAATACTTATTTCTCTACAAGCCTGTTGTAAAGTTTAATGGCAGTAGTTACATTTTCAAAGCATCATGTAAAATATTAATTTAGTAATTTATATACTAGTTTGATCTTGCCTTGAAGAAGCTTTTCCTGATATTCATCTAAATTGTCCTGTCTTTCCCCTTCCCATGTTCCTGTGCTGCACAGCACTTCATGATACTCCTTTTCTGCCACAAATTGCACAGGCAGTATTGTAGGCATGTTGGTCCCAGCTTACACCAGGGCACATCAACTCAAAGTGGCACTGGACCCTGCCAGAACAACAGTTACAAAACCTGTAGACATTTCTCTACTGCTGTGATAATCAACACTCCCCACAACACACCTTTCAAGATCCATGGACCCTATGCATGCCTATCACAATATGTGGAATACCTTATCCAGTGCATTAAGGCCCCAACAACAACTAAATGGGTAAAACAAGACAATCACTGCGCTCTTGGAATGAACTCGCACAGAAAAATAATAAAAGACAAAAACATCATCTGAAGGTGAACACTTTTCAGAAAGCGACCACTCTCTATATCTGACCTCTCAATCCTCATTCTTAGAGGAAACCTGCACAACACCTTCAAAAGATGAGCCTGAGAGCTTAAATTCATAACTTTGCTAGACATTAAAAATCATGGACTGAATAGACACATTGGATTTATGGTTTATTACAACAATCTGTAACCCACTAATAACCCCTCCCAGCTCCCTTCCCCCCATGACTGAAGAAGTGTTAATGGGCCACTACACCTTCAATGATCTCTTGAAATGTGTTATCTTCTAAAAAAAAAACTGTTCCACCTAGTACTGAGTTGTGACACACTGAGTACATTTCCCAGACTTGAAAAAGAGCTCTGTATAAGTGCAAAAGCTAGTCTCCGTCACCAACAGAAGCTGGTCCAATAAAAGATATTGCCTCACCCACCTTGTCTCTGTAATGCATAGACAGTCAGAATAAGAGGGTGAAACAGGCTTCCCAGCTCTTCCTATTGTTGTTCCCCTGCATGAAGTAACATTTGTAATGTTTTGTGGTTTTGCATTCATAGACTTCTCCTGTGGTGACAAGGACGATTGCTGACATATGGATTGCTGCCTCTGCAGCTGCAAAGCTGGGCTCTGTTCCTGGCTTTTCCCACCCGAGGAAGAAGGGGAAGCAGTGTTCTAGGGCTCCTGCACATGAGGGAGTCCCCACCCCATTCCAGGAGCTTTCTTTCCAGGAGCTCCTCCTCTCTCCACATTCTTGCTGTCTCTCTAACACGGCAAGTGGTCAGGAGGGCCAAACCCCATGCAGGCTCCCCACAACTATGTCCCCAAATAGCTCTGTCCTAGGGGGAGCAATTCCCCTCCTCCAAAGCAGTGTCCATCTCACAAGCATCTACTGCCTTGTTACACTGGCACTCCTCAAGGTGGAAATTCACAGGCAAGTCAAAGGCTGGGGAAGGTGGGTGAGGAGCGGGGCTGGAACTATCCCCAAGTTAGGGTAAGGAACAAGTTCCCACCAAGCCTCCACAATGATGGAGGGAAGGGTGTCTTGTCCCTGAAGATGTCTTAAGAACCAAGCTAGCAGCCCTCTCCTCTGATGTCTCGCCTGACCCTAGTAAACCACAGTGGGTTCAATGGCTTGAACTAATGCAGGAGAAGCTGAGGAGGGAGCTCTGCTCCTAACAGCCCTTCATTTACACCTTTGACACATACCAAGCAGCATGGAGGGGGCAAAGCAGAGAGGAAGTAGTGGGTGTAGGTCTATTTGCCAGCTGGCAAAACATGCAGTTCTCTGGCTGAAGGTGAAGTGTGTGCACAGGGCAGGTGCTGGAGGCTAGGGGCCATTACTGAAAGGCTGGGTGATATTTTTAAACCGGATGCCTTATTCAAGGTTTCAAGATCAAGGGACCATCTTAGCTTCTATAGCCATTGCCCTCTCCTCCAAATTTATGCTCCCAGTAACATTTCCATTTGGTACAAATGCCCCTCTTTAGTTTTCAGTAGTATTGACAGGCTCAGGACCCTTTCCTCAGCCTACTTTTTTACCACATCCATGAAGACTGGTGTCTGCTCTTCAATAGGTCTATTGGAGGAATGCAACAAGTGAAAAAATTGGAATGACAAGGTCAGTAACTAACACCACACTGTGTGTTCACAACTTAAATTGCTCTTTTTGTATAAGTGTTCTGTTTTGCTCCTTGCTTGGCACTGTGTTGCTCTTTTGCTGGCTCACTTTATGATACCAGATTCCACTAATTATATTCATATTATGAAATAAATAAGTAGAGTCATATCCAATAATCATACAAAAATCCAGAAAACAGTTTACTAAACTTTAGTAACCTCTTGCTCTTAGCAAGTTTTATGCGGCTATATGCACTCTCCCAGTTATCATTGAGGCTTTTCTCAAGTATATTGGATCTAATACATTAATCTAATATATGCTGCAGTACTAATTGTAGCACTACTTTACCTCTTCACTTCTGTATCTGCATTGTTGATGTTTGTAACTTTTTTGTCAACCAAGAATTCAAAAGTAGAAATAAAGAGCATGATATGACTCTAGGGCTTAATATTCCCCCCTTAATATTCTTCAGTGTTTGACCATTTTGTAAGTTTTTTCAGCTTTTCATTACACTCATTTTAAAATAGCAATCCTGAGAATCAGGTACAAAGCCTTGTCTAACACAGCTTGCTCTGAGGCTGCTCCATCCACTGACAATATTTCGCACTAGCAGATTCTCATGCATTTCCACACGTCTAGTTACAGTGTCTTTTTAATAGGAATATTTCACATTAATAATGCTCTCTTGATAATGAGCACAAATATACTCACTCCTTGTCTTACAGCTAAATCTTTTTTTGTCGGTTTGCTCTAGATCTAACCTTGTTTTCAGTACTGTTGCTACATAGCACTTACATGGTGTTTTGTATTTTCAAAGTGCTGTACAAACATCAATTCTGAAAGCAGTTTCCTGTGTCAGATACTCTGCCTGAATGCCATTTTCATAACTCCCTATGGGCAGTTGGTGCATTTAACTAGAACAGAATGTGTTTCCAGGAAATGGAAAATATTTACCTCTATTTCTCTACTGTACTGAAAGAGTCCTTAGAGTAGCACAGTATCCCCAAGGCAGGCATAATGTGACATGGCATTTGGCAGTGAAACACAGATCTGTCAGTTTATAATTACCAAGATCTAGATATTGGCCTAGTATAATTGGAAAAAGTTACATAAGGCATTAAAAGAAATTCTAGGTTATTTGTTTTAATTGACAAGTTACAATTCTATATAAAAAGACTACAAACTGCCTCTGCAACCTTAACTCAATGTAAGCCCAGTCTTTCCATGTATGGCTTTAAATAGGTTCTCCATGTATCAGTAGATCTGAGTAAGGTGGCCAAGAGACTAAAGAGGAAAAACTTTCACCTTTCAGAAAGTTCCGTGCTACTGAAAACAGGGTTTTTACCATGGATCTTATTTTATCAATCTTCCCACCTGGACATATTAGCATAATCAGAACACATTTAAAGGTATAAGCAAACAGGTAACATATCCAGTAAGCATTTTCTTAAATTCCTTTCATCAATGCTTTAGCACCAGTGCATTTTCATTGGTGTGAGCAACAGGTAGGGCTAATACAGACTAGCCACCAGCAGCTTTATACTACTGTGTCATCAGCATACGGGGTTAGATGACAGCAGTAAATGTCAACTGGCTGGCCTACCCTAGTGCTCCCACTGCTGGTCACAAGTGCTAGTGCAATGGAGGGAGAAGTTCAGAGAAACCTCAGCAGAGAAACAACCAAGCAGGGAGAGTTAAAGTGGAACTTTCAATCTTAAAAACTGCATTTCCCGACTTGAGTATTTGATTTATCTTAATGATTCTTAAAACTATGCCTTTTAAAAACAAAACGTACAGCATATGTCTGTTTGAGCTACCGTTAAATGAGAACTAAAGTTAAGTGGGAATTATAACTGGATTACCTATTTTCACACAGTCAGAACTCTTGTCCAGGCCCTCAGCATCTCCCCATTTTGATTATTTGAACCTCCTAATCTGTAACACTCACATTGTACCCCACCATATAAAACAGTCTTCATTGTCCTTAGCCAGGACCACATCACCCTTCTCTCTCTCTCACACACAATCAGTCACGCTATCAAGTTCAAACTTCTTGCTCTCACCTCCAAAGCCACTTCTCACTCACGCATTCCTCTCCCAACATGTCCCCAACCACAGGTCCTTCTCAGTTCTACCAATGATACTAAACTCATTTGCTGCTTGTCCTCTTTCCCCACAAATATTTTCTTCACACACTTCTCCTTGTGTATGGACACTGACCGTGGGCTGACCTGTACTACCCTCTCCCAGTTCAAATACCTTCGCCAGACCCACTTCTGCCGTGACACCTACAATAAATCAGCCATTGTTTGAATTGCTAAATAGAAAAAAGTTGGGTGAGTTCATATCTATTTGTACTAATACATAACAGCTCTGTGTGTATCTGCATGTGTGTACATGTATACAGTGCGTAGCACAACAAGATTTCTAGGTGCTACTGTAATATAAATAACAAAATCCAAGAAACTCAGCTCAGAAACAAGACTCTCACCTTCCCATGCTGTCCTGCTCTTTCATAGCAGATTACTACAGCTTCCCACATTTCCAGCTTCTCAAAGATCTGGAGAGCTGAACTTGTGCACCCCAGTTCAAAGAGTAAGCTTGCAAGTTGGTGCTGAAAGTCAAAAATAATAGAGAAAAGTTAAATGCATGTTCATTATCATTTTTAAAAAAGATGTTACAGGCATTTCTGGCCTTAACAGGAAACACAAAAAATACAAGAAACATTTCTCATGAGATGTGTAGCCAAATTTTGAAGACTAATGGGGTTGGGATAAAGTTTGGATAACTTCTGGGTGATTAATCCCAATCAAGCATCTGAATTTTGCTCATCACTGACAAATCATCCTAATAAAAATTCCTTTGTATTGTTTCAAATATATTTAAAGTAAACTTGTCCACACAATGTAACAATCTCCATAAATAATTTTTGATGTGAAAAAATTGGAAAAATTTAGAGCTCCTTCCAGAAGGCATATCAGTCCAGTTTGAGCAGCCATACAGATCTGACTTAAAGGAAAGACAAAGATTTGAGAGCAGACGCATTGCGATACAATATTTATTTAACTTTTAAAAATAAGTAATTCCATTTTAAACTAACCTATTAAGCTGTGTTTTCTAGACTTTGAAGTTTTTTGTTTTTTTAAAAAAGAGATTAATATAGCAATATCCCCTTCAGTTTTAAAGAAATTATAAACTTGCTTACCACATATAAAATACATAATTTTATTTGTAGAAATATATAGAAATTTACTAAGTAAGGCCCCAATCCTGCAATGAGATAATGAAGGCAACCCCCCTAAGCTCATTCGGAGATCAAATTGATTTAATGGAGCTCTATGCAGGTACAAGCATCCACATGTGAGCATCTCACTACAGAATTGGGATCTATAGCCTCTACAATTTGATATGTATTCATACACGTTATCACTACCATACAACACCATCTTATTACAGCAATAGTACCCAGAAGTCACCTACTACAGGACAGGCTCAATAAGGAAAATAACAAAACACCACTGGCCATCACATTCAGCCCCCAGCTAAAACCTTTCTAGCACATCAACAGACTAAAACCCATCCTGGAAAATGATCCCCCACTCTCACAGGCCTTGGGAAGCAGGTCAATCCTCGCTTACAGACAGCCAACCCCCCCCCCCCTCCAACCTGAAGCAAATACTCACCAGCAACTACAAACCACACCACAGAAACACTAACCCAGGAACCAATCCCCGTTGCCTTCTCTATCTCCATATCTACTCTAGCGACAACATCATAGGACCCAACCACACCATCAGGGGCTCATTCACCTGCACATCTACTAATGTGATATATGCCATCATGTGCCAGCAATGCCCCTCTGCCATGTACATTGGCCAAACCAGACAGTCTCTACGTAGCAGGATAAATGGACACGCATCAGACATCAGGAATAGTAACATACAAAAGCCAGTAGGAGAACACTTCAATCTCCCTGGACATTCAACAACAGATTTAAAAGTAGCCATTATTCAACAAAAACACACTTCAAAGAGAAACTGCAGATCTACAATTCATTTGCAAACTTAACACCATCAATTTGGGCTTGAATAGGGACTGGGAGCGGCTGGCTCACTACCAAAGCAATTTTCCCTCTCTTGGTATTAACACCACCTCATCAATTATTGGGAGTGGACCACATCCACCCTGATTGAATTGGCCTTCAACACTGGTTCTCCACTTGTAATGTAACTCCCCTCTCTTCATGTGCCAATATATATTTATGCCTGTACCTGTAATTTTCACTCCATGCATCTGAAGTGGGTTTTTTACCCACAAAAGCTTATGCCCAAATAAAGCTGTTAGTCTTTAAAGTGCCACTGGACTCCTCGTTGTTTTTGTGGATACAGACTAACAAGGCTACCCCTCTGATACTGCGTTAAATATACCACCAGATAAGACTACGCACAGTCTGACATCTTTCAAATAGCATGACCTTCCACTTAAAATTAAAATGTAGCTGGAAAAAAATGCCCTCTTCATCCTACAAAAAAAGAAAGCTGCATGACTAGAAAATAAGAGTGCTTCAGCTTTGGTATTCCTCTTGTGGGATGAGGTATCAGATTCCACAGGGGAAAAGAGGGAATTATTAAGAAAATCCATCACATAGTGGAGGAGGGGAAGTGGGCACTAAAGGGACTGATGGGGGAGTGGGCCTGGATCAAAGTGAAAGGCCAACATCTAGGAGGCAGAACCTTATTGAGGTATAGGAGGACTTCAGGCTTATGTGGAAAATGGAAACAAACAGGGTTATCTCACCCACTGACCCAGAGTACTCTGGCCATGACCCACTTCCTATAAGACTTGGTCTACCTCATTAATGAGTAGATGGAGAAACAGGAAGCAGACCCCTAAGAATGGCAACGCTTTTCATTTATGGTATTTTGGTAACTGTAGAACACACTAACTCTATTTGTTCCATTTTCTTTTGAAGAATTCTTATTCTGTTTTCCATTAAAGCAAAAAACGAGAAGACCATGTAGAAAAGCTGTTTTGCAAGCAAACACCTCTAAGCAAGCAGTCAATTCTGTGTATGATAGAAATGTATATAAAAAAGCTGCACATGTTCTAGAATTTGATTTCTTTTTTTCTTTCTTTCTTTTTTAAATCTACATATTCCTATATTGTTAGGTTCATCCAGTTTTTTCAACAAGTTTTCCAATTTATACATGGTAACATGCAGCAGACAGTGGGTTTCCACTGCAGCTTCTAGGACATGGTGCTTCACAAAATAGCACACAATATCAAAAATAATTTGAACATGTTTCAGAGTGGTAGCCATGTTAGTCTATATCAGTAAAAACAACGAGGAGTCCTTGTAGCACCTTAGAGACTAACAAATTTATTTGGGCATAAGAACCCACTTCATTAGATGCATGGAGTGGAAAATACAGTAGTAGGTATATATATTATATATAAAATTATATATATATACACACACACACACACACAGAGTACATGAAAAGATGGGAGTTGCCTTACCAAGTCGGGGGGTCAGTCTAACGAGACAATTCAATTAACAGTAGAATACTAAGGGAGGAAAAATTACTTTTCTAGTGGTAATGATGGTGGCCCATTTCAAAATGTTGACAAGAAGGTATGAGTAACTGTAGGGGGAAATTAGTATGGTAAAATCAGTTTTTGTAATGACTCATCCACTCCCAGTCTTTATTTAGGCCTAATTTGATGGTGTTCAGTTTGCAAATTAATTCCAGTTCTGCAGTTTCACATTGGAGTCTGTTTTTGAAGGTTTTTTGTTGAAGAATTACCACTTTTAAGTCTGTTATTGAGTGACCAGGGAGGCTGAAGTATTCTCCTACTGGTTTTTGAATGTTATAATTCCTGATGTCAGATTTGTGTCCATTTATTCTTTTGCATAGAGACGGTCTGGTTTGGCCAATGTACATGGCAGAGGGGCATTGCTGGCACATAACACACTGGTATCACATCTGAACATGGTATCTAGAGTAAATGTCATACTGGTAGTTTGTACCTCTATGGCCCAGTGTGGAAGCACCTGACAACTGTAGAAAATCTTCATTCGTTCAGATACCAATGGTTTCTTGTCTTCAAACTGATCTACAAGTGCCTACAAGTACAAAGCATATTCAATTATTATTTATTTACATTTATTTAAGTATAAAAAGGTGCCTGAGACTGTAGGTGCCCTTAATATAAGCTACAAGACAGCAGCTATAACAGTATTAGGTATTCAAGTGTAACTTATCAGATGCTATAATGAGATAAAAATAGACATTTTTATCAGAGAGATAGGCTACACTTACACACAAGACAATTAATCAAATTTAAACCCTCCATTATATACTAAAACATACATAAAATCAAACTTCCAAGAGCATACAAACCTTATAAAAAACAATAGAACCTTACATTGCATAAAGCAAGAACAAGAAAGAATCAAATTTCTAATTCCCACCCAAACAATTTAGCAATTTAAAAAACCCAAACAATAAAAACCCTATCATTATACATATGTTGAGTAAATGGTGCTATGCAAGAATATTTGACAAAAGATGACTTCAGCGTATATATTTCAGTGCTTTGTTAACTTTTTCTTAGAGAGAGAGAGAGAGAGAGAGAGAGAGAGAGAGAGAACACTGAATTACCTTAAGTCTGAAGTTTGTTGGGAAAAAAACACACCCAAGTAAAGCCCACTGTTCTCCAAGTCGTACTTTCATAACCAGACCTCTAACATAGAATACACTGCTCTCATTGGGAAGACAATTCGATTCATGTTTTTCTTCAGGACAAATGTGAATTTATGAAAAATAAATTTATGTTCTTGCCTCCCATCTATCTCTGTAAATTAGTTTTGCACAGTAAACCTGTCTCAAGTCAACATCTAGAAATTCAACAGAGCTAGCAGGATGATAAGAAAAAAGTGTGAATTATTTACAACTAGAAAGTAGATTTGGAATTTTAAAAAAAGAATCTCCTTCAGATGGATGTACCAATAAATCCACATATCTAAAATGGAAGTGCATGTAAGGCCAGAGATAGGTTACTTGCTTTTACATAATTAATCTGACCATCAAATCTCATATTGAACTCAGCCACTGAAAGCAGAACCCTAAAAGGGGTCCT
The DNA here is from genome assembly GCF_965140295.1 of Lepidochelys olivacea. NCBI lineage: Eukaryota > Metazoa > Chordata > Testudines > Cheloniidae > Lepidochelys > Lepidochelys olivacea. The sequence goes on along the minus strand of NC_140413.1, from coordinate 147,772,194 downwards.
CTTGCCACTACGTACGCACAGCTCAGCACAGAGACAAATTAGAGACATGTCTGGTCCTTTTCTCCCTCAATTCTTGTCCACTAGGGCAGAAAATACAAAGACTCCAAAGAAGAAGAGAAATTAGGTTGTGATCTGTGGAGGCAATACATTTTGAAAACTCTAGTTACTGATTTACTAACCTAGCTCAAGAATGTCAAAAATAGGTGCCTAATGTTAGCAATGTCAGTGATATGACTTTAAAATTATTGAGCAACTTGGAAATATCAGTGACTTCCAGCAGTGCTGAAACAAATTTTATAGGGGGGTGCTGAGAGCCATTGAACCAAACTGTAAACCCTGTATATAATGGAAACCACTTCAAGCCAGGGGTGCAGCAGCACCCCTAGTTCCTGCACCTATGGTGACTTTAGTGGATGCGGATGGGTGCTTTGCACTTTTGAAAATCAAGCCAGTGATTTATAAGCCTGACTGTGGATTACAAGCCTAACTTTAAACACCTATTTTTTAAAATCTTGGCCTTTGTTTAAATTCTCTCCCATGAAATTGTTTCTATGGAGCCCTAGTCTCAGAGATTAACCAGAATCTAACTCCAGGTGCCTGGCTGAGGTGTATTTACGGCATTTTCCATCAAACCAGAAAGAAACAGACTAGTAATGTCAAATTCTTATGCATAGTTCTATATAGTCCAAGGAGGGATTCAAACCATCTTTTAATGTGCCATGCAAAACAAGAAGATTTAGATAAAGAGAATAATTGGCCACGGTCTATAGTTGCAAACTGTATTCTGACATGACTGAGAAGAGTAGGCTACACTTTTTTTATACACATTCCATTAAAGCAGAAGATAACAGTAAAACTGTCCAGTTCATTAGGTGTGTGTCATTTATTTTACAAGAGCTGTGCAGGAACCAGAATTCCTGTTTGGTGGGAAATTCTGTGATTTTTCAGGTTTGGTTTTGTTCCGAATTGAAAAAAAAAAAAATTCAAAATATTCTGGAAAAGATTAGTTTTGGGTCAAGTGCTCCATTTCATTAAAATCTAAATGTTTTGTTCCAATTTAGACTTTTGTTTTATATATTATAATTTATAATATAATTTCAAAATCTATTTTATGTTAAGTCATATTGAAACAAAAACATGGAAGCATTCCTTTACAACCATAGCAAAATGCTTTATTTATTTTTAAAATGTAATTTTATTGAAATTGATATGGATTCCTGCAGAAAGCTTTAATTTTGAAGCAATGGCATTTTCTGGAAGCAAAAGGATTCATCAGAAAATGCCCAGCTAACTCCATCTTCTACACTGGACGCTTGGAAACAGCTTAATGTAAATAAAATGCTGCATTAGAATATGGCTATTTATAAATAAAAAAGGACTCCCCGCCCCCATCCAACAGAAATTAATGACTGTACTCTGTCTGCAGTTCCAAACTACTACACATGAAAGTATCTGAAGATTAAAAGCTCCCTGGATATGAAAAAATGCAACAGACCACAGCAGCTCTTATAATTCATAGATTTAAGTGCTCCCAAGTATGTTTTAAGAACAGGGAGCTGTTATGGTTGAGTATGCCAATGATCTGTGGATAACAGATCATTGGGATTGTATTGAACTGTTTTTCTAACTGATGCTTGAAAATTTAAAATGTGGCTAGTGTGTAGGGAGAGAGAATCCTACCCTTACTCCATAGCTGAAAATCAACCACACAACTATAAATCCATAAAATTTACAAAGTCAACAAAACTAATGAGCAACTCTCTCTCTCTCTCTCTCTCACACACACACCCCCTGCCGCCCCCCACTCCAAAAAAACCCTTCCCACTTAATCACTGCCTTCGGGAAAAGCCTGTGTAAACAGAAAGGTTTTGCAACATACCCAAATGTTGAAGTCCCTCTTGACAATTTGTCTTGCTGACTAACACCAAACTGGACAGTTAATAGGGAATCTGGGTACAGTGAGCCAGTTTCTATTCCATATTCCTGGGGGAATTCTATGCCACTGCACATGCACAGAATTTATGTCCCCTGCAGAAAAATGACTTTGTGATGAGGAAGCAAAGGGAAGCCACAAGAGTGGTCATGTGACCTCTGGACCAGATCCTTTTCATCATTACTACCACCTAGCCATTTATTCACCATTTTGTAGTTCTGCATTTGATTTTTTCTTCCTAAGTGTAGTACTTTGCACTTGTCTTTACTGAATTTTATCTTGTTGGTTTCAGACCAATTCTTTAATTTGTCAAGGTATTTTTAAATTCTAATGTCCTCCGAAGTGTTTGCAAGCCCTCCCACCTTGGTTTATGAACCATTCAATCAGGTGTTCTTAACAAGAGCCACTTGATTATTCAAATAGAACACTTCAATAACTACATTAAGGCTGCAAAGGGCACTGCCACCTCATCTCTAGAATTTGGTGTCATTATCCTCTCAAAATATGATCTAGTCGCAGCTTCCTTAGCTTCACCCAGATGGAAACAACAGGACAGTCTCCTTCAGCAAGATTCCAAATGAGAACAGAAACAGTTCATTCATGCAAAATCTTAATTCTGCCCCTTTGAGCATTTGTTTTATGACTTAATTTCACTTTAACATAATGTTTTTCAAATAATGTGAAACATACTATTTTTTCCCAGTTGTGCATTTAAGTTCTTTTAACTGTTTTTGCATTTATTTTTTTCATACATAGATCATTTAAAATTGGCCAAACCAATTCCCAAATTTGCCACCAAAAATCACTTTTAGTTAGGTCTCAATGCTTGGAAACAAAGTCTGGAAAGAAACCTTTATAAAAAGTCAGTAGTTTAATGTTCCTCTTAAAACAATGTGAACAAAAAACAACGTGCATATTTTACATATGTTTCTAATAAATTATTCTGTTTCATAGTAGAACTTACCTTGAAACAATGGTGAAAGACTCTGATCTCTTTCATACGTTAACGTACTAGTCAGGCAAATCCTGTGTCACAACTATGGCTCTGAGTGAACATCTTTAAGCACAAGTAGTCTTTCAAGTCAGTGGAATTATAAGTTTAAAGTTATGTATATGTTTAAATTTGAGCATGTGTCAGCAGAGAACATAGTACATTCTCCCCATCATTCCTTTCTCTCAGTCCATACCTGCTCTTTGCACTCAACCAGTATAGTGTCTTTCTGGGCATATTAGGCACTCAGAAGTGCTGCGGCATATTTCACTGCAACATTTCTGCCGCCTCTGTTGTCAATGCTGATAGAGTATTAGTGATAGGAAAAGACTGTTAAGCACTACCAGAGGAAGTATCAGCAGGACTGAGAGAAAGCTTAGGACAAGGACATTTATGAGGTGGGCTGAAGAAGGTCAAACCCAAGAGAAGTAGTCAGCCCTTTCTCTTCTCTCTGGACTTACAAGAATGATAATATGGGCTTCTTAAGGCCAGCCTTAGGTATATGTGATATTGCTCTAGGGGTTAGCCAGCTTATCTAGCTCTACAAAGGCTTAGCATCACCCTAAACAGAATCTGGGATATTTCCCCATCTCTGTTTATATGTAGGGTGATTCCAACATTTGCAAATTCAATGCCTCGAAGTTTCCACTGATATCTCCTTTAAGACCCTGGGCAAAGAATTATTGTATCAAGGGCTGTATCTATATTTTGGACAGGAAGGAGAAACTAGATGGTAATCTGTAGTACAGATCTGACTGATCTTATACCAGATACCATTTATTGCTTTGCACTGCAACCTTTTTCCCAAGTCAGGCATTACAATAAAGAGATATGCTGAAAAAATTATGTCAAAAACTTGGGCTAAAGGCACAACAGCTGCATTCTTTGAGAGACTGAGTTCATCCTCAAAGACACAAACACAATGACATGGCCAAATCAATCTTTTTTAAAAATAATTTTTAAGTACCGTGCTTCATTGTTTAACATGTATCCCATTTGAATAAAGTCATGTCTCCTTATGATCCTTTTCACCTGTTACTGTGTTTACACTGTCCAGAAGGGAACATTCAGAAGGAATCATCTTGCAATTTTTCTATTACTATATGGTTTAAGTCTAACTAACCTTATGTACCTGCAGTTCATTTAACTAACGCATGGTATGTTTATGAAGAATACATCAAAATATCAATGCATTCTTTATGTAAGCTATTACAAGAAAAAGCCTCATCTCAACTTGATTTCATAAAATTAAGATTCTGCACTGATAAATGCTTGTGAGATTGCAAAATAGCTTTTATAATTTAAAAATACACACATTAGAAAACCCTAGCAATTTGATTATTACATTAAAAAAAGACAACTCAATTCAACAAGCAATTAAAAAAGAAAACAAAGGATATCAGTGAAAAGTGTCTAAGACATGGTTATCAGTCACAAATAGTTATTCATTTCCTGATTCTCTCTCTTTGTACGTAGAGATTTTGTTGTTAACAGTACCCTATTTCTTTACAGAGGTAAAAATCTAGAAAATGAATGAAATGTTCCATCTTCCAGTATTTCAATTAGACTTTTGACCTACCACACGCACTGAAATTGGAGGACGGCTTCATGTTACCAATATTATTACTTTTTTCTGAAGAGCCCACAAAGAGGAGAAAACATTTACATCTACTCTTTTATCTAACTAGTCAATCTGAGTACAAGCTTCCTAACCACAGACATTCAATTAAACTAAGCTTTAACAATAACAGTTGCTTTTTGTGATGACAAGTGTCAGAAGATGGTGGGAATGTATTTGACAAAAAAATGCTCTTTTGTATCTGCATTTTTACTCTCCTCAATCAATTACAAATTATAACACATATTTTGTTAATTTGACTTGGGGAGGTCTCAGTGGGGGCAGAACAGGACAAACAAGTTCAGTCTCTCTAGTCCCGCATTTGATTAAACTGTTTCAGAATAGTCAGATTCTTACTATTTTTCCTCTTTACAACACTTCTTTCTTTCCCAAACTTAACTGCCCTAACACACATGAAAACCTGAGTGATATCTAGTTAACTTTCGTTGAGAAACTACTTGGCAGAAAACACTCTTCCAATGGCTGAGTCTGACCTAGGAAACACAATATATGGTAATGTAATGGCACCCTTCCAGCTTGAAAAATGGTTGTGTAAGCACCAAAACCGTTTAATTATTGTGTCGTGCTACAGCATCATGAGTGACTGAAGAGTCCAATTCTTGAGTTCAAGTACTTGCCATATAGTTAATACAGGTGTAAAGAACAGGGCCATAAGATGAAGCCAGCACACTATTAGCACGTGAGACCTGCTCTGCTTTCCTCTTTGCTTTCTTCATTTTTTCCCCTCTCTCAACCACCTCTCCTCTGCCTCTGGATCCCTGGTGCAGAGCAGCCCTCCAGCATAGACTGTTAGCTGCATCTTCCCAGCTAGCAGTGTCAATGTTGACAGATTTGAGGCCTTGTCTACGCTGATGATATAAGTCGATTTAAGTTATGCTAGTTAAGTTACGTAACTTAAGTTGACATAACTTACTTTGACTTAGCGCGGTGTCTACATTGCGCTGTGTCAACGGGAGAAACTCTGTAAACTTAGCTTCCGCCTGTCGTTGAGGTGGAGTACTGAAGTCGATGGGGAGCGATCTCCCATGGACTTATCGTGCTTTCACCAGACCTGCTAAATTGACGCCACTACAGCAATCGCAGAGGCGCCAATTTAGCACCACACTGAAGACAAGCCCTGACTTCCTGTTGCAAACGTTCTTGAATGAGAGTTTTTTTTATCTGTATAATATATGTACATACACACACACACGAAAAATGGATTCAGGATGAGGTGGAGAGTCCTACTGAAGAATCATTTATTGCACACTTCTATTTCTAGGCAACTTAAATGGTTGTACAACTCTGCATCTGGGAAAGCGGGGAAGCATTACATTAAAATGTGTATAATGTCCACAAACATTTCCATTCTTTATGCTTTCCAGTAACATTTAAAAATTTTAAGTAATATTTTAGGCATGGCAAGCCATCTTGCTCACAGACTCTGTAGGAAAATATGACATATCCCTGAGCCTTATCACAAATAACACAATACTTACATTTACAGCATTCAGGTAGTTATAATATTATGCATTAAGGGATTAGATCAGTGGTTCTCAAACTGTGGGTCAGGACCCCAAAGTGGGTCGCAACCTTCTTTTAATGGGGTCACTGGGGCTGGCGTTAGACTTGCTGGGTGCCAAAGCTGAAGCCCGAGCCCCACCACCCAGGGCCAGTGCCAAAGCCAAAGCCCAGGGTCGCAGGGCTCAGGTCATTGGCCCCCTGCCTGAAGCTGAATCCCTTGGGCTTTGGCTTTGCTCCCACCAGGGGTGGTGGGGCTGGGCTTTGGCTTTGCCCCTTCCCACCCCGCCTGGGGCAGTGGAGCTCAGGACAGCTCAGGCTTCGGTTCCCCCTCCTAGGGTCGTGTAGAAATTTTTGTTGTTAGAAGGGGGTCAAGGTGCAATGAAGTTTGAGAACTCCTGGACTAGATGTGACATTATTGACATGAACTGGGACCATATAGATCATTGTTGCAACCACGGTCATATAGTTGCACCAAATCTTGTACAATGGCAGTCCAGAAAGATGTCTATGGAAAGGTTATGATCTGCTGGTTATAATTATGCTATCCGTATGCATGTATCAATTTTATAATTGAAGTTATGAATATTGGCTATGTACTTGTATCTCAATGTGTTTGATTCTAAGTGGCATTAGTGAAGCATTTGGTCAGCTTCTTGAGAAAGGAATTTGCAGATTAAGTGCCCAATCAGGAAACACTTAACTGACAATGGACCTTGGGAGACTCCAATCCACATGAGAAGTCTTTCTGAGAATGTTCAAACTAGCATGTGAGCAAAGGCTGCCGCCTGCAAACTGAGTCACGCATGGACATGTGACTTGCCCAGGTGACTACAAACTCCATCTTGTTGATGTGATTTTGCACAGGAGAACACAGGGGTTTCCACCACCAAGAGAAAGAAAATAAATGGTCCTGGAAACCCCTCCATTTAGTCTTCAGTCCTGCTTCTTACCTCTGGAGGAACCTTGCTACACTGAAGCTCTGAACAAAGGACTGAATGACCCATCCAAACTGTGGATTTACTCCAGAGACTTGACTTGAGCCTGCAGTTTATTCCATCACTGCTACAAGCTTGAACCAAGAACTTTGCCATTACTGTATGTAATTGATTCCATTTTACCAATTCTAGCTCCCATCTATATTTCTTTCTTTTATTGATAAACCTTTAGATTTTAGATTCTAAAGGATTGGCAACAGCATGATTTGTAGGTAATATCTGACTTGTATATTGACCTGTGTCTGGGGCTTGGTCCTTTGGGATTGGGAGAAACTTTTTTCTTTTACTAGGGTATTAGTTTTCATAACCATTCGTCCCGATAACGAGTGGCACTGATGGTGATACCGGGAAACAGGAGCGTCTACGGGAATTGCTTATATGACTTATGGTTAGCCAGTGGGGTGAAACCGAAGTCCTCTCTGTTTGGCTGGTTTGGAGAGGCTTAATAATAAAGGAAACCCAGCCTTGGGCTGTAACAACCCTGCTCTAAGCAGTTTGTCCTGAATTGATACTCTCAGCTTTCTCCCACCAGAGGCAGCATCGTTACACTAGATAACTGTAAAAGAAAGTGAAAACAATGAAGAGAGCCAGTGCTCATCCAGCTCTCCATGAAGCAATACAAACTGCTCAACAGACCAATTTGGGATCCTCTGAAGTAAGTAACTATTTTGATTTCATAACTGTCATTGGATTGGAAAGACAAGGAAAAAATAAAACAATGAAATAAGTTGAGTTAGCCCGGCATGTGAGTCCTTATTCACAAGTTACATCCAGCCCTCTCTGCTCTTGGGTTCGGACTCCAGAGCAGCTGCTTCCAACTGACAAGTCTGTTAAATGCACATTCCAGACATTAGAGGTGCAGCAAGCACACACAGTCACCAAAATTTAGCTTCACACCCACACTCCCCTCCCCTGTTATTTATAAATTATATAGATTTTGTTTTTTGGAATGTTGGAGATTTTGTTTTTGTTGGAGGGCCTTTTGGGAAGAGCATTTACAACTTACTCCTCCAGTATCTCATTTACAGATACATTTCTAGCAGTAGTATTTTCATTTTTAGATTCAGTTTCTATACTTGTATTGTCATCAAGTCATTAAAAGGAAAATCATTTTCCCCTCATTAATTACATGCACATTAGTGTACATTCCATTCCTTTTCTATTTTCTGGACTTTTATCTACGAACAAATGACCCTTATTTTTCTTCATAATTTCTCCATTAACAAGGTTTGTCACTGATTCTAATACCTTTATTAGAACATTCCCCACTTCATTCCACCCCAGTAATTTTGAACCAATACCCTTTAGGTCTTGGCATAAAAATCTGGGAGGTTTATATCATACTGTTCTTCTAATTTTATTGCTAACTCTGGCCTAATCAAATCAAATTCTTAACTGACATTTAAGAAATAAATCTGCTCAAGATTTCCATGTAGTTATCTGTGGTGCTGACCTACATAATAAAAAAAAAATGTATCTAATATAATGGTCTGAGACAGGGATTGGCAACCTTTGACACGCGGCATGCCAGGGAAAGTCCCCGGTAGGTCGGGATGGTTTATTTACCTGCAGCATTGGCCGATCGCAGCTCCCACTGTCTGTGGTTTGCCGTCCTAGGGCAATGGGGGCTGCGGGAAGGGCGGCCAGCACTTTCCTTGGCCTGCGCCGCTTCCTGCAGCCCCCATTGGCCTGGAGCCACAAAGGGGTCCCAGGGGGATAGCCAGGAAGGAGGGGGGGGGTGGATGGGGCATTGAGGGGCAGTCAGGGGCAGGGGTTCCATAGGGGTCAGAGAGAAGGGGTGGTTGGATGGGGCAGGGGTCCCCGGGGGGTGGGGAGCGCAGAAGGTCCGGGGGCAGTCAGGGGACAGGGAGGGATGGATGGGGCAGGAGTCCCAGGGGAACCATTAGGGGACAGGGAACAGTGGGGGTTGGATAGGGCAAGAGTCCGGGGCGGGGGGAGGGGGAGTCAAGGGGCAAGAAGCAGGGGGCATCAGATAGGCCTCCCCTAACTGGCCCTTCATACAATTTCAGAAACCTGATGTGGCCCTTAGGCCAAAAATTTGCCCTCCCCTGAAACAGATGCATGGGAAATGCCTGCTGACCATGGACATGAACCAAGTTTAAATTTGTAAAGACGGCAGACTGTTTTAAAAAATGCTCCACAGAAAAGTTCTATAGAATTATAGGTAAACACACCTCACAACTGAAATATTTTCTGGATTTTGTTGGCTAATAGGTTTTGCATTCACAAACCACTACAAAATAACCATTTCAATGTCACAGAAAGAAGAAAAGTTAAGGAAACAGATTCTGGTTTCAACCTTCCAAAGGCTTAATGTAAAAAAGTGTTTTTATTTACAAAATTAAATTCTTTGAAAAATGCCAGCTCTCTTTCAAAGTTGGCTGTCTAAATGCTTGCAAGAGAATGTGTATGAGGATTGGAGGCAGTAACAATGGACGACCTACCTGAGTTTGCCTCATTGCTCGTTCTACTCGACGAGTGCTTCCTTTCTCAAGCTTTGTCCGGAGAAGTAAGGCTGAAGTATGAATGGCCCAGAATTTAGGTTGTGAAAGTAAACACTAAGGGGGAGGTGGGGAAAAAAAAAAAGGTTAAAATTATTTATTTTAAGAGTGGTTAAAAAAAATGAGATTTGATGGTAATTTTCAACATCTCTCACTTGTTCAAGCAGATCTGCCCAAACTGTAACCTATTCTGCAATTCAAATTTTCTGTCACAGTATCTTATTGGTAAATTCAAGACATTATATGTATGCACATTTGCTGGTCTATTAAATAACAATGGACCAAAAATGACTGTACCAAATATTTTATTGCTATGCTATTTCATCTGAATAAAGTTCATCTGGTATTGTGTGTGTGTGTGAGCATGAGCGCACGCACACAAAGAATAAAACTTGGGACTAGTGAATCAACAAGGAAGCAAGACGGAACAAGTGGTGAAAAAACACATGGAAAGTGATTACAAGAAGGAGGGCTTCTTATTTATTTCCCTAAATAGTGGCTCTGACACAAGCAAAAAAAGTAGTTATTTGGTGTTACCGTATAAACAAAGTTGTGCTCAGCAGAATTTATCAGAGTTGTTAGTAATCTAGTGAATTTTACTTGTTTTGTTCTACACAAGAATCCAGTTTCTTGCTGTGTGGAGTTTTCTACCTGTTAGCTGAAAATATCATTCTTCCCTGGGTTGTTTTGTTTAGCGACTTGGGAGATGAATCTAAGCAGGAGATTTTATATATGCCACCTTCAATGGTGAGGTATTGTCCACTTTCTTTCACTGAGGATTATGCTACATGTACTGAGAACACTGTGGTCAGTCATTACTGAGCTACAAACTTGACTCTCATGGCTGTAGGCTAGTGTGGAGTTTTTAGTCCATCCTACTTCTCTCCATAATGAAGCTGAGTGACAACTGCCCTAAAAGAAACAGTATGAGGTCACTACTCAGAAAGCCCTCTCTTGATGCCAACAACTTCACCAGTTATCATCCAATCTCTAACCTACAATTTTTCGGGGAGGTCATTAAGAAAGTGGTAGCCAAAGTGGCCTCAACACACTTGATTCCATATAGACAGCTTTAGTCTTTTCCAGTCTGGTGTCAGATGGTGGTATGCTACCATTATTTGTTTGTGCATTTTATTTTTACTTAATGAAAAAAAGTTTTAACTAGTTGGTGATAGATGTCAATATACATTTCTCAGTGAAAGGTATTTCAGCTAAATCCAAGGTTCCCAAATGTCGGAATATAAACACAAACCCCACAACCCAAAATGAATAAGGAACTGAACATTCCTAAGTATACTTTCAGGCACTAAAATTTGGACAAGGGCAACACTCTTCATTTCACAGTATGCAACTGTAATTTGTAGACAAAACAATAAACAGACATCAATATATCTTCTTCAGAGGCACAAAACTACATCTCTCCCTGTCAGTCAACTATTAATACTCTAGAAGCAGCAATAGTTATGACTTCACCTAGGCCTAGACTGAGACTTTATGGGCTTGTCTTCACTACCGGGGTAAGTCGACTTAAGTTACACTACTTCTGATACGTGAATAACGTAGCTGGAGTCAACGTAGCTTAGGTTGACTTACCCCAGCATCTTCACTGCGCTGCGTCGATGGGAGATGCTCTCTGGTTGACTTACCTTACTCTTCTTGGGAAGCTGGAGTACCAGAGTCGACCGGAGAGAACTCTGCCATCAATTTAGCGGGTCTTCACTAGACCCGCTAAATCAACACCCGCTGGTAGTGTCGATCTCTCTGGTAGTGAAGACAAGCCTGTGTGTCACCCGGAGTAAGGTAAAGATGAATAGCTATGCTGTCCCAGAAACAGTATGGGGAAGTAGTTGTTCGTCATAATTCCTTCCCTGGCTCTCCCACAGCTCCAAGAGGACAACAATCTGACAGCCTTTGTCCAGCAGCAGATTAACTTCACTCATCACTCATGCTCAGTTGTGCTGGTTGGTTTACGAGAGGCAGAACTAAGGCTCCCCCCTGTCCTCCCTTCTATTGTGGTGGGGAGTAGCAGCCCTTTGAAGCCTGCTCCTCTCTCCCCACCAACCAGCAATCTGGGTATCCCATTTTGCAGTGGGTGGGGAGTACTCAGCCCCTTTTTTTCCCCTCTGCACTGGCATGTGGAGCAAGTCCCTTGTGTACTGTTAGCTATGAAACTGACATGCCTTAACCTCCTCAGGCCAATAAGCCATTGGCTTGGGAGAACTTTTGACTTAATAACAATCCTGGGTTGTTTCAAAGTTAAACAAACAAAACATCAGGTACACTCTTTCATACTATTACAACACAGCCATGGTAAATTCTCCTGTGATTTTCCTAATTAAAATACATTGTGCACAAAGCAACCTTTTGTAATATACTGTAACTGCAGTGAACAATTGGAAAACAGGTGTTAGTTACTTTCACTTTGGCTTATTTGTAACTCTGTTAGCACTCAGCTCAGTCTCATACCAAAACCTACAAATGCTCACAGTTTCTCATTTTCACTGCCTAATCACAATGTTCAAAAAAGAACAATGCAATGAAAAAAATAAATCATTTAAAGATACTACTGTTTACACTTGGGGTTTTAAAGAATAGCTTCGGAATGTGTATTCGTAAGTATTGGGCAGTCCTCACATTCCCACTGAGTATGTACTCCGAATATACCATAAAATAAATTATTCTAATTATTCTGGGCAGTCTTAAGGCTTTATAGTTCCACCTGTGGCTAAAACCAGACATTAATACACTTCACTATATTTTAAAATAATATACCTTGAAACAATAAAAAAATCAAACTTGGAAAAAACCATACATAACATACTTTCCTGTACCGTCCTACTTACTGTAAATTAAGAAAACTGCTTAATAAAACAATTTCAGAAAAAAATCTGCTCATTGAAAAAGAATCTTCACAAGAAGTCTTCATTATGTTCATTTTAGAAATTAAAATACGCTGGAGGGTAGGGATAGGATACAGAGGGACCTAGACAAATTAGAGGATTGGGCCAAAAGAAATCTGATGAGGTTCAACAAGGGCAAGTGCAGAGTCCTGCACTTAGGACAGAAGAATCCCATGCACCGCTACAGACTAGGGACCAAATGGCTCGGCAGCAGTTCTGCAGAAAAAGACCAAAGGATTAGAGTGGACGAGAAGCTGGATATGAGTCAACAGTGTGCCCTTGTTACCAAGAAGGCCAATGGCATTTTGGGGTGTATAAGTAGGAGCACTGCCAGCAAATCGAGGGACATGATTGTTCCCCTCTATTCAACATTGGTGAGGCCTCATCTGGAGTAGTGTGTCCAGTTTTGGGCCCCACACTACAAGAAGGATGTGGAAAAATTGGAAAGAGTACAGTGGAGGGCAACAAAAATGATTAGGAGACTGGAACACATGACTTATGAGGAGAGGCTGAGAGAACTGAGATTGTTTAGTCTACAGAAGAGAAGAATGAGGGGGGATTTGATCACTGCTTTCAATTATCTGAAAGGGGGTTCCAAAGAGGATGGATCTAGACTGTTCTCAGTGGTAGCAGATGACAGAACAAGGAGTAATGGTCTCAAGTTGCAATGGGGGAGGTTTAGGTTGGATATTAGGAAAAACTTTTTCACTAGGAGGGTAGTGAAACACTGGAATGAGATACCTAGGGAGGTGGTGGAATCTCCTTCCTTAGAAGTTTTTAAGGTCAGGCTTGACAAAGCACTGGCTGGGATGATTTAGTTGGGGATGGGTCCTGCTTTGAGCAGGGGTTTGGACTAGATGACCTCCTGAGGTCCCTTCCAACCCTGATATTCTATGATTCTAAACAGAGAAAAGGAAAAAAAAAGGGGACCAGCGGTTGGAAGGAGAGAAAAAATGGAAAGACCAACAAAGCTATGTAAATTTTTGCACATTTTAAAATGAGAAAAATCACTGCTTCAGTTCTCCCCAGCAAAGAGAACTCTTCTCCAATCAACAAGGGATCCTGATAATTTTTTTCTTCCATACTTATAAAATGAAAAATGGAAATACTAATACAGCAGATAAATAGATTTTCAGCAACAGACAAGGTGGCACTTTGGTTTAGATGACACAGTATAAATAATGGAGAAGACTATTTCCAATCAGAAATAGTACAGCAATTACTATTTGGGAGTGGGGAGACATTGTGACAAATAATAAAGCAGCGGCTTTGGGGAATGGGAGCATGCTAATGCAAATAATCTTCAACAAGGCTAGCATACTTTGTATCAATCCCATTGAAGAGTTCTAGGACTCCCACCTTGCCCCAAATAAATAACAAGCCCTCCTGGACATGCAAGAGACCCTCAGCCTCCCAGGAGCTCTTCTCTACATGCAGTGCTCTGGCTTCTTAACACCACTCCACTAAATGAACAGCAACAGTTCCAGCAACCCTGCTCCTCCCTCTCCTCCTTTCTACAGAGATGCAGCATCTGTGCCATTCTACTATCTTGCTCCTCTCCTCCTACAGAAGAATCAGGAATGGCCTGAAGCAATTTTACCAGTCAGGGTGGAAAAAGATTAATTGCTGCTCCAGCATCCGGGCAAAAACAAACAAAAAACAATGCCTAACCTCCACTCGCCAAAAAACCTTGAGTGTCACGGAGGTATAGTGTTATCTGGAAGTTGGTGCCCAAGGCAACTGCCTTCCTCACTGCCCCTAGAATCGTCCCCAAGAATAGTGGTGTCTAGGATATTTTGCGCTTTCCTCCTCATCCCTTTTACAAGAACAGGACATTTGGATTCTAAAGTAACTGGGGAGCTTGAGGCTGTTAAGCTACTTTTTTCTCTTGTGACCTCAAGTGAAAGAGCCACTTGTTCCCTGTTCCCACTCGGCTACTTGCCCAGGCAAAATTTTTACTCTGAAAGGGTTTCTAAAGCTCTGCCATGTTAAATCACCAGACATCAAGCACTTTTTTTAAAAAAAAAAAAAAGCCTCACACACAAATGAACTAGAACACTATCCCCACGAGTGACTAATTATGTAACTGTTTCACTAATTCATCCACGTAATTTATACTAGAACACTATATCAATACAAACAAAAGCAAAAAGTGAAAGCTTTTGTAAATTATTTCACTTGTGGCAGAGAGGTATTTTCATGCTTGTAAAAAGAAATCAAGTCACACCACGACCTCTCTTTACAAGGCAAGCATTGTGTAAAAAAAACAAAAAAAACCCTTGCAGGTTAACAAGACCTGTGAGGGAGTATATGGCTGGGCTCAAGTGAACAAAATTCTTTGGTTTTTTTTTCGGCTGGGTAGCACACACACACCTGTTACTTCACTTTTGGTCTCACTTTTTACATCTACTGTACAGTTAATTTATTTTTAAGTGTCTGGGAAAGGGTCTTTCTACATTTTAGAAACAAGGAAAAAACAACTTGGAATATGATCCTGAGAACCAGAAGGAGAAAATGAAATTAGGGAAAATCTGATCTAGTCTTAAAAACACACTTCCAGAGAAGTGTAGACCCCAAATTTAAATCTGTTAAAAGTTTTTATGAAACTTGATCATAAGTGTTTCCTTTAGAAGAAGCTTGGTCGCATTTAAATATTCCCACGCAGTATTTGTAACCCAAAAACTGAAGTACTGATGTTGAAAGCAAAATGAACTAGAAACAGACATGAAAGACTAATTTATTTTCATACAATGGAATGAATGAAGGCTAAAGGGAAACAACCAGCATTAATTGTGAAAAGTTCATTTGAAGACCCTTTCAGGATTAATGTAAAGTATTAGTAACAATGTATCTTGTTAAAAAGGGGGGCCCAATCCTACAATCAACTATGCACAAGTTGATCCAGTGAGCTCAATGGAACTACCTCACATGCAAAGATATGCTTGAGTAAAAATGCAAGATCTGGGCCTTGCTCCATAAACTGACATAGCATCCCTCTAAGACACCAAAGGCCTCTAAAAATCCATTGCATGAGAAGTTAAAAGTTTAACTTAAGTTAAAACAGGAGAGATTTACACCTGCTTTAAACACACACTTAGAAACACTCACAGAAACATGATCACATCTGCTAAATTTTACAACCCCTTCACCCTTATGCCCACCATGACGACTAACACTATACTTTCACTTACTCATGATTAAACCCACAGACCACTCATATCCCACCGCACTGCTGACAATCGACATGGCAAGACCACTCCTGTGCACTGCTACTGACACAGCCAATAGAACTGAGTGCTGAAGTGAAGCATACTGGATCTCTCAAGGCACACATGCACTTGTTTCCTTTGATCATGCATACAGATGGATGTAGGGGGAGGGACACAGCCTCCCTCCCCAGTCTCTTAATATCACAATCGCAGCTCTGCTGAGCTGTTCCAGCTAATCCCTCCGCCATTCAATACAGCTACACCTAACAGTGAATGCACCTGGAGTGCATGCAGAGAATTCCCAGGGGTTATTGACTGCCAATAGGGAGGGGAGGCAGATTTAAGGTTTGAACCTTAACTCTATTTCCTGGTTCAGAGTTTTGCTGAATTCAACATTCTGGAAGGGCACGAGGTACTACCAGACAACCTTAACTCTCCATTAACAAAGTTTTTCCGTCAGTGAATACACCATACTTCACATTATGTTTAAACATGGCTAATAGTAAGTGTTAAAATGCAAAATATAGAACATTTGTCATTGTGACAACCACAGCAGTGAGAGACCCAAACTACTACAAAAACAGTTTCAAATGCAAAATCCATCTGAGTGGTGGAATGAGAAGGGTTTAAGGTATACATCAGGGAGTCTTAGAGAAAGGTTTAATTGTAACCGCAAGTTTGGTTCTGATAGCAGATTCCTGTCTTGTCCTGGTCCATAACACAGCAAGTCAGTTTATATTAACATTTTTTGTTCAGCTATTTTGTATATGAACTTGTAAATCTCTGTTTTGGCAAACAGAGGTTATTTACTGAGTTTGGTTTAAAATACAACATAAATAAATGCCTATCTAGGCTGTAGATGTCCTTCCTATTAAAATATATAGGAAACAGAAAATCAAAACAGCACATCTCTCCACAGATAATCACCGGTCAACATAAACATTGTAATTCAAAAACTAACACCACTCATATTCCACTTGCGTTCTGAAGGATGTGCTCTTTTACTTATTATCGAGTTTCTATCACATCACTATCGTTCAACAACCTTTCGTTGGGCTGAAGGTACTAAGAACGTCTAAAATAAACCATACAACTATATTGTATATAACTATTACCAAAGATATTTTTAAATAGAACATCCTTAAGTTACACTGACTGTATTTACTATTTTTGTTGGGTTTATAAAGAATCTTTTATAGCACCGCTCTATTTAAGTGCAGAAAATAGTTTAAATAGAGATTTAAATACAATCAAAATATTTTGTTGCTTAGCGACTAAAATTTTTGCGGAAAATAATACATTAGTTACAAGCACATCTGGCAATTCACAAGAAATCTATTCATTTTTAGCTATACTTACATCAATAGATTAATTTTACATAATTATCCCAGTACGTATCTTCAGTATTCTCATGGGTGATCTTATTTTTATTAAAAAGAAAAAGAGTACTTGTGGCACCTTAGAGACTAACATTTATTTGAGCATAAGCTTTTGTGAGCTACAGCTCACTATTAAACTATGCTAGCTGTTGGAAAGATTTAATAGTGTATGCATTTAGTGTCATGGAATTTGGATGTGGATTAACCAATTGTTTGTCTTAGAGCTTCAATTCTCTCTCTTTCCCAGGAAAGTCAGAGTTTAAACTTAACAAATCCAAGCATGTTAAGGTATGAAAATGCACAATTTGGGCACCTATACAACCTTAACTCTGCCCTGTATTACTTTGCAACAATTATAGGGTTATGACTAAGTCACTTTAATGTTTGTAGTGCTCCCAGACTAAATGAAACTGAATTAAAAGATACTTGACACTTTTTTTATCCACTCTCTCATGATGTTATACAATTTAAAATAACTAACTCCTAAACTAATTAAGAGATTTACTTGTAAATTCTCAGTTAATTCATTTGACACTTAAAGAATAAGTGCTGTGACTATGGGGAGCATATGCTGTATTTTTTATACATAATTTACAAGTATAGAATTTCTTTTTATATAACCACTCAAAACAATGTAAAACTTGGCAGCCTACAAATCAAAGCATGAAGGGGCATATAAATGTTTAGCATATCTGGCATACAAATACCTTGCAACTACGGCTACAACAGAGCCATGCAAACACCTGTTCTCACTTTCAGGTGACATTATAAACAAGAAGTGGGCAGCATTATCTCCTGCAAATGTAAACAAACGTGTGTGTCTGAGCGATTGACTGAATAAGAAGGAGGACTGAGTGGACTTGTAGGCTCTAAAGTTTTACATTGTTTTATTTTTGAATGCAGTTATTTTTTGTACCTAATTCTACATTTGTGAGTTCGAATTTTGTGATAAAGAGATTATACTACAGTACACTGGCATGACATATGGTATTTCCAAATAATTATTTGGGAATTTACACCACTCAGTGTGGTACCTTGGGCACTTTCTATTAATTTCTCATCTTCACAAGTACTGCACAAGAAATGTAGTTAATACTTCATTTAACGTATCATCAGGATGATACATACCAAAATGAAAAAAATTGAGAATCTCTAAAGATTTGCTGTCTTGAACAGAAATAAGCTGATTACTTACAGGAATAAGGTCACTTTGTGTGTAAAACAATCTGAGTAGAAGTTGTAAACATCAATATTCATCAATCGCATCTTATTTGCTATAAAACCTTCATATCTTCTATAATTGTGAAGATTTTTCCAGTAGAATTTCACTGCATGTTATTCTAGATACACTATTACAAATTCTAATCCTATTTGGCATAGCTGACTTTCAACATTTAAGAGTGTTATCTCCTTCATGAGATGTTGCATATAGGCAGTGTAAATCCGCTCATATATTGAAAATGTAAATGTCCCACAAATATAGCTGTTATAAGCATTATGTTTCTAGTAAGGATAATTTAAAAGGACATAAGCACAGTCTTTAGGCAGAGAGAAGCAGTCTCTAGGCAGAAATGAAATTTGATGACTTGAAGAGATTCTCTCTCAGAGGTTTATAATCCATTTAAGAAAGACTAGTCACTGAAGGGTTTTTGCTCTATCTTCTCTAGGACTCTCACAATTTTCAGACTATTTGGACCTCATTTTCGATCACATCCACTTTATGCATAAAGTTCTGATTTTCATTGATCCCTTTGAGAACACGGCCTTGTACTCAGGCAAATGGCTTCTCTAATGTGAGATGTTCATCTCAGAAAAAATTACCTCCAACATTCTATGGATGCAGTCAAGTCTCTTCTTGCATGCTATTATGCCGTTCCTTTACTTCCTAAATTTATTGTTCAGCTAGCTGGTGATAGAAAGTTCTGTGATGTAGCACTGCCACTTCTCGTCTACTGAAAGATAACTACATATATGCTCCTTAATACTGAGTGCCAAGTACATTGGGTCCAGTTCAAAAAGATTAATCCCTAACACTACAGCATTTTTAAACTGAGCCTTGTAGCACCCATAATGTACCCTGGTTGTGTTGTGTTAATATATTTATTTCTTCAGTACATTACAGTACAGTTGATACAGTTAGTACATTAGCTTTCCACATTAAAAAAAAAACAGGTTCTGAATCTTCATTTAGGGAACAAGCGAAAATCTTTTAGTGGTCGTTAGCCTCATCTCCTGCTTGCTCCACATCTCAAAGACAGAAGAACTGCTCAACAGGGAGCAAACTGAAACATAAAGGGTTCTGCAGACACTTTGCCCGTAGCTGCCAGAAGCTGCACTCAACACATATCTGTTAATGCCTCACTTTCAGAAGCACTAAACTTAAACTTAAAAAAAAAATTAAAATGATTTTGGATGAAAACCCAATGCTTCAGCTACAAATCTAGAAAATATTTTTTTAGTAGGGTTCTGAAAGAAATTAGTTCTTAAAAATTCCTATATTTTTCTATATTATTGTGCTTGTAATACTTTTAGCACGAAATTGATTGTACATTTTTTCACTTAGATTTAAACATTTTAGAAAAATACCCATAAATCTTTGCAGTTAAAGACTGCAAAGGGGATTATCTTTTGTATTGTAACAACTGTATTAAAACAAGTATAACCTCTCACTATTTCCAGTGAAAAATCCATGATTTGTGTTTTGTGGTCAAAATGAATTAAATTCCAGTTATTTGTAACAGCTGTGACAAAGTTCCTCCTCTGTCTTGGTGGGTCCTGCGCTTATTGGTGGATTTGCTCACCTCAGAGGTTCACGGCAGCCCTCAGATTGGCCACTTTCGTGGCTCAAATGTGCCGGAAGAAGAACAATCCCCGCAGTCTCTGCTGATCCACCTTGTGGATCAGGGAACAGGCCAGAGACCTTCCCCTCTGGTGGAACCCACAGTCCAGGTCAACTCCTCCACTATCAAGTAGGGAGTTGGGGGGGGATGGAGGGAACTCGGGCCCACCCTCTACTCTGGGTTCCAGCTGTCTACAGTGACTCCTGTAACAGCTGCGTGACAGCTACAACTCCCTGGGCTACTTCCCCATGACCTCCTCCCAACACCTTCTTTATTCTCACCACAGGACCTTCCTCCTGATGTCTGATAATGCTTGTACTTCTCAGTCTTACAGTAGTACGTCTTCTCACTCTCAGCTTCTTGCGCCTTTTTCTCCCAGCTCCTCGCACGTGCACCACAAACTGAAGTGAGCTCCTTTTTAAAATTCAGGTGCCCTGCTTAGCCTGCCTGTCTTAATTGATTCTGGCAGCTTCTTGATTGGCTGCAGGTGTTCTAATCAGCCTGTCTGCCTTAATTGTTTCCAGAAAGTTCCTTATTGTTCTGGAACCTTCCTTGTTACCTTGCCCAGGGAAAAGGGACCTACTTAACCTGGGGCTAATGTAGCTGCCTTCTATCACTCTCCTGTAGCCATCTGGCCTGACCCTGTCACACTGCATTCTCAGTTTTTAAAACCAGTGGCCCCAGAAGTCTATTAGGTGAAGCTAACAGACCTTGAATGTGTGTCTCCCTCAGTTTACATTCCCTTCTCTGAAAATATAATTTCATATATTTCCAGTAATCGTTTAGTAAAAAAGGGATTATTTCAGAATAATCAACTTGAATCAACTGATTCAAGGTGACAGTAGCTACCTTAGTTAAAATTTCACACACACAAAAAATATACACAGGGCAAGTGAAAAAACATCCAGTTGCTCTATTACCGAAAATATCAGATTAGTATTCCAAGTTGCCTATTTGCAGGAGTCCTTCAATGGGGAAAAAAGTGGCATTACCTTGGATATGTCTTATGTATTTTCTGGTCCCACTTAAATCACAATTTTAACTGCCTCCTTTTGGATTTTAAATCAGGTAAAGAGTTCATAAATACTGCACAAGAACTGATTCTGCAAGAGAGATTGCCAGGTGTTTGTTTTTGAAACAGCTTAGTAGGTGGTTTTTTGGTGTGTGATTAGATGCTCTGCCAAGCCATAATTTTTTATAAAATTTCTGTCAAAAGGGGAAAAATATCCCTATCATCACTTCACTGGTGTCATTTTTCACATCTCTTCAAATTGTTTTTGAACACTTAAATTGGAGCATTCAGTTAATTCGCTACCTGTTAAAAAGTGTTGATTATTGTTCACCTGAAGTGACAGAGAAAAAACAGAAGTCTTAAAATTATCAAAATGACAGGGCACAAGAGATGTACTCTCTTGTATTAGCTTGGGAGATCAGCACACACAGGTAGTGCCATTTTCCACTATTAATCTAATATCCCATATATTTTTCAGTTGGTTTAGACCACACATTCAGTATGTCTTTTCCAGAGACTAGAGCTGCTCATTCAAGTATATGACAAGGGTTTATTTCAGTCCATAAAAACTAATCCTGGGAGCGTACAACTAAAATAGCATTTCACCACAACAGGTGTTAGCTGAACATCAGCAGAGCTGGGCTTAAAGCTCTTAACCACAACCATTAGAAATACCTCTCCAGGTGTTAAAATCAAGAGCAAGGCCAAGACACAAACAGTGATCTGCACCAAGGGACAGTTTAATTAGAAAAGTATTCTTAAAATTTGCTTTGTCTAGTCTTGTCTAGTAGCCTATGCACTAAAGTTATAACATTACGTAATTATAAATATAGCTTACACTTTTGGTTTTAACTTTCCCATTTCAAATGTCAAATAATTTAAAAGTGAAACACACATTTGGGTTCTTTTAAATATTAATTCATGTGAAGTAAGCATATTCAAATAAGTTGTTTCACAATTAAATATAGCTGGATATATTTGTATTAGAATTTTCACATCAAAACAATCGTAAAAACTTTTTTGTTGCATAGACCAAGTGTGATGAAGCGGGACTGTTCTTAATGTTTCCTCTGAATATTGTGGGGGTGCCTCAGTTTCCCCTATGCAGTTCTTAAGTACCTAGGTGGTGGGATAAGGGTGTATGATCGTTGCAGAGCCCTAGAGGGCAGGGGTGTGGACACAGAGAATGGCCAACACCCTGTTTCCTGGCAACTGATGGCCTGGCCCTTCCCTCCTGGCAAGGTGAGAGCTAAAGGGTTGGAGAACAAAGGAATCAGGTGACCTCCTGGCCTGGGAAAGGGACAAAGCCCAGAGGAGGAGGGGGGAGAAAGTTTTCGTTTGGGGCTGGCTGGGGACATGGAGTGAAGTGCAGACGTGGTTGTTTGGCTCACTGCCCCCCAAAATGGATCCAGCTGAAGGGTCTTGTTCCCTGCACCTACAAGCTCTGTTTTAGACCATGTTCCTGTCATCTAATAAACCTTCTGTTTTACTGGCTGGCTGAGAGTCACGTCTGACTGCAAAGTTGGGGTGCAGGACCCTCTGGCTTCCCCAGGAGCCCGCCTAGGCGGACTCGCTGTGGGAAGCGCACGGAGGGGCAGAGGATGCTGAATGCTCCGAGGTCAGACCCAGGAAGGTGGAAGTTGTGTGAGCTTCTTGCCCTGGAGACAGTCTGCTCACAGAAAGGAGACTTCCCCAGAGTCCTGACTGGCTTCGTAGGGAGCAGTTCCAGAGCATCGCCCAGGGACTCCGTGACACCAAGGTATTGTTTTTTTTCCCTGTTAGGGTTTTATTATAAGTTTACTCTCCTCCCTTTCACCCTCGGTTACCACATCACCAAGCACATTTTCCCAGAAGGAAAGTCACAGCACTGTTCCAAATGTCTGCCTTTAACAGCTAATTGTACTGTTCCTGAGGCTATGTCCATGCTTAAAACGCTACAACAGCGCAGGTGTTGTGCTGCAGCTGCGCTACTGTAGGGCTTCAGTGTAGACACTTAATATAGTCACAGGAAGGATGTTCTCATGGCTGTAGTAAAACTACCTCCCCGACAGATGGTAGGTGGGTCAACAGATAAATTCCTCCGTCTACCTAACACTGTCTTCATGGGATTTAGGTCAGCTTAATAAAGTCGCTCATGGGTGAGGATTTTTCATGCCCGAGTGATATAGGTGGGTCAATCTAATTTTCTAGTGTAGAACAGCCCTTAGACTAGGCTTTGGCATAGTCCCAAATGATATCCCAAAGCCCTGTAGCGGTTCGACTGCACTCACGTAAAATACAGATTTAAACTTCTTAAATATATTTAATTACCCTTGAATCTGCAGGAGGCTGAATGCCTTCAACTTCCACTGGATTCGAGAGAAACTGAAGTTATGCTAAGCATCCCCGAGAAGGTGCTCAACATAATCAAGCTGTATGACAGCACAGAAGATTAGAAGGAAAAACATTTTCCTCTCACAATATTTAGAAAGTATTCTATTACAATGTATAAGACAGAAAAGGCTTTTTTTAAGTCCACTCCCTCTCACTCCCCCTGCACAAAAGTCCTGCACTGCCATAACAGAGCAGTTCTCCCTTCTACATCTAGATTGAACCCGGTGGTGTTCTTTGGTTCACTTTTTACCTCCACACCTAGGCCATGTCTACACTTATTGGTAGATTGGTGCTGCTATAATCAATGGAGGGGATGTTGATTTACCAGGTCTAGTGAAGACCTGTTAAATCGATGGCAGAGCTTTCTCTGATTGACTCCGGTACTCCACCAGAACAAGAAGAGTAAGCTAAGTCGACCTAAGCTACATGGACTCCAGTTATGTTATTCACATAATTGGAGTGGCATAACTTAGGTTGGCTTACTGAGGTAGTGTAAACAAGGCCCTAGTCAGTTTGAATATATTCTTCCCCTATCAACCTGCTTATAGGCAGCCACCTAAGCCTCTGTATTTTACAGATGGTTTATCCTCTACATCATGGATGTCCCGTGGAAAGGAACAGACCATTCTAAAAACTATTTTTTTAAAAAGCATCATTGTTGTATCAAGGTGGTAGCAGTCTGAAGCTATAAATATAGGCTTTAACTGTGCAAGGGATTTAAGTGCACCTCACAGAATCACATCATATAAAATATCAGAGTTGGAAGGGACCTCAGGAGGTCATCTAGTCCAACCCCCTGCTCAAAGCAGGACTAATCCCCAACTAAATCATCCCAGCCAGGCCTTTGTCAAGCCTGACCTTAAAAACCTCTACGGAAGGAGATTCCACCACCTCCCTAGGTAACCCATTCCAATGCTTCATCACCTTCCTAAACCTACCCCACTGCAACTTGAGACCATTACTCCTTGTTCTGTCATCTGCTACCACTGAGAACAGTCTAGAACCATCCTCTTTGGAACCCTCGTTCAGGTAGTTGAAAGCAGCTATCAAATCCCCCTCATTCTTCTCTTCCGCAGACTAAACAATCCCAGTTCCCTCAGCCTCTCCTTGTAAGTCATGTGCTCCAGCCCTCTAATAATTTTTGTTGCCTTCCACTGGACTCTTTCCAATTTTTCCACATCCTTCTTGTAGTGTGGGGCCCAAAACTGGACACTACTCCAGATGAAGCCTCACCAATGCCAAAATAAAGGGGAATGATCACGTCCCTCGATCTGCTGGTAATGCCCCTACTTATACAGCCCAAAATGCCACTGGCCTTCTTGGTAACAAGGGCACACTGTTGACTCATATCCAGTTTCTCATCCACTGTAACCCCTAGGTCCTTTTTTGGAGAACTGCTGCCTGGCCACTCAGTCCCTAGTCTGTAGCAGCGCATGGGATTCTTCCATCCTAAGTGCAGGACTCTGCACTTGCCCTTGTTGAACCTCATCAGATTTCTTCTGGCCCAATCCTCTAATTTGTCTAGGTCCCTCTGTATCCTATCTACCACTCCTCCCAGTTTAGTGTCATCTGCAAACTTGCTGAGGGTGAAATGCACGCTATCCTCCAGATCATTTATGAAAATACTGAACAAAACCAGCCCCAGGATCGACCCTTGGGGCACTTCACTTGGTACCGGCTGCCAACTAGATATGGAGCCATTGATCATTACCCATTGAGCCCGACAATGTAGCCAGCTTTCTATCCACCTTATAGTCCATTCATCCAGCCCATACTACTTTAACTTGCTGGCAAGAATATTGTGGAAGACTGTATCAAAAGCTTTGCTAAAGTCAAGGAATAACACGTCCACTGCTTTCCCCTCATCCACAAAGCCAGTTATCTCATCATAGAAGGCAATTAGATTAGTCAGGCATGACTCGCCCTTGGTGAATCCATGCTAACTGTTCCTGATCACTTTCTTCTTCTCAAAGTGCTTCAAAATTGATTCCTTGAGGACCTGCTCCATGATTTTTCCAGGGACTGAGGCGAGGCGGACTGGTCTGTAGTTCCCCAGATCCTCCTCCCCCCCTTTTTTAGATGCATTGGTGGTATAGAGATGCACCACTGTTGCTCTTTACCGGCATCTTGCAAGGCTGATCATATGCTAAAATCTTTGGGCAGCTGCCAACGGTATTTTTTTTCATTAGCGGACTTGTAGGTAGCAGAAAAACAGTGGTGTCCTTTTAATCATTTCTGTAATGTATATGAGCCCCACTGTACTTCAGCCTCCTGCAAAGCTGTATGACATAGTAACTTGTTTGGAGGACTGGCAACAATCATTTTGTTCATGAGAAAATAAATCTTCCGATCTTGGCTCACACTTGATTCCCCAACTCTTAACAGACATGAAGATATAGCTTTATAATTTTATTCCTCTGTCTCGACGGGAGGGGACGACGACTTAAATTAAGCTTTATTTACTGCAAAAATTGCTGACTCAATGAGAGATCAGGGGTTGCCCTACATCCTATTATGGCTACCCACCCAGTGTTAAGTGCACTATTGAGACAAGTAAATTTGTTGAGTAAGTCGTATCAGTTTAGGCACTTGTTCAGATACCCAGCTGTGTGCTAGAAAGCAGATGGAAGGCTGCAGAAATGACTGTAATGTTCTTACAGAAATCAGCTATAAAAAATGAACATCTCTTTAAAAAGGCATAAGAATCACATATTAGAGTTAGGGCTTGTCCACATGGGGAAGTTAGTGAAAAGCAAGTATGGTGTGAATTTAAAATGCACTAGGTATTCCAGGCTTTTTCCTCCAAGTAGACAAGTCCTTACTCTTATAAATAAAGTAAAACTCTGAGTTGCTTCTATATTGTAAAAGTAAACAGTTACATTCTGTACCTAACACTTAAAAACAGATAAGGAATAATAATAATTTACATTTAAAAGGCTACAAATTTTCCCCTTTCAATGTAAATATTTAGGAGACAATACTGAATAGTGCCAATCAGTACTGGATTTTAAATCACTTAAATGCATCCACTACTTATTAGCGAAGAGTCTGTTTCAACTTCAACACAATGTTGCAAAGAATATCCTAGATCTTGGCTCCAAAATATTATGCTACTCTCCTCATTAGAGCAATTTATACATTTTTACTCCTTTCTATATATTTCTTCCATCTGCTCTAAAAAGCAGGCCTTCTTGGTCTTAAAAAAATTAAATAAGGGTAATTCCTATTGATTACCCTTTTCCTTATTGATACTAATTTTTGTATGGTATTTGGGCTCAACTGAAAACAAAGCTGAAGAACCATTGGTGAAAGAATATCCATGTCCAATAGAGGAAAGCAAGAGTCAGGCCTGACAGCCCACTTCTCTTTAATCTTTCCTTCACTGGTGGAGGTGGTGGCAGTTAAAGCCATGCAAGGCTGCCCTAAGCAGTCTCTGCTCCAGCAAGGTACTAAGCTACAAAAGTCCCCTTTTTCTCCAGTTTTGGTTAGAGGACATAGGTTTGAAGGCTGGAGCAAGCCATCTCTTGCCCAGCAGTTCTCTTCAGTGGGTCTTCTGGAGTTTTCAGGAGAGGGATGGAAGAGACTGAGAAGACAAGGTTTCCAGCTCCCATTTCTCTTCACAAATATCCATGAGAGGAAGAGAAAGAATTGGGCCAGAAGAAACTGTCATTCCCTTCCAATTCTCTTTTTTACACATAAAGGGAGGGAGAAAAGTTAGTTAAGAAGACCACCTCATTTCTGACTACTTTAACTGCTCTTCAGTGAAGTAGTGACGAATAGGGTGGGACTACACATTGCTCATAAAGAATACACACAAAGTACTCCTGTCCAAAGCTCACCCCCATACCTGGTCCCCCACCCCACTTTTAACAACTCCTTAAAACAACCAACATCAATCATTGCATGACGTTGCATTTACGCTGTCTGTTTTTAGTGTTTTTCTTGCAAGATCTCCTGTCTCACACTGACGCAAATTATGTCTACACTTTAAGGAGCAAAAGAAACCCATCTGGTCTAGCTGTATGTACTGGAATATGACATCCTGTCATGGGTAGGAAAAAAAATCCAACCATGAAATGACCCAATTTCTTTTTAGTGAGCTGCGAGTAATGAGCTGCAAGACTTCCATTTCTCATTCAGCAGGGGACCAGGCAAAAGGAGTCTGCCCTGCCTTCTCTAGGGATACAAGCACACATGGGAGTGCTGTACAGTGTCTCTTGCAGTGCACATTGTATAAGAGGAAAGGAAGTTAAAGGGGAAGTGAGTGTTAGAGGAATATCAGTCTCAGTGGATGGACAAGTGATGGAAGAGTGCATAAGATGTGCATCTCATGGTGGAGAGCACACGTATGGAATTAATGTCTAAGTGAAAGTATGCAGGAGATGAACATATTGGATGCAATGAAGAGTTTCTAACGGGGGACAGCAAAAGATAAAAAGCCTTGATTTGGGCTTGAATATAATAGGGACACCAGAAAGCAAATTCAGACTAATTTGTCTCAAAGGAGAGGAATAAAAATAGTAACAAGGACAGAATATTACTTACATACACAGTCAAGAGCATGATTCAATATTCAATGCAGTTCACTATTTAGCTGTTAAATTTAGGGTGGAATTTTCAAAGATAACTAAGGGCTTGTCTACACTGCACTGCACTTCAGACTACCATGTGGAGGTTGTGGGAATGAACTAAAAGATTCCTACTTTGCATTAGTAAAATCCTTTTCAAACAAGATTACATTAATGTGAACTAGGAACCCTTTAGTTTGCACTCACAGTGTCCAAACAGGGCTGTTACATCACAGCACTTTGTCATGTAGTGCTATTCACACCTCAGTAGTCCAAACTGCAAGGCAGTGTAC
Organism: Lepidochelys olivacea; assembly: GCF_965140295.1. Classification (NCBI taxonomy): domain Eukaryota; kingdom Metazoa; phylum Chordata; order Testudines; family Cheloniidae; genus Lepidochelys; species Lepidochelys olivacea. Next base: position 147,744,037 of record NC_140413.1, on the reverse strand, counting down.
ATATGCCCTAAGTGGTTTAGGAAGGAGAACAAATCCAATTCCAAATCACTTAGGCACTTTTGAAAATCCCATCCTTAACAAAATGTTTAATCACGCTCAATGACTAAATGTTTTCACAGAAGTGTGGCTTTCTACAATAACTACTCTAGGATTCATCACTTTCTAAAGATACTTTTGGCACATCAAACAAGTGTTGACACCAATACTTTAACCCTACAATTTGCAGAATCCACTCTTGATGTGAAAACTTTCATTATTTGAATATTACATCATAACAGGTATAAGTAGAATGGTACCTATTCAGCTTTTAAGAGCTCACTCTCCAAATACACTATAAAGTACATACATTTAACCTTCCTATATTTGTAAAGGATAGTAGATGATTTTCGGTGCTGTTATTTCTTTGACTGGAATTTTTTGATAGACAGTTTTAAGGAACATATTTCACCACTAAAGTAAACTTTCTTCATAGGTACTCACAATCTACTTTCTTCAGGAGAAGGAAAAAACTGAAGACAAGGAAATGTCACAAAGAAAGAGGATCCTGTTTTATTTAAAGAAATTTGTTTTCATTGACCAGTGAAGGGTGAAACCACGTAAGATATGTCTTCTATTTTCACTTAGAATGGAGTCCAGCCATATTACTGACATACTATACTTGGCCAAATATATCACTTATTCTGTGTTATGCTGAAAACCACTTCAGTCAGGTTTGACTGTAGTAGCATTGTCTTTTTTCAGGTTTACGGTTTGGATTTGTTCCTGAAATAGCGTAAGGGCAGACTTCCACACCACATCACAGTACTACATTTATTTCCTAAAGCCCAATCTTAACAGCAATAAATCAGGCACTTGGATTCAAATTAGAAGAAATTAACTCTTTGATACCACTGATAAGGATTTCCCTAGACATTAAACAATAATGCATGTCTCATAACTGTCCAGCATCAGGAATTCCAGACTCAATGCCAAGGATGTAAATGCATCATGTGCTCGAGAACTTTACTGAAAAACTGAAATTTGTACACACTAATTCATTCAGTATTACAATTTACAAGCAGAGTTCAATTTAAGTTTTGCTAAGTATTTCAACTCCTGCAACTAATGCAAGATTTTCTTAGGACAGGATATAGAATTATTTTATTTTAAATATTGTGGACCAGTGTTTTCAAACTTTTTTTCTGGTGACCCAGTTGAAGAAAATTGTTGATGCCCGCGACCCAATGGAGCTGGGGATGAGGGATTTGGGGTGTGGGAGGAGCTCAGGGCTGGGGCAGAGGGTTGGGGTGGGGGCTGCAGGGTGGGGGCTGCAGGGTGGGACTGGGAATGAGGGGTTCAGGATGTGGGGGGGCTCTGGGCTGGGGCAGGGGGTTGGGGTGCGGGAGGGAGTCAGGGCTTTGGGTACAGGCTCTGGGGTGGGGCCAGGGATGAGGAGTTTGGGGTGCAGGAAGGGGCTCCAGGTTTGGGGGGGCTCAGGGATGGGGCAGGGGATTGGGGCACGGGGTTGGGGCGCGAGCTTACCTCAGGCGGCTCCCAGTCAGCAGTGGGTGCTAAGGTAGGCTTCCTGCCTGTCCTGGCACCGCGGACCACGCTGCACCCCGTAAGCAGCCAGCAACAGGTCTGGCTCCAGAGTGGAGGTGCGCAAGCACCGCCCCTCCCCAGCTCCCATTGGCTGGGAACCAATGTACTATCAAGCATTGCCATAATAAAATTAAGGCTGTTAAGGTGTGTGATGTTACGTCTGGGGGAAAAACAAAAGATCTCCAGATTGGTAAGGCATTCCAGGGCAGCAACCACAGTTCCAGGCAGGATGTCACTGGCAGTTTAGCATACCTGGCATACCCAGTTTTGAAAGCCAGCATTCACCAGAGGAATTCTGTCCATCACTCTCTCACATGTTCAGTCTCCTATATGTTGCATCACCAGAAATTCACCCATAAATGTGACTTGCTGAGTGAAAGACACACACACCTCAGCTGCCACTTGGTGGGCTACATCTTTGGTCTCATAAAGGTATTGACAATTATAGGGGAAATTCTGGGATTGTCACAATAACCTTCCAGAACACCCTTCAGGTCTCACGTTACCAACTCACAATTTTATCACAACAATCACAGTATCTGGATTAAGGATTCTCATGAATTTCTGATTTCTACCTTTAGTCTTGCAAAATTTGGCCCTTTTCCAAAATTGCCACCATCTCCCATTACTATCAATGAGACAAAGATTGTCCCCAGCAACAGCAAATCCCTTTAATCTTTACAGGTGAAAGTAAGACTGCCTCCAGCAAAGATGACTGTTATGTTCCAGTGTTTTCCAATGGGCCTAAAGCCACGTGGCCCTCAGTGAAGATGGTGGCCTCTTCAGTTACTATGTGAGGGCTAGGCAGCAGAAACAAAAGAGACTAAGGGCAGCAAGGGGAGGATGTGTTAGGAAACAGGACTGGAAATTATGACAAGCAGAAGAAAGTGGGGAGGAGGTGGCTAACTAAAGTCTCAGCTCCAGGAGATGTATGATTAGGTGCGATTCTCAACATTTGTTAAAACAAATCAAACAGTTCTAGCTCGTGTCTATAGAGAAAAACTTGACAACATGAATTAGGTGAAACTTAAAACTCAAAAACCAGAAGGCAAATCAAGGAACCTTTTAAAGTCATGATTTCTTGGCACTTGACTCATGATTTTGGAACACCAGCGGTTGGCAATACTAGGATAGAGAGGAAGAGAATGGCAGTTCTCTTCACTCTTGGGAGGAGATGGCAAGTGGAATCCTCTTTATGGAGTGAACAGGAAGGGTTTATTCATGGTTGAATTTTTACCTGAATTGGGGGTGGGCAAGTAGTGAAAAAGAAATTGGAGGAAGGTGAAACAATGTCATATTACTTTTAAAAAAAATCACAAGATTTTTGCAGAGTCCAACTCATGGTTTTTGCATGCTTGGGCTTGCAATATAGTCTTATAACTCCCCGATCTAAGGAACTATCAGGTTTCCCACAACACACTAACACAGCAACAGCTGAAGGCATTACTGTTTGGTGACAATGCACTATTTTACAGAAGCAAGACTGGCAAGTGTACATACGCTGAACTACTGTAGAAACAAGCTATTTTTGTCAAGGGGACATTGAACATACACTATTGATAAACCAGACATTGTGTGTTCAGAACAATACAAGTATTAATAAAATATTTTATTTAAAATGTTCTGTGAAAACTGGGTTGAAGAAATACCAGTTTCATGTGACAATCCTAGTTACTTTCAGCTGAATATAAAAAAATGCAGTTCACTCAAAGGCTATAATGAACTAACTTCAAGCTGTAGTGTGTTATTTTTTCTTCTTTAATAATCTGGCAAAGATCTTATAATTTGTATACAATGATAATTTGTATTTAAAAACACTACTCCCAGGGTCCTGCAGCTTTGAAAGCAAAAGAAAAAGGATGAGAGGAAAAAAGACCTTATGGTTGAGGCACTGGACACTCAGGAAACCTGGATTCAATTCTCAACTCTGCCACAGAAATTCCTTTATTACCATAGGCAAGTCTCTCAATCTTCCCATTTCTCAGGTTCCCCATCAGTAAAACGGGGATAATACTTCTTTTTCCCCTTTTTTGTTTGCCGTGTCTATTTAGATTATGAACTTTTTGAGGCAAGGGGATATCTGTTATGTGTTTGGAACAACGACCAGCACAAAAGGGCACAATTTTCTGTTAGGTCCTCTAGGTATTACTCAAACAAATAGAAATGAGGTTTATTAAATCATTTTAACATACTATATTTTTACATAATTTTAGGGGTGAACAGAGCTTTCTTGTGTCCAACTCTTAAAATAAGTCAGAATACAGCAAGGTAAAGTGGTTTAATAACACTAATTATTATTATTACCAAGATCTGTTAGACATCTAGCAAGCAAACTACATTCATGTACATAATTATCTGTACAGCTTACTCTTGGCGTACAAAACTCCATTTCCATAGAAAAAGGGTGTGGACAGAAATACATAATATACTCACTGCAATGGTAATGATAACCATGAAATAAACTGCAGGACTATGTAAATATGGCCTTTAATCACACAACTTTAACTGCCATATTTGCTTTCTGTCCACTACTATTCCATATCCCACAAGATTATGATTAATGCTCCAAATCTTTGAACTGTTTCAAATCTCTGAGATGATCTTGAAAATAAAATCAAAACAACCTGCCAGATATATGGTTCCTTTCTTTTCCCTAAATATAGAATCTCCCAGAGCAAGCAATATTCAGTCTCAGACTAATGACAGGTGGGATGTCTGATATGTCGCTACTTAGCAGGACTAGAAATACAAGCTTTGTATCTCTAAAAATGTTGTGATTTTAAAATCTAACCTCTTGCTGAAAACTGCTGTTTCTAACTCTAGTACAGAGAAATAAAATCTTAAAATCATGTTTTCAGAGGTTTCTAAAATGTTAAACTCCCTCTCTCTCAGATCTTGTCTAGACTAGAGTAAAAGGTATGTTATTCTAATTAACGTATTTTAATAGTTTAGTGCACACAAGGCATACTGCCTTAGCTGGTCAAGCTAAACCCAAGTGAGGAGCCTCGGCTTTAACTGGACCTGCTTAGCATGTGCTAAAGTACATACTGCCTTGTCTAAACTAGGCAGTCGAAATATGTTGGCTAATGTGTGGTCTAACACACCTTTTATCCCAACCTGGCCCAGGCCTCAGAAGCCTCTGCAGTTGTGTTCATGCAGCCTGGATTTACAAGCAGATAAAAAAAAAGTATTAATGTAATTTAAAACACCATTAAAACATTTCTAAGGAGTTTTTTTTCCATGAAGCATAGCATAAACAGAATACATAACAGTGTTTTAAGATTTTTACGAGCATTCATTCGGAATGGCTTGTACAATTCACTGAAGGCTTCACCACACATGCCAAAAAACAATTACCCATATATGCACAGATGAACAAAAGGAGCCAACACGAACATCAGTGAAACAAAAATTGGTGGGCTCGCTGGCAAGAATATTTATGAATGATTATTGCTTTATTCATACCACACATGCATTGAGTTTGCAGAAAGTTCAACATTGCCATTCATATATAACATAAGTATAACTCAGGATATAAAACATACTTGTGTAGCTGCTGCTATATTTAAATGCTATTCGAATTCAGCTTATTCTTAGCTTTAACCTCTAGTCACTAACGTTTACAAAGGATTTCACTATTCAATAAAATGCTCTCTAGTAAGATACAAGAGGGGAAAAGTATAGCAAAGTCTGAAAGCAGAATCTTTACTGTTTGTGTTCCCACATTATACTTGGCTCAAGCCAGTGTTCTAAAATATAAAAAAGAAAAGACTTCCTTTCTCCTTTGTGCCTCTTCCTTCTCTGTCCAGCAGTTTATGGACCAAAATATTTTGAACAAGAGTCTTAATTGATGAACCTCCAAAAGTACAATCCAATTGGGAGAACACACAAAAGTTTGGATGCTTACCTAAAATTCTGGAGCTAATTAAACTTTACATGCAATTCTACCTCCAACTGCACTAAAACTTTAAATGTTTACATTAAGAAACCACCTCTCCTGTGTTGGAAATCAGAAAGGAGGTTGTAAATTCTCATCTAAAGGACGGCTCAAGCTGGGTTCATCCTCCTCTAATTAATTTTATTTTTTCAAACAGGAAGATGAGTAGGATAAATTGACATCACCAATTGATGCTTTTCTAGCATTGATTTCTTTAATGATAATACATGAATTCAAGGTATGAAAGCATTTCCCAACAGCACAGTCGATTAGGCAGAATGAAAAGTACCAAATGATTGTACTTAATTGTAATTTTAAAATATAACCAATCATATAGGACTGTGACAAAGGATCTGGCATTTGTCAATAATTCCTATTTGACAATACAGAATGACCGATATGAGGGAATTAGGAGGAAAAAAATAATTTCTGCTTAAAAGTCCAATATACAGAAATAGTAGACAGACTGAGTTAATTCAATCTAATACCAGGAACAATTTAACATGCAAATCAGAATTCTGGATTTTTTGGGATAGTTATGGAGCAAAGAAGGTCAAAACCACCTTTGAAATGCTCAACTGAGAACCAGGAAGTTGGGGGACCATTGCAGAACTAGGCCATGGGGTGGAAATGAGAGTAAGGGGAATGTTAGCATAAAGAAGGGACACTGTATGGAGAGCAGAGATTATTTCATCAACCCTCAGTAAATACACCACATCAGACAGCACTTTGTTGAAATGTGGCCGTAACTTCATCCTGTTTTTATAACGAACTCTAAAACTTTTCAGCTGAAATGAATTATAGAGGTTACAACTTGACCAAAAAATTAATGGGGGTGGGGTTGGGAATCCTGGGACACAGGCTGGCTAGGGAAAAATGTGAGCAGCTGAAATATAAAGGCAGAGAAGAAAATCTGTTAGTCACTGTCATCAAATTTAGTTTGCTTAACTTTTCAGAGCACAAGACTAGCAAACCATTTTTGTTTAAATGTGGTTTTCTTGTTCTTTTCCTAATAAATATTGTTTAATGAGATCTCTGAAGTCTGTTGCTTGGGTACTTCCTTGCAGACTGTACCAAAAAAACCATCCAAAGAAGGAAGGGTGTCTGAAACCTCCCTCCATTCAGATTCTTGCTCCCAAAGCACACAACTAAAGAAGTCCTCTCCTATAAGATATGTTGCAAGCAGTGCTGCCAGTCAGGTGGACTCACTGAAGACAGACCACAGAGGTAAATAGAGTTTAAGGAGATGAAACAAGTGTCAGTTATGTATAAATATGATGTTCTGTAAAATAAAACAACTTCAAACTAACCATTACTTAATCTCAGTCTTGAAATGGAATGTAAACTTGTCCCCCGCAACACATGTACTACAGCATCTAATTTTCTTAACCCGAAACCACAAAACGCTCCAAAAACAGTAACAGCAAAAATCATTAAGAATTCTTTGCTAATCCTACTCATAATACATTTTAAACATACATACTAAAAAATTTGTGAACAAGAACCCCAAAAACCATTTGAGCCATTGTGCATGACAACTCATCAGCATGAAGAGGCAGCTTCAGATTCTACTGTACTCAAGAGGCAGCAATCCAATTTCCCAGCAGTTGGACCAGAAAGCATACATACATTAAATTAGCAGTAAAATTTTGGATCTTGACAATCCTAGAAAATGATTCACTCTTTTCACTAGTGCCCCTTAGAGAAGAGGGGAAAAAAAAAAAGAGTAGAATGGCCTTGAAATCATTTACCCTCTTACATTTGTTGGCACTAGTACAGTTCTGCTGTGAGAAAGTCTTTGCAGTGTTATAATCTTGTAACTGACAGAGTTTATCATTTTTAGCAATGCTGCTCAGAAGAGAAGGTGAAAAAAAACTTTATAGAGCCACAAAAGTTACAACAGGAGAACATTCTTAATGAGCATCTCATTATTTTTTCTGGTTATAAAAAATATAAAGATACTTCACCCCTTGTCTCAGCAGAGACAAAAATGAACTACTTTTATTTAAGCTATAGAGGCAGTTTTTATAAACCAAGTTGCCATGTTATTTTTGCAGAGATATTACTAACAATTTTACATTGAAAATGTCATGTGCCTTGATTTGAGCAGTCCCTGGTTCTCCCTTAATATCCCAAATGAAATATAGAGGTTGAGAGGAACAAAGGGAAAAAAACACATTAAAGGGAGAAAAATGACAACACATATACATTTAATAAAACGTGCACTAAAATGTATGGCCTGATTTAAAAAGGGACTAAGCACCTTTGGATCCCACTGACTTCAGTGGATGTCCACCTCCTTCGAAGAATCAGGCCAACCTCAAGATCAAATTCCATAGTAAAAATAGTCTTATGGAATTATGGATCAGCACAGTGGAAAACAAAGGAACAGGAAGAATGGCTAGCATTACCATTTGGTCCATTTCTGGTTCCTTTGGTTTGGACAGGTTCCCCCACCCCTCTCAATCATACCTTGTTTTTTCAATGTGTTTCATCTGATTTTTCTAACTTATGCCTATATTTTCCTTGGCAAGAGGAGGTTGAATGTTCAACTTCTGTAGTCAGATTAACACGAAGAGAACAGTAAGGAGGATAACTGTTATGTAAGATTTGCTCTCCCTTTAAATGGTAAGAAAAAGATCTCTCGCAGATTAGAAATGTCTGAAGGAGGACAACAGCCAACTTTCCCTGCCCAATTTTATGCATCAAAATAACGGCACCAAGCTGCTCCGCTCACCATAAATCACAGAAATCTTAAAAGTTCAGTGAACCAATGCAGTACACCTTTTCTTGTCCCCTCTTCTCCTCCCCATGGCTCCACAGGCATATCAAGATGGGATACAGAATGAATTCAAGAAAAAGTGGAGAGCACATAGTGACAGTTTCCGCTGCACCATTTGTGTTTGCTCTCCCTCCCCACTATTTTATTCCTAGTACCACTACTGAAGCTAGAGTCCTCTGATCACTGTATGCCAGGAGTGCAAAGAATGAACACTCCTCCCTACTCTGTGAACCCATGCAGGGATAGGCACACCAAAGCTCTGGAAGGTTCAGTTGTCCCCTGAAATAGAGCTCAATGCAGCTAAGCAGTAGTGGGGGCAGGGGGACATCTCTGAGCAGAATGCAGCTCCTTAATCCTCCACTTCTGGGTCATGGTGCTAGAGCAGCTGATATGCTGCTCTAACCCATGCCCCGGCCTGAGATCTAAAGGATTTCAGAGCACTGAACTGGTGTGGTAAAGCCCTGTCCTACCCTATCCCCAGCACCTCCCTTTTCCACAGAAATATTTTTATCATCATTTCTGAACAGAATCCTGGAATTGGTGAGGGGATGACATGATTATGTCAACAAAGACTGAGAAGAACCTGGAGTTGAACAAAATGAAGCCATAACTACAGTCTGTTACAGAAAGCTACAGATAATACTACTTTACAGATTACTTTATACAGATAATACTACTTTACATTCTAGTAATAGTAATGAACTTTCCTGCCCTACAGGTCACTGTATACACACAAGCCATATTTAATAGATATTTTAATGTTACATTTTTAACAAATTTTCAAAATATTCTGAAGTCTCATGTACACTCATACAGTTATCGTGGTCACTCAGTCCTCTCAAACATACTGTAGTGAATGCATTAACCAGATCAAAGAAATTCAGAGTAGACAAATGAAATGAGCAAAAATTTAAACAGAGGAAAGGCATTTTGGTTTTTAAGGACTCATTTTTGTTGATTCACAAAAAGGAATTTTAAGCCAATGCAAATATTAAGGACACAAACATGAGGCGATCTATTTACATATTTGTGAACTTGTAGGGAAAAAATACTGCCCAATATCACACCAAACCAGTAACTGTTAGAACTGTAATTTCTTACCCTTAAACTAAGAAAATCCATTGACAACAGAGAAAGGGTAATTTGATATAGACTTTTTAGGGATTTTAAATATTTGTGTAGTTGGGAGTACACAAAAATACAAAATCAGTATCTGGAAAGATGCTGAATTAGCTTTCCCTTTGTTTATTTGCCCTACCTATTTTCCACTTTTTAACATAAAAGCTCTAAGAAACAAATGCTGATTCTGAAGAGATGATAATGACGGAGAAGTGTAAGTGGCACCAAAGTGAGGTGACAGCACATTTGCTGTCATAATTCTTTGTATTTTTTGCCTTTTGAAAATTACTGGTTTTTATGTGCTATTCAACAAGAGAACACAAAAGGTCTGAAAAAATGATACATGCCTAACTATGAGCAGGGACTCTATTACTTGATTGTGCAATGTTTAGCACAAAGGGGCCCAAATTCCTCTTTGGGTTCCCCATGTGCTATCAAAATAGAAATAAGATAAAATAATCTTTTAAAGAAAAGTGTTTCCTTAAATCCTTAAACACACAGGTAAAATATGGAATCTCTATTTTAGCCACACCTAAATCCAAATACTCATTTTGTGTTAAGGAGTACTTGTGGCACCTTAGAGACTAACAAATTTATTTGAGCATAAGCTTTCGTGAGCTACAGCAATCTGATGAAGTGAGCTGTAGCTCATGAAAGCTTATGCTCAAATAAATTTGTTAGTCTCTAAGGTGCCACAAGTACTCCTTTTCTTTTTGCGAATACAGACTAACACGGCTGCTACTCTGAAACCTGTCATTTTGTGTTGATTGTAATATGTATAGGAGCCAAAACCTTTAACATGAAGATATCTAGTTAACAATTTAATCACAAGAATGTGAAAGCTCCAGAAATGGCTACATTAGAAAGGAGTTAATAATTTTAGCGTCCAATCCAGAACTTTTGTAAAAATCCTTAAGATTATATCTGCGCACAGCACAAGGCTATTAAATTCAAAGATAAAAGTCCTACGTACACCCAAAATGTTATTCAAATCAATGTTAATTTACTATGTATATTTGATTCTTTAATTTCAGCTATAAATTAAGACAAGCTATTAAAATATTTGTGTATGTGATGTTCGATTAATAGGTTTGAGCAAAAAGCTCTATACACTAAATCGAGATGGGCCTACTCAGATGTAGGCCCATTACAGTGAATGAGATTATGGACACAAATAGGATTTGACCCAAAAATAATGCTTCAATAGTTAGCAGTATTAATTTAGTACTTATTGATTAACAGTACTTATTAATTAATGGTCACTACTGTTAGGGCAATACCAAAACTCCCTGTCAAGTTCAATCATGTATTTCAACTCCAGTATTCGTCTTGTAGCAGGATTCAAGTCCCCACTGTAGCTCTCAATAATTTTAGGACTACAATCAACATTGATAAAAAAAATTAAATTAAGGACCTGAACCTGATAGACACAGAGATCTTCAACTCAGAAAAACTTCACTGAGTGTTCAGGGCATTCTGCAACTTCCAGAGGTGCTGGGTACCTGGCAGAATCAGGCCATTAGTTTGATCTTATTTTGTTAATGTCCCCTATTGTACTATCTTTATTTTAACTATGACTTAACTACATCCATTAAAAGGGAACTGCAGGCCACAAGTACCTCTTCTGATTAAAAGTGCCCAAAGTAAAGGGGACTCATGATGATCCACTGCCTTATTAAAGTGACTTAAGATTTCTGATGTTTCCTAAGATATCTTGAAAGGCATTCCTTTCTCCAGGAAAGACACATTTCAGTAGATATCAGATGAACGTATGACAACCATCTAACCAGCCTGCAGATTTAGGAATCCACATGTAGGCTGAGAAGATGCCTGCTCACACATACACACAGCAGTTTAAATAATGCTAGAGGAACCAAGGGCAGCATTATTATATGGCTTTTTTGCCTAATTTCATTGTATAGTTATTGTTTATATACTTAATAAGGTGCTTTGAACTAGCTTAAATGAATTGCAACTGATTAATTTATAGGAAAACAACTGCTGAGCAAATAAGCACATGCAGTGCCCTTTTAAAGTCTTCATTAATAGATGCTTTAGGAGCCCTTGATGCACCAACTCTCCCCATCGTTTAAAAACAAACGAACAAAAAAACCCAACCCACTGTAAGGTCAGAAGATGTAATTTGGCTTGCCTAGTCTTCAGGTTATGATGGGACTCATTCTCTCAACTGCAGGGTAGGTCAGAGACTTTACTTGGGATTCTTCCACAAGATCCTTTCCTAACTACATACAATTTCAGGTTAAAGCATAAACCTAAGAGAGAGCCTTTGTTGATATAAAGTACCATATGAAGGCTAGAGTCTAATTTGTGCCTTTTGATTCCAAGGAAGATTTAGGATTGTGTGGTTACAAGCCACACATATTTTTACTTGGATTTATGATGTTACAGTAAGTAGGCCATGGATCAACTGGCTCAAAAGATGAAATGAAGGAAAGAGGATTTGGATTTGGGTCACTGTGCGCTGTTAACTATGTGGTCCTAGGCAAGTGCTTCAAAGTGTATTATTCTAAGAACATAAGAATGGCTATAGTTGGTCAGACCAATGGTCCATCTAGCCCAGTCTCCTGTCTTCTGACAGTAGCCAGTCCCAGATGCTTCAGAGGGAATAAACAGAAGAGGGCAATTTTGAGTGATCCATCCCATCATCCAGTCCCAGCTTCTGGCATTTAGTGATTCAGGGACACTTGGAGCATGGGGTTACATCTGTGACCACCTTGGCTAATTCTGACACTTATTCTTATTACTTCTTTGCATTTGAAAGTATTTTCTTATATCTGGTATAGCATTGATTTCAAGCATTCTTGGACTTTTACAGCATTACTGTTATATGCTCAGTTCTGCACTAATTTAGGAAACCTCTTTCTTATTTTCTGCTTATTTGGTTCTGTTGCCCAGAATAAAAAGCAATGTGATTGCTTCCACACATCTGGTAAGGTTAAGCTAATTTTCTCTGGAGACATCTCCTGCCACCTGGCTAGCTGTCTCTGCTGTGCTTTCCATGTGAAGTAATTTGTAGCACCTCTGCAAAGGAGGTACATTAGTTCCAGAAAAGTGTATATTTAAATAAGCATGCTTGTATTCACTAGAATAAATGTTTACTATAAATACTGAGAAGGGAGTACAAGTAAAAACCACCATGATTTTCAAATAGTTGGCCACTAGATGGCATGATAATGCTATTCTATTTTTTTCTCTATATGAGGAATTCGCCCAAACAATGGGCCTCTACCACTTCACAAATATCAGTGAGTATGATTTCCTGAGCAATATCACATGAGCAATCATAAGACTGTTTACTTTTACTGCATAGACCACATGCTATGTCGGGTCAGTATCTCCTGTTTTTACACCTGAGCAGAAGTATTTATATTTTTGAAGAGAAAGTTTAAAAGGTCCAAACTTTGGTCATTTATAAGTACATATTTTACATGTGAGGGCAGTCCTGTTAAGGTCTTTTATTTATTATAATTTTTAAATGACTGAATTTAACATTAAAAGGATTATTTAAATTAGCAATTTAATTAGACATTATTGCTGTACTTCATCCATCATTAAGTTGTGCAGGAGGTAGCAAAGATATGAAGAGCAGGAGACTGAAGACATGAAGATCCTGGGGAATTTGACAGAGCAATGGAGAACTTAAAATAGGGTAAGAGGGCTTTGGAGTTTCCACAAAAGTACACCGAATAATAATTAGCAATATCTACTGTTTTACAGCAAAAAAAGTGAGACTGAGAGACACGTGTTATGAAAATCATGGAACCTACAGGAAAACGTAGGGCTCCAGATGCATGGCGCATGTGTATAATCTTCAGTGGACTACAACAAGGACCAGCACTCAGAAGAATTATAACATTCTACCAAACTTTTTATAATACAAAATTTAATTTAAACTTGATAATCTTATTTTTGTTCTTTTTTCCCTTTTATGACATTCTCGTTTCCTACTACTGTATATCTTTCTGTATCTTCTCTCCTCTCCCCCATGTATTTTCACTTAGACTAATGTTTCTAAGTTTAAACGTATTTTTCACGAAATTCATTAATTCTCTCTTTTCTGTTCTGATTGTGTATTTTAATATTCTCCCCTGCCCCGGTATTTTGTCCCTATTTAACGTTTCTTCAAATATTTTTATTCCTTCATTCTGGAATTATCTTGTAAACCTCATTCTCTCTTCTCTTCCTTCATACCTTAACTCTTTCTCTATTCCCCTTATTTCATCCTTCACCTTTCTCCTTCCCACCTCTCTTTCGAACTCCCCGCTCTCCAAAAGTATTAATTCCAATCTAAACAACAGCTGTCAGTGTGTAAACTAAAAAATACTTGTATATCAGTAGGCTTAATTTATCTATCACAGCAATGATTTAAAATTAACATCTGCTAGTACAAGGCTAAAAAGCTTACGTAAACATGAGTAATTTATAAAGTGATTCACTCAGCTTCCTGAACCATTTGCTTACAAGTACCTATACATATTATGTTGTCATATGGACCTCGGCAAGCCAAGGAGAAAAATTATTTCTCCAGGGCTGATGATGACTTGCTGCATGACCTTCAAAGCAAGTCACTCTGCTTGTTTATCCATCTGTAAAAGTCTTTCAGTGAAGATACAAAACTTACTTGAAAGTTTGTAAAATGCTTTAAGATTCTCAAGGAAAGCATTAAAGAAGTGCAAAAGATTAAAATAGACTCAACATTAATCCAATGCTGACATATACCACCACTTCAACGCTGGCCAACTAATGTTAAATTTATATCTGTTGCAGAAATATTACTATTGTATTTCATAGGTCTGATTTCTTGTTTATAGCATAAAGATAGGTTAGGTACACTGAACCCTTACCATTGTCCTTAATCATTACTTAACTGTAAATTTACAGGGCAAAATCCTGGCCCTATTAAAGTCAATGGGAGTTTTGTCACTGTCTTCAGTGAGGTCAGGATTTTACCCTCAGTACTTAATCCTAATCTATTCCCTCAGGTGGCAAGTATCTTTCTAGAACATGCTATGATTGCAGTGTTGAGGAACGAAACAAGTAGTCTGTCTGGGGACTACAGGCAGATCTGCAACTTGTAATCTGCCATGGAATTTTTAAGATACTCACACAGTCTTACTCTCAAAGTTATAGATATTCCAGAAATGTAGCCTGTCATAAAAATAAAGGGAAGGGTAACCACCTTTCCGCATACAGTGCTATAAATTCCTTCCTGACCAGAGGCAAAACCCTTTCACCTGTAAAGGGTTAAGAAGCTAAAATAACCTCGCTGGCACCTGACCAAAACAACCAATGACAAGATACTTTCAAAGCTGGAGGGGGGAAACAAGGGGTCTGTCTGTGTGATGCTTTTTCTGGGAACAGATCAGGAATGCAGCCTTACAACTGTTAGTAAGTAATCTAGCTAGAAATGCATTAGATTTCCTTTTGTTTAATGGCTGGTAAAATAATCTGTGCTGAATGGAATGTATATTCCTGTTTTTATGTCTTTTTGTAACTTAAGGTTTTGCAGAGAGGGATTCTCTATGTTTTGAATCTGATTACCCTGTAAGGTATTTACCATCCTGATTTTACAGAGGTGATTCTTCTACCTTTTCTTTCATTAAAATTCTTCTACCTTTTCTTTCATTAAAATTCTTCTTTTAAGAACCTGATTGATTTTTCATTGTTCTTAAGATCTAAGGGTTTGGGTCTGTTCACTTGTACAAATTGGTGAGGATTTTTATCGAGCCTTCCCCAGGAAAGGGGGTGTAGGGCTTGGGGGGATATTTTGCGGGAAGACTTCCCCAAGTGGGCTCTTTCCCTGTTCTTTGTATAACACACTTGGTGGTGGCAGCATAGGGTTCAAGGACAAGGCAAACTTTGTACCTTGGGGAAGGTTTTAACCTAAGCTGGTAAGAAAAAGCTTAGGGGGTCTTTCATGCAGGTCCCCACATCTGTAGCCTAGAGTTCAGAGTGGGGAAGGAAACTTGACATAGCCTGAACCACTACGTTTAATAATCTGATGGTTAAATCTTGTTGCTTTTCGGTTTTGGAACTTTTTCAAATCAAGATCTGATCACCAGCTGGATACCTGTATTCAGAGAAAGATCTGATACCCCAAACTTATACCCTTTTCAAGTGGTGCAACCCAGAGCCTGGCGTCTCATCACACAGGTACAGTGCTATAAACTGAAGAATTTGATAACTACAGCCCTTTTATTGGTTTGTGAATTTTCCAAGAGCAGACTGATCTTTGCTAGCTTGTTCTTCAGAACTGTTCAAAAAGACAGTTAACTTTTCTGTAACTGGTGTTCTTGGAGATGTGTTGCTCTTGTCTATTCCACAACAGGTGTGCGTGCTCGCCACGTGCACCGGTGTTGAAAGTTTTCCCCCTAGCAATACCCGTAGGGAAGCACCCCTAGCGACCCCTGGAGTGGAGCCTCCATGGCGAAGTATAAGGGGCACTGGGCACTCCCCCGACCCTCAGTTCCTTCTTGCCAGACAACTCCGACAGAGGGGAAAGAGGGCAGGATGTGGAATAGACACGAGCAACACATCTTGAAGAACACCAGTTATGGAAAAGGTAACTGTCTCTTCTTCTTCGAGTGATTGCTCATGTGTATTTCACAATAGATGATTCCAAGCTATATCTGTTGGAGGTGGGTAGGAGTTCACAAATTCACGGGACGGAGCACAGCCCTGCCAAACCCGGCATCTTCCCTGGTCTGGGAGACGATCGCATAATGCAAGGTGAATGTGTGAACTGAAGACCATGTGGCAGACCTGCAAATGTCCTGAATGGGGACATGGGCTAAAAAGGCAGCCGATGAGGCTTGCGCCCTAGTCGAGTGCGCCCTCACAATTGACAGTGGAGGGATTCCCGTCAGGTCATAACAGGTATGGATATACGAGGTGATCCAGTTGGAAAGCCGCTGAGTGGAGATCAGCTGACCCCTCATGCATTCAGCTGAGGCGATGAACAGCTGCGAGGACTTCCTGAACGGCTTAGTCCACTCCAGGTAAAAGGCCAGAGCCCATCTCACACCCAGCGTGTGGAGGCGACGCTCCTCAGTGGATACATGGGGCGTGGGGCAGAGGACCATCAAGAAAATGTCCTGACCCATGTGGTAGGCGGAGACCACCTTCAGGAGGAATGAAGGATGTGGGCGGAGCTGAAACTTATCCTTATGGAACACCGTGTACGGGGGCTCGGAGGTCAGGGCCCTGAGCTCTGAGACCTGCTAGCCAACATGATCATTATTAGGAAGGCTACCTTCCACAAGAGGGGCGACCAGGAGCACGTAGCTAGCGGCTCAAAAGGGGGGGGCCTGTCAGCCAGGCCAGAACCAAGTTCAGGTCCCACTGCGGGACAGGGGAATGTACGGGAATGTAATGTACGGGAATAGACTATCCAATCCCTTAAGGAATTGGCCAGTCATGGCATGGGAGAACATTGTGTGCCCCTGCACCGGCGGGTGGAAGGCCGATATAGCCGCCAAGTTCACCTTGACAGACGAGGGCGCCAGGCCCTGGGCTTTGAGGTAGTCCAAAATGAGTTGAATCAGGGTAGTCACGGGGGAAACATCCCGCTCAGCCGCCCATCTGGAAAACCGAGACCACTTTGCCAAGTAGGCTCGGCGCATGGAGGGTCTCCTGCTTTCCAAGACGACATGCTGAACCCCTTCCGAGCACGTCCTTTCCTCCCATCCTAACCATTGAGCAGTCATGCTGTGAGGTGGAGTGCTGCTAGGTTGAGGTGGAGGTGGCAGCCCTGGTCCTGGGAGAGCAGGTCCAGGTGGAACAGTAACGGCCATGACGGGGAGACTGCCAGGCTCGGGAGGGTCCTGTACCAATGCTGCCTGGGCCACGCCGGGGCAATCAGAAGGACCCGGGCCCTGTCCATCTTTATCTTTTCTAGGACCCTGCCGATCAGCGGGAATGGGGGGAAGGCATAGAGGAACTGACTTGACCAGGACAGGAGAAAGGCACTGGAGATAACGCCCTGTCCCACCCCCCCCCGGAGCAAAACCAGTAACAGCAACAGTTCTGCCGAGTGGCAAACAGGTCCACCTGGGGAGTTCCCCACTCTAGGAAAAGTCTGAGCGCCACCTCTGGATGAAGAGACCACTCATGCTGAGAGGAGAAGTCCTTGCTCAAGCGGTCTGCCTGTGAGTTCTGGGCGCCCAGTAGGTGGTAGACCTGTCGGCAAACGTCATGGGCTATACAGAAGTCCCACAGCCTGAGGGCTTCCAAGCAGAGGATCAGGCCCCACCTTCCCTGTTGATGTAAAACATCGAGGCTATGATAACCCTGCCCACTCTGCCCTCCAAGTATGAGCGGAAGGCCATGCACACCAATCGGACTGCCCTGAGCTCTTTGATGTTTATGTGGAGGGCCAGGTCCTGTGCAGACCACAGACCTTGGATCTGAACGCGTCCCACATGGGGTCCCCACCCCAGGTCCGATGCATCAAACACCAGTTCTAGCGACGGGGGCCTGCCTCTGAACGGGAGCCCATGGAGCACGTTCCCCGGGGAGGACCACCATTGAAGGGAGGCGATCACCGATTCAGGCACAGTGAGGACCTTGTCCATCCTGTCTCTGGCGTGGGAGAACACCAGGGCCAACCAGAGCTGGAGGGGTCTCATCCTGAGTCTGGCGTGACAAACTACGTATGTGCACACCAACAGGTGACCCAAGAGCTGGAGACGCTCTGGCTGTTGTCACTGGAAACCTTGTGACTGCGTCGATGAGCCCTTTCAGGGTCTCGAACCTGTCCAGTGGGAGGGAGGCTCTGGCTGACGTGGTGTCCAGGACCACCCCGATAAACTCTATGCCATTGTACTAGGACTACTGTGGACTTGGTGTTGTTTACCAACAGGCTCAGAGTGGCACACGTGGACAGAAGGAGTGTTACATGGTCCCGCACCTGCGACCGGGAACTGAACTTGACCAGCCAGTTGTCCAGATAGGGGAAGATCTGGACGCCACGGTGCCTGAGGTAGGCCACACCACAGACGTACATTTTGTAAATACCCTGGGGGCAGTGGACAGGCCAACCGGGAGGACCATGAATTGGTAGTGATCCTGCCCAACCGTGAAACGGAGAAAGCGTCTGTGCCCCTCGAATATATGGATGTGGAAGTACACGTCCTGCAGATCGAAGGTGGTGTACCAGTCCCCAGGATCCAGAGAGGAAATGATGGAGGCCAGGGAGACCATGTGGAACTTGAGCTTCACCATGTACTGGTTCAGGCCTCGTAGATTCAGGATGGGCCTGAGCCTGCCTTTGGCCTTCGGGATAAGGAAATAGCGGGAGCAGTACCCCTTGCGTTCAAACTCCGCTGACACCACTTCTACTGCTCCTAGGCCAAGGAGCCACCCCACCTCCTGCTCGAGCAGAGCCTCATGAGAGGGGTCCCCCAGGAGGGATGGGGGTGGATGGTGGTTGTGCAGGGTAGAGGTAAACTGGAGGATGTAGCACACAACTGGTTGGAGAAGGGAAGCTTTATAGAGGGTGGATCCCTGATGAGAACTGGTAGGTTGCCCCCAGGTGTCCCATCAAAACTACCATTTCCCTGCCTGTTTGCCCTTGCAGGACCCAGGCTGGGGGGCAGACCGAGATGATCTCTGCAGCCTTATAATCCCGCAACTTTTTATAAGGGGGCTCATATTTAAAGTGGGTGGCCTGGGTGGGAGACTGCCGTGGCTTAAACTTCGGTTTAGCTGGAGCTGGAATATAGAGGCCAATAGTCTTAAGCGTAGTGCGGGAGTCCTTCAGGCCATACAATTTTATGTCCGTCTGTTCCGCAAACGGAGCCTTGGCGTCAAACGGGAGGTCCTGCAAGGAGCTCTGCACCTCACTCGACAGCCCGGACAGCAGAAGTCACGATGCCCTTCTCATGGACACCGCAGAGGCTATGGACCAAGCGGCCACGTCCGCCGCATTCGACGCTGCCTGCAGGGTTGCCCTGGCAGCTGCTGTAACCTCCTCCTCCAGAGTTTTGAACTCCTTCCTGTCACACTCCTGGAGGGAGTCCTCGAACTTGGGCAGAAAGCCCCATAGATTGAACTCATACCAGCCCAGGAGAGCCTGATGGTTCACCACCCATAACTGAAAGCTCGAGGATGAATAAATTTTTCTCCCAAAAGAATCCAGCCTCCTTGAATCTTTCTTTTTCAGAGTAAGGACTGGTTGGCCCTGCAGTTTCCTATGGTTGACCGACTCAACCACCAGAGAGTTAGGAGCAGGGTGGGTGTAAAGGTATTCATGTCCTTTGACGGGCACAAAATACTTGCGTTCCGCACTCTTAGAGATGGGGGACAATGTGGCCGGGGTTTGCCACAAGGCATTTGAAATTTTTGCCACCCCTTCGTGGAGTGGCAAGGCCACGCTGCCCGGTACTGATGCGGACAGGACGTTCAAAAGAGAGTCCAAGGACTCCTCCACCTCCTCTGCCTGAAGGTTGAGGTTAGATGCCACCCTTTTCAGTAGCTTCTGGTGGGCTTTAGAGTCCTCCTATGGGAACAGAGGGAGGAGGGGACGTAAATCGGCTCATCATGGGAGGGCGAGGAGGCAGGTGCAGTACTTTGCGTGTCCACCAGCACAGGAGGATCCACACCCTGGTCGCTCTCCGGGCATGGCGCCAAAGATGCACGTCCCACTGACTCCTTCCTCGGAGGCTGGCAGAGGGAGGCTGACAGCCATTCCAAGGCTTCCGGCCACTGAGTGAGCCCCCATCAGGGGCTGCATCGGGGGCCATGGTGCTCACCAGTACCACTGTGCCGGCCACGGGGCCCAGCGTCACTGCACCGGTGCTGTGGCACCAGTGGAGCAGGCCGTTTGGCCTGGCTGGCCTGACCCATCAATGGACGACTAGGAAGGGAGGCTGGGCTGACGTAGGACCTGCCACTGTCCCTGGACTGGGAGGAGTGGCAGCGCCGGGAGCGGTGCCGACCATGAGACATGCGACCCCGACATGGAGGAACGGTACCACTGGAAGCAGCTGCTCCATGATCCGCTCCCGTGGGTGGATCTGTGCCGGCGAGTCGCAGATGACCTATGCCCGGGGCTGTGGGAGCGGTGCTGTGGTGGGGTCCTGGAGCGAGACGATGAACGAGAATGGCGTTGATGTTCGTGTCGCGACTGCCTATGATAGCCCTTCTGAGACGAGGACCTTCGGCATCATCTGCCTTGGTCCCTTCTGTATGTGCTCCTCGAGGCAGAGCGGTGTCTGGAGTCTCTGTCAGATGGAACCCAGCCAGACAACCTGGTTGTCTGCGTGGACTATGCACGGTACGGTTGCTCAGGGGTAAATGGCGTTTGGAATATTCAGTTGACCGAGATCGGTACTGAGTTGGGGGCGACTGCGGAGAACCCAGCAGAGGCTTGCCTCTGGACCGCGGGGCCAACATTGGCAGTGCTCCTGGTACCATCATGAACATAACATCCTGGGCTGCTTGCAGGGCCTCTGGCGTGGAAGACATCCAGGGAAGCCTGCTCTAAACAGGCTGGGCTACTCTGCTTGACCAAGTCGGAGGCCTAGAGGCCGATGGGGACCGAGAACTGCCCAACATGGGTCTAGCCTCTCCCCCAGTCTTGCTCTGGTGCCGCAGTTGGGAAGGCCTCTTCTTAGCCTTCTTGGCATGCCGCTTGGATGGGGAGGGGTGCCGACTGGTAGATGGCACCAGGGTGTGACCACGCACCGACACCGCGGTACCCGGTGCTGACTTGGAGCGGCGCACTGGAGTCGGGATCAACGCTGACTCCATCAGGATGGCCCGGAGCCTAATGTCCCTCTTTCTTGGTCTGAGGCTTGAACGACTTGCAAATCTTGCAGCAATCGCTGAGATGGGTTTCACCCAAACAGCGTAAACAGTCTGCATGTGGATCACTCACTGGAATCTGTTGCCTACAAATGTTGCACGACTTAAAACCCAGGGTGTGGGGCATGCCCCGGCCCGGGTGCACTAACTAAAACTAATCAAACTACTAACTACAGGTACCATACCCTGAACGAACAAGAGTTCTGGGAATGAGCTGTAGCAAAGCTGGACCAGAGCAGTTCCGAAGCACCTTCACTGGTGGCAAGAAAGAAGTGAGTATGGGGGGAGTGCGCAGTGCCCCTTATACCGTGCCATGGAGGCGCCACTCCAGGGGTCACTAGGGGCACTCCCCTATAGGTATTGCTAGGGGAAAAACTTCCAATACCGGTGCACGTGGCGAGCACGCACACCTATTGTGGAATACACATGAGCAATCACTTGAAGAACATCCTATACAAACATCTTAACCTCTACACAGTTTGCAAATGATTTACCTCCATTTTATCTTCAACCAATTATTATATGTGGTATCTGAATGATCACTTAGGTCACACAGAAGCGTCAATCATGGTGGAGGAACAATACTATCAACAAGAAAAGCAAAATAATAATAATTAAAAAAACAAAGGTTTCAGAGTAGCAGCTGTGTTAGTCTGTATTTTCAAAAAGAAAAGGAGTACTTGTGGCACCTTAGAGACTAAAATTTATTTGAGCATAAGCTTTTGTTAGCTACAGCTCACTTCAGCATCCGATGAAGTGAGCTGTAGTTCACAAAAGCTTATGCTCAAATAAATTTGTTAGTCTTTAAGGTGCCACAAGTACTCCTTTTTTTAAAAAAAACAAAGCAGAGCAAATCTTTCTGAACACATTTGTATGGATATTCATGAGATCTCTTCTAACAAATTTTCTTGTAGCAAATAGAATTCATAGGAATGTCATGGAAAATGAACACAAATCAATGTAAATTCATGGTTTTTACCCGAGTTAATATCCATGAATACTCTTTCAGTATTTGCCCAACTCTAGATAAAAATAGATTTGTGGATTTCCCCATTTATCCTGACATTAGATTTGTAAGAGATCTAAATATGTCATTCTGCTGTATTCATCATAGTCTACTGCTTTTCCACAAGGAAAAAACAATGTGAGATGGGACAGCGATGCTATTCCAGGGAAGAACAAAGGACAAGTAAAGGAGCCATCAGCGGCTGGTATTAGAAGCGTGGAAAGCCATCATTTTTAACGGCAATGCAGGGGATGAGTAAAGGGAAAAGAGTTTACAGATTCAATATAATTTATGTCCGATACCACTGAAAGGCAGTAAAAAGTGAATTTCTAAATGCATATCCTTATTGAACGTCTAATTTAAAGGCTTAAGAAAAAGGGAGGCAAAGTAAAGGAAGATACTGACTGGAAGAAGTTTCAGAAGGGGCATCAGAAATATGGAGTCTAACATCCAGTGCACTTGAAACTGGTTTATCATGACGAGAAGTTGTTTTTGGTTCAATACTTAAATCTGTGGCAAAAGATCAGTGTCTCAAAATCACCAGAGATAATTCAGTAAAAGACAGGAATTTTTCCTCACTTGAATATTTAAATGCTTTCTTCCCAGGAAGATTGATATTTTTAAGCTATGAGAATATTAAATATTCAGACTACTTATTTATTATCATCTCATCATAGTCTTAACTGCACTCCAACAGCCAGAATGCCTCAGAAATCTAGCTTTTCAGTTTCAAGTATTGTCTAAAATTATAGACAGGGCGTGAAAAAAAATCACTTTTCCTGGTGAGCATGGAAACCTAAGCTATGAATTTCTACAGAATGCAAGACTTCATTAAAAAAGCAGAAATCTCTAGCCTTAAAATTTTCGTTGCAGCCATACTGTACATGAACAGAACAACGTAGAATTGTCTTCTTGAGTCTCCAGACAACTCCATCTCCTCTCCTCTGTTCATGACAGTCAAGCAGCAGGAGAGGGAATTTTAAAAGATTCTGGTCAGTTTCACGGCTGCTATCCAGAATCTTTGGACAGCAATGAAGCTACAGTATCAAGAATGTCAATATTATGCCACTACTAAGGACAGATATGAGCACCACAGACGTAGACTCTAAAGATATACCACGAGGAAGACAACCCAAAGAGAGAGTCTGGGGTAACCAGAGAGTAGTTGTGACCTCTTCACCAAACTCCTTTACAGTAACTCAGGGTATGTCTACACCTCGATAAAACAACTGTACTAGCTAACTCAGCTCATGCTACAGGGCTATAAAAATTGCACGACAGACATTTAGACTAGTGTTGGAGCTCTGGGACCCCCCGATCCTGTAAGATGCTTTGACCAGACCAGAAAAGAAGATGTAACTAGACATCACCATCAACTTTATGGCTGTGTCCCTGAATAACTCTGGACTCACAGGGACATCAGTTTTCTCGAACCTGTTTTCTAGCAGTGTCCTTTTGCCTTCTACCGTATCGCAGTTATTTCGGAATTAGCCGAGTTACCTCGAAATAAAACTGGTTCTGTCCACACGACCAAACCAGTTTTTTCAATTTAAAGGGCTCTTTACTCCTATTTTTGTATTCCACCTCAGCAAGTGGAGTAGTGCTAAAATCAAGATTGCAGGTCCGGGTTACAGGTACTGTGGACTCAATGTGACGATATTGGCCTCCGGGAACTATCCCAGAATGCTCCCTTGTGACCACTCTGGACAACACTCTGAACTCCAATGCACTAGCCAGGTAGGCAGTAAAAGCCCCAGGAACTTTTGAATTTCCTGTTTGGTGACCATCAGCACAGTCCACCACCACAGGCAACCATGCAGAGTCCACCATCACAGGTGCCCATGCAGTCCCAGATTCACAGACGAGCTCCAGCATGGTCCGAACAGGAGGTACTGGATCTCATTGCATGTTGGGGAGACTAATCTGTTACGGCAGAACTACGTTTCAAAAAAAGGAACGCAAATACGTGTGCTAAAGTCTCTAGGGCCATGACAGAAAGAGGCTACTCCAAGGACACAGAACAGTGTCATACAAAAATCAAGGAGCAAGTGTACCAAAAAGCCAGGGAGGTGAATGGGTGCTCTGCGTCACAGCCCCATACATGCCACTTCTACCGTGAATTGCATGCAATTATGGGGGGTAACGACACCACTACTCCACCACCGTCCGTGGACACCTGCAAGGGGGGAGTAGCCCGGAGCGAGAAGGATGAGTTTTTGGAGGAGGAGGAGAAGGAGGAGGTGAGTGCACAGGCGGAAAGTGGGGAATCTGTTTTCCCCCCTAGCCAGGAACTATTCTTAAAGTTGGAGCCAATAGCCTCCCCCTACTCCCAAAACATGCTCCTGGACCATAACCCTGGAGAAGGCACTTCTGGTGAGTGAGAGCTTGATTGGAGCCATGTGGTGGGGGGAAACCCAGCTGCGCTGGGCTGTTCGCATTTAGTTTAAAGGACTCATCACTGCACAGAGCCTCATCGGAGTCCCATGGTGGGTGTGTGTGCACGCGTGCGGTGAGGGTGCTGTGTGAAGCGATCATCCCAGAGAGCCTGCAGGCTGCCTGCAAGCTGAATTCTGTTGCCTGGCCGCTGCCTGCAAGCTGAATTCTGTTGCCTGGCCGCATGTGTTGGCTTACTCACACCAAAGTGGCAGGCACTTCAGTATAAGAGACAAAATGAGATCTTGTACAGAAAGAACATGTGCCGTGTACTATGAATTACCTGTTTCACTGAGAAACAGCTGTCCCCTTTGTTCTCTAAAATGTATCTTAAAATACTACCCTCCCTTTTTCTCCTCCTGCAGCAGGTGCAAATGTTTCAATGTGGCCCCTATCTACACCGTCCCAGAGGCTGGTCCAGATTAGAAAGCGGAAAAAACGAACTCGGGACGACATGTTTGCCGAGCTCATGCAGTCCTCCTGCACTGATACGATCCAGCTGAATGTGTGGAGGCAAACAATTGTGGAGTCACGTAAAGCATTACATGAATATGAAGAGAGGAGGGACATGCGCGACGAGAGCAGGCAGGATGCTACAGTCAAGCTCATGAGGGAGCAAACTGTCATGTTCCGCTGTATGGTGGATCTAATGCGGGAAAGGCAGCAAGACCACAGACTGCTGCTGCAGCCCCTGAATAACCGCCCTCCCTCCTCCCCAAGTTCCATAGCCTCCTCACCCAGATGCCCAAGAACATGGGGGGGAGGGCGGGGGAAGGCTATGGGGATCCACACAGTCAACCCCAGAGGATTGCACAAGCAGCAGAAAGCTGGCATACCCGAAATTTTGATCTGGTTTCTGGACTTGTCCTTCCCTCCTCCTCCACACCTGTAACCCAATACCCGCCCTCCCTTGTCTAGCTTCTGATTTCTCTCAATGTTTTGTGCAACAAATAATAAAGAACGTTTTTTAAACAGTTGTGACTTTATTTCCTTTCATTATATATATATATTATTAAGGGTATATATATATTATTAAGGGGCGGGTAACTAAGAGAAACAAACAACTCTCACACGGTACCCTGGCCAGTCATGAAACTGGCTTTCAAAGCTTCTCTGATGTGCAGAGCGCCATGCTGTGCTCTTCTAATTGCCCTGTTGTCTGGCTGTGCGAAACTGGTCACCAGGCGAGTTGCCTCTACCTCCCACCCCACCATAAACGTCTCCCCCTTACTCTCACAGACATTGCGGAGCACACAACAAGCAGCAATTACAACTGGAATATTGGTTGCGCTGAGATCTAACCGAGTCAGTAAACTGTGCTAGTGTGCTTTCAAACATCCAAAAGCACATTCTACCACCATTCTGCACTTGCTCAGCCTATAGTTGAACTGCTCCTTACTACTGTCCAGGCTGTACGTACGGCTTCATGAGCCATGGCGTTAAGGCTGGGTCCCCGAGGATAACTATTGGCATTTCAACATCCCCAACAGTAATTTTCTGGTCTGGGAAGTAAGTTCCTTCCTGCAGCTGTTCAAACAGACTAGAGTTCCTGAAGATGTGAGCTTCATGCACCTTTCCCAGCCATCCCACGTTGATGTCGGTGAAACGTCCCTTGTGATCCACCAGTGCTTGCAGCACCATGGAAAAGTACCCCTTGCAGTTTATGTACTGGCCGCTCCGGTGTGCCGGAGCCAAAATAGGGATATGCGTTCCGTCTATCGCCCCACCGCAGTTAGGGAACCCCAGCGCATTAAAGCCATCCACAATGGTCTGCACATTTCCCAAAGTCACTACCCTTGATAGCAGGTGGTCAATGATTGTGTTGGCTACTTGCAGCACAGCAGCCCCCACAGTAGATTTCCCCACTCCAAACTGATTCCTGACTAACTGGTAGCCGTCGGGTGTTGCAAGCTTCCACAGGGCTATGGCCACTCACTTCTCAACTGTGAGGGCTGCTCTCATTTTGGTGTCTTTGCGCTTAAGGGCAGGGGACAGCAAGTCACAAAGTTCCATGAAAGTGGCCCTATACATACGAAAGTTTCTCAGCCACTGGGAATCATCCTGTACCTGCAACGCTATGCGGTCCCACCAGTCTTAGCTTGTTTCCTGGGCCCAGAATCGGCGTTCCACAGCATGAACCTGGCCCAACACCACCGTGATCTCCCAATCGCCACATGCCATGCCATCTGTGTCCATGTCCTCATCACTGTAGTAATCACGCTGTCGTCGCTTCCTCGCCCGGTTTTGTAGGTTCTGCACATACTGATGGATAATGCGCGAGGTATTTACAATGGTCAAAACTGCAGCGGAGATCTGATTGGGCTCCATGGCTATGGCGCCTGGACAGATAATCCTGGAAAAAGGGTGCGAAATGTAGGAGAGCAGAGTGGCAGCAGAAGCTGTGCTGTTTGGTTCACGGTAGCCGAACAATGGCGGAAAATGGTTGTCTTCTGTGGCTTTCATGGAGGTGGAACCCAGGACAGACAACATGGAGAAGCTCCAAAGTGTGACAATAGCAGGAGACCAGAGTTGGCGGCGGAAGCTGTGCTGTTCGGTTCACGATGGCCAAGCAAAGTTGAGTTGGAGATGTGGATTCATAGTAGAAGGAGAGCAGCGGTGCACCGTCCGCTGAAAGCAGTATGGCATCTGTAAGCCAAAAAGGCGCGAAATGATTGTCTGCTGTAGCTTTCTGACGACACACACCCAGAAACACCTGCAAGAATGTTTTTGCCCCACCATGCACTGGGAGCTTAACACAGAATTTCAATGGGCAGCGGGGACTGTGGGAAATGTGCAATAGCTACCCACAAAGCACTGCTCTGACATTCGATGCTAGCCTTGGTACTGTGGACGCAATCTGCCGAATTCACACACTTTAGTGGGTACTCAGAAGACAATGTATAAAATAGCTTCTGAAAATTCAAATAGAATAATTTCAAAATAATTTCGTACTGTAGACATACCCTAATAAGATTAACCTTCACTGCAGAATTAACTTGAGTTATCTAATCTGAAGTTAGTTTAGTTCAAGTGACAGTGGTCATGCTGAGAAAAGGGAGAAAAGGTGGAGAAGTTGCACTGTATGTAAGAGAGCAGTATGATTACTCAGAGCTCCAGCATGAAAAATGGAGGACAGCCTGTTCAGAGTCTTTGGGTTAAGTTTAGAGGCAAGATCAACAAGGGTGATGTCGTGGGGGGCATCTGCTATAGACCACCAGACCAGGAGGATGAGGTAGACGAGGCTTTCTTCAGACAGCTAACTAACAGAAGTTTCCAGATCACTGGCCCTGGTTCTTATAGGGGACTTCTGACATCTGCTGGGAGAGCAATACAGCAGTGCACAGACAATCCAGGAAGTTTTTGGAGAGTGTTCGGGACAACTTCCTGATGCAAGTGCTGGAGGAACCAATGAGGGGCTGTGCTCCTCTTGACCTGCTGCTCACAAACTGGGAAGAATTGGTAGGGGAACTAGAAGAAGGTGGGCAGCAGTAACCATGAGATGGTCAAGTTCAGGATCCTGACAAAAGGAAGAAAGGAGAACAGCAGAATATGGACCCTGGACTTCAGAAAAGCAACTAATGGACAACTACTGATTAATAAATTTTCACAATACTATTATAATTTTGAATATTTCAATAAAGTCTCCCCACCCACCACAAATGACAGACTTAGAAATGTTGATGAACCTTGACAATGGAACACAGAACAAGTTCACAGAGTAGTAATGCTAAAACCTGGATTTAGTGGGCCACTCTAAAGCACTCTACAAAATCCTTCACTTTCAGTATAAGTCAAATATAACAGATAGAAACTATCCTAAAGAAATGTGTAAACAATACTTATTTGGCTTTCAATTACTTCAGTTCAGTTGAGCCCCAAAAAAAGAATATGTACGCTCCTGTGTTTAAGGCTTCGCAAGGATCAGAATACTGTTTCTGACTGCACTATACTATTTAATTTACAAAAGACTCTTGAGAATTAGATGCTCACAAGGTAGGGAAGTACTTTCAGAACTAAATCAATGTGAAGAATTTGTTATAAGGGCCTGACCTGTATCATTACATTTCAACTCTGAGTAGGGAATCTAAATCTAAAATCATCAGAAATTCTCTCATTAAATGTTTGTAAAAGACATTGAAATGAAAATAGCATTTGGGGTTTTTTAAATGTAAACTTCATAATGCAGAGTTGGTGAAGCAAACAAGGCTGAATTTCAGCATTGATATGAGAGAGAGAATGAATGTGCTTTTTCATAATTATGGACGCAACAGACCAAAACCAGATTAGTTTTTATTCATAAACAATTTCACCAAAATAGCTGATGGGTCGCAGCTTAGTACTTCACTTAGAGAAGTTGAAGGAACATATAAATATAGTAAAAAGCAGAGATAAGTTACTTACTGATGTAAATGCTGAAAGCTCCTCTTCAGTTAGCTTGTGTATTGGGTTGTTCTTTTGGAAATCTATGCTGTGAAACAAGAATTATTTGAGTATACACAAAATAATTTCAGTTCAATGGGTACAATCTTTATATATAAAGCATGCTTCTCAAATTTGCAAAAAGCTAAAAACATCTTCTAGAAAACAATGTTATGAATAAAAAATATTTTATTATGTATGTGCAACAGAGGGTTTGAGCCTTTGTCCTTAAGTCAGATAATTGAAAAAAGAAAAAAACCCCATATTTGGGTATGTTACATCCTGTCAAGGTGGTTTTCGAAAGATGGTACCCAAGAGATAGGTTGTTAAGGCCCTTCAAAGTGGCCATTAATCACTGTTTTCTCTTCCTTAGTGCCACCTTCTAGAGGGTGGAGAGCAAAACTGTTGTATGAACTTCTATTATAGCTCTTTGCCTTCAGAAAACTGGGAGAACTAGAGAAAGGATTTAATAAGTGTGTCAAGGGGGACACAAAGAGAAAGAAAGTGGTCAGAGAAAGGGATTACTTTCAAGGGATGTTATGCGTTTAGTTGTCTTTTTTATCCACTCACTCTCTCTGTAAACAAGCCAAGATACTTTATCTCGTTTAAGCTTATAAGCAGTGTAAACTGAGCTATATTAAGCCAGTATTTTAAATCCATTTTCTGTCTTTCCAGGAACTTGTTTATGTTTGGATTACTGATCCATGGGTAATTGGACACAATCTTCTTCAAAAAGAAAAACTCCATAACCTTTAAAGGAGAAGTACTAAAAGGTAAAGATTTCTGGAACCTGCAACCTCCTCTCAATCTGTCAAGGAGCACTGACAGAGGGCTCCTTGTCCAGTAAGCTGCCAGCAAGCCATAGTGAGCAAACACAAGGGAAAAGCCAAAAACAGAGCAGAAGATGAGAGTTGGCAAGCATATTAATCATAGTAGGATGTATCTGTAAAGCCAAAGAAGGAAATGGGTACACAACTCCAAATAATTGGACATTTCTTACATGAACAACTCAGAATAGCTCACCAAATCCCATAATGTAGTGCTAGTGATATATGAAGTCCATCAATAATACAAAAGGAGACAACAGGGTTATAATTCCACTCCCATGTGAAACACCAAATTATATTAAGGCCTAAATCACACTATAAACAAAGAATGCTCTCCGCTGAAACTTTATAATTGCTTTTTGCAAAGTATAAAGAATACAGTGGTAGCGTTCTTCAGATAAAGTTGCACAAATTCTCATGTTATATACTGAACATGAAAAGTGATTATGCTCTTTAATTCTATACACTTCAAATGGGAGAAATTTTTGGTCTCAAATCTAATTATCCTCCAACTGTAATAATTATACTTTGTGCATATATTGTACAGTTACATTATAGACATAATATACAACTATTTGTATACATAATATACAACTAGTTAAAAGATTGTTACCACTCATAAGCACAATGGACACAGTTAAAGTTGCATTTTAATCATAACATTTTCATTTCCTGAATTGTGTCCATTTATATTTTTCAACCTTATGTTTCATTAATATCAGAGCAGAACATAATTTCAATACAGAATAAATTCCCTCACTGACATCTATCTATGGAGAAAGCTTAACTTGAAAATGTTATATAGTATTGTACCTAAAATATTTACATTTTGTTTTCTTTGCTCTCACCACACTGAACATCCTCCTAATCCACTGCAACTACCTAATTAAGAGTTGGGAAAGAATTTTCATGGATCATGGGATTTTATTAATCACATTTAAAATTTTTTATTGAATACCATTTTACTTCCTCCAGAGTAACAAATATAATATGTACACAGCATCCGAGAAGCATACCATAGGTTTTTCAGAACAAAGGAAAGAGATACCCTGTCCAAAGAGCTTTATCTAGCTCTACATGTGACTCAAGAACTCAGTGACAGATAAAAAAGATGATGGGGTCTCAGAGAGGGCACAGTAGGGAAAAAGGAGGATGAGAAATACAATAATTTTTATTTGCATTCCAATAGTGCCTAAACACCTCATCATTGTAGGTTTCAGAGTAGCAGCCGTGTTAGTCTGTATTCGCAAAGAGAAAAGGAGTACTTGTGGCACCTTAGAGACTAACAAATGTATTTGACCATAAGCTTTCATGAGCTACAGCTCACTTCATTGGATGCATTCAGTGGAAAATACAGTGGGAAGATTTATATACATAGAGAACATGAGACACTGGGTGTTACCATACACACTGTAACGAGAGTGATCAGGTAAGGTGAGCTATTACCAGCAGGAGAGCAGGGGGGTAGGGGGGGCGAACCTTTTGTAGTGATAATCAAGGTGGGCCATTTCCAGCAGTTGACAAGAACGTCTGAGGAACAGTGGGGGGGGAGGGGGAGAAGGGGAATAAACATGGGGAAATAGTTTTACTTTCTGTAATGACTCATCCACTCCCAGTCTCTATTCAAGCCTAAGTTAATTGTATCTGGTTTGCAAATTAATTCCAATTCAGCAGTCTCTCGTTGGAGTCTGTTTTTGAAGTTTTTTTGTTGAAGAATTGCAACTTTTAGGTCTGTAATCCAGTGACCAGAGAGACTGAAGTGTTCTCCGATTGGTTTTTGAATGTTATAATTCTTGATGTCTGATTTGTGTCCATTTATTCTTTTACGTAGAGACTGTCCAGTTTGACCAATGTACATGGCAGAGGGGCATTGCTGGCACATGATGGCATATGTCACATTGGTAGATGTGCAGGTGAACGAGCCTCTGATAGTGTGGCTGATGTGATTAGGCCCTATGATAGTGTCCCCTGAATAGATATGTGGACATAGTTGGCAACGGGCTTTGTTGCAAGGATAGGTTCCTGGGTTAGTGGTTCTGTTGTGTGGTTGTTGGTGAGTATTTGCTTCAGGCTGGGGGCTGTCTGTAAGCAAGGACTGGCCTGTCCCCAAGACCTATGAGAGTGATGGGTCATCCTTCAGGATAGGTTGTAGATCCTTGATGATGCGTTGGAGAGGTTTTAGTTAGGGGCTGAAGGTGACGGCTAGTGGCGTTCTGTTATTTTCTTTCTTGGGCCTGTCCTGTAGTAGGCGACTTCTGGGTACTCTTCTGGCTCTGTCAATCTGTTTCTTCACTTCAGCAGGTGGGTATTGTAGTTGTAAGAATGCTTGATAGAGATCTTGTAGGTGTTTGTCTGAGGGGTTGGAGCAAATGCACTTGTATCGTAGAGCTTGGCTGTAGAGAATGGATCCTGTGGTGTGGTCTGGATGAAAGCTGGAGGCATGTCAGTAGGTTTCCTGTATAGGGTGGTGTTTATGTGACCATCGCTTATTAGCACTGTAGTGTCCAAGAAGTGGATCTCTTGTGTGGACTGGTCCAGGCTGAGGTTGATAGTGGAATGGAAATTGTTGAAATCATGGTGGAATTCCTCAAGGGCTTCTTTTCCATGGGTACAGATGATGAAGATGTCATCAATGTAGCGCGAGTAGGGGCATTAGGGGACGAGAGCTGAGGAAGTGTTGCTCTAAGTCAGCCATAAAAATGTTGGCATACTGTGGGGCCATGCAGGTACCCACAGCAGTGCCGCTGATTTGAAGGTATACATTGTCCCCAAATGTGAAAAAATAGACTCCAACGAGAGACTGCTGAATTGGAATTAATTTGCAAACTGGATACAATTAACTTAGGCTTGAATAGAGACTGGGAGTGGATGGGTCATTACACAAAGTAAAACTATTTCCCCATGTTTATTTCCCCTCGACTGTTCCTCAGATGTTCTTGTCAACTGCTGGAAATGGCCCACCTTGATCATCACTACAAAAGGTCCCCCCCGGCTCTCCTGCTGGTAATAGCTCACCTTACCTGATCACTCTCGTTACAGTGAGTATGGTAACACCCATTGTTTCATGTTCTCTATGTATATAAATCTTCCCACTGTATTTTCCACTGAATGCACCTGATGAAGTGAGCTGTAGCTCACAAAAGCTTATGCTCAAATAAATTTGTTAGTCGCTAAGGTGCCACAAGTACTCCTTTTCTTTTTTCCTCATTCTAGGTGCTGGACAAACAGCTACACATTTCCTCTGCCTCAAAGAGCTTACAGTCTAAGCGAGCAAGACAGGAAAAAAAAGTCATGTTGGATATGTCTACATTTTTACTTATTAATTAACCCAGAGTATATATTAATACCTGGGGGTGGGGGGCAAACAGCTGTGCATAGCTCTCTATCAGTGTTATAGAGGGCAATTTTATCAAGACTATAGCTTAGTATATGCTCTAGTCTTGATTTAAAAAAAAAAAAAGACCTTATTTCACTGAGATTTTATTTTTTTAACATTTCACAAGATTCAAGGGAGATTTTACAAAAGGAACAAAGATACCAATAAACTTACCAAACTCCAAGGATAACAGCAAGTTCTTCTGCACACAGGTCGGGCAACTGGTACTGATCAGCATCTGCTAATTTTATCTCATTTAGCACTGTGTCATCATTTAAATCATAATTCTGTTGAAAAACACATTGTAAAGTAAATACAAACTATTATAGTAATACCTTTAGCTTATTTTGTTGCCCCTAATATCAAATGAGAACATATTTAACTGTTTGAATGTCACAATAGATATTTTATAAAATAACTGAACTGCAAATCAGCTTTTATAATTCTTTAGCAGCAACCTCTCCAGCTGTCTGAACAGTGGAAAGGAGCATCATCCAGTCCTTTTTTGCTAGAAGGATAGTCATTGTGCTGCAGAATGTCAAAGATCTGACACTGGGGGCATTTTCACTGCTCTAATAGGAAAATGAATATTGTCTTCAAGAGAGAAGGGCAACAACTATGACTATCTTTACTGACTTTTTTTCCCAGTTAACAACACCATCCAAGAAAGACTGTTTTTATGGTTTGTCACAAGAGAAGATGGATTTTACAATGATTCTCAGTAATTAGTTTTTGTTTCAATGCTCACTGAACATGCAATATTTTATGATTACTGACCCTTTAAATGATGAAGTTAATGTTAAGACCTAAAAATAATCTATAAGGTCAATAACTGAAGTTTAATCGTGAGGCCAAAAAGCTTGAAACTGGCAGAAGTACAAAAATCTTAGAACTACAACAATACGTCAAATAAAACAAAGAAGTTCTATTCATCTACTCCCTCAAAACAAAGGGCTTTTTGTGTGAAAATATGCAGTTCTGTTCTCTTTTTAAAGTATACTGAAAGTACATTTCTAGAGTATGTTGGTATTCATCACAGTTTCTATGTATTGACTAAACACAGCCAACCAAAAATTCTATATCCTCTTCCAATATGAGCTAGCCACTTAAGAAGAGAGCAGCTGACTCTACTTCATCAGACGTAACAGAAGTTACATTAAGGAATTATAAGATAATCAATAAGCAGTGTCCAAGTTCTAGTCTACAAGCCAGAGAAATTACAGCAGTCATTAGGCTGACTGAACAGATTCAGTTAGTGTTAACTTACTTATGTAAGATGGTCAATTGAAATATATTATATTGAGATTAGATCATGTCTTGCACATGTTTTTACAATCCAAGCTGACAAACTACATGCAAAACGAAAGAAGCTGTTCAGGACTGTTTTCAGATTAAGACTAATCCAACATTCCTCACACCAGAATGGCATTAAGAGTCTAAACATATACCCCACATCTCAGGCCTTGCCTCTACACAATCATGCACCTATTTAACTAAAGGCATGATTTTAAGAGATTTAGTTTAACTTGTGTACATCCATCTGACTATAGACAAGGCCTCTGAAATTTACCTTCTCACAGCTCTATTCTTCTACCTTCCTGCAACAAAAAAGAAGTCTGAAACTGTTTGTTCCGAGATACAAAATGTATTTTCTTGTGATGCAACCAAACACACCAAGGCTACCTCTACACTATGAATGAGGGTGTGATTCGAATACACATACTCATGCTGGCTTTCACAGAGCTAACAAATAGTGTACTCATGGTAGCATGGATAGCAGCTGCGGAGGCACAGCTTGTCCTTGCTAAGTACTCACCCACTGGTTTTCATGTGCTTCTGCAGCTGCTACACTGCAATTTAGACTCACACTAGTTCAATGAGAGTTAGCACAAGTATGTGTATGTGAGCAGGGCAAGCACACCCCTAGCTCATAGTAAAGAAGTAGCCTAAAGCTGGCCAGCACCAGATGGCATTAGAGAGTACCTATGTTAGTTTGATTGCATCTAGTCAAGTACAAAGTCAGATGGCTTCATTGGCTTTGTTTTGTACAATTATTATTCACCATATATTGCAATTAATAGGTTTTTTGTTCAGTAAACTTTTCCATATTCCACAGAACACAAAGGAATTTAAGGATGCACTAAAAAAAAAAAAATCAGCAAATGCCAGATTTAGAAGTTACATACAGCCTTAATTGCCCCACTTTTATGCATTATGATATAGTATTTAATTTTTTCAGCATTAAGAAATTCTACTTGCCCACACTCCTGGAACAAGCTTTTTTTGGACATGCAAGTCATCTTACTTGATGGGTGAGTAAAATGCCAGAATGATAACCATAAGATGAAAATAATGAAAGGACAGACAAGCAAATTTTGTGCCTGAGCTGTTTTATTTTTTTTTTTACATATCAGTTTTTCAAGGCTGAATCACATAATCATAGACTATTTCTCAAACAGTATAATATTGTACATTTCCCCCCACAATCCTAGACACGCATGGAGTGCCTTTTAATGTTTGCCATACTTATTCTGTGTGACTGAAAGCAGTCCCTGGATTCACACCCTACATGCTATGTAATAATCTTTATAGAAAATATGCCCCAGCCCAGAGCCCTATCCTGCACTGCAAACCCTTCATCCCAGGCCCCACTCCAGAGTCTGCATCTCCAGTCGGAGCACTCACCCCCTCCCACACACCATCCCCTTGCCCCAGCCCAATGAAAATGAACATGTGAGCAAGGGTGGGGTGGAGCGAGCTACAGAGGGACGGGGGATGGAGTGATTGAGACAGGCCCCTGGGGAAGGGGTCGGACAAGGGTGTTGGGTTTCCTGTGATTAAAAAGTTGGCAACCCTAGGAGACGATGGCAGGAAACAGCACAATTTGTTTGCATTGCAAAGCACATGTTTTAGTGAAAATCTGGGAGTAGGAGTGTGTTGGGGTCAGCCTGCAAGTAGTAACTAAGGAAGCCAGAACGTGACTGGTGTGTTGCTGGCAAACTGCTGGAGTCAGAGCTGCTAGACCGGGGCCTGCCACTATACACAGCTAACACAGGTGGGGAAGAAAAAGCATGGAGGCTCCTTCACCACCAGACTTTATGTTGCCTTCCTTACCACTTGTATAAACTTTACTTTGAAGGGTAACCTTCACATGAATCCACTTTAAATGTTCACTGGACTACAAAAGAAAGGGGCGGAAAATCCCAAGTTCTCTCTTTCACCTAAGACAACAAAGGCACCATCACCTTTGGGCCTCTGGGAGACATCCTGACTGAGGAAAGGGTCAGCCATCGTCTTGCTGGAAGATTGTGGATGAGAAAGGCCCTCTTGAACCAAAATTTACTAGATTAAGTTTTTGACTTTTAGACACTTGTTTTTGCTTTTATTTGCTTATAATCATTTTTAACTTTATCTCTTTATACTTGAATTCACTGAAAATCCTATTCTTTTGTTAATAAACTTGTTTTATTTTTACTCTAAACCAATCCAGCGCTGTGTTTAAACTGAACTGTTTGATAACTCAAGTTAAAGTAACAAACTGTTGAATATTGATTCCTTACAGGGGCAATGAACTGACTAGGAGAGGGCTAGACATTGCAAAGCACATGTTTTAGTGAAAATCTGGGAGTAGGAATGTGTTGGGTCAGCCTGCAAGTAGTAACCAAGGAAGCCAGAGTGTGACTGATGTGTTGCTGGCAGGCTGCTGGAGTCAGAGCTGCCAGACCAGGGCCTGCCGCTATACACAGACACTCAAGGTGTGAGCTACATGCTGGTTGGATGGCTGTGAGCAACAGCAGCAAAGCCTTCTGAGGCACCTAGGGGTGCATGACAGGCACTGATACAACGTTTACTGGTCAGGCCTGTACCCCAGAAGGATTTTTGGATGTCAGTGGAAATTGCTCTGCCCCTCTAAAGATTTAGCCCCTAGCCATTTAATGCTAGTTCTACTCTAAAATGTGAGAGACAGGGCATCAGATGCTAGAAACCTACATGGTAATAGTGTGTTATTTCTGATGACCAGGTGAGCTTCAGTAGTTCCATTTTGGGCTATGAAAGGGTCCAAAGTGTGTCTCTCAGGGAGAAGGAAATGAGGGCAGGGACAGAGGCCTGATTAATAGGTGTATTTTCTTTAAAACATTATTAAATTAAATAACAGTCTTCTTTATCTGTGCACTATGCGAGTTTAAGAGGAAAACGTATGCCAAGTGAGTATGTGATCACAACTTCTGGATATGATCTACACATGAAAATTTCTGTGCATCAAATGGAATAAGACAGTCACTAAAGTCATACAACCAATCTTAGGGATTTATATACATTTATTTGTAATTTATTTAGATTTATAAAACAGATAATAGAAGCACCTGTCCTAAGCTCTGGATGTCCTTTACAAAACTCAACATTCACAATAAACAAATTAAACCAAGTAAATCCACTACTAATAGTCCCAAAATCATGATCAAAACTTTTTCAGAACAAATAAGTCCATCCTACTCACATTCTGACCCCTTTCCACAAATGTTCCAGAAGAGAAGCTTTGCTGTGTGTTCAAATGAGTTTTAAAAATCGTGAACTACTAAAGAACAATTTATTTCCAGTGCATACCTTTGTTAAATTTTCCAGAGCAGTTGGTGCTGGGCTTAGCTCACGGTGAGAAAGGACGACATCATCTTTCCTTTGGACATCAAGTATAAGTTGTGCTACATGCTTTTCCTGAAATCGTGTCCTTTTTCCCAAAGCACCTACAGAAAATTAAGATTTATTACTATTAAGAGGAATCAGGATCTCCAACACCGCCTGGAACATGTATTTACTTACAAGTTTCATGTAAAATAAAAACAAAATGAGAACTAACCCACAAAATCCAAGAGCATTTTTTATTTATTTCTAACCCTGGTTCTTAAAATATTGGACTTTAAAATTCAGAGGTCACCACTGGACTCTGTCTGAGGACTATCACCTTTTCTTTAAAACAAACAAAAAAGCCAACAACCCGACCCCCACCATATTTATTTTTCATGATGAAAAACTGTTCAGTGAATAAAGACTATAGTCATTAAAAATGATTTGATATTTCATTTTTTTTAATGAAATTCTTCTTAAAAGCTTTAAAATTGTATCTGCTGGGAGGTTGCACGTTTCATATTAAACCAGAATTTTTTTGATGCAACATTCCTACTATCCAGCCAAAACATGAATGTCAAAGTAAGTTTGTCTAGAATGCCAACAATCCCCACATGTTCATTTCATTTGCCTTCACATTAGACATCCTTTGTAACCCTTCTGATAGATTTACTGAGAGAAACCACAATACTTTTAGGAGTCTCGCTAGTTGAGAGAAATGCATGATCACCAGAATTCATTTCTAGGGCTATCCTAACCTCTGGCTAAAGTAGTAATTAAAAGCACACATATATCAAGGGCAGCAAACTATTTTTTCCGCTTAACAATAGCTTTTCTAGTTTAAATCTTTACATTTGAATGAGTTATTTCCCTAACGCCCCTTATTAAGAAAAAACAGGTATAGCCGTTTAGGTAAAATCAAGCAACAGCTGACAAAAATCAACTGTCATTGCTGGGGTTTTATTGTCCCTTAACTTGCTAAACTTTTATGTTCTGAGTCTCACACCATATGACACTGATTATGTTTTTAAATACATGAACTGAAAACAATTTGAATTAACTTTAGCAAAACCACTTTAGAATATCAAGTTTGTAGTACAGTCCATATTAGAACGTAACAGAATGTCATGTCTTGGCTGTAGCATCAATTGCATATATTACATTTTCATATATTCAAAATCTATTGCAACCAGCTTTGTAACCATTTACTACTTAATCTTTAAAGTACTAGAGCTCTGAAAGAAGAATATGCTATTCAATTTGTATCAAAGACCAATTAGGAAATTACTGATCCCTTAAAATAGAGAACAACGAAGGAAGTGTGGAGCCAGTTAGAAAGTCGGGGACTTAATTCCAAATTATGTGGAAAGAAGTCTTATGATTTTAGGAATTACTTTCCGCAGTGCATAATGAACGTTGCATAAGGACATTCAATATGCACCCATCGTTCTTATTAAAGGATTACTAAAATTAAGTTTTAAGAGGAAAAAAACCTTGTGAATATACTGCTTGAAGAAAAATGGGAAGAAGACAGTTTCTAAATAATATATTTACAATTAGTTTAACAAGTACACAAGATTTTCCTTTTGGACCCAGATATGAATGAAATATGCAGGTGAAAAATTAGGTTTAAAAAATTATTTTATTTACATTATGAGACATTTTTAAAGACTTATAAGTAAACTTAATGTTCACAAAAAGTGTCCTATTTACAGCTGGGAAATCCTATATTTATGGTATGAGGTATAAATAGAGGCAACAGAAGTTCAAGATTCTCTGTACAGCCCAGCCAGTAAGCCCAAGCCTTGCTCTGAGGAATCAATTCATATGGAGGTTTGTGAAGATAATTCAATTTCCATGTTTCTACAGCCAATCGATTCTTGTCCTGTCTGTCAACATTGCCAAAAGACAGGATAGTGTGTTCTGTGATGTCAACAGCTGTTCCTTACAAATTGGACTGATGCCACTATATAGGCACTGAACAGTCTTCAGAACTACTTTTGCATCCTACTAAAATAGACTAGACTCAATTCAGTGCCACAGAGGTGAGACTGAATCAAATTACCAATCCTCTGAGCCATCCAGACTCCATGCATTCTTGTTTCATCGTTATAGTCTAACCAACAGTTATTGGTTTCAATTTTTATGTCCAAAATTTTGAAGCACGCCACCAGCCAGATCTGGAGACTCATTGACTTTAAGAATTTGCTTGAATATTAGAAACATATCAGGATGTGTCCTAATGCAGTAATACATGAAGCAGTTCCTCACATGGTGAAAGTTGATTTTAAAAGATTACCATCCACCACGTAAAGAAACCAAAATAAAATCTTTTTCCTTCCTGGTGAATGACTTCGCTTGATACACTTTTTAGATTTCATATATTGGATATGGTATTCTAGTTCTGACCAAGAAAACCATGTGTTAAAAGATTGTAACTAAGGTTACTATGAATATTGTACATAATTTTCTTGGTCAATTTGATGTGGAGACAGATATTTTTAAGATCTTGTCTTATTGTGGTAGATATGACATTTTTACAAGTTTGGGCAATTTTCCCTCTGTTCCCAGTCCTCTCCATTTCCTCTATAGTATTTCTGGAGTTACCATTACATCTTCTTTCATAATCATGAATAAACTATTGATACACAGAAGAAAAAAAACCATGTAATAAAATCCATTGCCCTTGCTATAGAATTACAAGACACAGAAAAGAAGGCTAATTTTCCAACAGCAAGAGGGTTAAGTGACTGTTTGTGCAAGAGGGTTAAGTGACTGTTTGTGCCATTTGTTACTACTATTTATAGTCTGTGTACACACTCTTCATCTTCCATGTTGTACATGAGTACTTCCAGGAATTACAATGATGTTTCACAACAAACAATGACTGCCTACTATTCTGCAGTTTTTCAGGAAGTGGTGCTTTTAGAAATGAAATCACAATACAACACTAAGTATCTCAGTGGATGTGTTGATTCTAGTTTTTCCTTCTGCACCCTCTCAGCACTATTTACAAGAGAACAGGAGCACAAAATGTAACTGTACAGATACCAATATAAATTCAGAATATGCTACAAGCTCAAAAATCAATCCCTTTCCCTCCACTTAAAATGAACCGTTGCCCTTAACAAGCAAGCATTTCCCAAACATTACCTCACTTCTATTTTTTCTTGGCCATTAAAAAAAGTCAAGCCATACAAGGCTAGTTAAAGCACATTTTCATAATATTTGTAAACAAAAACTTACCTGTCAAATTAATCTGTAGTTTGGTTATGTCTTTAGCTGCGTTGAAATGCTTTTTAGCATTTTTATACTCATGGTAATTCAAAAATGTATAGGCACATTCAAGATGGAACTGAACTGCTAAATGCCAACATTCATCATCTGTGAACAAAGTCTCTAAGTTTGTCACTGCAAAATAAAAACCAAGAGGAAAAAAAGACATCAGAACACCCTCAGGGGAATGAAGTTCTAAGAAAAAACACTAACAATAACCCCAAAAAGGAAAGTTTGTTAAACTTACAGTGGGTGCATCATCCTCTATATCTCCACAAATTTAAAAGTTTGGAAGTGGGTGTTAATATGTTATCTGAATCTAAATCAGAACTTTTAAAAAGATATACATTTATTTAAGAAATTTCTTAAAAAGTTTCCTCTGTGGGGACAGCCACACAAAAACATTTTATCAGCTATATGATAAAAATGAAGGACAGTTCAATCTTCCTCTTTTATATTTGACAGTAAAGCTACACAGGACTGGTATCTTACCGATTTATTGCAAGTAGACAATCACTTGATATCCTCTTGGTGAAAGAGACAAGCCTATTTAATGTTACCTTTTTAGAATCAGATTCATTCTCCAATTTACCGTGTCATGGGAAACGTGTTCAGGGAATGAGCTCAGCTTTATTTAGAACCGATGTGATATTTTTACAATGTAAATGGTCACTGAGAACTGGAGTCCCCTGGGTGCTCACTGAGGGTAACAAATACAATCTTTTCATAGACAACCATCTTGTTAACTCTCTTTTAGTCACTGGGGTGACCATGGCAATAATGGAGAAGAGTAAGACTACATCTGTCACACCACCTTGAATGAAAATTAGTTAGGAACTTCTGTTCCAAGTATCTCGAGAAGTCAGTCAATGCAGACTGTCCAGCTGAACTGGACAGTCCACCTTCACACCAATTCCAACCGATAAGCGTACAGAATCTTTTGTTATTTACTTCACTTTACTAAAATAAATACTTCTCAGTGTTGGATCATATTAAAGAAGTTCTGTATTAAAATCACAAATGAGTTTGATTCCCCATAGTTTAAATTCCAGGGTATTACTAATTAACAGGTCTCTTGGTTTTTGGTACTGTTTCTCTCCCTCTATGTGTGTAACTTGCAAGCTGCTAATTGTGTTAGTACATTCTAAGACAGAGTCTGTTCTCAAAGCAATTCACAGAGAGAGAGAGAGAGACTCAAAGCAATACTCTAACAACAGAAACAGCACCCAGAGACTCCCCGCCCTTTTGTTGTATTAACAATTGTGATTAAAATAGAGATAGAGGATGTATGTGGATGGATGTTTGGTGTGGATAATAACTGAATGATCAGGGAGGTGCCAGCCTAAGAATCCAGTGTCCATCGGCTGAAGAAGGCGTCAAGTGGAAATAACCAGAGGACCCCCCGGAGGGCAGACTGGAATCCACCCAACAGCCTCAAGAATGGGAGAACCAAAGAACAAGATAACATCTTGGAGCCGTCAGGAACGTGCTATCTGCTGATTGATTCAGCAACAGCATGATGAAGCAATTCCCATAGACTGGCATAGGAAGAAATTCCTATAAAAATAGACTCTAAAAAGTGAGAACTTTGGGGTCTGATTCTGCAAACCAACTTCCAGGAGCATCAGATGAGCATCTGACCAGGCCCTGCTCCCTCCTCATGTCCAGGCCACCTGGCCAGTGGCTTGGCATGAGCAACTCTAAGGCTGGTAACTATGATAACAACCTTGCAGAACCTGTGTGTGTGTGTTTGTATGAATGAATGTGTGAATAAATATGAGATTGAATGGAATGTTATAGCTATAACTAACTGCTTACTATGATTCTTTCTGTATTCACAATAAATGTGGTATTTTGCCTTTTTCCCTTTAATAAGATCCTGCTGGTTTTTATTTTATTGGTATAACATCAGTAACTGTACACCTGAATTGATAATCCTGTGAATGACAAGTGTATGTCACATACTTGTGTTTCATTAACAAGTTTAATGCTAGTTGTCTGGAAATAATTGCTAAGCCAATACATTAAGAGTGCCAAGACTAACTCAGCATAGCACTACCTATGACAGGAAAATGACTTTCCTGCAGTAAAAACAGCTGAGAGAAATCGTGAGTGTCTAAAGCAATCACAGTCTAGAAATGGCACAGAGCTTGTGGTCACAAGAAAATGACAGCTTGTCAGAGAGATGAAGAAGCTTCAAGATGTAAGCTAAAGATATTTACTGTTATTGTGACCTGATTTGCTATCTTCTGATAAGCTGTAATACCCCAAGTTAAATTCCTTCTTTTAAGCTTGCTAAACCCTATTAGTAAGCTTAATCAATCCTCTCAGTAATCATCTTTATTTTATTTACCATGATTACTTGTTCTCTCACTAAACATTCTCTTTTGATTAATAAAATGAATTAAGAATTCCCAAGTTTGTTCTTCAGCTAAGCATCTGAAATACAAACAATCATGAAAAACATGGTACAGATAATTGGTTCTTTAAAATGTATTAGCCAATGTAGGCTTTACAATCCATTTTTCTATCACATTATAAATGAAGGTCCTCATGTAACCAAGAAAAGTATGTCAGAAATTTTAATTTCTTAGGTAAACAGAAAAAGCAGCAATATGGTTTTTTAATGTTTTTATTTTGAAATAGCATATGTACTAACACAAGAAGGTGAGCACAAAAACAGATTCTTTACCAAAATGCAATGAGTTTACACTGCAGTTTGTCTGCTGTTACAGGGACAATGAACTACTACAACCAGGACCTTGTTTACACAGTTGTTTTTCTAAAAAAATCAGAGTGTCCATCTAGCATTGTAGGTGCAAATCACAAAGGTAATGCCAGGGGCTAGTACACACTAGCACCCAACCATTGCTAGCAGTGGTGTATAATTTCCTTAAAACTGAAGGTGTAGACATGGACCAGGATTTATACAGCAGAGTTTATGCAGCAAATTACAAAGGAATACACTGCGTTTTAAGATTTTGGGCTAAGGTTTTCAAAAAGTATGCATAAAGTTAAGCACTAAATTAAGTGGCCTGATTTTCAAAAGTGCTCAGTATTCAACAGCACCCAATGAAACACTTTTGAAAATTGGGTCATTATTCAGGTGTTAAGGATGTAAGAACCTAACTTCAGACACCCATTTTTGGAAATGTTGGCCATCATTCATTAAAAGTGCTTTAGGAATCTCAGATGGATGGCATTATGTTAGTGCAAAGTATTATTAAAAGGTAGAAGAAATAGGTCAGATTAAAAAGTTCAATTCACAAAAGTTTTTTTTA
The DNA here is from genome assembly GCF_965140295.1 of Lepidochelys olivacea. Classification (NCBI taxonomy): domain Eukaryota; kingdom Metazoa; phylum Chordata; order Testudines; family Cheloniidae; genus Lepidochelys; species Lepidochelys olivacea. Next base: position 147,699,551 of record NC_140413.1, on the reverse strand, counting down.
AATGTACAGTTCACATAATTGATAGCATAGGTCAGAATATCCTCCAGCCACCTATTATGTTTCATTAGGTAAGATAAAAAAGAAAAGGTTACTCACCTTGTGCAGTAACTGAGCTTCTTTGGAGATGGTTGTCCCTGTGGGTGCTCCAGTTTAGAGGTCTTGGTGCCCTGCACTTGTAATTAGAGATTTGTAGTAGCAGTACCCTCGGCCACACCGCTCTGAGCGGTTACCTAGTGTGCACAGCCAACCATCCCTCGGTTCCTTCTCTACCCCAGAGAAACAGCGTGAAACTCCAAAGTAGAGGGGAGGAGGGCGGGTAGTGGCGCACCCACAGCGATAACCATCTCGAAGAATCTCAGTTTACTGCGAAGGTGAGTAACCTTCTCTTCTTCTTTGAGGAGCGTCCTTGTGGGTGCTCCGCCCCTCAATGGAGGGAGGTACTTTGAAGTAGCTTTGTTGACGGTAGATAGCACCAAGAGTCCGAACTGAGTGTTGGCAGTGGAATGTTGTTCTAGGGCAAAGTGTCTGGTAAAAGTGTGGGCCGAGGCCCAGGTAGCTGCCCTGCAAATGTCTATAAGGGGTATGTTCTTAAGAAAAGCTACTGACGTGGATAGCGCTCTGATGGAATGTGTATGAACTTCTGATGGAGCCGGGATATTGCTCTGGTGGTAACACAGGTGGATACAGCCAGAAATCCACTTAGTCTTTGTTTAGAGATGGCCTCACCCTTTGATCATTCTGTGATAGATAGAAAGAGATGTGATGACTTTCTAAAGGTCTTTGTTTTTTCTAGGGTAGAAGGTCAGAACTCTATGGACATCAAGCGTTGAAGAGTTGTGTCCCTGGAGTCGACATTGGGTTTTGGAAAAAACACAGGTAAGTATATGGGTTGGTTTAAATGAAATGGGGAGGCTACTTTGGGTATAAATTTAGGGTGGTTTGGCAAGATCATTTTGTCCTTATGGAATGTGGTATAAGGCAGGTGTGCCATTAGGGCACCTAACTCTGCTACTCTTCTTGCTGAAGTGATAGCAATAAGGAAGGCGACCTTCACTGATAAGTGTAGCAATGAGCAGGTTGCTAGGGGGTTCGAATGATTTCCCCATGAGGGTGTGGAGCACAAGGCTAAAGTCCCACATAGGAGTAGGGTCTTTCAGAGGTGCGTAGATGTTAGTCATGCCCTTTAGGAAACACTTAGTTGTTGGGTGAGCAAAGATGTTGGTTCCATCTACCTTCTTGTGTAGTGAGGTGATTGCAGCTAGGTACACCTTTATGGAACTGTTGGAGAGGCCCAATTTTTTAAGGTCTAGTATATAGTCCAGGACCCTGGGAAGAGGAGCGGAATGAGCAGATGTGGTTAGCCTCACACCAGGTGCAGAATTGTACCCACTTCTGAGCATATGTTTTGTGTGTGCTTGGTGTGACCGGGGTGCCTAGGGCAGTCCTCACTGGAAATGAGAAGGTCAGGGCAAGCTACAAAAGGGAGAACAGATACTCCCAAGACTGGTGGGTAACACTGAAGTTAAATTCCCCAACCAGTCACAAACTGCACTTCTGATTCCCCACACTCTGTTTATCAAGAGCAAAAAAAGAAATCACACAACCCCCTTTATTGCATCCCAGTGCTCTGGCTCCCAATCACCACCTAGGTCCAGTACAGTGAGAAGTTATTTGGAAAATTCTGCTTAAATACACAAAAATGTTCTTCTGACCCCAGAGGGTCAGCCACATTACCAGGTCAGTATAGGTTTGGATCTTACCCAAAATACCACACTGCCAGCCAATCCTTTAGTATCTAAAACTAAAGGTTTATTATAAAGAAAAGAGAACAAGAAGAGATGTTAAATGGTAAAACAGTCACATACATACAAAGACTTCGAAGTCCATCTGGTTCTTAGCAGTATTGGCGAGTTTGCTGGCTTGAAAGTTCCTCTGGAACACATCCACAGCTTGGATGGGTCATTCAGTCCTTTGTTCAGAGCTTCGTTTGTAGAAAGGTTACTCCAGAGGTAAGAAGCAGGAATGAAGACAAGAATGGAGAAGATGCAGTTGCCTTTTATAGTCTTTTGCCATGTGGCCTGTGCTTCCTTTGTTCCAACCACAAGCTGACCCGCATATGGCTTGAAAGCCTTGTTTTGTCCATAAGCATGCCCCTGCACACTTTGCTGAGTCATAAGATGTATCTGCCTTCTCTCATTGGTTCAATTGTATAGCTGATGGTCCTTGATGGGCCATCAAGCAGCCTAGGCAGTGCTGATGCCAAACTGTCTAGGGGTGTCACCCAGAAGCATAGCCCAACTTTGAAATACAGACATATGTATAACTCATAATACAAAGGTAATACATAAATGAGATCATCATAACTGGCAAATAACATCTTTGCAGCTACCTTAAATGGCCTATCTAGCATAACTCATTACAATACTGATAATGTGGGACGTTGCACTCCATATGTTTTATGGAAATATGCTTATGAGTGTGAATATGATGTAACTTGAATATGCTTTATGCAAAAGGTCTCTTGTAAGGTATCCTAACAAGGTTATAACCTACTGAATATATTCCTCCTATTTGTATGCATGTATCATTCTCATATCTGAAACTAGAAATGTGAAGTATAACTGAGGTCCTATTGTAATTATGCAAAGTTTAATGATGGTTTAGAATCTTGATGGCTCCCATTGACTAAGACAATTGGTTGTAAGTTGTTTATTTACCTGCAAACCTTCCTGTATACGTGTGGACCAACCCAGGAAGAATGGAGACTAGGAGGTCTTACAGTGACATGTGACCATGTCACATGATACTGGAATCCATCTTAATCCTTGTATTTATCCATTGATGAGGCGGGGATGGGGACAAGCACAGACAAAAGATTCCCTCCTTGTGCCAAAGCTATAAAAGGGGGTGGAGCAACACGCATACATTAGTGGTGCATCCCATTTTGTAAGGAGGGCATCACCGAGGAAGTGGTGACCGAGCCCTGCTTGGGAGCAATACTGAGGGCATTTCATATTGTGAGCCATTGCAAATAAATCTGAAGTAGGGAACCCCCAATGTTTAAATATGGTAACGAGGGTTGGGTAGTCCATCTTCCACTCGTGGGCTTGCGAGAAGTATCTTCTCAGGTGGTCTGCCGCAGTGTTCTGAAGCCCTGGCAGGTAAGACGCGGAGATGTCTACATTATTGGAGATGCATCATTGCCATAGGCATACTGCAGGGATAGGCAAACTTTTTGGCCCGAGCGCCACATCTGGGTGGGGAAATTATATGCAGGGCCATGAATGTAGGGCTGGGGCAGGGGGTTGGGGTGCGGGAGGGAGTGTGGGGTGCAGGAGCGGCTCAGGGCAGGGGGTTGGAGTGCAGGAGGGGGTGCGGCAGGGAGTTGGGATGGAGGAGGGGTGCGAGAGGGGGCTCAGGGCAGGGGGCTGAGGTGCAGGAGGGGTGCAGCAGAGGGTCTGTGGGCTTAGGGCAGAGGGTTGGGGGGCAAGATCTGGCCCAGTGCCGCTTACCTCAAGGGCTCCCTACCTGCCCTGGCCCTGCGCCGCTCCCGGAAGTGGACAGCATATCCAGCAGTGGCTCCTGGGAGTGGGGTGGGGCAGGCGGGTCCACCGCGCACTGCCTTCACCTGTGGGTAGCACCCCCGAAGCTTCCATTGGCCACGATTCCCCAATCCCAGTCAATGGGAGCTGCAGGGAGCGGTGCCTGCAGGCGAGGGGAGTGCACGGAGCCCTCTGCCCTCCCTCCCCCAGGGGCTGCAGGGCCATGGTGCTGGCCACTTTTGGGAGTGGCGCGGGGCCAGGGCAGGCAGGGAGCCTGCCTTAGCCCCACTGTGCCATGGGGATGGCAATCCCACGGACGGATGGAAAGCCCTGATGGGCCGGATCCGGCCTACGGGCCATAGTTTGCCCTTCCCTGGCATAGTGCCTCAATGCACAGAGGATATGATTGAGCTCCCCCCGTCAGTTTATATAAAACATGCATGCTGTGTTGTCCGTAAGACTTTGATGGTATTGCTGCGGATGAGCGGAAGGAAGTGCTCGCATGCTTTTCTGAATGCTCTGAGTTCTAGAATGTTTATATGCAAGTTGGCTTCCACTGGGGACCAGCGTCCCTGGATAGTGTTGTTGTTCAGATGAGCTACCCACCCCATGAGGGAGACATCTATGGTGATCGTTATGGTGAGAAGCTTTTTGTTGAAATGGGATCCCTGAGCAGACATTTTGCAGTTGCAACCACTACTGGAGGGAATCCTTCACTTTGCAGGGCATAGTGAGCCGTTTGTGGAGGGAATGCCTCTGTGATATATAGCAGGTGCAAAGCCAAGCCTGTTGGCATCTCATATGTAGTCTGGCATGTTTGACTACATAAATCGTAGCAGGCATATGCCCCAAGAGCTGTAAGCAGATCCTGGCAGATGTTTGGGGGCTGTCTGTGAGCACAGTTATCTGTGTGGTTAGGAGGAGGAATCGCTGCTGGGGTAGTCTCGCTTTTTCTGAGAGACAGTTGAGATAGGCCTCTATAAACTTTAGTTGTTGGACAGGGACCCAAGGTGGACTTTTGGATGTTTATTTGAAACCCTAGGTTGGTGAAGAAGGTTATTGTGGTTTGTGTAGCTTGTACTGGAGTCTGCTGTGTTGGTGCTCTTATGAGGCAGTCATCCAAGTATGGGAAGATCATTTCCCCTAGCCTGCGGGAGGTGAGCTATGGTGATGGCTAGGACCTTGGAGAATACCCTTGGGGCTGTCGATAATCCAAAGGGTAGCACTTTGTATTGGTAATGTTGATGGCCTAGTGTGAAGCGCAGGAATCATCTGTGCACTGGATGAATGGTGACATGAAAGTAGGCATCTTGTAGGTCGAGGGACGAGAGCCAATCTCCTTTCTCTAATGCCGGAATTATGGTTGCCAGGGTTACAATTTTGAAATGCTGAGTGCTCATGCAAATTCAACAAGTCTGTGTAAGTCCAGAATCGATCTCCACCCATCATTCTTGTTCTGCATGAGAAAATAATGGGAATAAAACCCTCTTCTCATGTGTTGAGGTGCTACTGATTCTACGGCTTCTAGTTGCAGGAGATGGTTTATTTCCTGCTGTAATAGGGGCTCATGAGAGGGGTCCCTGAAGAGGGTGAGGGAAGGTGGATGGGTAGGTGGGGATAGAAGTAAATGGGATAGAGTAACCCGTTTGAATGATTTCCAGAACTCTTGTCTATAGTAATGTTGTTCCAGACTGGGTAGTGTGGCAGCACGCGATATCCAAATGGATTGGAGGTCATCTGATATTCCGGAATGAGAGAACATAGAGGTCTCGAGCCCTCGCCCAATATTTCAGAACGATTGACGTGACGTTGAAGGTTGAGACATAATGGGTTGATTTTGGTGCCGCATGCTCCTCTATTGTTTTTGTTTGCAGAGCTGATTGTAGTTTCTCTGAGTTGTGAGTATGGTGTAGGATGGAATCTTTGAGTGTAAAATCTGACCTGTTTCTTCTTATTTGGAGGGACATAAATACCCAAGGTCTTCAAGGTAGTTCGAGTCCTTTAAGGTATGTAGAGATGAATCTGTGCTTTCAGCAAATAGTTTTTGGCCCTCAAAGGGCAGGTCCTCAACTGTGGCTTGTACTTCCCTCAGGAATCCAGAGAGGTAGAGCCATGATGCTTGATGCATGAAACGGACATAGCGATAGAACGAGCTGCTGTGTCAGCGGAATCAAGGGAGGCCTGTAAGGCTGTTTTGGAAATTAAGGAGCCCTCCGCAAGGTTAGCTCTGTATTGCTCCTTTGATTCCTCCGGCATTTGGTCAATAAAAGATGTCATTTTATTAAACAAGTTGTAAGTGTATTTCGCCAACAAAGCTGAGTAGTTTGCTACAAGGAATTGCAGTGAGGCCAAGGAATAGGCTTGCATCCAACGAGGTCAAGACTTTTTCAAATCTTTGCCATAAGGGGTGGTTTTTGACTGGTGCTGTTTTCCCCTTTGGTTTACTGCCTCTACAACTAGTGAATTTGGAGACAGGTGAGTAAATAAGAACTCAGCCCCTTTCGCTGGTACATAATATTTTCTATCCAGTGTTTACAGGAGGGTGGGATAGTGGCAGGTGTCTGCCATATTGTCTTTGCAGGATCCATTATGGCACTGTTGATGGGAAGAGCCATCTTTGCTGATGGGGATGCCTGTAGGATGTTGGTAAGTTTGTGCTGGGTCTCTGGCAGCTCTGTGAAAGAGATGTCCAGGGATTCTGCAACTCTTTTGAATAAGTCCTGGAAGCACTTGAAGTCATCTCCTGTAGTGGGAGGTGGTGGCATAATTGTTTCATCTGGAGACAAGGATGAAATATGGGTGGGTGGCAGTGTATTGGCTTCAGGGGCCTATTCGGGCTCTTCTCCACCTTCCTCCTGGGCCTCCGGTGGTGGTGGGCCCATGGGTGAAGGGGACCAGGTGGTCCCTGATGCTGGTGAGTTGAGAGGTTTAAGATTCTGGGCCCTGTAGATTTCTCATGGGTCCCAGTGTGGCCAATTGGGTGGCAGAACAATGAGAGGTTGCATCCAGGGTTGTGACTGCCAACTTCACCCTTCCATAGGTGGTTGTTGGTGAGAGGGTCCCGGTTTCGGGGAGGAATGACGAGGGGTGTAAAGGCCTACGTCATCCTCATCACTAGATAGCGGAGATGCAGATCCACTAGGAGTGCTATTCAGCACAGTCCAGGCCTGACTGGGGTACCATCAGTGCCGAACAAAGGGGTCCCTGGTGTGGAGGTGACTATGAGGTCTGTATGCCTGCTGAATTGGCATGGAACCAGGAAGCTTGGTGCCAGGGATGGTAATACACTCTGAATTGCAGTTAATGTCAGAACTGTTGGTATTGCATACCTGCTATGCTGCAAGGGTACTGGGGATGGCGCCATTGCACTGCTCGGTGAAGAGGATTTCTTTGGCTCCGCCGGTGCTGAGGTAGGTCTCAATCTTTTGGCGTGCACCTGAGAGACAGCTTGCCCATGCTGGGTCTTCAGCTCCTTGAGACATCTCGGTACCAGACATTCCTGGTGCCTTGTGGTCCAACGGTTTCAGTGCCATCGGTACCAGGGCAGATTTTCTACCTGGAGATCGCTTTCTTTTGGGCGAATCTCTCCGTGGGGATGTATGTGTCTGCTTTTTTGTGACCTTTTTGGAAGCGGACTCCCCGGCAACAGTCTTAGAGGTAGAACCCCTGTCAGAGGCTGCTGATGGGGATTGTTGGCCTGGAGGCATTCTAGTCTCAGGGACTTTTCCATCATTAACAGTTTGAGTTGGAGGTCTCTGGCCTTTCGTGTCCTAGCAGTTAAGTTTTTACAACACAGACACTTTTGGGCAATATGAGTCTCTCCGAGGCAGCGGACGCACTGAGCATGGCCGTTCAACACAGGAATGGAGAGTCTACAGGTTATGCAGCATTTGAAACCAGGAGAGCCGGGCATGCCTGAGGGAAGGAGATGAGTCCCGTACTTGGTTGTTGTTATTCAAAGTGGGAGCCCGCTGAAGGCGGGGTGGGTGGAAGAAAGAAGCTATACAAAAAAAAAAATTTTAAAGGGTAAAAGTAGGGTAAATAAGAGAACAAAATGAAAGGAAGGGTAGTTTACAAACAAAGAAGGGTAACTATCTATGATTTGAGAGATGTGCTGCTGTTGGTGGTCCGACTCAAGCCAAAAGCGGTAGAGAAGGAACTGAGGGATGGTTGGCCGCGTGAAATGGCTGCTGCGTGTGCGTGGCCAACCAGGGCACTGCTACTACAAATCTCTGATTACAAGCGCAGGGTGCCAAGACACTTGGAGTGGAGCACCCACAGGGACGCTCCTCGAAGAAGAAATAAGCGATATAAATTCTCAGAGCTAGGAACAACCCAATATAGCCATTTTCATCTATAGCTTTGGAAGTCCTTTACAATTATCTGTATTTACATTGGGAAGTTTCATTCTAGAATTTATCATTAAAGATTCTTGCACCTTCTTCTAAAGCATCTGGTAGCCATTGTCAGAGACAGGTTACTAGACTGGATAGAATATTGCATGATCCCTTTTGGCAATTCATATATTAAATGCACTGTTCAGGAATCATATAGTATTCATTATTTCTCAAAATGTTTCCTCTAACAAAGAAAATGTATATTTGTACATTTGAGCTCAGATACATACATAATTATTCTTCCCTAGCTATGCAATCATACAAGCTGAACAAAAAATTAACACTATATTTTCTGATTTTTGAAGAAATGCAATTTTAAAAATATTTTCAAGAGTCCAAGAAGAAAAAGTGTTTTATAAATTACTCTACCAATAAATGACAGTTCCATTGATGATTTTTCATTTTAAGTAGACTGACTGGGTTCCATATCCCATTACTTAAGCATCAAAAAATGAAGCTCTCAGGATGCTAGCACTATTTAAATGTTATCTTGGTGTAACCTGATTAGCACACTGGAATTTATTTCAACAGACTGCTTTAAAGTCTGGGGAAGTTATCTGAACATTGACCTTACATCTTGGTAATTCACAGGAGCACTTTCTTGTTATGAAGCCATCTGATTTGCTTTGTGTTTTAACTTGTTTTCACATTCATCATTAAACACATCCTCTTTTAAATAAATGTTTTTGGACTTCAGACTTGACCCATAAAAATGTATGTTTCTAGCAGAACCCATTTTATCCCTCTTCACCAATTTCAGTAACTGACAGAACATTTCAATGTCAACCTATACAACTTACAATACCCATTTCCCTTATCTATATCACCATACTTTGATAGCTTCTTGAAGGTCAGGCAAGCACATTAACATATATAAAAAAACATACAGAAGAAAGTGTCATTTGTTTTTCTCTCTCTCTTTTTTTTTTTTTTTTTTTAAAGAAAAGTGCATAAAGAAACCCACTAAGGATTTTATACACATGCAGGCCTAGATTTTCATTCGTTCTTCACAGCTCTTTCTTGAGCTAGTAATTGTTAAATGACAGCTGTCTGTGCAATGGAGCCTATATGACAGTGGGGGGAAATATTACAAAAATGCAGATTTCTGATCAAATAAGTATTACATGATTCCAGAGAGGGGCAATTACTTACACACTGCAGTTGTGCATCATTTCCTGGGTTTAAGGCTTCAAGGGGCAAGCATTAAAAAAAAAAATACAGCTATCTGCTCTGCAGTACGTCCAGAAAGGAATACACTACCATAGTAATGAACTGGACAATACAAAAAAGTATCAGGGGGTAGCCATGTTAGTCTGTATCCACAAAAACAAAGTATTCACTTGTCTCTTAATAGTACTTGTGACGTTCCCCTGGTGTTATCTGGACCGGTGATCTGCTAGGTCACTTCAATCCTCGACCCTGGAAGCCAGCCTTACCCTGCTTGCTGAGACACTGTGACGTTCCCCTGGTGTCATCTGGACCAGTGATCTGATAGTGTCATTCGGTTGTACAATCCAAGCAGCGGCTGGCCAAACCCCATGGCCTTAATGGCTGGATGCCAAGAGAACACAAACTGCCTTTGAGATGGTCAGTGACTAACCGTCTTGCAGTAAACTAAGTGGACAGGTGTGACACACTGCATCTCGGGGGAACACCCTGCAACCCCATGTTCATCCTTATAATATAATTGTGTGGTAACCAATGCAAAGTTTGTCATGTCAGGTATCTTCAGAATGTTCATGTTGCACTGAGCATTGTTGTTATAGTAATGTTATAGGTTGTAATTTCATGCATGTAGTTTTGAGGCTGAAAATGTGTCCTCATGGCTTAAAAAAAGCCCAGGCAAAACTCTCCAGGAACAGAGGGGCAATTCACACCTCATCAGGACATGTATGGGACAAACCCAACCCAGCCCAGCTTCACAGGAACAAAGGACACCGGCCTAGGCAGCAACAAAGGATTGGTTGGACTCTTGAGTTATCGGTCCTGCTTAGAGCAGAGGGTTGGACTAGATGATCTCCTGAGGTCCCTTCCAACCCTGATATTCTATGATTCTAAGTCACTTAGTCACCCCCATGATAAAAGGGAGAGATACTTTCCATGCTGGCTCTCTCTTCCACCTACAGATACCACCACCAAGTGACTAAAGCGCTCATCAAAGGGAGATCCTGGCTGAAGGGCAACCAGCCAGCCTGTGGGGAGAAACATCTAAGTTTGTGAGGGCACTGAACATGTTACGATCAGCTTAGAATGCATTTTGCTTTTATTTCATTTGACCAAATCTGACTTCTTGTGCTTTGACTTATAATCACTTAAAATCTATCTTTTGTAGTTAATAAATTTGTTTATTCTACCTGAAGCAGTGCGTTTGGTTTGAAGTGTGTCAGCGACTCCCCTTGGGATAACAAGCCTGGTACATAACAATTTCTTTGTTAAATTGACGAACTCATATAAGCTTGCAGCATCCAGCGGGCATAACGGGACACTGCAAGACTGAGATTCCTAGGGTTGTGTCTGGGACCGGAGATATTGGCTAGTGTCATTCGGTTGCACAATCCAAGCAGCACCTGGCTAAAAGTGCTCACTCATGTGCTGGGAGCAGCTTACATGCTAGTGCCTGTGCGTAAACAGCCTGGTAGTGAGGGTTCTCACAGCAGAGCAAGGTAAGGTTGGCTCCCAGAGTTGAGGATTGGAGTGACATAACAGATCACCAGTCCAAATAACACCAGGGGAACTTCACAGTACTTAACTTTTAAAAATATTTAATACGGTTCATGTGACAAAAACAAATGCTGCCAATTAAAATACATTACTTTAGGGGGGATGCAAACAAGAAAAACCTATAAAGATCTGCCTTAATTAAGTTCATGTTTTAACTAAAAGATATATTCATTACTCCCTTATCAACTTAGTCTTTTCTCACAATGCTAGCACCAGGGCCCAAAAAATTTAGACACTTACACCATGTTTGCACTAGGAATGTTTTTGGAAAGTTTCCCGACTCTCACAAGCATCATTTTGGCTCCACTAGTGTTATCATTGAGATCCCCAGAACTGACAGCCCTCTGGCTACCCACACCAGATTAAGCACAAGGTTCTAAACAACAAACAGAGAAATTGTCCTGAGTCCTGATTTCACAGGACAGCTGCTTGAGAACAGCAGCGAGGCACTGCAGCTGTCCACCTATTGAATATAAACCAGCATAATCTTGGCAACCACAAATGCGAGACACTACTTATTTTAAGTAAAAGGTTAGCAGATCGATTCTGCAGAACTGGAAGGTTTGCATCACCTTACCAATGGAATAATGCCTCCTCCTTGCTTGCGTGTAAGTAGGCAAGTAGATTTTTCAAGGCCAGCCAAAGAACTGTTTAAAATCTTTATCATTTCAGAATGACATTTAATTGAAAACCAAAGACACGACATAAAATTAGTCTCTAGAATAGCTAATTTATTTTAGTTTATAAGATTTAAGGGCACTCACCTGAAATGCCTTTCATGTAAGTTACCCAAAAAAAAAAAAAAAAAAAGCCAGCAACTAAAGAATAGCAGCTAATGCCCTGACCCAGCAAACTCATCACACTCACAAATCTCAATCTGCATCAAAAGCCCTCTCTCTCTCAAAGCTCTAGGCCAGCAATCTCCAACCTTTTTAAGCAGAAGATCACTTTTTGAATTTAAGTGCAACCCAGGACCTACCTCAAAGAAAATGTAGAAAAATAGTAATCACACAAACCCAAACACCTTTGACTCACCCCTGCCAGGTCCCTTCCCCCGAGGCCACACCTCTGCCACTCCCCTTCTCCAAGGCCCTTCCCCACTCACTCTCCCCCACCCTCACTCACTTTCACCGGGCTAGGACAGGGGTTTAGGGTGCGAAAGGGGGTGTGGGCTCTGGGCTGGGGACCAACGGGTTCGAAGTGTGTGAGGGGCTCAGGGGGTTGGGATGCAGGAGGGGGTTCAGGGTGCAAGTTCTGGGAGGGAGTTCGAGTGCAGGAAGAGGCTCAGGGCTGGGGCAGGAAGTTGGGGTGCAGGAGGGGGTGCAGGGTGCTGGCTCCGGGAGGGGTCTCCGGCTCAGGCAGCTGGTTGGGGTGCAGGCTCTGGGAGGGGGCTGGGGTACAGGAGAGGGTGTGACCTCTGGGAGCGGTTTGGGATGCAGGCTCCATCTGGTCACCGCTTACCTCAGGCAGCTCTGTGTTGGCAGAGGCGCAGCAGGGCTAAGGCAGCCTCCCTGCCTGCCCTGGCCCCGTGCTGCTCCTGGAAGTGGCTGGCATGTCCGGCAGCGGCTCTGGGGGTGGGAGGGTGCAGGTGGCTTCGCACACTGCCCCTGGAAGCAGGCACCACCCCCGCAGCTCCCCTTGGCCACATTCCCCTTCCCAGCCAATGGGAGCTGCGGGGACAGTGCCCCCCCCCCCCGGGGCTGCAGGAACATGCTGGCTGCTTCTGGGAGCAGCATGGGGCCAGGGCAGGCAAGGAGCCTGCCTTAGCCCTGCTGTGCCACCAGATTGTTATCGGCTGATCTCCTGGTTAGGCTGCAGGAGGGTTGGCAAACCTAGACAGACTGAGATAGACTGTCAGAGCTCCATGATCGATCTACCGGTTGGTGACCATTGATCTAGGCCAAGATTTTCAAAAATGGGTGCCTGAAGTTAGATAGGTTTCAGAGTAACAGCCGTGTTAGTCTGTATTCGCAAAAAGAAAAGGAGTATTTGTGGCACCTTAGAGACTAACCAATTTATTTGAGCATAAGCTTTGCTCAAGGGACCCAGAACTGTAAGCCACTGTGTTACCCTCTGCCTGAGGAAGAGTGAGCTTTACTGGGGCTTAAACGGTGTATCAGGTGCCTGCCACACTGCTCTGTGAGCCTCACCAGCCAACTCCTCAAGACTCTGCAAGTCTCAACATTGCCATATTGGACATTCATAAAAATTATTAAATTCACTACCCCCAAAGAGACAGTATATACCCCAGCCTGTTAGGTTACCTGAGGAGACTCTCTTTAGTTCAATATAACAGAATGGAGATGGTTTATAGTAAAATAAAGAACAGAGATTTAAGTGATACAAAGCAAGAGAAAGACAGGTACAATTATAAACAAAAGAAAACAAGACACCTTTTTAGTGACAAACTTAATTTTAGCACGTTACAATCTTTGCCTAATAAGTTCACTTTTACCTAGTCCTTATTTAGGTACCTGAATAACAGAGCTGGGCAAATAGCTGACTTTTCAGTTTTCTGGCAGTTCAGGGAGGAAGAAATAAAAAAACCAAAAGAATTTGGTGCAGGTTGAACTGAATTTGAAAACTGGGAAAAATGTCAGCGAAACAAAAACACAGTTTTGGGTGAAACAAAACATGTTGTTCAATCCAAAACACTGAGTTTCAATCAGTTTGAAAGGGATAGCTTTATAAAACAGGAGGAGGAGAAGTTATCAGATCGAGAGGAATTGAACCCAAGTCTCCCACATCCCGACTGAGTGCCCTAAGCAATGGGCTAAAGTTATAAGATGGGAGTCTCCTTCTCCCCCACATTTTGCAAATGGCATCTAAGTCCCAAAAAATGTTTGGCCGAAAATATTTGGAGAATTCATGTCAAATTTGTGAATAGTTTCAAGGCAACTGAAACTGCATTTTTCAACAAATAGTGTATTTGTGCAAATTTTTTTGCCAAGCTCTACTAGATAGGCTTAATTTTCAAAAGTGCTGAGCACTCAGAACTTTCCAGGGCTCAGCAGTTCTAAAAAAAAAAAAAAAAAATCAAGTCATATCTTGAGTAGCTCTGGATCCACAGTGCTAAGCTACTTCTGACCTGTCCAATGCACATAACACAGTCACTACCCCACAGTATATGTGGTGTCCAGGAAACTGATCAAGACTGCACAAACTCTACCCTACCTGGAGTCTACTGGATAGAAATTCATCTAGTTATATTCTCTTTTTCGCTGATTTTCAAATTACTTATCTGCCTTACTTCAGATATATCCGCCATAAACGCTTATAAAATTATTTTTCTTGGTCTTTGTTGTTGATGCTGCAAAGCATAAATTATTACTATAAAATCATTAATATTTAAGGCTATGTCTACACTGGTGACTCTACATGTGTCCAGGCATGAGGTTGTGTCATTCCCCCCGCTCCGCACACTGTCCATGTCGAACCCATGAAGTGCATGTCACAAGACGAGTAGATTCCAAGCTAGCTAGCTCACTTAAAGGGTGTTGGAAAGAGCATGGGTGAGCTGTGGCTTGGCCCAGTACCTAGGCCATTTTGCAGTGTGGATGTGGGAATGGGTGGGTACTAAGGCTCAGATTTCAATAATCCTCCACTGCCATTCCCACAATGCACTGTACCCATTTCTTCCTGACCCGAATGAATAAAGTTCACGCTCTCCCTGTAATGCAGCTGTAGCAGCATGTTGCACATCTCACCAGCGTTCTGTTGCAGTTCACTACTACAAGAAAACATGACAACAGCTTAGCAAATAGCTAGTTGGCCCAAGAGCATATCAGAGCTTTAATAAATACCTGGATGGAGTACAGCAGTCAGCAAAATTTTGGGTGGAGCAGCAGTAACATTCACCTGTAAGAGCAAATTTCCAGCAAGCTGGAGGAACTGTGCAATCTCCTTATTGCTATTTAGTGTGGGGAGTGAAAGAAGCACCTGAAGTACTTGTACAGAAAGGCCTAGGACTTCAACAGACAGTTTGGGAAAGCCCCTGCCACATTTCTGTTCTATGAGGAACTCGACTATATGATTGCAAGGTTTCCCCATACTGATCATACAGTGGCTCACCTTGTGCTGCTGAACCCTTCCATTCTCATCATTCAATGGGACAGTGACCTGGGTGCAGCTAGAAATATCAAGGATAACCCTGAAGACCCAGAAAGCAGCCAGGAAGGAGGAGGATCAGGCTGCAGAAGTCCTTACGGAAGATCCTGAAGACGGACTGGTGCCTCGGCAAGATGCAGAACCCCAGGCTGGTAAGTTAATAATGCAAGCCACTCCTTCCCTCCAAAATATTCCCCCCTTTTTGTAGTGCAAAGTTTGCACTTTTAAAAACAAGGACATTTGAAATGATGTGCAATTATTTTTCTTCCCTCAATAATATACCAAGCATTGCTCTGTGTGTTACTGGGTGCAAGGAATAATGCTGAAGCCATGCCATTGTCATGGCTCATCTCCATACCACCTCGTCCACCTTTCCCCCCTCCAACCAGCCTCTGCTATTCTCAACCCCAAAATGGACCTACTGGGGGAAAAAATTCTTAAACATTAAGTTTACTGTTTTCCAAAGAGGGAGTGTGGGTTAAGGTGCACACCACATTCCATAGAAACTTGGGAAGGTAAAAATCAGCATGCTTCTGTGTCTGTCTCTTTCCTGACCACCTGGCAGACAGGGAATGTTGTGGGAAAGCATGGAGTGGGAAGTACGGTCTCAAGGGGGGAAACAGAAGAATTCATCATACGCTTGCATTTGGCTGAGAGAGAGGTTTCTGGTGCAGGGACCAAGGTAACTAAATGAAGTCTCTCTCTCTGAATTTCCTTTTCTTTGCTAGAATGTCAGGCCAGGCCTATCTACAGGATACAAGCAGCCTTCTGAGGCCACACAGAGCAAAGGGGGTGGGTGGTCTGGTCTGGGGGAGAACACAGCACAGTCCACCATCGCTTTAAAGCTGTTTAGGAAAGAGATATCTAGTAGAGTTGCGGGTCCTGTGAAACTTAGTAAAGTTGCATATGTAAATAGTAGTATTTAATAGGGACTTTCAAAACCCAATTAGACACAAAAAGACTGCTGCAATGCCCTGCAGCAGCTGCAAACTGAACCATAAAACCATTGTGGAAATCTTGTAACTATGGGCTCCCCCACACAGTTCCAAGTTGCACATACAAACTCAAAAGCAATGCAAAGCAACAATGGCTGTAACTGTTGCCAGAAACAGACCCACACCCAGATGTAAACACATCAGAGCAAAGTTGTTAAAATGGGTTACATATGATATGGATGGCAAGAAGCACATGCACAGTGAAAAAGGAATGCATCACACCACTGTCGTAAGTGCCCCCAGAACAAATTGCATCCCAAACTGTAAATGCAGTTGAAGTAATCTGTAACGATGGGTTTCACACAGATATACAATGGTATAAGCACAGATTAAAACCTTCAGCAAGTGATAATCAGATGAACACAAAACCTTTAAGAACTTTTGCACCACACTCTGAACTTGGGATGTGCCATCATGCATGGTTAAAGGAATAAAGGAAGTATTGCTTCACACTATGTACAGTCAACTTGTGGAACTCTTTGCCAGAGGATGTTGTGAACGCCAAGATTATAACAGGGTTCAAAAAAGAACTAGATAAGTTCAGGGAGGATAGGTCTATCAGTGGCTATTAGCCAGGACGGGCACGGATACAAGATCATGCTCTGAAGTGTCCCTAGCCTCTGTTTGCCAGAAGCTGGAAATGGGCAACAGGGGATGGATCACTTGATGATTACCTGTTCTGTTCATTCCCTCTGAAGGACCTGGCATTGGCCACTGTCAGAAGACAGGATACTGGGCTAGATGGACCATTTGTCTGACCCAGTATGACTGTTCTTATGCTAAAGCAGCTTCACAGGAAGGCTGTAAAGGTAGCCCCTAGCAGCAGCAAAAGGTCCATGTCGTCCTCTGTCTCCCTGCACTGCCAGGATGTATGCACATATGGCATCCCTATTTTCTCTTGCATGCCTGGACCCAGCATCAGTATGCACATGTGTAGGATCCTGCTGACTGTAGAGAGTTTGCAAACCAGAAGCATCCTGAGTTCACTTGATGCAGAAATATGTGCCTTTAGCCTCGTAACTGTTGTGCAGTGTGAAGCAGCCCACACTGGCATCCAGGCTGATTCATAGACAGCACCAACGAGCCTTCAGCCTACCAAATGCTCACTCCATGACCATCCTGCAGCTACAGCGTGTGAAACTGAATTTCTTTTTCTCCAGGGCTCCTGATGTCAGGGTACAGTTTCATGAATCATAGCAGGAGTGGGTTTTGGGGGAACCCCACATACAACAAGTAGCACAGATACCTATCATTTCTGGGGAATAAAGTCCCTGTTTCCCCCTTAAAGTACAAGAGAGATCTCAGCACCCTGGCATCATGAAACTTTACTGCGTTTCCCACAGGTTAGTACTCATGAACCTACCTCTGTACTACACCAAGCCTTGTATAATGATGGAATAACCACCTTTGTGGTTCACATATTCACTTGTTCCTTGTGGCAAACAAATGGACTTGTGAGTGCCATTGATGGCCCTAATGCAGTTTGGGGACCCCATCCTTTTAAAACTAACTACTATTTCAGGAGCATTTCTTATGGCAACCACCAATGGGTAAACCAGTGTTAATCACCTCACAAACCTCCACAACCACAAACCCAACAGTGAACTTTCCTACTCCAACAGACCTGTAGCTGTCTGGGATGACCAACTTCCACAGGGAAACAACAACCTGCTTCAGTACCAATATGGCTTCCCTCAATCCAGTGTCCTGGTGCTGGAGAATGGTGCAAGATTCTTACATAGCTCCATGAAGACCTTTTCCTCATGTGGAAGCTCTGGAGCCACTGCTGCTGCTCTCAAGCCTGCAGGATAACGCGATCCCACCACACCATGCTATTTCTCCTGCACCAGAAATGATGGTACACCAAAGGCAATAGCAGCATTCAGCATATCTGTCCACTGTGCGAAAAATGAATTATTCTTGCACGCGTCGGTCTTTGATTTTGGCAAAAAGTGATGCTGAAATGCCATCCAGCATCTTGCCAAGCACCTACTCCACTACATAAACAATTTGTCCTGCAATAAGGAATAGGAGCAGCTCATCCAAGAGATCCATGACTACAACCCAGTTTTGCAGAAACAGAAGTGAGGGCAACATGATCCAGAAGTGTCATCGGCATGTGTGTGAAGGCAAGGCACAAATGTGTTCCACATATGGGTCCAAGGAGGACTGAAACATAGTACCTACAACACACCAAAAACTGGTTCCTACAGTGTCTGTGCGATTCCAAGAACCCTGGCATATAGTCCCTGAAATAGTAGCACTAAACTTGTGTGCCCAGAGCAGCACTGTGGATGCACATGGGTACACAGCATTATATGAATGTCTAGCAGAGCAAATGTAGACTTTTGGGGTGGGTTTGGCTGGCTCGAGCCTGCATCAACACAACCCATACTAGAGTATGCACACCAGTGCAGACATAACCTTAGTGTGCCCCAATCATAGCATCCTATTTTTAGTATTGCTCTAAAATCTTATTTTTAAGAATTTCTAAGGCAACACACACATGCTGACTACTCAAAATCACTGTATGACAAAATACTCCACGTTACAGGTTTTGTTTTTCCTGCTACCTTGATTCTTTGAGTAAGAGTTTCAGACAAGCAAGGACACTTTAAAAATAAAGTAAAATACTTTGTACTCTCCAGCAAAGTCATCATAGAAATGTTCAGCCAAACAAATGATAAACTACAGTCTCAAGTGCAACTGAATAACTGCTGGCATATAGACTGATGTTGAACCTGTCTCCCTCTCACTGATTACTCATCTATACAACTCTCTTGTATTCAGAGCAACAATCACTGCAGAGTATTACTAACAGGGTCATTTGCAGTCTCTATAATAATGAAAAAGCTTTTGGAATCCCTCCACCTTCCCCTTCCTAACCTGAACAACAAACGTCAGCAGCCACCTGTCTGACATTTAGTTAATTTTGTACAGAGTTTTTAAGAAGCAGCTATCTATCCAGTCTCGGAGTTTTGAAGATTAAAAAAAAAAGCAAAACGCCACTCCTTTATAACTAAGTACCAACATTTTCATCTAATCTAGTCCACCCCTCACCCCCAGCAGCAAATCAGCAAAACTCTCTCACAATTCAACACCTTTGCAATTCTCCCCTTTGAAGAAGGGGGGGAGAGGAGGAGACTGGCTTTGCAGCACACCTTGAGGGTCAGATTTTATAGGATTTTTTTTAAGCAATAGGTTGATTAGGTTTAGGGTTTTTTCTGAAGTGCTCAATTACCATATTGATCAGTACAACATCTGATTTTTACCTTAAAAATACAGTTTGCCAAAATGAATATACATTTGCTAATTAGGACATTAGCAGCTCAAATTAGACTGGCTTATCTCCATGTCAGTTAATGTCCAAGATTTCCTTGGCCTGTATGTCTGCATGTCAACTAATTTAATTTCATGTGCTGATAGTAAAGGTGTCCTAGAATTCCTTTCTTCTGAAAAGTGTGATTACACAGCAAGTTTCCCAGTGTTATAGATTAAAGACATTTGGTCAATTAGATATCTAAATTACTGAAATGAAATGGTTTATAGTCCATAAATGAAGTTTTCCCACACTCCTACAATAAAACTGTGTGGAAGTTTGTTTAAAGCTCTCGAACAGAGAAAGACAAACACTATAGAATTTAGTGGATGGATCCAATGCTGGAGCCGCCCAATGGCAGTGGAGATCACTCACCAATTCACAGGATTGGGCCCAATATAATTGTATGTTCAATCTCACCATTGTATTTTAAAAGTTTTTGCTATTCATATGGTAATTTTGCAAGGGCCCCAAACTACTATTTGGTATTCTGACATCACTGTCATGCCTTGATCCTACAGCTGGTTCAAACCCCAAGAAATAACCTTTCATTACCAGAAAACGAGTTCATCCTGTAAAATAGTGAATTTTAAATTCCTTATACCTTTTTTGGCAAGGACAAAATCTATACATGCCAGTGCATGTCTAAGTGGGAGAGAAAAATGTCTTTACCACTGTTGAAAATATCTTAGGCTTCCACAGTTACAGCAAAAAATCTTCAGCTAACAAATAAACTCAATGTCTTAAAAACCAATGGTATTTTATTTATGTTTAGTTCCAACACTATTAGTCTGCTTCGCTCAGCATCAATATTCACTTCAAAATTCAATTTAAAAATAATGCCCTCCTTTTGCAATGTAACCCAGCATGTCTTTGGAATTGAACACCATGTACCGAACATTTCTGGTTCAGGTTAATAAGATACTCTGTGAGAAGGAGCAGTAGAAAATTGCTCAGTGTCTCTCACAAAGTTGTACAAAACCAGAAGAATTCACATTTCAAACTCAAATGAGCTTTGTTAAGAGACAAGACAGGCATAATGCCTGCAAATCAATTTGTGACATGTTAACAGTAGCATACCACTGAAACACTTTTTTTTTTGGTTTCCAAGCAGATAGAATGTAATCAGGATTACAGAGCTTTAACCAACAGAGCACACACCAACAAGAGAGAATTGTTAGATCAACATAAATTTAAGAAGTGCCTTTCTACTCTCTGCAGCTACAAAAACACCTGACAGGCACCATGCTGCAAACCGTGACATCTTCAAAACTCTTCTGACAAGTGAATGGTATTATATGTGAACATAATCAAATAATTTGAAACTTACCTTGTTCTATACAACTCTGGGCAAGAGCAAAGAGCTCAGGCGATCGCTCCTCTAGTAACTGCTGGTGAATATTCACATATCGCAAAGTCCACCAAGGCAATGTCTAAAAGGGGGAATAAGGATATTTTAAATGAATGATAAATACAACTGATTTTCTTTTATAAACAGATTTTAAAAATATAATTTCAAAAACACAAATACAGTCGCTTTATAAAAATTCAATACCAAATCTGATCTATTTGAGATTAGATTAAGGTAGGAAGTTTCCTAAAGTGTAGATTCAAATTATATCAAGGCTGAATAAATCTTGAAAGAGTCAAAAGAAATAAATTAACAACAAAACCTTACTATATAGATGGGTGCTCAGTCACTTAACAGTTAATATTTTTTCCCCTCTTGTATTCCCCTCAGATGATGGCTTCAATCAACAATGCTCCTTTCCAAACATCCCATCCTTTCTTCTGAAAAGGGGAGTGCTAAAAGTCTGAAGCTGTCTCACAAATAAGACAATTACTGTATCTTTATGACAGATTTCTAGTTCAATACAAATGCCGCACAGCTTTCCGATATAAAATGGAGAAAAGGTGTCACCCAATAAAAAGGGAGAATTCAATTAGTTGTGATTTGAATTCCCTACAGCCTTGCCTCACTTTCTCCTTGCTATTTTAAGGGTTGTAGTTTAAAATTTCAACCATTTGTCTCTTCGGATGCAGCTCTGCACTGAGGGGTTGAAGACTGGTAGTGAAGGTTTTTCTTCTTCTACACGTTAGAATTTAAAGTACACCTTATCAAGATATCAATTCCTTGACTCAAGGAACATGCACATCGCTCAACATATGTAAAGGAACTGTCAGATTCAGACATTTTAGGATCTCATATTAAGATCTGTCTTCGTGTCTGGTTTAAGTTTTCCCCAAGAATGTGCTCACCACAACCTTCATGTGGGGAGAGAGAATATTTTTGTCTTGGTCTTCATGAACAAGGTCAGCTCCCAGACTACTGCACTGGGCAGCACAGCATGAGGAGGAGGTGACCAGCCCTCCGTGGGGAAAGAAGTGGTTCGGGACTATTTAGAAAAGCTGAACGAGCACAGGCTCATAGGGCCGGATGTACTGTATCCGAGGGTGCTAAAGGAGTTGGTGGATGTGATTACAGAGCCATTGGCCATTATCTTTGAAAACTCATGGTGATTGGGGGAGGTCCCAGATGACTCAAAAAAGGCTAATGTAGTGCCCATCTTTAAAAAAGGGAAGGAGGAGGATCTGGGGAACTACAGGCCAGTCAACCTCACCTCAGTCCCTAGAAAAATTATGGAGCAGGTCCTCAAGGAATCAATTTTGAAGCACTTGGAGGAGAGGAAAGTGATCAGGAACAGTCAGCATGGGCAAGTCATGCCTGACTAACCTAATTTCCTTCTATGCCTAACTATCCCTATTTTATGGGTATCCCCATAAGATTCCCATAAGGGTATCTTATGGATATCCCTATCTTATGCCTTCTATCCCTAATTGCCTTCTATGCCATCCACTGGCTCTGTGGATGAGGGGAAAGCAGTGGACGACAAGCCCCTGGCTCCAGGGAAGGACACACTGCTGCCGAACAGTTCCTGGCCAGGGATGGCTCACACACACACCTGACTGGTGAGTAGGGCCAGTGACACTGGATCCTTGCAGACACAAGGTGTAGGCAAGACTGGAGGAGTCCTGGCCTGGCAGAGCAGAAACCCCCCCCGGCAGAACTGCAATGATTTGTCATCATCATCCCTGGCCGCAGAGGAGGCCACCCCTCTGCTGAATGGCTCCTTTTCCAGCAGGAGCCATTCAGCAATGGAGTGGCTTCCCTCATAGCCAGAATCTTGTCCTCCTCCTCATGGCCCGAGCTAGGAAGGAGTGTGTGTGGGGGGGTCTGCTCTCCCAGGACCCCAGCCTTCCTCTTATCTTGTGCAAGGATTGGGTGTCACTGGTCACAATGCACTGCAGCCTCCCTCGCACCTTGTGCCCCAGTGTTTTGGGCCTTTTGGCTGCACAGGGAGCCCACTGCAGCCCCACTGTCAACACTGCCTTAACTCCAACCCTACCCCCCACCCCAACTGAAAAAAATGAAAATACTTACAAATAGAATTTTTTTAAGTGGATAAAAATGGTTAAAATTAGAAAAAAATAAAAATCAAATTCTGCCAAGCTTATCTATATGTTACATATATTGAAGAATTCTGAAGTCGGAGGCTAGGATCCCTACAGGAGCAGAATTAAGGTTGCTGACTGTGGTGTGCAATAGTGGTAAGGTGTGTCTGTGGGTGGAGGATTAGAGTGTACATATTGATTGTGGCTTAACTTTTAAATTTCCTTGTGTTTGTGATTTGGAGTCAGGTATGTATGTTGTGTGCATAGCATCTTTTTTTAAAAATAAAACTGAGGGTTTTATACACACACAAACATACCACATACATACAAATTCAATTATGGTTTACCATTTATGTAGGGCAGGAAGCAGTTCTCTCTCTCTGAGCTATCCAACTCTCACTGACTTCAACAGAGGCCTTTCCATTGACTTTAATAGAAGCTGGATGAGGCTTTAGGAGCTTTTTGGAAGCTACAGTAAGGAAGCATGAATGGCTTTCTTTATAATAAAAAATATCTGACAATGATGAAGTGTTTGCTTTTGAAACCTAATTGAGGAAAACAAAATTGTAATACTAGGGATGGAAAAGGTTCTACAGCTGTCTCAGACCATAGCTCAAAGGAGAATTATAATTGATTAAGGTTATGCATATACAAGCAATATAAAAATCTACCGCAATTTAACTTACCCCACTCTGCTCGCACTGGGAGAAAGTGCATGCTAGAGTTCACAAGTAGTGTAATTTTGTCAATAAGATATAACACTAAGGTTACTATCCATAAATATACTATGACTCTCTATACAAAATGACACTAAGCCCTTAATGCTTACCAGATTTGTTAATTCCAGTTATTTCACTGTGTGTGTGTGTAAACAAGTGTTGAAATATGCTACTGTCTATAAATGCCAAGAAAGTATCTTATATATACACACACTTCTGTTCTTCAGGTAAGTGTACATCAACCTAAAGGACTGCACACACAGCATCTAGGGGAAAAATCTAAACCAATTTACACGCAGTTGATTATAATCTGCCTAGAGAGGAGCTATCAAAACAGATAAAATATTGTCTATTTTAAACTGCAATGAAATATGACTTGTGATATCAAGCTGAAGAAAGCAGTGGCTCACAAACAGGAGACCTTGTAGAAGAGGTCAAATCCTTTTCCTCCTCCCCACCATCACTTTGTTTAGAAACCCAAAGGCAATTTAAACATGACTGTGTTAGGAAATGAATACTATTCTATTCACAACCCTGTAGCTAAGGATATATCTGGGGTTTATAAGATCAGTGATAAAAATTTCCTCTAGCCTACAGCTTGCCACACAAATGTATCAAAGTAGAAAAGAATATTTTTGGAAAAATTTCAGTTAAGTCAGTTGAGCTCTGCATGGAACTTAATTTTATTAAGTTTAATTTTGTGGGGATGGTTTCAGGATTTTCTTTTGAATGATTTTAAAATTTTTCAAGTATTTAGTCTTTCATGTGGAATAGTATTTGTGAAAAACAGGGCTATATTAATGTTTTAAAAAGGTAGATCTCTCAGAATTTTATCCAATTCTAAGCTCATTTACATGAATATTACAGAACTGAAATATTGAGAGTTTTTTGTTGGATTTGAACTTACATGAGAAAGAATGGCTGGGTCACATTAGGAAACTTACAGAAAATGAAAAGGAGTACTTGTGGCACCTTAGAGACTAACCAATTTATCTGAGCATAAGCTTTCGTGAGCTACAGCTCACTTCATCGGATGCATACTGTGGAAAATACAGAAGCTGTTTGTTTTTATACACACAAATCATGAAAAAATGGGTGTTTATCACTACAAAAGGTTTTCTCTCCCCCCACAAACCCACTCTCCTGCTGGCAATAGCTTATGTAAAGTGATCACTCTCCTTACAATGTGTATGATTGGAAATGGCCCACCTTGATTATCATACACATTGTAAGGAGAGTGATCACTTTACATAAGCTATTGCCAGCAGGAGAGTGGGTTTGTGGGGGGGAGAGAAAACCTTTTGTAGTGATAAACACCCATTTTTTCATGATTTGTGTGTATAAAAACAAACATCTTCTGTATTTTCCACAGTATGCATCCGATGAAGTGAGCTGTAGCTCACGAAAGCTTATGCTCAAATAAATTGGTTAGTCTCTAAGGTGCCACAAGCACTCCTTTTCTTTTTGCAAATACAGACTAACACGGCTGTTACTCTGAAACTTGCAGAAAATGGTTTTCAGCAGCTGTTGCTCCTGAACTAGCATTAAAACTTGGTGTTATCACTTTTAATAGTGTAAACAAGCCTTTGGACAGGAGGAGGTCCCTCACTATGCCTGTTTATACACCAGGTACATTTTCTCCCCTTCTGACTGACCTGATTGCTGGAGCTGAACAGCATTCATCTGGAGTGAGAGGGGAGAAACAAGGGAGAGCCTGGCTTCCAGAAGTACAAAACAACCAGGAACATCTCCCACACTGTTTAATTCAGCCCCCTATGAAGATGCAGCTGGAAGTAGGGGTTGCCTGCCCAAGCACCAAGATGGACTAAGGAAGCCTTTTGACCTCCTCAACAGCAACGCACTGGAGCGAAGTCACTGCTGTTAAAGGCCTCCCCAGCTCCAGAATCACCCTCTGCCAATCAGACTGCTTCTAAGCTAAAGCAAAGGAGGAAAATAGTCAGAAAACTTTATTTTAAGGAGGAACTCAGTGAAACCTCTCTGTCTTTCATGTGAAATCAGAAAAGGGGGTTCGATAGGGATATGGTCCACATTGTTGTTTAGTACTCCTAATGTGTTGGCATGGTGGGGATCTAGCTGACAATCCAGAACTAAAGGAGAGGAATCTCTTAGCTCCACTTCCATGCATGGGAATAAGGCAGATAAACCCATCCTGTCTAGAATGGGAGCAGCAGGCATCCAGGCCAAAGAATAGTGCTGCAGTGTCTTACAAAGATTAACAGTTTTTAAATAACTTTATAGTATGTAAAAGTTTGTGAAATAGAAAGGTTACAGTATGTAAAAACAAGATTGTCCCAACTGTACGTACTACTGTTCATTTACACTCATGTTATTCTAATTATACATGTAAGAAAAACAGCAAATTCTAACACTGAAATTATCTTCATGAAATAGAGGTGCCTTCATCCCTCACAAGGGAAAAAGCCCTAGTAGACATTTCTCTGGCTTAGCTATTAGAAATTCAATTTACATAACTTATCTTTTAGAAAAGATAACACTTTATTTTAATTCCCTCACTACTGTAGTCACTGCTTTGTTGTGTAGAACTGTTCCTTTAGAGTAAGACATCTCTGAAAGCAGAACAGGATAAAAAAAGGAAGACAAAAAGAAATGGAAGAGAAAGAAAATAGTCAACAAGACAGAATGAGATAGTGGAAGAAAAATGAGAACCAATCCATGGTTGGCAACCACAATAACTATTTCCACATATTTCATACCTGAATAGCAGCAAGTTTATGTCTTGAATGCACAAGAATCACTCTGGCTAACATCAGCAAGATAGGAAGGGAAGTCAGATTATAGACTGATTCACCATCCAGAACCAGCATACTCAGAACAGCTGTACACAATGCTTTGGGCTGAAAGAAGAAAGAATAATAATATCAGCACCAGACAATATTAAAGCACTTAACTAGCAAATAATGTATTGCAGGGCTTCAAAAAGATTACCCAACACCTCACCAGAGGATAAAGTCTGCTCAACAAGCCGACTGGTACCCTCAAGCCACAACCCCACCACAAGGCCTGCCCCTTCTTGCTTCATCTCCTGCAGGTGGAGTATCCCTGCTAGATTGGGCTTAAAGACCCCAGTTCCCTGCTGGGTAAAACCTGCATCTCCAGTTAACAGCAGCCCCAGCACATAAATCGCATGTCAATTAATGATGCTGCCCACTAAACAAATTAACCAAAGCTGCCTCAAATAATTTAATGAAGTCACCTTATAGCCACCCAAAAAAGTCAATTTAGTGTATCCTTCCATTGTCCAAATAAATTAATGCTGGGTGTTCCTCTAATAGTCAGTTAGTGCATGCTATCTCCTCCCTCCCCCAGCACAGAGTCCTCTGATGGGGATAGTGTCAGCACAGTTCCCCCATGTACATGAAGAACCCTCTGCTTGGGAAATTATGCCCCATGGCTCCCACGAAAGGGACTGCCCTCCAGAATGTCTCCTCTGCTTAATGGGGTACGGGTGCCAGCCCCCACAGTGCACCCTGCTCTTAGCCATAGAGTCCATGCATCCCTCCAACTATTTTAACTGTAATGACAGCCTTCTCCCTTTACAAAGGCAGCTGAAGGCGTTTGTCTTCATGTTACTCCATGTCACTTAGCAAACAAAAGTTATGTACTTTTTTTCAAAAGCAACAGCTTAGATTCTCCAGAGATTGAAGGCACTCACCTGAGAAAGATTCTTAGTCATCTTGGGTGAGTGGGGATTGTTCAAGCCCTGATGTAATATTAGCTGAGCAGTATATATATTTGGCTGTTTAAATATTAATTTGTTCCCAAATGAAGTAAGGTTACCTGCATCTAAACAATATTCAGCACCTTGACTGCCAATTTACAGGTCAAGAAAAAACTTGCTAAGTGAAGTTGCTCCTGTAGTTCACTTTTTAGTGGAGGCAAATCTTTGCCAAAGTAAAGCTGGCTTTTTTTCCCTACCTGATTTTTCTGGGTAGTACTGTAATTCATTTATATATATTTAGACCTTTCAGCCTTGTATCCTGCAGCCAATGCTGTAGGATATCAAACTGTTTGATACCGAGAGGAATTTTTACTTGACATCAGCATAGTGGTTTCAATTCCATTCATGAAAATGAAGTCTGATGGTCTGAAGAAGCACTTGTGAGTAAAACAGTAAAGGAAATAAATTGTTTAAAAGCTGTACCAAAAACCCAACCCCAGGCCCACTCAAAGGAAGAATTTTACCAACATCTGTAACTGATCTGATTTTATGAAAAAAGTAATATGCTAAAACAGAGGTCCCCAAACTTTGGGGCATGCTCCTGTAGGGGGGCACAGAGGATCATTCAGGGGGCGCAGCTGAGGCCCCGGGCCAACCCCCCATGAGGGGTAGGGAGGGAGTGCCACCCAGCTCCGCTCCAATCCCTGTCTGCCAGCGCCGGGTTCGGGGCTCTGGCTGCCAGCGCTGCTCCCGCCCCCAGCTGTGGCGCCATTCTCTGACCCCTTACCTCTGTCCACGCTCCCCTCCCCATGAAGCCTTGGCCCTGTTCCTGGCCCCAGTTGAGGGACAAGGATAAGGGGGGAGTGCAACCCTTAAAAGTTTGGGGACCACTGTGCTAAAGAGTAGCATCAGGGATTCATTTGGAAAGTAATTTATGCATACATCAACAAATTCAGTGCTGATTTTAAACTGGCTTAGGTTTTTTTCTCACTTAAATAGCATATTTCCAGCAGGAGTGGGTTTCAGAACACACACCAAATATCACAAAAGCCGGTATAAGAACTGCAAGAGTCAACAACACTATGGATAGGACCTTACCAAATTCACAGTCCATTTTGGTCAATTTCACAGTGTTGTAACTATAGGGGTCCTGTCCCAAAAAGGAGTTTGGGGGGGGGGGGGGGACGACAAAAGGGCGGAAGCTATTGTAGGGGAAGTTGCGGTACTGGTACTCTTACTTCTGTGGTGCTGCTGGGGTCAGTGCTGCCTTCAGAGCTGGGCAGCTGGAGAGCGGTGGCTGCTAGCCAGGAGCCTAGCTCTGAAGGCAGAGCCACTGCCAGCAGCAGCGCAGAAGTAAGGATGGCGTGGTACGGTATTGCCACTCTTACTTCTGCGCTGCTGCCTGCAGAGCTGGGCCCTCAGTCAGCAGCTACCACTCTCTGGCTGCCCAGATCCAAAGGTAGCAACACAGAAGAGTGGCATGGTATGGTACTGCCACCCCAACTTCTCCGCTGCTGCTGGAGGACAGGGCAGGGGGGGCATGCTGCCTTCAGAGCTGGGCACCTGGCTAACATCTGTCACATTCCGGCCACCCAGTTCTGAAGGCAGCACAGAAGTAAGGATACTCGACCCCTCCTAAAGTAACCTTGTGATCCCCCTGCAACTCCCTTTTAGTTCAGAATGCCCAAAACACTGGTCTCCGCCATGAAATCTGTATAGTATAGGGTAAAAGCACACAAAAGACCAGATTTCAAGGCGGGGAGACCAAATTTCATGGTCTGTGGTATGTTCTTCATGGCTGTGAATTTGGCAGTGCCCTAACTATGGATAACAATCTACAGTAGATAGGACTAAGGAATATTAAACTTGCAGGCCACAGGGCATACGGCTGCAACTAACTGATGGAGGCTAGCAAGACCCCATAGCAGATTATTGTACAAATGGTCTTCTGCAGTGTTTCTTGCACTTCCTGTAAAGCATCTGGAACTGGCCACTGTTAAATGCAAGATACTGGACTAGATGAAACAAACAGTGGGCTGATGCCATCTGGTAATTCCTATCTCATGTCAGATCCTCACTAGTTCCCTTCCCCAGTCTTTGGAAATGAAGCAAGCAAGCACACACACACACCCCATCATCTCACACACAGAAAAAACTCTTGACTGAGTGACTTTGGGGGGCGGGGGGGCAAGAGAGAGTGTTAAATCCCTCCCAAATATTATAAGTACACTATGATTTTGGTTACAGAACTCAATGCAAAATAGTTTTATTTTATTTTTTTACTACTTAAAAAAAAATTGGGGCAGAAAACAATATGCAGAGGGAAAGCACAAGAGTGTGTTGGTGGGGGAAAAAAAGGGTGAGACGGAGAAAGACACATGCTGTTCTTGCATGATGTCTTTTAGGTCTAATAAATCTAGACTATAGCCTTGAGGATTTTTACTTTCCAATAGACCCGCAATCAAAACCTAAAGGGACTGTACTGATGACAAGCAGTTTTCCTAGAATACAGAAACTGAAATACATACTGGAGAGATTACTTTTAGTGACTGCTCAAAGAACACTCTGCTAAGCACAAAACCTGTACTCACTTCCTACTGATCGCTCTATTCAATAATTTATGAACTCAGAAGTGGAACAACAAAGTATACTTCAGAAGGCATTCTAAATATTATTTAAAAAAAGATCTCTGAAGCACAGCTGATTACGCATTCATTTCTACAAGCCTTAAATCAGTCTTTCCGTAACTAAGATCAACTGCAGGCTGGACACTACTCCCCATGCCTATTGTAGTTCCTGAAAAAAAAAAAAAAAAAAAAAAAAAAAAAGTTAATTGTATTATAGCACATGCTCCTTGCACTGTGCTCCTCTAGAGCCAAACAACCAGGGTCAGGGAGTCAGAACTGGAGTCTGGGTTACAGCCAGGGAACAGAGGGTAAGCTAAAATTGTATGCTGGTTTGCTGGGCTGCCTCGACCACTTCACATACGGAATTAATATTTTGTCATGTTTTGTAGGAGGCCTGGCTTCACTCTCTAGCTACCCAAGCCTTGTCTGCAACAATATTCTGCAGACAGCCCTCTAAGAAACTCCTTTCTCCTGTATATGCATAGCAAGAAGGGAGCTTGTAGCCAGCTTCAGCAGACCAACATGTCTTGCCTCCTGCAATGCTCTCAAGGCAGCCTGGCTCAACACCTGCTTCCCCACCTCTGCCTGAACAGTTGTTGTAACAGTTTCAGGGGTTCATCTTTCAGGACACTGGGTTCCATGAAATTCTCCAGGCAGCTCAGTTGGCTTGTCCATACTTCTAACTCCCTGCACTTTCTGGATAACTTAGACTAACACAAACCTGATGGATTCAAGAAATGAAGTGCCAATTTGAATGTGAGAGAATAGGGATTCTCAAAGCTTTTACGAAAGTCCCATTAGCTAAAAGAGTTTCTCGTTAATTTAAAAGTGGTCTAAAAAATTAACTGACAGGTGAAAGGTCAGCAGGAATTGTTGTTTGTTTTAAACATCCTAGGGCTTGTCTACAAGAATACTTGTTTCGTGGCAAGTGGAAGTGTAAATCCAAGTGGCCGTATAGACCTTATTGCCACACACTAAAAGTTCTCCAGTGCTCTTTAATATACTTCCATTTCAAAGCAGGCTAGCACCAGGCTAGGCCAGGGTAGATTTACACCTCAGCTTGCTGCAAACTAAGTGTTCATCTAAGCCCCAGGGTGCTTAAAGTAAATAATTCCTGCTAGCCTTTCATCTATGAGCTAATTTTAACTAAATGAACTAACTGCTAATGTGGACTAAGGGCTAGTCTACACTGGAAGTGCTACAGTGGTGCAGCTGCACCAATGTAGCTGTGCCGCTGCAGCACATCTGGTGAAGATGCTCCATGCCGATGGGCAAGAGCTCTCCTGTCAGCATAATAAAACTAACTCTGCGAAAGGCGGTAGTTAGGTCAGTGGGAGAAGCTCTCCCGCCGACACAGCATTGTCCACACTGGTGCTTCGGTCGGTGTAACTTACATCACTCGGGGGGCGGCTTATTCACACCAGCGAGTAACAAATTACACAGATATAGAGCTTTTCTACACGCCAGGTTAAGTCTTCACAGGATCAGGGCCACAGATTGTAAACTTTTTACCACAGAGGCCACTTTGTTTTTTATTTAAAAAAGGGGGGGGGTTGTGATCTTGCTTATAACCTGGGGTATTATCAGAATACAATTATTTTAAAAAACAAATTTATCCTATTTACCAAGACAATATTAACTTTCCTTAAAGTAACTGTAGCATCCTTACATATTAAATAATTCTCCCATAACCTGATCCCAGCAAGTTCAGTCCAAAAATTGAGATGTACTTTTTTTTAATTCAGAGCCATTATTTGTCAGCTTTCACCATTCCGCATACAAAACCTGAGGCAATGTCAGGTAGACTATTTAAGCAGTCAAGTTCCTTAATGGGTACTGTGCATTCTGAGATCACTTCAGGGAAATAGAACACATACCTACTACTAAACTGTCAGCTGTTCCTCCATTTGGAAGTTATTACACTATCTCAATATCTATACTCATAAGCATCAAAGCATAATTCAATTCTGTTAAAGATCCCACATGAGTATTGTTGAATTTACCTATAGCTTAAGTGGGGATAGGATTAATTCAGAGGGGAAGAATAAATGTATACACACTTACGAACACATTGCTCGTGCAAGGTGTCTATAAGGACCCTACATGTAGCTAATCTAAAAAACAGTATTCGCAATTTGTTCTTTCACCTGATTTATCCAGGGACAGAAATAATTATGGTCAGACCCAGTTATCAATGCACTCAGAGCACAATTATAATTAGAAATGCCTTCAGAGGTTGCTGCTGCCTACGAGTAGGAGTGCGTGTCTGCTATCAACCCCGGAAGTGAAGCTGTACGAAGGAAGAGAGTAGGCAGAACCAACCAACCAAACGGCATGAAGTTAAGACTAAGCTCATAAAGAACTTTGAAAACAAGAAGGGTAGTTTTGAACATGTTCTTGAAATGAAGGAGATGTAGAGGTGGGGAAAAGGAAGGCCTACTATGGTATTTAAGATAACATAACATAATTGTGTCTCTTTATTCTTGAAATAGACAGCAGCTCATTTAAATATGGAAAGTTGGGACTTGAAGTGGTGTAGGAGAAGGCATTGCAGTAGTTATAGTGACAGGTGATGGAAGCATGGGCTAGGGTTTCTTAACAGAGAAAATCAGCAGCATTCTTTATTGATCTCTTTTAGTTCGCATATGCAGGGTGGAGAAACAATGGATTCAGAGAGAGAAACAAAACGTCTCAACTGGACTTTTATTTTGTTAATTGATAGAGTATTTCTTTTGTTTTCCCCCCATATTTCTTGATATAATCTATATCAAGACAAGTACTAATATGTAGATGGGTTAGATATTAAGGAAAGAATAGAAATCTAAAGTTTATGTTTTGTATTTAAACTGTCTAGGTTCCGGGAGTGGGAGACATGAACAGGGGTAAGGGGGCCAAGGCTGGGAGCGGGGCTGGCTGGCGCTGCCTCCCCATCCCCCATGGGGCTGGCCCAGAATTGAGCAATGCCCCCTTAGGGGGTGTGCCCCACATTTTGGAGACCTCTGTATTAGCTGATCTATAATACAAATGCTGGACTTTATAATCCTTCCAAGGAAGTTAAAAAAGTACTCTATGAAGTGGACAAAGGCAAATCAATATTAGTTGCTGCTGGATGCTAAATCAGTTGTTAAAATCCATCTTACACAATAATGTCCATATATACTAATGCTTAGAATTTATATTAAGATATTAAATCAAGTTTACTGAAGCTACAAAGTTTAAAAAAAGAGGAGTTTGTGCCTTCTTTGCTTCTTTTTGATATATAAAGGCAGCCTAAAAAAGTCTATCTTACAAATGGCAGAAATGTCAAAATAAATTAAATAGTTTTAAATCCTTTGAACATCCTTTCCTCTCTCAATGAGGTTTCACGTGCTCAGCTGCCAATATCATAATCCTCCTAATTTCATTGTGGACTCTTGAACCCCAAACAAGATCTGAACTTCTAATGTTAAATACAATAAGGAAATTTCAGGCTCTTTATATATTGGAGACGAGCAAACTGAAAACACCCAAACACACTCAATTTGTTTTTTTTGGTCAGGTCACCTTTAACATACTCCAAAATAATAGGTCTGCTTTTAATATGAAAAATACCATGCCTGAATTTAAATATACTTAGAAATATATACCTGCAGACTACACTATGACAGGCTAACCTCACCATTCAAAAGTAATTAGCTTCCCAGCAGAACATGAATTAAAGAATTATATTTTTAAATTACACAAAACATTGGATGCATATTTTTCTATTATAATATTTTCATTATGCTCATTAAATCATTTCCTTGATACTGTAGTTTTTAATCACAGTCACTTATATTGCTTTAAATCTTTTTCATAATAAAATTCTATATCCAAAGTAAGTCAGGTATGGATGTAAAATTAGCAGATAATACTTAAATAGAAATGGACCTTGTGGTGGTGAAGAGTCCAATTTGATAAATCACTCAATCCACTAATATCAGAGTTTCAATTAAGTCTAATTAAAACCATGGGTAACAGAGAGGATTTGTCAGAAGCAGAGATCATTCCTTCAGAAGATAAGGTTAATTCAATTTTATTCCAGGAGGTTCTCAATGCAGATATTCCATGTTTTAAATTCAGTGAAGTCTTTCTATTTGTTGTTTCATTATTTTCTCAAATAAGTAGCTTAGTACAGCGATTTTCAAACTTTTTCCTGGGAATCCAGTTGAAGAAAATTGTTCATGCCCGCGACCCAACAGAGCTGGGGATGAGGAATTTGGGGTGTGGGAGAGGCTCTGGGCTGGGGCAGGGGGTCAGGGTGCAGGAGGGGGTCAGGGCTCTGGGTTTGGGGCACGGGGTTGAGGTGCAGACTTACCTCCGGTGACTCCCAGTCAGCGGCGCAGCTGGGGTGCAGAGGCAGGCTTCCCACCTGTCCTGGCACCACGGACCGTGCTGTGCCCTGGAAGTGGCCAGCAACAAGTCCAGCTCCTAAGCAGAGGTGCGCAAGTGGCTTCACGCGACTCTCACCCGCAGGCACCGCCCGCCTCCTGGCCAATGGGAGTGCAGAGCTGGTGCTTGTGGCAGGGGCTGTGCGCGGAGTCCTGTGGCCCCACTGCCTAGAAGCAGGACCCGGTGCTGGCTGTTTCCGGGGCGCAGCGCAGCCGGAAAAGGTACGCACTAGACTGCCTTAGCTGGGCAGCACCACTGATGGGACTTTTAACGTCTTAGTCGGCGGTGCTGGCCAGAGCAAGGCAACCCACTGCCTTACATGCCATGACCCAGTACTGGGTTGTGACCCATGGTGTGAAAAAAACACTGGCTTAGTACATTTATCAGTACTTTCAAGCCATATGTTTTACTCTTAATGTTATTCTTGTATGGTTGTGGCTGCCTGAGTGTACACACTAACCATGATGTCCAGTTTTAGTTCCTTAGTGTCTCAACAAGTTGCTAAACATAAGCTTACAAAATGCACAGCTGCGGCAAAAGCACAAGCAGATATAATATTGTGCTATTACGGTAAAAACTCTGCTAACCCTCTCGGTTACTGAAAGGAATTAGGCCTTGGGGAGAAAAAGTTAGATCACCTACTGTCTAGAAGACAGTTCAAGATGGCAGTGGTTGGTGGGAGCTCTCCAGCTCCGTACAGGCTAAGCTAGAAGTCCAGCACGGATTCCCTTCCTGGCTTTTGGGTCGACTGTGTGCTGAGTTGCCTGACAGCATATGGTCCCCAGACCATTTTTGGGGGAAGGGGAGAAGAGGCAATTTTTAACATTGTTTTTGACTAGTTAGGAGGCTGTCAGTAGTCAGCTTCTCCCTCTTTAGTCTGCCCAGCGCTCTACCCCCACCTTCATTCATTCTCACTCCACTCTAGTCACGTTGTTGAAGGAGGGAAAGGAGCAAATTTAAGCAAAAGCAAACACTTTGCCCCACCTCCAGTCAAGACCATGGGGAGCACTAAGATGTGGATCCTCTAGTCCCTCCCCTGAAGGCCACTGAGAGGGTGAAGAAGTTAGGTTTCTCTGTTGCTTTGATTCCAATATTCTAGGACAGAGTTAATACTAAAGAAATTATGCTGAACCACAGATACAAAAACACTCATCAGTGCTTGCTGCACTGCTCCTTTTTGCTGTGATCCTGCCAGGAGCAAGAGCTAAAAAGATGAGCAGCCAGCACTTGCCCATTCCTATTCACTAGGGACAGACACACACAATGACTCACTAGGGTAAGCGTTCATCACACACTAAGAATAGTATCTACAATTAAACTAGCTATGATACAACTATTCTTGTACAAAGTTCTGTTTTCTCTGTGCAAGAATTGATATCAAAGTGGTGCAAAGAAGCTCCCTGATCTGTTTTAAGGAATGGTTACATCAGCAGCTGCAAGAGCAGCAAAAAACTGATGATGATGATGTATACTTTTACTTGTCCAAGATTTAACTAAAGGCATCAGCTATTGTATTCTTGTAAGTAGATATTTGCATCCGCTCTAACTTCTATTAGTACAGGAGATATAGTGAAGTCTTGGTGAGAAAGCGGCAATTACACGTCAGTCTAACTACATACTTCTAAAACATAATACTTCAAAAAGTTATTACTTTGTTGTATATGAAGAAAAAGATTCCAAAGTAAATAGAATTATCCACCAGTTCTAACTTTGAAAATTCCTTTGCTATCTTGTAGGAGTATCATGTGTCTCAGTAATATGAAAATGCTTAATGATAACCCTATTTATTAAGGGTTTGATCCTGAAAAGGTGCTGAGCATCCACAACTCGTATTGAAATCCACCTCAGCTATAGATGCTCAGCATGTTTTGGGATCATCAAGCCTGAAGCTTCCCTTCTATACGACAATCTTGTTGACAGTCCTTGAGAAATAGCTTCTTTGTTAACCATTTTAATTGGATCAAAACATTGTAGGTTAAATACTCTCACAGCAATTATGAATATACAATATTGCAATTAAAGCCTCTGCCACATCCCAAATAAATTAGAGAGATCCCTTAAACCAGGGTGGCCAAACGCGGCTCGCGAGCTGCATGTGGCTCTTTTGCACTAAAAGTACGGCTCATGGAGCCCTCCATCCACCACCTACCAGACTAGGGCAGGGGGAACTTGGGGTGTCAGCCCCACAAGAGGTGCCTGCCAACGCTTGGGGCTTCAGCAGGAGTGGTGCTGGAGCTCTGAGAACTTCTGAAGATTATAGTATGTGGCTCGAAGAGTCAGTAAGTTTGGTCACCGCTGCCCTAGACAGTGCCTCTAACTGTTCTGTTGATACTGAATTTTTTTTTTTAAGGTACCATTTCGTTCTGTAGTCTGACCAGGTTGAGATGTTTGGAATAGAATATGACAAATTGGAAAGGGCTGGGGGGGAAATCCCTGTGATTCCAGAATCCTTGCTATTCTATGGTTTCAGAGTAGCAGCCATGTTAGTCTGTACCCGCAAAAAGAAAAGGAGTACTTGTGGCACCTTAGAGACTAACAAATTTATCTGAGCATAACCTTTCGAGAGCTACAGCTCACTTCATCGGATGCACGCAGTGCAAAATACAGTGCGGAGATTTTATAAAAAACTAGTCGGAGAACACTTCAATCTCTCTGGTCACTCAATTACAGACCTAAAAGTTGCAATTCTTCAACAAAAAAACAGACTCCAACAAGAGACTGCTGAATTGGAATTAATTTGCAAACTGGACACCATTACATTAGGCTTGAATAAAGATAGAGTTGATGTGTCATTACACAAAGTAAAACTATTTCCCCATGTTTATCCCCCCCCAACCCCCCCACTGTTCCTCAGACGTTCTTGTCAATTGCTGGAAATGGCCCACCTTCATTATCACTACAAAAGGGTTTTTTTCTCTCCTGCTGGTAATAGCTCACCTTACCTGATCATTCTCATTACAGTGTGTATGGTAACACCCATGGTTTCAGGTTCTCTATGTATATAAATCTCCCCACTATATTTTCCACTGAATGCATCCGATGAAGTGAGCTGTAGCTCACGAAAGCTTATGCTCAAATAAATTTGTTAGTCTCTAAGGTGCCACAAGTACTCCTTTTCTTCTTGCTATTCTATGTGAAAACACCAGATGGCAGCTTTGAAGGTGCTCAAAAGGCTTTACAAATATGACATTACCGCCTTCCCAAAGTTTATGACAGCACTTTTGAATCTAGTGCTTTAGTCTAATACATGGCCATGGAAGCCTATTAAAATATGTGCTTGTGGAGAATGGCTGGGATTATCAGGGAGTTAACAAGGCTAAGAAGAATGTTTTAATACAGAAAATAGGAATGCTTTGGATATATATCAGATCTTTGCAAAAAGCCATAATCTCAGAGTCACTGAAGTTTGCTTCTCAGGAGTTTGCAAGACACAAGTTGTCACAGGTTCTTTGAATGCAACATTTCTGTACCTTATGTTTGCTAGACACCAAAAAGTGTCCACTCTGAAATACTCTCGAGACTGTACCTGGAAGAGGTTCATGCAGAGAAATGAGAAAACCCCATGATACTCTTACATTTACCCCAGCTGGAGCAAAAGAATTTGGGGAATCGCTTCAGTTTCAGAAGTCCACTTACAGATAGTAAATGTCTATTAATCCATATTTCCCGCATTTGTTTAGGACACCTGTATATGCTTGTTTCAGGAGACATGTGCTATCAGCGAATAGAAGTGACAGTAATTAACCAAAATGCAGCTTTTTAAAATGTAAGCATACCTCACAGAACTGGTGTAGCAATGAAGATGGCAAAAAGTCCTGAGGCTGTAAGTGAACAGGAGGTCCGGTCCAATTGCTCTGAACAAAGAGCTGCAAACTGCCTACACCCAGCAGAAATATCAACCTTTGTCTGCAAGACAGATAATCAAAGCAATTAACTGATGATTTTTTCATCAAAAAACATTAGAACAGATTTAGTCTCATACCAATTAAAAAACCCTTACAGCCTTAAAATTTGCTATTTCTTACTGAAAGAACAAAAAAAAAAAAAAAAGAAATTCAGTATCCAAGGCTGTAGAGCTGTGGGGGGGAAATAACGAGAGTATGGATATTTATATGGTCATCAAGAACATTCAGAATCATCGTAATTAATAAAGAGTATTTTAGAAGCAATATTAAGTCTCATGCTTCATTGCTTAAGCCAATCTCTATTAGAGATCAGGGTAAGGCCTACCGTGGGGAGCAGATTAATTCACATCTGCATACTACAGGAGTCTTACACCTTCCTCTGTAGGATTTGATACTTGCCAGAAGACTAGACTACATGGACCTTGCGTGTGATCCAGTATGGCCATTCTTATGGTCTGGTCTACACGACAAAGTTATGTTTAACTAGTTGTGCATGTGTCTACACTTAAA
Organism: Lepidochelys olivacea; assembly: GCF_965140295.1. Lineage (NCBI taxonomy): Eukaryota > Metazoa > Chordata > Testudines > Cheloniidae > Lepidochelys > Lepidochelys olivacea. The sequence continues at coordinate 147,661,146 of NC_140413.1, read as the reverse complement.
TGCATTTCCCATTGATAGGTTTCAGAGTAGTAGCCGTGTTAGTCTGTTTTCGCAAAAAGAAAAGGAGTACTAGTGGCACCTTAGAGACTGACCAATTTATTTGAGCATAAGCTTTCGTGAGCTACAGCTCACTTCATTGGATGCATGCATCGGATGCATCCAGTGAAGTGAGCTGTAGCTCACGAAAGCTTATGCTCAGATAAATTGGTCAGTCTCTAAGGTGCCACTAGTACTCCTTTTCTTTTTCCCATTGATGTAAGTGCCCCGTTATGCCAACACAGTAACACCACCTCCCTCAGTGGCACAGAGCCATGGCCAATGTACTTAGGTCAAAGCAGCATGAGTGCAGACACTGTTATTTAAGTCAACCCCAACTATTCTCCAGAAGCTTTCCCACAATGTCCCACGCTGACCACTCTGGTCACCATTCTGTACTCCACTGCCAAGGGGTCATGTAGACCAGTCACTCCTCCTGACCTTTACAATCGCACAAATTTTTGAAATGCCTGTTCCAGATTGCCCCGCTTGACAAGTGCGTTTAGTAGCTCTCCATTGTTGAGTGCAGCTGGCCAGCTGACCATGCCAGCACATGCTCCTAATGTGCTCCTGCCTGAAGGAGACAGATTTTTGCATCTCCTGGGCCTGCAGGGAGAAATGGCTGCGCAGGCACAGCTCTGAATCAGCCTTAGAAATGTCAACATCTATGAACAGATTCCTTGGGGGATGCAGGAGAAGAGGTACAACAGAGACCAGCTGCAGTGCCCTGTGAAAGCCAAGGAGCCGCAGCAGGCATACAAGAATGCCAGGCAGGCTAACAGTCAATCTGGTGTTGAGCTGCAAGCTTGCTGCTTTTACAATTGGCTGCGTGCCATACTCAGCAGAGACACCCCCCCCACACACACACACACCATGGATACCTCCAAAAAGCCCAAGTCACAGGCCCCTGCTGTGAACAGCAAGGAGGCGGCCGTGGAAGAGGAACAAGGAGGAGGAGTATGGGGGAACAGATGACCAAGTGATCCAGTTGTGCAGCAAGCCAGGACCTGTTTTTGACTCCATTTCAGGTCAGCTACTCCAACACAGGCAAGCCCAATGCAGGGTAAGTGTGTAGATAAATTTTCAATTACAGGAGTGGCACTCCCAAAATAGCAGGGAACATCTTTCGACTTTTCATTCATTTACTTGTGCTAGAAGAGGAAGTGGTACAACCAAGAGAGGCAGAGTTGCAATCTGCTTTTCATTCCCCTATAGAGTTCGGTGTGAGGATCCATGCAGAGCAATTTGTTTATGTACACAGAGATGTCCCTTGAATCCTCCTGAGAGATCTTGATGACACCTTCATGGAAGTCCCCTGCTGCTACCATCGTGGACTTTAGGGTCTCCCCCTCCACACCCTCAAAATGCTTAAACCAAATAAGGAGGAGAAAGAAGAGGGACTTGGGATGACATGTTCAATAAGATCCTGCAAATCAGTGCTAAACTGGACTGAACACAGGTCCTGGAGGGTGAATATTGCAGACAGCCTGGAGAAGGCAAGTGTGGAGAGAAAAAAGGCCCAGGAGTCCCAGAAGGAAAAGGAGAGGAAGATGCACGAGGGCATAACGGGGCTTCTCCGGCAGCAAACACAGATATTGCAGACTCTGGTGGACCTGTAGGTTTGCCTCCCTCACAGCCCACTGAGAACACAATATCCCACCTCAACACTCCATGTGGCATTGGGGGTCACAGGAGTATCCCTAACACTGTATGCTGAGGGACATTAAGGACTATCACAGCTTCACATACACTAACCTGTGAAAGCCAGGGTTGGTGTATAAGTAGCTGAAATGGACATGAACGTTCTTTCCCTTTAATACATTCATAGAACAGAACTTAAGTTTTTAATTTTTTTAAAATTACATGGGGGTTTTTTGCACTGATTTTGTTACAGAATAAAATTCTATTATTTAGAACATAATTCATCTTTATTAGTTCACAACATATGTAGCCAACTGCTCAGCAGTTCTGAAAGGAACCAATTACCTGTTACTGCACAATGTCACACAACAAATAAAATCAGTCTCAAACAAAATTAATAGGTGCACTGGCAATATTATATTCTTACACGCACAGCAACCACCACATTTCAACATTACCAACTGTAATCTGCTGGTCGGGAAAGAAAGTCCCTGCTTGCAGCTTTCCAAACAGTCTTGTGTTCTTAAAGATGTGCGTATGATGCACCTTCCCTGACCAGCCCACACTGATGTTGGTAAAGTGTCCCCAGTGATCCATTAACACTTGCATTACCATAGAAAAGTAGGTTTCTGGTGCTAAAATAGGGATATTCATGCCATTTATTGCCACATTGCAGTTTGGGAACCCCATTTGTGCAAAACTATCCACTATGTCCTGCACATTTCCCAGAGTCACAGTCTTGTGTATTAGAAGGCAATTAACAGCCCTGCACACTTGCATTCCAACTATCATGGTGGATTTCCTGACTCCAAATTATTACCAGTCAATCAGAAATCAATCTGGCATCACAAGTTTCTACAGTGCGATCACAACTTGCTTCTCCATTGTCAATGCAGCTCTCACGTTGGTGGCCCTGTGCTGGAGGGCTGAGGCACAGATCCAGGAATGTGGCTTTGCGCATCTGAAAGTTCTGCAGCTACTCCTTATCATCCAAAACCTGCATTATAGTGCAATAACACCAGTCAGTGCTCGTTTCTTGTGCCCAGAAGTGGCACTCTACCATCTCCAGCTGTTCCATGACCATCATCCAACCTTGAATTGGTTCTCACTATGTCCCACAGCAATCAGTCCTCCAAGAAACTGTTGACTCCCCTTACCAGTTGACCAATAATTCCACTGTCTATTGCTTGCTTGTTAAATGTTTTAAACAAGCACCTTCATGCTTTCTTCCATGCACCATCTCTCTCTCAAGGAGAGGAAAGGAGCAGAGGCACAAGTGCTGCTGCTCTTTTAACAGGATGAGAGGTGCCATCGAAGTTATTTTTGAGAGTGGGAGGAAGCAGAGTGGCTTGAGCTGCTTTTTTCCCCCCACAGGGAAGATAGGGGACAGGGAGTGGAACAGGCCCAGGGCTGCTCTTCACAGAATGAGAAGTGGGTGGTGAGGGGGGAAAAAGGAGCAGAGATTTGTGAGCTACTGCTCCTTTAAGAAGGGCAAGAGGAGTAACATGTACAAAGACCTAGGTACGGAAGAAAGAGCAGTTGAGAGGCAGAAGACCTTCTGCACATCAGGAGTACAGCAACAGATGCAATGAAACCCTGTGAAGAGGTAGAGTCCACTGTAAATTCATTGGGGTGTGGGGCACATCATTATTTCAGGGCTTAATTTAAATCAACAAGATGCATCAATGCTGAATACTATTTATTATCAGATGATAATATCTTGAACAGTTAAACTTCAACTTTCAAAAGACTCATTTCTTTAAAGTGCACCACAGTGGGCTAGAGAGGATGTATTTCAGCTTGGCGATTAGGATTAGACCTTAGGCTAGTAGGTATTGGGTACATTTTTCAATCCCTGATTGAGTGTCTTTTTTCTTTATATACTCCGAACAAGATGTTCCAAGAAACAGTTTACAATATTGAGAAAAAGAAGAAGTCAGTCACAATTAAAACTGTTCTGATCCAGAGACCAGTAGCACACCGCACTATAATTCTATTCTCATAGCTCAGAATATCTCTCTGCATATTCTACTTGCTGACCTTTTCTACTTGATAGACTATAAAGAATGCTGTTCTCCACACCTCTACAGATAAACATATCGTTTTGATAGACTATGACCAAAGATCATGGGAGGCCATTATTATTTTCAGCCCAATGCTTTAAAAGAGCCAGTTACATCTATTTTGCCTTCACTGTGTGAAGTTCTGCAGGGACAGGAATAGGGATGTAAAAGTTTAACCGGTTAACCAATAAGCTCGATGCTTATCAGTTTCTGTTAACAATTAAATGCCACCCCCGGCAGCGAGGATCCCCGGCATGCAGCATCCCCGCACCCCGAGTTCCCTGGTTAAATGTTTAACCAATAGAATTTCAATCTGTTACAGAGTTATGGTTTTAAACACTATGTACATCCCTAGACAGGAACCTGGGTCTGTGGGGTGTGAGATAACCAACTCCTTGCCACAACCCTGCAGCCATGGTAGTGCAGTGGAGATAAATACAACCCAAAGTACTGCCTCACAAGGCCAGAATGACAGCTTCCCTCATTGACCCTGCTTGGTCCAGGCAACCTATTTAAGACCAGAAGTTGTTCCAGGAAGGGTCCCTGCCAGCCATAGCGACTGACCTGTGTCTTGGCTTGCTTTTGGACTCCCGACCCCAGCTTGGACTCCTGGATTCTTACCCTTGGCTCTGATCGTCAGTGCTGTTCCTGGCCTCTGACCATCACTGCTCCAACCACTAGACCTGACAGCCCAAGCCCTGGTTGAGACACCGTACCTGACATTCTTGCTAAACTGTTTATTGCTTTTAAGTGTCTCATACTGTATGTAGGCATTTGCAGTTCTTTGCACTTTCTTGGTTATGCTTAATTACTTTACCATCTTGCTCTTTTGTTCTCCTCCAGCCCTTCCCCCAGTGCAATTACTACTGTTAAGGATAAAATTATGTAAGATTAAGTAATTTTAATGATTTCAGCTATTTAAACCTGAAATCTTACGGTATTGTAATTGTAGAGGTCCTGACCCAAAAAGGAATGGTGATTGCGGGGGGGGGGGGGTCACAAGGTTATTGTAGGGGGGGCTGTGGTACAGCTACCCTTACATCTGCGCTGCTGCTGGCGGTGGCACTGCCTTCAGAACTGGGCAGATGGAGAGTGGCAGCTGCTGGCCAGGAGCCCAGCTCTGAAGGCAGAGTCACCACCAGCAACAGCACAGAAGAAAGGATGGCATGGCATGATATTGCCACTCTTACTTCTGTGCTGCTGCCTGCAGAGCTGGCTCCTAGTCAGCAGATGACACTCTCCGGCCTCCCACCTCTGAAGGCAGCAACACAGAAGTAAGGGTGGCATGGTATAGTATTGCAACCCTTACCTCTGCGCTGCTGCTGGCTGGGCACTGCCTTCAGAGCTGGATGCCCAGCCAACAGCTGCCACTTTCTGGCCATCAAGCTCTGAAGGCAGTTCAGAAGTAAGGATGGCAATACTGCAACCCCCCTAAAATAACCTTATGACACCCTCTTTTGGGCAGGACACCCAATTTGAGAATCGCTGGTCTCCCCTGTGAAATCTGTATAGTACTGGGTAAAAGCACACAAAAGATCAGATTTCACGGTCCATGACATGTTTTTCATGGCCATGAATTTGGTAGGGCCCTACCCAGAGTGGGGCTTGGGCTCTCATACCCACATCCCCCATTATTTTTAGTAGAAGTCACAGACAGATCATTGACTTACATACATTTTTGTTTATTGCCCGTGACCTGTCCAAGATTTTTACTAAAAGTAACAGTGACAAAATCTTAACCTTATCTATTGTACACCTTATAAATATCGATGGTTCCTACCCTGTCCCTACTCCCCACCACACCAACTGGGGTGGGTCTGCTCTCCTTGCTACCACTTTCTCTTAAAAAAAAAACACAAACCAACAAACCCACTTTCATAACTCCATTCAATTAGGAATCCTTAAACTATATATTATTTATGTGACAAATTGCAAACATTAAATTCAAACATATTAACATCTAGTATTAGAAAGAGGACTTGAATGTATTGTACAGTGGAAGTGCAGTAAATGCTTTATAGAAGGTCAGGAGTAGAAAATAGCTCTTACTCATAGGAAATAGTCCTTCAGTTAAGAGCTGTCATTTTAAAAGGATAAAGATATTTTCACATTGTGACTCACACTGCATAATGTAAACATTGTGTTATGTCATGTTATGTTTTGTGGACAAATACGTAATCTGAGGTTTACAGAGTTACAAACGACAATCAATTGTTTATGGAAGCAGAGAAAAGGGGAAAGGTGAGATTAATTTAAAACCGATTAACTTCTTGATTCCAGAAGCTTTGGACAAACACGCTGCCAACAACAGATGTGACTTCAAAAAACTCTTGAACCCACTATGTTGAAATATAATATAGTGAAAAAGAAAAATCAATACTGAATTAATGTTTCTAAATAGATTTCTTAGGTTTTATCTCTGAGATTTGTCCTCTGAACAAAAATCTTAGAGGTCCCATACTGTCAACTTTTATAGACGATAAAATGACCTCTAATAAAACTAACATAGCCTCTTCTAGCCTCACATATAATAAATCAATGATTTCCACCTTTCCACGTTATCAGCATCTGCAGCAGAACAGTCCAGGTACGCTACTATCAGCTTCTCCAAGTAGGTGTCAATCTTCTCTGTCATTGTGAGTGTAGTGAAAACATCCTGGATCACCTCACTTAATAAAATGGCCTCATAGTTCCCTTCGAAATGCAACTGCAGTAAGGATTCACTTCCTGCAATTAAAAAAAAATAAAAATCAGAGTACGATGACAACAAGATGTAAAACAACAGATGTGTAAAGGCATACAAGACCAATTCAAACCAAAACATTAAACATTCCCCATTCATCTTGAAGAAAAAGAATCTCTATTCACCTGACATTAAATGCAAATACACCTTCTTTAAACAGCACAGCATCAGCAGGCTGCGATCTTAATGTTCAAGCTGAATTTTACAAATCACTGCTACCTTTTCCCAATGGAAATATGAATTGCTCCCTGGAGTTCAAGCATAAACAATCATATTTTTCAACACCACGAAGGAAACCTCAAGTTTCAGGGAAAAGACCTGAAAATATTTTACATGTACAGGACGTACACATTAAAACTAAATAGAAAGATTTTAATGGTCTTAAGTGAGAACAGCACTTGTAGTCCAAAAATGTCTTAAATGCTATAGGTAACTCTAAGACACTAGCTCTGTATCACATGCTAGAAGACCTTTTCAGAGATCATGAGACAATTTTATGACAAGGAAAGAGAAAGGATTAGTTCAACACACTCTTATAAAAGGAGTTCAAAAGAATAAATTTCCATTTAACATAGCATATGTCACACACTCCTTCCTGTAGCTGCCAAAGATATTCACAAGGAATGAGCAAGATAAACTCTTATATAGATAAGGAAACTATTTACCATTTATCATCAAGAAGTTTGCACACAGAATGGAATTTTCAGAAATGCTCAAGCTAGGCCTAAATCTATTCCTAGTGAAGCGCTGCAAAAAACTATCATCCTACAGTGCTGAAAAGTTCACACACATTTAGGAAAGCTTCTCAAACAGCATGGGTCTATTTCTTTTATGATGGACAACAAACAGCATGCCTGTTTTCCTGCAGGTCAGTACATTCAATCCTCAAGAAGCACTGGACCTCTGTAAGTACTCAGTCTTGACCCAAGACTTGTGAATTTGACCCATGCTCTTCCTGGCTGAAGAAAGGGTCATGAGCAACTGTTGCCACTCACCAGAACAGCCTATCCCTTGTTCAGGGAAGGAATGTGATAGTGTGACCAACAATAAAGAAACCCACCCTGGATACATTCATTTTAACATAAGCTACTACTGTGAGCACATCAAACCTCTCCTTCATTCTATAAACTGACTTATTAAAGAATATCAAATCAAGTTCAAGATTTTGGACCTTATCTTCAGGATGGTCAATGGACTGGACCCAGTATATCCATAAGATCACATAAAGCTCCAGGTGAAGACCATGGTTGACAACTCAAGTTGCAGTGGGGGAGGTTTAGATTGGATATTAGGAAAAACTTTTTCACTAAGAGGGTGGTGAAACACTGGAATGCGTTACCTAGGGAGGTGGTAGAATCTCCTTCCTTAGAGGTTTTTAAGGTCAGGCTTGACAAAGCCCTGGCTGGGATGATTTAACTGGGAATTGGTCCTGCTTCGAGCAGGGGGTTGGACTAGATGACCTTCTGGGGTCCCTTCCAACCCTGATATTCTATGATTCTAACTCCACTCCTGAAACACAACAGGACTCTCTACTGTAAGGGTGAAGCACAAATGGGAAACAGACAGAGCTTTCTCAATGGATAGTTTGAAGCTAAGAAATGAACTCCCACAGGAACAAAGAACCATCACAAACCTTCCCACCTTCTGTTCCATGTACAAGGTGCACTCCAATGTTGTCGTCTCTACAAAACACACACAGCAGCATTACTCGGCACACACAATTCTCTTACCGGGGAAAGGATAATAGAGAAATCGCATGACAGATGTTAGTCACATCACTGAATAAAAAACTGGAAGGTGCTTGGATATTACTGTGATGGAATTGGTATAAGAGTAGTCTTTGAGTAAAACAGACAAGGGCCATCTGGACATGTGCCATTCTCTTTCAAAATCCACCACTTGCTTAGTCAAAGCTCAGAAGTCTCTCTCCCCACTGACACTTAAGTATTTCAATAGGTGGAGACCTGGCTTGAGAGGGCAAATGCTTATTTGTGCTTGACATACAGAAGAGTTAAAGAAGTATGGGCTGGGTGAATGGACCATAAGGTGGATAGAAAGCTGGCTAGATTGTCGGGCTCAACGGGTAGTGATCAATGGCTCCATGTCTAGTTGGCAACCGGTATCAAGTGGAGTGCCCTAAGGGTCGGTTCTGGGGCCGGTTTTGTTCAATATCTTCATTAATGATCTGGAGGATGGCGTGGATTGCACCCTCAGCAAGTTTGCAGATGACACTAAACTGGGAGGAGAGGTAGATACGCTGGAGGGTATGGATAGGATACAGAGGGACCTAGACAAATTGGAGGATTGGGCCAAAAGAAATCTGATGAGGTTCAACAAGGACAAGTGCAGAGTCCTGCACTTAGGACGGAAGAATCCAATGCACCGCTACAGACTAGGGACCGAATGGCTAGGAAGCAGTTCTGCAGAAAAGGACCTAGGGGTTACAGTGGACAAGAAGCTGGATATGAGTCAACGGTGTGCCGTTGTTGCCAAGAAGGCCAATGGCATTTTGGGATGTATAAGTAGGGGCATTGCCAGCAGATCGAGGGACGTGATCGTTCCCCTCTATTCGACATTGGTGAGGCCTCATCTGGAGTACTGTGTCCAGTTTTGGGCCTCACACTACAAGAAGGATGTGGAAAAATTGGAAAGAGTCCAGCAGAGGGCAACAAAAATGATTAGGGGACTGGAACACATGAGTTATGAGGAGAGGCTGAGGGAGCTGGGATTGTTTAGTCTGCAGAAGAGAAGAATGAGGGGGGATTTGATAGCTGCTTTCAACTACCTGAAAGGGGGTTCCAAAGAGGATGGCTCTAGACTGTTCTCAATGGTAGCAGAGGACGGAACAAGGAGTAATGGTCTCAAGTTGTAGTGGGGGAGATTTAGGTTGGATATTAGGAAAAACTTTTTCACTAGGAGGGTGGTGAAACACTGGAATGCGATACCTAGGGAGGTGGTGGAATCTCCTTCCTTAGAAGTTTTTAAGGTCAGGCTTGACAAAGCCCTGGCTGGGATGATTTAATTGGGGATCGGTCCTGCTTTGAGCAGGGGGTTGGACTAGATGACCTCCTGAGGTCCCTTCCAACCCTGATAGTTTATGATTCTATGATTCTAAGAGGCTCCTCACAAAGAATGAAAGATTGCATTTAAAAAGCCACTAAGAGTGTGTTAGAAGAAAAATGGGCCACTTAACAGCCTCATCAGACCCTCCCAAGGAAAGTACCTTTCATTGTTATTAGTTACATGACTGATAAAAATATGGAATAACTAGCATGTACCAATGTTTTGCTCTCCTTCCCTGCAATAAAAAGTCAGCCCTGGTTGGCACAAGCCAAATTATGCCATTTTGGGCCTCTCCAGTGCATCATCAAGGACCTACAACCTATCCTGAAGGACGATCCCTTACTCTCACAGACCTTGGGAGACAGGCCAGTCCCCACTTACAGACAGCCCTCGCAACCTGAAGCAAATACTCACCAGCAACTACACACCGCACAACAAAAACACTAACCCAGAAACCAAACTTTGTAACAAATCCCAGTGCCAACTCTATCTGCATATCTATTCAAGGGACACCATCATAGGGCCTAATCACAACAGCCACACTATCAGGGGCTCGTTCACCTGTACATCTACCAATGTGATATATGCTATCATGTGCCAGCAATGCCCCTCTGCCATGTACGCTGGCCAAACCGCACAGTCTCTACGCAAAGGAATGGACACAAATCTGACATCAGGAATTACAACATTCAAAAATCAGTTGGAGAACACTTCAACCTCCCTGGTCACTCAATAACAGACTTAAAAGTGGCAATTCTTCAATAAAAAATCTTCAAAAACAGACTCCAATGTGAAACTGCAGAACTGGAATTAATTTGCAAACTGGACACCATCGAATTAGGCCTGAATAAACACTGGGAGTGGATGAGTCATTACAAAACCTAATTTTACCATACTAATTTTCCCCTACTGTAACTCACACCTTCTTGTCAACTGTTTGAAATGGGCCACCCTCATTACCACTACAAAAGTAATTTTTCTTCCTTTGGTATTCTATTGTTAACTGAATTGTCTCCTTAGAGTGACCCCCCACCTGGTAAGGAAACTCCCATCTTTTCATGTACTATGTATAAATATACCTGCTACTGTATTTTCCACTCCATGCATCTGATGAAGTGAGTTCTAACCCACAAAAGCTTATGACCAATAAATTTGTTAGTCTCTAAGACAGGGGTGGCCATCCTGTGGCTCTTCAGAAGTTAATATGAGGCTTCTTGCATAGGCACTGAGTCCGAGGCTGAAACTACAGATGCTAACTTTCCAATGTGCTGTGGGATGCTCACTGCTCAACCCCTGCTCTGCCCCATGTCCTGCCACCACTCTACCCCTTCCCCCAAGCATGCCATGCCCTCACTCCCCCACCCACCCTAGAGCCTCCCGCACACTGCAAAACAGCTGATTGCAGTGGGAGAGAAGCATGGGGAAGGAGAGGGAGATACTGATTGGTGGGGCTGCTGGTGGGCAGGAGGCGCTAGGGGCTGGAAGGGGTTAGCTGATGGGGGTCTGCTGACATATTACTACGGCTCTTCGGTTATGTTCATTGGTAAATTCTGGCTCCTTCTCAGGCTCAGGTTGGCCGCCCCTGGTCTAAGGTGTCACAAGGACGCCTCATTGTTATGGCAAAAAAGGTGTGTTCTAACTCAAGCTACCATACTTGGGTTAAAATAGCAGTGAAGACACTGCAACTCAACTTTTAACTCCAGTTAGCAGTTCGAGTTCAACCTCAAACTCCTTCTAGGGGACATCTATACTGCAAAGTAAAGGTGCGACTGTGGCAGAAACAGACATACCTATGCTAGCTCTAGTCTACTACCGCGTATAACAACAGTAGCACAGCCATACCAGTACAGGCTTCAACCCGGGCTAGCAACCAGCGTACAAGCCCTCCAAGGGTCCCTGGGAACATACTCCGGTTGCTAAGCTGTGCCACCATCCACATCTACGCGGCTATTAGTACCCATGCTAGCTAAATTAAGGCTAAGACAAGTATGTCGGCCCCGGCTACTATCATACTTTCACTTTGCCGTGCAGACGCAGCCCTATAGGCTTAACTACAGCTGTTAACCAACGCTGCTGTGTCTTCACAGCCACTGGACACCGAGCGGAGAACGCGCCCTGCTCGGCAGGAGACTGACCCTGTGAAGCGATGCTACCTGGCCCTTCTGTTCGAGGGCAACAAGGTGCCATTCCCCACCAGCAGCAGAGCCGGTAACGCCCTGCTCAGGTGTATCTTGCGTTGTTACAAGTAATAACCCTGCGCTCTCCTGCGCGGTGCGCTAAGGCGGGGGCCCGGTGAGCGGGGCGGTGACCCTGCCGCGCTTGGGGTTGGGCTCGCTCCGCAGAGCGGGGCATTTATCAGCATCCCCAACAGGCGGCACCACCTGCACATCCCTCCGGTCCGGCTTCGCCGCAGCCTCGGGGACCCGGGCCCGGCCTCTCACCTGCCGCGGCCAGCTCGCTCTGCTTCCCCCGCCGGGACTCCGCGGCGCTGGGGAAGCCCCTCAGGAGCGCCCGCTCTAGCGCCCACATCCTCCACGCCTCCTGCCGCCGCCTCGCGCTCACTCTTCGGACCCCACCGGCCAGGCTGAGGCGCTGCTCCCTCACTGACCGCAACCGCCGCGCTCCCAACCCATGTGCAGTAACCGGCCTCAGGGAGTCGCCATGACAGCTTCGCGAAACACGTTGGGCGGAGACCGTTAGCGCACGCGCGGTGGAACTAACTGCCTCTGGCTCGCGCGCTGAGCGGGGCCGACGGAGTGCGCGTGCGCGCTCTATTGCTGAGCAGTTGAGCGCGTGCCGGTGTGAGATGAAGGGCGGCACACCGTCTCCCTTCTGCTCCTCCCCCCGCGCGGGAAAGTAGCGCATGCGCACCTTGTGTAGAATGCCGTGGGTATCGCTCTGCCCGCGAGCGGAGATCGGGCCGCCTAACCGAGAGGCGCCCGAAGCCTGATTTCCCCCCCGCCCCCACCGCACAGAAATGCCGAGCCCTTCACACCCCCGCCCAGCCCCGCCTCCTGCGTGCGGCCGGGCCAAGCCGCTCAAGCTGCTGTTTAAACGTCGCTCATGAGGGGAGGCGGGGTCAGGGGGCGCCCGGAGCAGCTGGGGGGTTGGCGCCGGCCTCTCGGACTCTCCGCAGGAGCTGCGGCCATGGGGGCTGCCCAAAAACTAGGTACCATTTGGGGGCCGTTTACCAGAATCGCCCATCCCTTGTGACACCGTGTGCCGCACAAACAGCAAAACCAAGGATGGGAGCCTCCCCGCCGTACTGGATGGGCAGCGCCGTGCGCGGCCCCAATCGGGGTGGATCTGGGGAGGTGTTTTCTGCCGCAGCGCTCCCCCCCACCCCCACCCCGCCGCGCTCCGAAACACCCGGTGATGTATCCCCACGGCTGACGGGAGGGTGTGCTTGTGCTGGCACCCCCGAGCAGGCTGAAACGGGAACTACTAGGGGCTGTAGTGCTGGGCTAGTGACTAATGTTCCCTCTGCCTCGCCCCTTGTGCGTGCGATGGGTGTAAAACAACGGTCGTGCGATTTATCATCGTTTCTCATGGCCACCCTGAGCTGGTGCGTTTCCAGTTTTATTTGGAAGGGTCCCGTCCCCACGGTGGCCCTTGCTATCAGTGGAGGATGGGACTGAGAGCACAGCGCGACCTACGCTCAGAGCAACAGTGGAGATGCTACGGCTGCTGACCATCTTCTGGCATTGGGCTCCCTGGAGAGAAACTCTGCAGCAAGCCTTGTGGGGCCTCAGATTGACGAGCAGGGGGGTGAATGGTGGGTGTTCTAGTCTTACACTGCGTACCCCACTCCCTTTCTAATACTTTTATTTAACTTTGGTGAGGAGGGAGAGGAGTCTTTATTATTTCAGCAGTGTCAGGGGGTTAGTAGGTAGGAGTTGTCTGGTTAGATCGCAGCGGTTCACAAACTGTGGGCCCAGACCCCAAAGTGGGTTACAACCAACCGCCTTTGAATGGGGTTGCCAGGACTGGCTTAGATTTGCTGGGACCCAGGGCTGAAGCCCAAGCCCTACTGCCCAGGACCGAAGCCAAAGCTGGAGGGCTTCTTCAGCCCTGGGTTTTGTGGCTCAGGTTGCAGGCCCCTGCCTGGGGCTGAAGCCCTTGAGCTTCAGCTTTGGCACCCCTGCCCAGAGCAATGAGGCTCAGGCTTTGGCCCCCCCACCCAGGGCAGTGGAACTTGGGCAGGGTCAGGCTTTGGTCCCCCATCCTGGTGTCGTGAAGTAATCTTTGTTATCAGAAGCGGGTCGCGTTGCAATGACGTTTGAGAACCCCTGGGTTAGGGGAATGGAGTCACTAGGCCATGTCTCTGCTATGGGAACTACAGCAGCACAGCAATGGAAAGGATTGGTCTGTCACTGTAGGAACTCCGCCTCCCCCAGGCAGCAGTAGGTAGGTCAACAGAAGCATTCTTTCCTCATCCTGGCTGTGTCTACACTGGGGATTAGGTTGGCGTAGACACAATATTCAGGGGTGTGTGGATTTTTCAGACCCTTGAGCACAGTAGATATGTCTACACTAAAGTGGATCTGCTACAGCCCTGCGCCATGCTTCTGTAGTATTATAATGTAGAGTCTTTCTACATGCACAGAAGTGTTTTTTCCCTTGATGTAGTTAATTGATCTTTTCAAGGACACTGCAGCCAGTGCTGGGTTTACAATGGCGCCATGGCGCTGGGCCCACACTCTAAAGGGGCCCTGGTCTGGCCCGCACTTCTCTGCCCACTGCTTTCTCCTGCGGTGGCAACTGGCAGAAGCTTGGTCCTGCGGGTTCCTGCGGCAGGGCAGGCTCTGCTGGCAGCCAAGCTCCTCCCCTGCCTCTTCCCCCAAGTGTGCCGTGTTCCCACCCCTCCCCCACCACCTAAAAGCTGTTTGCTGGCATGAGGGAGGAGGAGAAGCGGGGCTGCAGTGTGCTTGCGCTAGGGGGAGGAGGTGGAGAAGAGGCGGGGGCGGGGCCTTAGGGAAGGGGATGGAATTGGGGCATACCTCCTTCAGCCACCTGCCATGAGTGGCTCAGGGCTGGGGGCTGGGAGCACCCCCATGACCCCAGCCCACACCCCCAGCCATCTGACCTGACTCCTGCACCCCCCTCATACACCCTCAGCCCCCCCATACCCCATGCCTTGACTCCTGCACTCCTGCACCCCCCCCCACATCCTCACCCTGAGCACCAAACAGGAGCTCCTGCACACACACACACACACATTCCCACCTGCACCCCTCACACCAAACAGGAGCTACCCCAGGTAAGCGCTCCACACCCCAACCTCCTACCCCACCCCTGAGCCCCCTCCTTCACCCTAACTCCTGGCCAGACCCTTCACCCCCAACCTGCTCCTGCATCTTAACTCCCTCCCAGACCCTGCACCCCCACCCTCAGCTCAGTGCAGAGAGCGACAAAGAGAATGGGCTAGAACTAGGGAGAAGGTAGGTACCTGCTCTATGTGGGCAGGGGCGGGGGGGATCCAGTTTACCCCTGGCCCCTCCCTTGCTCTAGGGACCAACCCTAGCTCCTGCCCTGCTATGCTTTTGCCCCCGGGCCTTGCCTTGCTCCAGTCAGCAGGGACTAATCTGCCCCCCATGCCCTACTGTGCTCATCTTGACCCTGGCCCCTGCCTCGCTCCAGCTGGGGACCAATCCTCTCCCACACATCATGCCTTGCTGTCAGGGTGGATACAAATCAATATTTAAAAAAAAGAAATAAAAAAATTGGATTTTTTAATTTAAATTGGATTTTTGAGGGAAAAGCCTATGTAAAGATAGATACACTATATCTCATCATGGAATAGGGATTATAAATTCTAATTCTATAGTATGAGACAATATATTCATGTAATGTTTAGGAAAAGTTTTGTAAATGAGTTCATGGATTAGGGACCCAATCTGTTGGGTTTCCAGGGGCTCTGTGTAGATTATTTAGGTTAATCTTTCTGTCTACCCAATGGGACTCAGTGCTCAGTCTAGAAGATACCATCAGAGATGCTTAGTTTTGCAGTTCTTAAACTGTGGATTTGTGTCTCCAGAGGTAACATGCTTGTTAACAGCAAAAGTGTTTTTAAATAAATAGTATAGAGAGGTGAAAAATAACAGACCTCAACTCTATTGTCCCTCTGCAAATTTGAGTACATGGAGTCAATCCCTTACCTCTCTCTAGAAGTGCAAAGTTTCAAAAAGTTCAATGACTAGAAGATTGTTGGGGGCAGAATAGATCTGGACAAGGAGAAGAAGTCTGGAGATAAATGTTAGAAGTGAGGGACACATGCTTTTTTGTTAAAATATTGTATGTTTGCTGTTGAAGAAAAAAATCCAGAATACTTCACATTGTTGTTTTAGTTAAATAAAGCAATTTAAATGTCTGTCTGGTGGTGATCTCCTCCTAATACAGCCTGGCAAGAAAATCCTCCAAACATTAATGATTAACCTGTTGAACTGGAGATATTTAAGAAGTCATTGGGAGGTGAACTGTCTGCTTCAGTTATCTTTGGTAAATGAAATAACCAAACAATCATTCATTTTCTGATAGCTGTAAAACTAATCTGAAAAGTTTTTAAAATAAATCACTGTTTAAAAATGTATAATATGTACCTTCTAAAAATGAAACCTACATCTATCTCTGAGTTGTGAAGAATATGTGTTAAGGTTATAATAACCAACAAGAATGCACTTTTATGTAGAAATCTA
Organism: Lepidochelys olivacea; assembly: GCF_965140295.1. Classification (NCBI taxonomy): domain Eukaryota; kingdom Metazoa; phylum Chordata; order Testudines; family Cheloniidae; genus Lepidochelys; species Lepidochelys olivacea. The sequence goes on along the minus strand of NC_140413.1, from coordinate 147,644,905 downwards.
TGATTAAATCGAGTCTTCCTGACTAGTGATTTAAATCAAATCCACCCTACCCGCTGTGGTCTTGCCCCTGGCCCCTTCATTCCCCAGGGGGGCTCACAAATATGTTTGGTACCGGGCCCACAAAAAGTTAATCTGGCCCTGACTACAGCAGTACAGCTGCAGAGCCGTAGCTGTGCCACTTTAGCATAACCATGGCGCTGTAATGTAGATACTTAGGACAGCAGTAGAACAGGATTTTCCATCACTGTAGTAAATCCACCTCCTGAGAAGCAGTAGCCAGCTTGATGGAATAATTCTTCCATTGACCTAGCTGCATCTACAGTGGGCACTAGGTTGACCTAACTATGTCACACAGCATTAAATTTTTCACAGCCCTGAGCCATGTGGTGCGGGTGATCTAAGTTTTAAATGTAGACTAGGCCTTTATCATTGGAAAACCCAGGAGTGCAGAGAGCCATGCAAGTGTAGAAAGGGTTAGGGGCAGGAGGAGTTCCCATCGAGAGTTAAGACTCCTCCTAGAGTTCCATCTACTGGTGTATATGTATGCAGAGGTATATGTTTGACCATAGTGATGGAAAGTGTAGGCCATAGATTGGCTCTCTATTTTATGGATGTGTTTTTTTCATACTTAGTAGCTGGCAGACCCTATGTAACCATAACACCATTCTCTAAGATAGCGTTACACCGCCTGGGAGTAATTTTTCTCACTCTTCTATGCTATTTCTACCCACTGGTGGTTACATTTAAACAGCTCAATCTGGGAAACACTGGGGTAGATTTTCCACTGACTTGTGCCTTGTGTAGGCATTTAAATCTATACAAAATGGATGTAAAATGCTGCTAAATCAGAATAATATTATTTTACATCCACTTTGCACAGGTGCATGGAAGTGGGAAAATTTGTACCTGATCCTTGGACTGTGTCTTAATTGACTCTTGATGCTTCTGAAAAAAGCTTTATCTCCTGTTTGAGTCAGGGAACTTTACAGTTTTTTCTCACTTCAACTAAATGTGTAAAATAGATATGGAAAGATTTCATCTCCATTATGTCCAGATCACTGAATGAAGCAGCACAATGGAAAATGCCTGAGGTGACACACTACCCTGGAACTGTTGATCATTTGAGATGAGGGGACAGCATTTGGGCTGGATAAATTGAAGCTGATGCTGTGGCTTGAATCTCTCCATATGGGCTGTAACAACCCTCTTCACAGCTATATGACTTGTGAAATTTATTAACATTTATTTCCTGCCATACTATCAGGTTAGAAAGACAGTACCAGGAATTCTATTTCTACTCCTCTTGCTTTTCTTCATAATGTTAGGGTACACATCTCTTTCATTCAAAAGGAAGATCAGACTCCTTTCTCAACACTCTTACAGCACTACCATCTCCTAGCTCTCCATTTAGAAATCTATACTGCTCTCAGAAGGACTGTTTGGTCTTCAATACCCTTCCAATTACTCTTCCTCATGGTAGATGTTGGATTTTAGGAACTTAGTTCTGAAATAATCGTTGGAACTTTTTCAGTTTTTCTGATGTTGCTTCTTTATTGGAATCATGTCCATACATACTATGTAACTAGGACAGGAACATTATGAAGCCCTTTCCTATTTCTTATATCAGTGTAATAAACTCTTCATTTTCAAAGAGGTTTATGCCACTTGCTATGGAATTGCTTTTCCAGTTTTCTGAACTGAGATCACGAGCTCATTTTACGTAGACCACTGAACAGCCATCAACTGACTACAAGTTCCAGGTACAATAGTTTGTATTTGAATCTACAGATAAAAAGTTCCAGAACTATTTACTAAAACCAAATAATCCAATTCCCATCTCTTGTATTTGTAACCTAGCGTACTGATCACTGTTTTAAAATTTACCAGGAATCAGTAAAACTATCTGGAATCACCATGAAATTACTTTGCTTTTTGTATCCATAGAACATGAGCATATCTTCCTTGTCAATCCTGAAGACTCACATATTGATAAGTGCATTCATGTATCATGCATGTTTTGAGTGACACTTCAAATAGAATCAGATGGTCAAAATGAGTCATTTAGTGACACACTTAATTGTCTATGTTATGCCATGTCACAGTTTTACCCTAACGTTCAGTTGACTTAAATATTCATAAAAATTAGTATTGGGAGCCCTGTTTTAAGATTATCTTCCTTCCTGTCATCTCAGCACATCTGTCTCTCTCTCTCTCTTTTTTTTTTTTTCCCCCTATATCCTCCTGAAATGTTTTTGGGTTTTTGTTTGTTTGTGAGTTGGTTTTTGTTTTGTTTGTTTATAATAAAAGGTGGCAGTCAAGGATTAGGCTTTTTTTCCCCCTTGGACTCTGCTGAAAAGTTGCATTGTTCAAAGACCACTAGAAAAATTGTTTTCTTCAACAAATTACAGCACTGCATTTAGTTTAAACTGGAATTTTTCCAAAATCAAACTGACAAATTCTTAAACTTTGTCTAGTTAGTAGAATAAAAAAGAAAAGTTGTTCAGAATTCCCTAATTAAAACAATGCCAAGCAAGTACTAGAAGTTCAGTAGATTGTGGGAGGGTAATACATTTGCATGGTTTGCTGATACAATTTTCAGTGAAATAAAATTAGTTGAAATAAAATTTCCTGTTACAGTAATTTCTGCTTGTAGTTCCCAGTGGTAATGTAGTACAACTGACTTTTTTGAATGGTAATAATTAGTAAATGTTCTTCATTGTGGTTGGATGACTGTTTTAATTCCTGCTTTTCTCTCCCCCTCCCCTTCCCCACCCACCCATTAGATTGTCTAATTGAGCTCCCAGGGGAACTTCAGAAACAGCAGCAAGGAACTGAAAATCCTCCAATAAGTTCATATAAATTACACATTTTACTTAACTCAGTATTAGCTTCACTGACTTCCTAGCCACCAGTGAATTGATTTGAACACTTTATTAGTTGTCCTTTGATTATTATTCATGTAGAGCAGTGGTTCTCAACTTATTTACCATTGTGGGCTGCATATGCAGCTCTGTGTTATGTGGGCTGCATCCAAGCAATACATGTACTACCTGTGTGGCCCTGAGGATGTCACATGGATCGCAGCTGTGTGCTGATTGGCATGTGCAAGCGGGCCACAGGCTGAGATCCACTGATTGAGAAAATGCTCTACATTAATGTGGCTTATTAGCTTCCTTATACTCTTCGTTTTGCCACAGACTTCAAATCTCATCCAACAACCCTGTTTCCCCTATGTGCTTTGAGATTACTGAAGATTGCTTGAGCTCTGTATGTCTTGGGTTCCTCAAAACCTAGAGGCAATAGTTTTTGTTCTCCTCTAAGTCACTACTGTCCATTGCCTCTAGATAAGTAATTAATGCTCCAACAAGACTCTTGGAGCACTCTGTGTAGTAGACACACAAATACTTTAGAATGTTGATTTCCATTAATATTAAAGAGGAAGTGGGTGTCCAAATACCTTACGTAGCTTTAACAATCTCAGCCTACAGGTTTTAACAGAAAAGCCTTCAGTTGTTTGTTTTAGTTAATCTAAATCCTTTATTGCAGGATTTCTCAAGCTTTTGGAGCTGATGAACCTTGGGGGGATTATGAAACATTCCATAATCTGTCCAGACCGCCAATAAACATAACCAGGTAAATATTTGCAATAACAGTATTAAAATAGCAAACCGTTATGAAGTGTGATTACAAATTGCAAAATATTAAAGAAATTCACAATTCAGTATGGTGGGGAAGCTGGTCTTGCCGAAGAAAGATGTTCTACAGGAGATTGAATTAGGGTAATACACAGTTTAATAATTTTTGATCAACAGTTTGCGATATTTTGTTTTTTTAATCACTATGATCAAGGGAAAACCTACTCACAGCCATACAAGGATGAAAACTTGCAGGGTTCTGGATCAAGAACTACCCAGTTTTACAGAGAAAGCAAACACTTTCTGAGTGCCATGGTAGAGGAAATCAGCTGAGGTCTTGCCACTGGGAAAATCTCTTGGTTTGTCTAACAGTGGCTCAGTCGGTTCAGCTATTTGGCATCTTATGCAAGTTGGTGATCAATCTCTTCCCCCTCTTTACGTCATCATTTGTATGTCCTGGTATTACATCTTCAGTGAAAGCGTCAGAACCATACCTCAAACATACTGGGGGTTAGATTCACAAGTGGGACTTTGTTGTCTAACTGCCAGTTGAAGTGCCTAAGTCCAACATTTCAGCATCACGGGCATTCTTAGTTGCCTGAGTTTCCGTCCCTGAGGCACCTAAATTTTGGTGGCAGGCATGTACTCAGCAGCCTAAATCGCCCTCATCTGGGAGGTGAGACACCTGGGTTTAAGTCCCTGCTCCAACTCAGGCAGAGTGGTGATTTACCCATGTCTTCCATATCCGGTGTGAAAACTAGTGTGAAAATTCTAGCTAGTGGGGCTAAGGGGTAGAGGACTCCGCCTTCTCCTAGTCCAGTCACTAGAGTTTTTCACACAGGATATGGGAGATGAAGGTTCAAATCCCTACTCTGCCTGAGCAATGACTGGTGTTTAAGCCAGGTTAAACTCCAAGAGAGAGGTACATGGTTATGAATCCCAGGTAGAGATAGGTGCCTCCCTCTAGCCTGGACTCAGGCATCTAACTCCTTTTGAGGGGCACGGTGTGGGGCCTACTACTCTCCTCAGCATTTCCTTTTGGCTAGCTTAAGCATTTCATCATTCAACATGCTGGTATTTGTGCATGCATTGAATTCCACTAGGTAGCAGGGTACCCAACTTGCAGTGCTTAAGTTCCCATTGTGAATCTATCCCTGGAAGCTTTGCAGCACCAGGGACATCAGTTGGCTCAGCAAACTGAAGTGTTTTGTAGTGACTTTTCCTGAGTATTGAAGTATTGTTTGACAACGGCGCTATTTTCACAAGTCTCCTCACTCCCTAAAATCAAGGGAGAAAATATGGGTCATGCAGCATGCCCTGAAGGTCAACAAACTTGGCCATTGTTGATCAAGGAAGGGGAACAAAATCCAAACAGAAGGGTCTGTAGCGAATGATGGTGTATCAGCAGCCCTCTCTCATTTATACCAATAGGGCTCCAGCTCAAGTGGCTCCACTGATCTCATTTTTATCAGGGTTTTAAAATAAACGCAGAAATCTAATCCTGAGGAGACAAAGGCATGAATTACAGTTGCAGGGCCCACATGTCAAAGAAGTGGTTCTAGCCTTTTGGTGGTCCAAAGCTGGAAAGAAGCCAATCTGGCTCTCACTTCTACCGTACTTGCTTGTCTAGCAGCAGCTGAGGTCTAACCAGCCCTACGGCTTGCATATCTAGTCAACAAGTGGCAGTAGCATCCCTCAGACAGAGGGGCTGGTATTATCCTTACTGTATCTTACAGTTGCTTCACCCAATCAGCCATCACCACCACAGTCTTATTTGGCCTTCAACCAAGTCTCCCAATACTGAGTAATGCAATTGACTGCTCAGGCTCAGTCAGCTCAGATGGAGATATAAAGCTGACTTGGGTGCCAATGTGATACCACATGGTGGAATTTCTGTGGTTTTGGTTTGCTTTTTCTAAAACCTAGAAAATTACACACAAAAAATTGAGTTATAAAGCATTAAGGTTGCAAAGTCAAACACTCAAAAGTTAGGAAATGCCAAAATTAGGTTGCCTCTGCAACCTCAATTCAGCACCCTTGTGCATATAAATTATAATACAGTCTTTGGTAACATGATCACATAATATTTTTTCACAGGATCCCCATCTTATTTAAGAAGAACTGAAAGTATATTAGTACATAAGCCAGCAGTTCTCAACACACAGGCCACATGCAGCCCAATTAGCACACAGCTGTGGCCCAGCTGTGTGCTAAAGGCCGCACGGCAGGGTCTGCGTGCCTGGCTGCCCAATGTGGCAGGGTCCACGCTACCCAGCAGGGGCAGGGGCAGGGCTGCTGCCTGGGCCCACAGGGTCTGGGATCGGGGCTGCTGGCCCTGCTGCACGGCTGGGTCCAGGATTGGGGAATCTACCCTTTTTCTTCTTTGAGAGGGTTATTTGCCTAGTGGATAGGAGAGAAGCAAGAAACATGACATATCTTGATTTTAGTGAGGATTTTGACAGCCCTACATGGCATTCTCATAAGCAAACTAGGGAAATGTGGTCTAGATGAAATCATTATAAGGTGAGTGCACAACTGGTTGTGGAAGACCTTACTCAAAGACTAGTTATCAGTGGTTTTCTGTCAAATTGTAGGGTATGTCTAGGGGGCTCTGCAGGGGGGACAGTCCTGGGTCTGATACTATTCAGTACTTTCATTAATGACTAGGATAATGGAGTGGAGAGAATGAAATTTGTGGATGATATCAAGCTGGGAGGCATCGCAAGCACTTTGGAGGACAGAATTGGAATTTAAAATGATCTTGGGAAATTGATTTTAGAAATCACCAAGATGAAATTCAAAAGAGACAAGAATTTAACTTCAGAAGGAAAAATCAAATGTACAACTTCAAAATGGGGAGTAACTGGCTAAGTAGTAGTATTGCTGAAAAGGATCTTGGAGTTTTAGTGTATCACAAGTTGAATATAAGTCAACAACGTGATGCAGTTGTGAAAAAGGCTAATATCATTCTATGGTGTATTAACAGAAATGTCATATGTAAAACATGGGAGGTAAATGTCCTGCTCTACTTAGCAATAGTGAGGCCTCAACTGGAGTACTGTGTCAAGTCTGGGCACCTCACTTTAGGAAAGGTGTGGATAAATTGGACAGAGTCCAGAGGAGAGGAACAAAAATGATAAAAGGTTAGAACAGTGTCTCTCAACCTTTCTGGCCTATACCGCTTACAGGAGTCTGATTTGTCTTGTGTATCCCCAAGTTCACTTAAAAACTACTTGCTTACAAAATCAGACATAAAAATGCAAAAGTGTCACAGTACACTATTACTGAAAAATTGCTTACTTTTTCATTTTTACGATATAACTATAAATCAACTGGAATATAAATATTGTACTTACATTTCAAAGTATAGTATGTAGAGCAGTATAAACAAGTCATTATCTGTATGAAACTTTAGTTTGTACTGACTTTGCTAGTGCTTTTGATGTAGCCTGTTGTAAAACTAGGCAAATATCTAGATGAGTTGATTTACCCCCCGGAAGATCTCTGCTTACCCCCATGGGTACACATACCTCTGGTTGAGAACCACTGGTTTAGAAAACTTTACCTATGAGGAAAAGTTAAAAAACTGGGCATATTTAGTCTTGAGAAAAGAAGACTGGGGCTGTAGGGGGGATAATAGTCTTCCAATATGTTAAGGCCTGTTATAGAAAGGATGGTGATCAATTGTCGATTATATCCTCTGATGGTAGGAAAAGGAGTAATGGGCTTAATCTGGAGCCAGGGAGATTGAGACCATGTCTGCACTATAGAGTTAGGTCAACTTAAGTTACGTCAACGATTATAAACTGCTGTAATTACATTGCTTATGTATGTTCACACAATGCTTCTTGTGTTGGCAGATTGTGTCCACAGTTGGTGCTCTAGCACTGACAGAGAGAGCAGTGTACCATGGGTAGCTAGCCCACTGTGCAAATTGCCACCTTCTTCTGCTAGGAGTTCTGGGAATGGATCGCAATGCATCATGGGGGTGGGATCACTGCTCCATGATGCAGTTTTCTCCGTCCCATAAGTCCAAGGGCTTTGGGCTGCGTTGCGCGCTGCTTTTCAGCTGCCCTGTAAACTTTGCCCCTGCCATCTCCGCTTGAAAGCATAGATCCTACATTGCTCCCCACTCTTGTGATAAGCATTATGAACACAACGCAGCTGATCCTGCAGTATTTCGTGAGCTGCAAATCTGAACAGGAATCCATGGTGCTGTCCCTGCTGTGTGGAAAGAAACAATTCAAGATTGATGATGGCATTCACAGAGCAGCTGTACACGGTGGACTGTTGCTATTGGGCTTGGGAAACAAGCACCGAGTGGTGGGATCAGATTGTGATGCAGGTATGGGATGATGAGAGATGGCAGAACTTTCATATGTGCAAAGCCACCTTTCGTGAACTCCGTATGGAGCTCGCCTTCACCTTTTAGCTCAAGGACACCAAAATGAGAGCTGTCCTCATGGTGGAAAAGTGTGGGGTGATCACTGTGTGGAAGCTGGCAACTCCAGACTGCTACCGGTCAGTCATGAATCAGTTTGGAGTTGGGAAGTCCACCATGGGGTTGCAGTGATGCAAGTGTGCAGGGCCATTAATCGCCTCCTGCTACGAAGGACTTCGACTCTGGGTAATGTGTGGGAAATAATGAATGACTTTGCGGCAATGGGATTCCCTAACTGTGGCGGGGCAATAGATTGCACGCATATCCCAATTTTGGCCTCAGACCATCTTGCAATGGAGCACATCAATAGGAAGGGCTACTTTCATATAGTATTGCAGGTGCTGTTGGATCACTGGGGTTGTTTCATTGACATCAACACAGGGTAGCCAGGAAAGGTGCATAACACACCCATCTTCAGGAACACTGCCCTGTATAGAAAACTGCATGCAGGGACTTTCTTTCCAGACCAGATGATTCCAATGTGGGATGTGGAAATTCCCATAGTGATCCGGTGAGACTCAACCTATCCCTTACTCATGTGGCTCATGAAGCCATACACTGGAAACCTTGACAGCAGCAAGGAGCACTTCAACAACAGGCTCAGCAGGTGCAGATTGACCATAGAATGTGTGTTGGGCAGATTAAAGGGTTGCTGGTGGTGCCTTTTAGGAAGGTTAGACTCCATTGAGGAAAATATTCTCATGGTCATAGCAGCCTGCTGTGCTTTGCATAACATTTGTAGAGCCGGGGGGGGGAAGTTATCCCAGGGGCATAGCTTTGAGGTGGATCGCCTGGCAGCTGATTTTGAGCCAGACACCAAGGGTATTAGAAGAACTTAATGTGGGGAAGGGGAGGCTATTCAAATCAGGGAGAGTTGAAGCAGCATTTTGACAATGAGTCCCAGTAATGTGTCCTTCTGTAATGAATTGAGACAGACATTGTTTACTTGCCACATTGAATGACCCCTGTAAAAGAATCATAGAATATTAGGGTTGGAAGGGACCTCAGGAGGTCATCTAGTCCAACCCCCTGCTCAAAGCAGGACTAATCTCCCATTTTTGTCCCACATCCCTAAATGGTCCCCTCAAGGATTGAACTCACAACCCTGGGTTTAGCAGGCCAATGCTCAAACCACTGAGCTATCCCTCCCCCCCAATAATTCCTGCCTGAGTGCTAATTGTAGTCTGCAAATGTGATGGTTGCCACTGTGCATGAATTTCTGTTGCAACCACCTGTGTAGGTCACAAATAAAGGATCACTGTCTTTGTAATACTATCTTTTTATTAAATAGCAATACACAGATTAACATTTCTTACAAGGGACATGCCAGTGAGCATCTCACCGCTGTGTGTAAGTCCAGCTGTCGTTATGGAAAAATGTTCCTGGGGTCGAGTGTGATGGGCTGGGAACGTGAGAGGAATGTGTAGGGGTGGTTTGGGGAGGGCAAGGAAGGCAATTCTGTATGGGCAACAGTGCAGTCAGGGACCTCAGCATCTCTATTTGGTCCTCCGTGAGCTTTATCATCCGCTCCTGGTCCTCTATTATCTGCTTCTGCCCGTCTCCTTTCCTGGTTATCCATTTCTCGTTTTTTGTTTGTCTCTCTCCATGCTCTGTGCTTGCGATCAGCTTGGTCTGACAATTGCAGGACTTCGTGAAATATGTCCTCCTTACTCCCCCTTTTATGTCTCCTAATCTGATGGAGGCACTCTGCCAATGTATAGGAGCTGTCCCTCAAGGGCACATCTGCAGAAACAAAAGAAACAATACACAGAGTCAGCATTATGTGTGCACTCTCAGTCTTGAATCATAAAAGTTTCATCCACCTCTTTCTCACCTTCGCTTGGCAAGCACGCAGCACGACCAGAACACTGAATATGGTGCATTCGGCCTCTCGGTGGGGTGCAAGATGGGACAAAGGGTCTGGGTGGTTTCAGAAGGGGATCAATAGAAGCACCTAGGGACAGTATTCTGAGTACTGGCACCGTTTTCCACAGTCAGGGGCGATCAAAGCTGAAATCACTCTACTGAGGGTAACTGAAGATGCAAGGGTGCATCTCCTGCAGTCGTGCATGTTCAGACAGGGTCTGTATGCTGCTTGCCTGTGAGCTACTTTGGTTCCTGCAGAAGTAATTGCCAATTAGCACAGCAAAGTTTACTACAATGGGGGAAGAAACAGAGCAACTTTGCCAAGGAACCTTTGGCAGAGAATTGCAGAGTATCTCCTAGAGATCTCTATGGAGGATTCCTGGGAGATTTTGGTGTGCATTAACAAACTTTTCCGCAGGGCTCTCACTTCGTAGCTGCACAGGGGAATGCAAAGCAGATGCAAACAGTACCTAGTGTCATTAATTTTGATCCCTTCTCCCATGTGCACCATGTAACAAAATAAAGGACATCTCTAACTCATAACCATGCACCATCAAAACAAAAGGAGTACTTACTGGAGCTTCCGTGTCCTGCTTTAGGCACACCAGAGCTGGACTATTGGGACTGGCTAGACCCTTCCAGAGTCCAAAAGAGGTCCTGGCTCACGATGCCACGAGGTGAGCCTGTCGCCTTCCCCACATCTTCCTCCAAATCGTCCACCACTTTGTCCTTGGAGTTGACTCTGCTGGCTGCTGCCTCCAGTCCTCCGAAGTATCCATGAGGCTCTTGGCAGTGGAGGCAGGGTTGCCACCAAGGATGACATGCAGCTCCTTGTAGAAGCTGCATGTTTTTGGCACTGCACCAGAGCATTGGTTGGCCTCCCTTGCCTTTTGGCATGCCTGTCTCAGCTCCTTGGTCTTAGCACAACACTGCTGCATATCTCTTTCATGTCCCTTCTCATCCATGCCATGCAGCAATCTGCTTGGGGAGGTTAAAGTTCCTATGGCTGGATCAGAGCTGCGACTGCACAGTTTCCTCTCCCACAGACCCAACAGATTCAGCAACTCCGGTGTACTCCAGGTGGGAGTGTTTGTGCTGCGGAAAACCAGCATGGTCAGCTGGGAAGATGCAATGTGGGCTGTCCATGTCAAACAAACGAAGCGGAATTTCAAAAATTCCCAGGGTTTAAAGGGGGAGAGGCACGTACCTGTGTTCCTGGCTGCAGGGCAGAAACTGCTTACCAGAGCTGTCATGATAGGTACTGTGGGACACCTCCTGAAGGCTTCTTAGGGTAACATAAGCAAACATAGTGTCTACCCTGGTACTGTGTTGCTCTAACTTTGTTGCAAAAACTGCTGTGCTGCTCATCTAGATGGTTTTATTATGTCGGTGTAGCAGGAGAGTTAAATCATGGGGAGGAGCATTGTTGTGTATGTACACCTCCACTGTTTCGTTGACAAAACTGTGTAGTATAGACAAGGCCTTTGGTTAGCTATTAGAAAAAAAAATTCTAACTATAAGTGTAGTTAATAGGCTTCCAGTGGAAGCTGTGGAATCCCCGTCATTATAGGTTTAGTAGGAACAGGTTATACAAACACCTGCCAGGGATAGTCTAGGTTTACGTGACCCTGCCCCAGCAAAGGGGGTTGGACTTTAACTTCTTCAGGTCTCTTTCATCCCTACATTTCTGTGATTCAATGCAGAGCATAGACATGCTTAGGTGAAGTATCAAGATTGTCTAGTGAAGGAAGCTGTTGTCTATAGGACTCCCCCCTCATTCGTTGCAGAAGTTGGAAAGTGTATAGTGAATTGAACAATGAGGAATAAACAAAATATTGATGTTCATTGAGAACCTTCCCTCCTGTGCACTAAATGAGTAGGAGGCGTCCTGTGGAAAATATAGTATGTGATCATGGAATTAAATACTGTACTAAATTCATACATGCAAGAGGACTGAATTAAGGTTAAAGAGGCAACCTTAACTCTGGCATTTCCTAACTTTTGAATGCTTGACTTTGCAATCTTAATGTTCTTTTAATGTTATTTTGTGTGTGCAACAGACATAAATAAGAGTAATGGAAGGGAAAAATTGAGGGACATGACTAATGTAGATGAAATGGGTCAGATTTGCACCATCGTAGTGATGTAAATTCAATTATTTCAATTCAGCTACTCTGGATTTTTACCAATGTATTTATATTCAAAGGCCTTATGCTTAGCTAAGCCCAGTGCCACCATCATCCACAACCTTTGTGATAACCTGATATGTGTCTCAACAAGCATATGCTAATTGTAGCCATTACCCTCCACACTGCTGCTCATTGAATTTTTGTGGCAAGGGCCCTTCAACCATATTTGAGTATTATTGCTGAAGTGGTGGCAGCCCATCTCAATGAAGAGCATACCACCATTCAGTTCTGGCAGGAGTCCTCCAAGGCTTGCTTCTAAAATGGATATTCCTGCCCCAGATTAGGATAGTTCAGGCAAAGGTGGTGTGCCAGTAGTACCCTTTTGGATGAGACCTCCAGGAAATGGCTACTTCCTATCCCCCTTCTATCCTTGTCTTGATTATACTGGCTTTCTCAGATCTTCTCTACCAGTGTTCTGTTTACTTTATAAACCCCATCATCCTTTCACTCTCACCTGTTTTTTGCAGGGTTTCCTCAGGAGTTGGCAGCATATAATTCTCAGATTCAGTGCCAGCCCACCCCCTACATGCAAAGTTGTGGCATATTACTTCTAACTGAAACATACCTAAAGCTCTCTCTTCAAATTCCTACTCTGGACTGCTTATTTAGATTTCTTGCTACTGGAGCATTGTTACATGTAAGCTCCTGTGGTCCATTCTCCAGTCACTTCTGCTTACAGGAATCCTTTCAAAGCTGTGGATTTGAATTCTCACACACATACTTTACATTGTCTGTTTCTCTTCATTAGAGGGGCCTAGGCATTTGGCCTGTGGCTCCCCTCAATAGTTACTTTTAGTTTTATAGGTACTCATCGGGTCTCCCTTTGAGCCCTTAGGGACAATGGGTTTAAAATTCCTGATCCTTGAGGTCATAATTTTGATGGTTTTGATAATGGCCAAGAGGGTTGGGGAATTATGGAACTTCCATTGACTCTCCTTATCTTTAGTTTTTCTATGTGTCAGCCGTTTTCCATTTACCCCTGATTTCTTTCTAAAGTTCGTGACCATATGTGTCTTCCTGGCTTTTTTTCTGAACCCTGAATCACCTGAGGAATGATGGTTACATTCACACACATATGGGTATGACGCAAGCTTTGAAGCTTTATTGGCATAGAACCAACAATTTTTGTCAATGTACACCTTTATCAGTCTGTTTTGATGGACCTACTGGCAATAAAATTGGGAAGGCCTTCCTCTGTAGATGGTTATGATGCTAAACAAGCACATCTGAAGTCCATCTATCTTTTAAACTTTGCTGTAAAGTGTCATGCAACCTTCTAGAAAAAAATCTTGTTTTTAAAAAAAGCAGTCATTTGAGCACAAAGGCAGGTAACTCTCTCTCCCCCAAATAGTGCTTCAGAAGGGATGACAGGATTTACTGTGGGCATGAGGAGTGCTGTATGACTGTAAAGATACAAGGCCTATGTATGGCATGGTTGGAATCTGCAGCTGCTTTGCCAATATCTTTTGAAAATATATATTATGCAGTCGTAATTGCTGCAGGTATTTCATCTGCTAAAATAATGCTGTATTGCCTTTTAGGAAGCTTAGAAAGGTAATGAACACATTACGCTTCATTTTCCTTCTTTTATATTTTTTATAGTTGAGTTTAGATTGCAAAGAAGACGAGACTTTTTGGCTTGGAGCCAGATTCTAATAGAATCACAGTGTGGAATAGATCAAGACTTAATTTAGTCTGGCCTCTAGTGATGTGAACAGATTCTCCTCTAATGTCATCTCTTTGTTCCCGCGATAGAATAATAGCTATTTCTATTTATATCTCATTTTCAAGGCATAAAATTACTATGTTAATATTAAAAATGTAAAAAATGTGTAGGAGGAAGGTAGTGTCCTTGTTGTATTTGACTCCTTTCTGACAGACTTAGATCAGGGATTTGATTATCTTCTGATACTTTTAAAAAAAAGTGCAAGTGAGAGAAGACTCAGACATGAGGCTTGTACATTGCAAGCTCTAAGAGATTGGAAGAAGCAGTGTTTTTTGTTGAATTTCACAAGGCAAAGGCAGGTTAGCCTAGTGACTTATGCCACTCCATAGTAAATATTACATGTCTTTCTTTAAAAAAAGGGAAAAAAAAGAATGCCAGGTTTTGATGACAAGAGAGACCCACTCTGTCATTGAAATCTACTTAGATACTAGGATCTGATTGTGCCCTGCTTGTGTACAGGGGTGCAAGGAGCTTCACGGAGAAGTTTAAAAACTTTTTTTCCCCATCTAGGATCATGACTTTGCACTCTGTTTTGTTTATTCACCCCAACAGTAGGTGTTAGCTATTCTTTTCTGTAGTGTCAGTGCATCTGCTTCTGGGTTTGTTTTGTGTATGTAATCTGCATTTTAAAGCCTCATAACATCTTGAATCCATTTCAGGAGATGAAAGAGATAACTAAAGTATTTGTGGTAGGCAGATGCTCCTGTATTTTGCATGCAGAGAGCTTCTAAGCACTGTCAACTTGACAAATGAATTTAGTTGTAAATGTATCCCTTGTTTATTTTAACAACTGAGTGTACTAGTATTCCAAACTGTGTGTTCCATTTCTACAGTGAAACATGTAGACTCACTGGGAAGAGGGCTGCATATTTATTCATTGCATATATAGTATATGTCTGTCTTAATGCTCTCAGAAATGATTAGCCTTAAATTTGCTGCCATAAATCAGGGAATAGCTATAGAGCCCTCCTTGCCCTAACCTATGCAACTCATTGCAAATATCCCATTGCTTCAACTTCAGCAAACTTATTTTTAAAAATATCTAGTGCAGGTGTTCTGTCAGCTCTAGTGACATTAGTATTGTTACATACACCCCTCTTGCACTAGAGAGTCCCCAAGTTGGTAAGAGACTTCTACACAGGTGCGGTGTCTTAAGTCTCTGCGATCAAGGCATGAGGTCTTGTGATTCCAGACAAATACTATGCTAAGTGATATGTGTGACATGTTGTCACCCCTGGCGTGCAGTCTGGGAGCTGTGGGAACTGCTGGGCTCCTCTAACCACTGTTGGGTTGGCCCTGCTCACACTGCTTGGGGACACAGTCAGCCTAACCCAAGCCCTGTTATCACCCAACCCAACAACAGATGGTGCCACACACACTAACTGAGCTACCTGAGAGAGTTGACCGATGCCACTCAAATACATGCAGCAGACAGCAGCCAATTTCCCAGCTTTCCAGACTCTCACCCACCACTGGAGTATAAACCCAAAATTATACCGTTTTCTGCTGTACAGGGAACTGTACAGCTTGAGCTCATAAAATTCACCCCCTCCCTCAATGTTGAAAGGAATATGCAATAGCCTTTGCCCTGAGTTATGATTCCCACACACTTCACTCCAACTTACCGGTTTAAACAAAGCAAAAACGAGTTTATTAACTACAAAAGATAGGTTTTAAGTGATAGCAAACAGATCAAAGCAGATTACCTAGCAAATAAACAAAAAACACAAACTAAGCTTAATATACTAAATTGATTGGATATGAGTAGCAGATTCTCACCCTAAGAGATGATACAAGCAGGCTACAGATTCTTAAGGGGCAAACTTCACTTGCTTTACCACTTGGAATCTCCAGGTGTTTCATTCACAGGCTAGAAGTCCCTTTAGCCTGGGTCCAGCACTTCCCTCAGTTCAGTCTTCGTTCCTCAGTTGTTTCCCGGAGTCTTCTTGGGTGGGGATTGAAGAACCCCAGATAATGTCACTCCCTGGCTTATGTAGCTTTTGCATAGGGCGGGAACTCTTTGTTTCAAAGCTTGGTTCCCAGACCAGTCTGTGGAAGAATACTGACATCCCAAGATGGAGTCCAGCATTATGTGGTCTGATCATATGTCCTTGTAGAGTCATAGCAGCCATTACTTGGAGGCTGCCTGTAGCATTTGCAGAAAGGGTCCCCAGATGGGAGATAAGCTTATCCTAAAGTCTGTTGTTTTTTCCTAATGGACTATTGCCCTGAATAGGCCCTTCCCCACCCACTATCTAGACTGACTTGTCTAGTGGGTGTTACCCAGGTGAAAACTACATTTGAAATACAGATACATAGTCAATATTCATAACTTCAGATACAAAAATGATACGTGCATACAAATAGGATAATCATATTCAGCAAATCATAACTTTTCCAATGACACCTCACATTACTTGTATTGCATAAAATACATTATAATTGTCAATCCTATAATATCACTGCAAAGTGTACGGGGTGCAGTGTCACAATATGTACAGGAGCTTATAGGAGGAGATTTTGAAAGGTGCTATAAAACACATAAACTATGAAAATCAGTATAACATTCCATGCATTAACCACCATAAAAATTTTATTGTCCCTCAATGACTTAATACAGAATGGGGAAAAATCTCTGCCAAGGTACAATTTAGAAAATGTCATTTTATCTCCAGGAAAAGATTTTCTAAAGGACTTGGACTAATGACAGAGTGCAGGCTCACTGCCTAAATAAATAGCCTTCATATTCTATTTGGCTAATAATAATTAAGGCTATGTTTTAGTCACAGGTATTTTTAGTAAAAGTCGTGGACAAGTCATGGGCAGTGAACAAAAATTCACAGCCTGTGACCTGTCCATGACTTTTAGTATATGCCCCAACTAAAACTGCGGGGAGGGTGGTCCCGGACCCCCGCTGGTCCTGGTGGGGGTGGCGGACAGCAGCGCACAGCTGGCATGCCTGCTGGCGCACATGGGGAGGAGTGATTGGCAGGGGTGGCAGGCTTCCTACCGCACGCTACTCCCGCCATAAGCGCCGGCTTCGCAGCTCCCATTGGCCGGGAACCACAGCCAGTGGGAGCTGCGGGGACAGCACCTGCGGGCGCGGGGCCTTCTGGCCCCTCCACCTTGGAACCGCAGGGACATACCAGTGGGAGCCAGGGAACCTCCCTGAGGACAGTACTGCCCTTCATTCCAACCTCCTGCCCCTAGCCTCCTCCCACACCTAAACTGCTGCTGCTGCCTAGCTCGGGCAGTCCCTGAGCCAGCTCCAGCCACTGCAGAAGTCACAGCGGTCAAGTAAAGTCACGGAATCCGTGATTTCCATGACAGACATGCAGCCTTAATAATAATTCATTAAAATATATTGACATCACATTGCTATAACGTATCAACAACTCAGCCTCAGATATGACTAGTAGAAAAGAAACAAAGAACATAAGAAATTTTAGGAAGAGGCCATCCAGACCCAGTATTCCTGCCATTTTTTTTAGTTACTGTAATTATAAATCCTCCTTGCTTTTTTCACCATTCCCCTTAAATCTTTTATTTTCAGGACACAAATTAGTGAATCTTTCACTTCCCCCTGTAACTTTTCCCCATATGTTTATTACTCTTTGCATTAATCAGCTTTTCCCAAATCTATTCTTAGCTTGCTAATGTTTTATTTGTGTATCCTTACAAGCCTGTGGACTTCTTACCATAGAAACCAAGTCAAGCCCAGTTCTGCTGTCAGTGATAACCATCATCAATAATAGCATAATTTGGTTCCATATCTCTATTAACTGTGTCATTTTCTTTTGTAATATGGAATATTTGTAAGAGATCACTTTCAAGTCTTCTCTTTACCAGTAAGAATTAATAGTCTATATTCTTCAAATTTAGGTTCTTGGGACAGAAACCTCAACTGCACCACGCTCACATTTGGTACACGTACGATGGAGGGGGAAGAGGGTGGCTCTAATCCATTGTGGTTCCTTGCTCACCCCAGGATCTTCACAGTGGAAAGGTGATTTTTTCTGTTGGTTCTCTACTTAAAATTATGCTGCATAATTATAAGTTTGGGTCATTTTGTGTTTCTTGGTGAAGTTTCTCAAATTTTGTTTCAGAAATCGGTGGAACTTGAGACATATTTACTTCAAACTTCTGTTCCTGAAGCTCCTTGCTTTCACTAGGCACTCTTGAAAGCATTACTACTATAAGAAATCCCTTATAGGTTTGGTATTTCCCATTGAACAAATACTTCTGTAATTTCACGATTATTTTTTGAAGCCCTGGTAATATCATGCACAATGATTTCTGAGATCTGGCTTCCACTGATTTACAGTCTAATTTATGACTGGTTTCAGAGTACGAGCTGTCTTAGTCTATATTCGCAAAAAGAAAAGGAGTACTTGTGGCACCTTAGAGACTAACAAATTTATTTGAGCATAAGCTTTCGTGAGCTACAGCTCACTTCATCGGATGCATGTAGCTCATGAAAGCTTATGCTCAAATAAATTTGTTAGTCTCTAAGGTGCCACAAGTACTTCTCTTCTTTTAATCTAATTTATGTCTCAACCACTTTCTGCCTATAAACACATTCACAACCAAAATTGCCAACATTTATTTTTTCAATCTGAGCTTAGTTCTGCTGTGTGTTAGCATATGTCATTGATTGATCTTCTTGTAGATACAAGCTGGGAACTGTCCTATCAAGCTTTTACACTCTGTATTAATCTCAGAATATTTCAGTATTGTGACTTCTGTGACAAACTTTTTAAATTCTCAATGTTTTTCTTGCCAGGTAGCATTGCCATTCTGTTCTGTCTTCAAGCAGCATTCTGAATAGAGAACTTAATTATTAGGAATAATTTTCTTATACATATTAACATGCCCCAAAATCGCTGTTAGACTTTCTTGGTTTTGGATCTTACCTTTTGTGCAATTGCCTCCATCTTTCTTTGATTGCTGCACATGTCCAAAATAATCAGCCTCATTCAGACCAATCTGACATTTGTTCCTGTTCAGTTTAAGGTTTTTTTCCTTTGAATAACTTTACTTGGTTTCTTATTGTGGTGTTGACCATTTTCAGTATGTTTCAGGCCTAAGATTGTCAAGTTGCCTGAGGGTTTCCATGAACTTCAGGCTGTCCATACTGAGCTCCAATCTAGTTGTATTGCTGTCATGGCACTGACCACATTGCTGGCTCTCCTGGGGGAACTGCAGCAGCACCAGTGTAACTGCTTCATAGTGAGACTGTTTTCCTGCTGAGAGGAATGCTGCTGGTTGCTGTCTACTCTTGACCCAGGAAAATAGTCATGACTACCTCACTACTGGTGACGGCCCTGAGGATTCGGCTCTGAGGATAGCTTCCTCATTTTTACCATGTTTAAAAGGCTTGAAATACACAAAAAAATCCCCAAAAGTGCTGACAAAGAAGGTAGGATTGGGGATTATAAGAATGAGGCCAGAACTATATTTTGATTTTTAAAAATTCCAGGTGCTGTCAAATATTTTTTTCACCAAAAAGGCTGGAAGATAATTTGCTACAGTTCAGGGCTGATTCAAATCAGTCAAAAATACCAAAACCTTTAAAAAAAGGAGTTTCTTCTGAATGCTCATGTGCAAACTTGTCTTCTGAGCATTGGACTGGTACAGGCAGCCAAGGATTAAGTGTAACATTATTTCATATGGTGCTTTGCTGTAAACAACAAAGCAGAAAGTAAAACCAAGATTTTATTACTGGTTTACTCATTGCATATAACTTTCAGAATTCCCAGACCAATCTATTGTTGCTTCTCATGTGAACTGAAGAAAGTTGAAAATTTGGCTTGTATATGACATATGCTAAGGTCTTATTTTCCAGAGGAACCTACCTCAGGCACCAGGCCCACTGACCTCATCTCCTTATCTGGAGAACAGCAGCAGTAGGCAGTAAAGAAGGGATACTGTGGAAATCTCCAAACCCTTGAAGATTAATAGAAAGATTTTTTTGCTTAATATGATCAGAAGCTGAGCTAGGTGACAATGTTGTTTAAAAAAAACTATCTACATTCTGGAATTTTTCACTCTGTTTACTCTGTTTGCAAGTGACTAAAGTGAGATGGATTCATTGCCACAAGTCTATTTGAACACCATCTAAGATGGAAGGATAGTTTGTCACGCAAAATGGATCAGTTCCTACAAATATTAATCTCTATATACCTCCACAAATAGTCTACATAATTTCCCTGGGCATGAGCGAATTCATAACATCTGCACTGTACAGGACTTTTCAAACAAGATGAAGTAAAATTAAATTGAACTTCAAATAAAGCTAATGCTAAGCTTACTGCTTTGTGAGCTAATACAGCAGCAGTCCCTAACTTCTGTCTGGCACACACTCTTCAGTGCTGCAGGAGTCAAATGTGTGTCCTTGGAAAAATCCTGTCATTTCCAACGTGGGTCCCCTACATTTAAAACTTCTGCAAGTATTCTGGAGTTCTTTAACAAAAGCTGTTGCTCAGGTGACTAATTTAAAAGTTAAGGAGAGTTATAATTGGGAAATGGTGAGCAGTGCTGTTCTTAGGGCCAAATTTGATTCTTGCAGCCTGCAGACTTCAGAGCTGGGGAACTTGATGGAGTCTGTATATGAGTGTCTTCAAACTGTGAGTAACTCACAGGATGAAATAAACTGAAATGTCTTATCTTAAACTTGTTTCAGCCATATTTACTGAACAAAAGAAAACACCCTTTCAGATTTTTAGTTCTGTTTTACTCTGATCTTTATACCATTACAATTCAGTGCCATCAGGTATAGTTTTACTTACTCTTCATCTGTATTCATTTAATAAAGCCAACGTCAGTATTTTTAGTCACTGGGGTCTTGTAAATGAGGGACTTCAATGGAGCTAAGCCAGTTCACACAAGCTGAGGATCTGGCCTTTTGTCATATTAGCATTTCTGAAGTTCACCCTAGTTCTCAAACATGCTACAAACAGGCTTAACAGAGGCATATACATCAGATACAGACACGACGGCTCAGTCTTCAATCTTATAAGGCTTAAAGCAAAAACAAAAGTAATAGAACTACTAATAAGAGAAGCACTCTTTGCAGATAATTGTGTCCTCCTAGCACAAACAGAGGGATGTCTCCAGTGCATCATAGATCGCTTCGCTGAAGCATCACAATTATTTGGCCTCAATTTTATTTGGCCTGGAGAAAACTGTGGTGTTGCATCAGTCATCTTCACCACTCCATGCCATATCCCCCCGCATCTCCCTTAGTGGAATCCAACTAAAGCAAGCTGACAGTTTTACTTATCTCGGCAGCGACATCTCCAATGATGGATCTCTTGACAAAGGAATCATGAACAGGATACAGAAAGCTTCTCAGTCATTCGGAAAGCTACATAACAAAGTCCTAAAATCCCACAACGTAACCCTCTTAACAAAAATAAAACTACAATGCATTTGTGCTCACATCTCTCCTCTATGGCTGTGAGACGTGGACACCATACAAATGGTGCTTTAAAAAGCTAGAGGCCTTCCATATGCGCGCCATTAATGGGGATCCGCTGGCAAGACAAAGTTACCAACCTGGAGGTTCTCCAAAAGTCAAATACTACAAGCATCGAGGCCATGCTAATAAAAGCTCAAGTACATTGGGTTGGACACATCATTAGGATGCCTGAACAGCAACTTCCCAGAAAACTTTTCTATGGAGAATTGGCACAAGGACACCAGAATCAATGCCACCCCAGAAAGCACTTCAAGGACAGCATTGAGAACAGCATACACTTTGGTGTAATAAAACCAGTTGATCTTGAGAAAGCTGCATCAAATAGATCAGCATGGTGATACAACACTCAGAGCTTTCCAATCCTTTGAAGAAGCCAGAAATAAACTGTTAGCTGCAAGGGGAAAGAGTCATACCACTGCTATAGCTACCAAGATGCTCACCAATGACTTTGTCTGCCCGACTCATGTGTGTCATGCTTTAGACTTCAGCGTCACTCCAGTTCCACAAAAAGATGATGACATTTTCATGCTGTTGAACCGACAGACTACGTGAGAGATTTCTGAAGTTCAGTGGTGGAACATGACTGCCTTTATTCCCCATCATCAAGAACAATTTTCTAATTATCATAATAGATTATTACAGTAGAGCAGGGATGGCCAACCTGTGGCTCCGGAGCCACATGTGGCTCTTCAGAAGTTAATATGCGGCTCCTGGTATAGGCACCGACTTCGGGGATGGAGCTACAGGCGCCAACTTTCCAATGTGCCGGGAGGTCCTCACTGCTCAACCCCTGGCTCTGCCATGGGCCCTGCCCCTACTCCACCACTTCCCGCCCGCTCCCCTGAGCCTGCCGTGCCCTCACTCCTTCCCCTTCCCCCTCAGAGCCTCCTCCATGCCATGAAACAGCTGATTGGAGCTGTGGGGAGGGAGGGGAAGACGCTGATCATCGGGGCTGCTGGTGGGTGGAAGGTGCTGGGAGCGGGAGGGAGCTGATGAGCAGGCTTCTGACGTATTACTATGGCTCTTTGGCAATGTACATTGATAAATTCTGGCTCCTTCTCAGGCTCGGGTTGGCCACCCCTGCAGTAGAGTCTAGAAGCCCTAATCAGAATTGACCTGCATTTATGCAGGATCCTGTAGAGCGAGTACAAGGATAGCTCTTGCCATAAAGAGTTTACAACCTAAATTTAGGTCAAGATGCTAGAGTGGATATAACAAACAGTTGGAAGGAACTGGGGAGGGAGGATAAGGTAAGCAGCAGAAAGAGCATGCATCATTCAGAGATCAGCTTTGTGAATAGCTAGAATTTTTTTGTTAAAGGTTTCTTTAATTAAAATATATAAATAATAGCCGAATAACGGAAATCCCTGCAAGTCTACACTAACAGATGATGATTTACATTTGGCATCATGGCAAACACAGGTCTTGAGAGAGGCTTTAAAGGAGTATAGAGAAGTGGCATTACAGACCAGCTCAGGGAGGGTGTTCTATGCATAAGGAGCAGCATGGAAGAAAGTGAGACTGGCAGAGTGAAGGGGGCAGGGGGTGACGAGTTACAAGGGTAGATAAGTAGGAAGGGGCTAGATTACATGTGAACCTTAAAGTAAAGGACTAGAAGCATGTATTTGATGTAGTAAATGAGGGGGAGTCAGTGGAGAGCTGAGGGGACTGACATGATCAGTGGAATTGGCAAGGAAAGTGTTTGTTTTTAATAGCAGCATTTTGTATATGGACCTGAGTGAACAAACTAGTGTCAGGAAGGGCAGTGGTAGGCCAGAAAAGAGATGCTAAGGGCCTGGCAAGAGGTTTCAGTGGTGTGGACCAAGGAAAAGTCAGACTTCGAAAATGTTGTAGAGGATGAAACTGCAGGATTTGAATGTGGTCCAGATGTGCAGGTTAAAAAAAGAGACTGTCCAAAATAACACCTGAGTTATGTGCCTGAGTGACCAGCAGGATTGAGGTGCCATCAGTGGCAGAAGATAGATGGAAAAGGGAGGACTTGGGAGAGAAGATGAGCTTGTTTTTGGCCATCCTAATTTTAAATTTAGGGCAAGATGTCAGGAACACAGGCTGAAATGTGGGACTGGGTGTAGATCAGGAGCAGAGGTAGATTTGTGAGCCATTGGCAAAAGCTAGTAGTTCAGGCTATATGAGTAGATGAGGTAATACCGAGATAGGGTGTAAATAGCAAAGAGGAGTGACTCCTCTGGGATTAGAAGCCCACCAAAAGAGGATGAGGACCCACAGAAATGTGACAACGAAGGAACAACCAGAGAAGAAGGAAGAATACAAGGAGGGGCAAGATTCACAAAAGCCAAAAGAGGGACATTTTTAAAAGGAGGGTATGATTGACCGTGTCAAAGGTCTCTGAGCAATCAAGGAGGAAGAGGCCAGGAAATGGTAATTGGAGACCTTGGTAAGAATAGTTTCAGTAAATTTGAGGGGTCAGGAACCAGGTGAGTGGGGAATCAAGCACAGAGCTGGGAAGGGAGAGTAAGCAGTTGTTAATGGTGCACTCAGTGAGCTGAGAGAGATTGAGGAAAAAGGGAAGGAAAGTGGGGAACAAGGAAGGTCATGAGGCAGAAGGAGTAAGGGTCACTGGAATAGGTGGAGGACTTAGAGGAGAGGAGATGAGAAACCTCAGCATCAGTGATGGGAAAGATAAGATAGACTGGAAGGAGGAAGAGAGAGTAAGAAGGTCACAATGAATTTCTCTGAAATATTTGGCAATATTCTGTATGGAGAGGCAGGAGAGTGCTGGAAGTGTGGTGGGTTTATGGAGGAAGTCAAAGGTGGCAAAGAGGTGGCTGGAATTTTTGTCTTGGGAGTCAAAGAGAGTGGAGAATTAGAGCTGTGAGACCAGGAAAATTGCAGAGCTGAAGGAGGAGTAAACCAATATATAGTGGCGGAAGTCCATGTGATCATGAGATTGTCTTTGGAGAAACTCTGAAGCCTGGGAGTAGGAGAGGAGGAAGACAATTATGGGAATGAGCCAGCCTGGAGGATTTGTGAGGCAGACTTTATACTGAGAGAATCTTGTGGTGGTGTTCTGTATATGCCCCAACTGTGACAGAAAATAAATTGTATGATTCATTATTTGAGGAATAGTATGTGATCATGTAGGTGTACATTAAAATACACTCTCTGAATAGCTGCCAGTATATTCTGGTTCTTCTGATCTCTCTCTCTCTCTCTTTCTGTTTTTAACTGCACATTCTTTCTGTGGAATGCAATAAAATTTTCCAAGCGAGTTCAATTCCTTCCTTCCTGTATACAGATTTATGTGCACTTCTCTAAAGAGCTCTTTTTGTTATCTGCAAAGAAAGTGATACATATCCCTGGTTCTGAGCTAAAGCAGTACAGATGGTGTCCTCACCAAACTCAAATAAGACATCAGCATATCATCTATGACTGATAGATGCAGTGGGTTTGTAGTTAGAAGATTTTTACATTGAGGTGTTCCCTTTACTAACATGACAGTCACAGGGATCAGGAAAATCCTTCTCTGGCAGATGCTGCATACAACAATTCTGCAAGATGGTAATCCCCTTGCTGACTGCAGTGCATCTGACAGAAAATGATTAAGGCAAGATGCACAAAGTACCGAGTTCAAAAAGTCTCATTAGTTCTAGCTTGTAATATGGTGAGAGAAATAGAGGGACATTTCATACAACCATGATTGCTTTAAGAATAATTTTGCAGCTTTAACACTGCTCTGGAAAATAATGGATTTCCATATGAATTTTAAAAGTACACCACATTGTTAAGGAGTACAAAAGTGTGACTAATTCACTTTTCCAAAACAAAAAAATAGAAATGATACAAAGATGTGCAATTGCATATTATCTCAAATGAATTGCATGTGAAGAACATTAAGAGCAAATAGGTTTTTTCCTTTTATTTGTGTGGGTCATATGTTACCACCCTTGAGACATTGTTGATTTGAAGTACATTTTTCACAGGTTTGAATTCCATTTAACAATGTCTCTTTAAGAGTGGCAGGGAGGGCAGAAGCATGGGTGATAGTTCAGACTGAGCAGACTTCCTAGCTGTGCTAGTTTAAGATACGTGAAAAGATGTTTTTTGGCAACCTGGAAAGTACTGCAGGAGTTTAAGAGAATAAGGCTTCAAAATAAAAGATAATATCTATTACATGTCCTAAGTGGTCTTGAATTATGGGCATTAGTTACAGAAGAAGAGGACCATTCCTGAAAATATGGGAGGAGTGTGGCAAGACTAAGGGGAATACAGAAAACAATATTGGATGTTAAGAGATTATTTCTGGTGAGATGAAGAGGATGAGTGAATAGAAAATCCATAGCTGATAGAGGGGAAGGTGTCATGTAAGGAGACAGGACACATTCATAAAATAGTTCAACAACAGTCTTCTAAATATCTGAGCAAGGGGAGTTCACACCATCTGTACCTTGAAGTTTCTGGGGCAAATACTGTGTTGTGTCTTCTGAGAGGGAGAGAGAGTGCACAGAAGTCACAGTGTGGGGAAGGGGTGACAAAATGGCTTTACACCATCTGTATACTGACTGACTGCCCCCAAGGGCTGCTCTAAATTAAGGCAGTGTCCCTAGGATGCCTATGGATTTCTCTTTAGCCCAGAATCCTCCGTAGCATTCAGCATTACAGGCACGCCACTTCCCACTTTTATCCTCCCCCTCTCACATACTGCTATGCCACAATCTATTACAAGTTGATTAAGTTCACAAAACTCATCAGGAGATAAGAGACCATGAGTTGCACAATCAGAACTAAAATGCAAATTTAATTTCTGGGATTTAGCATTCCTGAAATAAGTATCTCACTCACATAGAAACCTATAAAGCTATCAAGAAATCTGCTGGGTGGGTGGGAGAGGGAAGAGAAAAAAATGCATTATGATTGTGGTTTGTGAGGTGCTCAGATACAGTGGTGATAGGTGTCATTTTAAACCTTAAAAAGAGAGAAGGGGTTCCCTATAGCATACGGGGCCCTAGAGAGAAAGAGATTACAAACAGGAAATATTCAGAATAGTAGGATAATGGTCACAGTTTTATAACTTTTTTCATACTGTTCCATCTTATCCACTAGGTACTATGTTTCATGGGGGAAGGACACATTAATAATATGCCACATCTACTATATGTGTTTCAGAGGGCTTCTAAAGGACTTTAAAATTAAGGAGTCATATACTATTTGCAAGAAGCCATACTAAAGTAAATTTTAGTAAGCAGTGTTGGTGAAGGGATCGGGCAAAATTCACCAAGAGACTGTTGTGGCTTATTGCTTTACTGAATCAAATAAAACTTTATTGCTATTGGTCTGTAAAATATGTTAAAAATTATTAATAAAAAGCTTTCTACAGAGAAGAAAATTAACAGGTATAGAATGAGTGGGGAAAAAAACAAGAACAAAACAAGTTAAAGTCTGAAGTGACCCACACTAATGACCAAGGAGTTTGTGCAAAAGATTTAAGAATTATTTAATTAATTGTTTTAGAGAAACAAACAAGCAGCTCCATAGAGCTGATTGTTTTATTAGTTAGGAAGGCAATATAAAGCACACTCAGTCAGAACATCCTAACTGAAAAAATACCATCTATATCAGCAGCTGATGAGTAGAACTTCATACTTGAGAGGAAATGAATGAAACAATTTCATTTTATTTTACCTGGTTTAAGTGTTATTTTCTGTCCTTGAATTAGCAAAACTAAATAAAAACTGTTTCTGGTAAAAGAGGAAAAGAACCATGTACCACTACAGGGGCTGGAACCTGAGGGATCTGATTTCTAAATCGCTTTATCTATCTAGGTATTTATACTAAGCTGATCACTGTAAGCCATTTTGCACTGGCTTCAAGAGGGGTAATTTCAGCAGAATCTGAACTGAAAGGGAAGCGTCGTCTTTATTTTCACAGAGACTGAATATAAAGATAAGCATTCTGGGAAGAAGTAGTTCTGGATAATTACAAAATAGAACATTCTTTTGTAGAATTATCAATTGCTATGCACGCATTTTATTTTCCTTATCTGTTCTCAGTAAAGTTAGTACAAATGGGTGGATGGAGATACCTGTATTCTTACTAGTCCTTTTAGGGTATGTCTGTGCTGCAATTAAAAACCTGTTGCTGGCCTGTGCCACCTGACTCAGGCTCACAGGGCTCCGGCTGTGGGTCTCTTTAATTGCATTGTGAACTTCTGGGCTCAGCCTAGAGCCTGGGCTCTGGGACCTTCCCACCTTTCAGGGTCCTAGAGCCCAGGCTCCAGGCTGAGCCAGGAAGTCTATACTGCAATTAAACAGCTGCTTAACTCAAGCCCTCCAAGCCTGAGTCAACTGGCATGAGCCAGCTGCAAATGTCTAAATGTAGTGTAGACATACCCTTAGATAACTGATAACTGTAGTAACAGTTAAAGAATCTGGGAAATTGGAAAAGCAGTTTTGATCATTCTGTTCCTTTAAATTTTATATATATTCCACTTTAATTGTCCATCACATACCTCTCAAAGATCCCAGAGAATTTTGACATGGATTCAAGCTTAGCAGCATCATATTGCATAGCGATATTACCATATGTGTATTATGGGGTTTTTTTCAGAAAGGCACATTAATCTTAAAAATTAATAAAATTAACTTTTAAGAAAGATTAAGTATATCCATTCCATTTAGAGGAAGCAATGCCATCTTATCCAGTTTAGACTACAAAGAAGTTTATTATTCATAATTTGCTTTGGGAGGCAATGTTTCCTAGGAGGTAGAGCACCGGACTGGGACTCAGGGCACATGAGTTGTCTATTCCCAGCTCTGCCACTGGCCTGCTGGGTCACCTTGGGCAAGATACTTTACCTCCCTGTGCTTCAGTTTCCTCATCTATAAAATGGGGATAGTACTGGCCTCCTTTGTATACAGCTTTGAAATAAATGGATCAAAAGTGCTATGTAAGAGCCAGGCATCATCATTATCATTATTATTTGTTATTCAGTTTGCACTTGATTGAATAACTTGTGAACCAGTGTCAGATTGTCACATGGTTAAAATCTGTATCAAACTTCACATTTTCTGTAGAACAGTACAAAATTACTCCAGTAGCCTCAGACTAGATTTCTCTCTGTCATTTCTTACAGGACTACATAAGCTGTGATCTGCAAGAGCATTTACACCAATTACAAAGCCATTGAGAAATCAGAGCACAAGAAGCTGTTTAAGGTACAATGGAAATATTTTAAAGTAAATAGTATAGTTAATATTTGGAACAAATTGCTAGTATGTAGATTAAGTATGTACAAAATGCTCTATTTAATAATAGTAAATGCTAACTGCTTTGTTTGTTCCAGGAGTTTTATAAACATTAGCTAATTAATAAGCTTCTAACTTATTGAACATGGGGTAGATTCTCTGCCTGGCTGTGCTCTCTTTCCAGGCAGAGAAAGAGAGTGCAAAAAGGGAGAACACTTTCAGCAACCCCCAGCTGGAAATCCTCAGTAGATACAAAATTGGTGTAATCTGGATTGGGCTGCAGTCATGGGTGGGGAGGAACATGGCCAGAGCACACTACATACCAGAGGTGAAACCCTGCAAGTTTTGCCTTTAACTTCAGGTGGGCCAGGATTTCATCCCAAGTATCTTGAGCTGATGGACAGTCCTTTGGGACTGGACAGAGAATCAGGGAGTCACTCCTAGTACTCTCACAGTCTCCCTTCTCTCTGCCCTGTCAAACAAAAATTGGTTGAAGTAGAGAATCTGGTCTGGTATGTTTTTAATGTGCATGTTCTTGATTCATTCTGGAGTCACACACACAAGTTACTTAACTATAAACAGGATTATTGAAAAGACAAAACACAAAAGGGGAAGACACCAATTTCCCCTAAAGCCTTGCTGAAAAATCTTCTATGAGGACATTTAGGTTGTATATATGACATTTCACAGCCCTTCTGTTTTCTGTGATGCCAGATGTATATCTATATTGCCAGACTGCTGTAGGAATTCAGTAACTGGCCAATGTTTGGATAAGTGGATAAGGACTTGCTCAGGCTACATCATTTATTTATATGTGAAATAAATTGATGTTTCTATCATATATTATTGCTATATTTAAGCACATCTACGTACATGACCAAATCACATACATAGCCAAGTTTAGGGGGGAAAAGGCATAATATGGAATATGTAGAACCCACTGTGTTTTACATTTGATGTACCTGCATATAATATACCAAAATTGCTTCTCAAAGAAACAGTACTTTAAAAGGTTCAATATATTAATCATCCTTCAGTGTTCATTTTTCTTTAGTTTCAGTCCTGTAAATATCAGGAAACCTTATAAGCAGCTGGAGTTAGGATTTTATTCTAGAAGTGTCCTGGACATTTATTGTTCCAAAGTTACACTATGTCTATGTCCATTCAGACACTGAGGGGCGTGGTGTGTGGAACCCATCTTTATGGTATTCCGATACATTTTACAGAAATAAAAGCAGACTATTCTTATGAACAGTTGGCACCAATCACACCCACCCCTAGGTAACCTTCATTGCCAAACAATGTTCCAAAAGAGGAAATTTATTACAGCACCTATTTAGGTATTCTAACATCATTCCGTCAAGGCCATAAAGTGATTTACATGGACCAATGTATTACCTCTGCTTTTAGACAAAATGAGTTTATTATGATTAATGATTTTACCATGACTATAAGAGGACATTTACAATAAAATGACCTATATTTTTACATTCTTCCTCCTTATCCTTTTCATTTCATTTATTGAAGAAATAAACTATTTTACAGTAAGATATGCAAAGAATGATTTACCACTGAAACAAGTTTAATATACTGTTACCATAGTTGTACGATGACTGAGTAACCAGTACTATAAGAGAAAAAGAGAAAAACTTTAGCTTAAATTTCAAAGTTCTGTAAAATCAGGCATAGGCAGAATGGAGCTTATTATATGATGTGATGGTAAGTATGATGAAGCTGTTTAAAAACATTTGGGATTCACAGATGTATTAGAAAGAGAACAAAAAGGAAATAATCCCTTCTGATATATATTTAATATTACACCTGTTACTTTTTAAGTCTTCCAAGTGACTGAATGCTTGGTCTATCTTCATGCTCAGATGCCACCCGTCTATCTGGCTTTAGAGGTAGAGACGATGAGAAGGGGTCAAAAAGGTCATCTGTTACTTAGGACAGTACTTGTAATAAAGTCCTCACACTCAAGATAATTGGTTTTATTCTACTTTATATGATATTTCCAAATTTACTGCAACAGTAGCAGAGCAAGATGTTTTGTTTCATAAAGGATTATAGCGTCTACTAAGAAACCAGCCAAAGACCTTACAGGCTGAAGATTAAAGTTCCCAAATAAGGACTTATCATTTTGGTTTGGACTGAATCTGGTGGATATAAGAATGTTTGAAAGAAAAACTATTCCAGTATATTTTGGACTAATGGAAGAGTCTAATGGAAGACTATGGAATTGCCAAATGGACTCTGCAGTTTATTGCTATGTAGATTTCTTAACTAATAGAACATTGTAGTATGTTTAGAGTCAGACATTGCCTGATTTAGTCAGTTTGTCAATGAGGTGATGAGTTTAGCACAATAAGAATTCAAGAATTCATTTTATTTTATGGTTACACAATTGATTTGTGGTTACTTTTGTGTTGCTACCAATTGTGTTTTAATATCACTCAGAATGTATAAAATCAATATCAAAATGGCCCTTTGTAGTTAATAAGTGCTTACACAGAGTCTATAAGTGAAAGCGTGGCTCTGTTGATGTCAACAGCAAAATTTCCATTGACTGCAATGGGACCAAGTTTCACCCTGGATGCATTCTTGGTGTGGACAGGCTATCATAACAGTGCCTGCTTCTTTTTGTTTTTGCTTACCTGTTAGAGCAACTTCCTTTAGATATGAGTTCTGCTTCGATGTGAGCATTTGCAATTACCAGTAGTGTATACAAAGTCTAGGTGCAATGCTTACTTCTTGATACTACAGTTACCAAGAACCATTTTGAGAGTAGTTAGCAGGAGGTGAACATTCATGTCCACATTGTCCATTTTTTTGAAGGCTGACTGGATACGTATGGCATCACAGAAACTTGGTGGAATAAATCACATGATTGGAATATTGGTATAGAAGGGTACAGCTTCTTCAGGAAGCACAGGCAGAGAAAAAAGCATGGATGTGTTGCCTTGTATACCAAAGATGATAGTAGGACCTGTTGAAAGTCTCTGGGTAAGGATAAAATGGGGAAGAAGAAAAAAAGGGTGATGTCACATAGGAGTCTACTGTAGACCTCCTGACCAGGAAGAAGAGGTGGATGAGACTTTTTTTTTTTTTTTTATACAACTAACAAAATCATCCAAAACACAGGACTTGGTGGTGAGGGGGGACTTCATCTACCCAGACATCTGTTGGGAAAATAATACATCAGGGCACAGATTATCCAACAAGTTCTTGGAATGCATTGTAGATTATTTTTTATTACAAAAGGTAGAGAAAGCAATTAGGGGAGATGTGCTCTTGATTAGGTTCTGACAAATAGAGGAACTAGATAAGACTCTGAAGGTGGAAGGCAGGTTGGGTGAAAGTGATCATGAAATGATAGAGTTCATGATTCCAAGGCAGTGGTTTTCAAACTTTTTTTCTGGGGACCCAGTTGAAGAAAATTGTTGATGCCTGTGACCCAACAGAGCTGGGGATGAGGGGTAGGGAGTGTGGGAGGGGCTCAGGGCTGGGGCAGAGTGTTGGAGTGCGGGCTGTGGGGGTGGGGCCGGGAATGATGGGTGTAGGAGGGGGCTCTGGGTTTGGACAGGGGAGGGTGGGAGGGAGTCAGGGCTCTGGGGTGGGGCCAGGGATGAGGGGTTTGGGGTGCAGGAGGAGCTCTGGGTTTGGGGGGGCTCAGGGCTGCGGTGTGGGAAGGGATCAGGGCTCTGGGTGCAGGCTCTGGGGTGGGGCCAGGGATGAGGGGTGTGGGGTGGATGAGGGGCTCAGGGTTTGGGGGGGCTCAGGGCTGGGGGTGCAGGAGGGGTCAGGGCTCTGGGCTGGGGGTGCAGGCTCTGGGGTGGGGCTAGGGATGAGGGGTTTGGGTGCAGGAAGGGGTTCCAGGTTTGGGAGGGCTCAGGGCTGGGACAGGGGATTGGGGTTGGGGTACGGGCTTACCTCCGGTGGCTCCCGTAGCTGGGGTGCAGAGGCAGGCTTCCCGGAACCAGCCAGCAGCAAGTCTGGCTCCTAGGCGGAGGCACGCAAGTGACTTCGCGTGACTTTCACCTGCAGGCACTGCCCCCCGACCCCAGTGCTTGGTGCGGGGACAGTGTGCGGAGCCACCTAGGAGCTGGAAGTGCTGCTGGCTGCTTCCAGGGTGCAGCGCGGTGTTGGAGCAGGTAGGCACTAGCTGGCCTTAGCTTGGCAGCACTGCCAAGAGGACTTTTAACGTCCCGGTTGGCGTTGCTGATCAGAGACACCCAGTGCCTGACATGCTGCGACCCAGTACTGAGTCACGACCCAAATTTTGAAAAACGCTGTTCTAAGGAATGGTAGGAGGGAAAACAGCAGAATAAAAACAGTGGACTTCAAGAAGGCAGATTTTAGCAAACTCAGAGAACTGGTAGGTAAGATCCCATGTGAAGCAAGTCTAAGGGAAAAAAGAGTTCAGGAGAGCTGACAGTTTTTTAAAGAGACATTATTACAAGTACAAGAACAAACTATCCCAATGCATAGGAAAGATAGAAAGTATGGTAAGAGGCCACCCTGGCTTAACCAGAACTTCAATGACCTGTAACTCAAAAAAGAGACGTACAAGAAGTGGAAACTGGGTCACATTACAATAAATATTAAAAAAAAAAAACAACCCAAGCATGCAGGAAAAAATTAGAAAGACCAAGGCACAAAATAAGGTTAAACTAGGTAACAGTATAAAGGGTAACAAGAAAATATTTTACAAATACATAAGATGTGAAAGGAAGACCAGGTACAGTGTAGGACCATTACTAAATGAGGAGGGAAAGACAATAACAGAAAACATAGTAAATGGCCAAAGTGATAAATGTCTTTATGTTTCCGTTTTCACCAAAAAAGTTAGCAGTGCTTGGATGACAAACATAGCGAACATCAGTGTAGATGGAATAGAGTCTGAGACTAAATAGGAAAAGAACCAGTAAAAAATTACTTAGAAAAGTTAGATGTCTTCAGTTCAGCAGGGCCTGATGAGATACATCCGAGAATACTTAAGGACTAGGCTGAAGAGATCTCTGAGCCATTAGTGATTATCTTTGAGAACTCATGGACAATGGGAGAGAGCCCAGAGGACTGGAAAAGGGCAAATATAGTACTTATCTATAAAAAGGGGAATAAGGACAACCCAGGGAATTATAGACCGGTAAGCTTAACTTTAGTACCCAGAAAGATAATTGATTGCTTATTTGCTCCATCTCTAAGCACCTAGGAAAAAAAAATAAAGAAGTAACCGTCAACATGGATTTGTCAAGAACAAATCATGGCAAACCAACCTAATAGCCTTCTTTGACAGGATAACAAGCTTTGTGGATGGGTGCGGGGAAGCAGTGGATTTCATATATCTCAACTTTAGTAAGGCATTTGATACTGTCTCACATGACCTCATAAACAAACTAGAAAAATATAGTCTAGATCAGGGATTCTCAATCTTTTTCTTTCTGAGGCCTACCTAACATGCTATAAAAACTCCATGGCCCACCTGGGCCACAATAACTGGTTTTCTGCATATAAAAGCCAGGGCCGGTGTTAGTGGGTAGCAAGCAGTGCAGTTGCCAGGAGCCCTATGCCACAGGGGCCCCCACAAAGCTATGTTGGTCAGGCTTTGGTTTCAGCCCTGGGTTGTGGGACTCAGGGCCCTGGGCTTCAGCCCCATGTGGTGAGGATTCAGCTTTCTACCCTGGGTCCCAAACAACTTGGCACTGCTTGGCGGACCCCCTGAAACCTGCTCGTGGCCCCCTCAGGGGGCCCCAGACCCCTGATTGAAAACCACTAGTTTAGATGAACCGTCCAAAAGATGGGTGCACAACTGGCTGGAAAACCTTACTCAGACAGTAGTTATCAATGATTCAAAATCGAGCTGGAAGGGCATATTGACTGGGGTGCCACAGGGATCTGTCTTTGAGCTGGTACTATTCAATATCTTCATAAATGATTTGGATAACGACATAGAGAGTACACTTATAAAGTTTGCGGATGATACCAAGCTGGGAGGGATTGCAAGCACTTTGGAGGACAGGATTAGAATTTGAAATGGTCTGAGTTAAATGGAAAGAAATTCAGTAACGACAATTACAAAGTACTGCACTTTGGAAGGAATAATCAGTTGCAAACATACAAAACGGGAAATGCCTGCTAGGAAGGAGTACTGCAGAAGAAGATAAAGAGTCACAAACTAAATATGAGTCGTCAATGTAATACTGTTGCAAAAAAAAAATGACCATCATTTTGGGATGTATTAGCAGAAGTGTTGTAAGCAAGACTTGAGTAGTAATTCTTCCACTTTACTCAGCACTGATAAGGCCTCAACTGGAGCATTGTTTCCAGTTCTAGGCATCACACTTCAGGAAATATGTGGACAAATTGGATAAAGGCCAGAGGAGAGCAACAAAAATGATAAAAGGCCTAGGAAAACATGACCTAGTAGGAAAGATTTAAAAAAATTGGATTTGTATAGTCTGGAGAAGAGAAGACAGATGGAGTACATGAGAACCGTCTTCAATTAAGTAAAAGGTTGTTATAAAGATGAGTGTGATAAATTGTTCTCCTTATCCACTGAGGACAGGACAAAAAGTAATGGGCTTAAATTGCAGCAAGGGAGATTTTGGTTAGACTGTAATAAAAACTTCCTAACTGGAAGGGTAGTTAAGCGCTTGAACAAATTATCTAGGGTTGTGGAAGCGCTGTCATTGGAGGTTTTTAAGAACAGGTTAGACAAACACCTGTCAGGGATGGTCCATGATATTTAGTCCTGTCTCAGTGTAGGGGACTGAGCTATTGACCTATTGAGTTCCCTTCCAGTCCTACATTTCTAAGATTTCTAAGTGCAGTAGCTCCAAGACAAGAAAGTGACAGTCTGTTTCTGTGAAGGAGTTATCTACTGTAATGTTCTGTGCTGATCGAATTGCACACTATAATTGTATGTCTTGTGGATCTGGACATGGAAATTTTATGGATATCTTGTCAGCCTTGTGGACTTCGTATTGCTCTAGGTTATAGGGGAAAAACAACAGGGTGAATTCTCCTGCAGTAAGACAGTTAGACACATGTCTTATTGTTAAGTTAAAATTAGTGATATTCTTGCCTTTCTTCAGTAAAATCTTTCAGTAAATATTGATTCTAAAAAAATGTTTCCTCCACTGGTATCTTAGGGTACACTGCAAAAAAACACCCATGGCAGAAAGTCTTAGAGCCCAGATCTATAGACTTGGGCTTGCTATAGCACTAAAAGTAGCTGTGTAAATATTCCTGCTCGGTCTGGAGCTCAGGCTCTGAGGCCCAGTGCCCCAGACCACAGAGCCCAAGCAAGAACATCTACACAGCTATTTTCAGTAACGTAGCAGCAGCCCAAGTCTTCAGACCTGAGCTCTGAGACACGTGGCTGCAGGAGGTTTTTTTCAGTTAGAAATATACCCTGGGGTCCCCAGTGATATTCTGAGAGCTGGCAGAGACCTGCTTACTCTGTGTAGTTTCCTAGTGTGCTGACAGACTTCAAATACCTTGAGAGGAATGGGACACAGTGTTGACAGACAGACATTCACATTTTTAGTGCCTTGGCTGTGGGGGCCTCTGCCACATATTATTAGTGCTCTGAATATGGCTTTAGCCAGGGAGACCAAACTTCTCAGACAATCCCATGGGAAGCTCAACAGGTATGTTGGTTTTCTGTTGAAATAAATCTGTTCTTGAAACCTACAACTAACTCGGGGACCAAGCAAGTAAACTTTGAGGGTTATAATAGGGAATTGGAACTTCCAAGTAATACGTAGGAGAAGTTGGGTGAGTTTCTTGAGAGAACATTTATGGAACAAATTAAATCTGATAAAAAGATAAGGCTAGAGTGACCACTTACCTCCACTTGTCAGTGAGACTTCCTGGAATATCTACATCAGCCATGGGTTTAATGCTTAGCTAACACTACAGAATGAATGCTCATTTGCTGGTATACCATGGTGCACCGTGCTAGGATGCTGTGTCATTGGAGTCTGACTTCTGAAAAAACAAGGCTACAATTACATGCAGATGGTGGAGGGTGGGACGCTATGTGCTGTACTGTTGCATTAATGGAGCTTGGGTGCATGGAGGATGACAGCAGTGGGATGTGGAAAAAGTGAGCTGTCAGGAAAAATAGAAAGTCTGTGCACGTTGAGAAGTATGCTCTACCATCAGAGATGCCACTTCTAAAGATGGACAGAACACTGACAAATCTCCTGGCTACCATATTCAGTGCCTGAAAAACCCATCAAGAAGTAGAAACGTCTTTAATCAGAATATAAAAGTTAAACAAGGAAACTACAAGGCAGTATTTAAAGCTGTCAGTGAAAATGTGTTTAAAAGCAACAGTCTAAGTAAAATCTCCAGGAAACGCAACCTGTTTGAAATTAATTTACAAAGGAGTATTTTAAAGGACCACATTACATTTATTCAAATTAAATTTTAATGATTTACCCTATCTTTCCTTACATGAATGTACGCTGGAGCAAGGGAATTTTAACTAATTTACAATTCTATTGCAGTTCTCTATGTGCAAACCAGCAGTGAAATTCCAGAAACTATCCTCACTTGGATCCTGCAGCAATGTAAAGTCTATCAGCAGCACAAGCAAGTATCTGTCTTTCTAGAAATATACAATAGTCAGTCGGGAGTTTTACCATTGTTTCCCATGCTCTGTTGCTATGACATAGCTTCTTCTCTGACATGCAGGTTGTTGCACTTTACAGTTTCCTGCCATGTGCTACCCATTAGCATGACCTTGTTTTCTAATAGTAATTTTTCTGGTCCCCTATTGTTTCTTTAAGGATAAGCACTTTCTGATCCCTTCCATTTCTTTGGGTTACTGAAGCACTGAGTTCAGTCTTTAACAATTTTGTGGCTAAAGGAAGATTAACACAGAATAATTCATTTGGCTGTTTTTTGCCATTCCCAACTGTGACGGGATCCTCGGGGTGCCCCCTGATGGCTCTCCAGCCTGGGCTGTCTCTCACAATGCCTTGCTAGTGACCAGCAGCAAATCCTTCCAGGTGCTGTTATCACTCAGCACAACTGCATGTGGAGACCCACACCCAGCTCGATTGCATGAATGCTCCCAGAGCCACTCATGCATCATACAGAGAGAGGCACCGGAGCCAAATCCCCCCAGCTCCCAGCACTGTATCTCAGGAATATACCATCTTACACTGCTGAAGACGATAAGCACAAATTTATTAATTGGTTCACCACTTCATCAATAGAAAGTGGATATACACCAGCCTTTGCAAACCTGAGCAGTTTTGCCACACCCCATACAAACTCACTGGTAAAGATAAACAGTTAAACAAATGACTACAAAAAGATAGATTTTAAGTAACACGCAAAAAAATCAGAGTTAGTTACCAAAATAAAATAAAATATAAGCACACAATCTAAACTCTCAACCCTGTTAGACTGGGCAACATCTAGATTAAGCAGTTTTTCTAATCGCACTGGATATTGCAGTTCATAGTACAGATTTCACCCTTGAAGCCTGGGCCAGTCTCCTCTGGTGGAGTCTTCAGTCTTCTCAGTGTCCTTGTTGCTTGCAGTATAGGTGGGGGCAGGAGAAAGACAAAGCATGGGCCTGCTGTGTTCTGTTTTATATCCTCAGTCCTATGCGCTTGGAGAATACAAGTCCAGGCATGTCTGCTGGGCATTGCTGAGTCTCCAGGCAAGGTTGAGCAATTCTTCTGGTGTGGCCTCATGCAGGTGAGTCATTGCATTGTAGCTCCCTTGCTGGACAATGGCTACCTCCCTTGTCATTGTTCTGTACAGCTATTATCTGGGTGCCTCCCAAACCCACAGCATATTTAAGGGCTTGGCTACATTTGCGAGTTACAGTGCAATAAAGGAGCCCCAGGCGCCCTAGTTCACTCCCTGTCCACACTGACAAGGCACGTAGAGCGCCCTGTCTCCGCGGCTACAGCGCTGCTGGTACTCCACGTTGGCGAGTGGAATAATGTTTGCTGCACCACCACTGGAGTGCTGCGGCGCCAGTGTGGATGCCCTGGTCTGTTATTGCGCTGTGATCGGCCTCCAGAAGTATCCCACAATGCCTGTTCTAGCCACTCTGGTCATCACTTTGAACTCTACTGCCCTGCCCTAAGGTAACCAACAGTCAGACCCACCCTTTAAATTCTCTGGGAATTTTGAAAATCCCCTTCCTGTTTGCTCAGCCAGGCGTGGAGTGCTCTCAGCGAATCTTTCCAGGTGACCATGCCTCCAGGTGACCATGCCTTCACGCGCCAGGAGATCCCCAGTATGGAGCAATGGCGAGGTGCTGGACCTCATCAGTGTTTGGGGGGAGGAAGCTGTCCAGTCCCATCTGTGCTCCAGCCGCAGGAATTACGATATCTTCGGGCACATATCAAGGGCCATGCTGGAAAGGGGCCAGGACCAGGACGCACTGAAGTGCAGGGTTCAAGTGAAGGAGCTGTGGAATGCCTACCTCAAAGCAGAAGAGGCAAACAGCAGCTCCGGTGCTGCCCCTGTGACCTGCCATTTTTACAAAGAACTGGACGCGATACTTGGGAACAACCCCACCTCCATGCTGAGTACCACCATGGACACCTCAGAGGCCAGTGCAACAAGGCAGGAGGAGGAGGAGGAGCAGCAAAGCGGGAGTGAGGGTGCTCTGGTGGAGGAAGACACCCTGGAATCTCTAGATGCATGCAGCCAGGAGCTGTTCTCAATCCAGGAGGAAGGTAGCCAGTCACGGCGGCTGGTGCTTGGGGAAGGACAAACACCAGAGGAGGTTCCTGGTAAGCAGCTTTTATTTTGGGAAGGAAGTTATTCGGTGTAGGCTCTTGGGGTGAGGAGGGTTAGGGCTGCATGCATGCCTAGATGCGGAATAGGGCGTTGACGTGCTCTCTCACATCGCGGTAATCGGCCTCAGTGATCTCTTCAAAGGTCTCAGCCAGAACTTGGGCAACGCTCTTGCACGGGTTTTTCAGGAGAGTCACTGTTGTCCTCATCCCAGTAAGGCTAGCTTGTCCGCACCACTGTGCCGTGAGGGGCGGGGGGACCATTGCTGCACACAGGCAAGCTACATATGGGCCAGGGCGGAAGCTGCATTGCAGTAAAAGACCCTCCCTTGCTTCCCTGGTCACCCTCAGCAGCGAGATATCTTCCAGGACGAACTCCTGTGGAAAATGTGGGGACAGTGTTCAGTATAGGGGCTCCCTGCCGCTGTTGGCTCTCCTGAAGGTACAGAAACCCAGAGGACAGTACAGCCGTGAAACAATCAGTCATGCTTGACCCTGTGCTTACTCACCATTTTGGGGGTCCCGTGGGTTGTGTGTGCTCGCTTTGGGCCAGGCAAATTATGCTATTCTGTAGACTGTGCTTGCCCTTGAGTACGGGGGAATCATTGCTCTGTCTGGTGTGAACAATGTTGCCTCTGTTAAGTGTTGCATTTTGCCTTTACAGATGCAACCTTGAGATCTCAGCCATCTGTGTTATCAACGGCCGAGAGGCTGCAAAGAATCAGGAAGAAGCCACGTAGAAGCAAAGAGGACATGCTGCATGAAGTCATGCAACATTCAACTAATGAAAATAAAAAAGTGCAGGAGTGGCAGGAGAGTGAAAGGAGGGTCTGCCAGCAGAATGCGGATCCCTGGCACAAAAGCACAGAGCGGCTGATAAGCATCATGGAGCGCCAAGCGGACTTGATCCAGGCGCTTGTAACCATGCAGGCGGAGCACTACCACCCCACAGCTCTTGCCCCAAAACTCTTTCCTTTGTGCCACCATGTCACCTCCAAACCACTTTCCCCAACATCTGAGTGCTTACCGCCACCTGCTGCCTCCAACACCTGTAGCTTCACCACCCAGTTGTGAAAACTACAACCCTGCGCACTGCACTCAACCCCCATCACCATGCAGTATAGCCATCCTGAAGTGCAGCACGCATTGCACAGCACTCCAGACAGGACATACGCAAAACTGTGATTGTACTGTTCCCCACCCCACCCCATCTCACCTCCTTGCCCTTTGTGTTTCCCAAGCAGTTGTGTTGTGTTTCTTTTCAATAAACTGATTTTTTTGGCTTTGAAAACATTCTTTATTATTGCATAATGTAAAAGAAACCTTAGCCCAGGAAAGCAACAGGCACTGCAAATCAGAGTATCATACATAGCAAACACAGATTCCTACTGCACTTCACTCCCGTGCAGGACACCACACCAGACATAACTGTTGGCTTTCAGCCTCATATTGCTCCCTCAAGGCATCCCTAATCCTTGCAGCCCCTTGCTGGGGCCCTCTAATAGCCCTGCTCTCTGGCTGTTCAAATTCAGCCTCCAGGTGTTGAACCTCCGAGTTCCATGCCTGAGTGAATCTTTCACCCTTCCCTTCACAAATGTTATGGAGGGTACAGCACGCGGATATAACCGTGGAGATGCTGTTATCGGCCAGGTCCAGCTTTCCAAATAGAGTGCACCAGCGACCCTTTAAACGGCCAAAAGCACACTCCACAGTCATTCTGCACCGGCTCAGCCAGTTGTTGAATCACTCCTTGCTGCTGTCAAGGCTCCCTGAGCCACGGCATCAAAGGGTAAGTGGGGTCTCCAAGGATCACAGTGGGCATTTCGACTTCCCCTACGGTGATCTTCTGGTCTGGGAAAAAAGTCCCAGCTTGCCGCTTCCTGAACAGGCCAGTGTTACAAAAGATGTGTGCGTCATGCACCTTTCCCAGCTAGCCTGTGTTAATGTCAATAAAACACCCACGGTGATCCACAAGCGCCTGGAGAACCATAGAGAAATAGCCCTTCCGATTAACGTACTCAGAGGCTAGATGGGCTGGTGCCAGAATTGGAATATGTGTCCCACCTGTTGCCCCTCCACAGTTAGGGAAACCCACTTGTGCAAAGCCAGTCACAATGTCATGCACGTTACCCAGAGTCACGGTTCTTCTGAGCAGGATGTGACTAATGGCCCTGCAAACTTGCATCAACACGATTCCAGCAGTCGACTTCCCCACTCCAAACTGGTTAGCGACTAATTGGTAGCTGTCTGGAGTTGCCAGCTTCCAGATTGCAATAGCCACCTGTGATCCCACCACTCAGTGCTTGTTTCCTGAGCCCAAAAGCGGCGTTCCACAGTAGTGAGCATGTCCGTGAATGCCACAAGCAAACTCATGTCGTTTGCATTACTCGAGTCGATATCATCATCGGAGTCCTCACTGTCACTTCGGATCTTAAGGAATAATTCGACTGCCAAAAGTGATGCTCTGGCAAGACTCATTAGCATATTCCTCAGCAGTTCGGGCTCTGTTCCCGCAGACCAAAAGGGAAGACAGCGCGTAGTACAAAAACTGTTGAAAGATGGTGCCAAATATGGACAGAAGCAAAGGGAAAGCTGGGATGCGAACCGATGCATCACGGGGCATTGGGACAGGACCCAGAATGCCCTGCACTCCCCGCCCCTTCCCACAAGCCACAGCACCAGAATGGGAAGAGGTGCTCTGTGGGATAGCTGCCCACAATGCACCACTCCCAATGCTGCTGCAAGTGCCGCAAAATGACACTGTATACAAGATACTGTCTTTAGCCTCTTTTCCTCCCACTCCCGTTGATAATGGTTTTGTTTCCTCGAGTCTAAAAATGTCAACTGGAGACATTAAAATTATGTTGACTTGTGCTACTGAAAAACTACTGACAGATAGGGGTGTGTTTTCAAAACAACACTGAAGAATTAGCGGA
Organism: Lepidochelys olivacea; assembly: GCF_965140295.1. Classification (NCBI taxonomy): domain Eukaryota; kingdom Metazoa; phylum Chordata; order Testudines; family Cheloniidae; genus Lepidochelys; species Lepidochelys olivacea. Next base: position 147,602,634 of record NC_140413.1, on the reverse strand, counting down.
AAGAACAAGGAGTACTTGTTGCCCCTTAGAGACTAACAAATTTATTTGAGCATAAGCTTTTGTGGATTAAAACCCACTTCATCAGATGCATGCAGTGGAAAATACAGTAGGAAGATACTGGTATACACACACAAACACACACACACAGAGAACATGAAAAAAGGGTGTTGCCATACCTACTATAACAAGAGTGATCAGTTAAGGTGTGCTATTATCAGCAGGAAAAAGAAAACTTTTTGTAGCGATAATCAGGATAGCTCATTTCCAACAGTTGACAAGAAGGTGTGAGTAACAGTAGGGGGCAAAAATAAGCATGGGGAAATAGTGAAGAAACAGATTGACAGAGCCAGAAGAGTACCCAGAAGTCACCTACTACAGACCAGGCCCAACAAAGAAAGTAACACAACGCCACTAGCCGTCACCTTCAGCCCCCAACTTAAACCTCTCCAGTGCATCATCAAGGATCTACAACCTATCCTGAAGGACGACCCATCACTCTCACAGATCTTGGGAGACAGGCCAGTCCTTGCTTACAGACAGCCCCCCAACCTGAAGCAAACACTCACCAGCAACCACACACCACACAACAGAACCACTAACCCAGGAACCTATCCTTGCAACAAAGCCCGTTGCCAACTGTGCCCACATATCTATTCAGGGGACACCATCATAGGGCCTAATCACATCAGCCACACTATCAGAGGCTCGTTCACCTGCACATCTACCAATGCGATATATGTCATCATGTGCCAGCAATGCCCCTCTGCCATGTACATTGGCCAAACCGGACAGTCTCTACATAAAAGAATAAATGGACACAAATCAGACGTCAAGAATTATAACATTCAAAAACCAGTTGGCGAACATTTCAATCTCCCTGGTCACTCCATTACAGACCTAAAAGTGGTGGTAATGCAACAAAAAAACATCAAAACCAGACTAATGAGAAACTGCTGAATTGGAATTAATTTGCAAACTAGACACCATTAACTTAGGCTTGAATAAAGACTGGGAGTGGATGGGTCATTACACAAAGTAAAACTATTTCTCCATGCTTATTTTTCCCCCCATACTGTTACTCACACCTTTTTGTTAACTGTTGGAAATGGGCCATCCTGATTATCACTACAAAAGGTTTTTTTTCTGCTCCTGCTAATAGCTCACCTTAACTGATCACTCTCATTATAGTGGGTATGGCAACACCCATTTTTTCATGTCTCTGTGTGTATATATATATCTTCCTACTGTTTTTTCCACTGCATGTATCCGATGAAGCGAGCTGTAGCTCACGAAAGCTTATGCTCAAATAAATTTGTTAGTCTCTAAGGTGCTACACGTACTCCTCGTTCTTTTTGCTGATACAGACTAACACGGCTACCACTCTGAAACCGATTGAAGAATTAATGTCACAGAATAGCATGCTGCAGAGGAGCTCAGAAATTTTACATAGTGTGGACTACCTCCCCATCCACTGGTGAGCATGCAGACCATTTCCTCCCACATTGGTGTTCAAGTTACACCTTTGTGACAACTGCAGCAATTGCTTACATGGGAAAGAAAAATTAGGAAGAATTCAAAATATTTTAAGCTTCTTTTAAAGCAATATAGCACATGCAAAGGAGAAGCTTAACTATGTGTCAGCCCACTTGCTGCCGACCACTACAGAGGGCTGCTGCTGATCCACAGACCAACTTACTATATTGTAATTACACAATTTCACATAGGGAGTTTGCCATGTTTTAAAGATAAAAATCTAGTGTTGCTTAATATATAACTTGTTTATGGTTGCAGTAATGATAGCTGTACAAATAGCTAGCTCTTGTAAAATGTTTTTTATCTGTAGATCTCAAAGCTCTGTCCATACTAGTACTCAGGTTTTACCTGTTCGGAGCAAGGTTTTGGACATGGTAGTAAACATGGCTGAGCCTTATCTGCACCAGTTCTCTCACTGTCAGCAGCTGAAAAACAGGAACTAGTGTAGACCCTGACACAATCAGCATTTTTATGCTTCGCTCAGCTGTTAGTTGCCTCTATGCATCTATACTTAATGTTGTGAAACAGAGTTTGACCTGTTAAATAATATTGCAAGTATCCACTGTTCCAATATCCAGCTGCTATGGGTTTCCTAGGCTGCTGGCTGTATTTCCAACCTGTATTTTTCTTACTTAAGTTGGCAGCAGTAGAGTGGGTGCAGAAAAGGATGCTCTGCACAGGGATGTGTAACTCTGTACACTGACTGGAATTCAAAAGTGAACTAGTGAGTTCTACAAAGGCATCATCAAAAAGCTGAAGTCACACACATGCTTGAAAACCACCTCATATTTGGCGGAGTATGTTTGTTCCATGCAAAAATCTTAAAAGGAAATTATTGCTCTTATTTTTATGAAGCAAACTCTTTTAGGCTGCTCAACCATTTCTGCTAGTCTTATGGCTACTCTAGGCTGTGCTATTATGAGAAAGCTTGGCATTATGTTTGTGGAAATAGGACATGAAACCTCAGGACATGCCAGTGCTGTGTTGATAAGTAAAGGTAAGATGCTTGGTGCAATCTTTTCGCCTTTTTGCAAGGTGACTGCAGAATTCAAAGAGCACCATAAGAAAGCGCAGGCAATATAGTGTAGATCTGTCAGTAGTGAATGATGGGCAGATTGGCCTAAAAGTAGGACTACAAATTATGGGGGACATTTTCAAAGACACAAATGGGAGTTGGGTACCCTGGGTGATTTTGAAAATCTCCCTCTGTTTTTAATATAGAAGAACCCGCTTCTTTTGGTACAACACTAGCCAGAAGATCTTTTGTGTTAATTTAAGAGAGATTAACATTTTAGGTAACTGTAATGTGAAGACTTTAAGGACCACATTGTTCTATTGTGTCTGTACAACTCAGTGATAAAGAAATGCTTGTTTTGGAAAAGATTTTGACCTCATTAGTTTATGCAGCTGGTATGCTAATGAAAGAGCATGGAGAACTTATTTTTGGGAACTAATTAAAGGAGTTTGACTGCTCCATGGGTATTGCAAAACATGATGATTTTATAGCTTGATAATGCATCGGCTCACTCCCATGTACTGATGCTTAGAAATGTGAAGATGCACTTTTTACTACTTCACACCACCTTCAAGACTAGGTCAAAGAACTCAAAATTAGATAGCGCTGTATCATTGCCAACAGTTGCAATACTGGGCCAAAGTCAAATACAATTTAATTACTGGAGTAAAACAGTCATACAATGGTGAGTGCAAAAATAGTGTAATTTCTATTGATTGGATATTCATAGAGGCTTGATTCTGATGTCACATGCACAGGTTTTACACCTATGTAATTTCACTGCATTGATTTCAGTGGCACTACTCCCGATTTACATCGGCATGTGAGATCAGAATTATATCCCCTGTGAAAAAATGTACCCACCAGAAGAGGGTCAGTCATTTTGCCCACCCACTTAAAGTCAAATTGGTGCAAGTTACATATTTAAAATAAATTATGGTTAGTGAGAGTAGGACTTTACATTTTCATTAGATAATTTACCTTCATGAAACAGATCTTCAGGTAGGCTAAGTTTGTGATAGTTTGAGTGGCTTTGCTGGAGCAGTCACAATTCAATCCAACTGAGAATGTGTGTGGAGTTTTGGCCCAAAAGGAATATTTTTTTGGAAAAATTATTTGTATCTGAAAATGGAGATATATAATGGAAACAATTTTACAGACTTAATTAGAGCTTTTGCTTCACGAATATAATACAAAATATAGTTAACTGGATTGTGCAAGCCTAAGGTAATTGCTAGAGATATGGGAAAGTGATGAGGTGTACAAACCTCACACTGGGCAGGCCCAGTAGCCCTGCCTCTCTAGACCTGCAGAGCGTGCTCTAACTAGAGAGGAAGCTTAAATGCACCTCACTCAGGGGGAGGAAGACAGACCTACTGTGAGGGCTCCTGGACAAGGGTGCTGAAGAAGCCTCCCCGAGTGAAACAGGAGTTTATGCTGAAGGTTTGGTTATCTTTTCTTTTGTTATTTTGTATTGGACTTAGAGCCATGGAGGAGAGACAGATGGTAGGAAGTGACCCAGGAAAGGTAACTCTGGTGCCAGACATGGTTGACTTTCATAGGGTTCTGGGTCTGAGCCTGCTGGAGGGGCATAAGCCATATTCCAATCTTACTCCCCCTTTGATAAGAAGAGGGTGAGGACACTGCAACCTGAGAAGAAGCTAAACCTCAGGTGAGGAACTGGACTGAAAGGCCTTCCTGCTGACAGGTGATATTGTGTGCACTACCCACTAGACCACCTGGCCCTCCATTACATGGAGGATTCCACTAAGCGGGACTCATTTAATTTTGAAGCATGTAAAAAGAATTAACCTCATGCAATAAGAAAAGGTATTGTAAGTAAATACCAATCTTTAGAGAAACTTACACTATGAAGTGGAATGCTAACAAAGGACTAGGAGATGTAAGATAATATCAAGGCAGGAGAATTTTACCAAACTGTTGCAAAATGTAAATATATTCCAGTGTTCACCTGCTTGTTTTGCTTAATATATTTAATTACAAGGATTTCCCTAAGGTAACAAATAGGCCTGCTTAATTTGATACTTTGAAGTCCAGTAAGTATTTTGACAATTATGTACAATCAGGACAGGCCATGGATTAACATAACATCTCTTAAAAAGAAAACCAGGTTGTTTCAGCCAAAAAGTTCTCTGCAGACTTATAACACACAATATTTAACATTTCTGCTGAACACCAGCATAAGGACATGACATCAAGTTGCTGGCATTTTTAATTATTAGAAATGATACATTTTAAAACAAAGAAAAAGTTGAAATAAGTCAAATTTGATATTTATAAACAGTAACAAACAAAAACAAAAAGATGAAAGGACTTTGTTTTTTGCCTCATTTAGAATATTGTTAATATTGCCGGTCTCTAATCAATGTAATATTACATATCTTATCTTACTAACTGTGATCTAAGGTAATTCCAGTATGGTTTGATTTGTCCCTTAAGGACTACTGAAAATTAAGAACCAATAGCAGTGCATGTTGTGTTTGAAGCAAGATTTATAATTATTAATCCAGCCAATAACTGATTTTTTTATGATGTATGCGTTCAAGTATAAAATGGAAAATATACCTAAACAGTATGAACTGTAGAATGTAGCAGTCCTATATGGCATATCCTTAGCCCTTGTCAATGCTTAATAATAAATTAATACATACGACTTTACTATGTAAAATCAGACAATTCAGTTTAAAAAAAAAATCCTTTACTTCCAGAATAGCCTAAAACAATCAAGACAAATTTTGGAATACCATTAGTTTGCACAAAACAACTAATAAAAGATAAATTCAGAAGTCCAATGTTGGCATGAGGTAAAACCATGTGCATTTATTTAATCTGCATTTTAGAATTAGTAAGCATAAAATTAAATACGTTGACTGTAATAATTCAGTCATACAAGTGCAAGTCTTCAGCTATAACGTATTTTATGGCAGATCATTTAAAAAATGTACCAGTAAATCATAAAAGAGGGAGCATGTCCATTTAACTTTTATTGAAGTATACAGGAGGTTTTCTTTAGAAATCAAATATGAGCATGAAGATATGGCCAAACGTAAAATCTATCAAATTCAGTGAAAATTTTCTGACTTTAAATAGTAGCTGTAAGAATGACCAATATATATTCTTTGTTACATCCGCCCTCACTCTACAAGTAAAAAAAAAAATAATAAACATTCAGTAAACATTCTTTCCTAAGGTAGTTTCCCTTATATATCAGTGATTTATCCATTTCTTGTATACATAACTTTTTAAACATACCAATCAGTGGTTCTCACAATTGAAAAATAAAAGCACAAAAAAGTTTACACTGTTGTACAGGTAAATAAAAGATCATCTTGAATTAAACTGTATATCCTTAAGGGCATAGTATAGTTTCAATTTCATTACCTATTACATAATTAGCTTCTTACATACAAATATTGACATATTTGGCTTGTGCTTCAAAGCCTCTGTATCTGTAAAGTCCATGTCAATGCCACTCATAATTTGAAATCACTGGAGATGTCTTTACTGCTGCTAGGTTTAACCTGGTCATGCAATATCGTCTCCTCAGAACTTGTTGTGGCACTGCATTTCTCAGAGGAATCATCAGAATCTGGATCCAAGCCTTCAGGGGAGGGGAGTTTTAAAAGCTCTTCCCGGAGTTGAGCTGTGTGACGCTGTGTGTACAGATATTAAGATATTGATTAAAACATCATTACTTTTCACAATTCTTCTAAGAGAGTAATTTTGATGCATATTATCAATCAAATAATATCCAGGAAAAAAATTATTATAAAAATGGTCTCCCACAAGTTGAAAACTATTTCTGTGGCTGTTGACCAGTCCAGCAACAGGTTTCAGAGTAGCACCCATGTTAGTCTGTATCTGCAAAAAGAAGAGTACTGGTGGCACCTTAGACACTATCAAGTCTCTAAGGTGCCACAAGTACTCCTTTTCTTTTAGTCCAGCAACAGTAATGGTTGCAGAAATTCACATATCCGCAGAGTTCTACTGAGAGTGGAGGAAAGGGGACAATGGGATGCCAATCTGCAGCAGCAGGGCATTTGGGGTCAGCAAGGCAGCAGTGGAAGTGTCCTGGCTTGTCCTCCTGTGCATCACAACTGTGTACTATCCATGCTCATAGTTGGTGCTGGGCACAGCAGGAAAAGTTTGGATAATTACAACTCACCATCAATAAAAAGGTTATGATAAAACACATACTACAGATATATATAATATAAACAGTATGGAAAGGATATTCCTCTAATCCAGGGGTGGGCAAGCTTTTTGGCCTGAGGGCCACATCGGGGTTCCGAAACTGTATGGAGGGCCAGGCAGGGAAGGATGTGCCTCCCCAAACAGCCTGGCCCCTGCCCCATGACTGCCACTCTCAAAAGCCCCAACCCATCCAACCCCCACTGCTCCTTGTCCCCTGACCGCCCCTTCCTGGGACCCCACCCCCTATCCAACCCCCCCGCTCTCTATCCCCTGACTGCCCCCCAGGATCCCATGCTCCTTATCCACCCCCCCCCCCAGCTCCCCGCCCTCTTACCATGCCTCTCAGAGCGCCAGGACTGGAAACCACGCTGCCTGGCCTGAGCCAGCCAGCCATGCCGCTGCGCAGTCTAGAGCACCGGGGCAGGCCAGTGGCTCTCGCAGCCGCTCTGCCCAGCAGAAACTCGCAGCCCCACCACCCAGAGCGCTGGTGGCACAGCAAGCTGAGGCTGTGGGGGAGAGGGGATAGCAGGGGAGGGGCTGGGGGCTAGCCACCCCGGCTGGGAGCTCAAGGGCCGGGCAGGACAGTCCCGCGGGCCAGATGTGGCCTTCAGGCCATAGTTTGCCCACCTCCACTCTAATCTGTTCACCATAAAAAGCAGTGACCCTCATTTTAAAGCTCAGTTGCATTAAAAGAATGTCATTCTAGCAACAGAAAAAGTGTTCCCCAGCAGTAAAGCCACAAATTCTGCTCTTGTCCAAGCAAAAAACAAAGTTGTTAAGTATTATATATTTTGTTAATGAACACTGTAAAATTGCACTGGAATGTTAGATGTTAAATATACAGTTATTTGCTTATCTATGAAAGGAATTGGTTTTCTGGAAAGTTTCCCTTTAAATCTGTACTGCAGACTGGTTACAGTACAATTTTATCATATCCCATACATCCCAAAGTAACACCAAACTGCTCTAAAAGCCTTCTGAAGAAAATTAAACTCTCACACTTGCATGGGATGGAACAAACTACATAAGAAGGAAATAAATTCCATTTGTAAAATATTTCATAAACAATCGTCAAGAGATGCATTTGTGACGGTCAGTTTTACAGTTTATTTTAAAGCTTCAATCATGTTTCAACTTTTTTTTTTTATTAAAGATCGCTATTTTTGCTTGTACTCGTACATGCAGGATAGTTCGTTAAAGTGAACTGTTGCTTCATGTTACCTGTGATTATATTAGCATGCCTCACCTTAAGAGCTGCTGCGTGATGAGACATAGTCCTGCCTACCCGTTTGTCACTGCTGTACTGCTGTATATCTGCTATCCACTCCTCACACTGGGCCATGATTTCCACTCTCTTCAAGTAAAAATGTTTATGTATGACCTGTAAGAAAATATACAATAGAAGAAGAAAAAAAATTAATCCCTGGCTTCCAACCACCATATGCTTTTAAGAACAGCAAGGCTGTGAGTTTTGACCTAAAAATGTCAAGTAGATCAGTGGTTCTCAACCCTTTTGGGCTCGGGACTAATTTGCAAATCTTGATAGCCTATCATGACCCCAAGAGAGCCCTACCCCCAGAAGCCCGCAGACCGAGTCCTCACCCCAAACCCTCCGCAGGGTTGCAACAAGGGGGTGGGTGGCCTCAGAACAGACACTGAAGCCAGCTGTGAACAGCAGTGAGCTGAGATATTCCCCCCCAAAATACAGGGCCCCCCCTCCAGTCCATAGGGGGCAAAGTAAGGGGTGAGGTGGGATTTGGGTGCAAAGTGGTCTGGGGGAGAAATTCGGTAATTTGGGGGGTAAAGTGGAGTGGGGCTGGGCAGCAGGATGCAGTACAAAGAGAGGGTATTACATGGCGGAGGATAATTTAAGGGGCCAGTACTTACTAGAGAATCTGCCAGCACTACGATTCATTCCCTCCCAGCTCCTGTCCCATAGGGCTGGTTGGGCTTGGCATCCTGCTCTGGGCATTCTGACCTCCATGGTCACTATGGCACTCAGGTTTGGGCTGGCTGGACCAAATTTCTGAGAGTGGCATTATAACCTGGTGCATAGGGTTGCAATGCCAAGAGGGGAGGTAAGCCAGCCAGCCAGCCCCATGACCCTTTTATGCATTCTGGCTACCCAATTTTGGGTCACAGTCCACAGACTGAGAAACCCCAATGCAGATGAGAAGATTGTCATTTAGATATTTTGTGTTATATGGCTGAAGATTAAACAAAAACCTAAATACAAGACTTTCCTGGATGCTAAAATACTGACAGTTAGTAAAATGGTAGCTAAATTCCCTGACCATACAGAAATCCCAGATGTATTTGCAACACAGGGCATACATTTACACACAAATATTTTCTAATCGGGAAAAGAACAGATACAATACATGAGTTTTAAAGCCACTGCCCTTATAGAGCAGAATGTGTTTGGGGTCGGATGGAAGGGGAAAGAGTAGCACTTACGTCTCCACTCAGTGCCACTTTCTGCCTGAACAGTACACAGGTAGGCAGAACTTGTATTAGCGAGTGAGTGTCTGGAAGAATGTCAGTTGTGCAGCATATTCTTCCCCAGAGCTGGCCATGGACCATCAGCTAGTGTGGAAAGGGGCAAGGCCATAGTTACGTCCCCTTGAGGTTACCACCTTTGGTGGTACTAAAACTCCCTATAACGCTCTTGTGATTTTAGAGTTCAAGCATCAGCATTCAGGCTGTCCCCTACACTGGTGGGAGCCAGAATCTGACCCTATACCTATTTTGGTGTTCATGTACAGTTTTAGAGACCACACAAAAGTAGTCCTAACTTTTACTAATGGTATGAGACTCTTAGCACTGACTTTGTCAGAGATTTCTAAACCCTAAGTGGGGTCACAGATACGTAAAACTAGAGAACTACTCTAAAATAATTTCCTAAAGAAGTTTACTAAGCACACTGTCAATTACTTCAAGGCTGAATATTTTTGCAGTACAGCAGACATGGGGCCATATTCTCCACTGCTTGTTTCCTCTTCTCCTTGTTATTCCTCGTGGGGTAAATTAATAAACTCTACCCCGAGGGTTTTTTTCCCCCTCATTTATAGCAGACACCATGAATAAACAGTGTGTAGAGTACTTAATTCCCTCCCCTACTCCTCCCCTTCCCAACTCCTCCCCTCCCCACTAATTGTATAGGCAGCAACCTAGTAGTGCCTATTTTCCTTCTTAGGCTTCAGGTGGAACAGATGCTTGCCTTATCCAAAAGATGCTTGTTTGGTTTGACCAGACTCTAATTTATAGGGATAGCCATACTCCCTCTAAGCTAAGGGGCCAATAAGTCAAACAGTTGTTGATGCTTCTGCACTGAGAAAAACTGTGCCTGACATTTCAGCTATTCAAGAGAAGATTTTAGAAATTCTTTGTCCTTTGGGGACAGCCTGAATGTTAGCTTCTTTAGCGATGACAAAGAGGATTGGGAAAGCTGCCAACATCGTCAACATTCATCCCAATGTCCTCTGAGGAATCAGGCAGTTTTTTAGGCAGTATATATAGGATAGGAGAGGGAGAAGGAACCAACCCAGGGTAGCTAATGGCTTCAGAGATAGAAAGGCTCAGACTACATCCCTAGTAGTAATGAGGTCAACTCCAGAAGTCCTTGGTTCCAAGACTTTTATTCTGAGAAAGCTCTTTGAGACAGTGTGTGTCATTCACTAAATATTTGTACGTTGCCTAAGACAAGGCCCAACCTAGTCGAGGCCTTTAAGCACTACTGAAATATAAATGACAAAATAAGCTCCCATTCAGATTACTTAGTAGGTGTCACAGAAGATAGTGCTTTGCTTAAAACAAATCACAAATAAAAAGAAGGGGTAAAGATTGCACTTCCCAGTGCATTCCCCAGATCCATGGTGATGCTTGGGAAAACTCCATCACAATGGAAGTGGGAGGCAATGAGGCATCGCCTGTGACTACTACTCATTACTGAGGACTCTCTCAAGATGGTTCCCCTTGATAATCAAGGCTCTTAACTTCTTTCTGAAATCAGAGTGGGAGTCAGGGGATAGATGGTACCCCCCTTTTTCACGCTCTCAATACTGCATAGGAAGCAGTCAGATGTGAGCTGCTAGTTCTTAGACCTCGTAAGCTTCCTGGATGCCTTTGCACCTTAAACCTTACAGAAAGAATGATCTAGTGGTTAAGGGTGCTAGCTTGGAATTTGGGACACCCAAGTTCAAGTCGCTCCTTCTATCACAAACATCCAATATGACGATGGACAAATCACTTAGTCTCAGTGTGTCTCACTCCTCATCTGTAAAATGAGGATAAAAGTACTTTCTTACCTTATAGGGGTGTTGTGAGGATAAATACTTTAATGATTGAGGTGCTTAAATACCAGAAGTACAGAACCTACTATACAGAGATCAGTCCATCCCTTGCCTTGCCTTTGAGTTGGGCAGTTCAAGAGGAGATTGACACTGACTCAGCTGGAAAGTTTTTCAAAGTCTCTTTCATCAGGAAGAACTGGAATTACAATTAACACACTTTCTTCGACTACAGATTGAAATTAGCACAAACAATGCACCTCTCAGCTAAGTGCCCAGGCACTTGCTATGTGGATCAGGAATATTTAATTCTCTGAAGAGGGTACCACCTGAATTTAGTCTATTGACTAATATATGCTGGCTAACATACATATATATATTATGTTGATACTACTACCCACAATATATATTCCAAGCATTTGAGTTTACATATTAAGCATTAATATAGCAGTTATATAGCCCAAATTGGCTTGTACTTTTATTACAAGCCTGTTAACTTATGGAAAGTATCCCATAACACCTTGCATTTGCTGAAGCAAGCATTTGGCATAAGCAGATGATAAACTTGTCAAAAGCAAGATACATTCTTTCTGAGTCTTAGTACAAGCTAGGGAAGTACCTTCATGGATCAGTACCTAGAATGCTAATATCCAAAACAAAGATAAGAACAGAACAACAAGTTAGGGAACTGGAACAAACTGATGGGTTGGATTTTAGTGATGTGTAAAGAAATGTGTAACTTGTAAAATCATATAAATCATACCATTTTGGGAAGCTCACCTTCTGCATAAGGTGAATGTAACATTGCTGCACAGGACTCCTCTTCGGATACTGGTATCATACAGAACCTTTTCCCTGTACAATTAATACACCTGACTCACTCTGGTTATTTGGTCTCAAGTATAGTTCATAACTAGTCAATTGTTTGACCACACTTTGGTTTTACAGTATCAACAAGTCGTCTTCCCAGATTGAGCCTTTGGGTTGGACTAAACCGGACCACGACAGTATTCTTGTCAGCAAGTTAAAGAAGTATGAGCTGGATGAATGCACTACAAGGTGGGTAGAAAGTTGACTAGATTGTCGGGCTCAACGGGTAGTGATCAATGGCTCCATGTCTAGTTGGCAGCCGGTGTCAAGTGGAGTGCCCCAGGGGTCGGTCCTGGGGCCGGTTTTGTTCAATATCTTCATAAATGATCTGGAGGATGGTGTGGATTGAACTCTCAGCAAATTTGCGGATGATACTAAACTGGGAGGAGTGGTAGATACGCTGGAGGGCAGGGATAGGATACAGAGGGACCTAGACAAATTGGAGGATTGGGACAAAAGAAATCTGATGAGGTTCAATAAGGATAAGTGCAGAGTCCTGCACTTAGGACGGAAGAATCCAATGCACCGCTACAGATTAGGGACCGAATGGCTGGGCAGCAGTTCTGCGGAAAAGGACCTAGGGGTGACAGTGGCCGAGAAGCTGGATATGAGTCAGCAGTGTGCCCTTGTTGCCAGGAAGGCCAATGGCATTTTGGGATGTATAAGTAGGGGCATAGCGAGCAGATCGAGGGACGTGATCGTCCCCCTCTATTCGACATTGGTGAGGCCTCATCTGGAGTACTGTGTCCAGTTTTGGGCCCCACGCTACAAGAGGGATGTGGATAAATTGGAAAGAGTCCAGCGAAGGGCAACAAAAATGATTAGGGGTCTGAAACACATGACTTATGAGGAGAGGCTGAGGGAACTGGGATTGTTTAGTCTGCAGAAGAGAAGAATGAGGGGGGATTTGATAGCTGCTTTCAACTACCTGAGAGGTGGTTCCAGAGAGGATGGTTCTAGACTATTCTCAGTGGTGGAAGAGGACAGGACAAGGAGTAATGGTCTCAAGTTGCAGTGGGGGAGGTTTAGGTTGGATATTAGGAAAAACTTTTTCACTAGGAGGGTGGTGAAACACTGGAATGCGTTGCCTAGGGAGGTGGTGGAATCTCCTTCCTTAGAAGTTTTTAAGGTCAGGCTTGACAAAGCCCTGGCTGGGATGATTTAATTGGGGATGGGTCCTGCTTTTGAGCAGGGGGTTGGACTAGATGACCTCCTGAGGTTCCTTCCAACCCTGATATTCTATGATTCTGTGATTCTAATTCCAAAGCAGGTAACCCAATGCAACACAGAACCTGATGCAACTGACCCCTTGGAACTGGGCTACAGAGTTAGTTATAATTACTAACTAACCAGAATACAATTATAATAAAATCTGAAAAACAAATGCACTGTTTACACTAAAACTGTACTTACATGGTTGATAAACTGATGCCCCGGGGGGTGGGGGCACAGGGAGAACCAGGACCAAGGGAGTCATTTATTATGGTGGTTGGAAGAAACCTATGGGACTAGGGAAGCAGCAGTTTATATACTCCTGCACTCAATGTTGGATTTTGCATAGAAGCATGTAAGGCAGCACCAAGGTTACTCTACAGAGGGATCCAACTTTACATAGGCCCACCCAGAAGTGGGGATCTATACAGATAATACTTGGAGAATAAGAACAAAATCTATTTATCAGAGTGTCTTTTAAAGGCTTTTTAGTTTAAAGAGAAAAATCTAGTGCTAGGCATGTCCTTGCTGTACTGCAAAGGGACGAAAGACATTTTCAGTGTAATATTAGCTTTTTAGTTATTCTACTGATAAATCAATGATTCAGCTCCCATTGCTCGCTCCAAAAATTATAAAATACCTTAGTCAATGTCACACCTAACATAACAAGTAAAGTGGAAGAAGAGAAAGTCATGAGGGAAAGTCAGGGCGTTCCATATGATTTTGTGAGTAGCAAAATATTTTATTCTTTTGGTGGCCCTTTGACCACAAAAGCCAGATACTTTCAATGTAAAACATATTTTTGTACAATGGTAGGATAATAAAATACTTATTTAATTCCAGAAACAATAAGTGCCCAATTTATCAAAGATAATCTATCTTTATTGTGAGTATTCTTTTCTTAGTCAATGTGTACTATCAGATGTTTCATAGAAGTCTTACAATCAGTTGAAATGTATCATTAAGCCTGCTGTTGTAAAAACCATGCATTATTCCTACCACTTCCAAGTGACAACCAGAAGCTGACATTATGACAAAACTTAGCAATTTCCTTCCTGTTTTACATAAGAAAAAGGTTCAAAGCAGGAAAAAGTAAATGAGCATAAATAATGTGTCATGGGTAGAAGGTCTAGCTGGGAGTTTAACAGAATTTTTTTAAAACCATATTCAAACTGCTAGTATGGCATTAATCACACATTCCACTTTTATTAGAAATTAGGGAAGGGATCAATTTCCACAGTTGCAAGTTACCCTTAATTTGATACACACACTTTCACAGTTTAATAGAGGTGTGAAATTGTCCAAGAAAAATTATGACAAATATCAGATTTCTTGCTTGGCTCCATAGCAAGTTTCTTAGCAAGTTTCTTAGCAACACCAAATATAAATGAAAAAAAGAGGAAGAATATCATCTGATGATACCTTCATTAAAATGTTGAATGAAGATTAAATTAAATGAATTGCCACATGCCATGGACAATGTACATTTCTTCTCATGATGAAAGACTGTCAGTGAAAATCTTATTTCCTAAGACTCTACACTCCCCCCAGATATTAGTATTTCAAGGAAAAAAGAAGCTACATTCTATTATTAAATTAAACAACTGAAACTCCATAGAACCAATTCCTGTGCCATACCATACCTCGCTTAGTTTTTTCATTCTGTATTTGTTTCATGATCAGCCTTTAGATATTGCCTAAGTAGTTTTTTCAGTTTTGAGTTGCACATGAAAGAATTTTATTTAAACTTAAAATAAGAAAATGCAAATGAGAAATGTGTCTTCTTGCAGACATGTGTATCCTTTGCAATGCGTTAAAGTGCAGCTTGCTAATTTGCACCTCACTACTCTGGATATGCAATAATTCAACTCCCCAAAATGGCAGGTTCTCTACAGTTCTTGACAAAGATCAACTAATGTTGCTGTGAAATCTCAAAAAATTCCATTAATTTTACAAAATATATTACAGAATATTACTTGTAAACTATTAAATAATTACAGCTAGCATGAACGAATAGGTACCATTAAGGTTGAAGGAGTTTCCTTTTATAAAGGGCATTTCCATTTAACTACAAGTCTGCACACTGTTCATCTTTCAGGTTCCCCAACCTTGCCAAGCTCAGCATCAGAAACAAGCTCCCTACAGATCAGGACCCACTGACTCAAAGCAGAACTAGTCTCTACCAGAACAACAGATGCAAAATCTCCACTGCTTCAATGATCAACAACTCCTATAACAGACGTTTCAAGACCCATGAGTCCTACACATGCCTATGACAATGTGCTATACCTCATCCAGTACATCAAACACCACAACAAGTACGTGGATGAAACTAAACCATCACTATGCTCTCGAATGAACTCACCCAAAAAAATGATAAAAGACAAAACACCCCTATCACCAATGGGTGAACACTTCACGAAACTATCACTCCATATCTGACCCCTCAGTCCTCTTCCTCAAAGGAAACCTGCACAACACCTTTGAATAGGGTCACCAGATGTCCTGTTTTTTTATACGGACAGTCCCATTTTGGGGGACTTTTTCTTATATAGGTGCCTATTACCCCCCACCCCCCGTCCCATTTTTTCGAAGTTGCTATCTGGTCACCCTACCTTTGAAAGATGAGCATGGGAACTTAAATTCCTAACTTTGCTAGACACCAAAAATCATGGACTTATTAGAGGCATTACAACAATCTTCAGGTTTCAGAGTAGCAACCGTGTTAGTCTGCATTCACAAAAAGAAAAGGAGTACTTGTAGCACCTTAGAGACTAACAAATTTATTTGAACATAAGCTTTCGTGAGCTACAGCTCACTTCATCAGATGCATACTGTGGAAAATACAGTGGGGAGAGTTATATACATAGAGAACATGAAACAATGAGTGTTACCCATACACACTGTAAGGCGAGTGATCACTTAAGATGAGCTAATATCAGCAGGAGAGCTGGGGGGTGGTGGTGGTGGTGAGAGAAAACCTTTTGTAGTGATAATCAAGGTGGGCCATTTCCATCAGTTGACAAGAACGTCTGAGGAACAGTAGGGGGTGGGGAAATAGTTTTACTTTGTGTAATGACCCATCCACTCCCAGTCTCTATTCAAGCCTAAATTAACTGTATCC
The DNA here is from genome assembly GCF_965140295.1 of Lepidochelys olivacea. Lineage (NCBI taxonomy): Eukaryota > Metazoa > Chordata > Testudines > Cheloniidae > Lepidochelys > Lepidochelys olivacea. Next base: position 147,586,376 of record NC_140413.1, on the reverse strand, counting down.
AGTTTGCAAATCAATTCCAATTCAGCAGTCTCTCGTTGGAGTCTGTTTTTGAAGTTTTTTTTGTTGAAGAATTGTCACTTTTAGGTCTCTAATCGAGTGACCAGAGAGACTGAAGTGTTCTCCGACTGGTTTTTGAATGTTCTAATTCTTGACGTCTGATTTGTGTCCATTTATTCTTTTACGTAGAGACTGTCCAGTTTGACCAATGTACATGGCAGAGGGGCATTGCTGGCACATGATGGCATATATCACATTGGTGGATGTGCAGGTGAACGAGCCTCTGATAGTGTGGCTGATGTGATTAGGCCCTAAGATAGTGTCCCCTGAATAGATATGTGGACACAGTTGGCAACGGGCTTTGTTGCAAGGATAGGTTCCTGGGTTAGTGGTTCTGTTGTGTGGTTGCTGGTGAGTATTTGCTTCAGGCTGGGGAGCTGTCTGTAAGCAAGGACTGGCCTGTCTCCCAAGATCTGTGAGAGTGATGGGTCGTCCTTCAGGATAGGTTGTAGATCCTTGATGATGCGTTGGAGAGGTTTTAGTTAGGGGCTGAAGGTGACGGCTAGTGGCGTTCTGTTATTTTCTTTCTTGGGCCTGTCCTGTAGTAGGTGACTTCTGGCTACTCTTCTGGTTCTGTCAATCTGTTTCTTCACTTCAGCAGGTGGGTATTGTAGTTGTAAGAATGCTTGATAGAAATCTTGTAGGTGTTTGTCTCTGTCTGAGGGGTTGGAGCAAATGCGGTTGTATCATAGAGCTTGACTGTAGACGATGGATCATGTGGTGTGGTCTGGGTGAAAGCTGGAAGCATGTAGGTAGGCATAACGGTCAGTAGGTTTCCGGTATAGGGTGGTGTTTATGTGACCATCGCTTATTAGCACCGTAGTGTCCAGGAAGTGGATCTCTTATGTGGACTGGTCCAGGCTGAGTTTGATGGTGGGACGGAAATTGTTGAAATCATGGTGGAATTCCTCAAGGGCTTCTTTTCCATGGGTCCAGATGATGAAGATGTCATCAGTGTCGCGCAAGTAGAGTAGGGGCATTAGGGGACGAGAGCTGAGGAAGTGTAATTCTAAGTCAGCCATAAAAATGTTGACATACTGTGGGGCCATGCGGGTACCCATAGCAGTGCCGTTGATTTGAAGGTATACATTGTCCCTAAATGTGCAATAGTTATGGGTGAGGACAAAGTCAAAGTTCAGCCACCAGGTTTGCCGTGACATTATCGGGGATACTGTTCCTGATGGCTTGTAGTCCATCTTTGTGTGGAATGTTGGTGTAGAGGGCGTCTACATCCATAGCGGCCAGGATGGTGTTTTCAGGAAGATCACAGATGGACTGTAGTTTCCTCAGGAAGTCAGTGGTGTCTCGAAGATAGCTGGGAGTGCTGGTAGCGTAGGGCCTGAGGAGGGAGTCTACAAAGCCAGACAATCCTGCTGTCAGGGTGCCAATGCCTGAGATGATGGGGCGTCCAGGATTTCCAGGTTTATGGATCTTGGGTAGCAGATAGAATACCCCAGGTCAGGGTTCCAGGGGTGTGTCTGTGCAGATTTGTTCTTGTGTTTTTTCAGGGAGTTTCTTGAGCAAATGCTGTAGTTTCTTTTGGTAACCCTCAGTGGGATCAGAGGGTAATGGCTTGTAGAAAGTGGTGTTGGAGAGCTGCCTAGCAGCCTCTTGTTCATATTCCGACCTATTCATGATGACGACAGCACCTCCTTTGTCAGCCTTCTTGATTATGATGTCAGAGTTGTTTCTGAGGCTGTGGATGGCATTGTATTCTGCACGGCTGAGGTTATGGGGCAAGTGATGCTGCTTTTCCACAATTTCAGCCCGTGCACATCGGCAGAAGCACCGTATGTAGAAGTCTGTTGTTTCAACCTTCAGGAGGAGTCCACCCAGAATCCTTCTTTTTGTAGTCTTGGTAGGAAAGTCTCTGTGGATTAGTATGTTGTTCAGAGGAGTGTTGGAAATATTCCCACTAGCTCTCCTTTCACCTATGACTGCATAGGTGTTAAATGCCCACTTCATTTTGAATGGTTTCTTTCAACACCTCATGCTTAACAATCTGTTCCACCTTGTATTTAGCCTTGACACTGATTACCTTTCCCAGATCTGAAGAGGAGCTCTGTGGAGCTTGAAAGCTTGTCTCTTTCACCAACAGAAGTTGGTCCAATAAAAGATATTACCTCACCCACCTTGTCTCGCTCATCTTTCAGGATGACAGCTTCTAGATCTCCTCTCTCCCCAGCAGTGAAATTTTTGGGAACATTTCAGAATTAATAGTTCAGTTGTTTTAGTGTATGAAGAGGAAAAAGTGACACTTCTGTCACTCTGTCTTTTTCAGATCACTCTAATGCTTTAGTAGGGATGGGTGGAAAGGTGAAATTTGGTGGAAAAGATAGCCTCTGGGTCTGAAATGTACTTTTCAGCTATGTAGTGAAAGCCTGTTTAGATTTGGATGAGTTATGAGGATTTTAAAATGGAACTTGTGTATGCAAAATGTAATGTACGATAAGGCTTGACTTTTTTTCTCCTGCAACCTACCATGGTTTCACAGGCACTGCACATGGTTGTGTTGGTTGAGTAAGGACAACCAACCTAATTCTCAATTATCGAGGGACAATCTCCACTCATTTGATATATTTTGCTTTCCACAACCAAATCTCTGTACAACTTTTCATGAGCGATGAACCCGAGAATTCGGATTCTAATATCTAAACTGTATTGTAAAATCTATTCACCTAAATTTGGGTTATTGCTGATTATGTACTCTATGTATCATATGACTTTTAGAAAACTAACTTTATATTTGTGGGTAATCTAAACACTATACCCAGATGTACAGACACTCTTTTCCCAACCTATCTATTATATAATTTTTTTAACATTAGCTTTAATAAAAATTTTAAATCTGTTTCTCTTTCTATACACTATCCCTAAACATTCTGTTGGCTGGGCACAAACAGCAAGTTATCTCAAGTGCCTATACGCAAATGCAAGAAGCCTGGGAAACAAGCAGGGAGAACTGGAAGTCCTGGCACAGTCAAGGAATTATGATGTGACTGGAGTAACAGAGACTTGGTGGGATAACTCACATGACTGGAGTACTGTCATGGATAGATATAAACTATTCAGGAAGGACAGGCAGGGCAGAAAAGGTGGGAGAGTTGCACTGTATGTAAGGGAGCAGTATGACTGCTCAGAGCTCCGGTATGAAACTGCAGAAAAACCTGAGTCTCTCTGGATTAAGTTTAGAAGTGTGAGCAACAAGGGTGATGTCATGGTGGGAGTCTGCTATAGACCACCAGACCAGGAGGAGGAGGTGGACGAGGCTTTCTTCCGGCAACTACTGGAAGTTACTAGATCGCAGGCCCTGGTTCTCATGGGAGACTTCAATCACCTGGATATCTACTGGGAGAGCAATACAGCGGTGCACAGACAATCCAGGAAGTTTTTGGGAAGTGTAGGGGACAATTTCCTGATGCAAGTGTTGGAGGAACCAACTAGGGGCAGAGCTCTTCCTGACCTGCTGCTCACAAAGAGGGAAGAATTAGTAGGGGAAACAAAAGTGGATGGGAACCTGGGAGTGACCACGAGATGATCGAGTTCAGGATCCTGACACAAGGAAGAAAGGAGAGCAGCAGAATACGGACCCTGGACTTCAGAAAAGCAGACTGACTCCCTCAGGGAACTGATGGGCAGGATCCCCTGGGAGAATAACATGAGGGGGAAAGGAGTCCAGGAGAGCTGGCTGTATTTTAAAGAATCCTTATTGAGGTTACAGGGACAAACCACCCCGATGTATAGAAAAGAAAAGTAAAAGGTGGATAGAAAGCTGGCTAGATTGGGTAGTGATCAATGGCTCCATGTCTAGTTGGTAACTGGTACCAAGTGGAGTACCCTAAGGGTTGGTCCTGGGGCCGGTTTTGTTCAATATCTTCATTAATGATCTGCACCCTCAGCAAGTTTGCAGATGACACTAAACTGGAAGGAGAGGTAGATACGCTGGTGAGTAGGGATAGGATACAGACGGACCTAGACCAATTAGAGGATTGGACCAAAAGAAATCTGATGAGGTTCAACAAGAACAAGTGCAGAGTCCTGCACTTAGGAAGGAAGAATCCCATGCACCGCTACAGACTAGGGACCGAATGGTTAGGCTGCAGTTCTGCAGAAAAGGACCTAGGGGTTACAGTGGCCGAGAAGCTCTATATGAGTCAACAGTGTGCCCTTGTTGCCAAGAAGGCCAATGGCATTTTGGGGTGTATAAGTAGGAGCATTGCCAGCAGATCGAGGGACGTGATCGTTCCCCTCTATTGGACATTGGTGAGGCCTCATCTGGAGTACTGTGTCCTGTTTGGGCCCCACATTACAAGAAGGATGTGGAAAAATTGGAAAGAGTCCAGCGGAGGGCAACAAAAATGATTAGGAGACTGGAACACATGACTTATGAGGAGAGGCTGAGGGAACTGGGGATGTTTAGTCTACGGAAGAGAAGAATGAGGGGGGATTTGATAGCTGTTTTCAACTACCTGAAAGGGGGTTCCAAAGAGGATGGATCTAGACTGTTCTCAGTGGTAGCACATGACAGAACAAGGAGTAATGGTCTCAAGTGGCAGTGGGGGAGGTTTAGGTTGGATATTAGGAATAACTTTTTCACCAGGAGGGTGGTGAAGCACTGGAATGGGTTACCTAGGGAGGTGGTGGAATCTCCTTCCTTAGAAGTTTTTAAGGTCAGGCTTGACAAAGCCCTGGTTGGGATGATTTAGTTGGGGATCGGTCCTGCTTCGAGCAGGGGGTTGGACTAGATGATCTCCTGAGGTCCCTTCCAACCCTGATATTCTACGTTTCTATGTAGGAAAAATGATTGGAATTTCTCATCTAACATCCTATTCCACATGCATCATCTATGCATGGGTCTGTAAAAGGAATAAGTTCTTCAAATGGATCTCATAATATTTCTAAGGCATCTGGTGCACTGTATTTTGCATACCTTGCAACAAAAACTTTTAAGCCAGTAATACTTTTAACTGCACCGAAAATGTTAGAGCCTTTTTTTTTAAATGACCTTTGAGCACCTCACTTTGAGGTATACCCCAAAGAACCATGCTTAATTCACATTTTGCACACTTTATTGGATGTTTATAGAGATGGGACCTGGAGTCTAGACTATTGGAGACCAGGTTGAGGAAGAGCTGGAGGCTATTGGAGAGTTACAAGAAGAGAAAGGGACAATTGGAGGATCACAGTTTGGAAGATGGGGAGGAAGGAGAAGGGATATCTTATCCAAAACCTGAAAATAACCTTCAATTCAAAGCTCAGGCCATTTCTCTCCATTAAGGTTCAATCCACTGTTAATGAAATTACTGATGGGTGTTTCATATTATACCTCAGACTTTGTTTGCTTTTAGTGGGATGAAATCTGCCCCCAATGTTACTTTTCACTTAGTTGTTTTGTGGTTTAATGTAATTCAGGTCCAGGTACAAATCTCTAGACACTAGAAACAAAATAACAGTAATAAGTCATTATCTTCTCTCATGAATGATTGCGTCTCTACTGGATAAATCCATTTGAATGCACCTTATTCCTTCAACTTCTTAAGAAAGGGACAGGATGTAGGCTTATGTGATATCTCCCTTATAAAAGCCATTAGCAGACTCTGAGCTATACGCAAGTGTATGAAAAATACCAAAATCAAATTGTGGGTGCTTTTAATATAAAAGACAAAAGTACTAAACAGGAATCAAGGTATTTAGGAACTGAACTGAGCTTTACAGTACATCCAAATGTATAGCTTTAATTTAAAAATTATGATGGTGTAGTTTAGTATCCTTAATTTCTAGGCTTCTGTCTTTTTGAAGGGTAAGATTGTGCGTGTCTTGTAGGTTGCAGAGAACTTCACTGAGATATATATGAAAATGACTAACATTCTACCACCTTTAGTTGTTTAATTTAAATAACTACAATTTGATATTTTTCTTGGAAGAGTAAAGTTGTTACAAATACTTATAAAAAAGGATTTATTCCCAAAGATCAGAGTCACAGTGAAGGGCACTATTACCTAAACTATTACATAAAATTTCAAAAGTCAGTTTAGAGGAATATCAGGGGCTCTCTTATTATATTTATGTCTTGATTGACAGGGCCAGAATATTCTGCATATATGTTTCAGAGTAACAGCCGTGTTAGTCTGTATTCGCAAAAAGAAAAGGAGTACTTGTGGCACCTTAGAGACTAACCAACTTATTTGAGCATGAGCTTTCGTGAGCTACAGCTCACTTCATCGGATGCATACCGTGGAAACAGTTTCCACGGTATGCATCCGATGAAGTGAGCTGTAGCTCACGAAAGCTCATGCTCAGATAAATTGGTTAGTCTCTAAGGTGCCACAACTACTCCTTTTCTTTTTGCATATATGTTGCTATTCAGGTATGGATGTAATACTCTGTCTCCTCTCATGTAAATGGTTGAGTGTCTGGAATATGCACTTGTGTTTGATTACTTCTTCCATATTCATGTGAACATTAAAATTTGTTCCTGAAGACACTCAAGCTCTTTCCATTCTAAGGGTAGAGATCTATTAACATGTACTTTGAAGAAAATGATTAACTCATTCAAAGAGAGGTATAATCTAGCAATGTGAGTAATCCTATATGTTGATTTTAACAATATACATTTTTATGACACTTTTCAGCCAGAAAAAACACAAAATACTTTACAAACTCATGTACAAACTGTACGCAGTACTGGGAATCACTTCACCCATCACTATGGTGCAGCCATCTCTGGAATGAAGAGCTGCTGCTGTTTAACTCACAATAAAACACTTCTTTTCTATGGACTCTGGTGATTAGTTGGTCAAACAAACAACTTCACATCTTCCATTAATGTCTGTACTGATTATTTTACTTCTTTCTTTAATTTGTCATCAATTTCTTCAATTGCCACATCTAGTAACAGTGTCAATCCGTCTGAAGGAGTATAACCAGGGAGAAATATTTTCTTTAATACCTCATTCTGCAGTACACTGAAGGCAATATCATTAGCAGAAAATTATCGAGTTCAAGTTAATTGTTTTTATGTCAATTGATCTTTGCCTTTCAAAGACAGACAGTGCTCCTAAACCAAACTGGCGATGTTCAGAGCTGGAAACTGGTTTTCTGTACTTTTTGAAATGAGTACAAATCCTAGGTAGCATATTAATTAACAGCTCAAGAACATTTATAATTTGCTTTTGAATTACCTGTTTTCATTACTCTAGTCCATTCACTCACTCATTTCCTGCCACTTCCTTCGTTTAAGGATCTTGAGTTAGATAAATTAATACACTAATGTTTGGTAATCACTAAACCTTTAGTACCTATTTGCAGTATTGATCAGCAGATTTTGCATGTAATGCAGTTAGAATAAGAAACAATACATCTGATGCTGTGAAAAGTTAAAAATACAAACTAGCTAAGCTTCACAGAACCACATTTTATCATATTTCCCACTCATCTTTTTAGAAGTTTCAAGATTCTAGCAAACTCATCTAATAAACTCAACTTCACCAAAGCATCACATTTCTTGTTGTTTTCTAATAAGTATAGCAAGAACCTTGATATTCCCATCATTTCTCTTTCAACCTTTTTATATAGTTAAAGTTCTCATTCAACAAGAAGAAAATCAGTGGGGAAACATGCTCAACATCTTAGAACTTTATAACACAAATGCAAGGAGTATGGGGAATAAACAGGAAGAAATTTAAGTATTAGTGCATAAGCTAAACATGGTGGCATAAAGCTTATGACTAGAATACTGGTACAGAGGGGACTTTGTTCAGGAAGGGCAAGCAGGGAAAAAAAGCAGGAGATGTTGCATTATACATCAGGCATATAGACACTTGTTCTGAGGTCCAAGAGGTGAGAGGCAAACCACTTGAAAGTCTCTGGATAAAGGGGGAAAATCAGAGGAGTTTTGTCATGCTGCAGTCTACTATAGACCATCAAATCAGGAAGAGGAGGTGAATGAGGCATTTCTAGAACAAACAACAGAAATATCCAAAACGCAAGACCTGATAGTAATGAGGGACTTTAACTACCAAGACTTCTGTGGGAAAAGTAATATGGCAAAACACAAAATCTCCAATTTGTTCTTGGAATGTATTGGGCACAACTTTTTGTTTCAGAAAGTGAAGGAAGTAACCAGAGGAACAGCCATTTTAGACTTGATTCTGACCAACAGGTAAGAATTGGATGTGAATCTGAAGGTGGAAGAGAATTTGGGTGAAAGTGATCAAGAAATGATAGATTTCATGATTCTAAGGAAAGGAAGGAGTGAGAGAAGCAGAATGGACTTTAACAAACTCAGAGAATTGATAGATTTTCTTCCCACGGGACCTGACCTAAGGGAAACGGAGTTGAGGAGAGCTGGCAGTTTCTCAAGGGGACAATATTAAAGGCACAAGTGCAAACCATCCCAATGGGAAGGAAAAATAAGAAGAATAGCAAGAGGCCAATACGGCTTCCCCCGGAAATCATTAATGACCTGAAAATCAAAAAGGAATCCTACAAAGAGTGGAAACATATACAAATTGCTAAGAAGGAGTACACAAGAATAGCATAGGCATGTAGGGACAAAATCAGAAAGGCTAAGGCAGAAAATGCATTACATCTAACAAGGACATAAAAGATGATAAAAAGCAGTTCTTTAAATACATTAGGAACAAGAGAAAGAAGAAGGAAAGTGTAAGTCTTCTACTTAGCAGGAAAGGAGAGCTAATAACTGATGATATCAAGAAGACTGAGGTGTATAATGCCCATTTTGCTTCAGTCATCACTAAAAAGGTATCTAATTGTGACCAGATACCAAGCCAGGAAGTATTGCGAGCACTTTGGAATACAGGATTAGAATTCAAAATAACTTTGACAAATTAGAGAACTTGTCTGAAATCAGTAAGATAAAATCAATAAAGGAAGGAAAAATTAGATGCCCAACTACAAAATGGGGAATAACTGGCTATGTGGTAGTACTGCTGAAAAGGATCTGAGGGTTATAGTGGATCGTAGGTTGAATATGAGTCAATGATGTGATGCAACTGCGAAAAAGACTAATATTCTGTGGTATATTAACAGGAATGTATGTAAGACATGGGAGGTAACTGTCCCACTTTGCTTGACACTGGTGAGGCCTCAGCTGGAGTAGTGTTTCCAATTCTGGGCACCACACGTTAGGAAGGATGTGGATAAATTAGAAACTCCAGAGGAGAGCAACAAAAATGATAAAAAGTTTAGAAAACCTGACCTCTGCAGTAAGGTTAAAAAAAACTGGGCACATTTAGTCATGAGTAAAGATGAGTGACTGGGGACCTGATAACAGTCTTTAAATATGTTAAAGGCAAAAGCCAGTGTTTACTTTGTTTCATAATACCTACCTCCTTAAAACATGGTGAAGGGTTTCTGATTTGTTCAAGCATAGCCCACTTGACGGTTGCCTGTCGTATATTTCCATCATATTCTCTGGAACTCTGTGTACCACTAGGAGTACCTCTAGATCTTTCATATCCCGGTTCATTAAAATAGGGTTCTGCTACCAATATGAGGGACTGGACAGACACCAACACCTGTGGAGAGAAGCAGTAAATGAGTAAATGAAAAATAATTCAGTCCATTACATAGTGACCACCACTTGTTTTTAAAATATATTATATATTACAAGCTTTGTCTTCATTGCAAGAAATATTTTATGACAAATTAATTAATGTATGCTGTAAAATATGAATATTTCATACAAGTGGGGAATTGTGTTCCATCTGAAACAATTACCATACTTATACTAAAAACCATCATCCACACAACTGTAAACCTAGTCCAAGAAAAAATAAATTAGAAAACTGTACCATCATAAATATGTAAAGACATATTACTTCCAGAGCTAAACATTTTTTGAATAAATAGGCCTGGCCCCACGTGGATTTTTAAGCCGTTTGAACAAACTAACAATGGTTTCTTTTATTACATTTAAAAACTTAACCATTGTTAGTTTGTTCAAACTGCTTAAACATCCATAATCAATGGAGGTAAAAATTCTAGCTTTCAGGTCCAAGCATAGCACAGATGCAGCACATAAATTTTGAGACTAAAAGCCAAGCACTGTAAGTATAAATTGAATATTTATAAAATGAAAGAGTATAAAAGTTACACAACACACATTAAAATTAAATAGCTGAAGTGCAACTGCTTCACTATTACCAGTCACACCCTGATTCAGGATTCTGTGGTTTTCCTGCCACATCTCCTGATATTGCCAATGCCTAAAGCACCTCTCCCTAAAGTAACTTCGCTATTAGTGCCATGGTTAATTACTACAGAAGAAACTCAGCTCTTCCCAGACCAAAAGTAGCTAAAATGAACTTTCAAAGTCGTAAAAAAACCCACAAAAGTTCTATAGGAAATACAAACTCAGTGTTCAGTAAGCTGACTGCACATTCACTATTCATTTTATTGGGATTTATATACACATGAAAGATATCTAACCATATGCACTAGGTAATCCTCAAAAAAACCCTCAGAAGTACCTACATGAAACACAACACTCCAACCTACCTAATGTGCAGTAACAACATTCAGTTAGACCCATGGCCAGCAATCAAATAGATATTTAATGCTAAACTCCCTCTCCAAAAATTCACCATCACCACAATTCTCCCTTATTTTCAAATACCTAAATAAATTTTGGCTGAAAAAAATGTAAATTTAACAACCAATCACAGATGCAGGATTACTGAGAAATTTCTGAACACTTTTGGCACAAGAAGCCTACTAAAACAAATTGCTGAAAATTATTACTTTAAAATTAAGAAAAACTGATAAACATTTTAATGCAGAAGTGCCTACGAACTGCAACTCTAATTATTTGTTTAAGTATCTAAGTGGCCACAATTTTATCTATAAAATAAAATTGTGCTGAGTGTTTGCCAATCACACTAAGTCAATATTAGCTGCGGGAACTCAGCACCTCTGAAAATTAGACATCTGTTTAGGTGTCCTAATATGGATTTAGGTGTTGAACTTTAGGCATGCAAGTTTAAAACTTCTGATCAATATCTAGTGCAAATTATAAGTGTATGTCTAAGTAAATGGAAGCGAGTTAGTTTCAGTGGAATTCCCTATGTAGCTTACTACCACAAAACATTATACTCCATTTGACATGGGGAAAAAAGCTTTGAAATTTAGATGCAAAGAAACCATTTAAAAGAATAAGTAGATGTCTGATCATTCTCTTTTTAAAAGAAAAAAGTATTATTTCAAAGTTTTTAGATCTACTGATATTATATTGGCTATATAATATAATGTAAATTGGTACTTTAGTTATTTATTTGTAAAGATTATGGTTAACTGAAAGGGCCCAAATATTCTTCTCAGACACACAAAACAAATATGAGGACAGAATTTGGCCTTGGCTTCCCTCTTTTCACCATCTGAACAAGAAGAAACTCAATTCTTATTTGAAACAGAAGTTTAAACAATCATTTTAAAATATTTTAATGAAGTATCAGGTGAATGAAATTAGATTTTTGTAGACCCATTCTCATGATTGTTACATCTCTGATGATCTGGAGGTCATTCTAGCATTTGATAACACAAGGAGGAGTGGGTAAACCTATTTTGATCAAAACGATTCTTGTTATTGAATTCATTTGCACCACAAAGAAATGAAGAAGGGACAGCATAGTCTAGTGCACTGGTTCCCAAACTTGTTCCGCCGCTTGTGCAGGGAAAGCCCCTGGTGGGCCAGGCCGGTTTGTTTACCTGCCGCGTCTACAGGTTCGTCCGATCGCGGCTCCCAGTGGCCACAGTTCGCTGCTCCAGGCCAATGGGAGCTGCTGGAAGCGGCAGCCAGTATGTCCCTCAGCCCACGCCGCTTCCAGCAGCTCCCATTGGCCTGGAGCAGCGAACCGCGGCCACTAGGAGCCGCGATTGGACGAACCTGCGGACGCGGCAGGTAAACAAACCAGCCCGGCCCATCAGGGGCTTTCCCTGAACAAGCGGCAGAACATGTTTGGGAACCACTAGTCTAGTGGGCTGAGTGGGGGACTGGAATCTCAGAACATCTGAGTTATAGTCTCGTTTGGCCTTTAATTCACTGAGTCATCTTGGTCATACTGCTTAAATCTTTCTGTGACTCAGTTTCTCCATCTCTCCACCTCTAACTCAGTCACGGGCTGTTTATGTATTTAGCAGTTCAAACATGTTAAATGCTATTACAACATACTGTATAATCAGAACTGCTAAACAGAACCTCTACAAAAGTTAGCTGCCATTGCTGCATATGAAATAAATACTTGTGAGCTTCCATTCAGGTACTTTTCTAATGCAGAAAATGTGTTATGTTTTCATCTCCATATCAACATCAAAAGTCATTTCTCTTGAAATAAAAATTCTTGTGCTTGTTGAATAAAAGTTAGACTATATTCATCAAAAATGTAGGCTAACAAACATGGATGCCCCTCCCCTCCCCAAGGAATCAAGAGATACCAAAAAAGGGGTGTGTGTTGTTAAGATTTATTATAAGGCTGTTGTCTTGCTATCTAGTTCTTTCAGTATCAGATCTTAAACTGAGTCAGCTTGTGGTTGCCCTACCTAATGGATGTCATGTTTCATATAAAAAAAATTATTTTGGGTTCTTTTTATCTACAAAATAAAATTGTGGTTTTTCTGTTACAATAAAGAGTGGAATTTTCACAAGTGCTTACAGTCAGCCTAATGCTGCTCCCCCTGAAGTCAATGGAAGCTGAGTTTGGTCAATTCTGAAAGCGTTTGAAAAATCCCACTCCAAAATGCTACATGTCAAAACTTGTCATAAAATCAGTGTTGAACTTATAGGATTCACTATATAAAGACGACAAAAACTCTGCCATATATACAGTTCAAACATCTTACATTCTGGGTATTTTAAAATTTAGACATAGTAGACACTGAATAGATATTAGCTATTCATGGCTTTGAACATTATGCACAGTCCTAATTAATAAGCAGATTTGCTGCTGTATAATATGTTTTCAGCTACCTACCTACAATCTCTGAACTGAATTTTCCACTTTCATCTGTGTTAGAAAATGATAAACTCCTGAAACATTCTGGGTGGTCTAACAATAGTTTGATCTTTGAACCAGGAAAACATTTAGTGCCTAATTGTTTCCAAGCAATTTATTTAGTCCTGCAGCTGCTTTCCATTTAATAGCTATAAAGTATTTTTATTCCTCACAGTGAAGAAATTTTACAACAGTGTTCTCTTACTACCTTCAAAATGGAACCCTGATAAAATAAAATAACCAGCAGACCATGGATTTCAATATAAAATTACAAACTATTTCTAAACTAGGTTTCTTTGTAATAATCAAATCTAACATTCTACAGAAACATACTACTAATGATCGCCTCCCCTCTCCCAGATGTAATCTGTAATTACATAAGTGAATAAAGAAAATGTCTGTTGAACTAAATTAATCTAAACCAAACGAGGATAAAAGGCCTCTGGTGAACTCAGGGTTTCTATCATACAAGCCTTTATTCATTAAGTTTTTAGTTAACGTTTTCCAAACAAACATTCAGTTTATCCTATTTTTCGTCAATTAATGTTTACAAAGTAGTTTAAAATGCAAAGAATTATGGCCCAGATGGTCTCTATGTATGAAAAACCTAGTCTGGAGAACAATTTTGTCCAGAAAAAGCTTTAAGTACAAGACTACCTCCGATCTGATCAGGACATAGGAATAAAAGCCAAGGCCTAATGGGAAGGACCTGGGGCAGAAAACCACCCTGTACAAGCGAAAAACCACTTTGAGGTGAGGAAGAAATTAAGTAAGGGCCAGGAAACCCAAACAAGCAATTTGAGTACATGAACGGACTTTGCTATAGTTTTTATTTTGCGTGTGTGTAACAACTGGTGAATTTATACAGGCTTTGTATTAAATTTCCATAATATTCTGCCTAAGTGTCTGTTTTATGTTCGTCAACTGCAAAATCCCATGCTTCCTGGTCATTGCTGGATTATTTTTAATCCCCATTCGTTGCTGTGGCTAATATATGAGCTTTATTCAGTTGATTTATTAGCAGGTTTTGGAAGAGCTTCTTTATAGTTATGGATAGCACATACTTCATTTTCCCATCCATTTCTCACTATTTATGATACTATGAAATTTGGAGGCTGCTTTGCATTCAACATAAACACCATGATATAGATGTTAAATGATTCCTGCAAGATAAGAGCTCAATCTCCCATCTTTTACATGCCTAGCCAAAATCAGCACTTGGGTGAAAAGCAGCTGTCTAGAGCTGAGCCAAGACAGGCTGAAATAATGTGGGTAGGAAGAGGGAAGCACTTTGAAGAATTTGCCTCCTCTATAATATTTCTCACTAGAGAGAGCAATTGTCTTCAAATAGTTCAGTCAGTTTGCAGTCTGAGTGCCCTTTGGACTCCTCAGTACTACTAGATGTCCAACTACCCCCTGCAGCAACTGCTGCCAACTTTCAGGTGCAGACAAAACCGCAGTGCTCCCTGTAAGATCTCCAGGCTTGATTACTGAAACTCAAATATAGGAGTGAAGCCCCACACCCTAAAAGTTCCAGCTGGTACAAAACATCCATTCTGCTTAGCAACACAACTGATGGCAATCACCCCAGTGCTCTCCTTTCTGTGCCGACTCCCCACAGGGTGCAGAGTCCAGTTCATGGTCTGTCCAAATATGCAAAACCCTCCAATGGAATTGGCTCTCACTACCTGAGAAATTGCTTCTCCCTGAGACCATGAGCTCCCATGACAGCTAAGATGAAACTGTTGACCAACAGGGGGAGGCTTGTGAGTGCAGGAGACAGAACTTTCACAGACTCTGCTCCTTGACTATGGAACTCACCCCTACAAGAAACAAGAATGACCAGTGAGTTACCAGTTTCAGAGCTAAATGTAAAAATTTATTTCTCTGGCTTCACTTTTCCTCAGTAATGTCTTCCCTCACACACTTAGACACAATCAAACAAGCAAGCAAAGCCAACATGTATTTATTCTACAGACTTGGAAGGAAGAAATAAAAAATGCTACTCCTATTTTTTTCAGAGTAGCAGCCATGTTAGTCTGTATCCGCAAAAAGAAAAGGAGTACTTGTGGCACCTTAGAGAGTAACAAATTTATTTGAGCATAAGCTTTTGTGAGCTACAGCTCACTTCATTGGATGCATTCAGTGGAAAATACAGTGGTGAGATTTATATACACAGAGAACATGAAACAATGGGTGTTACCATACACACTGTAACCAGAGTGACCCTGTAAGGTGAGCTATTACCAGCAGGAGAGCGGGGGGGTGGGGGGGAGGAGAGAAAACCTTTTGTAGTGATAATCAAGGTGGGCCATTTCCAGCAGTTGACAAGAACTTCTGAGGAACAGTGGCGGGGGAGAGAGGGGGAGGAAGGGCGGAAGGGAATAAACATGGGGAAATAGTTTTACTTTGTGTAATGACCCATTCACTCCCAGTCTTTATTCAAGCCTAAGTTAATTGTATCCAGTTTGCAAATTAATTCCAATTCAGCAGTCTCTTGTTGGAGTCTGTTTTTGAAGTTTTTTTGTTGAAGAATTGCCACTTTTAGGTCTGTAATCAAGTGACCAAAGAGGCTGAAGTGTTCTCCAACTGGTTTTTGAATGTTATAATTCTTGACGTCTGATTTGTGTCCATTTATTCTTTTACATAGAGACTGTCCAGTTTGGCCAATGTACATGGTAGAGGGGCATTCACACTGCTATGGGTACCCGCATGGCCCCACAGTATGCCAACATTTTTATGGCTGACTTAGAACAACACTTCCTCAGCTCTCGTCCCCTAATGCCCCTACTCTACTTGCGCTATATTGATGACATCTTCATCATCTGGACCCATGGAAAAGAAGCCCTTGAGGAATTCCACCATGATTTCAACAATTTCCATCCCACCATCAACCTCAGCCTGGACCAGTCCACACAAGAGATCCACTTCCTGGACACTACGGTGCTAATAAGCGATAGTCACATAAACACCACCCTATACTGGAAACCTACTGACCGCTATGCCTACCTACATGCCTCCAGCTTTCATCCAGACCACACCACAGGATCCATCGTCTATAGCCAAGCTCTACGATACAACCGCATTTGCTCCAACCCCTCAGACAGAGACAAACACCTACAAGATCTCTATCAAGCATTCTTACAACTACAATACCCACCTGCTGAAGTGAAGAAACAGATTGACAGAGCCAGAAGAGTACCCAGAAGTCGCCTACTACAGGACAGGCCCAAGAAAGAAAATAACAGAACGCCACTAGCCGTCACCTTCAGCACCCCAACTAAAACCTCTCCAACGCATCATCAGGGATCTACAACCTATCCTGAAGGACAACCCATCACTCTCACAGATCTTGGGAGACAGGCCAGTCCTTGCTTACACACAGCCCCCCAACCTGAAGCAAACACTCACCAGCAACCACACACCACACAACAGAACCACTAACCCAGGAACCTATCCTTGCAACAAAGCCCGTTGCCAACTGTGTCCACATATCTATTCAGGGGACACTATCATAGGGCCTAATCACATCAGCCACACTATCAGAGGCTCGTTCACCTGCACATCCACCAATGTGATATATGCCATCATGTGCCAGCAATGCCCCTCTGCCATGTACATTGGCCAAACTGGACAGTCTCTATGTAAAAGAATAAATGGACACAAATCAGACGTCAAGAAATAGAACATTCAAAAACCAGTTGGAGAACACTTCAATCTCTTTGGTCACTTGATTACAGACCTAAAAGTGGCAATTCTTCAACAAAAAAACTTCAGAAACAGACTCCAACGAGAGACTGCTGAATTGGAATTAATTTGCAAACTGGATACAATTAACTTAGGCTTGAATGAAGACTGGGAGTGGATGGGTCATTACACAAAGTAAAACTATTTCGCCATGTTTATTCCCCCCCTCCGCCGCCCCAAGTTCCTCAGAAGTTCTTGTCAACTGCTGGAAATGGCCCACCTTGATTATCACTACAAAAGGTGTTCTCCCTCCCCTCCCACCGCTCTCTTTACCTGATCACTCTCGTTACAGTGTGTATGGTAACACCCATTGTTTCATGTTCTCTATGTATATAAATCTCCCCACTGTATTTTCCATTGAATGCATCCGATGAAGCGAGCTGTAGCTCACGAAAGCTTATGCTCAAATAAATTTGTTAGTCTCTAAGGTGCCACAAGTCCTTCTTTTCTTTTTACTCCTATTTTTGTACAGCTGGGAGGCAATCAGATATTACCAGTGATGGGAGCCATTTAAGTACCTACATAGTGCCTCTTGTTTTGAAAGAAAAAAACAAATGACACACTGAAGAATTTCTTTACATGTAGTATTAAGTTTTACAGGTGTGTTTATTTCCTATCTCCACACTTTACATGAAAAGATTGTTATGCTTATCAGTTACGATAGTCTAGCCTCTGGTCTAGGAGGAAGATAAACTTTAGTGTAGATTTCGCACTTTACTACCAGTCCCCCTTGTGATACTGCCAGATATGTGACAATTATATGTTTTCCCACAATTATTACCATATGTCCAGTCATATTCACTCTTAAGGAGAAGGAATATTGTGAGAATCAGAAATACATTTAAAGTCAGAATGATTTTGTTGAATTACCTCCCCTATAACTTCTTATTCAACAACTACACTCCTCAGGGTGTTGTGTATTCATATTTTGATACTGTCAGAAAGAGAAACTTTCAAAAAGTCGCCATAGAATCTGGATTTCATTGACGCAGATAGTAAAACCCTATGTTTCAATAAAAATATAAACAGATTTTGTAGAATACATGGTACTGCTCTCCTGATGTTTGAGAAGAATCTCAAGCCTTAACTGTTTAAAAAAAAAAAAAAAAACCCCAAAAAACTACACCCCCCCCCAAACTGGACTTTTCCACTTATATATTTACAGAATGAAATTATTTTCTAAAGTTAATCGTTTATCTACTGTGCTACTTTACTGTCCAATCCCATACTCAGCAAAAAAAAATATGAAATTAAAAAACAGATTCTTGCAGAGAAGAAAATTTCATGTCATTAGCATACCAGGATGCTAAAGAAGGTAATCTGCAGCAAACATGTCCATGTTAAAAAAAACCAAAAACCCTCTTAACTGGTACTATGCTTTGCAGTCATTTCAAAATGAAAATTAGATGGCTCTGTTGAAAACTAAGCTAATCACCAAAATTGAAATTATGTATTTTCCCCCAGAACATTCCTTTTATAGGAAAGTATTTGCAAAAGTATTAAGAAAAACTTATTTACAAGCATTATTGCCCATGAATCTGGTTAACTCCCTATAGTCACAAACCAGTATTCTTTATTAAATGTCCAATTATAACAGCCTTTAGGAGTGTATTAAAATGACTTAACCACGGCTGCCTTTAGCATTCTGAAAACTAGTAACAACTGTGTGTTAGAGCATTGTGCTAATTTTTTTTTAAAACAGGAATTACCTATTCCTGTGAAATCAACCAGCTAAATTTAGATTATCTACACTGTACCAATAACAATTTGTCCTATGTCTTGTATAATTCATTCATCACACAGATTCTGCACGTCTTCCCACAATATACAAAAAAAGAGGGACCTAAACCTTTCGCTATAGATATAAATATAAAATATATGCAGGCTCACACACACATTCTCATAGTTTATGCTGCTTGTAACAGATTTTAGCATACTCATAAGTGAATGTACAATGCATACGCCACCAAAAAATAAAAGTAAAAAACAACAACTAAAAATAGAAACAAGTTCAAGAAAAAATTACCCCATTACCTCTTGGGAAGGAAATAAGTGAGACAAGGCTGGAGATCTAGGCCTTTTTCTACAACATTGAGAAGCCTAATGAGGGAAACAAGGAACCTGCCACAACACCATAGGGTGGTAAGGCACAAGATCATACCATGGGGCTTAGAAGGATTGAGACTAAAAACTCCTATGAGCACAAACCAAGAACCTCAATCCTTGTTCTAGGAGCTGTCTAGAAAGACAGGCTGCAAAGTACATCCCAGATGGCACTGTGCCCAATCAAATTGTCCCTGAAACCAAAAGCCCATAATGGGGGACAAACTAGTTTCTTGATCTATCCAGAGATAAACTGGCCCTCAAAACTGATAAATCTAGGTATTAGCACTAGAGAAGTGAGGTCAGCATCAAGAGAAGAAGCAGATGGTGTCTTCAGCATCTGCATTGGAGAGAGAGAACATTTAGAACCAAAACTTCCAGCAGCAAGGACTGGTCCCATCTCTGATTCATAGAATGATTTTTCTTTTTAGAGCACTGGATTCCCCAGGCATCAAGGAATTTTCATTTATCTGCTTTCTCTTAACTTTATGCTTTACAGCAGAGAACAGAAGTTTCCAGGGCCTCCCCCCCCAGATTTAGAAGGAACTAGAGATGGCTGATGACTTACTGCTGTTCAGAGAGGACTGAACCTCTGTAGCTTTCTCTAGTGCTGCAAGTATAATTGGCACCAACCTTTGAGGTTTCACCAGGCACAGTCACTGAAGAAGGCTCTACCTTTGAAAGAGCAGCACCAGCCAACTCCACCAACTTTGGAGCTGGAGAATGGGTCAAGAAAGGCTTTGGTGCAGCAAGAGCAGAGGACTGAGTCTCCCCTTTCTCAGAATCATAGTAGCTATAATATGCTCTATGGTCACAAAAGGCTCCCAAGGCTTATGGTGTCTCATCACAGTGGGACTATGAAGAGCCCATGCTGAAAATAATATTATTTTCATCCTGTAATCCATTTTGTCAACTCTGTAGCTAATACGCTGGATACAATTTAAGCAGTGGCTGTGTAGAATATTTCAACACCTTTATGAACAATGCCCTTTTATTTTTTACTGTTCATGTGTTACAAAAAGAATAACGTTTCCCTGTCCTTCCTTCTGAAGTCTGAAACCCCATTTTGTATTCTCAAATCAGGGACTGTATCGGTTTCCAAGATGTGTAAAAAAAGTATTGGTCACTTTCAAATAATTTCTTCTGTCCATTTGTTTACAACTTTTGGATCTATCTTTTCTGGCTCTGCTAATACGTAGTTAATTTTATGAGGTTTTATTGAAACTTTGGCCTCCTCTGAACTGTCACCTGTATTTGCTTGCTCATAATTCCTCTTCCTGATTTTGTTTAGAATTGGAAAGGTAGTTATTTACTACTTCAGCCATCCTGGATTTCTCCATTATTTGTTCCTCTGACTCTTGAAAGAGATCTCAAAGAGAGGTCTTATTTTTAACTTAACTATACTCTAATCCGTAGGTTTCATCTGAAGTCTGTTTTTTGCTTTTGTTTTTTTTCTTTTTTGGATCTCCAAAACAAGCACCACATTTCAGCACTGGATGACCCCTAACAGACCTGTTTAAGTTAAACTTCTCTCTGAAAACTGTTTCTCCACTACTGTGACAAGTAACACTTAACATTATTGTAACTGGAACATTAGTCAGTTTACTTTGCTTTTGACAACACTTTGTACAATCATTTTTACTGGTTTTCCTGTTAATGTGAATGCTTCATATACAATAGAAATAGAAAAAATAAACGATAGGAAAATGCGGCAGGAGGAACTGAAGTACATGAAATTACTTTAGCTTAAGTTTTGAATTTGTCTTGATTTTAAGTTGACAGTTCCCCTGTAACTAGCATAATTTCATTTTTTAAAAATATATACACATACACATACTTACAGTATGTAAATTTAAGCATGTGTGCAAATCTTTGCAGGACTCGGGCCTAATTTCAGACCTCTGATCCCCGGAAGGGAAAATACCTCCATAAATCTACATGGGGGAAGTTGAGCAAACGCTTGAATATAAGTCAGCTTTCTATGCACTGAACCTCAATCATTATCAGAATGACTTTCTCCTCATACAAAAGCATTGTATGTTAAATTGTCAAAATATTCACTATGCTTTTAGCTTCTCTTATGAAGTAAAGTAGGATGTCAAACCAGGTTCCCAGAGACAAAAGCTAGCATATAAACAGTAATATTTCCACTGCCTTCCATGCTTAGTGGACAGGAGTCCTCCCTCTTCCTTTTGGTGTCCAGATATCTCCCCCTATTTCTACCTGATTTCTACCCTTCCACCCTCAAAGGCCATAACTGCCATCCTTCTTTCAGCCAAGAAATGAACTGGGACTGCTTCCAGAACCTGTCAGTAATGGGACAAGGGCTAGCTCGAGTAATAATTTTCCTTGGCTATGCTGTTCTTGCTTCTTCTGAGGCCAGGTCTACACTACAGACCTATATTGGTATAACTATGTCACTCAGAGATGTGAAAAATCCACACTCCCGAGCGACGCAGTTATACCGACCTAACCCCCCAGCCCTCTCACACGTAGACAGCACTATGTCAACGGGAGAGCTTCTCCCATGGACACAGCAACCGCCTCTCAGGGAGGTGGATTAATGATGCCAATGGGAGAAGCTCTCCTGTTGGCATAGCAGCATCTTCACTAAAGTGCTACAGGGGCACAGTCACACACATGAAAACAAGCCCTCGAAGTACACGGAATTAAAAGACTTAACTAGATCAACTAGGTTGCCAGTAATTTACATTTAACTCTTGAGCACAAGAAGTTAGGATTTCCCAAGAGTAACAAACTCTGACTGTCAAGTCCTAAGATTTATAAAACAGATACAGATTTAGATTTTTTCTTTTCCAGAGGTGCTAGCCTCATGAATATTTGAATACACAGGTATTCACATTATTAGTTACAGTGCTGTAATTCAACAAGCTACTTTCTTTTGTTATTTGCAGCTGTTAAGAGATACTAGAACAAAAGTCACAATATGGACAGCTATAAGAAGAGGATTTTAAAATTTAGGTTTTGCTAAATAATACATATTAGTATTTTATTTTGGGGACTGTAGCTGCTAGCTGGAAACTGGCTGGAAATAAGTACATAAAGATTGTTATAGTATCCCATACAGCTTCTGGGGTAATGAGTGAAAGTTTACGTAGAAGAAATCAATGATAAGGAGGTCTCACTCAGTGTGGGACATTTACAGCATATTAATTCCATTCCAAAATAATAAGAAATCTAATTGATGACCAACAGTCGTTAAATTTTCCACAGCACTTTCATTGTTCAGTGAGGGGCTCTTGGTTAGCTACAGGTTCCCACAAGCAAAATGGAAAAGTAACTAAGAAATTTCTTTTGTCCATGGTATTTTATGAAGAAAAAAAGTTGTTTAAAGTTCTAAGGTAGAAAAGCTAAGGAAAGAGCAGACATTTTTCTGATATTTATTGGTTCTTACACAACGTGTTTTGAAGAGGAAGAAGAAATGCTTACTTGCAAAAAACTTGAAGTCTGGGGATTCCACTTCTCTTCTGGTCTTCCATGCCATGTGTTAAGTATGCTTAAACAGACCTGCAGATAAAATTTTTAATAAGGTCGGGCATAAAATGCACAGGGACAAAATCTGCATAGTTAAATTAACATGACGTTTAGACTTAAAACAACATTTTTAAACTAATAGGAATTTGTAGGGCATCAAAATATATTGTGAACTATGACATATTAGATCTTTTTGAATATCAAACTTTGAAATGGTAACCAAATTAAAGTATACAAATTATAGACAAAGTTCAACTAGGACAGTATGCTAGCAAATGAGTGAAACAGAGAAATTAAAAAAAAATAAAAAATCATAGAAAAACGTCACGAACTCTGGAGGTTCCAAAACATATGCCTCACACAAATTCAATATCCCTGAGAATGTAATGACTTCTTCCCTGCCTTCCCTTAAAAATACTTTTTTTTTTTTAAAAAAGGAAAAGGAAACTATTTAGCCAAACAGTATAGATGAACACGCTCTAACACACACACACACACACACACACACATACACCTACCTATATCAAGAGAGCATGAACATTCTTGAATGCTTATGACTGATATGGACTCTGTTTTTCAACAGCACTTTTGTATTTAAGACAGGGGAATGTCTGAAACTAGATCTAAGACTGGAACAAAATCAAGGAAAGGGATTGAGTTGGGGTGCATGAGAGTAGGAGTTCAAGGAGATCCTGAGTGTCAGAGGTTCAGCCCAAATGAAGGCCATTCCTTAAATCCCATACACTGAAAAGGGGCCTCCCTCAAAGCGTTCTGAAATATGTCAGGTGCCACCTGAGGTGGCAGGTGACCATTGTCAACAAGGTCCCAGAAGCGTGTCTGCTTTAAGCAGCCTCTTTCAGAGTCCCTGTAGCAGCGGCGGAGGAAATTCAAGTATGACGAATATTAAAAGTTACACAAAAGTACTTTATGGAGAACGAACAGTTTGCATTCCTCTTTCACACGCAATCACCACCCTGGGACCTATGCAGAAATCCCACCAGTGAGCATCCCCAGATTATTTTGAGCACCTCTCTTTAAAATTCCCACTGGAGAACGGAAGAATTAGCTGCTTGTTGGTTTCTGAGGAATATTGCTAGAGTTCTTAAGTAATCTATCTATTTACCTACTTTAGGTAATTATGTGGCCTCCATTACCAAAATATTTGAGTGTCTCAACACCCCAGTGAAGCAAAGAAGTACTACTGTCCCTATTTTACAAAATGGGCAACTGAGGCAGAGAGACTAAGGGTAAAATTTCCAAAAGCACCTGACTGACTTGGTCTAAATCCCATTTCAAAAATGACCTGGCAATTTAGGAACACAAGGCCCTTGACTTTTAATAAAGCTTATGTGGTTTTGAAAATTTTACGCAAAGATATTTAGGAGCCTACATCCCACTTTCAAAAGTGACTTGGGCTCTTTGGATACTGATAACATAACACAAGTGCTCAGCCTATGAAATCTGGTGAGGAGGATGGAAAAGATGATGACCTTCTAGTGAGGTTTGCAGTTCTCCCCCTCAGATACGTGGTTGTTTGTTTGTTTGTTTTTGTTTTTTTTAAATATTTCCCAATTGTTGCAATCTGGTCCATACCATAAGGGAAAAAAGCCCCAGGGTAAGTCATCTCTGGCAGTATACAAAGAGGGGGTGAAGTCCATTAGTAATAGGGAAATCAACCCAATTTCCTTTCAGTTTGGAAGGCAAATTTTAACAAGAAGCTTCTGGGAGCCCTTGAGAACCCCCACCAACATATAATCAGTCAAGAACAGCTGATAACCTTGGCTTCAGGGAGGAAAAATAAATTAGCACTTCTGCATATATAGTGCATAAAAGAAAAAAAGAAAGTTATATTAATAATGTATGCATAGCACAATTAATGATAAACTGTACTTTTATTAAAAGTTCTCTCTCGCATGCAAAGGCAGACCACAAATTTTCTGCACAAACCTGCAAATTTCACACTTCCTTTCCTGGTTTGCTCTTCCTCTGTGCAGCTGCTGTGATTTACAGTAGAGAAATTTAAACTAACCTTCACCTCTAAAGTGCAGGTTAACCGTGGTTGAGACAGCATGAGCGAGCACAGGCACAAGCAAGATTCTTGTCCATTTCACTTTGTTCCTAGCACAACACAAAGCAGGGCAGCAGGACAGACTGACCAACTGACCGACCAAGAAGTATACTTGAATACTGAATTTCATCATGAGAACTAAGTTCAATGCACATTACCTTGCCATCATTGTAAAGATTTGGATTAAATCTCACACTATGGCCTCCAGTTGTTTCCAGATTCACAAGTGGAGGTGAATTCGGATAGTCTTGTGGAAAATATACATCAAATTCAAAGCAACCATTTGCATAAGGGGTGTCTGCTGGGCCAGTTATGAGCACCTATCATATAAAAAGAAATGTGACAAATTGCAGTTTTAAACATTTTATAATTGGTATCTTGAGAGGTTACAGGATAAACTTATTTTTCACTTCCAGTTCTACTTTGAAAATAATGCCTACATAAAAATGTCATAGTCTTACAAATCTGTCTAACCTAGTTGCATTAGTGATTAATCTAAGTTGTTAATGCCTCTCTCTCCTGGTAGCACTACCCAGCCAAAGCAGTTTGGAAGCTAAGTCTACTCCTTTTTTGTACGTCATTAATAGATTGTTTACTAAATACCAATTACAGGGTCATTCTGAGTGCGTCTACACTGCAGTTAAACACCCTTGGTTGGTGCATGTCAACTGACTCCGGCTCGCAGGGCTTGGACCACAGAGCGTTTAACTTAGATGCAGATGTTCAGGACTGGACTGGAGCACACGTTCTGGGACCCTGCGAGGGGGAAGGGTCTCAGGGCCAGCCCGAGCCCAAATGTTTACACCTCAGTTAAACAGCTGATAGCCTGAGCCCTGCAAGCCCTAGTCAGCTGACATGAGCCAGCCACAGGTGTTTAACTGCAGTGTAGATATACCCTCAGTTACATCTCTGCAAGCCAACTGAAGGCAGTGGGGTTGAACAGGAGCCACTAATGGTATACTTTGAATGTAATGGGGTTGCACGAGTATATGTAAGGGCAAATTTTGGCCTGCAGAATCTATTTCTAGTGACGAAAAGGAGGAAAGAATCTGGCTTGACTTTCAAATCCTGGGCTAAGTCTCAAGGCTAGTAATTAGAAAAGAGATGGCTTTACTTGTAAATTGAGCTTATTTTACATGGAAGTTATTGAGAAATTGATGTAGAACTGCAAGATACCATGTTTGTATCAACTTTTCAGAGCAGAACCTCACTTTAAAAAAAAATCCAAAAAATAAAATTATGCACCTATTTCTTTCATTAATCTGGCCCTTCTCTCCAGTTTTAACAGGACTTAACACACCGAGAATGGGTATGGAATATACACCAAGTTGCTAGGACTCTCGTCACCTACAGGAAGTTTATAGAAGTTACAACTGGAAACGATTAAAATGGTAAATTGAATAGTCATGTTTCTCATCAGTATTTAAAAATATTCTCCTAAATGTTTGTTCTACTGAGTACAGAGTCAGAAAGCGCCTTTGTTTCTTACCTTCATGATATCAAGCCGTTCCTCATCACAGCGTACAAAGACACTGGATGAAGATGAAAGTGGCAGTGATGTTGAAAGAGTCACAGCTTCTTGAGCAAGACGTCGAGCCCTGGCAGCACTGTTTGCATCACTTGCATTTTTCACCTGAGACATGTAGTGGTAATTTACTTTAAAAACTAGTTTTCCATCATCAACTTCAGAAACCATTTCAAATGTATCTAGAATAGTGAAAATAATATTTTTATTGCATTAGAAAAATAACGTTACTAATTGATTGATGGTGAATAAAGTGTCAAACTGATACCCATTGAAAAGTTACATTCCATGTAATCAAAACATTCTGCCCTTTCACGCCTCTTTTCTAGGCAGTTTTGTGAGTTAATATAGTGACCACAGAAAATGAAGCATAAGCAGTACTGGGTAGAAGAATCAAGTATAGTTCAGCAGGTTTATAAGCTTCCATGCACAACCATGTTAATGTACCTCAATTCTGATCTATAAAACGTCCTGTTATTCCAGACTAAGCACATTGTGGTCCTAAGGAATGAATAACAATAATTCTAGTCATGGCTCTATTTGGAGCAGACTGCCAACTATGTTTAATATGGGAAAATATTCATAAATATTAGAATGAGACCAGATTTTTTGTCATCATTTGTCATTAAATGAAATTTGATACTTGGTGCCAAAGGTGAAAAGATAGCACCAATAACTCTCCCAGCTACATTCTCTGTTTTCATTGGCAATAAGCTGAAAATAAAATTGATACTAACATAAAAGATAATGTAGCCAAAATGACAACAAGACCTCTATTTGTGACATAAACACTACTCTCAAAATAACAAATGATTTGTCAAGCCACCTTCAATCCTAGTCCTGGCTTCTTTTTCTGAACCCCCACCACCCAAACTTGTATGTTGTGTAACAGAGGAATAGCAGTGAATTCCATAATTAAGGTTATGGGAGCCTTTCGACTAGAAGACTGACTTTGATTCACCATTTAAATATTCTGAGAAAAAGAACTCTTCTGTCTGAAATTCTTCATGCTCTGAGGCAAGAGGCAAATTACTGGGGAAATGTTGAGTTTAATCTGAAAAGTGTTTTTTGAGACAAGGGACCTAGAAAGAGTGCTTTTTCACTTCTGCAAGATGTGTTGGGGGGAGGGGGTGTTTGGGGTTTTTTTTGGACAAAGCAACTTGGTCTAAATACTACAGCTTTGTTTTGAACCATGAATTACTGTACTGTTTTCTTAGGGATGGATGAAAAGCTTTGGATTTAGGATGCAAAGTTTTGAATCCTGGGAGACTCAAGAAGGTTTCTGTGATTATTACAAGCTCCATGAAGGGTCTTGTAAATATTGGATTGGAAATTTTACAAGACCAAATATCCTACATGATTTCTAGTACTTATTTGAAATACTGCAAGAACATTCTCTCATACAGTATTTTGACTCTTGGTCTTAGATGGCCAGATTTTTAGGATAGTTTTATTTTTTTCTGGAATCACATGTATTTCATGGACCTAGTCCTCCAAACCCTTAGTCACCCATGTGAATAGTCCCCACTGACATCAAATGGGCTACTTCAGATTACTCACGTGAAGATTTATAGGACTGGAACACATTAATTGATCAAATAAAAAAGAATTTTGTGTATGAGCCAGCAAGAGCACCTAGCAATAAATTATATTTAAAAAAATCTTTTTAATGCTACTCATACATTTTTTAGAAATTCAGGAAACATTTTCCCACAAAAAATCTTCACTGAAATGTTCATTAAAGTTAATAAGAATTATCTTTAAAATATTACAGAAATCCACCGAAAAGGTTTGTATGTATTTTCACTGATGAACCATGCTGGGAGACATGGAGGACAAATGCAAAGTTATGGTTGATTTTGCTAACTGAGGGTCGGATCCTGGAATGGGATCCACATGGGCAGACGGCTGTGCTAGAGTGCAGTCCTACCGAAGTCAATATGGGCCTAACCATACTGAGTCAGTTGCAGACTTTGGGACTGAGGTAAGGTTTTTGCAAAGCCTAAGGCTGTGACCTCTGACATGGACCCACGTCCCTAGTGGCTGTTGAAAGCTTGATGTGAGAATGGGATGAACTATCCACAGCCAACAATTTATGAATGCGTTTAGCCCCCTTTTCTGTTTATGAATTATCCTTGAAAGATTGATTTTTTCCCTAGTTTTTCTCTCATTATTATTAGAGTGGCTTATGTAAAAATATCTGAACCTACAGATAGCTCAGAAACTACTCACACAATGACTACTGCTATGACTATTCCCGATTCATAAAAATCGCAGAAATGCAGGACTGGAAAGTACCTCAATATGTCATCAAATCCAATCTGCTGCACTGAGGCAGGACTAAGGCCTGGTCTACACTGAAAAGTTAGGTCGAGCCAGCTACATCGCTCAGGTGTGTGTGAAAAATCCACACACCAGAGCGTTTAGTTAAGCCGACCTAACCCTCAGTGTACACAGCACTAGAGCAACGAAAGAATTCTTCCATCAACCTACCTACCGCCTCTCAGGGAAGTGGATTACTTATGCAGATGGAAGATGACCTCATGCATAGATAGTGTCTACACTGAAGTGCTACAGTAGCATTTCAAGTATAGATAAGCCCTAAGTATTACCTAGACATCCCTGACAGGTGTTAACTAACCCGTTCTTAAAATCTGCCAATGACAGACTCCACAACCTTCCTGGTTAATTTGTTCCAGTGCTTAACTACCCTTACAGTTAGGAAGTTTTTCCTAATGTCTAACCCCCCTCAGTCTTCTCTGCTCCAGACTAAACAAATTCAGTTTTTTCAATCTTTCCTCTTATGTCACGTTTTCTAGACCTTTTATAATTTTTGTTGCTCTCCTTTGGACTTTCTCTAAGTTGTCGACATCTTTCCCAAAGTGTGGTGCCCAGAACTGGACACAGTATTCCAGGTGAGGCCTTAATAGTGGTGTGTAGAGTGGAAGAATTACTTCTCATATCTTGCTTACAAGGGTCCTGCTATTATATCCTGGAGTGCTGTTTGTTTTTTGGCAACATCATTACATTGTTGACTCATATTTAATTTGTGATCCCCTGTAACCCTCAGATCCTTTTCTGGAGTACTCCTTCCTACACAGTCATTTCCCGTTTTGTATTTGTGCACTTGATTATTCCATCTTAAGTATAGTACTTTACATTTGTCCTTATTGAATTTCATCCTAATGTATTTCATGCAATTATTAGTCACTTAAGTCCCATGTTATTGCTTCTTCATTCTACCAAACTCAGAGATTTTACAAGAAGGCCCACAAAAATTTCTGGTGTGAATACCCAGTAACATGAGTATTCATGACTAAGGCTGTTGATTTATCGCAGTTAACTCCGGTGCGTAACTAAAAAAAATTAATCACGGTTAATTGCAGTTTTAATTGCACTATTAAACAATAATAGAATACCAATACAAATGTATTATAAATATTTTTGGATGTTTTTCCACATTTTCAAACATATTGATTTAAATTACAACACAGAATACGAAGTGTACAGTGTTCACTTTATATTATTTTTGATTAGCATTTTCACAGTGCAAATATTTGTAAACAAAAGAAATAGTATCTTTCAATTCATCTCAGACAAATACTGTAGTGCAATCTCTTTTTCATGAAAGTGCAATTTACAAACATAGAATTTTTGTTGTTACATAACTGCACTCAAAAACAAAAAAAAGTAAAACTTTAGAGCCTACAAGTCCACTCAGTCCTACTTCTTGTCTTAGTAATTGGCTGAACAAACAAATTTCTTTATATATATGGGAGACAATGCTACTCGCTTCTTATTTACAATCTCACCTGAAAGTGAGAACAGGCATTCACATGGCCCTTGTGTAGCTGACTTTTCTTAAACATTCACATGCCTCTTCGTGCTTCGGCTACCGTTCCAGAGGACATGGTTTCATGCTGATGACGTGTTAATTAAATAATAATGTGTTCATTAAATTTGTGACTGAACTCCTTGGTGAAGAATTGTATGTCTCTGGCTCCATTTTACCCGCATTCTGCCATATATTTCCTGTTATAGCAGTCTCGGATGATGACTCAGCACGTTGTTTGTTTTAAGAACACTTTCGCTGAAGATCTGACAAAACGCAAAGAAGGTACCAATGTGAGATTTCTAAAGATAGCTACAGCACTCGACCAAAGGTTTAGGAATCAGAAGTACCTTTCAAAATCTGAGAGGGATGGGGTGTGGAGAATGCTTTCAGAAGTCTTAAAAGAGCAACACTCTGATGCGGAAACTACAGAATCCGAACCACCAAAAAAGAAAATCAACCTTCTTCTGGTGGCATCTGACTCAGATGATGAAAATGAACATGCGTCGGTTCGCACTGCTTTGGATCGTTATTGAGCAGAACCCATCATCAGCATAGACACATATGCTCTGCAATGGTGGTTGAAGCATAAAGGGACGTATGAATCTTTAGCACATCTGGCACATAAGTATCTTGCGACACTGGCTACAACAGTGCCATGCAAATGCCTGTTCTCACTTTCAGGTGACAATGTAAACAAGAAGCAAGCAGCATTATCTCCTGCAAACGTAAACAAAAACTTGTTTGTCTGACCGATTGGCTGAACAAGAAGTAGGACTGAGTGGACTTGAAGGCTCTAAAGTTTTACATTGTTTTATTTTTGAATGCAGGTTTTTTTGGCACACAAATCTACATTTGTAAGTTCAATTTTCATGATAAAGAAATTGCTCTACAGTACTTGTATTAGGTGAATGGAAAAATACTATTTCTTTTATCTTTTTTACAGTGCAAATATTTGTAATCAAAAATATAAAGTAAGCACCTTACACTTTGTATTCTGTGTTGTAAATGAAATCAACGTATTTGAAAAAGTAGAAAACATCCAAAAATATTTAAATAAATAGTATTCTATTATTAACAGCACGACTAATAGTGATTATTTAATTACTTAACAGCCCTATTCATGACACACTCCAGAAATGTATCTCTGAACAAAATATTGTCTTACAATTATTCATAGAAGCAAATAAGTTGGGTTAAACAGTTGTTTTTGCAGCATTTGTAAACCCCCCCACACCAATATTTGAGAAATGATTATAAATACTATCAAAGCATCTAAGAGCCCGGTGACGGACCAAGACCCCATTATGTTAGGTGCTGTACAGACGCAGATCAAAGAGACTGTTCCTGTCCTATATAGTTTACAATTTAAATACAAGACACAAGAAAACAGAAGGATATAGAAAGATAGATGGAGGAACACCAAGGAAACAAGGAGACCATGTTGGTCAGCAGTGGTCTCTGAGAACTAAAACACACACAAAGATCATTTTGTAATTTGCATTTGAAACACCCTGTACTTAATACATTTGAACATAATTTAATGCAACTTACTACAACCTGAAAATGTGGATATGGGTAACTTTCTGTATAAATTTGTTAGTCTCTAAGATGCCACAAGTACTCCTCATTCTTTTTGCTGAAACAGACTAACATGGCTACCCTTCTGAAACCTTTCGCGTGTGAACAGTTTACTGTCTGAAGTTATTCACATGTGCAAATCTTTACTGGACTGAAGCCTCATTGTATGTTTTTAGAATTCTTCTTTTTCCACAACAACATTACACAATATTAATACTTCTTAACTTACCAAACTGGAGTTTTTTCATGACAGCCACATACTTTTCTTCAAGGGACCTTAAAACAGACAAAGGCTTGGGCTTCACAGAAGCCTTTTTGGAGTATTCAGCCAACTTCTTTTCTGTTATATAAATATTTAAAAGTGATATATATTTTTCCACATAAGATTAAAATCTGATGTTCTCTCATTTACTAGTGGCTGGTTTCACAACGATACTGAACACATATTCCCCACAAGTGATAACAAAATCAGCTCTTTATTTCAGATTAAGTTGCGCTTTACAAATAATGTAACTGTAAAGCTCAAACTATCAGCTTGCATTGTGAATTTAAGATAGTTTTCTTAACTTTTTATAAAATTCCATGTTTCCCTACCCTATGGACTTGTAGAAGACCACATATATTGTAAAATCAGTGTTACCATAAGAGCTATTCATTTTTGGTTTCTTTAATTTCTGTATAGACACCAAATGTTATATGAAATTTCTTCCATTTTAATCCTTAATTTAGGTTTTCTTTGTTCTGTACTTAATTTACTAAGAATTAATTTTTTTATTCAAGAAGTTTAATTGCAACAGCAGAGTTATTACTTTGTCAGCTTTTCTCATACTCATTTTCCTCTTAATGTTAGACAAGATGTTACATAATTGTGACAAAAACTGGAAGATACAGCATTGTCCCTTACACTAACCAGTTTTGTATAATCTGACCAAGAATTTTAAAAACAAGTGCCAAAGTTTCCCAGGAAACTGCTGGGTGTTCAGCAGTTTTGAAAATCAAGCCACTTAAATCCAAAATTAAAGACTCAGGGACTAGATTCACAAAGGAACTTATGCATTGCTATGCGAAGTGTTACAGTGCCTAACTTGTAGGCACTTTGATACCAAGTGGAATCTACAGCCCTGAATTAGATACCTAGGCTCCCGATGCAGTGCAGAGGGAGCAAGATAGATGCCTAAGAATGGGATCCACAAAAGCCAGCACACTGAACTGGGAGCTGCCTAAACTAGTCAACAGGAAATTCCAAAGAGGGGGGTGAGTCCTAAGTTGTCCCCTTCAAAGGGACTTGGACATCAATCACTGCTTGGGAATCATTGCGGTGAACCCTCTTCTCGAGGTAGGCGCCTAAGCTGCTGTTGTGGTTTTTGTTTGGGCAGGCAGAGGAATGCCTACTTTGAGGATCCCGCTGGGGCATATGCATGAGATAGGCACCTAGATGCTAGACTGTGGCAGCTCACTGGATAAAACTTAGGGAAGTTTAATGGTGGAACTGCAAGGGACTAAGGACTTTAGACATCTGCAGGGTTACATGGCATCTGAGCAGAGATTTTGAGGATCTCAGTGTTGCCTAAATATTGGACTTAGGCACCTTAAATGGCAGCTGGGCATCTAAGTCCTAGGAGTCTAACTTCTAGCATCCATTTTTTAAAATCTTGGCCTCTGAATTTTATGTCAACAAGCATGCTAAAAATCTTATGTACAGTATTAATCAACATATTGACTATTTTATTTTATTTTACCTTGATTTGCTTGGCGCAAACTGGTGGTAGCAGCATAAACTATCTCAGCAGTCTTCTGGATGTCCGGTACCAAAAGCGTCAGCCCCTCTGGTTCTTGATCAGAAGCATCTGGTTTTACTCCTGCTTTAGCTTTTTCTTTTTTAGACCTGTTTGTTGAAAAGAATTGGGGGAGGGGGGGAAGAGGTTATAGGACTGTAATCAGACACAGTATTCAGAAAGGTTTCAGAGTAGCAGCCGTGTTAGTCTGTATTCGCAAAAAGAAAAGGAGTAGTTGTGGCACCTTAGAGACTAACAAATTTATTTGAGCATAAGCTTTCACGAGCTACAGCTCACTTCATCGGATGCTGTAGCTCATGAAAGCTTATGCTCAAATAA
Source organism: Lepidochelys olivacea (assembly GCF_965140295.1). NCBI lineage: Eukaryota > Metazoa > Chordata > Testudines > Cheloniidae > Lepidochelys > Lepidochelys olivacea. The sequence continues at coordinate 147,552,844 of NC_140413.1, read as the reverse complement.
ATTTGTTAGTCTCTAAGGTGCCACAACTACTCCTTTTCTTTTTGAGTATTCAGAAAGCTGGCTATTATTGACAATGGGTAAAAACATTAGCACTAAAAACAACAAAGCCTTTTTGAAATGCAATGTGTTGCCACATCTACCATGAAATATGATAAAAACGGAATTGTTTCCTTTAAATATCACAGTCATTAGCATATGGTCTTGACTGGACCAGCAAAAATGTGTGTTTTGGGTACAGCAAAATGAAGTTTGAAGAAAGGCAAAGGTAAATGACTGTCATTTTAACAAAACTTTTAATCTTGCCAACCCACCAATAGTTTACATCTGCATATAAATAGGCTCTTGAAGAGAAAGCATGAGACTGACAATGCTAAATTACTTAGTGTGTATATTTTCAAAGTTTATTTGTAAATTAAGTTCTAATATGCATATGCACTGAACCCTATGTAAACCATTACAGATTTTAATGTGGGCATTTCACAAAATCATTTTCATTTAGTTCTAGTGAGTTTTTTGCTTCTCTGTAAATCTTTGTTTTAAAAGCAACAGCTGTTCATTTTAAGACTCAAACAAGATTAACAGACAAACCACCACTTGTTTCCTGTTTTTCTATTATCACAGGCATCAGTATAACAAAAAGATGCTTATGTAAGTAGAAATTAGCAATTTAATGCTTTGATGCTCCAAACTACTACTATTTTTTTTCCTTTTTTGTGTGTGCCATCACTGAATAGTTCAGACGCTCTGTATATTTTAAAACAGGCTGAAATTGTGTTAATACTGTTTCTAAAATATTCAACACTGAGGAAATTATGGTGATATTTAAGGTCTTTGAACCTCATCAAATAAAACTATCCCTAGAGTATGTTAACAACAAAGTTAATTTATTGTAGTAACACTGATTTTTCCTTGTACCAGATTTTTTGCTCAGAATGATGCTGACCTATTGTTTTCTTAGAAGAAACACTGGATTTTCAAGAGTACTCGTGCAGAGAAAGAGGGGAGCTAAGCAACACACTCTATTAACGCCACAGGAAGATATTTTTAAATGCACAAAAGGCAGTTGGGGTGCCTAACTCCCACCATTTGTGCTTTTCAAAATCTCCACCTTAGTCTTTTGCTTGTAGAGATATAGACTAAGATTTTAAAAAATGGGAGCCTAAAGCTAGGTTCCTAAATCTGTATTTTGGTACATAAAAAAGTGGAGAGATTTTCTGAAGTGCTGAGCCTCTAATACAGGGGTGGACAAACTTTTTGGCCCGACGGCCACATCTGGATATGGAAATTGTATGGCAGACCATGAATATGCTCATGAAATTGGGGGTTGGGAGGGTGTGAGGGCTGCAGCTGGAGGTGTAGGCTCCGGGGTGCGGCCAGAAATGAGGAGTTCAGGGAGTGGGAGTGGGCTCCAGGCTGGGGTTGCGGTGTGGGGAGGAGTGAGGGTTCTGAGGCGGGGCTGAGGATGAGGGGTTGGGGGTGCAGGAGGGTGCTCCGGGCTGGGACCGAGGGATTCGGAGGGCGGGAGGGGGATCGGAGTGGGGTAGGGGGTTGGGGCATGGGAGGGAGTCATGGTGCAGGCTCTGGGGTGTGCTTACCTCAAGCAGCTCCCAGAAGCAACAGCATGTCCCTCCTCTGGCTCCTACGCGGAGGCACGGCCAGGCGACTCCACACGCTGCCCCATCCGCAGGCGCCACCCCTGCAGATCCCACTGGCCATGGTTCCTGGCCAATGGGAGCTACGGGGGCGGCACTTGGGGCAGAGGCAGCGTGCGGGAGCCCCCTGGCTGCCCCTATGCGTAGGAGCCAGAAGGGGGACATGCTGCTGCTTTTGGGAGCTGTGAGGAGTGAGGCAAGGCTCTGACCCCGCTCCCCGGCTGGAGCGGGGCAAGCCCCGGAACCCACTCCCCAGTGGGAGCTCGAGGGCCGGATTAAAAAATCTGGAGGGCCGGATTCGGCCCCCGGGCTGTAGTTTGCCCACCCCTGCTCTAATAGCACCAAGTGAAGGCCACAGATTGGCTCTTGAATTCAGAATTCTCAAGCTGCTTGCAAGAAACAAAGAGAATGCACCTCAGCTTTTCAAGATTTTCAAAACCCTCGAGATTTACAAGGAAGAAAAATATGCCAAAGGCAAAGAAAATGTGGCTGGTCAAGCTACTGAAAGGGAAATTATTGTCTTAAAAATTATTTCAAAAACCCCTCTTCAAAACAGGTTAGTAGGAGCTCTATTCTCCATAATAAATCTCATATATTTTACTTTAGATTTGGAAAATCTAAACCTCTTCCTCCAATTTTAATTTTAAAGCAAGTTGTAAATAAATGTACAGGCCCTAATTCAGCAAAGCACTTAAGCACATGTTCGAAGACTAAGAAAAAGAACCAAAAACATACAGTGAACTCTAAAAACAGTTGAACACCAGTAATACTTAATTTAGCAAATGCTTTTTTAGCTAGATAATAAGTGTAAGAAAGAAAATTTAAAAAGAGGAATAATTAGACAAACAAATATGAGTTTTTAATATCAACATATTCCCTTTTTCTGCCTCCCTCCCTTTCCTGAGCGTTAAGCATCTTAACATGTAAAACTATTTGTTTCTTCACAAACAAACAATAGTGCCTTGTGATGTGGGGCTTTTATTCTGCTCAGGTGGGATAAAGGGATCTTTAAAAAATAGAAACAGACACACTGGAGAATCTTTCCACAGAACAGAATTTCCCATGTGGGTTAGGGTTGGCAGAATGACCCTATTCTGCCACCCTCAACACCACCACCCCACAACCTCTAGCTCTTCACAACTGGTGTAATGTTCATACAGGGCTGTTACAAGTTGATACATCTTAGAGCAGCTCCAAGGCTGCTGTAACTAGTGTGCCAGGGGCCAGAATTCAGGATGTGCAAAGAGCCACCTCTCACACGCTCTCCTCCTCCACCTAAATGTTTAATAAAGGTATTGATAAATGACCAGGTTGCTGCCCTGCAGATTTCCTCAGTTGAAGCATAACCTTTCTGCCCAGGATGTCACCAGAGATCTTGCAGAGTGTGCTTTGATTCCTTCAGGAATAGGTTTGCTGAATGCCTTGTATAGTTTGAAGAGGTTTGCACAATGCCTAACAATCCATCTGGTCAGGGATTGTTTGCATGCCCAAAGACTGTGGCATTTTGGGAAAAACAAAACAAACAAGGAGCACGACTGCAAGATCTTTAGAGCTATAGATATATCCAGATTGTGCGACAGCAGAATGCTGTGGATTTGGACAGAACGATTGGAGGATCACTGCCATGTGAAGCATGGAAAGATGAATTCAAATTTATGAATCTATACAAGTCTGACATATTGTTATGGGGACCAAACCATTCACTCAGTCAGCCGGTGTGTATATATGCACAACGACATCTAACTTTAACTTTTGGCCAAGTTCAGTTTTTACTTTATCACTCTGTGATAATAGAGCTTTATATGGTGCATGTAATTTTTGGAAGTATCTCAGTTTATCCTTAATGCGTCCCAGTCTGTTAAATCTCCCAAATTCTTTTAAAATCTCTTCTGTATTCTGTTCAAAAGGAAAGTTATATATACATTTGGCAATCTGCATTTTCCAGCTGCTATTCTCCCCCAGCACATTCTCCATTATTTCAAAACTCTACTGTAGTGGTTCTCAACTGGGGGTCTGCATCCCCAAGGGGCCTCAAGCAGGAAACCAGAGCCCAAGCCTCACCACCCCACGCGGCTAAAACCCCGAGCCCTGGCACCCGCCACCATGGGCCTGAAGCTAGGAGCCCCAGCAGCCCCCACCACAGCGGTGAAGCCGGGAGCCCTTGGGGAGCAGTAACCACAGGGGACTTCTCCTGGCGCACAGCCTCTAGGTATTGCCTCCCTACACCATGAGCTACCCTCCTGCCTGCACACAGTCCCCAGCTATCCCCTCCCTGCACCCTGAGCTACCCACTGCCCGCACACAGTCCCCAGCTATCCCCTCCCTGCACCCTGAGCTACCCCATTGCCCGCACACAGCCCTGAACCATCATGTCATAAGCGAAGACTGACCTGCCCTGGAGCGGGGAGTGGAAGGCTGAAATAGAGGCCAAGTGGTCCTTAATCAATGGAGGGATAACCCTTGGAGCTTGAGAGTCAGAAGGATCGCCTGCAGCGAGGCCCGTTCAGCCCAGATACCTTGGTGTGAGGACCAGCATGTGAACCTTTTCCATTTGGCCAGATAGGTCACTTTGGTGGAAGGCTCTCTGCTACCCAACAAGACATGTTGGACCCAGGCCAAACATTCCTGCTCTTCCACATTCAGTCATGCAGTAACCAGGCTGTCAAGTGCAGCACCACCAGGTTTGGGTGCAGAAGACTGCCGTGGTTCTGGGACAGCAGATTCGGCTAACGAGACCAGCTGCAGTGGGGCGGCTACCGAAAAAATCCAGCTGTGTGCTGAACCAGTGCTGGTAAGGCCAAGCCGGGCTATCAGGATCACCTTCGCTTTGTTGTGTTTGATCTTCATAAGGACTCTGTTGATCAAGGCACTGGGGGGAAGCCATACATCAGAGCCCCCGATCATAGGAGCAAAAAGGAGTCCGACAGAGAGCCCCTGTTCACCCACCCCGAATCGAGCACCTGGGGAGTTTCCCACCTCCGGAAGATTACACCCACCACCTCCAGATGGAGCGACCACTCGTGGCAAGAAGAGAAGGTCAAGCTGAGGCCCCAGGCACTCCAATAGGGCCACTGCACCAGCCACTGGCCCTGCTGCCAGAACAGCATCATGTAGATCGACGTAGCCTCAGGTGCCCAATTGTGCTGGTGCTGCCTCGGCAAGGGGCTGAACTCCCTTTCCATGCCAAAGGAATCCCATTCCTGTGACCACCGTTGGGCCGTTGATTCCTGAGCGTGGCAACTAACCGTCACTGTGGGTGAACAATGCCTCGAATAGGTAGATGGGTGCTGAGAGCAGGGGGATCGGTACCACATCAGAGAACATTCCCACGGTGTAGGTGACGATCATCGACATTGTGCAGACAGTTGGCAGGAGAGTGACTAGTGCTGGCCATATGATGACCGATGTCTCCCTCTGGGAAAATCTCGTCAAGAGGGAGGAGACCAGAAGCGCCATGCCAGAAATCTTAAATGTCGAACCAGTGACCTGAGCTGTTGTAGAGACCTGGGGCATGGCGACGGAGAGCATTGCCTCAGCTCCGGGGACCGGCAGCATTCACTCACCTCTGGGGTGTTATTACGACTGGCTTGCCCTCGTAGGGAGCCTTTGCTGGGTCCATCGCAGCGCACAGTGCTGGCTGTGTTCGGAGAGTCCTTTGCTCTCTGGGAAGGCATCGGCCCCACTATGGGTCTGGGTTCCCTACCACTCATGGAATCAGTGGCGGATCCCTCGTGGGGGTTAGGGGCCCCCTCAGGGGTGATGGGGGGGCGTCTCCATGGAGCTCTGGGGTGGATCGGTGGCCGAAACTGGGTCCTTTACCCTTGGCCTTTCTTGCCTGGAACTGGGGAGTCACACTTCGACGACTTCTTGGGCACTGGAGAAGGGGAGCGGTACTGGATAGAGCCCAGTGCCGAGGATGCACCACTCACCAAGGACGAAGTACTGGGAGTCGAGTATGGTTGGGAAGGCTCAGAGGCTGGGCGGAGAGCACCCTCCATGTGGATGGCCCTCAAAAGGATGTCGCACTCTTTGTGTGTTCTGGGACGAAAGTTCTTACAGATGCAATACTTCTTCACATGTGATTCCCCCAAGCACTTCAGGCAGCTGCTATGGAACAGGGCTTAAAACCCAGAGACTGGGGCAAAGTCCCTACCATGACTCTAACTTACCAACTACAGTACTTAACACCTACTCCACTAACTGCTTTAAACAAACTATTTACAAGACACTAAAACTCAAAGAAAAGGAGAGAACCACTGAGCACTTGCTAGACAAGGGAAAAAAGGCGCTCTGACCAACCACCACAGATGGTAAGAAGGAACTGAGAGGGCCTAGGGCCGGCAGCGCCTAATATACCAATGCATAAGCACAGCACTCCAGAGGGCATCACAGCCAACCCCACAGATACCACACTAAGGGAAAAAAATCTCTGACAATTGTGCACATGGGTACACACACACTAGAATAGAATCAACATGAGCAAGCACTCAAAGAAGAACTCAATATTCTTCCTTTCCCACCCTCAGCTTAGAAAGCTGGATATCAGCAGGCTTTAGCTTCCTGTCATATTACATTTGCAGTCTTACAAAGACTGCGACATTCTATGGCTACTATTTCTGAAGTAAAAGAGGAGCAGAAAAAAAGCTTGAAGGCTGTCTTTATAAAGGTACAGAGAAGGGTACAAAAGGTGTAAGGAGTTATAATTCTGATATTGGAACACCACGGCAAGGTAAATAAATGTACTCGGGAAACAGGCTTTTGGAAAAGTGAAAAACTTTTCACTTCTTAAATCATATTTCAGAATAGCTTGTCCAACTATCCCCAAAACGTTGAAGAAGAAAAAAAACAAAACAAAAACAAAACTTTCCTCATGCAGAATGCCACACAAGAAAATTTAGTACAATTTCTTCAGCTTTGGTTAAGTCTGAGGAAGGGATCAAAAGCAATCTTATAATGGAAATAGAGTTATACTCTTAATTTGGCTAAACTATTTTCTCTCAAAACGGAAGCAAAGCCTGGAAACCTTTTAAACTTTACTTGGCCAGTTCTATGAAGTACCGTAAAGAGTCCTTGCAAACCACCTTAAGTCTGCAGGTGCCTCTAAAAACCTTTATGTCCTAGGACTTGATCAGTTCCACTATACTTCTAATGAAGCCACTTATGTCAATGAGTTTCTCCAGGTTGAATCCATATTATGTATTATACAGTATCTCTCCTGGGTACATGTAAGTATCAAAACTATAAAGTCAGGTAAGCCAAACCTCACTTGAATCAGGGAGTTGGTTGAGGAAATGGAATAAGCTCCAATATAAAACTTTCCAAAACAGTAAACCACCACCAACTAAAAGAAACAAGACAGTCTGTTATTTTGCCTCATCACGTGGCCTGGGACCTTGTCTCCTGGAGACATTTTCTCTTCCCCAAAATGAAGGAGCAATAAAAAAAGGGGAAGCATACCTTTTGCCAGATAAACTAAATGATTAGATATGCACTAATAACCACACTGAGATGTAACCCAAGATCATACTATGCTAGCTTTCACTCATTTACAGGATTTGTGGCTGTTACTAAAAAGAAATCTAAACAAAGCCTCTATCCTTGGACCTGGCAACGTATCCCACTAAAGCATGGAACACACACTCCTGACTTGTTTATCTGAAATTAAGGCAGACCCAAACAGAATTACAATTAATCTTGCTTTTGGTCCTCCACGAAAAGAGAAACCCCCAGCCTTTAGGGCAGCATTTCTCAATGTGGAGCACAGATGGTGTGGAAGATGTATAAATTAAGACGACGGGGCCTTTCACACTACATGGTGAGACTGAAGGAGGTTGTGATTGAGCCTCATTTCAGGAAAATGAAATCAACTTTTAAAAATTTGGCAAAAGCTGCTTTAAATTATTCCAAAACTGGGGTCTATTAATTTTCACAAAGGCAAGGTATGACAGCTCAGCAAATTATCACAAAGCTAATACCCATAACTGCTCTGCAGCTAGATTCCTTGAAGAGGAAAATTATTTAGGTGTCAAGTATTAACATGATAACCCAAAACAAACTATATTTTGGGTTTACAAGTTTTGCTAGTAATGACTAACTGCTAAATAATTAGCTCTAGCAATGTTAGATTCCTTGGTTCTGGTGATATGTGGGAAATCCAAAGCTAAAATTTAGGTCTACAGTTTAATGGATGCAGGGGATTTAGGGCCAGATCCTCAAAGGCCAAAGGGGACATAGGCCATAGATCCTTAACTGAAATAAAAGGGAATTATGCACCTAAATACCTTTTCAGGATCTGGACCTTAATATCTGCTGCTACTTCAGTAGCTAGACACTGACTGGGTACAGATGGCTAAATTTTCAATAGCGGTCTCTAATTCTGAGTGCTTTATTTTCGAAGGGTCTAATGTTAGTGGATTTTCAGAGGCATTGTGCTCAACTGTGACAATTGACAGGGCACTATAAGTGATTTTTGGGAGAGCAACAGGCGTTGGGGCAAGTACCTCAAGGAGGTACCTTTGTCTTTACTTTAATAATTTGACATTCAAATTTGGTTTACCTTCTCCATAAGAATGCCTTGCAGTAGTTATATCAAAGCAATAACCTTTTTAACCTTAAGTAAAATAATGGTTGGAGAGACTGGAGAGGAAACCACAGTTGCAGGTTAATTTATATCTCATCTAAGATCTAGGTAACAGTCCTGCTAAATATGGTATCTTGTAGTTATTGTAGATTAGGATTCAGTTTTACATTCTCATACTTTGTGTCCCCTTGCCCTCTTGCTGTAAGATACAAGTATCTTTGCTCATGTTATCTATTATTTTGTGTATCATGCCCTTCTCAGTGAAGCCTTCCTATTGTTTCTCCCTCCTTTGGGCTTATTACTCATTTAAATGCCTCAGAAATCTGTCTACATGTGGATGCCATCATCATTACAAACATGATGCAAACCTTTGGATCACTGTACAATCAATGACATCTTTCAGTTACACTACCTTTGATTAAGCTTTATTGTCTTGCCTCCTTGTCTATGTACTTAGCATTATATCCAATTTTACTGATAATCTTTCAGTTTCTTTCCAATCAACATGTGGTACTTGAAATAATTCCTTTGAACTAGATGGGGAAGGGATCTGCCTCAAGGGATTCATTTCCATGGCCTGTCTTTGATCAAACATTTCTTTTGGCCTGAAATCTATTACAATTTAGAAATCTCTTCATCCCAGGACACTTCTGTCTTCCTGACTATATTGCTAGCCACTCTGAGACAGAATTTAATTCCCTTTTAGTCATTAGTTATTACATTTTGTTTTACATTTAACAAATCCACTTAATAGATGATCACAGCTTCAATCATCACACAGCCCTTTCTAAATAACCAGACCCAACTCTACCTATGGCAGGAGTCTTTGCCCATTCCCAAACACTGGCAAAAGTACACAGTTTTAAAAACAGATTCTTGCAAACTGAAGAGATCAAAGCTCTTTTGAAGGAGACCTTTGGAATCACTGACCGAAGTCTCAAACCAGTCTACGCCACATGTATCCCAAGCAACAATGGGAAGTCTCACACACATTGTGAAATTCAAACTCCTATCCCCATGCTAAAGTGGTTATTGGAAGGGCTAAAGCAATACTTTGGTTCAAACCCAGTGAAAGATAAACTTAGACTTCAAATGGAGTTGGGTCACAGAAAAAATAAACACCAAAATAAGCAGGGAGGCAAGGGAGAGCAAAGGTTACAGGTTAGAATTAGGCCTCCTTGAAATCCTTTGGTCCAGCTTGGGTCCATGAAATAGGACCTTTCTAGCAATGTGAATGACATGCTGTCAATATAGAAACTTCTGCTGGTAGTTCCCTTGTAGGCAGAAAAGACTGCATATCTGAAGAAGGTTCCATTCACCAGGCTTTTATAAACACGTCAGCAGCTTTCTTTTGAGCCCAAAACTTAACTTCATGCACCTGATGTAAATTCAAAGGTAAGACAATAACCCATGTTTGAAAGAAGTGTGGTTTTACTCCACCATTTGTAAATGCACATGCCACTGGTAAGTCAAATTCATAATTGTGGAACTCCAGGTCTGCCTTTTTGTGTATGAACACTGTTTCCACACAAAGTCTGAATTCCTTTTCTCTGGATTTAGATTAGGGGGAAAATGATCCGAGAATCTCTCTAAACTCCCTCTGATACATGTGTACTTCTAGAAAAAAGGGAGGAGAAGGCCCAGCTGAAGACTGTACCACACCTATGTGGGAGAGAGGAAGCTGCTGAGAGACCTCATAAGCCCTTCTGGAGAGCCAGAGAAAGGCACATGAAGTTCTAAAATTGAAGCGGGAAAGAGAATAGATTCCCCACATTTCCACAGCCAGAGTATAAGTCTGCAGGTGGGTGCCTGCACATGCACACACTAGCAGTGATGATCAGTTTTTGAGCACTGATTATGGAGATTTAAATAGGATCATTCCATTGAAATCACCTAAAAATCAACAAGCCCAGTAACAAAATACACCAAGAATAAATTGTCATAATACTTGCAATGGGAATAAGTAATCCATATTAACATTCTCCCATTCTTTTTCTCTACTTTTACCTGGATGCTTTAAAAAACAACCACCACTAAAAAACTACACAAACAAAATCTTTATTGCTCTAAAACTCTGTTCCAAAATTCTGTTTTTAATGTGAGACAAAAATTATACTCTACCAAAGTTAGCAGATACAGTGCATGTTGTAATTTATCAAATTTTTGAGTAGATGAAAGTGCTAGAATGGCAAGGAGATGAAACTAAAAATTTAATGTAGTCTCTCAAGCTTACATTTAGAGTTACACAAATGTTGGAAAAAAAGATGACAAAATCATCTCAGCTCACATTTAAAGTACTGACAGCCGATGGAAAACTGAGCAATATTTCAATGATATATGCGCTAGACAAGATAGAGTACATGCTAATAATTTAAATTTTTAATTTAGCTTGTGCTAAAAAATGACATCCTTACCTTTCACACTGTGCTAAATGAATAATGAGTGATGATACATTCTGGAGACAACTTCAATTTTTAAAATCAATACGGAGACTTATCCAAACTGAAAATTTCAGAGACAAATTTGATCACACTGAATGGTAAATTTATCAAAAGTGTTGATACAATAAAGCCACTGCACCTTTCAGCTCTTCGGTTACAGAGTTACTAGTAATGGTAATTCTTGGAGAGAATTATATCAATATTCACATTATTGGAATAAATTTGTCCTAGGCTTGCAAGCTTGGAATCTTCCAGAGAACAATATTTGGGCCATTCACCCTCTCATGCCTCCTCGCCTTATGTATGTCTCCAAGGGTGTAAAAAGGACGTGTGGTCCCAACTGTCCTTCAGAAGATACAGGTAGGGAGTGTGACTATGTAGAAGCAACACTTTTGAAGAACTACAATAACTTGTAAGTACTTTCTCTTTCTCCCTTCGGGTGCCTCTGGTCTTAAAGTCTATGAGTTTGTGAGTCAGGGAGGAGACAGAACGGGGTCTCTTTCCATATGTTCTCTGAGCCCAACCACCAAGTTAGCCCTCCTAAGACTTGTAAACCACCTGTAAAAAGGACTGTGACCTTTTTTGTCCATGGAGTATCTGGCTACTGTATACACGAACTTCAGCCACAGTTGTAAGGGCTGAAGATTAAATCTGGCAAATGGTGTCACATACCTACATGCCAACACATGGCATAAAAGACGCATATATGTATGCACGGGAGCACAAGGCAGCATAGGGCGCATGTGTGGCCCCAATCACCACTGCTACTCAAAAAGTTCCAGTCTTGTGCACATGAAGTGCATGTACAAGTATAGCAGAATCCACAGTAACACAAATGTGCAAAAAAAAAATCATAATTCCCTCGATCTCACCCTGACAAGCTCCAAAGGCATTTCTTCAGTAGTGAAACTTCTGGGGAGAGCCCACTTTTAAGGTGGGTCTTTCACCTATAAGCAGCAGGCAAGGCAAGCATGTCATCTTTCTTTCAAAAGCTATTTTGAGCCAGGGGAGTTGCCCTCATTTGCTCTGTCTCTGACTGCTCCACTCCCACTTCTGAGGGACTGAGCTTATTCAGCTTGGCAGCAGGACATGCATAGACCTGTAAAAGTTAGGTTTGTCTTGTTGCAGCCCAGCAAGAATAAAGTTAGGGAAAATGGAAGGTTTAAGTCTCCAAACACTTGGTTACCACCAATCTTTCCAACCGGTTAGTAACTACTTACTAAAGCAGAACAATATCCAAACACACCAAATTATTTTGGAAATTTCAAATTTATTATTTAACTTCTGGTAAGAGGAATGTATGGTAAAACAAAATACATAAAAATAAAACCTAAATCTCAATTAAACTGATAGATTGCAGTCCATAAACCATGCTGCTAATTGGTAAAAATCAATTTAATTGAATAATGACATAAGATGTTATGAAGAGTGACCTTAAAACCTAGCAGAGGCAATAAAATGGTATATGGTTTTATCACTTTGGACTGTGGCACAGAGATATTTATCTACGCATCTTCTGTTTTTTCTAAAATTAATAACAAATGCACCAGAAAGCTCAGGAGAGATTAAAATGTTTACTGTACCTCAATCGGTTGGTGTAGGTATCCACACATGTCTTCATTTTAGCCAATAAAGTGCCAACAGAAGCTTGAGATTCCAACTGCTCTTCCTCCTCCTCTCCATTTTCTCCAGACAGAGGCAGCAACAGTGGCACCATAGAGGTGCAGGAGGCAATAGCACGGAGCAACTCTAGCAGAGCTCTGTAAAGAGGAACATGCCTGGCCATATCCAAAACTATAAGAGAGAAAATAAATATTTTATAAAGTCAACAAAAAGGTAAAAATAATATACCTTCCAATCGGACCTCAAATGGCTGAAAACAATAGTTTGATTTTTCCCCTTAGAATAGAATAGAATAATATCAGGGTTGGAAGGGACCTCAGGAGGTCATCTAGTCCGACCTCCTGCGCAAAGCAGGATCAATCCCCAGTTTTTGCCCCAGATCCCTAAATGGCCCCCTCAAGGATTGAACTCAAAACTCTGGGTTTAGCAGGCCTATCCTCTCATTCAGTGAGAGTCAACCTTTTAGATGTGTCACACTGCAAAAGAGCAGAGAGAAAGTAGGGGAAAAACCTCAAAGTAACACACAGGGCCCAAAACGGTAGACAAAGCTAAACCCCAATACAATGACTGAAAAAAGTGAACAGGAAAAAACTGTAACTAAACTATGTTTTAAAATTGCATATTACATTAGACTTCACTTACTAGTATATTTTACCAAAGCTGGCATTGTATATGATGTAAGTTTCAGTGCATGCATTTATTATAAGAGCAACTGTAGGTAGAAATAAATATTTCATTAAAAACCAAGGACTTCCAAATAATTCAAATAAATGCACACACTTTAAAAGATCTCTCCCCTCATGATATTTATTTTTCTTTTCCATTCATAAGTTCAAATATCTCATGAATGTCCTTTCTCAACTGAATTTCATATCATTATAGAAATCCTCAAAATGTAGCAATACTCAGATACTTTACTCAGCTGCTTCCTCTGTCCCCAGGACATACTATTTTTAACAACACTGAAAAGGAAAACTATGGCTCTAGTTCAGAGTATTCACAAATGAATGCGTTTATGATAAAATAAATTTCTGCTTTCTCTAGCAAAAAAAATTAACTGACAACTTGCATTAGTAAAAGGTTGAACCATATAGGAGCACTTTTATGTTTCATTTAGCACACCTTACCCTTGAAGCTAAGGCATACTACAAGTTTTCATTTCTTATTACCAGTTCCTTAACTCTAAATAGAAGATGAGACAACTAACATCCATCCAAAATCATAGAATTTTAAGTCTGAAAGGGACCCCAAGTGATTATCTAGTCCATCTCTGAGGCAGGATTAAATATACCTAGGCCATCCCTGAAAGATATTTAACCTCTTCTTTAAAATCTCCAACGATGGTGTCACGTTTTGGGGTGCAATCCATTCCAGTGAGAGGTGGGAGTGCTTTCTGAAAACCAAGCTTTTGTCTCAAAATGGGCCCCCAGAATTGGAGAATCACATACAATCACTAGTCAGTTCTGAAACTCATGGTCTTCACATTTGATTTTAGAGATCTGTACACAAATGCAAGGAGTTTGGGGAATAAACAGGGAGAACAGGAAGTATTAGTATTTGTGGTGGGGGGAAGGGAGGAGGTGTTGCCTTATATATTAAAAATGTATAGACTTGGATTGAGGTTGAGATGGAAATAGGAGACAGAATTGTTGAAAGTCTCTGGGTAAGGACAAAAGGGGTAAAACACAAGAGGGATGTAAGGGTCTACTACAGACCACCTCACCAGGAAGAAGAGGTGGATGAGGCTTTTTTTAAACAGCTAACAAAATCATCCAAAGCACAGGACTTGGTGATGGGTAACTTCAACTACCCAGACATCCGTTGGGAAAATAACACAGCAGAGCACAGATTATCCAACAAGTTCTTGGAATGTATTGGAGACAAATTTTTATTTCAGAAGGTGGAGAAAGCTACTAGGGGAGAGGCTGTTCTAGATTTGCTTTTGACAAATAGGGAGGAACTGGCTGAGAATTTGAAAGTGGAAGGCAGCTTGGGGGAAAGTGATCATGAAATGGTGGAGTTCATGATTCTAAGGAATGTTAGGAGGGAGAACAGCAAAATAAAGAATGGATTTCAAGAAAGCAGACTTTAGCAAACTCAGGGAGTTGGTAGGTAAGATCCCCTGGGAAGCAAGTCTAAGGGGAAAAACAATTGAAGACAATTGGCAGTTTTTCAAAGACACATTATTAAGGGCACAAGAGCACACTATCCCACTGTGTAGGAAAGATAGGAAGTATGGCAAGAGACCACGGTGGCTTAACCAGGATATCTTCAATGATCTAAAAATCAAGTCTCCTACAAAAAGTGGAAACTAGGTCAAATTACAAAGGATGAACAAATAACACAAGTATGTAGGGATAAAATTAGGAATGCCAAGGCACAAAACAAGATCAAACTAGTTAGAGACAAAGAGTAACAAGAAAACATTCTACAAATACATTAGAAGCAAGAGGAAGACCAAGGACAGGGTAGGACTGTTACACAATGTGGGGTGGGAGAGAAATAACAAAAAATGTGGAAATGGCAGAGGTGCTTCTTTGTTTCGGTTGTCACCAAGAAGATTGGTGGTGATTGGACGTCTAACATAGTGAATGCCAGTGAAAATGAGGTAAGATCAGAGGCTAAAATAAGAATATAACAAGTTAAAAATTACTCAGACAAGTTAGATGTCTTCAAGTCACCAGGGCTTGCTGAAATGCATCCTAGAGTACTCAGGGAGCTGACTGAGCCAATATCTGAGCCATTAGCAATCTTTAAAAAGTCATGGAAGACGGGAGAGATTCCAGAAGATTGGAAAAGGGCAAATATAGTGCCAGTCTATACAAAGGGAAATAAGGACATCTCGGGAAATTACAGACCAGTCAGCTCAACTTCTGTACTCGGAAAGATAATGGAGCAAATAATTAAGCAATCAATTTGCAAACATCTAGAAAATAGTAACTTGGTAAGTAACGGTCAGTTACAGTCTCGCATGACCTTCTCATAAAAAAGCTAGGAAAATACAACCTAGATGGAGCTCCTATAAGGTGGGTGCAAAA
Source organism: Lepidochelys olivacea (assembly GCF_965140295.1). Lineage (NCBI taxonomy): Eukaryota > Metazoa > Chordata > Testudines > Cheloniidae > Lepidochelys > Lepidochelys olivacea. The sequence continues at coordinate 147,537,510 of NC_140413.1, read as the reverse complement.
CTGGTTGGAAAACTGTTCCCAGAGAGTAGTTATCAGTGGTTCACAGTCATGCTGGAAGGGCATAACGAGTGGGGTCCTGCAGGGATCGGTTCCGGGTCCGGTTCCGTTCAATATCTTCATTAATGATTTAGATAATGGCATAGAGAGTACACTTATAAGGTTTGTGGACAATACCAAGCTGGGAGGGGTTGCAAGTGCTTTGGAGGACAGGATTAAAATTCAAAATGATCTGTTCAAACTGGAGAAATGGTCTGAAGTAAATAGGATGAAATTCAATATGGACAAATGCAAAGTACTCCATTTAGGAAGGAACAAATCAGTTGCACACATACAAAATGGGAAATGACTGCCTAGGAAGGAGTATTGCGGAAAGGGATCTGGGGGTCATAGTGGACCACAAGCTAACTATAAGTCAACAGTTTAACACTGTTGCAAAAAAAAAAAAAAAAAAAAAAAGCCATCATCATTCTGGGATGTATAAGCAGGAGTGTTGTAATGAAGACACCATGCTGATTAGGTCTCAACTGGAGTATTGTGTCCAGTTCTGGTGGCCACATTTCACCCAAGATGTGGACAAACTGGAGAAAGTACAGAGAAGAGCAACAAAAATGATTAAAGGTCTAGAAAACATGATCTATGAGGGAAGATTGAAAAAACTGGGTTTGTTTAGTCTGGAAAAGAAAAGACAGAGGGGACAGTTTTCAAGCACATAAAAGGTTGTTATAAGGAGGGAGAAGAATTGTTCTTTTTAACCACTGAGGATTAGGACAAGAAAAAATGGGTTTAAATTGCAGCAAGGGGGGGGGGGGGGTTGGGTTGGACATTAGGAAAAACTTCCTGTCAGGGTGGTTAAGCACTGAAATAAACTGTCTTGGGAGGCTGCTGAATCTCCATCATTGTCTAACCTGCTCTTTAGAATCTTCAAACACCATTCAGGGATGGTCCAAATAATACTTAGTCCTGCCACGATGGTCCAAATAATACTTAGGTACTGGACTAGATGACCCCTCAAGGTCCCTTCCACTCCTATGATTCTATGTCTCCACCCCTTACTTCTTGGGGTAAGGCTCAAGAAACTGCAGTTCAAGAAGTGACTGAACTATAAAAGTGAGGGGCAAAATCAACCCACGTTCTTTTTCCTTAGCCATTTATCTCTTCCACAAGACGATGAAAGAAACAGCCTATGGACTTTGGGAGTAGATCCTGACCTGAAATTTGGTCAGCTCTGTTGCTGGGAGCATGTGGTAAGAATTTCACCTTAAACCAAGTCTAGTATGTAAAGTTTAGAACATGTTTTGTCTTTATTTTTCTTGAGACAATTTCTGACTTCAATGCCTTATATCTGTACTCATTTAAACCTATCTCCTTGTAGTTAAATAAACTTGTTATATTCTTTAATTAAAACAAATCCACTATTGTGAATTATTTGGGTAACTTCATTTAAGGCAGTCCATTGTATGTCAATCCCCTTAGAGAGGAAATGGACTAATACACCTAGACTGTTCAGGAAAGTGCTGGACAGCACAGAATACATGTTTTTGGGGGGAAATCTGGGACTGGAGTGTATTGGGGTTACTCTGCAAGTAGTAATCAAAACTGCTGGAAGTAACCAAGGCTGGTGGGGGTCAGAGTGGCTGGACCAGGGCTGTGGCTATACAAAGACACTCAAGCGTGTAACCTGCATGCTGTCTGGATATTTGTAAGGAGCCCAGGTTGGGAGCTACAGCAGCAAACCATTGTGAGGCATCCCAGGCTGCTGAGAAAAAAGAAACACTTGGATGATTAAAAAATCCAAGCGCTCTTGGACTGAAAGAGGGAGTTCCAAAACCAAGGACTCCTCATACAATGCCTAGCTAGCAGTTTCCTTTTATTTATATGGAGGGAACCAATTTCACATGATCTCTCACATAACCAAATTACTTTGTTTCCAGACTATACTATATTTTCTAATACTGACTTTAAATTTTCAAAAAGCCAAAAGAAACTATAATAATCACTAAGTCCTTTGAATGCCTGCTTGTTTTCTTCTCTGCTGCATGGCTGTCACTGATAGGACGTTTAACTTCTGGGTGATTGCTCTGTGTAGATCATTGTGCCATACCATCTTACACAGGATAGTACTTTCCATTTCAAAAAGACTTACATGATTGTTATGTTGCGTTGTGGTTTCTTCTATGAAGTAAGCGCTATACCAAATTAGGTTCATTAAGATTTATATTAATCTTAATATTTTAATAATCTAGTCTTAATTTGGACCATGGAAGATCGTGTAGGGTATGACAACTGATTTCTTTTACCTCATATGTTGTCATATTTTTCTTTAGAGCAGGGAGCTACTCTGGAGTAAGTATCCCAACTGGTTTTGTTGATTAGAGTGTTTGTCTTGTTTTCATACAGAGTTTTTTTTCTTGTATATTCAGGATTATGACCTGTACAAGTATCAACTTATCATCAAGTGAGCTAGTTAAAAATAAATAGTTTTGTGCCAAAAGCTCAGGTTCAATGTTACATCTCTCAGAAAAATTAGTTCAAGTATCTGCACTGGCTTTATACCTAGGTCAGCTGCTATATAGGATAGAAAATTAGCCAAACCTCTCTCATTCTGTTAGTATAGCTCCATCCATAACCATTACAGAACATCTCTATTTGGCCCCAGGAAACATACTTCAAATTTTCTCCCCCACCTCTACCCCGTGGACTTCAAGGGTATGACATACTGTATTCACATTAATGAATACAAATAATCCAATTACATCCATCCAGTAGGAAGTAACTATTAGAAAGCCTTAGGTTATTTTACCTACCTATAAGCATCTTGCGTCACAAATGAAAACAATCACATTATGCATTAAGGCCTATATCCAGCAACACAAATTTAGTTTAAAGTTCAGCAAAGCATGCTTAACCTTAAGCATGCGATCAAGTGCTTTGTGGAACAGGGTCCTAAATAATTGTTAAAAATCAGCTACATCCATGTAGCCTTTGGATTTTAATAGCAAAATATGTTTTCCCATTGTCAAAAGTGGTTTACTTTCAATGTTAGCTCAATGAACACTTATGATGAAATCCTCACCCTATTAAAGTCAATGCGAGTTTTGCCATTGACTTAGGGAGAGCCAGGAGTTGCCCTTAAAATGCAAGTTTGACAGGCTATGAGGTAAAATGTGACCCACAGACTTTTGCTTTTTCACAAATTCTGTAGCTACTGCATGACTTCCAAGTATGAAATTCTGTGGATTTCCATATATAGTATGTTTTTAAAATTTAATAATATGGAAGAATAGGGTACAGGGATAAAGTTACCAGAAAACATTTTCTACCCCTTTCCTTTATTTACACCATAAATATACACATACATACATGACAACAGATTCCCATTAAAAATATATACAGTTGGACATATGACTATTCTCTATTTAGGGTCCCTTATTTTGCCATCATTCTTAAGTACAAAGCGACAACAAAATATATATTGATGTTGAACTATTACTGGATCATCTTTTGAGTTTCTCAAGTGTTTAAAATGCATACATTAAAGGGCAACACTCAGAAAAAGCTGGCAGTCTTGATGCACACAGCAGTGTTCAGAGAAATGACTACAGGACTGTGGATTAAAAAATTGAGGTAATCATTGCCAATGCTATGATAAGTGGTATGAGTCATCAATTGTGTTACTGGAGAACACACCCTGAACTTCCAAACTTCTCCTTGTTTCACCACAGGAGGCGGTAAAACCAGCACAAGTTCACAGTCAGATGCATGTTCTGAGACTTAATTTTGAAACCCACCTAAAAAGTGGTCTATTATGATGAAAGGTAAGTTTCTCTACAAAGGGCCAAACAGAAACAAATGTGTTTACATATTTCATACAAATGAGTACTACAACTTGAGTGATAATACTGCCTCTTAATTATGTTGGAGCACTCTTTCCTAGGTGAATATTTTAAGGTATATCAACGGCACCACAAGCACATGGATAGGTGCGTGTACACACATGCAAATAAACAAACAAAGCATTCCTTTTAAGAAAATGGCATATCGAAAGTATCTAGCTTAATAGGGAATGATACTAACATTATTCATTATTCAGAATTGTTGGTTATTAACCAGATAGTCAAAACCTGAAATTAAATAATTACAAATGTCTGCACCAGTGAGCTGTCTCCAGCTGTTTTAACACTACTGCAATGAGTCCAAGCCTTCATGCAATGTGTGTTATTTATTTATACAAACAGCATGATTATTGCTTTTACTGACATTTGGCTCTCTCTAAAGTGTGTGTCATTTTAAAAAGGGAAAAAACATATAATCTTTAATAATATATAACAAACAACTGACATCACATCTGCTGAAAATGAAAGGCATAGCTGGTAGATAAATATAATTCTTGGAAACAGTTATCATAACTGCAGTGGCATAACGTCTCAAAGTCTTTTTTCACATCTGTACAATGTGAACTTTGAATAGTGTTGATTCAGGATAAAAGCTTAAAGAGTTTAAAACTTAAAGTGTTTTTATTCCATTGCTGCAATATTAGCAATTAAAACAAATTCTGATAGGAGAACTCTTCATAGACCACAAGTTTCAGAACTGACTAGTGATTGTGTCTCTCTCCAATTCTGGGAGCCCATTTTGATACCAAGACTTGATTTTCAGAAAGCACTAAGCATCCATGCTGAAAATTAGGCCCTTTTAAAGTGGTCTAAAGCAGAACAATCAAAAATTAATGCACCCAAAATCACAAGTCACTTTTAAAAATTTGGATCCTGGTTAACAGTCCCTGGATACCAAGAGTTGATTTAAAAAAAAAGGATAGTCTGAATAATTTAGAACTTATTTATGGTCTTGCAACATACCTAATTTGCATTACCAACATAGTAGTTTTTAAGTAGATCCAAAACAACGCATATATGATAGTAACCTAAATTCAAAGACCTGTGAAAAATATATTAATGGCAAGCAGTTTCTTAGAATAAAAACATCACTTTAAATGATATAAAGGAATAATATCACAAAGCTCAATAATCTAATGATTCTTTTGATTTCCTTTAATATTCTAAGATACTCAAACCAAGAACAGACAGGCCTAATGGCCCACTAAATAGATAATACTGAGCAGCACTAAATTATTTTTCCAAATCATTTAACATTCTGAATGCAGCTTAATTGGATAAGGATGAGAATACAGGACTTATATTTTACTTTTCAGTGGCAATGTATTTTAAAAATACTGCACAAAGAGAGCACATGCAAACATAATTTAAAAGACAGAAACAAAAAATATGCTGCAGTAACACCAATTCCAAAATATTCACGCCTAAAAACAAGTTAAGAAGAAACTGTCAAGAGAAAGGATGGAATATTAAATCTGAAACTATGTTGCAAGACCCCAAGGAAAGCTCTATCTTGCAAACCTTGAGGTCCACAGAAGGGAGCCTCTATCCTGCAAGCTTTAGAAGCCATGCAGCTTTTACATTATGACATATGCAGTGAGTAAACCAAAAGTTTCTTGCAGAGCCCTTGCAATATTCACTATGCTTCTTCACAAAAAGTTTATCTACATACCATTTTTGTACCAATTTAACTAGATTTTTTAACATGACATAGTTAAATCAGTGTAACACACTAGTATGGAGGCAGCTGTACTGATCCAGGGAGAACTGCCATACTAAATCAGACCCACACCTCCCACTAGTCCAGTATCTTGTCCATGGCAGTGCTAACAGCAGCTACTTCAGAGGAAGATTCAAGAAATCCTGCAGAAGGGATTTATGAAGTAAATGGCCCACAATTCCCCAAAAATTAACAAACTGGTTTATGTACGAACTCATGACATTTATAGAACTTCTGAAACTTTGTTTAAAAAAATCTTTTATATCGACTCTGGATTTTCTTCTTATCCATAAGTGTCCAATCTTTTTCTGTATCCTGCTAATCTCTTGACTCCAATGATATCTTGTGGCAATGAATTTCACAGGCTAATTGTGCATTATGTGAAAAAACATTTCCTTTTTTGTAAGTTTTAAATTTGCCACATCTCAATTTTAATTCTCCTTGCTTTTGTATAACAAAGGGTGAACAGAAGTTCCCAGTCTACCATCTGTACACCATTAACCAGACTGTACATTTTTTATCACATTGCCTCTTATTCGTCAATTTTCAAGTAAGCAGCTCCAGTGTTTTGATAGGAGATTTTTCCCATGCCCCTAACTCATTCTCATTGACTATCTCTGAACCACTTAGTTTTTTGAGGGGTGGAGTTTTACCTCTAGATTGGGTAACCAGAACTAAACAGTATTCCAGGTGAGTGCATATCATTCATTTACCTCCCCACTGCCTCTCTCTCTCACACACACACACAACATTCCACAATAATGGTTGCTTTGTCTCGGAGCAGATAAGCAGCCGGCTGTCAGAAATGGAGATTTCAAAGGGCATATCCGCTTTCCTACAGCGAGTTCAAAACAATGAGAAGAGCGGCCACTTCACTTAAGGGGATTATGGGACGTTTCCGGAGGCTGATCAGAGCGCTGTAATGCAACACCTTGTTCACACTGATGCCCAGGCGTTTCAGCCGAGGCGCAACGAACGTTAATCTTCTCGCCGAGGTGGAGTACCAGGAGCGCTCTAGCCATGGAGTCAGAGCGCTCTACATGCCTTGCCAGTGTGGACAGGTAGTGAGCTAAGGCGCCCGGGGCTGCTTTAATGCACTCTAACTCGCAAGTGTAGCCAAGCCCTTTGAGTACAGTCTTTCAACCAGTTGTGCACCCACCGCTTATTAATTTCACTAAGTTGTTCACTTATTTTTTTTTTTTTTTTTTTTACATCTTGTCTTAAATTCTGGGAAGGACTATGTTTTTGTCTGTGTATGTACAACAGCTAGTACAACTGCCCTCCATCCTGACTGGGACCTTTTGAGGCTACCATAAAACGATCTTCAGCTGACATTAGAAAAACCAATCCAACCACACACACTTCCTCAAGATTTACTGCAGCAATTCCAGCTCAACAACTGTATGTCAAGAATTAGTTTAAAGATATAAGGATATTAATTTTTGTTAATACAAACGTATTCATTTCGGGGAAAAAGGGCACTGTGCAGGTTTCATCAATGAGACAGTAAAACTTGAAGCATTAAAATGTAATATATCCTCACTGTCCTTTTGCTTATTAAACAGTTCAAATTCAATGTTTACTATCTCACTACTGCAATATGAACACACTTCCTAGTGGTTTTAACACCAGATCATTGTAAAACAGATCTTCAAAGCTCTCTCAAAATCAATTTTTACAGTATTTGTGGTATCTATAGAATATGTAATAACCTTAGTAATTATTGACAGGTTTCAGAGTAACAGCCGTGTTAGTCTGTATTCACAAAAAGAAAAGAAGTAAAAGGAGTATAATATAGTAATTATTGAGGGCTTCTAATTCTGATGCCATGGCATAATACTGTTCACAAGCCTGAAACCCTAAGGGTATTCAAGTTCAGAACAATTTCAAGAATCTCATTAGCACTCGGAAGAGTTTTAGAACAGCTAAGCACAGCACTGTTACAAGGAGAAAAACAGAACAAAATATTACACAGTTTTATCTGTTTCTAATTAAAATCTTTAAACTCATTCTTGTTGCCATAGACACTGCCAAACATTTAATGGCTTAGGAGAGTTTCCTAAAGGGCTGAGCTTTTGTTCCCACTGTTTCTAAATAATTTACAGCTGTAGGCTTTCCCCAGACCAGCTTCTTGACTGCACCTTTCCAAACATATGATCTATGAATACAGACCATGCTGCAGGCTATAGTGTCAGTTCCAAATACTTCATGCTCTACAGATTTTTGATTTTCTATTTCAGAAACAACCTGAAGCAAGCCTCCTTTATAATATGTCTAATTAACACTCTAAATTCTGTTAAGTTTTGCGGCCAATGTTCATCCAAAGAACACTTTACATTCAAAAGCCTGTAGGAAAATCACCTAGCCTTAAGCAAAAGTGAACTATAATGCTAGCATACCATAGTCTTTATAGTTAGCCTGATTTTTCAGTTTTTCCTTATAAGGATGAACATGAGTGCTCTCGCAGTAGCGTTTTGAATATCAAAATAAAATGCATCAGAAAAGACTGTGCTCATAATTAGAATAAATGGCTCTCAAATGGCTCCGAGATTACTTGACAAGATGCTGCTGCTATTACACTCCTTAGGTTTTAGAAAATACATTTACAAAAATATAGGTTTTTTTCAGGTTAAATCTATATGGAGTTGGATTACTAAAAAGGCACCAAAAGCTACCTGCAGTGGTATATTAGGATTTTAAACTGTTAGAGTAGACGCTTAAATGAAAACAAGGACATTTATGAAAAATAGATAATCAGCTTTTGTATTTGATGTCTGAAAGACTCTGAACATCTTAAGTTGTGGTATATGAAAAATGTAGACTACAGTACACTTGCAACATTAATTTTCTATTATGTGCTATGGGTAGGAACCCGTGCTTTCAGGGACACAAGGCTTGGGCTTAGAAAACTACCAGAGAACTCATCTTCCAATAACAAGGGACAGTCACGCGATTTTAGTGTATAAACCTGAGGCTCTTATTGTGAGCATTTTAAATTTCAGTAATGGACAATATCTCAACATTATCAGTATCTTAGATTAAAGTTAATATCTTATAATAAATCCCAATTTCCAACACCTGCCTAACTTTCCCGAAAGTAAAACCAATCCCATGTCACACCACAGCCTATGGCAGGATTTTTCAGGGAAGTCTGGAAAAAAAACCAAAGTTTAAATATATAATTGCAATGTTATACATCCAAAAGCACATTTCAATTATAGCAAAAAACAAGGATGCATAGGTAAGACTAGCTGAGCAGCGTGGTAGTGAATTAACAAGATTATATGGCAGCATGCGTCTGCTATTCTTCATTTCCAGACAATGTTTTTAAAAATGTGTCAGAATTTTTGTAAAATCAGCATACTTTTGGGGAGTTCCCTGGACTGCAATAAAACATACACACAACATTAACGCTTTAGCAAAGTTTTTTTGTTTCTCAATAACATAACTCAAACTGTACATCAATGATTGAAATGATCATTTCAATGTTTTAGTCATAAAACCTTAAATCAGAACAATGTGTCAGGAAAAGCATGAGTTCTTTATGGGATGGGAAAGTCAAATTATACAGGGAGGAAACAACAAGAGTAGGAGAACTGGAAGCACAAGCCAATAAAAATAAAAAACCACAAACTATTAGTGAGTGATAATAGTACCACTACCACTATATTCCAGACCTGGTGTATCCCGTGGTCATGGAACTTCTGCAAAAAGTCATGCCTTGCCACAGAATTGCATTGTGGCTTTTGTTTAGGAAACAAATTTAAATTTCTAGTTTTTATGCTTGTAAAGACAATGAAAATGTTATTTGAGTGTAAACTGATGGCCGCAAATGTCTACAAAGAAACAATGGGTCTGAGAGGAGTGAACTGCCTCAGTCGTCTCACTAGGAGCCCTGTGAACACAGTGATTGTGCCGCCATGGAATTTGACATTTTTCTAAAGTATCACACAATTAATAGTTTTTGCTACAGAATTTGTTGTTTTACTGCAGCCATCTGCCCAACATATGTTTCTTTTCCCTGACCTGCTGGTATCTGCCTGCAATTGCCTCTTACTCTGCACTTTTCCCCACAAGGGGCAATAAACTGAATTATTGTGCACGTTCTCTTCACTGTTCTATAAAACCAAGCAGGGTGGGGTAAGGGAGCCAAAAATGCAGGTAGACCAACTAGGCTACCTAGAGAACACAGTAGTAAGTGAGGCTGGGGTAGCCCAAGCCCCGTGCACCCAAATCAGCTGGCATGGACAGCCATTGGTTGTTAATTGCGATGTAGACATACCCTCAGTCCTCACTTTGAGGGCTCTTAATGCTCTGGGCATGGAGTATTTAAGATGAAACTGAATTTTAAGATTAAGACTGCTGTAGTGAACTTGGCTCTTTTGGAACAATATAATTGTCTGCTGCAAAGATAAAGCTTGCCAGGGCAGAGGAAAACTTTCTCAGGCCTTGTTCAAGACTGAAATTCACTCATTAAACGAACAGTCATGAAATAAAAAGTACACCACGCCTCATTACACACACACACAAATTCATAGTCGGTTCCGCTCCACCCCTTGGATGGAAGAGGAATAGAGAAGACACTGTTCACAACAGATAACACTCACATCACTTAATTTATTTCTGGAATGTGCTCAGATAGGATGGTGAAGGTAAGAACTTGATAGAATAGAATATAAATCAGTATTTTTTCAAGAAAATGAAAATATGTCACTCATGCCACATAATGTGTTTGCCAATTCCTGTAATTTTTATATTTATGAGGAATTTTTTTTTATTTAAAGGGGAAAATAATACATATTCTTGTCCCCCTTTACTGCTCTTTTCTTTGAGCAGATGCACACCTGATACATGAGGATTTAAGATAAGCTAAAGGTGAACATTTCTGTGGGGAAAAACTTGGTATAATTTTGGCAAGTGCCTTTTTAGAGTCTTAGCAGGAATAGAGGATTGATCTTCCACTTGTATACTGGCTGATAAAGGTTGTGGTTTATCAATGAAAACAAGTTTGGCAAGGAAAACAAGATTAGAGTCACATAGCCAAGGATCAGAAGGTATTTTGGTTGCTGTCAGGGTTCCTTCCCCACTCTGAACTCTAGGGTACAGATGTGGGGACCCACATGAAAGACCCCCTAAGCTTATTCTTACCAGCTTAGGTTAAAAACTTCCCCAAGGTACAAACTTTGCCTTGTCCTTGAACAGCATGCTGCCACCACCAAGCGTTTTAAACAAAGAACCGGGAAAGAGACCACTTGGAGACGTCTTCCCCCAAAATATCCCCCCAAGCTCTACACACCCCCTTTCCTGGGGAGGCTTGAAAATAATATCCTAACCAATTTGTTACAAAATCATCAAAGACCCAAACCTCTGGATCTTGGAACAATGGAAAAATCAGTCAGGTTCTTAAAAGAAGGGGTTTATTTAAAAAAGAAAGGTAAAAGTCATCTCTGTAAAATCGGGATGGAAAATACTTTACAGGGTATTCAGATTCAAAACACAGAGGATCCCCCTCTGGGCAAAACCTTAAAGTTACAGAAAACAGGAATAAACTTCCCTCTTAACACGGGGAAAATTCACATAAAACGAAAGATAAACTAATCCGCCTTGCCTGGCTTACCTATACTGGTTGCAATATTGGAGACTTGGATTAGGATGGGTTGGAGAAGATGGATTTCTGTCTGGCCTCTCTCAGTCCCAAGAGAGAACAACCACATAAACAAAGAACACAAACAAAAGCCTTTCCCCCGCCCAAGATTTGAAAGTATCTTGTCCCCTTATTGGTCCTTTGGGTCAGGTGCCAGCCAGGTTAGCTGAGCTTCTTAACCCTTTACAGGTAACAGGATGTTGCCTCTGGCCAGGAGGGATTTTATAGCACTGTATACAGAGTGAGTTTGTGTGTGTATGGGGGTGGGGGGGATGTGAGAACCTGGATTTATGCAGGAAATAGCCCAGCTTGATTGTCATGCACATTGTGTAAAGAGTTGTCACTTTGGATGGGCTATCACCAGCAGGAGAGTGAATTTGTGTGGGGGGGTGGAGGGTGAGAAAACCTGGATTTGTGCTGGAAATCACTTTAGATAAGCTATTACCAGCAGGACAGTGGGGTGGGAATAGGTATTGTTTCATATTCTCTGTGTATATATAAAGCCTGCTGCAGTTTCCACGATATGCATCTGAGGAAGTGAGCTGTAGCTCACGAAAGCTTATGCTCTAATAAATTGGTTAGTCTCTAAGGTGCCACAAGTCCTCCTTTTCTTTTTGTATACAGAAAGGCAGTTACCCTTCCCTTTATATTTATGACAGTTACACAGAGTGATTCTTGCTGGAGGCAACTGTGGCTGAGGAGAGCCTGGATGCAGTGATGAGCTGCCAAAACCTTAATAACCTGTTCCCTCCTCACCCCACAAGGGGGTCGTGGCCCACTCCCGCCCCCCGCGACTCCTGCCCCATCTAACCCCCCGCGTTCCTTGACACCACCCACCCCTGGACCTCTGCTCCATTCACCCCCCCTCCCCTGTCCCCTGACTACCCCCAGAACCGGACAGGAGGGTCTTGTGGGCCACCACAGTGGATGCCCACTGCCCCCTGCCCCTAAGAGCCAGAGGGACCTGCTGGGGGGCGAGGTGGTGAGTCCCAGCGGTGCTTACCTGGGGCGGCTCCCAGGAAACATCCAGGAGATCGCTCTGGCTCCTAGAGGCGGGGTAGCATAGCTGGGGGAGGGGAGCAGGGGGAGCGGCTGCTCCCTCCACCGATCACATCAAAAGTGGCGCCTTAGGCACTGACTCCCTGGGTGCTCCGGAGCTGGAGCACCCACGGGGAAAATTTGGTGGGTGCAGAGCACCCACCGGCAGCTCCCCACCCTGCGCCTGGCTCCAGCTCACCTCCACTCCGCCTCCTCCCCTGAACGTGCTGCCCCGCTCTGCTTCTCCACCCCCCACCCCCGGCTTCCCGTGGATCAGCTGTTCATGCAGGAATCCGGGGAGGGCTGAGAAGTAAGCGGCACCTTCGCACTCAGGCCCAGGTGAGCTGGGGCAGGGAGCGGTTCCCCTGTGCCCCCCTCCCCTGGGTTACCTGCTGCAGCGTGGGCAGCCCTCCTCGAGCCCCCCCCGCCCCAGCTCACCTCTGCTCTGCCTCCGCAGGCCTGAGCACGAAGCTGCCGCCTGCTTCTCAGCCCTCCCAGGGTTCCCACGCGAACAGCTGATTTATGGGAAGCTGGGTGTGTGTGTGGGGGGGGAAGCAGAGTGGGGCGGCGTGTTCAGGGGAGAAGGCGGAGGCAGAGCAGAGGTGAGGTGAGCTGGGGCTGGGTGAGGACCTGCCCGTGGGTGCTCTGCACCCACCAAATTTTCCCCATGGGTGCTCCAGCCGCGGAGCACCCATGGAGGTGGTGCCTAAGGCGCCACTTTTGGCTGGTTGTTAAATTTAGAAGCCCTTTTAGAACTGGTTGTCCCTCGGGCTTCTAAATTTAACAACCGGCTCCAGCTCTCCACTGCCTGGATGTGCTAGAGTCGTCAAAACAGGTGTGAAGGACAAGTGAAAGATTTAACGTGGCAGGCAACCGGAGATTAGAAGCATATCCCAACAGGTCACAAAAAAGAGTATTTCAGCACTCTGTGGTCTAAGGGGAAGGAAGAGAGGTCGTCGGAGGGTAGTATTGCCTCAGGTCCACTCCCAATACACTGCTAATGTTGATCTATAATCAACAAGATTTGCAAGGCTCTTAGGATCAACCCCTGTTGAACTGTCTACGTTTTACTTAGAGGCTTTTAACTTTGTTTATATGGAAAGAACAGACGAATTACATTTTGGATACCTGCATCATAAAATGTGTACAACTGCATAACCTGTGCACTTAAAATAGTGATTTTTATTCTTGTTCCCTACAAAACATTCCTAAATTCACTGTCATTATTACATATACAATTTCATAACATTTTTTCTCGTTCTAAATGCCAGCAAATGTAAACGTATAAATCCAGACTAAATTTACGTTGCTCCTCTTTCCAGTCACATTTCAGAATTCACAAAGACACAGTCTCAGTTTCAGCACAAATGGTAAAAAGTAAAAGAACTGCTGAGAGAGCTTGTACATGGTAACAAACATACTAAGGAATTATGAGGCTCTCAAAAACTGTGGTCCGTGGACTACTAGTGGTCCGCAAGCTCCATTCAGGTGGTCCGCGGATAGTTCCTTCTAAGGTAAGAGCCTGGGCAGCCGCACACAGGAGAATAAAGGGCCACCCACCTAATTAGTGGAGCCATGCAGGTGTGGCTCCACTAATTATGTGCCTGGACCCCGAAGATGCACATGTAAGGTGAGGTGGTGGCCTTGGGGGAATAGGTGATAGGGGGCAGTGAGGTGAGATGGGGGAAATAGTAGATAGGTGAGGGGGCAGTGGGGTGAGAAGAGGGGGTAGGGGAAATTTGGGACAGGCAGGGCTGCAGCAGCCAGAGAAAGAGGCGACTTTCTCCAGCTCCAGGGCTGTGGCTGCCGGGGAGAGAACCCCGCTCCTTCCCAGCCCCAGCTCAGGGGCTGCTGTGGCAGGGGAGAGAGAGACATCCCCCCTCCTTCCCAGCCCGGTGTGGGAGAGACTACTGATATTAAAATATGAGTTGTGTGCTTTTATTTGTAGAACAAAAAAAGGTTAATTATTATTAAGTTTTTTTTATATACCACTTTTATCTGAAGTGCTTTACAATAGTTAGCAATGGTATAAATAACATTTGGAAAGATCATTAAGTGGTCTGCCAAGACCCTCAGCAATTTTCAAGTGGTCCATGAAAAAAAAATTGAGAACCACTGTGCTAGTCATTTGCTGCTCTCTGTTGATACATCCTAATTAGCTGGTTATTTGCTCAGTAGCTGATGGATTTACTTGTCTGTCATGGTTTATACTTGGCAGTATTGCATAAAGTTCTGCTGCTGACCTTGAATCTTTTATATGGACTATGTTAAATCAGCACCGTGACTTTTTTTTAAATCCTTCCTTAACTCTAAATAAGATCTGCATATTAAAACAATTTCACTCCCCTCCACCATTGAAAAGCAAAAAAATCAACTTCTACCAGGTAAGGACAAATGTTTATACAGGCCTTTGAAAATGAAGTATTATAGGTATCCTCAAGTAGCTTGGATGATCAGAAAGCAGCATTGCACAGGTTAATCAACGTACTTCCCCTCTATCCTAGCTCTAATGTTTCAAAGGGCTTCATGATGGATGGAGAGTCTCAGGACATACAAGAGGAAAGAAACTGGAAAAAAGGGTCCTAATCTGTCAGAAGCACTTTGAGGATAAAGAAACAAGTGAAAAAGAAAAGTTATTACATAGCAGCAAAGGAACGTCTGGCCTATACTAAAAGAGAGAGCTTAGAGGCCTAACCATCAGGTGTGAAATACTGGCTTCTTCTGGAGTCACATGCTCATGTTTCGGTAGTGATGTTTTAGCCCTTTATCCTGAAAGTAAATACCATAAGTACTATGCAGTTAGTCAAAACACTGAACTAGTGGAAGTCACTGGCAAGCATCTGGAAGCAGAGTTTGTTGAAATACTAAACTAGCTTTAGATAGCAGCAGCCTCTTCTGCAGGTGCAGGGAGAATATTTTTCTTTACTTCGTTTTATTCAGTTAGTTCAGTTAAATGACTAGTTCATTCAAAATTAAACATATTGGGAAATAAGAAAGCAGCAGTTTGTTTTCTTCTTCCAATCTATACATAAAAACTAGGTGAGAGAGGATGAAATTTACTAGATCTGAAGGATAGGACCACCAGAAACAACACATTCAATTCACAAGTATTGCTTTTGCTTAAAAAAAGAGTTTTAAATACATAAGGAAACAAGTTTATCAAAACATGTTTTGTATCTTGAATATGTAAAGTAGGTTTAACTAATATAAACAATTTAAAAATGCTGTTTGTGCATTTACTTGAATTCCAGTTTCCATCCAAAGAGTGATACAAATCATCACTAAAAATGTATTCTCTAGTAAATCAGAAATGTATCATTCATCATTTTCTAACGTATAAACAAATGTAAAAATTAAAAATCTGAGTAAATGTATGTTCGCTATATAATTGCTTCAATGAATATATATAGATATAGTGTAACTTCCTGGTTAGGAAAAAAAGTATCAAGTTTAGTATAAAGGCTACATTTAGGGCATAGCAACATTTTAATGGTTACCAACCAATCAGCTTCTTTTTAGGCAAATAACTAAAAAGTACAAATGTAAACCCAATTATTTAAGCCATTGATTTAAGTCAGCCAATCTCCACTGGATGCTAACGAGCCTACACTGCATTTTTCTAGAATAAAGTCTTGTCCTGGTGTCAAGGTACAATGTGTCTCAAGCACACATTTTCGTACAGCATCCTGTGTGTCTTCTGACAGCTGTACTCCACAGTGGAAGTATCTCCAGTTCTGTGTTATAATATGTATAATTTGTAAAATAGTTAAGAATGAAAAATCCTGTATTAATTACAACATCTTGAACTGGGATTTCTCTTTTATTGGGACGCCTCCCAAGAACATTATTTTGGCACAATTATAGTGAAGGATAGGTGACTACTTCTTAAAAAAAGAATAGCATTAACATGTACACTGCTTATTGGGGATTCATTTAACCGCTACCAAGTAGTTTGGTGGTATATCATCATGTGTGGGAATTCTAATTTCTAACTTTTTGATACACACATTTCCAAATAAATATCAAGCATTTTCTTGGATACTTAGGAATCAGCAGTCTTCAGTCAAGGACAGCAATGGTGAGGCATCATCAGGATAAACTTAACATGCATTAACAAAACTTTAGGATTGAGAAGTCAAGCACTCAAGTCACAAATGCAAAGTTTAAACCTTAAGTCAGCAAGCTGACACCTCTTCATTCAGTTTATTGTCTTTTTAATCACATTTGTTGATAGTTCTTTAATGTAAAAATTTCAAGAACTACTGGATATGTGCTTATTATATATCAAAATAAATGAAAATCTTATTAGAACATTTGGACTTACTAGAAGAATTAATTACAGAGGTTTGTGATTTTAACAAATCCATACCATACCATACACAAAGACTGGGGACTAGTAATGAACTCCACAAAGTACATTATAACTGGTCAGTAACCTAAAAAAGGGGGGAGCGTTTAATTCACTGGGCATTTTGTAAAATTGTTTGAAACTGTTTTAATGCAACTTCAGATTAAGGTTTATAATCAGCTAAGTTATAAATACCGTGGGGGTTTTTGTTTTGTTAAACACTCATATGGGGGGAAGGGGAGGCAAGAGGGATGTCTCCTGTTTTAATGTTCCAAAATTGCTATAGGCAAAGAACAAAAGATTGAAAATTAAGGCCCTGATCCTACATACACTTGAGCAATTTGTAATTTTGCATAGATACACTGTACACTGACTTCACTGGGACTCCTCAGGCTTAAACATATGCACCCACATGTTTGCTGAATTAGGGGATAAAATTTTGTTTTTTATTAAATACTTGCCTAAATGGCATACAGTCTTTGGCATCTTCTACACTAGGAAAATAGGTTGGTATAACTATGTCACTCTGGGGTGTGAAAAATCCACACCCCGAGCGATGCAGTTACACTGACCTAACCCCGGTGCAGACAGTGCTAGGTTGATGGGGAGATGGAGCATCTAGGCTGATGGGAGAAGCCCTCCAGTTGGCACAGGTAGTGTTTTCAACTGAAGCACAAGTGTGGCTGAGAGTATGTGTGAGACAGAATGTGTGTGTGCGTGTGTGTGCACACATGCCAAAATTTTCAAGGTTAGAAGCCTAAAGTTAGACATTTAAATATGGCTGTAGGAGCCTTAGGTTGGGATTTTCAGAATCACCTACATGATTTAGGAGCGTAAGTCCCACTGACATCAAACTGCAAATCCTGCTGAAGCCTGGTTAAAGCATGTTTCTGACCTGTGGAAATTCAATACTGGAACCTGGTGTTGGCTACAAATTTATCCTGGCTATTTGCTTATCAATTTTGTATCTGAGTTTGTGTTTTCTCACAGAAAGGCTACCAGTGAGGCCCTAGACTTACTTTTTTTTTCCAGCCTTGATGAGCAATTATAGTGTGAAATTTCTAAGAAAAAAATCTCTATGTAAAATCTGACACAATGAGAAATTAAAGAAACAAGTAAACATGTTAGCATTTTAAGATTACAAAATGCAAAGAAAGTAAACTACCAGCAACATGTGTTTTAAATAAAAATTGATTTAAAAAAGTCAAGAGTAAAATAAAAATTACCATGCAAATGCAAGGAATGCAAATGAAAACTGGAGAAGGATAAATGCTTTTTCAGGAATTTCTATAACATGTTGCTTTAGATCAGGGAAACTCAAGTATACTGAGATTTCTAGTCACATTATTCCCACAGTATTATGATATTTACCCTTAAATTAGAATTATTTTCTTTGTATGCTGCATAAGCCTTCTGATTTTATCTATATATTTTAGTCCACAAATCAAGCTTTGTGAAAATGAACCATTTTAAAGAATTTGTTTTGGGAGAAACCTTCAAACAAATGATATTCACAGTAAAGATAAATTTGTATCCAGTCACGGAAATAGATAAACAACATCATACAAGCCAAAACACATTTACTTGGATAATCTCCTCCACATAACATGTAAGTGAATAATCAAATATTTCTGAACAGTGGCCTCTTGCAAAAAAAACAAAAATTATTGAGGTTTTTTTCTGAATTTGTGGCAATAAGACTTCAAAGTGCTCCTAAAATGGAGCAAGCAAAAGTCACATAAGAACAGCCATACTGGGTCAGACCAGAGGTCCGTCTAATCCAGTATTCTGTCTTCCAACAGTGGCCAATGCCAGATGTTTCAGAGGGAATGAACAGAGCAGGTAATCAAGTGATCCATCCCTTTTGCCCATTCCCAGCTTCTGGCAAACAAAGGGTAGGGACACCAACCCTGCCCATTATGGCTAATAGCCATTGATGGACCTTTCTTTTTTGAACCGTGTTATAGTCTTGGCCTTCACAACACCCTCTGCCAAAGAGTTCCACAGGTTGACTGTGCACTGTGTGAATAAATACTTCCTTTTGTTTGTTTCAAACCTGCTGCCTACTAATTTCATTTGGTGATCCCTAGTTCTTAAATAACAATTCCTTATTTACTTTCTCCACACCAGTCATGATTTTAAAGACCTCTATCACATCCCACCCTCATTATATCTTTTCCAAGCTGGAAAGTGCCAGACAATTAATACATGTCTAATTCATACACCGGGATTCTAATTATTGCTTCCCATAAAAAGCTGAACAGGAACATTTTTCCACTAAACAGTCTTGATGACATACACATTGTGACCTGAATTCTTTGGGTGGGGAATAAAAAGGGGAGAGCATTAAAAGTAGTAATTACTGTTTGAAACTATAGCCTGTCAAAGCAAGCATCAAAACACAAAAGGCAGAAACACTGTTTCAGCTCGAATGCCTTAATGCAACTGTGTCATGAAGCACTTCATCAGAAAACCCTGAAGTACAGCTAACTCTTTTCCCCTCTGTACAGCAGCACAATTTCACTGTTACAGAAGTAAAATGTGCCTGGCCTGACAATGAAACAGCAGAGCCATCACATTGTTATGCAACGTACTGTCTGCAAGGGTGGTTTGTAGTTCCTTCTTTATTCAGCAAGTGCCAAGTGCATGTTTAATCAATGTCACAGCTCACTACAGTATGCAACCAAAGCCACTGTCTATCCACTTCTCAGAGCTGACTGGCTGCTAAGTTATGCAATGCTTTGAAGAATATCTTGGAATTATTTTCAGAGGCTTTGAGTGCAGGTCTATGACAGTCCGAACACTACTGCCAATAAAACAGATATTTTTCATCCTTTTTCGAAGTCTGGACTAAAATTACATAGTGTAATTGAATATACAGTTTACTGAATTTGGAGTTCTTGCGTGTCAACGTGAAAAAGCGTCTTCAGAGGGCTGGTGAGAAGCAGAGCAGATTAAAGGCTCATTTTTGAAGTGAAAGTCAAGAAAACTACATATACCTAAACAAAAGCAGGAGCTTATCTAATTTTTTTTTAATTAAACCCAAATGGCATGTATTACTTGCTTGTGAATAAAATATATATCATCTAAGGAAAAGCTCAAATTTAATTAAGATAATAATGTACAGTTTGTGTCAATATTGAAAGGGTTTGTTTGTTTGTTTGTTTTAAACTATGTTTAGCTTCAATGGATTACAGAAAGATAAAGCCAGTCAGTATTTTTGGAAGATCTTGTAATACCATCACTTCCACAGCTTTAACTTCTTTATCAAAAATTGTTCATGTTCATATAGGATCTCTCTCTCTCTCTCTCTCTTTAAATGAAAAGAGCAGCCCTCCATGAAGATAAAAGGTTGGTTTGTCACTGAATCGAGGACTAAAAAGCATGTCTGATGACATTTTATTCCTGATGCAATGTAGGGTAAGGAACATTTTCTTTTTTACTGTTATCTAAGCAATGTTATGTTATGGGTTGATGACTTAATTTAATTTGATTCTCAGCAGCAATGTGTTTATCTTTAATGAATAAAAACATCTTCAGAGGTAAATGTAATTATACTCTAAAATGTTATTCTGAATCTTAAGTAAGTAAATAAGGGTCATTTGGACTACTAGAAAGATTAAAACCACATTTTAGTAAGAGCAGAAATTCTTCATCAGGAATGCTAGAACATAGCAGATAAACAGCATCCAGTACCTAATCCAAAAAGGAAAGTAATCTTTTAGAAAAATGCTTGAAGAAGGTACTTGTTTGCACATACATTAAGAACATAAACAGAACTACACAG
This sequence comes from Lepidochelys olivacea, assembly GCF_965140295.1. Classification (NCBI taxonomy): domain Eukaryota; kingdom Metazoa; phylum Chordata; order Testudines; family Cheloniidae; genus Lepidochelys; species Lepidochelys olivacea. The sequence continues at coordinate 147,517,080 of NC_140413.1, read as the reverse complement.
CGGGGGTTACCGGTGCCTTATATTTTACAACAAAAAATGGAAAGATTGTACATTATCATATGTAAGAAATCCTCAAATTCTTAATATTTTACAACATTATCAAAAGTATGATCTCTGGGCATAGTATAGTAAGAATATCATCTTTGAAAACTGAATCTGCATTTTTTGTTCAATATTTACTGCTGCACAAATGGCCAAAAGCTGGTAGATTAAAAAATGCCTTACCTGTAACTGCTATTTGTACGCATAGCTATAAAGGCTGCAGAATTATATTATGACATTTCTACACTACAAATCACTAAACAAATAAGTGTATCTTCAGTTGTTATTGTACCGTGACATTCAATGTTCAACAATAGCTAAGAAATCACAAATGCTATTTCAGTCATTTTCAATTATATGACCATTACTTGCTTGTGTTCAATTTTTATTTCACAAGGAATAAGATAAATAGGCTAAGGCCAAATTAAAAACAGCTTTTATGACAAAACATTAAATTGGCATGCAACAACAAACCCGAGCCATTTTACATCATGCCTAATTCCACAGCTACAAAACAAATACTACTTAAAATAAGAATATAGCCACACAAAGAAAACAAAAAATGAGCCAGACATAACAGAGCATTAAGAAAACAAAAGATCTTTAGTATACAGCTGCAGTGCACAATTTTTTTTGAAAATGTCAAAACTATTTGATCAAAAAGGGCTAGATTTATCATTTTTTCTTTTTCTAGCTAGCTGTCAGAATACCAGTGAAGATAACTGCAGAAAAAATGGGGACCTCTGCCATCACAACACTAGAAGATGTAAAAAAGCAAGAGGAGAATGAAGAAAAAGAAGAATCTATTTTAGCCATGTTGGGGATAATTGGAACAGTGCTCAATCTCTTTGTGATTGTTTTTGTGTATGTCTACACTACACTTTGATGACATTTTCCAGCATCAATTGTACAGTATACAGTGCGAAGACCTGAGATGGCAAGAATGATTTCTAAATGCAAAGCAATAGGAAACACTGCCTCAAAAGATTATCAAACACATTCCAGAGCAAAGTATCTGGCTAAGGGTTCTGCATCAATGACTGTGAAATGCATCAGTAAGCCCAGTTAGGAGTACTAAATTATGTAAATGCAGACTGACAATATTAAACTTCTCATTCATGAAGGATGAAGCTCGAACACTGGAAATACAGATAGTATTGTTTTATTACCAATGAACATTCAGGAAACAATCAGTGTAAACAAATTAAAATCCAGAGGACAATCGCACCATAGAAGTCTTCATGAAGAATGTAGATTACATATATATTTTATTTATTTCAATCCCATGCTTTCTATAGATTTGTGATGATACACCTCTGTATAGGTAAGACCAGAAAACAAAAAGTCAAGTAGGGTTTTTATTTTAAAAGCACCATTGTATGTTAAGATTTATACCAATGTATAATGAGTGTGGGGGGAAAAAGCACTGTTATACAAAAACTACCGTAAAATTATAAATAAAATTTTAACTATTGACTAAATTCTGCAACTTTTGTTATAATGTTTAGTATTTTTTTTTAAGATTTATTAGAAGAATGATAGCAATACACATTACTAGATTTTTCCCTCCACAGTGTCATTTTGAGAATGTGTGTGACATGAACAAAATCACTTTTGGCATTTTTATATTGATGCTTAGTTTAAAATAAAATAAAAAGCATCATCACACAAGGGTAAAGAATTAACAATTAATTGAACATTTCTTACTAGCTGGATACTGACAGATTTCTAAACCGTTTGCTCTAAAGCCTCACGATCAAATTTAAGGGGTTTTTGCAGAGTTCCGGTGGGCACTGTGTTGTACAGAGGAAGACTTAATCCTTGCCTTGAGAAGTTTACTACCTAAGGCCCGGATCCCACATGGATCTTCGACTTTTTATACCACAGATATTTAATTGTACGGTTTATTATTTAGGCCCAATACTACACATATGTTTAACTTTTAAGTATGTGACCAGTCCCACTGAAATCCATGGAACTTGCACACATTTAAAGGTATGCATGTGTGTGAATCTTTGAAGGACTGGCTCTAAATCTAAGTTCAAACATATGTACACTTTTATATAAGTACACATACACACATTTTCCTATTCCATAAAGAAAACTACTTTGAGAACATTAAAGTTACAAGGTTAAGCATTCAAGGTGGGAAATGTGAAAGCTACAAGGGACACGGCACAATTAACTTTAGTTTTTATATAAAAGAGAAGTGAGATTTTAATCACCTAGTATTGCTAAAAATACCCCTGAAAATTACTACCTTCCAGGAGAAAGGGGGACAAGGAAGTAATTGTGTCTCTGACAGTGACGAGCACAATTTCTTTCCCGGGCTACTCTGGGGCAGTTTTGCAACATCCCATTCCTTAATCAAGGCTACCTGTAAATTGACAATCTAGTGCTTTTAGATAATCTACTACTGTGTACTATACTCTGTGGTGAGAAAGAAACAGAGCCCATGAAAGCCATTTAGAAATAAAATGTTCAGCAAATAAAGTAAGGACTCCACAATATCCACAGTGAATTAGGCAAAGGCTTCTGCATCTTTTCTCCAGCATATTAAACCATGAGATATTATATATTATTTATTTGAGAAGGATTGGGGGGGGAAGATGTTAAATTCTCGTTTTTACTATTTTGAGCTTGATGTAAAGGGATGTCAAAAAAGTAAACAGAAATGAGACTACACTGGGGGTAGATATAACAGAGGTAGAGAAAAGATTTAGGTGTCATCCATATAGTACAGAAAATATTTAATCTTATGACATCACCATAGATATAGGAAGTAATATACTGTTTGGTAAAAAAATAACTGGAATCCACAAAGTATGTGTATGTGAAGAATAATATCAACATATTCATGCTGATTGAAGAAACTGTAGCATAGATTGGGATTTTTCTGTATATTTATAGTATTTACATATTGCAAATGTATATACATATTACAGCACTGATTAACTTTATTTATAAAATTATCCTTTGGGTGAAGTTTTGGGAGAAATTACTCATACTCACATCAAAGATTAATGTGGTAATCTTGTTAAGCATTCTCTGCCTTAAGGAAATAGTTCAGATATATTTTAGTGTTTGTACAATGCAAAGTAAAATGCAGGGGGTAGCAGGATGCTGTTTTGATTCAATAGACAGCACTCTATCCTTTGAAATATTATTGAACCAGTGCACCAATATGATATTGATGCACTGTGCTGTCATTTTTACATTTCAGATAAGTCTGCTTTCCCAAGGCTATGACCAACTATGGTAAAGATCCCATGGCACCATTTATAAGAGTGAGGATGTTAATGCTGGTGTCCTGGTAAAATTCTTCATTTGTGTAATTACATTCTCTCTCAGTTCCCACTGCAGTTTCAGTTTACACAATGTTTTTTCACCGGCTGCCCTAAGTTATAAAGTACCATCACTGTAGGACAGTGACCCCAGTCTTATAAATTTTGTTTTAAGAAAAAGTCTATCAACTGCACCAGAGAACTATTGAACTCAACATGCCCATCTGAGACCACAGAGGCAGTTCACTAGGCAAAGAGTTTTGGAGACATAGATGCACAAACTTCAATAGATTGTTTAGAGTTTAAGCACTGGAAACTATCAAATATATTTGTGTACAGATCTCTAAAGTCAAGTGTGAAGACCAACCACCACTCAGGAACTTAGGGTAGGTTTTGATAGTTCTAATGCCAATTAGCTTCTATGTTCAGATCACCAACACTCACACACTTCCCCCACTGTCAGCTGCGGAATAAGACTCAGAACAAGTAAGACACTGTCTCCTCCAAGGGGAGAAGGAATTCTTGTTAGAAGACATTCATAAGGAGTCTCTTCTTCAGGTAAAGAAAGCCAAGGAAGACAGTAGTGCCATGTCATCAGAAGCTGTGCTGACCACAAACTTCCCCCTCACTGAGTTCTGTGGGTCTGAAACTAATGTGCAAGGAAGAAAGCAGAAAGGAAAAGCTGCCTGAAAAACACAAGGGTCCCAAAACTTTCCAGCAGCCAGCATTATGTCAGCTTCTTCTAGTAAACACAAAGACAGAATATTGTAGCTTGTGATGCAGTTACCAGCCTTTATTATAAAGAGAGACAGAGGCACCCAAACTCTTCCCCTTGTGGGCTCAGACCGGTGTAGTCAGCCTACAGTTCTCCAGACTGGTAGATCTACTGTGTTGTGTATGAGAACCAATTCACAGAGAAACCAGTACTGCTAAATTTAATTTTAAAAGTATTTTTAAACAGTGGTAATTTTTGGTAGAGCTTTCCTGTCTCAGTCCCATTGTGCTATGCACTGTATAAATACGTAACAAAAGACAGCTCATTTTCTTTTCCTTTCCTTTATGTCTTCTGTTCCCTTACTCCACTGATTCTACATAGACTCTGAGCTGCTTGGACTAAAAGGGATAATCGCTTTCTCTCTCTTTTCTGCCTTCCCTTACCTAACCTAAAAATTTTGGTTGGTACTATTTATTTCTTCACACATCTCAGAGGTCCTCTGGATCAAATAAAATACCTTTACTATTTAAATATAAAATATAAGAAACACTCAACCAGATGATGACTCTCACAAGAACTAGATGGTGACTCAAACTAGTTGCCATCCACAGCTGGGAACTACTGATGTAACAAACCAACTGTTTCACGGCAGATGTGGCTGCATTTCATCAGTAGATGAAGTCACTCCTGTATTTGAAAAATGATTAGGATTGATCTTTCTGGATGAAAGGTTCTATGTAAAAATTATGAAACAACAGTAAAAAAACGTCACTTGAAACTACAAAGATGAGATATACCTAAGTCCTCATTAAGAAAAAAATGTTCTGTTAGGTTTTTAAAAACATAAGAAAAAGTTATCTAATGAAAATAGCAGAATACAAATGTTAATGTGTATCGTGTTCTAATTCAGACATGAACAAGACATACGTATATTAAAATCTCATCATGCACTGAAGTGATGAGTTTCCTTCAATATTCTTTTATAAAAAATATTAATTGTAAATGCCATGGTAATTCTACACAAAGAATACAAATATAAATAAAAGTCGCTCAGAGTAATAGTTTCAGTAGTATTGTAACTCTGACCCTTATGAATAATGTCTGAATACCTTCGCCCTGTTCATGAAGGACTTTTCCTTCTCTGTATTACAGGGGAAAACGCAATTAGGGAAATTAATGAAAAGTGTCCAATTTACAATTTCAAGGATATCTGGATCACTTTGCTCCTCCCCAGAAAATGATGCAGGACATGACTGAGTGATCTGCTTGGGTTGCAAAGACCTGTTTCAAGATGAGGTTTCTAAATGATTAAGTGATATTTAAGTGGTCATCTGCTTATTTATTAAACATTTCACTTTTATCGGGAACACGTGATCTTCTGCGATATAGATTTTTTTAATTTTTTTTTTTTAAGAGCCAGTTAATCTAGAATGAACCTGCCAGAACATATTTAAACCTCAGGAAAACTTAAGATAAATTTCTAGTTGAAAGAGTTGTCATTAAATCAATACCACATGCAGCTTAATATTTGGGTATTTCACAAACAGAGGTGCCTATTAACAAGCTTTGCCAAAAAGAGACTTTACAGGCAAGACACATGCGGTACTTGTAGCTAACTGTGCTTAAGATGAGTCTACAAATAAAACATAAAATTGCAGTCATCACCAAAACACTGAAAGACTATTTTAACATCATAACAGCAGCAGCAACCTATATAATATTAATTGTAGAGGGAGCAATAGCAACTCTATATTTTCCATTATAAAAAAACCTTCCCATTATTTCCCCCTCCCCCCACCTTTTTGAAAAAGATCTCTGGATTCACCATGGTTTGCAGCAGTGGGAGAGTCCTGAGGTAAAGGTAAGCGTTGGCTGACCCCATGGCCATTCCTTCTGCTGTGGGTAAGTTATGGAGCTGCTGAAAACTGCTATTTTCTGGTAGTGTGTTGCTCAATACAACTTATTCCTGGGTGGATGTGAAAACCCCTGAACATTTTATGTGTGATTTCTAGTGTGACTAGAAGAAAGGACTTGAATTCATGGTCTCCTGGCTTCTAATCCAAACTGAGAAACTAGGGCACATGGAGCGCCCTAGTTTCTCAGTTTGGATTAGAAGCCAGGAGACCATGAATTCAAGTCCTTTCTTCTAGTCACACTGACTGGTGTTAATACTTTTGTGCCCTTTACAAACCTTATTGGATAAGGTATCTTACCCCACTGAGAGGTTACACAAGCTTGGAATAAAACCAAGATCTCTAATAGGGCAGATTCAAGTCTCATCTATTTAGATTTGGCAGATTATTTCTGAGGGGCAGTGCTGTTGAGTATGCCGCTGTCTTGTCTGTAAAATGGGGCTACTCAAACATATATAATACACTCAGTGTATTATGCATGTTTCTCTATTCACATGTCTACAAAGGATAACAGTCTACTTGCGCTCCCTACTAGGGCAATTCACCTTTTAGGTCAAGTGCTAGTGTTTGTGTTGCAGAGACTCTGGGGTTCAAGCCCTGCTGATGGAGTGGTGTGGTGGGAGGGTGTAACAGTTGCACAATATTTGTCTTTTCAAAAACCCTAGAGAAGAACTTACAAGTTACAACATTAAACATGCTAATACTGCAAATTCAAGCACTCAAATTTGGAAATACCAGATTTAGGGATTTCCATGAAACCTTTATTCTGCCTCCTAATGCAGGATGGATGGTACTCAGAAAATGAATCAAGGCGGTGTGGCGAATGAGGCTGTTTGTAGGACCTTTCCTTTTTAAAGTTGGTAGGTGTGTAGTAAATGAAGCAGGAAGAAAAAAATCTGGTTAGCACAGTTTGATACCAGGAAGAACTGGGTTCTATCCCTGGCCCCTGTGGTGCTGGGTAAAGTCACCTAAATTCAAATTTTCATAGACTACTACTAACTGTGTGCTACTCATATTCTGGGTGTGCACACTTGAGATCCCTCGGCCTTCATCTCCAGAGATGCTGAGCATTCACATTTGCAACTAAAATCAATGGAAGTGGTGAACGCTCAACACTTCTGGCAATAAGGTAGCGTGGTCTTGAAGAATGAGTACAGGATTGAGAGTTAGAAAGACCTGAGAATCCTGACTCTGCCACAGACTCACTGTGTGGCCTTGAGAAAGTCACTTTTCTTTTAGGATACTTAGTTAAGAAATACACTGTGCTTTGAGCATACCACAGGCAGGAACTGCCACCACAGCAGGGAGTCCAGCACATCCCTTGGGGCTGTCACTACCAAGTCCAGGGAGTCCCTGCCTGGGCGGTACACCTCAGTGAGCCAGGCCTGCAGAATTCTGAATCTCAGTCTGGCATGCCTGATCACATGCGTGCATGCATGCTGTCATGTGGCCCAGCAACCGCAGGCAGCACCTGGCCATTGTCATTGGAAACTGGCGCAGGGAGGCCACCGCTTGTTGGATAGCCCGGTATCGGGATACTGGAAGGCTTGCCCTGGCCTGCACCGCATCCAGGACCGCCCCTATGAATTCCACTCTCTGCATGGGCACAAGCGTGGACATGGGGACGTTGACCAGGAGCCCCACCTTGCTGAACAATCTCAGGGCCACCTCCACATGGCCCTTCACTTCCGCCTTGGATCGGCCCACCAGGAGTCAGTCGTCGAGATATGGGTACACCCGGATTCTCTGCCTCCGTAAGAAGGCCGCCACCACCGCCAAGCACTTCGTGAACACCCTTGGGGCCACGGCTAGACCAAATGGGAGAACCACAAACTGGTAATGTTCTTGGCCCACGGTGAAGCGTAGGAACCGCCGACGTGCTGGGTGGATGGTGATATGAAAGTACGCGTCCTTCATGTCAAGGGCAGCGTACCAGTCCCCCTGATCCAGGGAAGGGATGATAGTGCCCAGAGAGACCATGCGGAACATGGCCTTGACCAGGAACTTGTTGAGCCTGCGCAGGTCTAGGATGGGGCGAAGGCCCCCTTTGGCCTTGGGGATGAGGAGTACCGGGAGTTGAACCCCTTCCCCCTTAGGCTGTGCGGCACCGCCTCTATCAGTGAGCAGACTTCCTTCTCTAGGAGATGCTCGTGAGAGGGGTCCCTGAAGAGGGATGGCAAAGAGGGAGTGAAAGAGGGGGGAGGAAGGCGAATTGCAGCGAGTACCCGTTCTTGTGTGAGACCCAAGAGTCTGACATAATGGTGGACTATGCACAGGAGAAACGGGAAGGGCGGTTCAGGAAACCAAGGGACGGATCCGGTGACTGGTCTAGTACGCTGTCCTCGAGCACACCTCCAAAAGCCTGGCTTAGTGCCCGGCTAGGGTTTGTTCTGGCCCAGTGCATTATTGTTACTATTGTTGTTGCACCATAGCCAGTTATCCCTGCCTCGCCTACGGTAAGGCTCATGCCTATGGTGAGGCTGGAAGTGGCGTTGAGGGGGAGGCTGCGGCTTAAAGGGATTCCTCTGGGTCACCGGGGTGTGCATACCCATCGACTTAAACCTAACTCGCGAGTCCTTGAGGCTGTGCAGCTTTGTGTCTGTCTGGTCCAAGAAGAGCCCAGACCCTTCGAAGGGGAGGTCCTGGAGTGTATTCTGTACCTCAGGCTGCAGGCCTGACTCGTGGAGCCACGCCAACTGCCTCATGACCACCCCGACGCAATTGTTCTAGCCGCCGTATCTGCCGAATCGAGGAAAGCCTGGAGAGAGGTCTTGGCTACTGCCTTGCCCTCCCCTCGTCCACCAGGGCCGTGAACTCCTGTTGGGAGCCTTGTGGGAGGTTGTCCTTAAACTTCCCCACCGCTGCCCAGGAGTTGAAATTGTGCCTGTTGAGAATGGCCTGCTGGTTCGCAATCCTCAGCTGAAGACCCCCAGATGAGTACACCTTTCTACCAAAAAGGTCCAGGCGTTTCGCCTCCTTGGCCTTAGGAGCCAGGGCCTGCTGTTCATAGTGCTCCCTTTCATTTACTGCTGAAACCACTAGGCAGCATGGACTCGGGTGGCAGAACAGGAACTCATAGTCCTTAGAAGGGCAAAGTATTTACGTTCCACTCCCTCGGCCGCTGGAGGCCAGGGTCTGCCATATAGGCTTATAGTTGGACTGAATGGTCTTAATGAGTGGTAGCACTATTCTGGATGGAACTTGAGGCTCAAAATGTGCACCATGGGATCCTCCTGCTCAACCATCTCCTCAGCCTGCAACCCCAAGTTCTGGGTGACCCTGTGCAGCAATTCCTGGTGGGCTCTATGATCTATCGGTGGAGGGCCGGACACCTCTGTACCTGCCACTGCCTCATCCGGGGAAGACGAGGAGGTTAGCTGCTGCTCGACCCCCTCTGGTTGGTCCTCCTGCTTCCCTTCTCCCATGGGAGGGGCTTCCGGCTCAGGCCAGAAGTCCATGGGATGGCACCGGATTCAGTGCCAGTCTCTCCCGTTTATCCTGGGGGAATGCTGGAGGCCTGGAAACTGTAGGCTCCAGCACCATCTGGCGTCGGTGCGGGGACCAGGACCGCTGTACCGAGTAACTTGCCTTGGACGGGGCCCCTTGGCGCTCCTGATAGGCCCAGGGGGTCCAGAAGGGCCAATGGCCTGGCGGCCCCCATTGGGATTGCCAGCCCACCTGAGGGTCCCTGCTGTCCAGGGCCCGGTGCAGGTAGCTATAGCAGCCAGAGTAGAAGTCGGCGCCGGACTGCGGCGATGCAGATCGTGAAGGCCATGGCAGTGCCAACGATCTGTGCCGGCGGGAGAACAAGTGGCTCCTGGCTGAGCGGGAGCAGTACCAGTATCCCCAGGACGAGGACCAGCACCTGGACCCCGACCAGGACCTGTGCCAGCGTTCCCTTGACCAGGACCATCTGCGGGAGTCTTCTGGCGAGGGCCGTCTCAACTCCTCCCAGTGCTGGTCTCTGGGTGGTGCCGGAGAGCGGCGTGCCCTTTCTGGTGCTTCCTCATGCCGACCCACTGCCGGTGTCGCAACCTCCTTCTGAGCCGCTGGCAAGTGTGAGTCCGCGGAGTTGGAGCTCGACCAGGACCAACTCCGGGAGCGGAGCCAGGACGGTGTCCGCGAGTTGCACACCGTTGCCAGCTTAGCCCTCGACGGCACCCAAAGCATGGGTGCCAGAGGGTTCTCCCCATATGGGAGGGGGCTCGCTGCCAATAGCTCGATGAGGTCCTTTGCAGCCTCAAAGGTACCAGGTGTAGAGGGCTGATCCGTTATGCCCTCAAGCCCATCGTCTGCACCGAGCTCACTTAGGTCTGGGCTCATGCTGCTGGGACTGACTGTGTCAGCACCGGTACCGCGGCCTTCCCGCTCTTATCAGTGCTCGGTGCCTTGGGAGGCGCCAGCCTCCTGTGTGTGGAACGACTGCGCCTTCCTTCCGGCTGCGCTGAGGGCCGCACCAGGGAGGACGAGCGGTGCCAGGGCCTAGCAGGGCACTCTGGGGCCGACAGTTTACAGTACTTAGCTGGTGCCGGGTCTCTCGACAGCTCTGGGGCACTACGTACCGAGGAAGCCTGAGCAGGCATCGGGCACTCTGGGCCTGGCGTCTGCAATACAGCCTCCATCAACAGCTGCTTTAGACGAAAGTCTCTTTCTTTCCCTGTTCTTGGCTTAAATGCCTTGCAAATCCTACACCATTCAGTCTGATGTCTGTCCCCCAGGCAATGTAGACACGAGTCATGGGGGTCACTAACTGGCATAGGTTTGCGGCACGTGGCGCAAGCCTTGAAGCCGTGAGCGGGTGCTGGAAGCCTCCAAGCAGCTAATGACTTAAGTGTCCGCAATAGGTATGTTAACAAACTGATAACAGCTACTCTAAAGGCTAAGGGACTGCTCTTCTACCGGCGGGAGTGGGTGCGGGGGTGGTTGTTGTTGTTCCAACGCCGCCATGGATGGTAAGAAGGAACTGGACGGGTTTGGGCCGGCAGGGGTATATATGCATGGCGCAGTGGGGGCCCTGCCGGGAACTGCTAAGGGAAAAAGTTTCCAATGCTAGTGCATGCAGCGTGCGCACACCTAATGTGGAATGGACATGAACAAGCACTCAAAGAAGAACACCTTATACTGAATAAAAATTACAATTAAAAGTTTGTTACAAGTAGGATTCTTAACTTCTTTTTAAATTGTTAACAGTACTAAGTGCCACTCAGCAAAACTGACATTTGGACACAGGGATGGTAACTTTGCTCTAGACCACAGGAAATTTTAAAATTCATTTCCACCAGAGATACAGAGCCCTGCAAGAAATTAGACAAAGATTTTTCAAAAATGGGTGTCAAAAGCAGACACCTATATAGGGATGTAGGACCCTAACTTTAGGCACCTATTTTTGAAAATCTTGATCTGAATTATTAAATTCTAACTTAAGTCTATTCAAATAACTTATGCATAGATTCAGAAAAAAAATCTAATATGCTGTATATTACAAGAGTTAATTTACAGAAGGAATAAACCATTTTTAAAATAAGTCATTTACGGACAACATGGCCCACAGCCACAATTAACAAAACAACTTGTTCTATCAGGCAAAAATAAGTAAGTTGTTTCCATGGAACATAAAACTAGTCGGCACCATTTTAGATAAGAAGATTAACACCACAACAGGACTTCAATTAGCCACAGTGTTTGAAATTAGCTACTCTGATTTATCTTAAATTTTTCAGCTGCAAGTTTGTAAATACTTGACCAAAATGTTCTTGAAAATGAGATAATCCCATAGTGATGCGTCAAATACTCAAATATCCAGAGAAACATTCTTCACATTGTTCAAAATTTTTGTTGATTGAGGTTCTCTGAAGACATTTTTAGATTGCTTCAGCACAAAATAACACAATGCTCCACCTACCACAGAGTAGTTACAGAGAGCCAGCTAAACAGCCTTTATTTCATTCTATATGCATGGTTTTGAAAAAACACTTGTTAAAAGGTAACTCTGATCCCAAATGGTTTGTCTTATGCCTCAAGGAATGAAATACTAACATGACGCCCTGCAAGCCATTTTCAAGCTCCGGTGGGAATCCATAGAATCATGGAATATCAGGGTTGGAAGGGACCTCAGGAGGTCATCTAGTCCAACCCCCTGCTCAAAGCAGGACCGACCCCCAATTAAATCATCCCAGCCAGAGCTTTGTCAAGCCTGACTTTAAAAACTTCTAAGGAAGGAGATTCCACCACCTCCCTAGGTAACATATTCCAGTGTTTCACCACCCTCCTAGTGAAAAAGTTTTTCCTAATATCCAACCTAAATCTCCCCCACTGCAACTTGAGACCATTACTCCTTGTTCTGTCATCTGCTACCACTGAGAACAGTCTAGAGCCATCCTCCTTGGAACCCCCTTTCAGGTAGTTGAAAACAGTTATCAAATCCCCCCTCATTCTTCTCTTCCGTAGACTAAACATCCCCAGTTCCCTCAGCCTCTCCTCATAAGTCATGTGTTCCAGTCTCCTAATCATTTTTGTTGCCCTCCGCTGGACTCTTTCCAATTTTTCCACATCCTTCTTGTAGTGTGAGGCCCAAAACTGGACACAGTACTCCAGATGAGGCCTCACCAGTGTCGAATAGAGGGGAACGATCACGTCCCTCGATCTGCTGGCAATGCCCCTACTTATACAGCCCAAAATGCCATTGGCCTTCTTGGTAACAAGGGCACACTGTTGACTCATATCCAGCTTCTCGTCCATTGTAACCCCTAGGTCCTTTTCTGCAGAACTGCTGCCTAACCATTCGGTCCCTAGTCTGTAGCGGTGCATTGGATTCTTCCGTCCTAAGTGCAGGACTCTGCACTTGTCCTTGTTGAACCTCATCAGATTTCTTTTGGCCCAATCCTCCAATTTGTCTAGGTCCCTCTGTATCTTATCCTTACCCTCCAGCGTATCTACCTCTCCTCCCAGTTTAGTGTCATCTGCAAACTTGCTGAGGGTGCAATCCACACCATCCTCCAGATCATTTATGAAGATATTGAACAAAACCAGCCCCAGGACCGACCCTTGGGGCACTCCACTTGCTACCTGCTGCCAACTAGATATGGAGCCATTGATCACTACCCGTTGAGCCCGACAATCTAGCCAACTTTCTATCCACCTTATAGTCCATTCATCCAGCCCATACTACTTTAACTTGCTGGCAAGAATACTGTGAGAGACTGTGTCAAAAGCTTTGCTAAAGTCAAGGAACACCACATCCACTGCTTTCCCCTCATCCACAGAACTAGTTATCTTGTCATAGAAGGCAATTAGATTAGTCAGGCATGACCTTCCCTTGGTGAATCCATGCTGACTGTTCCTGATCACTTTCCTCTCCTCTAAATGCTTCAGAATTGATCCCTTGAGGATCTGCTCCATGATTTTTCCAAGACATCTGTGCCATCACAACTGAGAGGGAGCCAGCTATTGTAGCTTCAGGAGAACTAAACCAGAATTTTTTGAACAGTACAGAATCATCCATGGCTGAATACCCACCCCAGTTCCACTTTTAGAGAGTTCAGAAGTAATGGCAGGGCTCACGCATGCCTATACACAACTGGCATGTGTATGCACACTAACATTAAGTCAACTATAAATTTCTCATTAACACCACACACTTAGGACAGAAAGATTAACTGTAGACCAAAAATCCACACTGCCACTTAAACCCTTGGTTCACAGCATGAGGAGGCACAGTGGGCAGGGGTGAACCAACAGACACTGCTACAGAACAATTTCCACTCCCAGGAGCACATGTGCACCCATAATGAATATCTTTGGGACTAGCTCTTGAAGAATAGTAAAATACAAAATTGTCAGACAGAAATGTGATTTTTCAAGGTGATAGCATCTGTAAACAGAATTTTTTTTAAAATAGTTTTAAATTTTTTAAAAAAGGATAATTTTAAACTGTGCAAGAGTTTAAAACTCTACAAAATAAAGAGAGATCACATCAACAGCCACAGCAAACAAATTTCATCTTATAAGACTTAAGTAAATCTACTATAAAGGAGTAATAATATGTCAAAAGTAACCCTGATGGAAATTTGCAGGTGCTGTCTATTTTGTTCAAGTAGCATGAAATTCTCTTGCAAATGAATCTTTACATTTACCATGATTTTGTCAATAGCAGTTCTGCTTTTCCACCAGGCTCATTTCAGAGAAAAGTGCAATATGCTTTAAATAAATAATTAAAAAAAAAGAGAGAGAGAGAACAGCAGCACTTTACCTGAATCGTTACGGAGGTATGACGACATTGCTGGAATGAGACAAGACTGACTGAGTAGCTCTAACAGAACTGATGGAAGAGCATTGCTGTTTTGTCCTCTACCCTCGTGGCTAGTCTGGGTCTCTCCATTTGATATGCTCCCTGCAGGATTTATGTAACTAGCAAGAACCTGAAAATTAAAATATATTGAGACACTTAGTCAAAATCTGATGCATTTTAGAGGCAATAACTCAAACTGTCCATATCTACTTAATGGCTGGCTTGTTATTTTGCCTATTAAATGTCGGAAGTTACTCCTGTGAGCTCAAAGATTATTTAGATAGAATCCTATACAGAAATTACCAGATCACAGTTTATTACTATTTTTGTTAAGATCAGAATGTAAACTAAGCATTAAATAAAGCCACTTCAAATAATTACACAAAAGTTTAGATTTAAAAAACCCATTGAAAGCACTAAATTGCTAGACATATCTTTGTTATGTGACACTGGGGGAGATCGGAAACTCCTATCAGAATAGCTACCTTCTAAATACATCCTATCTCCAGTTTAATCCCATGATAAATCTAATTTGTAAATCATATGGCAAACAGTGAAGACAGTGAGAGGTATCTGCCCTCTCAATAATAAGATGCATAACCTGTTGGGTCCCTCTTGGATCTTAGATGGTCAACAACAAAGAATACCTTAATCATCAACATCTGGCAAAGAGACTGCAACTTTTACGGTTAAATGTGGACCTATCCAGTTATCCATGCTTCGGCCACTTCTGATGAGATTACTCCCTGCATGGGAATATAACTGAACACCGCCTTTGATCTTCAGTCAGTGAATAACACAGCTGTCTTCTTCCTTGTTTGTGTAGTGAATTGTCTTGCAGGGAGTATGAAGCTTGTGTTCTAATCATCACAATGACTTCAATTAGTTTCTTGGAAACTAACTGGAAACTATCATTTTTTTACCTATTACATTTTATGTGGCTCAGGCCTGAGCCACCTTAAAAATGGCCTCTCCCCTGTGCTCTATCCCAGCAGTAAAGATTAGTGAATATAGGCATATGAATAGGCATATGAGCTGACAACTCCATGAGTTAAATTTGTACTGATTGCAGATAGGATTTCTTATAAAAAGGGCCCTTGGCTCTGGAATTCACTCCCTATGTTTGTTAGCATGAGCTTGTTGAATTTCATGCCTTGCTACTAGGCTTATTTACATAGTTTGTTTTCTTTTGTTTTTTTCCCTATAAATGATGTTTGATAGGAGACAGATTCTTTTGCATATGCATGTATAATAATGGTGATCTAACAGAGTTCTTTAACTGACAATGTGGCTCTTTATGTATTTAAATTATGCGTCTTTCTTTTTCAGTACTTAAGAGTATAAATACATTTTATAAATGAAAAAAGGCAATATTTATATCAGTTGTTAAACTATATACTTCTTTGTCAGAATATGCCATAGCCTCAGGACATTTAAACTTTTGTTCAGCTCTGAAGTAGCAATAAGCTCATTTCAATCATAAATAAAACGTACATGGCTCAAGTTCAGTGGTATGCTGAACAAGCCCAGAGAATAGAGATGTGCCTGGGGGAAGATTGAATGAAGCCTTTTGAGACAACTCTCCTGTGTCTGAAAACATAACCTTCTTGGAAAATTTGGGGAAATAAGAAGGGACTTAAACAAACCAGTTACCCTTGCTAGTGATGAAAAAAGGGGAAAATCACAAAGAAGCCTATTTGGCAAACTAGAAATTAGTCTGTTCCTAGTCTCCCAGGTCTGCTTCTCTGATCAGCTGCCTTTGCTTTTGCCTAGATGCCAATAGGTCTACATGGAAGTATAAAAGCACCACAGAAATCTCCTAGAATATTCTTGGTTCAGTGAACATTCAGAGCTGTCCATGTGCTGACAGCTAAGCACATCCGCTTTTCTGTTCTGTTCTTTTTATGGATCACCATGATAGGGGTTATAAACTTATAGGTGATCCTTCTCCTAGGGGGGAAAAAAAATCTGTGTTTATCATTTAAACTTGAGCTTCTTGTGATCTCTTGCTAATTTCTGTTTGCTACATTCACTGTATTACCTGGTTGAACAGAGACATGCTCTATATACTCTCAAGTGATTCTGAAGGTCCTAAAGCATCAAACTCAGTCTATAGAAGGCAATGCTCTGCAACCTTCCTGACCTTGATAAAGTAACTGGTGTATTAAGGTAACACAGAAATACTCCCCAGCCTGAAAGGCTGGCATGTGTTCTCATTTCTGGTGGTCAGGAACAAACCCCTCCCCCAATCATATAATCACAGGGGCATCCACCTTTCCTACAAAGCTATTATGCACATCAAGCTTACAACCTCCTGTTTTCAGCAGCTTAGCTTGCAAATGTCTAACAAAACAGCTGCACAATTAATTACTTGAGGTCACAGGTGTATTGCATCTGTATTTAAGCAAATAGCTTATTGGGATTTTCTGCTCCATCTGGTTCAGTCCCACATTTTCAAACATTCACATTTGTTATAAGAAAAAAGCTAGACTTTTTTTAGCCAAACAGGAAAAATGATATTCTTTTTTAAACTATAGGCTCACAAATGGCTGATAGGTGTTTCAGCCTAATAAGTAAAACACTTTAGATACTTGAGTGAAAAAGAGGTTAAAAATACAAACTTTTTTACAGGCTTAACTATATTACCACCACATGCATAAATCCCTACACATATTATTTATACTTCACCATTCCATACCTGCAGAAGACAGGTGACATGTTCTTCTTCCAGCCTTTGTTTAGTCAAAGCTTGTTCTACATCCCATCCAGAAGCCGTGGAGCCAGTTCCAAAGCCAGTACCCTTAGCCCAGTAGAGTTGCTGTTCTTCTGTTGATGCACTGTTGTGCGTGCTCGACACCTGTGGCTAACAAAAACAAAAAGTGATTCTACATCATATTGTCCAGGTCCTTCAAAATTCTTTCTGTCCTTCAGGAAAAGGTTTTTTGTTGCTTATTTACTTATCAAAACAAACTCATGCACACTGACACTGCACCCCATATTCTTCGTAGTAATTATTATGTTAGTGATTATTATGATATTATGACATAATTATGATGTATTTTGTGCAAGATAAACCATGTAAGGTGTCATTGGAAAAGTTATGATTTGCTGAACATGATTATCCTATTTGTATGCATGTAATATTTTTGTATCTGAAGTTATGAATATTGACTATGTATCTGTATTTCAAATGTAGTTACACCTGGGTAACACCCACTAGACAAGATGCTTTAAGTTTAGACAGTGGGTGGGGAAGGGCCCATTCAGGGCAACAGGCCATTAAGAAAAAACAATAGGCATTAGGAGAAGTTTATCTCCCACCTGGGGAGTCTTCCTGAAAAGGCTACAGACAGCCTCCAAGTAATGGCTGCTGTGACTCTACAAGGACATGTGATGAGATCACACATCTCCAGACTTCATCTTGGGATGTCAGTATTTTTCCAGAGATTGGTCTGGGAAATAAGCTTTGAAACAAAGGGTTCCTGGCCTATGCAAAAGCTATGCAAGTCAGGTAGTGATCATCTAAGGTTCTTTGCTCCACACACAAGACAACTCCTGGGAACACCCGAGGAACAAAGACTGAACTGGGGGAAGTGCTAGACCCAGACTAAAGGGATTTCTAGTCTGTGAATGAAACACCTAGGGATTCCAAGCTGTAAAGCAAGTGCAACTTGCCCCTTGAGAATCTGCAGCCTGCTTGTATCATCTCTTTGGATATGAATAGCAGATTCTCACCCTATTTAGCACGTTAAGTTTAGTTTGCATTTTTTGTGTATTTGCTAGGTAATCTATTTTGATCCATTTGCTATCACTTAAAATCTATCTTTTGTAGTTAATAAACTTATTTTTGCTTTACCTAAACCAGTGAGTTGGAGTAAAGTGTATGGGAATCTTATCTCAGGGGCAAAAGGCTGTTGCATATTCCTCTCCACATTGAGGAGGGGGCGAATTTTATGAGCTTATGCTATACAGTTCCCTGTGCAGCGCAACATGGTATAATTTGGTGTTTATACTCTAGATTCGGTGCGTGTCTGTGGAGCTGGGAGTTGCCTTAACTGTAGCCTTCCTATGCAGGGGCTGGTCAGAGAGCCTGCATGTAACTGCTGCTGGGTGTGTCCCTACCTGTATGTATGCTAGTGAAAGTGCAGGCTGGAAGGCTTGACAGTTTGTCACAGCAGTACAGCGTGAGAGGGAGCCCAGGCAGGTGGGTCGGGGGGGCTCAGGGAAACCCCAGCATCCCGGGGGGAACCCATCACAGACATCCATTGGAATTCAAACGCCGGCACAGGAAAAACTCTGCAACGCATGTGGATTTCTAGTACATAACCAGGACTGTAAATCATCCCATGTGATTTTCAGCTTGCATGGGACAGTAAATCATGTTTCTGTTTACTGTAATCACATTGGCAATAATAATATTTTATAACGTACACTAATGAAAGCTAATTAGGATCATGTTAAATGATGCAGCTCTACAACTAGCACTAAAATATAGCCAAGTTTAATGAAAATTATAATTATTAGACAAATTTGGATGGAAGATAAAATGTCATTTCAAACCTTTCTGCAGACTGCTAAGACTTGATTATGAAACTACATGGATTAACTGTGAATAAACTTGCTAAAGTAGTAAAAGAAGAATGGAATTGTTAAGGCATAAGCCTACATATCAGGGAGAAAGGTTATATTCCCAGCTCTGCCACACAATTCATATGTGGCCCAAGTCACTTAAACTCAATGGCATCTCAGTTTCTACTCCAGTAAAATGGGGATAATACTTCCTGACCTTGGAGTGTCATGAGATTTATTTCACTAACTTTTTTGAGGTGTCCAGATTGCTGATGCTTATGGTGCTCATTACTGCATTTAAATAATAAAATAAATTTAATAGCAAAATAGCATTAGATTAGCAAACTGTTTTAACATGTATTAAAATATTCTGGTGCCTATGTTAAATTTAAAAGATAGCTACCAGATCTTAGATGTGCCTAAAGTTGTGCACCTAAGCATATATTCAGCACCTAAATAAGTGACCTGCTTTTCAGAAATACTGAGCACTCACAGCTCCCATTAGAATTACTGAGAGCTTTGGGTAATGAGCACTTCTGAAAAGCAGGTCACTTATGTAGGTGCCTAACATCAGGCACCCCATACTGAAAATTTTGGCCTATGCCAAAAACTGGAGAGGACTTCATTTTCTCTTCTGATTTTCACCTTTTGTGTTGTTTCAAGTACAGTAAAGAGAATGAGGAAATAAAGTTGTTAAAATTATTTGTAATAAAAAGCAAATACCACTCATGTAACATTAAAATATATAAACAGATTGAATTATAAATTAACAAATTTTGAATTGGAAAAAACCATAGAAGTCAAATAAAAATATATTTACTATGCATCTTGGAAAATCAGTAACATTTGAAATTATAACATTGTTACACTACATAAATATATCATTATGGCCTTTGCAGTAATATATTGGCAATACTTTGCATTCATGATTTTAGTTTTAAATTGGAGCCTAAAGCCACTTTAATAGTAAAACTACAACATGCCCAAATTCATGGAGATGTTACTACAGATGAATATGCTGTCTCTTTGGACTTGAGCACTTCAGGAGAGTCCTCACCTCAAGAATATAGGCTTCAGTACAGGCTCGGTGAATCTCTCATTTTTTAAAAAGTTATCTTCATTATCACAGGGAGGGGTGGGAAAGCATATGGCACATCATCTGTGTGAGGGCATCTGCGCCTACTGAAAGAGAATCCACTTCGCTGATGAAACAGTGATCTAGTTTCACATTTCTGTGATTTCCGAGAGAGATCTACTTCCAGGTGTCTGAATTGCTTGGTCACTAGTTTAAAGATTTCCTAATTCAGATGCCGTACAGATTTGTTGGTAAGATAGCTACTCAGCCAATCCTATTCATGGATTCAGGGTATGCTGTATGTGCACTGTTCTGAGTGATAAGATACTCTTCTCTGCCCAGAACAATTTCCCTTGCTTCTGAGAGGAGCTGTGAGCTTCTGATTCCACCAATTGTTCAGATACGTGACCATGGTGTTCAAATCAGACTGAAACAAAACACGCTCGCCTCCAAGGTAGTGGTGATAAAAACTTTGTAGTGCATTCATTTCTGTGAACTCTAGGAAGCGGATACTTTCTCTTTTCCATGTGGCATTCTCTACATGTGACCGTCTTGTTTTCCAGGTGTGCTCCCCACCCAGCAAGACATGTATTTGTTGCAAAAGTGGAAGGTGAAATGGTTGGACTTTCAATATGTTTTCTTGTCCTCAACACCATGCTCTGAGCATCTCTAGCCTCTGTGTGCCAGTAGCTTGAAGTGGACGACAGGGGATGATCACTTGATGATTACCTGTTCTGTTCATTCCTTCTGAAGAGCCTGGCATTGGCCATTGTCATATGACAGGATGCTGGGCTAGATGGACCACTGGTCTCACCCAGCAAGTCTGTTCTTATGTTTGGTTCACCAACATTCAGAGGGAAATAAAAACACTGTCCCATTCAGTATTAGTACATGATTTTGCATTGTATCTGGTGTGTGGATTTAGAACCTAAGTAGTAATTTTTGGAGAATTCATTTACTTAGCTGCTGCTCTGGATGAAGGTTTGATAAAGATATCATCGAGAAATGGGGAGTACTTTTGGACCAGAGACTTGCTAGGATTATTACTGGATCACTGTGAAAACCCTGGTAGCTGAAGATGGATCAAAAAGACATGGTCTTGTGCTAGATGTGCAAGGTTATGCATTTCAGAAAGCTACTATGACAAGATCGTAGGTTAATGTGGAGATAGACTTCCATGTGTGTTGAGCTGGCAGATGTCTCCTGGATATAGAGCAACTACAGTTGATCCTAGGGTTACCATCCAGAATCTTGCTTTCCTTAACCATTTATTTAGTCGCTTCACATCAATGATCACTCTGATACCGTCTATGAATTTTGGATTATAAAGACTATGAAGTATACACTGGTGTACATTTATTCTGACGGAACTGGTTCTACTGCTCTCAACTCCAGCAGGTGAGCTCCCATTTTCAATATTACTTGTGCTATACCATATCTTGACACTGGTGAGTGTATTAAAACGGATGAGGTGGAGCCTTGTGTGCCAGCCAGTTGTAATGGCCAGGCTGCATTATGCACTTCTGAAGTTGTGTGGAGACTTACTGCTAAAATATTCTGCTCTCTGGTCTGATATTGGGCTTATGGCCCATAACTAATGTGAGCTGGGATATTTTTGGGAGAAGGCTAATGTTAACTCTACCTGATTCATAAACATCAATTCTACTATTTCTCTCTAGAATAGGTTGTGTCCCTTCATTACTACTTCTGATTGGTGCAGAAATGGAAGAACATCTGTGCCTGTTAGGTGCCTCAGTCTCATCTCAGAATCACAAAGGGAAGGAGGGGCAGGAAGACTAAACAGACTTTTAAACTGTAGTGATTCTTGACCGTTGCCTCCACTTTTGTATCCTTCCATACAACAGAAAACCCATGAACATGTAGGTTCAACTTTAATTTCGTCCCTTTGTGTGTATGCATGATGATACAGTCTGACTACATGATCACATACTAGTTTTCTTCCCACAGGATGCCTGCCTCATTCAAAGCACAGAATGGACAGTACTCAGGGAATTAATTGGGATTGTGCAGTGAATGAGTTAGATACTCCCCTCACCTACCTCACTTGTCCAAAGTTGGAAGGTGTGTAGTAAATACAGCCAGGGATTAGAGAAAGGATGCTTTTGTGGTTACAGTAGTTGAATACCACCCTGAAAAACTGCATTTTATCCAGACCTCTATCACAGCATTCCTGTGTGATGCTGGACAAGTCACTTTGAACTTTTTACAGATGGTCCTTAACTGTGTGTGACTCATTTTCTATTCGCCAAATTTGGGATACCTGGGCATGATTTGTGGGAGTGCTGAGCTCTCATAATTGCAACTTAAGTCAATGGGAGCTGTGCGTTGAACATATTAACTACTATAAAATACTAAATTTTCTGAAAATTCCGGCTCTAGGCCCTTTGGCTTTAATCTCACTGTGCCTCACTTCCCCATCTGTAAAACGGGGATAAAATAGCACTTTACCCTATTGAAAAGTTATGAAGATGAATTCACTAAGGTTTGTGAACCACTTATTGAAGAATGAAAACCACTTAATGAATAATTCTGCTTTCAGTGTAGGGTTGGATGGTGTGGAGTATATAAGACAGAGGCACACATTGACTAGTGAGGATAAAAATATTGACCATCTTGAGCACTGAATGAGGTAGGAGTCCTGTGGAAAAAATAGTATGAGATCATGTAATTAAAGACTGCATCATAATACAGATACACAAGCAGCCCAAATTAAAGGTTACATGGAGAACTTAACTTTTTCGTGCCTGACTTTGCAATCTTTACATTCTGTTAAAGTAATTTATTTTTAAATGTAGTAAGTCTTTTAAGGTCATCACAGAGCACTGAAATATGTAAGCAGCAGTAGTTTAGCAAGGACTTTCAAATTACTTTTGCAATTCCCCTGAATTCAAGTTCTCAAGAATTCATTTTAAAGAACTACAGGACATTAGATTAAGGAAGATGTGTGATGCTACCCCAGCAACAAGACTTTCATAGTTACTCGGTCACTGGAGCTTACTGCAGCTAAGTCAGTCACTAACCAGAAGCTAAGCTTACCTCTGACTGGTTGGGACTAGAGTTGGGCACTCTCGGGGCATGGTGGCTCAGAGCAGATAAACAAGCAAGTATAAGATGCACTGCCCCAATTTCCAGTGCCATGCGCCTAAGGAGCACTCCATCATCAGTAGTCAATGGTGTGGTGCTGAACAAACTGCGCAGCACATGAAATGGAAGAGTTGGAAGCACGTTAGCCGAAGGTGACTGCAGGATATGACCTAGGTTGAGAAAGTATAAAAATATTAAATATTTCCTTTTAACGGTTCAGCACATAATGTTCAACTTTGCAATGATTTATTGAAAATATTCAGCTATATTTCTGACAATATTAAGTCTTCAGCAGAATGTATTATTTTTTGCCAGGCTTCTTTTTAGCCAAAATTCTGGTGGGAAATATGGGCAAGAGATATGAACTGGTTTCCTTTATGGACTAGGCTGAGACCAATAAATGCATATAATTTGTTATTAAAAACAAGATTTAAACCCTTATCTCCAAGGGTGAAAAGCTAGTTTATTAACAACTCTCTCACTACACTAAATTACATACTTGGTCATGTTTTTGATTGTAAGACTGGATTACTCTGTAAAGTTTAGAGAAAGTTTATACAAACAGCTGCCCTACCAGGAAGCCACTGAGAAAAACCTCTCCACTTTAAAAATATGTTGATAAATGCTAGGATAAACTTTGCTGTGACACAAACTGTAATGCTCATGAGGTGAGTACACAATGAAACAGTGTAGCGATTCAATACATTTTCACTACAGGACATTAAAACTAAAATTATGTTTTACTAGATACCCATTGTTTGAGTTTTGTACTATAATTTTATTTTTAAAGTTAGCCCTATTTTATCAAGGGTGGAGAGGAGGAGAATGATTTGTAAAATCACAGTGTAACAATATTCTTGCCTGTTAATGCGATGTACATAGTTAAAACTGTCCAATTTTATGGACTCTTCTGCCCTATTTGACTCAAAATATTTCAAAAGAAAAAAGTAGACATACTGTTTACAAGAATGAGAGAGACACTGCTAGCTCAAGTCCTGGAAATATTTTAAACATCTAACTGTCCAATAACTTTGTTTTCTCTGTGTAATAAGTAACTTGTGACTATTTGTTAATAAGTAGATTTATTCACAGTAAAGTGATTCTTGAGATTTTTACTTTAAAAAAAATCACAAAATACACAAACTTATCAAAACATCTAACTTCTTTTATTTTATTTTATTTTTTTTTAGGAACAAAACAGACTGTTGTCTAAAAGAAGGTTTTATTACTCCATAAGAGCAAGAAGTCCCATGACCGCTGTCTATATGACAAGAAATATAAAGTATTTATTCTCATTCTCTATAGGCTCCCTAACTCTATTCATCAGCCATACCACAAGGGGATGGTAGAAAAACCAACTGAGAGAACATTGATACACTATTTGCCTCAGAGGTGTATTGAATGGTAATTATTTTGGGCCATATCAGGGATTTGTAGATATAGATCTTTACATTATATAAAAGAAGCAGGCTAAGCATGAGATTTGGATGGTCCTTCAGTCAGTTTACTACCCAAATTTGAAGGAAAATACCCAGATATCAAATTTCATTTATTTGGCTCACTTTGTCTCCCACAGTGTGCACAATCTTACCGAAAAAGCAACACAAAATTAAGAGGCAAACAAAAGCCAAAGTTCATGGGACTAGCTGAGCAAACTGGGAAGTTTATTGCCCCTCCCTCTTTTGTTTTTTGCAGAGGTTCTAAACTAGGATGGATGTTCTAGGGAGCACAGATACTCCCTTGGGGCATTTAACCAATTTATGAATGGAGGAACAGGTTCTTGTTTTGATACTAGAGGTATCTAGGGGCTTAGCCTTTGCAAAGGGATAAATGTCTGGTTAATTAAACATGGAAGGATCATGTTTCCTTCAGAAAAAAGGTGGCCAAGGTATCTGAGCTGAGAAATTTGTTTATTTGTTTTCATCAGGCTACCAGTGGGTGAAGGAGATCCAGAAAAACATTTGCTACCTCTTCTATTAATGGTTTTAAGGCCAATTTTATTAGTACTGACCACGTCCATTGTGTTACCAAAACAAACAACAAAAAAACCCTCACTGGTCTGGCCCTACACAAAATGCATAGAGTTTAAGTCCAGAATGGCCCATTAGATCACTATTATACCTTTAGATAATCTAGTCTGACCGTCTGTATATCACAGGCCCTTAAATTTTACCCAGTTCCTCCTGTGTTATGCTTTAGCCAAACACAAGTTATTGGGCTCATCTTTTAGAAAGGCACTCAGTCTTGCTATACAGAATTCAAAAGATGGAGAAACTACCACTTCCATTGGTAGTATGTTCCAATGGTTAATCACCCTCAAAGTTAAAATGTTAAAAGCGTGCCTTATTTCCAGTTTGAATGTGTCAGGCTTCAGCTTCCAGCCATTGGTTTTTATTATGCATGTCTCAGCTAGACTGAAAACCCTTTTAGTACCCAGTATTTTCTCCCTGTGAAAGTATTTACGCATTGTAATCAGGTCACCTCTCAATCTTTTCTGATAAACTAAACAGACTGAACTCTAATTCTCTCACTGTAAGGCATTTTCTCCAGGCCTTGAATCATTTTTGTCTCTCTTCTGCCTCCTCTCTGATTTTTCAACATCCTTTTCGAACTGTGGACACCATAACTGTATGCAGTATTCCAGTATTGGTCTCACCAACATTGCATAGAAGTAAAAATCGCTTTTCTAACTTACTCACTATTCCCCCATACATTTTATACATAATACATTATACATTTATAGTTTATACATCCAAGCATCGCATTAGTCCTTTATGCTACAGAAGTGTATTGGGAGCTCATGCTAAGCTGCTTGTCCACTCTGACCCCAAATTCTTTTCAGAGCTACTCCTTCCCAAGATAGAGCCCTCCAGTCTGTAGTATGGCCTGAATTCCTTGCTCCTAGACATATAACTTTGCATTTGTCTGTATAAAAAATGCCCCCCTTTTTTTTTAAAAAAATGGGCCCAGTTTACGAAGTGCTCCAGATTGCTGTGTCTGACTGACCTGTCTTCATCATTATACACCATTCTGCCAATATTTGTGTTATCCACAAAGTTTAATTAGCAGTTATTTTATATTTACTTCCAGATCATGGATGAAAATGTTGAGTAGTTTTGGGCCTGGTACTGATCCTCATGGAACCCCACTAGAAACACCCTCATTCGATGAGGATTCCCTATGACAACTATTTTAAAATCTGTCACCCCGTTTTTAAATTTTCTTATATGATCCAGGATGTGGGTAAGATTGAGTTCTTCACAAACTACACAAAGCAATTCCAACCTCCTTCTAAAGGAGGGGTGGGGGAACTATGGCCTGGGACCACATCCGGCCCTTCGGACATTTTAATCCAGCCCTCAAGCACCCACTGGGGAGCAGGGTCTGGGGTTTGACCTGCTCCGGCGCTCCAGTCAGGGAGCGGGGTCTGGGGGCTTGCCCCACTCGGCTCCTAGAAGCAGTGGCATGTTCCCGCTCCAGCTCCTACATGTAGGGGCAGCCAAGGGGCTCTGCATGCTGCCCCCACCCCAAGTGCCACCCCCACAGGTCCCATTGGAACCACGGCCAATGGGAGCTGCAGGGGCGGCGCCTGTGGACAGGGCAACAACTCCGCATAGAAGACGGAAGAGGGACATGATGCTGTTTCTGGGAGCTGCTTGAGATAAGCCCCACCCCGAGCCTGCACCCGACCCCCTCCCATGCCCCAACCCCCTGCCCCAGCCCTGATCCCACTCCTGCCGTCTGAACCCCTTGGTCCCAGCCTGGAGCACACTCCTGCACCCCAAACTCTCATCCCCAGAACCCCCACCCCCAGCTGGAGCCCTCATGCCCCCCACCCCCCTCAGTCCAGAGCTCCTTCCCACACACTGAACTCCTCTTTTCTGGACCCACCATAGAGCCCACACCCCCAGTCGCAGCCCTCACCCCCTTCTGCACCCCAACGCCCAATTTTGCGAGCATTCATGGCCCGCCATACCATTTCCATACCCAGAAGTGGCCCTCGAGCCAAAAAGTTTGCCCACCCCTGTTCTAAAGCATCACATTGTAAATACACTTAAATGTAAGTTAGAACAATTTAGCGAGTTTTACAAATAAATGTAGTAGTTACAGTACATACTTCCTTCGCCATCATCTGTAACCCCCAACACCAATCTAAGCAGACACTGGGCATGTTTCCTCTCTTTTAACAGCACCTCTGCATAGCCAGGGAGACGAAGAAATAATCCAAAGGCAGCCAAAGAATGAGCTGGTATGGGAGACATAGTTTGCACTGCTGATTTGATTGGTGGAGGCTCTGCAGCAATTGTTTCTGGGGCTTCGTAAACTAGTTCTCCTGATTGCTCAATGGTAACCCATTCAAACTGATCACTGTCCTTCTGTTTCTCTTGTGTAGTGGATGTAACTACTGGAGCACTCACCTTCAAAAACAACAAAAAAGTTAACACAATCCTTGGAAGTAGTCATCATTTAGAGTCAATTCTTGCAGCACACAATTTCATTCCAGTCAGGGGTGAAAATAAGCCGGTACAGCATACCGGTAAAAAGTGGCTGCCAGTACCGGCCCGTATCCAGCTGACTTTAAAGCGCTGACACAGCAGAGCTTTAACATCACTGCCCCTTTTGCGCCCCCCTGTTGGCGGCCCTGCCCTACTGCGGCAAAGGACCCTGGTTAAAGTGCTGCCATGACAGCGCTTTAATGTTGTTGCCCCTTTTGCTCCTGCCCCACCCCAGCCACTGATTGAGCGGGGGAGGGCAAAAGGAGCAGCTGCCCCGGGGCCAGCGATTTAAAAGGGCCTGGGGCTCTGGCTGCCGATGCATAGATCACCTGCGGCATGAAGATGAAACACGATAAAAGAATTCATTTATTATTATTTATTAGAGAGAAGCTGTTCACACACCTGTTCAAAAAAGGAAATGAACTGGCTTTATTTTAACTCTTAAAACAAGACAACCACAGCACAATGTGGAATTTTCCCCCCATTTCCTTCCTTGTACTAAGACCAGATCACGAGCAGCTGAGCCAACTGATATTACAGGTGGCAATAAATCAATGTTCACACAAAGTAGAATGTCTCAATGGTAGTGAGAGGTTAGGTCGTTTTATGGCCACACACAGTAGCCAAGAGAAATTTATAAATTAGGCAGTAGGATACTAAAAGCAATTATTCTCCACCATCAAAAAGGCTCTGCAAAGTGCTGAAAGCACCCAATACCTAAAAAGGGATGCCAGCACTTTGCAGAATCAGGCCTTGGGAAGCCGTAGCAAACATATTTCAAAGCATCATTAGGATAGAGCTAGCATGTTTCCATGTACAAACTTAAATTTTCCAGAGCACTAATTACATGAAAAGAGAAAACGTTCGCATGAAGACAAAGCAACACACTTCATTTGGAAGTCTGTATGAACAAAAATATAAAAGAAATGTGAGGTGCACATTTCCATTCCTCTACTTGCAAAGACGGGAAGGTGCCACCTCTTTAGGGGTAGAGTTAACATAGTTTCAGTGCCCTATTTAAGCACAGCCTTAACTCTGCATTTCATGGGTTTCAACTTTTTTTTAAAAAACACTAACATTCTTAAAAGGTAACTCATGCTCAAACCCCTAATTTTTGCCTGCAACTGTAACTTTACCTAAAAATTTGTTTGGAAAGTTGCTTAGGGTTTGTGTTTTTTTGTGGTGGGGGAGGAGTTTGTTTGTATATTTGTTTTTAATGGTTCCAAATTTTTCCTGTTCCTGTGAAACCCGAGAGTCTACAAATGGAGAGACCTGATTCAGCAGACAACAGAAGGCTGCAACAAAAGGACTGCCTCCTTGGTAAACTGGCTGAAAAACTGCCCGATAACCACAGTTCTCAACCACCATCCTGACTGTGTAACCTGATGCTTCAGATGTCTCAGGTTTGTAAAAATGGAGTTCTACTTCTGAAATCTCTATAGGTCTGCAGAATCATGACTCTTTGCCTATAGAAAACAAGACTCTGCTTCTGCATCAACTTCCTGAAGTCTGAAAGTCTTTATTAGGCTCCCCAGGAATCCTTCCACATCTTTAGAAGGCTCCTCTCGGCCCTAAGGGAGTCAAAAGAGGCTCTTCAGTGATTAAAGTCTTATTTAGGATCATACGGGGAAAGGCAGGGTAGTCAGAATAGCCTTAATTAACCTAAGACTCATAGGGATGGTGGGCCTCCAATAAGCACGAGGCTCAGCAGTGTACTGCCAAAACATTCATAACCCAGAAGATCTATACAAGCACATATATGCATATACAGCACAAATCACTAGTTTCAATCCTGCACCCATTGTAGTCAATGGCAAAAGTTCCACTGACTTCAGTTGTGGCAGGATTGGGCCCCTCTGTTATACCAGCAACTATTTAAATTCTAGTTTTAGACATACAGGCCCAGATTCATGCCTGTTGTAACTACTGTGGATGTAAAAGCTTCTTGCTGTAGCTTACAATATCTTCTTATTGAAATTCTGAAGTACAGCTATTTGGAAGGAAGAGTACTACTTACTGAATCAGAATCTCAGATACCAGAGTAGCTGCCTACTTTCTCCTTGGAAGATTCCCATCTGAGCAACGACAAGGTCTTACCCTGCTTAAATTATGAAATCTGAGGATATTATAGCCTGATGTAGTACTGGCCATGGGCAATATATGTAGTACAATATACTACAAAGAAACTGATTACTTGCATAGGTTTTACATAATTTTCTTACATTAGAGGAAATTTGTAAGGTTTCAAGTTTAACCCTCTCATCCCTCAGAAACGCGCTGAACAGTTTTCCTTTCACTCTCCTTTGGTCTGATTAGGCATTTCTAATACCACTTAGGTTGGAGACCTAATCAGAAAAAAATACTAAGCTAGCATGTCCCATGCTCCTACAAATTACTACATTACCCCTTCTATATAGATTCTGTGAAGCTCATGCCTTGCTGTAGAGGTAAAATGACCCACTGTCAGCTGCTTTACAGAGAATCGTTCTTTATCACAGTTTGAGGGAAACAGTAACTCTTTCAAAAACTTTTAATAAAACTAAGTTAGACAAACTAAGGTGGTCCAGAGGGTAACGCGACTTCTTACGAAAACGTGTTACATACTTTTTCCCTATTAAAATCTTTGAGTCTATGAGCATTCCTCTCTCTATTAATTTCACCTTTACTACTGATGTCTATGGGTAAGACTTTTCTTTTCCATTATGGTTTATGAAGATTCCATTTTCTGCAGTCAAACACTTTCTTCCATTTCTTGATTGAAGTCAATGAACATTCAAAATATTCTGATATTCCTTTTAGAATGTCACACCAATGATTGCTCATGACTGTTGAAGTGTGAAGTACACAAAAATTCTCCCAAAGAGATGTTCACCTTATACATGAGTAACAAAATAGCAAATATTTTATATTACTTCTTCAGTATGATTTAAAGGGGACTTTCAGAGGATTTTTTTAAAATGGGGTTGTGCTTTTTTTAAATGACTGAAGGCGGCTTGTACGTTTTTATTTTTGTATTTTTTAAATCTTTTGAAATAAGGAATATCAAGTGTGTGTTTTCTTTGGCTTTGCTGGAAAAACTGTTAAAGGTGTTAGAGCACATTTATTATAAGCTCTTGCTCCTTAAACATTGGGATATTTAAGAAAACATTCAATATTTAAGAAAAATTTCCTTTCTCCAGTGTGTCAGTCATTAGTTAATAGATCAAGTCCCAGATATATTAAATAGTGAATTTTGATCTATGAACTATTGAGACAGCTTCACTCTTCTAAGACAATGCAAATCACAGAGCCCAGGACCAAGCATGAGAGAGCTGAGAACAATGCATTATCAGTCAAGGGGATCCAGCTACAGAATAAACTTCCAGAAAGACTGGAAAAAAGAAAAGGAGTACTTGTGGCACCTTAGAGACTAACCAATTTATTTGAGCATAAGACTGGGTGAATCCAGAGTCCAACCATCTTTAGGAAAATTCTAGAAAGCTTGTAGCAAAAATGACAACTTCCTACACACACACATGCATCTACCCAAACACGCTTCCCGCTTTCTCCCCCAAAAGAAACCCTGCAACAAACAAGTCAACCAAACAAAAAACAATGTTAAGACAGCAGAGTTAACTATTAGAAATAATGCAAAAGTTAAAGGTTCCTATAAGCAGTATTAGTGTAGCCACACTGTATATTCTGTAAAAGCTACAGATTAAAAACAAAAGTTTCATGAGTTAACATGAATGCTTATATTTTTTGTTAACTAAAAGATTACACTTCTACAGCGCTCAACACCCAACGGTCCC
The DNA here is from genome assembly GCF_965140295.1 of Lepidochelys olivacea. NCBI lineage: Eukaryota > Metazoa > Chordata > Testudines > Cheloniidae > Lepidochelys > Lepidochelys olivacea. Next base: position 147,485,803 of record NC_140413.1, on the reverse strand, counting down.
CGGTGATACAGGACCAAGCACTGAGGAAGTGGGAAAGGTGGTTTGCAAACAAAGGAAAAACAGAGTATGGCATCATGGCAACTGGTACAGTGTCCTCGAGCATCCCATCAGAATGCCTGCTTAGAACCACCTGGATTTCTAGGTTGGGTAGGCTTTGATGCAGAGACAGAAGGGGGAAGTGATCTATGCCTTTAACCCCTGTACCTTTTTGCTCTGCAGGCTCTGACTGCTAGCTGGGGCACAGTAGCGGAGGGGTTGCTGAGGCCTACAGCACTTCCTGGAAGAGGCTGGGGTGTACATCCCAAGGGACTTTAGGGTCACCCATGACTCCTTTAGCCCATGGAGCTTCATGTCTGTCTGCTCGGAAAAGACCAAGGATCCCCAAAGGGCAGGACTTGTACAGTCGGTTGGACCTCATGCAGAAGCCCAGAATACTGCAACCAGGAACTCCTACACATAGCCACTGCTGAACCTATGGACCTGGCAGTTGAGTCAGCTACATCCACAGCAGCTTGTAATGAGACCTTTGCCACCGATTTTCCCTCATCCACTAGCAAGGAGAACTCTGCATCACACAAACTGCATTTGGATCCCCAATGAGTAATTTACCATTGTATGTCCTATTCAGAACTTCTCACTCAGGAAAAAATTCCTAACTTCAAAGGGAGTAGATTTTAATGAGGATATTTAATTAGCAAAGCTGGAGAAAATGTGTCAACATTTGATCAATCAAATGCAAGGTATAATTAATAGAATAGAATCATAGAATATCAGGGTTGGAAGGGACCTCAGGAGGTCATCTAGTCCAACCCCCTGCTCAGGCCAATGCTCAAACCACTGAGCTATCCCTCATAGGATGATTTTTAACTCTTAGAAAACAAACCATACAGAAAATATTTGGAAATGACTATAGTAAGAAAAAAGCTAGCACATACTACTAGACAATCAAACTCTTTGACTTACTTGTTGAATTACATCTGGATAAAGCATAGGAAGTCTTTCTGCAATGAGGGCCAACCCACCCATTCCTGCAAACACTTGTAATGGAGACTGAATGGGACATGTTTCAAGAAAAGATTCATCTAGCACTGCATCCATACACTCGTCACCTGGAGTGACTGCTTCCTCTTCAGGACAGGACCCCAGTAAGTCTGCATGTTCTATTTAAAAAAAAAAAAAAAAAACAGAAAAAGAAAGGAAGACCCAAACCATTAAATGAAGTGGTATCTTAAAACATGAGAATGTTTACTTTTTCTCCTCCACTCAGAATATAAGAACATTATACTTATTTCTTCAGCAAATATTGAAGTCTTTAAGGGGGTTAAACATGTCAGTACAAGAATAGCAACAGAAAATCTAACTTTTCTTTTGGTAAAACCAAAAGAATATATTGCCAAGTCAAATCAGGTTATTTGACTGCTAGCAAAAATGATGTGGACTCATAAGATATGAACCTAAGGAAAAAGAAATTTAGCTTGTTTAGTAAGTGTTATGATCTTCCAGTCAGATGATGATCTTGGTGGTGCTGCTCCAAACTGCAAACTTCAAAAATTTCAGAATTAATCTTGGACTTATGACCTGAGCTCAAGTAATCAGGTAAAAAATCATTTATATCTTAGAAAGAGTTAAGATGCTTGCTAAATTAGTGCAAATGAAACTACAGCTATGACGCAAATAGCAGTAAGGCAAGAAACAATTATTTTACAATAGGCTATTCAGTGAGCCCGAGGCATAATACTTAGCTTGAGGCCTAGTCATAATAATAATTAGCATAAGACCTGCTATAAGTTAGCATAAGTCAGAAGATTTAGCAGTATCTTCTGATAGACTGTTAGACTTCAAAGTCCTTATTTAGCTAGACATTCTTAACCACATTATATATATAGCGAGAGAACCAACTACCTGCGTAAATGCTTACAATAGTCAGAACCCAAAAAATGGATAGCAGGAATGACAAATATGGACAAGGGGCCAAGACTTAATAAAATATGATCTTGAAGATAAGCAGGTGTAAGAAATAGTTGCACAAAAAGGAATCAACCCTGCCACTCAAGATGGCAGGACCATGGCGACCTAAACAACACTCATCTCACCGCCCCATGGATTCGTGAGTATGTGTCATGTTGATTCTGCTGTTATCTTTGTTTATTTTGTTCTGTGATTTTTCTTATCCTGACGATGTTACTAATAAAACTCAAAGCCTTTGTGTGTCTGTCTCACCAATCGTCATCATAATTGATCTCTAGGTAGTCACCAAAGGACAAACCTATTAGTAATGAGTGCATTTTGCACACCAAAATAATCATAAGGCTAACCATGTGTTAGGAAATGAGGGCAAATTCAACCAATATCAACTCTGTGGATGGCCTGTAGTACCACAATTATAGGTGACGGTGCACAGGTTACCAGAACTGCAAAATAGTTGGATTTCTACAATCCTTGGGCTTTGTTTACAGGACAAAGTCCTTCTTGGTTTGACCTCAGGTGCAAATTTAAGCCAATTTACTAAAACCATTGCAAAACTCTGCATGGACTCCTATTTTAAGAGTGGCTTTTTTCATTTAGCTTAAGTACATTATGAACAAGTTAAACTAAACAGATAGAAGCCACTCTTTGGGCTTATCTACATGGAGAATTAGTGCACTGTACAGCACTCCAGAATGCCATGCACTAAGTCTCCATATAGACAAGGCCTTAAGCAAAATAAGTATAAAACCTTGTATGGACATGATTTAAACAAAATCTTCTTAAATTCATTCCTTAGGTTAAACCTATCCATAGTTCTCACACAGACAAGCCCTTAGATCAGTAGGTTTACCCAATTCCACAGTAGACCCCTCCAAGCATGAGGAGCAGCATGGGAGAAATCATGAAGGTGTTTGTTTGAAAATTTAACATGAGGGTGATGGAGGTATGAATTGTTGGCCAATCAATGGTGAGAGCTGATATCTTGACAGTGAACAAGAAATGACAGGTAAGGAAGGGATAGGCTGTGAAATGTCTTGAAATTGAAAACACACCACTTACATTTGATGTGATAGGAAAGGGTAGCCAGTAGAGGGCTGCAAAGAGAGGGATGACATGGACAAAAATAACAAAAAAAAAATTTTAAGTACATCGGAAACAGAAAGCCCGCTAAACAACCACTGGGGCCTCTGGACCATAGAGATGCTAAAGGAGCACTCAAGGACGATAAAGCCATTGCGGAGAAACTAAATCAATTTTTTGCATCGATCTTCACAGCTAAGGATGAGAGGGAGATTCCCATACTCTTTAGGTAACAAATCTGAGAAACTGTCCTAGATTAAGGTGTCATTAGAGGTGGTTTTGGAACAAATTTATAAACTAAACAGTAAAAATTCACCAGGACCAGATGGTATTCACCCAAGAGTTTTGAAGAAACTCAAATGTGAAATTGCAGGACTAACTGTGGTATGTAACCTATCCTTTAAATCAGCTTCTCTCCCAGATAACTGGAGGATAGCTAACATGACGCCAATTTTTAAAAAAGGATCCAGCGGCGATCCCAGCAATTACAAGCCGATAAGCCCAACTTCAATACCGGGAACACTGGTTGAAACTACAGTAAAGAACAGGACTGTCAGACAGATAGATGAATATGATTTGTTGGGAAAGAATCAACATGGTTTTAGTAAAAGAAGTATCACGCGTCACCAATCTACCAGAATTCTTTGAGGAGGTCAACAAGCGTGTGGACAAGGATGATCCAGTGGATATAGTGTATTTAGATTTTCAGAAAGCCTTTGACAAGGTCCCTCACCAAAGGCTCTTAAGCAAAATAAGCTGTCATGGGATAAGAGGGAAGATTCTGGTAACTGGTTAAAAGATAGGAAACAAAGGGTAGGAATAAATGGTCAGTTTTCAGAATGGTCTGTACTGGGACCCGTACTATTCAACATATTCACAAATGATCTGGAAAAAGCGGTAAACAGTGAGGTGGCAAAATTTGCAGATGATACAAAACTACTCAAGATAGTTAAGTCCCAGGCAGACTGCGAAGAGTTACAAAAGGGATCTCACAAAACTGGGAGACTGGGCAATGAAATGGCAGATGAAATTCAATGTTAATAAATGCTAAGTAAGGCACATTGGAAAACAATCTTAACTATACATATAAAATGATCTGGTCAAAATTTGCTGTTACCTCTCAAGAAAGAGATCTTGGAGTCATTGTGGATAGTTCTCTGAAAACATCCACTCAATGTGCAGCAGCAGTCAAAAAAGCTAACGGAATGTTGGGAATCATTAAGAAAGGGATTGATAAGAAGACAGAAAGTATCATTTGCCTCTATATAAATCCATGGTATGCCTACATCTTGAATACTGTGTACAGATATGGTCATCCCAACTCAAAAAAGATACACTGGAATTGGAAAAGGTTGAGAGAAAGGATTAAAAAATTATTAGGGATATGGAACAGCTTCCATATGAGGAGAGATTAATAAGACTGGGACTTTGCAGCTTGGAAAAGAGATGACAAAGGGGGGATATGATAGAGCTCTATAAAATCATGACTGGTATGGAGAAAGTAAATAAGGAAGTGTTATTTAGTCCCTCTAATAACACAAGAACTAGGAGTCACCACATGAAATTAATAGGCAGCAGGTTTAAAACAAACAGAAGGAAGTATTTCTTCACACAACGCAGAGTCAACCTGTGGAACTCTTTGCCAGAGGATGTTGTGAAGGCCAATACAATAATAGGGTTCAAAAAAGAACTAGATAAATTAATGGAGAATATATCTACCAATGGCTATTAGCCAGGATGGGTAGAGATGGTGTCCCTAGCCTCTACTTGCCAGAAGCTTGGAATAGGCGACAGAAGATGGATCATTTGATGATTACCTGCTCTGTTCATTCCCTCTGAAGCATCTGGCATTGGCCACCGTTGGAAGACAGGATACTGGGCTAGATGAACCTTTGGTCTGACTCAGTATGGTCGTTCTTATGACAAACTGATGGGCTAGGAAAGCGACCACTGCAGCTGCATTCTGAATGGATATGAGCAGGGCAAGACTGCATTTGTCAAGGCCAGAGAGAGGGATGTTGCAGTAATTGAGATGCAAGATGAAATTGGAACACGAGTTTTAGTTGTGTGGTGCAGAGGAAAGGCAGTCTCTTACAGATATTATGCAGAAAGAATCAGCAAAATTTAAGCATAGCCTGGATGCAAGGACCTAGAAAGAGGGCCTAGTTGAAGATGATGCCCAAGACTGGCCACCCAGGACATTACAGACCTGAGCAACGGGCAAGATGTTGGTGTTGTCCACAGTGATCTAGAAAGGAGATAGCAAGAAGAGCCTGTGGTGGAAGAGATTAAGGGGTCAGTTTTAGCCATGTTTAGATTCATCTGAAAGCTAGACATCCACAAGGAGATGTCAGAGAGGCTGACCAAGATTTTCATTTGGGCAGAACGAGACAGGTCAGTAGTAGAGAAGCAGAGTTGAAAGTTGTCAGCATAGAAATAAATGGTAGCTGAATTTGTTTGAAGATCAGATTACCCAGAGATGAGGTGTAGAGGGAGAAGAGAAGGGGACCAGGGAGAGAACCCTGAGTAAACCTTACAGAAAAATGGAGGATGGATGAGGAGGATCTACTTCAGGACACACAAAAAGAGTGGTTAGAGATAGTAGGAGAACCAAGAAAGGATAGAAACAAAGGAGGACAGGATTTCAGAAACAGCATAATGGATGGTGTCAAAGGTGGGTGACAGGTCAATGAAGAGGATGAAGTATTGGTTCTGAACTTTAGCTAGGAAGAGGTCAATAGAAACTTTGGCAAGAGTAGTGTCAGTGGAGTGCAAGCGACAGCAGCTGGACTGGAGAGGACCTAGGATGGAATTGGAGAAGACAAACTCCTAGACAGCAACTGCAGACAGCACATTAAAGAAGCTTAGAGATGAAAGGGAGAAGTGACAGTAGTTGAAGAGGCACGTGAGGTGACGAGTGGGTGTTTTTAGATGGAAGAGACTACAGAAAGCTTGTATTGTGATGGGAAAGAGCTAGGGAAGATAGAGTGGTTTAGGAGATGAGTAAGAAAGGGGATAAATAGGTGCAAAGGAGATGGGATGGAGCCACTGGGACAAGTGGAGAGTTTAGAGGAGGTGAGCAGACAAGAAACTTCCTTTGTGACAGGGAGACAGAGGAGGGAATTGTAGTGAAGGTGATGATGTACTTGTCAATTTTGTCTTGACAGAAAATCAGTGAGATCTGGTGTGGAGAAATAAGTGGAGACAGGAAGAAGGGAGGGTTTCAGGACTAAGTCAAATGTGGCAAAAAGGCAGCAGGGAGTGAAGGTATAGAATTCAACTAAACTCAGTAAGTACAAAATTTAGTAGTAGAGTTGCTTTAATTTAATTTCTGTTGTTCTCTGTATCTTATACCATATATCTTTGGAAGTAATTTCAAAATGTTTAGTATTAAAGACCCTATGCACTATAAATCTCACCACTTCTCTCAAGCGGCATGATTTAGGCATACCAGCAAGGGAGAAATGTGAAACAGCCTGAAGTTAGGCATGTCTTGCTAAAAATAAAAAGCTGAAAATACAGCAACAGAAGTTAAACACTTACCTTTTTCTGTGTGGAGACGTTTAAAGGAGTCTGTCTTTGACAGGCTTGGGTCTGAGATCACTTTGGAGCCAAGCTTAACTGTCAAGTCTATTGATCGGTAGCCTTGAGGGAGTTTACGGTCATATAGTAGAGTCAAAAGCTGGGCAAGTGTCATTTCAGCTGGCAACGGCTGGCCTACACAATAATATAACCAGATCATTTTCCAGACAAATTTATGAAAATTATTTATGATTAGGTTACTTTATTACACCACCATAATCTTGCTCCTTCACTTATGCCACAGCTACAAAGGAGAATTTAACATCCTTGGGTCCTAACAAGCCTTTTACTTCCTGACCACTTCAGTAAAATTTGACAGTGAAGTCCGTAAATTTAAACTCATCCTGTCATTGCACAGATTCCATCAGTCTGGAATAGACTACTGGATACCCACAGACACAGCTCACTGGACAGATTAGTGCCCCAATGCTCTCCATGTATTATGGAATCACCGCTTCAGGTTCCATAATTAATACTAAGTTTTGCACTTTATTCTGTATGAAAAACAGCATATCCTCGCCCAGTTACAGCACTTGTTCTGAATAAAGAATGAATTTTATGAGAATTTACCATTAATTAGATGGTTAAAATTTTAAAATGAGTCCCTTAAGAAATTTAGCATACATAATGCCAGACCTTGTGTCCTGAATTATTTTAACAGAATAATACAGGCTAAAACTGCAAAGCAACAGGATTCTTAGGAGCAATTGCTCGTTCAGAGATTGGTCTAGTCTTTCTAGCCAGAAACAAAAATTTTTAGAGGCCACTTCAGAGAGAAAGTTTGACCCCTTGTGTTTAGGAATTTGACATAATTTAAGGTAAGCGTTTGCGCTCTCATCTTTTCTTACTGGGAGGCAGCCAGTATAAGCCCACAATAATCTCCAGTTTTACGAATAAAAAAAGAATGGTCCTGTTGATCTTTTTCAGTGGAAAGAGGGTCTGAAGATCTCTTAAAGTAGAATTACTATGTAATTTATAAGCTGATTGCTAAAGTTGCAGAAAGGTACAAGGCATAAACATCTAATCTCTGTGCAACTGAGAACTCCTTTCCCCTGCCAGATGTAAAATCCCATGAGCAGACATACTAAGTGGAGACTGGTAATGGGACCACTGGGGTGAGCGTAACCAGATTGACTGAGATAGGTAACCAAATTGATAGCTTTGATTGTTACTAAGAAATTTACTCCACGAATCTCACAGAGAAGAAGCACTGTATTTGATTACATGCCCCATATATCTTACACGTTTTTTCAAGCAGGTAGTTGTCTTGTGTCAAAGCTGCTTCCACTTAAGAAGCAAGCTTTCTTTCAATGGCTTAAATTGTTTCTCCACAGGCTGCCAGGGGACCCAATGCATCTCCTTAAAGAGTAAATGAAAGGTCTCTGCTCCCTTAGACAAGAGATACGCCGCAAAATGAAGTGACAGAAAACCAAGCTTGCTGCATCTGCGAGACAGAGGCAAAGGCCTGGACTTGTAGGGCAGGTTCTGACCATACAGACAAGTCGCCATCTGGGTACCAAAAATTTAGCCAGTAAGCTGCCTCAAGTAGCAGCTGTGGGTGTAGTTGCTCAACAGTCCACTTCTGGCTGACAAACTGTCTGTGCATGAAAATATGTATTCAGTTTACTGGTAATAAAATTCTCAGGTTTTAAAAATAAGGAAGCATGGTCAAATGGTTAGAGAGGTAGCCTGGGACTTGGAGACCTGGATCCCTGCTTTGCCACAGGCTTCCTTTGTGTGGCCTTGAGCAAGTCACTTGTCCCTCTGTTCCCCAAGTCCTTTTCAAGGCAGTGCTTTCCAGAATACACCTCTAATCCTGTCAGTATCACATTTTTTCCTAGTGGGATGACCTGGCATTTGGCTGTATTAACATGCATGTTTGAATAAACCCAGTTTATCAAGCAATCCAGATCGCTTTGCCTAAATATTTTAGCATTGACTGTAACTCTGGATATTCTTGTTTGACCTCAATACCTAATCCCACTTTGAATCTTGACCTCAGCAACATCCCATGCAAGGTTCCAGTCTAATTACAAATTGTGTAAAAAAGTATTTTATTTTACCTGTTGTGAATTTGCCACCTTTCAATTTAAGTGAACATCCCCCGACCACCCTCATTCTTGTTTTAGATGGGGAGAACAGACGCTCTTCTCGAAACCATTTATAACTCTATATATTATCACAGCCCCTCTTACTTGTCTCCTTACCTAAGATAAATAATCTCTTTTCAATCTCTCTTCATATTAGAGTTTTCTGTACCTCTAATGATTCTCATTACTCTTCTCTGAACCCTTCATTCTGCAATAAGGTGACCTGTCATCTTAATTAATTTACCACTCCACCAGTCAGAGTCATCTACAAACATTCAAAATATTGAATAGCACATGGCTGCTTTACATATTTTTCATATGAAAATTTGGATAAGACATGCTATTTTAGGAAGCATAAATATTGTGGCATTCACTCAAGGACACAGATACTGGCAAATGAACTTCTCTAAAGCCCTAAAAGTTGCTATCCACTTGAATTTATCCTTCAGAGGCCAAAAACAGTGAGGAAGCTTACAAAAACTCTTGTTGCTGGGCTGCAGGGGAATCTTTTTTTAATTAAATTTGCCACTTTAAGAGCTAGAGAATGATTTTCAAGGGAAGCCAGCATGTTCATACCTCAGTCTTTACAGCCAAGCTTCATAGACACATGAGCTGCTAGAGCCTCACTTTCATTTGAAAGGCAAATCAGTGATAAAATGGTTATAACCCTGCAGTAGGTAGAGGTGAAAAAAGGAATGCAGATATCCATCAGCATTATACTTACTATTTAATATTGCATGTGTACATCATGGTTTGTTTGTTTTTTTTAACTGAAAGGAAAGTTAATTATTTCAACAATTTAAAAACAGTTCTTGAAGTTACCTGGTAGAAGTTTATGGTATAGATGAAAAACTGGAACACTAATGGTCTTGCTGGAAGATTCCCCTCCTGAGGAAGAGCTACCTACTTTATCTGCCATCATTCTGCCTCGTCTTGACGGTGGACGAGGAGGAGTCGATGAAACAGCTCTTTTTGACTGAGATTTCAAACCTAGTAAAAGAAATGAAATGTTCAAAGTAATTTTGGTTTCAAAAACCTCTCCAATTAACTCTTTAATGCAAGACATTCTCATTACTAGCAGTGCTAATAGTGGGAATGATTGCTTACTTCCTCTGTGCAGAAAAGTTATGCTAGAATTGCATATACTCCTCTACCCCAATATCACGCGGCCCTCGGGAGCCAAAAAATCTTACCGCGTTATAGATGAAACCGCGTTATATCAAACTTGCTTTGGCCTCGAGCATTTCCATTATTAATAATCACTTCCTGCCCCCTGACTGATCCCTCAGACCTCCCGACCCATCCAACCCCTCCCCACCCCCACCCCCTGTCCCCTATCCACACCCCCGCCCCCTGACAGGCCCCCCAGGACTCCCACGCCCTATCCAACGCCCCCGTTCCCCATCCCCTAACCGCCCTGCCCCGGAACCTCTGAACAATCCAACCCCCCCCCCGCTCCCTGACTGCCCCCCTTTCCCCCGAGACCCTCTGCCCCTTATCCAACCCCTCGGCCCCGGCCTGGCACCCTTAACACGCTGCTAAGGGCAGCGTGTCGGAGCCAGACACACTGACGCGCTGATCCGCCGAAGCATGCAGCCCCACCCCCCAGAGCGCTGCTTTACCACGTTATATCCGAATTCATGTTATATCGGTTCGCGTTATATTGGGATAGAGGTGTAGGTATTTGAGATTTACGTATTTGGATTTAGAGCTGCTATTCTATAAAAGTTCTGAGGCACCTTTGATTTAATTACCAGGCTATCCATCCCCCTGAGCCAAAAAACAGAAGATATAATCACCATTTAAAATATGAAGCCAAATTGCATTATCCTAACATCACCGACAAACACCAGCTCTTATCGTTTCATTCCTACCCTTAAAGCCTGAATAAAGAGAATGGTCTAGCAGCATGCTCTGCTGTAAAAATATTCAGGTTACGTCAAATCAAAAGTGAATGGGAAAAATGTGAGGCAGCTTACAAAATATCTTGCTGTTGGGCTGGAAGGGAAACTTTTCTTAAAGTTTAAGGGCTAGAGAATGAACTTCAAGGGAAGTCAGTACACCCGTGCTGCAGTCTAGCTGCAAGATTTATAGATACATGGGCTGCTGTGAAGTTTCACTTTCAGCTGACACGGTGGATCAGTAATTCCTAACTTGAGGGTCCCACTTTACAGAACAGCCTGCCAGTAACTCCCTCTCTTTCACAGTGACAACCACATAACATCTTACTTAGTATTTATTTTGATTTCTAAAATTATACAAAACGGGTGCCTGTATCACATTTTTAATAGCGCTGGAAACCAGTCAAGAAGGACATGGGACCAAAGCGCAGTTTATGACACACAGTATTAACAACTTTAGTACCCCAGTTAATGACAAACGTCTGAATTCAAGCAAATACCACACAGCTTTTGTGCCCTCCTGATATTGCCCTGCATCCAGAGTCACTTTAGTGACACTACCTGATTTTATCAGCAAGGAATATGAAACTTCTACTCAATAGCAGGGAATAATATCAGACAACATATAAAGACATCTCAGATTAACCAGGCTGTCCAGTACGCTAACAAAGTCTGCTGACAGATTTAGGCAAAAATTTTTGCTTTCTGCACAGCCATTGTAAAAGGTTCCAAGAAATTCCTAACACAAATGATCCGATTCGGCATGCAGCTTCTGTCACTGGCACGTGGTCTTCCTACCACTTCAGTTGTCATAGGTTATCAGGAGACCATTGTTGATCCAGGGGGACAAAGCTACAGAACAAGACACTTTGGAGCCACTTCACTGGTAGCAAGAGATTATCAAGTCCTACCATCCACATTACAACTACAGTGGTCTGTCAGAGAAACAATATTCTCTCTTGGAGCCCTCTGGAAATGCTCAGGTTCTGTGAACCTCAGAGGGCAGACCATCAAAACAGGTCCCTTGACCAAACCTCAAATCATAGCAGACAATCATTAGCCCACGACATGCGTAAAATAGCCTTCTATCCCCCACGCCAATCCCAGCAAAACACTAGATAAGAATGTGTCCAACTATGAATTCGGTCATGTAAAACAGTCCCATGGTTTATCACAGTGGCCATGAAATCCTGAGAGTTCTCCGAAAAATCAAAATATGGAAAAAAGAAAAGGAGTACTTGTGGCACCTTAGAGACTAACCAATTTATTTGAGCATAAGCTTTCGTGAGCTCCAGCCCACTTCATCGGATGCATACTGTGGAAAGTGTAGAAGCTGTTTGTTTTTATACACACAAATCATGAAAAAATGGGTGTTTATCACTACAAAAGGTTTTCTCTCCTACCCACCCCACTCTCCTGCTGGTAATAGCTTATGTAAAGTGATCACTCTCCTTACAATGTGTATGATAATCAAGGTGATGTGTATGATAATCAAGGTGGGCCATTTCCAGCACAAAGGAGAGTGATCACTTTACATAAGCTATTACCAGCAGGAGAGTGGGGTGGGGGGAGAGAAAACCTTTTGTAGTGATAAACACCCATTTTTTCATGATTTGTGTGTATAAAAACAAAGTGACTAATTAATACTTTGTTTTAAGTATTAATTTTAAGTATTTGTTTTAATTGATACTCCCACTGCTGACTGAGCCATTCACTGCCACTGTGCACTCGTGTTAGTGTATCTGTAACCACGGAGCCAGGACACTACAACTGCATCTTGAGGACAATAAACCTAACCAATGGCCTTTGTTACCGAACCGAGCCTGTGGTCTTTCTTATGAGTAACACTGAGGTCTGCTGAATTAGCAGGCAGCATTATCTGCTAGTGCTGATAACACTGGAGCCTCAAGAACAGAAGTACTTAGCAGCTGTAACAGCTTAGCAGCCTGGACAACATTACTGTGGCAATGACATTTCAGCCTTCTACACTTAACATGTGCTAGTTGACTTTTTGGAAGACATCAGCAAAAAGTCCCATATAGAATAGTACTGTGAAGAGACTGCAAGTATGACTGGAATGTATGACGTGTTTGCACATTTCATTGATTTTGATGGGAAGACGAGTGTGTGAGAGAGATTTTGGATGATGAGTCAGGAGGGAGAAAGATTTTGTGGATGAGGAGATGGTATATGTGTATTTTTGTGAGGGGAGATGAATGTGTGTGTGTGCGCATGTGTCGAAAGAAGAAGATAGGTACAAGTACAGAAATTTTAGAAGCAGGGAACACAAGAGAGAAGAAAGATTGTAAATTTGGGGAAGAGGAAGATAACCCAACACAGGAGGAGAAAGATGAAAAAGAAGGAGAGTACATAACATAGTAACTACTATTTAAGAGAAAAATTGAGAAAGACAAAGAGATAGATACAGAATAGTGAAAAGGAAGAGAGAAGAACACATAACTATGATAAAGAAAATTTTTAAAAGGTTTCACTTAATAGGAAGGATGAATTAAAATGATGCAATAAAGAACCAGACTTTTAAAGTCTATTTAAAAAAGGGACGGGAGATATAACATGGTGCTTGTGAGATCAGAAATGTGCTTAGGGTCAGCCCTGGCTGGCTATGCTGCCTCTCTCATAATTTTATCTTTTTAAATGTTGACCAAAACGTGTTAGGTTTTCTTGTCCACTGGTACATATGAAAGCCCGGGTTTTTGATTTTGAAAATATAGTAACACTAAGTATTAGTCACACCCATCTGTTCCTCCATCCCCACTACCTCTCCCACTGAAGCTGTTGCACTTTGTAGTCAGCTGAGTTGCAATAAACATATTTTGAGTCGTGAAACAGTGGCCCAGTTCAGCATTTTAAACACAATTTAAGAGGTTCATCTATACCTTGAAGTCCTGATAGGGGAGACAGTTTGAGAAATACTGGTTACAAAAATCAAAAGAAACCAGTGTCCCTCCCTGAGCTCATTTTCACGCCCAGGTGAAACTATGGTAGATCAGTCATCTTCAAAAGATGGTCAGCTGAAGTGTTAAGAAAATTCCATGAGATCCTTAGAAGTTCAGTCCTCAGCTCTTAAACAGCAGAACTTCAGAGCAAGATACTGCAATACCTCCTGCAGCCACCTGTTCAACTTTAAATCCCTTCTACCACTGCCAACTTCTCATGTTCCAGCTACAGAGTGTACACTCCATTCCAATTTTGCAAGAGATAAGCTTACGTGACAGATTTTAGAAGGATATGAATGAGTTTTCAGAAGGTCTAGGATTTTGGAAAAATCCTCTATCTTCATGTGGAATAAAGAGTATTGGTTTTATATATACATATCTCCATCATGACACCTTTTGCCACTACAGTGCCATTTGTATTTACCATGCAAATGGTGTAAATGAAGGATCTGGGTTTAGGTGATCTTTATAAATACAACAGCTATGTGTTTTTGGACACATGCAGGAGAAACATGAACTTTTACAAATAGGACTCTTTACCACAGCATAACTCATTAGCAGTCGGAGTTGTACCAGGACCCATCCCTTGTTGCTAAAGGTCAGTAAGGTTAATTAAGGAATATCATTGTCAAACATTTTCAGTAGTACACCTTTGGTAATAACAATGGTGGGTTTATATGAGCTGACATAATTATTCTCATTTTATGTTCAGAGGGATTGATTTTACAAAACAAGTGAAAGGGGGGGAGAAAACCAAACCATACATACCAGAGGCAACAACAACACTGTAATTGTCCTGAAATCCATTTTCTGCTTTAACTTTTTCCTTCTCTTCGTAGTTCTTTTTTTCTTTATCTTCTTTCTGTTCATTAATTAGTTTAGCTGTGATACTTGGTGTATCTGCAAGAGAAAAAAAGTACGCACATATTTTATAGGTATTAAGATGTCATGCTAATTTAATTACTACTTTATAATTTCTCACCCACTCACCAGATATTCATTTGGTCTCACTCAATTACCTTGCTGGCTTGGAGCCTTGAGTTCCATTCTAACTTCCATAATTATGTTAAGCTTCTTTAATAACAAAAGACCAGGCACTGACAGAGTACTAACAAGATGTCTTGCAACTAATTTCCTTGGACCATTTAAAGAAACAATACTTTGAAAACCCAGGCAGAAGTTCAAGTATTTAGTTGTTTGTATTCGGGTGATATAATTAGCAGAGTTAGAAAATATCACTGCTACCAACAGAAAAGAGGAGATTAAACAAAGAGAAATTACTATGTTTAATTGTTGACAACTGTAGATTTAGATGATTAAGACAAAATACTTGAACTTGGATATCGTGTTGTGCACTTCAGCTGCTAAGTACTCATTGTTTCCATTGAAGGCAACAGAAGCTGCTAGCACCCAGAACCTCTGAAAAATCAGACCACTTATTTTAGGTGCAGAACATTAGATATCCGTATTAATCTACTAATAGCAGTAATTAAACAATTGTTGTCATTTTTCCTCTTGGTTGCAGTGGATGATCTCACATTGGTAATGGATGTCATAGTGCATAAATGGCCAAATAGACTCCTTGTCTCTTCTTCCGATTGGGAAGGTGATCGAGAAAATATCAAAAGGGACCACATGTGATCATCCTCATCTCCCACTAGCCAAAGGAAACATGGGCCTAGGACTTAGGTGAGCAAGGAATCGCCACGTACTTACTGCAAGGACCCCTTTTATACCACAACCCAGATCATATACAGTTAAGGCACTGAAAGAGAAACAGTTTGCCTGGGGTTCTTCTCCAGACTAATGAAGCATTTTCCTTGCTTGAAGATACAAATTGGTTGATGACACCTACTCTTCCATCTGAACCAAATTCCACTTTTGATATGGAGAGAATTACAAGACCCCTGAAATGCAGAAAATCCCAGCTATTCTACAGCTCCTCCAGCATGACAGGGAGCTGGGTCTCCATCCCATTACTAACACTGGGCAAATTGTGGACACCAGCTGCATTTTATAAATCAGGATCCTTAGGTTCTCTGAATGTGCATCAGTGGGTTTCTCAGAGCCAACAGGCATATTAGAAACCCCATCTGGGAGGTGTACTTGTAAAGCAAAATTTGAGACTGACTTATGTTGGTATATTCTAGGATGCACTTATATTGGGTCAGTATTATAATCCTCCTAGTTGCTGGTGTTTTAAGTGTTGAGCTGAATGTCATTTCAATCACTTAACGAGAAGGGAGTGATCAGCTGCACACACTGATTATTTTAGCAGATGCTGCTTCCCTATCTGCAGACGCTGCCAGAAGTAGACTGAGTCACTCTGAAATGGCCCAGTCCCCTCCTTTTCCAGAGAGATCCCACTGCCTCTGGCATCATAATCAATACTCTTCACAATTATGACGACTTTTGACTACTTGAAATATGAATAACCATATAGTTACTGCTAATTAGCTCCACTGTATATATAATGGTATGGTTTTACCCTTCTACAAAAACTATTCCCCTCCCCTTCAGTTCAGATGGAAGGACTCTTAAAACTGGCAGGCCAAACAACATATTTCTTACCTTCCCTTTGGTCTAAATGGGATAGAAGAATTAATTTAAAAGGCAAATGCAAAGAGAAAGAATTGAGCTCCTGCCATTTTTAACCTCTCTGTGATGCATAAAGGTAACCAAAGAGGTATTGGATATCATTATTAAAAACAAACAAACACATGCTTCTGCTTCTTTATCATTAGATATTTAAACCTTGTCTACCCCAGTGTGCTAAAATACATGGTAAATAGGGAAATTATGATTTCATAAGAGATGGCAATTTGAGATGAATAGGCAGCAGGTTTAAAACAAACAAACGGAAGTACTTCTTCACACAACACATAAGCAAAGTTCAAATGTTCCGTAGGATGCATTGCATTTTTAATCACAAAGCTCCAGTGAACAAGACATTTGATTTACTGAAATTTGTCTGGTAATAGAAGTGTCACATACCAGTAATTTCATGTATTTTTCCTCCATTTATTTTAAACTGCTATACTCTGATGAAAGATGTTACATTAGTGCAATATGTTACTGGTCATCAGTATGTAAAAAGACTTTGGAAAAAATCAATTATGAAACAGTGTCAGTGCAGCACTGGCTGATCACAGAAACTGAGAAGACCAGATTCTCAGCAGATGTAAACAAGTATAGCCCCTCTGAAATGCACAAAGGCAATATAGCTACACCAGAGGATCTGACACAAAAAGTTAGAAAATATAGATGTTCCCAGAGATATTTTAACGGAGACACTCTTATATACTGTCAAAATTACAGCTAAGTATTTGCAAATTCATACAATGAGTATATATGAAAATATGTATTTGGTATGGACTCACTTATGTGCAATGTGGCACAGTTGCAACTGTTGTAGCAACTATAACTTTGAATTTCCTTTGACTCCTCTAAAATGTCGACCACAGTTTAGCAATACAGACAACCTACTAAAGATTTTGTTTTTAAAACACTGTGGTGAACTTTGTATTGTGAACGCTAACCTTAATTTCCTGAGCAAGGTCATTGAGTCTTTATTAAAGTTGCACTTCTCCAAAATGTTGAACTGGTCCTGGCAGTTAAATGGATATTTAATACAGAAAAGACTAATAGTCTGACTGAAAATCTTGGATTTTATTTTTGGATAAAATAAATGCCTCAGTCATGACCATCTTGTTTGTTTTTGTTTTTCAACGTTACTCATAACTTTCAAAATTAGTTCTCAATTTCCATTTTATAGATAGAGTATTATTTATATTGCAGGTAAATATGCATGAGCGTAAATTAGATTGAAAAGGACAGTGTAAACACTCAATGTGGACATCAGTTCTGTGATCTTTAACTTGCAATAAACGTTAGGCAAATGATCTATGTAAGGAATTATTTTTAATTGAGCATAGACAGTTAAAGGGAACTTTGAATACTGAACTCAAATATTCTAAGTTTTTGGAAGTATCTCAGGAGAAAATTTGAAAATATTTTAAATATTGAGAGACTTTAAGCATAGTATTACATTTTGTGGCCTGGCAGTTCAAGATGAACTGTTAAGTATATCTAAGATTGCCTCCTCTAAATCGATTATGTAAAGTTGAAAGAACAGTATGGCCAATCTAAAACTGCAACAGTTAGAGGAAAGCCTGTGTTATATAGTCCCAAAAAAGTAAAAAAGTTTAATCTTTGATTACTGTCTATTTTGAAACTTTTTGTTACAAGTATGCAGATGTCACACATAATAGATATGTTTCTAGCAGACACAAGTTTTCCTTAACACATTCTAGAATGAAACACACAGTACTGAAACTTGCCTGACACACGGTCAAGAACCTCTGCCAATGTTGTTGAGACAGGTAAGTGAAGAGTACGGAACTTGTGTCCTGCGCCATACATTGGATGTTGGATTACATGGCTGGTAGCATTAATTCTACCTTTGTACAGCTAAAAAGAAATGAAAACCACTTACTTTCAAGTATTCAGAAATAAGGCCAACAATCATGACAAGTTGTTAAACTATATTAAGTAAAATCACAATATTAAGCCATTCACACTCCAGATCAAAAGAAAATTGTTTGAAAGTATGACAACTTGATACGATGGTAAAATTATTCAACAAAAATTAAAACAACAAAAGAAAAACAAACCTTTTTACACAAAGAAAACTGCTGCAAAAATCTATTTTTGTTTAGCACTCAGAAAAAAAATGGTTTAAGTTCAGTACAAGACCCTCTCTTGTCGTCTTCAGTGTGCACGCACGTAACGTGTTAGGTACTTTGGGCTTTAATTTCTTTTATTTCTTAAAGTAAAAGGAAATCCCCCGCCCACTCCAATAAACTTCGCCCAGATGAGGAGATGGTTACTACTCTTGATAAATCAATAGAAAAAAAGTTGAAGATCACATACCATTTATGAGTAAACAGAAATATAGTAGGCAAAGTAATTCTAGATTTAGCAATAGGTACTTTGCTTTTATAATACAAGAACCATTAAAGTTATTTTACTATAACTGAAAATAGCACCTCTCAACCCAGATTACCTCCCCCATTTAAATTCAGTCTTATCCGATTTCTTTAGTTAAAAAATTTTAATTGCTTTTTACCCCTCCGAGCTTTCCAAAATCCTCCCTGCCCTGCACAGGAAGAAAGGTATGATTCTGTTACTTCTTGCTCATCAACAGAATTGTTTACTAAATCCCAAATGCAGGGCCAGTTTATTCCTGTGCAATCCAATCAAAAGAAGGGTCACTGGGGCAAAATTTAGTCAGAACTCATTTTTTATGAAATCTGAGAACTCTGTAGTGTTTGAAGGGTGTGTTGCTATAGAATACTTGCTGTTCTGAAGATCTACTCTTTACAGCAAATGCCATTTCTGACCAGATTACTCCACCCACCAAGTTAGAGCTAATTTACACCCTGTTCTAGATAGTTTAGGTGAAAAGATATAAACGTGCAATCCAATCTTTTAAAAGAGTCCGTATGTTGCAAATATATTTTAACTGTTCTGTGCACATCCACATTATGTTAGGATTTTTTCTTCAGATGTTTCAGATTGAGCAAAAAGAAATAACTATGGAGTCCAAGTCAAGTGCCAAGAATGACTTGAGTTTGGATAATCATTTTGTCACCATGGAAAGGCAGGATCCTGGTTCCTGTAAGGAAGCTGAGCCCTTTCCCCTTTGAGGTTTTAGGCTTCTGAAGCATGTTGATAAAAACCTTCACGATCCAATGTCTGCCATCATTCAATGGGTAACTAGTGAGGAAACACAAAGGAACATCCACAAGAGAGCCCAAATCTTACTCCAGGGATGTATGGGAGACAGAGATAGACTCCCCATCAAGGGACCTCATTAACCTCTTGAGGGCCTAAGACGTGGAAATGTTTCTCTTAGAGGTGGATGGAATAGTCTTACGAGTAAATATTTGGAGTTATCTTGATGGGTCTCAGACTGAAGACAACTGACTTGCCCATTTGGTCCTGGACATTGAGGAGAACTGACCTACCTATGCAGTTATCTCCAGAGGAATCTTGCGCAGGTTAGGATAGGTATGTGAGAGAAGTTCCAATAAGTCATCCAGACCCTGATCCCCTTCTTGTGGGGGAACTGAGGGTTCAGGGGCTGGGGACAACTGTGGTAGAGCACCCCTTCTGTGGCTCCTGAGAGGGTGGTCCCTCTAAGAGAGGAACCATCATCACAATTTTTGCTTCCTCTTTTTATCCAGATCCACTATACTGAGTAAAGCACGGTGGGTTGGTGGGAGAACAAAGCCAAGGTGAGAAGTTTAGTAAATAGTACCATTTTGGATAAAATTATTTTTTCTTTTTAAAAATCTCCAAATTTTGCTTAAGAGAAGGAAAAAGGAAGTGGGGAACGGCTGTGAAAATTGGCTTTAAAAGCCAAAAAATAAAGGAAAGGAAGGATAACTGAGCAACTGCTCTGTTCAGCCATATAGACACAAGAGTCTGAAGAACCATACTTTGGTTTGTGGCCAAGCCCTATGGACACTGTAAAGGCATTTGAGATGCCTCTGGCATGCTAGAAGAGATGTAACAGAATGTACCACTATGGGTGATAAATAATGGTCCAGAAACACAGATGCTGAGCTGACTATAAAACCTAGCAAAATTCTGAATTGAACTGAGGTCAATTCAGATTCTCTGAATCATTTTTCAAATTTGTTTTTGTATGCTTCCAGGTCTTTGCTATTGAGACCCAAATCATATTACCACACATTGAGACAGTAGGTGCAGCCTGTTAGGTCACATTCCTTTGAAGTCTTTTTCAATAGCTTTTGCTAAGTTAGTAACTCTCTGCAGAGTCTCTTGCTGTGTAAAATGCGTGCTTTTTATGAAGGGATCAAATTTCATACGTTTGGTAGTTGGATGGAAATGTAAACACGCACTCTTCTGATGCTCCACAAAAAGTACCTTAGGAAACTTGAGCATCAGTCCTCCTTTTTAAAAAAAGTAAATAAAATGCCATGGTGACTAGGCAAGAACCTCCGAACTTCCTCAACATACCTTAGGACTGTGTTAGATGCCCCTTTCTCAACAGGTTTAACTACAGTGTTTAACATTATGTGTTAGCAGTTTCGGATGGTTGCATTTAAGAAGCTGCTCTTCTTTATTTTCGTTTTTGTTGTTCAAACTAGTAGCAAAGATGGTCTCAATTCTTCCTTTAATTTTTCCCTTACTTCTTCACCTGTAGCATTAAGCAGTGGACTTGCAAATTTAAATCTGTCTTAATGAGTGTATCCTGGGTGCAGTGCTTCAATTGTTTCTTTAAATTGCTCATTTTGTATTATATCAAAGAGGATGTTGGCATAAAAGAAAGCTGCAACTCTAACTAGTTCAAGTCTTTTTTTGGCAAAACATTTTTCTTGTAAATAAATTCTCTTACTAAACTCTTAATGTCTATATTTTTCTTTAGAAAAATGTATGTTTTCATTACTATCTATTGGCAGTCTCAATTGCCACCACTTCCTTCAGTATCAGGCAACCAAAATTAAATTTCTACAATGACGTTTGGTAATCAATAAACATCAATCATTTATTGACCAGGAGCTTTCAATTTACTACAGTTAGAATCTGTGAGAACCAGCTAATGAATTCAATACTCAACATTGAAAATTAAGAGCTAAATAAATTCATAAGACATGTTATCAGAAAACCCTCAAGAGGTTTTAGATTCTAGTGAACAGACCCTCTAAAAGTTTGTAACTCCACTCACTTCTCTCTCTCCAGTGATAACTGATTCAACCCACAAACGTCATCCTCCAATCAACAATGATTCCACCAATTCCCCTTCCATCCCAGGCATTCTATAACTTGTGTCAGATAGGAGTAGAATTACTTGTGGCTCTTTTAAAGGTTACTTGTAAATATATCAGAGTGATATACAGCAAATTAATAATCTAGAAAAAGCCGCTTAACCCTCTCCCCACATCCACCAAAAAAGTAGTTATCACTATACTCTGCAATAAATATAATAAAGTTGTCATTTTGTTTGCAAAAAAAGCAGAATCAACTGTGAGAATGTACAAATAAATAGTGTGCAGTCAGATCGAATTGACATTCATAATGCAGATACACAAAAAACCTACTGGACATGGGGACTGAAGAAACATTGTCACTTTTTCATCCTCCAGCATCAACTGCAAAAATAACCTTCTAATAAACCCTGAAATGTTTCCAGATGTTGGGAGGTTCCCTCGTTGAGGGGATGACTGGAACAATTCACAGAGAACCTGAAAATGCAAGATTAGATAAAAATCTTAGATTATGACTGTGCACAAACGTATAAAATAAAGCTCTGCATTACTATTAATAGCGCAGCATGGCCATTAACTTTTAAGATTTGCCGCCACTTATTTTTCAAATTAGGATTTAAATGATCTCATCTTCAATTTATCACCAGAGAGAATAAATGGTTACCTATGAACAGGTAACCAACAGCAAAACAAGTTAAAAATTAATTAGGAGTAAAAAACAAAAAAGCATGAGTCATCAATATAATAATTCAAGTTTATTTTTAAGGCAATATTCTGAAAAACAAAGGCTAGTTGACAAAAATACAGAGCGGGAAAGTCAATTTTGACTAGGTGTTGCATCAAGAATGTGAAAAGTAATTTTTCTGCTTTATGAGGAATTTCGCTACACTGGGGTGATGTTCTTCTCTGAAAATGGCCTCTTCTTACTCAGTTTATCTGATCCTAGTATGCATTCACTCTTAATTTACAGATAAAAATTAAGGCTTTTTTTTTTTTAATGTTTTCCTTCTGTTGGCACTGCAGAGCTAACAGCTAAGAGGAAGTGAACTACAGTAGATGCTTGTTTGCAGCATCACCTTGTAAGAGCAACCACTGCTTAGGATCAACATTTCCCCTGGGAACACTTTCCCTACTGTGAATTGTCAACACTCCCCATAACATCAACAGCCACTTAGGAGCAAGATAGCAAAAGGGCACCAGTATGTTGCTACTAAAAAGCATCTGCTGCAATTCCATTCTTCTCAATATGTTAACTGAATTCCAAATGCAAGGCCACATTATGCTTTCTGTTACCTGTGCAGCAATCAACTTCACTGAAAGCAATAAAGTTGCTCAACCATGTCTGTAAGCAAAGTGTTTTTATTAATGAGAGACAAAACCCACCCAGCTTTATCTTCAGATTCCAGATTAAGAGTGCACAATTTGGCAAATTTGATCTGCAAACACAGCACCAAAGTGCCATTTTTATAGTAAGTTAGCAAAACAGAAATGCACTTTAATGTAAGTGACAAAACAGAGCCCCATGCGCCATAATGGGCAGAAGAATTAATTTCTTCCATCAAACAAAGCCCAATGTGCTAATATTTCATGATGTAAAACCGTCTCTGTTAAATGGTATATTAAAGAATCAAATCTACAAATAAAAAAAATATATACTACAGAATCTACATTCACATCCCTTGATCATCCAATAAGCTATTTTTTCCTATGCAAAACTTAAGCCACGAAAGCTTAGGTTCTCAAATCTTGTACCAACTAAATTTTCACTTAAAAATAAGAAGTTACAGATTAAGGTTTTGCTCTTTTACCTGTGCCATCAGCCTCTGGTTATTAGGATGGCAGGAGATGCACTGTAAGAAGAATGCAACTGTTGCATTTTCAATTGCGGTCCTTTGCTGAGTGGTAAGTCCTGTTCCTGCAGTTGAAGAAAGCAAAGTAGATCTTGCACTGGTCTGTTGTGTTACCACACTGTGTCCTCCAGAAGTAGCACCAGAATGGCACAACAGAAATAAAAGTGCTGTCCACAGTGGATTGACTTCAGAACCACCCAACCAATCCTTCATGATGTGGCTGTTACCAACTTCTGTCAGAAACCTGAGTACAGGAGCAACTAGGTCTGCCGTGATGGGCATTTTATTAAAGTGCTGTGGAACATGATGTCTCCTGAGTCTATCCTGGGTAATATCCACAGATTGAGAAGTGCAGTCAGAGCTGGAAGTATGGTTAAAGCAGAAACTAGCAAGGCTTCTTACAAGGAGAGAGGGCAAACCTGAGTCCAATAATTGCTTGATAGCTTCAGGAGACTGAGATGAGGCAGCAAGGGTAGCCAAGTGAGACTCTGTTAGTGCAAGAGGTGCTTGTGCGTTTTTAGAGTCATCTGTTAAAGAAGAACTAAGGTCCTGTTTTTTGCTGTCATCCGTCATAGACAGTCTATGTTGACACTGCATTGGAGGAGGGGTAATACCCATCCAGCCCATGAGTAAGGAAAAATAATTCGGGTGGATGTGGCACATTGAGCAAAGCAAACTGTCAACTGCTTTCTTCAAAACCATGTTGCAGGGAAGAGACATAGACCAGTTAAAGAGTGACCTAGAGGAGAAGGGGAAAAAAGAAAAGAAAAAAAGTCACACCAAAACAAAAATTTGTCACTCATTTTCCCTTTTACCTTGTTAGTCAAAAGTTCATAAAAATGCTTTCCAAAGATATTATAAATGAGTTTAATTATGATACAATATTCAGAGGTTTGTAGAACTTTTTTTTAATTAACACAAATATCTGAGAATATTAGCCTACTTGAGATCACAGCATAATCTGGACACTGCATAAAAATAACTATATTTGAATTTATTTCATTAGGATATATTTAATACCGCTATTATCTAGTAGATTGAAGACGAGGTCTGTAAATCAAGAGACCCTGGTCATACAACTGTACCATTTACTTCATGCAACCTTGAACAAACTGTGACCTCAATAACTCAACGTGTAAAGATGGGGATAAGGTAACCCACCTTTGTGAAGAACTTTGCAATTAAGCGGTTTAAACATCCCAAAGTATTTTAGTAAGTTTCCAGGGCATTTTATAACTTTCTCTATTCAAGCAGCATCTAAACAACTTCTACGATAGAAGAATGAAAAATAGCGTAACGTAGACTTAGCGTAATGAAGTTCTTCTATGTACCCCTACTCTCAGTGCTCTTCTGAAGAAAATTACAATTGAAGATAGGGTACAATTTAATAAAATTAAACCTATGTAATTGCTCGGCTTAGGCGTGGTTGAATCAGATTTCTCTGAAGTGGACTTAGAGGATGACGTGCTCTTACGTTTATGAGAGTGCTCCACATCATCCCAACAAGACCCTGATTTTGGATCTGTGGGAGTAGATTCCCTTGCTCCTAAACCGGACTTTGTGGCAGGAGGCACACTCTTTGCTGAGTCAGGCTGATGTACGGGAAGAGGTGGGGCCTGGCCTGAGTCTGACTGCTGCTTCATGACGGGCTCTCTCTACGAGGTGCTTTTTGAGACAAAATTTGTGCTCTTCAAAGGTACAACTGGGCAAAAAAGATACTGCACCTTGCCGAGATACAAGCTTCATTGAGGAAGTTCAGGCAAGCATTGATGGTTTTTGCTGACTGAGAAGGAGTGTGGGCAAGCACAGATTTCGAAGGCTGGAGTCCAATACCCATAACAGGATACCAGGAAGGAGAGAGTGGGGATGGACGACTAACCCTAAAACTTAACTAAAACTATAGAGTGAAATTCTAAACTATTCACAATCTATACATACCACATATATGCAGATTGAACAATAAAGAGGAAGATGAAGCTCCGGACACTATAGAGGTTCTGACCCAGGCTTTGCAGCTGTAAGAAGGAACTCGAAAGGCGGTTGCTCTGCTCTATCTCCTCAGTTGGAGGCATGAGGAGACTGAAGGCTCATGGACAGACCAACTACTTTCAAGAATTCTCTGACTCTGTGCGCATGGAGAAAATATGCGCCCATAGTCGAATACATATATGGACCAGCACTCAAAGAATTTGTAGTTTAGAATTATTCATATATGTACCCAAAGACATACACAAATACAGATGCATTTTAAAGTCTATGAATAAGGTGTACTCATGTTTTGAGACTTATTACACTCTCCAGAATATTAACCAATGCACTAAACCTGGCAACAAGACAGACTTTTCAGTTACTCAGTTTAAATTTTTCAAAATGTAACTTTAATTCTTTGTTTTCAAGTTCTTACGGCTGTAATTACCTAGAGCAGTGTTTCTAAACGACCAGTCCGTGGACGGGTGCTGATCCCTAAGATCTCCCTGACAAAGTTGAGGAAGGCAGCAAGGCGGTCCCTGGTATCAAAAAGGTTGAGATATACTGACCTAGAGGATAACCCCTGTGTTCTTATAAGGACCCGATTGACTAAACACGGCTACATCTATTTCCTTACATTGACTCCGTATGAAATTCTGTATTATTTCAAAAGTTTAAATAGCTACTTTTTAGCCAATAGGTGGGGTCTGGGGAAGCAGGGGGAAAACAGTATGTGGCCATGTAATTAAAGAATATCAGAGAGCATATGAACAAGGCGGCCAAATTAAACTGCACAGGCAATCATAAATCTAGCATATCCTAACTTTTGAGTACTTGACTTTGCAGCTATTTTAACATAGGGTTTTTTGTTTGGTTTTGTTTTTTTAAAGGAAAGCAGTAAACAGAATTATATGCAGCTAACACCTCCACACCCAAAATTGTGATCATCTGTAGTGCTTAAACACTGAGCCTTCAACACTGCAGGATAGCTTGAGCTACATGACTAGCTACATTACCTGGCATCTGCAGAAGGAAGAGGAGAAGATAACTGCTGGAACCATGTGCTGGGTCTGGAGAAACCTAGTCAGGTTCTCTCTTCCTGCCTCCCATCCTAGCCATTTATTCCTCATTTTGTATTTGTACATTTGATTTTTCCTTCCTTAGTGTAGAACTTTACGCTTGTCTTATTGAATTTAACCTTACTGATTTCAGACCAATTCTCTAATTTGTCAGGGTGGTTTTGAATTGTAATCATGTCCTTCGAAGTGCATGCAATACCTCCCCAGTTTGGTGTCATCCACAAATTTTATAAGCATACTCTCCACTCCATTATCCTACTCATTAATGAAAATGATCAATACTACAAGACCGAGGACAGACCCCTGCAGGACCCCATTACATACATTTCCTCCTACTTTGACAGTGAACCACTGAGAACTACTTGGAGTATGCTTTTTCAACCAATTGTGCATCCACATTACAGTAATTTCATCTAGATTACATTTTTCTAGTTTGCTTATGAAAATGTCATATGGGACTGTGTCAGAAGCCTTACTAAAATCAAGATATGTCACATCTGCTGCTTCCCCCAAATTTACTAGGACAGTAAACCAACCAAAGGAGGAAATTAGGTTGTTTTGGAATAATTTGTTCTTGACAAATCCATGCTGGCTACTATTTATCACCCTATTATTCTGTTCAGGTATGAAAATAATAGATCATGCAAACAACCTTAACTCTGCCCTACAGAGAACTTTGGGCGGGGGGGGGAGGGGGAGGGGGGAGAGAATAAGAAAAATTAATGTGCATTTAAAAATTAGTTTAATCTAATCTGGGACCAAATAAACTAAAAATCCTGAATCTTAATGGTATGGTTACTGCATGGCATCACTACAGGGCAGTTAAAGTTGTTTGACTGCCTTAACTGGGCATTTAGATACCTTAACATGTTTGCAGCAATGATTTTTTTTACCCTTAAACTACAGATATATATCCTCAGCTATAACTCCATCATAAAGTAGTTTTTAATCTGAGAATTTTATCTGAGTAATGTAAAGGTGCCAGAGTGTACTGGTGAGTTTGGCCCTTAATTTGCATGCTAGGTCATGCTGTTCAGAGGACGAAATCATTATTGCTTGAGCTCAGGCTCCTCTTTCTTTATAGATTCTGTACTAGAGAACATGTACAGATTTCCCATGAAAACTTTATTTTTACCACTCTGCATTTGAAAATTACTCAGTATTTGGTTAGTTGCCCAAATACAGTTTCCCAGATGTACTCCTGTCAGGCTGGGTCCAGTCCATGCATATGGGATAGACACACTTAGTAATTATGTTCCTCAACTGAGAAACTTCATTGCATCCAGTCCTGTTACAGCTTTTCAAACTATTGTGGCTTGCTTTCTGCTTGTACATTAACCAACATACTGTGGTTGCTAGCAGAGGTTATAACACTTATTATTTTTTAAAATTCTGATCATATTAATTAGGTTTTTAAATTTGAAGATAATCCTGAAATAAATGGTTATTGTAATCAGCAACTCAGGCATGGTCTGGCTAAACAGGTATGCTGAATTCCAACTTGATTACTTGGGCTGTCCACAAAAGAACATTTTCTAGTTTTTCCGTTTTAAAATTTCAACTATAGCAAAAATTTAGTTCACTAATCAAAAAGTAAAACTTCATTTGTTGTTTTAAATATAAGGATATGGTTCCTTGAGAAATTGAATCTTCTTAATATTGGAGATTTATTATACTGCAGTTGCACTAAAATATTTCTTCACTGTTTTACATGAACTGTGACCAGAGCAAGGGTGGTAGCTCCAGAAATGAAAACAAATGTTGGATCTTGATAATAGCTATAAAAACATATGAATAGTTTAATAAGTTTCAGAAATGCTGTATATTAAAAATAAGGCCACAAAGGCCATTTAATGATGTCATACATACTGAAAGAAAAGTAAATGGGATAAATGAATAATTTGGTCCCCTATTACAGTTACTATCAAAATATTTTAGAATATGTTATTTATAGCCATCTCTCTGGTCCTCTCTGTAATACAGTACCTCTTCATTAACCATAGTATATTAAGCACCGAATAAATTCGTATTCCACTATTACTGCACACGGAAAAAGCAAAATGCCTATCATCTTTTAATAAATGAAAAACAGAAGTTATAAACTGCATATAGTGAAATATTTTACTTGCACTACTTACTCAAAGAGCTCTCTGTTCAGCAATGCTGGTAAGTCATATTCTACAAGGAGCTCATAGCTATGCCACAAAATTGCTGCTACACAGTGCAAATGGGAAGGAGATGGCATCAAGAGACCATACTCTCTTGTTGAGCTGTTTGGGCAAATGTAACTGATCCGGACATTTTTTTTCATGGCAGCTGCTCTTGCAGAATCACTGACCCACTTCAGTAGGGCTTGAATTCTAGAAGGCAAAAGCACATAGCATATTATAACAGAAGATCAATCAGCAGTAGGAACCTATAAAACAGATCAACTAGCTGCCCCAAAATAATTTACACTAATCTATTTCTTTAAACCAATATTAAAGGTAAACTACAAATCTTATAACATTTCCCAAGGTTCATTAACTGTAGAACTTGCTTTTTTAAGTTGGGATCTCATACTGATCTGCCACAAATTGAATCCATGTTGCACTTGCTCAAATTTCACATTTCCTGCACCATTTGTAAAGCTTGGGATGTCACTAACCATTGCAGGAGAAGCAAAGACGACTTAATTCACGACTTGGCAATAATTAAAAGAACAAGTGATTTTAAAATGTATGTTTTAAATTGTAAATATTTGTAATTTTATAACACAGTGTACAGGGAAAAACCATTAAACTTTGGGAGCAGAATGTAGGGGAAGCAACAGAGCTATTGCATCCATAGCAGTATGGAAGAACAATTACCTAAAGTCCTGTAAGTAATAGCTAATATAAGCAGAAGGAAAAAAGAGGTTTCACAGATTCATAGATTCCAAGACCAGCAGAGACCACTGATCATCTAGTCTGACCTACTGAATAACACAGGCCATAGAACTTCCCCAAAATTATTCCTACAGCAGATCTTTCAGAAAAAACATTCAATCTTGGATTTAAAAAGTGTCAGTGATGGAGAATCCATCACAACCTTCGTAAAATTGTTCCAATTATTAATTACTTTCACTGTTAAAAATGTACACCTTATTTCCAGTCTGAATTTGTCTAGCTTGAACTTCAAGCTACTGGATGTGTTACACCTTTATTTGGTAGACTGAAGAGCCTATTATTACATATTTATTCCTCATGTAGATACTCAGACAGTAATCAAGTCACTTCTTAGCCTTCTCTTTGTTAAGCTAAACAGAATGAGCTCTGAGTCCATCACTATAGGGCATCTTAAATGGTTGGCACCAGAAATGGACAATGTATTCCAGCAGCAGCAGCACGAGTGCCAAATACAGAGGTAAAATAAACTCTCTAGTCCTATTCGAGATTTCACTGCATCCAAGGGTCGCATTAGTTCTTTGGCCACATCATCACGATGGGAGCTCATGTTCAGCTTATTATCCACCACGACCCCCAAATCTTTTTCCATGTCACTGCCTCCCAGGATAGAGTCTCCCATCCTATAAGTATGGCTTATATTCTTTGTTCCAAGATACATACGTTTAGCCATATTAAAAAGTATATTTTCTTGTGCCCAGTTTACTAAGCTTTCTTTGAAGAGAATGCAAAGATAGGTAAAATGCAAAACTAGAAGTTTCTTTATAGTTCTGTGCTCACAGGATATTTCAAACTGGATCTAAGAAAAGTATGTTTTAGCATAATGAGAAAACACTAAGCAATCCATTTTTAAACAATTATTTTAATACTTAAAGACATTAACAATTCAAATAATTATTTTACCTGTCCTTTGTTCCAGGGTCCTGAGTTGTTCCCAGCTGATAGAGAATGTCTATTGTAGAGTCAGAAGACAGGCCATTCAGTCTTCCAAAAAGTAAAGGGCTATTCAAATCTTGCCACACACACAAAAGGAAAAAAGTAACAGCAGAAGTACTCATTTAATTCTTTTTGTTTTTAAAAGCGCACGTGGGACACAATTACGGAGGCAAGTGTATTATAACTTGATACTAGGATTGAGTTGAGTTTTGCATTTAAAGCAAGGATTCAATCTCAATATATAAAGAATGCCACATGTCCTCCCCCATACCACCTGTGAGTATTCAGAAAACGGTTCTGAGAATTTACAAGTAAATTCATTAATTTCTCTATTAAAAATTGGTTCTTTACAATGTAGTCAGACTTTGTTCTAAGTTACCCCAAAGTGGAATACCATTCTTTAAACTTTCCCATATAGTTAAAACTCATCAAAATCTTGTGCATATCTCATATTTAATGATTTTTTAAGTAGTGATGGTAATTTCTTGTTTTTCTTCATAACAGAGTTTCTTCAGCAAATTTAATGAAGATATTCCCTCTTCCAAAATGGCTGACACATCCTATTGCTCTCAGTAATACTGAGACCACTTGCAGTCCTCAGTTAGGTACCCATTTTGAGAATATTGCTCTCCATGAGACTGAGGCCACAGGATATTCTCAGAAGAACTGCCCACCACCATAACCTGCTCCTCACAGTGCTTTTCTTCACTTCCTGACAGGATAGGTTTCAGAGTAACAGCCGTGTTAGTCTGTATTCGCAAAAAGAAAAGGAGTACTTGTGGCACCTTAGAGACTAACCAATTTATTTGAGCATGAGCTTTCGTGAGCTACAGCTCACTTCATTGATGAAGTGAGCTGTAGCTCACGAAAGCTCATGCTCAAATAAAATGGTTAGTCTCTAAGGTGCCACAAGTACTCCTTTTCTTTTTGACAGGATAGGGAACTCTGTCCTATTACCTTAAAGAAGCTTAGCTTAGCTTCACTTCTACTGGGAACAATGAGAGTTGGTGGCTATTTTGAAACAGGGCATGTTCATGAGGACAGGCTGTGACTTAAGTCCTATTCAGGATAGGAGATGGCAGCCATTTTTAAAGCAGGCTACTCCTCATGAGTTTCTCTGAAGAAAAGAAATCTATACACTAGCCTCTGCTGACAGAAACATTCAGCTAAAATATAAACAGCAAAAGTGACCATTAATACTTTTTTTTTTTTTTTTTTTTTTTAACTCTCTCTCCCACCAGACCTATTTACTTGGGGGCAAGAGGAGGAAAAAAAAAAAGACGGTTACTCACCTTTGTAACTGTTGTTCTGAGATGTGTTGCTCATATCCATTCCAATTATGTGGTGTGCGTGCACCGCGTGCATGGCCGTTGGAGAATTTTTACCCTAGCAACACCCGGTGGGTCGGCCGTGGAGCCCCCTGGAGCGGCGCCTTCATGGAGCTGGATATATACCCCAGCCGACCCAGTACCCCCTCAGTTCCTTTTTGCCGGCTACTCCAACGGAGGGGAAGGAGGGCGGGTTTGGAATGAACATGAGCAACACATCTCAAAGAACAACAGTTACAAAGGTGAGTAACCATCTTTTCTTCAAGTGCTTGCTCATATCAATTCCAATTAGGTGACTCCCAAGCTTTACCTAGGCGGTGGGGTCAGAGTGAAATACCGTGGATTGTAGGACCACTCTAACAAACATGCATCATCTCTGGCTTGTCGGACGATGGCATAGTGAGAGGTAAAAGTATGTACTGAAGACCAAGTAGCGGCTCTGCAGATCTCCTGGACTGGGACCTGGGCCAGGAAAGCCGACGACGAGGCCGCGGCCCTTGTAGAATGAGCAGTGAGGGGCAGGGTCGGAACACTGGCCAGATCACAGCAAGCACGGTTACAGGAAGTGATCCAAGAGAAGATCTGCTGGGATGAGACCGGGAGGCCCTTCATCCGTTCCGCCATCGCAACAAAGAGCTAGGCCATTTTCCTGAATGGCTTTGTATGCTCAGTGTAGAAAGCCAGGGCCCTATGAACATCTAGGGAGTATAGCTGTTGTGGCTGACGAGTAGCGTGCAGTTTGGGGTAAAAAACCGGGAGGAAAATGTCCGGGAAGAAAGGCCGGGTGAGGTCGTAGCCGCACCTTGTCCTTATAGAAGATCATGTATGGTGGTTCCGAGGTAAGAGCTCTGAGCTCGGATACATACGTGATAACAACGAGGAAAGCCGTTTTCCAAGAGAGGTATAGGAGGGAACAGGTGGCCAACGGCTCGAACGGAGCTCCCATAAGCCTGGAGAGGACCAGCTTCAGGTCCCACGTGGGGACTGGCTGTCGTACCTCTGGGTAGAGATGGTCCAGGCCCTTAAGGAACCTACTGACCAGGGGTTGGCGAAGACAGATCGGCCATTCGCTCCCGGGTGGAAAGCCAAAATGGCTGCCAGGTGAACCTTGATGGATGATATTGCCAGGCCCTGCTGTTTCAGGCTCAGGAGATAGTCCAAAATAAGAGGCACGGACACCAGGAGGTGGGGCATGCTGCAGTGAGTGCACCAGCATGAGATTCGCTTCCATTTAGCCATATATGTGGCCAGAGTGGAAGGCTTCCTGCGACCCAACAAAACCTGCTGTACCAAATGAGAACAGAGTAGCTCAGAGTGACTCACCCATGCAGCATCCACGCTGTGAGGTGGAGGGATCGTAGGTCGGGGTGACAGAGGCAGCCATGAACCTGAGTGATCAGGTCAGGAAAAAGAGGCAGTGGAACCAGGGCGTCCACCGAGATCTCCAACAGCGTGGTGTACCACTGCTGTCTGGGCCATGCCAGGGCGACCAGAATCAGTCGTGATCTGTCCCTGCGCACCTTGAGCAGGACCTTGTGTACAAGGGGAAACAGTGGGAAGGCATAAAACTCGTCCATGGGAGTAGGAAGGCATCTGTGAGAGTGCCCAGGGAGTGGCCCTAGAGGGAGCAAAACGCTGGGCATTTCCAGTTGCTGTGTGAGGCAAACAGTCAACCTGGGGAAGATGGAGTGGATGACATTGGGATGGAGCGACAACTCGTGGGATTGGAAGGACCTGCTGAGGTGGTCCGCCAACATGTTCTGGACCCCTGGGAGAAACTATGCCAACAGGTGAATGGAGTGGGCTATGCAGAATTCCCACAGTCGAATGGCCTCTTGACGGAGAGGAGAGGAACAACCCCCGCCTTGCTTCTTGACGTAGAACATGGCCATGGTGTTGTCTGTGAGGACCGCCAGGCAACGACCATGCAACCACCCCCGGAAGGCTTGGTGCGCAAGACGCACCGCCATCAGCTCCAGTAAGTTGATATGGAGAGAGAGATCGGACGGGGCCCATAGACCTTGCATCTGGATGTCCCTGAGATGGGCGCCCCATCCCAGGGCTGACGTGTCCGTGACGAGGGACAAGGAAGGCTGAGGGATGTGGAAGGGGACCCCTCCGCATATTGCCCTTGGGTCTAACCACCACTGGAGGGAGGCCAGGACCCCCTCCGGAATGGCAACCACCAGGTTCAGGCTGTCTCGAGCTGGGCGGTAGACTGATGCCATCCAGGCTTGAAGAAGGTGGAGCCGTAGTCTGGCATGTCTGGTCATGTATGTGCAGCAAACTATGTGCCCTAGAAGACGCAAGCACATTCTTTCCATCGAGGTTGGGAAGCTTTGAAGGCTCCTGATGAGGCCTGACAAGGCTTGGAAGCAAGCATGTGGAAGGAGGGCTCAAGCCCGCACAGAGTCTAGGACTGCCCCAATAAATTCTATCCTCTGGGTCGGCTCTAGCATTGACTTCGCCATGTTGAGCAGGAGGCCTAACCGTTGAAACGTGTCTGCGATGAATTGACGGTGAGCCTGCACCTGCTCTTTGGTGCGCCCTCGGATGAGCCAGTTGCCGAGATACGGGTATACCTGTATCCATCATTGATGAAGGAAGACTGCTACTACCACCATACATTTGGTTAACACTCAGGGGGCTGTGGAGAGGCCAAAGGGAAGGACTGTGAACTGATAACATTTGCAGTTGACAACAAAGCGGAGGAAGCATCTGAGATCTGGATGAATCATGATGTGGAAATACACGTCCTTCATGTGGAGGGTGGCATACCAGTCTCCAGGGAATGTATAATGGTGTCCAAGGAGACCATGCAGAACTTCAACTTTACCATGAATTTGTTGAGTCCGCGCAAGCCCAGGATAGGCCGAAGCCCACCCTTTGCCTTGGGGATTAGGAAGTAACGGGAGTAGAACCCCCCACCCCTCAGCTCCCTTGGAACCTCCTCGACCGCCCCCATGGCAAGGAGCAACTACATCTCCTGGATAGGGAGTTGCTCGTGAGAGGGGTCCCTGAAGAAGGACGGAGAGGGAGGGTGGGAAGAACGAAAATTGGAGAGAGTATCCCCTTTCCACCGTGCGAAGAACCCAACGGTCTGTGGTTATGAGGGACCAGGCACGGTGGAGATGGAATAAATTATTCAAGAATGGGGTAGGATCCTGAGTGAGGTCCGGTACACCGTCCTCAGGCGTCCCCTCAAAAGTTTTGTTTGGGACCCACCAAGGACTTGGAAGGACCTTGGGTCTGGCCGGATTGGTGGTTGGAGGGTTTTCTCCTGCCACAGCACCCCCGTCTTCTATAGAAGTCCTGCCTCAGCCGAGGAAGAGGGTAGGAGCATTGAGGCTGCAGTTTAAATGGTTTCCGCAGTGTATATGGTGTGCGAATCCCCAGCAAATGCATTATAGCCCTAGAGTCTTTGAAGCCTCAAGTCTGTCTTGTCTGAGAACAGGCCCTCTCCATCAAAGGGGAGATCCTGCAAAGTTTGCTGAAGCTCTGGTGGTAAGCAGCCAAGAAATGCACCTCATTGCTATCCCTGAAGAGAGGGTCCGAGCAGCAGAGTCCACGGTGTCCAATGAGGTCTGCAAAGCGGTTTGCGTGACCACATTGCCCTCCTCTACCAGAGCCCCAAACTTCCAAGAGTTAAAACTGTATCAGCTCAGGAGAGCTTGCTGGTTCGCAATCCGGAGCTGGAGCCCTCCGAGGAGTAGACTTTGTGCCCAAATAAATCGAGGTACTTGGCCTCTTTCGATTTAGGTGCTGGGGCTTGCTGACCATGACACTCCTTCTCATTCACTGAGGGCACCACCAGTGAATGTGGCTGTGGGTGAGTGTCAAGAAGTCATATCCCTTGGAGGGAAAGAAATACTTCTGCTCCACCCCCTTAGCAGTTGGGGGAATAGAGGCGGGTGTTTGCCAGATTGTTCTGGCCTTGGTTTGAATGGTCCAGATAATTGGTAAGGCCACCCTGGAAGGAGCCTCCACAGATAAAATGTCAACCACAGGGTCCTCCATCTCAACCACCTCCTCTGTTTGCAGGTTCATGTTCCACGCCACTCTGCGCAAGTGTTCCTGGTGGGCACGGAGGTCTATCGGGGGAGAGACCTGATATAGCAGTCCCCGCCACAGCCTCATCGGGTGAAGATGAGGAGGATGCCACAGGAGGGAGAGGATCATCCGGGACCTCTTGCTGAGCTGTGCCCCACTGCTCTGGTCCAGCGACCTCAGTGTTCAGGCCGGGAGCTGGAGTTGAAGGAAGAGGAGCTGCCGCCTGTAAGGGCGATGCCACCATCTCCATGCCTCCGGGAGCAGGACAGCTGGCAGAGGCCTCAAGCACTCATGACTCGGACAGTGCCGAGAGAGAAGCCCCAGAAGGAGCACCCTGGGCCTGGTGGTACATTCAGGGTATCCAAAAGGGCCACTGGGTGGACCCTTGAGCAGGCCCCTGTTCTTGTGCCTGCCACTGATCTGCCCCTGAGCCCAGGCAGCCATGATCCGAGTGGTGGCAGTCTGAGAAGCGTGACCCTGCCTCAAACCCTGATGGGTGAGAGGTGGAATGCGATGGCCACGGTGGTGCCAAGTAGGTCTGCACCAAATCACGTTGACGAGACAAAGTTGATTGGTACTGCGAAGCTGGAGATCGGTGCTGAGATGGAGAAGAACGGTGCCGCGACACTGGGGAGTGGTGTCTGGACCTAGATCAGTGCCAGGACCTGGACCGGCGCCTGGATCTGGACCAGGGTCTCGACGACTATGACCAGCGTCGGGAGCAGCATCGGGACCGGGATCTACTCCTGGATGGTGACCAGAGCGGTGTCAAGACCGGTGCCGGGAGTCAGAGTGGTGCCGCGAGTACGACCGGCACCACAATGGAGAGCAGTGCCGGGACTGTGAACAGAGTCGGGAACAGCGCAGAGAGCAGGATCGGTACCAAGACTCAACTGACAGTGACGGGAGATGAATAAGAGTCGGCTTTCCCCTGGATGGTGCCATGCAGACAAGTGGCGGTGCCTTGGTCTGTTGAGAGGATGCCAATACAGTTAAGGCAATCAGATCCCTTGCCGCCACAAAGGTATCTGGTGTAGATGGCAACTGGACCTCAACCACACTGTGAGACGGGGAGTCCAGTCGCACCGGACTCAACGGCTCCATCCTCAGTGCCGGAGTCAACAGTGCCGAGGCCATCACCTGTGTCCCTGGGCGCTCTGCTGCAGGACGAGGTTCTAAAGGTGGATCCAGAAAGGGTGGTGCCTGCTGAGGTGGGCCAGCCTTTTCCAGCTTCCAGTACCGTTTCTGACCAGGCGAGTGAGAGCGGTGCCAGACTGAAGATGTTGGTTGTAGTGCTGGGGAACCTCTGTACCGCGGTTCTCTATCCGAGTCCAACCGCAGTACCGCTCCTGTAGCTGAAGCCAGGGCACTGAGTACCGAAGCGCTCGGCACCGGGTCTTGCTGTGCCACTGGAGGCTGAGGACTAAGAGCCGCCTCCATAAGGAGCTGTCT
This sequence comes from Lepidochelys olivacea, assembly GCF_965140295.1. Classification (NCBI taxonomy): domain Eukaryota; kingdom Metazoa; phylum Chordata; order Testudines; family Cheloniidae; genus Lepidochelys; species Lepidochelys olivacea. Next base: position 147,448,842 of record NC_140413.1, on the reverse strand, counting down.
CAAACAGAAGTCCCGCTCCTTCTTAGTCCGGGGACGAAAGCTCTTGCAAATCCTGCACTTCTCCACCTGGTGAGATTCCCCCAGACACTTCTGGCAAGAGTCGTGGGGGTCACCCGTTGGCATGGGCTTGGAGCAGGATTTGCAGGGCTTAAAGCCCGGAGCTTTGGGCATGAGCCCAATCAAGTATGGGGAGGAGGGGAAGCCCTCTTCTCCCCCACTAACAAACTACTATTACTATAACTAGAACTACAACTATTAATCTATAACAAATACTATAACAACAAGCTATGAACAAACTGTAGAGTGAATGCTAGGGAGAGTGGAGAGTAGCAAAGCCAAGCTCCACACTTCCAACGACCATCACGGGCAGTAAGAAGGAACTGAGGGGGCGCTGGGTCGGCTGGGGTATATATCCAGCGCCATGAAGGTGCCACTCCAGGGGGCTCCACAGCCAACCCACTGGGTGTTGCTCGGTTAAAAATTCTCCGATGGCCGTGCACACGGCGCACACACACCACCTAATTGGAATCAATATGAGCAAGCACTCAAAGAACTGGGTGTACATTCTAGCTATTCTGGGTTGCTCGATCAATGCCAAGTAACTGTAAATCCAGGTTTACCAGCCCGTATACTCTCGCTGTTTTACAAGAGTGGCATAAAACAACCACAGTGTATAGGTGATTGTGACCCTGAAAGCTGATATTAAAAACTGATTTCAAGTTGATACTAAATCTTCTAACAATTAGAAATATCATGTGATAACCATCTCTTTAGGTTTATTTAACATTCATGTACATTAATGAATGAGTAATTTAAGGTAAAAACGTAAAAGGAATGTTGCAATAATTCCATAATCAAGTTTTAAATGCAGGCAATTGAGAATTAGGTTAAATTAAAAAAAAAATCCAAACATGTTAAATTAAAAAAAATCATTTCCATAAATTTAGCCATAACTCTTAATTTCCTAAGTTTAACAAGGCTTAATTATGTAATAATCACAACATTCCTGAAATTTACCTTAAATTACTCAGACATACTCTCAGCCTTAACTATTCCTTAACACAGTTTGCAACTGGGAATTTATGTACACCTGTTCTATAGCACAGTTCCTGTATCCTGAAGGATTCCAAGCGTATTTATCTGATTATTTGCTGAAATTGATGTTTAATCTGATTACATTCTTTTATTTATAATCTGGGTGTGTTTGTGCTGGTAATGCTGCTGTACCACTGAAGGATATTAAGCGCTAGAGCAGTGGTTTCAAACTTTTTGTATTGGTCACCCCTTTCACACATCAAGTTTGAGTGTGAACCCCCTTATAAATTAAAAGGGGGGGGGGTTAATTTAATATAATGCGGGCTTGGGGCAGTCAGCCCCATGGAGCCTACAGCTTGCGACCGCTATGTAACTACCTTAACCCCTTGGGGGGGGGTCGCAATCCCCAGTTTGAGAACCCCTGTAGTAGAGCTTCCTCATTGGCACTCAGACACACAGCACTGTATATCACAAAATTATGGTGTGATGTGCAATTTTAAAGTGCAGAATCAAAATCTTTATTTGTAAATTTCAACCAACTACCTACACATTTACATGAACCACAAAAGAAGTTGCAAGATTTAGAATGACGAATATTTTAAAAAACTAAGCAAAGCAATACATTCTCACCTGCAGGATCACTCCCAGACGCGGAACAATTTCTTAGAAGAATGTCAATCAGTTTTAGGCCTATTCTAGTGGACTGCAGCCCAATTTTTACAAGCACAGCCTCTATGTTTGGAGAATGCATACCACAGTATGGTGACATCAGTAAGGCAGCACATGTTTGCAACAGATTGGCAGTGGGTGCTGCAGCACTAGCCATCATTCCTTCTAAATCGCTTATGTGAGTGAGGCAGTGATGCAATAATCTTAACCATCCAATACTGAAATAATAAACAAAAAAGCTAGAATGAATTAATGTATGCCATAATTATGATGTATCTCAACCTTATTAAGTCAAGTAAACACCTTTATAGATGGGAAGTACAACAGGAAGAGAAGTATAAATATCTGTGATTAGACAGTACTGTAATAGGCACTGTAAAGTGAAATGAAGGATATTGTATTAGAGCAACAGTATATAAACATTATTAAAGACTGCATTGTTACAGAGTTAAAGGTATGCCCGCAACTTAATTTTTGCACTTTAAAAAAAATTCTTTTGAGTGCTTACGTGTCCAAATTTTATCATTCTCCTAATATAGTTAGCCAGAACCAGGAGGAAGTAAATTCTGAAATTTGACTGGGGAAATCTATAATAAATTAAGATAACAAGTACTATCATAGATTACAATGTGCCTTAACAGATCTGGAGCCCTACCTCATTTGCTGTACATTTTGTAACACATATTGTTTATATTTAGCCTGTTTCTTCTATTATTTTTCTTTTAAAAATATACAATGTAACATCCTATATTAAAACTGTTACAAGAATTTTTATCTTGAACAAATAACCAATTCCATTTAAAGCAATGAACTTGAAAAAGATGAGGTTGCAGACACAACTTAACTCGGCACCCTTGTGTTTTTTATATATATATATATATATATCAGTTTTTAATTGCATTAACAGTACATGATGAACTAAAGTCACACAAAATATAACAGTAATAGCAAAATTTGGCTAGCATATTTAGCTTTTCTAAATTTACAAAAATTGCTTCACAGTTAACTGAATCACCCTTTGAACTTCGGTTATGGAAGGCTTCTCTATGAATCTAATTTAAATATAGTTTTCCTGTTTCTTCACCTAAGTCACTCTAAAATTTGAAAGATAATTCAAATCAAAACTGTATTAGAAAAAAATCCCAAGTTTCCTGGGATCATAGAGCCAATTCCTAGTTATTCATAGCCACAATGAATAGTAAGTGAGCGAGAGAAAGAGTAAGAATAACTCTATAGCCTGGTAGGTAGAACACTCACCTAGGATGAGACATCCAAGTTCAAGTACTCTTGCATCAATGCCTGACTATTTATAAAAAGTGGAACAACTTTAACAGGAGAGAATGAGATAGACCCATAAGAGAATACTTCCTAGTCCAGGGGCTGGGGCATTCTCTTGCAAGGTGGGAGACCCAAGCTCCACATCAGGTAGAGGGGGAACTGAACCCAAGTCTTCCCAGGTGAGTTCCCTAACTATTGGGCTAAAGGTTATACACCTCTTGTCATCCATGCCATTTTGTGAATCTAGTCCTCCACTGCTTTTTGACAATACACCCTAAATTTTATCAAAATAGAAAAGAAATGCTATATTTTGACCAAACAAAAAAAATTTAGACTTTTTGATTCACTAAAAATTTCAAAAACTGTCATTTTCAGTTCAAACCAAAATTAAAATTTTCCATTTTTTTTTAAATTTCCACCAAACCAAAAATTCTATTATGATGTCTCACTAATGCAGCTTAAATTTTCCAATAGAAATGATCAATCCTTTTTTCTAAAGGTTAGTAAATTCCTTATTACCAATTGACTTTAAAATGCAATACATTTAATTTCTTAAATTTAATTTTTAATCCTTGCTTGTATTAAGTTAAAACCCAAATTTTCTAAAAGAGTTAACATGAACACTATTGATGCTGATTATAGAGAAATGCTGAAAATCTGATAATTCAGTTCACTACCTGGGATTTCTGCTTTAGAGACATAAAAGACTTCATAAAGGAAGGATGAAAAGCATGGATAGCTCTCATTTCTTGCAACTATTGATAAACATACCTTGTTTTAGACACTTGATCTTCAGAAGGAAGGAACGGATTGTTAACTGTTGCAGATGATGTGTTTCCAAAGGCTGTGAGGCCTAACAATTTAATTTGAGAGAGGCCTAATGTGCTAGCATCTCGGGGGCGATGGAGTCGAAGGCAAACTGCTGAGGCCACTTCAGCTTTTGCAAGCTGGATTTTTATATACGTGAGACCACTTGTGAGAACAGGAGTTGACAAAGGTAACATATTCACCCCATCTGCACTTACTTCAACAGATACTGATGAAGGGCAAGCTACAGAGAAATAAAGCAGGGTTTAACACTTTATTTAGGGCTGTAAAATGATTGAAAAAATAATCATGATGAAAAAATTAAAAATAGTCATAATTAATCATAGTTCTAATCACACTGTTAAACAATAGAATACCATTTATTTAAATATTTTTGATTCGTGGGGGGAAGTGTGTGAGAGAGAGTGTTGAGGGATGAATAGGCGTGCCAGCGCACTGTCTCTTTAAGCAGACACCCCCAACATCAGCCCCCCACTCTGTGCAGCGGAGTAGCTTGGCTAGGGGTGGCTCCATTGGGGGAGCAGGCGGCCCAGGATCAGCAGTGGAGCAGGAGGAGGGGCACCTCTGCCCTGGAGGTGCACAAACACACACCCCTCTCCCCTCCAAGCATGGCACCTGATGTGTGATTAACACTCATTTTTAAAAAAAACTAGTTAATTTGTTTTGAGTTAATAGCATGGATTAACTGCAATTAACAGCCTACTTTATTTAAAAACCATCTATCAGTTTGAGTACCCAGTTTTTAACAGACAAACCAGAATATTTTTCCCAACTTAGGCTATGTCTACACTACACTTCCGTCATTGAAACTTTTATCGCTTGGGGGTGTGAAAAACACACCCCGCTGAATGACAAAACTTTTAACAAAAGCACCAGAGTGGACGGTGCTTTGTCAGCGGGAGATGCTCTCCCTATTATGAAGCTACTGCCCCTCACTGGGGATGGTTTTATTTTGTCGCCGGGAGAGCCCTCTCTCTGCCACAAGGAGTGGCTACACAGCTTGCTTTACAACAGCATGGCTGTAGCAGCACAGCTGCTGTGTTGCAAGGTATGCAGTGTCGCCATAGTCTAAAAGAGGGAGTTCAGAATCATTAAAATGAACAGTTTGTAGGCTGAGACACAGAATACGACCATAAGTTTCACATTAATTTCATATTTTTATCTATATCCAGAGTGTGATTTGGGCACTTGATTTCAAAGGTTGGGGGTTAAACGAATTAAGAATGCATAGGGTGCCCTGCCTATTCAGGCTAGGTCTATGCCAGGAGCACCTTGCTGGTATAGCTATACCTGTATTCTACAATCACAAGTGTGTATGAAGCTTGTGCTGGCAAAACTGCTTCTGCTGGTATACCTTATTCCAGCCCCACTGAGCAAATAAGCTATACTGGCAAAAAAAAATGCAGTTTTACCAGTATAAATGAATCAATATTAGGGACCTAGGGGAGAGACAGTCATCAGGTCAGTGATTATAATGCCTTAAAACTGAATGTGTCTAACATCACAAACAATAAAGCAGCCATCACGAGGGCTTTAATAGGCCCTGTAGGATGCTCCAGAGAAACCAGTCTGATGCATCAGGAGAATTAAGACTTGGGGCCAGAAACTAAGAAAATAAGCAATATGTAAACGGATTCCTTATGAAATGCAAGGACCTCTCCTACTTAACACCATCTCTCATCACAGACAAGGGAGGTAAAACTAGAAGAGCAGCAAGACATGCACTCAGGCTTTGTCTACACTACAGACTTATGTTGGTGTAACTACATTGCTCAGGGTGGGGTGTGGAAAATTGCAGTTATATCGACCTAACCCCCGGTGCAAACAGTAGGGCTTCTCCCGTTGACATAGCTACTGTCTCTCATGGAGGTGGATTAACTATGCCAATGGGAGAAGCTCTCCTATCGGCATAGTAGCATCTTCACTAAAACGCTACAGCCGTGAAGCTCCACCAGTGCAACTTTTTAAGTGCAGACCTGCCCTTAATTCAAACAGCACAAAATACAGAAAACTAAGAAATTATATGGCATTTGATTCTCAATAAGAAAAGAAAAATAAACTGCTGGGCTTTTGTTAGTGTTCTTAAATCTGTTTTTTTATGGTCAAAGAAAACGTTTTTTTTCTAAAATTATATCCTCTAAGTTTTTCAGTTCAGCACAATTGTTAATAAATCTACTCACTTGCAAGGGATGCAAGATGAGGCTGGATGTGTATCTCTTTTAGCAGCACTGCAGCAGGAAGGTGAATTGTGAGGTCACACCAGGCTTCCTCAGGTAGAAAGATGTAAGACCATGCAGCAGATCGAGCTCTTCTATGGGGAGGCGTAGCCTGAAGCAGTACTTCAGCAGGTTGGGCAGTAGGACTGCTTGATGTGATTGAACCTTCAAAGAACAATTATTATATTAATTGTTAATACCACATTCTAAACTGAGATTACTAATATTCAAATTACCAGTCACTAAAGAGTAAAATGTTTCTATTATTCATTTGTTGTAGGTTACAACACTGCAACCTGTGTAATCATTGCAATTACTAAAATTAATTTGTTGTCTTTCCATTAAAATATATTATACTTAACTTTTTTATAAAAAAGAGTTTATCAATGCACACACAACTAATGCAATTTTGCTTGTAAATATGCTAGACATCTGCTAGTCAAAAACCTCAACCTACTAGAGCCACAGACAAAATAAAAAGATGTGAGGGGAGCCTGCTAGCAAAGTCCAGGCCCAATGATCTTGTTAGATGCCAACCTCCCACCCCAGCTGCTGAGAATGGAGAAGATGCTGCGCTGAATCCAGCTTGGTATCTCTGTGTTTATCATGTCCTCCCTCTTGCCAGGGAAACCTCACCTATCAAGCACTACACATGCACAACATTTCTGTGTACACATGACTTAAAAGCAGTCTTGCACGTCTACTTCAAAATACTACAGCTTGTTCTGTGTGTCCATCTTAAGCTACTGGTAGGGTCACAAATGTTTCAAAATAGCTCCCCTCTCTCTCTCTCTCTCTCACATTATGGACATTGAAAGGACGTTTGGACGTATGGACGTTTCACAAAGGTTGTTGCCCTGGCCTTTCAGAGAGTACTGGAAACTAATATTAAGATTGTTGCATGCGAGGTTTTGAACCTGGCAAGGTAGTTTTCAACCTTCGTTTGCAAGTCCCCACTCTCTGCTCCCAGCAGACTAAGAATATAGTAACGATTACTCTCCTATCTCTGCCTGGTTTAAGAATAGAGTAGGAAGAGTTGTTTGAGTGCCAAACACTACCACGTATAGCATCAGGTTGCTGCTGACAGTGAGCAGTTTGTAACAGATGTGGAGTTGATCTGTAGCATATATTACGTGCTTAGAGCAAGATCTCAGCCACTTACAAGCTCTCTGTAGTGTGAGTTTGAAGACAACTGTTCATGTCTATTCTTAAGGTAATTACTGAAAATACTAAAGTAGAAGATACATAACGGACATTCATTCTATCAACTACGCACTGTTTTGTGGGGTTTTTTTGTAATTTTAGCACCATTTTGTAATAGTTTCTTCTGATACTGTCACTCAAATTTGGAGGGACCTTTTGCCACTTCCCCACAATATCTGCAATCCTGCCCCAGTCAATATACTCATTTTAATCAAAATGGGCTTTTTCACTCTCCAATCTTGTTGGTACTCAGACTCTGGATGAGTCACCTTCTGGCGACTCTAGGCCAGCAGACAAATCATTATCACTTGATCAGCATATTCAGATTTTAAGAATAGCCTGGTATAAAGTTTATGGACTATCCTACCTCACTGACATTTTTAAAAATGTGCGTCTTGTGCAATCTAGTGTCTCCCAAAGGCCCCCCCCCCCAAAAAAATAAATAAAAAAATTTACAAACCTAATGGTGCAAAATTGTGGATTCCTTCCGCATTATCAGGCTCAGAAGCTAGTACTCTTGCTTTCAAACTGCTATCTGTTGCCTTGCTAGGACCAGAGTCAAGAAATTTCATAATAGTTGAAACCATGCTTCTTGCTGTGTTGACAATGGCTCTTGTACTGGTTACCATGTTGTTGCAAATGAGTTGAACACCTCCTAAGTAAAGTGAAGCAAGTCAAATGTACATTAAAGGTAAGTATGGAACTAAAAGAAACCAAAAGCTAGGATTTCTACTTAACACGAAGAAAGCAAAGGCATATTTGACCTACTTACATTTGCTTACCTAACATTGGTCTACTAAGCACATTTAAATGAGGGAAATCCCACTCTCTTACCCATATCATGGAATGCTTTCAGTGCTTCACTGGTATCCAACACTCTCAGAATGAACCATAACAGTGGTTCAGATAATTGGCAAGTAGCAAGAGAACCCTAGAAGAAATATATGAACTTCTTAGTCATGATGTATAGTGCACAGCTAAATTTCACGCAAGATTATTTAAACACAATTTATTTATTACCTGATTATTTCTTTTCTGGAATTGACCTCTCTTCCCCACCCCCAAGTGAGGATAAGTCCAAGATAAGACAGCACTTCCCAACACCTAACACAAGTGCTCAGTTCACTTTTCTACCATGAAATAGCATTAATATATTTCCCCTGGCTCCCCATCTCAGGGAAAATCTTCTTTGCCTAGGAACAGGGAAAGCTGCTCAATTAAGAGTGGGGCTAAAAATACTGAATATCCAAAACCGACAACTGCCAGTGACTTTTTTTTTTCTTTTGGTCACAGTAGAACCAGACTAGATGGAAAAGAAACCATTTCAGCCATCCTTCAAGAAGGCTGACAGCCATCAAGATCAGCAACAATTCACTGATAATTTGTGAGGACAGGGATACAAATGGATGATTTCTGCCTTGAATGCTGGCCGGCCAGTAAGGTATTCTTAATGCCTGAGGAACCAAAGGGATGAAATGCAACCCCTAAGGGAAAGGAAAGATGGAGAAAAGCCACTTCATTTCCTTGATGAGGCAGCTGAAAAGTTTGCCAACATTAGCTTCCTTAAAGAATATAATTAGGGTCTCCTCAAACAGCATGATTACACTGAAGGGATCCTGAATTAAATGCAACTACAATATAGAATTAGTATGGTCACCTGAAGCATACAAAAAAATGCAGAAAGAACTGAAGTCCTTTCAAAGGAATTCACAAGATATTGGTGTTCTCGCTTTTAGTACCAACTAAGGCAAAGGCATGGCAAACCCAGAAGAATGTAGCCTTAAACATGGCTGCACAGATGAAAGAGGCTCTAAGGCATGTTGGAGACTTCATAATCCTGTTTTAACATTTTATCTATATGCTTGTCCACTAGATTATGGGTGACAGCTCCCCTACATAAAAGTAACAGTTTCATTGAGCTGGGATACTGCTTAAGTACCTAAGCACATTTTTCATATCTGTTCTTGTATATTCTGTAATGCTTCAGCCTGTGCAGTGGGGAATCTGTTTCCAACAGGGTGAAAGGAGATTCCAAGGAAGATCTATTAAAGAGGAGAAGCTTTGGAGGTGGATGTTGACAAGCACCTCAGCCCAGGTGAAAGGCTAATGCCTAAAGGCCAGAACATTATTCAGATACATGAATACCTAAAAGTCTGATGAGAAAACAAGGAAAAGAAGAAGATCTGGACACCATGACAGTGCCCTGAAGGGTAAAGCCTGATCACACAGAGAGCTAAATAGGTGTGAGTTCATTATATAGGGGAAGGATGCAGTCCCTGAGAAGCTGGTGTGGCCCACCCCTATGTTTCACTGGAAGGGAACCAGTTACATAGGACATCTCCGAGATCTGGTCACAAATGGACAAGCTAGGCTCAAAAGAGCGGAGCAAAAAAAGCCTGGCGTGACAAAAACACTAGCAGGGCCACACTCATCAAGGGACAGGCAGCCTTGTAGGACTCCAGATCAGCAATTAGGCTAAGACAGTGGTTCTCAAACTGTTATACTGGTGACCCCTTTCACACAGCAAGCCTCTGAGTGTGACCCCTCCCCCCTTAAATACATAAACAAGTGTTTTTAATTTACAACACCATTATAAATGCTGGAGGCAAAGCAGGGTTTGGAACGGAGGCTGACTGCTCACGACCCCCTGAGAGGTCCCGACCCCCAGTTTGAGAACCCCTGGGCTAAGACATACAACTATAGTGCTCCTGACACTTTGGTAAAGTGGAGGTCCACATGGGCAAAGCTGCAAAGTACTGAGGTGATGCGTGCATATACCCATGCACACGCACACTCTGCCCCGCCACCGCGCTGTGGAGAACTGCTAGGTCTGCAATCTCCAGTCTGAAATACCTCAGGAACTTGGGTACTGCAGACAGAAAACAAGCAGATGAACCAAAGGGGAAAAAAATAAGAGGGCTAGAGCTCCTACTGCACAGGAAATAGACTGGGATGAGAGAAATCTCTCACTGCTAGCATTTGAAAGCCAGAAGCTTGATATGGATTCCATCCACTTTTGACTTGTATATGGATAAATCCAGCAGCTATAGGATTGGCATGTGTCTATTCTTTGGTGAATAAAATGTAACTCTTTACATAACCAGCATTAACTGTAATCAAAAAGGCCCTGTGACAACCCCATGCAGGGAAAATGTTGAGTTCCTCATAATTCAGGCTAGCAGAAAGAGAAATAGTCAAGATTGGAAATTTTAGAGTCTCTACTCCAGAATGTTAGACCAAAGCAGCATGTGCATATGGCCCTAACAATTACAAGCATTTCAGGACATGCAACATCTTCAATGTTGAGTCTACAGAGGCAGAGCCATGAAGGAGAAAACAAGATCCAAAGAAATAGCTGTGTCATCGCTACAAATATGTATCACTTGAAATGAATCTAATTTAATTTGTACTTAAAGCAGTGAAACTACTTGGAAACAATTTTAATGAGACTAACCACCACTAAAATTACATGTACTTTGGTAACTCAATTATGGAGTGAACTATTATTTGTGAGGACTTCCATGTTTATTAGAAAGGCTTTGAAATCTAAAAGGTTTTTTATAGGATTAATTCAGAAAATATTTAAAGCAGACTGAAGTCTCAGATACAAAACTGTAAGATTTCTATTAAAAAACATTTCAAACTGTAACTGAATAGACTTAAGAGAACTTACTTGTCTTCCCATGTACCCACAGGCCATGTAGGTAAGAATTGGTTGAAGCATCACCTGCACTGTAGTGGCTTTTTTACTAAGTGTTGTCAATATAGTGAACAATCCATCTCCAACCGATATTGCATCTAATCCACCATGAAAGTTTTCATGTTTTGTGAGATGCAAACCACTTGCACCTAGTAAAAACAGATGAAACACACATTTTAAGGCCAAGAATATGAGGCTTAGCAGACAAACACTACCAGTTAGTGCATAAACAGAACCTAATGCTATTTAAATCTCCATTAAATTAGTATTCCCATAGCTACTGCAAAATATGAATTGGCATGTAATTAACAATGAAGTTTGCAATGAAGGGTAAATTATTATTACAGAGCCCAGACATGTGTCAGGCGCTTTATAGTACAAATAGGAAGGAATGATCCCTGGCCAAGAGAACTTACTTTAATGTTAGGTGAGACACTACAGGGGAGGTTAATTAACCAAGGGAATGGGACAGGAAGTTCAAGGGTCACAGCTGGCTCCTTCTAGCCAAAAGCAACTAAAATGTTTTTAGGATTCTTTTCAGAGGGCAATATCAATGTATGTTATAGAATATTCACAGCTCACTGTATGTCTGGTGCAGATGTATGTTACACAAGAGTTCTAAATTTATTCCCTGGCTAAATGGCAGCTCTGCTGTCACAGTACTACTCAGCTTGCTTACCTATTTATAATAGGGATAAACCTCCTAGAAAATGATCTGACCTCTGCATATACCTGGTAGTCAGAATACACAATTAGCGTTCACTGAGACCAACAGAAATGAGACAGGAGGGATGGTTCTTATGCTCTGTGCAAGGGCCAACGCCAAGATATGGCCCTCTACCTTTTGGAAGCAGTGATGAAGTCAAGAAATAATGCTGTTTCAATTGTTCATAATTCAAGTTGATCTACTCTATTAAAAAATTATTTTAAGCAACTTCCAAAAAGTTAGATTGGAATCTCCAAAATAAAGTATGTGTTTGGTATTACTCTCTCCCTCCTTTTATCTGTACACTATATTTTTCTCTTATGGGGAGAAAATGAATTAAGTCTTTACATTCTGAAAGAGCCGTTCCTTGCTTTTTATTTAAATGAATACTATCTACTTGCAAATACATACCGATTATCATTGCCATAGCACTGCTGTTACACTGGCCCAGAGCAGACAAAATCTGGCTCATAATTTGTTGGTTGGCTAACACCAAGTCTGCCACATATGCAGTTGATCCTTGAGTATTAGAGCTGTTTCCATTGCCATCTTTGCCTCCTGAAACTTTTTCTTCATCAGAAACACTGTCTGTAGTACTGCTAGCCACTGGAACCCGAGCACTATATTCTCGGTTACTCGAAAGTGGCAGCTGCACTAAGATATTAACCAGCTTTAACAAATCAAACATGAGTTGATCCCTTGTCATTTCTCCACAAACTGCTTTGGCATCACCTGGGCGGATAATATTGGCAAAGAGCCCTCCAAAACATGCTCGAGCACCCACTGAGCTGTCTGACCCACTGCGAGACATCACTTTGTCTGAGCATGTAATGTAATGGTGCACCAAAAAGGTGATGGACTCAATTACTGCAGAAATGGTGCTAACTGATACTACTTCAAAATTCTGTTCCAGGGTAAATTCCAAGAGCTTCACTTGTGCATCCAGAGGTCCCTGGCCTGTTTGGAAAGCACCCCTAAAAGAGAGAATCAAACAGAATATATTTAACAGGTGACAACGATTTATATATCTTTTGAAAGTTAGTCCTCTTCAAAGGACTTACTGTATTTCACTAACCAATATACTCTGAAAACCTAGCAATTTTCAAAAAAATGCATGTTGATAGCACACAGGTAATTAGTTTTCTGTTCCTCTAACAGAGGGGATAGGCATTTATTTTTCATGGAAATTTTTATAATTACATGGGGCACTACATGCCGTTTCTGGGAAGTCTCCCTTTTACCACTGTGCTGGTATCATCAGGAAGGTAAACACCTCCCATTGAAAGAGTCTGAGAACTACTGTTTCTTTGGCTATGCAGTTACTTTAGAGATATTTTTGAAATGCAGGCATCAACAATTTTGATAAAATTACTGAGTGGGAAATTCTGTAAACTTGCAGAAAGTTTTTGTATGGGGGAAAGCCCCCCAATCTTTTACCACCATTGGTGAATTTCCACTTGTTTTCTGGCAAAAAGGAATTCTTTACTCCCCATCATCAAATTTTCTGGGTTTTTAATCCTTAATGGTTTGGCTGGGTAATTATGCATCAACATCACAGGAAAGAAGTATCAAATAATTCCACTGATGACTATCACAAACACGTCAGAGTAAGTATTTGCAGGCCAATAAGCCACATGCAAAATAGATTCTAATTTAGACCGTACTCTTACTGGAGGTCTGAAAAATGGATATTTGGTGCTACTTTTGAAGTTTTACCAATGTGCACTGAATTATTTAAAAGTCTGATTTAGCTAAAAAAAAATTAAATTTCAAAACTAGCAATCTGCTACTGATTTAGAACTGAATCCTTCTGTAATTTTCAACGTTACAGAACGCAAAATGAATTAGTGTTTCAGTACACGGTCTTAAGAGTGCAATTTAGAAGACAGTGAGGTTTTAGGTTGAAAGAGAAGAGAATTAAAAATAAAAGTAATGCTTCCTTCACAATCAGTCTAGTGCGTTGATGAACGATAATAGTATTTGAAGGTATATTGAAAACAATATTTAATATCTGAACCCATTTTGATGCTTTTGCTGTGTTTTGGGAGATTTAAATCCTACTTGTGTGAAAATATTTAAGACATACTTAAATGAGGCTTTAATATCAGAGGAAGAATCAACTCCTTTTTCAAAAGCTGTTTTATTTCAACTCTGAGTTTGTGTGTTGCTCAACATAAGTCAAATGTGGCATGCATACAGTAATATCCTGTAATATATAGACAAAGTGAATTAAAGTTGGAATGATTATGCCAATAAAAACATTTATTTCTCATCATGAATGTATTTAAATGTTACTATACAGCATTCTAATAATTCAAATTGCAGCTATCATCCAAGGTAAAATTATTTTTCCTTGTTGCAGTCTTCTCTACTTCCAGCCTATGATTAAGGGACAGACAATATTATGGTGCCATCTCTGGGAAGTGAGGAAGCAGAATTGAAAAAGCTCACCCCCAATTATATAAACCCTTGTCAGGACCTTCCCATCCCAGTTAAAGAACTACCAGAACTGTACAGAAAGCAACTGAATACAAGAGAAATAGGAAGCAAGAGGCAGCACACCAACCACTGAGAAGAAAGGCATGCTGCAGAATGAGAGGAGACAAGAAATGGAATTACCAGCAAGTAATTTTCTCTTTTTCAGTCTCTTCTCCTATCCTACAAAGGTAGATTAAAAGGACATGCAATGGCTCTAAGAAGCAGCAACCTCAGAAGCCAAACAGCAAAAATTAAGATGTTTGTACACTAATGCGAGAAGCCTAGGTAACAAAATGGAGGAACTAGAGCTACTGGTGCAGGAAGTGAAACCAGATATTATAGGGATAACAGAACCATGGTGGAATAGTAGTCATGGCTGGAGTACAGGTATTGAAGGGTATGTGCTGTTTAGGAAAGACAGAAATAAAGGCAAAAGTAGCGGGGTAGCATTGTATATCAATGATGAGGTAGACTGTAAAGAAATAAGAAGTGATGGAATGGATAAGACAGAGTCTGGGCAAAAATAACATTTGGGAAGAAAGCTACCAGAGCCTCCCCTGGGATAGTGCTTGGGGTGTGCTATAGACCCCTGGGATCCGATTTGGATATGGATAGAGACCTCTTTAATGTTTTTAATGAAGTAAATACTAATGGGAATTGTGTGATCATGGGAGACTAACTTCCTAGATATAGATTGACAGACAAGTGCTAGTAATAATAATAGGGCTCAGATTTTTCTGGATATGATAGCTTCCTTCACCAAGTAGTTGCTGAACCAACAAGAGGGGATACCATTTTAGATTTGGTTTTGGTGAGTAGTGAGGACCTCATAGAAGACATGGTTGTAGGGGACAACCTTGGTTTGGGCGATCATGAGCTAATTCAGTTCAAACTAAATGGAAGAATAAACAAAAAGAGTCTGTGACTAGGGTTTTTGATTTCAAAAGGGCTAACTTTAAAAAATTAAGGAAATTAGTTAAGGAAGTGGATTGGACTGAAGAACTTGTGGATCTAAAAGCGGAGGAGATCTTGAATTACTTCAAGTCAAAGTTGCAGAAACTATCAGAAGCCTGCATCCCAAGAAAGGGGAAAAAATTCATAGGCAGAAGGTGTAGACCAAGCTGGATGAGCAAGCATGTCAGAGAGGTCATTAGGAAAAAGCAGAAAGCCTACAAGGAGTGGAAGATGGGAGGGATTAGCAAGCAAAGCTACCTTAATGAGGTTAGAACATGTAGGGATAAAGTGAGAAAGGCCAAAAGCCATGTAGAGTTGGACCTTGCAAAGGGAATTAAAACCAATAGTAAAAGATTCTATAGCCATATAAATAAGAAGAAAACAAAGAAAGAAGAAGTGGGACAGCTAGACACTGAGAATGGAGTGGCGGTTAAGGATAATCTAGGCATGGCCCAATATCTAAACAAATACTTTGCCTCAGTCTTTAATGAGGCTAATGAGGACCTTAGGGATAATGGCAGAATGACAAATGGGAATGAGGATATGGAGGTAGATATTACCATATCCGAGGTAGAAGCCAAACTCAAACAGTTTAATGGGACTAAATTGGGGGTCCCAGATAATCTTCATCCAAGAACATTAAAGGAACTGGCACAAGAAATTGCAAGCCCATTAGCAAGAATTTTTAATGAATCTGTAAACTCAGGGGTTGTACCGTATGACTGGAGAATTGCTAACATAGTTCCTATTTTTAAGAAAGGAAAAAAAAGTGATCCGGGTAACCACAGGCCTGTTAGTTTGACATCTGTAGTATGCAAGGTCTTCAAAAAATGTTGAAGGAGAAAGTAGTTAAGGACATTGAGGTCAATGGTAACTGGGACAAAATACAACATGGTTTTACAAAAGGTAGATCATGCCGAACCAACATGATCTCCTTCTTTGAGAAAGTAACAGATTTTTTAGACAAAGGAAACACAGTGGATTTAATTTACCTTGATTTCAGTAAGGCATTTGATACGGTTCCACATGGGGAACGATAAGATAAAATTGGAAAAGATGGGGATCTATATGAAAATTGAAAGGCGGATAAGGAATTGGTTAAAGGGGAGACTACAATGGGTCATACTGAAAGGTGAACTGTGAGGCGGGAAGGAGGTTACTAGTGGAGTTCCTCAGGGATTGGTTTTCAGACCAATCTTATTTAATCTTTTTATTACTGACCTTGCCACAAAAAGTGGGAGTGTGCTAATAAAGTTTGCAGATAACACAAAGCTTGGAGGTATTGCCAATACAGAGAAGGACCGGGATATCATACAGGAAGATCTGGATGACCTCGTAAACTGGAGTAATAGTAATAGGATGAAATTTAATAGTGAAAAGTGCAAGGTCATGCATTTAGGGATTAATAACAATAATTTTTGTTATAGGCTGGGAACTCATCAGTTGGAAGTAACAGAGGAGGAGAAGGACCTCGGAGTACTGGTTGATCACAGGATGCCTATGAGCCGCCAATGTGATATGGCAGCGAAAAAAGCTAATGCGGTCTTGGGGTGCATCAGGCAAGGTGTTTCCAGTAGAGATAAGCAGGTGTTAGTACCGTTATACAAGGCACTGGGGAGATCTCATCTGGAATAGTGTGTACAGTTCTGGCCTCCCATGTTTAAGAAGGATGAATTCCAACTGTAACAGGTACTGAGAAGGGCTACTAGGATGATCCGAGGAATGGAAAACCTGTCTTATGAAAGGAGACTCAAAGAGCTTGGCTTGTTTAGCCTAACCAAAAGAAGGCTGAAGGGAGATATGATTGCTCTCTATAAATATATCAGAGGGATAAATACCAGGGAGGGAGAGGAATTATTTAAGCTCAGTACCAATGTGAACACAAGAACAAATGGATCTAAACTGGCCATCAGGAAGTTTAGACTAGAAATTAGATGAAGGTTTTTAACCATCAGAGGAGTGAAGTTCTGGAACAGCCTTCCAAGTGGAGCAGTGGGGGCAAAAGACATATCTGGCTTCGAGACTAAGCTTGATAAGTTTATGGAGGGGATGGTAAGATGGGATAGCCTAATTGTGGCAATTAATTTATCTTTGACTATTAGCGGTAAATATGCTCAATGGCCTGTGATGGGATGTTAGATGGGGTGGGATCTGAGTTACTACAGAGAATTCTTTCCTGGGTGTCTGGCTGGTGAGTCTTGCCCACATGCTCAGGGTTTAGCTGACTGTCAAATTTGGGGTCAGGAAGAAATTTTCCTCCAGGGCACATTGGAAGAGGGCCTGGGGGGTTTTCGCCTTCCTCTGCAGCGTGGGTCACTTGCTGGAAGATTTTCTGTACCTTGAAGTCTTTAAACCACGATTTGAGGACTTCAGTAGCTCAGACATAGGTTAGGGGTTTATTACAGAAGTGGGTGGGTGAGATTCTGTGGCCTGCGTTGCGCAGGATGATCATAATGGTCCCTTCTAACCTTAAAGTCTATGATTCTATGATAGGTGAGCTTACCTTAATTCTGCTGCTAGCTGGACCCTGCAGCCAAATGAGTCATCCAGGAAAGTGAACAGGTCCAGCTGATCGTAAAGGGAGTGAGGATCAAGCCTGCTACCTTATACACTTGGGGAAAAATACCTCACTGGAAGTGAGCACTGAAGTGGAGACTTCAAGCCCTATGGCATTTGACAAGCTCAGCACACAAGGTTTACCAGCCAGACCACATGAGAATGCAGCCTCACACCTATCTAACAGCAGCAGCCTTGCTCTTGTTGCAACGTTCAAAACTTGAGTGATTTTTTTGACTTTTGAAATTTTTGAAAATGAGAAATATAAAAGCTTAAGAACATGCTCAACATACAATAAAGGCAGCCTCTTGTCACTGATGGGGAAGATACTGGACTTGTCCCAGAGGAATTTGGTATTAACTGCAGAAACAAATTCCAGGAGAAAACAAAACAAAACTCTTCTGAAGAGAATTGAAAGCACACAGAAGGGAGGAGAGAGTTAATCTCTCTCACTTGTCTGGCCAAGGTCACTATAATAAATGAAGATCTTAAAGGAAAGAAGTTAGAAATAAGTTTGCTCTTATGTCTCAAATAGGGGTCTTGTCAGAACCTGCAGGATGAGGGTCACTAAATGAAGTGCCTCTTGAATTTCAACAGAAGAAAATCCAAAACCTTCTGGTGCAAAAAAATACAGGACAGTACTATCCCAATGATACATCAGGCCATGAAGATCTCAGAGATTAAAATAAATGCAAGAAGCTAGAGACATTCTATTGCTGGTCAGACGGTCTGCCTCTGCCAACAGAGGGCTTCTGTTAAAAAACCAATGCAGCAAGCTGGAGATAGTGGTTGCAGAACACAAGCCCTTGAAGAGCTGCTCCAAGATCTCAAGAAGCATCCACAGGCGGTTCAGTGCTAGACTCTTCACATCTAAAAAACAGCAGTGGCAGGATTGTCAAGGAGTCAGTAAAAATCACAACTGTGTTGTCCTGTCTGAACCTCCTCAGAACCTTGGGCAGCAAAAGGAAGCAGAGAGAAGCATGATCCCAGGTCCCCTCTCCAAATCAAAGTGAAGCATCACAAAGGGATTAGGAGTGTAAACAGATTCTGGGAAGCTTAGCTGATACTGTTCCAGAAAACCAAACCAAGATGAGGCACATTCCCAACTTTGGTAAGTATGCTTGAATCCACATAGCTCTGCTCTCGCCAAAACGTATGTGGCTGAGCTAGTGTCAGATTGCTGCTGCAATCCCCCAGATAAAGGTCCATCAGGAAGAAAAGCTGGGTTCCTGTCCACATTCCCAGCAGCAGCACTTCCAAAAATGAAAGGTATGATGTGCATACCCACCCTCTTAGGAGGTGGCATAAGCCACTCATGTTCCAATTGTCACAGTGGGCAAAGATGGGGGAAATCAAGGCCCATTTGGCTCCCTTTCCTGTCTCAGTTTGAGCAAAGTCCTGAGTATTAAGAGGATTAGATGGGAAAGCAAAGAGCAGGAGTTGGGGTTAAGATATCTCCCACGCAATTGTGGCCACATCCTTCTTTGGAGCAGAAGCAGCAACATTTCACACTGGGCAAAACTGCAAAGAAATCTACCTTCAGAACTGGCAGATGGTGTGGAAAACAGAGACACTGGGCTCCCATTCATGGTCCTGATGGAAGTTCCTGCTCAGGGAGTCCGCCATTGCATTCTGAAGGCCCGGTAGGTAAATCTCACAGATTTTTGTGTGATGGGAGATGCACTGGTTCCACGGTTTTAGCGATTCTGCACATAAAGAGTGAGATCATGCTACCCCATGTAGGTTTAGATAATACACAGCTTCCCTGTTGCCTAACGTTCATTATCTTGACAGACTGGCAACCTGTAGATGTGACCCCAATCCAAGAGAGAGACATCCGTGGAAAGGATTTCCAAAGGTGGCAGACATGAGAAAAGGGTTCATGTGAACACCTTTACTGGCTCTTTCCACCACCTGAGACGTTTACTGGTTCTTTACACTTGCGAAGGTACAGTGATTTGTTTGGAAAGACAGTCTCTTCAGAGCATATGTAAGTCCTTAGCCATGCCTGAACACATCTGAGATGCAGCCTCTCATAAGAGAAGGGTCCCTGAAGAGGTATGGGGAACAGAAGTGAGTATATGTGGGGAGAATGGAAATTAATGGAGTACCCCATAGTGGCCACCTTAGGGTCCACTTGTCTGAGATGATGAGCTCACAGGCAGGTAGTAAGTGGGATAGGTCTCCAAAAGAAGATTGGATAGCAAAATTTTTGCAGCAGAAGATCCAGAGAAAGAGGCTGTTTGAGGCCCGTGACTAAGTTGTCAAAACGGTTGCTTAGAGAAAAGTGTAGACTGGGTGGTTGTGGGAGGATGGTGGTCCCCTTTTCTGTGGGGGCTTCGTAGATCCATTGCGGATGGAACTGAAATGATCAGGAACATTATACTGTTTGAAACTTACGGAAGACTTCTTTTTGTTGCAGGCACAAACAGTCCCAGTGACTGAAAGGGAGTGGTGGGAGGAGTCCGTGTAAAAACTAAAGACCTTGAGCCCTTCAAAATGGAAGTCTTTCGCGATATTCTGCATCTCCCTCAGGAAGCCAGAAGATTGGAACCAGGATGTTGTATAACTACTGAGGTAGCTAAGGACTGTGAAGCCACATTAGCGTTATCAAGAGCAGATTGCAGGGAAGCTCTAGTGATCAGCTGATCTTCCAAAATGCGGGCTTGAAATTGTTCCCTGTGATCTCATGGGAGTTGTTCAATAAATTGAACAAACTCTGAGTAGGAGTTAAAATCATATTTTGACATCAAGGCCTAGTAATTTGTGATTCAAAATTGAAAAGCAGCCAACAAATAGCTTTTCTTACCCAGGAGATTAATGCATTAAGATGCCTTCTCGGAAGGAGAGGGTGTGGAGCGTGCTTGACAGTTCTCTTTGTTGACTATGTCTACCACTAGGGAACTGGGGGTGGGATGGGAGTAGTAGTACTCCATTCCCTTGGGCAGAATGTTATTTTTTATCTGGTGTTTGCAAGCGGGTGGAATAATGGTCGGTGTTTTTACCATAGAGTTCATGCAGGTGAGAACAGTGCCTCATTGATGGGTAGGGCGACCTTACACTGGGAGGAGACATGTAAAATGTCACCAGACAATGCTGAGACTACTAGACCTTCCTCCAAAGCAGTGTGGAGAGATTCAGTTAGACCCTTCAAGTCCTGGAAGGCCCTAAAGTCATCTGCATAAGAGGGTGAGGGCGGCATTACCACCTCATCAGATGAGAACTTCTCCAAAGTTGACCCTTCTTTGTTTGGTTGGTCTTGCTCATCTTGGGTTGCCTCAGGTTCCAAAAGAACATAAAATACCAGCAAGCAGCCTTGTGGAGCCAGTGGCTGTTCAGTGAATCTAGGGCATCTGCTGGGCTGCAAAGTCCTCATCAGGGTACATTCCTAGAGGCGTGTGCTGGTACGATGCTGTGACACAGCCCTGTACAGAAACCTTAGAGTCAGAGGATATGTTATCCCTGGAGTTGAAAGGGTGGGGGACTTTGTGCATCAATGCCAGAGCCAGTAGATCAGATCCAGTTCTAGAGAGAAAGGCTTCAGACACAAGTTGTTGAAGCAGTACTGGGGAAAGGCAGTAGGAACTTAAGGCAGTACTGGGGCCTGGAACAGGGATTGATGTAGGAAAGGGATGCTTCATGTGGTACCAGAGGGGCCAACAAGATAACTGTGTGCTCAGAGAGCTGATGTCCTGAGGATGACAGTACCTGAGAGGGAGCTGGGTATCACTCTGAACCATTTCTATTGCTCTAACCAGATGACATTACTACAGCCCTCAAGTTCCTGCTTTTAGATGCATCTTGATGCCTAGAGGTATCAGGTATTACCAAGGAAAGGGCCTCTTGGTGCTGTTTAACTGAAGACCTCTCCAATTGGACTTCTTAGGCAGTACTGATGCTTTGCTACTGGCACCAGCTGGAGCCTCAGCTGTACCTATTGTGGGATAATAGTAGTCTCCCAAAAGTCAGCTCTATGTGGTGACTTAGTCATCTTTCTAGAGTCTCTGCTAGGAAATGGGGGAGCAGGGGGCTTCATCTCTAGAGCTGCACCTGAAGTCACTGGTATGGCCTGAGACTGACCTAGAGGGACAAACACAGACCCCATCGGAACTAAGGAGCATTCTATTAAGAGGAGCTTTAGCCTACCTTCTTTTACCTTTGTGGGACCTGCTTCTACTAAACCTTATGCAGACTTTACACTTCGATGGGACAGAAGTTTCTCTGAGAGACTGAAGACAGCCAGAGTGACCGTCACTACAGGGAAAAGGTTTCTGGCAGATCTGGCAAGGCCTGAACCCCAGAATCTTAAGCATAACTCAGGGGAGTATCGCAGACCACAAAGAGCAAGGCACCAATTTCAGAGGGGAGGAATCCCCAAACATAAGCTGTGCTACAACTAATAAAAATAATTAGGTAAAATAAAAACCTAACTAAATGAAATAAACAAGGGAGGTAAATAAGAAAGGCAGGAAGTAGCTGAAAGCAGTGGACACCACAGCTACTTCATCTCAAGCCACAGGCAGCTGAGAAGGAACTGGAGCGGTGGTGGGCCCATGCCTCTTTATAGGCCCTCACCTGGGAGCATGAGGCACTGCTCTACGCAAGTGTGGGTCCACAGACACCGCTATATACAATCTCCAGTTGCAAGTGCACAGGCGCGCACACATCCTGCAATGGTGCACCCAAGAAGAAGAAACAAATCTCGCAGCCACACCACTTCTTAGTTCCCAACACACCACCTCCTCATCTGCAAAATGGAGCCAATACTTTCCTAGCTCACAGTCTCATTGTGATGCCTAATTAACATTAGAAGAGTTCTCTCTGAGCCTCCAAGTCACAGTGAAAATGCAAAGCCCTATACAGATATTGTCCATAGCTAGTAGAGAAGATGCACCACAAATAAAAGCATGTAGGTCTCCAATTCTCTAGATTTGCCCTGGAAAATACTAAAAGAGAGGTTTAGGGTCAGCAAGAGTACCCCGTTACTGGTACAGAAGTTTAGGTGCCCTCCCAAAACTATGTACCCCAGATTCTGACTGTAGAACCCCAACCCTGAAGGTGGCCAGCAATTGAGAGTTTACAGAATCCAGTGGTTCTGAATAGGAAGGTGGTTCATTTATGATCTCTCCTCAATATCATATTCCCATTGACAAACGGTAGCAGGTTCTAGTAGGTGCAGAGGGATGAGAGCACTTCTAAAACTGAACTGAACTTGGCAGCAGAGGGTAGAAAGAAGCTAGAATATGCAAGACCAGGCTGTTTGTTCAGAGGCTAGACCAGCCGGCATTGAAAAGCACTAAGAGAGTTAAGGGGCCCTGAGAGGTCTCCATGGTGTTGAAACAAGGGAAAACCCCTAACACAGACGCTAAAATGGGAGTACTATGGCAGGCAGGCCACTGAGAGCACTGCAGAAATCTCTCTGCTGAGAGAGGAAGAGTGCAATACAAAGGAAATTAGAGGTAAACCTTGCAAGGCTGAGACAAAAGCGAAGTTTCTAATGAACCAACAGAAAGCCTGAGCTCCCTAGCCAACACGGGGAAAATGAAGGGGAAAAAAAAGTCACTCAGGAGGTAGAAGAGATTAACCCCATCCAGAGAAAACCAGAAGCTGTAGTTCCTGCAGATTACAGGTTAGCGAAGGGAGGCTAAGACCACAGAGCTATTGCAAAAGAATACGTACCTAAACAACACTAGGTATGTCTGCACTGCAGCCAAGCATGTGATTTGCAGCTTATGTACATATACCTGCACTAGCTTTAATCTTACTAGTCTGCTAAAAACAGAAGTTAAGATACGGCAGAGCAAGCTTCAGTGCAGGCTTCACAAGCCTGCCTGACCCCATTGGGCTTACACTTGCTTGTTCAGCCTGTGCCACCGCAGCTTTAAGTTTCTGTCGTTAGTGAGCTACCTAGATTAAAGCTAGTGTGGGTACGTCTACCCAAGCTGCAAATCACACCCCAGGGGCTGTGTAGGTGTACCCTATATGTAAAACCAGGTCCTTAGTTTTACATGTCACCTGAGAGACCCAGACACAGTGAACTGCAAGACATTCAGTTTAACTTCAACACTGAGTGAGCCTGGGCTGAGTTTGAACCTCTGTAGCTAGAAAGTGTAGTGATTTCAAATTTTATGCTTAAACCCTGAGTCATCTGTGCACCCAGATCTTGAAAGAAAGCCTGAGGGAGCATGGAGGCCAAAGCTGTTTATAAAAGCTTCCAGCTGAGCTTAACTAAGGCTACATCTACACTACAAGCTTGTGGTGTGATTCCTCTGCTTGTGTATAAATAGTGTAGCCGTGGTGGCACTGGTAGCAGCAAAGGAAGCACAGCTGAGCCATTCTGAATATAAATCATCATCATCATGTTCCTATTTCCTCTGGCATTTAGAGCAATGACGAAGCTCCTCCACTCCTGTCTACTTCTGGCAAGTCTTTCAACGGTTCCCCAGCTGTACCCCAGGTTTTCCAGCTCCGCTTCCACAGCTCTTCACCATGTCGTTTTCAGGCAACCTCGTTTTCACTTGCCTTCAGGTGTCTATCTTAAGTGCTACTCTGGTGATGGAATCAGTTTCCATCCAAAGCACATGACCAATCCATCTCCAGCACCTCCTGGCAATGATTGGTGCTCAGATCCTCTTGGCTCCACTGTGTCAGCAGATCTTGGTTTGAGATTGTTCTGAGCCAAAAGATAGAGGATTTTTCTGAGGCAGGTTGTATGGAATAAGGACAGTTTGGACATGTCATACTTTCTCAATCCCCAGCATTCTGCACTATAAAACAGTGTTGAAAATACGCAGTTCTGATAAATCTTGAGTTTGGTTTTGGTGTTGTATTTTGATGATTTCCAGACTGTATTTAAGCTCCTGAAGGTGTTCCTGGCTTTACTGATTTTGTTCCGGATGTCCTGGCTTGTTCCACCATCCTGGCTGATTACGTTCTCACCAATGTAGAAACATTCACATACTTGGGCAGCACAATCCTTTATCCGTACAGGTGATGGTGAGGCAATATTAAAGGTCATGATATTTGTCTTATTGCAGTTGATTTTCCAGTCCAATTTGCTGGCTGAATGCATTGAGTCGAATTGTTTTTTCTTGTATACGGTGTTGGGTATGTGTTAGGAGAGCGACAGCATCTGCGAATACAAACCACCTGAAAATGGTAGATATGCATTCAGCTTGGCTCAGCCATGCCTTTGCTATCACTGCTAGTGCTACCCCAGCCACACTGCTATTTAAACTTGCACTAGCTCAAGAGCTAGTGTGAGAGCTAGTGTGAATGTTTGCACACAAGCAAGACAATCGCACTCCCGGCTCATAATGTATACATAGCCCAGGAAAAAGAACCACTGTTGTGAGCCCTGTATAGGAAAGGAGCCAGAAAAGTACCGGTAAGAGCAGGGCTTACCAGGGGCCAGCAGAGAAACCTCAGGCCTAGGCACCCTGATAGAACATGGCTAAGCTGAACAAGCAGCCCAATTGCTCAGGCAGTGGGTCTCTGGAGAGATGAAAGCCTGTTTCCTGCTTGGAGGTGGGGTGAAGACTAAGCTCTCTAGTATCAGACCAAGAGATAATAAATCTGTTCTTCATATTGTGGGTGGAACTACAGGAGGATGAAGGAGCACCACACAGAGGCTGAAGAGACAAAAATTTCTCCAGGAGCTGAAAGAAAAGCAAGCTGAAAGGTACTGCTTGTGGGACAGAGAGGCTGATAGGAGTCTATACAAAGGAGGGACAGAAGGAATGCCTGTTAAAGTGAGACTTACTAAAACTAGGACCATTTGAGAGACATCCAGATCCAAGATCTCCTGGACCTTACAAAGGCAGTGAAATTGCTGAAGAACTGGATAAGCCAGAGAGCAGGTACCAAGCTGTGGCACAGTTCAGATAGCAGTCAGTCAGGCAGGCAGGTAGGTAGAGTGCTAGGACCTCTTGTGCACCAGTGAAACTGCCACTCCCGGCTTGAAGATGACGTACATTTGGGCATTCTGGCATCCCCAGGAGAGTTTGGAATAGTGTCTGATTGAATGGTATGTTCTGACCAAGGATCCCACACACCTAAAAGGATGAAGTGCTGTCGCAGAACTTGGCACTCTGTCTTTCACTCTCTCCTTCCTGAACGAAGAAGAGCCCTTGGAGTTCTTTCGGCGCTTTTTCTTTTTTTCTTTTTCTTACATCCTCTGTCTTCCTTTGTGTCCATACCACAGAGAGACAACGATGCATACGCACAAGGAAGGAGAGAGCAGGAAAGCAGAGGCAACCAATCTCTGCTGCTGAGGCCAGGAAGCAAAGAAAACTTGAAGGTGGTCAAAATTAGGCTTATAAAATAGGGGTGGGAGTTTCTCAAATCCTTGCATCCCAGTAAGTGGCATCATAAGACTGATGTACAGTAAAATACTTGTAGTAGCAGGGAAGAATTAAGTCTTTAACAACAGAATTTAAACACTTAAATGAGGAATTCAACCTTTTACATCTTGGCCATAGCAAGTTGCTATTTAATTTTCCACTCTGATCAACTGATTATATTTTTGATCTGAATAAAGTCAATATGATCTTTCTCTGTGGGCTAAAAAACAAATGTATTGGAAAGAAATTAGTTACCAGGTTAAACAAAAAATATTGTTTGGTGATGAGATCTATTCTACAATTAACTATATTTACAAATAACCACTACAGTCAGGTTTTCTTTATACATTTTTTTAAATGATTACTAGGGAAGATATAGGGAGCGTTTAGCATTCATTTATATATAGACTATTTGAAAACATTTTTAGAGATATGAGAATTAAGTATATTATTAATTTCTATTGGTAAGGCTGAAGACCTTAAAACACGCATGTTTAATAATATATTTTTGAAGGACAAGTAGCTGCAGCTGATGGCAAGGATATTATATGAAACCATGCTTCGTAAATCCATTCTAGCCTCCTTTACCAATCCAGGTGAAATACTTTCAGAATCTACCAAGCAATCCTCTTAACCCACTCCTCATGCCACACTCCAGATTATTTTATCCCCTTAGACTAGAGTCCCCGAGCAGACCTTCCTCTGGCTAATGAAAATATTAGAGGGTTTTTTGGAGGGCCTCCCAAATCAGCATCACATTAGAGTTGCTCCAACAAAGAACAAGTTCCCCAATCAAGTCCAGGAGGAGGTTGTGTCATCCAATCATCTACCACTCAATATAGTCTTCCTATTTGCAGTCCCTCATGCAAGGACTTGTGGAGAGTCCTGAGTGCACTGTTCCACTTGCTGCCAATGCAGATTTGTGGGCATGTAACTCCAGGCATTCTAGCACCTGAAGGAGGTACCACATAGGTACTGCTAAGAATTCCCCAAAATTAACTCATTTAAATATGGTTAGGTAGTATAGTATGTGTAGAGGTGCAAAATCTTTTCAGCCATGATTCATTCACAATTGGATAAATATGGAAGCGTCACATCCTAGTTACAGAAACACTTATTTGTAGTATAGACAGCCTAAAGCTATTTCTGGAAGTAAAAAAATTAACGTGGGTATTAAAGATAAAATTCAATCTTTACCTCTCTGTTGAAAGTATATGTATTAACTTTAATAAAAATTCACTGAACATCTGAGGACAAGTTGAAGAAAGGTGCACTTGTAATCGAGTAAGAAATTCTTGCATAGCTTGTGTAGCTGTTGGCCCAACCTGAAAAGAGATTTCAAAAGTTGTTTATGCTACGAGGAAGCTTTTGTTTAAAATACAATTATTGTAAAATGTTTTATAAGAAAAGCATTATGGAAACTAAGCTTGCATTCCGGAATAATTTCTGTGGAATTTCCATTGAGTGGATACAAGTCTTAACTTTTCTTATTTGCATTCTACCACCAGCGATGGGTAGTAACACCACAAAAGTTCAGTTCTTGGATGAAAACAAATAGATTATTCCCCTCATAACAGTTACCTTTTTAAGAAAATTTCTAATCTTTAATGAGTAATGTAGCCTATCCAACACAAAACCCATTAATCTGAACTGATTTTCACATAGAAACATATACATTAGAAGTAGTCAGTAAATAAATATGTAATATAGGCTGGTTAACAATATGAGGATCTTAATTTTCATATTTCCTCACTTACTTAACTACATAATCTTAAAATGGTTCATTAACAGTTCTCCTCCTAACCAATTTGATTTCAGTTAATGGGGTTTACTTGCATTATTTTACTGTATCTAAAAACAAAATTGCTATTAGGAAATCCCTCACATGGAATATCAAGTCATTGGTATACTGTGTAGTGTTTGATTCTACCATAATGCTCCAGAATAGTTCAGAAAAGAAAAAAACATATCCATGAGTTATGCTATTAAATAAAGAAACTAGCAGCATGAACAAAGGAAAAGGTTATTTACCTTACCAATAACTTGAAAAGAAAGCATAAACTCTGGCAAGTCAGGTGTAAAAGTATAATTAGGAAGGCCAAAAAATAATATGAAGAGCAACTAGCACATACAGACAAAAACAAACAGTCAGAATTTTTCTAAGTACATCAGAAGCAAGAAGCCTACCAAACAATTAGTGGGGCTACTGGATGATCGAGGTGCTAAAGGAGCACTCAAAAAAGACAAGGCCATTGCAGAGAACTTAAACAAATTCTTTGCATTGGTTTTCACTGCAGAGGATGTGAGGGAGATTCCCACACCTGAGCCATTCTTTTTAGGTGACAAATCTGAGGAACTGTCCTGGAGTGAGGTGTTAACAGAGGAAGTTTGGGGATAAATTAAACAGTAATAAGTCACCAGGACCAGATGGTATTCCCCAAGAATTGTGAAGGAACTAAAATATGAAATTGAGGAAATACTAACTGTGGTATACAACCTTTCGTTTAAATCAGCCTCTACAACAGATGACGAAGGATCGCTATTGTAACACCACTTTTTTAAAAAGGCTCCAGAGGCAATCCTGGCAATTACAGGCTGGTAAACCTAACTTCAGTACGAGGCAAATTGGTTGAAACTATAGTAAAGAAAGGAATTATCAGACACATCAATGAACATAATATGTTGGAGAAGACTCAGTGCAGTTCTTGTAAACGGAAACTATGACTTGCCAATCTGCGAGAATTCTTTGAAAAGTCAGCAAACATGTGGACACGGGTGACCCAGTGGATAGAGTATACTTGGACTTTAAAAAACAAGAACAAACAAACAACAAAAACCTTTGACAGGGTTCCTCACAAAAGGCTCTTAAGCAAAGGCAGCAGGCACAGGATAAGAGGGAAGGTTCACACATGGATCAGTAACTGGTTAAAACATAGGTAACAAAGAGAAGGAATAAATGGTCAATTTTCACAGTGGAAAGAGGTAAATATTGAGGTCCCCCAAAGATCTGTACCAGAACCTGTGCTGTTCAATTTATTCATAAATGATCTGGAAACAGCGATAAACAGTGAGGTGACGAAGTTTGCAGATGACACAAAATTACTCAAGATAGTTAAGTTGAAAGCTGACTGTGAAGAGTTACAAAGGGACCTCACAAAACTGGCTCACTGGGCAAGCAAATGGCAGATGAAATTCAACGTTGATAAGTGCAAAGTAATGCACATTGGAAAACAAATTCCGAACTGAAAAGGAGTACTTGTGGCACCTTAGAGACTAACCAATTTATTTGAGCATGAGCTTTCGTGAGCTACAGCTCACTTCATCGGATGCATGCCGTGGAAACTGTAGCAGACTTTATATATACACAGAGAATATGAAAAAATACCTCCTCCCACCCCACTGTCCAGCTGGTAATAGCTTATCTAAAGTGATCATCAGGTGGGCCATTTCCAGCACAAATCCAGGTTTTCTCACCCTCCACCCCCCCACACAGATTCACTCTCCTGCTGGTGATAGCCCATCCAAAGTGACAACTCTTTACACAATGTGCATGATAATCAAGTTGGGCCATTTCCTGCACAAATCCAGGTTCTCTCACCCCCTCACCCCCCTCCCAAAAACCACACACACAAACTCACTATCCTGCTGGTAATAGCTCATCCAAAGTGACCATTCTCCCTACAATGTGCGTAATTAAGGTGGGCCATTTCCAGCACAAATCCAGGTTTTCTCACATCCCCCCCACCCCCATACACACACAAACTCTCCTGCTGGTAAAACCCCAGTTTCCACGGCATGCATCCGATGAAGTGAGCTGTAGCTCACGAAAGCTCATGCTCAAATAAATTGGTTAGTCTCTAAGGTGCCACAAGTACTCCTTTTCTTTTTGCGAATACAGACTAACACGGCTGTTACTCTGAAACCTGTCAAAAATTCCTAACTATACATCTAAAATGATGGGGTTTAAATTAACTGCTAAAACTCAAGAAAGATCTTGGAATCACCATGAATAGTTCTCTGAAAACATCTGTTCAATATGCAGTGGCAGTCCAAAAAGCTAACAACGTTAGGAACCAATAGGAAAGGGATAGATAAGACAACAAAAGGTTTCATGCCGCCATGATATGAATCCATGGTACTACCACATCTTGAATATTGTGTGCAGTTCTGGTCACCCCAGCTCAAAAGAGATGTATTAGAATTAAAAAAATACTACAGAGAAGGGCAACAAAATTATGCAAAAAAGCCAGCTTCTATAAGAGGAGAAATTAAAAAGACTGGCATTGTTCAGTTTGAAAAGAGATGAGTAAGGGGGTGGATATGGTAGAGGTCTGTAGCATCATGAAAAGCGTGGAAAAAGTGAATAAGGATGTGTTATGTACCCCTTTACATACACACAAACCAGGGACCACCCAATAAAATTAAGAGGCAGCAGGTTTAAAACAAACATCAGGAAGTACTTTTTCCACACAATGCACAATCAGCCAGTGGAACTTGTTGCCAGAGGAGGCTGCAAAGGCCAAAAGTATAACAGGTTTCAAGAAAAGAATTAGATAAGTTCATGGAGGATAGTTCCATCAGTGGCTATTAGCCAAGATGATCAGAGATGCTACCCCATGCTCTGGGTATCCCTAAACCTCTGATTGCCAGAAGCTGGGACTAGGGATGGACCACTCGATAAATTGCCCTCTTCTGTTCACTCCCTCTGAAGCATCTGGAATCAGCCAAAGTCAGAAGACAGGATACTGGGCTAGATGAACCACTGGTTTGACCCAGCATGGATGGTCTCATGTTCTTATGAGTTCTTAGAGATATTTGTCCCTGCAGGTGCTCAACCATAGGATGTGTGAGTGCCCACACACTCTTGATTGAAGACTGCAAAGTAGTGTTTGTATGCTGGTGCCTCATGCTCTGAATGAGTGCATATAGGGAAATGCAAGCCCATCACCACTCAGTTCCTTCTTAACCATGAAGCAGAACTCCAAAGGAAAGGAGAAGGAGCACCTACAGAGACAAAACATTCTGGAGAACTCAAGTTACGGTAAGATAAGTACCCTCTCCCTCTTCAAGTATATGTCCCTATAGGTAGCCACCAAAGGAGACTCCCAAGCTGTAACTCAGTGAGGAAATAAGCTGCTGATGAGGTAAGTCCAGGACAACTGGAAGGACTGCATCACCAAAGAGCCATCTCTGGAAACATGTAAGATAGTGTAATGTTTGGCTAAGATATGGAGAGAAGACTAAAACAATCCAGAAGAGTTCTGTTACGGGCTTGTTCTTCAGTAGAGCTACAAATGTGGACTCAGCTCTAGTGGAATGTGCTATTACTCAGCGAGAAGGCTGCACCCCCATATTTTCATAGCAGGTCAAGATGCAACCCCACTTCGCCTTTATGTGAAAACTGGCTGGCTCTTCATCCCATCTATAACTGATACAAATAGCCTGAGAGAGACCTAGAATGGTTTAGTCTTGTCCAGATAGAACGCAGGGGCCTTTCGGACATCCAGTGAACGAAGGCTTGATTTCTCTCTGAAGAAACGAGGTTTTGGGTAGAAAACTGGTTGGTGAATTTCCTGGTTAACGTTATGCTCCAGGAGACCTTTGGAAGGAAGTGAGGATGGGGATGTAGCATAACCTTGTTTTTGTAGAAGGTGATGTATGCTGCATTAGCCCAGCTCCCCCATTCTCCTTCCTAAGGTGATGGCAATTAGGAACAAGATGTTCAGGGAGAGGTGGAAAAGGGACCAGATTGTCATTGGTTTGAAGGTTTTCCATTAGGTATTTAAAACAAGATTGAGATCCCGCTGGGGGGCCAGGTGTCAAACAAGAGAGAACAATTCTAAGAAATCTGGTTGCTGTAGGATAGGCAAAGACTGAAGCCTTGGATGGGTGAGTGGAAGGCTGTGATGACAGCCTGATGTACTGTAATAGGTAGTAGTCCAGGATCTTGGAAAGCAGAACTTCCAAGGCTTGAGAAGGACACCAGAATTGGAAGCATTTCCATTTTTGGAGGTAAGTCTTGTGAGTAGTGGACTTTCCACTGGATAACAAAACTGACTGAAATCTATCTGAAAAGACCAGCTTCATGTCTGAGAGTGATTTAGAAGCCATGCTCTCAGATTCGGGGGCGGGGGGTTAGGATGGATGATGGTCCCTGAGTTCTGTGTCAATAGGTCCTTTGTGAAAGGCAAGCTAGGGGACATTAACTCCAAGACATGGATGAGGTTTGGGGTTACCACACCTGTCTCAGCCAAACAGGTGCTATGAGCATAGCTCTTGCTCCTTCTCAGCACAGCCTGAAAGGGTCTTAAGGATTAACAGAATAGGTGGGAAAGCATAAAGAAGGCTATTGGGCCTTGGTGTTATCAGGCATCCCCCTGATACTTGTGGCTTTAGCCTCCCTTGGAGCAGAACAGGCAATATTTCATGTTGTTTGGGGTGGCCTAGAAGTCTACCCTGGCATCCCCTAGGGGTATATACTCACGCCTCCCTATATACCCTCATGTAGAGCACTTTGCACTGCTCAGACAAGGGCTGACAGACACAACTTTGCAGTCTCTGATCGAGACTACACAAGCATACATACAGCTTATGGTAGAGCACTCATAGGGACATATACTTGAAGAAGAACAATAATTACACAGAAAAAATTATCACAATCATCTAACACCATAAAAGTGATGATGGTGCAAGCCATGAACATAATGAGGTTTTACAGCACTAGGTAAAATAATTACCTATAATTCTGAGTTACTTCTGTTTTTGTAATTAGCAGTATTACCTGTTGACTGTGTTGATTTGTTCCATGAGGATTAGTGCCTGAAAGAAATTTCACTAAAACATGAATGAGGTTGGGATCTGACACCAACAGTTGGGCAGTACTTTCCTGAGCTCCGATGGCACTGCTTGAACCAGCTAAAAACAAAAACATAAAAACAGAATTTGAACTGCAAGTACTAACAAAATTAATAAAATTTATACTTGGTACACACAATGCATTATTCATAATACATCATTATTCAAAATGGAGTAGGCTACTATAAGTTATTTACCATTCACTGAGGTTCCGAGTATACCATTTTTCCCCACCACCAAATCTAACAGATCCCCAACTGTTTAAAAAAACCACATAGATTCCAAAACCAGAAGGGGTTGTGATCATCTAGTCCAGAGGTTCTCAAACTGTGGTCCGCAAGCTCCTTTCAGGTGGTTCGTGGATAGTTCTCTCTAAGGTGGCCGCACACAAGAGAATAAAGGGCCACCCACCTAAATTAGTGGAGCTGCGCATGTGTGGCTCCACTAATTAGGTGCCTGGACAAGACACATATGTAAGGTGAGGTGGTAGCCTGGGGGGGGGGGGGGGATAGGGAGTGAGTGGGAGGGGGCAGTGGGATGAGAAGAGGGGGTAGGGGGAATTTGGGATGTGCAGGGCTGCAGCAACCAGAGAAAGAGGTGACTTTCCCCAGCTCCAGGGTTGTGGCTGCTGGGAAGAGACAGGCCTCCTTCCCAGCCCCAGCTCAGGGGCTGCCACGGCAAGGGAGACCCGCCCCCACCTCCTTCCCAGCCCCAGCTCGGGGGCTGCCACGACAGGGGAGAGAGGGCACATCCATCACATTAGAAAGGTAATACTACTGATATTAAAATAGGAGTTGTGTGCTTTTATTTGTAGAACAAAAAATGTGAATTATGATTGGGGTTTTTTATATAGCGTTTTTATCCAAAACACTTTACTATAGTTAGCTCATGGTACAAACAACATTTGGAAAGATCATTAAGTGGTCCACAGAGACCCTCAGCAATTTGCAAGTGGTCCGCAAAAAAGAAAAGTTTGAGAACCACTGATCTAGCCTGCTCTCCTGTATAACACAGGCCATAGAACTTCTCCAAAATAATTCCTAGAGCATAACTTTTAGAAAAACATCCAGTCTTGATTTAAAAATGGTTGGTGATGAAGAATCCACCACAACCCTAGGTAAATTGTTCCAGTGGTTAATTACTCTCACCGTTAAAAATTTACACCTATTTCAAGTCTGAATTTCTCTGGCTTCAACTTCCAGCTACTGGATGTGTTATACCTTTCTTTGCAAGACTGAAGAGCCCATCATCAACTATTTGTTCCCCAGATAGGAACTTATAGACTGTAATCAAGTCACCTCTTATCTTTTTCTTTGTTAACTAAATAAATTGAGCTCTTTGAGTCCCTAACTATAAGGCATATTTTCTTATCTTTTAATCATTCTTGTGGCTTTTCTCTGAATCCCCTCCAATTTATCAACAGTCTTCCTGAACTGGTAACACCAGAACTGGACACAGTATTCCGGCAGCAGTTGCACCTGTGTCAAATACCTAGGTAAAATAACTTCACTACTCCTACTCAAGATTCCTCTGTTTATGCATCCAAAAATTGCACTCGCTCTCATCATCACACTGCGAGCTCAGGTTCTAATTATCCACCATGACCACCATATCTTTTTCAGAGTCACTGCTTCCCAGGAAAGAGTCCCTCATATGGTCAATATGGTCTACACTCTCTGTTCCTAGATGTATATGCTTACATTTAGCTGTATTAAAATGCATAATATTTATTTGCACCCAGTTTACCAAGCGATACAGACTGCTCTATATCAGTGATCTGTTCTCTTCGTCATTTACTACTCCCCCCTCCCCCCAATTTTTGTGTCCTCTGCAAACTTAATCAGGGAGGATTTTATTTTTTCTTCCAGATCATTACTAAAAATGTTAAATAGCATAGGTCCAAGAACCAATCCATGTGAGAGCTCACTGGAAACACACCCGCTTGATGACGATTCCCCATTTACAATTTCACTGAGATCTATCAGTTAGCCAATTTTTAATCCATTTAATGTGTGCCATGTTAAATTTGTATCATTCTATTTTTTAGTCAAAATGTCATGCAGTACCCAACCAAACGTCTTACAGAAGTCGAAGTATATTAAGTCAACACTTTTACCTTTATCAACCAAGCTTGTAATCACGTTTAAAAAAAGATATCAAGTTAGTTTAACAGGATACGGGTTCCATAAACCCATGCTGACTGGCATTAATTACAGTACTCTCTTAATTCTTCATTAATCAAGTCCCACAGTCAGTCCACTCCCTCAATTTCTGAATTTGCCCATAAAATATTCTTTAGATAGAAGCAAGTTTTAGTTTTGTGGAGGCAATATGTTCCGAGAACTCTATTTATTCTAACTTTTGATCTTCCTCAGCCCAGGTCTTTTCTATTGTTTTTTAACTGCACTCTAAGGTCTCTCAGGCAAGGACTATGTCTTCTATCTGCTCTTTAAAGCACACTTTCGGCAACTACTGTATATACTTGGAGATTTGTCAATAGGAATAAACCCTCCAAGTTTGGGGGTGAGTGCGATATTGAAATACAGGTAAAATGAGAATAGATCAGATAATCAAAATAAAGCTTAATGAATACATAGCAAACTTACTCACGTGCCTGACATATGATTAAGAAAACTCAACTACAACAAGACTTGGGAAAGTGTAGAAGCCCTACTGGAATAGATACATTTACTTACTTTCACCAAACTGCATGGCTTGAACATCTATTTAGATAGATACAGACTTCATCCCATAGATGAGATGAGGAAAAAAATATGGAGAAGTTTTACTTTCTTTGTATTTGAGAGTTTCCTTGGCATCTATTTTATCAATAACTTATCCCTTGGAAAGGATGTAGATGAGTGAAAAAGGAAAACTACTTACGAGTAATTCTGTCTTTCAGAGACTTCCTCTTCATTATACAATAGTTTCCTTATACTAACTAATCAGTCTCCACCCACCAGGAGGCAAAGTACTGTCGGTCAAGATCAGTATTAAATCCTGACAACTTCTATCTCAACTGAAAAGCTTTCAAAGCAGTGAAATAAAGTTATAATGTTGGAGAGGCTTGCCATGAAAAGAAATCCCTCGAGGGAAACAGGATGGAAGGAAAAACAATGAGGAGTCCTTGGGGCACCTTAGAGACTAACAAATGTATTTGGGCATAAGCTTTCGTGGGCTAGAACCCCCTTCATCAGACGCATGGAGTGGAAAATACAGGAGCAGGTATAAATACATGAAAAGATGGGAATTGCCTTACGAAGTGTGAGGTCAGTCTAACGAGACAATTCAGTTAACAACAGGATACCAAGGGAGGAAAAATAACTTTTGTAGTGGTAATGATAGTGGCCCATTTCAAAGAGTTGACAAGAAGGTGTGAGTAGCAGCAGGGGGAAATTAGTATGGGGGAAATTAGGTTTAGGTTTTGTAATGACCCAACCACTCCCAGTCTTTATTCAGGCCTAATTTGAGGGTGTCCAGTTTGCCAATTAATTCCAGTTCTTCAGTTTCACATTGAAGTTTTTTTGTTGAAGAATTGCCACTTTTAGGTCTGTTATTGAGTGACCAGGGAGAAGAGGAAGACAAAAATATAAGAATTTTCACTGAGTAGTTTTCCTTTGTCATAAGTTGCCTGTCTACAACCTATAACAGATTTTTCATATTAAGTAGATATAGCAAACACATGCTGAAAAAGATTCTTACAGAGGTACAAGGAGCATATGCTTCACACTGATTTGCTAATATTGTTTTGAGTCCAATTAATTAAGCCAAGACTGATGAAGAAAACTAAACTGGGCCTCAATA
This sequence comes from Lepidochelys olivacea, assembly GCF_965140295.1. Taxonomy (NCBI): domain Eukaryota; kingdom Metazoa; phylum Chordata; order Testudines; family Cheloniidae; genus Lepidochelys; species Lepidochelys olivacea. The sequence goes on along the minus strand of NC_140413.1, from coordinate 147,412,218 downwards.
AAGTAAAAAACAGGCTGAAGCAGCCTTCTCGACCTCAGAGGTAGGCAGCATCAGGCCCATGAAACAGTAAAGAAGGGATGTGCTGTAGTCCACATTTGACTATCCTAGAGGAAGGAAAGCCAGCCTTGCTTTGGTGGGAGACAAATCTGAAACAGCAGGGTAGGTGTGCAAATTGTTGAAGAGGACCAAGCTGGGAAAAATGGAACCTCTGAAAACAAACATGGTTTGCTACTCTAGGGCTCACTTTGGCAGCAACCAATACTATCATTCTGGACAAGTTTATGATTTTCTTTAACCACACACGCATCCAAAATATTTAATTAAATGAAAAAACACATTGATATTCTTCATAAACATATTTATACCAAGCATAAAAAAGGCACATTGTCCAAAATAAAGTTTAACGCTGCAAATAAAAAAATACTACAATCTCTAACTAGTTAGACTCATGACTTTTGTATCTGCTGCAAGATACATCAACTTTTTTCTTTTTAGTATGTAACCTATTATGAAGTTTCAACTAATCCAACCTGAATGTGATAAAGTCATGCTCATCTGATGCTCAGCTGCCTGCACAGCTTTTAAAAGTTCATCTGAATTCAGATGCTGTGTTGCATGATTTTATTTCTACTACTTTTCACCATTTTAATACAATGAACTGCAACAACCTCCTTTAAATGTAGATTCAGAGTAGAAACTGGTCTCCTCCTTTTTAATGCTGGAAGAGGATGAAGCAGCTCAGGATTATGCACCCATTAGCCAAATTTCAGCCTCATTCTGTTCTGGGCTCAATTTATGACCTTTATATTTAAAATCGGTCTTATTAGTTAAGTAATGGCAATGCCCCTAACTTCAATTTTTTATTTTTAGGTTCTCTTGTGTTTTCCCCTCACTTTTTTGCTAATTATATCAAGAGAGATGTCCATGGAAAGTGACAGCAGTGTCAGCCAGTAACCTATCAAGTATCTCCAAAAAACTCATTCAATTGTTTTTGTAAATTCTGTACCTCCTTATAGAATATATTGTTGTGCTATGTTTTGATCTAAGTGTGCAATAATCAATACTTTTATAGTAGTCAGATGCAAACAGACATATAATCTTCCTGAAACATCCACTGAATGCTATTGGGAAGATTGGTCATATCACATTCAACCACCCATCTTGTAGTAATGTTAGTGGTGATTCTTTTGTTCTTCCTTAATTTTTTTCTCTTTTTCCACTTGCAACATTTAGTAGTGAAACTGCAAGTTAACTTTTTATGGAGGACTGTATTCAGGGTACAGTGTTTTAAATTGCTCATTGTGCATTACCTGGAGTTGAAGTTAGAAAAAAAGAAAACCTGCAATTTTTTTTAGTAAGCTCATCTTCATCTTTCAATATTTCTGTGACCCAAGGGCCTATAACATTCTAGGGCTCAAGGCTTACAGATGCCAAACATGTTAATTGGAGGGCAGTGCTGACCAACCACCTGTATACTGAAATTCCCAGTGGTGCTCTGCCTGAAGGGAGCAAAGACAGTTTTCAGATCTTCTTACGTTTGCTGAAGAACAGCTTCAAGTTGATCATGTCTTCATTTGCTTCCACAAGAACAGAGATGAGAGCTCCATTGCTCCGTACTTTCAGCTTTTTGGTCTTTGAAATTGTGAGACCAGGGCATCCCTTTGTCTCCAAGAGACCAGATGCTTGCTTCATGGCCTATATGTTTGAGAGAGACCCTTGAGAAGAAGCACACTCTTGCAGTCGTCTGGCCTGACTTTGTCACAGGGGCATGTTGAAGACTACGATACAGCTCCTGAAGGAAGCTGATGTAGTGCTTCTGGAAAACCTGAAACAGTGACTTAAGTTATCATTGAGGCTACATTTTGAGGCTGATAGCATAAAGTCTCACTTTCAAGATCAAAACTTGACGAACTGCTCTTTTAGTTCAACAGACAGCTTTATTCAAGGAAACATTTTATCTTAGAGAATCCAAAGAAACATTTTTTCTGCATTTTGAGATGAACAAGAATCCTTTCTATCTTGCTATTTAACAACTCCTAACAATATTCACATTTTGTTTTAGGAAAATTATTTGTTTTTCATTGTGTCAGTCCTCTTCATTTCCTACCACTTCCTTCATCTTTTGCCATATTGACACAGATATATTCATACATGTCTAGTAATCACTAACAGTCATTCGCAGTATTGATCAGCAGCTTTCCCAGTTACTAATCAGAATGTGAATCAATCCTCTAATCAGTTCAATAATGAAGGTTAATGGTGCAAATATCTGTAAGGTGCAGGTGCAGCCCCAAAGACACTGCTATTCAAAGACACTGATCTTGTACGCAATGTCAAGTGCACAGAGTGGGAGGCACATGGACAACTACTCAAAGAAGAAAGTTTTCCTGCTGGTTCTTTTGAGGATTCTCTCCTGTCTGCCTAGAGGCACTATAAGCTGGTTTTGTCATCTTTACAGCAAAGGATCTGTCCTGGCTGCCTTTCTCCTCCTCTCATGGATATACCCCCCAGCCTTTTTTCCCCTCTCATATAGGGTCTTGAAGGGCAAGTCTTCTGCAGTGTTCTGGACCTCCCTGGGAAACCCAGAAGAGAGAGCCCTGAATCCTGGCGTATCATGATAGCAGTTGCCATTGACCTTGATCCAACGTCAGCTGCATCAACCACAGACACTAGTGCAGTTCTGACCACCAGCTTGTCTTCGCTGATAAAGGCCTGAAATTAAGCCCTGTTGTGCTGGGATAATTAGTCCCAAGGAACATTGAATAATTTAGATCATACTTAGCTAACACTGCTTGATGGTTCAGTATTCAAAATTGGAGGCTAGTAGATGTAAACACCTTCCTGCCCAGCATGTTTGGCCTCCTTATCAGTGGTGACTGTTGGGTATTGCTGCCTACATCTTTCTGTGGCAGTCTAAGCAACCAGGCAGTTTGGAGGGAAGTGGGGAAAAAAACCTCTGCTTTCTCTGCCAGGACAAAGTCACATTTCTCAGATCTGTTGGGGGTAGGAGGTTGCCAGTGTATGCCATTTAACTCATGCCTCTTCCAGTATGGCTTCATTCACCAGAAGTCCTATCTGGCTGAATCCTGTGGGTTTCAGGATGTCCCAGAACTTATGCTGTGTATTCTGGACTTCATCTAAGGAGAGTTGGAGTTCTTCCACCACCGTTCATAGCAGCTCCTGGAACTGCCTGTGGCTTAACTCTCAGTGGAATACACACAGGGATCAAAATGCAAAGAAGAAAGTGACTTTCCACACACTAATTGAAATGCTGTGCAACAGAATACAGAATCTTTCCTCCAGTCTGTTGGAACCGATTCAAAGAAACTGACACGCTCAGAGGTTATTCAATAACATATAAGAATGAAATGAAGTCCTCATGTTTGAGCAACCAGACCATTTGAACTCTCCAACTTGCATCAGTGTCAAACCTTAGATCATTTCTCCCTCTCTAAATGCACTGAAAAGTATACTCAGAGCCAAGACTAAATTTCCTCATTGCAATTACAAAACAAATCAAGAGGCGATCCAAAAAAGGGATAATCTCATGTTATTTCTCAAAGTTTAAATCTTTACAAGATTTGACATGACAAGCTCATATAGCCCTATAAATTTCCAGAGTATTGCTAAAACAATAGATAGAGTGTTTACAAAATTTAACATAAAAAGGATTGTGTTCCCCTAACAAGGTTTGAAATGTGTATGTCTGGTATACCCTGGATTGACTTGTGTACAGGCAAGATCTGGCCTCTTGCCTTCGTACAGAAAACAGGTACTAGCTTTCCAAACTCAAATTATGTTTATCATGAAAAGACACTCATGCTCTCCATCTGAAAAGAAAGATAGTTTGTTGTGGCTAAAAGAAAAAAAAACAAGTAAAAAGAATTTCTTCTCTTCCTATTCCATAAAAAGATGAAAAATTGAGACACTAGAAGCCTGTAGGATTGCAGGGTGAGGCCTACTCTATGGATTCCCTCTCACAAATTGTTCCAGATGCAGCACCATGAACAAAAAAAATATAACTCCATAGCTAGAGAAGTTAGGGTACTAACATCATTTTGGTCAAAAAGGAGGGAGGAAAGAGTAAAAGCCGAAAAAGAAAAGAACTAGAAGTGGAAGAACTCCATAACAGTTTGGTGTAGTGGATTTGGCACGGGACTGAGTTTGGCAGCTTGGGTTATAGTCTCAAAACAGCCATTTACTCATGAGGTACTCTCGGGAAAGTTACTTAGCCTCTTGGTTTCTCCATCCGTAAAATGGGAACAACAATGTTTACCTGCCTCAAAGAAAGAGGACTCGGTGTAAGATAGTATGGCAGGAGACCCTGAGGAAAGCCGAGAAAGCAATGGATGGATTGTATCAGAGAAGAAGGTAAGCAGGTGGACCTTAATATCACCTCAAATAGAGGAAAATGGCAGATCCTGGAACAATTACTCTACACCAGATGAAGGGATAAGGGGAAGAAGATAGCTTACATACCTCAAAGGGATGTTGCGTGGGCTCATAGGTTAATTAAAAGTTTGTAAAGAACTTCGAAAATATCAAGTGTTTTAGAAGAGATTTATTAGTGTGACATTTAGACAGGACAGCAATGGATGTCCTAGAAATACTTAATTATAGTTTCTCAATCAGCACTAACACTTTCAACAAGGGACTGACAACAAATTTATTGGAATTCCCTGTCTGCGTTTGCTGTTAAGTGATGTCACCAGATATTCAGAATGACCTAAAGGATTGTCAAAAAATGGTTACAAAAATATTTATATCTTAAAGGGTTATTTTATCAAGTAGATTTAACTGCATGTGTGCTGATGAAGTATAGCTTTATGAATTAAGTTGCATTCCACTCGGCAACATCTGAATAAAAGTACATTTTGGTTCAAGCCCTACTTCATTGTAAAAATTTAGAAGAGCATACAAGGGTGTCTATTCACATGAAAGAAAAAAAAGTCAGAAATGTTAACCAAAAAAACCAGTAAGTTAAAAGCAGTTAACAAAAACAGAGGATTTACACTGAAGGTTATAGATTAAAAAAGTTTAATTGTTACATTTCTATCAAAGTTCTTGTTATGCCACTGTAGTGAGGTATTATGGATATATACTATGTTGGGGGGAAAAAATCTAGCTAAATTACCTTGCATGGTTTTCTTTTCTCCCTATTTTTAATGGACAGCTCAAGGGAGTGAAAGTCAAGCTAAGTTTTCCCTTCCATCACCAGTTATAAAAATGTTGCCATCATTAAGAACCTACTGTTTACAGGGGGACATGAACAGCATAAATGATTTAGTATGCCATTCTGATGATGTACAAGAAGGAACAGAATTCAGCCCCTCTCTTTGTGCTGTTAACTCTGCAGTATTAACAGGAATAAAAAATGGAGCAAAAATGTGTGTCACTGAAGACAGTAGGTAAGCTTGAAAGGAGCAGATATGCTCAGTAAGAATATCCTCTTTTAAATAGAAGCTTGTTAGATGAACTATACTTGAAATCATCTATTTATTCCACACATGACATCACCCATAGTATGGATTAATAGTAAGTCACTACATATCCTGTGTAAAAGTCAGACACCCTGCAGGTGAATGGCACCAAATTCACTATCTGTTCCCTGGAAAAAACCCTGCATTTATTAAGAACCTTTTTATTTTACTTTATTTCATTTGTAATTTAGTTTTCAAGCATCATAACAACAACAACGTTCAGAGAAAACTTACAGTTAAGCTGCATGTTCGTCATAAGAGTTAGGCTATGAAGCACAAGGCACCATGTCCGCAGTAAGGTATTAGGATACCAGGCCAGGACTGTCAGAAAGCTAGTTACTGATGCTGTAAAGAAGAACATACTGTATTTTTTCAAAATACTGAGCCCTTAACAAAAGGTAATAATCAGGAACTTATATTAGGAATGAAAGTTCATTACATTTCTTTTGATGCTAATCCTGTGCATTTAAAAGAAACTGTACATGAATTAACACAAGTAGAATTTTTCATAATGTCAATGTAAAATCCTTCCATCTTATAAACAAAGGTAGCACATGAAAAAAATGATTTTTTCGTTTTCAAGGAATACATTATAGCATTCTACAGCTATGAAGTATGCAACTTCATTAATGTAGGCTTTAATGTTTTGAATCTTTGCTGAAGAATACTGTAGTTTTTTTAAATAAAGAAAGGCTAACCACAATTATTGACGAAAATTTGAGGTATGTCTTCATACCAGGCTGCCACTAAACTAGAGCCCCAAATTACAGAATGGAAAAAATGAGACAGTGACTGATTTGTTTCAGTGCTTCAGGAGCTAGCAAGGTTAAGACTTTTCTACGACAAGGCCGCTTTTCCTGTGTGGCTCAAAATCCACTCCTCGGGATATGCTGTGGGGTTGTCATTTCAGCAGCAAAATCCCCAATAACATGTTCACTGCAGATTTCAGGTCACATGGAGGATTCACTAGTGAACGTGGCAGGAAGCAGTTACAGGCTGAATGAAGGATGCTTTGCTTATTTCTAGGGCTGTCGATTAATCGCAGTTACCTCACATGATTAACTCAAAAAAATTAACCACGATTAATAACAGTTAAACAATAGAATACCAATTCAAATGTATTAAATATTTTTGGATATTTTTCTACATTTTCAAATATATTGATTTCAACTACTACACAGAATACAAAGTGTACAGTGCTCACTTTATATTATTTTTTATTACAAATATTTGCACTGTAAAAATGATTAAATAGCATTTTCAGTTTACCTCATACAAGTACTGTAGTGCAATCTCTATCACAAAAGTGCAACTTACAAATATGTAATGCAGTGTACATAACTGCACTCAAAAGCAAAAAAAATGTAAAACTTTAGAGTCTACAAGTCCAGTGAATCCTACCTTCTTGTTCAGCCAATTGCTAAGAGAAACCAAGTTTGCTTACATTTACGGGGAGATAATGCTGCCCACTTCTAAATTACAAAAAGAAAAGGAGTACTTGTGGCACCTTAGAGACTAACCAATTACAATGTCACCTGAAAGTGAGAACTGGGGTTAGTATGGCACTGTTGTAGCTGGCATCGCAAGATATTTATGTGCCAGATGCGCTAAAGATTCATATGTCCCTTCATGCTTCAACCACCATTCCAGAGGACATGCTTCCATGCTGATGACGCTCATTAAAAAAAATAATGCATTAAATAAATTTGTGACTGAATTCCTTAGGGGAGAATTGGATGTCTGCTGCTCTGTTTTACCCACATTCTGCCAAGGTTTTACCCAAGGTTTAAGAATCTGAAGTGCCTTCCAAAATCTGAGAGGAATGAGGTGTGGAGCATGCTTTCAGGAGTCTTAAAAGAGCAACACCCTGATGCAGAAACTCCAGAACCCAAACCACCAAAAAAAGAAAATCAACCTTCTGCTGATGGCATCTGACTCAGATAATGAAAATGAACATGTGTTGGTCCACACTGCTTTGGATTGTTATTGAGCAGAACCCGTAATCAGCTACAGCAGTGCCATGCAAACATCTGTTCTCACTTTCAGGTGACATTATAAACAAGAAGCAGGCAGCATTATCTTCTGCAAACGTAAACAAACTTGTCTGTCTGAGCGATTGGCTGAACAAGGAGTAGGACTGATTGAACTTGTAGGCTCTAAAGCAGAGGTGGCCAATCTGTGGCTCTGGAGCCACATGCGGCTCTTCAGAGGTTAATATGTGGCTCCTTGCATAGGTGCCAACTCCGGGGCTGAAGCTGCAGGCGCCAACTTTCCCATGTGGTACAGGTGCTCACTGCTCAATCTCTGGCTCTGCCCAAGGCCCCTGCCCCACTCCACTCCTTCCCCCAAGGTCCCCGCTCCTTCCCCGAGTCTGTTGTGCCCTTGCGGCTCCTCCTCCTCCCCTCCCCCGCAAGGGTCCTGCACACCACAAAACAGCTGATTGCAGCGGGTGGGAGGCACAGGGATGGAGAGTTAGGTGCTGATCGGCGGTGCTGCTGGCGGGTGGGAGACACTGGGGGCGGGGGGAGCTGATAGGAGGCTGCTGACATGTTACTGTGGCTCTTTGGCAATGCACATTGGTAAATTCTGGATCCTTCTCAGGCTCGGGTTGGCCACCCCTGCTCTAAAATTTTACATTGTTTTGTTTTTGAATGCAGGTTTTTTTGTACATAATTCCACATTTGTAAGTTCAACTTTCATGATAAAGAGCTAGTACTTGTATAAAGGGAATTGAAAAATAGTATTTCTTTTGTTTTTTACAGTGCAAATATTTGTAATCAAACATATAAAGTGAGCACTGAGCACTTGAAACAGCAGAAAAAAGTTCCCGTCTCCACCTTCTTTGGACTAACCAGTTCAAAGACCTTATTTTCTCCCATGTCCTTTGATTGGAGTGAGTGGGGCAGAAGAAGGTGCCACAGAATCATATTGACTAGAGAAGGATGTCAGATATATCTTCTGCTTCTGGCAAGCAGAGCATTCCAAATAAAGTCCTCACAGAACAAACAGAAGTGATAGAACGGCAACATATTAACCACTGAAATTTAATAATACTAATTCTGAGCAGTATCCTGTGATGGTTTCTTCCACCCTTCCAGAAAAGGCCAAACTGGTAGAATGCTCTGATAAATTTTTTGAATGCTATTCAGAGGTTATGTTAAGGAAAACAAAGTCAGAGGATTCTCTGGAAAACAAGATGCAGAGAGTTTTACCATGGACTTCAATGGGAGCATTAAGCCAACACTAGCTACTTGTGAAAATCATATTCTAGCTGTTTACACACCTATTATCCCATTCTAGAATATTTTTACCTTGATTCAGAGAAATTACAGGTATCCGATTAGCATTATAAAGGAAAACGTCAGCACCATTATCTTTACTCCCAGAGGAGCTGGAATTCAGGCTTAATGTGAGCCATAACTGTAGAAGCGACTCAAGCTGAAAATAATAAAAAAAGATAAATAGCTGATATAAAATAACAAATCAGCAAAAACAGAACTGTACTTCTACACCTTGAAGTGTGAAAAACAGACTATTTTGATTTTTAAAATGTCATTTATCTTATCTACATTCTCTGCTATCACACTCTGGTGACAAGCATAACTAAGCACAATCTTCTTCAGAAGAGCTTTGAAACTTCGAATAGATGTACAGCAATTTCAATAAAATTAAACCTCACTTAACATAGTACATGAGTACTTTTACTCTAGTCTGGCAATGGCTTTTTTATTTCTATATTTTAAACACAATTAAGAATTATCTATGCTCCAAGTTTCTCTTAGAAAAGAATGGTTTACATATAGCCTGACAATCTCAATATTTAAGATATCTCAGCAGAAGTTCAGCATATAACTTTTGGAATGCGCAAAGCCAGTGACTTTCATTACTCAAAAGCAACGATGGGACTATGTTATTCAAAATCTGCTAGTGCAATAGACTTTCGATTAAATATTTAAACTGATGTGGGGAGGCACACAAATGTGCTCAGTAACTACAAATGTGCATATAAATTGAAAGGTAGGCCCCGAAGTTACTGTTGAATTTGCATGTGTGCGCGCACATGCAAGGGCAAAACATGTAAACGGGCCTCCACTTTTCCATCGTGTGGCCCTTACATAATCAGGACCATTAAATGTTAAGTAATTTTAACCTTTAGTGAAATTCATCACTAGTTGAGGTATCCAGTGTCCTACAGTGAAAGATCCAATACTGTTTTTAATTACAGAAGTGTTAAAAAAAGTTATGTTCTGTAGACAAGTATTTAGGATACCTAATAATTTATTTTATCTCTATTTGTACATGAGAACTTAAAAAGTCATCTACTTAACAGGTACTTTTCCCATTCCATTTTCAATAGTTTAAAACTTTGAATATGGGGAAATGTAACACTCCTCTCTCAATATTAGCAATAAGTACTGTATTAACCAAAGTTCTGAAAGTTCATAATTCCATACCTGAACATGATGGACTTGTAGCATGGAAAAGAGTTTGTTGAAGCACACACTCAGCATAGGTATGGAGGACAACTGTATGATCAGCTGGTTGGTCTGGTTAGCAGCATGTAATCCCCTTAGCAATGAATCATCTGTTCCACTAGGAGACTGAGTTACTAAAAAAATTAAATCAAGTTTTTTCATGAATTCTTTTGTAGGAAAAAAGTTACACTAGGCAAAAAATATTTATATTTTCTTATCCAGTACTGATTGAGTGACAGGTATAAAGCTCTTTACATTCACTATTTGGGGCATGACCCCACTGGAATGGACTTTCAAAGCTATTGGCCAACAGAAGCTCTATGGTTCTGCTGTGCACTACAGTCAAACAGACTACTGGGAATTCCCTTTTAAGCATTCCACACAGTCCCATTCCAAAGGGGAGTATTCCACTTTGTTTAATCACAGCCAACAATCAAGCTCTTGAAAACAAATGTAAAGACTTCACTGAACACGTCTTTATTCAACTAGAGTCTCCGAATGAAACCCATTCCTCTTCTTTATAGTGTTTCGCTTACAGCAGTAGAAAATGGTATATATTTCACAACTTTGTAAAATGACTCACTTATTTTTTAGTATCCCCACTTGAATGATCAATTTACAAAATTATTTGAGAATCCTGAAGTTAACCCTAACAAGAAAACAAGTTTTAAGTGAAATTCATGGTCAGTAAGTGAAGAGAAAGATTTAGCAATATATAGTTACATGTAGGCGACGTGTTTGTTAATGCTTGCAAAATGGAATCAGCCTCTAGAGTAGACATCATTTTCAGCATCAGCTCTGCTTGCTGTTCCAGTCCAACTTCTAGACGGGCATCCAAAGCTATAGAAAGCAGCATACAAGGTAACATTTGAATATCAAACAAACATGTGGATTATAATGTACTTAAAGATTGAACAAAAAGACACTGCTTGATCTACTGTGAGATCAACACAGCTACACATCCAACATTAGCAACTGGCAAAACATATTTTTTTTTATTATAATTGGTGAATAGGTTCACTGCTCCTTATCATGGCGGCGAGTGTTAGACATGTATACTCAGAACAGCAGTATCAAAAATTTTGAAGTAATCTGTAAATGTGTGTTCTCAGGTAGTGATTAACAGAACACTGAAGTGCAAAAAAGTATACTTCGCTTCTCACTTGGCTGCCCCTTCCACAATTACTCATGTACCGAGCATGTGTGCAAGCACCATTTTTCAGTGGGTCATAATTCTGGAATCAGAACCAGTTTCCAAAATAACAAGTGAGGTACTTCTTACTGAAGGCTCTTTTCCCTGCAACACTGTCCGCTTCTTATCTCTGGTTCAGTAAAGCACCTTTGAAAAAATTATGCCTTTTTTTTTTTTTTTAAATGTAGCAGGGATTGAGTAGGAGAGTGAAAAAAACAACTTCAGAACAGCTAGACCATTTTTGTTCAAACCTCCAAAACAAATGCATCATTCTTTGCAAATGTCAACCCAGTAGATGAAAGTTTTAGACAGCCAAAAGTGACCGAAAAAGAGTTAGAAATTGAAGTTTTTATGTTCTTAACTACAGCATGCACTTTCACTCTTTTTCTAATACACTAATTCCATCTATAATGTAAAATCTGTATAATCTTTTCTAGTTTACTGCATGAACCTCTGGTTTGCCAGCAAAAGAAACTTTGTTTATACTTCTGTGAATCTTAAAATTCTGGTGTATGAACTTTCAAACTGTGCACCTCAAAGTTAAATCACTTAATGATTTCACAAGCAGAAGGCACGTGCCAACTTCAGCATTATATTAGCCATTAATTACTATTCAGCAAAGCAAATACTTTAGAAAAATATCTAAAGATTCCACAACAGAATTGAAGTGAACCTACTGCTTGCTTACCTTGAGAGACTGACACACTCACAGTCTGTGATCCATTCTTCTCTGTGGATACTTGCGGTTTTGCAACAGGAATTCCAACACCTCCGATATACGGGTTGTAGTTGTAAGTGCCATAGTCAGCACCCCAGTAATCATACCACGTGCTGCTTATAGGCTTTACCAAATGAGAGAATAAAATGTAAATTATTCATCTTTAAGCTGTACAAATAGAAACCATCTCAGATTGTCTCCTAAATATATTTCTGATATTGGATCAGTACACAGGAAATGTAAATAGTATATTTTATCCAACATAAACTGAAAAGCTGCATTAAGATTCAAGCAAAGGTTTTCAAAGATTCATCCAATGAGAGCTACCAGGTCATCCAATGAGAGCTACCAGGTGCTTAACTTATTTGACAATCAGGCCACTTATTTCAATGCCTAAACAAAGATTAAAAAACCTAGCTTTAGGCACCCATCTTTCAGAATCTTGGCATCAACTTTTACTTTTAAGTAATAAATCTTGCAATAATTAATTAATAAGTAATTAATCTTGCACATATCTATTATACCATGCCTTCATTTTCAAATTTACAGTTTTGCACAAGAGACTCTAAAATATGATTTCTTAAAAATACAGTGCAATATCAACATTAATTTATTTGTACAACAGTATTGCCTCGAGGCTTCAGTGTAAAAGGCACTGTACAAAATAGACAAAAACCACGTCTGCCCCCTAAGAGCTTCCTATCTAATTTACGACAATAAGCAATGGTTTGTATAATAAGCAAAAGGAAGGAGGATGAGGCTATAAAAATAAAAGCATGTATTAACGTAGCCGAGTTGTGCGTGTGTATAGTTTTTTTAAATCAGAAGTCCCCATAGATCATCTACCCAGGTTTTCAGCTGGCAATTTATTGTAGCTGCATAGTAGAAGTGGGTCTTGAGGATGGATATGAACAGGATGAGCTTGGAAATGTTATGGAAGAAAAAGCAGCAAGATGTAATTGTCTATTTCAACTATATTTAAAAATACACTGATTTTATACTCCAGCTAAAAAAACAAAAAAGACTTTTAGTGCATCAAATATAAACATGTTTAGCTTCCCACACTGTTACTCTGAAATAAGGTATAGTGTTTAACACTTCAGCAGCCAAACAGATTGACACAGCAACTGGTTCATTTAATACTCCAAGTAGGCAACTGTGGAATTCTAAGTAGTGCTAATGCATTTTACAGTAGGGCGAGTACATCAAATGTATATCCTAACTTTTCACGCCAATGAGGGATAAGGTTACAAATGAATTGCAAGAAGCAATCAGGAGTAGGTTTTGTTTTTTAATACTACAATCTAGAATGTGTGGGGAGATTAATTACTACCCTTCTATTGTCTTTACGACTTGTAACATAGATAATCGTGGAATATTTTGCTTTTATAACCTTATATTATGATTATATTCAGTGTTTATGCTCTTGCCTGTCAAAGCCTGCCTCAACTTCAAAATATTGTTCTTTACAGCATACAGCTAAAGCAGGTCTAATGCCATGAAATATCACTAGACATACACCAGAAAGGTAAGAGATTATATTGTTTCACACGTAGAAGTTATTATGAAAACTCACGTGGGCCATACCTTGAAGACTTTGGCTGCAAGGGGATCTTTCTCCAGATCAATATCTAAAGGATCAATATCAACTTCCATCAGGTCCTGTAGTAATTCTAGGTCAATGTCCTTATCTTTTTCCAAAGATGATAGAGGTGGAGCACCTTTGGATGATTAAAACTGCTTTAATATTGTCAAGTAACAGAGCTAAAACTATAAGACCAGGCTAAAACATGCTTACTGGCCAATTTTAGGGCTGTATATACTTAAAATATTTTGTAAAAGCAAAGATTGTTGAATGAGATCACAGTTTGCTTTGTTTTCAACACTGTAATTAGTAACAATTCATCTTTTTTGAAAACGCTATAAATCAAATAGCAATTTGACTCATGTCTCAGTGAGTGCCTTATGTAAATTCAATATCTATCACCAAAAAAACCTTTACCAATCTTTTAGTTGAAAAAACCCAAAATGCTGCCATTAGGATAGAGTAATTTTTTCACCCAGAAGTTTTTTTTAAAATTGAAAATTCAATAATTATTGGGAAGTAAGATACGCGGAGCAAGACATAGCAAGTATAGAATGTTAACGTGCAACAAATATCTCTAATACGCCTGAATCTAGAATTCATTTCTATTCCAGACATAGATAATTCCCACAGTCATGAGCCAAATTACAAGGAGAAACATTTTTGCAAACACTCTTTTTGCGTCTTTATGATGTGCCAAGAAGACCACAAAAAAATTAATTAATTTCAAAAACACTAAAGGCTATAACGCTCTTTTTAAAAAAAAAAAAAAAAAAAAAAATTCAAGTTCTGGTCCAATCTGGAAGACTTATTAATCACCAGGGTGCGTCTGTGGTGGGTAGAGGGAGATATGGCGGCACTAACCCTTTTTTTTTTTTTTCTTTGCCATTCACCTTTCATGCCACCTCAATTCAGTTGGAGGTGCAAAATTTGGATAAATTATGTGCAATAAATAGTTTCACAATACCTATTTAATTTGTTATTAGTGCAACATTCTGAAATTTTTGTTGAATAGAGAAATACGTAGTTGAAGTTCTCTTCATAAAAGATTTTTCACTGCCATATTTTTAGAGGAGTAATACAGTATTGAGTTTACACAGGAGTACTAATTCTCTACAGAGAAATTAAACCTTTTCAAGAAGAGGTGCATGAAGCAGCTTGAAAGTCAGGCTAAGCCAAATTTTTAGCTCATCCTATAAAGGCCATGATGATGCTTTGGGCAGTGCTATATTTTACTCCAATGAATATTATTGGTCTCTCTGCTTCATGGAGACCTTTAGAGTTGCTGTGTTCCTCTTGTTTCCAAGAGTCTAGAAAGAGTAAAATGTGATACCAAACTGAAGTAATGTTCTACCTCAACATCTGTTCAAAGTGTAGCACTTCCAGAGGAAGCGGCTTCTGCAACAGGGGTGGGCAAACTTTTTGGCCCGAGGGCCACATTGGGGAATAAAAATTGTACAGCGGGCCATGAATGCTCACAAAATTGGAGTTGGAGTACGGGAGGGGGTGAGGGCTCTGGGGTGGGGCTGGGGATGAGGAGTTTGGGGTGTAAGAGGGTGCTCTGGGCTGGGACCAAGGGGTTCGGAGGGGGATCGGGGCTGGTGCAGGTTCCAGCTGGTGGTACAGGCTCTGGGGTGGGGTGGGGATGAGAGGTTCAGAGTGCAGGAGGGTGCTCTGTGTTGGGATTGAGGGGTTTGGAGAGTGGGAGGGGGATCAGGGCTGGGGCAGGGGAGAGGCTCAGGGGTGCAGACTCCGAGCGGCACTTACCTCAAGCAGCTCAGAAGCAGTGGCATGTCCTTTCTCGAGCTCCTAGGCATGGAGCAGCACGTGATCCTCGGAGTGGGCCATGCTGCTGCTTCCAGTAGCCACATGATGCAGCTCCTGACCCAGTGCCCCGGCTGGAGTGGGGCCAAGCCGCATGGTGCAGGCCCGACCCAGCAGGAGCTCGCGGGCCAGCTTAAAATGGCTCACAGGCTGGATCTGGCCCATGGGCTGTAGTTTGTCCACCCCTGTGCTAGAAGCTGTTTAGACTGCCGTTTTGTTCTATAGCTCTCTAAATTCCTAGTGTATTTAGTAAGAATTAATCATTGTGTTAATGAATTCCTCGCAGGAACAGATTATTCTTCAAAATACAATGTGCTCCCCAAGTTTACAGACCTACTTACAATGAAATAGACACCACCAAGAAAGAGCGTAGACATTTAGGATGTTAAATTTCTAGTTTATCAGCTCACTATCAACGAACCACACTCCTGAATCCACATACTATACTGTCATGATTGCTATTCAAGTGAACTCAGTGAGGAAACAACATTGAGTGTGAGCTCTCAGTAGTGTGTCAACAAGTGCAGCTGAAAATATTGAGTGGCCAAGTTGAAATATTATGCTTAAGAATTAGTAAGTGCTAAAGTTAACGGATACCTCTTGCTAACTGCAACCTTTGGGACCCTGATAAATGACAACTCAAAACTCGAATGCCTTGCTAAAATTCACACAAAAGTACTTATCTAAACTACAAAGTTACCGTGCATTACACAGTGAAAGGCTTGTGAGAGTTCAGGATTAAGCAAGCTTCAGAATGACTCAAGTACATCAAGCATTTAAAAATGTTAACTGACTAAACAGAATTTAACGTTCTATTTCCTAAACATCATTTCAATATAAATAGTACCTGAATGTTCACCTGCGATGTCATGTGTCAAAGGCTCATCTATCGTTTCCACTAACTGAACTGTAGACTGCTGAAGAGAGTCATCAGAGTCTGCAGCAGAAGCTCCTGCATCTTCTCCCATGGCTCCTTCCTCTATAGCTTCAGCTGCTATTGTTGCCAATAGTTCTCCTATACGTTACAGTAAGCAGACAACTCCTTTAGCAGTTCAGCCTGTACTCTGGCTGCAAGACTAATTAACATCTGAGCATACTCATCCAAATTTTCAAAACTGAACTGCAATTTTGGGTGCTTAATTTGAAATACCCCCATCTGAAAATCATGCCCCAAGGATATGCCCAACATCTTCTGAAAGCGAGAGCTCTGTCAAAAGTTTCAAACTGGGTATGCAAAATTTTTGAAAATGAAGGCCACAGTGTTTAAAATTATAATATCTCAATTAAATGTTTCATTTTATACTAATATCTTCAATTTGTTTCTTTGTAAAACCTACATGCTTTCATTATCATAATCACATTAGCAGACTTTTCCATGTTTCACATCAGAGAATCAAATAACGGGGGTGGGGGGAATTCCAGCTTAATGCATTTTGTAAAAAAAAAAAAAAAACCCACCACACCACACACCCTGAATTTTAACACACCTGCTAGAATATCTTGCAGCATACAACTCAGAGAATACTGAGCCCATGCTCCTCCCCAAGAGATATCTCCTCTATTAAAGTCAGTCCCAACCAAAAGCAGCAATAGCCTTTCTAGTTGAGTTTCATTCACAATCTCACACAAATGAATTGTTGGTCTTGTAGCATTTGCAATTCTAGCAAGAACCTGTAAAAGAATTTCAGAAATATACAATTTAACTGATTTTCCAAAAAATAAAACCCAACCAAAAAACAAAACAAACAACATGCACACAACACCCCAACAAAGTTAAATTTGTAAATGTAATGTCAAGATTTATTGTTCCAAGTTCGGGATGACAGTCATGAGTAACTATGTCTCAAATAATGAGTCTTCCCAAAAAAGTGGCAATAAACTCTATATTGCATATATCCCACTTTATTTATACCATTCATATTTCCATTTTATTGTTTGATGCATCAGATTTAGTAGTACTTCACTTTTTCACCACCATCTCCAACACACAGAGTGAAATGTTGACTAATTCTGGAAAGTCACAGTTCCCCCATTGACTATGACTTTGTTTACCCATTAATACAATGGGTTTATATACTTATCTCACAGGATGTTAGATGAAAGGTATGTAAGTGTGAGGTACTAAAAATAGATGCTACAGAAAGGGAAATGTGTTTAATGATTTCCTTTCACCTGAGTTAGACACATTTGTGCTAATGCCTTCATTCCTATAAATGCCAGAAGCAGTTCAGACTTGTTCAAGTGGCTCCAGGGTGTGGCCATGCACCTTATACTTTCAAACCAGGTGAGTACATCCAAAGTTTTATGGAAACACTCAATTCTCATTATTAGGCTCAGTATTGTTTAACAGTATTCAACTGTTTTAACTT
This sequence comes from Lepidochelys olivacea, assembly GCF_965140295.1. Lineage (NCBI taxonomy): Eukaryota > Metazoa > Chordata > Testudines > Cheloniidae > Lepidochelys > Lepidochelys olivacea. Next base: position 147,394,575 of record NC_140413.1, on the reverse strand, counting down.
CAGACATGGACCCAGAAGAAGCCATAGTACAAGAAATTCAAAAGAAATTTTAGGTGGAGTAGGCATGGGGAAGAGGTCCATTTATGAGAAAAGATTTCAAAGACTCCTTGCAGTTGTGAATATAACAGAAAAGAAAAAAAAAGGATTTAGATGTTATTGAGTTAGAAAATTTTCCATTCTAGTATGCCACATCTAATGAACGCAAAGTAATGAATACACAAACATAAGGAAGGAAAGGCTAAAGTAGAATAATTGTCATTTATATTCAAATAGAATAGTACACAAATTTAAATTCCATCCATATAAAGAAAATGTTTGGTATTTTAAGAAGTTTATTGGCAATCACATGGGAAGAACCTTCTAACTTTAGATTGATCTTAAGAGAAATGGAAACCTGTTTTGCAGAAACTCATAAGTATAATGAAGGGCAGCCATGATGCTGCTCTGCCAAGTTACTCAGGTGACAAAGGTCTTTTCTGTCTATAATGCCACAAATCACATAGTAGCGAGTCCTGATTCCCTCAAGAAATCATTTCCTGAGACACTAGGCAAATTAGTATGTAACCATCTTAGCATCAGCTATTTTAAGGCTCTATGGACCTGGCCATTTTGGATGTAACAAGACAGAAAAGGTAAATGAGTGGTATCTACATGCTATATTATAGGCTGACAAGGTGGGTGAGGAAAGAAGGAGAATCCAGGGAACTACAGACTGGATCAGCCTCACCTCAGTCCCTGGAAAAATCATGGAGCAGATCCTCAATGAATCAATTTTGTAGCACTTGGAGGAGAGGAAGGTGATCAGGAACAGTCAACATGGATTCACCAAGGGCAAGTCATGCCTGACCAACCTGACTGCCTTCTATGATGAGATAACTGGCTCTGTGGATATGGGGAAAGCGGTGGACGCGATAGATCTTGCCTTTAGCAAAGCTTTAGATACGGTCTCCCACAGTATTCTTCTCAGCAAGTTAAAGAAGTATGGATTGGATGAATGGACTATAAGGTGGATAGAAAGATGGCTAGATCATCAGGCTAATGGGTAGCGATCAACAGCTCGATGTCTAGTTGGCAGCCAGTATCAAGCGGAGTGCATCAGGGGGTCAGTCCTGGGGCCGGTTTTGTTCAACATCTTCATTAAATGATCTGGATGATGGGATGGATTGCACCTCAGCAAGTTTGACACTAAGTTGGGGGGAGAGGTAGATATGCTGGAGGGTAGGGATAGGGTCCAGAGTGACCTAGACAAATTGGAGGATTGGGTCAAAAGAAATCTGATGAGGTTCAACAAGGACAAGTGCAGAGTACTGCACTTAGGACGGAAGAATCCCATGCACTGTTATGGGCTGGGGGACTGACTGGCTAAGCAGGAGTTCTGCCAAAAAGGACCTGGGGATTACAGCGGTTGAGAAGCTGGATATGAGTCAACAATGTGCCCTTGTTGCCAAGAAGGCTAACGGCATATTGGACTGCATTAGTAGAAGCACTGCCAGCAGATCGAGGGAAGTGATTATTTCCCTCTATTCAGCACTGGTCAGGCGACATCTGGAGTATTGCATCCAGTTTTGGGGCCGCCGCCACTACAGAAAGGATGCAGACAAATTGGAGAGCGTCCAGCAGACGACAACAAAAATTATGAGGGGGCTGGGGCACATGACTTATGAGGAGAGACTGAGGGACCTGGGCTTATTTTTAGTCTGCAGAGGAGAAGAGTGAGGGGGGATTTGACAGCAGCCTTCAACTACCTGAAAGGGAGGGGGGGAGGGGTTCCAAAGAGGATGGAGCTAGGCTGTTCTCAGTGGTGGCTGATGACAGAACAAGGAGTAATAGTCTCAAGTTGCAGTGGGGGAGGTCTAGGTTGGATATTAGGAAACACTTTCACTAGGAGGGTGGTGAAGCACTAGGAATGGGATACCTAGGGAGGTGGTTGAATCTCCATCCTTAGAGGTTTTTAAGGCCTGGCTTGACAAAGCCCTAGCTGGGATGATTTAGTTGGGATTGGTCCTGCTTTGAGCAGGGGGTTGGACTAGATGACCTCCTGAGGTCTCTTCCAATCCTAATCTTCTATGAAATATCTTTTATTGGACCAAATTCTCTCATATCCTAGGACCAACATGACTACAACAATGCTGCATACATATTATAGGCAGAACTACCCATAGTTAAGGTTGCCTACTACTTTACATTATAATAGACATCCTGTTTTCCATTGCTTGTAACGTTGTCAAACTAACAGTTTGGAATAAAATTTTCAATGCTAGACTGAGTTTTAAGAAAATTTCAACAAAAGCTGTTGGGCTATTTATGAGAAAAAGGTTACTGAAAAATGTTTTCCAGTGTTAAGTTCTTAACGTTGCTCAATGAAACAATTATAGCACTTCCAGGCTTTAAAGAAGGGATTGAAGTTTGCCAGGGGATCCCGTCAAAGACATGCCTTGTGCTGAAATATAAAAATCCACCCAAATATGGCTTAATTGTAAGAGTGTTATTACTTGACCAATGAAAGAATCAGAGGTCCTGTGGAAAAAATAGTATGTGAACCTGTAATTAAAGACTTTCATAATGAACATGCACTACAGTTACCTGTGAATCCTTAACAGAGCCTCCTAGATCAGTGATTCCCTAATTTTTAGGTGCTTGACTTTGCAACCTAAATATTCCTTAGTTTTTGTATGCAACACTTAATATAAAACTTTAGAGCTTTATGAATATCTAGTTACACCAGAATCTCTCCAGAGCACACTGAAGACTTGGACAAAGTGTCAGGAGAATTCTCTCCTAAGTAGTACAGAAAGGGGAGTTTAAGTTGGAAAGAATAACTTGGGACCTTATGTCACCATCAAAAATAAGTGTACGCAAAACCCTCTATTTAGTTGTGTTTGGAGAGAATACACCTTCCAGTGCTTTGGCTGGTTAAGATTATTTGCCTAATGGCTAGAGCACTGACTTATTCAGGTAGAACACCTTTTCCCAAGTATTTGGTTCTATTGTAAAAACTGGAGTCTAGTAAATAGCACAGGACTCAATTTATATATCTCACGAGAATTAAGGGCTCAGTGTCACCTTCTGTGATTTGAAAGAGTGGGTCCAGGCAATCTAACCATTGCATCTTTAATCATTGGGTCCCCTCTTTGGCTGGTGAGATGGTTGGATACAAATAAGCCATGCTCAATAACATTACTTATGCTGGAGAAAAAAGCATTACAGAGCCACTTCTGTCCATATGCCTATTTCTGGATGAAAACACACCTGGCGGGAGTTACTCTAACTGTTCACACTAGGGTTTGGACCTATTACCTGATCTGGGTTTCCCTGTAGCATCCCAAGTCTAGTTCTTGCCCCAGAAATAAAAGGAGATTCTTTCCCATACCATTTATAAAGAGGAAGAATGGCCTTGTTGCTACAGCACTGAGTTTAAGGACATACCTACACTACAACAGCTGCTACAGCAGCACAGTTATGGCGCTGCAGCTGTGCCGCTCTAGTGTGAGACAGGGTTGGGCCAGATGGCTATAGGAGAGTAATAGAAGGCAGATATATTAGCCCCAGGCTAAGTATGTCCCTTTTCCCTGGGTAAGGTAACAGGGAAGGTTCCAGAACAATCAGGAACCTTCTGGAGACAATTAAGACAGGCTGATTAAGACACCTGCAGCCAATTAAGAAGCTGCTAGAATCAATTAAGGCAGGCTAATCAGGGCACCTGGGTTTTAAAAAGGAGCTCACTTCAGTTTGTGGTGTGCAGGTGGGGAGCAAGAGGCACTAAGAGCTGAGAGTGAGAACACGGACTGTTGGAGGACTGAGGTGTACAAGCATTATCAGACACGAGGAGGAAGGTCCTATGGGGAGGATAAAGAAGGAGTTGGGAGGAGGCCATGGGGAAGTAGCCCAGGGAGTTGTAGCTGTTCCACAGCTGTTCCAGGAGGCACTCTAGACAGCTGCATTCCACAGGGCCCTGGGCTGGAACCCGAAGTAGAGGGCGGGCCCGGGTTCCCCCCAAATCCTTCCAACTCCTGGTCAGACACAGGAGGAGTCGACTTGAACTGTGAGCTCAGGAAAACAGCCAAGCTGAGGGCTGCCGTGAAGCTCCAAGGCAAGCAAATCCGCCAATAAGCACAAGACCCACCAAGGTAGAGCAGGAACTTTGTCACAAGTGTCATAGTGTAGATGACTTCCTACATTGATGGAAAGGATTTTTCTGTCAATGTAGGTAATCCACTTCTCTGAGAGGCAGTAAATTTTTCACAGCCCTGAGCAATGTAGCTAGGTCATCCTAAGTTTTAGGTGCAAGATCAGGCCTAAAAGAGATTTGGAATAAATACCAATCTCTAACAAACTCTCTTCTTTCATTTGGAAAGTCACTTAACCTTTATATATTCCTATACCCCATTTGCAAATTGAAGTTTATCCTTTTAACAACCCTGAGAAACAGGGATGCATTTGGTCTCTGAGTTAACCGGTTCTTACTGTTACACCTCCAGATTCCACGGATTCATAATGTTACAAATGATGTCGTTAGATTCTTTTGGCATTGATTTGACTTCATTGTTGTCCTGAGGGCCATGACTTTCTAGGTTGTTGCATCAGGACACTATGGTTATGGCAAAGTACACTGTTGCCAGTGAGGCTCCAAGAGCTGCTGAAGATTTTTCAAAACCTTTTAAGGATGGCTCCTATCTTCTTGCCCATGGGGTCTCATTGAAAGAAATCATCCTCAATAGGAATTGCCATGGATGCCTCTGCTTCATCAGTCTTACAGAAGATGGGGAGGGAGAAAGAGAATTTCGGATGGCTCTATGATTCTGTACTTCTTCAGAACTTGCCAAAAATGCTCTTTGTAAGAATTTTCCCACTTTTCTAGTGGTTTCTCTGAAGAAGAAACAGAAGGGAAGAGCAAACCCTTAGTTTCTGATTGGAGTTATTCTCCTTGGCTTTAGCCTGCTCAGCCTCTGTTTGCCTGGAGCTCTCTCATTAAATGTGAAGCTAAAGGTCTTGGAAAGGAGGTTAGGGTCTGGAGCAGTTTGGGGCTTTTTTCTGTGCCACTTGGGTTTCTTTTGCCTTTTAATGGGAAACTGGTCCCACAGGGACCAGCTTCTTCTTATCTAGTGTGCCCTTTTGGATCTTAGCCTATGTAGATATAGGATCCCTGAATCCCCACATTCCTCATCCCCTGAAAGTCAGCTGGAGAGAAAATACAGGTGAACATTCCAAAAGCAGCACAGATGCTCCTCTTAAGTGGAGTAAGAAGAAACCAGGACTCTGCCAATTACATTTAATTTCAAAACTCCACCTCAGGTTCTTGATTTATCCATGAGGAGTCCATGTTTGGGGAATCAGTTTGCTGAATCTCATGATCTGCCCTTGTAGAGGCAACTAGGGGACTTTGGCCTGCTGGTAGGAAGGATAGTTGGGGGCCACCTACAAGCTGTTTTGACTGAGCCTCTTTTCATTGCAGAGAAGGTGGTCCATAGGCTGGAGCAGTCACAGCAGAGCTCTCCTTCTGTTGCTCCTGAGAAGGGCTTCTTGCTCTTCCGCTTCCTCCATTTGGCCTGATCCATGATAATGAAGGAGAAGGAAACAAAGAATGGGCTTGGCAGGTAATCCCTTTCAAGGAACAAAGCACCCAATATTTCAATTTTCTTGAGTCAGGGGAAGAAAAAAGAAATATTTTGTTTACAACTACTCTAAAATCAGATTTGAAGGTTAGGATCACAATGAAGACAGCAGCACTGGATTGCTATTCTCTTTGCACATCTGCTGGCTGAGAATCTGACACAAGAACGGAAAGAGCCTGGTCAAGTCCTGGAGCCTGTGGACAAAACTAAACTGGATCTGGTATCTAAACAAACTGAGGTGCAGTCCAAAAGTTTCCAAAGGGTGGGAAGGTCAGTTTTAATTATGCAATTCTAAAAAAGTTTCAGAAAGCCTCAAGGAACAACCACAAACAGATACAATAGATTGCATCCAAGTTCTGGTTGTAAAACTGAAACAATATGCTTAACAAAAGCTAAAATGAGGCATCTGAAAGCTTCAAAAGCTCCTGGTTACTTTTGTCTGCAGTTAAAATGAAATGAGTATGTTCTTTATATGAAATCTTTATTTTAAGCCAAAACATGACCCACCTAACTGATTTTGTATGGAGAACTTTCCTACTGCAAGTGACAGTGCTCTAAAGTAGGTTATTTTAAAGGAAAATAGGCTATAACTTACTGTAATAATGTTACTAGTTGTTAATATACTAGTTAGTTATGTGTATTTGATAATACAGTTTGAAAAAAAAAAGTAACAGCTTTCTCCTTTATTATTAGTATGAACAAAGTATACCATCCATAAAGTTGTGTAGAGCTAAAATAAGTAGATAAATTGTTCCCGTCTTAGGTTTACTTGCACCAATTTATTCTAGCTAAACTGTACTAATGTAAAAGTATCTTTTAAAATGGTGCTCTGTAGGAGATACTTTGCAAACATAATTCCATTATGTAACATTCAAAAACTGGAAAACATGGGAAACAGACTACTAGGGATCACTACAAATTCAATAATAAGTATTTTTAATGTATCCTCAAGAAAAAGCTAAAAGTAGCATCTGAGAGATATTTTCATCAATACTACGCTGAAAGAATACATGCTCATACCACATACTTTAGGATAATTCTTGATAAAAAATGAACTTCACTTTAACAACCCCACTGCCTACTTTTGTAGCATTCTGTTTACCTTACAAACAAACAGCAGTAGATCTGCGTGGCAAGTGAAGTCCATTGACAAAAGAAAGAGCGCCAGCTTCTGCACTACTGAGATACAACGTTCATGTGCCAGAGTAAATGGAAGTGGCTCAATTTCTGGAGTTTCCTTTGTCGTCGATACTTCTGTGTCTAAAGTAGAACGAGGCCACTCTGCAGTCCGACGTAAGCGTATTAAATCCTTGAAATGCTGCATAATTACAAACCAATATAAAACAAGTGTTAAATTTTAAACTAAAATGCCCATTTTCTGAATGTAAGCATATCAGGAGTTGGAAAAATGTAACAGTACCTCTAGAACTTTTTAATAATAATGGAGAATCCCACACTCTCATATTGGACCTATATTAAGATTATATGGGAACGTGGCATAAATTTGGGTTGGTTGCATTGCTTTCAAGTGACAAAACCATAAGTGTGTAATGCAGTTAATCTTACACAAGGGTCAATCAACTTTCATACTATGGCATAGCTTTTTAAAAATTTATTTAGATTGAATTTAGTAATATTGTATTAAACTACCATGGGTTCAGTTCCTTTTGCTACAGTTTCAGCCTAAACAGAACCAAGCAATGACTAAGACTGTAGTCATACTCACATCCTCAAAGATATTCTAGAGTCTGACAGAGCTCTCAACACCATTGTGTATTCTGTATACTTACTTTACAGAAAAAGTGTTTTAGAAACTTGACTCTTAATTGATACTATTTTTTCATATTCCTACACCTGTTCATGGATACTTAGCTACCACAAATTCAAATGTATAGTACTCAGACACAGTAGTAATTTATAACTGAAATTTATAACCCATCAAGAATACTGACTTCTCAGTTCTTTGTTAAACCCTGGATTTGTGCTGGAAATGGCCCAACTTGATTATCATACACATTGTAAGGAGAATGATCACTTTAGATAAGCTATTACCAGCAGGAGAGTGGGGTGGGAGGAGGTATTTTTTCATGCTTTGTGTGTATATAAAAAGATCTTCTACACTTTCCACAGTATGCATCCGATGAAGTGAGCTGTAGCTCATGAAAGCTTATGCTCAAATAGATTGGTTAGTCTCTAAAGTGCCACAAGTACTCCTTTTCTTTTTTAGTTCTTTCCTAGTGGCTAAAGAATTGGAACTGCAGAGATACAGGGCCTCAACTACCCTGCACAAAGAGAAGTAAACATGTGCACGCTGGTGGCAGACAAAATACTGAAGACTCAAGCTATTTGAAAACCTACAGACATTATTTCTTGACACGTACAATCAAGGATTCTTTGTTACACTGTATAAATCTTGTGTCACACACTTTGTACACCCTGTGGACCACCCTTCCATTGCTTAATTCCTGCCTCTCTCTTTGGGATTGATTATATGGTAATCAACAGTCTGCAGTTGTCATTTCTAGTACTAAAAAATTGCAAGTTGGATACCTTCAATTTGCCACTGTTTGGGCAGAATCCTGTGCTATTTTAACAGTACCACCCCTCATCCCCCCATCTTTTTTTCCAGAGTGAGCAAGGGTCACTGTCTTTTGGCTGCAGGGGTTTTTTTGTTTTTGTTTTTTGCGGGAGTGGAGACAGAAGGAAATCTTTGTCTGGACAGGGTTTTGTTTATTTTTAAAATAAGCATGGCAGCTGTTTGAAGCTACTACCAAGTTTGGAATGCCTTAAGTTGTCACTGATAAGCAGGTGATGTGGTCAAAATTGCATAATTTTGTAATTTATCATATACATGGTATGTACATACACACAATCGATAGGTATTAATAAAGATCATATTAAATGTGGAAGGTTTTAATGCAACATATTTTCTACACAAGCAGGACTGCTGTAAAGTGAATCCCACACAGCTTTAACCAACAGCATATTTCAGCCAGTGCAGTAGTGCAGGTGTTTAAAACTGTGCCACTGACTTATAAAACCTGCTGCACTCCACTGTTGAGTCTTCAATTCCAGGATTGGCCAACCAGTTCACTTACCTGCTTCACAGTTGGCTCAGTGGCTGAGTTCCTTCAGCCTTTGTAAGAGTTTGCTAGCAGGCCTACTATTCCCCTCCCCTGATCACCTATGGAGTTCCTTCTGTTCCAACTGCAAAATCTTTCTGGCCCTTCCATTACTGTGCAAGGGAAAAGTGACTACATGGTAACCACTGCAAGGAGGGAAGTGGTTTATCGTTGCTGCTATAGAAGAGTCTATTTCATTTAAGAGACAACTCAAGAATAGAGCAGGAAAGTGAAATTCATGACAAAAGAGGTGTGTTAGTGAAAATGCAGCACTTGATAAAATTTGCTAGTGTTTCTTTAACCCTACTTTTTCCAATGGTAATTATAAAGTGGCATGCTTATTTCTCTTTATAACCTCTATGCATCTATGATCCCTTAAAGACTTTCAGAAGTCCTAATAGGTAACAAGATTTCCAAAGCCTAAAGATTTCCAAAGGTAAAAATCTAAATGGATATCCAAGTCTGGTATCTATGAAGTGAGTCCTAATTGTTTTATGCTCACAGGAATGTCCATACTGCCTGCGCCATTTCTGTTGGCAGACAAGGCATTGAAGTTTAACTAGACTGTTCTCCGAGCATGCCTGGGTTTGTTTTCATCCCCAGTATCCAGAGCTCATAACAAGAAGCAAGGATTTATATGTTGCAACCATACTTGTGGAAAGCTAAACTTCCTAAAAATAAGCACAAGTGTTTTCAGTACAGCATTTGTTTGCTTTGGGAGGAGGAGGACTGGCATGCTTACTTTTTGGCTACTCATCCAAGACAATTTCCTTTTAAAAAGAACACCACACTCATAAGTTAGCCATATGAAGCACACTTTCAATTCTTTATAGACAAGTGCTGTCAGGTGCTTATTGTGTTTTATAGACTAGTTTGACACTACAAACGCTTCTAGGTTATTGATGATTTTGGCTATGATCAGCTAAAAGGTGGCTGGAGCAGAATCAACCAAAACATTTTTCCCAAGCCAGACATTTACAGATGGCTGCTGAATTCGACAAACAGAACAGCCTTGATAAGAGCCAGAATGAAACACTTTTTTGTATAAAGTCAACCCAGGACAAAAATGATTTTGCAGGAACAGGTCTTTTCACACAAAAGACAACAAGTGAACTGCAGTTTCAGAACATCATACCTTTGAAGTAGCCTGCTTTAGTTTTGCCTGTTCTACTAAAAGTTTGTATGATGATCCTTTGTTGCTTTGTATTTTCTCTTTTTCCATCTGTTCCACCAAAGCCTTCTGTTTTGCTTTTAATAAGTTAAGTTGCTAAAAGAAAATGTTAATAGGAAAAACAAAAAAATTAAGCAATAAGATGTGAAAAGGATCAGTATTTTCATATGATAGTAAACTTCAATTCAAATTGCAACTTGAGCCTTTTTTAGTTTAGTTTTTGTACAACTTTAAATTATACAACTTCAGTGGGCTGCCAGCAGAGTCAGAGCAGATTAGGTTTAAGAACCATCAATATTAAGAGAATTTTTAGATACGAACACAGGGTCACAGAACCTGTACAGATGTATTTAAAAGTGAACACGGTCTTATAAATGATATACTGTTGAATTACAGCTGGTCAGCCTCCAGAAGCTTGCACTCAGATGTTTGCTGATTCACCAAAAATGCAAAGTAAGTTTTACTATCAAATACGGACCACAGGGAAATATATAACAATATGCTCCACAAGACTAGAATGATTTCAGCAGATCCCATGCCCTGCAGTTTGAGATACATGTCAAGAGAGACAGACAGCTTTTAGCTACAGAACCAGGCCTTTGAGAAAGCAAGATTGAATGAGCTCCAGGCCCAAAGCTAGAATTTTAAGAAATAAGGTACATTACTATAAGCATCTTACATTAAAAGTGCCAGTACACACTGAAAGTTACCTGTTTATGATGAACAAGTTGCTTTCTGATCTTTCTGGAGTACAATCTATCTAGGCTACTATTGCCTTTAGAAGATCTGCTCAGGCTCTGGGTATGTAGGCTATTATTAATAAAACTCCATTGGTTGCCTAATGGGAAGAAACATATATCAAAATTTGAGGCTTACTTTTAACAGTTCCTAAAATAGTTGAGAGCAACAATAAGAAGTCATTCTATAAACTAAATATAAAAATGGAGCATTAAATTTAAGGCTTCTACTTAACTATCTGTCACGCAATCCTCACTTTAGGTGGCAGCATTACTGCACAGCATGAAAAGGTCAACAGTACAATTTTGCATTTACTATTTTCAAGTTCTTAAGTATGAAAGGAAAAAACAAGACTAGTTTAACTTATACAAACCAAAAGCACCCATAATGTGAGCACTTATCACTCACATTTCTCCTCTTGAAAGATACTACTTAAAAAAAAAAAACCCAAAAAAAACCACACAAACAAACAAAAAAAGACCAACCTGCAACAAAGCTAGAAATTGAAATACACTTACTCAAACACACCATTCTCCTCACACGTTAGCTACAAACAGTCACACAAACGTCAGGTTGACCACACCACACCTTAAGTACGGGCACCATTGTCCAGCTTGCTAGGGGAAGGAGTATAGCACTTTACAGGTGTGGTGTGAGAGAGACGCACAGAAGCTGCTGAAAACGTAGTGTGGGTTAGCGTGGTAATGTTGACTCATCCCCCAGGTACTGGAAGGGCCGGAGAGTTGACCAAGAGCAAGCCTGGTGGGAAAAGTCCCTTTTCTCAGGACTAGGAAGAGCAGCACTCACCCTCCTTCCCCTTGGAAATGGCAAAATACTAGGTTTGGTCTGGACCCATTGTGGGCATTGCACTAGCTACTCCTTTCTCAGGGGGCTGAGAAGGAATTTTTCCCTCACCACCAGATTGACCAAGATGATGCAGTGGGGTTTTTGCTTTCCCCATAGCAGGTTCATGGAGGCTTTGTTATGGTGAACAGGGAAAGGAGTTAAGTAATGAGTTGTGACATCACAGCCTAAGTGTGGGGTGGATGTCCAGTGCAGGTACTCCACAGGGAAGGGATACAGTGACCAGATAAATGGTTTGGTAAAGGACTTAAAAGGAGGTGTTTGTTAAGGAAGAGGAAAGGGGGTCCTATGACTGGCATGGCAGGGAGTCAACCCCCCCTTTCCTTTATAATCTATTCAGTGGGAGAGGGGCGAGAGAATACGATCAAGTCCCAGCAATGGGTTGGCTGGGGACCAGGATGGAAAAAGGGAGCTGGCAGAAACCCCTCGGTAGATACTGAAATGATCATGGAGTTATTTGAACTGTACACTTTCATCTGCCAGGTAGCCCCAGACATCTAATAATAAAGTTGCAGCTAATTAAACTATATCCAGTGTCTCCTGTCCTTTTTTTGGTTTAACAACTCTCACAATATTATTGACAGTCTCAAAATATTTTGTGTTTCTTAAAGCTCTAGCCCCTGGTATCATGGGATAACGTGAGTATCTCAACTCTTTTTTTATTATTATTTTAAGTTTATACCCATCATGGCTGTGAAAGAGTTTAAAAATGTAAACCATAAATGGTTCAAAAATCAGAAGGCTAATAAATAGATCCCAAGTTGTATTTTTAAAATCTCATGATTCTGACTCATTTTTGAACATGAGCTGGCAGTACTGAACATTTTACAAAGATCTCTAAAATCTAGACTTGAATTAGAAATATTGTAAGTGTTCCATACCTGTCAGGAATCTCTCCCTCTCTTTTCCATTCAAAGGCTTCTTGGCTGTTGCTGCTTCATCTTCAACAGTTGCCACGTAGTCTAAGAGTCTGGATACCAGCATTACAACCCAGCTGATCATGGGAATGTCCAATACCCCTTAAACAAGTAGGTTTTAGGTGACATTTGAGTGATTTAGTAAATTTTTGAAATTATAACAATCAGAAAAGCAATGCTTAAAGAATTCCCACGCGGACATTTTATGGTGTTCTAGGTAATAAGGGTTCCCATGTTTCCCTCCACAAACAGAGGAAAGGACTTGCACTCAAGAATCACTGCGTGGGGGCTCGGAGAGCACAGAAAGAAGTTGGGAGGAAGGGAATCATGAAGAGCTGAAGTAAGGTCCAAAAGCAAAGATCACAATTCTTCTTGTCAGATGAAAAAGGAAACAGAAGGATTCTCCCTCACCATTAATGTCCCCTTGATTATGAACCTTGGTAACAAAAGGCAAACAAGGCCCCACAAACAAAGGGGCAGTTATTCTTCTCAACCCGCTAACATTCCCCTGTTTTCCACAGATTGGCTCCTCAGCAAGCTAGCTCTCATTCGAAGTGAAATCTCAGCCAGTTGCTGGGAAAGCTGAGACCCTCACATTGAGGCAAGATCTAGACCTCCTGCAAATCGATAACACTAATATCATTCGCAAAAAGAAAAGGAGTACTTGTGGCACCTTAGAGACTAACAAATTTATTTGAGCATAAGCTTTCGTGAGCTACAGCTCACTGAAGTGGTACACACTGAAGTGGTACTGTAGCTCATGAAAGCTTATGCTCAAATAAATTTGTTAGTCTCTAAGGTGCCACAAGTACTCCTTTTCTTTTTGCGAATACAGACTAACACGGCTGCTACTCTGAAACTAATATCATTAGTGCCTACATTGGCCTCACACACACTAACAGGGTGGGTGGGGATTTTTGCATGCGAGTCACACAAAACCTACTTGTACATCACACAAGAAAACCTTTTGAATCAATGAGTCATTCTTCTGTCCTCAAAACAGTTATAAAACACACTAATTAGTGTGTATCAATGGCCATCAGCCTACAAAAGCAAACAGGTCACTCAATCAATGTCTTTAATTAAATTGCGTGCTTATATAGACACAACAGGCACCAACAGGCCAAAGATTATTGTGTACCACATTGCAGGCTAAAATCACATTTTCATATCTATGTGAAAGTACTATATTTAAGCAGCACATTTAATAACTGCTTAGTTTTTATACAGGACATTTTGTCCATTTATCTCAAAATGCTCTGTAAACTCACGTATCATTATTTCCAATTTACAGATAAGAAAACCAAGGCACAGAAGCGACTTGCCCAAGGTCACACACCCAGTCACTGGCAGAGCAAGCAACAGAATCCAGGCATTTTGACTTCCCCACCCGGTACTCTGTCCATTGGAACATACTGCCCCATCCTAAATAGGAACAGAAGAGACTTAATGGTAGGGCCTGGAACTGGCAATGCAGACTAGAGGGATAAGAGGTAGGATGGCTAATCTGGGTGACTCTTGTTGCAAATTAGTCCAGGTTTCAGACTTAAAAAAACAAGGAGTCTGATCTACAGTATAGGAGTCCGGTCCACAAAAAGATGCATGAAAGTTGTTTGAGTTTGGGGGTTTTTTTTGTTTTAAATGATCATACTAAGTCTTTTCCCCCTATCCAGATCAATATCTCTGTTCTTCACTCTCTCTTAATAGCTAAGTAGTTCTTAAACTCTCCTCCTTTTTTTCCCTCCATCCCAAATTTTAGCACTCCCCCTCACTTTCACTCCAAACACCTGCTTTTTCTCCCCTACTGTTGTGTCTTGTTTATTTTCTGACTCTTAGCTGAAGGACTAATGAGAGAGATCCATTAGTTTCTCACTCCTTTTCTTGCTCCCTACATTTGATGCTTCTTCTCACCCTTTCCCCTCTACTGGGAATTCTGTCACACTTGGCACTCATCACACACTTGGTAATTCCCTAGTGTTCACCTGTGCTGCCCAAGGGGAAGAAAGCTGGAAAACCAACAGAGATGAAGCTCTGAAGTCCTCAGTGAACAGGAAAAGTGATGCAAGATAAGGAAGAAATTGGCAACTGTGGGAAGAGGGCAGAAGGGGTGGAGGAATTGCAGAGGCAGATCATAAGAACTTATGCCAACCAAGTGTGAGGGTATGGCAGTGCTAGCCTTTGGTACACTGATGGGGAGCAATAAGTCTACTCCCCTCCGTCACTTACAAATCTTTGTTTGGGGGATTCAGGATAGCAGGGAGGAAGAGAGCACCAGCTGGCATTTACCAAGCTTGCAAACTCATAAATCCAAGCTGATGAGCCTTGTATAACTTTGTAAGTGTACATGAGTTAAGGGATGTTCCATGATTTAATATTTTCACAAATTTCAAAGATAATTAACTGATTTTCTTCAATTTTGTCATGATTTTAAGAAGATGTACAAAGCGAGTCTAGTTTGGAGAATATCAATTCAGTATTTTTAGAGAGCTATGAACATTTAAAGTCAGAAAATTTAGAAAAACACATATTTAGCAAGTCATGAGTTAAGGGCACTTTAGCTATGCACTTAACACAATGTTATATTCTGCAGGCTCTATTAATTTTCAAACAGCCATAATTTGGTCAAATTAAATCCAACGATATTTGGTAAACAAGCAAAGACTAGTTCCCAAAGAGAACTGTATCTGTGCCTAATTCTGAAATTCAGCTATTTTTGCTACAGCTGTCCGAAACCACAGTGGGATAATCTTTTAAACATGTAAAGGTCCTTTTCATCCTAACTGAACAAGAACAGTGAGGCAGATTTTGCTCAAAACTTCAAGGAAAAAAAGTCATGTTTGGGCAAAGACCAAGAACGTGAAATTTTAACACCCCACAAAAAAAAATCAATGTTTCCAAATAAGCAAAAAAGGGGATTTTAACTTAATCTGCTTTGATAGTAGGTGCAATCAGGCTCCTGTTATGAAAATTAGAATAAAGATCTAATCTGAAAATATAGCTCCTAAAATGAAGAACTACCTTCAGTACGCCTGTGCATAGGTAAATGAGGTTGCAGAGGTGACAGCAGGTTATCCAAGAGATTAAGCAAACTTTCTAAGACACCACTGTTGCTAAGTGACCTTTGGCCAATGCAGGAAAGCAACACGAAGACCCTAAAGATAAAATTAAAAATGTTTAACACACTGAACAGTTCTCTTCAGTTATAATTCTTATAAAAAAGCATTTAAAGCAGTAATACTTCTTGGAAAATACATCAAACAACATTTTCACATGTTCAAATCAAAGATCAAGGAAGGTAAGGGTAAAAAACGAACGCTGTAGTTCAAAAAGGTAGGCAGGGTTCTATTTGTACTATCAGAGGGACAATGTAATATTATAAAATCTGCAGTTTCTCATTTTAACTGTAAGTCATCAGCAGTAACTTACCATTAGAAGCCTGCAGAGTTCCCAATCTATGCATTTTCTTCACTGAGAATTGACCAGTTTCATTTCCTATTCTACTTGTCCCTACTTTTATATTATAATTCTGTGTATTGTAAAACAATGAACATTTGAAAGCATACACAGACTAAATTCCCCATCCACCACAATACCCATACCACATTATTCCAGTGTGGGTGCACTCCTTTTGCCTGAAGTGTAAGGTTTTTTGTAACCTTCATTTTAATAATTTACCATCATGTTTTCCCAAAGGAACAAACTCTTCTATTTAACTGACAGCAGGTCATCAGGAGGGAATAAGATGATTACTTCTTGAGGGCACCAGGCTCAAAAACAAAGTTCCGAAATAGCACTGCTTTGAGTTTGCTGGAACACCTATTCGAGCAAGAGAATTTTCCCACCTTTGACTCAAAGAATCCAGGAGGACAAGGGAGAGTTGAAGTGGCAGCAGAAGTTTTTCCTATTTGAGATAAAGTGAACAGGCTGGCCCATGTGTTATAAGCCTACAAAAGCCTGCACACCCCAATGCAGCAGCCAAATATTTATGGCTGATGTTCCGAAAATTTTTATCATCTTTTTAAAGAACAGTATCAAATCTGAATAATCAAGATGACTAATGGCTAGCCTTGAGACCACGCAAGTAAGTTCATTACACTTAAGACCTGGGTTTGATTCTAAGCCCGTCTTTTGCTCTTACTCCAAAGAGGTTGGACCTGTGTTCCAGATGCTGCTGATTTTATATTTCTATGGAGCTGCTTTCAAATCACCATCTTACTTCCTAAACCACTAGTAACTGAGATCTCTGTGATGAAAACCCATCTAAGCCTTGCAAAGAAGAAAGTGGCTCATGTTGCTGTGAAGCAACCCCTGCAAATGTGGAAAGAGCATCTCCAGGAGTCCCTATCCAGTCCCTCCAAAGCACAGATATGTTGCTAGATCACTAACACCACCACCGAAAAACAAGGAAGAACTGTGATTCACACTTATATTTTGCTGTTGTATTTCCTTGTAGCCATCTTTGAAGCGAGCAGAAGGAAAGACAGACATAATGGGTACAATTCAACCACACTCGGTAAGAAAGAGACAATGTTTTTGTTAGGACAAGTGACTGAAAAAGTTTAATACTAGCATTTGAAGTGTCATCATTAAGTTTCAGAGTTAACAGTGAACTGCAAAAACCTCATCAAAACCAATCCCAATAGCCTTTGTGAGATCCCAGAAGAGATAAGCCCTATATAACTATTAAATGTAATTAGCAATGTTTGTGTAGAATTTGATACACTTGTTGCCTATTAATAATCCAAGAAATCTGAACTGCAGATCTCCTGATATGCCTGCTCATAGTATTTAATACGATGAACAGAAATGTTAAAGAATCATTACATTCCTTTCATTCATTACCATAAGGTATTAAATCCAAGGGATTAGTAATATTCAAAAAAGAAGATTATGGATAAGAATATCCATAGTTGCAGTAAGCAGAATAAAAGTGGACAATGGGATATAAACCACAATCACTCAGAAAACAGGACTACCACTAACTTGTTTGGTATTGAGGAAGCAACTTCCTTTATGGGAGTTATTTTATAAATTATGTATTATGGGGTTTGTCTAAAGCACCTATTCCAGCTAGAGCTGCATGACATTTTTGTGTCAAAAAATGTACATGCTGAAAAATTAAGTTTTGCTCAACCCAAAACTATTCATGAAATTGGGTCAAGTTTGTCAAGTAGTTACTGAACTGAAAAATTGAAATGTCTTGGAAATGCTGAAATGAAATTGTTCATTTTGACATTTTATTTTTTGGGCTGGCAGAGGAGTGGTGGTGTGGTGGCGATGGCACTACCCTCTTTATAACTTTTAGCCCAGTGGCTAGGGCACTCAGCTGGAATTTGACACACCCAGGCTCAATTCCTCCTCTGTCTGATGTGAACAAGGAAGGTGAACTACAATCTCCCGCATTATAGGTGAGCTCTCTAGCCAATGGACTATGGGATAGCCTGGTGTGGGTCACACAATTTCTCCTATTGAAGCTGTTCTACTTTTTTATAAAAATTTAAGTCATTGGACCAGGGACTTGAACTTGGGTCTCACATATCCTAGGTGAGTGCACTAACCTATGCAATAATTCTCATTTTTCCCCCCCGGCGCAATAACTGTTCATCGTCATTATGAACGTCTATGAATCGCCATTATTGCTCCCTTTTTTTTTTTTAAATGCCCAAAAATGAAATGAAAAATGTCAGGTCTCGTTGAACGAAGCATATTATTCAATCCAACGTGATTTATTTTCTGAGTTTTTTGTTTCAAAACAGAAGGTAGCAAACAAACAAAAAAAAAAACCAGTATTCACCAAGCTCTAGTTCTGACAACAGCAGGGAGAGGAAACCTGATTAGTGGTCTCTCTTATGCTCATGTTGTACTTATGAAGTTATTCTGCAAAGAAAAAAAGGATTTTTATCTGCTCCAGTTACTCAGAATTCTGAGGTATTTGTTAAAATACAGCTGTAATTAGTCATCCTCCTTGGCCTCACTTCAACAACTCATGTATACTTTTTAGTCATGGGTATTTTTCGTAAAAAAAAAGTCATGGATAGGTCACATGCAATAAAAAAAAATTCACAGCCCGTGACCGGTCCATGACTTTTACTATATATCCCTAACTAAAACTTGGGAAGAAGGCCACAAGTGCTCGGGGGGCTCTGCATGTCCCTGCAGCTCCTAGGCAGCGGAGGGGCCAGAGGGCTCCACGCACTACTCCCGCCACAAGCGCTGACTGTGCAGCTCCCATTGGCCTGGAACCGCAGTAAATGGGAGCTGCGAGGTGGGACCTGCGGGCGCAGGCAGCGCACAGACCCCCCCCTCCCCCCCAGGCCTCTCCATCTAGTAAGAGCTGCAAGGCCATGCCAGTGGGAGCCGGGGAGCCCTGCACCCTGAGCTAAGAGCCCCCCAATCCCCTGACTCTAGCCCTGAGCCCCCTCCCACACACCGAAACTGCTGCCGCTAGCCCAGGGGTTGCCCGGTTCAGGCAACCCCTGAGCCAGCACCAGCCGCTGCAGAAGTCATGGAATCCGTGACTTCCATGACCTCCCTGACAGACTTGCAGCCTTACTGTAGTAATTACTGCAGTTACTCACTACTGTTACTCACACCTTCTTGTCAACTGTTTGAAATGCGCCACCCTTATTACCGCTACAAAAAAAGTGATTTTTCCTCCCTTGATATTCTACTGTTTATTGAATTGTCTCATTAGCACTGATCCCCCACTTGGTAAGGCAACTTCCATCTTTTCATGTACTGTGTATACATACCTGCTACTGTATTTTCCACTCCATGCATCTGATGAAGTGGGTTTTAGCCCACAAAATCTTATGCCCAGATAAATTTGTTAGTCTGTAAGGTGCCACAAGGACTTCTCGTTGTTTTTGCTGATACAGACTAACACGGCTACCACTCTGAAACCTGTGACTAGCTAGGAATTTAAAGTCAGCCACTATGACACTCCCTCACCAACCCAGGCAGGGGGCCCAGTTTAGGAGGGGTCTGGCCAGAGTAGGGACACCCTAACCTCCACATTGAACTCTAACCCTGAGGTCACTGCCTCACTCCTGTATGTAGCGTGACTCTGCTCCCCTGCGAAGGCCTCTGAGATCATTGCTTTTCCCCTCCTATATAATCATAATATTTACATATGTGGACATCAGGTTTTTCACCTTTTTTTAATCAAAATCAACAGGATCCTGAACAGATGATGTTTTCAAAAACCATCATGTTACTGAGGGGTAGACATTCCATTGAATTGAGTGTAAGGCCTCACTTTGCTTGGCCCACTAGATTTCCCTGATTTTATTTGGGCTAAAGAATGACTACAGAGCTGGACAATGGTCGAGTTTAGATGAATTCACACTCCTGCTGTGGGACCTGAAAATGTCAATCACTATTTTAGAGATAAGTATGGATGTTGAGGTCAACCAGAGATCCCAGTAGGCTTTTTATCATTGATGGGAAGGGCTACTCATCTAGTTGTCTAAGTCCCTTATACTAAGGGACAGAACCATGGTTTCCCAATGCACAGACATCCACTGCGGAGATGCGAGACAAAGACACCCAAGACAAAGGAAGGTAACAGTGCACTAATGAGGCTCCTGATACAGAGAATGTCTTGCACAATGATACTGGCCCATAGTTATAGATCAAGAATTACTGAGTCATGGCACCACTTTGACCAGAAAAGTCACAGTACTTGGGAAGAGAGTTCTTCAAAGACCTGCTACATAAACATGCCAGCAAAGTGAACGTGGTACTCGACAGCTGAACTGACTCCTGACTTCTAGTGCAAGGTGTCAGGGAATAAAACTAAATCAGAGATCCTCAAGAGCAGCGTGATATGGTCCTTGACATCCAAGCTTGCATAGCATGATAACACTGTCAAGTTTCAAAGACAATGAACTTCCAAGAGGCACAAAACCTATATACCTGGCACTGGCACCTCCAAACATTAGTCCCAACAGGTGGAGTTTCAGGAGACTCAAGTTTTGACATGTGCAGTTACTGGACGCACAGCACATAGCATGAATGCAACTGTAAATCTCTTAAAGGGAAAAATAGGTACAAAGTGTTCTTGGCCACCACAGAAATGACAGAAGGGCACAGCTTAAAGCGGATAAGTTATGAGAAAGATAAATTCTCTCAAGAGAAAAGACAGAGGCAGTGACTGCCATCACTGAATACCTGCTCACTGCCTCTTGAATTCACAGCAACAAGCCGGTGGATGGAGCCGTGCCCTTTTGTAAATTTTCATATCAAGATCAGCACACAATGAAAGAGGCAGAGTACTCATGTATCCCCAGACACCGCTAACCCAAAAGTTCTGAGCGTGTTCACTTATGTAGCAGAAACCCATGCAAGTAATGCTCTTAAGAACTTACAAGTGTATATACTTCCTTTACAACTCAGAAATGCTGTACTTTGACTCTGCTTTTCCATCAGAAAGCATCGGACTCACTTTTAAGTTGCATCAGACTGCCAAAATGGAGATTTCCTGTTAAGAAATTGTTCTTTAAATATAATTTTAGTGGTTGTTTTGTAATTAAATGTAGTGATCAGATCATCAGTTTATTACAAGGAACTTCTCATCTTTGTGGTGAGTTGGGTAAGTCCATTTGGCTCCAGACACACGACAACACTTCACCTCTAATTTAGGTAATCTTTTCAATAAGTGCTTAAATCAAAAAGGGACCTTTTTAAAATGAAAAGCTTACCTTATATTGAAAACCAGAATCCATAGGAAATATAAAATCAGAACTAGCATTTTTTTCAAGCCTCTGGACTTCTATTGTTAGTGCTAGTAGGAAAAAAAACGCATCTGCCATCTTCCTAAATACTAGGTTAAAAACCTAACATTTTGCAACAAAATTATGTAAAATCATTCATACACAGTAAACATTACAATGTATCTCTATGCCAAAGCAAACTTACCTGTCTTGTGGGAAAATAAGAAGTTGTTCTGAGTTGTACAGTTCCTGCAAAACGTTAGAGAGAAACTGCCCCCACCATCTTTCACCTCCACACAGCTGAACAAGTAGAAGGCCAGTGTGCAACCGTATTTTTGGGGTCCCACTGATACACAGATGTTTAAATAACTCTTCACAAGCCTGAGCATGAAACGTACTTTGCAGAACCACAGGAACAGAATGCCCTTATAAGAGAAGGAAATCAAATGAAATGCATATGGACATTTAAGAGAAGAGGTGTTTGTCTTCAGATTTTAAAGAGTAGCAAGTTACTACATTCATAAGGAATGCTATAAATTGGATAAAAAAAATTTCCAATCCATGAATGCAAGTTAAAAATAAACAGTCAAATGGTATCCATATAAAAACATTATAAAAGCTTTACATTTATTTTTTGTATGCTTCATTATGTATGGCTCGTTTAAAAATTAAAAAAAAAAAAGCATGCTCGGTTCTCCAGATTGCTAGTGAAGTAAGCTCAAAGTTACAAGGATTTTTCCTATATTGATAATTTTATGTTAGAAATTTCTAACAGTCAAAAATGTGACTATTAAAGGCGAAGACTAAAATTTTCAAAAATGCTGAAGTGACATAGGAGCTTAAGTCCCATTTCAGTGACTTTTAGCGAGACTTCAGCTCCAAAGAACTACAAGGGGATTTAACTGCTTAACTGCTACTTTAGGCATCTAAATCCAAAATTATCATAATCAAAACCTTCACTCAGCTGTCACCTAACTTTATAGTCACCTAAATTTCCGCTGATTAAGTCCCTAGGGTGCCTAAAAATCTGCTGGTGGGCATGTGCCTATTCACCTACTAAGTCCTGACACCCAACATCTAATTTATGCCTAAACCCTGGAGGGATCCTAAAACTAGGCTTTCCCCTTTGAGGCCCAATCCAGTAGGTGTACTCAGAGGCCACCTTGGAACACACCTACCTGAGTGTGCCCTGCACAAAATATGTGGTGGTGCCCCCCTTTTTACTCAGTGGCCCAGCAGTTAGATCACTCACCCAGAATGTGGGAGACCCAGATTCAAATCCCCTGGGAGCAGCAGGGATTTGAACCTAACCACCGGGCTATGGAGTATTCTAGGGTGGGTCTAAATCTCTCCTGTTGCAGCTGTTCCATTTTGTATAAAATACTCATTAGGCCAGAGACAGAGGAAAAAATGCTCTATAGGTCAGTGGTTAGAGCACTCCCTGGGAAATGGGAGATTCAGGTCCATATCTCTGATCCAATGAATATTTAAGTATTTTATGCAAAGTGATTGCTAAATTATGTTACCCAATTTAAAGCAGGATGGACTGATTTAATTTACCAATTATAATTATGACCTAATTAAGGAAGCAAGGAGCTTGCATTACAATCAATTATTTTAAACTTGTTTTACATTCGTACGTTTTAGTTATTTTCCTAAAGAAAGGTTCAACCTCATTGGTTGGTATAACCATTACAACATGTTGATGTGCAACCAAAAACAGACTTTATACTAAATTCAGTGGTACCTTTTGCTAACCAGAAAGCTACACTAAAATCAGATGTAAGCATTTATATAGTTTAACATACATTTATTCAGATTCCTAATTTTTACTTATTATGTTAAATGAATGATGCATTTCTTATTTATTAGATAAGAAAAATTAACACTGCCTTTGGACAGAAACTTGGATTGAAATCAATGGGAAGTCGATACCTTTTTGAATGCCTGCTTAGGTGCTTTTGAAAATCCCATTCAGCACCTACCTGCATCTTTAGGTGCCTATATACTTTTGAAAATCTGGCCTCAGGCCTTTGAAGTTTTTAGAATTAGTAGACCTCACTCTCCCACTGGGTTTTTATTCATAAGTTGGAAGAGACAAGCAAACTTCCCTGCTCATTTCAACTCTCAATAGCTTTATCCACTTTGAATGCGCTAGTCCAAATCAAGAAAATATTCTGCTAGCTAAATCTGAAACCAAAAAGGAATTAAGGCAAAAGCATCCCTACATAACAAAAATGAAGTACTTACAGTTGGAAAAATGTAAATACGAGCATTCGCAGCAGTATGAAGACTTAAGACATGTTTAATGCAGTACCTGATATTGTGATATTTATAAAGCTTGAGTTATCCTCAGAAATTAAAATTTTCCCCCAATTCTGTAGATAATTAAAAAAGCAGCACCCTTTATCTCATTAAAAGTTGACGAGAGCAAATCGATGCAGCATATTTTCATTTAAATGATTTTTTAAATTATAGAAATTTAGGCCTTAATGTAGGTTGTCAACTTCAAATTTAATTTTAAACAAGTCTATTTTTAAAAGGGAAATTTAAATAAAATAATCCATTTTTTACATTTCTTTTTTTTTAAAAAATCATTTATTTTTGTCCTTCCTGATTTTATAGTAAATGTGACCTCAATACAATATAAAAAGCTTTCTATGTATTGTGTGGGTCAATAAACATGACCACTTCTAGCATATCTTCTTGCTCAAAAAGCTAACTGAAGAAATTAGCAAATTAAGCTTTTCAACGTTTCTGGAACACTGGTAAAAGTGTTATTGAATATTTTAACTGATCTATTTGCAAACATTAAAAAAACCACTAACCATTGGAGGAATGAAGTAAGCTAAGTAAAGTATCCAGTAAGTATCTGATGATGGTGCGTAACTGCTCTGTGGAGGACATCTGAATCAGCTCTTTTGGGTCAGGTTGTTCTTTTAGTGTCTTCCTGCTTGCACCTAAAGCTACTTTGAGCCTCTGTACAGCATGATGGGCCAAATTGAGTTGAAGCTGTAGCTGAATGCAGTCCTGGTAAGCAGAAAACACTCTACTGTCCTCCTCTACTGCCTTATCTGGCTTTCGCAAAAAATACTGAGCATTGTTAGCACTGTTGAGTGGAGGCAGGTCAATGCTTTGCAAAAGGATTTCCAGTCTATGGCATGCCAAGTTGTACCTACAGGGGGAAAATTCCAGCACACCTTTCAACTGAAATTCACATATAGCAACACATATTTAAGATTTAAATTGCTAGAAACTGAATATTTGTTACTTTATATACACTATTAAATAAAATACTGAAAATGGAGGGAAAGAGGATATCTATTTACTTTTTTTTAAAATCACCACTATGGAGCTTATAGCGTAACATCTGTACTACATTACAAGGCCAAGTTACACTGTCTGATATTTTTAAACAAGTCCTGGAAAGTAGCAATACAAAATTACTGACATGGTCTTTCCAGTGTTTATTTAAAACAAGTTTAACTGCATATTTGTGTACACATTTCTTCCCACCTGCACTGTATGTCTTCTTGCAATGCAATCATCATTGTTAAGTGTTGGTCAATTTCTGGCTGGTTTGCAGCTTCACCTTCTCCTCTTAGAGGATCATGCATTAACTTCAGTTCACTTTCCAATGGCAAGATATAGGTATGACCATAGTAAAACCCTAATGGGATTTTGGCTCTAGCATTTGTACTACCATATCGACCAATTACGGTGATCTGTAATGAAAGGTAATGTAACCTTTATTGTTGCATAAAGAAAATTTAACACAAATCACTTCCATTTGAAAGAGTTTAAAAGAACAAGAAATTCAAGAATCAGTATTTGTGGGAAAGCATTTTCATTTTTAGCTTATTTTTTTTTACCTTCATGAACCTGCAAACAGGTGGTGGTATTAAGTCATGTAGAATGAGTGAATGTGTGCTAATATCAGTAGCTACTACCAAACGTCTTCCATCCACCTCTTCTCCTAAAGTCCAAATGTCAATTGACAAGGAAGCCAAGTCTCCACAAGTGGGAATCAATACATCTGTCAACAGTACAGGTCTCCCAAAATCTAAGGTCACAAATCTTCTTGCTCCTATGAAAAAAGTTAGATGGGCTGAAAGCATCAGTACCATTCCAATTAACCAAAATACAAAGTCCGAAAATAGTGGTTTGATATATTGATTCAGTATAGTTCAGAAAGACTATATTTGTGAAAATTTTCAGTTTTACTGAACAACGTAGTTTGTTAACTTGCAAACTGACTGAAGATGATCTGAATCATAGACATAACTTCACTTGCAAATAATAGTAAAAAGAGTCCAAAATATTTGACTTGGATCCACTGTACTGGTAATCCATTTATGCAGCAAAGTGTACACACACGTATGTACACATACACACAAAACTTAAATGCATAAAGGTATAAGAATAGGTGGTATACGTATACAAACTATTCTAAATCTTTTAGAAACCTATGAAGTGCTGGAAAACCTATTTGTTGCCCCTTCTTCACATGCTATACGGGCAAAACAGTTGCCTGCTTTCTCCTTAATTTCACCATTTCTATCACTAGAGTTTCATAACTTCTGCTTGCTCTAGAATAGGCAGCCATAGAGGGTAAATAAATAGCTAATATAAAGCTAGATATTTGTGCCCTTTGGCAAAAGTATTTCATTAAAGTACCTGTCTAGAGATCCCAACATACTTTCCTCTGCAGTATTTTTTCAGCAAGCGTCCTTGTACATTCAGCTTTCTTGGCATACGATGGTAACAAAGTCACACACGTTTATTTACAAAGCCAAATAGGACTGCAGCTACACTATTAATCAAAGTGTCCTAGAAAATATTCAACCTCCATCAGAAAATCCCATTACGCATAACCAAGATGTTAAGAAAGAGTTCTAGTTTTACCTGAGTGCATTCGTTCTATAATGATGGACTGATGAGGTGGAGGCTGAAGAAAATGTGAAGCATGAGATATTGCAAGAGCAAGTCCAGATCCAAGTGGATTCTGAGGAGGAAGAAACACTAGTAAAATTAAGGTCATTAAAATGTATACTATTTTGTATGTATATGAAGGTCTTGTTCATGTAAGTGTAAGAATGAAAAAAAATTCAGTCCCTTCTATTTACAAGTTTGATATTCTTGACATCACTTACACTATATTTTGCACTAGTATGCACCATGAGGAAATACTAATACTAATCAATGGATTCAAACCCACTGAATCCTTGTTCAAAGGATTAATATTACAGCTACATGGTTATGTTACCTCCTATATAAGGAATCTATTTTCTTTTAATAGAATATCTTATTATAGATATTCTTATCTTATAGATATATCTTATTTAATAGAATATCTTGCCCTGCTATAATAGGCCATATGAAAAGGAAATTTTATCTAGTAGTTAAATATTTACATCTCAACCAAAGTCGATAAACAGAATTGTTACTCATCAGTCAAGTAAAAAGTAAAACAGATAGTTAAATCCTGATTGTCTCATTTCTATTAGAAAAGTAATTACCGTTCTGGACTTGTTTGCATTTTTGTTATGTGCAGCAAGATTAACTGTTGGAGGATCAATGACTGAGCCAGGGAAAAGCTGAGCAAGCTCTGCACTGATAACAGCAGAAACTGCCTCATTTGGCGGAGTCAAAGGTGGAGTCATAAACAGAGGTGTTGTTTTTGGAGTGGGTGGAATGACATCTGAAGGATGAATGAAGAACCCTGGTGCGGCTACTGGGTTGGAAGGCACAGAGTTGTGAACAGGACCAACTGCTGATGCTGCTGCAGCTGCTGCTGCTGTTGTCTGATGTAGTTTTGCTTCCAGCTTAGCTTTCTGTAAGAAAATAAAAGCAGAGTATGTAGAGTAGACCAACACTGCCTGTAAACGTATTAGTAATATGCACTATGGACGGAGTATAAAACCTCAACCTTCATTTAAACTATGTAAAAATGTATGTTATCCAACTATCACCATTATGGTTCTATTAATTACCTAACACAAGCTGGAAAAATGGAACACTATTTAATCTGATAATGTTTATTTTATATGCCGTATTGTCGTAGCCCTATCTGTCCCAATTAGAGAGATCCAGTGGATGACATAATATTTTTTATTGGACCAACTACTGTTGTGTCTCTCACCAACATTCACTTTCAGATTTGTGTAATTATCCCAAAAATAAAATGGAGATTTATAATGCAAGAAGATTTCATTAAGGAAAAAGTAAAATTGCATACAAATCATCACTACCATATAAAATTTTTATTTTGTGTAAACTGGTACCATTATTAATGGCAACATCTCTTTCCTTTAATTCCAGTGTGGTTCCTTGACTATATTGTTCTTCTGCTTGTTAATCAAAACGATACTCTTTATGAAAGTGAATGACACTGATCAAACTCCCCACCCTCAAAACCTCACATGTACAAAAATAGAATTTGAAAGGCCAAAAAAAAAAAAAAAAAAATCGCATGGTAAACATTTTCATCATTTTGTTTAACGAATGTGATCCTCAGCCCAGAGCTGTTCCCTCCTCACAGGATACACTATGAAAATGGGGGAGGAAAAAAAAAGTATAGCTCTGTAACTACTTTCTCAGCTTTTGAAGTTTAGAGACAGCATGAAAAAATAGCCAAATAGCCTCCAACCTGTTGCTGAAGCTTCAAAAGCTGCTGCTGTTTCTCTTGCAGCACCTGGAGCTGTTGCTCGGCTGAGGCCATTGCATGAGAGAGAGACTGCAAAGCTACCTGGGCTGCTGAACTCAGTGCTGTCGAGGCTTCCCCAACCGTCCCAGATGAGAGGCCACCAACTGCTGGGGTAACCCCAAAGGTACTCACTGGCATGAAACAAAAGAAAAAAAAACAAACATGTATGTAGAAAAGAAGCACAAAAAGCACTTCTAAATGGCTTCCTTAATTCCTTTATAGGTTAACAATAAAAGAGCAAGCTAAAAGCAAGAGAGAGAGAAAGTATCAAGTCGTAATTGTCTCACACAGCAAACTGGACAAAGTAATATTTTCTTGTGTGTTACAGAAGTTGCAGTTTATGCACTCTGTCTAAAATGTACATTCAACACATACCTAAATAAAGGTGTTACACTGGTTACCGTAACCGATTTCTTTTGCCATGTGGGGTTGTAATGCAAACACACGCTAATGTGCTATACACATTAGTTAAATTCAAACTTCTAAATTTACATTTGAAATCTGGTTTCCTTCAGTTGTTTGTCAAATCTCTAAGAAAGTGTATGTTGCCATTTAACAACTTAAAATTTTAAACATTTACTCAACTTCTGAAATTGTTTGGGGGGGAAAAAAAACGTGTTGGATAAGTGGCATTCAAAAATCTAGAACACACTGATTTTTGTGTTTTAACTAAGTAGAAATAATAAAAGGTTGTATATACCAGTAAACGTACTTGCATCGTCCCTTTCTATCCTAGTCCCATCACTAGTTGAAACACAGGTAAAGTGCAGAGGCTCAACCTCCAGGAGTCCAGTAAGGGAGGTAAAACTACCCTCAGCTGCTGTACCACCACTAATCTTCCCATTCCCTGTAAGAAAAAAAATATTTTGTTCATCATTTAGTGTTCTTTTGATAGTGGTCATGAGATTTTTCAAGTATGGACTGTGTCAGCAGTTAAATATAATCTGTGCACATTCTCATCTAACATTTCAGGAGGAAACAATTTAATAAAGATACTATAATATATACATTAATTTTTATAGAAATGTGTCTTTAGGTATAGGATTTTGAACATTCTAATTGTAGCTCTAAGTGCTATCTGGTCAGAGGATCAGGAACAAACAGCAGAAATAAGCTAAGAATGAAGGCTACACTCTTTGTTTGTGGAAGGATTGGCAAAATTTTGACTTGCAAAAAGTACATTCATCAACCCTAAGTAACATTTACTGTTAAGATCCACCCACACTCATGGATGCGTTTGGGGCAAGTTCAAAGATTTTTCTAGACCACGAAAGCTCAGTATTAGAATCCTTTACATTGGCCAGGAAGCCTAAGGAGAGTACTTCCAAAATTAACACTATAACAAGCAACATTTAACAGTCATGACTTCCATCAGATTATCTTCTGGCATTTCAAACATTAAGCCACAAGCCTAACTACCGTGATTTAAAAACTCTAAGATACAGAGGAAAGAACAAGTCTGAGAAGAGGCAAGAATGCATTTTAAAAGTATAATGTATTAGATTCAGAAGTTAATCAGCAGCTAACATCTCATTAAATATGTAGTATCTGGAGTGAAGAGAAAACCAGGTGGCAGCTTTGCAAGTTTTGGAGATAGATTTCTCTGTCCAGGAGATAGGTTGTGTCTACACTACCGCAGGATCGACGCTCCTACGATTGATGCACCCAGGGTCGATTTAGTGGGTCTAGTGAAGACCCACTACATCAATGGCAGAGCACTCTCCGGTCTACCCTGGTAGTCCACCAGGAATGAGACACATAAGGTAAGTCAACCGGAGAGCGTCTCCAGTCAACCCAGTGCGGTGAAGACACCGCACGCAGTAAATTGGCCTAAGCTACATCAACTCCAGCTGCGTTATTCACATAGCTGGAGTTGCATAACTTAGGTAGACTTACTGCAGTAGTGTAGACATAGCCATAGTTACCGACCTTGTTGAATGGTCAGAGATACCTTGGGGAAATTGCTTGTTAGAAAAGATACACGCTTTCTTGGATGGTGACTCTGACCCAATGAGCAATGGCAGCTCTAATGGGTTTAACCCTGCCCTTTCTTAGGACTTCCATAGAGTAAGCAAAGATTACCAAGATTTCTAGAGAAGAGTGTTTTATCTTGGAAGAACTTTAGGACTGAGGGAGGTTCAAGTTATGAAGGAGAATTCCCTTGTGATGCATAGTTATCAGACAGATGGAAAGTAACACGATGTGTCTTAACTAAAATGAAGAGTGTGACGCAAAGACAAACTACTTAGTTTAAGTAAAGCTTGAGGAATAGTTCTGCTAAAAAAGGATTAATTTTGCTTACCCTTCTGACTGTGGCAACTATGAAAAAAAGAAATCAGATTAACAGAAAATTGGGGATCAAGCAGGAACTCACATTAAGATTGAGCTTCGGTTTGGGGGCTATAATCTGCCACCTATATCAAGACAGCCCAAATAACTAAATATTACGCGAGTGAGTCATGATAGTGCCTTGTCTTCCACTGGTTTAAGACAGCTTTGAATGCAATGATCTAGCCTTAAAAGGTAAAGTTGATCTGACATTCAAATCAGGCTACTGTGAAAAAAAAGAGAAATCCCATAAGCAACAGAGAATGGTTCAATGGCTGGAGCACTTCAACTAATTATGGTAGGGTCACTAAAATGAGGTATTACCTATGTAGTTATACATAAGTGAAGACGACCACTTGATTGGTGTCCCTAGCCTCTGTTTGCCAGAAGCTGCAATTGGGTGACAAGGCATGGATCACTTGATGATAACCTGTCTGTTCATTCCCTTTTGGGGCACCTGCCATTGGCCACTGTCAGAGAACAGGATACTGGGCTTGATGGACCTTTGGTCTGACCCAGTATGGCCATTCTTATGATTCCCTTGGTAATTTTTTCTGACATGTTTATCCTTCAACTTAAGAACAGAGGAAAGTTTATTAACTCAATGAAGAGAGGTATGAGCAGATACTATTATCAGACATGGAAGTGGTCCAATACTGCAAAGAAAATAGATTTTATAGTTCTTAGTCACTATTACTTCTTTTGGGGAACTCAAAAATAGCATCCTCAACTAAAAATATTTTTAATCAGCTGAAAAATTGAGCTATTGAGTAAAGTAAAATTCTCAGTTTCATTAAGTTTATGGCAGACTGCTGATTGATCCCCTTGCTATGTTGCAGGCAAAGTAACTTTTTCAAGTTCATGAGAAACAAGAAAAGATAATCCCACTTCAATCCCTAACTTCCTTCTAGGCTGAGGGGTGAAAGACCTCTAACTGGAGTAAAATTAGCTTCCTCCAAGAATAATTTATTCCAGTGATGGGGACAAATAATGTTCATCAACTTTCCAGAGTAGTTGGAGACAAAAATAGGAAGGGGTGGGCGGGAAGGATGTCAATTCATCATCTTCAGGACTGCTATCCATTAAGTGTCTTGACTTGATTTAGTCCAACCCCCTGCTCAAAGCAGGACCAACTCCAACTAAATCATCCCAGCCAGGCCTTTGTCAAGCCAGGCCTTAAACACCTCTAAGGATGGAGATTCCACCACCTCCCTTGGTAACCTATTCCAGTATTCCTTCCTTGGAGACTGTGCTTTTTGGCAGAGTTGTCAAAAATTAAGCCTCTTGGGGTTTTTTAACTCATCTAAATATCTCTTGATGCTTGACCTCCTTACTTGTCTTTTGGGGGAAGGGGGTTTAAGAGGGAACTCAGGCTTAGTCAAGTCAGATTCTTCTGTCTTTAGGGAATTGCATGACTGATGACAGTTAAACAGGGTGTGGATGACCAGCACCAGAGTTGTAATATTGAGCTGAGAGGCAGCTCTAAAAGCTCGTGACGCCAAGATGGATTTCTTCTGGATTGGTGAATGCACTTTTAATGACAACAGTGCCATACTGTGAAACAACTCATTGCTAGAAGCATAGGAAGCATAAAAATCAGTTTTGAGATGAAAGGGGAAAAGGAAACAGAGTTGAGTGGGAAGGAAATACCAACCACAAATGTATGGGTGAAACAAACAAATTAAAAAATTAATGCCTGAACAATAGAGAGAGGGTTTTCATAATGATGCATCACACAAATTAATTAGTATCATGTAATGCCTGGGCTTCACATTTGAAAAAGCATCAAAACAAGTGTCTACTTTAAAACCATAGGAGTCATGAACATCTATGTCACCAGATTCTATGCATGGAAGCAATTATCTTTAAAAAATCATGCAAACAAGTTGAGGCAAGTCACTTTCAGAGACAGATATGTGCTCTTCAGTTCTCAGAAGAGAATGTTTTACACTTTCACAAATCTACTCAAAGGTTAAAATACAGTCACTTAAATACTACAATACTAAATGCTTATTAAACCAATAAAAGAGAGGAAGAGATATTATTCTTAAGAGTTACTATTTTAAAAAGTTTTAGATCAAGTATCATTTTTTAAAGTGTGCATACCTGAAAGAACATCAGATAAATCAATTTCATCCGATTGTACACCAATGCTGCTGTTGTATACATTCTTACAGGAAGAGCCACTCATTTCCAAATCAAAAAGAACTGGATCAAAAGGTGAACTATATAATCCATATCTGCAAACAGAATAAGACAGTTGAACACTTCTTCAAACACCAAGCTGTAACTATAAATTATTGAGAATGCATAGAGACTCAAAAAGAGACAAAAAGCCAAGTAGTTCATTTAGGATATTGGTTGTATTATTTCAGTGGACTAAAACTCACATACCTGTCATTTAATCAATGTATCTTTGAGGTTACCAATTATTCATATTTCACTAAAATCCTCTAAACTGGCACACATTGGTGGACAGCCTACTATCTTGATTAAGCAACTGTCATTAGAACAGTCACGAAGACTTAATACAATATTGTCTTGAAAGTATTCTTAAACATAAGAAAGCCATAGTCCCTTAGGAATTACAATTCATATGCCCAATAGCCACCCAGCAGCACAGCAGTATACGAACACCCACACATTACTAGCTGGCTGAGTTAAAGCAATAATTTAAAGATATACCACTTTTCTCCCAAAGCTCAAAGCCATTCAATCTTCCACAAAGATGGTGTTTTCAGCATGCCCTGCATCACTCTGGCAAAGAGAGGTGGTTGGAAACGTTCTGATGGAGCATATTTTCAACAGAAAAATGGCAATTCACTGAAAGCTAAACGTTGTGCAGAAACACGTAGATTTTGACTAATCTTCCAACAGTACCTAGGCGAGATTTCAAAACTTGCCTGCCAGCTCGCCTGCCTAGCTCCTCAGCAGCCCACTTAAAGGTTTACCTTTGAGCCTGAACCCCAGAGTCCACAATTTTGGGACAGTGCTGCCATACAGACTGTAAAGGAGCTACGGACCCTCAGGCTTCCCAACTCTCACAGCCCATTACCCCAAGAGTTGGGCAAACTCAGGGAATCAGCTGGCCTGGGAGTCTGGAAATGCTGGGACAGGCTTCAAGGGTCCACAGCTGTAAGGCACCCCATCACAGGGATTGCCCCAAGTCTGGGGACCCTCAAGACTTCCAGCCTCCACGGACTGCCCATGAATCCTGGAAGCACCAGCATCCCTGATTCCAAGGCAATCAGCACAGCATCTCTGCCATGCCAGAAACTCTGGAACCCTGGCAACTGTTGACTGAAATTGACATGATTCTTACAAGTTTCATCCCTGCCCATTACTGAATATCAGTGGTGAAACTGACCAGTCTGTGCTCTGAGAGCTTCACCACATGAAGTAGGTGGTAGTGAAGGAGATATCCATACTAAACATGTTGAACTGGCTATGATCATCATACGGTCATCCACGGTCTCTACATGTACTGTTCCACATAGCCCCAAAAGTCAGACCACCATACTTTTGCATGGACAGATGTCCGCTATCAAAGAGGACATCATGAGGTCCTTTTACAATGGCACAAGTCTTTCTCCTTTGGGATGACGCTAGCATTGATAAAGTCATTGCACTGATTTGCCTAATGGAAAAAGTAGTCATCAACAGGTGTAGCATGGGAACAAAAAAAGCTGCATCTCCTGACAAGAACATTATGTTGTGGCTACATATGTGAAATGTTTTAAAATATCATTTGGTACTTTCTAATGCTTGGGAAAAGGAGACACCCCAGAAGCTAAGACCACATGATATTTAACTCTGATCTAATGCTAGGCAATGTTGAGTCATTCAGAGGATCAAAACAGCAGTGATAGTGGAGAGAGTCTGGAGTACTTTGGAGATATTGGAGAGGTTTAACAGCTCATGCAAGGTTCAGCTGAAGTAGGGTTGAGGAGATAGTTGATGGCTACCTATGTGATACAGTCATTTCTCTCCCCCATCCCCCCATACATTCTTCAGCAGCTCAAGAGAGATATGTAACATCCACACTTCATCTATCCCTTCTCAAGCATTTACTCATGCGGCTTTTTCCCATGGCAGTAGCTAGTCACCAAAAGTGTATCTGCTCACTCACAGACAATAGGAAGCTAGCATTAATTTAAATGAACACCTGCTTCTACATGATTATCAAGTATTATGCCATCTGATGGCAGTGATGAGAAAAAACAGAGCACAGAAGTTGTAGAGACTGAATACTATCGAACATATACTCCATAAAATGCTCCTTAGTGAAAAATTTACCAGTGGTTGTCATCTTATTTATAAAAAAAAAGCATGTGGCTACACATCACACATTTTTCCTGATGATTTGACTTCAATTATTTAAGAGTGTGGGAGAGAAGGGGAGACCATGCAAACACATTAACCTCAATAATTTGAAGGGACTCCTAGAAGACTACAAAGACGACATTTCGTATTTTGTTCAATTTAAATACATACCATTACACTCACCTTTACCTTTGTAAACATGCAGCATTCTACAAATAAGTCAGTAGGAAAAACCTTTTTCTAATTTTTAAATATAGAAGCAGTTATGTTTTATACACATTTCATAACATGTGAACTGTACATGATGGGTGTGAAATCTCAAAAGGAGAAAAAGGCAGGAAGTTTGCCTTGATTAATAGATAAAGTCACACAGGGAATGCCAAGGAGCAGAGTAATCAGCTCATAACAAAGGCTGTGATATCTGTACACGTGATGAGAAAGATGCTTCTGCTGTTGTTCCTTAGCTCATCTCAACTGCAGAGGTATTGGAAAGGAAGAGAGATGGTCTCAGGTAACAGGGTCCCTGGACATCTAAGGCTTTTAGGTTAAAACTAGTACCTTAAACAAACACTTATTAGAAACTAACAGGCAGCATGCACAGATCACAGAGCATCACTAGCATGGTGTTAGAAAGCTGTGTAATGACTTGTGTTAATCAAATATATATATACTCAATAATGTTAAAGAAATGAATATTCTAGTTAAGAAAACATGAAGGAATTTTTGCTTTTGTATGTGTTTCTGCTAATACAGCATTTCAGAATTTAGCTGAAACCGTTTCAGAGTTGTGTAAACCAGGAAACATGGTCTGTGCGCTTTATTTGCAAAAAACCTTGGTCTGACTAAAGAGCAGGGTAAAGCAGAGTGTCATGAAATAATTTTTAACAACTTCAGGTGCCCACGAGCCCCTCCTAAGAAAACAAGCTAAGCAATAAAAACTCAAAGCCATAAAAACAGAGTCATAAGATAAAAACAACCAGATTAAGCCAGAGATGATGACAGCAGAAAACAGATGACATAAGTAGACAGATGAAAGTAAGTTTTAGTGGGATAAGCAAAAACATATTAGTTTAGGTTAGTTACTGGGGTTTATGCATGAGAATGTTTTAGTTGGGGGGGTGGGTTAGAATAGATAGGTACACAGATGAGGTTACTGGATAAGCTGAGTCTTTGCAAAATTATGGAATAAGAGATAAAAAATAGGTGATTTACAAGAAAGCGGAGAAGACAGAGGGGAAGAACACAGCAGCGATCAGAGATTTGACAAGAGTTGCCCTGTCCCCAGGAGAGGTAACTTGATCAATTCTCTTTCTTGCCTTAGCTGTTTTTCGTATATATGTAATTCATTGGTGATAACAGCATTGTCTTAAAACATACCAAATGAAGGCTAAAAGACACTGTTTAAACCTACATTGAAGTGGATCTTGTTTTTCACCCAACGAGCTCTCTTCATGAAGCTCTGCCTGACATGCAGTCAGTCATGTTCTTCTCTAACTTTAATCTCCAGATGCAGCCCCAAGTATCATACATTACAGTAGTTTGATGTTGAGATGACAAGAAAAGAGAACTGATGTTTCAATGCCCCCTCCCAGTTCCTGTTAAACCACAGTAATAGAATGCTTGTAAGCACTGAGTAAGAACAGCGCCTACTTCTAAGGAACAGCTCAACTACCAGATTGAATGAGAGTCTGGAACCTTAAAGTGACAGTGTCAAACTAAAGAAGTCATTGTATTTATATTTTATCTCCTTTTGTTACAAGTTAATATCTAATATTGAAAAAAATATTTTTCTGATTTTCCAATTTACTTTCTTTGACAAAATACTGTCTAGAGAGACAAGGTGGGTGAGGTAACATCTTTTACTGGTAAAGGAGACAAGCTTTTGAAGAACACAGAGCTCTTCTTCAGCTCTGGGTAGCTTGAAAGCTAGTCTCTCACCAACAGAGACTGGTCCAATAAAAGATATTACCTCACCCACCTTGTGTGTCTAATATCCTGAGACTGACATGGCTACAACTACACTACATATGAAATACTGGTCAATTTCATTCGGGGGGGGGGGGGGGGGAAAGAGTTGGTGAGGACCCAGATGTAGGTATAATGCCTGAAACTAATTCTGTCTTAACTGACCAGATTTCAAGGTTATATCCCTTTAAGTGCCAGCCTGGGGGATTTACAGATTTCCATCTAGAGACTCAGGATCCTCTGTAATTCCTCCTCTATTCAAACCCTTCACGTTTTTAATAAGCTTTACTAACATAGTGGTAAAACAAACCACAATTTTCACAGTCTGCAAGAAGTACCTCCAACAGTACAGGGCTCCATAGCACCAGAATGGGGTAAAGGAAAGTGCAACTTATGGAATTGCCAACACCAGTTTCCTTGATATCCCTCCCACGCTCTCCAGAAGT
The DNA here is from genome assembly GCF_965140295.1 of Lepidochelys olivacea. Lineage (NCBI taxonomy): Eukaryota > Metazoa > Chordata > Testudines > Cheloniidae > Lepidochelys > Lepidochelys olivacea. The sequence goes on along the minus strand of NC_140413.1, from coordinate 147,357,669 downwards.
TGACCAGATTGGTCTGTTTAGTTCAAGAGATCGATCACTACCACAGCCTGGAATAGTATTTCTGTTTAATTTATACATGGACCCATTTTTCCAGGGAGTTAGTCCAGGAATTTGTCCTTTGGTACCAGCACTTTAAAAATATGGTGGACTCAGGAATAAATTGCAAGAGTTTGCAGGGTCCTGTGGCACTCCCCAATTTATAGCAGTATACACAGGCTGGAAGGATTCCATTTTTTAAATCGGTAAATGTCCATAAACATTGATTTCACCTTACACACATAGAAACAGATCAAAAAATATTTCCATCAATAATTGAAATTTACAGATCGGAAAAGGGGTGGGGGGAAATGATGCTTGGGAACTTAGAGTTTAAAGGGATTGACTCTGCATATTTTGACAAGCAATGATGACAATTTGCGTAAACAATTATAAAGTTTTAACTTTTTGAATCTGAATGACTACTAATTGTTGTCTGACCCCACTCTAATTTCCCCCAACTGTGAAAATGTAAATAGGTAAAAATCTTTTAAAATGCTTTAAAATAAACAAATTGATATTATCTGTTGAAATTAGAAAAATTAAAAGTCGAATTCTGTAAAGCCGAAGTATGGCTTACTTTCACACACTCAAAATAGGAAATCCTTTGGTCCGTATTGAGTTTGAGAGTTGCTGGTGAACAGATGCATTGCATAAAATATCACACAACATGTATTTGTATTTGCACACTTTAAACAGACACAATTACCTAATTCCCGTCTTGTCTCTGCACCAGTTAAATAACATTTCCCAGAACTGTGTTAATCAATGCTTGCTCATAAAACAAAATATTGCAAAATGAATCTGTTGAACAGCCATATTCATTTCAACTTTTCAAAAACACACACAAAAATTAAGATCAGAAGAAAAAAGCCAGATCATACTTGTACCAATACTACAAATCATGGAAAGAAACAAAATTTTAAAAAGTTACTTGACAGTGTCTAAGATCATTCAAAATACCATAAACTTTTTTTTTTTAATTTGAGTAAACAGCATGCTTACAAGAAAATGTTCATACAAGTACATATTTTCCTCTCAATACCTTGTTTGAAGTAAAGCTTCCATAGGTGTTAGCCGGTCCTGTAACTGTCTGGACACAGCAGTTAGCAAGGATGCACAAGCTGTACTGCATCCAGCCAAATCTTCATCCTTCACATAATTCAGCAATACAAAATACCAATACACAGATCCTAAAGATGGGAACAGGAATTTCAATTCAACAGAAATATGGCTAACGTTGCATTCAAAAAAAGCTCAAAATTAATTAACAAAAATGGCAAAAATTTAAGTATCATAATATAGATAATGAAATGTAAAAACAGTCACTTCCTAAAAAATTCTAGCATTTTGTATTATTCAAGTATTTTAACCTCCAACAGAATTTTACATCAGCTCAACTTTAGAATTCAAGAAAAGGAAGTTCCCAGGAAAATGTTTGTATTAAAGTAGTTCAGTTAACATAGTAGAGTCAAAGTAATACTCATTAAATTTATAGTGTAAGTGTGTAACTATCTGTTAAACAATCCCTTTAGAAACATTCCCATACTAAAAGAAGTTAACTTTAAAAATAAAAGATTGCTACAGCAAGTAACATTAGTATATACAAAACACCAGTATTGCCTTAGTTAGAAACAATAACCATTAAAAAGAAATAGTATATTAAAGTTATATTACTGTTCATTAATTCACAGACATAGAAAATTAACATTTGATATAACTGACCCTTTTCTCTTTTTTGTATAACAGTTGCTCAGTTTTTCTAATTATGCCATATATATATATATATAATATATATATTACCTCGTCTCATATGTTGTATATATTACATACTATATATATTGTCTCATGATTAGTTGTATAGTATGCCATAATTAGAAAAACTATATATTCAGGACATCAGAAGAGAGAAACATACAACCATGTTTTATTTACATAGCAACACTATATATCAATGTTGTCTCTTTCTAATGCGTACATGATTTATGCTCGTGTTCTGCAACTAGGTGTGTACGATTCTTCCTTAAGAGTACTGTTTACACTGTAGAGAGAGTAAGCCAGCCACAGTTATTAAAGATAATGCTGTTTCAGCACACAAAGCATTAAGTTGTTGGGTTTTTGGTTTTTGTTGTTTTTTTGGGGGGGGGAGGGGGTTGTTTCGTTTTTTACCTTAAGAACTATGTTTCTTGACAATTAACTTGGTCAAGGAGGTTAAGTTATTAGAAAATCAAATGTTAGATTTTGGTTTTTGGAACAATGTTTCATGGAATTTTATGTACATTACATTAACTTAATTCCATTCATTCCAATGCATTTTTCTTACATTAGCTATCCTCATACCTATATTTTCAAAATGTCTTTTACCTCAGCAACTAGAACAGTTACAGTTGCCAAGCTGTATGACATGGGTATGAAAAAAAGCAAAGGAAAATCTAAATTAGTTAACACATGATGAAGACTTTGACATTTTAATCTTATACACTTGGACAGAAGTAACCTTTAAGGCTTCGATTTTGTTACAAATAGTTACAGTTACTGCAGTAATTCTATTTTGCCACTTAAGATATATGGCTAAAAAGCAAAAATTCAAACACATGCTTTATTTGCTAGTTATGTAATTTTAACTACATTATTTAGTGTTAGATAGACAGGAGCAGCTAACAGGGGAGTTTTGTGAGGGACTTCTCCAGGTGAGGAGGAGAGGTTATGTGACCCTTGGGGTAAGTTTGTTGTCTGTTGTGTGAGTGTTTGTGTTTGTTGTGGTGTGCTTGCTGATGAACTGAAATACACCATGTGGTCTGTTTGTTTGGGGGACCGTGTGCTGACTGTGTGGGTGCTGAGCCTAGCGGCCTGCTAGGCAAGGCTGAGAGCTTCTTAACAAGACTTTGATCCCTAAGCCATTTAGCACCCATCAACCCTTAACCAGTGGGCGGGGCTACTCAGAAAGACCAGGGCTTTAAAAAGCCCGCTCCTAAGCAAGCAGAGGAGCTAGTGAACAGGAACGGCTAATGGGAGTTTTGCAAGGGAGTTGTGAGGGCGGTGGGGGGGTGTTACATACACTTAACATTCCTTAAACATCTTTAAACTGAAGCTAAAAAACATTCCCCGATAACAAAAAAACAACAAAGGAACCAGCTGCAGAAGTAAGAAGAGAATGCAGCAGAAGTCGAGCAATAGAGCGGGGGCTACCCAGTTTATTACACCCAATGTAGCATGGAGGATTACTTGCCCTATGGGCAGGTGGCATGTGTGTGCATTCAGTGCAAGGAGCTCCTGGCCCTCAGAGATCGTGTACAGGCTTTGGAGACCAGGGTGGCTGAACTAAAGGAGCTAAGGGAGACAGAGAGGTACACAGATGAGACTTTCCGGGACACAGTAGAATGGTCCCACCCCCGGACTGACAGCCTCTCTGCTGTTGAGGAGGATGAAAGCCTCAGGGAAAGAGAACATCCAACTGGAGCAGAGGGAAATGATCCCATAGTTGGGACCCTCCTTCCAGATGATGATGTGGTATCCTCTCGTACTGAGGATACCTCTCCAGGGGAGGGAACTCCAGTTATTAGGAAGAGACAGGTATTAGTAATGGGCAATTCGATCATTAGAAACAGATAGCTGGGTTTGTGATGACCAGGAGAATCGCATGGTGACTTGCCTGTCTGGTGCAAAGGTTGCAGGTAGTAATTCCATGCTTGAAGAAGAAGAAGAAGAATATAGCAGTAGGGATATATTACTGACCACCTGACCAGGATGGTGATAGTGAAGGTGAAATGCTCCGGGAGATTAGAAAGGCTATTAAAATAAAAAGTTCAATAATAATGGGGGATTTCAACTTCTCATATTGACTGGGTACATATCACCTCAGGACAGGATGCAGAGATAAAGTTTCTCGACACCGTAAATGACTGCTTCTTGGAGCAGCTAGTCCTGGAACCCACAAGAGGAGAGGCAATTCTTGATTTAGTCCTAAGTGGAGCAGAGGATCAGGTCCAAGAGGTGAATATAGCTGGACCACTTGGTAACAGTGACCTAACAATTAAATTTAACACCCAGGTGGCGGGAAAAACACCACAGCAGCCCAACACTGTAGCATTTAATTTCAGAAAGGGGAACTACACAAAAATGAGGAGTTTAGTTAAACAGAAATCAAAAAGGTACAGCACCAAAAGTAAAATCCCTGTAAGCTGCATGGAAACTTTTTAAAGACACCATAATAAAAGCTCAACTTAAATGTATACCCCAAATTAAAAAACATAGTAAGAGAACCAAAAAAGAGCCACCGTGGCTAAACAATAAAGTAAAAGAAGCAGTGAGGGGCAAAAAGGAATCCTTTAAAAAGTGGAAGTTAAATCCTAGTGAGGAAAATAGAAAGGAGCGTAAACTCTGGCAAATGAAGTGTAAAAATATAATTAGTCTCCAGAACCTGATGGTATTCACCCAAGAGTTCTGAAGGAACTCAAATGTGAAATTGCAGGACTACTAACTGTAGTCTGTAACCTATCATTTAAATCAGCTTCTGTACCAAATGACTGGAGGATAGCTAATGTGATGCCAGTTTTTAAAAAGGGCTCCAGAGGTGACCCCAGCAATTACAGGCCTGCAAGCCCAACGTCAGTACCCGGCAAACTGGTTGAAACTATCATAAAGAACAAAATTGTCCGACACATAGATGAACATAAATTGTTGGGGAATAGTCAACATAGTTTTTGTAAAGGGAAATCATGCCTCACCAATCTACTAGAATTCTTTGAGGGGGTCAACAAGCATATGGACAAGGGGGAATCCAGTGGACCCTCACCAAAGACTCTTAAGCAAAGTAAGCTGTCATGGTTCTCTCATGTATTGGTAACTGATTAAAATTTAGGAACCAAAGGTTAGGAATAAATGGTCCGTTTTCAGAATGGAGAGAGGTAAATAGTGGTGTCCTCCAGAGGTCTGTTCTTGGCCCAGTCCTATTTAACATATTCATAAATGATCTGGAAAAAGGGATAAACAGTGAGGTGGCAAAATCTGCAGATGATACAAAACTACTCAAGATAGTTAAGTCCCAGGCAGACCATGAAGAACTATAAAAGGATCTCTCAAAACTGGGTGACTGGGCAACTAAATGGCAGATGAAATTCAAGGTTGATAAATGCTAAGTAATGCACACTGGAAAACATAATCCTAACTATACATATAAAATGATGGGGTCTAAATTAACTGTTACCTCTCAAGAAAGATCTTGGAGTCATTGAGGACAGTTGTCGAAAACATCCACTCAATATGCAGCGGCAGTCAAAAAAGCTAACAGAATGTTGGAAATCATTAAGAAAGGGATAGATAATAAGACAGAAAATATCATATTGCCTCTACAGAAATCCATGGTACACCCACATCTTGAATACTACGTGGAGATGTGGTCACCCCATCTCAAAAAAAGATATACTGGATGTGGAAAAGGTTCAGAAAAGGGCAACAAATATTATTAGGGGTACGGCACGGATGCCATATGAGGAGAGATTAATAAGACTGGGACTTTTCATCTTGGAAAAGAGACTACTAAGGGGGGATATGATAGAGGTCCATAAAATCATGACTGGTGTGGTGAAAGTAAAGTATTATTTACTCCTTCTCATAACACAAGAAAAAGGAGCCACCAAATTAAATTAATAGGCAACAGGTTTAAAAAAAACACAAGGAAATATTTATTCACACAATGCACAATCAACCTGTAGAACTCCTTGCCAGAGGATGTTGTGAAGGCCAAGACTATAACAGGGTTCAAAAAAGAATTAGATAAATTAATGGAGGATAGGTTCATCAATGGCTATTAGCCAGGATGGGCAGGGATGGTGTCCCTAGCCTCTGTTTGCCAGAACCAAGGAATGGGGGACAGGGGATGGATCACTTGATGATTACCTGTTCTGTTCATTCCCTCAGGAGCACCTGGCATTGGCCACTGTCGAAAGACGGGATTCTGGGCTAGATGGACCTTTGGTCTGACCCAGCATGGCCATTCTTCTACTTTGCTTACAGCTTTTTTGCTTGTAATTACATGAGTGTCATTAAAATTAATTTTACAGTTACAAGGGGAGCCTGTTGACCCATGAACCAACCAAAGAGTGCAAGCAACTTGTCACTGGATCTAGGACTGGTTCTCAGACTGTGGTAACTACACTCTTATGGGCTGTCTAATTAACTAGTTATCTAAATAAATCAAATCAAGCTAAGTGATCCTGAGATCTCTCTAATTATTAAATCAAACACTTGTTGGTAACACTAGGCATTCTGCTTTAGAAAACAACTTCATAAAAATCAGTCTCTAAACTAATTTAAATAGAAGAGGCATGCTTATGAAATGGAACATTAATACATGGGTATTTCACAGGCTTGGCAAAAAGCAATCGATACTAATCAAATAGAACTTGTTCTTCTATCAAACAGGAATGAGGGAAAACATATCTAGTATAAGTATACAATATGCCTATGACAGCAAAAATATTTTATACATACCACCAGTTGCAGCAGCAGGTAGAAAAGATATATTGCCAAGCAAAGCCTTCAGAAGAACAGATCCAAATCCCTGCTGACTTGGGTCACATTTGCCATTACTATCAAAGAAAACAAACAAACAAACAAACGATCTATGAAAGTTCATATTTCATTCTTCTTGTAGTCCCTAAGCATTATGATACCACTGCATTAAATGTTCTAAGGAGTTAGTGATCAATCATAGAATCATAGAATATCAGGGTTGGAAGGGACCTCAGGAACCTCTAGTCCACCCCCCTGCTCAAAGCAGGACCAATCCCCAATTTTTGCCCCAGATCCCTAAATGGCCCCCTCAACGATTGAACTTACAACCCTAGGTTTGGCAGGCCAATGCTCAAACCACTGAGCTATCCCTCCCCCCAGTTGTAAACATGTTTCCACTAGGGGAAAATAAAATTAGTTGAGAGAGGCTTACTTCCCTTGTAAACATACCTGAGCATATGTATTCCCATGTGAATGGCTAGTATATTAACTTTTCTAACTCCCACCACATAAAATTATTTTGCACATTTAACTACAAGGAATAACAAGTAAACTCTAAATAGAATTAGCCTCAGAACATGTGTTTCACCAACCTTATGCATAGTGCTAGAAACCGTGCACATTTGTGGGCTATGCTCCGACCTGCTTCAAAGAAGCACACACGTACTATATCAGAAAGACATTTACGTGTTTTAGAAAGTAGGCTCTCATTCCCATCCTTTGAGCTGTTAAAAAAAAAAAAAGTACTTTGGAGAATTATATAAGCTTTTATATTTAGAAAATTTGATACTGAAGAATAACTACATGCATTTAATTGAAATCTCTCTTCTACCTGCCAGGTCCATTTGACTGCACTCCTGCCAGCCAACACAAGGTGTCTAATACAAGGCTTTGAGCGTGTTCTGTGGTCAGACCATCATCTGTCTTTTTGCAAAGTGTGCTAAGAAGTTTTTCATGGAACTCTGAAAACTGTAACATGGCACAGCGTTGAACTCTAAAGAAGAAGAGATTAGTAACAGAAAAAAAGTTCAACTGTTCAAGTAAAACTGATACTCTTAGTGCCAATGCTAAGTTTTGTTTAAAAACTGGGCAACCTATGAGCTAAGAATGGGGAAAGATTTTTCCTCAAAAAGTGAAGTCTGATTCATTTCAATCATCTAGTTTACAGCAGTGCAACACAAATCCCTGCTAGTTACATTTGCATTTGAAGGCCAGAAAAATTTCTCACTACCAGAATATGTTTAAGCATACACATTTATGGTATTCTTTAAGTGAAAATATCAATTTTTGATATCCATTACAATTTACACAGTATGAAGATTTAAGACCCATATATGACCATTTTAAATTTTTTAATCATTTTCCTGTCAACTAAATTTAGCAACAAATACCAACTTTCAGATTATAATTTGCCATAAATAATGAAGTTAAAAACCTAAACATTTAAGTAAAACATGTTTACAGAGAGACAGGACTAACCTTTCCTTTGAAACAGAAGTTTTTTTAAATCTTCGAATAGTTACAGAGACCTCTTGAAGTAAGTCGCAGCCTCTCAGATTGTCTGATTTTCTTGAAGAATTGCTGGCTTCAATTTTATTGGATGACTTTTCCTGACAGGTCAGAAAAAAACCAAAAACATTGGTTTCAAGAGTTACAGCACTCATGATTCTTTCATTTATGCATCTTGTTCAGATGAAAGTGCTGGGTAATCTAAATTCTGAAATATCTATTACTTGTTAATGGTACTGTATAGACAATAAGTGTATTCTAGCTTTATTTTTAAGCTAATAACTAAGCTAAACAAGTTTCATTTGTGCCCTAAAGATCCCTAGACTCAAAGTGTGACAGACTATAAAGAGGAGTAAGTTCCAAAAGTAAAAACCCTCAGTTGAAAAAGCTCTGGCTTTTCGGTGATTGTGGAATGTTTCAGTTTGGGAACCAAAGGAAGGAGATTCCTAGCTTATTTTAACTGCTGTATTGGGGTAAAAGTTGAGGGGTAATTTCAAGTAGCTTATTTACTGAGGGCCATGCATGTCATTGGCACTGTAAGATTGACAATGGCCCCCCTGCCCAAAAAAAAAAAATCTAAGCTAGACAACAGTTCAGACAGACTGAATACTTGAACAACGTATGAGAATCTGGTCAGATCTCAGAGCAATTTGATTATATATTATAGGTGGAGCTGACAGCCTTGCTTATTATTAAATCTGCCTGAAATTTCCCATTGTGAGACACCACTGCCAACTGCTTATAACTGCCAAACTTTAATCATCTGTGTTAAAGTTTTCCATGTTAGGTGTTTGCTTCAGGGTGCGTTTTTTTGAAAAAATTCAGCCAAGACTAATCAGCTGTTTCCTGAGAATGAGATGAGGGAAGAATATGTTGCTTTGCCCATGTTAAATTCTAGCATCATCAACTTTTTCAAGCTCTAGTGCCCTCATGCTTTGGAGCAGGGGCTTGAAATTCGACAAGAGATGGCCTTCTGACTCTTGCTGTCCCTGTGAAAACCCCACTTCATCCAGGGGCTAAGGCAGACTTTCCCTGCAACTGCAGCTCTGGACTTGGGCTGGCTGTGCCAGGTCTGGGCACCTAAACTGACAGCATGCAGATCTGTCTCTCCTGTGCTCTCCATGGCCTGGCAGCATGGACGATGAAGCTACCTAATTCAAACACAGAGGAATCAAGAGCCAGACCTGCAAAGGGGTAAAGACAGAATAAGCTGGGACAAAAAGCCATGAGGAAAAGGAATTGATGCTGTGACAGGAAAAGGAGGAGGAGAAGGAGGAAATGGGACTGGGATTTGCAGTTAGGAGAGAAAGACTGTCTGGGCAAGGAGACTGGGAACCAGAAAGAATGACTTTAACCTGACAAAAACTGGGATAAGGAGCAGGGGTTTCCGGGGGGGGGGGGGGGGGGAGGAGGAGGAGAAACACCACACTAGAAAGTGGCCCAGGAGCACATGGGAACCCGGAATGTGGGCAGGGTGGAGGAGAAACCAACAGATCAGTTAAGGAGTCATAGGGAGAGGAACTGGGATTATATGGGCAAGTAGACTGGGAAGAGAAACCTGAGGACTAGAAATTGGGGCTGGCTAGGTGAAGACAATGGGACTAGGACAAGGCACCAGGGATGGGGAAGATAGGAACAAGCTAGAGGGATGGAACAGAAAGGGGCGATGTTTGGAGCGGAATGGGCAGAAGAATCTGTGCCCCCTATAGAACACTCCCCTACAAAGCCTGGAATGGGCTCCAAGATTCCTCCAAGACTCACCAGACCTCTGCTTTCAGGAAATACCTGTGAAACCCACTGGTTTATCCCTATCCCTCTCTCGTGCTGATCTAAATGAAGGATGACAACCTATCAGTTACTCCATCACCGTGTGGTGGATCTAAAGGTTCCTACCCTAATGATGCCCTTGTGAGGGTGAACATGGGTCAACATGATGAAATTTTTTTTAATCTAGGCAATTAAACAAAAATCCTACATTAAAACAACCTTAAAGGTTGCAAAGTCAAGTTAGGAAAATATAGCATGTGGTCATATAACTAAAGACTATCATAATGCCGGTACAAGGGAGCTCAAAAAAGGTTGTGCAGGCAACCTAAATTCTGGTATTTCTTATCTTTTTAGTGCTTGAGGTTGTAGCCTTAATAACCATCTTTTAATGTAGGACTTTTTTTTTTTATACCTAAACTACAGTTCTGGTAGGTATAAAGCTTAGATAGTTAATCAAAATTTCACTAGGATTTGTTTTAACTCTCTTATGGAACTGTAGAGAGAGACCTTTCATTTCCAAAATGGGGGTTTATACAACTGATTCTGAAGCTTTAATATATATAAAATATAGCTGCAACTATGTTAATTATTCAATACCTTGCCTGCTGCAACTTTGGCCAACAGTGACGCAAGAGAATTCCCTTTACTACTTTGAGGTTTTAGAGATGGTATTCTTACAACAGGCCGGATTCCACCATTACAAATTTCTTCTGTTCCTCTGTCATTCACTGCTTTAACATGGATTAAAAATGAACGGTACTTGCCCCCAGCCATACCTAGAAAAAAACAAAAAGGAGGAAAGAGCTTTTACACCTGTACTATATCAAACTGAAGAGATTTTAATTTGATGGCTAACATTCACAACCATCTGAGTTAAGTAAGTATTTTTTTGGTAATTCAGTATAAATTCTAGGCATTAAAGAACAATCATTTAAACATATAGTAACTCCTCACTTAAAGTTGTTCAAGTTAATGTTGTTACATTGCAGATCAATTAGAGAACATGCTCATTTAAAGTTGTGCAAGACTCCCCTATAACTTTGTTTGGCAGCCGCCTGCTTTGTCCATTGCTTGCAGAAAGAGCAGCCCATTGGATCTAGCTGGTGGGGGCTTGGAACCATGGTGGACCAGCCTATATCAGCTCCCTGATCCCCTAAATTCCCTGTACAACAGCCACCCAGCAGGCTATCAACTGCTGGGCAGTTCAGGTGTCCCTCCCCTGACTGCCATGTGCTGCTCCTGCCCTCTGCTTTGGAGCTGCTCCCGGGAGGCTCCTGCTCACTGTGCAGGGGCAGTAGAGGGGGGCAAATGTCAGGATAATCCCCTCCCCCCACTTCTGTACAGCAGCTTCTGTCTCAGCTTGCTGATCTACTTGAAAAGGCAGGTCACTTAGAGTGGGGTCAGCATACTTAAAGGGGCAATACACATCTCTCTCTTCCCCCTCCCTCCCTGCTGCCTTGTAGAGTGTTAGGCTACATTAACAATGTGTTAACCCTTGAGGGCTCAACCAAGTGCTAGTTCATCATTTAGCAGTAAGGCATTCCCTGGGAAATATCCCACCCTCTAACTTCACCACCTCAACCAAGCTTCACAATCATCATCATTGCTGTGTACAGTATTGTTTGTTTAGAACTTCGTGTATGTGTAGTCTTTTGTCTAGCAAAAAAAATTTCCCTGGAACCTAACCCCCCCTATTTACATTAATTCTTATGGGGAAATTGGACTTGCTTAACATTTTTTCACTTAAAGTTGCATTTTTCAGGAACATAACTACGTTAAATGAGGAGTTACTGTAGATTTATATTATGTAAGTGTTCCATAATTAACATGGTCTTATGGGAAATTAATCTGATAAATCCTAACCAAGATTGCTCAACTCAGAATTATTGGGTATACTCTAGTAATTCACATTTTAGAGAGACAATGTAATACATTAATTTACCTTTAACAAGCTTTGGACTTGTTAATGTCAACATTCCAGCATGTCCTGACAGATCCAGTCCAGTAGCCAGCCATACTGGACCACATAGTATGTCTTCTTTATGATCCTCTAAAAATGGACACAACCTAAGACCTTAAAAACACAACATAATTTAAGTAGAATTGATATGGACTCATCAAATAAGACAAGGTTACAAAGTAAGTTATTAATTTTCATAAATTAAATGGATATATATTAAACTTCAATTTAGACTGTAGAAGTTAGGTGAGCTGACACCTTTTAAGAAATAACTAAGCCATGTTCTAGTCAAATTATGTACTTTTAATTTTCAGAAAGTTCTTAAAGTACAGTTTTCAGATATACTGTACATGTAACACAGCTGATGCTCTGGAAAGATCAATATTCTGCACAAGTTTATGGCCTGTAGAATGGTGAACTGATATAGTTGTTTGAGCCACAACTATCACAGGTCCTAGTTAAAAAAAAACAAGCTCATGTTAGATTTCATTGGCAGCAGATGAAAATGTCAATTTAAATAAGCCAAAATGAGGGAGATGGGATCACTCCAATGCAAATACTTAGAGCCCTGCGCAGATACCAAATTTATATCTGTGGATATCCGAGGAGCTGCAGGGCTCTATTGGGAATGGCAGCAGTGAAAGCAGCGGCATTTCCATCCGCTGTTCACAGGAGCCAGCACCCCACGCAGACAGCTCCTCCAGCATGGCTGCACCGTCCCTACTCCCACCCACTGGGGCAGGCACCAGGCTCAGCAGCAGCTGTCCCTGGGCACACAAGTCTGAGAGCATGCAAGCTGCTGAGCCTGGTGCGCACCCCAGTGGGTGGGACTGGGGGCTGTTCAGCCATGCTGGAATTGCTGCCTGTGCAGAGCACTGGCTCCTGCAAGCAGCTGCCAGACATGCAGCTACTTTCGCCACTGCTTGTTCCTGGTAGACCCTTGCAGCTCCTCGGATACTCACTTTATATCCATGGATATAAATGTGGTATCCACGCAGGGCTCTAAAAATACTAAAACCATTATTGACGTTAGAGTCAGTCAACATCCGCATTGCAAATCCTCATTTTTCAGTTATCATATTACAAACAACAAACTTTGGAAAAAGAAGAACAAAAGGTGATATTAGCAGTGAGACAACAGAAGAGCTTCAGAGAAGAATGACGTAAGCACTTTTATACAATGAAGTTGAGAGACTCAATTCTTAGGGAGGAAAAAAATCACGTTTGTATGCATTTGCATAGCACCTAGCACAATAGGGCACTTTGAACCTTATTAGGACGTTCAAGTGGAATCTCAGTATAAATAGTATTGCAGTTACTAAACTTTTTACACACATTACCACCACCTGAAGTATAAAACGGTTTTAAAAGAGGTAATCATGGAATAAGCATATGTAATCTAAGTTGTATTCTAATTGCTGCCTCATATAAGAGTATAGAATATTTATTTTATTTTTACCAGTTGAGGCGGAAAATACCAGTGTCAGCCACAAGCGAGGCCAAAAAAAACCCTGATATTTATTGAAACAATCAGATCACGGGTGACAAGAATACTTGAGACCATTACTCCTTGTTCTGTCATCAGCTACCACTGAGAACAATCTAGAGCCATCCTCTTTGGAACCCCCTTTCAGGTAGTTGAAAGCAGCTATCAAATCCCCCCTCATTCTTCTCTTCCGCAGACTAAACAATCCCAGTTCCCTCAGACTCTCCTCATAAGTCATGTGTTCCAGTCCCCTAATCATTTTTGTTGCCCTCCGCTGGACTCTCTCCAATTTTTCCACATCCTTCTTGTAGTGTGGGGCCCAAAACTGGACACAGTACTCCAGATGAGGCCTCACCAATGTCCAATAGAGGGGAACGATCACGTCCCTCGATCTGCTGGCAATGCCCCTACTTATACATCCCAAAATGCCATTGGCCTTCTTGGTAACAAGGGCACACTGTTGACTCATACCCAGCTTCTTGTCCACTGTTACCCCTAGGTCCTTTTCTGCAGAACTGCTGCCGAGCCATTCGGTCCCTAGTCTGTAGCGGTGCATGGGATTCTTCCATCGTAAGTGCAGGACTCTGCACTTGTCCTTGTTGAACCTCATCAGATTTCTTTTGGCCCAATCCTCTAATTTGTCTAGGTCCCTCTGTATCCTATCCATACCCTCCAGCGTATCTACCTCTCCTCCCAGTTTAGTGTCATCTGCAAACTTGCTGAGGGTGCAATCCACACCATCCTCCAGATCATTTATGAAGATATTGAACAAAACCGGCCTGACGACCGACCCTTGGGGCCCTCCACTTGATACCAGCTGCCAACTAGACATGGAGCCTTTGATCGCTACCCGTTGAGCCTGACAATCTAACCAACTTTCTATCCATCAATGAATGAGAGGTGATTGAAAAATTGAAGCGGGGCATCAGAATTAACACAGAAAATAGAATGACGGGCTGGGATAAATAGCAAGGACACAAGTACAGAGGTAAATATTTTTTCCCATCCTGATTTAACAAACAAACCTCAATTTTCAAAAGGAGGGGGCAGCAGGAAAAGGGTAAGAGGGGTGGGTAGTTGGATAAGAAGAGAATAGGACAAACTTCGGAATCTTTTTCTCTCCTTCCATGTACTGAAATTCTCATCTGCTCACCTCTGTGCGTGCCTCCTCCCCACCACCCAAACTCTCCTCTCCAAAACTTTCCCCTTATCTCAAACACACCTTGCAACAGTATCCTGGTTTTCTCTTTGAAAACCTGGTCACCAAATGAAGCAAAGAAAGAAGGAAAGTAAGACTTAGCTTGAAGGAGTAAGTGACAGAAGTTTGGAGTTTTTGATATTTATTCAGCCGCAACACTTACTTTTAGGCACTAGTCACTCCTACACAGATATAATTTGATACCTTTCTAGACACTTTCTCTCACATGTTTTGAGGGGAAAGCTGCTGTAATGAGCTAGATGAGGAAAGGACTGAGTGAGTTTGATAAGGCTGTAAAGTTAGTGTGCTAGTTAAAAGAACGAGGAGATTATATATATATATATCTTCCTACTGTATTTTCCACTGCATACATCTGATGGAGTGGGCTTTAGCCCATGAAAGCTTATGCTCAAATAAATGTGTTAGTCTCTAAGGTGCCACAAGTACTCCTTGTTCTTTCTGCTGATACAGACTAACACAGCTAGCACTCTGAAACCTGTGACTAGCTAGGAATTTTGAACTGGATATTTTAAGTTTTGAAGGTATTGATGCTAAAACTAAGGAAAATTAGATATGCAGTGAAAAAAAAGTCAGTTTCCTTGAAAACTAGCTAACTCAAGCAACACTTAAAACCATGTTGCAGTGGAAGACATGACAGACCAGCTTGAGAGCTGCTAAAATGACCTATAGCTCCATTTCTAAATTAAAATAAAACCTTGATTTAACAATACCAAAAATCAAAGTCCCCAACAGTTAATTTTTGCTTTCAACAGCAAAGTATAGTCTCCACTGAAAGGAACAACTGCCAAATGTACTGAATAGGGTTGACCAGCATAAACGTAAAGAATGTGCTTTTTTTTTTTATTTTAATTGCTTGAAAATATTTACATAGAAGTTCCAATGTGATCTCTGAAGATTTTTCATATCATAGTTTCTCCATAGGGAAATAACCATATTAAACTCACATTGCGATTCCTCTACATCCATGTTCTGCATTTCTTCATTCAACTCAACCAGTGTTGGTTTTCCATTTCTTTCCATTTCAATACTATGAGCTGGAGATAAAGGAAAGGTGATCTGTCTATCTACTGCTGCTTCTGGAAAATAAAAAAATATTAGCAATGTTTGGTAAACATTGTGTAGTATTAATGACAACCAGAAACATTAACTTCCATAGCAGATTTATTATTTAAGTTTTTGCTCAAAATTCACTGAAACCATTATCTCTACTAAAAAATCCTACAGCTGCTGACAAACTCCCTCATACTAAAATTAGAATAGAACTCAATTTATTAAATGAAGTTAGCCTTTGTCCTCAGCTTGTTTGTGAGCAGTTTATCAGTCTGAGTGTTATTTTTGAAAAATAATTTCTACCAATAATACATTGCTCTCAAGCAATTATTTGTTTTTGATATTGAAAATCAGAGCTGCGTTTGTTAGTTTGATTGGACATACAGGTATTGTTTCTGTTCCCTAAGTATAACTCTTAAAAAATGGTTTCCATTGCAGATATTCTATTTCATAAACTCAAATTTTTACTGCTGCAAATATTCTGTAGCATGAGCTTCTGACCCAGTTTAAAAAAAAGAAACACACATAGAATACTAGCACAAAAGAGTAACACAACTGAATCTAATTCAATTTTTTATTTAAATAAACGTTATTGTAACATTGAGTTATTTGCCCAGCTCTAGTTAAACCCTATTTAGCTCTCCAGTTTTACTATTTGTATAACAAATTAAAAAAAAAAAAGCCACAGAAGATGGCCCACAAGTAATAAGACCTAAACTTGCTGGGATAAATGAGACTGAATTATAAGTCAAAGAGTAGCTTCATTTTCAGCCAAACCAGCAAAGAGTGGGGAATTTTCCCCATCTCTGGATGTGGTCACCAAGCATGCTTCAGTATCTTATAACTAATACTTCATATTGAGTCTTAAAGAACACAGGTCAAATGTGGGAGCATTTGTTTCCCTCTGTCCTGTGTCCATAGTTAAGCTGTATGTTGAAATTCTTAGTCATATTGTACTCTTAGAAAATATATTTTCCCCACTGAGACACTGCTACTCAAATACTGTTCCCTTGGATACACAGCAGCTTTTATGTGCTATTCTGAAAAATTAAATAAAAGACTCAGCAGTACTTCTTTATACCATTATTGAAAGCTATGGCATAAGGAGTGGGATTTTTCTGAGAATGACTCTAAATTTGTTTTCTCTTAAATTCACAGTCATGCAACCTTTATTTCAATGGAATTCTAGTTTCTAGATTTTTTCTTCTCATAAGGGCACTCAGATGCCCTATAGCAGGGGCAGGCAAACTTTTTGGCCTGAGGGCCACATCGGGTTTCCGAAATTGTACAGAGTCCCAGCCCCCACCCCCTGACAGCTCCCCCCAGAACTCCCACCCCATCCAAACCCCCTTCCCCAAAGGCCCCCATAGGACTCCTGCCCCATCCAACCCCCTGCTCCCGGTCTCCTGACTGCCCCCCACCGCCCCATCCAACCCCTCCTTTCATTCCTGACTGCACCCCTGGGACCCCTGCCCCATCCACCCCCGCTCCCTGTCCCCTGACCACCTCCAAAACCCCCTGCCCCTGACTACCCCCCTCTGCTTCCTGTCTGCCCCCATTCAACCCCCCGTTCCCTGCCCTCTGACCGCCCCGCCCCTTAGCCACACCTCCACCTTCTGAGCACCTCCCTGAACTCCCCTGCCCTCTATCCAACCCTGCCCTGCTCCTTGCTCCCTTACTGCACTGCCCGGAGCAGCGGTGGCTACTGGCGCTACAGCCGCGCAGCCCAGAGCCCCGGGTCAGGCAGCCACGCCACCGCGCAGCCCAGAGCCCCGGGTCAGGCAGCCACGCCACCGCGCAGCCCAGAGCCCCGGGTCAGGCAGCCACGCCACCGCGCAGCCCAGAGCCCCGGGTCAGGCAGCCACGCCACCGCGCAGCCCAGAGCCCCGGGTCAGGCAGCCACGCCACCGCGCAGCCCAGAGCCCCGGGTCAGGCTGCGGCTCTGCAGCTGCACTGCCGCCCAGAGCACTGCACTGCCAGTGGTGCAGTGAGCTGCAGGGGAGGGGGAACAGTTGAGGAGGGACCGGGGGGGGCTAGCCTCCCGGGCCAGGAGCTCAGGGGCCGGGCAGGAGGGTCCCAGATGTGGCCTGCAGGCCGTAGTTTGCCCACCTCTGCTCTATAGTCATGGACACCTGCAAACTGAATTTCTAAATATGACTTGGAAGAATTATCTATTTTTTTTTAAATCCTTTGATTTAGAAAATAAAAATGTTATACACCTCAGAAGCTCTGTCATTTATGTCTGACACTGCAACTTTCTTTGAATGCATCATCAGATTCTAGTAGTAGGACAACATGCAAGTTCAGCTCAAACTGTTGTTGCTTTAGCTATACTTCTTTATAGAATACTGAGGTTTTAAAATCTGTGCTTATCTTTGACTATTTTAATGTTTCTCTCATTTTTGCTCCCCAATCTTTAATAAATGTTCATGTGTGCAAAGAAAGTTAAAATGCAAGATATTACTAAGTAAATGTAAAGTTGAGATATCTACAAATCTTTACTTCATCGCTAATTAAATCAGTAAAATACCAGACCTAAAAAGTAACAAGTCTGAGAAAAGAAGATGATCTCCTTTCTTACCGTTGACTTTTCCTAGCCCTGGAGCTTTATTTTTCAGTAAAGTCACTTGAAGCTGTGGAATGTTTGTTATGTTTGAGTTCAAAACAAATTTGAAATCCACGTGTCCAACCATACAGGCTTTTGGCAAAACCAGTTCAAAGACATGTTCATCCCAGCTGTTGCTGTTGGGGAAAAAATATTAGGTATTTAGTAACACCATGTCTACAAGTACACTACAGCCAAACAAGCAGCAGCATCCAGTTTATTTTCTGCATATACTTCTCTAGT
This sequence comes from Lepidochelys olivacea, assembly GCF_965140295.1. Taxonomy (NCBI): domain Eukaryota; kingdom Metazoa; phylum Chordata; order Testudines; family Cheloniidae; genus Lepidochelys; species Lepidochelys olivacea. The sequence goes on along the minus strand of NC_140413.1, from coordinate 147,339,281 downwards.
GTACTGAGAAAAGATGTAGTTTTACATTAGTTAGTCTAAGCTTTCTTCATAGTCCCTCAATATCCACATGAATCTCTGAAGCAAAAATCAAGTATTTTAAACTGCAGTTAACCATGTCCATTTTATGTAGAAAACATTGAAAGCCAACTGATAAGATGCTGAATCAATGTGTTTGGCAATAAGTAACGGCGAAAAAGCACAGAACCGCCTACTACCTGCATTACAATACTGCCTCCATAAAACTTAAAATTTCTTTTGAGGCTTAAGTCAGTATTTAAAACAATGAAAATACTTTCTTAAACATCAATTGTCTTCCAATGGTTAAACGGTACCAAAGCACGATAGGATCTGGTTGGCATTCTTCACTGATGGTGTCAAACATTGTCACTTTTCAACAGTACCATGGCCACCTGCAGGAGGCTCAAAATACTAATTTCAATTCAAAATTTTGAAATACATTTGACAATTTATACAGGACGAGAAGTGCTTCTTACCAGGTGCACACTCAGAAGCCTGCACTGAGCAAAATGGGTGCAGCTTTCTTTTAATGAGTCATATTTTTCCTTTTGAGGCCAACTTGTTTTATACTGAAAGTGTAAACTTGAGACAATAAGTACCCCTCAAATGATTAAAGTTTCATAGTTTGACACACTAAGGTTTGCAAAAGTAGCTCAAATTGAAGAAAAAGCAATTAACATAAAATTAATCATGTTTCCAAGTGTTACATTACACACATTTTTAAAAGTAAGAGGAGGTTACTTACCTATAACTGGAGGTTCTTCAAGATGAATGGCTCCTATCTGTATTCTACTGAGGGGTTATGCACATGCTCCATATGCCCGGAGCCAGAGCTTTTAAAAGTAGTAGTGTCCGTTGGTCCGCGCATGTGCCCTGCCACCGTCTTATGGTTTTGACTGAGGCAATAAAGGGCAGGGCAGACTAACTGCACCCTCAATTCCTTCTCCACCACAAATCTACCAGATCCGCAGCCGAAAGGAAAGGAGGGTGGGACCGGAATACAGATAGGGACCACACATCTCGAAGAGCCTCCACTTCTTCGAATGATGGTCCCTATTGTATTTCACCGAGGGTGATTAACAAGCAGCACCTACTGAGGAGCAGGGTACAAGAAAGATGGCACCATGGAACAGAGGACCACTATACAGAACAAGGCATCCGTTGCAGAGTCATGCACCAGTGCATAATAGGAAGAGAAGATGTGTACCGAACTCCACATGGCTGACTTACATATGTCCATAAGAGACACATTGTGAAGTGCAGTCGTAGTTAATGCTTGCAGTGTCGTGGTGTGGGCCCATATCCCACAGGATGGAGACAGCCCTGATAAAGCATAATGCACCCAAAAACCCACTTTGAAACTCTGAGTGGAGATGGCCTGCGCCTTAATTTTTTCCACGATGGCAACAAATAGCCTCAGAGGCTTCCGGAACAGCCTCTTCCTCTGCAGATAAAAGGCTAGGACACTGAGGGAGTGAAAACATCATTCCTCCTCTGAAGCATGTGGCTTTGGAAAGAAGGCAGATAAATTTATGGGGTGGTTGAGGTGAAAGCAGGAAGACACTTTCAGAAGAAATCTAGGATGTAAATGCAGGGAAACTTTGTCCTTATGGAACATGGTGAAAGGGCGGTTTGTCAGTTCAGGAGACTCGGGGGAAGATTCGTGCCTCCCCAGAGTCAACGGCGCACAGTACATGGACAGAACTGGAAGTTGCCTCAGAATCAATGATTAACAGGACTTTGGCAGAACCGGTGCAGAAGGGGCATGCCGCTCAGGAGCTGGGCCAGCAGATTCAGCATGCAGTGCAACATTTTGTCATGCTTGTGGGCTTTGGAACATCACTTCTCTATGGCTGGAACTTATGGCCAATGCAGTGTCTTTCTTGGTCCTTGAGGAAGACTTACTGCCATGCTTATGCACATACTTCAGGGGTGGGCCAACTTTTTGGCCTGAGGGCCACATCTGGGTACGGAAATTGTATGGCGGGCCATGAATGCTCACAAAATTGGGGGTTGGGGTGCAGAAGAGTATGAGGGCTCCAGCTGGGGATGCAGGCTCTGGGGTAGGGCCAGAAATTAGGCTTTCAGGGTGCAGGAGGGGACTCCGGGATGGGGTAGGGGGTTGGAGATGAGGGGTTGGGGGTGCAGGAGGGTCTTCAGGTTGGGACCGAGGTGTTTGGTGGGTGGGAGGGGAATCAGGGCTGGGGCGGGGGTGGGTTCAGGCTCCAGGCAGCACTTACCACAAGCAGCTCCCAGAAGCAGTGGCATGTACCCCTCTGGCTCCTACGTGGTGGTGTGGCCTGTTCGCAGGCACCGCCCCTGCAGCTCCCATTGGCTGTGGTTCCCAGACAATGGGAATTATAGGGGCAGCGGCAATGTGCAGAGCCCCTTAGCTGCCCCTACACATAGGAGCAGCACAGAGGAGGGCAAGCTGCCAACCCTGCTTCCCAGTTGGAGTGCCAGAGCGGGGCAAGCCCCAGATCCTGCTCCCTGGCGGAAGTTCGAGGGCCAAATTAAAATATCTGGAGGGCCAGATGTGGCCCCCAGGCCGTAGTTTGCCCACCTGACATGCTTCCTTGTCTCATGGCTAGGGCCCAGCACAGGGTCCGTAGCGCTGGTACTGGCGTAACCAGACTTGAGCTCCATGGCAAGAGGTGCACACTTGGATTACTCAGGGCAATGTCCGGGGGCAAAGGGAGTTCCCCAGCCTGGATCCAACTGTGTCCTCATGGTGACCTCCATGAGGTATTTCTAAGGCTAAGATCTTGAACCCCAGCATCTTTGGCATAATCCAGTCCCCAGGCATGGGTGCAAGGGAGAGAGAAGGGTTGGCAAGAAAACTGCCAAAACGGCACCCCAAAGTCCTTAAATCCTAAGAAAACTAACAACAATAAAATGCTAACTATGTACAAGAATAAATCAGGCTCTCTCACTACATTTGAAAGTGCGTCACAAGGGATGAGAGAACAGCAGAAGCTCCAACTCTGACCAGGCAACAGTGAGAAGGAACTGAGGGCGCGGTCGGTCCGCCTGCCTGTCCTTTATCACCTCAGTCAAAATCATGAGGCAGTACAAGGGCACATGCGTGAATCAATGGACACTACTACTTTTAAAAGCTCCAGCTCTAGGTGCATGTGCATAACCCCTCAGTGGAATACAATAAGGATCATCACTTGAAGAAGAAATGCACTTCCTAACTGTTTTCAGTCCATGTGTAAGGGACATTTATAAATATATTATTTAGAACTAAGCTTTTTTCACTATACTATATATCACTGTCTTCTGCACAATTTCTTCGCAATTTATTAAGTGTTAATATAACTATTTTCTAACATATCTTTTTATTAAATTTTTGAAGTATTAAACTTCAGGGTCAGATCTCTCTCGGGCAGTGGTAATGCACCATTAAACTGCAGAACCTAGGAATATATAACCAGTAGTTAAGGTTCATTGCTTGTTGTCTATTTGACCATTAGCTCTGTTCCTCGCATGGGTGGAAGTCTTTTGTGCAGCATTTTCCATTGACAAGGAAAAAAAAATTTTTTTTGTAAAGCACCCATATTCCCATTGGCTGTCAAATGAGCAGTAACTTGTGATAGACAAAGAAAAAGGATCTAAATAATAAAATTACTTTATGTTCGCTCCTTGTTATAATAAAAAAAATAGGAAAAAACATCTCCTTGAAGAAACTTTTTCAGCTGACCTCAAAGCATTTTTATCTTTTCTTTTAATTCTACCATAAGTATCTAACTTTCAGTACTGTCTCCCTTTTCTTCTCGTTAACAGTGTTTAAACCAAGAACAAACAAAGAAGCTCTCTTGGAAAATTATCTGGGGATGAAAAAAGAACCTGTTTCCTTTCAGAGAAGCAAAGAAGTTCCTAAAGCAAATCTACACAGTACGATAGCAAAGAATTTTGTGGAAGCCTATTAAGAGACACTCCAGGATGTCAGATAGGTAAAAAAATCTAGACCTTTCCTGCTACAGCAAACTAAGCCAGCCTTCCAAGATCTTCTTGACTGCTATGGAATTTAGGATTACTTACACAGTTTCAGAAAGCAGTCCACAATCTCTCTACAACAAACTGAACAAAATTACAACCTGATGGGGGGGGAAGATGACTAGACACCACAGGATTGGCAAGCAAGTGAGTGATTATCATTATAATGGTGCTACCACTAAGGCTAAAAGGCTAACCATGGAAAATGTTAGGCCAAGAAGAATTGAGGAAGTTATGAGCAAAGGAAGACTGGAGTCTTTAAAACAGCATTCCAAACTCAGCTTTAGCACACAGGTAGTTAATACACTCATGAAGGATCCTAAAGTTCTTTACAAACTGAACACACAGAAATGCCATTTCTGGGACTGAATATGGCAGCTATTCAGCCTCAGAAATACTGCACAACTGATTTTGTTTCAGGATTTGGGGAAAAGAAGGGGGAAGAAAGATTATTTTGGTTTAGATTTGTTTAAGGACGCACAGTGAAAAATTCTTTACAACTGAAAAATAGAACAGGGATGTAAGTATGCAAAATATAATTCCTCATGATGAAAGTTTGCCCAGGACACCATGGTTCCTGAAGAACTACTGAATATTTAGTCTAAGCTTAGACGAAGGATCACAGTCCTCTGTCCTATATAGCACCTAACACACTTCTGGCCCTATATAAATGAAGAAGATGCTGCTATGACATGGACATATAACTATTAATCATTCAAAACATTATATACCGTGGATGAGGCCAATCCATTCTAAAAGGGCCAGTGTGCTGAAGTATTAAGGACTGACCAGCTCAGAGGTTCAAGTTACTGACCTGACAGGAGGAGAGTGAGTTTGTGTGTGTATGGGGGTGGGGGGGGTGTGAGAAAACCTGGATTTGTGCTGGAAATGGCCCACCTTGATTATCATGCACATTGTAGGGAGAGTGGTCACTTTGGATGAGCTATTACCAGCAGGATAGTGAGTTTGTGTGTGTGGTTTTTGGGAGGGGGGTGAGGGGGTGAGAGAACCTGGATTTGTGCAGGAAATGGCCCAACTTGATTATCATGCACACTGTGTAAAGAGTTGTCACTTTGGATGGGCTATCACCAGCAGGAGAGTGAATTTGTGTGGGGGGTGGAGGGTGAGAAAACCTGGATTTGTGCTGGAAATGGCCCAACCTGATGATCACTTTAGATAAGCTATTACCAGCAGGACAGTGGGGTGGGAGGAGGTATTGTTTCATATTCTCTGTGTGTATATAAAGTCTGCTGCAGTTTCCACGGTATGCATCCGATGAAGTGAGCTGTAGCTCACGAAAGCTCATGCTCAAATAAATTGGTTAGTCTCTAAGGTGCCACGAGTACTCCTTTTCTTTTTGCGAATACAGACTAACACGGCTGTTACTCTGAAACCTGACCTGACACAGATACAGAGGTAAGCAGTAAACCAGCTTGTGCACAGTAGCGTATTACATAGGAGCACTGGAATTGTCACACTGAATCAGACCCCTGATTCATCTAGCTCAGTGGTTTACAAACCATGGGTCGCGACCCAGAACTAGGCTGCGGAATGGAAGGGACTGGGCCGCGCAGCTCTGGTCAGCACCGTCAACCGGGCTGTTAGAAGTCCTGTTGGTGGTACTGCCCAGCTAAGGCAGGCTAGTCCCTTCCCGTTCCGACACCACGCTGCGCCCCAGTAGCGGCCAGCAGCAGATCTGGCTCGTAGACAGGGGGTGAGGGCAGTCACAAGGCTCTGCCCTGAACATCAACTCCTCACTCCCATTGGTCGGAAACTGGACAATGGGAGCGCGGGGGGGGGGGGGGGTTTGTCGGTGCCTGCGGGCGAGAGCCATGCTTGCATGCCTCTGCCTAGGAGCCGGACCTGCTGCTGGCCACTTCCGGGGTGCAGCGCAGTCTGCGGTGCCAGAACAGGCAGGAAGCCTGCCTTTGCACTCCAGCTCCACCACTGACCGGGAGCTGCCAGAGGTAAGCCTTGCACCCCAATCCCCTGCCCCAGCCCTGAGCCCCCCCAAAACCAGAGCCCCTTCCTGCACCCCAAATCCCTCATCCCCAGCCCCACCCCAGAGCCCTGACCCCCTCATTCCCAGACCCACCCCACAGCCCGCACTCCAACCCTGAGTCCCCCCTCATCCCCAGCTCCGCTGGGTGGCGGGCATCAACAATTTTCTTCAACTGGGTTGCCAGAAAAAAGTTTGAAAACCACTGAACTAGCTGACAGTGGCTAGTAGCAGATGCCTCAGAGGAAGGTTTAAGAATCCCACAACAGAAAAGTGAGATCTGCCTTCATGAAGGTCTTATACTAGTCCTACAGAGAGGTTTGCTTAAACCCTGAAGCATGAGGGTTTTGTTTTGTTTTGTTTGGGGCGGGGGGTTAAATCTCTTCCAAAACTTTGTTTGCATCAACAGGTCATACATAACTCTGGATATTCTTAAGTGCACAGTCTGCTAGTTTTGATTACTAGGTAAATTGTTGGCTTCAGTGACATAATGGAGAAGTAAGTTCCACCGTTTGATTAAGGAAAATAAATACCTTTTCATTCAACATGTAATCAATTTCAACACTCCCACCTTGCCGTTTCTTTGAACATCCCTCTTGTTCTTGTGTTATGACATTCGTATAACAAACTCCCAATCTATTTTCTCTATACCATTTGTTCTTTTATATACACATGTCCTTTCTATTCATCATCTTTTTAAGGTAAAAAAATCCAAGTCTTTTCAGTTTCTCTTCACATGAGTTTTTCCCATGCCCACAATCATTTTCATTATCCTTCTCTGATGCTCCTCTAATTCTGTAATATTGTATTTATTTATATGACTACATATTTTCCATACTATTCTGCATTCCATTCCTTGTGCCTCCTATGACCTTTTTTGTTTTTTTTTCCCCACCATAGCTGCACATTGAGCTGTCCACAGCAATTCGCAGGTCATTTTCCCAAGTTGATTCAGAACTGGGCAAGATGTATGAACAGTGCAAAGTTTTCTCCCAGCACTTTTCATATATCTTATGCATGCATGGAGAATTTTTTTTTTCCCCCTCCATTTAAACTAGCTAAATTTAAGTTTGAGAAAAGCTTGGAGTAGAGAAGTCAGGGAAACTAGACTCTTCAAGCAATGAGCTAACAAGAAGCCACATGTAGAATATCTGGTTGGTCCAGTAAATTTACATGATATGAGATTTTGGAAAATCTATGCGATTTAGAGAATATAAGAACATCAGAGCTGCCTTACCGAGTCACACCAGAGTCTAGTTTACCCAGTAACCTGTCTCCAGCTGTGGTCCTTGCTAGAACTTCAAGGGGAGTGTAGGGAACAGAGCAATTATGGAGTGATCCAGCCCTGTCTTCCACTCCCGCTCTGGTAGTCAGAGGTTTAGGGTCGCTCAGAGTATGGTGCTGCCATCTTGGCTAAGAGCCATTGAACTTATCCTATTCTTTTTTGAACCCACTTATACTTTTGTCCATCACAACATCCCATGCCAATGAGTGTCTCAGGTTATTTGTGCACTGTGAGAAAAAGTACTTCCTCTTGTTTGTATTAAGACTGCTGCCTATTAATTTCATTGGGTGACGAAGTGTTTTTGTCTTTTTCCATACATTCATGATTTCATCGACATATATATCATATCTCCCCTTACTAGTCTTTTTTTGAGATGACTAGTCCTAATCTTTTTAGTGTCTCCTCACATGGAAGTTATTCTGTACCCTTGATCATCTTTGTTGCTCTTCTCTGAACCTTTTCCAGTTCCACTATATCCTTTTTGAGATGGGGCAACCAGAACTGGACTCAGTATTCAAGGTGTGGGAGTACCATGGATTTATATAGTGGCATTATGATATTTTCCGGTCTTATTTTCTATCCCTTTCCTAATAATTCTTCACATACCTTTCATCTTTTTGCCTACAGCTGTGCACGTAGCAGAAGTTTTCAGAGAACTATTCATGTTGACTCTTTCTTAGGTGGTAACAGCTAATTTAGGACCTATCATTTTGTATGCATAGTTGGGATTTTTCCCTACGTGTAGATTACTTTGCACTTATAAACAAACAATTAATTTCATCTGTCATTTTCTTGCCCAGTCACCCAGTTTTGTGAGATCCCTCCAACTGCCCACAGTCAGCTTTGGACTTAACCATCTTAAATAGTTTTGTACCACCTTCAAACTTTGCCACTTCACTGTTCAAGCCCCTTTTCCGGGTCATTAATGAATATGCTGAACAGTACAGATCCTTAGAGGATCCTGATGCTGTTCACCTCTGTCCACTGTGAAAACTGACCATTTATTTATTCCTACCCTTTGTTTCCTATCTTCAACCAGCTCCTGATCCAAGACCTTCCCTCTTAACCCCTGGCTACTTAGGCCTAGTCTACACTAGGAAATTAAGTCAGTATAACTACAGTATGACTATGTCACTGAAGGATTTAAAAAATCCACACCCTTGAGCAATGCAGTTAAACCTACCTAACCCCCAGTGTAGACAGCACTAGTAGACAGGAAAATTCTCCCGGCCGCATAGTGACTGCCTCTCTGGGAGATGGATTGTCTACACCAACAGGACAAGCACTCCCATCGGAGTAGGCAGCATCTTCACTGAAGACACTGTGCTGCTGAAGCATTTTAAGTGTAGACAAGCCCTCTGTTTCCTTAAGAGCCTTCGGTGAGGGACCCTGTCAAAAGCTTTCTGAAAAATGCAAGTACACTACATCAACTAGATCACTCTTAACCACATGCATATGACTCCCACAAAGCACTGTAATAGGTTGATGAGGCACCTGACTCTTCCCCAACAAATCAAATAGTTTCCAGGTCCACTGAGACAAATACGGAAACCTCAAGCAGGGGAGTCAATGCAAAAGATCAAGAATGAAGAGTTATATTAACATTTTAGTTTTTTGTTTTTAATTCACACACTTGTCTTTGCAACTATTTAAAAAATAAATTAGAAGCAAGCTTATACTACTACACCAACTGCATCATAAATTAGTCACACACACACACACCCCCGTCCTTCTTTTTGGACTATTACTCTACTTACCTATCTGTCTGCAGCTTCCAAGTCCGAGTATGCTGAGCTGCATCTCCATGGTGTTGCTGATGTAAATGTTGAGGATGCCGCCTTTGCTGCTGCTCCTGTTGGACTTCCACCCAGCATGGAGGTACAGTGGCTGAAAATCGTGGGGTCAAAGTCTCAAAACGGGTTAATTCCACCAAGGATGTCAATGTTTCAAGGGAAAATGGTTGGTCCACCAAAAGATCGACTCCTAATATTTGTTGAAGGAGACAAAAACCAACAGGTTTACTACATATACTTTCCTCTCCAAAACATCCTAGACCAAATTTCAAAATTATCCAAGCTATTCTAACACTAGAAATGTTTGTATGAAGATTTTTTTGAAAAAGGCATGGAAAAAAAATAGCTAGTTTTGAAGTCAGCATACCTAAAAGCAAACTTGCTCAAAAACTTTGATTTTTGCACTTCAGAACGTTTCTTTTTAATATCTATTGACCCACATCATGACAAAAATCTTTCCATTCAGAGAAAACTGTTGTGATGGATGTGGAATTGCTATGTAATAATCTAAAGACACTGAGGTATAATAATTTTAACACTGTTCTCTACATGAAATACCCCAGCTGCAGTCTCTCGATGATCTAAAGCTATTGTTAAGTAGAACTAGTTTGTATAGTGTAATCTTGATGAGACCAAGCAATGGATAATCATAGCAAGGTCAGCTTCCATGAAAAAACTGAATACACCCATTTCACCAAGCACAGAATAAAAAAAGGCTAAATCACACATCACCTGATGATGCAGGGTTACCCTAGTTCTAAAAAGCTCCCTAAGATGCAAACGTGCGTGTAGGGTGGCTCTACTCTGAAAAGTGATTATTCAGAGATTTCAATTTACATCACAGATCTGCTTCTTGTATACTCAGTCTTTGTTTTGTGACGAAAGTTATTTTAACTCGTTAGCACTACAGAGCCAACATAGGGGAGAGTAGAATTCTATTCCTTCTTGTGTATAAGAAATCGTTTTAGTAAAACGATCATTTACACCTGTGTCAACCCCAGTTATGGCAGTGAGATACACAAGTGTAATCTGACCTGCTAAACATTTAATAATTGATAAGGATATATGAAAAGGTAAAAATCCAGGTAGTTGTCAACTTACACAGCTGACCACAAACTATAGGCTTGTCTTCACTGTATTAGCTTAAAGTGAAAAATGAGGGGTGCCCCCTAACCGGACTCCCATCCACACACAACAGCCTCTAGTTTGAGTTAAGGTGGAGGTTTAAACTCAAGCTAAGTGATCTGTTCAGAGTATATGGTTTGACATATGTGAGATTCAGATGCTTAAGCTCCTAATGCAGTAGAGATGTAGATATGGCCTACAGCTGAAGCTAGCTCATTTCAGATGCTAATCTAATCACATTACCAGTGTAGTTATGCTGTGCAGTTTATCAAATCACTGTGCATCTCCAGTGTTTCACAGTCCAGATGATCACTCAAGCTAAGCTACAGTGAAGTAAGTCAACTGTATTATCTTGAACTAACTGCTGCAGTGAAAACAAGCCTTAGATATGGTGTTTGAGGTGAACTGGATATTGGAGAGGTAGAGCCAGCTGCTTCCTTCGGTCTGGGGAAAGGAGTAAACCTTTCCAGCTAGCAACCCAATATCTGAATGAAGCTGCAGCTTGGAACAAGGTTAAATCCCAATAAAGTTGGGAGAAAAACTTACAGGAAGAGGGAAACAATCAGAAGAGTTTGCAGAGGCTATACTAATAACCCTAGCTGAGGGAACGCACCTACCATTTGTTAAAGTCCAGGTCTGTTCTGAAAAAATGACTAAAAATGACATTGAATTCATTGTTTAGCAGATCAATAATTCTACATGAAAACATCTTCAGTTTACAATTAAAAATACTTTAAAAACTCCCAGAGAGATGACCATAACTTTATTCTAGAAAGCCAGGAATCTGTACAGAATAAATAATCTCCATTCTCTTTTTTGCCTAATAAATTTCATAATTTGAAATATTTTCACACCACAAAAAGGCTTCTAAAATACACTAGAAACTCTAGGACCTGAAGAATACCAAGTCAACTCCAGTATTCAGGCTGCTATATATGATTTGTCTACCCAATTTTATTTTTAAAATGTTATGTTTATGTTAGACTGAAGTATTATATAGCATCTGTATCATAAATTCTGCCATGACAACAGTTAGAGATTGAATAGATGATATTAATTCGACATAATGAGCTTACAGGCTTATTTAAGGGGTGTAGAAAGTTTAGCTTCGGCAGTGATAAAACACTGTCACTTCCACATTTATCCCCCACCCCACTTCAAAGAACAAGCAAAGATAAAATTAACTGGGAAAAATACTGAGTTAGGGTATTTTTGCAGCCATCATTATGAAACCGTGAACAAGACTAGACTACTGATGACTACTTGACATGCTTAAAAAAAAAAAAAAAAACCACACACCACAATATATTTTGTTATGTTTAAATGTGAATGGTTTACCTGTAATGCCTGGACTAGAAGGATTAGATAAGGGCTTCATGCCTTCCGATGATTGCTCTACCCCTTTAGAAAGGGATCCATCCACAAGTATATCAGCTTCATCTATATCATCACAGGTTCCTCCAATTTGAAGGAAATGAAGCTCTCCACCTAAAATGTGGTTGACATTAACAGAAATAGTTTGAAACAAGTTTATGTCAAACAAGCATATATTTCCTCAAACTCACTTTTAGTTAATGAGTACATTATTTGGTCATTACATACAGTAGTTGCGAAGCATCTCAAGGCTCTTTGTATATTTAACTTTACCAGAAAAAGTAAAGCAACATAACCATGCAAATGTTCATTCCATCTGCTAATGGTTATGAATGAAAGATCAGCCAGAGAAGTTCCTTCAACACCCAAAAAGACAGCTCAGTACCCATGAAAAAAGCCAAAAACTCTTCAGATTAGCCTTTTCGTAAGTATCATACAATTCAAATCTTGCCATAATACATTGATACAACAACATTTCAACTGGAAACCCATTCAAAACAACTCAATATATTCTCTATAAAATACCACTTCCTCAACTTCTTATAGTCAGGGCTATAATCCAGGAAAAATCCACTTGTCCACTAAATTCTAGGTGTGTAGTAATCTTGCCTTGGCAAGAAGAACCTAGAGATGAGTTTCTGCAGATTTTTAAGCTTTTATTAATAAACTTAAATGCCCAACAGCTATAGGATCTCTCTGCTAAGTACCAGAAAAGTTAACATAATTCCCATTGGTTTGCTGCTGGTATTTGGAACTTTTGGGTAGCTCTTGCGAACCACGTATTTCTCACTGTTCTTTCTTTGGAAAATATAAAGTTACCTTCCTTACCTGTAGTTTTATGTTCTCTTAAGTCAGAATTTAAGATGTGAGAAGAAATTTCTTTCTTACTCCCATGCCATGGAGAAAGTTTCCCCCAATCCCAACACACCTTGCTTCTATCTGCTCCCCCAACAGGCACATATGGAACACTGCACCAATATCCATCTCTACCAGCCTAAAAATTTCTCATCCAGGGACGCTGGAACAATTTGTATAGTGGGGGTGGTTCAATGGCTCACAGCAAGCTGTAAACCCTGTATATGATGGAAACCACTTCAAGCCAGGGGGTGCAGCAGTACCCCCAGTACCACTAGTTCCAGTACCTATGTTCTCATCTGTGGCAGCAGGCAAGAGTGCCACCCATTAAGATTGCCTGACACTTCCCACTGTAAGATCCTGTTTTCAGCTGCTTAGAATTTTAGCAAAGCTTAGCTGCTTGGTCTGAAATGATCTATACTGGATGTCTGCCTCAGGATGAAGTCCTTAGACATTTTCATCCTTTTTGTTCAGGCCTATAGGTACACCTGACTTGTTCCAGAGTAGAGCTCATACAACAAAAGTTTCACTGCCCAGACCACATCTAAGCTGAGTAGGTCTCTTCCAGATGCAGAGGTTTATAGTTCAGAAAAGGGTAAGAACAGACCGATTCAAATGAAAAACATTATTCCATTTGGGGCCAAGTTCTGAAAACTTCATGGGCACCGCTTTAACTGGAAAATTGTATATGCAAGTTTCTTGTCATCTCCAGCTCCCCAATGCCCCTACCTAATGCGATTGCTGAAAAGGAAAGCCTTTTTATAACATAGGAAGTATGTGATGATGCCCCTTCCCACTGGTTCAAAACAAGGGGGTTGGTAAGAACTTGTAGAATCAACTTAAGGGATCATTGTTAATTTGGCCTTTGAACCAGTTGTCCTTCACACATCCCTGTATATTATCAGAAAGTCTATACATTATGCCTTGTTTGAAGGTTTTTTCATTCCCATCTTTAAGTTTCCACCACTTAGGTCGCTCCGGTGCTCAGATGCTTCCGAGACCTCTGTGTTCTGAAGTTCAACATGAAGTCTGTGCCATCACACAGTGCATTCATCAGGTATTACCTTACAATTGATTATTCGTGATCTCTTATCCTTAAGAAAGGAAAGATTTTGGGACTTGTTTCCTCCACTGGTTTAAGTTATGAGAGAGCTTTCTCTTTTCTAAAGCCATGTGTTCACAATCACCAAATTCAGTGCCAGACAAGTCTGTATCCCCATTGAAGTTTCTGGTTCCAACATTATAGCCTTCTTGCACTGTTTCATATCCAGCCTTCACATGTCCAACATGTGCATTTAGATTTTGTAACCCTTCACCAGCACCTTGACTTTGCAAGCTTTCCATTTGGTCTCTTATACATGTACCACATTTACTCTGCTCTAAGTATCTGGCATGGCTCCAAACTTCTTCCAGTCAGCGTTCCTATATCGCAACTTGCAGATCTCAGCTTACTCGCTCATTTCCGTAACTTTAGCTACCCTTGCTCCCCTCCCCTAACACCATTCCTAGTCAATTTTCAATGCCACTTCACTCCCCCACTATTGACTTTGTCCCCCAGCCCAAACATACAAACTCTGGGCTCTTGCCCAATGATGAGTTCTGTGCTCCTTTCACTACTCTGTCAATTAATTCAAGCTCTGGTATAATGTTTGAACAATGTGAGTGTAATGGGAAACACAGCCTTCCTGTGAACACTGGTGTGAAATTGGATGACATCCTAGAAGCCCCTGAAGTTAAGACCTAAACCCAAAAGAATGCTTTAATTTGTTACCGAGTTACTGAATTTAACTGCACTACTGTTCATTACTAACACAGTTAATATTATTTGCCACCACTAAGAAAGGTTAATCATCAGGGTTTGTCTTCACTACCTGCCAGATCAATCCAGCGGGGGTCCATTTATTGCGTCTAGTCGAGACACAATAAATCGACCGCCAAGCGCTTTCCTGTCGACTCTAGTACTCCACCAGAGCAAGAGGCACAGGCGGAGTCGACGGGGGAGTGTCAACTGTCAACTCATTGCACCTCGGTGAGTAGATCTAAGTACGTCAGCTTCAGCTACGTTATTCACGTAGCTGAAGTTGTGTAACTTTGATGGATCCCTCCAGTGTAGGCCAGGCCTCAATTTACTGTAAGCTTGCAGGATTCCGTTTGGTCACTATCATAAAAATACGTCTCGTTCATAAGCAGGATATATGGCTTGAGCACAAGGCACAGAATAATGGAGACAGATGCAAACACTTAACTTCTCACACATGTAACTACAATGGGATGCATACATTCTAATTATGAATGCAAATTAACAGACTATTTCTGTACTTACTGGCAGTTTTGAAATGGAATAAAGAAAATTAGCTTTTACCCTGTTGTTCTGTTGGCTCTTGGCAAGTTGACCTGACAATTTCGACAGCTTGCCACCTGGGAGTTTGAAAGTTTCACAATTCATGAGTTATCCATATTTAGGAAAGGTTCTGGGTTTTTGAATATGAAACTTGTAATTTCCTCCCTCATTACTCAAAAAAATCAGGGAACTGATCTTGATCAAGTTTCCCCCCAAAAATATTCATTTTTGAGCTTAGGCCAAGTCAAAATTGAGTTTTCCATACAAAAGGAGTAAACAAAACAAAAAAAAACATTAAATGAAATTTCCAATAAAACATTAGAATAATATTTACCAACAATCCAACACTAATATATGGTTACAGAAATCATTACAAACCATTTCTGAAACCACAGAGTATCACGAATTTTACACTCTATATGGACTACTAATGCATTCTGCTCAATCTAGATTAATAGCATTAAATCTGTTAGCAGTTTTCAAAACAGTCAACATTTTCAAAATGCATTCTACCACAAAAAAACTTCAATCATTTTCCTCCACCTATGCATTCTGTATTAAGTAAGTAGCTTTATTTTCAGGTTTCAGATGGATTCCTCCAGCCTCCCTGCTTTCTAGCCTGGTGGAGAGCGCATCTGCAAGCTTTGTCATCTGTTCAATGTGCCAGGAAGAAGGTTTCTAAGCTACCTTTCAGCTACATATTACAAGTAGAAACATTAAAAATAGTACCAGTGCGACTGGAAGCACCAATTATTATTGGATAGCTCAGTTAAGATCAGCATCAACTTGGTATCATGGTGACCCCAGAGAACAATAGAACTTAAATAGCAATTTAATGCATTGATTTTTTTTTTACCTGAAAGATTTAGACCAACACAAGAGGGAAACAACACTTCAGATACAGAATTTGATACAAACACAAGACCCCCCCCCCACACTTCCCTTACCACTCACATGTGTCAGAAACAATCCAGAAATTCAACTAGGGCTATCTAATCCAAAATATGTAACGTATGGGAGTGGAAATTAAAAAAAATAAAAACAACAACACACTTCGTTCCACAATGACAAAATTATGTAAACTAACACCAAATAACTCAATTCTTAGTTGTGATTTCCTTGCAAGTAAACCATTTCATCAAAATCTTTTGCAAGACCCTTAATGAAGACAGAAACACTAATTATGGCAAAGGCCACCTGAAAGGCCTACTCTCCTCATGGTATAATGAATTGTTACTAATAAATTTAGGCAATAAGACTGTCACCACTTTGGAACAACAGGAAAAATATATGAAGAAAAGCCAAAAACCTCATCAATAACTTTAATCAGTCGGATCTCTCTCCACTTAAGGAAAATATAAAAAGGGGAGTCAAGCATTGGAGAGTATGTAGAGGAACAGGGACCTCTCTGCATATATACTGGGAATGATCTGTTTTGAAGGAAAACAGAATTTTTCAGATAAATAAAGTTAGGTGACCGACCCGAAGAACTCAGTGATTCTATTAGTTTACAGTCCAAAGGAGGTTACTGACTCAGGAAAATGACATAACACAATTATTATTAGCAGCCAGATGTGCAACAGCTCATTTTTGGAAAAGGACAGCTCTCCCAACATTAATGGCATAAAGAAGTAGAGCAGAGTATGAGAAATTCTTTCAATGAAAAATGTGTCAGACTTTACACATCCAGATCAGGTACATTTTGTAATGGTTGCTATTTCTGGAATTTGAACAGAATACATGGACAAGAAGTTGACCAAACACAAGTGGGTATTTTTAAAGGTAATAAATACAGATTATGAATAAAATTCCTTAATACTGGTATGGTAAACTCATGTATATTAAGAATGACAAAATAAAGTTTAAAGAACTGTAAAAAAAAAAAAAAGTGATTATCCAGACTTACAATCTGGCCAGAATATTGTGGTTAATAACCCTAACTCCTAAAAAACTGGCATGGAATCTTTAACCACAACACTTCTGTTATATCCTTCAAAAAGACAGCACCAATATCAGCAAAATATATCCTAACATCATGCAGAGGCACAGATTTAGTGCCAATTCAGAGACTGAAACAAAATACTTTCTCCTCAGAATGACAGATTTTCTTGAAACGCCCATCTACAAATTGACCAAAACCAATCCCTTTTAGATTTCATGATATCAAGATCATTGCCAGACATGCTTATGAACAGGAAGCCATCAAGGCCTTATTCACAAAATGCATTTTTTCCCTTTATAAAATGTTTTGAGACAAAGTTAAGAACTATTTGTAAATGTTAAATGAATTCAGTCTTAATGAAGCTTCAAAAGGACTCATTTCACAAAGCTTAGGAAAGTTATGAGAAAAATCTACCAAGGAAAAAAATGGAGAGAGAAAAATGTAAATAAAATAGAGTACTTAAAGCATAGATGGTCAAAAAGCCATGATTCCACAATCAAGAAAGAGGATAACTTTGCCTAAAAGCCAACCCTGATTCAGTGGCAAAGTGAAAGCAGCAATTAGAAATAACAAAACAATGGGAAAAAAGGGAAACTGATAGCAAATCAAAATAAATTAGAAGTTATGAAATACAGAAAATTGATATGGGAAGCTAAAGACATAGGGGGAAACCCATGGCTAGCAGAGCTAAGGACAATATGGATATTAGCAACAAAAGAAATTCTAGCAATTGTATAAGCCTAGATGGAGGTGGTAAAATTATTGTTAATGATGAAGAAAAAGCAGGAGTTGTCAATAATTATTTATGTTCCGTGTTTGGAAAGATGCATGATATCCTTTTATTACATGAGGATGTGTATTACTTTCTAGTACATTAGCAACTGAGGAGGATGTTAAACAATGCCTGCAAGGGATAAACATTTAAATCAACAGACTCAGATACCTTGCACCCAAAGAGTCCTAAAATAGCTGGCTGAAGAGATCTATGGCCTGCTGTGTTTTGTTTATAAATCTTGGAGTACAGGGAAAATCCAGAAGACTAGGACAACAGAATTATCAATACACTGCGTGCACCTAAAAAATACATTCCAGTTTTAGAGATATCACCTAAACTTTAAATGTGGAATAGTGCTAGAACCAGGGGTGAACTTGAGAACATCCTCAATATATGACCCTCAAGACCACTTTTGTAGTTCTGAAACACAGTCAACATTCTACCACATTTAACATTTGTCATTTTATTATAGCGTTTATCACTTTTTGAAAAAGTTTCTTACCTTTGGTGCAAGCACACAGTCTGTCTGTGCCCGAGCAGTATATCACAGAGACAAACATATCTGGTTCCTCATTGCCCTCCTTTTTAGGTGGCTCCACTTTGGCCAGAATTTCAAAGTTCGAAAGATCTAAAATTTTTACAAATCCTCCCTGAGTAGTTATTACCAGGTGCCCAAGAGTAGAGATCTCAGATTTTTTCTCTCTCCCATTACCATTCTTAGGAGTTACATGTATTTCTTCTACAGGCTCCTCACACTCATCATCTCGATTATCCAGTATATCTGGTGGGAGCAAAATTAGTGAGGTAATTGTGTCCTGTGGGTCTTTGATATGCTGGATTTTTATTGGTTCCTCCTCTAGAGTCACTATTCTAGTGGCATAGTTCATTTTGTAAAGCACTAGATATCCACCACTAACATTTCTCTGCTCAGGCTGAATTATTAAAGGAGTTTGTACATCTGCTGGTGACTCGTGCTGGATCACACTGATATCTGTGCCATTCACAACAGCAAGACTCGACTCTAGTTCACTCTTCCTTCTGTTACATAGTGCCGAATTTAATTTATTTAAATTATTCAAGGCCTCTACTTGATTTATTGCACTCAGGGATTCAACAGGGCATGTCCGTAGTCCTACTAACAAATGAACTCCATCTGCACAAGGAGTGATTGAATCTACACAAAGGTTCTCCTCCTCTGCAAACTTAGGCAGTCGCAGGCACTGAACCAATGTCCCAGGCTTTGGAACCATAGAGTTCCACTTATCAGAGTCCGGAGAAGTTAGATTGGCTGCTGCATCTGCGAATTGTTGAATGTAAGTCACAGGTGGATCCTGCAACAGCAACTGTTCCTGACTGTCCAGCTCCATCTCAATGATCTGTGGAACTGTAAAACCATCATCATGTAAACTTTTACTCATAATATTGTTCATCTGTGAAAAGATTTTTCCTGCTTTTTCATCAGACTCCTTAATGCTGTAAAGAAGCAATATTGGTAAAGTCCTCCTTACCAGAGGGGAATTCAGTTCTGAATTAGTGCAGGATTCGTTGTCAGTTGATCCCTGCTCTGATACACTCTCACCTCGAGTCCTGCTTAAACCATCCAGTGATCTCTGAGAGTTACTACTAACGGGGGAGGTAGCAGGTGATTTGTATGTTAATAAACCCCCAGCTAATAAACAAGGAAAGGGAATGTTGTGTTGTTCCAGATGCTTTTCCTTCATCTTTTCACTCTTACAGTTAGCTAGACAGGGATTTGCCCCAAGTTCTTCTAGATCCTTAACTGTGTCTTCAAGCACATTTGCAACGATTTCCCACTGAAGTTTCTCAGGCTGCTGAAGAATGCTCAGGGCTGTTACATCAAGGCTCACCTCCATGGTTTCTTTTTGTGATGTATGCCCTTTAGAACAAAACAATGCATTAGTAGATATCTATATAGCTATACAGAGAGATATTCACCATAACCTAAACCAAATAAATATACATTATAGACTAATTCTATTAACTAACCATTTAGTCATTTCTCTACGTACCTTCAAATACAGAGGATACAAAAATGTGACATTTCCATACCCGGGAAAAACCTAGAAACATTTATTCCCTAAAAGTTAACCACTGTCCTTTAAATAATTAACAAAATTCAAATCAGAATGATAGAGGAAAAGAAACTGAAGACTTTCCCAACAAGCCAAACTTACCTTCCTTAGTGGCTGTCCATACTTAAACTCATAAGCCACTCAAGTGGCTCTGCTGTACACACACCAATACCCTCTCCGGCTACCTAGACAGCCCAGTATGACCCCCTCAGAAGGGCAGATTCAACTCCCACTCCTAGCTGATAAACCCAGCTACACTACCGCCATATTTTACAGTTCGCATCAGCTGACAAACCATCCAGCAAAACACCCCTGCAGTATTCCTAACGACCAATCATAAAATATGAAAGAACCACCACCAACACTGAAATATGACCTGGTCTAATTAAACTGGAACAATGCAAGGATAAAATTTAAAAAGGGACTCCGAGAAGTCACAGAATCTTTGCATTATTTAGTAAACATGAATGATTGCAAACAAAGGTCCTAGGTTGATACCAAACCAGGAAGAAGAGCTGAAGGAAAATAAATCCTGAGCGTCTTCTTTTCCAGCATTTAAACTTGAAGATCCAGATTTCTTCACCTCAAGTCTACTCCCTTGTACTTATGCATTATGATATATTTAATTACATGATCACAGTTTTCCTGCAAGAACCCTATCTCATTCAGAGTGCAAACTGGAGAATGTAGAGCGAGTGAGGCAGTTCTAATCTCCCTCCCCACCCCATCCTTTGACATTTCAGTGAGGACCCCAACCTTATTCACTTTGCACAGAAAATGAAGAGGTCTTGCAAAGAGCAGCTGTGATCATGTCATTAGCTAGCAAAATACATCTATACAAGCAAATAGAATTAAGATTTAGGGGACTATCTTTGTCACTTCCTGACTTTCAAGTGTTTCCCTTCTAAAGCTTTAAACAAGTTTTATTTAATATAAAAAACTGATAATTTTTTTTTTTTGCAAGATTTCTACTTCTCAACAGTACAAACCTTGTTAGAAATAAGCTGAAGCTTTCCTTTGCCTCAGTTTGAGAGGTTATTTTATTGATAGTCATGTAATCAATTTGTGGTATCCAATAAAGATTATATTAGATAACTAAGTCAGATAAACAAAAAGGAATATTCAAGTCACATTTTTGTAAAGTTGAATTTAACTACTGGTATTCCCCTTAACTACAAAAATTCAGCTGCAGTAAGTTGATCATGGCACCCTTTTTGCTGCTCACCCCACTACTCTGCTTCAGACGGATACCATTCCCAGATATTACAATTATACATTTAGTTCACCTCTCAGTCTTAAAAGGTGGTCCCTCTAGAATGAAATCAGGTTTAAACTGCAGTTTTTATATACTCCTTTTTAAGGACAGAGAAATTTAGCCTTCAGAGATATGAATGTGGTACATTTCACAAACACTGTTCAATCCAAAAACTCTTGGAAATTCAAGGTTGCTGTGAGTATCTCACTTCTGAATTTCCTGACTTTAGACTTTTTAAGTTTGCTCCTCACTCCCGTCCTACTTATTCTCAATTTACCAACACAACTGAGAATGAGCACAGCAGTGAGTTTACTCGTCCCCTCTTCTCTACCTCCTTCCTTGCTTTGTCTATAAAACATCATGCAAAATGGCATGATATAAATAAGTCAAAATCTGAAAGACAGCAAAGTTATCTCACTGTATTTTATTCTTTTCAAATAAAAGGCACTAAAGAGTATTTTTTAAAAGGTATAGTTTTACATCTCAATCTTCACTGTTGCAATACCACAGGGGGGAAGAAATGTCAACTACAGTCAATAGTCTTTTCAAATTCCTGTTGTCCTTGTCCAGCAACTGTTCATTTAACCAGTGATGTGTAAAAGTTATAATAAAATTAAATGAAAACAGATAATGCAGACAAGCATGACAAGAATAAAAACAACAAATCCTGTACAGACTCCAGTTAGGTAAATAAACATGAAGGTTTATACCTACTGGTGAGAAACAGCAAAAAACAAACCCAAGAATCTTTATAATTCAATATAGCATTTGGGTCCTTAGTAATTTTGTCACTACGGAAAAAGATTTACACAACTGAAAGTTATTGTACAACTGCTAAAGTTGACTTCTCACATTTTTATTTTAAGTCTCCCACAGAACTATGTATTTCCTCAGTTCCAGAAATGGGACAATCCAGACCCAAACGCAAACTATCAATATTTTGCTTTCTTTTTTACTTTAGCTTTGAACTTTATGTGCTTTTTTGGTTACATGAGCTATTCAGATACTGCATTAAACACTTTTCAGACACTACTTTCATACAGGACTGCACATTCTTCCCCAATGACAATTTTTCCCCCCATTAACACAGTTTGAGAAGAACTTGAATGCTATTTTGAAATTTAACATCCTTCTAGTATCATCTAACATACAATTTCACTAGCTGAATGATAATTTCTAATTTTCAAATGCCTATATCTAACTTCATTTACTTTTACATTACTTCATGGTCATAAACCCCAGTTGATTATGCTGCAGTTCTAATGCTTCATGCTATTTAAAATGCAAACACATTTGTATGCCACTATTACTTTTACTATTAGTTCTTTCCACTACAAAAGGTATGTAATGTGATTTTAACCCCTTGCCGTGGGATTTTAAGTAAGTAAAGTGTATTTTGCCATTTTACATTTTCCCAAAAAGCTTTAGCTTGTCACAGACTAAAGTGTGGGCATGTAGCGTAGCTGTAAATGTGATCCAAGACTATCTTTTCATATGTACATGCAAGAAAGCAGAGTTCAAATTAACTTCATTTCCTAACCCACAAATACTTAAATTCCTAACAGATTTTTGCATATAGTGTTCAAAAAATATACCCACCTGTCACAGATTCTGATCTGGAATGCTCTTCACTGTCTGAATCCTCCAGCAGATCATCACTAAAAGCGCAACACAGCTCAATGAGATTCTAAAACATGGCAACTGCAACATTTTCAATCATGGATTACATACTTTGCATTTACTCAGCCTCTATCCATCAAAGATTGTACAAAACAATGTTTGAGATACAATAGGTTTTATGCCTATTTTAAAAACAGAAACTGGGGAATGAGCAGGCTGACAAACTTGCCCAATGTCATGGGCTAGAATTAGAATTCAGCGTTCTCAATTCCTAATCTTATACAGACTATACACTCCCTTCAGAGTAACAGAAGTCATTCAATGACATTTAGGTAGCAAAGTGTTCATACTACCTCCCTATTAACTAAGTATTATGCTGTACCATGTCCAGAGGGCAAGACTGGGATGCTCTTATCTGAATTCTCTTAGAGATCTCTCCTAGTACTGATGGAGTGGCCTCTGAGGAGCCAGTCATCCAAATACGGAAAGATTGCAATACTCGACTGATGCAGGCGAGCCGCTACTGCTGACAGGGCCTTAATAAAGGCCCTTCGAGCCACAGAGATTCCCAAAGAGGACGACACTGTATTGGTAATGCTCTGAGCCTATGACAGACCACAGAAGACTCTTGAGGGAGGGATGAACAATGACATGAAAGCAGGTATCTTGGAAGTCAAGAGCAAAAAGCCAGTCCTCTGGATCTAGGGATAGGATTATGGTAGCTTGAAGTGCTGCAATAGGACATAGGTGTTCTAGTTCCTGAGATCAAATATCGGCCTCCAACCACCAGGGAACATTAAGACTCCTCGACTTGCTCTAATGGAATCTGGAGGGATTCTGCCAGATGCTTTCTGAAGTCCTGGAAAGCCCTAAAGTTATCTATATCAGAGAGCAGTTGTGGCATCACTGGCTCAGCAGGGGAGGAAGAGGACTTGACCAAAAGGGGCAACACTTCATTTTGTGGCTCTTCCTCCTTGTGGATCTCCTCACATACCAGAGAATCATACAGTATGGGTGAGCGGTCTTGTGGTGCCAGTGGCTGTTGTGTTGGTGGTGTTTCTTGCAGGCTGATATCCTATAAAATTGGTCACTAAAGCATCCAGGGGTTCCAGCAAGCCCAACAGTATTCGTGCCCAAGGAACACAGGGCCATGTGCTGGACTCTGGAAAGTCCTCTTCAGGGTGCGTACCTAGAAGTGCAGGGTGGTACAGAGCTGAGACAGAGCCTGGACGGAAATCTGTCTGAGGAGGTGTCATCGCCCACGCTGAATGGGAGGCTTTTGGGCACTGGTGCTAGTACCAGAGATGGCATGTCAAGTCCTGTTCAGATGAGTAAGGGTTCAATCATGAACTGCCAAAGTGGCACCTAGGAACAGCTCTTACAGTGCTCCTTAGGAAAAGGGACTCTGGTTCCTCCAAGATGTGGAAATTCTCAAATGAAAGAAATCTGGACGGTGCTGGAGGACTATGACAGTGAGAGCTGGAGGGCTAGAATGGTACCAGGGCCCATAATGGGGATGGCTGCAGGTCTGGAGATGCAGGCGGTATCTCAGATTGTTTCTGTCCAGAGGAGGATGGTACCAGGGATGGAGTAAGTTGTTGGTTTGAGATGTCTCTGTAGCTCTGAAAGGATGTCAGTATCGATGTCCTTGAGGTGGTCTTCGATGCATCTTAGTACCTAGAAGTGTCAGACATTGAGGAAGGTGCCTCTCAGTATTGAGAAAGGTGCCTCTCAGTGATGCTTAGTTGAGGATTTCTCCAATTGAGACTTCATCTTAGGTGGTACCAAAACCTTGGTACCAGTGTCAGCTGGAGCCTTGACTGTACCCATTGTGGGATGCAAGATCTCTAGAGAGTCAGCTTTAAGAGATGATTTACCCTTCTTTCAAGAGTTGCTGACAAGGAAAAAGTGTTTTCTTCTCTTAGAAGGTTTCATCTCTGAAATCACCCCTGGAGCGCTGGAAGTCACCGGTACAACCTAAGAGGTTAAGGACAACGTATGGAGGGGGGAAAATCTGACCCTGCCAGTGCTAAGGAGTATTCCAGGAGGAGAAACTCTCACGTAGCTTCTCTATCTTTGCAGGACATGCCCTTAAACCCAGTACAGACTTTGCACTTGGACAGGACGTGAGATGGGGAATAAAGTGGACCTGGGAAATTATAGACTAGTGCATTTAATTTTGATACCCAGAAAGATACTGGAACAAATTAACAATCAATTTGTAAATACCTAGAGGATAACAGGGTGATAAGTAATAACCAACGCAGATTTGTCAAGAACAAATCATGTCAAAACAACCTAATTTCCTTCTTTGACAGGGTTACTAGCCTACAGGATAGGGGGAAAGCTGCAGACATGATAACTTGAGTTTAGTAAGGTTTCTGACAGTCCCAACATGACATTTTCACAAGCAAACTAGGGGAATATGATCCAGACAAAATTACTATAAAGTGAGTGTTTAACTGGTTGAAAGACCATATTCAAAGAGTAGTTTTCAATAGTTTGCTGTCAAACTGGGGGAGCATATCTAGTGGGGTCCCACAGGGGACTGGTACCTACTCTGTATTTTCATTTATGATTTGGGTAAAGGAGTGGAGAGTGCTTATAAAATTCACAGATGACACCAAGCTGGGAGAGGTGGTTAGCACTTTGGAAGACAGTATTAGAATACAAAAATGACAATCCTGACAAATTGTAGAACTGGTCTGAAATTAACAAGATGAAATTCAATAAAGACAAGTATTATACTTAGGAAGGAAAAACCAAATGCACAACTACAAAATGGGGAATAACCGGAGAGGCAGTAGCACTGAAGAAAAGAAACTGGGTGCTATAATGGATCACATATGATTGACTTATATTCAATGTACTCCAGTTGCCAAAAAAGCTACTATCATTCTGGGGTGTATTAACGGGAGTGCTGTATTTAAGACATAGGAGATAACTATCCTGCTCTACTCAGCACTGGTGAGGCTTCAGCTGGGAACTAATTCTGGGCACAACACTTCAGAAAAGAGGTGGACAAACGGGAGAGAGTCCAGAAGAGAGCAACAAAAATGATAAAAGGTTTAGAAAATCTGACCTCTGGTCACGTTTAGTCTTGAGGGGAAAAAAGCCTGAAGGGGGGGGGGGGGGCTGATAACAGTCATCCAATATGTTAAGGGCTGTTAAATTGTTCTCCATATCCACTTAATATAGGACAAGTAGTGATGGGCATAATCTGCAGCAAGGGAGATTTAGATTAGGTAAGAGGAAAAACCTTGTAAGTATAAGGATAATTAAAAGCACTGCAATAGGCTTCCAAAGGAGGTTCTCCATCATTGGAGGTTTTTAAGAATAGATTAGATAAGCACCTGTCAAAGATGGTCTTGGTATACTTGGCCCTACCTTAGCATAGGGGACTGAACTAGATGACCTCCTGAGGTCCCTTTCAGCCCTACACTTCCAAGATGCTTCAAGGCACCGGAGACAGCTGGAGTGCCCATTGCCACAGGGAAGAGACCTGTGGCAAGTCTGGCAGGGTTTAAACCTGAGGACTTGGGAAAAGCCATAGACCACAAAAGTTGAGGAGTTAAATTCAATAGGGGGGACCCCTCCATGCACAAAATGAACTAAAAAAACCATACTAAATAGAGTAAATAAAGCTAAAAAGTAAGAAAGGTGGGGAAACAGCTAGGAAGCAGTGGACACTGCAGCTGCTCCATGTCAAGCTTCAGGCAGTAGAGAAGGAACTTAAGCAGTGGCAGGTCTGTGCCTCCCTACTGCGACACCTGGGAGCACACAGTGCTGCACTGGGCAGCCACAGACACAGTTGTTTATAATCTGCTGTTGAGAGTACACAGGCACACACACATATCCTATGGTGGAACACCAACAGGGATGTATACTTGAAGATGAATTTCAGTTAAAAAGAAAAATAAATTTCTGCTTCCATGCAGACTAGCTATTACTTTCTGGATCCCCTGAAGTTTAGTAAAAATGTTTAGAAAGGAGACAGAAAATTTTGTCACATCACCCTTCAACACTGACTTCCCCAGGAGTTTTCCATCAATGATTGTTTTATGGGCATGAGAGAAAGAAAGTCTACATTAAATTTATTATGCTCAGATATAGTAATAAGATCTCACAGAATACAGAGATGTATTCGTTGTGAATATACACACGGTGTTTTTTGGCAACTGCCATCCTTCCCTTTGCCTGATATCATCTCTTCAGTCTGCATCAAGTCATAGCTAACAGATTGAAATGCCTCAGGACAGGGTTTGTATTCTCTTTGTAAAAGGCCTTGCAAACATACGATTCTATAAACACACATTTCATAACCAAGGTAAGCAGTAAGGAAAGAATTATAGTTCTTAGTACTTCCATAGTAATTTGTACTTTAAAAGCAGTGTACAAACAACCAATTAATAAGACATGGAAAAGACAAGATCTGGCAACTCTTAAATAATTTTACTTGATTTCAAAAGCATAATGATTAGAAACTACACTTTCCAAAAGCTTTACAACACTTGCATTTAACTACTATCCCGTGTGATTAAAATGAAGATCTATTCTTGACACTTAAGTTCCCCTACATTATTTCTAGCTTCCTGCATCACAATATTTCAAGCAAACTCTGATAATGTATCCCTTCTACCTGCAAGTTGAAAACTGCACACATTAAGACAGATGAGGAAAGTATTTTTAAATATAGCTGGGGTAAAACAGAAGCTTTGAAAGAAAAATGATCATCATTCACCAGACGGGACTTCAGTGACATTTTTACATCACGTAGTAGTACATAAGCATCACCACTCCACATTCCACTCCCATCTCCATGAATAAGCAAATGATGAATTTCTGCTTTCTAACTAAGTGTGAATAAGTTTAATGGCATTTCTAATACATTATCCAAGATGGATCATTTTAAAAAGATATTTTTAAATCTGGAAGGTTAGCATACCTGTCTCCTTCCAATTTTGGTATATCTGAGCAGCTAGAGGAATCTTCTAGCCATGCTAATGTTGGTCTCCTTGAGTCAACCCCTGAGCTCTGTTCTCCTGACAACACAAGCTGTTGAACAATTGCTGGATCATATGCATTGATCTCAAACTTTAAGTGAACCTGAACAAATAAAAATGTAGAGGTGTACATTGATTTAAATTGACAAAAAAAACAATTACTACTGAATTCTTAAATAAGATGTACCTTCATAAGTTTGGAAACATCCCATATGCAGATCTTTCCTCGTTTTGTTGCTGCAGCTAGAAAGTGAGGGCAGCTTCCTGATCCAAAGCAGGCTATCCTGTCAGTGCCATCTGTGCAGGGAAACTGTGCTGGACTTGTTGCAAGTGTGACTGAGAGGGGTACGTTCTGTGTGTGCTCACCTTTGACAAATGGGCAGTTTGGGGAATGTCTCTCATGTTCAGACCTTTGTGCATTAAAAAAAATATATATATCAAAACACTGGCTTCTCAGAGCAGCAATTTTGTATTAGAATACCCTCTACTAACTATTAAGATCAATTTCCATGTTTGTGAAGACACTACATACATAATGCAGAAGTAATATCTCAACCTGTAATAGAGTTGAATCATACAATGAAATTGTTTTAACCAGAGTATAAGAATACCATACTGTTATTGATCCTTAGTTTGTGGTTATTTCTCAATAACCATATTGTATGAAATGCTTAAAGGACTTCCACATATCCAACTGCAGGGGATTTGCATACACCATTAAGAGAAATAACCATGAAGTTATCATGACAACTGCTGGGCTCCGACTGGCTACTAATGTCAAAAGAGCAAGCAGTAAGATGCTGTAACAAGAGAGAAAATTTAACTCAAGAGTATATACAGTATCATCACTTGTAATACCAGACTTCATCTTTAATGTAGCTTTAGTAATAAGTGAAGTACTGTTTAGATCTACATTTCTCCCTACAGAAAGGGACACTGAGATATGTAGAGTCTTAACCAATAAAAATAAAAAAAAACTAGTAAGACAAGTGTGAAAGATTTCTGAATTAAATTTGTGCAGTCGGTGGAGATACTGAAAAGAATCATAATTCTTTACTAACACCTGAAGGATAGTATCAAAGAAGAGAAAATCATCAAGTGTAGTAAAAGGGGTAAAGAAGAAGCAAAGGGCTAAAATTAAAAAAAAAAAAAAAATTCAGGCCAGCCAGAATGTAATTTAGCAAATGTTCAATTTAAGACATGTATTTAAGACAAAGTTAGATCAGGCACCTAGAAGCAGGTAAAGAAATGCACTCATGCATACATTTAACAAGTCATTTGAAAACTAGTGATCCCTTTATTTAAAGGAGGTAAGATCCAAATCCGTTTCTCTTTTCACACTTTATATCAGTAACCTCATCAACTGTCACACCTAAAACAGAATCCTGAACTCAAGTATTTACAAGTGAAGAGATTTTAGGTAAACCTAGCATGTCAGAAGACAGACCATTAAAATTTAAAATTATTCCAAATGAGAGAGAGAGAGAGAGAGAGAGAGAGAGAGAGAGAGAAAAACCAAGAGCTTTCACCAAGTGCAGTTTCATTCTTTTCCTGTTTTATAGGTAGTGCAATATTGTGCTACTTAAAATGGCAGGACAGTTTGCATTTAACACTGGTATTTTTGGAAATCCATTGCTTCAAAACTTTCTAAATACAAATGCATAAGAAGAACTCAGGGAAGGTATGTCTACCAAAGTGCTCCACTTAATTTTTTTCACCTAATATATTTTTATATTATACAGAAAGCAAAATAGGTCTCACATTCCACAAACACTTAGGGCATGTCTACACTTACCTCCAGAGCAATCGAGCCAGCAAGGGCCAATTTATCGCATCTAGTGAAGACGCGATAAATCGATCGCCAAGCACTCTCCAGTCGACTCCGGTACTTCACTGGAGCGAGAAACGTAGGTGGAGTCGACGGGGGAGAGTCAACAATCGACCTACTGCAGTGAAGACACCGCGGTAAGTAGATCTAAGTATGTCAACTTCAGCTACGTTATTCACGTAGCTGAAGTTGAGTAACTTAGATTGATCCCCGCGCAGTGTAGACCAGGCCTTAGACTCACCAAGGTTCATCTGTAGGCTCCCAGCATACCAAACACACACTGCAGGTAAAACACATGGCTCTGTCATCTCCTGATGAAGCAGGCTATAAAAAGAGAAGGAAGTAGCTGTGCATCAATGATGTCAACATATCAGTTTTAAAAGAAACAATTTAACTAATTATTTTATTCTTTTTTTTATATACTGTATACTTTATTTCTGACAGCAAGATTTAAGCATTACATCCATATGCTGCACATAAGTTTAGACAGCAAGAGGCAGTATTTTAAGTTGAAAAAGTACAACACTACGCTACTACGTAAAAGACAGACGGAGCACTGAAAACTTCTCTGGCCAAGCCACTGGAGATGAAGGAATATCAGAGGTCTCAAACAAGAAAGAAGAGTAATTACTTTAAGTAATTTTTGTTGAAAAAAGTCACACAACTGTATGATACAAAACAGCTGATAAATAATGCTCAGATTTTGTTAACATATCTGCAAATTTTTAAATACCACCTAAAAGATTGAAGAATGCTAAACTATCTGCTAATCTGTTAGAGTGCAAATATTCCATTCCATTTTGTCTCTCATACAAGAGCTTAACATCCATACTTAGCATTTTTCCCTTTGTTCCCCAAGTCATTAAAGTACAGTATATCTAGGAAACATTTAAATGCAACTCTGATATTTCTCATGATACTGCATTTGTTCTTGGTTGAAAATTGCTAGCAAGCATGTAGGGTCTAACAAAAAAAATTCTTTACTAAGTATCACTAGTTATTTTTAGGCTGCCTTGCAAAAAAGGCTCACCTTTTAAATGCATTTAACAGGCTTAGCAGTTGGCAAATAATGCTGATTTCAGTGGATGTAAGCTAGCCTTACAATAAACTAAAAGACCTACTGTACCATATATGGATTTACATAGTGAAGGCTATCTATAAGAAAGTGCTAGAAACTTAAGGGAGCTAATGAAAAGCATGGGGAAACAACATTAGAAAAAGATTTGTGATTATATTTAACTGATTATTCAACTAGCCCTAGATGTGTTTTGAACCTTCACCACATTAAGGACAATTTAAAATGTTATTTCAATAAGTCCCATTAAGTCAGTCTAATTTAGTGAACAAA
The DNA here is from genome assembly GCF_965140295.1 of Lepidochelys olivacea. Lineage (NCBI taxonomy): Eukaryota > Metazoa > Chordata > Testudines > Cheloniidae > Lepidochelys > Lepidochelys olivacea. The sequence goes on along the minus strand of NC_140413.1, from coordinate 147,308,628 downwards.
GAATTCAGATCAAACTTTTTGCTTTTTCTGCCTTATGTAAGCTCTCTCTTCATAAAGGAGAAAGCTTTCAGTTACACAGAAATTGTTCAGTAATCTAGTGAGGTGAAAATAAATTAATGTAATGTTGATGATTAACAGAATCGGAGTAATTATTTTTGGTCAGAAATACAGATTTAAAAAAGAGTGCTACATATATGGGAACTCAAATCATTATCCTCCACTGACCATGGTCAAAAAAGAACTGACCTTGGAATTATTCTGGGGATAGCCTCAATGCACTTAAAGCACGAGACATCTCCTAGCTAGAAAGGGCTCAGTTACTTCAGAATTCTTGAGTTAAGAATTTCTGCCTGATCTTGTGCTACGAACAGATAGGAACCCATTGAGAAGTTTATCTTTGAAGAGCATTCATACGCTTTCCTCTGTATCTCTTTTAGTGTAAAATACGGCAATAATGTATTTATATCTAAAACTCATCATCTTTTTACCTGATGATAGAACCCAGCTTGAGCCATGGGATCTGGCTGCGCCCACCTATACCCTACATGAGGCCATGAGGTGAATGTCTCCCGTCTGTTAGCCTCACTATACATCAAGGACCTATAAAGAGACATTTTATGTTATCCAAAGTGTCATTTAGAAGAATATTAAATGACTACAGGCTGCACAAACATCTAAGAAAGCAAATGCCATCAGTAAACAGATAAAATTAAAATCAAACTAAAATTAGCCATTTTTGCAACTATCAGGAAAACTATGGGAAAGAATGGTTTATCAACAATGGATTTCAGAAAATTTCTTCAAATAATTTAAATATAAGGCAATAAATACGTGATCAATTTCACATGCAGGAATAAAGTTTGAATGTACTGTAATCCACTATGCACTCTTCAGCCAGATGGAAAAGAATAAGCATTAAACACTATCAAAATTATTCTCCTTGTCTGATATTCAAAACCTATCTAACCCCTAAAAATGAGGCATACAACTATCTGAAAATCCCACTGAATAATCTTTGCTACCAAAACCAGACTAGGATGCCAGAGATGGAGATACATACTTTGCTGTATCCAAAAGGTCATTATTTTAGCGCAAACTTAACTGAAATTATGCCAAGTCCATGTAAGACAATATGCTACATCATAAATACATTGTAAGCTAAATTCTGAATTATGCAGCTGAGGTTACATAAACCTTTATTAATGTTAAAGTAATGAAGCCTGTATCTTTTCTAGTTTCCACAACTGTTTATCTTTTCAGTATGTTCCACACATGGGTCTTAGGGGATTGAGAACTGTATAAAACAGTGGTCCTAAACTTTTTGGACCACTCACTAAGTGACCCAATCTCATCCCATAGTGCATCATATCCCAGACACCTTTGCAGGTGAAAAGAATTGTACTATGGTGGGAGCTGGTGCTGTTGAACAGAGGAATGCCCCCACCTCATCACCTCTCATTCTTTAGAGTTTCAGGTGAGAAAACACAGCACTTCTGAACAAAGTTTCAGCTCCCCACTGCCTCTCCCCTGACAGTCTATTCTGCTGCCAGAGCCTTTCACTGCAGCAGGGAAAAGCTCTGGCAGTGGAACACAATACTGCTAACAATATCAGTGTAGATGTTGGAGGCACTGCTTGGGCAGGTAGTGAGCCTGTGTAAGGTACATATTGGGGGTTCAGGCATGTAGGGCACTATACTCACCTAAGCAGTGCCTCATTGTCTACACTGCTGTTTATACCCATGCTAAATAGGTGTGCAGTGTCGGTACTGTAAATGTAGATGTACCCTTTTGCTTAACATGCTTGAAAGAAGTAATTATGAAACTGGGAATTCAAGGTAGTTTTATTCCCCATCTCCAAGATCAGTCCAAGGAGTTTTCTGCTGCCAAGTGAAGACACTGTAAATAGCTCTTTATTTGGGACACTGTAGTATAAAAACAGTGTTGCACTATTGTTGTGCATAAGAATTAAGTTTGGTGGTCTATACTAGGTATATGAGTGAATGTATGTGTTATGATGTCTATCAAAACAGACATAAATGACTCTCACAACACACCGACAGCCACTACATCAAATTGTGGTCATATCAACTCAAGCTGTGAACTTGGGAGATCCAACATTAAAAGCAGGGCCTGGGTAAGTTAAACCTTGCAGAGAAGTCTAAGGAAAAATATGTGTGCTGCAGGAAGTGGTTTTGACACTTTGCTCCAAATAAATATCAGTACAGAAACATGCCAAAAGTTATTAAGCAATGGCCTAAAAATATACAACTATAGCAACCTAACTAGCAAGCAGGTATCATTTATTATCTTAACCTTAACAAGGTATTGCTGGAATCAGGAAAAGATCAAGCAATAGCAAGACAAGTGCAGTTTTCTCCTTTTGCTGCTGAAAAGGAAGTGATTGAAAGGAAGCATTTATACTCTGCAGAGGATGGCACAAATTTAAGAGGTAGGGGAATTCAACCAGTCTTCCACTAAGGAAGTAACACCCAGGAGTTATAAATCCACAGAGGTAGTATCTTTGGAGAAACAGTGGTTTTATTTAATAATGCCAAAATTTGTAAAAATCATTTACACTAAACCTTTACACATTAACCAGTTTCTGAATTCCCCATTTTCTTTTCCCGCAGATGGATAAATCCAATTTCTCCTTATTGAAGAAATCAGAATGATCCACAATCTACTTTGATCCAGACAAAAGGTAAAATTCACCATTAACATTTTTTTAATATACCTGTCCACAGATCGACCAGGTCCCACGCCAAGTTCTGGTCGCGCACTGGGTAAGAGGTAAGATAACCTATCCATCACAGAGGAGGCTACAGGTAAGGCAGCAATATTTTGATTTATCTTCTTAAGTTCATTTACAATGGCGTTGGCGACAGACTTCAATACATGATGAGGAAGATGGAACGTAACTGTTGCCCACTGAATTAAGAAAAAACATTCAATTTGATATTCAAAAAGTTATTACAAGAAATTACAATACAAATATTTCACCTGGAAATCAGAAACAAGAATCAAGAAATACTAATGTCCAGTCTTGTGTTTAATAAGTGTGTCATTGATGCTAGCATCAGAATACTAATACAACACAAACATTTGTTCAATTTTTTAAAACTGCAGCTCATGAAAACTGAGTGCATTTATTACAGTTAGTAATCTCATTTGATTATACCACTCAATGCTGCACATGGCGGCCAAATTCAGCAATGTGAGCTCTAAAAATGCCTCAATTAAGATTTTTTTTTTGGTGAATTATAGTAAAAAAGTTGAGTCATTTGAGTTATAAAAGCAGGAAAAACATGAGATACCTTAAAACTTAATAGCCTTTTTTTATATCCCAATTTAGTTCTCAATCAGAAGTGTCTTTAATGTCTGAAGAAATTTTTTTTTTTTTTTTTTTACAAATAAAAGTCCTGAAGTCATACCGTTGCTCTGTAGAGTTTTAGTGGGGATTTTTAAATAACCACTTGTTTGCAAGTCTTTGGAGGTTAAGTTTGATGCCTACTCAGAAAAGAGTTTGGAAATAGAGATCTGATATTTAAACGTTTTATAAACTTTTTTTTTTTAAAAAGTTAAAGAGGCAGATCATTCTTTATTCAAAACTTCAGCATTTCATACAGTATTCCATTTTGCAGAGAAATCAGAAAGGTTGTTAGAGGACTAAACATGTGTCCACTTTTAAATGGAAATTGGTATGCAAAACAATATGGTTTCTGGTATTATGATTTATTATGAATTTCAGCAAAGGTAACTAACAGGTACACCGAGTTTCCATAAATTCAAAGATTACTCAAAATGCATCAATTTTAGGAGAGTCCAGAGGTCCTTTGGACACTTCACTTTTAAATGTACTCTTGTGCTACTTTACCTAGTTGCCGTGTGCGCCACATACTTGCAATTAAGTGTAAATTAACCAATCAGGGTCTTTTTACTATGTTATTAAACAATTAAGTTAACAACTTGCACTGAAGTATTAACTTATTTCTTGTGAGGATACACACACACAAATATTTACCCTGTCATTCTGTTTTAATATGAATATATAGTACTATAGCCAGCTATTACTGTAGCTCTTTTGGGTAATGTTGATTGTTAATTTGGCTCCTCAACCACAGAGGTCTGAGTATCACTGCAATAGAGCATTTCATACTGAAGCAATAGCCCCACCAGTCAATCCCTGAGAATAGCATGTTAATGGCCACAAATCCCCAGATTAAGAGTGAAACACACTACAGACCAGCCCCTTGTCAAAACAACTTAGGCAAAAGCATTTAAATTACATTTTAAAAGTTGAAAAGTGTTGCATTGCTTTACCCATTCTGTTATCTGTATGTTCTGTATTTTGACTGTAAACTTTGGGGTCTTTCTTACTGCTCGTAAAGAGCCTAACCTATGGATGCTACATAAATATTTATTTTATGTTGATGTGAAGAGTTAGGCAAAGATTTTAAAGTTAGTTAACTGTTTTCAATTACATTTTGTTGCTGAGGAATTGGAGGGTTTTTTTCTTTTAGGCCAAATCCTGTTACACTGTAGACAAGGAAGTTTACAATTCAAACTCATGTCTCACAGGAACAGAAAGAACGAATTTTATACTTGTTAGGAAAGGTAAGCCATTCTAGGAAGACTAGTGAAGCTGCTCAGACCAACTGTACTATTAGATTAGAATAGATTTACAGTAACTCCTCGTTTAATGTTGTTGTTATGTTCCTGAAAAATGCTACATTAAGCGAAATGATGTTAAGTGAATCCAATTTCCCCATAAGAATTAATGTAAATGGGTGGGGTTATATTTCAGGGAAATTTTTTTCACCAGACAAAAGACTATATTACATACGTATACACATACACACACACTGCAAGTTTTAAAAACAAACAATTTAATACTGTACACAGCAATGATGATTGTGAAGCTTGGTTGAGGTGGTGAAGTTATAGGATGGAAGAGGGTGGGATAGTTCCCAGGGAATGCCTTGCTCCTAAACGATGAACTAGCACTCAGCTGAGCCCTCAAGTGTTAACATATTGTTGTTAATGTAGTCTCACACTCTACAAGGCAGCACAAATGGAGGGAGGAGACACAACATGGCAGTGGCTGCAAAATATTCCCTGGGGAAACTGAAGGTGATGATGAACCCACTCTATCACACTGGAGCGCACCACTCCCTCCACTTTCCAAAGTGCAGAAAGGGGGGATGTGCATGAGTGAGTGACACACCCTCACACAGTGCAGGGGGGGGTGTGTGTGTGTGTGTGTGTGTGTGTGTGTGTGTGTGTGTGAGAGAGAGACGTGCATTGCCCCTTTAAATACGCTGACCCCACTCTAAGTATACTGCCTTTTTAAGCAGATCAGCAAGTTGAGACAGCAGGTGTGACAGGAAGCTCCCTCTATCTTGAGCCCTGTCCTGTCCCCCCCTGTTCTGTGGAGATGGGTTACAGGAGCAGGGGGGCAGGCAGACACCCTGACATCAGCACCCCTCTTCCCCCCCATCCCCTGCACAGCAAGCAGGAGGCTCCTGGGAGCGGCTCCAAAGCAGAGGGCAGGAGCAGCACACGGCAGTCGGGGGAGGGATACCTGAACTGCCCAGCAATTGATAGCCTCCTGGGCGGCTGCTGCACAGGGAACTTAGGGCAGCTGACAGGGGGCTGCTGGTCCACCCTGGTTCCAAGCCCCCACCAGCTTGCTCCAATGGGCTGCTCTTTCTGCAAGCAGTGGACAAAGCAGACAGCTACCAAACAACGTTATAAGGGAGCATTGTGTAACTTTAAACGAGCGTGTTCTCTAACTGATCAGCGACGTAACAACGAGAAAACGTTAAGTTAGGAGTTACTGTACTATGTGTACAGAACTAAGGAATGATGAATAAACTAAAACTGGTCAAGGCTATGTTTAACCCCCGGAAATACTCTATATCCACACACTAGAAAAAGTTGCCAATGTTTAGCTGCATTATTCATCGTGGCTTTCAATGAGGTTAAATTAATGTTACCAAGAATTCTTGAACTCAATTCATATAGCAATTCAAAAATGACCTACAAAACCCTTAAAACATACAATGGAAATGAACTTTTTTTTTTTTTAAAGAAAAAAAGAAAAAAGTGTTAGAGAATTTTGGAGACACTTTCTTCACCTTTGCAACTTTATGGTTTGCTGCTGTCTCATGTGAGGTATTTTTTAAGCCGTCTTTCAGTTGTGTGATGAACAAGTCATATCCCTCTGTGCTGGAGACATCTACCTTCTCTATGCAAGCACATAACAGTTGCTGAGCCTAAAAACATGTGGAAAGAAACAAAATTAGTGTCTAGACACAGAAGCTACTATCCTGGAAAATTTAAGACCTGATGGATTCAGCAGCTAGATTGACTTCCGCAAAGATTTTAAGAAGTGATCCAGGTGGCATATACGGTTATTTCTGTACTTTTTTTTTTTAAATAAACTGCTGTGTGCTGAATGTCCCAAATAACTCGAGATAAGAATGAGATAGCAAATGTGTATTTCACTTGATTCTAAGGTCACACTAAAATCAGATCCAAATGACAACTTACATGATGCATTATGTATTCTGATGAAAACTAAAGATGAGCAATGATTAGCAACCTGATCCCAGTCACTTTTCCTTAGCAGCCCATTCCATGGATAAATCTCTACAGTAAAGCTTTTGCTGGAAGTAACCAGTTGCAAGCTGCCTGAGGAAGTATGACTGAAGACTAACAACATGTGGCGGACTAGCCACAAAAATAATTACAGCAACATGGCGCACCCAAAGTGGAAAGTTTTTGAAGACTAGCTCAATCACACCAGTCCTATCACCTGGATCTCCAGCCATATTCACCATCACCCCCCAAGCTTGAATCAGAAGTGCAAAAGGCAGCAGCCAAGAGCAGGCAACTATGTGCCTTTACAGCCATAGAAGCTTCTTTAGCCTTTGAGATCAGTGACAAACTGAACTGCTAATTTGGAGACGGAAGGGTAAATTAGTAACAAAAAAAAATCAATGATATTTTGAGAAGAAATAGACAAAGTGCTGGGCAATATGAGGCTCAAAACAATATGCTAGAAAGACTGCTCATGATTAACATTGCAATATTTTAAGAGTAGCAATACCACCAAGAAATGCACACAAATTTGAACAGCATAACCTTATTTTATCTCATTCTCCCTTGCTCCTAGTTCTCACCATTGTTACCTGCAGGTCTACAACTAGGTTTCCAGATATCAGAGGCAGGAAATGTATTTTTATTTGCAAAGCACATTGCACAATTCCTACAGTATGCTAACAGGCCACCTTCTGAGGAAGCGATTTTGTCAGATCTTTCATAGTTTGGAATTGGGAAAAACAAATATACTTCCCAATGCCATGTGCTAGCTTGCAGGCTGGTAGGTAACTGAAGATGATCATTTAAAAGGCGCACTCGTTCCCAATGGCACACACTGTGCCACCCACCTGGGGTGACTCCTGAGTTGCTGCCTACCAACCATTATTATGTACATTGTTTTCACTCCCCATAGAGCAGTAGACAACGGAAGCAAACCAATAAGAGTCTCCCAAGCTAAGGCTGCTCCTCAGAGGAAGAGCAAATTAAAATCCGCATGGCTCCTCACACTTCCTGAATCCTTCAGGAGACGAAAACTTAGTGTATTTCTCTAAACTCATCACAATGATGAGTTTAGAGAAAGAATATTTGGGAGAAAAGAAAGAGCAGAAAGCCTCATAATGTTGTCACATGCCTATTAGAGATGGGTACAAGATATAGAACCTGATTTGTAGACGTATCATACCAAAAGTTAATAAATGTAGAGTGCGAGACTGGTGAAAGTCTTGGACAACAATGGAATACGGAGCCAGGCATGGATGAAGGGACTCTTCCACCTGATCCAGTGCACTCTTCGGAACACCTGTTTAAAATTTCCTGGGACTCTCGGGGGATGGTGTTACCACCTCTAATAATGAAAGGTAACTATACCAGACTGTTGTTGCATTAAAATAGCATTCCCTGCTTTTTTCCTGGCAATAAGGCCCTAGACTACCTGAAGCTGTTCCTCCTGATCTCCAATTCCTTCCCAGACAATAGTCTTTAAAGAGAAGAGTCACTATCCAGACCAAAGAAAAGTATCCACTACCCACTGTTTTAGGTACAGGGATCTTCTTGCTGAAACTGACATGGCCATGGAACTGAATACTGTTTGTATCACATCATAGGTGACACAGCAAACAAGCAGAACCCAGGAAAGTAAGTGTGTTGGGCTAGTTAGAGTCCTCATATGTGGCCTTGACACCCGCCAACCTTTTGTAGTCACCCAGAAGGCATATAAGCTGCATATAATTGGCAATGGTAGCGGTAAGCCTGAAGACTTGGAAAGCTCTTTTCAGAGCTAACTATCAGCATGGGCTTTTTCCTGAGTAAAAATTATGGTCTTATGTTAACATGTTATCTAACATGTGCTAACATATTTTGCAAGAGTCTGGCTTTCCTCAACCAGCTTAGTATATGTTAGAAGTACACTGCATTGTCTACAATGGACTCTCTTAAAATAGGTTAGCTAACATGCAAACATCACACCTTAACTCCTAGTCTAGACAAGACCCCAGGAATCATACTTCCATCATGAGCTAGATGGGCAAGCTTCCTTCAAGTGATATGCAATTACCAGGTGGTGTTTACAACCACCTCTCAGGTAGGGAAAAATTAGTTGATTAATGGAGGCAACATGTTAGCCATTCATCCCTCTTTCCTTGTTTTTGAAATCCTAGAAGGCACATGATCTAAGGGCTCCATAGTCTGGGCAGTGGTTTCTGGAACGGGTAGCAGGAGCTGCTGCTTGGTTGACTACAACAGAGCAGGAAATGAGTCCCATTGTCTAGTGATTGGTGGACAGGTTTCTCTTCTGAAATGCCTCAGCTGGATAGCAGAAGCAGGACTGGCTATGTGCCCTTTTTGTTCCCAGATTTTAGCTTGGACTATACCCCATCAAGTTCTGGTGGAGGGTAATTACTGCTTTATGGTGATTTACATGATCCCATTAGGCATACAATCCTTTAATATTAAATTAACAACTCAGGACAGTTTCATTATCTCTAGTGTAGAGTCAGTATATACTAACAATTTAGAACTTACCTCTGTAACCGGCAATTCAAGTTGAACCACATCATCTTGCTTTGAAACAGGTGTTTGCAGAGCTGTGTCTAGCAGCAAGATGCCATTGAGGTCTTTCCTACATCCAACTGCATAATCATCCACAAAGATAACTTTATCCACAGCAGAAATATATTGACATTTCACCCGTCCACCTGGTTTAGCTGCATGGGAAAATACAGAAGAAAATGCTATTAAAAGAAGTAGAATTATTTATCACAATCCAGTCAAATGTTTTTTGGGACATGAGATAACTTACTGATTATTTAGCTAATTTTTTAATGTTGAAGGGGCAGTCCAGGACTAGTTTTTTTAATAGTTATATGATCAGATATCTTGAAGGCTATTGTGCCTTCTGGCAAAAGTCACTTTAAGATTAATGACATTGTTCATGTATTCTTGCCAAACAATTATCTATGACCATTTTAAGAGCTATAGTAAAAGCAGTCAATCAAGTCCGACTTTCAGTAAAAGTCTTAGTTTAGTTTTGCATGTATGTGGCAAACAGTTTGCATTCATTCCTTTAAGATGATGAGTACCTCTTCTTAACTGCAGGTCAAGTTAATAGTAGGAATTAAGCTGTATAGTGAACAGATAGATCAAGCTAAAAACCCAACAGCTGCTCAGTACTGCGGAGATGGGTGAAGCCTCTCCAAGGCCAAAGGGGACCACCAGATCACTAGTCTAACCTCTTGTATATCACACTTCACCAACAAAACCCAGCACCTGTACACCAAACTGAACAACCAAAATATGACTGCACACAGGAGACTACACTATTATGTTCCACAGGCACAGAATAGGTGCACCAATGCCTGAGGCCCCTGCAATGGCAGGGAATTAATTGAGATACACCCAGAAAATCCTAACTAGTGACCTACAGTCCATGCTGCAGAGAAAGGTGGAAAAAAAAAAACCCACAGTCACTGCCAGCCTGACCTGGGGGAAATTTCCTTCCTGACCCCACATATGGTGATCAGTTAGATTTTGAGCAAGAACCAGCCAGCTAAGCACATGAGAGAGAATGCTCCATGCCCCCTCAGAGACCTGGTCCTCAATGTCCCATCTCCAGCTGTGGCCATCCCTGATGCGTTAGAGGAAGGAGACAAAAAATACAGTAGGGGGGACCCCTTCCTGACCCCCTCCTTTCCATCTAGAAGGAAAGGCAAGGGACTAAAGCCAATCTAATTAGTCCCAGTTAGACAAGATACCATAATCTGTACTCATGTATAGTCATCCTGATATTTTCTTCCAAGAGAGGAAAAATTTCAAATGAGGACTTAAACGTACCACTTCTAAAACATTTAAAGACATTTCAACAACAAAGGTGTGCAAGACAGTAAAACTGCCATCTCTACAGCGCTCTCTTTTCATGTGTAACAGAACAATTAGAAGCCATTCAGCCTCAGCAGAACTTGATAGTCCAGATCCCATCAACTTCTGAGTAGTTTCAATTATTTTTACCAATACGTATCATTTTACATTTATGCAAGGTAACGTATATTGCCCCCATCTTCTTACACTTCAGATTAATTTTAAATATCTCACAGTCCTCCAGAGTTTTCAGTAACGGTCATCCACCACAACTTCAGAACCTCCTGTATACTTCCTCCTCCAAATAATAAATGAGCTAATCCATTACTAACCTGAAAACTAGGGCTTTGGAGCTGTACTCCGGCTCTGCTCCAGGCAAAAACCTGCTGCTCCACGCTCCAGCTCCGGGCTCCGCTCAAAAGCCCTGCTGAAAACTACCCTTCTATTTATAATCTGACTATGGCTTCACCTTCGCACCTATGGTTTCTCCCTCAAACGCCAAGTGATCTACATAAAACCTACAGTTCTGAAGTCATACATAGTCTGAAATAGTTGTGACTGGTGCCCTCATCCACTAAAATTTTGGTATCAAGGACCCCTACACTCCCTGGTTTCCTTAGAGAAGTTTGTCAGTCAAAGTACTGCCTTTGCAGATCCTTGCTGAGAGGGGCATGTGCCCCACCTCAGGAAGCACTGAATCATATAGGAGTTATAAAGCCTTAGTTCTAGCTGACCTAAAAAGGAGAGGACACTTTAAATGGAAAATCAAACATTTGCAAACTATACTCTTAACAACATGCTTGAGTTCCTCAGAGAGAAATGTCTATGGACAAATACAACTGCAGCCAAAGAAAATAAATCATTCTATAGAAAAAACTCATTTCTACGGACAGTAGCAAAAGTATTAAAATGTAAATTCCACTTATTTAAGCTTATAATTCATTGTCTCAAGGACTCATTGAAAATCATTTATCATGTTCAAAATTGACAAGTATTTGACATCTTCAAAATTATGCCATAAACTGCAAATATAGTTGTCTCCTCCATAGACTAACATGTACTATATAGTACTAGAGCAGGGGTGGGCAAACTTTTTGGCCCGATGGCCACATTGGGGTGCAAACTGTGTGGAGGGCCGGGTAGGGAAGGCTGTGCCCAGGGATGAGCCGCCAAAAACTTAACTGGTTCCCTCCTCACCCCACGAGGGGGTTGTGGCCCGCCCCTGCCCCCCGGGACCCCTGCCTCATCCAACCCCCAGCGTTCCTTGATGCCCCCCCCGGAACCCCTGCCCCCTCCACGCTCCTCCCCTGACTGCCCCCAGAACAGGGTAGGAGGGTCTTGTGGGCCACCGCAGTGGATGCCCACTCGCCCCTAAGAGCCAGAGGGTCCTGCCGGGGGGCGAGGTGGGGAGTCCCAGCGGTGCTTACCTGGGGCAGCTCCCGGGAAGCATCCAGCAGGTCCCTCTGGCTCCTAGGGGTGGGGTAGCGTAGCTGGGGGGGAGGGGGGAGCAGCCACTCCCCCCACTGATCACATCAAAAGTGGTGCCTTAGGCACCAACTCTGTGGGTGCTCCGGGGCTGGAGCCCCATGGGGAAAATTTGGTGGGTGCAGAGCCCCCACCAGCAGCTCCTGGCCCCAGCTCACCTCCGCTCCGCCTCCTCCCCTGAACATGCTGCCCCGCCCTACTTCTCCACACCCCCCCCCCCCCCCCGGCTACCTGCAAATCAGCTTTTAGTGCGGGAAGCCAGGAAGAGCTGAGAAGCAGGCGGTGGCTTTGTGCTCAGGCCCAGGGAGGCAGAGGTGAGCTGGGGCGGGGAGCAGTTCCCCTGCGTGCCCCCCGGGTTACCTGCTGCAGCACGGGCGGCCCTCCTCACGCCCCCGCCCCCCCCCTGAACATGCCACCCCGCTCTGCTTCTCAGCCCTCCCCGGCTTCCCACGCAAACAGCTGATTTGCAGGAAGCAGAGCTGGGGGGCCGCGTTCAGGGGCAGAGGTAGAGCGGAGGCTGGGCTTGGAGCTGCTGATGGATGCTCTGCACCCACCAAATTTTCCCCATGGGTGCTCCAGCCCTGGAGCACCCATGGAGTCGGCGCCTAAGGCGCCACGTTTGACCAGTTGTTAAACTTAGAAGCCTTTTTAGAACTGGTTGTAGTGGTTCTAAAAGGACTTTAAATTTAACAACCGGTTCTAGCTCACCACTGGCTGTGCCTCCCCAAACAGCCTGGCCCCTGCCCCCATTCACCCCCCTCCCATTTCCCACCCCTTGACTGCCCCCCTCAGAACCCCCCACCCATCTGACCGCCCCCTATCATACAACCCCTGCTCCTGCTCCCCATCCCCTGACCGCCCCAAACCTCCTCCCCATCCAACTGCCCAGAGTGCTGCCCACGCGGCAGCATGGCTGCAGGGGAGGGGGAACAGCCCCACGGGCTGCATGTGGCCTGCGAGCCATAGTTTGCACACCTCTGTACTAGAGTCTTTTAGTTTAATAAAATAGTCTGGGCTAGAGACTTTTTCTATGAGATTATCAAGAGACTGTTTCCTTTATATTTGGATTCCTTCAATTTACTTTTGCAGAAAAGCTTTTGCTGTCAAAGGATGATCACCAAAAAACTCTACAAGGATATTTATGATTGCCACTTGGACTCTGTTTAATGTTTACAAACAGGAAAACTAGCCTACTTTCAGTTCCTAGAATTTGAATGAAATGGTTAAACAATGTCCCATATTCTACCTACACCTACAGAAGCAGATACTGCAATCAAAGACTGCTGAAGTTGCAAACCCAACTCTTAACAGCTGACTAATAACTTCCAATAGTTCAAAGGTTCAGCTCCAAGTTCTGAAGTGGACTGTGGTCTATATATGCTCTTGTGATAGCAGGACAGTCTAAAAATCAAGAATTTCAGTTTACAAATCACGGGTCCAGAAACAGGGTTTGGAAAAGTTTTAATTATCCTGGAATCATTTGAACTGGATCCTCCAAAATATTTCTAACCTTGGCAAATCATGGAACATGGAACACTACGAGCACTCATTCTAATTACCACCCTCCATTCCACCCCCAATCACTAGTAGTTCATGGAACACTTTCTTTATGCTCTTGGCATTGACATGGCTCATTTTTTCCTACACATCCCTGGCTTACAAGAGTAGGCAAAACAAGAATCAAGCCTTCGTTCTACAGTCGTTAGGCAAACTGGTGTTCTGCTGGCAGAGTGATAGTCCAAACCAACAGTACTTGTACTCCCAAGAAATATAGAAAAATTGAATCCAGTTACAGATCCATTCCCAAATCAACAGTAAATTGGGGATGACAGGAGAAAGTATTGCAGCACGTGTGCAGCAGAGGGGAAAGCAAAACCCACTCCAGCAGCCAAAGGATGGAAAACGCACAGCGCCTTCCATATGAGAAGTGAAGCATACTGAAAAGAGCAGTGTCCAAACTGAGGGGCAGATTTTGTTGTCTGTGGTTGAATCTCTTCTCCTGTACAGAGGAGGGTGGTCCCTGCTTATGGTCAACATCGGACTTAAGATGATGACCAAGAGCAAACTTTTTGCCTGTGGCAAGCATCCGAGAGCAAATAGCGTGTAGATTCATCATGCAATTCTGTCCCCTTAGAGATTAACTCATCCCTCCCGCCCCCCCCCCCCCAAGACTCCTACTTCAATCAAAGTCTAGGTTAGACAGTAAAAAGTGATTTCAGTATTTTTATTTTTGTTGTTCTGTAAGCAGATCTGTGCCACATTCACTTTCCTTCCTGACTAAAATATGCTGCTTCAATTGTTGTAAAATTGGAGTGTCAATATCGGAATTTCCATACTGGATCAAAACAGTGATCCATCTAATAGAGTATTCTGTCACCCATAGCAGCCAGTACCAGTGAATCAGAGGAAGGTCCAAAAACCCCAGTGAGTAAATAAGGAGTAACCTGTTCATAAGGGAAGTTTTTTACAAACCCTCTCACTTACAGGACAGTTTATAACCATTCCACTTTTTAAAAATGTTATCTAATGCTCTTGTTGTCATTACAGAGAAGTGAGATCCTCTTTGAAATTGCACTTGTTTCTAGCTGAATTTTGCACCCTGTTCAACATCCCAAAACGAGTCAGACCAGCTTGAAAATTGGTAGGTCAAGTCAGAGTCCAGGGTGGAGCCTGTGGCAAAAACCTGAAGTTATTTTAACAAAAAGTGCTAGAGATAGAGTACTCTAAAAACTGAACTGTTTTCAAAAATTACACAAGTTTAATACTTCTATTCACACCAAGGAAACACATGAATCTTAATAGTGAATGCTCTTTGCCAAGATCTAGTGCAGTGGTACCTAAACTTTTCCCACTGTGCCCCTCCTTACCAGTAACGGAATCTGTCCACACCCCCCACTCCACTACTGCACAATTGGCTCAGCAGAGGAGCTTGCGCTGAAGGCAAAGCTGGGGGCAGAAATGGGGATGGGGGAAAGCTGGGCTTAGAGGTAGAGCTGGCCTGGAGGCAAAGCAGGGGTCTGGCTGGGACTGCAGCTGGGCTTGGGGGCAGGGTGAGGCTAGGTGGCACTCTCTCCCCTCCCCATGAGGGCTAGCTTGGGCCTTGCCACATGCCCCTGCAAACACTGCTCCATACCCTCCTAGAGGGGCACACCCCACAGTTTGGGGACCACTGATCTAGTGCATGGTAAGTACCAAAACAATGCCCATAACTTCAAATATAGATGTTATTAGGCCTTTAATTTGGAACTGCAAAGTAACATTACAAAATGCTAGAAATCTTTTCAAATCACTGGCACAACTCCCCTTTCAGAACAGGAAGGCATGGTGAAAACAGGCAAAATATAGTTGCTTGCTTCAAAATACCCTTTAACCTATGGTAGTTGCATTATGCTGGAAGCCCACAAGCTTCAGCTATTCCATTGACTAGTGTTCATAAAGTTGTGCATGTCAATGGAGTTATTCACAGGGGAGAAAGCCCCAGACCTAAGGAAGGGTTCAAATGCAGAGAGCCTTCCTCTCAAAGCTGCCAAGAAGCTGGAGGATAGAAACAAACATTCCTTCCCCCTTCCAACTGCCAAGTATGAGTGGGGAGCTTCAAATTTAAGAGACATTATTATTGGGAGACTGCCCCCGTGTTAGGGAACAGAGCAACGAAAGACTAAGGAACTAAGCTGTGCACTAAGCTGTGCGGATCTACAATAAGCAGAACTAGGTCCAGAACTTCAGGATGAGAAAGGAGGCTTTTCTGTACCTCTATGGGAAGCTAGCTGACATTGCAATACCAAACCATGAAACTCAGTGTTCCCCTCAACAGGGACAACCCATTTGGGGTCAGGAAGCCCAGAGAGTGCGCTGTTGTGGTGTAGGTTTGCAGGTCATCGTATGGTGTATATGATTAAGATAGCAAGTGTGCCAGAGATCATACAGCTGAGCTGCCCAAACCGAGAGCCATTGATGGAACCACATCCCCATTCTGGGCCTCTCATTTGGTCACAATTTTGGATCCCACCCAGTCATACTCAGACAGCTTCTGTGGATGACATGCTGAGCACTTCCAGCTTGACTGGCAGCAGTGTCTCATGAACCTGAGGGAATGAAAAGTCCTGGCTGTTATTAGGGAGACTGACCAGGCAATGGGCTTTGCAAATGCCACTAGTGGAACAAGTGCTGGCAGAGTAGAGGAACTAGTGGACAATTCTGCCCTCATGTGAGGCTATATCCAGCCCTTTACAAATGCTAACTGTGATATTTGTAAGAACCTGGAAAACTCTCTCTGCCCACAAATCTGTACATTATGTTTCACAATAAAGAGCTGAAGACCTACTGCAAACGATCCCTTACACACACTCCCTCCTCCTGCTAAAATGGACAGGCTGCCATGTCCCCTGCTAGTTAGGATAATGGATATCTATTAGGGCTGTCAAGCAATTAAAAAAATTAAGCGCTATTAATCACACTGTTAAACAATAATAGAAAACAGTTTAAATATTTTTGGGTGTTTTCTATATTTTTAAATATATTGATTTCCATTACAACACAGAATACAAAGTTTACAGTGCTCACTTTATATTTATTTGTTACAAATATTTGTGCTATAAAGAAACAAAGGAAATTGTATTTTTCAGTTCACCTCAAACATATACTGTAGTTCTAGCTCTTTATCATGAAAGTTGAATTTACAAATGTAGAATTATGTACAAAAAAACTGCACTCAAACAATGTAAAACTTTAGAGCCTACAAACAAGTCCACTCAGTCCTACTTCTTGTTCAGTCAGACAAAAGTTTGTTTACATTTGCAGGAGATAATGCTGCCCACTTCTTGTTTACAATGTTACCTAAAGTGAGAACAGGTGTTCACATGGCACTGTTGTAGCTGGCACTGCAAGATATTTATGTGCCAGATGTGTTAAAGATTCATATTTCCTTTCGCTTCAACCACCATTCTAGAGGACATGCGTCCATGCTAATGAGGGGATTCTACTCAACAATCCAAAGCAGTGCAGACCAACGCATGTTCACTTTCATCATCTGAATCAGACGCCACCAGCAGAAAGTTGATCCTCTTTTTTGTTTTTTTCTAGTTCGGGTTCTGTAGTTTCCACATTGGACTGTTGCTCTTTTAAGACTTCTGAAAGCATCCTCCACACCTCATCCCTCTCAGATTTTGGAAGGTACTTCAGATTCTTCAACCTTAGGTCAAGTGCTGTAGCTATCTTTAGCCATCTCACAATGGTACCTTCTTTGCATTTTGTCAAATCTGCAGTGAAAGTCTTCTTAAAACGAACATGTGCTAGGCCATCATCTGAGACTGCTATAACATGAAATAGATAGCAGAATGCAGATAAAACAGAACAGGAAACATACTCTACAGGAATTCAGTCACAAATTTAATTAACACATTTTTTTAACAAGCGTCATCAGTATGGAAGCATGTCCTCTGGAACGGTGGCTGAAGCATAAAGGGGCATACGAATGTTTAGCATAAATGGCACGTAAATACCTTGCCATGCTGGCTACAAAAACGCCATGAGAACGCCTGTTCTCACTTTCAGGTGGCATTGTAAATAAGTAGTCAGCAGCATTATCTCCCATAAATGTAAACAAATGTTTGTCTTAGTGATTGGCTGAATGAGAAGTAGGACTGAGTGGACTTGTAGGCTCTAAAGTTTTAAACGGTTTTGTTTTTGAGTGTAGTTACATACAGAGTGGATAAAAATAAATTGTTTTTTTAAAAAAATATATTGGATTTTTTTATTTAAATCGGATTTTTTTGATAAAACGCTTTGAGGAAAAAACCCTCTCTCATCATAGAATAGGGATTATAAATTCTATAGTATGAGACAATAGATTCATGTAATGTTTAAAAAAAGTTCTGTAAATGAGTTCCAATAGTTCATGGATTAGGGACCCAATCTTATGGGGTTCCAGGGGCTTCTGTACAGATTATTTAGGTTAATCTTTCTATCTACCCAATGGGACTCAGTACTCAGTCTAGAAGATACCATCAGAGATGCTTAGTTTTGCAGTTCTCAAACTGTGGATTTGTGTCTCCGGAGGTATCATGCTTGTTAACAGCAAAAATGTTTTTAAATAGATAAAAATACACAAATATATAGAGGTGAGAAACAACAGACCTCAACCCTATTGTCCCTCTGCAGATTTGTGTACAAGAAGTCAATCCCTTACCTCTCTCTAAAAGTGCAAAGTTTCAAAAAGTTCAATGAATAATAGATTGTTGGGGGCGAAACAGATCTGGACAAGGAGAAAAAGTCTGAGATAAATGTGAGAAGGGAGGGACAGGCAGTAGAAACAAAAGTGAAACTGTTTGAGCAGCATATTCCAGAAGTCTGAAGGTCTGAGTGTAGCCTTCATTGATTTGAGATCTACAATACCATTCTCTCACTATAAGGGAAAACCTATAATGGTGGCAGGCCGTAGGAGAAACCCAATTTGGGAATAAGAACCATTCAAGAAATAATATGTTTGAAAGAAAGTCACACCAGTGAACCGGGTGGAAGTCACTTAAGCACTTGGATTCAGAGACTGTTGAAGTGATAATCTCACTTTTAACAGCAGTAGCTTCTTCTGCTGGTGTAGAAAGAATATTTTCTTCCTTTGGACTAATTCATTCAAAATTGAGAAATCGTTTGGGACCTGAAAAAGCAGGAAAGCTTGTTTTTCTTTTCCAGATTATGAACACACAGGAAAATGAAGGTGAAGACAACCGAGTTAGCTGCATAAGCCAATATTTTAAGTTTCTCATATTGACCTGGCTGACAGTCTATTTAATTTTTGTTTTTTTAATATTTCATTTAATTATTTTAGTTAAAACAATTTAAACAAAAACAAACCTGATTTTAAAAAACTTGAATGTTTAACTAAAAATTCATATGCTTGTTTTGTTAAATTATATGTTTGCTACTGAAGAAAAAAATCCAGAATACATAACGTTGTTGTTTTAGTTAAACAAAACAATTTAAAATGTCTGTCTGGTGATGTACTTCTCCTAATACAGCATGGCAAGAAAATCCTCCAAATACGAACGATTAACCTGTTGAACTGGAGATAGTTCACCTCCCAATGACTTCATAAACATCTGCTTCAATTACCTTTGGTAAATGAAATCAAACAATCATTCATTTTTTGATATAGCTGTAAAACTAGTCTGAAAAGTTTTCAGAATAAATCACTTTAAAAATATATAGTGTGTACCTTCTAAAAATGAAACCTACATCAATCTCTGAGTTGTGAATAATATGTATTAAGGTTATAACAACCAACAAGAATGCACTTTTATGTAGAAATCCATGATTAAATTGAGTCTTCCTAACTAGTGATTTAAATCAAATCCACCTTGGTTACGTTAAAAAAAAATTAAAAAAAAAAAAAAATCTACATTTGTAAGTTGCACTTTCACGATAAAGAGACTGCATGACGGTATTGTATGAGGTGAATTGAAAAATACTATTTCTTTTATTTCTCATTTTTACAGTGCAAATATTTGTAATAAAAATATTATAAGGTGAGCACTGCACACTTTGTATTCTGAATTGTAATTAAAATCAATATATTTGAAAAATGTAGAAAAACACCCAAAAATATTTAATAAATTTCAATTGGTATTCTATTATTTAACAGTGCAATTAAAACTGCGATTAATCCCAATTAATTTTTAATCGCGATTAATTTGACAGTTAATCGCATGAGTTAACTGCGATCAATCAGCAGCCCTAATATCTATCCTAAAGGGATCCTGAAATCCCAGCAACAGATTGGGCATCTCGTTTGCCTCCTTGTAAACCCCATGATCCACCTAGCAGATGGAGATGCTGCTTTCCTTTTATCACCACCCCTTAGCCATCCTCTCTTCACCCCCATCAGTTACATCACAAGCAGCCTCCATGTCATGTAGCGCAGCAAGTGCACAGGATTTGGTCCAGTCCCTTAATGATTAAATTTTACACCTGAAAATAGACCCATGTTTTTTCTTTGCCTTTTTGCACAGAATCTTTAGTGGGATTTTCAAAAAGTACCTAAAGGCACTTAGGTGCACAAGTTCCACTGATACTCAATGGGGCTTATGCAACTAAATCCTTAAGTGATTTTGAAAAATATCCCATTAAGTCCTTACCTTGTCAAGGCATGGCTTGGCAGTCCTGAATATGGTTACTCACATACCTGGGTTTTGCATATGCTCCAGTTCAACTGGCCCTGGATCTTTTCCTCTGCCCAAATCGAACCATGAGTCAAACATCAGCTTGAGACCAGCTGACAACATGATGGTTTATGTCTAGACATGTCACCAAGTTAAGGCTGCAACACAAGTGGTGAAAGATGTGGCATCAGAAGATCTTGTTCACTGTAGGTATAGCTTGCAAGTGAGCTATTGGGGCTATTACACCAGCAGTCTCGACCCATATTAGAGACTAAGGTGCACGTGGTGGTTAGCCTTACTTGAAATAAATCTAATCCAAACAATGGTTGTAATGCATGTGCAACACTAGAAGTATGAGCGGACATGAGGAGTGTTATAGGCATTTTAGAGGGACTACAGTCATTACATTTAGGGGAAGATACCAAATGTCTCTAGTGTAGATAAGGCCAGAAAAACATTTTTGATTTACATTTGGTTCACATAGGCAAGGTTGGTCTCCAAAACCATGCGAATTAGATACTTTTGCCTCCAATGAAAACTCAACGTGAAGCACCATTTTGTTGCTTAGACACTATCCCTTGCCCAAGTTACACATTGGTTTTTGCCAGTATCACAGCTACCTCTTTAGAAGAGCTTTTAACAAAAGTAAGAGGTGTTAAACCTTGCGTAAAGGCCAGATACACGTTTCATTAACTTGTTTTGGACCTACCTAAATTCTCTAGAGTGGCTGTAACTGGGGAAAGTATTTACCCATTTTTCCCCTAGTTTAAGTTGAGAGCACAGAATAGCTACCTTCATTTAGAAGCATGACAGTGTTTAACTGGAGGATAAATGAACTCAGAGTTTTGAGAGTGTTTTTGAATCCTTCAGAATGAAAGGCAAATCAGAAGTACATCATTTATTTGCTACATTTTGTTTCAAGTTAAGGTAGTTCTCTGT
Organism: Lepidochelys olivacea; assembly: GCF_965140295.1. Lineage (NCBI taxonomy): Eukaryota > Metazoa > Chordata > Testudines > Cheloniidae > Lepidochelys > Lepidochelys olivacea. Next base: position 147,287,593 of record NC_140413.1, on the reverse strand, counting down.
ACAAAAATATTATAATATGTTGACTGTCGTGGTTTAATTTAATTCCAGTTACATGGTCCTAAATGTATTTACTTTAACAGTGGCATAATGGAGTTGTAAGTTTATTTTACCAGTTAAATATAAATAATATCCTTTTCATTTAATTTTTTAAACTTCCAACTAAACACATGTAAATTAGGCAAGCAAAGTTCTATTCCTTCTTGTGCATCATCCTTGTCAGCCATAAAAAATAATAATTTACCTTGCAATAACTGTGGTTCTTCGAGATGGTTGTCCATATGGATTCCACTTTTGATGCAGACATACCCCCAGGCATGCAAGATCTAGCCCTCTTTCCAGCTAGCAGTGTCGATTAGAATCACATCTGTGCCCTGGACATCCTCTTGGCTCACACACAACCCCCAAAGGCATAAAGGGAAGAGCAGGGACAACTGTCCCTCAGTTTCTTTGAGTGTACAAAATCCTGTTGCTATGGGACTCCATTGACGCAAGGAAGGATGGCACGTTGGGGATTCCATATGGACAACACATCTCAGAGATCCACAATCCCTGGAAGGTAAGTAACTGTTTCTCCTTCTTGGTATGATTGTCCATGTGGATTCCACTTCTGGTGACTAGCAAGCAGTGACCTGAGTCAGGAAGTGACTGCTAGGAGTGCTATTTAAAACAAGGATTGCAGGGCAGCTCTATTTAAGTGAGCATCTGTTCTTCAAGCCTCAACTGAGGAATAGTGGTGGGTAAAGTGTGGACTGATCACCATTTAGCGCTGTCTTGCTAATTTCTGGAGTAGAGATGACACTTAGAGAAGGCATAGAAACTTCCTGAGCCCAAGTGGAATGGGCTCTAAGGAGCAAATGTGAATGCAAAATAGCTCTCTTGTAACAGGATCTATAGTTAGATACCTATTTGGACAACTTTTACCCTATCTGCAAAGGCTAAAAACAGCCTTGGGAAACTTCTGGAGGGCCTTGTCTCATCCAGGATATGCAGTTTGGCTTTCCCTCTGATTTGAGTGGGGCTTGGAAAGAAAACTGGGAGGCTGATCAACTGATTCAAATGAAAATTGTTCACATTTTAGTCAGGAAATGGGGGGGGGGGGTCCTAAAAGTCACCTTATCTTTATGGAATACCACATAGAGTGAACCAACCATAATGTCCCCTACCTGCTAAGCTGATGTTCTGACCACTAAAATGGCGTTCTTTTTACTCATCTATGAAGACTGGGGGCTCAAAATTAGGTCCCATTAGGTCACTTAACACCATGTTGAGGCCCCAAAAAAGAAAGGGATCCCAGACAGAGGGAAACGTGGTTGATTCCTTGAGGGTCTCATTCAAGAGTAGCATGCGAAAATATAGTAGGACTGACTTGGAGAATGATGTGAAGATACTACACGCAAGCTTACACTTACAGAGCTGATGGATAGTCTGAAAGGTTTTACAATAGCAGATAATCCTGAATAGCAGAAATAGGGGTTCCAAAGAAGACAGGTGATGCTTTGCTGCTCAAATAGAAAACCTCTTCTATTCTGCTGCACAAGTCAGTCTAGTAGAGGTTTTTCTGCTACATGCTAAAACATTCTGCACTTCAGCAAAAACAATTTATTTCAACGGCAGTTAACCAGCCACCACCCAGTCTGTCAGACATAATACTGAAACTGGGTGCAATATCCGACCTCTATTTTGCTAAACCAGGTCCGGTAGAACAAGTAATGTGATCAAAGACTGTGTTGACAGGTTCACCAGATCCAAATGCCAGAACTGTCTGGCCCCAGAGATGCTTGGCCAGTTCCAACAATCCCTCACTAATAGGCATGGAGGAGTGCAAAATTTGTAATTTGTGCAATTTTTCTTGCAGTATTTCCACCAAAATCTCCAAAACATCTATCATGCCTCATGAGATGGAAGATCAATTGACCTTCCATCTCCTACTAGTGTTCTTGCTCACCCTCATGCTCCTGCTGGTGCAGACTGAAAGACAGTACCGAATGACCCTCAGAAACAGACGTATGATGTCTTATAGTAGAGGCAAGTGAAGAGTGGTGGAGGAAGTTTTCCTAACTGGTTGCACATTAAGTTCAATACAGTCAATAGGGCAATCTCTGGATTCTCTTCCAGACCAAAACAGTTAACAATAGGGTGAGTGAGGGGCAGCAGACACCTCCCTGATATGTTCATAAGGAGAAGAAGAAAATGAAAATACTTCTTCCAGGGGAGTGGGGAGAGCTATCCTATCTGTTGTCAAAGGGCATTCTCAAATCCTACCCACAATCTGAACAGGATCACTCACTGGGACCAAGGCAACAGCACTTCTAAAAAGGACAGGTTAGAACAGTGGACGAGAAGACCAATGGGGACTCTGGTTGTGTGGTCACAAAGATCCCTCAGTACTGAGAACACCTTGGGTACTGAAAAAGTCCATGCACGAGATCAGCATCATAGGCACAGAGGTTATCAATACCAAGAGCACTGGTACCAGGGGAAATGAAGACCGCAGTTTCTGGTGATACTGTGTGTGCTTGGTAACCAGCCAGTGCTGATGCATCAAAAGGACCTGCTCTGGGCAGCGAACTGCCTTTCAGAAGAGGAGAATAAGCAGAAACAGAGACATGATGGATCTTGTGTCTCATTCTACTAGACGCCAGAGAGGGTGACCTATGTCTACACTCATGCTGGAACCAACATACCTTCCGACACTTCTTTGATGACAACAGAGGGCGGGGGTGAGCTCTGCCATGGTCAGTAGTCAAGGGGTTCAATCTCCTGAAAAGCGAACCTGGTAGTTGATGGTAGAGTTCTAGTTCACAGGAGCACTAGTCAAAAGTGACTGTTCAGGCTTGGCAGAATCTTTTGCCTCAGACTCTGAAAAGGGACGCACCTTGCTTTGTGCGTCCTCTTGGAGAAGGAGAGATATATCCAGTACCTTTCAGGGATGGGTCCCTTTGCAAGGCAAAGAACGCACCTAGAGTGCCCAGCACCGTGTGGGATAGTAACCCCACAAAAGGGGCAAGTTTTAAATCCCAAGGATTTTGTTTCAGCCACTATGGCTGAGGTCCTGATATAATATATTTAGGAGATCTCTCTTCTAAGAGCTTTTTGTCAAACTTTTGTCAGAGCTTTTTGTTGTAAACAACAAATATTGTTAATTTATATTACCATAGCACCTATGGACCCTAGTAATAGGCCAAGATCGCACCATGCTAGGTGCTATACAAACAGAGCAAAAAACATTTACCACTACCTATCCTAACAAGATTTTTACAGTGCACGTAGTAAGGGGACACTGCAGAGGTTCCATCTCTCTGTTATAGGAAGTAAGAAGGAACTAAGGCCATTTGGGTCCACTCTATCCTTTATACCCCCAGGCAAGGTGGCACAAGGACATCCAAGGAATAGGTGCATTCCCAACAGGCACTGTTAGCCAAAAAGAATCTGCTCTCAGACATATGCATGCCGGAAATGGAATACATGTTGACAATTATTCAAAAAAGAACAAAGGTTCTCCAGGCCAAACTAAGCACTCAGTGGAAACTTTGCAATTGTGTTGCCACTGATGGATCATCATAGATGAAACTTTGATACTTAGTAAATGAGAGACTTCAGAATGGAGACCATTTCGGAATTATATATTTTAACGTATGAAAGAAAATTGTGTACAGATTTCTAACCTTTGCTCACTTGCAAAGTTCAATCTCATAATTTAATTGCTAATATTCAATGAGAAAGTGTATTTATTACCCAAGCCTAACTGGCAAAATTTGTGAGAAATCAGCACAGGCCCTGACTTTACTAAGCTATATCCTGTGTACTGCCATCAATACTTCCTTCTTTTGAGATTTTGGTGACCACTACCAATGGAAGTCCTCTTAATAAAGTCCAGCTACATAATATTAAAATCAATAGAGAAAGCAGGAGTATAGTAACATATTAGAATTAGATTTTTGTATATTAAAGATTTTCCCCAAACTATGAAATCCTGTCAGAATATTCTATTCTACTGGTGTTTGAAAGATAATTCATGAACTGGGAAATTGATCTAATCCTCATACATGGAACTTATTTTCCAACTATCAGTTTCCTAATCAGGACAGAAGAAAAAGTGGATAATTATTACAGTAAGTGTTGAACTCTTATGCCCACAGATGCAGTGAATAGCAAGAACTTTTTAACATAACAGTAAAAACATTATTGTTGTCACCAATGAGAATCAAGGAGCACAGAAGCCCTCAGGAAAACCTCAGAAGGGTTTTTGAATCTGAAGTCATTTGATATTAAAGTTGATTTGGAACAGAAGTCAAACATTACCTCTCAACCTAAAATAAATTTCAATCAACATGATCTATATCATAAACTTAATATCTGGATTTATAAAGTTTAGATCAAGACTCAATTAGCACCACACAGTAACTGGCATCTTCATCAGTAAAGATTAAAGTAAAGCCCTATACAGTCTAGCGGGTTGGTACTAATAACTGGCAACCTTCACTGTGCACTACTATTACTTACAAAGCAACAACTAAATTAGTATAAAAACAAAATCAAGGCCACTCCAACACATAATCCACTTTGTTTCGCAACTGTTTAGCTTTATTCCTTGAATAACTCTAATACAGATGCTCCACTGGCACCTCATCAGTTATCGGTCTGTATTTTATTTTTCAAGAACAAGGAAGTCTTAGTGCTGGCCACAGCGCTGCCCCTGCCCATAAGCCTCTGAGGAAAGCAACAATTTATCAGGTTTGATCAACAGAGGCAGGAAAGCTCAGGAGAGCCCCAAAAGACCGAAAACACCGAGCGGAGCCCAGCCCCGCCTGCCCGCCCACGCGCAACCCCCTCACCCCCGTTCTCACCGGTTTTTAACCGGGCAGCGGCCCGTCTCGGCGGGGATCCCCAGTCTCCTCAGATACGGGAGCAAGACCAGGACCGGTCCTGAGGAGGCGTCTCCCAGCCGCAAACCCGGGTTACCCCCAGGCACAGGGGAACCGGGGCCCTAGGAATCAACCGAAACAGGCGCGGCGCCGCACCACCCCCGCCCCTCAGCCGGGCGGCGGAGCAACCAGGGGGGAAAAAAAAGATGCCGGCAGCCGGCCCATCACAGCGCCCTGCCCATCTGCCACCGGGCCCGACTCCCCAGCCCAGCGCCAGCTGTTCCACGGCCACCTCCCGCCCCAGACTCTTCCCAGCAGGGCCTGGCTCTCACGGAGCCCCTACCCCACGAGCCGGAGCCCGGGCCGGCTCCTCCGCCGTCGCCACCCCACGGGCCGGGCCTTACCGCTGAGCGCCGAGGCCTGCAGCGTGGCCCCCGAGGTACCGTCGATGACTTTGATGGCGCCGCGGGCGGTCACGGCCAGGATGGCGTTGAGAGCCGGGTGGTAGCAGAGGCTACAGAGCCCGTCGGCGTCGCAGCGCAGGCAGCCGTCCCGCAGCAGCAGCCACTCGCAGGGGCCCGGCGCAGCGGAGACCGATCCAGGGCCAGCGGCCGCCGCCGAGGAGCATGAGGCCCCCGCAGCCGCCGCAGCAGCCATCTTCCCGGCTGCTGCCACCGCTCAGGACAACAGGCCCGGGGAGCCGCTCAGTGACAGTCCCAGCGGCCGCCACCAGTCACCATCCGGGTCCGGGGAGAGGGGGAAAGAGAGAGCGCCGGCGCGAGCAGGAAGTGACGCGTCCCACGCCGGATACGGAACTGACGGCCCGGGTGAGAGCCCTGAGGTGAAAGAGGAAAAAGCAAGAGCGCAGTTGCCAACGGCTAAGGAAGCGGGGGGGAGGGGCCCGGCGTGCGTCACCGCCCTGTTTCTGGGGAGACTCCGCCCCCGACCGGCAATTCCCCTTCGCGGCAGCCTCCGCCATGCCGGCTCCAGGAGGGCTGTGGCCGAAGTGCGAAGGGGACAGGTCACCCGCCACTTCTGTGGCTGATGTCACAGATAGGGGCGTCCGTCCCCCTGACGGGGAGGGGCGGCTACCTGGGCCTGCTTTATTGTCCCCGCCTCTCACACGGCGCGTGCTGGGCGGGGCGGAAGCGGGGAATCCCCGCCTATGAGTTGGCTGGGTCACCCCCCCCCCCCTCCCGCGCCAGGTGTTGAATGGAGCCTACAACGGGTTGCCAAAACCGGAGTGTGGCGCAGCCACTAGCTGGCAGCCTGTGTAACGTTTCTTACCTGAGCTGGTAACAGCCATAGCTGGTAGTGCAGTAAAGTACCTTAAAGAGAACTCATCTGGTCTCTCTTATGATGGAAGCCGTGTAGCCGCTAGTCCATATCTGGTACAGGCGCCTCACCTAGTAGCAGCCTTGCAACCTGTCATGTACAAGGAGTACAGGACATGGTGTCAGAAGTAAAATAACCAGACTGGCAGTGGAGGAGAACAGAAACAGAAGGAAAACAGGAAGAAAGGTGGCAAACAGAGGCAGGAAGGGAAGCAACCCAGGTTCTGGAATCAATCGCATCAGCATGCCAATCTTTGATGCCCCCTGAGAACTTCAGTTTTGACAAACCTTTAGAGCAGACAGAGTGGAAGCAGTGCTTTGCAAGATTTCACGTTGCTACTAAACTCTTCCAGGGAACTGATTGGGGGACTGTAAAACATGAACATATCAGCAATAGACCAGGTACTGGGCTTACAGACAAAAGCTTCTCACTGCAGCTGCAATTAAAGACTGATTTAACCCTACACACAGTTACCTAGAAAACAAAGCAGAGTGAGCTAGTGAAGCACCAAAACACAAGACAGGAATACCTTAAAAAACCAGAAACCAGCTTAGAAGCTGTAAAGAGACACAATGTGATTACTACAAGTAATTATCATAAAACCCTTAAGGCAATGAGCAAAAAGTGCCAGACTAACTATAAAGCCGTTCAGACTAAATGCACAAGATGTGGAAAATTTCATAACCCAAGAGATGTGTGTCTAGCTGAAGGCGCAGGATGTCGTAAGTGCACACAATATGAACATTTTGCAACCATTTGCCAGACTAAAGCAGTCAGTGAACTGACTACTACAGACTTATGATGACAAAAAGCTTGCCTGAAGAGTGAAACTGAATATTTATGGAAAGACTATTAACTGTAAAATTAACTTAGGACCAGACATAACCATCATATCAGAAGGGACATATAATTAACTTTATCCCCTTCCAGAGCTGAAATCACCTGACAGCCCTGACTAGCAATGGAGGTATTCTGAACTGCATGGGCCAGTTCACACCACAAATAATTTACAAAACCAAAAATGTTGCATTCAGAGTGTATGTGATCAAAAGATCAAAGACCAGCAACCATCTCGGCCACAGCATGGCAGCCATGATGGACCAAGTGACAAAAGTAGAAGAACTTGATGTAGTATTTGGTGATATTGGACTTTTTAAAGGAGATCCAGGACAAATAACCTTAAGAGACAATGCTGAAATGTACAATGTACATACACTTTATAGGATTCCTATCACATTGGTTCATAAAGTGGAAGCTGAATTAAAGAGAATGGAACAGACTAGTGTAATTGAGGAAATATCTGAGCCAACAGCATGGTGTGCCCCAAATGGTACTGGTTATAAAGAAAAATGGAAAAATACAAATGTGTGGATCTTAAAAGACTTAATGAAGCAGTAGGGAGAGAAAAATATATCCTCCCAACACTGGATGACTTCCTCCCCAGTGTGATAGGAGCTACAGTATTTTCCCAAGCTGTGTGCCTTTTATAGATTCTGGTAAATTCCTTTACCCAAAGAGAGTGCTAAACTAACTATATTTATCACATGCTTTGGGAGAGTTTGCTTTTGAAGATTAGCTTTTGGAATTACCAGTGCATGTGAAGTTTTCCACAGAAAGATAGCAGATCTGTTACTAAACACAAATGGAGTTGCAATTTTCATGGACAGTATTTTGATATGTGGGTCATCAATGAAAGAACACAACAAAACCTTCAATGAAGTTCTAAGCTTAATCAGTCAGTCTGGACTGAAGGTAAACAAGGAAAAGTGTGTTTTCCACCTACATCAAATCAAGTTTTTGGGACACAGTAAAGAAAGATGAAATCAGTCCCAGCCTTGATAAAGTAAAAGCAATTCGAGAATTGAATGCACAAATGAGTATACCACTGAGACACATACAAGTTATGTTGGTTGATACCCACAAGAACTTTCTACACTAATGAAAACACTGGATGAACTGTTAGAGTCCAACACATCTTGACAGTGGGGGGCCAAATCAAGAAATTACTTTAAAAAATGTTTAAAAAAATCTCAACATTCCAGTTTCTCAAGTACCACAGATGAACAAACCCACAGTGGTCAGCGTGGATGCAAGCAGCTATGGCCTAGTTGTATTGTTGCAACGACGTGGATCCGAATGCAAATCAGCTGCATTTTGCTCTCACACACTCACATAAGCAGGAAAACAATATGCACAGATCAAAAAGAAGTGCCTGGGAAACATATTTGTCATGTGAGAACTTTTACAGATATCAGTGCAGATTGAATTCTTTTACACTGATAACAGACCACTTGTAACCCATATCAGTGAAAGAGACCTGGATCAAGCACTGCTGAGATGCCATATTTTGGTAAGGTTAATGCAATTTAACCAAGTTTGTAAATATGTTCCTGGGAAAAATCTGATAGTAGCTGACACACTGTCAGAGCAATCAGCATTGCACTCAACTACCCGTGAGCACAAAGATGATGTAAAGGTGTATGTGGATGCTATGGACACATACAGGCCAATGTCAGAAAACAGACTATACCAGCTACAAAAAGTAACCTTGACAGACACACAACTTCAAGTTGCCCTTTTACATTATATACCCATTTACATTAGGGCAGCTAGCTCAAGTATCCAAAGGACACTAAAGAAGCGACAAAAGCCAATGTGGCCAATTAAGCGAGAAAAAACTATGTGGCCAATTAAGTGAGTCAAATGGACTAATAAAGGTGACTGCATCATCATTCCAAATGCAGAGAAACAAGAAATCCTATATCTCATCCATGAAGGAGAGAGAAGACTAACTAAAGGCCATGAACAAGCCAACCAGTCAGGGTGGTGTCCAGGCATCAGCAAGGACATAAAGAATAAAATGCCTGCATGTGAACATTACAGAACTAACAAATCAATACAACACAAGGAACCTTTAACAACAACACCTCTACCAGACAGACCTTAAATCTGCAGCTAGTCTCTTCCATGTGAATGTAGAGGACATCATTACCTGGTCATAGTGGACTGTTTTTCCAGGTATGTAGAAATAACATACTTGAAAGACATAACATGATAGTTTTCAGAGTGGTAGCCGTGTTAGTCTGTATCAGCATAAATAACAAGGAGTCCTTGTGGCACCTTATGTCTACACTACGAAATTAGGTCGATTTTATAGAAGTCAGTTTTTAGAAACCGATTTTATACAGTCGATTGCATATGTCCACACTAAGCGCATTAAGTCGGCAGAGTACATCCTCACTGCCGTGGCTAGCATCAACTTACAGAGCAGTGCACTGTGGGTAGCTATCCCACAGTTCCCGCAGTCTCCGCTGCCCATTGGAATTCTGGGTTAAGCTCCCAATGCCTGATGAGACAAAAACATTGTCGCGGGTAGTTTTGGGTACATGTCGTCAGGCCCCCTCCCTCCGTGAAAGCAATGGCAGACAATTGTTTTGCGCCTTTTTTCCTGGGATATCCATGCAAACGCCATACCATGGCAAGCATGGAGCCCGCTCAGCTCACCGTCACTGTACGTCTTCTGGGTGCTGCTGGCAGACACGGTACTGCATTGGTACACAGCAGCAGCTCCTTGCCTTTGCGGCAGACAGTGTAGTAGGACTGATAGCCATCGTACATCTCCTGGGTGCTCATGTCAAACCTCGGTGAGGTCATTCGGGGCGCCTGGACAGACATGGCTGTTCTCCTCTTAGAGCACTGAATGGGAGCCAGAGACTCCAGGTCATGCTCTTCTTTAAGTTTCGTCTCATGGAGATTCAGTCCTGTCTGGAATACCATGCGAGCTGGAGGCTTCTGCCTTAGGCTGCTCTCCCAGTTGGCAGCACCGCGCGGTAGCACCTAACTCAGCCTACCCCTTGCTCCCATGGCTTATGAAGCCTGGACAGTAGTGAGGAGCAGTTCAACTATAGGCTGAGCAAATGCAGAATGGTGGTAGAATGTGCCTTTGGATGTTTAAAAGCTCACTGGCGCCGTTTGCTGACTAGGTCAGAGCTCAGTGCAAACCAACATTCCCGTTGTTATTGCAGCTTGCTGTGTACTCCATAATATCTGTGAGAGTAAGGGGGAGACATTTATGGTGGGGTGGGAGGTTGAGGCAAATCGCCTGGCGTCCGATTTTGAGCAGCCAGACACCAGGGCGATTAGAAGAGCACAGCAAGGCGTGCTGCGCATCAGAGAGGCTTTGAAAACCAGTTTCATGACTGGCCAGGCGTCAGTGTGACAGTTGTGTGTGTTTCTTCGTGATGCAAACCTGTCCCCTTCGTAAAGTAACTATTGTTTTGAAACCATGCATTCTTTATTAATTTAAAAAAAAATGAGAAACGGACTAGGTAGCCGGGGTGGGGTGGGGGAAGAGGGAAGGAGAAGGCCACATTGCTTATTGTAGCCATACTAAAAATCAAACTGTTTGAATAACAGCCTTCTGTTGCTTGGGCCGTCCCCTAGAGTGGAGTGGCTGGGTGCCTGGAGCCTCCCCCCCACCACGTTCTTGGGCGTCTGGGTGAGGAGGCTATGGAGCATGGGGAGGAGGGTAGGTGGTTATACAGTGGATGCAGCGGGGGGGTCTGTGCTCTTGTTGGCTTTCCTGCAGCTCCAACAGACACTTCATCATGTCTGTTTGCTCCCCCAACAGACGCTTCATCATGTCCTTTTGCTCCCCCATTAGCCTCAGCATCGTGTCCTGTCTCTGCTCTTCGCGCTCACTTACTTATTTCCTGGCCTCTGTCACTGAATGCCTCCATGCATTAAGCTGTGCCCTATCAGTGCGGGAGGACTGCATGAACTTGTAAAACATGTCATCGCGAGTGCATTTTTTTGCCTTCTAATCTGCAAAACCTCAGGAACAATGATGATAGGGGGAGCGTAGACACATTCTACGTTCTACAATTCTGGGGGCCACCTTTGCTGCTGAGTTTGCCACACTGACCAAACAGGAAATGAAATTCAAAAGTTCCCGAGGCTTTTCCTGTGTACCTGGCTAGTGCATTGGAGTTCGAAGTGCTGTCCAGAGCGGTCACAATGGAGCACTCTGGGATAGCTCCTGGAGGCCAATACCGTCGATTTGTGTCCGCACTACTTCAAGTCCGCACTACCTCAAAAACAGCAAGGTCGATTTTAGTGCTACTTCCCTCGTCGGGGAGGAGTACAGAAGTTGATTTTAAGAGCCCTTTAGGTCAATGGAATGAGGTTGGTTGTGTGGACGCAGTCATTTTTAAATTGACCTAACACAGCTAAATTTGACCTAAGCCCATAGTGTAGACCAAGCCTTAGAGACTAACAAATGTATTTGGGCATAAGCTTTCGTGGGTTAGAACCCACTTCATCAGATGCATGGAGTGAAAATACAGGAGCAGGTATAAATACATGAAAGGATGGGGGTTGCTTTACCAAGTGTGAGGTCAGTCTAACAAGATAAATCAATTAACAGCAGAATACCAAGGGAGGAAAAATAACTTCTGAAGTGGTAAGAGAGTGGCCCATTACAGACAGTTGACAAGAAGGTGTGAGTAACAGTAGGGAGAAATTAGTATTGGGGAAATTAAGTTTAGATTTTGTAATGACCCATTGTGTTAGGTGCTATACAAACACAGAACAAAAGACTGCCCTTGCCCTAAAAACTTTATAATAGAGACAAGAGACAGGGGGAGTACAAGGAAACAATGAGACAATATTGGTTGATATGTAGAAACTCTCCTCAGCACCAAATAGGGCTAGATCCACAAAGAGAACTTAGGCTCAGCATTGCAACGCTTAACTTTTCAGTGCCCTGGTGCTGCATGAACTCCTCAACCGTGAGTTAGGTGCCCATGCACCCTACACAATGCATGAGGAGAGATAAGTGCCTAAGAAAGGAATTCACAGAAACCAGCAAGCTGGGAGTGGAACCATCTAAGCTAGCCAGTAGGCCCCACCCCTCGCTTTAACATTTCCTATATCCCTTCAAAAGATAGTTGGATGCCTAACTGCAAGGCAGAAAAAAGCACCTCTCTCCGCTAAGGATTCTCAGCTGTGACCCTTCCTGGAGTTACATGCCTAGGCAAGGTCAGTCCTGTTTCAAGAAAAACCAGAGAGAGAGGAGGATTGAGAAAGAGAGACAGTACCCCATTATAACCAATAGATTAGTGGTTATGGTACTCACTTGGAATGTGGGAAATCTGTTTCAACTCCCTGCTCTACCTGATTTGGAGCAGGGCCTGATCTTTGGTCTCCCATATCGCAGGTGAGTGCTCTGATCACAAGATTACAGACTCTATTTCTGTCTGGCCTAATTAATATTTAATTATTATAGAAAGTAGAACAGCTTCAACAGGAGAGATTGAGCACTACCCACCTCAGAATACCTCATAGTTTGAGGATTAGGGCACCCAATTGGGAGGTGAGAGACTGGGGTTCAAGTCCCTACTCTAAATCAAGAATTCCTAAGTTTCAAACACAGGCAGAATGGGAATTTGAGAAAAGGTTTCCCACATCCCAGATGAGTCCCCTGCCCACAGGGCTATTGGACACACTCACACAGAGCCTGCTAGCCATAAAAATTACTAATCTGGCTGGTTTTTATGTGGTCAGAGCATACCTACTAGGGTCATTGGGCAAGATATGCAGGAAAATGTCTATTTTGAGAATTGCACTAGGGCACTGAGCAGCTCAATGGCATCAGGACTAGCCATTTTACACATACCCACCTGCAGAAACATAGGTGCTATGGTAGCTTTACTGGCAGAAACTTAGGCAATTTAGGCACTTAGTGTTAGGTGACAGCTGACCAGGGTGTTCCACAGAAGTAAGTGGCAGTTAGGCAGCTAAGTACCTTTGTGGATCTAGCCCTGAGTGCCTGAGGTAATTATGGAGGTGACGGTTGTGGCCCTCTACTTAAAATTGTGTTCCAGTTTCCATTTAAAATAAGAATAAACTCCCCATTAAACAAGGAAGGTGTAGCCCACCTAACAATTTCAGTTCCTTTTTCTCTTGGGCTGAGAGTATAGGAACTTCAGTTGTTGCCTGCAGTCTGGCTCCTTCGACTTCTAGCTACCCCTTTTCTCTCTTAGTTGATTTTTAGTAATATAAATTATTGATTTATACTAAGTGTAGCTATGATATTTGTACACTTTTTGCCAGCCCCACAAAAAAATCCTTATTAGAAGTGTGTGAGATTAATAAGACTCCACCAATCACTAGAGCCTGTAGCATCAAATGCATGCATCTAAAGTGATTGCCTTCTAAGTTATGATATCAAGTATCATAGGGGTAGCCGTGTTAGTCTGTATCCACAAAAACAACAAGGAGTCTGGTGGTACCTTAAAGACTAACAGATTTATTTGGGCACAAGCTTTCATGGGTAAAAAACCCACTTCTTTTGAGTTATATGTAATTCACACTACCAAATATTTTTAAAGGATTTGTATACCACAACAATCAAATTAGGCTAAAATTATGAAAATATTGGGCTATATGAACATTTTATTATTTGTTAGCTATCTAAATATTCATGCATAAGGAATAGTATGTATGAATAAAACTGAACTTTAAAAAAATCAAAGATTTCAATTAATTATTCAGATGTATTCTTCTTCAGCTCTACATTCTATAAAATTTTTGTTTGTTATCAAAAGCCTTGTATTGGAAACCAGTGTTCTTATCCAACCCATGAAAGGGCTGAGAGAGCAAGTTTTATTTGCTATATCTCATTTTTACAACACTGGCCTACATTTCTGACAGTTGGAATATGTCTACTCAGGGTTAGTAAAAGTCATGTTAGCAGACCCCAGGTTTGTTAACGTAGCGCTTGAGGTAATTTATAACCCCAGGTAGGAATTGTTCAATGCTGGATCCTAACCTGGGACTTTAGTGTCTGCACTGCATTATGAAAAGGAGTACTTGTGGCACCTTAGAGACTAACCAATTTATTTGAGCATGAGCTTTCGTGAGCTACAGCTCACTTCATCGGATTCATTGCATCCGATGAAGTGAGCTGTGGCTCACGAAAGCTTATGCTCAAATAAATTGGTTAGTCTCTAAGGTGCCACAAGTACTCCTTTTCTTTTTGCGAATACAGACTAACACGGCTGTTACTCTGAAACCTGCACTGCATTATGTGGGCCCGATTTCAGTCACCCATAGCCCAGACTTTTTGCCCTCCCAAAATGTGGCTGCTCTAGCCCTTTCTTCATGGTGCAGTGTGGGAAAAACTGACTGTCCACCAGACTTGACTGTCCAGAGGACAAAGAAAGTCAGACTGTGAGATTGTGGACTACTTTTGGAAGACTCTGAAGAGCGTAAGTCCAGTAGTGCTGTGTCTACACTGCAAAGCACTAGGGCTTGAACCCTGGGTCCCGGCTTGACTCAGGGTGGGACCCTCCAACCCCATAGCGTCCTGGATCCAAGCCCTGGGTTAGCGAAATTTGTGTTTTGTTGGAGTGTCTTCAGCCTAAGTTCAAATGTTGGGCTTACATTGTAGTGTGGATATGCCCTCATACACATAATGTATATGCAATTTTATGCTTATTGTCAACATGCTATTTCTAGGATTTTGCATATAATGAGCAGTGAGAAGCAGAATTCCTATTGAGGTAAGCAATTACCCTATTTACATGCAGCTGTAGATACAAGAGTGACCAAATAGTAAATCCTAGAGGTCTATTGATCTAAATAATCAAAAGTGACTGCTAAACTTCTGTCATAACCATACAGCTAAGGGTAGCCGAAGAATTCCTCCTTACCTGTAAGGGGTTAAGAAGCTCAAATAACCTAGTTAACACCTGACCAAAAGGACCAATGGGGAAAGAAGGTATTTTCAAATCGAGGGGGAGGCATTGTTTGTGCTCTTTGTTTTGTGTGTGTTCTCTTGGGAAGCAGCGAAGCACTATGTCAGAAAACTCCTCTTCCTATAAACCATCCTAAATTAAATCTCAATATTGCAGAAAGAGTAAGTAAATAAGGCAGGGCGGGTTAGATTACCTTTCGTTTTCCACTTGTAAATTTTCCCTCTGCTAAGAGGGAGGTTTATCCCTCTTTTTCATAACTTTAAAGTTTTGCCTAGAAGGGAATCCTCTGTGTTTTGAATCTGATTACCCTGTAAAGTTACCTTCCATCCTGCTTTTACAGAGGTGCTTCTTTTACTATTTTTTTCTTTATAATAAAGTTGTTTTTTAAGAATCTGGTTTACCTATTTGGTTGGTATATTATTCTCAAGCCTTCCCAGGAAGGGGGTATAGGGCTTGGGGGGATATTTTGGGGGAATAGGAATTCCAAATGGTCCTTTCCCTGATTCTTTGTCTAAATCACTTGGTGGTGGCAGCATGCCCTTCAAGGAGAAAGGATTTGTGCCTTGGGGAAAAAGTTTTAACCTAAGCTGGTAGAAATAAGCTTTGGGGGCTTTCATGGGGGTCCCCACATCTGTACCCTAGAGTTCAGAGTGGGGAGGGAACTCTGACAACTTTATTTTCCAAGAATATACTATTTTAAGAATGCCTTATTGATCTTTAAGGATGGTGTGAGGACAATGCTATTCATGAATCTACTGGGATGAAAGAAGACAGCCTCTACTCCAAAGTGTGAGGAAATGACAATTCAGCTGAGATGTTTAAAGAGCTCAGCTCCCATTTATGCACCTGAGGGAAGCAGCTAGATATGGAAAAATGCTCTGTGTGCAGCAGCAACCACTGAGAACAATGCTGATCTCTTCTGAAAATCTGTTTCTACCGGTACATCTACACAGGGATAGAAGACCTGCGGCATAGCCGTGACTGGCCTGAGTCAACTGAACGAAGCTCATGGAGCTAAGAGTGCGAGGCTAAAAGTTGCTGTGTAGATGTTTGGGCTCAGGCTGGAGCCTGAGCTCTGGGACCCTGCACCTATGCAGGGTCCAAGCTTGAATGCCTACAGAGCAATTTTTGGAACCCAGTGAGATGGAGTCAGCTGACCATGGCCAGCCACAGGTTTATCTCTGTGTACACATACCCATAATCAAGTCCACCGTCTAAAGCCCATTGCAGTCATACTCTCACTCGCTTCAGGCAGCTTTGCGTAAGGCCCTAAAAGCTTCAAGACGAAGCTTGTCCAATGCTGAAGAAATAGCTGTGCTCTTCAAATTCTAATTACTCTACAACTCAAGTTGTTTTATAAATACTCCTTTTCAATATAAAAAAAATAGCTTACAATACTGAATTATTGAGATCTGATGGACTAAGCTTTGTAGTCAACTGTCTTCATAACAGGATCCTCCCTTACTTTTTCCAAACTCGAACAATTTCCAGCAGCAGGAGCTAGCAGTTTTAGCTTGCATAGATACACAATACAAACAAAAAGAAAAGGAGGACTTTGGCACCTTAGAGACTAACAAATTTATTTGAGCTTTTGTGAGCTGTAGCTCACAAAAGCTTATGCTCAAATAAATTTGTTAGTCTCTTAAGGTGCCACTAATCCTCCTTTTCTTTTTGCGGATACAGACTAACACGGCTGCTACTCCGAAACAATACAAACAGGCACTTTTGGATCATCTATAGTTGAAGATGGACATGCGACATTTAAAAATATACTTCAAGTTGCCCTAGTCTAGACACGATAAATCGATCCCTGAGCGCTCTCCCATCAACTCCTGTACTTCAGTGCCGCAAGAGGCAGAGGCAGAGTCGACGGGGGAGCAGCAGCGGTCGACTCACCGCGGTGGAGGCACCACAGTAAGTTGATCTAAGTACATAGACTTCAGCTACGTGAATAACGTAGTTGAAGTTGTGTAACTTAGATCAATCCCTCCCCAAGTGTACACCAGGGCTAGATGTAGTATGAAGACTGGATGTAGGACAGTGAAAAGAGAAGCCAGAAAAGTGTGCTTTAAGGGCCAACTGATAGTAACTTTTAGGCAACCTCTCATTATTTCAATGGAGTATGAAAAAATTCAGGTGTGTAATTTTCAAATAGAACTTAGAGAAAAGGTAGGAAAATACTTCTTTGTACATGCCTGTTCACTATGCACACAAGTTTTTCAGAACACAATTTTCACTGTGCACATGCAAGTCCCATACTGTTGCATCCATGCCTTTGGAAATAAGCTTAGCTGGAAAGTAGTTGCTTCAGCTTAGAAGTTGCACTAATGACAGGAAATCTGCATTACATTTTCAAGTATGAAACAGAAGTTTGTATACTTCATTATCCTAAAAAGTTTATTTACAATTTTAGAACATGGAACTGATAACATATATAGGAATGTGGATGTATGTGTTTTGATTCAGTGAAAATAAATAAGCTTTATACAGTCTCTAAACAAGTTTAATTCAAAATCTTTATAAAATACATCTTATGCTGTATTTACATACATACCTGGTCTAAAAATATGAGTTAATGAGAAGTTATAAAAAACTATTGGAACCATTTGAGAACTGTTTAAGTATGTTTCTTTGAATAGCATATGCAAAACGTGAAACTAAATATATTGACTTTAAAGGTGCAATTCTGCAGTTGTCTATAAAAGACTTGCTATGTTATATGCATATATACACTGGATATTATACACACACACACACACCCCTAGTTTGAAGGGCACTGTTAAAACAGCAACTATAGTTTTAAGAGAATATTAGCACAAAAGAAACTAAGATTTTTAAAGAAATGTCATCATAGTCCCATATGAAAAGGAAGCTGGGTGTGTTGAAAGAGTGATTTTAAACTGTCTCAGAAAGTACCCAAGTTCATATGGTCATTGCAGATCCATGAACATGTTATGAAGTTGTCTACAATGCAACTTGGAAAGGGCAGACAAGAAATGGTAAAAACTCATTAAATACCTACCAACCTTTAAGTGTGTTAACCCCTAGTGTTTATGATGCAGTTAACTACATTCATTCACACTGACTTGGTTTCTTTAAAGTTTAAAATACTAATTGGATCTTCTCGTTAACCACTATAATATAGCCATAAAATGATAAAGATGGGAAGCACATTATTCTGACTTCCAGAATCACATCTGATAGAGCTTCACTGCTAATGCGTATACTATTTTAAAACAGTACAAATACTTTCAAAACATGCTGGGATATGAATTTCATTTACTATAGATTATTATGCAGCAAGGTACTGTAATTGGTAAAATACACTAATATAGGTTAAGGTTCTGTGATAAATATAAAGGGAAGGGTAAACCCCTTTAAAATCCCTCCTGGCCAGAGAAAAAGATCCTCTCACCTGTAAAGGGTTAAGAAGCTAAAGGTAACCTCACTGGCACCTGACCAAAATGACCAATGAGGAGACAAGATACTTTCAAAAGCTGGGAGGAGGGAGAGAAACAAAGGGTCTGCGTGTCTGTCTATATTCTGTCTTTGCCGGGGATAGACCAGGAATGGAGTCTTAGAACTTTTAGTAAGTAATCTAGCTAGGTACGTGTTAGAGTATGATTTCTTTAAATGGCTGAGAAAAGAACTGTGCTGAATAGAATAACTATTTCTGTCTGTGTATCTTTTTTGTAATGTAAGGTTTTGCCTAGAGGGGTTCTCTATGTTTTGAATCTAATTACCTTGTAAGGTATCTACCATCCTGATTTTACAGGGGGGATTTCTTTATTTCTATTTACTTCTATTTTTATTAAAAGTCTTCTTGTAAGAAAACTGAATGCTTTTTCATTGTTCTTAAGATCCAAGGATCTGGGTCTGTAGTCACCTAGGCAAATTGGTGAGGCTTTTTACTAAACCTTGTCCAGGAAGTGGGGTGCAAGGTTTTGGGAAGTATTTTGGGGGGAAAAGACGTGTCCAAACAGCTCTTCCCCAGTAACCAGTATTAGTTTGGTGGTGGTAGTGGCCAATCCAAGGACAAAGGGTGGAATATTTTGTACCTTGGGGAAGTTTTGACCTAAGCTGGTAAAGATAAGCTTAGGAGGTTTTTCATGCAGGTCCCCACATCTGTACCCTAGAGTTCAGAGTGGGGGAGGAACCTTGACATGGTGGCAGAGTGGTGGGATTAACCTGAAATCATTTTGAGATCCAGTTGAGATTTTTTGAACTAGAAATACAGATTTTAAAAAGGAAATTTTTTTTTCCTTTGGAAAGGAAGTCCAGAAGCAGCTGAAACTGAAAGCAGCTTGTTTTCTCTCTGGTTTGGAGCCAGAGCTGAGACAAAAGGGGATTATCTTTGTGAATTGCAGGTTTTCTTTGCCTGGAGGCAGGGTACTTAGCCTCCTGCAGGGAAATTCACAGTCTTGGTAAACCAGAATTATTTTTTTTTTTCTAAAAGTAAACGGGGGGGGGGTGTTCTACCCATTTGCCTGGAGACAAAAGTGGCAGGGTTTTTTTTTAGGATTTTGATTTTTTTGTTTTACAAGGAGCACAGGTTTGAAAAGGAATTTTTTTTTTCCTTTGGGCTGCTGGTAAGCAGGTTTCCAAGTAGTTGGAGGTTTTTTGCTTTGATTTGGGCCCAGGGCAGAGACAAGGGAATTGTCTTTTTCTGTAGGCTGACAATCACTATCAGAGAATAGGTATTCTATTCCAGCACAGCAAAATTTTACAGCCTAGTTTTGTTTGTTTATTTCTAAACCTTGGGTGTAAAGTTAGTTAAAAACAGGGAGGTTAGAATGACAAAATCCACGGCTCGACAAAAGCTGGAATTAGGCAGATTTCAGGCTGCGGAAAAACAAAGGGAACATGAAAGACAGATAGAACTCATGCGGCTGAAAATGGAAGCAAGGGCCAAAGAACTGGAGGAGAAGGAAAAAGAGAGGAAGCATGTGGAGAAGATAAAGGCTCAGCGGAATATCCCAACAAACCCTAGCGATCCTTCTCCAAGTACCACTTCCCATCCCAGAAAGTTCCCCACCTACAAGGCAGGTGATGATACTGAGGCCTTCTTAGAAAACTTCGAAAGGGCCTGCCTTGGGTACAGCATCTCTACCAACCAATACACGGTAGAGCTGAGGCCACAGCTCAGTGGACCCTTAGCTGAGGTGGCAGCTGAAATGCCTAAAGAACACATGAACAAGTATGAACTGTTTAAATCCAAGGCGAGAGTCAGAATGGGGATAACACCCGAGCATTCTCGTCGGAGGTTTAGAGCCCTAAGGTGGAAACCAGACGTGTCATTTACCCGACATGCCTACCACGTTGTGAAACATTGGGATGCCTGGATATCAGGAGCAAGTGGTGAGTCTCCAGTAAATGTGCCCTTCCTAATGCAAATGGAACAATTCTTAGAGGGTGTTCCTGAGGAAATAGAAAGATACATCCTAGATGGGAAACCCAAAACTGTAATCGAGGCAGGAGAGATTGGAGCCAGATGGGTGGAGGTGGCAGAGAAGAAGAAAACTGGTCGCAGTTGGAGTGGAGACCAGAAGGGACAACCCCAGACTACACCCTATTACCGGGGGCTGCCCAAAGCCCCACCTACCTCCCAAAGAACCCTCCAGACCCCTTATCGTCCCACCACCCTGTTCTCCAGCAACCCACCTCACCCCAGTGACCCGTCAGCTGGACAATGTTTTAAATGTAACGAGCTGGGGCATGTAAAGGCCAACTGCCCCAAGAACCCCAACAGATTACAGTTCATTGCACCAGAATCACACCAGAGGTCCACAGGCCCAGATACTTCCCAGATACCCTTGGAGCGGAGTGAAACTGTGAGAGTGGGCGGGAAGAAGGTCACCGCGTGGAGGGACACCGGAGCACAAGTGTCAGCTATCCATGTTTCCTTAGTGGACCCCAATTTAATCAACCCAGAGATCCAAGTGACGATTCAACCCTTCAAGTCCAACTCTTTCGATTTGCCTACAGCCAAGTTGCCTGTCCAGTATAAGGGCTGGTCAGGAACGTGGACTTTTGCAGTCTATGATGATTATCCCATCCCCATGCTGTTGGGGGAAGACTTGGCCAATCATGTGAAGCAGGCCAAGAGGGTGGGAACCGTCTCCCGCAACCAGGCTAAACAAGCAGTGAGGCCTAGCTCTGTTCTGGAAACTTCTATCAGGACCCGGTCAGAGGTGATGGACCCAGACCCCAGGCCAATGTCTGCAACAGCAGTAGTGGATCCGGTCCCAGAGACCCAGATGGAACCAGTCCCAGAACCGGAACCAGCGGAACAACCAGCACCAGACCATTTGCCAGCACTGAATCCACTACTTGCAACCTCAACACCAGAGGGCCCCACCGAACCTGAACCAGCAGCAGCCGATAACCCTACACAAGAGGCTCAGCCAGAGCCTGAACCCCAACATAGTGTCCCAGCGGAGAGCGGTTCACAGTCAACGGAAACAGCCCCATCCCCTACATCGCTTCCAGAGGGACCAAGCATAGGTCCACAATCCAATGAGGAACTGATGTCTCCAGCATCAAGGGAACAGTTCCAGACCGAACAGGAAGCAGACGAAAGCCTCCAGAGAGCCTGGACGGCAGCACAGAGCAACCCACCGCCTCTCAGCTCTTCAAATCGATCCAGGTTTGTTGTAGAAAGAGGGCTTTTATACAAGGAAACTCTTTCTGGTGAACACCAGGAAGACTGGCATCCTCAGAGACAGTTGATAGTTCCAACTAAATACCGGGCCAAGCTCTTGAGCTTAGCCCGTGATCACCCTAGTGGCCATGCTGGGGTGAACAGGACCAAAGACCGTTTGGGGGGGGTCATTCCACTGGGAGGGAATGGGCAAGGATGTTTCTACCTATGTCCGGTCTTGTGAGGTGTGCCAAAGAGTGGGAAAACCCCAAGACTAGGTCAAAGCCCCTCTCCAGCCACTCCCCATCATTGAAGTTCCATTTCAGCGAGTAGCTGTGGATATTCTGGGTCCTTTTCCGAAAAAGACACCCAGAGGAAAGCAGTACATACTGACTTTCATGGATTTTGCCACCTGATGGCCGGAAGCAGTAGCTCTAAGCAACACCAGGGCTAAAAGTGTGTGCCAGGCACTAGCAGACATTTTTGCCAGGGTAGGTTGGCCCTCCGACATCCTCACAGATGCAGGGACTAATTTCCTGGCAGGAACTATGGAAAACCTTTGGGAAGCTCATGGGGTAAATCACTTGGTTGCCACTCCTTACCACCATCAAACAAATGGCATGGTGGAGAAGTTTAATGGAACTTTGGGGACCATGATACGTAAATTCGTAAATGAGCACTCCAATGATTGGGACCTAGTGTTGCAGCAGTTGCTCTTTGCCTACAGAGCTGTACCACATCCCAGTTTAGGGTTTTCCCCATTTGAACTTGTATATGGCCGTGAGATTAAGGGGCCATTGCAATTGGTGAAGCAGCAATAGGAGGGATTTACACCTTCTCCAGGAACTAACATTCTGGACTTTGTAACCAACCTACAAAACACCCTCCGAACCTCTTTAGCCCTTGCTAAAGAAAACTTCCAGGATGCTGAAAAAGAGCAAAAAGCCTGGTATGATAAACACGCCAGAGCGTTCCTTCAAAGTAGGGGACCAGGTCATGCTCTTAAAGGCGCTCCAGGCCCATAAAATGGAAGCATCTTGGGAAGGGCCATTCACGGTCCAGGAGCGCCTGGGAGCTGTTAATTATCTCATAGCATTCCCCACCTCCAACCGAAAGCCTAAGGTGTACCATATTAATTCTCTAAAGCCCTTTTATTCCAGAGAATTAAAGGTTTGTCAGTTTACAGCCCAGGGAGGAGATGACGCTGAGTGGCCCGAAGGTGTCTACTACGAAGGGAAAAGTGCTGGTGGTGCGGAAGAGGTGAACCTCTCCATGACCCTTGGGCGTATGCAGCGACAGCAGATCAAGGAGCTGTGCACTAGCTACGCGCCAACATTCTCAGCCATCCCAGGACTGACTGAACGGGCATACCACTCCATTGACACAGGTAATGCTCACCCAATTCGGGTCCAACCTTACCGGGTGTCTCCTCAAGCTAAAACTGCTATAGAACGGGAGATCCAGGATATGTTACAGATGGGGGTAATCCGCCCCTCTGGCAGTGCATGGGCATCTCCAGTGGTTCTAGTTCCCAAACCAGATGGGGAAATACGTTTTTGCGTAGACTACCGTAAGCTAAATGCTGTAACTCGCCCAGACAACTATCCAATGCCACGCACAGATGAACTATTAGAGAAACTGGGACGGGCCCAGTTCATCTCTACCTTGGACTTAACCAAGGGGTACTGGCAGGTACCACTAGATGAATCTGCCAAGGAAAGGTCAGCCTTCCCCATACATCTCGGGCTGTATTACTTTAATGTACTCCCTTCCGGGCTGCGAAATGCACCCGCCACCTTCCAAAGACTTGTAGATGGTCTCCTAGCGGGATTAGGAGAATATGCAGTCACCTACCTTGACGATGTGGCCATATTCTCGGATTCCTGGGCAGACCACCTGGAACATCTACAAAAAGTCCTTGAGCGCATAAGGGAGACAGGACTAACTGTTAAGGCTAAGAAGTGTCAAATAGGCCTAAACAGAGTGACTTACCTTGGACACCAGGTGGGTCAAGGAACTATCAGCCCCCTACAGGCCAAAGTGGATGCTATCCAAAAATGGCCTGTCCCAAAGTCAAAGAAACAGGTTCAATCCTTCTTAGGCTTGGCCGGTTATTACAGACTATTTGTACCGCAATACAGCCAAATCGCCGCCCCACTGACAGACCTAACCAAAAAGAAACAGCCAAATGCTGTTCAGTGGACCGGAAAGTGTCAGAAGGCCTTTAACAAGCTTAAAGCGACACTCATGTCTGACCCTGTACTAACAAACAAACCGTTCCTTCCCTTTATATTTATGACAGGTTCACTAAGCTGTAGATATGTAATCTATTTTTAGAAACCATACTACTTGTTTAGAACAACATCTTGCAGTTCTTATTCAACCAAAACTTCCGCTGATTAGTTTAAAAGTTGATGATACCAAAGTTATTTTTATGTTTACAGTACTGTGAGACTTAGCATAGCTGGGATTTGCTATCACAACATTTGTCCAGCATCAACTTTAAGTAGTTTAATTTAAAACTACCAGGTACCCATGTAGTGAAGCAATTTATAGAAACTAAAGTTTCTTTTGGAGGCTGAGAATTTAACTTTAAATTTTAATTAATAATTATTATTGTAAATTACATACAATTAATCATTAAAGTTTCAAGTTATATGGATAGTTTTATTACAAATATTGTAGAATTGAAGCTAAAATCACAGTAGTTTGACTACTACAGAGCACAGGCAGCTCCTCATATCACCTTGTAATAGCTGATAGATTTTTTATTTGCAGTAAGGATCTCTGGTTGTACTATTATTTTTAAGAGACAAAAGTTTGCAAAAGAAATTTTTGGCAAGTCAGTCAAAACCTATTTCCAAATGTTACCTACTAAAGATCGCAAACAACTTTACTTCAATAAAGTAAATATCATGCTAAGTTACCTTCAATACATTTTTTTCTTTCCATAATTTCCATCATCATCATCAACATGGACCATTACATAAACAATTTATATAGTATACCCAGGAAGTATTTAATATGTTATCACAATATTACCTAATTTGATAGTCAAAATTAGTGTGAAAATTTGTTGCTAAATTCCTAATTCTGCCTTCCTTACTCAATGGAGGCAGAATAAGGCTTTTAAGAATTTTAATACTTCATTTTGCAAAAGATGAACAGTATATTAGAAAAAAACTCCTGACTCGTTAAATTACATACCATTAAAAGCAATACAGAACAAGGTGTTACAAAACACATACAAGGTTAGAGAAGTAGTCTGTTTATTTTGTCATTTTAAAACATTGCTCAAGGTCACAAATTTGATATATTTTCTTCGTTCTCCCAGACCTTATTCCAATGCTGCAGTTGAAAGTTGTTTTTGTGTGACTTCAAGTTCAGAACTTGTTAAATATAAAATAATTTGATTCTGCAAATACACTATGTGACATTAATTCATTAAATGGTTTATGTCTTGCTCCATTTGGCAGAGATATAAATGCAACTCTTAATTCAAATGCTTGGGTCTTCAAGTGTTGAAGACCCAATGTACATCCTTAAACAAGGAGTATATATGCTACACACAAGCAAGAGATACAAAATACACATGTACACTTTTCTTCCCAAAGTAAATTAGAATTTATAAAAATCTCAAAAGCCAAATAAAAGAAATCTGGGGCTCTAACATAAAACATACTAATATCGTCATGTCTCAATTATAGAGCCTATTCTGTGAGCCATCAGGACTGTTTCATAAATATATACAGAATTTGCTGTGCCAAAAAATCCAGCTGTATTTAACAGAAAATAAAAATTGCACTTTGAGACCATTACCAATATTTTTTCATATTCCCATTCAATGTAATATAGTAATCTGGTCCTGGTGCTTATGGCACAGGTATCAAGCTGTATTTTTGCTACACAATCTTATAAAACACAAAGTTCTTATATTTAGTTCATGAAAATCTAAAGAATCTTAAACCTAGAACTCTGATACAAATCCACATAGCTATAATTGCTTAATTAAATAATATACACAAATGTGTGTTTTAGTCTTAAAACCTTTCAACAACTGGATACAAAACAGTCACTCCTATTTTCTCCAGCCTCCTTAATCTTATGTTTTACCAGTCTGCATGTGAATAAAATATTGTTTCTGGCCACATCCAACACTTCAGGTCACACCCCAGTGTATAAGGACAAGAAGTAGATGTATAATAAAAAGATTGGATAAATCAGAAGGGGCTTCTTAGTCTTAAATTCTTCTCCAACGAGTAATGAAGCAGCACTGTATGCAGCCCAAAAGACTCCAAACAGCTTAAAAAGAAAAAAGGTATAATGTTAGCTGACAGTACAAGAAAATCTGTCCAAAGACCAATACAAAAAATCAGAACTTTTCTTGAACGTCACTAGGAAAGAAACCTTTCATTTTTTCCTGAGTGTTATATTGAGAACACATAGTATGGTGGGGTTTTTTTTTTTGTTTTTTTTTTGCGCGTTCAGAGAGATATGCACCATGTTGGTCTTGAAGTATTTTCATTCATGGATATCTGAGTGATTTTACCTACATGTATTCATACTAATAATCTACATACATATCCTATGTATTGGCTTTCCTCAACAAATCTCAAAGCACGTTACAATGAAGGTCATTATGTGGCGACAAGCATCTGCAAGTTCACTCCTTTGAATTTAAAAGTCTATAGTTACAATTCAGCAAACAGTAAGGGTACATATTCGGATAGCATAAACCTTTATTCCAGGGGAGCACTCTAACAACTCTTCATTCTGTTTTAGTCCTCTTCAACTTGAGCTTTTTTCATGATTATTACCTGTAATTCTGCTTCTCTGAATGTCATCTTGCAAGATTCTTACTCTTGGGTCTTGTACCTCCAAAGCAAATCATCGGAAAAACTAAAAAAATTTGGCCTCGTTAAGGACCTGTTGACTGGTGACTTTACTGAGCATTCTCCTACCTCAAGGACTCTGGAACACACTAACCAATTTTTTTCAACAACAGGAAGCAACAGCTTCCCTTAGCCATAGACATAAAAAGAATATTTAAAAAAAAATTCTGTAGATAACATCTCAGAGGTAACAGCAACATATACATGATTACCTACAGCAGAGGTGGGCAAACATTTTGGCCCGAGGGCCACATCTGGGAATAGAAATTGTATGGCAGGCCATGAATGCTCACAAAATTGGGGTTGGGGGTGCGGGAGGGGGTAAAGGCTCTTGTTGGGGGTGTGGGCTCTGGGGTGGGGGCAGAAGTGAGGAGTTCAGGGTGCGGGAGGGAGCTCTGGGCTGGGGCAGGGGAGTGGGGTGCGGGACGGGGTGCAGGCTGTGGCTGGGGGTGCGGGCTCTGGGATGGGGCTGGGGATGAGGAGTTTGGGGTATAGGAGGATGCTCTGGGCTGGGACCAAGGGGTTCAGAGAGTGGGAGGGGGATCAGGGCTGGGGCAGGGGGCTGGGGCATCGGGAGAGGCTCAGGAGTGCAGGTTCCAGGCAGCGCTTACCTCAAGCAGCTCCCAGAAGCAGCAGCCATGTCCCCACTCCAGCTCCTACATGGAGCCGCAGCCAGGTGACTCTGCGCACTACCCCGTCTGCAGGCGCTGCCCCTGCAGCTCCCATTGGCTGCAGTTCGCGGCCAATGGGAGCTGCGGGGGCAGTGCTTGAGGCAGGGGCAGTGTGCAGAGCAGAGCCCCCTGACTGCCCCTCTGCATAGGGGCCGGAGCAACGCCATGTTGCTGCTTCGAGGAGCCACGTGGAGCGGCCTCTGACCCTGCTCCCTGGCTGGAACACCGGAGCAGGGCCGTGCTGCTGCTTCCGGGAGCCATGTGGAGTGGCCTGAGTCAACTGGCCTGGGTCAGCCACATATTTTTAATTGCAGGGTAGACATATCTTCAGGAAACTTTTGCCATACTAGTACAGTTCATTAAAGTTCTCTACTGCCACAGGCCTGGTAGGTAAAGCTGAGCAAATAAAAGATTTTTTTGGTTGACCGGCAATTCAAAAAAGAAGAATTGGTTTGGTGCGAACCAACAAAAAAAAAAAAAAAAAAAACCCTAAACTTTTTGGAACTGTTCAGCAAACTCAAAAGTTGAAAAAATGTTTTGTTTCAGTTTTGAGTGTTTACGTTTAAAAAAAAAAGTTTGAAAAGCCATTTTAAATTGAAAAATCAAAATGTTGTTTCATTTAGGGCTGTCAAATGATTTTTTAAAAATCGCAATTGATTGTGAGAAAAAAAAAGTCACGATTAATCACAGTTTTAATCACACTGTTAAACAATAATAGGATATCAATTTAAATTCACCAAGGAAGCATGTTCTCTGGAATGGTGGTCAAAGCACAAAGGGGCATACAATGTTTAGCGCATCTGGCACATAAATACCAAAACTGGCTACAACGGTGCCATGCAAACACCTGTTCTCACTTGCAGGTGACACTGTAAATAAGAAGCAGACAGCGCTATCTCCTGCAAATGTAAACAATGTTTATCTGAGCGATTGGCTGAACAAGGAGTAGGACTGACCGAATGAACTTGTGGGCTCTAAAATTTTACATTGTTTTGTTTTTGAGTGCAGTTATGTAAAAATAAAAATCTACATTTGTAAGTTGCACTTTCACAATAAAGAGATTGCAGCATGTATGAGGTGAATTGAAAAATACTATTTGTTTATCTTTTTTACAGTGCAAATATTTGTAACAAAAATAATAATAATATAAAGTGAGCACAGTACATTTTGTATTCTGTTGTAATTGAAATCAATATATTTGAAATGATAGAAAAACATCCAAAATATTTATAATACATTTCAAATTGGTATTCTATTATTGTTTTACAATGTGATAAAAACTGCGATTCATTGTACCTTTTTTTAACCTAGTTAATGTATTTTACGTTAACCGCTTGAATTAACAGTGATTGACAGCCCTAGTTTCATTTCAGAGGTGTCAAAATGAAACATTTCTACTTTTCCTGAAATTTTTTGGACACAAATTTGGCAAAACCAACACAAATTTGTGAAACATTTCAGTGTTACCAAATCTGCATTTTGTTGCTAAAAAAAGTTTTGTTTGAAAAATTTTGCCCAGCTCTACTGGCAGTTGACTTTGGGCTGGTCAGTTTTGGCACTCCGTCTCAGTTTTCCATCTGTTTAATGGCTAACAATACTTACCTTCTTTGTAGAAGTGTTTTGAGATTACTACTTCTACTACCAGGAGGTCTCTGAAATGACTGATGTTACTATTCATGTTCCAATAACTAAACATATCATATACTGAATTATGGGGAAGACAAAGCGACTTCCTGACCTCTGTTTCTGGACAAGAGGGTCACAAGAATTCAAGCAGTACTTTTAAAATTTTATCACAAGTTACTAAAATTATTACTTTGTTCAGGGCAACATAATATTTTGAAGCATAGTGACAAACAAACATTACTGAACTCACTTTTATTAGTGTAGATACAACTTCAAATGATCCAGCCACCAAGAGGATAGGTGCTATTACAATGAGTGGAAGTAGAGAATATCCTATCACACCAAGAACTTGCCCATATGCAACCTAAAAATTATAAATCAATCCGTAAAGAATAAAACAATTTCCTCCATCTAGCTTGTAAGTTTTGTCAACAGAGAAAACACTTATATTTTGTCATGATGGAATTAGTAGCTATTCTAGTAAGTGTAGTGCTGAGTACATGCATCTGTCTTGTGGCTCAGAATTAAAGTTATTAAAATGTGCAAAGTGAATTTTTAATATTACTGTCATTAAATGTAAATTCACAGGGTAATATATTTATGCAAATTATACA
Organism: Lepidochelys olivacea; assembly: GCF_965140295.1. Taxonomy (NCBI): domain Eukaryota; kingdom Metazoa; phylum Chordata; order Testudines; family Cheloniidae; genus Lepidochelys; species Lepidochelys olivacea. The sequence continues at coordinate 147,258,191 of NC_140413.1, read as the reverse complement.
ATTGGTTACTTCCAGTCTTTTTAATGCCAAGGCTCTTTACTGGTAATGACAGAGTAACGCATTTCAAATAAGTATTACATAATTACTGCAGCATTTAGAAATTAGCATGGTATGTATGAAATACACTATCAGATTTCAAATTAACAAATCAACTCGACAGTGGTCATTAAGTCAGAATATCTGCAATTAACTGCCACAAAAAAATAACTCTCCCACTGGGATGCCTAAATTAATGATAGAAGTTCATGTTAGCAGCGAAAATTGTAGTAAGCATGCTCTAGACGTCTAGTAGTATTTTTGATATATTTCTGGTTCTGGCCAAGTTGTAAGTAAATGTGCAGTTTAAATAACTGCATGTGAAATTGACCAAATTTTGTTTTCTAAATCCAGTTACATGAACAAATGAATGTGTTAGAATTTAAGGCAAAGATTTGGATACGTTCTTATTTTTAATTAAAACCTGTTCACTAGCTAGCACCTATCTGACTAGATCTGACTAACTCTAAGAATTTACCTGGAATCTCAATTTCAACAGACATCAATGTGTTCCGCACTGTGCTATAATTCATGTCTAAATATGGGAGGTCAAGATTTTTGAAAAAGTAACTAGGTGACTTTAAAGTGCTGCAAGTTGGGCATCCAAAAAACCAAGTCATTTCTGAATATTTTATATATCAGTCACACTTTCACATTGCTACTTACTTCTCCTCCAAGAACTCTGGCCAATAAAAAAATTGTCAAGGATCCAAATATCCATATAGTTATAATCCAAGAAACCACCTTAAAAGAGAGAGAACAATTAATTCTTATCAATCAATTTTCATTATAATTCAGAATTCATTTTGGTTTAAGAAGAAAGTAAACTGCAGCAAACCTTGTATTATTCAGTATTACAATGGAATTTAGAAATAAAATTCAGATGACAAGTTTGCTATGTGTTTGGAATGCTTAATAAGAAAATATGGTAAAACCAGTATTTTATCCGTAGTGTGGTTTTGTTATCACAACAGGAAGGTGTCAGTAAAAATTTTGGAATTAAAAGAAGTCTGGCTAAATCATGTTTGTTTTCATTCTACTTTGAAACACAAAAGGAAATCAATCTCTCTTCAGACCCAATGAAAAGCATGCCCAGACAACATTGACCAGTTGGCTTAAAGTAACAAAAAAAAAAAAAAAAGAAAAATCAATGTTCAGCTTGTATCTTCTTTCTTGGTTGATTAACATTGTATCTAGGGATGGCAGAATACTGTGTGTCACCCTTAAAACGACAAAATCAAAAGAACAGAGATCTAACTTTTTCTGCACCTCAATAGTACTTTTAGTTTAGGCTGTAGTCTTCCTCTCAGGTTTCCTCCTCTCCTCAGTTCTTAATATGAATATGAAACTGGCTTAAATTATCACACAATTCAGGTCCCTAGCCTACACTTAAATTAAATCACAGCCCAGCTGATCTGGAGGGCAGCTGCTAAGCAGAATAAGGAAAAATAATGCTTTCCCTTTGAAAACAGCACTTCTACAGTGGGAACCCACACACCTAGGACAGCCTTTGAGCTTCAAAGTGTGGTTGCATTTAAAACTCAAGTTTAGGCTTCAAACCTAAACTGGGTACTGATTTAAGGTTTCATATGCACTGTAAAAATAAAAAGGGAAGGTGAAAAGAGGATGAAGCTGGTGTCACTGTAGATTTTGTCTCTTCAGTTAAATTCTGTAATAATTTTTAAAAGAACACATCATAAAACCATTGTTTCACTGGGGAAAGAAACACTGCATACCTTTCTTTCTTTCCCTGCACCTTTCTCCCATCCAAAAGAACAAATCACATTAATGTGTCTCTTATAAAATTAGTCAACTATACTCATAGAAATAAGCCATTCAAGAGTGAGTGTTAGTCAGCTTTTAGTGCACACCTTATGGAGGTTGAAGGAACTCCCTTTCAGGCTCATATCTCAAAATTAATTACCTTGACTAATAGCATTCTATAATACCACACATACCGGTATGGCTTATTGCTCAGACTGCAAGTCTGTCACAGAGGTCACAGACATCACTGATTCCATGACTTTCTGTGACCTCCATGTCTTCAATGGCTGGTGCGGCTGGCCCGGAGGCCGCCTGAGCAGCTCTGGCAGACCCTGAGCCAGGCGCACCGGCCACAGCCGGGGCAGTCTCGGGCCACTGTGCCCCCCCAGCAGCAGCAGGAGTTTTGGTGTGGGAGGGGGCTCTGGGCTAAGGCAAGGAGTTGGGAGTTCAGAAGGGGGGGGGAGGGCTCTGGGCAGCACTTCCCGGGGGGAGGGAGAGGGGGGGTCCACAGAAATGGCAACATGTATCTGTCTCAGCTCCTAGGCAGAGGTGTGGCCAAGCAGCTCTCCACACTGCCTCCACCCACAGGCAGCGCCCCCAAAGCTCCCATTGGTCAGGAACTGCAGCCAATGGAGTGGACATTCAGGGTGGGGACAGCACATGGAGCCCTCCTGGCCGCACCTCCACTTAGGAGCCGAGGGACGTCACCATTTCTGGGGAGCCATGTGGAGCCAGATAAGGAGCCTGCCAGTCATGCCAAATCCCCCAGCTCCTTAGCACCCGTGGGGGCTCCTGGGCCGCCCCCCACCCCCGAGTACCCAAGTTTTAGTTACGGGTATATAGTACAAGTCATGGACAGGTCATGGGCTGTGAATTTTTGTTTGCTGCCCGTGACCGGTCCATGTCTTTTACTAAAAATACCCGTGACTAAAACACAGCCTTACTTATTGCTATATTTAAAGATAGAGCTAAAGGTGTTTACTCATTATTGTAAGTGGAGGTTGCAGAGGGTCTCACTTAGGTGCTACCAAGAGAAGACCTAGATTCATATCTAAGTTCTGTCACTTTTTAAAGGTGGCAGTGATTAGAAGCACTACGAGGGATGTTCTGCTTGGGCAGTACTTGAAAAGTGGAAGAAAGGCCAAGCATCTCTATACTATAATTCTTGCTGGCCAATCAAAAGCTGCATTCCCTGAGTTCTCAAGGAATCATAGGAGAAGTCAAGTGACAAGACGCAGAGGTATTAAGGAGACAGAAGTTATTCAATTATGGGGGTGGGAGGAAGAGAAGGAAAAGATATCTGAGAGGACAAAAAAGGTACCAGACAGAAGTTGTGGCATTATTTGTAACCACAATAAATTCAAAATCTTTACACAAAGGTTTTCTGGTAATAAAACCAGTAAATAAGTTTAAAATGATCTGAAAAATAGTCTACTAGTATGACTATAACGTAGAAGGTTCAACCAGCAAGTATCTAACTGCCAACTGAATACGCCACTTTTGAATTAGAATTCTTAGTTAACATAACTTATTACTAATATGTCTGAACAAAGAGCTAATTTTTCCCCTCTCTAGAAGAGATATCCTTACTAAAGATGTTTGCAAGAGTATGTTCCTGGGTAATGTGGCCGGGGGGTGGGGTGGGGGAGTCTTCTAATGGTTTCCTGTCCCAAACTTTTTTGTGAAGCATGTAGGAAAGCCAACTACCTTTTTCATTGTGCAATGCAAAAAAGAGGACGGTGGTAGGGGGAACTGAAATATTACGACGTTAATAGTACAATCAATGTAAACTGTATTTGAGAACTAAATTAAAGATGGGAGAAGATTTCAGAGGAGGGAATGTGTTCATACAGAAAAACATGGTACAGACATTCTACTCTATGATTGTGCACCAACTACAGAAATTTAAGTGACATTAACTTTCATCACTGATCCCTAAGGGGCCCTCAATTTCAGTCACAGTTTACATTTTATTTAACATAGATGAACCAGCATTGTAAAGGTGCCATCTTTTGCTTCAGCACTATAATGAAATATACCTATTGTGTAGGTTTTATGTTTTTAGTCATCCCAGTTAGTATACAGCTGAGAATCTGACAGATTGCATATCATTACAAGCCTCCAGAAAACCCACGCTTCCTTCATTTCCATTTCAGAGACAAGAACCTGACATTTTTATTCTAATGAACCTTAGAGATGTACTACAAGGAACGTTTAGTATAGTATTACAAGTTTTTTTTAATATGCAGAAAGACTAACCCATGAAATAAATATATTTGGAACTAGATGTTCCATTCTTCTCACTATACTAACGGCAAAGGGAGAAGAGGCTTTCTTCGTCTCTATAAATATGATAGACTGTTTAGCATTCAAGTCCCAATATTTAGTTTAAAGTTCTCTTTAGATAAAAGGTTTATACCTACCTTGAACTGTCCATATAATGAAACCATTGAGAAGAAGAGGACAACTGCCAGAGGGCCCCAAAAATCAGGGTTGTCTCTCACTACCTGTCTGTTAAACCCAAGAGATGGCATAGGCATCAACACACATCGAATTTTGTAGTAAATATCCTTCAGATCAATGTCCAGTTCCTCCCTACAATTGTAAAACAAAAGCTTTACTACATATTTTGGTACTGGAACAGTTTGTGTAAAGAGAATAATTCATCTGTGAGAGCAGGTTAATTAAGCAGTGAGAGTCTGTAGTTTGTTCATTATCACCATGCTTTCAGATGCAGTGAGACACAAGATGTGGAATACTTCCAAATATACCAGCAGCATAAAATTAAATCTCAACATCCTAGTGAGATAAAAATGATTTTTACCATTTAAATATTTCTTCAAGAAACGCTTGTTAAATTTCTAACAACCTTATTCAACATTAATGCAATTTCATCATTAACTATACTGAAGGGTGAGAAAACCTGGATTTGTGCTGGAAATCACTTTAGATAAGCTATTACCAGCAGGACAGTGGGGTGGGAATAGGTATTGTTTCATATTCTCTGTGTATATATAAAGCCTGCTGCAGTTTCCACGATATGCATCTGAGGAAGTGAGCTGTAGCTCACGAAAGCTTATGCTCTAATAAATTGGTTAGTCTCTAAGGTGCCACAAGTCCTCCTTTTCTTTATACTGAAATAAATACTGTGGTTGGGAACACAAAAGAAGGGTAAAATACCCTACAGTCTGAATTAAAGTAAAGCTTCTGTCCTCCAACATCTAGGCACATGTATGCCATATTCATCTGTCAAGGTTTTTTTTATTGTCATGCTATTTTAAAGATTATATACATGGAAATATGCAACCACATACACACATTACATTTATTTGTAATGCAACTAAAGATAATACATGCTCCCAACAGGGAACAAAAGTTGAGGATTAATTAATCCTCAAAGTATTTTAAAAAAGCATACCAACAAGCTGAAGCTGATGGTCTTTTAATTAAAGGAAAGGTGTCAGTTGCTTCAACTGGGTAGTTTCCCCCAGGCCAGTTTATGCCAATAGTTCAACTGGCTGGTTTCCCGTGTGAGTAAACAACAATAACTAAGGGCTTATCAAATCAATAAAAGATGTTCTATCAGCAGATCTTGCTACTCTCCAACTTCCCACCCCCACTTCAAGGCCACAAATTAGCCTTAAAACAGACAGGGATGGCCAGTGAAGAGTTGCCCTCTGCAGAACTCTCCATTGGTATAGATCTGGCAGAGTTTAGTTCTGCTGCTCCCCTCAACCATGGCATAAGGGAAAGGAGGGGGCATTCCAGGGGCAGAGTACAGATATGACAGAGGGGGTGAGGCAAAGCAGAACTCTGCTGTATCTGATCCTCTATTGGTGTAAGGTTGCTGATGGACTGTAGTGTAAGTTAGGGCTGCCCCTGTGCAGTTGGAACTAGGCGGCTCTGAAGTAAGGAGCTTCAAGAGACTTCCTGCAGCTGCCCATCTTAGCACAGGTCTGAAAGTACAGAATCAGGACCATGATATTAGAAAGCACAGATCTGGGTTCAATTCCCAGCTCTGCCACTGATTTGCTAGGTGATCTTGGGCATATCCCTCTCCTGCTGTGCCTCAACTTCCACCTCTATAAAATGAGGGTAATGATACTAGCCTCCTTTGTAAAGGATTTGGAGTTCTACAGATGAAAATCACTACAGAGTACTAATCTACTTATGATTAGAATAAGTTATTGCCTGATTTGTGTCCCATGATGCTCAGTTACAATGTACTAGGAAATGCAGATTGAGTTTTAATATCTCCAGAAATATCTGTTGTCTCCCAGCACTTTCTGTTTGAGGATCTCCAAGTGCTTTACAAAAAATGGCAAGTATTATCCTTATTTTTCAGAGAGGAAACTGCAGGACAGCGATTAAGCATCTTGCCAAGGCCACACAGCAAATTAGTGACAGAACTAGGAATAGAACCCAGATCACCTGCTTCAAAGTGCACTATCCATTAGATCACAAAGCCCAACCGTACCTCTTTACACAGGGGGAAACGTAGGTTTAATCAGCATTATGGTAATTTTTGGCTTTAAACAGATCGCGTGCCTTCGACGTAAAATGAAAGGATGTGGGAAAAGAGCTGTGCTTCATTTATAATACTTTTAAAACTGAGTTTCAGTGAAAAATCCTAGTATACAAGACTACAGTGCAGGAATTTTTTTCCTCTAGCATTTAAAAGCCCTGATGAAGTCAGTTTATATCAGAGGATTATAATCCAATTAAATATAATCTAATTAAATCCAAATCTTTGTCCACTTACTTCAAGACTGTGATGATGACCACCACTATTTGCAATACCTTTATTTCAGATAGTAACTGCTACTGTTCACTTGAAATTTTTGTAAGTCAGTGTTGTTGATTGTTTAACAGTGCTAAACAAACTCATCTTAATGGCAGCACAACAGAGGAGGATTGTGTCTTTTCTACCTAAGGGCTTGTCTACACTACAAAATTAGGTCAACTTAATTAGATCATCCTATAGCCACTGCAGTAATTCAATTGGCTGTTGATGTCCACACTACCCTCCTCCTGCCGATAAGCATGTCCTCGCCAGGATCACTTCCATCGACTGAAGTGGGGCATCGTGGGGCACTGACAGCCGAGTGTGGGGCACAGATAGCCACACGGGGCTTACAGCTGGAGCCCCCAATCTGCCCCAGGGTGAAAGCCCCAGCTGTGAGTCTCACATGGGCTCCATTTCACAGCAGAGAGCCTACCAGCAGTGAAATAGACATTCCTGGCAATTTCACATTGCTATTGTCTCTGTTCAGAGCAGCTGCACTCTGACAGATCTGGGAGCACCAGGGGTAGCTGGGAGCCCAGGCTCTCGATACCCGTACCTGGGCTCGGAGTGGGACCGCAGGCAGTAGCCCGCTGGAAGCAGGTAGCCAGGAGCCTGCAGGGGAGCTGGGTTCTAGCTGGAGCCCCACACCCACCCAGGGATGACAGCCCAAGCTGTAAGCCTGGGACAGAGTTCATAGCAGGGAACTTAACAGCCTTTCTTGTCAATTTTATGGCTCCAACAGGGAGCCATGAAATTGACAAGAATTGTAGCCAACAGCTGATGTAAGTAATACAGAATCTACAGGGAGGGTGTTGCCTAACTACACTGACATAAGCCCTACGCCTCTTGTGGAGGTGGAGTTACGATGTCAGTGTAGTAGGGCACTTACATCAGCGAGAGCAAGGCTGCAGTGTAGACGCTGACATACGTCAATATAAGGCAGCTTACGTCGACCTAACTCTGTAGTGTAGACCAAGCCTAAGATTTGATTTTTTGTTAATCATTAAAAGAACAAAAGTTTAAAAGAAGCAGTGAGAAAACAACTTTCTGTGGTACTCTATATGAGCAAAGGCCAATTATACTCAAGTTTTACCTCATCCTTTCTACCTTACCCTAAAGCAAGGCAAGCAACATGTTTTAGCTTCTTCCCCACAATACAAAAAAAAAAAAATCTGAATAAAGATAATGATGTACAATGTTACAAATACAATGACAGAGTTAAAGTTAAGCCATTTATCACTGTGGAATCCTAGTCACAGCAAAAAGACTTACTGCTCGCCAATGTTCAGGAAAACAAACAAAAAAAGTTATTAACCAGAAAAATGAAGATAGATATCAAAGAGCAACTGTGACATACAGGAGTGGCTTGTTATCTTCTGGGTCATCATCTTCTACTTCCAGAAGCCAGCCATATCCTCTCTGTCTCAAGAATGTTGTTGCAGTAGATTCTTTGATGAACTCTCCTCCTCCTCCTTCTCCTCCTCCAAGATTTAGCTTAACATCTGGAGATGCTATAGAGCCACTAAGATCTTGGAACAAAAAGGAGAGAAAAACAGGTTTATACCTTCACAAAAGTCAGTTTGAACTGCTATTCCTATTTTTTCTGTATTCCAGTATGTCTACCCTACACAGGTTAATACTGAGAAATATTCAAACTTATGGAATAAAATTGTACACTATAAGAGATGAATAATTTGAAAGTGATAAAATATTTTATATAGACAGAAAATGTTGATAAAGATATATCAATTATTGCTTTAGGGCCAAAACTGTCCAACTTCAGTGTCGAAAGTTACCCCATTCATTTAAATGTCTAACTGTAGACATTATGGTTTGACAGTTTTGGACTTACTTTGTGTTATATTATGGATGTTAGTTAAATGACATTGTTATCGTATACCACAATAGTAGCAATTTGCTTAGTACTTCAAGTGCACTAAATGCAACCTATTTGCATTCCAGCACCTTTCTATTCCACCCCATTTTCCCCTTGTATGCGTGACTGGTTACAGCAGGAAAACCTTTCATAGACACATTTTAATTTGTCACCTGGATTTTACACAGACATTTTAAAAAAGAAAACTACCAGAACTCCATACGCCCTGCTTTTATTTATTCAGAGCTATCGTGAGGAGAGATTCTCAGACTTCTCTGACATAGAATGATCTAGTCCTGCCACCACACTAAAAGAAACAAAAAAGGAGCAAAGCAAGGAAGCTTTCCGCCTGTTTATGCATACATGCCACAAAAGGCAAACTAAAATGTATTGGCATGTTTCACTTAGTTTGCAATGAGGTACACACAAACCAGAATGACAGAGTAGCAGAGTAATAACTGAAAACAGAACAAAGGCAGGGAAGAAGTAGGAAATTATGGGAGAGAAAGGTCACAAAAGAGGGGATGCTATCCTAGGCTACAGTTTGTGTTAAAAAGTTAATGAGAATACACTGTGGAGAAGTATCAATTTCAAAGAACAGAGTCTCAATCACTATTTGTTACTAGAAAAAGCACAACTTTTGTAGAAAGCTTGTGCTGAGTAGACTGGTGTAGAACATTGCAAGCAAGAACTCTGATCTCATTTTGTTGGCTTCAACCCCTTTGTTTCACAGGTTTTCTTTAATGAAACTCCCCCATTTGCCTCCATTTTCCTGCTCCCACCTTCCTGCCTTGTCCATACCGTCCCTTCCCCATGAAATTCTCTCTATATACACACTTGTTCACCAAGAAACCAATCTCTCAGCAGTCAAATCTATCTGAAAGGCACTTCTTGATTTGGTTTAGATTCTACTGCTGGGCACTGCAGTTGTTTAAAACAAAACAAAAACAATTTATAGTATTTCTATTCCCAGGTGTCTTTCCCCTCCTTTTGTCAGATTGTGACATCTTTTGTATAGAAACTCTTCTTTTTGAGAGCTTTACAGCAGTAAGCATAGTTGACACAGAGTATAGATAGATCACAGTGGCATTTCTGCAAATATTTACAATATGGAACCTGGAAGCACCTCCAGTCTTTAAGAATCTTGCCCTGCCAATGCGAGAGGAAAAGTCATTCTCTGTGCCTGCGGGCCTTTCACACAGCAAAAGAAAGGGGGTGGGGAGCAGGAAAGATAGGAAAAGTGTCTATGAACCATATAATTGACAGCAAACCTGGGTGCAGACATAGTATCTAGGGATTTTTTAAGATTGACAATGTCTATTGTCATTATATTTTTATGTGAATGATAGAGTAAAAAACTTTGCAAATACAACTAAGTTTTTAAAAAGTCAGGATGCAACCTATAATGATGGTATAACAACTTAGTCTATTCTGTTTGTATGCATAAAGTTTTCACTTAACACCCAATGTTAAGACCAATTTAGAATTCTGCCTTAAACTCAGTTAGCTAAATGATTCACTCTTGGAACTTCAGTTTTCCCTGTGTCTGCTGTTCAGCCATTTTTAAATTACAAAAGGAAATTACTGATTGTAATTTTGTTTCTGGCAATATCACTGTGAGCCAGGAAACCCCCCCAATGCTAGCTAACAGAGGAGATACCATACCACAACTCAATCACACCTGACACACTTATTACCCCAACCCACTGTTATAATCTGTATCTAAAAGGTGCCATGTTAGGTACCATATGCAAACTGACGACATGCTGGTGATGTGATGTGAGTGTGTGTGCTTGGAAATATGTTCTTAGAAGGTGTTTTCGACCATAAGCACAGCCTATCCTAGGCAAAGGAATGTTGTTTCACTTGTCTTCCTATGTTTCTAATGTAAACTGAGCCAGGTAATATCTCAGAAGACAAAGAAAAGTACACCTACTTATACAGTACACACAGTCTTCAAGCAAAACAAGTGGGGGAGGAAGGGAGACCACTTAACTATCACAATAGGGAATGAAGCCTGCTCCACCACAAAGCCTTCCTGGCTCTGGCATCACACACAACAGACTTTGGAAAATACAAGCAGAAACAGAATGCCATTTTGGCATCCATCACTAGGCAGGCAAAAGGGCCCAGAGCTCCTGGAATCTGAGAAAGGTGGATCCTTCAACCAAAGAGGCTGAAGTCTTTGGGAACTGACTATAGATGAGAAACCTATTTAGACAGAAATAACTTGCAGAAGTTAATTTTAGTCACTAGGAAGTGTGTTTTGTTTCATTTCTAACCTTTCCTATCTCTTTCACTCACGTGAAAACACATAACCCTATATTCTTTGTTAATAAACTTATTCTTGTTTTATTACAAAACCATCTCAATGTTGTGTATTAACAGGCTAGTGTGTGTTGTCTCTTTGGAGGCAGCAAACTTAATACCTTCTCCGAGGGTCCAGTCAGAGGGTTTAGATGCAGCAGAAAGACATCTCTAGGGAACCTGGGAACTGGGGTTCACTGACTGTCACCTGCAAGACAACATGTGGACTGGCAGAGTCTTGAAGGTTGCTGGCAAGGCAGACAAGCTGGTATGCTCACAGAAAATTGACAGTTTTGCTACTGCTAAGCTCTCTCTTACTGAGGTGGAGCAGTAACACTGTGGGTCATAGTTCTGGGTAACCTGAGCAAGACATCACACTCACCTGTGCAGGACTTTTATTCTCAGTTTTCAGCAATTTAGAACTAGTCTGACAGAACTCCCCTAGCTCTTGACAGCATCAGCTTGAGCAGTAGAGGGGGTGCAAGTGCAAGCAAGGCCTCCTATTCAGTATCATTTCTGAAGGAGAAAAGGAACGGGAGAGGCATTTGGAACTTTATAACTGAAAGTTGTCTCTGGACTGGCACCTGGAGAGCACCTCAGAGATTGTCCTCACCCATCATTGGCAATTTTTAAATTGAGTTTGTATGTTTTTCTAACAGTTATGCACTAGGACTTATTTTGGGGAAGTTCTATAGCCTGTAGTACACCAGAAGTCAGACTAGATGATCACACTGGTCCCTTCTGACATTTGAATCTCTGAATCCGTTACTACCAGCGCTCTTGTATTGCATACAGATGTTGGGTTCCAGTAGAATATCATTATCTACAAAGTTAGTCTCATGGAGAGGTATACTTGGTATTATGAATACAGTTATTGCCATCAAACCCAACATTTGTATAGCATAACAAGCAGTCACCTGCTTAACATTTCTACCAGACTGGTAAGATCTTGGCTCCTGTCTTAGGGCTGAAAGACTTACAGTCAAATCATATTTAGTAGGACTACTTTATATCAGTTGTCTGTTACTGACAAGCTGTGACTTTGAATAGTTCATCATGAATCCTACACGCCTGACCGTGTAGTCCCACTGAACCATGTTCAGAGTGTTAGAAAGGACATGGGGCCACAGGGAATCAAAAGTCACCAGTCTGCCTCCAAAAATGGTATGATGCTATGGAACCTTTCAAAAACTCGTGTTTGTGGTGCTGGTTAAAAGGTTCCTGATGTCACTGAGGCAAAGCATCCTGTGCAAGTGGTACTGAGCTCTTTTGCAGTCAACTTGAAAGCTGGCTTTCAAGGCAGAATCTTCTCTCCCCATGTCTTGAAGCAGCAATACAATGGATGGGAGAACAATGTAGTTCTTGTATCCTTTGCCCAATCAGAAGAGGCGTCCTCCAAAATACATAAGAAGTCAGAGACAAGGAAGATAGACAAATAAAGGAGTGGGAAAAAAGCATAATCTTTACACCAGACAGCAATTTTTGCCAGTGACAATACATCTACATTGGGGAAAATTTGTAACCAACTTATCTATACAAGGTTGGCTCCATCAACGGAAGTTGTGGTGTGGACATGATGCAGGTTTTGAAACCTCTCATGTTGTGTAATCCTGTCTAAAAACTTTTGCTTCTTAGTTATACTAATACTGACAGACAAAAAAGAAAACACATACACAGCTTTTTGTAATCCTACAGGTTCTTTTAGTTAGAGATTAAGAATGGCCATATTGGGTCAGACCAATGGTCCACGCAGCCCAGTATTGTGTCTTCCAAGGGTGATCAATGCCAAATGGTTTAAAGGGAACGAACAGAACAGGGAAATCATCAAGTGATCCATCCTCCATTGTCTAGTCCCAGCATCTGGAAATCAAATTCTTAGGGACACCCAGAGCATGAGGCTTTGTCCCTGATCATATTGGTTAATAGCCATTGATGGATTTATCTTCCATGAACTCACCTAATTCTTTTCTGAACCCAGTATACTTTTGGCTCTCACAACATCTCCCAGCAACAAGTTCCACAGGTTGATTGTGCATTGTGTGAAGTAGTACTTCCTTTTAAAAAAAACAAAAAAAACCAAAAACTGCTGCCTATTTATTTCACTGGGCGACCCCTGGTTCGTGTGTCATGTGAAGGGGTTAATAGCACTCCCTCATTCACTTTCTCCACACCATTCATGATTTTATGGACCTCTGTCCTAAGCCCCCCACATCATCTCTTTTTTTAAGCTAAACAGTCCTAGTCTTTTTAGTCTCTCCTCAGATGGAAACTGTTCCATATCCTTAAATCATTTTTATTGCCCTTCTCTGAACTATTTCCATTTCAAATAGATCTTTTTTGAGTTGGGGTGAGTAGAACTGCACGCAGTATTCAAGATGTGGGTGTACCATGGATTTATACAGCAGAAGTATATTTACTGTCTTATTATCTATCCCTTTCCTAATGGTTCCCAACATTGTTAACTTTTTTTTTTTTTTTTTGGACTGCCACTGCACATTGAGCAGGTATTTTCAGAGAACCATGCACAAAAGACTCCAAGATCTCTTTCTTGAGTAGTAACAGCTAATTTTAGACCCCATCATTTTGTATACAGTTGGGATGATGTTTGCCAATGTGCATTACTTTGAATTTATGAACTTTGAATTTCATCTGCCATTTATGAGATCCCTTTGTAACTCTTCATAGTCTGCTTTGGACTTAACTATCTTGAGTAATTTTGTATCATCTTCAAACTCTGCCACTTCACTGTTTTACCTCGCTTTTCCAAATCATTTCTGAATATGTAGAACAGCAATGGTCCCAGTACAGATCCTTGGACACCGCTATTTACTTCTGTCCATTCTGAAAAATGATCATTTATTCCTATCCTTTGTGTCCTGTCTTTTAACCAGTTACTGATCCACGAGAGGATCTTCACTCTTATCCCATGACTGCTTACTTTGCTTAAGAGCCTTTAGTGAGGAACCCTGTCAAAGAGTTTTTTTTGAAGTCCAAGTACACTCTTGTGCACAGTCACCTTTGTTGACTCCCTCAAAGAGCACTAACAGATTGGTGAGGCATGCTTTCCCTTTACAAAAGCTGTGTCAACTCTTCCCCAACAAGTTGTGTTCATCTACATGTTTGATAAATCTGTTCTTTACTATAGTTTCAACCGATTTGCCTGGTCTGGCAGTTAGGGTTACAGGCCTGTAATTGCCAGAATTGCCTCTGATGTCTTTTTTTAAGAACTGGCATCACATTAGTTATCCTTCAGTCATCTGGTACAGAAGCTGATTTAAGTGCTGGTTACATACCACAGTTAGTAGTCCTGCAATTTCATATAAGAGTTCCTTCAGAACTCTTGGGTGAATACCATCTGATCCACTGGATTCTTACTATTAAATTTATCAATTTGTTCCAAACTCCTCTATTGATACCTCAATCTGGGACAGTCTTTTCAGGTGACAGATTTGAGGGAATGACTCCACTGTGAGAATCTCCTTCACATCCTCTGCAACTAAGACAGATGCAAAGACTTCATTTAGTCTTTCCCACTCCTGGGGGAATTCTCCCACTCCTGGGGGAATTCTGCGCCAAAAATTAAAAATTCTGCGCACAATTTTAAAATTCTGCATATTTCATTTGTCAAAACAACAATATAATCATGCCAGTTTAAATTATTTTGGTAATTTATTTCAACATACCTATCAGCAGATATGTCTGTAACACTACAGACAACAAAAAAGATTCAGGAAATGTTTGGCAGATAAAGTTCTGTATTATTATGCATAGTAAGGAGTAAGTAATAATTGAACTACAATACAGAAAATAACCTCACACTAACTATTCAGCATTTCCTAAACACATATAGGCAGAGCTACTGTTAGTCTCTCAACCAGAGTTTGCAATATAAGTGTACTGTATATATGGATTAAAGCAATATAGCTTCCAGGAACAAATAGTGGCTCCTTGGCACTCACTGAACAAGACATTGTTGAAATAGTTCAGAAACATTTTATGTTAGCATAAGCTACACATTTCTGCATAGAGAAGTCAGAAACACTGGCAATATAGTTCAGAGAAGATTTATATGTAAAAGGATGCATTAGGAACAGGTTGCACATTCAAAACAGGCCATGAATGTCAAAATAAGAGGCATACACTGGAGCTTTTATACTCGGCAAGCTAAATAATGAGACCTTTATAAAATCAGTTTTTTTAAAAAATATTAAATTTATATATAAATAAAAAAACTTAAGAAAAATACTCCCCATGGCTCCTGATTTTTAAATGGTGCAAAACGGTGCATTTTAGAATTACATTTCTGCTCAGACTGGCTAATTTAAACAAATTCTTAAAAGAAAAAAAGAAAAATACTGAGTATGTTTATATTAAAGCAGATATGTTTTCCTAAATGAATGGTCAGTGGATCACCACATTAAAGGAAGGTGTATTTGATCCTTAGCACAAGGTAGGGCAAGAATGTAAGCAGGCTCATCTTGGTGTCCATCTCAAAATCAGAAGGGAGCAGGGAAGCTTTCCTGGAGGAGAAAGGGAGTCATGCAATCAGCAAGTATTCACTCTGGAGACATGCAAGAATTGCACACAGGAGGAAGGAATCAAGACAGTGAGATCTAATAATAGAAACCAAGAAATAAAGCAACGCCAATTAATGTCCCCTGGCTGATTCCCAGGTGCCCTAGATTAGAAAGGCATTGGGAGTATAGGCTCCAGCACAGCAGTGGGGTGCACAGGCCATTGGTTGCACAAAGGTGAAGGAATCATCCTGCAGTCCCCCTCACCTTCCCTGGCCATGGACTTGGTGGCAAGGCTGCACCCAACCCTGACACAGCGCAAGAGCTTGACCCACCCCATGCCTGCCCCAGAAACATCCCAGTGTCCTGCCCCTCTGTGCTGGGCACACCGCAATAGCAAGCAAGAGGGACAGAGTTTTGCATACACACACGGGCAGTCCCCTGGCAGCGATTTACATCTCCCCTGTCTGCTCCTGATGCATGAACAGATGTGCCCGCTTGTGACCGCTGCCTGGAAGGGGTGTATTACACTCCTCTCATGGCTTCCCTTCGCCTCCCCATCAGAATCGATTATTCTTTGGGGGCTGGGGAGGAAAATCTGCAGAGGACATTTATTCTGCACTTGTGCAGTGGCATAGAATTCCCTCTGGAGTATTCTCCACCATGGCCTTGTCTTCCTTGAGTGCTCCTTTAGCACCTCACTCAATCGGTGGTGCTACTGATTGTTTGGCAGGCTTTCTGTTTCTGATGTATTTAAAATAATTTTTTGCTGCTAGTTTTTTAGTCTTTTTCTAGTTGCTCTTCAAATTCTTTTTTGGCCTGCCTAATTCTACTTTTACACTTGATTCACCAGAGTTTATGTTCATGAATAAATGAATAAGCACACTCCCTTTAATCTTCAGTTTTCTAGTAGATTTCCATGCTGGTTCTACTTTCAGGATGGGCTGTATGTAAGTCCTGAATTATGTCTGAATACACATGTTCTCAGAGCCACCAGTTTGTGTTTATACACATGCAATGATAATTCATAGTCCTAAGACAATTGCTTGTGGGGGGGAAGACTGCAGCTGCTAGTCGAACTACAGGTGGCATAATACTGCTTTACTAAACACGAGTGCATACCTTGAAATGTTAAGACAGCATTCTCCCGATGCACATTTTGATACTACTGCGTGAGTGGCTATAATGTGTTAGCCTACTCGCCACACTATAACATAGCACACCCCGCACTATACTCGCTTTCAGCTACCTCCTGCTCAGCGCCGAGTTACTGAGCCTTGGAGACTGGGTCCCCGAGCTACCCACAGCACAAGGCGCTCTGTGGACGACTCTCCGAGGCACCGCCCAAGCAGCAAACCCAGGCATGCGGGGGTGGGGGGGGGGGGACGACGACCCAGCCGCCACACTCACGGATGTGTCACGGCGCGGCGCAGGCCTGGCTAGCACCGCGGCCGGGGAAGGAGACCCGCCCCACAGGCAGGTGCCTGTGCCACGCAGACGGAGCCGCAGGCCGGGGCCGTAGCTGGGATTTCGCAGGGAGGTTGTTACGCTTTATTCCCACCCACCTCAAGCGCCTAGACGGAGAGACGCCCCCGACACCCACAAACTTAGCGGGGCAGGGGCCACCTCTTCCGCCACAGGCAGAGGCGCCCCCGGGCCGCCTGCTCGGCCGCTCCCGGGCCGGGAGCCGCGAACCTGCCCAGCCCCGCTCTCACCTTCCGCCTCGGCCGAGGAGACGAAGGTGAAGTCCCCGTTGCTGGGCGCATAGAGGGGCGGCTGCTGGGGGCCTGGAGGCTGCATCGCCCCGCCCGCTGCGGCGGCGAAGGCGCGACCCAGAGGAAGGGGCGCGGGCCTCCCCAAGGCTCTCACTCAGTAGCAGCGGGCTGGGCGAGCTGCTCCACGGCGCAACCCCCTGTGACAGGACAACAACAATGCCACTGCCCTTCCGATTGGCTGTTTGTAAGGCGCCGTCTGATTGGTTGCTCGAGCGCCCAGTCCGATTGTCTCTCCGGCTGCGTTTCAGGGCGGTGACTCATTGACCTGACTGTAAAAGACCTTGTGATTGGCGGAAACAACCAGGGCGGGGTGGGAAGAGGAAATAACTCTGTAGCGGGGGTTATTTTTTTCTAGATCACCCCATCCACATACATCCCTTTGGTTTCTTCCATAAGGGCAGTCGGTGCCTGCAGCTGTCACCCAACACAGCTCACTGCTTCCCCCAGCGAGCCACACCCTCCTGCCACCCCCAACCATCACCAACACCTCCTCCTCCCATTTATAGAATATCAAGGGTTGGAAGGGACCTCAGGAGGTCATCTAGTCCAACCCCCTGCTCAAAGCAGGACCAATCCCCAATTAAATCATCCCACCGATTTTTGCCCCATATCCTTAAACCCCCTCAATCCCTCAAGGATTGAGCTCACAACCCTGGGTTTAGCAGGCCAATGCCTGCAGATTACATAGGGAGACAATATCAAAGAGTTTATGATCTAACAAGATTAAATAAAAAAGTGGTGTAAGATATTTTTTTAACCTCTCCAACATCAGGTGTAGCCACTGTCTCAGTTTCCCCCTCTTCTGTGCCTTAGTTTCTCTTTTCTAACAGGGTAGGTTAGTCCACCAGCCCAACTAAAAGTCTCCCCTATAAAAAGGCAAAAAAGTCCCTGAAAAAAATCACAAGTCTAAGGTTCACCCCTCAGTCCAAGGCACCACAGAGAGCTTCATCCTTCCTCCAGGATGTGTGAGACCGTGACCTTCTCCATTAGCTACAGGGGTCTCAGGACACCATCCTAAGACAGCACTCTAAGACATAGAGGAGCCCTCCTACCACAGGCTCCAGCCCTGAAGCTCTAACCAATGAAACAGCCATCTGCTCCAAGCTCAACTGTTTGATTCAGTCTTTCCTCAGGGCTACTTCTTGCCCTTGATTGCCTCAGACCTCAACACTGGCCCTTCCATACAATTCTTCAGCACAGCACAGCACAGTTCAGCCATTCCCTCTCAGCAGAGAGCCCACCACAACTCTTGACCAGTCCCCAGTTACCAAAGAGCCCTTAGAAGCAGTTATTCTCTACAAGTTTCTCCCCATTCTAACAAAAGTGACTTGCATTTATAGCACTTCCTTTCCCAGCAGACCTTGCTCTCTGGCCTACAACTCCAGTGGTCCCTGGACTACAAATTCCAGATTCCCTTGTTCTGGGGGGAAATCTGGCATAATCTTCTTTCACAGATGCTACTTTTAAAATAATTAAATAAATAAATCTTTATTTACTCCAGATCCTTTTTCTTCCCAGAGTACAAGTAAAGCACTGTGTACTTAATACTCAAGATAGAAAAAGGCTTGAAAGACTTTTTCAGTAGTGGAAGCCATAATGTCCCAATATTAAGACTATAAAGGCTGAATGGAACTCTTAAAAGTGATATGGAGGATAGAGATGGCTATATGTCTAAATGGGAAAAACATTGGAAGAGACCTCTTTGAAGCACTGGTCCCAAATTTAGAACAGAGCAGCTACTTCCTCTATATGTGTTCTATTAAACAAATCACCAGAAGTTCTTTCTCAAATACATATGCTACAGAGAGTGTGGTGGGAAAGGTAATTTAAAAATCATGTCCAACAGGATGTCCAAATATAGCCAATTTTTGACATCTGCCCTCCATTTAATCTTTTAAAGTTTAAACCATTGGACTCAAATTCATTTTGTGGGCCTCTGAATGCTACTTTCTGTAAAAGGCAAGTGGCTGCTGAAAAAATCTAAGTTTATTTCTAATCTACTGGCAGCAGCAAAATGCTCCTTAATTCTGTGATGGCAAAAAAGAAGGAACCTCCAGATACAATTATTTGGTTTAAAAGGATATGGGATATATTTCCTATTGAAAAAATTATTGTTAGCACAAAAATGGCTCCTAGTGATTTTGGTACAATTCAGTGCCCCTTTTTAGAATTTAAAGTGAAGAACTCTGAAAAAATAATGAAGAATCCTGATAAATATAACTGCTTTTTAACATTATGATATGGATATGGGCCTTGTGTTGTTTTTAAACCCTTGTTATACATTTAGGCCTGCTTTTTCTTTCTGGTACCTCGTCCTCTGGCTCTGTCATTACCATGCTTACATTCACTATTTTTATGATTGTGCTGTTTTGTCTCTCATATGTCTTTTTGTTGTACTATTTTATTTTAGTTCTTAAAAAATTCAGAAACAAAAAAATGTAACATACATAATTGTATTGTTATGCTTGTTTTGCCTATTGGTGTTCGCACATGTTCTTGAACTAATAAAAACTTTTTACTAAAAAAAGATAATTATGTCCAGAGTACTAATTGAAAAAGCAGTCTGCTCCCATTACTGGCATCCAGGGACTACACAGATCTGGGCAAGGGAAGAGGTCTAAAGCAAGGACTGTCCCTGTCCCACTGCTGTTCCCTGCAGTTGTTGGGAAAGTCCCTGCTTTTTCTGGGGGTGGGCTCCACTCTCAGGAGGTCAAGCTCTGCTTCTTCCAGCTCATGGAAATCACATTTAACACCTGGCCAAGTCAAATTACCTGCTCAGTATCTCAGTTTTCCTAACCGTAAAATGGGGATAACAACTCAGGGCTACCATGCTCTTTTTGCTTAATGCAAAGCTGGCACTTGATTTACTGGCATTCTCATTTGATGACTTAGGGCCCAATCTTTCAGTGAGTTTTATCAAGTCCCCTGACAAGATCTCCCAAGACAGAGTTCGTTGCAGGACTTGAGACGTAGAGGGTGCGTGGGAAAAATAACACACCTGTCAAAAAACATGAGGAGCAGTTATCAGTTCATTGATGTTATATGTGTGAGCTCACATATTGGATCATCTTTGAGAAGGAAACTTGGACAATGTGAGGACCAGGGGTGTTAGTGATACAGAGGTATCCAGCCGGATGGCACACAGAAATCACATGCATCTTATCATCAGTTGCACAAGCTAAGGGATGTGGTAGATGTGTGGATAATCAACTGTTCTCTCTCCCTTAGATGCATGGTCTCAACAATAGGGTCAGTGTTGTGAATGTCCTGTATGGATTTCATAAACTAATCCAGATAGGTTAAGTGAGGTAGCCTGGGGAGCGTGTGGCCTTAGTTATACACCTAGCAGTCAGGGGACCTGGTTGTAACTACTGATGTTTGAAAATTTCCATCAGAAAGGGTTTTTTTTTAATTAAAAACGGGATACATTTTAGTGACAATTTTGACAATTTTTTTAAAAATTTCTTATGAGCTGTAGTTCTGACAATGATTTACTGTGTGGACTAGGATAAGTCACTTAACTTCTCTATACTTCCATAACTCCATTTAAAAAAAGATTAATTCACGTTCCCTACATTCTTTGTTGAAAAGGGCTCTCAACGATAAAAAAACTTTTTTCTTCTTCCTCTTCATAGGCAGTCTTTTTGCCAGTGTAGACCCAGTTAAGCTGACACACATAGCTATTAGGAGAGAAGGAAGAAAGACCTCCTATCCATGCTTATATTGAGCAGGAAAGCAGTGGATTTTCTGACTAGGCAGCCTTTACTCTATAAATGCCTTTTGATGCCATATCATGTAAGAGATATGAAGGAGGGACTTTGCCTTTCCTCCAGCATTTGCATTGATCAAAATCACTCTCTCAAACTTTCTCCTCTTTTGTTTTCTGCTGATCACGTTTGGGACCTGATTTTCTCTTTTTCGTTTAAGCCACCAGAGAGCACCATAGTACTACTTTTGCTACACCAAAGCTTGCCAGTGGATCAACACACAACCACCATCCCAGGGGTACATGCCATCATGTGCCAGCAATGCCCCTCTGCCATTTACATTGGCCAAACTGGACAGTCTCTATGCAAAAGAATAAATGGACACAAATCAGACATCAAGAATTGTAACATTCAAAAACCAATAGGCGAACACTTCAATCTCCCTGGATACTCAATAACAGACTTTAAAGTGGCAATTGTTCAACAAAAAAACTTAAAAAACAGACTCCAACAAGAAACTGCAGAACTGAAATTAATTTGCAAACTGGACACCATCAAATTAGGCCTGAATAAAGAATGGGAGTGGACTGGTCACTACAAAAAGTAATTTTCCCTCTGCTGATACTCACACTTTCTTGTCAACTGTTGGAAATGGGCCACCCTGATTGCATTGGCCTCGTTAGCACTACAAAAGTAATTTCCCCTCCCTTGGTATTCACCCCTTCTTGTCAACTGTTGAGAATAGGCCACTTCCACCTTAATGGAATTGGCTCGTTAGCACTGACCCCCCACTTGGTAAGGCAACTCCCATCTTTTCATGTGCTATGATACAATATTCTGCTTACTATATTTTTCACTCCATGCATCTGATGGAGTGGGTTTTAGCCCACAAAAGCTTATGCCAAAATAAATTTGTTAGTCTCTAAATTGTCACAAGGACTACTCGCTGTTTTTAGTGTTTACAAGTGTTGGTTTCAATGCCTAGGACAATGTATTTGTCTCAGCTCTGGCTGAAATGTGCAGCAACCTACATGGAACTTGGAGGGAAGAGCATAAGTGGCAGGAGGGAAGAATTTGGAGAGGCACCAAGAAACCTGTCTGTGTACATGTGACTTGAATGCTAGCTGCAGTGCAGCATCTCTGTAAATAGTTCTCTTAATAAAGACCCAGTTGAGTTTTAGAAACATTGAGGCCTCTCATGTTATTACCCAGGATGCAGTACGGGAAACAAACCAGAACATTCTGCACTGCTTTCTCCACAATGTGGCTGGGAAGTCACAAGCATTGGTGCTCAGCTCCTGTTCTTCTCCCTAGAGGGAAGTCTGGAACCAGCTGGTATCTCATATATCTATAGACAAACACCTGTCAGGGAGAGCCTAGATAATACTTAGTCCTGCCATGAGTGCAGAGGACTGGACTATGACCTCTCGAGGTCCTTTCCAGTCCTATGATTCTGTATGAGGTATCTACAGAAAACCTGTAAATTGTCACGATTCATAATCATTGTGAGATTTATATATGGGTAATATTTAAGAAATAATATATTTCTGTAGAAAGTGTGTTTTATGGACTTGGAGTAAAAGGATGTTTTGGTAATGGCCCATATGAGCAAGGAGGAGTTGTCACCCTGCCCTGGCTGGCTGATGATGCCATGCAAGGCTTAAATGTTTAGCCTTGCACAATACTAAGACTTTAAATGGGAAATCATCAGAGGCAATGACAAATAATTAAAACATCTTAGAGGTACAAAGTGAAAGGTAATGCATTTAGGGACTAACAACAAGAGTTTTTGCTATTACCAGCAGGACAGTGGGGTGGGAGGAGGTATTGTTTCATATTCTCTGTGTATATATAAAGTCTACTGCAGTTTCCATGGTATGCATCCGATGAAGTGAGCTGTAGCTCACGAAAGCTCATGCTCAAATAAATTGGTTAGTCTCTAAGGTGCCACAAGTACTCCTTTTCTTTTTGCGAATACAGACTAACACGGCTGTTACTCTGAAACCTGCTATTAGCTGGGGATTTCTCAGTTGGAAGCAACAGCGGAGGAGATAGACCTGGGTGTATTGGTTGACCACAGGATGCCCATGAGCCATCAGCCATGATGCAGCCGTGAAAAAGGCTAAATGTCATCCTAGGATGCATCAGGCAAGGTATTTCCAACAGAGACCGGGAAGTGTTAGTACCATTATACAAGGCACTGGTGAAACCTCATCCGGAATACTGTGTGCAATGCTGATAAAAAGAATTATCATGTTTAAGAAAGATGATTTCAAACTGGAACAGCTGCTGAGAAGGGCTACTAGGATGATCCATGGAATGAAAAACCTAGCTTATGAGAGGAGACTCAGAGCTTGACTTGTTTAGCCTAACCAAAATAAAGCTATGGGGAGGTATGATTGCTCTCTATAAATACATCAGAGGGATAAATACCAGGGAAGGAGAAGAGTTAAGTGCCATGGGTGGTGGGTGAACTGCAGGTTTGGGGAGGCTAGCCCCTGGCATGCCCGCCCCTTCTGCCCGGGGCCCTGGCTCCAGCCACCCGGAGTCTCTGGCTGCAGGCCCACCCCCACTAGCCCCAGCCCGGGGTAAAGGCGCCAGAGCCCTCCCAAAAGCAGGGGGGGAGAGGGCCCCTTGCCTGAGGTGGAGGTGAAAGCAGTCTCCTGCCCGTGTCCCAGGCCCCCCGGCCCAGGCAGGTGGAGAACCCAGGCTCCCCACAGCTGCCCGGACAGCTCTCCCCATCCCGGCTCCAGCGAGGGGAGGAGCCTCAGAGCCGCAGGCTGGCCATGATAAGAACCAAGCAGTCAGCCCGTGGGGAGCCAGGGGAGACCCTCTACCTGCTCGCAGTGCGGGGTGGGCAAGCAGCCCCTGGCCCATGTCCCTGTCCCCTGCCGGCCCAGAGCAGATGGAGGGTCCGCAATTCCACGCCGACTCCCCATAGCTGCCCGCGCGGCTCTTACTGTGGCTGGGCTGCGTCTCCAAGGCCCTGACTCCTAGCCGGAGCCAGGTCAGGGAGAGCCGCGCGGACAGCTGTGGGGAGTGGGCGTGGAGTCATGGACCCTCCTCCTGCCCCATTTGGTCGGGGAGCCAAGGACCGGGCCGGGGGCTGCTCTCAGGTCCCCCCTCACCCCGGGCAGGTGGAGGGTCCACTGCGACTCCCCATAGCTGCCTAAGCAGCTCTCCCTAAGCTGGCTCCAGCGGTGGGGTGGGCCTCGGAGCTGCGGCCTGGCCATGATAAGAAACAAGCAGTCAGCTGTGGGGAACCGCAATGGCAGACCCTCTACCTGCCCACAGTGTGGGGGACCCGAGCAACCCCTGGCCCATGTACCCACATGGCTCTCCCAGCTGCCCACATGGCTCTCCCTGACCTGGCTGCAGTCAGGGGCTCTTACCATGGCCAGGCTGTGGCTCTGAGGCCCTCCTCCCCAGCTGGAGCCGGGTCGGGGAGAGCCGTGCAGGCGTGCTGTGGGGAGCTGGCGTGGAATCGCAGACCTTCCTCCTGCCCCAGACGGCAGGGAGTGGGGACACAGGCCGGGGGCTACTCTCACCGTCCCCCCACCCCCGCATGCCGAACAGTTGGAGGGTCTGCCATGGCTCCCCACAGCTGCCCGGGCTCCCCAGCTGGGCTCCATGCTGGCCTGGCCAGGGGGTAGGGCCTCTGGGGGAACAGGAAAAGGGGAAGGGGGCGGGATCCACCCCGGTGAAAAGTGGATGGGTCAGGCTTCAAGACTGAGTTAAATAATTTTATGGAGGGGGTGGTATGATGGGACTGCCTACAATGGCACGTGGCCCATCAGCCACTGCCAGTAGCAAAAATCCCCAACGGCCAGAGATGGGACACTAGATGGCGAGGGTTCTGAGTTATTACAGAGAATTCTTTCCCAGGTATCCACCTAGTGTGTCTTGCCCACATGCTCAGGGTTGCCATATATATAAAACTGATTGCCATATTTGGGGTCAGGAAGGTATTTTCCCCCGCATCAGATTGGCAGAGACCCTGGGGGATGTTCGCCTTCCTCTGCAGCTTTTTGGGGCACTGATCATTTGCACATTTAAACTAGTATACTTGGTGAATTCTCTGTAACTTGAAGCCCTTAAGCCATGATTTGAGGACTTCAGTAACTCAGCCAGAGATTAAGGATCTATTTCAGGAGTGGGTGGGTGAGGTTCTGTGGCCTGCAATGTGCAGGAGGTCAGACTAGATGATCACAATGGTCCCTTCTGACCTTAAAGTCTATGAGGAACATTACAACAGACAGAGCTTTGCCCTGGCTGTGAATAGAAACCAAAGACTGTTTTCAGTATAACAGAGGATGCGGGAAAAACCCTCTGGATCCATTCACTGAGAAACCTCCTTAAAGAACATAGGGCATTCATGAACACTTGGATCCTGATTTGTCTGAAACCAGACAACTCTGCAAAAGACTGACTTTGGGAGAAATCGACTATATTTGCTAGGAAGACTAACCACTGATAAAGGTAGACCCAGATTCACGTTTTACGATTTTGTTTTGTATTGTAACCAGTTGTTTCCATCATTCTCTCTTGTTTCTAGTTAAATTTTTATTCTTACTGAAATCTTTTTTTGTTTTACTATTAGTTCACATGTGCTGTGAGGCTCACAGAAGGGGTGGTTTAAAGTAAAACTGGTAAATTGGGTTACACTGCACCTTTGGGTTCCGAGAATCGGGGATTTCTGTGAGTAGCCGGTCTCAGGGGCTGGATATCACAGAAGTGTGATTCAAAGGGACTCAGGGATTGGGGTGCACCTATTGTTAACCTTCAAGGCAAAATTCATACTGACACAGTCCAGAAGAGTGTGCTTGAGTGGGTGAAGGGAGAGAGCAGACACCCAGCTACCATAAAAAAGACTCTTGCTGGGGGCAGTGGACAACAAGGTGGCTGTCATTCGTGGGTATCCAGAGAACCATCATAGCACATCCTTGTCACAGGCTGCACTCACTGCAGGTGGCACCTGGGAATTAGCTCTGGCTAGATGTTGCAGTCTCCTCTGGCAGTGTCCCTCTCAACATCATCTCATCCTGCAGCTCCTTTCGCTCCAGGAACTGCAGCCTTTTCTTCATGACTCCAGCCAGATCACTACATGGTTTCCCCTTCTGGGGGTTACCTAAGGGCAGTCTTCTCTAATACTTCCCCAGTGGTCACCAGGGGAACCCCGGTCTTCCCACTACTCTGGGTTCTGGTTTAGGGACCCTTAACCCAGCAGTTTTAGCCTTTCCTCTCCCAGCCCTCACTGCAGTTGTCTCACATATTCTGCTTGCTGTCCTGTCTCCTATTGCTGGCTTCCAACCAGCATAGCCAGCTTCCTCGCACGGCTCTCAGCTTCCTTGCTACAGCTTCCAGGTGGCTTGTCACCCTGATGCCCAGCCCTCTGGTCTCTCTCCTGACTCCCCATGTCCTCACCCTTCATGTTCTTGTTCACGTAGCACCACAGAGCCTACTCACATTTAGAGGCTGAAGTAGTGCTAGGTACAAATTCTGTTTATGATTAAATGTTTCTCTAGGAGAGAGTTTCTCATTACATATGTTATGTAAAACCTCCGCTCAATCCAGTAGAATGCTATTGTACGATTTGTACCTTTTCAGTCATTGATAGTATGATCATTAAGTTCTGTAACCTTTTGCAAACTTTGTAACTTTAGTTATTGTTAGCATAGCCTTTTAAGTTTTGTAACTTTTGCAAGCTTTGTAACCTTTTCAGTTACCGTTTGTATGAACCTCCAAGCTTTGCAATATTCCATCACTTGATCAGAGAGAGTGTGAACAAGGGAGTGTGTGTGGGAGATAAGGGAGTGTGAACAAGGGAGTGTATGTGGGATGGGGTGGAGAGGAACTGCAAGCAGAAAAGAGCCAGAAGACAGGTGTGTCTGATGTAATCTGCCCTGAGAAGGCAATCATGGGGTGCTGTAAAGAAAAGAAGAACCTGGTATGCATGAAAGGAACAAGGTCTGGGAATGCTTCTCAATGACAGTCACAGAAGGAAAACTCAGTGTACGTGACAGGAGCCACCCACTTCCAGCAAAAGGAAGAAGGCATGCCCCCTGCTTCTTGACCTGCTCGCTGGCCTGGATCCGTGACCGCAGGCGGACACACAAGATCTACTATGCTTTGGCTTGTCAGCTTCCTCTGCTGTCTCCAGTAACTCTCCGCCTGCATGAGTGTGCGGGTGTATGAGGGTATGAATGTATTGAATGTGTGTGTGCATGAATAAGATCCATCCCTTTTCTTTGATCCAATAGCGGCATTTAATAAAACCAATATAAGTGTAACCCTGGGTTGGAAATTGAGGTAACAACATATGAATTAGTGGCGAGGAAGCATAAAAGATTCAGACTTTTGTTTTGAAAGTTCAGAGGGTCAGCAGAGAGCCTAGGTCAAGTCTTTCACCCTCTGTGAATGATTAACTGCAAGCAGGGGATGAGGGTAAAGAGGAAGCAGCAGGGGGGACTACACAGAAGGTTAAATCCTTCACCCAGTGAAGTCAATAGGACTGGGCCCTAAAAGTCAGACGCACACAACAGCATAGCCATGGAAGGTTGGTTCCAAGTCAGCAGAGCAGACAGCACAATCTGCTGTGTGTCTGATAATGTGCTGATACAGCACATTTGACCTGTCCCATGCATCCCTCTTTAAATCAAAAAGTAACAATGGCCTCAGGCTCAGAGAAATACAAATCCACCTTTGCACCCTTTCCCTCCTCATTTGCTTCAAGTTTTGCTCCACAAGGTCATGGATGTAGTTTGGTTATCAGCTTCATGATGCTTGTTGAAGACAAAAATACTGAGGTGTCTCAGTGTTCGTGGAAACGTTATTAACATTTTTTAGAATTGCATTTTACTGTGTACCCCCCTTTTTCCTAGGACCTTAACAGCTGACAACCTGTGTTACAATTCTATTGCAGCACAGTGCCAATTTGTAAGGTGAACAGATCCTGATGAAATACTTAAAATGTCAAAACAAATGCATAAAAAGGTGCAAGCTGCAGAATACATAAGATCATGGTTTGTCTTTACACTAAATTATGGTGTGAGTCTTCACTGATTTATGTTCAATCATGTCATGCACCTTCCCAGACTTAGGGCCTGAATTAGGCCCCGATATATTTGATTAACTTGGAGTCCATCAGTCATAAAATACTGCTTTTGCTTATGAATAAGTAGCTTTTTAGTTAGTTTTATTTGGACTATTTCCCACAAGTGGTATAAATGTGTCCTTAATGCTTCTTAGAGGCTGGATAATAAGATTAGGAGGGATGACTGTAATATTTGTCGATGACTATCCAATAGATGGCTAATCCATGATGGGGGTTCATGCACAAACTGGCTTTGAGCATAAATCTCAGACAGTAGCACTTGTTAACTTTCAGCAGTTTATGGATTTTATTGTGCTTATTGTTAATTAAAATTCTTACACAGAAAGCTTGCTTCACCCTGGGCTTGACCTCCCTCATATGATGCACTGAGGTGGCAGCTGCTTTGAATTAGGGGAGCCTGGGCATGTGACAAGTATCCTCTGATCACTTTCTTCACTTTGAGGCTCTAATGACCAGCTAGCACGCAAGAAGATCATTAACCTCCTCTCTGAATTAACCCTGTTGTATGCAAACCTAACGCATTCTAGTGGAAGAAAAGTATATTTTAAAAAGTGAAAAAAAGTTTTCTCCTCCCAGAAATAATTCTCCACCCCTACTTGTTGCTGTTCTCTTTCCTTTTTCCTCTAATCTTAAGAGCCTTTAATTAAACACACAGGGCCAAATTTCCATTGGTGCTGAGCATCTGTCATTCCCAATGATTTCAGTGCAGATACTCAAATCTTCTTGGCATTTGACCCAGGACAATCATGTGTGCTTTACAGTCAAATCATGCCACCTCCCCACCATCCCCCAAAAAACCTCTGGTGAAATCTGACAACTCTCAATTTTAAAACTCAGATTTTTTTTTTCCAAATCACCCAGTTGGTAAGATAAATGGGTAGTGGTTATAGCTGACATACATAAGGAAATCCCACAGATTTGGGGACATCTGCAGAAACCCACACATTCCCCATGGCAGCAAGGTTCCCTCAAGAGCTATGCTTTCGCTGATTTCCCATCCACAGTTAGGCTACCAGGGCCTGCCAGATGAGGTCTGAGAATGTTTACACTGCTATTTTTAGCCCCCATGAACCTGAGTCAATTGGCCCAGGCTCTGAGACTCAGTGACATGGGTTTTGTTTTGTCATGGACATCCATGGAGGCAGGATTTCATCCCCCAATTTCTGAGTTTCTCAACCTTAACATGGTATTAAAGCTAGCTTTGTGCATGTAATATGCAGTCACACCTAACTTTTGCAGTGCTATAAGGCACTGACATATGTTACAGTGTAACAACACCTGTGGTGAACTTTTAGCAGGGTTTAAATCTAGGACCTTCAGACCCAAAGCATAGATCACTTGAGCTAAGGAATAACTCAATTAGCTGGCACGAGTGGACAGAATGTTGTCCTTTATACAGACTAGCCTCTAGAGAAGTACACAATACATACCTTAAAAGTATATTGCAACAGTAATTAAAAATGTTTCCTGTCCGAAGTGAAGTGAATTACAATGCTTTCCCTCTTCTGAAATCATCATCTGCTCTCTTGATAGAAAGAGAGCTTAGCTTTTAGCCAGCAAACCTTGTAATTCACTTCATTTCAAGCAGGAATTTTTTTTATGGTTTCATTTTGGAGTTAATAGTTAAGGTTGCCACTGAGTTTCCCTTATAAGTCTGATTTTGCCACAATAAACCCCCTATATTGCCTCAAAATTGGGGCAGGGGCAGAATTTTTCTAGAAAATATAGTTTCAGCTGATGACACCCTAAGAAATAGAGCAAAACAGAAAGTCGACATGATGAAATTCAAAGGTATGAGTTTATGTTTTTTTTGCTGATGAATGAGTGGCTTAAGTGGGACTTTGTTAGCAAGCATCAGAAAAGAGAATGACCTAATTCAAATTTGATTGGACCAAGATGCATGGCTCCAAAGTGATTTATCCAAAAATCTCAGAGGCAGGCACTGCAAGTCAGAATGAGAGCAATTCATAAACCATAAGAATGAAGGGTAAGGGTGTGAGGCCTAGCCTTTCAGGTCAACAAGCCACCTGAGGAAAATCTGACCTTCCAGAACCAACAAGACCAACCATCTTGGGAAGAGGAAGTCATGACATCAACAAACAGGCCTCTGTAACTAACTTCCACTTATCAAAAATGTTCTGATAACATTTGCGTTATAAGGATTAGCCATCCCATTTCAAGTCTTAAACAGAAGTTTTATAACTGGCTCTGAGGTTGTGACTCAGAGATTAGAAAATTTGGTTTTAGTATTAAATTGACCCAGTTTCAAGTTATAGATTTGACTGACTTTGGTTAAAGTTCTTTAGTTGGGCTTTATAATCAAACAGATAGCCTTCTTAGAATGTATATGAAGATTTAACTCCAATCAAATATTAAGAATAACTGGTTTGATTTTATTTTAATGTGGTAGGGTGTTTTATTCTTAAGTATACTTAGATCACCTAGCTCTGGTTGTATGTCTTCTCAGTTTTATTATAGTTTAAGGGATTTAATAAAATGTATAAGATAGAAATGTGACTCAGCATCAGTTTCTTTCAATAAGCAGTGTGGATCCAGAACCTTTGAGGATCTGGCTAACAGGGCTTGGATGGCCAAGAGCTTAGTGATTAGATCAGCTGACTCTCAGCTCCCTGTTGGCTGAGTGGCCTCAGCTGTTGAGGCCGGGGGGAAGGGTAAGAGAAAGGATGGAGACCTGGGCCCAGCCTAGAGCCCTGTGTATGTCAATCTCTTAACAGGAGGGTTTGGCATCCCTCTCAGTAGGGAGTCAGAATTCACTGCCCTATGTTACTTCCTACCAGCCCATTCAGTTTGGGGCATGGACCCTCTAGTTCAATCTACCAGGCAGCTTGCTTCCCACAGGATTTCCTCTGGTGGGGCAGCTGCAAGCTGGTGAGGGTGAGCTCCACAGTCTCTGTGGTTCACTCAGTTCCTTCCAGTGCTGCAGTTCCTTCACACTCTCCCTTGGTGGCTTTCTTCTAGGTGACTGCTCAGGCTGGTAAGTCCATCCCTTCAGGCAGGGAGATAGCTAGGCTCCTGCCTCTTCACCACTCAGCCCTGAACTAAGCCAGGCTTCCTTCTTTTATCCCCTCTCCAGGCCTGGCTGCAGGTAGAGCAGGGCAGGGCTAGGCTAGCTGGGCCCAAAGACTTTCTTTAACCCATGCTGTGTTGGGCGGGCAGTTTCTTTGCTTCATCACAACTTGGAGCAGATACCTGTCAATCTAAAAGCCTGACCTGTTCCCCCTAACAAATGTATGTGTAACGGTGACAGACCCCAGTCACCAGAATCTACCGCATGAGCTAAAAGCCAACTGGCTGTTAGCTAAGCCTGTAGAGCAGACTCATTTTAACTTTCTCTAAGTTGTCTCAGTGCCACTAGATGGGATGGAACACAACACCCAGATGGTGTGTAGGTTACATATGGCTCTCATAGCATCATGGAAGGACAGACAATCCTATTCATAGTTGTTCTGGAATCTGTGGCTTGAAGGCTAAGTTTCCTGTGGAAAATTTGAGGACTATATCTCCTGTCCTGTCTGCAAGGTCACAGATCCCTTTTCTGTAAAAGGAACATGTACCTGAAACTGAAAATTCACATTCACATGCTGCTTTCTGTTTAAAAGTAATGTCCCCCACTCATGGGATTTTCTGTGGGAGGGGAGCACATGACCCACAATTTTCCTGCTGTAAGGGGAATTTTGTTAGCACGGTATTTTACTCAGATTGAAAAACACAAACAATTGATGCCAGATTTAAATTTTGACCTTTAAGTGGAAATAGAGATATTGGGCTGATTCTGAACTCATATTGGTTTTACAGCAGCACAACCTGATCCTTCCATTAACATAGTTTTCATACTTGACCAGCTATAGGCAATTATGACATACTATTGGGATATTAAGAGAATAGTCAATCCTCTGTCATACAGCCCTGACCCATTTAGAATCTAATAATTACATTTGTGATCAATTTTACCAGCCACTGGATGTCACTGTTTCTCCATAGGTGCAGCTAAAAGGGATTGGTTTGTCAGGTTTCAGAGTAACAGCCATGTTAGTCTGTATTCGCAAAAAGAAAAGGAGTACTTGTGGCACCTTAGAGACTAACCAATTTATTTGAGCATAAGCTTTTGTGAGTTACAGCTCACTTCATCGGATGCATAAAGTGGAAAATACAGTAAGGATGTTTTTATACACACAGACCATGAAAAAATGGGTGTTTATCACTACAAAAGGTTTTCTCTCCCCCCACCCCACTCTCCTGCTGGTAATAGCTTATCTAAAGTGATCACTCTCCTTACAATGTGTATGATAATCAAGGTGGGAAAAATACTTTCTTGTGTTTGTTTTAAACCTACTACCTATTAATTTTATTTGGTGGCCCCTTGTTCTTGTATTATGAGAAGGAGTAAGTAACACTTCCTTATTTACTTTCTCTATACCACTCATGATTTTATAGACCTCTCTCATATCACCCCTTAGTCGCCTCTTTTCCAAGCTGAAAAGTCCCAGTCTGATTAATCTCTCCTCATACGAAGCTGTTCTATACCTCTAATAATTTTTGTTGCCCTTTTCTGAACCTTTTCCAATTCCAAAATATCTTTTTTGAGGTGGGGTGACCACATCTGCATGCAGTATTCAAAGTGGGGGCATACCATGGATTTATATAGAGGCAATATGATATTTTCTGTCTTATTATCTATCCCTTTCTTGATGATTCCCAACATTCTGTTCGCTTTTTTGACTGCTACTGCACAGTGAGTGGATGATTTCAGAGAACTATCCACAATGACTCCAAGATCTCTTTCTTGAGTGGTAACAGCTACTTTAGACCCCATCGTTGTATATGTATAGTTAGGATTATGTTTTCCAATGTGCATTACTTTGCATTTATTAACATTAAATTTCATCTGCCATTTTGTTGCCCAGTCACCCAGTTTTGTGAGATCCTTTTGCAGCTCTTCGCAGTCTGCCTGGGACTTAACTACTGTATCTTGAGTAATTTTGTATCGTCTGCAAATTTTGCCACCTCGCTGTTTAACCCTTTTTCCAGATCGTTTATGAATATGTTAAATAGGGCTGGTCCCAGTACAGATCCCTGGGGGACACCACTATTTACCTCTCTCCATTCTAAAAACTGACCATTTATTCCTACCCTTTGGTTCCTATCTTTTAACCAGTTACCAATCCATGAGAGAACCTTCCCTCTTATCCCATGACTGCTTATTTTGCTTAAGAGCCTTTGGTGAGGGACCTTGTCAAAGGCTTTCTGAAAATCTAAATACACTGTATCCAATGGATCTCCATTGTCCACATGCTTGTTGACCCCCTCAAAGAATTCTAGTAGATTGGTGAGGTATGATTTCCCTTTACAAAAACCATGTTGACTATTTCCTAACAAATTATGTTCATCTATGTGTCCGACAATTTTGTTCTTTACGATAGTTTCAACCAATTTACCCAGTACTGAAGTGAGGCTTACTGGCCTGTAGTTGCCAGGGTCACCTCTGGAGCCCTTTTTAAAAACTGGCATCACATTAGCTATCCTCCAGTCATTTGGTACAGAAGCTGATTTAAATGATAGGTTACAGATGACAGTTAGTAGTCCTGCAATTTCATATTTGAGTTCCTTCAGAACTCTTGGGTGAATACCATCAGGTTCTGGAGACTTATTACTGTTTAGTTTATCAATTTGTTCCAAAACCTCCTCTAATGACACCTCAATTTTGGACAGTTCCTCAGATGTATCATCCAAAAGAATGGCTCAGGTTTGGGAATCTCCCTCACATCCTCAACTGTGAAGACTGATGCAAATAATTCATTTAGTTTCTCCACAATGGCCTTATTGTCTTTGAGTGCTCCTTTAGCATCTCGATTGTCCAGTGGCCCTACTGATTGTTTAGCAGGCTTTCTGCTTCTGATGTATTTACAAAATTTTTTGCTATTCCTTTTGGAGTCTTTGGCTAGCTGTTCTTCAAATTCTTCTTTGGTCTTTCTAATTATACTTTTACACTATAGTGTAATTATATTAATTACACTATAGTGTAAATTACAAAATTATAGATTTTGTATTATAAATTACAAAATTATAAATTACACTAATTATAGTTTTACACATTTGCCAGAGTTTATGCTCTTTTCTATTTTCCTCATTAGGATTTATCTTCCACTTTTTAAAGGATGCCTTTTTGCCTCTCACTGCTTCTTTTACTTTGTTATTTAATCACAGTGGCTCTTTTTTGGTTCTCTCTGTTTTTTTAAATTGGGGTATACATTTAAGTTGAGCCTCTATTATGGTGTCTTTAAAAAGTTTCCACACAGCCTGCAGGGATTATACTTCTGGTACTGTACCTTTTAATTTCTGTTTCATTAACCACCTCATTTTTGTGTAGTTCCCCTTTCTGAAATTAAATGCTACAGTGTTGGGCTGCTGTGAAGTTTTCCCCGCCACAGGGATGTTAAATGTAATTATATTATGATCACTATTACCAAGTGGTCCAGCTATATTCACCTCTTGGACCTGATCCTGTGCTCCACTTAGGACTAAATCAAGAATTGCCTCTCCTCTTGTGGGTTCCAGGACTAGCTGCTCCAAGAAGCAGTCATTTAAGGTGTCAAGAAACTTTATCTCAGCATCCCTTCCTGAGGTGATATGTACCTGTTGAGTTTTTTATTTTAATAGCCTCTCTAATCTCCCGGAGCATTTCAGAGTCACTAACACCATCCTGGTCAGGTAGTCTGTAATATAGCCCTACTAGGGCCAGACCACAACATTTTGGCACCTGAGGCGGGGAGCTCAAATGATGCCCCCATGCCACCTCGCTTGGGCCAAAACTTTGAAAGGTTCACTTCTACCTTCTTCCTGTCCTACTCTTCTCATGGTACTGTTCTGCTAAATACCCCAATAATGGAGAACTAACAACTTAAAATGCCTTGTTCAAAAATTTTAAGTAACACTTAACTTTCAAACGCCTGAACAAATGTAACTTTTCTTGTCTGCATAGTAAACACTGGCATTTTTATCTGTTTGAAAAATCAAAGTGGTGCTTTCCATGCCTTCTTGGTTGCAAAGATTTGAACTGTTTCCTGCTGAAGGTCCACAGACTGAGCCAGCTCATGCTCTATTGAGATGGTTGCAAGGCCGACCAGCCTCTCCTGTGTCATTGTGGAGCGTAGATGTGTTTTTATTAACTTCACCTTGGAGAAGCTGCGTTCTCCACTGGCAACTGTTACAGGAAGTGTTAGAAGTATGTGCTGAGCAACAAAAGCATTTGGAAAGAGGGTGGTCATCTTATTTGTGCATGTATATTCCAGAACAGCCTTTGGAGTTGATCCTGCTGAAATGTATCTTGAAAGGGCTTTCAGTTCATCACCTAAATCACTCGCATCAATACTGCACATGCCATCATGTGTCAACACTGTCTCTAGTGCCCTGCATTGCTGGTGTAAGTCTTCTTCAGGTATAGTGAGGAGTTTTAGAATATCACACAACATCCCAAATATACTGCTGTGTTCCTTGAGCTGCATGAAACGTTCTTCAACTGACTGTATTGCACAATCTAGCACGTAGTTAAAGGATTCAACTTTGAATTGTTGTTTGGGGTCTCTTATGGGATTATCCCGTAAACGTCTTCTTCAGTGACTCTTGTATTCTTGAATGGGTGGGAAAATACCTTCAGTGTGAAGTTCCTCTGCCAACTTCTGTGCACTCTTCAGAACATTTTGAAATCCCTCATCTGACTGGTAAGACTGTAGGTATGACTTTGCTTTGTCCAGTTGTTCCATTGCTCCAGATATATCAAGGTCAACACCTTGGAGTCTCTTGCTTACAACATTTATTTCAAACAGTATGTCACGCCACAACACTAAGCCACACAGAAATTTGAAGTTATGTATGTTTCTGGTGATTCCATTTCCCTCTGCCACTGTTCTCAAATGAACAGTTCCTGTCATATCATTACCCTCCATAATGGCAACTATGGCAACATCTATCTTCCCAATTTGGTGTTTGATAGGCTTTATCGCCTCCACTTGACTTTCCCATCGTGTGGCATTCAGTGGTTTCAGTGTCAGAGAGGATGTTCCCAGATGTTGCTTCAAAATTTTCCATCGATGAGTTGATGCAAAGAAAAATACATAGATGCTTTGAATTACATTAAAAAATTCAGCAGCCTCACTAGAAGCTGATGCTGCATCACTGACCACCAAGTTCAATGAATGAGAACTGCATGGGACAAAAAAAACTCAAGGGTTTAACTCTCAGATCCGTGTCTGCACTCCTCTGTTCTTTCCTCTCATGTTGGCACCTTTATCATAGCCCTGACCTCTCATGTCAGCTATCGCAATTCCCGTATCCTCCAGCTTTTTAAGAAGCACATTTGTCATAGCAGCTCCTGTAGTATCATCAATGTCAATAAATTCTAGAAAATGCTCTCTGACAGTCACCATTGCAGGGACATTTTCACTTGGTTCTGTTGTTATTACAAAACGCACCATTAAAGTCATTTGTTCTGTATGGCTGATGTCAGGTGTGCAGTCCAGAATAACAGAGGAATATCTTGCTGACTTCAGATCTGCCACAATCTTCTGTTTGACTTTTGTTGCCAGTAACTGTATGATCTCATTTTAAATTGTTTTTCCAAGGTAGTGGTGTGTGTACATTTCTTGGGTGGTGACTCTTCTTAGATGCTCCTGGAGTACAGCATCAAACTCAGCTCCACAATTTTAAGGAAGTTTCCATTGTTTGGCACATACAGCTGATCTGAAGTGCCACGCAGTGCCAGGCTTTGGGTAGCAAGCATTCTCACAGTGGCAATGAGCCTTTTCAGAACATTTTGCCAGTAAAGAGACCCTGATGGAATCTTCTCTTGATGCTGATCATCTACGGTGGCCTTTAACCTAAGACTCATCTCAAGCTCTTTCCATCTATGGAATACTCTCTGGTGATTTGCTGCCTTCTCCTGGCATGCCTGATTTCTAGCCAGATCTTTCCAGTCCTTTGTTCCTGTAGAACCCAATGTGGCCAGAACATTAGACTGGAAGAGTTTGCAACAAAAACAGTATGCAGCATTCTGGGTTTTTGAGTACATAAGCCATGGCCTCTCCACTTTGTCACCATTGGGGATTTCACACCTGTAATGTGTTAGATGGAAACTTCTATTTTCATTGTCTTTGGGGAACGTGAAGTTTTTCACTTGCTGTGGCCCATGCAGTACAAGGAAGTCCCTCAGGCTACCGCTCAAGTGGGTCCACAGTCCTGGATCATCTAGACTTAAGGAACTAAACTCGGCAGCAGCTGTTTCTTGCGCCTCCACCACACTCTTCTCTGATCTACACTTTTTTTCAGGAATGTGCATGGTTACATCCATTTGAGATGGAGATATGGCTGCTGCAGTAGCTGCCAGGTCACCTGCACAAACTGGAAGATCAGGCATCTCCTCACCACTCACATCCTCACTGGGGCCGGAAGGCTCACCGTGAACATTTGTGTCTATGTATCTCAGGAGAGCTCCTTCCTGCTTAGATAGAAAAGCTTCCTTTGCTTGCTTTCTTTTTCTGAATGCTGCCCCAGAGGGGCATTCTCTTCTTTCACTCATGATTGCTGTTCTGTGCCAGCTATAGTGGCTCTCAACACTCAATTGAAGGGGACAAATAAGCAGGCTGGTAGCAGGACCTGAGTCAGGGAAGATATCAGCGTCTTAAGGGCCTAACTGGCTCCTTCTACTTCAGTTGAACCCAAACCTAAACCTAATTCAGAGCCAGTCCCAAACCCTCTCTCTTCAGCCCATTCACAATCAGCACTAAAAACAATACAACTGCAAAAGTTTACATTTTGCAACAAGTGAAACTTTTTGAACACTATGTACATTTATTCATTTTTAAACAATAAATAGAATGCACATAGAATAATTTAGTGTAAATTAGGAAAAATATATTAATTCAAAATTCCCACATTTACTGTACGTGAAACAAGCTGTATCTGGTATGAGGCACATTAGGTTACCTCTGGATGTTTTAGTTTAATGGTACTTGCAGATACCCTGGGAGGCTGATTATTCTGATCTAGCCCTCAGTCAGAATTAAGGTTACAGAAATGACTTAGAAGACCTTTCTTTCTCCTGTTTGGAGGGTATATTTACAAGACTTGTTCTGCACTTTACTTTTATACTTGGACCTGTCTGCTACCTTTGAGACACAAAGTAGGCCTATCAGCTCCTTTACTAGTCTCTTAGGAGTCGGCAGCATACATAGTTAGCATGTGAGGACCTTATTTCTTAAGTTTTATTGGATCAATGCAAATAATAAAACTATTTAAATAATGAAAATATCCCTTGATCCCTATAAGCCTGGCAGCCTTACAGAGACAGTGAAAACGGCACACAAACTAGGAGTATTATTAAAACTGATTAATCTTGAT
Source organism: Lepidochelys olivacea (assembly GCF_965140295.1). Lineage (NCBI taxonomy): Eukaryota > Metazoa > Chordata > Testudines > Cheloniidae > Lepidochelys > Lepidochelys olivacea. The sequence continues at coordinate 147,219,899 of NC_140413.1, read as the reverse complement.
GCCGTTTTACCCTGAGTGGCTCACAGCTGGTTTATATCAAGGTTACTGTGGCTGCAACATCCCGATGAAACCATTTTAAACCTCCCTTGTCCATTTTTCTACTGTGTGTGTTTGTAGTTGTCATCAATGCAAAGACCCAGTGCTGACCCCACAGCACATATTTGAAAAATAAAGATAAACCTAGGCTTTGAGGTTATGATTAAAGCTACAAAACCTGCCTCCTCTTGGGTAATGGGGCTAAGTCTTCAATTAAATTCTATGGATCCGAAATATAACACTGCCATAGAAGCAAATGCAGATCTATAATGTTTGAAGGGAATGGATAAACCACAGGGGTGAGCTAGTTAAATAACTTAGAACACGAGTTAGGGTATGGATGACTGCTTAACTCCTGAGCGCAAACAGCAGCTTGTTGTATTTATAGTGCAGTTTCCTTTCTCTGGGTATGATTTTAATAATTTATTTGTTCATTAACAGTATCCAGTGAAGTCAGGAGCCCATCACAGTGCTTCACACTTTTACGTAGGAGAGTCAAGTTTAGGGGACTCTTGCTTTCGAGTTCAGTTGAACTGGGTACATTGCAGAGATGCTCAAATTGGGCAGCTTGGGGTTAGAGGTGATAAGTGATGTTTGCAAGAGCACTTTCGCTGTGCTCCTCCTGACTTTGACTGATGTATCCAGTGTAGTGTACAGACACCATGGTGATAGTTAAATGACTAATAGAGTCAACAGAGGATGGTGTTCCAAAAGGAGGCCACATATTCCCAGCTGGGAATAAAGCACTGAAATAGCACTTGCATGAGAGAATTTGAATAGTTGCTAGTAAGGAATGAGTGGAAACATTTCCCTGGAATAAAATGTAGGTGCAAATCAGTGAATCTTTGGGTCAGGTGTGAATTTTTGTGTCAGATTTTTGAGAGGGGGCACAGAAGAAAAAAGACCAAACCAAACCACAGGACTGGATCCTTAGTTGAGGTAAATCAGTCTAGATCCAGTGATTTCAATATATCTGCACTGATTTAAACCAGTTGAGCATCTGGCCCATTGTTTTTTTAATTTTCATTTACCTTTTGACATGTCACACGTGACCACTATAGTTACATGCAGTCTTCAAATTCTTTTGAAGCTTAGGGGTTTGGGCCCGGATACACAAAGATACTTAGGTCCCTAGGTCCCAGTTTTAGGAACCACTGTGATCCACAAACTCCCTGCTTAGCTGCTGCCTTATAACTTTTAGCCCACTGGTAAGATCATTACCCCGGATGTGGGCAACCTCCACCCCTCCCCAGGTTCAATTGTCTTCTCAGCCTGTTGGGGAGAAAGTATTTGAAGGGCCTCCCCTCTGTAAGAGAGATGCCTAACCTCTGGGCTAGGGGATATTCCGATGTAGGGCTCCTTCAGCCTCTCCTGTTGAAGCTGTTCCACTTTGGATTAAATAATTAAAGAGTCATTTGGCCAGAGAAAGAGAATTACACTATAGCTTGGTGGTTGGGGCATTCACCCAGGTGACAGAAGACCCAGCTCTATTCCTCCAGCTCTATACATTGGCATAAGTATTTTTAAAGAGAAAACAATGCCCATTAAAAGTGCTGGGTTTGAATATGTCGGGAATGAATTCCTCTGTTTATCCACAGAAAAGGTGCAGAGCATAAGTAGCAGCACTTGCATCCCCCACATCACATTGCCAGTGAGTCTCACATATGTTCTGGAACACTAGTAGAGATGAATGAGTCATTTGGCCTCTAAACCTGCTTTAAGCTTTTTGCTATCCACAGTAGTCAAACTCTCTTCAGCAACAGGCAACTTAAACTCTACATAACCTCATGGTTTGGATTGTATACTTGCATCCCTAAGCTATGAGGGAATCTTGTTCAAGAGGTCCACAGCTGCAAACTTACTATACTTATTGTTAATGAACCATGAAAATTAATAGCTATAGACTAAAATTCATAACTACAGACTGGTTAGTCTGACATCAATCCAGGGCAAAATCATGGAAAGGCTGATATAGGATGTAATCAATAAAGAATTAAAGGTTGCTAGCATAATTAGTGCCAGGTAACATGGTTTTATGGAAGATAAGTCAACTTGATATACTTTTTTGAGATCACAAGTTTGGTTTAAAAATGTAAACCTGTTGACAATATATATTTAGATTTCTGTAAGACATTTGACTTGATCCCACATGATATTCTGGTAAAAATTTCCTCCATACAAAACCGGTGTGGCTCATGTCTAATGGATTAAAAATAGTTATTAGTTAACTAATAGAGCTCAAAGAAGAATTGTAAAAGGGGAATTTCATCATCCAATGGAGTTGCTTCCAGTGAGGCCCCAGAGGGATCTATTCTTGGCCCGGTGCTATTCAATATGTTTATCTGTGATCTGTAAGAAAACAAAATCATTACTCATCAAATTTGCAGATGACACAGACATTGGTGGAGTCAGGGGAACAGGTAAGTTCTACAGAGCAATCTGGCTCATTTGGTAAGATGGACTCATTTGAACCAAATGCCGTTTAATACAGTCAAATGCAAGGTCATGAACAAAGAATGTAGGTCACTCTTACAAGATGGTGGACTGCAGTGACATTGAACAGGACTTCGGGGTCATGGTAGATAACCAGTTGAAATGACACCCCCCCCTTGTGATACTGTAACTAAGATGGTGAATGTGATCCTTGGATGTACAAATGGGGGGATAACAAGTAGGAGTAGAGAAGTGGTATTATCCCTGTATTCCACAGTCCTGAGGCCATTACTGGACTACTGTATCCAGTTCTGCTGTCCACACTTTTAAAAATATTGAAAAATTGGAAATGGTCAGGAAAGAATGATCTGAGGTCTGGAAAGCCTGCCTTACAGTGAGACATTTAAGAAGTTCAATCTATTTAGTTTGCCTAAGAGAAAGCTAAGAGGTGACAAATATGGTCTATAAAGTACCTACCATTGGGAAGGTATTTCTGATAGTAGATGGTTTTTAATTTATCAGAAAAGGGCATAATACGATCCAGTGCTTAGAAGCCGAAAATGGACAATTTCAGACTAGAAATAAAATGCAAATTTTTAATAGTGAGGGTAGGTATCCACTGGAACATTTTGCCTAGGGATGCAATGGATTCTCCATCACCTGAAGTCTTTGAATCAAGACAGAATATCTTTCTTAAAAAAAATATGCTATAGCTCAAACAGACATTATGGGCTTTATGCAGAAGTTGCTAGGCGAGGTTCTTTGGCCTATGTAGGAGGTCAGACTAAGTGATTATAATGGTGCCTTCTGGCCTTAATATCTATGGAGTTTAATGTGTCCCCAGCCATCAGGTTTTCTAGCTCAGTATGTAGGGTTTCAGATCTAGACTACTATAGCTGTGATATTATGGTACTTGTCATAAACAGCCTTACATTGAGAGTACACAGGGTGAGGACACTAAACAGGGTTACAGAAACAGAGTTAAGGTTATTTAGGGGATCTTAACTGATTTTCCATACTTTGCAACATATTTTTTAAAGATTAATTCACATTTTTCAGCTTCTACATATTGTTTGTTTCATTTGTTTTTGTTTAAACTTCAGGGTTCTTTTAAAGTTTATTTGGCCTTAAGTTGTTATATATTTCAACCCTAAGTATAGTTTAATTAAATGCATTTTTATCATTAATGGAACAATGGGGGAAATTAATAATGCAGTTTTCCGCAGTGTTTGATCAGGAGTGTGTGTGAGAGAGAAGTGAAGAGACTCATTTCTGTCCCTGAAAAATCTGTTTTCCATTTTAAAGAAAAGTGTTTAGTTTTTTTTCCCCCCTGTGATTATAGTCTTCCAAATGTAAAGTGTTCGCTAGGAAGGAAAGTTTGCCAAGATAGTATTTCCTAAAAATCCTGGGTCACTTATAGTCTTTATTAAAGCTGCGTAAGGCTGCCACTGGCATCCCACTTTTTCAAAAGCAGATTCCATCTGGATTTTAATTAAATTTTGGAAGCTGGACCACTTAAGGCACTGCTCACTGTGTGATTGGCTTCTTCCTTGTGCCATCCAGCTGAGCCTGTTTCATCATTTATGGTAGCCACAACCACTCTGGCATCCTGACATAAGAAGGGGCAGCTCAGTGGAAGGATTTATTTGGGTGCAGGCAAAATGAAGCAGAAGAGGGGACTCTAAACCTCAGCAGCAAGGGGGAGGGGGCAGAACAGATGCCATTTAGGGACTATAATACTGGGGAGCTCTGGACTCTTCCGCACTCAGCAAAGGCAGTAACAACCCAGCGGGGTGTGAGTAGAGGAGGCAACACAAGAAAAAGAGGCCTGGCCAACAGCAGCTTCCCTCAGTGGGTGGAAGAAATAGTAACTTTATAGAGGAGTGAGATAAAGAAGGCACCATCAAGGGGACCTCATTCAAAGACAGGAACAGACAGATCTCAGGGGCTGGAGAGAGACCTTGGGAAGGGAAAGAATGCTAGTGGCATTAATTGAATGGCTAAGATTTAAAGTGGAATAATGGCCAGATGACCACTGATGTGGCTGACATCACCATAATATAATGGTTTTCCTCTTCATTTTTCCCCGTGTGTTCATTGCCTCTTGAGCTCTCTGTGCTGCTACAATGAATGACTGGTACAGGAAACAGTGGAGGGAAAAATAACTTCTTCTGACTGTTTCATTAGATATATAATTCAGTTTAAAACGATGCATCAAGGGGCATGGATTTCTGGAATATTTCCTTTGGATCCTTGGGGGCATACACTGCTGGCCTGTCCCCTCAGCCCAGAAAGGAGTGACGCTATGTTCAGGGTCTGGTTAAGCTTTATTTCTTCCACATGAAACTAGTGCTGAATATCAATTATCCCTTCCCCCCTATTCACTACAGATTTCCACTCTACAGACCACTTGTCTGAAAAAGTCCTATCCTACTCCAGGACCTCCCACCAGAACAAGCCAACCAACTTCCGGTAGCTTCTCTCCCCTAGCAGCTCTCTATCCCCAAGTAAGCCACTTGCTGGCTTTTATAATCACCTGATTCCTAGCTGATCCATCTCAGCTGGGAGGTAGCTGATCAATCATAGGTGATCTGGGGCCCAACTCCCTGGAAGTTCCAGCCACTCTCTGACAGGGTGGAATTCTATTTTTTTCCATACGGAAAATGGATCTAATTCCCCTTCTGATTATGTTCTGAGTTTGTGTTGCTAAAGATTTCTATCTAAATAGATTGAAAAACATTCTTCAAAATGTACAGGAGGCCAGGATGGAGCCGCCATAATAGGAGCATCCTAAGAAAAGTGAAATTATCAAATATACTTAGTCACCACTGACATGAAGCACCAATTGTACCAGTAAACCACACATCACAATATAGAAAACATCTCCTTGAAGATAGAACAGTATTAGATTACAGAGTATATTACACCATTTTTCCACATTCTAGTTTTACATTTGCATGAGTTCTTTCTTGCAGATGTAACATTTCTACTGACACCTACTGCATTTCATGAACTGGGCTTCAAGCAGTAGGCAAAAGTGACAGGGCATTTAAATAAAATGTTCTCAAAAGCACAACCATGATCTGAAATCACATAAAAATTATTACAATTTATTTGTAGTGGCTCAGTTAAAGATTTAAATTCAGCCCAAGGACACAAGGCAGTGTGACCTATAATCTTAAATAGCATTCCACTTGAAATAAAGTGAAACAAAGGAAAAATACCACGGTAATAACATATGAAAGAGCTGCTGAACATTAAAATAAACACTGGGTTCTATTTAGCTGGATTTTGGTCCATGGAGAAAGCTAAATAATTTGTAGATGCTGGAATGGTCAGATTCCCGAGCATCTTTAGGATCACTTCACTTTTATATAAGGGAATTTAGTGGGGAGACAAGCAATCAAAACCATGTGTCTTTTTTTATTGGTGTGAGATCCAGTGCTGAATAAATAATTTCCCTTTCCTCTTCCCAATGGATGTCAGTCCCACCTCAAGAATTCCAGTCATGCTTAATTTTAACTGAATTTATGAAATATGCACTATTGTACATATATTAAAGGTCCTTTTTGTACATTTGCATATTTAAAAAAATATTTTATATGCGAACTAGTTTTGGTTAAACAAATGCCTTTTAAAGAATCTATGACTATTCTGTACCAGCTACTGGAGGGACTGGCTTGGTATTGCTATAAAATCCACTTAAAGACGTGACTGATGGATTTGGGATATACTTAGTGTAGCAATGCACATGCTGCTTGAGAATTTGCTATGAACCATCCTGGTCCCCTTTTACCTTTCCCACCAATACAACTGAGGCAGGTTTTTGCCTAGTTACAGAACACACTTAAGATCCTGACTGCTCTGCACCTCAGATTATTAGTATACAATGGTTGGTAGTGCCCTTACAATTAAGGTTGCCCAACACTTCCAATTATATGAACCTGTTAGGCTGATTGTGAGAGAGACAGAGAGAGAGGTTAGGAAAGAATACAATGTTTTGTCCGTGTTATAAAAATTCTTACAAGCGTTTCTCTTAGAAGCTTTTTTGCCTTCAGGCTTTAGAGCCAGGGCTTGAAATTTGGCAGGGGAGTGGACTGTATCAGGGATGTGTCTTTTGCTTTTTCCCAGGACAAAATAATCTGCAAATAACTAGGGGGGTTGAGGTCTGAAGCAGTGGTTTTGGAGTTTAGCATAGCTGGACTGCAAAGTCTCATGTCACAAAGAGGGGCTCAGATAAGAAGTCTGAGCCTGGGAGCGTGCCCTAGAATTCCAGAGCTAGAAACAGAGTTGATGCTCTGCCCAGGCCTAGTTGGCTTCAAAGCACGTGGAACCCAGTGTTTGGGTCCACCTGCAACAGACTTGTGTTCGTACAGTGTAGTACTGGGCCAGTTGTGACATACAGTTTTAAACAATTCATTTCAAATGCATATTTGCAGGGGCAAAATATAAGTGGCTCTTCCAGTTTTTCTGGGTCTCAGTCCAATGACTTAATCACAAGACTCTCCTTTCACTTCTTTGTGCCTCATTCACTACACGCTTACCAAAATCCCCTTTGGACAGCCTGATTCATTACACAAACTTGCCTCATTCGCTGTCCATACTGTACAACACTGAACAGGACTGGTGTCTGGACAAAGTGATAGATAAGACTCTGAAAGATTCAGCACAGTGCTTAGCAGCAGTAAGAAAAACAAATATGATATACAAATAGAAATGTTGGCTATCATTTGACAGAAATAATTCTAGCACTGTTTTGTGTAAACGGTGATAAGCCAATGTGAGTAATATACACAGACATTAATAATAGAAATGGAAAAGCACAAGGGAGAAGAACTACTAGATTGATGCCAAATCAAATGTTATAGGTTAAAGAAACTATTAGTCTATTTTTCAGAAGTGCTAAACGCCCATTGAAAAAGTTGCACAGAGTCATTTTTTTTTAAAAAAAGAAAAGATGCCCCATTAACTAAACTGGAAACAAAGAGGAATAGCATTAGCATTGAAGGCCTGATCCAAAAGCTCTTTAAGTCAAGTGAAACACTTCAGTGGGCTTTGGATCAGGCCCTGAACATACGGATCAAGAAGAGAAATAGGAATAATCAGAATAAACATTTTAAAGGTGCACAGTTGGAGCTAAACAAAATTATGGGGATACAATTATGAACGAGGGGCAGTGGCACCACAGGGTTCGTTGGCCTCTTTACATCCTACAATTCTGTAGGTTTCCTATTAGAATTGTATCTCTGATCTGGAACAGCAAAGTCAGCAGGGGAAACATACAGTAAGAAAAAACACTCATCCAACAGTTCAAAGCCCCAAGTAAAAATGGTAATGCTTAAATCAGTCCACAGTAGGCTCTAGCAATAGACTGTGTGGGTGGGACCCTCAGTGCAAGTCTTGGCTGTGTGCTCATTTTACGAAGCTTCAGTAAAGGTATTTATTGTTGGAAGAAAATAGGTCAGTTATTTCCTATGGTAACTGGAAAATAAACACACAAACTGGCAGCAAAACATCTCTCTCCTGTTTAAAAAAAGAGCAAGTAAAAGGTTACTTTGTAATCTTCATCACTAAACTGTTTATTCAGTTGAATTCCACATTAGCTTTTCTCAGACATACACATCTCGATCCAACCCCTGATGAAGTCAATGGAATGAGTCCCGCTAACTACAGTGGAAGATGGGGCAGGCCCACAGAACGACATTTTTATTATAGTGCAGTGAAACCTAGAAGCACAGTTTCTGTGACTCTTAACAGAAGCTGTGTGCCTACTTGGACTGTACCCAAATAATCGTCAGTACATTCTTATTTGCTGCAGAATTCTGTTAGAGCTACCCCTTACTCCTTACACCTTTGTCCCATGCCACATCCTTGTAATAAATAATCACAGTTATTTTTAACATAGACCATAATTGTTGTGGCATGAGATATCTGCTCTATTTTTTATCCATTGTGGGTCAGAATCAAAACTCAGATACGCTGATATAAATTTGGACTAACTCCACAATGGAGTTACTCTGGATTTACACCATTTTAACTAACAGAATCCAGTTGGCACTATTCTTAGAGGAGAGGGAGAGCTCAGATTTATTATAGAAGAAGGTGGGACTAAAATAATGATCCATAGATGAAGTCTGGTTTAAATTAAGCAATGGTGTTTATTAGCGCCATCAAAATATGACAGACGATAAACAGGGCCGTCAACTGAGAGGACTCGCTGCTGGCGCACCATCCTCTTGGCTGGGTGTGGCACAGTAGGCTCTCCTCCTTTAGCACCCCTTACCAAAAGCTGCCCTGGCACTGCAGTTGTCCGCCTTTTTGCGAGTTGGCCCTCCGGTCAGGTCACATTTAGTTCCTCCCCATCTGGAGCAAGCCAAGAATCCAATAAACTAAACACAAATAAACATAACTCTTCACCCCTTCCCAGGCTCTGCAGGGTTGTCCTCCCACTCTTGTTCAGAGTGACTGCTCCTATGGCTTTCTCCCAGGAGACCTGGTCCTTCTCTTCCTTGTGTCAGGGTGTTTCTGCACTACCTTTTGCAGTGGACCAATAAAGAAAACTAGGCCCTTCCTCTCTTCAGGTTTCCAGTCCAGGGACCCTGTGGCAAGCTGCTAAAGTCCGCTCCTACACACTCCTTGCTGCCTTCCTGGACTTCTTTACCTTAGCCTCCGTCAAGCCTTTTCCCACAGCCCTCCCTGGTCTTACCATACATTTGCCTCTCTTCTTCCCCCACTCTCTAGCAACCACAGAACAACTACAGGGTTCTTCTCTTTGCAGCCTCTTTCTCATTTGGGATTTCTCCTTTTACATTCACCATCCAGCTCTTCCCTCGGTTGGTCTTCATTTTCCGTTGGGCCTGGCCCACCATCCAGGTGCAACCAGCTGCACTAGTTACTCTGTGTCTCCACTTAAATCTTTCAGTACCAATATGGGGTACATAACCACCACAGCACTACTGCAGTGCAAGGTAAATGAAATACACAGTTACACACACATGAACATTCGCTTAAAAATAGCTGAGCGTTCTCCGTCAATTAGGAGGGAGTTTATTCAGAGAAACATGCTGATAGTAATCCCATCATATTCTCCCCACCCCAGCCCTTTACCACCCCAAAACTAGAGTTCCAGAAGAGGTTGGGCTGGAGATGTCTCCTCCACTTCATTACAGGGCAGAAAGTTCCCTCCATGCTCTCATTATGCAGTTGCAATAAGATTTCCCAGCTGTAATTATCTGAAGGTGTGGTTGTGGGGTAAGAACCCCCAAAAGGAAGGGAGCAATGAGATTATATGTGGTGGAGAGGATGCAGCTTAAATCTGAGGTTGCTTGACAAGCTTATGGAGGTAATTTTTGAAAGGGAGAAAAGAGCTTGTGACCAGCCTGCCTCTGTGTGAGGCAGGGTTATTGCTAAGATGTGTAGTTCCAGTGAGAAAGTGGCAGCCTTCTGCTCCTGTTCCTCCTTGGGGTCCTTTACTAACATTGATTGGGGTGGGGATGGAGGGGACAGGGTGAAGGGTGCTCCTATTTAGATCCACAGAACCTATACTTAAGGCCCCTATTATCATAATATCAGAACTCCCCACAATCTATAATCTATTTATCCTCTCAGCTGCTGTGTGAGGTATAAGTGCTATTATTCATATGAAGAATTGAAGCAGAAATATAAAGGCTTGGATTAACAAAGAGACTAAGGAGCTGTGACCACAAGTATTGCAATGCTTAACTTTTAGGTGCCTGGAAAAAATCACAGGAAAAACATTGTGATCCACAAAAGCCTGAATTAGGGGACTAAACTACCTATACAATGACTGGGGGTGGGGGAGAGGAGCCTAAGAATGCAATCGACAAAAGCCAGCACCCTCTGTGGGGCACTGCCTCAGCTTGCCCATGGAGATGGCAATGAGAGTGGTGTGTCCTAAGCTCTGCCCTTTTCATGGAGATAGGTACCTATCTCTACTTGGGATCCACAACTGGGAACCCCTCTCCTGCAATCAAATGGGAATCTGTAATACACTATCAACCCCCTCAACTGCTTTTCCTTCCCCCGTCCTTTGTTCTCTATGACTGGAGGAGTCAGAGAGAGGAATGGGCCACTTCATCTTGAATGGTCCCTGGAAATATGCATTAACGACTTATGCTAAACAATCTGGTCAAACGTATTTAGCAGTGACACTGAGGGCATGTCTTCACTAGCAACGCTTTAACGTGGCTGTGCAGTCGCGGCACCAGTGCTGGGAGAGAAGTCTCCTAGCGTTGTAAAAAAAACCACCCCCATGAGGGGAGTAGCTCCCAGCACCAGTGCACTGTCTATACTGCCACTATACAGCACTGAAACTTGCAGCACTCGGGGGGGGGTGTTTTTTCACACCCCAAACAAGAAAGTTGCAGTGCTGTAAAGTAGCAGTGTAGACAAGGCCTTAGTTTCCCAGACCTGAAGAAGAGCGCTGTGTAACCTTGTCCTTCTCAGCAACAGAAGTTGGTTCAATAAAAGATATTACCTCACCCACCTTGCCTCTCTAATATCCTGGGACCAATATGACTACTACAACACTATGTACTTACAATGGGTGTAAGTTACATTTATGTCCACCCACACGTACATCAGGGAATTAAGACTCAAATAACCTTTGACTCAGGCTCTCCATGGGCAAAATAGAGATCATAACCTACTTACCCATCTGGGCTGTTGTCAGGCTTAAGTAGATAATGTTTGTGAAAGACCTTTGAATGTGAAAGACAGTGTAGTGGATAAACTAAGTATGGAATCTAATTAGAGTTGGAGAATTGGGCTCTGAACCGATTCTCTCTCACACTCTTTCTAGGCTGGATTTAAAAACGTATGAAACTGAATACATCTTATCTGTCTGCTTTTGCCTTTGTGCCTGAAGTTCTCTAGTGCTCAGTTTTATGCACTTCAATATCTTCCAGTCAGGTTAACAGGAAGGGCCTGTAATGATGCAGCACTGAACCTGTCAGTTGAAACTGGCTTAAAGTACAATAGACAGGATAGAAAAAGTAAGGAGAGAGATATATACTTCTAAATTGATGTCATGAGAGTGGGGGATAACTTATTTTATCAATTAAAAATATAGCTGCGATTTAAAATGGAGACAAGAGAATGAGAGGAAACTCTGGACTGAGTGTTTCAGAGGCTACGGTATCTGTATTGTCCTCTATGTATCAGAGTGTACACTTACTGCAGAAGAATAATCTGACAGTGTTATGTTTGAATTGGCTGTACTGAGTTTCCAGTTGTTACTCCTGGGGGGAATTCTGCACCACGGTGTAGGCGCAGAATTTGTGTCTCCCACGGATTTCTTTGCTTCCCAGCAGAAAAATGACTTTCTGATGGGGAAGCAAAAAGGAAGCCACAAGAGCAGTCATGCGACCCTCCCCAGCAGTATGTTTTGGGTGCCCAGGGCAGCTGGCAGAGAGGTAAATCACTGTGGGGCAGGGGGCATGACTGGGGAAGACCCGGCTGGTGGCTCCTACCCTGCGCCAGGCTCAGCTGCTAATCCTGGCTGGGCTGGGGAGGATAAGACTTCCTCTTCCCCTGCACAGCATCTGGGGCTGTGTCAGACACCTCTCCCCCCTCCACCCCCCGACCCCAGATTTCTCTCCTGGCTGTAGAAAGCTCTGAAAACTCCTCCCTCCCCCACCCTGCCCCACAAGCTTCCTGCACCCATTGTTCCTCTGCTTCAGGGAGAGGGATCACTGTACAGGGAGCTGCTCCCCGATATGCCCAGCCCCCATGCATCCAGACCCCCTCATATACAGACCCTCCTGCCAAGCCTCACCCCCCTGCACCCAGAACCCCCCCCCAACAACCCCACTCCTGCTTTACCTGAACCACCCAGATGAGCCACCTGCACCTGGATTCCCACCATACCGAGCCCCAACAAGCTGCACCTGGACCCCACCACTGAGCCCCCCCACACCCAGACCTCCCTGCTGAGCTCTATCCCCCCCACTCCAGACACTCCTACTGCTGGGCCCTAACTATCCTCACCTGGACCCTCCTGCAGTGTCCCATTACTGTTGCACCCAGAACCCCCCAAGTCCCTGTGCATCCAGATCCCCCCGCACCTGAATCCCCCACTGCGCTGCCCACACCCAGATTGCCCCACACAGAACCCTCTCAACCCACACCTGGATCCCCCCATACTAATCCCCTCCACACTTGGATCCTGCCTTGCTGAGCCTGTCTGCCCACAACCAATGTGCCTGGCACAGAGGGGTAGGGCCCTGGAGTTTTCCAAGGGCAGGCCCAGTCCTTATGCTGTGTCAGGGTTGGGTGCAGCCTCACCGCTGAGTCTGTGTCCTGGGGGTGGAGGGGGAATCTCCCACCTCAGTGCCACCAGTGGCCTGTGCTCCCCAATGCCATGCAGGAGCCTCCACAATTATCTGACAAATAAAATTTGCAGAATTTTAAAATATTATGCACAGAATTTTTATTTTTTCGGTGCAGGATGCCCTCAGGAGTAAACAGTTGTGTACTTATGACTGTGGCTACATGGCACTTAAATTTGTGAAGCTCCTTGAATCGAACATTTTTATAGCAAACAACCATTCCTCCATCCCCTTAAAATCTTACTGTCCCCTCTATTACCTCCCCAAATACCTGGAATAAATAATAGGCTGCACAACACGCCAAGATGGTTATTAAATCCAGGTGCTAATAGACAAAATTGGGGAGCAAGATCCATAGATGAGGACCAATCAATGAAGAAAGCCTAACCAGCAGCTCCCCGTGATTTAAATGGAGAAAGAGGCAGCTGAAGTGCCTTTTCTGATTGCAGCTATAGCAGTACCTCATAGGGAGAAAAGCCATTTTGCAGGTAACCAGATCCCAAACTTTTTCAGGCCATATAGTTTAAAAACAAATCTTGGATGCCAACTGGAAATTTAGTGTTATTCAGTGCGGGGGAGAGAAAAGGGGTGTGTGTGTGCGTGCGCATTTCATATATAGGAGGACTCTGAACTATAAAATCATACCTAGAAACACAGTGATGTTAGAAAAAGGTTTTAAAGAGGTGTGGCTGAACATCAGTATGATTTTTTCCTTGAGTAAAGACTGCATGAATAGGCCCAATTAGTGCTCAACTGACTCTTTTCCTAAACTAATTCACCCATACATGAGAGCTCTGAACTGGAGAGAAGACTAATCAATATGTTTAGTTTGAACATCTATATCTTTATGAGATTAATGGGATAATTACAATTATTTTCATATTTTAATGGCTCTGAAACAGCATCAAAACATAATTTAGAGTTTCTATATGCATGGATTTCTTCAGGATCATTATGATCCGTTCTGAAACTAACCAGTATTTGAATTTGCTACTGTAATTAGAATACTAGTCACTGAGGAGGCTAAAATGTTGAGGTGCATAATTAGATTCAGCAAGCAAAGAAACAGAGGAAATATTAAAAGGAAGACCTAAAAGAATCAACTTTGACCGTAATGCAGAAAAGTTCAAACATGAGAAAGGACCTAGTAATGGCTACAAGCATCCACATGGAAAAAACACCACCACATTCCTTCTTCTAACTATTGCTATTGTAGCTGAATAGAAAACCACAAAATATTGTGGCCAAGTTTTTGAAAATGCCATGCAAGAACACACAGAAAAATGAGACGATGAAGGGCTTTACTATTTGCTCAGACAATAATAATAAAAGAAAAAGGAGATTCTCAGGTGCAATCATCATCCTAAACTTTTGACCTCTGGGTGCTCAGCCACCTATTTAAGCATAATTGAGAAAGAAGCAACATCTCCAATAGTCATAAAACACACTGTGGAAGTTACAAAACAAAATTCTTCTACATCCCTCATGGTTGGTTGAATGAACGAGGAGAATTGATGTTCCAGCTTCCAAGTGACACACAGTGGAATTCAAGAAGAATGATCTCTTCACTTGCATCCAACTACCATACATATATAAAATATTTTCCTGAGCACCGGGATGACTTTGCTGATCACACAGGGACATTTTACACACAAACAATGGACCCTACAGAGAGGTACTCCATTGTCAAAGGCACTTGAAGGAGGAATGGAAGATTATGGGCCAATGATGCTGATGTCACAGTTTCAGTGAAAAACTGGCTTGATATAATTAACAAAGGACAAACCACACAAATACAAAACTGAAAAATGGGAGAAAAGTTATGGAATCTTTCCATTAGTTAATGAATGTGTCTGACTCCAAATATAAAGTTTGATGCTGAATACAGAATTGGAAGAAGAAAAGTATGTTCTTTGGGGACTCTGAACTTTTCTTCTCTTCTGACATTTAAAATGGGAGTCAGATTTCTATCCCATCTGTTTGTGACAGAGGTTATTGTGGTTTGTATCAAAATGGTGAAAAATTGTGGAAGTAAACATAAAGGTAGACAGGAATTCAAAATGTTTTCAATTTTTAAAACAATCTGCTGGCTCAGCATCCATTATATTTAACATATTCCAGTTGATTTGATCAAACCGTCTTAATAAGCTAAGTGTGGGAAAAGCAAATGAGTTGGCAAAAATGGGGCAGGTATAAAACTGTTAAACCTATACCTAGTAAGTAGACTGTGGGACTTGATTGTGTGTTCTTGGGTTTTACGTACAGAACTGCAAACTTTTTATTTTGGAAAAAGTGTAAATATACTTACAAAGTAGGTGCTTGTGCATTTCATAAGCCACCAGTGCATTTTCACAGTAGTCTCTTCTTTGGGGTGGAAGGGAAGGAGAGGGAGGGGTGTGTGTGTGTGTTTTCCAGGTTTGGAAAGTCACAACAACCCTGACATCAACTAAATTCAAACTTGTATCCCCAAAGGTTCTGCCAGTGATTAAACACATCAGTATCACTGGCACTTCTTTGTCTTGATCAGTCATCAAACCCATCACTCATGATGAAAAAGCTTTTGTTAATATGAAGATACTGACAAGACATTTGGGAAGCAGATGGTCTAAATCGGAGCCTAAGTGGTCTGCTGAAGTCCTCCTGCATAATTTAATACTGTATTTTCTTCTGCATGAGGTTGCAGAGGCTTTCTGTACTTTCACACTGTGATACACTTGGCCTTTATTCAGCTGTTAAAAAAAAGGCTAACATGGTCACAGGAAACCTGAAAGAAGATCATGGGGAAAAGATGATAAATGGTCTAAGAGAATGAGAGGCCAAAAAAGTGTCTGAACAAAAATCCATCAGTTGCATTTGCTTTTTTTCTCTTTGATTACTGACAAAATGAAATGCTCTATATGCAGTCTCTGTGGGTTTCTGTTCAAGCTGGTTTTACTATGTCGGCGTAATGGGGCACTTACATCGGTAGGAGACAAAATTTAAGTGTAGACACATGAAAAACTAGGTCAATGCAAGGTGCTTTACGCTGACCAAAACTATATAGTGTAGACCAGGCCTTGGGCTTGACTACACTTAAAAACACTACAGCGGCACAGCTGCACCATTGTAGCGCTTCAGTATAGACACTACCTACGCTGTCAGGAGGAATTCTTCTATCAGCATAGTTAATCCATCTCCCTGAAAAGTTGTAGGTAGGTCCAGGGAATAATTCTTCCCATGACGTAGCGCTGTCATGGGGACATAAGTCAGCTTAACTATACTGTTCAGGGGTGTGGATTTTCCACAACCTCTGACTCACACACAGTCACCCCTAACTGACCTAATTTCCTAGTGTAGCCCAGGCCTGAATATGGGAGAGGAGCATGTTCTAATGAGCTTAAAACCATATTACAGTGTTATGGTATACAAATCATTATGATTTATTAAAGCAACTTACCTGGGTTTGTTTGATGTGGTCTTTTGTCAGTGTTCCAATTAATCCTTATGTTTTTCCTCCTCATTATATACATATAAAATTGAGATGGGCACAATTTAATAAACATTGCATGTTAATGTAACAAACAGTGAATATATCGACAATTCTTCCACCAAGGTATAATTTTCAGTCACATGTCATAATGCATAGAGGACAGATGTTATTAGAGCTAATGTCTGTCTATGGAATTTATAAAGTATATATTTCATTATAAAACTATATTAAAACATTAAAGTTTGAGGATCTTCGATATCAGCCATGCACCCTTAATTCAGCTGTTTTATGCATTTGGATAATATAGTCTAATTGGAAGATGGCTCTTCTCCCCCCCCCGTAGGACTCCTGCCTCACTCAGCATTCTGCATCATTAGATTTGTCAGTGGCATGTCTCAAGATCTTACTGGATCCTTGCCCATGTATTTGGTAGCCCTGTGCCTCTGGAAAGGGAGCTCATTCTTGCTGATTGCCACAGCAACAGTTTGAAAACTCTCCAGTGAATTGGGATTTTTAAAAGCCAGAGTGGGACCAAAATACTCTGCTGGGAGTCTTCAAATTTGCATCCAATTAATTCAGTGTATGAGTTAACTTTACTTTGGTCTGCCACACATTCCATGCTCTTTCAAATATCTCATTCAGTGCTGAATTCACTGCTGGGCTATGACTACCATCTGCAATAAATTGCTCCCTCACTGGAATGTGATACCAGAAGAGGTGGAACATTACTCCCAGCACTGCTTCTAGCCGCTGTGCTATAAGACGCTGTCAGATTGAATGCCATTTCTATTGTGGGTGCCTCCTTTTTCACTGCTTCTCTTTTTGCTGTCATCTGCATTGTTGTGATCAGTTGTCAGCAGTGCTAGAGCTGTCATTTTTGGTAGGGTCTTATATTAGCCCTCAGCACCATAGTGTGAGTGCCTCCCACCTAGTTAGATTGAAGGAAAAAAAAAAAAAAAAAAGGAGGTGGTCCCTTATTGATTCTTCAGATCTGAAAGCTAACAGTAAGAATTCAGCTAACTTGGAAAGAGTAACTGTGGGACAAATGGTCACCATTGCTCCTAACTTTCAAAATTTCATTATGAAGCTCACAATATTTGGCATTTTCTTTAAGGCCCAGCTGCTGGAATGAGAGTAAGTTTCTAGCCCTCATGGCTGCAGAGAGAAGATTGATTCACATTTCCAAACATTTTGACACCAGGAGAGACACAAAATGAAACCCATTTTTTAAAATGTCATGAGTTTGGGGGCCTGAGTCAGGATTTTTGAGCATTCAGGTTGGCATATACGGGTCACATATATATGCAATTATTAATCACTCAAAAAATGGAAAATAGTGAGAAACATCTTTGCTACTAGCCAAAATGATTTAGGATAGAATTACATTTTCAAAACATTGTCATCTTGCTGTGTGCATACAGACACATCAGCCTCTCCTTAAGATACTTGAACACAACTTATTAACAAATACATGATAGGCTTTGTTATGAGAACCACTTTAGTATCATATTTGTAAAATGTATTTCAGGGCAAGAGTGAATAAGATCATAGTTTTCTTTCCAGGGATAGTGTATGTCAGAATTAGATCCAGTTAATTTTCTAGCCAGTGTATTTACTTCAAGCGGCTTTCCCTGTAACATTCTGAGACAGTTAGTGAATACATATTCTTCTGGTACGTATTTACCAGCAGGATCCCAGAAAAGCATTGTGAAGTACTCTGTTTGTACAGCAAAGTCAGAGGCATGAGTCAAGAGGCAACTGGCCTACATACCATGTAATTTCTGCTCTCTGGCACGCTCAGTACCTGTCAAATGCTGTTGACAGAGCAACTGAATTGTCTCATTGAATAGCATTTCTGTTGTGAAGCACATGTCCCCAAGGGAAGATCTACAGTGATTATTTTCAAGTGGCTAATTTGAAGGTAACTTGTCTCTTTTGGCTCCACACCATGAAAATGCCTTAATTTAACATGCTTAAGTACACTTGAGTGTGCTGGGATCATTTGATGCTTACGATTCTCCCTTAGTCAATATAGCAATGAGCTAAAAAGAATATGCATTAGTAGGCTATAAGGGCAATTCAGTTCCTTTCTCCACAGACACAAAAGACCCTTTGCAGCATAAGCCATGTATCTCTGCTACAAGACAGGGTAAAAAGAATGTATGAAGAGGGCCACCCCCTGAATCCATATCAGCACCCTGTGGGGCCACACAGGAATAACCAAGAGTAGGCAGAAGATCATCCAATGTGTAGAACACGAAGATCAATAGGCTCAAACAGCCATTTCAGCTCGGGGGGCTGCAGGGACCGATTGTATTTGGCTACCCGGTGGGAACCAGAGGGACAAGACTTCTTGCCTCCTTCCCCTTTGTACACCTGCACAGAAGTGGATCGCAGCCTGGGCCATAATAGGCAAGGAATTCCATTTCCTAGCTGGAGAAAGTATTCAATAAAATAGCTGACTCCTGTCTGCAAACACAAGGTCTTATTCATGAAATAAGAATGTTCTTCATCTGGTAGTCTATTTATTTATTCAAGTTGGATTTTTCTTCCTGGGGTTCAACTTTAAGCTGAAATTCATCAAGAAAAATGTCAGGTTTTATTCAGGGGAACTAGGAGAACAGGAACACACACAGGAGTTGAGTTATAGCACCGGCACAGCTAAATGATAGGTTGGTATTTGAACATGAAATTTGCCATTCTGAGACCGTGTAAGATGCACACAATCCCTACAGTGCCAAGTATAAAGAGAGCTTTTGGCACTGGGTACTTTAATAGACTTCTTGCAGGAAAATGGGATTGCATTGGAGAGCAGATGCAACTGAGCAGAACATCAAAGGCAGCAAGAACAGTGAAAGGGAGGGAGCTTATTTACTTACCTTAAAAAATGATATTTGTTGCTTACAAATGTTACTCATAACTACAGCTGAAACAGAGATGGCTGGTCAAAGATGAAGGAAGGAGTGGATGGATTAGAAAGCGAACATTCACATTCGGTTCCTAAATTGTTTGCCAAGATCTCAGTCTCGCAAGGTATTGAACATTCTGGCCCTGATCCAGAAAAGCATTGAGGCACATGCTTAGTCTTACTGACTTCAGTGGGGCGACTCATATACTTTAAATTAAATCTGTTCTTAAGGGCTTTGCTGGATCAAAGTCAGACTGTTCAACACCTGGCAGAATCAAGCCTCAAAGCCTATCTAGGGTACCTCTTGTTCTCGGAAAACTTGATTCCAGTTTTCTATTTATTTCTGCAGCCACCTTACCCCTTCATGCGGTTATATTTTTAGCTCAGACAAGCTAAGTAGGCTCAATACTTGGATAGGAAACCTTCAAAGAAAACCTAGAAGTTTCATCCAAAGCCCTATCATAGAATAAGCCATCAGTTGATCTATTTCAGATGAGACAAATCTGAAGCCCTGACCACAGTGATCAAACAATTTTAATCGGACTTGTTTGAACTCTGGAGGTCTTGACTCCTCTGTTTTGACCAAATTACTATTTGTGTATCTACATTCTATCTAAATTCCTCTTGCAATTTTAAAAGAATACAGTATTCTTCATTTTCTTGATGCAGGGTCTGAAAACACTTACTATTAAGCATAGTGGTTACTACCCTGAAGCCAATGGGTCTACTCAAGGTTGACTCAAGAGTGTTTGCAGAACTGGGCTTTTAAGATCTTTTGTGCAGTGTTTCAATCCACTGGCAAACAACAGTTTCTTTCCACTCACAGATGGCTGCACGCCAGTGGTTTGGAAGTGCTTTGGTATACTTCAAGAATAAAGTGTCATGTTAACTGTCTATTTAAGAAAGTCAGTCTCTACCTTTTTAAGAATATCCATAGTTTTCCTCCCTCTGCCTGCTACACTGCTCCTATTCCAACATATTTTCCAAGAGTTAAAAGGTGGTTCCTTGTTTTAATTCTTCTCAATTGTTTATATTTATATAGTTTTTAGGAATGTACCATGAAAGGCTCAACGTTGATTTGATTTTGTTTTTTAAAAATCACCCTTCATGTTGTCTTCAGAGCTCAGGTATATAAAATAATGAGCCCAATTCTCGTCTTACATTGGTGTAAATCACGAGCTAGTCATTAAAGTCAGTGAAGTTACAGTGATGTAAACCTGAGACAACATTATCAGCTGAATTAAAATCAGTGTAGCCTCATTGAAGTAAATGGAATTGAGGGGAGCTGTTGGGTGCTCTGTACTTTTGGGTTTAAATAAATATGGATTTAAGAGCCTAGCATTAGGCACCCATTTGCTTTTTTGAAAACACCTTAGCTCTATTGTGAAAGGAGAATTGAACCCAATATTGTCACCACTGTCACTAGTGTTTAGTGTTCCCTTTACTTTATAAAAAATATACACAAAAACATTAACTACCAAAGCTTAAAGATCTTAAGAAGAATTATTTTTAACATAAATACCTATACATAAATTATTAAGAGGAAAAGATGATCACAGAGTACTATAAGAATTGTACAGCCATCTAATGCTTTGTAAAGGTGAGTAGTACTACTCCTTTCCCTCCATGATGACTAGAGTTCTGATTTTTGGATTACAATTTTTTACTTCCCTACATGAACTTCATTGCCTTGTTGTTCAGTTTTGCAAAGAACTCTCTATTTGGCTAGGTATCACCAAAAATAAGAAAATCTAAGTATTCAGTTCATCTGATCCATATTACATGTCCACTCTGAACTTGCTTTCTTTCTCAGTTGAAAGATCCTTTATTGATTATTTAAAATAAAATCGATCTACCTCATAATTACATTGCCAGATACTTATATAGCCTTGTCACATCAGATCCCTTATTAATATCCTACTCAATCATCTTGGAACGTGACAAAACCCAGTATTTTTTTCCATATAATGTAACTTCATGTAAACTGGCAGAAAGAGAGAGAGAGAGAGAGAGAGAGAATACCAAAGCATTTCTTTACTGATAATTATTTCATCATGGATCTATTATCCATTTTCATTTGGATCTTCTCCAAAAGGTGCACATATGGTATACATTTTAAATATCGATTTTCTTGTTAATATTGTGGTAGGCAGCATAAAGTGATAAACTAGGTTATTAATACAGACCAGACCGACTTTAGACATGGCAAGAATCTAGTAGGTAAGATCCACAGACTAAAGAGGACTATAGGCCTGACAACTCATTTCCCAAATGCCCTAATATTTATACAGTCTCTAGATTTCTCATTTAGAGGGGTTGCCCCTTTTACACATTCAAGGAATTTTACAGTCTTTAAGGTTGTTTCTACATGTATGTTTTGGAGACCGGATGTTGTCCTTCACAGAATATACTGTTCATACATAGCTATTAAAGTTGAGGGTTCATTACATTTATGTTGTTTTGGGTTGGGTTAAGCCTCATAGAAACTGGTAGGTGTAACAGCCAGGCTTAATTGTTGATAAATATAAGTAAGTCTCTAAGGTGCCACAAGTACTCCTTTTCTTTTTATGGAACCAGTTAGCTGAAACTAATACCAGCCACCACCTAAAACAGAAGCACATGTGGGTGCAGGAATGTTGCTGGGTATTGTTTGGTGGAGTTGTGTGTTTGTGCAATATATAGAAGAAACAGCAGAGAAGCTGAAAGAGAAGCAGCAGAAATCCAAGTACATAGCCAAAATAAGCACTAGGAACATGTCACTGGGGAAAGCCTGGAGACAGAGCTTTGGGCTAAGTACAGGCTGGAAAGAGGCTTGGAACTGTGAGCAAAGAAACTGTCTCCTGGTGTTTGATTCCTGCTGTGTTCTGGGAAACAGGACTTTGTACATTCTTTGTAAGTAAACAGGATTACATCAAAAAATACTTGACTCCAAAAATCAATTTCTCCTCCTAACTGAAACAATGCACTATACCCCAAATTTCGGCTAACTAATTAGGTCAAAAAGATGTAAAAAATATTTACCCTGCCCCCACTTCACTCCCTCATACTGAGATCCGGAATCAATTTTTGCACAGACAGAATAGAATTTCAGAAATGGTACCCACTGTCTGCAAATAAAGAACATTTTTTGATTGCCACAACTGCTTCAGTCAAATGGCATGGAGGTATCAATCACACACAAAAAGAAACTTCTGCACATTGATTTTCCCTTTTGGAGGTGATGAGAGTCAGCCACTGCACAATCTCCCGCTACCTCTAACACTGTGATGGTTCTTCTGTAGGTGCAGGGATGCAAGGGAGGAAAGGACAGATGGAAGGGGAATGTTCACTATCACTCCTGAACACCAGCAGTTAATGTCTCTGGCTTTTGCATGGTGCCTTACCCTCACTAGCAAGCAATGATTCTTCTCCAGGTGAGATCTTAGAGAGTGCTGGTGCAGGAAGCCCTGTCAGTGCCAGGGAGCCAGAGGAGGGCAGGCAGGAATCCCCCAGAGTCTGTGCAGAGACACTGGGCCTCTAGCAGATCCCTTGAGATAGGTCCAGAGCTTGGCCTCATTGAAGTCAATGGGAGTTTGCCTGGTGACTTCAATGGGCTCAGGATTTCACTTCTCCCACGTTTAGGGACTGAACTGATGCTCATTGTGTGAGAAGGGAGAAAAACTCCACAAGAGAAACTTCACCCAAATCTTTCTCCATGAAGAACTCCTTGTGAGGTTTTTACTGCAACAGAGGGCAGTATTCCCCCCACTCCTCATCACTCAACCTTCCTCCTAGATGAGGTTGAAATAAGGGATCTTGCTGTCGCTACTCTTTGCTGTCGAACCTATTTATATTATTTCCACACACACTAAGGTATTTTCTATCTTTAAAACTAGTTTGACAGCGAGGATGTGAGCAGAGTCAGGGGCTGAAGCAACCCTTTCCCAGCAGGTCATCACGCACCATTTGCTGTTATTAGTTATTACTTCTGGATGCTCTTTCACTTTAAACAATATATATATGCTAGCACTGTAATATTTTTTGTAATTGAAAACACAAAAGGATAAGGGTTTCCTGTAAGATCTTAATCATAAATTAATTGTCTTGGACAGGACTAATCACTTGGCATTAAGCGAAGGTAGAGGCCCTTTCCTTTCAGTTCAGGCTGCTTTAGAACATTTCAAAGGCTACGATAAACACACTCTCTCTGATTTACACTCCATGTATTTTAATTTTGCTGCAGTATTTCCAAAACAATTTTGAGGGATGTTATTTTGTGTGACGCGAGGAACAAAAGTGTCTTGTTAAACTTTTGAACTATGTATCTATTTTCTTGGCAAAAGCCTAACTTTCCTGCACCAAGTAAAGAGATTTTACTGGAGAAGAACAAATTTTGTTACAAAACCCAAACCCATTAAAAATGGGGTTCAAACATAGAAATAAAATTAGGGGGGCCTGACATTTCTATGGATGTTCCACAGAGATTCTGCAGTCTGTGGTGAAGACTCCCTCAGACTGGTTAGCTTCCCTTCCCCAGGAATGGGCGGGGAGCCAATCAGAGCTGTTGTATATTGCAAACAGAGCCTTCCACTGATTCTTAAGAGCCAACAGAAGCTTTTGGATAGGGAATAGGAAGCAGTTGATACCATTTTCACAGGGGGTGTGGGGGGGCTTGAGAAGGTAACAAAGAACCCAGCAGCTTAGGGTAGCTTTGCTGCCTCTATCCCCTCATAGAGTGTTAGGAAGAAGAAAGAACTTTCCACCCCTGTAGACCCAGGCCTGGAAATAGGGTCAAGAGCCCTGCTAGAACTTCTACCTCAGGTCTGGGAACAGTAAGATGAGGTCCCTTCTGGAGCTACTTCCTAGGTCTGGGGGGCGGGGAAGGAAGAAAAGAACCCCTAAGTCTGATCTTAACTGGGTATGTCTGTGTAGCAGCTGGGAGTTGTAATTCCCAGCTTCCTAGATGCACATATGATAGCTATTTTTAGATAGGAGCTGGAGCAGAGCTATCACATGTCCATCTACCCACACTGGGAATTACACTCCCAGCCACTGTGTAGATATCGCCTTTGCGTAGAAGAATGCTCCAGAGCTGCAGGGGGAGCATAAAATGTTCTGGGGGCAAAAGGGAAAATGTGGGGGCATGCACCATTAGTATGGGGTTTGGGGCATCTAGAATTAATAGGTGAAGCCTCCAAGCCATCAGGCAGCACTTCATGCAAATTTGTGCAATTTTATCACCTTGATCAATTGGTCCTTCAGCCCTCATATAGACTACGCTGATCACAACACGTCTTCCATTCTTCTCTTATCTTGGTCTTACTTCTCCATGTGTGGCCATGCCTTTTTTTTTTTAAAAATCATGAAATCTTCCCATCTCTTTGGAGGTCAGCCAACTGGTCATTTCAGTTCCTGGGGGTACCACACGGCGACAGCTGTAGTCCACTGATTCTCGGTGAGCCTAGCTATATTCCCGGCCCATCGCATTTTCTGTAACGGCTTTCAACAATGATGTCCTGCACTCCATTCTGCTGTCTGATCACTTCACTGGGGACTCATCTGTGGATTGAAATCCCCAGAATTCTTCTTTCCATCGCCCTCTCCATGACAGACAGTTGTTGCTCCTCTATCTTAGTCAGTGCCCATTTTTCACTGCCATACAACATTGCTGGCAGTACTGTTGAGTTGAAGAGATTGGCACATGTTGCCTTGTTGATTTTTCCTTGGAGGACATCCTTGATAGGATTGAATGCGTGCCAATCAGCTTTCTTTCTTCACGAGAGTTCGCCTTCCTGATCGTGGCGCATGTTAATTTCTTGGCCCAAATAGACGTATTATTCAACTTATTTGTTCTCCCTTGACGATTATTTGGGCTTTTGGCAACGCATCAGACTGCATAAATTTCATTTTAGAGTGGTTCATTTTCAGCATGACATGGTTGCTTTTTGTGTCGAGTTCTCGCAGCATTTTCTGTACTTTGATAGTGTTTTCTGCAATCAACACGATATTGTCCGTGAATCTGAGGTGGTTTAAATGCTCATCGTTGATGCTGATTCCACCCTTCCAGTTCATCCACCTCATTATCATTTCAAGGCAGGCTGTGAAGAGTTTGTGAAACTGTGTCTCCTTGCTCCTTTTTGACTGGGATGTGAAGGGGAGTGTCGAACAGAGTTATATCCATAGCACAGTCAGAGTTTGCTTCCTTTAGTAGTTTGAGTCGATGCCCTGCTCTGCAAGAACTTTCAGCACTGCATTGATCTCTATGCTGTTGAATGCTTTTTCATAATCGATGAAGGCAATGCATAAAAGGAACTGGTCTTCCCTTGAGCACTCCAATAGCTGGTTTATAGTAAAGATATGGTCCAATGTATTGAAATTCCTCTGAAAACCTGCCTGCCCTCTCAGCTGCTGCTCAGACTCGTCATTTGGTTATTATTTTGGTAGCTAGCTTGTAGACATGTGAGAGCAGGCATATTGGAGGATAGTTCTTTAGATCTTCACAATTGCCTTTCTTGTACAGCAAAATGGGGTTTGACTCCTTCCAAATGAATGGTATCTTCTGCATTTCCAAGTAACGGCTAAATCTCTGAGCAAGGGTTTTCCAGAGGTCATGGCCTCCAGCTTTTACCATTTTGGTTGTCAGTCCACCTTTTCCTGGAGCTTCCCCTTCCTTCATTTGGTAAATTGCATGTCGAACTTTGCTGATGAGGACCGGGAGTGCGCGCTTGTTGGTCTGTTGAAGTGTTGGTAATGGAACATTTATTAGAGATGTGAACAGTTTGGTGTAGAAATCTTTGCAGATCACTTCCACCCCTGTTCTGTCAGTTACTGCTTTTCCATCCCTGTTCTTCAGCACTGTTATTGTCTACCTGTACAGTGTCAAGTCCCGTTTGCATTTTTTGAGGCTTCTGTGATCTTCAGCCGTCATTAAGAGCCTTTCATTTCGGTACTTCTCTAAGTCCTCCTTTAGTCTTATCGGCTTGCAGAGAAGGAGTACTCGAGTTTGTCACCATCGTTTCGCTTCATATTCCTCCGCTTCTCTAGCAAATTCCTCGTTTCCTCCAAGATTCTTCCCTTCACTCTTTTCAGTCTCTCTTTCTTGGCTAATTTCACACATTGCTGATAAGTTGAGGCAAAGTTTTCACAGTCCTCGTCAGTTATCTATGAGATTCCAGTCTTCCTTGGAAATGTTGGCGTTCAGGATTGCCTTGTCGAACATTTTTGGCCACTGTCTCTGATTTGCCATCTGTAGCGCTATCTTCTCCATCTTTACGTTGAAGTTAATCTTTGCTCTGAGCAAGTAATGGTCACTACCAGTGTTGAATGATGGCACGACTGAGATGTCTTGTACAATGCACCACTTGTCAATCAGAATATAGTCATTCATCTTCTCTTGGCCTTTTTCTTAAGCCACATGTTACCAATGACCATTTCTTTTGTCTCTGCCAGAGTTGCAAGTCACTCTCCTTGTGAATTCCATTTGCCAATGCCATACCTTCCAATGAACTTTTTGCCTTCTTTCCCTCTTCCAACTTTGGTGTTGAAGTCTCCCATCACAATCATATATGTGGATTTTTGAGCAAGGGTTTTCTCAAGTTCCTAACAGAATTCTTCCACATCATCATGTTCACTTGTGCTTGTGGGAGCGTAGATCTTGATAATCTTGAGGATGCTATTCTTGTTCAGTTGGAGGTACAGCACTCCAATGCATGATGACTTGAACTTGCAGGAGATGATTTTTTAAGACCATTCCTTGTTGAAGATAAAAATGATTCCTCCAACAGTTCACACCTTCTCCTTTTCCCAACATGATGGTGCTTCCATCTTTCCACTTCACTTCCACCTCCTTTGTCGTGTTTCAGAGAGACCAAGGACTATCCTTGCCTTCTCCTCCATTATATGGTTGATTGAATTGTCCCTCAGTGTCCTGTAGTTGTAGGTACACACTGAGAGAGCAGTTCTTTTTCTGGCCCCCGAGATTCCTAACAGCCTCTCGTCAATCAAACTCTGCACTGTTGCTGCAGAATGGATCAAGGGACACACAAGGAACTGGACCTATTTATTCACGTTGTTTTAGCCATTTCTTCAGCCACACCCTGGTTATGTTGTCAGTGGCAGGTTTACCTCCTCAATTTAGCTAGTACCCAACCTCAAGAATGAGGACAACTGTCGCCTCCCTGGCACCTTAATAGCACGGTAAGACCTACTGGAGAATACATTCCGCTATCATCACTGTCAGACAAGCCAGGGTCACCGCTACACTGCTTTGAGGCAGGATTATTCAAAGTTAAAAATATACTTTTTTGTCACAAGATGGTGGCAAGTACAGAAGTCACATGGTATGAGTCACATGATAGCTTCTTGGAGCCTGTTTTCTTGAATTTTCCCAGTGTAATGTGGTAGATCAGCATTTCTATTTGCTGTTGGGCTCTCTCAGGGGGAGAATGTTGAGCTGAGGTCTGCAAGTCCATTTAACAAAAAAACAATACCACTTTCACCAGAGGGCCCATTTATGACCCTTAGCAAATGCTCAACTGTCCACAGAAAACAAGTCCTGTTCTCAAACAGAAATCCACTTCCGAGTATTTTTTCCACTATTTGCTTACCTGCTGTTACAGAGAGGCATCAATTACCTCCACAGTTAAGTTTGAAACTGGCTTCCTGTTATAATTCTCTCTGGGATGGTCACTGCCTCATGTCTGACTGTACAAAGCCTGCTTTCACTCATCACTGACGCTCACACAGGCTAACAGACTCAACCAGCCAAACCCACTTTCCTTCCAAAACAACTTGATGCCCCTGCTGCAGCTACATCACAAGTGCATGCACCTCTTGGTGTTAGCCTGCAGCTATCTAGCCACTCTTCTGTGTGTGACAGACTCTCAGACATCTCTCTGTGGCTTGTGCAGATGTTCTCCTACTGAATTGTGGATCCTACATAAAATTCCTGATAGAACAGGACTCACCTCTATTGCATTTTTGACATATTAGATTTTAGCCACAACCATGATGAAATGCTTTCCATAGAATCTGATCTTTGCCTACCCAGGAGTGCAGGGGAAGGAAAGCATCTGCCTTCTATTCTCCTCCTTACACATCTCTTTTAAAAAGCGTTATTAAAAACCACACACAATGAAACTTATTCTAACTGAAAAGGAATCTTATAAAACAGAAGTGTTGGTAAATGTGTCATATGTACATTTAAAAAGAAATGTGCCTTCTTCCTTCCTGGCCCTGTCTAGACTAGATCATGTCTGGAAATGTGTTAGCCGATACATTTTTAAACATTACTTTGGAGTACTGTAGTAATAGCTTAACACTCTTAAAATGAATTAGCTGGACACATGCTAGCTAACATATCTTAAAAAGATGTTACACGTTGTCCATGTATGTTGCAAAGTTGTGTTTTGAAAGGCATTAGTTAAAACATTTTCAAAATATGGCCTATTTTCCCAGCCTAGATGGGGCCTTTTTGTCCTCTGCAAATTCAACTTCTCTCACCTAAATTCAACCTGCAAATAAGAATTGTCAAGACAGCCATTAATTCTTTTTCTGGTTTCAATCAAAAGCCAAATGATCCCATGTGCCATTCACAGTGCTTAATAAATATTGCTGGGTTTTCCTGCTCTGCATTAGGTTGACCCCAAAACTCTAACTGAAATTCACAGGGTGCTAAGGCACCAGAATCAGAAATAGCAAAATAAGCTGGAGCTTGTGTGAATTAAAATTCACAAAGCTTTCCCAGTTCTAGCTTTTAATCACAGGTAGCATACGTGATGTTGCAGAACAGGCTTATTTAGCTAGTTAAGTCTTCAAGGAAAAATAAAGATGTTAAACATTTCAGAGAAAAGAAATATTTACTGAAAATTATTATAATTCTTTAGGACCCTACAATGCAAACAGTTATGCATGTGCTTAACTTTAAGCTCATGGGTAGTCCCATTCACTTCAATGGAAGTACTCATATGCTTAAAGCTAGGCACATATGCCTAAGTGTTTTTCAGGACTGAGCCCGAGATCTTATGCACATGGATTAAATCCATACCTTCCAACTGTAGTTTGAGTTCATTTCATAATAGGACCCTTGGGAAAACAAACTCAGAAATAATAGATGTCCTGGAAAAATATTTTGAGTGCATAAATAACTTGATAGGGGATATTTTTAAACTTTGGAAAAAACTTTGTCCTTGAGGCAGGTTTAAAGATTATGTAAAAGAAACATGAAGCTTGATTTAAACTTTGGTATATATTGCTTGAGGGAAGAAAGGGTGCTGTTTTCTTTCTACAAATGTGGTTTCACTGAATTCTCTCTTTCACTGCCATCCCAATTCAAGTTTGGAGAGGCTCATTTTGCTATGAAAAGAAAGAGGACATTTCATGTCAAAGGTGGATTCTAGTGCTCTGTAAAACAGCATCTGATCCATTCCTCATATTTGACATTTACGTGTGTTTACTTTATATGGATAAAAGAAGCAGCTTCGTGCTGTCAAAAGAGGAGTGCACTGAGCACAACACGCCTGATTCACCATTGTCCTGCATCTTGAGCAAGAGCAACATGAGGGCCCTGTAGGTGTAACACTATTAGATCAGAAAAGTAATGTTTTACACCCACTTTTCACTTTGTAAATAATGGCATAAGGTGCAGGGCAATGGTGAATCAGGCTGGAATGGAGAACCATAGTGGGCAAGACAGTACTAGAAAAACTGCAATGAGTGGAGAAGAGCAAGGGGCCCATGTTCTACTCTCCGTTGCACCGGTGTATGTGAGAACAGGATTTGGCCCACAGCTTATAGTGCAGATCTGGACGGTGAGGGAGATGCTTGAGAAAGAGAGAGACAATTGAAGACCTGTAAGCACTGAGAAATTACAAGGCCTTCTCTCATAGTACAAAGAATTATGGTCCAGATGAGAGACAGAAAGTGAAGGGGTAGGGCTCTAGAAGTATTTGAGAAGAAAGGATGTGGTACTAGGACAATCATCCATTTTATAAATTTCTGATTCAAAGTAACATTTTCTAGAACTTTTCCACACAGCATTGTAACTTTGAACAGTTCCAGAGAACTTTAAAACTCAGAGGCTTTATAATATTTTCCCAACCAGGAGGAGATACTCTTTGTGGAAGAGTCCTATAGAATTTAAAAGGAATGAAATCAATAGGTTCACCAAAGCCATTCAGAAAATCTGTAGAATTTCCACAGAGGAGGAGATATTTTGTATAGGTTTATTTAAGCTATCCTATATGGAATGCTATAGCAAGGACAAAATGCTCTATTCAGTTCTACAGAAAGGTCTGCCAAGTTCTCGAGGATGCTGCCCAAGCAATATATTAAAAATAGTAGAGAACCTTTAATATGGATAAAATCTGGAGTGTCTACAGTATCTAAGACAACTTAGTACAGGGGATCTCTGTAAAGGTCAGGAAAAGATTGAGGACCAGAGCCTCATACCCACACTGCAAGGATGGTTTAAAGCCACCATAGGCCCCCACCCACTCTCAGAGGCACAGCACAATCTCAACCTGAATCTCCCCTCCCCAGGTGCAGAGCATCAGCACAGCACTCTATGGGCTATAGCAGTAGCCAATGCTACTGTGTTTCATCATCAGCCACTTGAGATACAGGACAGTTGGGCCACAGATCCACACAAACAGACCTACTGGACATATTCGTGCCCCTCTTCCAACATCCTCCCCCAACCTCCACTCTACAGGGAATGATTCCACCTGTGGAGCTTTTCCACTGCTGAACTAATAGGGACAAGCTATCAGCAGAAACATGGTCATTACAACTGTGAGTCTTTCCATGCCAGTGCGGGAAGGAGGGTTTCACAGTTTGGATTTACAATAATTGAGGCAAGGTCCAAAATATTATTAAATAGACATGTTCATTTTACTAATATCCTTGTGATGATAAAATACAGTGCATGACCTTAATAGGTGCTATATTTAGAATAGAGATTTATATGTATCTGAACGTATACATACTTTGTAGTTCAAGCTAATTTATAGTCTACTTTCCTGTAGATGATATGCAAAAGAAGTGCTGTCCTTTCCATTAAGGCTTTCATATCTTTCACATATAAAATAATTTGGTCCAACTCACAAGCCTTAAGATGGCGTTGGTTAGTAACAAATGGCCAAAAACATTTCCAGTGTAATCACTGTGAAAGTAAAGGAGCTACTTGAGAGATATAGTTAGCCCCCCATCTTTGTTTCAACATTCTACTGTAACAATACCCTTGTGACTTAGGGAACTATTCTATTCCCATTTATCAAGCTGTAAAATAGGGAATAGAGATGTTAAATAACAGATTCACATTGAGTAGTACCGTACTCGCAGAGTAAGGTACTATTTAGCATGCAGGTGGCAGAATCAGATCCTAAGTGATTTGCACTAGGTTACACAGGAAGTTTGTGGTCTAGTCACAAGTGGATAACAGATCTGACTCCAAGTCTTGTGCTTCAACCACAAAACCATCCTCCTCTTTAATCTGAATGGCATGAATTATGCCTGGTAATATGTGATGCTTAGGAAAACTATGTTGTAGATGAAGATCAAAAGCTTAAAAAGGCAAAGAATATTTTCTTTGCATATTGAAAATGAATAGTTAAGTTAGCCTCAAGGACAGTTGGGTCATCAACTGCAAAGGCAACAAAGGCCACCACATACAGGAAGCAGAAATGGAATCCATAATCAGGTCCTTGAAAAACAAGGTGCCCGATCTATCACCTGCAGTGTTAAAACATGGTGGAAGAGACATAGTCATGCTCCGCTGAAACTATTTAACCTCATTGGGATGAAAGGTGA
The DNA here is from genome assembly GCF_965140295.1 of Lepidochelys olivacea. NCBI lineage: Eukaryota > Metazoa > Chordata > Testudines > Cheloniidae > Lepidochelys > Lepidochelys olivacea. The sequence continues at coordinate 147,187,918 of NC_140413.1, read as the reverse complement.
CATCCCTGAAGACTGGGAACACTCAATCATTGTATCACTTTAAGAAAGGTGACCCAAAAGACTGCAGCAACTACAGAGGAACAACTCTTAAGTATTTTCTAAGCAAGGTATTATGTAGAGGGATTCTCGGCCGAATGAAAAGAAGAGCACAGGAAATCCTTTCTGAGTCACAAGCTGGCTTTAGATCTGGATGTTCCAGCATAGATCAGATTTGTTTTTCATCAAATCTTTCAGAGCCAGAGTTCAACGAACCCCTGTATATCACATTTATTAACCTGAGGAGAGTATTCAATTCCCTTAACAGAAAGGCTTTGTGGAAAGTATTCACAAAAAGTTTAATATAACAAAAGCGTTCAAACAAAAAGTACACATGTAGCAGCAAGTTGATTCAAATACTAAAGACGCTCTAGAGCATAGCTTGACATGCATTATGCATGCAGTGGAAAGTTGACCGAGTGGTTTGAAGAGAAAATTGGAGTCAAACAGGAATGCATACTCAGTCCAATACTTTTTGCACATCTTGTCCAACTCCCTTTGTAACCCTGGTAGCGACTGCAGGATATATTTACTTTCTCCAGACCATTCATGATTTTATGACTTCTATCATATCCCGTGTTCCTTACTCATCTCTTGTCTAAGCTGAACAGTGCCAGTCTTTTTAATCTCTCCTAATACAGAAGCTTTTTCATACTCCTGATAATTTGTTGCCCTTCTCTGTACTTATTTTAATATATATTTTTTGACTTAGGGCAACCAGAACTGCATGCAGTGTTCAAGGTGTGGACATACCATGAATTTATATAAAGGTATTATGATATTTTCTGTCTGATTGTCTATCCCTTTCCCAGTGGTTCCTAACATAGTTAGCTTTTTTGACTGCTGCTGCATATTGGGCAGATGTTTTTAGAGAAATACTCATGATGACTCAGAACTCTTTCTTGAGTGGTAACAGCTAATTTAGACCCTGCCATTTTGTATATATAGTTGAGATGATGTTTTCCAATGTGTATAACTTTGCATTTATCAACACTGTAACTGGGCAACAAAGTGGCAGATGAAATTCAAAGGGATCTTACAAAACTGAGTAATTCTTTGCAGGCAGTTTTCGACCTAACTAGCTTGAGTAATTTTGTAGCATCTGCTAACCTTGACACCTCATTGTTCACCCACTTTTCTGGATGATTTCTGAATATATTGAACAGCACAGGTTCCAGCACAAATCCTTCAGGGACCCCACTATTTTGCGCTCTCTACTGTGAAAACTGACCATTTATTCCTACCCTTTGTTTCTCATTTTTTAACCAGTTACTGATCCATGAGAGGACCTTCCCTCTTATCCTGTGACTGCTTACTTTGCTTAAGAGCCTTCGGTGAGGGACCCTATCACAGGCTTTCTGAAAGTTCATGTACACTATAGTCACTGGATCACCCTTTGTATGTTGTCTCTTCAAATAATTCTAATAGATTGGTGAGGCATGATTTCCCTTTACATAAGCTGTGTTGACTCTTCCCCATCATACGGTGTTCAATGTGTCTGATAATTCTGTTTCTTACTATAGTTTCAACCAATTTTTCTGCTAATGAAGTTAGGCTTACTGGCCTTTTGTTGCCAGGATCACCTCAGGAGACTTTAAAAAAAAAAAAGGGGGGGGGGGGGAGTATTACATTAGCTATCTGCCAGTCAGCCCTTCATTCCTGTTTCCTTAGAGAATCCCAAGGCAGGACAGAATGTTCTCCACCTTAAATTATACATTTTTGCTCCTGAGTCTTGTATCACAGTGGATTTTTCCACTAGAAAAGTGGATATTTCTCTCACTTTGGGCCCCAATTTGTTCTCATTGAAGGCAGCATCTATTGGCTTCAGTGGCAGCAGCATCAGACCCATTATATGATTATGAATGTATGAGGAGTATATTCTCAGCAGGCATAAGGACTACTCTCTTTATGTTCGGGTATAATTTGTTCCTACATTTGTGTGCTCACAGAATGAATCTAACTAACCGCCCCTTGCCATCTGAAGTCAGGTGGTATAACAAAACTACTCAGGTTTGTGCCTGCATTAGAGTTGTGTATCCAAAAATGCAGATACAGATTTTGTGGGTACAAGTTGTGCCTGCAAAAGCAAGAACTCCCATCAGAAAATTTACTCCAAAGTCTCCAAACTAGAAGTCTTGACTCAATCATAAAATTTTGTCTGCAGAAAGGCTGCAGAATTAGGCCTATTGTGTACTAGAGCTCACCGGTTACTGAAGTAACACAAGCCACTTTATTATAAACCTAGCCGAGAGTCTTTGTGTTAGGGGGAAAAAAATTACAAAGACCATGAGAAGGTCACTAATAAACTCACTACATCTGAAAGGTATGTGATAGGTCTCAAACATTTGTCCCTGCTGTTGCTCTATCACTCATGGTAATTTGAAATTTCACACATAAGCAGGCCTGTGGCAAGAGAGCAGGTTCCTCCACCCAACTGCTAGGGGCTATTCTCTGAGGGTGCCCCAGGTAGCCAAGGCTTCCTCATTCTTAGGAGGACTGTGTATTCCTGAAACATCTGTATTTCCAGAGAATCCCTATTGGCTTTATGAATATTTTTTAAAGCTGTTTTTTGTTACCCCTGCAGTCTTAAGCAACCAGAAGGAACTGGTTGGCAGCACTTGTGAAACTGACAAAAGGCTGACTGAGTGCTGGCATGCTTCAGGGCTTCCTAGTGCCAAGTCTGTAACGCTGCACTCCCCATCCTCCTCTTCCCAGTCTCCTCATGAGATTTCCTATTAAAACACCCTGCTCCCCTAGCATGAGTCCCAGCTTCTCTCCTTTGCTTTTGGTCCCCTACCCTCAAACAGCTGTCCTAGTTTACACACACACAGAAAATCTGGTCTCTCTATTGAGGTTCCCTCTTCTTTTTGGCTCTCTCACCCACAGCATGCTTCTTAATGTAGCACCTTAGGGCAGCCAGTGGGGAGGAGCTACAGACAATGGAGAGGAGGTGTCACCCAGCACCAGCTGCCTCACACTTGCCCATTTTCCTCCTGCCCCTAAGCAGCAACACGACCTACCCCAGAGAGAGGATTGCATAGGTGTGTGCAGGAGAGAAAGGACTTGATGGGAGTAACTTTTGAGAGAGAAATAGGGTCTGTGCCCAGCAAATTGTGGGGAGAGAGGGAAAAATGGAGGGGAGGGAAAGAACTAAAAGGCTCAGAGACTGAACAAGAGTGAGGAAGGAGCAGTGGAAACAGGGCCGGCCCTAGCTATTTTGGTGCCCTATGCAGCCCCTCCTCCCCCTCCCCCCCCGCAGGGGGGCAGTGTGGGACCCCAGGCCTCCACAGGGGGGAACGGGGGCTGGTGCTGACCCCAGACCTCTGCTGGGGGGCTGTGTGGGGCCCCACCCCGGGCCTCCGCGGGCGGGGGGGGGGTCTGGCCACTTCCTGCGGGAAGTGGAGCAACCCAGCCCCAGCCTGCTCCACTCCCCTGGCTCCCAGCTGTGTGGCTGGTGAGTGCTGGGGGGCAGTTCCCCCCTCCCTTCAACCCTGGGAGCCAGGGGAGCAGAGCAGGCTGGGGCTGGGTCACTCCATTTACCACGCGGTCAGTGCAGGGTCGGGCCAGGCTGCAATCTCAGGGGAGTGGGGGCGGAGGCCTGGGGAAGAGCCTGAGCAGGGGCAGGAGCAGCACGCTTTGCTTTGCGTATGAGTAAGGACGGCCCTGAGTGGAAACAGTGCAGCAGAAAGAAGCCAGTGATGGAAAAAGAAAAATAATGGTGGGGAATGAAGGAGATGGGGAATGCAAGTAGACAGATTAGGTAGATTCCACATGGTCATCGAAATATACCCTGAGATGCCAGTGACACTAAAGGCACCCAATCTAGAATACACTGTTTAACTCTGAATCAAGCAAGGCCTTTGCCAGTCAGACACAATAGGTCCTCAATTTTCTCCCCCTTCACTGACAGATGATATATGAGAATTTCATAGAAGTACATTAGAAAAAACCTGGACAAGATTAACACATACCAGAGCCTGAAGTAATAGGTACAGTTATCTTGCTGGAAAAGAAAAAAAAACCCAATTATCTGAATAAAACCAGAACCAGATATCAAACTATCAATTTTGATTGAAGCAAGTTAGCAATTCAGTGCTCGCTAACTTGATTAAGCTGTCTAAACATTGCATGCAGTGTAAAGTTTTATATTTATGTGAATCTATAACAAATAAGAGTGTGTGTGTCAGATTTAGGCCACTTCTTTCACATATGCAAATTAAGAGGTGGCCAAGCAGGGCACATTTTTTGTGCCTGTGCTTGGCTTTCCATTACCTCCACATCCAACAAGTGCTCCACTGAAGAATCTCTAGAGTGGACATTCTGGGGTGGGGTATGGAGGCAAAAAGAATGGTCTATTTTATTACATACCATTCTGATGCTCTGTATGCTTTTCTCAGCTGGATTTCTTATACACCTGACATATGTAATCTGTGGAGAGGACTGTGCAAGTGTTGTGGAGGCACTTCAGGACTAATTAGAATGTATTCATGCTTGTGCATCATTTGCACCCATTTCCAGGACGAAAAATGGGAAGGGCCTGTTGGGCCTAATGACTATGAGGATTGAATAATGTTTTCAAAGGACTTCCGTATCCTCGCCTACACTACCTCCGACATTGTGTTTTATTATTAATTAAGGCTACCATACCTGTAGGCACATCATCCCTCAAAACAAACACAGAAGCAAGATAAATGAAATCACACTTCAAATTTATGTCTCGCATTTTTACCTAGCGAACCCAAATGTGAGTTTGCACTTAAGTAACGCTGTAGTATAGTATAGGCAAGGAAAAATTAGTCCCTGTATATGCCTAGATAGATGTCATTCTGGCATTTAGTAGGAACAGTTAATGTGCTGCAACTGGCCAGGGAAGAAGTCTCCTACTGCAGATACAGTATTGATCTGTTTACTCGCCCTAGTGAGGAGGGCATGTCCTAGGCAGGAAGATGGACTGGGTGCTATGAGGATTCTGGGCTGTGCAGGAGACAATAGGCAGCTTAGGATGCACTATCATAAATTGCAGCTGCCAGGGTAATTTTGAGGATATAGCTGAATTTTCAGCCTTCAGAATAGCGCACAATCCGGGAGGTTCTAGGGTGGCATAGAACTCTTTGTCCCCCTTTTTCCTGGTCTGTGCTGCACCAGACCTGCTTTCTTCCATCACTGGTCTCCATCCAGACCTGGCCTTTCACGCAGAAGGAACTGCTTCCAAAATAGCCCAAATTGTTCTAGTTTCAGAGAAGCTACTTTGCACAAGCAGTCCCTCAAGCCTCTCCTAATAGACTTGGAGAATCATCGCATTTCAGTATAAACAACATCTTTAGGCAATTCTCTAGCCACCATACATGCTGCGTGTAAGGGCTCGAAAATATTTTCATACCCAGCCTCATGTTTCGGAAAAGCTCTTCCACGAACATTAAGCCATGGTCTCAATTCAGTAACCTGGTAGTTATGGCTCTGAAGTACAGCCCTGCTTATTGTCACAGTGCTTTTCAGAAGTCATCCAGGGATTTGTAAGATAGTATATTTTCACTGTAAGCGCCTTAATCACCTCAGTAACCATTGGCCATAAAACAGAAGCTGTTTCCAATGTTTGCAAGGATATTAAAGCAGATACCTTTCCTAATCTGCTCTACACACACAGTCCATACATCATGCCACTTCCAAACCTCCCCCTTCCAGGTGTTTGACTTTAATAAAATAATAATAACCCCCCACAAGATAACAACAAACTTCTTCTCATACTATCTACCTAGGCTGACTGCTCCTAGGGTTCCTCCCCCAGCACTGTGAGGCCACACTCAGTGCTCACTCCCCAAAGAGCCATTCCAACTTCCCTTATAGCGTGTCTCTGAAAGTCAGCAACTCACACTTACCCCTTTCACAGCAGAATAGACACCTGCTAACAGGATCGGGTGTTTCAGGAAAACTATCAGCCTGTTAGAGGTTTATTATCCCTCTCTTAAACCCTGACAGCAACATCCACAGGCTTAAAAATATATATATATTTTTTCCATTCTGCTTCCTTAGTGGCCTCATTTGGCAGGTTCCCAGTGGCTCAGCCCTCAAGCTGGGTGTCCCAGTCAAAATGAACCCCTTCTAGGGTAAAGAAAGAGTCCAGCAAAAACATTCTATCTACCCTCACCATGGTCTTCAGCCTAGGCTCTGGGCCCTTTAAATTCACCCCTTCACTTGAGCTTCCTAAGAAGTCTTGTCCCCCTTCTCGGGGTTACACCACTTCACCAGTGATCAAACCCAGGCCCACCCACTATTCTGGGTTCTATCCCAGAGACCCTATAAACAGCAGCCACAGACTGCTCACTTCAGTTCATTGCTGCTACTTCCTGGGCCTCTTCCTATCTGGCCACTTTATCTTCACCCCTTCCATTATGATGACAATTCCTAAATCCTCTCTCTCCCAGCTTAAACAAACACAGCCAGTGGCTCCTGTGGCAGAAAGGCACTTACCCCAGTCCCATCCAAGAACTGAGCAGCTAAACCCCTGCAGCTCCTTTTATCTGAGGGTGCTGAGCTCTGATTGGATTCTCCCATGCAGCCTCTCTAGGCAGGCCTGGAGAACCCACCTTTGCTGCTCCTTTCCTAGGACATGGTGTAGTAGGACTGTGGGGCCACCAGCAGCCTGATAACAAAAAACACCTTTTTCTTTACTCTGATGCATAGGAGTAAAATAAATATAACTGTAAATTTAAGTGCATCAGTCTAAATTGTATGTGGACCTATTCAATCACAGCAGTGTTTACATGTAACTAAAGTGACCTTGATGACAACAGCTTTTTTCCCCTTTTCTTCTTACTCTTGTTTTTAATGTAAATAGCACATTTGCTATGTCAACATAGGTTAGGCAGACACTCTATAAGCTGTTACCTGCCCTATATCTTCTAGTTCACTCTGTGGAATAGTTTCTCATAGATACAACCATAGGTGAGGATCAGGCTTCTTAGCCTGTCATACAACACCACAGAAATGTTAGGCCTGTGTGGAGAGACTGAGTCTGTACAAGCAATGCAGTTAGAACACTTGTTTCCAGCAGACTAAGAGGATGTGTCTACAGTATAGAAATTGCCATTTTTGACACAGAGAGTCAAACATACCAGAGCCCATTCATCCCACAAGATACTGTTGAAAACATTTGTCCTGCTCTTATGAACAGGGTCAGCTGAGTTCAGTACCCATAATAGCAAAGCATGCTAGGTTTCTGGCACGCTTTACTACAACAGGTATTGAACTCAGCTGACCCTGTTCACACTAGCAGGACAACTGTTTTCCACAATAACATGCGAATGGAGGGAGGAGAGATGGCAGGAGGACTACCCAGTTTCACATCTGGTGTCCCATACAGTAGTTGCTGTACTTCTGAGAGAGCCAGATTGTGACCTCAGATGTATATAGTTTAAGGATGGAAGGCAATTCTAATAAGATGAGAACCAGCTCCACCCTCTGCCCATGTCTAAACCAAATCTGAATGTGCAAAGGTCTCTGATGGAGTCCTTTAAGGAGCACCTCCAACCAGGACCCCTGCTTTTATTCCCCGTACCCATCTGGATATCCATGGCTAGCCTCCTGCTCAAACCACTCCACCGGCATTTGTTTTTCCTCCTCATCCACAAACATCCCCCACCATGCCAAAGGTCTTTGGCACCCCCACCCTGAATAGTTCAGCATCATCCAGGAAGTCATTCAACACTGTTTTGTGCAAGATTTGAGTCTTGGGCATTCCCATTAGATTCACCCTAGCCCCTTTAGTTACTCATTATTTCATCCCAGCCCCTCCAGCGTATGTAAGTCAACCTGACCCATTTTATAGTGTACATAGTGTGCTCTGTAATAATCATGCAGTGAGTAATAAGATACTATATATGTTTTCCTTGTGATTATGCCCACATTCTTGTAGAATTTTTTTGGATCCTAGATAATACCCATTTTCCACCCCTTCAAGAAAAGCCATCATTCTGTCTTACTTCCTCTCAACAGGGGTGAATGAAAGTGTTGTTCACTAGTCTTTGGCCTTTCATTTTCTTCTGTGATTTTCAACCAAGGTGGGTCAGGGATCCAAATATTTGACTTTTCCATTTATGAAGTGCCTCATCTAAAATTATTGGAAGAGAGATTATATTTCATTTATGGTCTCTGCCTATATAATCATGAATGTTTTTAAAAAAATTATTTGTCAAGTTTTAAAATATATCCTGAACAAACAACTATGAAATTAAAATAAAAGAATACAAACAAAATAGAGTTAATAACTGTTCATGTATAGAAAAGATCAAAAACTTTAACAAAACACCACAAATGCTTGCTAGGTATTAAAGGGCCACAGACTTTCCAGTGTCAAAACATATAAAATTAGACACAGTTAAAATAATGAATAATGCCCAGGTTCAGAGATAATATGGACATTTCTTATTCTCCCTGAACCTAGCTAGTCATTATGAGATACTTTTAATTATTTTGATTAATTCCTTTATTCCCACTGTGGTTGGTACCTTCAAACTGACTCCTTCAGAAGCCAGGGCTAGCATGAGAGGGATTTTTTTTATTACAGACAGTGGGCTCAGGTTGGCAAAATATTTGCCCTTTCTTACTTTTCCAGTGCATGTTGCAAGAAAAATGAAGGCTTTTGTTACTCTGTCTCTGTCAAAGGCACTAAGGGACAAAAGAATGGTCTTGTGGTTAACACACTGGACTCAGACTCAGGAAATCTGTTCCCAGCTCTGCCTCAGAGTTCTTTTGTGACCTTGACTGAGGGCAAGTCTACACTACAAAAGTAAGTCAACATCATTTACAACCATGTACAGCCGCCACAATAAATAAATCACTTTTGCATGTCCACACTACGGTCTTTGTGTCAGCAGTGCACGTCCTCACTAGCAGCGCTTACATCAATGCAGAGAGCAGTGCACTGTGAGCAGCTATCCCGCTGTGCAACGCATCACCATCTGGCACAGGGTGTTTTGGGAAGGGTTTGAAAAGCTTCATTCAGGCAAATGAGTCATCAGGGGTGACTGGGAACATGGTTTCAATGTCCCATGATGCAGTTTATCCATCCCATAATATTATCTGCAGCTCATAATGTTTCGCGCCTCTTTTCAAAAGCCCCGCAAACCTGCACATCCGCCACCTCTGCGAGAAGCATGGATTTTGTGCTGCTCTTCAGTATCGTGCTGACTGTTACAAACACAATATGCCTGGTCCTTCAGAGCTGCCAGAGGAGCCATGAGGGATATGACGATGCCTTGCAGGCTGCCTTGCATAGACATAGAAAGATACAATTCAAGGTTGTTGTTGGCATTAACGGAATAGTTACAGACAGTTGATTGCTGGTTCTGGGCCTGAGAAACAAGCACAAACTGATGGGATTGCATCATTATGCAAGCATAGGATAATGAGTAGTGGCTGCAGAACTTTTGGATGCACAAGGTCACATTTATGGAACTGTGTGGAGCTTACCCCAGCCCTCTGGTGCAGCAACACCAAAATAAGAGCTACACTAACAGTGGAGAAACAAGTGGTGATCACTGTGTGGAAGCTGGCCATGCCAGAGTGCTACCGATCAGCTGGGAATCAATCTGGAGTTGAGAAATCCACTGTGGGGGTTGCTATGATGCAAGTGTGCATTAATTGCATCCTGCTACAAAGGACTGTGACTCTTGACAACCATTCTGAATGGTTTTGCAGCAATGGGGTTCCTGAACTGTGGTGGGGTAATAGATGGCAAACATATCCCTATTTTGGCACCAGACCACCTTGCCGAGGAGTATATCAACAGAAAGGGCTACTTTTTTATAGTATTGCAAGTGCTGGTGGATCACTGGGGACATTTTACTGACATCAACAGCGGTGGAGAGTTATATCTCCAAGTGATGCCTTAGCACCAGCAATATTCAGAGCACAGGGGCCCAGCTCCACCAATATTTGGGATTGGGTGTTCCCCTCCCCTGGCCCCACCTGCTGCCCGCCGTGCCTCCCCCGACCCCCTCTTGCTGCTCCCGGCCCCCCGTGCACTTCCCTGGGCCCTGGACCAGAGCGTCCCTGCCTCTGCCTCTTCCACGCAGCTCCACGCTGCCTCCTTGCACCCCTTCCCATCCCCTCCCCATCTCCACTGCCAGGGCACACTGACTCTGAGCCTGCCCTTCCACCTCAGACCCTTTCCTTTTCCAGGGGGACCCTCCACCAGCACAGGGGGCCCCCCTGCCCACAGTCACCGCTCCTGCCCCATCCTGAGCAAGGAGGCAGCCTCATCCCTTACCCCCAGTGAGGCTACAGTCAGGGGCAACAACAGGGGAGGAGGCGCACGCAGCACCCCCCGGCACCCACCACGGGGGAGGCAAGGGAGATTCCTGGACCTGAGAGGGGCCCTAGGAGCACATGCAGTGGCAGTGGTGGGGGTGAGTGTGCTGCTGGGGGAGCGGGAAAGGGGGGCTCCTCCCCCAGAGCTCGCTGCTGCCAGCAGGGAAAGGGCTGGGAGGTGTCCTCCTCTCTGGCCCCTGTCCTGGAGCAGCCTGCCTGCACCCTAAACTCATCCCCAGCCCTGCCCCACCCAGAGCCCACACCCCCAGCCAGAGCTTTCACCCCCCCCACCGCACCCTCAACCCTCTGCCCCAGCTCTGAGCCTCTCCAACACCACAAACCTCTCATCTCCAGCCCCAGCAGGGCCCTCATCCCCCTGCACTCCAACCCCCTGCCCCAGCCCTGAGCTTCTCTAACCCCCCAAACCCCCCAGCCCCAGACAGAGCACTCACTCCCCACACTCCTACTCTCACCCTGAGCCCGTCCCTCACCCCATACACCCCTACTCTTGCCCTGAGCCCTCCCTTACCCCAAACCCCTCATCTGCAGCCACAGCCCTCACCCCTGCACCCGCTCCCATCCCCAAACTCCCTCCCAGAACCTGCAGCCCCTCCCTCTGCACCCCTTCCCATCGCCAAACTCCCTCCCAGAGCCTGCATCCTGCACCCCAATCAGCCTAGGGCCTGCACCCCAGACCTCCTCCACCGCCCAAACTCCCTCCCAGAGCCTTGGGCAGGTGGGGGCAGAGATTGGGCGGGGGTGGGTTCTGGGCACCACCAAAATTTCTACAAACCTGCCACCCCTGGACAGCAATGCAGGATGGTCAGGGAGGGTGCATGACATATGCACCTTTTTTAAAAAAAGGCCTGCTTAGAAAGATGCAAGCAAGGACTTTCTTTCCAGATGGGCAGATTACCACTGGGGATATGGAAATGACAATAGTGATCCTTGGAGACCCAGCCTACCCCTTTGTCCTGTGGCTCATGAAGCCATACACTGGCCACCTTGAGAGCACCAAGGAAAATTTAAACTACAGGCTCAGCAGGGGCAGAATGACTATTGAATGTGCTTTTGGCTGTTTGAAAGGGTGCTGGCTGATGCAATTAGACTTGGTGAAAAAAATATCCCCATGGTTATAGCTGCCTGCTGTGCGTTTGATAATATCTGTGAAGCAAAGGTGGGAAAGTTTCCACTGGGGTGGAGCGTGGAGGGGGAACGCCTGGCTGCTGGTTTTAAGGTTGGCATTGGTTTTTAGTATTCCGGTATGAACCTTGTAATGAGTCCTCTGTGCATGGTAATAGAACAGGGCAAATGCACCTATTGCTATTATCTTTGAATGATATCAGCCCCAGCCACCTTATGTTGTCAACTAATACAGATGAATTAATTTTCCATGAATAGACTTTTCATTGTAGCTGACCGAAACGGTATAAGTACAGGGAAAAGAACCTTTGAAGTGGAAAAAACAGTCATTCTCATTTCAAAAACACATTCAGCAGGTCAGTGTATGTGTGACTATGATTTTGTGTACTCTCCCTCAGGGTGGAGTGGTAACAATACTGCAGTGGCCCCAGAACATATGTGGAACGTGGGGATGGCCATATAGGGAGGTCCCGGAATGCAGTTATTGATAGGCTCCAGCGGGAGGTGAACATGGGTGACTTGGACCTGAGGGTCTGTAATAGTCTCCAGCACATTCATCTGGCGCTTGAAAAGCTCTACCATATCCTGCTGTATGTCTCTGTCCTTTTGCTGCACATTACTCCTCTATACATGCTCCCTTTCCATTCTGTCCACAAGGGTGCTCCTCCAAGCCCCCTGAGGAAAAACATACTTTTAATTGTTTTTTATGCCACATTGCATCAATACCATGTCCCAGCAATGCATTGCAACACATTATATGTGAAGGTGAGATATGGTAAGGATGACTTGCCAACAAGAAGAGTTTAGCAAGAGGACATGACCTCCAGTTGCCTTCCACATGAGGACTGCTACCTATGGATCAGGAGGATCCGTCACAGGTTTCAACTGCAGTAATGTGTGTTATGCAGCCATTTGATGAACGATTCTATGAATTGGCAATTCTGTTCTCTACTCTCTGTTCTCTGACTGCTCACCAGGTGGTGCACACAACTACCAAAAGCAGAATCAACTGTGCTGACTTCAACGGAAGAACATAAGAATGGCCAGCTGTAGCTCATGAAAGCTTATGCTCAAATAAATTGGTTAGTCTCTAAGGTGCCACAAGTACTCCTTTTCTTTCATACTGGGAAAGATAAATGGTCCATCTCGACCAATATTCTGTCTTCTGACAGTGGCTGGTACCAGATGCTTCAGCGGAAATGAACAGAACAGGGCAATTTCAAGTGCTCCATCCCCTGTCATCCAGTCTCAGCTTTTGTCAGTCAGAGGTTTAGGGACATCAAGAGTATGGGGTTACATCCCTAACCATCTTGGCTAACAGCCATTAATGAATCTATCCCCCATGAAGTTATCTAATTCTTTTTTTCACCCAATTATACTTTTTGCCTTCACAACATCCCCTGGTAATGAGTTCCACAGGTTGCCTGTGTGTTGTGCAAAGAAGTATTCCCTTATGTTTTCTTTTAAACCCATTGCCTCTTAATTTCATTGGGTGACTCCTGGTTCTTATGTTATAGGAAGGGGGTAAATAACACCTTCTTATTCACTTTCTCCACACCCTTCATGGATTTTATAGACCTCAGTCATATCCCCCCTTATTCATCTCTTTTCTAAGATGAACAGTGCCAGTCTTTTTAATCTCTCCTTGTATGGAAACTGTTCCTTATCCCTAATAATTTTTGTTTCCCTTTACTGTACCTTTTCCAATTCTAATGCCAATCTTTTTTGAGATGGGAAGACCAGAACTGCACACAGTATTCAAGGTGTGAAAATGCCATGGATTAACACAGACACATCAGGACATTTTCTGTCTTATTTTAGCATTTTTGGCTGTTGATGTACATTGAGCAGATGTTTTAAGAGAACTATCCACGATGACTCCAAGATATCTTTCTTGAGTGGTAACAGCTAATTTAGATCCCATCAGTTTGTATGTGTAGTTGGGATTATTTTTTCCAATGTGCTTTACTTTGTACTTGTCAACATTGACTTTCATCTTCCAGTCATCCAGTTTAGTGAGATCCCTTTGCAACTCTTCACCAGTCAGCTTTTGGATTTAATTATCTTGCATAACAGCTCCCACCTACGCCAATAATGAATTTGACACAACATGTATAAAATAAATATGTATTTTCTATAAATGTTAATATTGTTTGAATATTGTGTTATGCTGCCAAAAACAAAAATACATATGCCATACCTGGTACCCTTGTTTTAGGCTATGAGACTTTATTTCACCAGAGCCAGTTGGAAGGGAGAACCATCAATGTGTCTCTCCAGATATAGAATTAATCATAAATGGTTATTTTTAAAGTGAGAGGATATGGAACTAGAGATGGGTTGCCAATGAAATACCCTCTGCCTACTAGTGCTGTGGTGAGGCCTCATCTGGAGTACTGTGTCCAGTTTTGGGCCCCACACTACAAGAAGGATGTGGATAAATTGGAGAGAGTCCAGCGAAGGGCAACAAAAATGATTAGGAGTCTAGAACACATGACTTATGAGGAGAGGCTGAGGGAGCTGGGATTGTTTAGTCTGCAGAAGAGAAGAATGAGGGGGGATTTGATAGCTGCTTTCAACTACCTGAAAGGGGGTTCCAAAGAGGATGGCTCTAGACTGTTCTCAATGGTAGCAGATGACAGAACGAGGAGTAATGGTCTCAAGTTGCAGTGGAGGAGGTTTAGATTGGATATTAGGAAAAACTTTTTCACTATGAGGGTGGTGAAACACTGGAATGCGTTACCTAGGGAGGTGGTAGAATCTCCTTCCTTAGAGGTTTTTAAGGTCAGGCTTGACAAAGCCCTGGCTGGGATGATTTCACTGGGAATTGGTCCTGCTTCGAGCAGGGGGTTGGACTAGATGACCTTCTGGGGTCCCTTCCAACCCTGATATTCTATGATTCTATGAATTGGCAGACTTATCATGTTGTCATTCCTTTGGGTACTGGATATAAAGAATAATATAATTTTGTAAATGGAGTTGCAGTGCCAGAAAATCAATGTTGCTGACACTGTAATGTTCTTCTTCGGGGTGCTATATTCTTGCCAGAAGTGCTTCCTGGAATGACCAAAAGATGTGACTAGATTCAGTCCGTGTGAGAATTGGCATTGGCAAAAAAGCAAAATCTTTCTTCTGCTCCTGGGTCTCCTCTAGAATATGAGATGAGTCAACTTTGACTATGTGAAGCCCTAATTACCTTTATCTTGTAACATAACATTCCAAACATTTATAATATTATTATTCAATCACAGGTTTAATACCTAGCTTGGATTATATATTTGGTACAGATTTACATGTAAGGATCAGCACATCAGATATCTCATTCTGTGCTAAATATTTATGTGACTAGAAGATATAGGAGTGTTGGTGAAAAATATCTGGAAGATAAATAGTTGAAGGGAAGCAGTGGGTATTCTAACTAATAAAAAAAGTAATATAAAACTGATATATTTGGCCTAAAAACTGTCATTTCAAATGTATGATATCAGTACTTGCTTTGTCAGAATATAGAAATTTATAGAGGAACAGATTTTATTACAACTTTAATGTGCAGAATTGTTAAGAAAGAAAAAATTAGCAGTCTAGCTTATTTTAACTGATACAAAGCAATAGGACTCCTGGGGCCAGATGCTCAGCTGATGCAAATTGGCAATTTGCACCAGCCAAGGAACTGACACCATATATATAGTGGCTTATTTAAAATGCATTGACTCTAAAAAGTTATCTCGGAAGCGAAGAACCATATTCATCCATGGTGTAACTCCACTGACTTCACTGAAATCAGTATTTGGCCCAAACTCTCCAAACTGTACAGAATTTTCACACAGACACCATGTGAAAGTTGATCTTGAATGTGCTCTAAGCTCACTGTATTCACAGCAAAATCTTCCCCTTCGCTCAGGCTTTCCCTCAATATTATCCTTATTCTCACATTTTTATATTTAAAAAAGTGAAGTCTGCCTCTTGCTTGTAGGTGAGGAAAAAAGAAAAATCACCATTGCTATTTTATACTCCTCCTAAGAGTTCTTTGGTTGTGGTGATGGGAGCCAAAAAAAGAAACCAAGTAAGTACAGCTGAATAGAAGTGTGCAAAGATGTGGGAACTCTTACCTTGCTATAACGTTTTTGCAGAGATCACCCTGAAAGTAAGAAAAGCTGCACTGTTTGTTCCTGCCTGTTGGACTCCATTTTAGATCATGTGAGGGGGATGGCCTGATGAGCCTTGATACCATCTAATGTTAGAAGTGCAGTATTGCAAGGAAAACAACACTGCAACTTCCCAGGGAAGAGCACAAAATTGCTGTATATTAGGTGGTTTGTATATTCTAGATTTGGTTTCTTTGTTTATATGCGGGGCTTGTTAGTGGTTGGCTCTAGGCTGGAAGTAACAAGATAGAAAAATGTTTTAATAGGGGAAAGAAATATATGGAAAAGGAGGGGAGGGCTAAGAAGGGAAATTCCAGGGAAAGGTATAGGGGACTGATTGACTAAAACAAGAAGGGTTTGAGCCAAGGAACTGTAAAACTGGTCTCCAGCCCAGGAGCCTAGCTCAAATGTCCTTCCTTCTTGTTAGACCTTACCTCAAGGATTTCAATTGAGGACTAGGAGAATCCTTAAGGGCAGATTTTAAGATAGGCTGGTGAGTTCCTATGATTACTGTTACTGGAACACTGTAAGTTGCTATTTACATTTTAATGGGATCTTAAACGAAAAGTGCTGTGACAGGGTTGGGCCAGATGGCTATAGGATAGTAATTTTTTTTTAAGCAAAAAAGGTGTTTGTTTTTTTTGCATAACACACTTACAAAACAAAACAGCAGCATATGCAATGTGTAACACAGCAACCAATCACAATCGTTTTCTCATTAGCTTAAGGGGAGGGAAGTGTTCAAGTTTGCCTGGGCCCAGAGCGGGGGGCTTTCTCGACTCTTGTGGTCTTCCACCCTTCCGAGTTACCTGGTGGTCCAGAGCGAGGGGGATTCATCGACTCTCAAGGTCTGCCATCCCCCCGAGTTACCTGGCGCCACGCCCGAGTGTCACCAACAATTCCCTCCTCTGAAAGCATCCAACAAAAGGGGCAGGCTGTGGGGTGGACAACCCAGGGGGGGCACGTACACACATGTGTGAAAGGACCCCTCTAAGGTGGTGGTATCCGCAGCAGCAATGGCTGGGGCTAGGGTCCCTTACTCTCTCCCCCAATCAAAGGGTCAAAACAAAGGGAGCCAGACGGGGACACCGAGCAGAGAGCCTTGGACAGCGCCCACCACTCCTCAAAAGCATCAAGGGAGTCGGTGGACGCCGCCCAGAGGAACTCCGCCTGGATACGTGAACGGACCGAGGATCGGAAAATGGCCCCACAGTCACAGGAAACTCCATCGGCCAACCTCCTCTCTCTGGTTTTATAGATGGCTGTTTTAGCCAGGGCCAGGAGGAGGTTAACTAGGAGATCCCGCGACTTTGTGAGGCCACGGATGGGGAGTGCATAAATAAAAAGATGAGGGGAAAAATGCAACCAAAAACGTAATAAAAGATTTGTGAGGAGCCGAAACAGGGGCTGCAGCCTGGCGCACTCCAAATATACGTGCGCCAGGGTTTCCCTCACACCGCAAAAGGGACAAGTATCTGGGATGGGGTTGAACCATGCCAAGTATGTGCCTGTGCTCACAGCTCCATGAAGGAGCCGCCAACTGATGTCCCCGATGGGCCTCGGAACCAAGGTGGAGTATAGGCTGGCCCACTGGGGCTGCTCACCCTCCAAAGATGGCAGAAGGTCTCGCCACTTTGTGTCGGGGCGGGACACGAGGGTGAGGGCGTGAAGGGTTGGAGCACGAGCATGTATAGATGTTTCCTTGGCGTGGTTTAGAAGCCTACCAGCTGCAATTCATTCAGCCGGCTCGCCATAAAGGTGTGAGGGGGTCAATTGGGTCTACGGGGCAGGGGTCCAATGAAAAGGTCCGGCAGGCCTGGGGTAGAGGGTGGGCGGGGCGTGCCCTCAAGTAGGACCTGATCAAGGTAAGCTCTAGCAGCGGGCGGCAAAGCGGCCTTCACCTCCTGAAGTATGCGCTGGGGGGTACGAGGTCTGGAGAGCCCCATGCGCCGAACGAGTGTCAGGGGATCCAGCCAGTCTCCCCGGTTGTAGTCCAGGAGGTCTCCGACTCTTGTGACTTCTGCCAGGATCAAGCTCTGGCGCACCGAGTGGGACTCCGCCACCTGCACATGGAGTTGGGGGTTGTGTAGCAGGGGCACCGCGAGGAGATCTGCCCCCTCGGTGGCCGCCACAGACCTGGTCGTTAAAAAACATTTCCAAGTCCAGAGGAGGTCCTGGTAGAAGACTGGCAGCCCGGAGAGATCTTGCGGAAGACCACCCGGACAGTGATAAAAGAGCTGCCGGTCATATCGGAGCCCTCGGATGCGGCGCAGGATTGTGTGCGCCAGTATGCTCCACGCCAAACTGCCTGCACCATAAAGGAGCCTCTGTAGGGCCTGGAGGCGGAAGACGCAGACCTGAGTGTGCAGACACTTCAGGCCCTGCCCTCCTTCCTTCAGGGGTAGATGAAGAACCCCTACAGGGGCCCAGTGCATTCCTGACCAAAAGAACCCCAGAATCGATGTCTGGAGGTTGGTCAGGAAACCCGGGGCCGGGACCAGGGTGTTGAGCCGGTACCAGAGCTTGGACAGGACTAGTTGATTAAGCACCAGCACTCTCCCACAAAGGGAGAGACATCGGAGTAGTTCCGTCCATTTCCGGAGCCGTTCTATCACCCCGTCCTCTAAATTTTCCCAGTTCTCCGGCTGACAGGGATGCGTGGCAGAAAGGTAAATGCCGAGGTAGAGCAGCGGACCTGCGCTCCACCGGATGGTCTGAAGCGCGGGTAGGAGGGAGCTCGCCTGCCGCCAGACTCCTACCACCAAGCCAGAGCTCTTGACCCAGTTGACCCGGGCAGAGGAGGCTGCCGAATACATGGCCTGGCAAGCCTCCACCCGCGCCAAGTCGCCCGAGTCCTGGACCACGAGGAGCACATCATCAGCGTACGCCGACAGGACCAGCCGCAGCTCCAGCTCCCGCAGCACCAACCCTGTCAACCTCCTGCAGAGGAGGCAGAAGGGCTCAATCGCCAGAGCATACAGCTGGCCCGAGAGGGGGCACCCCTGCCGTACTCCTTGCCCAAAGCTGACCAGTTTGGTCAGGGTCCAGTTGAGCTTAACCAGACACTCTGCGGAGGTGTACAGCACCCGGAGAAAACCCACAAACTGGGGTCCGAAGCCAAACGCTCGCAGAGTGTTCAGGAGGTACCCATGGTTCACCCTATTGAACGCCTTCTCCTGATCTAGGGACAGGAGGGTGAACGACAGACCGTCTCTATGCCTGAGTTCCAAAAGGTCCCGAACCAGAAATAGGTTATCAAAGATACTGCGGTTCGGAACGGTGTAGGTCTGGTCTGGGTGGATCACGTCCGCCAGCACAGCCCCTAGCCACAGCGAGATTGCTTTCGCTACGATTTTGTAGTCCATGCTGAGGAGCGAGACGGGACGCCAATTTCGTAAATCACGAAGGTCCCCCTTCTTCGGCAATAAGGCGAGCATGGCTCGCCTGCATGAAAGACGGAGGACCCCGCTCTGCAAAGACTCGGCCCAATCGGTGACCAGGTCTGGGCCGAGGACGTCCCAAAACACACGGTAGAACTCCACGATCAGCTCGTCCATGCCTGGAGACTTATTAGTGGGCATATGATGGAGAGCTTCTGAGAACTCAGCCAGAGTGAGAGGCAACTCTAGCCGGTCTCAGTAGCTCGCGTTGACTGTAGGGAGCTCCTCCCAGAGCACTCTGCAAGCGCCAGGATCAGTCGGATCCAGGGAGAAAAGACTTGCGTAGAAGGCTCGGGCCCTCCCACACACCTCCACAGGTTCCGTGAGGGGGGTGCCGTCTTCTGCCAGGAGGCAGGTGACGTGTTTCTTGCCCCTCCTCATTTTCTCCAGGGCATAGAAGAAGAGGGAGCCGCGATCCATCTCCCAAAGGAGGCGAATGCGGAATCGAACAAAGGCGCCCCGGGCCCGATGGTCCTCGCAGGCCCGGAGCTCCTCCCATTTCTCCCGGCACGCTCCGCAGAGGAATGGGTCCTTGAGGCTGGCGGCCAGATGCCTCTCCAGCTCTAAGACCTCCTGTTCCAATTGTCCTATCGCCGCATTTCTCCGTCGGCTGGTGCCCTGGGTGTAGTCGCGGCAGAAAAGCCGGGCGCACACCTTCCCCAGGTCCCACCATTGCCATGCCGAGGGAAGGCATGCTGCTGCCCTCCCCAGGCCAGCCAGAATTTCCGGAAGGACATCACGAAGCCCTCATCCTCCAACAAGCCGCTCCTTGGGGGTCATCAGTTGGGAAAGGGAAGGGAACAGCCCCAGGGGGGGCAATGACATTGCAGGAGGTAAACTGGATAGGGGCAGGGGCAGAGGCGAGGTTCTGGGTTTCGGGAGGCAAGCAGCTGGATGGTGGAGCAAGCTCGAGGGTTAAGGGGGTGGGGAGGGAGCTCTCAGTGACACTGGGTGCACGCTCTGTGGTGGATTTAGCGGCCACAGCATCAGGAGGTGGATTATCTTCTGTAGGGCCCCTACCCAGGAAGGAAGTCGATTGCTCCACACCAACGGGGGGTACCCCTGGCGACTCATGTCCCGGCCACGTGGCGCCAGCTGTCACCTGAGCAGGCTCGGTAGTCGTAAGCAGGGTGCCATCAGCGGCCGGGTCGGTGGAGGAGTCCAGGGGCTCCTCGGAGGTGGGAGCAGAAGCAGCAGTTAAGGGGAGGGAGCATGGGGAAAAAAGGGGTGGAGTGGGGTCGCCCAGATCGAGATTTGCTGGCAAAAGGTCGTCCTCCCCTGGGTAACTGGGGTCAGATCTAAGGCCTCAATCTCCTCGAACATGGAGGAGAGGACACTTTCCGCCGCCCCGGGGTTCTCCCCGCCGGCACCCGCCACAACGGTTGCCTCGGGGTTCACGGGGGCTTCGGGTAGAGTCAGGACAGAAGGGGCTTCCTCAAGGGTCTCGGAGGGGAGGGTCTCCCATGGAGGGGAGACACTACCTTCCGGTGCTGCCATGTCTTTCCCGGATGACACCAGTAGGTGGGATGCATTCGTGGGCAAAGCGGAAGGCTCGGCATCGGTGTCCCTCTTCCTGGTCTTCTGGGGGGCCTCCGCCTCGGGTAGATGAGGCGGAGCTCGAGCCTTCCGCTTGCCTCCCAGGTGCCCCTCCTTGCCCGGCTAGGGGGCAGTCCCTCTGGACATGCCCCGACGCCCAGCAGAGGTAGCACCGGGCTTCCCCCGTGGAGAAGTACACCCAGTAATGGGCCCCCTGGTGGGGGACTAGGAAGGACCCTTCGAGTGCCACTCCATCACGCGCCGCCGACGGCAGCAAAAGTTGCACTTGCTGGCGGAAGGAAAAGATGTGATGGAGGGTGGGGTCCTTGCAGCCCAACGGGAGAGGGCTGATAACAGAAACAGGTTTCCCCAGGGTGGAAAGGGCGGGTAGCAGGGCAACACTGGGGAGAAAAGGAGGGACAGAGGTCAGGACCAGACGGACGCCCAGGTCTTCCAGCGGCTCTAGGGGGACAAACACCCCCTCCTCCCACCACTGCCAGGCCCCTCCCACCGCTTCCTGGGCAGCAGCCTCCGATGCTAAGAAGAAGACAACCTTCCCGTACATTTTGGAGGCTGCCACAATGGCTGAGGGCCCCACCACTCTCGCCAACGCCTGCACGTAGGTCTCCATGTGGGGCAAGGCAGGCACCAGAAAGCATCAGACACTGTGCTTCCTTGTCATGATGGGAAAGGGGCCCCGGCCACTATTGACAGTGGTGGAGGCGGTGGGCGGGAGAGATGACAAGGCGGCAGGCGGGGGGGCTGCCGCCGCCTGGGCATATGTCCTGGGGGCTGAGGAAGGGACACCCGCAGAGCTGGTGGCGGGGGCAGCAGGGAAGGACGCCGTGGTCGGTGGCGGGGCCACAGCAGTGGGGTTGGCCCCTGCCATGGAGGGCCTGGTGGTTTTAGTGGGGCCCTTCCCCTTCTTCTTGACCTGGCCTTTCCCGCTGGCTGGGGGGGCTTCCCTAGAGTCTGGGGAGGCGATGGGCATGGCAGCGGCGGAGGTCACCCCAGTGCTCTCCATTGCCGATGCCCCAGCGGGGGCGGTGGCAGGTGGTTAACAGGAGTTGGGGTCAGGTAGAAAGGGACAAGCTGTGGGGTGGACAATTCGCGGGGCGGCACATGAACCACCATATGCTTGTCCAGAGAGTCCTGTTTGGTTGGCTGGTGCTTCTGGCCCACACGGTGGAATCAGGGCGAGCAGCTGAGTCCAGAGGCAGATGTTAGACAGCCAGCAAAGATGGTGAAGTGGGGGGGATGAAGATCGCAGTGTGGGGGTTGGGAGGACACAGATGGATCGGGGGGCAGCTCTGTGCCACACCCCCTGTGTCCCTACAAACACAGTTAAGACACAGTCAAGGCCTCCCCCCATATGAGAGCACGGTTCAAAAGTTACTGTCTTAGGCCCCCTCCACGGCGATTTGTAGATTCCCTGGGTGGTGTTCCTCTGGTAGACAGCTTTTTCCTCCTCTGTTCCAGGCTTTCTTTTTTGCAGCTGCAACATTCCAGGGATGCCGGAGCAGATAATAAAAGTCTCTCGGCCAAATATGGGTCCACAAACAAACGGCAAGCGGCTGGGTCTGGGTCCTTCCACTCCCCCCCTCCGGGAGCGGGCCGGCCCCCAAGGGGGGGGGTTTCAGCTGAAGCGGCAGCAGCATCCGAGGGTGGGCTGGGGGGAGAGCTAACAGCCAGCTGGTGGCCGGCCAGCAGTCTAGCAACAGCAGAGAAAGAAAAGAAAAGAAAAGAAAAGAAAAGAAAAGAAAAGAAAAGAAAAGAAAAGAAAGAAAGGGGGGAGAGCATCTGGCCCAGTCGGGGGGGAAGCCAAAAGCAGGGGCAAAAAGCAAGAAAAGCCTAGGCCAAAGGGCAGCAGTAGGAGAGCAGGCTAAGTAGGTCCCTTTTCCCTGGGTAAGGTAACAGGGAAGGTTTTTTTTTTTTTTTAAACAGAAAAGAATTTTATTGTGTAACACTTGCAAAGAGTTACCAATAAAAACAAAACAAACTATGCAATAAAACAACGCAAACAGAAGGTATAACACAGCAGCTTTCAGGAGGGAGAAGTGTTCAGGCTAGCCTGGGCCCAGAGCGGGGGGGGCTTCCTCGACATTCGTGGTCTTCCACCCTCCTGAGTTACCTGGTGGCCTAGAGCGGGGGGGCTTCCTCGACACTCGTGGTCTTCCACCCCCTCGAGTTACCTAGGGCCGCGCCCAGTGTCACAGATTATCCCTCTCCTGAGAGTGCCCGGCAAGATGGGCACGGCTGCGGGGTGGGAGGTTTGGGCGGGGGTAGACACCCATGTATTATAGGACCCCTCCTAGATGACAGTAATGATGGTATCCACAGTGGCAACGGCTGGGGCTGGCGTCTCTCGCTCTTCCCCTCAATCAAAGGGTCAGATGGAGGGAACCGGACGGGGTCACCGAGCAGAGAACCCCAGACAGTGCCCACTGCTCCTCGAAGGTGTCAAAGGAGTCGGTGGACGCTGCCCAGAGGAACTCCGCCCGGATACGTGAATGTACTGAGGATCGGAAAAAGGCCGTACAATCGCAGGACGCTTCATGGGCCAACCTCCTCTCTCTGGTTTTATAAATGGCTGTTTTAGACAAGGTTAGGAGGAGGTTAACCAGGAGATCTCGCGATTTTGTGGGGCCACAGATGGGGAGTGCATAGATAAAAAAGTGAGGGGAGAAATGAAGCCAAAAGTGCAATAAAATATTTGTGAGGAGCCGGAAAAGGGGCTGCAATCTGACACACTCTAGATATACGTGTGCCAGGGTTTCCCTCACATTACAAAAAGGGCAAGTATCTGGGATGGGGGTAAACCGTGTCAGAAACACGCCTGTGCTCACAGCTCTGTGAAGGAGCCGCCAACTGATGTCCCCGATGGGCCTCGGGACCAAGGTGGAATACAGGCTGGCCCACCGAGGTTGCTCACCCTCCAAAGTTGGCAGGAGGTCCCGCCACTTTGTATCGGGTCGGGACACCAGGGTGTGGGCGTGAAGGGTGTGAAGCGTGAGTGTGTATAAATATTTCCGTGGTGCGATTTGAAAACTGACCAGCTGCAGTTCATGCAGCCAGCTTGCAGTGAAAAGGTGAGGGGTTTGTTGGGATCGGCAGGGTAGGGGCCCAATGGAAAGGTCCAACGGGCCTGGGGTAAAGGATGGGAGGGGTGCGCCCTTGCGCAAGGCTCAGTTGACATAAGCCCGAGCAGCGGGGGTCAAGGCGGCCTTCACCTCCTGAAGTACGCGCCGGGGGTACGAGGGCTGGAGAGTCCCATGTGCCAAGTGAGCGTCAGGGGATCCAGCCAGTCTCTCCGGTCGTAGTCCAGGAGGTCTCCGACCCTTGTGACTGCCTCCAGGACCAACCTCTGGCGCACCGAGCGGGACTCCGCCACCTGCACACAGAGTTGGGGATTGTGTAGCAGGGGCTCCGTGAGGAGATCTGTTCCCACGGTGGCCGCCACGGACCTGGTCGTTAGAAACAGTTTCCAGGTCTGGAGGAGGTCCTGGTAGAAGACCGGCAGCCCGGAGAGATCTCAAAGAAAACCTCTCGGACAAAGATAAAAGAGCTGCCGGTTGTATCAGAGCACTTGGAAGCGGTGCAGGAAGGCGTGTGCTAATATGCTCCACGTTGAACTACCTGCACTATAAAGGAGCCTCTGCAGGGCCTGGAGGCGGAAAACGCGGACCTGAGTGTACAGACACTTCAGGCCCTGCCCTCCTTCCTTCAGGGGTAAATAAAGAACTCCAACAGGGGCCCAGTGCATTCCTGACCAAAAGAACTCTAGAATCAATCTCCAGAGGTGGGTCAGGAAACCCGGGCCAGGGGCCAGGGTGTTGAGCCGGTACCAGAGCGTGGACAGGACTAGTTGGTTAAGCACCAGTGCTCTCCCTCAGAGGGAGAGACATCAGAGTAGCCTTGTCCATTTCCGGATCCGCTCTATCACCCCGCCTATAAATTTTGCTAGTTCTCCAGCGGGGAAGGGTGCGTGGCGGAAAGGTAAACGCCGAGATAGAACAGTGGACCCGCACTCCACCGGATGGTCTGAAGCGCGGGTGGGATGGAGCTCACCTGCTGCCAGTCCGCCACCACCAAGCCAGAGCTCTTGACCCAGTTGACTCGGGTGGAGGAGGCTGCCGAATAGATGGCCTGGCATGCCTCCACGCGCGCCAAGTCGCCCGGGTCCTGGACCACGAGGAGTACATCATTGGCGTACGCCGACAGGACCAGCCGCAGCTCCGGCTCCCGCAGCACCAACCCTGTAATCCTCCTGCGGAGGAGACAGAGGAAAGGCTTGATCGCCAGAGCATACAGCTGGCCCGAGAGGGGTCACCCCTGCCACACTCCTCTCCCGAAGCTGACTGGTTCGGTCAGGGTCCAGTTGAGCCTAACCAAACACTCCGTGGAGGCGTACAGCACCTGGAGAAAACTCACAAACTGAGGTCCGAATCCAATACTAAACGCCTGCAGAGTGCTCAGGAGGTACCTATGGTCTACTCTATCGAACGCCTTCTCCTGATCCAGAGACAGGATGGGGAACGACAGACTATCTCTCCGCCCGAGTTCCAAAAGGTCTCGGACTAGAAATAGGTTGTCAAAAATGCTGCGATCCCGGACAGCATAGGTCTGGTCTGTGTGGATCACGTCTGCCATCACGGACCCTAGCCGCAGCGAGATTGCTTTCGCTACGATTTTGTAATCCGTGCTAAGGAGTGAGACAGGATGCCAGTTTCGTAAATCGCGGAGGTCCCCCTTCTTCAGCAACAAGGCAAGCACCGATCACCTGCATGACAGAGGGAGGACCCCGCTCTGCAAGGACTCCGCCCAGACAGTGACTAGGTCTGGGCCGAGAATGTCCCAGAACGCGCTGTAAAACTCCACGGTCAGCCCGTTCATGCCCGGAGATTTATTGGTGGGCATGAGACGGAGGGCTTCCGAGAACTCGGCCAGGGTGAGAGGCAGCTCTAGCCGGTCTCGGTCGCCCACGCTGACCGTGGGGAGTTCCTCCCAGAGCACCCCGCAAGCACCAGGATCGGTCGGATCCGGGGAGAAAAGGCTTGTGTAGAAGTCACGGGCCCTCCCACACATCTCCTCCGGATCCGTGAGGGGGGTGCCGTCTTCCGCAAGAAGGCAGGTGACGTGTTTCTTGGCTCCCCTCGTTTTCTCCAGGGCATAGAAGAAGCGGGAGCCGCGGTCCATCTCCCGAAGGAGGCAGATGCGGGATCGAACGAAGGCACCTCGGGCCCGGGGGTCCTCGAGGGCCCGTAGGTCCTCCCGCTTCTCCCGGCACGCTCCGCAGAGGGACGGGTCCTCGCGGTTGGCGGCCAGGCGCCTCTCCATTTCTAAGACCTCCCGTTCCAACTGCTCTATCGCCGCATTTCTCCGTCGGCTGGTGCCCCGAGTGTAGTCACGGCAGAAGAGCTTGGCGCGCACCTTCCCTAGATCCCACCATCGCCGCACCGAGGGAAAGGCACGCCACTGCTCTCGCCCGGAAGGACGTCACGAAGCTCTCGTCCTCCAACAGGCTGTTGTTAAAGTGCCAATAGGCCGGCCCCGGTCTCTCTGCACGGAGGGAGACCGTTACGGTGACTAAATGATGGTCGGAGAATGGGGCCAGCCGAATGGCGGAGGAGTGGGCCTGTGAAAGATGGAAACGGGATAAGTAAATACGGTCCAACCGAGAGTGGTGTGACCGAAGGGCCTCCACCCGGACAAAGGTGAATGTGGAAGTGTCATCTGGGTGATGGTCACGGCAGACGTCCACTAGGGAATGATGTTCGACTATTCCTCGAAGAATGTTCATGGCGGCTGGGCTCGGCTCGGCCCCTGAGCGGTCCCGTTCCTCGAGGGTGGTGTTAAAGTACCCTCCCAGGACCAGGCACTCGTGCAAATCTAGGGTGTCGAGAAAGTCGGACACCCGCTGATAGAATTGTGGCCGCTTTGGGCTCGTTTGTGGGGCATAGATGTTAACAAGGTTGACCACGAGCCCCTCCATACGGACTCGAAAGTGCAGCAGGTGGCCCGGCACGGCCTCAGTGACCCCTAGCACCTCAGGCCGTAGGTTGGGGGAGAACAGGGTCGCCACTCCAGCTTGTCAAGCCGTGAAGTGGCTAAAGTATACCCCGTCCCCCCACTCCAGCCGCCACCTGGCCTCGACGGTCGGGTCCATATGGGTCTTCTGCAGGAAAGCAACAGAATACCCTCCTTCCCGAAGTTAAGAGAGCACCTGGGACCTGCGGAGAGCCATCCTACAGCCCCTGGTGTTCAAGGTTGCAATAATGAGAGGCGTCATGCGGATGGCTGGGGGGGGGGGTTTCTTGGTGGTGGGGGTGCTCGTGGCCCCCGGCGGGTTGCACAGCAACCCGTGACCCATCCCGTGGATGAGAAAATCTTTTCGGAAGCCGTGGGCCCGCTCGTAGGCCGCAGCACCGTGCTCTCCTTGCCCCCTGCCCTCCTTTATAAGGGCCCTTGTGGCCTGAAGAATTTGATCAAAGTCCCCCCATAGCTGAAGAGCCAGCTGTACCCTATTGCGGGCGCCACGGGTGTGTTCTAGGAACTTCCGTAGTACATGCCGCAGCTCATGGGGGGGTGGGGTTACGATTTCCGGGGTGTTCCCTGGTGCAGCTCTTAATGCAGCCCCGTGGTCCGCTAAGGCAGGTAGGCAGGGTGCGGACCACCGGCGGGGCGTCTGACAGGCTGGGGTTATTAAATCCATTTCCTGCCTTGGGGTGGAAGGGGATGGCAGGGGAAAAATTGCAACTCCTAATGGGTCGCAACTAGAAAGTGCAAAGACTGCTCCCTGGGGAGAATCTGCGGAAGGCGGGAAAGAAATAACCCCAGGGGCAGCATTAGCATTGCAGGAGGAGGGGACTTGGGCAGGGACAGGGGTGGGGGCAGGGGCAGAGGTAAGGCTCTGGGCTTCAGGAGGCGAGCAGCTAAAAGAAGGTGCCTCCTGAGCAGAGTCGAGGGTTAAAGGGTAAGGGAGGGGGCTCCCAGTGACGCTAGGCGCTGGCTCTGTGGTGGTCTTGGCGGCCGTGGCATCAGGTGGTGGACCACATTCTGCGGGGTGCTCGCCCGGGAAGGCAATTAGGGGGAGGGAGCATGGGGAAAGGGGGGCTGGGGTGAGGTTACCCAGATCGAGGCCAGCCAGCAGTAGATCATCCTTTCCCTGGGTGACCGGGGTCAAATCTAGGGCCTCAATCTCCGCATACACGGAGGAGAGGCCAACTCCTGGTACCCCGGGGGCCTCTCCTCTAGGGCCCGCCTCAACGGTCGCCTCGGGGTTCGCGGGGGGTTCGGGTGGTATCCGGGCAGAAGGAGCTTCCTCAGGGGTCTCGGAGGGGAGGGTCTCTCATGGAGAGGGGATTCAGCCCTCCAATGCCAGTCTGTCTTCCCCTCCCAGCACCAGCGGATGGATCTCACTTGTGGCCGTGGCGGAAGGCTCAATATCAGTGCCTCCCTTCCTGGTCTTCCGGGGGGCTTCTGCATCGGATGGGTGCAGCGGAGCTCGAGCCTTCCGCTTGCCTCGCTTCCCCTGGACTAGGGTCCAGCCCTCCATAGCGTCATCTGGGGGTTGGATAGCAGGGGTCGTATCGGGGGGGGGGAGGCGATGGTTCAGGGGTTCGGGGGGGTAACGGTGAGGCAGCATGAGGGGTGGGGGGTTCTCCTTGGGATGGGCCCTCTCCTATACCCAGTAATATCTTGGCCACACCCTCCTCCATAGGCTCTGCTGGATTGGTAATAGGAAGGGTGGGACACCCTTGCTCGCCTGGGTGCTGTAGGAGAGGTGTTTCTTGGGCCCGGATGGGAGCAGCGGCGGGTCGAGTAGGAGGAGGGTTGGTTTCAGGTGCCGGGCAGCCAGGGGCGTCGGCAACGACGGGGCCGATGTCCTGCTGGGTCTCGGGTGCTCCTCCCCCCTGGGCCAAAGGGCAGTCTCTGCAGACATGCCCCGCTGAGCGGCAGAGGTAGCACCGGGCCTCTCCGGTGGAATAGAAGACCCGATAGTGGGCTCCTTGGTAAGGGACTAGGAAGGACCCCTCGAGTGCCTCTCCGTCACGCGCCACGGCCGGCAGTAGAAGCTGCACTTGCCGGCGGAACGAAAGGACATGACGGAGGGTGGGGTCCTTGCAGCCCAACAGGAGAGGGCTGATGACAGAGACAAGTTTCCCCAGGGTGGAGAGAGCGGGTAACAGGGCAGCATTGGGTAAGAAGGGAGGGACGGAGGTGAGGACGAGGCGCACGCCCAGGTCTTCTAGCGGCTCCAGGGGGACAAACACCCCCCCCACCGCCAGGCCCCTCTCCAGCGCCTCCTGGGCGGCAGCCTCCGAAGCTAAGAAAAAAACGACCATCCCATACATCTTGGAGGCTGCCACAATAGCCGTGGGTCCTACCACCTTCGCCAACGCCTGCACGTATGTCTCCACGTGGGGCGAGGCGGGCACCAGGAGGCAACGGACACTGTGCCTCCTGGTCAAGGTGGGGAAGGGGCCCCGGCCGCTGGTGATGGTAGCGGAGGCAGTGGGTGGGCGAGATGACGAGGCGGCAGGCATGGGGGAGCCTGCCACCGCCCGGGCATACACCCTGGAGGCAGGGGGAGGGACGTTTGCAGAGCTGGTAGGGGGAACAGCAGGGAGGGACGCCATGGTCGATGACGAGGCCACAGCGGTGGGGGCAGCCCCTGCCATGGAGGGCCTAGTGGTTTTAGCAGGGCCCTTTCCTTTCTTCCCACCCTGGCCCTTCCGGCCAACTGGGGGGGTTCCTAGAATCTGGGGGGGCGGTGGACGTAGCAGCGGCAGTAGTCGCCCCAGTGCCTCCTGCTGCCGGTGCCCCAGCGGGGGCGGTGGCAGGTGTTTTGACAGTGGTGGGGGGGGGGCTTGGGGGTTGGGCAGGGGGGCAGGGACAACTGATATTGTTAGAGGGGCCTCGCCCCTCTCGTTCCCCGCCACTGTGAGCAGGGAGAGACGGGGAGACACCAGAAGGAGGAGGGGGGAGGGGGAAGCAGATTAACCGCTCCTCCCTGCTGGGTTGCAGGCGGGGGGGGGGGTACCAATGGGTTGGACTGGAAGGGGGGAAAAACAGAAATCAGGGTCCGATGATAGGGGCAAGCTGTGGGGTAAACAGTCCAGGGGTGTGTGTGTGTGGACCCACGCACGTTTGTCCAAAGAGTCTCGTTTGGTCGGCTGTTATGTCCGGTCCGAAAGGCAAAGTTCAAAGCAAATAGCTGGATCCGAAGGCAGATGGCAGGTTGCCAGCAGGGACGGACGGCGGGGGGCCGTGACAGTTGTAATAATGTTGGGGGGGGCACCGATGGATCGGGGGGCAGCTCCGTACCACACCCCCTGTGCTGC
This sequence comes from Lepidochelys olivacea, assembly GCF_965140295.1. NCBI lineage: Eukaryota > Metazoa > Chordata > Testudines > Cheloniidae > Lepidochelys > Lepidochelys olivacea. Next base: position 147,157,966 of record NC_140413.1, on the reverse strand, counting down.
CACAAACGCAATTAAACCACAGTCAAACTCCCGCCCACGAGAGTATAATTCAAAAAATTACACAGTCTTATGGCCCCCTCCACGATGATTTGTAGCTTCCCTGGATGATTTCTCTGTTTTCTATCTTCTTCTCCAGCTGTGTTGGCTGTGTACCAAGGCTTCCGGCGGGCCGAGAATATTGCAGAAATAAGAAAAAATTACGAACTGACAGCAAAACGGATGGGTCTGGGGGCTTCCACTCCCCGCTCTGGGTAGCGGGTCGGCAATCTTCCCCCCGCTCCTCTGGGGGTTTCAGCTAAGGCAAATAGCTGCGCCCGAGAGCAGGCATGCGGGGGGGGTGCTGGCGGCAAGCTGGCAGCCGACCAGCACTCAAACGGCAGCAAAGAAAACGGCAAAAAAACAAACCAAAACAAAAAAGCGTCTGGCCCGGTCGTGGGGGGGAACTAAGGCAGGGTCAAAAAGTAAGAAAAATCCAGGCCAGGGGGCTTTAGGAAAGAATAGGAAGCAGATAGCTGAGGAGCAAGCGAGGGAGGTCCCGTTTCCCAACAGGGAAGGTTTTTTTTGAAACAGAAAAGAAGTTTATTGGTAACACTTACAAGAATTACCAAAGGAAACAAAACAACTATGCAACAAAGCAACGCAAACAGAAGGTATAACACAGCAGCTTTCAGGAGGGAGAAGTGTTCAGGCTAGCCTGGGCCCAGAGTGGGGGGGCTTCCTCGACACTCGTGGTCTTCCACCCTCCTGAGTTACCTGGTGGCCTAGAGCGGGGGGGCTTCCTCGACACTCGTGATCTTCCATCCCCTCGAGTTACCTAGTGCCGCACCCAGTGTCACCGATCCTCCCTCTCCTGAGAGTGCCCGGCAAGATGGGCACGGCTGCGGGGTGGGCGGTTTAGGGGTGGGGGGGTAAGACACCCATGTATTATAGGACCCCTCCTAGATGACAGTAATGATGGTATCCACAGCGGCAACGGCTGGGGCTGGTGTCTCTCGCTCTTCCCCTCAATCAAAGGGGAGGAAGGTTCTATGCACCAGGAGGAAGGTTCTATGGTGAGGATAAAGAAGGAGTTGGGAGGAGGCCATGGGGAAGTAGCCCAGGGAGTTGTAGCTGTTGCACAGCTGTTCTAGGAGGCACTCTAGAGAGCTGCATTCCACAGGGACCTGGGCTGGAACCCAGAGTAGAGGGCGGGCCCGGGTTCCCCCCAAATCCTCTCAACTCCTGGTCAGACACAGGAGGAGTTGACCTGGACTGTGAATTCAGAAAAATGGCCAAGCTGAGGGCTGCCATGAAGCTCCAAGGCGAGCAAATCTACCAATAAGCGCAAGACCCACCAAGGTAGAGCAGGAACTTTGTCACAGTGCATATTTGTTATCTATAATGGACTCCTGGCGTTTTTGCCCTTTCTTTCTTCATTGTATTTAAGAGCCTGTGAACCATAATTCCCATGCTTCAATTGTAGTACAATATAGTCCCTATTCATGTAAATGTGGATTTTCAGGATCAGACCCTATATTTAATAATGATGCTGTAAGCTAATAAGACATACTTAATAAAGGAAGTACATATAAGGGTTCCACCTAAACTCAGAGTGTACATACAGGTGTCTATACTCTGAGGAGGGACCTAAACTTAAAAAGTAATGGCTGAATTTTCAAAAATGATCACTGACTGTGGATGCTTCAATTTTTGGTTTCCCATTTGACACCTTAAAGGGGTGTCTTAAAGACTTACAGAAAGTAATTAGCTACCTCCCATCTGAAAATCAGGATCCTTTAAGGTGTATCAAGTTCAAATCCAAAAAAATCACTAGTCACTCTAGAGTCACATTAGAAAATGTAGGCTATTATGTATAGTAATAGACATATAATGTAATTTATCTGAGACATTCACTATACATAGGCATGGCTGAAGACATACCTATTTTTATACACACACACACACAAATTAAGCAGGAAAGTGGAAAAATACAGAATGAATTTGAAGACTCTATGTAGTAATCACCAAGTCCACAGAGCTTTCTGGATTGCCCAGATAGGAATTTTAGTTAGTTTGTTAGAATCATTTCCACAATCCCTCTCTTTACTCTTAAAGCACAGAAATTGGAAATGGAAAGACCTATTAAGTCATAGGCTATCCTTGGGAGCAATACTTGGTGAGCCAGATTCTGAGGTCTGGCTGACCTGCACACAGCACAGATCACTAGTGTTGGGAGCAAAAGCATTTCAAAAAAGCAAAAACTCTCATTTGCACTCTCCTGATCCCGAGGTGGCTCTGTGCAAGTCAGGTCTTCAGCATGAGTTAGAGCAGCCTAGAGCCTGCTCTGACTTCTCCTGGCTAACAGTGGGCTCCAAAGGGGCAGGGGTCCAAAGTACAGCTAAGGATCAGTGCAGTGTAGGTATGTCCTGGACATACTTTGTGTCACCAGTCATACATCCTACACAGGGTGGGAAGGTAGTGGAAGAGTCCCTACATTGGCTCTGTGCAAGTTGAGGATCACCCTTACAGTTGGGTGATCTGTTTGGGGCTAGATATGGAGAGGTTACTTACCTTGCAGTGACTTGAGGTCTTTGATATATTTTGTCCCTAAAGTGCTGCACCATAGGAGGCTCACAAGCAGTAAATCAACAAGGAGGTGCGTGTTGAGGAGACAAGTCCTAGAAAGTGCAGAGGACTGTGTCACCAAAGGTCGTACCATTCCTGGAAGCAGGTCAGATGGCATAATTCTTGGCCAAAGTGTTAAAGAAAGACCAAGTTTCAATCCTACAGCTTTCTGCTATGGGAACATCTTTTAGTATAGCCATAGATGTGGACTGAGTCCTAGTGGACTGTGCTGTTGCTCTGCAAAGGCACTGCTTCCCAGCAGACTCATAATTGGTTAAAATGCGACCCAAAACCCACTTCAACAGTCTTTGAATGGAAGTAGGTTATCCCTTTATCATCTCTGCAAAAAAGAAACAAATAATCTGGGAAGGACCCTGAAGGTCTTAGTCTGTTGAGGAAGAAGGCGAGGGCCTCCTGACATGTAGTGTACGTAAGCTGGTTTCCTCTCGGAGGTACAACACTGGTAGGCAGAGCTCTGATTAATATGTTATTCCGAAGAGACCTTAAAGAGGAACCGAGGATGGGGACACAGTGTAACTTTATCTCTGTAGAAGGTAGTAAATGTGGGCTCACCATGGGAGCACCGGGCTCTCCCATTGGTCTAGCCAAAGGGATGGCTATAAGGAATGAAGTCCTGAGGGAGAGGTGGAGGAAAGAACATGTTGCCATCAGTTCAAAGGGGGTTTCCTCAGGACACTGAGAACCAAATTAAGGTCCCACTGTGGGGCTGAGTTCCATACAAGGGGAAACAAGTTGTGTAAATCTGTGAAAAATCTGGGGATACTAGGGTGAGCAAAAACTGAGAAGTCCTTGATGGGCAAGTGGAAGGCTGTGATAGTAGCCAAATGTACTCTGACTGAGCTCATTGATAGACTTGGTGTCTTTAAAGGTCGTTTAGGATTTTGGAGAGCAGGATTTCTCGAGAACAGTGAAGAGAACACCAGGAATGGAAGCATTACCACTTCTGAAGGTAAGTTTTGCAAGTACTAGGTTTCCTACTAGATAGGAGAACTGACTGGACGCTATCCAAAGAGGTTGGCTCCATACTCGAGAACATCTAGGAACCATGCTCTGAGGTTCAAGAAGGAGAGGTTGGGATAGATCAGAGTTCCAGAATTCAGTGACAGGAGATTCTTCCTGAAGAGAGGCATTGCCACAGAGAGGTGAAGGAGGTTTGAGGAAAAAGAGAAATAAAATAACTAAACAAACGAAAGAAAAAACTAAGAATAAAGTGTCTATGTTAAGAAAGGCGGGAAGCTCAGAACAGTGGACACGCAATTGCTTCATTTTGAGTTGCAAGCTGTTGAGAAGGAACTGAGCACTGGTGGGGCCATGCCTCCTTAGGTCTCGTCTACACTCGAAATGCTACAGCGGCACAGGCGCAGCACTGTGCGCCACTGTAGCGCTTCAGCATAGCCAGGGCGGCTCTACCAATTTGGGCGCCCCAAGCAGTCACCGCCGACTTGCCGCCGCTGCTAGAGCGGCGGAGCTGCTGCCGAATTGCTTCCGCGCCTGGACAGAAGAGCAGGAGCTGCCGCCCAAAAGCTGCCGCGCCCGGAAGAGTGGCAGAGCTGCTGCTGAATTGCTGCCATGGGACATGGATGGCTGCCCGATTCTGACTGCCGCCCAAGCACCTGCTTGGAAAGCTGATGCCTGGAGCTGGCCCTAAGCACAGACTCTCACTACAGTGACAGGAGGAGTTCTCCTGTTGGCATAGTTAACCCACCTCCCTGAGAGGCAGTAGCTAGGTCAATGGAAGAATTCTTCCATCAACCTCATGGTGTCTACACCAGGTCAAATTAATTGTCTTTCTCAGGTGATTTTTCACACCCCTGAGCGACGTAGCTGGGTCAATTTAACTTTTGAGTATAGGCCTGGCCTTATATGTCATTGTTTGGAAGCATGAGCCTGTGGACTCTGCTTTGCTTTCTCCAGTTGAGAGCACACAGGTGTGGGCACATCCTACAGTGAAGCACGCATAGGGACATATACTTGAAGAAGAAGCTGGCTTTGTAGCCAGATTCTGTTAGTGATGCAGCAATAAGTGGCTGCACTGCACCAGAAGATCTGGCTCCACATTTTCATCACCGCTATTCTGAGACTACTCCATATATTTATAGTCCTCACTGGTAGGATTTTTTCCTGAGCTCTATTTCCTTGGTCCATGCTACACATTTCCTCTTTCTTCTTAGTATTTATACCTTTCAAATACATGTATATGTTTGTCATATTTTTCTTTAGTGATAATTTGGCCAAGCTATATATATTTTGTTTTTTTAATCTCCTTTCATAATACAGTCCCCTTCAGCCCCTTACTCACTTTTGTAGTTCTCTAGACAGGGGAAGATAATTGGCTGCAGGCTCTGAACAAGTAGATTTTTACATGGTTAAACAAAGATAAGCTTTCTGGAATATATCTTGTACAATAAATAAATTTTGGAAAGTAGTTTTATAACTTAAGTGATAGGTTTTGAGTTAAGCTCTCTCTTCCCTGGCTAAAAACAAAACAAAACAAAAAACCCAAGAACACAGTCCTAGAATTGATAAATGTTATTTATTGTAGGACTTTTAAAAACATTTTCATAAATGGTCAACTGATGACAGAAAAATTTAGATTCTACACTCTAACTTGCATGTACTTTAGCAATCTTATCTACAAATGATTAGAAGGTTTATGGGATAGGAAAATGAGGAATTTTCTCTGGTTTTCAGAATAAATCATGTTCAGAACATGTTCTTTGGTATTCTGAAAGCTAAAATAGAACAAGAATGCATTGCTTAATATGAAATATAAATCTAAATTGGGGCAGATTCACACCATTGGGGCTTTATTCTGAATTTTAGTGATTGTGAAGCATCTCTATAGATAACTGACTTGTGTGTGCTCTACCCAGCATTCAGCACTATAAGTACTGGAAGCATGTATTGGCAAAACATCACGAAGGCGGGATTCGACCAGATGGACTCTTGAATATTGTAGGGAGGTGGTGTCGTTCCCTGGTGCCCCAGAGAGGGACGAGCTCCACCAGACACCAGAGTGGGTGGAGTCAGAGCACTCCAAGCCCACCCCGCAGAGGCTCAGAGGCCGGACAGGAAGTAGAAGAGTTCAACCTCAGAGCTCACTCGAGAGGCAGCTGCTGGAGAGGCCAGACACCTCTGACCCAGCTCCCGCTGGGGAGACTACAGCAACCAGCGGTGGACCTGGAGACTGGCCAGACCAGCCAGTACTCAACATGGATCAGTGTGTGGGAGAGTCGCCGAGCCTACCCCTCGCCAGCTACCCTGGAGGATCCAATGGTGATCGACCCCCCCGAGGACCCCACCTTGACTCAGGTACCTCCAGAGCAGGAGTGGGGAAGTAGCCCTGGGAGCAGACGACCCGAGTCTGGCTGCAACACTGCTGGAACCTATGTCAGTGTGTTGCGGCCAGGATCCCCACTGACACAGCAGCAGGCCTTTGGCTGCTGCTAGGGCCCCGGGCTGGGACGCAGTGGAGTGGGAGGGTCTGGGTCCCCCGCTGCCACCCAATGTGTGGGTGGCAGTCTCCCCCTCTCCCAGGCCCTCTGAACCTGAACCCTGGGTGTGCTATTTACCTGTGTTTGCTCAGCCCCTGCCTGAGGGCCTGAGCTGTGACTCTTCCCTGCCTCGCCCTGACCCAGGGCTGGTTATCCGCTAATTGTTACCTGTGTGTGCTCAGCCCCCTGCCGGATGGCTTGAGCCAGGACTCCTGCTGCCCAGCCAATTCCCCAAGGGGCCATGCAAGGACTAAAGGAGGCGGTGTGGTTCCCCGCCGCCCCGGAGAGGCACGAAGCCCGACGAACCCGCTCTACAAATATACATTACAAATATGAAAAGTGAGTCATCCCTGCAGTTATCGTAAAGAAAGTGTGCAAATATAAAGGAAAACACTTCTGTGCTGTCTCATAAATAGGGGGGAACTCAGAACAAAATAAAATAATGGGCCAGATTCTGATCTTGGAAACATGGGTGTAAATCCTGAACAAATCCCCAGTGTTGCTTTCTCTAGTGAAGTTTCTATACTTCTGGAAAAAAATAAACCGTGAATGTTGTGCATTGCCTAAAAGTGAAAAATGAAAGCTGTGACACTGGCCACATCTTTTTATTAAGGAAGTTTTAAAAGGTTAATAAATCCTTGCCATGTAAGTATCAGAGACATTACAATAATCATTACAACAGTGAGCTTTTGTTTAGAGAAACATTATACGGTAATACAATCATCCGATCTCTCTACTTAACAAAGTGTTCCCATATTAGAGAGTGAGCATCTTTACTCTAACCATGGTATGTTGTTTCCAGTTATTTTATTAAATTGACTGAAGTATCTGATTACATGCATAAAACAAACCAGGTATGCATAAGACTATCATTAGAAAAAGCCATCAGGATAATTAGAACCAAAATATTTTCACAAAGAAACAGAATTAAACTCAATTCCTGCCTCCTCCAGTCCAAGGGAAATGGGACTATTAGAGTAATAGATATCACTTTGTACATGGACAATTAAGGGCCTTACTATTACTGATGCCAACAGAAGTTGGATCAGGACCTAGAAAACAGGGACAGTATGCTCCTGCCATTCCTACAAGCCTGTAGCATATGTGCAAGAGCTGGGATGCCTAGCCACACATAAGGTAATAGATCATCCCTGTGACTTTATCTGGGCTGCTAGCAGATACACTGTCCTACTGCTCTTGAGAGCTTGGATGCAACATGATGCTATTGCGTGGGAGAAGAGGGTGTGGGGACGTCTTTACATGTTCGTCCCCCATTACTGCAAGCATACAGCATAAGGAGGATTTTTCTCTCCATACTTCCAAATAAAATAATTGGAGCACCTTTCTTAACTAAGAACAGGTACCCACTGGCAGATAGATAATTTGTGTGGTAGTTAATACAGCTACAAATGAAATATTTATAGGGCCAGAGCCTGCTTCCCTTAAAGCCAATGACAAAATTTCCACTATATGCATGGGAGCAGTCTGGCCCAATGAGTTTAGTAGAATCATAAGTATCAAAATGTTAAAAAGCAAAAACTAAAGGAAGGCCATATTAAAACTACACAACTTTATTTCAGATTAATTTGAAACAAGGTTTTAGTGAGACTGAGTTTATATGTACAATTTTGTTTGAAATGCAGACTGGTAGCAAGGATGTTTTGGGGAGTCCCGCCAATAAGGTAATATAATATCTTAGAAATAATGAAGGAAAAGATCAGTTCTGGCAGCATGTGTATGCAGAAAGAGAGAGCACAAGATGACTGTATTTTTGTTTGAATAAGGGGGGGAAAGATAACTCTGTAGGCAAACCAATATAAGTATCAAAAGTCACTTTTCAGTCCGAAAGAGGTACCTTTTAAAGAAAAACACAATTTTTGACAACCACCGTCACATACCACAGTGTCAAATGATCATGAAGCTCAAGTTCTCCTAGAACTAATATGAATGGCCTCAGTCTTTGCCAAATTCCACTTGCTGCTTCAGAATACTGCTGGTTATCCAACTGTGGGTTTCTCAGCAACAATCAACTAGCACTGAAAGCACCTCAGGGGCATAATGTTTCAAATAAAAAAGCTGAGTATTTTTTGGCATTCCTGTGGCATTCCTTGCATCATGATGGCAAATCTATGTCAGAGAGGCAGCAGACTGATCAGAAACAATGTTGGGGAGATAATGAATAGAAAATGGATACCCAATAAAAGATAACTAAGGCAGAAACTGGCTGTACCTTGGCAAAAAATAACTTGAATCACATCAACACACTTACTTAAATGTATAGAGAGTCCAGCTGACCCAAGTCTTATGTTCTAGTCTTCAGCGCACAAAATGTCTGAATACCCACAGAATAAGTTTACAAAGTTAAGTGCTCATAGCAGGACTTCTTTGCGGTGATTCTTTCTTTAATGGCTGCATTCATTTCTTTGAGGGATTTCAGAGAGTAGTACTAGGTAACTGTTCATCTACCCCAAGAAGATAGGGTTCTGTGAGGCTCCATTCTGCCACCACCCCTGTTCAATGTATATCATTACAGTTATGTATTGCTTGTGGAATGCCAACAGTGATTTTAGTGCTGAGCAGAGCACCAAATAGACTATTAGCTGGCTCCTGCTGATAAGGGAAGAGCCCTTTCTCCTTACTGCTAGGAAAGGCTGGTTATGGTGGTCCTCATTCTACTGGGTGCTTCTTACTGGTGGAACAGAAACAGATACTTTTCAAGCTTTGTAGTAGTGACATTTAGACTCCAAGTGTTGGCTGTTTCCATTTTCCCAGTGAAGGAGTGTCCTTCCCTTTGTCTGCTGCTATGGAGGAACGAGAAAAATTGCTGCAAGGAGTCTGTGGAATTTAGCCACACTGTGAGCTAGCTGCACTTTCCAGCTGGCTGGACCAAAATTTGTTACAAGTAAAAATTCTGTTTGAAAAAGGAAAAATAAAATCGTGAAAAAGATTTTACTTTATCTGTCCAGCTCTATCATTAATTCACACTTGACTTTATGTGCACAGCTACCTTAAAAGGAATGTTTACTATGTATGCCTAGTCCTGCATTTTCAGTAGTCCCTAACACTACTCTTTTCCCCTTCCCCCTACATGTAGCAAATCATGCACTCTTCTTTGAGGACCATGTTCATGCTGACTTCTCCTATCTGCCCACCTCCTACTCCTGCCTTTTAATTACTCCTATACAAGCACTGTGAGGGCTCAGTTGCATGGGGAACACAACTCTATGGTATGCCCCTGAGTCTAGATGGAACATGCACATACAATGAAGTGTGCAGTCATGCTCATGGTGCACGTAATGATTTGACAGAAATTTTCTACTACACAGGAGCAGATGTAATTTTCAATGCTCACAATTTTGTTAATTAGTTTTTCAAACTAAGCAAAGGTGCTATTCCTTCACAAGGATTATGTTTTGTATGGAAAAACCATCTTCTTGAATTAAAAGATGTCTGAAAGGATTTTGCTCCAATTTTCTCCCTTTCTGATACATATATGAAATATTTATCTTCAGACAGAGGCCAAGTATAACTGGAACAGCCAAGGATCCACTGTAATCAGCAATGATATAAAGTCCACCTCAGTTTTACATTTTAAAACATTACCCTTTCCAAGTCAAATCAATCAAGTCCTTTTTTAGGAAATATCCACCTTTTGTTGTTGTTAAAAGGCAGATAGAGTTTTAAATTTGGGAAAGGTATCTCACCATTTTCTTTGCTCTAATTTGATCTTTGGCTTTTTTTCTTTTCAATAGGAATTTTACAAAATGCTTGTTCAGCACATCTCTATCTTTAGAGTTGAAGAGGAAGGGAACCATCTGTAGAACATAAAATATCCTTGGCATGACTGTGATCATAATGACAGCTGCCCTCCCCATCCATGAGAGGGGGAGTTTGTTCCATTGCCTGTAATCTTCTTTCCAATTATTTTGAAGTTAGCATGCTTCATATCAGTGATATTTGGGGTTATTTTAATACCTAGATAATCAAATCCAGGCTTTGCTCACTGAAGGGGCAATTTTGTGGTATACTTGGTAGTTTGATGGGGAAAAAAAACATGTATTGAATCTAGAAAGGATGAATAATAAGAAGAGATGTTTATGTTAATACAAAAAAAAACATTAAGTTGTTACTTACTAAGTGATCCCATTGGCTTTTTGGTCCTATATTGTTGGACCAATTTATAATTAATACAGTCACCTTCAATTTAGAATTTTTTTTCTTTCAATGGTCCTTTAATAGTTTACTTGTTAATAAATTATTTTAAAGTATTTTTGTAGTTATTATCTTACTTTACTGGCTAGAAGCCCCAACCATGGGCCAGGACCTCATTGTGCCAGCTGCTGTACCAACACAGGACAAAAAAATGGTCCCAGCCTCAAAGAGCTTACAATCTAAATATAAGACAAGAGACAACGGATGGAGACAGACAGACAGACGGGAGTACAAGGAAACAATGAGACAATACTGGTCACAATTAGAAGTAGTGGTCTCATCGTATCAGCAGCCTAAGTGGTTTCCTAACTACTGAGGTCTAAATCTTGTGATCCCCTACGTTATAAATAGCCTATAATGAGTATGACGTGCTTTGCTACAGTTGGGGAAAAAATGGGTTATGTGTAAACAAAATACTACCATCTGAAAATGCAGGTCTGTGCATGAATAGTAGAAAACTCCATTAACATTTAAGAGTGTTGTTGAGATGAAGGTGGTATGCTTCCTTGCATAGTTGCTTCGCTGCTTCAGGAAATGCCTGCTCAACTAAACAGATCTAAATATGCTAAGATTTCTGTAAAAAGTAGTTCACACCTTTCTGAAGCTACAATTTCTCATCGATTGAACATAATGCTAAGAACCTCTGGAACTGACTGGCTTACTTAAGATGTTACACTTCAAGCCTGACCCAATGCGCATTAAAAGTCCATGGCAAGACTTCCACAGACTTCAGTAGGCATTGGGTCAGGCCTCTGTATAGCACTTTACAAACACTAGACCCAATACTGCTCCCATGTAAGTCAATGGCAAAATCTTCATTTTAACTAAATAAAGTTAAGTAGGTAAATATCATTAACTCCAACTTGCAGATGGGGAAATTGAGGACCTGAAAGGCTAAGTGACATTCTCTGGGTTACAAAGCAAGTCAGTGTCAGAACCATGATTATAACCAGTTCTAGACATCTGCCTAATCTACAGGAACTCAGTGCTCCTGCACCCAAAAGGCAATTGTAACTCAGTTTCTTCATTGGTAAAAATGGAGATAACATAGCAAGTTTTGATGTACCTTATGTCTCTCTGGTTTAATACAAAGCTGCCCATTGATTTTAGCACTCATTTATTGATTTAGGAAGGGGTTTCAAAAGACCAGTGGACCAGTTGTCAGACCAGACACTGTGGGCCCAATCTAAAGCCAATTAAAGTAAATGGGAATCTTTCTATAGGCTTCCATTAACTTTGGATGAGCCCCTAAATGGGCACGTACACTCAGTGGGTCAACTTTGGAGGGACAAACATGGACAGCCACTAGAGAGGTTAGTGCTTCAGCAGCAGTTAGCAGGATGACACATTGTGTATGGTCTGTTTCCAGGAATCATATATGGCAGAAGCAAAGGGAAGTGATACATGAGTGACTGGCCAGCTCTTCCCTCTCTGCTGGTTCATGGCTTCAAGCAACTGGGGTATATGTGTGTGTGTGTGTGTGTGTGTGTGTAACCATGTCCATCTGCCATTCCACTGTGGTTCTTACCATACTATTCTTCTGCACCATCGCATTTCTCCTCCTCCTCCTCTTTCCCCATCCCTCTGGCTCCACTACCCATTCTTGTTACCCTCACGACTCTACAGTTCCCACCAGCTCTACCTGCTCTTCTTTCCTTCTCCATCCCAATCTCCTTCCTCCTGCCACCAACACAAATACAGATCTCACATCCACATCTGCTACCTCCTCCTTCCCTGTGGTGACATTTAGACCTTGCAACCCTCCTTCCACCCATTCTTCAACTCAGACCTCTTTCTAGGGTCCTGATATCCAGATTATGTCTAAACCTTGCAGATTCCTTCTGCCTAACATCTCTAAGCTATGGCCTTTCCTATCTATTCACACAGCTAAAACTCTCAGACAGGCTGCCATCTTCTCACATCTCAATTACTGCAACATCTGACCTTGAAAAATGCAACTTTGCCTCACTTACAGCCATTCAGAATACTGCAGCCCATGCTTTTCCTAGCCTGTTGCTTTGATTGTCACCCCTCTCTCTGCATCCTCCACTGGCTCTGCCTTCTCTATTGCATCAAACATAATATATTTGTCTTCACTTTCAAGTAGGGTGACCAGACAGCAAATGTGAAAAATCGAGACGAGGGTGGGGGGTAAAAAGAGCCTATATAAGAAAAAGACCCCAAAATCTGGACTGTCCCAATAAAATCGGGACATCTGGTTACCCTACTTTCAAGATCCTGCATAACATACTCCCCCATCTGATTCACTAGTGAGATGTCAATGCACATCTCTCATTGGCCCATGATGCCAGCCTCCGTTGCCTACTTGTTCAGTTTTAAAACAAGCACCTTCATGCTTTCTCCCATGCTGCCCCTCCCACTTGAACGGAGATCCCCAGAAACATCCACAAATGAATGCATTATCTCCATTCAAAATTCTCCTTTTCTGTGATTCCTACCAAAAAAACCAACAACCCCAAAATTGACAATGGCTAGGTTGCTAGTGTGCAGAGACCACGACATAGCATTCTGACTAATATTGTCTCATTATTTCCTTGTACTCCCCCATCTGTCTGTATCCATCTATTGTCTCTTGTCTTTTACTTAGATTGTAAGGCCCAGATCAAAGGTATTTAGGGTCTTAACTTCCACTGATTTCAATTAGAGCTAGGAACTCAAAAATCTTTGTATACCTTGACCTTGAGCTCTTTGGGGCAGAGACAATTTTGTTGTTCTGATTGTACAGCACATTAGGGTCCTGGTCAATGATGAGGGTTCCTATGCACAACAGTAATAATAAACAACAGCAACAGAGTTCCCCTCTATTTGACATTGGTGAGGCCTCATCTGGAGTACTGTGTCCAGTTTTGGGCCCCACACTACAAGAAGGATGTGGAAAAATTGGAAAGAGTACAGCGGAGGGCAACAAAAAAGATTAGGGGACTGGAACACATGTCTTATGAGGAGAGGCTGAGGGAACTGGGGTTGTTTAGTCTGCAGAAGAAAAGAATGAGGGGGGATTTGATAGCTGCTTTCAACTACTGAAAGGAGGCTCCAAAGAGGATGGATCTAGACTGTTCTCAGTGGTAGCTGATGACAGAACAGGGAGTGATGGTCTCCGGTTGCAGTGGGAGAGGTTTAGGTTGGATATTAGGAAAAACTTTTTCACTGGGAGGGTGGTGAAGCACTGGAATGGGTTACCTAGGTAGGTGGTGGAATCTCCTTCCTTTGATGTTTTTAAGTTCAGGCTTGACAAAGCCCTGGCTGGCATGATTTAGTTGGGGATTGGTCCTGCTTTGAGCAGGGGGTTGGAGTAGATGACCTCCTGAGGTCCCTTCCAACCCTGATATTCTATGATTCTATGAACAACAATGTAGTGTTATTGGGAAACTGAAAGTATTCCATTTTAACTCAGCTCCTTCACGTTTACTCTTTGAAATATAGTCTTTTTTTAGTTAACATAAATCTGCTTTTTCAACCATTTGGGGAGCAGGTGGGATAGACTGAGTTTAGCTCTGTTATTAATATATAGGGGACTATTTTTAGTTTTATGTATGGGATATTGGAAAATGGGATATTGGGAAATTCACTAAGTTTGTCATAGATCTAACATTTTTTAATGAAATGTTGTTTTAAAATTATAGAGCACCTAGCATTTCAGAGAAACACTGATAAACAAAGGGGAAAAAATGCCAAATTGAATTTCGTACACAAATGTATATGTGGTAAGTTAGAGCACAACCTAGACAGTCATCAAATCTGGCTTGTTTTTTTCTTTTTTTTTTTTAAATCCAAGCTTGAAGAAAAATCAGTTCTAAAATTATAAAGTTAGAGACCAGGGGAAGATTTAAAAATCTGAAGTGTCTTCCAAAATCTGAGAGGGACGGGGTGGGGAGCATGCTTTTAGAAGTATTAAAGAGCAACACTGCGATGCGCAAACTACAGAACCCGAACCACCAAAAAAGAAAATCAGCCTTCTGCTGGTGGCATCTGATTGAGATGATGAAAATGAACATGCGTCAGTCCACTCTGCTTTGGATCATTATCGAGCAGAATCCATCGTCAGCATGGACGCATGTCCTCTGGAATGGTGGTTGAAGCACAAATGTGAATCTTTAGTGCATCTGGCATGTAAACATCTTGCGATGCTGACTACAACAGTGCCATGCGAACTGTTCTCACTTTGAGGTGACATTGTAAACAAGAAGCAGGCAGCATTATCTCCCGCAAATATAAACAAACTTGTTTGTCTGAGCAATTGGCTGAACAAGAAATAGGACTGAATGGACTTGTAGGCTCTAAAATTTTACATTGTTTTATTTTTGAATGCAGTTATTTTTTGTACATAATTCTACATTTATAAGTTCAACTTTCATGATAAAGAGATTGCACTACAATACTTGTAATGGGGGAATTGAAAAATACTATTTTATTTTTTACAATGCAAACAATTTGTAATAAAAAATAAATACAAAGTAAGCACTGTACACTTCGTATTTTGTGTTGTAATTGAAATCAATATATTTGAAAATGTAGAATATATTCAAAATATTTAAATGGTATTCTGTTATTGTTTAACATTGCACGATTAATCACAATTAATTTTTTTAATCACTTGACAGCCCTCGTTGTAACCTGTTGAACTAGGCCTCGTATACGTGCTAGCACAGCCATGTTTATTCTGGTTAACTTTTATTTTCTGTTTAGTTTCTAATATAATAAACATCGCTTTCTTTCAGATCATTTTATTTCACATTATTGTTACCGAGGTAACCACAGCAGGCTGTTCCAAAGAGATGTAAAGTAAACTTCTGACCTCTGGCAAAAGCTGGGGAGGTAAAAGGTACTTGGCCTAAAGCACTCTGTAAAAGACACGAAGCCAGAGTGTTGCCAAGATGCTGGGTATAATCAGGTGGCACATGGGACAAGTCAAAAGAACAAGGGAAATGACAGACAGAGGGCTCAAGTGTGGCAGGTGTCGAGAAGTGTTCTCTGGTACAGCATATATATATATATATATATATATATATATATATATATATATATATTTTACTTTGTAAAAACATTTGTACTATAGTGTGTAGTAAGGGGCATTATTAGAAACATAGTTTCAAAATGATAGAGCCCCAGATGGAGGTAGTTCAGTAAAATACGTTTCACTTAACTTGGACATATTTAATCGGGACAGACGCTTTGTTGAAACAGCTCCCAGAGAACCAGTCTATGACAGTAATGGTAATGACTGCTGCTTAATTAGGACAGTAGTAGCAAATTTTAATGAAGGTATATTTGTCCACTACCAATAGGTTAAATGGTGTTTACCCAGGTGTTAAAGGTGTGTGAAATTCTAAGCGTCAGTCTTTTGATAGAAAAGTTGCCAAATAACAATTTAAAGAAGAAATGTAGCTATAACACATTAATTATTACTTTTATGCATTACAGAATTGTATTTCATCCCGGGTCTGCTGCTCTCTTTTTGAGGGGTATTTCCAAGTAGGATCTGGGAAAGGCTACAGATTTTAATTTATGGACAGAATTTTGGACGTTGTATACATGTTGTCAGGGACAATTATCCAGATAAGTTAGGGAGCTG
This sequence comes from Lepidochelys olivacea, assembly GCF_965140295.1. Taxonomy (NCBI): domain Eukaryota; kingdom Metazoa; phylum Chordata; order Testudines; family Cheloniidae; genus Lepidochelys; species Lepidochelys olivacea. Next base: position 147,142,042 of record NC_140413.1, on the reverse strand, counting down.
GGAGGCTTCCAGATGCTGGAAGGTTGCATGTAAATTTTAGATTAATTTAAATAACCTAATTAAAGGCCTCAAAATGTTGGGGTCCAGAAGAAACTCCAGAAGTTTGGATATTTATCCAAAACAATTGAAGCCCTACTCAAAAGACTTTCCCTTTTAATGTCTCCTTGAGGGGAGGGAGAGGACGGGCATGCCTCCAGATGCGTTCAGGGGACAGACAGCAGGTCCATACCTCCGCGAGTACTCTAAGGGCAAGCCTATTCCCTCACCTGAAGTGTTTCCCTTCTCATATGGACTTTCCCATGAGGGAATGGGAATCTTCTGTCATCACAGTCCCATGTCTTCAAATACCATTAGTCAGTTCCCCCAAAATTGTGAGGTTGGCTTAAAAATCACGAGATTTAAAAATATAAAGCACATTGTTTCGTGCTGCTCAGTTACGATGGTAATGGGTATCAGTGCAAAACTCAAAGACTGGGCGTGCACAAGAAGGTTGTACTGAAAAACCTTAAGGTATGACTTTAAATTGACATAGTTATGCCAGTATAATGCCGGTCCTCTGGACATGCTTATTCCACGATAAGAGTGATTTTTTTCTTTTTTCCGTTTTTTTACATATGTCGCTTGGGAAGCTAAACTGAGTATTCCAGCACAAGAACATTTACGTGGGGGGTTGTATCAGTGTATTGGTAAAACTGCCCTGTGTAAATGGGCCTAAAATGAATGGAGATAAAATGTGGCAAAAAGTTACACTCATAGAGTTCTTGGTCTTCCAGGACTTGTCTTCCCTACCTCTGGGAACGAGCCCATGTCCACAGACTTATGCTCGGAGGGCTTGTGCTAGCTCTTTAAAAACAGCTGTGTAGATGGTGCCTTGACATTGTGACTAAGGCTGGAGCTCAGGCACTTAAGTCCACCTCACCCCACCCAGGCTTCAGAGCCTGAGCTCCAGCCCCAGCTGCAATGTCTACTCATCTATTTTTAGATTGCCACTACAAACCCCACTAGGTCAAATCTGTGGGCCCATGCAGAGAGGCTTGCTACCCAGTGTAGTGTAGACATACCCACAGCGGCCAGAGAGGACTGGCACATGGTGCTGGAGGAACTTTATTAAGTGAGGGATTCCTGGGAGGAGATTATTCTCTAGCTCTCTGCTAAAGCCCATAGTCTGGGGTCTGCTCCCACCACAGATTTGTAAAGGTATTTAGGTGCCTCAAGATGCAGATAGACACCTAGCGGGATTTTCAGAAGCACATAGGCACTGAACTCAATGGCCCTTAGAGCCCAGTATAGAGAGTGAGAAGGAACCTTTAAAAAAAACAAAACACCTGATAATGCAAGATGTGATTAATAGCACAAGAGTTGAAAACTGGGCTTCCCCCCTCTTCCTACTCCTCCCTGGGGAAAGCATACTCCCTCTCATACAGAGGGAGTCCCTATTTTTCCCTTCTTGCCTTGAAATACCCCATTTTTCACTACTGAAATCTCATTTTTGTCTTGTGCGTGTGTGTCAGGGTCCTCCTAATTGTGTTCCTCTTCTCCCCGCCCCCCCGCTTGGCCCCTTTTCTATGTTCTCCTTTCTGATTTGCCTCTTTTGGTACTGTACTTCCAATTTCCATTTCGCCCTCTTTCAGTCTCTGACTCTTCTCTCGTCTCTGTTTATTGTTGCCACTCCAGTTGTGCTGTCTAGGAAGGGTGTTGGGAAGAGGATTCCTCCTGCTCTTTGCAGAGCAGGCACTCTGGGTACGAATGCTTTCCTATCCTGCTGGTATCTGAACTTAAGGAGTTGGAAGGCAGAGCCCTAACTCACAAGCAGCTGCCAGCCTTCCTCCACAGACTTGGAACCTCTTCTTCTCCCTTGGCAACACAGTGCAAGTTAATACAAACTGGATCTGTATCCATTTGTAGCTGACTGTCTCAGGCTTAGAAAGGGACAGTGCTTCTTCCTTGGCCCACCCCATCCCAGTCTGGAACCCATACAAATCTGTGGTGAACCCACAGAAGGGCTTCTCAGGTGAGAAGGGGAAACATACTCTCCCAACTTTTGTACTTCCCCAAGATGGATCTGCAGGCCTCCAATATGACAAACTGGGCCTTAAATTATTTCCAGGCTTTAAAAATTTTGTTTAATTGGGACAGCAGCATAATTAGAGGAAGAGCTACCTCAGTTAAGAGGTATCTACTCTATTTACTATTTTTACAAACTGCAAATTGAGCTTTTTGAAGTGTAGATGGATTTTCAAAATTACCTTACTTTGCAGAGATGAGAATTTAGACTACATGCGCTTCCTGAAGAGATACACAGTGGATCTCTGTCTTACTTGGAATAGGATATTTATTTGATCTGCTCCCTTAGTGCTCGAGAGAGCTATTTAATGTACTATAAAAAGTTGTGTTTTTGACATGGGAATGTTTCTGTGGCATTATTTTACATAGCAGTGGCTGAGTCTGAAACTTTAGAGTCTCTTTGGACACTTCAGCTGTGATGTGGTTTGAACTGGCATAGCTGAGACACCCTTTCATTCAATACCCACGAAGAAGTGAAATATTACTGCATGTTTTTGATGTCCAGGACTGTTTGTGCTGGTACCTGTTCTATAAGTGTTCATTACTATATCAGAGGCACATGACACCTTCCTGATTGATATAAGGCCAAATGTATTTTTCTGATACAGAAGTTTGGAGCAAAGGGATTAAATTATAAAGTTGGACTCAATAAAAAGCACTTAAGGAAAAACAGTTTTGTTTGGGGACAGTGTCATCATGACTAATACTGAGCAAAAGACGGGAGCCAAGAATTATTCATAGCTTTGGACCTCCTGTTGTATTACTCAGTGCAGCTAGAAATTTAGGTCAAAAGTTGGCATTGCTGAACACCAACCTGAGCTTTCTGGAGCAGATTAAATTACTTCAAACATATATTAAAAATGGGAATAGGTTACTGTGACAAAGTTCCTCCTCTGCCTTGGTGGGTCCTGTGTTTATTGGCAGATTTGCTCGCCTCAGAGGTTCATGGCAGCCCTCAGTTTGGCCACTTTCATGGCTCAAACCTGCTGTTCACTCAGTTAGTCTCATCACTGGCCACTATGGGGAAAGGAAGAAGAACAATCCCCGCAGTCTCTGTTGATCCACCTAGTGGATCGGGGAACAGACCAGAGACCTTTCCCTCTGGTGGAACCCACAGTCCAGGTCAACTCCTCCGGTATCAAGTAGGGAGTTGGAGGGATGGAGGGAACCTGGGCCCGCCCTCTACTCTGGGTTCCAGCCCAGGGCCCTGTGGCTTGCAGCTGTCTACAGTGGCTCCTGTAACAACTGCGTGACAGCTACAACTCCCTGGGCTACTTCCCCATGGCCTCCTCCCAACTCCTTCTTTATTCTCACCACAGGACCTTCCTCCAGATGTCTGATAATGCTCAGTCTTCTCAGTCTTCCAGTACTATGCCTTCTCACTCTCAGCTTCTTACTCCTCTTGCTCCCAGCTCCTCGCACGCACGCCACAAACTGAAGTGAGGTCCTTGTTAAACTCAGGTGCCCTGATTAGCCAGCCTTAATTGATTCTAGCAGCTTCTTGATTGGCTGCAGGTGTTCTAATGAGCCTGTCTGTCTTAATTGTTTCCAGAAAGTTCCTGATCTGGAACCTTCCCTGTTGCCTTACCCAGGAAAAGGGGACCTACTCAACCTGGGGCTAATATATCTGCCTTCTATCACTCTCCCGTCCCGTTCCCTTCATTTGATCCTTTGACCCACTCCTGTCGCTGTTATTTCATTAGTTGTCCCCCGGATTTATTTGGTATCCACGTCCTGTGGATCCCCCTCTTAGGCTGGGGGGGGGATCCTTTAGTGGGATCCTTCCTGGATCCCAGTAGGATCACTCTCCTGTAGCCATCTGGCCTGAACCTTTCACATTACTGAAAAAGGAATGTAGGCAATCTATTCCCTTTAAAAAAAAATAAAGGATACTCTATATGGATAATGTTTTGGAGAAGAGGTAAATTAGTACAGTTAAGTATTGATTCACATTGACATCATCCTTAGTCTATTTCCAGTTCTAAAGATGCTACTCATACCTAAAGACTGTAGTGTTTCTGACTTAGGAATCTGTTCAGAGCTGTAAAGTCCAATTTATGATTTACTTGTTCTGCCACACACGTGTTGCTGAAGCTGGTGAGATGGATATACTGCAACTGTTGCAGGCAGAGTCTGTGCTTTGTTTCACTTACCCAGATAGTAATTTTTCAAAGTTCCATTCAACTATTTATTGTTCCACCAATCAATTTAACTGTGGCTACCAGTCATGTTTCCTACTACTCTAGATTCCAGTTAATTGATTAATGGAATTTTATTTTGGGCATAGTTAAGAGTCCTTTCAACCATGTTTTTACACTTTAATGAATACATCTTAGAATCAAAATTTACTTACCAGATGTAATTGAAAAGAAGGATGATATAAGGTTCTTAAAGTACACTTGGAAAAAGGACCTGTATTCCATCCCTGTCTCTGCTACATGCTTCTAGTATGAACTTAGACAAAATTTCATTGGGGGTTTTGACTGAGTAAGGACTATAGAATCTCATCTAGTTTTGTTTGTCTTCATTAATAACCTAGCTAGGAAGCATTCCTAGATTGTCACATCCCAAGAGGCCTTTTTATAGCAGGCCTTCAAGGTCTACAATTTCATCTACAGTATACTGTATACAAATATTAACTTTTATTTTAATCTTTTTTGCTCTGGGTCAAAAACATTAAAGAACCAGGAATTAGACAGAAAAAGAGTGAATATTTAGAAAGAAAAGATCAATCATTTTAAAATAAACATATGAAGCCCTATGCGACCAAAATAATTTTTAATAAATGAAAGCTATAATATTCATATTTTGTGAAAGAAAAAGGCTATACTGTTATGACTTTAGCTTCCTTCCAACAAAATGGTGTTGTGTTGAATTTCAAGGCTCGCCCTGGAAAGCATCTTAGGTGGAAAGCAAAGATCAACGGTAATGCCAGATTTTACAGTTTATGTTACTTAAATGCCTTCAGTGTCTGGAGGAAAGGAGAGGACTGACAGGATCGGGGAAGCTATATTCTCATAAGTATACTGTGAATACAATTTTTGTAACTTTTAGAAAATCAGAGAAAAACAAACAATCTCCTTATTCTTTTAGCTTGGTGTGAAATGTGGGTGCGTGAAATGAAACTCAGACCTGGCTTTTCAATGTCGCCTGTTTCAGAATGATGTCTCTCACAGTGATGGGTATGCCTGAATAATGAAATAGCTACCAGGAAATCATGCTCTACCACAAGATCATATGAGTGCCACCATGCTGTGCTAAAACAACATGAGGTCATCTTTACATATTAAGAAAACGAAAGCTGGGATTGGTTTCATATTTTTCCCACAGATTTTCCTTTCCACTCTGTCAGTCATATCTGAATGGCTGATGGTTAACAGGGTGCTTTGGCTTTATGTGAGGGAGCATTTGTCATTGCTTGCTCACAGTTCTCCATAGCAACACAATGTCTCTGTTTAAGATCCAGTGAAGGTGAGCAAACAGAAAAGTCCTTAAGAAACAGCTGGTCTTAACAGAAGTAAAATTGCACTTTTACTCTTTCAGTGTCCCTTATCAATAACTGGCCAGTCAGGGTCTCATTTTGGTATTGTGAAATGTCAAGCTTGCGGAGGGCCAGACTGCCCTTTGGCCTTGTGCAGATGTGGGTGGAAGGGGACAGGGCTCGAGGAACCTTCACTCGTTTGTCTACCCCATTCTAGGGCTGGAGACCATCACAGACTTTCTGTGTGCCTTGTGGGATTAAGTGCATATCAGCCCAGGGGAGGGAAACGGGTAGGACCGAAAAGCTTACAGAGCAGGCTGAGATGCATGGGTAGAGGCAGCATGGAGACTCCCCATGCCCGGTTCCCAACTCTCATAGTTTTAATTGAAATTCTTGCAGTATTTGGTCTATCTTAAAGCCCTAACTCCTGGAGTCATGCAATGTTTCCATTTAAAAATAGTAAGTTTCCAGCCCTCATCGCTGCACAGAAAAGTTTGAAAACATGATCCTTGAAGTCTTAAGGACCAGAGAGCAAACAACACACCTCCTTACACCCCCACACACTTTTAAAAATCTCAGTTTCTAAATCATTTGCATCATTTTATTGGGACATGACTCTGAATTTTTGAGCACTGGGGATTGGCAATACTGTCCCTTTCATGGTTAAACTGGCTGGATCAAATGTACTGCCAGAAAAGGCTTGTTAAAAATAAGGGGTAGGGAGAAAAGGTAGAAGTAAAATTAGCGGAGAGAACTATTTGCATTGAAGACCTTGGCCTTAGTGCTTCTTCAGCCCAGGACACAGTTATTATTGTGTAAATAGGAAGTGTCCTCAAGCTATTGTATAATTATAGAGCAATTTAGTACTGATGTCTTTAATAAAGAATGCTCAGTGCTTTAAAACAGGTTTAAAATAAATGTTAGCTAGTCACAGGTTCCATTCCCCTGCTGCTCCTGGACTTCCAATGGTTTTTTTCTATTTAAAAGATCTACATTTTGGGGTTTAAAAATGTCCTGATGCAGTATTTTTGCACAGGAAATAAACTTTACAAGCAGTTTTTAAAGACTACGGAAACTCTCAACTGTCAGTTACAGCAGTTGTCAGGCAGAAAGGACATGGAATGAGCCAGGAAATAAGGGTAAAGTTTTAAAGAGCAGCAAAACAACAACAAAAACCCCACTTTTATTATCCTTATAAAAAAAAGGATCATCTAAAACTGAGCATAAAAGACTGTAATTGCATCTCATTTCTGGTTTTAGTCAACTTTAGTCTCAAGGTTTATCACCACCAGAACCACACAATTGAATGGCAGCCATATTATAGTCTATATAGAATTTAGGGCTATTGTGGCATGCTAAACTACTTCTGAAGGACATTCTGACTAGGATCTGTCCACCGCTGCAACACCACAGCACCTCCCAGACACCTTCCCACGAAATCAAATCTTGGCTTTCACGGTCACATTCTGCAAGAGGAAAATAATGCCTCAGATTAATTGAGCCTTCTGTGGATACACAAAAGGCTGTAGTGAGTGAATTTTTTAACAGTGAATGGAAGCAACAGATGGCTGATAATTAAAATAAAACAACAAATAAACCAAAAAGGAACCAAAAATATGATGGCATACCAGGAAGAAACTAAAATTGGCTGGGTCAGGTGAAGCTTCCATTCAAACATGCAACTGCAATAGAAGTAGGAGGACACAGACAACTACTGTACTGGTAAAGTATATTGCAATTTAGATGAATATTTTCCAGTTTCAATTTTCTCTGGCCAGTGTGACACTCTGTCTTTAATGCATGCTGTATAGGATGATTCCTGGAACAATTTACATTTTCAAAACCTACATGCAGTCCAAATTTAAGATTTCTAATATGTAAAGTGGTGGTAAAAATCAGAATCCAATAACATTTATTAAGGTGTAGTCTTCTATAATCCAAACACAGACATATTGTATCTAGCACCTGTGAGCTCAACTGACATTGCAGCTGTCACAAGTTACTTAATACTTATGTTTGAACGCAAACGGCTCACTTCAAGTGCTCATTTATTGATCTGAAGTACACAAGTGTATGTTTCCACAAATGTAGAAATCTCACCATTTGCACAATCATGGATTTCAGGTAGAAATCAGATTTTGCTGGTAACATAGAGAAGTTGATTTTACTATCATGCTGCAGTTTCTTCATGAAAGAAAATGGACTCTATCATAATCCTTATTAATACATTTAGGATCCAGTTCAGGAACATATCCCTATTCAGGATAGCACTGAAGCAAGTGCTTAACTTCAAGCATGGAAGTCACACATCTGCTTATGTGCTTTCCTGAACTGGGGTCTTAGAAAATTTTCTTAAAACCATAGTAAAAAGAAAAGGAGTACTTGTGGCACCTTAGAGACTAACCAATTTATTTGAGCATGAGCTTTCCAATGAAGTGAGCTGTAGCTCACGAACGCTCATGCTCAAATAAATTGGTTAGTCTCTAAGGTGCCACAAGTACTCCTTTTCTTTTTGCGAATACAGACTAACACGGCTGTTACTTTAAAACCATAGTGTGATTCAAGAGAAGAAAGCTCTACAAAGGGGGAAATGTTAAACTATGAATCGATCTGTATGGCTCATTCATGTTGGTTTAATCTCAGAAAGGTCTTCGAAAATATGGTAAAATATGCAGAATCTGTTTATTTGTACACTACTGCCCTTTGGAAAAATCTGTTAGATTGCTAGGTCTTTGCTCCTTAGGCTATGGCTTTATCTCCTTCTTTCCCTCCCCCCGCTCTCATTGGGCAGAAGATATTTGATGCCAAAATGCTCTTTAATCTAGCAGATAAAGTCATAAAATCCAGTGGCTGGAAGTTGAAGTCAACAAAGCTCAAACAAGATGCATATTTTTAATTGTTTGAGTAATTAACCCTGGGAACAGTTTGTAAAAGGATGTGGTAAATTCTGTATCACTTATAGTCCTTTGAGTGTAGCAGGATATCTTTTTAAAAGCCACTAGGTCAATCACGAGTTGTTGGACTCAATGCAGGAAATACTAGGTGAAATTCTTTGCCCTGTGTTGCACAGGAGGTCAGAACAGATGATCCCTTCTTCCATTAAAAAATCTGACTCATCAGTGATCCATGAGGCCAAATGCTGGTACTCTCCAAAGATAATCCTCAACCAACACCTTAATTTGCAGACTGAAGTTGAGGTACTTCTGGCTCCAAAATGGAAGGGAAACCCAGGGAGAAGAGTAAGAATTCATAAGATGTTCTACAATTAAGATTACAGTCAAATGCATTTTGCTTTCTTTGTGTTAATATTTCTATTGGCTTTATTGGTATTGCGCAAATGACTAAGGCAAGCAGGATTTAGCCCAAGGTTTTTGCTTCTTTTGTTAGAGTTAGTATCATAAACTGTAACAAGAGAGACTTTGGAAAGCATATTAAACCAGCAGTGGTAATTTCCCAGTAGGAACTGTGAGGCACTGAAGCAGATGCTACTGATTTTGTCTTCACTGAGAGCTTCCATTGTAACCATCCATTACAAATGTCTTTTCAAAAAAATGGAGAGCTGACACCCAACTTCATAAGAATTGAATAGTGTCTAATCCTGTCACCAGCTGACTCGTATGGCTGGAATCAGTGCATGTGATATTTCTTTCGCCTACTACCCTGCCAGCAATAATGTAGGGGTAGGAGAATTTTATATAAAGGAAATAGGAAAGAATAAATCTGTGAGACTCAATATACAACACACAACCATACCAGATTACTTTGAAAAACAAATGCAACTGAACCAATATGCTGGCGTCGGTGCTGGGCATTTTAGATGACAAAGCTTGCAATTTTCCAGACTCTTCCACCTTATAACTACTCATTAATTACCTTCATTTGTCAGCTGGCAGCACAAGCAGGGTACAAATGTTTAGTCTGCAGCTTGTGTTAATATCTGGGAGCTGCAACAGACAGAAGGTTTCCAGAACTCTGCTACATAATCACCCTCTGAAATTGCTTAGTTCTGAAACTTGCTCGCAAAATCAGCAGCATATATATATATTTTTTACTTACTAATAAAGTGACAGCTGAAGATTTTTGTTAGCTGGTATTATCTTGTTTGCATTCATAATAAAACCACTCCATAAAATATGGTTATTCTGCCTCAGTAGTGATTCTTAAATGTATTTGTTCACAAGTTAATTTTTATTATTACATTTTAGGGCTATTTGTGGCCCAGCTAGCACTCTGGCACAGTAGTGTCAGATAATGCCTCTTCGGCCCCTGTACCCACTACCTGCATCGTGGGCAGTAGCGCAGGAGAGGAAATGGCAGCTCCGCAAAGCTGCTATGTCCTCCTATCCTGTGCAGGTGGATGGCGAGAGATGGAATTGGGCAAGAACCTTTGTTCTGTCGTCCCCCGCCCCAGCGTGCCAGTCAGCAGAGTGGTGTTAGCACACCAGGGAACATACACTGTGCCAGGTAGAGACTCAACAATTTACTTCCGCCCTGTAGCAGCCAGAGAATCGGAAGCCAGAATGCATGTGTAACAGGGTCGCCTTAAACCTGGCATCAGACCCAGTCTCTGCCTCAGTTTCCTTAAAAAGAACAGGAGGACTTGTGGCACCTTAGAGACTAACACATTTATTAGAGCATAAGCTTTTCACTCCGATGAAGTGAGCTGTAGCTCACGAACGCTTATGCTCTAATAAATGGGTTAGTCTCTGAGGTGCCACAAGTCCTCCTGTTCTTTTTGCGAATACAGACTAACACGGCTGCTACTCTGAAATCAGTTTCCTTACTGTCATGTAAGCAAGCAGGCCAACTAATTAGCCAGTGCATCAATGAGGCTACCACCAGGATCAGTATTTCATTCCCTTTTCCAAGAGATGTATTATTGTTCAAACACAAACAGTTCATCATCAGTCAAGGCAGGTAAAACAGGTCCTACCACCTGGCCCTTCCTCAGACATTTGCTTCAGAGGTCTTTTGCAGCTGACTACACAGCAAGTATCCCCAACCAGGCTTTTCATCCAGCATATGTGGCAAGTCCTCCAGCTCCTTTCCCTGACCCAGGGTCTCCTGAATGAGCCTTCCCCTTAACTGAGCTGTCTCCTGGTTTATTATCTCATCAATTAGAAGGCAGCTGAATATTTACATTTATGGTCCTACCCAACTCCCATAAAAGGTAATCAAACCCTAATCTCTCTCCTAGGCTGCTCTAGGGAGAGAGCATGCTCCTCCTTGCTTGCTCAGCTCTTGTGGCAAAGCCATGGGATTCAGCCCCTACTAGTTGCCTATAAAAACACCCACAAGAGAAGACTGGACCAGTATTTTTTGTCATTCTTACATCAGGACAGCCCCCTGTATTTTAACAGGGTTGCACTGGTGTAACAGAGTAAAAGGCCTGATCTTGCAAATACTTACACATATATTTGACTTGATTCAACTTCAACAGATTATTCAACTAATTAAAATTAAGTAGATGTGAAAATGTTTGGTGCCAAAATGAGGTCCAATTGAGCTATGCTCTGCACAGGACCTAAGGAGTGGGGACAGAGATAGCCCTTAATGTGTGCGTGTCATCCTATTTGTTTGTACAGTGCCTAGCACAATGCAGGAACTACTGAAAAAAATAATAAAAAGAATCTATTTTAGGCATTTAACTATATTACCTGAGAAGTTTCTGTTTGACACATCAGAGAGTAATGTTTAGGCAGCATTTAAATAGACTATCTTAACGCTTCCCCACTGAGGTTAACATATTAAGTCATTCATTCGACAGCTTATCTTTCAAAATATATTTATCAGTGGGTACTGGCACCAATTTTCCCCGCAGGGTGAAATTCCTATTGACGTTAATAGGATTTACGCTCTGTTGCTACCCGCTAGCACAGATGCAGTCTGTAAGGATGAATTTTCATTATTGCTCTATACGCTATCTTTTTGCCAGTATAACTAAGCATGGATCAAAGCTAAGATGTTTTTAAAATTAAGCTGGGGGGCAGAAGACAGCAGCAGCTGCTGACAGGCAGGGCTCCAGCTGCTATACAGGGACTTTGCCACAGAGGCAAGAGAATTTCATCTCCGCTTTACCCTTCCCAGGTTGTTGCTAGAGTGGGCCGCTCAGGGCGCTGAACCTCACTCCCCGTCCACACTGGCAAGGCACGTACAGCACTGTCGGGACTCCACCTCTCCCAGAGGAATAAAGTTTGTTGCGCAGCCACTGGTGTGCTGCGGGGCCAGTGTGGCCGCCCAATGCGCTCTGATTGGCCTCCAGAAGTATTCAGAAGTCTCCCACCATGCCTGTTCTAGCCACTCTGGTCATCAGTTCGAACTCTACTGCCCTGGCCTCAGGTGACCAACCGTCAGACCCTCCCTTTAAATTCCCTGGGAATTTGAAAATCCCCTTCCTGTTTGCCCTTTGCAGGTGACCATGCCTCCGTGCACCAGGCGAGCCCCAGTATGGAGCAATGGCGAGGTGCTGGACCTCATCAGTGTTTGGGGGGAGGAAGCTGTCCAGTTCCAGCTGTGCTCCAGCCACAGGAATTACGATACCTTCGGGCAGATATTAAGGGGCATGAGGGAAAGGGGCCATGACCGGGACGCACTGCAGTGCAGGATTAAGGTGAAGGAGCTGCAGAGTGCCTACCACAAAGCCTGCAAGGCAAACGACCGCTCAGGTGCTCCCCCCGCAACCTGCTGATTCTCCAAAGAGCTGGACACGATACTTGGGGCCAACCCCACCTCCACTCCGAGCACCACCATGGACACCTCAGAGCGGGAGGAGGAGGAGGAAAGTGGGAGTGAGGGTGCTGGGACGGGGGGATACACCCCGGAATTCCTGGAGGCATGCAGCCAGGAGCTCTTCTCGAGCCAGGAGGAAGGTAGCCAGTTGCAGCGGCTGGTACTTGGTGGAGGACAAACAGAAAAGCAGGTTCCCAGTACGCGGCTTTTTTTTCGGGAAGGAATTTTTTCGGTGCGGGCTCTTGGGGCGAGGAGGGTTAGGGCTGCATGCATGCCTAGATGCAGAATAGCGCATTGATGTGGTCTATCACTTCGCGGTAATCGGCCTCAGTGATCTCTTCGAAAGTCTCATCCAGAACATGGGCAATGCGCTTGCGCAGGTTTATTGGGAGAGCCACAGCGGTCCTTGTCTAAGTTACGCTAACATGTCCACACCACTGTGCCGCAAGGGGAAGGGGGGACCATTGATGCACACAGGCAAACTGCATATGGGCCAGGGCAGAAGCTGCATTGCAGTAGAAGACCCTCCCTTGCTTCCCAGGTCACCCTCAGCAGCGAGATATCTTTCAGGACGAACTCCTGTGGAAAATGTGGGGACAATGTTCAGTATAGGGGCTCCCTGCTGCTGTTGGCTCTCCCCAAGGCACAGAAACCCAGAGAACAGTACAACTTTGAAACAATCAGTCCCCCTTGACCCTGTACTTACTCACCATTTTGGGGCTCCCAGGGGTTATGTGTGCTCTCTTTGGGACGGGAAAATTATGCTATTGTGTAGACTGTGTGTGCCCTCCTTAAGTGCGGGGGAATCATTACTCTGCCTGGTATAAACAATGCTGCCTCTGTTAAGTGTTGCATTTTGCCTTTACATCTCAGCAGTCCGTGTTATCACCGGCCAAGAGACTGTAAAGACTCAGGAACAGGCCACGAGTAAGCAAAGAAGACATGCTGCAAGAAGTGATGCAGCAATCTCTTAAAGAGAATCAAAAAGCGCAGGAGTGGAGGGAGAGCGAAAGTAGCATCCGCCAGGAAAACGCAGTGCGCCGGAGGCAAAGCACGGCGCTCTGGCAGCAAAGCACGGATCGGTTGCTAAGCATCATGGAGCGCCAAGCGGACTCTATCCCCGCACTCGTAGCCATGCAGGCGGAGCACTACCGCACCCGCCCCCTCCTGCAGCCATTGTCCCAAAACTCTTTCATAGAATCATAGAATATCAGGGTTGGAAGGGTCCTCAGGAGGTCATCTAGTCCAGACCACTGCTCAAAGCAGAACCAATCCCCAACTAAATCATCCCAGCCAGGGCTTTGTCAAGCCTGACCTTAAAAACCTCAAAGGAAGGAGATTCCACCACCTCCCTAGGTAACGCATTCCAGTGTTTCACCACCCTCCTAGTGAAAAAGTTTTTTCTAATATCCAACCTAAGCCTCCCCCACTGCAACTTGAGACCATTACTCCTTGTTCTGTCATCAGCTACCACTGAGAACAGTCTAGATCCATCCTCTTTGGAACCCCCTTTCAGGTAGTTGAAAGCAGCTATCAAATCCCCCTCATTCTTCTCTTCTGCAGACTAAACAAACCCAGTTCTCTCAGCCTCTCCTCATAAGTCATGTGTTCCAGTCCCCTAATCATTTTTGTTGCCCTCCGCTGGACTCTCTCCAATTTTTCCACATCCTTCTTGTAGTGTGGGGCCCAAAACTGGACACAGTACTCCAGATGAGGCCTCACCAATGTCCAATAGAGGGGAACGATCACGTCCCTCGATCTGCTGGCAATGCCCCTACTTAAACATCCCAAAATGCCATTGGCAACATTGCTAACTCATATCCAGCTTCTTGTCCACTGTAACCCCTAGGTCCTTTTCTGCAGAACTGTTGCCGAGCCATTCGGTCCCTAGTCTGTAGCGGTGCATGGGATTCTTCCTTCCTAAGTGCAGGACTGTGCACTTGTCCTTGTTGAACCTCATCAGATTTCTTTTGGTCCAATCCTCTAATTTGTCTAGGGCCCTCTGTATCCTATTCCTACCCTCCAGCGTATCTACCTCTCCTCCCAGTTTAGTGTCCTCTGTGAACTTGCTGAGAGTGCAATCCACACCATCCTCCAGATCATTTATAAAGATATTGAACAAAACTGGCCCCAGGACTGACCCTTGGGGCACTCCACTTGATACCGGCTGCCAACTAGACATGGAGCCATTGATCACTACCCGTTGAGCCCGATAATCGAGCCAACTTTCTATCCACCTTATAGTCCATTCATCCAGCCCATATTTCTTTAACTTGCTGGCAAGAATACTGTGGGAGACCGTGTCAAAAGCTTTGCTAAAGTCAAGGAACAACACGTCCACCGCTTTCCCCTCATCCACAGAGCTAGTTATCTCGTCATAGAAGGCAATTAGATTAGTCAGGCATGACTTGCCCTTGGTGAATCCATGCTGACTGTTCCTGATCACTATCCTCTCCTCTAAGTGCTTCAGAAGTGATTCCTTGAGGACCTGCTCCATGATTTTTCCAGGGTCTGAGGTGAGGCTTACTGGCCTGTAGTTCCCAGGATCCTCCTTCTTCCCTTTTTTAAAGATGGGCACTACATTAGCCTTTTTCTAGTCGTCTGGGACTTCCCCCGATCGCCATGAGTTTTCAAAGATAATGGCCAATGGCTCTGCAATCACATCTGCCAGCTCCTTTATCACTCTCGAATGCAGCGCATCCAGCCCCATGGACCTGTGCTTGTCCAGGTTTTCTAAATAGTCCCAAACCCCTTCTTTCTCCACAGAGGGCTGGTCACCTCCTCCCCATTCTGTGCTGCCCAGAGCAGTAGTCTGGGAGCTGACCTTGTTCGTGAAGACAGAGGCAAAAAAAAGTATTGAGTACATTAGCTTTTTCCACATCCTCTGTCACTAGGTTGCCTCCCTCATTCAGTAAGGGGCCCACACTTTCCTTGACTTTCTTCTTCTTGCCCTTGTGCCCCCATGTCACCTCCAACCCACTTTCCCCAACATCTAGGTTCTTATCGCCACCAGGTACCTCCAACACCTGTAGCTTAACCACCCAGCCCTGAAAACTACGACCCTTACCCACTGCACTCCAACCCCATCCTGAATTATAGCCATCCTGAAGTGCAGCACTCATTGCACAACACTCCAGATGGGAAGGCTGAGTATGAGAACAGGACATACACAAATCTGTGATTGAACCATTCCCCACCCCACCCTCTTGCCCTTTCTGTTTCCCAAGCAGTTGTGTTTCTTTTCAATAAATGAATTTTATTTTCAATAAATGGATTTTTTGGCGTTGAAAACATTCTTTATTATTGCATAAAGTAAAAGATACCTTAGCCCAGGAAAGAAACAGTCACTGAAAGTCAGCTTAGCAAACACAGATTCCTACTAACATTGGAACCACTGCACTTCACTCCCGTGCAGGGCACCAGACATTACTGGTGGTTTTCTGCCTCAAATTGCTCCCTCAAGGCATCCCTAATCCTTGCAGCCCTGCGCTGGGCCCCTCTAATAGCCCTGCTCTCTGGCTGCAAATTCACCCTCCAGGTGTTGAACCTCAGAGGTCCATGCCTGAGTGAAGATTTCACCCTTCCCTTCACAAATATTGTGGAGGGTACAGCACGCGGATATAACCGCAGGGATGCTGTGTTCGGCCAAGTCCAGCTTCCCATACAGAGATCGCCAGCGGCCCTTTAAATGGCCAAAAGCACACTCCACAGTCATTTGGCACTGGCTCAGCCTGTAGTTGAACCATTCCTTGCTGCTGTCAAGGCTCCCTGCGCAGGGTTTCATGAGTCACGGCATTAACGGGTAAGCAGGGTCTCCAAGGATCACAATGGGCATTTCAACTTCCCCTACTGTGATCTTCCACTCTGGGAAAAAAGTCCCAGCCTGCAGCTTCCTGAACAGGGCAGTGTTCCGAAAGAGGCGTGTGTCATGCACCTTTCCGGGCCAGCCTGCGTTAATGTCAATGAAATGCCCACGGTGATCCACAAGCGCCTGGAGAGCCATAGAGAAATACAGCTTCCGATTAATGTACTCAGAGGCTAGGTGGGGTGGTGCCAGAATAGGAATATGCATCCCATCTATCGCCCTTCCACAGTTAGGGAAACCCATTTGTGCAAAGCCAGCCACAATGTCCTGCACGTTACCCAGAGTCACGGTTCTTCTGAGCAGGATGCGATTAATGGCCCTGCAAACTTGCATCAATACGATTCCAGCGGTTGACTTTCCCACTCCAAACTGGTTTGCGACCGATCGGTAGCTGTCTGGAGTTTCCAGCTTCCAGATTGCAATAGCCACTTGCTTCTCCATCGTCAGAGCAACTCTCAATCTCGTGTCCTTGCACCGCAGGGTGGGGGTGAGCTCCTCACACAGTCCCATGAAAGTGGCTTTTCTCATCCGAAAGTTCTGCAGTCACCGCTCGTCATCCCAGACTTGCATGACGATGTGATCCCACCACTCAGTGCTTGTTTCCCGAGCCCAAAAGCGGCGTTCCACAGTAACGAGCATGTCATTGAATGCCACAAGCAATCTCATGTCGTACGCGTTACGCAACTCGATATCATCGTCGGACTCCTCACTGTCACTTTGGATCTTAAGACATAGCTCAATTGCCAAACGTGACGTGCTGGCGATCATCAGCATACTCCTCAGCAGTTTGGGCTCCATTCCCGCAGACCAAAACGGAACACCGATCGCGCTGCACAGAAACCGTTGAAAGATGGTGCCAAATGTGGACGGAAACACAGGGATTGCTGGGATGCAAAGCGATGCATCACAGGGCATTGGGACAGGACCCAGAATGCCCTGCGCCCCACGCCCCCTTCCCACAACCCACGACGTCAGAATGGGAGGAGGTGCTCTGTGTGATCCCTACCCATAATGCACCGCTCCCAATACTGCTGCAAGTGCCACAAATGTGGCCACGCCAGTGCGCTGGCAGCTGCCAATGTGGACAGACTGCAGCGCTTTCCCTGCTCAGCTGTACGAAGGCGGGTTTAACTCACAGTGCTGTACATCTGCAAGTGTAGCCAAGGCTTAAGCAAATCTGTGGCACATCCAAGAATAAAAAAAACAAAACACCACCACCACAGTGGTCCCTTCCCCTGTTGTTTCCAAAACCTTCTTGTCAGAGATTATTGTGCAATACAATTTGAAGGAAAGCCATTTAAATGTAGCTACCGTCAATGACCTTTATTCTCTTACAAAAGGGACTCCATCAAAGACAATGAATGAGCTGCTAAATGTCGTTTGTTACCTACTTTTTAAAGTTGGTACTGGCTCTTTGGTTTTTAACTTAAAAAGAAAGGATCTCCATCAATGATACAACTTTTTATATTTATTTCAAGTTGTCACATTTTTTCTGTTAAGGAAAATATAAATTAAGTGTGATAAAGTGTTAAATGACAGGAGATGAATTTGAGAGAACGTTATTGCAATGTTCTGTTATTTCAATCAAGACACCCTTTGCTACTCAATTATTCTTTAAGACTCAGTTGAGAGGGAAGTGGAAGTAAAAACTGAAGACAGCAAGTTAACATTCTGTCTGCACCTCCACATTTAAATCAATTATTTATTCATAATTCCTTGAATAGGGACAAAATAATGTTGTATCCCTTATTTTAATAAAACAAATTTAGAATATAGTTGCTAGTTTTATTAAAAGAAACAGAAGTATTATCAATTGCAGCGTAAACACTATGCATTGGCTATTTCATCATCTCCTGTGTCATTCCTTAGCACTTTGAAGGGAATCCCTTTCACTTCTTAAAATAACCTAAAACTATGTGGCTAAACTTATGTGGCTTTTATTTATTATAGTAAGAGGTATAAATTATGTTCTGCAAGAAATGGTATTTTTGTACAGTTTTTTTTCCTCCATAAAATCATCACCTTCCAGGTGCTGAGCTATGGAGGAAGGAGTGAAATTCCATTTTAATGTCACTAAGCTCTAACACCAGCCACCTCTGGTTGCTTGTCACTTCATTATTCATATCACATTGAACTATTTATATCCTAAAAAAACCAAAAACAACCTCAGTTTATTTTCCCCCCACTTAAATAAAACAATTATATTATAGTGCAACTAAAATAAATTAAAAACAGAAAAACACCCAAGATGCTTCAAAATGACTTACCATGAAGTTACTAATCTAAAACTCTTCTGTTCTTTAATTAGTAATACCTAACATGGTAAAGGCCAAAGCCATCAGCAATTTCACTGTGGACATTTTCCTCTGAACCTGTTTTTTTTCTTTTTAAAAGTTTATAGTGAAAGCACTGTTTTGCTCACAATGCATTAGTTCTTGCTGCCTGTAGAAGTTAATTTGCAAGGTATCATATTTTAATACAAGTTTCCATCAGTTTTTCCACATTACTCCTTTGCTTGTGGGTCTATACTTATAACCAATAATATACAACAATGGCTTCATTTCATGCAAACTCTGATATGCTTTAAATATCTATACTTTATTCAGTTCCTTGAGCATAGTCCCGAGTGTTTGGGTGGGGGGAAGGGGGGAGAGGGAAACAGAACTTCCACAACAAAAAATGAAGCGTTTAGTGGTTGCCGGACTTTAAAACTAAATTAACCATTAAATCACTTCTCACATATTTAGATTTCCTAAAACGTGGGCTGTTCCTCCATTTTAAATCTCTGGAGCAGATCCTCAGCTGGTGTAAGTTGGTTTCATGAAGCTCTGACAATTTACACCAGCTGAGGATCTGCCTTTCTGTTGTCATCGCTCTCTCTCATGCACCTTCTGTTACCAATATGAAAACTGGCCACGGAAATAAACCACACGCAAGGTTTGCTGTTTTGCCAAAGAGGATAAACGGCAGCTGCAGCATTATACTCTAGGGGTGAAATGATGGCCCCACTGAACTCAATGGGAGTTTTGCCAATGTTTTCAGTGGGGCCAGGATTTTGAAATTGGATCCATCTAAGTAGACTCAGCATTGATTTTTCCCTGTTCATAAGGAAAAATAAACTCAAGGAAAACGAGAATTAGCACAAATGGCCGTATCCACACAAAACATGCAAAGCCATCACTTCTGAAAGGGACGAGTGCTGCAGCTGTGGCTCACTCCCCTCTTTCCCAATACTGAGGAAACACCTGGTGATAGTCCAGGTCTACCAGATTTCTACACTCTCCAAGCCTCTGGAGTGGTAGCATAAGTAAAACTTACTTTGCTTCCCTCTCCACGCTATGAAGGCCCCTCCTGTGCGGGGAAAGTAGGATTCCAGGAGCACTGGTTGGCTAGGGAAAGTGTGTGTGTGTGTGGGTGGTTGTGGTGGGGGGAGATCTTCTTGGAAGCGTTAACCTGACTCTTGAAGCAGTTATGTTGACAAGGGGCCTTGGGGAGCTGGGGGAGCCAGGTAAAAAATGGAGGGACAAAGAGAATCACAAAGGCACCTGAGTCTCAGTTTTAGGCACTACTGTGATCACAAAACCCCTGGCTTAGCTGCCATCTCCCCTTTTGGCATCTAAACACACTCTGTGCCTCAATTTTCACTGTAAAAGTTCCCTAGGAGCCTACATTTTTTACCTCTGGGCATGCTCACTGCTTCCTCAGGCAGGTGTCTGGATGCTGATCTCATGCCTAAACTGTACCACTGCCTGCCCAGGTCCAGCTGCCAGGGACAGGGGCAGAGCATGCCAAAGGGCAGGTGTAGCAGAAGGGAGCCCCTCTCCCTTCCCCCTGCCCCAGGAGGCCAAGCAGAAATCTGCGGGGGCACTTGACCTTGCTACCCCATGAGTTGCCTATGCTCTCATAATTGTACAGGAAGCCTAGCAGCCTAACTCAGCGTTCTGAATTCCTGTAATTTTCTAGGCACCTACAGGTTAAGCTTTAAGACAAACAGAATTGCTACACTTAACCCTTTGTGGTTCCAGGCCCTAGAAAATCCCCTACATAGAGCATTCACACTTAGCCCTGGTCTACACTGGGGGGGATCAATTTAAGTCACGCAACTTCAGCTACGTGAATAACTTACCGTGGTGTCTTCACTGCAGTGAGTCGACTGCTGCCGCTCTCCCATTGACTCTGCCTCTCGTCTCATGGCGGTGGAGTACAGGAGTCAATGGGAGAGCGCTCAGGGATCGATTTATCTCACATCTAGACTAGACGTGACAAATCGATCCCCACTGGTTCGACTGCTGCCCGCCGATCCGGTGGGCGGTGAAGACGTTCCCTTAGAGAAACATGGACCCTGATCCTGTCCCCTGTCTACATGAGGAGCTAATGAGACAGCTTGGGATGAAGTACTCACAATATGTGCATACGTGCACTTATACAGGTTCTCTATATCAGTGATTCTCAACCATGGGTATGTGTACCCCTGGGGGTACACAAAGGTCTTCCAAGGGGTTTATTAACCCATCTAAATATTTGTCTAGTTTTACAACAGGCTACATAAAAAGCACTAGGAAGTCAGTACAAATTAAAATTTCATATAGATAATGACTTGTTTATACTGCTCTATATACACTATACACTGAAATGTAAGTACAATATTTATATTCCAATTGATTTATTTTATAATTGTAGGGCAAAAATGAGAAAGTAAATAATCTTTCAGTAATAGTGTTCTGTGACACTTTTGTTTTTTTAAGTCTGATTTTGTAAGCAAGTAGTTTTTAAGTGAGGTGAAACTTGGCGGTATGCAAGACAAATTGGACTCCTGAAAGGGGAACAGTAGTCTGGAAAGGTTGAGAGCCATTGCTCTATATCATAGACTAAAGAAGAGTAATGTAATTTATACAAATCAACATGGCTTTATGGAAAATAAATCCTTTCAAAATAACTTGATATCTTTCTTTGATAAGATTACAGGTTTGGTTGATAAAGGGAATACTGCTGACATAATATACTTAGACTTCTGTAAGGCACTTGACTTGGTGCCGCATGACATGTTGATTAAAAAACTAGAATATAAAAATAACATGGCACACATTAAATGAATTGAAAACTGTCTAACTGAAGAAAAAAAAAGTTCAAAATGTAACAGGGAATCATCATTGAGCAGGTTTGTTTCCAGTGGGATCTTGCAGGGATTGGTTCTTGGCCCTACACTGTTTAACATCTTTATCAATGGAAGAAAACAAAATCATCACTGACAAAGTTTTCAGATGATACAAAAATTGGAAGAGTGGTAAATAATAAAGAGGACAAGTAACTGATTCAGAGCAATCTGGATCGCTTGGTAATCTGGATGCAAGCAAACGCTATGTATTATAAGAGGGCTAAATGCACACATCTAGGAGCAAAACATGCAAGCCATACTTACAGGATGGGGGAATCTGTCCTGAGAAGCAGTGACAATTAAAAGATTTATGGGTTGTGGTGAATAATCAGCAGAACATGAGGTCCCAGTTTGATGCTGTGGCCAAAAGAGCTAATGCGGTCCTAGGATGAATAAAAGGGGAATCTTGAGTAGGATTAAAGTGGTTATTTTACCTCTGTATTTGGCACTGGTGTGACTGCTGCTGGAACACCGTGTCCGGTTCTGGTGTGCCCTAAACAACATTAGCTAAACCCACTGAAACCCTCTTCTGCCAGCATAGTTTCATCTGCGCCAGGGGTTTTGCCAACATAGCTATGCTAGCTAGGTGCTGTGATTTTTTCATACTCTTACCTGACATAGCTATGCCAGCAAAACTTCATAGTGTAGACTAAGCCCTAGACATGCATTTGGGAACACAAGGTTCAATTACTGCAACTCTTCTCTAGGAAGGAAGCCACGTACCCGGAAAAAGCGCCATTTGGTACAGCAGCCTGTCTGCTTAGCAACAAAGGTCACCAAGAGCACATCACCTCAATGCTCCACTTTCTATCCTGACTCCCTGTTCAGCACCAAATGCAAGATATACAAAGTATTACTACTGAGAGTCAAAGACCCCTATGGCAGTGGAGCTATGTATCTAAGGGATTGTCTACATACAAACAAGCACTGAAATAACTAACTCCATCACCTCTCCAACTGTGATCATGACCTTCCACAACAGCTATGCTCATTGGAACAACGAAACCAGTAAAGGCTCTCTCACGAGCAAGGCAATAGTCTCAACCTTACTATCAGTGGAACATACTACTTGCAGAAATAAGAATGAACCACAGATCTCAGTGCATTCAAAACTATAAATGCAAAATTCATTTCCTTGAATTCCCTCAATAAGGTCTATATACACATATGAAAATGCAATTATTTATTCAAGTTGTTAGTTCTACAAATGGAGACAAAACAGAGAGGGTGCTTTTGTGATTTTCTGAACAGTTGGGAAATGTTCTGATATTATTGTGATGGGAGACATACTGTAAATACCATGATAGATAGAATTACTACAGATATTTCAGGGATGAGCAGATGTTTTAGTGCATGGACCTTTGTTATCTTTTGAAACCCCACAGTAACTTTCTCTTTGCCTCTGATTTCAGAATTCAGTGCTATAATTAAATACACATATTTATTCATTTTATTTTAATCCATTTACCACATGGATCTTATTTTATACAAGAATATTAGCTGTTTTTATAGGGAGATTACTCCTGTGAAGTGTTTTCTTTGGCTCCAGATGCAAGATGCCACTGATATGATTCAGGAACTAGGAAAAAATCATTTTAGAGATATTTTAAATTTTGCAGTGTTGTATTAATAGATGACTTGATAAAAAAGGGCTTTACAAAATCCATATATAAGAATTAATAGGTGTACAAGTGACTGACTCTAGAACTGTCCATTACCTACTACTTGTACTTAGTTCTTTGTCTTGTCATTCTGTTGACACTGAGTTCTTGGAAGCAATTTAGAGTCACCTAGTTTAGGTTTTCTGAAATGATTCTTCTTGGCTTTTTTAAGCTGTACCAGAAAAAATAAGCTAAAAAACCCTAAACTGAGCTGCAGTTAAGCAAATAAACAGGGCTGGCCTTATAATTCATGCGGTTCCAAGGATAGATGGGGCCCCACGGTGCTAGAAAGGGGAAATCAGGTCATTAGTGGCCTTCTCTTCCAGTTCTATTGCTGGAGGAGGCGAAGGGCGTCTCTAAAGTAGGTATGTTGTTTCCTTCCCATCCAGTCCTAAGAGGGACACAGGGATGCCCCATGGATTGCAGAGCTTCGATGAAATGCAGAGGACCCACTTGTGTTTATGGACTGGTTTGGCCTGTAAGGACTGAGACCTCTGCACTACTCTTAAATAGATAATGAAAAACAATACCGTAGAACCAATATCATTTAAGATCAGGTTCAGTTTTTCTTTTTGAAAATTCTTATTATATTTTGCTCAGCTATTGGAGTAACTTCTCACACAGGCAGTCTCTAAAAGAATGTTTTACACTCTCCTTCAGTATACTTAGCTAGCCAGTAATTTTACACACACAGCTTAGCTGTTATTTATTAAATATTATGGGCCAAATTCATCCCTGGTGTAATTCCACTGATGTCAGGGAGGACTTGAGGCCCATTGGCTCTAGCTCTGCAGACAAGGGGGGAGGGGGCAGGGAAGAACCACCCTATAAATTAAGAATTAAAGATTTATGAAATGATCTTGTAATTCCCCCAACAGAAACATCAGGAATAAATTACCAGAGAAAACAATTGAAATGCCAGGTATATATGAGTTCAAGAGGCACCCATCCCATACTCGAATCCTGTCAGGGCTGGATTTCAGATCAGCAATCACACTGGGCTGGGCTGAGGCAGCCCCCATGTTTATCCCCCCCCCCCCCACACACTGTTTCTCAGACATTCTTGTCAACTTCTGGAAATGGCCCACCTTGATTATCACTACAAAAGTCCTGCCCACCCCTCGCTCTCCTGCTGGTAATAGCTCACCTTACCTGATCACTCTGGTTACAGTGTGTATGGTAACACCCGTTGTTTCATGTTCTCTGTGTATATAAATCTCCCCACTGTATTTTCCACTGAATGCATCTGATGAAGTGAGCTGTAGCTCACGAAAGCTTATGCTCAAATAAATTTGTTAGTCTCTAAGGTGCCACAAGTACTCCTTTTCTTTTTGCAGATACAGACTAATACGGCTGCTACTTTAAGGTACCACAAGTACTCCTTTTCTTTTTGAGACAAGATGGAAACTCACAGGTCTACACTGTAATTAGACATCTGCGGCTGACCCATGCCAGCTGACTTGGGCTTGTGGGACAGACATTTGGGCTTGGGCTGGAGATTGACCTCTGGGACCCTAAGAGCTCAGGCTCCAGCCCAAGTCTGAACATCTATACTGCAATTATACTTCCCCTTAGCCAGAGACCCATTTGAGGTGTAGACATACCCAGTCCCCACAGAGCACTTCTTTGTGGAGAGACCTGGCTTCTGATGGGTCCACTGAGATCTGAACCACCCCCACGTTTTCGGATGAAACTTCCCCTGTGCATTCCACAGGGGCCAAACCTCGCCCCAATGGGGAAAAGATTGCAAGGATACTGTACAAGGAAAACTTCACAGAGGGCCATTCACTTCAAAGAGCTTTGAATCAGGTGGAGAATTTCCAGTCTATTACAGAGCTTTACAGTTTAGGAGACAATCTGGGCCTAAATTAGTGGAGTCTACCTGATACTGAGGCAGATCCTCACTTGTATAAATTGTCACATATCCATTGATGGAGCTGTGGCAATTTACACCAGCTAAGGATCTGACCCGCTTTTTTTTCCCTTTTCTTTTAATAATTCATACATTTTATTTAATTTTAAGGAAATATACAAACACTAATACAATGAGGAAAAAAAATCACAATTGTCAGAGTTTATTTTCTAAAACATTCTTCTGTAGGAGGAGTGATTAATTCTTGATTTCTCCAGTTTCTGAATGTCCAGCATCTTTGGTAATGTTTTCCTTATAGTACAATTTTCGTTTTGGGATAACCCCCCCCAACAATTTTTTTTAAACTTTGTTCTATCATATACATACCCTAATTACAGAAAGCGCTTAAGAGGACTGGAAAGATTAGTTCAATGGAAAAAAAGATTTCAATATAGAAAATCTCCTCAAGTGGATTACTCAGTGAGTCACTGAAGGGGAAAGTTAAAATTGAAGATTATAGATTAATGTATGGCTGCCCTACATCAAATCTATCATCTATAGACTTTTTGCTTATACAAGTGAAAAGATTTGGTTGAGCTGGAAAGCTGGGATATGGCAGGTGATAATTTTATTATAAACTTCTTTGTGGCAGAGCTCGCAAAGTATATTGAATTTCAGCTAGCAGGTACAGTATACAGCCACCGTCACACATCCAACTCCCATGAATGAAGACTAATGGTATTCTGCATTGTAAATTGATTTTTTCCCCTAAAAGGAAACTGTTTATAGAAATAGCCATGTACAAGCACAATTGTACACATCACTGCTTGACAATGAAGAATATTTGTTGAGTCAGTTTAAATTAAAGACATTTCCTAAAAAGGAAGTGACAGAACTGCCCACAGTGGATTGAAAGAATCCTTAAGAAATGTGAACATACATTTCAAAATTGAGCAGTTATTAGCATTAGGTAGCATACATTTTAATCTCAACGTGCTGGGCCAAACTCTGGATTTCTTTACATCCCACATAACTTCAGTGGGGGGTACAGATTAGTACAGTATATATACACAAACACATACACACACACAAAATTGGCCTTAGTGTGGAAGATCCCAGCTTCCTGCACATTCTGGGAGAGCTACAGAATTTGGGTGTCTGAACCACTGCTTGTTCCACATGGAGTCAAATAAACCCCACCCCCTGCTACTGATAAGATTTTTGGGAAAAAGTTCCAGTTCCACCCCACCCAGAAACTCCATAGCAGAAGTTTTACTCCCTTCATCCTGGTCCCTCCCAAGAGTACTTCAACAGCAGGGCCAATCTGGACTCCTGTCAGAATAAAATGTTTTTTTTTTGTTTTGTTTTTTTAACAGATTCATTTTTATGACTGAATGGTAATTGTAAGGGTGTCTGTGTCAAGCAGTCTGGTTCATTAAAGTCTCTGTTGTCACCGGATGGTTTAAAGTTACACACAATGACAGGAGAGAATCCCACAAAACCTATTAGAGTGGCTTACCCAGACAGCTATTTCATGGTGGTCTGGAGGCACCTGTTCACACTTAATTGAATCGGCCTAAATTTGACCTTTCCCTGACATATGTGTTTGCATGTCAGAGCACAGGGAGTATCACACTGTTACCATGCTGAAAAGACCAATATTGGGCATCTATTTTATTATTATTTGGATTGCAGGAGCACCCAAGGCATGCTAACTGCTTTCCACACATATACAAAGACACAATCCCTGTCCCCAATAGCATACCATCTAAAAAAGACACACGGTAACAGACAGATGGGCAAAATGTTTTAAGGCACATTTTATAAACAGCTGAGATTTTCCCAACCATGGCCATCCTTTGTCCTCTTTTCAGGTGACCCGATCAAATTACTCCTCCATCCCCACCCTCCAAAAAACTGGGGAAAATGCTGTTGGTTGATCAACATTAGTATTTCCAGCAGGGATCGAGTCAATGGTGGGAGATTTCCCAAACACTGCTGGAGGAGACGGAGGTCATTTAAGCAGGCCATTTAACATTTCACCTAGTTGTAGTTTGAGCTTGAATGAAAACAATAATTTCATAAATCAAAAACAATAAAAACTTCTTGCAGCACTGAGGAAGCTGAAGATCAGCATTTAAAATTCTACTTGTGTCATTTTGTCTCCATCTGAATTTTTCCAGGCTTACAGCAATTCAGATAAAATAACAACTGACTTGAAGCTTTACTGCATTTAGAAAATGTTTGGTGATTAAACAAATATATAAACCATCAAGTGTAGATGTATATGGATATTAGCCAGGACAGGAAATACCAAGAATAAGGCTATTCTCATGGTATTTCCAACCCAGCAGATACCATCACATACTGGAAATCATGGGGAGAAAAAAAAGAGTCTGTTTTTGCAAGGTTTTTCCACCCCTGCATTCCTGAAGCAGCCTGCCTTGTTAGGGAAGAAAAGAGGCATTTCTCTGAGTGATAAAGAGAATGTCAAGTTGGATCAGTTACCAACAGAAGATGAGATTCACAAAGAGATAGGTGCCTAAATACTTTTGTGAATCCCACCCAAAGCCACTTACTGCACCTTTAAGTAGCCTTTAAAGGGACTAAGGATCTCTAATGTTAGAAAAAATAGAACAAAAACAATAAAAATGTTAGGGTATGTACATCTATACGTACCGCACTGTAGCAGCGTAGCTGTACTGATACAGCAGCACGTCTGGTGAAGATGCTCTGTGCCAACAGGAGAGAGCTCTTGGGTTGGCATAAAAAACCCACCTCTGCGAGCGCCATAAGCTATGTCAGCGGGAGAAGCTCTCCTGCTGACATAGTGCTGTGCACGCAAATGCCTGTGTCATGTAACTTATGTCGCTCGGGGGGCAGAATATTTACAGACCCGAGAAACATAAGTTTTGCAGACGCAGGTTGTAGCTGTAGATGTAGCCTTAAATTAAAAAAAAGGAGTAGGAAGGGAGTCGCTATTTAACTGTTAGTGGTTAAAAAAGTTGTTTCTGAGCCTGACATCTCCCACCTGGCATTAGATGAATTAATAAAGAGCAGTTTAATGGATGGAGTAAATGTGCAAATGCTTTCAGTGAAGCAACTGTCTCCTTCAGTTGCCCAACCACTGGCCATATATGAAGAACATAGGAATTGCCATACTGTATTATTATGATCACCATAATTTGAGTGTTTGGGGACCCCACTGTGCTAGGCACTGTACAGACACAGAACAAAAGGATGGAGCCCCCTGCCCCCTGGAGCTTACAATCTAAGAGACAACTGATGGATAGACAGATGGGAGAGTATAAGTAAATAATGACATAATATTGGTTAGCACTTCATAGCATAGTCTTTCCAAGAGGCTCAGAGTGCTTCATAAATATTCATGAACTTAGCTTCACAATACTCTTGTGAGGCAGGTAAGTAGCACTATCTCGTGATGGAGCAAGATACTATAGAGAGCATAGTAACTCAAGAGGTAGAGCTGTTGAGGGGTTAATTAATAAATAACAGCTAAAACGGTCTGTTAATTGCATTTATAGTTCATAGTGAATTATATGCAGTATGTCAAGGGGAAGTGAGAGAAGGAGAACCCAACTGCAGGGTGCATTCTGCAGAGTTGGCGTCTTCCTTTTTCCAGTTGCCCATATTTCAAAAAGGAGAGAGTTGGGAATTCTTATCTTAGGGCAATAATTTTGTGAGGGTTTCTCTGGAACCAGAAGAAGCTGCAGTATTAACTGGTGGCTGTGAAACTCCATTTTGGGTCACATAAGAGGAGTCTTGTATGTGTTATGTTTTTATGCCGTTCCACAGGACCATTTGTTTTTCGGAACACAGTATTGCCAGGAAGGTAACAGTGCGGCTCCTCATGGAAGACCATTAACAGTAAATATTGGTTGGCTTGTTTTAATTCTGGTTGGTTCATTTAGATGGGTGGTTTGTTAGTGGGGACCCTTATCTTCCCCCTTGCCAGAGGAAAGTAACCTGGAAGGTGTTCTAAATGGGGAGGGGGGGAAAAACATACACAAATAAGAGAGAGAAAGGGGGTGGAAATTTTCAACATCATGGAGAGGTAGATAGTGATGATTGTATGCAATCAAAAGGAACTAAAAAGCTAGTGTTCAGGAACTTTCTGTTTAGGGCTTAGTCCTTAGTTCTGGTTAGATCTTAAGGTAAGAGTTCCAGCCAGATGCCATCTTGCCCTTAAATGTGGATTTTATGGAAGGGGTGATTTTCATAGGATTGGAATTTTGTAAATCAAATTAATGTAACAATATTCCTCAATTCTTTCTGCCCTTCCTCCCTTCACTGTTTCCGTGTGTCCACAGTCCACAAGTCCCATGTGACAACAGAAGCATGTTAACACACAGCTAACAGGTGGTGAAACCGAGGCGAAACTGTCAGACTAAAGATTATACAGGCACCAGATGAATCAAGTCAAAAGATAACAAAAATATATTTCAACTGAAAATAATCTCCCTGAAGGTAGAGCTGGTCATTAGGGAATTTACCTGGTGTAATGGGCTCTCTGTGTGGTGAGATGGGGGTAATGACCCTATTACACCCTTCTCACAGCCATTAGCATAAGGGCCAAGTGGTGGAGGGGAAAGGGGCCTGGCTGTAGTACAGCTGCACTCCTATTCCCAGCTGCTGAAACAGCCCCTGGGAGCCACAGGCTGGTGGTTGCAAGTCCAGCCTCAGAATAGGGAAGGCACAAAAATGGCGCAGTTACCTGCGCTCTCCCCCCTCAGGACCTGTGCCAAATGGAGCTCAGTTGTACCTCAAAACCCTCATGTCTCTGTACTCCATTATCTGTAATCCTGTAGCACTGAGGAGCCCCATTGTGCTGGGTGCTGTACAAACATGAAATGAAAAAGCTGGTGCTGTCTGCAGCCCCTCCGCAGAACATCTCTGCAGAAGCCCAATTTAGAACTACGCAAGAGCCAATATGCCAGAGCGGTCCCCCTGGGGAGGGAGTGGGGAAAGGTTCAACAGCATGCAAATAGTGCACAGAAAATGAATATTGATTAATAATAAATATTAGTGCCGGGGGGGGGGGAATGCTTTTGGGGTTGATGGAGGGACAACTCATGGAGAGAACCCCACTCTTCAATTACAGATTTAGTTCCCTGTGGATGGCCTCTTGCAGGGTCTGGAGGAAGGCATGAATGCTGCAGAGGTGACACTCCATGGCCATCCCCCTTGTCTGCAGAGAAAAGGCAAGGAGCCCTTTTAGTGTTTGATTTCTCTTTGTGATTAGATGAAATGATTCCACAAATGTGAACGTACCCACGGGGTATACCGTGCTCATGGATGCATGAATAAAGCAATAGGATTTGTCCCAAGGTTTTCATCGTTTGTCAGTCAGCCAGATTCTGTCAGATACTCACATGCAATTCCCACTGGCTTCAATGGAATTCGTTTCTAAGTAATTGAAGGCAGAAGTTGGCTCAACGTTCTTTCACAATGAAAAGTCTTATTCACAAAAATCTACTAGAGTCTGTACTCAAGTACAGTACATTTCTTGGGAGTTGGGATAAGATTCATGAAGCAGAGGAGAATATATAAAATAAAAAATCACATAACTTGTACAGCCCAGATTGGACAGACCTCTCGAGATCCCTTCCGGTCCTACAGTTCTATGATTCCTGAAGTTTTTGAGTCTCAAGAAATGCAAATTAAAATAGATTTTTCCCATTTTCTTTGAGACAGACAGGAAAAAAAATTCAAGTAGAGAATATTAATGGCGATACACAGCAACAGTCTTATAAAAAGACAGTGCGCCAGATCCTCAGTTGGTGTAAATCGGTATTCATTGATGTCCATGGAGTTATGCTGATTTACGCCAGCCGATGATCCAGCTCATTTTCCCCCCTTAATTTTAGAGATGAAAATAATCCACTGTATCTAAAAAAGTAAATAGGAAACATTAAGTACTACTTAAGTGTAACACATTCAGGGTTACATCGTGGGACCTCACCCAACATCGTCGGTTGCTGGCAACATAAGCACCCCACTTCTGGCTCCGCAAGCCATGCTCTTTCCCTCTGCAAGCTACCAATTTGCACACCCCAGCCCTTAGGCTCTGCCTTGAAGTGGAACAGAGATAACTTGGGCCTAACTCTGTGGAGAGACATGCCCCAGAGTTCTGCTCCCGCCTCCAGGCGCAGGTCCCTCCAACCTATCTGTACATGAGGGCACCAGAGCTGGGGGGGGCAGGAGACCGTGGTCCCATCACTTTTTACCTGCCTTAAAGGCGAGTGATGGGAGTGGGAGGGGGCAGAGAGGAGCAAACGGGGGACTGGGTCTTAGGGGGAAGAGGTGGGGCCTTGTGAGGAAAGACTGTAGGAGGGCAGGGCCACGGTTCAGGTGCCAGTGGCCCGCACACTTCTAGGGAGCTTCCGGTGCTGCTGCACCCCAGTTCACTAGCTTCACCTCAGTTCAACACTCTTCCAAGCCCATAGCACGTGCTTGTGTCTTTAGTAAAACCCTACAGAAGGTTATTTGACCATGCACAAGATAAAGATTCAAATAGAGGCAAGTATAAGGATTGGAAACATACAGTTACAGATAAACATGAAATCCAAGTTAGAGCCAAACTTAACAACAAATTCCTTTCCTGTCTAATTTATCACCCAATAGTCAGTCACACAGGTCTTGTCCAGTTGAAAGAGCTGGAAGTGATCCCCTTTTCATGAGACAGTCATGCTGGCAGAGTATCACCTCTGTACTGGATACCATCTTGTGCCTTTCTTTTTGTCTCTTTTCAAAATCGGGGCATTTTGTTTGCTCCATAGACACACACCCCCCCATTCATGGTCTTGGGCTCATTTATAAAGACCCAAGCCTGCACCTTGTCTAGACTGTAAACACTTGGTTGGGCTGGGTTGAAAGATGTCAACTGTTCTCACTCTTGATTAAGTCAGCTCTAAGAGCCATCCGGCCCCAGGTGACCAGTTTTGCATCCTGCAGTTTTGGAATACAATACTCTCCATGGTACATAACTCTTAAAATATTTTCCATACTTGTATCCCACAATAACCATGACAGCCAGTGAGTTCTTTGCTTTCGGCAGAGACCACACAGGGCCCCCTTCGGTGAAAAATCATGAAAATGGTGATCACAGGGGAAACATTCCCATCTGGGCATGTCTAGCCAGACCCTGAGATATAGACTTGTATCTGTTGCCGACATGGGGCACCTGGGTCACATTAAGATTTCTGGCACTTTTAAAATTGCAACTAGAGAGAAGCAATGAGTGAGTGATAGAGCCTTGATTTTGGACGCAGGAAGCCCCCCCCCTTTAAAAAAAAAGTATAACGTGAAAAAACGCTTATAGGAAACAGATGTACTAACATTTCATATGAACATTAGATAAGTAAATGGAAGCAGACAAAGCAAGTTAGGTCATAGCTCTTCAATTAATTTGCTTACAAAAGACTGTTAATTGCTTTCCTTGGACCCAGTTCTGAAAGTCTAGTGTGCATCCAACTCTGCCATCCTTCGCATCATCTTAGTTTTACTTGGCTTTGGGATACATAGCACAACAGTTTGTTATGCTTACAGCAGGATTATTTATATTTGCAATGTCAAAGGACTACTTCCCATGCAGATGGTTTTCTACCTTCTCAAAAAAAGTATTCCACCTAAGCCCTCCCACTGCTAATATTTACTAACCTACCTCACATATTCCAGCATTGACATATGCCCTTGAACCAACTCACATCCCAGCTGCCAAAATGTGTTGTACTTCTTTGGTTAGGTCTACACTGAGCCCCCCTCCCCGCAAAAAAGGGGCAGGGCACAGCGCATTTTTAACTCAGATTAGCCAAACCAGGTTACAATAACTCGGGTTAGGAGCTTGATTTAAAACCTAAATGTTGCATCTCATTCTCTCATCTAGTGATAGCTTCCAGCACATGCCAGAGTAAAACTTCCCAATCCTAACCCCTACAGCCAAACTACTTTGCTGACACCTTCCAATGCAAATAGTAGAAGGGCTATGAAGTTAATTCTCTGCTCAGACCTAGTGTTACGCGTATTTTGAGGCATCCATCATTGCAGTAATAGTTTTCTAGATACTCTGGGCCCAGTTCTGCATTACCCTGTTCTGTGAGAGGCCTTTTTTTTTTTGCTAGTCACTTACCAAATAAAAAATGGTGGCTCTCAACATCCACTTTGTACTGGTATCAGTGGTTACACAAGGGGCAGAGCAGAGCAATGGAAAATCAGGCCATCTACATACCAAACACTAAAATGGAGCAGTAGGAGTTCCAACATCACTGACAATGCATATTGTGACAGCTACAATGCCAGATGAGATCAGACAGAGCTGGGTAAAACAGAGAGGTATTTTACAGAAGCATGCATTTTAAAAATTATGTTAGATCCGAATCCAGTTCGGTTTTAAAATGTGCTGGAAAATCTTACACATATGCTTGGCAAACCTAAGCTTATTCACAGATCCGGCACGTGCTATTAGGGAAACTTTCATGCTGGGGGAACTTGGAAATAGAAACATTTATACAAAATGCAACTTATTTTGCCACTAATTTCCTTTACCTTCTGCTTCATTGCAAACGTGCATTTGAAAAGCTTTCCATCCTCACGATCCTTTCTGCTTGCAGTCAAGGTTGTGGCTTTAGATCAGTCTACTCCATGACAGTGCCTCTAGGCCATATCACACATTCAGCAGGTCTAATTACGAGATCAAATAAAAAGAAATGATGGTTCAGATAGGCACATAGCGAGTGCCTAATTTGTAATGAAAGAGGAGCTCAAGCAGTTAGGTGCCGGGGCTCAAGCAATTTTTTTTTACTTTCATAACTGACATGTCCAGAGGTGCTGGGGTTGTGAACCGCCAAGCCTAGAGGTGCTGAGGCTCAGCCCTGGCACAAATTAAGCCCTGCACATAGCTGTTTAAACAAACTTCGTTGAGTGATCAGCAAAATGGGCAGGGGATTTAGTAAAAGAACAGGAAACTTAAAAGGATAAGTCAGTAGTAAGACTAGTTGAAAGCTTAACCTGGAGTGAAAAACAACTTGCTAAAAACCACATTACCTTAAAAGCAACATAAGAGGCTGCTTTTTCTTAAAGAGCGTGATCCAACTGCCTCGCAATGTTTATTTATACAAAGAAATCACACTTCGGATCAAATGCAGGCGCTGGAAAGGTTGCAAATCCTGGTTTTGTGTGAAGCTGCCCTACACAGAGAAAGAACATGTCTGTTATAGAAATGCAAAATCCTTCTTCTGTACTCCCCATATCTTCCAAACACACTAGTGCGGAGTCAACTGGTAGGTGGAAAGATTAGGACAACTGAGTTCATCCGATGAAGTGGGCTGGAGCTCACGAAAGCTTATGCTCAAATAAATTGGTTAGTCTCTAAGGTGCCACAAGTACTCCTTTTCCTTTTGCGGATACAGACTAACACGGCTGCTACTCTGAAACCTGAGTTCATGAGAGTTTCCACGATGTTGTGGTCTCTCTTCTCTGTATAATAAATTGGCTTTTCCACTTCCCACACTTCCTACAAACGGGAGACTCTCAGTATGTAGCCTAGAACAACTTCCCAGAATAGCCATGATGGGACAGGAAGGATGGCCTGTGATTAGGGCACTAGCCTAAGACTTGAGAGCTCAGGGATCAAGTCCTTGCTCCAACAGACTTCCTGCATGACCTTGCGCAAGTCATGTAGCCTCTCTGGGCCTCAGTTCTCTGTCTGTACAATGGGGATAACAGCACTGCCCCACTTCACACAGGTGCTATAAGAAGTACATTAAAGATGATCGGTTGCTCAACTACTACAATAAAGGGGGCATTTAAGTACCTTAGATAAAGGAGCGAAGGCAGATTTAGTAGCAGATTGTTAGAGGGTGGGAGCGTAGGAAAGAGCTGTTTTCAAAACTAATTCCAGCCATGCTACAAGGTTAGTAGTGATCCTTAATGACCTTTTTGAGGGTGATGATAAAAATATGTGGATCATCTATGGGCTCTATCACTATTTCCTGGCAGACAGATACAATATATATTCTTGAGGTCAGTTCTAGAGGAGCAGCTTATAACAACACTGTTTATGTGAAATCCTGGCCTCATTGAAGCCTATGGTAAAACTCGCATTGACTTCAATGGGTCAGGATTTTATCCTTTATGCCCATTTGAGGAAAAACCTTTCCTCTGTGTGATCATGCCAGCGGACCCTCCCTTCCTTCACGTGGGGATCTCCCACCTACTACCAAACCATTGGCCGCATATTCCTCCCCCGCCCCCTTTCCTGTGATGGGATTCACTCCTCCCTGGGGCACCTCCTTCGAGCTGCCTGTGGGGATTAGCTCCTTTCAGGTCTAACCCCCTCTTCCGTCACTCATTCATGTGAGCCGCAGCCTCCTTCTCTCTCTGCATGAGTCATGGTGCTCTCTGTAGCTTAGCCCTCCCGCCAGATCACTACTGTCCTCTGCTTCCAGGGTATCAAAGTCCCACTGGGCCTCTCTCTCAGCCAATCGTCTGTTCCACTACCCAGCCTGAGCCACTTCCCACTGGCTAGTAGGGGAACCTAGGCTCACCCACTACTCCGTGTTCTAGCCCAGGGACCATACAAGCAGCAGCGAAGGTCTGCACTTTCCCAAACCTTGCTGGTTTCCCTGGGCTACTTCCTACTTTACCTTGATTGGGCTCCTTCTCCACCCTCCTCAAGGTATGCCCTTACCTCAGGGCCAGGATTACAGACGCTGACTTTGTCATTTCCTGGGGAGTGCTTGACCCCCACCCCCACTCCATCCCTTTCCCCAAGGCCCCACCCTGCCTCTTCCTGCCCCACCCCCCGCACGCCACTGAACAGCGGATTGCGGTGGGCAGGAGGAACTGGGAGGGTGGGGGAGGAGGAGCTGATCGGCAGGGCTGCTGCTGAGCCCTGGAGCATCCATGGAGTCAGCACCTATGGCCAGAATCCCAGGGCCTCTATGCCCCCCCTGGTTTCTTCCTTTTCTTCTCTAAACTCAGAGTGACTGCAAGTCTTCCCCTCACCCAGCTGTGCTTCACCATCAATTAAAAGCATATTCGCCCTGACTCTTCCCCCCCCCCCCCATGGAGCCTATCACAGGGTTAATTGGCTCTTTCCCTCTACTCAAGCGGCCTGGGTAAACACCTCATCATAATCCCAACTCCACCAGGGATCTCTGTAAGCCTGGAAAGTATGGGTGGTGGTACATGCATTCTCCCCCA
Source organism: Lepidochelys olivacea (assembly GCF_965140295.1). NCBI lineage: Eukaryota > Metazoa > Chordata > Testudines > Cheloniidae > Lepidochelys > Lepidochelys olivacea. The sequence continues at coordinate 147,106,012 of NC_140413.1, read as the reverse complement.
ACTAGTTCCACAGAGTTCCCCATACAAATGTAATACAGCTGCAGAGGTCCTGTTCCCAGTTTGTCCAGCAGATGATCAGACTCTCCATTTTACTCAGTCCTTGCTTGGGGCAACTCCTGTTGAATCTCAAAGTTTGCACGAAAGCAAAAACGTGGGTTTAAAAGAAAATCCTCAGAATTCAGTTCATCATCAGTGCTCAGGGAGCCAAAGGCAAAAGGCTGGCCTCAATGGCTCCTCAGGCTAATTTTCAGAAAGAGCCCAATCTCATTCTTGAACTGTAGTCCTTTTGAAGATTTTCCCTCAGCCAGCTCAGGGAAGAATGCCCCTCCATAATGGGCCCTGAATGGCTCATGGAGTCCTTAATCCAACAGGCAGTTGGATAGGGCCAAACTGAAGTCCAACAATTGGTCTAGGCAAAAGGGTTTAATTCCACGCAGTAGAAGCTAGAACTAGTTTAAGCCACCACCACCCACCCACCAAAAAAAACTCCAGAAAGTTATTTTGGTTCTGTAGGTTTTGAAGAGGAATCATTTGTTTATCCAAAATTATCAAGTTTCATTTGCAAAATTTTGGTTTCTATGTTTTCTCCCTGCCACAATTCTCTCTCTCTCTCTCACACACACAGTTACAGCAACTAGAATTTTTGCAGCACCGTACTCTTCAACCCCACCTGACATACCTTTCCTCCCCCAAACTCAAACCCCTACAGTGGGGCTGGGGCTTGCAATGAAGTCCTCAAAAGGAAACTTTATGGTTGTGTCTGTACTGGAGAAATCCTCCCCATCTGAATATGGGTGTTCAAGGCTCCTTTATACTGCTCTGGCCCTTTTATCCAGCACAAAGGGAGCTGGGTGGAGGCTAGAACCTCACCCCTCGGCTGCAATTAAAAACTCTTTTCATCTGCATTAGTTTTCTCTTAATTAGCTTAGAAAGACTTGACCTTTTAGTAAAACTTCTATCTACTTTTAACTCTGGAGAGACTAACATTTAATTAAGATAATGGGGCTGACTCTGTCTCCTGCATGACTCATTTTCCCACTAATGTTCCATGCAGTGGACAATCAGCCCTCAGGTTGCCAAACCTCCAGGATTGTCCTGGAGTCTCCAGGAATTAAAGATTAATCTTTAATTAGAGATGTCATGTGATGAAACCTCCAGGAATACACCCATCCAAAACTGACAAGCCTAAATCAGGCCCAATATTTCATGTGAGAGCTACGTATTTAATCACAAAGAGACGGGGGAATTTAAACATTTATTCTTTATTGTATTGCTCAGAGTACCTATGCAATTTATGTATGTAGTGTAGTAAAGGATCCACATTTCCCCAAACATCACATTGCAGCACAGTCTCTTTACACGCTGTGAGTAATCAGTGCCTTCTTTAAAAGGTGACAATCAGTTGAAAGTTTAAGCATTTCTGGTAGTAAATGAAGGAAAAAGCTAAGTTATCAATACATATTTTTTCAAACACTCAAAAATACAGTTTACAGAGGACCGCCAATGAAGTCAAGCAACTACTTCGATGATACTCTATCTGTAAATGTAGACTCTGCAGTAAAAAAAAAAAAAAAAAAAAAGCCACATAAGCACAAAAATATATATTTTAACTTTTAAAATAATTTAAATACAGTAATATTTTGTTTGTGTTACCTGTGTTTACAACATATGGTCTATGATCTGATCTATAGATATAGGGCCAGATCCTTAGCACCTGAGGCTCTGGCCCATATTTAAAATTGAACAACCCCAAGCTGTTCACATTTGAACACAGAGCAATAGTTTAACACTGAAGAACTAGTTACAGTGCAGCTAAAAGAAATAGTACTAATGAAAACAATTTAAGATTCTAGAAAGAATCTTAGATGTAAAGCAATGTTGAAATAGTTAATATTTATTCTTCACCTCCTAAGTCTCTAGTCTGATGCTTACAGATTGATTACTCAAAAGCCACTAAAGGTCAATCAAGCTAATGGTCACAAGTAGTATTATCATCCCCCAACAACATTTCTTAATTTTCTGATAACTAATACTGGTATTTGAAAGACATTTGTATGCTTGCTGAAAACTTTTATTAAAATGTATCCTCTTGCTACGAGATGTTTACCATACTTAAAAAAAATAAAACAAAAACAAAAAACCACCACATGAAAAACATAAAAAAATATTTTTAAAGATTATTTTTAGAAAACCCAAACTGCAAATACAGCTGATCTTTTTATATATATATTCTTCAGTTTGTTTTTTTTTAAAATGCATCATTTACAAAGAGGCAAAAAAGTACACCAGTCCTAGGATTTATTTTTGTCCATTACATTGAGGACCTCATCCAGAAGTGAGGGTCCCAGGTCAAGCTGCAATGAAAGAAGCGAGCCTGCAAGATCTGAAAGGGATTCTTCTGACTTAGTCTCTGCCTTGGTTAGTTCACATGAGAGATGACGGTCATCAAGTAAGTCAACCGTTTGCCAATCAGTGCATTGTTCAGAAAGGCTGGATGAATGACTCTCTCTGCCATTAGTATAATGCAACCCAGAACTGTTCGGCTCCCATAGGATATCATCTTTGTACATTTCCCCATTCTCTAACTGTTTGCTTTTCTCCCGCAATTTTTCTTCCATTACTGGCTCACAACTAAGCCTTGGATTCTTTGATGGCCCAAAGGAGTCCCGCTTTGAATTAAATGTCACTGGTGATAATAAGGGCAACACAAGGGCTTGAGAACCACCAATGGCAGGAAGCGAGATGGCATTTTTGAGCACAGGTGAAGGAGTTTCTGTAAACATGGAGTCACAGGTGCTGTTTGCTCTTAAGAACTCATTATGTCCACCAAACTGACCAACTCTTGGTGATCCCTCATTCCCAGGTAACAGCTCATAATTTCCTTGCAGAAATGAGATGTCCCCAAAAACATCATGTTGTCCCTCTTTCCCAATGTGTATGGTGTGGCGAAAGTCTCCAAGTGGTGGACTGATCATATCAGGCGACAAAATATCCCTTAATTTGAATTTCTTCCCTTTCTTATTATTGGCAGCTTTCAGGTAGATGGGTGTCTTAGCTGGCATTTTGTTTGCAGATTTTGAGGTGGTCTGTTTTATAAGGGATGGGAAAAAAAACCAACCCACTTCTTATAGGAATTAGTGATTCTTCTCCAGCAGACTTTCAATGTTATCGTTGTCACATTATTGACTTGGATGGCTCTCACACATAGGGTCCATTTCTTCTGCAAAAGAGAATCTGGAAATTAAGAGCGCTGAAGAACCCCAATGCAGAGCCTTCCAAGTTTAAGCATACAACTGTCCTTCAGGTGAGGAGTCAGTGACCAAGTACTCTATTACTTCCAAAACCTGAGAAAACCTGTATGGGAAACAAAGCAGGTTATTAGCTTACTCTTCATGGTTCACTCAGCCTTGCTTTTACAAAAACAATTAGTAATGGTACTGACAGTTCCAGCCTGCAGATTAGCTTTATGATGTTGCTTCCCTTCATTAAGCAGGATAAAAGGCTTTAGTCTAACAAGGGCTAGCTAACCTCTTCCTGACTTCATAGTTTTTTGAAGTCAGAGTTCCTTAGACACGGTTGCTGAGCACAGTTCACTTGGTAAACTCACTATCTCCGTTTCTCTCTCACTCTGTCAGTCATATTCAGTCTGGAGAGGCAGCAATGATATTCAAAGGTTTCCACATTGACATTTAAAAGAAAAAACCTCAAACTTTTTAAACAAAACCCCACACTTTTTAACACAGAGGCCTATACGCATTAAGATTGAGATAGGTCTGAGAAAGTTCAAAGTTAGACTCATATAGCCAAGAGTTTCAAAAAATGGCGTCAAAGGCTATGACTTACAGCGAGCGGCACAGCTGCCCTGCTGTAAGCTCTCTAGTGTAGCCGCTCTAAGTCAATGGGAGAGAGGTCTCCTGTCGGCTTAATTACTCCAGCCCCAGAAAGTGGCAGTAGCTATGTTGGCTTGAGAAGCTCTCCCACAGACATAGTGCTGTCCATACCAACCCTTAAGTCGGCATCAGTTACGTTTGGCTAATTCACATCCATGAGTGACTCACATAACTATGGCAACTTAAGATGTAGTGTAGCCGTGGAGCCTAGATTTAGGCTCCTACCCCCACACTGAAGCATCTAAATAAGACACCTGATTTTCAAGAGTGTTAATCATCCACCACCTCTCATTGTCGTCCCCTCAAAAAAAGGAAAGAATCAGATCATTTATTTAGCAGCCTAACTGTAGGCCCTCTTTTGCTTCCCTGAAAGGTCAAAATTTTAGAAAGTTATGCACAACTGAAAAGATCTTAGAATGGAAACTCCCACCTCAGCCTTAACTACAGTTGTCATTAGCACGTCAATTATAATTAAGTTAAAAAAAAATCTAGGTCAATCCAAAATTGCACATTTGAAACAAATCACAGGACGTAAGGAAGTGCAGAAAGGGTTAAAAACCATATCCCAGGTTAAACTCTACTGAAGCCAATGGAATTAGGTTACAGGTTCTAACAGCAACATTAATTCAGGCAGGCTGTATGCTATCTGCAGTCAATTAGATTTAGTTACTAAAATGAGCATTAAAAATAAAGGTACATATTTAAGAACAGAAAACATCATTTATGTGCAAGGTGGTCAAGTTCACTTTAATTTTTTATTTCTTGGCTTTCTGGGTGCGACTTTCAAGCCAGTCCTCCAGTTTTTACAGGCAAAATTTCACATCCACAATTAACTGCACCTAGTATTGATTCAGGAAGGAGCAACATTGTGGGAGTAATTCACTGTTGGTGCCAAACAACACAAGAAAGACCGGCTCAGCTTGAAAGTCAGCCCTCTGCAAGGTTTACCCTTTTGACTTACTGCTAGTCAGTTCCTAAAAGTGCACACTAGAAAACTAAGTGCCTAGTTAAAAACTCTTAACTAACTTCTAACATGCACTGGAAAAGTGACCTTCATATCCCTCCCCTGGCTTCCCTTTCTCCATCATATAAACGTCAGCTACGTGTCCTCACTTCCAAGGAACTTTATGACCCTTCCTCATCCAATCTCATCTCTCATTCAGGATGATCGGCCCATGATGCCAGCCTCTGCAGCCCTGCTGTAACAAGAGCAAGGGAGCGGATCTGTGACAGCAGAGCTGCAGAGAACTTCTGGGGCTGCTGCAGGGCCCAGGACAACAGATCCCTGCAGGCAGAGGCAGAGTAGGGGTTTGTGGGTCCCTGGGCCAGAGCAAGTGGAGGCCCTTTCTACCCCTTCCACCTATAGTCCCTCCCACCCCCCGGCGCTCCTGCAGGGGAGGAGTGGGGTTGGGCTGCAGGGGCTTCCCCCACTCCCCAGCAGGAGCACCAGGCAGGTGGAGTGGGACAAGCCCCTGCACCCCGACCCCGCTGTCTGGCAGGAGCGGCGGGGGGACAGAGCAGGGCAAGCCAGTGCGGGGGCACCCATTTTGCTGGTGCTCTGGGGCACGGGCCCCATTGGCCCATGGCTATTCCACTACTGCCTGCAGACAAGGCAGGGGTGAGGGAAAGGAAGGCTCCAGTCCTAGCGGGGCAGAGCAGAGACCCCTGGCCAGGGCTGTCAGGAGGACAACAGTAACGAACCTCCGGCCACGGTGGAGGCCACCCAGTGCAGTGGCTGAATGGCTCAGTCCATAGGCAGGAACTGTTCAGGAACAGCCCATGGCCATGCGCTCATCCTCCTTCTGGCAGTCCTGACTGGGGGGGGGGGGGGGGTGGTCTCTGCTCTGCCAGGCCATGACCACATACTGCCCTGCACCTTGTGCCTCAGTGTCTTGGACCCCTGCTGTTGGTGTTGGTAGCCCCCTGCAACCCCGCTGTTGGCATTGCCCTAGCCATACCTCCCTCCCCTGCCTAAATTTACAGCAACTGTAAAAATAAAAATGGATTAAAACATTTCTTAAAAGTGAAAAATGCAGTATTAATAGCTGATATAAAAGTCCCGGATTCTGCCAAGGCTATTCATAGCACAATGAGGTCCTGGTCCATGACTAAGGCTCCTAGGCACAATGGTAAAATAAATAGATAAAAAGGGAACAAATAAACTTAATTAAAAAAAAAAAAAGGTGAAAAGGATCTCCTTCAAATTAAAAATAAAAACAACAACAAAAATCCACTGCCCCACCCCCACATACTTTGAATAGAGACTAGGCCTGAGACATTTGCGCCTCAATGACACATTTTCAGTTATAACCCTGTTTTCACTCAAGCAGTTTTACCTTCCAGTCTGTGTTATCAAGCAAACATTTATAATGCTGTCTCAGACTCCTTTCAGCAGTCTCGTCAACCCAGTGCACAGTCAGCATAAGCCTCCCTCATGCAGCCTAAAATTTTCAACGCATGCCTCAGTTTTTACCTCAGCCAGCACTTCAAAAACAGTTACAAGCTAGTTTTTGAGGACTAGGGCTACCAGGGAGAGGTAAATACATAAGGTAAAGGCGGATTCCCATCTCCACCCCCAGCAAGGCCAGACGCAATTCCCTGGTAAGAAACCCAGCCCCCACACCCACCCCATCTTTTGGGAGGGTGAGGATGGGATTTCTATTGGAGCAGTGGTTTTCAACCTGGGGTCCACAGACTATATCTAAGATATATATAATCCAGTGTCTCTGGATTAAGTTTAGAAGTGTGTGCAACAAGAGTGATGTAGTGGTGGGAGTCTGCTATAGACCACCGGACCAGGGGGATGAGGTGGATGAGGCTTTCTTCCGGCAGCTCACGGAAGCTACTAGATCGCATGCCCTGATTCTCATGGGTGACTTTAATTTTCCTGATATCTGCTGGGAGAGCAATACAGCGGTGCATAGACAATCCAGGAAGTTTTTGGAAAGCGTAGGGGACAATTTCCTGGCGCAAGTGCTAGAGGAGCCAACTGGGGGGGTGCTTTTCTTGACCTGCTGCTCACAAACCGGGTAGAATTAGTGGGGGAAGCAAAAGTGGATGGGAATCTGGGAGGCAGTGACCATGAGTTGGTTGAGTTCAGGATCCTGACGCAGGGAACAAAGGTAAGCAGCAGGATACGGACCCTGGACTTCAGGAAAGCAGACTTCGACTCCCTCAGGGAACGGATGGCCAGGATCCCCTGGGGGACTAACTTGAAGGGGAAAGGAGTCCAGGAGAGCTGGCTGTATTTCAAGGAATCCCTGTTGAGGTTACAGGGACAAACCATCCCGATGAGTCGAAAGAATAGTAAATATGGCAGGCGACCAACTTGGCTTAATGGTGAAATCCTAGCGGATCTTAAACATAAAAAAGAAGCTTACAAGAAGTGGAAGGTTGGACATATGACCAGGGAAGAGTATAAAAATATTGCTCGGGCATGTAGGAATGTTATCAGGAGGGCCAAATTGCACCTGGAGCTGCAGCTAGCCAGAGATGTCAAGAGTAACAAGAAGGGTTTCTTCAGGTATGTTGGCAACAAGAAGAAAGCCAAGGAATGTGTGGGCCCCTTACTGAATGAGGGAGGCAACCTAGTGACAGAGGATGTGGAAAAAGCTAATGTACTCAATGCTTTTTTTGCCTCTGTTTTCACTAACAAGGTCAGCTCCCAGACTGCTGCGCTGGGCATCACAAAATGCGGAAGAGATGGCCAGCCCTCTGTGGAGATAGAGGCGGTTAGGGACTATTTAGAAAAGCTGGACGTGCACAAGTCCATGGGGCCGGACGAGTTGCATCCGAGAGTGCTGAAGGAATTGGCGGCTGTGATTGCAGAGCCACTGGCCATTATCTTTGAAAACTCGTGGCGAACCGGGGAAGTCCCGGATGACTGGAAAAAGGCTAATGTAGTGCCAATCTTTAAAAAAGGGAAGAAGGAAGATCCTGGGAACTACAGGCCAGTCAGCCTCACCTCAGTCCCTGGAAAAATCATGGAGCAGGTCCTCAAAGAATCAATCCTGAAGCACTTGCATGAGAGGAAAGTGATCAGGAACAGCCAGCATGGATTCACCAAGGGAAGGTCATGCCTGACTAATCTAATCGCCTTTTATGATGAGATTACTGGTTCTGTGGATGAAGGGAAAGCAGTGGATGTATTGTTTCTTGACTTTAGCAAAGCTTTTGACACGGTCTCCCATAGTATTCTTGTCAGCAAGTTAAGGAAGTATGGGCTGGATGAATGCACTATAAGGTGGGTAGAAAGCTGGCTAAATTGTCGGGCTCAACGGGTAGTGATCAATGGCTCCATGTCTAGTTGGCAGCCGGTATCAAGTGGAGTGCCCCAGGGGTCGGTCCTGGGGCCGGTTTTATTCAATATCTTCATAAATGATCTGGAGGATGGTGTGGATTGCACTCTCAGCAAATTTGCGGATGATACTAAACTGGGAGGAGTGGTAGATACGCTGGAGGGGAGGGATAGGATACAGAAGGACCTAGACAAATTGGAGGATTGGGCCAAAAGGAATCTGATGAGGTTCAATAAGGATAAGTGCAGGGTCCTGCACTTAGGACGGAAGAACCCAATGCACAGCTACAGACTAGGGACCGAATGGCTAGGCAGCAGTTCTGCAGAAAAGGACCTAGGGGTGACAGTGGACGAGAAGCTGGATATGAGTCAGCAGTGTGCCCTTGTTGCCAAGAAGGCCAATGGCATTTTGGGATGTATAAGTAGGGGCATAGCGAGCAGATCGAGGGACGTTATCGTTCCCCTCTATTCGACATTGGTGAGGCCTCATCTGGAGTACTGTGTCCAGTTTTGGGCCCCACACTTCAAGAAGGATGTGGATAAATTGGAGAGAGTCCAGCGAAGGGCAACAAAAATGATTAGGGGACTGGAACACATGAGTTATGAGGAGAGGCTGAGGGAGCTGGGATTGTTTAGCCTGCAGAAGAGAAGAATGAGGGGGGATTTGATAGCTGCTTTCAACTACCTGAAAGGGGGTTCCAAAGAGGATGGCTCTAGACTGTTCTCAATGGTAGCAGATGACAGAACGAGGAGTAATGGTCTCAAGTTGCAGTGGGGGAGGTTTAGATTGGATATTAGGAAAAACTTTTTCACTAAGAGGGTGGTGAAACACTGGAATGCGTTACCTAGGGAGGTGGTAGAATCTCCTTCCTTAGAGGCTTTAAGGTCAGGCTTGACAAAGCCCTGGCTGGGATGATTTAACTGGGAATTGGTCCTGCTTTGAGCAGGGGGTTGGACTAGATGACCTTCTGGGGTCCCTTCCAACCCTGATATTCTATGATTCTATGATTCTATGATTTCCAAAGGGGTCCGCAAATGAAAAAAGTTTGAAAACCACTTTATTAGAGTGATCTCTTTTAAGGGCTCCATCTTTCATAGCCATCTCTGATTAACAGGGGTTTTAGCACTGTTTTACATACAAAGATGCACCAGTTTAACAAGATCAGCACATCACCATACCTTCAGTTCCACCGGTGTAACTTTTGGGTTCAGATCAAGCCTTAAATCTGAAGTCTCATCCCCAAACTGCTAGGAGGAAGGAGGTGCCTCCTGCAAGGGAGAGGGTCTCCACTATTTTGCCCCTACCCTTGGAACCTTCTCTCCTCTGATTAACTCCAGTGCATGCTCAGAACTTTCCCAAGCAGAAGCAACATACATCGGACATCTTCAGTTTCATTGCTGCTGTTCAGAACCCTGTGAGCAGCAGTCAAAAGTGACCAGAACCATGTTAACTTCACTTTGATGCTGCTTGGCAAAACTAAAAGCAACTAATCTGTGCATCTGCCAACTGAACAAAACGACACTGCATTGAGCCTGCATCAGTTTACATTTGGGAGGGTCTCTTAATTTACACAAGAGTTAGAAACATACGAAATAATCTTCAACTCTTCAGAATTTAACAGGAAAATCTCTGTACTTGCCTTGTAGATTTGTCACTTAATCATTAGATGAATGTATTTTTCAAGCCATGACAAGACACTCTTTGTCTTGAATTTAAAAAACCAGGAGATGCATTAGGTACTAGACTGCTATTCAGATACTTTCCTGTTTGTCAACACTAACAAGAACATGCATTGAAATGGTCCTCAATTAGCACAATGGCAAACTCCCTTGAAAAGCTGGGCACTCAACATACATACAGAATATATTTTATGCTGCTTACAAAACCAAAGGCCAATAGAGTAATCACGCAAGACAGAAATGGGTTCTACAGAAAATGCATTACTCAAACTAGATCAGAGGCTCTGGTGCAGCTACAACCCATGGCTGGCAGATGGCTGAAGTCAGGGCAAACTAGTCAGTACAGTACAGACAAGCCCTTAGTTATAATATAAGCAGTACTGATATACTTAATTAAGAACTTACCATCTCTTATCTCTGAAATCTCATCTAGATTTCTGTATCTGTAGCAGGCAGCAGGCCCTGGAAAATATGAGAGAAGGACATATATGTCTGTTTCCTGGAAAAGATCCCTTAACTTCCGTGTTTATATAGTCCCAAATCCCTTCTGAGTAGCTCCAACCAAATCAGTTAGTACTGTTTAGCTCTTTTGTTGCTCCCTGCTAAAGAGTTTGCATCCTTTTGATTCAGGCCACAGATTTAATTACTCCATAAAAGATTCAGGCCAATTCACATGCCAGTTCAGTTCAAGTGATTTACCCTAACTCTGCTCAACCCAGCCCTTTTAGATTAAATTTACCCATTCTGTCCCAGTTTAACTCAAAAGAAACTAAAGACGACAAAAAACGACAAATACATGAGAAAAATCACACACCCTGCTCCTCGCTGGACATATATTTATTTATCAGTGACAGGGAATGCATGGAAAGCTTCAAATATTTGATGTCTTGGTGAGCTGAAGGGAGTATAAAAGGAACTGGTTCATTTTCAGACACACTTTCCTCTCCACTTCCCTTCCCAAAGGTGTGAAACACTTCTTATATGGATTCTGTCCCTAAACGTTTTCATTTCCTCTAGTTAGATTCCCTCAATTTAGTGAAACGTTAGAAGAAAAGTATGCCAGCAATGTTTAGACAGGTGGCGAAGATAGTTGAACTGCAAGGATAGGCTAGGACAGATGGAAGGAACTTAGAGTCCCTGCCTCTAGATATCTTCCATGTCTGCTCTCCCCACAAAGTCCCTTCTTATGTTGAGGATTGTCGTAAATATAAAGGGAAGGGTAAACACCTTTAAATTCCTCCTGGCCAGAGGAAAAACCCTTTCACCTGTAAAGGGTTAAGAAGCTAGGAGAACCTCGCTGGCAAAATGACCAATGAGGAGACAAGATACTTTCAAAGCGGGGGGACGGGGGACGGACAAAGGTTCTCTCTCTCTGTGTGACGTTTTTGCCGGGACCAGAGCAGGAATGCAGGTCAGAACTCCTGTAAAGAGTTAGTAAGCAATCTAGTTAGATATGCATTAGATTCTGTTTTGTTTAAATGGCTGATAAAATAAGTTGTGCTGAATGGAATGTATATTCCTGTTTTTGTGTCTTTTTGTAACTTAAGGTTTTGCCTAGAGGGATTCTCTATGTTTTGAATCTGATTACCCTGTAAACCATTCTGATTTTACAGAGGTGATTCTTTTACTTTTTCTTTATTAAAATTCTTCTTTGAAGAACCTGATTGCTTTTCATTGTTCTTAAGATCCAAGGGTTTGGGTCTGTTTTCACCCGTGAAAATTGTTGAGGATTTTTATCAAGACTTCCCCAGGAAAGGGGGTGTAGTGCTTGGGGGGGACTTTTTTGGGGGGGGAAGACATTTCCAAGTGGGCACTTCCCCTGTTGTTATTGTTAGACACTTTGGTGGTGGCAGCGTTTAACCTAAGATGGTAAGAATACGCTTAGGGGGTCTTTCATGCAGGTCCCCACATCTGTACCCTAGAGTTCAGAGTGGGGAAGGAACCTTGACAAGGATGAAAATAAATAATCACACTTTTGGAAAAATCATTCAGCTATTTGCATCTTTAAATCTTGCAGCCTTTCCCATATGGAAAACCCCCTCACACGATCAAACCCCACTGGATAAAAGCACCTTAGTTGCCTCTACTTAAATGCACAATGAGATAAAGCTGCCATTATAATGGTCATACTAAAATTTCAGTTACCCACCCCACTGAGATTGTAATTCACTCATCTAGGAACTATTATTTTAGTCTTTCAATCAGCAATCTTAAGACAGCCTTGTACTTATTAACACCTGAAAGGATATCTCTGAAATCAGAAAGGTGTCCCACAATGTCTGTTCTCACCTCTCTGGACCATCAGTTTGAACTCTACTGCCCTGATCTCAGGTTACTAACCGTCAGCCCCACCCCATACATTCCTTTGCAAATTTGAAAGTCCCCTTCTTGTTTGCTCCGTGATGTGTACAGTGGTCTCAGCACATCTTTCTAGGTGGCCATGCCTGCTCCACACAATCCCGCACTTGGAGCAATGCCGAGCTGCTGGACCTCATCAGCATTTGGGGAGAGGAGGCAGTTCAGTCACAGCTGCGCTCCAGCTGTCGGAATTATGATACCTATGGACAGATTTCTAGATGTGTGATAGAAAAGGGCCATGACTGGGACACACTGCAGTGCAGGGTCAAAGTGAAGGAGCTGCGCAACGCCTTCCACAAGGCTTTCCTCTGGTTGTTGTTTTTTAATAAAAGAAGAATTGTTTTGATGTGAAAACAATCTTTATTCCATTAATTGAAAGAAAATAGAGCCCCGCAAAGTGGTAGGCAATTGTCTTAAACCTTCATAGTGTATCGTCTGCACCAAACACAATCACCTCCTAGCATTACAAGAACTGCACTCCCTAGCATAGCAACAAATATTAGTGGCTTTCAGCTTCAAATTGATGCCTCAAGGCATCCCTGATCCTTATGGACCCATGCTGCGCCCCTCTAATAGCCCTGGTCTCTGGCTGTTCAAATTCAGCCTCCAGGCGCTGAGCCTCAGTGGTCCAGCCCTGAGTGAAGCTTTCACCCTTCCCTTCCGAATTATGATGGAGCACACAGCGAATTATGTACAGCACACAGATATAAACATAGCAATATTGTCATCAGCCATGTCCAGCTTCCCATACAGGCATTTCCAGGGGGCTTTTAAACAGCCAAATGCTCACTCCACAGCCATTCTGCACTTGCTCAGCTTGTTCTTGAATCACTCCTTGCTGCTGTCAAGTTGCCCTGTGTATGGCTTCATGAGCCAAAGCATTAAGGGGTAGGCTGGAGTCTCCCAGGATCATAATGGGCATTTCGACTTCCCCTACGGTGATCTTCTTGTCTGGGAAGAAAGTCCCTGCTTGCAGCTTCTTGACAGGCCACTGTTCCGAAAGATGCACGTGTCATGCACCTTTCTGGACCAGCCTGCGTTAATGTCTGTAAAACGCTCACGGTGATCCACAAGTGCCTGGAGAACCATGGAGAAATACCCCTTGTGATTAATGTACTCGGTGGCTAGGTGGTCTGGTGCCAGAATTGGCATGTGCGTGCCATGTATCACCCCTCCGCAGTTAGAGAAGCCCATTTGTGCAAAGCCATCCACAATCTAATGCACGTTGCCCAGAGTCATGGTGTTTCGGAGCAGGATGCGATTAATGGTCCTGCACAGTTCCAGCAACGTGTCTCCAGTCCAGCTGTTTTCTGTATGCTCCATAATATCTGTGAGAGTAAGGGGGAGACGTTTATGGAGGGGTGGGAGGTTGAAGCAAATTGCCTGGTGGCCGATTTTGAGCACCCAGACACCAAGGCGATTTAGAAGAGTACAGCAGGGTGTGCTGCACATAGGAAAGGCTTTGAAAACCAGTTTCATGACCTGCCAGACTACGGTGTGACAGTTCTGTGTGTTTCTCCTTGCTGCAAACCCGCCCCCCTTTGTTGATTTTAATTCCCTGTAAGCCAACCACCCTCCCCCTTCAATCACAGCTGGCAAAGGAAATAAAGTAACTATTGTTTTGAAACCATGCATCTTTCTTTATTAATTAAAAAGAACGGAGATAACTGACAAGGTAGCCCGGGTGGGGTGGGGGAGGAGGGAAGGACAAGGCCACATTGCTTATTGTAGCCCCACTGCAGATCAAAACGGTTTGAATGACAGCCTTCTGTTGCTTGGGCCATCCTCTGGAGTGGAGTGGCTGGGTGCCCGGAGCCTCCCCCGCACGTTCTTGGGCATCTGGGTGAGGAGGATATGGCACTTGGGGAGGAGGGAAGGCGGTTATACAGTGGATGCAGCGGGGCTCTGTGCTCTTGTTGGCTTTCCTGCAGCTCCAACAGATGCTTCATCATATCAGTTTGCTCCCCCATTAGCCTCACCATCGCCTCCTGCCTCTGCTCTTCGCGCTCACTTAATGCTTTCCTGGCCTCTGCCACTGAATGCCTCCATGCATTAAGCTGTGCCCTATCAGTGCGGGAGGACTGCATGAGCTCGGAAAACAAGTCATCGTGAGTGCATTTTTTTTGCCTTCTAATCTGCGATAACCTCAGGGATGGAGATGATAGGGGGCGCATGGAAACATTTGTGCCTGCAGGGGGAGATAAAAAGGAAGAGTAAAATGCAAGATGATATATTTCTGAGAACAAAACAGAGACTCTTTCACAGAGAATCAAGCAATTCACAACAGACAGCACATGTGCTTTAGGTACAAGGTTGCATTTTGCCTTTTATATTGAGCGCCTGCCGGTATGGCGACACATCACACATGGCTGGGCAACAGAATTCGGTTTCCAGGCAGCCACAGTAAGCCTATCAGTACGCGGGATTGGCTTCTTATGCCTTCATAACATGTGGGAATGGTTTCAAACTGCAGCGCCATCCTTTCCCACAGCAAGCAATGGCGGTTAGGTTTCACATTTAAAAAGGAGGGGCTGCGCTTTTCGGGTGGATGTGCAGCACACACCTCCCCCCACCCCACCACGTGGCTATTCTCTGGGATGATCCCTTCACCCCTCCCCCTGCCACATGGCTATTCTCCGGGGTGATCCCTTTTAGCCAAGCACAAACAGCCCGGCATGAACGTGGTCCTTTTACTGTTCCCTTACAAAAATTCCCCTATTTCAACCAGGTGAGCATGAATGATATCACTCTCCTGAGGCTAACACGGAAAGATATAGACCAAATGTTGCTTGAATGCGACCAAAACCCAGGACCATTCACTGCCACGCTTTGTGCTGCAATGATTCCAGACTACTTGCTACTGGCTTGGCGTGGTGAAGTGTCCTACCGTGGAGGACGAAATAAGGCAGCCCTCCTCAGAAACCTTCTGCAAAGGCTTTCAGAGTACCTCCAGAATAGCTTCATGGAGATGTAGCTGGAGGATTCCTGCTCCATCCCCAGACACGTTAACAGACTTTTCCAGTAGCTGTACTGGCCATGAATGCATCCCAATTCTTCAGGGCAAATCAAACATTAAACACTATTGCTTTAAAACCCTGTACTGTAGTTACAAAGGTGCACTCACCAGATCTGCCTTCTCCGGCTTCAGGGTCGGGGATCCCACCTTGGGAGGGTATTGGCTCCAGGGTGATGAGAAGGTCCTGGCTGCCAGGGAGAATGGATTCACCTCTTGCCTGCTGCACATCCTCCTCCTCTTCCACAAAATCCTCCTTGGTGTTGCGTGAGACTTCCCCCCTTGCAGGTGTCCACGGACAGTGGTGGGGTACTGGTAGGGTCCCCCCCTAGAATGCATTGCAGCTGATCATAGAAGCAACATGTATGGGGCTCTGACCCTGAGCGACTCCTTTGTCTTTTGGTAGGCTTGCCTGAGCTCCTTGACTTTCACGCGGCACTGCTGCGTGTCCCTGTTGTAGCCTCTGTCCATCATGCCCTGTGCGATTTTTGGCACATATATATAATTAGTATTTCTTCTTTTTGATCGGAGTTTGGCCTGCACAGATTCTTCTCCCCATACAGCAACCAAATCCAGTGTCTCCCTTTCGGTCTATGCTGGAGTTCATTTGCAATTCTGGGGGGACTGCATGGTCACCTGTGCTGCTGAGCTCACCACGCTGACCAAACAGGAAATGAAATCCAAAATTTCCCAGGGCTTTTCCTGTGTACCTGGTTAGTGCATCGGAGTTGAAAGTGCTGTCCAGAGTGGTCACAGTGGAGCACTCTGGGATAGCTTCCGGAGGCCCAAACCGTCTAATTGGATCTGCACTATCCCAAATTCGACCCAGCAAGCTCGATTTTAGCGCTACTCCCCTCCTTGGGGAGAAGTACAGAAGTTGATTTTAAGAGCCCTTTAGGTCAACGGAATGGGGTTGGTTGTGTAAACGCATTCATTTTAAAATTGACCTAATGCGGCTAATTCGACCTAACCCCATAGTGTAGATCAGGGCTTAGAAACATGGGTGTTGAGAAAGTTTTAATGCCAGAGTAAAAACTTTGTATATGTGTAAGTGACAAAACAAAGTGCAAGGCAATGGAAAACAAGACAATTTGTATGAATCCTATTCATGGGTAAGAGTGAACCTCTATGTTGTAGGTCTTCCCTTCCCCAAAGATTAAAGTAGAAAAGATAAATCACCATGGGTGGGAGGGTGGGGAAGTATTTAACTGGATTAAAAACTCTGCTCTCCCGCAGACCTCAATGAGTAGGTCTACACAGCAACTGGGGAGGTGTGATTCACAGCATGGGTAGACAGACTCATGTTAGCTCAGCTTGAGCTAACACACTCAAAACAGCAATGTGGACACCGCGGCACTTGCTAGCACTCGACTAGTACTCGATGGCTCTCGCTAGCCGACTGAGTCGAAACCCTGGGTTTGAGTTCAGGTGGCTAGCCCGAGCTCTCACTAATGTTGCACTGTCCACACTGCTATTTTTAGCATGAGTCTGTCTACCCGTGCTGAGAATCACACCTCCCAGCTGCAGCGTAGACATACACAATAAGGTTTTTGAGCAAAACCAAGCTCTTTTAAATGAGCCAGGCATCATTTCCCCAAATAGGACTTTTTATAAATCATGTATAATTCAATATAGGTCATTAGAATAATTTAAAATTCTTTTCAGTTTTGTTTTAGATCATCATATGGAAGAGAACCCAACAGAATGAAAACGAAGTGTTCAAAATGGGCCCAATCTTGCATTCCCAATGCATGATTTCAATGAGAGTTACATGTGTCAGCATCATCGGACTGGAGTTATTACATGTTGGGTGCTCCATTTCTCATACAAGTGAAAGACATGTGTCAGACACTACCTTTCTAGCTGGGATATGTCATTGTCACCTATCACTTGCCTCGGACTTTGCTGATATGACTGCACCATGCCAGAGAGAAACGCAATTCTTGCTGCTTCCTTTTGGAATCTGTTTGCTGACAATAAACATGACTTGGTAAAGAGTCCTCCACAGGAGTCATGTCATGTCCGATATATAATGTACCTGGTATATCTTTTTCTGGAAAGTATCAGGGGGTAACTGTGTTAGTCTGTATCCACAAAAACAACAAGGAGTCTGGTGGCACCTTAAAGACAAACAGATTTCTTTGGCCATAACCTTTCGTGGGTAAAACACCATTTCTTCAGATACAACATTGGAAAATGTTGCCCAGCTTTAATTATATATAAGAATAATGCCCAAAGCCACTTAAATATTTAGGCTCTGAGTGCCTGGTATTGCTTTGAAAACCAGTTATGCTTCAGATACTGCTTTGCAAAAGCAGACTAATTTCAACTAATTAAACATGATCGGACCTTATTCTACGTTTGGCAAGAACAATAAAGGTACAAAGCATGAAATACTAGAGAGTGTGGCAGCAGCACCACTATAATTAAGAATGGAACTAGCTCATTAACAGCTCATTTTTCTAAAGCTCTACGATCTCCAGGCTCTCTCAGACGGTCTTGGAAAATGAAGTACATTTTGAGGGTCTGATGTCGGACTAGTGGTCCAAATTTAAGGTTTTTGGAGCAACTGGTTCTTGAGATGCAGCCCCCTAAAAATCATGTTTTTTTTAAATAAAAAAGTGCATGAATTCCAAGTGAGCCCACGTACTATGGCTCTGATCATTCCCAAACTTATCACACCAGATTGGGACTGATCTCAGCTAGTGTCCATCAACCACTGTCCCTTTGGGGGAGCAATATTTCAAAAGTTATGCAGGGTAAAAGTTACACCTCACAGTGTGGCTCCAGTCAATTTGATAACCCAGAATTTGCCCATGTGCAGCGTGAGTTCTGTCAACACAGCTTTGCAGGCAGCCTAGAATTAAGGTGGCAGTCTAGGACTGAATCGAAGCAGCACCTATCTGTGAGAGAGTGAGCTTTCTAGGAGCAGGAGTTGTACATATTACTTGCTTTCTGCCTGCATTCCATAAGGTCTCCTTCTGGAACTTTTGTCCTGAGAACAAAGCTTAAACTCTGGTAAAAGCTGATACTTCAAAGTGCTCCAATATCCACATGAATATCCAGATTTTACTTTTGAAGTATTGTCAGGAAAAATTGCATTAATTAACAGAGGGAGGATGAAAGTCTGGTAAACAGCAGAGTGATGTAATCATGACATGCTCCTCACCCATTTCCTGAAGAATAGGATTGAATGTGATAAGAGAAAAGCAAGTAGTCATGTCTCATCTATAGCAACAGGAAAGGTCATGAGGTTGCCAAATCAGATTATTTTAAGTAACTTTTGGCTTGTTTTTGTGGCATGGGGCAGTTGTTTTCATGCAGTCATGTGGCCTGCGTTTTTTCCTGCTTGCCTGTGGGGAAGCTGGAAAAAAAACAACCACGACCCAAACAAATAAACAAACCTCCCCCCCAGCTCCTTTTTTTTTTTTTTTGTTGTTGAGATTTTCACAAGTTTTTTTGGGCCAATCAGGCTTGGTTTTAGGTGTTTCTCTGGCACGGGTCCCAAAAAACTCTGGAAAGGTCTCTCTCACATGGGAAGGAACATGGGGTCCCAAAGAGACAGCCTGCCAATCCCACAAATTCCTGAAACTTCAGTGAAGGTAAATTCACATCTTGTGAGGGCATCAGCCTTTCATTGCTGCTTCTTTGGTCCAAACTGCAAGAAATTCATGGAGTCAACTGGGAAAAAAAACTACGATGGAGTCACTAGGATGGAGCTTCCCTGGATCCACCAGATTCCTTCTGGCTGCAGAATACACTTATGTTTTGATTTATACTGCAGCAGTCACTGTAAAAATGTCCACACGTTGCTTTGACAGAGCATTTCTAAAACTGATCTACAACACTCCTACTATATTAATCTTGTGCCTCTTTTGAGCATAAACTGCCAAGAATAATCATGCCAAGGCAGGCAGACTTATAACTTGAGGAACAAATATTCACTGTGAATTAGAACAAGACCAAAACCCATAAATTTTCATTTTTAATCCAAGGCAGAATTTGAACCTGAAGGTGAGAGACTCACACAACAGCCCTCTATAGGTAACCCCTCCGATATCAGATTTATTGTATTTTTTCTTTCATGTCCTCCTCCACCACCCACATTCTAGGATTCTTTTTTCATATGGAAAAAATACTTCATGAAGTCAACAAAAATCTTTTTAGAGGATACCTTTTAAAATGTCACTATATATAAACTAGATTCATTGGATAATTAATAATATTCTTCACTGTATGTCTCTCACACACACAAAATATCACCTCTTTAGATAACTTGATTGTACAAGTTTGACAGTCAAAAGAATACTAATAAACTCATGGTTTGTGTATGTTACTATAAGATCTCCGGATAGTTGCTGAATTTTCTTTTCCGGAACCCAACGAAATTTTTGGAAAATACTGTGGGATTTACTTTTATGTAAACTTACTCAAAATACAAGAATAATGAACATTTGGTATTTTTGAGTAGTTTTAAATTAAATTTATTTACCTTAAAAAAAAATCTCCAATCTTCTTCAGCTTTTCACTACCCACATGAGAGCGCCACATTCACCCCTCTATAGAGACGGTCTAATCCTCCCACATCACCTGTCTCCTTCAGAGTCCAATGTTGAAGACCAAACAAAAGTAAATAAAATATTTAATAAAAAAACCGAAGTTATAGGCATTTCTAAATCTTGCAGCTGTATTCTTGTAGCACGCCCTTTCAAACAACTCAAAACACTCTGAATAAAGCGCATTAGAAGTAAAGCTTTTATTTATATAACAGTCACTGGGTTTCAGAATTAACCCTCCTAAATTCACAGCTCTCAAAGCTACTGTTTCAGTGAGTTTATCAACTCTGGAAGTCAACATTTCAGTGGGTCACATCTGGAAAAATTTCAATGTGAGCAGAAAGACTAAAAACCTCATTTTTAAATGAAAGCTAAACTTGCAATATACAAACATTGAGACTACCAAAAATCCAGAGAGAGCCTTAATCTTCACTATGCTTTGACTCTTCTAACATGTGCACTTCTAGTGTCTTTACTTATTATTTCAGTAAAATGTATAGACTGGTGTGTTTTTATTGCTTGATTAAACCAATAATAACACTATTCTGGTGGAATGCCCTTCATACTTGAGAATATTTACTTCTCCCATGTGGGAGAAGATATGAAAAGCTATCTTGTGTGTTTTTTCCATGTATTGGAGCACTGCTGTTGGACTTTCCATTGTAAGTCCCTAATTTCATAATTGCTTAGCAATAATCATTTGCTCTCTGATGAAACTTGGCATACAAAAAGTCTCAGGGCACAAAAGTGTTTTAACAATTTTGAAACCACCTTACTTCACATTAAAAATTGTACATTGCACAGTGCTAAAGTAACAAGTATCTCTTAACACTATGCTCTAGCTGCCTTAAGTATTTTGTTAGTATGTTTTACAATTAAATGTTAGGTGTAAATAATGTTAGGATTAGCAGCTGGTTCTCAACTACTGTGCACACAGGGACACTTTTCCAAACTCATTTTGCTAGCTTGAAAGACCAACGTAGTTCCTTCGGCCCGTTTCGGCTCTCACTCAGTTAGAAGTAACTGTTGAAACCAATGGAATTACATCAACCTACAACTGGTGTAAGTGAAATAAAAAAATCACACCGCTTTTTCCCTTCTTTCCAATTAAAGCAGGATGGACCCTTAAGATTTTGATGCATTATATGTAACTCCACATCATCCACTGCACTCTTGCAAAAGCAAAGAATAATTTTAATGTCACTGCTGCTCCTACAAGTAGTGGGCCTGGTCCTCTTACACCATTTTAACTCTACTGATAAAGACATTACAAGTGTGTCCCCAAGAGGAGCAGTGCAGTGACTGACTGAGCATGCATTCACTTATGTGCCTAATAGGGGGATGCTACAGACAGCAACAGCAGAAGCACAGACACAATCCATACAGACGGGTTTGTCCTACAGGAAAGAGGGAAAATTTGACATATTTTATAGAATCATCGATTCCAAGGCCAGAAGGGACTATTGTGATCATCCAGTCTGACCTCCTGTATAGCACAGGCCACAGAGCTTGACCAAAATAATTCCCACAGCAGATCTTTTAGAGAAACATCCAACCTTTATTTAAAAATGGTCAGTGGTGAAGAATCTACCACGACCCTTGGTAAGTTGTTCCAATGGTTAATTACTCTCACTAAAAAATGTACACTTTATTTGCAGTCTGAATTAGTCTAGCTTCAACTTCTACCACTGGATTGTGTTTCTCTGCTAGACTGAAGAACCCATTAGTAAATATTTTCTCCCCATGTAGATACTTGTAATCAAATCACCCCATAACCTCCTCTTTGACACTGTCACCATAAGGCATGTTTTTAATCCTTTAATCATTCTCGTAGCTTTTCTCTGAACCTTTTCCAATTTATCAGCACCCTTCTTGGATTGTGGACACCAGAACTGGACACTGTATTCAAGTAACATTTACACTGGAGCCAAATATAGAGGTAAAATAGCCTCTCTACTCCTGCTTACGATTCCCTTCTTTATGCATGAAAGGATTTCATTAGCCCTTTTGGCCACAGTGTCACACAAAGCTCATGTTCAGCTGATTATCCACCCCGACCCCCAAATCTTTTTCAGAATCTTATGCAAAATTTCAGTCTTATGCAAAATTTAAATCCATGACCTTCAAAGTCTGGATCTGGTCAACACCTACACAGTCACTCACATATACTACCCTCTTTAAAAATGTCCCTACTCTTCCTGTCATCAGGCACTTTCCTTTGCTCCTGCAGTTTCAAGACAGAGCATAGCTCTAACCTCAGAGAACGGAGCCTTGTGTCAAACTGAATTAGTGCAAAATTCAAACAGCAACAGTATCTGATGTGAAAAACCAGAAGATTTGTACCAGAATTTGTTTCCACCATGAATATTATGACTAATGTTAAAGAATATCCTGTACTTTTAAATATTTCATATTTAGACAGACTTCTACTGTTTTGGGGAAAGTAGGACGTTAAGGAAGCTGTCCTTAAGACATTTTCACAGTGCATAAATAACTCTGAGGAGAATACGGTCTCTGTTCAGCTACTGCACAGCAGAACTAACCAGAAACATTAGTGCAGTCCATGGTATTCCATCTTAATCATCGTTCCCATAATCTATTAATATTAAAGAGTTAGTAATTCAATAATTGAGTTACTTCTGCACTACAAGTCAGGATTCTGGGAAGAGTTATTTCCCATCCCACCCCTCCCCTTTAGGGCATTAAAACACCCAGTGTTTCAAAGATTTACCAGACACCAACTAACCAGGTCAGTAAGAAAAATAAGGAGAGGCCAGCAGCAAAGCAGAGAGAGGCCATGCCTTTGCGAAGCTTCAGAGGGGCAGCCATGTTAGTCTGGAACTGTAAAAGCAGCCAAGAGTCCTGTGGCACCTGATAGACTAACAGATGTACTGGAGCATGAGCTTTCGTGGGTGAATACCCACTTTCTTAGATGCATGCGAGACGCTCAACTAACACTCCACTTCCTTTCCCGGTGGTGGAAATCCCAGCAACTTCTCCTTCAAGGAACTTGCTCAGAAACTCTAGCTCCAGTAGAGCAGTTAAGTCCCTGATATATTTTGAAGTCATTATTTTAAAACTGAAACTGAAGACTAGGCTGCCAGGAGTTGCAGAGCCTCATTGGCAGCTAACAGAGAAGGGAGCTAGGCAGCAGAACAAAGCAACCAGAGGAGAGGTGGTTTCCTCTTTAGTCTTTAGCTTCAGAGAAACGAGAGAGGAGAACGTCTCCTGCTCTGATGCCTTCCACCAAGTTCCCTTCTGATCATACCTAACCGCAGCTGAATGGAGCTGCCCTTAGCTGTGAGGGGACCCCAATGAGTCCTTTAAGATTCGTGAGGAAGGAAAAGAAGATTTGGGGCAGGGGATGACAAACAATGAGCTTAAGGATCTATGGGTGATGCTACTGAATTAGGGTTTATGCCTTTACACATGTGGAGGCCTCAACTCCTGCACACTTCCAAAGTTCAGCTGGAGTAGGAATCATCACATGGGCTTCAAGAGGTCTGCAGGCAGAAAGAATGGAAACAGCCACTGATGTGGTGCTCCCTCTCCCAGCTATTATGATCATCCTAGTCACCCCTCTGCCTTCTACATATCTCCTGAGATCAAAGGAGGAAGTCCCCATCCAGCCCATGTCTACATGAAAGGTGCTCCCCTCTTGCAGAACATAGGAAACCAGCAGGAAAGAGAGTGAATGTCCTTGCTCTCTCTCTCTAACTCAAGTCCACTATTCTTCCTAGTTCCATGTTAAAGCTATTTACAGGGATAAAGGAAATTTAAGGCAAAAAACAAAACCGTTTTTTAGGGTGGAGAGTGAGTATCAGTAATTTAAGGATTAAAACCTTTACTAAAATCAATGCAGTCATCAAGAAAAAAAAAACAAAAACAAAACAGACCAAACATCTCCCCACACCATTAGAAAGTCTGGAAATCTAGAGCAAAGATTCGACTTTCAAGAAACTAAAGTATTGGAATGCATGGAGGAAATTCACAGTTAAGGTACTTATACAACCAATGCTGCCCCCCCCCCCACGATAACTTAAGGAAATCCATAACAAAGAGTTTGATCGCACCAGTGACCACAGAACATTAATCTTTACTATAGGAGGGTTGTGCTGACTCAGGCTTTGTCTACACTGGCAAGTTTCTGCACAGTAAAGCAGCTTTCTGCGCTGTAACTCCCGAGGTGCACGCACGGCCACGCCACTGGGTGCGCAGAAACTGTGCAGTTGCAGCTCTGTAAAAAAACCACCCTGACAAGAGGCGTAGAGCTTTCTGCACCGGGGCTACAGTGCCTCGGTGCCAGTGTAGACACCGTGGCAATTACAGCGATTGGCCTCCGGGAGGTGTCCCACAATGCCTGTCCTCACCTCTCTGGTCATCGGTTTGAACTCTACTGCCCTGCCCTCGGGTGACCAACCAACCATCAGCCCCATCCCGTAAATTCCTTGGGAATTTTGAAAGTCCCCTTCCTGTTTGCTTGCTGATGCATGCAAGCAGTGGTCTCAGCACATCTCTCCAGGTGACCATGCCTGCTCCATACACCAGGCGATCCCCCGCTTGGAGCAATGCCGAGCTACTGGACCTCATCACCATTTGGGGAGGAGGCTGTCCAGTCCCAGCTGCGCTCCAGCCATAGGAATTATGATACCTACAGACAGATTTCACGATGCATGACAAAAAGTGGCCATGACCGGGACATGCTGCAGTGCAGGGTGAAAGTGAAGGAGCTGCAGAATGCCTACCCCATGACACGGGAGGCAAACCGCTGCGCCCATGAGCTGCCAGTTCTACAAAGAGCAGGACATGATACTTGGTGGCAACCCCACCTCCACTACTGAGCCAGGAGGAGGAAATCTTGGACGAGGATGTGGAGGGGGAGGGAGACCCAAAGGCAGAGGACAACAACTCGGAGGTCAGAGATGCATGCAGCCAGGAGCTCTTCTCTACCCCAGAAGAGGCTAGCCAGTCACCACTGTCAGAGCTTGGCAAAGTGCAAACAGGAGAGGAGGCCCTTGGTAAGTGGCTCTGATTTTGGGAATCACTGAAGCAAGTTGTTAGGAGCAGGAGGATTGCAGAAAGCAGGCTTGTGTCTGTATGATGCACGTACCACCATGTGCCTAGTCTGAGCGGCAGAACAGGGTGTTGACGGACTCCCTCACTTCACAGGAATCTGTTTCAGAGAGCTCCAGGAAACTCCCATGAAGATACTGAGCAATACGCTGCCACAGTTCTTTGGCAGAGCTGCTTTGTTTCTTGTCCCATTAAGAGAGGGAACCATTGCTCCACACAGGTGAGTGGCTTCTGCACTGGCCCTTATGCAAGAGTCTTGGAGAAGACCCTCCCTTGATTCCCTGCTCACTCTCAGCAGCGAGATATTGTCCGTAATGAACAAAGCCTGTGGAAAATGTGGGGGCAATAATTATTATAATGCCCCCCAACAGTGCTGGCTCTCCCCATGAGCCACGTGCCCAGTGGACAGTACGGCCCTGGAACACTGATTTCCCATACCCCTGTGGTTACTCGCCATTTTGGGGGTCTTGTGGCTCATATATGCTTGCCTGGGGTCAGCTAGTTAGGGATAGGTATGTGAATAGTGGCAGTGTCTTAAATCACTGAATCAGAGATCTGTATGTTGCAACCAATACTGCTTCTGTAAAATGTTGCATTTTGGCTTCAGAGATATGAACTTGGGAGCCCACCCTCCCTCTTTATCATCGCCGGCTGAATGGCTGTGCAGAATTAGAAAGCGCCCACAAAGAACTAAAGGGGACTTTCTGCATGATGTCATGACGCACTCCACAGACGAAAAACAAGAATCGAAGGAGTGGTGGGACAGCGAGAAGAGGGACTGAAAGGGGAAGGCGGATTGCCAGAATGAAGCCACGGAGAGGCTCTTAAACGTTATGGAGCGCCAAGCGGACCTGCTCCAGGCGCTACTAGCGCTGCAAACCGAGCAACTACGCACCCGTCCTCCCCTGCAGCCGCTGTAGCAAAAAACTCTTTCCCATGCGCCCCACAGACACTGCCAACACACTGATCCACAATCACCTCCAGTCTGTACCCACTGAATTCCACTCCTGCCCCGTCACAGGACAGCTCTGTGGACTCCTAGTACCCACTGCACTCAACACCCATCCCTCTGCAGTTTAGCTCTGCTGAAGATAAAGTGTGCGCTGCACTGTATTCCAAAGGACAAGGTTGCATACAATACTTGGACATATATAAATCTTTAACTGTCCCGGGACCCCACCTCCTCCTGGGACCCTCCCTTCGCCAACTCCCAGAGTGCTAATGTGTTTTTTTGTTTGTCTCTCTCCTCAGGTTGTTGTTTTTTAATAAAAGAATTGTTTTGATGTGAAAGCAATCTTTCAATTAATGGAATAAAGAAAACAGAGCGCCACAAAGCGGCAGGCAATTGTCTTAAACCTTCATAGTGCATCGTCTGCACCAATCACAATCACCTCCTAGCATTACAAGAACTGCACTCCCGAGCATAGCAACAAATATCAGTGGCTTTCAGCTTCAAGTTGATGCCTCAAGGCATCCCTGATCCTTATGGACCCGTGCTGCGCCCCTCTAATAGCCCTGGTCTCTGGCTGTTCAAATTCAGCCTCCAGGCGCTGAGCCTAAGCAGTCCAGCCTTGAGTGAAGCTTTCACCCTTCCCTTCACAAATATTATGGAGTGTACATCACATGGCTATAAGCCTAGCAATATGGTCATCGGCCAGATCCAGCCTTCCAAATAGGCAGCGCCAGCGCGCCTTTAAATGGCCAAAAGCACACTCAAACAGTCATTCTGCACTTGCTCAGCCTGTTCTTGAACCGCATCTTGCTTCTGTCAAGGTTCTCCGGGTATGGCTTCACAGGCCACAGCATTAAGGGGTAGGCGGGGTCTCCCAGGAGCACAATGGGCATTTCAACTTCCCCTACGGTGATCTTCTGGTCTGGGAAGAAAGTCTCTGCTTGCAGCTTCTTGATCAGGCCAATGTTCCGAAAGACGTGAGCATGATGCACTTTTCTGGACCAGCCTGCGTTAATGTCCGTGAAACACCTATGGTGATCCACAAGCAAAATAAAGAAATACCCTTTCCAATAAATGTACTCAGTAGCTAGGTGATTTGGTGCCAGAATTGGAATGTGTGTGCCATCTATCACCCCTCCGCAGTTAGGGAAGTCCATTTGTGCAAAGCCATCCACAATGTCATGCACGTTGCCCACAGTCACAGTCTTTCGGAGCAGGATATGATTAATGGCCCTGCACACTTCCGTCAACACAAGCGGCAAGCTCATTACACAGTCCCATGAATGTGGCTTTCCTCAGCCGAAAGTTCTGCAGCCACTGTTCATCGTCCCAGATGTACATGACGACGTGATCCCACCACTCAGTGCTTGGTTTCCCCAAGCCCAAAAGCAGCGTTCCACTATGGTCAGCACCTCCATGAATGCCACAAGCAATCTCATGTCATAGTTACTACACGTGGCAAGATCAATGTCACACTCTTCTTGCCTTTGAACTTTAAGGAATAACTCCACTGCCACTCATGACGTGTTAGTCAGAGCGAGCAGCATATTGGTCAACAGTGCAGGATCCATTCAGGCAGACCGAAGAGGCAGAGCACACAGTACACAAACCTTTGAAAGATGGTGCAAAATGCAGACGGAAGCATGGGGATTGCAATGCATCATGGGTCATTGGGACAGGATCCAGAATATCCCATGACCCCCTCCGCCTTCCCACAACTCTTAGTGGCAGAAGAGGAAGAGATGCTTTGTGGGATAGCTGCCCAGAGTGCACCGCTCTGAATACCGCTGCAAGTGCCTCAAGTGTGAGCATGCTATTGTGCAGGCATCTGACAGTGTGATCACACAACAGCGGTTTCCCTTCAACGCTCTCTAAGCGGCGCTGAAACTGCCAGAGATGTAACTCTGCCAGTGTAGACATACCCTCAGTGCTTTGTGATCATACACAATACATGAAACAAACCTACTGCACAAATTCCTACTTAGACAAAATCCACAGAGGAGGCAAATCAGTACCATTCCCCTATAAAGGGCTCTGAGAAGCTAGGTGCCAACAAATATCCAAATGTCAACTTCCTAGGCCCAGATCACGATACAGCCCTCACATGAAAAGATCAAAAGTTAGCAAAGTAACACCACATCCCACTTGGTACCAGAAATAAAAGGAACTAATTATAAAACCAATGTTCCATGGCACACATTTTTACTCCATCTCCTGCAGGCTGCATGATTTCCTGGCTCTTTAATAATATTTTTTGGCTGACTAATGTCCTTGTAAGGTTTTTTACCTGGAAGTTATTAATATGTACAAACTTCACTTCACCTTAGTTTTTTCAGTAATTCCCAGACAAAAGAAAGTTAACAGTAAGATGCTTAGCTGAGCTCAAAACAAGACTCCCGCCCCTTAAATAGAAAAAGAGATATTTGCAAAACATTTTTTTAAATCCAGGACAAAATACCAAATTTGTAAAAGCCTCTTATTAAATTCATTGGCTCTTCTCTCGATAGTCAAAAGGACTACTGTTAAGAGTGGAAGGGTAACACTCCTTAAAATGGTCAGAGGAAAATCTCATTCAAGTGGTAACAGCAAAGGAAAACCCCAGTTTTTCAAAACCTGCTTTTGACTTTCTACTTGAAATCCTGCATGGAGTATCGAATATAGCCTTTCTTAGCTATTCACTTTCTTGTCAAGCTGCCATGAAAAGCTTTTTGTCTGAAAACTTTAAAATTGGAAGTTGAGTAGTACTCAACTAATATGCAACCAAAATAGTACACATTCAGCTAATCTTAACTCATTTGCTTTGACTAGATTACAAAATACTATCAATATAATTTTCAAACTTGAGTGTCTAAAGCTAGGGACCTAAAGTAAGTGAATTTAAGTTCTCAACTTTAGGCAGCCAGTTTTAAAAACTTTGGGTTTAGTCTTCAGATAAATATCTTTTTTTTTTAAAAAGCATTTTTTTAAGCAAGAATTCTTCCATCAACCTAGCACTCTCTACAAGGGGACTTAGCTCATCTTAACAACACTACTCAGGGGCGTGGATTTTTCATACCCCTGACCAGCATCGTTAAACGGACCCAATTTGCTAGCCTAGACAGGCCTGAGTGAAAGACTAATGACAGCAGATGATTTAAATATTTTTAATACATTTTAAATTAGCTGAGGTTCAGTTATTTAAATTACATTTCAAGATGATGCGAGTATTTATAAACAACACTCTCAAACTGCTGTTTATCTTGAGTTCTGTGCCCATATAATTTTCCTATTCTAGCAGCTGTAAGTTTAGGCTTGAGACACTTTGGGAGCTCATAAACCCAAAGACTACACACTGAAAATTCTAAAACTGACAGCCCCTAGTATTGCATATCAAAGAAACACTTTCAATCAATCAAATCATCTGACTGACTTTGCCATTTTAGACGAACACCTTGAACCCCACCTTGAAACCCTCTCCTCCACACAGAGTACGATAAATACGACTTCCTTCATATTACGGTACTTAAGGTCAATACATCATTTCTTCCAGCATGTATTATAGGTGGTATAGGTAGTGCTGCCTTTTCTTCAGGTTTGCCAACACTTTCCATTATAAGACCCTGCTTTCAGTTGCTTATAACTTTGCCAATCTGTAGCCATTTGGGTTGAAATTTTCCAGCCAGGTGTTTGCCTAAGGCTGAATATTTTGGGATACTCTGAGCAAAAATGGTTGAGCCATTTCCAAGAATGAAGTTTAGGGGAAAAAAAACATTGTACAAATCTTTTTTTTAAAACATGGGCAAAACCACCATTTTGTTGAGAAGTTCTTGTGCGACTATGCTTTGGAGCATGGGTTTGAAATTTGCCTTTGTGTAAGAGATGTGCCTTTTGCTGTTCCTGAAAAAAAAAAACACTGCTCAAATTGGCCCAGTTAGAAGCCTTTGAAAACTTGCAATTCACGCATGCTCAGTAAAGACTTTTTACTTTGGGAGCTAAGAACGCCAAAGATTTCATCTGCACTGAGCAAGTTTCATCCCCTTATGGCTCCCATGTGAATGCACCATACCCACAAAACAACAGAGCATGCTCCAGCCTAGAGCTGAGCAAGGAGACTTTCCCTGCAACTGCTGCTCTCAGCTGCTGCAGCTGTGGGCCACTGTGGTGTTGAGCACTGGAAGTGAGAGCAGAGACTGTCTCCTGTGCTCTCAGTGCTCCCCTGCTGACACCCACAAAGCATGGTGGAAACTGCACTCTGACTGGAATGCAGAAGGGACAAGAGCAAGAGCTACATGTGTGGGTGGGTGGAGGGACAGATTGGGACAAGGAGCCAGAAGAGGGTGGGATCAACCCAGAGCATAGTCCATCCTGTGTACTGAGGGGTGAGGTGGGGCAAAGTAGTACTAGGTCATTGATGTGATTGTGCATACACATAAGGAGGCCAAATTAAGGTTGTACAGACAGACAACCTTAATTCTGACATTTCCTAACTCAGGGGTAGCCAAATATTTTGTGTCAAGGTCCACACTTTTTGGTCAAGCCCTAGGTATAGTCAAGTACCAGACTCCAGAGAAACATTTTTCACACCGCAATAACAATCATCATAATGAGAAGGGCAAGTCTACACCATAAAATTAAGTTGACTTAAGTTAGGTCGACATACAACCACTGCAGCAATTATTATAATTTTTCATGTCCACACTACACCCCCTCTGTCAGCGGTGCGTGTCCTCACCAACTTAGCTGACAGTGTGGGGCACTGACAGCCCAGAGCCCTGCCGCCCTGGGGCTCAGGTGGTCAGCCCTGCATTTACATCACCTGTTGCTGCCTTTGACAGCCCAAGTTGTCAGCTGTGGGGCTGAGAGCTTGGGCTTTTAAAGGCAGAAACAGGCAA
Organism: Lepidochelys olivacea; assembly: GCF_965140295.1. Lineage (NCBI taxonomy): Eukaryota > Metazoa > Chordata > Testudines > Cheloniidae > Lepidochelys > Lepidochelys olivacea. The sequence continues at coordinate 147,075,322 of NC_140413.1, read as the reverse complement.
TGTTAGCGTAAGTAAATAGGGCTGTCAAGCAATTAATTGCACGATTAATCACACTGTTAAAGAATAATGGAATACCATTTATTTAAATATTTTGGATGTTTTCTACAGTTTCAAATATATTAATTTTAATTACCACACAGAATACAAAGTGCATAGTCTTCGCTTTATGGTATTTTTGATTACAAATATTTGCACAGTAAAAAACAAAAAATTATATTTTTCAATTAACTTAATACAAATAATGTAGTGTAATTCTCTTTATCATGAAAGTTGAACTTATAAATTCAACTTATGTACAAAAAAAACTGCACTCAAAAATAAAACGAAGTCCACTCAGTCCTACTTCTTGTTCAGTCATTTGCTCAGACAAACAAGTTTCTTTACATTTGCAGGAGATAATGCTGCCGGCGTCCTGTTTACAATGTCACCTGAAAGTGACAGCAGATATTTGCATGGCACTGTTGTAGCCGGCGTTGCAAGATATTTACGTGTCAGATGCGCTGAAGATTCTAATGTCCCTTCACCTTCAACCACCATTCCAGAGGACATGCATCCATGCTGAAGATGGGTTCTGCTCGATAACGATCCAAAGCACTGCGGAACGACGCATGTTCATTTTCATCATCTGAGTCAGATGCCACCAGCAGAAGATTGATTTTTTTTTTTTGGTCGTTCAGTTCTGTAGTTTCCGCATCAGAGTGTTGATCTTTTAAGACATCTCAAAGCATGCGCCAAACCTTGTCCCTCTCAGATTTTGGAAGGCACTTCCGATTCTTAAACCTTGGTTCGAGTGCTGTAGTTATCTTTAGAAATTTCACATTGGTACCTTCTTTGCGTTTTGTCAAATCTGAAGTGAAAGTGTTCTTAAAACGAACAACATGTGCTTGGTCATCATCCGAGATTGCTATAACATGAAACATATGGCAGAATTCTCCCCCAAGGAGTTCTGCCACAAATTTAATTAATGCATTTTTTTTTTTAAATGAGCATCATCAGAATGGAAGGTTTCAGAGTAACAGCCGTGTTAGTCTGTATTCGCAAAAAGAAAAGGAGTACTTGTGGCACCTTAGAGACTAACCAATTTATTTGAGCATAAGCTTTCGTGAGCTACAGCTCACTTCATCGGATGGAAGCACGTCCTCTGGAATAGTGGCCGAAACATGAAGGCACATATGAATGTTTAGCATACCTGGCCCATAAATACTTTGTTATGCCAGCTACAAAAGTGCCATGCAAACACCTGCTCTCACTTTCAGGTGACACTGTAAACAAGAAGTGGGCACCATTTGTAAATGTAAACAAATTTGTCTGTCTTAGTGATTGGCTGAACAAGAAGTAGGACTGAGTGGATGTGTAGGCTCTAAAGTTTTACATTGTTTTTTTGAGTGCAGTTATTTAACAAAAAAAATAAGACTACATTTAAAAGTTTCACTTTCACAATAAAGAGACTGCACTTAGGTACTTGTATGAGGTGAACTGAAAACTACTATTTCTTTATCATTTTTACAGTGCAAATATTTGTAATAAAAGTGATAATATAAAGCGAGCACTGTACACTTTGTATTCTGTGTTGTAACTGAAATCAATATATTTGAAAATGTAGAAAAACATCCAAAAATATTTATTAAATTTCACTTGATATTCTATTGTTTAACAGTGAGGTTAAAAAAAGTGTGATTAACAGCGATTAATTTCTTTTAATCCTGATTAATTTTTTTGAGTTAATCGTGTGAGTTAACTACAATTAATCGACAACCCTATAGGTAAATAAAAGGATTTCACGGTCCCTTCAAAAGCGTCTGGCAGTCCGGATTTGGTCCACAGTCCGCCTATTGACTACCCTGTCCTAATTTAGGAGTGCTTGACTTTTCCAATTTAACATTCTTTGAACGTAGTTTGTGTGTAGTCTCCCCTCCCCCCACACTTACTTGATGTTAATACTGACATTGTAACAACAGCTAGAATCTCTCTTTTGCAGGACTACAGGATAAAGTTGTAACGATAATTGTAGAGTATTGCAGTCTTTCCCTGCAAATGTGAAGTGTGGGTGGGTCAGAGGAAGAGAGAGAATATGGTATTTTAGGGCCCAATTCTAATTATGTATACAAAACACCCATTAATTTAAACAGGAGTTAAATCCTTGCTTAATCTGAGAACTGGGGCCTAAAATGTATTTCTTTTCTTGGACGTTGTTCAGCTGCATACAGATTCTCTTTTCATATTTTCAGTAAAAAGAAAAGGAGTACCTGTGGCACCTTAGAGACTAACCAATTTATTTGAGCATAAGCTTTCGTGAGCTACAGCTCACTTCATCCTGTAGCTCACGAAAGCTTATGCTCAAATAAATTGGTTAGTCTCTAAGGTGCACAAGTACTCCTTTTCTTTTTACGGATACAGACTAACACGGCTGCTACTCTGAAACCTGTCATATTTTCAGTGAATTTTTCAAACACAATTCAAAGATTTAAATTTTAATGGATATACTTTCTGCTAGGCAAAGGCATCACTAAAAAGTATTTAAAATTACGAAAATATTGTTACAGTTTTAGTACATGCCACTCCACAATTTCCTTCAAAGTCTCCTTCAAAGTCACAAAAGTAGTATCCTGGCATTCCAGCTGCTATTCAACGCCAACATTAACATTAGGAAATGTGTATAGTCTTCTGCCAACGTAGAGCTCTAGAGTCGTTTCAAGGTAAGATGATATGCAGAAGTCAATAAAAATAAATTTTTACTTTTTAATTACTTAACATTAGACAAAAGATGGCTGTTTGCAATAAAACTACTATTTTGCACTGGTTTATCCTGTTTGTCGATTTTCATCTCCTACGCAGATCCTTTTATATCCATTAGTAATTTTGATACTGTTGGTCAGAGGTGGTTGAGTAATAACTGTCAAATAATTGTTTAATGAAGAATGTTGCAACTTTTTAGAATGAAATTAAAGTGAATTTTGTTTTGTAATTGACCACTCAACTCTACCATTAAATCTGTGCTTTTGTTGATGTGGCTGTGGACCCTAGGCACAAGTGAACGGAGATAGCTTAGGAGATTCCAGGGACAGGTCTAGGGTCTTCTGTACTTTATTTTAAAGCATTGCCCCTCAAATGCATATTGCTCATGTACTGTATGTCAGTTAAAGTGTAACAAATCCTGCCAACTGGGAAAGGTGCATATAGGAACATAGTATTGCCATAAAACCAGTGCTGTCTAGTCCGGTATCATGTCTTTGACAACGGGCTTTTCTATTCACCCTATCTAGCCTCTCTATATCATTCATTTTGTATGCCTTTAAAAAGGAAACCAATATTTGCTATATCTTTTTTAGATGGGATGACTAGAATTAAACACTGCACTCCAGGCGAGGGAGTGCCACTGATTTATATAACATCATTATAATATTCTGAGCACTGTTTTCCATTCCATTCCTTATGCACCCTACTAGTATTGAAGCACCCACGTGTGCATGTTATATCTACACCAGGGGTTCCCAAACTTGGTTCGCGGCTTGTTCAGGGTAAGCCCCTGGAGGGCCGCTATGTTTACCCGAGTGTCCGCAGGTATGGCCGCTCGCAGCTCCCAGTGGCCACAGTTCACTGTTCCCGGCCAATGGGAGCTGCAGGAAGCTGATCTACACATACATCACTGAAAGATGTTGCCAAATTGCAGGAAGTGTCTTTGGTCACAATGTATCACACCCTCTTGAATTGTGGTTATTCTTCCAGGGTCCTATTCCAAAAAGTCATGAGCAAACAGGCAGCCAAGTTAAACTGATCAAGGGTAGTAAACTTTTGCATCAATCCTTTGCAAGCTGGAAGATACAAGTGCCTCACATGTAGGACAAACAATCACATTATCCTCTCAATGTCACTTGCATTCTGGCCATACAATTCTCTCATTGTCTCAGGGCCAAGAGCAAACAAACAATCTAAAGGCCAAAAGAGCTAGAAAGAAGAATGAGATAAAAGGTAGGGGCTGTCAAAAGGAACTTAACATAGTTGAACATATCTGTACATATAAAAATTGCACCAGGAGCCCTTCTCTCTGATTTGTGGGGCATGCACACAGGAGCTGAGATATCTTTGTGAAGAAAAGTTAAGTATAACCAAGGCTGGAGAGACAGCTTTCTCCCCCATCCTCCCCCCAACTTCCATGACTAGGCACTGCTGTATTTAAAAACTAAGGGCAGATCCTGTGGCATTTCCCCCTTCCTTCAGTATTACTCTGACATATGCGGCTTTTGTTTTCTTAGGCTTTTTGTTTTTAAATTCCTTGTGACTACATTACCCAATACCTTAATTCTCTCAACAAACTCAGCCAGATTTGTATTCACATTTAGAAGAATATTATCATGGTTGGTTCATCATGCCATCATACAGTTTTTGTAAAATTAAGAAGATTTATACTGGTACAGATATAGTCTGAAACTGAAAAGGGAGATGTCAATAATTTATAGTTGTTACACAAGACAGGAATAGAGTCTTATGGTCGGGAGACATTTTATAGAAAAATTCAACACTGTAATCCCCAAAAGAGAGTATATCAACTGTACCTGAAAACAAAGATGGTAAACGGATACCAAACACTACTTACCACTGTCAATGAATCATTAGAAGCAGTGGCAATAGGTAGTCTGAGCATGCTACTGTTACTTAAATTACTGGTGTGCCAAATTGAAAACTGAATGTTGGCATATTTGGAATGTGCACCTTGAAGCGTACAGTAAAAAAAAAAAGAGTGACATATCTGTCTAATCTTTGCCCGTGTTCCAGGTTTCGTTTGTCTACCCCAGAGAATAAATAGAATTAAAGTCATTTTAGAAAACTAAATCAAACCATATTTAGCTACAACAGTTAAATTGAGTTAATGGTACATTTAGAGAGTTTCTATTAAAGATGTATGAAAAGCATTTAAAGAGATGTTAATATAAAACGGGTTGATTCTACTCTTGTAGTGGGCCCATATACACAATACTGAGAGATACACATACAGATGGAGACTGGAGCTGTGGAAGTGCCCTAAAAGCGGGGGTGCACAGGACACTGAATCGTGGCTCCGTCCCACTGCGTTGCACTGCCCCCAACACTGCTCTCTCTCTCTGAGCCCCCAACCTCACACCACCCCTTACCCCGAGGCCCCACCCCTGCGCTGCTTGTTCCTCCAAGGCCCCACCCCCACTTGCTCCTCTCTGCTTCCACTCCCCGTCGTTCGCCCTTACAGCCAGTAAAAAGTGGGAAGGCCATGGCCCCCGTGCACCCTCCCCCACATTCCAACACCCTTGGATGGAGAGAAGAATAGTTGTTTTTTGAGCACAGTATGTTTTCTTAATGTTTTGTTGAATAAAGTTAGAAAGGTCAGATTTACCAAGGATCAGAATCAAGAATGACATTCAAAAGTCTTTGTAAGATCCAAATAGCTAGATGTGTGAGCTGTACAATATTCTTTCATAGTCAAGGATCTTTAAAAAGGCATCTATTTTTTACTTCATTTAAAATCTCTTTCTTCATGAGAAAAATCTAATAGTGCTACCACACAATTCAAGGATGCATCAACATATCCTACTTAGGGAAATATTAAACAAAATTACTCAAGATAGTTAACTCCAAAGCTGACTGCAAAGAGTTACACAGGGAGCTCACCAAACTGGGTGACCGGGCAAGAAAATGGCAGTGAAATACAATGTTGATAAATGCAAAGTAATGCACACTGGAAAACATAACTGCAACTACACATAAAAAATGATGGGGCCTAAATTAGCTGTTACCACTCAAGAAAGCGATCTTGTGGTCATCATGGATAGTTCTTTGAAAGCATCTGCCCAATGCACAGCAGCAGTCAAAAAAAATGAACACGTCAGGAACCATTAGGAAAGAGACAGAGAAGACAGAAAATATCATGTCACTATATGAATCCATGGTACGCCCACACCTTGAATACCGCAGACAGTTCTGCTCACCCCATCTCAAAAACAGATATAGTAGAATTGGAACAAGTATAAACAAGGGCAATAAAAATTATTAGGCGTATGGAACAGCTTCCATACGAGGAGAGATTAAAAAGACTGGTACTGTTTAGCTTAGAAAATAAATGACTAAGGGAGATATGGTAGACGTCTGTAAAATCATGAACGGTGTGGAGAAAACGTTATTTCCCCCTTCACATAACACAAGAACCAGAGGTCATGCAATGAAATCAACAGGCAGCAATTTTAACACAAACATAAGGAAGTACTTCTTCACACAACACACAGTCAACCTGTGGAACTTGTTTCCAGGGGATACTGTGAAGGCCAAAAAAAAAAAAAAAAGTTAGAAAAAAAGAACTAGATAAGTTCATGGAGGATAGGTCCATCAGTGGCTATTAGCCAAGATGGTCAGGGATACAACCCCATGCTCTGGGTGTCCCTAAACCTCTGACTGCCAGAAGTTGAGAGTGGATGATAGGGGATGGATCACTTGATAACTTCCCTGTTCTGTTCATTCCCTCTGAAGCACCTGGCATTGGCAATTGTCGGAAGACAGGATACTGAGCTAGACTGACCACTGATCTGACCCAGTATAGCTGTTCTTATTAAGTTTTTAAAAAAAGGCATGAATACACATGGGGGAGGGGGAACAAACAAACAAAAACCTATAACCAAACTAAAATTAAAATAGGTCTATGCCCTCAGCACCTCCCAAGTACTAAAGAAATAATCAACTGTCTCTTACAGCCCCTCTTGTAGTAGGCCCTCTCATGTGAGTCAGAGTCACTTCCTTTCAGCACTGAACAAGGAACTTTACAAGAATAATGGCTATTTGGTCCACCATTGGCCTGTGCTTCACTGAAGAGCTTAAACCTAAAGTCTGCTCTAGCACCTCCCCCTGGGTCATTACAGATCTAAAGCAGTACTCCTCCTATCCTCACAGGTGTCTTTGATTGACTTCCCAGGTGGATCAGGAGAAAAGTGAGTACTGCTATCTACAGAGTTGGTTTTACAACTGGCTTAGAAGAGTTCTCAGCTGGTGATAGTGGCAGGGAAACTCCTTTGATCCCCTTGCTGGATAGTGCAAGAAGCAGGAGTAAAGTCTTATGATGTTCAAAATTCTTCATAATTAAAATTACATATGAAAAAATCCAAAATTAGAATGTTAAGATTGCAAAGTCAAGGAATGAGAAGTTAGGAAATGCCAGGATTAAAGTTTCCTATGCAACCTTAATTCGGCCCCATTGTGCATACACATTATGATAGTGGTACTCAACACTATATAGGAAGTCTGTGGCAGCTTAGCAATAGAACTCAGCTCTCCTGGCCCAGTACCTTAAAATAAGAAAATATCTTCTCTCTTCTTGAGACTTCTGGCCTCATTCATTGTGCACTGAATGAGGTGAAGTCCTGTGCTGAAAAATAGTATGAGATTATGTTATGACTGATGGTTTTATATTAACTATGCACAAGGGAATCAAATTAAGGTAACAACCATCCTTAATTCTGGCACTTCCTAACTTTTGCAACCTTAACATTCTTTTAATCTAATTTTTGTAATTAACTTCCCAGATTTTTTAAAAGCCATCAAACAATTCACATGGAACAATATTAACATTCTTTAGTCAGATTGTTTTAAATTGTTTCTTATAGTTAAGATTTCACACCAATGTCCAATTAACATTTCGGAGAAAGAATGTTGTGATTAAAGATTCAATGCCTCAGTTCTGCCATTAAGATGCAAGAGCTCATAATACACATGCTCTGTTTTCCTGGAAGATTTCTCTTGGATCTCAATGAAGATCAGGCTTGATATTTCAAATATTTCTAAGATAAAAACATAAAAAAACTCCTACTGCTTTTTAGCCCTTCTTTATGCACCATAAAAAAAAAAAAACCACACAAAATGAGTGAACAAACCCAGTTTTAAAAAAATGCTTTGCATGTTACCTTTAAAATATTTTTACTGCCATAAAAGTACATCTGGACAGCTTCTGTGAAGCTTGGATGAGAAACTCAGTCTGGATGACTTCAGCTTGTAATCAGCAATTTTATCTCTACAGAAGGTCAGTCACTATTTGCAATGGCATAGAATCACAGAAAAGATCACTTGTATCACCCAGTCTGACCCTCAGCAAGATAACTGCCTCCATCACTTCATCTAATGTCTTATCTAAACTTGTTCTGCAAAGAGAATGCCTTTACTACCTCCTCTGATAGTGATCAAGGTAGTGAAACAGAATTTCTGAACTTCTTCCCAATTAAATGCAAGCATACAACATTAATGCAACATTAAGAGCATACAGTTAAGCATCTACATTGCATCTAATGTAAAAGTTAAGGTTGAACACACCCCCTTAACTCTATCCCATTGCATGCACAGTCATGCTATCTTTATATGTATGAGACTGCGTAAGTTTTCTGACCAATATATTATAGCAGCTTCTTCTACAACCGTAGGCAAAGATGTAGCATATACCTTCAATAAAATGATCACTGTGTACATGCAAGAAGGTAAAATTTAAGTTGAGTATTTCAACTATAACTTTTGCATTCTTGGGCTTTTGGGTGCTAGAATGTGCAGTCCTAGCAAATATAGGTTTTTGTATATCATTTCCTAGACTTTTAAGAAGAAAAACCTTTCCAGCTCACTGACACCAAAGGCAAAGGCTGCCTATAAATGTAATTAATAATTTGTGGACTCAAATAGTATTAGTGTGAAAACGAATGCTTAGCTTGCAATACCTGGGGATTTATCCCATGGCAGCATAAAGTTCCTCTTATCACCCTGGCTAGCTCTCTAGCTCCCTGTCATTTTTGTATACTAACTCAATCTGTATTGTTTTGCAAAACTCACTGAGTTACTTCCAAAACCACAAAAATATCACTGTTTGCCTACTCCAAGATTGCTTCTGTTATACCCGATTCCTGTAAGAGTCCCATGTTGGATTAATAGTGTGATGAGCTTAATACTATTTTAAATTCAATGCAAGGTTTTGGAAGTAATGATTACCTCAAGTAGGGCATCCAAAAATACAACATTAAATAAAGGAGTAGGTCCATTGAAAAGCATACTGAAATGGATTCACATTTTAGGGTATGTCTTCACTATAGAGTTGGCAAATGGGTTAGACTAGCCTGGTGTGAGCGTTCCCACAGCAAGGGCACATTTGTGTTATTGTGTCCTCCCTCGTGAGGTCTTCGTTGCAGAGCAAACTCGGGCTCTTATTTTAGTGTTGCCTCTAATCTCTCTCCCATCCACACAAAAAACCCTTTCACCTGAGTTTTGCAGTGCTTAAATTCTGGCTTAGCTGGAAGAGTGGGTTACACCTCAGGGGCTGCTTTCACTTGGGCTGGTAACTCATCCACTTTTCAGTGAGGATGCAGGAAAAAAGTCACTTGAGGGCTGACAGTTCTCTTGTTCATGTCCCTGCCCCCCTGTGCCCAGAAGGACAGACAAGTTCTTTCACAATCCACTGGGAAAGAATCAGAGTGGCACCATTTACTGCAGCACATGCCCCATAAGTCCTAGCGACACACTTGAGTGGCGCACCAGTGAGGATGCAGTAATTTTGCAGCGGGCTTTGCAGCGTGACTGCTCACACCTGGGCTATGCTAACCAAGCTGACAATACCCAGAGTTAACTCTGCAGTGAAGATGTGCCCTTGTAAGGCCACTCTAAAGGAGGCAGAGTGACTCCATTCAGGATAATCTGGGAACCCCCAAAGAAGGGCAATGGCTGTTTCGAGGGTAATGTAATTCTTGCTGCATTTTTTCCCACTACTTTACGTTTGCATCACTAGCTGTGCAATTAGATCAAATCCTGCAGTAGCACAAACACTGTGCTTCTGCTGTGCAGTGGAGTCAGGATACGAAGAGGCCACAGAGTGGACTCTGCAGTCCCCGTGCAGCAGGAGTTCTACTCATGGCAGAACGGGAGCGTGGTAGATGCATGGACAGCGAGTTTATGAATTCTCTTGATCCTTTGGAATACCACCTCATTGAAAAGGAGAAATAAAAGGAGGAGAACTAGAGCGAGCCAGGAAGGTGCTCTGAACTTGGTAACGAGACATGAAGAGAAAAAACTCTTCCCTGTACAAAACTCCTACTCAAGACTTGGGCTCGGGGACCAGGATTTCACCCATAAGGAAGACATTTTATTTGAAACAGATTATTAAGTATGTTGCTCTGGTTTACAGGAAAAAAAAAAAAAACCTAAGAACAGTTTTGTTTGCCAAACCGATGGCTTTACTTGGTCACATCAGAGCTGATACAAGTGGTTTGGAAGAGTTTTAAAACAGTTCTTTGGTGCTAGATTGCAGTATGTAGCCACATCACTTGAAGGGCTAGTGCAGAGCCACAATGCCCCAGGGAAAGCTTGGGTTGAGACTGCACTTTAAAAAAAGATAATTCTCCCCTCTTCTCCCCCCAGGCTGCAAACTCCAGACCCCTGTCCTCCTGGCGCATTTGGCCTGCTTTGAAGGCTGTAATGGGGGGGTGAGAGGGGGAGCCACAGCTATGTGTCCCCTCATTCTTGGGGGTGATGTGTACTCTTGACAGTGCACAAGTGAACTCTCGCTGAGCTCGTGAGAGTGAGGACTGTAATTTTCCTTGATCTGTGCAGAGGATGGACCCTGTGAAGCCTCCTCTCTCTACACTGCTCACCCATACTAGGGCCAGGGAAAATCTGACTCTTTACTATTTTTCTGAAGAGAGACAAAAGCAAAACAAAACAAAACAAAACAAAAAACCTGTTTAAAAACCAATTTATTCCAGCATATTCCAATGTAGAAACAAATGCTCAAATCAAAGAATATTTTGGCAGTATAGATCTACTTTAGTCACTTTTCAAAATACCAGTGCTATAAATGCTACTTGTAACATGCTGCTGTGAGAACATAAATCTAAATATGAACACAGTAAAAAAACCTAGGTCCTTCATAACACCATTTAAAAATAAAATCCTCGCAACACAGTAATCATTTAACTATATACACGTTTATATTTCTGCAGTCACCCAGGTGACATTTTGGATTCCAATATTGTGCTTTCTTTTCCTGTGAAGAATGCACAAAATCCTGCTCTTGGAGATCCAATGAGAACCACAATTCCCCTATTGGTACCATGTTTCAAAAAATCCTAAGTGAAGCACAATCATTTTATAAGAATGATCTCATTAAGATTTCAAATGAAGATGAGTTTTAGGAATCATCCATTTAAGGTTTTCAATTGTTTTTAAATTCATGCTTTTAATTGTTTATTCAAACATACTGTCCCCTGTATACCTCTCTAATCCACATTTAGCAAGGAATAATGAATGACCCACTGAAATGATTGGTGACAGTGGAGCAATTTCCCAAATGCTTTCAAAGAAAAGTAAAAGCTCAAGCTCATTTTAGTTAAATGAAACAATATTTTATAAATATTAAGATTCTAAATACCTTTAAATCACAACTACAATCTACAGTGATGAACTCTTCCACTAATTGCTTCCTGCATTTGGGACTTTATTTTCATGTGAAATAATTTTTTTCAAAATCTTACCTCAGCTTTACTTTTAGATAGCATCCTAATAAACCTCTTTGGTGAGTTCCTGACTTACAATCTGTCAGACAATCCATATTACACTGTACCATAGGCTCTCTTTTCAGCTGAGTACTCTGATGCATTCAAGTCACAGCTACGTAGCTATTCAGAAATGCAGCATTCAAGTAGATATTTAGTTTTAAACTGACCCAATCCAGAACTGCACTGCAAAAATGACATCCTGCCAAAAAGAAACAAAAAAACCCAACACCACTCTATTTTTATTCAAATATGTGACTCTGAAAGTAGGAAATGAAACCAGGTATCACCTTCAGTAATTGCATCGATTACATTTGTCTGTCTGAATGCTAATTTTTGAAGTCACTGAAATTGACAGCTTTTTTTAAAAATTAACTCAGACAGTAGCCAAGCTGTTTCAGTGCAATTGTTCTAAGTTGCCAAGTGTTATGGCAAAACACACTGCATCTTGACTCCTGTAATCGGCTCCTGAGAGAGCAGAGCAAAAAAAAAAAAAAAAACCTGTGATGCTTATGGCAGCTCCACGCCCAGAATTTTGCCCACTCTGTGCACACAGAAGGGCAGAATAGAAGAGCCACGCTGCGCTGGGTAGATAGATCCCAGGGCAGAATTTTGCCAGTTGTTCCCTGTGGAGAGCAAAGTATCAGCCAAGATGCACGGGGAGAGCAGAACTGTGCCCGTTTCACGCACATGCTGCAGAATATGGGAGCAGATATGTGCCAGGTGGCCGCCTGTTGGAGCAGAACTGGACCTGTTTCACAGGGAGAGGGCAAGCGGGAAAGCTGAGCCCTGACGGACTGGGTGGCTCTGGGAAGGAGCAGAATTGTGTCTGTTTTGCAGGGAGGAAGGAGAAGAGGATCACTAGTCGCAATGCACCGGGCAGCCCTGAGGGCAGAGCTGGCTCGCCCTGCGCACCCCCAGCAGAACACTGGAGTCCTGCTGCATGGGGCGGATCCGGGCTCACTGGACATGCCCAGGGGAAGCCGGTTACCCGAGGGGCGATGCCCCGAGCAGCTCTGAGAGCAGAACTGTGCCCCGCTCGCGCCTTGGGAGCGCTGCTCCCTGGGGGTTGGTATTTACAAACCCGCCCTGCCGCCGCTTGCAGCCCAAAATACGAAGTCTCCACATCATGCAAGGGAAAGAAAACGCCCGCTGCCTGCAAACCACCTGCCTGCCGGGCCAGGCGGCTCATGCAGGGGCTGGGGACGCAGATCTTTGTGCGCAGCAACTTACCGGCTTCCCAGGGCGTCAGCTCCTTCCCAGCGGCTGCGCGGCTCGGTGGCTGCTCCTCCCGCAAGCAAGGCCGCCTGTGAGGAGTTGGCTCTGCCTGGGCTGGCAGCCGCAGCAGCCTTGAGGAGGGGGAGGGGGAGCAGCAGCTGGTTGGGGCGCAGAGACGCCTCTCCCGTGACTCAGAGGCAACAGCAGCACCTGTGACCGCCTGTCACCCGGCAGCTCCCTCCCCTGCGCGCCCTCCCCCTTCTCCGGGCTGGTGCATTGGATGGGAAACGCCTTACTCTGCGCCTTGCTCGTCCCCAGAGGCTGCAGGCGAGAAAGCAGCAGCAGCATCCACAGGCTGTTGCAAGCCTGATGGCTGCAGCAGGTCCTGCGTGTGGCCAACGCTTCCCTCTGGAGCCTGGGTGTCTGCTCACACCGGCACCGCTCAGGGCTAAGCCCACGTGCTTGCAGAGGGTTGGACTGGGCGCTAGGCAGCTCCCTGGTGTGAGGCAAACTGCAGCTGAACTGAAAACCTGGCACAGCCCAGGGCTGGCTGGAATACACTCAAGACACACTTGATTTTAAATATATCTCATGATGGCTAGTTTGCGCAGCATTATGGAGGCATTGCTAACTGCTCCCTAGTTAGAGCTGCATCTGAACTAATGCCAGGCATTCAAAATCAGTCAGTCAGGAGAGCTCTCCCCCCCCAAAAAAAATCAAGATTGGCTGCGGAAAATGAGTTTGAAACCACATTTGGGGTTCTTTTCATTTGCTTCCTGATTTTTGCTTCTTTACAGTTCAGGATTGCAAGATTTTCTCTGCAACCAGGAGGGCTGGGGAGACCATTTTGTCTTAAAGGAGTGGTGAGATTTTGCATGGAGTGCCATCAGTCCAGGAGCTGGCATTTTAAGAGAAAAAAACCCCAAACATAGCAAGAATTGGCAACGGAGCTCAGGCTTTTGCTATGCCCAAAGGTATAAACATGCTTTAGAGAGACACTTCTGTGTTTGTTAGGAGTTCTCACAACCAAGATCATTTTGAACACCAGATTTAAAAGGAAACTCCATCTATTTGATGAAAGCAAAAATGCTTTAAGCAGAATGTTAACTAAGAAAATAGTTGTTGGGAGTCCCGCAGGTTAGGGGATAGGAAGTCCATAAATACTAAAATGATAATATTTTTACAAGTGCCACAGTTAATTCTGATAGAGACCCCAGCATTGTTTGGCTTCTTCCAATGATATGCTCCCAGAAGTTATTGTTGGCAGCTACCTGAACTTAACACAACTCTTCTGACAGTTTTACTAAAGGTTCATTTTTCCAAATGTTACATTTGGCACAGACACGCAAGCACTGCATGTGAATTGATTGAAAATATTAAATATGTTACAGACCTTACACAAAGGTATTTTTATAAATATTTACACAGTTTTCATTATGCATGATATTTTTATAAGTATAAATGCTAGATGCATACCCAGTATGTATACTTCTCCCCTCTATGGTCAGTGGCTGTTAAGCACTTTACTTCAGGGCAATTGGGAGTAATTCATTTTACAGTTTATATAAATACAGTGTCACAGGACTGAGAAAGCTTTTTCACTGTGCATCCCTAATTTTGGAGCATCCAGCATGCAGGTGGACTACTGCACCCTCACACAGGCCCCATGAGGGCTCTGGGTGGGCACAGCCATCCAACCACACATTATGCATAGAGTTAAGACCCTGATCCCGCAATTTTCGTAATTCCCTCAAAAAACCCTACCACCTTTCAAATGAGGTCTCATACACTCAGTGCTGAAGTGAATTTTTTTGGTAAACTTTATAAAAATCCCTTCAGCAAGTACTGGAGGGGGGAAAAACATGTTTCACTTGTTAAAGGAAAACTGCAGTGATTGATTCTCATTCGATGGAAGAGGTAAACACTAGTCTTCAGTATATAACTGAATTTCCAGACTTTTCTTTTTAAATACATTCTTGTCACTTTTCATACTTGTGTTACTGTGAATTATTCTGGTATCTGAGTTATCACCGTCTTAATGGCCCGCTGTAGTGATGATTTGCTCCGAACTCCCTCTGGTTTAAATTGGGATGAATCTGTAAGATGCCTTGAATGGCATCAAGTGCTGCATTGACGTTACTGGAATCAGCCCATACTCTTTGACTCCAGCCCAAAGAGAGCGAGGGCAGAATACAACTCCATTATTTGTTCCCAAGTGCTTCTCCAGAGATGAATACATGGGAGGCTGGAGGCTTTCATGTTTGTTTTATAATAAGTTGAGTTATTTTGTTATAAAAGTTTGTGTATAATAGCATTCATGATAGGAAATGCTATTGGTGAGTTCAAGGGCTTTCCATTCCACTTACTGTTTTCATTTGTGTAGAATTATTTTTTTTCCAATGTTTAGACAAATACGCTCCATGTTTGGTTTCACACCCAGGAGGTGAATCTGCTTGCTTAGTTGGACTGCTGACAGTTTGGAGTTTTGCGCAGGAAGTTATTTCCCTTGCTACTCTCTGTGTGGTGGGGCCTCCCAGCGACAATGAAAGCACCGGCAGCAGCTGGAACTAGAGCGTAGTCCCACTGCTGCTGGAGAATTGGAACGGCTCTGTGCCCTGGCAGCCCTTAGTAATAGTGGCATAACCAGAGCATGAGGTACTTCAGGGATTCTTAGTTGCTGCAACAGTCTACATAAATTGAGAGCAGCATCTAGGCTGCTCTCAACTTAAACAGGGGGCCGTGCAAAGTTGGCTTTAAGCCGTCTTTGTCACATCATCTCCATTCACACCCAGAGAACAGTTTGGGAAGAATGGGACCCACTGTCTGAAAAACACAAGTATCTCCTGTGCAGAAAACAGATACTTTCAGGCCCCAAGTAATGCTACTTACAAAAAATATATACATTCTTCTTAGCTCTTCTTAGAATATATATATAAGCTTCTTAGCCCAACTGTTATGGGATACAGGAGTTGCCAGTTTGTGATGGGGTGGAAATTCACCAAGAAACCTAAGGGGAAAAAAGAATCTTTTATTAAATGCTTACTTCTGTGAGTCCCTTTCTTACCTTCTGAAAATGTTCACCTCTGCCTTTGCGATAGTTTTTTGTTTGCCAGAATGCATTTATGCATTATCGGTCTTTAAGCTGACTACTGTTGAGACTGTGCTTTCGTTCTAAAGACCCTGTTATAAGCCACTTAAATGTATCTTTGGGATTCAAGTTTGTCATGCTACTTGTTAATTCACAGGTGAAGTTTGTGTCAGCGGTAGTTTGAAGAAAGTCCAACCAACCATTTTTGAGGACTTGATAGTCAAGTAGACACAGGTGCCTTTGACTGCCAACATTTAACAAGGGCTCCTGCAAAAATCTGTTTCAGTCACGGCACACATCCCAGCCCCTTTGAATGCCTTCACTGGCTTCTTGTCTCTTGGATCATTAGATTCAAGATTCTCTCTTTCAATGATCTGCACAAGCTCACTCTCACCTATATCTTGACTTAGTGTTCGTTTGTTCCTCTGATATGCCACATTTGTCCAAGTCCTCTCCTCTTACTGCTCCCTTTCTCTTCTCCTACCCTCAGCTATACAGTCTTTCATATTGTCCCCTAAGTTTGGATCATTCTCTCACCACTTGTCCATGAAGTAACCCTCTCCTTCTTCAAGCCCGTTTCTGGTAGGAATCCTATTCATCCTACTTTCCTTATATGCTTATCCTTACCGTCATCTTTCCCTTTCCCCCAATTCATTCCAGTATCCTCCTGATTGTTAGCTCTTCATGATGGGGAATCCTTTATCTATCCTGTAATGTGCCAGGCACAACTATAGAGATAGATAAGCAATAATACTGCTTAGATCATATTGTAAAGAAATAAAGAATTAATAGTGCAAAAAAGTCCTGCTCAAAATGTATATAATCTTATAAAAAGGCAGTTTAAACATAACACACAATTTAACTTGTTTGTATAGTCTTACTGGAGGAGTAGTTGAATAGAAAATGCATTTTCCCCCTACTGTAGGGTATACATATCAGAGGAAGAATCAAGGTTGCTATGGGAACCTGAATTCCTAGTTTCCCCAATTCTTGTGTAATTAAAATCTCAACATTAACACTGTATAATAACACACAGCTACTTGTAAATGGATTGTAAAGTAGGAGTGGAAATGCCGGTCCCATTCCCACCAAGGATTTATGCTTTCTCTCTGTAATTTAAAACTTTCATAGGTAGGAACTTGTGCTGGAGTTGAAAGGTTGATCTTAGTTAAAGTTCCTAATTGACATTAGGCATACTAGTCCCAGTTCAGCTCAGTACTTAAATCCCACTTCTAGTATGTCATATGGCAATTATAATGGATTTATATATGCCCCATTGAAGTCAATGACACTTTAGCATTTATTTCACTCGGAGCAGGAGCAGGCATTTAGTAAGCACAGAACTTAAATGTAATTTGTAAAGGGATTTCTTTGTGTTTTGAAATTGTCAGTTTGAAATTGACAAGGCATGTACAAGGGCTTTATGGTCATTAAAGTATACCCCTTTACACCTATCTACACCTAAAAAACTTGGGTTGACCTATCTACGTCGCTCGGGGTATGAAAAATGCACATCACAAGAGATGTAGTTAAACCAATCTAAATCCTGGTATAGACAATGCTAGGTTAATGGAAGAGTTCTTCCATCAACCTAGTTACGGCCTCTTGAGGGGATGGATTAACTACAGTGATGAAAAAAAACCTTCTGTCACTGTAGCAACTGTCTACACTACAGCAGTACAGCGCACAAACTCAAGAAGTTCAGAGTTTACACAGTAATGTAAATGCTTTTCACGAAAAGCTTTGGTCATAAATAAGAAGTTTGACTCCAAGCCTACAATATTTTTCAAAAGCCATTTAATACCATTTCACAGTGCACTCAAAAGGTTACATTCTGGAATGTGTGATTCTTTCTGCTCCCACCTTTTTATAATCCTAGTGGATTACTGAAGATACGTAGATCTCCAGTAATTCACGTTCTCTCATTTGTTCATACCACGTCAATACAATGCCCAGGGGTTACATAACACAATTTCATGGAAGTGATTATATGGTTCTTGGAAGGAGACTTTTTTGAATTTTTTGAAGTTTTCTTTAGCCTGTTGGCCACAGATTATTTCAGTAACTGCCACTTTGGGAATTTCTATAAATAAAATTACTAGCAGGCTGAGCAGTAGATCTTTTCTACTGATTTTTTTTAAAAGCAAAAATACTTTTGCTTTTCATCTAAATTCTTTAGATCGCTGAAATAATTAAAAGACAAAAGTCCAAAGAAATGTGGTTAGCTTTGACCATAAATATCCCAGTGGGATATTTAACAGAATATCTAGAGAACAGAATTGAAAGTCTTTTTATAATAATTGGAACCCATTTTTAAGAATCTGATACGGTTACTTCTGATGTCCAGAGTCTCTTATTTAGCTTGAACGTGATCCTCCTCTTCAATGTTAATACTACAGATGTGGGAGAGAGAGAAAGACTAATTCACCCCTTGTTTGAAAGGGGGATTATTTTGTTTTTAGCCATGTTCACCTTATTTATGTCGTCTGAATCATAACATATTGATATGCAAGTGCTGTGCAAGATTTTGCCCTTTTATTCTGACTTTTGCTATTATATCTAAGGCCCCAATGTCAGCAAGTGGACGTTCAGAGGGTCACTTTAATAGCTAGCACTGCCCCAAAAGTGGATGGTCTTGACGAGGGCGGGAGCACGGTTAAGCTGGCCATGGTACGTGCTAATTCACACACATCCACAGGCAGCCTTTGGATCCCCAACAGCAAGCTCAAACTGCCTCTCTCTGCAGAGCTCTTGGAAGAGGGATGCAAACTGAATACGCTCGTGCCAGCTGGGGAAGGAATCAAGGTCACTGTATATATTAAATGAACAAATTCAACTCAATAAGCTTTTGTTTTTAATAAAGACAATTAATGGTTATTGTCTGGTAAGCTTTGAAGGAGAAAAATAAGATGGGTTTCAGAGTAACAGCCGTGTTAGTCTGTATTCGCAAAAAGAAAAGGAGTACTTGTGGCACCTTAGAGACTAACCAATTTATTAGAGCATAAGCTTTCGTGAGCTACAGCTCACTTCATCAGATGCATATCGTGGAAACTGCTGCAGACTTTATATATACACAGAGAATATGAACCAATACCTCCTCCCACCCCACTGTCCTGCTGGTAATAGCTTATCTAAAGTGATCATCAGGTGGGCCATTTCCAATGCTTATGCTCTAATAAATTGGTTAGTCTCTAAGGTGCCACAAGTCCTCCTTTTCTTTTTGAAAAATAAGATGTTAATTCGTGGGTAAAGGATATGGCAATTGTTAAGAAATGTACATGGAGTGTATGGGCAAGACATAGAATAAATATTGCAATGTTGATGAAAACTGTTAAGATTATAAACAAGAAGAAAGCCAAAATTCTAACTGGAACATTCTAACTTGTCTTGCTCCATACAAAAATTGCCATCAGCTTTAAACATTAGGGGCTAATCCTGGAAGCTGTCAAGTACCCTTCACTCTATTTGACTACAGTGGGAATTGAGATCACTCAGCATCTTGAAGGATCAGGCTCTTTGTCATCTTTGATGTAGAGTCTGAGGATACTAAAAAATATTCTTGGGGGTAGCCTGCAATTATATAGTAGGAGCTCATTTTTTCAGTATAAAATGGGAGTTGAAACCATTCATAACTGCCAGGCAATATTACAACAGGCAAGTCCAGTTTTTAATTGCATGGGAAAAGCACTAACAAGCTTTAATAAGCTTCAGAAATAGCTGCCACATCGACAAAATTGTGCTTGGTTTTCTAATGCGAGTACCTGTTCAGCAGACATCACTTAAACAATAGAAGCAGAATAGCTCAGGGAATGTAAAACAGCTACTTTATTTGTCAGCTCCAGGCCCATTGTTTTCAGTCAGAGCCGGCGGAGCAGCTTCAGCTGTACATTCCTGGGAAGTGAATAATGTCAGTGGAGATTACACTGCAGTGTCACATCTATTACTGGCACATTATAAAGATTGAATATAACCCAATTAGGAAATGCTTCAGCCTGCTGGGTGTGGACGTGGGCTGCTAGTCATTTTACATGACCTCTACTTATTGAAAATGGGAGTTCACAGAGGATAAAGCAAAGGTACTAACCCAGATCTCAGGCCTGCATCTAGATTTCACAAGTACATTCCTCATACGATTACGGCTTACCTAAGACCGTGCTGTTCCCGACATTTCACTTGTATGAAACCCCATTGCAAACAGCAGTATGAGCCAAGTTTGGACAACTTCTTATGTTTTATTCAATGCAGATGAATGCAAAATTCTGTCTTAACGAGCTCAGTTTTTCTGAGTCAGCCAGAATTCCCCCTGGGGTCTCCTAGGAAGCACATGTTGCAGCAATTGTCTTGCCACCCTTGCAATGGGTTGTGTTCCCTCAACATTGCCTGTTAACACTTTCACCATACCCCAGCTGACCAGTATACAGGGTAGCAGGGTTGTGGTCTCCCCATTGTCCTCCCTCACCCTTTCAAGTAGCTATGGAAGCACTGGGGTGTGGGGCGGAGCAGCATCTGCACTCCGGTATGGTATCATGCCTAGCACCTGTTCAGGTCAGGACCTACCACAATCTGACCCTAAGTTTCTTTGTTCCATAGTCATTATTTCACCTGCCTTCTGACAGGAATGGTAAATACTTTATTAAATGGACTGAAAGATCTTCTGTTTTCTTTGCAGCTTCTCTGAAGTCCTGTCTTCAATTAAGAAGTGAAGGGGCAAGCACCACCAGCTGCTTCAGGAATGTGGCCTTCCTCACATAGATGTTTTGAAGCCACTGCTGGTTTCTCCCACATCTGTAGGATGTAGTCCCACCACTCTTTGCTTGTGGTCCTACTCCAGAGTTTCTGATCAGTGTAGGGGGATCCCACAGCTATTAAACCTGCATCAGCTGTCTCCACTTCTCCATGTCTGCATGCATCCTGCAGAATCTTCTTAGCAAGGTATGTCACTGCCTTCTCAGAACAACAAACCAATGCCAAAATGCCCATCACGGCGTGTCATGACCTGCATTGACCTAATGTTTCTGAAATAAGAATTACACTAATGCCAACTGCTGGAACAGGTCATCCTTCTGAGGTGGATCCAGGCCTTGCCACTGGCTGGAACAGAGGCTGAAACCAAGAATTTAGACTGTGCAGATCCAGAAAGAGTTTCCTTTCCTGACCTGGTGGGCTAAGAGCACGTCCACACAGGGGCCCAGAAAGGACAGACAAGGTGTCCCATGACACACTGCAAAAGAATTCATAGATTGGCACAGTTTATTGCAGCGCTAGGAATGATGGTATGTGCCCCCAGAATTCCTAGCGTCTTTCACAAATATGGATGCACTCAAAGTATGGCTTTGCACTTTGGCTGTCCACACCCAAGTTAGGCTGACCCAGGTCTCCCATATGGGTGTCAATCATGCAAGTTCCCTGAAGTTCCGACATAACCCTAATGGTTTACTCCAAAACCCATGCAAACAATTTAAAGACCTCCCACTGTTTTCAGTGGGCTTTGGATCATGTCCTAAGTGTTGTAGGTCTGATTCTTATCTCATATTGGTACAAATCAGGAATAACTTTGGTTACCAGAACTATGCTAGTGAAAGATGGGTGTAAAATCAGAATCAGGCCTCTGTATCTTTTGCTAAAATGTCCTTTGACTTCTTATAATAGTGCTTATTGAATCATAACTTGTATTTCCCCAACAGCTGTGACGATACACTGAAAGGGGAAAATAATCTTCCAATCAGTGTAATACAACTTTGGTCACAAACTTGTGCTCAACCAGGGTTCTGCGTCTTTTCTCCATTGATGTCAACAGATCCTCTAAATAAAATGCAGAATGAATGAAGATTACCTTTATGTACTATAGTCCCATGAATGTTATAAAAAGCATTTTAAGTTTTAGGTTGAAACCAGTAAAAGTGATAAAACTAACTTGAAGCAATATTTCACTGCTCATTTTTTAATAACTAAAAGCACTGAAAAGAACTGTTTGGAATTTAATTTGGTTTTTAGCTTTTCTGTTCGATTATGTCCCCATATTCACGGGCAAGAACATAAGAATGGCTATACTGGGTCAGACCAATGGTCCGCCTCTCTCAGTATCCTGTCAGTACCCAGAGGTAATGAACAGAACAGGCAATTGTCCAGTGATCCATCCCCTGTCAGAAGACACTCAAAGCATGGTGTTGCTCTGACTTAAGAATACAGCTAGAGATTGCATTTTTGCATCATATAGCTTTTTTGTGTGTCAAGAGAGACCATTCACTGGACTGAAAGTGATTACAGGGGGGGAAATTTGGAGGAAAAATGCTCTGAATATTTTTAATGTTTTTAACTGATAAAACTGTAATATATAGCTTGTCAGTGAGTCCATCTAAAATCAACAGTGAATTTCAGAAAGTGTTAAACACTAGTAATCAGAAACCCTCATCCTAAGTATCAGTTTTGCACGGTGATTTGTTTGTAATGTACACACTGATTACTGTTATGTTTTTATCATTATTTTTGTTACATAGCCAGATAGAAGATACATCTTCATTATGTACTGGTAATTAAAATACTGATCAAGTTGCACAGATGATGACAAGGTAGTGTGGAAAAAAAAAAAATCCATTCACCTAGGGGGAATAGGAAGTTTTTCCCAGACAAGAGCTTCACCATCTGCAGAATCTAAGCTTCCAATCAAAGTACAAAATACACACATGGATCATATCCTAGAACAAACATTTGGAAACTGTTCAGCCTAGTCTTTACAAATGTGCTAAATACCTATAGTTAATCAGCAATTAATTAACTTGAGGTAAAAAGCTTTAGTGTAGACAAGCCCCAAGATGGGAAAGGCCCCACTGAAGTCAATGGGAGTTTTGCCTGCATAAGACTTACAGGCCATGCTCAGATCCTCACAGCACATATTTGAGATTTGGAGAGTCACCAGATATTTCAAAACCCCACATATCTTTAGAGAAGTCATTTGCTGCAAGTGTCCATTTTAGTAATCCAGTATTACAACACCACACATTTTAGTGAAGAAAGATTTATATTAATCTTTAAACATTAGTCATGCTGCTGAATGACATAACTAGCATTTCTTAATTGACCACAAGACTTAAGGCTTCACCTGTCTACATGGCCCTGCAGTTTGGACTATAGGGACGCAAATTGCTATGCGCACTGCACACCATGCTAGTAACTCCCCCATGCAAATGCTGCTGGCATGAACTAAAAAGGTACCTCGTTCGTGTTAACTTAGTTGTTTTTGAAAGAGGTATTGTATTTCTATTAGCGTGCAACTACCAGTTTTACTAATTAAGTGGCAGGACAAGATCAGCAACTGCCTTTGTCAGCACTGGTTTGGTTTCAACAGCTTTCTTGGTATGGACATATTATTAGGATGGAAAACCAACGAATTATGAAGCGAGTTTGCCAAGGAATGCCACTACATGGCCAGTGATCATGTGGATGCCAAAAGTTTTGGTGATATGATAAGATTGCCAATGATGGACAAAAATAGAATATCCAGTCAGAACATCATAAGGACCAAGCCAGAGATGGATGCGGGTGACACTCGGTTTACAAAGAGGCTATGTGCCCTTGGGATTTATCATGCTTATCATGCCAGTTTTACATAGGTCACATTGGCAGATGTTTTTGAAATGTATCCCATAATGTCAGGTTGTTTGGTGTTGGCTAAAGAGTGGCAACATCCTCATGCCTTCTACAACTCAAAGTAAAAAAGATTCACCACTGCAAAAGAAAATTACAGAGATTTCACTCAATTCCCTTGAGGATTTTTTCAAAAGAGGAAAGTTTCTTAGTCTGAGTTTACTCAGAATGAATCAACTCCTGCAGTCCTTACTCAGGGAGGGATCATTTCACTCAGGAGATGAGTGCACAGAAATGCACAGATAATTATTCTTATAAGAATAAAAGAATTCTCTAGTTTCGAAAACATCCATTGGGCATGGTTGGAGAAGTCTGTACCTGGGGCAAGACCCCATTTCTGTTAGGCTTAAGTTTTTAGATTCACCTTAGTTTGGCCCTGCTCTCCAGTGTATATTGTTTGTTTTGAAAATGAGTCTGAATTTATGAAGTCTTTCGTGAGGATGGCCAGTAAGTTCTGATTCATGATATCTTACAGTAGTTTCATATTGGTTAAGAATACCTACTCTATGTGGGTCTGTGTTTCCAAGTTGTGAAATACCACAGGCATTGAAGAATAATAGGACAGATTTCCAGGAACACAAAGTACAGTCTTTCAGAGTACAGACCCTTCTGCAAATAATATTTCTGGAATATTTGGTGACAGGACCACAGTATCCATTCCTGACCTCGCCCCGCCAAAAACAAGAGGGGCAAGTTGAAGGGGCTTCCATGCTTTTAAATTGCAATGTATGCAAGATAGATTAATGTGAAAGTTAATAGTTACTAATTTAAAGTCCAGTCCTGGAAAGCCTAACTAGTGGGTGTACTGCTTACTGCAGTGGACTAATCATGGTAGCTAAATACTGTGATCTTGAGCCAAGCCTACTGAAGTCAGTGGAAAGACTCTCTGACTTCAATGGGCTTTGGATCTGGCAATATGCCTGGTAATGTTTGCAAACTTGGAACTGTAAACTGGCATATTATTTATATCCAATTTTAAATTATGCGGCTATTTAGAATAAATCAAGCTCTGCAAGATTAACAAATAGGGAAGTTCATTTCCAAAGGCACAGTCTCTTAAAGGTGAACTGGAAATGAAAATGTAAATGCCACTTATTATAGCAGTGTGCTGAAAGGTACCACAAAAACCAGACTACAATAGTAATTCAGTGTGTAAACAAACTAAACTTCATGATCCTTTTTAATCCCTGTGAAGTTGTGCCAGTTCCTCCGTGATGCTCCAAAGGGCACAGTTACCAGAGTGACATTGTATATGTGGGGCACTTCTCAAAATGCCTTTACTATGAGGTAAGAAGAGACTGGGTTTCTTCACTTCAGGAGGAATTACTATTTATTGACGGGAAGAGCAAATATTGACCAAGACAATATTACCTTAGAGCTCAATAAATTACTTCCATGGGAATAACTCAGCAAAGGGGCAGGAAACACTGTGAGCTTCTTGTGGAGTTTCCACTCATGGTAGTTATTTATTTTGCCCCCTGTAGAATGGGCAATAGATGTGACCTCAAATGGCCATTATAGGTTATAGAAGAAGACTGAAGAACTCCCAACAATCAGTCAAATTCCACTCAGCTGCAAGGGGATGCAGGGATGAAGAAAGGGGTTCCCCTTTGACACTCTCTCCCCCGACCCCTGCCCCACATCCCGGTACAGCTCTCTGGATCTGTGCTGTCATGGGAACCCTTCTCTTCTCTGGCCCCCATTTTTCAGCTTTTCTCCTATCATTGAAATCCGTATTTTCAAACAAACATAAATATAGCATCAGTGGAGCTGGAGGGGGTTGATCTGTAGAGAGCAGGCAACATCACATTGCATCTCGTCTGTCTGCCACACCCTCCCATCACCACCACAAAAATCTAATCCCCACAAGTCATAAACCAAGATTGCTACCTCTGCCTCTCTCCCCAATGTACTTGGTATAATTAGCACTCCCCACTGTGGCTACATTCCTTATTTAGTACCTAGTGTTCCA
This sequence comes from Lepidochelys olivacea, assembly GCF_965140295.1. Lineage (NCBI taxonomy): Eukaryota > Metazoa > Chordata > Testudines > Cheloniidae > Lepidochelys > Lepidochelys olivacea. The sequence continues at coordinate 147,049,869 of NC_140413.1, read as the reverse complement.
TTACTAGTTATCCATTAAGACGGAAACATGAATCATTTGATTAGATTATAGGTGGACTTCAAAAATAATCATACAAAGGATCATATTCTGTGATACAAGTGTATGATTTTGCATCATGACTAGATCATTGTGGGGTAATAGCCCTTAAAACATACTTGGGCGGCTGGATCTGCAGCCACACCACAGATTTATCAGATCCAAGAACTGGTCCCAGGAGGTTTGGATCTGGACCCAGAGATCAGAACTGTGGATTTGGTTTGTGCCTGTTTTCCCTTACTGCATGTACTGCACTTGTAAGGGAAAACATTTATACTTATGCAAATCAGGAATAATTCCAGAGAGATCAGTGGAGTCACACGAGTGTAAGATGACTAAGAGGTAATATTTGGACCTTAAAGATTTAGAAGATAAAACTTTTGTCTTTGAGTATGACATTTATTTTCTCTATGTTGGTTGATAACTTAAATTCAGCATGAAGGGGAACTTGCAGGTTCAAGACCAACAGTTCAACCTGGTAGCAATTGCTTAATGTCTGTTTGCACTTTTCCAAAAACATATGGTTAGAGTCTACTCTAGCTAATGCTGGTGTAAATGCAATGAAGTTAGTCCAGATTTAGAGAGAACAGAGTTTACTAAGAAGAGAATTTGGCCCTTTTTGTTTAAAATCAATTTCCTAGTGCAGCAAGATAGGCACCTAAATCCCTTTGTGGGTCTAAGAGCCTAAACCCAAGTCCAAAATGTAGATTCTCAAACCACCACTAAGCTGCTGCCTAACTCTGCTGGTGCCTCAATTTCTGCCAGTGGGAATGCACACACCTGCCTAAATCCTGACACACAGCATCTAACTCACACCTGAACCCTGGCAGGATTTACCAACTAAACGATCCGCTGCCTGTCTTGCCTGATCTGGTAGGTGTGCTCCGAGGCCACCTTAGAACATCTCTACCGGAGTGGGGCCCTGCACAAAACGTATCTGGAGGTGGTTGTGCCCCCTTTTCCCAATATTCTTTGGGGGAGAGACAGAAAGAAAGAGATTCCCTAGCCCAGTGGTTAGGGCACTCCCTGGGATGTGAGAGAGTCAGGTTCAAGCCCCTGTTCCAGTGAACATTTGATTGTATACAAAGTGTATCAGCTTCAACAGGAGAGACTGAGGGAGACCCATCCCAAAATACCTCACAACCCAGCATCCTGGAAGGTGGGAAACCTGGGGTCAAGGCCCTACTCCTCTTAGGGAGAGTGGAGATTTGCCCTTGAGTCTCCCAGATCCTGGGTGAGTGCTCTAACCACTGAGCTATTGGGTACAAGGGGCAGTATCCAACACCACTACGTCCTACATTTTTTGGTGAGAAAGGATTTTAAGACAGGTTGGCCCTAACTCCAGAGAGGGTTCAGGGCGGCGAACCCCAACTGGAGAAAGGTGCCTCCCTCAGACTTGGAGTTAGGCAGGGTTTAGGGCCGGGCTATCTGCTTAGCATTTCCTGCTGGTTAGTTTAGGTGGCTCCCCACTCAGCATGCTGGCATTTGTTAATCCCACTCTTTGGCTCCTATTTCTCCCTATGCATTATAAAGGAAGCCTGAGCTAACTCAAGACCGTGGATTCTACTAATATGGCAGAGCACCTAAAGGAGGCTAAGCGTTGCAATGCCTCAAGTCCCCTTTGTGGAACCTGCTCTTGAGACAACCATAAGAGACAAGCTTCAAATGAGCATAAATATATTTTAGCAGTCTGTCTCCTTAAAACATACTTCCCCCTAGTGTATCGCAGAAAGGGCTCTATTTTTTCCTCCCTGTAACAGTCATGCAGTTCTAAATAGAAGACCTAACACTGGACTTGGAAAGACACTGATGTTTTCATACATAGGAGAGATAATCCGGAGCAGATGATAATTCATTGCATGAGAGTGCTAACGTGTTAATCCATCTGCTTTGAGAAGCTGGAAGTGCTTACTGGGATTCCCAATTACAGTTTGAGCTGTGTTTCTCTCAGCCTCGATGTGCAGATTAATATGGGAGCATGAAACGTAGAGAATTCTTACTACAGTCAGTATGATTTCTCTCTGAAAAAGGGCACTTCAGCCAAGGTCAGAATGTGCAGCATACAAAACTTGCTCTAGGAAGAAATACAGTGATTACATGTTGTATTTATGTGGCCTACTTATCTTCGCCTTTTGGCTTTCTCTAGGTTTTCCCTTTGGTAGCAGATAGCGAAGTGCAGTATCGGGAGCTGCCTTAAATGTTTTTCCTACCTCTTTTGCCATGCTTGCCTCTAATCTGCTTAGAGAGATGGAGCTCCCCAATGCTGAGAGCCAGCGAAAAATAGAACAGCTTCTTCCTGACTGCAAGCGTTTCTTGGGGAGCACTTGTGAGAACACACACAAGGGTATGAGTTACCATTACCTTTTTTTTTTTTTTAATTTGGAAAACTTCAGACCCAGCTGTGGTTTGCTATGCAGAGGAATGACTCCTTGGCAGTTTGGACTTCACGGTCTCCAAGTTATTTGATTGCAATAACTTACTGTACATCTAGCAGTTTAAATATTGAAAACTATCTACATACATTACATTTTAGTGAGGTTTTTTTGTCTCCTGTTTCTCCTGACGTGTTTGGTTTGTTTTACTGGCTATATCTAAAAGCTATACCAGCATAGAAATAGCTTAATCCAATATTTGAGAAGGTTGGTGAGGGTGGGTTTTTTTAATAGGAAAAAAATGCTGAAGAGAAATTCTTAAATGTTTGTTTAGTAACACTTTTTCTTACCTGACCTAGACAGCAAGAAGTGAGCTATGATCATGGGATATTCTAGCATGAATCTGAACTGTATGTGGGTCACTCACACTTCTTGGAGCTAAGATCAAAGTGTACTCTATAACTGAGTTTTGATTACATTATTTGTTCAGTCAGTAAGTAAGGTTCTGAGAAGGAATTTTACCTTAAAAAAGCGTGGGTTTTTTGTTGCTTACATGGTGCTTTACAACAATTGAATCATCTACCATTCCATACAATACCACAGAATTGGCACTCCAGATGAAGGATCTGTGCAGGGTAGGAGGAGCAGATGTTCCTCCACCCATTGCACAGTAGTGGGAGATATAAGCCGCAGCAACAGGACTTTGATGAGCAGCCCAGCAGAACATTTTCAAAAATGCCCTTGCTTAAAACACAGTCACTCAGCTGTTAAAGTAAATAACTATGTCCTCATTTAAGGCCTCAAGCCTGCTAGCATTTACACACACGTTGAATCTGAAGCACCTCTGTAAGTGTGGGTAGCATCAGAATCCAAAATTCTAACCTGGAGCTATTGTGAGCATAGGAGGTGGTGTAGGAAAGAAGAGGGCAGATGGAAACCAGGGCTGAGTTATGGAGGGCTTTGAAGGCAAGGACAAGTTTGAATAGCAACATTAGCATAAATTAAGACTCACAATGTAGAGTTAGGGTTCAAAGCTAAACTATGTCCAGCCTTAGGGCTTAAATGTGACCCCTTTATACACACACACACAATCTTTAGACTTGATTTAATTGCTTAAAGGCATCAATGAAGTTTACAGAACATCCTCCTTTATCCATAGTTTGAATTTACCAATCTGGAGAAGAGACTACAGCTCACTCATTCTCCTCCCTTGCTTTGTTCTCTGTACAATTCTTGAAAATCTACATGTAGTGCGAGATCCTCCTGGATGCTACTGAAGTGTTAATCCCCTTCCTTCCCCCACTTCTTCCTTTCCAAATTTTGTCTTCACAAAGCCAAGAAAGAAAGGACTTGCCACTTCTCCTGCCTTGCACTTAACACATCTCTGCAATTTAGTCTTTTACAAAATTAAGGGGGATCTCAAACATTACTCCCTTTTAGGGTTTAAAATAGTCAAGAATGCACAACTTTTAGGCATTTTGATTACACTCAGGGATTTCAAAGCACTTCTGACAGTCTTTTGTACCAAGATCCTTCACTTCACAGCATGTTAAACTGAAAAATGTACAGCTTTTCAAATGAAGTTGAAATTTTGGGGTCTAGCTCAGTTTTCCATATGCCCATGTTATCTGGAATTGAGCCAGCATGATCAGACAACTATAATTTTGTTAAAATGTATGTCATTTTATAAGCACTGCTAAGGCTAGAAATAAGAAGCCTCCGATCATTGCGAAACAACAAATAATCCAAGAAAAGCTATAAATTACTAGAACAACATTCACTTATGGAAAGAAGGAATATTATTTCTAGGACCGACATAATCATTTTAGCCATATCTGAATGGATAGATTTTTCCATTCTATCAGCGATTAGAAGTTATGGGTCTTACTATGGGAAAGTCCAATTTTTATTTTACTTCATTTTAACATACAAGGGGAATGTAGCGGTCTCTGTGCGAAATTTATATTCATCCATATGGATTTCTCATAGCTAAAGATGTGCTTGTCTAGTATTCAGTGGGTCCATAGATAAGAAATACATAAAGCTGTGTATTCATGTACGACATGCTGCTCATCTTCTTATGTCAGATTGGCATATATGTAAGACTGGCTGCGGGTGCAGTCTTCAGACCTAAGATATTGGAATATATATTTTTACTACATTCTTGTGATAATGCATTATTGTTTACACAGTTTTAGTCTATTATCTGCATCATTTTAACTTTTCAGTCCATGAGGGGTTCCCTATGTATTCTTTTCTGGAAATAACACTGCATAGGAAGAGATTAACATTATAAGGGGAAATCATCTTTTGCCAAGATTGTAAATTCCAAATAATTTAGCCAATTTGTTTGACCAAGAAATGCCATATTTATAAACCACCACTTCTTTTTCTAACCAAGAAGCTCAAGGCTCTACACAAGTCAATAAGAATCAGTCAGAAAAATAGATGGATTACTCTAATTAAAACATTATAAGCACCTACTTTGCTATTCATATGAAATGTAGTATTGTTGTCTCTATTTCACTGCATTGCCAACTCCAAGCACCCAAAAATCATGACTCAGGTCCCAAAAAGAGATTAAAATAAATAAATAAATTTTGTGGTTCCTTTTATTTGCCTCCAACTTATTGGGACATTAGGGGACATGTTTTCAAGCTTTTCTCTGCAACCATGAGGACTAACAACTTTCCTTTTGTTAAGCATCAAAGCGGAGAGTTATATTCACATGACTCCAGGAACTGGGGCTTTAAAAAAAACCCACCAAATTTCATAGGACTCAAAATAAAATTACAAGAATACTATTTGTAACTATTGCAAATATCCACTTCCCACATCTCAGTAATGCTACCAAACTAACTAATAGACACTGTATCATTTAACAATCAAAGTTCATGACAGAGACATCTATCCTTCAGGAGGAGACAGGCCATGGGGGGAAACTATGAGAGGGTTAAGGTCCTGTTCACAGGTCAATATAATTCTAATTTGCATGAAAATTACCAATTGAAATTAATATCAAGCCCTCAAGATAAAGTTAGGAGAAACTAGCTGTAGAGCACACACTACAGAAGTCATTCCTTCCTTACATGTCCCCTTATACTATTTAAAAAACAAACAAACAGACTCTCTTACTTCAGAGGAGTTGTTACCTCTCTGGATCCAAGGGAAACTAACAGAGCTTGATAGCAAACAGTATTTTGAGCCAGGTGAAGAGGCTTCTGAGTACTGCTGTTTATACTCCCACACACCTGGTGCTAGGCATGCATCATCCTATTACAATGAATGGGGAACTGCTTAGTTCTAAGTCTGCTGCTTTTGTTTGGTTTATTCTTTTTCTTATTTATTGTGTTTGTTTGTTCATGGGTGACTGGTGCTGGTGGCCTCTCACTTTTATTTGGCCAAGGGAAGTGAAGGTGGTAAATTATTTTTAATGGCTAAAACAAAACAAAAACACATTCATTTGCCCCTCAGCTCCCCTCACCCCACCCTAAGAAAGAAAGAAAAAGAAAAACAAGTGTGTGTGTGTGTTGAACTATGGTTCAGGAAATAATGTGGCAAGGTAAAAGTGGCTGACAGACTGAAACCAGGAAAGTGGTTAAGGGTGGCAAAGGAGCCCAGGGACAATGAGGCTGGTTTTCACTGCTAGGCAAGTCACCGTAAGCTCGTAGTGTAGTTAGGTCTTCAGGATTCAATCCTGAAGGCATTCTCTAAAACCAGGTCTTTATAATGAATGGCAACTTTCATAAATATTACTTGAACTTTTTGTGACCTGCTACCTAGACTGTGATATGTCTCATTATAAAACCAGAATTTGATGTGGCTTTCACCTGATACATGCCAAGAAATTCAGCAGATCTCTGTTACATATCATAAGGGCATTCGGTTGTGCCCTTTTAAAAAGACATCTATACATTATAAAATCAATTAAATATATAGTACTTATGATTTGATCAGTTGATACAAATTTGCTAAACTGTCAGTAAGTAATTATACACCAGCTTATTAACAATAGCCAAAATCATAACACAAGATTGACTTTGTAAATTTAATGTTATTTAAAAATAAACTAGATCTTGAATTTTTCCATTTAGCTCAAATATATTCAGTAGTGCCAGATGTTCAAAAATCATGAGTTAAGCCCCACAATCATTAGATTTGCTGAAAATGATGAGATTTTAATAAATAAATGTGTTCTTTTTATTAACCTTCTAGTTTTCGAGCCTTTAGAATACACTCAGGTTACATTTTCAAACTTTTCTCTGGAACCAAGAGGTCTAGAACAGTGGTTCTCAAACTTTTGTACTGGTGACCCCTTTCACGGAGCAAGACTCTGAGTGCGGCCCCCCTTATAAATTAAAAAACACATTTTTTTATATTTAACACTATTATAAATGCTGGACGCAAAGCGAGGTTTGGGGATGGAGGCTGACAGTTCCTGACTCCTCATATAATAACCTTGCAACCCCCTGAGGGGTCATGACCCCCAGTTTGAGAACTCCTCGTCAAGAAGCTTACTTTAAAAAAAAAAAGAAGAAGAAGAAAGAAAGCTGAGATTCTTAGATAGTCACAGGATTACAGGAATTGTGGCTTTAACAGAAACATGAAATAGCTCAAGATGTGATAAAATAGCATGAGCTGACAATGTTATTTCAATTGAGACATCTTCAATCCTTTTGTTTGCCTGCCCTTGCTCCTGCTAGCCATATATAGGCAAAATGGAGATGACATAGGATGAAGACATCCTTTTGCCCATTGAAATAATTCTACACAGTTGAAAAAAGAATAATTCTACAACTGTATTGACTAGATGGCATAGTGTCTGGAAAAGTCCCAAAATCAATGGCTAGACTTCAGAGAGGAGATTGTCTTTTTAAATTTGGATCATGTGCTATTGCTTGTACTCTAAAATGCAGGGTATGTCGACCTTGCAGCTGGGAGGTGTAATTCCCAGCTCAGGTAGATGTACATGCACTTGCTTTGCATCCTGAAAATAGCAGCGTGGCCACGGCAGCTACAGTTAGCTGCCCAAATACATACCTAGGATCTTGGACCTTGTACTCGGGTGGATAGCTTGAGCAGTGCCACCGCGGCCGCACTGCTATTTTTAATGCACTAACTCAAGCAAAGCTGGTGTGTGTAAGTCTCCCTGAGCTAGGAATCACACCTCGTACTTGCAGCGTAGACATTGCCATAGAGTAAAAGTTGGAGTGGGGCAAGAGGTAATTAAGTAGAAAGAGCATCAAAAAGCAAAAAAGACTTTTTCTTTTTAGTTCCAGCTCACCATTTTTACATTTTTACATTTCATTTTTTACATGAAATAATACAAAAAAATAGCTTGCTATCAAAACAGGCAGTGAGCTAAGACTGCCCCCTTTTCACATTTTACATTTTCCAGCAAGAAAAATACTTGTAGTACTTTATGGTTTCTGCAAATATTTGTAAACTACCCAATTTTGAGAAAGATAATTCAATAACTCAAAAGCAGATGTGAAATCTACTTCACAGTATATTACTTTCCAGCAGTTGCTATATCTAAAACGAATTCAATATGGAATTGTCTGCTATCACAATCCCTACATTTCAGACATATTTGGGGGTCTGACTTAGTGAATTATGAATGAATGTATGGGACAGAGTCTATTTTTATTGTAGATCAAAACCAGGAAGAGTTTCAGCATTTGTAGAAATTTTAACTATTTTTTTTCTGATTACTCAGTGCCTGATTTGAAGACCATTGAAGACGATGGAAAGATTCCCACTGACCTCAACAGCTTTTGGCTCAGGCTCTCAGTGCCTAAATTCCTTACTCACAGATTGTCAATTCTCTTTCTTCTCTGAGAGTACAGAGGTCTTAACTTATTATAAACTAGTGAAATAAATCATAGACAGAAATTCTTTTAACAGCAGAATTTTGTTTGCTATCGATTTCTCTTTTTTATGTTAACAACATTTTATAATCTTGAACTTGTACATATATTTAAAAAAAATTTTTATACCATCTTTAGAGTCGAAAAGAATATTTTCAGGGTCTATAAAACAGCTACAATATACCAATTGTTTTGTTCCCACACCATCCAGATTGAATCATTAACACCAGACAGGAGTCAGGACCATAACTCTTGATACAAACATCCCCAAGATTTTGCAGAAGTCCAGATCCAAATTTTGCAGCTCTGGCCCAACTCTTACTGAAACTAGCCATTGGATCCAAATTATGATTTATTTTGAGTTTACTCTAAGATGTCAGTTTTACCCGTTCTCATCTCACAGCTTAGATACAATACTGCACCAGATAGTGTTTGAATGTGTCTGCTTCCCTTCTACTGGTGGGTTGTTTCTTTTACATTGCGCAAAATAAGTGTAATAAAATTTAACAGAATATTTCTCTCTCTACAGTGAGGCCCAACACCCATTCTGATATAGGCCTGAATCCTGCAAGGAGCTACACAGGTCAACTCCCAGTGACTTTGTTGGGGCTCTATGCACACTCACAGTTCTGTTTAACCAGAGCTCTTTTTAAGGCCATAGTCATTCTTACATGTCTAAAACTGCAAGCGCACAAATAACTAAGCAGACCTGGAAAACCTATTCTCTAATGGTGAAATCCTGGCTCCACTGAATTCCAGGGGAGGTTTTGCCATTGATTGCAATAAGGTCAGAATTTTAGCTCAAATAGTCAGCCCTCCACCTAGACAGGCACTCCACCTCCCCCCTCATGTTTAAGTTAGCACACAAATGCTTTCTGATTCTCTTCACTTTTACATGTTCTCTTAGAGTGTATGGCCAAGCATTTCTAAGAACAGCTGAGCCACTGGGCCGGACTCACTTACAGGGACGTAAAACTGCCACAACTCCACCAAAGTTCATGGAGTTACTCAGGGCTGTCCTTAGGATTTATGGGGACCTACGCAGTATTATTAAACTGGTGCCCCTATGCCCGACGGCAGCCTGGGCTTGCAGCCCGTTGCGGGTGGAGGGGACGAGGCAGCAAGGATACCGAGCTGCCCGGCCCACCTCACGGCGGTGGAGAATCACAGTTCCCCGCAGAGACCCCTGTACCCTCTCCCTCATGCAGAATGTGCGCCGCTGGTGCATTTGGCTCTGTGAATACAGCCCCTGCCTAAGGACACTGCAGTGCGCACTGGGTGTGCGGGAGCTGACCCACTCTTACCTGCTGTCATGGGCGGTGGGCGAAGCTGCTGCTTGGGGAGGCTAGCTCCCCTGCCCACTTCTTCTGCCTGTGGGCCTGCCCATACTCCACCTGCTCTGCCCCAGGCCCCACCTCCATTCTGCCCAGGCCCTGCCCTCTCCCCACTGTCTCCCTCCTCTCTTCCCTCCCCCTCCCTGCTCACCCCCCTTCCAGCCAAATCCCTGAACCCAAATGAAGCAAATGACATTAGAAAGAAATTGCAGAAGAGTAGTTTTGTCAAAAGACAATGGAGAATGTTTTCCACTGCATGCCAGATGGTGAAGACTAGACATGCAGAAGGTACCTAATTAAAAGCACTAAATTTGGGAATAAAAGATGTCAGTCATGGGTTTTTTGATATGCCCTGAAGTTTGTCAGAGATTTATTTGCAAAAACTTTGTAGTAAGGGCAAATCAGCTGTCCTGCTGAATACAACATTAAATATTATGGAATACATGATACAGCTCTTCTCTGTTTTATATTTTCTTCATCAGTATTTCTAAGATGATTTTATATTTTAAATGTACTCTCAAGCCTTCATTAAGTAATCATTCCAGATTACTACATATTTAACTCACTGAAACAAAGACATTATTTTAAATTAATCAGTCACAGAGGTTTAATGTGTTCATAACAATGTTCATTGCTTTTAGAAAAAGGGAACACTAATTTACTTTGTGTGATCTCCATCACAATAGACATGTTTATGAAATTTCACCAACTTTAAAAAATATGTTTCCAAAAATTTTAGGCATAACAAAGGATTTTATATCTTATTAAAGTACTGGTTTTGCTAGAGGGTTCTCTTAAAACTAGTTCATCAAATAGTCAGAAGTAAAGAAAGGGAAACTTATTTGTCCAGCTATTTGGAAGGAAAGCGGTGTTGTCCCTTTAATGTCTCTCTTCAGTGGGGGGGAGAGGGCGGTAGAGGGGTGAAGGGAGAAAACGGATGGACAAAAAGGACAGGAAAACTTTGGAAACAAGTTTTTTGTACTATAGTAATTAAAATTAAAATGTATATTTTAGATAAGGGTGGTCTTTTGAAGGATTTATTTAAAAAACTATGTCTGAAGATCCAAGCATTTAAGGCTAAAGATGAAAACTCAGATTGTGCATCTAAAAATCGATGCAAGGATTTTTTAGAGATGTGATTTTATAATCTTCAGCAATCTTCTAATGAAATATTTTTAAAGCAAATTTTAAACTAAGGTCCTGTAGACTAACATGTTCTGAGTAAATATTACAGTAACGCACAATTATTTTTGTCAGTACATTCAGAAACTGACAGTATATACCTGAAGTGAGCTGTAGCTCACGAAAGCTTATGCTCAAATAAATTGGTTAGTCTCTAAGGTGCCACAACTACTCATTTTCTTTTTGCGAATACAGACTAACATGGCTGCTACTCTGAAACCTCCGGAGGAAGACTCACCAGGCTGCAGCAGCTAGCTGTGGGAGCCTGCAGGAAGGGTCAGAACGGGGATAGAAAGAGGGAGAGGGGTGGACACTAAGACCCAGAGGTGCCCCACATTTTCGGGTGTCCTACGCAGCCGCATATGCTGAGTATGCCTAAAGATGGCCCTGTAGTTACTCCAGAATTACACCAGTGTAAATGAAATCAGAATCTGTCTTCTTGTATTACAACACTTCATTAGTTATTAATTATTATCTGGAAATAAGGCATACATTTTTAACAGTGAGGATCACTGGTCAATTCTCCGTCACTGACAATTTTTAAATCAAGATGGGATGTTTTTTTTAAAAAAATGCTTTCGTTCAAAAGGAATTATTTTGGGGAAGTTCTATGGCCTGTGTTGTACAGAAGGTCAGGCAAAATTATCACAATGGTCCCTTCTGGCCTTGGAATTTATGCATCTATGAATTATTCACAGCTACTCTTCTATTTTGGATCAGATATCTGTTCTGGCTTTCAAAAAGTGGAAGAAATCTATCTATATTGAACTTATGGGGAACAATTCATCTTCAAAGTACATTGGTAACTGGGTTTGAACTTTTAAAGTATGAAACAGCCAATTTGCCTACTAGCCCTGGAACAATTTGTATGGTGGGGGTGCTGAGAGCTATTGGATCAAACTGTAAACTCTGTATATGATGGAAACCACTTCAAGCCAGGGGGTGCGGCAGCAGCCCCAACACTCCTCGTTCCAGCACCTATGCACTAGGCTATACATTGCTGAGTTAACCGAAATAGCTAGAGATAGGTGTAACTTTGGCCACCAGTGGGCTTTTGTAATTACGTAATAAAAACATCATATTAGAAAGTGTGACTAAAGAAGTAATAGTAAAAATCTAATGGTACAATTAAAATTTGTAGGAACAGTTGGAAACAGGGACTAAAGGTCATACCATATACTATTGGAAGGATAATTATTAATAATAATACTTAGCATATGCATATTCAGAGCACTGGACAGTCTAACTAATTAGTCCTCACAATGCCTCTGTTGAGATAAATACTATTATTCCTATTTTACACGTGGGGAAACGGGAAGAGAAAGATGAATGGATTTTCCCATGACCAGACTGTGAAGTAGCAGCAGAGTCGAGATTAGAACTCAAAATCTCCAGGCTACACTGCCTTCCCCCTAACATGCAATCAATTACCTTTTATTTATATTATATAGTAAATGTGAATGAAGTTTACCATAAGTAAATTGTATTAAACAGTGAGACTTGGATTTAGTCTATAATTCTTTGTATTTGACTTTGTATTCCATGTATTCTTTGTATTCTTTGTATCTGACCTTGAAATGTTTGAAGCCTGATTCTCCACTGACTTGTACGGTGTATGGTCATTTACACCTGGGCAAGATGAGGTTAAATTGCCACCAAACCAGAATGGAATCATTTTACACTTACACAGCCTTTATTTTGCACAGGTGGAAAATGATGAAGCAGTGTGCAAGGCAGTGGAGAATCAGGTCCTTGGATGTGAACTCCTTATTCCCTAATCACAACCTACTGTATTATGAAATGCCCCAAAACTTTGTTAACTTAGAGTTACAGTTGCCCAATGGTGCCTAAGGCCTTGCCAGAGTGTACAGAGTAACATATACCTTAACTCCATATTTCCTGGGTTTTCAGAGGTTTAGATATATGTCATTACTCACCACACCTTTAACTCTGCCCTCTTTGAGTGATGCCGAACGTGTCAATAACACACCTAATAGCACTCCACCCTGAGAGATAATGTAGAACACAGAGCACATGAACACTGTAGGGCAAAGTCCAACTCCTCTTTGCTCTAGGCAAAACTCAGATTCAGGGCAGAGGCTATCTACAGCTGGCCTATACCAAAACACTGAGCCTATTCCACATAACCCACCCCTCCCCAGACTTGCTAAATGTCATCTCCCCTCCACACTTGCCCTGTGGATTCCTTCTGAGACATTGCCTTCACTTACCAGTCACTAAATCCTGGAGACCGCTGTCACATAGGCTATCAGACTGCTGACAAGCCACATGGAAAGAAGACACTCTTGTGCACCTCCGACTCAACCTACAAAACTCAGTGCTGAAATAAGACCTACTTGATCCCTTCAGATACATATCTACCTCTCCTCATATCACACCACAGCTCTGCCAAGTTGCTCCAACTTTCAGTACAGCTACACATAGCACAGTGAATGCAGCTGGGATGCATGCAGATAAATGCTGGAATTCAAATCTGTGGAACACATCACAAAAATGGCATGTTCTCTTAGTCCTTCTTCGTGTCTATTTATTATAGATTCATAGATATTAAGGCCAGAAGGGACCATTAGATCATCTAGTTTGATTTCCTGAATAACACAGGCCAGAAAATTTCATACAATTATTCCTGCATTGAGCCTAATAACTTGTGTTTGACTAAAGTATATCTTCCAGAAAGGAATCCAGTCCTCTACAGCAAACAGGGAAAGATTAAGAATGAGCTCTCAAAAAACTGGATACTCTCATAAAAAACCAACCTTCCACACAAACTTCCTCGTGGCTGGACTTTACAAAAACTAGACAAGCCATTTACAACACACACTTTGCTTCTCTACAAAAGAAAAAGGACACTAAACTATCTAAACTACTACATGCCACAAGGGGCCACAACAGTGGTTCCCTTAACCCACCCAGCAATATTGTTAATCTATCCAATATGCTCTTAGCCCAGCAGAAGAATCTGTCCTATCTCAGGGCCTCTCCTTCTGCCCCTCCACCCCCACGAACATGATATAGTTCTGTGGTGACCTAGAATCCTATTTTCGACGTCTCCAACTCAAGGAATATTTCCAACACACCTCTGAACAACATACTAACCCACAGAGACCTTCCTACCAAGACTACAAAAAGAAGGATTCTGGGTGGACTACTCCTGAAGGTCGAAACAACAGACTGGACTTCTACATAGAGTGCTTCCGCCGACATGCACTGGCTGAAATTGTGGAAAAGCAGCATCACTTCCCCATAACCTCAGCCGTGCAGAACACAATGCCATCCACAGCCTCAGAAACAACTCTGACATCATAATCAAAAAGGCTGACAAAGGAGGTGCTGTTGTCATCATGAATAGGTCAGAATATGAACAAGAGGCTGCTAGGCAGCTCTCCGACACCACTTTCTACAAGCCATTACCCTCTGATCCCACTGAGGGTTACCAAAAGAAACTACACCATTCGCTCAAGAAACTCCCTGAAAAAGCACAAGAACAAATCTGCACAGACACACCCCTGGAACCCCGACCTGGGGTATTCTATCTGCTACCCAAGATCCATAAACCTGGAAATCCTGGACACCCCATCATCTCAGGCATTGGCACCCTGACAGCAGGATTGTCTGGCTATGTAGACTCCCTCCTCAGGCCCTACGCTACCAGCACTCCCAGCTATCTTCGAGACACCACTGACTTCCTGAGGAAACTACAATCCATCGGTGATCTTCCTGAAAACACCATCCTGGCCACTATGGATGTAGAAGCCCTCTACACCTACATTCCACACAAAGATGGACTACAAGCCATCAGGAACAGTATCCCCGATAATGTCACGGCAAACCTGGTGGCTGAACTTTGTGATTTTGTCCTCACCCATAACTATTTCACATTTGGGGACAATTTATACCTTCAAATCAGCGGCACTGCTATGGGTACCCGGATGGCCCCACAGTATGCCAACATTTTTATGGCTGATTTAGAACAACACTTCCTCAGCTCTCGTCCCCTAATGCCCCTACTCTACTTGTGCTACATTGATGACATCTTCATCATCTGGACCCATGGAAAAGAAGCCCTTGAGGAATTCCACCATGATTTCAACAATTTCCATCCCACCATCAACCTCAGCCTGGATTAGTCCACACAAGAGATCCACTTCCTGGACACTATGGTGCTAATAAGCGATGGTCACATAAACACCGCCCTTTACCGGAAACCTGCTGACCGCTATTCCTACCTACACGCCTCCAGCTTTCATCCAGACCACACCAGACGATCCATCGTCTACAGCCAAGCTCTACAATACAGCTGCATTTGCTCCAACCCCTCAGACAGAGACAAACACCTACAAGATCTCTACCAAGCATTCTTACAACTACAATACCCACCTGCTGAAGAAACAGATTGACAGAGCCAGAAAAGCACCCAGAAGTCACCTACTACAGGACAGGCCTAACAAAGAAAATAACAGAATGCCACTAGCCATCACCTTCAGCCCCCAACTAAAACCTCTTCAATGCATCATGAAGGATCTACAACCTATCCTGAAGGATGACCCATCACTCTCACAGATCCTGGGCGACAGGCCAGTCCTTGCTTACAGACAGCCCCCCAACCTGAAGCAAATACTCACCAGCAGCCACACACCACACAACAGAACCACTAACCCAGGAACCTATCCTTGCAACAAAGCCCGTTGCCAACTGTGTCCACATATCTATTCAGGGGACACTTTCATAGGGCCTAATCACATCAGCCACACTGTCAGAGGCTCGTTCACCTGCACATCTACCAATGTGATATATGCCATATGACGTGCCAGCAATGCCCCTCTGCCAGGTACATTGGTCAAACTGGACAGTCTCTACGTAAAAGAATAAATGGACACAAATCAGACGTCAAGAATTATAACATTCAAAAACCAGTTGGAGAACACTTCAATCTCTTTGGTCACTCGATTACAGACCTAAAAGTTGCAATTCTTCAACAAAAAAACTTCAAAAACAGACTCCAACGAGAGACTGCTGAATTGGAATTAATTCGCAAACTGGATACAATTAACTTAGGCTTGAATAAAGACTGGGAGTGGATGGGTCATTACACTAAGTAAAACTATTTCCCCATGTTTATTCCCCCCCATCCCCCACTGTTCCTCAGACGTTCTTGTCAACTGCTGGAAATGGCCCACCTTGATTATCACTACAAAAGGTTAACTCCCCCCCCCCCCCCGCTCTCCTGCTGGTAATAGCTCACCTTAAGTGATCACTCTCATTACAGTGTGTATGGTAACACCCATTGTTTCATGTTCTCTATGTATATAAATCTCCCCGCTGTATTTTCCACTGAATGTATCTGATGAAGTGAGCTGTAGCTCACGAAAGCTTATGCTCAAATAAATTTGTTAGTCTCTAAGGTGCCACAAGTGCTCCTTTTCAGTCTTGATCCGTAGTCATAAAAAGATGGAGACCTCTCTTCTTACCTTGGTACTCAGTTATCCTCTGCACTCCCGCCCCTTACTGAACCATTCCCAGTGGCTTTTGCCAACTCCAGGGGGACAGAGTTAAGGTTGCATTGCAGGGTGATACCCTAGCTTTTATTTCCAGTTTGTTAGAGGTTTAATTTGAGCTGTTGGCCACATCCAGGAAAGGCATGAGGCTACACTGGGCAACCATAACTCTGTTTACAGCACTTAATTTCCTTATTTTTTAAAAAATAATTTCTTGGCACCCCATGTACCATAGCTCAGCTCTCCCCCTCCACTGCCCCTGGCTCCTTGGCAATGATTATCTTGGCCACAGAATGCTCTGGCTGCATGATAGTCTTTTAATTTCCCTGGTATTATCTTCTCTTTTGCCCTGTCTCTGCCTCTCCAGAACAACTTCATCCTCTCTCCTCCACCTTCCTCCCCACAGAGGGGCAGGAGTCAGCATGGGACTAGCAGTTGAAGGAGCTGCAGAGGGGATGTAGACTGAATGAAGGGATTAGCATGGAGATATTTTCTGAAGGGGGTGACAGACATGAGGGGGTCATGGATGTAGGGCAGAGGTGGGCAAACTACGGCTTGCAGGACACTCCCGCCCGGCCCCTGAGTTCTTGGCCTGGGAGGCTAGCCCCCAGCCCCTCCCCTGCTGTTCCTTCTCCCCTGCAGCCTCAGCTCACTGCGCTGCCGGCACAATGCTCTGGGCAGCGGGGCTGCGAGCTCTTGCCGGGCAGCACAGCTGCAGAGCCGCGGCCTGACCCGATGCTCTGTGCTGTGCGGTGGCATGGCTGGCTCCAGCCGGGCAGCGCAGCTAGCTGTCCTGGTGGTCTGGGCAGCGTGGCTGTAGCCCTCAGGCCAAAATGTTTGTCCGTCCCTGATGTAGGGGATTTGGGAAGGGACAGAAATGAAGCCCCTTAACACTCACCACTGCACATCTGGTACCCTGCTTTCCATCCCACTTTTCCCTATACTATTCCGATTCCCCCTCATATTGCTCTGAACCCCCCATATCCACTAAAACTGCTCAGCAACCTCCACCACTGCTCTGACACTGTCCCAACTTCTCCCTCCATCATGCCTATAGCTATGACTATGCCCACACTCAGACTAGCTCCACCCTCCTCCTCGTCACTCTGTGCCCCGGCAAGCTTGGAGGGATGGTGGGGCTGTGAGAAGTACATGTACCAACTGGAGTCAGGGAGAGGCAGGAGACTGGAGATGCAGAGTCCCCACCCCAATTCTGGGTCTAGTGTACAAGGGAGAGGCTTGGCTATTTGCAGCATAGGAGGCTCAAAGAGGTGTGAAGTGGCCCATTCCTCTCAATGTGATGGTCTCAACTGAATGAGACCCACCTCCTGGAGATGGATGCAACCTGAAATAATAGCTCATAAATGTGTGAACGATTTCATTTATCTCAGTGGCTGCTCTTATCCCCCCACTGCCTCTGGCCTTTGGTATCTCAGCTCACACATACTAGGGCAGGGAGAGGGGAACAGCCCTTTCAGGAGCTTGCTCACATGGGATGGTCAAGGAGAGGTGCAGGGCAAACCCAAATCCTGGTTCACACATGGGAGGTCCCTGCCTTCCCTGGGGCTGGAGGTCACTAGTCCTCTCCCCCTTTGTGTGAAGTGTGTCCCCTTCTGGCTCCCAGCCTTTGCCCTGAGAAATGGGGCTATGAATGGAAAGCATCTCCCCTCACCAGATTGGCAACTACAAGGGGAGCAAGGAAGGGGAGGAGATAGGAGGCTTCAAATAGGGAGAATATGGGGCAAACACCCCCCAACTGCTCCAGACCCCCAGGTTTCCTAGCTCTGCACCAAAAAAGTTATGTTATAAACAGCCCATGTTAGGGGGCTGTATATCAGGAACCCCTTAAGTGACCCAGCAACCTGCTTTCCTTTGATCACAGTCAGTTCCGTTGTTCAGGAAAAATCATCTCACTATCGTGCCTGTCTTCTTCCTTCTGTTTCATTTATGCTAATTTATTTGATAATACTTCTGAAGTAAAATCAGAGTCTGCATTTGGATTTTCGAGCACTTCGAACAATATCACTCTTAAACCAGAAATTTTGGTCTCAAGGCAAAACTTCCAAAATGAGCCCCTGCAGAACGGAAGGAGTGTGCACAAAACACAAACTCACAGTGCATGGGTGCCACTTAAGTTCAATGACCACAGCCTGTCACCATGAGCCCGCCAGTTACAACAGCCTCCTGTTTCAACAGAGCCTTAGTCTTTCTGCAAGTACACATTTCACTGATTTAGGGGCATCAGTTTGGCAGGCACTGACCTGGAGTTACAAACTTTACCTTTAATATTCTTTTCAATACAGCTTTCCCAAAGGGGCAATAGATACCATATGCTAGCTGAGATGTATACTGAGTGACTGAGATCAGTTTGGAAAGGATCAGAGCTATCATTTGCACCCCACATATGGACAAAAAATTAGAAAAATGATTTTGTAAAATGCTTTTTTTAGGGGATGCTTATCTCAGGAACCCCTAGATAAAATGACCCTAAATTTGGAGTATTTAAACTACCCAGCACCTCCATGAGGCACAACAAATTTGAGTCAGCATCTGGATTTTAGAACACATAGAACCATCCACCTTTAAACAGAAGAAGATGCTTAACCTTAACTAAAGCAAATCTACCACTGCTATAATATTGTAAATAAAAACAATAAATTCCCTCCATTTTAGCCATAAATACCCTCCAATAAATAAGGCACATGTTAAGAAGCAATTTAATGTAATGTTAGAGTGCTTAGACCTGTGTGAAAGCCTAAGTGGCCATATTTTAAAAATTCAGGTCCTAAACTGCTCACCGCTCCAAAGGGAAAAAAAAGCTGCAAGACAAATTACGTGTAATGCTAGGGTACTTATAAATATATATACCCATTTGCACATGCATTTACCTGATCTGAGTACACAAATGCATTTGAGTGTGCATATAAGAATACTTTCTACAGGCATAATCTAGAACTTAAGTTTTGAAAATTTGGCCCCAAAAGTATAAAATTCCAGAGCACAAATCATTGCCACTTTGCATCTTGTGTAAACCTTTCCAACAGTGTCAAGCCGATATAAAATGCTACTATGCTGACTTGGCAGTATTTTGAATTTCCAAGTCACATTTTGCACTGTGGTATCTGACTACCAAAGGAGCAGTGACTTGGATCCTCCATGCTTGGTATTATAAGGGCAGTCTCTAGGATGGATCACACCTGATCCTGTACAGCCAGCAACTGAATTTCTTTCTTTTTATAATGTGACTCAGATCACTCTTGTGATTTTCAGTGTTTGAGCTCAGTTTCTGTCTATCCCTGTTGGTCTCTCTCAAAGACTAGATGAGCTCTCAACAATTAAATAATGATCTTCCTAGCTGAAATGCACCATCTTTCAGTACCTTGGCAAGGAATTAAAACAAAGTAAATGAATCTCTCTTCCTTAAAACATCAAGTAAACTTTCCAGTATTTTGCTTGAATTTTGACTTAAATTAAGGAATGAGAACACGATCAGAGTTACTTCTTTTTTTAAAAAATAGTAACTTGAGAGAATTGATACCCTGAGCCACCTCTCGACACAAATAGTTCCTGACCTACCATAAATTATTATTGTTCATTTTTCTAATGATGACTTTGCCTAAGTGACTGGAGCAACTCAAACCTAATTTGTTTTCATTGTTATTTAAGACAATTACATTTTAGACAACTTAGTTCATTTAGTTTAAAGTCCCCTGCCATTTAATGAAATACAGTAGCTGGCACTTCTACTGCTAAATCCATTAAATGTTTCCAGATTAGATTCCAGCTTGTCTGGTGTATTTGCCCAGTGGAGTACAGTGTATCTTTGTGCTGTGTTAATGGGCTGAGCTGCTGGACGAGACCAGGCTTTCTGACGATCAATTTTCAGATGAATTTTCATATGAATTACATACTATGAGATGGAGAGACACAGAACTTGCATGAAATCAGAGGAATGTACTACATATGTTTTACTGACTAACCCGTGTCACTTCCATTACACTATGGATTGAGATGAAAAAAACCCTCCTCAAAATAAAATAAAAAATCTTAGGAATTGTATTTGGTTTTTTGGAGGAATTCTTAGAGAACAGACATTGGTGGTCTCTGAAAATAAGAACTAAAGTGAGGGTCTTTTTGTATGCTTCTCGTTTATTATTTGTTAAGCACCCACTGATGATCCTAGGGCTTGTAATGGGGGTCAGTGGACCCTCTGGGGATTCAATAGGTGTCAAGGTTCCTTCCCCACTCTGAACTCTAGGGTACAGATGTGGGGACCTGCATGCAAGATCCCCTAAGCTTATTCTTACCAGCTTAGGTTAAAACTTTCCCAAGGTATAAACTTTGCCTTGTCCTTGAACCGTATGCTGCCATCACCAAGTGTTTTAAACAAAGAACAGAGAAAGAGCCCACTTGGAGATGTCTTCCCCCAAAATATCCCCCCAAGCCCTATACCCCCTTTCCTGGGGAAGGCTTGATAAGAATCCTCACCAATTTGTACAGGTGAACACAGACCCAAACCCTTGGATCTTAAGAACAATGAAAAAATCAATCAGGTTCTTAAAAGAAAAATTGTAATTAAAGAAAAGGTAAAAGAATCACTTCTGTAAAATCAACAAAAGCATCACACAGACAGAAAAACCTTTTGTTCCCCCCCGCCTCCAGATTTGACAGTATCTTGACCTCTCATTGGTCTTTTGGGTCAGGTGCCAGCTAGGTTACTGTAGCTTCGTAACCCTTTACAGGTGAAAGGGTTTTGCCTCTGGCCAGGAGGGATTTTATAGCACTGTATACAGAAAGGTGGTTACCCTTCCCTTTATATTTATGACAATAGGGAACGCACTGGAACCAGAAACACCACTCTATTTAATGACATGCTCCCAAAGGTAGGGTGGGGGGAAAGGATGAAGCCAGTAGAGATTAACAAGGCACAGATGCTTCCATACCTCTGTTCTGACCATGGAAGAAGAGATGGCAACTGTGCTTCGTCCAGGACTCAGGCAGGGAGAGCAGATGGATTGTGTTTTAATAAGAAGAGCTTAGAAGGAGGGAGGTTGGAAAGAGACTCTCTAAGCAAAATGTTCACTTGGTGTTGTGACTAGTCTTTTCCCCCCCCCTCTTATGCATATTCTGAGATGAATAGAGACAGAAATAGTGTCTAAGAAAGGCTCAGCTGTCTGAAACCCTTCAGGTCTCCTTTATAGGAATCTGTGTTTGTGGTTAATTATTTAAATAAAAAATCAACCTGGAAAGGTAGTTTTGTTTTTTGTTTGTTTTCCTTCAGTTTTGAAAACACCAAGAAAAATGGTGTCTCTCTCTGAAGTTGTTTTGACACAAAGCGAGAGACTCCTGTAGCTTTATAGCCAGTACAAAACTAGAGAGAACCCCCATCCTGAGGAGTTCACAAACTAAGGGCAGGTCTTCACTATGGAGCTAAATTGGCGCTGCTGCAATCGATGCAACAGCATCGATTTAGTGGATCCAGTGAAGACATGCTCAATCGATGGAGAGCGCTCCTCCATCGATCTGTGTACTCCATCTCAACAGGATGCGGAAGCAATGTCATCAGGAGAGCATCTCCCGTCGACATAGCAGAGTGTGGACCCCGCGGTAAGTAGATCTAAGCTACTTCGACTTGAGTTATGCTACTAACACAACTCAAATTGTGTAGCTTAGAGCTTGTCTACACTGCAAAATTAGTTCAGATTTATTAAAGTTGACCTGTAGCCTCCGATTTTACAAAATTGCTGGTGTATGTCCCCACTATGTACCTTCCGTCGGTGGAGTGCATCACCATGACCATGGGTAGCATCGACTCACGGAGCGATGCACTGTGGGCAGCTATCCCACAGTTCCTGCTCCCGATTGGAATTTTGGGTTAGGTTCCCAATGCCTGATGGGAAAAAAACATTTTCGTGAGATGTTTTGGGTACATATTGTCAGCCTCCCATGATGCACTTGGTTCCTCCCTCCCTCTCTCCCTGAAAGCAACGGCAAACAATCATTTTCGTGCCTAAGCTTGGGTTACTTGTGCAGACACCATAGCACAGCAAGCATGGATCCTGCTCAGCTGTATGCTGTTGTTGTGAGTGTCACAAACACCTCGCGCATCATCCTGCGGTATTTGCAGAGCCGATCCAGGAGCAGCTGCGTGGAAGAATGTGATATCATGCAAATTGCTGAGCTGGAAGCCATGGAACGGAGCAATTCACACATACTGGCAGCGGCAGCTGGGCTTGTTGACATAGTGGAACGCTGCTTCTGGGCCAGGGAAACAAGCACAGACTGGTGGGACCGCATCGTGATGCAGGTATAGGATGAGGAGCCGTGGCTGCATAACTTTCAAATGCATAAGGCCACTTTCCTGGAACTTTGCAAATTGCTTTCCCCAGCCCTGAAGCACAGAAATACCAAAATGAGACCTGCTCTGAAAGCTGAAAAGTGAGTGGTGATAGCCCTGTGGAAGCTTGCAAAGCCAGATTGCTACCGGTCAGTTGGGAATCAGTTTGGAATGGGTAAATCTACCATGGGGGTTGCTGTGATCCAAGTAGTCAGGGCAATCAATTCACTTCTGCTAAGAAGGATAGTGACTCCGGGAAACGTGCAGGACATAGTGGATGGCTTTGCCGCAATGGGGTTCCCTAACTGTGGTGGGGCGATAGACGGAATGCATATCCCTATCTTGGCACCAGACCACCTAGCCAACCAGTACATAAACTGCATGGGGTACTTCTCAATGGTATTGCAAGCGCTAGTGGATCACAGGGACCGTTTCACCAACATCAGCGTGGGATGTTTGGGAAAGGTACATGACGCATACATCTTTAGGAACTCTGGTCTCTTCAGAAAGCTGCAAGAAGGAACTTTCTTCACAGACCAGAAAATTACTGTTAGTGATGTTGAAATGCCAACAGTTATCCTTGGAGACCCAGCCTACCCCTTGCGCCTGTGGCTCATGAAGCTGTACATAGGCAGCCTGGACAGCAGTAAGGAGCAGTTCAACCATATGCTGAGCAAGTGCAGAATGGTGGTAGAATGTGCCTTTGGACGTCTAAAGGGGTGCTGGTGCAGTTTACTCACTAGGTTAGACCTCAGGTAAAGCAATATTCCCATTGTTGTTGCTGCGTGGTGTGTTCTTCATAATATCTGTGAAAGTAAGGGGGGAAAGTTTCTGGTGGGGTGGGGGGCTGAGGCAGATTATGAGCAGCCAGACACCAGGGCAATAAGAAGAGCACACTGAGGCACACTGCGTCTCTGAGAGGCTTTGAAAACCAGTTTAATGAATGATCCCACACCGATGTGACAGTTCTGTGTGTTTTTCCTTACGAACCTGCCCCCTTTTTTGCATGTACTGCCCTGTAAACTAAACCTCCACCAACCACAGTGTGCACGGTGAATAAAGAGCCTCTTATACTCAATTCATGCATTTTTATTATGCTAATAAACACTGAACAGAGACAGCACTGAATAGCAATGATAACCAGGTAAGGGCCTGATAACACAGGGAGGGAGGGGCAAGGACACATATCTTATTACAATTGCACTGTCTAGTAATCTAAGATGTGGGAATGAGAGCTTTCTGCTCCATGAACCATCCCCTGGAGTTGAGTTCAAGGGATAACGGAACTTTCCCCCCATCCCCTCATTCTAGGTCATCTGGGAGAAGAGGATATAGAACTTGGTGAGGAGGGCAGTTGGTTCATCATTGGGTGCAGCTGGACTCTAAGGTCTAGCTGCCTTTCCTGCACTTCAACCAGATGCCTCAACATGTCTGTTTGCGCCCCCATAAGCTGCAACATCTCCTCTTGCGTGTTACACTCTCGTTCCCTGCTTGCTTTCCTGCCCTCTTGGTTGATGCACATGCTCTCTGAGAGTGTGAGCCTCCATGCATGGAGCTGGGCCCTGTCACCCTTGGAGGAACACATCAAATCACAGAACATGTCTTCCCTTGTCTGCTTTTTTCACCTTTTAATCTGGGACAGCCTCTGTGCTGGAGTGGAGAAAGCATCCAGAGAACATGTTGCAGCTGCAAGGAAAAGCATACATTGTTGAAAACAAAAGGTTAACAGTTGCAATGAATGAAACAATTCATAGCAGCAAATACATTCCCTGCGGTACTCAACCAAATTTTGTGTTTTAAAAGAAGAGCCTGCCAGTAAGGTACAACACATGGCAGAGTGCTGGGCAGCAGATTTCGGTTTGTAGGCAAGCATAGTAAGCACACACAAAAGGGTAAGCAGTGTCAGGTCACACCCGGGGGCCCATTTTTTACTGTGGAAACTCTTGGCACATAAACAGGCTTTTCCGGGGAGCACCCTTTGCATGGCTGCACTGCCCGCCACTGTATCCCAATTGTTTACCTCAAATTAAAAAGTAACCACAATTGCATTTAACCCCTGTAGTGTTATTACAAGTGTGCACTCACCATAGGTGCCTTCCCCGCCATCACAGTCCCACACCAGTGGATCCTGGGAGGGGACTGGCTCCAGAGTTAGGAAAAGTTCCTGGCTGCCAGGGAGAATGGATCCTCTGCTTACCTGCTGCACATTCTCCTCCTCCTCCTCTTCCTCATCAACAATGTCCTCCTCGTTGTTGCCTGTGGCTGCCTGGGTCCCCTGGGTGGTATCCATGAACAGTGTTGGGGTCCCAGGCTAGAATCGCATGCAGTTGCTCATAGAAGTGGCATGTCTGTGGCTCAGCACCAGAGCGACTATTCACCTCCCCTGTCTTCTGGTAGGCTTGCCTGAGCTCCTTTATTTTCACATGGCACTGCTGTGTGTCCCTGGTGTAGCCTTTTTCCCCCATGCCCTGTGCGATTTTGGCGTAGATGTCAGCATTGCTTCTGCTGGTTCGGAGCTCTGCCTGCACAGACTCTTCTCCCCACACAGCAATCAGATTCAGTGTCTCCTGTATGCTCCACGCTGGAGTGCGTTTGCAGACCTGGGCAGCCATGGTCAGCTGTGGTGGTGAGCTCTCCACGCTGATCAAACAAGAAATGAAATTCAGAAGTTCCTGGGGCTTTTCCTATTTACCTGGCTGAAGTGCAGTGGAGTTGAAAATGTTGTCCAGAGCGGACACATTGGAGCACATTGGGACAGCTCCCGGAGGCCAAACAAGTTGAAATACATTGTGCTGTGTCTACACTACTCCTAATTTGACCTTGACTGTTGTTTAAATCCAAAACTGATTAAGGGGCACAAATTACTGTGATTCTGAGCAGAATGTGAGTAGGATTGCCAGGCATCTGGTTTTCAACCAGAATGCCCGGTCGAAAAGGGATCCTGCCGGTGGTGCTGACTGGGCCATTAAAAGTTCGGTCGGAGGCGCAGCAGGGCTAAGGCAGGCTCCCCGCCTGCCCTTGCTCCGCGTGGCTCCCGGAAGCAGCTGGCTTTCCCTCCGGCTCCTAGGTGGAGGTGCAGCCACAGGGATTCTGTGCACTGCCCCCGCCCCCAAGCATTGGCTCCGCAGCTTTCATTGGCCAGGAACTGTGGCAAATGGGAGCTGTGGGGGCAGTGCCTACGGATGGGGGCAGTGCGCACCGCACAGAGCTGCCTGGCCGCACCTCTGCCTAGGAGCCAGAGGGACATGCCAGCCGCTACCAGGAGCAACCTGAAGTAAGTGCCGCCTAAAACCCAGACCCCGAATCCCCTCCCACACCCCAACCCCCTGCCCCAGCCCTGCCCCACCTCCCACACTCAAACTTCCTCCCAGAGCCCTTACCCTGCACTCCCTCCTGCAACCCAGCCCCCTGCCGCAGCCCTGAGCTCCGTCCTGCACCCAAACTCCCTCCCGGAGCCCGTACCTCCTCCTGTACCCCAACTCTTTGCCCCAGCACTTCCCAGCAGTGCCCTGCCTTCATTCCGCCTCTCCTGCCCCCACTCTGCCCCCACTCCCCTGCTGCCAAACAGTTGCTGAGTGCGTGGCTGGTAGGTGCTGAGCACCCACTATTTCTTTCCATGGGCGCTCCAGCCCCAGAGCGCCCACAGAGTCGGTGCCTATGGCTGAGTCTATTCACAGCCTGTACTTGCTTAAAAGAAAATTAACTAAAAGAGTATGAACCAAATCCTCAGCTCGTGTAAAGCAATGTAGCTTCACTGACTTCAAAGGAGCTTTACTGATTTGCACCAACTGATGTCTGTATACACTACAGCGACTACAGCAGTACAGCTGTGGCCCTGCGGCTGTGCTGCGGCAGTGTAGACACTTCCTACATTGATGGAAGAGTTTTTTCCATCACTGTAGTAAATCCACTCTCTCGAGAGGCGGTAGCTAAGTCAATGGAAGAATTCTTCCAACAACCCATCTGCATCTACAGTGCAGGGTTAGGTCAACCTATGTCTCACAGGGCATGACATTTTTCACAGCCTTGAGCAATGTAACTAGGTCGACCTAAGTTTTAGGTGTAGACTGGGCCTTATAATCTGCCTCCACCCCTTTATCGCTAGTGGGGTAACTACCTATGCTGAACCACAACCATTGAGCTGGGTCTCATAAAACACACAGAGGAAGCTGGACAGCATGCGGTCATAATAACCAGCTTAAAGACGAACCAGTGTGGATTTTATTGAAAGGGGTGGCTGTGCCATAGGCATTCAGCACAGCCACAAGAGTGCCAATCCTGCTGTTTCCCACAATAAAAGAAGACCTGGGTGAGGGGGAGAAGACGGGCATAACAGAACACATTTCTGAATGGATAGTGATGTGCCCTTATGGTACCTGTATTTGCTTTCTAAAAAGTACATCCATATCTGTGCAGACTTATAGAAATTCAGTGAATGAGGGAAAGGTATATTTTCCTCCTTGTGTAAGCCCTGGTCTACACTAGGACTTTAGGTCAAATTTAGCAGCGTTAAATCGAAGTAAACCTGCACCTGTCCACACGATGAAGCCCTTTATTTCAACTTAAAGGGCTCTTAAAATCGATTTCCGTACTCCACCCCGACAAGTGGATTAGCGCTTACATCGGCCTTGCCGGGTCGAATTTGGGGTATTGTGGACACAATTCGACGGTATTGGCCTCCGGGAGCTACCCCAGAGTGCTCCATTGTGACCGCTCTGGACAGCACTCTCAACTCAGATGCACTGGCCAGGTAGACAGGAAAAGAACTGCAAACTTTTGAATCTCATTTCCTGTTTGGGCAGCGTGGCAAGCTGCAGGTGACCATGCAGAGCTCATCAGCAGAGGTGACCATGATGGAGTCCCAGAATCGCAAAAGAGCTCCATCATGGACTGAACGGGAGGTACGGGATCTGATCGCTGTATGGGGAGAGGAATCCGTGCTATCAGAACTCAGTTCCAGTTTTCTAAATGCCAAAACCTTTGTCAAAATCTCCCAGGGCATGAAGGACAGAGGCCATAACAGGGACCCGAAGCAGTGCCGCGTGAAACTTAAGGAGCTGAGGCAAGCCTACCAGAAAACCAGAGGGGCGAACGGCCACTCCGGGTCAGAGCCCCAAACATGCTGCTTCTATGATGAGCTGCATGCCATTTTAGGGGGTTCAGCCACCACTACCCCAGCCGTGTTGTTTGACTCCTTCAATGGAGATGGAGGCAACATGGAATCAGGTTTTGGGGACGAAGATGATGATGATGATGATGATGAGATTGTAGATAGCTCACAGAAAGCAAGCGGAGAAACCGGTTTTCCCGACAGCCAGGAACTGTTTCTCACCCTGGACCTGGAGCCAGTACCCCCCGAACCCACCCAAGGCTGCCTCCTGGACCTGGCAGGTGGAGAAGGGACCTCCGGTGAGTGTACCTTTTAAAATACTATACATGGTTTAAAAGCAAGCATGTGAAAAGATTCATTTGCCCTGGCATTCGCGGCTCTCCTGGATGTACTCCCAAAGCCTTTGCAAAAGGTTTCTGGGGAGGGCAGCCTTATTGCGGCCTTCATGGTAGGACACTTTGACCACTCCAGGCCAGTAACACGTACTCGGGAATCATTGTACAGCAAAGCATTGCAGTGTATGTTTGCTGGCGTTCAAACAACATCCGTTCTTTATCTCTCTGTGTTATCCTCAGGAGAGTGAGATATCATTCATGGTCTCCTGGTTGAAATAGGGTGCTTTTCTTCAGAGGACATTCAGAGGTGCCTGTTCCTGCTGAGCTGTTTGCCTGCGGCTGAACAGAAATGTTCCCCGCTGTTAGACACAGGGAGGGGGGAGGGTTGAGGGGGTAGCCACGCGGTGGGGGGGAGGCAAAATGCGACCTTGTAATGAAAGCACACGTGCTATGTATGTAATGTTAACAGCAAGGATTACCCTGAAAGACTGTAGCCACTGTTTTATAAAATGTGTCTTTTTAAATACCGCTGTCCCTTTTTTTTTCTCCACCAGCTCCATGTGTTTCAATGATCACAGGATCTTCTCCTTCCCAGAGGCTAGTGAAGACTAGAAAGAAAAAAAAATGCACTCGTGATGAAATGTTCTCTGAGCTCATGCAGTCCTCCCACACTGACAGAGCACAGACAAATGCGTGGAGGCAAATAATGTCAGAGTGCAGGAAAGCACAAAATGACTGGGAGGAGAGGTGGCGGGCTGAAGAGAGTAAGTGGTGGGCTGAAGAGAGGGCTGAAGCTCAAATGTGGTGGCAGCGTGATGAGAGGAAGCAGGATTCAATGCTGAGGCTGCTGGAGGACCAAACCAGTATGCTCCAGTGTATGGTTGAGCTGCAGCAAAGGCAGCTGGAGCACAGACTGCCACTACAGCCCCTGTGTAACCAACCGCCCTCCTCCCCAAGTTCCATAGCCTCCACACCCAGACGCCCAAGAACGTGGTGGGGGGGCCACCACTCCGCCACAGAGGATTGCCCTAAAAAAAGAAGGCTGGCATTCAATACATTTTAAAGTTGTAAACTTTTAAAGTGCTGTGTGGCATTTTCCTTCTCTCCTCCACCACCCCTTCTGGGCTACCTTGGTAGTCATCCCCTTATTTGTGTGATGAATGAATAAAGAATGCACGAATGTGAAGCAACAATGACTTTATTGCCTCTGCAAGCAATGATTAAAGGGAGAAGGGGAGGGTGGTTAGCTTGCAGGGAAGTAGAGTGAACCAAGGGGCGGGGGGTTTCATCAAGGAGAAACAAAGAGAACTTTCACACCGTAGCCTGGCCAGTCAGGAAACTGGTTTTCAAAGCTTCTCTGATGCGTACCGCGCCCTCCTATGCTCTTCTAACCGCCCTGGTGTCCGGCTGTGCGTAACCAGCAGCCAGGCAATTTGCCTCAACCTCCCACCCCGCCATAAACGTCTCCCCCTTACTCTCACAGATATTGTGGAGCACACAGCAAGCAGTAATAACAGTGGGAATACTGGTTTCGCTGAGGTCTAAGCGAGTCAGTAAACTGCGCCAGCGCACCTTTAAACGTCCAAATGCACACTCTACCACCCTTCTGCACTTGCTCAGCCTGTAGTTGAACAGCTCCTGACTACTGTCCAGGCTGCCTGTGTACGGCTTCATGAGCCATGGCATTAAGGGGTAGGCTGGGTCCCCAAGGATACATATAGGCATTTCAACGTCCCCAACAGTTATTTTCTGGTCTGGGAATAAAGTCCCTTCCTGCAGCTTTTGAAACAGACCAGAGTTCCTGAAGATGCGAGCATCATGTACCTTTCCCGGCCATCCCACGTTGATGTTGGTGAAACGTCCCTTATGATCCACCAGAGCTTGCAGCACTATTGAAAAGTGCCCCTTGCGGTTTATGTACTCGCCGGCTTGGTGCTCCGGTGCCAAGATAGGGATATGGGTTCTGTCTATGTCCCCACCACAGTTAGGGAATCCCATTGCAGCAAAGCCATCCACTATGACCTGCACGTTTCCCAGGGTCACTACCCTTGATATCAGCAGATCTTTGATTGCGTGGGCTACTTGCATCACAGAAGCCCCAACAGTAGATTTGCCCACTCCAAATTGATTCCCAACTGACCGGTAGCTGTCTGGCGTTGCAAGCTTCCACAGGGCTATTGCCACTCGCTTCTCAACTGTGAGGGCTGCTCTCATCTTGGTATTCATGCGCTTCAGGGCAGGGGAAAGCAAGTCA
The DNA here is from genome assembly GCF_965140295.1 of Lepidochelys olivacea. NCBI lineage: Eukaryota > Metazoa > Chordata > Testudines > Cheloniidae > Lepidochelys > Lepidochelys olivacea. The sequence continues at coordinate 147,019,523 of NC_140413.1, read as the reverse complement.
CAAAGTTCCATGAAAGTGCCCTTACGCATGCGAAAGTTTCGCAGTCACTGGGAATCGTCCCAGACCTGCAACACTATGCGGTCCCACCAGTCTGTGCTTGTTTCCCGAGCCCAGAATCGGTGTTCCACAGCATGAACCTGCCCCATTAGCACCATGATGCATGCATTGGCAGGGCCCATGCTTTCAGAGAAATCTGTGTCCATGTCCTGATCACTCACGTGACCGCGCTGACGTCACCTCCTCGCCCGGTATTGCTCTGCCAGGTTCTGGTGCTGCATATACTGCTGGATAATGCGTGTGGTGTTTAATGTGCTCCTAATTGCCAAAGTGAGCTGAGCGGCCTCCAGGCTTGCCTCGGTATGGCGTCCGCACAGAAAAAAGGCACGGAACGATTGTCTGCCGTTGCTCTGACGGAGGGAGGGGCGACTGACGACATGGCTTACAGGGTTGGCTTCAGGGAGCTAAAATCAACAAAGGGGATGGCTTTACATCAAGGAGTATTTCAGGCAGGACTTCACGGAGGGTTCCAATAAGAAATGGTGCACCTAAGTTATTGTTCTTATTGGAACAAGGAGGTTAGTCTGGCCTCTGATTGATACATGGCTAGATTTACCTCGCTGTACCTTCTCTGTGAGTGACTGCAGTGTGACCTAGAGGAATGAGTCCCCTAGACGGGTGGGGAAGCAAATGAGTACAAAACAAATCTGGTCTATTTCTTGTTTTGATCCACTCCGTCTATCTTTTACATCTTTGGCTGGCAGCAGACGGTGCAGAAGGACTGCATGCCATCCACATCTCATGGCTGCCCGGCAGAAGATGATGCAATAGGACTGCTAGCAATCCGTATCGCCTGCTTGCTCACCATAAGACGGTTCAATAGGACTGACTGCAGGACTAAAGAGAATGACCTGGTCAAGTCACTCCAAATTTCGTCCCTGCGCCCATGTCTGCCCAGGCGCTCCTGGCCGATGTGGCCAGGAGCACCTCAGACATGACGATGACGGCTACCAGTCGTATTGCACCATCTGCTGCCAGAAGGCAATGGGTTGCTGCTACGGTGTAGCAATGTAGTACCGCGTCTGCCAGCACCCAGGAGACATACAGTGACGGTTACCTGAGCGGGCTCCATGCTTGCCGTGGTATGGTGTCTGCACAGGTAACTCAGGAAAAAAGGCGCGAAACAATTGTCTGCCCTTGCTTTCACGGAGGGAGGGAGGGAACGGGGGCCTGACGATATGTACCCAGAACCACCCGCGATAATGTTTTAGCCCCATCAGGCATTGGGATCTCAACCCAGAATTCCAATGGGCAGCGGAGACTGCGGGAACTGTGGGATAGCTACCCACAGTGCAACACTCCGGAAGTCGACGCTTGCCTCGGTACTGTGGAAGCACTCCGCCGAGTTAATGCACTTAATGCACTTAGAGCATTTTCTGTGGGGACACACACACTCGAGTATATAAAACCGATTTCTAAAAAACCGACTTCTATAAATTCGACCTAATTCCGTAGTGTAGACATACCCTAGGAGAGAATCTCCAAGTTAACTGCTCCAGTAATGATCACCTCACTAAGGACTTGTCTACACCACAATTTAATCTTTTTCTAACATGTTAGTTGTGACATGAATGTAAATCGGAGTCTGGATAAGGAGCAAACTTCTGTGCTGGTTGCATATAACCCTAGGGTCCAGCCAAGGATTAGAGATTTCTGGTACACTTGTGATACTGAAAGCTGTGCTTTCTTAAAGGATGTTATAAAAGTTGTCAGCTTGGCACTGGCACTGTGGAGTGGAACTGAGTAGAATCACTGCTAGGCCTTGCCTACACTGTGGTTTGTAACTAGGTTAATAATCTTGTGAGCTCAGTTACACACTTTAGTGTAAATACAGCTGGAGCATTCTGGCAAGCTTTAATCTGCCGTGACTCTTCTAGGCTGGCACTTTTTATAATGCTCTTTGGAAGAGATTGCTTTCATTAACACGAGCTCCCTAGAAATCTTCCAAAGTAAATGACTGAGATTCTGGAAGGAGTGGCAATTAATATGGATGACATTTTTGCCTCTAGGAAATCAGAAGAGCATAATGAGGTTAAAACAAATCCTGTTGACAACAAAGATTGCTGGACCAAAATTAAAGAGAAAAATATATTTGAGGACAAATCCAACTTCTGCTCTTAGGGCACACAACTGATAAAGAAGAGGTGAAGGCAGCTTAAGAAAAATTCAAAGTCATAGCTGAAATGCAACCACCTAAAAACATGTAGAAATCCACACAGTTCCTCAGTAGGATATAAATTTTATTCAAACCTGACTTCAAAAGGCCAAGCTATTTATAAACCTACTTAAAACAGATGGGGATAAATCACAAGGATATGCTTTTGAGGATCTAAAGCATCTATTGACCTCCTCATTATGTTTCCAAGTCTACAGCCATTTCAGCAGCTGCGGTCTTATTGAGTTGCTAGTTTACTTACTTTACTTAAATGAAGATGATCAGAAGCTGGCAACACATTGTTCCAGATGGCTTTCGAACAAATCTAGAATGCCCAAATAGAAAGACAGAATATTTGGTGAGCGTGTGGGTGTGTGAGATGCTTGCAGATTTTGCAAGATCTTGATAACATTCTGCTTGTGACAGACCACAAGCCATTTTTACCATTAATAAACATTAAAACCCCGGACAAGCATGCCCTTAGATGACAGATAATAGAATACTCCCTAGGGAAATTCCCTGTGGCAGTTGTGCACAAGGCGGAATGTAACAGCTGCCTAGCAGCTGCACAATACGCAGTAATTTAGGGGTGAAAGTGAAGAATATTGAACCTTCATGTGTGCAGAATGGCATTAGAGTACTGGAGTTAGAATCTGGCCAGGACACTTGATTAACAGCCTACTTAAAAAAACAAAAAAAAAAACAAAGCCGTGCAAATTTTAAGAACAAATGGTTAACATCTCGGTTTTACATCTCCTTGTAAAGGTGGCATCTCAGCGCCCTCTGAGCATTGCCCCAGCTCCATGTTTAAGTACAGAGTCAGAATGCCAACTGAAACACCAACACCACTTCCTGCAAGGTCTAGGAACCAAATTCTACCTTGGTGTAAAAAGCCACTCTTTGGTCTGAACTTAATCACAGGACCCCCTTCTTTAACTTGAGATCAGATGGGGCAAGGGTGCAAAATGATCATACCCCTTCCATTTGACTTTTACTCCTTAAGAAAATTCAAGGTTTTAAATGGGACTTACCTACATACATGTTCCTGAGAATAGCATAATATGTTATGTAATGAAAATGAAGAGCAGTGGGAAGAGTAACATGTGCCTCCCACATGGACATGTGAGCTACATTAATTTTTTCCATGAATAGCAACAAACATAATGTAGGAATATGTCATCCTGTTAACGACTCCCATAACTTTTGACAAGACTATTTTTTATAAGTTACTCAAGACAAAGCTATTAAAACTGCTAAAATGATTACAGACGTGGTCAACCAGGAACCCCCCAAAGGGGTATCTCTGTTTCGCTGTCCCGTAGGTTCTTTCAGTGCAATAAAACTGAACTGCACACTCACATTCATTAGCAGTGGATGAAACATACTAATAGGCATATCATGCCTTTCAGCCATATTATAAATGGGAAACTGTGTATTGCACTACAGAGTAAACAAGAAAAAGCGAACCAGTCACATATCTGTAAAAGGATGGCAGACGCTAAAGGCCCAGAACCTCAAAGATATTTAGATGCCTATTTTCCATTGGCCTAATATCCTGTATAATGATACACAGCTCATCTAAATCATCTTGCTGTCAGGTGTCTGAACCCTGCAAAAGATGCAGGTTAATTACAGCTGAGCCATAGTGACAGATGCATCTTGTTACATACAACAAGAATGTAAGCGGGGTTGGAACGTCTTTCCTTCTCTGAGATAAAGAGGAAGTGGCACAGAAGAGGTCCTCCATGGAAAGTCTAAGAAACAGCCAAGCTTGGGAAGAAAGCCTAGATTGAGGTTTGCGTTTTGTTTTATCGTTTTGCGTTACCAGCAAAGAGAATAAGTCTGGACTATATACAGCAAGGGTTCTCAAACTGGGGGTCATGACCCCTCAGGGGGTCGCGAGGTTATTACATGGGGGGTCGCGAGGTGTCAGCTTCCACTCCCAAACACCGCTTCACCTCTAGCATTTATAATAATGTTCAATATAAAAAAAAGTGTTTTTAATTTTTAAGGGGGGGGGGTCATACTCAGATGCCTGCTGTGTGAAAGGGGTCAGCAGTACGAAAGTTTGAGAACCACTGATATAGAGAGTATATAGAATTTGTTCCCAGCATGGTGTGAACTTCACCAGCTAACCATTCCTTGTAGCAAAATTGTACTGATCATCTGAGAGATGATCAATCAGTTTATAACTGATAACTCAATAAGCCATTCAACAGAATAATGCAATGTCCCTTAGACTACAATAATACATTAGTGTACAATAATACATTAGTGTACAGTACATTTCTAGGTCCACGCACCCTCTGTGCTGTAAGTTGAAAGAAGACTTCTTTAATGCTATCTAGTGTCCTGAAGGGAAATTCAAGTGATTTTAACGTTCTGGCAATATCAGCTTTAACCAGCACAGCTGTCTAGTGTCATTTTCTGAAAGTCAAGAAAATTCAGTGGCATTTCCTATTTATGTCTCAATGCAGGGCTCATTGCACCAATGGAACAGAGTTCACATTCCCCAAAGAAAAGTGAGTTCCTTTTAGTTGTCACAACTGTGCTGTAATATAAACTTATAAGCACCCTACAACTCATGGAACTACCAAATGGGTTATCTAACATAGATTTTGACTAATCCTATGGTAGCATCACTTGTTTCACTGTTTGTTTTTTTCTGGGGGAAAAATCCATTGTTATATATGAAAAGCAGAGTTCATTATAAATATTATATACAGATATAAAAAAAACCCTTCAATAATGTCAATTATCTTATACCAAGGGGATTGATGGTATAGGACACTGTATGAGTATATGGCAGCTTTTCACTCCAACATTGCCTGTTTTAGTCTATTCCAGATTGATGGTGGCTGAAAATTATTGCTATTTAGTGGCCTACATCAAATGAGTTTGTGGTCTTAGCTCAGGCTTAATGAACCTATGTTTAAAAGTCACCATCTCAGCTGAAATGCTTACTGGCACTCTTAGCAGAGAGGACAAGGATTATATCAATATAGAGAATGAACTTTTTTTTTTAACTCTCCAGGTGCTCCCACCAACTTGGAGTTAAGGCATATTAGCGAGATAGTATAGCGTTAATAGCTGTTTGGGGAAATTTCACCGCGTTCAAAATTTATTGAAGTTTTGCGGTTCTAGTTTTTTTTTAAACCGCCTGTACAGAGTAGGGATTGCCGCAGTGGCACTTTCTTTGTTGCGCTAGAATTGTGGGTAGGAGTCATCTGTGTCAAGGGATGTCAAACTCATGCACATTGAACCCTAAATTCACGCATAAATATTTTTACTTAAGAAAAGTAGGATATTTACATAGTTTCTCTAAACCAGTGTATACTGAAGAAATGGTCAGAAGAGTTCTTACGCAGGAAAACGTGCATGATGTGTGGAGGAGGGGTTTGGTTTTGCATGATCTTATAGCATTATTAAAAACTCCAAATGCTTCCAAAAACCACACAACCTAACAATAATGCAGTAAACTTATTCTTAACGATATGGGTCTCCTGGGTATTTTCAAGCATCCACTTTTTTTGTTTTTACAGTGCTGGAAGGAATGTGTACAACAGCCAAAGCTCTCTTGCCACAGTCTAATAGTAATTGTACTTCACTACATTTACATGTCATTGAAATACTAATTGATTTAGGAAGCAACTGTTACCAGACTAAGTTAAACCTATTACAATTAATGCTGTTTAGTAACTATTGTTCTTATAAATGATGACAAAGGGAGAACTTTTACAAGTATTTGATAGGTTTAAATAGCAAGGAAGGAGAGAAGTTTTTTAGAGCACTTGATGGATTGAATACCATCAGAGACAGATCATATTTGAGTTAATTAATTAAAATAGAAAGGGGTTTAGAATATGAGCCTGTGGCATACTCTAATTAAACTAACAATTAGCCAGGAGAAAATGGAGATACCAAGGGGGTTGATAAACTCATCTGAAAACCTAGTACAAGAACCTTGTGTAGAACAAAAAAGGGAATGTAACTTATTTGCCCAAAATTCAGCAGAGGAGAAGCCATTTTGTTTGGGGAAAGCAGTAGCTGACCCTTACCTACTACTTAAACATGTATTCACCCATTGATATGAGCAAATAACTTTTGGTCTGGTCCATGTCTCTCAAATGCAGACTGGAGGGCTAGAACGCAGTTCAAATATACTGCCAAGGTGACAGTCAATTGTAAGGAAAGGAGTCAGAGAAATAAGCTTACTGAGTGGTGGTGTGACCGAGAGTATCATTGTCCATGTACTATTTGAGAGATTGCTTTCAGGTCTAAAATGGGAATAGGGGGATCGTTAGACCTAAACAGTACAAACAAGGAGCACACTACCTGAAAGGGGTGAAGACAACTTCATGGACTGAGACAAGTGGTGCTGACAGACGGAAGGAGAGAACCTCTTGCAGTGGTACTATGCCACATGTCCTATAACAGTGAACAAACACTGTTTTACTTAAAGTGTTTACCCTACCTCAGGAGGCTCTTCACCAGGCCTTAAATGAGATGATTTCTTAGCGCTTCCCTTTGGCTTACTCTGATTTCCTCCGTTTTTGAAAACGTTATTTTTAAAAAGATACTTTGGACAGAGGTTGTTAATGGGGGTTTAAAGCTTTTCCACTGGGACAAAGACAGTAAACTTCTGATGCCTTTTGAGAAGCAGAAGCAAGTCAATGTGGTCTGGTGCACTTGGTCTGTTGAGGAAGCAGCAGGGTGGCCCTTCTGAATAGGTGACACTAGCTGCAGGCAGTTGGATGCACAGGGAGGGCTGGTGCTCAAGATGGGTGAGGAGAAAGAAGAGCTCTGGACTACAGGGTATTACAAGGACAGTGCTCCTGCCGACAAAGTGCTGTTCACACCAGCATTTGTTGTCGACAAAACTTTTGTCTTTCAGGGGCCTGTGTTTTTTTAACACCTCTAAATGACAAAAGTTTTATCTTTCATTTGCCACTGTAGACAAAGCCTCAGGCAGTTTTGTGCTGCCTTAGTGCCACAAAATAACTTTTAAACTGTCCTTTGGTGAGGATGCAACTCCCGACAACAAGGAATCATTGGGTGGCATATAGCCAGTGGGGCAAATTCTACAGTGCCCACTCCCCTCCACTGGAATTACAGGGCAGAGAGGGATCAAGTGCATGGTGTGTAGCTGATCCTGGGCTGGAGTAGGTGGGGTAGTTTACAGAGGAGCAGCTGAAAATCTGTCCCACAACATGGTGCCAGTTCTTGATAGAAAGAGTCACGTCCAGTCTTCTTCCACCAGAGGAAAGATTGGTGTCACATGGGCCCAGATTCTCAGAGATATTTGGGAATCTAACTCGCACTGAAATCAATAGGAGTTGGAGTTATTTAGAAGCCTGAGGATCTGGGCCATAGGAATTTGAAGGAGTAAAAAGGAAGTAATAAAACCAAAATATAGTAATGATATTTATTACTAACAATCACTCTAAATCAGACTGTACAAATCCAGTTTAACCCAATCAAAGACTGGCAGAACAAGCAGCAGCTTTGCCTTGCAACAGACATGGTTTAAAGAAAGTGCTCTTTGGTAGTCTTCTCTGCGGGAGACAACACAATTACAGAGAAGACAAGCTGGTGAAGCTCAGCTTTCAAACAATGTAACTTCTCCACAGCAGCCACTTGCAGCTACAGTTTGCCTCATATTTCTACTGCATTTTTCTGTTTCAACCAAAATTAAAGTAGTGTGTGTTGAGGGGAGTAGGGAATACCAAACTTGTAAACATCTTGAAATTTAAAAAAAAAAGAAAAAAAAAGTGCTAACATTTTCTATTTAACATACAAAATTAGGGGTGTGCATTTTAAAAAATGAAATTACCAAATGGATTGTAACTTTTTTGCTTCTGAAATGGAAGCTGGGCAGGGAGTAGTCATTTCATACCAAGATAATATTGCAGCTTAGAGATCTGAACACTTCAAATGTACAAAGTTGAAGGTAATTTGACAGGACATGTGGAGTTTATGCTAGCAGAGGCATGGAGGGAGGCTCATTTTCTTGTCAAAAACAGGAGTGTAACTTAGACATTTCAAGTTATGTAGCAACAAGAGCCCACCCAAAAAAAAAAAAAAAAAAATCTTCCAAACCTCGTGGCATCTGCAAGTGCCAGGAAATCTCACCTGAGTTGAACAATGTGACCAAGAAATTCAGAGTGAGATCCTGAATGTGACCTCCAGCCTCAGTGATGATATCTTTGTCTCAAAAAGAAAGGGATTTGGGGACATGTTGATGATAGTATTTTCTTCTTTAACAAAAAACAGGAAAAAGAATTGAAACTTCACCTTTTCACAGATTCCAAGGTCAGAAGGGACATTTGACATCATCTAGTCTGACCTCCTACATAGCACAGGCCATAGAACTTCCCCAGAATAATTTGCACAGCAGACCTTTTAGAAAAACATCTAATCTTGATTTAAAAATTACCAGAGATGAAGAATCTACCACAACCCTTGGTAAATTGTTCCAATGGTTAATTACTCTCAATGTTAAAAATTTACACCTTATTTTCAGTCTGAATTTGACTAGCTTCAACTTCCAGCTATCGGACCATGTTATAACTTTCTCTGCTAGATTGAAGAGCCCATTATTAAATATTTGTTCACATGTAGATACTTATAGACTGTAATCAAATCACCTCTTAACTTTGTCTTTGTTAAGCTAAATAGATTGAGCTCCTTGAGACTGTCACAAAAAGGCATAAACAATGAGGAGTACTTGTGGCACCTTAGAGACTAACAAATTTATTTGGGCATAAGCTTTCGTGTGCTAAAACCCACTTAATCAGATGCATAGAGTGGAAAATACAGTAGGAAGATATATATACAGAGTACGTGAAAAGATGGGGGTTGCCTTACCAATTCTAATGAGATAATTCAATTAAAGTGGGCTATTATCAGCAGGAGGAAAAATCACTTTCATAGTGGTAATCAGGGTGGCCCATTTCAAACAGTTGACAAGAAGGTGTGAGTAACAGTAGGGGGAAAATCAGCATGGGGAAATAGTTTTTAGTTTGTGTAATGACCCAGCCACTCCCCGCCTTTATTCAGGCCTAATTTGATGGTGTCCAGTTTGCAAATTAATTCCAGTTCTGCAGTTTCTCATTGGAGTCTGTTTTTGAAGTTTTTTTGTTGAAGAATTGCCACTTTTAAGTCTGTAAGTGAGAGCCCAGGGAGGTTGAAGTGTTCTCTGACTGGTTTTTGAATGTTATAATTCTTGACGTCTGATTTGTGTCCATTTATTCTTTTCCGTAGAGACTGTCTGGTTTGGCTCCATGATGGAGCCACCAACTAATATCCATGGCAGGCCATGAGACCAAGGTGGAATACAGGCTGGCCCACCGGGGTTCCTCCACAGGTCACAATAGGTCCCGCCACTTAGTATCATATAGTATAGGATAGTATATAGTGTGTGTTTTAATTGTATTTTATCTATGTAAACTTTAAAGCAATTTAAGATCCACTGTCAGCAATTTGTTGCAAACTGGCCACTTGCAACAAATTGCTTTGCTTAGTATCATTTGAATTATATGCTATTTAACTTGCCATCAGGGATTGGTGTCTCAGGGATTTTGAGCATTATTTAGGATTTTTAGGATACACTGTATTAGGGATTATTAGTCACTTTAATAAAAAGATACCTTTGTTTTGGAAAGAATATTGCCTGTGTTAATTACTTTATCGGAAGATTATATCCATGTCCTTTAGTGTTTCCTTAGCAACCCTGGGAACTTTTACCTTGGGAAGGAAAGATTAAGCAGGCAATAGGCAGGTTAGTGTAGCAGCGCCCAAAACTCATTTTTTGGGGTAATATTTTAATCATTCTTGTGGCTCTTCTCTGATTATCAACATCCTTCTTGAATTGTAGGCTCTTGAATTGGACACAGTATTCCAGCAGTGGTCGCACCAGTGCCAAATATAGAGGTAATAACTTCTCTTCTACTACTCGAGAGTCACCTATTTATGCATTCAAGGATCACATTAGCTCATTAGGCCACAGCTTCACATTGGGAGCTCCTGTTCAGCTGATTATCCACCATGACCCCCAAATCTTTTTCACAGTCACTGTTTCCCACTTTCTGCTGGTAATACACAGAAATTACTTCCATACTCCTGCTAATCACACACATTCAACATGACGGCATACGGGACTTCCATCTTCACTGCTTCAGCAGCACATTTCACTTTCTTCATGCTGTAGGAACAGTACTGCTTTATCTGGTGGGTGGCCTATGAATTTGGCTGAAATGTACCTTTTGCCTAAGTGTGTATATGAAACATGAGGATGAGGAACTGTACTGTATAAGGAACTAGTAACTTAAAAATAAAAAACACACAGTTTATCTACAGAAATGTCATAATTTATTTTCTGGTAAATTCTTTCACCACATCTGGATTGGGGAATCCTTAAGAGCAAATCACAGGTGTTCCTATGACTTCATTTAAGTTGGAAAATTTTCCCCCTGGATGCTATTAATTGTCCATACAACAGATCTGTTGAATGTGTAGTATACTGAAGGTTGACTAAGTCTTACTCTTTCAACACAAAGTGAAAATATGGAGTTTGTGGATTAAAAGGAATTGCTTGTATTAATATGGAAAATTGAGAGTATAATTTAAAAAGTCTTAGATTATCTTATGTCTACTTATATGAGAGAAGCAGCTGTTAAATGTTGGAACTGGAGTTCAAATGCATTTCAGCAACTAGCTTCATTCCTCCCTTGGAGGCAGCTCCTCTTCCTTGCTTGCTTTCTTGGGATACCAGTCTCTTAGCCAGTCCCAGGAGGAGTAGATAATATTTATCTGTACTTTAGAGGTTCTGAGAAGGTAAGGTAGACATTTTCAAAATGGCCTCTGCTTATGAAATCACTGAGAGCAGCTGCGTGTTCAGCACCTCTGAGAACGGGTACCACCTGTTTCCAGTTATATATCCAAAATCAACGATCCTTTTTTAAACCTAATTGACTGGTTCAAGTGACTGAAACAGCAAGTCAGCCTCAGAAGAAAGCTTTCGAAGCAAATTCTCTTGAATACTGTGCTTACCACTATACCTAATCCACTAGATTATAGTGCCTAGAAAACAAGCCACATAACTACTCTCTGTATCACTCTTCCTATGCCCTTGATAACTGAGGAAGTTCTGATTGGGACTGAATGTCACAGCTATTCCCTTCATGTATATAATATGTCAGACCATAACCCTTGATACAAACACACCAAAAATTTGTGAAAGTAATGGCTCTAGATTTGAACTTTGTGGTTTAGGCCCATCTCCTTTATTTTCACACACACACAAATATCCCCCTTTCCCCCCAAATCAAAAACCAAAAACCAACCCCCCCACACCCCCACCCCACAAAACCAAAACACCCATAGCAAACACTTGTATTCAGTGAAAAATCTAAGGATTAAAAAATACACGAGAGATAAGGGGATAATACAAAACATTTTCTAATTGACAGACTCTTAGCAACAGAGTAGTTCTAAGTAGACTTACATGTAGGTATTGCATTATCTAACTGTAAATTAATATTGGTAAGTAACCAAGACTATGAACAATGTAAATCAGTTTGACATTTTCCTGGTATGGCTGTAGCTTAAGCAGCTATTTGTCTTTCAAACCTGTCTGATATCAGGCCTAGAGGATGACTAGATGTGTGTGTACACTCACCCACTCCCTTTTCTGATGCATGTATTACCTACTATTACAAATTGAGGCTATTAGTGAGAAATGTCTCATCTACAAAGAGAAAGGATGAGTATTTATGTTTTTATTAGGGGGTAGCTGTGTTCGTCTGTATCCATAAAAACAACAAGGAGTCCGGTGGCACCTTAAAGACTAACAGATTTATTTGGGCATGAAGAAGTTGGTTTTTTACCCACGAAAGCTTATGCCCAAATAAATCTGTTAGTCTTTAAGGTGCCACCGAACTCCTTGTTGTTTTTATGTTTTTATTGTGGAACTAGAGTTTGCACCCACGCTGCCAGTCAACCATTCTCCAATAGGCAATGATGAACAATCCAGAGTGAAAAAAAATACACCATAGTTCCTAGATCTGGCCATGCATAGAAAACAATTGTACCGTGTGCTTGCAGCAGCCAAAATAATCCTCACAAGAGTCTGCAATCACCTTCATTTTTTTGAGTTAGACATTGCTGCATTCACACAGTGTTTTTTAACCAGAAACAAAAAGCATCATATAAAGTACTGCTATAATCCCATTCTTGAATGTTGTTAGCAAGCTGAATGTTGAGAAATGCTAATTACCCAGGGGGCAGGGAGGGAAGCAGTTTAATGGAGCTAGCTCATTCTGTAAACAAAGTTGTGTATCTTGGATTCCACAGCAACTGCATTGGAAGCATCCTTTGAACTATGGGAGATAATAAGTGATAAACCATCTCAGTGAGCAAGAAACAATGCTGCAGTTCAAAAATTGTTTATCAAACAAATATAACAACATAAACTGCCACAAGCCAGGATGTTTTTTTTAGCTTTGTCAGTATTTATTATTGGGGTCTCATTGCAGCACTCTGGATCCTGCTCAATTCCCAGTTGGATTATTCAGATTCCTGTTCCAGGGCTCAGTGCAGAAAGAACAATTTCAAGGAGGCCTGTTTGCTCACAGCTTAGCATTATTTGTCCAATTACAATCAGTGAGACTGTTTAATCACCAGTTTAAAGAAAGGACAGGCTAGAGATAACACAAAAGAGAGGGAGCCCACAATAAACATGTCAAGGTTTTCCCCTGTCTCACAGAAACCTTCTTCTGTTTCCTGATTTAGATTGGAGCAGGGAGAGCAGGTTTTAGTTGGATTTTACTATTTTAATTTCCTCGTATAGTTTCTCTTTTGCCTCAGTTGCTCAACTGGGAACTCTCTTCCCCTTCTCCAGGACTCTCAACAAATTTATCAGGAAGCATCAGGTTTATGGACGTGCTATAAGCCAAATTAAGAACGCTGTGCTGCATCAATTGCTTACCGCTCTAATTTAAATTCCTTGTTCCTTTCTGATTGCAGGTTAACAGACATCATTCCAGACTTTAACTAATACCAGTTTTTTTAAAAGCTGGCCTCAAATTGCCCAAAGGGCAGGTTCTATACATTTTGTATGCAGTCCTGCACGAGCAGTGATGCAGAGCTGCCATACTCCATGGGAACGGTAATTCCTCCTCTTGTTGCAGGCATGCAAAGGGAATATGTACAAATACACACCCCAGGTTGGTTTCTATTTCACTCGGGATGACACAGTGTGATCTCTCTCTGTTGTCAGTCAGCTCTTATGCCCTCCCACTTTGGGGTGGATTGTACAATTTTAAGTACTTATATGGCCCTCACTGCTGTCGTATCTTGACACCTCACAATCTTTAATGTGTTTATCCCTATTTTCCAGATAGGGAATTAAGGCAGAAAGAGACTAAATGACTTACCCAAGCTAACACAGAAAGTCTGTGGTAGAGGAGGGATTTGAATACACGTCTCCCAACAGCTAGACTAGTGCCTTAACCACTGGACCATCCTTCCTCTTGTGTGCCCAGGGCTACTAAAAGGGGAGTAGTGCTTGTGTTGTGCTGAGATTGCTATTCTGCCTGATGCTTGTGGGGTGGATTCAAAGGCAAGAGGTTTCTTGTGTTCTCTCCCTACACTTCCATCCCACCCCCCACGTACCCATGCAAGGCACAATCTTGCTCTCAGTTAACATGGCATTTCAGCGTGATCCAAGCTGTTCTATGCAATGACGTGAAAGTCTGACTACTTCACCTCAAACAAGGCAAAACCTATAAGGAATCTAAATATGTTGATAACTGGCTCTACCCAGAATGTTGGCAAACGTCCACCTCCCCGCCCCCCTTAAACAGCTCTGGAAACAAAACATTTTTAGAATTCCCCAAAGAACCTTCTTATGCAAGGGCTAAATTTATTAACAATTTGTGTAGGAGAAATGTTGCCAATCACATGGTTCAGTGGTCAGAAAAGAAAAAGATAGCCATGCTGTTTTGGCTCAATCTTAGGCACATTTTGTTGTTGGGATATATATTCTCACAGTGAAACTTTCAGGCCATAGGGCTGGCAGGCTTCTCCCCAGCACACGTAAATATATTAACTGCGTAGGCCTTCTCCACTGCCAAGAGTTTCCTTATCCTGCTCTGTAGATGAAAGGATGAGGAAGCTACAGCTCTGCTTTGTATCTTTCTCTGCAGGCAAATGTCTCCTTTATCACCAAGAAGCACACAAAGATTCAGCTGCGATTTAAGGCTGGGAGTGGTTGTGCTGAAGCTCAAGTCACAGCCCAGCACTGCAGGCAATCAACAGCTGGCTGCAAACCTCGTGACCACTGGAGGCAGACAGGCAGTCATTGAGTGCTGAACAATCCTGAGCAGCTGAGCCTGTGATACTGGCCTGTGAGCCTATATTCAGGTGTTGTCATTTACTTAACAAAAAGAAAAAGTTAGCAAGTAGAGTCACAGCCTTTAGGCCTGATCTGGATTTCAAACCTCACAGTTAAAGGGGCCCAAATTTTCAAATGCCACTAGTGACTTTGGATGCCCAACTTGAGACACCCTGGAAGGAGCGTGACTTTTCAGAAGGTCGGTGTTCAGCCCTTCCCAAAAATCAGGCAATTTGAGGTGTCTTAAATTTGGGCACCCAAAGTCACTGGCTACTTTTGAAAACATGGGTCAGCATATTTGGTTCAATCCATTATAAAGTCAGTGGCATCTGGAACATTTGAATCCAAACACAGGTTTGAATTGCAAACACCCTTACACTTCAGGGAGTCTTAATTCACGTCCATCTTGCATAATAGCTGGGACATCTGGTGCAAATTCAGCTCTAATTCTTCAGCCTTTAGTTTGGTGAGTAGCCATTTGACTTCAGTGGGATACTTGCGTCTGCAAGTTCTATTCAGCATGAGTAAGGATAATAGAATCAGACCCATTAATGGCAAAATAGTAATCAATAATGTTTTAATCCCAAGAGTATGACTGTTCAGAAGCTAGTCAGGTGTATGCAGTACCAACAGTGTGCTTCGTCTTGTGCATTATAGAGGGAGACAGCCCAAGCCTGCCCCAAAGAGTTTAAATCTGAGATGACTTACAATGAAAGAAATGCTTTGGAAAAAAGCTTTGCAAGTTTCTCCTTCCTCTGTTGTAGGTTTAGCTTTAGTTAGAACTGTTCATTCACATCAGCTTAGCAGAAAAACAGCTTCCCATTTCCACAGCACTAGTTTAAAGAATAATACAGAAGAGGGAAAGGATGTACCTGGTTTCAAAACAACTAAATTCTGAAATAGAAATGAACATACAGCTACTGTAGCTGCAGCATTAATAACAACTGTCTTTACCTCAACAAGGGGTTTGTTAAGATCTGAAAGCATTTAAAAGACAGTATTGAAGTGTTGCATTCCCACTTAAGTAAACAAGTATCCTAAGGACTTCAGTGTGATCATTTGATTTGGGAATATTTCATGTCAGTCCATCTTCCCATCAACTGTATATCTCTGCTAGAATGACTAAAACTCCCTTACGTAAGGATGTGTCTCCACCCAAAACCGGTGCAAAAGGCTGTGTACATTCTGGTTTGAGTGTCTTATTTGATTTAGTTTAAAGCTGTTCCTAAGTGACATAAGCTAAACTGAAATCATTTGGTTTAAACCAAAATCAGTGTCCGCACAGCCTTTTGCATGAGTTCAACTCAACAGGTTTAAAATAACACCTGTTGTTAAACTGGTGCAACTCTGGGTGTAGGCAAGCCTGACCTCTTTTGGCTGAGAGGTTTGTTCTTAAATATGGAATCTGTATTAAAAGCAGTGGGTCTGATCCTGCGGTTATTAAAGCCAATGGATTTCAATAGCAGCAAGGCTGGGCCCAATCCATACCAAGAAGAAAAGTGTCGGTAGTACTAACTCTTACACATGGCTTAAAAATAAACCTCCTGCAAGCAGCAAGGAAGAGAGCTTAGTCTCAGAATAAAGCTTCATTAATGACCAGGCATCATTTACTTCCACATGCTCTTCAACACTTTTTCTATTTAATTCTAGTTCTGCACATAAGCTCCAATGGGCGCAGGATCAAACTTTTAATGGTAAATCTCTCACTGACGAAGGATCAAGCCCTACCAGAGCTTTATTACTTGAATAGGAAAGAGAATATCCTGAAAGGTGCCCCAGGAAAAGGGAATGGGAAAGTAAGGGTAAATAAAGGAGGAGGCTGGGCAGACCCACAAGAAATATTTAACATTCCTTGCTCTCCACAAAGGGCAGGTCAAGGAAAGGGAATGAGTGGTTGGGATGGAGCACATGCCTCAAATATTTTTCAAATACTGTTCAGCGCAGTATATCTGGTCACATAAACATCCACAACAAATAGAATGAGTTTGTTCTAGAATATGGCAAACCTTCTGGGTAATTGTATATATGCAGGATTGGGTGAAACTATGTAGAGAAGCCACAGAAGTTGAATTCACAGCTGTATGTTGAACAGACAGGCACAAACCCGGAAAGCTCTATCCTGAGCCCCAGATGTTTTCAAAATTGAGCAGTTGCAGTACATCTTGCAAGAATCCCAGTCAAAACAATATCTATAGCCACGTAATAGGTGCACATATAAACCCCAAAGGGGTTTTCAAGAGTCAGAATTGAAAAATGTCAGAAAACCTTTAATGGCAAATGAAAATGACAGACATATTGAGCCAGATGCTGATCTCCGTTACAACACTGTGAAATCCAGAGTATCTCCACAGATGTCAAAATTCTGACCCATTGTACAATTTATAATAAATAAAATCAACAGGCCTGATTTTGATATCACTTATGCTGGTGTAAATCAGAACTAATTCCCCTGAAATCAATGTGGGTTCAGCAGTATAAAACTGATGTGAGAGGAGAATAAAAATTATAATTCTGTTATTGTGAAAGTCAAGACACACAAACATTTTTTAAGAGTAGTTTGGCTACGATGTGTTTCCAACAAGCTGAGAAACGCAATTCAGTAGGTGCAAACATGCTTTTGCCATTTAAATGCTTGTGTCACTGTTGCTATTCACCAGCAGGCCTCCCCCATCCATTGGGGAGCCTCTCACTGCTTGCATTGCAATACATGCATATTGGAAACAGCTGCACTTTACTAAGGAAACCACCTTTAAAAAAAAAAAGTAAACTGCACTATGCAAACAGTGGCATGGGAAAGAATAGCACAGCAGCATATATCTCAGTGGTTCTCAAACTTTTGTACTGGTGACCCCTTGCATACAGCAAGACTCTGGGTGCGACCCCCCCCTATAAATTAAAAAACACTTTTTTATATATTTAACACTATTATAAATGTTGGAGGCAAAGCAGGGTTTGGGGGTGGAGGCTGACAGTTCACGACCTCCACATAATAACCTCATGACTCCCTGAGGGGTCACAACCCCCAGTTTGAGAACTCCTGATATATCTGAAAAAGACAAGGACAAAGTTAAATCAGAAAAGCTCTGCTCAGGATGCCTTGTATAGATGCTATCAGATAGCATATTCAGGTAGCAATCACATGATTCAGGGTATTCCAACATAGCAGACTCAAAACTCCATGAATTTACATTAATAAATAACCATGTAGTTTTCTCATCTGTTTAGGAAGCAGTGTTTGCTCTCCTGTTCCCATAGAACAACCAGGAAGGTCATGTCAAATAACCCCTGAGTCTCTGGAGCCCTGGATAGGATGCTATGGTCATCCATATAGAGGCCTTGGGGCTGCATGCTGCTCTCCAGTCTACTCTGGCCTCCCTTGGCACCATGGCTTCTGCAGACCTGTGCTTCCAGAGGCATCACCAACTAGCCACTTCCCTGGAATCCCCCTATAGAGTATAAGAAATAGGATGGTATCTCTTCATATAGTTTGTGAACCCTCTACTGGTGCTCACTGGGTTCTATATTTCAGAAGCCACCAGAAACCAGAGAGAGCAGCAGTATGTAGCTAGGTAGGCACGCCTTGCACATTCACGTAGAGTTAGTAAAACGGTTATTTTGGACCCAGCTGCACCCTGGTGGTTTCTTCATATTATTTTTATTGTGTAAGGATCAAAAAAGACACCACATTGCCTATAGAGGAACTCCACGTCACAGGAAGTGGGGTGGGGGTGGGGTGGGCTAAACTCTAATAGAATTCAGTGTAGCAGACGTGTTAGTCTGTATTCGCAAAAAGAAAAGGAGTACTTGTGGCACCTTAGAGACTAACCAATTTATTTGAGCATAAGCTTTCGTGAGCTACGGCTCACTTCATCGGATGCATCCGATGAAGTGAGCCGTAGCTCACGAAAGCTTATGCTCAAATAAATTGGTTAGTCTCTAAGGTGCCATAAGTACTCCTTTTCTAATAGAATTAAATCAGTAACTTCCTACAAGTGTGCTGGGGAGATGATGCTGCAAAACCATCAGCAATTAGCACCTTCTTGTGAATGTTCATTTCTTCTGTTAAGGTGCAGTGCTGTGCTAGATCATCTCAGTGGGAGCACCCACCAGCATTCTCTCTGGAAGGGGCAGAATGCCTCCCGAAGGGCCCCAGCATGCAAAGGGAGCACACACTCTGTTACAAGGGTGCAGAATACCCTTCTTTCTGGGCTGGCTCAGAGAGGGCAGAGCCATGGTTCTATCTCCTTTGGAGCCCCTTGAGCTCCTAGGAAAGTAGGGAAGGGAAGTCTAGCATTTGGACTAGAATTCTTCCCACCTCTTAAGAGAATCATGCAAAAATGAAGGAGACTACTTAGCCTCCTTCCTTTGCACACCGATGTAGCTGAATCTGACCCTAGCACGGCATTAATGGCCTACTCCTGTTTACCACATTCATCAATGTGCTATCTGAGCACCCTGCAGAAAGGTGATAGCTCTATATAGTATGGGTTAGCTGTAGTATCTGTTTTTCCTTCAGTATTGGTGCATAGTTAGCTCCAGCAGATATCTCCTTTTGTGTGCAGTTTAAAGCAGCTTACTTGGTAGAATGGTTGGTGATTTAGGGATAGGTGAACTTCCTGGAGTTCCATGTTTTGTGAACCTTGTGAACTATTTTTGTGGAGATTGCAGGTTTCACAAATCTAGTTGGAGTTCATGAACTTGATCTTCCTGTAACTGAAACCCATGTTTTAGTCAAGGGTGATTCAATATTTAAAATAAGTTTTTCCTTGCTAATGAGAAAGCCTGTTCTATGTATAAGGGATAGAATAACACCCTCCCAAAATCCATGTGGCAAAAGTGTGTGGCCTGTACACTAAATGCACACACACACACACACAATCAATTTTCTAATTAGAATATTTTTCTTCATCCTTCTCTTTTTTTGTCTCACAGTCTGTCTCCTTTCTCCCTGCTTGATCTCTTATCCTGTTGTACATTACTTTTCAATTAATTTTTTTAGTTTCTGTCACCTTTCTGTTCCCTTCCCCCTGCAGTTTCCTTTAAGCAGAAGGTGAACCCTGTAATGTTAGAGTTCAGATCAAATTTCAAATCTACAATCTTTATGGGATCATATGTCCAATCTTGAACTGTTGACATAAACATGATAATAAATTTAGGCTTAAATCCATCCAGCTCGTAACCTGAATTAGCATCAGCACCTGGTGTACTGAGTACTGGGTATCTCCAAAGAGAGGTCAGGGTAAGAGATCCTCTCCACCTCAGGCTGCAGAGTGACTGTGGAGGTGCTCTGCCACTGCAGTCTTAAGTAGCCCCAGCAATCCTAATGTCCTAAGGGTTGATAGGGGATCCGTCAGCAGAGACTGAGTTATACACTGTGCAGGGTGTGCTGAAACACTGAATAGCCTCTGTGCGTCCTGCAGCTCTCTTGCACAATGGAACTTCATTGGTTTCCATTGCCAAGGGCTCTTTCATCTCCCAAGGGTGTTCCACTCTCAAACTATACCTGGAATTCCCATCAACACATCAAGGGCAGTACAAACCTAACATGCACAGTTATCGTCTGAAGACAGTTTTATACCAATTTTGTTTGATAAAGTCACAGAATTATCCATCATCTAAAGGAGATAAATCATTAAAAACATGCTAGGACGTTAGGCAGGAAAATGTAAATTACCAGGTATGACAGAGTCTGCTCCAGATCAAGTTCTTTCCTTTGATCTTTGGAAAGATGGTTATTAACTAGCAGGGTCAATGCTAAGACTTTTGCTGGAAAATATGCACTTCTCAGCCACCCACATAACAAATAGTCACTAATCCATTCTACTTCCCAAGGCAACCTCATGGACAGATGTCTTCAGATGATCTGGGTAACGTAATCAGCATAGGAACAAATTGGCTATAAACGATGATATATATAGTAAGTACAATGGTAATTTTGCAGAACACCATTAGGACCAAATTTTTTAAAACTTGAATAAAATGGGCTAAATTCTGCTAAGTTACCTGGGTGCAAACCCACTGACTTCAACAGGAATGACACCTGTGTAAGGTTCCATCCACACTATAGCAGCTACCCCACTGGAGGAGGAGGTTACAACACGGCAGACTCCCAAGTTAAACCACTTTTTGATCTTGCAGTGTTGGTAGAACTGAACCATGCTCATTGGGCTCACAGTACAGCCCTGATAAAGTGCAAAGACTCTCTCACTGGAGTCAGCGTGAGTTCCATCCATATAATGGGGGGCAGACTAGGGCTCTAAGGCTGTTCTGAAGTTCAGAACCAGTTGGCCCATCTATATGGCATATGACCTATGTCTGAAACAGTGGAGGACTACCATATTACAACTGGGTCCCACAATACACTGGCTGCTTTAATGCAAACCAGACCAAAATGAGGGGAGAATTTGGGTCTGTCTCTTTTATATCTAGCAGCAAGTTAAATTGGTTAATCTTTCCCTCGACTGTGAGTGACATACATGCATGTCATAGAATTCATTGGTAGCATTTTACTCTCAACATGGGACAATAAGTTTGTTTGCATCATTTTGCCAATGAAAGCAAAAACAGCCTATTTAAAGCTTCAAAGCATCAGACTACAAGAAGAAGCCACAGTTCTGCCTACTTTCTGCTCCCCTCCAGAGGTACTATGGGTATGTCCACACTGCAATTAAAAACTCGTGGCTGACCTATGCCAGCTAACTCAAGCTTGCAGAGCTTGGGCTGCTTCGTTGCAATGTGGACATCCAGCCTCAGGCTGGAGCCCATGCTCTAGGATCCTGTGAGGGTCCCAGAGCTCAGGCTGCAGCCCACATTGGAACATCTACACTGCAGTTAAACAGCCTCTTAGCCCGAGCCCTCCAAGCCTAAGTCAGCTGGCATGGGCCAGCCACGGGTGTCTAACTGCAGTGTAGACATACCGAGAGGGAACAGTCTAACATGCTGGGGGTGAAAGGCAGTGATTGTGCCTGGCCTATATATGAGAAGTACGCAAGGGAAATTTCATCCCTTGCATTTCTCATCTACACACTCCTTCAAGGAGTGGGAAAAATCTTGCCCAAAGCAGTCAGGCCTGACATTTAATTTATTCTGTAGTATGGTCTGATTGTTCAGAAAATCACCGTCAAGTCATCTTGCCTAACTAAAGTGATTTGGTTGCAAAGCCATCTAGAGCAAGAAAAAAAACAGTACATTCAAAAAATACATAACTGATATAATGGGAGTGAGACCTGCCTATCTGCTCATGCAAACATATGTCACATGCTAGGCTATTGTTTCCTGGGTGCCTGCTTTTATAGGCATTATCTAGAACTGGAAGCAAATAGCCAGCTGATCTAGATAAAAAATGTGCAATCAATTACACAATGGCTGTCAGTATTATGATAAGAATCAAAGCAACATGCACAGCAGCTGAAAGGCTAGACATCTGTGGCCTGGGATTACTTTGCTGAAACTATAAAAGAATGAGGTTACTTACAATCTGCTTTAGGGGGTTCTGGTTTACTACTATAGTATCTCATGCCATTGTTGGAACGTTTGAAAGCAAACATTTTCATGTGTTCTGTCCTTCTGGAGAAGGCTGTAATGAAGACAGTAGGTAAAGCTGGTTCAGAAAGACAGACAACAATAAAACTCCAGTCAGATGTAGGTGAGTCTGTTTAGAATCTATTCTAGTAGGGGGGAATTGTGTGATTTTTTAGGCCTGGTTCAGCAAGCTACTTTAACATCCGTCTTAACAGTAAGTAGATGAATAGACTTATTGACTTCAGCTGGGCCGATCACATGCTTAAAGTTAGGCATATGCTGAAGTACCTTGCTGAATCAGGGCCTTAATGCTAATGTATCTGCAGCTGCTTACAGTCCTAGCTGAAGCTTGCTATCATTGTAAAGTATAGATTCAGACTTTTCATTCACTTTTATCTACTATCTTTTCCCTTTTAAAACCACACACTCACTCATGTTCCTTCTGGGTATGACTCAATTCTTTACCTCCCACAATGAGAAGTACCCATAAAGCTCAGGTGTACTATATTGCACAATATTTTAATGGAGTCTCCATGCTCACAGGGCTGCTTAATGTGGATAGTTTGGTAGGGGGGCTTTTCTCTATATATTTGTGTGTTTGCTGGAAACAGAAGAATAATAGTTTTTAAGTTGATTTTTTGCAGTACATGTCTATCATAAACTAGGCTTGAACTTTAGACAGCAATTAGGCACACTGTCCCATATGTATTTTACTTTTGATTCCTGTGGTGAGCGTTCAAAGCTTGACACTGGTTAAGCTGTTGGGGGTAAGAGACCATTGCCTAACAGGCTGGCCAGTATTGTCTCACTGTTGCTTCTTATACTGTCCCTTCAATCTGTCTGTATCCATCTGGTGTCTTGTCTTACACTTAAATTGTAAGCTCCTTGGGGCAGGGGCTGTCTCTTTGATCTCTGTTTGTACAGCGCCTAACGCAATGGAGTCCTGGTCCATGACTAAGGATCCTAAGTGCTACAGTATTACAAATAAATTAATAAACACATTTATATAGTCCCCTCTAAAACTACTGAGATTTCCCCCTTTCCCACACAGCTGGCACTGTTCACCCTTCCTCTCCCTCTCTAAATGCCTCCTGTGATAGACACTCCGATAAACTCTTTGGTAAAGTGTATGCTAATGCCATGCTGGTTCAGTTGTGCTAGCTAGTGCAGAGGGGGTTGTGCCAGGTTTCCTTTATGCATACATGCACCATGAGAACACAAGGACTGCATTTATGACGAGTGACTAAAGGATGCAAGGTGGGGAGTGGAAGAGAGAGTGTCTTCTAGCACCTTCTGTTGTACACACATCAGGGTTAGACACTAGCAGGTCATTCAGTGAGACTCTTAACCGCCCCAGATGGCTGTATTGCAGCTTAGAAGGAAAACAGTATACAAATGTGGGGATAGACTCCGTGGGGTGACTGCAGTAGCTCTGCTGGTTGTAATTGCACATGCTACTGCCACTAGACCTTAGACCAAGTTGTAACAGGGACTTTGCTGTATCTTTTTCTGTCTGAACTCTGAGACCTAAAACCAGACACTAATTGTATGTTTTCCAATACAAAGAACAAGTCTAGGGAGGCGATTTCGGACGTATTCCCTCTTATGCAGAGAAAACTGATATTTAGATACACAGATATATCGGCGATGGACTGCGGCTTGTTGGGTTTGTGTGTGTGTGTGCGCATGTAAAAAAAAAAAAAAAAAAGTACAAGCACCACCCTGAACTATTTTAAGTCTTGGCAACCAAACTGATTATTATCTTCTGTCTAAGTTGTAAGCAAATGACTACCCATTCCAGGAATGGGACAAGCTGAACACAGTAGCAAGTAAAGGAATGGGATAATGAGCAGAATGTTGTACATTTATTTTAAAAGCACAAAACTCACTAACTATTACATATAGTTAAATAAAGGCTTAAAAATAGAGCAAAGTCTTTGACAAAAATGTGAAAACTCAGATGTGTGCATTTTTACCTAAGGAAATCAGTGAAAATGAAAACCCTCTGGCAAAGAGTTACTGCCCTACCGTTAGGTCTTTGATTCTGTTTTCTAACAGTAAGGTCAAGAGATAGGGATCTATGACTCTGGGTTCTATTCACAGTTCTGCGACTGATTCACTGTAAGCACTGACAAGTCATATAGTCTAAAAACTTCAAGTCTAAAGTTAGGCACCTACATTTCTGTTTAGGCATCTAAAGAATTAGCATGCTTTTCAGGGGTAGTCGCAAAAAGAAAAGGAGTACTTGTGGCCCCTTGGAGACTAACAAATGTATTTGAGCATAAGCTTTCGTGAGCTACAGCTCACTTCATCAGATGCATTCGGGGTAGCAAGCACTCCAACTGCAAATTTATTTTCCAACTCCAACTGAAGTTGTCTATGTAGGTGCTTAACTTTATGCACCCAAGTTTGAATATTTTGGCCATAACTTACCTGTGCCTTAGTTTATGCAGGGGTAAAACTTAGTTACCTTCATAGAGGTGCTGTGACATGTCATAATTGAATGTCTTTTAAAGCACTTTGAGATCCTTTGAAATGTACTTTACAGGTTGGATGTAAAATGTTATTACCTTGTAATTATACAGTGGTGACAAATTTATTTACCATGTTAGGGATATAACTTGATGATGGTAGTGTGAATTAATTGCTATTGTTTCCACTGAAGTTACTACATAATGGTATTTAGCAACAAGTAGGTAAGTGTCCAATTCTAATTCAATTGTTCTTTTAAAATCTGTGTATGTTCACGGAACTATAACCCCAAATGTTAAAACATTTTTGATAGACTGAAATAATTGTAAAGAGGAGGATATTTAGGATGCTATTTTACCCCAAAACCAATTAAGAGTAGGCATGGCCTCTTGTAAATCAGAGACTTGGCCCTGAAATGTTTGAAGTTGTTGAATACCTAGTGAGCAAGCAAAGACACAAGGTGCTGTGTAACTAAGATAACATTTTAACTTCTGTTTGTATGCTGCTTAATAACTCTTTTGGTTAATTAACATGCAAAAAACAGGGAACTGGACGTCCGAATGGCCTTTGGACAAATGTCATAATCCTTAATGAGGAAACAGTCTTTGGGACTTTAGCAGCCACTTACATCTGTTCACCAGACCACACTGGGCTGGGAAAGTTTGGCTAAAGGCCCCGTAGTTTGATACATCTTTGAGACAATGAAAACTGCATGAAACTGCCTGCTGGAGCTAGAGCAGGATAGCAGTGACAAGTCCTTTGTTTGGTCTCCCCCAATATTCCTCTTTCCTGTCATATGTGATCTGGGCTGTTAGCCATGGCACCTTCCGAGCTGCCTTAGCTCTTAGTGCCCTCTCTAACACAGCTGATTACGGAGGCCTGTGGTGGCTGGTGAGAGAGATGGATGCTTTCACAACTTCCTCCCACCAAATATACAAATGATGCCCCAATGGCACTTGATTCCTTGAAGGGATGCTATCCCTTTAAAATATAAACCCTATTACTAGAGGGTTTGATTTAGTGTCATGAACATGCTGGCTCATTACTTCCCAGTCCAACATCCAGCCTGTAAAGGGCTCCATAATCCCTCCTGTACCGAAATAAAACCCTGAGGTCAAGAGGGAGCTAGAGGCTGTAAGGGAAGAGGAACAGCAGATTGGAAGCAGCAGCTTGGGAACTGTCTGTGGAAGGAAGGCTGGGCAGAGGCAGCCCAAGAACTGGGAAGGAAAGTAGCCTGTTAGCAGCAGGGGGCCAGGAGTAGTTGCAAACAAGCATATACCTAGAAGTGGCCTGCAAACTGGAGATCAGGGCGGCCAGGTTCCAATGAAACAGCAAGGGCTGGACAGACAGGCTGCATTCTGCCTTGGAAATCTGCAGGCCAATGTCTGATTGCCTCTGTGTGGAGTGTGCTCTGGAGGGAGGATCCCTGGAACTGGGCCTGAGAAGCCCAACTTGTAGACCCCTCTAATGCACTGCTCTTGGGGCCTGGGTTAGGAAGTGTTGTTTTGTGCATTTACAGTAATCAGTAACACACGTCGTGCATTGGAGAATTGCCTGTTGTGTTTCTGGTAGCCCTAATAAAGGATCCTTGTGCTCAAATGGATGAGTGTTTTGGGGACCTCGTTGTGGGCTACAGTTTGTAGAGCCTTCTGTTTGGAGCACCCTGCAACACTTGCCTCTGAGCTGGTGGGAGACCTTGCACACTACCAGACAGCAGAAGGGGCTGGTGCATGACACTCAAGGTGTTGCCAATTCTCATGATTTTATCATGATTTGTGCAATATTTGCTGTTTTTCTTAAAGCCTCAGATGCTGGAATCTGGATATTACCAGCCTTCATTTAAAAAAAAAAAATTTCTAGCCTTCATTTTTGGGGAGAAAAGCTGGCAATGTGAACCCTAATGCTCCCACACCAAGAGGCAAATAAAGAGAACACAACATTTATTTAAATAACTAACTAACTCATTTTTACACTAATCCCATGATTATGGGGGCCTGACTCTTTTTATTGTTTTTTTTTAAACACTTGGGGTTGGCAGTACTGCACATGCAGTGACATCCTGCAATGGGATCGGTTATGCTACGTTGGATAGATTTCCCTGCTTCTGTCCCTTTTACTGTAGGGCAGCCTCTGGCTTCACCGTTACTGCTGGAACTGAATGCTTGCCTCCTCTAGGGTTTCATTTGCACTGGCTCCCCCACGGTTCTTGTGGACTGTCCTCTCTCATTTGCTAGCTCCCAGGTACTTAGCATCCATGGCCACTATCACCAGGACTGGCAAGAGGGTTTGAGCGAGGATTTTTTAGAGTAGAGGGGAAAGTAGTGTGCATGAAGACAAAGGGAGTAGAGCTAAAAGAGAAAGATTTAGAATAATGGGAAGGGAGAAGCCAAGAGATCGGGGGGAGGGGAGATGATGGAACTTTCAAATGCTTGGTGTGGTTGAAACTACACAAACTTTCTACTGAGACAGTCTTCCCTCTAAGTTCTTGATGCATATTTACAACTTTTTTGTCTGGGAATTATAAACTCATAAACAGGAAATGTATTATAGTAAACAAAGAGCAGGAAAAAGGAAGAGTTAGTAATCAAACAGGAACAAGGTTTGTTAACACAGAGAGAACAAACAATACTTATGCACGAGCCCATTAACTTTCAGGATTGGGACTGATACCTAAGATTACCATGAGATAACACAGGACAGAAAAAGGCAGTTACAGTGTGAGAAAAATAATGTTAAAAATCAATATATTTGGGGTCAGCTGTTGCCTTGCTTTTGGTCCAGGGAAAGAGATTTCCCACCACCACTGCTTCAGTCCCTGTTGAAATGCGAGGCACGCTGCAGAGGTCTTACACAGTTTAGTTTCATAAGCTTATATATGGTACCAGACATAAGAGGCCTACCCCAGCTGAGCTGCTGGTCTTTGGTTTTTCAAGGTGTGTTTTTTTTGTTAGTTTGTTTATTTTTTTTTTTTTAAATGGCATGGGTGCACACACAAACAGGACCCTGGTACATGACCAATATAAAATACTGACAAAGCTAAACTGCACTTGCACTAATGTAGAACAATAATATACCAGCACTCATCTATAACATTTATGTACAAGAACATCCTATTTTCAAAGAGCTTTAGCAGGCTAGGGAGGATCCTTTTACATATCCTTTGCTCTTTTTTAGTAGACATACTACGCATTTCAGCCACAAAACCCTCTTTAGAAGACAAACTATTTTCTGTACTGTCCCCTCTAGTTAAAAATAACCCTGTCTTATTTTAATTGTTGTTCCATGAGCTCAACAGTATTGTAAAAACTTTTTTTTTTTGGGGGGGGGGGGGAAGTCTTAGTCATAAGTGTTGTAGGATTAAGATCCACTTAATTATCAGGGTATTTATGTTATACTTACGGGGCAAATGTGTGCTAATGAAGAATTATTTGAAGATGCTTTACAATGACCATCTTTCTGCAACTATCACATTCGTAATTGAAATGCTAAAAACATGTTTAGACCAGACTGTGGTTTGCTACAAAACAGCATGTTAAAACTTATGTTGTGTCTCTGCTGATTTCTTTCTAAGCAGAATTATAAATGTACTTGATTTGTATCTTCACTCCCTTGGGACTTAATCCTGCTATTACAGAAGTCTGATCTATCCAGGTGCTTTTATGGCCTCGTCACCATGGTATCTGAGTGTTTGTCAATCATTAGCAGATTTCATCCTCACAACTCTTCTGGGAGGTTTGAAGCTTTAGCTGCATTTTACACATGGGGAATTGAGGCACTGGGGAGACTTGTCTCAGGTCACAGAGGAAGGGTGTGGCTGAACTGGGACTTCAACCCAGCTGGCCTAGTTCTCCGTCCACTAGGCTATCCTACCAACCTGTTCTTTCCATTGATCCAGTTTTCCCCACTGACTTTAGAGACTGGATCCTATTCCTACTGATCAGTAATGGCCTGATTCTGCCACCCCTTCTTACAGTGAGTAGTATCTTACACCTCAAGCAACCCCATTGATTCTATCAGGGCTACCTTTGAATAAAGTACTACTAAATGTAAGGATGACAGAACTGGGGACTGAGGCAAATCCACCCCATTCTCTATGGTGCCTCCTGTACTGTGGAAATGGTTCATGGGAGGAGACTGGATGTGGAAACCAGATGGGGATGGTACACAACCTGCATGAGCTTCTTACATGGTACCATGGGGGAGGAGGTGGGGCATTGCTGAGCTGGGGCCAGGGGAATCCACAGCCTGAAGGTGTTCCCCCAGTTCAGTTCATCTGTGTATCTCTCCAACATCCAGCTTGACTACTTGGGGACTGGGTTTGGGCCTAAGACTTATATACTCCTGTCAGCGAGATTTGCACGTACATTCCAAGTCAGCTTCTCAGTGCACCAGTAGGAATTCCCAATACTCAACTGCTTTGTCAGGCAGGACTTGTAAGTGTAGCTGACTGGATTTTCTAGACTTACACCTCCCCTGCAGATGCTCTGAGTTCAACCAAGAGTTATTTCCATAACTGGGGCATTATGGATATAGGAGTATGTCAGGTTTCAGAGTAACAGCCGTGTTAGTCTCTATCCGCAGAAAGAAAAGGAGTACTTGTGGCACCTTAGAGACTAACCAATTTATTTGAGCATAAGCTTTCGTGAGCTACAGCTCACTTCATCGGATGCATGCATAGGAGTATGTGTGATTGATAAAAGTTGCCACATTTCAGCTGTCAAATACAGCTTCATGCATTAGTTTCCTTCACCTTAGGATGACAAGCTATGTGTACTATCTGGCATCGCAACATAAACTAGTTAGTGGCATAACAACGTCTGTGATTAAATAACCGGTTCAAACAGGACAGCTCTTGCCATATGATGGATGTCATAAAGCAACACCACCTGGAGCACCTTCCAGAAGAAGGCTGCAGTAAATTAGGCATGCCCACCTCAATTTGCCTTCTTCGGAGTCTCCAGTAATTCCATGTAAGGCTTTTTGACTCATTAATACACTCCTCTGGGCCAACTTATTACCAAAACATAGTGCAAAACAGTCCTTAACTGAAGTTCCAGACAGAGTCCCTTTCTCACACTCAGTGTATACAGCCCTTGAAATCTATAACCTCTAGTCCCTTGACATAGCCCATACCACACTCCAGCTTCTCCACAGGTGGGCTCTCCTTTGATCCGTTCCTGTCCTTGTGCTAGGAAAGCCACCAACCCTTTTCAGCTGGAGTGCAACACCCTGTCTGCTGGGAGTTCATCTTCACCAGTGAAGCATCCATTGTTTCCTCTGTTCCATTAACTTCTTGGCAGGTAGGTCCTTCCACTGTTCTCCTGTCTCCAGCTCTCTAGCCTGGAGACATCAGCAGGTAACTCCTCTGCTGGTCTCCCACCTTCAGTCTTCCCCCAGGAACCACTAACACCTTTCTTCAGGGACCTCCTACAGTTTCCTAGTCTCTGGAAGCTTTCACCTGTCAATTTCTCACTCCCGGGCAGCCTTCATGTGTCTTTTTCCTGACTACTCTTCTGCCATCTCGGTCTCTCCCCCAGTGCCTTCTTTTAAGCCCATTTGGGGTCAGCTGACCACTCTCATGTGAACTAACCTCTCCCTCTTAAAAGGGCCTCTGACATTGTCACCCTCTGACAATGGGCCATCTCATTAAACAAAAAACCCAGCCTAATTAGACAATAGCATTCATGTAACAATAGTGCTTTAAGCACTCTAGATCAGTGTTTCCCAATGACCAGTCTGTGGACCAAGGCCAGTCCCTGAAATCTTCCTGAGACAGTTTAAGAAAGGCAGCAAGCTGGTCTCTGGTATCAAAAAGGTTGAGAAACCTTCTGGATCACAGGCAACA
This sequence comes from Lepidochelys olivacea, assembly GCF_965140295.1. Lineage (NCBI taxonomy): Eukaryota > Metazoa > Chordata > Testudines > Cheloniidae > Lepidochelys > Lepidochelys olivacea. The sequence goes on along the minus strand of NC_140413.1, from coordinate 146,989,079 downwards.
CTTTAAGGCCAGTATTAGAAAAGAGGGCCCACAACTGCATTGTGACATCTCTGTAAAAACAAGTGGAATCGCAACAACGGAACCACATATCACACCTTTCTTATACCTAGTAATGCTGTGGTCGTGAGTAGCAATGTCAAGCCTGGCACAAGCAGCATGTCTCTGATTCTAGGCATGTAAAATAATACATGCCAACGGACTACTCAGCAATGTACTGGTAAGTAGAACTGCTTGGGAATTTTTTATAATATTTATTTATTTATTTATTTTTAAATCAGAAAATGCCATTTTGTCAAACCCAAAACTATTTGTGGGAAAGGGTCGGCTTAGACTAATCTAATTTGAAAAAAGCTATTACATCTTTTTTTAAATGATCACAATGGCACGTTTTGACAATTTCCAAAAGTTTTATTTTTCTAATTTGGAACAACTTTTTGTTTTAAGACTTCATTTATATTGAAAAAGGTTAATTTAAAAATATTCAAGTGGAATGTTTCGATTGACCCAATCCACAAAAAATTTGGATTACTGGCTCATGAAAAATTTGAACTGTTTGTCCCAATTTGGGACAGGAAAAATATTCAAAAACTTTTGCAGTTTGGAAAAACTGTTTTTTGCCCTTTTCTTCTAGTAAACCACATGGTCCCAAATATGGCTGTTCTTTAAGGTATTGGATATTAGCTCAGGTTCTCAAATACATGGGACAGTTCTTCTGCAGATGTAAACTGGTGTTGCTCCATCAAAGCCAAAGTTTGAACATTTTTTGCCTAAACCTCTACAATTATTACATTTAGTAGAAAGTTCACTGAAGTACATTAAGGCTAGAAAAATGGATTTATGCTTTTGGTAACTTAGTATTCCAACTGGCCAAGGACATGTAAAACAGATTCCACCCTGAGGCCCGATTCCCTTCATCAGTATAAGTAAAATTATTTTAATAATCAATTAGTTTTGTAGTTCTCAGCTAAACTATCATTCTGAGGGATAATAGAAGAAAGAATCCCCTAGCAATTGTACCTTTACTAAAGAAGACACGTGCCACTAGATAGACACAGGTGTAGTACACCAACCCATTAAGGCAAATTACACATTCTTTGAAAATGTGAGACCTTTTATTCTTTAGTCCAAACTTTAAAACCAAATGTCAGAAGTACAAGCCAGAGAGTCAAGTAAAGCAAAGTCTGCAGAAAAGTTGTTTTGGCAAAATTGGCAAAGAATAATTGGGCGGGGGGGGGGGGGGAGAGGCATAGCTCAGTGGTTTGAGCAGTTGCCTGCTAAACCCAGGGTTGTGAGTTCAATCCTTGAGGGGGCCATTTAGGGATCTGGGGCAAAAATTGGGGATTGGTCCTTCTTTGAGCAGGGGGTTGGACTAGATGACCTCCTGAGGTCCCTTCCAAACCTGATATTCTATGAATACAGAGCAAAATGCAAGGGATGGGGAGGGTATCCTAAGAAATATAAAGGCATTCACAGTAAAGTTTTACTTTTTTAAAACAGGATTTTTACTAAAAAGCACTACATAAACTGAAAACTTATAGCCTGAAAGGGCTCAGTGGACAGGGCTTTTGTTTATTAGGTGGGTCTGTGATGTAAGTCCAGGTGGAGGCTATAATGAAAACAGTTACATGATTTCAATTCAGTTTCTTTGAAGGTTAACCAGCATCCCAGCGCTAGTTGGCAAGACTGGACTCAGTTCCATCTAAAAAGCCCTAGATTCTGGAGAGTATGTAAACTTAACTACAAATCACTTGTGGGAGAGCGGCTCAGTAAATGTAACTTAAAATCTTTTGATGATTATTATAATTTGTAAAATATTATGGCCCAAATTTTCAACAACATGCTTACGTCTGTCTTCTATATGGAAAACACTGACTGCGTGTGAATGAGTTCAGGGCTTGCACATCCACATACCAAGTGCACACATAACCCTGAGTTGCGAGCAAGCCCTGGGTGTTGTGTACACTCGAGTCAGGGACAATTCTAGACCATTTAAAAGGTAAAACAAATAAAAATTGCTCTTCAGAAATCTATTATAGGGCCAGGGATAAGTCATCTGCAAGGATGACTGAGCTGCGTGCAGAGGGGAGTAAATTCCACTACAGACCGGGAAATCAACCCAAACATCCTTTGAGGTTGGTAGCAGAATTTTCTCAAAGAGCTGATGAGAGGCTCCAAGACCCGCTGCTCCAGCATGTCAAAGAGGTTATGTCTACAGTACAGCTGGAGAAGTGAATGGCAGCCTGTGTAGATGTATTCACAGTAGCTGTACTCTAGCCAGTTCACTAACAATAGAAGCTGCACAAGTGGGTACGTATCCAGGGTGCCAGGTGGACTTGTGTAGCTGGTGCTGAAGCCCATGCCACCACGTCCTCTCTCCTGTTTTTTTGGAGAGCTAGCTAGAGTACAGCTAACATGGGCACATCCACGCGAGCTGCAAATCACAACCCTTACTGCAGTGCAAATGCACCCTGAGTTAGCTTGTACCAGAACACAGGATCCAACTGCCCTGCAACCTGGGAAAGTTTAGCTTGGATCCAAACTTCTGGGTGTGAGGTTATTTCAAATAAAGATATAGGGGGAAGGAGGAATTCTTGGCTGTAGGCTGAAAAAGCGAGTAAGATGAATATATCTCTACTCCACAGAAAGGTAATAAAGTTCTGCCTGCAGCTACTCTGTGAAAACCACACAGGGCAGATCCTCAGTTACTGTCAATCACCGTAGCTCCATTGGTCAGGCTGAGGGACGAACTTAATAGAAAGAGTGCAGGGCAGTCAGAGGGGGGAGGCCCGGGTGAGAGGATGGGTGTGGAAGGCCTCTTCTGGGAGGAGAGGCTGGGTAAGGAAAGGTGAAAAGAGATATAGCTGCAGGAGCTACGGTTACACTGTAGTGGGCCCTGCAACGGGGCAGGACTTGAGGAGAGGAGCCTGTGAATCCGTGTCCTAAGGAAAGGATGGAGAGGCTGAAACCTCAAACCCATCAGGAGAGAGAGAGCCAGGGGTATTTATGTTTTGGATGCTTCCATTGTTTCAGAGGCAGACTGAAAGCAAGTCCCAGAAGGGGCAGAAGACCTTTGGGAGTTTTCTGTTTGCTTTAGTACTGGGGGAAGATGTTATTTGGAACCTGAAGAACATCATTAGCGCTGGAAGAGGCAAGACTCCAGAGGAATCTGGCTGGAGGGCCAGGACCTTAACAGGAAACCATCAGAAAAAGCCACAATGGGTTGCTCAGGGATAGTAAGTCTGCTAAACTAGACTATATTGCCCTCCTGTCATAGGGTAGCTGGTCCTCTGTGGATAGACTAGGCCCAGCTCCCCTGGACCAAAGTAAGTGATTCCAAGGTAGCCAGTTAAAGAGGACTGGGTTACACCTTGGCCTATAAAGGGCTGCTAGGAGGCAGGAACAGTGGGGATTGACTGAGACAACTGGGAGAGGGATAAAATGTGACAGTGGAGTGACGACAACTCCTGCGGTGAGTCCCCTGGAGCAAAGGCGACCAGGTGCTCAGGGAAACGGTCCTGAGGTTGCTGTCCCGAAGCAGGAGCAGAGCTGCCCAGAACTGGGAACCTGCCAGAGGCCTCTGAGAGGGGTGGAGCTGACACCTGCAGATAAGGCCTGAGTTAAGACTGTTTTTCTGTTTACTTGCTTTTATTAAGGAAACAAACCTCCTTGGAAGAGACGGGGTGTTGCAGCACATACTCAGGTGCTGGGGAGGAGCCCAGCCCAGTGACATTCCACATTTCCAATCTAATGCCATTTGAGGTGGCAAAGGCAGACATACCAAGCAGTACATTTCTGTGTTTGGACCTGATGTTTGGACGCTGGTGAATGTTTGTGGTTTTTATCAAACATTTAAAACTTTTGACAACTGTTGTTTTAAAAAAAAATCCAAATATTTCAACCCGTTCTCTAGTTTTGTAGTGATGGGGGCAGCTCGGTAATAGGAGTGCACCAAAGCAGCGTACCAGCTGCTGGTAGCGTGCTAAGTCTACCAGGACTCCAAGGCAAGTGCTGGCGATGCTTCAGCAGCTAATCATTGTGGCTGCTGCTAACCCTTGCGGGTTCCAGTGACCGCGCCGGGTGTGTCTACGCGGGAGCTGGAAGTGTGCTTCCTTGTTTGGTTGACAGACATGAGGTAATTCCGCTTGAACTAGCGTGAAAGAACCAGCAGTGCAGCTGGTGCAGTACAGGCAGTGGCTCAGGCTAGCCAGGGGTGTGTGGCTGGGTTTGTAGTCAGGCCAGAAGCCTGTGCAGAGCTAGTACCTGCCTGTCTACCTGAACTGGGAAGCATGCTCACAGCTGCACTGTAGACCCTCAGACACATGGCTAAGGGAAAGGGTTTTTTTCCAGGGATGGCAGGAAAGGGAAAGGTTGCAAATACCTTAGGAACAGAGGTTTAAACAGTTCTAGTCAACGCAAGCAATGGTGGTAAATGTTTAGGCCCCTGGTGGAAGTCCCGTCAAGAGCTAGGACTCATCAGGCCTAGTGCCTGGGGTTCCCTCTCCAGCCCAATCTCTATTCTAGCAAACAAGAACTTGTTGGTTTTCCAAGACAGACTCAGACAGTGTCTCTTAGTAGGACCCCTCTGCACTGGCTCCCTGCCTACCTGCGGTTGCTCCCGCATCGGTCCACACAGACCTGTACTCATCTGTGATGTGTGGCAGTCCCCCCTGTTCCATACACAGCTCTGCATGTAGTTAGTGGGAATTTTGATCTCTACCTGGCTTCTCTGCAGCTCCTGGCTAGCCATGCAGCCACTGCTTCCAGATGGAGCCAGGCCACTTCCTGGAACAGGCCCTTTCCCTGCCCTGGCCAGGAGGAAGCGGATTGCAGCGGGGAGGAGGCTGATGGGAGTTGTAGTCCCCTGCTTAGCAGATCCATCAATTGTTCAAAAATCGGAAAAATATAATGGAAGTGTCATTGACATTTCTTTATTTACTGAAATTTAGAATTCCTACAAACCCTTTTTTTTGGGGGGGTGAGGAGAAGGGAACCCTCCACAACTTGTATCAGGGGGTAGCCGTGTTAGTCTGTATCCACAAAAACAACGAGGAGTCTGGTGGCACCTTAAAGACTAACAGATTTATTTGGGCATAAGCTTTCGTGCATAAAAAACACACTTCTTCAGATACAACATTGGAAAATGTTGCCCAGCTGTAATTATATATAAGAATAATGCCCAAAGCCAGTGGACTCTCGCCCTTGCCATGTGACAGAGTTAAAACTTCTTGTAATCATGTCTTTGGTCATGTGATTGGGCCAAGAAATAAAGAGGTTTTGTTTTACCAGCACTTCTGTGCCACCTTCATTACATTGTGGACCTAATTGAGCTGATGTGATTTTGGACTTTGTTCCTTTTTGACACTACAGAAACTGACCAGAAATCCACTGCTTGCCACAGCTTACTGTTTAATTCAAAAAACAAAACAACAACAAAAAACTGTAACTAGAAGAACATACTTCCCTTTATTCAGTCTATTGAAATATAATTTGATAGCCATTAAACAAGCTTCTTGTTTCATAACTGTCCATGTTACGTAGATGTAGTGTTACTGTAGACATTTTGGCCTCAGGATATGAGAGAGACAAGGTGAGTGAGTTAATATCTTTTATTGGACCAACTTCTATTGGTGAGAGACACAAGCTTGTGTAAGCTCAAAAGCTTGTCTCTCTCACCAACAGAAATTGGTCCAATAAAAGATATTACCTCACCCACCTGGTCTCTAATGTTAGATATAATTGGTTCTGGAATAAATGTGATACATTGTTTTATAAAAATGTATAAGCCTTTCTGTTTTCCCTTGACCTCAGTCTATTTTTAAGGCTATTAGTGTTGAAATGGAAATTAGTCCCTGAATATATACAAGCTACTATTATAAAGCTTCACTTCTCTTCTCATAGGGCCCTACTTTGGCTCACTACAAGCAAACCTATTAAAAATGACCATATCGTCACCTATATTAAAATGAAATTGCTTGGCTGCCAGACCGTTTCTAGAGAGTTTATTGTGCACTTTTCACTCTGTATTAAAAATGTTCCAAATCAGACCATGACATCATCTTGATCTGAATGTTGCCTTACTGCCTTAGGTCATGAATGTTCAACTTACCCCACTTGCCCATGCTTACACTAGTTTGAACTCTTCTAGCAGCTTGTTGGTTCAGAGGCATAATTTTTGACTCACTATTTCCTCCCAAGTCTAAAAGATAGTGTGAGGGAAGGGGGTTATTTGCAAGATTCTGATTCCCCAGAGACCAATTTATTGGCCTGTTTGAAAAGCTGAGGATGTTTTTGTAGCATAAGCGCCAAGCTGACCTTGATAAAAACCTTTTGGGGGTGCAACACCAGGTTGTTTTCTGCCGTTGGTTAAACCTGAATATTTGGGACTAACTTAAAATGTTGATTGTTTTATTAAAGATTTGCAATTCTCTCTTCTCAAGAGGCTTGTGAACACTAGTTTCTTCCTAGGTATAGCCTGTGAGTAACCCACAGGGAATTAGCCACACTTACACGGTATATTTCACCATATGATCCCGTATATTTCTAGCATGAACCCAAACAAAGGAGAAACTGCTGTGGTAATACTGTCAGAAAACATAACTCTAAAAACCAGATGCAGATTCCAGAACCAATGAAATCAATGGCAGAGAGGGAGGAATACATGTGTTTACAACACGTCCCAAGGAAAATATTAACCCCTTGCCAACAACAGCTGTGGCAGCACCAGCAGCATGAGTGCAGAGAGACATAATCACCTAGTCACAAGGGGCTAAGGCCAGTACCTCAAAGCAAACTAGACGTCTAACTCCCATCCCCAAGATGTTTAAGGACCTAACTCACAATTTCAATAGCAGTTAGGTGCCTAAATACTGTTGAGTATCTGGGCCTAAAAAGTATGAATGTAACAGACAACTTTTTAAATTATTCAAACTATATAAATGCGAACATCTTTGCACTGTATGTGCAAACAGATAACATTGGCTATTTCATTTAATATCATCATAAGAAACAACCTGCTCTGAGTAAAATTGCTTTTTTTCCTCTCCAGTAAACAGCACTAGCACTTCGTGCCTGTAGGAAAAATTATGAGACACTCTTAGGCCTGAAGGAGGGAAAAGACCACCCCGGAGAGCTATTGCTAACCTAGTGTTTCTTTGTTCTGAAGACTCCATATTCCATAGTGCAGTGTCCAGTGTTATAGCTACAGCCAGGGTCTGTCTCAGATGGTGTTAAGTACTGGCAGTGCAGTGTCATTAATTACTGCTGCATTATAGCCTGCCTAAGCTTTGTTTAAAACTAGCAAATGGGGAAATCACTCCGATCGGGTCCCAAGCAATGTATTAAATAATGATTTGCAGGTGATTACAAATAAGCACTGAGAATCAGAATCATGGTGCCCCATGTATGTAGTTAGGCCTTTGCCATGATATTAGAGCTGAAGCTTGTATTAAGGCATGCCAGCACACCACACACCAGTCACTCTGTAACCAGCACTCACCCTAGCTACTCTTGACCTTCTGTGTCTGGCTCCTTTCCTTCAGTGGACAAACATGCTTTGTATCACCAGTGCTAAAGAAATCCTCACCATCAGCCCCATCACTCTTTCTAAATAGTGTTCTTCTATTCACTTGTAAGCTTCCCCAATAGGCTATTTACAATCACTGCCTTGGGTCCTCTCTTAACGCTGTCCTGGATTTCCACAACCTACTTTCCACCCGCTCCACAGAAACTACACCCACCAAGGTCACTAATCACTTCATTGTGGTTAAGCCTGTTGGCCAATACTCCTTTGTCATCCGCCTTGATCTTTCTGTAGCCTTAGATCGTTCCCTCCCCATTGCCATTTTCTCCTCCCTTGGCTTTCATGACCCTGTTTTCTTTCAGCATCCACTTTGGCAGTTCCTCCTCTTTTCTGCACCCCTCACTCCCAATCTCTGCAGGAATCCTTCAAATCCTTCAACACTTTCTCTTTTTCCTCTTACTTGACACCTTATTTCCATGTCTTCACTCTCTTTGCTGATGACTTCCAAATCTGCCTCTTCTCATCTGTCACCTTCTCTCTCTCTCTCTCTCTCTCTGTGGCCAGGGTGTGATGTGCTCTGGCTATCCACAGCTGGCGGACAGTCCTTTTGGACTTTGGCAGAAATCATAGGGTGAGGGTCTATGTGCCCTTATATAGAAGATCAGACTAAATAATTATAATGGCCCATTCCGGCCTTAAAATTGATGTATCTGGTGTATGTTGGAACAGCCCACAAGGTGTTCTAACCCGTGCCAGGACTAAGCAGATAACCAAGAAGCTGTAACAGGCTCCCTGATTGTCCCCCACCCTTTCCTGCCTGCTGTATTGAAAGAGGTCTGGCACAGCTGAGAATTTTGGCCATTATTTCTAAACCAACACATTACATTTCTTATACCTCCTACACTGTAATCTCTGAGGCAACGGCTGTCTTTATCTGTCGGCACTAAGATCATCAGTGCTTACAAGTAATAAAAAGTAAATGTTAGCTCAACTCTGGTTCTGTATATCCATGATTACAGATAAAACTTCGTTAGTTTATAAGGTCAGGTTACTACTTAGATTTCAGTTTTTTTTCTTCCAGTCTCCAATCATGATTATCATGGAGAGATTAAAATCATACATCAGGCATAACCAAACTCTGCTGTTTCTCCTCCCAATATGTGGAAGAGGATTGCGCACAGATAGATTAATTATATAGAAATATGACAGTTGATCTAAGAAAGCAGAGGCACCGTAGCTCCTGAAGAGAAATTTATATATAAGGAATAATGTCCCTATTCGTTGCAGGAACACTGCTTTGATGACACTAAAAAGACCCTGCAACTTTGAACTATTTTGACTCTGTAATTCAGATTGACCTCATTTGCATCTAGGAGTATGTCTACACTACGAAATTCGGTCGATATTATAGAAGTCAATTTTTAGAAATCGATTTTATACAGTCGATTGCATATGTCCCCACTAAGTGCATTAAGTCAGTGGAATGCATCCTCACTACCATGGCTAGCATCAACTTACGGAGTGGTGCACTGTGGGTAGCTATCCCACAGTTCCCGCAGTCTCCACCGCCCATTGGAATTCTGGGTTAAGCTCCCAATGCCTGATGGGGCAAAAATATAGTCGCGTGTGGTTTTGGGTACATGTTGTCAGTGAAAGCAACGGCAGACAATCGTTTCATGCCTTTTTTCCGTGCAGACGCTATACCACGGCAAGCGTGCAGCCCGCTCAACTCAGCTCACCAACACTGCCATTGTTGTGTCCTGGGTGCTGCTGGCAGCAGACGGTGCAGTAGGTCTGCTAACCATCATCATCCACTGCTTCCGCTGCAACTCTTCTCTCCTGCAGCTCAGGGGATCCATTCTGGTCCTCCTGGGTGCTGCTACCCATCGTCAGACACCGCTTCCGCTGCAACTCTGCTCTCCTGAATCCACCTCGCAGGTCCTCTCGTTGTTCTGTATAAATATCTATTCTTGTGGCATCCATCTTTAGTCACCGCTTCCACTGCAACTCTGCTCTCCTGCAGACACCATACCACGGCAAGCATGGAGCCCACTGAGATCACCACGGCAGTTATGAGCATTATAAACACCTCGCGCATTATCCTGCAGTATGTGCAGAACCAGAACCTGCAAAAACAGGCGAGGAGGCGACAGCAGTGCGGTGATAGTGATGAGGACATGGATATAGACTTCTCTCAAAGCACGGGCCTCAGCAATTTGGACATCCTGGTGGCAATGGGGCAGGCTCATGCAATGGATTGCTGATTATGGGCCTGGGAAACAAGCACAGACTGGTGGGACCGCATAGTTTTGCGGGTCTGGAATAATTCCCAGTGGCTGCAAAACTTTAGCACGTGTAAGGGCACTTTCATGGAACTTTGTGACTTGCTTCCCCTGCCCTGAAGCACAAGAATACCAAGATGAGAGCAGCCCTCACAGTTGAGAAGCGAGTGGCGATAGCCCCCTGGAAGCTTGCAACGCCAGACAGCTACCGGTCAGTTGGGAATCAATTTGGAGTGGGCAAATCTACATGTGGGCTGCTGTGATTGAAGTAGCCAACACAATCACTGAGCTGCTGCTATCAAGAGTAGTGACTCTGAAAAATGTGCAGGTCATAGTGGATGACTTTGCTGCAATGGGATTCCCTAACTGTGGTGGGGCCATAGATGGAATGCACACCCCTATCTTGGAACCGGACCACCTTGGCAGCAAGGGGTACTTTTCAATGGTGCTGCAAGCACTGGTGGATCACAAGAGACGTTTCACCGACATCAACATGAGATGGCTGGGAAAGGTACATGATGCTCGCATCTTCAGGAACTCTGGTCTGTTTGAAAAGCTGCAGGAAGGGGACTTACTTTCCAGACCAGAAAATAACCATTGGGGATGTTGAAATGCCAATAGTTATCCTCGGGGACCCAGCCTACCCCTTAATGCCATGGCTCATGAAGCCGTACCCAGGCACCCAGAACAGTAGTAAGGAGCTGTTCAGCTATAGGCTGAGCAAATGCAGAATGGTGGTAGAATGTGCTTTTGGATGTTTAAAAGCGCACTGGCACAGTTTACTGACTCGGTTAGACCTCAGCGAACCAATATTTCCATTGTTATGGCTGTTTGCTCCACAATATCTGTGAGAGTAAGGGGGAAGACATTTATGGCTGGATGGGAGGTTGAGGCAAATGGCCTGGCCGCTGATTATGTGCAGCCAGACACCAGCATGATTAGAAGAGCACAGCAGGGCATGCTGTACATCAGAGAAGCTTTGAAAACCAGTTTCATGACTGGCCAGGCTACAATGTGACAGTTCTGTTTGTTTCTCCTTGATGAAAACCCACCCCCTTGGTTCACTCTACTTCCCTGTAAGCCAACCACTGCTTGTAGAGGCAATAAAGTCATGGTTTCAAAATCATGCATTCTTTATTAAATTCATCACACAAATAGGGGGGATAACTGCCAAGGTTGCCCAGGAGGGGAGGGAGAGGAGGGAAGCACTGGGTGGGGTGGTGGATGAGGGGAGGAGGGAAGGACAAGGCCACACTGCACTTCAAAACTTATTGAATGCCAGCCTTCTGTTGCTTGGGCACCTGGGTGAGGAGGCTCTGGAACTTCGGTAGGAGTGCAGGCGGTACACAGGGGTTCCTGCTGCCTTTCCTGAAGCTCCACCAGATGCCAGAGCATATCAGTTTGATCCCCCAGTAGCCTCAGCATTGCATTCGGCCTCCTCTCATCGTGCTCCCCCCACCTCATCTGTGCTCGCATTCATTTTCTGCTTTCCTGGACTGACATTATTTGCCTCCACGCATTCTGCTAAGCTCTTTCAGTGCGGGAGGACTGTATGAGCTCAGAATATTTCATCACGAGTGTAGTTTTTTTCGCCTTCTTATCTGTGTTAGCCTCTGGGATTGAGAGGCTAGTGGGAGCGTTGAAACATTTGCAGCTGCGGGAGGAAAAAAGGGAGAGTAGTATTTAAAAAGACATTTTAGAGAACAATGGGTAGACTCTTTCACGGTGAACCAAGCTGTTAACATTACATAGCAGATGTGCTTTCAGTACAAGGTTGCTTTTTGCCTCTTAAATTGAGGGTCTGCCGGTCTGGTGTGAGAGATCTCACACACACAGTGCCAAGCACCAGAATTCAGCTTGCAGGCAGCCATGGTAAGCCACACTCTCTCTGCTTCTTCAACCTTCATAACATGTGGAAATGGTTTCAAACAGCAGCACCCTTCTTTCCCATACCAAGCACCCGTTGGGTTGGCCATTTGAAAAAGAGGGGCTGTACTGGCCATAAATGCATCCCAAGTCTTCAGGGCAAATCAATCATTTAACACACTTGCTTTTAAACCCTGTATTATATTTACAAATGTACACTCACCAGAGGTGCCTTCTTCAGCTTCATGGTCTGGGAGCCTGCCTTGGGAGGGTATTGGCTCCAGGGTGATAAACAGTTCCTGGCTGTCGGGGAGAATGGTTTCTCCTCTTGCCTGCTGTGTGCTATCCTCATCCTCAAAATCCTCATGCCTGTTGCAGGAGACTCCCCCCCTTGCAGGAGTCCACATACAGGGGTGGGGCAGTGGGAGGGGGACCCCCTAGAATTGCATGCAGCTCATCATAGAAGCAGCATGTCTGGGGCTTTGACCCAGAGCAGCCGTTTCCCTCTTTGGTAGGCTTGCCTGAGCTTCTTAATTTTCATGTGGCACTGCTGCAGGTCCCTGTTGTAGCCTCTGTCCATCATGCCCTTGGAGATTTTGGCAAATATACTGGCATTTTGTCTTTTGGAATGGAGTTCTGCCTGCACAGATTCTTCTCCCCATACAGTGAAGGATCTGGTACCTCCCATTCGGTCTGTGCTGGAGCTCTTTTGCTATTCTGGGACTGCATGGTCACCTGTGCTCATGAGCTTGCCATGCTGGCCAAACAGGAAATGAAATTCAAAAGTTCCTGGGGCTTTTCCTGTGTACCTGGCTAGTGCATCAGAGTTCAAAGTGCTGTCCAGAGCAGTCACGATGGAGCACTCTGGGATAGCGCCCGGAGGCCAGTACTGTTGAATTGCGTCCACACTACCCCAAATTCGACCAGGTGATGTCGATTTCAGCGCTAATCCCCTCGTTGGGGAGGAGTACAGAAATCGATTTTAAGAGCCCTTTAAGTCGACAGAAATGGCTGTGTCATGTGGACGGGTGCAGGGTTAAATTGATCTAACGCTGCTAAATTCGACCTAAACTTGTCGTGTAGACCAGGGCTAAGTCAGTTAAGTTGATAAACATGAGTTTAAACAACTAAAATATATAATAAAGCAAATATATCAAGAGAATTCACTTTCCTCTCCAGATAGAAAAGACAGACAAGTCTAATGGAAAAAAAGGGTTTTTAATAAATGAAGTATAATGTTACTAACAGGCACCCTTTGTTTGTTAAAAACAATGATCAAGCTGCCTGTAGTATTTCAATAGCTACATGGCATTGAGTGAGCATATCTAATTTTGGATGGGCAACCTTACATTGTTAAAAGTATACTCAGGGCTGGATTAAGGCAAGCCAGGATGCGAGGCACACCATACAGCAAGGCCCCTCATAGCCCCCCCATACCCCATGATCCTGCCTTACACTATGGCTCTTTCTTTCCCACGTTAGGTATGGTAGTGATGAAGGCTTGAGCTGGTTGGAAGTTTTCCAGTGGAATGTTTTTCCCATCAGAAAATGCAGATTCATCCAAAACTGTGGGAATGTGTTGATTTCAACAAAACTTTGGATAGAAACTTGCCTGGTTTCCTGCCACTTCCGCAGCCCACCTCAGCAGCCTTCAGGGCTCCCAAGCTCCTCAGAAGTTTGCCAGGCAGTGTACTAGAGAGCTGGGAGCCCAAGATGATGGGACCAGAAATTTTTGAAATTTCCATTTCAGCTCTCCTGTGAAAGGTTTTTACATAGCTGACCTTTTGTTCCAATTTGGAATGGATGTATTTTTTTAAATGTGAAATTTTCTGCAGGAGAAAAATTCCAGTTCCTGCACAGCTCTCTCACAGATGCATGCGCAAGGGCAGCAGCAAGGGGCATCCTTCTTCATTCCAGGAGCCGCACGAAGTGTACCCTGCTCTTGGGTCCTCTCTCACCCTTGGAGACAGGCAGAAGTGGGGAGTGCACTACTTACTCCAGCAGCAAAGGGTGTCCGCTTAGTTGGGGGACCGGGGCTGCTGTATTTTTAGCCTTCTGGCACACAGTGCTCTGCTGGGCTGGTGTTGATGGACCTCCCCTGACCCCACACTCTGAACAGTGGGTCTTGGAGTTGACAGTCCATTGAGTTACATGGGGCAGTTCACCACATTCAGAGCTGTTATTTCAGGCGGACTGCAGACTGGACACACATAGCTGCATCAGTTATGCTCAGATCATGTTTCAAACTTTTCTTCAGTCATGAGTGCTAGATGCTTGCATTTTTTTTTAAATGAAAGCTGAGATTCTGAATTAATCATGACACAAGGAGTTTAGGCCCTATTCCTATATAGTATCTATGCCTCAATCCATCTTTGAGCATATTTATTTTCTTCACAATAAAGACACTGGAATGAATTAGCATGCCAAAGCAGGACAAATGGCAGTTATCTTACAGTAAAGTTTAGTTTTGCCCAAACCCCTGAATCATATAAAATCAGATTCAGCCAAATCCTAAAGTCCTTATTCAGGCCCTGATTCAGCAAACCCCTTAAGCACATGTTTAACCCCCATTGACATAAGTGCTTTGCTGAACTGGGACATCACTTCATACTCAGGAGAGCTTTTATTCAAGTTAATGGAAATTTTTCCTGGGTGAAAACTGGGTTTCAACTTTTCACCATTGTTTGAAGTTTCAGGAACATTGCACCTGCAAATAAAAAAAACTCATCTCTTTTTATCCCATTTAGCTTTTTTCTTCAATCTACCCCTAATTTATTTTACCACTTATGAGTATTTGTACAAGCATAAACTGATGCCTTGTAAGGCATCTGGTCAAGAGGCAGAATTAAACTTGTCATGATTAAGAGATTTGCCATAAAAAGCAAGCAAAGAGCTCGTTCCTCTTTCATTGATTCCATTTTAGGTTGTAAACCAAGAAGTGAATATTTTGTTAAAAAACCTGTGTTGTACACAATACCAGAAGGTTAAACATGATTTTTTTTTTTTTTTAAGCAAGTGCAAGCTTTTGGCTACAACCCAGTAGACGTTTTTCTTTGTCCATTAAGATCTCCTACACAATGTTCCAGGGGAGGATGAAATTCCTTGGGTCATGTTGTTATAAACATTCGTCACTGCAAACACACTCCTAATAGAAAGAACAGGAGACAAAATGTGACAAAAATTCCTCCACTTGACTCCTGCATCTCTTCTTCCTTCACAGCATCCCTCAGCTTAACTATCCCCTTTCAAGATATATCTACACAGTGAGCTGCAGCAAGTCTCAGAGTCTGGGTTGACAGACTGTGATGCTAGAAACCTCAGGGTCCTACCACACTCTGTTCCGGAAAGAAGCAGAAGAAAAGTCCTTCAAGCAGCCTCTAGTGGTTGTGGGGAAGCTGCCAACGAGAGAGGCTGCAGGGAGCAGCCAATCAGGGCCCAGCAGACTCACATAAAAGGAGCTGCAGAGGCAGAGTCAATTAGTGATTGCCTGAATCTGAAGGAATGTGGATGGTGTTTCTGTCTGGTTGAAAATGCAACAGGGCCACAGACAGACCAGTTGCTGATAGGGACTCGGGGAGCAAGAGAGAGCTCCTGGCTAGCTGCTAGAACTGAAGTTAGAACAGCTAAGGCCAGAAAGGATGAAGAGTCTCCAGGGAGGAAGCCCTGGGAGCATGGCCCTCATACTAGGGTTGAGGGACTATCTGAACTGGATAAAGACTGCAGACTCACCTGACCAGAACGGGGTGCTTATGAGAGGTGGGTGCCATGCTGTTACACAGACTCAGTTGGGCTCGCAGTGTTGGGCTCCTCCCCTCCCCCAGGCTTCACTGCTGTAGTGTCTCTAGTCTGAGCTTCACTGTAGTGTCTCTAGTGACTGTAGTGTCTCTAGTCTGTAGTGTCTCTAGTCTGAGCTTCACTGTCTAAACAGCTGTTGATAGCATGGTAGCCTGAGCCCTGTGAGCCTGACCGAGTCTGTCAACCCAGGTTTTGAGACTCACTGCCACAAGCTCTTTAGACATACCCTCAGATGTCTATTCCATTATGTCTCTGTTCTTTCCTCCTGCCACCCTGTAGTGGAATGCTCAACTGTATTATACTGTTCAGCCACTAGGTTTCTCTGGGTGTAACAGCTTAAATAAGGTACCTTCAGCAGTACCTGGGAGAGCATTAAAGGATCTTACAATGAACACATCTGGTGTGTATCTTGCTCAGTAAGAAGCTCTGTGACTAGCTCATATCTGGTACAGGAACATGACCCACCCAGTTCCTCTCTTCTCCATCATTCTGTCTTTGTTCTCTTCTGTTCCAAACCTCTCTTTTCAAACATCTCTTCTCCTTTTTCAATCCTCTTCCTAGAAAAACTAGTAATAGCCGAATCAAAAAAATAAAAATACTGTAAGTTGTTCAGTTCAGCAACCAAAACTTTATGCAAAATGTCTAAGCCTGTTAGAACCAAGATTTTAAAAACTGGGTGCCTAACGTTAGACTCCTATGTTCATATTAAAGCACCTAAATAAGTGGACTGATTTTCAAAAGTGCTCAGCACCTCACAGTTTCCAGTGAAGTCAATCAGACATTTCTATCAGTGTCTAACTATGGATTCTGATGTCACATTTTAGGCCTCCCATTCAAACAAACAAAAAAAACCCCAAACCTATCTTAGCCCAGCTCTATAGGCTTTCACTGAGAATCCCACAGAGGCTTTTACGTGAGCCTTCCTGTTTATTGACACAAGAACATGTAGCAAGACCTTGTAGCATTTCAACATTTCCATGCGAAGTCCTAAGTGGTATCATAAAGTACAAAGCAACTGGTGAAAAATTGGGGTTGGGGAAGGGACTACATATTTTTTAATTTTATAAAAGTTCCTTTCAAGAGATGGAGCAAAAGTTCAGCGCAATTCTTATTTTTATGTAAAATGTGCCTTTCCCTAGTTAATATAATTAATAAACTAGAAGAAAGAAATCCTGGAATGTCATATGCACTGAGAAGTGTTTGTGTTGATATGAATCCTAGGTTCCGACTTCCCCGCTAGCCAGGGGGTGCTCAACTCCCTGTCCCCCAGGTCCTGCCCCCACTCCACCCCAGACCACCCCGCCCCACTTCTTCCCACCCCTGTTCTGCCCCTGTCCTACCTGTTTCCCTCCTCTTACCGCCCCCTCCCCTGCGATCGCCCCATCCCCGCTCCTCCCCCTTCCTCCCGGAGCCTCAGGCACACCGTGAAACAGCTGTTCTTCGTGGTGGGCGGGAGGCGCTGGGAGGGAGGGGCAGGAGTAGATCCACAGGGTTGCGGGTGGGCGAGAGGTGCTGGGGAGTTGGGAGGGGAGCTTGGCTGTCGGTGGGTGCTGAACACCCTCTAATTTTTCTCCGTGGGTGCTCCAGCCCCAGAGCACCCACAGAGTCAGAGCCTATGATACGAATAGTGTGCAAGAGAACAGGGCTGAAATGTGCTAGGATAAATGAGGACCTTACACATGCCTCTGTGATCCAGAAGATGCTGTGCAACTCTGGAAAGGCGCCAAAAAATATTGAAGTCAGTGGGAGTAAAAGGGACTCAGGCCCTCACAGGATCAGGCCTGGGGTCAGTCCAAATGTTGGGGACTGCTTTGTTTTAGCACTGATATTCATGAGGAAGAGGGGGGGTACTTTCAGACTCCAACGAGAGATGGCTGAATTGGAATTAATTTGCAAACTGGATACAATTAACTTAGGCTCGAATAGAGACTGGGAGTGGATGTGTCATTACACAAAGTAAAACTATTTCCCCATGTTTATTTCCCCCACCCCCCACTGCTCCTCGGACGTTCCTGTTAACTGCTGGAAATGGCCCACCTTGATTATCACTACAAAAGGTTTTCTCCCCTCCACTCTCCTGCTGGTAATAGCTCATCTTAAGTGATCACTCTCCTTACAGTGTGTATGATAACACCCATTGTTTCATGTTCTGTGTGTATATAAATCTCCTCACTGTATTTTCCACTGAATGCATCCGATGAAGTGAGCTGTAGCTCACGAAAGCTTATGCTCAAATAAATTGGTTAGTCTCTAAGCTGCCACTAGTACTCCTTTTCTTTTTGCGAATACAGACTAACACGGCTGCTACTCTGAAACATCCCTTAAATAGTTATGCTTCATCAATTGCTTTACAGAGATCTGCCTGACAGCAAGTTACATTCTAGCCCCCCCTAGTGGATGATCACAAATATGAGCCTGAGATGACATGAAGGTGATGTAAGGAGACCTAACGGATAACCTAGATTTTTTCTAAAGTTAAAACAAACCCTGTTAATATTAGGAGGGCCCTGGGCCACAGGAACTGAGGGTGACCCTTCCTTCTCCTAGAGTCAGCCCAAGAGCAGCCAAATATCAGACATTTTCATATGTGTGGCTGAAGGTGGAAGAAGTCATAGCTAGCATTTCCAAATGCTCACCTTTTAACCTGCAGGGGATTAACATATGGTGCAGCTGCTTTCAAAAAGTAATGAAGGCCGCCTGCTTGCATTGCAATATCATGCTGGGGATTTTTTTTAAAGGCTTGCTGCTTTATGATGTGATTTTTGTGCCATAATTGTTTCAGTGCTGAATTAGGTACTTCCGATGTCAACTGTGCTTGTCCAGTGCTGTTGGATGTGCCTGTGATCAGTACCTTTTACTTGGACCAAAACCCAACTACAGAGGTTCCATTCCCTTTCCATATCCCCGTTGCCTCACCCAAGGATGTAAAAAAATACTCAGCAGCCTGAACATAAAGTAATGTGAACCACTAAGGTCTGTTGAAGGATGGGTCCAGGAAGGCCATTCACAGGCCAGGGCCAGCTCCGAAAGCAGATTCTTAGTGAGATGACATTCAGCACCTGGTTTTCTGCATCAGAGGAATCAGGAACCCTGGAGAGACCAACCAGAGCTCTTCGTCCTATCAGAAGCAGCTAGGTCATGTAGAGTCAGTGTTACTGGAAGATTTAAAAACAATTGCATTAGGCCAATGATATTGCCTACAAATGTTGCTCTTAATTTAAAACCTTTATTTGTAATTTATATTTAATTTATCGATTCTGGTAATTAAGGTTGTGGCCTGCCCTAAAGGAGGTTCCAGGGAAAGCCATGGCTGGCTAACTTTCTCTTGAAAGGACATGGATACAGCCCCCCAATCAAGAATAGACAGTCAAGCAGTAAATCTTTGAAAACAAAAGTAATATTTATTTAGAAGTGAGTGGTTATAGTAAAAGAGTACAGATAGATAAAATAAGGTTACAATTAAAAAGGGAATGAAGAGGCACGACAAATAAAAACACAACACTACAATAACAATTTCAATTTAACTCTGGCACACAGCTCCTCCTTGCTTAATGTCATCGTTACATTTTTGAAATATGCGACTAAGCAAAATATTGTTAAGAGAATCCAATTTCCCAATAAGAATGAATGTAAACAGGGAGGGTTAGGTTCCAGAGAAATTTTTTTTGCCAGACAAAAGACATTATATACATATACAGTATAAGTTTTAAATAACTTTAAACAAACAATTTAATACTGTACTCACCAATGATGATTGTGAAGCTTGGTTGAGGTGGTGAAGTCATAGGGTAGAAGACGGTGGATTGTCTGGCTGCTCCTCTTGCTGAACTTTCCCAACTTGAAAAAACACATCTAGAGATTGTTGTTTTGCTTTCCTTTTTTTTCTTCTTTCTTTATAGCAATTTGTTACATCACCAACTCCCCTAATCACTCTGGAGTTGCGTTTCCTGTTAGGATAGTCATCACTAAGGATTTGCAAGCCAGCTTCAATCATTTGGAAAGCTTCAGAAAGACGTTTAGTAGTCAAAATTCAATGGGTTGGTTCCTCTACTTCTTGGCCCTCTTCTTCCATTGCTCTCATCACCTCTAGTAGTAGCTTTTCTCCGTGTGATTGCAGAAGTTGTGTAACATCGGCTTCTTCCACCTCATCAAAACCCACTTTCTTGGCCAAGCCGAGGATATCTTTTTTCATAGCAGGGACATCTTTAAATCCTTTTAAGTCATTGACACATTCAGGCCACAACTTCCCCCACGCACCATTCATGCCTGCCTGAGTAACTTCAGCCCAGGACTCACCAATGCTATCGATGCATTTGAGGATGTTGTAGTCACGCCAAAATTGCTGAAATGTAGGCTTGTCTTCCCCATTGGTGCCTATGATGACTGAGCTGGTCTAAAGTACTGCATAAGTAATATGCCTTAAATGCAGCGATGGCTCCTTGGTCCATGGGTTGGATGAGTGATGTGGTGTTAGGTGGCAGAAAGACAACTTTGACATTTTCGCACAGGTTGTCCAGGTTGATTGGATGAGCCGGTGCATTATCAATAACTAATAAAATCTTGAAATCAAGATTTTCCTTGGCACATTATTTCTTCCATGCAGGGACGGCAGAGAGAGTCAGCCATTCTGAAAAAATAGCTCCAGTTATCCATGCCATCTTATTGGATTTCCAAATGACCCAAAGGTGTTCCTTTGAAAATTCCTTGAGCGCTCATGGTGTTTCAGAGTGGTACACTGTCAGGGGTTTCATCTTCATGTCTCCAGCAACATTACAACCTAGAAGCAAGGTTAGGTGGTCTTTAGCTGCTTTAAATCCGGAAGCTGTCTTCTCCTCTCGGGAAAATGAAACTCTGTTCAGGCATTCTTTTCCAGGAGAGGCCTGTTTCATCAACATTGTAGACTTGCTTAGGTGAATAGACGCCTTCCTCGATTATTTTCTTGAGATAGTTGGGGAATGTTTTAGTTACTGCAGTATCGGCACTATTGGCCTCACCGGACATCTTGATGTTATGCAGGTGGAAGCACCTCTTGAACCGATCAAACCATCCCTGACTTGCCATGAACATCCCTGTCTATGATCTTTCACCTTGGTCTCTCTTCAAATTGTCATACAAACTTTTTGCCTTAGCTTGTATCACTAGCAAACTTAGAGGTATGTTCTGCTGGTTGTGGTCCTCTATCCACACTGCGAGAAGATGCTCCATGTTTTCCATCAAACTGCTTCTTGATCAACTTATTTTAGTAGCACTAAGTGGTGTTACACACTGAGCACTAGCCCTGATCTTGTTGGCATTACTCCGAATTGTTCTCACAGTGGTCAGAGTAAGACCTAGAGCGATGCCAATGTCTACTGCACACTCACCTGCATCAAAACACCTTAAAACATCTCATTTAATACCCAAACTAATGGTTTTCCTGGTTTTCTTACTGCTACTGCTAGGCACTCCACTATCACTTGCTGGGCGTTTTTGACTCATGATACTGGGTGATACAATCACAATGGGTTAGAAATGTTCAGGGAATACTGACACAACGTAAACAATGGCTGCCACACTGAAGCAGGAGTGTCGCTTGGCTTACGTCACAAAGTAGTTACCTACTAGCAGGGGGTGGCCAAACTACATTATAACAGAACATTGTATGACTTTAAACGAGTATGTTCTCTAATAGATCAGTGACATAATAACGAAACAACATTAACCAGGATGACGTTAAGTGAGGAGTTACTGTATAACAATATAATCATTAACTTAATATTCTATAACTTATAACAATAATTGAACAGGTAACCATATATTAAACATTCAATATTAAATACTTAAAACTAAGCATCTAGTAAGCACTGGCCTGGCAATTACTCAATGGGTAGGAGAAGAACTCAGACCACAGGCATTCAGCTTTATTTACAGTTGAAACCCATACGCTCTAGGACAGTGGTGGGCACCTGTGGCCCGCGGGCTGCATGTGGCTCATCAGGGTAATCTGACTGTGGGTGGCGAGACATTTTGCTGACATTGACTGTCTGCAGGCACGGTCCCCCGCAGCTCCCAGTGGCCACAGTTCACCGTTTCCAGACAATGGGAGCTGTGGGAGGCGGTGGCCAGCATGTCCCTGCAGCCCGCTGCTTCCCGTGGCTCCCATAGGCTGGGAACAGTGAACTGCAGCCATTGGGAGCTGCGGGGGGCTGTGCCGGTGGATGGTCAACGTCAGCAAAATGTCTCGCCGCCCACAGTCAGATTACCCTGATGAGCCACATGCGGGCCACAGGTTGCCCACCACTGCTCTAGGATGTTAAAATAGAAGAAAATTCAACTTACAAATTCAGAAGTCCCTCTGAACTGTCTTACAAGGTCCTTCTGCTCTGTCTCAATTAGGGATCGTTTGTAAATTTAGGGAGCGCAGGTTCTCTGGTGAGTTCACCGCAAGCTGCTGCTGAGGTAAATGCTGCTCCGTGGTGGCAGGGACTGAAGCCGGTTGGTAGCTGCTGTGGTGGCTGCTGCAGTGGCCTCCTTGGAACCCGGGGAGGGCTGCTGTTACTGCAACGGCAAGAGCTGCTCGGGAACCAGGCTACCGAGCGTGCGTTGCAGTGCTACTGTGCGGCGTGGCTGGGATGCCAGTGCTGTGGTTTGTGGTGCTGCTGCAGTAGTAGCTGCTTTGTGAGCGATGGCCTCCAGTGAGCATTGTCTGAGGCTAGCGAGCGTTGTGGATGCTTCTGATAGTGGGTAGCTAGCTTCTTTGCTGCTTGCTGTAAGGAAATGGTTAGCTTTCTTCCCCAGCAGGGTTCCGCTGGTGTGGTTGCTGCAGCTCTGTGAGTGTCTTCTTTCTTCCGGGTGTCCTGCAGCGTTCCGCTCTCCTGCAGGTCCCTGTCCCCTAAAAGGGTTTAGCCTGCTGGCTGTCACCTTTATATATGATTTGCAGCTCATTAGCGATAATTTGGCTGAATTACGATAATAATCCGCTTTCAGGGATTTGCATATGCTAATTTATGTCGTGTACCAACATGACACTCAAGCTCAGCCAATCAGCTTCCAGTTAGTCACATGTACTTGTCGGTCCTCCTCCCATAGACTTCTATGGGCTCAATGTATTCCTATTCAGTTTTTCAGTTGACCTGTGGATGAACCCTAGCTACTTCCTGTTTGAAAGTCCTATGTATTCCTATGGGCTACAATGTATCTGTCTGGGATTTTGCTGAGTCATTCCCCACAGGAAGTGGAATTCACCGTTGCATCACAGCAAGTGAAGTTATTACATCATATGCAATGGACCCCTATGTGCCCTAGAAACTACAGTATTCTTAATTTTTATTTAATTAAAGACTTATTCCTAAAACAAATTACTATCCTAAGCATTCCAAAGGGTCCTGATACTATTATCACTCATTTTATGTCCAATTAATCAGTTTATAATTTTTCCGAATTTAAACCCTTTCCGAGGTTTTTCTGCAAATTTCCAATTTAAAGGTTTTTTGCCCACACTACTCCTTTGGAAGGCTATTCCAGAACTCCATTCCTCTGATGGTTAGAAACCTTTGTCTAATTTCAAGCCTAAACTTGTTGAGGGCCAGTTTATGTGCATTTGCTCTTGTGACAGTGTTGCACCTTAACTTAAATAACTCTTCTCCCTCCCTGCTCTTTATTCCTCTGATGTTTTTAGAGAGAACAACTGTATCTTCCCTCATCCTTTGTTCTGTTAGGCTAAACAAGCCAAGCTCCTTAAGTCTCCTCTTGTATGGCAGGTTCTCCATTTCTCTGATCATCCTTGTAGCCCCCCTCTGCACCTGTTCCAGTTTGAATTCATCTTTCTTAAACATAGGATGCCAGAATTGCACACCGTATTCCAGATGAGGTTTCACCAGTATCTTCTACAATGGTAATAATACTTCCCTACCTCTACTGGAAATACTTTGCCTGATGCATCCTAGGATTACATTAGCCCTTTTCATGGTCGCATCACATTGGTGGCTCATAATCATTCTGTGATTCACCAATACATCCAGGTCTTTCTTATCCTTTATCACTTCCACCTGATACAGCCCCAGCTTACAGCAAACATTTTTGTTGTTAGTCCCTAAATGCATGACTTTGCACTATTAAATTTCATCCCATTTCTATTACTCCAGTTTCCAAGGACATCCAAATCTTCTTGTATGATATTCCTGTCCTCCTCTTTAGTGGCCATACCTCCAAACTTTACCTCATCTGTGAATTTTATTAGCACACGCCCACTTTTTGTGAAAATGTTAAATAATACTGGTCCCAAGACCAATCCTTGAGGAACTCCACTAGTGACGTCCCTCCTGCCTGACAGCTCACCTTTCAGCATGACCTATTGTAGTCTCACCTTTAACCAGTTCCTTACTTTCCTTTCAATTCTAGTATTCATCCCCATCTTCTCTAATTTAACTTCTGTTGAAAAAAGAGACAAGCTTCTGAACTCCACAACACTCTTCAGGCTCCCTGAAAGCTTGTCTCTCTCACCAACAGAAATTGGTCCAATAAAATACATTACCTCATTCACCTTGTCTCTTAAGTATATTTCAGATCACTTCGTACTGTCCATAACCACACTGACCTTCACACCTCCTGAGGCACTCTTCATGGCTTTCATTTCTGTTTGGAAATTGTGTCTCTCACTGTGGGTACTATCACAAATGAAATGTGTAATAAAATTTAGGTAGCAGGAACGCAAACTTCTCCATGCCCTAGGTCTTGTTTTCCCCTCTATTCCCTTCTCCTGTTTCTGCCTCCCCAGAATTTGGATGCTCTCTCCAAAGTGCATATCAACTACTGACTCAGCTAACAGTTATGAGAACTATTTCAGACTCTCTTAAACAAAATAATATTTGGTAGTATTTCTTGGCAATTTACTTGAAATAGAGTTAAATCGTAAAATGAAAAAAAGGTGTAAAAATATTCTAGCCTGGCCAAACTCGATGGAAAATGTTACGTACAAAGTATTGAAACATCTTCTTGGACCTAAATTTCTGTGTCATCTTGACCTTTTCTCCCACTCTTGTCAGGAAACACTGCGCCAGCCTCCAAAAGGAAAATTTCTCTTAGAGCCAAATTTAGCCTGGGAGTTAGTAGGTGCAATTCATACTGAAGTCCATGAGAGTTGTGCCTTCTTATTGAAGCAAAGAAAGCCTACCAGATGCTTCACCAGGTATGTGTTTGTCTGCCTCCATTGTGACTGAAGAACCTCTAGATGCCCCATAACCTCAGAACCTGCGCCAGTGAGGTGGTGAGTATCCTCAGCTCGCTGTAATGTCAATGGAAGTTGATATATGCAGTGTTGTAGTACACATGTTGGTCCCAGGATATTAGGGAGACCAACCGAAGTTGGTCCAATAAACGATATTACTTCCCCCACTTTGTCTTTCTGATGGAAGTTGACATTTACCACCTCTCAAGAGGAGCTCATCCCTTTGCAGAATTGGGCCCCAACTGTTAGCATTTGGCAGTGCCACATCTCCAGTCAATGAATGACCATCACTACCCTTTTGTTTTACAAACCTGTTTTCTTTTCATTTATCAGCAAACTCAGTTATAAGACTTCTTGGGCATGAGCAGAGATAATCTGTTCTTCTCCTGTTAATGTCTGTAAAGCTTAGAGCTAATTGAAATTTTTAAAATGTAAAAAGTCCATTGAAAAATGGCCTTTTTAAAAAAAGAAAAATTGTTGCAAAAACACTGTTGACAGGAGTTCCCCTGCATAAGGACCCCAAAGTACAAGAATCCACCCCTTAATTAAGGAGCCAGTAGTCAAGCTCAGGAAACAACCAATGCTTTATGGGCATGGAGTTGAGCTCCATTTAGTCTTAAATCAGTGGTAACTAAACTTTTCCTGTCATGCCCCCCATTATCAATAATGGAATCTGTCCAACCCCCCTTTCCCCCCCACCATTACTGCATAGTTGGCTCAGCTCAGCAGAGGAGCTTGGGCTGAAGGTGGATCTGGGGGCAGCATTTGGGATGGGGGAGGAGCTGGGGCTAGAAGCAAAGCTGGGCTGGGGGCGGAGAGGGAATGAGGGCAGAGCAGGGACGGAGTGGACCTGCAGCCAGGGTGGGGGTGGAGCAGGTGGCGGAGTGGTGCTGTGACTGGGTGGCAGAACAGGGCTGGGTGGCATTCCCTCCCTGCTTCTTGTGGGGCAGGGAGGGACCCTGCTGTGTGCACCCGCAAACATTCTTCCACTCCTTCCTAGGGGGACACACCCCACAACTTGGGGACCACTGCCTTAAGTGTTTTGATCAGACTAGTGCACATTGTACCAAGAAGCCACTTGGAGCTAAATGTCCTGTACAGAAAAACTACATGAAAAGAATGCAAAAAGAAAAGGAGGACTTGTGGCACCTTAGAGACTAACCAATTTATTTGAGCATGAGCTTTCGTGAGCTACAGTCATGCTCAAATAAATTGGTTAATCTCTAAGGTGCCACAAGTACTCCTTTTCTTTTTGCAAATACAGACTAACACGGCTGTTACTCTGAAACATGAAAAGAATGGTAAGGTTGCAAAATGAAGTGTTCAGGTGTTAGGAAAAGAAAAGAGGTAAAGCTGGTCAGGCCACCTGAATCCGGCCCTCTTCCCCATTTGTGTTTTGATGCAGTCTTTCATTACACAGAATCTGATTATCCACTATACCCAAGACGGGCAGCTGCAGGGAGCTAGTTATGGCTCCATGGTTCAGAGCTGGCATTCTCTGGTGTCAGTTGTGGCTGCACCGGGGCAGCTGTAAATTATGCCATCAGAGGCTTGAGCATCGCAGAGCTCTCCCACACCACCTCCTCCCTGTTCCACCCATGTCCTGAATCCAGAATGCCCGCAATAGGCCTAGGGTTGCCAATTTGGATTGGATGTTTTCCTGGAGGTTTCATCACATGACATAGTCTTTAATTAAAGATTCATCTTTAATTCCTGGAGACTCCAGGACACTCCTTGAGGGTTGGCAACCCTAAACAGGCCTCTTTTCCACCTTACATCCAGAGTGGAGGGGGTAGGTAGATTTAGGATAGTTTGCCAGATTATTATCAACAGAGAGTTCCCCTGCACAACAGCCATTGTCAGCTTCTTTAAAGTCACTTTGCGCTGCGTATGATATATTGAATAGATTCCCCCACCACATCTAGCCACCCCCACACACGCAGTTACACCTAAATATACACAGACTGTCAGACAGCCAGGCGACTGGTCGTGGCTTTAGCAGGAATAGGAGAAGGCACAGTCTGTCAGAACTACCAGGCAGATGGGACTATCCCCAGCAAGGTAGCAATCAGGGTTGTCCTTACACATATGCAAAGTATGCAGCTGCGTAGGGCACCAGGAAATTTGGGGCACCAAATTTCCTGGTGCCCTGTGTAGCTGTGTGCTGCTCCAGGCCCTGCTCCGGCTCTTCCCCAAGGCCCATGCCCTGCTCCACCTCTGCCCCTTTCCTGCCCCAGCCCTGCCTTTTCCCGCCCTTGCTCCGCTCCCGCCCCACCCCCACTCCCCTGAGCTCTGCAGCAGGGCCGGGCCTGCACTCACCGGCGGCGGCAAGTGCAGCGACCGGGCTTGAGCCGCACCACCGGTGAGTGCTGGGGGGTGGTTCCTCCCTGCCCCCCAAGCCAGCCACCCGTCCCCCCCCTGCGGAGGCCTGCCTCCCCACAGGGGGGCTGCAAAGGCCCCAGAATTGCTAGGGACAGTCCTGGTAGCAATGTTGACCAAGCTGGGGTGACTGCTTTCATTAGGAGCCTATATACCTGCCTCAGAGTGACCTGGTTGGACGCTTGCTTATGGATTGGCTGGACTGTTAGGACTCGCAGGGAATTACTTCAGATGACTCATCAGGCTCAGAGCACATCAGGCTCACACTCATCACACAGACTATTGTATAATTTAGTAGGAGGGATGCAAATTATAAACCTAAAATTTATCTCAGATCCCATTTAAATATAGCAGCAGTTCTGTCTGCCTCATTGGGAACTACTTGTTTTACTGTTTTTTGTTGTTTCCCTCATGTTGGTTGATTCCAATTCCACAGGTCAAAATGCTGATTTTAAGCTTTGGCAAGTACATTGGGCCACAAACAGGAGATACTCTGGTTTTAATTTAGAATCCGCTCTGCAGAAGCTATCGAACCAAAGAGGACTCAGTTTATTTAAAAAAACAACAGAAAAAATGTATGGGAAAAAATACCTTCATAGTAAACCCTTATATCCCTTCTAGCTGTCCTTACACAACACTTAACTTAGAATTATGTAATGAAGTTGTCTAGAACTGAGTACTTTCTCAGATGGAGAAAGCAGTAACACTCTTCTAATAGCCGGAGGTGACAGAAGCTTTGGGAAGATACTGATATACATTCATTATATTGCTTTTACAGGCTTCAAAATTTCTTCAGGGCATTTCCTGCTCTCAAAGGTGAATTCAATTGAATAATACTGAATCCCTGCTTAAAAAAACACCCCAGACACTCCTTTCCTGTAGAACAATTGGAAATTAAAAGGCCCAGGATTATACAGAAAGGGCACTGGCAGTTATGAATGTAATGCTTTAGGAGATGAGATGGGTTCTCTTGTACAAAATTGAAGAAGAAGTTGCAGCTGGTTGAAAGGCAGGTGGTAGCGTAAAGTAAATGGTAGAGGGGACAGAAATCTACACACACACTGCCCCTTCCTCTGTTCAAAGTACAAACTGATTGAAAGGGGTCCTGTAGTAGCGGTGGGAGAATGAAATCCTTACCCATGAGCTTTGTTAAAGAGATGTACTCGAAGTGTATCAGGGGAAAATAAATTACTGGACATTTATTAATATACAGTGTTTGCCATAGAATGCATATAAATTAAATTAATTTAAAAATTATAGGGTGGCTTTAGATTCACAGTGGCAACTTTAAAATATGCAATAATTTTATAACTTTTTGTCCTGTATCAAATATACTGTACATATATTCTGTTTTCTTTTCCCCTTTGTAATCAGGCAAAATTCAGAAACTGTAAATTTCCCCACTCACTCAGAACATGCCAGAGGAAAGAAATGTCTATATATGTGCTAGCTGGTTAACATCGAGTATTGAGCCACTACTCATTAACTCTTACTCAGGATTTGTGTAACTTTCTGGTAATGACAGTATTCTAGGATGGCATTTGTGTAAATTGCTGGATATTATGTAGCGACATTCCCCAGGTGTTATCCAGTCCGGTGGTCTGCTACGTCACTCCAATCCTTGACTCTGGGAGCCACAGCCTCTGGCATGTAAGCTGCTCCTTGGATTGTGCAACCAAGTGACACTAGCCAATATCTCCGGTCCCAGAGGCTACCCTAGGACAGCTTCTGTTATGCTTATGACAACCCTAGGAGCCTCCGCCTTGCAGTGTCCAGGTATGCCCACTGGATACTGCAAGCTTATATGAGTTCGTCAATTTAACAAAGAAATTGATATGCACCAGGCTTGTTATCCCAAGGGGAGTCTCTGACATGCTTCAAACCAAATGCACTGCTTCAGGTAGAATAAACAAACAAATTTATTAACTACAAAGATAGGTAGGCAAAAAGTCAGAGTGGTTACCAAAATAAAATAAAATATAAGCATGCAGTCTAAACTCTCAACCCTATTAGACTGGGCAGCATCTATATTAAGCAGTTTTTGTCACCCCACTGGACATTACAGTCCTTAATATACAGGTTTGTTTCTTAAACCTGGGCCAATCTCCTCTGTTGGAGTCTTGTCTTCTTCTCAGTGTTTTAGGGCTTGTCTACACGGGCAATTTACAGCGCTGCAACTTTCTCGCTTAGGGGTGTGAAACTCCGTCCCCCGAGCGCTGCAAGTTTCAGTGCTGTAAAGTGCCAGTGTAGACAATGTACCAGCATGGGGAGCCATGCTCCCAGCACTAGTAGCTAAACCCCTCATGGAGGTGGTTTCTTTAGAGGGTGGCTTTAGATTCTGCTCTGCTGCGACCACACAAGCCACATTAAAGCGCTGCTGCAGCAGTGCTTTAGCGTTGCCAGTGTAGACTAGCCCTTTGTTGCTTGCAGCAAAGGTGGGGGCAGGAGAAGGGCCCAGTATGTGTCCACTCTGTCTGTTTTATACCCTCAGTCCATGTACTTGGGGAACACAAGTCCAGGCATGTCTGGAGGGCATTGCTGAGCAATTCCTATGGTGTGGCCACATGCAGGTGAGTTATTGCATTGTAGCTCCCTTGCTGGACAATGGCTGCTGATGGGTTTCAGAGTAGCAGCTGTGTTAGTCTGTATCTGCAAAAAGAACAAGGAGGACTTGTGGCACCTTAGAGACTAACAAATTTATTTGAGCATAAGCTTTCGTGGGCTAGAGCCCACTTCATTAGATGCATAGAATGGAACATATAGTAAGAAGATATATATACATACAGAGAACATGAAAAGGTGGAAGTTGCCATACCAACTCTAAGAGGCTAATTAATTACGATGAGCTATTATCAGCAGGAGAGAAAAAAACAAACAAAAAAAAACTTTTGTAGTGATCATCAAGATGGCCCATTTCAGACAGTTGACAAGAAGGTGTGAGGATACTTAACATGGGGAAATAGAGTCAATTTGTGTAATGATCCAGCCACTCCTACATGCCTCCAGCTTCCATCCAGGACACACCACACAATCCATTGTCTACAATCAAGCTCTAAAATACAACTGCATTTGCTCCAATCCCTCAGACAAACACCTACAAGATCTCTATCAAGCATCCTTAAAACTACAATATCCACCTGCTGAAGTGAAAAAACAGATTGACAGAGCCAGAAAAGTACCCAGAAGTCACCTACTACAGGACAGGCCCAACAAAGAAAATAACAGAACGCCACTAGCCATCACATTCAGCCCCCAACTAAAACCTCTCCAGCGCATCATCAAAGATCTACAACTTATCCTGAAAGATGATCCCTCACTCTCCAGATCTTGGGAGACAGACCAGTTCTCGTTTACAGACAGCCCCCCAACCTGAAGCAAATACTCACCAGCAACCACACACCACACAACAAAATCACTAACCCAGGAACCTATCCTTGCAACAAAGCCCAATGCCAACTCTGTCCACATATGTATTCAAGTGACACCATCATAGGACCTAATCACATCAGCCATGCCATCATGTGCCAGCAATGCCACTCTGCCATGTAAATTGGCCAAACCGGACAGTCTCTACACAAAAGAAGAAATGAACACAAATCTGACATCAGGAATCAAAACATTCAAAAACCAGTCGGAGAACACTTCAACCTCTCTGGTCACTCAGTAACGGACTTAAAGGCGGCAATTTTGCAACAGAAAAGCTTCAGAAACAGACTCCAGCAAGAAACTGCTGAACTGGAATTAATTTGCAAACTAGATACCATTAACTTGGCCTTGAATAGAGACTGGGAGTGGCTGGGTCATTACACAAATTGAATCTATTTCCCCTTGTTAAGTATCCTCACACCTTCTTGTCAACTGTCTGAAATGGGCCATCTTGATTATCACGACAAAAGTTTTTTTTCTCTCCTGCTGATAATAGCTCATCTTAATTAGCCTCTTAGAGTTGGTATGGCAACTTCCACCTTTTCATGTTCTCTGTATGTGTACATATATCTTCTTACTATATGTTCCATTCTATGGATCTGATGAAGTGGGCTGTAGCCCACGAAAGCTTATGCTCAAATAAATTTGTTAGTCTCTAAGGTGCCACAAGTACTCCTGTTCTTTTTGTTGATGGGTTGTTTGACACCCCGCCCAGGCATTGGTTACTTTCCTTGCTGTTGCCTCTGGGGAGCTAGTATCTGGCTGATTCCCCAGTTTACAGCCTGTTTTAGTGACCACCGTACAACACAATTCTCATACCTTCATATGCATTAATGATACACATGTATGGATAGAGAAATGACTTTCAGCAGATCATAACCTTTCCCCTGATACCTTACAAGGCATGCTTTATATGTAAGATCACGATTATATGAAAATGAGGAATATGGGTGTTACAGTACGCTCCCCCAAGGTATGGAATGGCATTTATGTAAATTGCTGGATACTATGTATAAAAGATTTTAAATGTAAACGTACATTGTGTATATTTTCCCCCTTTTTCAGTGGCAGGGAATTAGCTATCCTTTGAAAAACTGGCTTATGACTCCTATTTCTCAATCCTAGAAATAAAATATACTTAAGTCCATCCACTTCGTAGAGTGGTAATTTCAAGAACTTTTGGCATCTCTAAAAATAAGATTTAAATGTCTAGATAAATCAGGTGACACGTGAGAACATTGTGCTTCAAAAGATTACCATACTGTCATGCCAAAGTGTGTAAGATGTTCCTGGCTTGCTGTATGGCATACAAAGTAGCTATTAAACATGCATTATCTTTGAAAAGGCAGAAAGTATTGAGTCAAATGAAAATGATGGATGAAGTGATCTTGATGGGGTACAATTGTAAAAAGTTATGTAGCATTAATACTGTGTAGAACCCAGGAATATCCAGCTCCAATAAAAGAGCACAGTTTCTAAGGTACGTACTTTATATTTGATTCACCCAGTATTGGAGGGCTATATTTGTTATGTTAACCTACTTAGAGGTTGGAATAGATACTTATTTGTAAATACATTGAAATAAAGAAATCAAATCACATGTATCTGTGATCCAGCTATGTAAACATTTCTTTTTTTACTTTTGTTACACAGGGTGATGTTGTCTTGTTGGGAGCTATATTTCTGCAATTTGTCCACCTCAACATAGCAGGTACTAAAATGCTGCTACAAACCTCTACTGCAGACATATTACATTGGTAATTTACTGCACTGTATTACTGGTTTAAGCCCCATTTTAAAATAGTATGGTGTGCCTATATTAGGGTTTTGCACTGGTATAAGTACACTGAGGTATTTACACAATTGCAGATTTCACTAATCTAGATGAGACCGCCCTGAGCCTAATCTTTCTCTTCCAATGTTTTCAAATTCCTGCCTACATTCAACAGTGCCTCTATTGTGCATGGCAGAGAAGTGCTAGTCGATTGCATCATCTTCACATCTGATACTTAATGCTGTGTGATTATACAATTTATATTAAGCATTACTTGTTACCGATGGAAACAAATTGCAATTTAAGCCCCGATTCAGGCCTCAAATTGAAATTAAGCACATGCTGAAGCACCCTTCCTGCATAGGGACATTTTCCTGAATCAGGGCCTAAGACAGTGGAATTGTTGACATAGCTGTGTCATTTGCTGCACAAAACCACTTGGTGTGTGATATGTTCAGGGACACAGTTGTGAATTCTGTGCACCCCCCAAAGTCCTGTTGATTTCAGTAGGAATTTTGGATGGATAAGGAATAGAGAATGGGAACCCAGGGATTGCTTTACAACTTAAAAATTCTTCTAAATATTAAAAATACAACTTTTTGCAGCCACAGGATCTACTGCATTTAAATGTTTTAATAAAATGTTTTGCATCCTTGAAACAACTGTAAAAAAACAAAACAAAATAAAATTAGAAGTGAGATTTTATTATAGGTAGAAAACAGTTTATATTTTATTAATCCTGAAGCAACTCTAAAACCGAATTCAAAGCCTTCTTCAAAATCTTGAAACAACATTTAAAACACCAGTGGATAAACAATTGCTCTAAAACTCACTACATATTGTGGGAGCAGACATTGTCCCACTGAAATTAATATAATTTTGTCAAATTGCATTGAACAAATTATTATTTTGCAGGCTGGAGGTCTAATCCTGCCATCCTTATCCATGCAGAACTCCAAGTGAAGTCAGTGAGAGTTTGTGTGTGTAATCTTCAGAAATAATCTCTATGATCCTAATTCAGCAATCTATCCCTATTCAGCAAAACACTAAGCATGTTTACTGAACAGAGATGGAATTAAGCATGTGCTTAAACGCTTTCCCAAATTGGGGAGTATGAATACTTTATAATATGTAATCACTATTTAATGTGCCTATTAAAGTGCAAAATAATATATTTGGGTATTTGAAAATTTGACAATATAAATTTGTTACTGATATTCCATTTATTATTGTCAGTAAATTTTCTTTTTGAGGTTGGCATCACTAGTCAATCTTCAGATGTGTCAAAACTGTTGCTTCACTGAGTTGCTGTATAAGGGCACAAGCTAATGAAAACCAAGAAATCATATGGAGAAAAGCTATATAGCTTGTGTTCCTCCCACTTAATTCTAATACTGACCTCTGCACAAGAAAAGTGACCGCTAATATCACAATTGCTATAACATTTGTTCCCACAAGGTGGCATTGATAACACTATTGGGTAAGAAGCATTAGTAAGACTGAGCATCCCATTGAAGGTCAAGAAACTATCTCCACTTTTTTCATCTTCTGGTAAAGAATGGATCAGTTTAATTTGTAGCTGATAGTCACCCATGAAAAATGACACAAGAAGGTAAAACTGGGTGCAAACTGCAGAAGAAAAATAAAAACCTGAATTTACACAGTGTGACCCTAAGCACCACTGTGTTCACGCACTAGTGTAATGATGTTTGTACAAAAGGTGCTTTGTAAGGTAACTTTGAAAACTAACAGCACACTGGTAATTAATATCATTGTAAAATGCATGTGCTAACCTTATACGTGAAGTTATGAATTCCCTCTTTATAATGTTACTAGGCCAGTTTTAAGAGGACAGACTAGCTTAGGTAAAGGTAATAAACAGGTCTGTCCTACCTCAGTTTACATATGAGCCATAAACAAAGCTATTAAGCAAACCAGTGTGGGGGTGGAGAGGCTGTCTTGAGCATGAACTCGAGGGACAGAGATTTAACATGGCACCTGCACCGCAGAGAGACACAAGAGGCTGAATCCCCAGTACACCTTCCTATGTCTAAGAACAAAGAGAGTTCTTTGGGAATATAAGGGACAGAGGGAGATTCCATCTTTTTCTTTCACACCTAAGACAACAAGGGAAACCAACATCTCGTACTTCTGTCGAAGGTCCTGATGGAGAGACAGTCAGCCATGCTGGACCAACAGCAATTGGTGAATAAAACCATCTTAAACAGAAATTGTGCCTTGCCTGATTAAGTTTTAGACTTTTAGATGCGTGTTTTCACTTTTATTTGTTTGTAACCATCTCTAGCTTTATTTCTTTTACCTGGCATCACTTAACCTATGTCCTGCTGTTAATAAATAATCTAAGCCATCCCAGTGCTATTTTTGAATTGAAGTAATTGTTAACTCCATTTAATATGGCTAACTGATGGGTATTGTCTCTTTAAAAGAGCAAACTAATGCTATTATTTCTCTGAGTGGCCTAGAAGAGGGTCAGACACTTCTGGGAAGATGGTTGTGGGGAAATTTGGGATTGGAAGTATTTTTGGGCCATCTTGCCAGGTGTAGCCAAAGTTCATGGAAACCCAGGGCTTCTGTTGTGTTGTGGCAGGCTGCTGGGGTCAGAAGGACTGAACCAGGGCCGCACGTCACATAGACACTTAGGATACTCCATGCTTGTCTGCTGGCTGTGGGCATCCGAGCTGTGAGCCGCAGCAGCAGAGCATTTAAGGCACCGGGGTGACAGGGCAGGTGGTGACACAGCACCTTACTGGTCTGGATTGCACCCCAAAACATGACACACTGTACATTAGCACACCAGTCAACTGCTTGAAAAATAAAACCCGGGGGGACTTGCAACATCCAAAGGTGTCAGGTGCCGCCTCCTACAAAGCGGAGAGGTTTTACAGAATTCTTTTTGCTAGAAGCAACCTAAATCACAGATAAAAATTATGGTTGTATATAGCAAATATCCTATAACATATTGTGAATGACTTCCTTCCCCTCAATTCTTCTCATTTCACCACTTTTCCTTCTGTATCTTGATACATTAAAAAGCTGTCACTCACAAACAGTGATCTTTTTCAGTGTCTTGTTATTTCCCCCGCAACATTAAAAGCCTCCTGGAGGGGAGGAAGGGCTCTGAAGCTCCTGCCCCCTCATGTCCCACTCACCCCAAGTTTCAGAGCTCCACGCTGAACGACAGCTTCAAAACACTGTCTGCACAGCTATTTTTAGAGCACTAGTGCAAGTCCTGCTAGCCCAACTCTGTCAACCTGGGCTTGGAGACTTGATCCCGCAGGCTCCAAAATGCTGTGTAGACATAGCCCTAGCCTCCAAGTACTGGACTGTGGCTGCATTAGAGCAGGGCTACAAGAGGGAAGGGAGGAAATTGTTAGCTCAGACCCTTTTCTGCACCAGCACAGGTGACAGCCAGAATTCTGGTGCTTGCACTCCCCGAGTGTTACACAGCTGGGTAAGTGGAGCCAGCAGTCCTCCACACCCTAAATTGGTAGCATGGCCTGCCCCCATTGCTAGTGCTTAAAGGCTATTGCTGGGAGGACTGCATGCTGCTGATGAAACAGTTCGTGAACGCACACCCCAGGACCAGTGGAGGCATTCGGCCTGCCTCAGCACTCCTCACCCAACATCTTTGACAACTGCCGCTTGTGCGGTAGACCTCAGCATCAGCCCTATGAGCTCAGTGAGAATTTAATTCCCTGGATACAGCATTAACTATAGCCCAGGTACATATCAGTCGCTGGAAATTTCAGGAAGAAGTTTTGCAAGCACAGTGGTAAAACATTCCTAACACATGCAGCACACTAGATGGAAGAGTTGTTCAGGACAGGACTACCTAGTGCCCCTAACAAAGTTTGTTGGTGACATCCCTGTGCTTGGGACAATGAAAATATGTGAGCATTTGGTGGTACTCCATCGGAAGAACCTAGAGCCCTTGACAGCCAGTCTCATCATCTCACCAACAGACAATGCTGGAGAACTTGAAATACCTAGATGTATATATTAGAATTATTAATGAAATAGTTAATAGTATTGTCAGTGTTAGACTTCATTTTGATGAATGGGGCAATTCATCCCCCTTGGCAAGTGTTTTAGTTTACCAGAGAATTGATAAGACTGCTTTGGTTTATATTCAGTTCAAATTCTGAAAATCCTCCCTGCAACTGGCTAGAACCATTTGTATTTAAATAAAAGCATACATCCTTCAGGGATTGACAACTACTGCCACTGTCTAGTTGGAGACAGGTTGAAAACTTGGCCCTTAGTGCTTTAGGTGTCATGCCGAAATTTTCATAATTTATTACCTGTAAATCCCAACATTCATTCCTCTAACTTGTTATTAACAACAGATCCAAGCCCTGCCAGCCCTCTAAGAGATATTTGCATCAGAAAGTCACACTTCCTAAGGCAGAGGTGCGCAAACTAAGGCCATGGGCTGAATCTGGCCCTCGAGCTTCCGTTGGGGAGCAGGGTCCAGGGCTTGCCCCGCTCTAGCGCTGATGAGGAAAGGGAGGTTGGAGCAGGGTTGGAAGCTGCTCTGCGTGGCTCCCAGAAGCAGCGGCATGTCCCCACTCCGACTCCTATGCATAGGGGTAGCCAGGAGGCTCCGCTCTGCATGCTGCTCCCTGCAGCTCCCATTGGCCAGCAACCGCGGCCAATGGGAGCTGCATGGGCAGTGCCTGTAGACAGGGCGGTGCACAGCAGAGCTGCCTGGCTACGCCTTCACTTAGGAGCCAGAGGGTGGACATACTGCTACTTCTGGGAGCCGCTTGAGGTAAGCACACCCCAGAGCCTGCACCTCTGAGCCACACCCCCGCCACGCCCCAACCCCATGCCCCAGCCCTAGTCCCCCTCCTGCCCTCCAAACCCCTTGATCCCAGCCCAGAGCACCCTCCCGCATCCTGAACTCATCATTTCTGGCCCCATACTGGAGCCGCACCCCCTCCTGCACCCCAACCCCAATTTCATTAGCATTCATGGCCCGCCATACAATTTCTATAGCCGGATATGGCCCTCGGGCCAAAAAGTTTGCCCACCCCTGTCCTAAGGGGTAGAAGCCAGCCCAGCCCAGATGAGAGGACAAGAGGAAAAGAGGTAGACTAGATCAGACTTGCTTAAGAGAGAGTGGGGTTAATTAGATCAGATGGGTAAGAATGAGTCTGTGGGAGGAGGCAGGCAGGAAAGTGAGACTGTGTCAGCAGGAAACTGTAGTTTGCTACCCAATACCAACGTGAGCAACTGTCCTGTAGAGTCCAAGAAGGCTCACTCGCTTGTGGCTCCTGCAGATGGAAATTGTCACAGCCCTTTTAAATATTCTAAAGTTGCACATCAGGGATAAAGGACAGATGGACATCCCTTGTCTAAGGGCTTGTCTATACTTGAAACGCTATGGTGGTGCTGCGGTAGCACTTCAATGTAAACCCTATGGGAGGAGTTCTCCTGTTAATTCACCTCCCTGAGAGGCGGTAGCTGGGTCAATGGAGGAATTCTTCTGTCGACCTAGCACTATCGACACCGGGGGTTAGGTTGACAATGACGTCGCTCAGGGTAGTGGATTTTTTACACCTGTGAGCAACATAGCTGGGTCGACCTAACTTTTTTGTGTAGACCAGGCAAAAGGGAAAAAGGATTAAATAATGTGAAACTTTAAAGTTATTTCAAAGTTTGAAACCTTGGAAGATTTCCTGTAACATATGTTCATTATAGCATAAAAAGCTTTCTTGGACTTCTGAAGGACTATATAATTCTTATATTTTTAAGCCATTTCTTAAATTTGTCTTCTGAATAAATCTGCTAATTCAGTCATTTGGAATACATCCAAGTATTTGCAGCATGGTTTCTGGGTAAGGGTTATTTCTGTGTAGGAGGAAATTAGACCAGCAGTATAGAATTATCCCTTACATTTTCTGTGCCCTGGCCGGCCTGTTAACTTTTTCTTCTCATTTTGAACACATGCTGTAGAAAGTCTTCTATCTTCTGGACAGACAGCTCTTATCTCCTAGGTCAATGAAAGTTAACCATGCACCTTGGCCCAAAAAGTGAACATGCACTGGGATAATACATTTTGACAAAGATGTCCTTGAGTATCATGACAAGCAGAAGAAATGTATGCAGACAGAAGAACATATTTCAAAATAAATATTGCCATATTATAAATAAAATAAACTTTACAGATAGTTTCCAGTACTCCAATTTGAACTGTCAGTGCAAAAAAAAAAAAAAAAGTGTTAATCTGAAGATCAGTGAGCAATCACCCAGCCCCTTTTAACTTGGAGGCTTTTTTTAAATTAAGAAGTGTGCTTGGTACATATTTAGGGACACTTGCAGCTTAGATGGGTGATGAGTCTAATGGAGAATGCTCCTTGCTTCCCTTTGAGGTATAAAATAAATATTTGGTAATTTGTTAAAGAGGCTTACCTATACACTTAAAGACAGTTGCCAAAACATTAATAGTTGATCAGCTGGCAAGAGCAAGCAGGACAAATGTGCACTTTTGTCAAAAAGTGGGGTCCAGAGGAACACGCGGGAGGGAGGGGAGAGCGGTGACGCAATCCCTGTGCGGGGGGGAGGCAGGGCTTGAGTGAGAAGCAACAGCAGCCCCAGTCTCACGCTGCGGGCAGGCAGGGCTCAGGCAATCAGTGGGGGAGGAGGGGCTTGGGCTAGCCCCACGTGGTGTCCCGTTTTCCCTTTGGGAAATATAGTCACCCTAGTAAACCATCTCCTGTTTGTCACAAAGTGTTAAATTGTCTTGTCGCACACAAAAAGGAGACACTTTGGTCAAGAAAATTAGATAAGTTGCTTCAGTCTGTGCTAAGTAGTTGCTGCTCTTAACATTTACAAAATAATAAAATACAAATAAAATAGAATATTTCAGATATCTTATGTCACAATCTGATATGACTCAATGTGATAGGACACCTCATATTATGCACTGCTACTAGTGACGCTCTCAAACGGATCCTCACAGCTCCTACCACACTGAGGTAGGCAGGAGAGGCTTGTTATCCTTACTTGACAGGAGAAACTAAGGCTGAGAAAGGTGAAGTGACTTGTCTTAGGTCATGAACTGCTCAGGGACAATTATTGGAGAGAAGCAGCAAGATTAATCAGACACATGATTGGTTATGATTTATTTGCTTGGTCTTAAGTTAAAAGAGAACAAAATGATCTGAGTCTCCTCCGCGTCAACAGCCCCCTGCTCGGCCAATCAGCATTCAGACTCTCGGAGCTGGGAGGCTGAGCAGTCTCACGAGATGCCCCGAAGGATGGGATCACTCTCAGAGCACTATTCCAGCCCCCCACCCCTCTTTGTGAGGGTAACCTCTTCACCCCACAAAACACAAACATCCTTGGGGGAGGGGGTGAAGAGGGAAAACAGAAGCAAGAGAAGATGAGAAAGGAGGGAGGGAAAGAGTAAAAGGACAAACCCCAATTTCCCCAGTGATTCTACAGGACAAAGTCCAAGCGGGAACGTGGCATGCTCAGGGGAGGAGGTGAGACCAGGGCAGGGATTTGGGGAAGGAGTCCAATAGGGGCTGGGTGGGGGCTGAGTTGGGGCGGCGACTTTGGGGAAGGGGTTGGAATGGGGGAGGGGCAGGGGCAGAAGGGGGCATGGCTGGAAGCTGGGGGTGCGAGCACCCACCCGTGCCAGGAGAAGTTGGCACCTATGCCTACAGCACAGCAGGAAAAAGCCATCCAGCCCTGGTGTTACA
The DNA here is from genome assembly GCF_965140295.1 of Lepidochelys olivacea. Lineage (NCBI taxonomy): Eukaryota > Metazoa > Chordata > Testudines > Cheloniidae > Lepidochelys > Lepidochelys olivacea. The sequence continues at coordinate 146,949,103 of NC_140413.1, read as the reverse complement.
TAGGGGCTAAGCACAGAACAAACACATGCTTAGGACCTGTGTTATCCAGAGGCACTGAGCAACATGTGGGGGTTAGCAGCTTACAAATGCATTATAATCGTACAGTGTAGACAGGCCTCAACTGTGTCTCAGTCTCTCACCCCATAAAATGGGGATAATAAATGAAACCTTGATTATCTCTATTTTCTAGTTGGGGAAACTGAGGCACACAGAGGTGAAGAGACTTGCTCATAGTCACAAAGCCAGAAACAGAAAACAGCAGGTCGTCTGCTTGCCAGTCCTGGGCCCTAGCTCTGATTATCCTGGCCTCTCTGCTCTAACTTTAGTCTCAGCCCAACTTGAGGGTTTCTTCTTCTCTGTGTCCCTTAACTCCACATCACTACAGAAAAAAGATTTTCTCTTAGCCACCTGGCTCTCATGCCTTTCCAAAAGCCGTGCTTTGGCTCAGTCACGTTATAGGTTTGATGGAGGAACCACTTGGTGACATTGTACGGCCTGTTATATAGGAGGTCAGACAAGAAGGACAGAATGGTCCTTTCTGACCTTAAAATCTGTGAATCTACACATTTTCCTGCTGCTGCTAGTAAGATAACTCTGGTCATATTTTCTATCATTCACTTTCAGTTGGAATAATAAAACAATACTTACAAGCAGGCAATTTATTTATCCAGTATTGGCTCCTAATCCATAACACCAAATTAGCTTTCTTCCTTCTCTTAGCATGTGCTATATCTTGCCTCCTTTCCCACCTCCACCCGCACTCTCTCTTTGAAAAGGAACTACCAGCAGTTTGCAGTAATACAGGGTAGAAGCAGGCAGAGTTATATGAAGAGAGCATGAGAGAGATCGGATGAGTTAGCAGCAGATACACACTGATTATAGCATCATCTGCTTACTTTTTATTAATGAACAACCTCAGAGAGGGGTGCATATAGTTAGCACTGGAAAAGCAATTACATACCGTCTGCATCCATTGAGTAGTGTGCTGTTGTAAGATTTCACAAGATAAGCAGGGTTGGTTGGTGCTTGGATAAGTGACCTCTAAAGAAAACAAAATGTGCTGTTGGGAGTACTGTGGATGTTTTAGTAGGAGGCACGTCTGTTTGAGGCAGTTTGGAATCAATGTCCCAGCAGGGTGCTCTTGGACATGCAGCTTTTTGGCAAAGATGGAAAACGATGCTACTGACCACCACTCTCATGCTCAAAAATCCTAGTCCTAGACAAAAAGAAAAGGAGTACTTGTGGCACCTTAGAGACTAACCAATTTATTTGAGCATAAGCTTTCCTGAGCTACAGCTCACTTCATCGGATGCATACTTTGGAAACTGTAGAAGATCTTTTTATATACACACAAAGCATGAAAAAATACCTCCTCCCACCCCACTCTCCTGCTGGTAATAGCTTATCTAAAGTGATCACTCTCCTTACAATGTGTATGATAATCAAGTTGGGCCATCCCAGACAGTCTCCTGGCCAGATGCCAATATAAGAAGCTACAATCTGCCTACCCAACTCCCCTTTGAATATAGTATGCTTTCCGAAATACGTGTCCTCAACGGTTTTCCCAGAGCTTGCACAATTATCACCTTCCTCCCCAGAGGTAGCTGCATTTCAATACAAGATAAAATGGTTCCTCTTTCATGAATCTGATTCAAAACCCAGCGAAGTCAACGAAGTTGACAGAAAGACTCATAATGAATGTTGGCGCAGGTCCTATTGGCATTAAGGATAGCCTTATTAGATCATAACCTGATCAGACCTTTCCAAGAGTTACTTTGTATAAGAAGAACCTACTATAAAGGTTAATCCTATGGTAAGGAATTCATCAGCCTTCTGAAGATCCCTTAATTATGTCTGGAATGGATTTCAGGGCAGCCAGAGAAGTGAAGGATTCTGGAGATTAGACACCTCTATGATGGGCTTCATTATAAAACAGGAAAGTGAATGTAAAGAATTTTTAAATTTGTTTTATTATAAATTAACTTAAATTTCAAAACAAAGTTGTATCACCTCCAAAAATTAGAACTTCTTTGTTTAGAAAACGTTAAAAGTGATGGGGAGGTCTTTCGATAATTTTGAAAATATTTTTTCAATTTTTTGTTTAGCGGGAAATTTGTCACAACCATTCTTTTTCCATGAACCAGGGTGGATAAAAATCAATGATTTAAAAAAAAATCTGATTTTTAAAATTTAAATAGGATTTTTTTGACAACATGCTTTTTGAGGAAAAAAAACCTATCTAAAGATAGTTTTAATTAAGATACATTATAGCTCAAAGATATCTCATCGTGGAATAAGGATTATAAATTCTAATTCTATAGTATGAGACAATATATTCATGTAACATTTAAGAAAAAGTTTTCTAAATGAGTTCCAATCATTCATGGATTAGGGACCCAATCTTATGGGGTTCCAGGGGCTTTTGTATAGATTATTTAGGTCTTATATAGAATCTTTCTATCTACCCAATGGGACTCAGTGCTCAGTCTAGAAGATACCATCAGAGATGCTTAGTTTTGCAGTTCTTAGACTGTGGATTTGTGTCTCCAGAGGTAACATGCTTGTTAACAGCAAAAATGTTTTAAATAAATAAATAATATATAGAGGTGAGAAATAACAGACCTCAACACTATTATCTCTCTGCAAATTTGTGTACACACAGTCAATCCCTTACCTCTCTATAAAAGTGCAAAGTTTCAAAAAGTTCAGTGAATAGAAGATTGTTGGGCGCGGAATAGATCTGGACAAGGACAAGAAATCTCAAGATAAATGTGAGAAGCGAGGGACATATGCTTCTTTTGTTAAAATATTATATGTTTGCTGCTGAAGAAAAAAATCCAGAATACTTAACGTGGTTTTAGTTAAATAAAACAATTTAAATGTCTGTCTGGTGATGTTCTCCTCCTAATACAGCATGGCAAGAAAATCCTCCAAATATTAATGATTAACCTGTTGAATTGGAGATAGTTCACCTCCCAATGACTTCATAAATATCTGCTTCAATTATCTTTGGTAAATGAAATAACCAAACAATCATTCATTTTCTGATATAGCTGTAAAACTAATCTGAAAAGTTTTCAAAATAAATCACTGTTTAAAAATGTATAGTGTGTACCTTCTAAAAATGAAACCTACATCTATTTCTGAGTTGTGAAGAATATGTATTAAGTTTATAACAACCAGCAAGAATGCACTTTTATGTAGAAAACCATGATTAAATCGAGTATTCCTAACTAGTGATTTAAATAATGATTTAAATCAAATCCACCCTGCCATGAACAGTTTCGGTTTGAACAAATCAGCATTTTCCAATGAAAGCACCTTTCATGAAGAAATTCCCATCCTGCTCTAGATCTGAGGGTTAGCCCCATTGTTGCTGTGAAGCTCCAAGTAGCCATGACATGAAAACTATGAGCTCAACTATGAGCTCCAAGGTGACTTCTGGCTTCTTGCTTAATTCAATCCAACTAAAATGCTAGAATGCTGGATTCAGACACTGCCAGTCTCTCCTGTTGGAGCTGTTCCACTTGGTATAAATATTCATTGAGCCAGAAACAAAGACTGACTCTATAACCGGGTGAGTAGGAATCTGAGGACCAAGTCCCTGCGCTGGCTGATTCAGTTCAGGGACTTAAGCTGGGGACTCCCACATCCGAGAAAACTGTCCCAACTACTGGTATTCTGGGGTCTCTTTCTCCCTTGGTTTTTTTGACAACAGATTTCAAGAGGCCTCATTTTCCTTCTGCATTGGAATGTAAATGAACTTCAAAACCTTGCAAATTTTTGCAAAATAGAATTGTTGTTTTCCAGTCAGTTCCAGGTACTGCCCCAATGCACTTTGTGGGTCATGGAGAAAAATAAATACATATTCTATGGCAGCCACTTCTAATGCCTGACTGCCTCGCGGTGGGTAGCTCATCATGAGATAACGGGTAGAGGGTTGGGCAGGGCACCACGCAGCCTCACAGTTCAATTCTTTATGAGCAAAATCGTAAAATACCTTTTCCTCTTCAACAGGAAGAACAGTTCCCACTGAAGTTAACAGAAGCACTGGACAATCACCCCCATTAAAATTCTTGGAAGTACTTTTGAAAATCAGACCACTTATCTAGATGCCTCATTTTAGGCACCTACTTTTGAAAATCTTAGCCCACTGAAACAAAAAATTAACTGGTTGCTGCATCTGTAATCTTTTATTTCAACTTTGTGTTGCATCTGTCATGTGCTAGTAAATTCACCTTTGGTAATCCTTTCTAGCTTTATTTAGCTTGCATGAATATATTTGGCATAGTACTTAAAAATTAAAATATAAATAAAGGTTTGCAAGCAAGGTTTTTGCTACACTTGTTCCTGAACATCAACACCTGAAACACAATTAGCTAGAAGACTGGCACCATCCTATTGTCTAAAAATAGAAGCTGTATTATGTAACTTAAAATTATAACTCTCACTATACTAAAATCCAATCCTTTGGAAATAATATAGCTAATATTTTCATGAAGTTTCCAAGTTACGTAAGATTTTTTAAACTGATTTTCTAAACTGCTGAGCACTCACAATTCCTACTACTGTTGGTGCAAGTTGCGGGTGCTCAGACCTCTGAGACTACGTTAAGATTTGACTGAGTACGGACAGCTCCCATCAACTGGAATTGTTAGTGTTCAGAAATTTTGAAAATCAGATAATCTCAATAGAGTTTAAGTATCTCAGTTCCCACTTGTAAAATGAGAATAATAATAATAATTCTTTGTATCAGAGGTGTACTGAGGATAAGAACATAAGAATGGCCATACTGGGTCAGACCAAAGGTCCATCCAGCCCAATATACTGTCTCCCGACAGTGGCCAATGCAGCCCCAGAGGGAGTGAACCTAACAGGTAATGATCTAGTGATCTCTCTCCTGCCATCCATCTCCACCCTCTGGCAGACAGAGGCTAGGGACACCATTCCTTACCCATCCTGGCAAATAGCCATTAATGAACTTCACCTCCATGAATTTATCCAGTTCTCTTTTAAACCCTGTTATAGTTCTAGCCTTCACAACCTCCTCAGGCAAGAAGTTCCACAAGTTGACTGTGCGCTGTGTGAAGAAGAACTTCCTTTTATTTGTTTTAAACCTGCTGCCCATTAATTTCATTTGGTGGCCCCTAGTTCTTATATTATGGGAACAAGTAAATAACTTTTCCTTATTCACTTTCTCCACACCACTCATGATTTTATATACCTCTATCATCTCCCCCCTTAGTCTCCTTTTAAAATAAAATAAATTTATTAATGTATTAGAAGTGTCTGAGTGTCTTTAAAATAAAATAAATTTATTAATGTATTAGAAGTGCTCAGATAAGGGTGTGCTGGGAGCCATAAAAGTACCCTGATAAAGCCATTCCTTGTAATAAGTGTGTCAAATGTATCAATCTCAGACCAAACTGTAAAGGACTTGGCTTCAGTCTTACAACGTGCTCCATTAGGGTCTGCACCCATGTGAAACCTCAGTGGGCCACTGTGTGGGCACAGAGATCAAGGCATTGAAGTCTAAGACCCTGATCCTGCAAACACTTTCTCACATGCTTAACTTTACCTCTGTGAATCATCCTGTTGAAATCAAAGTGTGAGTGTTTTACATGATTTGGGCCTTACAGAGCTCTTATATGAGGGTGCAATGTAAAAGCCTGTGTGAGATATGGCACCCCTTTCTCTGTTGCACCATAAGCTACTTGTCTTCACTTTCAAGGCCCTTCATGACCTATCCCCACCACACCTATCATCTGTCATTTTCCACCACTGCCTTCATTGCCCACATGTTAAACTTTCAAGCACCTTGTGCTTTCTCTCATGCCACTTTTCATGCTTGGGAGGTGCTGCCTGTAAACATCTGCAAAACTATCTCATTATCTTTCTTCAAAACCCTCCTTTATTGTGATGCCTACAAAAACTTTACAGTGACTAAGCTTCTGGCACAACTAGACCACTGCCTGTCATTCTGACCAATACTGTTTCATTGTCTTTTGTCCTCCCCATCAATCTGTCCAAATCTGTCTGTCTCCTGTCTTATACTCAGATTGTAAGCTCCCTGGGGCAGGGACCTGCTTTATGTTCTGCTCACACAGCCCCTAGCACAATGTAATCTTGCTCCACACCTGCGGCTCCCCTAGGCACTACGGGAACACGAATAATCAAAAATATATCCCAGGTGATGGCAGGACCTTGCTGCAGAAATCCCTGCCCCGCTTTGGCTTCTTTTCTCTCCAGCCACCTGTAAAACAGCGCTGCTCCGAAGGGCGTTACCCGCCTGGCACTGCTCCGCCAGGGGGCTGCCCAGGGCAGCGTTAGCGTCGCCGCCCTGGGTCACCGACCCAGCCCGGCTGCCCCAGGAGCCCCGCTGGGATGGGCGCACCCGGGGGAAGCCCCCTGAAGTCACGGGGGGTTGCAGGAGGCTTCCGCGGGGCCGGGATTTCACCCCGGGCCCTTGTCCCCGCCGCCGGGGAAGCTGGCTCCGCACTGCTGGCTTGCAGCCGTCAGGCTCCCGCCGCCAAGGAGGAGCCGCCCCACGGCGGACGGGCTCCGAGCGGGCCGCAGTCCTCGGAGTCTCCAGCCCCGGAGCGGCCCCGCTCGCTCGGCCCACCTGTATCCGGGTCTCGGCAGCCCCTGGGCGGCCCCCTGCGCTGCGCCCGCCCCCTCCGTCCTCCCAGGCGGAGCCGCGTCTCCTCTCCGAGCCGGAGCCCCGCTGCCCGGTACGTAACCGGGGCTGAATGGGCCCCCGGGGTCCCGCTACCGCCCTCCGGCTGCAGGCCGCCCGCCAGCACCCAGCCTCCCACCAGGCAGGAGGCGGCGCCTGGGGCTCCGCACGCCGCAGAGGGGTGCAGCCCGGCCGCCCGGGGTATGGGCTGTGGAGCTGCCCTCCCCGCCGCGCCCTGAGCTCAGAAACCCGGCCGGGCGAGTCGCCCCGCGCCGCCTGCTGAGAAGGCGCCAGCTCGGCAGAGGCACCTGACCCCGCAGGCAGGGTCCAGCTCCTGTCCCCCGGGGAGAAGGGGCCTGAGGGGTCAGTCACGGGCCCCGGGTCCCTGACGCCGCCGACCGGGATGGCCTTGGACTGTGCTCTCTGCTCCCCAGTTAACATGTCCTGGCTGGGGTGCGAGAGAGAGCCGCAGTGAACGCTCCAGTGCCGGGGCAGGTGTATCTTCCTCTGCTCCTCTAACCCGTCCCTCTTTTCACTCACTTGTGCTTTAATAAAATATCCCCCCTTTGGGCTGAACGTGCCCTGCTTGGGGGTCAGCTGGCAGGGGAAGACTTTTGTGAAGTCTGAAGACCATCTGTCCCTTTTGGCTCTTTTTTGATCAAGGGGGTGAGGGGAAGATAGTGCTTCTACCTCTTAAAAAATTGTTACGACTACTTTTGTGCATGGAAATCTCTAAGCCAACTTTCAAATGCCAAGGTAATCCTTGAGTGTCTTTGAAAACAATTTAAAAATTATGAAGATACAAGCCATTTTTTAAAAGGCTCCATGCACGCACAATAGACATTTTATTAAACTATGTCAGTGCCTGCTGTAGAACAGGCTGTGCCACTCCATAGAGCCATAGCTAGGTATTTTGTGTATGTGCAAACTAAGGCAGCCCCCTTTGACTTTCATGGTTTCTTTGGAGGCATTGCAGGAGGGCAGATCCACATGCAGAATCTGACCCTGATCTTGCAAACCTCTATGCATGTACATAATTTTTAAGCGCATGCAGGCAGGATCATATCTGAAGTTACACAAAAAAAGTCTGTAAAATCAGGGCTTAAATTTGTAAAGTGCTGTGAAAATATAAATCCCAAAGTAAATGTTAAGTGTTGTTAGAAAATTTTGTAGTTTAAAAACCACAGAATTTTATAAAACCAAACTACACAGGTTTCTTCTTTTAAAATAGAAACGCCCAAGAACATTAACTACAATATTAAAGTTACAAATGAAGGCCCCAGTCCTGTACACACGTAAGTGTGTTTGCAGAACGGAGGTCCTTGAACACAAAAAAACTGGGAAGTACATAAGTTAAGGTCGTCATTGCAACATTGTCGCCCTCATTGCATGTATGTAGTATTTTATTACTACTGAGGCTAATAAATGTATGATATATAAATATATACCGTATCTGCTGGCTGGTATAGATTTAGATTTATATATTTAAAGGTAAGAGTATTCTGACAGAGTGAAAAAGTAGATTTCATTCTCTCCCCCTTCCTTCATTTTCAGATAAACAGAAATGTCTCACTCTGAAAACAAAGGGCTGATTTTGGGCATAATGGCAGGGGCTGCAGGAATAAGCTTGGTACTGGTTTGGTATCACAAGATCCGAAAACCTGGGGCAACTGCATTACTAGATTTACGCAACAGATTTCATTATGTAGATTTGCAAAATGAAATGCATAACGAGCAAGGAACAGTGATGGCTTTACAAAGAAGACAGCTTCAGATACTGGAAAAATTGAATGGCTTACTATTGAATGTGGAAGAACTGAAGAGAGAGGTGAAGTTTCTTAAAGAAGCTGTTCCAAAGCTGGAAGAGCTTGTTCGAGATGAGCTTCAAGGGAAGGCTGATGTTCGTCGGATTAGCCCTTCACACAGAGCCACCAGAAAAAGAAGAGCTGAGACAGCTTATGGAGCAACTGAAACTACCAGTTCTGAGGAGGCAGATAGTGAAGGCGGGTGAGTCTAAAATATTTCATGCACAGTACACTTTAAAATTGGCATGCAAACATTTCATATATGTGGAATTATGTTCTGTAAACAGCAGTCCAATTTATTTATGTTTCACATGTACTTATTATTCTATATCTCAGCATCTGATAAAGCTTTCCAAATCAGTAGGGCCAGATCCTGTACGCTGCTGTGGCTGATTTGCACAGGTCTTCTAGGAATGTCTCAATTTTGATTGAAAAAACAAATAAAAATAAAGCATTTTGGAACAAATGGGATGGGGTGGTTCAATATTTTGTTTCAACGTGACTTTTAATATTGAAATTTAGATTTTCTATTATAATATAAAATTTTAGAGGTCAACATCAGAACAAACTGTTTCAATTTTATCAAAATTTAACAGTTTGATTTGAAATAATTTTTTCTAAAATACTTATTTTGCCTGAAATTTAAGTTTTTTGGGTTTGTTCCTATTCAGAATGAAAACAGATTTTGAAATCTTGAAATTTCCTGCATAACATAATTTCTGGCTCCTGCATAGCTCTGCTCCTGACCTTCTCATGGAGGCATCCCATATCGCCACAACTTCAGATGAGATGTTTAAAAAGAAACTCCTGGATCATTTTTTAAGGGTCCCGGTTGTGTCTAACAAGTTATTTAGTGCTTTCTCTTCAAAGTGCGTTATACTCATTACTAATTGTGTTCAATGCTCCCTATTGCCTGAGAAGTGAGTATACTGTTTTCTTAGTGCTGTCATCATTTGCTGGCCTGGAGACACAGAATCTAAGCTTCAGTTTCGGTTCTCACTTTCTGTAAATTTAAACAGGTACAACATGGGCAGTGGCAATACAGATTTCACAATATTGCCCTGATAATGCATCTAAATCCTGACCTGGAGGGCCCACTTTTCGGGTCAAGAGGTCTCCGTACCATTCAGTCCTTGGCCTTTTTTCTCGGGCTGCTAATAAATGCCAGTTGTCATGGTGGGTTATGTGGAATTTTATTAATGGGTTACTTTTATAATTAATTTTCCCTTTTAAGGGAAGGAAAGAAATATGAGCAGTTTGCCCCAACTGTGTGTTCTCAACTCTTCAGTGCATATATTGACAAATCTGCTACACCACTTAAAGACTGTTCTGAAGAGAGCTCTCTTTATGTCCATGCAAATATCCTCATGGAATGACTGCACTCAACTCTAAACATACTGTAGAATTGTAAAGGCCTGCATTTAGTAACAGTCTAAGATAGGGGTATGCAACCTATGGCACGCGTGCCAAAGACGGCACGTGAGCTGATTTTCAGTGGCACTCACACTGCCCAGGTTCTGGCCACCAGTCTGGGGGCTCTGCATTTTAATTTAATTTTAAATGAAGCTTCTTAAACATTTTAAAAACATTATTTACTTTATAGTTTAGTTCTATATTATAGACTTATAGAAAGAGACCTTCTAAAAATGTTAAAATGTATTACTGGCACGCAAAACCTTAAATTAGAGTGAATAAATGAAGACTCAGCACACCACTTCTGAAAGGTTGCCAGCCCCTGGTCTAAGTCATTATAGATAGCCAGCTTCTATGATCAGTCTTTAATGTGATGAAGGCAAAAGTTCTGGGATCATGCTTTTGGTTTAATAGTGTTTTAGTAGGTAAATTCCCCAGAGAGAGCCTCTGTCTCTCTCCTTTGACATACTAAAGGTGTGATACCATCAAAGAAATACAGAACGGCTCTTTTTCGGTTTTATGCCTTTTCTTTTATTTCTGACTTCTAGTAGCTTTAAAGGTAGTTATTGAATGGTTCTATAAACAGGTGTTGCATATTATGGTAACCTGTTGTGTCTGAATGTTACATATGTGTAGAGTAGACTGCATCTAACATGAATACTGAATGCATCCGATGAAGTGAGCTGTAGCTCACGAAAGCTTATGCTCTAATAAATGTGTTAGTCTCTAAGGTGCCACAGGTACTCCTTTTCTTTTTACGAATACAGACTAACACGGCTGCTACTCTGAAAACTGAAAATTAGTAAATCTAACTAATCAAATATATTTGACCAACAATAATCATTTTGTATAAGTTGTTGTTAGACTTCAGCACTAAGATATTCCCCAGATGTATTTGAAGTTATATGTAGGGTGTCTTTTAAATCAGATCAGATTAATGTAATAATAAACTATGATATTCTTGGATTATTAGTTTGATTGTCATAGGAAAATGTTTTAATAACATACAGACTTACCTGAGGCTGAAATAATCAGTAGCAATTTTTTTCATACTAAGGTAACCTGCAAAGGTGAAAGTGTAGAACAACACTTTTCTACTGAAATATATTTTATTTTGAGCCTGAGTGGATACTCTACACCTTACCATCATAGTTCTTTGCAGTAGTCTTTCCTTTACAAATGCTTAATAACTTTACTTAAATTTCAAAGCATATACACAATATAACAAAACACCAAAGTGCAAAGCTGCCCCTCTTGTCATTGAAATTGTTCCTTAAGATTCACTTTTTCTTTGTTACCAATAAGAATCACAATTATAATAAAAAAAAACCCTAAACACTACCTTTTACTTGAATTGTGAAGCTGTGCACATGCCTAACCTGAGTCTGAAACATATTGCTCTGAAATCTAAGCTTGCTCATAATAGTGCTCTCCACCTTTTTGTTACTCTCACTCACTGGATCATTTCTAAGTTTAGGTTCTGATCCTGCAAACACTTACGTATGAGCCTAACATTATGTACATGAGAAATTAGATTACACACATGGGTCAGTGCTTGCAAGGTTGGCCTTAGATTGCAAGTTCTTTAGGGCTCGAATTCATTAAGGTACTTAAGCACATACATATGTAATCCCATTGACTTCAGTGGAAGTACTGATGTGATTAAAATTAGTCCTGATTAAAATGTGCAGGGTGTTTTCCAATCTTTACGCATAACTTTTAGAACCAGGGTGATATAAAAGGCTGCTAGCTTGTTCCGGTGAAACCAGTCATTGGGCTCCCTTTAGCATTTTTCACATCAGTAATTTTTAATATTGTCTTACTTTGTCATTTAACAATTGGAAGAATTCTCTACTTTGAGGTAAAACAGCCTCTGATTCAAACTGATAAACTGCATATAATCCTTGCTTTAAATCAGAAGATACCTTTGTTGATTAGTTGTCTTAATATCTGTGTTCCCTTCTTAGTATGTAATGCTTTCATACTGAAAATATTTAAAATATGTTATAAAGGTGTAGGGGAGAGAATAGTGAGTAAATCCATAGGTCAAAGACACTCAAAATGTATTTGTTCCCTGATCCTGCAAACAGTTAAGCAGATGCTTAAATTATGTACTTGAGTATTCTCATTGCTCTGTGTCAGTAGGGCTACTAATGTGTGAAGTTATGCATGTGTTACTATTTGCAGGATCAGAGCCATAGATTGTACTCTCTTTGGATGTTTTGCTGTGGGGACAAGTAGTTTTCAACTTATCTGAAAAAGTGTGAAAAGGTCAAGATAGGAGAAGATTTTAAAAATTGCTGTACTACATCTGGGCTATCAGCATCCATCACTGCTAGTTTTTTTTGGTGCCCAGTTCCCTGGTGGACTAATTGAGTGTCTTGTGACTCTTTTCAGGAAGAATGGAGTTGTAGTATAATACATTATAGCTCTCAGAAACCAGTGGTTTTGCCTTAATAATGGAAAATTGTTTCAGCATGTTTCATTTAATAATATACCGAGCATTTTTCCTTTGTCAGAAATGATTTGAGATACTTAAAAAAAAAAAAAAGAGAAAACAATATCAAAATGAACAATGTCATTTATCTTTATCAAGGGAACAGATTGTCTCCTCCACATGTTTCTGTGAGGATTCACAAGCATGGGGGTGAGGAAGTGCTACATATGAATATTAATACAGACTAGGAGAGGTTTTTTTTTTTAAATGCACTTCCATGGGATCAGAGGGGGATGATGTGCAACCACCTGCCCATTCCTGTTCCAACTCACCTTATCTCCTCCCTCGTCCCCCGCACAGGCTGTGGACTGGAAAAGGAGTTCTTCTCTCTTGTTCTGGGAAGTGAGGAAAGGCACATTATGTGGATTGATGGGGATATGATCTGGCCATAGAACATTATTACTTCCCTGATATTTTTATGTTTTGTTATTGATGAAGCTTATTCACTTGTTATAATTTCCAAAACAAAATATTGCTCAGCTGTGGCCTGCTTACAGATTTTCCAAGTGAAGTTGCTGAAAAATAGTATTTTATGATCTGGCTGTCTGGAGCTGATGCTTGGTATTGTCAGGTTGACATGAGACCCTTTGGAGTTCTCTGATGAGCTTGCTTTTGAGTGCTTCTCAGCATAAACTTGACCTTGGCATTTTTTGCTTATATGGGAACATCTTGCAGTAATCATATTAGTCTGTTTTTCAGCCTTGGACAGACAATGTTTTTACAGGGGGAAAAAGAAACAAATGGGGGAGGAGATGTTATTTCTGCTAGTTATCGTTAATGATCATTGATAACACTGAGACCTTGATTCCCATGAGCAAAATCAAACACTTTAAACCTTAAAGAGTGTTTGACGTGGTTCGGAAAAGCTTTTAACTCTACACTTTTACAGTTAGTGTCGTACCGGAACATGTAGTTCCATTTACAATGACTATTTAATCATTGCTACTTTACATTATCTAACCAAGCTTTTTCAATTCGTAGTTAAACAAAACAGCCCTTTTGACCTGAGTAAGATTTCCAACTGATTTGAGAGAAGGAGTTCAGCACTGAAGCATGCATTACAGCCAAAGAAGCATTTAAAAATGTACTGCTTTTTTGGTGGTTTATATAGTCATTATATACACAACACTTACATATGCAATAGCTTTACAACCAGTTCAAAATAATAATGAAATAGCAACATATTGCACTTTTAAATATGTTTTAGCAGACTACAGTAAATATTTAACAACTTTCAAATCCTGACTCTAATGAAGTCAAGGGAACTTTTGCCATTGGACTTCAGTGGTGTGAGGATTCAGCTCTAAATAAATAAACTAAATATATAAAAATCTGTTCTGAATATTTCACTTCTTTGGTCCATCATACTTCGCTTTTCAATTTTTCACTAAGAAGCTTGTGTTCCTCTTCTTTCCCTTACCAGTGGGGTAATTTAGGTTTAGAAACTACTGTGCTAAATCTGGCAATTCTGTTATTCAGTAAGCAGCTGCATACGTACTTTAACTTATCCAAGCAAGACGTAAATGCACAGTGTCATTTTAATTCTGGTAGTTTTCTTAGAATGATTTATTGAAGACAGGATTATTTAAATAAGCCTATCAAAAATCATGTAGCTCTATATTTCCAACACACTATAGTGATCATATTTCTATAAAATCATTTGTGTGTTTTGGTTGTTCTGAGCAAATTTGAGGGAATTATTTATTGCTTAAGGTGTGAAATAAATATTAAAAATATGCAATTTGTATTTTATTCTGGTCATGATAACTTTGAGTGCTTTGTGCTTGGTAGAAAATAATTTCTAAAGAGTACTGCAAAGAGATTGTTCCATAAGAACATGATTTTCAAAAAATGGATGTCAACAGTTACTTACTTTTTTTTTTTTTTTCTTTTGGGTATGTGCACCTAAATAGATGGCCAGAACTTCAAATGTCTTTTGGAGTTAGTGGAAATTGTTGGCTGGTCAGCTCTTTGGAAAATAAGGCCACTTATTTATCTCTGCGTGGCAATTTATAAAATAGGATTCTTTCCTTAGTTGTATTTTCCCATAACTCAGTCAGTGAAGTTAGTGAACTACTTTAGTTTTTCCAGTGTGGGATATTAATCTTCTGAATGTACAAAATATATTGATGTAATTGATCATGCTTAACATGTAAATAGCATTTGACATCGTTAAAGCATTTTAAAAATGCTGTGTCATTGATTTTTGCAGCATTCTTATGCAGTTGGCTCGTATTTACACCTGCATTTCACAGATGGGGAAAATGAGGCACAGAGGTCAAGTGAGTTTTTCAAGGCTACTGTAATGGAATGTTAAACTGTATTGTACGGTTCAGGCACTAGATGTCTCTGTGCATAAAATACCATACTTAAGCTAACCTCAGCCACACCTGGCAGTGCCTTAAAGGATCTTATGATGAACACACCTGCTATGTATCTTGCTCAGAAGCAAGCTCTGTAGCCAGCCCATATCTGGTAACGGGATCATGTAACAACTACTGAGACAGTGTCAGAAACAGAATAAGAACTCTCTGTATTCCTGTGCTCTAACCACTAGGCAATGCCTCTGACAATCACGTTTTGCAGACTTTGGCAGAGTGCATCAAGATTATTTGCCTAATATGCTAGTGATAATGAATCTATTCTCCAGTTCAGAGTAGGGATACTGTAAAATGAATGTGAAATTATCAGGAACTGAGCTAACTTTTTTAAAGTTGGGGAACTGGCACAAATTGTTATAGAATGTTTTGTCAATATTTTTAGAATATATAATTATTGTTTCTATAATTTTAGCTATATTACAGCTCACACTGATACTGAAGGAGAATCCGAAGAAGAAAGGCGATGGATTAGTTTACCTGCAGAATCTGCGAGACCAGAAAAGGAAACAGAATTATTTAATCTTCTGCAGCAGGTGGACAGTTTGTGTTGTGGTTCAGATGATGATAAAAAGGAGAGCTTCAGACTGTTACTTGAGAAAGAGGAAAAGGTACTAAGGGATAAATGTACAATTATTTTCATGGTCCTGGCTCTAGGTTCACTACTGTATATGTCATCCTTCTTAACTCTTTGAAATATTAGAACTATAGTACAGAAGAATAGAAGGTTTTGTACAACAATTGACATTAAAAACAAAAATTCTTTCAAAGTATCATCACATCAGTATTTTTATTAGGGTAGCTGTAAAGGTTTAATTGTTTTGTTTTGCACTAAAGTTAAAATATATCAAGTTCCAGTTTGTTACAGCTTCTTAAGGAACAGACATGGCATGGACTTTTTTAGACCATAGTTTTTTCCAGCTCTTAAATTTGTCTATATGGAAAAGTCCTATGGAATTAAATAGTGAAGAAACCAATAGGGGTCTAAAGAAATTTAACAAGTGTTTATCGAAATTACACTAAAAACCAATAGAGGAGAGATCCACTGAAGCCAATGGAGCTATGACAGTTTACATCACCTGAGGATCTGCCCCATAAAATCAAATAGAGTGATCATTAGTGTGTAGTTTTTTTAAGTGTCCTATAGGAGGGTATGATGGCACACTCACCTCGAGTGCCTTCTAGTGGCTGGATGTGGTATTGTGGGCCTTTCTTGCACCTGTCTGTAGGTTGTCAACCGCTCTTGGTGGGTCTTCTGTGGCTGAGCTCTCCAGCCACGTCTCACAGTCCGTATGAATGAATGAACCCCTTTTGGGGTAACAAGGTTCCAACAAGGACTACCAGTTTGTCCTTATTAGTGTCTTTAGCAATGTCTCTGGACCCTTGAGTCTAGCCTCTTTATTGGGCTTTTAGTAAAGAGCTCCACCAGGAATGTTGGTCTACCCTCATCTGGGCCCTGTTTCTTGGCCCTTTAAATCTAGTCCCTTTTCTTGGACTTTTAAACTAGCTGTGTCCCTTTCCAGGGCTTAGGCCACTCCAGCACTTGCTGGTGGGGGACCCAGGTCCATCTACTACTCCAGGTACCAACACACAGCAGCCACTTACTGCTCCCTCCAGTTTGCTGCTGCTATTCCTTGGGCCTTTTCTCATACTTCAGAGGTGAAGTTCTCAGAGCCTCTTCCTCCTGTCTGAATGCAAATACCACAGAACCCTTCTGCTTCCCTCTGGAGCTCCTGTGACCAGAGAGGAGCACCCTTCCCTGCTTCTCTGGTCACAACCAGCAACTGACCTGCTCAGGTCTTGCAGCTTCTTTTATCTGAGTCTACTGGGCTCTGCTTGGCTCCTTCCATATAGCCTGTCTAGGCAGGCCTATAGGACCCACCTTTGCTGCTCTTTTCCAATGGCAGGGTGTAGTAGGACCACAGGACCTCCAGCAGGGGGCCACAAAGGCCCAGTACACCCCATTACAGAGGGATATAATTCTCTATTAAATTCTAAAGAATGATTTGAAAAACGAGTAGAAAGTTACAATTGTCTGGTATATTCTCTAGGACAGGGATAGTAAATTATTATTTGCCAAAGTCCAAATTTCTTGGTCAAGGTATAGTCAAGGTCCAGACTTCAGAGAAAATAATAATAATAAAAAAACCCAATAATGATGATAAGTAAAAAAAAAAAAAAAAAAAAAAAAAAAAAAAGATTTCAGGGTCTGTTAAAAAGTGTCTGTTAATCCGAATTTGGCCCGCAGTCTGCCTATTTACTATCCCTGCTCCAGGACTTTTCCTTTAAGGTGAGCTTGACCTTTCAGCACTTACGCTCTCATTGAAATCACAGGGAGTTTTAGGTGCAGGAATCAATACAGTGCTCACTCTTCATACATTTCTTCTGGTTAGGCATATATTAGTGCTTCTGGTAGTGTTCCTCATTTAATAAGTGTAGAAAATAGCTGTCAGACTGGTAGATATGATACTTACTGTGAGTGTATGATGAGACTTTTATTTCATGCACAAAGAAAACATTGTAATTGCTTACTGCATGATATTTGTATAATGGATTACCTTTTTAATTGTAATAATGAACAGTTATAGAAAGTCCTTTGGTAATGAAAAGAGAAAAAAAACCTGAACAGACCTAATACATGGGTTCCAGCTAAGTGTCCCAATATTTATCTTCTCTTCCTAGAGGAAAAATTCATCTATCTTGCTCTCCAAACATAATAAACATAGTGTGGCAGGAATAAAAATAGCCCAAGATTCACCATCTTTCAATGAGGGGAACGAGGGGAGAGAATAAATATGTGTTAAATTATTTTAACTATTATTCAAGGAAACTGTATAAAATTAAATTTACATTTTGGTCAATTTAATGGTCTAATATATCTGCTTCTTTCTTCTTCTTTCAGTATGGAAACCATGAAGGGTTTCTTTGGAGACTTGCACGAGCTTATGGAGATATGTTTGAGATGACTACAGATATTGAAGAAAAGAAGAAATATGTTGCTAATGGTAGGGGGAGCAAAAAACTGGCTAGATAAAATGACACCTGATTATTGTAGAAAGGCTCATACTGTGAACTTTTAGTGGTACTTTTCCCTGAAATGTCATAGTCCAAGCAATTTGTAATCTGGTTTTATAAGGATAGCATTTAGACTTCGATGAAAATGTTTTGCATGATAAAACTGCCAAGCGTTTTGGCATCAAGCACTTAGTTTCACTCTACTCAAAAGAGGTCCAGGACTGGATTAGAGGGGGTTTTGCCAGCCAGAATTGGCTCCAATCAGTGCTTTTAATCCTTAAATGTGAGCCAGACTGACACAGAACTAAAATAAAAAGACTCATGAGCCTGATGACAGCTAAATAAATGCCAAGGCTGAGACAATTTTTTTCCTAGGGCAAAGGTGGGGGTCCAGGGTTTCCTCTCTGCTCACCCTCCCCTGGCCCCACAGTTTAGTAACCCCATCTCAGGTGAGGAGGGCTGAGTATGGCTTTTTCGGGAGCCTGGGAATACTGTGGACTAGAAGCAGTGCTAAAGAATGAAAAGCAGAACATGCTGCATCCACTACACCTAGCCTGTGTATCCAACATCTCTTCCTAGATGTCCTGTTGTCAGCTTAATCTCAAACTGGTCCAAACTAAATTCCTGATTTTTTTTCCCCTCTCACTACCTCCATTTTTCCTCTGCAACTTTCCAAAGCACCACCATCCTGGCCATCACTCGGGTTCATAACTGGGAGGTCATCATTTGCTTTCTCTCCCTGGTCCTGCACATTTAAGCTGTATCTAAATCCTGCCACCTCTTCCTTTTCAGTACCTCTAGCATCTTCCTTTCTCAATGAGAAATTCTCACCCAGGCTGTCTTGACCTCGACTACTGCAAAATTCTTCTCTTGCCTCTCTGACATCCCCATTGCCCCCTCCCTGTCCATACAACACACTGCCACCAAAATAATCCTCTTTGCCCATATCTTTGATTACATCACTCCCTCTGTACCTCATCCACTGGCTCCCCCTGCATCAAATTTAACTTCTCGTTATTGCCTTCAGAACCCTACATAATCCTGCCTCTCCATACTTATCTCTTTGTCTTGTTCTGAGTTTTCATTAACCCACTCTGTTCCTCCAGGGATGCCAGCCTGGACCACTCATTTGACAGCTTCTCTCTCACACACACACACACCTCTCCATGCCTTCTTTCTCGCTATCCTTACACATGTAGTGTCCTTCCTGAGCTGCTCTGCAGGGTACCTACTCTGTCTGCCATCACATCTCTTGTGAAGACTCACCTCTGTCTTGATTCCTATAAGAAACTTGCTAACTGACATTGTCTTGCTTCATGACTAACTCGGATATAACTTACAAGCTCGGTATGTGTTTAATATTAACACAAGTATATCTTTGTTACTCCCTTCCCCTTACTCACTGTCCATTTGTTTACATGTCTGTCTGTACGGTGAGCTCCTTTGGGCAGGGATGTTCCCTTCTTTGTTTGGAAAGTGCTCAGCACACTGGAGCTACCAAAAATAAATAATAAAATAATAATAAAAATATACTTTGATCTCACATAATTTGCTGCTGCTTGTGATTAATTTTAGCACCTGTTGATGGGAGAAATGAGAAGCAATGGTGGTATGTGAAATGGGTCAGAGGTATTCATGTGATCAGCAGTGCGGCATCACAGCCTGTTCAGATATTTATCCTGCAATGGCTGCGTGTTCTGAGTTCTGAAGTCTCTTGCAGCATTTCTTAATTATTTTTAGTTTGGGAAGAGGCTCAGAGAGAACTGTTTCTAAAGCGGACTTGGCACAGTAACTTATTTTTAATTCCACCAGGACAGAGGATTGTTTGCTTTACCTCTTGCTTTTAAAGTTTATTTTTAATAATAATAATAATAATAATAAAAAGTGTGGCTTAATTGGTTACAGCTAAGGCTTTAGAAACAGCAAGCTCATCATCTGGACTCCTACTCAAAATGTGAATTTGGCCAAGTCGTTTAATTTCTTCATTCCTGAGTCAAAAGCAGAACATCACTGAAAACCAGTTGGTTGCATCTGAATTGAACTATCCTAAGTAAACAAAAGGATAAAAAATACATTTGTGTATGTATTGTGAATCCATAATGTTACAATATCCCTCTCAGTGTTTAAATGGAAAATCAGATTGGTTTCTTTTATATCTAAAATATATTATCTCATAATGTAGTTCCTGGCTTAATCTAAGATGGAGAGATGCTTTAGTATATCTTTTTCTTTTACAGGAAAAATTGTAGCTGAAAAAGCTATTCAGCTGGATACCATGAGCGCTGACAGCCACCAATGGTAAGTTTGAATAATGGAGAAATATTGTCTGTATTTTGGTTTTCTGCAAAGTCAGAAAGCTGAAATTGTCTATAAACAATTTCCACAACAAGTCCTATAAGAGTTACAGGCTTCATACTTTATCATTGTAGATTATTGGTTGGATATCAGTTTTGCAAGTTAGCTATTTATAACTTTATATGGTTTTATTTACCCAGCATAATGCAGTTACATCTAATAATTACATTAAAATATTTTGAGAAAAGCTTGCTATAGTACATGAAACCTCATTTTTTTTGGTGAAACACTAAACAGTTTTCCAGTAAGTATGATGAAATGCAGGAATGAGTATTTGATTATACCAGTATCTCATAACATTCATGCAAACTACTATTTTCCATTTTCTTTCTTTTCCTAAACTATTCAAAACAGTTGTTTAACATGATTTTCTTTTTCATGTTATTTTTCTTATGTCATTCAAATGCACCCATCCAAAGCTCTAGATGAACTTACAGTCTGTAGCAATGAAAGTTAAACAATAGGGCCAAATTCTGGTATGTATAGAGTAGTATCTTTCTATGTAAGTATTCCCTCTGGAATCCAGAGTTTTAGACAGATGCATTGTAATAATAAATTAAATATACACTATATTCATAGGAATACTTTAGGAATAGCTAATTATGAAAAAAGACAAAACGAAAAGTAAACAATGTAATGGAAGAGAGAGACAAATGGAAAATTATGGCTTGTGTGAACATTTGGAGATATGGGTATATCTGGATACTAATTTCTGCATTTTATCATGTTGCTTACTGAAATGGTGTTGGTTTGAGACCTCAAGATATTGGCCCATTGTCCATCCAAAATTGAAAATCCTCCCACATCCCCAGAATTGAGACTTTTCCATCATTCTTCCCAAATTAATTCCTCCTCCACACAACAAGAAGGAAACTGTGAGGGTAGTTAATGACTTGCAGCATTAATTGGAGACCAACAAATTTGGTTCTGGTGGACCAATAGGGAAAGGAAGCTCCAAAATCATATCTTCAGCCCCCTGTTATAAACAAGGGAGTTATTTGCTGCAGCCTTCAGCTAATCTCCTAATATATTGTGAGGAGTAGGTGATTTATGAGATGTTCAGGCCTTTCCTGGTTAACTCCAATAATATAAATAACACCTAGAAATGAATTGGTGGCCAGTGCAGATCATAAAGATCAAATGTGATGTGCTCTCTGTGAGGAACATTACATAGGAAATAAACCACTGCTTTCTACACTAGCAGAACTATTTTTACTGTCTTACATTTGAAAATTAATATATATTTTTTTCCTGTAGCTTGATGTAAAAATTAGGAACATGAACAAAATGACATATGAAAAGTTGGTAATAGAATTGGGCAAAATTTAGAATTTCTTTTGCATGAGAAATTCCAACATTTCAAAATTGTCTTTAGTCCCAAATTGGAACTGAAAAGTCAAAATTTCCTGAAAAAAGAAGTGTGACAGGGTCGGGCCAGATGGCTATAGGAGAGTAATAAGAAGGCAGATATACTAGCCCCAGGCTAAGTAGGTCCCTTTTCCCTGGGTAAGGTAACAGGGAAGGATCCAG
The DNA here is from genome assembly GCF_965140295.1 of Lepidochelys olivacea. Lineage (NCBI taxonomy): Eukaryota > Metazoa > Chordata > Testudines > Cheloniidae > Lepidochelys > Lepidochelys olivacea. The sequence goes on along the minus strand of NC_140413.1, from coordinate 146,927,434 downwards.
AACCATCAGAAACCTTCTGGAGACAATTAAGACAGGCTGATTGGCTTCAGGTGTTCTAATCAAGAAGCTGCTAGAATCAATTAAGGCAGGCTAATCAGGGCACCTGGGTTTTAAAAAGGAGCTCACTTCAGTTTGTGGTGTGCCTGTGAGGAGCTGAGAGCGAGAACGTGGACTGTTGGAGGACTGAGGTGTACAAGCATTATCAGACACCAGGGGGAAGGTTCTATGGTGAGGATAAAGAAGGTGTCGGAAGGAGGCCATGGGGAAGTAGCCCAGGGAGTTGTAGCTGTCACACAGCTGTTCCAGGAGGCACTCTAGACAGCTGCATTCCACAGGGCTCTGGGCTGGAACCCGGAGTAGAGGACGGGCCCGGGTTCCCCCCAAATCCTCCCAACTCCTGGTCAGACACAGGAGGAGTTGACCTGGACTGTGAATTCAGAAAAACGGCCAAGCTGAGGGCTGCCTTGAAGCTCCAAGGCGAGCTAATCCGCCAATAAGCGCAAGACCCACCAAGGTAGAGCAGGAACTTTGTCACAAAAGTTTTTAAAAATTTAGTTTTGGCGATATCAAAATGACCTCATTAAGGCACTTTGCTTTAGTTGAAACAAATTGTTTTTCCCTTATTAAAATAAAGCACTTATCAAAGTCTGTATGTTCCCATGAAATGTTCCAAGTTTGGCAAATCAGCATTTCTGACAGAAACATATTCCATCAAAAAAATTTCTGCTAGCTTTAGCTGGGGTCTCCTCAGTGCTGCTATTTTATTTATTGTTTACTTTTCTCCTTTCTGATGAAAGTTTTGTTTCTGTTTCTTTCATTCCAGTGTTAGTTTATTAATTATTTGCTAATTATTGCATCAGTTTAGTCTGTCTGCTGCTATGCTGAGATCCACACTTTGTGTTGTTCCTGCACAGGGGTTCCTGAGAGAGTTGCTATGCTTTTAAAATGGTGTATTTCCCCTTTCTTTGATGTTAATTTCACCTCTCCTTGATCCAGCTCTGCTTTCTGGCTCTAGGCCATTAAAGAGGTATACTATGGAAGGGGAGTTTAGTCTGTGCTAGAGGACATTACCCCTTGAGACTTTTAATTTATCCCCTCCTCCTTGCCAACTGTGTCATAGTTGAGAAGTAAAATACTGTAATGACAGGCCCCGCTAGCAGGGAAAAATAAGTACAAAAGTAAGGAAAGAAAAGGTGTCCCAAAATTAGATAGAATAAAAAACTTGTTCTAGAGGTTGAAGTGTGGAAGGAAATCCCATGGTGTCTTATTGCAAAAAAAAATTATATACGTTCTACAATTTCATCCTTGTATTTCTGTCCTTAGTAAGTGTGAACTTTTCTTTTACTATGCAACCAGAGGTATGGTGGCTTTCCAAAAGTATAATGGCATTGTAGGTTTCGTTCGTTTGGAATGATCAAGTGTTCAGCATTGGTGGCGATTTTAAGGATTAATATGGTATAGACTCTAAAGTAGTTTATAATCCCACTTTGTTTATGAAGAATATTGTAATATTTGATATTATTCCCCTGACTAGTACTGGATAAGGGTTATCTCTAATTCACTTTGCAAATGTGATATAGACGGGCTGCAATAATAAAAGCAATAATATTATAGTATAATTCCTAGCAGGCAGCTAAGTCTACTTATCTGCTTTTATTAAGGCCATGTCTACACTTGCACTTACGTCGGCAAAATTTTTGTTGCCTGAGCGATAGAAATTTTGCCAGCATAAGCGCTCGTGTGCACAGCGTTATGTTGGCGGAAGATGCTCTCCCACTGACATAGCTACCGGTGCTCATTGAGCTGGTTTTATTATGTTGATGGGAGAGGTCTCTCGTGGCTACACAAGTGCTGCTGTAAGTGGAGACATGGCCTTAGTTCGTACAGTTCTTTCTCTTTCTTGATTACACAGACACTTGTAATCTAATAATTTGGGGAGAAATGAACTTTAATTAGACAACTCTGAAATTGTATATCAAATTGTTATTCCTTCCTTTTGTGGGAGAAAATTTGTTTTATAAATTGGCACTAATGTTTCCCTGGATTTTATTCTGTTTGTCTATTGGGAACATAAAATATATGTCTCAGAGGATTAGGATAATAGGCTTCTTTGAAAGCTTTTCTTAGGAGCTTATCTCTAATAATTAGGAGCTCTAATTAGAACATAAATTTCTATATGTACAAGTGAAGGAAGTTCAGCAACTGTGAAGTATAATTGATTGAGGGGAAATTGCTAATTCTGCCCTTCTTTTACCACCCATACAGATTTTTTTTAGATTTATTTGACCTGGTAACCATATTTTATATGTTATATGTCAACTTGGTGACTTCATTTAGTCTGTTCAGAGAAGTCCTATGATCTGAGAACAAGTGATGGGCTTTCTGGGCAAAGACAAATATGCCGTTCAACAAAAAAATACCTTCATGTCTACCTATCTCTATACTTAAAAGTTTTTTAGCATAACGTGTTGGTTAGGAGTATGAAAAAAATCACACGCACTCCTACTAGCATAGCTGTGCTGGCAAAAGCCCTATTGTATACACAGTAATATCAGCAAAAAAGTCCTATTGCCAGTATATCTTTTTTAGTTTGCGGAACTGGTATAAGTTATTTATTTGGGCAGAAGCACTCTTTTGCTGGTATAAGTAATGTCTTCATTAGGAGGGTTTGCTGATATAGCTAAGGTCATTTTTTAAGTACTTTCCACATCTGCCTCCAAAAAATGCCTGGAATTGGGCCCACTGCCTGTCTGTGTTTAGTTGTGTGATCTGTCAGTGCAGAAGATAATCTTTTTGCCAAAAAGATATCAGTACCAGAGGTAATCAGTGTTTTTACCAGCAGCGTGCCAGGTACTCAATATTCATCTTCAAATTAAATTTAATCAGTGGGATAAATATAAAAAGTACTGACCAAAACGTCTTTTATCAATCAGTCAGCCTTGGCAATCGATTTTTTTTTTCAGCTGCTAATAATCTCAAAATTAATAGATGCATCCAGACTTCAGCTGTTGAGTGGTCATACTTTATTTTATGGTTCCTGGATATATCATGAAGCCCTTAGATTGTTTGTTTGATTAGAGATATTTTAAACTGTTACTTCCAAGAAAACTGTTGACAATGAAAATCAGCTGTAATTTTCATGTCTAATCAGTCCAGTAGCCTGTGAAGAGGGATTAGAACGATAGTAAGATTTTAGCGAAGGATATAAATGTGCACTCAAATGTTTGAACACCTTGCAGCATTTTAACTTGTGCAACTTGTTGCAAGTTCCATGGGAGTGGAATGCAAAAATTGGCGTTTGTCAGTTAACCAGCTTTTTAAAAAAAAAAAAAAAAAAAGCAAACCCAGCAACCTCAAACAGAATCTTGTTTGTGATTGTTTTATGACCAAATTCATGGTCCATTTTGGTCAATTTCATGGCGGGGGTATAAAATTAGTCAGCTTCATGTTCTCAGATGTTTAGATCTGAAAATTCACTGGGTTGTAACTGTGGGGGTCCTGACCCAAAAGGCAGTCAGGGTTGCGGGGGGGGTTGCAAGGCTATTGTAACAGGGTCATGGAATTGCCACTCTTACTTCTGCCTTGCTGCTGGCAGGGGTGCTGTCTTCAGAGCTGGGCAGTTAGAGACGAAGGCTGCTGGCCAGACGCCCAGCTTGAAAGCCAGCACCACTGCCAGCAGCAGCTCAGAAGTCATGGTCGGAGGTATGTGGGGTTGATTACCGTATGGTTTTCCTGGCAGTCTACCGCCCAAGTGTGGGGCTGACAGCCGGAGCCGCAGCTTCCCTGTGCAGATGGGTGGGGGTGACAGCTAGAGCCGCTGAGTTTCCTGCAGCCGGGGGAGGTTCCCAGAGGTAGGTCTGCCCCGTCTTGAGAGTGGCACCTGCTGGGGAAGAGCAAGTCCCGTCCCTCCCTGTACCTGGCCGGGAGTAGAAACTGGAGCCCTGCACAGGGTAGGGGCTCCTAGCTGGGCACCAGATTTCACAGGGGAGAACAGATTTCATGGACTGTGATGCGTTTTTCACGACCATGAATTTGGTAGGGCCCTATTTATGTCAGATGTTTTCAACCTTTTTTCATTTGCGTACTCCTAAAAAATTCTGAAAGGAGATGAGGACTACTTTGGAAATCTTAGACATAGTTTGCGGACCCTAGTTTGAAAAACACTGTTCTATTACCTTAATAAATACTAGGAGCTCTTAGAATATAACAGGTACATTTTTTATTTCAGCTACAGCATTATTTACGAAAACATCCATTCTGCTGTTTTTTCTAAGCCACTTTTCTAGAACAATTGATAAAACTAAATAAATGTTTTTCTGTGAGTAGCAAAATCTTTCACACTTTTTTCTCTTTACGCTTTTCATATGCCACTGCTCAATCCACCGTACCCACTTTTTGGAAGAGGAAGGTTGGTTACAAGCTCTGCAAAGAGCAGAAAGATTTCTAAATATTATCTCTTTTGACTGACATTTGTTTACACAGAACATTTTCTATACTTTACAGGGCCGATGTATATGTTAGCCACAAAACTAACTGCGGCAGTAAGTTAATTATTTCTATGCGTTTGTAGGATGTCGCTGATTACAGAACGTCTGAGAGCGCGCGCACACACTATTTAATACAAATGACTTTTCAAAGTGAAATCTGCACACAGTACAACCACACCCACCAGTCTTCTTCCCCATGTATGTTAAGCAAAAGCTCAGGGTCTGTCAGATCAGCAGGGGAAGTGAATTCTATAGTTGACCATGCTGAGCCAGCTGGGGCGGGATATTCTGGTATGATGGTGACTATTGACTGTCGTTGGCGGCTCCCTGCATAGTGTGCTGGTTTTGTGGATTGCATTCTCAGGCATCTGTCTCTCCCCATGTATTGTATAGGGAGCTTAGGCTTTTAACTCAGGCTTTGTGGGTCCCATTATTGTTCCAGGGATTTTCTAGGCACGTAAAAGTTAGGTGTTGCAACACGCAGTTACACCTCGGTCCTTTGGTGGATCTGGGCCTCTGAGGCTAACACTGCCAACTAGGAAGTCATTTGTATGCTCTACTACAGAGGTGGGCAAACTATGGCCTGTGGGCCATATCCGGATCGCGGGACTGTCCTGCCCGGCCCCTGAGTTCCCGGCCGGGGAGGCTTCCCCTCTCCTGCAGTGATGCCGCCGTGCAGGCAGTGCTCTGGCCTGCCGCTCCTACTGGGCAGTGCAGGGAGCGCAGCTGGCTTCGGCCGGGCGGTGCGCTCCTGCTGCTCTGAGCAGCATGGTAAGGGGACAGGAGGTCCCGGGGCGGGGGGCAGTCAGGGAGCAGAGGGCGGTTGAATGGGGTGGAGGTTCTGTGGGGCAGTCAGGGGATGGGGAACAGGGAGGGTTGGGAGTGGGAGTCCCAGGGGGCCTGTCAGGAGGGGGTATGGATAGGGTTTGGGGCAGTCAGGGGACAGGGAGCGGAGGGGGGTGGATAGGGGGTGTGAGTCCCAGGGGGCCTGTCAGGGTGGGGGTGTGGATAGGAGTCAGGGGGGCAGTCAGAGAACAGGGAGCGGGGGGGTTGGATAAGGGAGTGAGATCCCGGGGGGCAGTTAGGGGTGGGGGGGTCCCAGAAGAGGGCAGTCAGGGGATGAGGAGCAGAGGGCGGTTGGTTAGAGGGTGGGAGTCCCAGGGGGGCTGTCAGGGGGTGGGGGTGTGGATAGGGGACAGGGAGCAGGGGGTGTTGGAGAGGGGGTGGGATTCCAGGGGGCGGTTAGGGGCAGATTTCCGGGGAGGGGGGCGGTCAGGGGACAAGGAGCAGGGAGGGTTAGATGGGTTGGGGGTTCTGAGGGGGGCAGTCAGGGAGCGGCAAGTGGGAGGGGGCGGATAGGGGGTGGGGGCCAGGCTGTTTGAGGAGGCACAGCCTTCCCTACTCGGCCCTCGGTACAGTTTTGCAACCCCGATGTGACCGTCGGGCCAAAAAGTTTGCCCACCCCTGCTCTACTAGCTTAAACTTCAGTGTGACATTAAGGGTAGTTGTTCTGTGTTATGTTTATTTTGTAAAGAGCAAAAGTCCAATGTAGAGTACATTGTAATTTCCGGACTGGCTTATTGCAAAGTCATGGAGATGTCTGGCTATGTAAATGTGTAAATGCCCAGCCAGAAGGTGCTTTCGGCTTCCTATCACCCCTGAGAATCCAAAAATAGTCAGGTATCTGAATGCACTCTCAAACTGTGAATTTCCTGAACTAAAGGGGAACAGCTCCCTCAGGAGTAGGGACATGCATTATAACCATTCCCATTATAATTTGGGAATCTTACTCATCATTTTGACTTTACCAGGATTAAGCTTCACCCAACTCACAGCTGGTGTTATGCTCCCAGTTCTAGCAGAAATTACTACTGCATGTGCATGAAACCAAGTCTGTAAATGCCTTAACTTGGTGGTTATACATCTGTGCACATGTGTGACTAACAAAAGCATCTAGTCCTCAGGGCTAGGCAACTTGGACATTTCAAATTTTAAAGTATTTGAGTTGTGTGAGGACAGGAGAGGGCTAGGGAAGGGAGCTATTTATATGGGGGAAAAATCTTTTATTTAACCCTCATCTAATACAGGGCTGAAGGGATTTTACAGAAAGTTCCCAGCAAAATAGAGAATGCTGACAGGCCCCCACAATAGAAGAAATGTTCTAGATAATGTCAGGGTTTGAAGGGGGAATGGCTGTAAAATGTTTCCCTAGGGAAACAAAATTCATCAAGTGTGACAGACCCAGACCAGTGGGGTACAGGAGTCTGATAGAAGGCAAATATACTGGCCAAAGGATGAATAGTTTTCTGTTCCCTGAGTGACCAGAGCAGGGGCTGCCCTAGAGCAATAAGGAACCTGCTAGAACCAATGGACAGGCAAGCTAATTAAGACACCTGGAGCCAATTAAGAACATACAAGAATCAATTATGGCAGGCAGACGAATCAGGACACCTGGTTTAAAAAGGACCTCCCATCAGTTAGTGGGGGGTGTGCAAGGAGCAGGGAGTGAGAAGGTGTGCTGCTGGAGGACTGAGGAGTACAAGCGTGATCAGGCTTCAGGAGGAAGATACTGCAGTGAGGATAAAGAAGGTGCTGGGGGGAGGCCATGGGGAAGTAGCCCAGGGAGCTTTAGCTGTCTCCCAGCTGATACAGGAGACGTAGAGAGCTGCTATCCACAGCGCCCTGGGCTGGAACCCAGTGTAGTGGGTGGGCTCAGGTTCCCCTCATTCCCGCAACTCCTGATTGGACACAGGAAGAGCTGGTCTGTGAGCAACACCAGAAGGGAGGGTCTAATTTGGAAAGGGTTCTGGCCTGTCCCTGACCCACTAGGTGGGACAACAGAGACTGCGGAGATTGTTCTCTGTTTTCCCCCATTCTGGCCAGTGATGAGGTCAGCTGAGTGAACTGCAGGTTTAAGCCTCTAGCAGAAGCGGCCAAACTGAGGGCTGCTGTGAACCTCTGAGATGAGCAAATCCACCAAAAAGTGCAGGACCCGCCAAGGCAGAGGAGGAACTTTGTCACACAAGACAGAAATATGTGTGAGGATAATAATTTACAGCTAAGGAAACTTTCAAACTTGGAAGTAATATTTTTACACACTTTTATAGCTAAGGTTCATAACACTTTTCTCCTTGAATTACACATATATTTTTATATTATAGCTGAGCCAGATAGCACCACTGTGCCTAAGGTGAGCAGCTGTTTCCATTATAAATTCTTCATTTTTTAAAGGATTGACACTTCGGTCAGAAAACTTGCCCTCAGCTGAAACTTGGCATAACGATGTCTCAGGTTGGGGAAAGATTTTTTCCCATGTTTGATTTATGAGGAGACACAAATAACGTGTGTGTGTGTATGGATCTATGCTTTTTTATGTTTTTTAATTATGTTTAGTGTCGACACATTGTATACACTAATCACTTATTATTTTGACAGAAGTAATGTAAAACTTCAAATATATAGGCCCAGATGCAGAAGAGATGTTTCAGGAGCTGCAAATTGCTGGTTGGTAAATGGGCCTAAGGGAGACCTTATATAATTTACTCTATATTTCTAGCCTCTAAGCGGGTAAATTATGCACATTTAGACAACTGGTAGAGAGCTACAGCAGTAAGATTACTTAATTGCTGAAGCTAGTGATTAGAGTTGATTTAAAATTTTCTGCAGGAAAAAAATTACAGGCTATTTATTTATTTATTTTGCAGAAAACAGAAATATTTTTATTCGAAAATGCTAGTGTAGAGTCTCCTGGGAGTTGTAATTCAGGTGGCTCATGCTCCCAGACTCCTTTATAATATGGGCTCCCTGGTCAGATTACATCTTCCATGATTAAGGCTGTGAGTCTGTCGTGGAAGTCATGGATTCTGTGACTTCTGCAGCAGCTGGTGCTGGCTCAGGGGCTGCCCAAGGCATGCAGCCCCTGGGTCAGCAGTTTGGGTATGTGGGAGGGGGCTAGGGGCATGGGGTGCTGGGGGGTTCTTAACTCAGGGTGGGGGACTCCCGGGCTCCCACTGGCATGGCCCTGCAGCTCCTATGCGGCAGCGGGGAGGGGGCTCTACGCTGCATGCTGCCTGCCCCTGCAGGCCCCGCCCCCATAGCTCCCGTTGGCTGTGGTTCCCAGCCAATGGGAACTGTGGCAGCCGGCACTTGTGGTGGGAGTAGCAGAGCCCCTGCCCTGGTCCCTCCGCCGCCTAGGATTGCAGGAATGTGGAGGCGGGTAGGAAGCCCCCCCCTCACCCCCAAACATCCCCTAGTCATGGGGCTATTTTTAGTAAAAGTCATGGGCAGGTCACAGGCCCATGAATTTTTGTTTACGGCCCATGACCTGCCCATGACTTTTACTAAAAATACCTGTGACTAAAACATAGCCTTGATAAACCGTGGTCTCCTTCTTGGTGAAGGGGAACGGTGAATCATGGGAGATAGAAGAACCCAGCTTATAGAGAGGTATGAGGCACCTTCTGCAGCAAGGTCCTTTGATTAGTGACACTCTGGTGGAAGTTCTGCAGCAATTCACTGCAGGTGAATGGGACATAGTTTGGGATTGTGGCATAAACACACCAGTTGGATGTTTCTGTTAAAATAGTCAGTAAAGGAAATAACGACAATTAAATTATGATAGGTTTCAGAATGAACACCCAGTTGAGGTTAACAGAGCTATTCACACCTCTGAGAGCTATTGTTTCACACAGTGCAGATTCATGAAGATATGACTGTTGATTTATGCTCTGTTTATATTTTCAGAGTTATATCTGCAGCCATACGAGATAAGAACAAATATTTTAAAAATTAAAGTTTAGTTTCTAGGGGACAGTTCTGCTACAAATTCCATGGCCACAGAAATGCAGAAGGCCCATAATATTCTGTTAATGTTGTTTTGGGTACAACAAATTAATCTGCATTGAATACTAGTCTAAAATGTGTGCCTTTGGATTCCTCTTTGTGTATTGCTGTGTCCTTTACAATGTTTTACTATATGGAAAATTCTCAAATTTAGTTTGCATTCGTGTGGGTATTTTTTTAAAACTGTTGGTTTTTTCCCAGTGTGTTTGCTTGTGTTAGCTGCACGTGTCATGTGCACCTGACATTTCCATGGAGCTCAGCTTTATTACTTTTATGAGATCTTACAACAAAAGCTACTGTCCCTGCCAGCCTGGATTAACCAATGTGTACTCTTGGAACTTGCACAGGGCCCCTATCTCACGGGGACCATCCGATGACCAGGGGTAGGATGGGGGAACCCTGAGCAGCACTGCATTTCAATGCCACTTGCTCAAATTTGGCCTGGCTGCCCGCCACCCATGCAGAACAAGCAGAACTGGGCGACCAGGACCAGGAGAAGCTGCCCTAGCCCAGGATGGCACTGATGAATGGCCAGCAAGGTTGCGGGGATGGTGGGTGAGTTGATGGTGGGCTATGGGTTTAGTGAAGTGAGCAGTTGGGGATGTTGATGGTGGCAGGGTTGGAGACTTGGATGTTGGGAGCTGTGCCCGGTGGGGCTGAGGTGCTGAGGGCTGTGTGAACAGGATGTATGTCTGGGTTGCTGGAATGTGTGGGAGGGCTGTCAGGTTAAGTGGAGGCTTGTTAGAGAATATGTGGAGTAGGAGGGGCACTCGGGGGTCTGTGGGGAGAGTGGGGAATTGGTAGTATGTGTGTGGGGTGGGGCATGTAGGAGGTGGGGGTGCTTTGCTGTCTATTTTATGAAAGGTTCAGAGCAGGCAATTTCCACAGTGCACAAGGCCCAAAAATTCTTTCTTCCAGGCCTGGTTCCTGCCAGAGTCTACAGTGTAGGCTCTGTTGCATTGCAAGTAAGGAAAAACTCAGGACTTCGCTTTGCATCTTGGCAGGCTTGCAGATTCCTAACCCCAACCCCACACTTTCACCAACATAAGTAAATGAGCATCCCACTGATGCTTTCCGTGTGCCCTGAGACTAATCAGATGCATTTTTATAACTAAAACACTCTATAAATAGTGGTAAGAAAAGCTATAACTTCAGGTACAAACCCATGATATCTGTAGTGTAAAATCACAGAGCTGAGAGCAACTCTATAAGGCTTTAACATCTCATTCAAAGCCAGACTTAGAAAGGAAGCCTAGGAGGCTAGTTGCACTACCACAGAAGCAATCCGTGTGTGTCTGAGGCTGTGTAAGCAGCACATACAGCCGCGAGAGGGGGGGAGAGTGTGCTGCTCTTCTGGCTGATACAGGGAACTCTGCAGACGGACTCGGGGGGGGGGGGGGGGAAGGTCCAGTGGTGGGATGATAATTGTGAGACAGGACCTCTGAGAGGAGCAGTGAAAGGGAAAAGGGAGGGGATGAATGAGGCTCCCATGGCCAGGGGGGTGGGGGAGGGGGAAGGAGAATTAGGATCAGCATTGATAACTGTGTGAAAATGAACCCTTCTTTTCCTGGGCTTTGCATGTATTTGAACATTACCCTTCAAATAAAAAGGATGGAATGGATGGAAAATTGCCTGGCATTCACAAATGGCGCTAACCCTTTCCCCGTTTTCCAAATTATAGAGCTTTGATTACAGTATATCTAGCGAGCCCACGCCTATGGAAATGAGAATGTTTAAAACCTTCCTAGGAGACCTCAAAGCTCTTCCCCTGTGGGGGAATAGTGGGTGGGTTTCCAGTCTAGGGTCCATCTGGAGGAAAGGGAAGGAGAGCAGGAACTGGGGTGGACTGAGGGAGGTGGGGGTAGGTCAGGAGCAGGTCTAGAGGGTTGCATATCATTTCCCTGGCTCTGAACTCATGGAACTTATCTGGAAAAAGTAACAGCCTTTGCTGTGGATCCACCTCCTGGGGACCCATGCAGGAGGCTATGTTGCCAGAGACCACCCCTGGCTGCTAGCACCCACCCATTTAGAGATGCCAATACAGAAGGTGAAAGTCATGAATTTAGGAGTGTCTCAATCTGATGCATGCATTACATGTCCTAGGCATGAGGCACTCTTTCGGAATGGACCTTTTAAAGTCGGACACACTGCAGTATGAACAAGGAGACCACCAGGGTCCAGAGTAATAACGGGATATGAGACTTCTGTAGTGATGACTCTGCCTTTCCATCAGCCCTCAGGGATCTTTAGGCAAACCCCAGCCTCTTCTCTCTCCTCCCCCTTCCATCAATGGCATGGGGTGGAGTAATCGCTGTGAAAGTATCCTCACAGAGATTTCCACTGAAAATATGCCCTCCCTCTGCTTTTCATGCTTGTGCAGAGATGATCTGTATCATTAATGTTTAGCAGATCATTAGAGTTTGCCTCTGTAGGAAAAATTAACAATAAAGATTCTGGAAATTCTTGGATTTTATCTTCTGAATGGAATGCCAAACTCACAAAACCCTTTTGGCTTTGTTCACGAGATCACATCATAAATCTCATGGATGTGCAGCAAGCAGTCACATGTCAAATGTTACTTCCCCTGAGTGAATGGGGCAGAGGGACGGTGGTATTAGCTATATGTACCAATGAAGCAGCAATATGCTTCAAGCATTCCTAGCAAGGCTAGCAGCAGAATTGCTACTAATTATTGTTGAATTGCATTTTCAAAATTAATCATACCATGCAAAATAACTCTTAAGAGTCATTTAATCAACATGACTATATTTAGAGATACTTCACACAGAACTATTACAGGACATTTTCTGAACAGTACGCCTCAACTTGTTTATAAAAGTGTGATGACGCAAGATCCATTTATTACCGAGAAGGATGGGTTTATAGAAGTTAGAAGAGGGTCCCAGGACTGACTACGGGCTAAGATCTTGGTCTCCCTGTAGAGTTTTTCATATTTGACACACTGTTGTAATACACATGAAGACAAAACTCAGATTTGTCTTGTAGGTTTTAATAGTTTGTATTACTAAAGCAGACTAGTTGAAGCTATTTCATTTACAACTTCAGAAACAACCTATACATTCTTCTTCAGCTGTGCTGATTTGGATGGCCTCCTAAGTCACTTAGATGCTTTGGCAAATATTTTAAACTACATCTTGTTTTATTACTGCAGGAGAATAACTTAGGCCACTAGCATATCTGCTGAGAATCATGTTTCTTCTGTCAAGATTTAGGGGATAGACTAGGTAGAACAAATGTTCATCCATAAATTTCCTTGTTTTTAAGACAGATATAAATCCTAGAACCATCTACATTTTCTGTTAACATTTGGGCTGTTTATGAACATGCAAGGTAAAATGGGCTGAATGAACTTGCTGTACTTCTGACTGTAACAGGTATGCCCTAATATGTCTTAGTTTTGACTGAATGCCAATAGACCACCTGGAGCACCATCAGAGGAAAGGTTAATTCATTGTATGCTGATCTTCAAGGAGCTCCATGTAGGCAGACCCATCCACCTGCATAGAGCTTCATTTCAACAGGTCTCCATGTGGGCACTGGGATCCATCCAGCCAAAGCTCATTTCAAGATCAGATCCTTGGTGACTGCTGAAAGCTAGCTGATTTTTATTGTGTGTGTTTGTGCAAAAACAAAAAAACAAAAACGTTAACTGCAGGAGAATAATTCTTTTTTTTCTTCCAGAAATCTAGACATTTTACCTTCATTTCCATTTTTCTTGGTTTGTCTGTTTCTGTTTGCTTTTTTTCAGTGTCTCTCATACAGTGATTGTACTAAAGCATATTTCCAAGTTCATAATTTGATTTAACTTTAACGAACAATGTTTGCTCATACAAAAGTAATTATAACTGTATCCATTATGTTTGTTTAATGAGCATGTTTGAATGTATGGGTATTTGATATTAGTTAAGTACCAACATTAACTCAAAAAGAAAAGGAGTACTTGTGGCACCTTAGAGACTAACAAATTTATTTGAGCAAAAGCTTTCGTGAGTTACAGCTCACTTCATGGGATGCATCAGATGACTGAATGCATCTGATGAAGTGAGCTGTAGCTCATGAAAGCTTTTGCTCAAATAAATTTGTTAGTCTCTAAGGTGCCACAAGTACTTCTTTTCTTTTTGCAAATACAGACTAACACAGCCGCTACTCTGAAACCTAACATTAACTCAGTCGTGGTGTCACTGTTGTAGGTCCCTAGTCTTTAAAGATTTGCTCTTTATTTTTCCAGACCTAGATGTTATAAAGTTTTATTCTTTTTATACAGTATTTGAACATTTTATTTTTCACAAATTTTATAATACCGTAGTGGAATTACATTGTCATACCAAGAATTACTAAATACTCCCCGCTTTAAAGGTGTCTGCTGGTTCCTAATTGAACCACTAGGTGGGGCAAGTGACTGTGGAGTGGTGTACTCTTAAGAGGGAAGTTCCCTAGCAGTGCGCAGCTCTGAACCCTGAACATGCAGATAAATGATGAATTTGGATAAAAGGAGGTTGTTAATATTTCAATATGTGTAATAAAAGCAATGTTCCAGTTTTATTTCTTTTGCTAGCTTTGCTAATAAATATGCCAGAAGTCCGTACAGGGATCTTTATGCAGCGAAGACTCTTTCATCTCGCTGTTGATTGTTTAATTCCCCTTGATTTATTTTCTCTAGTGAAACATTTTACCAGGTGTGAAAGTATTATTTGTCATAAAGTAGCATCCAAAATGTTGGGCAGGACAATGATTAGCACATGTTTTGTTAGTCCCATGCTCTGGTTTAGTGTTAAGGTGCTCCTGTAACTAGCCACAGGTGTCCAGATTGGTTAATCCATTTAACAGATTATCAATTTACAAATAAGGATAAAATTTCACCTTCCCCACCCTCTTTTTTTTGTACTCCAATGCATCCACACTTGGAAATCTGAAAAGTTATGAATTCTGTCTTTAACCAACCACTATCCACAAATGATTGTCCAACGTGCTTTGCAATTTTAACACTACATAATTAAGTAATTTGTACACACAAGTTGCCAGCATTACTGTTTGTTCAGATAGAAAAGTGTAAAGTAGAACAATGAAGCAAGTATGTGAGAGATTTCCTTATTTTTAGAAAAGGGAATGTATTTAAAATTGATATTTTGGCTTGTTTGTTTTTCATTTTGTGTGTATTTTGTTGGGATCTCTTCATATTAGAGATAATCGCTATAAATAAAAGTACTGCTCTGAAGTGGTTTAAGCTAGGGCCCTTTTTCCCTTGTCACGCACAGACAGGAAAATACTGCAAGATGCGGGATTAACTTGTTCGCTTTTCATTGTTTTCTTTTCCAGCAGCAATCCGTTTAGCTATGGTATGCTGAGTTTATCTGATTAGCACCTAATGAGTAAAGGGGGTAGGAGACATGTTGCCTAGATTTGAGTAATTTATGCCAAATAACATTTTTAGTACCTTTCCCCTCTCTCTAAATACCTGAACTTTCTTGACCTTCCTAGTTTCGTTCCTCCTCACCAGCTCTTTCCCATACGAAATCATGCTGTTTAAGTTGACTCCGTACCAGCGTGATTAGCCAGATTCTGCTCAGTGTACATCTTGCTCAACAATGTTTGACAATCTGTCTGAGAGTCCCATGAATTCAACAACTGTTGTTATGCCCACTTTAATGCCCTACCAGGAAACATTGGCAGTATCAGAAATCAACAGTTCATAACATGATTACTTTTATCGTTGATTTTTATAGTAAAAGCATTGGATTTATTTATAAGCAGTAAAATGATATGTTAGTACTTGTGTCAACAATTCCAGTATATACATTTAAAAAGGATTCACTAGTAGTTCGAACTGTTAAATTTTGTAAAGAAGCCAATAAAGCTGAGATTTAATAATGCTTAAAATAAATGAATACTAACATAGACTGTTCTTCTTTTACTGTCATTTACTTGCTAAGTTTTTTGCATAACTCTCACTTTAACTCGATACTTCAGCTTATTTTTTCTCTTTTAGATTACTCTTTATTTTGATTTGATAATGCATTGTGAAATCTTAAATGTCTTAGCCGAACTCTGCAAGATTTAAGAAACCATATTTATGAGTTTATGCTGCTTTAATACTTCTATACAGTGGTGTAAAGTGGCCTTAGGGCAAATTAAAATCAGGCCTAGGGGGGTCTGTTTTCCCCTCTGTATGCATGCATGATTCCATTATAATTGAAGTAATATGTGCACATCAGTAAGCATGCATAAGCTCCTGGAGTTTCAAGAAGATGAGAATATTGTTCAGATAATACAAACCTAGAGAGGGAGTCCATTTAAAATTATTTCTAAAACAGCATATTTTCCCCAATTGTAACTGTTTTTGAGGGGCCCTAAATTTCCTTTTGAAATGCTAATGTCTCCATACCTAGTAATTTTATTATAATTTGAAAAGTCTTGTAATTATAGACAGTTTGGAATGAAGGCTTTGATCCTCCAAGCACTTAATGTACATGCTTAACTTTATGCCCGTGAGTCATCCCATAGAAATCGATGTATATAAAAGATAAACATTCCAGAATTGGGGCCTAAACAAATAGCTCAACTGGGACCTCATGGCTGCCCTATTAAAATGCTGCTTGCCTCCAACAATTGATCATGGGCTCATATAGAAACAGGGAGGAGGAAAAAAACCAAGATATAATAGGGTGTTTTTTTTTTAAAAAAAATAGGCGTGAATTTTCTCTGTGAAATTATTATTTTTAAATAATTAAGGTAACAGGTCCTAAGATGCACTGAGAGGGGAGGAATGTGATAGAAGTCAGTAGGTGACTAGGCTTGGAATCATGGAAAGAGCAGCATTGTGTGGTTTGCTGTAACAGAACACACATTTTAGGAAATTTAAAAAATAACTGGACAAAGAATATTAGAAATGCCAGAACAACTAACGAACATGGAGGAATGGGTAAAAGGGAGATGAGACATTCTGAAAAGTGACTAAGATATTTGAAGAACTTCTAAAAAGCTAGGCAGCAGCAAAGAGTGAAAACATTGCTTAACTCAGTTACAGCAGAAAAAGCCATAAATAAAATACATAAGATTTGAAGTGTCTGTTTATATTCTGATTGTTCACTCGTGAGTGTAAGCACATCAAAGAGCCCCACCTTTAGCTGAGAATACTCTGGTTATAGCCAGTGCTACATCATTGAGTACAGTGTAATCTATTTATATACATTTCCATAACAGAATCTACCTCAAGAGAAAGTTAAGGTAGCATTCACAAGTCAAGAAATGGGAGTTAAGATTGTGCACACTCTTAACACTCTTCTCCCTTGTACATAAGAACGGCCATACTGGGTCAGACCAATGGTCCATCTAGCCCAGTATCGTGTCTTCTGACAGTGGCCCATGCCAGGTGCTTCAGAGGGAATGAACAGAACAGGCAATCATTGAGTGATCCATCTCTTGTCATCCACTCACAGTTTCTGGCATACAGAGGCTAGGGACACTCAGAGCATGGTGTTGCATCCCTGACTGTCCTGGCTAATAGCCATTGATGGACCTTCCTTCATGAATATGCAGTCTGGTACAGTCTTTAATTACATGATCACATACAGTTTCTCAAATACAATGTCATAGACTAGTCTCTGTGTAGCTGCATCTTCTACTTCTGTGTGCTTTCCTGCATATGACAGACAAACAGAATCTGCAAAAGTTATTTATACAGAAGATGTACGTACAAGATCTTCTGTGAGCTCTGCATGCCATGAACGATCAGTTTTATCCTTTGCTTTCGCTCATGTTTCTAACATCCCTATCAAACCTCTCCTGCACCATGTAACTGATGTGACAATCATTGCATTCTTGTAATAATTAATAAATGATTTCTGTGAACCTTGCTAGCCTATAAATACATGAATGATGCAACCATGTGATTTGAGAGCCAATCTTGTACTCTTTCAGTCATAGCTGCCAATTGCTGCAGTTACATTCCTATCAAATGTGTGTGGTCCTGCTGGCCTTTTTCGCCTCTCAGGTATATTATCAGTAGCAGCTTGATGTGAGGATACGTGTTTGCAGATGGGGATGGTGTTAATATCTCATGGTCAATTCGTGCAGTTAAAATAATTGCAACTCATGCTGGCTGCCCACCTTGCCCTAAGTCCATGCCCCTGAACACACCTTGGTATTATCACAAGCTCAGTATTTCCATGCTATCTATTAGGTGAGTATTTGTCTTTGCTTGTGGACATCGTTGGTTTCCTTCCTGGGCGCTGTCCGGGGCCTGTCTTGTCACCCCCACTGGCATTCTTGACATATCACTGACACAACATAGTGTTCAGCTAATCTACTTGGTGCTGCTTAGTTGTGGTACTGTGTGTACTGATTGCTCCACCATTGAGGTGAAATGATTTGCTCCAGCAGATTCACTGCTGGCTCCAGGTTCTGAAAGACAGGATATGATAATGCTGTTTTCTATGTATAGCGAGCTGGGCTCCTTTTTCAAGCTCGACAACCTCATCTGTGGCAACTTTCACCCTTCTCTGTATGCCAGGATATATGTGTGCTGCTTATGTAATCCATATTAAGAGAGTGTGGATCTTTCTCCACCTCTCATGGCTGGTCCACATAAGGTTAATTAGTTTGGGTTCTAGCTGTCAGCTATAATAAAGGGTAAAAATGTTCAGAAGTGCCTAATTCCAATTGGGAGGGTGGGGGGGAAGTGATCTAGGCACTCAGGAGAAAGTCAATGGATTTAGGCTCCTAAGTGCCTAGGTCACTTTTGTAATTGGCACTTTGGTGCCTGAGTCACTTGGTACTTTTAAAAATGTTATCCTTAGTCCTTTGACTTAAGTAGTGGAAACTCATACTTTCAGTTCTGAAGGAGGGTCCCTGGTTCAAACCCCATTGATGGACTATATCAGTTATACTTTCTCAGTGTCTGGCAACTTTTTTGCTGCCAGTTTATTATGTTTTTCTATTTTCCAAATATGCACAACTCGCATTAAATTTTGGGCCAGCCATACATTGCTAGACTATTCCTGAAGATTTACTGAAGTAATTATGGAAATATTTTATAATTTGGTTTAAAGGGGTTTGACTAAAATGATCATAAATGTGTGAACTTTATTTTTGCTGCTTTGTTTCCCCCTTTCTTCCCCACTCCAGGTTTGCAATTATGTGTGGCTATATGTCTGAGTTTGACAGTATACAAAACAAAATCAAGAATGGCTGTCTCTTTAAGGTATGTTTTTTGGTAGTTTCATTAGCAACTCTTCTTAATTTACTTTCCCCGATAGTATAAAAGAGAGGTTTTTCCAGCAAACTAACTTAGCCTCAGGGTATGTTGCAATGCCAGTGTTATGGTTAAGAAATTATTTGTATGTGCTCCTACCACATATTGTCCATTAGCTTTCAAACTACAAAGATTTAAATATGACTTCATATGTCAATGCCAAGATTTTTTTGCTTTATTCCTTGTCCTAAGTAAAGTGGGGAAAAGTGATTCTGCTGTTGTAATTAAAGAAAAAAAAAATAGAAAATTGAAACAAGTTTAACACTAAATGCAGCAGTTTCCTACAGTGATTGGCGTTGCTTCATGTCACCCTGGGGAAGTGATAATTTTGTTTAATGTTTTCCATTTGCAGATACATGTATATTTCACATTCAGAAATTTGGGCCATGTCACTTAGCATTATAACATGGGGGAAGGTCTTGCCGGGGGCTTTGTCCATATCCTCCTTTTCTAGCTTTACATCTTTCCCAGGGATTCTCATACACACACATGGCTTCAATTATCATCTTTACATGGGTGACTCATAAATCTGCCTTTTTCTCCTGACTCATCTCTGCTCCCCCAAGCCTGTATTTCAACCTCTTTCCAGCATCTCCTCTACAGCAGCAGATTACACCCCCCCAGAGACCCTCAGCCTGCTTCTTGAAATCCTGGCCCCTAGGATACTGGCAAGAGAATGCCATGGCTAGCATCCCTGCTTCTATTAGCTACACCAACCAGTGCCCAGTGTCTTTGTGTTATTTTCTCTGTAGCTCCAGTTTTTAAGGTTTCGTCTGATGTTTAATTTTTATCTATTACATGGCACCATGGATGTGCATCACACTTTATAAAACAAAAAGAAGGAACTAAGTCTCTGCCACAGAAAGCTTAAAATTTTAGTTGTAACTTAAAGGTGTCTAAGGAGAGGTTTTGCCGTCTGCTGTTGTATTGTACATGTTATTTATTGAGGCCCACACGCACCTATACAATCCATGTTGCATACCGCCTTGCTGCACAAGTAGTCCCAATGAATGAATGAGACCCAGAAATAGAAGGCTGATAAACTTGTGTTGCTATTCAACAAGAGCAAGGGTAGCAGAATTGTCTCTTATATAGCACTATTCAGCGGTATCAGGGCATTTTACATTACACAGTAAATAACAAAAAGAAAAGGGGGAAAAAAAAGCACAACTAATAAACACCTATGCCAAATAAGGCAGTTTATATCAATGAAAATGCTTCCATAATTAAGTAAAATTGTTAGCAATTGTCTAAATTGTAAGGTGTAATTTAAGTCGGGATGTAAAAAAGCATATTGTATACTATCAATATAGTATACATCTCATCTTAAAGAGCATTCCACCCTAACAGTACCAAGTGAGTGAAGCCTAGAATATCTGGACACACAGCAAAGGGCAAGAACTGAGGAAAATGGATCGATCATGAGCCAGATATAATGTCAAGAGGTCATATATTTAAGAAGCAATTTTTGCAGTTATAAAAGGAATGAGTTTAAGAAGTGTCTCAAATGTTAACTGTACAATTTTCAGTAAGATTCTCCTCTTCAGAGGTAACTTCTGAAATCACATGAATAGTATAGAAACATGGGAATGACAGGGAAAAATAGATTGAAAGAGTAGTATATATGTGAATAGTTTGCCAAAAAAAAATGAAATAGGGAGCTCTCAGATCTGCAAGAAAAGATCATTTGAGTGGTTCAGATGAGAAGTTATAATACCACTATTTTAGTGATTGGCTTAGTTAAAAAAAAATAGAGATGTAGGAAAAGTGAAACCTAAAGTATCTGACAATTGAGTTCTGTTGAGAGGCAAATGATAAATCAGGGTTGGAAAAAATTCCTTATTCTTTATTCTTGAAATACTGATTATGCAGAAATAATTTGCCTCAAAAATGAGACCTGAAAATGGAGGGAGGAGGGGAAAGGTGGGTTTGGAAGAAAACATCTCATTTGATTTTTATTATCCTTTGTATTGTTTAATTCAGACCCATTTTTTCTCCAGAACTGCGGGGTGCGGGCACAGGAGCTGTACTTCAAGTCACATTTCAATTGAAAAGTTAGGTCTGTGGTTCAATTCCTGTCCTATGTCCAATTAATTCTAGGTTTCTGACTACCTGCCGTGGATGTATTTTCACACTATCTACCTCTCAGAAAACCAGGTCCTGCTTCTAAATACAAAAGGTTATGTGGTGCCATGTTCCACACCAGAGAAGGTTACACTTCAGTGGTTGATCATTAGTTCAAGCATACGTTATCTAGGAAGCAAAATAGGAGTGTTCGCATGGGGTTGATGCATTATACTTTTCTAATACCCGATAGGGGTAAAACCAAAGTTTAGTAGGTTTGGAGTACGTCAGTCTCTTGTTTGTTTGTTTTTAAAGCTCTTTCAGCTGTTTGTTTGAACTTCAGAGTTGTTAGGTCATATTCTAAATGCAATGTTATGGTACGTTATGTGCAGAGTTGTTAAATAATTGTGTTTGTGGTTTTCTTCTGTAAGCAAGGCTATTGCCAGGTAAAATATTTACAGATCATTTGAACTGTAGCAAAAGCAGTCACAAAAGAGAATTTAAATAAATTTGCACTGATTTTGCAATGCAGTTTTAAAGTTTGAAGGCAACTCCCAACCAGAAATGAATATCCCGTTTTCTTTCTTTTGAACTTATTTCTGACAGGAGCATCTAGATAAAGCAATTGAACTTAAGCCTCAAGATCCCTTTTTATATTACCTAAATGGAAGATGGTGCTATTCAGTAAGTTGTTTTCTATGCCTAACAGTTGACTTGAATGTGCTGAAAAATGATAATGTGTTTACAATGGAATAGTGTAACTGAAATCTGAGAGAAATGACACGTTTATTGAAGTGGAAACTTTGAAACTGTAAACAAAGCATTGCTATGTACTTGTCATGAAATCATTTCTACGTGCCTGGTTATTAATACAGACTGTCCTTGTTACCCATCATTCTCCCATGTGTTAACTATACCACATACTGCTATTCAAAGCCCCTTGTTTTGCATTTTGTTTTATTATTTACACATATCAATGGTAACTAAGATTTGGAGAGGAAGCATGGGTGGTTAGGTGTTAGGTACAAGCTCCTTTCTGCAAGCCCCTCTATTGTTTTTTTTTTTTTTTTCCCCTTTAGTCTGGTGGTACTTCTATAGCACAACTTTCCTAGCTTGGCCCCTGTTTTAGGCTTACCTCCCTTTTCAAAGTCCTCACCCAGTCCTGCCCTTCTCTTTGGCCTACAATCCAGGAGTGTTCCCTTCTCCTGCTCCATACTTTTCTTCCCAGCCTTCTCCTAGTCTGGCTAGGATCCCAGGGCTTCCTCCTCCCCACCTCTCTATTTTCAGAGACTGATTATAGATTCTCCCTGCAGCCCCCTTTCTGCTTTTAACTTCCTGACTTTTAGTAAACACACAGCTCCTTCCCAGCTGGCACTCATGTTTCATTAAATCTGGCTCTTCCTCCCGGTGCATCCAAGTACATAACTGGCCTTCCCAGCCCACATTAGCTCTTTCAGGCCCCAGGTGGGGCAGACATCCCATCTTAGTACTGTAGCTTTGTTAAATTTTCTTGAAAGTTATACAAACAAATACATGGCTTTTTTTATAATAAAGTTTTTCATTGCTCCAGTTAATGTAAAGGAGCTGTAATCCTGACCTAAGTATCTGGCTGAGATGGAGTTATGGCTGCTTTGTATCACAGGAGTGATGCAGAACAGCCAAAACATACCAGTGAAGCTGTACCAAGGCCTCTAATAAAGGCCACTTAAATGTTAAAAGTCGACTCTCTTGAGTTTTCTTTTTGCAGATTACTCACAATTGCCAGACTCACCGTTGGTGTAACTCAAATGATTTCAGTGATGTTACACAAGGAATCAATTTGACCCAATTACTTATACCATATTCTTTGTAATTCTCTTCCTCTCATTCACTGGTAAGTGAAAAGCCTAAGGAGTTTGTGCTGGATAAATGGGTAGGTACATATGCAGACTATTATGGCATTTCTCAACTCTTACATGGCAAACATGAAAGTATTTGCATTGGAAGCTGATAGTTTACAACAAGGCTGCTGTCCAGTTACTTAATTTCTGCCAAAAGTCCTGAGACATTATACAATTACTTAATTCAATTCCATCTTAATATACTTAATATACTTAAAAACAAAAAGAATCTCTCATGATATTTAAGTAGGTGACAGTAATATTTTTGCTAAAATTGGATGGATTGGAAGGTTTTATTGAGAACAATTGTTTTGTGTGTTTTAGTTAGCTATTACCAAGGAAGCACTGAGGGAGGGAATTCTTTAGGGATGCAAGTCTCTTCCAGGCTGAATTTTCAGATTGAATGGGTTTGTGTCCTTGGTAGAAGATTCCTGGTATTTGAAAAAGACTTTGAATGGACACAGTTTGCATTTTGTTAATTAGCTGATAGCAATAAGTTCTGGTACTGCTGGATCCTGGGAGAAAGGGAGGCTGCTAGGAACTTCTCATGTAGCCTTAAAATCTCCAGTAGAGAATTGAAGTCTGCTCCCCATCCTCCAATAGCAGGATTTTGTATGAGATTTTTGGCAGCCACTGCCTCTGGCAGCAGCCTTTGGGTAGCTTTCTTTCCTCCCTGGCAGCAACAGAAAGACTCAGCTGCCAGTCCCCTTCCCCCTCCATGGTTTCTGGAGGTGTCATCTGATTGTTCCCCTCTTTTGGCAGTAGGTGGGATATCTTGGTGACCTCTCCCCCGTCAACATTAGTAGGGTTAATCTGGGAGTTGATGACTCCTTGGGCTCTCTCCTCTAAGTACCTTTTTCAAGCAGGGCAAACAAAAAGAAGCATGGGAAAGGGAAAAGACCAAACCCCCCTCATCCTCAGATGTTGGAGAACGGTCGTCTTCTTCAGACTCCCAGGAGTATGACAGACTCCAGTGGGGAAAGCAGGCTTTTTTAAGACAGGCACCCTCCAAAAGCTAATTGTTCATCCTTCAAATTTGATCCTGATGGTGGTATGGATTCTATTCCTCCAAGGGACATCAGGAAACAATAAAATTCTGGGATGATGCCTTGTTTTCAATATCTGATTTCCAGAAAGTATAATGGACTCTGAATGGAAAGACCCCACAAAAAGAGGGGCATCACCAGATTATGCCAGAAGGTGTATAAAGTTCAAAGAGGGAGAGCATCAAAATTCTCCTGAGATCTCAAAGGGGATTCCCCCATTTGTAAGATGCTAATAAACCCACTGTCCCAGTAGAAGGGACAGGCACCCTCAAGGATCCCGGTGACAAGAACCTAATGTTTCTTCTGAAATGAGGCCATAACGCTTCCTCCCTTGCCCTTTGCAATGCCATCAGGGTAGCTTCAAGCTATTAAGTTAGAGCCATGGGCTAGCTTCAAAAATACTAACCTAAGGAAGGTTCAAAAGTCAATCAGAGGCCAGGCTTGTTCTTCCTTTACTGTGTTCCTGTGATATCAGCCACATCCTGCTCTGCTCTCCACTCCCAGGAGGAACCTGTGGTTCTGAGCCCAGGAAGCAGATAGTGGGTGAAATCCTGGCCCAGCTGAAGTCAAGGGAATTTTGCCACGGACATTGAGAGGGTCCGCATTTCACCTAGTCTTTCTGAAACCCCTCTTGTACAGGCCTCCGCAGCTATCTCACACTCTTTGGGATAACCCTGAACATCGTAATTAAAGGGTTTTTTTAAACTGGAATACATTTGAGTTCAACAGCTCCAATACAATTCTTTCTTGGCATCATTATAGCCCTGAAACACCTTTTAAAAAATAATACACATTCTGGGCCAACATTGTCCCTTCTATTTTTGCACCACTTCCATGACCCAAAGGGGATGGAGAGCAGCTCCAGTAGGATGGGTGGGGATTCTCTTTGCATAGGGGAAGCAGTTAGAGTATAAATGAATATGAGTATAAATGAGTCTGAATGCTTAAAGCTCTGTAGAAGCCAGTAGGATGCTTATGTATTATCCATAATAATAGTACCAAACCCTGAGCACCCTAAATATTATTAAAAACTGAAATATTGCCCATGCATACTTCTAAAATGAAGATAACTGTGTTGCTTTAAATTGGTGTTTCTTTTTAATATAAAAAATGCAGAGCAAAGCTATTTATTTTAGTCTGAGCAGTGCAAACGCACACCCAAGTCAGCCAAAATATAAAACCAGACCCCAGTAAAGTAATTCTGATTAAATCTAGTAAGAAAACAAGACAACTGCCAGACAGAACTTGTATTTAAATTTCAGGTTGCAGAATTAAAGCAGCTAATTATAAATTGCACCGTGGAAAAATTTGGAAGTCCCTTCACTATTGAATCATATTAGGGGAGTGTGTGTGTAGTGATTGTATCTATGTAGTGTGTCTGTGTGTATAACTCTAGAATTTTGGGTGGTCCAGAGAGGTTCAATATGAGCAGTTTCTCTCCCTTACTTTTTCTCTCCTACCCTACTAATGGGTTCACTGCACCTGGATCAGATGGACCTAAAGATATCAGTAATAACTTCCTCCCATTCCAAGAGAGCAAAGATCATTGCAGCAATGGATTGGCCTGAAGAAAGCAATATATTCTTTTAAACTCTGCTGCAACTTCCCTGTCCCACGCAATGAGCTTTAGAAAATAAAGAGCAGGTGAAAAGTGCAGCATGAGGAGGAGGAATCATTTTATCTACACACTAGCTTACATTTGTATGTTTTAACTCACAGGCTGCACTTAGTAGCACAATATTGGCACTATGCATTGTGGGGGTGAAACAAGTTTTAATGAACAGGAAACAGTGAGCTTGTCAAAGAGTATGTCTCTCGAAACCAGGTCTTTGAAAGAGGCATTGGGAGGGAGAAAGATAATGAACATAGCTAAAGTTACTTCTTAATATTGTTTATCTTCAGAATATTATTTTTAGTGGTTTCAAGTGAAAGACTCACTGATGAAGTCATTCCTCAGGAACTGGCTTTTGCCAGAAGACCAGCAAGATTTGGCCAGGTTGCTTTGTCTCCATGCAGTGCTACTCAAACTTGGCCAAAATGATTGAGGTCAGACAAGAAAATAGTCTGTATACACTTTACTGTTGTATGCTGGCTAAATTAATACTTTGCAATGGCATATTTTACAGAACAGTTTATAATAAGAAATATTAAAAAATTCACATCCCGTGAAAATTAAAAAATTGTAGTGGATGGCAGTGGCTAGGCATATGTTATGATAGTTAGTTCTGGATAGATTCTTTTTTTTAATGGAAAGCTATCAGCTTTCAAAATCTGGTGGATAATCGGTAACTGCAGCAGCAAAGAGCAGAGGAGCAACTAAGTAAGGGTTTGAGGGTTCTGAAGCTCTCCATCCCCTTCTCATTCACCACCAGTCATCAGTACTGTGGCAGAAGAGATATGAATTTTAAAGGCCCAAGTCTTTGGTTACAATGTGACGCTCTGTCTAAGCTGAGACTGGGTTGGCTCACCACATTTTCCAGCTCCTGGTTCTCACATGAATTCTTCACATCTCTTCATTCGTTGGCTGCATCCCCTCCTCTCTGGCCCCTCTATTTAGGTCATGCCAGCAGTTGCCAAGGAATCATAGTGCCTAACTTCTTGGGCATATGTCTTGTGAGTCCTAGTCAATTTCAGTAAGCATCAGGTGTACGGTTAAAGTACAGATGTGCAGGAGAATCATCCTGCTTTTCCTCTCCAGAAGCACTAGTTTTCCTCCAAACATTAGTTGGGGGAAAACAGATAGTTCCTCCACTCAGTGAAGTGGCATTACATTTGAGAAAACCAGGGGAAAACTCGGGGGGGGTCACAAGGTTATTACATGGCGAGTCGTGAGCTGTCAGCCTCCACCCCAAACCCCGCTTTGCCTCCACCGTTTATAATGGTGTTAAATATATTTAAAAGTGTTTAATAGATAAGGGGGGGTTGCACTCAGAGACTTGCTATGTGAAAGGGGTCACCAGTACAAAAGTTCAAGAACCACTGCTGTATTGTTATCTCTTTGCTGTTCCTGCTTTGATTAGGGATTTGGAGTCTCTGGTTCATTGGGTTAGGTGGTGGAACTAAAAATATTATGGCAGTAACCCACTCACTCTCAAG
This sequence comes from Lepidochelys olivacea, assembly GCF_965140295.1. Taxonomy (NCBI): domain Eukaryota; kingdom Metazoa; phylum Chordata; order Testudines; family Cheloniidae; genus Lepidochelys; species Lepidochelys olivacea. The sequence continues at coordinate 146,900,748 of NC_140413.1, read as the reverse complement.
AATCCTTTCATGTGACTGCTGGAGTATGCCTAGATATATATGGGAAGGAAATGGCATACAGTATATACTGTAGTGTGACAATGGCAACACAGAATGAAGAAAACTCCAGAAGGTCCCTTTACACCAGCCTGTAATCCTGGGAAGTTAGAGGCTCCTTGGCATGTGCTATTGGTGAGAATTCAAGCGGATAGCTGGGCACCTATTTAGTGATATCTGTGTCACACCACTGCACAAAAAATGAACTTGTCTTAGAAGAGCATTAGCTACCCACATAATGACCATATCAACAACTGCCTCTAATGGTCAGAAACGTTCAGTAGATGGGCTATCAAGCTATATCATCTATTTCTCTATACCCTCTAACTCAGACATTATAAAACTGATGTGGGTAGTGATAATCGCATGTCGGTTTAACCAGTATTTTGCACTGAATTTCTCATGATGTGTGTAGTGTATTTTTATAGTAAAAAGGGATTTATTAAAAAACCCTTTAAATTATGTCGGATATTCAGTGTGTGTATACTCTTTGGGGTAGTGAAGCAAATATATTTTATTAAAGACTCCTTTGGGTGTTCCTTTGCACACCAAATTGTATAACTATACAGTAATACAAGGCAATATTTTGCTCCACAACTGAAAAATAAGCCTTAAGTGTATTTTGCTTCTCTGATTTTATTATAGGTAGCACAGTTGTCTTGGATTGAGAAGAAAGTAGCTGCTACTCTTTTTGGGACTCCACCAACTTCAACAGTACAGGAAGCTTTGCAGAATTTCCTTAAGGTAGATCCTATCCAACAGTTTTTCTGAGTAGCTATTTACCAAATACTCTGTGTGACTGTTTTCAAGAGATCAGCGTAGCAGCTATAAATTCAAGGTTCTATCACATTTCTGCAATACTTTTTTTTTTTTAAAGTTAGTGTGGGGTAGAGTGAGTAGCACCACTTATTTATTCTCTTTTTAAAAATTTCAGTAACCTCCCAGGTTAATTGCTATCAGATTTCATGTCAAAGCTACAGATGCCTTCGAGACAAAAGTAATCGTAGTGAATAACTTTTATGTTAAGCCCATTTTTTAAGGGACTTGCATAAGTGAGGATGATTTTTATGCAATTTCAATGGAAAACTCTGACACTGTGGCAGTTTCCTCTTTCTAATCTAAACTTTGCATTCTGTAGCTTTCAGTGGTACATTCTTCCTTGTGTGGGAGATGAGTAAATACTGAGTACACGTAATATGAAGCAAAATGGATGGTTCCATCACATAGAAGCATGTTCCTGTGCATTTGTCTTTGAATTCACAATTTTAAGAAAACTGTGTGTGCATGTGTTAAAGCTGCCATTGGGCAACTTTTATCAGTTACTGCTATTTCTGCAGTTGATAAGTATAAACCAGTTAACAAATTCAAAAGGGTAAATTTTCATAAATGTGATTCCTTAGAATCATAGATTAGGTTGGAAGAGACCTCAGGAGGTCATCTAGTCCAACCCCCTCCTCAAAGCAGGACCAACCCCAATTCAATCATCTCAGCCAGGGCTTTATCAAGCCAGGACTTAAAAACCTCTAAGGATGGAGATTCCACCACCTCCCTAGGTAACCCTTCCCGTGCTTTGCCACCCTCCTACTGAAATAATGTTTCCTAATATCCAACCGAGACCTTCCTCACTGCAACTTGAGACCGTTGCTCCTTGTTCTGTCATCTGCCACCACTGAGAACAGCATAGCTCCATCCTCTTTGGAACCCTCTTTCAGGTAGTTGAAGGCTGCTATCAAATTCCCCCCTCATTCTTCTCTTCTGCAGACTAAATAACCCCAGTTCCCTCAGCCTCTCCACGTAAGTCATGTGTCCCAGCCCCCTAATTTTCGTTGCCTTCTGCTGGACTCTCTCCAATTTGTCTGCATCCTTTCTGTAGTGGGAGACCAAAAACTGGACGCAGTACTCCAGATGTGGCCTCACCAATGCTGAATACAGGGGAGTAATCACTTCCCTCGATCTGCTGGCAATGCTCCTACTAATGCAGCCCAATATGCCATTAGCCTGCTTGGAAACAAGGGCACACTGACTCATATACAGCTTCTCGTCCACTGTAATTCCCAGGCCTGGTCTACAGTACGCGGTTATTTCAGAATTAGCCGAGTTACTTCAAAATAAAACTGATTCCGTTCACACGAGCAAACCAATTTTTTTTGATTTAAAGGGCTCTTTAATCCAATTTCTGTACTCCACCTCAGCACGTGGAGTAGCGCTAAAATCGAGATCGCAGTTCCGGGTTACAGGTACTGTGGACGCAATTCGACATTATTGGCCTCCGGGAGCTATCCCAGAATGCTCCCTTGTGACCGCTCTGGACAACACTCTCAACTCCGATGCACTAGCCAGGTAGGCGGTAAAAGCCCCAGGAACTTTTGAATTTCCTGTTTGGTCACCACCAGCACAGGCGACCGTGCAGAGTCCACTAGCACAGGCGACCACGCAGTCCCAGATTTGCAAACAAGCTCCAGCATGGTCCGAACGGGAGGTACTAGATCTCATCGCATGTTGGGGAGACAAATCTGTTATGGCAGAACTATGTTCCAAAAAAAGGAATGCAAATACGTACACTAAAGTCTCCAGGACCATGACGGAAAGAGGCTACTCCAGGGACACAGGGCTACTCCAGGGACACAGAGCAGTGTCGTCCAAAAATCAAGGAGCTCAGGCAAGAGTACCAAAAAGCCAGGGAGGTGAACAGGCGCTCTGGGTTACAGCCCTATACATGCTGCTTCTACTGTGAGCTGCATACAATTATGGGGGGTGACGCCACCACTACTCCACCACTGTTCGTGGACACCTGCAAGGGGTGAGTAGCACGGAGCGAGGAGGATGAGTTTTTGGAGGAGGAGGAGGACAGTGCACAGGTGGCAAGTGGGAAATCCGTTTCCCCCCCTCCAGGAACTATTCTTAATGCTGGAGACAATAGCCTTCTCTCACTCCCAAGGCATGCTCCCGGACCATGACCCTGGAGAAGACACTTCTGGTGAGTGAGAGCTTGATTGGAGCCATGGGGTGGGGGGAAACCCAGCTGCGCTGGGGTGTTCGTGTTTAGTTTAAAGGGCTTGCTCATCCCTGCTCAGAGCCTCATCGGAGCCACATGGGGGGGGGGGGGAAGGGGGAGAAGGGTGTTGTGTGAAGCGATCATCCCAGAGAGCCTGGCAGTTTGAAAGCATTGAAATGAATGTGGAAGAAGCAGAACCCTGTGTGCCCCTAAGCCAGGGCTTACCATGGCTGCCTGCAAGCTGAATTCTGTTGCCCGGTCGCATGTGATGGCTTACTCACACCAGAGTGGCAGTCACTTCAGTATAAGAGTGTGCAGAAAGAACATGTGTTGTGTACTATGAATTGCCTGTTTCACTGAGAAAGAGTGTCCTCTTTGTTCTCTAAAATGTATCTTTTAAAATACTATCTTCCCTTTTTCTCCTCTTGCAGGTGCAAATGTTTCAACGTGGCCCCTATCTACTCCGTCCCAGAGGCTGGTCCAGATTAGAAGGCGGAAAAAACGAACTTGGGACAACATGTTTGCCGAGCTCATGCAGTCCCCCCCACACTGATAGGGCCCAGCTGAAAGCGTGGAGGCAAACAATTAATATGAAGAGAGGAGGGACTCACGCGATGAGAGCAGGCAGGATGCTATGGTCAAGCTCATGGGGGAGCAAACTGACATGCTCTGCTGTATGGTGGATCTAATGCAGGAAAGGCAGCAAGGCCACAGACTGCCGCTGCAGCCCCTGTATAACTGCCCTCCCTCCTCCCCAAGTTCCATAGCCTCCTCACCCAGACACCCAAGAACATGGGGTGGAGGGAAGGTTACGGGGACCCACACAGTCAACCCCGGGGGATTGCACAAGCAGCAGAAAGCTGGCATATCTGAAATTTTGATTTGGTTTCTGGACTTGTCCTTCCCTCCTCTTCCACCCCCCTAACCTAATACTCCCTCCCACTCCCCAGTCTAGCTCGGGGGCAGGTAACTTTGAGAAACAAACACAACTGTCACACCGTAGCCTGGCCAGTCATGAAACTGGTTTTCAAAGCTTCTCTGATGTGCAGCATGCCCTGCTGCGCTCTTCTAATAGCCCTGTTGACTGGCTGTGCAAAACTGGCCACCAGGCAAGTTGCCTCAACCTCCCACCCTGCCAGAAACGTCTCCCCCTTACTCTCACAGATATTGTGGAGCACACAACAAGCAGCAATTACAATGGGAATAATGGTTGTGCTGAGATCTAAACCGAGTCAGTAAACTGCTCCAGCACGCTTTCAAACGTCCAAACGCACATTCTGCACTTGCTCAGCCTATAGTTGAACTGCTCCTTACTACTGTCCAGGCTGCCTGTGTACGGCTTCATAAGCCATGGCATTAAGGGCTGGGTCCCCGAGGATGACTATAGGCATTTCAACATCCCCAATGGTTATTTTCTGGTCTGGGAAGTAAGTCCCTTCCTGCAGCTGTTCAAACAGACCAGAGTTCCTGAAGATGTGAGCGTCATGCACCTTTCCTGGCCATCCCACGCTGATGTTGGGGAAACGTCCCTTGTGATCCATCAGTGCTTGCAGCACCATTGAGAAGTACCCCTTGCAGTTTACGTACTGGCTGCCAAGTTGGTCCGGTCCCAAGATAGGGATATGTGTTCCATCTATCGCCTCACCACAGTTAGGGGACCCCATTGCAGCAAAGCCATCCACTATGACCTGCACATTTCCCAGAGTCACTACCCTTGATAGCAGCTGGTCCATGATTGTGTTAACTACTTGGATCACAGCAGCCCCCACAGTAGATTTCCCCACTCCAAACTGATTCCCAACTGACGGGTAGCTGTCGGTTGTTGCAAGCTTCCGCAGGGCTATGGCCACTCGCTCCTCAGCTGTGAGGGCTGCTCTCATTTTGGTGTCTTTGCGCTTCAGGGCAGGGGACAGCAAGTCACAAAGTTCCATGAAAGTGGCCCTACGCATACGAAAATTTCACAGCCACTGGGAATCATCCCATACCAGTCTGTGCTTGTTTCCCGGGCCCAGAATCGGTGTTCCATGGCATGAACCTGGCCCAACACCACCATGATCTCCCAATTGCCACATGCCATGCTTCTAGGAACATCTGTGTCCATGTCCTCATCAGTATAGTAATCGCGCTGTCATCACTTCCTCGCCCGATTTTGCAGGCACTGCACATATTGCTGGATAATGCGCAAGGTATTTACAATGGTCAAAACTGCAGCAGAGATCTGAGCGGGCTCCATGGCTATGGCACCTGCATGGGTAATCTTGGAAAAAGGGTGCGAAATGTAGGAGAGCAGAGTGGCAGCGGAACAGGTGCTGTTCGGTTCACGATAGCCATAAAAAGGTGGGAAAAGGTTGTCTTCTGTAGCTTTCACGGACGCGGGAGCCCAGGACAGACAACATGGAGAAGCTTGGTAGCGCGGCAAGAGCGGGAGAGCAGAGTTGGCGGCGGAAGCTGTGCTGCTCGGTTCACGATGGCCGAGCAGAGTTGGCAGCGGAAGTGTTCGATGAGGAAGAGAACGAGTAGATACTAGAGATTACGAGAGGAAATGCGAGGTGGATTCATAGTAGCAGGAGAGCAGCGGTGCACCGTCTGCTGAAAGCAGTATGGCATCTGCATGCCAAAAAGGTGCAAAACGATTGTCTGCCATAGCTTTCACGAAGGGAGGAGCGACTGATGACACACACCCAGAAACACCTGAGAGAATGTTTTTGCCCCTTCATGCACTGGGAGCTTAACCCAGAATTCCAATGGGCGGCGGGGACGGCGGGAACTGTGGGATAGCTACCCACAGTGCACCACTCCGACATTCGATGCTAGCCTCGATACTGTGGACGCACTCCGCCCAATTCACGGGCTTTAGTGGGGACACAGAAGACTGAATGTATAAAATCGCTTCCAAAAATCCGAATAGAATAAATTTGAAATAATTTTGTACTGTAGAAGTGCATGGATTCTTCCGTCCTAAGTGCAGGACTCTGCACTTGTCTTGTTGAACCTCATCAGATTTCTTTTGGCCCAATCCTCCAGTTTGTCTAGGTCACTCTGATCCCTATCCCTACCCTCCAGGAGGTTCTACCTCTCCCCCAGCTTAGTGTCATCCATGAACTTCCTGAAGGTGCAATCCATCTCATCATCCAGATCATTAATGAAGATGTGGAACAAAATTGACCCCAGGGCAGTCTGCTTGATACCGGCTGCCAGCTAGACATCAAGCCATTGATCACTACCCATTGAGCCTGACGATCTAGCCAGCTTTCTATCCACCTTATAGTCCATTCATCCAAACCGTACTTCTTTAACTTGCTGGCAAGAATACTGTGGGACACCGTATCAAAAGCTTTGCTAAAGTCAAGGAATCAACTTTCCCCATATCCACAGAGCCAGTTATCTCATCATAGAAGGCAATCAGGTTGGTCAGGCATGACTTGCCCTTTGGTGAATCCATGTTGACTGTAGCTGATCACTTTCCTCTCCTCCAAGTGCTTCAAAAGGGATTCCTTGAGGACCTGCACTATCATATTTCCAGGAACTGATGTGAGGCTGACCGGTCTGTAGTTCCCTGGATTCTTCTTCTTCCCTTTTTTAAAGATGGGCACTATATTTGCCCTTTTCCAATCGTCTGGGACCTCCCCTGATCACCAGGAGTTTTTAAAGATAATGGCCAATAGCTATGCAATCACATCAGCCAACTCCCTCTGCACCCTTGGATGCATTGCATCAGGCCCCATGGACTTGTGCCTGTCCAGCTTTTCTAAATAGTCCTTAACCTGTTCTTTCACCACTGAGGGCTGCTCACCTCCTCCACATACTGTGTTGCGCAGTGCATCAGTCTGGGAGCTGACCTTGTCTGTGAAGACAGAGGCAAAAAAAGCATGGAGTACTTCAGCTTTTTCCACATCATCTGTCACTAGGTTGCTCCCCCATTCAGTAAGGGTCCCACACTTTCCCTGACCACCTTCTTGTTGCTAGCATACCTGTAGAAACTCTTCTTGTTACCCTTCACATCCCTTGCTAGCTGCAACTCCAATTGTGCTTTGGCCTTCTTGGTTACACCCCTGCATGTTCAAGCAATATTTTTATACTCCTCCTAGTCATCTGTCCAAGTTTCCACTTATTGTAAGCTTCCTTTGTGTGTTTAAGCTCACCAAAGAGTTCTCTGTTAAGCCAAGCTGGTCACCTGCCATATTTGTTATTCTTTCTGCACATTGGGGTGGTTTGTTCCTTTGCCCTCAATAAGGCTTCTTTAAAATACAGCCAGCTCTCCTGGGTTCCTTTCCCCCTCATGTTAGCCTCCCAGAGGATCCTGCCCATTAGTTCCCTGAGGGAGTCAGTCTGCTTTTCTGAAGTCCAGGGTCCATTTTCTGCTGCTCTCCTTTCTTCCTTTTGTCAGGATCCTGAACTTGACTATCTCATGGTCACTGCTGCCCAGGTTGCCACCTTCTTCTACTTCCCCTACTAATTCTTCCCTGTTTATGAGCAGCAGGTCAAGAGGAGTATGGTCCCTAGTTGGTTCCTCCAGTACTTGCACCAGGAAGGTGTCCCCAACACTCTCCAAAAACTTCCTGGATTGTCTGCACTGCTGTATTGCTCTCCCAGCAGATGTCCAGATGATTGAAGTCCCCCATGAGAACCAGGGCCTGTGATCTGGAAACTTCTGTTAGGTAGTTGTCCAAAGAAAGCCTCATCTACCTCATCCTCTTGCTCTGGTGGTCTATAGCAGATGCCCACCACAACATCACCCTTGTTGCACTCACCTCTAAACTTAACCCAAAGAGACTCAACGGGCTTTTCTCCAGTTTCATACTGGAGCTCTGAGCAATCAGACTGCTCTCTTATATACAGTGCAACTCCTCCACCTTTTCTCCCCCGCCTGTCCTTCCTGAACAGTTTATACCCATCCATGACAGTGCTCCAGTCATGTGAGTTACCCCACCAAGTCTCTGTTGTTCCAATCCCATCCTAGTTCCTTGACTGTGCCAGGACTTCCAATTCTTCATGCTGGTTTCCCAGGCTTTTTGTGTTTGTGTACAGGCACCTAAGGTAACTAGCTGATTGCCCTACTTTCTCAGTATGAATCAGGAGACCTCCCCTGTTGCATCCTCCTCCTTGTGTTCCTCCCTGTATCCCACTTACCTCAGGACTTAGGTCTCCATCCCCTTCTTGAGCTATTTTTCAGATTTATTGGACAAACACATTTTTCCTCAATATCAAGCTTGCTTTTTTCATGTCCCTACTTTGTTTAAAAATAAACACAAATTCCTGTATTGTTGGACAATACATATCTACATCTACACTACCACCCTGCCTATATAACCAATGTTTATTCTATTTAAGGGTCACTTTCCACTAAGTCAGTGGAAAAACTCCCATTGACATCAGTGGACTTTGGCTCAGGCTCCAGTGCTGTAAAGTAACTGTAGTTTTAAGTGATCTTCTGCACCTGTCTAAAGCCTGATGATAAATGTTTGTGCATTTTTTTTCCACAGTACCACCAATAACAGCGAATGTTTTGGCCTAAGAAATAGCAGCAATAGTAAATTCCGCTGAGATACTTCATAACTACTGTCCTTATGGTTACCAGTTATTTTGTAAAGTGTTCAATCATCATTAAGATTTGCACATCTCTTGTATATTCAAAAAGGGGTAATATCTGTGGCTCGTGCCGAGATAAGATTTTTTGAATACATGTATCCAACTCTGCAGGGCATCAGAGGAGTTTATCCAGAGCTCTTACAACAAAGTTAGCATTAGGGGAGTCAGATGCTCCCAAATATATTTTAAAGACATCTTGAACCTTCCCGGAGAGAGGGTGAAGAAGAGGGTGGAGACACAGATAAAAGAGAGAAGGAGAAGAGGGGAAGGGTGAAAAAAATCGTTAAAGCAACTATGCATAGTTCTTGCTCACTTGCCTAGAGTGAGCAATGGTTTCTTGGTTATTTGACAGCAGAGTAAAATACCACTTTTTAAAAAAAATTATCTTCCACCTGGTATGAATGGGTGAACGCTGTTGATTTTGTATCTGGGGTGATGCATTTTCTTGATCCTTTTACAAGCGTTTAAGAGACAGAAGCCCCAGGACTTGAGCAAAGTCTCAAAAAACTACTTTTCCAGCTTTTGCGTGTTAACCATAAGAATGTTACATGTATATATTTTTTAAACAGTGATAAAGGAATTATGGAGCATTGGTATGAGATGATTCAGACAGAAGGGACCCAGTCTAAATCTTTGAGGAAGCTTTGTGCTTTATTGGAAATTGAATCTTGATCACATTAGTCTCATCACGCTATATTTGTATTTCTGTTGTTTCCTGTATTTTATTATCCAGGCTGAAGAAATGCATCCTGGATATTCCAAATACAATTATGTGTTTTTGGCAAAGGTAACTAAAACAGTTTACTTTAAAAAAATATATGTATAATTCATAGAGTCTGGTATTATAGATGGCCTGGTTAGTTTTTACACAGTTTTTTTCTTTCAGTGCTACAAAGATCTTGGCCATAGAAGCAATGCACTGAAATACTGTGATTTTGCATCATCAGTGTTACCAGTTACCAATGAGGTAAGTACCGAAAGTGACAACAAGTTTCTGTTGTAATTGTTGTCCTCTCTTTGGCACTCATCACTGTTGTGTCCAAATGCACTATGGTAATAAAGCTACACCACTTTACCTCTTGAAGGTGAAACCCTCCTCCTTTCTTTTTAAGCCAGTTTATTACAATAGTTGATTGCATCTGTGTGAAATATCTTACAAAATGGTTGTTTGGGAAGCTTCCTAAAGCTTGCTCTAAAGAGTCTGGTTTACGCCAAAGAGTTGACCCATTTGTAATTCATCTATTTGTATTAAACTAACTTAAGCTCAAACTGTTCTGTGTGTCCACACTAGCCATTCTTGTTACCCAAACAGTCCAGGGCACCCCAACTTTACCCTTCTGTGGGCTCAAGGCGTAACCCAGTTAATTTAGGCACCCTCACCCTTTCACAATTCCTAGGCACCTATCCTTACCCAGTTCCTAGAGCTCAGGGCCACCCATAGAGCTCAGGGCATAACCTGCTTAATTTAAGTACCCACCCTAAGGCTTAGAGTGGGTTTGCAGGGCCTGATACCGGTGAAAGAGCCTTACAGAGTAATATCCTTAACCTCTATTTATTAACAGTTACCAAAACAGAATACACACGCTAAGCATACAATGCTCCTCACTCCCAATAAGGCAGATAAACTTTTCTTAGTGGCCAGTCAGGGATCAGGTCATCCGGGGCTCCTCCACCTTCTGCACGATATATAGCTGACAGGCTGTTGAAGTCTGGCAGCTCTGATCTTGGACTATGTCCTGGAGTTAATTTCCAAAGAACTTCCTTTTGGACCCCCGTTTATATAGTTAAACTTGAGTCCTGCTTAGCTGTACCATAATCAAAGTGCTACAAAACAGTATTTTCCACCAATCCTAGCCCATTACAAAACAGTTCTTTAACCAATCAGACCCCACCACCTTAATGGATATAAATCTTGCAAAATTAGTTATGTAACAGACAGAAACCATACAGCTAAACAATAGAGAAGTGGGGACCATAAAGGCAAAACAATAAAGAAGTATAGATTTCACAGTCACATCTGTTGATGAGTGATTCCTTGCCAGACAGAATGCTATCAAACAAAGTTTTCTTTAACCATCTTAAGATCTGTTTCTTTATCTGGTGATGGTCAGCACTTACGACAGGAGCGCCTTCTTAACAGCCCAATGTTACATTGTTTTGATGCGATTTACATGGAATGTGGGGATGTGACTTTCTGCTTCTTAGCTCCTGGTTGCTGCTGTCCTAATGTGGCTGCAGAAAAAGGCCTCAGACCTTACATGCTGCAAAGTTTTGCCCCACGTCCACATTTGCACTGCCCTAAATAATGTCGGTCTCAGTGACTCTGGATTGTGGATTTCTGGTTCTGCTTCTAAAAGCAGTGTACTCTGGAACCCGGTGATTCTGCAAGACCACCAGCGCATTGTGGGTCAGTAGCAGAAGGATAAGTTTCAACTTGTCTTCAGCCACAGTACTATTAAACTAGTACAGTCTGAACCTGTTACACCTGCTGAAGAAAGTCTGTTCTAACTGACTATTAGATCCTTTGTTGACCATTTGGAGTGCTTTGGTATGTGGACACAACATGTTCTATAACTACCCTAGAGACTTCAACTGGTTTAATTTCTCCAGTGTAGACCAGGTTGTGGCAATAAAATCCATACATATTCTCTGATCTCCTGTGGAAGCAAGTTCCACAGTTACAGACCTTCCACTGAAAATGCCTTAATGTCCTAGAGCATCACAAGTTCAAACCTGAGCTTTGTCAGCCTAAGACCCCACTGTGAGCATAGCAGATGTGGTGGGACAGGAGAGAGATATAGAGGTGGTTCCTGAGAGGAAATGGCCGTATCCCATTCAGTTCTTGAAGTTAAGGAAATAAGACCTTTAAGTGGCCCCATAGTTTGATTGATAACTGTGTCAAATGTTCCTGCTCAGAAGACAGACCACTGCCTGCTGCACCAAGAGCAGCTTCTGGGTGGGCCTTAGTGTCAGCCAAAGTTAGGGTATATTATAATATAATATATTAAATATAATAAATCAACCATGACATTTTCTGGTAATATATATTGGTACAAATATTAATATTAATCTCCTTAGCAGTGTTTCATTCTTTACTTAATGCTAAGATATGCCTTGAGTTTATCTTTTTTTTATACTAAAGTTAAGAGGATCTGTCATCAGTTAGCAGAACACAGTAGTACACAGTAGATCTGTCATCAGTTAGCATTACACAGTAGATTGTAGAAAAATCAAGACCACAGGCTTTGGGGAACAGTTTGTAACTGAACTGGTTTAAGCAGAGACAGTTTAGCATGTCTACATTAGTCATAGAATCATAAGACTGGAAGGGACCTTGAGAGGTCATCTAGTCCAGTCCCCTGCACTCATGGCAGGACTAAGTATGCTGAATGGTTTTGCCCCCATGTTCACCCTTGTGCTATCCACATGATGTTGCAATGAGCTCTGGGTGAAAAAGTAGAGGAAATAATTTCAGATATTACACAGTAAAAATGCATCAAAATAGAACAGACAGATCCCAGAAGGTTATGGTGGGCACACGATCCCTCAAATACAGCAAGCCAAAAGGATCAATTCTCTTCAAGATATATGTGAAAACTGGTTAAAGAAAGCTTGAGGCAAACAGCACTATGTTAAAATGCACTAGAGAACATTTGGACACCAGCAACGTCTACATGGACCAACTAATGCTCAGCACGTTATTGTGCTTTAGAAATCACACCCTGTAGAGCGCAGCACCCCACTGTGTAGACAAGCCTAAGAGTGGGGACCAATTGAGCCCCTCTTAGCAACAAAATACTTGTTCAACTAAAACACTTAAATGATTCACCCTTTTCTGTTTTGCATGATTTTAAAGATATCACAACATTCTGTCCCTGGATTGTTGTTTGCGTGACTTGGCTTTGTTTACATGTGAAATGTTTTGGATTAGATTTAGAAGAAAGTCCAGGAAAAAGAGACATTGGGGTCACAGTGAGTAATGCAGTAAAACCAATGTGTGTGATCAAACAACAAGCAAAGTCTGTGAAACAAGTAAATATAATGTAGAGATTTGAAAGATGAATTGTGCCAAATGTCAGCTCTAATTACATCTGAATTAGAATATTGTGGATTATTCTGTTTATTGAATAAGGGAAGGACTATTATTGAAATTGGAAAAAATGTGACGGAAAAGCTCCTGAAATGATTCAGGGTTTGGAGATTAAGGCGGGAAGAATATCTAGTCAGATTACTTTGGGGAGGGAAGGCGTACTGAGAATGCAGAGGCTCATGGAAAGAAAATAGTAAATAGATACCAGTAAAGTTTCTAAAGTGGAAACAGATCTGAAAATAAGGAGGTCATAGATTGAAGATGGAGAGGAGGAGAAGGAATTCAGGCAGAATGTATTCAATGTGAAGGTTACTTCAGTATAATTGTGCAGTCTCAAAGTTCATCATATGACACATGGCTTAAGATGCTGTCACAGTCATGCTAGAAATCTGTCATTTCCGTCTGTAACCCTCTTCTCAAGTGGTTTAAAATGTCAATTCAGCAGGGGAATTCTTTGATTATACTTTTTTTAAAGATTGATGGTTCTTGAGAAATATGTACATTTATATAAAAAGCAGAAGCATAATATAATAATACTGTGGACAACACTATCATTCTACCTGTCACTCAGGCCCGTAACCTGGGTATCATCTTTGCTTTGAACCTCTTTCTAAGTCCTCATTTCCAGGCTGTGTCTAAGTCTTGAAGATTCTTTCTGTGTAACATCTCTAAAATATGACCTTTTGATTGATTGATCCATCCATCCATCCAGCTAAAACCTTTGTCCAGGCTCTCATCTCGTGTCTTGATTCCTGTGACATCCTTTTCTCTGCTCTAGGGCCTACAAAAAGCTTGACTGCAGTTAGACAGCTGGTGTGCTGAGACCACTGCCTGTTGTGCTGATAAATATTATTGTCTCATTGTTTCCCAATGCTTCCCCCCCGCCTGTTGATATCCACCTGTTTGTCTCTTGTCTTGTAATTAGATTGTGAGCTCTTTGGAGAAGGGACTGTCTCCTTGTTCTGTGTTTGTACAACACCTAGCACAATGGAGGTCTTGGTCCATGACTGAGATTCTTAGGTTCTATAATAATACAAATAATAATAGACTAAGGGCTAGATCCACAAAGGGGACTTAGTCTCAGCATTGCAATGTCTAACATTTAAGTCTCCTGCCACCTAATGGAATTCATTCTCAAGTTAGGCAGCTAGGCTCCTATACAAAGCATGGGGAGAGTTAGAAGCCTAATGGGAGTTACAAAGGCCACTATGTGGACAAGGAGCTGCTTAAACTAGCCTGTAGGAAATACTGAGGAGGGAGATGTGTCCTAAGCCCCAGCCCTCAAAGGGACTTAGGCGCTTAATACTGGGCCAGAAGGAGGTGCCTCATGTACTCGGGATTCACAGCCATGAACCCGCTCCTGGAGTTAGGTGCCTAAGCCGCGTCATCCTCTTTCTCACAAAAAATGGAGGAGGTGGTAATAGTGGCCTTCTATTCAATATCCCAGTGGCTAGAGCGCTCACCCAGGGTACGGGAGACCCCGATTCAAATCCCCACTCTGTCTAATTTGTATCAGGGATTTGAACCCAGGTCTCCACCCTCTCAGATGAGTTCCTAACTACTGCTTTCTGAGGTGGGAATCTATCCTGTGGAAACTGTTCCACTTTGTACGAAATAGTTAGATATTCACTGGACCAGGGACTGGAACCATCAGGTGAGTGCCCTAACCATTGGGCGAGAGAGCTGTTCTCTCTCTGTTTAAGTATTTCCTACAAATTGGAACAGCTTCAAAAGCAAGAAAGAGTGACCCACCCCAGAACACCCTAAAGCCCAGTGGTTAGGCGCACACCTGGGAAGGGAAAGAGATCTTGCTCCACATCAGGCAGAGTAGGAACTTGAACCCTGGTTTCCTAGATCTTGGGTGAATTCTCTAACTTCTGACTATGAGGGTGCCGCTGTTGCCATCACCACCTCTTTTTCCTGGGCTGCGTTTTTGGTGGATGGGTGGGGGCAATCTGATAGGTGGCTTCTGAGGATGCCTACCGGATTGGGCCTTGCAGGTGAGATAGGTAGAAGAACACCTACTTTGTGTATAGTCACCAAGCTGTTTGGCGTCATCAGGAGACGTTACCAGAGGAAACTTAGGTGCCTACCGGGTTAAGCAGCAATTTAGTGGGTATTTTGAGGATCTAAATTTTGGGCTTAGGTACCTAAAGTGGCAGTTAGGTGCCTAGATCCCTTTGTGGATCCAGCCCTAAATGACAAATTTCTGGAGTGGTGCAACAATGGGTTTTAAGTAATAAGCACTTAAAGCTGTTTGTGGTGCAATTTATGCTGCTGCATAAACACTAGAAATAATAGTCAGTGATGGCCTGATTTCTCAGAGCTGCTGAGCACTCACAGCTTGCACTGAGTTCTGTGCGGGCTACAGGTACTAAGCATCTCTGAAAATCAGGCCATTCTCATATTCACGTTCGTCCCTAATGAATTTTGATCCTAGAAAACATAGGCCCAGATCTTCAGCTGGTTTAAATGAACATAGATCCAGGACAGTAGTCACATCCAAATATCCTCTTTTTCTCTGCTCTCCCTGCTACCGAATATGCACTTATTCCCAGGGGGCCACTTCCAAGTTGGGAGCATCTCTAAGTAGACAGGTTTCAAAGTAGCAGCCGTGTTAGTCTGTATTCGCAAAAAGAAAAGGCATACTTGTGGCACCTTAGAGACTAACACATTTATTTGAGCATAAGCTTTCGTGAGCTACAGCTCACTTCATCGGATGCACGAAAGCTTATACTCAAATAAATTTGTTAGTCTCTGAGGTGCCATAAGTACGCCTTTTCTTTTTTCTAAGTAGACAATATCCCTCATGAAGGAAAAAAAAATTCAGTGGGCCAGTTTCAAACTGGGAGTAATTCTTCAAAGGGGGCACAAAAGAAGTCTTCAAGTAAAATGACAAGCTACTTCTCAAAGAGAATTTATTATCCTTCATGTTCATTGTTCCTATAAGTCCCTATATCTTGAGGTTTTGGAAATGGGCAACTTGGCATCTCTGAACAGGGGGCCACAATCATATACACAGTTTTTTTAAAAACAAGGGAATACACGAGTAATGTCACAAACTAGATTTGGGGGTTAAATTGGTGGTACAGCCCTATTTTAGATTTCTTTGCCTTTATCCCCTGTACTAAACAGAAGGCTTTGATGAATCGTATGGTCTTCCATAAATCTCATATTGTAAAGTTAGAAGTGCATGAGACATTACGTTGTCCTGCTTGTCTCTGGTAGCTCTCCAGGTGGATAACCTCAGGGTCCTGGGAAACATTTGCCCTCTCAATAAAACAGGTCCTAATGTGCAAGACTGTTTGTGAACTATAGTTGAATGCATAATGGCTGCTCTGTTTAGCCAGTGGTCATTAGGCTACCATTACTTTGAAATGTGCTCTGAGGAACTGAGTGTGTGAAAGGCATTATATAAATTCTGTCCAAAGCAGATGTGGTGAACTACCTAAATGAAAACAATACTTTTTGAAATCTTGGGAGAAAAATGTGATGATTTAATTTGAAAATATGAACAGTCATTTGAAATTTAAAAAGGAGGTGTGAGTTTGTATATGCATATAGTATTAAAAATACAGTTCTCAGCAAGCAAAGGAGGCCTAGTGTTGCAGAACTGAAAGCACCGATTCCTTGTTTTTAACAAAGAATCTTGTATATTGTCAGTGGTGAAACTTGTAGCAGCAAGAACCTAAAAATATAGTTTTAATATGTCCAAGTATAAAAAGCAAAACAAGAAAAATAACTTGCTTTTATATCCTCCATGTGGGCCACAGTGAAGATACCATGCTTGTCTATTGGGAACAATGAATTAATCGCTAAGCAGTATAATAAAAGATTTAGTAGCATGTTACCCGAAAAAATTAGAAGGTTCCAATCATCCATGGCCCCATATAAAAATAAACGTGAGGAACTGTGGTTATAAACGCCTGCCTCCCCTATCCCCCAAAAAAGAGTTGTCATTTCAGAAGAGCTGAAAACAGCAAAGCAGGAAGCGCTATCCATTTACACTGGAAGATGTATCCAATCCAGACAAAAATTATATTAAACTGGAGTTAAGATGGAGACTATATATAAGTATATTAATGGTGGTACAATGTATTGGCATACTGTAGTTATCAAAAAACTACTACTAAAAACACAAGAAATTCAGAATTAAGGTTAAACATCAAAGAAACAAGGAGGGTGAGGTAATATCTTTTATTGGACCAACTTCTGTTGGTGAGAAAGACAAGCTTTCAAGCTACGCCTGAAGAAGAGCTCTTGTGTCGCTTGGAAGCTTGTCTCTCTCACCAACAGAAGCTGGTCCAATAAAAGATATTACCTCATTTATAATCTCTCTTAATTCCTGGGACCAACATGGCTACAATAACCCTGCAGACATTAAAGAAACACACATTTGAATGTTATAGAAATGCACAATGAAGATATTGTCAGGAGACCGGGTCTGAGGCATTCATGCCTAGTGGTCAGAGTCCAAATGCCAGAGCCCTGGCTCAAGACAAGGCCAGAACCAGGGTCGAAGGTCAGAACTGGAGTCAGAAGCCAAATGACAGAGCCAATGGTAAAGACCGAGTCAGAATCAGGAATCAGAGCTGAGGATCAAAACTGGATTACCGGGGTGTCCGGGAAGAACATAAGAATGGCCATACTGGGTCAGACCCAAGGTCCATCCAGCTCAGTATCCTATCTACTGACCGTGGCCAATGCCAGGTTTCCCAGAGGGAGTGAACCTAACAGGTAATGATCAAGTGATCTCTCTCCTGCCATCCATCTCCACCCTCTGACAAACAGAGTCTAGGAACACCATTCCTTACCCATCCTGGCTAATAGCCATTAATGGACTTCACCTCCATGAATTTATCCAATTCTCTTTTAAACCCTGTTATAGTTCTAGCCTTCACAACCTTCTCAGGCAAGGAGTTCCACAGGTTGACTGTGCACTGTGTGAAGAAGGACTTCCTTTTATTTGTTTTAAACCTGCTGCCCATTAATTTCATTTGGTGGCCCCTAGTTCTTATGGGAACAAGTAAATAACTTTTCCTTATTCACTTTCTCCACACCACTCATGATTTTATATACCTCTATCATATCCCCCCTTAGTCTCCTCTTTTCCAAGCTGAAAAGTCCTAGCCTCTTTAATCTGTCCTCATATGGGACCCGTTCCAAACCCCTAATCATCTTAGTTGCCCTTCTCTGAACCTTTTCTAATGCCAGTATATATTTTTTGAGATGAGACCACATCTGTACGCAATATTCAAGAGGTGGGCATACCATGGATTTATATAAGGGCAATAAGATATTCTCCGTCTTATTCTCTATCCCTTTTTTAATTATTCCTAACATCCTGTTTGCTTTTTTGACTGCCGTTGCACACTGCATGAACGTCTTCAGAGAACTATCCATGATGACTCCAAGATCTCTTTCCTGATTAGTTGTAGCTAAATTAACCCCCATCATATTGTATGTATAGTTAGGGTTATTTTTTTTCAATGTGGATTACTTTACATTTATCCACATTAAATTTCATTTGCCATTTTGTTGCCTAATCACTTAGTTTTGTGAGATCTTTTTGAAGTTCTTCACAGTCTGCTTTGGTCTTAACTATCTTGAGCAGTGTAGTATCATCTGCAAACTTTGCCACCTCACTGATTACCCCTTTCTCCAGATCATTTATGAATAAGTTGAATAGGATTGGTCCTAGGACTGACCCTTGAGGAACACCACTGGTTACCCCTCTCCATACTGAAAATTTACCATTTATTCCTACCCTTTGTTCCCTGTCTTTTAACCAGTTCTCAATCCATGAAAGGATCTTCCCTCTTATCCCATGACAACTTAATTTACATAAGAGCCTTTGGTGAGGGACTTCGTCGAAGGCTTTCTGGAAATCTAAGTACACTATGTCTACTGGATCCCCGTTGTCCACATGTTTGTTGACCTCTTCAAAGAACTCTAATAGATTAGTAAGACATGATTTCCCTTTACAGAAACCATGCTGATTTTTGCCCAACAATTTATGTTCTTCTATGTGTCTGACAATTTTATTCTTTACTATTGTCTCAACTAATTTAGCAAGAATTTTTAATGACTCTGTAAACTGAGGGGTTGTACTGTATGATTGAAGAATTGCTAACATAGTTCCTATTTTTAAGAAAGGGAAAAAAAAAGTCATCCGGGTAATTATAGGCCTGTTAGTTTGACATCTGTGGTATGCAAGGTCTTGGAAAAAATTTTGAAGGAGAAGGTAGTTAAGGACATTGAAGTCAATGGTAAATGGGACAAAATACAACATAGTTTTACAAAAGGTAGATCGTGCCAAACCAACCTGATCTCCTTCTTTGAGAAAGTAACAGATTTTTTAGACAAAGAAAACGCAGTGGATCGATTTTAGTAAAGCATTTGATACCGTGCCACATGGGGAATTATTAGTTAAATTGGATAAGATGGGGCTCAATGGGAAAATTGAAAGGTGGATAAGGAACTGGTTAAAGGGGAGACTACAACGGGTCCTACTGAAAGGTGAACTGTCAGGCTGGAGGGAGGTTACCAGTGGAGTTCCTCAAGGATCGGTTTTGGGACCAGTCTTATTTAATCTTTTTATTACTGACCTTGGCACAAAAAGTGGGAGTGTGCTAATAAAGTTTGCGGATGATACAAAGCTGGGAGGTATTGCCAATTTAGAGGAGGACAGGGATACCCTACAGGAGGATCTGGATGACGTTGTAAACTGGAGTAATAGTAATAGGATGAAATTTAATAGTGAGAAGTGTAAGGGCATGCATTTAGGGATTAATAACAAGAATTTTAGTTATAAGCTAGGGACGCATCAATTAGAAGTAACGGAGGAGGAAAAGGACCTTGGAGTATTGGTTGATCATAAGATGACTATGAGCCGCCAGTGTGATATGGCTGTGAAAAAAGCTAATGCGGTCTTGGGATGCATCAGAAGAGGTATTTCCAGTAGGGATAAGGAGGTTTTAGTACCGTTATACAAGGCACTGGTGAGACCTCACCTGGAATACTGTGTGCAGTTCTGGTCTCCCATGTTTAAGAAGGATGAATTCAGATTGGAACAGGTACAGAGAAGGGCTACTAGGATGATCCGAGGAATGGAAAACTTGTCTTATGAAAGGAGACTCAAGGAGCTTGGCTTGTTTAGCCTAACTAAAAGAAGGTTGAGGGGAGATATGATTGCTCTCTATAAATATATCAGAGGGATAAATACCGGAGAGGGAGAGGAATTAGTTAAGCTCCGTACCAATGTGGACACAAGAACAAATGGATATAAACTGGCCACTAGGAAATTTAGACTAGAAATTAGACGAAGGTTTTTAACCATCAGAGGAGTGAAGTTTTGGAATAGCCTTCCAAGGGAAGCAGTGGGGGCAAAAGATCTATCTGGCTTTAAGATTAAACTCGATAAGTTTATGGAGGAGATGGTATGATGGGATAACATGGTTTTGGTAATTATATATTCATGGTAAATAGGCCTAATGGCCTGTGATGGGCTATTAGATGGGGTGGGATCTGAGTTACCCAGGAAAGAATTTTCTGTAGTATCTGGCTGATGAGTCTTGCCCATATGCTCAGGATTTAGCTGACTGCCATATTTGGGGTTGGGAAGGAATTTTCCTCCAGAGCAGATTGGAAGAGGCCCTGGAGGTTTTTCACCTTCTTCTTTAGCATGGGGCACGGGTCACTTGCTGGAGGATTCTCTGTTCCTTGAAGTCTTTAAACTACGATTTGAGGACTTCAATAGTACAGATATAGGTGTGAGGTTTTTTTTGTAGGAGTGGTGGGTGAAATTCTTTGGCCTGCGTTGTGCAGGAGGTCAGGCTAGATGATCATAATGGTCCCTTCTGACCTAAATATCTATGAATTTGCCCGGTACAGACGTTAGACCTACCGGTCTGTAATTGCCGGGATCACCTCAAGAGCCCTTCTTAAATATTGGCGTTACATTAGCTATCTTCCAGTCATTGAATACAGAAGTGGATTTAAAGGACAGGTGACAAACCATAGTTAATAGTTCCGCAATTTCACATTTGAGTTCTTTCAGAACTCTTGCGTGAATGCCATCTGGTCCCAGTGACTTGTTACTGTTAAGTTTCTCAATTAATTCCAAAATCACCTCTAGTGACACTTCAATCTGTGACAATTCCTCAGATTTGTCATCTACGAAAGACAGCTCAGGTTTGGGACTCTCCCTTACATCCTCAGCTGTGAAGGAATTCATTTAGCAAAGAATTCATTTAGTTTCGCTGCAATGACTTTATCATCTTTAAGTGCTCCTTTTGTATCTCGATCGTCCAGGGGCCCCACTGGTTGTTTAGCAGGCTTCCTGCTTCTGATGTACTTAAAAAACATTTTATTATCTTTTGAGTTTTTGGCTAGCTGTTTTTCAAACTCCTTTTTGGCTTTTCTTATTACATTTAATTTGACAATGTTTATGCTCCTTTCTATTTACCTCAGTAGGATTTGACTTCCACTTTTTAAAAGATGTCTTTTTATCTCTCACTGCTTCTTTTAACACTTTAGCACGTAAATAGTGTGGCACTGATCCTGAACATGCTATGTTCAAATACAGCTGTCTGACCAGTCACCAAAACATCAACTCTGACTACAGCTATGACATCCAAGAGTGCTATATGACCCATTTTGCCACCAGATGGATTAAATGATGTGTTGCTACAGTAAAAATGTTATTAAAGTAAGTTTTAGTTAAGAGAATACTTTACCATTTCATTTTACAGTTTGTTACAAAATTAGATTTTGCTTTAAGATAACTTTCTCTGAATATTAGGATCTATGTCACAATAGTAAAAGACTAAGAGCTAAATATATACAGCTTGACTGAGTGATCATTAATACCCTGATCCTCCATATAGGCAGCCCATTGGGCTGACATAGAGCCCCACTGATGTCGATGAGGTCTGCCTATGAACAGCCCCATTAAAGGATCAGGGTGTAAGGTGGCACATGATAACCATTCAAGAGTATTTGAAAGTACAAATAATTTCTCCCTTCTCAGTGTTAAGTCTAAGGTAGTATAACAAGTAGTAATGGAGTAAAACTAAGACGAGCATTAAGACTATTGGCAGGAGCAGGTCTGGTTCTGAGGTAAGAGCAGGGCTGGGACAGGATGGGAACAAGACGAGATGCAGGGCACGATCTGGGCTGGAGCTGTAGAGGAGCAGGGTTTGGTGAGAGGTAAGCACAAGAAAGCAGGGAGGGCGTGGGTGTATTTAAGAACTGGCCTGCTAGCTTCCTGAGCTAATCAGGCAGGGCAGTCCATCAGGCAGCCTAGGTGACTCATTAGGGCATCAGGAATACTGCAGCTGCAGGGCCTTACTCCTGACCGGCATCCATTGCCTGATGACCGTAGTAGGTTAGCAGGAGCCAGGGATTTACTAAGGATTACAGCAGCTCTTGAAAATATTAAAAAGTCCATGAGGAAGCGGCAGATGGACTGGAAACAAGGATTAAGATCTGGAACTTGTGGGATCAAGAGTAGAGGGCAGATGAGTCAAGGTACTTAGCTGGGAAATGTGAAAATCTGAAGAATCCCTTGATATTGGACAAGAATGCAGCAACAGGGGAAGAACTCAGCCTGTGCGGGTTTTTTTGTGTATATAAATAACCATGACAGACCTCCCTAGTGATAGATTCACATTTTCAACAGTTTGCATAGGAAAGGGCTAAAGACACTCACATGTATATTTTTGCACTATATATATGTGCATGTGTATATATAGAGAGAAAGTATGTGTGTGTATACACACACACACACACACACACACAAAATAAATGAGTGTGTATATGAGAGAAAGAGAGAGAATTGCAGTCTCCATCAGTCATTTGACCCCTTTGAAAGTTTGCTGTACCTGCGCAGGGGTGGCAGGTGTGTAGAAATTTTGGTGGTGCCCACAACCCACCCACGCCAAACTCCGCCCCCCACCTGCCTAAGGCTCTGGGAGGGAGTTTGGGTGGGGGAGGGGGTCTGGGGTGCATGCTCTGGGATGGAGTTTGGGTGCTGGGTGTAGGCTCCGGGCTGGGGCAGGGGGTGGGGGTGCAGGAGAGGATGAGGGGTGCAGGCTCTGGGAGGGAGTTTGGGGGTGCAAGGGTAAGGGCTGTGGGGCTGAGGATGAGAGGTTTGTGGTGTGGGAGGGGGCTCAGGGCTGGGGCAGAGGATTAAGGTGCGGGGGGATGAGGGCTGGGGATGAGAGGCTTGGGGTGTGGGAGGGCAGGATAAGAATAGGGGGCACTAGGACCCTGCGGCAGCAGTTGATGCGGGGAGCTGGCAGAGCAGAGTCAGCATGAGCTTCAGGCTCCGGGGTGGAGGAGGTGAGCAGGGGCGGCAAGTGGGGGCCTGGGGACATTCGGGGGAGGGGCGGCAGGCGGGGCCGGGGGAGAGACCTGGTCCCAAACATTGGTGGAACCGGGCCCTGAATATTGCTGGAGCCCAGGCACCACGAGTGTATATAACTCACCGCCCCACAGGTTATTTTGATGTTTGAAACACTCCTGCATCATCTTAAATGTGCTTTTCCCAATCTCACGAACTGTTCACCCTTACTAGGTCTTGCCAAGATACTTCAAATAAACCTAATCTGAAATTTCTGTGACAAGTTGGTTTGTAGATATGGCATGGGAGTACAAAAGTACCAAATTTTAAGGGGAAATTACCTTTATTGAGTATTTGGGATTGGGGAGGAATCAGGATTTTTCGTCAAAAATAAGTCTCAAACTCAACCATAGAGAGGCTGCCTCTTTTCCATAATCCTGCCATGGGAAGAGAGCTAGAAATCTTGGTAAACCACCATGGTTGTATGATTGGAGCAGAGAAGGGCATGGGTTATATTCTGTTTGTGGAGAAATTGATACCAAAGGCATTAGATATTGATTTGGTTGGGGATTCCCTTTGCACTGAATGTGACTGTTTGAATTTCAGTAAAGGGCCCAGCCAGAATAGGCAATCTTTGGGGCACCATAATTTACTCTTACAGACTAACAACTGAAACATGCTGCTTAAAAACAGACTATATGTTAAGGTACTAAATTTATAAAACAGAAGATTAACACCTTCTATATTCTCCTTTTCTTTTTTTTACCTCTCTCTCATACATTATAATCTACATGGTTTTTAAGTTATTGCCAAAAGGCTTGACTTTTTCTATTGCTTACATTTTTTTCACAGTCCAAAAAAGTATATGGGGAGATGACCTGGATATTTGCATTTTTTTGATTGGGGGCACACTTGTGTGGTAATTTTTATACATATTAATAAACTATCCTACCTCTATGTATTGAGTTTAACATGTTATGATGAAACTGATGATTAGTTTATTACTAAGCAGTCATGGCAGCATACTCTCAAATGTAAGTAGGGTGACCAGACATTCCGACATTATCAGGACCGTTCCTATATTAGGGGCTTTGTCTTATATATGCAATATACCTAATGCCCTGGGGAGAAAAAAAAATGGTCATCCCGATTTTTCATACTTGCTATCCAGTCACCCTAAATGTTTGAACATAGGTGTCAGTGTAATAAAAATGTGATTGATTGATTGCAGTGTGGGCCATGTTGGTGCTTCAAGGACTAGTTACGGACATGTAGGAGAAATATAAATTGAGATGGTAGCACATGCCAGGATTGAAAGGAGGTGCAATTAGTTTCATTTTCCTGAAGGGAGGCTCAGCTTTCAAAAATTTGGGATATGCTGCTGCTAACTGTGCTAAAATGAAACCAAATTAAGTGGTGAAATTTGGTTTTCAAGGTTGGACAAAGAGCCAGTCAGGATATAAAACTTTACATAACTGATGATCAGTATAAATTGAACCTCAAGTCATCTGTCGAAGACATACCTCTGCAACACAAATCCTAGAAATAGCTGAAATATGAGTTTTCAGTCATTTTGATAATTTTTTAAATAAAGTGTCATTAGAACATGCAGCATTGCAAACAGTCAACTGCATGTTTTTCATTTTGGTGGCATTGATAATTAGAAGTCTTGAGAAATCATGGCTCATTTCCAGAGGAAGACATTAGAAATATGTGAGACAGTAAAACGCCCTGTCTTGTGACATACAGTAACAACACAGAAAATTGCAAGTGGGTGACTGCAGTGATTTATTGAAATATCTAAGGAGGAAAGCAATATTATGAAATTATATTTAAACTGATGACTACTGCAGTTATGCTTATTATATATGAAGTGCCTGCGGTAGTTATTAAATTGGGAACAGGCAGCAGGTTAGTTTATATAACTAAATATATTGTCCACAAGAGATTTTACTCTAATTGGCCACCATTGTGTGTGATTGGGTCTCTCTCGTAGTGTACTTGAGGGTGTCTCATGGACCTGTACAGGAATTATATAGCTATAACCAGAAGTTATGAGAGTGGTTCTCAAAACATGGTAACATCAATGCTGTCCATTTAATGAATATTAGAGTATAGTTTTGGACCCTGATGGCCAAACTCTGAACTGATGAAACAAGCCTTGTAGCCCCATTGACTTCAGTGAAGTCATACCTGATGGATAGCAGTCTAGAATTTGGCCCCAATAGCACAAAGTTATGTTCTGGTTTGCTGGTGCACCCATTTTGCAATGTTGCCATGATGTGTCGACTCCCAGTGATGCACAGTTGGGGCTTTATCACCAAACACACGTTAAGTATCCATTGTGCTGAATGTTTCATGCATAAGGAAATAGCTGAGAGATGGGAGGTAAAAATAAAGATTTTTATCTTTCTCCCATATTTTTATTTGCAGTTAAAGAAAAACATTCAGAAATTAGCTGCAAAACACCCGCAGATTAAGGCTAGCAAACCTCTCTCCCCAACAACCTCTTCTCCCTTTCCTGTTCTCAACAACCTCCCTTTCCTCTTTGTCCCCTTTCTCAGCTGCCTCTCTTTACTTTTTCTATCTCTAATCCCTCAGATCTTTCTCTCCGTTGCTAAATTCCCTGAAGTTGATGGACAAAAGAGAGACATCTAAACAGGAAGAGAAGGGAGCGGGGGGTGGATGAGCCCATAACCTTAAATGTCCTTTAGGGAGCAGTTTATGGCCCACAGAACATATGGAACTCACATTTGATTGTAAAAATATATTAGGAGCGTTTAACCAATGTGTGTTTTTCAGTAGAAAGTCAAAGTTGAAAATGGCAATTGGTCCTACCTACTCAGCTAGAGCCAATCTTCAACCTAGGAGTGAACAACTGGGTCTCTTGCCAACAAACTGCTTTCCTGGTCTCCAGAAGGAGATCAAGGCCTTCCCATCCTCCCAGCTACAAATGAATCAATATGATTGTTCATCCCTAGAAGATGAGACCCAGTGAATTTCTAAAATGCCTTAAGGGAGAAAGCTGTGCAGGACCAGTGATCCTCTACTCCCACAATAATCAGTGATCTCCTTTACCTCCACACTGCACCTCCGCATGCCAGGTTGACAGCCCTGGAATCTGAGCTCTTCCTCCATAAAGCACGGTCACAGTCAACAGCAGTGCAAGCTTTTCTTCCCTGCCAGTGTGCTACAACCCTCACCTGGAGGGACCTGTTTCTATTCAGTGTTTGGTTTCTTTGTTGGTATTGCCAGCAAAAATTCCAGTAGTTGTGCTTTTTGCAATGTGGTCTCTTCTCTCTGGATAGAACAATTCACATAGGCCATTAAGCAGGCTCCATGCTATTACCAATCTCTTCTTTCAAGTAGTTTTTAGAGCAGCCACATTTTGGTTTCTTTCTCTAATTTCTTTTCTTAGCAGCAGAGGCAGATGCAGGAAAGATTGCCCAACCTTTAGCTCTGGGTGTGTTGCAACTGTCTGAAAAGATTGCCCAATGTATTAGTCTTGTTTTTCTTCTAAGGAAAGAGAGAAATATGCACGGCTATTTTGGAGATGATTTTTAAAAGGGATAATTTGTGGTGTGAATAAGGAACTCAATCCGTCTTTGAAATACTGAATAAAATTCCCTAGGATATGACAGAACCTGAGAGAAGTATTTATACCTTTTGGCTGAGAGAAGTGTGAAAAGACTAGAACTATTTTTTTTTCCTAACTGTAGCAAGAGTGCCTGTTCAGTTACTTCTGCATTTAGCCCTGAAAATCATTTCTGAATTCCACTGAATGAACAGTCATAAATTTGTAAACCTATTATACTTCTGAACCAAGATTGTGGCAGTTTCTTGATGCGAGGATTGTGTGTTTTCCAACTCTGTATTAAGAGCCAATGGCTATGGCTACACTGGCACTTGACAGCACTGTAACTTTCTCGCTCAGGGGTGTGAAAAAACACCCCCTCGCACGCAGCAAGTTACAGCGCTGCAAAGCGCCAGTGTGAACAGTGCCCCAGCGCTCTAAGCTAATCCCCTCGTGGAGGTGGAGTACCAGGAGCGCTGGGAGAGCTCTCCCCCAGCGCTGGAGCATGACCATGCTCTCACTTCAGAGCACTGCCACGGGAGCGCTTTGAAGTTTTGAGTGTAGCCATACTCTTAGACCAGACACTCTGCGGGGGTGCAGTGGCATGAAATTTAAGAGGTGTGGGATATAATGTGATATTTCTTCCCGTTACCAAGAGTATTCTGGCAAGAGTGTACAGGCTGTACGATATGTGCCTTTCAAGACTCTGATAAATGATTAGGTGGATAGTATAGCCTATTGTTGCCAGTGAGAGCACATATTCAAAGGACTTATACAGCTAACGTATTTATGCCTTAATCCGGCCTGATAGTATATAATATCATTTGACATTTCTTGCATATGTTTTCTATCAGTTTCAAATATTTCTCTTTATTCCACCATGTCATTATAGACAACTAACCAAAATAAAGAGGAGCAGGAGTTTATTCACCCATCAACTATATTTTAAAATGTTCTGTATTTTGTTCCAGTTCTTTGATTGAATAACACAGTGATCCTGAAATTAAGTGATTGCTTCACTGTCTTGGTCTGCAGAATTTTCTTTTAGAAAATTTCCTTTGCAGCGTTACCTTGGCGGTTGAAGAAACCACGGCTTCTAATTTTGGAAATACTAGTACAGAACACCTGTTGTGTGCATGCCTATGCTTTGGTGCATGTGAACCCCGAACTTGTGTGTGTGAATCAGGTGTTTTCACCCCTACTTCTTTGTGTGCATCATGTACAGACTTTTAAAAATGTAGCTTTATCTGAATTGATACTGGCTTTGTGAGATGGAAGTTTGTGCATGGGCAGGGAGAAGTAACACACAGGTGGCAATTTTCAGGAGAAATGCTTCAATGACTAGATCATCATATTTTAGAGCTGATATTTTGTATAAATACAAAAATACCTTTGGATAATGGATTATATTTAATGGCCAAAACGTAATCATTTATGACCTTCAAAAGAATTCGGTTGGCCAGGTTTTGCCTTTAGGCACGGCCTTGTGTAAGCTGTTTACCTGTATACTGCCCTAGGAGGAGCCCAAAGTTATTTTCCTGCTCCCCGCTTATTTCCAAGTGAGAGTAACCTGCCGTACTATAGCAGTAGCAGATTACTACCTTTGCCCCCATGATGCCTCAACTCTACTGGCTGTAGTATGTGTAAGGGGGGGAGGAGGGCTGGGGGTGGAGCCAAAACTGTATCACCCCTCCACTCCTCACCCACATGTACAGGGGAGGGGGAACTAACAGGCATGCAGCCCCTTCTCTTCCACTGCATGCCTGGAACTGGGAGGAGGGGAGGGAAGGGTATATCGACACATAGGGTTAGGGCAGGATCTGGCCCTAAATCATTAGGTATGTTTCTCATATTTTCTTGATAATTGGATGATAGAGTTCCAAAGAAGAGTCAGAGATGCATCCTCTTAGACACAGTATATTCACAGCATACAAACTTCCACACAGAATAGAAGCCAAATGTCTGTTGACCCACACTGTACCCATAAAAGTGTGGGCCTCGCACCAATGCTTCCACACTAAGGATATTACTGGTAAGGTGGAAGTGCTTTGTCAGAGCTGTGTGAAGAAGACTGCCATGGGCTCTACTTCCCCCTCTCCCCCCCCCCCCCCCATTTTACTTGTACGATCACTGAAAAAGAAAAAGTAACTAGTTCAACGATTTGTAGTTGTGGACATTCCATGGCTATTAATTTTATGTAATATCTTTTGTTAATAGAGAAACGTGCGTGAGCACATATTAGCATGATAAAAACAAACTGCAACACACGGGGCATCCCACATCTCATCGCATGCTTGTTTGTTTTCTTGTCTTAGGATAAAGAAGCCCAGAAAGATTTAGAAGCTTTACTTCTAACGTTGCAGCTGTGACGAAAAGCACTTTTAGCTCTTCATGCCGTGATGATCTTGTAGAAGAACCATAGAGAATAGTCCCTGGGAGTCTGATCCAAAGCTCATGGAAGCTAGTAGAAAGACTACCTTTGACTTCAGTCATTTTTGGATCAGGCCCTGTAAGTGGATGGCAATTGGGATATGAAATTGATGCATTCTATCTTTTTGATTCATAGCTTTATTTTTAATTTTTGGATCTACGGTTTGTTTTAAATTATTTTTGCTGGAAGTATAATCTCTCATTATAAAGTCCACTGCTGGCAATGGACACCACATAGGCAAGAACACCAAATGCATTAACTGTGTTCTTGGAATGATTAATCAACTAAACTGCAATGCTAGCACAGAATTGTATGGAGCAATTTCTTTGTTTCTACATTAAATTATGTTTCTACGAATTTATCTATATAAATGTATATGAAGGTACATCATAAACCTATGTATGTGTGTTCCTCTGCTTTTACTCACAAGAAATGTGTAAGACTGATGGAAGTTAAGGAAAAAGGGATAGTCTTAAAAAAAACTATTTTGACTTTAGCCTATTTTTAATTTTAGATGGAAGTGTGAACACTTTATAAATCATGTTTTAAAGTCATATTTTATGTTACTTGAAGGGAAAATATTAAAAATTGGACCAATGAAATGAAATATTGTGGTTAAATCTGTTAGAAGTGTGATACTTGAGCCCCACCAGGTAGATGAATCCTGGTCATTTGTCTTTGAATAATAAATAGCCTGTTGCGGTATTGTCAGTCTGGCTTTGAGAGCCCCTTCCCCCATGTGTAACATTTGTTGATCTTTCATGTCATTTGTGTAATGTGGCTTATGTATACATATGTAATAACTGAGACCTGTTTCTTCTGCTTAATCAAACCAAGAGTTTATGGAACAGTAGGAGTTTAAATGTTAGAGGAAAGGCAGAGAAATCGTTTTGTTTGCTCAGGGCCTGATCCAAAATCCACTGAAGTCAGTGAAAAAACTCCGACTGCCCTTAATGAATTATGGGTCATGATCTTAATCTGGATTAAAGTATGTGGCCAGAACAAGAAAATGTTCCCATAAATGAAACATAAAAACAGGTGAATATATAAGCAAGAGCCAGTGAATATATGAGCAAGAGCAAGCATCATTTCAGACAAAGGGCCATATATTTTTCTTTATGTTTAAAACATCCAGGAGAGGAGCACTCACTTCCCTAGTTTCATGCAATTTTGTTATAGCCATGTTGGTCCGAGGATATCAGAGAGACAAGGTGGGTGAGGTAACATCTTTTATTGGACCAACTTCTGTTGGTGAAAGACCTGAAGGAGAGCTCTGTGTATCTCAAAAGCTTGTCTCTTTCACCAGCAGAAGTTCGACCAGTGAAAGATATTTCCTCACCCACCTTGGTTCCCTAGTTTCATCACCTTTAGGGAGCTACTGATTGACTTCATTAACTTCTTGGAACCTTTAGGCAGCGTGGAAGAGACCGAGCTACTACCAATATATAGCTGTGACCTCTGCTTATCATGCTGACTAGTATTATTGTTTTCTTATGCTCTCCCAATCTGCTTGAATCTCTGTCTCTTTTCTTATGCTTAGATTGTAAGCTCTCTGGGACAATGATTTTTTTGTACCGTGTTGTATAGGGCTAAGTGCAGTGCTTTACTGCAATAAAAGTAATACTCTCAGATATTGCTTGCTGATCTCCATCCTAGTCATGGATCAGGATTACATTGCAGCAGGCACGTACATTCACATAGTAAGAGACAGTCCCTGCCTCAAAGAGCTTACAGTCTCAATCATGTTTTGTAATATTAATTTAGTAGGTCGTATATCAACAGTAAGTATGTCATAATGAAAATTTTACATTTAGAGAGCTACCATCTTTCATTCTGCAGAATCCCAAAGTTCTTTACCAAGCTTCACTAAATTCGCTAAACCACCATCTCTCAAAGCAATATAGAAGCTGTTCAAAAGCACTAGGTGACCAAATAGTTTAGTAAAAAAAGTGAAAACTCCTCTATCCAATTATTTTTTAAAACTCTTATAATATTTAAAGCATCTCCAAAAATATGGAAAGGAAGCTACCAGGGGAATGTAGGTAGACATGGATTTACTATCTATCTACCTATTTCTGTCTCTATATAGATCTTTGCATTCTTACTTCTGCCCCTCACGATTGTATCTGAACATCTTCCATGTAAAGTTGTTAGCACCTGTGAAGTCCCTAGTGAACTCCAGGGAATTTGGGGGATTTACCTACAAAGGAATGTATGTGGTCCTCCAGTTTTTTTAATGAGCACAAGAAGTCACAACCTATACTTTAAATCTTATCCAAAACACAGCAACTCCTGTGGTACAGTGACCACCAGCCATCCTAGTTTTCCGTGATATAAAACCCCAAAATTCTCCAATAAAAACACACAAAAATGCACGTTTTTTTCTGTGATTAAAATGAAAGCTGACAGCCGGAGCCCCACTGCCTGGGGCTGACAGCCAGAGCCCAGCCGCCCGAGGCTGAAGTGTCAATTTCCCATATTCCTGTGCATGCACTAGTGGTATGCGGTTCTATTGTATATGGCTTTTTTTTTTCCCACAAAATGTAAAAACTAAATATTCTTTGTAAAAATGCAAATTCCACATTTTTCCATGGGAAATGGATCCCTCGTGACCATGAATACTATGCTCCAACATTTATTCAATACAAATTCAGAGGAGAGAGCAGTACCTGCTTAATCACCAACATCACTTCCTGCAGCACCTGGATTTTCCTTTATACCTAAAGTTATGCTGTGATTTTTAGTGCTTTATGTACCACAGATCCTCTCAAGTAGACCTTGAAACAAATCAAACTGACTGTGAGATCATTCCTGGCAGTGTATAAAAAGCAAGCTTTTCTGATCCATTGTATGTCTGTGTAACCCCTGCATTATGTCACTGGTAAACAAAATACTAGAATGAAAATGAGAACAGGTTTCTGTTTCCTTAAAATGTTAACCCTTTTCAATAAAACGTTTTACTAAATTTCAGTAAACAGGCAGAGATTTTAGAACTGTATTAAGAGGGCTAGAGCAATAGACTGGGACTCAGGAGCTCTGGGTTTCAGTCCTGGTTCTGTCAGTGATCTGCTGGGTGAGCTTAGACAAGTCACCTCACCTCTGTTTCCTTTCCCATCCCATGTCTTCCTAGACTGTAAGCTGTCTGAGAGGGACTGTCTGCTACTCTGTGTTTGTACAGCACCTAGCCCAAATGAGGCACTGCTGTCATATAAATGATTTTCACTGGGTACCAATGGGGCTCTGATAGAAAAAACATATTTAAAGGCTGTCAGCTGTGAATGGGGATAAACTTTTCCAGCCTAACAAGTAAAGAGAACTGGAGTTATGGTTTCTAGTTTATAGAAAGAGATGACCAGTGTGGCGGATAGAATTTCAACAGCTGGATATGTCCGAAAGAGTCATTCTTCTTTGAATAGTGTCCCTATGGATAGAATCATAGAACTGAACCTCGAGAAGTCATCTAGTTCAGTCCCCTGCACTCAAGGCAGGACTAAGTATTATCTAGACCATCCCTGACAGGTGTTTGTCCAACCCACTCTTAAAAATCCCCAATGATGGAGTTTCCACCACTTCCCTAGGCAGTTTATTCCAGTGCTTAACCATCCTGACAAATAGAAAACTTTTCTTAATGTCCAACCTAAACCTGTCTTGCTGCAATTTAAGCCCGTTGCTTCTTCTCCTATCCTCAGAGGTTAAGAAAAACAATTTTTGTTCCTTCTCCTTGTAACCACCTTTTACATAATTGAAAACTGTTATCATGTCCCCCCTCAGTCTTCTCTTCTCCAGACTAAACAAACCCAGCTTTTTCAATCTTCCCTCATAGGTCATTTTTTCTAGAACTTTAATCAGTTTTGTTGCTCTTCTCTGGATTTTCTCCAATTTGTCCACATCTTTCCTGAAATGTGGTGCCCTGAACTGGGCACAATACTCCAGCTGAAGCCTAATCATCACGGAGTAGAGCGGAAGAATTACTTCTCGTGTCTTGCTTACAATACTGCCAGTACATCCCAGAATGCTGTTTGCTTCTTTTGCAACAGCGTTACACTGTTGACTTATATTTAGCTTGTGGTCCACACCACCAGATCCCTTCCCACAGTACTCCCTCCTAGGCTGTCATTTCCCATTGTGTAGGTGTGCAACTGATTGTTCCTTCCTAAGTGGAGTTCTTTCGATTTGTCTTTATTGAATTTCATCCTTTTTACTTCAGACCATTTCTCAAGTTTGTCCAGATCATTTTGAATTTTAATCCTCTCCTCCAAAGCACTTGCAACCCCTCTCAGCTTTGTGTCATCCGCAGACTTTATAAGTGTACTCTCTATGCCATTATCTAAATCATTGATGAAGATATTGAACAGAACTGTACCCCGAATCGATCCCTGTGGGATCCCACTCATTATGCCCTTCCAGCATGACTGGGAACCACTGATAACTACTCTCTGGAACGATTTTCCAACCAGTTATGCACCCACCTTATAGTAGATCCATCTAGGTTGTATTTCCCTGGTTTGTTTATGAGACGATAATGCGAGACAGTATTAAAAGCCTTACGAAAGTCAAGATATACCACATCTACCGCTTACCCCCATCCACAAGGCTTGTTACCCTGTCAAAGAAAGCTATCAGGTTGGTTTGACACAATTTGTTCTTGACAAATCCATGCTGATTGTTGTTTATCACCTTATTATCTTCTGGTGTTTGGAAATTGATTGCTTCATTATTTGCTCCATTATCTTTCGGGGTACAGAAGTTAAGCTGACTGGTCTGTAATTCCCCGGGTTGTCCTTATTTCCCTTTTAATAAATGGGCACTATATTTGCCCTTTTCCAAGATGCTCCACTTCAGGTGCATGTATGCATCTTGAGCCCTTGATCAGAGATTTTTAGCTAGCAGTGCCCATTTGGCCCACACGTGCTCCCCATGCCTCCTTGTGGCGGACAGCAAGACTATATAGGGACATATGGGTGAACCACCCTCAGTTCTTTCTCTCCCTCTTCAGCCCAAGACAGAACACTAGTGTGTCCACCTATTCATATCCTAATGAATAGGTGTAAGGGGGCTCCCATTTCTGCCCAAAGACTTTCAAAATGGATATTGGGTCAAGTCTGCAGGTGCTCAGACCCCTGCTGGTGGTGAGAGCACATTCAACCAGATCAGAAGTGCAGTCTACTGCTTTTTTGAAGAATACCCTGGTATCTGAGATAGGTAGCGCCGCTACCAGGTCTTCAGTCCATCGTTTTCAAAACATTACACCCTGTTCCGTGCCATCAGATCTGATGTGGTACTTGGCTCTGCAGTACTATCTTCAGTTCTGGATCCTGTTCTGAAGCTCCTTTCTCCTTCTGGGGATACTGTTTGGAAATCACCCGACGTGGAGCACCGCTAGGGATGCTACTCGAAGAAGGAGGAAATGTTACTCACCCTGTACAGTAACTATAGTTCTTCAAGATGTGTCCCCCTATGGGTGCTCCAGTACCCATCCTGCTTCCCCTCTGCTTCAGTCGTTCCCTAGGGGATGACTGAGAGGAAAAGGAACTGGGGGTGGTTCACCCACACACCCCTATATAGCCCCGGTCTTGGTGTCTGCCACTAGGAGGCATAGGACACCTGTGTGGGCCAAATGGGCACTGCTAGCTAGAAATTTCTGATCAAGGGCTCAGGAGGCGCATGTGCACCTGAAGTGGAACACCCGTCCGAAGAAAGAATTGCAGTTACTTCACAGGGTAACATTTCCTTTACAATGTTGAGGAGTCAAATAAGGGCCAGGATAGCAAAGTTGCTGCAAGTTGTTTCCCAAGTTTAGGAACTCGGACGTTCATTTTTTCATCTTGCTGATGCTGGAGAGAATCTTCTAGGGAGAAATAAAAATCTTCTGTAAGACTCCTGATTGTGTCTTGTTATCTAGCGTGGGTAGTTTCCAAAACACTGGGTAAAATCTTATAATGTCTCTCCTCCTTCGGTTCACAATATAAAGTAATGTATTAAGTTTTAAAGCAATACCTAAGGTTATCAGATCTTCAAAATAAAAAAACAGGATGCTTTCGTGGGAACATTTTTAGTGTGACAAAATATTCATACAAAAGAACATTTAAGAATGCGTGTTGGTATCACTGTATGCCAGCTTCTGACTCAGCAGAACATGTGCTCTTTGCTCCGGAGTGGAGAATGTGTTCTGCTTAATGTTCTGAATGAGTTTATCATGTAACCCTGCACAATCATAATGAACATTCAGTTAAGAGTAGTTTGAGGAGTGTCTACACTCATTTGACTTTTCTGTTTGCTCAACACACTGTGGATCACACTAAACACTGGTTGTACTGGACTGTTTATTCCTGGCAAAGGCCCCACTGAAATCAATGGCAAAACTCCCTTTGACTTCAGTGGGGTCAGGATTGCACCCTGAGAGTGAGATTTTCAAAAGCAGCCAGCTGACTTTCAGTGGGATTTGTTGCTCCTTAGCAGTTAGGCACTTTTGAAAATCTCACCCAGAGTAAATTCTACTCATTATAGAAAAGCCTTGAACAAATGTTTTGCAGTTATTATATAACTAATTTTTTTATTGGTTAAATGAAAAACTGAGACTTTTCCGGTGTCTTGAAAGAAGTTCCTGGGATAATGGGACATCATATGAAAAACCAGGACAAATGGTCATTTCAGCAATAGCTTAAATCAATAGTCCATCAGCAGTGGTTTTCTTAAAACCCATTAGTTCTATATTTTTTATTACAGATTAATAGATTTTAAGGCCAGAAGGGACTGTTATGAGCATCTAATCTGACCTCCTATATAACACAGGCTATAGTTTTTCACCCTGTTATTACACTGTTTATGCTGCCTTGAAGGCGTGTCTAATTACATCACTTAGGGTGGGGTTCACAAAGGTACTTAGATACTTAAGTCCTGTTTTTAGGTGCCAGTGTGATTCACAAAAATTCCTATTCATCTGGAACCTAACCGTGTAGGTGCCTAAAGTATTCTGGTGCCTATATTTTTTGCAGTAAAAGTTCTGAAGACATCTGTGTTTCTGCCTCTGAGCAAGTGTGCTGCTGGCTCACTCTAGGCATCTGGGTATCTATCTCCCACCTAAGCCCCAGAGTGATCCACAAACCAGAAGAAAGATTGACATGTGGCTGGCTGAGTCACAAGTGGGGCCTTATCCATTAGTAAGGCTATGGTTTAATCATGGGTATTTTTAGTAAAAGTCATGGACAGGTCACGGGCAAGAAACAAAATCATGACTCATGACCTGTCCATGACTTATACCATAAATACCTCTGACTGAATCTTAGGAGAGGAGCGCTGCTGGAGGAGGAGGGGAGCCTTTGGCACCCAGGACAGGGGCTCCCGCAGCCCCTGTGACCACTGCTCAGGCGGTCCCCGGGGCCAGCTGCATCAGCCGCTGCTCAGGCGGTCCCTGGGGCCAGCTGCATTGGCTGCTGCTCGGGCGGTCCCCTGGGCCAGCTGCCCGGGACCGTCTGAGCAGCAGCCGGGACTGGGGCTGCTCCAGCAGCACAAGTCAGCTCACTGTGGGGCTGCCCAGGCGGCTGGCTGCAGAGCCATTTCAGAAGCAGCCATTGGGGGCTCCCCCAGGGCCTCCTGAGCAGCTGGCCGCAGGGTCAGCCACGCTGGCCGCTGCAGAAGTCACAGAAAGTCACGGAATCCATAACCTCTGTGACAAACCTGGACCCCTATCCATTAGGTGTATGCAAAGGTTGCCTAACTCTACAAAACAGCCAAGGGGACGGCCCCCTCTCTTGTAAACTTTAGCCCACTGGCTAGGGCACTCACCTGTGTTGTGAGAAACTGCTAATTCAATTCCTCCCTCTGCCTGAAGAAGAGGAAGTTATCTGCTACCTCTGAGGTGAGTGCCTAACCGCTAGGCTATAGAATGACTGTCTATCCCAGTGGTTAGATCACTTACCTGAGGGGTGGCAGAGCCTTGTTTAAATCCCTTGTCCTTATTAGGCAGAAGGAGGGACATGAACTAGGGGTCTCCCACCTCCTGGGTGAGTTACACCAGCCACTAGGCTAAAGGCTAGAACAGAAGTCAGCCTCAGCCTCTTCTTCCTACCCCGCTGGTGGTTTTGTAGTGGTAGGTGCATTTCTGTTTCAATTCGAGTCTCTTTTTGTTCTGGAGAAATTGATTTTTAAAACTGTGGCAAATGAGAATGGAAGTATTTGTAGCACACACAGTGCTGCAGGCATTGTAGCCAATGCTGTCAAATTTGGGTGCCTAAAGTTGTCCCCCTAAGTCTGTGTCTGAATCCTGATGTAAACCTGTGTCCTGAAGCACTAGAGATGGGAGTTCGCTATTGACATCTGTTGGTGAAATGGGAGAAGAGCAGCCCAGAGCTGCTTGAGAGCTCATGCACAGGGACAGAGGCTCCACAGGGGAGGGAGCTTTGCCATCATTTGTTGGTGAACAACAGGGAATGACTGAATGGGCCAGGCCCTATTTGCATTTCAGTTGTGACAGTTTGGGGGCATTTTGGTTAACAAACAGTTAACGTTCTACATTTGGGGGCAATAAAATGGTTCCTGTTGGGAAATTAAGGGACAAGAGAACTGCACTACCTGTGTCTGGAGTGAGGGGTCACCCTAACCTTTACCACAGTTGGGTGGGGCAGCTTTAAGAGAGAGCGAGAAAGAACGTGAGTGTGGGAAAGAAAAAGGTTCTATCCTCTGAGGGGAGGGTGTCTCCTAGTAAGGATTCTGTTATAGGTCCTGCGTACTGTAGAGCCCTCTCCAAAGACCTGAGCTGAGCTAGCTACAAAACAGTGACTAGCACACAGCTGAGACAGTGGGTGGATGTTCTAGAGGTGAGGTGGCTTTGAGGTAGTGGATAGTGCAGAGTTGAGGTGTCTTGGGCTGAAGTTGCAGCAGCCTATTTGAAAGACTCTGGTGCAGGCCTTCCTATGCAGCAATCAAAGCTGACCTCACTCCAGCTGGGTCAGGTTGTAAAGCCTCTGGAGCTTCACTGACCTTCCAGAATGCTTGGATACCACGCACCCAGGACAACAAACTGTGAGTGGGGAAGCTGGGCAGGAGGGAAGTGGGTAGAATGTATGAGCCACTCCCGAGAGCAAGTGGAGGTCTGAGGTTGGGACTACTGTTAAAACAGCCTGTGGGGGTGGGAGTCTTGCCTAACAGATCTTGTTCATGTAGTAATTGCTGCCTTTCCCAAGTTCATTCTGTTGTTCCCCTCTTCCCTCCCTCTAAAGTTCTCTGTTTTAAACTCCTACACTCGGTGCTTGTGAGTAGGGAAATATTGCTTATCAAGGGCGCCTAGGGTGATTGTATGTAGTTTCCTAGGTTTCTGGGTGGGGGCTCAAGCTGGAGATATTTGTTTTCAGAAGGAACCTCCAGAAAATTGAACGTGGCCCTTTTTGCTGTTGACAACACCTGGAAGACGGGTTACCCTTAAGTAGGTAAATTATTTTTTTGGGGGGCTAACAAAGAGGAAGACAGAAATTAGAGTCATAGATTTTAAGGTCAGAAGGGACCATTATGATCATCTAGTCTGACCTCCTGCACGATGCAGGCCACAGAATCTCACCCACCTACTCCTGTAATAAACCCCTAACCTATGTCTGAGCTATTGAAGTCCTCAAATCATGATTTAAAGACTTCAAGGTGCATAGAATCCTCCAGCAAGTGACCCGTGCCCCACACTGCAGAGGAAGGCAAAAAACCCCTACAGCCTCTGCCAATCTGCCCCAACCCCAAATATGGTGATCAGCTAAACCCTGAGCATGTGGGCAACGCTCACCAGCCAGATACCCAGGAAAGAGTTCTCTGTGGTAACTCAGATCCCACCCCATCTAACATCCCATCACAAGCCATTGAGCATATTTACCACTAATATTCAAAGATAAATTAATTGCCACAATTAGGCTATCCCATCATACCATCCCCTCCATAAACTTATCAAGCTTAGTCTTGAAGCCAGATAGGTCTTTTGCCCCCACTACTCCCCTTGGAAGGCTGTTCCAGAACTTTACTCTTCTGATGGTTAGAAATCTTAATCTAATTTCAAGTCTAAACTTCCCGATGGCCGGTTCATATCCATTTATTCTTGTGTCCACATTGGTACTGAGCTTAAATAATTCCTCTCCCTCCCTGGTATTTATCCCTCTGATATATTTATAGAGAGCAATCATATCTCCCTTCAGCCTTCTTTTGGTTAGGCTAAACAAGCCAAGCTCTTTGAGTCTCCTTTCATAAGACAGGTTTTCCATTCCTTGGATCATCCTAGTAGCCCTTCTCAGTACCTGTTACAGTTGGAATTCATCCTTCTTAAACACAGGAGACCAGAACTGCAGTGCCTTGTATAACGGTACTAACACCTGCTTATCTCTACTGGAAACACCTTGCCTGATGCACCCCAAGACCGCATTAGCTTTTTTCACGGCCATATCACATTGGCGGCTCATAGTCATCCTGTGATCAACCAATACTCCGAGGTCCTTCTCCGCCTCTGTTACTTCCAACTGATGAGTTCCCAGCTTATAACAAAAATTATTGTTATTAATCCCTAAATGCATGACCTTGCACTTTTCACTATTAAATTTCATCCTATTGCTATTACTCCAGTTTACAAGGTCATCCAGATCTTCCTGTATGATATCCCGGTCCTTCTCTGTATTGGCAATACCTACAAGCTTTGTGTTATCCGCACACTTTATTAGCACACTCCCACTTTTTGTGCCAAGGTCAGTAATAAAAAGATTAAATAAGATTAGCCCCAAAACTGATCCCTGAGGAACTCCACTAGTAACCTCCCTCCAGCCTGACAGTTCACCTTTCAGTATGACCCGTTGTAGTCTCTCCTTTAACCAGTTCCTTATCCACCTTTCAATTTTCATATAGATCCCCATCTTTTCCAATTTATCTAATCATTCCCCATGTGGAACCGTATCAAATGCCTTTCTGAAATCGAGGTAAATTAGATCCACTGCATTTCCTTTATCTAAAAAATCTGTTACCTTCTCAAAAAAGGAGATCAGGTTGGTTTGGCACGATCTACCTTTTGTAAAACCAAGTTGTATTTTGTCCCAATTACCATTGACCTCAATGTCCTTAACTACTTTCTCCTTCAACATTTTTTTGAAGACCTTGCATACTACAGATGTCAAACTAACAGGCCTGTAGTTACCCGGATCACTTTTTTGTCCTTTCTTAAAAATAGGAACTATGTTAGCAATTCTCCAGTCATACGGTACAACCCCTGAGTTTACAGATTCATTAAAAATTCTTGCTAATGGGCTTGCAATTTCATGTGCCAGTTCCTTTAATATTCTTGGATGAAGATTATCTGGGACCCCCCATTTAGTCCCAGTAAGGTGTTCGAGTTTGGCTTCTCCCTCGAATGTGGTAATATCTACCTCCATATCGTCATTCCCATTTGTCATCCTGCCATTATCCCTAAGCTCCTCATTAGCCTCATTAAAGACTGAGGCAAAGTATTTGTTTAGATATTGGGCCATGCCTAGATTATCCTTAACCGCCACTCCATCCTCAGTGTCTAGCGGTCCCACTTCTTCTTTCTTTGTTTTCTTCTTATTTATATGGCTATAGAACCTTTTACTATTGGTTTTAATTCCCTTTGCAAGGTCCAGCTCCACATGGCTTTTCGCCTTTGTCACTTTATCCCTACATGTTCTGACCTTATTAACGTAGTTTTGCTTGCTGATCCCTCCCATCTTCCACTCCTTGTAGGCTTTCTGCTTTTTCTTAATGACCTCTCTGAGATGCTTGCTCATCCAGCTTGGTCTACAACTCCTGCCCATGAATTTTTTCCCCTTTCTTGGGATGCAGGTTTCTAATAGTTTCTGCAACTTTGACTTGCAGTAATTCTAGGCCTCTTCCGCCTTTAGATCCACAAGTTCTTCAGTCCAATCCACTTCCCTAACTAATTTCCTTAATTTTTTAAAGTTAGCCCTTTTGAAATCAAAAACCCTAGTCACAGATCTATTTTTGTTTATCCTTCCATTTAGTCTGAACTGAATTAGCTCATGATTGCTCGAACCAAGGTTGTCCCCTACAGCCATTTCTTCTATGAGATCTTCACTACACACCAAAACCAAATCTAAAATGGCATCCCCTCTTGTTGGTTCAGCAACTACTTGATGAAGGAATCCATCAACTATCTCATCCAGGAAAATCTGAGCCCTATTATTATTACTAGCACTTGTCCTCCAGTCTATATCCAGGAAGTTAAGTCTTCCATGATCACCCAATTCCTATTAGTATTTACTTCATTAAAAACATTAAAGAGGTCTCTATCTTTATCTAAATCAGATCCCGGTGGTCTGTAGCACACCCCAAGCACTATCCCAGGGGAGGCTCTAGTAGCTTTCTTCCCCAATGTGATTTTTGCCCAGACTCTGTCATATCCATTCCATCACTTCTTATTTCTTTACAGTCTACCTCATCATTGATATACGCTACTCCAACACCTTTGCCTTTATTTCTGTCTTTCCTAAACAGCACATACTCTTCAATACCTGTATGCCAGCCATGACTACTATTCCATCATGTTTCTGTTATCCCTATAATATCTGGTTTCACTTCCTGCACTGTTGGTAGGGATGTTACCCATAGGCATGATAGTATTTATTTTATGAAATCCCTTATGTCCTGAAAAGGAGGACTTCAAGGCCCTGATCCTGCAGTTTTGTTCCATGCAGGAAGACAAATGCCTATGTGGAGCCTGTTGACTTCAATTAGGTCCCTGTGGCTTCAATGGCATTCCCAGAGGGCACAAGAGCCTACCTGTGTTGAACCAGTTACAGCATTGGGGCCCTAGTTACTAAAACAAGCCATGTCCTACGTGGATTATTTGTGCTCTCTCTCTGCACCTAGCATTCATGTTTATATGCATTGGTAAGTAGGATAACAGAATGAAGGGTTTGAAAAAATGTTGAACACCTTGATTTTTCTGATCATTGTTTATGTTGCATATAATTAGAAATTTTCAGCACTTTAATTTTTAGCAGAATTTCATGCACACTAAAAGTCTTTTAAAATACAACACAAGGAAAAGACCTTTAATAGTGTAAATATGTTTGCCACTTGTTGCCTTGTCTGAGAACAGTTAATTAACATAAAACAAATATTTATGTGGGTTGAGCTCCAAAATGCTAATGTGACTATTTTTTATTTGATTTGTATTGTTTTATTTAATCTCTTCTTACTCTGGTTAATTACAGTCTTCACTACTGGACCTTTATAAAAGTACTGTACCCATTGCAGGTCAGCTCCTCAGCTGATGTAAATCAGTATAGCTCCTTTATGTAGCTCTGTTAGCAATGAGCTATGCCAGTTTAGACAGGGAGAGGAGGGTCTGGCTCATTTACCTCAATTAAGCTATACTGATTTATACCAGCTGAGGACCTGGTTTGCAGTTCTAAGTGAAGACTACTCTGTGAGAAGCTTTGAAACAGATGATCAATCTGTTGATGTATTTAAAAAAATCCAGAGTAGTAGAAACTTGTTGAGTGAGGGAATGTTTCTCCTGATGAAGAACAGTGTGCAGTTGAACAATAGCATACAGTAAGGTCTTATTTACATTGTGTGTTGAGTATTATTGGATAAAAACCATGGGGCTTGACTGATTTCATTGGAAACCAGTGTAACTCCATTGGCTTCTGTGAAAATATTTCTGATTTGCACTGGTGTAAATCAGATCAGATTCAAGTTCTTAATCTCTGCCTTACCTTTGAATACTGAAATGAATGCATAGATATGAAAAATGGATGAGGACTACATTTTTCTCTAAACACCATAAAACAGTGGAGTTGTGAAGTTTGATTCGTGCAGTAGTTCATCTTAGAGTTAGGCAAAAATTACTTGGCCTTCTTGTGTTTAGGCGTTTAGGTGGGTTCACAGAGTGTTTTCCCAAGAGACAGGATAAGACAGGGCATAGTATAGGCCATGTCCAGTGTTGGGTAGGGAGAGAGTTAAAACCCATCCTATAAAAAGAGAAGAAATTGCAGCTGACTACCTTAAGTTCAGCAACTCCAATGGAACTCAGCCATGGGATGGGGTCTAGGTGGAGATAATTACTCTATCAGAGGAAGATATGAGCAGCTGTGGACTTTTTATTAGAGAGGGAGAAAGTGCTAGCTAATAGTCACACAATGCACACTGATTTTGGTGTTGGCCAGTCAGTTTCTGTCACTGGCCACTCATCCCCTTTTTCAGGGAGGGACAGAAGAAGGGTAAATGCTGTTGCAAATCAATGTGTTGACCTTCCTTTGCTAGGGACCTGAGTTCAGATCCTAATCTGAGTCCATAAAAGAGAAAAATTCTTCTTTTCCAAGGTTGTAATCCAAAGCCCACTAAAGTCAATGGGAAGACTCTCATTGACTTCAGTGGACTTTGGCTCAATTCTCTAGTTCTTAGCAGACGTATATCACTAAACCACCACACAATTCAGCATGAATATAAAAAGTCTCTACTTAAAGGGGGTCTGGCACTTGCACAGCAAATGTACTGTAGCAGAGTACTGAGCTGCGGTAGGAGAAATGCTTGAGGAAAGCTTACTCAGCACTTGCCTGGCTTCCTTCATCATCTTGAGCTCTGAATTCACCCTCAAATCTTTTTTTAAAAGAAAATGGGTACAAAAAATATAGTGCAGAGGGTATGGATCCAAAACCAATTGAAGACCCTGAAGCATAGAAA
Source organism: Lepidochelys olivacea (assembly GCF_965140295.1). NCBI lineage: Eukaryota > Metazoa > Chordata > Testudines > Cheloniidae > Lepidochelys > Lepidochelys olivacea. The sequence continues at coordinate 146,857,006 of NC_140413.1, read as the reverse complement.
ATTACTAAAACAGCTGTCCTCCAGAATATCCTTTTGGAACTCTTAATTTACACTCTTTGGAAGGATAAGGTGGCTTGAAAAAAAAGTGTTTTGTACTCTTGAGAAAATTCAAATGCCTCTTGAATATTCCCATCTTGCATACAAGGGCATGAAAGTGCCAATGTGTTTCGTTAATTTTAGTTCCTTTTTTTTGCTGAATTGTCTTCCTTGCAGGAGATTATTTCTAATTGGTTAAACATGGCTGTTATGCATTAGGGGTTGCAGCCTAGGTAGGGCTCTGATCAAATTGCAGTCTGTGCTCTCAGGGCCGTGCAAAGAGTCCCTCACTACTTCGCCAGTGGTGCATGGATCTCAGGAAGGGAGTAGGTGAAACCATGGCTCTGACCCCTGCCACATGCTAGCCAGCAGACCAGGCTAGCAGGGGGGAGTATACCAAATCACATGAAGGGGTGTAGCATTGTGCAGGCTTCCTCTGTGCACTAGGGAGCTCTGGGAGCAGTCTTCTAGTGTTCCTCTGCCTGCCTTTTTGTGGCAGAGCCACACTGCCCAAATTTCCTAAATCAAAAGCCAGGCTGTAGTATCTGCCCAGTATAGGATTACTAGAATGTGCATCTGTATCCCTCCTCCTCTCTAAAGAGCTAAAAATCTCAAGATTGTAATCAGCAAACCACCCACCAATGCTGCATTAAATCCACTCCAGTTTTCTTGCCAAACCAAATGGTATTTTCAGTCGAGTTCCAAGTCAGAAAGAGCCAAAATGTAACCTTAAGCCAATGAGTTTAGAGCCAGGATTTCAAGGCTTGTTAAGTGATTCTGCACCAAGCAGATGGGCGGGCCATTCAACACCAACCACAAGCCTGTCAATAGGTTTGACATGAGACAGATGAGCCTGTGCCCAGAAAGAAATATGTCCATAAAAATAAAATCCTGGGCAGAACTGTGTAAAACTTGATGGTTTTAGTTTGCAGGAATTCTGGCAAACTCCTGTATGTTGTTGTCTGTTTGCATAGTTCCCACCCCCTGAAGTTTGGCTTTGATTTTTCCCTGATTCCCCTGACACACTAAACAGTCAGAAAACACAGAAGTGAAGAGTCTCAAAGTAAAATTTGCTCTCCCACAGCCACATGCAGAGTAGTTTTGATTACTAGTTAGGCTACTTAATTTATTTTGTATTTAATACATACAGCATGTTCAATGCAAGGGAGGAGGTGATGCACTAACTGATGTTATTTCTGTATCTGTTTCAATCCTTAATCTTGCACTAGCAGAACTGGGTTGGATTTTGGTCAGAAGGTGTTTGACCTGGAGTCATGTCATCTCTTCTCTCCCCTTCCCCCCTCCCATGACCTGTCAGGTAGTGTTTTCATGAGAATAGGTTGTATTTTTTTTGTGTGTGTCCACTGTCTGAATGCAGACTGGTCTTATTGTAAGTGACATAAATGTAATTTAGCCACAAACTAACATGAGATGATATTGAACAATCTGTCCCCTCTCTGCCTTTCCCAAAACTGGGAAGATACAGTGAAACTGTAGCAGCCGAAGAAATCAGACAAGGCAACTGGAAAGAACAGGCTTTTCCACTCGAGGATCCCAGCCCTTGGTGGTTTCTGCATAACTTTCTTCCTGGTATTTCAGCCCAAACCAGGAAGTACAGAAGCACCTGAAAGGTTTAAAACAAGAAAGATTAGGGAAAGTTAACCCAAACATGCCAGCCCCCTTATTCACTCAACCCTTATATAATATGAGTGAACAGTGTCACACTCTTGCAAAAAAAGCAAACATTCTGGGATGTATAATTAGCAGGAGTGTTGTAAGCAAGACACAAGAAGTAATTCTGCTCATCTCCATGCTGATTAGGCCTCAACTGGAGTATTGTGTCCAGTTCTGGGCTCCAAGTTTCAGGAAAGATGTGGACAAACTGGAGAAAGTCCAGAGAAGAGCAACAAAAATGATTAAAGATCTAGAAAACATGACCTATGAGGGAAGATTGAAAAAACAGGATTCTTTTAGTATGGAGAAAAGACGACTGAGAGGGGACATAACAGTTTTCAAGTGCATAAAAGGCTGTTACAAGGAGGAGGGAGAAAAAAATTAAGACGCAATGGGCTTAAATTGCAGTAAGGGTGGTTTCGGTTGGACATGAGGGAAAACTTCCTAACTGTCAGGATGGTTAAGCACTGGAATAAATTGCTCAAAGTTGTGGAATCTCCATCATTTGAGATTAAGAGCAGGTTAGACAAACACCTGTCAGGGATGGTCTAAATAATACTTAGTCCTGCCATGAGTGTAGGGGACCGGAATAGAAGATCTCTCGAGTCCTTCAATCTATGAAGGTCCCTTCCAGTCCTTCAATTCTATGATTATAAGCTGTTTCCCCTCTGGTTAGCAAGAGAAACTAAGTCTGCATTACAAGACCAATATTTCTTTACAGTGAAAACCATCACATTGACAAATACTATTTCTCTGCCTGTCACCATCTGAAACTAGACAGTTCTCACTCATTTGACATTTGGTAAAAATAAAATTTTCATTAAGGTCCTGATCCAAAGACCACTGAAGCCAATGGAAAGACTCCCATTGCCTTGAGTGGGTTTTGCATCATTTCCATTTGTTATCTGCCTTGGACAGTTAATCACTTTGTTTAATTGAAGTATGTGTCTGTCCTCTTTAATTATCCATCAAAGATATTTTGGCAGTTATAGCAACAAGAAAAGCACTGGGAGAACAATAAGATATATTTAAGGCCTAATTCAGGAAAGCACTCCATTTTCAGGAAGTCAAGAGGACTGAAGCACGTCAGTCCTGAATCAGGGCTTTGGTATTTTGCTTCTGTTTTGTCCCATAGTCTCATTTCCCAACTCACAGTCTAGCTCAATGGCTTCTTCTGCCTTGAGCCTCCTTTGCCTGATAAGATTTATGGAGAGGCAAAAGCAGCTCAGTGAAAAATTTTATTTCTGCCCACTTTGTTTCATTTCCTGTTTAATCTGGGACAAGGTGGCAGACCTTATTAAAGACATGGTCCAAAGTCTACTGAAGTCGCTGGAGGTCTTTCCTTCAACAGACTTCAACAGACATTGCCTTCAACAGACTTTGGATTAGGCCCCAGCAGTGTCTCTTGTGATGAGCAAAAGGAAATAAAAATAGATTTGATGAAAGAAAGCCCTGTGAAATTACTTGTGACGGGTTGGATCACATAAACCTTCTTGGGGCTGCCAACTGATGTGCCAAGACTACTTCTGCCCTTGCTTTCCCTGCCAGCTTGGGACTCCAGCGCCAGCTTGCTGAGCCAGAAACGCCAGTCTGCTCCAACACAGACCCAGGGTCTGATCCACGGGCCCCAAAGCTGCAGACTTAACTGAAAGCAATTTAAGAAGTGTGTCTGTCTTTTACACTCAGATGCCCAACTCCCATTGGGGTCCAAACCCCAAATAAATTGGTTTTACCCTGTATAAAGCTCATAACTTGTTCGCCCTCTATAGCACTGACAGAGAGATACGCACAGCTGTTTGACCCCCCCCACACCCAGTTATTTAATACATACTCTGGGTTAATTAATAAGTAAAAAGTGATTTTATTAAATACAGAAAGTAGGATTTAAATGGTTCCAAGTAGTAACAGACAGAACAAAGTGAATTACCAAGCAAAATAAATAAAACATGCAAGTCTAAGTCTAGTACAGTAATAAAAACTGAATACAGAAAATCTCACCCTTAGAGATGCTACAATAAGTTTTTTTTTCACAGACTAGACACCTTCCTAGTCTGGGCACAATCCTTTCCCGTGGTACAGCCCTTGTTCCAGCTCAGGTGGTATCTAGGGGATTACTCATGATGGCTGCCTCCCTTTGTTCTGTTCCACCCACTTATATATCTTTTGCATAAGGTGGGAATCCGTTTTCCCTCTCTGGGTTCCCACCCCCTCCTTCTCAATGGAAAGCACCAGGTTAAAGATGGATTCCAGTTCAGGTGACATGATCACATGTCACTGTAAGACTTCATTACCCACTTGCCAGCACACACACATACAGGAAGACTTACAAGTAAAACAGAACTATCTACAGACAACTGTCCTGATTAATGGGAGCCATCAAGATTCCAAACCACCATTAAAGGCCCACACTTTGCATAATTACAATAGGCCCTCAGAGTTATATTTCATATTTCTAGTTTCAGATACAAGAATGATACATTTATACAAATAGGATGACCACACTCAATGGATGATAAGCTTTGTAATGATACCTTACAAGAGACCTTTTGCATGAAGCATATTCCAGTTACATTATATTCATATTGATTAGCATATTTTTACAAAATCCTATAGACTGCAACATCCCATTACTCACCCACTCATTCATGGAGAGTAACTTTTTAAATGAGTGTGTAGTATTTCATTCATTATTTCATAATCATCATGGTAAAAGGTGGGCTTGTATCTGTGGGTTTCTTTTCCTATTTTGTGAGGTAGTTTTAATCCATGCAACGTATATGTTTTAAAAAACCCAATAACTACCAGAACAAGACACTCCACTGCACCCATTTCTCTGGGGAGAGGATGAGAGAACGGACAACACTTGACGGGTGTTAAGTCATGTTGCTTAATGCACCAGTGGAAGGTGCTCAGACTACAGTGATGAGTGCCATATGAGACCAAATATAGAATGGACTAGACTTCATGAAGCCCTTTAGGGACTTTGCTATTGATTTTCTATGGAAGGCACTCAGATACCATGGTGATGGACATCCATATATAATTCTAAGGTGGAGAAACAGATTAAGAATCCAAATGCAACTTAGAAAAACTACTGAGCTAAATAGGAACTGAAGTGAATGCACAGGGCAGAGAGAACCTGGGCTTCCCTTCCATCCCCCGGCAGGCTGATAAGTGAGGACAGACTCACAGAATGAAGCACAAATCAGAACACTTTCTCATTGGCTGAATTTACTCTGAGGGCATAGTGCTGTTTGTAGCAGCTTCTGAAAGCTTCAGTTTCCAAATTAACCCTTTCATGGGCATCACATACGCCACAAAATTGACCTAATATATGTCCCTGGAATAGGAAGAAAATAACGGATTCCTGAGGTTTTGCCTGCCCATGATCTCAGAAGCAATAAAAAATAAAGATGAAAAATCCCTCCAGTTTAATCACCATATGTCTCCAGAAATTAACTGTGAACTATTTTTGCTACTCCATCCAAAGGTTTGCTGTACTGAAAGTGGTTTTAGAGATTTTTTTTTTCCTATCTGTGCCTTTTGCCATATTTCTCCCCATGTTAATGTGCAGGGAAGCATGTCTAGTACTAGAGTGGTTTTCCTAGGAACAGTGACCACATGAAAGCGCCTAGTTCTACCCCAACATGTGGAACTATTTAGCTATTCTGATAGTATTGATAGAAAAAAGAAATGAAAATATAGAAAGATGGTGTGATGGCAACAGTGATATTGTGCTGCTTGCGCAGCTGCTGAGCGGTGAGGCAGGAAAGCTGACATAAAATGAACCATGTATATCACCTCTTATGTTCCTTGCTACAGCATATAGGTAAGGGCCCCAATTCAGGGAGGTGCTTAAGCTCATGCCTAATGTAACATGTTTAATCATGGTTCACTGATATGATGGTAGACATAGTTTGTTCTGGTCTACACTAAACCATGTTGCAAATCTCATCAGCTAATACGCTTGTTGACCCCAATCCCAGGGAAGGGTGGTCCTGTGGGTTTAGAGTGCTCACTGGGGACTGGTGAAACCTGACTTTGCTTCCTCTCTCTGCTAAACTTTCTGTGTCTGACTTTTGGCAACTCACTTGGGGTGTGATCCACAAAGGTACTTAGGTGCCCAAGTCCTATTTTTAGACGTCACTGTAATCCACAAAACTCCCACTTGGCAGCTTCCTGACCCTACAGGTGCCTAAATTCACTCGGCACTTAAATTTTTGCAGTAAAAATTCCCTAGGCTCCTATGTGTCTGTCTGGGGATGTACACTGCTTCCTCCCTCTAGGCATCTGGGCACTATCTGCCATCTAAGCCCCAGAGTGATGCACAGGCCAGAGAAGAAAGTCCTTTGGCCACCCGAGTTGTGTGTGGGGAGAGGGAGAGGGGCAGAAATCTGGTATGTGTGCTCAGAGGCTGCTCTACCAGATGCGGCCCCTCAGGTGAGTTCACACTGAGTGGGGGAAAGAGGGAGGAGCTCTCTCGTAACATTTAGTCTCATGGATAGGTACTCACCCAGAATGTGGGAGACTCCTAGTTCAAGTCCCGCCTCCTCTAGGGGAGAAGGGATTTGAACAGATACTGGCCACCCCTCAGATGACTGTCCTAACCACGAGACTATGAAGTTATTCTAATTAATAGTTAATTAACTATTTTGTACAATTAAAGTGGAACAACTTCAATAGGAGAGATTGAGGGAGACCCACATCAGAATATTCCATAGCTTAGTTAAAAGGAAACCGCTAACTATACCAGTTGCACATGTCTCTTTTTCTGTGCAAATACTCAAATGTAGTTAGCAGTGTTTCTGCTGCCAGTTTGTGTGGAGATTATGTAGGGTTTTGGTGGTTTGTTTTCAATTTTCATGTAACGATTAAGGGTGACACCTTCATAAATGCCAAAGAAGCATGAAAATCAGCATGTGGTCTTAAGTCACTTAGCTGCCTTTGAAAGTCCCTCTTTAATGTTAAGTATCAGGGGGTAGCCATGTTAGTCTGTATCCACAAAAACAACAAGGAGTCCAGTGACACCTTAAAGACTTGACAGATTTATTTGAGCATAAGCTTTTGTGGGTAAAAACCCCTCTTCTTCAGCTGCTCAAATAAATCTGTTAGTCTTTAAGGTGCTACCAGACTCCTCTTTAACGTTATAACATATGAACACCATAGTACATATTGGCCCACTCATCTACCAACAGTATTATATTTCTGTTTCAACTGATTCCCATATACTAGAAACAGATGACTCACATTGTGCTAGGTTCTCATTCTGTGTGTTGAGAGTTTTGTTCTTTTAATGTAACAGATTTTCAGTTCCCCATCAGGTTGGGGAAATCAGTTGTGAATTGCCTTGGCCACAAGTAAATGGAATATTTTCCATTCGCTGTCACCTGAGTAGCTACCTGCTTAGGACTCTATTTCTAAACCTTTACAGCTAAAGTGGAGCCATCACTGAATAATTTAAATCTGTATGTAATCTATTGCATGTGAACAATGGTTAGTCCCATTTCAAAGAGACCAGAGAGGGTACCCGCTAAGGTAATTCTTACAAGCACATCAGTGGAGTGTGAAATGGAACATAAAATATGCCTCCTAATTTGGTGTGAGTTTTATAGAAAGATGGAAAAATGCACTTTTCCTGTGTGGATAAAAGAAAAAAGAAGTAATAAAGTTTTTTTTTTTTTTTTTTTTTTTAAAACCAATGTAGACAAGTAAATAGTCTGTGACTCCAAAACAGGTGCAGTCAGAAAGTGTTTCCAGCTGTGGCATATAAAGTATGTGCATGTTCTTAAAATCTACCCCCACAAAGCAAACAGCAGACTCTTTTAGTTCCAAGAGACATTAGTAATTTACAAACCACCAAAGTACAAATTGCTGTTGTTGACGGTGGCAAATCCTCACCTTTGTGCCCGGCCTGGGCGCAGGGCATATGTGTGTGGGGAGGTGAGGAATCCCCCTCACCAGAGCCCCTTAGTCAACTCTGCTATACATTGGTGGGACCCCCTCCCTGTACCTTACTTGCCCTTCGCAAGGGATCCCCAGAGAGTGGGTCTTTTCATCGCACAAGGGCTGCGCACCCTCTGCGTGACCCTTTCAAATTGTACCTCCCTTTCTACAACAGAACAGCTCTCGCTAACAAGGGCAAGGTTTGTCTGTTCTCAAACCATCTCCAGTTTGCAGTGTTGACAGTATGTTAAATGGCTTTTTACTTGGAATTGAACTCTTTGGCTCTGGTAGCATATGGGAGGCTCCGGCCGCAGAACCCCTCTCTACCACGTTCACAGCATTGCTTTTCTGAGGAGAGTTGCACTTTCACAGCTAGATAAGATAAGCAACCCATGAATTCTAATGTCCCAGCTCATGTGGTAAGACCCATATTTCAGCAGTTTTCATTTCGAATGACGAACTGTGATATCTTGGAGCTTAGGTGAAGAGGTGCTGTGCTGCGAGCCAGAAGACCTTGAGTTCAAATCTTCTCTTCCACTGCCTGCTTACCCACAATAGATGTGGTTAGTACTGAATTAAAGCAATTCAAAGCCAAAAGAACAACATAACATGGGGCTCCTAATGACACCAACCCTGCAGCCTTGCTCACATGCTATGGTCCCACCCCTCCTTTGGAGTAGCATAGAAGTGGGGTCCCCTTCCATGCAGGTATTGGCATAAGACCCCTGAGGAGCAGCATTAAAGGTAGTAGCAGGGATCCACTCTCTGCCTCCTTTTCCCCACCCCCCCAAAGCAGAGTCTTCAGCAGGAGGCACCCTCTTTACTTACCTGAGCAGTTGTCATGTATCTACTTGGGTGGGGGAGCCAAGCCCTCTGTACTCATCTCTTCCTGCCACACACACTGTCTTCTGGGTTTGTGTGGTGGTTCCTGGAGCTCACGTTCCAGTGAGATAAATGGAGCAGTTCACATCTCCTGGAGCTGATACCTTAGGCTCTCAGTATACTCAGACAGGGATCACTCCAATAGTTACACTTGGTTCATGTTTTCTGACTTTTCTTCATAACCCTGAGGTCAAGAAACTTACATTTTTTTCAAAAATGAAAATTTAGCTTGATGTAATCACATTCAGGAGCTGGGTGTTAAATTTTCTATCACTTGGTGTTTCTAAGTTAAGACCAGATGGCTCTCTTAAGGAGAACAAAAGTTTGACAGATTATTGATGTCAGTGCAGGAATAAATGCGTGAAATTCTATGAGCTGTAGTATTCATGAGATTAGAGACTATCATAATGTTCCCTAGACCTTAAAATCTGTGCATCCGTGTTATGCCATGAGAGAAATCCTCAACCGGTACAACTGGAGGGTGACTAGGGCAGGGATCTGCCTACTTGGTATTCATGTTCAGGCTTCCCAGTGTTCATGCAGTTTAGACGTGCTCGAACATGCAATCGTCCATGGTGAAAATCCTCCTGTGCAGACAACATGCACCAGGCTTACGTGCTACTTATGTCCTATTTAAAATCTATTATGAAGATTTCAGTGTGACTTAAATGGCACATAGACCTTGTGTAGTCCCTCTGAATGGGATACATTTCTTCATATTTTTTTGTATCTTGTCTTCAAATGTCAGGAACAGTAGGTACAAAACCAGATGTTTTTATGCATATTGCTTTTGCAGTATGCTCGGAACACTTTGGTTTTTGAGTATGTGATAATCATATCTTATTATGACTTTAGCAGAGCTGTCCAATTTCCCTGTACTCAAGAACAAGCATTATTCTCATCCTGTTTTAGATTAATCATTTTATAAGCTAAAAACATACTAGGTTGCAAAGAGCTGAAGGTAGCCTGGAGTCAGGTACCTGAGGCCAATTCTTGCAAGAATGAGTTAGCTGCCTGCCTAACACCACACAAAATGGCCAGAGGAGGCAGCAGCTTCCTTTATAACTTGTTAGCCCAGTGGATAAGGTACTCACCTGGGATATGGAAGACCCTGGTTCAGTTCAGTTCCCCCTCTGCCTGATGAGGAGATGGGATTTGAACATGAGTTCCCCACTTCTCAGGTGAGTGCCCTAGCCCTGAGCTATAGTCCTTCTCACTTTTCTCTGGCTCATTTAATATTTAATTATTTAACACACAGTGGAACAGCTAAAACAACAGAGCTGGAGAGAGAGCCACAGCAGAATAGTCCATAGCTCAGTGATTAGGGCACTTACCGGAGATGTGAGAAACCCCTGTTTAGATCTTTTGTGCTCATCAGGGAGAGGGAGGTATTATACCAGGTCCTCACACATCATAAATGAGTGCCCCCCAACCTCTAGGATAAAGGTTATAAATGAGGCAACCTCCTCTTCCCCCTCCCCAGTCTTCCAAATTTTGTGTTGAGGGGACATTGGTAAGAATTTGCATAGGCCGTTGTTTTGATTCTTAGTATGACTACTGTCATAAATATAAAGGGAAGGCTAACCACCTTTCTGTATACAAAACTATAAAATCCCTCCTGGCCAGAGGCAAAACCCTTTCACCTGTAAAGGGTTAAGAAGCTAGGATAACCTTGCTGGCACCTGACCAAAATGACCAATGAGGAGGCAAGTTACTTTCAAAGCTGGGGGGGTGTGTGTGAGGGAACAAAGAGTCGGTAGGTCTGTCTGTCTGTGTGATGCTTTTGCCGGGAACAGAACAGGAATGGAGTATTAGAACTTGTTAGTAAGTAATCTAGCTTGAAATGCGTTAGATTTCCTTTTGTTTAAATGGCTGGTAAATAAGCTGTGCTGAATGGAATGTATATTCCTGTTTTTGTGTCTTTTTGTAACTTAAGGTTTTGCCTAGAGGGATTCTCTATGTTTTGAATCTGATTACCCTGTAAGGTATTTACCATCCTGATTTTACAGAGGTGATTCTTTTACTTTTTCTTGAATTAAAATTCTTCTTTTAAAATCCTGATTGCTTTTTCATTGTTCATAGAATCATAGAATATCAGGGTTGGAAGGGACCTCAGGAGGTCATCTAGTCCAACCCCCTGCTCAAAGCAGGACCAATCCCCAATTAAATCATCCCAGCCAGGGCTTTGTCAAGCCTGACCTTAAAAACTTCTAAGGAAGAAGATTCTACCACCTCCCTAGGTAACGCATTCCAGTGTTTCACCACCCTCCTAGTGAAAAAGTTTTTCCTAATATCCAACCTAAACCTCCCCCACTGCAACTTGAGACCATTACTCCTTGTCCTGTCCTCTTCTACCACTGAGAATAGTCTAGAACCATCGTCTCTGGAACCACCTCTCAGGTAGCTGAAAGCAGCTATCAAATCCCCCCTCATTCTTCTCTTCTGCAGACTAAACAATCCCAGTTCCCTCAGCCTCTCCTCATAAGTCATGTGTTCCAGACCCCTAATAATTTTTGTTGCCCTTCGCTGGACTCTTTCCAATTTATCCACATCCTTTTTGTAGTGTGGGGCCCAAAACTGGACACAGTACTCCAGATGAGGCCTCACCAATGTCGAATAGAGGGGAACGATCACGTCCCTCGATCTGCTCGCTATGCCCCTACTTATACATCCCAAAATGCCATTGGCCTTCTTGGCAACAAGGGCACACTGCTGACTCATATCCAGCTTCTCGTCCACTGTCACCCCTAGGTCCTTTTCCGCAGAACTGCTGCCTAGCCATTCGGTCCCTAGTCTGTAGCTGTGCATTGGGTTCTTTCGTCCTAAGTGCAGGACTCTGCACTTATCCTTATTGAACCTCATCAGATTTCTTTTGGCCCAATCCTCCAATTTGTCTAGGTCCCTCTGTATCCTATCCCTGCCCTCCAGCGTATCTACCACTCCTCTCAGCAAATTTGTGGATGATACTAAACTGGGAGTGCAATCCACACCATCCTCCAGATCATTTATGAAGATATTGAACAAAACCAGCCCCAGGACTGACCCCTGGGGCACTCCACTTTGACACCGGCTGCCAACTAGACATGGAGCCATTGATCACTACCCGTTGAGCCTGACAATCTAGCCAACTTTCTACCCACCTTATAGTGCATTCATCCAGCCCATACTTTTTTAACTTGCTGACAAGAATACTGTGGGAGACCGTGTCAAAAGCTTTGCTAAAGTCAAGAAACAATACATCCACTGCTTTCCCTTCATCCACAGAACCAGTAATCTCATCATAGAAGGCGATTAGATTAGTCAGGCATGACCTTCCCTTGGTGAATCCATGCTGACTGTTCCTGATCACTTTCCTCTCATGTAAGTGCTTCAGGATTGATTCTTTGAGGACCTGCTCCATGATTTTTCCGGGGACTGAGGTGAGGCTGACTGGCCTGTAGTTCCCAGGATCCTCCTTCTTCCCTTTTTTAAAGATTGGCACTACATTAGCCTTTTTCCAGTCATCCGGGACTTCCCCCGTTCGCCACGAGTTTTCAAAGAAAATGGCCAATGGCTCTGCAATCACAGCCGCCAATTCCTTTAGCACTCTTGGATGCAACTCGTCCGGCCCCATGGACTTGTGCACGTTCAGCTTTTCTAAATAGTCCCTTACCACCTCTTTCTCCACAGAGGGCTGGCCATCTATTCCCCATGTTGTGATGCCCAGCGCAGCAGTCTGGGAGCTGACCTTGTTCGTGAAGACAGAGGCAAAAAAAGCATTGAGTACATTAGCTTTTTCCACATCCTCTGTCACTAGGTTGCCTCCCTCATTCATTAAGGGGCCCACACTTTCCTTGGCTTTCTTCTTGTTGCCAACATACCTGAAGAAACCCTTCTTGTTACTCTTGACATCTCTTGCTAGCTGCAGCTCCAGGTGCGATTTGGCCCTCCTGATTTCATTCCTACATGCCCGAGCAATATTTTTATACTCTTCCCTAGTCATATGTTCAACCTTCCACTTCTTGTAAGCTTCTTTTTTATGTTTAAGATCCGCTAGGATTTCACCGTTAAGCCAAGCTGGTCGCCTGCCATATTTACTATTCTTTCAACACATCGGGGTGGTTTGTCCCTGTAACCTCAACAGGGATTCCTTGAAATACAGCGAGCTCTCCTGGACTCCTTTCCCCTTCATGTTAGTCCTCCAGGGGATCCTACCCATCTGTTCCCTGAGGGAGTCGAAGTCTGCTTTCCTGAAGTCCAGGGTCCGTATCCTGCTGCTTACCTTTCTTCCCTGTGTCAGGATCCTGAACTCAACCAACTCATGGTCACTGCCTCCCAGATTCCCATCCACTTTTGCTTCCCCCACTAATTCTTCCCGGTTTGTGAGCAGCAGGTCAAGAAAAGCTCCCCCCCTAGTTGGCTCCTCTAGCACTTGCACCAGGAAATTGTCCCCTACGCTTTCCAAAAACTTCCTGGATTGTCTATGCACCGCTGTATTGCTCTCCCAGCAGATACCAGGAAAATTAAAGTCACCCATGAGAACCAGGGCGTGCAATCTAGTAGCTTCCGTGAGCTGCCGGAAGAAAGCCTCATCCACCTCATCCCCCTGGTCCGGTGGTCTATAGCAGACTCCCACCACTACATCACTCTTGTTGCTCACACTTCTAAACTTAATCCAGAGACACTCCAGGTTTTTCTGCAGTTTCGTACCGGAGCTCTGAGCAGTCTTACTGCTCCCTTACATACAGTGCTACTCCCCCACCTTTTCTGCCCTGCCTGTCCTTCCTGAACAGTTTATAACCATCCATGACAGTACTCCAGTCATGTGAGTTATCCCACCAAGTCTCTGTTATTCCAATCACGTCATAATTCCTTGACATCACCAGGACCTCCAGTTCTCCCTGCTTGTTTCCAAGGCTTTGTGCATTCATATATAAGCACTTGAGATAACCTGCTGATTGCCCCTCATTCTCAGTATGAGGCAGGAGCCCTCCCCTCACAGACATTCCTGCCTGTGCTTCCTCCCGGTATCCCGCTTTCTCACTTACCTCAGGGCTTTGGTCTCCTTCCCCCCGGTGAACCTAGTTTAAAGCCTTCCTCACTAGGTTAGCCAGCCTGCTGGCAAAGATGCTCTTCCCTCTCTTCGTAAGGTGGAGCCCGTCTCTGCCCAGCACTCCTCCTTCATGGAACACCATCCCATGGTCAAAGAATCCAAAGCCTTCTCTCCGACACCACCTGCGTAGCCATTCGTTGACTTCCACGATTCGATGGTCCGTACCCAGGCCTTTTCCTTCCGCGGGGAGGATGGACGAGAACACCACTTGCACCTCAAACTCCTTTATCCTTCTTCCCAGAGCCACGTAGTCCGCAGTGATCCACTCAAGGTCATTCTTGGCAGTATCATTGGTGCCCACGTGGAGAAGCAGGAAGGGGTAGCGATCCGAGGGCTTGATGAGTCTCGGCAGTCTCTCCATCACATCGCGAATCTTAGCCCCTGGCAAGCAGCAGACCTCTCGGTTTTCCCGGTCAGGGCGGCAGATAGATGACTCAGTCCCCCGGAGGAGAGAGTCCCCGACCACCACCACCCGCCTCCTTCTCTTGGGAGTGGTGGTCGTGGAACCCCCCATCTCAGGACAGTGCATCTCATGCCTTCCAACCAGCGGAGTCTCCTTCTGCTTTCTGCCCCCAGACCTATCATCTGGTCCACTCTCCGCAGTGGTGCCTGTGGAGAGAACATGAAAGCGGTTAGTTACCTGTGTCCACGTTGCTGGAACCCGGACATTCCCCCTTCTTCTCCTGGAGGTCACATGTTGCCAAGCTTCTTCACTGGCCTCTTGGCTCCGCTGTGCAACCTGCTCTAAATCTTTAGAGCTTTGTGCCCGTAGAAGCATATCCTGACTTTTGTCCAGAAAATCCTCCGTTTCTCGTATGCAACTCAGGGTCGTTATCTGTTGCTCCAGACCTTCAATCTTCTCTTCCAATATGGAGACCAGCTTGCACTTTGTACAGACAAAGTTGCTTCTGTCCTGTGGAAGAAAGACAAACATGGCACATCCAGTGCAGGTCACAACAGCTGAACCCCCCCCCCTTCCATATCACCTTCCTACTATGAGCTTCCTCAGAGAAGTTGGCAAGATGTAAGCCTCACTGGGCTCACTCCAGGCGAACTCCCAGGCAAACTCCTGCTGTGTGCTGCTCTGCTGTTCCCCGCTGCTCAGCTGGTTCGCCGCCGCTTAAGATCCAAGGGTTTGGGTCTGTGTTCACCTATGCAAATTGGTGAGGATTTTTATCAAGCCTTCCCCAGGAAAGGGGGTGTAGGGCTTGGGGGGATATTTTCGGGGAAGACGTTTCCAAGTGGGCTCTTTCCCTGTTCTTTGTTTAACATGCTTGGTGGTGGCAGCATAGGGTTCAAGGACAAGGCAAAGTTTGTACCTTGAGGAAGTTTTTAACTTAAGCTGGTAAGAATAAGCTTAGGGGGGTCTTTCATGCAGGTCCCCACATCTGTACCCTAAAGTTCAGAGTGGGGAAGGAACCTTGACAACTACCTAGGTTTACAACTCCATTGAAATGAACAAGTGAAATGTAATACGTCATCTTTGGTGAGATAGTTTTACAATGTTTACATTTAGCGAAGGAAATGGTAAAACAATAAACCACGCTCTTAAATATAAGAGAAACTGCACTGTACCTTATGAACCTTCTAAAATTCTCAGGGCGGATGCATTTCCTAGAGTATAATGTATAAAATTGGTTGCATCAGTTATCTATAGATATATGTGAATATGTACAAGCATCAGGAAGGGTACTGGGAAAAGACCCAGTCTTCTAACATGAGTCTTTGGGTACTGGTCTTATTAAAATAACATGATGAAGCTTAGTTTGGGGTTTTGTAGGTCTTCATTTACTATGGTTTAAGACGATTCTTTTGAGCATGTAATTTTAGTCCTGAGCAGCAAGTGATGAAAGCAAAGAAGAGATCAACAGAGATGAGCAAGGGAGCAGAATTTAATTTCTAATTGCATTTTTCATATTTTTATTTCATTTTTTATCTGAATTGCGCCTACCTATATTTGAAGTGTATCTTCATTTTAGAACTGTTTATATTTAATGGATACCCACATTCAAATTATACAGCAAGGAAAGGATTAAAAGAAACCCTGCTAATGTTAATAAGTCAAACAAATTTTTACTTTGTAGTCAGAAGGTAAAAGAAAACAAATTCCAGAGCAACACACATTTATCATATTTACACACAGAAACACATGTTCATAGTAATAGTATCGAAGTAACTTTTGGAATGACAGGGAGGAAAACTTAAATGTTCAAACATCACAGTTCAATATTCAACCAAATGACTGAGTTCATATGCCAAACCGGCACTGGGTAACCAAGGCCCTGTTTCAATCCTTATTTGAAACAGAATGGCTATTCTGCTTAGTGTCAGTACGGTAAGAGCTCTGACAGTGAAGCTAAATGCCTACAGTTCTCTGTTTTTCAAAGGGGAATTATGACATCATTCAAAATTTTAATAGTGCTAAAACTGATTAAAAGATGAGGGAACTTTCACTGATGGAGACATGTTCACACCTAAAGATTCCAGTTCTCCATTTGTTGTCCTTTGCTCCTGATTACTCTTGTCCTGATCCTGTGGGCAAGACAGCTCTTGGTTCCCCATGTCAAGTGGTGAATTTTTCTCTTGATTGTGCTGGGATTGGTTTTTAGGGGAGATTAGATAGTACATATGGTTCTCGTTAGTTCAGAAAACAGAACCATCTGTGGAAGTCATGAATGACTTGCTAGGACAATGCAGCAGCAGAAAAGCCTCTGATGGATCATTCTGGGCCAAGAGATCCCCTACATTACTCAGAAGGAACAAAATGTGCATAAAACCACATTAAATCTGGTCTAACAAACCAGAAGGAGGGCAGTAGTGGCTATGTTACATTGCCTTATCTTCTTCCTACACCAGTGGATGCTCCTCCAGGGAACAACGCAGGTTTGGGGTACATCAACCAGCCATTCAACATGGTATTGTTACCCCTTTTGACTGAGCAGTTAGCTAAATTGGTGGTTTTGTGGGTTGTTCCAGTTAGGGAGAGAAATTGATGGATGCAGCCAAACCCAAGTAACTTCTTTGATGCCATCTTTTTTTCTCTGTGTTCAGAGAAAAGTCCTGTTTCTCTGAACACAGTTGCAATCAAACAGTGGGAGACAGTTTCTTTGCTGCTGTTCCAGACCTGCCTTTCCAGCCAGCACTCTGTGCCCAAATAGCTTTCTTTCGGGGCCCCATTACCAGCATTTCTGCTACTCTCTGCTTGGCTGCTTCTGTGTCTCTGCCCTCTTTCTCTCTCTCTCTCTCTCAAACACACCCTTACCCAAACAACGACCAGCTCAGTCCCAGCCTATGTAGTTCAAATTTCTGAGTTTCAGCTGGGGATGTGGGCCTGTGTTTGGGATGGAGGCGGGTGAATTGTTTCAGTCATACGATTGCAACGATTTCGTTAGATTTATCCTGAATGCAAAGTGGTGGTTACGCTTGACTCATAAGTTAAAATCCAACCCATAATAGTATGCTCCTGTAGCACACTGGCAAAAATTCCCGGGATGAAGTTAATGCTGCTCCAAACAGAAGATGCTAGAAAGAGAAGCCATGTCGGGTGTGTGTGTGTGTGTGTGTGTGTGTGTGTGTATATATATATATATATATCAAATTGAAAAAGAACAGAATAAAGGCTGGTCCACACACACTTTTTGTGCTGCTATAACTTTATAAATTCAGAAATCAATATAGTTAAATCAGTACAACCCACTAGTGTGAACACATGTATATCCGTATTTAAAGGTGCTTGTATCAGTGTAGCTTATTCCCTAGGGGTGTCTCCTCTAGAGTAGTTGCTTTCAACCTGTGGTCTAATATTTCAAAGGGTTCTGCACCGCCCTTTGAAATTTTTTAGGGGTCTGTAAATGAAAAAAGGTTGAAAACCGCTGCTCTAGAGGAATATATTATAGCAATATAAGCACCTTTATACTGGAATAACTGCTGCCATGCTAGAGGATTGCACTGCTTTAACTAGATCTGTTTCTAAACTGTACTGCATGCTGCTTAACAAATATAGTAAAGATTTGTCTCAGGTTGATTTCTTCCTATCTTCAAGATTTGACCTTGTTTCATTTTTTTTTTAACTTTATTTTTGGAAGTACTTTTTCTCAGGATGTATTAGCTAATTTGCAGTCAACTCACTGTGGCAGGTGTACTTCTCACACACTTGGAAGATGCTGGCTTGGCAAGAATACACAAGGTGTCCCAGAAAGAGAGAGACCTGAGAGAAAGCTTACGGAAAACACTTCCCCTTTGTTCTTGTGCCACTTGGAAAGGATACCCAGAAAGCTTCTCTGCAGGGCATATTGTTCTACAGTGTAGGTACAGCTCTACCTCCTCTCTGCCAGGAACAGAAAGATGAGTGTAGTTCTAACATGGAACAAGTGGAAGCATGACACTATGTTCCAGCAGCTATATGCTTGAATGAACTTCACCAAGCGAAGGGAAAGCCATGATACAAACCGATTCCTCTTTTTTTTTTTTTTTTTTTTTTAAATCTACTTGTCATTAGAGTAACTATGAAAGCTGCTGATTTAATCTTCAGTGGCACTTTTTGCTTGAGCGAACAACAGAGAATCAGTCCATGGTCCATACCTTTTATGGTTTTCTAAGTAGAGTGAAAAAACTATAATTAACCATCAATTGAAATATAAAACAGGGTTAAAATATAAACTATGATAGAGAGGCCGGTTTCTCTCTCACACAATGTTCAAGAGGTACGCAGCACCAATTCTCAGTGCTCTGCAGCAGATTGGACATCACACTCATTTTATGCCATCAGAATCTGACATAAGGAGCTTTTCAGAGCCTTACTGCTCAACAAGGAAGGCAGAAATGACCTCTCCATTTCAGCCACATTATTATGATTACACATATATACAAAAGAACTGAAAGCGTCGTCTTTTCCCTCTTGTGGGAATAATTTAAATTCACCTTCAGATATGGATTAGCTGGCAGACTTCTATCTCTAGTTACTGAACCATTGGGTCACAATATCACCAAGTGTCAGATGCGGGGTATGGGTAGGGAGGGAATACGTGGTGGTATTTAGTGAAGGTTCCCCTCCACAAAAAAAGAAATTCCATCCCCCACTGAAAATCGATAACTGAGTCAGTCACCCACCACCAGTTCATTCTGGTGCTCCCCTTAGTACAGCTATTTAATTCTACCCCACTCCATTCTGCCTCTCCATACACACCCCTGATACAGACCTGTCTACACAAGCTCATACATAACTGATGCAAATCCCCACACAGTAAAGATCCTCTCCACGATTGGTACAGACCTTCCCACGCACACAGCGTCTCACACAAATGATGACTCCACACACTTTACAGATTCTCCCCAAATACAGAGCCCCCCTGTAATCAATGCGCGCACACACACACACACAACTCATGTTCCCTACGTAGCCCCTTCCACAGACTACTCCACAATTCAAACACTCCTTCCCACACAGGTCATCCCCACAGCCTTCTCCACAGGCTCCTGCAGAATTCATATCTCCCACCGCACCTCACTCCCTCTGTCAATTGACTCACTCCGCCTACACAGGTCACCCTCCAGCACCAGCATCAAGGGATCTTCATTCCCACTCCCAGATCTGGTGAGAACAGCCTTAGTGGATCTTCACCCCTCAGGCTGGGTGGAGAATAGAGGGAGCAGGAGGCCCTGCTCTGAGCTGGCACATTCCACCCTTATGCTTTCAGGAGGGAGCACAAACTGCTCCAAGTGCTGAGGGACAATGGGGTAATAGGCCCCAGAGGGTCCTGGGGCAAGAATTTTCCAATTTTGAAATCTGCCCTCTCCATCTCCCCCACAGTGCCAGTCCAGCTCCCCATTCCCTAGCTCCACATTCCAACCCCCACCACCTCCCGCTCTAATTCCTCCTCCCCCAGTTTCCCCCACACTTCCATGCAAAGTGGCAAAATACTTTTACTTTGCACCCTGCCTCTTGGGAGGGTGCATCTCCACACCCCTGCACGTCCCCTGGCACTGTGATCCCCCCCACATGCCTTTTCTACGTGCCCTTGCGCTAGGGGGCCAATAGGCTCCACTCTTCCCAGCAGCTCCCCTGGATGGGCCCCATAACCTTGGCCCTGGTGTGACTGCACCACTGACACCATTTTAGCTATACCACCGAAGAAGGACTAGTTGTCCTTCAGTACATGGAGCAGCTTCGAGTGACCAGTGTAGGTGACAGGAGCAGGACAAGATGGCAGGCAGCTCATAAATGTGCTAGCATGGTGTATGGGCACACCACAGTTGTTTCCAGTCCCTGATTGTCTCACACTGTCTCCATTTGAAGTTGGTGCTTGTGGCTCCTTTTAGCTTCTCTTGAGTAAGCTGCATTTTCTCCCTCTCTTGTGCTACTGCTTCTCTGCTCAGTGTCCCAGTCTGCATTATTGCACTGCCTGGGCAGTCCCCATTGATACCCTAAGACCCTCTCAATTAGGTCTTGGTTGTTAATCCTCTCCAGGTCTGTCTTCACCTCCTTCATAGTTTCCCCGGTCCTGGGCTGATGGCCCTATTCGCCTCTCCTTCTACTGATTGTGAATTGTTCCCCAGACCCTGCTCACCTGGTTCCCACTAGCCACTGAAAATCATTTTCCACCACAGAACTGGTTCTTTAGCATTTTGTCATTTGTTCTTCTCATTCTGGGTCTAATCTTGCTCCCATTGTAATCAATGGAAGTTTTGCTTTTGGCTTTAATGGAGACATGATAGTGCCCTTGGTTAGTATGTGTTCCTAGTTTCTACTGTATTTATTGCTTCAGCTTACATGACTCCCTCTCTTGCATGTATGTTGACACAGTTCAGGAGCTACTGATTTTCCAAGAAACCCATGGCAGCTGTGTAACTCTCTCAGTATCTTCCAATTCTTTATTACCACTGAACCCGATTCACAGCCTGAATAGAAGGCGCAATCATTGCTTTCAGGAGCTGACCAAGACAAGGAAAAGAAAGCGATAACTCTTCCGATGAGAAGAGGATGAACGTGCTGGAGGCTGTCTTCACAAGCTCTGTGAAATCACTGAGCCCTTGAGACCTTTTGTGTTAATTTCGATGGAATAAAAGGACCAGGACAGTCAAAGGCATTAACATGATTTTGCCATTATTCAACACTAAATAGTCACATGGTTTGGGGTTTTGAGTACGAAGACATGGGCCTGCTGAGTTCCATAGCAAACGCACTTATAAATTCACACCAATATTTGGATATCTATTGATTAGGATACGGAGCAGGAAAAGAATCTGAAACAAAATATAAAGCATTCTGAAATTGTGGTTTTGCAGAACAAGCTTAATCAAAAATTATCAAAGTTATTATTCAGAGAGAGGCTGTTGTTTAGTCCAGTGGTTTTCAATCTTTTTTCATTTGCGAATCCCTAAAATATTTCAAATGGAGGTGCAGATACCTTTGGAAATCTTAGACATAGTCTGTGGACCCCCAGAGGTCCAGGACCATGGGCTGAAAACCACTGGGTTAGTTTCTTATTTCTCTAGCATTCCTTCACAGTGGGGAAGAAAAGGTTAGTTCTTCTGTTCGATTCTGAATTGCAAATGATCGTTGTCCTTGCCCTTGACAAAACAGACACAAGGGGGAGAGAGAGAGAGGACAGTAAATGTGGGGGGAAATTCAGCTTTTGTTGATCTTGAAGTACAAGGTTACTAGACAATCATGCAAGGGCAGCTATGGTAGCTGTTGTTCTGCATTCTGGTTCATTTCTGCAGTCTGGGATGTCATCTGGCTGGTCTGGTCAAGTCCCTCTCCTTCAGCGGTCTGTCTCAGGCTGGGCAGAAGTAGATATGCCGTCTCATTTCATTATGCTTGTGCCATGAGGTACAGCTGGTCTCGGGATCAGATGAAAAGCTGAGTGAGAGACAGTGGGGAAGGGAAGGGAGACAGTGAGGGATAGAAAAGAACATACAAGGGGAGGAAAGACAGAAGAATCTCCCATGTATACGGATGATGTCCTCGCTGGTGCAGGGATGATGGTCAGAGGTCCTCACTGATGCGTTGAGGTCTGGGAGTCATGATGACCCTTCAGACTCATGAACAAAGGACCGTATCTGGAGTGAAGTGGGGGCCTATCAGCCTTTCCCCTGAAAATCCCCCAAGAATGGAATCCCGATTCAATTTCCCCACCCCAACGTCTCTCTTTATGAACCCCGAAAGCAGATGATGGGCAGGAGAGCCCTGTCACAATTCCTGATTTAATTGCACCTCTGACCCCTTAGGGGTCACCTCGAGGCACCCCGCTTTGGTCTCTGGTCTGTAGATGTCACCTTTCTGGGGACAGAATTCTGCCATTCTCTCCTTCCTGGCTGGGTTTTTAGGTTGCAGACTCCCACAATTCACTGTGATCACCTGAGCAGATCTGACTTCAGTTCAGCACCTGCAGTCCTGTTCTCTGAGGCAGTGAAAATGTTATTCAGTGACTAGCCAACTTTCACAAAGCCAAGTACTCTTGGTTCAGAACAAAAGCATGATAAAGAAAACTTACCTTAAAAAAAAATATCAACAGCTTATATGCATGCCTGACTTACCAGGTGATCACCCATCCTCTAGTCTACAAGAAGACCCTGGCATGTTTTTAAAGTACTTAGGGTCTCTGCCCACATTGTTTCAGCAGTGAAGATTTGCATTAATTATCTGTAGTGTCTTTACTTCCTGCATGCTGACAATCACTAGCAAAGCCTTAAAGATACATATAACATTAATACAATAGTCTTTGACTATTCCATTTCCAAAGCATCTATCACAAGCCCATGTTCTCATTATTTTGACACCATAGACCTACTCTCCAATAAACCCATTTTGATCCTTTAATTTCTGGTTTGTAACCCAAACTCCCATTATTTTATGTTTCATGTCCTTATTGGAAGTAGATCACATTAATAGTACATGATGAACCACCATAGGCATAATTTTAACTCCAGCTAATAGAATGATTACAGGAACATAACTATATCTATTCCACATGTTATTCCCCTAACTCCCATGGATTTCCTGGTATCAGGAGACCAATCAGGTATTATGACTAATCCAGTCGTTCTGTCTCCCTTTTATACCTCTCTACATCCACGCTTATTGCTATAAGGGATTGGGAAGTGGGTTTTTAAAAGGTTCTGACCGTTGAGGTCACAATTGGAGTAGACCTGCTAGGCCCCCATTTTTACAACACAGCAAGAGCATTTCAGAAATAATTTGGGGATTTGAATAAGATATTTCTGTAATGTATTTGTTTAACTGTGACTCACTTTTCTACTTGTTTCTATCATGATGCAGATCCGTCTCAGAGCACCACCCATTTTCCCCTCGTTGCCATAATAACCGCCTGTCACAGGTTAGGGAGGTGACGACCCTATGCCATTAGGCAATCTGACGGGGGTGTGACTTGTCTGCTGTTGGATACACCCTTGCCCAATCTAGAATCATTGCTACAGCCATCATCATTTTTAAACTGGGATCTGGTGGAGTCTAACAGAAAGTTTAGCACTGCACTCAGCCTCACTTCTGTACGCTGCAATTGCTGGCCTAAAATGACATGATTTAGAAGTTTCTTGTTGTCTGTTCAGCAGCTGTAAATTCTACCCCCACATCTTTCCTCAGGCTAGTTGAGAACTGGCAGGAACAGGCTGCTGCTGTTGCCCTGTCTAAACCTCAAGCCAAATTCCCCTGGCTGCATCAGCACAAGAGGGTCTGTTAGCACTGAAGAAGCAACAATGGAGAGTCAAAATGTGTCAGTTAACCTTGAAGAGGGAGTCTGAGTTCCAGCTTTGGACAGCTGGCTAGCCAATATATTCTGCTATGAAGCACAGACATTAGGTGGGTTGGTTAGCTGGAAGACAATGGGCAAGGGGGTACTTGAGAAGGGGAGAGGAGACAAGAAAATCAGTCAGGAGTGGTGGAACCAGTGAAAGGGGGGAGGAACCAGGAAAGGAGGAACACAAAGTGATGTGACAGAGATTGGGGAAAGGTGAACAGGAGGTGGGGGAGATAACTCTGCCACAATCTCTCGATGCTAACAGGGAATGTTTTTCACATAAAAGAAATTGGGGGAAGAAAAAAATAAGAGATTGTGAGGGGGAAGTTTTGGGAAGACCAAGAGGTGGGATGGGTACCCAAAGATAAAAGGGGGAGGGGAAAGATGGAGAAAGAGCAAAGAATGCAAAAAGACTAGAAGAATAATACCCCAAACTGATTCTGCCTTAATCTCAGGGGGAAAATATTTAGGTCACTGCAGTCTAGCAGGGACAAAGCAATTCTTTGGCCTGACTAACTCTGGGGGGGCCACGCCATCATTTGACTTTTCCCAGGTTAAGCATGCAACAGAAATAATGGTTTTGTTTATCCAAATCCCAAAAAATGAAGTATAAACTCAGCAGATTTATTGTAAGAATAATTTTTATTTAATATTTTGGTAATACAGTGATCCATCTTAAAATGACCACAAAGATTAGCTGTTTAAGAACTGCATATATTCTGAGTATTAATAAACTTGAAGAATTTTACAGTGATAGTATGATGCACATATATGACAAGCATTTATACGGTGTATCACCTGATCATAGAAATCCACAGAAATCAGTTTTGACTGTATGAATGACAGTTATGTTTGAAGCCAGATACATATTTTAAAGCTTTTGGGAGAAGTACAAAATTACAAAAAAGGTATTGTTTTTTTACTGAAATAGAAAACAATGATCCTTGAGTTAGAATAACTATTCTGTTGAAGTTTAGAGCCTTTATTATGGACATAAAAGTATAAATGAAAAATGTGTTGATCTGAGTATGAACATGTTAAGTATGTTATACAGCATTTCACAGATATAGGCTAAGTTCTGGGATATCAAAGATTATTATGTAGTCCACAAAATAACTGAGGGATACCCCTTTTAGATTTTAAAAAAGCCTTTGATTTTTAATGTTTAGTTTTGAAAAACATGGACGTACATTCCCTACAAAATCAGAGATTTGGAATAGCTGAGTCAGGTGTGTCCCTACTACCTGGGTTTAGGGAGCAATGCTTTAAAGACCCTGACAGATTCCTTTGAAGTTAATAGCAAAGCTCCTATGTACTTCAGTGGGATCAGGATCAGGACCTCAATGTTGCTCCCATCCAACACCACTGTGAGTTTTGCCATTGCTATCAATAGAGGGTAGGATTGTTACCTACTGTATAATATAGGGCTCAGTCCTTCAAATCTTTATTCATGTGAACAGTCCTCACTCTATCAGGTAGTCTCATTGTTTATAGCACCAGGCCCATATTCCTCTATATACCATAGGGTCTGATTTTGCAATAGCCTATTCACCTCAAGCAATGTGCTGAGTGCCCCTAACTCCCATGGATTTCATTTAGAGTAGAGGGTGGTTTGTGTCTCACAGGAGGTGCCCAACACTTTGCAGGGTCTGCATTTTTATATATTAAAAAGCAGGTTCTCTGAGTGTTGTTCATTATCCCATATAACCATTACACAGTGGTTCAAGACTGAAATACTTCTCATGTATGTTTTACTTAACAGCTGATCACAAGGCTCTTTATTTGAAATTTTTTAAGCGTTTTGTGAAATAATGCAAACTACAAAATGTTCAAATTATCCTAATTGGGGCCCCAATAATTGTATGTAACCCAAACTCCCATTATTTTATGTTTCATGTCCTTACTGGAAGTAGATCACATTAATAGTACATGATGAACCACCATAGGCATAATTTTAACTCCAGCTAATAGAATGATTATAGGAACATAACTATATCTATTCCACATGTTATTTGATTAGTGGCACAAAAGTTCTAAGAGACAAGTCCTCCTGCAAACCTATGTGAATTTTAATGGCACTTCTCATGTGATTAAGTGTTGGCATGTGCCTAAAGATTGGCAAAATCTGGCATAAGCTTTTAGCTGAGAAAATAAACAATCCACAATAAAAGGCCATCCTTAAGGTTTTCCTAATGAAAATATCTACTATTTTTCCTTTGATCAGTACCTTTGCTTCTGCTTATGAATAAATTAATGGATTATATATCATATCTGCCATTTGGTGACTTACCACTTTTAATCTTTCTGCTTGAGATGTAATGAATTTCAGTACATTCCATTTGTTCACATATAGATTATGAAATACATTTCAAAATTCCGTTGTGCTCATAAACAAGTCTCTTTGTAGTCATACTTTAAATACTTTGGAATGTTAAAGGCAAGCTTGGCATTTTACCCAACTTCATTTGAAAGTTTATCATCAAGGCACTGAAACACATCCCAGCGCATGTCCCAGGACACAACACGAGCCCATGGCAGTTCCCTGCATAGGGCGCTTGCAGAATCTGGCTCCAACAATCTAGGCACCTGTTTCCAGATAAGATTTCACTTTGGGATGTAGAGTCTTGGAAGGCAAACTAGAGCTGAGAGCTGCAATGAGACATGGAACGTGTTGTGCAAGGAGTGGCGGACAGGACACTGCAGCCAGGCAGTTAATGAGGAGGGTGTTAAAATAACTGTTTTCTTCTGCCTGTTCACCAAAAACAAATTTACTTACAAATCACATATTTTTTGCCTGTATTTCAGCACTTAATGTATTTATAAGGCTCCCCTGGCACGCGCTCTCTCTCTCTCTCTCTCTCTCTCTCTGGAATTAAAAAAGAGGACCTGCTTAATGCTTGGGCAATTCCACTCCCCTGTGTTTTGTGGTACTTGGTATATTACAAAGAGCTCACCAGCACAGCATATTATTATTATTTATTTTATTTTAAGTCTAAAAAAGAGAGAGGCGGGAGCATCCTTATATATTTTATTCAAATGTCAGTGTTCATAGATTTGCTGATAGATGATTTTCAGTAGCTGTTTTCTCTGCTTGTAATCTTTGGACAGCTTTATCTAGCAAATCCATAGTCTCCCTAAGAGTGACATTAACTGTAAATGGCTTAGGTTTAATGGTCAACCCATAGGTGAAGTCCATTTTAGAGTCCTCATTTGGATTAGCAATAAAATTGCACTGGTGTACCAGTATGGAGGTAAAGAGAAAGAGCTGCATCTTGGATAACTCCTCTCCAATGCACCTACGTTTACCCAATGAGAAAATCATCACATTGCTAGTAAGATCTTTGTTAATGAATCCATTCTCATCCAGGAATCTTGTTGGATCAAAATCCTCGGGGTTGGACCATTTTTCTGGGTCATGATTCACTGACCACTGATTGATGAATATGACTGTATCTTTTGGAATGAGGTAGCCCATTATGGAGGTGTCGACTGTGGTGGCATGTGGAATAGTGACTGGCACAAAGCTGCTGAAACGCATGGATTCATAAAGGAAAGCCATAACATAGGGCAAATGAGGTTGATCTTCTGCACAGGGCAAGCGATCTCTGCCAACAATCCTATCTACTTCTTCTTGCATTTTAACCTGCACCTTTGGATATCTGTTGGGATTTAAAATATATTTATTACATATATACAAGTCATCTATGCAAATATAATCTACATTTTCAAACAACAGACTTCCTTTTCGAAAGAATTGTATTTAACTAGAGCTGCTCAAACTTTGTCACAATTTTTCGCAAATATAGTTGTGTCAAAATAAAGTATTTCATGGAAACGTTGATTTTGACAAATTTTCAGTGGGGAAAAAGTCAAAATGATTTGTTTCAATAGTGTTTCAATTTGTTTAATTTAGACTGCTATATTAAATTTTTATTTTATATTACATTTAATATTTCACATGTGTATTATATATTTTAATGCAATATAAAAGTTGAAACAAAATGGATTTAAATGACACTAAATGAATCTTTTTGGAATTTTTGTTTTGTAGAAAATTTTTGAATTTCAGCTTTTCCTTCTAAACCAGAATTACTTCTCCCCTTCCCCGCCCCCAGTAGGAATTTCTCACAGAATGGAAATTCTGGTTCTTAACCAGCTCTGTAGGTAACCCTAAATCTGTTTGCATTGGTATTTGAATTAACACATACGAGACTACATACAGCTCTAAACCATGTGTAATATAGTGTTTTTAAAACTAAAATATTTATCTGATAAATTATCATAATAAGAAAGTTCATGAGCTCTTTGTTTGTGGATATTTACATATCAAAATACACCTTTTCATGGTACTGCATTGTATTTTGGATCACTAGCAAAAAATTATTTCAAATTTGTTATATAAACTTGGAGAAGGATTTCCAAGTGAGAGATTATAAAAAAATAAACAAGCAAAAATGTCAGAGAGAGAGAGGAAAAAATAGACTGATCTCCTTGTTGAGGGTTTTTTTTTTTTTTTTTTTTTTTTAAGCCCTCATTCCTTCCCTGTCTAAAAGCAACATAGCTCTATTGTCTTCAAAACATTACAGATGCGGGAAGTTTTGATTTTTAACTTTTCATGTTCTTGTATCTCCACCTCTCTCAGTATGTCTGCATGAGACAAGGTAGGTGAGGTAATATCTTTTATTGGACTAAGTTCTGTTGGTGAGAGAGACAAGCTTTAGAGCTACACCGAGCTCTTCCTCCCGTCTGGGAAAGGTATTCAGTGTGTCACAGCTAATACAAGGATCAAACGGATAAAAAAGCACTACTTATGCTAAACTAAGGGACTATTCCAGGTGAAGTGGCCCATTAACACCTCTGTAGTCATAAGACAAAAAGGGGAAATAGTGGGTTACAAATTGTTGTAATAAACCATAAATCCAGTGTCTTTACTAAGACTATGATTTTTAGTGTCTTGCAAAGTTATGAATTTAAGCTCTCAGGCTCATCTTTTGAAAATGTTGTAAAGGTTTCCTTTGAGGATGAGGACTGAGGTCAGATCGCTTTGTGAAATATATGTCTGCATGGCAAACAAAGTCCAAATGTAAAGTACTCCAGTTAGAATGCCAGACAGCTTATGTAAATATTAGAAATTATCCCCCTACTTTTCAGGTGTTAAATATGTCCGCTTTTTAAGCAGCAGCTAAGTAGATGAGCCTAAGAAGATAAGGTCCACAGAAAATGCAAATGATTAAGGAAACGCGGGGAGATGAAAAGGAGGTAAACACCAGTTTCTTGCTATTTAAATGCCTCTTCCAACCATAAGATTTTTGCTGAGTCCAATCATTTTCAGAGAGGTGAATATTATGGTGCGTTTATATGCACACGCTGCCCAAGGGGTCTACCTGTTCTAATGCTTTGAGGTTGTTTTTCACTAGTCATGCAACCGCAATAAAGGCACCCACATAATAGGAGCAATAACATAATAGAGGGTTTGTAAACCGGTGCATCAACTCTTTCTCTTGTTTAAGTAGATATCCTGTTCCTACGATCTCTTTGATCTTGACCGGGTAAAATCTGTTACTTTTTGAGTTTGTTTTGTTGCCTTTTTGCCAGCCTGTATCTTTATGCAACGTTTACTGGATCGCACTGAGTTTTTTTTAATATCTTTAGTTTTTGGCAGTTTTCCCAGAGCTTCCGTGTGAGTTAATCGGGAACAACCGAGGTACTTTAGTGCACACAAATACAGGATTGTTAATTTATGTTTACTTTCTACTAGAACCAAAGAGCTAATAACCAGATCAGTTCAGTTTGATGCTTGCACTCACTGGCAATCTGAACATTCACCTCTAATAATGGGCCAATTTGTTCATGGAGCATGTTTAATACATTAGATTTTGGTTGCAGGATTCACTCCAACTTGTCTGTCTTATGTCACACAAAATGTTCTGCACAGCTAGACCTATTAGTTTATAACATTGTTTATTTTAGTTGGCTTTTATATATGGATCCTTTCCAACAGCTGCATCTAATTGTGTTTGAAGGAACTGGAGTGGGGAAAGCAATAGTCTTGCTATGTGATCAGTGACAGAACCTCACTGTCACATTTCAGAAGCATGGCAGGGGAGAGAAGAAAACTGATTAATTTTTTTAATGAAACTGATGGGGTATATTTTCCCAAAACGCTGAAATTTTGACTGGCAAGGGGCAACTTTATTCTTTAGACTTCAGCTAGCAGGATGTAGCCATACCTGGGTCTTATAAACTGATAATAAACCCACCCTGCCTAAGACAACAAAAAGCCAGGTTGGCCCGATTTTGATCAGAATCAGGCTCTGTATTTGTAAATTATTTTAACCCTTGGTGGCAGCTCTTGCCTTAAAGAGGGGAGGTCATTGCCATGTTTCCCTTAGAGGATTTTATTTTTATAAAGTTGTGAGAAGATTCTCACATTCGGCTTCCCCAAGACAGCCGCCAGGGGGTTCTGCTGCTGCAAAGAAAGAGCTGCAGTCAGGATGATGTAGCAGCAGTAGTGAAGAGAGTCTAGGATCATGCACTAAGGGGGACTCTAGGTTCATCCCCGC
Organism: Lepidochelys olivacea; assembly: GCF_965140295.1. Classification (NCBI taxonomy): domain Eukaryota; kingdom Metazoa; phylum Chordata; order Testudines; family Cheloniidae; genus Lepidochelys; species Lepidochelys olivacea. The sequence continues at coordinate 146,827,058 of NC_140413.1, read as the reverse complement.
TTGCGGTAGGTAAGAAGGGAGTGATACCTATTTCTTGTATAGCACTCTTCAAAGTCTTTTTAATGTATTTATCCTCCCAACACCCCCCTGAGGTAGGGAAGCAGCATTATCCCGCTTTTACAGATGGGGAAGTGAGGCACAAACGATGTGATTTAGCCAAGATCACTCAGCGGGTCCATGGCAGAGCCAAGAACGGAACCCAGGTCTCCCCTACCCGAAGCCACTCGACCCTCCTTCCCCTCAGAGGGGTCTAGTTCATGGCCTGGAGGGAGAGGAGAAGGGCTCGGCTCTTGCACTAGCAGGGACGCTCGGTTCATGCTGGTTGCTGAGGTGAAGGGTTGGGACGTTGGTTAGGGTCAGGGAGCGATGGCAGCCCCAGCCTGGGCGGCCATCCCACTCCGCTGGTGCTAGGGGGACCAGCTGTCCCCATATTAGGGGCTTTATCTTCTACACACAACTCTTCCCCCCCCCGCCCCGCCCCGCCCCGGAAAAAATGCCCCCGGTTTTCACCCCTGCCTTTAAGCCCCCGCCCCTCCGCGCTGGGTGCCCGCGGTGGCTCTCGGAGCTGCTGGCCCCGCTCCGCCGGCGGCGAGCCGGCCCCCGCCCGAGCGCACCCACCGGAGGAGGAAGATGAGGAGCCACTGCAGGGCGGTGGAGAGGGTGTCCTGGCTGGCCCCGAAGATGTCGGTGACGGTGGCGGGCACGTGCTCGAGCGGCAGCCGGGGCTGCTCCTGCTGGAGGCGGATGAAGGCGTCCAGCATGTCGCGGGGGGCGGCCCCGGGGCGCAGGCTGCCGCGGTGCTGCAGGAACTTGCCCCGCACGAAGCTGTAGAAGTCGCGGTTGAGCTGGCGGAAGGCGCGGTAGGCGGCGCGCACCGGGTTGGGGAAGCGCTGGAGCCAGGGCAGCGCGTCCACCAGGCTGCCGGCGCCCACCGTGCGGCCGAACTGCTCGTTCCGCCCCACCAGGCGCAGGAACTCGGCGTCGCCGTGGCCGTAGCGGCGGCCGAAGCACAGGGCGCTCATCACGTTGGCCACGGCCACCACCAGGCTGCGCGAGGGGTCCAGGAAGGCGCCGCCCGCGCTGCCCCGCACCAGCAGCGCCACCAGCGCCCGCGCCTCGCCCAGCAGGTGCTGCTCCAGCAGGCGGCGCGGGGCCGGGCTGCCGGTGGAGAAGGCCCGCACCGTGGCGTGCGCCAGCCGGCGCTGCAGCTTCCACAGCTCGGAGTAGCCGCCGAAGGCCAGGCTGCGGCCCCCGGACACCAGCTGGAAGGAGGGGAAGCGCGGCCGGCCGGCGAAGGCGGCCCCCTGGCGGACGAGCGCCCCGCGGATGGCGCGCTCGCCGTTCAGCACCACCACGGGCCGGCTGCCCAGGCGCAGCTGGAACACGTCGCCGTAGGTGCGGGCCAGGCGGGCGAAGGTGAGGTGCGGGGCGCTGCCCAGCTGAGCCGCGTTGCCGATCAGGGGCCACGGGAAAGGGCCCGGGGGCTCCAGGCGCCGCTGCCGCAGGAGGAGCTTCGCCAGGCGGATGGCGGCGAGCAGGGCGAGGAGCAGCAGCAGGGCGCTCTGCAGGGGCGGGATGCTGGAGAGCGCCTCTCCCAGCCGCCGGAGGGCCACGCTGCGGGGAGAAGGAGAGAATCAGGTCGGGCTCAGGGGCAGGGGAGGCCCGTGTCAATAGAACACGGCCTGATACCGGCGCCAGCGAGCGATGCGTATCCTGTCACCGCGGAGCCGGAGATGTGCCTAGATAGCGCCTAGCGCGGGGCTGGGTGCTGAGCGAAAACCGTAATGAAGCCCCACTGGCGTTTGGGGAGGCCGAGAGGGGAAGTTTGCCTCGTGGCCTGCGGGTGCCCGCGGCAGGAGAGGGAGAAAAGAGGAGGATGCGCTAGCCCTTAGGAACCGCCGCGAGGTGGAAGCTGCAAGAAGCTCCTTCCCTATACAGGTCGGGCAGGTGGGGCCAGCTGTGGTCACCGCACGTCTTTGTCCCTTTGGAAGATGCGCGCAACGCTCCTAATTGCCTTTGGAAGGAAACAGTGAGAGACCCTGTAAATCAGGACAAGATTTCCCCCTTCTTGACTTGAATTAGCTGTAGGCATGAACTGGTAACAGTCCGTGTGCACGCACGGGTTGAGGGAGATGGGCACAGCCCCAGTGATCCAGGAATATCATTCAGACCCAAAATAACAGTTACCAGTGTGGTGACTAATAGCTCCTAGACAACGATGGAAACGTGCTTCACATTTTGTCTTTTAATTTGAGTGTGTGTGTGGGGGGGGGGGGGGAGGAAGGGGTAAGGCAGCTTTTAAAAAAAATCTCTAATAAAACTGACCTGTTGGCAAACGCTTCCATCAGAGATTTCTGGGCCGGGCAGCCTGCAGCAGCTGTGATCCGTGCAATTGGGCAGCACCAGCAGGGCACTCAGCAGGCAGACGGTGGGAAACTCCTTAGAAGCCCAGGTTCTTGTCACCCGGAGCTTGGCAGGTCAAGTGCAGGCAAATGCCAATTGCACCCGATCCCGCATCGTGCGTTGTTTTAACCTTCCAAGCGTTTTAACCCCCCAGAGCTCGCACTTCAGCAGCCTGCCTCGTTCAGACTCAATTGACACCAGCCAGGTGGGATCCCCGCACGGAGCCCGGGTGATGGGGCAGCCAAAACCTGCGGGAGAAAATGAGGGGTGTGAGCGGCTTACAGGACAGTTTAGGGTCCCTCAGAGCTGAGCCGGGCTGGGCAGCCTCCTGGCGCTGGTTCTCGTGGCTTCAAAGCCGCCAGGAGCTGCAGCCCCCAGCCGGCAGTTAGCCCTTCCCGAATTGCCTGGTACCGACAAATCGCAGCCGCCCGGCTCTTCCCTACGGGACCCCGAGGCTCTTTGTCAGTGGCCCTTGGCCCCAACCCGTCTGGACTGGCTGAGCCTTCGAGGTTTCCTGCCTTTTGGTGAACGTTTAGCAAAGCGGTTCCAGCTGAACGGCTGGCGGGGCTGCGGGATCGCGGACTTCTGGGGCAGGAGGGAAGATCTCGTTCATCTTCAGGGTTTTTGAAGTTGGAAAGTTTCCCCCTCCTCTGCCTGTCGCCTCCCCGTTGCGTGCGGAGTTTGCATTGCGTGAGTCTGTGGTGGAACCCGCCGGCCATCTCCTCCCCCCGCTCTCCCGCTCCCCGCTCCCTGACACCAGTTTAAAGGGAAATAACGCGAAGCGGGGCAACCCAGGCGCCCGGCCGCGTGCGAGATGAGGAAAGGGCTGTAGCCTGGGGAGCCAGGCTGATAGCTTTGCCACCTGCTGAAGGGAGCTGTTAGTTCCCAGAAGTGAGCTGTTTCCTCTGGGAGAGGACGGACAGTTCGTTCCTGTTCGGTTTTGCTCCTCATCGGAAATGTCTGTGGGTCACCGGGCTGTGTCCCTCTCCGGCGGAGGGTGCGGAGTCTCGGCCGGAGGTCCCTGCGCGTCTCTCCAAGAGGAACGGTTCCCTCGGGCTGCTCAGGGAAGCCCGGGGAGACTTTGCTGTTGACTTGAATGGGGGCAGGATAGGGCTCTTGGCAAAGTGGAGGGAACAGCCCAGATGTTTGCTACGGTTCCTTCTTCGGTCCCCTTAGAGTTTCTACTTGTTTGTTTAGGGAGTTTTAAGAGGTTGACAAATCCTCGCCGTGTAAATATCAGAGACAATACAATAATCATTATAACACTGGGCTTTTGGTCAGAGAGGTACAGTCATCAGATCTCTCTATGTTACTGTATTGCAGAGTGAGCATGTTAAGACACCCAAAGATATGTTATTTCTAATGATTTTATTAAACCGAGTGAAACCTCTGATTACACATTTAACGTAGCAGACATGTCTATCACATGTTACTATTCAAAAGCAAATGTACAGTTCCCCTTTTCAGGCACAAATAGTGATCTTTTCAGAGGTATATTTTCCAATATTATTGGGATGCTTTCCATGGTTTATCTGGGGGATTTTTTCCTTGTAGACACACACAGACAGAGTGAGAGAGTTAAGCACTAGCATACATTTAGGATGTATTCCAGTCTTTCTTGATTTAAAATGGATTACAGAAGTCCTCAGAGGTACCTACAGAAATGGGTTTCTGCGTTTCTTTTCTAACTGCTTTTCAAATATTCTTAAACTCTTACACACAAGATTTGCCCCAGGCTAACAGACTAGATTACAAATTATTAGCCTGGCAGCTTTGAGTGGAAAATATCATCTTGGCGGCATTTAAAGTTTCATGAGATGAGAACATGGCATTTTGTCCATCTGAGAAGCTCTTTTTATTTTTATTTTGCTTTACTATTTATTAATTTGTTATAAAATGCACATTGTATCCACAGAATTATATCTGGGTTCATATTACAAACATTTAAACAGACTGTTACCAACAATTGGCATTGGTCAAACCCATCTCTCCTTCTACCACCTCCATCAGCTGAGTAATGACCTAATCCTATTTCCACTGAAGTCAATGCAAACCTTACCATTTATTTCAATGGCAGCAAGAAGGGGTCTGTTAGGAGCTGGGTGAAATCTTGTTATGGGTTGAGTTAAAACCTCATTGAAATTAACAGGTGTGACTGCACCTTTAAGTTAACATACTGTAAAGATAAACTTCACCTAAGACAAAAGGATTATGTGAACACATCCAGAAATTTTTGCTGTGTAATGTTTATGTTCAGTGGCATGGATGTATGCGAGAGGGACGAACACACAGAAACTGAGACAGCTTAGTATCTGACCTGGAAGAAACCCGGGAAGAGATTTTTTGGGTCAGAGGGGCAGGCTGTAAAGAGTGATCTTGGTGCTGTGAGCCAAAGAAGCAATTTCCTACTATTTGATTCCTTCTGCATTTAGAGACACGGAAGTTTGCATGTTCTTTTTAAATAAACAAAACTGCATCAAAGAAATCCTTATCACCAATTTCTACTCCCAACTGGAACATCCTCAGGGCCCCAAATTTTGACTAGCTGCTCTAGTCAAAAAGAGGCAACAGGTCCTATATCTCTGTCCTGTCCTCCTCTCCTCCCCTGAATTAAGAAAAGGGCAGTGTGTGTTTTGCATTAATCCCCAGGTCGCCAAACTCCAGTGCTGGTGGACTACAAGAGGGAGAAGAAAAGGAGTACTTGTGGCACCTTAGAGACTAACCAATTTATTTGAGCATAAGCTTTCGTGAGCTACAGCTCACTTCATCGGATGCATACTGTGGAAAGTGTAGAAGATCTTTTTATATACACACAAAGCATGAAAAAATACCTCCTCCCACCCCACTCTTGGGATCTTGGGAAGATCTTGGGAAACAGGCCAGTCCTTGCCTACAGACAGCCCCCCAACCTGAAGCAAATACTCACCAGCAACCACATACCACACAACAGAACCACTAACCCAGGAACCTATCCTTGCAACAAAGCCCGTTGCCAACTGTGCCCACATATCTATTCAGGGGACACCATCACAGGGCCTAATAACATCAGCCACACTATCAGAGGCTCATTCACCTGCACATCCACCATGTGATATATGCCATCATGTGCCAGCAACGCCCTTCTGCCATGTACATTGGTCAAACTGGACAGTCTCTACGTAAAAGAATAAATGGACACAAATCAGATGTCAAGAATTATAATATTCATAAACCAGTCGGAGAACACTTCAATCTCTCTGGTCACGCGATTACAGACATGAAAGTTGCTATATTACAACAAAAAAACTTCAAATCCAGACTCCAGCGAGAAACTGTTGAATTGGAATTCATTTGCAAATTGGATACAATCAACTTAGGCTTGAATAGAGACTGGGAGTGGCTAAGTCATTATGCAAGGTAACCTATTTCCCCTTGTTTTTTCCTACCCCCCCCCCCAGACGTTCTTGTTAAACCCTGGATTTGTGTTGGAAATGGCCCACCTTGATTATCATACACATTGTAAGGAGAGTGATCACTTTAGATAAGCTATTACCAGCAGGAGAGTGGGGTGGGAGGAGGTATTGTTTCATGGTCTCTGTGTATATAATGTCTTCTGCAGTTTCCACAGTATGCATCTGATGAAGTGAGCTGTAGCTCACGAAAGCTTATGCTCAAATAAATCGGTTAGTCTCTAAGGTGCCACAAGTACTCCTTTTCTTTTTGCTAATACAGACTAACACGGCTGTTACTCTGAAAAGAGGGAGAAGATTTCCAGAGCCAAGGTTCACTTACCAAGGACGCCTGGCTGTCTGCACCCAGGAACTTAACACTGGGGCAGGGCCGGCTCTAGGCACCAGCAAACCAAGCACGTGCTTGGGGTGGCACTTTTCAAGGGACGGCAAAAAACCTAGAGCCGGCCCTGCACTGGGGACAAAGATCAAGAACATCCTGACCCATCACAACAGGACACTGGAAACAGGCACCGGAAGAAGCTGAATCCTAGGCCACTGAGAGCACCTTTAAATGGCATTTCCTGACTGTTGAGTGCCTCACTTTGCACCCTTAACATTTTTTTCCTATGGAATCTCCAAATTAGACTAAGTATAACTGCTCACCCTGGGTGGTCAGCAGGGATTGAACCAAGGACTTCTCCACTAAAATCATGAGCATTCACTGTTCAAGCTAAAGGACTCAGAACTAAAGTCCATGTATTATTACAAGCCTAAGTGTAATCTTTTCATTCTGTAATAAAATATCTATCGTCTCCTTTCATTTTCCTTTGGCCTCCGAGAAAGATAAGTGACTTCCAAGAGTCATGGATGTCGAGTCCTACCATTAATCAATGATTGAGGGAAAGAAAGAGAAACAAGGCAAGATGAGAAAAAAGATATTACAGTTATTGTTTCATATTTATATTGAAGTGGTCCCTACTGTCCAACCAGGTCTGGGACCCATTGTGCTGGGTGCTGTACAAATATATAAACAGTGATGTCCTCGCCCAAAGTGTCTAGTGTTTAAATCCAGTATTGTCCAAACTTTATTTTAACCGCATATAGTAAACACTCACCCCAACTTTCTAGGGCCTGATTCTCTAGTGTTTTGCGCCTTGTGTAGTCGCAACTGTGCAAAGCATGTGAAATGTTGCCATTCTGATTTCTTAGTGTTTTGCAAGGTGTTTACAGTTTCAGGGTAACTGCACCTATATTCCTCCTCCATGGTCCCTCGGGGGCACTCACTCAAGGTTTTCAGCTCTCAGGTGTCCCCCCCCTTGGGTGGAGACCCATGTGTCTCTCCCTCCTGTCTGGGGTTTTAAGGCTACACAACTCCTTGCCTTACACTGTGATATCCCCAGCAAGCCAGTCCACCTCCTAAAGACCAGTGCCTGCACTTTGCGTTCTCTCCCCAGGGCTATGAGCAGTGTATTGCCAGGAGTGGCAAGTTACCGTGCAGCTCTTTCTAAGCAAGCACATTTACTCATAAGGTAAAAGCATTACAAGGAAAACATAATAAAACAATAAACAGATTTTAAACACATGCTAAACATACTAGGAGTCACTCATGTGTAAGAGTTAGTTTTTTTTATTTAAAGCTGGCAGAGTTTACCACAAGAGTTCAGTTTACATGAAGATATCTTCTGATACAGGTTCCACTAGTACAAAAGATTATTTTCCTCCGTTTCACTGCCTTACACTGATACAATGGCAACAGTAGGCATCTGATTCTCATCTGCACTCAGAGTGCCAGGGATGCAAGGGAATTGGCTGGGGCTCCCTGATTATGGGGCCAATTCTATGCTGGGCCTGGCCTAAATTAGAGCATCTTGGGATTGCTTTTTAAAATATATATTGTTACATTGTATATCTTAAAACTTTGTTAATTTCTTATATATAGTTGAGGCAGGGGCCTGTGGAAAAAACTGTGTGTGTTCATAATACATAGGCACCAGAAGAATGAATAAAGGTTGCACAAGCACATTAATTCTGGCATTTCCTAACTTTTTGGTGGTGTTATTTATTAGTTGTATTATCGTTGGACCCAGGAGTCATGGAACAGGAACCCATTGTGCTGGGCACTGTACAAACACAGAACAAAAAGACAGTCCCTGCTCCAGAGAGCTTACAATTTAAGTATAACACAAAAGATAACAAATGAATACAGACAGACAAATGGAGGCCGTAGCGGGTTGGTCACCCTGCTCTGGCCCTGAAGGGGTTAAAAGCAGCCCTGGAGAGGGCTGCAGCTGGGAAAAGCTGAATGAGTAGCTGACCACAGGTGTGGCCAGCTCAATCAGGGCCCAGCTGGCCCTTATAAGAGGGCTGTGGGCCAGAAGCAGAGGAGTCTCACTCTAGCACTGGAGTGGGAAGGGCTAGCTGCCTGAGAAGCAAGGTATTTGAAGTGGAGCAGTGCTGGGGAAGGGCAAAGGGAGCTGGAGAGCTCCAGCCTGGTAAATCCCCGGCTGCAGACCTTGTTTACAGCCAAAAGGGGCCTAGGGCTGCAGAGGCAGAGGCAGCTGGTCCTACTCCCTTGCCAGTCATGAGTGACAAAGCTGTCACCAGCGGCAGGTGAGAAACTGGCCTGCAGAGGGTGCTCTGGGCTGGAAGAGCTAATTCCCAAGATGACCAGCAGGAGGTGCCGTGCTGGTGAGTCATCGCATCGCTACAGAGGCGTACAAGGAAACCAAGAGTCTAATTTGGTCAGCATGATAGGCTGTGGTTTCGGCATGGGGGGTGGCAAAAGGCATATCCCTCACACAAAGGCCACCTGCTTGCCAAATTTCAAGTTTCCACTCCAAAGAATGTGGCTGTTCAAGCTTTAACATGAACAAAACAATGTATTTTCACTCGACTCATTCTTGGAAAAAGCTGGACTGTTTGGGCTGAAACATTTCCAAAATGTCAGCCTGAAGGCGACACCCAGCATGTAAAACTTCAGCCCGAATGGTTAAAGTTTGGCAAAGTTATAAGCAATTGAAAACATCAAGATTGGGGCCCATTGTGCTAGACTCAATACATACACATAATGAGAAACAGTTCCTGTCCCAAATAATTTTATCTAAAAAGAGAGGATGGGTAGAGGGTGGGATGGGAAAAGAGAGGCAGAGATGAATAAAGGATCAGCTGCAGAGCCAGATCTAGTTTCCCAGTTCAGTGCACTATCCCCTAGGCCATTTTATCAGCTTACAGTTTCTCACGGTATAATTTCCCATTGTATACATATTTTTCACTTAATTTCTTCAATTTGTATTGTGCCCTGATCATCATTCTTTCTGCACAAATACAGTTTTGTAAAGAGCAAAAACAGACAATGCAATATTGAACCTGGTTGTTTTGAACATAGCATATATCATTAGTGCAGTAGGGTAAGGTGAATTTTAAGTACTGCCCCTTCACCCACAGAATATACCTAACTGTGATTCCTGTAGTCTTGCCCTCTTGGGCTTTGATCTCATGAGTTCATGGGTTGGGCTGGAAGCTTTCAACTGAAAACGCTATGCTGCAGAAAGTGGTAGTAAGGATTCATCAGGTGGTGCTCTTCTCTCTGGAAGTCTGCATTGAACCATTATTGAAGTGTAACATCAGGTGATGCTGAGGAGTTTGTCCTTTCCATGAGTTATAAAACAGGCTCAGACCGCTTGTGCTCGTTAGACTGATCACATTTTCCTTAGGATTTGGCATGTGTGCCTAGTATCTGGGCTTTCTTCTGCCTGGGGGGAATCACATTCTGCTTACCACCACTTTCAATTGTAAGGGCCAAAGTTGCGTAAACCGTGACCCTCATAGTATCTATGATGACTTCTTGATGTGGTGTTTGCAGAGTTCAAATGGTTACATTTTGACAGTGGGAAATGTTCAGGGTTTTAAATAAGTGAAGTCTTAGCACTCAATTACACACAGGCAGACAGTATCTCTGGTGCTCTGGAAAGTGGAAACGTGCTTTTCGTAGAGACGGTGTGTGAGACAGACTATTACTTGTTTGCAATGTTGTTGATTGCTACTTGTCTATCTGGTGGCTTAATCAAACAGGGACATAGCAATGTGAATAGCATGAGGGCTCTACTCAGCTTAGGAGGTCAGACTAAATGATCATGATGGTCCCTTCTGACCTTTGAGTCTATAAGCTCAAGCACTCTAATCTCAAAGGGGCAGATCCTCTGATCTGGTGTAAATGGTCAGAGTTCAGCTGAAGCCAATGGAGTTATGACCATTGAGACTAGCTAAGGATTTGCTCCTAAAGGTCACTCCCTAAATGCTGCTCCTAAAATAAGCAAACCATAAACCTGGCCACTCCTTTTCTTTTAATTGTTTGGTACTTTCTGCTACTATCACATCGTTGCTAGAAAGCCCCACAGAATAGTGAAAAATAGACAATCAGAGCAGAGAGGAGAGGAAAAACACAAAGATGTGAGTTGCCCTGAAGAGGAGCAAATCTTCCCTCTGATGCACTAGGTCTTGATGCCTCAACTTTGATGAATTTGAAATGTATGGTTATATGGCAATAAGAGCCCTAAAGGGTTTTTTTTCTTCAGTATTTGGCCAGTGAAAAGATGCGGGGTGTGTGTGTGAGACATTCCCCTGGTATCATCTGGACTGGTGATCTGCTAGGTCACTCCAGTCCTCGACTCTGGGAGCCAGCCTTACCCTGCTCCGTTGTGAGAACTCCCACGCCCGGGCTGTTCACACACAGCCTCTAGCATGTAAGCTGCTCCCAGCGCATGAGTGAGCACTTTTAGCCAGCTGCTGCTTGGATTGTGCAACCGAATGACACTAGCCAATATCTCCGGTCCCAGACACAACCCTAGGAACCTCCGTCTTGCAGTGTCCAGTTATGTCCACTGGAACCTGCAAGTTTGTATGGGTTCGTCAATTTAACAAAGAAATTGATATGTATCAGGCTTGTTAGCCCAAGGGGAGTCTCTGACATGCTTCAAACCAGAGGCACTGCTTCAACTAGAATAAACAAAAATTTATTAACTACAAAAGATAGATTTTAAGTGATTATAAGATTATAAGCACAACAAGTCAGATTTGGTCAAATGAAATAAAAGCTTAACACTTTCAGTGCCTTACAAACTTAGATGCTTCTCACCACAGGCTGGCTGGTTGCCCTTCAGCCATGCTCTCCCATTTGATCTGCATGTCAGTTGCTTAGTGGTGTGTCTGTAGATGGAGGTGGAAGAGAGAGGGAGAGCATGGCAAATGTCTCTCCCTTTTATCATGTTCTTTCTTCCCACTTGGCTTCTCCCCCCGCCCCCCAGGGTCAGGTGAGCATCATAGTCCCAAACAGGGCCATCCTTAGCTATTCTGGGGCCCTACGCAGCTCCCCCATGGGGGGTGGCAGGCCTCCACAGGGGGGGAAAGGGCTGGCTTGGGGGGCAAGCAGGAACTGCCCCCCCCAGTGCTCACCAGTGACCCAAATTTCCTGGTGCCCTACGCAGCTGTGTACTTTGCGTATGGGTAGGGATGGCCCTGCTCCCAAACTGACCAATGGAAGGGGGGTGACTCACTCGAGAGTCCAGCAGATCCTTTGCTGCTGCGTAGGCCAGTGTCCTTTGTTCCTGTGAGGCTGGGCTGGGTTTGTCCCGTACATGCTTTGGTAAGGTGTGAACTGTCCCTCTGTTCCTGGAGAGTTTTGCCTGGGCTTGTTTTAAGCCATGAGGACACACTTTCAGCCTCATAACTGTATACATGAAATTACAACCTATAACCAGTGGTGAGCTGGAGCCGGTTTACACTGGTTTGTGCAATCCGGTTGTTAAATTTTGCAGCTTGTTTAACACCAGTTGTTAAAGGGGTTCGGCAAACTCCGGCCTGAGGGCCACATGCAGCCTGCGGGACCGTCCTGTCTGTCCCGCCTGAGCTCTTGGCTGGGGAGGCTCCCCTGAGAATTTCTACTCACCCGGCGACCCTGCAGTCCTTCGGTGGCACTTTGGCGGCGGGTCCTTCAGTCGCTCCAGGTCTTTGGCAGTGGGCCCTTCAGTGCTGCTGAAGACCCAGAGCGACTGAAGGATGTGCCCCTGAAGTGCCACCAAAGACCCGGAGAGACTGAAGGAACCGGTTCTTCAGCTTCTGGCAGCTCATCACTGCCTATAATGTTACTATAACAATAATGCTCAGTGCATCATGAGCCTTCCGAAGACACCTGACATGACTTTGCATTGGATACCACGCAATCATATTATAAGGGTGAAGATGGGGGTACAGGGTGTCTCCCCGAGATACAGAATGTCACAGGGGGTCATAAAAAAAAGTTTAGAACCAGCTGGGCTAGGATATTGTTCTTTACTAACTGTTGCAGTGATGACAAGTCCTGATTAGAGAGGTATGTGGCTTCATCAGCCTGGGAAAATTGACCTTGCTGAGAAAACTCCTCAAAGAGGTAGCGTGGACTAGTGGAAAGGGCGTTGGACTGGGAGTCAGGAGATCTGGGTTTTATTCCTGTGCCTGTCACTTCACCTCTCTGTGCCTCTCTTTTCCTTTACAGTCTAAGGAGACTTTTCAGGGCACTAGTCTCTTTCCCAAAGACCTTGTCTTTTTGTTCTGTGTCTGTACAATGCCCTGCATGAGGGGGTCCTGCTCCATTACTCAGGCTCTGAGGTCCTACAGTAATACAAATAATAATACTGAGTCTTACTTTATGGTTTTACAGTGCTTAGCACAAAGGAGCCCTGATCTTGGCTGATTCCACCCCCAGGCATTCTGATAATACAACAATAATGTCTGCCCTCGCCCCTCCATGCAGAGTTCAGCAGCTCCAAAGAACCCATATGTATTTATTTGGGAGCAAACCCAAGGGAAGTGTGCATGGGTTTCTGAACCATTCTGTTACTCTAGTCTTCAATGGTGGCAAAGACCAGGAGGAAAACAAGACTGCAGGTGCCAGTCAGGACAGGTTTGGTTTTGACACAACTCCCCAGTAATAGTCATTCACTAGTTCTTGCTAATCTCATGGCACTTGGCAAGCCAAGTGGGAAAGACAGAAACAGTTAAACCAATCCCCCCGCTTTTCCAAAACACGCACATTACACAGGACTCAAGTCAGCTGCAAACAGGCAAGATGGCTCCCTCTACAGGGGGCAGCAGCAGATGCAGTCCTTGAGCCAGGGGCCAGGCTTCCCATGGAAGAGGCAGAAACAGCAATTCTGGTATCATGCAGGCAGCTGCTGCCTCTTATGGAGGAAACAGCAATGTCCAGGTGAGGCAGGGGGAGATACCAAAGGGAAAATAGCAATAGCTGCAATGCTGGGAATAGACAGCAGGTTCCCACCAGAGGCAGCAGTGCTGGGATCAGGTGAATTCCTTCTGAAGGGGGATTAGCAATAATGCAGGCCACGCATGTGGGCCCTCTGGCTGAGATAGAAAGTAGTGTCTGCCTATGGTAGGTGGGTTCCCAATGGCAATGATGGCAACAGTTTAGCTGAGAACAGGAGGGTAAGGTAAGGGTCCCCCTTTGGACAACACGGGACCTGCATGGTGTGGAGCAGACCAATGGTCCATCTTGGCTGGTATCCTGTCTCTGAGGGTTACTATTTCCATACAGCAAGGAGAAAATGTAAAACACCCATAATGGACAATTATGTAGTAACATGGGGAAGAAGCAGCAGCAGTGCAGGGAGCAAATATTTTACCAGTTTCCTAGGGGATTAGAAGCTGCACCAGACCCTTTGTGGGGCTTCTTGGCTGAAATCCAGACTGGCCCCTGAGGTGTGAATGGCATGCAAGCAAAGTCTTAGCGGTGGCTGCTCTGAGAAGATAAATAGCACAATCCCCTGGTTATTAGTCTCCCTGCACTCCTCCTCTTCTCCCTGAGTGACTTTGATTATTGTTACTTTACACAAGCTTTCAATTTGCGTGCAGGCAAGTACAAAGGCACAACCGGATATACCTGTTATTTGCCAGTGACCTGAGAGTGTTTAGTTTATGTTAAGCCTTGAGTTGTGGTAACGCTTGCACGCGATTCCTCAATATACTTGCTCCAGGCAACTGATGGATGGTGGTGCTGGAGGATGAAGGAAAGTTTTAAAGTGACAGAAGCTTATTTCAGTCCTTCTTAACTTTCCAGTTATGTAACCCTCCTGGGTTTATTTCACTGTGGAGCCAAAGCTTTTCCTTCTATTCAGGCAAGAAATGTATCATTGATACAACATTTAACCTGTGAAGTATTTGCTGTAATTTGCTAATAGCCACCACTGCAGCTAACCTTGTGACTGTTTCGAGTGATAGCTAAAAAAAGCTAGTCAGAGTTGCCCCCAAAAGTTTCCAGACTATGCAATGACTATGAAGAACTGTGGCTGTACTTTATTAGTGTGATGTCCTAATGGCACTTCATGTTAGGAGGCACTTGAGGAAAGCACCCAATAACAACAATTTCATTTAATTCCCTTTCCCCCTTAAAAGATTTAAATAAAATAATTTCCAACCTCCACTTTTCACCTGTTCAATATTGATTGTTACTGCACCAGAGGAAGGAGAGGAATCTTGTCTAGTAGTTAGAGCTGGTGGCTAGGAGTCTGGAGAACTGGGTTCCTTTCTATGTCTACCCTCGACTTACTGTGTGACCTTTGAAAGTAACTGCAAAAGTGGCCTAGTGCGTTTCAATGTTTGTTGCCTTTCAATTATACCACATCAAATTAGCTAAGTCTGCAAGCGGAAAGGAAGCGTTTCCATCTGCTAGGTCACTAAACTCGACTTGAGGTCTGAAACTTGAGCTCTTTTATTTCTGGCATGTGTATTATCCCAGTGATAAAGATTCTACAGAAGGAATTCAGTCTGCATTTCTACTGAAGATGCTTGACACAGAATGGAATCCAGCTCGTTCTCAGCCCTATCAGGCAGGCATGCTGGAACAGTTTGTTTAGTGGGGGTGCTAACAGCCTTGTATGTGATGGAAACCACTTCAAGCCAGGGGGTGCGGCAGTCCCCCCAGCATCCCTAGTTCCAGCACCTATGCTGTCAGGCCCACAGTGCTAGCAGGAGTGAAATATAGTAACATGTATTTTAGTCACTATGGGCCAGATTCTGATACCTTTGCTCATATTGAAGATTGCCTTTCTCTGACACAATGGAGTAAGGTTCTACTCAGCTTGAATAAGGGCATCATAATATGTGTGTTGAGTAATTAGATACATCACAAAGCAGATCTATTGAGTAAGTAAGTGTCATTTTAAAAAATTCGCTTTTTTGACCATAACCATATGTCATGTCTTCGGTGCCTGTTTTCTCATTACTAAAATAGGGACACTGCTTAACAGCTAGAATCATACACCTTATACTGCTTCCGAGGCCTATGCTGTCTGCTCCCAGTGAAGACTCTCTTTTAATTTGAGTGGCAGGGAGCTGTTGTTTTTGAAGCAAGTGGCTCTGAGTTCTTTCTGCCTTTTGGGGAAGCTTGGACATAACAGGGGCATATTCTGTCCTCTGCACAGAATAGATCAGTTAACAAAATTCTTCCAATCAAAGGCATTTACAACCAATTGACCCTTGTCTCCATGAAGTATACCTGTGGGGTTTTTTTTCTTTTCCCTCCTCATTTCCTTTTTTCTGTCCACATCCCTCCCACTTCTCTGCCCTTTTAAGCAGTTCTTTAAAAAATGCAAATATTTTTCCTATTTTCCATCACCGTTTATGTTTTCAAAATTAGAAACTGAGATTTTGTGTAACGTATCTATTATCGGCTATATCCCTTTTGTGTCAGCACTTGGGATAAGTATGAAAAATTTGCTACACTGATGAGTTTGTAAATTCTAACTAGAACATGAGACTGGTCTTTCCATAGTCAGAATGTTTCTGCAGGGCCAATATTGGTTTCCCTGCTAAACTACACATACATGCTTGTACCAGGGCAGGATTAAGGCAGGGGCTTTAGGGGCTGCAGCCTAGGGCCTGACTCAAAGGGGGTCCCGCAAAAATAAATCACAGGCAGCGATCTCCAACTCTGGGCTGCTAAAAGTCTACCAGGGCACTCAGGCATGCTGCATTCATGCCGTAGCCCCACGCCGCACCCGGAAGCAGCTGGCTGCTAGCATGTCTCTGCAGCCCCTGGTGGGGGGGTGGGGAGGTGGCTCCATGCACTACCCCTGCACCATCCCCACAGCTCCCATTGGTCGGGAACCAATATCTTAATGCCCTACTGCATATTGCCTCATTATGCAGACATATCTTTTTGCCATTCAGTTATGATTTTTACTAACCAAATAGAAATCCTGACCCTGCATCCTTGGGATCCACACACTCCATTGAATCACTGGGTGATTTGGATGTGCAAAGAACATAGAAATGGGCCCAGCTTCTGAAGCAGCCCCCATTTAAAAGACTGGAATAATATTTCATTGCTTAATTGTGTCTGTGAATTAATGAAACAGAACCCCAGTGGAGATGTTGTCAATCTTACACTGGTATTTATGCAGGGGAAATTATAACTCTACAGACAGCTAGTAAATATTTTGAAAAAATGTTGGTAAACTCAAGAAAAGCATAAAGAGCAGGGCTTAAATTTCCACAGAGTGTTTCCTGGAGCCCCCCAGGCCTTCCCTCCCCAACATGCTATGAAGTCTTGGGGCATGTGGGTGCTGAAAATATTTACCAGAGCGCTGCTCCAGACAACTCCAGCTGAATTTAAGCCCTGGAAAAGAGTAATTATACTCTGAATAGATGCTCTGCAAAAATGGCATAGTGAGTTCCATGTTTATACTTCCTCAGTGACTTCCAGTATTCAGCTAAAATGTTATTTTCTAACTACAGGTTTCAGAGTAGCAGCCGTGTTAGTCTGTATCCGTAAAAAGAAAAGGAGTACTTGTGGCACCTTAGAGACTAACCAATTTATTTGAGCATGAGCTTTCGTGAGCTACAGCTCACAAGCTTATGCTCTAATAAATTGGTTAGTCTCTAAGGTGCCACAAGTCCTCCTTTTCTATTTTCTAACTACCAGATCTGAGGTGCCCTAATGTGTTGCACTGTTACTACCCAGTGTAGACTCTGCTGGCATGAACTAAAAGTACCTAGAACACGCTAGCAAGGTCTACATGGGGCAGTTAGAGCACACCACATTCTAGTGCACTCCAGTCATCTCAGGGTGTAGTTGGGGAGTGAATCCAGTGCCCCAAACTCCACTGAAAATTGCTGTGGCTTCACCTCCTGTCAGAACCTGGAAATCATAACTGTGCATTGGCCACGGGGCAGTGGAAACGAGAGCTCCGCTGCTAAATATGGATCATGAACACAGCAGGCCTATGGGAGGCTGCTATTTGCTGTGTTCACCGTTGTTATTGGGACACTTCACACTCACGCTCTCTCACACACGCTTTTATATAAAATATGTGTATGCAGTGCCCCATCAGCCTCTAAACACGAGCCACCATGGAGCGGGTCCCTGAAATCAATGAGGGCAAGCCTATGCTACAAAATTAAGTTGACCTAGGTTACCACGATGTACAGCCGCCACAGTCATTAAATCACTTTTACGTGTCCACACGACACTCCTTGTGTCAGCGGTGCGCATCATCACCAGGAGCACTTGCACTGATTAACTGTCAGTGTGGGGTATTGTGGGATGGTTTCTGAAAGGCAGCAACAGTCGATGTAAGCAGTGCTGCATCTACACTGACACTACGTCGATCTAAGTAAATGCTACGCCTCTCATGGAGGTGGAGGTAATAAGTCGGTGTAGCAGGCGAGTTACATGGGTGGGAGCTACATTGTAGTGTAGACGCTTACAGAGTTAGGTCGACGTAAGCTGCCTTGCTTCCAGTAGTGTAGAGCAGGGCTGAGTCTCAAAATGTGCGTGTAGACATATGGCCAACCATGTGGAGGTCCTGTGCTCTTGGCAGAACAGTTCTTGCAGAAGCTATGTCATTTGGGACTTCTCTGCTGGTCACTGCCTCTGGAACCTCTCTCTTGGATGGACACGGGTGCTGGTTTCCACAATTTACAGAGAGAAAGGAGGCAATTAATTCAGATAGGGTGAGGATGTATTTACTTGTTGAAGTCTCTTGTTTTCTACCTGGATTATAAGTGCTTTGGGGGCACGGATTGGTGGTTTTGTTTGGGGTTTTTTGGGTCTGTATTTGTACCATGCCTAGCACTATGGGGTCCTGGTTCATGACCAGCACTCCTAGATGCTCCAGTAATATAAAGAAATAATAATGAAGTCCCATGGGGTTATTTTGCGGTGAGGTAGGAATGACACTGTCTCTCCCCAGCTCTCCCTCCTCCTTCAAAGGCACAGATCCAGAACCCCACATAGGGCTACTGCATGGTCACGGGAAGAGGGTGGAAATGGTGCAGCATAGGTGTCTCTCTACTCTGCAATACCCCACTGTCAGGGTTCCCTCCCCGCTCTGAACCCTGGGGTACAGATGTGGGGGACCCACATGAAAGACCCCCTAAGCTTAATTCTACCAGCTTAGGTTAAAAACTTCCCCAACGCACAAATTCTTCCTCGTCCTTGGATGGTATCGCTGCCACCACCAAGTGAGTTAGACAAAGATTCAGGAAAAGGACCACTTGGAGTTCCTGTTTCCCCAAAATATCCCCCCAAACCTCTTCATCCCCTTTCCTGGGGAGTCTTGAGAATAATATACCAACCAAACAGGTAAACAAGGTGAGCACAGACCAGACCCTTGGATTGTTAGGACACTAAAAACCAATCAGATTCTTAAAAAACAGAACTTTATTATGAAGAAAAAAGTAAAAGAAGCACCTCTGTAAAATCAGATGGAAGGTAATTTTACAGGGTAGTAAGATTTAAAACACAGAGAATTCCCCTCTAGGCAAAACTTCAAAGTTACAAAAAAACAGGAATAAACCTCCCCCTTAGCATAGGGAAAATTCACAAGCTAAAACAAAAGATAAGCTAATGCATTTCCTTGCTTTTACTTATGATTTTTGTAATCTTGGATACTTATTTCAGGTAGGGTTTTAGGAGATAGTTTTTCCTGCCGTGGTCCCTCTCTGTCCTGGAGAGAACAACAACAACAACAACAAAAACACAAACAAAAAACCTCCCCCCACAGATTTGAAAGGATCTTCTTCCCTTATTGGTCCTTTTGGTCAGGTGCCAACCAGGTTATTTGAGCTTCTTAACCCCTTACAGATAAAGGAGGGATTTTATGCTACCCTCAGCTGTTTGTTTATGACACCCCCCGACTCCCCGGCTAGATACTTTGGGTAGCTGTCCCCCCGGCAATCAGAGGTGGAAGGGATATTCTGGTTCTTTGTCAGTATAGTCAGTGGGTGGGAGGCTGAATGAGCATGAAGCTGTCGCTTTTACACGGCCTCCTTTCTACTCATGGCTGCACATTCATTAAAGCCTGCAGCTTTCAGTCTCTCAGGTGCCCCAGGCAAAAAGAAGATGTGAATGACCCTTGTTTTCTCTCCCAGCAGTGATCTCATTGTGAACATTATTGGGTATCTTTCTTCAGCATCTGCCTGGGTCTGGGTCAGTTTGTGACACCCTGGTGGCTTTCTGGCACTTCGGATTTGCCCTACACCCAGTGGGTGAATGGGAGGGAGACTCTGGAGCACACAGACAGCCAGGGTCTTGCGATCACCAGAGTTTTGTTAATTCCTTTGCACTTTTCTGTTTTAATGACTACTTCAAAGCAGAGCGCTCGACCCAGCTTTATGTAAATGGAGAGGTTTTACAGGCAGGGTAATGACTGGGCAGGGTTTATTGTGGAATATTACGCATTGCCAGTTTCCCCTCCAGGTTCTGTTGTGCGTGATGTTTGCTTGACAGAACAATATGTTGAATAAATGCTTGAAAGTAAACCTCATTTTCTTAGGGCGGCACATTAAACACAGCTCTCTGGAAAGCGTAAGGTATGAAATACTAAGAGTATGTCTACACTATGAAATTAGGTCAATTTTATAGAAATTGATTTTTAGAAATCAATTTTATACAGTTGATTGTGTATGTATGTCCCCACTAAGCGCATTAAGTCGGCAGAATGCATCCTCACTACCGTGGCCAGCATTGACTCACGGAGCAGTGCACTGTGGGAAGCTATCCCACAGTTCTCGCAGTCTCCACTGCCAACTGGAATTCTGGGTTAAGCTCCCAATGCCTGATGGGGCAAAAACATTGTCATGGGTGGTTTTGGGTACATATCATCAGTCTCCCCTCCCTCCCTTCCTCCCTTCCTCTGTGAAAGCAACTGCAAACAATCATTTTGCGCCTTTTTTCCTGGGTTACTTGTGCAGACGCCATCGCATGGCAAGCATGGAGCCTGCTCAGTTCACCGCTGCTGTTGTGAGCATTTTAAACGCTTCACTCATTATACTACAGTATGTGAAGAACCAGGCTAAGAGATGCCAGCACGAGGACGATTGTGATGAGGACATGGACACAGACATTCCTGAAAGCATGGGATGTGGCAATTGGGACATCATGGCAGCAGTGGGGCTGGTTGATACAGTAGAAAGCCAATTCTGGGCCCGGCAAACAAGCACAGACTGGTGGGGCCGCATAGTGTTGCAGGTATGGGATTATTCCCAGTGGCTGCGAAACTTTTGCATTTGTAAGACCACTTTCCTGGAACTCTGTGAGTTGCTTTCCCCCACCCTGAAGTGCAGGAATGCCAAGATGAGAGCTGCCCTGACAGTTGAGAAGCGAGTGGCGATAGCCCTGTGGAAGCTTGCAATGCCAGATTGTTACCGGTCAGCCAGGAATCAATTTGGAGTGGGCGAATCTACTGTGGGGACTGCTGTGATCCAAGTAGTTAACATAATCATGGACCAGCTGCTATCAAGGGTGGTGACTCTGGGAAATGTGCAGGTCATAGTGGATGGCTTTGCTGCAATGGGTTTCCCTAACTGTGATGGGGCAATAGATGGAATGCATATCCCTATCTTGGCACCGGACCACCTTGCCAACCAGTACATAAACTGCCAGGGGTACTTCTCAATAGTGCTGCAAGCACTGGTGGATCACAAGGGACATTTCACCGACATCAGCTTAGGATGGCCGGGAAAGGTGCATGGCGCTTGTATCTTCAGGAACTCCGGGCTGTTTGAGCAGCTGCAAGAAGGGACTTACTTCCCAGACCATAAAATTATTGTTGGGGGTGTTGAAATGCCTATAGTTATCCTTGGAGACCCAGCCTACCCCTTGCTCCCATGGCTCATGAAGCTGTACACAGGCAGCCTGGACAGTAGTAAGGAGCAGTTCAACTATAGGCTGAGCAAGTGCAGAATGGTGGTAGAATGTACCTTTGGACATTTAAAAGCTTGCTGGCGCTGTTTGCTGACTAGGTTAGGCCTCAGCGCAACCACTGTTCCCATTGTTATTACTGCTTGCTGTGTGCTCCATAATATCTGTGAGAGTAAGGGGGAGACGTTTATGGTGGGGTGGGAGGCTGAGGCAAATTGCCTGGTTGCCAATTTTGAGCAGCCAGACACCAGGGTGATTAGAAGAGCACAGGTAGGTGTGCCATACATCAGAGAGGCTTTGAAAACCAGTTTCATGACTGGCCAGGCTATGGTGTGACAGTTGTGTGTGTTTCTCCTTGATGCAAATCCGCCCTCTTTGTTGATTTTAATTCCATGTAAGACAACCACCCTCCGCCCTTTGATCACAGCTGGCAAAAGAAATAAAGTCACTATTGTTTTGAAACCATGCATTCTTTCTTTCTTTATTAATTTTTTAAAAAAGGGAGATAACTGATAAGGTACCCATGTGGGGTGAGGGAGGAGGGAAGGACAAGGCCACATTGCTTATTGTAGCCACACTACAAATCAAAACTGTTTGAATGACAGCCTTCTGTTGCTTGGGCCATCCTCTGGAGTGGAGTGGCCCAGAGCCTCCCCCCCGCGTTCTTGGGCATCTGGGTGAGGATGACATGGAACTTGGGGAGGAGGGCAGGTGGTTGTACAGTGGATGCAGCAGTGGTCAGTGCTTTTGTTGGCTTTCCTGCAGCTCCACCAGATACCTGAGCATGTCTGTTTGCTCCCCCATTAGCCTCAGCATTGCATCCTGCCTCTTCTCATCATGCTCACCTAATGCTTTCCTGGACTCTGCCACTGAATGCCTCCATGCATTAAGCTGTGCCCTATCAGTGCAGGAGGACTGCATGAGCTTGGAAAACATGTCATCGCGAGTGCGTTTTTTTTGCCTACTGATCTGCGATAACCTCAGGGACGGAGATGATAGGGGGAGCATAGAAACATTTGCACCTGCAGGGGGATAAAAAGAGAGAGTAAAATGTAAGATGATACATTTCTGAGAACAAAAGGGAGACTCTTTCACAGTGAATCAAGCCATTCACAGCAGACAGCACATGTGCTTTAGGTACAAGGTTGCATTTTGCCTTTTATATTGATTGCCTGTCCGTATGGTGACACATCAGAAATGGCTGGGCAACATAATTCGGTTTCCAGGCAACCATGGTAAGCCAAAGGGTATGCGGGTTTGGCTTCTAACACCTTCATAACATGTGGGAATGGTTTCAAACTGCAGCACCCTCCTTTCCAGTAGCAAGCACTGCCAGTTGGGTTTCACATTTAAAAGGAGGGGCTGCAGTTTTCAGGTGGATATGCAGCACACACCTCCCCCCACCCCACCGCATGGTTATTCCCTGGGATGATCCCTTCACCCCTCCCTCTGCCGCGTGGCTATTCTCCGGGGTGATCCCTTTTAACCAGGCGCAAACAGCCCAGCATGAAAGGGGTCCTTTTACTGTTCCCTTACAAAAATTCCCCTATTTCAACCAGGTGACCTTGAATGATATCACTTTCCTGAGGCTAACACAGAAAGATATAGACCAAATGTTGCTTGAATGCGACCAAAACCCAGGACCATTTGCTGCCAGGCTTTGTGCTGCAATGATTCCAGACTACTTGCTACTGGCTTGGCGTGGTAAAGTGTCCTACCGTGGAGGACGAAATAAGACAGCCGTCCCCAGAAACCTTCTGCAAAGGCTTTCAGAGTACCTCCAGGAGAGCTTCATGGAGATGTCCGTGGAGGATTCCTGCTCCATCCCCAGACACGTTAACAGACTTTTCCAGTAGCTGTACTGGTCGCGAATGCATGCCAAGTCTTCAGGGCAAATCAAACATTAAACACTATTGCTTTAAAACCCTGTACTGTAGTTACGAATGTGCACTCACCAGAGGTGCCTTCTCTGCCTTCAGGGTCGGGGATCCTGCCTTGGGAGGGTATTGGCTCCAGGATGATGAAAATGTCTTGGTTGCTGGGGAGAATGGATTCACCGCTTGCCTGCTCATTCTCCTCCTCCTCCTCCTCTTCCTCCTCCTTCTCCTCATCCACAAAATCCTCCTCCATGTTGCATGAGACTCTCCCCTTGCAGGTGTCCATGGACAATGGTGGGGTAGTGGTAGTGGTCTGCACTACCCCAAATGCAACCCAGCAAGGTCAATTTTAGCGCTACTCCTCTCGCTGGGGAGGAGTACAGAAGTCGATTTTAAGAGCCCTTTAGGTCGATGGAACGGGGTTGCTTGTGTAGACGCATTCATTATAAAAGCGACCTAACCCTGTATTGTAGACCAGGGCTAAGAGAGACTGTGTGCCCCCTCCTCGCCCTCCCCTCCTGCTCACCATAGCCTGCAGTAGCAGTCCCAAGCCAATAGCCTTAAATTATTAGTTTGGCAGGGGTGTATTCACAGGCAAGCGCCACCTCTGATTCCCAGCTGCTGAGCTTGGGGAAGGTAAAATAGTTCTTTTACAACACAGAGGAAAGAAAGTGCTGCTGAATCAGAGCATTGCTCAGAAGTGATTTGTGGAATTAAAGCCCAGTGAATAAAGTCTCTCTTGTAAGATCCTTTCCAAGGCTGGGAAAGATCCCTTTAAATGGCTGCATTCATCCATAACTAAGTAAAGAATGCACTATCCGAAACGTAAAGCAATAGGACAAACATGATCTCCCGGGCACCAGAGGAAAAGAGGGGAAGCAGTGAGACAGCGCGTGGAATCAAAAGGGTGGTGCTATAACAGCAGGTTAATTTTCAGATCCACATAGCAAAATAGGAGAAAACCTTCACAACATAAATAGATAAAGCAACCTACATCACAAACCACTAGATGTTGACTAGGATTTGAAAATTCTGGACACAAGTACATTTTGAGGGTAGCAAGATTTTCTTTTTTAAAATTAGTAGTTACCACAGAAACATAGATGGTTCACTACAGTCTGCCCACTGCAAGCAATATTCATTTATTGTTGGTGGCCAAGTATAATGTGGGCTGGGGCAGCCAGAGTCATTTATTAACAGTGAAACTGCTCCGATAAGATTGTTTTCTTACTGTTAACATTAGTGACTGAGTTCCTCTGCGCTTCCTTTGTCTTCACCCTTGGGAGAGCAATAAATCAATTGTTTCACAATAAAATTGAAGATTTCTCAAGGGAACTGTGGTTTTTATGTACTCGCGTTTTTATTAGATAATATGCAATTCTCGCTGAGATGAAAATGACAATTGCATGTAGTGTAAATTAGCTCCATGGTGCTGCTTGTTGTGTTGTAGTGATTCAAGACAAAATCAGACTGAGGGCTTGTCTACACTACTCGCAGGATCCAAGGGCAGTGATTGATCCAGCGGCGGTTGATTTATCGCATCTAGTCTAGACATGGTAAATCAACCACCGAGTGCTCTCCTGTCGAATCCGGTACTCTATCGGAGCGAGAGGTGCAGGCCGAGTCGATGGGGGACCGTCGGCTGTCGACTCACCATAGTGAAGACACCATGGAGAGTAGATCTAAGTACGTCGACTTCAGCTATGTTATTCACGTAGCTGAAGTTGCATAACTTAGATCGATCCCCCCCCCCAGCCCACAGTGTAGACCAGGCCTGAGCAAATCTTGCTGGACTTTGGAATTAGTTAGGACTTTTAATTCATAAGGAATTCTCCACCTTTCACCTAGAATCTTTGATTTCGGTCCTCTTTGCTTTCCTGATCCTGTGTTCAATGTCTTAGTGGAAAATTGGATTTGTCTCGCTCTCTTTTCCCAACAGAAGAGCTTTGCCAGAACAGTCCCAAAATGTCCTGTTTCAGGAGAGCTTTTATTAAATAACCTCTGGGCTAGTTATTTTGCCCCAAATATTCACGATTTGGCAGCCAGATGACATTCCCACATGACGAGGGCAGAAAGAAACATTTTCTATTGCTAAAGCTTATGCTAAAGCTTTCCTAAAGGCTGTGGGGGGAAGCTGCACAGGGGGTTGCAATGACTTAACCTATTTCCTTCCTGTGGAATGACCTGCCTTTTGGCATGTGTGAAAATGAATGGAAATGATTGGTTACCAAGAGAGGCCAACGTAAAAAGTAGTGAGAGAGAAAAACCAAATGGAGAAAATAGACGGATGCAATTGCACGTGTCGTCCTGGAGAAACACAGGCAGGAGCGTGCATATGGAGGGACACATTCCACAGACCCAGGGGACAACAAGCTGCAAACTGTTTAAAGCTTCTGCGGTGGCGGATATTGATGGGCTTTTGGGAAATGCTGTTTTGTAGATTTACTGTCGCTTTTTGTAGTTGGATCTCCTACAATGCGTGGCAAGCAGCCGAGTTTACAACCTGGCCCTGGCTTTGATATCAAGCACTGCAGAAGTGTGTGGTGTGTGTGTGTGTTGTGCATACATATACCTATAAAATCGATTTTTTTACTAACTCATTTACAGCTATCATCTGTACAGATCTGTGGGGTGGGTAAACGAATCAGCATACAAAGCAGACACAGGACCTGACACAACATGCTGCTCTGCAACTGTTAAACGTACAGACTGCATCAAACCTTAGAGCCTGTGAGTTCATGGTTCCCAGTAAAGATCCTAATGAAATTAGCACAAATTATCAGCGCTACCACAGACTGCTACAGAAAGGACATAACGACAGCCCTGATCCTGCTCTATTCCTTGCAAGACCATGAACGCAAAACCATTAAGATAGCAAGAACAGAATTGTGGATGCTGAGAGATTGGGTATGCGAGACCCAATCAAACCTAGTCTCTAAGTGCCACAAGTACTCCTTTTCCTTTTGCGGATACAGGTTAACACAGCTGCTACTCTGAAACCTATCTCAGCTACTATCTCAGATTCTGGGATCTTCACCCTATTGATCATGTATACATTTCTGCCAACGTCAGAGGATTAACTTCAGTTTTACACAGATCCATGAAAATTCTGATTCATTGTGAAATGTAACTAACCTCAATATCTATCTTGTAAGATCATGTTTAGAGCTACTTTACCCAGAAATCTGAATATGAAAATATTTTGAACATTAACATACCTATAAACAGGATCACATAAATAACTGTATTGTTCTGGACTTAAATTGATGGTGTTATAGTAAAACTAAATTTATTTATTCATTTATTGTAAGGGTAGAGGCCCAGTCTGAGATCAGATCACCTTTGTGCTAGTCACAGCAAATAGTTTTTCCCAGTCAGTAAAGACCATGGATTTCAGATGTGTAAAATTAAATACAGGCAAAGTTCCCCATGGCTGAATTTATAAAGATCAAAAGTGATCTTTACAGCTTCCTCACACACATGGATTTAGAAAATAGTTAACAATTAAACCTGCACAGATTAATCATTGAATTTTCAAGAGGAATGGGTTAAATTCCAACCTCCTTAGACTCCCTGGAAGCTACTGCAGCCAAGACACGGTCAGGACCTTTTAAAATCAGTGGTGTTTGGACTGTACCAATACAGGGAGTTCACCATTTCCCTGTCCTTTCTTGGAGCTGGCCGGATTAATGTAATATTTTAATGCAAACTTTCCTGGAATGATAATGTTAGAGAGTGGTGCAGAAGTGTTAGAGATTTATATGGGAATCCACCAGCAGAGGGCTCACATGGCAGAAGTACGTGATTGCTTTCTGTCAGTTTCCCCAATAATTTTAAAGGAACTACAAATAAACTGCTGTGACAAAGTTCCTGCTCTACCTTTGTGGGTCTTGCACTTATTGGCGGATTTGCTTGCCTTGGAGCTTCATGGCAGAACTCAGCTTTCTGAATTCACAGTCCAGTTCAACTCCTCCTGTGTCTGACCAGGAGTTGGGAGGATTTGGGGGGAACACAGGCCCGCCCTCTACTCCGGGTTCCAGCCCAGGTCCCTGTGGAATGCAGCTGTCTAGAGTGCCTCCTGGAACAGCTGTGCGACAGCTACAACTCCCTGGGCTACTTCCCCATGGCCTCCTCCCAATACATTCTTTATCCTCACCATAGAACCTTCCTCCTGGTGTCTGATAATGCTTGTACACCCCAGTCCTCCAACAGTCCACGTTCTCGCTCTCAGCTCCTCACAGGCACACCACAAACTGAAGTGAGCTCCTTTTTAAAACCCAGGTGCCCTGATTAGCCTGCTTTAATTGATTCTAGCAGCTTCTTGATTGGCTGCAGGTGTTCTAATCAGCCTGTCTTAATTGTCTCCAGAAGGTTTCTGATTGTTCTGGAACCTTCTCTGTTACCTTACCCAGGGTAAAGGGACCTACTTAGCCTGGGGCTAATATATCCGCCTTTTATTACTCTCCTATAGCCAACTGGCCCGACCCTGTCACACTGCCTAAATCACAAATTGTTCCATTAGATCTCATTATAAATCTTCCTTACAATGAGGTCATGTCTGTTGCATTAGTTACACTAGTGCCAGGCTCAGAGTCCAGAGATTACTGAGATTTACAAATTAGTAGTTTTAGAAGTTCACCAGTAAAGGCCTGAGAGAAATTTTGCACTTCTAGTAATGATGCATTACGATGTCCCCTTCTCAAAATTAGGATCTAATTCTGCTTTTACTCAGACAAAACATCCTTGAAGGTCAACTGAAATTTTGCCCCTGTAAGGAATGTAGAAATCTCCATCTATTTTTAAACTGAAACCAGCGGGGACTCTGCCTACAACCTGATGCTAAATTAAATATGACCCATATTTCCTACAGTTCAGCGGGATGGACACATTCAGTGGGATTTCCCAAGTGTACATTTAACTCTTTCCTTTGATGTAATGGGGGGGGTGTAGACACACAGCGGGTTGGAGGATTGGCCCCTTTGTAACACTCCTAGTCTGAAAAGCTAATCCAGACAGAACATCTTTGATGCTAAATCTGTTGTTTAATGTGAGATGCTGATCCTACAGCTCCTGGTGAGTCCACCCCTGGAAGAGGTATCAAAGCGCTCAGGGAGTTCTCTAAACCCCGCTCTCAATCGTTTCTCAGACCACACTCCCCTTTGTCTTCATTGGGCTATTTGCCTGTGGAAAGGATGTGTCCCAGTTTGTAACCTACATACTCGGCCTAAGGTCCTTGTTCATAGAATCATAGAATATCAAGGTTGGAAGGGACCTCAAGAGGTCATCTAGTCCAACCCCCTGTTCAAAGCAGGACCAATCCCCAATTTTTGCCCCAGATCCCTAAATGGCCCCCTAAAGGATTGAACTCGCAACCCTGGGTTTAGCAGGCCAATGCTCAAACCACTGAGCTATCCCTCCCCCCAAATTGTTGTTAATTATGTCGGAATTTTGGATTAAACTGACAACCAAGAGTTGACCTGATCTCAAACTTTCATGAGGTTGATAGTATTTTCTCAAGACTACTGAATTAATCGAATACATGCCAGGGACTTATTCTTATCTGGTCTTCTCACTATATTCACCTCCCATTACCAACCCGATATTAGGTATAATGTAAAAAGCTCTGACACTGAAAAACAAGACCTAACTCTATTAAAACCTGAAAATGGCCAAATCTGGAAAGAGACCAGCCAAACCATTCATGTTACTTCCTATCACAAAAAGTGTGAGATAGAAATACAGCAGAATCCCTATTTTATGAACTAATTGGGGACTAAGAAGTTTGTAACATTGAACTCCTCAAAATGACAGTCAGTGCAATGCATACGTTGCAGCATAGTACACTGCATCACTTTCTTCTTGACTTTCAAACCACTGCATAATAATTTCCAGTGCACTGAAGGCACTGATTCTCTCCCGCCCCGTCAGCAGTAGTGTTGTGAAGCCAGAATGCCCTTCCGGTAATATTTCAAGGTTGCCAAAGTAGCAGCCTACGTGTGTCACATGGAGGACGCCATTTTGCAGAGCATGCTGCTCTGCCCTGCCAGCGTGACCTTGCATGCACAGTGAGCGAGAGGTCACACTAGCAGCAGGGGGCCCACAGCGTTCCAATACCTTGAGATTTAGGATTACTCCACTGCCCGCTGGTTCAAATCTCTGGTTGTTCATAAGATTGGCGTTCAGAAAATTGAGGCTGTACCGGAAACATTCATTAGCACGAAATAGAAACATGTATACGCACTTCTGACGTTTTCCCATAGTTTGTCTCAATAATTTCCACTTGTATCAAAACCAATTAAACACCAAGCTGACAGTTTAATGCCAACATAGCAAGCTGACTCCTGTTGTACCAGTTCTTTTTGCTCTAAACATCAGAGTCTGGCATGTGGTACAGACTGCTGCCAGGAAATCTGACAGTAAAACATACATTTAAAAGACTGAACCAGGTGGAAAATATTTTATGATGTGGTAAAAACAGGGTATTCCTTATGTGGGACAGGCAACATGTCTTTTCATTACATTTGTTAGGGATGCCCTGGAACAACTAACTCAGGGCTTCATCACTTATTATTTATGTGGTCATCCTCTGACTCGTGGGGAAAAAAGCATGTTCCTAGTTTACACGTGGAGACACAGATATGAATGAGACGCTCACAGTGCAAGTAATATGCACGTGTATGCGAATGTACAAAGATGATTGAAAGCTCACCTTTGTGCCTTCTTCATCCAGGAGCTCCAGTCCCATGCATAAGTTACAGTAGCCCAAGAGGCCAGGGGCCTGAAACCACAGCTGGGAAAAGGAGCAGCTTGGGGGCATATCATCTGAAGTCGCTGTCTTACAGCCACACCCCACAATACCAGAAGAAGGATGGGGATGTCAGAGCCTCTCTGTCTGCTCTGTGACACTGGGGGATTCCCCTTCCATTGGTATGAAACTCCCCGCTATTGCAGCCAGAACACACCAGAAATATGCCACAGAGCAGCTCCACTGCACAGATGATATGGCTCCCAGGGTATTATTTCTATACAAACTGTGTGTGCGGTATCTCATAACACTGCATATTTGAGACATGCACATTATGATGATGAATTATTATTATTTATTTGTATTTTAGTAGTGCCTAAGTGCCAAATTCTCTTCTGGCAGCAGAGCCTCAGGCGGTGGTGGAAAATCCAGCTACAGAGACGTCAGGGTGGGGGTGTCACAACTGACTGCACAAGCACAACTGACTGCAACTTCGTCTCTGCTTTGGGGCCCAGAACCAGTCAATGAAGCCCAGGAAGTGTGTGGGGCTGACTAAAGAGAGAGAGAGAGAGAGGGAGAGGCCTGAGAAATATGTATATTCAATGTGTCACCCTGACAGCTGGTGGGGCTCCAGCCATAAATTAAATCTCCTCTCTCATGGCATAACCCACTAAGAGGTCCGTGATAGAAATTTCACCTACCCTCCTCTAGAGTTGAATCCTCCCAGGGCATAGTTGCTGCCCATCAATATAGGATGGGTGTGATATACCAGTAGCCCACTTACTACAATTATTTGAATAAGAGCAGCTATCTGAATAACAGAAAGTACCCACCTTGTAAAACAAAACAGGCATCAAAATGCTGAAGGGGACATCAACATACAGAGAATCATCTCCATGCTATCTGGGATTGTAATAAATTGAAAGGCTTTTTGGTCTGACACAGGGAAATTGATGCAGGAGTCGCCTGAGAGAAATGTCTCCCAAATTCCTGTTGCTATTGATCAAATGTCCTGATTTGCTGAAATTAAACAAACCAGATATCTGTTTAGTATTCTTGTGACTGAAGCCAGTAAATGTAGTTCATTGTTATGGTTGCAAAAACAAATGCCAACTCTGTGTATGTGACTGACAGAATTAAGAGAAACAGGGTGCTACTTAGTGTCTGGATTAGATTAGCAAGTGAACTATTTGATGAGAGAAGGGTCAAACAGAAGGAACCACTTCAAAAGGACTCAGTGATATAATTTTTACAAAACCAATTTGCATACCTATTGTAACTCATAACCTCTCACCCTCAACTCTCATAGAATCATAGAATATCAGGGTTGGAAGGGACCTCAGGAGGTCATCTAGTCCAACCCCCTGCACAAAGCAGGACAGATCCCCAATTAAATCATCCCAGCCAGGGCTTTGTCAAGCCTGACCTTAAAAACTCTGCTGCAGTCTGTTACCTTGTGTATTTGTCTCCTTCTTTTTCAATATTTGTGGCCAAAGATTATACTGTCAACTATTTTGTTTATCCTTAACCAAAAGACAGTAACAAAAAAGGACACACCTACAGTTATGTAGTCTGTGCTCTTCAGGATCCCCAGCTGCCACGGAAAATATATTTATATATAGCAGTGGTTAATGTAATGCTTTATTTTCATAAGTTAGGGGAACTAGGTTTGAAGGTATCTAGTTAAAATATGACTATATAGATCATTGTTGCAACCACTGTTCTATATTTGCAGCAAATCTTGTACAAAGGTTATCAAGTGAGGTGTCTATGAAAAGGTTATGATTTGCTCATTATGATTATGCTATTTGTATGCATGTATCATTTTTGTATTTGAAGTTAGGAATATTGGCTCTATACCTGGATTTCAAATGTTTGCTCCTGGGGTAATGCCCACAAAGTACTTAGCCAGCACATCTTGGAGAGACTATTCAAATTGAGTGGCCCATCAAAAGGACACTTAACTCACAATGGACCATGCCCATCTACAGCAAGTGGACTGTTCTATAAACATGGTGACTTGCCCATGTGACTCCAAACACTATCTGGTCATCTGTGATTCTCACCTACCTGTGCTGAGGTTTTGTTAGAAACAATGGGTTTCCCTCCACATGCTGGAGGATATAAGTGGTCCTGTAAACCCCTCCATTTTGCCTTTATCCTGCTCCAGCCTCTTTCCTGCCCAAGCCTCTGGACTATGAATTTATACTCATGGGCGCATTCTAACCAAGGAATTGAGGTCCTTCCAAAGATTTGGAAGCAACCGGAGACTTATTAAGCCAGCAGTTTATTCCATCACGGCTACAAACCTGAACCAAGAACTTTGCAGTTACTGTATGTATTTGATTCTTTTAACCAATTTTAACTTTCTTTCTTTCTTTCTTTCTTTTTATAAATAAACCTTTATATTTTAGATACTAAAGGGTTGGCATCAGTGTGATTTTTGGGTAAAATCTAAGTTATATATTGACCTGGATGTGTGGCTGGCTCTTTGGGATCAGAAGAAACTTTCATTTGACGAGACTGGTTGTAAAGAACCACTCATCTCTGAATCCAGTGTTTTTGGTGGTGATATAAGAACTGGAATGCCCAAGGAAACTGCTTTTATGACTTCTTGTAAGCTAGTGTGGTGAAACAGGAGTTTGCTTTTGTGGCTGGTTTGGTATATCTTATGAAAGTATAACCACCAGTTTTGGGTTGTGTTTGCCCTATTTCTCAGCAG
The DNA here is from genome assembly GCF_965140295.1 of Lepidochelys olivacea. Lineage (NCBI taxonomy): Eukaryota > Metazoa > Chordata > Testudines > Cheloniidae > Lepidochelys > Lepidochelys olivacea. The sequence goes on along the minus strand of NC_140413.1, from coordinate 146,794,687 downwards.
TTCATCCTGAATTTGGCATCCTCAGTTGTAACCCACTGAGGCCTGGTTACACTAGGCAAAACACACATATGGTTTCTCTCTGCCCCAGCACTCGAAAGTCATATAAACAGTCCTAGTTTAGAAAGTATATTATACTCCTCATCATGACATTCTCAATCTGTATGTGATTTATTGCACAATTTTAATTTTGAAAAGACAAACCAACAGGTGGCAAAATATTGCCTTACACCTTTAAATACAAAGTTTCTCTGAAAACCAGATCCACACTATCTACTACAGGCCTCTGTAATTAGACACAATTAAATGTCTATTTTTCTTTGAAGGCTACGTGGGTAGAGAATGGCAATGAATAAACTGATGATTGACATACCTCCTTTTGCCCATTGTGTCTTTATAGATCAATTCATGGTCTCCACACTGCACTAGATCTGGAGAGGGTCTGAATGCGAGCTGGGGAATGCTACTAGCAAATTCATAGCAAATACATGATGTTAAACCCCAACAAGATAGAATGTGGTATCACTTTTTTGACCATTAGGATCTTAGACCCGTGATTAAAGTAGATGTAAATGGGACCTAACCCATTTTGGTGGCTTTTGTTGCAGGTTTTGATGTTGGATGGCAATGTGATTTGGCCTCTTTTTGTAGTGATGGGAAGCATAAAGTGAAGTAACAGCTACAGTGAGCACCCAGAGGGAGCAGTACTGAAACTCCAACTTTGGTTATTTCCTGCCTGGATTTCCATACAGAAAGCCAGGCCAGAAGTAGAGCAAGGACATTGGAGAGTAGCATCTTTCCTAGTTGATCCCCTGCCCCCTTCATGTTCCTTGTCAGCGTGACTCCACTGGACTCATGCTATCAGGGCTTCTCATTGCAGCAGCTGCCCTCAAAATGTCCCTTAAAGAGAGAGCCCCACAGCAGAGGTGCAGAAAAGGCATCACAACGGGCCCCGGCTGAATAGTCAAGTAGTCTCTGCTGAATGCAGAGAAACCATTAAATTTCCTCTGGACATGTCCTGAGCTCTGCCCCACTCCTACCCTCAACCCAGTCAGTTTCCACCACCTCCCGCTGCATAGACTCCAAACCCCTGGAGCACATTCTGCAGGATCTGGAGAAAGGGGGTGGGAAATGATTGTGAAGGCAACTGAGCCTTTTGCCCCGCCCTTGCATTCAAGCACAGATTGCATGTAAGGACGGTGTGGCTAGTGTTGGGAGATTGTGTATACTGCATGGGAGGGGCACCAAATCATCCAGGATATGCAAAATTTCATGTCCCTCTTCTCTGAATAGTGAGTGATTCATTAATATTACGTGTGCTGCGACAATATCTAGACACAGTGTGGGAGGTGAAAGGTGTAATGTAGAGACAGGGTATGCTGCTAACTTTGATTTTCCTTGGTTTTATTAGTTTGTTTCACAGCTCTGTTATTACTGTAATAAATTAAGGGTGCTTCCTGTTTACAAGGTAATAATCAAATCTGGGCTCATAAACTCTGAGCCTCAAGGCTGTGGAATGTATTTATCCCACGAAGCAGTTATTACTGAGTTAGCAGGGAGTACTTTTCAGTTGTTGTTGCTGTTATCATTATTTAAGTGCTTTCCCTCCCTCTTCTCATACCTTCTCCTCCTCTCCACTCAATTCCTCTACTCCCCTTTGAAGTTCAGGACCTGAGTGAAACTATTGGATTGAAATACAAAATGAGGACACTCCCATTTATCAAAATGGTTTTAAATTTTCTTTCTCTGATGAATTGATCATCACTAAAACAAACGTGGCTCTAACGCATTTTCAATCCAATGTCCTTCTTGCCATTTTTCATATTCTGCCCATCGATATTTTCTCTACGTTTTACCCAGTAGGCAAAATCTGGGGAAAAGCTAATTGTGAACTTCATGTTCTCTATGCAAAGTCTGAGTAAGGGACTGAATCCTACCTGGACCCCAATATAAAGCGGTTGGTTGGGCACCTGTGCAGCTCACCTGTGACTTGCTGCATTGCCTCTGTTTGGCTTGTGTCCAGTGGATCCAAACAGTTGCTAGACATTAACTCAGTTGTCATGCCTGGGTCAAGCCACTGCCCCTCTCCCACATTCCTTCATGTAGAGAGAATCGCTATAGGGTTTGACTCCACAGCATGGAGGGAGCTACAGATCTTTTTGGCTTCCAGATACTCCCCCACCTTCTCCAACCCTACCACATGCTGTGAAAGTTCTGCTGCATTTTGAGCTTTCTGTGACTGGGGAAAGGGATGAGAGGATTTCATCCAAAGCTATTTCTGTTTGTTGTGACCATCCTGGGCCAAGTTCAACCCTGGCGTATGAGGGTATAACTCCTATGACTTCAGTGAAGCTGTGTTCTTTTATGCCAGGTTTGTGTTTGGCGCCATGAGTTCTGGTATGGGAGGCACACATAGAGGTAGGGATTACAACCTGAAAATATTGTTAAAAAAACTGGGCTACCTCATGGAAGCCAAATTAATTAAAAATTGTGATGGTTGTCATCTTTTCTCCCAGGAGCATTCAGCATTTATTCCCCGTCTCAGTATTACAAGCCAATGCGAAGTGAGGGTTTACAATAATACCACTGAGGAAGCATGATATCATGTCCCTCACAGGTGTTAAGTCAGTTTTCCAAGGTGTGTTTGTACATGGCTTACATTATGAATGCTAGCACACACGCGAGGTACTTAAGCAATATCCATAATTACTGGAAAGTTTGTGGAAAAATCATGGTCTAGCCAGATGTGAGTTGTAAAACACCTAAAGCAAAGTACAGTGATGTCATTCATCTTCGTCTTGACAAATACCTGTTAGAGCCTGAATTTGACGGAAGTTAAACGAAGTTGATAAGGTATATACATGCACCGTACCAAGATCTTATGTAGTAATACTCTGGAGGTTAATATGATGAATTGTCTGTGATATAGTTTGTGTTACTGCAAAACAAATTTGCTTGTATTTTGACATGTATAATGTCTATTTCAGGCACTAGTCTGTGTTTATCTAAGTTGTAAACCACGAATACAATAAACATTACAAGATTACTACAAAAAAAGTCAATAACGCATAACTTGCTGTTTCCCCCCCCTTGTATCTTCAGAAGATTGAATAATCAGAGAAGTGTTAGCATCGTCCAAACATGATCCATCTAATTTCTATACTCACTATGTTGATGTTTATTGAAACAGTTTGAGGCAATTACCCCAGTACATTAAAAGGGATTATAGAGGAAATGGCACTTGCAGTCTATTTGCTGTTCATGATCTTTTATATTTGAAGAGCCCTTTGTGTTTTTAGCCACAGAATGGAGTGAAAAAACAATACCACAATACCTTTATGTCACTGTAGTTCTCGGACAAGTTCACAGCTATCTTTCATCAGGGCCTTGGCTACTCTAGTAAGAAAAAGGTCTATCTTTCTTCTTTGAGACGTTTGAGTAACTTCATTTCAAGTGAAATACCTTATGTGGTTATAGTTTAGATTCTGCTAGCCCATATGTGAGACTGTGTGTCACCATTCTAACACCAATAAAACTCTTCAGAATTACAAACCTCAAGGCATCTAGTACTTCAGTGAGTTATGCTAAGGGTGATTTTGGCCCATGAGCTATAACAAATCCCCAATTGTGATTTTTTTTTCTATAGCCACACCAGTGGGAAGGGAAGCAAAACCTCAGCTGGTAGCCTGGGAAGAGAAGCAGAACCTCTGCCTGTGTTAAGTGAAAATATCACCTCTCACTTCTCTTCTAAGGAGCTAACTGACCTCAGAGTCCTGTTGTTGCTGAGGGTGTCTTGCAAAAGCATAGACTGCTAGAGGTTCGGGGGGATGGTGGCAGAGAAGTTCTTAAAGCTGGGCCAGACAAGAAGTTCATTTAAAAACAAGTTCCCTCCAGCTCACCAATAAAAAGTCATTGGTAGAAGCCACCATCTTCATACAAAGGCCTAAGAGAACAGTTAAATCTTGCAGGGTTACCCTAAAGGTCAACAAGCTCACACTTTGCACTAATGGAGGAAGTACATTCCAGAGCCAAGAGTCCCCACCTGAGAAACACCCTATCTCCAGCCTGCCCCACCCCAGTATTTGATAATCTATCTGACTCACGAGGGAACAAATGACTAAACTCCATCATTAGAGAGACAGGCTGGGTGAGGTAAGATTTTTTATTGGACTAACTTATGTTGGTGAGAGAGACAAGCTTCTGAGCTTGTCCATTATATCTGTCTCTGGTCATCTTGCTTAAGACATCGCTGAGAAAAATGCTGGCCCTCTACTACTCACTTGTTGAAGGAGACAGATTCTGACAGCTGATGATATCTGCAGTTCTGCAGTGGCAGGTGCTAAAAGCTGTCCCAGAGCTTTGCCAGATATTGTGGACTACACAGTGCAGTGTGCCCCGGGGAGCTGTGAGGGTACAACAAATCCCCTCACAATGTGGGCTAGTGGCCAGATCACTGATTATATATACCTTTTAGTGGCTATTTGGTCATCTTGACAGGATAAAACTTGAACAGGCATGAGGGGAGCAGCAGCATCTGGCTACATGCCACACTGTGTGTGTACGTACATATGTACGTACACACACACACACATATATGTAGTATGTGATTTCTGGAAGCTACAGAATTAGTGTGTATATATATATATATATATATATACACACACACACACACACCTTAGCTGAGTAAATCAGCACAACTCCATTGAACTCAGCTGGTGTAAACTGGCAGAGCTTTATTAAAGTCAGTGGTGCAATGCTGATTTATACCAGCTGAGGACCTGGTCTATAATCTGTTGAACAAACTGAATGAGGTAACAGATAGGTGGCAGCTGACCAGCTCCTCTCTCTCTCCCCTATGTTTGGGAACTCAGATAGCTTGGCTGATGGGGTACATGGTAATAGGTTTGACTTTGCACACCCTATGCATTGAGTTGTGTGGGAGCTCCTAAATAAAGAGCAAGAACAGGAGCAGGATATTGACTCTGACCTGGAAGATCTGTGGCTATTTAAGTCACTCATACATGGCAGATTACATCCCGAGGGAGCTGCAGGTGGAGAATGCTCTTCCCTGGCTGAAGCAGGATGAGGTAACAAACTTGAATTCCACTCTCAGTAGCCCCACTCTAGCTTCCACTTGAAGTCAATGAAAGCTGCCATCTGCATCAATGGGATCGGGATATGTGCTGGAACAACTGTATCAGCAAAGTGTAAGTTGCTAAGCTTTCTCCATGTACTGCGAAGTGGACATCTGTGGTGCAGCCTCTGATGGTTCACTGTCAAATGGGGAGGGCATATCTAGTGGAGTCCTGGAGGGGTCAGTCGTGGAGCCGGTACAATATTTTTATTAATGACTTGGATAATGAAGTGGAGAGTGTGCTTATAAAATTTGCGGGTGCTGGGAGGGGTTGCAAACACTTTGGAAGACAGGATTAGAATTCAAAACGACCTTGACAAATTAGAGAATTGGTCTGAAATCAATAAGATGAAATTCAGTAAAGACAAGTACAAAGTGGTACACTTGGGAAGGAAAAATCAAATGCACAACTTCAAAATGAGGAATAATTGGCTAGGGGGTAGTTCTGGTGAAAAGCATCAGGAGTTAGAGTGGATCACAAATTGAATATGAGTCAATAGTGTAATGCAGCTGTGCCAAAGGCTAATATCATGGGGTGTATCAACATGAGTGTTGTATATAAGACATGGGAGATAATTGTCCCACATTACTTGGTGAGGCTTCAGCTGGAGTACAGTGTCCAGTTCTGGGCACCACACTTTAGGAAAGATGTGGACAAAAATGGAGAGAGTCCGGAGGAGAGCAACAAAAATGATACAATGGTTAGAAAACCTGACCTCTGAGGAAAGGTTAAAAAACTGGACACGCTTAGTCATGAGAAAAGAAAATCGAGTGGGGACCTGTTAACTGTCTTCACGTATGTTCAGGGCTGTTATAAGAGGACGGTGATCAATTGTTTTCCATATCCACTGGAGGCTGGACAAAGATAATGGGTTTAATCTGCAGCAAGGGAGATTTACGTTAGATATTAGGAAAAACTTTCCAACTATAAGGATAGTTAAGCACGGGAATAGGCTCCCCCCTCCCCCTTATATTTTGAATTCTCTTGAGTCTTTTCTGATTTCTTCCTCCTCCTCCCCTTGGTATTTGAGTCCATGACCCACAGCACCCATGTGTTAGAAGTGAAGGCTGCTGTACCTCAGTGCTGGGAAGTCCCCCTTAATTAAAGGAGCACCTTGGGTAAGAAGCTGGTAGAGGATTCCATAGCTTTTGTGGAGCCACACTGCTAGGGAGCCAGGTGGCGGCGGGAAGCTAGCATTGAGGCACAGGACTTCTCTGCAGATGGCATTAGCCTCCTGTAGACCCCTCAGGATCTGTGGAGATCCTGGAGACCGAACTGCTAGTCACTCTGTATGTGGCAAATCACAGTCCCTACAGAATGATCCCAGGAAAACTCCATAGGGAGGCCACACAGAATCGTAGGACTGGAAGACTCAGAAATATTACAATATTTTTAGATTAAAACAGAGTTGTGCCAGAGATTTTTAGGCCATTCATTACAGGGGGAGTGAGGGGGACCACTCTCATTAAAGGCCGTGTGAATGTTTCCATTCTCCCTGCTTGTTTTCAGTTCATTATATTCTGAAACACCCCCCTCACAGACTGACATTTTCTAAGTTTGGTCTCTACAAAGTGAATCTCCTGGAAAGCATCAGCTGTTTTTTGAATATAGGAAGAGTAAAACACAAACGTTCCCCCATTATTAAAAATATTGTGCTCTTTTTTTGTTTTTAAACAGTTCTATAGCTGAAAGGGCTCTGCATGCAAAATAAAAAATTGGCAGGAAAACAGTCCTCATTTAGGAGAAGTTTGAGTTTTCCAATGAAAATTGGCTTGGAGATGATCAGGTTATGATCCTTGAAAATTACATCCAACACATGAACAGTAAATTTAGTTTTCTTGCTCAGCTCTTTGAAGCAGGGACTGTCACTTACCATATATTTGTACAGCGCATTAGGACCCTATTCAGATTAGCCTCAGATGCAGAAACCTGGTTTGCTTGTTTCTTATAAGGTTTCAGTAAAGGGTGAAAATTTAAAGTAAAAATCTCTGCCTCATCTAGAGCACAAAGCAAACAATGTCTTTTCTTCAGCTCATTGTCATGCTATAGCCACCACTCCACTCAATAGATCCCTGCATTTCTACAGAGATTTGAAACTGTAACTTCTGAGCCCAGCAATGACTAAACAAAACTGCTTGAAAGATAATGATTGGTGCTCTCACCCCTTGCCAACAGCAACATTTTAAAATTAGGAGTAAAGTTTCCAACCCACACGCACACACAAAAGAAAGGCAGTTTTGGTCTTAGAAGCGTCTTAAGGTGACTAAATAAATTACTCATGTTTCATCCCCTGATGTCTGAGGTAGTAACTGCCTTTAAGACTGATTGAGAGAGATAAGGGTGGTGGTGAGGTAATACCTTTTATTGGACCAACTTCTATGTTTAATATTGATTGACAGCACAGATGTGGAGTCACCCAGGAAAGCGTCTGCTATACAGATTCACTCCGCGCCTTCCACAGCAGAGAACAGAGAGGTGTAAAAAGTAAATGATTTTCAAATGCTGCCTCAGGCAGCTACACTAAACAGCTTGCTGCCTGTGGAACATACTCTTAAAAGCAACCAAATTAAACGATCATTGAAACACTAAGCCCTGGCAGACGGCTTAAAATCTTCTTGTAATAGTTTTAATGTAAGAAGTTGGTAAAATAAATATGAAGTTGGAGTTGCCACCCCCACCCCCAACCATCAGAATTAGCAGGGCAAGGTAGGGGAGAAAACATAGGCCTGCCAGCCCTCTGTCCCTGTTCACACCATGCAGTTCTCCCTAAGGCACAAAACTTCCTAAAAACTCCCAGCTCCCGTTTATTCCTTCCACTTCCAATCTATTGTCTTGGGGGAACGTTGATTTCCAATCTGTCTTTCCCCAGCACTACCAGAGCATCAAGGTGAGTCGTTGGAGTCTGTTTTTGAAGTCTTTTTGTTGTAATATTGAGACTTTTGGGTCTGTAATCGAGTGACCAGAGAGATTGAAGTGTTCTCCGACTGGTTTATGAATGTTATAATTCTTGATGTCTGATTTGTGTCCATTTATTCTTTTACGTAGAGACTGTCCAGTTTGGCCAATGTACATGGCAGAGGGGCATTGCTGGCACATGATGGCATATATCACATTGGTAGATGTGCAGGTGAACGAGCCTCTGATAGTGTGGCTGATGTGATTAGACCCTATGATGGTGTCCCTGAATAGATATGTGGACACAGTTGGCAACGGGCTTTGTTGCAAGGATAGGTTCCTAGGTTAGTGGTTCCGTTGTGTGGTATGTGGTTGCTGGGGAGTATTTGCTTCAGGCTGGGGGGCTGTCTGTAAGCAAGGACTGGCCTGTCTCCCAAGATTTGTGAGAGTGATGGGTCTTCCTTCAGGATAGGTTGTAGATCCTTGATGATGCATTAGAGAGGTTTTAGTTGGGGGCTGAAGGTGATGGCTTGTGGCGTTCTGTTATTTTCTTTGTTGGGCCTGTCCTGTAGTAGGTGACTTCTGGGTGCTCTTCTGGCTCTGTCAATCTGTTTCTTCAGCAGGTGGGTATTGTAGTTGTAAGAATGCTTGATAGAGATCTTGTAGGTGTTTGTCTCTGTCTGAGGGGTTGGAGCAAATGCAGTTGTATCATAGAGCATGGCTGTAGACAATGGATCGTGTGGTGTGATCTGGGTGAAAGCTGGAGACATGTAGGTAGGAATAGCGGTCAGTATGTTTCCGGTAAAGGGTGGTGTTTATGTGACCATTGCTTATTAGCACCGTAGTGTCCAGGAAATGGATCTCTTGTGTGGACTGGTCCAGGCTGAGGTTGATGGTGGGATGGAGATTGTTGAAATCATGGTGGAATTCCTCAAGGGCTTCTTTTCCATGGGTCCAGATGATGAAGATGTCATCAATGTAGCGCAAGTAGAGTAGGGACATTAGGAGACGAGAGCTGAGGAAGCGTTGTTCTAAGTCAGCCATAAAAATGTTGGCATACTGTGGGGCCATGCAGGTACCCATAACAGTGCTGCTGATTTGAAGGTATACATTGTCCCCAAATGTGAAGTAGTTATGGGTAAGGACAAAGTCACAAAGTTCAGCCACCAGGTTAGCCGTGACATTATCGGGGATAGTGTTCTTGACGGCTTGTAGTCCATCTTTGTGTGGAATGTTGGTGTAGCGGGCTTCTACATCCATAGTGGCCAGGATGGTGTTTTCAGAAAGATCACCGATGGATTGTAGTTTCCTCAGGAAGTCAATGGTGTCTCGAAGATATCTGGGAGTGCTGGTAGCACAGGGCCTGAGGAGTGAGTCTACATAGCCAGACAATCCTGCTGTCAGGGTGGCAATGCCTGAGATGATGGGGCATCCAGGATTTCCAGGTTAGAATACCCCAGGTCAGGGTTCCAGGGGTGTGTCTGTGCGGATTTGTTCTTGTGTTTTCTTTCCCCCCCGCTCTCCTGCTGGTATTAGCTCATCTTAAGTGATCACTCTCCTTACAGTGTGTATGATAACACCCATTGTTTCATATTCTCTGTGTATATAAATCTCCCCACTGTATTTTCCACTGAATGCATCCAATGAAGTGAGCTGTAGCTCACAAAAGCTTATGCTCAAATAAATTTTAGTCTCTAAGGTGCCACAAGTACTCCTTTTCTTTTTGCGAATACAGACTAACACGACTGCTACTCTGAAACCTGTAATGGGAAAGGACACCTCTGTCCATGCTGTGTGTGACCAAGACCATGAGTGGGGTACTGGCATGCAGAAACTGCTTACCCTTCAGTATCTTTTTCTGATTCTCATCTCTTTCCTGGAATTCTGCATGAAATTATCCAATACATCAGTCTTCTGAAAAGCAAGGTTTATTAACAGTAGAGGGAGAATGGTAGTAAAAACACAAGAAACTGTTTGCCTGACATACCTCATCTGGACAGTTTGCAAAGCCCAATGAAGTAGGCTCCCCTTAGCTCAGTTACAGAGAAAAGCAAAGAAAATCTTACATTTCAAGAAATCATCCCCTGTCTGCCCATTCCCTGGTCGTATCAGACAGCCTCTGCATGCTTTGTCCAGAGATCACCCTATCCCTCACTTGACCTGTTTTCCAAGTCCCTGTTAGAGTTCATAATAACCATGTCAGGGTGAAGCTACATCAACATTTCCACAAAGGAGTGTTTGATCAGGAATACCATCTGGAGTAAATGCCATAAGTGTTTGTCCCCCATACAAGGATTATTGCCCCCATAACCTCTGGGCGGTTCCTTCAGTTCCCTCTTTCCAAGTCTAGCATTGTGCAGGCCATTTTGATCTCCAACTCCCTAGACACTTCTTACCAGTCAAGGTGTTACATGTCCATTATTCTTATCTAGATGAGTTAGCTCGCACCTTAATGCTGGATGTATCCTGTTTCTATCGTAGCTGATTCCAGAGGTGGCCTGGCTGTAAGCTGTTTTCCCTTGCTGCAAAATATAAATTATTGATAGGCCACATGCCCTCTGTCACAATTTGTTTTTTCAATATAAGGTAGGGAAATTTTCTTTTCTTCAATCATCTTTTCTCTGTCCATAAACATTTAGAAATGACTTGTCAGATTTTATATATGTCTGTGTGTGTGTGTATCTCATGTTGTAATGCACATTTAGCAAATAGCAAAAAGATAATGCAAACAGATCTGTGGCCTTTATCAGTTTACAACAAATTTATCTCAGTAAACAGCTTTGAGACTTCTGTGGGTTGCCCCACTCTGGGTATTTTGGGCCTCATCCAGTGGCCCTGGAATCGGGCTGGGGGGGGTCAGAGTTTATGGCCCTTCTACTTTTTGCCATGGTGGACCCTGCCCCCTTCCTCTCCTCTTCCCGCCCATGTCCCTGCCCCCCGGGCTCCCCGCCTAGGGCAGATGGAGGGGTGGGTCCGCGCCAGCTCTCCACAGCTGCCCGCTCTGCTCTTACCATGGCTAGGTTGTGGCTCCAAGGCCCCGGCCAGAGCTGGGTCGGTGTAAGAGCCACACGGGTAGCCTGGGTCCCTCCACCTGCCCTGGGCAGGGGGGCTCGAGGAGTGGGCAGGTGGCTGCTTCTGTCCCCGGCGGGGGCCTGGGCTTCCCCCACTATGGCTTCTGGCTTGGCTGGGGTGGGGCCTCTGGGGAAGACACGGGGCATGGCCTTGGGGAAGAGGAGGAGGGGTTTTGGGGCATGGAGGTGAGGCCTTGGGGGAAGGGGCAGAGTGGGGGCTGGGTCTCAGGAGGTGGGGATCCCTGGTTCCCCTCACTTTTGGGAAGGCTCTGCCTCCCTTGGCCTCATCATCAGTGTAAATCATTGTAGCTCCAATGACTTTTCTGATACTATGCTGCTTTACATCAGCTGAGTATCTGGCTCCAAAACAGATAATTGTCTAAATACACTACACTACTACAAACATTATGGGAGTTAGAGAAAAGAGGCAAAGGATGCAGCTGGCAAGGAAAGAGTCTCCCGTGTGATATTTAGTAGCCTTTACAGTTCATGAACTCACCTAAGAAATTATGAATTATTCATGAAATTATGATCAAGTATGACTCTTTTCTTCTCTTTTTGGTATAAAATATCCAAATGAAAAGATTTCCAGACCTTCCTATGTTGTATTTTCAAATATAATCCCATCATTAGTGTGTTAGTAGTTCAGAAGCAATGGCAGTCAGTTTTGGTTAACTGATCTCAAAAGTGTATAGCAGAAATAAAGGAGGGGTTGAAAGACCATCAACGAAAATTATTAGAGGCACGGGAGATTTTCCAGATCAAGAGAGATTGAAAAGATTGGGATTGTTTTGTTTAGGCAGGACATGAGCAAGAAAGGACATGTTAAATGGAGAAAACATAATAAAAGGCACAGAAAAAGTAGATTTGTTGCTCCTATTTACCTTTCTCATAAGACAAGAGCAAGGGGACAATCAGTAACAATGAAAAGCAGAGAATTGAAAACTGATTGAAGGAGATACTTTTTACACCATGCACAATTAGCCTGGGGGACTCCTTGTCATGAGAGAGTGGTGAGAGCAAGGGAAGACATTCATTTTCCTTTGCCACAAGATAGCTCTTAGCTGTGATACATGTTGCACCTACATGGACATATAAGGCCCCATGGGTCTAGAACCCAGGCATACAAAGCAGCCAGGCAGCTGGCATCTCCATGCTGCCACCCAGCTTGCACTCCACAGCTCATGACCTGCTATGGAAGTCTCAAGGGGTCTGACAGACAGCAGGCCCATGACTCCTGATTGGCTCCCCACCCTATATAAACCTAAGGGGCATGCAGAAATCTGTCCAGGCAACAGCATGGATTCCCTGTAGCTGTCATGACTGTTCTTTGCTCAACTCCTGGCTTTGGCCTTGGCTAGATTTGGACTTTGCCTTCTGACTCAGACCCTTGGTATTGACCCTGGGCTGGAACCTGACTATACACTCCTCTGCTACTCCCCACCTCCAGTTTGCCCCTGCTCTGACCCGTGGTCCTGACTGTCTGTGTTGGGATCCTGACAGGACAGCACTTTGGGTTTCACTTCCTCAGTGTTGTCCAGTCACATCTCTCAGATCTTTCTCTATATACCCAAGCCAAAGAATCCAACCTCTCTGTCCTCCTGAAGGTATTATGTGTTCGTAGTGTCCTATTTTACATGTTGGACAAGTTTGATTCTGGTATGTATTTGGCAAAGAGTTGTATGCTTACACGTGGTGTATCTGGAACCCATTTGTGTTTCTATGTAGTTTTTGATACATTCACTCATGGGACATCCCTCAAGCCACTTACTCTCCAAGAGTGAGAATCTTGTGTGGATTGTGTCTAAATTTGGCACAGTTTGATTTTTTTAAAAATAGTTTTGACAGATAATGCCAATGTTTATCTTTATGCATTTTTCTATTTTTATTGACTTAAATTTTCACAGTGGGGAGGTGAGACAATCGGAGAGGTCAGAAAATAATTATTTAATAACAGTAGATGCTGAGCTTCAATAAGTTAAAGTTTTATAAGTGTTCAAACACAAATTGTCAAAATTACCTGTCTGGATATACAAAGTAAATAGCGTTAAATGGAACTCTAAGTTCTCAAGCAGCATTTTTCTGACTTTGCCAATCTGTAAATTTTGATTATTGTCAATGGAAATATTTTTGTTGGTTTGTCTGTGTACAGTGAAATTGACATTTACCGATTAAAAATCTATTCCTTCCAAGCCTAATTATATCTTTAGAGAAGGGGAAATTATTCACCTGCCACTCTGCTCCTCTCAACATTATCAGCTTGCAGGATTCTTGCTCTCTCACAACTGTCTGTTCAGGTTTTGGGTGTTCTTCACTCACCTTCTGGGTGATTGTGTACTTGTTTCTCTCCTGGAATGCTAGTCTACCTAGGGAGTGTATATTCAGGTTGTATATCCAAAGGTTAAGGGGAGCAGACCTGAACGTTCTGTGGCCTCTGAGGTGCCAGGATTTGGAGCATGTTCACTAGGGCAGTACCCTTGAGCAAGTCTACAGATATAAAAAATAATAATAAATTAGAGATAGGAGGGTTCTTTGCTAGGCAAGGTCTGACCTTTTTGTGGCCTCTGTGACCTTTGGATTGGCACAGAAGGAGGGTGGAGCAAACCAAATGATCAATCCTAGAGGGCCACCTCTGTGACATTTCCATACAAGCTAGAGGACAAGGTCAACACTTGGTTATCTTATAGAACTTCATGCTATGTCACATAGGTGAGCACCAGACAGACTCTACTGAGGCATCTCAGAGATTAGTCTGACATTGATTGTCTTTAGACGGCTTCACATCCCCCTAACCTTAACCATAGATCAAACTATTTAAAGTTTTTAAGAAAGTGCTATTGCTCTTTGCTTTGTAAACAAGAACCTAACCTATTCAACTGTAACTATCTTTACGATCTGGTTTTTGATTCAGTGGAAAAGTGCTGACAGGTGTCATCATGCAGAAATTAATTTTCATCATAACTGCCGACGGTTTCAAGTGATTTATCCTGTGTAAAACATTTGGCAAAAATAAAATCTGCTTATCCTGTTTAAACAACGAGGCAAAACTATTAAATGTAAAACACAGTGGCCTAATTGTATCCTTTTGGAGACAACGGTCTCTGAAGGTAGGTCTGCACTGCAACTGGGAGGTACGATTCCCAGCACGGGTAGATAGACTTGAACTAGCTCCACTCAAGCTAGCGCGCTAACAAAAGCAGTGCTAATGTTTCCATGGGTGGCAGCAGTGGGCTAGCCACCTGGGCTTGTATCCAGAGGGTTTGGCAGGCTTGGACTCAGGTCTGAGGGGCCTGGATGGAATAATTTTCTGCATGTGACGTGAGCATCCCTGTGGTGCTTGCTTCCACCAGGATCTCAGGGTCCACTTAAGTTACCTTGCCTGGTAACATGCTATGAGGTTTTTTTTTTTTTTTTCCTGTGATTTATACAGTCCTCTGATCTCTAATGGGATGTAGGTGTCTGATTTGCATAATGACTTGAGTTATATATAATTAACCATATAGTATGCAAATAATATCTGCAGAGACTGTCACGCAGTTTCTAGGGTTTCTAAATTTGACCTGTAATTTACAGCTCAAACATAGGAAAGTTAGAGTAATTATCTGTTCTGGTTAAAACTAATATGTAAAACACCTATACATCTGTTAGACCAAACTGCTTGAGTTATGAGTAGTTTTAAAAAGAACATCCAAAAAGGATTTCAGTACTTGTCTGTTTGCTGCTTCCTGAAAAGAAATAATAAAACCCCAAACCCAGTGAGTAGAGGGCTTGATTCACATGCATGTAATGCAGCCATAGGTTTACTGCAATGGATAGAACCAAAACCCTAGATCAGAAAACCTGTGAACTTTGGAAATTGGATCCAGATCCAATCTTTGTCGCTGGACTTTATCTCTATAATGGGATGACATAATGCCCTGGATTCAGACACTCCCAAACACTGGAGAAGTGTGGATATAATTTGGCTTCAAACTTTGCAACACAGGTAAGGCTTTAGTTAAGAGTGGGGACCAAAATTGGGCTTGTCGTCACCATCATGGCTCTTTAATATACTTGGGAAAATATTTTCAAACTAACGTTTTTAAATGACTAAAAATACTAAGTGGTCAAAGTATGGACTTTTTCACTGAATATGTAAAAAAAAAATATGGAACATTAATATTACATGCTATGGAATGATATGATCTCTTACTCTCATTATAAAATACTATCCTTACTTTACCAGAAGTAATAGAATTTTGCAGTCCGGTGAAACATAATAAAGGAGAGAGCCTGGCATAGGTGTAACACTGACCTATGATACAATGAAGAAATTTGTAATACAGCATATAGAAGGAATTGTTTATATTTGTTTCCTCAATATGCAATAACAAATCATCATGTTCCATGTAATTTAGGAAAGTGCATTAAGCACTAAACAGTACTCTGTGTGCCTACTTTAGACTATATTGTCATCACCATTTAAAATCACTTACAATAATTAGGGTGGGCACCTCTTTCCTTTTGGTGATTCTAATTCTTCATCACTTTGAGAGATGCTGAATACTAACAAGTTGGAAAGCTTAATTTTGTGGTTACAGACTGAAGTAATGTAAACTTTCTAACCGACTTTCACAAATAAGTTTTGAAAATCTGACTACAATTATAACCCCCAATCCTGCAATTTACAATACTCAGGCAGATTGCTGCCCTTTTGCTCTGTGGCTGAGCCTTTTTTTACATGCATGGTTAACTTCAGGATCAGAATCAGAGTAAAAACTCAAAACTATTTCTCTAATAGCATGTCAATACCCAGAATTATGGATTGTGACACCACTTATCTGGGATTTTTTTTTCCATTGCTCATCCTGGGTAGAACCATGTCAAGGCAATAATCAGTATCACACTTTAAGGGATGAATCAATTCCCATTGAAGTCAGTTACTTGGATAAACCCTATGCTAAAAGCTGAAGTCCTTGTAATCTAAAACAGGTAAATAAGGAATAATCTGCACTACAAAAATGGAAGGAAAGGTTTCCCAATGAATGCAAGATTCCAGCTCTAAATCTAACCCCAGTCTGGCACATCAGACTTTTATTACCTTGGTACTATATCATTCTTAAAAAAAAAAAAAAAACAAAAAAAAAACCCACTTCAGATAACATGTTAAAACCTGTCTGATGAGCAAGTTTTCCCTCTCTTTCCAAGAGCTCTGACAGCTTGTAAGCCTCAGGAGGTCTTAACTTGCTGTTGTATAACTTTATAACATCCACAATCTGCTTTTGCTTTGATGTAACTTTGTAGGGAAAGTGACAGTTTCAAAACTCCTTTTTAAAAAGCTTTTTTCATTTGAATAGTTGCATTGAATGCAGAATTCTAGGCAAAGTGCTTTCCACAGCTATGAAGTTACTGAGATCTCAGAAGAGAGGTTACCCCAGTGGAGTTCCCATTTTGAATGCAACACATCTCCAGAGACTCATGTAACTATTCCCTTCTTCTCTACCTTTTTATTATGAGGTGGTGTTCAGTCTTTCTTTCTAACTAGGAGATTCAGCAGATATTTAAATGAAACAAATGCCATTGACATTTTTGGTCCACAGATAAGTGGAATTTCCTGTGCACACATGGTTTAATCCATCTCCCACTAAAGTCAATGCAAAGACTCCCAGTGGCTTTAATGGGAGAAGGATAGGGCTCTCATTGAATGGCTCTAGTCTTGATGAAGGAGCAGATAATGCTGCAATGCCATGGATTTAAATCCATCTCATATAAGACCACAATGAATTAAATAGTGAATCTTAAAAAATGGTCCCTTTGGACATATGTAATTGATGAGTTATGATTTTTTTTTTAACTAGACAGGGAATTTTCTTTTATTCTAACTCTGGGCTTGTCTACATGTGTAAATTGCATCAGTTTAACATAAAGTGTAATTTTTGGAAACAGGTTTGTTAACTAAAACAAGCCACTTTTAAACCAAATTAAGACTGTCTACACAGGAATTTGCATTGGTTTTAAAACAGAATTTAGTTAAAATGGCGCAACTTGTGTGTGCAGATGGGTCTCTTTCTAGCATTTTGCAATATGCTAGCTGTGTTCATAGCATATTCTTCTTTCCCCACAGCATCAGTTCAGCTGGGCATAGAGTTAGTCTGGCTTTAATAATTGTGCTTGTTTAAGTACAGATTCTTAGCTAACATACTGACCTATTGTCAGAGGGCTAAAGAATTTCTTCAGACTCATAATTCACATGGAATAGTGATTTAGAGGGACCCCAACTGGTTTTTGTGCCTACCTCAGGCCCTGATTCTGTACACACTTACTTACAGGCTTAGCTTTATTGGTAGGCCCACTACACTTGTGTCTATTTTGTCTGTGTGGGCTGCACTGGTTTAGGAAGGGCAGGGTGAGGCAGTAGATGCTTTATAGCAATTTAAACTATGGCAGAGTTTGGGGCAGTCTAGCTAAAATCGGTACAGTTGGTATTGTGACAGGCGTGTAAAAAGCAGAACCAGCTGCACAGAAATTGAGAAGGCTTTGATAGGGGAAAATGCCACTTGAGAAAAGAAAACACAGAGAGCTGCATTTCAATTAGTTTTAATGGCGTTTCCTAGTTTGGACTGATTTCTCACTAAAATACATTTGAACTTCATTCCACTGAATTTTACGCAGTTTTGTTTAGCCTAACAGATGAATATTAATTGATCATTCGAAGCCAACAGGAAATGCAGGATGATGCTGAAAGCTGTTGGCAATCCTCCAAGTTTCAGGAAGTATGATTTTAAATTAGTCTGGAAAGCTTCCATGGAACGTTTATACAGTGTGAGTTTGTGTAAATAATTTGTTAAATGTGAGGAGTTCCTATCAGACTTGTATAGATTCCACATTAATGGGCAGCCTGGCAGAGCAGGGAGAGAAGGAAGCGACCTGTAGTGGGAAACAGCAGAAAGATAATATGTCAACAGAACGTATTTAGTTCGGGTTGAAGTCAAGTCAGTGGGAGTCTTTCTAATGACTTCAGTGGTTTTTAGATTAGGCCCTTAGATTATATGCGATTTGCTGCTTTTAACAGTTTTGCTAAACTAATAGTTTAAAGGTACTGTACCGTCCTGCCGGGCCAGACTTTCGAAGGGGCCTTTTGGAAGTGACAACTGGCTGCAGTGGAGATGAAAGGAAAGATCTGTCTCAGGGTGGTTTGGGGAAAAACCTTCTTCACCATATTTTTTAATCTACTCAATAAACGAAGTTGTCTTGAGCCAGGTGTAGACTGGATCAGCTTCAGAAGACCAATCACTCTCATCCTCTCCTTAATCCATAATGAAGCTTTCCCTTTCCCCAGAGAGGCCTGGACAGTCTCACCCACACACCTCAGGGTCAAACTGTCTGTTGGCTGATTTAGAGGGGACAACAGACACATTCACTTTTGTACCTTACCTCAGGGAATCACAGCCCAGTCCTTCTCACTCACTGAATAGTCAAATACTCTATTGACTAAGCTGCCCTTTCCTCAGGGGAGTCCTGCTGCCCTTCTCTCATCAACTATTCTCTTCTGGCCTTAGGAACTCTGCTCCTTCTACAGGGCTGTTTACACACAAATTTGCACCAAACTTTGCACCAACCAAAGTTAAACCAGTGTAAATCCTCATGTGGATGTTCTTATTTTGGTGGCTTATTTTGGTTTAGTTTAAACCTGTTCCTAATCTATCTAAGGCCAGGTCTACGCTACAGCATTAGGGGTTGATGTAAGGCAGCTTATTAAAAAGTTGCTTCCACCGATGTAACTCGCCAACTACACCGACTTAATAACTCGACGAGAGGCGTAGCGTCAGTGTCAACGTGATTAGGTCATCACTGTGTCAGTGTAGACACTCCGTTATTTACATCGACTATTGCTGCCTTTCAGATGCCAGCCCACAATGTCCCACGCTGACAGTTAAATCGGTGCAAGCGCGAGGACATGCACCACTGACACGAGGACTGTAGTGTGGACACGCAAAAGCGATTTAGTTACTGCGGCGGCCGGTGGCTGTACATCACTGTAACTTAGGTTGACATAATTTTGTAGTGTAGACACACCCTAAGATACATACCAATAACCCTGGTTTAACCAGAATAACAACATTCACACAGCCTTTTGCATGGTTTGGCTAAATAGCTTTAAAAATCACCCCTTTTGTTAAGTTGCAACAAACTCTTGGTTTGTCTACACTTAAAATGCTGCAGCAGCACCCCTGTAGCGTTTCAGTGAAGATGCTACCTACACCAGTGGGAGCGCTTCTCCTGTCAACGTAGTACTCCACCTCCCTGACAGGTGGCAGCCATGTTGATGGGAGAAGCCCTTCCATTGACATAGCGCTGTCTACACCAGGAGTTTGGTCACTAGAACTGGAAAATCCACACCCCTAAGTGATGCAGTTATACCGACATAAGTTGCTAGTGTAGACAAAGATTCTGTGTATAAACAAGACCGGAGCCTCGAAGGGATGTGGCTTCCCTCTTCTGAAGCCTTCCTCTTCCTCTTGTGTCCTAATTATTAACTCCTGCTTCATGAATGAAAAAACATCTATCTTTCCAGCGTAGGAAGAGGATACAGAATTCCTGTAATACAAGCACAACACTAAGCAATATTTGGACAGAAGGGAGACACAATCTGACTTTCAAAATCCTCTCCAGCCCTTTTATTTCAAAAAATAAATGACAAAACAAAACACTGCATGGAAGAAAGTACAAACAATGTTATTCATGAGTCTTTCTACTGAACCAGGCTGAGGGCAACACAAGCTGCTGAAGGAAATCTGATGCTTAATTCTTTCAGACAATTTGGATGTTGCCAGAGGTGCTGTTCCATCTGCCTACAGGAAATAATCTGCAATTTTACATCTAAAATAAGTTTAAAACTTGATATGAATCATCTCATTTACAAGCTACTGGTACTATACATGTTGCTGCAGATTAAATGCATTGTTGGCTGGGTGCCAAGTACTAGAAAACTAGGCTCCACTCCCCTGTCTTCCACTTCTATCACCCTGATTGGGCTGCTGTTTTATTCTTTGTCTCATTTGCAGCCCTCATCAGAGGGGATTGTTTGGCCCTGAAAGATTAAAACTGAGCTGACCGCAAAGAGGCGGAAATCTCTTCTGGTGATGTGATTCTTTACAGTGAGTCAGTGTTAATAAGGGGGAAGATGGTTAAGGAACTGAGGGGATCTGGGTTCAGTTGCTGAGTCTGCCACAGTCTCCCTGTGTGAGCTTGGGTAAATCATTTAGTCTCTCAGTTCCCAATGTGTAGAATGGGAATAATAATATTCACTTTCCTCCACCCTGTGCCTATCTTGTCTATTTACATTGTGAGTTCATTGGGGGTAGGGACTGTCTCTTACCATTTCTTTGTGCAGCACCTAGCACAGTGGGGCCCCAGTGTTTGGTAAACTTAACTTTTCAGGCTGTGCCACAGCAGATGTGATCATAGAAATGCAGGGCTGGAAGGGACGTTAAAAGGTCATCAAGTCCAGCCCCCTGCTCTGAGGCAGCACCAAGTAAACCTAGACCATCCCTGGCAGGTGTTTGTCCAACCTGTTACTGGAAACCCCCAGTGATGAGGTTTCACAGCTTCACTTGGAAGCCTATTCAGAGCTTAACTACCTTTTATAGTTAGAAAACTTTCCCTAATATCTAACCTAAATCTCCCTTGCTACAGATTACGACCATTACTTTTTGTCCAACCTCCAGCTGACAAGGAGAACAGTTAATCACCATCCTCTCCATAACAGTCCTTAACATATTTGAAGACTGTTATCAGATCCCACCTCAGTCTTCTTTTCTCATGAGTAAACATGCCCAGTTTTAACATTTCCTGATCGAAGGTTTAGAAAATCTGATCAATCATTTGTGTTGCTCTCCTCTGGACTCTTTCCAGTTTGTCCACACCTTTCCTAAAGTGTGGTGCCCAGAACTGGACAGCAAACTGTGTGATACTAAACTGCAATCACTAAAAGTCTTTGCTGTGCACTATCTCATACACAGATATCATGGAACAGGGAGGCCTGGGCCTGTTTTATGTGTCTCTAAAATGGCATGACCTAGAACTCTGAATTCAGTTTTGCTCACCAGAAAGCTACAGATTCACTGGAAGAATGAAGTGAAAAGAAACAGTAACGACCAAGATGATGTAGGGTGTGTACCAGGTGCCATCTGCCCGTTTGTGGTCCCTGCACCCAGAAGAGTGGGGGGCAGTGTTTCCCCTTAGTGCTGGTACTAGAAGTAGAAATGCTGAAGTACTATGAGATAAACTGGTCTTGCACTCTTTCTGGCCCACATAGACAATGAAAATATTGAAAAATCTCAAGAGTGTGAAACTGTTCCCATGAGCTTCACTGCCCAATTTTGCAAACACTCCATTGGAATAAGGTTCAAATAAGTGCCCTCATCTTTCGGTTTTCTTGGGGAGAAACTGCAGCATGAGGCTCACACATAGATATACGCGTGCAGAACCAGCCTTGAAGTAATTCTGAACAAGACAGTGTCCTTGTCTTCTCTGGCCATGTGGGGAGTGAAAAGGGGCAGTAAGATCCCCTCACTGCCCTCTTGGTTGAGTAACACCTTGGGTTGGATATAGGGTGCTGCCCCAGATCTCCAGATCCTACCTACTGTGAGCAAATAAGCAGGGAGAGGGATCCAGAGGGGTAGTGAGGAGGTGGAGCCTGGCTCTACTCCTTACCTCCCATCACTGGCCAGAAGAACTGGGCCAAAGTGAGGGGGAAGTAAACTAGATCCTTTTCAGGGCTGGAATAATTTACATCCCCCCTCCCCCCGGCCCTCAAACCCCAGCCCCCAGGAGCAGGGATATTCTGTGTGCTGCCTTGTACTCATGGCCGAGAATGAACTCTCGATGTAGCCCTTGACGCACAACAAAAGACAAGGCAGTTCACAAAAACATCCTGCAACTTGACCTTTGTAGAGAAAAGGCATTTGGAGGCGCTTCAGTGCCTCTACCAACATGTTACAATAAGTATTTCTACTTTTGTGTACTTTTCTAAACTGAACTGAACCTCCAGAGCATAGTATCAGCAACCCCAAATGTTCAGATATCACAACTCAGCCTTCCTCCCCAACAAATCATAATGTTGGCTTAAAAATCATGCTTTTTTTTTTTAAAGGGGTTTTGTTGTTTTCTCTTTGGTTTCTGAGCCTTCAGGGTATACTTGGTTCATGTTTTCAGGCTCCTCTCTACAATATGCGAGCCAGAAACCTTAAAAAACAAACAAACAAAACCACAATGACCTACAATAACATGACTCCAGGATCTCAGGCTTTTGGAAAAACATCAAATACCAGACTCACTATATAATCAAATGGATTCAGTGTTGCAACTCTCATGAAGTTTGCCCAATCACTACAAAATCCTCCTGAATGGGGTTGGGCAATGAAAGAAAAATAGTATTCGCTGAGAAATGCGTTTTTTCACAGCACTGAAAGTATTTCAAAAGTCAGCAAATAGGTTTGGTAAAAACCAAAAAACTGAAAACAAAAATGTCAAAACCATTTGTTTAAAAAATGTTGTTTCAAGTAGATGCTTGAAACATTTTGTTCAACCTGAGCAACACTTTTTTTTCATTTTTTTTTTTTTTGTTCCATCAAGAAATACAAAAACAAAATAAATCAGTTTTGGTTCACAATAACTGATTTATTTTTCAGATTTTTCTATTGAGTCATGAAACTGAAAAGTCAGTTATTCACTCACCTCTGCTCCTGTCAGTAGGGACCTGCCAGTAAATTAAGTCAGGAACTGGATCCCAGGACATTCTCTCATTTCCTCCTAACAAATATTACATATGCTGCCTGACAGGGCTAGGACCTCCAGCAGTTGCATCACACAGGCACTAGTCCAACATCCACAAGTAGAGGACAGGACATTGCCCACCACTCTCAGGCATTGTTCCCACATGCATCAGCCACCAGGGTGGCCAGGATATTTCACAAAGTATTCTCAGTATTCCCTCTGACCAGCAGCAAGTGTTAAGATTTGCATAAATGTCAATGTTAGAATACAAGTTGGGTTTGCTCCCTTTTGTGATCTTATATGGAGACTTTTAGCCACTTATATAGCTTTATAATTACAAGTAAAGCTACCAACACAGAAACTAGAGACACAAGTGCACCCTGGGATTTATGCATCGTGGAGTCAGAAACATGCTGCATTTCTTTTTACCTGTTTTTTGTGGCTTACAAGTAGGGTTGGTTGACAGTCTAGGTGGTCAGTTATGAGAGACTCCCTGGCTTCATAACACTTGCCTCATGCTTATAGATGTGCATGGAAAGTGAGAGAGAGAAATTCACTTAGGTAAACAAAGTAGACATCTCAGTCCAAACTCTGTTAATGGCAGGGAGCAAATAAAGCGTCTGTTCCTGCTTCGAGTTCTATGCAGGGCAACCCTATGTCTATGCAGCGCCTCGGTGAAGTCAAAGGGGCTCGTGCAGGTGCAGCAATCTACCTGGACAGGGCTTACTGAATATTTGGGGCTTATGTTGTTGTGTCTCTAAATCTGACCATCGCCCAGTTCTTAATGTTAGTAATCACTACACATCGCTACAGTGTTTTCTGACACAGCAGAGGCATTTACTAAAACGTACTTTGAGATCCCACTCTTGTATCTAAAGAGAGAGAAAAGGTGAGTGTGACATTTTCTGAGAATGTGTGTACCAAAGGCAGCTCCCCTTGCTTCATTAAATATGTGGGCGCATATTCCCGATGTCTGAATTAATAGGACTACAGTCTTTGGTTTTACCGATATATAGATCTGAAATGCAGGTTTTGTGCATACGTATTTTTAGAGGCCTGTTGGAAAATCTGATCTATATTTCCTCTCATTCTCATAGCTTCGTCCTCCTGGTGAAAAGCAAAAAAGTCTCATAGTCCAGCAATACAGTTTATTTGACTGTTACGAACTGCATCATTTTGCATTTAGAATTGCAGCATGTTATGGAAGGGAACATGCCTCTCAGAGATGTGGAAGGGATTGCATCTGTACGGAAATCCTTTTTTTAAGTTCATATGAACAACTTCTATTCTCTCAGGCTTATTATTCTGAAACAGCTAAAAGAAAACCATACCAGTGTTTTTCAGCTCAGTAGCTGAAAGGCTCGAAAGATGAGAAGTGAAGCAAAGCAATCCTAGCTTGGAGAAAAGGGAATTATCTAGTTACAAATCAAGCATGTGATGACTGTTGACCTCAAAAATAATGTTTCCCGACGCCTTTCACAGAGTGGCAAAAGAAGCCTTGGGAAACAGGGCTATCCGGCCTGGGAGAATGAGTCACTTGTGATTCCAAGAAAAACAGTTCTGAGAAGCCAAGTTAAGAAAGGCTCGTGAAGAGTGAGGAGGCCACAGTGCGGGGTGCACTAAGCAGGCTATTCAAAGAAAAGAAAACAGGGATTTTAGGAGCTGAGGTGATAGTGAAAGAGCCAGATCCAAAAGCTAGATGCATCAGAACGAGACAGGATTTGAGGCTGGTACATCGTAAAGGTTTGGATGTTTTTTAGTTTTGATGGTGGCGAAGGAACAAAGGGGACCCACAGGGAGGCAGAGACTGTGAGGAGGCCGGGGCAGGGAGATGAGAAGATCTTGTGGAGAGAGCACATTTCTCCCCTCCCCCATGTCAGCTTGGAGTCTACAGCACCACGGTGACCAACATTTTGGTTTTTGCTTTTAAAAGACTGTTAGTTTTGCTCACTATTGAATATAGTATAATATACCATACTGTATTTGTGAAAAAGACTTACACAGCAACATTAAAATACCATTGTGAGCCTGATTATCCATTTACACCACTGCCTAGTGAGGCTAAGTGGGTGTAGAAGTGCTACCAGATCATAACTTTGCACAGCTCATGAGCTACAGTATGCTGTTCATAAACCTCCAGGATACTGGATTAGATGTCCGCTTTCAGTTGCATTAGTGCATCTGTGTTGAGTGAATGCAGACACAGCCATACTTTGGAGAGCACAGTTCTTCACCTGGTGTAAATCAGCCTAGCTCTGCTGAAGCCCAAGAAGTTCCAAAAGACAATAATGAAGCTGAGAGGTAACGGGAGAACTTGGGAGGGAGAACTGGTGGAAGTGCTGTCAACAGCAGGGGTGGGTTGTAAGAAGAGATGGGAACAGAGATGTAGAAAGTGTTGCAGCTGTGCAGAGCCTTAAAGATGAGGGCAACAGAGGGAAGGGATGCAGAGAGGAGGGTGATGAGATCAGAGCAGCGGAGGAGGAATACGATTTTGGGAGCGACATTTTAGATAGTAGGGGAGCGAGGTGAGAAGATGGGAGACCAGAGAGGAATGAGTTCAGGTATGTGATAGCCAAAGAGTGGATTGGGGTTTTATGTGTAAGGTTGGAAAGGAAGTGAAATTAAAGTGGTTACAGAAGAATTAATGGGAGTGGGCTACAGTCTGGATGGGGGCAAGGAATTGAGAGTAAGGCATCAAAGAGTACACTGAGGTGAAGAGCCTAGATGGCTGGGAGGAGAGTAGAAGTGTCAGTGGTGATGGAGAAGGGGGACACAACAGGAGGCATATGGGAAAGATGAGTTAGGCTTTCTCCATGGTGAGCATGAGCTGGTGGCAGGACATACAGGATTTGATGTCGGAGAGGCATGTGGGAGGTGGAACAGCAGTTGGAGAGGCCAGCTAGCTCAAAGGGGCCGGGATCAGTAGTTGCAGGGAGTCCCTGCAATAGATGGGAACAGGAGGGTGTCACGCAGGGAGCTTGAATGCAAAGAACCCTTGGTGTATGCACTGAGCTCGGTCTGCAGAAGCTATGAAGTGTGCAACCCTCTAGTAGATACTAAGCTGTATTTGAAGGCTGAGGGAAAGGAGCCGGAGGAGAAAGTGACTGGTGATTAGTGAGGGGGAGGACACGTTACAGAGAGTGTGAGACCCAACACTCTCACAAATCTTGGGAGACAGGCCAGTCCTTACCTACAGACAGCCCCCCAACCTGAAGCAAATACTCACCAGCAACCACATACCACACAACAGAACCACTAACCCAGGAACCTATCCTTGCAACAAAGCCCGTTGCCAACTGTGCCCACATATCTATTCAGGGGACACCATCACAGGGCCTAATAACATCAGCCACACTATCAGAGGCTCATTCACCTGCACATCCACCAATGTGATATATGCCATCATGTGCCAGCAATGCCCCTCTGCCATGTACATTGGCCAAACTGGACGGTCTCTACGTAAAAGAATAAATGGACACAAATCAGATGTCAAGAATTATAACCTTCATAAACCAGTTGGAGAACACTTCAATCTCTCTGGTCACGTGATTACAGACATGAAAGTCGCTATTTTACAACAAAAAAACTTCAAATCCAGACTCCAGCGAGAAACTGCTGAATTGGAATTCATTTGCAAATTGGATACAATTAACTTAGGCTTGAATAGAGACTGGGAGTGGCTTAGTCATTATGCAAGGTAGCCTATTTCCCCTTGTTTTTTCCTACCCCCCACCCCCCCAGACGCTCTTGTTAAACCCTGGATTTGTGTTGGAAATGGCCCACCTTGATTATCATACACATTGTAAGGAGAGTGATCACTTTAGATAAGCTATTACCAGCAGGAGAGTGGGGTGGGAGGAGGTATTTTTTCATACTCAAATAAATTGGTTAGTCTCTAAGGTGCCACAAGTACTCCTTTTCTTTCTGCGAATACAGACTAACACGGCTGTTACTCTGAAACCTACACTCTATTGCTGCACTATCTAGAGGATGAAAGGTAGTGGAGCAAGATAATCCTGCAACCACAATGCAATAGGGAAAAGGTAGGTGAGGAGAAGATGGGAGCAAGGGAGGACAGAAAAGGGTGGGCTGAGAGTAGTAACCACAAGGCTTGCTGAGTGACATTTCAACCAAATGCAAAAAGTTAAAGCATTTGATTACTTGATCTGACATTCCTGTGATTTTAAAGGCCCACCTCTTGTCCATACATACCAGGGGACAATTGTTTACTAATTTCTGTGCTGATCACTCTTGAGATTCAACATGGGAATTCAGCAGCTTCTGGAGCTATAGAATTCTGATTTGAGATTCTGAGGCTCTCTGGGAATTCTCACATGGAGAATTCAAGAATCTGAATTTTTTTTTTGATGCTATAGAGTGCAATTGTTAATAAGCAATAACTGAACAAAAAGCTTTAATGTTACATTTAATTGAGGAAACCAATAATTTAGGAATATGCGTTGGATAGTTCCATTACCTGTCAGATGAATGACATTTTGTACTTAGGATATTAAAGTATTTTAAAAAAAGCAAAATAAAACATAAATAATTGTTAGTCTCTTCCTGTTCCTTGGATTTAAAAACTACTTTTATGTTCTGTTACAAATATTGTCTCTTCCTAAATTAGAATATAACTACTGGATGTAAATTAAAAATACAAAATATTTTCCAGATGTTGATAAATGACCTTCAGTTAACAGAACCTTGAAAGCAGTCTAATTTTTTTTTAAAAAGGAAAAGAAATCTAATAATTTATGTTAATAAAATTTGTAGCTCAGTTAAGTTCATTATTTTCACTTCCAAACCTACTAAGGATTTAATCCTTTTGAGTTTATGAAATGTCTAATCCTGTTTAAATATCTTTTTGCATATTCTATGTATGTATTGTGCCATAGAATAAAGACGTTTATAAATTAAAATAGAACCACAGAAATTGTCATGGTGTATCAGAGCGGGTCCCTCTAGTTCAGTATCCTATCTGACAGTGGACAATAGGAGCTGCCTTGAAGGAAGATGGAAGAAACTTGGCAGTAGAAAGTTATGGAATAATCTGCCCACAGGGAAAGTTTCCTCCTAAGCCCATGAGTTAGAGGTTGGGTTATGGCCTGATATTTAGGTGAATATATCGCTTCCAAAATGTACAAGAAAATAAATATTTAAAAAATTTTTAAAAACGTACAAGAAAATAAGTAAATTCTGCATCTGAATGGAAGCAAAGATGATTGTCTGGATATTAGACAATAATATACAGGACCAAATCTTGTAGTCCTTACTTAGGGCCTGAACTCCTCCAGTGATAATAATTATTACTATTTATTTATTTATTTGTATTATCATTGCACCTGGGAGCCCTAGTCATGGACCCCGCTGTGCTAAGCTCTGGTATGTTGAACACACTTGGTTCCCTTTGAGTATTATGGGAACTGAGGGCATTAAACATCTCCCTGGAGGTGCCTCAGCACTTTCCAGAATCGCGCCCTGAGCCCTCAGGCAGGCAAAACTCCAAAAATGTCAGTGGTCTGATAAAGTGCTAAATAAAGACTCCAGGATTTATCCTTTTACACCTCAAGGAGAAGTTGCTGCCTTGAATCCAAAAGACGCAAAATACAGAAATAAATGGTATGAAGGCATCCACTTTAAGGGACTAATCATTAGTGCAAGAAACTGATTGCATATCATCAGGTGTTGAATGAACTGGGTTATCTCTTTCAAATGGAAGATAATAAATCACCACTTATTAAACCAGGTCTAAAATACTTAAGAAATTCTAAGCCTAGACTACATGCTGTAGTGTGCAGAGTACATTTTATATGAAGCCATACCTGATGCTTTACAATTTGTATTGGTAGAAGGCATGTCTAAGGCTTAGAAGGGTTTCCACTGGACCGTTTGCTACTTCATTTAGGGCACAATCTTTGTTATGCATTTCATTATTAATATAAAAAAGGAGCACGTATTCTTGAGAAGTGCCCTTCAGCTGTTCCAAATGACTATGATCAACAGCTTGAAGACCCTAATTGCAGCCTATTAGGAATAATGAGATTTGCACTGTAGAAAGCCAGAGAATTACTAGGATAAAAAGAAAATTCACAACATGAAAGGTTAATACAAACATATACTGCCTGAAAGTGCAAAGGACACATAAATTGGTGGCTCATTACTGCAGACTGACCCCATGGGTAAAAGTGCCATCCAGTTCAGAGGTTTTCCCAGGAAGTTTGGCTACAAAAGTTACAAAACATAAGGACATTCTTGTGAAAACTGCTAAACTAATGAGAGCTGAAAGTTGTTTGAAATATCCCGATGACCTCGCAGATGGGATGCTTATTAAGGTATCTGCATCAGGCTCCTTTTTTGTTTAACAGACTGTTGCAAAGCTTTGCCGAGGCGTAGCCAACAGTCCGTGAAGGTGTCTCCATGCTTTCTGACATAGCAAGGGCATTTTTGAATGAATTCAAAATCAAAACCAACATGCATATCCAATTTTTATTTGTGGGCATGTTTGTGAAATAGCGCAAGCGAGGCAGTCAACTATGATTACTTCATCAACATGGGTTCTGCCGCTACCTACGTGACTATTTGCTTGAGTGCGCTGGTAGTGAGCCAACTGCAAATTTAGGTCTTGAAAGTATGAAGAAAGGCGCTTTATGTGTGCGGGTTTTATGAAGGCTTCGTAAAATAATTAAGCCATGTTTCAACAAAAGGCTAGCCATTTTGATGAGGCACGACATAATTAAAATATTATTTTAAAAATACATGAGTGTTCTTTTTCACCTTAAAATATGTTTCAAGGGATATGGAGGAACAAAAATATAATTTTGTTTCTTCTAATATACATTAAAAGTGACAGGAATCACAGACTTTGGAATAAGCCAAGAGTAAAATATAACAAAACTATCTAGGTTCATATGTGGCCCTCATCACTATAATAGCCAAGTGCCTCCCACAAGTAAAAAAAAAGAAAAAAAAAAAAGGTAGGTAACATAGTTCCATATTTCCTTTTCCACTGTCTAGAAGCAGGTTTGGTTGTTTGCGATTTTTTGGGTCTAATTTGGGATGCCTGTGTAAGTATGGAAGAGAGGGTGGTATTGTAGGAACACTTCAGCAAAGAGGTGAGTGGAATGTATAAAACAAATTGGAAGAAGTGAGGTCTTTGTTACAGATTTTGCTTATTATTAATAATTTTAATGATATTTAGAGAAGTCAAGTTTGGTCAACCAAAAGAGTATGATATGGTGGTTGGGGAAGGAAGGGGAATCACAATTCTGGCCATGGCTAAAGTGTGGGAAGAGATGGAGAAAGCAAATTAAAAGAGAAGAGTGTATGGTACAACCTATGAAGGGATGTATTGAGTTTTCTTGCCAGTGTGGATGGAGTCATGTTATCTCAGTGAGCCCATTTGAGGAACATTCGCGCTCTACTAAATTCTGTTTGTTGAACTGACATCTAATAATCATTTTAGTGCTTTTGGCCATATAATATCGAGTATACCCTCTGAAGCAGAGGTCCAGTAGATATAGCTTTTACAGTTGATCCCCACCATCCTCCCTCGCCTTGATTTCCACAACAATGTGCCTTTCTTTAAAAATATCTGTTCCTGAACATCCACTGAGGTGTGGCATTCACTGAGGAATTCAGTAATGGTCTGATTTTCAGAGGTACTGAGCACTCCAAAACCCTGTTGAAAAAATTGAGCCAGTTTTATTTCATGGCATAAATATGGATTTAGGAGCCTAATTCTAGGCACTCAGGCTGGGAAATTAGACTATAACATTAGGAAAATAAAATGGCATGCTGCTGCTTACAGCTCCAGTCAAGCCTTTCCAATAGCAACACCACCCAATGAATCCATTGCACATTTGCCTTCTACGTGTCATGCCGGTTGTAGAATGAATGGTTTATTGGCATAAATTAGTCTCATAATAATAATTTATGGGAGCAAAATAGTATTATTGAACTAAGTGGCCTCAGCTGGTGTGAATTGAAGTTAATGGAACTATGACAGTTTACACCAGCTGAGGCCTCTGTGTCTATATTGTAGATTCAGCTGGGATATAATCAAAAATATGGTAAATTTTAGATGTCATGAACACATTCCATATTTCCCCAAACAGAGCGTCATTATAAAAGGCTAATATAACTATGCTATAACACATATCATTGACACATATATAAATGCCTTGATTCTTACAAGCAACCATAATAGAAACAGGGCTGAGACTTACTGAAACTAAGCAGAATGCCCCTTTTAGGACTTACATAAGTAAAAGAAAAAGCAAGTGCATGTTCCTTTTTGCAAATCAATGAGTAAAACGAATAAATATTCACACTTGCCAAAATTTGTAATTGCCAAGTAGTTCCTAGTTGTTTCACTGAAAAATCACAACAGACTATCAGAGTGGGTGTCACTCCAGCATCTGGGTTCAGTCAAGGTTGTGATTCAGCTTTCATAGCTGTGTGCTGAATCTGAACTTCTGAACTCAGTACTGTTTTGGGTTTGTCTGCCTGTCTTTGTGCCAACGTGCAGCTGTGCTGTTCCTTAATTTACACCTTTCATGGTGCCGTGTTAGGTCACTATTCACAGAGATGAACAGGAAAATGACATACGGTGCTGGGCCAAATTCTACACTCAGTTACAGAGGTAAATCCAGAGTAATTCCGCTGAAGTCAATGGATCTACTCTGGATTTATTCTAGTGTAAGTAAGGGCAGAATTTGGCTTGCTTCACTTATATGATGCAGATGGCAGATTAATGTTAACATAACAAAAGTTTCTAAAGATGAAAGGCACTGTGGGCCAAATCTGGCATATGCCCAGCACCTATGACTCTCATTCATGCCAGTAGGAGATGCAAATCTCAAGTCTGCTACAGATAACCTGTGTGATCATAGGCAAGTCATTTCACTTCACTGTGCCTCAATTCCCATCTGTAATCATAGTTTTGTTGCTTGTCTTGTCTATTTAGATTGTAAACTTTTTTGGGACAGGGACTGTCTCTCAGGGTATGTCTACACAGCAACTAGGTACCCACAGCTGGCCCGAGCTAGCCAACTCAGGCTTATGGGGCTTGGGCTGTGAGTGGGGCTGTTTCATTGCAGTATAGACTTCTGGGTTTGGGCTGGAGCCCAAACTCTGGGATCCTCTCACTTTGCTGGGTCCAGCCTGAGGCCGGAAGTCTACACAGCAATGAAACACCCTGCAGCCTGAACTCCGCAAGCCCAAGTCAGCTGGCAGGAGCCAGCTGTGGGTGTCCAGTTGCTGTATAGACATACCCTTACTGTATGCCTGGACAGTGCTTAGCAAAATGGGGCCTGATTTCAGTTGGGGTCTCTAGGTGCTACTGGATTACAAATAATCACAATAAATAAATATTGATCAAAAAAAGAAGCAGTAAGAACTGCATTTTCACTTTGTACTGCTTGGAAAATGAGAACAGCATCTCAGAACCAAAACTAAAGTAAGGTTATAAAGATAAGAACTAGGAAGAAATGTAATCACTAGCACAGGATTATATGGAATTTAATCAAAATATTAACACTCACCCCTAAATTCATCCCTGGTGTTAGCAGACACAACACCACAAAAGTTTGTAGAGTTCCATGGAGGTGCCTTTGTTGGGGACAGTGGAGAAAGAATATAAATATGACAGTTCTGGAGATGCCAGAACTGTTGGGAAATCAACTTCACTAATTTACACCAGCTAAGGACCCTGCGCGCGCGCGCTCTCTCTCTCTCTCTCTCTCTCTCTTATTTGCTTCAAAAATGCTGGGATTTTTGGTTGGTTGGTTTTGCATAGTGCAAACAAAAAGGAGGAAAGGAGACCTTTCTACAATGTTACATGTGTACCTTTACTCAAGGAAGCTAAATATGAATCAGGACAAATAAAAAGTTAGGTTTTGTTTGGGACGGGTTTTTGTTTTTGTTGGCTAGGTGCTGTTTGAAGTATACATCTGCATGAGACCGAGCACAACCCCATGGGCCGTTCAAGGGGCCCAGGAAGGGGACACAGACAGACTTTTATTGAACCAAATTGTATGCTCCTATTTGGAACAAAAAGTAACTTGATAGGACAGGTTGGATTCAGGAGGCAAGGTAAAACGGCAGAAGCAGCAGCAATCAGTTCGACCTCAATTAGGCAACCAGCAGTAAGTTTTGTGTCTCAAACTGGCATATCAAGTGCCAGTTGTGTAGCACGGAAAGATTAATTTTGAGAAGAACAACCTTCTTCACAATCCCACACCGGTAAGGATGATGGGTCCCTATTCAGATGTAATCACAGCGTGATGGCTGAGTTGTTTTCTTAACCCGAACAAGATCTGTCCTTTAAAAGTTACTGGAGCCTGACTTCTCTTCATTCTCTCTCAGTCACCCTGAACCAAGGCTGTGGGTCAGGTTTTCTTTGAGGCCCGCTGAGCTACTGCTCTGCTGCCTTTGTTCTTTTTTGCCGGATAATGACGATCGGCAGTTCCAGAGTTGAGTGGTGGACTTGTTTTTTCAAAGCACAGAAAAGCCTGATGAACCGTGGCATTCAGAAAGGGTAATCTATAAGCATAGCCCGTAACAATCCTCCACAATATATACCGCTTTTTGTCCATGAAAATGAAAGATGGAAACAAAAAGTGCTGTACTTTGGCCAACAAACCTTATACCAAGGGAAAATTAGAGCAATTAGAAATAACGAGCTGTTTGGTTAAAAAAAAAAATATTTGTTCTTGTTTTGTTTAAAAAGTTTTGTGTAGCCATGTTGGTTCCAGGATATTAGAGAGGCAAGGCGGGTAAGGTCATATTTTTTACTAGATCAGCTTCCGTTGGTCAGAGAGAGAGCTTGTTTCTTTCATGAACAGAAGTTGATCCAATACGAGCTATTACCTCAGCCACCTTGTCTCTTTTAAAAGTTTGACATTTAAATAACCTAACAAGCAATAGGGTGACTTTTGCTAGGGAAATTTGTCCCATTACTGTCTACACTCATTCACAAGTTAGAGCTATTTTAAGGTGGTGTTTTAAAATGATTACATAATATAAGCATTTATAAGTTAAACTACATACCTGCTACCCGCACTGTCTCTCCAGGCCCAAGCCCCCTTCGCCATCCTGTCTGAGTGCCAATAGCTTTTTCTTGCATATGCATTTTTATGTAAGTCAGGAATCTACTAAGTTAAGGATACGAGACTTGAGCCACTACTCATGGAAGCCAGTGGAAAGCTCCAGTGGGCATTGTATTGGGTCTATGACGGTATTGTAGCATAAGTTGAAAGCAAAAATAATAATGCCTGTGTAGAGATTCCCAGCATCTAAGAGTGATCTTTTTACTGGGAGGAAACAAATATTCTTTAAAAGCAAAGACAACTCAGTCAGGAGCTGCTGCCATAGACCCTTCCCTCCACTGTGGGATTTTGCAGCTGTTGTGCAGTCTCCAGTGATCAAATTGCATATCAACAATTAGTCAAGTCAGTCTGCAGTTTGGGAGTAATTCTGGACTTTCCTGTTGCAGAAGAAAAGGTATTTGATGACTTTGCTCAGAGAGAATTGAACTGTGAAGCTGCGTGGGACCCCTTTCTAACCCTTTATCCAATATATCACGATGAGCTCCGCGGTGCAAGGCAGTCAGGCATTAGAAATGGCTGCCATAGAATATGTATTTGTTTTACTCCATGACCCACAAAATGCATTAGGGGCTGTAACTGGGGACAGGGCCGTCCCTAAGGGGGTTGCAGGGCCTGGGGCGGAAGTGATGAATCCGTCACTTCCAAGACCTACCTGTCACTTCCGGGACCGACCACCCCTGGCCAATCGCACCGGCCCATGGGGCCACCCAAAGCGCGGGGGCTGGAGCGATTGCCCCAATTTGCCATATCCAAGGGACGGCTGTGACTGGGGCTGACTGGAAAACAAAAATTCTGTTGTGCAAAAATTTGCAAGGTTTTGAAGTTTGTTTTCATTCCAGTGCAGAAGGAAAATGAGGCCTTTTGAAATCTGTTGTGAAAAAACACAAGAGAGACAGAGACCCCAGAATAACTAGTAGTTGGGACAATCTTCTCGGATGTGGGAGACGCCAGCTCAAGTCCCTGAACTAAATCAGCCTGCGCAGGGACTTGGTCCCCAGGCTCCTAGAGTTATAGAATCAGTCTTTGTTTCTGGATCAATGAATATTTATACCAAGTGGAACAGCTCCAACGGGAGAGACTGGCAATGTCTGAATCCAGCATTCTTGCCTTTTAGTTGGATTGTATTAAGCAAGTGGTCAGAGGTCACCTTGGAGCTCATAGTTGAGCTCATAGTTTTTGTGTCCCGGCCACTTGGAGCTTCACAGCAGCAGTGGGACTAAACCCTTGGATATAGAGCAGGGTGGGAATTTTTTGATGAAAGGCGTTTTCGTTGCTGATTTGTTGAAACTGAAACTGTTCGTGGGAAAAGAAAGGTTGCCACAAATTTCCTGCTTCAACAAAAAATATTTTCAAAATTATCAAAAGACATCCCCCACAACACTTTCAACATTCTAATTCTATGATTCTAAACAAAGAAGTTCTAATTTTTATCAGTTGATACAACTTCGTTTTAAAATTTAAATTAAGTTCTAGTAAAACCAAAAACAATGAGAAGTCCTTGTGGCACTTTAGAGACTAACAAATTTATTTGAGCATAAGCTTTCATGAGCTAAAACCCACTTTTCATTCTTTACATTCACTTTCCTGCTTTAGAAGGATTCTGGAGTTTAGACATGATGGGCTTCATTGTAAACTCCAGGTGTCTATACTCCAGAATCCTTCACTTCTCTAGCTTGCCTGAAATCCATTCCAGACATAATCAAGGGATCCTCAGAAGGTGATAAATGCCTCACCATAGGATTAACCTTTATAGTAGGCTCTTATACAAAATAACTTTTGGAAAGGTCTGATCAGGTTATAATCTAATAAGGCTACCTTTAATGCCTATAGGGCCTGTGCCAATGGTCATTGGGGGTCTTTCTGTCAACTTCATTGAATTTTCTGGTTTTGAAACAGATTCATGAAAGAGGAACCATTTTATCTTGTATTGAAATGCAGCTACCTCTGGGGTGGAAGGTGATAGTTGTGCACCATTAACATAAGCTGTTGAAAAACTGTTGAGAACAGGTATTTCAGAAAGTATACTATATTCAAAGGGGAGTTGGGTAGGCAGACTGTAGCTTCTTATATTGGCATCTGGCCAGGAGACTGCCTGGGACTAGAATTTTTGAGCACGAGAGTGGTGGTCAGTAGCATCGTTTTCCATCTTTGCCAAAAAGCTGCATGTCCAGCAGCACCCTGCTGGGACACTGATTCCAAACTGCCTCAAACAGACCGTGCCTCCTACTAAAACATCCACAGTACTCCCAACAGCACGTTTTGTTTTCTTTAGAGGTCACTTATCCAAGCACCAACCAACCCTGCTTATCTTGTGAAATCTTACAACAGCACACTACTCTATGGATGCAGACGGCATGTAATTGCTTTTCCAGTGCTAAATATATGCACCCCTCTCTGAGGTTGTCCATTAATGAAAAGTAAGCAGATGATGCTATAATCAGTAAAAAGAAAAGGAGTACTTGTGGCACCTTAGAGACTAACCAATTTATTTGAGCATAAGCTTTTGTGAGCTACAGCTCACTTCATCGGATGCATACTGTGGAAAGTGTAGAAGATCTTTTATACACACAAAGCATGAAAAAATACCTCCTCCCACCCAACTCTCCTGCTGGCAATAGCTTATCTAAAGTGATCACTCTCCTTACAATGTGTATGATAATCAAGGTGGGCCATTTCCAGCACAAATCCAGGGTTTAACAAGAACGTCTTTTTTTTTTCTAACCCCCCTCCCCCAGACGTTCTTGTTAAACCCTGGATTTGTGCTGGAAATGGCCCACCTTGATTATCATACACATTGTAAGGAGAGTGATCACTTTAGATAAGCTATTGCCAGCAAGAGAGTGGGGTGGGAGGAGGTATTTTTTCATGCTTTGTGTGTATAAAAGATCTTCTACACTTTCCACAGTATGCATCCGATGAAGTAAGCTGTAGCTCACGAAAGCTTATGCTCAAATAAATTGGTTAGTCTCTAAGGTGCCACAAGTACTCCTTTTCTTTTTGCGAATACAGACTAACACGGCTGTTACTCTGAAAGCTATAATCAGTGTGTATCTGCTGCTAACTCACCCGGTCTCTCTCATGCTCTCTTCATATAACTCTGCCTGCTTCTACCCTGTATTACTGCAAACTGCTGGTAGTTCCTTTTCGAAGAGAGAGTAGGGGTGGAGGTGGGAAAGGAGGCAAGATAAAGCACATGCTAAGAGAAGGAAGAAAGCTAATTTGGTGTTATGGATTAGGAGCCAATACTGGATAAATAAATTGCCCTGAGTAGTGTGTGCTTGTAAGTATTGCTTTATTATTCCAACTGAAAGTGAATGATAGAAAATATGACCAGAGTTATCTTACTAGCAGCAGCAGGAAAATGTGTAGATTCACAGATTTTAAGGTCAGAAAGGACCATTCTGTCCTTCTAGTCTGACCTCCTGTATAATAGGCCGTACAATGTCACCAAGTGGTTCCTCCATCAAACCCATAACATGTGACAGAGCCAGAGCATGGCTTTTGGACAGACATGCATGAGAGCCAGGTTGCTAAGAGAAAATCTTTTTTCTGTAGTGATGTGGAGTTAAGGGACATGGAGAAGAAGAAAATCTCTAGTTGGGCTGAAACTAAAGTTAGAGCAGAGAGGCCAGGAGAATCAGAGCTAGGGCCCAGGACTGGCAAGCAGGCGACCTGCTGTTTTCTGTTGCTGGCTTTGTGACCATGAGCAAGTCTCTTCACCTCTGTGTGCCTCCGTTTTCCCAGCTATAAAATAGAGATAATCAAGGTTTCATTTATTATCCCTGTAATAAAAATAAAGGGAAGGGTAATCACCTTTAAAATCCCTCCTGGCCAGAGGAAAAATCCTCTCACCTGTAAAGGGTTAAGAAGCTAAAGGTAACCTCGCTGGCACCTGACCAAAATGACCAATGAGGAGACAAGATACTTTCAAAAGCTGGGAGGAGGGAGAAAAACAAAGGGTCTGTGTCTTTCTGTGTGATGCTTTTGCCGGGGACAGAACAGGAATGGAGTCTTAGAACTTAGTAAATAATCTAGCTAGGTATGTGTTAGATTATGATTTCCTTCAATGGCTGAGAAAATAGCTGTGCTGAATAGAATGAATATTCCTGTCTGTGTGTCTTTTTTGTAACTTAAGGTTTTGCCTAGAGGGATTCTATGTTTTGAATCTAATTACCCTGTAAGGTATTTACCATCCTGATTTTACAGAGGTGATTCTTTTTTACTTCTATTAAAAGTCTTCTGTAAGAAAACTGAATGCTTTTTCATTGTTCTTAAGATCCAAGGGTTTGGGTCTGTGGTCACCTATGCAAATTGGTGAGGATTTTTATCAAACCTTCCCCAGAAAGTGGGGTGCAAGGATTGGGAAGATTTTGGGGGGAAAGACGTTTCCAAACGACGCTTTCCTAATAAAAATAAACCCAGATAAATGTTTGGTGGTGGCAGTGGAAGTCCAAGGGCAAAGGGTAAAATAGTTTGTACCTTGGGGAAGTTTTAACCTAAGCTGGTAAAAGTAAGCTTAGGAGGTTTTCACGCAGGTCCCCACATCTGTACCCTAGAGTTCAGAACGGGGAAGGAACCTTGACAATCCCCATTGTACAGGGTGGGAGACTGAGACACAGTTGGGGCCTGTCTACACTATACGACTTTAGTGCATTTGTAAGCTGCTAACCCCCACGTGTCGCTCAGTGCCTCTGGATAACACAGCTCCTAGCACGTGTGTGTTCTGTGCTTAGCCCCTATGTCAC
Organism: Lepidochelys olivacea; assembly: GCF_965140295.1. Lineage (NCBI taxonomy): Eukaryota > Metazoa > Chordata > Testudines > Cheloniidae > Lepidochelys > Lepidochelys olivacea. Next base: position 146,755,979 of record NC_140413.1, on the reverse strand, counting down.
ACCAGGACTGGATGGCCTTTTCTTGCTGTGTTGTAGGGAGCAGGCATTTGGTATTAGGGGTCTGAATATTTTAAAATATTTTGTTAATCAATGATCTGGAAGAAAATATAAAATCACTACTGATAAAATGTGTGGGTAACAAAATACTGGCAGAGTTGTATATAATGATGACAGGGCAGTCATACAGAGCAATCTGGATCACTTGGTAAGCTGGACCCATTCAACAAAACAAGTTTGAACAGAGCCAAATGCAAGGTAATATACCTAGCAACAAAACATGCAGGCTGCACCTACGGAATAGGGGTATCCAGGAAAGCAGTGACTCTGACAAGGTTCTAGGGGTCATACTAGGCAAACCGCTCAATATGAGCTCCCAGTGTGATGCTGTGGTGAACAGCGCTGAAGCCATCGTTCGACATATGAGCCGAGTAGTGAGTAGGGTAGGGAGGTGACACAGCATTAGTGAGACAGATTGAAATATTGCAGCCAGTTTTGGTGTCCACATTCTAAAAAGATGTTGAAAAATTGGAACTGGTGCAGCAAAGAGCCATAAAATGTTTTGAGGGCTGGAGAAAAATGCTTTCTTGTGCGCTATGGAAAGAGTTCCATCTATTTATCTTATAACCTGTCTTGTTGTAAGGTGACTTCATTGTAGTGTCTAAGTGCCTTCATGGAAAGAAAATATCGGGTATTAAAGGGCCTTTTAATCTCACAGAGAAAGGCATAACAAGATCCAGCGGCTGGAAGGTGAAAACAGGCAAATTCATATCAGAAATAAGACACAAATATTTAACAAGTGAGCATGATTCACCACTGGAACAACAAACTACCAAAGGAAGTGGTGGATTCTCCATCTCTTGATGTCTTCTAATGAAGACTAGATGCCTTTCTGGTATGTGTTTTGATCAAAACCTAGCTGTTGTGATAGACAGGCGGGCTGGGATATGCAAGAGGTCAGATTAGATGCTCTAATGGTCCCGTCTGTCGTTAAAGTCCTACTCATTTATGAAAAACTGAGTGTGGTAGGGGAGCAGCCTCTGATGCTTTACTGTGTAGCCGGCTTGATCCCCAGACTCAGCAGTCATTGAGTGAGGTGGTCCGGGGGAAGCAGCTCAAAGAGGCTGGCCAGGGGCAGGACATTAGCCTTGCAGGCAAGGGATGGGTGTGGCAGAGACATCACAAAGGGTCCTGATGAGCTGAAAAGATATCTAGTTTGTGAAATAAATAATTTTGCTGCTACTCTGTGCCATGGAGAGATGGCTGTGACCGCGACCCCATAACTGGTATAAATCAGAGTCACTTCACTGAAGTCAGCAGAGTGGCATCAGTCTATAGCAGCTGAGAATCTGGTCCAGCGTCTAAAGACTGCCATTGCCTAAAAGTGAAGGTGATTATCTGTACGTGTTTAGTGACTCTTGGTTTATTTATATCACTTTGCAGATTCTCCTTTGTTCCTTCCTGATATTGAAATAAAACACGATACACATGCCAAAAAATGGGGCATGATTCTCCACTGCCTTGCACCTTGTATAATAACTTATACATACAACAGAATGTGTGTAAACTGCTACCAAATCTGAATGGTAGCATTTCACTTTGACTTTTCATGAAGAAAATTTGTGTTCCTGTTTTTGTATTAGGAAAAAAGAATGCATTTTGTATTAATTCCTAGTTCAAACCCCTATTTTTTTCAATACCTTTTAATATATTTAGTAAAAAGCTGAGTTCAGCAAAGAAAGTGCCCTTTTGAGCAACCCACACTCGCACTGGTGAGCACCAACATCACCGGGGGTACCTGTAAGTGTGAGCATGATTGGTTGTGTAATCTAGCCCAAAAGAAACATGCAGCAATAGCAACAACAAAACATAAACTGATATATCAAGTCCAAATACATAGCCCCCCTAAGAAATGATCGTAATTATAAACTAATTTCATATTTATGTATCCAGTGTTAATATCTGGTGTATATCAAAATGATCCCTGCATTTACTTTGCCATTATCATATGCATTGTTTATATTCTGGAACAAAACTTTTTTTGCCTATTGGTCCACTTCTCCCACAAATGTCTATGCCTTTTTCATACCACCTTTAGAAATCAAATACTCTCCTAGCTTTGTTCCACCAAGCCACTACCCTAGTTTCTGATTCCCCATGAACATCCATTGCTGCTAATGGAGATTATCTATCTATGCATTTCTAACGTGCCACCATGATATTTAGGTGCCATAAACAAAATTACATAGGTACATGTTTTGGTGTCCAAGATGGACATTTTGTTACCTATGTTAACTGCTAGCAATTTGTTCTCTTGCTTTCTTAAAAGATTTAGACAGTAGAGAAGTTACATTTACATTGACTCCCTTTCTACTTCCAGTTGTCCATTGATCGCAGCAGTGCCAATCTAGCCATAAGTATAGACAAGCCCTAACTGATCACACATGAAACATTGTTGTAGAAGTTGTTTTAGGACCTGAGTTTTTACAGCCTGACTCAAGTGAAGAATCATGCGAAAAGTCCCTAGTTGCAGAATCAAAATGCATTTTATTTTAAAATGGGAACAGTTGAGATTAGGTCATTCAGCTCTGTTCAGCACCCACTATTGGGGCCAGATTTTCAAAAGGGCTCCTTTCGCAATTAGGGACCTAAATAATGTGGTCAGATTTCAGAACTGTCAGGAAGCTTTTCCAGATACTCAGCCTTTGTTGTCCCTGTCTAACTTTCATCTCTTTACTTGGTTTCATGTTCCCATGGATCTGCCTTGTAGGTATTTTCTCCCTTCAAATATTTGTAGACAATTATCATGTCCTTGTAGCTATTATATCATCAAGTTTTTATCAATATTTAGCTCTTTAATCTTTCCTCATTAATCAGTCCCTTCAGCTGCATGATCATTTTTGTTGCTTTTCTCCTCCTTTGTCAATATTAGAGTTGGTTGGAAGATGCTGAGTTTTTTTCTTTCCCTGAGGAGAATTTTGACATTTGGGAGAAAACACAAATTGAAGGCTGAAAACGAAACACTCTGATTTGGAAATGTCCCAGGCAGTGCCTCGTTAATTAGTATTAGTATTATTACTATTAATAATAGTTCCTAGGAGCCCTAGCCATGGACCAGGAGCCCGTTCGTGGTAGGCGCTGTACAAACAGAACAAAAAGATAGCCCCATGCTTCTGATCTCCTCTATGGCCCCCAGAATACGTAACACACTATGCACTAATCTCTGCTTTCTTGCTGTGCCACCACAGTGCATCTTGGGAGTCCCTGTCCATAGTGCATCATGGAAGTTGTAGTCCAGCTGGGGAATCCAGCCCATAGAGGAGAAAGGGAGAATAAGGCATCCAAATTCCAACTCCCAGGAGGTGCCACAGCAGCCTTTTCAATTTTATAAGAAAGTCAAAATTTCCCAACGAAAGCAGACACTTTCTGCAAAAAGTTTTCTTCAGTCAAAACCCTAATTTTCCATCAGAAAACAGTTTAGTTGGAAAATGTTTGACCAGCCTAGTGAATATAGTTTAGATATAGTGATGCCCAGAATGAACAGAGTACTCCAGATGTGGTTGCACCACATCCCTATAAAGAGCACTGTTACCTCCCTACTCCAGGTTAGATACCTTTACAAATGCATCCCAAAACCACATCGAGCTTTTCTTTGCAGACATATCGCATTGCAATTTCATGTTGCAATATGTTGCCCTCTACAAGCCCTAGGTTTCTTCCAGAATTACTAATTCCCAGGTTTCCCCTTTCCACTGAGTATATAGATTTGGGGTTATTTTTCCCAAGATGTATAAATCAACATTTGAACAAGAGGCACCTCATTCATATCCCAATCCTACAAACAGTCATACATTTAAATTAAAGCATAAGCAGACCCACTTACTGTAATATGGGTTCCTCCTTCTACCAGGTTAGAAGGCTGAGACTTCCAAATAAATCTAAGTGAGCTAGGCAGACAACTCCTATTGACTTCCACTGGAAATTGAGCACCAAAGTCCCTTAGGTTCCTTTGAAAATCCCAACTGAAGTTGTTAAATAAGACCAGCCCTATCACCGATCCATGAGGGACCCCACCAGACACCTTCATTGTAAAGGAAATTGGGCATCCAAATTCCTTAGTTACCTTTAAAAATCTCAGCCTAGATTTAGGAGATATTTGAGCTTTAAGGTGCTAAAGGAATGCATATATTTATTAAAAAGTTACTTTGCTTCTAGTATCTGCCATGCAGCAACTTATTTTGGTTGCTGGAAAATAACCACATTACTGAAAATCTTAAACAATCTACTGTGCAACTAATAATAAAACTGTAATTCAGATATATTTCCCCCTATTAACTATTCAGAAATACAACTTGGATTTTACTTCAGGCCTCTGAACTACGGATATCTCTGCAGTCCATAAAAATAATTTAGGCCCCAAATATTCACTTTTAATGTTATATGACCAAAAACCCACCTCACACTGAAAAAACTGAGTGAGATGTTTGCCTTCATTACACACACACACACCTGTACTTTGTCTGAAAGAGCCAAAGCACTATAAAAGGGCTGAAACAGCCCTGGAACCAGACAAGGGAGAATATCCCTGATGCAGGAACTGAGGAAGACAGCCATGTGTGTTCTGAGGATCTCTTCACAAACCCTGGCATGGGAAGCATGCCAAAGGTGGGGCTGGGTATAGGAGGAGGTGGAGTAACAGTGCATAGCAGTCAAGATTCCAGACAGTATTGCTGCCCACAGGCAGATGGGGACAGTCTCCTATACCCACACTGTGGGGTGTGCCCTCCTTAGGGAAGCGCAGAGGAGCATATGCGGGGACTGGTGGCAGCAGGGCCTGGGCCAGCTCCCATGGGGAGCGGGAAGGAGCGCCACCCAGTCCTGCTCTGCTATCAGCTTTGCTCTGGCCCTGCCCCCAGCCTTGGCCCCCTTCCCAGCCTTGGCCCCAGCCTTGGCCCCCTTACCCCTCTCTGCACATCCCCCCGGGAGCTGTGGCCCTGCTTCAAGCTTTAGCTCTGGGCGGGGGTGCGGTGGCACAGACAGGGATAAGGGGGCGTGATCTGAAAAGTTTGGGGACCACTGCCTTAGGCAGACTTCCAGTGTTCACTACATTATCTGGTGTGGTTCCTCTAGCAGCCTAGAATGTGGAGGATATAAAGGTGGGTTAAAGCTACTTTAGGTTATGTTCCCCCTGGGCTGAAGGTTCTGTGCTATGTGTCTAAGAGATGCAGTACAGAATCTCACTCTATATATTTAATAAAGCATGTTCTTTACAAGGAGAGAAGCGCACAACAAAGTGTTTAAACCAATATAGGCTCTTTCAAGTGGGAAAAAAAAATTGCCTCGGCAAAGAAGCCACAAAGATATTTATCACATTACTGAGCTAAATCCTCTCTTGGTGTAAGTGGGCACAGCTGCGTAGACTTTCAACAGACATAAGCCTACTTGCACAACTCCTGAATTTGGCCTACTGCCTTTAAGTTGGAGGGTGGCAGACTACTGGAATTCGAGTGTAATTATTTTTGTGTTGGAAACAGGCCATTGGTGAGGGGGCATTAGGCCAGCAGGGAGTAAGCATATCTGCATGATCACCTGAGCCAAAAATGTCTGAATTAAGGAGAGCTGTTTGAAACTCGGTGGTTTTAGTGTGCAGTGGTTTCATGAGAACCCTTTGTGTGGTTGGTTACATGAGTTCACATCCACTGAAATTTGCTCTGAGTTTCAGGTCTGAATGAATCCAAAATCTCAAAGGAAAAGCTCAGCCAAAACTGGCAAGTTTTTGTCTGGTTTCAGGTTCATACCATGCGAAACCACTGAGTTACATGTGTTTTTAATCCCCTGCTCATCACCCTGGCAATCTCATCAATTATTTCCGTGTCTCTAATATTTTTTTAAAGGTGATTGAGTGATGGTGGTGACACTTTGGAGTCTAGATTTCTTTAGTCTCTATATGATGTAAAAACTGCAGTCTTCTCACTGGCTCAATATCTCTTCCTAATGATGAACAAAGTTCAGTGTCCCAGTCCTTGGATGAGGCTGTGCTACACTTGACACGAGATCCAAGGTGGGAAGGAGGCATGCAAAGGGGGCTTTTTTTACAGACATACACAAAATGAACATTGGTCTGGTCCATGAAGAAAAATCGTGAAGATCATTATTAAAAGTAGTAATTACTTGTCACTATAGCTGATATTGTATTTCCTCTATTCCCTTACTCTCCCCATGAATTAGTTGTATATTTTCTTCCTTTGAGGAAATAGTTGTCTTTTCCTACTGTCATCATGGATAGACATTTGATGTACCCTACATGGGAGGAATCACTACTGCTGACAACGTTACTATCTTCAGAAATCCTATGTTATCCAGGTAATATAGTAACAAATTCTGCACTTCATAAAGCATTACATAGCTGTTTACATGTTTAATAAAGATTGTCTTTTAAAAGAAAAAAAAATGGAAACCAAAAGAACATATTTCATGTTGGAGAGAGGGAAAAGGTAGCATGTAATTAGACCAATCAGAATTTGGAATGAATCCTGTCAGGTGAAAGACATCTGTTTCATATCTTTATGCAACATATTATGTTTTCAGATCCCACACAGTGTATCTGGCATCAATAGATTTCAGAGCAGTATTTTCAAAATATGAAGTGTGGAGTCATATATCAGAACTAATTTTTCACATACTGTATCGTTACCCCTTGAAAGTGTGAACCACACCTTTAAAGCCTAGAGACATTTTCTTAGCAAGTAAGTTGTGATTGTATTGAGTTATTTATGCCAAACTGTAAAGATCCATACAGGATGTATCACACCAGTAACTCATGCACGTCACCAGTAATTCATGCACGTTTGACAAGTTTTCAGTTACAATCCCAGGCACTACCATAGCATGGATAACAGACCACACCTTCTCCACAACTGTTTCCCAGTTTTCTGATGATCATAGAAAAACTATTTTTAAAGTAGCTAAGGCTAATGGAGATATTAGGCTGAATTAAAAATAATAGTAAAGACTATATTGACCTTGCACAAATCCCTGGATCATGCACAGTATAATAAACAGGTGGAATTTACTGCCACAGGAAATCTTGATTCAGTTTAGTGGGATTTAAAAGGAGACCAGATGTATCTTCATACCTCCGGGAGCAAAGTCTTATTACTTTATTACCTTTAGGCGGCTCACTTGCTCATCAAATGATGGGTCTCACACGATCCTCATGCCAAAAGCTTGTAGTTGAAACTCCCCTTTCCATAAAGTTTGCCTTGAGCTGACTACTTTTTCTGTATCCGATACCACTCAGAAAAGGTGTCTGGTATTGTAGCTGCTGCTGGCTCTCCCTGTCTACTTAAGAGAGCTGGTTGAATTCTTATCATTAAAATTTCAAAAAATGAATTTTCATTTTGTTGGAAATGCTTTGCATGTTTCTGTGAAAATCTTTGAAATAAAATGAAAACATTTGGTTTGTTTTTTAAAAATTGTTTAGAATTTTCTGGGATTTCTTCCTCACTTTCTCTCATTTTTTTAACTTTGTTCCCCTGGAAAAAAGTGAGAAGAAAGCAGGTTATTCCACCTATTCTTTCATTTGAAAACAGTGAAAGGAAAGTGAAAGTAAAACAATGAAAGGACGTGGGATTTCCCCCCCCCATTTCAAACAATTTTTTTAATTAATAAAAATTCAATTCAAAATTTCATTGAAAAATGATTTTTTTCACAAAATGTCACTGTCAAAATCCTCTTTTTTTTTTTCTCCCCAGAGGAAAACTTTGAGGTAAGAATCTTTGACAAGCTCTACTAGTTGTGTTCCTTTCAATAAAATAAGTTAAGCCTGTCTGGACAAACTGCTTTATATTTGACCTGGACTCCATATATACGACTGCTTCCATAATGACATGTCTATAATGTACAACCTGAATGAGTCCTTGGAGGATGAAACAATTTAGAATCATAGACTATCAGCATTGGAAGGGACCTCAGGAGGTCATCTAGTTCAACCCTCTGCTCAAAGTAGGACCAATCCCGGACCAAATCATCCCAGCCAGGGCTTTGTCAAGCTTGACCTTAAAAATCTCTAAGGAAGGAGATTCCACCATCTCCCTAGGTAACCTATTCCAGTGCTTCACCACTCTCCTAGTGAAAAAGATTTTCCTAATATCCAACCTAAACCTCCCCCACTGCAACTTGAGACCATTACTCCTTGTTCTGTCATCTGCTACCTCTGAGAACAGTCTAGATGCATCCTCTTTGGAACCCCCTTTCAGGTAGTTGAAAGCAGCTATCAAATCCTCCCTCATTCTTCTCTTCTGCAGACTAAATAATCCCAGTCCCCTCAGGATCTTCTCATAAGCCATGTGCTCCAGCCCCCTCATCATTTTTGTTGCCTTCTGCTTTCCATATTTCCATTTTTGTTGCTTTCCAATTTTTCCACATCCTTCTTGTAGTGTAGGGACCAACACTGGGCACAGTACTCCAGATGAAGCCTCACCAATGCCAAAATAGAGGGGAATGATCACGTCCCTCGATCTGCTGGCAATGCCCCTACTTATACAGCACAAAATGCCGTTAGCCTTCTTGGCAACAAGGGCACACTGACTCATATCCAGCTTCTCATCCATTGTAACCCCTAGGTCATTTTCTGCAGAACTGCTGCCTAGCCCCTCGGTCCCTAGTCTGTAGCAATGCATGGGATTCTTTTGTCCTAAGTGCAGGACTCTGCACTTATCCTTGTTGAATCTCATCAGATTTCTTTTGGCCCAATCCTCTAATTCGTCTAGGTCTCTCTGTATCCTATCCCTATCCTCCAATGTATCTACCACTCCTCCCAGTTTAGTGTCATCTGCAAACTTGCTTAGGGAGCAATCCACGCCATCCTCCAGAGCATTATTGAAGATATTGAACAAAACCAGCCCCAGGACCAACCCTGGGTACTGGCTGCCAACTAGACATGGAGCTGCTGAGCCTGATGATCTAGCCAGCTTTCTATCCACCTTATAGTCCATTTATCCAACCCATACTTCTTTAACTTGCTGGCAAGAATACTGTGAGAGTCCGTTGTGACGGGTGGATCACAGAAACCCCCTGGGAACTGCCAACTGATGTCCCAAGACTACTTCTGCTCCTGCTTTCCTGCCATGTCAGCTTAGGACTTCAGTGCTCTGCCTCGTTTGAGCCAGGTCTGAACCACGTCCCATAACAGCTGTAGGCTTAATTGAAAGCAACTTAGGAAGTGTTCCTGCCTTTAACACTCAGATGCTCAACTCCCAATGGGGTCCAAACCCTAAATAAATCTGTTTTATCCTTTATGAAGCTAATACAGGGTAAACTCATAAATTGTTCACCCTCTATAACACTGATAAAGAGAGATCCACAGCTGTTTGCCCCCTGCCCCCAGGTATTAATACATACTCTGGGTTAATTAATAAGTAAAAAGTGACTTTATTAAATACAGAAAGTAGGATTTAAGTGGTTCCAAGTAGTAACAGACAGAACAAAGTGAATTACCAAGCAAAATAAAATAAAACACGCAAGTCTAAGTCTAGTACAGTAATAAAAACTGAATACAGATAAAATCTCACCCTTAGAGATGTTTCAATAAGTTTCTTTCACAGACTGGACACTTTTCTAATCTGGGCACAATCCTTTCCCCTGGTACAGCCCTTGTTCCAGCTCAGGTGGTAGCGAGGGATTTCTCATGATGGCCACTTCACTTTGTTCTGTTCCACCCACTTATATATCTTTTACATAAGGTGGGAATCCTTTGTCCCTCTGGGTTCCCACCCCTCCTTTTCAATGGAAAAACACCAGGTTAAAGATGGCTTCCAGTTCAGGTTACATGACCACATGTCACTAAGACCCCAAGCCTTCATTCCTCCCAGCCTGACTCACAGGAAGGCTTGCTTACAAACAGAGCCATCCACAGTCAACTGTCTTGGTCGATGGGAGCCATCAAGATTCCAAACAACCATTGACCACACTTTGTATAATTACGATAGGCATTTAGAGTTATATTTCATATTTCTAGTTTCAGATACAAGAGTGATACATTTATACAAATAGGATGACCACACTCAGTAGATTATAAATTTTGTAATGATACCTTACAAGAGACCTTTTGCATGAAGCATATTCCAGTTACATTATATTCACACTCATTAGCATATTTTTATAAATAAATAAATAAAAATCATATAGCGTGCGTCACAACCATGTCAAAAGCTTTGCTAAAGTCAAGGAATAACACGTCCACTGCTTTCCCCTCATCCACAGAACCAGTTATCTCATCATAGAAGGCAATTAGGTTAGTCAGGCATGACTTGCCCTTGGTGAATCCATGTTGACTGTTCCTGATCACTTTCCTCTCCTCTAAGTGCTTCAGAATTGATTCCTTAGAATCATAGAATATCAGGGTTGGAAGGGACCTCAGGAGGTCATCTAGTCCAACCCTCTGCTCAAAGCAGGACTGATCCCTGACTAAATCATCCCAGCCAGGGCTTTGTCAAGCCTGACCTTAAAAACTTCTAGGGAAGGAGATTCCACCACCTCCCTAGGTAACACATTCCAGTGTTTCACTACCCTCCTAGTGAAAACGTTTTTCCTAATATCCAATCTAAATCTCCCCCACTGCAACTTGAGACCATTACTCCTTGTTCTGTCATCTGCTACCACTGAGAACAGCCTAGAGCCATCCTCTTTGGAACCCCCTTTCAGGTAGTTGAAAGCAGCTATCAAAACAGCTCCAGGTGCCTCACCAATGTCAAATAGAGGGGAACGATCACGTCCCTCGATCTGCTGGCAATGCCCCTACTTATACATCCCAAAATGCCATTGGCCTTCTTGGCAACAAGGGCACACTGTTGTTCCTTGAGGACCTGCTCCATGATTTTCCCAGGGACTGAGGTGAGGCTAACCGGTTTCTTGTTCCCCAGATCCTCCTCCTTCCCCTTTTTAAAGATGGGCACTACATTAGCCTTTTTCCAGTCATCCGAGATCTCCCCCGTTCACCATGAGTTTTCAAAGATAATGGCCAATAGCTCTGCAATCACACCCACCAACTCCTTTCGCACTCTTGGATGCAGTGCATCCGGCCCCATGGACCTGTGCTTGTCCAGCTTTTCTAAATAGTCCTGAACCTCTTTTTTCTGCACAGAGGGCTGTGCTGCCCAGTGCAGTGGTCTGGGAGCTGACCTTGTTCGTGAAGACAGAGGCAAAAAAAGCATTGAGTACATTTAGCTTTTTCCACATCCTCTGTCACTAGGTTGCCTCCCCCATTCAGTAAGGGGCCCACACTTTCCTTGACTTTCTTCTTGTTGCTGTAAGCAGTGTCAGGATGAGCTCCACCCTGACATCTGGTGGTGAGGTGTGGCAAGTTGTGGAAAAGAACTTCAGGGGCAGATCTCATTTGCATAGGCACACCCACCACGCCTAGAATGAGACCATAGCTGCCCAAATGGTCACTTTGGCCGCTGTGGGATCCCCAGTGTCTCTGTTATTGGGGCAGGAAGAATAAATTGTTATTACCCTGATTATGGGAACTGTGCTTGGAACTGTACGTGGCCTTTTGTTACGATGGAGGGATTCACCATCATCTAAGTAGCACTCGCTAGGCAAGGGTCATGGGTTCCAAAACTGTGTGAATGGAGAGAGGCTGGGGACAAGTATTAATACTTGGTGGCATGGGCCCCTTGGTGAGGGCCTTACATGCTGATTGTACTTCCTCCTCTCTCCACTGTGGAATATCAGAGCTAATTTTGATTTCATTAGAAGTCTAGTTATAGGCTGCTGAGCTCACTTTGGGCTGACAGTGCACCAGCACTGGGGCTCCCCTACTATAAGCTGAATTCACCTAAGAGCTGAAATCACTGAGTGTTGTGTTAAGTAGTGGGGGAGCCTGAAGATATATTGTGGAGCAGTTTGCGGGACGGCTGGTGAAGCAGTTCGACGCGGAGCAGTGTGTGGATGGCAGGAGCTGCTTGTGGGCCGTGGAGCTGAGCGAAGGAGTTCGTGGGGCGGCTGGCGGAGCGGAGCGCAGCTGAGCGAAGGAGTTCGTGGGGCGGCTGGTGGAGCGGAGCGCAGCTGAGCGAAGGAGTTCGTGGGGCGGCTGGTGGAGCGGAGTGCAGCTGCGCAAAGGAGTTTTGTGGGGCGGCTGGCGGAGCGGAGCGCCGCTATGGAGCTATGGGGCGGTCAGCTTCAGATCACGTAAGGTGCCTCTTACCCCCGTCCCATTTCCACCCAGGTTGGGAGGTAAAGCTCCGCCGATAAACTTTCGAACTCTGGGGCTGCCCTGACCAGGGACAGAGACTTTTGGGGCATTGGACTTTTGGGGTTGCTGGACTCAAGAACCAAAGGGAAAAGGGCATGCCCCAATTTGCCTGGGGTGGGGTTGTTTTTGCTCATGGGTTGTGTTATGAATCCAGTTGGTGGTGTTTCCCCAACATAATGCCACATTGTTTCTCTCTGTTATTAAAAGACTTTTGCTACACTCAGACTATGTGCTTGCGAGAGGGGAAGTATTGCCTCTTGGAGGCGCCCAGCGGGGGTGGTATATATTTGTCCCAGGTCGCTGGGTGGGGGCTCGAGCCGGTTTGCATTGTGTTATTGGAATGGAACCCCTAGATATTGAACCCGGCCCTTGTTGCTGCCAACTCTGACGGGCAGAAGGGTTACATTGCTAACATACCTGAAGAAACCCTTCTTGTTACTTTTAACATCCCTTGCTAGCTGCAACTCCAAGTGTGATTTGGCCTTCCTGATTTCACTCCTGCATGCCTGAGCAATATTTTTATACTCCTCCATAGTCATTTGTCCAATCTTCCACTTCTTGTAAGCTTCTTTTTTGTGTTTAAGATCAGCAATTTCCACTCTTCTGAGCAGTCATTCCTACATCTCCATTTACTCAGGGTAACAGAGCACAATAGAGTTCAGGACACTGTCCTTTTAGGAGCTGAGCCACCAGTGGTGCATGACCCCAGTCCACCTCCCATGAAAATTTTCTGTCCAGGTGTGAAGACCTTCACTCCTAAGCACTTTCTCTAGCATTTTAAACAGCTCGTATTTTCTTGTGCTGCCCTCCTTGACTGCTTCTCCTGTGAAGAAGAGCAAATAGAGAGCAAATAGTTGCTGCAATCTCCCATACCATAAAATCCCACGTACCACTTTCCTCCCCCCCCACCCCAACAAAACCCGTTGGTCTATAGTTCTCAACATGAAGGGAGATTGATCTTCAAACTCTTGAATCCTAGATTAAAGTTTTCCTGGGCCCCTGGCCCACTCTGAAGTTTCAGGCTTTCTTCCATTCCCTCTTTTCTCTTTACAGTGGCAACAGTCTGCGTTAGACATGGTACCTCCTTCCTCTCTCTGCCTTATGCTATAATGACAAATTCCAATATCACATCCAAAATGGCTGCCCCCATATTGCCTTGCACATCGAGCCAAAGCTATCTTGAAGCTGTCACGTGAACAAAGTTGTATGCAGTTTTGTAGTAGCCCTGTTGGTCCCAGGATATTAGAGAGAAGGTGGGTGAGGTGATATCTTTTATTGGAGCAGCTTCTGTTGGTGAGAGAGACATGCTTTTGAGCTTACAGTGCACTCTTCTTCATTTTCCAGACCTGAAGAAGAGCACTTTGCAAGCTGGAAAATGTCCCTCTCTCACCAACAGAAGTCGGTCCAATAAAAGATATTACCTCACCCACCTTGTTTCACATGAACAAAGCAACACACAATGCCTTGGCTTCCTTCAGACACCGTGGTGTCAGGCATTGCATGAGAACCTCACTAGAAAAACATAAAATGGATGGTGGGCATCTTGCCACCCTGCAAACCCTTATTAAAAGAATATTGCACAACAGGAACCTTTATTACCTGCATGTCTTGAGGAGAACTAAAAACTGCCAGTAATCAGAGTTTTGGATAAACAACATTCAGTTTCTATATGAATTTCAAATTTGCAGGATTAAACAAATGGTAGATAAACCAAAATTCAGATAGTCAGGATTTACCACAGGCTGGCTAATATGAATTCTGGCATTTTAGTTCAAGAAGTTATATCTGCCCTCCTGATATTTAAATATTTCCCAGGTCTGTCTTTTTAACATGAGGATATCTGAAGGAGATGCATCTAAAATTAAAAAAAGAAAGTTAATTTTCTTGGGACTACTTGTGTTGCTGGAATTATTTGGTAACTTATTTTGCTGCTTATAAAATAAGTTTAGATTTAAATGCCGTTTGCTAAAAAAAAATCTAAAACTATGAATATGAAAAATGTTGTTAGAAGTAAATTATTTAGTGATATGGTGATTGTACCATGACTTTCTTACATTGGTTTCTGAATAATAAGCAGTAAATAATTTTTAAAAAGCCAAAAAACAAGGAGAAGATCTTTCAAGATAGACAGTATATTTTTTCTCTTTGAAGATTAAGACTCTGAATATAGTTTGCACCTATTAGACTCCAGAGAATTAGTCCCACAACTTAATAACTCACTTAATGACTCAGATACCATTTGTGCAATATTTAATATATCTGAGCATTCTCTAGCTCCTCAGGAATAATACTGAACAACAAAAATGCATGTAGTCTTTAAACTTAAAGAGTTTCAAATATAACTTTTGGGTTTCTAAAGTAGATCCATGGATATTTATATATTTGTTCATATCTGTAATGTTTCATTTTTAATCCGTATACCACAGCAACCTGAACTGATGAGATTGAATTCCTGGGAAGGGCTATAATGCAATGTTCCCAACATTGCAGTATCTCTGTATAATGTAATGTGCTATTTGCAGGATTGCAACCTCAAAGCAGAGGAATAATGAATCCTTTTTGGGAATCAGGTTCCACTGTGAAAAACATACGTTGTACATAATAGGTACTCAATGAAACATTTATGGATACAGTTGAGAAGTTCAGCATGTGCAGGAGCTTTCCCATGGTACTTTGAAAAATAATGTTGGAAAAAAGAAAAAAAAAGGGCGGGGGGGAATCAACTCTTGGAAAGGGTTTTGATATAATAGTTTAAAACACAGTATTTAGTTTACTGAATTTTTCCGGGGGGGACGAATTGGGTTCTGCTTGGAGTGTGTCATTGCTACTTTATTTGTGACTCAGCATCTGCAGATCAGAATGACAGGTGCTGTTATAGTCTGCTTACTCTTGCAAACCCTCCTAATGCAAGCCTGCGCAGAATGCTGATAATCTTCATCTACAGTGGTTGTTTTCAAACAGAGCCGGGGATAAGGGATTTGGGGTGTGGGAGGGGCTCAGGGCTGGGGCAGAGTGTTGGGGCATGGGGGTGAGGGCTGAAGCTGGGAATGAGGGGTTCAGGGTGTGGGAGGGGGCTCTGGGCTGGGGCAGGAGGTTGGGGTACAGGAGGGGGTCAGGGCTCTGGGCTCAGGGGTGGGGCTGGGGATGAGGAGTTTTGGGGTACAGGAAGGGGGTCTGGGTTTGGGGGGGCTCAGGGCTGGGGCAGAGGATTGGGGTGCGGGACTGGGGCTTACCTTGGGCGGCTCCCAGTCAGTGCTGCAGCGGGGGTGCTAAGGCAGGCTTCCTGCCTGTCCTGGCACCACAGACTGCACTGCTCCCCAGAAGTGGCCAGCAGCAGGTCCAGCTCCGTGAGGCTCTCACCTGCAGGCACCGCCCCCCCAGCTCCCGTTGGCCGGTACGGAGCCGGTGCTCAGGGTGGGGGCCCCCACGCCTAGGAGCTGGACCTGCTGCTGGCTGCTTCCAGGGCGCAGTGCGGTGTCGGAACAGGTAGGGACTAGCCTGCCTTAGCCAGGCAAAACCACTGACGGGACTTTTCGTGATCCAGTCCACGGTGCTGACCAGATCCGCCGTGACCCAATCCCTTTCAGCGTGCAACCCAGTTCTGGGTTGCGACCCACAGTTTGAAAACCACTGATCCACAGTACTGGAAACTAACAGACATATCCATCCAGTAGAACCATCCTGCTGGTACCCAGAATGCAGTGAGCTGCCTGATTTGTGCATTAACCATTTTTGGCATAATATGCTTAATATGTATTGGCTTTAGCCAAATCAGATGGAATTCAGTCTGTTGTAAGAATTTCACACTGAATTCTTTACAGGGTGTTTTCTTGAGCAATTATAATTGGTGCTGATTCTTTGACAGCCACCATTTTGCCAGATCTTGAGCTGGTGTAAATCAGCATAGCTAAGTCATTTTAGTGTAGCTATGTCATTTTACTGTAGCCAATGATCTGGCTCACAGTCTGCATGTTCAGCAACTCTGCAGATGATTATGGTCATTTGCTATATATTCAATTGCCACCATGATTTTTTGGCTTACCTGGTGCTGCAACAGTCTGACCAATGTTTGTTTCTTGGAAGCGGGTCTGGGGATTCTCTGAGCCCATCAGAGACCTGAAGATTTCTCCATTTTCTCTCTTTTACTGCCCTGGACCTTTAGATGCACAATACCACAGGACTCTTCCCACCTGGGAGGAGAAAGGGACAAAGCTCCCTTCAGAATCCACCACTGAACTTGATTGTTTAATTTGTTAGTTTAAGGTTTACAAAGTGGTATGAAGGCTTGAATGATACAGTTACTGGGGCATGAGAAATTCCTAGGAAAGACAGACAGTTAATCAGATAAAGAGTTATATACAGTAAGGGCTAAGTATAATTCTCCATGTCACTCCTTCATGAAAACGTTTCCTAACTCTACGGTCTGACCTTGCTGCCTCCCCATCACTGCCAGCCTCTGAAGGCCCAGAAGAGACAGACAAGTTCGGACCCAAACTCTGATATTCCCCTTTGTGGTATTGCACTGTGTGGCTAAGCCACAGAGCCAGCATAGCGTGACTGACTTGTTAAGCTCAAGGTGTAGCATGCCAGGAAGGCTGCCAAGTCTTTTAACTATGTCTTTGTTGTCTTTTAGCAGGTAGTTTGCCAAGATATGCGGTTTGGCTGAGTGGAAGTACTTTTTGTTTATGTATGTCAACATAGTAGGCTGATTGATCAAAATGTATTATTTCTAAATTCCTACATGCATGGGATACTGGCAGATAAAGTGGTTTCCATATCCTTTCAACAACAGGGAGCTACAGGATGTATTCCTGGCCCTGATGTTTGCTTTCAGCTCACACTGGATTTAGGAATATTAACATGATTTATATACTTTATAGCTTAGACTTAGAGCATCACGGTCTTGGGGAGGAGAAAATGTTCTTGATGATGATGTTTGGGGTTGAGAGGAAGTGAGGATGTCAGCCACAGTTCTTAACGGCAGGGTGATTTATCTAAGAAACCTTCAGGAATTAGAAATACATAAACAACACTTAAAGATTTATACCCAAATGATACAGACATTGTTCACTTGAACTCCTAGAACTAGATAGGCATTAACAGGTCATATAGGAATTCCTACAAGTTCAGGGATCTTGCTTTGCTTAATGACTACTTTCTGCCTCCTTTTGCCCTCCAGCCATTGCCTCACCACCAGGGCCCACTACATTGGTGTTGTGTAATCCCTTTTCCAACGCTCTCCTACATGCCCACTCTCTGCCTGTTGCACTGTAATTAAACTTGAACCATTTGGAGCTTTTTATAATCCAATCTCTGTTCAAAAGATCCTGGGCAGAAGCAAATGGAGCGGCCTCCTCTCTAAAGCTCCGTTTCTCATCAATAAAAACAGAGTGAGAACTGCACTGATTTAGAACAGGGCTGTCATTTTAAAAATTCTGATTGCGTTTGTGTTCCCCTTGACTAATATTCATAAATACGCTGACTGTGCTTGGACTAGGTTTTGATAATGCTACTAAAAATTGTGTTACAAGCAAAAACATGGGGCTATGGGTTTACAGGCTTGGGTTCAGTTTCCAGCTGTAGTTTTTTACTCCCCTACGCTTCAGGTACTCGAAGTTCTATGCAGACAGTGCAGTCAAAAGCTGGAGGCTGGAAGAGGGAGTGACTAGCGTTGCTGCCTTCCAGAAATCCTTTTGTCTAATATGAGATTAATACTGAGAAGTCTGATTCACCCTCATTTGAATTAAAAAAATGCCATTACTTAGTCTTTCAAGGATAGAGGACAATCTGCTCCAAAACAAACCAACAAAACCAGATAGTTTAGCAGTAGAGGACTGATCTTGTTCCTATTGACGTCAGTGCTAAAAGTCATATAAATCAATATGGCAAATATTAAATGGATTAAAATCTGGCAAACTGATAGATCTCAAAATGTAGTTGTTAATGGGGCAATTATCGACTTGTGGGGTAGCTTCTAACAGAGTCCCTCATTGCTGATAAAAAGTTGCAGGGGACACACAGGAGTGATGAATAGTAACAAAGACAGGTCACGGATATAGCATGATCGTGTTCCCTTGACTAGGAGGGTGCAATCATACAACCTGCATTTCAATACAGCCATATAGGAGGC
Organism: Lepidochelys olivacea; assembly: GCF_965140295.1. NCBI lineage: Eukaryota > Metazoa > Chordata > Testudines > Cheloniidae > Lepidochelys > Lepidochelys olivacea. The sequence goes on along the minus strand of NC_140413.1, from coordinate 146,737,596 downwards.
CATGCATCTGGGAGAAAAAGAATGTAGGATGTATTTGCAGGCCTGGGGACTGCATTCTGGAAAGCAGGTGACTGAAAATGACATGGGGGCCATTGCAGATAACCAGATGTACATGAGCCCCTAGGGCAATGCTGTTTGCCCTTTTTTGCTACACGTCACTAGAGATTTTGCATCAGTCTTCTTTCTTCCATTTTTCCACTGAAAAGGGATAAAGGGGATGGGAAAAGAGAGAGAGAAAGGGAGGAAAATCTCAGAAATTGAAAAAAAAATTGTTTTAATCAAAAATCAAAATGTTTCATTTTCTGGAAAAGGACAGCTCTCTTGGCTACATTAACAGGGGAATAGGGGCAGGAAAGTGAATGCTCTGTACACAGCATTCATGAGAGCACTACAGGAACTGTGTCCAGTGCAGGTGTTCACATACTTAAAAGAATATTGACAAAGTTGGAAAGGATTCAAACAAGAGCTATCTGACTGATTTTTTGGCCTGGAAAACATGCCTGAGAATGAGACCAAAGGAGCTCAATCTGTTTAGTTTATTGAAGGGAAGGCTAAGAGGCAACTTGACCAGTCTAGAAGTGCCTACGTAGGGTGTAGATATCTGGGACTCTACAGGGCTTTTTAACTTAGTAGACACAGGCCATGCAGGATCCAACGGTGGGAAGTTGAAGTCAGCAAAGGTCAAGCTAGAAATGAGATGCGAATTTTTAACAATGAGAATAATTAGCCACAGAAACCAAAGGATGTGATAAATTCTTAGTCTTTAATAGACTTTAAATCTCTAAAGGATATGCTAGAGTTCAGCCACAAATTGTGGGATACATGCAGTAATAACTATGCAGAAGTCAGACTAGATTACCATAACGATCCTTTGGGTTTAAAATCTCCAAATATATAAAAGGAGCATTAAGTCCTTGCTGAGTAGCAGGTTGGGAGTCTAATATTATTGATATTTATTTGTATTACTGTAGTGCTTAGGAGTCCCAGTCATGGACCTAGTGGGCTAGATGGTGCTGTACAAACAACAAAAAGACAATTCCTGCCCCCAAAGAAACTTTTTCCACCAGTTGATATAATACTACATGTAAAAGAAATTGACTTATCTGTCTCTCCTTTGAAATATACCTGCTGGAGGATTAAAATAATATTTAAAACATCATTTACTTGATCTCCAGGAAATAAATTATCTCACAAAGATAAGTTAATTTTTGTTTTCCTTTTTCATTAAGTAGTAGGAAACTCATTATAGGAGTCTGTCCAAATGGGCGTGTTTGGCTGTTCTTCAAACTAAAATGAGCCTTGGAAGATTAAAGTGGAGTTTGACTCGGGATCAGGTAAATCAACATCTATATAATGCGACTAAATGGCCTACAGGACATTCGTCTGTTCTACAGTTACACAGGCTGTCTATAAAAAGGAAGTTATTTAATTTCTTTACCTGTTACAATTGAATATGCTGTGTGAGGCAACTGCTGAATGTTTCTTTGAGACATCTAAGATTTTAAGTATTAAGAGTAAAGTTACACAACACAACTTTCGATTTATATGTGGTCTTGCAGTTAAGGCAGAGGACTGTGTAAGGAGTAAAGAACAGGTATGCCTTGAATGATTAATAGCTACTGATTCCTTCTGGCTCTCAAAAACTCAAAAAGCACAGAGTGGATCAAGAGATGAGTGGGGGAAGTTGTGAGTTAAACAAACTAGAAATAATTGGCTGTGAGACTGAAGGTCAAATAGGGCAAACTGTCTGTTACTCCAAGAAATCTAAACTGCATGTTTTTCACCCCAAATTATAAACTATATGTTTGTTTGCCATTCTAAATCAAATATAACATGAATAATCTATTTTTTCCAATCAATGTCTTTCACTCTGAGTTAGGGCAGAGAAATGAGAAGCTTCTATGAATCAGATAAACTCTCTCTCTCTCTGTGTTGATAATGTCTTTGTTCTATTGTAAGCCCTAAATAATGTGAAATGCTTATATACAGTCACAGAATATATGGAGTATATTGACCAGATTTAGAATACTATGATTGATTTGGGTTTTTCTTTTCTTGGTAAATGACTGTTGCACTCTGCAAGTGATAGGCATTGTATAGTATAAAAAGGAAGGCTGAAAGATAAAATCACCTGACCTGCATATAACTTGGAATTATTAAAAAAAATTGCTTAAAAGGGTGGGAAACCCAATTCATGACATAGGCTAATACTGAAATAAAATCCTGAAAATAAATTGTGACAGAGTGCCAGGAGCCTAGACCTGATCCAGCTCTGGTCACTAAGGGGGCCAGCTGTTGCCCCCCACCCCTGAGTGGATTTAATTCGGAGATGGGTGCTCAATAACTTAATTAGGCAGAAGGCTAATGAGAACAGTCAGCCCATCAGCTGGGAACAGTGAGGTGAGGAAAAAAAGACAAGGTAAGAGGCTGGTGGGAATCGGGGGACACAGGTTTGCAGGATGAGGCGATCTTTCCCTCTCTGGGCTAAGGGGAAAGTTAATGTCCACTTATATGTTGCTGTACAAGGCGGTACTGGTGGTGAGGACCAAATAAACAACACACTGGTGCTTAGAACCTGGAAAGTGCCCAGCCTGTTTGTGGTGGTCCACAGGGCAGAGGAGGGAGCCCTGCCACGTGAATCAAACATAAAAAGACTCTGCTAAAAAAAAGGATTGAAGAAACCTGTTATACACCCATGCCATGTGCTGGATACCAATGGAAGCAGCAATGAAACTGAAAGCTGAGCACTCAGTTGGTAAATGGTCAGTGGAAATCAGAGGCGGGTGGTGGTTTCATATTTAGATGGAATAAATGGGCCAAACACACATTCACATAACCCAGTCACCGACCAATATTAAATAGTTAAACAAGATGTGCTATACAGAGATCTCAGCCTGCTTATTACCATGGCAAACACACATTAAAACCCCTTTTAAAGATACAAAAAAGACAGAAATACAGTTAAACGTTTGAAATGTAGAGTGTTAAGTACGGTTTCATTTTAACAACCTAGTAGTCTGATCACACAAAGGTGATAGCTATTCTCTCCCTGGAGTGGATTTAATGGGGAGATGATTTAATTAGGCAGAAGGTTAAGGAGCTAACAACCCTTTGTGCCCTTTCCTTTTAGCTGGGGAGAGTTCTTAGAAGGAGACAACCCGCCCCCTTAGTCTTTTTGATGGTCTCAAAGATGGTAATAACTGTCCTCGTGAGGAAAAAAGAAGTTAGTTGAGACAGGCTGGAGCTGTTGTCTTATTTCTTATAAGACAAACACACACACAAAAGGGGAGAGAAAAGAATATTAAAGAGAGAGAAAATGTATCTTGTCTCTGGTGTTGACTCCAACTTGCAATTGGAAAACACAGGCATAGCACCCAGCCTTATCAGCTACTCCAAGTCCTGGCAAACTTGTACCAGCATTGGGCTATTTAGGGCATTGCTTTTAGTTGCCTCTTTCTGGTCACAGGCTTACAGCAGCGTTGCAAAATATGGAGTCTTGGGCAGCTAAACCAGGTTCCTTATTAGACAGGAGGAAAAAGGAAAGAGATGGGAAAGAAAAGAAATAAGGGAGGGAAAGAAAGGGACACAGTGGGGAGGAAGGAGGGGGGAGAACAAATCTCACATACCAGGTGGTGGTTAGGATGCAGCCAGAGCCAGTAGAGGTGGTGATGTTATCTGGGTGCCTCATGCTGGCCCACTCTGGTCAAGACATCTCTTAGGATGAATCTCAGAGACCAGCTCAGCTGACTTGGGCTCACAGGCCTTGGGCTGTAGGGCTAAAAATGGTAGTGTAGATGTTTGGACTCAGGATGGAGCCCAGGCTATGAGACCCTTCCCCCTAAAAGGGTCTCAGAGCCCAGACTCCAGCCCAAACATCCACATGGCCATTTTATAGCCCTGCAGCCCACGGATGCTGGAGCACCCACAGGGAAAAATTAGTGGGTGCTCTGCACCCACCGGCAGCCAAGCTCCCCACCTCACTTCACCTCCCCAGAGGTGCTCCTCCCTCCTCCCCAGAGCGTGCTGTGTCCCCGCTCCTCCGCCTACCTCCACTGCCAAACAGCTGTAGCAAGCTGCGGGAGGGGGAAGAGGAGGCACCGGGGTGGGGATTTGGGGAAGGAGTCAGAATAGGGGCAGGGACTTTGGGGAAGGGGTGGAGGCGGGGCAGAGGGAGGGTTGAGCACCCACCGGCACCAGTAGAAGTCAGTGCCTATGCTGCAGCCTAAGCCCTGTGAACTTGAGTCAGCTGACCTGGGCCAGTTGCAGCTGTACCATGGGTCTTGTATTGCAGTGTAGACATAGCTTTAGGGGCTGATCCTATGCCCACTGAAGTTAATGGAGGAAATCTCATTGATTTCTGTGATCTCTGGATCAGGCCCATAGGATCCATTAAAGGTAATGGTAAAATTCCTATTGACTACAAGGGGAGCAGGAATTAGCCCAAAATAGATTAGTGCCTCATTTAGCTCATCTATAAAATGGGAAGAATAATATTTAATTTACAAGGTGCTGTGAAGCTATTTTCAGTAACTGTCTCTTCACATCTACTGATGAAAGCCTCATCCAGGATGTGTCACTTTTAGTTTTAAAGGCACATGTCAGCCCTGAGATGTTAAAAAGTAAATGAATGAATTTAAAGGAACAGGAAATGGGAAGGATGAGTGGAGGAAAACAGATTTGGGAAACCAAGGTGCCAAACCTTAACCGAACAAAATGAACTAGACAAAGAGCCAGTAAAGGCCTGCCCATATGATAAATATTTCCACGAATAATCCTTGTTACACCTTTCTTGGAAGTGGATTCTACCTTTGCTGTTGTACTTAGTCTCACTTGTGGCTGGCGAATGGTCTCCTTTTCAGCAGATTGGTGCAAAAATATCAGCTCTGTCAAGACCAGTGTGAAATTGCCTTTTTGCAGAAACACAAATCTTTCTGTAGGAACGCTGCAACATTTTGCTTGTGTGAGTTTTAATTAAGGGCTGGGATTCTGATATTCTTATTCACCGCTGGAGATAATGAATGTCTTTGAGGCAAAATGTTTTGATGCTGTAAGTGCTTGATTGGAGTTAGCTGGCACTATTGTTTCACTCTATCACAATTGAATTTGTTGAACAAGAATAGGGTATTTTTTCTTGATTTATAATTACATTAAGTTTGCCAAAAGACTTTGTTCCAGGTGTTTTGGGATGAGAAAATGTGCTATACATTGACAATTAGCTGCTTGATGAGGATTAAAGGTAGGGTCTGAGGGAAGAAAGAGAGGCTTCTGAAAGCTTTGGTATTGCTGGAGCTGGAATATTGCCCAGAGCAGAGTCCCTCGCCTTTAGATTGGCTTGGGAAATAAAAGTGAAGATAAAAGGAAAAGGGTGTTACCTGTCTCATCCGACAAGGCTTTAGCAATGTTATCTTGGGATGGCAAGTAATAATTGTGAGAGAACACAAGGAATCAGCTTAATCTACACTTGAGGTCATAGTAGTGAACTAGAATTTAAGGTGCCTGATTTAAATAACTTTTAAGTTACTGTGTTTAGTCTTTTATACAATAGAATTGCTCCTTTGCGGGACATAAATGGCCAGATCCTTAGGGCAGGACAGTGAACTCTGGCCCCGTTACTTCCCATCCCCGACATGTCACTGAAGAGGCACAAAAGGCACTTGGTTAGGGCCAAAGGCTGAAGATCTGGCTTTAGGTTTGCAAGCTCAAAACATGAAGGGCAAAGTTAGGATCTTTGTCCTCATAATGGTTTTGAATGTCAGGATTTGGATGGATTCACTGCTACCAGCACTGTATAAGATTAAACAAGAGCCACAAATTTGAATGCCATAGTGGATTTCTCTAAATGCATTTTGGTGCAACTTGCTCCTTGTCTTGCATGATGAAAGCTGGCAGAAATGAGAGGCATGTATTTTAGATTGCAGCCAATACCTTGATATGATTGATCTGTGATTCATTTACCCTCAGTGAAACAGAAGACTTGGTGTTTATGCTGTTGAGTGCTCAAAAGCAGTAATGCTTTCCTGAAGTTATCACTGAACCCATGTCTCTCTCTTTTGGAGTGGCAGATTTCAAGATGTAGTTATGTTATATGTCAAAAAGCAGAAAATCTTGCTGACTGTGACCATGTAATTATGAGTCCACCTAAACTTCTAGGGATTAGAAGAGGGTGTAGTTGCCTGATGAGATGATTTTTGGACGATGCACTTCATCTGTTGTACAGCAGGCAATTCTACTTGAAGTCAGGAGGGGATATTATTGTTACATCAGTGGATTATTTGAGGTCCTTCAGTAGCTGAAGCTTGCTTTTCTATTCTTGTCATCCTCGGCATTAACTTGACTGGGGAACATCGGGGCAGGAGGAAGACTGTGAGAGGGAAAAGGGCAGGTGGAATTCAGGCAGCAGACTGAAGAGATGCAGAGGAACAGGGGCAAATGAGAGTGTGAGGGGGTAAGAGACTGTGAGGAAAGGGAGGGAAAATATGGGAGGCAGGTGTGGCACAGGAGACTATGAAGGAACAGGGAGGAAGAAAATGAGGGAGGGAGGAGACTGGGTGGTGGTGTGATGCTGACAAACCAAGTGCCAGCTCTCGCCAAAGTCCCAATGTCTCAAATGAACGCTGACCAATACAAAGCTGGAGTCGGTCTGGCTCACCTGTGTGTTAGTATTGTTAAAATGGAAATTAGAATTATAAATGTGTTTAGTGTTTAGACTTTATTGAGTGTTTGTGAGTTGCTGCCTGCATTAATCTAATTTAATCTCTGTTTCCCATACTATAAGGTAATATTTGAGTGGTTGCATTGTGAGCCTCTGTGAGTGGGTAAATCTCCTCCCGCAACCCATGAAGATGAGTCATGCAAGTGGATTCCTCCCATCAGGTGAGTTTGCAGCTCAGGAATTTTTATCCCCTTCCTCCCTGTGCTCTAACAAGAAGGAACAGGTTCACGATGCTGCTTTGACTCTGGGGGGCAAAAGCATAAGCAAGAGATCTCCAGCTGCTTAGCCTGGGTTATTCCTAAGGGACATACAGACCTTGCTTATTATAGAAGCCTCTATTATCTTTTGAAACTTAAGATTGTAACTCATTTGTGTATATCATTTACTTGCTTTAACCTTGTAAATAATTCTTTCCTTTTCCTATTTACTAAATCTCCGTATAGTTTATTATAGGATTGGGTGCAAATGTTGTCTTTGGTGTGAGATCTAAGGTGTAATTGACTTGTGGTAAGTAACTGATCCTTTGGGACTGGAAGTAAATTGAATATTGTTGTAATTCTTAGTGTAAGGGACCATCTATCATACAAGTATGCTCACCTTGGTAGTAAAAGAGAATGGTGTACCCAAGGGGACTGTCTTTGACTCCATGTTTAGGCTGCTTTAGTGCCTGAGGAGTTTACATTTGATAATTGGTTGGTGAAATCTAAGTACAGAATTCACAACCAATTTGGGGTGTGTGCCCTGGTTCTTAACAGTCTTTCTTGAGATTGGTATTTTTATGCTCTTGAATCACTGCCGGCAGCATTACTGGTGGGACAGGTACAAAGACATGTAGACAGTAGGGGCAGGGAGAGAGATGGAAGGGGAGGGGGACAGAATAGTGATGAGGGAAGGAAATGAGGGAAGAAAGAACAGGAGTACCTACACTGCAGCAGTTAGGACAGGGTCAGTGGACTCCCCCTCTGAGCAGCCTGGGAAGGTGTACATCTTATGTGTGCCTTTTTGTGTAAAAGCAAAATCAATTTTGCCCCTAAAATGATCTTGTGCACAGAGGCCTGGGCAGCTTCCCCACAGCAGTCATTGAAAAACAATGTGATTTATTTTATTTTTAAAAATCTAATCCTGTTGTTTTGGGTCTGACTCATGATTTTTGATTACTTGGGGTTGGCAGTACACAGGTTATTCTCAGAATAGTAGTTTTCCTAAGTGTAAGACAGCACCACCAGCAGCAAACTGAGACATTTTTCTAACATAGCTGTTTCTATCCATCCTGGCTATAACTTGCACATAAGTTCTTCTCTGACCCCCATCCTTTTGAGACCTATACATAAAAATCAAAAGGCTTATTTTGTAAATGTAATGGGTGTGTGTCATGCAAAAATACAGGATCTCAGAATGAAAACGCTGCTGGTTTTATTACAGTTACTCCTGTGCTGCCCTGTACTCCCTTGCACACATGTAGTTCCCCTTTGAAGATTTAGCTTCCTGTGTCTGGAGCTCTGCAATATTCACTGACTTGTGGATTAGTTTGTTTCCTGACATCAATGTATGTCATAACAGCATTTTCCTGTAATATACAGTAAGTACTTTTGACACCTTAAGGTATTTTTAATGTCACTGCTGCAATGTCTTTCTCTTGTTGAAAAGTAAAAAGTTTATTCTACTTGTTCGTGGGGATTTTTTGTTTTTGTTAATAGTGGTAGTCAAGAAAGTAAAAGGAAGAATGATGGTCTTGTGGTTAAGCCATTGGCCTAGAACTCAAGAAACATTGGTTCAATTCCTGGCTCTGACGCTGTTTCCTGCATCATGCTGGGCATATCATTTGGGACTTGTCTACATGGCCCTGCAGTGCGGACTATGGGGATGTGAATTGCAGCATGCACTAAAGTGTTGCACTGTAACTGCCCCATGTAGACCCTCCTACTGCAAACTAAAAGGTACCTAGTTAGTATTAATGTAGTTCTGTTTAAAATACAACTACTTTAATGCGAACTAGGTACCTTTTAGGTTGCAATAGCAGGGTCTACATGGGGCAATTACAAGACAACACTTTAGTGCATGCTGCAATTCACACCCACATAGTCCATGCACTGCGTAGACAAGCCCTTAATCTCTCTGTACTTCAATTCCCCATCAGTAAATCTGGGATAATACTTCCTTTCTCTCGCCTTTGCCTGTCTTGTTCTTTTAGACTGTAAACTTTTTGGATGAAGACTGTCACTTACTATTTGTATGTGCAGCACCTAGCACAACGGGGACCTGATCTCATTTGGGCCCTCTAAGCATTTAAAGTAATTAATACAAGTGGAAGGAATGTAATGCAGGTTAGCACTCAGAAAACTTGGTGATGGGTGTGCTATAAGAACCTTGAAAGATACATTAAAAGAGAGGAATTATTTATTAATTAGTCTGTTTTTAATTCCTGCATAAGAAATGGCACCTGCTGTTGAGAAAGGGGTTTGGGGCTAAGAATATGTTCAACAAGAAAAGACAATGTCTAACCATTTACACAAATGGTATAGAAGTTGCTGTGCCAGAGCTGCAGATCCCATCCCAAGATTTTTGCAAGAAGAAATCACTTCTAACGCATTCTCATGCTGTGCTGCAGGAAAGAGCCGAGAAGCATGTGTTGGTTCCAACCCCAGTAAGTGATTTATTACTGGTAACCTAAAAGTGACCTAGATAATCAACGCTACTTCCTGGTGTAGTGACATTACCAGTGTAAACCTTCTGAGAGTCTTCTCTATCATCTCCCCTCTTTTAGTTTTAGAAATGCTTACTAATATGGGGGTGGGGGAGGCCATTTGAGAGATACCTGTACTTTGGCGGTAGATGAGGCAGACTCCCAGAACCTCTGAGCCGGTGAGAGGATTATCCTGCTGCAGATCCATCTGGCTTTCTGTCAGTGTACTGTGCTTCTTTCTTCTCTTCCTCTCCATTTTCTCTTCTTCTTGAGATTGGGTTTAACTTTTCACTCTTTAATCATTTCACCTGTAGGCCTGGACTCTCCTTTTTTTTCTTTTTGACTTTGACTTTAGAATGGGTCTTTTTCTCTTGATCCCTTTGGACTTTAGGTCTGATCTTTTCTTTTCCCTCTCTCTGATTCTGTACTGGACCTTTTCCTTTATCTTCTCCTTGACTGTAGGCCTAGTCTTTCCCCTCCCACTCTCATTTCTGGCTGTTTACACCCATCCTCAAATAATTGTAGACTATTATGCATCCCTTCCCTTCACCCCTCACTGATGTTTTGCCAAGAAATACCTATATACAATAGCTTTTAAAATCTTTCCTTCCCATTTTAGTTAGTGGTTAATTTGATTGTGCTACGTACTCCCTCTTGCAGATCATTGTTACATAACACTGAACCTAACCCTCTGGAATCACACCCAATATCTCCCCGCAACTCAGTGTGATGCCTTTTACAATTGCCTTCAGCCAGTGTTGATCTACATGATTGTTCATATCCAAACCAATTCAACTCAATTTTTAGTAAGATTTTGTGAGTCATTAAATACTTTCCTAAGATCCTGATCTAGTTACATCTCCTCTGTTCCCCTCACACAGTAAACCCTGCCACGTCATCACTTTTTTCTTAGGAATAATTGTTTCCTAACCATTTTTATCATATTATTGTTCTTTATTCCTGTTTCTAAACTCATATGAGATTAAAATGTACTGAGTATTTTGTCTACTTATTACCCTCGAACCCTCCCCCAACTTGTTAAGAAGGATTGTGATATTACAATCTAAGTACGGTGTAGTCTCATCTTTTGAACTTGCTAAGTAACCTTTGCTAAATCCAAAGCATCCGTTCAAAGATATCTTGTCCTCTATACTAATACCACTTTGCTATAAAATCTTGCTGTATCTTCTGTAGGATATTTTGCAAGCTACTTGTACTTACATAGTAATGTTTTATTCTTTATTGCAATGCAATATAGTTGTCTTTGCCTCAATCATTTGAAACAGCAGAGGCAGAATGTCTTGCACTCTAGCAGACTGGAGTTTATCCTTGGGAAGTTAGGCCAGTTCATTATTGCTGCATGCCTGGGAAACATGAAAACAATGTTTGAACATGGGTGGGGATGGGCTGAGATGCACAAACCCATGATTTTCACTGCCCCTAAAGGCTCATGGGGAAGGGAAAGGTGAGTCGAAAATTACAGGCATATATTTTACTCAGAAATTAGCTTTAACAATGACACCATTACTGCATAATCATATCTCTGGGATCATAAATGAGGTGGGAAGTTCATTAGCATTGCATGCTCGGACATTTGTGAGCATGGTATTATGTTTGAAAGTTGCCTACAGAGCATAATAAAGTAAAGGGAGTATACGACTCGGAAAAAGTTTAAGTACTTTTAAAATTTTGAGTTTCACCCACTCGTATAATCCTACTAGAAATAGTACTTGACAGCTGAGAAGATTGCTGTGAGAATTCAGCTACATTACACAGAGGAAGTAGTGGTACGTGTGTGTATTGAATTATTGTATCTGTCCATATGCAGTGTACATCATACAATTTATTTTTCCAGTTTTGTTCAGGTTTTTGTTTTAGCTCTGTTTCAGCTGCCTTTCTGCTAGACAGGCCGCCTTCGGTGGGTATAATATACCTTCGATGCCTGATTGGATCTAGATCAAATACTTACGTAGCCAGACTAAATTCACAAGAACGTAAATAGAAGCCATAAGGGTTTCTGTAAAATACCCTGTAGCTTTCATCAACTTAAATGGATGTTTATCAGTAATGAGGTATTTTGCAGTTAAATGAAAATAAGCCTTGGCAATAGCAAAACCATATTTGTCTTTACAATGCTTCTTTAGCAACAACATCCCCATAGGAAATCACAAGTAGTGCTGGATCATGGCACAGTCTTACTCAATCATGTAGGGGCATATAAGGGAGGAACCCTCCCCCCTCCAAACACATACATTTAACGGTGTGGCCTCCCACCTAGACTCAGGGCACAGTGGGAAAGTACTCTCTGCATAGCCACCAACAGCCTGCAAGCAAGTGTGCAGAGAGGGAACAGCGACAGGTAAGGAGTGGAGGGGGCCTTGGCCCACTCCCCCACTGAGCCAGCCAGCAGAGCTGAAGCGGGGTGGGGTGGAAATAATCTGTGCTTGAAAACAGCAACATCACCAATTACTTCAGCTGGGGCTGGGCTGGCTCAACTACATCTTGCCCCTTTCACAGACCATGATGCAAAGGCTCCATCTGAATCTTAAATAGGTCATATTAGCTTTCCTCATGTTGTTGAAGCCATTCAAGTCTGAATAGCATAAAAGAGCACAATAATGATACATTGGAATAAAATCTAGGCACTTGTTTTTTGTAATTATGTACACCCACCCACCCCCACCCCGGTAAATAAACCAAGTAGCTAGGCTAGAAAATGAGAGCTAATACAATGGGATACTTCATTGCTCTTTGAGTATGAAATCTGCTAGACAGCTTTGTATTATATACAGTACTGTGCTCAGGCTGGTAAAATAACCTTGTGCTTCATGGTCATGAAGTTTTTTCCATTTTCCCAAACAAGCCATTAAGTAATTTTGCACAGGACATGTGGCACTTCACCAAATCAATCTACTAAGAAGAGAAATCAGCTGATATTAAACAAATCTACTGGTATTCTGATTCATTGCTGTATTGGGCAATTTTACACTGGCGCTGAACACACAAAGGGCCTGTTTCTCATTTATATTAGGGTCCCTTTACACAATCCTGACAGCGTAAAGGGGCCTTAAGGTACAATTTACACCCATTTCAAGGCCCCTTTAAATTGCCAGACCAGTGAAAGGGGTATTAGTGTAAAGGAAAATCAGGTCAAATAGCAAAATCAGGCCAAATAGCAACAATTTCAAAATCCACTCTTAAAAAACCTGCTAGTTGCACTATAGAGATAAAGACAAATCGAGCCAGAATCTAATAGTCTTTCGTTTTCTCTGCTTGCATGTAACTAAATACCTCAGAGTCCGTTTGCTCTTTTCTTTTTAAAGAAAAACTCAAGAAACTGGACGGAAAATGAGCAAGGTAAATAATGAGCATCTGATCTCCAGTAGTATACCAGAAATATAAAAGTCCAGAGAAGGAGAATGAAAATAATTAGGGGCATTAAAAGACTTTCATACAAAGAGATATTAAAGCAGTGGTTCTCAAACTTTTGTATTGGTTACCCCTTTCACGTAGCAAGTCTCTTAGTGCGACCCCTCTTATAAATTAAAAACACTTTGATATATTTAACACCATTATAAATGCTGGAGGCAAAGCGGGGTTTGGGGTGGAGGCTGACAGCTCACGACTCCCCATGTAATAACCTCATGACCCCCTGATGGGTCCCAACCCCCAGTTTGAGAACCCTTGTATTAAAGCTAGTAGGACTATTTAGTTTAGAAAGGAGACAAATAAGAGGTGACATAATGGAGGGAATATAAAATACTGGATCGTGTAGGATCAGTTTAGTCTCTATTTAGACTTTTTCAAAATACAAGAAGGGATGATATTAAAAAGCAACAAATTGAACATTAATGTTTTACAATTGTTTTATATACCCAACAGCTGTAATGTGTGGAAATTACGGATAAAGGTATTAGGTACAGAGCCTTAATAGCAGAATTCTCAGAAAGGATTAGTAAGACACAGTATTTATATGATTAAGAACATTATCTAGGGTTAAAATAGTCTTACAATTTATAAGGAGTATCAGTCCTGCTGCTTCAGGACATGAGCCAATAAAGCACTGCCAGGTGTTCAGATGAAACTTTTCCCATAAGCATGTTACTGTATAATTGATCATTTTGGCAGCTTTACACTCTCTTCTGCTGGCAACTGTCCGTCTATGCGGCTAGGTGGACCATTGATCTGACCTGCTATAGTAATTCTTGTGTTACTATTAAATTAATCAAACATAATGATGTGTTCAAACAAAATACATTAGGAATTCGCTCCTTTTTTCTCTAGTAGAGGAAAGCAGTCATAAGCAAGATTTGAATGTGAAGAGAAATTAGCACCAGGGATATATGGCCACAACCTCAGCTCATGTAAATCAGCATAGCTTCACTGACTTCAATGAAGCAATACAATTTACACCAGCAGAGGATTTGACCCATAAAATTTCCCAAGATTTGTCAGTGTTTAAGGCTCAGAAGAGAACTGAATAGGGTGACTCTTGACACAGCTCACTGTACAGAGTTTTAAAAATTAGTCTTTTAGGTCCAGCATAAAATAAATCAGAGAAATGTTTCTCTAAAACAATTACCATACTCTTAAAATTGAGAAACATGTAGCTGTGAGTAGAGTCAGTCATAGTGCGCTGCTGGCTCAGTTCAGGTTCCTCCCGCTCTTCCAGTCCTGGGCCGCTCCAATTTGAGGAATAAAGTGGCAAAAACCTTTCATGCTCTTTTCGTTCTGGCTTGATCTGGGTTGCAATGCCGTCTTTAAAAACAAATAGCTAGTTTAGTACGCAAACCTATTATTCTGCCTCGTCACAGGAGAAAAATTTGTGTAGGTAAATATTTACTTGGCTTTAACTCCCTCAGACTGAACAGGTTTATTATCTAGTTGCTATGATCCTGCAGAGGAAATCAATCTAAAACTAAGTATTCTACCAAATCATAGTTGTGGTGGTGGTGGTGGTTTTGTTTTTAAATATAAGGGTTAGCAAATACTTCTAGCTCTGATTAGGTAACCCCTTTATACATTTTCTGGAACAAGAAAAAGCAGGGTTCTTTAGCTCATGAAATGGCCTTTAAGTTTCAGAGCATATTTAATGTGTTGAATGAACCTCTTTTCTTGTTAATATGTGCAACCTATTTACCATAAGCATCCGCTATTTCAGGTCACTAAACTAGGTCTATTTCCTATCTGCTGGATTCTAAAAATAATAAAAAAGTGAATATTTCAGCCACTATGAAGGTAAATTATTTTCAGCAGGGGGGGAAAGAGTTCAAACACAGACCAAAACAAACTTAGGATCACACACAGCATATTTTTTTAAGCATTCAAAATATGAGAACTGCTAGCGTACAGGATAAGGTGTTTATTTTTCACTCTTCCTGAGCAAAATAAGTTATTCAGCCATGCCAAAGATCTGGGTTTTTGTTTTTGTTCTTTTTGTTTTTATAAATCCATAGAACAGGCTGAACTGTGGAGTTTTTTTCTATTTAGAATGTATGCTCCTTGGGGCAGGGACCATGTCTTATACAGGATTCAACATATCGTTGATGCTTAACAAATATAAATAATTGCTATTTCCAGTATGTAAAATAGGGATTCCTATTGTCAGCTTCTGAATGACCATTATCAGAGTTATTTTATTGTAGCATTAGAATGACGTGCATCTGCTGGCAAGAAAGCTGGAGCCATCAACCAATCGAATTAGCATACCTGTAGCTTTTTGCCAGGGAAGTTCGGCCTTGTTTTCCCACACTAAGCCATGACTGACAAAAATGTCTGTGTAATTCTCAACATTTAGAAACAGTAACCATGTCTGTCTTTTCTTTAGGAAAGTACTTGTTTACTGCTGTGTGATGTAACTATGTGATTGCATGCGAGGCAGATACTCCGAGTGCTGTGAGTTAGCAAACACTAGTTGTTACTATAATAACAGGACTAGTTCACAAGTGCTGCTAATTGCTACTTGCCAGGCTCATTCCAGAGGAGAAGTACAGACATCTAATATAATTTAGCCCTAAAAAGATACATTCTGAGACAGCTAACTAGCAGCATCTAGAAAATGACCTTAGTGAAATGTCAGGAGAAGCTAGGTGTTCATAAACGTGTAAGAATGTGTTAAGATGGCCCGCTTCTGAGAAATCAGCTATGAATGTTATTACTCAAATCCTGCAGTCTGGCATGGCATTGTATACAATCCCATCTATGCCAAACACAGAGGCAGGAGACCCTGCTTCAGCAAGCTATTTAAGTATGCGCTTAACTTAAAGGGGACTAAAGGACACTTGGAAATCTTTGCAGATTCAGAGCCTAAAAGTGTCCTGATGTTCAGCACATCTGAAGTGGGACTAACATTGTGAATAGGTCTTGTGCAGAATCTCCGCACAGGGCAAACTTCACTCAAAGCCTTCAAACAACTTGCAGGGTACAGGTGTTTCTTTATGGAAATAAGTTTGTATAGGGTCTTATTAATGATGAACCTCATAACATTACTCTATAATTTACAATGTACTCTTTTCTATATATTGATAGTGTAATGGGTCTCCTTCCCCACTAGCTGGATTGCAGATGGGTGTGATTTGAAGGAGAGACTGGGAAAAGGGAAGTGAAACAGGTGTGGGTTGGGTGGTTTTTTTTTTGTTTGTTTTGTTTTTTTTGTGAGGGGGGGGGCTGCCTGTCCTCAGCTCTAGGGTAGGGAGATGACATTGTGTTAACTCTGTCTGTTAAAGTTTGTTGGTATGTGATCTTGCCATATTTATTCAGATATCTGTGATGCTACAGTATTTTTTACAAATTACAGTACAAGGTGTAAGAAGGAACTATGAAGCAGTTGTCAAAAAATTACAGGGCAGAATTACAATATTTGGTACACACAAGACCACCTTTTAACTTTAAATAATAATCACCAGCTCTTATATATTGCATTTCAGGATAGTCATCCCTTATCTAAATTCTACATTAGAGAACAAAAAGGGTCACCATAGCATGCCACTATCTCACCTTCCAGTAGTATTTGAAAGAAGTACTCCAAAAAAGTGGGTTTGGGAGGGCTAAACTTCATGGTTGATTAGACATGGAGGTCAGTCATACACTGGGGTACAAACTTGAGGTTTCCTATCAATATGACTGACCTTGGGTTGTTTCTTTGCTGACTAAGGCCCCAGTTCAGCAAGGTACTTAAGCACCTGGTATGGTTTTTAACATACTTAAATTTAGGCACATGCTTAAGTACTTTGCTGAAATGGCCTTTGCAGTGTTTCCAATTGTGCTTGCAAGTTTGGAGATCATCAGGATGGTGGCTGTTGAGAGGTCATGAGCACTGCATCTGAAATGTGAAATGCCACAATGTTCTAGTCTACCTCCCGAGCTATTCAGTTCACAGGATATGGGACGCATGATTAAATCACATCTAAATGAAAGGCAGAGTAAAATCAATATGTTAATTATATAAATTTTGTTGGCTGCCTTGAGGATTTTTCTTTTAAGAGTTTGGAAAACATTGCTAGATGTACATGTAGTTGCCTTGTTCTAAGCTGTGGAAGTTCTGAGGTCTTCACTGTGTCTGAATTCTCCATCTTCTCCCCAGCAATGGATCGAACGCAGCTAGAAGCAATATACCAAGTTAAGGAACTTTAGTGTTAAGAGAAGACTCAAGAGCATATTTGTTTTACTGTGCTACAGATCATTGCATTCTGATTGAGTAGTTGCTCCCTGCCAGAAGTTATGAGTCTTGTCATGGGAAATTCCAGGTGAGCCTGATCTATGTTTCTTCGAGGTAACAGCTGCTTCTTTTGCTCAAAGGGAATTCCCACTGACTATGATTTGTTACAAAGGGCATGAGCCCTGGTTTTGTTTTGACACTGACTTTGAGCTGTTAGGGATGGCATTGTTTTTGTTTTGCTAAAATAAGACCTGATAACAGAGAAATTTTAGTCAACTACAAGTGATGAAGGTACTTCACAAGCAGAGGGCCTGATCCTCCTTTAACTTACACCAGTCATGTGCAACTGTATTGGAGTTGCTTCTGGGCCACACTGGTGTAAATGAGACCAAAATCTGACACACACATAGTGAAAGATAAGGAAACCACTAGCAAATGCTACTGCTTTGCCTGGCGTGACCTATAAATGTTTGAATGGTACCACTTGGTCTTCTATAAGTCAACAAAACCTACTAAATTTGCCAACTTCAGCACATAGGACAAGTAAAGAAGACTTTAAGTTGGCCCACTTTTCAGCATCCAATGAAGAAATACTGTATAACAAAACTAAACACTTCATGTTGTGGTAACGCTTACCGGTCAGTCAGGCTGGAACCCCATTATGCTGTAAAAATATCTAGTAAATAAGCCTTTGTCCCAAAAAGCTTATAATCTAACAGATGAGACCTAACAGGCGAATGAAACAAACAAGTGGGTGGGTGGATGATGGAACAGATGAGGTAAATAAAATATTAGGGTTTACACAATTCTTCGCTACTTAGAATCAGTAATCACAGTCTTTTGCAATCTCGGTGGCTCAAGGAAATATTGACCATTAATAAAAAACAATTCCAAATGTTTCCCATCAAACTTTAGATACTGAATGTTGGTCCGAGCTCCATTTTCTTGTAAAGCCACAAACATCAGTAAAGTTTCAAAAGAGATTTCCCGGAGTGCATTCCATGTGTTAAACAGCTAGCAGTCTACTATACAGAATTACTGTGGTATAACTATGTCGCTCTGGGGTGTGAATAATCCGCACCCTTGAGTGACTTAGTTACACTGACCTAAGTGCGAGTGTAGACAGCGCTATATCGGCCGGAGGTGGATTAACTAAGCCACTAGGAGAAACTCTCTCTCTTTGGAGGGCTTGAACAGTGATGGCATGCAAAGCTGTAAAATGAGCTACAGCTCTGTCCCGCCTGGCAAAGTGGGAGGGGAGCCTTGTTGTCACAGAATAAGTTAATAGTGTGAATAAAATCCTAACTCTTGAGTGTTTGTTTTCTCAATCTTAAAATTTAGCTCAATGAAGTGTAATGGAGCATAATATAGTAGCAACTGTTTGGTCTTATCCCTATATATTTTGGCTATTTCTTAGGACCAGATTGTGTTCTGGCCTATGTGCCTGCTCAGGTCATAAGAGGGAGTAAAAAAAAAATCCTCCTTATTTCCTTGCATGGGCTACTTTAGGTCCATCTGAGTAGACTGAAGTGGGCACTGCAGACTCACTAGTCCCCCCTAAAGCAGGTGGGTGGGGTGTGGGGAGGAGAGAGGAATGGATGGAGCTTTGCCCAACTTGACAACTCACAGCTGTCACAGCTCAGCCAAAATGAGAGGAGCAGGATGCTGTAATTTGCTACTGGTCTAGCCAGCAGCCATTAGTGTTGGATTGTTGTGTGTTTTTTCTACTGAAAAGTCATTGGAATACAAGATTGGGTGTGTGGTTCCTTTTCTATAAATAAATACACTGTTACTATAATAAATTAATACATTCCTAAGTGATTTTGGGGGCATCTGCCAGTGGGGAAAATAATATCTTTGCTCGCTATTTGTACAGCACCTAGCACAATGGAGTCTGGGTCCATGATTTAGAGCGTCTATACGCTATTGCAATATAAATCAATTAATCTGTTTATCTGTAGCTCACTTCAAGATTTTGGCATCCTGAGCTATAATGCAGCGATAGTAGCAAGATAATTGTATAAGACTCTTGAAATAAAAAAGTTACTTAATATACTTTGTCTACCTCTGACACCATCCTCCCTACCCCCCAAAACAACACCCCAAAACCAAATTTCTTCATTTAATTTTAGTTGTGAATCAACTAAGTGGCATAGCTTGTATGAAATGTTTGGGGGGACATAACTGGTAGATCTTAAACTATATTTATAAACATAGTTTATATATGCTGTGTTAGTATGAAATTTCCTTCCTTCAAAGAATTTATATAAAATTTGAAAAAGGAAATAGAAAAATGAAACATTACATTTGAATCCCATCATTTTGAGAGGATTTGCCAGGAAATAACTGTGCCTATATTTAAATTTTAAAAACTAGAAGGTAAGTCCCCTTTGTACTAGGTGCTCAATGCATAAAAGTAGCCTCATAGCCAAGAAAGGATTAGAACAATGTTTGCCATCTGTATTAAGCATGAAACAGAAAATTAATCCTAAACTGCCCCCTGCTGTGTATTAGGAAAAATGCAGTAAACATTATATCCAGTTCTCAAACTTGATTTCCTAAAGTAAACTTCCTCAATCCATATTTTAGGCACCAAAATGAAAGTGGATAGTTTTGGGAGGTGCTGAATGTTCACAGGTCCCACTGAAGTCACTAATGTTTGTAAGTGCTCAGTACTTCTGAAAATCAAGCCACTTTTTAAAAGGTGCCTAAGAATGGATTTAGGTGCTTATTTTATGCTCTAGTTAGAGGAAGAAAACACCTGTATTGGATCCTAAACTCCACCCTCTGTAAAAGCAGGATATAGACATAGATTAAGGCCAGAAGGGAGCATTACAATCATGTAATCTGACATTTTGTAAAACACAGGCTGTAGAACCTCATCCAGCCATTTCTGCATCAAGCCCATAATCTCTGTTTGAACGATGGTGTATCTTTTAGAAAGACACTGTCTTGATCTAAACCCTTCAATAAAGCATGAACAAGTGTAAACTGATTTTTTTATATATACACACACCCTCCCCCTGTAGATGTAGCTACTTTAAGGTGAGTCATAACTGGTTGGAACACCATTCCCAGAGAGTAGTTATTAGTGGTTCTCAGTCAAGCTGAAAGGGCATATCGAGTCAGGGCCTGCAGGGATAAGCTTTGGGTCTGGTTCTGTTCCATATCTTAGTCATCAATAATTTAGATAATGGTATAGACTGTACACTTAAAGTTTGCAGACGATACCAAGCTGGGAGGGGTTGCAAGTGTGTTGCAGGATAGGATTAAAGTTCAAAATGATCTGGACAAACTGGAGAAATGGTCTGAAGTAAATAGGATGAAATTCAATACGGACAAATGCAAAGTACTCCATTTAGGAAGGAACAATCCTTTGCACACATACAAAATGGGAATGACTGCCTAGGAAGGAGTACTGCGAAAAGGGATCTAGGGGTCATACTGGACCACAAGTTAAATATGAGTCAACAGTGTAACACTGTTGAGGGAAAAAAAGCAAACATCATTCTAGGATGGAATGTTGTAAGCAAGACATGAGAAGTAATTCTTCCACTCTACTCTGAGCTGATTAGGCCGCAACTGGAGTATTGTATCCAGACTGGGTACCACATTTCAGGAAAGAGGTGGACAAACTGGAGAAAGTCCAGAGAAAAGCAACAAAAATGGTTTAAGGTCTAGAAAACATGACTTATAAGGGAAGATTGAAAAAATTGGGTTTGTTTAGGCTGGAGAAGAGAAGACCGAGGGGACATAAGTTTTCAAATATATAAAAGGAGGAGGGAGAAAAATTGTTCTCCTTAACGTCTGAGGATAGGATAAGAAGCAATGGGTTTAAATTGCAGCGAGGGAGGTTTAGGATGGACATTAGGAAAAACTTCCTAATTCCAGCATGGTTAATTACTGGAATAAATTGCCTAGGGAGGTTGTGGAATCTCCATAAATGGAAATTTTTAAGAGCAAGTTAGACAAACACCTGTCTAAATATACCCATGGGGGTGTGTGTGTGTAAGTCAGGTATATAAATGTAGCCTATAAATTTAGATTACAGAAAGAAAATGCTGCTGTACCATTTTTTAAATGTAAAAAGTAATTTATAAGCAGCATTTCATAGATCAAATAAATGTTTGTTGCGCTAACCAGACAGAAAATAAACACATACTTGTTTCTTAAATAAATCCAATGATTACACCTGATAAATCAAATTTCACTGGCACAACTTCATCAACTACCTTTACCTTTTTAAAGTCAGATGCTGTTTACCATCATACTTGTGATAAACTTCTAGGCTTCTAAAACTTTAGAAATCTTCCCTCTTTTGATGAAGAATTACAAAGACTACACCACATATTTGAAAACTATGATCCACATTTTTTTTTTTTTGTAAATAGGAGTGTGTTGTGGTTAAGGCTCTGGGCTGAGACTTGATATCTGGATTAAAATCTTCCTGATTTCCTGTATGACCTTGCACAAAACACTTAATCTTGCTGCACCTCTGTTTCCTAGCTTGTCTATTTAGATTACAAACTCTTCAGTACAGGGATTATTTTACTACATGTCTGTATAGTGCCTAGCACAATAGATTCCTGATCTCATTTGTAGCTTCTAGGTGTTGGTGTAACACAGATAATAGAGAAGAAAAAAGGAAAGAACAATAGATGTTAGATCTAAGTTATACCTACAATTTATAACTTTCTGACAGCACCTCCTGACGCAACCCAGTAAATAACAATATTTAACAAGCACCAAATACGAGACACACACTACAGAAATATTCTTCTTGGTCTATTTTCAGATTCCTGTAGTCTGAACATTTGAATGATTTTCAGAAAATTAGGTGAGAAATTGTGAGAATAGTTAACATGAGTATGTGTGTAGATCTGCTATTTCTGCATGCCAATAGCCAGTGAGATATCTGGGGCCATCTGATTTGAGCCCGAGAAGACCAAAAGTCTTTGCAAAAGCATGTGTAACAGAATGTATTTGGAACAGAATCATATAAATTAGAGTTTAGATCATTCAGTCCATCTTCCCACAAATGCAAAACTTCTCCCGAGCACACTGTCTGTCTAGTACTTTCACCAGTCTAGTGTTAAAAGTCCCAAATGATAGTGGCTTCCCTAACTTCCCTTGGGAAGCTATTCCATAAGCTGGAAGTTTCTCCTTATATTCAGCCTTCATTTTCTCTTATTCCTAGATTTACTACTTCCTACAGGCTACTCTAGTTGTCCTGGCTAGAATAGTCCACTAGGGCCTGCACTGCTGACCACAGATCAGATGCACTGTACATATCCCTTTCTGGCATGTCCATAATGGAGCAAAAAGGGGGAATCCTCAGCTGCCTGCTTAAGGTAGCTTTAAATGTCCTTTGTGCTACTAAAGTGGCACAGATCGCTTTCAAGAGTTGAGAATGTGACCCTAAATAATTGCACACATCAATGAAGAGCATTCAAATGAATGCATGCAAACGCATTGACCTATTTTTTAAAAAATCTGGCCCATTTAAAAATGTCTAAAGAGGGGGGAGCATACACTCTGCTATACCAGTTTTACATGGGCATAAGTCCACTGTTGTCCTGGGTGTCATGCTATTGTAGAGGAGTGGAGAAGTGGACCCACTACAGCTATTTCTTGCAGCCTACTTAACTTATTATTGTATTGTGTAATTAATTGTTCAGTTAATTCTAATAACCACACAATAAAAAAAATACATTAAATTGTATTTGCTCACGCTCCAATTGAAGATAGAAATAGTTACAGGGAAATACTATCAGCCTGAATACTACCACTGCCTGCAAAATTTGAAAAACATAATTGTGACAGGTTAGAAACTATATATTAAGTTTTCCAGATTTCACATATATCTATTGCCTCACATTCATGCTATAAATATAAACAGATATTGAGCGGGACAGGGAAAGTCTCGCAAACTGACATAGAAAAGAAATCAATGTGTCTAAGATAGCGAGATGGTAGGGACCTTTTAAATACCTTATACAGAAGGAAAAAAAACTCTGCCACTGATGTATTTTCTTACTGAAAGAAAAGAGGACTTAAAATGTTCCAAACCCTTCTCTTTTAAATATCTGAAACGAAACACAATGGAAGACATCAACAGTTTGGAAAACAAAACCTATCAACTCATCCATTGCAGCCATCCTGATAAATCCTATCCCTCCCCCTTCCATCCTGTGAGATTTTACATGCTGACAAAAATATGCAATGTTAACACCACAGAGCGTCTTATCGGCTATGGAAACGATACTGTGCCAGAAAACAATGTCTATAATTTTTTTTTTCAGAAAGCCTGAACAATAATATATTACTGCTTTGATCAAAATGCGATATTACCCCTTTGACATTACCATATGCAATATACCACATTCCTTCAAAAACAAAAAGTACTAGAACAGATGGAAATTGTTGCAAGAATTATCCATATTCATTGATCCTACAGATCCATTTTTTAAACCAGTTAATCTGCAGCATTGTTTGAAATCACAGGGAAAAACATCTAGCCTGTAATCCTTTATACCTGTCTGCTGAGCCTGGATACCCATTGGTTGACAGCAGCTCTTTGCCACAAAAAGGTCAAATGTGCATAGCCTGTATAATATAGAGACAAATATATTTGGAGGGAAGCCTTTTAAAAAATACTTGCAGCCCCCCCATACTTGCCAACCAGCTGATGATAAATTCAGAAGCTCATCTCACTCTCTCTGTGTAAGTGTGGTTTCTCCCAATCATTTCTGTTGCAACTTTCTGCCACATTTTTCTCAGGTGCAAACTGTATTTCTAGTTCAGTGAGCAATAGGAATATGGGTTGTTATAACCATACAGCTAAGGGCAGCCTAGAAATCCTCCTTACTTGCAAGGGGTTAAGAAGCTCAAATAACCTGGTTGGCACCTGACCAAAAGGACCAATGGGGAAAGAAGATACTTTCAAAGCTTGGGGGGTGGGGGAAAGAGAGGCTTTGTTTTGTGTGTTTTCTTGGGAAGTGGAGAAGCATCAGGTCAGAAAACTCCTCCTCCTATAAACCATCCAAAAAGTCTCTCATATTACAAAAATTGTAAGTAAAAGCAGGCAAGGCATGTTAGATTATCTTTTGTTCTGTTTGTGATTTTTCCTTTGCTGGAGGGAGGTTTATTCCTGTTTTCTGAACTTTGAAACTAAGCCTAGAGGAAGTTCTGCTGTGTTTTTGAATCTTTTGTTACCCTGTAAAGTTATTTTCCATCCTGATTTTACAGAGGTGATTTTTACTTTTTTTTTTAAATAAAATCCTTCTTTTAAGAACCTGACTGATTTCTCTATTGTCCTAAGACCCAGGGGTTTGGGTCTGTGTTTTGTAACCAATTGGTTAGCATATTATTCTCAAGCCTCCTTAGGAAAGGGGGTGTAAAGGCTTGGGGTGATGTTTTTGGGAAATAGGAACTCCAAGTGGTTCTTTCCCTGATTCTTTGTTAAATCACTTGGTGGTGGCAGCGTACCCTCCAAGGGCAAAGAATTTGTGCCTTGGGGAAGTTTTAACCTAAGCTGGTAGAAATAGGCTTAAGGGGTCTTTCATTCGGGCCCCTGCATCTGTACCCTAGAGTTCAGAGTGGGGAGGGAATCCTGACACAGGTGATCATACAGAGGACTGAGAAGCATTAGCAAAAGTTGGAGCAAAGAGGGGAGACTTGGAAATCACCTGTCTGTACCGAGGCCCTGATCCTGCAAAGACTTATGCACACTCTTAATTTAAATGAAGTTGTCTCGCTCACTTCAGTGAGACTACTTACATATGTAAAATAAGGCCTATGTGTAAGTTTCTGCAGGACCTGGGCCTGTGATTGGATCTTGGCATTGCTAACAAATCTCACATTCATAAGGCATGAAAATTCATATAAAATAAACACCCACCAGACTGTTTATATTTTTTAAAAAGTTCCTAGTTCTAATCCTTGAGCTGAGTTCATGTGGACGTTAGAAGTCTCCTATGCAACTCTATTGCAATAACATGGGATAAGTGGCCAAATTATATTATATAGCAAGGACATATGCAATGCTGTATGTCTGGGTCCCTAACAACATAGGCACAAAGCTGCAGTTTTGCTTTAGACACAGCTGACATCAAGCCTGCATTGTTATGTCTCTTGTATGTACACAGTGAGATCTAGAAAGTGAATTATAATGGGGACAATCCACTACAAGGTTTGGTAGAAAAATAAAAGCTATGCACAAAAGAATGGAAAAACACTATGTAGAACACAGATATTGTATTTCTGTTTGCATGTTACTTCTGATTGTTTGCAGTTGATTCCCAGATGACAAGCTATCTTTAACTTTTTGAGTAAAAACTGCAAAATTAGTTTAAGGCTAACTTTGAATTTTGTTTTTAAGGTTAGACTTCAAAAACAAAGAACATATATGCTGGTACAATCAACGCCCCCTGGACAACCACAACTCTAGTCCTGGATCATTCCGTGAGAACAGCCAGAAACACACAGACAATGAGCCAGAGTCTACGCCCACAGGATATATGTAAGTCTCATTGACTTCAGTTGGAGTTACTTGTATGCTGCAATGGAAGAATCATGCCCCATTAGTTTGATCCTACTTCTAGTGAAGTTAAAAGGGGGAACAGGAAAGAGTCAATGTCCTGTTATCAATGACTGCAAAAATTAAGAATGCATCTTATTAGACTACCTTATACAATCTTACAACTGTACATAGCTATTCTTTTAGACTTAGCTGGTTGAGGCATGGACTGGCATTACTATAGGGATGTACAGTGCCTAGCACAATAGGGTCCTGACCTGCTTGGCCTCTAGGCACTACGGCTATACAAAGGTTAAATAATAAATATTTATACCAAGCTGCATTTGTGTTTACATCAGAAATAGTCGTGCATCCTGGCTTCTTCAGGACCACATGAAGTCCCATTACGAATGCACACTTTTGACTACTTTGTTCCCAGTATATTTTTTTTTATTCATAATCATTGTACCCCCCTCTCCCACAGTTCTTATGCTTCAAAATAGTGGTTCACTCAGCTACTGTACCACCACATACCTGCCTCATACCTATGAAGCCAGCAGTATCCGTCAGTCAACCTGTGGAACTTTTTTTTTTTAAATCCTGGCCTTAATGATTTCTCAAAGCACCTATAGCCAGGGATCATCCATTTTTATATGTTAAATCAAAATAAACTAAGTAATGAAGGCAAGGAGTCCAAAACACGGTTTTATAGGAGAAATATTTTGCTAGCAGTAAATTAAAGTGATTGTTTAAATATTCTACTAAGAATTGTTAAAAGGAACGTAAACACTTTGCTACAGACCTAACATTTGAGAGAATAACATATTTCAATATTTTTTGGCCTGGTCCAAATCCTTCTGAAATCAGTGGGAATCACTCAACTGATTTCAGTGGGCTTTGGTTTAGGCTCTTTATGCTGAAAGTGGCATCTTTTGGAGGAGACAAAATGAAGATTATCTTATTTGGGCCCTGATCTTGCAAAGACTTACTTACACATGTATGTAATTTTACTTACTGTGATTAGTGACATGGGGTTACTCATAATGCATAAAGTTAAGCATGTGTGTACGATTTGGTGCCTTGGTCATGTAATTTTACTTACTGTGATTAGTGACATGGGGTTACTCATAATGCATAAAGTTAAGCATGTGTGTACGATTTGGTGCCTTGGTCATCATGACCAAGGCACCAAATCGTACACACATGCTTAACTTTATGCATTATGAGTAACCCCATGTCACTAATCACAGTAAGTAAAATTACATACATGTGTAAGTAAGTCTTTGCAAGATCAGGGCCCAAATAAGATATCATGGACCTTTTTGTAAGTGTGGGGGTGTTAAGCTCAGTGTCCTGCCATATTCTAAAAATCAGATTACATTTTGTCTACCTTCATTCACTGTGTGATTTTGATTGACAAGGGTATTCTTTACTACCATTTCCAAACTGCTGAATAGAATTACTGTGAACTAGTAAACAGATTATGCACTCCCCTCCAACAACAGCTGCGTTGAAGTAGTACTTCAAGTGGCCATACCACTCTCCAAGTAAATTTTGCCTATCATTTACAATGCCTCCCATGAGTAAGCTAGTATGACAAACTAAAAAGGCAAGAGAAAACAAGGATGAGGGATATCAATAAATTAAATCTAAAGAAAAATTGTTGGATAAAAAGACTTTGCTCCTTTCCTAGGAACAGAAATTACCATGATGGCTCAGATCAGTGGCTCATCTAGTCCAATATCCTGTCACTGACAGTATCCCATACCAAAGCTTTGGAGGAACTTTTAGTAGACTGAGATGGAATAATCTATCCATAGGGAAAGCTTCTTCCCAACTCCTAATAATTAAAGGCTGTTTTAGTCCCTCAAGAATGAGATTTTTTTATCCCTTCTAAATCTAATTGCTTTTTTTAAATTAATTTTTTATTGGAACTGGATGTTCTTGTTATAACATCCAATTCTTTCTGAATTCTGCTAAATGGCAAAGTTTTCAAAAGTTTGTGTGTGTAACAGTTAAAAAGCTTTAACTTTTTGAATCTCAACATCTGTCATTAAATAGTCTGCCCCCTCATAATTTCCCACAACTGTGAAAATTTAAATCAATAAAAATAATTGTCAATTATTTAAAAATAAAAATTGAATTCTGACAAACTTATCTATGTAGTTAGTATACAAAAGTGCTTTTGCTTCTTTTCAGAGAAAGGTGCTAGGTGGAGCTTAATCTTCAGATGTTTAGACAAAGTTCATTTCTTTAGGGGGGGCTTAACAAGTGATCAGATGTATAATTATTAGGAGCAAGTTGTTTTGTGCTTTGTATGGTTGGTCCAGTATGCATTTGTATAGTTTTTATTTTTGTAGTTGTACATTTTTAGTTTCTCTGAAAGCAGGCAGGGCAAGGGATAAGTACTTTAAATTGAAACCAAAACAAAAATAAATTACTATAAAAGCAATAGGCTACAAATCTGTTTCAAGCAAGCTGTTATAACAATAGAGCTCACTGGAATGCATTAAAATATTTGTAATATCCTGTGTGCGAGCAAAAATGTTTATTTACCCCTCATACAGCTACTCGTAAATACTTAATGCATTATGATTGTGGATTATCAAGACACAAACATGAAACTTATATCCACTGAAATTAGTAAATCAGTAATGATCAACAATTCTAATAATTGGGCCACCCATGACTTTATCTGAAGTCAATAGAAAACACACCTATTCAGCACTTGTGAAAAATCAGACCCATTGATTTAGGAGCCTAACTTTGCTATTTTTGAAAAACAGGCCCTGTTTAAAAAAACAC
Source organism: Lepidochelys olivacea (assembly GCF_965140295.1). Lineage (NCBI taxonomy): Eukaryota > Metazoa > Chordata > Testudines > Cheloniidae > Lepidochelys > Lepidochelys olivacea. The sequence continues at coordinate 146,709,221 of NC_140413.1, read as the reverse complement.
AAAACAAAAAATACTTTATTGGTACCATTTCTATCTACAAAGAGCCAAGGAAAATATGCTTTAAAAACAGGAGATTTTATTTGACAAGTACATCATTTATTTTAAATTAACAATTCAAAACCCAAAGCATGTCATTTATCAATGTTAACCAAATGTTCCAGATTAGCATTTCACAAAAATCAAAATTTCACAGTTCAAACTATTTCAGAATATGCCTCCCGTAAGAAACTATCTCCCAAAGTAAACATTTTTAGTAAAAGTGCAGGTGGAATTTTACTATATTTTGACAGTATATCTTAAAGGAACCTTTTTATTGTTTTTTAATTGCCTGGTTATATTAATAAAGACTTGGCAAAACCAGAAATCCACTGAATACAGACTGTTACACTGTCCTGTTTTGTTGCTTTTCTCATAAAAATGATCCAGCTGTTTTCTTTCTTTCAATTGGCATTTTGGAAAAAATCAATCTCAAGAAAACCAGCCTGCCAGTTTGACATGCAGATAAGCTAGATATGATGACTGATACTCTGAAAGTACCTTAGATAGGAAAAAAAAAATATGTTCTACATTTTTCTCGTTTTATAGCAGCATAGTAATAATTAATAGTAGCTAAAGTGCAGACCGGTAGCTACATGTATCCTGGTACAGTACTCAGCAATGAAGGAAAAATATTTGTGTGGCCCCTATGTAGCTGAGTATGCAGTTACTGTGCTTTCTTCTTTTGATAATTTGACACTGACCATGTGCAAAGCAGAAATAACAATGTTCCTCTCTAAAGCAGAGTGAGACAATAAATATGCCAGCAGGCGCAGCAGCCCGAGGCAGAATGATGCATTATTGGCAAGAAAAAGTATTAAACAGATCCTCAACTTGTATAAATAGTTGTAGTTCAGTTGAAGTCAATGGAGCTAAAACAAATTTACAGCAGTTGAGGATCTGGCCTTATGGCTCCATGGACATCTGCAGTCCAGAGCCTCATCCCATAATTATGGATTCTTTTTTATTACACTAGCACTCAGAGGCCCTTATCAGACTGGGCTTTCCTTCTCCTGGGTGCTATACAAACAATAGATTTTTAGTGTAACAAATCTTGGGAGGCTGTGGTAAACAGTTTTTTTTATTATTATTAAACAGTCTTCATTTACAGAACCAAGCCAACAGCCTAAACTTTGAGTACTCGGTGACACCATTTAACCTTTTGGATACATTTTATTGTTCATATAAGCCCCATTTTAGGCCTCGCCTTCCTTCTTAATTTTTGCTCATAACTATGTTAAAGACTTAGGTGGTGCAGGCTTTTCCTTAACTGATTGTTCTGTATGGCTCTGGCAGTTTGCTCCTTGAGGTCCTTCCTTAGCACTGTCTAAATGAAGAAGTTGAACTGGTTTAACTTTTCTTTTACAAATTAATTTAAAGTGCAAAATCCTTCACAGACACTTATTTCAGTTTAGGGATGACATTTTGATTTAGCTTTCCTCTGTTACCAATCAATTTAAGTTAAACCAAAAAAAGTCTATGCAGGGCACTGCACAAGTTTAAAATAGGTTTAAATTTAAACCTTAGGTTCGACTGATGCAGTGTTCTCATGTAGACATGTCCTTCTACACCTTCGGGTAGGTTTCCTTGCTTTATGGTGTTCTGTGACTCTCCAAGTCTGAAATGTTTTTATCCTAACTCGCAAACATATCCAAAGTATAACTATCAATTGTGATGATCATTTTTTAAAACATGACATTTGTGATCCATCACATAATGACAAATATTTGACCTAGTGTAAACACAGGCATGGGTGTTAATGTGCAATGCTTCCAATAAATGTATTAATCCTAATTTCTAAAAATATGAAAATTAAAATGTGATACTCCCAAAAGTTCATATTTTTGAAGTGTGAGAAGTTATTCTTTAAAAAAGAGGTGTTTCATAAGGAGAGAAATTAAGTACAGCAAAATTAAATAAATTTGTGGAGGAAGAGTAGTGTTATAATACGGCATAAACAGGGTAATCTTCTAAATCCAGTGTCAATAGTGTACAGTGTGAAGCTGATTATCCAGTATTACATCCTATACTGGAATTCAAGTTCCTGGAAAAGTCATGCAAACCACTTATTTTTTTAGTAGTACACAATTTTTCAAAGTGAGTACGATGAAGTACATGTAGAAGCTAGAATTTGGAAAGGTTTTACAGCAATGGAATTAGTAGTCAGAAAGGCTCCAATCCTGTAACTGGCTCCAAGTGGGTAGACCCCTGCACCTTCCTGAGCCAACAAGACCAAAGTTTGATCAAAATTCACTAATAAAACCAAACAGAACAATTGCATAAGCTTTAAGAATATTAGACAAAACTGAGCAAAGAACATTGCAAATGTCCAAAAAAATCAGTTAACTCACAATACAGTGCAACGTAAATCATAATCTGCATTACAAATACTGTTTTAGTGCAGACACATGTATGTGATTAAAACAAAACTCTATCCACAAAGCCCTGCTGATGAATGGTCCCCTATACATATGCAAGCTTTGAAGTGTACATATATGTATTTTTCTGACAGGGATTTGGGTCTTATCTAAGAACAGTCTCTGCGAAATTTGTGAAAATAGTCACTAGCTTCCAAAATTACAAAGTCAATAAGTTTGCTCAAAAAGCAAAGTCAAAAATTTTAGAAAGGGCTGCTTTATGTACTAGATCCAATCACTTTTTCAAATGGGGAAATTCATTTTAATCCTTACTGAGAAATCTATAGATTAGACTGTGAAGAACCTAGAATTCTACCATATTCTCTCTTCCACCTTCTACTGTTTTATACACCACAATCTTTTATGACTGAAATTCCTGCTAAATATGTAAGCCAGCAAACCAAAATGAAAATCAAAACCATGGCGTTTTTCCTTTTTCATTGCAAAAGCAAAAGACTGATAAGCATGGTTGTCTCTGACCTATACTAAAAAGTCTCTCAGTAATTTCCAGAAGTAGAGCATAAATTTAAGATAATTGCACTTATGCTTCATTTCTTTTCCAAAAATTTCAATCAATAACAAGATTCAATTTAATACTTTTCTTCTACTGAACTCCACTCATAAATATACTCTTACTCAAACAGTGGATGTGTGAGTAAACATGTTTACATGTGTAAGATTTTAGGGCCAAACTTTCAACAAAAACATTAGCAGGCTAAGGACTTAGAATTTCTTCGATTCTACATTGGCACGGTCATGTACGTCATTAATACTAACCATCTTATTGGTTTCTAAGTTAGCATTCATTTTGTGGTCCATATTCTGTAAGAGCGATGGAAGATCAAGAACAGAAGAAATTATATAATGAGGTACTGGGGAAGTGTTTACTGGCATTGTCATTGTTTTATTTATCCAGACAGTTGCTTTCAAACCTGCATTCAGGCCTCCTTGAATATCTGTGTCTAGTGAGTCACCAACCATCACACAGTCCCAAGGCTGTACTCCTAGTAGATCACAACAATAAAGAAATATAGATGGTGCTGGTTTCTCTTCTTTCTGTTCTCCTCCCACAACAATGGCATCAAAGTATGGTTGACAGGCACACGCTTCAATCTTCTCCCTCTGAGTCTGTTTGTCTCCATTAGTTAATAAAAGCAAGCGGACCATTTTTCGAAGTTCAGTAAGCATGCTTCTTGTATCCTCTGTTAGGGTTAGATGCTGGAGGCGTGTAGTTTTCCACAGGAAATAACATTCTGCTGCCAGATTTCGATTAGCCTCACCACCCTTTGTTTCTTGTATTGCTTCTTCCCAATGTGAGATCCTTAAATCAGTAATGCACACCTTAGCTGGATCATGACACTCTTTGAGGAGTTTTTCTTGGACTTTATCACAAATCATGTGAGCTTCTCCTTCATCACACTGATGTTTTGATTGCAAGACATTTATTACCTTTAACAAATGTAAAGGGAAAGGAAGGTTACAATAAAGCATTACACACTAAGGGCCAGATTCTACCACCCTGGCTTACATGAAGTATTACTTTCTTCCACAGCAATCCCACTGAAATAAACTGGGTTTCTCCTTGAATAATGTATTATTCAACATTAGTAAGGATGGCAGAATCTGGCCCATAATTTGAAGTGATGTATCACAGAATTAAAAAAAAAACAAACCCATAAGCATAGCTCCACTGCATCAGGAGGAGCCCTCAGAAGGTACTGTGCTTTGGCTTTCCTCCAACACCAGAGGATAGGTGGGAGGGAGCAAGAGAGAGTAAATTACTTCACCCCTGAGTGTAGCATACACATAATATGACCACATTAGGGAAACCTGGGGTGGGGGTGGGAGGGTTAATCCTTCATACTCCCACGGGGTCTAGCACAATCTAATGCTGAATGTGTGATAGTGTGATTTTCAGACCCATGGTCTAAGCTGTTATAAATCTCTGAAGAAACTGGTTACTACTCTATCAATAAGTGATGGCAACTTCAGAGCCTTGTAATTTCTGCGACAAAATCACAAATAGTAACACACAAAGCCCCATTATGCAACCTTTATTTAGGATGACTAAAGTAAGGCCTCAGATATTATAGGGATGGGCACTACTGAAAACCCTAAGCAAGGAATGGTGTGTAAGCTGCCCCTCGCCAGAAATAGCCCCAAGCAGCATAATGCTTCATACAGGAACCTCCCTCTTCCACACACCTGCCTCTTCCACGTTGCTCTGGCAGATCTACAGTCACCTCCCAAGTCAGCTCAGTAGTACTGAGCCGCCACTCGGCCTACTCCCCACCCCTTCGTTCCTGGGCCACCTAGTGGGCACACAGCCCCCATCCGTGTGCTCTGACCCAGGTAGCCCACTCGGCTTGCAAGCGAACTTGTTATTTCCCCTTAATCCTCTGCACAGCCACGTAGCCATAACCCGCCCAGAGCGGGTAATGTCAGGTATCCCTCGGCCACGTACCGCTGATTGTGTCCCCCCCCCGTAAGGCAAACGCCAGTGCCTTACAGCGAGCCCAGGACGAAGGGATTAATAATTTTACAGGGCGGGGGGGGGACTGGTTATGGGGCAGCACATGACGCTGTCCCCAGGGTAGAATTTTGGGGGCTGCCGTGCCCGGGGGATGGCGGCGGGGGGGGAGGGGAGAGGGGCGGGGCTGCCGTGCCCGGGGGATGGCGGGGGGGGGCCGAGGGGAGGGGAGAGGAGAGGGGCTGCCGTGCCCGGGGGATGGCGGCGGGGGGGGAGGGGAGAGGGGCTGCCGTGCCCGGGGGATGGCGGCAGGCGGGGGGGAGGGGAGGGGAGAGGGGCTGCCGTGCCCGGGGGATGGCGGCGGGGGGGGGGGGAGGGGAGGGGAGAGGGGCTGCCGTGCCCGGGGGATGGCGGCGGGGGGGGGGGGTGAGGGGAGAGGAGAGGGGCTGCCGTGCCCGGGGGATGGCGGCGGGGAGGAGGGGAGAGGAGAGGAGAGGGGCTGCCGTGCCCGGGGGATGGCGGCGGGGGGGGGTGAGGGGAGAGGAGAGGGGCTGCCGTGCCCGGGGGATGGCGGCAGGCGGGGGGGAGGGGAGGGGAGAGGGGCTGCCGTGCCCGGGGGATGGCGGCGGGGAGGAGGGGAGGGGAGAGGGGCTTCCGTGTTTGGAGGATGGCGGCGGGGAGAGGGGCTGCAGTGCCCAAGGGAGGAGGGGGGAAGAAGGGCTGCCGTGCCTGGGGGATTGGGGGCGGAGGGAAGAGGGGCTGCCGTGTCCAGGTGTGGGGGACAGGCGGCGGGGGCGGAGCAGCCCCTCCCGGAGTTGGTGGTGTCACCCTTGCGCGCCGAGCCAGCCCGGGCCGGTACCTCCTGTATGGCCCGCCGGCCCGCGGCGGCCGTGTCGACGAGCGTGTTGTCCAAGTCGAAGAACACGGCCTTGACCCCCTGCAGCCCCATCGCAGCCTCGCGCCCGCGCCGCCGCCGCTGCTGCGCTCGGCCGGCCGCGCGCTCCTCTACATCTCGCGAGAGCTGCGGGTCTCTCAGGGGATTCCCAGCAGGGCGGCCGAGAGAACGGGGGCGAGGCGGGGAGAGAGACCAAAACAGCGCGAGACCTCGTGCTCGCGGGCGGCGTGTGCGCTGTCGGCTTACGTGGTTGCGCGCGCAGCGGGCCCTGTTGGGTTGTGGTTCCGACCCGCGGTGGAGGGGGCGGGTTTCCTGCCACGAAGCTCTTCTCCGTTCACACGCGCTGGCGCCGCCCGGCTAAAGGGTGGAGCGGTGATAAGGCTGCGAGTCCGACGTTAGGGAACGAGCGTGACCCTGGCCGCCTCCACCGTGTGTCCTGGGCATAGTCCTGGCAGCCCCCGCCACGCACATCCCCTGCCCTGGGCGCAGCTGTGGCCGCCTCCCACACACCTTCTGCCCCGGGCACGGCCATGACAGCCCCTCCGCTTCCCCTGGGCACAGCCGCGGCAGCCCCACTCCCCCCCACGCCCTCTGCCCGGGGCACAGCCGTGGTAGCCCCTGTACATCTCCTGCCGTGAGCACAGCTACGGCCTCCCCCCGTAGCCCCTGCCCTCTGCACAGCCAGGAGTCTGACAGCCCCGCCCGAGCCCATCCTCTCCAGGCACATCCCTTGTGCACAGTAATGCCAACCCCACCGTATGCCACATTTCCTCTGCCCCCTCACTGAGCACAGCCACGACCACCTTGCTCCATACCCCGTCCGGAGCACAGTGGCGCCACCATGTGGCCGGCGCGGCAGACCTTGGGATTATGAAATGGGCCCCTCCTCATCTCACAAAACCCGGTGAGTGGGCAACAAAATGGCAGATGAAATTTAATGTTGATAAATGCAAAGTAATGCACATTGGAAAACATGTTAACTATACATATATAATGATGGGGTCTAAATTAGCTGTTACCAGGCAAGAAAGATCTTGGAGTACTTGTGGATAGTTCTCTGAAATCATCCACTCGTGCAGCGGCAATCAAAAAAGCAAACAGAATGTTGGGAATCATCCAGAAAGGGATAGATAATAAGACAGAAAGTATCATATTGCCTCTATATAAATCTATGGTAAGCCCACACCTTGAATACTGTGTGTAGATGTGGTTGCCTCATCTCAAAGAAGATATATTGGAATTGGAAAAGTTCAAAAAAGGGCAACAAAAATGATTGGGATATAGAACGGCTTCCATATGAGGCAAGATTAATAAAACTGGGACTTTTCAGCTTGGAAAAGAGGCGACTAAGGGGGGATATGAGAGAGGGCTATAAAATCATGAGTGGTATAGAGAAAGTAACTAAGGAAGTGTTATTTACTCCTCATAATACAAGAAAAAGGGGCCAACAAATGAAATTAATAGGTAGCAGGTTTAAAACAAACACAAAGTATTTTTTCATGCAAGGTACTGTCAACCTCTGGAATGCCTTGCCAGAGGGTGTTGTGAAGGCCAGTACTATAATGGGGTTCAAAAGGGAGCTAGATAGATTCATGGAAGATAGCCACTGATGGATCTATTAGCCAGGATGGGCAGGAATGGTGTCCCTAACCTCTGTTTGCCAGAAGCTGGGATTGGGTGACAGGGCATAGATCACTTGATGATAACCTGTCTGTTCATTCCCTTTGGGGCACCTGCCATTGGCCACTGTCAGAAGACAGGATACTGGGGTTGATGGACCTTTGGTCTGACCCAGTGTGGCCGTTCTTATGAGAGGAAAATTCTGCGCCTTAATGATGCATTTCCCATAATTTGCACTACTCTGGTGGCAAGCTGCAGATGAAGACTGAGAAGGTGTGCTTAAGAGTTCTTGCTGCTTGCATGTTCCTCAGTGTGGCCTGCCTTTGGAATATCTAAGAGTATGTCTACACAGCAACTTCACACCTGCAGCTGGCCCGTGCCAGGTGACTCGGGCTTGCCGGGCTAGGGCTGTTTCACTTCTCTGTGTAGATATCTGGGCTCAGGCTGGAACCAGGGCTATTGGACCAGCGAGGTCCCAGAGCTTGGGCTCCAGAACGAACCCCGGAAGTCTACACAACAGAGTAGAAACAGCCTCCCCGCAGCCTGAGCCATCGGCGCCAACTCTGTGGGTGCTCCGGGGCTGGAGCACTCACTGAGAAAAAATGGTGGGTGCTAAGCACCCACCGGCAGCCCCTGGATCAGCTCCTCCCCAAACCCCCAGCGCCTCCCGCCTGCCGGCAAGCCCTGTGGATCAGCGCTTCCCACTCCCACCCTGCACCTCCCGCCCACCGCAATCAGCTCTTTTGTGGCGTGCAAGAGATTGGAAGACGGGGAGACGAGCAAGGATGCAGTATGCTTGGGGGAGGAGGTAGGGCTGGGTGGGAAGAGGTGGGGCAGGGGTGGAGTGGGGACAGGAAGAGGCGGGGTCTGGGTGGGGCCTTGGGGAAGGGGTGGAGTGTGGGCAGGGCCTGGGGCAGAGCTGGGGGGTCGAACACCCCTCGGCACTTTGAAAAGCCGGGGTCTGTGTTCTGAGCCCTGTAAGTCCAAGTCAGCCAGCTGTGGGTTTTTCTTTGCCGTGTAGACATACCCTAATTGAATGAGGAACTCATGCTGGAGGATGATAATAATTTCATGTTTCAGAGTAACAGCCGTGTTAGTCTGTATTCGCAAAAAGAAAAGGAGTACTTGTGGCACCTTAGAGATTAACCAATTTATTAGTCTCTAAGGTGCCACAAGTACTCCTTTTCTTTTTGCGAATAATTTCATGGCTATTGTTGAGGGTGGTGATAATGAACATGCTGTAGATTTAAACAGGTAAGGACATGAGTTCCAGGCTTGCATTGTGGAGACTATTCTATTTGACTATATTTAGTCTTTTGAATGAGTCTCTTGACAAACCTGGAGGGACATTGGCTTACTGAACCCAAACCACTATCATTTCTTGGTCCTGGGGAGAAATAGAAGAGAAATGTTATTCCAGGTACCAAAAAAAAATAATGCAAATAAAACAGGTCTGCCATCCTTACTAATGTTGAATAACACATCCGAGACAAAAAGAGAGGATATAATGAAATCCACATTCTTCCCCCCTCAAGCATCACAAGCCAAAAGCGATGGGGTTCATTGAAATAAAGGTTGGTCCTCCAATCCCAAAGTCAGTCCAGCAGGAGTGTAGGCCGGTAGCAATATTCGTGTCATCACCATGCAGCTTAGTTTTTCTAATGATGGGCCTAGAACCCTAGATCCACAATCATGATTACTGATCTGCCCTCTGCTGGTGGAATATTTAATTTGATTTGAGATCTTTACTTCATTGATTGTAGCTTTTTCCTTATGGCTTGGTTTCTGTATGTGCTGGGGCTGTGAAGATATCAAATATTTGAGTATGTTTTGTGCTGTGTGCATGCTGTATTTAACTACATTAAACCTTCTTGTATCACTGTGCACAATGTAATTCTAGTATCCTCACTGGATTAAAATATGCTGCATAACCTTCTGTGTTGTATCACATATTTGTGTTGTAGCACATAATTTTGTTGGGACAAAATGCACAACTACTAGAATGTAGACATCCATGTAAATCCGGAGATCTCTCTGCCTAGCTCTGGCTTTTTCACACTGTCTACAGATCCAGAGGAGGAAGGAAGCTGGAGACCCCTTGGGAAGAGGAAAGAAAGGCTCGTGGAGTGAGAGCCCCGGTGATTGGTTGGGAAGCGGTAGGTGAAGTAGTGGGGGAGGAAGGATGAGCTGCGAGCAACCCACCAAAGAGGAAGTGATGGGGGCTGGGTGGGGGAGGCAGACCATCTGCAGAACAAGGAGAAAGAAGCGGTCTTCAGGTAGAAGAGAGTGAAAGGGGAGGGTAGGTGGTGGGCAAGAGCCTACAATAGTATATATAGAGGTGGGGATTGTCTGTGGGATGGGGGAGCAGAGAGTGACACTGGTAAGGTTTTATTTTAAAAGTGCTTGTTCTATTTTAATAGCTGTGATCTCTGGGCATTGATAGCCAGTTTCAGATCTTTGTTCTGAGGGCCATGCAGGGAATTTTTCAGTCATTCTGAAAAGCTGATTGCTGTTGCAGAGAGCTGGGAAGAAATGCAAACCTGGTTTATGTTAAAATTGTAAATAGACCACTAATTTACAAGACTCTAGTTACCTAAAAATAAAGTTTGAAAGTCAGTAATTAGAGCAGGGGTTCTCAACCTTTTTCTTGCTGAGGCCCCCCTCAGCATGGTGTAAAAACACCAGGGCCCAGTGAGGGCAGGAGGGGAACTCAGGGTTCCGGGCCGGCGGGGGGACCCTTGGGCATAGGCATAGATTTACTTCTATTTGCGGAAGTGCTGGGGCTTGGGGCACCAGGTTTCAGCCACGGGGCTCCACAGCCCCCCTGAAAGGGCTCACGGACCCCCCAGGGGGTCTGTGGACCCCAGTTGAGAACCACTGATCTCGAGTATATTGCAGCTTAGAAAACCCTGATCTGCAGAAAGTCTGGAAAATCTCAGTCAAGTTACCAACTCTAAATTCATCTTTGCCTTTGTTATCATCCTTATTTATTCTCCACTTACTAATGGGCAAACCCCCACTACTTGCTATAAAAACGACAGACAAACAATCCCAGGCACTTCTCTTGCTTCCCCTGTGAATCTCATTCTCTGCACCTGAGACGACAAAAGGAAACAGCTGTTGGACTCAGGGGAAGGAGTCTTGACCTGATAGTCTGGTCAGTAATCTGCTAAAGCATGTGGTGAGAAAGTTTGCTTTGCAACTAAAATAGTGTCTTAAGTAGATATTAGTACGTGTTTTAAATTTTTATTTTTCTTCTAACCATTTCTGACTTTTATGCCTCATTACTTGAACTCACTTAAAATACATCTCTTTGTAGTTAATAAACTTGTTTTACTGTTGACCCTTACGCAGTGTCTTTAAGTTGAAGTGTCTGGGTAGCTATTTAAGGTAAGGAGTTGGCATGTTATTCCATTAAAGGTGTAATGGATTTAATATATTTGTACGGTCCAGGAAAGGGCTGGGCAGTATGGGACATACATTTCTGGGGGAAGATACAGGGCTGGTGGTGTGTTGGGATCCCCCTGCAATATAACCAAAACTACTGCTTAATTTGTAATGGTAGAGGTGCTGGGGCTCAAGCATCATGCAAGCAGCCGTGCAATGCTCCACAGACATTCCTCTGGCAGCTGAGTGATGTGGAGGGTTGCGCTGCTGTTTGCATCTCTTGTGCACACAAAAGAACTGATGCGGTAAGTCCAGAGGCGATGGGGCTATGAACTGCCAAGTCCAGAGGTGCCGGGACTCAGCCCCGGCAAAAATTAAGCACTAACCGATACTGGTGAGAGCCCAGTGTAGGTAGCAGGCTGCGGTTACATGCAGACACTCAAGGTGTGGCTTGCATGCTGGGAGACTGTGAGTGGCCCAGGTAGGAGCTGCTACAGCAAGGCATCATACGGCACCCAAAATTGCAGGGCAGGGATGACAACCCCCACTAGTCTGGATTGTGCCATGGTATATCACAACTGGACATAGTAAAATTGATTTCTGACCTGTATCTGCAGTGTGGTGTCTCTGAAGTATACTGGTGAAGGGGCTTGATTGGATTCTGTTGAGTCCGCTGTGGACAGTGACAGATTCTTTTGTGGAAGGTTAATACACCTCTACCCTGATATAATGCGACCCGATATAACACGAATTCGGATATAACGCGGTAAAGCAGTGCCTTGGTGGGGTGGGGCTGCGTGCTCCAGTGGATCAAAGCAAGTTCGATATAACACGGTTTCACCCATAACGCGGTAAGATTTTTTGGCTCCCAAGCACAGAGTTATATCGGGGTAGAGGTGTATTAGATACTGGGGTATCCAGCCTTTACAGTGAAGGCCGTCTTTTTGGTTTTACCTAAAACCCTAACTTGGCTATCAGTATTAGGCTTAGACGAAAAAGTTAAAGACAATCTTTACTCTGAAGAGATCCCAGTCTCTGTTTTAAAACCACTGTAAGCCTGAGAAGCAGTTAACCCATCTTCCTTTAGTCCTCTCTCTTTCCTGTTATTGTGGCAACTCATCCAGTTTTACAACTTCTAGTTCGCACACAAACAGCAGCATGATTCTACATCAGCAACTCCCCAGGGTGCTTAACAGATACCTTTACCTTCGGTAAAAAGAACAGGAGTACTTGTGGCACCTTAGAGACTAACAAATTTATTTGAGCATAAGCTGTAGCTCACAAAAGCTTATGCTCAAATAAATTTGTTAGTCTCTAAGGTGCCACAAGTCCTCCTGTTCTTTTTGCGAATACAGACTAACACGGCTGCTACTCTGAAATCTGTCTTTACCTTTGGTGGAAACTTAACAGCCAGTGGGTTAGGTGGAAGAGTATTCCATTCCACATGGAGGCTGAGGGGCTGAACAAGCACAATTTGTTTCTCACCCTTATCCCACTAGGAGTTTCTCCCATTACAATTTACGCCAAAGGAAAGCGCAAGTTAAATGTAATGCTCAACACTGGCTGAAATCCATTACAGTTCATGACCAAGAGTTCACACCAGGAGCTTGTAATTCAACACTTCTTTCAGTTTGGATTTCCCTTATTGGACAAGAGAAACAGGGTGATGCAGCAGATAAGCCAGTGAGTTCATATGGAAGAGTTCCTTATCAGCCTCCTCCTCCCTCTCCTCCCAAAGAAAACTAGAGACACGGTTTAAGGGCAGAGTCTGGCAAAAGGCAAAGCAAACTCCAACCATGGCTATGAGCAGCTTTGCTAGGGAAATAGATGCAGTTCTTGATGCAGCTGAAGGGAAAAAACCTGAGGAGTTGCTGATCACGTACAAGGGGCTGCTATACCCTAGTGTGTTGTGTTGCGCTGAGACCTTCCAAGCATTGGACACCATGAAAGTTAGAAAAGATGATGTCTTCCTCGCTACTTATCCTAAATGCGGTAAGTCTGGATTTTTTTGGTGCAAAATTGAAAGAAAAGTGCTTAGATGTCAAATATATGTGATCATTTTCTAAGAATGCAGAAAAGCACTGAAATTCAAATGCTACATGCAGTAGTAAATCCTCTGTTGTCACAGGGAAACAGTGTGCTAGTGAAGGAGTACTTGTTGCACCTTAGAGTGACTAACCAATTTATTTGAGTATTAGCTTTCGTGACCTACAGCTCACTTCATTGGATGCATACTGTGGAAAGTGTAGAAGATCTTTTATACACACAAAGCATGAAAAATACCTCCCCCCACCCCACTCTCCTGCTGGCAATAGCTTATCTAAGATGACCACTCTCCTTACAATGTGTATGATAATCAAGGTGGGCCATTTCCAGCACAAATCCAGGGTTTAACAAGAATATCTGAGGGGGGGGGGGGTTAGGAAAAAACAAGGGGAAATAGGCTTGAATAGAGACTGGGAGTGGCTAAGTCATAATGCAAGGTAACCTAAGTTAATTGTATCCAATTTGCAAATGAATTCCAATTCAATAGTTTCTCGCTGGAGTCTGGATTTGAAGTTTTTTTTGTTGAAGAATTGCAACTTTCATGTCTGTAATCGCGTGACCAGAGAGATTGAAGTGTTCTCCAAATGATTTATGAAAGTTATAATTCTTGACATCTGATTTGTGTCCATTTATTCTTTTACGTAGAGACTGTCCAGTTTGACCAATGTACATGGCAGAGGGGCATTGCTGGCACATGATGGCATATATCACATTGGTGGATGTGCAGGTGGACGAGCCTCTGATAGTGTGGCTGATATTATTAGGCCCTGTGATGGTGTCCCCTGAATAGATATGTGGGCACAGTTGGCAACGGGCTTTGTTGCAAGGATAGGTTCCTGGGTTAGTGGTTCTGTTGTGTGGTATGTGGTTGCTGGTGAAGTATTTGCTTCAGGTTGGGGGGCTGTCTGTAGGCAAGGACTGGCCTGTCTCCCAAGATTTGTGAGAGTGTTGGGTCATCCTTCAGGATAGGTTGTAGATCCTTAATAATGCGTTGGAGGGGTTTTAGTTGGGGGCTGAAGGTGACGGCTAGTGGCGTTCTGTTATTTTCTTTGTTAGGCCTGTCCTGTAGTAGGTGACTTCTGGGAACTCTTCTGGCTCTATCAATCTGTTTCTTCACTTCCGCAGGTGAGTACTGTAGTTGTAAGAATGCTTGATAGAGATCTTGTAGGTGTTTGTCTCTGTCTGAGGGGTTGGAGCAAATGCGGTTGTATCGCAGAGCTTGGCTATAGACGATGGATCGTGTGGTGTGGTCAGGGTGAAAGCTGGAGGCATGTAGATAGGAATAGCGGTCAGTAGGTTTCCGGTATAGGATGGTGTTTATGTGACCATCGTTTATTAGCACTGTAGTGTCCAGGAAGTGGATCTCTTGTGTGGACTGGACGAGGCTGATGTTGATGGTGGGACGGAAATTGTTGAAATCATGGTGGAATTCCTCAAGGGCTTCTTTTCCATGGGTCCAGATGATGAAGATGTCATCAATATAGCACAAGTAGAGTAGGGGCGTTAGGGGACGAGAACTGAGGAAGCGTTGTTCTAAGTCAGCCATAAAAATGTTGGCATACTGTGGGCCCATGCGGGTACCCATAGCAGTGCCGCAGATCTGATTGTCCCCAAATGTAAAATAGTTATGGGTAAGTCACAAAGTTCAGCCACCAGGTTAGCCGTGACATTATCGGGGATAGTGTTCTTGATGGCTTGTAGTCCATCTTTGTGTGGAATGTTGGTGTAGAGGGCTTCTACATCCATAGTGGCCAGGATGGTGTTATCAGGAAGATCACCGATGGATTGTAGTTTCCTCAGGAAGTCAGTGGTGTCTCGAAGGTAGCTGGGAGTGCTGGTAGTGTAGGGCCTGAGGAGGGAGTCTACATAGCCAGACAATCCTGCTGTCAGGGTGCCAGTGCCTGAGATGATGGGGCGCCCAGGATTTCCAGGTTTATGGATCTTGGGTAGTAGATAGAATATCCCAGGTCGGAGTTCCAGGGGTGTGTCTGTGCGGATTTGATCTTGTGCTTTTTCAGGGAGTTTCTTGAGCAAATGCTGTAGTTTCTTTTGGTAACTCTCAGTGGGATCAGAGGGTAAAGTGCTAATAAACGATGGTCACATAAACACCACCCTATACCGGAAACGGCATTTGCTCCAACCCCTCAGACAGAGACAAACACCTACAAGATCTCTATCAAGCGTTCTTACAACTACAGTACTCACCTGCGGAAGTGAAGAAACAGATGGATAGAGCCAGAAGAGTTCCCAGAAGTCACCTACTACAGGACAGGCCTAACAAAGAAAATAACAGAACGCCACTAGCCGTCACCTTCAGCCCCCAACTAAAACCCCTCCAACGCATTATTAAGGATCTACAACCTATCCTGAAGGATGACCCAACACTCTCACAAATCCTGGGAGACAGGCCAGTCCTTGCCTACAGACAGCCCCCCAACCTGAAGCAAATACTTCACCAGCAACCACATACCACACAACAGAACCACTAACCCAGGAACCTATCCTTGCAACAAAGCCCGTTGCCAACTGTGCCCACATATCTATTCAGGGGACACCATCACAGGGCCTAATAATATCAGCCACACTATCAGAGGCTCGTCCACCTGCACATCCACCAATGTGATATATGCCATCATGTGCCAGCAATGCCCCTCTGCCATGTACATTGGTCAAACTGGACAGTCTCTACGTAAAAGAATAAATGGACACAAATCAGATGTCAAGAATTATAACTTAGATAAACCAGTTGGAGAACACTTCAATCTCTCTGGTCACGCGATTACAGACATGAAAGTTGCAATTCTTCAACAAAAAAAACTTCAAATCCAGACTCCAGCGAGAAACTGTTGAATTGGAATTCATTTGCAAATTGGATACAATCAACTTAGGCTTGAATAGAGACTGGGAGTGGCTAAGTCATTATGCAAGGTAACCTATTTCCCCTTGTTTTTTCCTAACCCCCCCCCCTCAGATATTCTTGTTAAACCCTGGATTTGTGCTGGAAATGGCCCACCTTGATTATCATACACATTGTAAGGAGAGTGGTCACTTTAGATAAGCTATTGCCAGCAGGAGAGTGGGGTGGGGGAAGGTATTTTTTCATGCTTTGTGTGTATAAAAGATCTTTTACACTTTCCACAGTATGCATCCGATGAAGTGAGCTGTAGCTCACGAAAGCTTATGCTCAAATAAATTGGTTAGTTTCTAAGGTGCCACAAGTACTCCTTTTCAGACTAACACGGCTGTTACTCTGAAACCTGTCAGTGTGCTAGTGAGCCATGTGTTTTCCTCTTCCATAATTTCAGATGTGTGTTTATTCTAGGAGTGATAGACATGCTGCTGGCTGTAGTAACTTAAATACAAAGAATCATGCAAGATTATGGTGAGCTTAAATATACAAGTGTCAGGAAATTTTAAGCTTTTGATTCCTATAGTTGCTGTAATTCTGCCTTTTTGTGCCTATGTAGCATTATACCTTCATGTATATGGTGAAGAGATGGGGGTCAGTCCACAGAATTCAGAGCCAGAACAGAATCTGAACTGCCCCGAAACTTTGTTAATAACAAACTAATGGCAGGCTTAGAGCTGTACACCGGTATAAAGAGGCACGGACCCCATCACTAGTTTAGAACAGACACAGACAAGACAGTTCAGACACAGGTCATGAAGGATGGGATTTTCAGAAGCAATCAGCGCTAGCCTAATTCTGCTCCCGTTGAAGCAATGGGTGTAAAGATAGGTGGATGCTAAGCACTTTTGAAAATTCCACCTTAAGAGATGGTATGAATTTAAGATGGGAATAGGATTCTACAAGGAAAGACTTTGTAGGAGATATGTTTTGAAGAAGGCTTTGAAGGAAGAAAGGAGTTTACTTGATGCAGGAGAAAAAGAAGATTTTTCTAAGCAAACTGAAAAGGAATCTGATTGGCTAATAGGCGATCTCCAGTCAAATTATATAGGAAATTTAACCAGAGTATCTATAAAAAAAATTAATTATACTATTGGCCTTGCAGTATGTAGGCAGGAATGAGAAAACACTTAAGTTAAAATTCCATTTACTAAATAAGCTATTCTTGGAGCTGCAGGTTTTTTCTGGCAGAGCCGTAGGCTGAGCAATTGCAGAGAGACAGTTCATAGGCGAGCCAGGTAAAATAAATTGAGAGATTTCCAGTTTATATATAGGCAGGTGTGAAAGTAACTTAAAGGACTTACCCGTACTCTGGAGTCCTGATGAGGCGGTGGGGCCTTTAAATCCCCAGGCACTTTAAATCAGGGTTTAAAGGACCTGGGTCTAGGGCTGTGAGGGCAGCAGCTGGGAGCCCCGGGCCCTTTAAATCACCCCCTGAGCTCCCAGCTGCAGAGGCAACTGAGAGCCCTGGGGTTTGGGGATGATTTAAAGGAGGCTATTTAAAGTGCCTGGGCCAGATTAACTTTTTGTGGGCCTGGCACCAAAGATATTTGAGGGCCCCTGTCATAAATATAAAGGGAAGGGTAAACACCTTTAAAATCCCTCCTGGCCAGAGGAAAAACCCTTTGGAGGGAGTTAGGGTGCGGGAGCAGGCTGGAGGTTGGAGTGCAGAGTCTGTCCAGGAGCTAGAATGAGGGAGGGGGCTCAGGAGGTTGGGGTGTGGAGCGCTTACCTGGGGCAGCTCCCATTCGGTGCAAGTGGTGCAGGTGGGTATGTGGGGTGGGGGAGGGAGCAGGAGCTCCCGTTTGGTGCTCAGGGTGGGGATGTTGGGGGGTGCAGGAGTCAGGGCATGTGGTGGGGGGGTGCGGGCTGGGGTCATGAGGGTATGAGGGGGGTGCAGGAGTCAGGGCAGAGAGCTGGGGGTGTGGGCTGGGGTTGCTCCCAGCCCTGAGCGGCTCACGGCAGGGGGCTGGAGGGGGTATGCCCCCTTCCATGCCCTTCCCCAAGGCCCCGCCCCCACCTCTTCTCTGCTTCCTCATGCCAGATAACAGCTGATCAGCAGCAGGGAGAGAGAGTGGGGGGGGGGGTGAATGCAGCACACTGGGGAAAGAGGCGGGGGAGGTGGGAGCTGGGCTGCCAGCGAAGCCTGCCCTGCAGCAGCAGGACAGAGCCCCGGGAGAAGGCAGCACCAAGCTTCTGCCCCCATAGGAGAGAGCGGGGAGCAGAGAAGAGCAGCCAGGGCCCCTTCCGAGCGTGGGCCCTTTAAATAGCCACTGGAGCCCCACCGCCACTACCCTTTCCTTTTTTATGAGTCTGAGCTTAACTAGGTTCCTGATTGCCCTGGCTGTGGGAGACACTCCCAGCTGGGATAACAAAACCCATAATGGGATTTAACCCTCATGTTCCAACTTGCTGTCCTGCTTGGCAGAATCTCCCCCTCACACACCAGTAGGTTAAGGGTGCAATAGCACCACTTTTGGGGGATACATGTGTCAGGGTTCCCTCCCCACTCTGAACTCTAGGGTACAGACGTGGGGACTCGCATGAAAGACCCTCTAAGCTTATTTCTACTAGCTTAGGTTAAAAACTCCCCAGGCACAAATTCTCCACTGTACCTTGGGTTTCAGTAACGCTGCCACCACCAAGTGATTTAACAAAGAACCAGGGTAAAGGACCACTTGGAGTTCCTCTTCCCCCAGCAATCCCCCCAAGCGCTTACACCCCCTTTCCTGGGGAGGCTTGAGAATAATATCCTAACCAATTGGTTACAAAATGATCAAAGACCCAAGCCCCTGGGTCTTGGAACAATGGAAAAATCTGTCAGGTTCTTAAAAGAAGGATTTTATTTAAAAAAAAAAAAAGAAAGAAAGGTAAAAATCATCTCTGTAAAATCAGTTTGGAAAATACTTTACAGGGTATTCAGACTCAAAACACAGAGGATCCCCCTCTGGGCAAAACCTTAAAGTTACAGAAAACAGGAATAAACCTCCCTCTTAGCACAGGGAAAATTCACAAGAAAAACAAAAGATAAACTAATCCGCCTTGCCTGGTTTACCTATACGGGTTGCAATATTGGAGGCTTGGATTGGGATGGGTTGGAGAAGATGGCCCCTCTCAGTCCCAAGAGAGAACAACCACACAAAACAAAGAGCACAAAGAAAACCTTCCCCCCTCCCAAGATTTGAAAGTATCTCCTTTCCGCATTGGTCCTCTTGGTCAGGTGCCAACCAGGCTATCTGAGCTTCTTAATCCCTTCCAGGTAAGGAGGAATTCTAGGCTACCCGTAGCTGTATGGTTATGACAACATGCCATTCAATACCCTTATCGAAGCTGTTCTTAGCCCAAGACTGATGATTTTTTCAGAACACTTGGTAATATTTAGGCTGGTGTCTGTTTGGCCCAGATCCACAAAGGAATGTAGATGCACAAACTCCAGACTTAGGTACCAAAGTCCTAGCTTTAGGCACCATTCCAATTTACAAATCCCCAGTTCAGCTGCTGCCTATGCTATAGACAAACTAAATTTACTCACCACCTCCATTTTTGCTGTAAAAGTCTCCCAGACACCTATGTTTCTTCCTCTGGGCAAATACACTGATGCCTCTGGGAGGCACCCAGATGCCTACTCACACCTAAGCCCTTCATGATCCTCAAGCCAGAGGCAGATAGGCACTGTCCCAGCTATCTCATCTGTAGGGCCTGATCCATTAGGTGTCCTCAGAGGCAGCCTAATTGCACAAAATGACTTGGGGGGGAAGGGGACGGATTATGTTTTTCTAAAAGATATGTTCTAGGAATTCTTTGGGGGATGTTTATGGCCTGTGTTATACAGGAGATCAGACTAGATGATCACAATGATCCCTTCTGGCCTTGGAATCTATGAACCTTTTGCCTAGTGTTTAGGATACTCACCTGGGATGTGGAAGATTCCCAGATGAATTCCTCCTCTTCCTGATGAGAAGAAGGAACTTGAACTCGGCTCTCCCAGACTCATGATAGTACCCTTGCAGGGATCGTTTGATTGTTGGACAAAGGCATTCCTCTCCCAGTAATACTCTTTTTTTGCCACAGATAGTTACTCCTGAGCACAGCCCGTGCTCTACTCTTCCCTGCCAACCCAAAAGGAAGCATATGTGTAGTAACTGAGCTGACTGGGGCAATAGAGAAAGAGCAGGTGGCAGTTTGAGGATGTTGCAGGGAAACCTTATCTTCACTTCTCTGTTCTTCAGTCTTGCAGCAAAGATCTCCTCCTCCTACATGAAGGAGATTCTGTGTAGCAACAAGATCTGAGTCACTGCACGGCAATAAAAGACCCACTGCACCAAGTCTCAGAGCCCAGGTCAATTGATTCAGGCTTACAGGACTTGGGACACGGAGCTAAAAATAGCAGTGTAGACATTTGTGCTTGGGCTGGAGCCTGGGCTCTGACACCTTCTTCCCCCACTGTGGGATTTCAAAGCCCAGGCTCCCCTGAACCCAGATGTCTACACTGCTATTTTTAGTACCACGAGCCTGACTCAGTTGACCCAGGCTGTGAGATTCAGTTGACCCAGGCTATTGGTGCCATGGGTTTTTTATTGCAGTGTAGGCATATCCTTACACTGTGTTCACAAGCTGTACATAGCAGAAGCAGCAGCCTTAAAGTGCTTACAAGGGTTGCCATTATATACACATAGGCAATGTAAATAAAGTACAGTTGTGCGGGGGATATACAACTTAACTTGTAATTGCCAAAGCACAGGATTTCATTCTCGCCCCCAATGTTGCATTAAAGAGACACACTCAATGTAAAAATCACACTTCTGTCTGAAAATTGTGTACCTACAACTGTTACAAGCTATATAATGGAACACCTACAAGTTATATGGAGGACTAGTATACTGACTCTTTAGAAAATTATGCTAGATATTTAACAGGCTACAGTTCTGAAATTCCTGCTTGGCTCCTTCTAACAGTTATTTTATGTTTCAGGAACTAATTGGATTGAACACATTTTAAATGACTTGACATCCGCAGTTCTAAGGGAGGAGGTACCACGAACAAAGCATTTACAAATTCTTGAATTTGGAGTTCCAGAAAAATTTCAGGTCAGCATGGACTAATTCAGAAAGCTTATTTTTAGTATCTAGTACTTTTTAAAATGTCTGTATTTTACAGTATCTCATATAAGTACAAAACACTTTACAGAGAGGATATACACTTCCATATCAAGTAATTTGAAGTTAATACTCTCAATTACTTTTTGTATGTGGGAACATGTTATAAAAGATTAAAACACGGGCAAACAAGTGTGATTTGAAATGAAATTGACTTTTGTGTACTAAAAGAACAGAAATTAATTTTAACTCTAATCTGGACCTCCTACTGCTGTATTAGAATTTCCAATCCTTAGTGTCAATTTTGAGTGCAATATTTTAAAAATCTTTTGAGAAGAAAAGGTTAATGAAGTCATTAGCTGATTATTTCTGATTTCTATCCATCCTAGTTTAAGGTGTGACTTTTCCAAAGTGAAGTCGAGCCTATGCCTAAGGGCTTGGCTACACTTGCAGATGCAGAGTGCTGGGAGTTAAACCGGCCTTTGGAGACCGCAGCAGGGAAAACGCTGCCGTGTGTTTACACAATCAGCTGCAAGCCCAGTGGTGTGGCCACATTAGTAGCTCTTGCAACGCCACCGAGAGCAGTGCATTGTGGTAGCTATCCCAATGTGTCAGTGGCTGCAGCGTGCTTTTCAAATGGAGGAGGGGGTGGAGTGGAGTGTGACACTTGTGTTGTGTGTATGTCGGGGGAGAGACAGTGTGTTTTGGGGGGCAGTGTGTGTCAGCATGCTGTCCTGTAAGTTCAGATGGCAGCAGACCCCCCCACCTCTTTCTCACACACACGTGCCTGGGCAGCAGTGGCATTCCACAGTAATGGTTTGCTTTGTGTCCCGGAGAAGATAAACATGCCGGCTGTCAGAAATGGAGCTTTGAAAGGGGATATCCGCTTGCCTGCAGCCATTACAAGCTACATACCACACAGACTATGCTGACAGCTTGTGCCACACCCTCTCAAAGAAACTGCGGAACCACCTGATCAACATCCTCTACAGCAAACAGGGAAAGATTAAGAATGAGCTCTCAAAACTGGATACTCTCATAAAAAACCAACCTTCCAGAGTTCAAAACAATGAGAAGAGTGGCCACTTGACTTCAGGGGATTATGAGATGTTTCCGGAGGCCAATCCCCGTGCAGTAATGCAACACGTCTCTCAGCAAGCTTTATGCTTCTCGTGGAGGTGGATTGCCGGGAGCGCTCCAGCTGCAGAGTCCAGGCGCTCTAAGTGCCTTGCCAGTGTGGACACCCAGGGCCGTTCCTACCCATAAGCAACGTACGCAGCTGCTTAGGGCACCAGCAGATTTGGGGCACTAAATTTCCTGGTGACCTAAGCAGCTGCGTGCTGCTCCAGGCCCTGCTCTGCCTCTTCCCCATGGCCTCCTCCTCTGCTCCGCCTGGCTTCTTCCCACTCCTGCTCTGCCCCAGCCCCGCCCCCACTCCACCCCTTCCCCAAAGCCCCTGCCCCTGCTCCACCCCAGCCCCCTCCCCACTCCCCTGAGGACTGCAAGGAGTCGGGCCCGCACTTACCAGCGGCAATAAGTAGAGCGACCCGGCCACAGCCTGCTCCGCTCCGCTGGCTCCCAGCCACACTGCCGGTGCGTGCTGCGGGGCTGTTCCCCCCCGGGCCGCAAGGCTGGGAGCCCAGGGAGCAGAGCAGAGTGGGCTGGGGCCGGGTCACTCCACTTCCCGCCACCCCATAAGTGTGGGGTCGGGCCTGACTGCCCTGTACTCACCGGGTGGCAGGAAGTGGAGTGAGGGGTGAGGGGGGCCTGCGTAGGGCACCAAAATGGCTAGGGATGGCCCTGTGGACACCTCAGAAGTTAGGATGCCTGGGGCCGATATAATGCACTCTAACTTGCAAGTGTAGCCAAGCCCTACGTCTTTGCAAGATCAGGGGAATGTGTGACTCTAACAGTGTATATGGCTGTGTGTGTGTCTATATGTTATAATTGCAAACGATGAGTAGTAACACCTGATGGACTGTTACTTTTCTTTATGTGGTTTTATAAGTAATGCACAAGATTGGGAGTCAGAGTTAGGAGACCTGTGTCTGGCTTCAGGCGAGACATTTCATCTCTCCTCTTCAGTTGCCTCATTTGTAAAACAGAGATATTATTTATTTTTGTCACAGAGGTGCTGTGAGACTTAATTAATTACCGTTTGAAACTATTTAAGAACCTCAGTTAAGAGATCATATGGGCTGACAGCAATGGAGCAAAACCTGGGTAAAATCTGAGACAGTGTTGCAGGACTAAGGGTACGTCTATGCTGGCAGAGTTACTGTGCCGGCAGTTTCAGCGCCGCTTAGAGAGCATTGATGAGAAACTGCTGTTGTGTGTTCACACCGTCAGCTGCTTGCGTAACAGTGTGTTCACACTTGTGGCACTTGCAGTGGTATTCGGAGCGGTGCACTCTGGGCAGCTATCCCACAGAGCATCTCTTCTGCTACTAAGAGTTGTGGGAAGGCGGAGGGGGTTGCGGGGCATCCTGGGTCCTGTCCCAATGCCCTCTGATGCATTGCTTCACATCCCAGCAATCCCTGTGCTTCCGCCTGCATTTGGCGCCATCTTTCAAAGGTTTGTGTACTGCGTGCCCTGCCTCTTCGGTCTGCAGGAATGGATCCCGCACTGTTGACCAATATGCTGCTCGCTCTGACCAACACGTCATGAGCGGCAGTGGAATTATTCCTTAAACTACAAAGGCGAGAGGAGACTGACATTGATCTCACCACGCGTAGTAACCATGACACGAGATTGCTTGTGGCATTCACGGAGGTGCTGACCACAGTGGAATGCTGCTTTTGGGCTCAGGAAACAAGCACTGAGTGGTGGGATCATCCTGCACGTTTCAGATGATGAGCAGTGGCTGCAGAACTTTCGGTTGAGGAAAGCCACATTCTTGGGACTGTGTGATGAACTCACACCAGCCCTGTGGTGCAAGGATACAAGAATAAGCGCTGCCCTGCTGTTGGAGAAGCGCGTGGCGAGTGCACTGTGTAAGTGGGCTATTCCAGACTGCTACCAATTGGTCACTAACCAGTTCGGAGTGGGAAAGTCAACAGTTGGACTCAGGTTGACAGAAGTGTGCAGGGCCATTAACCACATCCTGCTCCACAAGACTGTGACTCTGGGCAACATGCATAACATTGTGGATGGCTTTGCACAAATGGACTTCCCTAACTGCAGAGGGGCGACAGATGGCACGCATATTCCAATTCTGGCACAAGACCAACTAGCCACTGAGTACATTTATCGGAAGGGGTATTTCTCTATGGTTCTTCAGGTGCTTGTGGATCACCGTGGGTGTTTCACGGACGTTAACGCATGACATATACACCTTTCGGAACACTGGCCTATTCAGGAAGCTGCAAGCAAGGACTTTATCCCCAGACCAGAAGATCACCGTAGGGGAAGTCAAAATGCCCATTGTGATCCTGGGAGACCCCGCCTACCCCTTAATGCTGTGGCCTATGAAGCCATACATGGGACACCTGGACAGCAGCAAGGAGCGGTTCAACAACAGGCTGAGCAAGTGCAGAATGACTGTTAAGTATGCTTTTGGCCATTTAAAGGCCCGCTGGCGCTGCCTCTATGGGAGGCTGTACCTGGCCGATGACAATATTCCTATGCTTATAGCTGCGTGCTGTACGCGCTATAGTATTTGTGAAGGGAAGGGTGAAAGCTTGACACAGGGCTGGACCACTAAGGCTCAGTGCCTGGAGGCTGAATTTGAACAGTCAGAGACCAGGGCTATTAGAGGGGCGCAGCATGGGTCCATAGGATCAGGGATGCCTTGAGGGAGCAATTTGAAGCTGAAAGCCACTAAGATTTGTTGCTATGCTCAGGAGTGCAGTTCTTGTAATGCCAGGAGGTGATTGTGATTGGTGCAGACGATGCACTATGAAAGTGTAAGGAAACTGCCTGTTCCTTTGTGGGGCTCTCTTTGCTTTCAATTAATGGAATAAAGATTGCTTTCACACCAAAACAATTATCTTATTAAAAAACAACCGGAGGAGAGAGACAAACAAAAAAACACATCAGCACTGTGAGGGCTGGGGGAAGGGAGGGTCCCAGGATTGTTAAAGATTTGGGTATGTCCAGGTATCATATCCAACCTTCTCCTTTGGAGTACAGTGCAGCGGGTACTGTACTTCAGTAGGGCTAAACTCAAGAGGGACGAGTGTTGAGTGCAGTGGGTACTGGGAGTCCGGAGGGCTGGACTGTGGCGGGGCAGGAGTGGAATGCAGCGGGTACAGACTAGAGCCAGGAGGTTGATAAGAGTGTGTTGGCGGTGTCTGGGGGAGGGCGTGCATGGGAAAGAGTTTTGTGACAGTGGCTGCAGGGGAGGGTGAGCGAGGAGCTGCTCAGTTTGCAGTGCTAGTAATGCCTAGAGTGTGTCCGCTTGGCGCTCCATAACGTTTAATAGCCACTCCGTAGCTTCGTTCTGGAGCTCCACGTTCTCCTTTCAGTCCCTCTTCTCACTGTCCCTCCACTCCTTCAATTCTTGTGTTTCGGCTGCAGAATGCATCATGACCTCATGCAGAAAGTCCTCTGTAGTTCTTCAGGGCTGCTTTCTAATTCTGTGCAGCCTTTTAGCCGGTGATAACAAACAGGGAGGCTGGGCTCCCAAGGTCATATCTGTGAAGCCAAAATGCAACATTTTACAGAAGCAACACACAGACCACTGATTTAAAACCCAGCCACAGTTCACATACCTGTCACTAACTGGCTGACCCCAGGCAAGCACACATGAGCCACAACCCCCAAAATGGTGAGTAACTGTAGGGGCAGGGGAAATCAGTGTTCCAGAACTGTACTGTACACTGGACATGTGGCTCTTGGGGAGAACCAGCACTGTATGGGGGGCCTTATAATCATTACTATCCCCACATTTTCCACAGGCTGTGTTCGTTATGGAAGATATCTCACTGCTGAGGGTTAGAAGGGAATCAAGGGAGGGTCTTCTCCAAGACTGCGGCTTCCGCCCTGGCCCTTATGTGGCTCGCCTGTGTGTGGCAATGATCCGTCCCCCTCATCCTAGTGATGGCAGAGTGGCGCGGGAAAGTTACCCTTAATGGGGCAAGAAATTAAGCAGCTCTGCCAAAGAACCTGTGGCAGCGGATTGCCCAGTATCTCCATGAGATCTCTGAGGCAGATTCCGGTGAAGTGAGGGAGTCAATCAACACCCTGTTCCGCCGCTCAGACTAGGCATTTGGTGGTATGCACATCATACAGATGCAAACCTGCTTTCTGCAACCCTTCTGCCCCCAACAACTCACTTCAGCGATTCCCAAAGTCAAATCCACTTACCAGGGGCCTCCTCTCCTGTTTGCACTTTGCCAAGATTCGACAGCTGTGACTGGCTAACCTCCTGTAGGGTAGAGAAGAGCTCCAGGCTGCATGCATCTCTGACCTCCGAGTTGTCCTCTGCCTCTGGGTCTCCCTCCCCCTCCACAGCTCCTGCACTTTGACCCTGCGTTCCACAGCTCCTGCACTTTGACCCTGCATTGTAGTGTGTCCTGGTCATGGCCCCTTTCTGTCATGCATCGTGAAATCTGTCCGTAGGTATCATAATTCCTACAGCTGGAGCGCAGCTGGGACTGGACAGCCTCATCTCCCCAAATGCCGATGAGGTCCAGCAGCTCGACATTGCTCCAAGCAAGAGATCACCTGGTGCGTGGAGCTGCATGGGCACCTGGAGAGATGCGCTGAGACCACTGCAGGCATCACCGAGCAAACAGGAAGGGGACTTTCAGAATTCCCAAGGAATTTACGAGGTGGGGATGACGCTTGGTCACCTGAGGGCAGGGCAGTCAAGTTCAAACCGAAGACCAGAGAGGTGAGGACAGGCATCGTGGGACACCTCCCGGAGGCCAGTCGCAGCACGTAATCGACCAGGAGGTCTACACTGGCGCCGTGGCGCTGTAGCCCGGGTGCAGAAAGCTCTACACCTCTTGTCAGGGTGGTTTTTTTGCAGCGCTGCAACTGCACAGTTTCTGCACACCCAGTGGTGTGGCCGTGCGTGCACCTTGGGAGTTACAGTGCAGAAAGCTGCTTTACTCCGCAGAAACTTGCCAGTGTAGACAAGGCCTAAGGGAAAATCCCTAAACAGGAGGAACTGGTGTACAGCAGGAAAAGCAGTGGCTATTACAAGATACAAGGGAGTAGCCAATATAGCCTGTTGTTCTCCAGTTTAGTACATGAGAAAATTCACTGCTCATGCTTATCTCTTCCATGATCTACCCTGGAACTCTGCTCTACAGTGCACATGTAATCCTTCTGCCCGTCAGAGTTGGCAGCAACAAGGGCCGGGTTCAATATCTAGGGGTTCCATTCCAATAACACAATGCAAACCGGCTCGAGCCCCCACCCAGTGACCTGGGACAAATATATACCACCCCCGCTGGGCGCCTCCAAGAGGCAATACTTCCCCTCTCGCAAGCACATAGTCTGAGTGTAGCAAAAGTCTTTTAATAACAGAGAGAAACAATGTGGCATTATGTTGGGGAAACACCACCAACCGGATTCATAACACAACCCATGAGCAAAAACAACCCCACCCCGGGCAAATTGGGGCATGCCCTTTTCCCTTTGGTTCTTGAGTCCAGCAACCCCAAAAGTCCAATGCCCCAAAAGTCTCTGTCCCTGGTCAGGGCAGCACCAGAGTTCGAAAGTTTATCGGCGGAGCTTTACCTCCCAACCTGGGTGGAAATGGGACAGGGGGTAAGAGGCACCTTACGTGAGCTGAAGCTGACCGCCCCATAGCTCCATAGCGGCGCTCCGCTCCGCTCCACCAGCCGCCCCACGAACTCCTTCGCTCAGCTGCGCTCCGCTCCGCCAGCCGCCCCACGAACTCCTTCGCTCAGCTGCGCTCCGCTCCGCCAGCCGCCCCACGAACTCCTTCGCTCAGCTGCACTCCGCTCCGCCAGCCGCCCCACGAACTCCTTCGCTCAGCTGCGCTCCGCTCCGCCAGCCGCCCCACGAACTCCTTCGCTCAGCTGCGCTCCGCTCCGCCAGCCGCCCCACGAACTCCTTTGCTCAGCTGCGCTCCGCTCCGCCAGCCGCCCCACGAACTCCTTTGCTCAGCTGCGCTCCGCTCCGCCAGCCGCCCCACGAACTCCTTCGCTCAGCTCCATGGCCCACAAGCAGCTCCTGCCATCCACACACTGCTCCGCGTCGAACCGCTTCACCAGCTGTCCCGCAAACTGCTCCACAATATATCTTCAGGCTCCCCCACTACTTAACACAACACTCAGTGATTTCAGCTCTTAGGTGAATTCAGCTTATAGTAGGGGAGCCCCAGTGCTGGTGCACTGTCAGCCCAAAGTGAGCTCAGCAGCCTATAACTAGACTTCTAATGAAATCAAAATTAGCTCTGATATTCCACAGTGGAGAGAGGAGGAAGTGCAATCAGCATGTAAGGCCCTCACCAAGGGGCCCATGCCACCCAGTATTAATACTTGTCCCCAGCCTCTCTCCATTCACACAGTTTTGGAACCCATGACCCTTGCCTAGCGAGTGCTACTTAGATGATGGTGAATCCCTCCATCGTAACAAAAGGCCACGTACAGTTCCAAGCACAGTTCCCATAATCAGGGTAATAACAATTTATTCTTCCTGCCCCAATAACAGAGACACTGGGGATCCCACAGCAGCCAAAGTGACCATTTGGGCAGCTATGGTCTCATTCTAGGCGTGGTGGGTGTGCCTATGCAAATGAGATCAGCCCCTGAAGTTCTTTTCCACAACTTGCCACACCTCACCACCAGATGTCAGGGTGGAGCTCATCCTGACACTGCTTACATCCTCCCACCAGCCGAGACTTTGTCGTCCCGACAAATCACACTCCCTTTATACCAACTCATTGGTTTCCTCCAAAGGGCCTCAGGAAGCCCACTTTAGCTTCCACAAGCCTGTGTGCTAAATGCATTGGCTCCTCACTAGTCACCCCAGGTGCATCATAAGTTAACCGTTTCACTGGTCTTATCACCCTGTCTCGTCTATTGAGAATCTCTGTTGCCGAAGTAAGGGGAACATCCTCTTGAGTGACGGATGGAGAGGCTTCCCTGGAGGGTCCCTCGGCTACTGGCGTAGGCCCCTGCACTCCTAGTTCTAACGCTGGAGGGTCCAAGGTGCCCAGGACGTCCTCTACCTGTCTGTCCCCATTGTCCAATAACCTGTGTGTGTCATCACAGGGGGGTCTCATCAGCAGCACCGGGGTATCAGAAAGGGGCCTAAATAGTTCCGCCATTGGGTTTAGGGCGGAAGAGGGAAAACTCTCGTTTGGTTCAGCTGATCGAGACTGAAATCTTGTCTCCATCCCTGGATACACCAGGGTTGTGTCTTCCTCCTCAGACTCACTCTCAGATGTGCAGAATAGGGGTAAGTTAGCTGCAGGGGGCCCACTGTCTGTGTTGGATGGCGGCTTTAGTCTATCACCTCTGTTCTGCCCGGCGGCCCTGCCGTGGCCCATCTCACAAGGGGTGCTTACCAATTCCCCCACAGGGAGCAAAAGGTTTCTATGCACCGTCTTTATTTGCCCTGGACCGTCTTCAGGTTTGATCTTGTAGACCGGCAGATCTCCCAGCTTTTCCATCACCAGGTAAGGTATTGCCTTCCATCTGTCAGCTATCTTGTGTTTGCCAGCAATACCCAAATTTCGCAGCAGGACTCTGTCCCCCGGCTGGAGCTCCTGCGAACGCACTCTAGCATCATATCGATGTTTGTTGCGGTCTGCGTTCTTCCGAGCCGCAGCGGTAGCTAAGCGATAAGCATCCCGCAGCTTTTCTCTTAGTCGGGATACATATTGCTGATGAGTTTCATAGCTATCTCCATCCTCTGATACACCAAAGCACAAGTCTATGGGTAATCTTGGTTCTCGCCCAAACATCAAGAGATATGGGGTGACTCCCGTAGCATCGTTCTTTGTGGCATTGTAGGCATGCACCAGAAATGCGACATGCTGGCTCCAGGTTGCCTTCTGCTCTGGTCGCAAAGT
This sequence comes from Lepidochelys olivacea, assembly GCF_965140295.1. Taxonomy (NCBI): domain Eukaryota; kingdom Metazoa; phylum Chordata; order Testudines; family Cheloniidae; genus Lepidochelys; species Lepidochelys olivacea. Next base: position 146,679,351 of record NC_140413.1, on the reverse strand, counting down.
TCCCAACATATCTAATAGGGTTCGATTGAACCTCTCTGGCTGAGGATCACCTTGGGGGTGATAAGGCGTTGTCCTAGACTTTTTAATTCCTGCTATCTTCAGCACCTCCTTCAGAAGGTGACTCTCAAAATCCCGCCCCTGATCAGAGTGTATCCGAGCCGGGAATCCATAGACTGAGAAATATTTGTCCCACAATACTCGAGCAACGGTGGTGGCCCTCTGATCACGTGTGGGATATGCTTGTGCATACCGTGTAAAATGGTCAGTCACTACTAGAATGTTTCCAACATTCCTCTTGTCTACCTCTACAGACAAGAAATCAATGCATACCAACTCCAAAGGTTTGTTGCTGGTGATGTTCTTGAGATATGCAGCCCTCGTGGGCAGAGTTTTCCTTTGAACACATCGAGCGCAAGTCTCACATTTCCTGCGAACATCTTCAGCCATTCGGGGCCAATAGAACCTACTACGAATAAGTTCCAGGGTCCTCTCCATCCCTAAATGCCCAAAGTCATCATGCAGGGCCCTCATGGCCAGGGCTCTGTACTTTTTTGGCAGTACTAGTTGTGCTCGTTGTTTTTGTAAAGGGTCAGTGGTCATTCGGTGTAGCACTCCCTGAATCAGTTTTAGTTTGGTCCATTCTCTCAATAGTAGTTTACCCTCCGGGTTAGGTGGGACAACCGCAGTTGGGCTTCGCCCCTCCCTTTTGGCAAGTAGTGTATCACGAATGTCAATATCTTGCCGCTGGGCTTCTTGCCAGTCAGCCGCATTGAGCATGGGCAAAGGAGATTGGTCTAATGCAATATAGTTCACCGAAGCAGAAGGCATGCATTCAGGGGGCAGGCCCAAAGCTTCTGCAACACATCCCTGAAAGTCTTCACGGGCCTCTGGCTCTCGGCGACTCACACTGCAAATAGCTCTCACTCCATCTGTGGGTATCACAGCAACTTCTGGAGCCTGCGGACGCCTGGACAATGCATCTGCATCTACATTGCTTCTCCCTGATCGGTACTGAATGCTGAACTCATAGCTAGCCAAGGCGGCCACCCATCTCTGCCCTGTAGCATCCAGCTTAGCACTTGTTAACACATAAGTCAGTGGATTGTTATCTGTCCACACCTGGAACTGAGCACCATACAAGTAGTCTCGAAATTTCTCAGTGATGGCCCATTTCAAGGCCAAAAACTCCAGCTTGTGGGTGGGATAGCGAGTTTCACTATCAGACAATCCTCGGCTGGCAAAGGCTACAGGTTTACATTTGCCTTCCACTTCCTGGTACAGGACTGCTCCCAGACCCTCCAAACTGGCATCAGTATGCAGGATAAATGGTTTGCTTGGGTCAGCAAAAACTAGGACTGGAGCATGAGTTAGGCAAGTAATGATTTCTTGAAAAGCCCTTTCACATCTCTCATCCCACCGTGGCCCAAATGGTGCAAAGGGGCCATTGTGTCTCTGCACAGGAGGCTTTGGGGACCTCCCCTTATTCTTGGACTTAGATTTGTTCTTGCTGAACTGATGTCCCCTGGTAAGATCATTCAGAGGCTTTACAATCGTAGCATAGTTTTTCACAAATCTGCGGTAGTAGCCACTAAATCCAAGGAAGGTCTTGAGTTCTCTGTAGTTACTTGGACGTGGCCATGTAGTGAGTGCTTCTATTTTATCAGGATCAGTACTCACACCATCTTGGGACACAATGTGACCCACATACTTCACTGAGGTTCTGCAGAACTGGCATTTGTCAATTGAAAGCTTCAGACCATAATCCTCCAACCTATCAAGCACTTTAAGAAGTCTTTCTTCATGCTCCTCTAAGGTTCTTCCAAACACAATCAGGTCATCCAAATAAACTAACACTTGCAGTAAATTCATGTCTCCCACAACTTTCTCCATGAGACGTTGAAAGGTGGCAGGTGCTCCAGAAATCCCTTGGGGCATGCGTTCGAACTGATAAAACCCTAATGGGCAGATGAAGGCTGTCTTCTCCTTATCTTCTTCTCCCAGAGGGATCTGGTAGTATCCACTTCGAAGATCCAACACAGAGAACCACTGGCTTCCCAGCAAACAGTCTAAGGCGTCTTGCACTCGAGGCATAGTGTACTGGTCGACCACCGTACGGCTGTTTAGGGTGCGGTAGTCAATACACATCCGGATTTTCCCATTCTTTTTGCGGACTACCACAATGGGTGAGGCGTATGGGCTGCGGGACTCTGTAATGATGCCATTCGCAGCCAGCTCCTGAAGATGATGTCGCACATCTTCCATCTCAGAGAGAGCAATCTTCCTAGATCTCTCCCTGAAAGGTCGAGAGTCATGTAGTCTGATATTGTGCTCTACTCCTTTTGCACATCCCACATCCCACTCATGCAGTGAGAACACCTTGGATCTTTCACAAAGTTTCTTCCTCAGGCGATCTTTCCAGTCCTCGGACACTGGTGAATCTCCAAAGTCAAACTTTGCTGGGTCTATTGCCAGAACTGGAGTTTCATACTGGGGTTTTACAATCGACTCAGGCTCAAAGAGGTCTGCTATCTTTTGTCCTTGCTTCACAAAAATATCACGACTCGTTTCATTAGCAATCAGTATAGTCACCCTTTCCTGGGCTTCAGCAGGTAGGGTTATGACTCCACTGGGGACCAGCACTCCTTCAGGGAGCTCTCCTCCCATCGGCTGCTCTATCATTGCTAACGTCCCTTTACTGCCTTTCAGACAGGTACTCATGACAAGCACTTCTTGCTCCGTCCTTGCAGGCACTACTAAGGGGGTTGTGCCCGCGTACTTCAGTGCCCCAAGCGGTAGCTCAGATGTGTCCCTTTTAGCGCTCTCAATTTTCCTATAGGCTTCAGCACAAAGCGTATGGATCATCAGGGTATTCAGGTACTGGTCCCCAGCCCGCCTTCTGCAGTAATCCGCGAGTACCTTGAAGAGACTGGAGTTGGTCCCTATCAGCACAGACACATCAGAAGTCCCTTTAGGGTCAGGGCATATTAAGGCAGCTGTGTCTACCTCTTCTCTTACCCCAGCAACCTCCTCTGGGAATTCCAGGTGCACTATGACATACCCTTGATAGGGGTATTCATCCATGCTGAGGCCACATAGGCCAAGGCCAGTCAGTGGCTGTATAGGCAGGTGCCTAAGCATCTGTTGGTAGAATGACTGAAATATAATAGTCACTTGAGATCCAGTGTCAAGCACTGCTTTACACTCCACCCCTTCGATCCTCACCATGACCTCTGCTCGAGGCCCTATCAGTCCTGCAGGGATCCCAGCTGGACAGTCTTTTCTGGGGGAATCTTCAAATCCTGCAGACCTGGGGGGTCCCCGTCCCCAGACCCTCTGGCAGCTACCGGATCTCTCCCAACTGATCCTCAGCTTTCCATACACTAAGGAGGGGTTTTCTTCATTATGGCACTTGGCAGCACTGTGTCCATCCTGACCACATCGGTAGCAGAAGAATTGACCTTTCCCTCTTCGCCTGGGGGGGATGGTGGCTCTAAGTGCGGGCTTCTCAATCGCCACAGTTTGAGGCTTCTTATTCCTAGAAGTCTTAACTCGGTCAACGGTACTTTGCAGCTCAGCTATCCGTTCCGTCAGGACCTGCATTTGTTGGGCAAGTTCCTCTCTGGTGCTCACCATCAGTACACTGGCCATTTGCAGTGGTGTTGTGCTGGCTGGCTCCGATGTTTGGGCTTCCCAAAACTCACTGGCAGCCTGCCTTTCTTCCTCCTCTCGGACCTCTTTTATCAGCTGGGAGTAACTTGGGGGATGTTCCCGTCGTTCTCTTAGCCGGAGATGAAGTAGAATCGGGTTCTGATACTGAGTTTCTCTTACAATTTGAGCCAGTCTGGTCTGATCCATCTGCTCAGCAGTCACTGCTCCCCTCATGACAGCTCTCTGAAGCAGTCTCTCCAGTCTCTGTATGTAGGCTGAAGCCTTCTCGCCCTTTTGTTGTCGGGAATTAAGGAACTTACAGTAGCTGTCTTCAGGGCCCTCTACGCTCCCAAAGTTGTGTTCAAGGGCCTCTAGGCAGTCCTTCACACTGACCCCAGGGTCAATGAGCTTCAGGGTGCGAATCACATCTAATGCTGGGCCGCCAAGGCTCTCTATAAGGCATCTTCGCTTTTCTGCATCTGGTACGGCCCACTCTTGCAGCATTTCAGTGGTATGCTCTAACCAGGGTTCAAACTCCTCCTCCCCAGCAAATAATCTTAACTTACGACAAGAGTCTGACTCAGCATGGGGCAGCACAACCTTTTCCAATATTTGCCCCAGAGCTTTTGTCCAATCATCAGCCGAGGCTGCAGCCTCCGAGCTGGAAGCTGCTGAGCCAGGGCCCAACAAACCTGACATATTAGCCATTATACAAACAGTAATTTCCTCAAAATATAAGCACAAACAAAAAAAAATATAAATTGTTTCCCAATGTAGTGGATCACTCAACAGATGCTTGCGAGGGGTACTGACCCAGGCGATCCCGGACGAGCCCCCAAAAATGTAACCCTTCTGCCCGTCAGAGTTGGCAGCAACAAGGGCCGGGTTCAATATCTAGGGGTTCCATTCCAATAACACAATGCAAACCGGCTCGAGCCCCCACCCAGTGACCTGGGACAAATATATACCACCCCCGCTGGGCGCCTCCAAGAGGCAATACTTCCCCTCTCGCAAGCACATAGTCTGAGTGTAGCAAAAGTCTTTTAATAACAGAGAGAAACAATGTGGCATTATGTTGGGGAAACACCACCAACCGGATTCATAACACAACCCATGAGCAAAAACAACCCCACCCCGGGCAAATTGGGGCATGCCCTTTTCCCTTTGGTTCTTGAGTCCAGCAACCCCAAAAGTCCAATGCCCCAAAAGTCTCTGTCCCTGGTCAGGGCAGCACCAGAGTTCGAAAGTTTATCGGCGGAGCTTTACCTCCCAACCTGGGTGGAAATGGGACAGGGGGTAAGAGGCACCTTACGTGAGCTGAAGCTGACCGCCCCATAGCTCCATAGCGGCGCTCCGCTCCGCTCCACCAGCCGCCCCACGAACTCCTTCGCTCAGCTGCGCTCCGCTCCGCCAGCCGCCCCACGAACTCCTTCGCTCAGCTGCGCTCCGCTCCGCCAGCCGCCCCACGAACTCCTTCGCTCAGTTGCGCTCCGCTCCGCCAGCCGCCCCACGAACTCCTTTGCTCAGCTGCGCTCCGCTCCGCCAGCCGCCCCACGAACTCCTTCGCTCAGCTGCGCTGCGCTGCGCTCCGCTCCGCCAGCCGCCCCATGAACTCCTTCGCTCAGCTGCGCTCCGCTCCACCAGCCGCCCCACGAACTCCTTCACTCAGCTCCATGGCCCACAAGCAGCTCCTGCCATCCACACACTGCTCCGCGTCGAACCGCTTCACCAGCTGTCCCGCAAACTGCTCCACAATATATCTTCAGGCTCCCCCACTACTTAACACAACACTCAGTGATTTCAGCTCTTAGGTGAATTCAGCTTATAGTAGGGGAGCCCCAGTGCTGGTGCACTGTCAGCCCAAAGTGAGCTCAGCAGCCTATAACTAGACTTCTAATGAAATCAAAATTAGCTCTGATATTCCACAGTGGAGAGAGGAGGAAGTGCAATCAGCATGTAAGGCCCTCACCAAGGGGCCCATGCCACCCAGTATTGATACTTGTCCCCAGCCTCTCTCCATTCACACAGTTTTGGAACCCATGACCCTTGCCTAGCGAGTGCTACTTAGATGATGGTGAATCCCTCCATCGTAACAAAAGGCCACGTACAGTTCCAAGCACAGTTCCCATAATCAGGGTAATAACAATTTATTCTTCCTGCCCCAATAACAGAGACACTGGGGATCCCACAGCAGCCAAAGTGACCATTTGGGCAGCTATGGTCTCATTCTAGGCGTGGTGGGTGTGCCTATGCAAATGAGATCGGCCCCTGAAGTTCTTTTCCACAACTTGCCACACCTCACCACCAGATGTCAGGGTGGAGCTCATCCTGACACTGCTTACACACAGGAGGGTGTGGAGTCCCTCTGTGTTTACGTGTGTGTTTTCTGCAGCGGCAGCCACCGGTGCATGTTCTTTTTCTGTTGCTTTGGGCCTAAATATTGCCACATAAAATGGCACAAAAGCTCGCCTTTATAATTATAATGAATTAAGAGCAAGAACAATGCAAACAGCTTTCTTTTTTTAACTATCTGGCCTACGTATGCTACCTGCCTTGTGACAATTTTGAAATCTGCTAAAAATGATAGAATTCTGCAGAAACTAGGCTTTAATAACAATGCCATCTAGATGACATTATGAAGGACGAGAAGAACCAAGAAGAGAGACTACAATTTAACAATTACCAATAAAAATTCTTTCCATGCAAAATAGATGTTTAGATCAAATTTACACTGTGACAGACTGGATCACAGAAATCCCTTTGGGACTGCCAACTGATGTGCTGACACTACCCAAGAGCCTGGTTCCCATGGCAGCTTAGGACTTGAGTGTCCTGCCTGGTTTGAGCCAGACATGCTAGCCTGCTGCAAACCCAGACCCAGGTCTGAACCACGTCCCCTAAACGCTGCAGGCGTAACTGAAAACAGCTTAAGAAGTGTTCCTGTCTCTAACACTCAGATGCCCAGATCCCAATGGGGTCCAAACACCAAATAAATCCGTTTTACCCCATATAAAGCTTATACAGGGTAAACTCATAAATTGTTTGCCCTCTATAACACTGATAGAGAGATATGCACAGCTGTGTGCCCCCACAGGTATTAATACATACTCTGGGGGAATTAATAAGTAAAAAGTGATTTTATTAAATACAAAAAGTAGGATTTAAGTGGTTCCAAGTAATAACAGACAGAACAAAGTAAATGACCAAACAAAATAAAATAAAACACGCAAGCCTGTGCTTAATACAGTAAGAAAGTGATTACAGATGAAATCTTACTCTCAGAGATGTTCCAGTAAGCTTCTTTTACAGACTAGTCTCTTTCTAGTCTGGATCCAGCATTCACTCACCCCTGCTATTGTTACCTTCCTTTGCTCCAGTTTCTTTCAGGTATCCTTTGGGGGTGGAGGGCTATCTCTTGAGCCAGCTGAAGACAAAATGGAGGGGTTGAAATAGACTTTCTCTTGTGGGTGGACACGCCCTCCCCGATATAGAAACCAGCTACAAAATGGAGTTTTGGAGTCACATGGGCAAGTCACATGTCCATGCATGACTCAGAGCTTACAGGTGGCAGCCATTGTTCACATGCTACCTTCAACGTCCTCAGGTAGACTTCTTATGTGGATTGAAGTCTTCCAAGAACCATTGTCTGTTAAGTGTTTCTTGACTGGGCACTTAACTTGCAAATTCCTTTCTAAAGAAGCTGACCAAATGTCTTACTAAGGCGACTTACAATCAAACAAGTACACAGCCAACATTCATAACTTCGGGAACAAAAACGATACATGCATACAAATAGGATGAATATATTCAGTAGATCATAATCTTTGCAGAGATATGTTACATGGCCTATTTAGCATAAAACATATTCTAGTTATGTCATATTTACTTTCATAAGCATATTTCCATAAAACATTATGGGGTGCAATGTCACATACACATATTATAAATTGTCAACATATTCGAGGTAGATATGTTGTGATTCCTTTTTTTTTCACATATACTTTTTGTTTTGATTTAGAAAATAAAAAGTTTACCTTCGCCACGTCTTTTTACCACACATCTCCATTATGATAATATTCCCAAGGCTGTTTTGGGGAGTAACGCAAAGGTAAGTGAGCATTTTAATATTTGATATTATTCACTTTCCAAGCAACTCCCAGTTTTCCTCTGGCAAAAGTTCTCTACAGGAGTGCCTGGAAAACAGGAATTCAGTTTCACAAAAAAATTCAAGGTTACAGCATTTGGTTTTGTTCGGCATTGGGATGTAACCAAGAATGGTGGAATTTTTTTTGTGAAAAAACAGATTGAGGAGAGCAAGGACTTGAACCTGGGTCTCTGATGTTCCAGGTTAATGCCGTAACTGTTGGGACTTTGGCTATTCTGAGATGTGTGTGTGTATGCCTCTCTCTCCCTCCCATTTTAACCAGAAATGAATAAATTTCTGGGAAAACTTTTGGCCAGTCAGCATTTTCTGGTGAAAACCATTTCACTGGAAAATTCCTGACCAGCTCTAGTTCTCTACTTGGCTTTTTCAGATCCCACAATCTGACATCTTTCACTAGAAAAGTGGAATTCAGTTTTTATTGGTTGTTGTTTGTAATTCACACAAAGGTCAAATCTTAGATCCCAGCCCTGCAAGGTGAGCTGTATAGGATAGCCCTTATTGCTCCATGGAACCCCCATGAAGTCATAGGGGCTCCAAGCAGGTGTAAGGTCTCTCCACACAAATCAATTTGCAGGATTGGGGCCTCACTTTCCAAATTTCAGTTCCTGTAAGAGCTGATACGTTTTTAATGCAGGACCCTTGAGATCAAAGGTTACCTTAAAATACCAAAGACTCATGTGCCTTTGCTGTTTTAAAAGGTACTGGTGTTACTTCGAAATCCAAAAGATGCAGCTGTATCCTATTACCACTTCTACAACAAAAATCCTGGGCTTCCAAATGTCAGCTCCTGGGATGAGTTCTTTCAGAAGTTCATGAGTGGAGAAGGTACAGTTATTAGATCTTTGCTATGTTTCTCAGTGGCGTTTATAAACACTCTAGTACAGTGTTCTCAACTCTTCTTTGGTCTGCAGTCCAAAAAGGGAATCTGTGATCATCATGTTAAAACTAATCCCAAATGGATTCAAACTAATGATCTGGGTTGGGGAGGGCAGGGGAGATGGTGCTAAGGAGTCAAAGGTGCTTCACTCTTCTTCAACCCTGAGCAATGCTCAGCACTCGGAGCATTGCTGTGGAGATATTCAAATGGTCAGGATGGTGCAGTATACAGGGATTCCACTTCATCCCCAGCACACAAAGGGTAAACTCCAGCTTTCCTTTTCTTTCTGGCAGGCATTATCCTTCTTGCGATTTCACATCTCAACAACTAGATTTATGAGTGAGTTTCTCCCCCTTTGTTCTCAGCTACTTTTTTCTCTTGCTTTCATTTGCATCTCAGAACAGGGGTACACATTTTAGAGCAATTCAGAATAAAGGTTTGGGGTAAAATTTTTAAAAATGCCATAGTGACTTAGGAGCCTAACCCTCATTGACTTTCAGTGAGACTTAATCACCTAAAGGCCATATTTTTAAAGGCATATAAGTGCCTAAAGATGCAGATAGATGCCTAGCGAGATTTCAAAAAGCACCTAGGTACCTAATTCCCATAGACTTCCAGCACTTTTGAAAATTCCACCTGGCACCTATCTGCCCATTATATCGAAATCACTTTTGAAAATGGGATTCAGGTTTTCTAAATCTCTTAGGCACTTTTGAAAATTTGGCCCTTTATTTATCATTGAGCAGAGGTTTGACCTACAACTGAAATAGATAAACCCCTTTCTGTAAACTGAAGAACTCAGTATTAGTCTCACTATCATCTGTTGACAAAGAGCACTATTATGCTGGAAAGAAGAGTATTCCAAAGAGCGTTCATGCTGTCAAAGCAATGGGAGCAGACATGAGTTACAGATTTCCTGTCATGTCAAGAAGCTTCATAGCAATCGGGCTCAAACAGACTCAAGGAAAACGACAGTGAGAGCCACCCTGCATTTCAAGTGAAGTTCTCTTGTAAAGGGGAAAAAGAGACTGTAAAAATGGCATAGTGGATTTTGTACACATCTCTTTATTACTTCCAGATCAGAAGTGCTAGGCTTACAAACAAACAATGTTTTATGTAACTGCCAGCTCCTCAAATTCCATCTGGGATTTGTGAATCAAGTTGGACTCTTTCCTTCTTCAACACCGCTGCCAGTGATAAGGACTCTGCAGGCCAAACTGCACTCTTAGTAACATCTGTACAACCCCACTGGCCTGTCATGCCAATTTAGCAAGCTATTTTGAAGATGATGTTGCACAAAATGGAATAGATTCCAGCTTGTACTCTCCTAACTGTGCTGATTTGGCAGAGTTTAATGCTTTTCACTCCTTTTAAGATGCATTTTATTTCCTAAAGTAAGCAGAGAGGGCACTGTATATACTTAGGAAAACAGACCTGTTTAGTAAGAAGGTGCCTTGTTTTACATACTCATTTTGCAGAGAACAGCACTTTAACAAAATATCAAGCCAAACCCTCTGTCATACTAGCTACTCTGACACTGAGGTGCATTTCAGGGATTTTGAGAAGTTGCTGACAGTATAATACAGTGTCTATGTATGATATCAGCAAAGTCTCTTTATTTCACCCCTTTTTTTGTGCAGTTCTGTCAGGAAAGAGACGAGAAATCAGCTGGATCTGTCCGGCTGAGAAATCCCCTGATGTAGGAGAGCTTTCCATGGATGCAAAGCTGGCATTCTTGATTCTTGTACTATTCTGCCGCTATAACTGGCACAGGGGTGGTGTCAAGAGATTAATCTTAATTGGTGAATAGTTCCTTGGGGACTTTGCCACTTACCATAGGTTAGAGTAGCCTCTAGGCTGCTTGAAGTTACCGTGGAGCCAGGTCTGAGCTGGGCAGAGAATCAGGGAACCGTAACCATAAACTGCCTTACAGCCCCTGAAGCAAATGGAGGAAATTTAATATAGCAAAGAGTCTGTGCCATATTCTAGTAAACAATTATTGGAAAATAAAGTATACTGGTAGAAACTAATTGTTTATATTTTGTAAGGGCCTATCCCTGCAAGCACTTATGCATGTGAGTAAAATTTACTCACATTAATAATCCCACTAAAGTAAAGGAAATTATTCGTATGGTGAGTGTTTGCAGGACCTTAAATCTGTGTTGTTGGGGTTATTTTTTTTTAACTTTGCCATTTCATAAGTGCAATGTTAGCCTGGTTATGTGATAGATTGAATATACACACATGGCTGCGTTACTGATTACTACAAAATGTATTCAAGAATTAATTTGTTGTAAACAGATTTTTTTTGAAACTTGTCATGTAGAAACGGTATAGCTTGATTATGTAAAAATAGTTGGAAGAAGAAAGTGAAAAGTCAAGTCTGGAGTGAATGACTTCCAAAATAACATCTGTCCCCTCCTCCCCCCAAAGAAAAAGAAAAAGGAAAAAAAAAAGAACTAAGAACAGAGTACTGAAGGATTAGACGATCTAAGCTCTCCAGGACTCTATGTTGAAGTTAACCTATACATTTCATCTTGGGGCAATTTAAATATACTTTAAATTATCTTCTGTTTTTGACCTGTCTGCCTTAACTTCATTTTAGTCTGCTGGAGCTCATATTTTGACCATGCTCTTGCCTGGAACAAACACATGGATAAAGAGAATATCATGATCATCACCTATGAAGAAATGAAAGAGGTAAATATGTGTAGAAAGTTAAAAATGGAAAAGACTTATTAGGTCTTGTACTCAGTTCTGATACAGAATTGCTCCCTTCAGTATATTCTCAAGCATCTTGTCCCATCCAGTTTTCATTTTGTCCCAGGCAAAACCTTATTGTGCAGAGAACAGGTATATGATGTTGCAGCCTGTTTTCCCACTGGCTACTAGCCCTTCTTTCTGCAGCCCAGCTCCCTCCTCAAGCACGAAAGCCTTGATCCTGCAACATTAAGCACGTGCATGAGAGTGGGCCCATTGACTTCAGTGAGACTGTTCACGTGCTTAAAGTTAAGCATGTCCATGTTAGCAGTTTGAGGATCTTAAACTGTAAATTCTCTGGGTTAGGTAATGCCAATGCTTATATAGAACAATACTAATTGATGTGGCTAGATAAATGTTATCAGTAGTAATTAATACTAAAATAAAGAGATCCATGCAGAAGATTGAGAGCATTCACTTAACACATTGCCATTTGGGAAGGGAGGCACATTCCAAAATCTTATCAAAAGTAACCACCATTCCTGCAACCTCCTGCTGCTGAACTGAATATATTTCTCTAATGTTCTGCCCTTTGTATGGATGAGAATATTATCAACTACATTCATTTGACAAGATAGAGGGAAAATGTCTGGCATGTTTGCTTTAACTTATACATAACTCTATCGCATTTTTGTTTTTCAGAACTTACCTCAAGGAGTGAAACAAATAGCTGAATTTTTGGGGTTCTCTCTGCCTGAGGAGAAGATTCAGTCTATTGCAGAGAATGCCACCTTTGAATCAATGAGCAATAAATCCCAAGAAACACATGGAAAATTTGGTCCCATCCTTTTCAGAAAAGGTACATTTATACAGAGCGATGATAGGCCTAGAGTTTAGAACAGGTATCCAAATTGGTCATGGGAGCTAATTAACATTTAAAAGGCTTGATAAGATGCATGACTGTTGTGACCATTTCAGGAGGTCCCAAATGCAGAACTAATGCATTTAATTCATAGCTGATAATGAATTTTCTTCTCCTGAAAATGGACATCCCTAGCTAGATGATCACTCAGGCACTGAATGCTGTTCTTTCAAAATATGAGCTCTGTGGAAAATACCTTGGTTGTAAAAGGTGCATGCATATATACCTGTAAAATTTAGTGCAAAGGGTTTTCTTTAACCTAAAATTTTAAGAACACCATCCACATTGAAGCCTCATATTGATTTGAAATGTGGCAATAAGTTCAGTCATTCCAACTGTTTGTGTCAGCATTTCATTGTTATCTACCGCTACCTGACAGGTGATCTTATACTTCCAGGAATATTTATGAGTTTATTTCATTGTTCTTTTGCAGGTACTGTTGGAGATTGGAAGAATCTGTTCACTGAAGCTCAAAGCCAAGAAATGGATGCCAAATTTGAAGAATGTTTAGCAGGAACGAAACTGGGAGCCAGGCTAAAATATGATAAATACTGCAAATATTAAATCCTTGAATATCAGAATGACATTAGCATTTACTCAGAAACATCATCTATTTTACTACCTTTTGTTTGAGAACATAGAGATTAAAATAATTAGCCTTTCACGCAAGAATTTTCACACAAAAAACAACCAAACCCAAGACACAGTAAATAAGGCTAGTGGTCCAAATACTGCCCATCTGTGACTTATTTAGGCTTAGAATCTCCTGTGCATAGTGGCACATGAGGCAACCCACTTTTCCTACTGCTGCCTGTCCAGAACAAGATGTTTGACTCAATTGTAAATTGTCTCCATGATGGCAACAACTTTTGCAATTGTTTTGCAATAGGCCATTTTTTCTCCTTCATGCCTTCTCTTCCCTCCGGGTGGAATCCAATAGAATGCTACGACTACACTATGCAGCTTTTAGCAACACGGCTGTGCCGCTATAGCCGTGCTGCTAAAAGCCGCGCAATGTAGCTGCTGTTTGTCGTCAGGAGAGAGCTCTCCTGCCGACAAAAAAATTCCACCCACAACGAGCAGCAGTAGCTTTGTCGGTAGGTTCACACAGGCACTTTTCGTTGGTAAAACTTTTGTCGTTCGGGGTGGCGGTTTTTGTCATTCAGGGGGTGTTAAAAAAATGTTTTGCCAACGAAGTCCCAGTGTAGACACAGCTAAGATATACCTTTGTGCTTCTGCCTTGTGGTAGCCTGATGACATTGTTGGGGACACTGGGGCATGGCCACTAGGTAACTCGAGGGGATGGAAGACCACGAGTGTCGATGAAGCCCCCTCGCACTAGGCCCAAGTGTCCTTGGCCCCCCGCCTGGAGGCACTCACAGCAGTTATGCTGAGGATCTGCAACAATATGTTGCAGAGTCAGACTGCCTGAAACTAAGCAAGGCCGAACAGGGCAGATATGAAAGAACAATGCTGAATAAAGCAGCTTTATGTATGGTTTAACAAATGAGAACAAGGGAACTAGCTGGGAACTGGATTGGCTGGCTATATGGATACTTAGGGCAGCTTGCTATTGGATAAGTATGCTGGGAAAAAGGATGTCTAAAAGCCTGTGTAACTTCCTGCTCTGTGTGCAGGATTTGAGATTCTATTCTCCCTGTACCTTTTTGCAGCTGCAAATAAACTTTTCTGCTTCTCCACCCCGTTGTGATTATTGGGTGTAGCACACCGGGTCGCGAACCAACCTCAGCTGTTGTTTAGCCTCTCGGCACTGGGTGCCGGCAACAGCTTTTGGCGTCCCTGGGTGGGCGACGAGGCTGCTATTTAGCCTTGCCCGGATCCCTCCTGGAGGTCGAGGATTGCGGCGAGAACCGACGCCCAGCACGCACCGGTGAGTTCATTGGGGGCCTCGGAGGAGACGCAATTTGATCGACCCCTGAGGGCACAACGGTGAAACGCACTCATATAGTGGAGAAGCAACTGTGGACGACGGTGAGGAACCAGTCCCTTGGATAACGTAGGAACCTTTTGAAATCCGGCTTGTTTGCTCTGTTGGAACCTGGGGACGCCCTGAGTTCCCCTGTATGTATGGGACAGGGACAGAGCTCGGGGGTTAGGGCACGGTGTACGCCCCTAGAATGCATTCTACCAAACTGGAAGGTATTTGGTGCGGATCCAATGACTAAGAGCCAATTAAAACGATTCTGTACAGTTGACTGGCCTCAATATCAACTAGAGGACCAGGAGTGGTGGCCACCAGGAGGGTCAATTAATTACAACACGATCCTTCAGTTACTCCTGTTCTGTCAGAGAACAAGGAAATGGAATGAACATATGTATGCGCATTTGTTTCTGACTTTATGTACTCGACCAGATATTTTACAGCGCTGTAATCTGACTCCGACCGGTTCGGTAGCAGCTAATGTTAGTCCCCAGACCCCCACCCCCACTGTAATGGCAGAGCCGGCGTCCCCTTCGGCCCCTACACCCACACCTTGTAAGTCCTCAATGGTTGGCCTATACCCCTTAATCACCGAAACTAAAGTCGCCCGGTCTGGATCGGACAGGTGTCCGGCCACGACTATGCAGGTTTATACTCATGTGCCCTTTAATCCTGTGGATTTGGCTGCTTTCAAAGCACAGGCGGGAGAGTTTTCCACCAACCCAAGCAGGTTTATATCAGTCTTTGAGGGGTGCCTCTGCAGCCACAAGCCGGACTGGGATGATTGTAACGTCCTCCTGCGAACCCTATTGTCTGAGGTTGAAAGACAACAGGTTGTGTCCAAAGCAAGGGAGGAGGCGCAGAAACGGTACGACCGGGATCGTATTAATGTCCCTGACCCAGATGCACAAGTCCCCCGAGCAGACCCCAGGTGGGATCCAAATGATCATGGGGATATGACCCGCCATACCACCTATAAGGAGTTGCTCTTGCATGGACTCCGTCACTCGGCTGTCCGACATAATAATTGGGCAAAGCCATCTGAACTAATACAGGATTTAAAAGAAAGCCGAGGGGCCTTTCTACAGCGTATTTGGGACACAATTCGACAGAACACTAATGCAGACCCCGATGATGAGGCTACTGAGTCAATTATTAAGGGAATTTTTATGAGCAGAGCAGCCCCTGATATTAAGAGAAAGTTACAAAAAAGGGGCGATTTAATGGGCATGGCCATGGCACAAATCTTAGAGACTGCAAACCGAGCTTATAGTTTGAGAGAGACAGAGAAGGAGAGAAAGCAAGTGAGACTGATGGTAACAGCGGTACAGGCCGGCACTAAGGGAAGTGGCTGGGGAGGAAGGAGCTGTGGACACGAATGTCTGGGCTCGCAGGAGAGACGACTGGGTCGCAACCAGTGTGCCTTGTGTCGAGAAGAGGGACACTGGAAAAATGAGTGCCCAAAGAGGAAAGAAAAGGGGGGTGCCTCTATGATGGCGATGGCGGAGCAGGTATAGGGGTGTCAGTGGAGACGGACCACCCTACCCCTGGAACCCCGAGTAAAGATGCGGGTGGGAAGCTCAGAAATAGATTTTTTTAGTGGACTATAGGTGAACAGTATACCCATTTTTCAGTCCTCAATCTGAAAGATGCTTTCTTTACCATCCCAGTTGCCACCCCATCACAGGAGATCTTCTCCTTTGAGTGGGAGGACCGAAAAAGGGTTAAAAAGCAACTTTCCTGGACAGTGTTGGCCCAGGGATTTAAAAACTCCCCCACCCTCTTTGGCCAAGGTCTGGCCAGGGACCTAGAGGAGTAGGATAATGAGGAGGCCCTCCTTCTGCAGTATGTAGATGATTTGTTAATTGCCACTGTGGGCCAAACCCCCTGCCTTAAAGCCACCATGAGCCTCCTGAATTTTATTGGACTCCAGGGATATCTGGAACATGGAGTAAGGCTCAAATCGCCCTCCCAGAGGTACGGTACCTCGGGTTTCACATACGGCAAGGGGAGTGTCAGCTTTCAAGCGAAAGAAAGGAAGCTATCTGTCAAGTTCCTACCCCAAGTAATCGTAAGCAGCTCAGGGCATTTCTGGGTATGGCAGGCTTTTGCAGGATATGGATCCCAGAGTTTGGACTGTGGGCTAAACCCCTGTACGACTGTGTAAAAGGAGCAGATCATGACCCCTTCTATTGGACCCCAGAGGCTGACAGGGCATTTAAAATCCTGAAAAGAAAATTGATGGAAGCCCTGGCTCTGGGCCTGCCGGATCTCTCTCAGCCATTTCAGTTGTATGTACATGAACGAAAGGGGGTGGCCCTAGGAGTGCTTACACAGCTGTTAGGAGCATGGAGACGTCCCGTGGCTTATTTTTCTAAGCAACTGGATCAGGTTGCGAAGGGTTGGCCGGCATGTTTATGGGCACTCGCAGCTACTGCCCTAGTGCTTGAGGAAGCCGAGAAGCTAACATTGGGAGGGGTTATGCAAATCTATACTCCCTATATGGTCCGAGCCTTATGGATGCAAAGGGAGGGCTTTGGCTCACCCAGGCTCGGATTGCTCGGTACCAGGCTAAGCTGTTAGAGAACTCTGAAGTCACCTTACAGCCTTGCCCCTCCCTTAACCCAGCCACTCTCTTGCCAGAAACAGAGGAACAAAAACATGACTGTTTAGAGATCATAGATGTCCAGTACTCCAGCTGTCCGGATTTAAAGGATATACCCCTCCCAAATGCAGATTATGAGTGGTACACTGATGGTAACAGTACTGTAATAGATGGGCAAAGGAGGGCGGGTTATGCTGTTGTGACCCTCCATGACACTGTGGAAGCTGAAGGTTTGCCTGCTGGGACCTCTGCCCAGCTTGCCGAACTAATAGCCCTGACCCGTGCACTTGAACTGTCAAAAGGAAAGCGGGTCAACATTTTTACTGATTCAAAGTATGCTTTTGGTGTGCTGCATGCTCATGCTGGCCTATGGAAGCAAAGGGGAATGCTGACAGCCCAAGGCTCCCCAGTCAAGTATGGGCCCCAAATCCTCCAGCTCCCAGAAGCCATACAACTTCCCGCGGAAGTGGCGGTGGTACACTGTAAAGCCCATCAAAGGGAAGATCAAGATGTGGCCAGAGGTAACGCCCGGGCAGATAGAGAGGCTAAGCATGCTGCCACCCTGCCATCCCCTCAGATTGAGGACGCCCATATGCATGTCCTTATCCCATCAGTAGGGGAGCTTCCAACCCCTCAGTACTCTGGGGAGGAGAGACAGCTAACTGACAAACTCAGTCTCCGGGAAAAGGAGGGATGGCTCCATTCCCCGGAAGGGAAGGTCCTCTTACCAAAGGGCCTGATCCAGCCAGTGCTGCAGAAACTGCGTCAAACCACTCATGCTGGCAGGGAAGCACTTATCCAGCTAATGGGAAAATACTTTATCACTTCTGGACTCCTACCCCTGGCTGCCCAGGTACAAGCGGACTGCTTAGTCTGCCAAAAGAATAACCCCCGACCGGGACATCCTGTGCCACCAGCTGCCCTAGAACCCACTCCGGGCCCCGGACAAGTGTGGCAAATAGACTTTACTGAGTTTCCCGAGTTTCCCCGGACCCAAGGGTTGTCTCCTTGTCATAGTGGATGGCCAGAAGCCTTCCCATGCCGTAATTGCACTGCCAAAACAGAGGCCCTCAAGTTTGTTAAGGAGATCATTCCTCTCTTTGGACTCCCCCTGTGGATGGAATCTGACAACGGGACACATTTCACGTCAAAAATCATTCAAAGCGTCTCATATGCCTTACAGATCCCCTGGAAACTCCATACGCCCTGGAGACCGCAAGCCAGTGGTGTAGTGGAGCATACCAATCAGACCCTTAAACGGCATCTCTCAAAAGTGTCCCAAGAAGCCTCACTGCGATGGCCTGATGCTTTGCCCCTCATCCTACTCTGTATCCGCCTTCTCCCTAAGGGTAGATTAGGGCTTAGTCCCTTTGAAATTATGTTTGGAAGGGCATGGCCTATGAATGGCACCCCGGTTCTGTCAGGGGAATGGGAGCTGGGTAACGGTTTGTCACAGTATATGTGTTCCCTGTCTGCTGTTCTCTTGTCTCTTCACAGGTATACCAAGGATTCCCAGCCTCTCCCCTTGGACTCTCCCGTCCACTCCTTACAGCCCGGTGACTCCGTGCTTGTTCGTACCTGGAAAGACGAGCCTCTCCAGGAAAAGTGGAAAGGACCCTGCTGATCTCCCATACAGCAGCAAAGATCGAGGGACACAAGAACTGGATCCATCACTCTTGTCTGAAGGCAGTACCCGCGCCCTCGTCAGCAGAACAGTGGACCGTCCAACTTGCTGACTCCTCATCTAGTGACGATCTCGGGCTAAAGCTACTGTTTAAAAGACACAAATAGTGGGCACCTTAACGCTAAAATAGGCCCACCCAGGTACTGGAGACCCTGGGTTAAAAAGACTCTGGTGATAATTAATTGGGTAATATTGTTATTCTCTGTATTGTTACCCAATTATTATTATTATTTGTTATTGTTAATATTATTGTGAATAACCCATTGTTATTCTCTGTATTGTTATTTCCAAACCATGCATATCGGGAGCATAACTCCTTTGTTTCGCTTGCGCACCACGTTGCTACTTTAACAAACCAGACTGGTTGCTGGGTATGTGCTCCAACTCCACTGTCCCCCAAAACGGGAATGCCCATTGACATGCTGCCCTTGATCCTAGCAGAATTAGCCGCCACCAAAGAGCAGGAAAGAACGAACTCGCCGTTCTGAAATAAGACCTCTTTACAGCAAGCCACCTATCAGGACCAGGAGTATTCAGTTGCAGTATTCACTGAGGGAATGTTATGTTTTACCCGAAACCAATCTGATCACTGTGGGCGTCCTGTGGGGAAAAGCTCCTGTGTTATTACACAGTGGGCTGATGGGTATTGGATAAAGACCAAAACGGGAGGCCAACAGTGTGGGTGTAATGGTTCCTCCCCTTTTAGGGAAACTCTTACAAATAATCTTACCACAAAGGAAAAGAAATATAAATATAAAAGGAAATATAACTTGCCGTCCAGTTAATATTGCCAATGTAGCAAGCCAGTGGTGGGTTTGTAGTGGTCCCTATGGCGAGTGTAATTTGAACGGCGCAATTAGAAATGCCCCCACTTGTACCCAATCAGGAGGATGGGATGCCCCCTTAGGGGCATATGAACTGTTTGGAAAAGCAGCTTTAAATATCCCAGGAATCCTCTTAGGAAACAGTCCTTACTGGGCCCTACAGGGTCACTATTTTGTATGTGGCCGAAAGGCTTACAAGGTGCTACCAGCCAACTGGACAGGTAGCTGTTATATAGCTCATGGAGTTCCTCATCTGTCAATAGCTGCCACACTGCCCAAAGGAAAGATTAGAAATGCCCGAGACACCTCTGTTGAGTCACGAGAAAAGACCCTGCGGTGACTGACTACGGCATTGGAGGGCAATATGAAGAATTCCCTTACAACCGAGAAGCTTGTAGGGTGCTCTGTACTGGGAATAGCGCCACTGTTTACCGGGCCAGCCATGGCATGCATAGGCCGCTATACTGTAAGGCTGCAAATGGTACTTGAGAAAGTGGCCTTAGAGTTAGAGGACTCAGTTAGTGATTTAGGGTCAGCAGAAAAACATTAAATAAAGAGGTACAGCAGCTCAGGACGTTTTCCCTCCAAAACAGGCTGGCTTTGGACTATCTCTTGGCATCCCAAGGAGGGGTTTGTGCCCTCGTCGGGCCCCGATGTTGTGTATATGTAAATGAGAGCAGCTTTGAAATCTATGAAAAGGTGGTACAGGCTGAGGCCCATGCCCGAGCCGAAGCACAGGTTGCCTATACTGCCCCAGAGAGCGATTGGTTGCAAACCTTGTTTTCAGGCTGGGGTTTGTCGTTTTGGCTTGGTGGTTTATTTAGCCTGTTATTGAAACTTCTCTTTCCTGTATTGCTTGTATTACTGGTATTATGCTGTGCAGTATCATGTGTCAGGGCCCTTTTGAAAAAATTAATAAGTCATTCTCTTCAGGGCTATCACAAAGTGCTTATGCAAAGTCCTATTGTCAAGACATAAGTAGCCCAAGTGAGAAAACTCAGAGCCAAGGTTGTTGAGTGTTCTCAAAGGAGGGAGTTGTTGGGGACACTGGGACATGGCCACTAGGTAACTCGAGGGAATGGAAGATCACGAGTGTCGATGAAGCCCCTTCGCACTAGGCCCAAGTGTCCTTGCCCCCCCCCCCACTTGCCTGGAGGCACTCGCAGCAGTTATGCTGAGGATCTGCAACAATATGTTGCAGAGTCAGACTGCCTGAAACTAAGCAAGGCCGAACAGGGCAGATATGAAAGAACAATGCGGAATAAAGCAGTTTTATGTATGGTTTAACAAATGATACAGAGAAGAAGGGAACTAGCTGGGAACTGAATTGGCTGGCTATATGGATACTTAGGGCAGCTTGCTATTAGATAAGTATGCTGGGAAAAAGGATGTCTAAAAGCCTGTGTAACTTCCTGCTCTGTGTGCAGGATTTGAGATTTTATTCTCCCCGTACCTTTTTGCAGCTGCAAATAAACTTTTCTGCTTCTCCACCCCGTTGTGATTATAGGGTGTAGCACACCGGGTCGCGAACCAACCTCAGCTGTTGTTTAGCCTCTCGGCACTGGGTGCCAGCAACAGTATTGTGAAGGCCAGTACTATAATGGGGTTCAAAAGGAAGCTAGATAGATTCATGGAAGATAGGTCCATCAGTGGCTATTAGCCAGGATGGGCAGGAATGGTGTCCCTAACCTCTGTTTGCCAGAAGCTGGGATTGGGTGACAAGGCATAGATCACTTGATGATAACCTGTCTGTTCATTCCCTTTGGGGCACCTGCCATTGGCCACTGTCAGAGGACAGGATACTGGGGTTGATGGACCTTTGGTCTGACCCAGTGTGGCCGTTCTTATGAGAGGAAAATTCTGCGCCTTAATGATGCATTTCCCATCATTTGCACTACACTGGTGGCAAGCTGAAGACTGAGAAGGTGTGCTTAAGAGTTCTTGCTGCTTGCATGTTCCTCAGTGTGGCCTGCCTTTGGAATATCTAAGAGTATGTCTACACAGCTGAAGGGTTAATGTCTAGCTATTCCACCTGGAAGCAGGCGGGGCACACCCTGACTGTTTCCTAGGAGCAATGCACACATTGCTCTATCCAAGGACAAGGGCTAGATATGAACCCTGAGAACTTGATTGTTTGGACAGCAACTGTGGGAGGTTTCTTTAGCCTGGGCTCAAGGCCTGAGAACCAGGATTGTAGTAGATAGAGGATGGTAACTAAGCATATGAATCAACGTCATACATTCCTTTGTGTAGCAGTGTGTAATGCTTAGGGGGAGAAATATAATAAAAGGAGAAGGTGGAAGGCAGGGGGGGCAGAACAGCCCATCTCCGCTGACCAGCCTGTTTGCTTGCATAAAGCTGTGTTCTGTCTCATCACTGAACCGCAACACACAGCAACTTCACACCTGCAGCTAGCCCGTGCCAGGTGACTCGGGCTTGCCGGGCTAGGGCTGTTTCACTTCTCTGTGTAGATATCTGGGCTCAGGCTGGAACCAGGGCTATTGGACCAGCGAGGTCCCAGAGCTTGGGCTCCAGAACGAACCCCGGAAGTCTACACAACAGAGTAGAAACAGCCTCCCCGCAGCCTGAGCCATCGGCGCCAACTCTGTGGGTGCTCCGGGGCTGGAGCACTCACTGAGAAAAAATAGTGGGTGCTAAGCACCCACCGGCAGCCCCTCTATCAGCTCCTCCCCAAACCCCCAGCGCCTCCCGGCGAGCCCTGTGGATCAGCGCTTCCCACTCCCACCCTGCACTTCCGGCCCACCGCAATCAGCTCTTTTGTGGCGTGCAAGAGATTGGAAGGGAGGGGGAGGAGCAAGGATGCAGTATGCTTGGGGGAGGAGGCAGGGCTGGGTGGGAAGAGGTGGGGCAGGGGTGGAGTGGGGACAGGAAGAGGCGGGGTCTGGGTGGGGTCTTGGGGGAAGGGGTGGAGTGTGGGCAGGGCCTGGAGCGGAGCTGGGGGGTCGAACACCCTTCAGCACTTTGAAAAGTCGGGGTCTGTGTTCTGAGCCCTGTAAGTCCAAGTCAGCCAGCTGTGGGTTTTTCTTTGCCGTGTAGACATACCCTAATTGAATGAGGAGCTCATGCTGGAGGATGATAATAATTTCATGGCTATTGTTGAGGGTGGTGATAATGAACATGCTGTAGATTTAAACAGGTAAGGACATGAGTTCCAGGCTTGCATTGTGGAGACTATTCTACTTGACTATACTTAGTCTTTTGAATGAGTGTCTTGACAAACCTGGAGGGACATTGGCTTACTGAACCCAAACCACTATCATTTCTTGGTCCTGGGGGGAAATAGAAAAGCAATGTTATTCCAGGTACCAAAAAAAAAAAATAATACAAATAAAACAGGTCTGCCGTCCTTACTAATGTTGAATAACACATCCGAGACAAAAAGAGAGGATATAATGAAATCCACATTCTTCCCCCCTCAAGCATCACAAGCCAAAAGCGATGGGGTTCATTGAAATAAAGGTTGGTCCTCCAATCCCAGAGTCAGTCCAGCAGGAGTGTAGGCCGGTAGCAATATTCGTGTCATCACCATGCAGCTTAGTTTTTCTAATGATGGGCCTAGAACCCTAGATCCACAATCATGATTGCTGATCTGCCCTCTGCTGGTGGAATATTTAATTTGATTTGAGATCTTTACTTCATTGATTGTAGCTTTTTCCTTATGGCTTGGTTTCTGTATGTGCTGGGGCTGTGAAGATATCAAATATTTGAGTATGTTTTGTGCTGTGTGCATGCTGTATTTAACTACATTAAACCTTCTTGTATCACTGTGCACAATGTAATTCTAGTATCCTCACTGGATTAAAATATGCTGCATAACCTTCTGTGTTGTATCACATATTTGTGTTGCAGCACATAATTTTGTTGGGACAAAATGCACAACTACTAGAATGTAGACATCCATGTAAATCCGGAGATCTCTCTGCCTAGCTCTGGCTTTTTCACACTGTCTACAGATCCAGAGGAGGAAGGAAGCTGGAGACCCCTTGGGAAGAGGAAAGAGAGGCTCGTGGAGTGAGAGCCCCGGTGATTGGTTGGGAAGCGGTAGGTGAAGTAGTGGGGGAGGAAGGATGAGCTGCGAGCAACCCACCAAAGAGGAAGTGATGGGGGCTGGGTGGGGGAGGCAGACCATCTGCAGAGCAAGGAGAAAGAAGCGGTCTTCAGGTAGAAGAGAGTGAAAGGGGAGGGTAGGTGGTGGGCAAGAGCCTACAATAATATGTATAGAGGTGGGGATTGTCTGTGGGATGGGGGAGCAGAGAGTGACACTGGTAAGGTTTTATTTTAAAAGTGCTTGTTCTATTTTAATAGCTGTGATCTCTGGGCATTGATAGCCAGTTTCAGATCTTTGTTCTGAAGGCCATGCAGGGAATTTTTCAGTCATTCTGAAAAGCTGATTGCTGTTGCAGAGAGCTGGGAAGAAATGCAAACCTTGTTTATGTTAAAATTGTAAATAGACCACTAATTTACAAGACTCTAGTTACCTAAAAATAAAGTTTGAAAGTCAGTATTTAGAGCAGGGGTTCTCAACCTTTTTCTTGCTGAGGCCCCCCTCAGCATGGTGTAAAAACACCAGGGCCCAGTGGGGGCAGGAGGGGGACTCAGGGTTCCGGGCCGGCGGGGGGACCCTTGGGCATAGGCATAGATTTACTTCTATTTGCGGAAGTGCTGGGGCTTGGGGCTCCAGGTTTCAGCCACGGGGCTCCACAGCCCCCCTGAAATGGCTCACAGACCCCCCAGGGGGTCTGTGGACCCCAGTTGAGAACCACTGATCTCGAGTATATTGCAGCTTAGAAAACCCTGATCTGCAGAAAGTCTGGAAAATCTCAGTCAAGTTACCAACTCTAAATTCATCTTTGCCTTTGTTATCATCCTTATTTATTCTCCACTTACTAATGGGCAAACCCCCACTACTTGCTATAAAAACGACAGACAAACAATCCCAGGCACTTCTCTTGCTTCCCCTGTGAATCTCATTCTCTGCACCTGAGAGGACAAAAGGAAACAGCTGTTGGACTCAGGGGAAGGAGTCTTGACCTGATAGTCTGGTCAGTAATCTGCTAAAGCATGTGGTGAGAAAGTTTGCTTTGCAACTAAAATAGTGTCTTAAGTAGATATTAGTACGTGTTTTAAATTTTTATTTTTCTTCTAACCATTTCTGACTTTTATGCCTCATTACTTGAACTCACTTAAAATACATCTCTTTGTAGTTAATAAACTTGTTTTACTGTTTTTGTTTTGTTTTACTGTAAAACTTGTTTTACTGTTGTTTTACTGTTGACTCTTCTCTTCTCTTCTTCTTCTTTTAAATTTTTATTTTTCTTCTAACCATTTCTGACTTTTATGCCTCATTACTTGAACTCACTTAAAATACATCTCTTTGTAGTTAATAAACTTGTTTTACTGTTGACTCTTCTCACAGGATTCTGTGAGTGGCCCAGGTAGGAGCTGCTACAGCAAGGCGTCATATGGCACCAAAAATGGCAGGGCAGGGATGACACAACCCCCACTAGTCTGGATTGTGCCATGGTATATCGCAACTGGACATAGTAAAATTGATTTCTGACCTGTATCTGCAGTGTGGTGTCTCTGAAGAATACTGGTGAAGGGGCTTGATTGGATTCTGTTGAGTCCGCTGTGGACAGTGACAGATTCTTTTGTGGAAGGTTAATACACCTCTACCTTGATATAATGCGACCCGATATAACACGAATTCGGATATAACGCGGTAAAGCAGTGCCTTGGGGGGGTGGGGCTGCGTGCTCCGGTGGATCAAAGCAAGTTCGATATAACACGGTTTCACCCATAACGCGGTAAGATTTTTTGGCTCCCAAGCACAGAGTTATATCGGGGTAGAGGTGTATTAGATACTGGGGTATCCAGCCTTTACAGTGAAGGCTGTCTTTTTGGTTTTACCTAAAACCCTAACTTGGCTATCAGTATTAGGCTTAGACGAAAAAGTTAGAGACAATCTTTACTCTGAAGAGATCCCAGTCTCTCTGTTTTAAAACCACTGTAAGCCTGAGAAGCAGTTAACCCATCTCCATTTAGTCCTCTCTCTTTCCTGTCATTGTGGCGACTCATCCAGTTTTACAACTTCTAGTTCGCACACAAACAGCAGCATGATTCTACATCAGCAACTCCCCAGGGTGCTTAACAGATACCTTTACCTTCGGTAAAAAGAACAGGAGTACTTGAACTACAGCTTATGCTCAAAATAAAAGCTTATGCTCAAAGAAATTTGTTAGTCTCTAAGGTGCCACAAGTCCTCCTGTTCTTTTTGTGAATACAGACTAACACGGCTGCTACTCTGAAATCTGTCTTTACCTTTGGTGGAAACTTAACAGCCAGTGGGTTAGGTGGAAGAGTATTCCATTCCACATGGAGGCTGAGGGGCTGAAGAAGCACAATTTGTTTCTCACCCTTATCCCACTAGAAGTTTCTCCCATTACAATTCATACCAAAGGAAAGCGCAAGTTAAATGTAATGCTCAACACTGGCTGAAATCCATTACAGTTCATGACGAAGAGTTCACACCAGGAGCCTGTAAGTCAACACTTCTTTTAGTTTGGCTTTCCCTTATTGGACAAGAGAAACAGGGTGAGGCAGCAGAGAAGCCAGTGAGTTCATATGGAAGAGTTCCTTATCAGCCTCCTCCTCCCTCTCCTCCCAAAGAAAACTAGAGACATGGTTTAAGGGCAGAGTCTGGCAAAAGGCAAAGCAAACTCCAACCATGGCTATGAGCAGCTTTGCTAGGGAAATAGATGCAGTTCTTGATGCAGCTGAAGGGAAAAAAACCGAGGAGCTGCTGATCACGTACAAGGGGGTGCTATACCCTAGTACGTTGTGTTGCGCTGAGACCTTCCAAGCATTGGACACCATGGAAGTTAGAAAAGATGATGTGTTCCTAGCTGCTTATCCTAAATGCGGTAAGTCTGGATTTTTTTGGTGCAAAATTGAAAGAAAAGTGCTTAGATGTCAAATATATGTGATCATTTTCTAAGAATGCAGAAAAGCACTGAAATTCAAATGCTACATGCAGTAGTAAATCCTCATTTGTCACAGGGAAACAGTGTGCTTGTGAGCCATGTGTTTTCCTCCTCCGTAATTTCAGATGTGTGTTTAATCTAGCAGCGATAGACATGCTGCTGGCTGTAGTAATTTAAATACAAAGAATCATGCAAGATTATGGTGAGCTTAAATATACAAGTGTCAGGAAATTTTAAGCTTTTGATTCCTATAGTTGCTGTAATTCTGCCTTTTTGTGCCTATGTAGCATTATACCTTCATATATATGGTGAAGAGATGGGGGTCAGTCCACAGAATTCAGAGCCAGAACAGAATCTGAACTGCCCCGAAACTTTGTTAATAACACACTAATGGCAGGCTTAGAGCTGTACACCGGTATAAAGAGGCACGGACCCCATCACTAGTTTAGAACAGACACAGACAAGACAGTTCAGACACAGGTGGGGGAGGGTGCAGGAGCTCCCGTTTGGAGCTCAGGGTGGGGATGTGGGGGTGTGCAGGAGTCAGGGCATGGGGTGTGGGAGGGTGCAGGAGTCAGGGCAGAGGGCTGGGGTCATGAGGGTGTGAGGGAGGTGCAGGAGACAGGGAAGAGGGCTGGGGGTGTGGGCTGGGGTTGCTCCCAGCTCCCTGCCCTGAGCGGCTCACGGCAGGGGGCTGGAGGGGGTATGCCCCCTTCCATGCCCTTCCCCAAGGCCCCGTCCCCACCTCTTCTCTGCTTCCTCATGCCAGCAAACAGCTTATCAGCAGCAGGGAGAGAGAGTGAGTGGGGGAGGGGGAACGCAGCACACTGGGGGAAGAGGCGGGGGAGGGGGGAGCTGGGCTGCCAGCGAAGCCTGCCCTGCAGCAGCAGGACAGAGCCCCGGGAGAAGGCAGCACCAAGCTTCTGCCCCCATAGGAGAGAGCGGGGAGCAGAGAAGAGCAGCCAGGGCCCCTTCCGAGCGTGGGCCCTTTAAATAGCCACTGGAGCCCCACCGCCGCTACCCCAGGGCTCCAGCAGCCAGGCTCTGGTGGAAATGTAAAGGGCCCAGGGCTCCAGCCGCTGCTGGGAGCCCCAGGCCCTTGAAATTGCCGCCTGGGGAAGCTGGTCCACCCTGGTACAGCGCACGGGCTCTTGTCGGTACGCCGTACCGGGGCGTACCGGCTTACTTGCACCTCTGTATGTAGGGTTCTTATTCAGCCAGAATAACACAAATCAGGAAAATCCATGGCTACATTCTCTTAATGTAGCTTAACAGTCAACTGTAAAGAAACAGGAAAGGCATCTCTCATACCTCCAGAGCTCACTGTCCTGGTTTTCATTAGTAACACCCTGTCTCCGCTTCTTGTGAAAATAAATCAGCCCTTTCCTTTTTTATGAGTCTGAGCTTAACTAGGTTCCTGATTGCCCTTGCTGTGGGAGACACTCCCAGCTGGGATAACAAAATCCATAATGGGATTTAACCCTCATGTTCCAACTTGCTGTCCTGCTTGGCAGAATCTTCCCCTCACACACCAGTAGGTTAAGGATGCAATAGCACCACTTTTGGGGGGATACATGTGTCAGGGTTCCCTCCCCACTCTGAACTATAGGGTACAGACGTGGGGACTCGCATGAAAGACCCCCTAAACTTATTTCTACTAGCTTAGGTTAAAAACTCCCCAGGCACAAATTCTCCACTGTACCTTGGGTTTCAGTAACGCTGCGACCACCAAGTGATTTAACAAAGAACCAGGGAAAAGGACCACTTGGAGTTCCTCTTCTCCCAGCAATCCCCCCAAGCGCTTACACCCCCTTTCCTTGGGAGGCTTGAGAATAATATCCTAACCAATTGGTTACAAAATGATCAAAGACCCAAGCCCCTGGGTCTTGGAACAATGGAAAAATCTGTCAGGTTCTTAAAAGAAGGATTTTATTAAAAAAAAGAAAAAGAAAGGTAAAAATCATCTCTGTAAAATCAGTTTGGAAAATACTTTACAGGGTATTCAGATTCAAAACACAGATGATCTGGGCAAAACCTTAAAGTTACAGAAAACAGGAATAAACCTCCCTCTTAGCACAGGGAAAATTCACAAGAAAAACAAAAGATAAACTAATCCGCCTTGCTTGGTTTACCTCTACCGGTTGCAATATTGGAGGCTTGGATTGGGATGGGTTGGAGAAGATGGATTTCTGTCTAGCCCCTCTCAGTCCCAAGAGAGAACAACCACACAAAACAAAGAGCACAAAGAAAACCTTCCCCCCTCCCAAGATTTGAAAGTATCTCCTTTCCGCATTGGTCCTCTTGGTCAGGTGCCAACCAGGCTATCTGAGCTTCTTAATCCCTTCCAGGTAAGGAGGAATTCTAGGCTACCCGTAGCTGTATGGTTATGACAACATGCCATTCAATACCCTTATCGAAGCTGTTCTTAGCCCAAGACTGATGATTTTTTCAGAACACTTGGTAATATTTAGGCTGGTGTCTGTTTGGCCCAGATCCACAAAGGAATGTAGATGCACAAACTCCAGACTTAGGTACCAAAGTCCTAGCTTTAGGCACCATTCCAATTTACAAATCCCCAGTTCAGCTGCTGCCTATGCTATAGACAAACTAAATTTACTCACCACCTCCATTTTTGCTGTAAAAGTCTCCCAGACACCTATGTTTCTTCCTCTGGGCAAATACACTGATGCCTCTGGGAGGCACCCAGATGCCTACCTCACACCTAAGCCCATCATGATCCTCAAGCCAGAGGCAGATAGGCACTGTCCCAGCTATCTCATCTGTAGGGCCTGATCCATTAGGTGTCCTCAGAGGCAGCCTAATTGCACAAAATGACTTGGGGGGGAAGGGGACGGATTATGTTTTTCTAAAAGATATGTTCTAGGAATTCTTTGGGGGATGTTTATGGCCTGTGTTATACAGGAGATCAGACTAGATGATCACAATGATCCCTTCTGGCCTTGGAATCTATGAACCTTTAGCCTAGTGTTTAGGATACTCACCTGGGATATGGAAGATTCCCAGATGAATTCCTCCTCTTCCTGATGAGAAGAAGGAACTTGAACTCGGCTCTCCCAGACTCATGATAGTACCCTTGCAGGGATCGTGTGATTGTTGGACAAAGGCATTCCTCTCCCAGTAATACTCTTTTTTTGCCACAGATAGTTACTCCTGAGCACAGCCCGTGCTCTACTCTTCCCTGCCAACCCAAAAGGAAGCATATGTGTAGTAACTGAGCTGACTGGGGAATAGAGAAAGAGCAGGTGGCAGTTTGAGGATGTTGCAGGGAAACCTTATCTTCACTTCTCTGTTCTTCAGTCTTGCAGCAAAGATCTCCTCCTCCTACATGAAGGAGATTCTGTGTAGCAACAAGATCTGAGTCACTGCACGGCAAGAAAAGACCCACTGCACCAAGTCTCAGAGCCCAGGTCAATTGATTCAGGCTTACAGGACTTGGGACACGGAGCTAAAAATAGCAGTGTAGACATTTGTGCTTGGGCTGGAGCCTGGGCTCTGACACCTTCTTCCCCCACTGTGGGATTTCAAAGCCCAGGCTCCCCTGAACCCAGATGTCTACACTGCTATTTTTAGTACCACGAGCCTGACTCAGTTGACCCAGGCTGTGAGATTCAGTTGACCCAGGCTATTGGTGCCATGGGTTTTTTATTGCAGTGTAGGCATATCCTTACACTGTGTTCACAAGCTGTACATAGCAGAAGCAGCAGCCTTAAAGTGCTTACAAGGGTTGCCATTATATACACATAGGCAATGTAAATAAAGTACAGTTGTGCGGGGGATATATAACTTAACTTGTAATTGCCAAAGCACAGGATTTCATTCTCGCCCCCAATGTTGCATTAAAGAGACACACTCAATGTAAAAATCACACTTCTGTCTGAAAATTGTGTACCTACAACTGTTACAAGCTATATAATGGAACACCTACAAGTTATATGGAGGACTAGTATACTGACTCTTTAGAAAGTTATGCTAGATATTTAACAGGCTACAGTTCTGAAATTCCTGCTTGGCTCCTTCTAACAGTTATTTTATGTTTCAGGAACTAATTGGATTGAACACATTTTAAATGACTTGACATCCGCAGTTCTAAGGAAGGAGGTACCACGAATAAAGCATTTACAAATTCTTGAATTTGGAGTTCCAGAAAAATTTCAGGTCAGCATGGACTAATTCAGGAAGTTTATTTTTAGCATCTAGTATTTTTTTAAATGTCTGTATTTTACAGTATCTCATATAAGTACAAAACACTTTACAGAGTGGGTATACACTTCCATATCAAGTAATTTGAAGTTAATTCTCTCAATTACTTTTTGTATGTGGGAACATGTTATAAAAGATTAAAACACGGGCAAACAAGTGTGATTTGAAATGAAATTGACTTTTGTGTACTAAAAGAACAGAAATTAATTTTAACTCTAATCTGGACCTCCTACTGCTGTATTAGAATTTCCAATCCTTAGTGTCAATTTTGAGTGCAATATTTTAAAAATCTTTTGAGAAGAAAAGGTTAATGAAGTCATTAGCTGATTATTTCTGATTTCTATCCATCCTAGTTTAAGGTGTGACTTTTCCAAAGTGAAGTCGAGCCTATGCCTAAGGGCTTGGCTACACTTGCAGATGCAGAGTGCTGGGAGTTAAACCGGCCTTTGGAGACCGCAGCAGGGAAAACGCTGCCGTGTGTTTACACAATCAGCTGCAAGCCCAGTGGTGTGGCCACATTAGTAGCTCTTGCAACGCCACCGAGAGCAGTGCATTGTGGTAGCTATCCCAATGTGTCAGTGGCTGCAGCGTGCTTTTCAAATGGAGGAGGGGGTGGAGTGGAGTGTGACACTTGTGTTGTGTGTATGTCGGGGGAGAGACAGTGTGTTTTGGGGGGCAGTGTGTGTCAGCATGCTGTCCTGTAAGTTCAGATGGCAGCAGACCCCCCCAACCCCCACCTCTTTCTCACACACACGTGCCTGGGCAGCAGTGGCATTCCACAGTAATGGTTTGCTTTGTGTCCCGGAGAAGATAAACATGCCGGCTGTCAGAAATGGAGCTTTGAAAGGGGATATCCGCTTGCCTGCAGCCATTACAAGCTACATACCACACAGACTATGCTGACAGCTTGTGCCACACCCTCTCAAAGAAACTGCGGAACCACCTGATCAACATCCTCTACAGCAAACAGGGAAAGATTAAGAATGAGCTCTCAAAACTGGATACTCTCATAAAAAACCAACCTTCCAGAGTTCAAAACAATGAGAAGAGTGGCCACTTGACTTCAGGGGATTATGAGATGTTTCCGGAGGCCAATCCCCGTGCAGTAATGCAACACGTCTCTCAGCAAGCTTTATGCTTCTCGTGGAGGTGGATTGCCAGGAGCGCTCCAGCTGCAGAGTCCAGGCGCTCTAAGTGCCTTGCCAGTGTGGACACCCAGGGCCGTCCCTACCCATAAGCAACGTACGCAGCTGCTTAGGGCACCAGCAGATTTGGGGCACTAAATTTCCTGGTGACCTAAGCAGCTGCGTGCTGCTCCAGGCCCTGCTCCGCCTCTTCCCCATGGCCTCCTCCTCTGCTCCGCCTGGCTTCTTCCCACTCCTGCTCTGCCCCAGCCCCGCCCCCACTCCACCCCTTCCCCAAAGCCCCTGCCCCTGCTCCACCCCAGCCCCCTCCCCACTCCCCTGAGGACTGCAAGGAGTTGGGCCCGCACTTACCAGCGGCAATAAGTAGAGCGACCCGGCCACAGCCTGCTCCGCTCCGCTGGCTCCCAGCCACACTGCCGGTGCGTGCTGCGGGGCTGTTCCCCCCCGGGCCCCAAGGCTGGGAGCCCAGGGAGCAGAGCAGAGTGGGCTGGGGCCGGGTCACTCCACTTCCCGCCACCCCATAAGTGTGGGGTCGGGCCTGACTGCCCTGTACTCACCGGGTGGCAGGAAGTGGGGTGAGGGGTGAGGGGGGCCTGTGTAGGGCACCAAAATGGCTAGGGATGGCCCTGTGGACACCTCAGAAGTTAGGATGCCTGGGGCCGATATAATGCACTCTAACTTGCAAGTGTAGCCAAGCCCTACGTCTTTGCAAGGTCAGGGGAATGTGTGACTCTAACAGTGTATATGGCTGTGTGTGTGTCTATATGTTATAATTGCAAACCATGAGTAGTAACACCTGATGGACTGTTACTTTTCTTTATGTGGTTTTATAAGTAATGCACAAGATTGGGAGACAGAGTTAGGAGACCTGTGTCTGGCTTCAGGCGAGACATTTCATCTCTCCTCTATCAGTTGCCTCATTTGTAAAACAGAGATATTATTTATTTTTGTCACAGAGGTGCTGTGAGACTTAATTAATTACCGTTTGAAACTATTTAAGAACCTCAGTTAAGAGATCATATGGGCTGACAGCAATGGAGCAAAACCTGGGTAAAATCTGAGACAGTGTTGCAGGACTAAGGGTACGTCTATGCTGGCAGAGTTACTGTGCCGGCAGTTTCAGCGCCGCTTAGAGAGCATTGACGAGAAACTGCTGTTGTGTGTTCACACCGTCAGCTGCTTGCGTAACAGTGTGTTCACACTTGTGGCACTTGCAGTGGTATTCGGAGCGGTGCACTCTGGGCAGCTATCCCACAGAGCATCTCTTCTGCTACTAAGAGTTGTGGGAAGGCGGAGGGGGTCGCGGGGCATCCTGGGTCCTCTCCCAATGCCCTGTAATGCATTGCTTCGCATCCCAGCAATCCCTGTGCTTCCGTCTGCATTTGGCGCCATCTTTCAAAGGTTTGTGTACTGCGTGCCCTGCCTCTTCGGTCTGCAGGAATGGATCCCGCACTGTTGACCAATATGCTGCTCGCTCTGACCAACACGTCATGAGCGGCAGTGGAGTTATTCCTTAAACTACAAAGGCAAGAGGAATCTGACATTGATCTCACCACGCGTAGTAACTATGACACGAGATTGCTTGTGGCATTCACGGAGGTGCTGACCACAGTGGAATGCTGCTTTTGGGCTCGGGAAACAAGCACTGAGTGGTGGGATCATCCTGCACGTTTCAGATGATGAGCAGTGGCTGCAGAACTTTCGGTTGAGGAAAGCCACATTCTTGGGACTGTGTGATGAACTCATACCAGCCCTGTGGTGCAAGGATACAAGAATGAGCGCTGCCCTGCTGTTGGAGAAGCGCGTGGCGAGTGCACTGTGTAAGTGGGCTATTCCAGACTGCTACCAATTGGTCACTAACCAGTTCGGAGTGGGAAAGTCAACAGTTGGACTCAGGTTGACAGAAGTGTGCAGGGCCATTAACCACATCCTGCTCCACAAGACTGTGACTCTGGGCAACATGCATAACATTGTGGATGGCTTTGCACAAATGGACTTCCCTAACTGCGGAGGGGCGACAGATGGCACGCATATTCCAATTCTGGCACAAGACCAACTAGCCACTGAGTACATTTATCGGAAGGGGTATTTCTCTATGGTTCTTCAGGTGCTTGTGGATCACCGTGGGTGTTTCACGGACGTTAACGCATGACATATACACCTTTCGGAACACTGGCCTATTCAGGAAGCTGCAAGCAGGGACTTTATCCCCAGACCAGAAGATCACCGTAGGGGAAGTCAAAATGCCCACTGTGATCCTGGGAGACCCCGCCTACCCCTTAATGCTGTGGCCTATGAAGCCATACATGGGACACCTGGACAGCAGCAAGGAGCGGTTCAACAACAGGCTGAGCAAGTGCAGAATGACTGTTAAGTATGCTTTTGGCCATTTAAAGGCCCGCTGGCGCTGCCTCTATGGGAGGCTGTACCTGGCCGATGACAATATTCCTATGCTTATAGCTGCGTGCTGTACACGCTATAGTATTTGTGAAGGGAAGGGTGAAAGCTTGACACAGGGCTGGACCACTAAGGCTCAGTGCCTGGAGGCTGAATTTGAACAGTCAGAGACCAGGGCTATTAGAGGGGCGCAGCATGGGTCCATAGGATCAGGGATGCCTTGAGGGAGCAATTTGAAGCTGAAAGCCACTAAGATTTGTTGCTATGCTCAGGAGTGCAGTTCTTGTAATGCCAGGAGGTGATTGTGATTGGTGCAGACGATGCACTATGAAAGTGTAAGGAAACTGCCTGTTCCTTTGTGGGGCTCTCTTTGCTTTCAATTAATGGAATAAAGATTGCTTTCACACCAAAACAATTATCTTATTAAAAAACAACCGGAGGAGAGAGACAAACAAAAAAACACATCAGCACTGTGAGGGCTGGGGGAAGGGAGGGTCCCAGGATTGTTAAAGATTTGGGTATGTCCAGGTATCATATCCAACCTTCTCCTTTGGAGTACAGTGCAGCGGGTACTGTACTTCAGTAGGGCTAAACTCAAGAGGGACGAGTGTTGAGTGCAGTGGGTACTGGGAGTCCGGAGGGCTGGACTGTGGCGGGGCAGGAGTGGAATGCAGCGGGTACAGACTAGAGCCAGGAGGTTGATAAGAGTGTGTTGGCGGTGTCTGGGGGAGGGCGTGCATGGGAAAGAGTTTTGTGACAGTGGCTGCAGGGGAGGGTGAGCGAGGAGCTGCTCAGTTTGCAGTGCTAGTAATGCCTAGAGTGTGTCCGCTTGGCGCTCCATAACGTTTAATAGCCACTCCGTAGCTTCGTTCTGGAGCTCCACGTTCTCCTTTCAGTCCCTCTTCTCACTGTCCCTCCACTCCTTCAATTCTTGTGTTTCGGCTGCAGAATGCATCATGACCTCATGCAGAAAGTCCTCTGTAGTTCTTCAGGGCTGCTTTCTAATTCTGTGCAGCCTTTTAGCCGGTGATAACAAACAGGGAGGCTGGGCTCCCAAGGTCATATCTGTGAAGCCAAAATGCAACATTTTACAGAAGCAACACACAGACCACTGATTTAAAACCCAGCCACAGTTCACATACCTGTCACTAACTGGCTGACCCCAGGCAAGCACACATGAGCCACAACCCCCAAAATGGTGAGTAACTGTAGGGGCAGGGGAAATCAGTGTTCC
The DNA here is from genome assembly GCF_965140295.1 of Lepidochelys olivacea. Classification (NCBI taxonomy): domain Eukaryota; kingdom Metazoa; phylum Chordata; order Testudines; family Cheloniidae; genus Lepidochelys; species Lepidochelys olivacea. The sequence continues at coordinate 146,643,983 of NC_140413.1, read as the reverse complement.
AGAACTGTACTGTACACTGGACATGTGGCTCTTGGGGAGAACCAGCACTGTATGGGGGGGCCTTATAATCATTACTATCCCCACATTTTCCACAGGCTGTGTTCGTTATGGAAGATATCTCGCTGCTGAGGGTTAGAAGGGAATCAAGGGAGGGTCTTCTCCAAGACTGCGGCTTCCGCCCTGGTCCTTATGTGGCTCGCCTGTGTGTGGCAATGATCCGTCCCCCCATCCTAGTGATGGCAGAGTGGCGCGGGAAAGTTACCCTTAATGGGGCAAGAAATCAAGCAGCTCTGCCAAAGAACCTGTGGCAGCGGATTGCCCAGTATCTCCATGAGATCTCTGAGGCAGATTCCGGTGAAGTGAGGGAGTCAATCAACACCCTGTTCCGCCGCTCAGACTAGGCATTTGGTGGTATGCACATCATACAGATGCAAACCTGCTTTCTGCAACCCTTCTGCCCCCAACAACTCACTTCAGCGATTCCCAAAATCAAATCCACTTATCAGGGGCCTCCTCTCCTGTTTGCACTTTGCCAAGATCCGACAGCTGTGACTGGCTAACCTCCCGTGGGGTAGAGAAGAGCTCCAGGCTGCATGCATCTCTGACCTCCGAGTTGTCCTCTGCCTCTGGGTCTCCCTCCCCCTCCACAGCTCCTGCACTTTGACCCTGCGTTCCACAGTTCCTGCACTTTGACCCTGCATTGTAGTGTGTCCTGGTCATGGCCCCTTTCTGTCATGCATCGTGAAATCTGTCCGTAGGTATCATAATTCCTACAGCTGGAGCGCAGCTGGGACTGGACAGCCTCCTCTCCCCAAATGCCGATGAGGTCCAGCAGCTCGACATTGCTCCAAGCAAGAGATCACCTGGTGCGTGGAGCTGCATGGTCACCTGGAGAGATGCGCTGAGACCACTGCAGGCGTCACCGAGCAAACAGGAAGGGGACTTTCAGAATTCCCAAGGAATTTACGAGGTGGGGATGACGCTTGGTCACCTGAGGGCAGGGCAGTCAAGTTCAAACCGAAGACCAGAGAGGTGAGGACAGGCATCGTGGGACACCTCCCGGAGGCCAGTCGCAGCACGTAATCGACCAGGAGGTCTACACTGGCGCCGTGGCGCTGTAGCCCGGGTGCAGAAAGCTCTACACCTCTTGTCAGGGTGGTTTTTTTGCAGCGCTGCAACTGCACAGTTTCTGCACACCCAGTGGCGTGGCCGTGCGTGCACCTCGGGAGTTACAGCGCAGAAAGCTGCTTTACTCCGCAGAAACTTGCCAGTGTAGACAAGGCCTAAGGGAAAATCCCTAAACAGGAGGAACTGGTGTACAGCAGGAAAAGCAGTGGCTATTACAAGATACAAGGGAGTAGCCAATATAGCCTGTTGTTCTCCAGTTTAGTACATGAGAAAATTCACTGCTCATGCTTATCTCTTCCATGATCTACCCTGGAACTCTGCTCTACAGTGCACAGGAGGGTGTGGAGTCCCTCTGTGTTTACGTGTGTGTTTTCTGCAGCGGCAGCCACCGGTGCATGTTCTTTTTCTGTTGCTTTGGGCCTAAATATTGCCACATAAAATGGCACAAAAGCTCGCCTTTATAATTATAATGAATTAAGAGCAAGAACAATGCAAACAGCTTTCTTTTTTTAACTATCTGGCCTACGTATGCCACCTGCCTTGTGACTATTTTGAAATCTGCTAAAAATGATAGAATTCTGCAGAAACTAGGCTTTAATAACAATGCCATCTAGATGACATTATGAAGGATGAGAAGAACCAAGAAGAGAGACTACAATTTAACAATTACCAATAAAAATTCTTTCCATGCAAAATAGATGTTTAGATCAAATTTACACTGTGACAGACTGGATCACAGAAATCCCTTTGGGACTGCCAACTGATGTGCTGACACTACCCAAGAGCCTGGTTCCCATGGCAGCTTAGGACTTGCGTGTCCTGCCTGGTTTGAGCCAGACATGCTAGCCTGCTGCAAACCCAGACCCAGGTCTGAACCACGTCCCCTAAACGCTGCAGGCGTAACTGAAAACAGCTTAAGAAGTGTTCCTGTCTCTAACACTCAGATGCCCAGATCCCAATGGGGTCCAAACACCAAATAAATCCGTTTTACCCCATATAAAGCTTATACAGGGTAAACTCATAAATTGTTTGCCCTCTATAACACTGATAGAGAGATATGCACAGCTGTGTGCCCCCACAGGTATTAATACATACTCTGGGGGAATTAATAAGTAAAAAGTGATTTTATTAAATACAAAAAGTAGGATTTAAGTGGTTCCAAGTAATAACAGACAGAACAAAGTAAATGACCAAACAAAATAAAATAAAACACGCAAGCCTGTGCCTAATACAGGAAGAAAGTGATTACAGATGAAATCTTACTCTCAGAGATGTTCCAGTAAGCTTCTTTTACAGACTAGTCTCTTTCTAGTCTGGATCCAGCATTCACTCACCCCTGCTATTGTTACCTTCCTTTGCTCCAGTTTCTTTCAGGTATCCTTTGGGGGTGGAGGGCTATCTCTTGAGCCAGCTGAAGACAAAATGGAGGGGTTGAAATAGACTTTCTCTTGTGGGTGGACACACCCTCCCCGATATAGAAACCAGATACAAAATGGAGTTTTGGAGTCACATGGGCAAGTCACATGTCCATGCATGACTCAGAACTTACAGGTGGCAGCCATTGTTCACATGCTACCTTCAACGTCCTCAGGTAGACTTCTTATGTGGATTGAAGTCTTCCAAGAACCATTGTCTGTTAAGTGTTTCTTGACTGGGCACTTAACTTGCAAATTCCTTTCTAAAGAAGCTGACCAAATGTCTTACTAAGGTGACTTACAATCAAACAAGTACACAGCCAACATTCATAACTTCGAGAACAAAAACGATACATGCATACAAATAGGATGAATATATTCAGTAGATCATAATCTTTGCAGAGATATGTTACATGGCCTATTTAGCATAAAACATATTCTAGTTATGTCATATTTACTTTCATAAGCATATTTCCATAAAACATTATGGGGTGCAATGTCACATACACATATTATAAATTGTCAACATATTCGAGGTAGATATGTTGTGATTCCTTTTTTTTCACATATACTTTTTGTTTTCATTTAGAAAATAAAAAGTTTACCTTCGCCACGTCTTTTTACCACACATCTCCATTATGATAATATTCCCAAGGCTGTTTTGGGGAGTAACGCAAAGGTAAGTGAGCATTTTAATATTTGATATTATTCACTTTCCAAGCAACTCCCAGTTTTCCTCTGGCAAAAGTTCTCTACAGGATTGCCTGGAAAACAGGAATTCAGTTTCACAAAAAAATTCAAGGTTACAGCATTTGGTTTTGTTCGGCATTGGGATGTAACCAAGAACGGTGGAATTTTTTTTGTGAAAAAACAGATTGAGGAGAGCAAGGACTTGAACCTGGGTCTCTGATGTTCCAGGTTAATGCCGTAACTGTTGGGATTTTGGCTATTCTGAGATAGATGTGTGTGTGTATGCCTCTCTCTCCCTCCCATTTTAACCAGAAATGAATAAATTTCTGGGAAAACTTTTGGCCAGTCAGCATTTTCTGGTGAAAACCATTTCACTGGAAAATTCCTGACCAACTCTAGTTCTCTACTTGGCTTTTTCAGATCCCACAATCTGACATCTTTCACTAGAAAAGTGGAATTCAGTTTTTACTGGTTGTTGTTTGTAATTCACACAAAGGTCAAATCTTAGATCCCAGCCCTGCAAGGTGAGCTGTATAGGATAGCCCTTATTGCTCCATGGAACCCCCATGAAGTCATAGGGGCTCCAAGCAGGTGTAAGGTCTCTCCACACAAATCAATTTGCAGGATTGGGGCCTCACTTTCCAAATTTCAGTTCCTGTAAGAGCTGATACGTTTTTAATGCAGGACCCTTGAGATCAAAGGTTACCTTAAAATACCAAAGACTCATGTGCCTTTGCTGTTTTAAAAGGTACTGGTGTTACTTCGAAATCCAAAAGATGCAGCTGTATCCTATTACCACTTCTACAACAAAAATCCTGGGCTTCCAAATGTCAGCTCCTGGGATGAGTTCTTTCAGAAGTTCATGAGTGGAGAAGGTACAGTTATTAGATCTTTGCTATGTTTCTTAGTGGCGTTTATAAACACTCTAGTACAGTGTTCTCAACTCTTCTTTGGTCTGCAGTCCAAAAAGGGAGTCTGCGATCATCATGTAAAAACTAATCCCAAATGGATTCAAACTAATGATCTGGGTTGGGGAGGGCAGGGGAGCTGGTGCTAAGGAGTCAAAGGTGCTTCACTCTTCTTCAACCCTGAGCAATGCTCAGCACTCGGAGCATTGCTGTGGAGATATTCAAATGGTCAGGATGGTGCAGTATACAGGGATTCCACTTCATCCCCAGCACATAAAGGGTAAACTCCAGCTTTCCTTTTCTTTCTGGCAGGCATTATCCTTCTTGCGATTTCACATCTTAACAACTAGATTTATGAGTGAGTTTCTCCCCCTTTGTTCTCAGCTACTTACTGATTACTACAAAATGTATTCAAGAATTAATTTGTTGTAAACAGATTTTTTTTGAAACTTGTCATGTAGAAACGGTATAGCTTGATTATGTAAAAATAGTTGGAAGAAGAAAGTGAAAAGTCAAGTCTGGAGTGAATGACTTCCAAAATAACATCTGTCCCCTCCTCCCCCCAAAGAAAAAGAAAAAGGAAAAAAAAAGAACTAAGAACAGAGTACTGAAGGATTAGACGATCTAAGCTCTCCAGGACTCTATGTTGAAGTTAGCCTGTACATTTCATCTTGGGGCAATTTAAATATACTTTAAATTATCTTCTGTTTTTGACCTGTCTGCCTTAACTTCATTTTAGTCTGCTGGAGCTCATATTTTGACTATGCTCTTGCCTGGAACAAACACATGGATAAAGAGAATATCATGATCATCACCTATGAAGAAATGAAAGAGGTAAATATGTGTAGAAAGTTAAAAATGGAAAAGACTTATTAGGTCTTGTACTCAGTTCTGATACAGAATTGCTCCCTTCAGTATATTCTCAAGCATCTTGTCCCATCCAGTTTTCATTTTGTCCCAGGCAAAACTTTATTGTGCAGAGAACAGGTATATGATGTTGCAGCCTGTTTTCCCACTGGCTACTAGGCCTTCTATCTTTAGCCCAGCTCCCTCCTCAAGCACGACAGCCTTGATCCTGCAACATTAAGCACGTGCATGAGAGTGGTCCCATTGACTTCAGTGAGACTGTTCATGTGTTTAAAGTTCAGCATGTCCATGTTAGCAGTTTGAGGATCTTAAACTGTAAATTCTCTGGGTTAGGTAATGCCAATGCTTATATAGAACAATACTAATTGATGTGGCTAGATAAATGTTATCAGTAGTAATTAATACTAAAATAAAGAGATCCATGCAGAAGATTGAGAGCATTCACTTAACACATTGCCATTTGGGAAGGGAGGCACATTCCAAAATCTTATCAAAAGTAACCACCATTCCTGCAACCTCCTGCTGCTGAACTGAATATATTTCTCTAATGTTCTGCCCTTTGTAAGGATGAGAATATTATCAACTACATTCATTTGACAAGATAGAGGGAAAATGTCTGGCATGTTTGCTTTAACTTATACATAACTCTATCGCATTTTTGTTTTTCAGAACTTACCTCAAGGAGTAAAACAAATAGCTGAATTTTTGGGGTTCTCTCTGCCTGAGGAGAAGATTCAGTCTATTGCAGAGAATGCCACCTTTGAATCAATGAGCAATAAATCCCAAGAAACACATGGAAAATTTGGTCCCATCCTTTTCAGAAAAGGTACATTTATACAGAGCGACGATAGGCCTAGAGTTTAGAACAGGTATCCAAATTGGTCAGGGGAGCTAATTAACATTTAAAAGGCTTGATAAGATGCATGACTGTTGTGACCATTTCAGGAGGTCCCAAATGCAGAACTAATGCATTTAATTCATAGCTGATAAAGAATTTTCTTCTCCTGAAAATGGACATCCCTAGCTAGATGATCACTCAGGCACTGAATGCTGTTCTTTCAAAATATGAGCTCTGTGGAAAATACCTTGGTTGTAAAAGGTGCATGCATATATACCTGTAAAATTTAGTGCAAAGGGTTTTCTTTAACCTAAAATTTTAAGAACACCATCCACATTGAAGCCTCATATTGATTTGAAATGTGGCAATAAGTTCAGTCATTCCAACTGTTTGTGTCAGCATTTCATTGTTATCTACCGCTACCTGACAGGTGATCTTATACTTCCAGGAATATTTATGAGTTTATTTCATTGTTCTTTTGCAGGTACTGTTGGAGATTGGAAGAATCTGTTCACTGAAGCTCAAAGCCAAGAAATGGATGCCAAATTTGAAGAATGTTTAGCAGGAACGAAACTGGGAGCCAGGCTAAAATATGATAAATACTGCAAATATTAAATCCTTGAATATCAGAATGACATTAGCATTTACTCAGAAACATCATCTATTTTACTACCTTTTGTTTGAGAATGTAGAGATTAAAATAATTAGCCTTTCACGCAAGAATTTTCACACAAAAAACAACCAAACCCAAGACACAGTAAATAAGGCTAGTGGTCCAAATACTGCCCATCTGTGACTTATTTAGGCTTAGAATCTCCTGTGCATAGTGGCACATGAGGCAACCCACTTTTCCTACTGCTGCCTGTCCAGAACAAGATGTTTGACTCAATTGTAAATTGTCTCCATGATGGCAACAACTTTTGCAATTGTTTTGCAATAGGCCATTTTTTATCTTTCATGCCTTCTCTTCCCTCCGGGTGGAATCCAATAGAATGCTACGACTACACTATGCAGCTTTTAGCAACACGGCTGTGCCGCTATAGCCGTGCTGCTAAAAGCCGCGCAATGTAGCTGCTGTTTGTCGTCAGGAGAGAGCTCTCCTGCCGACAAAAAAATTCCACCCACAACGAGCAGCAGTAGCTTTGTCGGTAGGTTCACACAGGCACTTTTCGTTGGTAAAACTTTTGTCGTTCGGGGTGGTGGTTTTTGTCATTCAGGGGGTGTTAAAAAAATGTTTTGCCAACGAAGTCCCAGTGTAGACACAGCTAAGATATACCTTTGTGCTTCTGCCTTGTGGAGAAGAAAGAAAGAAAATTGATGGAAGCCCTGGCTCTGGGCCTGCCGGATCTCTCTCAGCCATTTCAGTTGTATGTACATGAACGAAAGGGGGTGGCCCTAGGAGTGCTTACACAGCTGTTAGGAGCATGGAGATGTCCCGTGGCTTATTTTTCTAAGCAACTGGATCAGGTTGCGAAGGGTTGGCCGGCATGTTTATGGGCACTCGCAGCTACTGCCCTAGTGCTTGAGGAAGCCGAGAAGCTAACATTGGGAGGGGTTATGCAAATCTATACTCCCCATATGGTCCGAGCCTTATGGATGCAAAGGGAGGGCTTTGGCTCACCCAGGCTCGGATTGCTCGGTACCAGGCTAAGCTGTTAGAGAACTCTGAAGTCACCTTACAGCCTTGCCCCTCCCTTAACCCAGCCACTCTCTTGCCAGAAACAGAGGAACAAAAACATGACTGTTTAGAGATCATAGATGTCCAGTACTCCAGCTGTCCGGATTTAAAGGATATACCCCTCCCAAATGCAGATTATGAGTGGTACACTGATGGTAACAGTACTGTAATAGATGGGCAAAGGAGGGCGGGTTATGCTGTTGTGACCCTCCATGACACTGTGGAAGCTGAAGGTTTGCCTGCTGGGACCTCTGCCCAGCTTGCCGAACTAATAGCCCTGACCCGTGCACTTGAACTGTCAAAAGGAAAGCGGGTCAACATTTTTACTGATTCAAAGTATGCTTTTGGTGTGCTGCATGCTCATGCTGGCCTATGGAAGCAAAGGGGAATGCTGACAGCCCAAGGCTCCCCAGTCAAGTATGGGCCCCAAATCCTCCAGCTCCCAGAAGCCATACAACTTCCCGCGGAAGTGGCGGTGGTACACTGTAAAGCCCATCAAAGGGAAGATCAAGATGTGGCCAGAGGTAACGCCCGGGCAGATAGAGAGGCTAAGCATGCTGCCACCCTGCCATCCCCTCAGACTGAGGACGCCCATATGCATGTCCTTATCCCATCAGTAGGGGAGCTTCCAACCCCTCAGTACTCTGGGGAGGAGAGACAGCTAACTGACAAACTCAGTCTCCGGGAAAAGGAGGGATGGCTCCATTCCCCGGAAGGGAAGGTCCTCTTACCAAAGGGCCTGATCCGGCCAGTGCTGCAGAAACTGCGTCAAACCACTCATGCTGGCAGGGAAGCACTTATCCAGCTAATGGGAAAATACTTTATCACTTCTGGACTCCTACCCCTGGCTGCCCAGGTACAAGCGGCCTGCTTAGTCTGCCAAAAGAATAACCCCCGACCGGGACATCCTGTGCCACCAGCTGCCCTAGAACCCACTCCGGGCCCCGGACAAGTGTGGCAAATAGACTTTACTGAGTTTCCCGAGTTTCCCCGGACCCAAGGGTTGTCTCCTTGTCATAGTGGATGGCCAGAAGCCTTCCCATGCCGTAATTGCACTGCCAAAACAGAGGCCCTCAAGTTTGTTAAGGAGATCATTCCTCTCTTTGGACTCCCCCTGTGGATGGAATCTGACAACGGGACACATTTCACGTCAAAAATCATTCAAAGCGTCTCATATGCCTTACAGATCCCCTGGAAACTCCATACGCCCTGGAGACCGCAAGCCAGTGGTGTAGTGGAGCATACCAATCAGACCCTTAAACGGCATCTCTCAAAAGTGTCCCAAGAAGCCTCACTGCGATGGCCTGATGCTTTGCCCCTCATCCTACTCTGTATCCGCCTTCTCCCTAAGGGTAGATTAGGGTTTAGTCCCTTTGAAATTATGTTTGGAAGGGCATGGCCTATGAATGGCACCCCGGTTCTGTCAGGGGAATGGGAGCTGGGTAACGGTTTGTCACAGTATATGTGTTCCCTGTCTGCTGTTCTCTTGTCTCTTCACAGGTATACCAAGGATTCCCAGCCTCTCCCCTTGGACTCTCCCGTCCACTCCTTACAGCCCGGTGACTCCGTGCTTGTTCGTACCTGGAAAGACGAGCCTCTCCAGGAAAAGTGGAAAGGACCCTGTTGATCTCCCATACAGCAGCAAAGATCGAGGGACACAAGAACTGGATCCATCACTCTTGTCTGAAGGCAGTACCCGCGCCCTCGTCAGCAGAACAGTGGACCGTCCAACTTGCTGACTCCTCATCTAGTGACGATCTCGGGCTAAAGCTACTGTTTAAAAGACACAAATAGTGGGCACCTTAACGCTAAAATAGGCCCACCCAGGTACTGGAGACCCTGGGTTAAAAAGACTCTGGTGATAATTAATTGGGTAATATTGTTATTCTCTGTATTGTTACCCAATTATTATTATTATTTGTTATTGTGAATAACCCATTGTTATTCTCTGTATTGTTATTTCCAAACCATGCATATCGGGAGCATAACTCCTTTGTTTCGCTTGCGCACCACGTTGCTACTTTAACAAACCAGACTGGTTGCTGGGTATGTGCTCCAACTCCACTGTCCCCCAAAACGGGAATGCCCATTGACATGCTGCCCTTGATCCTAGCAGAATTAGCCGCCACCAAAGAGCAGGAAAGAACGAACTCGCCGTTCTGAAATAAGACCTCTTTACAGCAAGCCACCTATCAGGACCAGGAGTATTCAGTTGCAGTATTCACTGAGGGAATGTTATGTTTTACCCGAAACCAATCTGATCACTGTGGGCGTCCTGTGGGGAAAAGCTCCTGTGTTATTACACAGTGGGCTGATGGGTATTGGATAAAGACCAAAACGGGAGGCCAACAGTGTGGGTGTAATGGTTCCTCCCCTTTTAGGGAAACTCTTACAAATAATCTTACCACAAAGGAAAAGAAATATAAATATAAAAGGAAATATAACTTGCCGTCCAGTTAATATTGCCAATGTAGCAAGCCAATGGTGGGTTTGTAGTGGTCCCTATGGCGAGTGTAATTTGAACGGCGCAATTAGAAATGCCCCCACTTGTACCCAATCAGGAGGATGGGATGCCCCCTTAGGGGCATATGAACTGTTTGGAAAAGCAGCTTTAAATATCCCAGGAATCCTCTTAGGAAACAGTCCTTACTGGGCCCTACAGGGTCACTATTTTGTATGTGGCCGAAAGGCTTACAAGGTGCTACCAGCCGACTGGACAGGTAGCTGTTATATAGCTCATGGAGTTCCTCATCTGTCAATAGCTGCCACACTGCCCAAAGGAAAGATTAGAAATGCCCGAGACACCTCTGTTGAGTCACGAGAAAAGACCCTGCGGTGACTGACTACGGCATTGGAGGGCAATATGAAGAATTCCCTTACAACCGAGAAGCTTGTAGGGTGCTCTGTACTGGGAATAGCGCCACTGTTTACCGGGCCAGCCATGGCATGCATAGGCCGCTATACTGTAAGGCTGCAAATGGTACTTGAGAAAGTGGCCTTAGAGTTAGAGGACTCAGTTAGTGATTTAGGGTCAGCAGAAAAACATTAAATAAAGAGGTACAGCAGCTCAGGACGTTTTCCCTCCAAAACAGGCTGGCTTTGGACTATCTCTTGGCATCCCAAGGAGGGGTTTGTGCCCTCGTCGGGCCCCGATGTTGTGTATATGTAAATGAGAGCAGCTTTGAAATCTATGAAAAGGTGGTACAGGCTGAGGCCCATGCCCGAGCCGAAGCACAGGTTGCCTATACTGCCCCAGAGAGCGATTGGTTGCAAACCTTGTTTTCAGGCTGGGGTTTGTCGTTTTGGCTTGGTGGTTTATTTAGCCTGTTATTGAAACTTCTCTTTCCTGTATTGCTTGTATTACTGGTATTATGCTGTGCAGTATCATGTGTCAGGGCCCTTTTGAAAAAATTAATAAGTCATTCTCTTCAGGGCTATCACAAAGTGCTTATGCAAAGTCCTATTGTAAAGACATAAGTAGCCCAAGTGAGAAAACTCAGAGCCAAGGTTGTTGAGTGTTCTCAAAGGAGGGAGTTGTTGGGGACACTGGGACATGGCCACTAGGTAACTCGAGGGAATGGAAGATCACGAGTGTCGATGAAGCCCCTTCGCACTAGGCCCAAGTGTCCTTGCCCCCCCCCCACTTGCCTGGAGGCACTCGCAGCAGTTATGCTGAGGATCTGCAACAATATGTTGCAGAGTCAGACTGCCTGAAACTAAGCAAGGCCGAACAGGGCAGATATGAACGAACAATGCTGAATAAAGCAGTTTTATGTATGGTTTAACAAATGATACAGAGAACAAGGGAACTAGCTGGGAACTGAATTGGCTGGCTATATGGATACTTAGGGCAGCTTGCTATTAGATAAGTATGCTGGGAAAAAGGATGTCTAAAAGCCTGTGTAACTTCCTGCTCTGTGTGCAGGATTTGAGATTTTATTCTCCCCGTACCTTTTTGCAGCTGCAAATAAACTTTTCTGCTTCTCCACCCCGTTGTGATTATAGGGTGTAGCACACCGGGTCGCGAACCAACCTCAGCTGTTGTTTAGCCTCTCGGCACTGGGTGCCAGCAACAGTGTTGTGAAGGCCAGTACTATAATGGCGTTCAAAAGGAAGCTAGATAGATTCATGGAAGATAGGTCCATCAGTGGCTATTAGCCAGGATGGGCAGGAATGGTGTCCCTAACCTCTGTTTGCCAGAAGCTGGGATTGGGTGACAAGGCATAGATCACTTGATGATAACCTGTCTGTTCATTCCCTTTGGGGCACCTGCCATTGGCCACTGTCAGAGGACAGGATACTGGGGTTGATGGACCTTTGGTCTGACCCAGTGTGGCCGTTCTTATGAGAGGAAAATTCTGCGCCTTAATGATGCATTTCCCATAATTTGCACTACACTGGTGGCAAGCTGAAGACTGAGAAGGTGTGCTTAAGAGTTCTTGCTGCTTGCATGTTCCTCAGTGTGGCCTGCCTTTGGAATATCTAAGAGTATGTCTACACAGCAACTTCACACCTGCAGCTGGCCCGTGCCAGGTGACTCGGGCTTGCCGGGCTAGGGCTGTTTCACTTCTCTGTGTAGATATCTGGGCTCAGGCTGGAACCAGGGCTATTGGACCAGCGAGGTCCCAGAGCTTGGGCTCCAGAACGAACCCGGAAGTCTACACAACAGAGTAGAAACAGCCTCCCCGCAGCCTGAGCCATCGGCGCCAACTCTGTGGGTGCTCCGGGGCTGGAGCACTCACTGAGAAAAAATAGTGGGTGCTAAGCACCCACCGGCAGCCCCTCTATCAGCTCCTCCCCAAACCCCCAGCGCCTCCCAGCGAGCCCTGCGGATCAGCGCTTCCCACTCCCACCCTGCACCTCCGGCCCACCGCAATCAGCTCTTTTGTGGCGTGCAAGAGATTGGAAGGGAGGGGGAGGAGCAAGGATGCAGTATGCTTGGGGGAGGAGGCAGGGCTGGGTGGGAAGAGGTGGGGCAGGGGTGGAGTGGGGACAGGAAGAGGCGGGGTCTGGGTGGGGTCTTGGGGGAAGGGGTGGAGTGTGGGCAGGGCCTGGAGCGGAGCTGGGGGGTCGAACACCCTTCAGCACTTTGAAAAGTCGGGGTCTGTGTTCTGAGCCCTGTAAGTCCAAGTCAGCCAGCTGTGGGTTTTTCTTTGCCGTGTAGACATACCCTAATTGAATGAGGAGCTCATGCTGGAGGATGATAATAATTTCATGGCTATTGTTGAGGGTGGTGATAATGAACATGCTGTAGATTTAAACAGGTAAGGACATGAGTTCCAGGCTTGCATTGTGGAGACTATTCTACTTGACTATACTTAGTCTTTTGAATGAGTGTCTTGACAAACCTGGAGGGACATTGGCTTACTGAACCCAAACCACTATCATTTCTTGGTCCTGGGGGGAAATAGAAAAGCAATGTTATTCCAGGTACCAAAAAAAAAAAATAATACAAATAAAACAGGTCTGCCGTCCTTACTAATGTTGAATAACACATCCGAGACAAAAAGAGAGGATATAATGAAATCCACATTCTTCCCCCCTCAAGCATCACAAGCCAAAAGCGATGGGGTTCATTGAAATAAAGGTTGGTCCTCCAATCCCAGAGTCAGTCCAGCAGGAGTGTAGGCCGGTAGCAATATTCGTGTCATCACCATGCAGCTTAGTTTTTCTAATGATGGGCCTAGAACCCTAGATCCACAATCATGATTGCTGATCTGCCCTCTGCTGGTGGAATATTTAATTTGATTTGAGATCTTTACTTCATTGATTGTAGCTTTTTCCTTATGGCTTGGTTTCTGTATGTGCTGGGGCTGTGAAGATATCAAATATTTGAGTATGTTTTGTGCTGTGTGCATGCTGTATTTAACTACATTAAACCTTCTTGTATCACTGTGCACAATGTAATTCTAGTATCCTCACTGGATTAAAATATGCTGCATAACCTTCTGTGTTGTATCACATATTTGTGTTGCAGCACATAATTTTGTTGGGACAAAATGCACAACTACTAGAATGTAGACATCCATGTAAATCCGGAGATCTCTCTGCCTAGCTCTGGCTTTTTCACACTGTCTACAGATCCAGAGGAGGAAGGAAGCTGGAGACCCCTTGGGAAGAGGAAAGAGAGGCTCGTGGAGTGAGAGCCCCGGTGATTGGTTGGGAAGCGGTAGGTGAAGTAGTGGGGGAGGAAGGATGAGCTGCGAGCAACCCACCAAAGAGGAAGTGATGGGGGCTGGGTGGGGGAGGCAGACCATCTGCAGAGCAAGGAGAAAGAAGCGGTCTTCAGGTAGAAGAGAGTGAAAGGGGAGGGTAGGTGGTGGGCAAGAGCCTACAATAATATGTATAGAGGTGGGGATTGTCTGTGGGATGGGGGAGCAGAGAGTGACACTGGTAAGGTTTTATTTTAAAAGTGCTTGTTCTATTTTAATAGCTGTGATCTCTGGGCATTGATAGCCAGTTTCAGATCTTTGTTCTGAAGGCCATGCAGGGAATTTTTCAGTCATTCTGAAAAGCTGATTGCTGTTGCAGAGAGCTGGGAAGAAATGCAAACCTTGTTTATGTTAAAATTGTAAATAGACCACTAATTTACAAGACTCTAGTTACCTAAAAATAAAGTTTGAAAGTCAGTATTTAGAGCAGGGGTTCTCAACCTTTTTCTTGCTGAGGCCCCCCTCAGCATGGTGTAAAAACACCAGGGCCCAGTGGGGGCAGGAGGGGGACTCAGGGTTCCGGGCCGGCGGGGGGACCCTTGGGCATAGGCATAGATTTACTTCTATTTGCGGAAGTGCTGGGGCTTGGGGCTCCAGGTTTCAGCCACGGGGCTCCACAGCCCCCCTGAAATGGCTCACGGACCCCCCAGGGGGTCTGTGGACCCCAGTTGAGAACCACTGATCTCGAGTATATTGCAGCTTAGAAAACCCTGATCTGCAGAAAGTCTGGAAAATCTCAGTCAAGTTACCAACTCTAAATTCATCTTTGCCTTTGTTATCATCCTTATTTATTCTCCACTTACTAATGGGCAAACCCCCACTACTTGCTATAAAAACGACAGACAAACAATCCCAGGCACTTCTCTTGCTTCCCCTGTGAATCTCATTCTCTGCACCTGAGAGGACAAAAGGAAACAGCTGTTGGACTCAGGGGAAGGAGTCTTGACCTGATAGTCTGGTCAGTAATCTGCTAAAGCATGTGGTGAGAAAGTTTGCTTTGCAACTAAAATAGTGTCTTAAGTAGATATTAGTACGTGTTTTAAATTTTTATTTTTCTTCTAACCATTTCTGACTTTTATGCCTCATTACTTGAACTCACTTAAAATACATCTCTTTGTAGTTAATAAACTTGTTTTACTGTTTTTGTTTTGTTTTACTGTAAAACTTGTTTTACTGTTGTTTTACTGTTGACTCTTCTCTTCTCTTCTTCTTCTTTTAAATTTTTATTTTTCTTCTAACCATTTCTGACTTTTATGCCTCATTACTTGAACTCACTTAAAATACATCTCTTTGTAGTTAATAAACTTGTTTTACTGTTGACTCTTCTCACAGGATTCTGTGAGTGGCCCAGGTAGGAGCTGCTACAGCAAGGCGTCATATGGCACCCAAAATGGCAGGGCAGGGATGACACAACCCCCACTAGTCTGGATTGTGCCATGGTATATCACAACTGGACATAGTAAAATTGATTTCTGACCTGTATCTGCAGTGTGGTGTCTCTGAAGAATACTGGTGAAGGGGCTTGATTGGATTCTGTTGAGTCCGCTGTGGACAGTGACAGATTCTTTTGTGGAAGGTTAATACACCTCTACCTTGATATAATGCGACCCGATATAACACGAATTCGGATATAACGCGGTAA
This sequence comes from Lepidochelys olivacea, assembly GCF_965140295.1. Taxonomy (NCBI): domain Eukaryota; kingdom Metazoa; phylum Chordata; order Testudines; family Cheloniidae; genus Lepidochelys; species Lepidochelys olivacea. Next base: position 146,628,605 of record NC_140413.1, on the reverse strand, counting down.
AGCAGTGCCTTGGGGGGGTGGGGCTGCGTGCTCCGGTGGATCAAAGCAAGTTCGATATAACACGGTTTCACCCGTAACGCGGTAAGATTTTTTGGCTCCCAAGCACAGAGTTATATCGGGATAGAGGTGTATTAGATACTGGGGTATCCAGCCTTTACAGTGAAGGCTGTCTTTTTGGTTTTACCTAAAACCCTAACTTGGCTATCAGTATTAGGCTTAGACGAAAAAGTTAGAGACAATCTTTACTCTGAAGAGATCCCAGTCTCTCTGTTTTAAAACCACTGTAAGCCTGAGAAGCAGTTAACCCATCTCCCTTTAGTCCTCTCTCTTTCCTGTCATTGTGGCGACTCATCCAGTTTTACAACTTCTAGTTCGCACACAAACAGCAGCATGATTCTACGTCAGCAACTCCCCAGGGTGCTTAACAGATACCTTTACCTTCGGTAAAAAGAACAGGAGTACTTGAACTACAGCTTATGCTCAAAATAAAAGCTTATGCTCAAAGAAATTTGTTAGTCTCTAAGGTGCCACAAGTCCTCCTGTTCTTTTTGTGAATACAGACTAACACGGCTGCTACTCTGAAATCTGTCTTTACCTTTGGTGGAAACTTAACAGCCAGTGGGTTAGGTGGAAGAGTATTCCATTCCACATGGAGGCTGAGGGGCTGAACAAGCACAATTTGTTTCTCACCCTTATCCCACCAGAAGTTTCTCCCATTACAATTCATACCAAAGGAAAGCACAAGTTAAATGTAATGCTCAACACTGGCTGAAATCCATTACAGTTCATGACGAAGAGTTCACACCAGGAGCCTGTAAGTCAACACTTCTTTTAGTTTGGCTTTCCCTTATTGGACAAGAGAAACAGGGTGATGCAGCAGAGAAGCCAGTGAGTTCATATGGAAGAGTTCCTTATCAGCCTCCTCCTCTCTCTCCTCCCAAAGAGGACTAGAGACACGGTTTAAGGGCAGAGTCTGGCAAAAGGCAAAGCAAACTCCAACCATGGCTATGAGCAGCTTTGCTAGGGAAATAGATGCAGTTCTTGATGCAGCTGAAGGGAAAAAAAACGAGGAGCTGCTGATCACGTACAAGGGGGTGCTATACCCTAGTGTGTTGTGTTGCGCTGAGACCTTCCAAGCATTGGACACCATGGAAGTTAGAAAAGATGATGTGTTCCTAGCTGCTTATCCTAAATGCGGTAAGTCTGGATTTTTTTGGTGCAAAATTGAAAGAAAAGTGCTTAGATGTCAAATATATGTGATCATTTTCTAAGAATGCAGAAAAGCACTGAAATTCAAATGCTACATGCAGTAGTAAATCCTCATTTGTCACAGGGAAACAGTGTGCTTGTGAGCCATGTGTTTTCCTCCTCCGTAATTTCAGATGTGTGTTTAATCTAGCAGCGATAGACATGCTGCTGGCTGTAATAACTTAAATACAAAGAATCATGCAAGATTATGGTGAGCTTAAATATACAAGTGTCAGGAAATTTTAAGCTTTTGATTCCTATAGTTGCTGTAATTCTGCCTTTTTGTGCCTATGTAGCATTATACCTTCATATATATGGTGAAGAGATGGGGGTCAGTCCACAGAATTCAGAGCCAGAACAGAATCTGAACTGCCCCGAAACTTTGTTAATAACACACTAATGGCAGGCTTAGAGCTGTACACCGGTATAAAGAGGCACGGACCCCATCACTAGTTTAGAACAGACACAGACAAGACAGTTCAGACACAGGTGGGGGAGGGTGCAGGAGCTCCCGTTTGGAGCTCAGGGTGGGGATGTGGGGGGGTGCAGGAGTCAGGGCATGGGGTGTGGGAGGGTGCAGGAGTCAGGGCAGAGGGCTGGGGTCATGAGGGTGTGAGGGAGGTGCAGGAGACAGGGAAGAGGGCTGGGGGTGTGGGCTGGGGTTGCTCCCAGCTCCCTGCCCTGAGCGGCTCACGGCAGGGGGCTGGAGGGGGTATGCCCCCTTCCATGCCCTTCCCCAAGGCCCCGCCCCCACCTCTTCTCTGCTTCTTCATGCCAGCAAACAGCTTATCAGCAGCAGGGAGAGAGAGTGAGTGGGGGAGGGGGAACGCAGCACACTGGGGGAAGAGGCGGGGGAGGGGGGAGCTGGGCTGCCAGCGAAGCCTGCCCTGCAGCAGCAGGACAGAGCCCCGGGAGAAGGCAGCACCAAGCTTCTGCCCCCATAGGAGAGAGCGGGGAGCAGAGAAGAGCAGCCAGGGCCCCTTCCGAGCGTGGGCCCTTTAAATAGCCACTGGAGCCCCACCGCCGCTATCCCAGGGCTCCAGCAGCCAGGCTCTGGTGGAAATGTATGACTCGCATGAAAGACCCCCTAAGCTTATTTCTACTAGCTTAGGTTAAAAACTCCCCAGGCACAAATTCTCCACTGTACCTTGGGTTTCAGTAACGCTGCCACCACCAAGTGATTTAACAAAGAACCAGGGAAAAGGACCACTTGGAGTTCCTCTTCTCCCAGCAATCCCCCAAGCGCTTACACCCCCTTTCCTTGGGAGGCTTGAGAATAATATCCTAACCAATTGGTTACAAAATGATCAAAGACCCAAGCCCCTGGGTCTTGGAACAATGGAAAAATCTGTCAGGTTCTTAAAAGAAGGATTTTATTAAAAAAAAGAAAAAGAAAGGTAAAAATCATCTCTGTAAAATCAGTTTGGAAAATACTTTACAGGGTATTCAGATTCAAAACACAGAGGATCCCCCTCTGGGCAAAACCTTAAAGTTACAGAAAACAGGAATAAACCTCCCTCTTAGCACAGGGAAAATTCACAAGAAAAACAAAAGATAAACTAATCCGCCTTGCTTGGTTTACCTCTACCGGTTGCAATATTGGAGGCTTGGATTGGGATGGGTTGGAGAAGATGGATTTCTGTCTAGCCCCTCTCAGTCCCAAGAGAGAACAACCACACAAAACAAAGAGCACAAAGAAAACCTTCCCCCCTCCCAAGATTTGAAAGTATCTCCTTTCCGCATTGGTCCTCTTGGTCAGGTGCCAACCAGGCTATCTGAGCTTCTTAATCCCTTCCAGGTAAGGAGGAATTCTAGGCTACCCGTAGCTGTATGGTTATGACAACATGCCATTCAATACCCTTATCGAAGCTGTTCTTAGCCCAAGACTGATGATTTTTTCAGAACACTTGGTAATATTTAGGCTGGTGTCTGTTTGGCCCAGATCCACAAAGGAATGTAGATGCACAAACTCCAGACTTAGGTACCAAAGTCCTAGCTTTAGGCACCATTCCAATTTACAAATCCCCAGTTCAGCTGCTGCCTATGCTATAGACCAACTAAATTTACTCACCACCTCCATTTTTGCTGTAAAAGTCTCCCAGACACCTATGTTTCTTCCTCTGGGCAAATACACTGATGCCTCTGGGAGGCACCCAGATGCCTACTCACACCTAAGCCCTTCATGATCCTCAAGCCAGAGGCAGATAGGCACTGTCCCAGCTATCTCATCTGTAGGGCCTGATCCATTAGGTGTCCTCAGAGGCAGCCTAATTGCACAAAATGACTTGGGGGGGAAGGGGACGGATTATGTTTTTCTAAAAGATATGTTCTAGGAATTCTTTGGGGGATGTTTATGGCCTGTGTTATACAGGAGATCAGACTAGATGATCACAATGATCCCTTCTGGCCTTGGAATCTATGAACCTTTTGCCTAGTGTTTAGGATACTCACCTGGGATGTGGAAGATTCCCAGATGAATTCCTCCTCTTCCTGATGAGAAGAAGGAACTTGAACTCGGCTCTCCCAGACTCATGATAGTACCCTTGCAGGGATCGTTTGATTGTTGGACAAAGGCATTCCTCTCCCAGTAATACTCTTTTTTTGCCACAGATAGTTACTCCTGAGCACAGCCCGTGCTCTACTCTTCCCTGCCAACCCAAAAGGAAGCATATGTGTAGTAACTGAGCTGACTGGGGCAATAGAGAAAGAGCAGGTGGCAGTTTGAGGATGTTGCAGGGAAACCTTATCTTCACTTCTCTGTTCTTCAGTCTTGCAGCAAAGATCTCCTCCTCCTACATGAAGGAGATTCTGTGTAGCAACAAGATCTGAGTCACTGCACGGCAAGAAAAGACCCACTGCACCAAGTCTCAGAGCCCAGGTCAATTGATTCAGGCTTACAGGACTTGGGACACGGAGCTAAAAATAGCAGTGTAGACATTTGTGCTTGGGCTGGAGCCTGGGCTCTGACACCTTCTTCCCCCACTGTGGGATTTCAAAGCCCAGGCTCCCCTGAACCCAGATGTCTACACTGCTATTTTTAGTACCACGAGCCTGACTCAGTTGACCCAGGCTATTGGTGCCATGGGTTTTTTATTGCAGTGTAGGCATATCCTTACACTGTGTTCACAAGCTGTACATAGCAGAAGCAGCAGCCTTAAAGTGCTTACAAGGGTTGCCATTATATACACATAGGCAATGTAAATAAAGTACAGTTGTGCGGGGGATATATAACTTAACTTGTAATTGCCAAAGCACAGGATTTCATTCTCGCCCCCAATGTTGCATTAAAGAGACACACTCAATGTAAAAATCACACTTCTGTCTGAAAATTGTGTACCTACAACTGTTACAAGCTATATAATGGAACACCTACAAGTTATATGGAGGACTAGTATACTGACTCTTTAGAAAATTATGCTAGATATTTAACAGGCTACAGTTCTGAAATTCCTGCTTGGCTCCTTCTAACAGTTATTTTATGTTTCAGGAACTAATTGGATTGAACACATTTTAAATGACTTGACATCCGCAGTTCTAAGGGAGGAGGTACCACGAACAAAGCATTTACAAATTCTTGAATTTGGAGTTCCAGAAAAATTTCAGGTCAGCATGGACTAATTCAGAAAGCTTATTTTTAGTATCTAGTACTTTTTTAAATGTCTGTATTTTACAGTATCTCATATAAGTACAAAACACTTTACAGAGAGGATATACACTTCCATATCAAGTAATTTGAAGTTAATACTCTCAATTACTTTTTGTATGTGGGAACATGTTATAAAAGATTAAAACACGGGCAAACAAGTGTGATTTGAAATGAAATTGACTTTTGTGTACTAAAAGAACAGAAATTAATTTTAACTCTAATCTGGACCTCCTACTGCTGTATTAGAATTTCCAATCCTTAGTGTCAATTTTGAGTGCAATATTTTAAAAATCTTTTGAGAAGAAAAGGTTAATGAAGTCATTAGCTGATTATTTCTGATTTCTATCCATCCTAGTTTAAGGTGTGACTTTTCCAAAGTGAAGTCGAGCCTATGCCTAAGGGCTTGGCTACACTTGCAGATGCAGAGTGCTGGGAGTTAAACCGGCCTTTGGAGACCGCAGCAGGGAAAACGCTGCCGTGTGTTTACACAATCAGCTGCAAGCCCAGTGGTGTGGCCACATTAGTAGCTCTTGCAACGCCACCGAGAGCAGTGCATTGTGGTAGCTATCCCAATGTGTCAGTGGCTGCAGCGTGCTTTTCAAATGGAGGAGGGGGTGGAGTGGAGTGTGACAGTTGTGTTGTGTGTATGTCGGGGGAGAGACAGTGTGTTTTGGGGGGCAGTGTGTGTCAGCATGCTGTCCTGTAAGTTCAGATGGCAGCAGACTCCCCCACCCCCCACCTCTTTCTCACACACACGTGCCTGGGCAGCAGTGGCATTCCACAGTAATGGTTTGCTTTTTGTCCCGGAGAAGATAAACATGCCGGCTGTCAGAAATGGAGCTTTGAAAGGGGATATCCGCTTGCCTGCAGCCATTACAAGCTACATACCACACAGACTATGCTGACAGCTTGTGCCACACCCTCTCAAAGAAACTGCGGAACCACCTGATCAACATCCTCTACAGCAAACAGGGAAAGATTAAGAATGAGCTCTCAAAACTGGATACTCTCATAAAAAACCAACCTTCCAGAGTTCAAAACAATGAGAAGAGTGGCCACTTGACTTCAGGGGATTATGAGATGTTTCCGGAGGCCAATCCCCGTGCAGTAATGCAACACGTCTCTCAGCAAGCTTTATGCTTCTCGTGGAGGTGGATTGCCGGGAGCGCTCCAGCTGCAGAGTCCAGGCGCTCTAAGTGCCTTGCCAGTGTGGACACCCAGGGCCGTCCCTACCCATAAGCAACGTACGCAGCTGCTTAGGGCACCAGCAGATTTGGGGCACTAAATTTCCTGGTGACCTAAGCAGCTGCGTGCTGCTCCAGGCCCTGCTCTGCCTCTTCCCCATGGCCTCCTCCTCTGCTCCGCCTGGCTTCTTCCCACTCCTGCTCTGCCCCAGCCCCGCCCCCACTCCACCCCTTCCCCAAAGCCCCTGCCCCTGCTCCACCCCAGCCCCCTCCCCACTCCCCTGAGGACTGCAAGGAGTCGGGCCCGCACTTACCAGCGGCAATAAGTAGAGCGACCCGGCCACAGCCTGCTCCGCTCCGCTGGCTCCCAGCCACACTGCCGGTGCGTGCTGCGGGGCTGTTCCCCCCCGGGCCGCAAGGCTGGGAGCCCAGGGAGCAGAGCAGAGTGGGCTGGGGCCGGGTCACTCCACTTCCCGCCACCCCATAAGTGTGGGGTCGGGCCTGACTGCCCTGTACTCACCGGGTGGCAGGAAGTGGAGTGAGGGGTGAGGGGGGCCTGCGTAGGGCACCAAAATGGCTAGGGATGGCCCTGTGGACACCTCAGAAGTTAGGATGCCTGGGGCCGATATAATGCACTCTAACTTGCAAGTGTAGCCAAGCCCTACGTCTTTGCAAGATCAGGGGAATGTGTGACTCTAACAGTGTATATGGCTGTGTGTGTGTCTATATGTTATAATTGCAAACGATGAGTAGTAACACCTGATGGACTGTTACTTTTCTTTATGTGGTTTTATAAGTAATGCACAAGATTGGGAGTCAGAGTTAGGAGACCTGTGTCTGGCTTCAGGCGAGACATTTCATCTCTCCTCTTCAGTTGCCTCATTTGTAAAACAGAGATATTATTTATTTTTGTCACAGAGGTGCTGTGAGACTTAATTAATTACCGTTTGAAACTATTTAAGAACCTCAGTTAAGAGATCATATGGGCTGACAGCAATGGAGCAAAAAATGGGTAAAATCTGAGACAGTGTTGCAGGACTAAGGGTACGTCTATGCTGGCAGAGTTACTGTGCCGGCAGTTTCAGCGCCGCTTAGAGAGCATTGATGAGAAACTGCTGTTGTGTGTTCACACCGTCAGCTGCTTGCGTAACAGTGTGTTCACACTTGTGGCACTTGCAGTGGTATTCGGAGCGGTGCACTCTGGGCAGCTATCCCACAGAGCATCTCTTCTGCTACTAAGAGTTGTGGGAAGGCGGAGGGGGTTGCGGGGCATCCTGGGTCCTGTCCCAATGCCCTCTGATGCATTGCTTCACATCCCAGCAATCCCTGTGCTTCCGTCTGCATTTGGCGCCATCTTTCAAAGGTTTGTGTACTGCGTGCCCTGCCTCTTCGGTCTGCAGGAATGGATCCCGCACTGTTGACCAATATGCTGCTCGCTCTGACCAACACGTCATGAGCGGCAGTGGAATTATTCCTTAAACTACAAAGGCGAGAGGAGACTGACATTGATCTCACCACGCGTAGTAACCATGACACGAGATTGCTTGTGGCATTCACGGAGGCGCTGACCACAGTGGAATGCTGCTTTTGGGCTCAGGAAACAAGCACTGAGTGGTGGGATCATCCTGCACGTTTCGGATGATGAGCAGTGGCTGCAGAACTTTCGGTTGAGGAAAGCCACATTCTTGGGACTGTGTGATGAACTCACACCAGCCCTGTGGTGCAAGGATACAAGAATAAGCGCTGCCCTGCTGTTGGAGAAGCACGTGGCGAGTGCACTGTGTAAGTCGGCTATTCCAGACTGCTACCAATTGGTCACTAACCAGTTCGGAGTGGGAAAGTCAACAGTTGGACTCAGGTTGACAGAAGTGTGCAGGGCCATTAACCACATCCTGCTCCACAAGACTGTGACTCTGGGCAACATGCATAACATTGTGGATGGCTTTGCACAAATGGACTTCCCTAACTGCAGAGGGGCGACAGATGGCACGCATATTCCAATTCTGGCACAAGACCAACTAGCCACTGAGTACATTTATCGGAAGGGGTATTTCTCTATGGTTCTTCAGGTGCTTGTGGATCACCGTGGGTGTTTCACGGACGTTAACGCATGACATATACACCTTTCGGAACACTGGCCTATTCAGGAAGCTGCAAGCAAGGACTTTATCCCCAGACCAGAAGATCACCGTAGGGGAAGTCAAAATGCCCATTGTGATCCTGGGAGACCCCGCCTACCCCTTAATGCTGTGGCCTATGAAGCCATACATGGGACACCTGGACAGCAGCAAGGAGCGGTTCAACAACAGGCTGAGCAAGTGCAGAATGACTGTTAAGTATGCTTTTGGCCATTTAAAGGCCCGCTGGCGCTGCCTCTATGGGAGGCTGTACCTGGCCGATGACAATATTCCTATGCTTATAGCTGCGTGCTGTACGCGCTATAGTATTTGTGAAGGGAAGGGTGAAAGCTTGACACAGGGCTGGACCACTAAGGCTCAGTGCCTGGAGGCTGAATTTGAACAGTCAGAGACCAGGGCTATTAGAGGGGCGCAGCATGGGTCCATAGGATCAGGGATGCCTTGAGGGAGCAATTTGAAGCTGAAAGCCACTAAGATTTGTTGCTATGCTCAGGAGTGCAGTTCTTGTAATGCCAGGAGGTGATTGTGATTGGTGCAGACGATGCACTATGAAAGTGTAAGGAAACTGCCTGTTCCTTTGTGGGGCTCTCTTTGCTTTCAATTAATGGAATAAAGATTGCTTTCACACCAAAACAATTATCTTATTAAAAAACAACCGGAGGAGAGAGACAAACAAAAAAACACATCAGCACTGTGAGGGCTGGGGGAAGGGAGGGTCCCAGGATTGTTAAAGATTTGGGTATGTCCAGGTATCATATCCAACCTTCTCCTTTGGAGTACAGTGCAGCGGGTACTGTACTTCAGTAGGGCTAAACTGCAGAGGGACGAGTGTTGAGTGCAGTAAAACCACCCTGTAAAGTAAAGTAAAACACGCAAGCCTGTGCCTAATACAGTAAGAAAGTGATTACAGATGAAATCTCACTCTCAGAGATGTTCCAGTAAGCTTCTTTTACAGACTAGTCTCTTTCTAGTCTGGATCCAGCAATCACTCACCCCTGCTATTGTTACCTTCCTTTGCTCCAGTTTCTTTCAGGTATCCTTTGGGGGTGGAGGGCTATCTCTTGAGCCAGCTGAAGACAAAATGGAGGGGTTGAAATAGACTTTCTCTTGTGGGTGGACACCCCCTCCCCGTTATAGAAACCAGCTACAAAATGGAGTTTTGGAGTCACATGGGCAAGTCACATGTCCATGCATGACTCAGAGCTTACAGGTGGCAGCCATTGTTCACATGCTACCTTCAACGTCCTCAGGCAGACTTCTTATGTGGATTGAAGTCTTCCAAGAACCATTGTCTGTTAAGTGTTTCTTGACTGGGCACTTAACTTGCAAATTCCTTTCTAAAGAAGCTGACCAAATGCCTTACTAAGGCGACTTACAATCAAACAAGTACACAGCCAACATACATAACTTTGAGTACAAAAATGATACATGCATACAAATAGGATGAATATATTCAGTAGATCATAATCTTTGCAGAGATATGTTACATGGCCTATTTAGCATAAAACATATTCTAGTTGTGTCATATTTACTTTCATAAGCATATTTCCATAAAACATTATGGGGTGCAATGTCATATACACATATTATATATTGTCAACATATTCAAGGTAGACATGTTGTGATTCCTTTTTTTTTCACATATTCTTTTTGTTTTGATTTAGAAAATAAAAAGTTTACCTTCGCCACGTCTTTTTACCACACATCTCAATTGTGATAATATTTCCAAGGCTGTTTTGGGGAGTAACGCAAAGGTAAGTGAGCATTTTAATATTTGATATTATTCACTTTCCAAGCAACTCCCAGTTTTCCTCTGGCAAAAGTTCTCTACAGGATTGCCTGGAAAACAGGAATTCAGTTTCACAAAAAAATTCAAGGTTACAGCATTTGGTTTTGTTCGGCATTGGGATGTAACCAAGAACGGTGGAATTTTTTTTGTGAAAAAACAGATTAAGGAGAGCAAAGACTTGAACCTGGGTCTCTGATGTTCCAGGTTAATGCCGTAACTGTTGGGACTTTGGCTATTCTGGGATGTGTGTGTATATGCCTCTCTCTCCCTCCCATTTTAACCAGAAATGAATAAATTTCTGGGAAAACTTTTGGCCAGTCAGCATTTTCTGGTGAAAAAACATTTCCCTGAAAAATTCCTGACCAACTCTAGTTCTCTACTTGGCTTTTTCAGATCCCACAATCTGACATCTTTCACTAGAAAAGTGGAATTCAGTTTTTACTGGTTGTTGTTTGTAATTCACAGCAAGGTCAAATCTTAGATCCCAGCCCTGCAAGGTGAGCTGTATAGGATAGCCCTTATTGCTCCATGGAACCCCCATGAAGTCATAGGGGCTCCAAGCAGGTGTAAGGTCTCTCCACACAAATCAATTTGCAGGATTGGGGCCTCACTTTCCAAATTTCAGTTCCTGTAGGAGCTGATACGTTTTTAATGCAGGGCCCTTGAGATCAAAGGTTACCTTAAAATACCAAAGACTCATGTGCCTTTGCTGTTTTAACAGTTACTGGTGTTATTTCGAAATCCAAAAGATGTAGCTGTATCCTATTACCGCTTCTACAACAAAAATCCTATGCTTCCAAATGTCAGCTCCTGGGATGAGTTCTTTCAGAAGTTCATGAGTGGAGAAGGTACAGTTATTAGATCTTTGCTATGTTTCTCAGTGGCGTTTATAAACACTCTAGTACAGTGTTCTCAACTCTTCTTTGGTCTGCAGTCCAAAAAGGGAATCTGTGATCATCATGTTAAAATTAATCCCAAATGGATTCAAACTAATGATCTGGGTTGGGGAGGGCAGGGGAGCTGGTGCTAAGGAGTCAAAGGTGCTTCACTCTTCTTCAACCCTGAGCAATGCTCAGCACTCGGAGCATTGCTGTGGAGATATTCAAATGGTCAGGATGGTGCAGTATACAGGGATTCCACTTCATCCCCAGCACACAAAGGGTAAACTCCAGCTTTCCTTTTCTTTCTGGCAGGCATTATCCTTCTTGCGATTTCACATCTCAACAACTAGATTTATGAGTGAGTTTCTCCCCCTTTGTTCTCAGCTACTTTTTTCTCTTGCTTTCATTTGCATCTCAGAGCAGGGGTACACATTTTAGAGCAATTCAAAATAAAGGTTTGGGGTAAAATTTTTAAAAGTGCCATAGTGGCTTAGGAGCCTAACCCTCATTGACTTTCAGTGAGACTTAATCACCTAAAGGCCATATTTTTAAAGGCATATAAGTGCCTAAAGATGCAGATAGATGCCTAGTGAGATTTCAAAAAGCACCTAGGTACCTAATTCCCATAGACTTCAAGCACTTTTGAAAATTCCACCAGGCACCTATCTGCCCATCATATCGAAATCACTTTTGAAAATGGGATTCAGGTTTTCTAAATCTCTTAGGCACTTTTGAAAATTTGGCCCTTTATTTATAATTGAGCAGAGGTTTGAGCTACAACTGAAATAGATAAACCCCTTTCTGTAGACTGAAGAACTCAGTATTAGTCTCACTATCATCTGTTGACAAAGAGCACTATTATGCTGGAAAGAAGAGTATTCCAAAGAGCGTTCATGCTGTCAAAGCAATGGGAGCAGACATGAGTTACAGATTTCCTGTCATGTCAAGAAGCTTCATAGCAATCGGGCTCAAACAGACTCAAGGAAAACGACAGTGAGAGCAACCCTGCATTTCAAGTGAAGTTCTCTTGTAAAGGGGAAAAAGAGACTGTAAAAATGGCATAGTGGATTTTGTACACATCTCTTTATTACTTCCAGATCAGAAGTGCTAGGCTTACAAACAAACAATGTTTTATGTAACTGCCAGCTCCTCAAATTCCATCTGGGATTTGTGAATCAAGTTGGGCTCTTTCCTTCTTCAACACCACTGCCAGTGATAAGCACTCTGCAGGCCAAACTGCACTCTTAGTAACATCTGTACAACCCCACTGGCCTGTCATGCCAATTTAGCAAGCTATTTTGATGATGATGTTGCGCAAAATGGAATAGATTCCAGCTTGTACTCTCCTAACTGTGCTGATTTGGCAGAGTTTAATGCTTTTCACTCCTTTTAAGATGCATTTTATTTCCTAAAGTAAGCAGAGAGGGCACTGTATATACTTATAGGTTTCAGAGTAGCAGCCGTGTTAGTCTGTATTCGCAAAAAGAAAAGGAGGACTTGTGGCACCTTAGAGACTAACCAATTTATTAGAGCATAAGCTTTCGTGAGCTACAGCTCACTGAGGAAGTGAGCTGTAGCTCACGAAAGCTTATGCTCTAATAAATTGGTTAGTCTCTAAGGTGCCACAAGTCCTCCTTTTCTTTTTGTATATACTTAGGAAAACAGACCTGTTTAGTAAGAAGGTGCCTTGTTTTACATACTCATTTTGCAGAGAACAGCACTTTAACAAAATATCAAGCCAAACCCTCTGTCATACTAGCTACTCTGACACTGAGGTGCATTTCAGGGATTTTGAGAAGTTGCTGACAGTATAATACAGTGTCTATGTATGATATCAGCAAAGTCTCTTTATTTCACCCCTTTTTTTGTGCAGTTCTGTCAGGAAAGAGACGAGAAATCAGCTGGATCTGTCCGGCTGAGTAATCCCCTGATGTAGGAGAGCTTTCCATGGATGCAAAGCTGGCATTCTTGATTCTTGTACTATTCTGCCGCTATAACTGGCACAGGGGTGGTGTCAAGAGATTAATCTTAATTGGTGAATAGTTCCTTGGGGACTTTGCCACTTACCATAGGTTAGAGTAGCCTCTAGGCTGCTTGAAGTTACCGTGGAGCCAGGTCTGAGCTGGGCAGAGAATCAGGGAACCGTAACCATAAACTGCCTTACAGCCCCTGAAGCAAATGGAGAAAATTTAATATAGCAAAGAGTCTGTGCCATATTCTAGTAAACAATTATTGGAAAATAAAGTATACTGGTAGAAACTAATTGTTTATATTTTGTAAGGGCCTATCCCTGCAAGCACTTATGCATGTGAGTAAAATTTACTCACATTAATAATCCCACTAAAGTAAAGGAAATTATTCGTATGGTGAGTGTTTGCAGGACCTTAAATCTGTGTTGTTGGGGTTATTTTTTTTAACTTCGCCATTTCATAAGTGCAATGTTAGCCTGGTTATGTGATAGATTGAATATACACACATGGCTGTGTTACTGATTACTACAAAATGTATTCAAGAATTAATTTGTTGTAAACAGATTTTTTTTAAAACTTGTCATGTAGAAACGGTATAGCTTGATTATGTAAAAATAGTTGGAAGAAGAAAGTGAAAAGTCAAGTCTGGAGTGAATGACTTCCAAAATAACATCTGTCCCCTCCTCCCCCCAAAGAAAAAGAAAAAGGAAAAAAAAAAGAACTAAGAACAGAGTACTGAAGGATTAGACGATCTAAGCTCTCCAGGACTCTATGTTGAAGTTAGCCTGTACATTTCATCTTGGGGCAATTTAAATATACTTTAAATTATCTTCTGTTTTTGACCTGTCTGCCTTAACTTCATTTTAGTCTGCTGGAACTCATATTTTGACCATGCTCTTGCCTGGAACAAACACATGGATAAAGAGAATATCATGATCATCACCTATGAAGAAATGAAAGAGGTAAATATGTGTAGAAAGTTAAAAATGGAAAAGACTTATTAGGTCTTGTACTCAGTTCTGATACAGAATTGCTCCCTTCAGTATATTCTCAAGCATCTTGTCCCATCCAGTTTTCATTTTGTCCCAGGCAAAACCTTATTGTGCAGAGAACAGGTATATGATGTTGCAGCCTGTTTTCCCACTGGCTACTAGCCCTTCTATCTTTAGCCCAGCTCCCTCCTCAAGCACGACAGCCTTGATCCTGCAACATTAAGCACGTGCATGAGAGTGGTCCCATTGACTTCAGTGAGACTGTTCACATGCTTAAAGTTAAGCATGTCCATGTTAGCAGTTTGAGGATCTTAAACTGTAAATTCTCTGGGTTAGGTAATGCCAATGCTTATATAGAACAATACTAATTGATGTGGCTAGATAAATGTTATCAGTAGTAATTAATACTAAAATAAAGAGATCCATGCAGAAGATTGAGAGCATTCACTTAACACATTGCCATTTGGGAAGGGAGGCACATTCCAAAATCTTATCAAAAGTAACCACCATTCCTGCAACTTCCTGCTGCTGAACTTAATATATTTCTCTAATGTTCTGCCCTTTGTAAGGATGAGAATATTATCAACTACATTCATTTGACAAGATAGAGGGAAAATGTCTGGCATGTTTGCTTTAACTTATACATAATTCTATCGCATTTTTGTTTTTCAGAACTTACCTCAAGGAGTGAAACAAATAGCTGAATTTTTGGGGTTCTGTCTGCCTGAGGAGAAGATTCAGTCTATTGCAGAGAATGCCGCCTTTGAATCAATGAGCAATACATCCCAAGAAACATATGGAAAATTTGGTCCCATCCTTTTCAGAAAAGGTACATTTATACAGAGCGATGATAGGCCTAGAGTTTAGAACAGGTATCCAAATTGGTCATGGGAGCTAATTAACATTTAAAAGGCTTGATAAGATGCATGACTGTTGTGACCATTTCAGGAGGTCCCAAATGCAGAACTAATGCATTTAATTCATAGCTGATAATGAATTTTCTTCTCCTGAAAATGGACATCCCTAGCTAGATGATCACTCAGGCACTGAATGCTGTTCTTTCAAAATATGAGCTCTGTGGAAAATACCTTGGTTGTAAAAGGTGCATGCATATATACCTGTAAAATTTAGTGCAAAGGGTTTTCTTTAACCTAAAATTTTAAGAACACCATCCACATTGAAGCCTCATATTGATTTGAAATGTGGCAATAAGTTCAGTCATTCCAACTGTTTGTGTCAGCATTTCATTGTTATCTACCGCTACCTGACAGGTGATCTTATACTTCCAGGAATATTTATGAGTTTATTTCATTGTTCTTTTGCAGGTACTGTTGGAGATTGGAAGAATCTGTTCACTGAAGCTCAAAGCCAAGAAATGGATGCCAAATTTGAAGAATGTTTAGCAGGAACGAAACTGGGAGCCAGGCTAAAATATGATAAATACTGCAAATATTAAATCCTTGAATATCAGAATGACATTAGCATTTACTCAGAAACATCATCTATTTTACTACCTTTTGTTTGAGAACATAGAGATTAAAATAATTAGCCTTTCACGCAAGAATTTTCACACAAAAAACAACCAAACCCAAGACACAGTAAATAAGGCTAGTGGTCCAAATACTGCCCATCTGTGACTTATTTAGGCTTAGAATCTCCTGTGCATAGTGGCACATGAGGCAACCCACTTTTCCTACTGCTGCCTGTCCAGAACAAGATGTTTGACTCAATTGTAAATTGTCTCCATGATGGCAACAACTTTTGCAATTGTTTTGCAATAGGCCATTTTTTCTCCTTCATGCCTTCTCTTCCCTCCGGGTGGAATCCAATGGAATGCTACGACTACACTATGCAGCGTTTAGCAACACGGCTGTGCCGCTATAGCCGTGCTGCTAAAAGCCGCGCAGTGTAGCTGCTGTTTGTCGTCAGGAGAGAGCTCTCCTGCCGACAAAAAAATTCCACCCACAACGAGCAGCAGTAGCTTTGTCGGTAGGTTCACACAGGCACTTTTCGTTGGTAAAACTTTTGTCGTTCGGGGTGGTGGTTTTTGTCATTCAGGGGGTGTTAAAAAAATGTTTTGCCAACGAAGTCCCAGTGTAGACACAGCTAAGATATACCTTTGTGCTTCTGCCTTGTGGTAGCCTGATGACATTGTTGGGGACACTGGGGCATGGCCACTAGGTAACTCGAGGGGATGGAAGACCACGAGTGTCGATGAAGCCCCCTCGCACTAGGCCCAAGTGTCCTTGGCCCCCCGCCTGGAGGCACTCACAGCAGTTATGCTGAGGATCTGCAACAATATGTTGCAGAGTCAGACTGCCTGAAACTAAGCAAGGCCGAACAGGGCAGATATGAAAGAACAATGCTGAATAAAGCAGCTTTATGTATGGTTTAACAAATGAGAACAAGGGAACTAGCTGGGAACTGGATTGGCTGGCTATATGGATACTTAGGGCAGCTTGCTATTGGATAAGTATGCTGGGAAAAAGGATGTCTAAAAGCCTGTGTAACTTCCTGCTCTGTGTGCAGGATTTGAGATTCTATTCTCCCTGTACCTTTTTGCAGCTGCAAATAAACTTTTCTGCTTCTCCACCCCGTTGTGATTATTGGGTGTAGCACACCGGGTCGCGAACCAACCTCAGCTGTTGTTTAGCCTCTCGGCACTGGGTGCCGGCAACAGCTTTTGGCGTCCCTGGGTGGGCGACGAGGCTGTTATTTAGCCTTGCCCGGATCCCTCCTGGAGGTCGAGGATTGCGGCGAGAACCGACGCCCAGCACGCACCGGTGAGTTCATTGGGGGCCTCGGAGGAGACGCAATTTGATCGACCCCTGAGGGCACAACGGTGAAACGCACTCATATAGTGGAGAAGCAACTGTGGACGACGGTGAGGAACCGGTCCCTTGGATAACGTAGGAACCTTTTGAAATCCGGCTTGTTTGCTCTGTTGGAACCTGGGGACGCCCTGAGTTCCCCTGTATGTATGGGACAGGGACAGAGCTCGGGGGTTAGGGCACGGTGTACGCCCCTAGAATGCATTCTACCAAACTGGAAGGTATTTGGTGCGGATCCAATGACTAAGAGCCAATTAAAACGATTCTGTACAGTTGACTGGCCTCAATATCAACTAGAGGACCAGGAGTGGTGGCCACCAGGAGGGTCAATTAATTACAACACGATCCTTCAGTTACTCCTGTTCTGTCAGAGAACAAGGAAATGGAATGAACATATGTATGCGCATTTGTTTCTGACTTTATGTACTCGACCAGATATTTTACAGCGCTGTAATCTGACTCCGACTGGTTCGGTAGCAGCTAATGTTAGTCCCCAGACCCCCACCCCCACTGTAATGGCAGAGCCGGCGTCCCCTTCGGCCCCTACACCCACACCTTGTAAGTCCCCAATGGTTGGCCTATACCCCTTAATCACCGAAACTAAAGTCGCCCGGTCTGGATCGGACAGGTGTCCGGCCACGACTATGCAGGTTTATACTCATGTGCCCTTTAATCCTGTGGATTTGGCTGCTTTCAAAGCACAGGCGGGAGAGTTTTCCACCAACCCAAGCAGGTTTATATCAGTCTTTGAGGGGTGCCTCTGCAGCCACAAGCCGGACTGGGATGATTGTAACGTCCTCCTGCGAACCCTATTGTCTGAGGTTGAAAGACAACAGGTTGTGTCCAAAGCAAGGGAGGAGGCGCAGAAACGATACAACGGGATCGTATTAATGTCCCTGACCCGGATGCACAAGTCCCCCGAGCAGACCCCAGGTGGGATCCAAATGATCATGGGGATATGACCCGCCTTACCACCTATAAGAAGTTGCTCTTGCATGGACTCCGTCACTCGGCTGTCCGACATAATAATTGGGCAAAGCCATCTGAACTAATACAGGATTTAAAAGAAAGCCGAGGGGCCTTTCTACAGCGTATTTGGGACACAATTCGACAGAACACTAATGCAGACCCCGATGATGAGGCTACTGAGTCAATTATTAAGGGAATTTTTATGAGCAGAGCAGCCCCTGATATTAAGAGAAAGTTACAAAAAAGGGGCGATTTAATGGGCATGGCCATGGCACAAATCTTAGAGACTGCAAACCGAGCTTATAGTTTGAGAGAGACAGAGAAGGAGAGAAAGCAAGTGAGACTGATGGTAACAGCGGTACAGGCCGGCACTAAGGGAAGTGGCTGGGGAGGAAGGAGCTGTGGACACGAATGTCTGGGCTCGCAGGAGAGACGACTGGGTCGCAACCAGTATGCCTTGTGTCGACAAGAGGGACACTGGAAAAATGAGTGCCCAAAGAGGAAAGAAAAGGGGGGTGCCTCTATGATGGCGATGGCGGAGCAGGAATAGGGGTGTCAGTGGAGACGGACCACCCTACCCCTGGAACCCCGAGTAAAGATGCGGGTGGGAAGCTCAGAAATAGATTTTTTTAGTGGACTCTGGAGCGGCCCGAACTGCCGTACATCGACCCCTTCAGTTGCCAGTAGCAGATTCCCTTACTGTGGTGGGAGCCACAGGCAAAGACACCAAGTGCCCAGTGTATGCCCCAGTGGAATGCGCTTTGGGAAACAGAACTATATCCCACAAGCTGGTATACCTCCCTGAGTGTCCAACACCTCTGCTGGGACGGGATCTGCTTTGTCGCCTCGGTGCCACCCTGCATTTTACTGAGGATGAAATAACCCTTACCTTATCCCCTGAGAATGCATGGATCATGACCCTTGCAGTTGAGCCCTCAGCCATGCAAGCCCCAGAATGGAGCCCATGGGAAGACCAGATGTACCCCCTTGTGTGGGCATCAGGGATTCCAGGAAAGGCCACCCATCAGACCCCCATTACTATTCAGCTCATACCAGGGAAAGGCCCAGTGCAAGTAAAACAGTATCCAATCAAGAGGGAAGCCAGAGAAGGTTTACAGGAAACTATAGAGCGATTCCTAATGTATGGTATTCTCCGGGAATGTCAGTCAGCCTGGAACACTCCCATTCTACCCGTACAGAAGCCTGATGGCACGTATTGGCTGGTACAGGACCTAAGGGCAGTCAATGAACAGGTTAAGACTTTGCACCCTCTTGTCCCTAACCCGTATACCTTATTGGCTTCTATAGGGGAACAGTATACCCATTTTTCAGTCCTCAATCTGAAAGATGCTTTCTTTACCATCCCAGTTGCCACCCCGTCACAGGAGATCTTCTCCTTTGAGTGGGAGGACCGAAAAAGGGTTAAAAAGCAACTTCGCTGGACAGTGTTGGCCCAGGGATTTAAAAACTCCCCCACCCTCTTTGGCCAAGGTCTGGCCAGGGACTTAGAGGAGTAGGATATTGAGGAGGCCCTCCTTCTGCAGTATGTAGATGATTTGTTAATTGCCACTGTGGGCCAAACCCCCTGCCCTAAAGCCACCATGAGCCTCCTGAATTTTATTGGACTCCAGGGATATCTGGAGCATGGAGTAAGGCTCAAATCGCCCTCCCAGAGGTACGGTACCTCGGGTTTCACATACGGCAAGGGGAGTGTCAGCTTTCAAGCGAAAGAAAGGAAGCTATCTGTCAAGTTCCTACCCCAAGTAATCGTAAGCAGCTCAGGGCATTTCTGGGTATGGCAGGCTTTTGCAGGATATGGATCCCAGAGTTTGGACTGTGGGCTAAACCCCTGTACGACTGTGTAAAAGGAGCAGATCATGACCCCTTCTATTGGACCCCAGAGGCTGACAGGGCATTTAAAATCCTGAAAAGAAAATTGATGGAAGCCCTGGCTCTGGGCCTGCCGGATCTCTCTCAGCCATTTCAGTTGTATGTACATGAACGAAAGGGGGTGGCCCTAGGAGTGCTTACACAGCTGTTAGGAGCATGGAGACGTCCCGTGGCTTATTTTTCTAAGCAACTGGATCAGGTTGCGAAGGGTTGGCCGGCATGTTTATGGGCACTCGCAGCTACTGCCCTAGTGCTTGAGGAAGCCGAGAAGCTAACATTGGGAGGGGTTATGCAAATCTATACTCCCTATATGGTCCGAGCCTTATGGATGCAAAGGGAGGGCTTTGGCTCACCCAGGCTCGGATTGCTCGGTACCAGGCTAAGCTGTTAGAGAACTCTGAAGTCACCTTACAGCCTTGCCCCTCCCTTAACCCAGCCACTCTCTTGCCAGAAACAGAGGAACAAAAACATGACTGTTTAGAGATCATAGATGTCCAGTACTCCAGCCGTCCAGATTTAAAGGATATACCCCTCCCAAATGCAGATTATGAGTGGTACACTGATGGTAACAGTACTGTAATAGATGGGCAAAGGAGGGCGGGTTATGCTGTTGTGACCCTCCATGACACTGTGGAAGCTGAAGGTTTGCCTGCTGGGACCTCTGCCCAGCTTGCCGAACTAATAGCCCTGACCCGTGCACTTGAACTGTCAAAAGGAAAGCGGGTCAACATTTTTACTGATTCAAAGTATGCTTTTGGAGTGCTGCATGCTCATGCTGGCCTATGGAAGCAAAGGGGAATGCTGACAGCCCAAGGCTCCCCAGTCAAGTATGGGCCCCAAACCCTCCAGCTCCCAGAAGCCATACAACTTCCCGCGGAAGTGGCGGTGGTACACTGTAAAGCCCATCAAAGGGAAGATCAAGATGTGGCCAGAGGTAACGCCCGGGCAGATAGAGAGGCTAAGCACGCTGCCACCCTGCCATCCCCTCAGACTGAGGACGCCCATATGCATGTCCTTATCCTATCAGTAGGGGAGCTTCCAACCCCTCAGTACTCTGGGGAGGAGAGACAGCTAACTGACAAACTCAGTCTCCGGGAAAAGGAGGGATGGCTCCATTCCCCGGAAGGGAAGGTCCTCTTACCAAAGGGCCTGATCCGGCCAGTGCTGCAGAAACTGCGTCAAACCACTCATGCTGGCAGGGAAGCACTTATCCAGCTAATGGGAAAATACTTTATCACTTCTGGACTCCTACCCCTGGCTGCCCAGGTACAAGCGGACTGCTTAGTCTGCCAAAAGAATAACCCCCGACCGGGACATCCTGTGCCACCAGCTGCCCTAGAACCCACTCCGGGCCCCGGACAAGTGTGGCAAATAGACTTTACTGAGTTTCCCGAGTTTCCCCGGACCCAAGGGTTCAAATATCTCCTTGTCATAGTGGATGGCCAGAAGCCTTCCCATGCCGTAATTGCACTGCCAAAACAGTGGCCCTCAAGTTTGTTAAGGAGATCATTCCTCTCTTTGGACTCCCCCTGTGGATGGAATCTGACAACGGGACACATTTCACGTCAAAAATCATTCAAAGCGTCTCATATGCCTTACAGATCCCCTGGAAACTCCATACGCCCTGGAGACCGCAAGCCAGTGGTGTAGTGGAGCATACCAATCAGACCCTTAAACGGCATCTCTCAAAAGTGTCCCAAGAAGCCTCACTGCGATGGCCTGATGCTTTGCCCCTCATCCTACTCTGTATCCGCCTTCTCCCTAAGGGTAGATTAGGGCTTAGTCCCTTTGAAATTATGTTTGGAAGGGCATGGCCTATGAATGGCACCCCGGTTCTGTCAGGGGAATGGGAGCTGGGTAACGGTTTGTCACAGTATATGTGTTCCCTGTCTGCTGTTCTCTTGTCTCTTCACAGGTATACCAAGGATTCCCAGCCTCTCCCCTTGGACTCTCCCGTCCACTCCTTACAGCCCGGTGACTCCGTGCTTGTTCGTACCTGGAAAGACGAGCCTCTCCAGGAAAAGTGGAAAGGACCCTGCTGATCTCCCATACAGCAGCAAAGATCGAGGGACACAAGAACTGGATCCATCACTCTTGTCTGAAGGCAGTACCCGCGCCCTCGTCAGCAGAACAGTGGACGGTCCAACTTGCTGACTCCTCATCTAGTGACGATCTCGGGCTAAAGCTACTGTTTAAAAGACACAAATAGTGGGCACCTTAATGCTAAAATAGGCCCACCCAGGTACTGGAGACCCTGGGTTAAAAAGACTCTGGTGATAATTAATTGGGTAATATTGTTATTCTCTGTATTGTTACCCAATTATTATTATTATTTGTTATTGTTAATATTATTGTGAATAACCCATTGTTATTCTCTGTATTGTTATTTCCAAACCATGCATATCAGGAGCATAACTCCTTTGTTTCGCTTGCACACCATGTTGCTACTTTAACAAACCAGACTGATTGCTGGGTATGTGCTCCAACTCCACTGTCCCCCAAAACGGGAATGCCCATTGACATGCTGCCCTTGATCCTAGCAGAATTAGCCGCCACCAAAGAGCAGGAAAGAACGAACTCGCTGTTCTGAAATAAGACCTCTTTGCAGCAAGCCACCTATCAGGACCAGGAGTATTCAGTTGCAGTATTCACTGAGGGAGTGTTATGTTTTACCCGAAACCAATCTGATCACTATGGGCGTCCTGTGGGGAAAAGCTCCTGTGTTATTACACAGTGGGCTGATGGGTATTGGATAAAGACCAAAACGGGAGGCCAACAGTGTGGGTGTAATGGTTCCTCCCCTTTTAGGGAAACTCTTACAAATAATCTTACCACAAAGGAAAAGAAATATAAATATAAAAGGAAATATAACTTGCCGTCCAGTTAATATTGCCAATGTAGCAAGCCAATGGTGGGTTTGTAGTGGTCCCTATGGCGAGTGTAATTTGAACGGCGCAATTAGAAATGCCCCCACTTGTACCCAATCAGGAGGATGGGATGCCCCCTTAGGGGCATATGAACTGTTTGGAAAAGCAGCTTTAAATATCCCAGGAATCCTCTTAGGAAACAGTCCTTACTGGGCCCTACAGGGTCACTATTTTGTATGTGGCCGAAAGGCTTACAAGGTGCTACCAGCCAACTGGACAGGTAGCTGTTATGTAGCTCATGGAGTTCCTCATCTTTCCATAACTGCCACACTGCCCAAAGGAAAGATTAGAAATGCCCGAGACACCTCCGTTGAGTCACGAGAAAAGACCCTGCGGTGACTGACTACGGCATTGGAGGGCAATATGAAGAATTCCCTTACAACCGAGAAGCTTGTAGGGTGCTCTGTACTGGGAATAGCGCCACTGTTTACCGGGCCAGCCATGGCATGCATAGGCCGCTATACTGTAAGGCTGCAAATGGTACTTGAGAAAGTGGCCTTAGAGTTAGAGGACTCGGTTAGTGATTTAGGGTCAGCAGAAAAACATTAAATAAAGAGGTACAGCAGCTCAGGACGTTTTCCCTCCAAAACAGGCTGGCTTTGGACTATCTCTTGGCATCCCAAGGAGGGGTTTGTGCCCTCGTCGGGCCCTGATGTTGTGTATATGTAAATGAGAGCAGTTATGAAATCTATGAAAAGGTGGTACAGGCTGAGGCCCATGCCCGAGCCGAAGCACAGGTTGCCTATACTGCCCCAGAGAGCGATTGGTTGCAAACCTTGTTTTCAGGCTGGGGTTTGTCGTTTTGGCTTGGTGGTTTATTTAGCCTGTTATTGAAACTTCTCTTTCCTGTATTGCTTGTATTACTGGTATTATGCTGTGCAGTATCATGTGTCAGGGCCCTTTTGCAAAAGTTAATAAGTCATTCTCTTCAGGGCTATCACAAAGTGCTTATGCAAAGTCCTATTGTAAAGACATAAGTAGCCCAAGTGAGAAAACTCAGAGCCAAGGTTGTTGAGTGTTCTCAAAGGAGGGAGTTGTTGGGGACACTGGGACATGGCCACTAGGTAACTCGAGGGAATGGAAGATCACGAGTGTCGATGAAGCCCCTTCGCACTAGGCCCAAGTGTCCTTGCCCCCCCCCCCCCTTGCCTGGAGGCACTCGCAGCAGTTATGCTGAGGATCTGCAACAATATGTTGCAGAGTCAGACTGCCTGAAACTGAGCAAGGCCGAACAGGGCAGATATGAAAGAACAATGCTGAATAAAGCAGTTTTATGTATGGTTTAACAAATGATACAGAGAAGAAGGGAACTAGCTGGGAACTGAATTGGCTGGCTATATGGATACTTAGGGCAGCTTGCTATTGGATAAGTATGCTGGGAAAAAGGATGTCTAAAAGCCTGTGTAACTTCCTGCTCTGTGTGCAGGATTTGAGATTTTATTCTCCCCGTACCTTTTTGCAGCTGCAAATAAACTTTTCTGCTTCTCCACCCCGTTGTGATTATAGGGTGTAGCACACCGGGTCGCGAAACAACCTCAGCTGTTGTTTAGCCTCTCGGCACTGGGTGCCGGCAACAGTGTTGTGAAGGCCAGTACTATAATGGGGTTCAAAAGGGAGCTAGTTACATTGATGGAAGATAGGTCCATCAGTGGCTATTAGCCAGGATGGGCAGGAATGGTGTCCCTAACCTCTGTTTGCCAGAAGCTGGGATTGGGTGACAAGGCATAGATCACTTGATGATAACCTGTCTGTTCATTCCCTTTGGGGCACCTGCCATTGGCCACTGTCAGAGGACAGGATACTGGGGTTGATGGACCTTTGGTCTGACCCAGTGTGGCCGTTCTTATGAGAGGAAAATTCTGCGCCTTAATGATGCATTTCCCATCATTTGCACTACACTGGTGGCAAGCTGAAGACTGAGAAGGTGTGCTTAAGAGTTCTTGCTGCTTGCATGTTCCTCAGTGTGGCCTGCCTTTGGAATATCTAAGAGTATGTCTACACAGCAACTTCACACCTGCAGCTGGCCCGTGCCAGGTGACTCGGGCTTGCCGGGCTGGGGCTGTTTCACTTCTGTGTGTAGATATCTGGGCTCAGGCTGGAACCAGGACTATTGGACCAGCAAGGTCCCAGAGCTTGGGCTCCAGAACGAACCCCGGAAGTCTGCACAACAGAGTAGAAACAGCCTCACCGCAGCCTGAGTCATCGGCGCCAACTCTGTGGGTGCTCCGGGGCTGGAGCACTCACTGAGAAAAAATAGTGGGTGCTAAGCACCCACCGGCAGCCCCTCTATCAGCTCCTCCCCAAACCCCCAGCGCCTCCCGGCGAGCCCTGCGGATCAGCGCTTCCCACTCCCACCCTGCACCTCCGGCCCACCGCAATCAGCTCTTTTGTGGCGTGCAAGAGATTGGAAGGGAGGGGGAGGAGCAAGGATGCAGTATGCTTGGGGGAGGAGGCAGGGCTGGGTGGGAAGAGGTGGGGCAGGGGTGGAGTGGGGACAGGAAGAGGCGGGGTCTGGGTGGGGTCTTGGGGGAAGGGGTGGAGTGTGGGCAGGGCCTGGAGCGGAGCTGGGGGGTCGAACACCCCTCAGCACTTTGAAAAGTCGGGGTCTGTGTTCTGAGCCCTGTAAGTCCAAGTCAGCCAGCTGTGGGTTTTTCTTTGCCGTGTAGACATACCCTAATTGAATGAGGAGCTCATGCTGGAGGATGATAATAATTTCATGGCTATTGTTGAGGGTGGTGATAATGAACATGCTGTAGATTTAAACAGGTAAGGACATGAGTTCCAGGCTTGCATTGTGGAGACTATTCTACTTGACTATACTTAGTCTTTTGAATGAGTGTCTTGACAAACCTGGAGGGACATTGGCTTACTGAACCCAAACCACTATCATTTCTTGGTCCTGGGGGGAAATAGAAAAGCAATGTTATTCCAGGTACCAAAAAAAAAAAATAATGCAAATAAAACAGGTCTGCCATCCTTACTAATGTTGAATAACACATCCGAGACAAAAAGAGAGGATATAATGAAATCCACATTCTTCCCCCCTCAAGCATCACAAGCCAAAAGCGATGGGGTTCATTGAAATAAAGGTTGGTCCTCCAATCCCAGAGTCAGTCCAGCAGGAGTGTAGGCCGGTAGCAATATTCGTGTCATCACCATGCAGCTTAGTTTTTCTAATGATGGGCCTAGAACCCTAGATCCACAATCATGATTGCTGATCTGCCCTCTGCTGGTGGAATATTTAATTTGATTTGAGATCTTTACTTCATTGATTGTAGCTTTTTCCTTATGGCTTGGTTTCTGTATGTGCTGGGGCTGTGAAGATATCAAATATTTGAGTATGTTTTGTGCTGTGTGCATGCTCTATTTAACTACATTAAACCTTCTTGTATCACTGTGCACAATGTAATTCTAGTATCCTCACTGGATTAAAATATGCTGCATAACCTTCTGTGTTGTATCACATATTTGTGTTGCAGCACATAATTTTGTTGGGACAAAATGCACAACTACTAGAATGTAGACATCCATGTAAATCCGGAGATCTCTCTGCCTAGCTCTGGCTTTTTCACACTGTCTACAGATCCAGAGGAGGAAGGAAGCTGGAGACCCCTTGGGAAGAGGAAAGAGAGGCTCGTGGAGTGAGAGCCCCGGTGATTGGTTGGGAAGCGGTAGGTGAAGTAGTGGGGGAGGAAGGATGAGCTGCGAGCAACCCACCAAAGAGGAAGTGATGGGGGCTGGGTGGGGGAGGCAGACCATCTGCAGAGCAAGGAGAAAGAAGCGGTCTTCAGGTAGAAGAGAGTGAAAGGGGAGGGTAGGTGGTGGGCAAGAGCCTACAATAATATGTATAGAGGTGGGGATTGTCTGTGGGATGGGGGAGCAGAGAGTGACACTGGTAAGGTTTTATTTTAAAAGTGCTTGTTCTATTTTAATAGCTGTGATCTCTGGGCATTGATAGCCAGTTTCAGATCTTTGTTCTGAGGGCCATGCAGGGAATTTTTCAGTCATTCTGAAAAGCTGATTGCTGTTGCAGAGAGCTGGGAAGAAATGCAAACCTGGTTTATGTTAAAATTGTAAATAGACCACTAATTTACAAGACTCTAGTTACCTAAAAATAAAGTTTGAAAGTCAGTAATTAGAGCAGGGGTTCTCAATCTTTTTCTTGCTGAGGCCCCCCTCAGCATGGTGTAAAAACACCAGGGCCCAGTGAGGGCAGGAGGGGAACTCAGGGTTCCGGGCCGGCGGGGGGACCCTTGGGCATAGGCATAGATTTACTTCTCTTTGCGGAAGTGCTGGGGCTTGGGGCACCAGGTTTCAGCCACGGGGCTCCACAGCCCCCCTGAAAGGGCTCACGGACCCCCCAGGGGGTCTGTGGACCCCAGTTGAGAACCACTGATCTCGAGTATATTGCAGCTTAGAAAACCCTGATCTGCAGAAAGTCTGGAAAATCTCAGTCAAGTTACCAACTCTAAATTCATCTTTGCCTTTGTTATCATCCTTATTTATTCTCCACTTACTAATGGGCAAACCCCCACTACTTGCTATAAAAACGACAGACAAACAATCCCAGGCACTTCTCTTGCTTCCCCTGTGAATCTCATTCTCTGCACCTGAGACGACAAAAGGAAACAGCTGTTGGACTCAGGGGAAGGAGTCTTGACCTGATAGTCTGGTCAGTAATCTGCTAAAGCATGTGGTGAGAAAGTTTGCTTTGCAACTAAAATAGTGTCTTAAGTAGATATTAGTACGTGTTTTAAATTTTTATTTTTCTTCTAACCATTTCTGACTTTTATGCCTTATTACTTGAACTCACTTAAAATACATCTCTTTGTAGTTAATAAACTTGTTTTACTGTTGACTCTTACGCAGTGTCTTTAAGTTGAAGTGTCTGGGTAGCTATTTAAGGTAAGGAGTTGGCATGTTATTCCATTAAAGGTGTAATGGATTTAATATATTTGTACGGTCCAGGAAAGGGCTGGGCAGTATGGGACATACATTTCTGGGGGAAGATACGGGGCTGGTGGTGTGTTGGGATCTCCCTGCAATATAACCAAAACCACTGCTTAACTTGTAATGGTAGAGGTGCTGGGGCTCACGCATCATGCAAGCAGCCGTGCAATGCTCCACGGACATTCCTCTGGCAGCTGAGTGACGTGGAGGCGGAGGGTTGCGCTGCTGCTTGCATCTCTTGTGCGCACAAAAGAACTGATGCGGTAAGTCCAGAGGCGATGGGGCTATGAACTGCCAAGTCCAGAGGCGCCGGAGCTCAGCCCCGGCACAAATTAAGCACTAACCGATACTGGTGAGAGCCCAGTGTAGCTAGCAGGCTGCGGTTACATGCAGACACTCAAGGTGTGGCTTGCATGCTGGGAGACTGTGAGTGGCCCACGTAGGAGCTGCTACAGCAAGGCGTCATACGGCACCCAAAATTGCAGGGCAGGGATGACACAACCCCCACTAGTCTGGATTGTGCCATGGTATATCGCAACTGGACATAGTAAAATTGATTTCTGACCTGTATCTGCAGTGTGGTGTCTCTGAAGAATACTGGTGAAGGGGCTTGATTGGATTCTGTTGAGTCCGCTGTGGACAGTGACAGATTCTTTTGTGGAAGGTTAATACACCTCTACCTTGATATAATGCGACCCGATATAACACGAATTCGGATATAACGCGGTAAAGCAGTGCCTTGGGGGGGGTGGGGCTGCGTGCTCCGGTGGATCAAAGCAAGTTCGATATAACACGGTTTCACCCATAACGCGGTAAGATTTTTTGGCTCCCAAGCACAGAGTTATATCGGGGTAGAGGTGTATTAGATACTGGGGTATCCAGCCTTTACAGTGAAGGCTGTCTTTTTGGTTTTACCTAAAACCCTAACTTGGCTATCAGTATTAGGCTTAGACGAAAAAGTTAGAGACAATCTTTACTCTGAAGAGATCCCAGTCTCTCTGTTTTAAAACCACTGTAAGCCTGAGAAGCAGTTAACCCATCTCCATTTAGTCCTCTCTCTTTCCTGTCATTGTGGCGACTCATCCAGTTTTACAACTTCTAGTTCGCACACAAACAGCAGCATGATTCTACATCAGCAACTCCCCAGGGTGCTTAACAGATACCTTTACCTTCGGTAAAAAGAACAGGAGTACTTGAACTACAGCTTATGCTCAAAATAAAAGCTTATGCTCAAAGAAATTTGTTAGTCTCTAAGGTGCCACAAGTCCTCCTGTTCTTTTTGTGAATACAGACTAACACGGCTGCTACTCTGAAATCTGTCTTTACCTTTGGTGGAAACTTAACAGCCAGTGGGTTAGGTGGAAGAGTATTCCATTCCACATGGAGACTGAGGGGCTGAAGAAGCACAATTTGTTTCTCACCCTTATCCCACTAGAAGTTTCTCCCATGACAATTCATACCAAAGGAAAGCGCAAGTTAAATGTAATGCTCAACACTGGCTGAAATCCATTACAGTTCATGACGAAGAGTTCACACCAGGAGCCTGTAAGTCAACACTTCTTTTAGTTTGGCTTTCCCTTATTGGACAAGAGAAACAGGGTGAGGCAGCAGAGAAGCCAGTGAGTTCATATGGAAGAGTTCCTTATCAGCCTCCTCCTCCCTCTCCTCCCAAAGAAAACTAGAGACACGGTTTAAGGGCAGAGTCTGGCAAAAGGCAAAGCAAACTCCAACCATGGCTATGAGCAGCTTTGCTAGGGAAATAGATGCAGTTCTTGATGCAGCTGAAGGGAAAAAAAACGAGGAGCTGCTGATCACGTACAAGGGGGTGCTATACCCTAGTACGTTGTGTTGCGCTGAGACCTTCCAAGCATTGGACACCATGGAAGTTAGAAAAGATGATGTGTTCCTAGCTGCTTATCCTAAATGCGGTAAGTCTGGATTTTTTTGGTGCAAAATTGAAAGAAAAGTGCTTAGATGTCAAATATATGTGATCATTTTCTAAGAATGCAGAAAAGCACTGAAATTCAAATGCTACATGCAGTAGTAAATCCTCATTTGTCACAGGGAAACAGTGTGCTTGTGAGCCATGTGTTTTCCTCCTCCGTAATTTCAGATGTGTGTTTAATCTAGCAGCGATAGACATGCTGCTGGCTGTAATAACTTAAATACAAAGAATCATGCAAGATTATGGTGAGCTTAAATATACAAGTGTCAGGAAATTTTAAGCTTTTGATTCCTATAGTTGCTGTAATTCTGCCTTTTTGTGCCTATGTAGCATTATACCTTCATATATATGGTGAAGAGATGGGGGTCAGTCCACAGAATTCAGAGCCAGAACAGAATCTGAACTGCCCCGAAACTTTGTTAATAACACACTAATGGCAGGCTTAGAGCTGTACACCGGTATAAAGAGGCACGGACCCCATCACTAGTTTAGAACAGACACAGACAAGACAGTTCAGACACAGGTGGGGGAGGGTGCAGGAGCTCCCGTTTGGAGCTCAGGGTGGGGATGTGGGGGGGTGCAGGAGTCAGGGCATGGGGTGTGGGAGGGTGCAGGAGTCAGGGCAGAGGGCTGGGGTCATGAGGGTGTGAGGGAGGTGCAGGAGACAGGGAAGAGGGCTGGGGGTGTGGGCTGGGGTTGCTCCCAGCTCCCTGCCCTGAGCGGCTCACGGCAGGGGGCTGGAGGGGGTATGCCCCCTTCCATGCCCTTCCCCAAGGCCCCGCCCCCACCTCTTCTCTGCTTCTTCATGCCAGCAAACAGCTTATCAGCAGCAGGGAGAGAGAGTGAGTGGGGGAGGGGGAACGCAGCACACTGGGGGAAGAGGCGGGGGAGGGGGGAGCTGGGCTGCCAGCGAAGCCTGCCCTGCAGCAGCAGGACAGAGCCCCGGGAGAAGGCAGCACCAAGCTTCTGCCCCCATAGGAGAGAGCGGGGAGCAGAGAAGAGCAGCCAGGGCCCCTTCCGAGCGTGGGCCCTTTAAATAGCCACTGGAGCCCCACCGCCGCTACCCCAGGGCTCCAGCAGCCAGGCTCTGGTGGAAATGTATGACTCGCATGAAAGACCCCCTAAGCTTATTTCTACTAGCTTAGGTTAAAAACTCCCCAGGCACAAATTCTCCACTGTACCTTGGGTTTCAGTAACGCTGCCACCACCAAGTGATTTAACAAAGAACCAGGGAAAAGGACCACTTGGAGTTCCTCTTCTCCCAGCAATCCCCCAAGCGCTTACACCCCCTTTCCTTGGGAGGCTTGAGAATAATATCCTAACCAATTGGTTACAAAATGATCAAAGACCCAAGCCCCTGGGTCTTGGAACAATGGAAAAATCTGTCAGGTTCTTAAAAGAAGGATTTTATTAAAAAAAAGAAAAAGAAAGGTAAAAATCATCTCTGTAAAATCAGTTTGGAAAATACTTTACAGGGTATTCAGATTCAAAACACAGAGGATCCCCCTCTGGGCAAAACCTTAAAGTTACAGAAAACAGGAATAAACCTCCCTCTTAGCACAGGGAAAATTCACAAGAAAAACAAAAGATAAACTAATCCGCCTTGCTTGGTTTACCTCTACCGGTTGCAATATTGGAGGCTTGGATTGGGATGGGTTGGAGAAGATGGATTTCTGTCTAGCCCCTCTCAGTCCCAAGAGAGAACAACCACACAAAACAAAGAGCACAAAGAAAACCTTCCCCCCTCCCAAGATTTGAAAGTATCTCCTTTCCGCATTGGTCCTCTTGGTCAGGTGCCAACCAGGCTATCTGAGCTTCTTAATCCCTTCCAGGTAAGGAGGAATTCTAGGCTACCCGTAGCTGTATGGTTATGACAACATGCCATTCAATACCCTTATCGAAGCTGTTCTTAGCCCAAGACTGATGATTTTTTCAGAACACTTGGTAATATTTAGGCTGGTGTCTGTTTGGCCCAGATCCACAAAGGAATGTAGATGCACAAACTCCAGACTTAGGTACCAAAGTCCTAGCTTTAGGCACCATTCCAATTTACAAATCCCCAGTTCAGCTGCTGCCTATGCTATAGACAAACTAAATTTACTCACCACCTCCATTTTTGCTGTAAAAGTCTCCCAGACACCTATGTTTCTTCCTCTGGGCAAATACACTGATGCCTCTGGGAGGCACCCAGATGCCTACCTCACACCTAAGCCCATCATGATCCTCAAGCCAGAGGCAGATAGGCACTGTCCCAGCTATCTCATCTGTAGGGCCTGATCCATTAGGTGTCCTCAGAGGCAGCCTAATTGCACAAAATGACTTGGGGGGGAAGGGGACGGATTATGTTTTTCTAAAAGATATGTTCTAGGAATTCTTTGGGGGATGTTTATGGCCTGTGTTATACAGGAGATCAGACTAGATGATCACAATGATCCCTTCTGGCCTTGGAATCTATGAACCTTTAGCCTAGTGTTTAGGATACTCACCTGGGATATGGAAGATTCCCAGATGAATTCCTCCTCTTCCTGATGAGAAGAAGGAACTTGAACTCGGCTCTCCCAGACTCATGATAGTACCCTTGCAGGGATCGTGTGATTGTTGGACAAAGGCATTCCTCTCCCAGTAATACTCTTTTTTTGCCACAGATAGTTACTCCTGAGCACAGCCTGTGCTCTACTCTTCCCTGCCAACCCAAAAGGAAGCATATGTGTAGTAACTGAGCTGACTGGGGAATAGAGAAAGAGCAGGTGGCAGTTTGAGGATGTTGCAGGGAAACCTTATCTTCACTTCTCTGTTCTTCAGTCTTGCAGCAAAGATCTCCTCCTCCTACATGAAGGAGATTCTGTGTAGCAACAAGATCTGAGTTACTGCACGGCAATAAAAGAACCACTGCACCAAGTCTCAGAGCCCAGGTCAATTGATTCAGGCTTACAGGACTTGGGACACGGAGCTAAAAATAGCAGTGTAGACATTTGTGCTTGGGCTGGAGCCTGGGCTCTGACACCTTCTTCCCCCACTGTGGGATTTCAAAGCCCAGGCTCCCCTGAACCCAGATGTCTACACTGCTATTTTTAGTACCACGAGCCTGACTCAGTTGACCCAGGCTGTGAGATTCAGTTGACCCAGGCTATTGGTGCCATGGGTTTTTTATTGCAGTGTAGGCATATCCTTACACTGTGTTCACAAGCTGTACATAGCAGAAGCAGCAGCCTTAAAGTGCTTACAAGGGTTGCCATTATATACACATAGGCAATGTAAATAAAGTACAGTTGTGCGGGGGATATACAACTTAACTTGTAATTGCCAAAGCACAGGATTTCAGTCTCGCCCCCAATGTTGCATTAAAGAGACACACTCAATGTAAAAATCACACTTCTGTCTGAAAATTGTGTACCTACAACTGTTACAAGCTATATAATGGAACACCTACAAGTTATATGGAGGACTAGTATACTGACTCTTTAGAAAGTTATGCTAGATATTTAACAGGCTACAGTTCTGAAATTCCTGCTTGGCTCCTTCTAACAGTTATTTTATGTTTCAGGAACTAATTGGATTGAACACATTTTAAATGACTTGACATCCGCAGTTCTAAGGAAGGAGGTACCACGAATAAAGCATTTACAAATTCTTGAATTTGGAGTTCCAGAAAAATTTCAGGTCAGCATGGACTAATTCAGGAAGTTTATTTTTAGCATCTAGTATTTTTTTAAATGTCTGTATTTTACAGTATCTCATATAAGTACAAAACACTTTACAGAGTGGGTATACACTTCCATATCAAGTAATTTGAAGTTAATTCTCTCAATTACTTTTTGTATGTGGGAACATGTTATAAAAGATTAAAACACGGGCAAACAAGTGTGATTTGAAATGAAATTGACTTTTGTGTACTAAAAGAACAGAAATTAATTTTAACTCTAATCTGGACCTCCTACTGCTGTATTAGAATTTCCAATCCTTAGTGTCAATTTTGAGTGCAATATTTTAAAAATCTTTTGAGAAGAAAAGGTTAATGAAGTCATTAGCTGATTATTTCTGATTTCTATCCATCCTAGTTTAAGGTGTGACTTTTCCAAAGTGAAGTCGAGCCTATGCCTAAGGGCTTGGCTACACTTGCAGATGCAGAGTGCTGGGAGTTAAACCGGCCTTTGGAGACCGCAGCAGGGAAAACGCTGCTGTGTGTTTACACAATCAGCTGCAAGCCCAGTGGTGTGGCCACATTAGTAGCTCTTGCAACGCCACCGAGAGCAGTGCATTGTGGTAGCTATCCCAATGTGTCAGTGGCTGCAGCGTGCTTTTCAAATGGAGGAGGGGGTGGAGTGGAGTGTGACACTTGTGTTGTGTGTATGTCGGGGGAGAGACAGTGTGTTTTGGGGGGCAGTGTGTGTCAGCATGCTGTCCTGTAAGTTCAGATGGCAGCAGACCCCCCCACCCCCCACCTCTTTCTCACACACACGTGCCTGGGCAGCAGTGGCATTCCACAGTAATGGTTTGCTTTGTGTCCCGGAGAAGATAAACATGCCGGCTGTCAGAAATGGAGCTTTGAAAGGGGATATCCGCTTGCCTGCAGCCATTACAAGCTACATACCACACAGACTATGCTGACAGCTTGTGCCACACCCTCTCAAAGAAACTGCGGAACCACCTGATCAACATCCTCTACAGCAAACAGGGAAAGATTAAGAATGAGCTCTCAAAACTGGATACTCTCATAAAAAACCAACCTTCCAGAGTTCAAAACAATGAGAAGAGTGGCCACTTGACTTCAGGGGATTATGAGATGTTTCCGGAGGCCAATCCCCGTGCAGTAATGCAACACGTCTCTCAGCAAGCTTTATGCTTCTCGTGGAGGTGGATTGCCAGGAGCGCTCCAGCTGCAGAGTCCAGGCGCTCTAAGTGCCTTGCCAGTGTGGACACCCAGGGCCGTCCCTACCCATAAGCAACGTACGCAGCTGCTTAGGGCACCAGCAGATTTGGGGCACTAAATTTCCTGGTGACCTAAGCAGCTGCGTGCTGCTCCAGGCCCTGCTCTGCCTCTTCCCCATGGCCTCCTCCTCTGCTCCGCCTGGCTTCTTCCCACTCCTGCTCTGCCCCAGCCCCGCCCCCACTCCACCCCTTCCCCAAAGCCCCTGCCCCTGCTCCACCCCAGCCCCCTCCCCACTCTCCTGAGGACTGCAAGGAGTTGGGCCCGCACTTACCAGCGGCAATAAGTAGAGCGACCCGGCCACAGCCTGCTCCGCTCCGCTGGCTCCCAGCCACACTGCCGGTGCGTGCTGCGGGGCTGTTCCCCCCCGGGCCCCAAGGCTGGGAGCCCAGGGAACAGAGCAGAGTGGGCTGGGGCCGGGTCACTCCACTTCCCGCCACCCCATAAGTGTGGGGTCGGGCCTGACTGCCCTGTACTCACCGGGTGGCAGGAAGTGGAGTGAGGGGTGAGGGGGGCCTGCGTAGGGCACCAAAATGGCTAGGGATGGCCCTGTGGACACCTCAGAAGTTAGGATGCCTGGGGCCGATATAATGCACTCTAACTTGCAAGTGTAGCCAAGCCCTACGTCTTTGCAAGGTCAGGGGAATGTGTGACTCTAACAGTGTATATGGCTGTGTGTGTGTCTATATGTTATAATTGCAAACCATGAGTAGTAACACCTGATGGACTGTTACTTTTCTTTATGTGGTTTTATAAGTAATGCACAAGATTGGGAGACAGAGTTAGGAGACCTGTGTCTGGCTTCAGGCGAGACATTTCATCTCTCCTCTATCAGTTGCCTCATTTGTAAAACAGAGATATTATTTATTTTTGTCACAGAGGTGCTGTGAGACTTAATTAATTACCGTTTGAAACTATTTAAGAACCTCAGTTAAGAGATCATATGGGCTGACAGCAATGGAGCAAAACCTGGGTAAAATCTGAGACAGTGTTGCAGGACTAAGGGTACGTCTATGCTGGCAGAGTTACTGTGCCGGCAGTTTCAGCGCCGCTTAGAGAGCATTGACGAGAAACTGCTGTTGTGTGTTCACACCGTCAGCTGCTTGCGTAACAGTGTGTTCACACTTGTGGCACTTGCAGTGGTATTCGGAGCGGTGCACTCTGGGCAGCTATCCCACAGAGCATCTCTTCTGCTACTAAGAGTTGTGGGAAGGCGG
Organism: Lepidochelys olivacea; assembly: GCF_965140295.1. Lineage (NCBI taxonomy): Eukaryota > Metazoa > Chordata > Testudines > Cheloniidae > Lepidochelys > Lepidochelys olivacea. The sequence goes on along the minus strand of NC_140413.1, from coordinate 146,593,101 downwards.
AGGGGGTCGCGGGGCATCCTGGGTCCTCTCCCAATGCCCTGTGATGCATTGCTTCGCATCCCAGCAATCCCTGTGCTTCCGTCTGCATTTGGCGCCATCTTTCAAAGGTTTGTGTACTGCGTGCCCTGCCTCTTCGGTCTGCAGGAATGGATCCCGCACTGTTGACCAATATGCTGCTCGCTCTGACCAACACGTCATGAGCGGCAGTGGAGTTATTCCTTAAACTACAAAGGCTAGAGGAATCTGACATTGATCTCACCACGCGTAGTAACTATGACACGAGATTGCTTGTGGCATTCACGGAGGTGCTGACCACAGTGGAATGCTGCTTTTGGGCTCGGGAAACAAGCACTGAGTGGTGGGATCATCCTGCACGTTTCAGATGATGAGCAGTGGCTGCAGAACTTTCGGTTGAGGAAAGCCACATTCTTGGGACTGTGTGATGAACTCATACCAGCCCTGTGGTGCAAGGATACAAGAATGAGCGCTGCCCTGCTGTTGGAGAAGCGCGTGGCGAGTGCACTGTGTAAGTCGGCTATTCCAGACTGCTACCAATTGGTCACTAACCAGTTCGGAGTGGGAAAGTCAACAGTTGGACTCAGGTTGACAGAAGTGTGCAGGGCCATTAACCACATCCTGCTCCACAAGACTGTGACTCTGGGCAACATGCATAACATTGTGGATGGCTTTGCACAAATGGACTTCCCTAACTGCAGAGGGGCGACAGATGGCACGCATATTCCAATTCTGGCACAAGACCAACTAGCCACTGAGTACATTTATCGGAAGGGGTATTTCTCTATGGTTCTTCAGGTGCTTGTGGATCACCGTGGGTGTTTCACGGACGTTAACGCATGACATATACACCTTTCGGAACACTGGCCTATTCAGGAAGCTGCAAGCAGGGACTTTATCCCCAGACCAGAAGATCACCGTAGGGGAAGTCAAAATGCCCACTGTGATCCTGGGAGACCCCGCCTACCCCTTAATGCTGTGGCCTATGAAGCCATACATGGGACACCTGGACAGCAGCAAGGAGCGGTTCAACAACAGGCTGAGCAAGTGCAGAATGACTGTTAAGTATGCTTTTGGCCATTTAAAGGCCCGCTGGCGCTGCCTCTATGGGAGGCTGTACCTGGCCGATGACAATATTCCTATGCTTATAGCTGCGTGCTGTACACGCTATAGTATTTGTGAAGGGAAGGGTGAAAGCTTGACACAGGGCTGGACCACTAAGGCTCAGTGCCTGGAGGCTGAATTTGAACAGTCAGAGACCAGGGCTATTAGAGGGGCGCAGCATGGGTCCATAGGATCAGGGATGCCTTGAGGGAGCAATTTGAAGCTGAAAGCCACTAAGATTTGTTGCTATGCTCAGGAGTGCAGTTCTTGTAATGCCAGGAGGTGATTGTGATTGGTGCAGACGATGCACTATGAAAGTGTAAGGAAACTGCCTGTTCCTTTGTGGGGCTCTCTTTGCTTTCAATTAATGGAATAAAGATTGCTTTCACACCAAAACAATTATCTTATTAAAAAACAACCGGAGGAGAGAGACAAACAAAAAAACACATCAGCACTGTGAGGGCTGGGGGAAGGGAGGGTCCCAGGATTGTTAAAGATTTGGGTATGTCCAGGTATCATATCCAACCTTCTCCTTTGGAGTACAGTGCAGCGGGTACTGTACTTCAGTAGGGCTAAACTCAAGAGGGACGAGTGTTGAGTGCAGTGGGTACTGGGAGTCCGGAGGGCTGGACTGTGGCGGGGCAGGAGTGGAATGCAGCGGGTACAGACTAGAGCCAGGAGGTTGATAAGAGTGTGTTGGCGGTGTCTGGGGGAGGGCGTGCATGGGAAAGAGTTTTGTGACAGTGGCTGCAGGGGAGGGTGAGCGAGGAGCTGCTCAGTTTGCAGTGCTAGTAATGCCTAGAGTGTGTCCGCTTGGCGCTCCATAACGTTTAATAGCCACTCCGTAGCTTCGTTCTGGAGCTCCACGTTCTCCTTTCAGTCCCTCTTCTCACTGTCCCTCCACTCCTTCAATTCTTGTGTTTCGGCTGCAGAATGCATCATGACCTCATGCAGAAAGTCCTCTGTAGTTCTTCAGGGCTGCTTTCTAATTCTGTGCAGCCTTTTAGCCGGTGATAACAAACAGGGAGGCTGGGCTCCCAAGGTCATATCTGTGAAGCCAAAATGCAACATTTTACAGAAGCAACACACAGACCACTGATTTAAAACCCAGCCACAGTTCACATACCTGTCACTAACTGGCTGACCCCAGGCAAGCACACATGAGCCACAACCCCCAAAATGGTGAGTAACTGTAGGGGCAGGGGAAATCAGTGTTCCAGAACTGTACTGTACACTGGACATGTGGCTCTTGGGGAGAACCAGCACTGTATGGGGGGGCCTTATAATCATTACTATCCCCACATTTTCCACAGGCTGTGTTCGTTATGGAAGATATCTCGCTGCTGAGGGTTAGAAGGGAATCAAGGGAGGGTCTTCTCCAAGACTGCGGCTTCCGCCCTGGTCCTTATGTGGCTCGCCTGTGTGTGGCAATGATCCGTCCCCCCATCCTAGTGATGGCAGAGTGGCGCGGGAAAGTTACCCTTAATGGGGCAAGAAATCAAGCAGCTCTGCCAAAGAACCTGTGGCAGCAGATTGCCCAGTATCTCCATGAGATCTCTGAGGCAGATTCCGGTGAAGTGAGGGAGTCAATCAACACCCTGTTCCGCCGCTCAGACTAGGCATTTGGTGGTATGCACATCATACAGATGCAAACCTGCTTTCTGCAACCCTTCTGCCCCCAACAACTCACTTCAGCGATTCCCAAAATCAAATCCACTTACCAGGGGCCTCCTCTCCTGTTTGCACTTTGCCAAGATCCGACAGCTGTGACTGGCTAACCTCCCGTGGGGTAGAGAAGAGCTCCAGGCTGCATGCATCTCTGACCTCCGAGTTGTCCTCTGCCTCTGGGTCTCCCTCCCCCTCCACAGCTCCTGCACTTTGACCCTGCGTTCCACAGTTCCTGCACTTTGACCCTGCATTGTAGTGTGTCCTGGTCATGGCCCCTTTCTGTCATGCATCGTGAAATCTGTCCGTAGGTATCATAATTCCTACAGCTGGAGCGCAGCTGGGACTGGACAGCCTCCTCTCCCCAAATGCCGATGAGGTCCAGCAGCTCGACATTGCTCCAAGCAAGAGATCACCTGGTGCGTGGAGCTGCATGGTCACCTGGAGAGATGCGCTGAGACCACTGCAGGCGTCACCGAGCAAACAGGAAGGGGACTTTCAGAATTCCCAAGGAATTTACGAGGTGGGGATGACGCTTGGTCACCTGAGGGCAGGGCAGTCAAGTTCAAACCGAAGACCAGAGAGGTGAGGACAGGCATCGTGGGACACCTCCCGGAGGCCAGTCGCAGCACGTAATCGACCAGGAGGTCTACACTGGCGCCGTGGCGCTGTAGCCCGGGTGCAGAAAGCTCTACACCTCTTGTCAGGGTGGTTTTTTTGCAGCGCTGCAACTGCACAGTTTCTGCACACCCAGTGGCGTGGCCGTGCGTGCACCTCGGGAGTTACAGCGCAGAAAGCTGCTTTACTCCGCAGAAACTTGCCAGTGTAGACAAGGCCTAAGGGAAAATCCCTAAACAGGAGGAACTGGTGTACAGCAGGAAAAGCAGTGGCTATTACAAGATACAAGGGAGTAGCCAATATAGCCTGTTGTTCTCCAGTTTAGTACATGAGAAAATTCACTGCTCATGCTTATCTCTTCCATGATCTACCCTGGAACTCTGCTCTACAGTGCACAGGAGGGTGTGGAGTCCCTCTGTGTTTACGTGTGTGTTTTCTGCAGCGGCAGCCACCGGTGCATGTTCTTTTTCTGTTGCTTTGGGCCTAAATATTGCCACATAAAATGGCACAAAAGCTCGCCTTTATAATTATAATGAATTAAGAGCAAGAACAATGCAAACAGCTTTCTTTTTTTAACTATCTGGCCTACGTATGCCACCTGCCTTGTGACAATTTTGAAATCTGCTAAAAATGATAGAATTCTGCAGAAACTAGGCTTTAATAACAATGCCATCTAGATGACATTATGAAGGATGAGAAGAACCAAGAAGAGAGACTACAATTTAACAATTACCAATAAAAATTCTTTCCATGCAAAATAGATGTTTAGATCAAATTTACACTGTGACAGACTGGATCACAGAAATCCCTTTGGGACTGCCAACTGATGTGCTGACACTACCCAAGAGCCTGGTTCCCATGGCAGCTTAGGACTTGCGTGTCCTGCCTGGTTTGAGCCAGACATGCTAGCCTGCTGCAAACCCAGACCCAGGTCTGAACCACGTCCCCTAAACGCTGCAGGCGTAACTGAAAACAGCTTAAGAAGTGTTCCTGTCTCTAACACTCAGATGCCCAGATCCCAATGGGGTCCAAACACCAAATAAATCCGTTTTACCCCATATAAAGCTTATACAGGGTAAACTCATAAATTGTTTGCCCTCTATAACACTGATAGAGAGATATGCACAGCTGTGTGCCCCCACAGGTATTAATACATACTCTGGGGGAATTAATAAGTAAAAAGTGATTTTATTAAATACAAAAAGTAGGATTTAAGTGGTTCCAAGTAATAACAGACAGAACAAAGTAAATGACCAAACAAAATAAAATAAAACACGCAAGCCTGTGCCTAATACAGGAAGAAAGTGATTACAGATGAAATCTTACTCTCAGAGATGTTCCAGTAAGCTTCTTTTACAGACTAGTCTCTTTCTAGTCTGGATCCAGCATTCACTCACCCCTGCTATTGTTACCTTCCTTTGCTCCAGTTTCTTTCAGGTATCCTTTGGGGGTGGAGGGCTATCTCTTGAGCCAGCTGAAGACAAAATGGAGGGGTTGAAATAGACTTTCTCTTGTGGCTGGACACACCCTCCCCGATATAGAAACCAGCTACAAAATGGAGTTTTGGAGTCACATGGGCAAGTCACATGTCCATGCATGACTCAGAACTTACAGGTGGCAGCCATTGTTCACATGCTACCTTCAACATCCTCAGGTAGACTTCTTATGTGGATTGAAGTCTTCCAAGAACCATTGTCTGTTAAGTGTTTCTTGACTGGGCACTTAACTTGCAAATTCCTTTCTAAAGAAGCTGACCAAATGTCTTACTAAGGTGACTTACAATCAAACAAGTACACAGCCAACATTCATAACTTCGAGAACAAAAACGATACATGCATACAAATAGGATGAATATATTCAGTGGATCATAATCTTTGCAGAGATATGTTACATGGCCTATTTAGCATAAAACATATTCTAGTTATGTCATATTTACTTTCATAAGCATATTTCCATAAAACATTATGGGGTGCAATGTCACATACACATATTATAAATTGTCAACATATTCGAGGTAGATATGTTGTGATTCCTTTTTTTTCACATATACTTTTTGTTTTCATTTAGAAAATAAAAAGTTTACCTTCGCCACGTCTTTTTACCACACATCTCCATTATGATAATATTCCCAAGGCTGTTTTGGGGAGTAACGCAAAGGTAAGTGAGCATTTTAATATTTGATATTATTCACTTTCCAAGCAACTCCCAGTTTTCCTCTGGCAAAAGTTCTCTACAGGATTGCCTGGAAAACAGGAATTCAGTTTCACAAAAAAATTCAAGGTTACAGCATTTGGTTTTGTTCGGCATTGGGATGTAACCAAGAACGGTGGAATTTTTTTTGTGAAAAAACAGATTGAGGAGAGCAAGGACTTGAACCTGGGTCTCTGATGTTCCAGGTTAATGCCGTAACTGTTGGGATTTTGGCTATTCTGAGATAGATGTGTGTGTGTATGCCTCTCTCTCCCTCCCATTTTAACCAGAAATGAATAAATTTCTGGGAAAACTTTTGGCCAGTCAGCATTTTCTGGTGAAAACCATTTCACTGGAAAATTCCTGACCAACTCTAGTTCTCTACTTGGCTTTTTCAGATCCCACAATCTGACATCTTTCACTAGAAAAGTGGAATTCAGTTTTTACTGGTTGTTGTTTGTAATTCACACAAAGGTCAAATCTTAGATCCCAGCCCTGCAAGGTGAGCTGTATAGGATAGCCCTTATTGCTCCATGGAACCCCCATGAAGTCATAGGGGCTCCAAGCAGGTGTAAGGTCTCTCCACACAAATCAATTTGCAGGATTGGGGCCTCACTTTCCAAATTTCAGTTCCTGTAAGAGCTGATACGTTTTTAATGCAGGACCCTTGAAATCAAAGGTTACCTTAAAATACCAAAGACTCATGTGCCTTTGCTGTTTTAAAAGGTACTGGTGTTACTTCGAAATCCAAAAGATGCAGCTGTATCCTATTACCACTTCTACAACAAAAATCCTGGGCTTCCAAATGTCAGCTCCTGGGATGAGTTCTTTCAGAAGTTCATGAGTGGAGAAGGTACAGTTATTAGATCTTTGCTATGTTTCTTAGTGGCGTTTATAAACACTCTAGTACAGTGTTCTCAACTCTTCTTTGGTCTGCAGTCCAAAAAGGGAGTCTGTGATCATCATGTAAAAACTAATCCCAAATGGATTCAAACTAATGATCTGGGTTGGGGAGGGCAGGGGAGCTGGTGCTAAGGAGTCAAAGGTGCTTCACTCTTCTTCAACCCTGAGCAATGCTCAGCACTCGGAGCATTGCTGTGGAGATATTCAAATGGTCAGGATGGTGCAGTATACAGGGATTCCACTTCATCCCCAGCACATAAAGGGTAAACTCCAGCTTTCCTTTTCTTTCTGGCAGGCATTATCCTTCTTGCGATTTCACATCTTAACAACTAGATTTATGAGTGAGTTTCTCCCCCTTTGTTCTCAGCTACTTACTGATTACTACAAAATGTATTCAAGAATTAATTTGTTGTAAACAGATTTTTTTTGAAACTTGTCATGTAGAAACGGTATAGCTTGATTATGTAAAAATAGTTGGAAGAAGAAAGTGAAAAGTCAAGTCTGGAGTGAATGACTTCCAAAATAACATCTGTCCCCTCCTCCCCCCAAAGAAAAAGAAAAAGGAAAAAAAAAGAACTAAGAACAGAGTACTGAAGGATTAGACGATCTAAGCTCTCCAGGACTCTATGTTGAAGTTAGCCTGTACATTTCATCTTGGGGCAATTTAAATATACTTTAAATTATCTTCTGGTTTTGACCTGTCTGCCTTAACTTCATTTTAGTCTGCTGGAGCTCATATTTTGACTATGCTCTTGCCTGGAACAAACACATGGATAAAGAGAATATCATGATCATCACCTATGAAGAAATGAAAGAGGTAAATATGTGTAGAAAGTTAAAAATGGAAAAGACTTATTAGGTCTTGTACTCAGTTCTGATACAGAATTGCTCCCTTCAGTATATTCTCAAGCATCTTGTCCCATCCAGTTTTCATTTTGTCCCAGGCAAAACTTTATTGTGCAGAGAACAGGTATATGATGTTGCAGCCTGTTTTCCCACTGGCTACTAGGCCTTCTATCTTTAGCCCAGCTCCCTCCTCAAGCACGACAGCCTTGATCCTGCAACATTAAGCACGTGCATGAGAGTGGTCCCATTGACTTCAGTGAGACTGTTCATGTGTTTAAAGTTAAGCATGTCCATGTTAGCAGTTTGAGGATCTTAAACTGTAAATTCTCTGGGTTAGGTAATGCCAATGCTTATATAGAACAATACTAATTGATGTGGCTAGATAAATGTTATCAGTAGTAATTAATACTAAAATAAAGAGATCCATGCAGAAGATTGAGAGCATTCACTTAACACATTGCCATTTGGGAAGGGAGGCACATTCCAAAATCTTATCAAAAGTAACCACCATTCCTGCAACCTCCTGCTGCTGAACTGAATATATTTCTCTAATGTTCTGCCCTTTGTATGGATGAGAATATTATCAACTACATTCATTTGACAAGATAGAGGGAAAATGTCTGGCATGTTTGCTTTAACTTATACATAACTCTATCGCATTTTTGTTTTTCAGAACTTACCTCAAGGAGTAAAACAAATAGCTGAATTTTTGGGGTTCTCTCTGCCTGAGGAGAAGATTCAGTCTATTGCAGAGAATGCCACCTTTGAATCAATGAGCAATAAATCCCAAGAAACACATGGAAAATTTGGTCCCATCCTTTTCAGAAAAGGTACATTTATACAGAGCGATGATAAGCCTAGAGTTTAGAACAGGTATCCAAATTGGTCAGGGGAGCTAATTAACATTTAAAAGGCTTGATAAGATGCATGACTGTTGTGACCATTTCAGGAGGTCCCAAATGCAGAACTAATGCATTTAATTCATAGCTGATAAAGAATTTTCTTCTCCTGAAAATGGACATCCCTAGCTAGATGATCACTCAGGCACTGAATGCTGTTCTTTCAAAATATGAGCTCTGTGGAAAATACCTTGGTTGTAAAAGGTGCATGCATATATACCTGTAAAATTTAGTGCAAAGGGTTTTCTTTAACCTAAAATTTTAAGAACACCATCCACATTGAAGCCTCATATTGATTTGAAATGTGGCAATAAGTTCAGTCATTCCAACTGTTTGTGTCAGCATTTCATTGTTATCTACCGCTACCTGACAGGTGATCTTATACTTCCAGGAATATTTATGAGTTTATTTCATTGTTCTTTTGCAGGTACTGTTGGAGATTGGAAGAATCTGTTCACTGAAGCTCAAAGCCAAGAAATGGATGCCAAATTTGAAGAATGTTTAGCAGGAACGAAACTGGGAGCCAGGCTAAAATATGATAAATACTGCAAATATTAAATCCTTGAATATCAGAATGACATTAGCATTTACTCAGAAACATCATCTATTTTACTACCTTTTGTTTGAGAACGTAGAGATTAAAATAATTAGCCTTTCACGCAAGAATTTTCACACAAAAAACAACCAAACCCAAGACACAGTAAATAAGGCTAGTGGTCCAAATACTGCCCATCTGTGACTTATTTAGGCTTAGAATCTCCTGTGCATAGTGGCACATGAGGCAACCCACTTTTCCTACTGCTGCCTGTCCAGAACAAGATGTTTGACTCAATTGTAAATTGTCTCCATGATGGCAACAACTTTTGCAATTGTTTTGCAATAGGCCATTTTTTATCTTTCATGCCTTCTCTTCCCTCCGGGTGGAATCCAATAGAATGCTACGACTACACTATGCAGCTTTTAGCAACACGGCTGTGCCGCTATAGCCGTGCTGCTAAAAGCCGCGCAATGTAGCTGCTGTTTGTCGTCAGGAGAGAGCTCTCCTGCCGACAAAAAAATTCCACCCACAACGAGCAGCAGTAGCTTTGTCGGTAGGTTCACACAGGCACTTTTCGTTGGTAAAACTTTTGTCGTTCGGGGTGGTGGTTTTTGTCATTCAGGGGGTGTTAAAAAAATGTTTTGCCAACGAAGTCCCAGTGTAGACACAGCTAAGATATACCTTTGTGCTTCTGCCTTGTGGAGAAGAAAGAAAGAAAATTGATGGAAGCCCTGGCTCTGGGCCTGCCGGATCTCTCTCAGCCATTTCAGTTGTATGTACATGAACGAAAGGGGGTGGCCCTAGGAGTGCTTACACAGCTGTTAGGAGCATGGAGATGTCCCGTGGCTTATTTTTCTAAGCAACTGGATCAGGTTGCGAAGGGTTGGCCGGCATGTTTATGGGCACTCGCAGCTACTGCCCTAGTGCTTGAGGAAGCCGAGAAGCTAACATTGGGAGGGGTTATGCAAATCTATACTCTCCATATGGTCCGAGCCTTATGGATGCAAAGGGAGGGCTTTGGCTCACCCAGGCTCGGATTGCTCGGTACCAGGCTAAGCTGTTAGAGAACTCTGAAGTCACCTTACAGCCTTGCCCCTCCCTTAACCCAGCCACTCTCTTGCCAGAAACAGAGGAACAAAAACATGACTGTTTAGAGATCATAGATGTCCAGTACTCCAGCTGTCCGGATTTAAAGGATATACCCCTCCCAAATGCAGATTATGAGTGGTACACTGATGGTAACAGTACTGTAATAGATGGGCAAAGGAGGGCGGGTTATGCTGTTGTGACCCTCCATGACACTGTGGAAGCTGAAGGTTTGCCTGCTGGGACCTCTGCCCAGCTTGCCGAACTAATAGCCCTGACCCGTGCACTTGAACTGTCAAAAGGAAAGCGGGTCAACATTTTTACTGATTCAAAGTATGCTTTTGGTGTGCTGCATGCTCATGCTGGCCTATGGAAGCAAAGGGGAATGCTGACAGCCCAAGGCTCCCCAGTCAAGTATGGGCCCCAAATCCTCCAGCTCCCAGAAGCCATACAACTTCCCGCGGAAGTGGCGGTGGTACACTGTAAAGCCCATCAAAGGGAAGATCAAGATGTGGCCAGAGGTAACGCCCGGGCAGATAGAGAGGCTAAGCATGCTGCCACCCTGCCATCCCCTCAGACTGAGGACGCCCATATGCATGTCCTTATCCCATCAGTAGGGGAGCTTCCAACCCCTCAGTACTCTGGGGAGGAGAGACAGCTAACTGACAAACTCAGTCTCCGGGAAAAGGAGGGATGGCTCCATTCCCCGGAAGGGAAGGTCCTCTTACCAAAGGGCCTGATCCGGCCAGTGCTGCAGAAACTGCGTCAAACCACTCATGCTGGCAGGGAAGCACTTATCCAGCTAATGGGAAAATACTTTATCACTTCTGGACTCCTACCCCTGGCTGCCCAGGTACAAGCGGCCTGCTTAGTCTGCCAAAAGAATAACCCCCGACCGGGACATCCTGTGCCACCAGCTGCCCTAGAACCCACTCCGGGCCCCGGACAAGTGTGGCAAATAGACTTTACTGAGTTTCCCGAGTTTCCCCGGACCCAAGGGTTGTCTCCTTGTCATAGTGGATGGCCAGAAGCCTTCCCATGCCGTAATTGCACTGCCAAAACAGAGGCCCTCAAGTTTGTTAAGGAGATCATTCCTCTCTTTGGACTCCCCCTGTGGATGGAATCTGACAACGGGACACATTTCACGTCAAAAATCATTCAAAGCGTCTCATATGCCTTACAGATCCCCTGGAAACTCCATACGCCCTGGAGACCGCAAGCCAGTGGTGTAGTGGAGCATACCAATCAGACCCTTAAACGGCATCTCTCAAAAGTGTCCCAAGAAGCCTCACTGCGATGGCCTGATGCTTTGCCCCTCATCCTACTCTGTATCCGCCTTCTCCCTAAGGGTAGATTAGGGTTTAGTCCCTTTGAAATTATGTTTGGAAGGGCATGGCCTATGAATGGCACCCCGGTTCTGTCAGGGGAATGGGAGCTGGGTAACGGTTTGTCACAGTATATGTGTTCCCTGTCTGCTGTTCTCTTGTCTCTTCACAGGTATACCAAGGATTCCCAGCCTCTCCCCTTGGACTCTCCCGTCCACTCCTTACAGCCCGGTGACTCCGTGCTTGTTCGTACCTGGAAAGACGAGCCTCTCCAGGAAAAGTGGAAAGGACCCTGTTGATCTCCCATACAGCAGCAAAGATCGAGGGACACAAGAACTGGATCCATCACTCTTGTCTGAAGGCAGTACCCGCGCCCTCGTCAGCAGAACAGTGGACCGTCCAACTTGCTGACTCCTCATCTAGTGACGATCTCGGGCTAAAGCTACTGTTTAAAAGACACAAATAGTGGGCACCTTAACGCTAAAATAGGCCCACCCAGGTACTGGAGACCCTGGGTTAAAAAGACTCTGGTGATAATTAATTGGGTAATATTGTTATTCTCTGTATTGTTACCCAATTATTATTATTATTTGTTATTGTGAATAACCCATTGTTATTCTCTGTATTGTTATTTCCAAACCATGCATATCGGGAGCATAACTCCTTTGTTTCGCTTGCGCACCACGTTGCTACTTTAACAAACCAGACTGGTTGCTGGGTATGTGCTCCAACTCCACTGTCCCCCAAAACGGGAATGCCCATTGACATGCTGCCCTTGATCCTAGCAGAATTAGCCGCCACCAAAGAGCAGGAAAGAACGAACTCGCCGTTCTGAAATAAGACCTCTTTACAGCAAGCCACCTATCAGGACCAGGAGTATTCAGTTGCAGTATTCACTGAGGGAATGTTATGTTTTACCCGAAACCAATCTGATCACTGTGGGCGTCCTGTGGGGAAAAGCTCCTGTGTTATTACACAGTGGGCTGATGGGTATTGGATAAAGACCAAAACGGGAGGCCAACAGTGTGGGTGTAATGGTTCCTCCCCTTTTAGGGAAACTCTTACAAATAATCTTACCACAAAGGAAAAGAAATATAAATATAAAAGGAAATATAACTTGCCGTCCAGTTAATATTGCCAATGTAGCAAGCCAATGGTGGGTTTGTAGTGGTCCCTATGGCGAGTGTAATTTGAACGGCGCAATTAGAAATGCCCCCACTTGTACCCAATCAGGAGGATGGGATGCCCCCTTAGGGGCATATGAACTGTTTGGAAAAGCAGCTTTAAATATCCCAGGAATCCTCTTAGGAAACAGTCCTTACTGGGCCCTACAGGGTCACTATTTTGTATGTGGCCGAAAGGCTTACAAGGTGCTACCAGCCGACTGGACAGGTAGCTGTTATATAGCTCATGGAGTTCCTCATCTGTCAATAGCTGCCACACTGCCCAAAGGAAAGATTAGAAATGCCCGAGACACCTCTGTTGAGTCACGAGAAAAGACCCTGCGGTGACTGACTACGGCATTGGAGGGCAATATGAAGAATTCCCTTACAACCGAGAAGCTTGTAGGGTGCTCTGTACTGGGAATAGCGCCACTGTTTACCGGGCCAGCCATGGCATGCATAGGCCGCTATACTGTAAGGCTGCAAATGGTACTTGAGAAAGTGGCCTTAGAGTTAGAGGACTCAGTTAGTGATTTAGGGTCAGCAGAAAAACATTAAATAAAGAGGTACAGCAGCTCAGGACGTTTTCCCTCCAAAACAGGCTGGCTTTGGACTATCTCTTGGCATCCCAAGGAGGGGTTTGTGCCCTCGTCGGGCCCCGATGTTGTGTATATGTAAATGAGAGCAGCTTTGAAATCTATGAAAAGGTGGTACAGGCTGAGGCCCATGCCCGAGCCGAAGCACAGGTTGCCTATACTGCCCCAGAGAGCGATTGGTTGCAAACCTTGTTTTCAGGCTGGGGTTTGTCGTTTTGGCTTGGTGGTTTATTTAGCCTGTTATTGAAACTTCTCTTTCCTGTATTGCTTGTATTACTGGTATTATGCTGTGCAGTATCATGTGTCAGGGCCCTTTTGAAAAAATTAATAAGTCATTCTCTTCAGGGCTATCACAAAGTGCTTATGCAAAGTCCTATTGTAAAGACATAAGTAGCCCAAGTGAGAAAACTCAGAGCCAAGGTTGTTGAGTGTTCTCAAAGGAGGGAGTTGTTGGGGACACTGGGACATGGCCACTAGGTAACTCGAGGGAATGGAAGATCACGAGTGTCGATGAAGCCCCTTCGCACTAGGCCCAAGTGTCCTTGCCCCCCCCCCACTTGCCTGGAGGCACTCGCAGCAGTTATGCTGAGGATCTGCAACAATATGTTGCAGAGTCAGACTGCCTGAAACTAAGCAAGGCCGAACAGGGCAGATATGAACGAACAATGCTGAATAAAGCAGTTTTATGTATGGTTTAACAAATGATACAGAGAACAAGGGAACTAGCTGGGAACTGAATTGGCTGGCTATATGGATACTTAGGGCAGCTTGCTATTAGATAAGTATGCTGGGAAAAAGGATGTCTAAAAGCCTGTGTAACTTCCTGCTCTGTGTGCAGGATTTGAGATTTTATTCTCCCCGTACCTTTTTGCAGCTGCAAATAAACTTTTCTGCTTCTCCACCCCGTTGTGATTATAGGGTGTAGCACACCGGGTCGCGAACCAACCTCAGCTGTTGTTTAGCCTCTCGGCACTGGGTGCCAGCAACAGTGTTGTGAAGGCCAGTACTATAATGGGGTTCAAAAGGAAGCTAGATAGATTCATGGAAGATAGGTCCATCAGTGGCTATTAGCCAGGATGGGCAGGAATGGTGTCCCTAACCTCTGTTTGCCAGAAGCTGGGATTGGGTGACAAGGCATAGATCACTTGATGATAACCTGTCTGTTCATTCCCTTTGGGGCACCTGCCATTGGCCACTGTCAGAGGACAGGATACTGGGGTTGATGGACCTTTGGTCTGACCCAGTGTGGCCGTTCTTATGAGAGGAAAATTCTGCGCCTTAATGATGCATTTCCCATCATTTGCACTACACTGGTGGCAAGCTGAAGACTGAGAAGGTGTGCTTAAGAGTTCTTGCTGCTTGCATGTTCCTCAGTGTGGCCTGCCTTTGGAATATCTAAGAGTATGTCTACACAGCAACTTCACACCTGCAGCTGGCCCGTGCCAGGTGACTCGGGCTTGCCGGGCTAGGGCTGTTTCACTTCTCTGTGTAGATATCTGGGCTCAGGCTGGAACCAGGGCTATTGGACCAGCGAGGTCCCAGAGCTTGGGCTCCAGAACGAACCCCGGAAGTCTACACAACAGAGTAGAAACAGCCTCCCCGCAGCCTGAGCCATCGGCGCCAACTCTGTGGGTGCTCCGGGGCTGGAGCACTCACTGAGAAAAAATAGTGGGTGCTAAGCACCCACCGGCAGCCCCTCTATCAGCTCCTCCCCAAACCCCCAGCGCCTCCCGGCGAGCCCTGCGGATCAGCGCTTCCCACTCCCACCCTGCACCTCCGGCCCACCGCAATCAGCTCTTTTGTGGCGTGCAAGAGATTGGAAGGGAGGGGGAGGAGCAAGGATGCAGTATGCTTGGGGGAGGAGGCAGGGCTGGGTGGGAAGAGGTGGGGCAGGGGTGGAGTGGGGACAGGAAGAGGCGGGGTCTGGGTGGGGTCTTGGGGGAAGGGGTGGAGTGTGGGCAGGGCCTGGAGCGGAGCTGGGGGGTCGAACACCCTTCAGCACTTTGAAAAGTCGGGGTCTGTGTTCTGAGCCCTGTAAGTCCAAGTCAGCCAGCTGTGGGTTTTTCTTTGCCGTGTAGACATACCCTAATTGAATGAGGAGCTCATGCTGGAGGATGATAATAATTTCATGGCTATTGTTGAGGGTGGTGATAATGAACATGCTGTAGATTTAAACAGGTAAGGACATGAGTTCCAGGCTTGCATTGTGGAGACTATTCTACTTGACTATACTTAGTCTTTTGAATGAGTGTCTTGACAAACCTGGAGGGACATTGGCTTACTGAACCCAAACCACTATCATTTCGTGGTCCTGGGGGGAAATAGAAAAGCAATGTTATTCCAGGTACCAAAAAAAAAAAATAATACAAATAAAACAGGTCTGCCGTCCTTACTAATGTTGAATAACACATCCGAGACAAAAAGAGAGGATATAATGAAATCCACATTCTTCCCCCCTCAAGCATCACAAGCCAAAAGCGATGGGGTTAATTGAAATAAAGGTTGGTCCTCCAATCCCAGAGTCAGTCCAGCAGGAGTGTAGGCCGGTAGCAATATTCGTGTCATCACCATGCAGCTTAGTTTTTCTAATGATGGGCCTAGACCCTAGATCCACAATCATGATTGCTGATCTGCCCTCTGCTGGTGGAATATTTAATTTGATTTGAGATCTTTACTTCATTGATTGTAGCTTTTTCCTTATGGCTTGGTTTCTGTATGTGCTGGGGCTGTGAAGATATCAAATATTTGAGTATGTTTTGTGCTGTGTGCATGCTGTATTTAACTACATTAAACCTTCTTGTATCACTGTGCACAATGTAATTCTAGTATCCTCACTGGATTAAAATATGCTGCATAACCTTCTGTGTTGTATCACATATTTGTGTTGCAGCACATAATTTTGTTGGGACAAAATGCACAACTACTAGAATGTAGACATCCATGTAAATCCGGAGATCTCTCTGCCTAGCTCTGGCTTTTTCACACTGTCTACAGATCCAGAGGAGGAAGGAAGCTGGAGACCCCTTGGGAAGAGGAAAGAGAGGCTCGTGGAGTGAGAGCCCCGGTGATTGGTTGGGAAGCGGTAGGTGAAGTAGTGGGGGAGGAAGGATGAGCTGCGAGCAACCCACCAAAGAGGAAGTGATGGGGGCTGGGTGGGGGAGGCAGACCATCTGCAGAGCAAGGAGAAAGAAGCGGTCTTCAGGTAGAAGAGAGTGAAAGGGGAGGGTAGGTGGTGGGCAAGAGCCTACAATAATATGTATAGAGGTGGGGATTGTCTGTGGGATGGGGGAGCAGAGAGTGACACTGGTAAGGTTTTATTTTAAAAGTGCTTGTTCTATTTTAATAGCTGTGATCTCTGGGCATTGATAGCCAGTTTCAGATCTTTGTTCTGAAGGCCATGCAGGGAATTTTTCAGTCATTCTGAAAAGCTGATTGCTGTTGCAGAGAGCTGGGAAGAAATGCAAACCTTGTTTATGTTAAAATTGTAAATAGACCACTAATTTACAAGACTCTAGTTACCTAAAAATAAAGTTTGAAAGTCAGTATTTAGAGCAGGGGTTCTCAACCTTTTTCTTGCTGAGGCCCCCCTCAGCATGGTGTAAAAACACCAGGGCCCAGTGGGGGCAGGAGGGGGACTCAGGGTTCCGGGCCGGCGGGGGGACCCTTGGGCATAGGCATAGATTTACTTCTATTTGCGGAAGTGCTGGGGCTTGGGGCTCCAGGTTTCAGCCACGGGGCTCCACAGCCCCCCTGAAATGGCTCACGGACCCCCCAGGGGGTCTGTGGACCCCAGTTGAGAACCACTGATCTCGAGTATATTGCAGCTTAGAAAACCCTGATCTGCAGAAAGTCTGGAAAATCTCAGTCAAGTTACCAACTCTAAATTCATCTTTGCCTTTGTTATCATCCTTATTTATTCTCCACTTACTAATGGGCAAACCCCCACTACTTGCTATAAAAACGACAGACAAACAATCCCAGGCACTTCTCTTGCTTCCCCTGTGAATCTCATTCTCTGCACCTGAGAGGACAAAAGGAAACAGCTGTTGGACTCAGGGGAAGGAGTCTTGACCTGATAGTCTGGTCAGTAATCTGCTAAAGCATGTGGTGAGAAAGTTTGCTTTGCAACTAAAATAGTGTCTTAAGTAGATATTAGTACGTGTTTTAAATTTTTATTTTTCTTCTAACCATTTCTGACTTTTATGCCTCATTACTTGAACTCACTTAAAATACATCTCTTTGTAGTTAATAAACTTGTTTTACTGTTTTTGTTTTGTTTTACTGTAAAACTTGTTTTACTGTTGTTTTACTGTTGACTCTTCTCTTCTCTTCTTCTTCTTTTAAATTTTTATTTTTCTTCTAACCATTTCTGACTTTTATGCCTCATTACTTGAACTCACTTAAAATACATCTCTTTGTAGTTAATAAACTTGTTTTACTGTTGACTCTTCTCACAGGATTCTGTGAGTGGCCCAGGTAGGAGCTGCTACAGCAAGGCGTCATATGGCACCCAAAATGGCAGGGCAGGGATGACACAACCCCCACTAGTCTGGATTGTGCCATGGTATATCACAACTGGACATAGTAAAATTGATTTCTGACCTGTATCTGCAGTGTGGTGTCTCTGAAGAATACTGGTGAAGGGGCTTGATTGGATTCTGTTGAGTCCGCTGTGGACAGTGACAGATTCTTTTGTGGAAGGTTAATACACCTCTACCTTGATATAATGCGACCCGATATAACACGAATTCGGATATAACGCGGTAAAGCAGTGCCTTGGGGGGGTGGGGCTGCGTGCTCCGGTGGATCAAAGCAAGTTCGATATAACACGGTTTCACCCGTAACGCGGTAAGATTTTTTGGCTCCCAAGCACAGAGTTATATCGGGATAGAGGTGTATTAGATACTGGGGTATCCAGCCTTTACAGTGAAGGCTGTCTTTTTGGTTTTACCTAAAACCCTAACTTGGCTATCAGTATTAGGCTTAGACGAAAAAGTTAGAGACAATCTTTACTCTGAAGAGATCCCAGTCTCTCTGTTTTAAAACCACTGTAAGCCTGAGAAGCAGTTAACCCATCTCCCTTTAGTCCTCTCTCTTTCCTGTCATTGTGGCGACTCATCCAGTTTTACAACTTCTAGTTCGCACACAAACAGCAGCATGATTCTACATCAGCAACTCCCCAGGGTGCTTAACAGATACCTTTACCTTCGGTAAAAAGAACAGGAGTACTTGAACTACAGCTTATGCTCAAAATAAAAGCTTATGCTCAAAGAAATTTGTTAGTCTCTAAGGTGCCACAAGTCCTCCTGTTCTTTTTGTGAATACAGACTAACACGGCTGCTACTCTGAAATCTGTCTTTACCTTTGGTGGAAACTTAACAGCCAGTGGGTTAGGTGGAAGAGTATTCCATTCCACATGGAGGCTGAGGGGCTGAACAAGCACAATTTGTTTCTCACCCTTATCCCACCAGAAGTTTCTCCCATTACAATTCATACCAAAGGAAAGCGCAAGTTAAATGTAATGCTCAACACTGGCTGAAATCCATTACAGTTCATGACGAAGAGTTCACACCAGGAGCCTGTAAGTCAACACTTCTTTTAGTTTGGCTTTCCCTTATTGGACAAGAGAAACAGGGTGATGCAGCAGAGAAGCCAGTGAGTTCATATGGAAGAGTTCCTTATCAGCCTCCTCCTCTCTCTCCTCCCAAAGAGGACTAGAGACACGGTTTAAGGGCAGAGTCTGGCAAAAGGCAAAGCAAACTCCAACCATGGCTATGAGCAGCTTTGCTAGGGAAATAGATGCAGTTCTTGATGCAGCTGAAGGGAAAAAACCTGAGGAGCTGCTGATCACGTACAAGGGGGTGCTATACCCTAGTGTGTTGTGTTGCGCTGAGACCTTCCAAGCATTGGACACCATGGAAGTTAGAAAAGATGATGTGTTCCTAGCTGCTTATCCTAAATGCGGTAAGTCTGGATTTTTTTGGTGCAAAATTGAAAGAAAAGTGCTTAGATGTCAAATATATGTGATCATTTTCTAAGAATGCAGAAAAGCACTGAAATTCAAATGCTACATGCAGTAGTAAATCCTCATTTGTCACAGGGAAACAGTGTGCTTGTGAGCCATGTGTTTTCCTCCTCCGTAATTTCAGATGTGTGTTTAATCTAGCAGCGATAGACATGCTGCTGGCTGTAATAACTTAAATACAAAGAATCATGCAAGATTATGGTGAGCTTAAATATACAAGTGTCAGGAAATTTTAAGCTTTTGATTCCTATAGTTGCTGTAATTCTGCCTTTTTGTGCCTATGTAGCATTATACCTTCATATATATGGTGAAGAGATGGGGGTCAGTCCACAGAATTCAGAGCCAGAACAGAATCTGAACTGCCCCGAAACTTTGTTAATAACACACTAATGGCAGGCTTAGAGCTGTACACCGGTATAAAGAGGCACGGACCCCATCACTAGTTTAGAACAGACACAGACAAGACAGTTCAGACACAGGTGGGGGAGGGTGCAGGAGCTCCCGTTTGGAGCTCAGGGTGGGGATGTGGGGGGGTGCAGGAGTCAGGGCATGGGGTGTGGGAGGGTGCAGGAGTCAGGGCAGAGGGCTGGGGTCATGAGGGTGTGAGGGAGGTGCAGGAGACAGGGAAGAGGGCTGGGGGTGTGGGCTGGGGTTGCTCCCAGCTCCCTGCCCTGAGCGGCTCACGGCAGGGGGCTGGAGGGGGTATGCCCCCTTCCATGCCCTTCCCCAAGGCCCTGCCCCCACCTCTTCTCTGCTTCCTCATGCCAGCAAACAGCTTATCAGCAGCAGGGAGAGAGAGTGAGTGGGGGAGGGGGAATGCAGCACACTGGGGGAAGAGGCGGGGGAGGGGGGAGCTGGGCTGCCTGCGAAGCCTGCCCTGCAGCAGCAGGACAGAGCCCCGGGAGAAGGCAGCACCAAGCTTCTGCCCCCATAGGAGAGAGCGGGGAGCAGAGAAGAGCAGCCAGGGCCCCTTCCGAGCGTGGGCCCTTTAAATAGCCACTGGAGCCCCACCGCCGCGACCCCAGGGCTCCAGCAGCCAGGCTCTGGTGGAAATGTAAAGGGCCCAGGGCTCCAGCCGCTGCTGGGAGCCCCAGGCCCTTGAAATTGCCGCCTGGGGAAGCTGGTCCACCCTGGTACAGCGCACGGGCTCTTGCCGGTACGCCGTACCGGGCCGTACCGGCTTACTTGCACCTCTGTATGTAGGGTTCTTATTCAGCCAGAATAACACAAATCAGGAAAATCCATGGCTACATTCTCTTAATGTAGCTTAACAGTCAACTGTAAAGAAACAGGAAAGGCATCCCTCATACCTCCAGAGCTCACTGTCCTGGTTTTCATTAGTAACACCCTGTCTCCGCTTCTTGTGAAAATAAATCAGCCCTTTCCTTTTTTATGAGTCTGAGCTTAACTAGGTTCCTGATTGCCCTTGCTGTGGGAGACACTCCCAGCTGGGATAACAAAACCCATGATGGGATTTAACCTCATGTTCCAACTTGCTGTCCTGCTTGGCAGAATCTCCCCCTCACACACCAGTAGGTTAAGGGTGCAATAGCACCACTTTTGGGGGATACATGTGTCAGGGTTTCCTCCCCACTCTGAACTCTAGGGTACAGACATGGGGACTCGCATGAAAGATCCCCTAAGCTTATTTCTACTAGCTTAGGTTAAAAACTCCCCAGGCACAAATTCTCCCTTGTACCTTGGATTTAAGTAACGTTGCCACCACCAAGTGATTTAACAAAGAACCAGGGAAAAGGACCACTTGGAGTTCCTCTTCCCCCAGCAATCCCCCCAAGCGCTTACACCCCTTTTCCTGGGGAGGCTTGAGAATAATATCCTAACCAATTGGTTACAAAATGATCAAAGACCCAAGCCCCTGGGTCTTGGAACAATGGAAAAATCTGTCAGGTTCTTAAAAGAAGGATTTTATTAAAAAAAAGAAAAAGAAAGGTAAAAATCATCTCTGTAAAATCAGTTTGGAAAATACTTTACAGGGTATTCGGATTCAAAACACAGATGATCTGGGCAAAACCTTAAAGTTACAGAAAACAGGAATAAACCTCCCTCTTAGCACAGGGAAAATTCACAAGAAAAACAAAAGATAAACTAATCCGCCTTGCTTGGTTTACTTCTACCGGTTGCAATATTGGAGGCTTGGATTGGGATGGGTTGGAGAAGATGGATTTCTGTCTAGCCCCTCTCAGTCCCAAGAGAGAACAACCACACAAAACAAAGAGCACAAAGAAAACCTTCCCCCCTCCCAAGATTTGAAAGTATCTCCTTTCCGCATTGGTCCTCTTGGTCAGGTGCCAACCAGGCTATCTGAGCTTCTTAATCCCTTCCAGGTAAGGAGGAATTCTAGGCTACCCGTAGCTGTATGGTTATGACAACATGCCATTCAATACCCTTATCGAAGCTGTTCTTAGCCCAAGACTGATGATTTTTTCAGAACACTTGGTAATATTTAGGCTGGTGTCTGTTTGGCCCAGATCCACAAAGGAATGTAGATGCACAAACTCCAGACTTAGGTACCAAAGTCCTAGCTTTAGGCACCATTCCAATTTACAAATCCCCAGTTCAGCTGCTGCCTATGCTATAGACAAACTAAATTTACTCACCACCTCCATTTTTGCTGTAAAAGTCTCCCAGACACCTATGTTTCTTCCTCTGGGCAAATACACTGATGCCTCTGGGAGGCACCCAGATGCCTACCTCACACCTAAGCCCATCATGATCCTCAAGCCAGAGGCAGATAGGCACTGTCCCAGCTATCTCATCTGTAGGGCCTGATCCATTAGGTGTCCTCAGAGGCAGCCTAATTGCACAAAATGACTTGGGGGGGAAGGGGACGGATTATGTTTTTCTAAAAGATATGTTCTAGGAATTCTTTGGGGGATGTTTATGGCCTGTGTTATACAGGAGATCAGACTAGATGATCACAATGATCCCTTCTGGCCTTGGAATCTATGAACCTTTAGCCTAGTGTTTAGGATACTCACCTGGGATGTGGAAGATTCCCAGATGAATTCCTCCTCTTCCTGATGAGAAGAAGGAACTTGAACTCGGCTCTCCCAGACTCATGATAGTACCCTTGCAGGGATCGTGTGATTGTTGGACAAAGGCATTCCTCTCCCAGTAATACTCTTTTTTTGCCACAGATAGTTACTCCTGAGCACAGCCCGTGCTCTACTCTTCCCTGCCAACCCAAAAGGAAGCATATGTGTAGTAACTGAGCTGACTGGGGAATAGAGAAAGAGCAGGTGGCAGTTTGAGGATGTTGCAGGGAAACCTTATCTTCACTTCTCTGTTCTTCAGTCTTGCAGCAAAGATCTCCTCCTCCTACATGAAGGAGATTCTGTGTAGCAACAAGATCTGAGTCACTGCACGGCAATAAAAGACCCACTGCACCAAGTCTCAGAGCCCAGGTCAATTGATTCAGGCTTACAGGACTTGGGACACGGAGCTAAAAATAGCAGTGTAGACATTTGTGCTTGGGCTGGAGCCTGGGCTCTGACACCTTCTTCCCCCACTGTGGGATTTCAAAGCCCAGGCTCCCCTGAACCCAGATGTCTACACTGCTATTTTTAGTACCACGAGCCTGACTCAGTTGACCCAGGCTGTGAGATTCAGTTGACCCAGGCTATTGGTGCCATGGGTTTTTTATTGCAGTGTAGGCATATCCTTACACTGTGTTCACAAGCTGTACATAGCAGAAGCAGCAGCCTTAAAGTGCTTACAAGGGTTGCCATTATATACACATAGGCAATGTAAATAAAGTACAGTTGTGCGGGGGATATATAACTTAACTTGTAATTGCCAAAGCACAGGATTTCAGTCTCGCCCCCAATGTTGCATTAAAGAGACACACTCAATGTAAAAATCACACTTCTGTCTGAAAATTGTGTACCTACAACTGTTACAAGCTATATAATGGAACACCTACAAGTTATATGAAGGACTAGTATACTGACTCTTTAGAAAGTTATGCTAGATATTTAACAGGCTACAGTTCTGAAATTCCTGCTTGGCTCCTTCTAACAGTTATTTTATGTTTCAGGAACTAATTGGATTGAACACATTTTAAATGACTTGACATCCGCAGTTCTAAGGAAGGAGGTACCACAAATAAAGCATTTACAAATTCTTGAATTTGGAGTTCCAGAAAAATTTCAGGTCAGCATGGACTAATTCAGGAAGTTTATTTTTAGCATCTAGTATTTTTTTAAATGTCTATATTTTACAGTATCTCATATAAGTACAAAACACTTTACAGAGTGGGTATACACTTCCATATCAAGTAATTTGAAGTTAATTCTCTCAATTACTTTTTGTATGTGGGAACATGTTATAAAAGATTAAAACACGGGCAAACAAGTGTGATTTGAAATGAAATTGACTTTTGTGTACTTGTAAGCAGTGTCAGGATGGGCTCCACCCTGACATCTGGTGGTGAGGTGTGGCAAGTTGTGGAAAAGAACTTCAGGGGCCAATCTCATTTGCATAGGCACACCCACCACACCTAGAATGAGACCATAGCTGCCCAAATGGTCACTTTGGCTGCTGTGGGATCCCCAGTGTCTCTGTTATTGGGGCAGGAAGAATAAATTGTTATTACCCTGATTATGGGATTCATCTCCGGCTAAGAGAACGACGGGAACATCCCCCAAGTTACTCCCAGCTGATAAAAGAGGTCCGAGAGGGGGAAGAAAGGCAGGCTGCCAGTGAGTTTTGGGAAGCCCAAACATCGGAGCCAGCCAGCACAACACCACTGCAAACGGCCAGTGTACTGATGGTGAGCACCAGAGAGGAACTTGCCCAACAAATGCAGGTCCTGACGGAACGGATAGCTGAGCTGCAAAGTACCGTTGACCGAGTTAAGACTTCCAGGAATAAGAAGCCTCAAACTGTGGCGATTGAGAAGCCCGCACTTAGAGCCACCATCCCCCCCAGGCGAAGGGGGAAAGGTCAATTCTTCTGCTACCGATGTGGTCAGGATGGACACAGTGCTGCCAAGTGCCGTAATGAAGAAAACCCCTCCTTAGTGTATGGAAAGCTGAGGATCAGTTGGGAGAGATCCGGTAGCTGCCAGAGGGTCTGGGGACGGGGACCCCCCAGGTCTGCAGGATTTGAAGATTCCCCCAGAAAAGACTGTCCAGCTGGGATCCCTGCAGGACTGATAGGGCCTCGAGCAGAGGTCATGGTGAGGATCGAAGGGGTGGAGTGTAAAGCAGTGCTTGACACTGGATCTCAAGTGACTATTATATTTCAGTCATTCTACCAACAGATGCTTAGGCACCTGCCTATACAGCCACTGACTGGCCTTGGCCTGTGTGGCCTCAGCATGGATGAATACCCCTACCAAGGGTATGTCATAGTGCACCTGGAATTCCCAGAGGAGGTTGCTGGGGTGAGAGAAGAGGTAGACACAGCTGCCTTAATATGCCCTGACCCTAAAGGGACCTCTGATGTGTCTGTGCTGATAGGGACCAACTCCAGTCTCTTCAAGGTACTCGCGGATTACTGCAGAAGGCGGGCTGGGGACCAATACCTGAATACCCTGATGATCCATACGCTTTGTGCTGAAGCCTATAGGAAAATTGAGAGCGCTAAAAGGGACACATCTGAGCTACCGCTTGGGGCACTGAAGTACGCGGGCACAACCCCCTTAGTAGTGCCTGCAAGGACGGAGCAAGAAGTGCTTGTCATGAGTACCTGTCTGAAAGGCAGTAAAGGGACGTTAGCAATGATAGAGCAGCCGATGGGAGGAGAGCTCCCTGAAGGAGTGCTGGTCCCCAGTGGAGTCATAACCCTACCTGCTGAAGCCCAGGAAAGGGTGACTATACTGATTGCTAATGAAACGAGTCATGATATTTTTGTGAAGCAAGGACAAAAGATAGCAGACCTCTTTGAGCCTGAGTCGATTGTAAAACCCCAGTGTGAAACTCAAGTTCCGACAATAGACCCAGCAAAGTTTGACTTTGGAGATTCACCAGTGTCCGAGGACTGGAAAGATCGCCTGAGGAAGAAACTTTGTGAAAGATCCAAGGTGTTCTCACTGCATGAGTGGGATGTGGGATGTGCAAAAGGAGTAGAGCACAATATCAGACTACATGACTCTCAACCTTTCAGGGAGAGATCTAGGAAGATTGCTCTCTCTGAGATGGAAGATGTGCGACATCATCTTCAGGAGCTGGCTGCGAATGGCATCATTACAGAGTCCCGCAGCCCATACGCCTCACCCATTGTGGTAGTCCGCAAAAAGAATGGGAAAATCCGGATGTGTATTGACTACCGCACCCTAAACAGCCGTACTGTGGTCGACCAGTACACTATGCCTCGAGTGCAAGACGCCTTAGACTGTTTGCTGGGAAGCCAGTGGTTCTCTGTGTTGGATCTTCGAAGTGGATACTACCAGATCCCTCTGGGAGAAGAAGATAAGGAGAAGACAGCCTTCATCTGCCCATTAGGGTTTTATCAGTTCGAACGCATGCCCCAAGGGATTTCTGGAGCACCTGCCACTTTTCAACGTCTCATGGAGAAAGTTGTGGGAGACATGAATTTACTGCAAGTGTTAGTTTATTTGGATGACCTGATTGTGTTTGGAAGAACCTTAGAGGAGCATGAAGAAAGACTTCTTAAAGTGCTTGATAGGTTGGAGGATTATGGTCTGAAGCTTTCAATTGACAAATGCCAGTTCTGCAGAACCTCAGTGAAGTATGTGGGTCACATTGTGTCCCAAGAAGGTGTGAGTACTGATCCTGATAAAATAGAAGCACTCACTACATGGCCACGTCCAAGTAACTACAGAGAACTCAAGACCTTCCTTGGATTTAGTGGCTACTACCGCAGATTTGTGAAAAACTATGCTACGATTGTAAAGCCTCTGAATGATCTTACCAGGGGACATCAGTCCAGCAAGAACAAATCTAAGTCCAAGAATAAGGGGAGGTCCCCAAAGCCTCCTGTGCAGAGACACAATGGCCCCTTTGCACCATTTGGGCCACGGTGGGATGAGAGATGTGAAAGGGCTTTTCGAGAAATCATTACTTGCCTAACTCATGCTCCAGTCCTAGTTTTTGCTGACCCAAGCAAACCATTTATCCTGCATACTGATGCCAGTTTGGAGGGTCTGGGAGCAGTCCTGTACCAGGAAGTGGAAGGCAAATGTAAACCTGTAGCCTTTGCCAGCCGAGGATTGTCTGATTGTGAAACTCGCTATCCCACCCACAAGCTGGAGTTTTTAGCCTTGAAATGGGCCATCACTGAGAAATTTCGAGACTACTTGTATGGTGCTCAGTTCCAGGTGTGGACAGACAACAATCCACTGACTTATGTGTTAACAAGTGCTAAGCTGGATGCTACAGGGCAGAGATGGGTGGCCGCCTTGGCTAGCTATGAGTTCAGCATTCAGTACCGATCAGGGAGAAGCAATGTAGATGCAGATGCATTGTCCAGGCGTCCGCAGGCTCCAGAAGTTGCTGTGATACCCACAGATGGAGTGAGAGCTATTTGCAGTGTGAGTCGCCGAGGGCCAGAGGCCCGTGAAGGCTTTCAGGGATGTGTTGCAGAAGCTTTGGGCCTGCCCCCTGAATGCATGCCTTCTGCTTCGGTGAACTATATTGCATTAGACCAATCTCCTTTGCCCATGCTCAATGCGGCTGACTGGCAAGAAGCCCAGCGGCAAGATATTGACATTCGTGATACACTACTTGCCAAAAGGGAGGGGCGAAGCCCAGCTGCGGTTGTCCCACCTAACCCGGAGGGTAAACTACTATTGAGAGAATGGACCAAACTAAAACTGATTCAGGGAGTGCTACACCGAATGACCACTGACCCTTTACAAAAACAACGAGCACAACTAGTACTGCCAAAAAAGTACAGAGCCCTGGCCATGAGGGCCCTGCATGATGACTTTGGGCATTTAGGGATGGAGAGGACCCTGGAACTTATTCGTAGTAGGTTCTATTGGCCCCGAATGGCTGAAGATGTTCGCAGGAAATGTGAGACTTGCGCTCGATGTGTTCAAAGGAAAACTCTGCCCACGAGGGCTGCATATCTCAAGAACATCACCAGCAACAAACCTTTGGAGTTGGTATGCATTGATTTCTTGTCTGTAGAGGTAGACAAGAGGAATGTTGGAAACATTCTAGTAGTGACTGACCATTTTACACGGTATGCACAAGCATATCCCACACGTGATCAGAGGGCCACCACCGTTGCTCGAGTATTGTGGGACAAATATTTCTCAGTCTATGGATTCCCGGCTCGGATACACTCTGATCAGGGGCGGGATTTTGAGAGTCACCTTCTGAAGGAGGTGCTGAAGATAGCAGGAATTAAAAAGTCTAGGACAACGCCTTATCACCCCCAAGGTGATCCTCAGCCAGAGAGGTTCAATCGAACCCTATTAGATATGTTGGGAACTTTGCGACCAGAGCAGAAGGCAACCTGGAGCCAGCATGTCGCATTTCTGGTGCATGCCTACAATGCCACAAAGAACGATGCTACGGGAGTCACCCCATATCTCTTGATGTTTGGGTGAGAACCAAGATTACCCATAGACTTGTGCTTTGGTGTATCAGAGGATGGAGATAGCTATGAAACTCATCAGCAATATGTATCCCGACTAAGAGAAAAGCTGCGGGATGCTTATCGCTTAGCTACCGCTGCGGCTCGGAAGAACGCAGACCGCAACAAACATCGATATGATGCTAGAGTGCGTTCGCAGGAGCTCCAGCCGGGGGACAGAGTCCTGCTGCGAAATTTGGGTATTGCTGGCAAACACAAGATAGCTGACAGATGGAAGGCAATACCTTACCTGGTGATGGAAAAGCTGGGAGATCTGCCGGTCTACAAGATCAAACCTGAAGACGGTCCAGGGCAAATAAAGACGGTGCATAGAAACCTTTTGCTCCCTGTGGGGGAATTGGTAAGCACCCCTTGTGAGATGGGCCACGGCAGGGCCGCCGGGCAGAACAGAGGTGCTAGACCAAAGCCGCCATCCAACACAGACAGTGGGCCCCCTGCAGCTAACTTACCCCTATTCTGCACATCTGAGAGTGAGTCTGAGGAGGAAGACACCACCCTGGTGTATCCTGGGATGGAGACAAGATTTCAGTCTCGATCAGCTGAACCAAACGAGAGTTTTCCCTCTTCCGCCCTAAACCCAATGGCGGAACTATTTAGGCCCCTTTCTGATACCCCGGTGCTGCTGATGAGACCCCCCTGTGATGACACACACAGGTTATTGGACAATGGGGACAGACAGGTAGAGGATGTCCTGGGCACCTTGGACCCTCCAGCGTTAGAACTAGGAGTGCAGGGGCCTACACCAGTAGCCGAGGGACCCTCCAGGGAAGCCTCTCCATCCGTCACTCAGGAGGATGTTCCCCCTACTTCGGCAACAGAGATTCTCAATAGATGAGACAGGGTGATAAGACCAGTGAAACGGTTAACTTATGATGCACCTGGGGTGACTAGTGAGGAGCCAATACATTTAGCACACAGGCTTGTGGAAGCTAAAGTGGACTTCCTGAGGCCCTTTGGAGGAAACCAATGAGTTGGTATAAAGGGAGTGTGATTTGTCGGGACGACAAAGTCTCGGCTGGTGGGAGGATGTAAGCAGTGTCAGGATGAGCTCCACCCTGACATCTGGTGGTGAGGTGTGGCAAGTTGTGGAAAAGAACTTCAGGGGCCGATCTCATTTGCATAGGCACACCCACCACACCTAGAATGAGACCATAGCTGCCCAAATGGTCACTTTGGCTGCTGTGGGATCCCCAGTGTCTCTGTTATTGGGGCAGGAAGAATAAATTGTTATTACCCTGATTATGGGAACTGTGCTTGGAACTGTACGTGGCCTTTTGTTATGATGGAGGGATTCACCATCAACTAAGTAGCACTCGCTAGGCAAGGGTCATGGGTTCCAAAACTGTGTGAATGGAGAGAGGCTGGGGACAAGTATTAATACTTGGTGGTATGGGCCCCTTGGTGAGGGCCTTACATGCTGATTGCACGTCCTCCTCTCTCCACTGTGGAATATCAGAGCTAATTTTGATTTCATTAGAAGTCTAGTTATAGGCTGCTGAGCTCACTTTGGGCTGACAGTGCACCAGCACTGGGGCTCCCCTACTATAAGCTGAATTCACCTAAGAGCTGAAATCACTGAGTGTTGTGTTAAGTAGTGGGGGAGCCTGAAGATATATTGTGGAGCAGTTTGCACTGAGTGTTGTGTTAAGTAGTGGGGGAGCCTGAAGATATATTGTGGAGCAGTTTGCGGGACGGCTGGTGAAGCAGTTCGACGCGGAGCAGTGTGTGGATGGCAGGAGCTGCTTGTGGGCCGTGGAGCTGAGCGAAGGAGTTCGTGGGGCGGCTGGCGGAGCGGAGCGCAGCTGAGCGAAGGAGTTCGTGGGGCGGCTGGCGGAGCGGAGCGCAGCTGAGCGAAGGAGTTTGTGGGGCGGCTGGCGGAGTGGAGCGCCGCTATGGAGCTATGGGGCGGTCAGCTTCAGATCACATAAGGTGCCTCTTACCCCCGTCCCATTTCCACCCAGGTTGGGAGGTAAAGCTCTGCAGATAAACTTTCGAACTCTGGGGCTGCCCTGACCAGGGACAGAGACTTTTGGGGCATTGGACTTTTGGGACTTTGGGTGATTTGGGGTTGCTGGACTCAAGAACCAAAGGGAAAAGGGCATGCCCCAATTTGCCTGGGGTGGGGTTGTTTTTGCTCATGGGTTGTGTTATGAATCCGGTTGGTGGTGTTTCCCCAACATAATGCCACATTGTTTCTCTCTGTTATTAAAAGACTTTTGCTACACTCAGACTATGTGCTTGCGAGAGGGGAAGTATTGCCTCTTGGAGGCACCCAGCGGGGGTGGTATATATTTGTCCCAGGTCACTGGGTGGGGGCTCGAGCCGGTTTGCATTGTGTTATTGGAATGGAACCCCTAGATATTGAACCCGGCCCTTGTTGCTGCCAACTCTGACGGGCAGAAGGGTAACATACTAAAAGAACAGAAATTAATTTTAACTCTAATCTGGACCTCCTACTGCTGTATTAGTATTTCCAATCCTTAGTGTCAATTTTGAGTGCAATATTTTAAAAATCTTTTGAGAAGAAAAGGTTAATGAAGTCATTAGCTGATTATTTCTGATTTCTATCCATCCTAGTTTAAGGTGTGACTTTTCCAAAGTGAAGTCGAGCCTATGCCTAAGGGCTTGGCTACACTTGCAGATGCAGAGTGCTGGGAGTTAAACCGGCCTTTGGAGACCGCAGCAGGGAAAACGCTGCCGTGTGTTTACACAATCAGCTGCAAGCCCAGTGGTGTGGCCACATTAGTAGCTCTTGCAACGCCACCGAGAGCAGTGCATTGTGGTAGCTATCCCAATGTGTCAGTGGCTGCAGCGTGCTTTTCAAATGGAGGAGGGGGTGGAGTGGAGTGTGACACTTGTGTTGTGTGTATGTCGGGGGAGAGACAGTGTGTTTTGGGGGGCAGTGTGTGTCAGCATGCTGTCCTGTAAGTTCAGATGGCAGCAGACCCCCCCACCCCCCACCTCTTTCTCACACACACGTGCCTGGGCAGCAGTGGCATTCCACAGTAATGGTTTGCTTTGTGTCCCGGAGAAGATAAACATGCCGGCTGTCAGAAATGGAGCTTTGAAAGGGGATATCCGCTTGCCTGCAGCCATTACAAGCTACATACCACACAGACTATGCTGACAGCTTGTGCCACACCCTCTCAAAGAAACTGCGGAACCACCTGATCAACATCCTCTAAAGCAAACAGGGAAAGATTAAGAATGAGCTCTCAAAACTGGATACTCTCATAAAAAACCAACCTTCCAGAGTTCAAAACAATGAGAAGAGTGGCCACTTGACTTCAGGGGATTATGAGATGTTTCCGGAGGCCAATCCCCGTGCAGTAATGCAACACGTCTCTCAGCAAGCTTTATGCTTCTCGTGGAGGTGGATTGCCAGGAGCGCTCCAGCTGCAGAGTCCAGGCGCTCTAAGTGCCTTGCCAGTGTGGACACCCAGGGCCGTCCCTACCCATAAGCAACGTACGCAGCTGCTTAGGGCACCAGCAGATTTGGGGCACTAAATTTCCTGGTGACCTAAGCAGCTGCGTGCTGCTCCAGGCCCTGCTCCGCCTCTTCTCCATGGCCTCCTCCTCTGCTCCGCCTGGCTTCTTCCCACTCCTGCTCTGCCCCAGCCCCGCCCCCACTCCACCCCTTCCCCAAAGCCCCTGCCCCTGCTCCACCCCAGCCCCGTCCCCACTCCCCTGAGGACTGCAAGGAGTTGGGCCCGCACTTACCAGCGGCAATAAGTAGAGCGACCCGGCCACAGCCTGCTCCGCTCTGCTGGCTCCCAGCCACACTGCCGGTGAGTGCTGCGGGGCTGTTCCCCCCCCGGGCCCCAAGGCTGGGAGCCCAGGGAGCAGAGCAGAGTGGGCTGGGGCAGGGTCACTCCACTTCCCGCCACCCCATAAGTGTGGGGTCGGGCCTGACTGCCCTGTACTCACCGGGTGGCAGGAAGTGGAGTGATCCGACCCCAGCCTGCTCTGCTCCGCCGGTGAGGGCTGGTGGGTAGTTTCTCCCTGCAGAGGCCTGGGGCCCTACACAGCCCCCCCATGGGGGTGAGGGGGGCCTGCGTAGGGCACCAAAATGGCTAGGGATGGCCCTGTGGACACCTCAGAAGTTAGGATGCCTGGGGCCGATATAATGCACTCTAACTTGCAAGTGTAGCCAAGCCCTACGTCTTTGCAAGGTCAGGGGAATGTGTGACTCTAACAGTGTATATGGCTGTGTGTGTGTCTATATGTTATAATTGCAAACGATGAGTAGTAACACCTGATGGACTGTTACTTTTCTTTATGTGGTTTTATAAGTAATGCACAAGATTGGGAGTCAGAGTTAGGAGACCTGTGTCTGGCTTCAGGCGAGACATTTCATCTCTCCTCTTCAGTTGCCTCATTTGTAAAACAGAGATATTATTTATTTTTGTCACAGAGGTGCTGTGAGACTTAATTAATTACCGTTTGAAACTATTTAGGAACCTCAGTTAAGAGATCATATGGACTGACAGCAATGGAGCAAAACCTGGGTAAAATCTGAGACAGTGTTGCAGGACTAAGGGTACGTCTATGCTGGCAGAGTTACTGTGCCGGCAGTTTCAGCGCCACTTAGAGAGCATTGACGAGAAACTGCTGTTGTGTGTTCACACCGTCAGCTGCTTGCGTAACAGTGTGTTCACACTTGTGGTACTTGCAGTGGTATTCGGAGTGGTGCACTCTGGGCAGCTATCCCACAGAGCATCTCTTCTTCTACTAAGAGTTGTGGGAAGGCGGAGGGGGTTGCGGGGCATCCTGGGTCCTCTCCCAATGCCTTGTGATGCATTGCTTCGCATCCCAGCAATCCCTGTGCTTCTGTCTGCATTTGGCGCCATCTTTCAAAGGTTTGTGTACTGCGTGCCCTGCCTCTTCGGTCTGCAGGAATGGATCCCGCACTGTGGACCAATATGCTGCTCGCTCTGACCAACACGTCATGAGCGGCAGTGGAGTTATTCCTTAAACTACAAAGGCAAGAGGAGTCTGACATTGATCTCACCACGCGTAGTAACCATGACACGAGATTGCTTGTGGCATTCACGGAGGTGCTGACCACAGTGGAATGCTGCTTTTGGGCTCGGGAAACAAGCACTGAGGGGTGGGATCATCCTGCACGTTTCAGATGATGAGCAGTGGCAGCAGAACTTTCGGTTGAGGAAAGCCACATTCTTGGGACTGTGTGATGAACTCACACCAGCCCTGTGGTGCAAGGATACAAGAATGAGCGCTGCCCTGCTGTTGGAGAAGCGCGTGGCGAGTGCACTGTGTAAGTCGGCTATTCCAGACTGCTACCAATTGGTCACTAACCAGTTCAGAGTTGGAAAGTCAACAGTTGGACTCAGGTTGACAGAAGTGTGCAGGGCCATTAACCACATCCTGCTCCACAAGACTGTGACTCTGGGCAACATGCATAACATTGTGGATGGCTTTGCACAAATGGACTTCCCTAACTGCGGAGGGGCGACAGATGGCACGCATATTCCAATTCTGGCACAAGACCAACTAGCCACTGAGTACATTTATCGGAAGGGGTATTTCTCTATGGTTCTTCAGGTGCTTGTGGATCACCGTGGGTGTTTCACGGACGTTAACGCATGACATATACACCTTTCGGAACACTGGCCTATTCAGGAAGCTGCAAGCAGGGACTTTATCCCCAGACCAGAAGATCACCGTAGGGGAAGTCAAAATGCCCACTGTGATCCTGGGAGACCCCGCCTACCCCTTAATGCTGTGGCCTATGAAGCCATACATGGGACACCTGGACAGCAGCAAGGAGCGGTTCAACAACAGGCTGAGCAAGTGCAGAATGACTGTTAGGTATGCTTTTGGCCATTTAAAGGCCCGCTGGCGCTGCCTCTATGGGAGGCTGTACCTCGCTGATGACAATATTCCTATGCTTATAGCTGCGTGCTGTACACGCTATAGTATTTGTGAAGGGAAGGGTGAAAGCTTGACACAGGGCTGGACCACTAAGGCTCAGTGCCTGGAGGCTGAATTTGAACAGTCAGAGACCAGGGCTATTAGAGGGGCGCAGCATGGGTCCATAGGATCAGGGATGCCTTGAGGGAGCAATTTGAAGCTGAAAGCCACTAAGATTTGTTGCTATGCTCAGGAGTGCAGTTCTTGTAATGCCAGGAGGTGATTGTGATTGGTGCAGACGATGCACTATGAAAGTGTAAGGAAACTGCCTGTTCCTTTGTGGGGCTCTCTTTGCTTTCAATTAATGGAATAAAGATTGCTTTCACACCAAAACAATTATCTTATTAAAAAACAACCGGAGGAGAGAGACAAAAAAACACATCAGCACTGTGGGGGCTGGGGGAAGGGAGGGTCCCAGGATTGTTAAAGATTTGGGTATGTCCAGGTATCATATCCAACCTTCTCCTTTGGAGTACAGTGCAGCGGGTACTGTACTTCAATAGGGCTAAACTGCAGAGGGACGAGTGTTGAGTGCAGTAAAACCACCTTGTAAAGTAAAGTAAAACACGCAAGCCTGTGCCTAATACAGTAAGAAAGTGATTACAGATGAAATCTCACTCTCAGAGATGTTCCAGTAAGCTTCTTTTACAGACTAGTCTCTTTCTAGTCTGGATCCAGCAATCACTCACCCCTGCTATTGTTACCTTCCTTTGCTCCAGTTTCTTTCAGGTATCCTTTGGGGGTGGAGGGCTATCTCTTGAGCCAGCTGAAGACAAAATGGAGGGGTTGAAATAGACTTTCTCTTGTGGGTGGACACCCCCTCCCCGATATAGAAACCAGCTACAAAATGGAGTTTTGGAGTCACATGGGCAAGTCACATGTCCATGCATGACTCAGAGCTTACAGGTGGCAGCCATTGTTCACATGCTACCTTCAACATCCTCAGGTAGACTTCTTATGTGGATTGAAGTCTTCCAAGAACCATTGTCTGTTAAGTGTTTCTTGACTGGGCACTTAACTTGCAAATTCCTTTCTAAAGAAGCTGACCAAATGTCTTACTAAGGCGACTTACAATCAAACAAGTACACAGCCAACATTCATAACTTCGAGAACAAAAACGATACATGCATACAAATAGGATGAATATATTCAGTAGATCATAATCTTTGCAGAGATATGTTACATGGCCTATTTAGCATAAAACATGTTCTAGTTATGTCATATTTACTTTCATAAGCATATTTCCATAAAACATTATGGGGTGCAATGTCACATACACATATTATAAATTGTCAACATATTCGAGGTAGATATGTTGTGATTCCTTTTTTTTCACATATACTTTTTGTTTTGATTTAGAAAATAAAAAGTTTACCTTCGCCACGTCTTTTTATCACATATCTCCATTGTGATAATATTCCCAAGGCTGTTTTGGGGAGTAACGCAAAGGTAAGTGAGCATTTTAATATTTGATATTATTCACTTTCCAAGCAACTCCCAGTTTTCCTCTGGCAAAAGTTCTCTACAGGATTGCCTGGAAAACAGGAATTCAGTTTCACAAAAAAATTCAAGGTTACAGCATTTGGTTTTGTTCGGCATTGGGATGTAACCAAGAACGGTGGAATTTTTTTTGTGAAAAAACAAATTGAGGAGAGCAAGGACTTGAACCTGGGTCTCTGATGTTCCAAGTTAATGCCGTAACTGTTGGGACTTTGGCTATTCTGGGATGTGTGTGTGTATGCTTCTCTCTCCCTCCCATTTTAACCAGAAATGAATAAATTTCTGGGAAAACTTTTGGCCAGTCAGCATTTTCTGGTGAAAAAACATTTCACTGAAAAAGTCCTGACCAACTCTAGTTCTCTACTTCGCTTTTTCAGATCCCATAATCTGACATCTTTCACTATAAAAGTGGAATTCAGTTTTTACTGGTGGTTGTTTGTAATTCACACAAAGGTCAAATCTTAGATCCCAGCCCTGCAAGGTGAGCTGTATAGGATAGCCCTTATTGCTCCATGGAACCCCCATGAAGTCATAGGGGCTCCAAACAGGTGTAAGGTCTCTCCACACAAATCAATTTGCAGGATTGGGGCCTCACTTTCCAAATTTCAGTTCCTGTAAGAGCTGATACGTTTTTAATGCAGGACCCTTGAGATCAAAGGTTACCTTAAAATACCAAAGACTCATGTGCCTTTGCTGTTTTAAAAGGTACTGGTGTTACTTCGAAATCCAAAAGATGCAGCTGTATCCTATTACCACTTCTACAACAAAAATCCTGGGCTTCCAAATGTCAGCTCCTGGGATGAGTTCTTTCAGAAGTTCATGAGTGGAGAAGGTACAGTTATTAGATCTTTGCTATGTTTCTTCGTGGCGTTTATAAACACTCTAGTACAGTGTTCTCAACTCTTCTTTGGTCTGCAGTCCAAAAAGGGAGTCTGTGATCATCATGTAAAAACTAATCCCAAATGGATTCAAACTAATGATCTGGGTTGGGGAGGGCAGGGGAGCTGGTGCTAAGGAGTCAAAGGTGCTTCACTCTTCTTCAACCCTGAGCAGTGCTCAGCACTCGGAGCATTGCTGTGGAGATATTCAAATGGTCAGGATGGTGCAGTATACAGGGATTCCACTTCATCCCCAGCACACAAAGGGTAAACTCCAGCTTTCCTTTTCTTTCTGGCAGGCATTATCCTTCTTCTGATTTCACATCTTAACAACTAGATTTATGAGTGAGTTTCTCCCCCTTTGTTCTCAGCTACTTTTTTCTCTTGCTTTCATTTGCATCTCAGAGCAGGGGTACACATTTTAGAGCAATTCAAAATAAAGGTTTGGGATAAAATTTTTAAAAATGCCATAGTGACTTAGGAGCCTAACCCTCATTGACTTTCAGTGAGACTTTATCACCTAAAGGCCATATTTTTAAAGTTATATAAGTGCCTAAAGATGCAGATAGATGCCTAGCGAGATTTCAAAAAGCACCTAGGTACTTAATTCCCATAGACTTCAAGCACTTTTGAAAATTCCCCCTGGCACCTATCTGCCCATTATATCGAAATCACTTTTGAAAATGGGATTCAGGTTTTCTAAATCTCTTGGGCACTTTTGAAAATTTGGCTCTTTATTTATAATTGAGCAGAGGTTTGACCTACAACTGAAATAGATAAACCCCTTTCTGTAAACTGAAGAACTCAGTATTAGTCTCACTATCATCTGTTGACAAAGAGCACTATTATGCTGGAAAGAAGAGTATTCCAAAGAGCGTTCATGCTGTCAAAGCAATGGGAGCAGACATGAGTTACAGATTTCCTGTCATGTCAAGAAGCTTCATAGCAATCGGGCTGAAACAGACTCAAGGAAAACGACAGTGAGAGCCACCCAGCATTTCAAGTGAAGTTCTCTTGTAAAGGGGAAAAAGAGACTGTAAAAATGGCATAGTGGATTTTGTACACATCTCTTTATTACTTCCAGATCAGAAGTGCTAGGCTTACAAACAAACAATGTTTTATGTAACTGCCAGCTCCTCAAATTCCATCTGGGATTTGTGAATCAAGTTGGACTCTTTCCTTCTTCAACACCGCTGCCAGTGATAAGGACTCTGCAGGCCAAACTGCACTCTTAGTAACATCTGTACAACCCCACTGGCCTGTCATGCCAATTTAGCAAGCTATTTTGAAGATGATGTTGCACAAAATGGAATAGATTCCAGCTTGTACTCTCCTAACTGTGCTGATTTGGCAGAGTTTAATGCTTTTCACTCCTTTTAAGATGCATTTTATTTCCTAAAGTAAGCAGAGAGGGCACTGTATATACCTAGGAAAACAGACCTGTTTAGTAAGAAGGTGCCTTGTTTTACATACTCATTTTGCAGAGAACAGCACTTTAACAAAATATCAAGCCAAACCCTCTGTCATTACTAGCTACTCTGACACTGAGGTGCATTTCAGGGATTTTGAGAAGTTGCTGACAGTATAATTCAGTGTCTATGTACGATATAAGCAAAGTCTCTTTATTTCACCCCTTTTTTTGTGCAGTTCTGTCAGGAAAGAGACCAGAATTCAGCTGGATCTGTCCGGCTGAGAAATCCCCTGATGTAGGAGAGCTTTCCATGGATGCAAAGCTGGCATTCTTGATTCTTGTACTATTCTGCCGCTATAACTGGCACAGGGGTGGTGTCAAGAGACTAATCTTAATTGGTGAATAGTTCCTTGGGGACTTTGCCACATACCATAGGTTAGAGTAGCCTCTAGGCTGCTTGAAGTTACCGTGGAGCCAGGTCTGAGCTGGGCAGAGAATCAGGGAACCGTAACCATAAACTGCCTTACAGCCCCTGAAGCAAATGGAGGAAATTTAATATAGCAAAGAGTCTGTGCCATATTCTAGTAAACAATTATTGGAAAATAATGTATACTGGTAGAAACTAATTGTTTATATTTTGTAAGGGCCTATCCCTGCAAGCACTTATGCATGTGAGTAAAATTTACTCACATTAATAATCCCACTAAAGTAAAGGAAATTATTCGTATGGTGAGTGTTTGCAGGACCTTAAATCTGTGTTGTTGGGGTTATTTTTTTTTAACTTTGCCATTTCATAAGTGCAATGTTAGCCTGGTTATGTGATAGATTGAATATACACACATGGCTGTGTTACTGATTACTACAAAATGTATTCAAGAATTAATTTGTTGTAAACAGATTTTTTTTAAAACTTGTCATGTAGAAACGGTATAGCTTGATTATGTAAAAATAGTTGGAAGAAGAAAGTGAAAAGTCAAGTCTGGAGTGAATGACTTCCAAAATAACATCTGTCCCCTCCTCCCCCCAAAGAAAAAGAAAAAGGAAAAAAAAAGAACTAAGAACAGAGTACTGAAGGATTAGACGATCTAAGCTCTCCAGGACTCTATGTTGAAGTTAACCTATACATTTCA
This sequence comes from Lepidochelys olivacea, assembly GCF_965140295.1. Taxonomy (NCBI): domain Eukaryota; kingdom Metazoa; phylum Chordata; order Testudines; family Cheloniidae; genus Lepidochelys; species Lepidochelys olivacea. The sequence goes on along the minus strand of NC_140413.1, from coordinate 146,554,686 downwards.
TCTTGGGGCAATTTAAATATTACTTTAAATTATCTTCTGTTTTTGACCTGTCTGCCTTAACTTCATTTTAGTCTGCTGGAGCTCATATTTTGACTATGCTCTTGCCTGGAACAAACACATGGATAAAGAGAATATCATGATCATCACCTATGAAGAAATGAAAGAGGTAAATATGTGTAGAAAGTTAAAAATGGAAAAGACTTATTAGGTCTTGTACTCAGTTCTGATACAGAATTGCTCCCTTCAGTATATTCTCAAGCATCTTGTCCCATCCAGTTTTCATTTTGTCCCAGGCAAAACCTTATTGTGCAGAGAACAGGTATATGATGTTGCAGCCTGTTTTCCCACTGGCTACTAGCCCTTCTATCTTTAGCCCAGCTCCCTCCTCAAGCACGACAGCCTTGATCCTGCAACATTAAGCACGTACATGAGAGTGGTCCCATTGACTTCAGTGAGACCGTTCACGTGCTTAAAGTTAAGCATGTCCATGTTAGCAGTTTGAGGATCTTAAACTGTAAATTCTCTGGGTTAGGTAATGCCAATGCTTATATAGAACAATACTAATTGATGTGGCTAGATAAATGTTATCAGTAGTAATTAATACTAAAATAAAGAGATCCATGCAGAAGATTGAGAGCATTCACTTAACACATTGCCATTTGGGAAGGGAGGCACATTCCAAAATCTTATCAAAAGTAACCACCATTCCTGCAACTTCCTGCTGCTGAACTGAATATATTTCTCTAATGTTCTGCCCTTTGTATGGATGAGAATATTATCAACTACATTCATTTGACAAGATAGAGGGAAAATGTCTGGCATGTTTGCTTTAACTTATACATAACTCTATCGCATTTTTGTTTTTCAGAACTTACCTCAAGGAGTGAAACAAATAGCTGAATTTTTGGGGTTCTCTCTGCCTGAGGAGAAGATTCAGTCTATTGCAGAGAATGCCACCTTTGAATCAATGAGCAATAAATCCCAAGAAACACATGGAAAATTTGGTCCCATCCTTTTCAGAAAAGGTACATTTATACAGAGCGATGATAGGCCTAGAGTTTAGAACAGGTATCCAAATTGGTCAGGGGAGCTAATTAACATTTAAAAGGCTTGATAAGATGCATGACTGTTGTGACCATTTCAGGAGGTCCCAAATGCAGAACTAATGCATTTAATTCATAGCTGATAATGAATTTTCTTCTCCTGAAAAAGGACATCCCTAGCTAGATGATCACTCAGGCACTGAATGCTGTTCTTTCAAAATATGAGCTCTGTGGAAAATACCTTGGTTGTAAAAGGTGCATGCATATATACCTGTAAAATTTAGTGCAAAGGGTTTTCTTTAACCTAAAATTTTAAGAACACCATCCACATTGAAGCCTCATATTGATTTGAAATGTGGCAATAAGTTCAGTCATTCCAACTGTTTGTGTCAGCATTTCATTGTTATCTACCGCTACCTGACAGGTGATCTTATACTTCCAGGAATATTTATGAGTTTATTTCATTGTTCTTTTGCAGGTACTGTTGGAGATTGGAAGAATCTGTTCACTGAAGCTCAAAGCCAAGAAATGGATGCCAAATTTGAAGAATGTTTAGCAGGAACGAAACTGGGAGCCAGGCTAAAATATGATAAATACTGCAAATATTAAATCCTTGAATATCAGAATGACATTAGCATTTACTCAGAAACATCATCTATTTTACTACCTTTTGTTTGAGAACGTAGAGATTAAAATAATTAGCCTTTCACGCAAGAATTTTCACACAAAAAACAACCAAACCCAAGACACAGTAAATAAGGCTAGTGGTCCAAATACTGCCCATCTGTGACTTATTTAGGCTTAGAATCTCCTGTGCATAGTGGCACATGAGGCAACCCACTTTTCCTACTGCTGCCTGTCCAGAACAAGATGTTTGACTCAATTGTAAATTGTCTCCATGATGGCAACAACTTTTGCAATTGTCTTGCAATAGGCCATTTTTTATCTTTCATGCCTTCTCTTCCCTCCGGGTGGAATCCAATAGAATGCTACGACTACACTATGCAGCTTTTAGCAACACGGCTGTGCCGCTATAGCCGTGCTGCTAAAAGCCGCGCAATGTAGCTGCTGTTTGTCGTCAGGAGAGAGCTCTCCTGCCGACAAAAAAATTCCACCCACAACGAGCAGCAGTAGCTTTGTCGGTAGGTTCACACAGGCACTTTTCATTGGTAAAACTTTTGTCGTTCGGGGTGGCGGTTTTTGTCGTTCAGGGGTGTTAAAAAAAAGTTTTGCCAACGAAGTCCCAGTGTAGACACAGCTAAGATATACCTTGTGCTTCTGCCTTGAGGTAACCTGATGACATGGCCAAAGCACCGTAGTCATCTCTGTCTGAGTCCATAGTCTGTTGACTCGTGCCATGCAACACTTACATTGGAGAGATCGTGTAACCAATGAGTTTCCAAAATTCTTCTCAAACAAAGCTGGTGAAATGCATTCCTCTTTCTGTTTGTGTACTTCCAACATCTGCCACATTTCTGGCACATACAGTAGTGTCGAAGGATAATAGCATTGTACAATCTCATTTCAGCGTGTAGATGTATCTTCTTACTTTTCCAGGTTTGACAAATGAGAAAATTATCTACTTGCTTTGCCAAAATCTTTTCTTCACTTCTTTAGTAAGCTAGCCATTATAAGATATTGGACTTACAAGATAAACAGTCATCAACTCTTTTGTATTTTTCTCCATCAGTTGTACATCTGTCATTGTTGACTGTATTCTCTCCTTTCTACATAATCTTGGACTTCTGCATACAGATACCAAGTCCCACTTGAGGCCGTGTCTGCTTTTATGCTCATAACAATTCTTTTCATTCCATCCATGTTGGTATCCGGTCTGACTGTCATCTGCTAAATCTAGGTAAATTCTCCAGCTTATCTCTTGCCCAAAGAACATCAGTATCCTCAGCAACAACCATCACTCTTCTCTTCACGAAAAGGAAGTGCAGAAGAAAAGTGGGGATAGTATGCAGCCTTGCATTACATCAATAATAATCTTAAACCATTTCATTTCTTTGCTAATTTGATAAAAACTTTGTAGGCTAAATCTGCAGATGGCACCAGGACAGACAGTAATCTATTCTGGAACGTCTCAGGATCTTCCAAAGGGCTTCTCTGTGGACACTATCAAATCCTTTCATAAAATCAATGCAATTTAAAACTGTCTTCTGCTGGTCTTCTAAACCTTTCTCAATGAGTCTTCTCAAGGTGAAAAATCTGATCTGAACATAACTTCTTATTGAAATCTAGCCTGTTCTTCCCTGAATACTTTCTCAACAACCATTTCATCCTATTCAAAATGATAATGCAAAACACTTTTTCAGGTACAGATAGGAGTGTCACTCTTCTCCAGTTATCACAAATAAACTGGTTCCACTTTTCAGGGATTATACAGATAATGCCTCATCGCCAATCTTTAGGACAGATCTCCTTTTCCCAAACCATTCTGTACAACCTTCATATGTAATTCAAATCACTTTCTTTTCAGCTTCTAACATTTCAGCATCTATTTTATTATAGCCTGGTGCTTTACCACTCTTCAGTTGGATTATGGCCTCAGTTATTTCTTCAAAGATGATTACTTCTAGTGATATAGGTAAATCCACTATTTCTTCACATCTGTCAGTGTACATTTGTGGTTCTGGCTGGCTGAGCACAAATTAGAAATGTTCCCATCCACCAGGCTCCTTGTCATTCCTATGTGGTTTAAAATTCTACCATCTCTTGTCTTCACAACGCCACAGTGGTTTGAGAATTGTGATGTCAGTCATTTAGATACTAGAAAAAGTTTTGTCGAATCCCCTCTCTTGTACACCTCCTTAGCTTTTCTTGCTTTGTTTTCCAGCCATTCTCTCCTTTCTTTTCCAACTGATATTTTAGCATTTTTGTCTTTGACCACCTATTTTTTTGTAGAATAACTCTTTTGCTACTGTCTTGTTCCTGTTGAATTCTCTTCTTCAATTCTTTCCTCTCTCCAACAAGTCCATGTATTTGTTTGGAGCCATTTTGCTTCTTAAACCTTCTCATTCCCACTATAACCCTGGCTGCATCCACATGCACGTCTTTGAAAAGCTGCCATGGTTCTTCTGTCATTGATCAGTGTATGTAACTCTTCAAATCTGTTGTTCATCTGCAGCTTGAACTGCACCTTCACTGCTGGATCTGCTAGCTTTCTAGTATCACACATATGCTCTGCCTTGCCTGGTGCTGCCTTCTCTGGTTTTATTTGGATCATCCGAATAACAAAATGGCGGTCACTTCCCACATCAATACTCTTATCCTGTTGGAAGCCAGGGTGTGATCTTCTCCAGCTCCAATTAATGGCAACATAGTCTAGCTCAGGAGAAGTCAATTATTTTTGGTCAAGGTAGAATCAAAATCCAGACTCTAGAGAAAATAATAAAAATAACAAGTAAATAAGATTTTGGGGTCCGTTCAAAAGCATCCGGTGGTCCAGATTTGGCCTGCAGCCCCCCTATTGACTACCCCAGTCTAGCTATTTCTGGGTGAAGCCATCATTTGATCCCCATGTCAGTTTTGTCTTTCCTTTGGGGCAACATTATTTCCACACATCTATATGGGTGTAAGAGGTATTTGGCTGAATATGTAGAACACATGAATGATATACTAGAGTGCCTTTGGCTATTTCAGTTTAATTTTTTCATAATCTGCCAGTGATTCAGGTTGATTCCTGCTCCAGATCCAAATTTTCTGAAAGTCCAAGGTTCTTGAGCATCCTGGGGTCTTGCTTTGGACACATTTCTCATCTTCAGTAGTTAATTTGTTCATCTATGTATCCTATATTCTCTGCAGCCTTGTATGAAGTTCTTGTAGAGTCCATTGATTTGATGGTAAATCATCCTGGCAAAAAGTTAACAGGAGAATGCATCAAGGGTTCTGTACTAAATCTAGTGGTGCTTAATATAATTATTAATGATCAGGAAAGGTGAGTGAGTAATGAGGTAGCAAAATTTGCAGACTGAACTAAGTTATTGATGTTAATGAAGACCAGAGAGGACTGTGAGGAATTTCAGAGACATTTAAACATGCTAGGTGAAGGGGAAAATGAAGTTTAATATTGATAAATACAAAGTAATGCACATTGGAGGGAAAAAATTAAACTAGTCACGCACATTACAAAGTTCTTAATTAATTGTATTAATGCAGGACAGGGACCTGGGTGTCATTCTAGACAGCTCAGTGAAGACCGCTGCTGAAGGTACAGGTGTTTTTATTTAAAACAAAAAAAGCAAATATGAGGATGTGTATACAGTGGAATGGAGAATAATATGGAAAATGTTATAATGCCCTTATATAAATCAGTTGTGCAGCCTCATCCGGAATACTGTGTGCAATACCAGTACCCCTGTCTCAAAAAAAATTTCATGATTAAGGGATTCAGAGAAGGGAGAAAATGATGATTAAGGACATGGAAAATCTTATCTGAAGAGATTGGAAAGGTTGGGATTGTTTACCTCAGCAAGGAGTATATAAAATAATAAATGGCCTAAAGCTGGAAGACCTGGACCTTCTTTTCAAGCTATCCTGCCATGGCTCAAGAGTGTGAATACCACCCTCTGGGCAGATTGTTAAGAACCAGGGCACAAACCCCAAATTGGTTGTGAGTTTTATACTTAGATTTCACCAACCAGTTATCAAGTATACACTCCTCAGGCACTATATCAGCCTTAACATGAAGTCACAGACAGTATGCTGATCTATGCTGCAATCCAGGTAAGCTTACATTTGTGATAGATGGTCCCTTACACCAAAGCTCACAGCAATATTCTGGTTACTCCCAGTCCCAAAGGACCAGTCACTTACCCCAGATCAGTTGCACCTTAGATCTTACACCAAAGACAAAGCTTGTAGTCAATGCTATAATAAACTATCTGAAGATTTATTATATAGTAAAAGGAAACAAGAGTTATTTACAAGGTTAAAGCAGGTAAACTGATATATACACACACAAGTTACAATCTTAAATTCCAATAAGTAACAGAAGCGTCTAGAATAAGCAAGCACTGTGGGTACATCTACATTAGAATAAAAGACCCATGCCATGATCACAGCAGGCTTTGGTCAGCTGACTGGGACTTGGGATGCAGGATTAAAATTGCTGTGTAGACGATCGTGCTTGGGGTAGAGCCAGAGTTCTGGGACCCTATCCCATTGTAGAATTATTGTATTATAAACACAAATGTGTAACTATTACCTTACACTATGGATCACAGATGCTATAAATGAGATTAATGAATGCGGCGATTTATCACTATTCAATAAAGTCTAAACACTAAGCATATTTTTATAACTCTAATATGTATTTTAACAATACTAACACACAGGCAAACCAGAGCGATTCCAGCTATGTTCTGGTCAGTATCCAAGTGAGGCATGGCGACCTTGGCATGAGCTGACACCTGGTTTGCTAGCATCACACTTCTATTTCCTTGTCTCATTAAAAAAAGACAGTGGGAAATTCAATGAAATTAAAAGGTAAAAAATTCAAAACTGATCAAAGGAAATAGTCTTTCACACCGTGCATACTTAGATTGTAGAACCTGCTGCCACTGGAAGTAGTTGATGTGCCCACACTGTCTGGTAAAGCATTCAATGTATTTAATGAAATGCCAAGCGAACAGGCTTTGAAATATGCTGAATTTAAAAAGGGTGTATTGCAAAGGTTTCACATTACCCCTGAAGTGTATAGAATGAAATGTAGATGTTTCAAAATGCATGACAATATACTTGTATAAATGTGATTTGATGAAAAAATGGGTGAACGGGAAGGGGGCAGAGAATTATGATCAGTTGTTCGATCTTTTTGTACGAGAACAATTCCTGAGCATATTTTCTGAAGAAATCAGGCAAGCTCTTTGTGGAAAAACGCCTGAATTTGGTTAAAAAAGCTGTGGCTCTTGCTGACACACATATATATATATATATAAGCTAAAGCAGGGGTTCTCAAACTGGGGGTCAGGACCCCTCCGGGTCATGAGGTTATTACACGGGGGGGTCGTGAGCTGTCAGCCTCCACCCCAAACCCCGCTTTGCCTCCAGCATTTATAATGGTGTTAAATATATAAAAAGTGTTTTTAATGTACAAGGGCGAGGGTCACATGCAGAGGCTTGCTGTGTGAAAGGGGTCACCAGTACAAAAGTCTGAGAACCACTGAGCTAAAGCATCCAGTGACCGCAACCACAGAGGGAAGGACAGAAACCCAGTGTTAAGGTGGGCCCTGTTTTGTCCCTGGGAAGAGAGAGGGTGGTTGGGAGTGCAGACTTTCTCCTCCCCAGAACAGATCATCCCTTGGAGTACAGGAGAATAGTTCAAGAATGTGTTTCACCTGTGATTCTACTGAATGTCTGAGGAAAGAAAGAAGTTAAGTTCACACCCTGTCCAGCCCAAGTTTAACGCACCTGTTCTTAACACAGAATCCCAAGAGATATCTGTAGGTCATATGATTGATTTTGTGAGATCTGATCTATTGGGGGGTAGAGATGGAATTTGTTAAAACTGCCAAGGCAAATGGCAAAGAATGCCTTGGGTGGAGAGACAGTAGTAGTGCACATATTTCTCTGGTCAGGGGAAGCACAGTTCAACAGTCAGACATGCTCCCTGGAGAGAATGCAGAACTAGCCCTGGGATGAGAGAAAGTCACTGTACTTCTGGCTAAAGTACATATGGAGTGTAACAAGCTGGAATGAACTTTGAAAATTGGTGTGCTGAACAGTATTTTAACAGCAATTCTTGTGGAAAATAGTATTTTGTCTATAGCTAACAGTTAATATAGTAACTTGCAGCAAAAAATAACATTCTGTAATCTCAGAATTGTGTGGACAAAGCAGCAGCTGTGGGGGAGGGGATGATCCTAGCCTCAGCTTATCAGGAGAAAGTAAGTGCTTTCAGGTGTGGAAGGGACCAAGGCAGAGGAGGATAGCCAGAGCTAAAAGGGGAGTTGCTGTCTCCCGAAACTAGAAAGGTAGTTCAGGTTGCCTGTAACCAAGGTTTTGCAAATAGAGAGCAGACCCTATGCTAGAAAGCATCCCTGGGTACCTCCTCAAGGGGACCCCCAGTAAGGAGATATGGGGAAAAGGTTTTTGAAGAGGAAGAAAAGTTTTACAGAGAAGGACCCATGGGGAAGGACAAAAGCCCTGGGAACCTTATAAGCAGCCACTCCAGCACTGTGGGGAGTCAGTGTTGCTACCCATGATTGCCCTTTTGCTGGTCACTTGAAGACACAGAGAACCGATGAGAGGTTAAAGAAGAATTTTTACTGGCCAGGGATAATAATGAGAGACTATTGCAGATCTTGTGACTTACGCAGAAGTGGAAAAAAAGACCTGTAGGACCGCAAAAAGTCCCTCCACACTCCTTGCCTGTAATACACGAGGCATTTTATAAGGCAGCAATGAATATTGGGCGCCCTGTGCCACATCCTACTAAAAGGAGAAAAACTATATCTTGGTTATAGTGGATTGTGCCACTAAGTAGCCAGACCAGGTTGCTCTGAGTAACATAGAAGCTGATTCTATAGCCAAAGTCCTTTTCACTATTTTTAGCAAACTGGGTTTCCCAAAAGAGATGTGATCAGATCATGGGTCAAATTTCATGTCCCAGTCATTCAGTGAGTTATGGAATTTGTGTGGGGGATGAAAGATGCCCCTTTCCACCCAGAGACAAATGGGTTGGTGGAGAGATTCAGTGGGATCCTGAAATCTATGCTGGGGATATATGCCAACAAGCGGGTAAGGATTGGGATGAAAAGTTACCTTAGGTCACTTGCGTATAGGGAAGTGTCCCAAGAATCTACAAGATTTGCCCCCATTTGATTTTCCATACTGCAGGAAAGTGAGTGAAGCTTTAGAGCTCACCAGAGACTCTTGGGAAGGGAACATTGAGGCAGAAGGGGCGCCTGTGAGGGAATATGTACAAAGGTTCAGGTAAGCATTAAAGGGTATGATGGATGTGGTTCAAGATAACCTAAGACAGTCAAAAAATCCCACTTCATTGATTTGCTGGCTGAATGTCAAGACAATTTATCACTTGAAAGCAATGAGATATGCAATGAATTAACACAGACTGAAAGGGCAGAGATTCTGGCTATATTGAAGAGCCACAAACAGGTTTTCTCCAGCAAGCTAGGGAAGACTAGTGGTCACCCATGAGATTGACACTGTAGGTCCTCAGCCTGCACTCAGCTGGGCTTATCACAGCACTGGCACATTGCTAGAGCAAATCCGTACAGAAATACAGAGCCTGCTAAATTTGAGGGTGACTAAAGAATCTGAGAGCTCTTGGGCATCACCCATTGTGCTTGTCCCTAAGAAAGATAAACCTTAAGGTTTTGTGTGGGCTATAGAAAACTGAATGCTCTCAGTGTTTCAGATGTTTCTCCAATAACCAGAATTGATGAGATGCTTGATATTTTAAGCGAAGCAAGATATCTTAGCATTTTTGACTTTGTAAAAGGGTATTCGCAGAGTCCTTTGGACCCTGATTCACAGAAAAAAAAATCTGCTTTTATTACTGGTATGGGACTGTATGACTTCAAAATGTTACCATTTGGGTTAATTAATGCAGGATGCACTTTTCAGCAGCTGATCAACCAAAAGTTAAATGGATTGCAGGACTTCACAAGGGCCTATGTCAATGATATAGCAGTGTTCAGCAACTCTTGGTCTGATCACAAGAAACACTTGGGGATTGTATTATCAAAGCTCAAAGAGGCAGGCCTGACTATAAAAGCCTCTAAGTATAAAATAGGAGAAAGAACATTTCCTTCTTTAGATCTTTGGGTAGGGAATGGTCAAAGCTCTCCTGATCCCTTAAAGGTAGAAGCCATTTTAAACAGGACTGTGCTCCAAACCAAAAAGCAGGTTCAGTCTTTCAAAGGCCTGCCTATTTCATTACTACCGCTGATTTGGTTATGATTTCAGTGACATTGTATCTGCAATCACAGATTTGTGTAAAAAGACAAAGCCAAACAAGGTTGTGTGGACAACTGCCTGTCAAAGAGGGATTTGATCAGGTACAGAAAATCTTGTCTGAAAAGCCTTTTCTGGCCTGTCCAGATTTTGACCAAATATTTGAAGTCTGTGCAGATGCATCAGACACCGGGGTAGGTGCTCTTTTGATGCAGTCAGTGGAAAGTTAAAAAAAAACCCCAACATGACTTCGCTTTCTGAAGCAAGAAACTGACATCTACTCAACAGAATTACTCTGTCAAGCAGGTATGGCCCAATCTTTTAACGGGAAATTCAGGTGACCATTCTCCACTAGTTTGGAGGCATACATTCTAAGCTACTACTCTGAAGCATCACACTCCAGGAATATGACAATACAAATTGTGCATGTTAAGGGGAAAGAAAATATTGTGGCTGATGCCCTATTTACGAAGCAGGGTACTGACCCACTGCATACAGTTCAGCCAGTGGCTAATCCTTCTACAGTTTTGTAAAGGGGTGTGTGTGACCCTAAGAACCCCTGTATTCACAGCCTACACACTACTACAATGATATTTACACAAACTATGCCTTGGGAGGTATCATCTGAAAACTAACACCATACTGGTCAATAGTATAATTGGAGAATATATGTGACAATGCTGCATGTGGAATTACAGCTGTCCTCCGATATTGTTTTAAAATCTGTATTTGAACAAAGCAGAAACAAATAAATCAGGGTGATCAGTGACAATGGAATTGCAGTTTACACTTGCGGTAAACAGAACCATCAAAGCTCACGAGGTGTTTAGGGAGTCAGCATGTCTGGATCAAAAATAATTGTGTGTTTGCTTGTATAACCAGCAGAGACAATGAAGGTTCACTTACACAAAAGGGAAACAAAGCCATCAAGCTAACAAGGGGGGGGCAGGTAATGACTCAGCTGTCAACAAGGGATGGAAACTGCACCCCCAGGAAGCCTTTCTGCTTCTTGAAGCAAGGTCAATGAGCTTTAAGAGAGATGCTTTTCAAAGGTTTACTGAACTATAAAGAGAGGGACAGTGGACCCCTAGGTTATCTTTCAGCTAAGACGACAAACCAACACCTCGTACTTCTATGGAAGGTCCTGATGGAGAGACAGTCAGCCATGCTGAACCAAGGGCAATTGGTGAGCAAAACCATCTTACACAAAGACTGTGCCTTGCTAGATTAAGTTTCAGATTTTTAGCTGCGTGTTTTCACTTTGATTTGCTTGTAACTATCTCTAGCTTTAATTCTTTTACTTGGCAACCCTTAACCTAAGTCCTATTGCTAATAAACTTGTTTAATTTTAATTTGAACCAACCCAGTGCTATGCTTGGATTGAAGTAATTGTTAACTCCAGTTAATGTGGCAAGCTGCTGGGTACTGCCTCTTTATAGGACCAAATGAATGGTATTTCTCTGAGTAGTCCAGGAGATGTCTGGATACTCCAGGGTAGATGGTTTGGAAGAAATTTGGGACTGGAATGTGTGTTTGGGTCACTTGGCTAGTAGTGAAGAAAGCTGGTGGAGACCAGAGTGTGGCTATGGTATAACAAGCAGGCTGCTGGAGTCAGAGTTACTGAACCAGGGTTGCTTATCACACACACTCAGTGCATGCCTGTATGCTGGCTGAGAGCATCCAGAAAATGAGCTGCAGCAGCAGAGCATTTGAAAGCACCCAGGGTTGCAGGGAAGGCAGTGACACAACCTCTCACTGGTCTGGATTGCACCCCAAAACTTGACAACATTGTGCCTGTGAAGATGGATTTGAATCACTTAGGCTATTTCTACACTAGAAACATTACAGCAGCACAGATGCAGTGTTACAGTAGCACAGTAGAAAAGACACTACAGCAATGGAACGGGTTTTTCTGTCAGCGTAGTAAATCCAATTCTTTGAGAGGTGGTAGCTAGCTTTGTCTACACTGGGGCTTAGGTTGTCAAAAGAGCTGAGTCTACCTAATTTTCTACTGTTGACCAGTCCTTATCCACCAGATGAAAAGAAATAATACTTCCCTCCCGCATTATCTCAGTACAACGAAGAATCTGTGCATATTCTAATAAATGATTCTTGGAAAAATAAAGTATACTGGTTGATTGTTAATACAGTGTAAGGGCCTAGACCTGCAAATATGTATGTTTGAGAGTAACTTTACACATACAAGTAGTCTCACTGGGGTAAATTATTCACATGGTGAGTGTTTGCAGAGCCTTAAACAAGTATTTTTTTTAACTTTTAAAAATAATTCACCATTTCACAAGTGCAATATCAGACAGGTTATGTGATAGACTGTACACATACTCTATAAATATAGACACACTGCTTTGCTCCTGATCACTTTAAAATGAATTAAAGAATTAATTTGTGTTCATTTCTTTAACTGCCATGCAGAATCTTGCGGTGTGAAAAATATTTGGAAGAAAGTAAAAATTCAAGTCTGCAATGAATTTCTAAAATAACTCCATTCATGAAAGAGAACAACTATTGAAGGATTAGATCTAACCTCTCCAGAACACATTAAAATTAGCTTGTATATTTACTCTAAGGGCTAATTTAAATATAGGTCAAAAACAAAATAAATTAAAATATCTCTTGTATTTAATTTCAGTCTGTGAGACCTCCTGTTTTGACCATGTTCTGGTTTGGAACAAACATCTGGACAAAGGGAATATCATGATCATCACAAATGAAGAAATGAAAGGTGAATTTTTGTAGAAATTAAAAAAAACTCTTAGGTGCTGAATTTGTATCTGATACGGAATGGCTCCCTAGTAGTAATAACGTTATGCTATTTCATCACCGTGTATTTTTAACAGATTTCCATGCCCCCACCTTTTGTCTCTCCCCTTTTTGTCCAATGAGTTGACCGTATGGTTTTGGAAGTCTCTCTTACCCTTCCCACTTTCTCTGGGGCCACTAAGTGTTTGTTTTGGACTCATGGTTGTTTTGGTTCTGTCAGCCATTTTGCGGAAAATGACATGCTTATTATACAGTTAGTACAATTCTAATAATGTCTATAAGCAATTGTACAAAGTCTTAAAGACAGAAGTGTTAATACACGTATATCCCTGCATTTTCTCCATTTTTAGAAATGAAGGTGAGGTGGGGGACAAGATCCCACAATGGGATATGGAGATTGTCTCTGGAATGGGTTAGCAAAGTGACACTGGGAAGATTTTCCTTTAAAAGTGTTTGTTCTGTTTTAATAGGTATGACCTTTGGACACTGATAACAGCACTTTGGAAAACAACCCAGTGAGTAAACCTCACCCAGTCTCAGACCTTTGTTCGAACAGCCATGTAGAGAATGTATCAGTGTTTCTGAAAAAACAAACAAAAAATGATTGGTGTTGCAGAGAGCTGGGAAGAGGAGGAAAGCCAAATGCAAAACTTTGTCAATGTTAAGACTGTAACTAAGCCACTGATTGACAACGCTTTAGCTATTTAAAAATAATACTGTAGTTTGGAAGCCAGGAATCTAGAGTATGTTGTAGCTCATAACAACCCTGAACTCCAGAAAGTGTGGGAATTCTGAGTCAAGATACCAACCCCAAATTTAATTTTACCTTTGTTATCCTTACTTATCCCCTTACTAATGTTATCCCCTTACTAATGGGGGAAACTGTTACATAACTTTGCAAAAATATGAAAGTCTTCCTTACTGTGTAAATGAAGTATAAAACTTGTGTTTTGTTGGGCCTTGATATCCACCCTTCTGCACATACCCTGCACAAGGGGATCCCAAACCTGTCTTCCAAGACTTTTTACATGACCTTGGGGTCATGCTGAGACTGGACATAATTAGCTTGATTTCTGGCCTATATCTGAGTTATGGAGTCTCTGAAGAATGGGTCTAACTGGGTTATGTTGAGTGGCAGGTTCTTATGTGGAAGGTTAATATTAGATATTGTGGTAGCTAGCCCGAACAATGAAGGTTGTCTTGTTGGTGTTGGCCAAGTTAGGGTTTAGCTGTGTATTAACATTAGGCTTATAGGAGCAAGTTAGGCATAATCTTTACTCTGAAGAGCCCCCAATCTCTCCCTGGTAAGACCATGGTAATCCTATTAGCATGAGAAGCAGTTACCCCACCCCTCTCTCTCTCCTGTCATTGTTGTGACTCATCCAGTTTTGCTACTCCCAGTTTTCACGCAACAAACTGCATGGATTCTACAGCAGAGGTGGGCAAACTATGGCCCGCGGGACTGTCCTGCCCTGTCCCTGAGCTCCTGGCTGGGGAGGCTAGCCCCCGGTCCCTCCCCTGCTGTCCTCCCTCCCCCGCAGCCATGCTGCCTGCCACCAGCACTCTGGGCAGCGGGGCTGTGCGCTCATTCAGGGCAGCGCGGCAGCATGGCTGGCTCTGGCCAGGCAGCGGCCAGACATGCTGCTCTGAGCGGCATGATAAGGGGACTGGGGGGTTGGATAAGGGGCAGGGAGTCCCGGGGGGCAGTCAAGGGACAGGGAGCAGGGGCCGGTTGGATGGGGTGGAGGTTCAGGGTGGGATGGTCAGGGGACAGTCAGGGGACAGGGAACAGGGGGCGGTTAGATGGGGCAGAGGTTGAGGGGGGCAGGTAGCGGGGGGGGGTTAGATAGGGGTGGGGTCCCGGGGGGGCAGTCAGGGGACAAGGAGCAGGGGTGGGGGGTTGGATGGGTGGGGGGTTCTGAAGGGGGCAGTGAGGGGGTGGGAAGTGGGAGGGGGTGAATGGGGGCAGGGGCCGGGCTGTTTGGGGAGGCACTTGGCCTCCATACAGTTTTGCACCCCGATGTGGCCCTCCGGCCAAAAAGTTTGCCCACCCTTGTTCTACAGCAGCAAATCCCAGGCTGCCCCACGTAGATAAGTTTACAAAAGGTGGAAAACTAGCAGCAAGGGGGTCAGGTGAAAGAGTATTATCATTCTGTGCGGAGACTAAGGGGTTGAATCAGCATAATTTATCTCCCTTCTTCCCCACTAGTAATGTCTATAGCAGGGGTCGGCAACCTTTCAGAAGTGGTGTGCCGAGTCTTCATTTATTCACTTTAATTTAAGGTTTCGTGTGCCAGTAATACATTTTAATGTTTTTTAGAAGGTCTCTCGCTGTAAGTCTATATATTATATAACTAAACTATTGTTATATGCAAAGTAAACAAGGTTTTCAAAATAGTTAAGAAGCTTCATTTAAAATTAAAATGCTGATCTTACGCCGCCGGCCCGCTCAGCCCACTGCCAGCCTGGGGTTCTGTTCACCTAGGTTGGCAGCGGGCTGAGTGGGGCCGGCATCTGGGACCCAAGACCAGCAGTGGGCTGAGTGGCTCAGCCCGCTGCCACTCAGCTTGCTGCCTGTCTGGGGTTCCGTTCGCCGGCTCCTGCCAGCCAGGGTCCGGCTGCCGGCCCCACTCAGCCTGCTGCCGGTCTGGGATCCCGGCCCTGCCCACATAGAGTGGGTACCTACCTTCTCTCTGGTTCTAGCCCATTGTCTTCCTCTCTCTCTGCACTGAGCTGAGGGTGGGAGTGTACTGAGCACAGGGCTGGGGGTGAAGGAGCAGGCTGGGGGTTGGGGTGTAGGGTCTGGCCAGGAGCTAGAATGAGGGAGGGGGCTCAGGATTGGGGCAGGAGGTTTGGGTGTGGAGCGCTTACCTGGGCAGCTCCCATTTGGTGCGAGGGGTGCAGGTAGGAATGTGGGGGTGGTGGTGCAGGAGCTCCCATTTGGTGCTCACAGTGGGGATGAGAATGTGAGGGGTGCAAGAGTCAGGGCATGGGGTGTGGGGGGGCTGGGCATGTGTGGGGGTGCAGGAGTCAGGGCAGGGGGCTGCGTATGTGTGGGTGGTGCTGGAGTCAGGGCTGGGGTCGTGGGGGGGTGCAGGGGTCAGGGCAGGAGCCTGGGGTGTGTGAGGGGGGTGCAGGGATCAGGGCAGAGGGCTGGGTGTGTGAGGGGGGTGCAGGGGTCAGGGCAGAGGGCTGGGGGTGTGGGCTAAGGTTGTGGGGGTGCTCCCAGCCCCCTGCCCAGAGCGGCTCACTGCAAGGGGCTGGAGGGGATATGCCCTGATTCCACCCCCCTTCCCCAGGGTCCCATCCCCACCTCTTCTCCGCCTCCTCCCCGGAGCAGCGAGAGCACTCCGGCTCCGCTTCTCCCCCTCCCTTGCAAGAGCCATCAGCTGATCGGTGGCAGGGAGGGAAAGGAGGAGAGGCAGGAACCCAGCACTCTGGGGGAAGAGGCGGGGAGAGGGGGAGCTTGCCTGCCCTGCAGCAGCAGTTAGCAGGACCAAGCTTCTTCACCCTGCCCCTGCGTGGAGAAGAGCGGGTTGGGGCGGGCAGGATTTTTAATGGCACACTGCTGCCTGCCAGGGTCCCGGCCTGGGTTCAGCAGCAGGCTGAGCAGGGCTGGCGGCTGGGACCCAGCAGGCAGCAGCATTTTTATTAAAAATCAACTGGCATGCTGTCTCTGGCACGCGTGCCATAGGTTGCCGACCCCTGTTATAGACTGCGATCAAGTCAATATTTAACATTCTCTTTGTTAAACTAAATAGATTAAACTCCTTGAGTCTATCATTACAAGGCATGTTTTCTAATCTCTGAATCATTCTTTTGGCTTTTCTCTGAACCCTGTCCAATTTATCAACTTCCTTCTTGAATTGTGGGCACAGTTTCTTCATTTGTAAAATAGAATTAATACTTGTTTATCTCACAGAGTTACTGTGAGACTTAATTCATTAGTGCTTGCAAATATTTGAGAACCTCAGATAGAAGGCACTATATGACCTCATAACATGGAGTAAAATCTAAGCCATCAATGTAGGACTGAGACAGAATGTTCATCCCCCAGCCAGCAGCTGCTGGTGCACAGCTGGAAAACAATTCCTACCACAAGAAATGGAGGAGTAGCCAACATGGTCGACCGGCTTGGCTTAACAGTGAAATCCTTGCTGATCTTAAATACAAAAAAGAAGTTTACAAGAAGTGGAAGATTGGACAAATGACCAGGGATGAGTATAAAAATATTGCTCGGGCATGCAGGAGTGAAATCAGGAAGGCCAAATCACACCTGGAGTTGCAGCTAGCAAGAGATGTTAAGAGTAACAAGAAGTGTTTCTTCAGGTATGTTAGCAACAAGAAGAAAGTCAAGGAAAGTGTGGGTCCCTTACTGAATGAGGGCGGCAACCTAGTGACAGAGGATGTGGAAAAAGCTAATGTACTCAATGCTTTTTTTGCCTCTGTCTTCACGAACAAGGTCAGCTCCCAGACTACTGCACTGGGCAGCACAGCATGGGGAGGAGGTGACCAGCCCTCTGTGGAGAAAGAAGTGGTTCGGGACTATTTAGAAAAGCTGGACGTGCACAAGTCCATGGGGCCAGATGCGTTGCATCCGAGAGTGCTAAAGGAGCTGGCGGATGTGATTGCAGAGCCATTGGCCATTATCTTTGAAAACTCATGGTGATCGAGGGAGGTCCCGGACGACTGGAAAAAGGCTAATGTAGTGCCCATCTTTAAAAAAGGGAAGAAGGAGGATCCTGGGAACTACAGGCCAGTCAGCCTCACCTCAGTCCCTGGAAAAATCATGGAGCAGGTCCTCAAGGAATCAATTCTGAAGCACTTAGAGGAGAGGAAATTGATCAGGAACAGTCAGCATGGATTCACCAAGGGCAAGTCATGCCTGACTAATCTAATTGCCTTCTATGACGAGATAACTGGCTCTGTGGATGAAGGGAAAGCAGTGGACGTGTTGTTCCTTGACTTTAGCAAAGCTTTTGACACGGTCTCCCACAGTATTCTTGCCAGCAAGTTAAAGAAGTATGGGCTGGATGAATGGACTATAAGGTGGATAGGAAGCTGGCTAGATTGTCGGGCTCAACGGGTAGTGATCAATGGCTCCATACCTAGGTGGCAGCTGGTATCAAGTGGAGTGCCTCAAGAGTCGGTCCTGGGGCCGGTTTTGTTCAATATCTTCATAAATGATCTGGAGGATGGTGTGGATTGCACCCTCAGCAAGTTTGCAGATGACTCTAAACTCGGAGGAGAGGTAAATACGCTGGAGGGTAGGGATAGGATACAGAGGGACCTAGACAAATTAGAGGATTGGGCCAAAAGAAATCTGATGAGGTTCAACAAGGACAAGTGCAGAGTCCTGCACTTAGGACGGAAGAATCCAATGCACCGCTACAGACTAGGGACCGAATAGCTCGGCAGCAGTTCTGCAGAAAAGGACCTAGGGGTTACAGTGGACGAGAAGCTGGATATGAGTCAACAGTGTGTCCTTGTTGCCAAGAAGGCCAATGGCATTTTGGGCTGTATAAGTAGGGGCATTGCCAGCAGATCGAGGGACGTGATCGTTCCCCTCTATTCGACACTGGTGAGGCCTCATCTGGAGTACTGTGTCCAGTTTTGGGCCCCACACTACAAGAAGGATGTGGAAAAATTGGAAAGAGTACAGCGGAGGGTAACAAAAATGATTAAGGGACTGGAACACATGAGTTATGAGGAGAAGCTGAGGGAACTGGGGATGTTTAGTCTGCGGAAGAGAAGAATGAGGAGGGATTTGATAGCTGCTTTCAACTACCTGAAAGAGGGTTCCAAAGAGGATTGCTCTAGACTGCTCTCAGTGGTAGCAGATGACAGAACAAGGAGTAATGGTCTCAAGTTGCAGTGGGGGAGATTTAGGTTGGATATTAGGAAAAACTTTTTCACTAGGAGGGTGGTGAAACACTGGAATGCGTTACCTAGGGAGGTGGTGGAATCTCCTTCCTTAGAGGTTTTTAAGGTCAGGCTTGACAAAGCCCTGGCTGGGATGATTTAATTGGGGATCAGTCCTACTTTGAGCAGAGGGTTGGACTAGATGACCTCCTGAGGTCCCTTCCAACCCTGATATTCTATGATTCTATGATCTGTTGTTCTCCTGCTCCCTCTATTGGATTTCTAGTGCAGCGAACCCACTGCTTATCCCTTCCATGATCTATCTGCTCTGGAGCTCTCCTCTACAGTGCACAGGCAGAAGTAGAGTCCCAGTGTGTGTGTGTGTTTTCTGCAGCAGCAGTCGCAGCTGTGTGCTCTGTCTCTGCCACTTTAGGCCTAAATGCTTCAACATAAAAAGGCACAAAAGCTGGGCCTATATAACCAATGAATTAATAGAAGGAAAACCACAAACAGCTTTCTCTCTTTAACTGTCTGGCTTTTCTATGCAAGCTACTTTGGGATAATTTTGAAATCTCTGCTAAAATGTTTATGTTCAAATTACAATTTTGCAAAAGGTAGGCTTTAACAATAAATGTCACTTCAGTGACATTATGAATGATAAGAAGAAGCAAGAAGAGAAACTACAATTTAACAATGACTACATATATAGTTTTTTAGGGTAAATGTACAGATACTATAAATTGTCAGCATCTTTAAGGTAGGAATATTACGGTTCACTGTTGTCATTTTTTGTTTTGCTTTAGAAAATAAAAAACGTACCTTTTCCATGTATCTTTTCCACGCATCTCCATTATGATGATATTCCCAAGGCTGTCTTTGAGAATAAGGTGACGGTAAGTGAGCATTTTAATAATGGAGGACACTATCTACTTTCCGAGCAACTCCTAGTTTTCTCCGGGAAGTTATTAGATTTAGGGCTGCCTGGAAAACAAGAATTCTGTTTTTTCAAAAAAATTCCAAGGTTTTGGAATTTGGTTTTGTTCCACAGCCAAGACCTTATTTTTTGTGAAAAACCTAAGAGGGAAAAGAGAGCAGGCATCTGAACCTGAATTAAAGTAGAGACTTGAACATGGGTCTCCCACATCTCAGATAAGTGTTTAACCACTAGGCTACTGATTGATTTATTTTATTTTTTTTCTCTCTCATATATATATTAACCAAAAATTCCAGCCTGGCCAAAAATTCCAACCTCCAGAGGTTGGAGCTACAATTAAAATAGATACAATAGAATTTAATTTTTACTGATTACTGTAATTCACACAAAGGGGTCAAATCTTAGATTCCAGTCCTGCAAGTTGATCTGTATGGGATAGCCCTTATTGCTCCATGGAACCCCCATGAAGTCAGTAAGTTGTTCTGTTCCCTACATTGCAGGATTGAGGCTTCATTTCCCAAATTTCAGTTCCTGTAAGACCTGATTTATTTATTTTTTTAAATGCAGGACCCTTGAGATCAAGGGTTACCTTAAATATCCAGGACCCATGTGCCTCTGCTATTTTAAAAGGTACCTGTGGTATTTTGAAATCCAAAAGATGCAGCTGTATCCTATTAACACTTCTACAACAAACAACCTGGGCTTCCAAATGTCAGCTCCTGGGATGAGTTCTTTCAGAAATTCATGAGTGGAGAAGGTACAGTTATTAGATCTTTGCTATGTTTCTCAGTGGTGTTTATAAACACTCTAGTACAATGTTCTCAACTCTTCTTTGGTCTGCAGTCCAAAAAGGGAATCTGTGATCATCATGTTAAAATTAATCCCAAATGGATTCAAACTACTGATTTGGGTGGAGGACCTGGTGCTAAGGAACTGAAGGTGCTTCTCCCTTGGCCAACCCTGGCAGAGTCCGCAGCACTGGGAACATTGGTGTGGAGCCATTCGAATAATCCCGCTGATACATTATACAGGGATTCTACTTCGTCCGCAGCTTTAGTCTCCCTCCAGAAGGCACCTCCTCCTTGTGATTTCATATCTTAACAACTAGATTCGTGGATCTCTCCCCTTGTTCTCAGCTCCCTTTTTCTCATTCTTTCATCTGCACCTCTGAGCAGGTGTAGACTATGTCTACACTGTGAGGTAGGGGTGTGATTCCCCTTCTCATGTACACATACATATTCATGCTAGCCCTCATGAAACTAGTGTGAGTGTAAATAGCAGTATAGTTGCGGTAGCACGGGTAACAGCAGCAGGGGCACGGCTAAGCTGTGAAGAGTACATACTACCCTGCTAGTTAGGCTTATACTAGCACGATGAGAGGTAGCACAAGTGTACATTAGCAGGGGACTAAGACAGTGTAAACATAAGCCTAGAGACACTCAAAATAAAGGTTTGCAGTAAATTTTCAAAAGTACCTAAGTGACTTAGGTTCCTAACTCCCATTGTCTTTCAATTAGACTTACGCTTCTAAGGGCCAGATTTTAAAAAGTTTTTAAGCACCTAAAGATGCAGATAGATGCCTAGTATGGTTTTCAAGAAGTGCCGAGGTGCCTAACTCCTACTGAATTTAAACAATTTTGAAAATTGCACTTGACATATTTAGATGCCTAAATACACTTAAATATCTGATCCTAAACGTTGTTACTTTTGAAAATGGGACTTAGTCTTCTAACTCTCTTAGGTGCACCCCAGAACTTAGACCCTTTATCTATGTATAGTTATGCATAGTTGATTGGAACTACAATCAAAATAGATAAAACCCCTTTTCTAAACTGAAGAACTCCATTTTTTATTCTATCATCTCTCAATTTCAAAGAGAGTTCATCCTGTATGGACAGTCATAAGCAGCAAATTTCCTGTTAGGTCAGGGAGCTTCATAGCAATCAGGCTCAAACAGACCCAATGAAAACAACAGTGAGAGCAATCCTGCATTTCAAGTGATGCTCTCCTGGGGGAGGAGGAGGGAAGAGAATGAAAAAATGGCATTGTAGATTCCGTGTGTGTGACTCAATTGCTTCCAGATCAAAGGTGCTAGGTTTACAAATAAACAATGTTTTATGTAACTGCCAGCCCCTCAAATTCCATCTGGGATTTGTGAATCAGCCTGGGCTCTTTCCTTCTGTAGCATCATCACTAACAATAATTAAGGCTGTGAGTTTGTCATGGAGGTCACAGATTCCGTGACTTTCCATGACTTTTGCAGTGGCTGGTGCGCATGGCTCAGGGGCAGCTCAGGCAGCCCTTGAGCCTGTCACACTGGCTGCTAGTGGGGCAGTCTCGAGCTACTGGCTCCCCACAGCAGCAGCAGCGTTTGGGTGTGGGAAGGGACAGGGAGTTGGGGCATGTGATGGGGTGAGGCAGGCTCTGAGCGGCGCTTACCTGCGGGGCTCCCTGGAAGTGGCGACATTCCCCTTGTTCAGCTCCTAGGCAGAGGCGTGGCCAGGCAGCTTTGTGCGCTGCCTCCGCCTGCAGGCACCGCCTCCGCAGCTCCCATTGGCTGCGGTTAGAAAATACAGGTACTCTCTGAATATACATACACTCTTGTTTTAGTAATGTAATTTGTTGTATACTTGCCATCTAGAATCTTGATGTATGGATTTATTCTGAAAAATATTTGCAAGGAGAAAGTGAAAAGTCAAGTCTGGAGTGAATGACTTCTAACAATCCATTTCATAAATGAAGTATGAAGAGGCAGTTGAAGGATTAAAAAATCTAAGATCTCCAGGACTCTATATGAAGTTAGCCTGTACATTTCATCTCAGGGGTAAGTTAAATATACTTTAAATTATGTTCTTTTAAAATCTATCTCCTGTATTTCATTTCAGTCACCTGGAGTTCATATTTTGACCATGCTCTTTCCTGGAACAAACACATGGATGAAGAGAATATCATGATCATCACATATGAAGAAATGAAAGAGGTGAATTTTTGTAGAAATTAGATATGGGAAAAACCTGTTCGTGTACAGAATTGTTCCCTTCAGTACATTCACAAGTATCCTGTCCAGTCCAGTTTTCACTTTGTGCCAGGCAAAACCTTATTGTGCATTTCAAAGGCTAGGAGAAAGCAGGCGTATGATATAGCAGCCCTTTTCTCCCACTGGCTACTAGTTCTTCTATTTGCAGCCCACCTTCATTCGCAAGCAAGAAAGCCCTGATCCTCCTTAGACATGTGCGTGTGAGTAGTTCCATTTGCTTCAATGAGTCTATTCACATGCTGAAAATTAAGCATGTGCACGTTTGCAGGATGAGGGCCTTAAATTTTGAGGGGCAGATAATACCCATGTTTGTACAGAACAATACTAATTGATGCTGCTAGATAAATGTAATCAGTAGAAATAAATACTAGGAGAGAAATGCAAAAGACAGAGAGTATTCTCTTAACACATTTCCATTTGGGGAAGGGAGGCAGATACCAAAATCTTATCTGAAGTAACCACCTGTTCTGGCAACCTCTTGCTGCTGAACTTAATATACTCCTCTAATGTTCTGCCCTGAGTATGGATGAGGATAAAATCTACTACATTCATTTGGCAAAAGAGAAGAGGAAATTGTCAGGGGTATTTTCTTTGACTCATACATAACTCCAGCAAATTCTTGTTTTTCAGAACTTACATGGAGGAGTGAAACAAATAGCTGAATTTTTGGGGTTCTCTCTGCCTGATGAGAAGATTCAGTCTATTGCAGAGAATTCCACCTTCCAATCAATGAGCAGCAAATCCCAAGAAACACATGTCAAATTTGCTCCCATGCTTTCAGAAAAGGTACATTTACACAGAGTGATAATAGTCATTTTAAGGCTTAGAACAGCTAACCAAATTGGTCATGAGAGCTAATTAACATTTAAAAGCATATACCTCTTGTGGCCTCTGTGCTTAACGTATTTAATTCATAACTGATGATGAATTTTCACCTTTAGAAAATGGACATCCATAAGCAGCTGATCAACCAGGCACTTGCTGTTCTGTCAAAGTATTAGCTCTCTGTTTTCAAGGGTGTTTACATATATACCTATAAAACTTACTGCAAGGCTTTTTCTTTAACCTTTAACTGGAATTACCCCGTCCACATTCATACAAGCTTCAAGCCTTTTGTGGGTTTGAAATTTGGCAATAAGTTCAGTCATTCCGGCTGTTTGTGTCAGCATTTCAATGTTACGTACCTGACCTGTGATGTTATAGTTTATTTCACTGTTCTTTCGCAGGTGATGTTGGAGATTGGAAGAATCTCTTCACTGAAGCTCAGAGCCAGGAAATGGATGCCAAATTTAAGGTGTGTTTAGCTGGAACTAAACTGGGAGCAAAGCTAAAATATGATAAATACTGCAAATACTAAATCTTAACTTCATTCTAATGCTACATCATCACCTATTTCATTTCCTTTCACATTTGAGAATGCATAGATTAAAATAATTTAGACTTTCACACATGGATTTGCAAAATAAAGAAATCATGAGAACCTAGTAAATAATGGGCCAAATTCTGCTATTGGGACTATACAGATGTAACAGAAGAATTTGGCTGAACACGTAAAACATATGAATAGTATACAAAGTTTCTGTGCCTATTTGAGATTATATTTTTTCTTGATCTGCCATTAATTCAAATTGAGCTCTGCTCCAGATCCAAACTTTCTGAAAGCTCAGGGTGTTAAACTCCCTGGGCTTTTTCTTTAAGCTCATCTATCAGCTTCAGTAGTTGATTTAGTCCTCTATACTGCTATGTTTTCTGCGGCCTTGTATGAAATTGCTTTAGAGTTCATTGATTTGTGCTGCTGGCTAATTTTCATCCTGGCAAAAGGTTAAAGAAGAGCTCCGCCAGGTTCTGTACTAGGTCTAGTGCTGTTTAATACAATTATTAATGATAAAGAAAGGATTTGGGGGTGAATAATGAGGTAGCAAAAGTTGCCAATTGAAATAAGGTGTTGATGTTAGTCAAGACAAGAGAGGACTGTGAGGAACTTCAAGAGATCTCAACAAGCTTGGTGAATGGGTAAGCAGATGTTTTTCTCCCACCTGCTAGGGAGAAAAACCTCTACTTACCCCTATCCATCTTATATGCTGGAACATAATCATGCAGTCGTTTTTAAAAGGCAATTCTATGTCTGTCAACAGAAGGCCCTGATCGTACCTGACGGATGCTTCTGCAGCTATAGGGACAGTTATGGAGTCACCTTGTTCTGAAGAGGGCACTGTGCACAATACTTTAGCTGTTAAGCGATGTGAATGAGAGAGGGCTGGGTATGAAAATACTGCTGAGATAAACATTCATTAGATAAAAATACTGAGTGGAAGCCCCATGTAGGAAGCACATCGAGCAGTGAAGAAAGGGGAAAAAAGCATTTCCAGCCATTCTTGAGGCACTCTCTTACACGGGTGTCGGGGGTGTGGTGGCACCCGCTGGCTTGAAGTAGTTTCCATCATATACAAACAGTTTTGTTCAATGGCTTTTGGGTTTACAGTTTTGTTCAATGGCTTTCAGCACTTCCACTATACAAATTGTTCCAGAGCCACTGCTCTCTTATCGAAGGGTCCCTGAGGAGTTACGTCAGGGGTCGGCAACCTTCAGCACGCAGTCCATCAGGGTAATCTGATTTCGGGCTGTGAGGCATTTTATTTACGTTGGCCGTCCGCAGGCATGGTCATTCACAGCTCCCAATGGCCACAGTTCCCGGCCAATGGGAGCTGCAGGAAGTGGCAGCCAGCATGTCCCTGTGGCCCGCTGCTTCCTGCAGCTCCCATTGGCCTGGAACGGCGAATCGCAGCCACTGGGAGCTGAGGGGGGCTGTGCCTGTGAACGGTCAACGAAAACAAAATGTCTCACGGCCCGCCAGCGGATTACCCTGGTGGGCTGCACGCTGACAGTTACTATCTCCTGAGTTATACGAGTATATTAGCAACAGTTTGTCATCTCTGTGTGGTGGTGGCAGTGATGTTTGCCTGTGTACCACTGCCCTCTGCTGGACAGAAACAGAACTACTGTGTATGGCACTACTGCTAGTTTATCAAAGTTCTGAAACTGAGTGTGTATCAGAGAACTCTAAAATGTGCAACAATAGGCCAAACTTAACAGCATTCTTTTTTCTTCTTTTCCTGGTGGATGGAGGGCAGAAGCTGCTATACTCATCTATAATTGATATAATCGTGTTTTGGGGCCCTAAAATCCATGCATTAGCTCATTAGACCACTCCAATGATATCTTGTAACATGTTTAGGGCATTAAGTTACAGTACCTGTAAGTCTGATTTCATTATTTCCCTGCCTCAGATTACTAAATCAATAGGAGTTTCTAGGTCTATACCTTAATTTACACTGTATTTGCATTTTTTTTTTTGCTTTAACTCAACCAAGTAAACGTATAGAAACTGAGGTTACGTTTGCCTGTTTGCAAAGGGCTGTACATATCTCTGATGGAAATGTAAAAATCCTTATTCCTGTAGCCCAAGGTCCAGTATGCTTTAACAGCAGAAGTGGAAACTACAAACTGTGGAATGCTGGGAGAACCTCCTGGTTCCCCCAGGATGTATCCTCTGTCATTGCAGCAGGAAATTTCAGCACTGACTGAAGCTGGGAGCAGGAGGCAGGCAAGCAGAGAGGAGGCTGCTGGACTGTAATCCTGTTCTCTGTTTATTTACTAAACCTTTGTTCCCAGTGGTTTGTCTGAGTGGGTCTGGTCTGAGGTGAATACACGTTGACACACAACACAGACCATACAGAGGAACCCCAAGCCCAAAGTTTTACAAAGTTGTGTAAAAATCGCAAGGTAGACTTACCCTATCTTGAACAACCTCACACTGAGCCAGTGGACAGGAGGGGGGGGGGGGCTACTTTTCCATAACCAAACTCCAATAATGTGATTATATGCATAGACCCTTCCTAATCATGTGGTACAAATGTTGGGTTTTATTTAGAATAGGCAAGTTTAATCTTAAGAGAGCCATCTTCTAAACACACATTGTAGATGGGAGGCATATTTCACAGTATTTTGAGAATCTGTTGTTCCTGGCTGTTGTGCTCCTCTATTCTGAACACATCTCCTTGTCACCAGTTTTACTGGCTTTAGCCAACTTTCTCCTCCCTCACTCTTTAAGTATGGTCAAATCATGGCAACTGTAGTGTTTGATTAATTTCACTAATATTTGTCAAATAATTGTATTAACACATTTTATAGAATCAACCAACTCACTAGCTGGCCAAAAACTACCCAGGGAAAATATTAGGCTAATGCTGATGGAATTCATTAGAGAGATAGTCATCGGCTAGAGTTAGGTGGCTCCCCACCTAGTGTGCTGGCTTTGGGGATCCCATTCTAAGTGCCCATCTCTCCCCATTCATTAGAGAGGAGCTAGGCACCTAACTCAGGTTTTGTGGATCCTAGTGTTGTTCCTGTGATTTTGTAAGAACCTAGCTCCCTTTTGCACAGCTGGGCCCTGTTTTTTTCTTTTCTTTATAATATTGTCAGATTCTCAATCCATTGCAGGTTCAAGAAAGCCAGTAATATCTCTAATCTTGTAGATGGCTGTGTATTGACTCTCTTTGGTGCTGTGCAGTTGAAACTCATATGCTTTATACTGTCAGCATTCCCCCGCCCCAGAAGAAAGGGAAACAGTGGAAAGGGGGAATGGACTTGCTTGTGCATCTGCACGTAGGAGGGCAACTTAGCTAGAAGGGCCCATGTCACAGGGTGCCTGGCCCCTTTCAAGGACAATGGGGCCAGCTCCACCTAAACTGCATCTCTGCCTGAGCAGGCAGGGCAAATGGGGGCAGGGGTTAAGACGGCAACCACCCGGGCCTCAGAAGAAAAAGGCCTAAAAGAGCAGAGGCAGGAGCTGGGCCCGCAGAGCAGCGGAGCGGAGCCGGAGCAGTGGCTGAACTGCAGCCCCCGAAGGGGGGACAGAGGCTCAGGCCTGGGGAGGGGGAACAAGAGGAGCCCCGGGCTCCGGCAGAGGCTCCCCGCTGATCCCGCACCCGCGGGGGGGGACCTGGCGGGGAAATGCTGGGTTTGGGCTCCCCCTTCCTGCTGCGCCTCCTCCCGGGCAGCGGCTGCTTGGGTGGGGCAGCCCCAGCCCGGGCCAGCCTCCCTGCTGACCCCGGCCGCTCGGCTCTGCGCCCGGCACCCGCCAGCTCCTTTCGGTTTCGATTCCGGAGCCGACCCGGGGGCGGAGCGCGGCGGCTGCCGGGGGCCCGGGGAAGTCGCTGCAAGGAAACGAAACTGGGGCCGCGCCGGCTGAAGTGCGGAGCCGCTGTTGCTGTTCCGCCGCACTCCGAGCGCCGCGCCGCGCCGAGCCGAGCCGCCCCCAGCCACGCGGTGAGTGGGGGACTCGGGGGCAGGACGGGCCGCTGCGTGGGCGGGCGAGGGGCCGGGCTGGGGTCCGGTGCAGGCTCGGGGAGAGGCTGGAGCTGTGGGGGAAGCGCAGAGGGAAGGCTGGGCTTTGGGGGCGAGCCATTAGTACAGACTGTAGAGGTTGGCTGGGGGGTAAAGGGTTGGATGGAGGAGATGAGCTGGGGTGCCTTGGCTCTGGGTATTTGCTGCTCCCTCGAGACCCCTCGCTAGGCTGCAGAGTGTGAACTGGAGCAGGCCTGAGCTTGCCCCACACAGCCCGGGTTGGGCTAATAAAGAACTGGGCTTCTGGTCCTATGCCAAGGTGTTAAAACGAGCGAGTGTTTCTAGCTTTGGAAACTGAACTAGGAGCAGTGCTGGGGACTGCGGGTATACTTGGAAAGCCTCCAGTGACTTCTGTTCCCCTTACAGGTGCAAAGTAAACGTCTAAGTATAAGGGGTCAGCAGTCTCTAAGTCAGGGGTCTCAAACTTCGTTTTTCTTAGGGCCAGTACCAGTCCTCAGATCCTCCCAGCGGGCCAATAATGTCACTCATGCAGCCCAGAACCCCCCCCCCCCCCAAAAAAAACAACAACAACAAAACTCTGCCCCTCTCCCCAAGGCTCTGGGAGGAAGTTTGGGTTGGGGAGGAGGTCTGCGGTAGGGGATTGAGGTGCAGGCTCAGGGAGGGAGGGATAGCTCAGTGGTTTGAGCACTGGCCTGCTAAACCCAGGGTTGTGAGTTCAATCCTTGAGGGATCTGGGGGAAAAATTGGAGATTGGTTCTGCTTTGAGCAGGGGGTTGGACTAGATGACCTCCTGAGGTCCCTTCCAATCCTGGTATTCTATGATGCAAAATGGGTGAGAGGTTGGGCTCTAGGAGGGAATTTGGGTTGGGGACGGGGTCTGGGGTGCAGGCTCTGGGATGGAGTTTGGGTGCTGGATGCAGGCTCTGGGCAGGGGTGGGGTTGCAGGCTCTAGGAGGGGGGAGGCATGCAGGCTCTGGGAGGGAGTTTGGGGGCAGGGGGGTGTAGGTGGGGTGGGGGTGCAGGCTCTGGGGGGGAGAATGGGGGGTGCCGTGCGTACCTGGGGCTCCAAGGCGGGGTGGGCCGGGGCGGCCTCCATGCACTGCTGCCCCCAGGCACCACCCCTGCAACTTCCCATTGGTCGCAGGGGCGCTTGGGATGGGGGCAGCGCGTGGAGGCACAGGACAGGGCTGGCAGACACCTGGAGCGAGCAGGCAGGGCCCCGGGCTGGGCCAAGAGAGAGACCTGGCCCCAAAACTGCCCCACGCCACATTGGGGAGGTTCTTGGGCCGCAGATGGCCTGTGGGCCGGGAGTTTGAGACCCCTGCTCTAAGTAGAAGGTAATGCAGCTATTCCTTTTGGAAGTGTGACACTTGTGTGTGGGCTGGGGAGGTTATGCTTATGATCCATATCTCTGAAATACAGACCACTATGGACCCAATCACAACAATGGATTTGAAGTCCCACTGTTCCAAACTTTTTATATTACAAAACAAATGCTACAAGGGAGTGTGGGGAGGGAGAAAATCACCTGGATATATTCTTATACTGCTATATTAATGCCATGCTCCACTAAAGCATTTCTGGCATGTTAAAATTCAGAGAGAGAAAGATGTTAATTGCATTCCCAGTAGTAGTGAAGCAAACTGCTTCCTTACCTCTGTGTTAGAAAGGAAACAAATAAAATACTAATACAAGTTCTAATAAACAAATAAAATACTAATACAAGGCCAAAAATACTATAAGTAATCAAAAGAGTTGGGATTTTCCCTGCTGCTGTTCCTAGTACTCTCAGATTGTTGGTCTTCCAAAGTTTCAATTTTCCTTTCTAAAATCATATGGCTTTAAAGGGAGGTTTTAGTTTTAAGGATGGTGACTTGCTTTTCTATTTTTAGTACAGTTCTTTATCTCTTTCTCTGTTTGTACATTAGGGTCCAGATTCTAGAAGAGATTTAGTAGGGCTGTCAATTAATTGCAGTTAACTCTCACAATTAACTCAAAACACAATTAAAACTGTGATTAATTGCAATTAATTTTTAATAGCACTGTAAAACAAAATAATTTAAATTGGTATTCTAAATATGTTTGGATATACTGATTTTCATTAAAACAGAATACAAAGTGTACAGTGCTCACTTGATATTATCTTTTATAACAAATATTTGCACTGTAAAAAAACCAAAGAAATAGTATTTTTCAGTTCACCTCCTACAAGTACTGTAGTGCAATCTCTTCATTGTGAAAGTGCAATTTACAAATGTAGATTTTTGTTGTTGTTGTTACATAACTGCACTCAAAACCAAAACAATGTAAAACTTTAGAGCAGGGATGGGCAAACTATGGCCTGTGGGCCGGAACCGGCCCGTCAGGGCTTTGGATCCAGCTCACGGGATTGCCATACCTATGGCGCCGCGGGCTCCGTGCTGCTCCCAGAAGCGGCCAGCACCAAGTCCCTGTGGCCCCTGGGGTTCAGAGGGCGCTGTGCGCTGCCCTTGCCTACAGGCACCGCCCTCTGCAGCTCCCATTGGCCAGGAACAGGGAACCGTGGCCAATGGGAGCTTCGGGGGTGGTACCCGCTGGCGAGGGCTGTGCGTGGAGCCCTCTGACCCCCCTCCCCCAGGGGCCGCAGGGATGTGGTGCCGGCCGCTTCTGCCCTGGCCCCAGTGCGCACCCCTGCCACCCTGGAGCCGCTCCAGGTAAGCGGCGCTGGGCCGGAGCCTGCACCCCCAATCCCCTGCCCTGAGCCTCCTAATCCCCTGCCCTGAGCCCCCTCATGCACCCTGCACCCCTCCAGCGCCCCAACCCCTTGCCTTGAGCCCCTTCCTGCACACCGCACCCCCTTCCACATCCCTCACTCCCTCTTGCACCCCAAGCTCCTTCCCCAGCCCTACATTCATGGCCCTGCATGCAATTTCCCCACCCAGATGTGGCCCTTGGGCCAAAAAGTTTCCCCACCTCTGCTTTAGAGCCTACAAGTCCACTCAGTCCTGCTTCTTGTTCAATCAATTACGAAGACAAACAAGTTTTTGTTTACATTTACAGGAGATAATGCTGACCACTTCTTACTTTCAGGTGACATTGTAAATGAGAACAGGCATTCCCATGGCACTGTTGTGATGGCATTGCAAGGTATTTACGTGCCAGATATGCTAAACATTTGTATGTCCCTTCATGCTTGTACCGTCATTCCAGAGGACATGCTTCCATGCTGACAATGGGTTCTGCTCGACAACGATCCAAAGCAGCGCAGACCGACGCACATTCATGTTCGTCATCTGAGTCAAATGCTATCAGCAGAAGGTTGATTTTCTTTGTTGATGGTTCAAGTTCTGTAGATTCCATATTGGAGTATTGCTCTTTTAAGACTTCTGACAGCATGTTCCACACCTCGTCCCTCTCAGATTTTGGAAGGCACTTCAGATTCTTAAACCTTGGGTCAAGTGCTATAGCCATCTTTAAAAAAATCTTATATTGGTACCTTCTTTGTGTTTTGTCAAATGTGCAATGAAAGTGTTCTTAAGTCGAACAACATATGCTGGATTGTCATCCGAGACTGCCATAACATGAAATATATGGCAGAAAGCGGGTAAAACCATGGAGCAGGAGACATACAATTCTCTTCCAAGGAGTTCAGTCAGAAATTTAATTAATGCATTTTTTTTAACAAGAGTTACCAGTATGGAAGCATGTCCTCTGGAATAGTGATCAAAGCATGACGGGGCATATGAATGTTTAGCATATCTGGCACATAAAAAATACTTTGCAACGCTGGCTACAAAAGTGCTATGCGAACGTCTGTTCTCACTTTCAGATGACATTGCAAACAAGAAACAGGCAACTTTATCTCCAGTTTATATAAACGAATTTGCTTGTCTTAGCGATTAGCTAAACAAGAAGTAGGACAGAGAGAGCCTACAAGTCTAAAAGTTTTACATTGTTTTGTTTTTGAGAGCAGTTATGTAACAAAAAAATAAAAAGAAAAAGAAAAGGAGTACTTGTGGCACCTTAGAGACTAACCAATTTATTTGAGCATAAGCTTTCGTGAGCTACAGCTCACTTCATCGGATGCATACTGTGGAAACTGCAGAAGACATTATATACACAGAGACCATGAAACAATACCTCCTCCCACCCCACTCTCCTGCTGGTAATAGCTTATCTAAAGTGATCACTTTCCTTACAATGTGTATGATAATCAAGGTGGGCCATTTCCAGCACAAATCCAGGTTTTCTCACCCCCCAAAAACCACACACACAAACTCACTCACTCTCACAAATCTTGGGAGACAGGCCAGTCCTTGCCTACAGACAGCCCCCCAACCTGAAGCAAATACTCACCAACAACCACATACCACACAACAGAACCACTAACCCAGGAACCTATCCTTGCAACAAAGCCCTTTGCCAGCTGTGCCCACATATCTATTCAGGGGACACCATCACAGGGCCTAATAACATCAGCCACACTATCAGAGACTTGTTCACCTGCACATCCACCAATGTGATATATGCCATCATGTGCCAGCAATGCCCCTCTGCCATGTACATTGGTCAAACTGGACAGTCTCTACATAAAAGAATAAATGGACACAAATCAGATGTCAAGAATTATAACATTCATAAACCAGTCGGAGAACACTTCAGTCTCTCTGGTCACACAATTACAGACATGAAGGTCGCTATCTTAAAACAAAAAAACTTCAAATCCAGACTCCAGCGAGAAACTGCTGAATTGGAATTCATTTGCAAATTGGATACTATTAATTTAGGCTTAAATAGAGACTGGGAGTGGCTAAGTCATTATGCAAGGTAGTCTATTTCCCCTTGTTTTTTCCTACCCCCCCCGATGTTCTGGTTAAACTTGGATTTATGCTGGAAATGGCCCACCTTGATTATCATACACATTGTAAGGAGAGTGGTCAGTTTGGATGAGCTATTACCAGCAGGAGAGTGAGTTTGTGTGTGTATAGGGGTGGGGGGTGAGAAAACCTGGATTTGTGCTGGAAATGGCCCAACTTGATTATCGTACGCATTGTAAGGAGAGTGATCACTTTAGATAAGCTATTACCAGCAGGAGAGTGGGGTGGGAGGAGGTATTGTTTCATGGTCTCTGTATATATAATGTCTTCTGCAGTTTCCACAGTATGCATCCGATGAAATGAGCTGTAGCTCACGAAAGCTTATGCTCAAATAAATTGGTTAGTCTCTAAGGTGCCACAAGTACTCCTTTTCTTTTTGCGAATACAGACTAACACGGCTGTTATTCTGAAAAAAAAAATTCTACATTTGTAAGGTGCACTTTCACAATGAAGAGATTGCACTACAGTATTTGTATGAGGTGAACTGAAAAATACAATATCTTTTCTTTTTACAGTGCAAATATTTAATCAAAAATAATATGAAGTGAGCACTGTACACTTTATTCTGGGTTGTAACTGAAATCAGTATACTCGAAAATGTAGAAAACATCCAAAAATATTAAAATGGTATTCTATTATCTTTTAATGGTACAATTAAAACTGATTAATTGCAATTATTTTTTTAATCTTATGATACATTTTTAATAGTTTGATATCCCTAATATTTAGTCACCTAAATTTCCATTGAAATCACTAGGAATTAGGCATCTTAAAGACCTTTGAGGATCTGGGCCTAAGTGCTCAGTCCCATTCATTCTCCTGTATTAATTATTATTCTGAGGAGTCACTGTCTCAGGCTTCCTTCCTAGAAGAGTCACTATGGCCTGAAAACCATCAGCTTTTGCCAGGATTTGTTCAAACCCTTCTCTTATTGACTCGCCCTGCCCTGGCTTTAGAGTCTGCTTTAGTTCTGCTTTCTGAAATGGCGCTGGGACCCCTCCTGATTCTTTTAAACACGCGTGTGTGGGGGGGGGGGGAGAATTCTGCTGCCTTGTTAATAAAGCTGGGCAATGATTAAATCTAGCCTTGGCTAACAAATGTGAGAATTCTGTAGACTTTGTATCTGTTTTTAAGTTGCACTGTCAAAAGTCCTCGAAAGAAA
This sequence comes from Lepidochelys olivacea, assembly GCF_965140295.1. NCBI lineage: Eukaryota > Metazoa > Chordata > Testudines > Cheloniidae > Lepidochelys > Lepidochelys olivacea. Next base: position 146,520,719 of record NC_140413.1, on the reverse strand, counting down.
TACTAAAGCATAACTTCTATTGTGGAAGCTAGGCTTCACCTCAATCTCCTTTTAACAAACAAATAATAAACACACACACTACACTTTTTATGCATTGTTTTGCTGGCTTTTCAGCTTCAAAGAGCCACTTGCTACTTTACTTTTGTTTAAAAAAATAACTTCTCGATATTTCTACTGATTTGGGGATATATATGTGTTATCTCAGTTCAGATCTCTAAATCAGTTATTCCCATGCAAACTAATGTCTTCAAGAAACATTTGCAAGTCCACCACTCTTCTGTTTTACTGTAAAGGAACAATCTACTTTAACATATTGACATTTCAGTTTCATATTCTGTAGCTGCAGGAGTAGATTTAATTAATAACTACATTTATATTGCACTAATGTCTGAGTAGGGTTATTTTGTACTAGATACTCCAAAAATATATGACGATGTGGCCCTTGCCCTGAGTAGTGTTTTTAAATAATAACCTGCAAGCATTTAGGTTCTATTACCAAGATGAATGATTCTCTCATGCAACCAATATTTTCTGGCAAAGCACACCTAGTGGTTCTCTGCATTTGTAAACATTTCCTTACTTTGCTCCAATACCCTTGAACAATGTGGGCTGCCATCTTTGCTTGTGTTTTTATTCCCTAAGACAAACACTGAGAATGCAAGATTCTTTGTCGAAATTTCTTTCTCCTCACAGGTTGTGCCAAAATGGCAGAATATTATGTTAAGCCACAGTTGTACAAGGGAAAACTTCATGAATATTGTCAAAAGAATAAACTGCAACTTGAGTATAAGGATGTCAAAGTGGAAGGCCCGCCTCATGATCGTGTGTAAGTTCAGAGTGCATGCTGATAAATACTACGACTTGTTTTAATGTGAGAATATGTAAAGTGCTTACTGCTGTGTAAGCACTGCAGCAGTGCTTAAGTGGTCATGGCTTGTAACTAGTCCTTGCAACAGCCCTAGAAATCGGTGAGTAGGAATATAACTTTTTGTTCTCAAGTGTGTGTGTGTGGGAGGAGGTGGTGTCAGGGAGCAGGAAAGGGTATTTATTATTACTGTGGTAGTGCTTATAGGCTGTAATCAAGGATCAGGGTACCACTGAGCTAAGCAGTGTACCTGCATGCCTCAAAAAGTCAGTCCCTGCTCCAAAGACCTTAAAATCTATGTAGGAGCTTATGTATTAGAGTCGTCATACAATATTGTCTTTGCATTTCTGCTGCACGTGCAGATTTAAAAAGACTAACCAAGTCGAGAAGCTCTCTTTGTGAGCAGTTTGTGTAAAATGGTGTATTGTGGATGTAAAGTCTCAGAACATGCATACTAACATTAGGAGCTTATAAGGAGTTGGCTAACAAGCTCCTGTCACCCCTAGGCAAAATCTGTTTCCTTCTCTCATTTCCATCTTTGTGGTTTTCCCCCCCGTGTTGTCCCATGTGTGTGGAATAACTAGCAAAACTAAACATCCCATGTCTCTCTATTCTTCTCAGTGAGATCCCTCTTAAACATTGACTTCTGTAATGATCACCAGCACTAACCCACATCATATTCTTTTTTTTAATCCTAACATTTCATCAGAGTACTAGAAAGTGAAATTGGAATAGCAAAAATAAAACTCTAAAATCATTTCTCTAAGGCCTTGTCTACACTACGCAGTTAGGTTGACGTAAGCTGCCTTATGTCGACCTAATAATATCTGTCTCTACACTACTTCCCTTCTGCCAACGTAACTCACCTGCTACGTTGACTCAATGACTCCACCTCCATGAGAGGCACAATGCTTCATTCGACATAGTTAGGTCGTAGTGGCAATATAGACACTGTGCTGCTTATGTCAACCTAACTGGGCTCCAGGAGGTGTCCCATGATGCTCCGCTGTGACCGCTCTGGCCACCGTTCTCAACTCTGCTGCCCAGCCGCCAGGTCTGCAGGAAACAGCCCCTCCTCTTTTAAAGGACTAGGAACTTTTGAATTTCCATTTCCTGTTTGTTTGGTGTGGAGTGCTTGCCTGCCCAGCTGATCATGATGGCGCCGCACTCTAAAAATGTTCCTACCTGAAATACACGGGAGGCGATGGATCTTCTGGGTCTGTGGGGAGAAGAGGCAGTACAGGCATAGCTCCAATCTAGCCGAAGAAACGCAGACGTATACAAGAAGATTGCTTGCTGCGTGGGGGAGAAGGGCTTCACCAGGGCCATGCAGCAGTGCCACGTGAAAATCAAGGAACTGTGGCCGGCGTACCAGAAGGCAAGGGAGGTGAATGGTCGCTCTGGTTCAGCATCACAGACATGCTGCTTTTACAAGGAGCTGCATGCTATTCTCAGTGGCAACCGCACAATGACACCCCCCCCCCCCCAGATCAGTGTGGATACATCTGAGAAGTCAGAGTCCCAGGCCACTGTAGGCAACACTGAGGAGGAGTCTTGGATGAGGAGAATGGGAGACAGGCAAGAGGGCAGTTCATTGTCCCAGAGAGCCAGGAGCTGTTTGTAACCCTGAGCAGTCCAGCCAGTCCCAGCACAGCAACATGGCAGAGTGTGATGCCAGGGCAGAAACCTCTGCTGAGAATGCAATTCCAATTAATATTTTGGGGTCACATGTTCCTATATGCTGTTTGTTTTTTTTTAATTTAAAAAAATCAGTTGAGATATAGTGCCTATTTGCTTCCCAGTGGCCACACCAGCTTGGCAGAGGGTGCCCTGAGAAAAAGACTTTGTACACAGGGATGGCCCAGGAATGCTCCATAGAGGTCTCCAGGAAACTTTCATGGAGGTACTCTGTAATCCATTGTAGAAGGTTTCTATGGAGGGCTGCCTTATTTCTTTCACCATAGTAGGATACTTTCCCACGCCACTGCAGTATGAATTCAACTGGCATAATCGCAGTACACAGCATAGCAGCATAAGGACACTGTCTATACCTGGATGCTTGGAGCAGCTGTTACCCTCAGGAGCGTGATATCAGCTAGGGTCACCTATGGGAGACAGTGGTCATTTTCAGTTGCTCAAACCTCAAACAATATTGCCTGCGGGCACCCCCCAAGTGATTTTCCACCCCTTTCCCCATGCTTTACAAAACATGGCCATAGTTTGGGTGACAGGGGTCTCTGTTGACCCCAGAAACTGCAAGCCTCTGGCGCCAGAGAGCAGCAGCGGCAATGGAGAGGGAAGGAAAATGTTGTGGTGGCCCCACGCCACTGCAAGCCCTCCCTCAGCATCGCTTCTGCAAAGGTTTGCAGTTTGGGAGGGGGAATGCTGGTCCTTGACCTGTAGACAGCGTCGATGTTACAAAGAGGAGGTGGCATGGCCCCCTGGCCAGCTCCAGTACCGTCATGGGTTGCCCACCCAATGCTGCTGACAGTCCGGTGCTCATGCCACTGGGTCATAACTCACCATGACTGGGACAGCAAACTGGTTCAATGAATACCTTGCAGAAATTAAAATGTTCTGCTTTACACTTGCGTGGATTCAGGGGAGTGATTTTTATATAGCATCTCTGTGCTAGACCCTAGGTCTGCACTGACAGTGGTTCCTTTGTGCTTTGCATTGTTTACAGTGCAAAGTGTAGCCTTCAGCTGTTCCTCCACACCAGTGGAGAGGATCTCCCAGATAAGATGAAGTTGTGATGACATGTTTAATGAGATAGTGAATGCCTCTGGGATAGTGGATGCTGAGCAGAGGGTGTGGTGATTGTTCTCTCTGAAAAAATGGACATGGACATGATGGACAGGAGAGAAGCCCAGGAGAATGAGCGTGGCACGCAGCAGGAGATGCTGGGCTTTCTGACAGAACAGATGTGTTGGGGCATCTGGTTGACCTTCAGGAGAAACATCTTGAGGCTTGACTCCCTCTGTAGCCCCTGCAGAATGGCATTCCAACATCTCTGTACTCCCCCTCACACATGTTCCACTAGCAAGGGCGGACAGTGCAATATCCCTTCCACTCAATCCCGGGGGAGGGTGCAAAGAATAACAGCCTCACATAGGCAAGTCAGCTGTGCTTTTAAAGACAAGATTAATGTGTTTTTTTTCCCCCCTCAAAATTTTATTCTACTCTCTTTCCAAGGTTCATTTCTTCTGTCGGATCTTTCAGTGTTTATATCTGTGTGTAATAAAAGTCCATGTCTTGAAAATGAAATCATCTTTATTAATTCAAAGCCTGGGGGTGGGGGATAGGGGAGAGATAGGCAAACTGAGGCACTGGGATGGATGTACACGAGAGAATCACAGCAAGGTTTAGACTATGGGTAGGCACAATACAGAAAAGCAGTGTACGTTACTGTGGATCATTACTAAAACAGATTTTCAAAGCCTCCCGGAGATGCATTGCTCCACTCTGAGCTCTTCTTGTAGTTCTGGTATCTGGCTGCTTAAAATTAGCAGATAGCCTGTCCACCTCCGTGCCCCACCCCTGCGAAAACCAATCTCCCTTTGCTTCACGTGTATTATGAAGCACACAGCAGGCAGCTATAGCCCTGTGGACATTTTTTTTCCAGTGAGGTCTAACCTAGTGAGCAAACTGCTCCAGCAATCCTTCAAATGGCCAAAGGCACATTCAACCACCATTCTGCACTTGCTGAGTCTGTTGCTGAACCACACTTTGCTACTGTCCAGGTGCTTTGTGTATGGCTTCATGGGCCTTGGGAGTAAGGGATAGGGTGTCTCCCAGGATCAGTATGGGCACTTCACCACCACCAACGGTGATTTTTATGGTCTGGAAAGAAAGTCCCTGCTTGCAGCTTTCTGAACAGACCTGTGTTCTTAAAGATGCATATGTCATATAACTTCCTAGACTACCGGGTGTTGATGTCAGTAAAATACCCTAGGTGCTTCACCAACGCTTGCAACACCATAGAAAAGTATCCCTTTCTCTTTATGTACTTTTTGGCAAGGTGGTCTGGTGCCAAGATGGGTATATGCACACCATCTATTGCCCCACTGCAGTTTGGGAACCCCATTGTGGCAAAGCCATCAAGTATGCCCTGCACATTGCATGGAATCACTACCCTCCTTAACAGAAAGCGATTAATGGCCCTGCATACTTGGATCACAACAACACCCACAGTGGATTTATCAACTCCAAATTGATTCCCCACTGACCCGTAGCAGTTTGGCATTGCAAGCTTTCACACAGTGATTGTCAGTTGCTTCTCCGCTGTCAGAGCAGGTCTCATTTTAGTGTTGCTGTGCTGCAAGGCTGAGACGAGCTCTGCACACAGTTCCTGGTGTGACAGGTTAGATCACAGAAACCCCCTTAGGAGCTGCCACCTGATGTGCCAAGACTACTTCGGCCCCTGCTTTCCTGTCCAGTCGGCTTAGGACTTCAGTGCCCTGCCTGGTTTGAGCCAGACCCACTAGCCTGCTGCAAACCCAGACCCAGGTCTGAACCATGTCCCCTAACAGCTGTATGCTTAACTGAAAGCAGCTTACAGAAGTGTGCCTGTCTTTAACACTCAGATGCCCAACTACCGGTGGGGTCCAAACCCCAAATAAATCTGTTTTACCCTTATAAATCTTATACAGAATAAACTCATAAATAGTTCGCCCTCTATAACACTGATAGAGAGATATGCATAGCTGTTTGCCCCCCCCCCCCAGGTATTAATACATACTCTGGATTAATTAATAAGTAAAAAGTGACTTTATTAAATACAGAAAGTAGGATTTAAGTGGTTCCAATTACCAAGCAAAATAAAATAAAACACGCAAGTCTAAGTCTAGTACAGTAATAAAAACTGAATACAGATTTAATCTCACCCTTAGAGATGTTTCAATAAGTTTCTTTCACTGACTTGCCACCTTTGTAATCTGGGCACAATCCTTTCCCCTGGTACAGCCCTTGTTCCAGCTCAGGTGGTGGCTAGGGGATTTCTCATGATGGCTCCCCCTTGTTCTGTTCCACCGACTTATATATCTTTTGCATAAGGTGGGAATCCTTTGTCCCTCTGGGTTCCCACCCCTCCTTCTCAATGGAAAAACACCAGGTTAAAGATGGCTTCCAGTTCAGGTGACATGATCACATGTCACTATAAGTCCCCAAGCCTTCGTTCCTCCCAGCCTGACTCACAGGAAGGCCTGCCTGCAAACAGAGCCATCCACAGTCAATTGTCCTGGTTGCACCATGGGATAGATATCCACAGTACACTGCTTTCTGCACTGATGCAAGCGCTAGTGAGGATGAGCTCCACTGACACAGAGGGTGGTGTGGACATGCACAGCCAATTTAATTACTGCAGCAGCTGGATGTTGATTTAAGTCGACTTCAGTTTGTAGTATAGATGTGCCCTTAGAAAAATAATGATGCCGTGACAGACCAAGGGTGAATGTAATTTCGTTTATGTAACCAAGGCAGGCCAGCCTTCTCTCTTCCCACAATCTGGAGCAGTGAAGAGCATCCTGGTCTTTGGCCCCTCCAAGTCCTGGACATGTATCAACAGATTCAAGCTATCCATCGCTATCTTAATGCACTCTTCAGTGCTTTTGTAAAGCAGCTTAGTGTTTATAAATGTTATAGTATGAACATGTGATTGAGGAGGAGGGAAGATGATATTTATAAGAGCACTTGAAGCTTCCAAAGAATTATGAAAATGGGGTTTGGGAGATGATAAGCATTTGAATACTTAAGTACTTGCATAACATTTCATAGTGCTCTAATGATAAATGAACAATGGAATCTTGATAAGGTCCTTAGGCATATGCCACAATTCAGCTGTGTTCAGTGAACAGTTTTCTTTATTGCAGGTTCACTGTCATGGTTGTAATAGGTAACAGAGAGTATCCTGTAGCTACAGGTAAAACTAAGAAAGAGGCAAAAGAAGAGGCCGCAAAGGCAGCATGGGATAGCATAACACAAGAAAATCAAGTAAGTAAACAACATCTTTTGTTTAAAAGTAAATGGTAAACTGTCCTTGTTTTGTTTGGGTTAGAGGGCTTTGAATGGGTCATCTTCAGATGTATCCCCTGAAGCATGGTAGAGGCAATTCAAATGGTCTCTAAACTGTCTGAATGACAGGTGTCTGTCTAGAAAATCCTTAAGCATGGCAATTCTACTACATGTCAAAGCCAAAAATAAAAACCTCTCGTCCTGGTTTGTGGGACCAAAAAGCCCGACAATGTGACTGGATATCATCTGCTCTTTTTAGAACATCCTCTTTCCTATTTGTAAAAAGATATCTTTGTCCAGACCAAGTGGATCCATTAGAAATTTCTCTGTTGGAAAAGAATGTCCTTTTGTAATATTCCATTAGAGTTTTTTCCAGACTTTTAATTCTTTTTTATATTCTTTAGAGTTGGTTTTGGAAAAGATATTCATATCAGTCATGAACATCTAAAAAAATCCATGTCCACATTGTAGTTTAGAAACAAATGTTTAGTTTCAGAACCATAATGGGGGGAAAAAAGTGAAAGGTATAAATTGATGCTAAATACAACCTGTTAAATTGAGGTATCACTGGAAAGGAAAATAAAAGTATGTTTAAAAAAAAAAATCTCAAGTCTGTCATATAGTCATCTTCTAACAAGACTCTTCTTTTCAAAGATGTTGAATAAACATGACCCAAGAGCTAAATCCATCTTCATATGACTATATATTGCAGAAAGAAAGTGCTTCCAGGAAAATAGGCTGTAAGAAGGAGTTGTGATCTGAAAGTTCATTATAGTCTCATTTTCTAGGCATACATTTTCAAGCTAAATGTCTCCAATTAAACTTTTTCATTGATCGTCTCACATAGGTTTATCAAGACACAGATCTGGCGAAGGGACCACAGTATTTCTTAACAATTGATTTTTAGATGAGAAATCTGAGCCAAAGTCAGATCCAAAAGGTATCCAAGTATTTTCTAAGCAACAAATTACACTTGGGGGACACAAGTGAATCCAGAATACCAAATATTAAACACTTCATGCAAGGCATATTTAATCTATCTAGCAAGTTACACTGGATTTCTCTTAATGTCAGTAGAGTGTGAGAGGCATTTTGTTAGACCTCACTGAATTCTCCCTTTTGAGATGTAGTGCCCTGAACTGAACAGAGCAGGATAATTACTGGTAATCATTTTCATGTGGTAGTCCTGTTAAAATATATGGCATTTGTGTTTATTGTAATTCTCATTATTTCTATTTCTGAAATATATTACATTTATTGTTCACAATGGCCATAACTGGGGTTAAGGAGTTGAATGGTGAAGACTGTTTTATGGAGCTGCCAAGTAGAGCTGGCTGGAAAGCTTTCTTGTTTTGTTTTGTTCTCCTCACCCCAGAGGAAAATCTTGTGGATTTTGGCCAAAAATCCCAAACTGAAATATTTAAATTCTGAAATGCCACTGTGGTTTGGATGTCTCATGCTTCTCTTGTTTTGTGTAGGCTGGGATCCCTGATCAGGACTGCATCTCTCATGATGAACCATAGAATTCCTTTTTGGTCAGGGGGAGGCAGTTCATCTTGGCAGCTCAATGCCTGCGGTGCATCATGAGAGATGAAGTCCAGCTGTAGAGCCTGGCCCATAGAGGAGGATGGGAGCATGAGGTACCTGAATGACAACTCCCACAAGAGACAGAGGCTGCATTTCAGAATTGAATTATTTCAGTTTTCCCCTGACCTTCTCTTTTTAGCATTCCAGAGAGTCAGCAATATTTCTGCAAGGCCCATAGGTACTTCACAGTCCTTTATAGAATGTGTATTTCTACATGGTGCATCTCATGAATGGGATAACTGGAAGGAGGTGCTTTGCAGACAGAGAAGCGTTCTGTATTCATTGGTGTCCACACCTGGGGTGGGGAACTAGGGCCTGTCATGGAAACAAATAGTCTAACTGAATAAGAACCATACTCAAAACAAGAATGTTCACTACGCCAAACCTGCACTGAGTTGGGTTCCAGTCTGAGCTTTATTTTATGTGAATGACTATTGCTTGTGGGGGAAAATGCTGGAACAAGAGGTTTAGCGACAGTAGGTGCAGTACTAGCTTTACAGGTATTCCCCCTACACTGCCTCATCCTTGAGCTGCAGGGACCTCATTAAGGGTTTGGAGGAGAGTACTTTAGGCACTTTCAGCCTTTAACCTCTTTGCAGAGAGCATCTGCAACTGCTGAAGATGGTGATTGTCATGTATGGATACCTATTGAGAGCAGTTACTCATTTCAGTGGCCACCAAACAGTCATCAAATATTAATTTGATCAGGATTCAAACTTAAATAACTCCTTGTCCTTATATGCACAATGGCATTGAGCACAGAAATAAGGGAATTCAGCCTGACACCTAAGCATCTTAATGTCATTCAGTGCTTGCTAGCAGGTGAAAGCCTGTGCTGTCACATGGGTCTAATGCATGTGTGTAAAATGGCTGAGAACATAATAACTGAATGGTAACCGATGGTGAATCCCAGTGGTGGTTGAACCTGGTCATATTCCCAATAAAAAGAGCTCTCAACCATGCTTGTAGCTGTTTCCATCGCTTTGTGCTGATTGAACAGAGATTCTAAGTTTCAGCATGATTCGCCAGCAGGTGACAATCCTGAAATCTTCTATTAAAGATTCGTTGATTATAAACTTCTTTGCAAAATCTACAATGGTATAGTAATTATCCAGGATGGTTCTCTGCTTTACAGAGCCAGTACATCCTATTAGTGGCGATTGGGAAGTGGTTTATTTTTAAAACGTTGTGAAATGTCTGTAGCAGTTGGTTAAGGATTCACAACCCCTGCAGTTATACCAGCACTCTCATGATGTTCATTTTGTGTTCTTTAGTAACTTCAAGCCTTTCAAGCTATGCATATTTTGTATATTTATTTTGTAGACTAAACAGGCTTCACTCCCACAAACTCCGCAGCCGCAGCCATCGCCGCCGCCGCCACCACCGCCAGCAGAGTTTTCATCAGACATACTGAAAGAGATAGAACCACTTGACTATATCTCCATGCTTACCAAATATGGACTAAAACATAACATAGTGATTGAGTATAAATTAGAAGATGAATATGGACCCCCCCATAAAAAAACGTAAGATGTGGTTAATGTTGTTAATTCCTTCTGCTTCTTCTCTCTATTTGCCTGCTCTTTTATTTCTTTACATGGATGCTTTTAGATGAGTCTCCAGAACTGCAATCATGTACTCGCTGCCAAAGTCAAAGGGATCTGTCACAGTGACCTGCTTGAGGAAAGGGCATTTTTTTGTATCTGTTACTGGAATGAGATCTATCCCAATTGAAACCATAATGGGAGGAATTAAAAGTGAATTGAAGGAATCCAGATAGCGGTGGAACTATTCCAACAACTGTTTGCTAAGAACTGCTCCCAAAAGAGTGATATTTAGCAAGGTATATCTTATCTTAAAAATATTGACAGTTTGTGACATTGCCAGTGCATGACCCCCTAATTACTCCCTTACAAATTTCTGATCAAATCAGCTTTTGAGATTGGCTTAACAGTCCTATAAACCAAGGAATTAAACCTGTTACCACTGAAGTCACTGAGAGTTGTTATTGCTTTCATAGAGAGCTGGATCAGTTCCCAGCTGCTAAAACACAATCTTCAAAGGAGAAAACATGTCTATTTGTACATTATGAGAAGCAAAACAATTCATAAAGGAAGCCTTGCTTTCAGTCTTGTCCAAAGGAAGCCTCAGCAAACAGCCTTTGCTGTAGGTAGCTGGTATCTGTGCAGAAGTATGCTACTACTTCTGAAAAAAATCCGGCAGTTGATTCCTCAGTTTCACCTTACTTCCGGACTGGGGCTTGATTCACCTGCTTCCTAGGCTAGAAGACAACAAAAGTCTTGTTTTCCTTCTGATTCTTTTTGCGGCTTCTCTAATTAAGGCTCCTTCCTTGCCTATCAGACCTTAGCTTTCAGATCCTGCTTCCAAGTCCTGGTGACTCTGGTAATCCTTAAGGGGTAGGTTTCTTTTCTCAGCCCATTGAAGGGGTTTAACCCTTTGCGCTTCATCCAGGAATGGAGCGCAGATTCCCCATCACAGAGACAATACTGAAACTTGATAGAATGATAAAACAGTGGTTGCATAACTTGTTACTTTTATTACAGAAGCATCCAGACGTCACTGTTATGACTGTCGTCCCATCGTACTAGGCATTGTGCATTCAGTAGAAAACAACAGCCCCTGTCCCAAAGAGTTCAAAGTCTAATTGAGATTAGTCATAATAAGTGGGTATAGATCATGAAAGAGGAATTAGGAAAGAAACAGGTAACAGTTATAAGAATACATGGTTATATAGATTAGCTATAAGCTTAACTTACAAAATTGTCAAATTGTTTTCAAACTGTGCATGTCCAGTATATAATACCTGGTTATTAACTACAGGGAAGGCCAAGCTAGATTGTAGAGGTGGGTGAGTAGCACTATACACAAAAGAGTTGATAGAATCCAATGAAATAAAATAAATTTACGTGCAGAGAGGACCATATAGTAGAATCTCTAGTGATACAAATTCCAAGTTGTAAGACTTCTTACCAGTCTTCTGATAAGGGAAAGAAAACAGAGTGCACAACACTGATGGACATTAGAGATAACAAAGTCCAAAAACAGTGACAACCTCTCTTACTCACTTATATTGTTTCAAAAAAAATTAAAAGAAACAAACCTCTGAAGTCTCCAAATTGGCTGTTTACATAATATATTCAACTTTGTTCCCCTTCCTCAGGCTCTGCAGTGTTTACCTACATGTCACATCTTGTCTCTAATTAGCAAATGCTTGTGTAAAGTCAAATAGTTGCATGAGTAGCTCCATTGACTTCAGTGGGACTATTCACGTGAGTGAAAGTAAGCACGTACACATATACTGGATTGGGGCTTTCATGTAAGCTCTTTGGGTTAGAGATTGTCTCTTTTTATATATTCACATCATAGTAGCCATCTTATTGTAAAATTGGAATGGAAAAAGTCATTGTAGTTTTTATCTCAATAGCTAGTGGAGGTAAACCCCATGTGGGGGGGGACTAGTTATATTGAGGTAAAAGCTATAGTGCATTGTTTCCACTAATAGTATACGCTGAAATAGTTAACTCAATATAAAAAGACACCTTTTATTGCAGTGAATACATAGCCTTGGTTTTCTCTGCAGAGGATAATGGGGAGATATCTGTTATTTTCAGATCATAAAGACCTACTGTTAGAGACTTGGTTTGCCAGGTGTCCAGTTTTTGACAAGAATACATGGTCGAAAAGGGACCCTCTTAGCTCCGGTTAACACCGCTGACCGGGCCATTAAAAGTCCGGTCGGCGGCGCAGTGGGGCTAAGGCAGGCTTCCTACCTGGCTCCGGGGGGTTCCTGGAAGCAGCGACATGTCCCTGTAGTGGGTCTCTGCACACTGTTTCCATCCCGAGCACTGGCTTCACAGCTCCCATTGGCCAGGAACCATGACCAGTGGGAGCTGTGGGGGCGGTGCTTGCAGGCGAAGGCAGCGCACACTGTGCAGAGACGCCTGGCTGCGCCGCCACCTTGGAGCCCAAGGACATGTCGCTGCTTCCAGGGAGCCGCCTGAGGTAAGCGCCACCTGGAGCCTTCACCCCGCACCTCCTCCCACACCCCAAGCCCCTGCCCCAGCCTGGAGCTCCTCTCTGAGCCTGCACCCCAACCTCCTGTCCCAGCTCGGAACCCCCTCCTGCACTCTGAACCCCTCGGCCCCAGCCCGGAGCCCCCTGCTGCACCCCAAATCCCTCACCCCTGCCCCGCACCCCAGCCTGGAGCCCACTCCTGCACCTTGAATACTTCATCTTTGGCCCCACCCCGGAGCCCTCACCCTCAGCCCTCACCCTCTCCTTCAACCTGAACCCCTCATTTCTGGCCCCATCCTGGAGCCCACACCCCTTGCCGGAACTCTCACCCCCTCCCACACCTCAATCCTCTGCCCCAGCCTGGTGAAAATGAGTAAGTGACTGAGGGTTGGGGAGAGTGAGCGACAGAAGGAGGGGGGAAGGAGTGAGTGGGGGGTGGAGCCTTGGGGGAGGGGCGGGGTACGGGGAGGGGAAAGGTATTCAGTTTTGTGCGATTAGAAAGTTTGCAACCCTATTAGGGAACAAGGTATCAAAAGAGGTATTGAAACAAATTGATAAATTTAAAAAAACATCAATTCATCAGCGACACATCCAATAGTTCTGAATGAATTAAAGAATGAAGTGTCAGAGCTGCTAACAAAAAAATGTAATTAATTTAAATTAGCTATTGTAGTGGAGGGTATGAATGTTGTGCTTATCTTTTTCACCTTTCTCTGCAGCGTGGGGCATGGGTCACTTGCTGGAGGATTCTCTGCACCTTGAAGTCTTTAAACCACGATTTGCAGACTTCAGTAGCTCAGACATAAGTTAGGGGTTTGTTACAGGAGTGGGTGGGTGAGATTCTGTGGCCTGCGTTGTGCAGGAGGTCAGACTAGACAATCATAATGGTCCCTTCTGACCTTAAAGTCTATGATTCTATGAATAATGTGGTAGGGTAACAGGAATGTCTAACGAAAGAGCCCTAATTCATAGCAGGTACATTTTGGCGGAAATAATTAAAAATAGAATTATAAAACACTTGCATGAACATGGAAAGATACGCCCTGATCTTGCAAATATGTGTGTTTAAAGTTAATGGGACTAATTGGGTTTAATGTTAAGCATGTATTTGAGAATTTTCAGGATCAGTGTCTTAGTCTGGAATCTATTTCCAAACTGTCTTTATAATTCTTATTACCCTGTCACAAATCCATGCTCTTTTTTAGCAAAATGACTTGCCATAGCAGTATTTTTAAGTAAAATACATTTAGTAGTTTATTCAGGGTGAGAAGTGCTTTATGTTTAAGAAATGCTTTTTAAATTGGTAGCTTTCAAACTGATTTCAGTGCTCCTTTAAAGAAAAACTTGCTTAATTCAATTATGATTTAAAAAATAATCTTACTCTTGTTTAATTCTGTTAAGATTTTTCACAGAATCTGTCCTGGTAAATCAAACACAGACTTTAAAATTCTTCACCACAAATGTTTTATTCTGTAGAATGTGCTTTAATCAGCCTGCGCTCTCGCACTCTCTCTCTCTCTCTCTCTCTCTCTTTTAAATAATATACTATTCTAGGCTAAGTTGTTGTTACAATTTTGCAGTTTAAAAAATACCTTTACAAGGAACTAATCTTAAAATCTACATTCAGGGTTTTCAAATGACTAGTAGTTTTGGGTACCTTATTTAAGATGCTTTATGGGACTGGCTCCTCAGAAAATGCTAAGCCCTATCTTCTAAAAATCCGACCCTTTTAAGGCATCTCAAGTTAGATGACTAAAGTTATATTTGAAAACGTACATATGCAGAAGAATATTGAAGAACTCTGTTCTTCCTAGAATCATTTCTACATGACATTAGTATTCAAAATCGTTAACATTAGAATTTGCCGTACAGGATTTATGGATACTGTTTTATTCTCTATTATTCTTACAGATTTTCTTTTAGCTGTAAAATTGGTGACCAGATTTATGGTGAAGGCACTGGAAATGATAAAAAAGCTGCAAAACAGGCTGCTGCAAAACGTGCATATGAACAGTTAAGATCTCAAGAAACGTCAAGGGTATGTATTGCATGTAGTCTGTATGTAAAGAGACGACTGGCTCATTCATCTTTTGAAGCAAGGTCCATCATCATTTGGTTAAAAACTAGTCTGGTTTGTTTCCATTTGAGGGAGAAATAATCTTTGCCTCATAGATTTATGTTGGTGGTGCTCCACTGTACGGTAGCTAAAATTCACAGTGTCTGTATAGTCAATAGCTTATTGTACCCCAAAAAAAAAAATCTGTATCTCTAATTGCATATTTCAGTATATAGTCCTGTGAGTTATCATTCAGTTAAAGACAAATGCATATGACAAAAGAATTTATGAAAAAATATTTCACTACAGTTTTCTTTAAAACTTAACTAATATACTGAAATGGAATTCTCTCGAGCATAGTACAGTGCTGCTGTACAATTACTAAGTTTTCTTAATTATATAGTTCCTTGCATTTGTGTTGGATGTGTTTAATTTGCAAATCAGAATTATTTTTTTTAATCATATGGGACCTGAGCCTGCAATGTCAGTGGAATTCAAGGGAAGTCAAGGTTGCTGAGCACCTCTTACACATGCCTAACTGTGATATCACACTTTTTGCTTTTACTAAGTGAAAACAAAGGGATGGAAAAAGGCTAAAACTCAGTTATTACTTACGACTAAATTTTCAGCCAGCTCTAAATTTGTAATGCAAACTTTGCATGCTTATCACCTTGCATGCCCAGTTACTATATAGATGGCAATTAGATGCAGAAGCCTGTTTATGCATACACTTCTATTTTTCCACATGCAAAATTGCATGTACAATTACCAGCTCTGAAAAGTTTGCCCTCAACTAATGAATACTGTTTTTTGGTCCTAATTCTTAATGGGGCCTCATCCTTGCATCCCTTGTTACTCTTGCAAATGAGGGCATGTACTATAAATGTCTCCTGGATTCGTGGTCAAGATCTGGTCATAAGATATTTACAAAACTCTACTTTTGCTGATATTTAATTGCAGGTGTGAAAAAGGATGTAAAATTTTAAATACCTGGGGCAAAATCCTGGCCACACTAAAGTTAATGGAAAAATTCCCACTTCAGTGGGGCAAATGCCTTCAATTTCACGCCAGTGCTTTACAGTTAAGCATGTGCATAAACTACTCCTGAGGGAATTTTGCACCAGAATATTAAAAATTCTGTACATAATACTTTAAAATTCTGCAAATTTTATTTGTCATTAAAAATGGGGCTCCAGCATGGCAGTGGGGAGCACAGGCCACTGGCTGCATTGAGGTGGGAGATCACTCTGAAGCTTTCACCTCCGCTGGTAGGGGGACTCGACAGTGAGGCTGCACCCAATGCTGACACAGTCCAAGGGCCGAGAGTGGTTGGGCAGACTCAGCCCAGCAGGATCCAAATGTGGAGGGGCTTAGTGTGTGTGTGTGTGCGGGGGGGGAATCCAGGTCTGGGGTGAGAGGTTTCTGTGTGGGGGAATCTGGGTGAAGGCGGCTCAGTGGAAGATTTGGATGCACAGAGGCTCGTTGGGGGTGCCGGGTGCAGGGGCAATGGGGCTTTGCAGGGGATCCAGGTGAAGGTGGTTGGAGCTCAGCAGGCAGGGTCTGGATGTGGGGAGATGGGGCTTGGTATGGGGTGGTGTCTGGGTGCTGGGGGAGTGGGGCTTGATGGGATGGAGATCCAGGTGCAGCTGGTTGGGGCTCAGTGGGATAGGAATCTGGGTATGGGGGTTCATGGGAGGTGGGTGTCCAGGTGTAGGGAGGTAGGGCTTGTCAGGGTGAAGGTTTGATGGGCCTGCTTAATGGGGGAGCACCAGCTGCTGCCGAGGGGATGCCGCATGCCGGGCGCCCACTTCCCCCTGCGATTCCCCTGTGCACTCTTCTTCCCAATCTCATCCCTCCCCCTCACCCCCACATTCCCCTCACCCCCCTTACCCAGGCCCACCACAGGCACTCAGGGTTGCACAGAAAAGAGGAAGGTTCCCAGCACACAGAAGGGGAGCCCGATTGGCACTAGGACTCAGGAGATGGCGTTCAGCTGCAGAGTCAGCGAAGCCAAGAAGCAGCCTCCTGCAGTGGGAAGCTCTGCGCTTGCAGAAACAACGGGGAGGGGCAGTGGCACGTAACCCTGTTTGCCCCCCATGCCTCACCCCTGTTGGGAGGGGCGAATCTCCCCCAAAAAACTGCGACCATGGTTGTACCCCCTCCCCCACGTGGCTGCTTTTTGCTTCCCAGTCGTTTTCTGCAGGGAAGCACAGGAATTCTGCGGGGGGCGGATGTTTTCTGCGGGCGCGTAGTCACACAGAATTCCCCCAGGAGTAATAAACGTCTTCCCCAGCTGGGGCTTTAGTGTTTAATGTACTTCCAATAACTTTTTCTGAAACTCCATTGTTTTTGTCATTTTAGAATGTTGTCATTTGTAGTAGCAAAGCTTTGACTGGTAGGTATCGGGTATTTGGGTTTTTTTATATATATATATATATACACACACAGGCAGGGAGACACACCGCTGTTGCCAGTTCTGCAAATAGTCTACTTAGCAGTTCCAGTGGAATGTCAAGCTGGTCATCTGCAAAGTAAGTTGGAACCATTAATATTGTGATGTTTAACATAAGGCATTTGCTTATAATTCAAGAACTAGTTGAGAGCGGTTAAGCAAAATCTTTTGCTGTCTTTTCACTTGTGAATTAATCAGTTGTATTTTAAACCTGTTTCTTTATCTACAGATCAAGAATACAGTTTAATTGTGCATTTGCATTTAATTTTTTTATATTTCTTGTAATATACTTTATGATACACAGATTTTTTGGCTATCCTGAATGCTTTCTTGTTGAGCACCAGTAATTATTTTAGAAGCATTTCTGCTTGATGTGAAAAGAAGAGTGTCACTCCATTGAAGTTTTCAGTAGCCATTTTTGTATTATGACACTGCTTTGTTTAACGGATGTCAGTTCTTTTCAGTAATTTCTGTGCACAACATTATAATTTCTGCTATACCACTTCTCTCTTCATTCTCCATTAATCAAAAGAGGCACAACGTATTCATGGAGAATGAAGAGAGAAGTTGCTAGCAGAAAGAAAATGATGGTGAGAAATTTTCCAGTCTGTGCTGGGACCCCTTGGCACCAGCCTATTGTGCTTGATGGTTAATTTGGCTCTGGTATCACCACTTTACTCTCTCTGATGCCCTGTGTAGTGTTAAAGAGCAGCTATATTTTGTACCAGCGGTGGCCTCACTGCATTGAAATGAACTCTGTACCTAACCTACCTTACCATAGTGAGAATACATAACTAACATTTATAAATCACAGTGACATAATAGGATGAAATCCATTATAGAAATAAGTATTTTATAATAAAATGTTATTGAATCACAAGAATTGTGTTACAAGTGAAGTTTTGTATTTTAAATTAATTCACATAATCCTTTTTCTGTGGTATCAAGAATTGTAGTTTTGATTTAAGAATTGTTTGAAGGAGATATATTGAAATCCATTTTTCCCCTTATAGTGGTTCTGATTCTGCATCTAAAAATATCAACTCAGATGGGAGCTTAGTAAATAAAATGAATGACCTGAAAGTAGATGAAGATTGTTCATCTCCTCAGGTACAGTATGAAAGCCTTTATTCCTTTATCAACTCAGATGGGAGCTTAGTAAATAAAATGAATGACCTGAAAGTAGATGAAGATTGTTCATCTCCTCGGGTACAGTATGAAAGCCTTTATTCCTTATAGTTAAATTTTAGACTGTCATTATTTTACTCCTGTTCATAATTTTCACTTTTAATGAAGATGTGGATAACAGAGCTACTATCTCCAAAATATTTAAGTTGCACATAGGTAAAATTGGATACTTGAGGCTGCTAATGTCTGTATCTAGTTGTTGAAGTTAGTATGTCCTCAGATACTTTGCTGGAAGTGGAATGTGGCCCTAGTGCAGAGTGTAATAGTTCATCTCTTGAGTGGGATAAACTCTTTAGAGTACACAACATGAGGTCTCTGCTCCTCACTAGCTGCCTGTTAACCTTGAACCACTCCCAGAAAGAAACATACGTGGTTTCACTCCGCTTTGTGATCCGTGTAGGTGGCCTGTTGTGTCACTGACGTCATGGGGGCTAAATGCAGGTTGAGCCGTTGGCCTGTGAGGGTGACAATGCTGGACTGGGGCCTAAAACTACCAATAAATTGGAGCCTAATCTTCTGAGATTGCTTCACTCTCTCTATTTCACTGCAAGAGTTAAGAACTGCTTCCCCTAGCAGCCTGTTAGAGCCTGAGTTAGGGGAGTTTCAGAGCATAGTGCATTATCAATTTTCTCCTCTACCCACAATGGTTATCGTTACAAAATATATCTGAATGTTATTTAAAATGTTCATTATCTTTTTACCATCATTCTCACTAAACATACAATAGGTCAGATTTGCTGCTGGCTTAAACAGGCATACTTCCATGGAAGTTGATGGATCTGTGCTTGTACATTGAATGTAATTGATGCATTTTGAGAAGAATCATGATGTCATACTTAGAGCTGGGGGACATTTTTGAGCCAAAACGTCTTTCGGCAAAAAGTGTAGATTTGGCTATGCTGAAACGCTTCTGGAATTTGTGTCAGTTTTGCTAAATTGTTTGGTGTACCGTGTATATATATATATATATATATATATATATTCTGAAAACTTGAAACCTTATTTTAGCACTTTTTAAATTAAATGTTATTTTTTCAGTTCAAAATGACTTTTCAGTTTGAAATTTCCTTTAATTTTTAAAATCTTAAAAAATGCTCAAAATAGAAATATTTAGTTTTAGCTTGAACTAAATGTTTTGTTTGATCAAAATGAATTTTTCCCAACTTCTGATTCATCAAAAAGTTTGAAGAAAATAGCTTTGGGGTTGACACAAACAGGTTTTTTTTTTCCCCCGGGATTGCCAGCGAACTCTGAAAAATCCATTACTCACACAGCGCTAGTAATATCCAAGTTTCATGAGGAATTTAAACTGAAGGTTGTCATCAAACAGATGAGCCAACCAGTCTAAGTATGGATTTGGACAGCTGGTAGCCACATCCAATCCATATTAGAAAAATAATCATCATTCATCAAACAGTGAATATGTTTGTTTTTCTTTTTTGATATAGGCAACTCCCAAAAATGCTGCCATGAAATCTAAGAGGTACGTAATTACTTTGTTTTTAAATATATATGTTCTGAAATTAATATTGCAAATCCTGTTTTAGTGGCTTTGATACTTGACTAAAACATGACACCAAAAATATTTCCAGGTAAATTTCTTTTCTGTATTCATATGTTACAAGGTTTTATTGTAAATTTTCTTTTTTCTCTAAGAAGAGAGATCGCAACTAAATTGGCACCTTCGTTCTCAGGACAGCAGGTCAAGGAAGAGAAAAAGGAAAACAAGTACACTAAGGATGAAAGGTGAGAAGGAGATTTTAAGTAAGAGATGTATAGTTATTGCAATGATGGGTTAGATTTCCCTGACTAACAGTTTTGCATGTTTATTGCAAAACAAAGAAAGGGGGAGAAGGAATTCTATTTACAAGCATATGCAAACTGCCACTTGTGGGTGAGGTATAGGGTATTTCCTATAATAAGAATGTTTGTATTTGGCATTTGTGCAGCTCTGTAGAATGTTTCTTCATTTTTTCCTCTACCCCGAGAAATGGCTGGTGCTACAAATGTTGTAATAGAAGAGGTTATTCAAAGAAAATAAGTTGACAGCTTCTGTTCTTATGAAAATTCCAAATGTAAATGTTATGAGTATGTAAAATAGTATAGGAATGCCTCTAATCCAGGGGTTCCCAAACTTGGTTCACGGCTTGTTCAGGATAAGCCCCTGGTGGGCCGCAAGATGCTTTGTTTACCTGAGGTTTGAGTATCTCTTGTAAGATGATGCTCAGCGTCTCTCAGGAGATGCTCTGCAAGTTCCAGAATCAGACCCATACTTTCCAAAATTAATGTTAGGGCTGATTTTGCTAAAATTATTATTATTATTTATTATTTATTTATTTTATTATTTTAAAGATTTATCAAGGATTTTGAAGAGCTAGAGCGAATTGGCAGTGGTGGATTTGGGAATGTTTTCAAAGCAAAACAAATTATTGATAAGAAGTACTATGCTGTCAAACGAGTCACGTGTAGCGAGTAAGTACTGTACATCTGCTTACTTTTATTTGAAAGGACACTCTCAAACAGTTTCTGTAGATGAAACTGTTTGTTTGTAATAATCCCTTAAAAGTTTAAGTAACTTTCCTTTACAGCATTGTACATTCTGTCTGACAAATATGTTTATTTCTCTGTTCTCAGTGGAGCTGAAATGAGTGTGCTGTCTTCTGATGTTTGCTTCTCTGTGCACTAGAATTGTAGTCCAGCACAGCATAGGAAACAGGATTTGTTAACTTGTGCGCGCTCTCTTTGTTATTGTTGTGCCAATATTTAAAAAGAGAAAATGGGATGACCAGGTAATCATAGGGATGTCAGCCTGACGTTGATCCTGGGCAAGATGATGAAGCGGACAAAAGGGCATTCCTTGGATGCATAAACGGGAATCTCAAGTAGGGATAGAGAAGTTATTTTACCTCTGTATTTGTGTGATAACCCCCAGGGTACAATCTGGACAGTGGAACTGTTGTGCCCCCTTAACTCTCTAGGATACCTCTCACACTGCTCTGCTAGTGAAAAGCAGCCCCTCCAGGTTTTGCTCTCACATAGCCATTAGCGTGTGAGAGTCACACCCTGCAAAGTCACATGAATGCTCTTCCAGCCTCTCATAAACAGATATAGGGCAACTCCTGCATATCTCTCAGTCCCAGCCTTGCACCCCAGCAATGCGTGTTTTACACGGTTCAAGACCTTCTTGATCAATGCAAGCTCATTAATTAGTCTGCCATTCCATCAATGGGTAATGGATATGCACCAGCCTTTGTTAACCTGAGTAGATTCCTCAAACCCTTCAATGAACCACACTGGTTTACATAAAACATTAAACAAGTTTATTAACTATAGAAATGTAGATTTTAAGTGATTATAAGTGGTATAAGCATAGAAGTCAGAATTGGCTTTTAAAAGAAATAAAAGATAAAATTGCAAGCTAATTCCTAAACTTTTTCATGTTAAGTAAAATTTGAAGCAAACAGCTTTTCTCACCCCTCCGGATGTTGCGGGCAGTTCACAGTTCTTAATACACAGTCTGGATTCCCTTCCCAGCCTGGGACCAATTTCCCCAATTCAAAGTCTTTCAAGCAGCCTTGTTTCAGTAGAGATGTGGGAGAAGAGAGGTGTGACTGAGTGCATGGACCACAGTGAGAATGCTATACTCAGGGTAGACTGCAAGGAATAGGGCAGACAATCCCCACAACTGGTGGTTTATTCTTCAGTTAGATTAACCAAATCAGTAACAAAACAGCTTCTGTAATACCATGCTGCTCTCCAAGTAGCCAAATACAGTCCCCTTTAAGCATTCCAGCCCTTGACCCCTAGCTAGACAGCCTCGTCTAATATAGTGAGAGGTTATTGAAAACCTGATTCACCATATGTGAGGTTCACCAGTCCCAAAGTACCATGAAAATGATTAAATGATTGGATAATATGCCTTATAGTGATAGACTCCAAAGAGCTACATGACAAATTTCTGTTCCCAATAAAGGGCTCTTCAGTCTAGCAGACAAAGATATAACAAGATCCAATGGTCAAAAGTTGAAACTAGACAAATTCAGACTGGAAATAAAGTGTAAATTTTTAACAGTGAGGAGCAATTTATCATTGGAACAATTTACCAAGGGCTGTGGTGGATTCTAAGCTGGAAATGGCCCACCTTGATTATCATACACATTGTAAAGAGAGTGGTCACTTTGAATGGGCTATTACCAGCAGGAGAGTGAGTTGGGGGGGGGGGGGGTGAGAAAACCTGGATTTGTGCTGGAAATGGCCCAACTTGATTATCATACACATTGCAAGGAGAGTGATCACTTTAGATAAGCTATTACCAGCAGGAGAGTGGGGTGGGAGGAGGTATTGTTTCATGGTCTCTGTGTATATAATGTCTTCTGCAGTTTCCACAGTATGCATCCGATGAAGTGAGCTGTAGCTCACGAAAGCTTATGCTCAAATAAATTGGTTAGTCTCTGAGGTGCCACAAGTACTCCTTTTCTCTAAGCCACTGGTAATCTTTAAATCAAAATTTGATGTTTTTTCCAAAAGCTATGATTTTGTTCAAACAGGAATTATTTTGGGGAAGTTCTGTGGCCAGTGTTATATAGGAGGTCAAACTAGATTATCACAGTGTTCTCTGCAGGCCTGGGAATCTATAAATTTGCAGAACACTTGGTAGATTATCTATGAATGGTGATTACTGCTTTTATAAAACTTGTCAGCTGCAGACTAACAGATTTATAGAACATTTAAAGAGACAGAGTCACTTTGAAAACCACATTTGTGTCTGAAAATGTTTGAACTGACCAGTAGCAGTTCAGATGACTATACACTGGGTGGGGGAAATCCTCCCTCCCTGTTTTTTCCTTTGTGCATTTGGCAACACTCTTTATAAAACCAGTATAATTGTTTCTTTGTCCTCGTGTCACTTGCTAAAAATACCATTATAAACGTCATCAGGGGAGCATAAAAAAACTTTTCTGGACATTCTAATTTCTGATAAAATGCCGAGTAATATTTATTTTAAATAATCAATTAAAAAACAAGTTGTAAGTGTCTCTTTAACAAATCATTTTAAGGATCTCCTCCTCCATGTTATTTACAACAGTTTCAGAGCAACCTTTAGCCTAAATTGCTTTGGTGTCTTATTTTAATGAGTATATTGTATTACTAAATGTTCTTCCAGGATATTTCCTATTTTCATTCACATTGCACTCCTGAGAAGTAAATTTAACATTTTAAATGTAAGCCCTATATGTTCCTCAAATAAAGGGTCACATTTGGGCCCCATCGGAGGTTGAAATTAATTCATTGGACAACCCTACAATAATCAAAGTAGGCCCCAACTCTGCAAATAATCTTGCATATGAATAGTCTTGCTGAGCTCAGTGTATGTAGAGGGACTACTTGCAAATTAAAAGTTATATGCTCTAGTGTTTGCAGGATCAGGGTCTTTGGATGCTTAATTTTTCCGTGAGAGCATTAACTCTATGCTTTGCTTATCTGTTGTGTTCTTATGACCAGATAAGGTATTAAGTACAAGAACCTGAGTTGGGGTGCGGTTCTCCTTTCAAACATTTTCAACAGGGTTCAAACACTTGAGTGCTCAGGATAATAGAGCAGACAACAGGCAAAACACAAGAACAGCCTGGCAAATGAAACGCAGCTAGTAGATACAATTTTCAGCTTCTCTTTAAAAATTAAACAGTGATATTGACTTTTAAAATAATTTAAAATAGATATTTAATCCTGAAGGTTACTACTGTTGCTTGATATCCTGTCTTCAATTAATCTTATTGTTCATTTTATTAAGAAGTGTCAGTTCGTCGGTGTTGGGTAATGAGAATTTTTCTTTGTTTATTTAGTAAAGTACAGCGTGAGGTACAAGCATTAGCAGAGCTTGCGCATGAAAACATCATACGGTATTACGCCTCTTGGACTGGGAAAGACTTTCTCAATTCTGAGAACAGTTCAAGCCTTTCAAGGTGAATAAAAATGAATTCTGTAGTGTAATCAATGGCTCTTTATCTGGAATAATCAGATTATTTTTTCCCTATTGCAGATTTGTGTGGCAAAAAATGAGTGAATTACAGATCCCTACACGTATATTTTTTCCATCTAATAAAAGAAGAAAGAACATGAAAAATATTTAACATCAGGCAGTATGCTTAATGAACGATGTATATGTACATGTATATCTCCTTTTTGTTGATGAATTGCCACTTTTTTGGTGAACAGTATGTGTCGCAGATATGTACACTGACATTTAGGCCTAATTTGGAATGGTGTCTTATATTGAAGCCAAATCAGTAGCAGGATCTTCAGCAACTAAGAGAGATGGTATTTGCATTAGGATTAAAATGCAGGAGTTATTTTTTCTCAAACCAGCGTTTCACTCACTAGATCATGCCCTGTCCCATGGTATTGTTCTGCCCCACCTTGTGGGGCCTACTGGCTGCTCAGCAGAAGAGCTGACTCAGAGTAAGTGTACACAACAGCCCTAAGTCAGCCTATGTTAGGTCGACTTACAGCCACTGCAGTAATTACTGTCCACACTACCCTCCTTCTGTCAGTGGTGCATGTCCTCACTAGCGGCGCTTCCACCTCCTGAAGAGGGGCATTGTGCGAGGCTGAGGGCCAAGTATCTAAGCTCCGCGTAGCTCCCCACTGGGAGCCCATCTGTCCCCACTTCCCCAGGCTCTCGGCTTCCTGCTGGGAGCTAGGGGGCAGCCACCCCAGGCTTTTCAGCTCCCGGAGCGGGGAGCCTCTGGGCACAGCCTGGCTGGGAGCAGGGAGCTGGGGGCTCCAGCATGGAGCTGTGAAATTGACAAGACAGCCAACAGCTGGTGTAAGTAACCGCAGCATCTACACAGACACTGTGTCGCCCTAACTACACCGACATAAGTGCTATGCCTCTTGTGGAGATGGAGTTGTTATTGTCCGTGTAGTAGGACACTTACATTGGCAGGACAAAGCTGTTGTGTGTACACTGACATAATTAGGATGAGGTAAATTGCCTTAAGTCAGCCTACTTAGTGTAGAACAGGCTTCAGTGGCAGGCAGCTGGCTGTTTGGGAGCTAGGATTGACTCCAGTGCGATCACTGGCAGCCCCAAGCCTACCTGGAGTGGTCCTAAAAAATTAGGGACTTTTGGCCACGATTGTGGGGGCCTGCAGCCAAATGAAAGGTTGGAAACCAGCAAACCATTGGACCAACTGCTTAGGAACAATTATGTAGTGCTGTTTTTAATAGTGTGATTTAATTTTACTCTTACAGACCGAGGCCAGATTTTCTATGTGATTGCCTTTTTATCCAAATGGAATTCTGTGAGAAAGGAACACTGGATGGCTGGATTGATGAAAAGAGAGGGAAGAAAAATTACCAAGATGAGTCTCTCATCAAATTTAGACAAATAGTGACAGGAGTGGAATATATTCATTCTAAAGGGTTTATTCACAGAGACCTCAAGGTAAGCAGAACAGATGATTGTTGTGTGGGTGGACAGATGTAATGAATAAATGTTTGGAGGATCAGAAAATGTTGAACTGTTGTTTTATTTTCAGTGGGACTCCATGTGAGCATAAGGGTCTGTCAGTGTGTGTAAGATTGGGAATAAAATCACAAAGTGCTTTTGAATGTGAAATGCTGTATACTAGGTATATATTAAGTTTCAAGTTTGAGTTCAAAATCAATTTTAATAAATCACATACAACACATCATATATTTTAGTGTACTGAAGTTAATGCCCTAGGGAGCAGTGTTTTTCAAAGTTCGGGTTGCGACAGAGTACTGGCATGTAAGGCACTGGATTGCCTTGTTCAGCACCCAGGGAACCTAGTGGCTCTGGTTAGCACCGCTGACCAGGATGTTAAAGTCCCATCGGCGGTGCTGCCCAGCTAAGGCAGACTAGTGCCTACCTGTTCCGACACTGCGCTGCGCCCCGGAAGTGGCCAGCAGTGGGTCCGGCTTCTAGGCAGGGGGACCACAGGGCTCTGCATGCTGCCCCACCCCAAGCACTGGCTCCGCACTCCCATTGGCCGGTTCCCGGCCCCTGCAAACCTGGGGCCCCTTCCTGTACCCCAAACCCCTCATCCCCTGCCCCACCCCAGAGCCTGCACCACCAAACCAGAGCCCTGACCCCCTCCTGCACTCCAACCCCCTGCCTCAGCCCTTAGACCCCCCCCCAAACCCCGAGCCCCTTCCTGCACCCCAAACCCCTCATCCCCGGCCTCAGCCCAGAGCCCTGACCCCCTTCCACACCCCTGCCCCAGCTCAGAGCCCCCTCCCAACCCTCTGAACCCCTCATTCCTGGCCCCACCCTCGTACCCCAACCCTTTGGTCCAGCTCTGAGCCCCTCCCACACTCCAAACCCCTCATCCCCAGCTCCACTGGGTCGTGGGCATCAAGAATTTTCTTCAACTGGGTCACCAGAAAAAAAGTTTGAAAACCACTGCTAGTACTTAACTGTATGTGCAAATGAGAACAATTAGTTATTATGGCAGTCATGATTTCAAATTTTGACTAGTGTGTTTAAAATCTCATTGTTAAACCAACAGTTTTTATTTTGATACATAACTCCTAATCATTTCCTTGACTGTTTAGCAACTCTTCCACTGAAGTACCCTATGACTGATTTTTTTCCTGGTGCTAAAAGTTTGTAACGTGAAACTGAGACATTTTTTTCAATTGTCCTTTTTAGCCCCTCAACATATTCATATCTCGTGAAAATAAAATAAAAATAGGTGACTTTGGACTTGTAACTTCAATGACAGATGACCTACGGACAACAGAAAAGGGAACAAGATCATATATGAGCCCAGAACAGGTAACTGTTACTGCAGGTTTAATAGTAAGACATCAGAAGATATGAGTGTCTCCATAGTTATCCTTGCATTTAAGTCCAGATTTAGCCATCCCTGTCCTAATTTCTCCAGTACTAAACCAGTTGCCTAAAGTTTTCCAGGTGTGATCCTAAACCAGGATAGATTTTTTTTTTTTTTTTTAAACTGGAAAATCTGAAGCAAATTGCACAAGTCAGTTGTGAAATGAGGTGATCCTCTCTCATTGATACTGTCTTACGTTACAAAGTTTGAAGTCAGTGGGAGCTGTGGGTGATCAGCAATTTTGAAAATCAGGCCACTAATTTAGGTACCGAAATGTGAATTTGGGTAACTTTAGGCATCCATTATTGAAAATCTTGGCCTTAGAATCTCTGTGTCTGATTCCCTATCTGGAAGGGGGAATCAATTACTTATCCTACGTATGTGGGACTATGGATGCTTTAAAGTCTGTATATTTCATTTTACTTAACAGTAAATATTATCTCTGTTTCACAGATGGGGCATCTTTGGCACAGAGATTTAAGGACTTGTATGAGGGCCTGGTGGTCCCAATCATGCCGTCCTAAGGCAAAACTCCCATTGACTTCATAGGGATTTTAGCTTGTATAAATACTGCAGAATTGAATTGTATGAAAACACTTCAATTATGATACTTTTTAGACCTAAAAGGCATGTCTGGTATATGCTATTTTTATTGTAATCACCACAGGCTGGAGACAAATATGGACAGGAAGTGGATATATTTGCACTAGGATTAATTCTCTTTGAAATTCTTTGGATATTTTCCACTGATGCTGAAAAATTTCAGGTAAGTAATCTTAAATTATTAATGAAAAATAGGTCAGAAGAAAACTATATAAGGCAAAATATGACTTGACGTATTACTTGTATATTATGTAGTGTTCCTTATTGCCCCATATGTCTGGAATACCTTCCTTATACCAGTACATCAGGTGTTCATCCTCTCTTCATTCTTGTCCTTCCTGAAAATTCATTTCAGTGAGGCCCACATATTCATATTACTTTTGTGAATAAAAGCTGTCTTCAAAATTTAAAACAAAAATTACCCTAGCACCATTCACTTGTCAATGTGTTTTGGTGCTCTCTGTTTGTCACCTCTGTGTAGTCTTTCATTTTATTTAAAGTGAATTTTGTAATCTGGTACTACACCACCCTGGGATCAGCTCTGGCACCTACAGTTTCAATCTTAACAGAGTGAAAGTCACCTTTGCTACTTGCTTCAGATTTAGAGTCTCTAGGAACACATAAAGACCAAGGGTAGTGACCACACAGACATTCACGAGTACAAGATCTAGTCTGTTTTACAAGTTTTATTAAAGTTTCAGTTAAAGTTTTGAATACCCAAGCATACAGAAATTCTTTCCAAACCTACGCACAAGTTACAAATATAGTTCGATTCACATCCTTAACAAGTGTTAGGGTCTGATAGGTCTCTCATGAATTGATTATTAGTAGAGGGATGGTTCCTGCTGGAGTTTCCCATAGGAAGCTCAATTTTCCTAATCTAGGCACCCTTTTTTATAATGTAATTCTGACTATACCTCATTAGCATTTCTGCACATCAAGCACCCTGCGGTTAGGGCATGTGTTAGCAAAACGTGATTACTGGGTATCTTGTAAGCAAAAAATTACTTTTACTGTTAATTTTTTGCAATATCACCCACTGGTACATCTTTTCCCGTAATCTTAGGGCATCGGGTTATTCTTCGGTCACTTAGTTATATCAGCATTTCTTAATTTGATGGCCTAGTATGGGTAAGCTAAAATCTTACAGGCCTCAGCCTGTAGGCCTTGCGTTTCCACCCTACTTACTTTTACCCGGTACAATTCCTCTAAATACTGATCAATCTTATACTTCTATAATCCTACAAATTAACTCTAATTAACATACAATGAATATATATGACATTGATTAATCATAACATCACACAATAAATGAACAATAAACTAAAATCATTGGCTACATCTGCTATCTGTTGCATCCAATGAAGTGAGCTGTAGCTCACAAAAGCTTATGCTCAAATAAATTTGTTAGTCTCTAAGGTGCCACAAGTACTCCTTGTCTATTTGCTATCTAGTCTGTCAGACAGCTCTGCTGTCTAGTACAGCAAACTTAATCTCCATCAGAGACGGGAAGAGAGAGCAAGCGATATGAATTGAGATACTTATGTGGCCCTCAGCACTATGGTATCTGAGTGTATCATTATTTATCCTCACAAAAACCCTGTGAGGTAAAGAAATATTGTGTTATTTTACAGGTGTGCAACTGAAGTACAGCGAGATTAAGACCCTGATCCTCCAAATACTTAACAACGTGTTTCAGAGTAGCAGCCGTGTTAGTCTGTATCTGCAAAAAGAACAGGAGTACTTGTGGCACCTTAGAGACTAACAAATTTATTTGAGCATAAGCTTTCATGGGCTAAAACCCACTTCATCGGATGCATGCAGTGGAAAATACAGTAGGAAGATACACACACACACACACACACACACAGAATGTGAAACAATGGGTGTTATCATACACACTATAACGAGAGTGATCAGTTAAGGTGAGCTATTACCAGCAGGAGAGAAAAATAACCTTTTGTAGTGATAATCAAGATGGGCCATTTCCAGCAGTTGACAAGAATGTGTGAGGAACAGTAGGGAAAAAGATAAACATGGGGAAATAGTTTTACTTTGTGTAATGACACGTCCACTCCCAGTCTTTATTCAAGCCTAATTTAATGTTGTCCAGTTGCAAATTAATTCCAATTCAGCAGTCTCTCCAACGAGAGACTGCTGGTCACCCGATTACAGACCTAAAAGTCACAATATTACAACAAAAAAACTTCAAAAACAGACTCCAACGAGAGACTGCTGAATTGGAATTAATTTGAAAACTGGACACCATTACATTAGGCTTAAGTAAAGACTGGGAGTAGACGTGTCATTACACAAAGTAAAAGTATTTCCCCATGTTTATTTTTCCCCCCTACTGTTCCTCACACGTTCTTGTCAACTGCTGGAAATGGCCCATCTTGATTATCACTACAAAAGGTTATTTTTCTCTCCTGCTGGTAATAGCTCACATTAATGAGAGTGATGATAACATCCATTGTTTCATGTTCTCTGTGTGTGTGTGTGTGTGTGTGTGTGTGTATATATATATATTATAATCTTCCCACTGTATTTTCCACTGCATGCATCCGATTAAGTCAGTTTTAGCCCACGAAAGCTTATGCTCAAATAAATTTGTTAGTTTCTAAGGTGCCACAAGTACTCCTGTTCTTTTAACCATGTGTGTAACTT
Organism: Lepidochelys olivacea; assembly: GCF_965140295.1. Lineage (NCBI taxonomy): Eukaryota > Metazoa > Chordata > Testudines > Cheloniidae > Lepidochelys > Lepidochelys olivacea. Next base: position 146,490,393 of record NC_140413.1, on the reverse strand, counting down.
TATGCTAGGGCTGGGTTGTAAAGGGTATATATATATTTTTTTTTAAATGAGAAATTAAAAAAAAAATCTTAAAAAAATTTTTTTCCATGGGAAAAAAACAAGTTGCTTTTGTCAAACTGAATTTTTTTTCAACGTTCAAAAAGCAAGAAAATGTTAGAATTTAGGTGTTTTGCTTGATTTTCACTATCTCTTCTCTCCCTTTATCCTCCAAAAGGGTAAGAATAAGGGAGGGGAGAAAAAAGAGAAGATAAGAGAGAACCCCCCGCAAAAAAACACTTGTTCAAAAATTAAACAAGTTTTTATTTGAAACAAATTGTTTCACTTTTTGTTTAAAAAAATGATTTTTGAAATCAATATTGCTGCCAACATTTTTTGCCCTTTTTTTAAATTTTAATTAAAAAGACATTTTTCATCAGTAAACCTTTTTTACCGGCTCTACTTTATGCACATGAGTAGTCTTATTGAAGTGTATGGTATTACTCAGGTGCATAAACTTACACATGTGTTTCAGTCTTTTCAGGATTGGGGCCTTGCGCAAAGTCACACAGTAAGTCTGTGGCAGAGACAGAAATTGAACCTGGAGCTACATCCCAGTCCAGTGCCTAACTATAAAACTATCCTCCTGTCCTGTAAAATATATATTGCATTTACCCGCATGGGACTGAAGCACTCTGCAGCTAGTAACCTACACACCCTGCTTTGTACTCTTGATGTCTGGGATGCTTTTTGGCTGGATTTGCTGACAGGTCAAATTACATTGAGGGGAGGGGAAAAGGGAAATGGCTAGTCTGATACGTGCTATACTAAATCTCTGGGGTACCTTATTTTGCAGCCCTCATTCTGGCAAAACTTCCTTTTGAAGTCAGTGAGAGTTTTGCTCAAGTAAGGACCATAGGAATTGGTCAACAGGCATGTGTCTGATGACCAAAACAGAGGTTTCTGTCTTTGCCTTCAGCATTATTTTTTAAAATTAGACCTCTGGTGCTACCTTTATCCTTTTTGCTGTAATGCTTGTCCTCTTGATTTAGTTGGGGATTGGTCCTGCTTTGAGCAGGGGATTGGACTAGATGACCTCCTGAGGTCCCTTCCAACCCTGATATTCTGTGATTCTCTTTCCCCTGCCTTCCTAATGCTGGTCACCTTCCTCTGTTATGTCTTGTCTTCAGTGACAGGCTTTTTGGGGCAGGGAGCATAGCTAAAATTTTCAAACCTGAAAACTGTGCCTGAAATTAAGCTCTTAAATCCATATATGAACACCTAACTAGATGTGATCTGATTTTTCAAAGGTACAAAGCACCTGCCACTGTTACTGACTTAATTTAGAGTGAGGGTTGCTCAGCATCTTTGAAAATTAGGCCACTTCTGTTTATGTACCTAAATACGTATTTAGGAGCATAATTTTAGGCACCTGGGTTTAAAAATGTTGGTCATTGTGACTTAGCACTGATTATTTAAAAGTGACTTAAAAAGGTGTTTTTGAATTTTTCTAATGGCATTCATGGTGTGTGTGTAACATAAGTCCTCCACGTTATGTTTTATATTTTCTGTGAGATAGTAACCATAAAGCCCATGGACATATTAATCACAGACTGTAATCTGAGTCTGAGATTTTTTTTCTTTCCTGCCTACCTCCCTTCCCTGTCTTGCATTCTCTGAAACACTGTAGCAATGTTAAAAGTAAAGATTGTGTGTGTGGTGGGGGGAATGCTATTTGCATCCCCTTGTCTCACAAGTAGCAATGATGCCCGCAGGGGCAGAGTTAAAGTCCTCTCCTGTAGATTTTTCCACGGGGTTTGGGATGCAGAACTACTGGTTTTTTTAAATTGACAGTGAGAACCAGGGATTTGACAAAAATGAGGCAGAAGCAGGTCTTCATGGACCTTGAGGCTCATAAGGTGAAAAAGTCGTCAAACTCAAAGCTTTACAGAACACTTTTAAAAACACCTTACAGCCAAATTGAAAGCTTTCAGATACTTCCTTTGACAAATGCTGTCTTCTGAAGACTCGCTCTCTCCCTATCACTACATTTTGTGATTATTTTGTTTTCATACTTTGTGTGGTTCAATTGCAGAGCTTCAAAATGTAGTCAATGAAAATATCATACTAAAAAAATTATTTGGTGTCGTTTTTAGGAGTGGCACAAAATAAGAGAATGTGTACTTCCAGAGGAGTTCAGCAAGAAATTTCCGGCAGAGGTACAGTATAACACATTATTTCATCTATTTCCTCATTATTCATGTTCAGAATTTTATTTCCTCTAATATATACTGTACCTTGTTTGTTTGTTTTTTACAGAAACACATAATTGAGCAATTGCTCTCAAAAGACGTTGCAAAGAGACCTTCGGCATCTGGTGTACTGGAGCTTTTGAAGTTTGTTGCTAAAAAGAATCCAGATACAAAGAACATACATACGTGTTAGGCACCCTGTTTAAAGGAACAGCATAAGCTCTGTTTTGGTCTAGAATTTGACTCCCCCCCGCCCCCCTTAAAATTGCTGAAATGTGACAAACGTATTTGGAATCTTAGGTTCAATCCTATTGTCCTGCACAAAACTTGGCTTTACATGGGGATCTCTGCAGGGATTGGGGGAATGAAAGCCTCTTGTGATCCAGAGCATCAGTATAAATTTCTGCTTTATACCCCATAGTCTGGAGCCTTGTGCCCCTGCCCTTTCTCACCTCTGGGCAGGTGGTGGGTGTCGTGTTTTACAGGTGGATCAGCAGTCATGGACCCATAGTTATGTTCATCCTTGGCTGACGAGGGAACCACTGTGCAGTATTACCCCATGGTACTTCATGGGGTGGAGAGGTCCGTCTACAGTCTGCCCCTGCTGTACAACAGAACGTCAGCAGGTCCAGTGCTTATTTCCATAAGTATGAAGGAGGCAGGATTTGACCTTTTATACTTAAGTTTGCTGCTGCCTGCTGTTTTAAATCTTTTGCTCTCTCCCAGCAGTAACCATTTATTTTTATGTCACCTAGAAATATTGTGGCTTTTTTGCAGTAGGAAATTTTAGGAAAAATTGCCACTTCTGGCTGTATGGGTGGGAGTGCTAGGGCTAGGTTCACAAGAGGGACTTGGGTGCCTAGTGTAGCAGTTAGGCACCTAAGTCCAACATTTAGGCATCTCTTGTACTCACAAAATCACTGCTCAGCTGCCATCTAACCTTGTAGGCCCCTAAAGTCCCAAGGTGACTAAGTTTCTACTGGTGAAGTCCCAGAGGCTCCCAACTTTTCGTGGCTGGACATGGTCACTCAGGATGTGGGAAACCTGGGGTCAAATCTCTACTCTGCTGGGTCCTTCCACCTCCCAGGAGAGTATCCAAACCACTGGTTTCAATCTCTTGTTGAAGCCGCTCTACTTTGTATTAGCTAATGAAATATTCATAGGGCCAGAGAAAGAATTTGAGTGACTCTAGTGGTTAGATCAGTCACCTGGGAGGTAGGAAACTCAAGTTCAAGTCCCTTCTCCACATCAGGCAGTGTAGAGATTTGACCCCAGATCTCCTACATCCTGTGTGAGGGCTCTAAGTGCTGTGCTATGGGGTGATCTTCCTTTGTGGTTTTTCATGAAAAATAATTGACCTGGCATAGGTGCCTAAGTCCAGGAGAAAGGTGTGAATCCCAAGTGGAGATAGGTGTCTCCCTCTAGTTGGGACTTAAGCATTCAACTCCCTTAAGCCCCTGGGAGGCCACAAACAGCTTTCAGGGGGTCCACCAAGCAGGGCCAGTGTTAGACTCGCTGGGGCCCCAGGGCAGAAAGCTGAAGCCCCACCATATGGGGCTGAAGCCTGGGGCCGAAGCCTGGGACCCAGAGCCGATAACATGGGGCTGAAGCTGAAGCCTGAGCAATGTAGCTCTGCAGGGACCTTTGTGGTATGGGGCTCCAGGCAATTGCCCTGCTTGCTATCCCCTAATGCCGGCTCTGGCTTTTATATGCGGAAAACAAGTTATTGTGGTACAAGTGGGCCGTGGAGTTTTTATAGCATGTTGTGGGGGCATCAGAAAGAAAAAGGTTGAGAATCCCTGGCATAGGCCATATCCCTCTCCACAGCATTTCCACCTAAGCTAGGTAGGCTCAGTGGACTGGCTTTTGTGAATCCCATTCTAACTCTCCCCATGCATTGTACATTGTGCCTAACTCAGGACTGTGAATTCCACTAAAAGGCAGGGCACCTACAAGTCCCCTTTGTGACTATATAGCCTCTTGTGTAGAGAAGGTTCATCTGTCTTTATTACTGTCTGACAGTATGGGAAAATAGCTGAAGTTTTCTCTAGACAAGGTCTGTGTTGTGTGCTCTTCAGTGGCCGATTGGTATCTACATATAATTAGCAATAGCTAATATGCTTGTTGCTGGCACATAGACCAAAATATCTGTTAAAGCACTTTTGAAGTTGATTTTTATTACATTAGTATAATGAATTTCACTTCACTTAAAGACACCAGACAAGTTAATGTTTGCCAAATGGAAAATGATTAAATTTGGTAAAAAAGCATTAGAAATGTTATACATATTTGAAGATTGCAAGCTTTTTGGGCTTTTTGTCTTTATACCTGAATGTTAAATTATTAACAAATTGCTGGTGCTGTATAAATAATGCTAATACAATGAGGGTGTTTCAAACAATGAAGAATTTAAAAATATTTAGGCTCTTAAAGAATGGGTCCCTTTGAGAATTAAAGCTCAGTTTAACGATTCACTTTATAGAAACCAGGTGTCACAATGAGTCAACACAGCAGTTTTCAAACTTTTTGAGCTGAGCCTCCCTTTGAGTTACAATTTTTGGTTATGCCCCCCAAACCCAGACAAAAGGAGGCGAGTCGGGGTAGAGGTGGTACTTCCTCCTCAAGCCCCGCCACTTGCCTTCTCCCCCTCTCCCAAATGTTCCTCTACACCTCCACAGTTTGAAAACTGAATTAACACGTAAGATCTAGTTTTTGTCTTTTGAAGATTGGGATTTGTCTCTGAAATGTAAATCCACATCCTGCCCAAGTCAGCTGTGTCAATTGCTTGGGCTCCACAATGTTCCCTCAGTAGCAGCCTCATAGTAATTATGTGGTCTCCAATCTCTGTCTACTTCCCAGGAGAAGAGTCTGTGACACCACCTCACTCTCCAACTATATATACCACATGGAGACAGGGACGCTGGAACAGTTTGTATAATGGGGTTCTTGAGAGCTATTGAACCAAACTGTAAACTCTGTATATGATGGAAACCACTTCAAGCCAGGGCGTGCTGCAGCACTCCCAAGTTCCAGCACCTATGCATGGAGATGAGTTGTGGTGAGGCAGGTGCCACAGACAAAGTAGTTGTGGAGGGAAGGGAGAGTGCTATCAGTAAGAGGCCAAGGGACCTTCAGATTAAGGAAACAATCTCCAATAAGTTGTGGAGAGGGAGAGTGACCCCAGTAAATACCATCCCCTCCCTGCACTCCCAATCTTTTTCTCTCTTCCCCCAGGATACCAACCCTGTCCTATAAGATCAAGGAGTTCAGTTGAGTCTTTAACATTGGGTTGCATAGTTCAAGCACTTTAGATTTTTGGCGGGCATGTTTTAATAGTAAAGCCCTGGCTGTGCTTATAAAGAGCAGTTGGAGGTAGGAATCAGGTTGTTACAGGCATTTTTAACGCTTTCATCATAGCAACATGTCAGTGCCAAAGGGTAACATAATCATTCCTTAAAAGCTGTTTGTAGAAATTAAGGCCCCAGTCTTGCAGTGAGAAGAGATCTGCCTGCTGATATCCTTGTGCCTTTGTAGGAATCCATTGGTCCACTTACAGACCTCATTGCAAAAACAGGGCCCAAATTTACAATGTTAGGTTTGTAGATAAAGTACTATTTTGATTCTTAGAAACAGTGGATAAATTCACAATTTTTGTTCTTATACTGATCAAGTATTAGAATGAATAGTATGCCTGAAAAAAAAACCCCAGCCACTGCAGGATAGCAGATGTGTTCTTAAGTCTGTGCTCTCTGAAGTAGGGAAATTTTGGTGCTGGCCTGCTATCCAGTGTTCAATTTTATATAAATTCTAAACTTGTGGTGCATTCTTCTGTAACAAATGAGAATACATGTAAGCTTTGCTCATTCGTTTTGAGGTGACTGTAAGTGTTTGCTGCTTCCCCATTAAAACAAATGTTTGAAATCTTCCTTTTTGGACAAATTCCTCTTTCCTAATGACTCAAGATGCCAGTGAGAGTATATCCTAGCCCAGAGAAAAGCCACCTAATTGGATTTCCTTTCCTCTCAGGGAAAGTTCTGTAATATTCATCTGTGACAGGGTATACCAGACCTTCTGAGGCCATCTGCTGAAGGTCTTGTGGCCCTGCCACACCCCGTCCCAGAAAAGGGCAGTGGAAAGGATCCTCCGAGCTGCCTAGAGTGGCTGTGTGCGACACAGCCAATCAGGACCCAGCAGGTCCGATAAGATGAACCTGCAGGGCAAGAGTGGGTTCATTCCCTTGCTGGAGCTGGAGGAGTGTGGATGGTGTGTAACTGGCTGAGGGAGCTGCAGGATCTGGGACAGGGCAGTGCTGCCACAAGCCGGGGAGAGTGAGAAGGGTGAAGATGGCAATGGGGCCAAGGGGAAGCGGACCAGGGAATTAGAGCAGTGGCCCGACTTAGATGAGGGACACAGTGGATGGCTGCTCTCAATAGGGTCCCTGGGCTGGGACCCAGAGTAGTGGGTTGGCCTGGGTCCCCCCCCCCCCCATTAGCCACTGGTCAAAGTGGCCTGGATGTTGAAGCACCCCAGAGCGGGAACTGAACTGCAGTAGCCTAGCTGGAGAGCTGTGGTCAGAAAGGCCCTATGAGGGTGAAGAGTCTTCAGAGAGAAAGCCCTCATACCAGGGTTGGGGGACTACTGGATTGATTGTGAGCCGAGCCCAGGGAGGGCTAAAGAGATATTCCAACCAAGGGATACTGGGATAGACCCCTCTTGGACTGTTTTTTCTGGAGGGGGTTTGTTTGCCTACACATTCAGACACGTGAGACTTGGCCGGAGGGCTGAGTCACCGCAGACCTACCACAAACAGAGAGAGCACATGCACTCAGCCAAGGGGGTGCTTGTGAGACGTGAATGTGCCCTGTTACAACATCTTACTGGCATGGAATAACTAAGAGGTCCTCTGCCACTTGCCCATTAAACTTCAAGATTTACAACAGTAAAGTCTCTGTTCACCACAACTGATGGGTAGGTGGTTGTCTCAGTCCAACTCTATGATGTGTCTAACACAAGCTGCTGCCTGCCTTACAGTAAAAGCTAATTCTTCTAGTTCAGCTCCTTTTTCTGTCAGCATTATGGATTTACTTCTACTAGCAGTTGCTGCTCATAGACAATGCTGCCACTGTTCAGTAGGTATTGATTGAATGGAACCAAGTTGGACAAAAAGATAGTTACAAAAAGCTGTTTAATTATGAACAAAACACTTTAAAAATACCCGCTAAATTGATGAAATTTAGAGTTTCTATGCAAACATCCACATTTACATTAAGCAACAGTGATTGATACAAGGTCAGACCATTTTCAACCATCAGCATTCACGTCTGGCTGATTATGTTGACAAAAATAAACTTAAGATTCAAATCAGACATCCTCATGGAGGACGCATGTTAAATGACTTGTCTAACACTGTATACTATAAAGACTTAACCAATATTCACTGTCAACTGATTATCTTCTATTCCATGCTTTATGTTATGTGGGAAACGAAGGGCAGTGTTTATTTCCCCAACGAAGCCTTTAAAATGTTGGTTACAAAGTCAAGTACTGTCCATTTCCAATCTCCATCCGTTCACAATCTCTCTCACACACAAATTTAGCAGTCTGAACCTAGGTACCTCCAACTGGAGGCGTACAGAAATAATAAACCATAACAATTTGGTGCAGTTAGCTGCCTGTCCTCTGAGGTGCAAGACTGGAATTGCAGAGATAGTACCAACTAGTTTTTAGTTTGGTAGAAACCTGCAAAACTCCTGCCTCAACCTAAATTATTTTGCATTAAGTACATATGTAAATTTGTAATTCCTATTAAATAGTGAGTTCAATGACTAGCTTCACTTTAAAAAAAATCCAAAATCTACAAATGCTTCTGTGCTTTCAAAAGTGTGTGCTCTGAATCTTTCAATATGTCTTTCCACCTGTGTACTTGTGTGAATTCTTGATGTCCCATGGAGATACTTTAAAATACTGCTGTGAATCAACAATATTTTTCCAGCGTTCCTTTTATTATAAAGATTTTAGTCATGATCTGCTGAACTATCTCCAGGGCAGTTTGAAGATAAATCTGCAGCCTCTACAGTATAAAGGAAAATAAGATTAATATTTCAGGTATGTGAAGAAAAGATCTATAATCTTCCAAATCTTATTTAAAATAAGAGAGGGGTGGGGAGTCAGAAGAAAAGTGATGTGCTAATCTAACACTGGAGAAACAACACAAACAGATTAAGTTAATTCCAAATGGGGTTGTAGGTTGAAGTTCTTATAAACTTATAAAATAGAAAAGTGATGCTCAGGTGGGATTGATGAGGGATGTCTCAGAGGAGAATGTTACCAATTTGGCCACAAAATATTGATTCAGAGCCCATTATTGACCGTTCACTAGTCCTGGAACCCAAGAGAAGAGAAATGACTGAATTCAACCAATATATACAAAAGTTACTTCCAAGGATATCATTAGTGGCACTGGCCTCCATGGGAGTTTTGCTGGGGTAAAGAATGAATAAATAAGAATTGCAGGATACGGCTCCAAATACATAACCAAAGGAAAATTATATCCAAGATGGATTTAACTCTTACCCTCATAGGCTGTTCCACACCAGATACAATAAAGATGCTCTTCTCTTAAATAGGCAGTCAGGATTTGTAACTTCTCTATTACCTGTATATATACATACAGAGAAATATATTTTATAGCTTTGAGAAGGAATTACAATCACAGTCCTGGATGAGCCCCTGGGGTACACTGTCTTCCCTGCTAATCAATAGTTCTGTGGCTCAAAAGGGCTCGCTAAGAAAAGATCACACGATACTGCAATCAAAAACATGGAAACCTTAGTACACTGTAACTGATACTACAGCCCAAGTCTCCAAATTGTGGCTTGTGGTGCACCGATGATCTATGGAGAACTAGCTGGTGAAAGGACGTTGGCTTGTTCTTTATTTTCACCTACTAAACAACTAAAAATATCCTACTTCAATTGAATGATGTTCCTGATAGGATTCTTTTTATCACCCACCTCCGCCACAGACTGAACTCATTAGAATAACACCACTGGTGGGTTCTTGGGCATAAAGGACATAATTTTCAAAACTGACTGTTTTGAGGGCCCTGATTTTTAGAGGCAATTACTCAGCATCTTCTGAAAACTAGACCCATCAAGTGTAAAATTGGGCACCTAAAAATAAGACACCCAAAATCACTACTCTTTTGAAAATTTTGGCCCAAAGGTGAGGTAGTGCTATTTAATTTTGCTCTTTTACTCCAAATCAGTACAATCATGCTTTATACTCCACCTAATATTATTGCAAAATCACTTTGCAAGGCAGAAAGAGAGACCACTTAGAACTTTAATACACACATACATGTTTTACAAATAAAGACCGCTTCATACTAACTTCTGTTTCAGCACTCACACTTAAGTCTGAACCTTTGTATTCATCCTTTTCTTCCTCCTCTTGATCTTTTTCTTCTTGCTCAGGTTCTGTCCAGTACCAAATCTCCTTGGGAACGTTAATATCCTTAAAAATAAAAAAAAATTACAAGCAAAGTTCTCTCTGTCGCTATAGGTTTCTCCAGCAGATGCCTGATGAATGCAGTTTATAATGGGACAAGTATCACTTTATAAACTTTGTTATAAAGTATGATCTTGAGACACTGAAGCTTCAAGAACAGAACTGATCGAATTTAGATCACATTGGACCACAGCAAGGATTATCTGTGGGTTTGTTGCTTTTTAAAAACAAATTTAAAGTTTTTATTAAAATAAACTTTTGTGCCAGATATGCTAGTAAAGTTCAAGACTGCACAGCAAACTATTCTTGTTTCTTTTGTCACTGGTTCTCTTTATTGCCCATGTCCACTTTCAGAAGGCTCTTTTTATGACTTTACAGTTCAAAATCCTGAGTCTGCACATGCCCATCATTGTGAAGCTCCTCCCTCACCTAGGATGGCAGGTGAGCAGCCTCCTCTGAGCCAGACTGAGAAGCCTGACACAAGCTACCACGAGACATAAAAATAGTAAATGGTTAGTAAGGTGGAAGAGGCCTTCTAGCTGATATCTGAAGTATCCTTAAAAAGCTTACACACCAAAATGAATTCACATGGAACATATTTCTTGTCTCTAAGCCCAAGGATGTAACTTCTGTCGCATATAAGCTCTATTAGACCATGGGACACAGGCTCTCGCAGTGCAGCATTCCCCCAGGCTGGCTACTAGCAAGCTGGCAATAGGCACACACCAACTCCTAAGCCCTCTGAGGATACGCTTGGTGTGTCCAGCATCTGTTCCACTGGACATTCACATAATTCCCAGATCCTCTGCTCCCAAAGGAACAGTCCACCCCTGCTTGCCAGTTATACTTTAGATCACAGCACTGCTTAAGATACAACACTTAGATTTGTTTACAGAGAAAATATAAGTTTATTTAACAAAGATTCAAATCATAGCATGCAGAAATATTGGAAACAAAGGGTTACATACAAAATAAAATCATAACACAGGTACCAGAGCCTAAACTTAATTAACAAGACACGCCCTTCTTTAATTAAGTTTAGCTCACCCCAAAGTCTTCCCAGTGTTTTTCAGCAAAGCCTGGCTGTCATCCTTTTTTCATAAGGCAAACACATGGTCAACTTACTTCCTAGATGAAGGATAATTGGGTTACCTCTGCACCCCCAGATATAGTTCCACCAATCCACTGTCTTTACTTGTAAAAAGGGTAATCCCCCATACCTTGTTTTTTTCCTGTCTAGAATCTCCCCCTGGAGACTTTGCAATCACTTGATTAGTATTTTTTTCAGACTGTAGATAGGCATTCATTGTGAAGTACACATCACTCAATCTGCATATAGCCAGTCAGCCAGAAAAGTTTCTTGTTTGAAAGAAACTTGTTTAACACCTTTTGGTGACCAGCTCCAAGTCAGAAACTGTAAAAACATCATTTTCAGTGTGTGTGTATATATATACACACACATACACACCATAAGAACATCATTTTCTGTGTGTGTGTATATACACACACACGTAACTCCTTACATATTATCCATCAATAAATTTCATAATGATCATGATGACCAGTGTGACACAAGCTTTCAGTAGAGATCTTGCATTACATCCTTTGGTGAACTAGGATGTAGATACTAGACCCATGGGATCCCTGTAACCCTTATGCACCCTGTGCCCTCTGCCAGTTGGCACCAGGAGGTCCCCGGGTAACACAGGGCATCTCAGGGCATTGCCACTTCAGTCCAGTAACACCCCATATTATACAAAACTGTTAAGAAGTGAAATAATATTGTTGTACATGAAGACTGACGAATTTGTAGCCAGCTCTAAACTATAAACCATCCTTCCACACCAAAGCAGCGTATTAGCCTTACCTTTTGTGTGTCTAATTGCTGACAGGCCCGCTGGCTTTTTCTAAGGTCCCCTTCTATCTTACGTTCTTCTTGTTTGCTTTTGAATCTCATTCTGTCAATAAAAAAGTTGCTAGCTACAATCAACAGGCAGATAACAAATTCACATATTATAGGCAAGAACTTATTGTAACATAAAGAGTTGAGATTTTGGACACACCATAGTTCCCCACAACATTTGTAACTCTGCTCCTTTGTACAGGCATACAGTTCTCTGATAGGATCAGAGAAGGCCATCCTAAACAGGACCATGCTGAAGCTTAAGAATTGTAAATTTATAATTGTAAAGTTATATGTACGTATGTGTCTTCCTTGAGGAGGCTACATTTAAATAGTTTTTAAAACAGATTTCTGGTTTAAATTGCACCCTCTAATAAATGGCAATATATACATTATTTTGTCTGTCCCCGAGCATTGCTAATGTTCATAGTAATTAAGGGGCACAGCAGAGGGAATTTATGTATTTTTGTTTTCTTGTGTAAAACCATTTTTTCTTTTAAAATAATTGGCAATTACTCTCCTCAGGGCCCACTCATCACACAAACGTTATTCAGAATTGATAAGACATTTTGATGATAGTCAAACCTGAGGCAGCTAGTACCACTTTAAGATAAGTGTGAAACCGGGATCCTTTATTACATTACCTGAAAATGTTTACAATAACATGAAAATAAATCATTTTACCTAAACTGATCTGCAGCCTCTTCATCTGCTTGTTTTTTCATATGAATCTTTTTTCTGTAGTTTTCTAGCCTTTCTTCTGCTTTCCGCTTTTGTAATTCTTCATGACCAAGCCCACCTCTGCCTGTTTAAGTTCAAAACACTGTTGTGAGCAGCTGAGAGACTGTGAACTCCAACTAATTATAAGAGGTAAATATTACACACCTGTTTTAATGTTCAGAGGAATAGGCTCAACAATGCCTTCTCCTGTAGGAAAAAAGAGCAGACAGCTTATGAAGTTAGGTCTCTCCCCAAATCATAAACACAGTCGATCCAAGTATACATAAGATTTTGCCACTGAACAATTGGTTTTTATGTTTTTTTTTGTTTTTTTTTTTTTAACAGATGGATAAATCAAGCATCACGGTGCACTGACAATGGACTGGCGGATCAGGCATTCCTTATTTTCTCCGTTGAATTGTAGTGTTGCTATGTGCTTCATTCAGGCTGCTGCCCTACGCACCAAAGAAGGATGGCTTAATTTGATAGGCATAACATATTAGTAATTAATAATAATCATTAATAATACACTGCACCCTTCTGTAGCATCTTTCATATGAGAATCTTCACACACTTTACAAACATTCACTAACTAAGCATCAGTGTGCCCTCACTATTCACTCATAGAATGCAACATTTATTCATCCCCTAGTGATTTACTCTGGATAGATCCCAGATGATATTTTTGCTTCACTAGGGCTCTGTGTAGAAGGACTTAGTGTCTATGTGCACAGATCCCTTTCCAGAATCAAGCTGTAAATTTGTGCAGATTGGAAATAGGTTCTTTAATATTAAAAATTACTTGCTTGGAAGGAACACCAAAATCAAAAGGCTATGCCCTGCTCCAGCTAGTAAGATTCTTGTAAACTATCATCCACATCTGAAATACCATTTAGTTAGTAGCAGTACTGTTTCTTTCTCCTCCAATTCCCCCATATCCCTCACCCTTTTTATTTCAGAGATTTTAAGGGCTTGCTCTCACGTTCTGTGCTTTCTTCTGCTGTGCCAAGGTGGCAGTTAAGAACTACGCTAACAGACAGGAGTTCTTACAGAGGTATTCATTTAATTCATCGAGAGATAGGTGGAATGGTATTAGTAACAGGTACCCTTTTAAACCCACATTTTGAAAAATGGGCATACATCTAAATTCTTAGAAGTTAACAAACTTACCACTCTTGCCAAGGGCCTGCCCACTTTTGTACCCCATCTTTTGGAGCAAAGCAAAGCCTTTGTTTTCATTTCCTAAAGCACTTTTCAACACAGTGTCACGTCTCTCTCTTTCCTCTTCTTTTAGGCTCTTTTGTCTGTTTTTCTGGTTAGCTTCTCTCTGCTTTTCTTCTTTTTGAATAGCTTCTTTCACATGCCTCACCATTGGCAATCCTGGCCTGACATCCTGTCTAAGGGAAAAAATAAGTATTAATACTGTCTTTTTTTTTTATTAAGAGGCAATAAATGTTTAATGGCAGCATAATCCATTACAATGAAATGGCGAGGACATAGAGCAGCTTTGGATAAGCAACCTCTAGTGCAGGGGTAATCAATTATTTTTTGTCAAGGTCCAAATTTCATCATCAAATTTATTTTTGTCAAGGTCCAAACTCCAGAGAAAATATATAGCTACCACTTGAGAATGGGGAGTGACTTTAAGACTGGGGAGGCCTAAATTGAAAATCTTAAGCTCTGATTTCTCCATATCTTTGAATCACTGCACTTCCATTCTAATACCAAATTTTTCAATTGCTTGTAATGGACTCAAAAATTATCTTTTGGGCCAAAACTTCTAATTCATACTCTCTGTTTGTGGTAGAAATTTGAATACAATTCATTGTGCTGTTTGAACTATAAATGTGTGAAACCCTTAAGAAAACAGGTCAATATTACCGTAATTTTTTTCACTCTGAAAACTCAGAAATAACTTTGTTCTAAAATGGTGGCTGCTCATAATCCATGGAAAACATAACTTTGATTTTTCTGATGTATGACTAAAATGTCAAATATAACGTGCATTAAACTCCCTTAAAAAAGAAATTAAATTATTTCCTCTATAACAATGTCCCTACAGCTGAAGGTCAGACATTTAATGGAGAACCTGAAACCTACTCAATTAAACTAAAAAAAGGTTAAAAGTAGTTTCAGCTACACTACTTGTTGCTTAATCCCTCCTACTAATTCTTGTAGCTTTACCACATCTTGCAAACACACATGCTTCACTCGAGTAAACCTTTAAATGACTTTTAAGAATGACAATAATTGTATTACCTATTCTGTAATATAATTGCAAATAGAGACTATGTGTAAACTTTTAACACACAGTCAAAATGGTGTTTCCATCTGGATGCTCTCCCATCCCTACAGAACTTATCTTTTCCCATTCTCTTCTCTGCAATGCAACTGACATATCAAAGGGGATCCCATACAGCTCAATGCAAGTGTTTGGTTGCATCTTACAGAAATGCTCTTGCCTGTACAATAACTAACCAGTTTAAAAGATTAGCTCTTAAGGAAAGAATCCTTTGAAAGAGTTATTTATCCTGCCTGCTAGACTACTATACAGCTCAGATGAATTCTTTCTTGTTTAGGATCTCAGGATACTCTGTTGATGCTGAGAAATGGCAGTTACCAGAAGAGTTTCATTGGCAGCTAATCTTGCCTCATTTCCATTTCCACCTGGACATATGTCTCTACAACAGAACTGGTGAAGACTTGTAAGGAATACAGTGCTCCTCAACTTTCCACCTTAGCCACATACAAATAATTTATATTTTGGAGGACAGGCATAGTAAATGCAAAAAAAAAAAAAAAAGTACAGAGGGGGAGAGGCCCAATTTTTTTGAAGTAATTAGTGATCTGAGGTGCCTTGAATTTTTGGTGCCCAACCTGAGACACCTTAAAGGGTCCTCCTGATTTTCAGAAGGTACTGAGCAAAGGTACAGTCTCTGAAAACCAGGCCCTTTAAGATGGCATCCAATATTTAAATGGCAGCATCCAATATCAATAGCCACTTTTGAAAAATTAGGCCTAAATTTTCAATTTGGCCAAAATACTGCTTGCTCTACTCATTTGAATCATCCCATTGAAATCTCTCAGTGACTTGGGTGAGAATGAAAAGAGGATTTGGCCCTTAATGAGATACCTGGAAATTGACAGAATGGTTGATTCAGAGATGACAGGCTCTTCATAAACACTATGGAAAAACTCAGTGAGTAAATCCCCAAAATGATCAGTATTGTTACTGGATGTAGATGTGTATGATCTACTTAGGCAAGCTACTTACTGCACATTAATAAAAGAATCAGACATATAGTCGTCGTCTTCTTCTTCCATGTTTAATATGTGTACCCTGTTCAGATCCTCTTACCTATAATGAATGAAGATATTTTATTGCACATTTTACCTTTTTAAAATGAATGGAATTGAAATAAGAAGACTGTTTTTGGGCTGAGATAAACTCACGGGTTCAGGTTTGCTATATTCAGTACTGGACAAGTGCCAAAAAACAGTACTAGACTGAGGGACTGACAGCAGTTTTATCATTTGATATTTTGGGAATTACCAGGGGTAGAAATGAATGTTTCAGTTATCATCCTTGATCTCGTCTCTTGCTCAGTATAGTTCTATGGCAGCCTCACCTTGGGGACTATTGTTACTTTAGCAGGGTTACACCTCAGCTAGGAAAAAAAAAGACTACTATGTCAGTTGCTCTGATAATGCACTTGTCTAGATTTAACTTGACCCTCTTTTTCCTCGATATCCACACTTGGTATTTTTGGCATAATTTTCTTCTGTGGTTGCCCAAATTGTCTACAATTCAAAAAGCTTTTCTCCTCTTTAATTTTAAATACTTCTTGAGCTAAATAAATACCACAGGACAAATGGGTGAATCTGTATCTTTTATGAGGTTTTAAACATCATCAGAGCATTACAATTTCTTTGTCCACATTTTTTCTGCCAGGATTGGCATCCAGGGCACTGAAAAACTAGGCATCAGACAATTCACTATTTAATCAAGTTTAGGCTCCCGTTAATGTTCTCACTTTGTTCGGATTTTGTGAATTTAGGCAAAACTATCTTGAACTTTCTGCACCATCACCATGGAGATGACCCATTTGGTAGATCATCTAACC
The DNA here is from genome assembly GCF_965140295.1 of Lepidochelys olivacea. Classification (NCBI taxonomy): domain Eukaryota; kingdom Metazoa; phylum Chordata; order Testudines; family Cheloniidae; genus Lepidochelys; species Lepidochelys olivacea. Next base: position 146,473,909 of record NC_140413.1, on the reverse strand, counting down.
TGGCAGTTACGCCCACATTTTTTAATCTCAACATTTCTTTAAACCATTCAAGCTCACAAGGCAAATGGATGTTTTTTTATTGAAGCATATGATATAAAATAAAAAGGAATATCCATCCATCTTAATCTTGAATTCCCTAGAAAATTTCCCTAATAAATTAAATATATTTTTGTATTCTTACAGGGTCTTGATACTGCAAATACTTAGGCAGGTGCTTAACTTACTACACTGAGGAGTCCCACTGAAATCAAAATTTACAAAAAGTGTCACTTAAGTAAAATTAAATACAATTTAATTAAATTAGAAGTTGGTGCAATAAAAGATACTAGCTTGCCTATCTCGTCTAAGTAAAATTACAGACACATTTTTTGAAGGAGGCGGGAGGAGGAGGGCTAAAGCATGAGGTCAACATTTTCCATTTTTACCACAAACACAAGACATTTTTGCAGAATTCCAGCTATGAAGATCTGGAAGTTATAACCCGCAGAGTCCGAAAATCAGGCAAAAAATAAAGCCAGTCTGATGTTCAGTGACTGCTGCTTTGCTTCATATCTTAAGAGTTTACAAGCCCCAATTACTACCTGCACAACCAGCCTCCACCACCAAAACCTCCCAGTATCTCCAGCCACTCCACCCCAAAACCTCCTAGCATTCCCACTCACCCCCCCTCAACACCCCCAGCCACCCCACCCCAAAACCTCCTAGCATTCTCACTCCCCCCCTCAGCACCCCCAGCCACTCCACCCCAAAACCTCCTAGCATTCCCACTCACCCCCCCATAGCACCGCCAGCCACCCCACCCCAAAACCTCCCAGCACCCCCAGCCACCCCTCAGCACCCCCAGCCCAAAACCTCCCAGCATCCCCCCGCCACCCCTCAGCACCCCCAGCCACCCCACCCCAAAACCTCCCAGCATCCCCCCACCACCCCTCAGCACCCCCAGCCACCCCACCCCAAAACCTCCTAGCATTCCCACTCACCCCCCCTCAGCACCCCCACCCCAAAACCTCCCAGCATCCCCCCGGGCGGCCTCTCACCCCCCGCTCTCTCTCTGGGGCTCGGTCCTGCGCACTCTCTGCTCCGGCGCTTCCTGGGAGCCGGGCTGCGCCTGCGCCCGACCCGGCTCTTCCTGCCGCCGGGGGGAGTCTCGGTGCGCTGCTGAGAGGGGCCCGTCGGGCTCTGCTGGGGCCGCCGCTGGCGGGTGAGTGCGGGCCCGGGGGGCTCGGCGGCACCCGGGGAGCTGCTCGGAGGGGAAGCGGCCCGGGGGCAGGAAGACGCTGCCGGGAAGGGGGTCGCCGGCGGAGCCGCCCACCCCCGGCGGCCAGAAATCCTGCCCCGAGCCCCGGGGAGCCTGAGGCGGGCCTGGCCGGTGCCAGTGACAGAGGCGGGGCGCGTTTGCGAGCCTGGCCCTGCGTGCGGGGCTCGCCGAGAGCCCGGCCTGGTGGCAGGGCTCCAGCAGCGGCTGGCGATGAAACTCACCAGACCTGGCAACACCGGAGCTGGCGGTTCCCAACGGGTGGAGTGGCCCTGCCGAGGTGGCATATGGTGCCATGGGGCTGGGGTGATGGACCTGGACGGTAGCATGGCTCCGCAGCAGTGTTTTGTGGCCTGTGTGTGTTGTATCCTAGGATCTGTGGTTTCCAGGGCTTGTACCTCCATATTCAGGATGAAGGCTGCTGCATCATACCACTCCATAAGCAACAATTGGTGTGTTGAGTGAACTGACAAACCTGTATTAATTAGGGCAGGGGATATATTTTTATATATTGAATGGTATGGAGCACCACGTTGGGACTAAATAATAATAAATAAGATTTATTCCTGGGTGTTTCCATGGCCCCTATCTCTGTAGTATCTGAGGGTACAAATGTTAATGAATTTATCCTCATATCACCCCTGTAAAGAAGTATAATGCTTATTTTACAGGTGGGGAACCCAAAGCATAAGTACTGTGAGTGACTTGTTCAAGGGTCACTCAACAAGTTAGTGGCAGAGCTGGGAATAGAATTTGGATGTCCTTTTCCCCTCTCTGCTGTTCTAAAACTACCAGACAACGATCCCTCTTTCAACTATATACTGCTCTCAAATAATGCACATCCATTCAGAATGCTGCTGCAAAGATCATTTTCTTAGCCTGTTGCTTTGACCATGTCACCCCTCTCTCTGCATTCTCCCGCTAGTTCCCCCTTCTTTGTCACATCCAACATAAACTGCTTGTCTTCCTTTTCAAGGCTAGTTGCAGTCAATCCCCACCCTACCTATCATCTCTCATTTGCTGTCGAGCTGCCGATGCTTGTTTCTGATCAACCACGGTGCCGGCCTCCATTGCCTGCTTAATTGTTTGAAAACTTAACACCTCCATTGTTCCTCCTTTGCTGCCTCTCATGTTTGGGAGGAGCACCCTATGAACATTCACAAAGCCACTTCATTATCCACCTGCATATCCTTCCTCAAGAGTCTTCTCTGTTATGATGCCTACAAAAAAGCTTGACAAAAAGTAATTGTCAAACGGGAATCATAGGTCTGATGCTATTCATTATTTTTATCAATGATTGAGAAGTAAGTATAAAGTCGGTTAGGATAACATTAGCAGATGATACAAAGATTGGCAGAAGAGTAAATAATGAGGAGGACAGGTCAGTCATATAGTGTGATCCGAATTGTTTGATAAACTGGGCCCAGTCAAACAGAAGACATTTTAATACAGCTAAATGAAAAGTCATATACCTCTAAAATGAGGACAAGGAGTCCGATGGCACCTTAAAGACTAACAGATTTATTTGAGCATAAGCTTTCGTGGGTAAAAACCCCACTTCTTCAGATGCATGAGTGAAAATTACAGATGCAGACATAAATATGCTGACGTGTGAAGAGAAGGGAGTTACCTCACAAGTGGAGAATTAGTGTTGACAGGGCCAATTCGATTAGGGTGGATGTAGTCCACTCCCAAGAATAGATGAGGAGGTGTCAATTCCAGGAGAGGCAAAGCTGCTTTTGTAATGAGCCAGCCACTCCCAGTCCCTATTCAAGCCCAAATTAATGGTGTTAAATTTGTAAATGAATGTTAGTTCTGCTGTTTCTCTTTGAAGTCTGTTTCTGAAGTTTTTTTGTTCAAGTATAGCTACTTTCAAATCTGTTACAGAATGTCCAGGAAGATTGAAGTGTTCTCCTATTGGCTTTTGTATGTTACCATTCCTGATATCGGATTTGTGTCCATTTATTCTTTTACGTAGGGAATGTCTGGTTTGGCCAATGTACATGGCAGAGGGGCATTGCGGGCACATGATGGCATTTATAACATTAGTAGACGTGCAGATGAATGAGCCTCTGATGGTGTGGCTGATGTGGTTGGGTCCTTTGATGGTGTCGCTAGAGTAGATATGGGGACAGAGTAGGCAACGAGGTTTGCTACAGGGATTGGTTCCTGGTGTTTCTATGTTTCTATGGTGTTTCTATGGTGTGGTGTGTATTTGCTTCAGGTTGGGCGGCTGTCTGTAAGCGAGGACTGGCTTCCCAAGGTCTGGGCGAGTGAGGCATCGTTTTCCAGGATAGGTTGTAGATTGCTGATAATGTGCTGGAGAAGTTTTAGCTGGGGGCTGTACGTGATGGCCAGTGGTATTCTGTTATTTTCCTGGTTGGGCCTGTTCTGTAGTAGGTGATTTCTGGGTACCCATTTTGCTCTGTCAATCTGTTTCCTCACTTCCCCAGGTGGGTATTGTAGTTTTAAGAATGCTTGTTAAAGATCTTGTACGTGTTTGTCTCTGTCTGAGGGGTTGGAGCAAATTTGGTTGTATCTTAGGGCTTGGCTGTAGACAATGGATTGTGTGATGTGTGCTGGATGGAAGCTGGAGGCATGTAGGTAAGTATAGTGGTCAGTAGGTTTCCGGTATAGGGTGGTGTTTATGTGACCATCAATTATTTGCACTGTATGTGCCAGCAATGCCCCTCTGCCATGCACATTTCTTTCATTTAATTTCCCTGCTTTTTATCTTTAAGGAGAAAAAAAAAAAGGAGAAGGAAATAGGAGAAATAGAAAAGTAGGATCTGCAGAGTACTTCTCTCTGGGTTTATAAATTGTCTGGTATGTGGATGAAGTTACACTTGGTGAAATGCATGTTTCATACAACTATACTGCTCTAGTTCTATGAAACACAATTTATGGACTATGTACTTCGTGCAGGAGACCCCTTCAATTGGAAAGGGTAAAAGCTTCCTGGATCTCCTCACAAATCAAAGAGAAGATTCCCAGACTTCTTCACAAGGCCCCATGGAGTATTCTTCTCCATGGTATCCAGTATCTTGGAGAGGTTAAAGGGATAATCAAGATCATGGATGGGAAGGGAAGGGAAGTAGAGTCTCCTGACTGGTAACATTCTTTTTTTCTCTTTACGACTTTTTTACAAGGACCTCAACATTACTCTTTACCAGGCAGAAAAACCTCTGAAATCCTGAAGCTGCCTGTACTTTGTTTTTGACATTTAAGGACCCTATACATCAAATACACACAGAATCATAGAATATTAGGGTTGGAAGAGACCTCAGGAGGTCATCAAGTCCAATCCCCTGCTCAAAGCAGGACCAACACCAACTAAATCATCCCAGCCAAGACTTTGTCAAGCCGGGCCTTAAATACCTCTAAGGATGGAGATTCCACCACCTCCCTAGGTAACCCATTTCAGTGCTTCACCACCCTACTAGTGAAACAGTGTTTCCTCATATCAACCTAGACCTCCCGCACTGCAACTTGAGACCCTTGCTTCTTGTTCTGTCATCTGCCACCTGCCACCACTGAGAACAGCCTAGCTCCATTCTCTTCGGAACCCCCCTTCAGGTACTTGAAGGCTGCTATCAAATCACCCATTACTCTTCTCTTCTGCAGACTATATAAGCGCAGTTCCCTCAGCCTCTCCTCATAAGTCATGTGCCCCAGCCCCCTAATTATTTTCATTGCCCTCCGCTGAACTCTCTCCAATTTGTCCACATCCCTTCTGTACTGGGGAGACCAAAACTGGACGCAATGCTCCGGGTGTGGCCTGACCAGTGCCGAATAGAGGGGAATAATCACTTCCCTCGATCTGCTGGCAATGCTCCTACTAATACAGCCCAATATGTCCTTGGCCTTCTTAGCAACGAGGACACACTGCTGACTCTCATCCAGCTTCTCGTCCACTGTACTCCTCAGGTCCTTTTCTGCAGAACTGCTGCTTAGCCAGTCGATCCCCAGCCTGCAGTGATGCATGGGATTCTTCCTTCCTAAGTGCAGGACTCTACACTTGTCCTTGCTGAACCTCATCAGATTTATTTTGGCCCAATCCTCCAATTTGTCTAGGTCACTCTGGACCCTATCCTTACCCTCCAGCATATCTACCTCTCCCCCCATCTTAGTGTCATCTGCGAACTTACTTAGGGTGCAATTAATCCCATCATCCAGATCATTGATAAAGACGTTGAACAAAACATGCCTGTGCTTAATCTTAAACATGTGACTAGTCCCATTAGGTATGTCTACACAGCCCGAGCTAGTGAGCCTTGCAGCATGGGTTGACAGACTTGGGCATGTGCTAGACAGCTCTTTGAAGTTGTGGTTCGGTCTGGAACTCAGGCTGTGGAGCTCATCCCCCTTCCTAGGCTTCAGAGCTTGAGCACCAGCCCAAGTTGCAAGTTCAAAGAGCTGGCTACATACCTATTTTTAGAGCTCTAGCATGAACCCTGCAAGCCCAATTCTGTTAACCTAGGTTGAGAAGCTCACTGCTGCAGGCTGTATAGATGTACCCATTGACTTCTATGAAACTACTTAATTAAGCACAAGCATAAGTGTATGCAGAATTGGGGTTTGATACTGTAGTATGTATTTAAAATGCAGTTCTGCGCTGAAAACTAATTTGCATTGAATAAAAAAATTGTAACAGCTTTTTACTGCTTTACATTGTACATTAACTGTATTTTAGAGACAATACAGGAGTCTACAGTGAAGTCAGAGTTTAAATAAGGATGGAGCTGGCTCATAGTTTGTTGCTAAATGAAGAAGCTTTGGCTCAAATCACAGAAGCAAAGAGGCCGGTCTTTATTTTTGAGTGGTTGCGATTTCTGGATAAAGTGCTTGTAGCGGCCAACAAGGTAACTTTATTTCTCAATCTAAAAATGTCATGTTAATTTCATACTCCTGTAAAGGTACCAGATGGACATCCGTAACAGTGGCAGTAGGATCTGGGAGCCAACCTTCAGCGTGACTATAAGTAGGAAGTAGGCCCCTGTGTAAATCACGATTTCATGTAATGTACAGAAATCATGAAAATGCCTGCAACCATGATATATTTTTTTTAAAGGTAAAAGGAAAAATGTCCTACAAGAAAGTCTTTAATACTAAAAAAAAAAACCAAAAACAAACATTAGCTAGTCAATTTCAAGGACAGGATGAATTTTCCAAATAGTGTTAGTCAATTTCAAAGATGAAATGACACCTTGGTATTGATTGACATTACTTGTGAAATTCATTTTGTTCTTAAAATTGACTAATGATACTTGTAAAACGAATTCCATGCAAACGTCATAAAATTCAGTAATTTGCCATTTACAGTGTCCTGAATTTTCTAAAATAAAATAAATTGATTTACACTGCACCCTAACTAACTATAAGTGCATACATTTGGAAGTTTACATATCTTATAGTTTTGTAAATACCTGTGCTTATTATTTTGCTTGTTGTTACATGTGCTCAGTCTGAAATGATAGATTTACAAACTACAATACTCAGTAGGATCTACAGTTCTTCAGTAATATATATACCTTGGTAAGTTTAGCTCTTCTCTTCCAGTGCGGGACCTTTTAATGATGAGGAAAAAGAGGTGGAAAATGGCAAAGGAGGATAGTCCTTGGAGCTTAAAGGACCCTCTGTGAAGTAATAATGTATTAATAAATGATGATATATGATAGAAATAGTAAGAACTCAACAATAGCAACCACTTGTATATTTCCATTTAGCATTTGTATGTGCAGGTGTTGAGTATAATAGAGTATTTGAGATTGAAACATAAAACATCTCCCTCAAGGTTTATGGAAACTGGTAGAAATATTGAATTACATATGAATGGAAAGAATATAACAACATACATTTTGTTCCTTTAACAGACAGATGTCAAGGAAAAACAAAAGAAGCTTGTGGAACAGCTAACTGGACTCATCAGCAGTTCCCCTGGGCCACCCACACGTAAATTACTAGCGAAAAATCTTGCGGCTCTCTATAGCATTGGCGATACATTTCCTGTCTTTCAGACGCTTGATAAATGTAATGACATTATCAAGAATAAAGATGATACTGCTGCCTATTTACCGACCAAACTGTAAGTAAAATGTTGCCTTAAGAAGGGGGAATGTTTGTTATAAATAAAGTATTTCATATCTCTACATTAATCTGTGTGTGTATGTATTTGTGTATTATATACGTATGTATAGAATATAATAAAAATAAATGAGACCTAACAAGAGCAGGATTGGGAGTGTGGAGGGAAGGATTTAGAGCTAGCAAAGATTCATGTGGTTGTCTGGAGTTGAAGAGTCTTTCCTCCAGGTAAGGAAATGACTCCTACTGTGGGCTAATTTTTACATGTTTATGTTATCCAGAGGAAAGCTAATGCCTGACAGAATAACAAATGGACAAATTCCTTTACTTGGATTTTCTCAGATATTTACAGGCACATTCTGATCCCCAAATTAAAAGGTGCATGGAACCTTGCAGGCTGAACCCTAACATGGACTTTATATTTCAAGAGATAATTGTTAATGTTTGGCACTCTTCAGAAAGAGTGTTCACTGTTCGTTTGTATTCATCTACTGTAGCATACAGTGTGTGTCTCTTGAATAAGTAATCTCTGTGATCTGTGTGTGTTTAGCTTCAGCTCACATTTCAGGTATCCTAGCACAGTGTCAACCTTTTTGATAATAGCGACTGGCTTGCTGCCTTCCTAAACTGTGTCAGCGCGATCTCAGGGACCCTCCTCTCCCCCCGGTCCAAGGACTGGTCGTTGAGAAACACTGTCCTAGCAGTCTCACTGGTAGGAAATACTAGCTAAGGTTGTAAAACCATTTCTATAATAACCCTTTGTTTTTACATACTCAGCTGTCTGAAATATTGACCCTTTGGGCTGAAACTCTCCTTGCTTAATTTACGCCTTTTTTTCAATGGGAAATGTTGAGCAGAATAGTTTTTATTATGAATTCCCAAACATATTACTTTACCCGCTTAAAGAATATCCCAAGAGCCTTTTTTTCCCATTCAGGTTATTCAAAACCAGCTGCACTTTGAAATGGCAGACTTTTTATGTAAGGTGGCCTTCATGAGGAGTTACGTGGTTTGATAAGTTTGAAATGAAGAGCTGGTTGGATAATAAGGCTATACGTGATTTGAAAAATTATCGTTGAGCATTCTCGATTGTATCTGTTTAAAAACTTGAAGCTAAGAAAGCCTTGTCCCTTTGTGATATCAGTTTACGCTTTCTCGGGGGCCTGGGATGCACAGGAGCTGCTTCTGTCAAGCTGCAGCTGGAACTATTTGTGTGTCTAATTGAAACACAGAATTACTTAAAATCCTTTCTGCCTCAACTCTCTTCTTTCCCCCTCCAAAAAAATGAAACAAAACAAAAATCCCCACTCCAACCAACCAAGTTATTCCAGTACCTGAACATCAGGAAAAGGAAAAATGCGAGTGCAAAAAATTGACTGACCCAATGATTTTAGCGTATCTAAATTTAACTGCATTGTACAACATTGTACACATTTTGAGTTTTTATGTAAAAACAAAACAAAACCAAAAAAAAACTTCTTTCTTTTTTCAATTGTCAGGACACATATATCAAAATGTAAGGAACGTACTGCTGACCTTTAACAGTTTTCTGCTGTCTGGCTGAAGACCGTTTTCTGCAACCATTTAAAGCCTTAATCCTGCAAAGATTTAATTATATGCTTAATTTTACACAGGATTAGGGCCTAAGGAAAAATCCTGCCAATGGATCAACCGAGAAGCATCCCTGTTCCCATGCAAACCCCACGTTTCTGATCACTCTATTTTCGCTATCTAGGTTGAGTGAAATATAGAGAAACAACCAACATAACCACTGAATAATAGATTTTTAGTAATAGAAGAAGATTAACAACATAATGTACATTTAAAAATAAATTTCCTTAACTCCTAGTTTGATGCTCTCCATTTAAGTTGTATGTTAAACGTTGACAAAGAGGTTACTGAGGGACATCTTGTCTTTGTAGGGCTGCAGTGGCATGTGTTGGAGCTTTTTATGAGAAAATGGGCAGGATGCTGGGCAGTTCTTTTCCAGAAACAGTTAATAATCTCTTAAAGTCTCTGAAAAATGCAGAGGTAAGTTACAGGGGCATTTTAGGTCTACACATTTAGGGATTTTTTTTAAAGCCCAAAGTATGTTTTTTTTAATTAGTGTCTTCATGGCTTTTCACTGAACTGGGCCAACAGTTACTGTCTATATGGTTCATATCAGTATAAAGATATACATATAGTTGTACTATGTAAGTGGCTTAAAATTTTGGCATGTGACTATTATAGCAGTCACTTAGTTGCGATTGCAACCGTTAAAGCTGCACAATGGTTTCAAATACTGTTATAGCCCTTGTAACAGGGTGCTGGTCCTTGCACCCTGGTTCAATGCTCAGTCCTTTAAGACTGAGGGGACTGAGTTCAGGGAGCACATGACAAGAGTCCTATGATTCTAAGACCATGTCTACACTACAAAATTAAGTCAACCTAACTTATGTTGGCATATAGTCGCTGCAGTAATTACATCGCTTGTGTGTGTCTACGCTTTGCTCCTTGTGTTGGCAGTGCATGTCCTCACCAGGAGCACTTGTACTGATTGTACTGTCAATATGGGATGGCTTCTTAAAGCCAGTAAATTGTGGGACGGCTTTTTAAAGCCAGTAAGAGTCGATATAAGCAACAGTGTCTACACTGACACAGTGTCAACCTAACTACATCAACAATGACGCTACACCTTTCATGGAGATGGAGTTATTAAGTTGGTGTAGCGGGGCAGTTATGTTGGCGGGACTGAAATTTTAGTGTAGATGCTTACATAGGTTGGTGTAGGCTGCCTTGCGTCAACCTAACTCTGTAGTGTAGACAGGCCTAAGTTGCAAGCAGCTGCTGCTGTAAACAGGAGGTCTATCCTACTACTGAGAACCCAGGGTCAGGAAAGGACCTGGGAAAGGCTCTCCATAGCAGACAGGAAGGGCTATCTTGCTGGAAAAGGATGTGTCCTTTCCCCTTTCCAGCTGGCAGAAAGTGGAAAAGTGTCTATTCTCAAGTGTTTTGTATGTATTTGAACCTTTGTGTCTTCTGTTGATTAGTAAACCTGACCCTGAAGAAAGGGATATGGACCTAAGCCTGAGTACATAGGGTTTATTTGGACTGTGCTGGCTGTTGAATCTGCCCCCTGGCAAACAGTCTTGTATTGAGTTGGACTAACAGGAAAAAAAACTTTTCAACTGAGGCTATTGTGTTTGCTGTCATCTTAATGTTTTTTGGGGGAGGAGGGGAGAGAAATTTGAGCTCATTTTGTTGAACTCTTTGAGTTTTTAAATGTTTAACAAACACTGTTTCCTAGTCTTACAGCTATTTATTTTTTATGAAAAACACAGAACAAAATAGTCTCTGTCAGTGTTCCCTTTAATTTTTCCCACCCATGTGCGGTATGAATTTTGTTATGTGCACCAATATGAAGGTGATGTGTGACACATCACAGGTTGGGGCCTGGGCTAGGTAGAGGCCAGGGGAGGTGCGCCCCTCCCCAGCAGGTTCCCAGGCAGGTTCCCTGGGTGCCTGCGCAGCGGTAAATAGGCTGCTGCATGATCATGCAGCTTACAGGGAACTTAGGTCTCTGCCCCAAAGAGCTTACAGTCTAAGTGAAACATTCCATGCTCTCATTGAGGAATAGTAATTTTGCTAGACTCCAAAAATAAATAAATAAATAAATAAATAAAATAAAATAAAATAAAATAATTTTGATGTCACAGTTGTCATAGACTGAAGTTTGGATACTGAATGTGCCAAGTACAAAATTACACACTTAAGAAAAGATGCATGTGTGTGCAGCTAGTTAAATGTGTATCGGCTGCAGGTGCTTGGGGCGGCATTCAGAGTGGGGCAGCAGTCTGTGTCCCGCCCTGGCATTTCGGCGGCAGCTCCGCCACTGTTGTGGTGGCGGCAATTCGGTGGCGACTGCTTGGGGCGGCAAAATTGGTAGAGCTGCCCCAATTGGCTGGTTGAAAGCTTTGCAGATTGAGCTTATGAACTATGTAAACCAAATAGTTCTAGATTTTTCCCCCCCATTTTTTTCCTTGTTAATATAGCTGAGAAATAAAATGCAAAAAATTAACTAGAAGATTGAATGCAACATTAAGATTTCATAATTAGAATAGCAGCGTCTACATATGTACTATTTTCTATTCCTGTTTCATATTGAAAGCATAGATGCGGGAACTAGGGCTGTGGGGGGTGCTGCAGAACCATTTGGCTTGAAGTGGTTTCCATCATACACAGTGCTTACAATTTGGTTCAATGGTTCTCAGCACCCCCATTTTACAAATTGTTCCAGCACCCCCGATTGAAAGTGCACTTTAATGCATATGTTTATTACTATACATATACACCTCTACCCTGATATGTGGTCCGATATAACGCGAATTCAGATATAATGCGGTAAAGCGGCGCTCCGGGGAGTGGGGCTGCTTTACCTTGTTATATCCGAATTCATGTTACCGCAAGCAGTTCCTCTGCGCCTCGCCCCTTACTTGCTGCGGCCTCCTGGCCCCAGCTGGCCTCCGCCTCCTCCCACGAGCGCACCGCAGCTCCGCTTCTCCTCCCTCCCAGGCTCACACGAGCTGCGGCGCACTCGTGGGAGGAGGCGGAGGCGAGCTGGGACTGGGGGGGCCGCAGCAAGTGGCAGGGGAGGCGCAGAGGAACCACTCCCCACCCCAGCTCACCTCCACCTCCTCCCCTGAGCGCGCCACCACTGCTCCGCTTTTTCTCCCCCCCACTTCCTTCCTTCCAGGCTTCCCGCACCAAACATCTGATTGACGCGGAAAGCCTGGAAGGAAGGGACGGAGGGACTGGGGGGGGCGGAGAAAAGCGGAGCGGCGGCGGCGCGCTCAGGGAAGGAGGCGGAGTTAGAGCAGAGGTGAGCTGGGGTGGGGAGCGGTTCCTCTCCCTACCCCGATATAACGTGGTCTTACGTATAAGATGGTAAGATTTTTTGGCTCCCGAGGACCGCGTTATATCGGGGTAGAGGTGTACCTAGTACTTGAAGTAGATTGAAACAGCAGAGGGAGCTCTCGCTACACCAGCCAGGAAGGACAGGGGGCTCTCCCTATACTTTGAGCATATACATGTGCCATATGGCCTATAACAACTGAGACCATTTTACATATTTAAATATAGCATTTGCTACTACATGAACACTACACAGTAATTTCATGTTATTTGTTCAGCCTCTAGCTATCTTAAGCGGTTTTATTGAATTGATGAGTTTGTATCATCTATGAACACCAATATATACAGTTACAAAAAGAGAAAAGGAGTACTTGTGGCACCTTAGAGGGATCTCTTTTGTGGACTGGACCAGGCTAAGGTTGATGGTGGGACGGAAATTGTTGAAATCATGGTGGAATTCCTCAGGGGCTTCTTTTCCATGGGTCCAGATGATGAAGATGTCATCAATATAGCACAAGTAGAGTAGGGGCGTTAGGGAACGAGAGCTGAGGAAGCGTTGTTCTAAGTCAGCCATAAAAATGTTGGCATACTGTGGGGCCATGCAGGTACCCATAGCAGTGCCGCTGATCTGAAGGTATACATTGTCCCCAAATGTGAAGTAGTTATGGGTAAGGACAAAGTCACAAAGTTCAGCCACCAGGTTAGCCGTGACATTATCGGGGATAGTGTTCTTGACGGCTTGTAGTCCATCTTTGTGTGGAATGTTGGTGTAGAGGGCTTCTACATCCATAGTGGCCAGGATGGTGTTATCAGGAAGATCACCGATGGATTGTAGTTTCCTCAGGAAGTCAGTGGTGTCTCGAAGGTAGCTGGGAGTGCTGGTAGCGTAGGGCCTGAGGAGGGAGTCTACATAGCCAGACAATCCTGCTGTCAGGGTGCCAATGCATTCTTACAACTACAGTACCCACGTGCGGAAGTGAAGAAACAGATTGATAAAGCCAGAAGAGTTCCCAGAAGTCACCTACTATAGGACAGGCCTAACAAAGAAAATAACAGAACGCCACTAGCCGTCACCTTCAGCCCCCAACTAAAACCCCTCCAACGCATTATTAAGGATCTACAACCTATCCTGAAGGATGACCCAACACTCTCACAAATCTTGGGAGACAGGCCAGACCATGCCTACAGACAGCCCCCCAACCTGAAGCAAATACTCACCAGCAACCACATACCACACAACAGAACCACTAACCCAGGAACCTATCCTTGCAACAAAGCCCGTTGCCAACTGTGCCCACATATCTATTCAGGGGACACCATCACAGGGCCTAATAACATCAGCCACACTATCAGAGGCTCGTTCACCTGCACATCCACCAATGTGATATATGCCATCATGTGCCAGCAATGCCCCTCTGCCATGTACATTGGTGAAACTGGACAGTCTCTACGTAAAAGAATAAATGGACACAAATCAGATGTCAAGAATTATAACATTCATAAACCAGTCGGAGAACACTTCAATCTCTCTGGTCATGCGATTACAGACATGAAAGTTGCTATATTACAACAAAAAAACTTCAAATCCAGACTCCAGCGAGAAACTGTTGAATTAGAATTCATTTGCAAATTGGATACAATTAACTTAGGCTTGAATAGAGACTGGGAGTGGCTAAGTCATTATGCAAGGTAACCCATTTCCCCTTGTTTTTTCCTACCCCCCCCCCCCCCCAGAAGTTCTTGTTAAACCCTGGATTTATGCTGGAAATGGCCCAACTTGATTATCATACACATTGTAAGGAGAGTGATCACTTTAGATAAGCTATTACCAGCAGGAGAGTGGGGTGGGAGGAGGTATTTTTTTCATGCTTTGTGTGTATATAAAAAGATCTTCTACACTTTCCACAGTATGCATCCGATGAAGTGAGCTGTAGCTCACGAAAGCTTATGCTCAAATAAATTGGTTAGTCTCTAAGGTGCCACAAGTACTCCTTTTCTTTTTGCAAACACAGACTAACACAGCTGTTACTCTGAAACCCGTCAGTTACAAAAAGAGAAGGTGATACAACTATAGAGCTGATATTTGGGGTACAAATAACTATGAAGAGCTGTTGATTGTGAATTTTTTTTTTTTTTTATACCCTTTGCTTTCTTTTCACGTATGCAGTCTCAGGGCCGAAGTGAAATATTAATGAGTTTACAGAAAGTTCTAAATGGATTGGGTGGTGCAGCAGCTTCATGCCACCGTGATACTTATAAGAATGCACGATCTCTGCTGACGGATAGATCTATGGCTGTACGATGTGCAGTAGCGAAGGTAGGTAAATTTTTTTATAAGGTTTAAAAATCCAGTATTCTTTGTGTTCTGGATGCTAAGTTCCTTATAGTTGGGCTTGCTGCCTGTTCTTTTTATTGTATAGTGTGGTACATTTCTGAAATCATAGCACTAGGTGCTATTTGAGTACAAAATTGATAGCAACAAAGTGAGTTATAGGGAAAATGGCAAATTTTGCTTTTGAATTTATACTGATGATTTTCAGTCTGCAGGAATAAGGACAGAGGTGAAAGTGGGCTGTTACGGTGTACTGGTAAGAAGTGGCCATCGGTACTGGCCCGTACACAGACGACGTTAAAGTGCTGCTGCGGCAGCGCTTTAACATTGCTGCCCTTTTGGAGGGGCAGCTGTCACGGGGCCCGGCGATTTAAAAGGGGCTGGGGCTCCCAACCACAGTGGTCGGAGCCCCAGGCCCTTTAAATTGCTGCCAGAGCCCCAGGTGGCGTGTGCCAGGCAGTGTGGAAAGGCTGGCTTGGGGAGGCTGACCTGCAGCCCCACCCCTTCCGTCTGAGGCCCCACCCCGAGCAGGGGCCCGGAGCCAGGCCCATGTACCAGTATGTCTTTTATATTACTTTCACCCCTGAATAAGGAGGTTGGTGTCGTGAGGAATATTTGTTCACTGTGCCATGGTGCCTTTTCTGTACTTCCATAAACTCTGATGTTTGTGTGTTTCAGTTAGATTGTAATTAATGTGATGAGTAACAATCCACTTTATTTATTTGTTTAGAGGTAAATAATTAGTGGTGCTGGGGGGGGAAAAGCTTTTTTTTTTTTTTTTTTAATCCCGGAGTTATAGGAATTACACATGCAGAATTGATCTCTACAGTACGCTTCTTAGTGCCTTATCCAGTCTAGCTTTAAATGTTCCAAGTAATTGGCCTTCTACCTTTTCCCTTAAGAGACAATTCCACTTTTTAATAGATCAACATGTTAAGAAGTTTTTTTCCTTATAGTTCCTGATATTCTGCTACATTTTTTTTAAAATTTTATCTTTCTTTATACTTTTGTTCCATCTTAAATTCCTGTCCTCTGATGTTTACATCCTACAAATATTTCTTGACTGTTTTCAGGTCCCTTTTTCATTGTTGCTTGGTCAAGATACCCTATTTATGAATAATTCTTTTAATCTTCCCTCAAAAGCTAGTCTTTCCAGTTTTAGTCATTTAAACAAGGCACTAAAGATGTATTATAGGGAATAATGCTGCACAGGCAGGTAGATGAAGCAGATGATCTACTAGGTTTTTGTTCTGCTCTCTAAATCCAAGTTGGAGATAAGAAATTAAACTTCAGTTTAACTTTCGCACATTTCAACATCCAAACTTCATCACATATGTATGTTTGGAGTTCTAGATTTTATGGCAATCCTCAGACAAGGACCATTCCTACAATTGTACAATACTTGTTAAAGCCAGATATTTAGCATGCAGTATATTAATTTTTCACTAGACTACTTTGTTTGACAAAATTACTCCGAATCAACAATGAGAAAACACAAAAAGAACTAGTCCAAGCTTTGCCCACAGACTGGTGGAGAATATGGATGAGGTGGAGAGTTACACAAATTCTCAGCAAGAAGTCAGTCTGAGATGTTAAATCTCACTAGACTGGGGAGACTGTACACATTATGGATTTTGACATGTAGAATAGGATAATATTTCTTTCCGGAAGGCCTCTGTCAGCTATGACTAGCACATTCTGCTCAGTTTACAGTATCAGAGGTCCTTCGACTCTTGGATCTGTCTTCATCTCTTAGGTGTCCCTTACAGTCTTGTACACAAAGGAGGCTGAAAGTGTGGTTTACTTCAGATATTTCAAGGCTAGTTGCATAGGCACCAACTTCTCTTGGAGCTGGTGGGTGCTTGTGCCGCCCCGACTCTGCCCCTGCCTCGCCCCCCATTCCAACTCCTTCCCCAAATCCCTGCCCTGGCCCTGCCTCTTCCCTGCCTCCTCTCCTAAGTGTGCCACGTTCCTGCTCTTCCCCCCTCCCTCCCACAGCTTGTTACACCACGAAACAACTGGTTTGCAGTGGCAAGTGCTGGGAGGAGAAGAAGGGAAGGCGAGCTCCGGGGAGGAGGCGGAGGTGAGCTGGGGCAGGGGGGCGGGGTGGGGAGGGGAGCTTGACTGCCGCTGGGTGCAGTGCACCCACCAATTTTTCCCTTTGGGTGCTCCAGCCCCGGAGCACGCACGGAGTCAGCGCCTATGGCTAGTTGAGTATATTAAAACAAAAGAGGTGCCATGCTTTTGAAGTTTTTGCATAATCCCATGGTTTTTCTTCAGTGGTTACTCCAGCCGAGTTATCTGGGGTTTAATGGGAGAGACAAAAACAAAAAGCCAATCAGAAGTGGTTAGTATTAACATGTCTGCCAAATAAACCTAATGCTTAGGCTTAATGACAGAAGGGAAAAGTAGGTTGTAGTAGTACTCTTTTATTCTTATTTTCCTACAGTGCCTACTGGAACTACAGAATGAAGCTGTATTTATGTGGACTGCAGAGCTAGAAAATGTAGCAACACTCTGCTTTAAAGCTCTGGAAAACTCAAACTATGGTGTACGAGTTGCAGTGTCGAATCTTTTGGGGACGGTCATGGCTACAGCGTTGATACCAAAACAAGCAACAGGTATTGCATTATATGAGCGCATGGCATGGTGTGGTGTTGTTTCAGTTCATGGATGGTTTGTTGTTTTTTGGTAGACTTAAATTTTAAAATGAATAAACTAAAATGAGTGAAGTCTGTGGATTTCCTATTAAATTCCCATAAGGAGATAAAGGCAGTAGTTTAGTTTTAACTTACAAAAAGGTAATTCACCTGGCATAAAACATGAAAACAAAACTCTGAACAAAAGCACAGTAGCTAAGATCTCAACTGTGATTCCTCAAGACTAGCGTTATACATGCAGATCTCCAACTTATTCCCACCCATCACTAGAGCTCCATATCTGTCACGGAGGTCTCAGAAGTCATGGATTCCGTGACCTTCCGCAACCTCTATGACTTCTAC
Organism: Lepidochelys olivacea; assembly: GCF_965140295.1. Lineage (NCBI taxonomy): Eukaryota > Metazoa > Chordata > Testudines > Cheloniidae > Lepidochelys > Lepidochelys olivacea. The sequence continues at coordinate 146,456,343 of NC_140413.1, read as the reverse complement.
AGGGGCCAGTGTGGCTGACCCCACAGCTGCCCAAGCAGCTGGCTCTGGGGTCAGCTGCTCAGGTGGCCACCGGCAGTGGTCCCGGGGTGGCTGGAGCAGCTGCAGTCTGCAGCCCCAGGCAGCAGTCTCCGGGCAGCAGTGGTCTGCGGCCCCTGGCATCTGGTGCCGCTGGCCCTGGATGGCCCCCTAGCCGTGTCCTGGACTCCCCCCGTCAGCTGCGGCCTTCCAGCGCCGCCCCACCCTCTCCCCCAAGATTTAATCACAGGTATTTTTCGTAAAAGTCATGGACAGGTCATGGGCCATGCATTTTTGTTTATTGCCTGTGACCTGTCCATGACTTTTACTAAAAATACCTGTGACTAAATCATAGCCTTACCCATCACAACTGTAGCCTGATCCACCTTGTAAAATGTGTAGTTGCTGGAATACCCCCCTATGTCATCCTCTGCCCCTTGTAGACAGATATTGCGATAAATATGTAGAAATTATATTATATTATATAGTAATATAATAGAAATATATATAGAAATTATATAGTAAATACCTAGTTTAAGGTTTCAGAGTAGCAGCCATGTTAGTCTGTATTCGCAAAAAGAAAAGGAGTACTTGTGGCACCTTAGAGACTAACCTATTTATTTGAGCATAGCTTTCGTGAGCTACATCCAATGAAGTGAGCTGTAGCTCATGAAAGCTTATGCTCAAATAAATTTTAGTCTCTGAGGTGCCACAAGTCCTCCTTTTCTTTTTACCTAGTTTAACAATCTCAGAATAATGAGACGTAAAATACTCTTTTTGTTACCTTTTTAAAAAAAAAAAAAAAAAAGCTTGAAATCACACATTCAAGCTCCGTCTATGGTCAGATTTATTGGCTTCATCATTCTCAAAGGGGCATGGCTCCACAGCTGTAGCGCTGAGGGAAGATGTAATGTAGGCAAGGGTCAGACTGGCTTAGGCATTTTTGCAGTTGGGTGATCTGACCATGGCAGTCAAAACACCTGAGCCTTGTCTATGCTAAAGCCTCCGCTGGCACTACCACAGGTGGGTCCAAAAAATTCCTAGTGTAGACAAGACTTGAGAACCAGATTTTGATCTTTCATGTGTGCACTAGTATGTTGCCTTATGTAAGGAAAAGCTTCTATTGTGCATGCATGTGAAAAGGCAGTCATGAGTAATTTAAAATGTGTGAATGTATAGTGATGCATATCTCTCGATAGTGAAGGTTAGAATTAGGTCCGTATATCTTATTTTATTTTCTCTTACTTATTCCTCAACCCCCACCATCACCACACACATAAACCTGAAACATAAACACTTTCAAATGGGGGAGGATTCTATTATTTTAAAAATAAGGCTCTATTTATGAACTTACATTATATGGCTGAGAAGTACTGAATGTGGCACCCTCTGCAGATATCAGGTTTGTTCCTTCAAAGTGACCACAGGAATTGCTAGGGAGAAATGCAGAGTGCTTCTTTTCCCCCAAACCATGTTACCGTGGGGAAACAAGAGGCTAGACTTGGCCATCTCCCTTCATTTCAACTGTGTTTCCCTCTCCCTTCGAGAATTTGCACATCTGGGCATAGACCTATACTTTTGTATATTGATGCTGGCAGCAGTAGTTTGAGACAGATTGGAATGATTTGATCTTCATAATTTTATTTTACTTTTGCTACGGCAGCTGTGTGAGCATCTTAGTGAAGACCACAGGTGGGAGTCTTCCACTGAGAATTCAAAATAATAAATATGTAAAAAATAAGGATTTTAAACTGGATTCAGGGTGGCAGGAGTGATGTGAATATTTAATGGTGGGTCTTAAGATGGCTAAATTGTCTTGTTTTAAAAAATATGTAATTAAATGATTACTGTTATCTTTCCAAAAGTGATGCGTCAGAATGTGAAGCGGGCTACACTGGAGGAAGTCTTGGAACTTATGGCCACAGGGTTTCTTCGAGGAGGGTCAGGATTCCTAAAAAGTGGTGGTGAGATGTTGAAAGTAGGAGGGTCTGTCAATCGGGAAGTGCGAGTTGGTGTCACACAGGTTTGTGATAACTGTTAGAAGTTTTTTTCCTCTCATGTTTTCTGAAAATGTAGTAACAATATATACCCTGTTTGGGGAAAAATGTGACTATATAGACTTATTAAGTTATTGTTCTTGTATTTGTCCCAAAACAGTAGGATTGCATAAATGTGTAATGCACTTTCTTAATTTGGCAATTTGTATAAACTTATATATGGATTCAAGTTGACTTGCCTGTTGTTCACCAGAGAGAATTACATTAGTTCCATGCACTACATAAACATTACTATTATTTTTTAGCTAGTAATACTGGCTGACTTTTGAAAGCTTGCTTTTTTATTTATTTATTTTTTAAATTAGAGAATATGACAACTACAGATTAGAGTTTGCCATGTATACTGGATATATGAAAAATATCATCCAATCATAGTGTGCTAAGGGTACTCCTTAAAACCATTTGAAAAATGGATGATTGAGAATGCAACTTAATTTGAATTTCCCCTAGAGAGAACATTACTACTGTTCGCTGTGATCTGCATTGGCTACCAATTGATTTTCTGGATAAAGTTTGCAGCCCTAAATCGTTTGGATCCTGGCAACCCTGCTAGACCATCTCTATTCCCTCATGTTACTGTAGCAGCTGAGATCTGCTGAGGAACTGAAGGTCCCAGACACCTGGTTTAAAGCAAATAGAGCTGGGCATCAATATGGGTCCCCAACTCTGACATACACTTCCTCCTGTAGTCCGCTTACTAGAACCCTGATCTGTTGAGGCTCAGTGTGCAACACAAGACATTTGTTTTTCTCCAAGGGTCCTCTGCATATTCCAACTCTTTGAATGCTCCGACCAGTGCAGCCTGAGTTATGGAATTCTAGCAAGCAGTAGCTGTTGGAGTGTTCATATGCCTCCCTGCTCAGTGAACGTTCCAGGGTGAGGGCATAAAAGGGGGGTGGCTCTCCAGCTGGTTCAGTTCCATCCAGCCATCACCAGCTGCATGGATTAGGAACTGCTCCAAGGTGTTCCTAAATCTGTAGCTAGTTTGATCTAGTTAGTCTAGTAATTAATAGTTTTGGTATTAGTATCATAGAGTAAGTTAGTTATAAGTTTTTTGGTGCAAAGGGGGTGGAACCAAAGACTAAAACCCCCAGAGATTCAAAGGTGCATATCAAGTCTGACTGTGTTTCCAGCGTCTGACGCACATGCCAGATGTCTGGCATGTTGGAATGAGGGAATCCCATTGGAATGCTCGATTTGCTCAACATTTTGCAATGTGAGCAAAAAAGAGAGAGTCAGAACAGCCTTTGAGGAATTTTACTATGAGAAGCTTTGTCAGCAAAACCATCCGAAACTAAGCAAATGCAAGGTTCATCGCAGAGACCAGTTTAGGCCTTGAGCGAATCTGCAAGGAAGAAAGATAAAGCTGCCTCCTCAGTACTCAGCACTGAAGGAGCCAGAAACAGGAAGGATCTGAAGAGGGAAGCCTCTTCTACTGTGGTGTCAGCCTCTGTTTTCAGAGCCAGTCCACAAGAAAAGGACACAGACATTACGGGGAGCATGAACGCTCTATCCTCGTTGGTGCCAGCCTGTTTGAAAAGAGCCAGTCTGCAAGAGGGTCTTCAGGGAACCTACTGCGTGTACAGATTCTTGTGGTAGAATCAGGAGATGTTCTTCTTCAGATCCAATTCTGTTGGCTCCAAATGAGCCAGTTCCAAAAATTAAAGCTAAGGAAGCAGTGGTTTGAGGGAAAGATTAAGGATCTTAACACAGCACCACAACAAATAGTAATGGTGCAGGTACATTGATTGGGTCCACCTCTGACTCCGTCAGCGATTAATCCTTGTGTTGCAATTGAGCAGGACCTGGACATTTTCTTGGCACCAATTCAATTGGATGTTTCCGCAGGGACGAGATGGAGAGTTGAAGAAGTCAGGATTTTTCCATTGCTCCTGGCACCTGAGGCTCCTTTTTTGCTAAAAGGCTGACAAATTATACCAATTCCCTCAGGAAGGTCTTGCTTTGTTCCATTCTCATTCCTCTTCTAATTTGTTAGTAGAGGCTGCAGTACTCATGTTGAAGGGTACACAAGTTCACTCTGCTGATAGAGAAGGGAAAAGACTGGATGTGTTTGGGAGGACAATATCTTCTTCAGCTCCTTTACGTTTGTGAATAGTAAATTATGAAGCTGTCATGGCTAGATATCAATATCATTTATGGGGAAACTTTGACATTCCTGAATGCACTACCAGAGGAGCATAAAAGATTAACAAACGCTTTTTTATTAGAAGGGCAACATGTGGCTAAATATTCATTTAGAGCAGCATTTGACTCTTTAGATGCGTCAGCTAGAGCAATGGCTTCAGCTGTTGCATTAAGAAAACATACTAGGGTTAGATTAGTGTGTCTTTCTCAGAAGACAAGGATGAGATTTGAGGATCTTCCCTTTGAAGATGGCTTGCTTAGTGCACAGTCAGATGACTTGCTAGGGAAAATGAAGAACAACAGATCTACAGTTAGACCTTTGGAGTTTAATACAACAAAATCATCTGCAGTTCCATTTTTCCTATACCAGAGACAATATCCACTTTCTTCGTTGTTGGTTCCTTACTCCTATCAGAGGAAGAATTATTATTATCAACCTCAACGTCATTCCTCTCAACAACAGCAAAACAAAAAGAGGTCATTTAAGTATCACAATAAGAAAGGCAATCTTCAACATCATTGTCTTCTGCAGTTCCTCCAAGATCACAGAGTTCACAAAAAGTTATGTCAGCCTTGATACATTCTGTTATCCTCTGTTTGGGGAACCACCTGTCCCGTTTTTACCAGCAGTGGGAATTAATAACATTGGGCAGCTGGATTCTAGAGATTATTGAATGTGGTTATTTGGTACAATTCAAATCCCTTTCTTCCACCAACCCCTCTTATTAGGGGGCTTATTCCTTCACCCACTTACTTCCCTAGTCCTTCTCGCATGAACAGAGAGCAACAATACCCGAAGTCCAAAGGTGCAAACAATTCGATGTTTATTGGGGTGAACTTCCAGCAAGCATGATTCCAGTTTCCTTCCTTAGTGTCCTCCTTCCCAGCTCTGACACCACAGAGCCTTACCTGTGTCCCTGTTCCCATTTCCTCCCTTAGCAAAACATGATTCCAATTCCCCACTCCCATTCCCTGTTCCCATTTTCCCCCCCTTACTTCCTGATTGACTGCAGACTATATAGTAAAACTTGAGTTCTGCTTAGTTATACCATAACCTATCATTTTACTGAAATTTAACTAACCAATCCTAACATATTGTAACATTATTTAGCCAAGTATATCCCACCACCTTAATTAGTTTACACCCAGCAAAATTAATTATACAGCAGACAGAAACAATCACAGAACCAGACAGAGACCATGCAAATAAACAATAGCAAAGTGGGAACTATAGTGACAAAACAATACAGAAGTGAGGATTTCACAACTACATCTATTCTTCAGTGAGTTCTTGTCAGACAGGATGCTATCAAACTAAGTTTCCTTTTACATCTTCTAGGCATTTCCATTTCTCCGGAGGTGATAGGCATTATCAGGACAGGATTGTATTCCTAACAGCCCAGTAGCACCTTATTTCAGTGTGACTAGTTTGGAATGTGAGGATGTGAGCATTTGCTTCCCAGCTTATGGCTGCCTCTGCTGTTTAGCCAAAGGCCTTAGCCTAAGAACAGGGCTTCAGACTGTCACAATAAGAGAAGGCGCTTACACCGGCAGACAGCAATTTTGATTCTTTCTTTTATATCTCTATAACTAGCTAAGTGATAAGAATACACCTAAATTAGCGTATAGGCCTTTACAGACAGGCCTGAATATCTATATCCTAACACCTCTCTCCTGTTCTGTCCTTAATGAAGGACCTGGTTCGTTTGGGTTTGCTCAGAGAGGAGGTTGTTCCTGTTAAAGAGTCTAGTTTCTGCATGTTATCTCTAACTTCTATAATCTGTTCTCTGTGCCTTCAGAAATGGTTTGCAGCTCTGGATTTAAGATGTGCATTTCCACATTTCAGTACGGCCATTTCACTGGAAATATCTGCGTTTCATTGCAGGAGAGGAGTATTTTCATATAAGGTCCTCCCTTTCGGTTTTTCTACAGCCCCGAGAGTGTTTTAAAATGTCACTGTAGTAGCAGCATATCTGAGAAAGCAAGGGATTTATGTATATCCCTTACCTTAACGACTGGTTAATAAAATTTTGTTGAAGGAAGAGACCCTGTTTCATGTAAAACAAATATGTTTAACTTTTTCCAGTCTGGAATTACGTATAAATTGGGGAAATATCACTCCTAAATCCAACTGAAAGGATCCCTTCCAATAGGGATCATATTGGACTCAGTTATAGCAAAAGCCTTTCTTCCAGAAGAAAGGTTTATAAAATTAAAATCATCTTTACATCTCCTACTGCACTTTCCTCAACAGCCAGTGTTATTTTTTCTCTGTTTAATGGGTCTCTTATCATCAGCTACATCAGAGACCCCGCATGCTAATCCTTGGATGAGAGGTCTGCAGCACTAGCTAGGGAGAAATTACAAACCAGGCGTAGACAATACACATTGCAAATTGGTAATTCCACAGTAGGAGTTAGCAGCACTGACGTGGTGGACATGCAGTCTAAATGCGATGAAAGGTATACCATTCAGTTTCACTATATGCCATCAGTAGTAATTCCCTCCAATGCATCTATTCTGGATGGGGGGCCCACTTAAACAACAGTATTGTGGTCAGGGGACACTGGTCACCAGGAGAAAAGACACTTCATATCACCGTGTTATCTGAGCACAATCAGGCTGGCTCTCAGATGATCCCTACCTCAGGTCAGACACAAAGTAGTTCCGGAGGTAACATACATTGTGACACCATTATATTAGCTAAACAAACAAGGTGGAGCTAATTCTCTACTATTGGGCAAATTGCATCTTTGGGATTAATATATAGAACAAAGTGTTCACCCAATAGCGATTCATGTATCAGGGAACAAAACTCCCTTTTAGACCACCTGAGCAGGTCGACCTGTCCAGTGCACGAATGATCTTTAAAAGAAAGTAGTAATGCACCTCTTCAGGTTGTAGGGGAAGCCTGTAATACACCTTATTGTATCCAAAAACAACAACAAGCATGCAAGATTTTTCTCAAGAGCAAATGGCCATGGACTCAGTATCAGGTGAGTTTCTAATAAGTTGGAGTCAAGGCCTCATATGCATTTCCCCCAGTTCCTTTATTCAAAGAGTGTAAAACAAGAGAGCCAGGGTAATTTTAATAGCACTAGCCTGGGCCAGACAACAGTGGGAACTGGACTTGATTCACGTTAATCAAACCTCTGCTGTTGGCACCGGACTTGTTGACACAACAATGAGGGAAGGTCTGTCACCCGGATCTTCAGTCTCTTCATTTAACAGCACGGGGAGTTAGACTGTGAGATTATTAGCAAACATAAGAGGTGTGAAATGTTCAGATAAATTCAAGGAAAGAGTCCTGATGAGAAAGTGATGGCTATAAATGAAAAAGGCTTTTGTTGTGGGTTTCCATGTATGATATAGATCCTTTACAGCACCTATTAGTTACATATTGGAATATCTATTGTATCTTAAGAGAACAGGTCTTTCATTATCTTCAGTGAAGGTTCACCTTTCAGCCATGTTAGCATAGCAGGATCCTGTGGACAGTAAATTGGTCTTTACTCATGATGTGATTACAAGGTTCTTAAAAGGTCTTAATAATCTCTATCCTCCAATCAGGCATCCTACCCCATTTTGGGATTTAAACATAATGCTTTCACAATTGATTAAACCTCCCTCTGAACCTGTGGGAAGTTGTATGTTGTTCCATCTGTCTATTCAGACAGTATTTTTGTTAGCTATTACTTCTGCCAGACATAAGATGGCTGCTGTTTTTGAGAGGAATGATGTAGAGGCTGGTAATAATAATAAATGAATTGCATACCCTAATGTCTGATCCATTATGTGTTGTTTTTCATAAAGATAAAGTAATTCTTTGTACACACCCAAGGTTTCTACCAAAGATGGTTCAGATTTTTGTATAAACCAGTGTATTCTGCCCCACCTCCTCCTCCCCTCCTCCAACCTCACACTCAAGATGGAGATACTAGATTATATACACTTTCATTAAACACTGCTCTTCAGATTTGGAATCTAGGTCTGATAAAAAATTTGGCAAGACAGTTTTACAGCCCTTGTTCAATTAGGACTTTGTCGTCCCAACATCTTGGACTGGAATTACTGCTTGTTAATCTATCCCAAGAATGCAAATGTGCAGAGGACACTTGAAGAAGAAATTTAGGTTCCTTACATGTAACTGAAGTTCTTTGTGGCAGACTCTGCGTATTCACACCCCCTGTCCACCTTTTCCCACTGCCTCGGAGTCCTACTTACTGAAGGACCTGGGGTCACAGGGGAAGGAACTTAAATGACTGGAGCTCCATGCCCCTTTTGTACTCTCACCCGGGAACACTGAGCATTCACTGAAGGAGGGGAGAGGATGTGTGAGCACTCCCAACGTCTACTGCTAGCTAGCATTCTGCTGTTCAGGCTGCACCTGTGGGAGCATCCCAGGGTGTGCATATACAGAATTTATCTTGAAGAACTCCAGCTACAAGTAAGTAAACTTCATTTTTCCTAGGCTTTTTTAGGGAGTGGTGGGGTTTCATGGTAGATGGAAGAATAACAGCCATAACCTTTTTTATGATTGTACAACACAGTGCTTTAAAACATGTATACTTATTTTTGATTATATAAATATATAACACATTGGCAATCTGGGTTAAAAACAAAGGAGAAAAGCACTCTTTGAATATATTTTGTACCATTCATATGGCAAGCCTATATAAATATATTGTCAACTTATTTTACATGATTAAAACGTTTCTTCCAAAGGGACATAGTGATGTGAAAGTACATGGCATTTGCAGTGAATGGATTACAGCTATTCTCTTGCATAACATTAGGCTTTACTGAATGCTTTTTCTTTTGTTTGGTCAGTTCACAGCAACTTTAGACATTTGACCAAATGATCAGTCCTCAGTGTTGTTTTTTTTTTTTAACTGGATTAGATGATTTATAACACATTCACCATGCTTTCCATTGTTGAGAGTTTTAAAAAAAAGAAGAAGCCAGCAACACACACAACCCTAAAAGTGCCTTTTTGTTTTTTTGCTTTGACTAGACTTTCCTCTTGTCTTCCTAAAGCCTTCTAGCGTGAATAAATATACCCATTTGTTCCCGTTTGCATTGAATATATATATCTTGTATTTGCAGGCATATGTTGTCTTTGTTACAACACTAGGTGGACAGTGGTTGGAGCGCAATTTTGCTACGTTTTTGTCCCATGTCCTGGATCTGGTGTCCCATCCTCGTGCAACTCAGACTCATGTAGAGGCAGTATACTCTCGAAGATGTGTGTCCTTTATCCTGAGAGCAACCGTAGGTAGTTTATTAGGGGAGAAAGCACAGATTGCAGCTGCCAAAGATATTTGTCAAGCCATTGGTAAACAAATGAAGGCAGTGGGTAAGAAACTTTTTTCTTTATTTAGGAAACAAGTGGAGCAAAACTTTAATAATGTTTTTTCTCTACTAGTGAATGATTACTGCAGTTATGCTGTTAAACTACTCAGCTGTTTTTTTTCCTCAGTCAGTTTGCAATGTTAAAGTTATCCATACTAAAAATTTGGTTCTACTCTGACGAGTGATTCTGCGCAAGTGGCATTGTGGAGAGTGGCATTTGTCATCTAGTTTACAAGTAAAAAGATTTTTTTTTTTTCAGAGTGCTATCCCAGAAAATTGTCTTGTGGTCTCTAAAAATGAAGCTGGGTTCTTTCCTTCTTATGCATTATTACCTCTACTAATCACACAGGTCATATTAGGCGCTGAAATAAACCCATGCATTCTTCCTGAAATCTATGTTGATTTTACAGAGCATATTTTGAAGACAGTGGAGTTACAAAAGATAAATGTGGCCATAACTTGGCTTGCAGAATCTTTAATTATTTGTGATTGTGTCTGAGAAGAAAAGATTCAAAGATCCCATGGAAGGTTTTACAGAGCTGGCAATTAAAATAACTCATTTTACTTATAAAATGAGAAAATTTGAGCTGGAGATTGAGACAGTAAACTGGAACTGCACAGTAACATTTTCACAGAATAATTTTTCCAGGGTACAATGTCCTAGTGAAAACTACAGTTAAGATTATATCAGGAATTTCATCAGAATTCCTGTTTTTCACGGTCATAGCTGTCTGAAAAATTCTTCTTTGGGGGATGATACTTCTGTCATTGGTCTCATCTCAGAAATTACTTCCCCACCATAGTTAGCAGAAAATCCCCTTAGAAATTTTAGATTATTGGAAGAGCAATAAATAATTTTTTCATAATTTTTGAGACATTTGATTTTTGTTCACCAATAACCCAAAAATGGCTGAACAAAGAAACTCCAGATTTTGCATTTCCTTATTTTGTAATCATCCCTTTGTTAGGTTTGTGATGTGATGGAAATGAAGTTATGTGACTGAAAAATCACTTCTGAGCATGCTCATTCATTGTCTGTCAATATTTGAGTAGATGTCAATGTCCCCTCTGATGTCCCTAAACCTCTGACAGCTAGAAACTGGGATTAGATGACTGGGATCAGGAAGGAATTTCCCCCCGAGTCTGATTGGCAGAGACCCTGGAGGTTTTTTCCTTCCTCTGCAGCATGGGCCATGGGTCACTTGCAGATTTAAACGAGTGTCAATGCAGGATTCTCTGTAATTTGAAGTCTTTAGATCATGATTTGAGGACTTCAGGAACTCAGCCAGAGGTTATGGGTCTATTACAGGGTGGGGGAGGTTCTGTGGCCTGCAATGTGCAGGAGTTCAGACTAGATGATCATGATGGTCCCTTCTGGCCTTAGAGTCTATGAGGCGATGGATCACTCAATAAGTGTTCTGTTCACTCCCTCGGAAGTGTCTGGCACCAGCCGCTGTTGGAAGACAGGATACTGAACTAGATGGATCATTGTCAGACCTAATATGGCCATTCTTATGTTTATCACAATGTATATCTTCTTTGCCTAGCCTGAATAGCCTAGGGCTGCTGCTGAGATAAGATGCAGGAGGAAGAGTTGAAATGTCCCACTGAAACACACAGAGCAGAATGCCCCAAATTACATTACTGACTTTTTCTTTTATCCCATAGTTACTGGTGTGATTTCTTTTTTGTTATAAGCCTGATTTTTGCAACCCCTCACATACACGTACATGCAAATTCTTGAAAGAAACAAAATCTAAAACTCTGCATAAATATATTAAGATTACATTTTAATAAATTTATATATATATATATATATATATATGTGTATATATATATGTGTGTGTGTGTGTGTGTATACACACACACACACACATATAGGGGTGTGTGTGTGTATATAACATGTCCATATTTTCTCTGTAGTCATCTTTGCTATTTTAGAACTGCTCCATTTCTGAGCTAAACAACTTTTGTTATTATTCTAGTATCCAGAATAATTTATGTCACCCATTGTAAATGAGGCTTGGTTGGACTATTTACTTTGGCTTTTGCTAATAACCCTAAAGGTGTTACATTTTGGGGGGATTTTTTTGCCATGTCATTGTAGGTAGAAAACTTGTGGTTGCATTTGTATTTTTAAGGCTGTTGCCAAAACTAAATAGTCTCTATCCAGCTTCTGTAGTGATTCTTATCTGTATTCAAGTGTGATTCAAGTGACAAAGTTTAGTAAGATACTTGCTTTTCTTCTTTTGCAGAAGCAGTTGTGAATGATACTAACGGCGAAAATAAATCAGGAGCTGCTGACGTAGCTGCAAGCCAACATGTGATGGTGTGTGCCCTTCAAGAGCTGGGTAGCCTGGTTCAGAGCCTGAACGCCACTGCATCTCCACTCATACAAGAACCCTCTATAGGTATGTGGATGAAGCTCAGCAGCTCTATATAGCAGTTCATAAGACATTTTGAGTAGTTATATGAAACACAGTTAAAATCTGGCAAAATATAACGGATAAATAACCATTTTAGAAACCAGGTGTCTCTGAGTATCTTCCTCAGGGTGAAATTTTTTAGGAAAGTTAATTGAAAATGGCCTAGCTGTTGCTGAGAAAAGGGAAAATACGTTGTTTTGCTCATGTTAAAAAAAAAAAATCTTAAAGTGGTTTTGTTGAAAAGCTCTGGTGTCTCCATGCTTTGTAGCAAGGGGAGGGAGTTGTCTTTGTGCCAGGGATGTGCCTTTTGCTGTTCCCAGGAAAAACTGCCCAAGTTCGGCCAAATTATAAGTCTTTGAAAAATCTCAGCTTGCACATGTTCAGTGGAGAGTTGTTAGCATTTAACAACAGGTAGATTATCTGAAAAATGTCTGTACTGAGCATGCTGCAGTGCAGGGGCTTTGCATGATTTCCCCTGCAGTTGCTTCTTGTAGCTACTGAGGGGGTACTGTGGCGTTGAGCATAGGAACTAAGGGCAAGGATACTCACTCCTGTGCTCTCAGTGCTCCCCTTGTTGGCACCCAAGCACTGAGAAGAAGGAAGACGCGTGACTCAAATACAGTGGGGATAAGAGCTGGACATGGGGGTGATGGAGGGAGTAGATTGGGACACAGAGCCTATTGGAGGAGACTTGGACTGGCAGGTGACAGAAAAACTGGGAAATGGTCGGGGAAGAGAGACTAGGGCTGGCTGGGAATGGAGACTGGGATGAGGAGCCCAGGGGAAGAGACAGGCCCTGGGTACATGAGGAGGGTGCTCTTGAGACTAGGATGAAGAGTCCAGTGGTTAGGGGAGGGGAGAAGACAGGACTGGGACAGGGGTAGAAGTCTATATGACCCCTAGAGCACATTCCTATCCAGAACCTGGAATGGATCCCAAGATTTCTGAATCTTGCTGTATCTCTGTTGTCATTAAATATTTGTGAAACCTACTGGCAAAATGTGTCTCATCCCCCTCTAGTGGCTGTTTAGGATGGCAGCCCACTGATGCTCTGTCACCTTGAGTTCGAGTGTCAGAGGCCTGTATTGTGGATCTAAAGGTTCCAGTCCTCCTGATAAACTGTTTGGGGATCAGTATGATGCCATGTGATAGAATTTATTTCAGTTTATTTTTTAAACATGTAGGAAATAACACACACAAAATGATGTTAAAAGAAAATTAAGGTTGTAAAATCAAGCACTCAAAAGTTAGGAAACACCAGAATTAAGGCTGCCTCTGCAACATTCAGTTGGGCCCCTTGTATAGATACATTGTGATAGTCTTTAATTACATGATCATGTATTGTTTTTTTCATAGGGCTACTGGAGACGGTAACCTCAGTTCTTCTTCATCCAAGCATGGCTGCTCGACTAGCTGCTGCATGGTGCTTGCGCTGTGTAGCTGTGGCATTGCCTTTTCAGTTGACTCCATTTCTGGATAGGTGCGCTGAAAGGCTCAACAATCTGAAGACCTCACCAGAAGCAGTTAGTGGCTACAGTTTTGCAATGGCTGCTTTACTAGGTGGAGTGCATCAGTGTCCCTTAGGTATTCCTCATGCAAAGGGAAAAGTGAGTTGATGATGAAGAACGTTTAATCTCTGGAATTGTACTGTAGTGAAAGATATTTGTACTGAGAAATAAATGTTCCAACTGACTGCAGGACACTGACCCTTAAAACATAGCTGAAACCTAACTAATGACTGATAAAGAACAAAAGTCATTTTTGGTGTGCTTTTAGTTATTGTTTCACAGCTTTGTTTTCTCGTTGTGATATCAATTAATTCTTGAAACAGAATTTAATGAAAACACAGACAAGTTGACTATATAAGCATTGCACATACATAAGAGTAGATATAACCTGCCTAAAAAGTAATCTGGTCTTTACAAAATGTAAGATTATTTGTTTGTTTATTTGAGAACATTTTAACATACAGTAGAGCATGTGTAATAGGTTACTTTGTGGCACCTTCCTTAGCTGATTTAACTTCTATTTGAAATCCATTACTCTTTATCCTGTTGTTGCAGATGGTAGTCAGTATTGCTGAGGATCTGTTACGAACTGCTGCTCAAAATAGCAGACTGTCCTTACAGCGCACTCAAGCTGGGTGGCTTTTACTTGGTGCACTTATGACTTTAGGTTTGTACAAGTAGTTGCTTTTTATTTTAGTTATATTGTTTTAATTCTTGTCCAGCATTTCTGATGTATCTGTTTTGGTAAATACACTTTGTACTGGAGCAATCAAAAATGTAGCACAAGATTATTTATTCTAGGAGGAAAATTACTCTGTTTGTATAGCATCATGTTCATAATTCAATAGTTAAATGTTCATTTATCCCTTTTTAAGTTAAACTGGAGTGGTATACTGATGCTTTTATATAAGCTAAATTACCATAGCAGGTCACAACATTTTTCTGTTTAGTTCTGCATTTAGCAATAGCAAGTAGCTGATGCCTTGCCGGAGGGCAAACCCCTTCCCCCATTCTATAATTAATGTGCCTTACTTAATTATGTAATGCTTTGATAAATATGAGATGTGATTACCCATGTCAGTATCTCATCTCTGTGGAACAGTATAAATAATTATAACTGAACAACGACAGATCTGAATGGTCTTAATTATCGAGTTGTCTTTTTAAAATCCAACCCAATATTTGGCTCTGACCTTCTGTGGCAGTGCATTCTGCAGATTGATCATACACTGAGAGGTTTTAAATAGCCTCTCTTGAAATTTTAGTGGTTCAGTAACAATTTTCTAGTTTATATTATGACACAAGGTGAAAACGGGGCAGATCTCTGTTCACTGCTCTCAATCAGGTTCCCTCTCTAGTCTATTCTTTTTGCTCCAAGTAATCCTGGGTTTTGCAAATGTGTTGTCATATGCGAGTCTTGAAATACATCAAACTATCTTTGTTGCCCTTCTAGGGACTTTTTCTGTTCTCTTCTCCTTTTTTAAAAAAAAGGAGCTTGCAACAGTGGATTTTATGCCCTCCAGAACTTTTTCTAAAACTTTTTGAAAAACTTACCATTAAAGCTAGATACTTCCAGTTAGTTTTTTTGTTTGTTTGTAATGTGAGTAGGTTAGCTTAGTTAAAAGAACATGTCTTGCTCCAGCTGAGAATATGATGAAAAACAAAAATGGAGACTGGTGGTAGAAATCACTAATGTATTATTATAAAAACATCCAGGTTTTTAAAGGGACATTGTCAACTTAAATTTGCACCCAAATTTAGCATTTGTATAAACAAGACTCCGCAGAACCAAAGACTAATAGATATGTTTCCATGAATTAAAATAATCAATAAAAACAGTTGTTTGCAGTGTTGATGTAGCTATGTTGGTCCCAGGATATTGGAGAGACAATGTGGATGAGGTAAAATCTTTTATTAGACCAACTTCTGTTGGTGAAAGAGACAAGCTTTTGAGCTACACGTCATCTACTTTGTCTCTCTAATAAAAACAGTTGTTAGTCAACAAATAAAAATACCCTTGCAGTTTGTTTACAGCACTTTTAACCTAAAAATGAGAATGACTTCCTTTATTTTTCATTGTTCTAGCAGGAGGAAATGCAAAAAGTAAGGAATCAGTATATACAGTGAAAAGTAATTGTATTCAGAAATCTCTATTGCATAGCAATTTATTTTAGTCTTAGGTTATTAATTGAAATACCCTTATTTTTTAATATATTGCACATTATAAATAGATGCTGCAATTTCAGATAAACATTTCCTTGATTAGGTCCTTCAGTTGTTCGGTACCATCTACCTAAGATGCTGCTGCTATGGCGAAATGTATTTCCTCGTTCTCTAAAGGAGCTGGAAGCAGAGAAAGCCCGAGGAGACTCTTTTACCTGGCAAGTAACATTGGAAGGTCGTGCTGGAGCTCTGTGCGGTAAGAATCACAAAGAAGTGGTGAAAGTTCATGTCCTGTTTCATTAGATGTATGCTAATTTCAACATCACAAATACCATACTCATACAGAGAATTTGTAATTCACCTCTTTCTATCAAAAAGTAATAGAAAAAGCATGCACAAAACTTGTTACATAATTAATTTTTTCCAGTGTGTAATCTTACTAATTGTTTTATGAGCTATGAGTTAATAAAAATGTGATTAAAAGTTTTTTTTTTAAATATATCCTGTTGGCATCTGTAGCTTGGTTACTTGCTGAAATTTATTTCCATTTCTGTTGCAATTTAACTTTGACTGAAATGTTTTACATTGATAGCTATGAGGAGTTTTGTTGCTCACTGTCCTGAGCTCCTTACTGAAGATGTGATCAGAAAATTAATGACACCCATAGAATGTGCCATGACAATGATGTCACAGTAAGTAGACAGCTTTTAAAATTCTCTTCTTGTCTGCATAATTTTTAAAGGGACAGGTTGAGGCTAAAAATGCCATTATTCAAACAAGCTTTACTGCTGTTACAAACAATGGCTTATATTTTCAATATGGAATAAAAAACCTAAGCTGTCACTGTTTCAGGTCTGAGTTTTACTTTTCACTGAGCCTGGGTATTGAAATTGGTTCAGTAAGTTTCACTTGTATTTCTAGTTAGTTTTACTTGTAGTTTCTCATGCTGTGACCTTATGTTGCAGTCCTTGAATTGCCCACAGAGCAGTGCTCATTTCTTTTTCTTGAAGTAAGATAGATTTTTGTTTTTTTTTTAAATTTCATGAGAACACTTATTTTGGTCTTACGTTTTGTAAAAGTTTATCAGAAAACTTATATTTTGGGCCTGTTTTGACTTCTCTTTAGAGAGACAGGGTAGGTCTGGGGAAGAAGAAGAAGAAAATGAGCTCTATGTAAGGTTGAAAGATTTTCTCTTTCACCAACAGAAGTTGGTCCAGTAAAAGATATTATCTCACCCACCTTTTGTCTTCCTAATATTTTGAGACTGACATGGCTGCAACAACACTGCATACAACAATTGACTTGACTTTGTCACTTTAAACTCCCTTTTTGATTTTGGATTTCCAGGTCAATAAATTCTTGATTCCTTAGTTAATTAGTCCCTTCACAAAGAATAAGAACATCAAGAAATTAGAAGTAAAAATGAAGTTTGTTAATTAAAGTGGCCTGTTAAACAATGTAACAGATGAAAAGGTTTTAAATATACATTACAGAAAACAAAACAAAGAGAGAAATTTACAGTAGTAGTAGTTTACTAATGTATTTTGATCTGCTCTTTGATTTGTACGGTGTTAAAGATCCTCTCAGTACTGTTACTTCTGAAAACAAATTAATAATCTGAGTAACTTTGTTCAGAATAGTTTTTTGAACAGTGTACTGTTATCTCAACTACCACTTATGTTTAAAAAAATTCCTAAATTCCCTATATCATAACATAATTAATGCTTGATTGTACCTAACTCTCTTCTTTTTCACACTGTAGCATTCCATCGGTAATTAAAGCCCATGGAGCTCATCTTAAAGCTAGTGCAGCTATGGTCCGTTTAAGACTTTATGACATTTTGGCTTTGTTACCTCCAAAAACTTATGAAGGTAAATAAATATATATTTTTAAAGGGAGTTACCAAATAAGAAAGTGTAGTTATGCCTTTTGATGGATTCTGTGGTGGGTAAGGCTTAGATCCATACCAGTTGAAAAAGAAATAATTGGTTCAAAATCTTTACAGTGCAGTTTAAATATTTAAGATCTAAATTCACAGTTAAAAGAAATGATAGAGTTCAAAGGTGTGACAAATCTTCCATATGTATTGGATTTCTGTGATTTCAGTGAAAATACAGGACTAAGAAGATCCCATGTAATTTATTCAAAGTAAAAGATAACATTAGTAAGATAAAAATGGAAACACTCTAGAGGATGAAGAATATAGTATTAGAATTTTAAATATTATCAATTTAGATGCATAATTTGTACACTGCATAGTACAGCACAATGCATACAGTGTATGTAATATATATGTACAGAAGATGAAGTTCCAATTTGTAGAGTTTTAAGAGAATTTTAAGTTTGTAGTATTTTATGTTTTATTTAACAAATACAATAAACTGATATAACAAATACAGAATGATATTTTAAGGCAGATACACAAAGGATAGAGATAAGATTCATTTCCTGGTTTTAAGTTTATGGTTTCTTAGTCTTTAACGTTAATGCAGTACTAGATTAATATACATAGTGGATAAAAATCCATAATTAAAAAACCTTAAAAATTAAAATTGGATATTTTTCTTTAAATTGGATCCTTTAAGTTACATTAAATACAGATTTATTTTTTAAAATAAACATTTAAAATTAAATTTGAAACTCTGAAAAATTAAGTTAAGGCCTACATTTATGTAATTTATTACAATCATTTAAATTAAATAAAAAAATAATATTAAGCAGTACATTTTTGCTTCTTTAAGTTTTAAAGAAAGTCAAACCACTTAACTGGGGAAGTCTCTGGATAAGTATGTGGAACCAGAGTTTACTTTGAAGATTTAAACCAACTTTTGACAGCAATAGCCTTTTGCAGTGCAGAGAGAATATTTTCTCCATTTCAGTTTATTCAGCTAGGTTAGTTCAATAACTACTTCATTCAAAGTTAAGAAACCAATTGGGAAAGCAAGAAAGCTTGTTTTCCTCTTTCATTCTGTGAATAGAAACTAGGTGTGAAAGGATAAGGTCTACTAGTTCTGAAATCTTGAAGGACATATTGACCAGCAACAATCACTACAGTTCTGTGATTACAGATTCTTTTTTTAATAAATCAGTTAGCATTAAAGGTAAAACATGTTTTGATAAACTTTTTTTTTCTTATGTATCCTGCACATTTAAGGTAGTTTTATTTAACTACTACTAATAAATACATATATACAACTTAAAATGCTGTTATTATGCATATTTAGTTGAATTTGAATTTCCATCCAAATAGACCTTGACACAAATCACAAGAAAAAATTAGTAATCATCTAGTAAATAAATGCATCATTCACTATAATAAAAAATGTAAAATTTAGGAATCTGAAAAATGTAAGTTAAGATATATAACTGTTCAAATGAATGTGTATAGATATAAATCCTCTTGCTTAGCAAAAAGAAATCTGGTGTCAAAGTTTTTTATTTAGTTGCAAACCAGAATGCTTTAACGGTCACCCACAAATGAGAATCAGTCTTTCTCTGTGGAAATAACTAAAAATTTGAAAAGAAAAACAAGATTAAAATCTGTTGTTTAAATTAGTGTTTCCTGTTTGCTGATTAAAATCAGCTTTGATTTAAATCAGTCCAAACTGTTGATGTATAAAATATATTGATTTCAAGTGTTCAAAAGGTTAGCATCATTAAGTTGACATCTAACTTGTAAATGTAACTGCAGTTAGGACAAAATGCTCATTTTCTTATTTACGTGTGTGAATTTTCTCGGAGAATTCTAATGAAGGATCATTTATTCAGTTTAGAATCCCTAAATGTTAGAAAGTGCACACAGTCCTTGGGGAAATAAATACACTCAAACCTTAAAATGGTTTTGTATTTTTCAAATGTTCCATATTTTCTGGTCCAAAAGAAATTATTTGTATTCTTTTTTTTTTTCATTCTGCATGTCAGTAATTCAGAGTTTAATAAGCTTAGATATGCTAATATATTATTACATTATGAAACAAGTCTATTAGATCAATACTAGTAGAGGGGACAAAGAGCAATGGTACATTTTTCTGTGGCAGTATGTTGTTTACAAAAATAGGCTCTGATCATGCAAATACTTACGCATGTGAGTAACTTTATGTGAACTCAGTGGGACCACTCACAAGCATAAGTGTTTGCAAGAGTGGGATCATGGTCTTGTAGGAGCCAGCATGATGCATGGGGTGAGGCACTGGGCTTTGGAGTCAAGGGTCCTTCCTGGGTTCTGTGTGCAGGTCTGCCACTGACCCTGTGCTAATCAAATGTACTGCTCTTTGCCTCAGTTTTCCATCTGTAAAATGAGAATAATGCTACTTGCCTGCATCTGTAAAATGCCTTGAAGTCTATGGAAGAGCCAAGAATTATTACTAGGTTTAATGTACAGTTCTGTTTTCTAGGATCATTTAATGCACTCCTTCGGGAACTAGTGGCAGAATTCACTTTGACAGACAATTCTGCTAATACAACTACATCGCTGCTTAGATCTCTTTGCCACTATGACGACAGCGTTCTTCTTGGCTCTTGGCTGCAGGAAACAGATCATAAATCAATTGAAGATCAGGTAACAAAAAAAAAATCAGTAATAAAACTCCTCTTATCCTTGGCTCTATTTAATAAAATCCTAAAAACTGAAACTGCACTCTTACTATGGATCTGGAAGACCAGTGTAATTCTACTGATTTCCAACCTTGTCTCAAAGGATTTTAAAGGTTTTAAAGCCTGCCATGTGCAGTGTAAATTTCTGGTAAAACTAGCTACTAAAAAAAAAAAAATCAGTAGAGAATATCATTGCACAGTTTATAAAGTTGTGGTTAGTCAACTATCCTTGCTTTTAAAGAGTGAATTAAACGTTTCTAGATTTAGCAGTAAGTCTCATAAATTTTCCCCCCAGCTGAGGTATTATAAAATCCAAAAGAAGCAGAGTTTATAATGGAAATTTTGTCACAGTATGAACATTGCAACTAGTGTTATACCAAAAAGGGACTCTTTTTTTTTTTTTTTTTTCTTAAAGCAACAGTGTGAAATCATATCCTTCGATCTGGATGGTGACATGTACAAAGTCTTATTGGGAGTAGAAGGAACTTCTTACATTTTTGAAGGAAATCTGTTTAGCTATTGAAAACATTTATAGGCATGTGAAAAATAAAAGATCTTGGGAAATTTTTCTTTTGAAGACCCTTTTAATGAATTTTTGCAGATAGTCAACTGTTAACATTGTTTCAGTTGTGCTTTGTGCCAGACATCACTGGAAGAAAGACAAGACACTGGGAACGTTGTTTAACTAGGCCACAACTTTTGTAATTAAATGCATCTGGGAAATTATCTGGCAATAACTCAACTAGTGTTGAGTGCAATAAGTCTTCTGTGCCCTCCCCTCTCTTCACTCAAAGCCTTAATCCTGGTCTCAACATTAATGCTGGGACTCCAATGGCTTCCTCTTGTACAAAGTTTAAAGGGGAGGCGAAAAGGGGCTTGATCCTTCTGTACCAGAAGTTAGGAGGCCCAGCTCCATTTCCCACCTTTAGGAGATAAGTTTCCCCTAATTCTGGTCCCAATTCCTCTGTTTTAGGTATCTGTCAGGCAGGGGCGCTGGAACAATTTGTATAGTGGGGGTGTTGAGAGCCATTGAACCAAACAGTAAGCCCTGTATATGAATGGAAACCATTTCTAACCTAGGGGTGCAGCAGGACCCCCCAGAAACCCTAGTTCCAACACGTATGCTGTCAGGTTGTGACAACATGAATGCTATAACCTAACCTGCCCACGTAGTCCCTGGACTGCCGAGGGGAAGGTGAAAATACCTCTCTGTCCAGGCTCATCTGGCAGTGTGGGAAAAACTCCTTCTCAGCCCCTAAAAGGTGACTAGTATGATGCCCACAGATGGCCCCAAAACCCAGCCCTAGCCTAATACTCAGGAGGCAGGGGAGCTGTTGCTCCCTGAAGCAGAATGGTACACTGGGTGGAGGTAAGGGGTTGTAAACCCTTCCCTTGGGTGCACATGGAGCAATGGCTGGATTGAAAGGTACAATGGAAGCCCAAGTCAGTTAGGATGCCTCCTCCCCCTTCTCAAGCCCTCAAGGAAGCTGAACTCCCATGAGGAGTGGGAAGGGAAAAAGACCTTCTTTCCCTTGCTGGCCCAGGCTAACCCTTCTCACCTTTGAGGCTACTGGGGTGAGCAGTCTGTTTTATTGTACCACTATTTTGTACCATTCTTCTCTATAAATTTGCGTTCCTATACTTGCATCCATAGATCCTTGTCTTCAAATTGCATATCCTGATAAATGAAACCTAGCACTGTTTAAAGCTTTTAATGTTTGGACTGCATGCATCCTAATGCCTGCATGAAACTACAATCTAAGCAGGTATATAAAGAGGCATGAAGAGGTCTCAGTGACTCCTCAGTTTCTGTTTGATCTGCCTGCCTAGGAGACCACAGAAGCACTAGCCTCAAACTATATTTCATACATTATTTATCACTTAAATAACAATAAATACTTGGTATGAGAAAGTTCACCACCTTTTTATTTATGGTTGCTGTTGTTTGATGGCATACCTGGATGAGAGGGTGAGTTTAAAGAGATGTTTGTATTATGTCACAGAAGTCAATTTCTAGAACACAGATTGGTCCGTTTGGGGAATCATTACTCCTTGAGTTGATACAGGATGTATGCTGCCTTTCCGCCTCAAGCCCATGCTGAGGAAACGATGGTTTAACCTTTTTCCCTGAAATGCTTCTTTGTGTTCACTGCTTCCCAAAGCTGCTATCAGAACCAAATTTTGTCACTCTGTCTTTTTAATTCACCCACCTCATCTGTACCAAGGGTGACTGAGACTGCTCACACCAAGCTGTTAACTGCTTTGAACGTTCTGGGATTTGCCTGGCTTTGTATGTAAGAGTGTAGTTAGAGAATTCTAACTGCTGGTGAGTAATCTAGTTTTAAGTTGCTGCATATGTAGTTTGGTTAATTCAGTATGTTCAGTATAAATATGTGCAAATATGTATTTAGAAGGTATTAATAACTTGTGGTTATTTGTAGCTTCAGCCAAACAGTGCATCTGGAAGTGGTGCTTTGGAGCATGACCCGTCTTCCATTTATTTGCGCATCCCAGCTGGTGAAGCTGTGCCTGGCCCCCTTCCCCTGGGAGTATCCGTCATTGATGCCTCTGTGGCGCTCTTTGGTGTGGTTTTTCCTCACGTTTCTTACAAACACAGGTCAGTCTAAGTTAATGTGCAATGCAGTGTATGGTTGACTTTCCTTTTTTAATTTAATGGGATTATAGTTCTCTCAAAAAGTAAATCTACTTCTGGTGTTCCATGTTCATTGTCTCTCAGTGGGTTCCATATCACATGTACTCATGTTAGAAGTAAAAGATCTTTTTCCTAGTTTACAGTCCTGAAAATTCAACGTAATGTGTGGTGAGGTCATTTTTATAATTGATTTAAAGTGTATTAGCATGCAGAACACTTTGCAGTAATTCAGCTTTGCAGTGACAGTGGCGTGGATAACTATGACAAAGTCTACCTGCATCTGAATGAAAAAACTCTGTAGCCTACATGCCAAACCACTGCTACCTGGATAAGGATCCTGGTGGCGCTATTCCCTCCTATTCCTGGCATCTCTAGGGGAAAGGTGAGGCACAAAGCCAGTTCATATTATCCTCCCCTCCTCTAATTTCTCAGCAGAATGTAGGTGGAAGGAGAGAATGTGAATTATAGTTTGCACTCTGCTTATTCCCAGCATTGTGTCTAAGGCGGAGGATAGTGAGGCAAGTGAATTTTTCTTCTCTCCTCTCCCCACAATTCCTGGTCATACTGCAAAGTCTCTCTGCAGTTGCTGTTTCTTCTAAGCAATCATTTCTTCTGAAATGACAATCTCTTGCTTGTGGCTGAGTTCAAGGCAGAGCCAGCAGAGTGTCAATCAGAGGTCTTTACCCCCCTCTGCCTGGTAGCATGTTCTCAGGCCACCAGGTGAGATGAAAAGATTTTCATAAGGCCCAATACGTTCTGCAGCCAAATAGCAAAATTCACAGGGCCTTGTTTAAACCCTTCTACTTTGTTTGTTTGTTTTTTCTCTTTTGCATTGGTTTTTTTCCCTTTAGGCAAAATGTATTGTCTTTTCAATTTATTTTTCGGAAGTGTCTCTCTCTTAGTGATGATGTTAATTGTTCTTTTGTAGGCTACAAATGTTGGATCACTTTGCTGAATGTGTCAAACAGGCTAAAGGTGTCCGTCAACAAGCTGTGCAGCTTAATATCTTCACTGCTGTTCTCAGTGCATTGAAGGTAAAACTGCTTTAAAATTTGTAACTGACAGATACTAAAATTCTCAGATTTATAGACTTTTATTTATAATGTTAAACACAAAAACTACATTAAAAGATCATTATTAAGGTTGCAAAGTCAAGCACTCAAAAGTTAGGAAAAGCCAGAATTAAAGTTGCCTGTACATTCTTAATTGGGCTCCTTTGTGCATGTGTGTTATGCTACAATCTTTAACTACATGATCACATCTTGTTTCCCCACCTTTAATTTGGGGAGAAGGGTGTTTTTCCTAAAGTAACCTGATTCTTTTTCTGAGTGGTAATAATACATTCCTTATCCTTATCATACTTGTGGACCAAACAGGCTGCTGCAGTCATCCAGCATTTTCACTCCCATCCAGTGTATTCAGATGTGATTTTGCTGCTACCTTGATTTGAAAAAGAAAAATAGTTTCAAAATTTTCTTCATATAGCTAAAATGTCCTTTAATTTAGTGACTGTTGCAGTGCAACCCACTGACATACCACCTAAAAATTTCATCTTTCCAGTCTGACGGAGTTTGATCCAGGGGTGAGGGGAGAGAATAAAAGCCTCCCCTGCCTGCGTGTCATAGGTAAAGGTAAAGCTAACTCTAATTCAGTAACACTGATATAATATTAACAATGCAGGTTGATGGGTTGACTCCCCTTTCTTGTGAATTAGGTAGGATTCGAGCAAATGAGACTTCCATTTTCAGTCTTTCCATTCAGCTAGCTCCAGCCCTTTTGTGTCTCTTGCCCAGTTTATATCCTTCCTTTACGGAGGTCAGTAGCAACTGTGGCAGCCAGGTTGTTTTGGTGGGCCCTCTTTGGTTTTTCTTCAGCCTCATCTTCCTTTTAGGCTATGTTTACACTTCAAGCTGGGGTGTGATTCTCATCGAGTTAGTGCAAGTATGTGCACATGAGCAGGAGAATCACACCCCAGCTCAAAATATAGACAGAGCCTTAGATTAATACTTTTAATTGTAACTCACTAATTTTTGCCTTTCTGCTGAGAAGATCATTTCCTTCCTTCACATGGAGTATTAGGATGAGAAGAGTCATGAATACACTTAATGCAGTGGTCATGTTGCATCCAGTTTCTTATGGCCACTCTGCAAGCCTTGACATTCTGCCCCAGGCTCTCACAGAGCACTTGTTTTCACAGTTCTTCAAAGTAATTGACTGCAGCAGTGGGAGTACAGGGTACTCCAAAGAGGGATTCCCTGGGGGCATGTTTCACAGGTGCAGAGACTGGATGATAAACAGTCTTCAAAGTAAAGATTTTTCTACTTCTCACAGACAGTCCACTCCCAGTAAACCTGAAACTTTTTCCCTACGGGAAACAGAATTGCTTTGTTTCAGAGTAGCAGCTGTGTTGGTCTGTATCTGCAGAAAGAAAAGGAGTATTTGTGGCACCTTAGAGACTAACAAATTTATTTGAGCATAAGCTTTCGTGAGCTACAGAATTGCTTTGCTGACTTTGGCCCTTTCCTGCTGAGATTTCCTCTCCTACCACACACACTTTATATTGTGGTGTACTGATTTTGATGCCACAGCCTATCAGATCAATTCATTCTCTTCAGCATCCAGGAACCTATTTGCCAGAGGGATGGGAAATCATACCATTGTTGTTCCTCTGACTGTGCACACTCTCTGTCTCTCTCCTGATACTAAAAAGAAAAGGAGTACTTGTGGCACCTTAGAGACTAACACATTTATTTGAGCATAAGCTTTCCTGAGCTACAGCTCACTTCATTGGATGCATTTGCTCAGAACTCCACGAAGATGAAAGCCAGTGTCATCAGGTCATTAACAGTGACCCCAGAAGTTCATTGACTGGAAATGTGGTGTCTTTCAGATAAGACAAAATTGATTATTAGTCCCCTTTAATGCCAGCTGTTGGAGACTAACAGGCCTCACCAGTTGCAAGTCAGTTTAGACCAGAAGAAAATTATCTCAGGAGACTTAATTTTCTTTTTTTTCTCATTTCAAGGGATTTTGCTCTAACAGTTTTTCCAGGCAGTGTTCAGATTTTTCTATTTGCAAGACTGTAGTTATGCAGTCAATGGCTAGCTGTTGAACCTAAATCACTCGTTCGGTAGACTAGGACAAGCTAACGTGATCTCCAGCCAGCAGTAGCAGTTGGGCAAAGTCTCCATTAAAATGTTACTCTCCTCTGTCTGACTACCTGAATGTTGCAGGGAAAATTTCTGGTTTCTTCCAGTATGGTCACAAATGCATGACTTTGTGATACAGGGCTTACTTCTGGAGTTCTTTTCCCTTTCTCTTCTTCCCTTAGTCATTATATCTACAAGTCCCTAAAACCTAGACCACCAGATACTCTTTCAGAAAGCAGCATGCCAGATGATATATATATGGACAACAGTCCAGATGTCCACCCGTCACTATCATAAAGAGCTGATTTATCATATGCTGAAGTTCTGTTGTTTTTTTACAATGATTCAGCTTACAGTTCTGAAGTTCTCTACTTGGTGTGCTGGTGAGAGGCTCAGGGGAGTGAGAGTGATAGAAGGAGGTGGAGTTAAGTGCGTGAAAACTGCAGTGTCTCTTTGGTTGTTGCCTTGCCTGTCTGATCTATGGGAGGAGCCAACCCATCAAGTTGTATTGTTGGAACTGGCTTATGGAAAACAATTAGCAAAGAACCATGCAATGCCATTGCTGTTGGTTTTGGAGGAAACCAGTTGCTTTGCTTTTTGGGGCAGAAGCAGAATATTGTTTTGGTGGTAGTTGGGTGTTCATGTAGTCTTCATTTTGTTTCTTTATTTGTATTAACATGTAACATTATTTTAATCTTGTTTTAAAAAAAAAAGAGAAAAAACCCTTGAGAAACAGGGAGAGAAGTAGAAATTAAACACCTTTCTCAAGGTGTGAGATGTAAGATATGTTCAGTTGTTGTAAGACATCACTTAAAAAATTAGGTAGCCTGTCTTATGAGTGAATTATCTTCTTGTGAAAATATCAGTTTAAACTGTTTTAAACTTGATTTCAGCAACAGATGTCAAAACATACTTTTATTCCTTTTGGTCAAATATTTTTTCCCATTTGTTCATATAGGGTTTAGCTGAGAATAAAAGCACATTAGGACCAGAAGAAGTCCGCAAATCTGCTCTGACATTGGTTATGGGTGCTCTTGACAATCCTAATCCCATTTTGAGATGTGCAGCAGGAGAGGCACTTGGCAGAATGGCTCAGGTAGTTGGAGAAGCAACTTTCATCGCCAGAATGGCTCAGTTCAGCTTTGACAAGTAAGTTGTTGTCACTTTGCCTCAAGAAAGGAAATAAAACATAGAATTGAAACATGTTCAGAAAATGTCTCTGCTAAATACAGTTATAGTTTTAAGTATATTTCCTTCATGCCTGACCACTTCGGGTTGGTAGGCCTAATCAGGTTTACAGATTCTGAGTTGTTTCATATGCTGTTACCAAGAGTGAACAATGACTGATTGAAATATTTGGTCTTCGGAACAATATTGTTGAACAGTTCTTGATGATCTATTTAAGGATGAAGAAACTGCTTCAGATAAAATAAACATGGCTGACTCTAAGTATGTGTAAAGTGTGGGGTTACCCAGAACAATGCATATCGGTAGCCGCATGTCATCAACACCTCCTCTCAGCATCTAGGTTTTGGCTTCTTTGTTGGCCCACAGTGATTTGCTTCTGTACTCCATCGGACTCCCCATAACTAATTAGGCCTTCAAAGATCTGTCTGTACTAAAGATTCAGGAAGATAAGTGTGTCCAATTTTTCCTCAGATGAGTACGTGAACTATACTCTAGTGTATTTCCTTTAAACTGGAAATTGGTCTTCTGATGATCCAGTTATGTTAAATTCATCTTCCCTTTTATGAATGGGATTAACTTGTCCATGTCTAAAAAGATAAAAAGTCTTTGTTGTTGTTGTGGTTGTTGTGGTTGTTTGCAGCAATGCAAAAGAGATTGCAACTTCTAAGTATAAAATCTTTCTTTCTTATAAAGGAAGAATCAGCTTAACTCAAATAGGCCAAAAACCATCTGGGGACATTCTTTTTGTGAAATAATTTGTTTCTTCAGTGGTGTCATTTCAAGGCAAGACTCTGTTTCTATTATAAATAAGGCAAAATTTACCTAGAGTTATACCCCTGGATCTCGGCAAACTAAGCAGTATCAGAAACTGTAAGGGAGAGTTCAGATTCTTCCTGCTGTCACCTAGATTCACACATGCTCTCATTCAGTGTTTATAGGTAAGAGTTTTTTTAAAGGAGTAAAATTTATTATCCTCAGCAATTCTCAAGAGATCTTCTAGATAGTTTAAGTATCTCAAGGATACTTATTTTCGTATGTTAAGCATTTTTCAAGATTTTCAATATTCAGAATTTGAACTTTGTTTTTATAATACAATTTGCTTGTAAGACTTTGTTTCTTCCCTTGAGAATCCATGATTTTCCAAGCACTGCTATGGTTTTGTCCATAATTTCTCCTCCAAGATCCATTTTATCAAGTGGATTTTTCAATTTGTCCATATTGTTAAGTAATTCTTGTATTATTTACTGGAGGCCTTTTATTATTTATATGTTTGCATACTACCTGGAGTGCTAAGATCTTACACGCAGAAAGACGAGAAATTACCCTTCACTTTCTTCTTTACAGGTATCCATTTTCCATGACTACTGGAGAACAGTTGTAGCTAGCAGCCTAATTATTTACAGTTGTCATAGCTGTAGTAGATGTGGGGGGCTCAAATCTTGCCAAGCATCAATAAGAAAAGTTATCATGTACTTATGTAATCTGGTAATTCAAAGTCTTGCTACTTTCCTCCTTGTTTCTTTTGAATAAAAGATTATTTAAAAAAACCTTCATAATAAAACTCATAGCAGTGAGAAGCAGTAGGTTCTAAAAAGATATAACAAGTGAGCTGGCAATATATCAGAGGATTCAGCTGCATTCCCTTCAGTCCTCCACCATGTCTCGTCACATTTTCATTCTTGATTGTTTAAGCTTAGCACAGCATTTTCTGGGTAACAGAGTACTGTGGTCTGCAACATCAAGCAAAGAGTAGACAGTTTAAGAGAATCATGTGTCCTGTCAGTTACAAAAATATTCCTTATCTAAAATGTCAGAAATAAATGCTTCCCAGAAGAGAAGAAAGGAATTATAGTAAAGTCAGAATAACTTTACAAGCAACTGAATATGAGGAATTAATAATCAGAAAGTTTTAAATATTTTCCTTTGTCTTTTTCATTTATATCTTCCCAGAAAGTCTCTGCTGTTTTTTTTTTGTTTGTTTGTTTGGTTTTTTGAGTTAACAAATAGTCCAGGTGGAAGCTGAGGTTTGTTTATTTTTCTGACACTTGAACAATCCTTGCCTCAACCACAAATCTAGCAAATACTTTGATTTATGCTTTAATCTTGATAGGTTAAAATCTGCTCGAGATGTTGTGTCAAGAACTGGTCATTCGTTGGCTCTTGGCTGTCTCCATCGTTATGTGGGTGGAATAGGTTCTGGACAGCATCTGAAAACCAGTGTCAGTATTCTGTTGGCGTTGGCACAAGATGGGACCTCACCTGAAGTCCAGGTATAAAACAAAAAGACATTTTAAAACCATTCAGTAAGGTTTAAGATTAATGTATTACTGTCAACAGCAAAGAAAATGCTGTACAGAAGAAAAAATTGTCAGTCCATGCCCCAAGGAGTATAAGTCTAAATGGGAGAGCGATATCTTTTTGTCCTAAATACAGTTTCTTTATGGTGCAGTGGGCCTAACAACAAACTAACCTGACTTTGAACAGTTACTTTAGGCACCTGACTTATGAGGAGAGGCTGAGGGAACTGGGATTGTTTAGTCTGCGGAAGAGAAGAATGAGGGGGGATTTGATAGCTGCTTTCAACTACCTGAGAGGTGGTTCCAGAGAGGATGGCTCTAGACTATTCTCAGTGGTAGAAGAGGACAGGACAAGGAGTAATGGTCTCAAGTTGCAGTGGGGGAGGTTTAGGTTGGATATTAGGAAAAACTTTTTCACTAGGAGGGTGGTGAAACACTGGAATGCGTTACCTAGGGAGGTGGTAGAATCTCCTTCCTTAGAAGTTTTTAAGGTCAGGCTTGACAAAGCCCTGGCTGGGATGATTTAATTGGGGATGGGTTCTGCTTTTGAGCAGGGGGTTGGACTAGATGACCTCCTGAGGTCCCTTCCAACCCTGATATTCTATGATTCTATGAAGTGCCTAATTATGTTGAGTCATCTCAAGATGTAAATAAGTTATTCCATTCTGTAGAACAATTAATTAAAATAAATAATAAGACAATTTGGAAAACAAATGTAAGTTAAAGTAGAATCTTAAAGGAAAGTAGGTGCATTCATGATATCCCTTGGCAGTGAATTCTAGAAAGCCAGTTAAATAAAATAGTAAAAGACCCTCTGGAGAAAGATATAAATAAAAACGTTGAATGAAAAAAATTACTTGCCTATAAATATTATTTTCAAAAGGTTATAGTGTAACTCACCACATATCAGGAGACTTTTTCATTCTTTTCCCCCATTACTCCAAAAGAAATTATTAGTTGAAGTGGCTATGGCTATTACGCCTAATCAGCAGGAAGGTGTGTCTCACCCACAGAAAGAGGCAGTTTAATGGCTCAGAACTTTGAGCTTGGAGCCCCCATCCTCTGCTATCTTTGTCGCCTGGAACCACAGACACCTGTGTCGTCTTAAATTATTAACTTTAGAGAACATGGAGTAGAGGTAATCCTCTGTCTGAGGAGACAGGATTGATAGAAGTTTTGATTTGCTTTGTTGAGTGATACATATATCTATATATATATATAATAAAAAAAAACCCCTCAAATTTCCATAGTTAAGCTCTCAAAAGTTAGATATTGACAAAGTTCAGGTTGCATGTGCAATATTATTTCTGCTGTTCTGTAAATGCATCATGGTAGTCTTTAAACAAAGGCTTGCATATTATTTCACAAATAAAATTTAATCAATTTTTACTACAGTATAAAAAGATAAGAAATCAAAGGAGGCGATTTTCAAAGGTACAAATGGCAGTTAGGTGCCTAATCCCCATTAACTTTAAATGGGAGTTAGGCACATAACACTTCCGTTTGAACCTTTAAAATCCTCCGTCTAAATCAGTAAAAAGATACTGGAGCATTACAATAAATAGAATGAAACAGTAGAAAGAATGAAAAAAATGTTACATGATGCAACATTAGTGTCTAACATTGTAAAATAAATAGTGTTATGTAGTTGAGAAAGATTATGTGATCATGTAACTAGACTGTAGGAGCAGAATAAAGGCAGTGTGGCCAGCTAACTCAAATGTTTAACTGTGCAACTGTAACCTCCTCTTACAATAGTCCTTTTTCTTTTTATGGAACTTCCCACGTTTTTTGGAGTGAGGGGGGAAAATCATAATGTAAAATTATTTTGGTAAATGCCACTGGAACACTCTGTCCTGCACACTTTGCGGCCCACAGGAGAAGGAGTGCATTTCCTGTGAACATTAGCAGCCCTGAAACTTGTTCCCTACAAGCTTTGAAGAAAGTGAAACAAGGGCACCTGGCGTCATTCATAGTGTATCTTACAGGGTGTTCAGTGAATGAGACCAGTTTCACTACCTTTCTCCAGTGCAGCTATAGGTTAACTACATGTGAGCAGCGTGGCCTTCCTTAGCTTCACTTTTAAGAGTTTAGAAAGAAAACTCAGTGCAAAATGCACTGTATATGCAAGCTGAGAATTTCAATTGGCCATAACATTATCAAATGAAAACCTGTTTCCATTGGTTCAGGCACGTCTTCTCGAGGACCATTTCTGAGTCTAATTTCAACTTTCTGCCCCAGTTTTGGCTTTCAAAATTGTGTCAAACTTTTTTATATAGTGGAAAAAATATATGCATCCTTTTCTTCTCATTCTCAAACAGCGTAGCCATTTTTATTCAAACAAACAAAAATTCACCTGCAGGCAGAGACCAAACCTGGGAAATTTCAGCCCAGAAGTGAATGTTCCAGATTGTGGGGTGACGAAGATGTTCTTAAAAACAGAGGGTTAAAATAGAAATGTTTAAACAAGGGTGGTGAGAGCCATAGCGACTATAAATAAATCGTCAAAACTCTAAACTAAACAAACTTATATGACTCAAAACCAAAAATCTCTTTGATTTATTATAGACTTGGTCTCTCCATTCACTTGCCTTGATAGTGGACTCTAGTGGGCCAATGTACCGGGGATATGTGGAGCCTACTCTGTCTCTAGTTCTTACCCTGCTCTTGACAGTTCCACCATCGCATACAGAAGTACATCAGTGTTTGGGCCGATGTCTTGGGGCTATAATAACTACGGTTGGCCCTGAGCTGCAAGGTAAGTTTAATCTGCAATTTCATTAAGATAAAGTTAAGGTTATAAATAGGATAGATGCTGTTTCTTAATGTCAGCTGGCTGTTAAAGTATTGCGTGGTGGCAGATAATGAAGCATTTGTGATTGGTGTGTAGGGTTTGTCTATCTGCAACTGCACCGTGTGTACTGATGGTGACACAATTCAGGGCGACTGCACCTGTATTTCCTCCTCCATGATCCCTCAAGGGCACCCACTGTAGGCTCCTAGCTCCTCAACTGTCAGCTCTCCTGGGTAAAGACCTTCATCTCTCTCCCTCTTGACAAGGGATTTTCAAGGCTACACAATTCCTTGCCCACTCTGTGATATCTCCAGGAAGCCAGACTGCCTAAACAGTCCAGCATCTGCACTTTGCGTTCTCTCCGGAGGCTGTGAACAATTGTAATCGCCAGCAGTTACAAGTTACCATGCAGGTCTTTATAAGCAAGCACATTTATTCTTAAGGTGAAAGATTACAGAAAAAAACATATGAAAGCTATAACCCCCCCCTTATATGCATGCTAAAAAGCTTACCAAAGGTCATCCCAACTTCAGCCCTTCCAGCTCTTCTACAGGGATTTCTCCCAGACTCACCTTGGTCAGAAGGTCCTGTCTCTTAGCTAAATCAGATAGAAGGCCCTGAGACAGTTTAAACTCAGGCTGTTTTTCCAAAACTCTTTTCTTTGTCTTTTGGTCTCTGGGGAATCCAGTTTGAACTAGTTAGTATATGTGAGCCTCTCCAGGTGGTGGTACTTCTCTGGAGATGTTAGACCTGAGTGAATTTGCCTAATCACTCCCTACTGTCCTTAGTTCCTGGAGGAACTGTGGCCACCTTCTCCGTGGAATTGCATACAATCCCTGGCTCACAATGATACATAAACTTAATATAGTAAGAACTCCCAAAGATATTGCAGGAAATTACCATATATGTTGCAGGTGGCCATATGAATTGGTGCCAAAACTATCTAACTCCAATAATGAGGTAGTCTCAGTATTCTCAGATCTTTATACCTTGACAAATTTTTCAGTGTGTTATCTGAGGGTATGCGGTCCAAACTGGAAATAAAGATGAAGTATGGTGTTTTTTCTTTAAGGTGCATAGGAGATTTTGGTGGATATACATGGGTCTTTGATAAAGTGCCATAGGTGAGGCTGTTAGTGAAACCTCAGTTATAAATTCCCTGCCTTTCGAATACGTTTATTAACTACGGTCTTGTAGTTGTATCTGAACTTTTTTTGCCTAGGAATTTCCTTATTGATTTTTACCAGATATTTTAAAAGTATTGATATATACAAACATAGGTTGTTCGGAATTTTTTCTTATAGAGACGACATTTTGCTGTAATTATAGCTGTGCTGTAAAGATGATGAATGGTACTTGTTGAAATGCAAGACAACATAGTCTTTAAATCAAATATTCTGTGTTGTCTGTAACCTGTTGAATCCAAGTGATGCAACTGAGGGAGCTAAGAAACTCCTCTAGCATATTAATATATTAAACTGCTCCAAAACTGCAAAAAAATATAAAGTCTTCCAAAATGTGATAAGAAAAGGAGTACTAGTGGCACCTTAGAGACTAACCAATTTAGGTGCCACAAGTCCTCCTTTTCTTTTTGCGAATACAGACTAACACGGCTGCTTCTCTGAAACCTGCCAAAATGTGATAAGTATTCAGAGTTTAAAACTAAATCCATAGCAAATAACTCTAAAATTGTATATCTAATATTCTAAGAAATGGGTCTATGCATGCAATCTTATCCAAGACTACTAAATTAAATAGATTTCCAAAACCTGAAACTTTGTTCATTTTAACAAGTGCCATATCTCAGAAATACTGACTAACTGAACAATGTCCGCAAAATTTTTCTGGCTAATGATCAGTTGTGCAAAATTTGAGGTTTAAAGGACTTTTTGGGCTAGCAGATTGCTTTGAAACGTTCAAGGGGTAAGTGTCAAAATTGGGCTAAAATGGAAAGTGAGTTCTAACCCTGTATACAGAATCCTTTTGAAGTAATGCAGCTGTTAACTTCAAATATAAGTATTTAGAAGAGTGATGCTGTATATAATTTACAAAAATTTCACATCTCTGAAGCTTTGTGATTAAAAGGTTAAAATGTATAACAGCTATACAAAAAAGTCGCTTTGTTAAGAATTCTTTATTCTGTTAGGTAATGGAGCTACTATTTCAACAATCCGCTCTTCGTGCTTGGTGGGATGTGCAATCACACAAGATCACTCGGACTCTCTTGTTCAGGCAGCTGCCATATCCTGCCTTCAACAGCTTCACATGTTTGCACCCCGCCATGTCAACCTCTCCAGTCTGGTTCCCAGCCTTTGTGTGAGTGTAAAATGTGTCTGTCCTGTCCTACATCTCTAATGCTGGAAACTTCAGCATTACAGCCTGCAGAAAGGAAAGAGAAATGGCTAGCAGCCTATGGGGGAGTATACATATGTGTTAAGGGGCAAAGTTTTCAAAAGCACTCAGTGGCTCCCAAGTCAGAAGTCCCATTGAAAATCAATGAAGGGACTTTGGCGCCTAAGTCATTTAGGCACTTTTGAAAATTTTACCCAAGACTAGGGACCTGTTTCTAATTTACATTAAAGCCACTTTACACTGCTCTGGGTGTGAAGAGGAGCCTTAAAGTGGGCTTAGATTATAGTTATGCTTACTTTAAATCCCTTTACTCTGCCAGAGTGGTGTAAAGTGGCCTTAGTTTAAGTGAGAATCAGGCCCTAGGACTATTTAGCTTGGAAAGGAGAGGAATACACAATAACAAGTCTCAGGGTCCCCCAAAGGTCTCCTCTTTTTCATTCCTTATCTTACATGCCTATCTCCTATGGCTACTTAAAAAGGAAGTGTATGTGGGGAAAGTGGCGTATCTCCTACTATCAGAGTCCTAGGCAGAGTCTGTGTCTTGCTGTCATCCCCATGTTCCTCCATTGCTGCTCAGGTGAGTATTGTCACATGTCTCAATAAACACAGCACCAGCTTTCCTGCCTGAAGGCAGGAAGTGATGCAAGGGCTGTAAAATCCAAAATTTGATCTTAAATACAACTTTTATTAGATGAAAATTTAAAAAATACACTGGAGTTAAGTATACTTATGCTCAGACATTCAGAAAATTGAGTTTAAGGGAGAGACCCTCCCTTTAAGACATCCCTGGTCACCTGTGTCCCAGACTCTTCACAGATAATGACCAAAGGACTCAGGCTTATTTATACTGAAATTGGGACTTTGTCCCTGTTTGTGTAATCTGCTGTCCAATCTTTCCTTAGAGTTTCCCCCCCATAGCACATATCCCCTTGTCTTGCACAACTGGTGCACTCTTATTCAGCATGACCCATACTCTGTAATATGTCAGAGTGCAGAGAATTCCAAGTGAAAAGGTATTGCTCAGCACAGATGGAGGTGGGCCCTTCTGTTAAGTGTGAATAACAGGCTGATATGTACCACATCCTGTGACAAATAATTATTTCTGTCAGTTCCTTTATGACTAGATCTCCCAGTAGGAATATTATAGACAAAGAAGTTAACCCAAGGCGTAATTGTTGCTGATTGAAATCTTTTTCCATCCCATTCTGCTGTCCTTTCCCTGCTCCATCATAAACCCTCAGCTACCTAATTTTCCTTTCCTCCCTTTTGCTTCCAAAATCTTGTTCCCTCCATGATAAGCCTACCTGCAAATGGCTTTGCACATGCTCCCACAGCTGTTTGGACAAGTAAAATGTGGACATGGTGGCTGAATAGAGGACTGGTTGAAAATCCTACCCCATTAAATGAAAGAGAAATCAGTGACAAGCTTTTGTCTTCTGTTTGGAACCAACACCATGTATCAAACTTAAACCAATCTCTTCCATATGCTTTTCAGATTCCTTTCTGCCTCTATACTTCATCATCATCTTTTTTTTTTTTTTTTAACTAAAAGCAGGGAATAATCTTTTTCCAGTAATTTAAATCCTAAAGTTCTCTGTTGTAGTTCTATTGAAACAACTTCAGGATGATACTTAGAGGATCCCTTAAAGTCTGTTTTTCAAGATTGAAACCTTCAGACATTCATGAACGAAATAAAGGCCTAGTGTTAAATATTTTGTACACTCTATGACCTTTCATTTGGGAAAGCAATTTCCGCCCTCATAGCAAGCTAATACAGGGAAAACAAATGTGTATTCAACTTATTAAAAAATATGTCCCCCGAGGTAACTCAAGATTAGAGTTTCTAAAAGAGCACTTTTTATCTCCTCCCTTGAAAAACATACAGTTCCCTGTACAGCTACTTCCTCTCAAGAAAAGTTGGGAGCTTGCAAAATTCTTTTGGAAGAAAAATATTTACTTGTACTCGAGGTGATTCAAAGCATATTAGAAGCAAATGTTACTTAGCACAGAAATCTGAAAGCTCTCATGTTGAGAAGTACTTACTGACATGTGGTATAAACTATGGTTTAGATTTGAACATAGAAGGTTTTAATGACAGTTGTCATGAGTGATTCAACGATTGCTGGTGGCCATTTTATTGAAAATTGTAATTTCTGTCACTGGCAGAATACAGGATCCTAGTAACCAATGCTAAAGCATGATGTAAACTGGACTAGAGCAGTGGTTCTCAACCTTTTTGGGCTCAGCACCCATTTGTAAATGTTTATGGCCTGTTACGACCAGTAAATAGTCTGGGGGTGGAGGCCCTTGGGTGGTTTTGGTTGGGTCCTGTCTGGCACTAACCCCACAGTGGTGGCTCCTGCAGCTCCTGTGCTGTGGGGCTGGCTGGGCTTGCCCCTTCGCCCCAGGCATTGCAACTTCCAGGCCTGCAGCACCGCTCAGCTTTGTTCCCGCACCCCTGACTGGACCAAATTTGTGTGAGTGGAGTTGTTGGCTCATGGGTTGCAATGCCACTCACTCAAATTTGGCCTACCCAGACTCCCGTCATCATAACAGCTGGGTCAAACCTAAGTGGCTCTGGGACCCCAGAAGTTGCCGTGCCTGGAGTGGGAAAGTTAGCCCAGTGGGACAGGAGCCACAGGAGCTGCCACATGGCCCTTTGAAACATTCTGACAAGCCAGTTTCGGGTCCCAACCCACGGATTGAGAAACACTGGTCTAGAGTCAAATTTTATTCCCTGTGGGTCCAGTCACAATGTTATCCCTCTTTAGCCAGATGGCTATACCAGCTATGAAAATATAAACTTTATTTTCAAGTGTATATGTTGTGAGAAGTGCTTGTTTGTGCACTTTTAGCCAGATTTTTCAAAGAGCTCAGCACCCAACAGCTCACATTTGGCCATCCCAAGTAAGTGACCAGATTTTGCCAAAGAGCTCCCTGTGGCAGGCCGCCTTGCTCCTGCCTCTGCTCAGGTCCACAAACAGCTCAGAGACCTTTTTGCTGATAAAACACCCAGTACAGTTTATTTACCATTTTAGTTTTCTCCACCCATATACGTTGTATACCCTCACCCCTACAGTCTAGGGAGCCTCAGCTCCTGAGGCAAGCAGGGGGGAGAGCATTCTCTTCCTCTCTCTTTCTGCTTCCTCCATTTCTATGCCTTTTGTATCATCTGCCTAATGGTCTAAATAGCCTCTTAGTCCTCCTCAGCCCATCCATTAGGCACAGCTCTTCTTAATTAAGGTTTGCTCTGGAGTAATTAATTAGAATTGCGAGGACCAGAGGGCTGGCTCTGCTGTTGTTGCCCAACGCTCTATCACAGTCCCCTCCCATTTCAGCACCCAAATGAAGTGCCCAGTCTTCCAGATAAACATCTGAGAACAATTGCAGTTGCCTAGTGCTGAGCATTTTTGAAAGTGTCGTCTCTTTGTCTTAGCTTCTCTCCCATTTCAGCTCTAAGAGATTTTCCAGAGTTCCTGACTGGCTTCACTTTTACAGTCTGAGGCTTAATTTGTGTTTCACATTTTAAAATCTTGCATAATAAACTTTATTAATAAGATTTCTCAATTTTGCTTTTTAAATTTCCCACTTGTGCTTCCATTTGGGAGATGGGGCAACATGCTGGGATGCTAATACACCCCACCTAGAACCACTACACTCAAACTTCCTCTAATTAAACTCTTTAGAATCTTGAAATCTGCAGGGGGGAATAGCTGCTTTATGGAAACATAGAAGAATAGAACAGAATTACTTTCATTATATTAAGCTCAGAAAGAAATTAAACAAGCTGCTTCTCCAGGAGAAAGATGGTCAAGATCTGTGTGCAAATGCAGTGAGCGGATACAGGTAGTTCTCTTACGTGTGTCTGATAGGCAGAGGTTCGTTTCCAAAGGATGTGATCGTGTTTAGGTTTAGTTAGCTGCACGCCCTTCAGTAAGTTAAGAGACTTCTCCATTTTAATTAATGTTTTCAGCCGAATGGCTTCTTGCATTCTGACTTTCTGTGCAAGTGCAACACTACTTTGTAACTGTTTACATGACCTATACTTGATTTAGCTGAGTGAGAGGCTGTTATTAATCACTAACAGTTTTGATTCAGTTAAATAAAGACACAGCAATTTACCAGTTTACAATGGCTCTGTGATTGCAGGTTCACTTGTGCAGTTCTCACTTATTGCTCCGTCGGGCTGCAGTGGCATGTTTGCGGCAACTTGCACAGAGGGAAGCAGCAGAAGTGTGTGAATACGCCATGAGCTTAGCGAAAAATGCTGGTGACAAAGAGAATAGTGGCATCAGTAAGTGTTACCTTTTCTAATATAGTGTGTGAGTTTTTTAAGACAAAAACAAAACCCAACCTCCTTTGAAGTTTCTTGCCATTTCCATATTTCCAGCTAAAAGTAAAGACAGTAGCCCTGGCCTCTTAAATATGAAGAACAAATTAGAAATGGAATTTCCCCCCAATAAATAGTTCCTCTCTCTTACTGATTGTTCTTCTCCCTTAATTTTGCTGGTTTTGAAAATGGGCATAGCACGAAGGGGGCGGGGCTTCTCACGGGGCCAAGAATGGCATTGCAGGTGCTCCCTGCCTTAGTCCACAGATTACTGCCACCTGCTCAGAGCCAAGTGGCCTGTGCTATAAACTTAAGGTCAGTCTAAAACAGCTGAATAAAAATAACCTCAGAATCTGTCCGTCTGCGCCTTTAAACAAACAAACACAACTCCAAAGGCAAGCTCTTAATTGTAGTGCTTGAGGACAAGACCCTGACCTGGCCTTCGGGTTCTGGGTTAGCACTTCTCTGGCCCTCTCTCATCCTGCCGCTACCCCTGAGAAGCACAGGCAAGCCTTTTTAACTGACGTGCTAGCACCTGATTGGTTAGTGTCTCCTCCTTGCTCTTTTAGGCCTCTGGAGGATGAAGTCTTGTTGGTAGCCTGGTCTGTGTGGGTTTTCGGTAAATAGGGGCTATTAGGGCACCAATGCTTGTAGCAGGGAGCAGAAAAAACCTGATAGACCCTGTCACAGGGCATAATGATTCTATATACTGTGAGTAGGATATTCAGTTTTGTTCTGTTAGCAACATCCTTAGTAGCCAGTCGGGTTTCCCAGTTGCCCCAATTTTTACATATATAATTTTATCCTGTTGCTCAAATGAGTTATGATTCCTACTCGCCTGTTTGAATGGTTAGGAAAAAGTACAATATCCAGAAGCCTTCCATAGTAAGTATATAATTGTCTGCTGGTTGTTATATACTTTTAAATTTTTAAAAACATTGAAAAACATTATCTGCCTTCTTTCAACGGATTATCAGACAAACAATTTTTCCACTGTACCACAGACTCATGTGCATTCTAGTATTGTGGGACACAATTAAGACTTAACTCAGAAGAGATTCTTCAGGATCCAATGCGGGTAGATGCTGAGCATGTCCTGCAAGGTGTTGAGTGCTCTCAACTCCCATTTACTTTAATGGCAATTGACAGTGTTTATCATTTCATGGAAAATGCTCAGTATCTCATAGAATTTAACTTCTAAAAAGTTTAATATATTAAACTATGTTAGAGTTTATTGACAACAAATTGTAGTAATGTCTTTGTGTTTGTGATCTGAGCAACTAAGAGTGAATGCAGAATGTCCCTTTCTAATGCTGCTATTGCCCTCATTTCAAGGCACAAATAAGATTCAGTTTCTTATTGAAAAACTAGTCTCTCATTTTACAGATATTAACCCTTTTGCACCAGGAGTTGGTTCTCGGCGGGATATTCATTGTCGGCATCAAGGAGTTAATATAACAGAGACTGGCCTCGAGGGGGTTCTTTTTGGAATGTTAGATCGGGAGACTGATCGAAAGCTGTGTTCTGATATTCATGATACCTTGGGACATATGCTTTCATCCCTGGCAGTGGAAAAACTTTCACACTGGCTAATGCTATGTAAGGATGTCCTAGCAGCCTCCAGTGGTAAGTGTTTGACAACATTCATATAATAAGACGACATATCTTTAGAATTAATTTATTTTTGATAACATTCATTTGGAGCTCTTTATGTTGTCGTGGGATAGGAATCCATGCTCAGTTTTGTCACCTGTTTCTTGGATTGTAATATTTTAGCTTGTTCAGAAAGAGAAAATGGCAAATAGCATGATCAGTTTTGAATAGTCTATGTACAGACATACACATTTTAAAGTAAATCTGGTACTGTGTATATATAGGTTTCAGAGTAACAGCCGTGTTAGTCTGTATTCGCAAAAAGAAAAGGAGTACTTGTGGCACCTTAGAGACTAACCAATTTATTTGAGCATAAGCTTTCGTTAGCTACAGCTCACTTCATCGGATGTATACTGTGGAAAGATTAGAAGATCTTATTATATACACACAAAGCATGAAAAAATACCTCCTTCCACCCCACTCTCCTAATGGCCCACCTTGATTATCATACACATTGTAAGGAGAGTGGTCACTTTAGATAAGCTATTACCAGCAGAAGAGTGAGTTTTTGTGTGTGTGTGTGGGGGGGTGAGAAAACCTGGATTTGTGCTGGAAATGGCCCAACTTGATTATCATACACATTGTAAGGAGAGTGATCACTTTAGATAAGCTATTACCAGCAGGAGAGTGGGGTGGGAGGAGGTATTTTTTCATGCTTTGTGTGTATATAATAAGATCTTCCACACTTTCCACAGTATGCATCCGATGAAGTGAGCTGTAGCTCACGAAAGCTTATGCTCAAATAAATTGGTTAGTCTCTAAGGTGCCACAAGTACTCCTTTTCTTTTTGTGTATATATAGGTAGTTCTTAAAGGGTGAGCATTACAGTAGTTAACACACTTTCTTGGCCTTTGCATTTAGCAGTTGACTGGTAACGATTCCTGCATCTTATAATGCTGAACTATTAAAATGCTTCTCCTAAAGAGTGTAATGGCTACTTTGGCCATATAACCTCAGTTTCTTCCTTTACTGCTGATAGCAAAGGAGTTCTCCAGC
The DNA here is from genome assembly GCF_965140295.1 of Lepidochelys olivacea. Classification (NCBI taxonomy): domain Eukaryota; kingdom Metazoa; phylum Chordata; order Testudines; family Cheloniidae; genus Lepidochelys; species Lepidochelys olivacea. Next base: position 146,414,671 of record NC_140413.1, on the reverse strand, counting down.
TTTGCTCTTTCTGCCCCATACTACATTCACCTACATCACTTCACAATTTGTGTTAGGAAACATGTTTTGTTTTGTTTTTTAATTTAATTTGTGTGCTTTTAGTGATTAGTAATCTTATTTATTTTATTTATGTTTAAGAATTACTTTGTGAGACTGAATGAGCTTGGCACCTCATGGAGTCCTAGTTTGATTTTTGATTTTATAATACTGGGTTGGATTCTCAGCTGGGATACATGGGCTTTGCTGATTTACATCAGCTGAAGGATCTGTTTCACTGTATTAAATTTTTATTCTTTTTCTTCCTTATTGTTCAGGTTATCATAGAAGCAATCTAGAGGCTTTAAGGGGTGTTCCAAGTGCAGTCATAAAGTGCCATTTTCAGATAGATATGACTGTTTCCTGAAATATATTGGGACAAACCAAATGAGATCTGGCTGGCTATAAAATCTGTGCCTAGATATTGTTACAGAAAATGTCAATACTAAGGAATCATAGAATATCAGGGTTGGAAGGGACCTCAGGAGGCCATCTAGTCCAACCCCCTGCTCAAAGCAGGACCAATCCTCAACTAAATCATCCCAGCCCGGGCTTTAAGCCTGACCTTAAAAACTTCTAAGGAAGGAGATTCTACCACCTCCCTAGGTAACCCATTCCAGTGTTTCACCACCCTCCTAGTGAAAAAGTTTTTCCTAATATCCAACCTAAACCTCCCCCACTGCAACTTGAGACCATTACTCCTTGTTCTGTCATCTGCTACCACTGAGAACAGTCTAGATCCATCCTCTTTTGAACCCCCTTTCAGGTAGTTGAAAGCAGCTGTCAAATCCCCCCTCATTCTTCTCTTCCGCAGACTAAACAATTCCAGTTCCCTCAGCCTCTCCTCATAAGTCATGTGTTCCAGTCTCCTAATCATTTTTGTTGCCCTCCGTTGGACGTTTTCCAATTTTTCCGCATCCTTCTTGTAGTGTGGGGCCCAAAACTGGACACAGTACTCCAGATGAAGGCCTCACCAATGTTGAATAGAGAGGAATGATCACGTCCCTCGATCTGCTGGCAGTGCCCCTACTTATACATCCCAAAATGCCATTGGCATGCTGGAGCTGTGAAATTGACAAGAAAGCCAGGTTGTCACCGGAGCAGGTAGGGGGCTCCAGCTAAAGTCTGGCTGTCCCCCAGGTTCCCTGCTCCCAGTCAGGCTGTGCCTGCCCCTCTCAGACCCTGGTTGCCTCTTGGCTCCCAGCCCAGCTGCTGCCTGGGCTTTCCACTGCCTGCTGGGCTGCTACCCAGAGATTCCCAGATCCCTGATTCTTGCGGGGAGCCCTGGTACTGCTTGGAGGCTCCTAGCTCCCAGCCGCCAGGAGCCCGGCTCCTGCCCCCCCGCCCTCTGCTCCCCACTCCCCGCTGCTGGAAGCCTAGCTGCCCCCCCAACTCTCCGCTCCCCACCACCAGGAGCCTGGCTGCCCCTCTGGGCTCTCCGCTGCCTACCACAGCTGGGCTCCCAACTGGGAGCTCCACACCTGGAGTCCTGGTAGCTCCTGGGCTCCTGGTGGGGATCCAGGAGAAACGGGGCAGCCTCCAAGCTCCCAGCAGGGAGATGCATGTGGAGCTGAGAGCTCAGGCTCTCAGCCCCCAACTCTGTTCCTCTTAAGTTGGTGGAAGTGCTCCTGGTGAGGATGTGCACCTCCGACAGAAGGAAGGTAGTGTGGGCATGAACCACCTGGTTTTAAGTACACCTAACATAGGTCGATTTATGTGTCTGGCATAGACATGCCCTCAGTCTGGACTATAGACTTTATCGTACAAAGTCCATATGACTACTGTTTTAACTTTCCACTAACATGCTGAATGCACACAAGTTTCTGTTCAGCCATTAGCCTTCCGGTTTATGCAGAAGGAAGTGTTACGTGCATCTAAAATTTCCCATTATGAGGTGCTGAGAGTTATTACCGTGGTGTTTACACCATTGATTAAACCTCCTTTTGTTCTACTCGTTCACTCAAAATTCCTTTCTGGACGATTTTATTCCTGACTTCACCTTGCAAAGCAGGTGTGAATCAGTCTCTCTACTCTTCTCCCATGCACTATTTTATATAAATACAATGTGGAGCTATGGATTCAAACGAGAGCCCTTCCAAAGGTGTTATCGGCTTTCTACTTACAAATTAGTTATCCTTCTAACATTTTCCCCACTCCCACATCCCTAATGTAGTGGCACTTTATTTAATATTTGATGTTAAAAGGTCCTCTTTCATTTTATTTTGAGTAGATTCTAAAATCCGTAAAATATGCATTCAGCTTTTTCTTTTAATTGACACTTGTACAGTAGGCCAAATAGTTTCCTGGAGAACCATGTTTAAATGCATTTCTCACTGCTGCTCTTCAGTAAGCCAGTAACTTCAAATTTATTTTGGGATGTCTTTGATCTGAGATGTATTGGCACGTGCAAAGCCAATTTTCAGGTCAGCCACATGTGTTTTCTGGCATGCTTTTGCAAAGGTTGCACAACCTTTTTCACCCTAAAATGCCACAACTCTTCTGCAGCCTAAGTGTATTATTTTTTAGGAATGGGGTGACTCAGTTGAGATAGGTTTCAGAGTAGCAGCCGTGTTAGTCTGTATTCACAAAAAGAAAAGGAGTACTTGTGGCACCTGTCACGGAGTCCCTGGGCGATGCTCTGGAACTGCTCCCCATGAAGCCAGTCAGGACTCTGGGGTAGTCGCCTTTCTGTGAGCAGCCTGTCTTCAGGACACACAGCTCACACAGCTTCCACCTTCCTGGGTCTGACCTCGGAGCATTCAGCATCCTCTGCCCCTCTGTGCGCTTCCCCCCAGCGAGTCCACTCAGGTGGGGCTCCTGGGGAAGCCAGAGGGTCCTGCACCCCAACTCCGCAGTCAGACGTGACTCTCAGCCAGCCAGTAAAACAGAAGGTTTATTAGACGACAGGAACATGGTCTAAAACAGAGCTTGCAGGTGCAGAGAACGGGACCCCTCAGCTGGGTCCATTTTGGGGGGCAGTGAGCCAGACAACCACGTCTGCACTTCACTCCATGTCCCAGCCAGCCCCAAACTGAAAACCCCCTCCAGCCCCTCCTCCTCTGGGCTTTGTTCCTTTCCCGGGCCAGGTGGTCACCTGATTCCTTTGTTCTCCAACCCTTCAGCTCTCACCTTGCAGGGGGGAAGGGCCCAGGCCATCAGTTGACAGGAAACAGGGTGTCGGCCATCCTCTGTGTCCAGACCCCTGCACACACCTGCCCTCTAGGGCTCTGCAATGATCATACACCCTTATTCCACCCCCTAGATACTTAAGAACTGCCTAGAGGAAACTGAGGCACCCCCACACTATTCAGAGGAAACATTAAGAACAGTCCCACTTCGTCACAGCACCTTAGAGACTAATAAATTTATTTGAGCATAAGCTTTCGATGAAGTGAGCTGTAGCTCACGAAAGCTTATGCTCAAATAAATTTGTTAGTCTCTAAGGTGCCACAAGTACTCCTTTTCTTTTTTCAGTTGAGATAGCTTATCCCTCTGATAAGTTTCTTCTTGTTGCTGTGGTAGCTTTCGTGTAATCAATCCCTTGTCCAGTTCTCAGAGCATCAAAATGATACTGAGGTTTTCCATATCAGTTTCTAGCTAATAGTCTTTTTGTTGAGATCCCTGACATTTTGTTCATATCCTGAACTGGGAATCTATTACAGTAGTCAAATTTGGAGAAAATAAAATTATTTTCAGTACCTGTAATGCTTGTTCTCAAACATGTTTGTGTGTGGTGCTAGAATAAATTGCCCACTTGCCTTTCCTACAATATTGGCCTTTCATTTTGTTTTCATTTAATATGCATTTTATCTTTTACTACAAGGGAATGAGAGTTCAAGCATGGGTAACAGCCGTATCCTCTGCATTGACAGTTTAACAGTTTAAATTTCTAAGCTACAGGACCCGGAAGTGGGGATTTTTTGTAATAGATACCTTCAGAGAGCTAGAGTTTTAGGAATGTCATTTTCTTATCTTTCAAAAAGATGAAGGATACTTTTAGTATGCTGAAGGGAAAAAACATCTTTACTTACTAATATTCCTTTACTGTGCCCTTCTCCATTTTCAAATGCCATAATTCCTATAGAAAAGTTAGTCTCCATTTTAATTTTGAATGGATTGTAAGAGTTGACAACTTCACATTGTAAATTGTTTCTGAAAATTACTACTAACAGTGGAATTGCTAAATTTTATGACTTTGTGTCTCTGATGTAGACATGAGCACTGCAGCTCCTTTGGGAGGAGGAAAGGATGAAGAATCGGAGAAGAAAGATGAGATGGATGATGACACAATGTTTACTACTCTGGGTGAAGAGGATAAATCGAAGCCTTCTGTGGCTCCTCGCTGGGCCACTCGTGTATTTGCTGCCGATTGCCTGTGTCGAATTATCATGCTGTGTGAGAATGCGAATAAGGCTCACTTTGATCTGGCCATGGCCCGTTCAGCCAAACTCAGAAACCCTAAAAGTAATTAAAGCATTTGCATGTGTTTTTGTTTAAACTTAGCTGTAAAGAGATATATTAAGGGTATAAGATACCCACAAAAAGAAAACTTTGTTAAAGAACAGGTAAGCCTGAGTAAGGGGAGCAGCTATCCATGCAAACTATTAAAAGCAGAGAAATGTCCAGTTAAGGTATACTCCTTTAGCATGTCTTCATCACCACATATCACATTGACCAGTTTCCCTGACAGACCCCCACACCTCAATAAATAATTCTCATTACACTCTAACACAGTGTTTTCAACCACGGGCACATGAACGCAGAAGTCTTCCAGGGGGTACATCAACTCATCTAGATATTTGCCTAGTTTTACAACAGGCTACATAAAATACACTAGCAAAGTCAGTACAAACTAAAATTGCATACAGCCAATGAGTTGTTTATACTGCTCTGTGTACTATGCTCTATAAATGTAAGTACAGTATTTATATTCCAGTTGATTTATTTCATAATTATATGGTAAACATGAGAGAGTCAGCCATATTTCAGTAGTCGTGTGCTGTTTCCCCACATTATATTCTTCACAGATGTTCTCGCATAACCAGTTACAAACTCTTTTAAAATCTAGAGACTTGAAAATAACATCTGTAGGGTTTACTACTTTTCTGTTGATTTTTATTAGTCCTTTTCATTATCACATTTTAATAAATTAAGGAAATTCATTTTTAAAAAATTATTACTTACAATATCTGGCATTAAAACCTAAGATTAGGATGTTAAGAGAAACAAATGAAGAAAGTTTCCACAGAAATGTTACTGATTTCTGGATTATTTTCCTCTACCCCTTGCTGTCGTCACACATTTTTCTTTCACCCAGGGTCTGGATCCAGCTGTTCGTCCCAAAGAAGTGAGGACATAACCCCATTTGCACCCAAATAAATATTAATATTACCTGCAATACTCAGTGGCTGGCTACAGTACCTGAGTTTTAGAATTGATCAGATCTTCCTTTATCAGCAGGGGTCACTGTAGGCATAGGACTGTAACAGCAATTGCATTCAAGGTTTTCTGTCAACATGAGGAACAAGTCATTAAATCTGTTTTTGCAAAATGTTCTCAAAGCGGATATAAAGTATTTTAACATTCAGAGCAATTTTTTCTCATGACCTTTCCTTTTACTTTGATTCAAATTCATAACACTTAGTTTTTCACAACAGGCATTTCAGAAATCTGAAGTGATCATTTATATTAATAATAAAAAAAAGTATATTCAATTAAATTTTTTTCAACATACGCAACTAATTTTTTTTTCAAGATTGGGCGAAATTTGCATATTGTAACATACTCTCCCTGTTAGAAATTTGTGAATAGTTACAAGTGTCTCAGAGTTCTAAGGTGTGTTGATATGGACATCAGTTGGATATCTTTAACTTAGTTGATGACTTCATTATTTTTATTTTCAGATGATCTTTTAGTGCTCCATCTCTCCGACCTCATCCGTATGGCATTCATGGCTGCAACTGATCACAGCAACCAGCTGCGGATGGCTGGTCTCCAGGCACTTGAAGACATTATCAAGAAATTTGCATCAGTTCCTGAGCCAGAGTTTCCAGGTCATGTGATACTGGAGCAGTATCAGGCTAATGTGAGTCCTTCTTTATATGTTTAGGAAACTGTATATTTTTCTGTCAATATGCCAGTGTCAGTTTTCAGAACAGTTTGTAGTTTTAAATGACTTGTGAAGGAACTTTGTGTGTGTGAGAATGTACTGCAGACACCAATTTATTTACCCCTTCAAAATTATTTCTGTATCTCCTCTACCTATTTATTATAATTTAGTAACTGGCAAAAGTTCCAAAAAATCAATTGCCACTGATCCTTGAAATCTAAATATTAGGGTGAACATTTGTATTTTGGCAACCATAATGGCCATTTCTCTGGCAGAATTAGAAATTTGAAAAGAGCACTTTGATTCCATTCCAGATTGAACCTAATAAATCTATTTTTCTCAGGGATTAATGAATGCGCCCCTGTTCTGTAAATTAGGCCAGAAATCTGTGAAAGCACAGGAATGGAAGCTGGGATCTGAGTTTATTATTCCTGGATACCACTGACTTGTTGTGTGAGGTTGGTTAAGTCCCTCAAACCCTGTGCCTCAATTTCTTCATTCTTAAAATGGGAATGATATTGAACCCCTACTTCAAAGGAGTGTTGTGAGAGTTAAAGGAGATAGCCAATTTAAAAATCGTTTTTGGTCAGAATTACTTAATTGTGAGAATAGTGGGTTACCCCTAAAATTACTATAACTGGAAGAGATTATTTTTTTCCTCAGTTTTTTCTGTTTGTTTACTTTGTGCATTTGATGACACTTTGCATGTATAGTCAATTTTGCTGTTGGTCCTGATCCTGCAAATATTTACACACACATTGTCTCATTGACTTTAGTGCAAAACTTAAGCACATATGTAAATGTTTGCCGGATCCGGATTTCAGTCGGTGAGCTTCCACAGTTTTTGTGGGGGTCTTTCACACAGCAACAGAGGAGAGAAATATTCTTTAGAACAGTGACGCGTGACTATAAAATGAGAAAAATTGATTCAAACTCATTTTGCCCCTTTTGGTTATTTAATGTTTTTATAAAGTAGTTTGCGATCTTTAGATATAGGGAGCTATGTATGTGCAAAGTATGCAGTTATTCTGATTCCTGCCTTTATGGTTTTATTTTGTTAAAAGAATACCATTTGCTGCATGACTGATTTCATGTTGTTTTGGAGACCTTAACTTTTGAAGTTATTGTGTTTTTGATTTCACAATCTTATGGCATAAGGTATAAAACTGAGCCCTACTTAGTCTACCAATGTTGGCTGTGTGCATATTTTGCCGATATGTACAAAATCTGGAATATAAAATCTCCAATTTATAATTAAACTTAAATGTGGCATATAAACTACATAAGAAGTTTTAGTTATGGTCCAAGATAATTCACTGGTCCATTTAATCCCCTTTGGTGGAAGAACCTATGGGAAGGGAATTAGAAGTGACAGGACACTCGATTCTAATTTATATAGAATTGTCTCTTTGAATGGGAGGGATTATCTGATGAGAGAAGTAGAGAGGCAGTGCATATTCCTAATTCTGTAATTCCTGGGATATCTGTTGTAGGAGAAGGCTAACTGTTGAGGCAGGGGTCTCTGCTGTCTTCTTCCCACCTGACAGCACAGCTCCAACAGGAACTGGAACAACTGTAGTGGAAGTCTCATGACTATGCTGGTTTCAACCACTGTACATTTGGCTTTGCTTTGTGCTCCCTGAATAGGTTCCATGTGTGCTTCACTCAGCAGCTCTTCTGCACTTTTGACTTTCTCCTCTGTCCTGTTCACTCCTTCATTCTTCCTCTATTCCAGTGGTTCTCAGTCTTTTTGTGTTGGTGACCCCTTTCACACAGCAAGCCTCTGAGTGTGACCCCGGTCCTTATAAATTAAAATCAGGGTTTTTAAATTTAATTTAAATTGAATGGGGGCTCAGGGCTGACAGTCCCCCCATGCATAGCCAGACTTGGGGCTATCAGCCCATGACCCCCATTTAACCACCTTGTGATCCCCAGTTTGAGAACCCTTTCTCTATTCTGTTCTGCTTGGGCTCTTGTCAAATACTTTGAAAGACAGGGTTGACGCTATCTGTCAGGGATTTATCAACTCTCCTCTTCAACTCTGTTCTTCTTCACTCCAGTCTTTGACTTAGAGCTCTCCGTCTTTCTGTCTGCCTATAACCCCTACTCCTGTCCCTTAGACCCAGTCCCTCTTGCCTCAGGTTCTTTTTTGGGTTTGCGTGCTGTCTCTCTCTCAGCACCAACCTATCTTCAACACCTCTCTGATCTCTGGCTGATTTCCCACATTGCTTGCCCTATCCTGAAGAACCCTTCCATTTGCTCTGGCTACCTTTTCACCTACCCTCTCATTTCATGTACCTAGAATCTCCCCAATAGGGCTGTTTGTTTTGACTTCTTTGTCTCTCTCCCCACCCCTTGCTTAATCCATTTCCACCTGCCTTCTGCTTTCTTCACTCCAGTGAAACTGCTATCACAAAGATCACCAGAGACCTGCTCATGCCCAAATACAAGGAATTGCTCTCTGACAATACTTGTCTCAGAGTTCTAAGGTATGTTGATTCCAGCTGGTCAATTTCATACCACACCTCCTGAGCTGATTAGTTATCCTCCCTGCTCTAGTGGTCTCTTTCATTGGGATTTCAACCAGCTCTTCAGCTGTGGAGCATCCAGAATCTCATGATGCTTTATTACTTAGCCTTTTCCCCATAACTTTTTGCAAGTGCTCCATTGTTGGTATTCATTGCTCTGCTCCTTTAAAAAGAAAACAAAATTCAGTTGTGGTACACCAGCTCCTGCCAGAATGGAATGTAATTAATTCTTTTAAGTCTTTGCATCTCCTTCTTCCATTCCTGATTGGGATGTTTTTGTGCTCCATGGAACCTTTCTTCCTGAGGATAGTGCTGAGTTGTCAGTGCATCCAGAGCTTTGAGTCCACTTATCCTTCTCCAGCATTCAGAACACCTACTATGCTCTGGCTTAAGTTCTGCCTCCATATTGATGTATCCCGTATTTTATATCCATCTTCTCCCATTCCACTGAGACCATTGTTTTCACTCTCAACCTCCGAGTCTACATTACTAGTCAAAGTAGTTCTCTGGCACATCAAACTCTGAGATGGCTTGTGCTGTATTTTTTGTGCGTGTGTTCTGTTTTCTCTGCCTTTCCTTCTCAAAACAGAGAAGTGTCTCAGTGACTATAAATGTTCAGAATTCAGTTGAATAATGTCCCTAATAGACTGCACAATTCATGCTGTGCCTGAGAAAGACCCCTGATTGTCTCAGCCTGTGAGATTTGCTCACGGATCCAGTCCCAGAAAAAATGCCTGAAAATCTGCTGGTCCTCCCCACAATTACTGTCAGTTCAGTGCAAATCCAGCCATGAAAATCTCAAAGGGTTTAGACTGTCTTGAGGAAACATGAGTTGAGACTTCATGCAGGGCATAGAGATTGTCCGTGTCTCTGGGGCAATGCAGGGCTCTGCAGCAGTGTATCCAAATTGTGGGGAGATACTACCACAGCCTCGGCACTGTTTCAGACGGCATGTTAGGTTATTTCAGTGAAGCCCTTTGAAACTTTTTAGTATCAAACTTGCCCAACCAAGGCATCACTTCTTTTGGAACACTGACTTTATTCAGAGTATCTCCCAGCTTCAGGCTAACTCTGCCCTTAACTGCTGGGCTCAGCTGTCTGAGGCTACGGGTGTGATGTTGCACTCCATATGCTTTATGAAAATATGCTTATGAATGTGAATATGATGTAACTAAAATGTGCTTTATGCAAAAGGTCTCTTGTAAGGTATCATTACAAAGCTTATAATCTACTGCGTGTGTTCATCCTATTTGTTTGCATGTATTATTTCTATGTCTGGAGTTAGGAGAATAAGATATAAACTTGTATTACTGATATAAACATATTAAGTGGAGGCCATTAAGGGAGCTTCAGAATCAATGAACTGTAAATGGCTCTGTTTACTTGCAAACCTTCCTGTGTATGTGTGGGCAAGCCCAGGAAGAGTGGAGGCTGGGGTCTCACAGGACATGTGAACATGTCACATCATACTGGAATCCATCTTATCCATAAATCTGGTACTTTTCAATTTAGAAGGAGGGATGGGGACCTAGAGATAAAATATTCCTGCCTTGTGCCACAGCTGTAAAAGGGGGTGGACAAAAGGGGCCAGTCACAAGAAAACCCCTGCTTACCACCTGAAATGTCTGCTGGATCTAACAAAGACTGTACCAGGGGAAAGGATTGGGCCCAGACTAGGAAGGAGTCTAGTCTGTGAAAGAAGCTTATTAAAACATATCTGAGGGTGAGATTTTTACCTGTAATCAGTTTCTTATTGTATTAGGCTTAGACTGGCGTGTTTTTGCTTTATTTTGCTTGGTGACTTACTTTGTTCTGTCTGGTTTCACTTGGAACCACTTAAATCCTACTTTTTATACTTAATAAAATCACTTTTGTTTGTTAATAAACCCAGAGTAAGTGATTAATACCTGGGGGAGCAAACAGAGAGATATGCACAGCTATCAGTGTTATAGAGAGTGAACAATTTATGGATTTACCCTGTAAAAGCTTTATACAGAGTAAAACGGATTTATTTGGGGTTTGGATCCCATTGGGAACTGGGTATCTTGGTGCTGGAGACAGGTAACCTGCTGAGCTGTTTTCAGTTAAGTCTGCAGCTCTGGGGACATGGACCAGACCCTGGGTCTGTGTTGCAGCAGGCTAGCGTGTCTGGCTCAACAAGGCAGGGTTCTGGAGTCGCAAGCTGGCAGGGAAAATGGGCTGAGAGGTAATTTCAGCATGTTGGGTGACAGTCCCAAGGGGGTCTCTGTGACCGAACCCCTCTCAACGGGTTCCACCAATCCTTATGTGTAGTGTTGGTATCCCCAGTACCTTAGAAGCAGCAGTAGTTGACCAAGTATAGGCTGTAAGCTCCACACTACCAGGGACCTGTTTAAACTATGAATAAAGAATCTACAGTGGTTGCACTTAAGTTATTTTCTATTTTGAAAGATCCTATTGGTTTGACAGATAATTAGAGTTAAAATGAGGAATACCAATAGCACTGGTAAAGCCTTTCAAATGGTAGACGTTTTTAAGTGCATCTACAGAAAGACAATGAAAATAGTAATAGGGCAGATAGCTGTAGCTGTTATGGGAATATCTCCATGATAATCAACAAGGCCTATAATAGCAATTTCATGATTCAACATTTCTGATGTGAATGGTTCTCAGTAATATGAGAGGACACTATGTTTGTATGTGACAAAGATAAATGTGGTTCAAAAAGGAGATGCTCCTTGTAAGGAGGAATGGGTGAAAGGTGCAGTACAAAGGTTGTTATTTTTTTTAAAGGCATAGTATTACAAATTTCTATAGGCAGCATAAAATAAGGATAACTGTTGATGGAGTTTTGATGCCAAATCCAGCGCTCTGTTATGCTCTATACATTTTGTGTGTGTTTGTAAGCCTCATTTAATCCTATTTTTTTTTCTTTTTACGTAGGTTGGAGCTGCTCTAAGACCAGCTTTTTCCCAAGATACCCCTTCTGACATAACAGCAAAAGCCTGCCAGGTACAGAGAAAAATATTAAGACTCTGTAGTAAAAACTTGACATATTTCAAAAGTGTATGTGTAAGTGATTTCTTTTCTTGTTTTTAGGAAAAGAGTGAGAAAAGAAAAATAGTAGTAGATATCCCCAGTACTGGAAAATTTGGAAACTTATCATGACAGGTTTCAGAGTAACAGCCGTGTTAGTCTGTATTCGCAAAAAGAAAAGGAGTACTTGTGGCACCTTAGAGACTAACCAATTTATTTGAGCATAAGCTTTCGTGAGCTAGAGCTCACTTCATCGGATGCACACTGTGGAAAGTGTAGAAGATCTTTTATACACACAAAGCATGAAAAAATACCTCCCCCCACCCCACTCTCCTGCTGGCAATAGCTTATCTAAAGTGATCACTCTCCTTACAATGTGTATGATAATCAAGGTGGGCCATTTCCAGCACAAATCCAGGGTTTAACAAGAACGTCTGGGGAGGGGGGGGGGGATCAGGAAAGAACAAGGGGAAATAGGTTACCTTGCATAATGACTTAGCCACTCCCAGTCTCTATTCAAGCCTAAGTTAATTATATCCAATTTGCAAATGAATTCCAATTCAACAGTTTCTCACTGGAGTCTGGATTTGAAGTTTTTTTGTTGAAGAATTGCAACTTTCATGTCTGTAATCGCGTGACCAGAGAGATTGAAGTGTTCTCCGACTGGTTTATGAAAGTTATAATTCTTGACATCTGATTTGTGTCCATTTATTCTTTTACGTAGAGACTGTCCAGTTTGACCAATGTACATGGCAGAGGGGCATTGCTGGCACATGATGGCATATATCACATTGGTGGATGTGCAGGTGAACAAGCCTCTGATAGTGTGGCTGATGTTATTAGGCCCTATGATGGTGTCCGATGAAGTGAGCTGTAGCTCACGAAAGCTTATGCTCAAATAAATTGGTTAGTCTCTAAGGTGCCACAAGTACTCCTTTTCTTTTTGTGAAACTTTATTTATTAGGAGCACTGATAGAGGCTCCAGGTAATATATTTTGTTGTTCAGTAGTGCAGAAATCCTTTGGGGCATTACGTTAAGAAATCTTTTTGTATTGCTTTTCTGCAACCAGTGGTAAATAGCTACATATAAATACTGGTTTATAACTTTATTGATATCTGTTTTTAAATGAAGGGTCCTGGTCCAGTACTAGGGCTAGTAGGCACTTCGACAATACACTGCTACTAACCATAATTGAAAATGGGACTTGCATATAGTGCTCTTTGTTTTGGTTGGTGTGAGGCTAACAGATATGTTGAGAAATAGGTATCTTTAATCTGATCAAATAATTTGAGGCAATGGTGCCCCAGTGCCACCCTAGAATTTGACCAGCAAGTATAGCTGGTTTGGAAAACTTAAAAGAAACACAGAAAATAAACTGACAATTTTTTTTGTGTGAAGAATGTTTTCTTCTTTTTTTTTTTGACCAGCTGCACCAGAAAGCTAAGAGAGAGAGACACGTTTTTTTAAACTTGAGCCCCATGAATCTGCCTCTTCCCCCTTTAAAGCCCATCTTATTCTGGTGATTTGGGGGACATTTAGTACGTCATTTTACAATTGCTAGATTTTAAAAAAAAAGTTGTTTATAGGTTACTTTTAAAAGGGCTAGTATCCAGTACACAATTCAAAACAAATGTGATGAAAAAAATTGTATTTTGCATGATTAGGCTGACATACTCAAGAACAGAGTAAAAATATTATTGTTTATGCTAGTTACTGTGGTTCATAAATAAACACAAACATCTCTGCTTAATATTACATGGCATATTTTACAGGTATCTACAATATATATTGCAGATGCCATCAGCTCTGCAAACACCATCTTTATGCTTGTAACTACTGATTTAAGCTCGTCTAGAGTATCATGAAAAGGAAGAACTTAGCTAGACTGTTGTTTGTCAAAGGGGGCTATTAAGATGTTACAGAAAGATTTTAACTTTGCATAAAAAATCTGTGCTTGCTTGAGCAGGTATCATTGTGCATGATTCCTTCCAAAAAAATCTTTGAGAATGATTTTAAATTTTCTTGCTTAGGTATGTAGCACATGGATAGGAAGTGAGGTTGTAAGTGACCTGAATGATCTTCGCCGAGTTCACAATCTCCTTGTCTCCTCCCTGGACAAAGTGCAAGCAGGAAAGGGGTCTTCCAGTCAGCTTTACCGAGAGAGTGCCACGACTATGGAAAAACTGGCAGTCCTGAAAGCCTGGGCTGAGGTAAACATTCAGCATTTATATTTACCTTATACCTCAGATTAGTTACTGTAGCACAGCTGCAACTTCTCATCCTTTTAGCCAGCTGGCCGGCCAGCCAGCCCCAAAGCTTCTATCTTTTCCAGCTACTCTGACTTCCTCCCACCCTCTCCAGGCTTTTGGTTCTCCATGCCTGTCTCTGCAGTGCTTCATCTTCTCTCTGTCTAACTCTGTCCACAGCTCCACCTTTCCTCCATCCCACCCATTGTGCATACCCATGCCCCCTGAGAATTTCCAGACTCTGTCAGATGTTGATTTCCTTCCCATGTCCTTGCCTGTTCATTTAAAAACAAAATTCAAGGATGAGCTGGTTAAATCAAAGCATAGCTAATTAGTAGGGCCCTACCAAATTCAAGGCCATGAAAAAAAGCATCATGGACCATGAAATCTGGTCCCCCCTCCATCCCCCTGGTAACATCTGGCCTTTTGTGTGCTTTTATCCTATACTGTACAGATTTCATGGGGGAGACTAGCATTTCTCAAATTGGGGGTCCTGACCCAAAAGGGAGTTGCAGGGGGGGCGCAAGGTTATTTTGGGGAGGTCATGGTATGGCCATCCTTACTTCTGTTCTGCCTTTGGAGCTGAGTGGCTAGAGAGCGGCAGCTGTTGACCGGGTACCCAGCTCTGAAGGCAGTGCCTTGCCAGCAACAGTCCAGAAGTAAGGAAGGCAATACCATATCATGCCATCCTTACTTCTGTGCTGCTGCTTTCAGAGCTGGGCGGCCAGAGAGTGGCAGCTGCTGACTAAGGGCCCATCTCTGCAGGCAGCAGCGCAGAAGTAAGGGTGACAATACAATGCTACGTCATCATTTCTGTGCTGCTCAGAAATACCTCATTTCTGTGCTGCTGCTGGCGGTGGCGCTGCCTTCAGAGCTGGGATCCTCAGCCAGCAGCCGCCACTCTCCAGCTGACCGACTTTGAAGGCAGCACTGACCCCAGCAGCAGCACAGAAGTAAGGGTAGCAGTACCGCAAAGCCCCTCTACAGTAACCTTGTGACCACCCCACAACTCCTTTTTGGGTCAGGCCCCCTACAATCACAATAGCGGGAAATTTCAGATTTAAATCGCTGAAATCATGAAATTTATGATTTTTAAAATCCTGTGACCATGAAATTCACCAAGATGGACCATGAATTTGGTAGGGTCCTACTAATTAGCCAGGAATTCCCCAAATAGGGAATAATAAACTACAGGGCTACTGAAGTCATTGTTTGGGAATGTAAGATACCAAGGAACATACAAGTATCTAAAAATGATGGATTTCACAAATAACATTGTGTATGGTAATTAATTAGGATGTCCATGTGGGTTAAATTAAAAGGTACTCGAAAGAGAAACTATCTGAATGTTTGGCCAAGCATGAACTGTCATTCTAGCAGTGTGAGTAGTTTGATGAAGTAGTAGAAAAATTGCCTCATTTTCAGAAGGGCTGAGCTCCCACAAATACGACTGAAGTTAATAGGAGCAGTGGGAGTCTAGTACCTCTGAAAATCAGGCCAACAGTTAATATAGGAGTCAGATGAGATAGTGAGCATAAGAAATTATTGGACAGAAAATATTTTTAAAATGTAAATACTGTGCTGCAAGACACTCTAAATGAAGAAATGTTGTAAAAATGTTCTGGTTTCATTTATCGTTTTAATCTGTATTTTTAATGGTGAGGGTGCTCTTTTTGTTGGCTGGAACTACTGTATTGTGAATAACCTTTTAAATGTGGGTGTATTTAATGAGCATGTGTGACGTGAAAGCTATTACAGAGGACCCTGAATATGGTGTGCCAAATGGAACACAGATGGGTCCAGGTCTTACTAAAGCTTTTCTGAAACCATTTGCACTATACATTTTATAATGCAAGAATAAAAGTACTGATTAAAGAGACTACTTTGTGTGAACTTGGCTATATATGCCATTGTGCATTGTTTTATAAAGTGTTACTTTAGTGAATAGTGTTTTGAAGAAGCTGAGCACAAGCAGGTCTTTGTTTTCTCTATTGCATTAACATACTGTAGTTCTCTTGCATTTAATTTCCTTGGAAGTTATTTTGAGAAAATAAGGAAAGTATTAGCACTTCAGCCCTGTAGTGTTAAGCTATTTTCAGCTTTGATCTGAAGCAAAGCATCTGTTGTGTGGGGACATTTATGTCTGCTATATTTCTTTTCTAAAAACACTGCTTTTTGTTCCTATTGCAAATCTTTTCCCCCAATCTTTCTGCTTATTTGCATAATATGTGTCCTTCTGTAAGTGCTTTAAAATTTTCCCTCAGCCCTCCATGCTGGGTACCACAGATACCAATTTACAGACCCTCTACAGAACAGTACACAATCAAAAAAGAAGAAACACTTATTCACATGGCCTGAGCTACACACAGAATGTGACCTGAATGAAACTAAATTGATTTTATTCCTTCCTAAACTGATTTAACAGTAAACCTACAAGTGAGTTGCACTGATGTAACTAAACTGATTCCTAAATAGATTAAATTAAGTTAAATTTGTGCATTTTCTGTGAAAAGAGCCTTAACTGACACTCTTCAGGTTAAAAGTCTGAGTAGCCAGATTGGCTTTACACTCTGCTGTGAATGTTAGCAACACACTCAGATTTAACTTGGAAATATAGACTGATAAAACATAATAGCTTTTTCATTTTTCCTATCTTTATTTCCCTCTGTTGTGTAGCATAAATTTTTCTAGTATGATATTTTGCGGTATTTTTAAAGTATTTTCATACTGTCACAAAAATGTAAAACTATTCATGATATTCCATAACAGCTAAAACAAAGGTCATTTACAAGTGCAATTTGTCATTTAATTGAAAGAAGGCTTTTTTCTTTTTCTTTTTAGAATTTTAAAGTAAAAAATTTTGTATCTGTTTTTATAGGTGTATGTTGTAGCTATGAAAATTAAAAAGGAAGCAGAGACCAAACCAAAGCGAGCAATAAAGAATACGGATGATGAGGAGGAGGATTTTGGTACTGTAGATGAGCTACCGCCAGACAGTTTGATAACACTTGTACAACCTGAGCTGCCTATCCTGAGTCGCCTTTGGCTAGCTGCATTGAAAGACTATGCTCTTTTGACTTTACCAGCTGAATTTGCTAGTCAGCTTCCACCAGATGGTAAGCACAGCAATTCATTTTTTTTTATGATTATGAAAGACAGAATGAAGATCTTGGTAAGGAATTGTTGGAGGAATTTTGAATTTCTTCTATTAATTACTCACTTCCCAAATATGTTTTGCATTTACAGAAACGCTAACATAACTCTAACGCTTGGATGCATACCTTTTTCGTTATGTATAGACAGAAATCCTAAGGCTGAAGTAAATGTTTTGTGTAGTGGTATAAACTTTCATCAGTGTGCATTTTAGATGACCTATTACTGCTGTGTGGTGAAACGACAACTGAGTTTTGTATGTCATCCCAAGCATCTTTTATTTCATTTATGCCTCTGTTTTTTCAGAAAAGTTACTTTAGAAAAATGTTCAACAATCGAAAATATCTTTTGGTGCTATATTTCCTGTGACTTTGTCTCTAGAGTCAGGATGTGTTAGTTGCCGTGTTTAGTCTTCGAAATGACTGGAGTAGAACAAATGTTAAAAACTCTACTACCTATAACAACTGTTCTATAAATGGGACGAAATAATGTAAAGTTAGTGATTAACTAACTCATAGAACTTTATCTCACCCATAACATTGCATTTTCACTGAAGTCCTGTAACTTTACCATTGATGCTAATGGGAACTTTGGCGTTGACCTTAATAGTGCAGGATCATGCCCAAAGAAAATCAAGTGAAGTTTCTACATTCTGTTCAGAAACAAAGCCAATATATTTAACTTGAATTTCAAACTTAGTCATAGCTTTCTCTGGCATTTCAGTGACACAGATCTAGTTTTGTTAGCATTCATTGCAATTCTAATTTCGACAAAGCACTATAGCAACAGTAAAATATACAAAGATTCTCTAAGTGTAATTCATTCTAAAATTGCTCACTCTTTAAATTGAATGAAACAAGTCTGAAATATATTTAATTCCTAAAGTTTCCCCATAACTTATACTATATACTATTCTTTTCTATGATTATAGTTTATATAAAATATAAAGTACACATTTTTTTAACACGATTAGTCATTTCCAGGATTACCTAAGTCCGTGTCTAGTTATCTAAAATAAAGTTGTCTTATTTTTCAAAGATACTGAGTATTTGTTGCTTCCATTGATTTGTGGGAGTTGTGAGTGCTCAGCATTTCTGAAAACCAGGCAACTTTATTTTAGATAACCAGACATGGATTTAGTCAACCACGTTTTGAAATTTTAGCCTAAGTTCATACTTTAGAATAATAAAAACATAAAAATACACTGAAAATATTAATGATTGAGAATTAAAATAGATGAGAATACATTAGTAAATAATGATTGAGAATTGAATAATATAATACATGCATGAATGATAATATAAATGATCACATTATGATTATTTTAATAATAATAGACATACCCTAGTCCTGCAAACACTTGCATACATTTACCTTTACAGATGTGAATAAATTAATTGAAATCAATGGGACAACTTGTGCTTAAAGTTAAGTATAGGCAGGATTGCAGGATTGAGGGTCTTTTAGACTGAGTGGCATATATTGTATTTTACCAAACACATGAAGAAACAAGGTCCCTGCTTTGAAGAGGTCACAGTCCAACTCAGAAAAATACTGATATGTACATGCAACACTGGTTCAAATGTGAGAAAGCTTGGGGCCACTGGTGAGGAAATCAATAAATTGTTGCATTCTAATCCATGGAAGGCTGTAATATATCCATAGAATTACAATGTATGATAATATTTTAAACAGCTGAACCAGGTTAAGTTTCCACTGAAAAGATTTATTTGGGTTTTACTAACTTTGCAAATTAATTATAAATTAATGAGAGTTTATATTCAGTGACAAATGTAACAGATTTTTCAGACTTTTGGGTGTTTGTTTTTAAGCTGTTTTTAAAGCTGTAAATGGGACATAATTAAGAAATCTTAACTTTTTTTTTCTTTAAATAAGGAAAAGAGAGACTCAGATATAGAGCCAGTACTTGGCTTTTTATGGCTAAGGTTTCTAGGGTGGCTAATATTTCTTTTGTTTTGCAGATATTTCTTGGATTGTATCGTATCCTCCTGGTCCTTTGTCTTTCTTTTTGTCAGTTTCTGAGGTCTTTGTGGATTTCCCTCAGTCATATGCAGCATAGAAAAAAGTTAGGACAGGGAGGAAATTTAGTCTCACTTTATCATCTACTAGCAAAAAATATTTTAGATCAAAGAACAGGAAGTGGCACAGATGATACAGATGCCTGCTAGTCCTGTTGGCATGGAGAATTGTGCTGCAGGTAGCAGTAACAAGGATCAAAGTTGAATATCTACATCAGCAAATGTACCCTATATATGTATGCTTACAATATATGCCCTCTCTCACACACACACGTGTACTTTTTCTGCTAGTTAGCATTTGCTTTGCTAATTTAACAGGTGGAGCATTTTACACTCCAGAGACAATCGATACAGCTAGACTGCACTACCGGAACTCCTGGGCTCCAATCCTACATGCAGTAGCACTCTGGCTAAACAGTGCAGGATTTAATGCTTCTGAGTCACCAGAAGAAGCAGCTTCAGCAATGCCTAATTCACAGAAACGTGCCTCGTCCATTATGTTAAACCAGGCACCTGGAACACCATCTACCACTAAATCTTTGCCAGAGATAAATAAAGATAGAATGCACTTAATTTTAGGTAAGAGCCTCATGATATCATATTTCAAAGTTTAATACCACCGTGTGGTTGCATTAAAAGGACACCATCATCCTGAAATCTAGCCAGTTTAAAATGGACCATATGTCCATTCCAGTGCTTACACCTGGCAACCCATCTCTCCTAAATGATTTTTATAGCGATGAAAAACACTGCTCCATGTCCTTTTAATGAAATCTTCCTGATTAGTTTTATATCTGATTTTTACATTGTTTAAAAATAAGTCATTAGTGTCTACAAAAAGTATATTTATTTCATTTCAGATGACACAAATTATGTTCTCTGGACATGTGTTCTTTCTATAATTTTAGAAATTCTAGGGTGCTGGGGATGCTGCTGCGCCCTCTGGCTTGAAGTGGTTTCCACTATATACAGGGTTTACAGTTTGGTTCAGTGGCTCTCAGCAGCCTTCCCCCTGCCCTAAAAATTGTTCCAGCACCCCTGATTATACCTCCTGATCAGATTATAATTCAGTAAAGACCTGTGTGACATTGGCTAGTCACTTGGTCTATGCTGTGCCTGAGTTCGTCATGTGTGGAATTGGGGATAGTACTGTACTTCCTACTTCACAGGGGTGTTGTAAGAAAAGCATCCGTTAGTAGTTGAGCATTCAGGTACGATAGTATTGAGGGCTATGGAAATGTCTAGGTGTATAGATTTGTAGGATTTGGAATATATGCCTTAGCAGTACGCTGCTTATCTATGTATATCTTTCAGTAGTTTTTGATCCATGCTATACAAATAACTAGTAAAACAGTGTTGCACTGACAGTCGTATAATTAACTCTGAGACTTTTGTACAATAAACCCAGAGACATATTAGTTGTTAAAAGATAAATGTTGTTTTTTCTTTCTTTAAACAGTGGCAGTTCTTTATAGAGATTGCATGTGAAAGTACTGTAATTGGGGTATTTAAATTTTAAACATTTGTAATAATACAAATGTTTGTTGAAGAATTGTGTTGTGTACCTAGGTTATACCTGAAAATAAGATCTCTTCTATTGCAGTTTATTTTTTCCAGTTAAAATATTGTAATATAAAGAAACTTAAAAACACAGTTAAAAGTGGCAGATTTTTAATTTACAGATTTGCAAAAGCAAATGACCAAAAATTAGTTTCCTTTACAGATCTGTAGGTTAGTGACCGTGATTATTTACTATTTACTATCTCAATATTGGTTTTTCTGGGAAGAAGTGACTGGTTTGGCATTAATACAAAGAATATCTCTCAATAGCAAAAATAAAACATGAGTATAACTCTTCTGTTTTAAAAAATCCTCAAACAATCCCAACTTCCGCATCGTTTAAATACTTAAATATGTTATAAAAACAACCCTTATCATATTGGTATAGAAATGAGATTTTTTTGTGTGTTTCTTTTCAGGTGTTAGTATACAATTCCTCTGTTCCCCCAGGCCTGAGGAGCCTGTTGAACATGTCACGTCTTGTTTACGAGCACTGCATACTTTACTGGATTCCCCTTGTGCTAGAATTCATATTGCAGAGGATCAGGTATAGTACATAGGCCTAATAATATGTTACTGATGTGTGAATCTCAAAGGCTTATTCTGTTTTTAGATGCGTGTGTGTAAGTGTTCAGTGATTAATCAGTATTCTGTTTACTTCCTCGTCCCTGAAAATTAGAGCTGGTCCAAAACTAGAGGAAAAAACGTTACTGAAATGTAGGCAAATTCAAAATATTTTTGTTGTTTTTCAGAATGATCCAATTTTTTCTTTTTCTGTAAAAAAAAATGGTTATTACCTTAACTTTTCATTAATGATTTTTAAAAACTGACCTAGTAAAGTTAAAAACAGGAAAACAACAATAACAAAAAAGCTCCAACATTTTGCAAAACAAAAAGTGTGCTACATTTTTTTCATTTAGAATTTTTTTCATTAATTTTCAAAAGTAGGCAGTTTAGAAATGTTTTTTCAAAAGTTCCATTTTTAAATAAAGAACAAATTTCAATGACAAATAATAGCAGTCAAAAAAGCAGCTTTACTGGAAATATTCTTCTATCTTTATGTTCAATATCTAACTTTCTAGATTCTCCTAGGGAGAGACATGAATTCTAAATTCAAGAAGGAAAACTTTATAAACAAAACTCAATATTTGTCATAGCAGAAATATATTGCTATATCTTGGAGGTAAAGGGTCTATTTAATTTGCCGTGATGATTTGGTGTAGGAATAAGTGGGATCTGTAAAAAGCTTTTCCATTTTAAGTGGTGACTCGTTTAATTTTTAATAGCAATTCAGTAAATCTAAAGATCATGGCAGTGGACTTATCACCCCATTTTCTTTTCCTTAATGCCTGATCAATCACAGCAGATGATGTACCTTATGATTATCTCTGACAGAGACTGTACACTTTTGTAGAACAGAAGGCTTTATAGGGAAAGTAGTATGGAAGTCCTGTAGCAACACTGTAGACTAAATACTCTCTCTTTATTTACAATTACTTTGATTTTTGCTAGCCACAGAGTTGTGTGTGAACTATTATGTGTTGTCCCCTCCCCTGCTCTTGAGTAAGTGGCATAAACGCCATGGTCAGCCATTCAGAAGATGTTTCAGATCACATGAGCTCAATGGGCCTAATGCCACTTCTCTGAGTATCACAACCATGTCCCAGATGTATTCAAACAGTTTGTTTTCATGGGTCTTCATCATTTAGCAGCTTTATGGTGTTTACAGGGACTTTAATTATTTATTATTTTGTGGGGAAAATACACTACTTACTCATAAATCGGGCAAAGTTATATCATTGTCATCTTTGTGCTCCTGTGTGTGTGGTTGGTTACTTTGGCCGTGGGAGGCTTTCCCTTCAGCATCAGATCTCCACATTCCCCAGCAGACTACATTAGTTTTCAAGCAGCTGAGGTGAAAAAAAATATTTAAAAAAAAAAAAGACAGTAAATTGCAAAACTCAACCAAATACATCCATTTAATACCATTAGGCTTGGGTATTGGCACACTTGCCCATTTTAAAAAAAATTCTCCTTTTAAATCTTACCATTAAAACAGAAACAAAAGAACAATCCGACTAGCAATCCTTTGTGTTTCTCAAGTATAAACCTCCTAAACCACAGTTTGCATGCTCTTGGGATTAAATTTAACCATTTTTGTTCTTTTAAAAAATCCCAGGTTATGGTGAGTGAAAAAGACTCACTTAGAATAAATAAGTGATATAACAGGATAAAGTGTGGGGGCATATGCAAAAGTGATTCTCTCAGAAGTGAACTGAGAAACACAATTAGTGTGTACCAAAGAAATTGTGCTTTTTAAAACTGAGAAAAAATATTCTATGGCTAAGAATAACAGTAGATTAACTGGAAACCATTTTTGCTGATAATTAGGGGTCTGTGAATCATTCACTTTTAATTTACATTTAAAAAAATACTTTAATTTATTCTAGCTCCTTGGTGTTGAACTTCTGAGTGTTCTGCATCGACTCTTATTGACCTGGGATCCTCCTTCAGTCCAGCTGCTAGTTACAGGAGTTGTCCAGCAGATAGTGAGAGCAGCTCAAGATTACTTGCAAGAAAAAAGGAATACTCTAAGTAAGACTTTAAAAAGAAACAAACAAACTTAAAACTGTTGTTTGCATTTGCAGAGGAAAAAAGCAACAAATTTCCTAATTGGGAGAAGAACTCAGATTTATTAAAGTGTGGTTCTTCTCTGAAAACTGACTAGGTAAAAATGGCTCCTCCTTATCCCACAGATCTGTTCAGTGTATTCAGAGTTACACCCTCAGAGCATAATTGTGGGGCAGGGCAAGGTTTTACTGCTTTCTACTCTCATTAGTGCTGTAGAAAGAACCAGCACAGCTTAGAGAGAGCGGAATGCATTTGTTTCCTTTTTCTGCATCAATAGAATTGTTTATTGAAGCCCAGTAAGTTACATCTTTCTAAACCCACGCATGCAGTTGGACATCACATGTGTTCACTAAAACATAATTTGAATTCAGAGTTGCATAGGGGAATTGAGGGCATAATTACTAGAATTTATTACTGACAATGTCAAAGGAGAGGACATAGCTTGTAAGTCTGCAACTCAGAAGAAAATCTTGTAAACTGAGCAGATTTGATATAACATCATGGAGACAGTACACAGAATCCCACAGTACTATTTTTAGAGTCACATTTCAGGTTGGAATTGCACTTGAATATTTTTTCTACAAAAACCTTAATTCATAACTGAGATAAAGAAAAAACCGATTGTATTAATGTACTTTACACAACATTGTGCCTGGCAACATGCAGAAGTTGGCATCTTTTGATGAAAATTTTATTACAAGAGTTTTTTAAGAAGTATGAAACACAGCAACTGTTTTCAGACATTGTAATTATTAAAGTTTATCAATTTCTGGGCTCATTATGGAATTTTAAAGTCAATTGTTACAATCACAAAACCTTTAAGGCAATTTAAAACTCCCTCAGTACATTTTAACTTTTAAAAGTAGTATTTTTCTTAACCTGTGTGATCTGTCTGACATTATATACATTAATGTGAACCTCTAGCTCTTCTCAAAGTATTATCTACCTTCCAGTGTATTTTATCTAATATTTATTTTGGGTTCTTTTCTATTTAACCAAATGTCTTTCACTGCAGATGAAGATAACATAAAGGAAAAAGAAATGTGCCTTGCGTTAGGAGAAGGTGGTGAGACTGGTGGTCTTGAGCCTGGAAAGTCTCTTGTCTTTGCAGCCATGGAACTACTAATGTTTATCCTAGTACGGCATATGCCACATCTAAGCCCAAAAATGTCAGACTCTCCAAGTCATGTTTCTGCCAAACCTCAGCTCTCTGAAGAAAGTGCTCGCCTTGTGGCTGCCACAGTTACCATCCTATCTGACCTGCCTTCTCTATGCTCTCCAGCAGGTATTCTACTATAACTTCATATGCATAAATGAATGTGTTTTATGAGAAATATAAGACAAATCCTGTAATTTGAAATGACCAAATGACACAGCAGTAACTAAAAATGTTACCTCCGTTGCAGACCACTTTAAGTGAAGCTAATTTATTGATGGTGAGGTTAGATTCTAGAGCAATTTAAGGGTGACTGCTTTTCAGGTCACAGGACATCAGGAAAATCGCAAAATCAAAATTTGCACTGTATGCCCTGTTCTTTCGAATACAGCAGAGGTCTCTCTCATGTCTGCAAGAAATTACATTGACATTGCAGATGTTTAGCAGTTCTTGAGGTTGAGCCCTTAATGAGGTGCAAAGTTAATAACAATTCTAGAGGAAATAATTTCTGAAAAATACTTGGCCTGTAGTCCAAATTAGTGATTAATGGATGGCAAATGTTTAGTTAAAAATAAAATTTTTCTACAAGCTAGCCCAGAGTCTTGCACTGCTGCCATGCAGGAGCCTATGATTTGATTCCTGGTCCCATTTTTTCTGGCTTTCAGGGATGACTGAGTAAAGGAGTGTTTGAGAAGCAGCATTACTCATTCCCTGCATCGAATAGAGCACTTCTATCATTCAGTAGTGACCTTTCAGACCAGTTAAAGAATGATACTGACAGCCACCACAAGGAATTTTGGCCAGGTTTTCCTAGCCAGAAAGCTATCTGCCCAGACTCATGGCTTTAAGTATGAGCTGGGGGAAGGATGAGTACAAATTCTACATGTCTGAGCTCTTTTTGGCTCCAATTGGGATGCAAAATAAGCCCTAATTGGGGGAAAATGATCAATTATTTAACTGTTTTTGGTGCTTTGTGGCCCCCCCCATTACCATAATATCTGAGCATCTCACAGTCTTTACTGTATTTATCCCTTGTGAAGTAGGGAAGTATTATTATCCCCATTTCACAGATGGGGAAACTGAGGCATAAAAAAGGCTAGGTGACTTGCCCAAGCTTATACAGGAAGTCTGGTGCAGAGGAAAAAATTGAACCTGCATCTCTTCAGTCCCAAACTAGTACCCTAACCACTGGACCATCCTTCCTCTCTTTAATGGATTTTTAAAAATCATTCCTTGTCAGCCTAGAGCAAATTTTTAATGGCTGAGTTATAAATCCCTGAATTGCTGACCGCTTTTTAACTACATTAGCACAAATGACTCCAAATTATGTAATTTGTCATATAATACATTTGTCATATAATAAGATGTTTCTTAATTGTTAAAATATTATTGAATTATATTTACTACCACATAAATAAATTATAGTACATTTTGGTATATCCATTGCTAGCAAGAGATGTTCCACTAAGGAAATATAAAGAAGTTGTGGACTATACCTGGTGTTAGAATTAACTTCAAGAATGCACTTTATTTTTTATTTCAGGATGTATGACAATATTACCTACAATCCTGTTTCTGATTAC
The DNA here is from genome assembly GCF_965140295.1 of Lepidochelys olivacea. Classification (NCBI taxonomy): domain Eukaryota; kingdom Metazoa; phylum Chordata; order Testudines; family Cheloniidae; genus Lepidochelys; species Lepidochelys olivacea. The sequence goes on along the minus strand of NC_140413.1, from coordinate 146,388,614 downwards.
AAGAGTATTGAAAGAAACTGCAGTAAAATCAGTGGATAATCAGGTCTCGCCACCAGTCAGCGCAGCTCTTCAGGCGATAAAAACTACTGTAACTCTTCCAATGGCCAAGACTGAGGAAACTCATAAGCAATGGACCAGTCTTATCCGCAGCACTCTGGCATCTATCTTGGAATACTCCCAACCAGGTAAGCAGTTTACTCTCAACCAGTTAAATAGATTAAAGCTAAAGCTTCTGTTATATACAAACACGTAACATTCACTTCTCCATAATATATTATAGGCTACCTATCAGTTTAGGATTATGGGGACAAAAAACTGTGATTAACATAGCATAGGTTGTAAAATAGAGAAAAGATCTAAGTGCTAACACAAGCCTGGCTAAACACTCTGCATTATAGTGAACTGTATATATAATGTATACAATGTATGTAATGCTGAATACAATACTGATTTTAGAATAATACAGCCTTATCTCAGGGCAGCATACTCCACCTTCATTCTTGTTGACCTCTCAACTGCCTTTGGCAATATTGATCATACTCTCTTTCTTGAAATCCTGTCCTTACTTGGCTTTTACAAATCAGTTCTCTTCTACTTCTCCACTCATTTCCTCAGTGTCTTTTTCAGCAGGCCTCCCACCCCTCTCCTGTTTCTATAGGTCTCTCACAGCGCTTGGCACACTTACATTCTGTTTCGGCACATTTTCTTTAGGTAACCTCATCAACTCACACAGCTTCAACTACCATTTCTGTACCTTTGACTCACAAGTTTACCTCTCCATTCCTGACCTGTGTCTCTTCTGCCAATTCTGCATCTCAGCCTGTCTCTCTGAAAACTCCTGGATGCCTCACAACCAAGTTAACAACTTGTCTTCCTTTCCAAACCCTTCCTCACTTTCTGTTACTGTTGACAATCCATCCTCCCTCATGTCACCCACGCCCATAAACTAGGAATCATCTTTGATTATACCCCTCTTTTCCTTTTACCCCAAAATATCTACTGCCCAGAGAGACTCAGATCCAAAATGGCACATAGGGAGAGAGCCACTGTCTCAGGTAGGCAGAGCCATAATTGTATCGAGCTGTATACAGTAGATCAAACTCAATACCTGGAATTGTGGTTCAAGGAAACTGGAAGCCAGTGGTGCTTTAGGAGAATCGTATAATAGGCTTCATGTAGTCTTCATCATAGTGAGCATTACAGTAGTAATTCAGTGTGAAGGTAGTAAAGGCATGGACAACTGTGGCAAATTCACACCAGAGAATTGATCACAATATAGTCTAGCATAATACAGAGGGGTAAAAGACTAGCCACTGATATCACCAGGGAATCAAAGAGAAGTGAGGACCCAAAAGCATCTCCAGATTTTAAATCTCCTTGACAAAGGATTGAGTGACCCTTTCAGTAATGGGAAAAACCATACCCCTGCCACAACCCCTAGATGCTTCCCGTGACCTACCAGCAGCATCTCCATCTTGTCTGCACTGACTTCAACCAGCTTCCTCTGATCCAAGCATCTTCTCTGCCCTAGAAGAACAAAGGGCGGTACAATCCATGTTTTCTGACCCAAAAGAGAGATCCAGAGATGCACGTCATTTACCTACCGCGAGTATCTCAGCCAAAACGATCTCACTACACCCCCAAATAGCCTGAAATATAGATTGAACAGGAGAGCAGGGTGGGAAGAGTTGGCAGAAGTGGTCATGTGAAATCTGAAGGGACAGAAGAGTAATTACACAGTGCCATCCTTTAGGATCGTTGAGCAGAAACAATAATTGGATTAAGTTTTCCAGGCCAAACCCATATTAATTTTCAGTGGCCTCTTTAATTACGTCTCATCAAACTTCTCTCTCCCAACTTCACCTTGGCTCAAGGGCCTTCAAGCCCCCATTTCCACAAGCACCACTGACGCTTATTGTAGACCTTCTGTGGACTTTAGGAGATTCCATTTAACTCCTTGCAAGGTGCAAGGGTTTGCATGCCTTCAGTTCACTTTTCAGGACAGAATGAAGTTGCACACTTCACCAGTTTAGCAAAATGGACGGTATGATTTTCACAGGCTTATTAACACCGTCAAATCATAACTGATTTTCAGCAGAACACTCAAGAACCCTTCTCTTTAGTGCAGGCTACTCCCATACTAGATTTTAGGTTTTTACATCCCAACCATTTCAGCTGCAGAGGCTGTTTTGAAAAGGTTTGCAAGAGACTTGGTTGTAATGGGGACAGCATAATGTTTTTTCCACCATCTTTCTGCTCAAAAATAGCATAGTTGTATTTGCTAAAACTTTAAAAACAATAAAAATATATCTGTGGTTAGAGACCAAGCATAAATAATTTTGGCTGCATAGGTGGAAATTTCAGGAAGTTTTAAGCAGTTTAAAAGAGAGGATTAGACCTGAGTTAATCATCTTAAACAACCTCAACTATATCAGTCACTACCACTAATAGTTAAAATGTGACTCTGGTAGTGATGAATAGGCACATATTTGAGTGTAATTGAAGTCTTTTCAAGTACATCTCTTTGTTGTGAATTATTCTAGTACACTAGGATTTACTAAACAAACTCTAAAACCTTTTCACAATGAGCTCAGCCTTTTCTTTTTGTTTTTCAGAAGGCACCAAGTCTATTCTTGATGAAGTAAGCATGCTTACAGCCATTGCTCTCTTCCTTTGGTCTGCAAGTACAGAAATAATTGGAGTGCTGTCCTTACAGAACAGCTGCATTAACAGATTTAAAAACGCATTGAATTCCTGTGATCCTTGGGTAAGCTCATCATGTGGAAGCGTGCACAATATTTTAAATGGTTGACATAAAGTAACTAGGAATAATGTTACATTTTCTGAAATCTATAATTTCTTCACTTCAAAAAGTAACCAGATCCTGCTTGTCAAATTAACAAATTAACCATCACAACTATTGCCTCAATGGCAATTATAACAAAACTTGGCACTTTTGAAGTAGGATTTTCAAGTTACTTGTGCCAAATTCTTGAGTTATATGGATTTATAAAAGTTACATCTTTGTTAATATAAGAAATTTTAGGAAGGAAAAGACCACTGGGCCAAAAAAATCTAGACCTTCTCTTGTTTATTTAATACTACTTCCTCATAATGCTACTCAAACTCCTGTTTCCATAGATAAAGATTAAGGCCCAAATTTGCAGTGATTCTCCTACTTATATAGGTACAAAATTTGTGTTTATGTTACTTACATGGGGGAGGGATAGCTCAGTGGTTTGAGCATTGGCCTGCTAAACCCAGGGTTGTGACTTCAATCCTTGAGGGGGCCATTTAGGGATCTGGAGCAAAAATTGGGGATTGGTCCTGCTTTGAGCAGGGGTTGGACTAGATGACCTCCTGAGGTCCCTTCCAACCCTATGATTCTATGAAAACCCATTTTGAGTGTGCAGTTCAGGGATGCAGTTATCTGATTTGCATGTGCATATCATTTCAGAAGTACTCTGAAAATGGTTACTTATTTGTCGCAAACTCATTTATGCTTTTTGTTTTGTCTTCTCTTTAAATTATCTTTTCAACTAGTCCATTGCAAAAGCGATAAATTGTAGCCTGACTTGCCTCAGACATGCTCAGTTAGCATGAAGTGAAACATAATTGCCATGTAGAAATCAGTTTGTTGGAGCAATTATACAGATGTGCAGATAGGAGCTTACAAAGTGTAATTTTAGGTGAAAGAATGTTTCCCAAACTCATGTGTAACAGAAGGTCTTGTAGTCCCAAAGTCAGAGAACTCACTTTATGCCAGGACCGATACCTGTTCACCAGTTGGAGAAATTGTTGGGTTAGGGACTGAAGCCTCCCCCGGGCCCCTTTTTGTGACTTTGTACTTCTTGTTTGATGGACTCCACCTGTTTGCTCTTCCTCCCCCACAGGTAGAGCTTTTCTCATCACCAGAGAGAGACAGTCAACAATTCACACAATATTATCTGTCACATCCAATTTACAGTTGCACTTAAACTGAATACTATTTGCTTGAAAGGAACAATGAAGAGAGAGAGACTAGAGGAAGTAAAGGGAGATGATATAAAGAAAATCATCATCAATTCTTCTCTTACCTAAGCCAGGGCTGCACTGAGCTGACTAGTATTGGTTATAAAGGATAAAGGTTGGCAGTGGTAACTTACCATGTTATAGTGTCCCTTCTACAAGCTCTCTGAGTAATGACAAGATATCTAAAAGAGAACTGCTTTCCCTGTGCTCCTTCTTTAGGGGAGTGGGCGCGGGAGGAGAAAATTCTGTCCATGTCTAAGAAAGAACTGCCTTATATAGGCCAGTTCTTTGCTCCCTCTCCTTCCCCCCCAATCCAGTTATATAGATGAATTGTTATCTCCAAACTTTATTTTTTGATTTAGGTCTAAACTTCTTCCTCTATTTTCTCTACTGTTCTTGGGGTTTTCCTGTAGGTTTTCTATATAATGTTTCCCCCCAACAGGCACTCAAAGATTTCCTGAGGAGAAAAATATAAAAAAAAGCATGCCATATGTAGGCATTTAGAACTCTAGTCCACCTGAGAGTCCTTCTCTGCAGTGGAGTCATCTGTTTCCAGATTGAACTAGGGTCTTATGCTCTGTCACTGTTCAGCAGTTTACAAAAGCTTGACTTGCTGGAGTTCTTAAGGTGGGAAACAGTTTGAGACCATGTCTCTTCTTCTAGTTCAATAGTCACACCTACAGGAGCTCCTGATAGAGACAATGGAGAGGGGAGTGTCTAGTGTGCTGAGAAGGAGCCTTTACATCTATCCCTATTTAGCTCTGTACAGAGACTGACAACAGGAGAAGTTCATTTCTCTCCTCCGTTTTTAAGGAAGTTCTCTGCCTTTCTCATCTAGCCAGTAATGAACACTCTCCTAGCCCAGTTTTGGTAACAGAGAGCAGCATAATATCAGCCATACTGTGTCCATACTTTGTTTTGTACATACACAAGGGAAATATACTCTGGATTGCATTGTATTATTTATTTTATTTTTTCAATATATAAAATGACAACTACAGCAGCTCCTAGGTGGGCACACATTAATGATAAACGGATATACATTTAAAAATACGCTGAAATGACATAAAATAGAGAATTCTTTAAAAATACTTGTACCACCAAAGACTAGTGCTCCACCACTGAAACAACAGCCTCAGGCAAAAGCCTGAACGGATAGCTATGCTTTATATTATACCCTTCCGTTAGGAAACTCAGGCTTTGTTGGACAAACAGAAGTGAATTGCAGAATCAAGAGCTCTCAGCTAAGAAGCCTTTGTCCCTTCATTCCATTCTGGGAACCTTTGATCTCAGAAAGAGCTCTACAGACTCCAAAGTGGATTCAGGCCCTGATCCTGCACCATTAGAGTTAATGGAAGCTTTGTCATTGACTTCAGTGAGTGTACGATCAGCAAAAATTCTACATTTGAGAACAGATTAAAAGAACTGTGAACCAAATTCTGCTATCAAAAGCTGTCATAGGGGTCCTGCTGAAGTCTATGAAAGCTTCTACCTGCAAATGTGAAGATTTTGTTCTTAAATATGTGCAGTTTAAACAAAAGCTAATGAAAGGGTGTGTGGTAAGTCACTTCAAGAATTTGAAGAGTCGAAACAACAAGGATGGAAGAATACTATTTATAGTGGTACGGGAGTACAAATTGAAGTAACCAGTTGAAACTGGTCCCAGAATTTAGGCTGAATATCCGGAAAAATGTTCTGAGATGGAAATTTTAGACAGCATCCAAATGGAAGTTGAGGAAGCTCCAACACATTGGGGGCCTCCAAATCTGAATTATACAGAGAACTATCAAATCCGTTGCAAGGAATTAATCCTGCATAGATAGCAAGACAAACCAGGTAACCTAATAGGTCTCTTTCATCCTTACTTTCTATGAATCTACAATCTATAATTTTAATTTGTAATCTTATCTATACTTCCAAGTTTTCTGCACCCCAAAATGTGATCAGTGTCAGATTGATCTTCTCACAGGTCATTAATACATTGAATAATACAGCTAAAAGTCCCTTTGAGACCCTGCTTGATAACTGACCCATGAGGTGTTATAAATATGTCCAACTTCGTAGCCTGCGTTTTGGATTATCATATGGTATTCAAGGCCATATCTCTCCAATTTGTCTGAGATTCCTATGTAGTATTTTGGAAAAATCCCTTTTAAATGCCAAATCAAATACATTCACTGAGTTCTCCTTATTGACACCATTTTAGAATATAAAGGACATCAACTTAGTTTTCCATGACCTATGTTTTGTAATTACCTTAATCTACTCTAATACTTTTCTTTAGGCTGTGGGGACCCCTTTGCCTTTGTGGAATTGGAAGGGAACTTCAAATGATTCCTCAGATACGTCCAGTGTTATTGCTAGTAGTTGTTATTTATGGAGTCAGCTCCCTGTGGACTCTAGAATGCATCCCATATGCCTGATTAGTATGTTGTTAACTATTCTTTAACTTTCCTATCTTACCTAGTTTCACTTAATCATTGCTCTCTTGTTTCCTGCATTTGTTTCCTAGTTGCACTCCTTTTTCTTGTATTGAAAACTGAGTAACAGTATTTTTAGCAGCTGAGCCAGCTGTTAGTCTTTTGCTGTTTTCCGCCAATTTCAGTGGTCTTTTTCCTTTATTTCCTCCAAGCATTTTTATGTTCACACAAATATATGATGGATTGTATTGCCAGCTGCCAAGCCAATATACAAATCAATAAAATGTACTTATCTTGATTAGGTTCAAGCCAAGTGTTATCAGCTTCTACTTTCTGTATTCCAACACACCAACCGTGCCCTGTCAACTCCATACATCCATTCACTGGCACCAATAATGGTTGAGAAACTGAAAGCTGTAGAAAGTAATCGTCCAAACAGCAACACAGAGCTTTTAGCAGTCCAGGAAGGAATTAAAGTCCTTGAAACATTGGTTGCCCTTGGTGAGGAGCAGAATAGTAAGTATCTTTTTTTCTGTAGAACACTAATAACTCTGAAATACAACCTTTTACATCAGGAATGGTGGTGGGGGTGATACATTTACAATGGTGTTTGAAATGAGCATTGGCCTGCTAAACCCAGGGTTGTGAGTTCAATCTTGAGGGGGCCATTTAGGGATCTGGGGCAAATATTGGGGATTGATCCTGCTTTGAGCAGGGGGTTGGACTAGATGACCTCCTGAGGTCCCTTCCAACCCTGATATTCTTTGATTCTATGATGCAAAAACCTGTGATTGTATTATAGCTTTACATGAGAAGGGCTGTTGTATGCCAGGATTGCACTAGCACTCCTTCCTCTTGTGGTTGTAAAGAAACCTTCCAAATGTGGTGTAGTATTGTTGTCTTGTGCCTGCATATGGAAAAAAGTAATAGCTGCAAACTGCTCCAGTTGTTACCTCTTTCACGACTGACCATTTTAGCACATGGATTGCCTATTGGTCTAGGTATTTCTACCAATACTACACCCATCACCAAAGTTATTTGATTATCCTGAGAAACAGCTATGCTGGGTTTGGAAGGGCTGTTTGAAATTGTGGGCAAGTCTGAAGAGAGTAACATCAATTTCTTTCTGCAGAAAAGAATATTCATATAATATCTTAAAATTCAGTTAAGTTAAAAATGAGTCTGCATTCGGAGACCGATTGACACCCCAGAGACAAATGTAAATAAGATTACTGTTTTCAACGTATTCCCCAGTGATATTCATCCACATTAAAAACAAAACCCCCACATACAATTGGCAGAACTTACTCAGGAGCCACTCTGGTTTTGGAATAGGTGAGCTGAGCAGGTGTGAAATGATAGACTAGTAGAAATGTGTGGGGGAAAGTCTGTCCAACATCTGATTTTTGTTAACGTTAGTTAGAGCCAAGCATATCAGTCCCCCTACTTACATGAGAGCTCAGTTCACATTTATCCCAAAATGTAAGAACATAATGAGTAATATTCTGATCAATCCTTTAACCAAAAATGTTTATTATGAACTTAAAATTTATAGTCTAACATAATTATTTATTTTAAGCAAAATAAAGCTGTAATTAGATTATTCAAAAAATCAGCAGCTATGACTGCTTTAGTTTACTTTTTCTTCTTTTCCAAGAACAGTCTCTTCCTTGGGTTGCTATCTCATCCGATCTCACAAGCTAAGCACACTTGGGCTTGTCAGAACTTGGATGGGAAACTTTCAGAGTCTTGGCAATTTAGTAGATGACTCTCTTCTGAGTCTTTGAGCCAGTGCACCAACACAAGGGGCACTGTTCTATTGGAGGTATAATCTTTCAAACAAGAACTAAGATCCTAACCAACCGTAGTCACTAAAGATACCAGGAAGCTCTTCACAAAAGTAACGATAATAAATACTAATACTTTGTGTTTACATAGCATCTTTTATTTCGGGCTCTCAAAGTACTATACAAATACACTTCGATCCCCCTGTGTGAGAGATTAATAGTATGCCCATTTTACAGATGGGGAAACAGATGCATAACAAGAATAAGTGATTTGCTGAAAATCACGGAATAAGTCAGTGACAAAGACCGTGTCTAGAATGCAGGAATTCTGATTCATAAAATCCTTACTCTCACCACTAAACTATACATTCAGAGTAAGAGGTATGCCAGTGTCCTAGTCAAATTCCAAACATGGTAGCTATATTATCCTACTAATACTTATATTTCCCTGCTGCATTTTCAAACTGATATGGAGGTACTCTTCAGTTTGTGTCCTAAACTGGTATGTCATACTCTCAATGATGGCTGCTTTACAAAAGTAAGATGAAAGTGATTTCTCAATCTGTAAAGTCCTGTAGGATCCTTTGAGGTACAAGATGCTCTAGCAGTTTAACACATTTAGCAGTGAGCGCTATCAGGCTTTGCCCTAATCTCCCCAGTGAAGTGGCTGGAACAGAACTGAAGTGTATTAAACACAAGAAAATGTGGAATACAGCCAAATCCTATACTGGCCAGGAAAAAGACTGGAAGTCCTGAAAAAAGGTCTTCTGCATTTCAGACTCCTTTGATTTTATTATATTATTGCTGTGTTTGTTTTCAACTTTGATTGTAATGGCTCTTTTAAAGGAACAGTATTATTGCCACAATTAATTTTCCATATAGTTTTCATTTCTAATCTATTATGCTTTTTTCTTTTCTCACTTTTAGGAGTCCAGTTGCTTGCTCTTCTAGTTCCAACTCTGATCTCTTATTTACTGAATGAAAATGCTTTTGCTTCTGCATCTACAGTATCGAAAGATCTTCATGAATTTGCACTCCAGAATTTAATGCACATTGGTCCCCTCTACCCTCATGCTTTCAAGACAGTAATGGGAGCTGCTCCTGAATTGAAAATACGTCTAGAAACTGCAGTCCGTGCAAGTCAGGCCAGCAAAGCAAAAGCAGCTGCCAGGCAACCACCACCCACAATACATTCTGTCCCAACAATTAAACTTAAAACTAGCTTTTTTTGAATTGTTATTATTTTTAGGATCATACCTACAATTAAAAGTCAGAAGCACTACATCATTCCTTATGTGCTACTGCATATATGTCTGTATTTTGCATTGTTTGTATGTCAGAGGCAATCTAATAGCTTTATGTGTAATTACTTGAAATTTGTGCATTATAAGGGAAGTAGCGTTACAAGTATTTATACAGATTTTTAAGAAATTGAATTTGTTTGATCATATTTGTGAATATATGTTATAAATTATCCACCAAAAAAGTATCATCTGTCCTACTAAATTGTGTTTATTTTTACAATACTGAGTCAAACCTTGCAAATGCAAGTGTTTTTAAAAGCTAGTTAATGCTATCCCACTGTTGTACCAGCACACTAACACAGCAGGGTTGCAGTGGGTGGAGAAACCAGTGTTCAGTATTTACTATTTATCTTTGGAAATTTCAGGTGTAATAATCACTTTTTTCTTATAAAAAAGAACCCCACAAACCTGGTGAAGTTGGGGCATATCAAACCTATAATTCATTTCAGGTCATATGAAATACAAAAAAATCAGGAGTTGGAAAAGATTGTTTATCTTGGAAAAGACTGCAATCAAGCATGCTGTCAAAATAAGATGTTATTAACTTTGTGGTATATCTCTTTCAGATCAGTTTCCATGCCTGAGAGTTAATAAAAGGATTCAAAGAACCAACACCCTCCCCCATCTCTCACTAAGATAAATAAAAAGATGCACTGGAAATAAGGTTTATAAATAGGACCATATGCCATCTCCATTTCTGTGGCTCTGGAATTTGCCTGTTGCAAAGGTTCCTGTGGTAAACTTTTCCTACTCTGCCCAGATCCCACAGTTCAGTGTTATGCTTACTTTGCCTGGATTCTCAGACAGAGGAAAGAGAACTGTTACCTGCTACAAGATTTGACTATAATGGGAGCCATTGGGCTGTTTCTCCTGCCAGACTTCACAAGGGGCTGGTGGAGAACCTTCTTCCTGCAGCCATAGGGAGTGGGCCAGAGCTCTCTAACACCTTTCTTAGTGTCAGGAAGAGGTGGAAGACATAAAGCCATATAGTCTGTGCATATCAGACCTACAATTTCTGGCAAGGGTCCTGATTTATTCGATGCAATAGTGCTGTTTTCCTTGGTAAACTGGGAATTGTGCAACACTGTGAAATATACACGAAAATACTGAAGTACAGTATTTGTATTGAATTATATGTTAATGCCTCTGTTCCTATCCATTTTAATAGTCAGTTGAAATCTCTGCATTTTAATGTTTTTTACACTGCTTTAGAATTCCCAGTTTGCCACATAAATCAGGGGCCCTTCCTATATAGGTTTGTTGTGTCATACAACCTATAGGGCTTTCATAATGAATGTAGGTATGTTTCTATCCCTCCATCTTTGCTGTTCATTCAGGTGTTCCTGTAACAAGTCAATGTACAAGTTATTTATAAAATTTGAGAAGTGGATCCTAAAATTTCTATTGTTTGAACCTCACAATAGGAAATGAGTAGTAATCAGAATTTAATTGTATGATTAATATTTGGCTGAAATAGGTATGGATTCTGATCTTGCCGTAGGCATTTACCCATCTCTTTCTTCTAAATAGCCACGGTGATAGCCCTTCCTTTGAGCGCCTATGCAAGGGGAAGGGAAAGATCAACTGTAATGAAAACCAATTAACTAAGAACAAGGTAGTTCTTTCACCTTGTCACAGTGAGTTTATGCAAACCCTTTAACATAATGTTATGTTTAGAAAAGTTTTTAATTCAGAATTGTTCTTGACCATTATTCAAGATCACAAAGGATGGTGTGAGCCCTATGTTCCTGCAAACAGTTATGATAGGATGTATCTTTACTCCCACACTTTGTTCCACTAACGTAATAGGACTAGACATGAGTGTAAAGACACATGGAGTAATGAACTGTTTATAGAATGAAGCCCAAAGTGAGCAGGTCCTCAAGGAATCAATTCTGAAGCACTTAGAGGAGAGGAAAATGATCAGGAACAGTCAGTATGGATTCACCAAGGGCAAGTCATGTGACAAGGATGTGAAAAAATTGGAAAGCGTCCAGCGGAGGGCAGCAAAAATGATTAGGGGACTGGAACACATGATTTATGAGGAGAGGCAGAGGGAACTGGGATTGTTTAGTCTGCAGAAGAGAAGAATGAGGGGGGATTTGATAGCTGCTTTCAACTACCTGATTCCAAAGAGGATCGCTCTAGACTGTTCTCAGTGGTAGCAGATGACAGAACGAGGAGTAATGGTCTCAAGTTGCAGTGGGGGGAGGTTTAGGTTGGATATTAAGAAAAACTTTTTCACTAGGAAGGTGGTAAAGCACTGGAATGGGTTACCTAGGGAGGTGGTGGAATCTCCTTCCTTAGAAGTTTTTAAGGTCAGGCTTGACAAAGCCCTGGCTGGGATGATTTAGTTGGGGATTGGTCCTGCTTTGAGCAGGGGGTAGGACTAGATGACCTCCTGAGGTCCCTTCCAACCCTGATATTCTATGATTCTATGAAAGAGTGGCAGCAAAGAATTATTTGTTTTATTCTTTCTTTCTGTACATAGTGATTAAGTTAATTAAAATTTACAATATAATTCATAATTTCAAAGATGAAACACTAAAAGCTTGTTTGAATAAAAAAGTGCAAGCCTTTTAACATTTCATTAGAGAAGGCAAATTTCAAAATAAATGTCAGCAAGATTTTTAGAGAAACCAAACAAACATGTAAAACAGCTGGAAGTGAGAAAAACAATATGATGTGCTTTCTCTCATTGTTTCAAGTTAGTTTATGCTTACTGGGTTCCTATCCATGCCATGCAACAAACATCCCAATGAAATTTCTGGATTTTTTTTTTGTTGTTCATTGAGGACATGTCTTCCCTTCTGTCATGACATGAGCTATCTGCCAGTTTCTCTCTGCCTTGCCTGAATTAGCAGCAAGAATTCTTGTTGTTGTCTCCTAATTTCCCCTAAAATAGTCTTGTTTTACCCTAGCACTTTTTTTCCAGTCAGAATTGAATTTCTTACTAAACAAGATGGCTGGAAACTCAAAAAAGGCAAAGAAACAAATCTTAAAATGCAAGTTTAGAGCCAGCCAAGCAATAGTGGGAAGCTGTAGGAAGCCAGTTAAAAAAAAGTAAAATAGGAGAAAAATGTTAATTGACAGGAAAAAAGACAGAAAGAGATTGAGGGATAAGGGAAAGGCAGGTGCAGATGAAAAGAAAGGCTTTTTCTCCACCACATACAGACAAACTGGGTTCTCATGCTCATTTAGAAACAAACGTCTCAAGTTTTCCATCTACATTGTCCTGTCCGTTTCCTGCTCCTCAGGAAAAAAATGATTTTATATAATAATCTGGCACTAAACTACATTTGATTAAAAGGCGAAGTAACTTGGCATGCCTTCCTTGCTTTTGTTCTTCCTCTCTTTTCCTCTCTCTGCCTTTCCCAGGTTTCATGGTCTTTTTTCGGTGTCTGTTTTCCCCTGAATTAACTTCTTTCCACTTCCCCTCTCCATTTTTCTTCTCTCTCTCTCTCTACTCCTTCCTGTTTTTCTCACTGCCCTCCTTACTTTTGCTCCCTTTCTTGCTCCCTATGAGCTTGGTTTTCTCCAGCTCCTATTTTCTCTCACCTCTCCTGCTTTTTCCATCTTCTTTGCTATCCCTCATTCTCCTTTTCTCTCTCTCTCCATGCTCCTTCAGGTTTTTTTCCCTCTCAGGCTTAGGGCCCGGCAAGGAAGCAGGCAAGTACTGGCCTTCTGAAGAATAGATGCCCATCAGCGAACCGGAAATACTTGTTTGAGAAGCTCAGCAACACTCCTACTTTCTACAAAATATGGTGAAGGCTCTGGGACTATTCAGTGCCTTTACCACTGATGGGCCTGTACAAATGCTCAGCTTATGCTAAGACAGTATCATTGGTGACATATGGGTCTGTTGCTCACAGAGCTTGCAGCATTTTTAGTGGCATCACATGTTCTCAGCCTTTTTAGCTTTCTTCTGGATTTGGCAATGCCATTCCTTTTCAGCAAGGCTCCTTTCATTAATATCTCTATGTGAATCTGTAGTAGATCTCTGAGTGGGCCCAGGCTACGAGATAGGAAGCAAAGCCTCACACTGAGGGCCATGGCAGCTGCAGCAGAGTAGGAGGCTCTGGCTCTCCTCCTCCTTAAACACCAGCTGGTGAATCCATTGCCTAGGCCCAGCTTCTCAAGAGGAGCCAATTTTAGAAGTTTAGGCTCCCACTGTCCTTTCAGAGGAGGCTATGGTTCCCATGAGACTTCCTGCAATATGGTCCAGTGACCTTCCTCAGCATTCCCCTTTTAGGGAGAACAGAGCTTCCAGGACAAGCTTCCTTCTACTGCAGTTCTGGGGGGTGGCTTTACAGGTCTCAGCACTCCAGCTTTTTCTTCTGCTGCAGGGAAGAGCAGTCTTCAGAAGATCCTCCTGGGCTGAACCCTTACAGCACCACAGCTCTGCAAAACTACTCCTCCAGGCAGCTCATCTTAAGAGTTTTCCTCCCTGAGGCTGGGGAGGCAGGGACTGCGGTGCACTATAATTTTCAGTGCCCCAGTTCCCCAGCTCCATCCCCTTACAGTTGAGGAAACTGGCCCTTTCTACTCCAGCCCTTTTTTAATACTGTAGTTTTGTAACATGCTGGCTAAGCCCATGTCTACACTACAAAATTGTCAACCAACATACAGCCTCTGCAGTTATTAAATTGCTTGTGTGCACATGCTTGGCTCCTGGTGTTAGTGGTGCACATCCTCATCAGGAGCACTTTAATCTATTGTATTGTCAGTGTGGGGCATAGCGGGCTAACTCCTGAAAGCCAGTAACAATGCAGTAACGCTGACGCTGTGTTGAACTAACTACCTTGACTGACTTAACACCACCTCCTCAAACAGTGTAACTAAATCAGCACAGAGAGGCACTTACGTTAGTGGGAACCACATTTAAGTGAAGGCTGCTTACGTCGACCTAACCGTGTAGGGGGTGTAAACTGAGCCTCACGGGGTTATCTCCGTCCAGAACCTACTCGTCAGAGGCTACTGTAACCAGTGAGGGTTACGTGGATTCTCTCCTCCAGTCCCTGCTTTTGCGGGGTGGGAGGAGCGGAAGCGGGTGAGGGTCTGCCTGGAAGGCGCCTGCTGACTCCCAGCTCCTGGGGGCAGAGCACTTGTCTGCGGAGCTAACGCAGGGATGTTTTCCCAGTTACTCTAGTGTGATTTCCGTTTCTCACAAGTGGGGAGCAGCCGGCGACCGAGGGCGGGACAGAGTCCGACCCAGCCGGGTCTGCGCTCAGCTCCCCGGCAGAATGGCCCCAGAACTACATTTCCCAGAGTACCGCGGGCCGGGCCGGTGCGGATCGCGCGCTGGAATTGTCCCCGCCGGGCCCCGGTAGTAGCCGGCGGGGGTGTCCTGTCAGGCGGTGACGGCGGGCGGGCGCGCCCAGGTTGCTGCTGCTGCCGGGACGCGGCGGCTGCGGGCGGCGGCTCCGGCCATGGACGAGCAGGCGGGGCCCGGCGTTTTCTTCAGCAACAACAACAACAACAACGCGCTGCTGTTGCCGCCGGGCGGGGCCGGGCCGGGGCTGGAGCCGGGGGAGGCGACGGCGGCCGCGGCCGCGGGGGGCTCCTTGGCGGCGGCCGCCCCGGCCCCGGTGTCCGCGGCCCGGGCTCAGTACAGCGTCCCCGGCATCCTGCATTTCCTGCAGCACGAGTGGGGCCGCTTCGAGGCGGAGCGAGCCGAGTGGGAGGCGGAGCGGGCGGAGCTGCAGGTAACACCAACACCCCCCCGCGCTTTTTTTTTTTTTTTCCCCTCCTCTCCGGTCCGGCTCCGCTCGTCCCGCGTCTCCCGGGGCCTGCGCTCGACTCCCAGCGCCGCTCCCCAGCCCCGGCCGCCCCCCGTCTAGTGACTGCCGGGTCCGGCCGCTGCATGGTCCCGGGAGGCAGAGCCGGAGCCCCTCGGGCGCCCGCCGTCCCCTCCGGCGTCTGAACTGCCCCCGGGAAAAGGCAGCGCTGGTCGCTCCGGCCGCGCAGCGTGTGGGGGGCGTGACACCCGCGTCCCCTCAGCCGGACGCCCCCGCCCCGGGGCGTGGAGAGAGAGAGAGTGAGTCACTGTCTCAGCGGCTGAGGTGGTGGGGCGCTGAGCCTTGTGCGCCCCAGGGCTTGGCAGCCGGGGGCACCCCGGTCACAGCGGTGCCGGAAGTCTCTGTCATGTCCCCTGTCAGTTTCGCCTGTGACTTGTGGCTGTTCTGCGGAGCCCTGCTGCGCTGGGGCTTGGGGTGACCGGTCCCGCCCCTCTCTTATTTCTCCCATTTTATCCTCCCTTGTTTCTTTGAATCGCTTCAGTTTCTTTCTGCCTCTTTCTTAAACTGAAGGGGAGGGAGCAGGAGTGATGCAATGTACCCTTCTACTCTCCCTATGTGTCAGAATCTCTTGTGCTGAGAGAGGCTGAATCTGGGCCCTGTCTATCCTAGAATACCTGGGACCTTTAATTCTTCAGCAGTGGTAGCAATGATAGAAGGTGTAGTGGAGAAAAGAGCTTGGCCTTTTTATTTTCTACATTACAATTGTTGTTGTTGTTCCTGACCGAAGATGACGCTGACAACAGTTTTATGTCTTGTGAGTATGGCTGTGGCTAAAAAGACCGATGCGAGAGTGCCAATCCCTGCTACATGAAGCGCATAGGTAGCTGGATCCTAGGAAGAGATTACAATCTGTGTCTGCTGCTGTTTAGGACTCAGCCTCTGTGCCTCAAGATCCATATGGCGTTTAATCTCCTGTTGGATAACCCCTTCACTGACTACTGCTTATATTACTATTATATTGCTATTGTAGTATTGCAGAAGCTGTTGTGTAGTATATCAGAGTTGCTGCATAGTGAAGAAAGCATCTTAATTTTCCTGTGTAGACAAGGCCCAGAGCCTGTTAGCCTTCAGTTGGTCAGAGCAAGTTGCTAGATAGAGGACTCGCATCCTCCCTTCCCTTCCTGGGCTAAGGAGTTACAGCTCTAGTCAGGCACAAACTATCTAGAGCCACTATCAGGCCATGTCTACACTAGCGAACTTACAGCTGCACAGCTATACCAATGCAGCTGCGCTGCTCTAAGATCGCTCTTGTAGGTGCTCTATGCTGATGGGAAAAGCTTTCCCTCCGTACGTAGCTCTGTCCACACCAGCACTTCTGTCAGTGTAATTTATGTCAGTCTGAGGGGTGTGTTTTTCACACCCGTGAGTGACATAAGTTATACTGGCAAAAGTGCTAGTGTAGACATAGCCTCAGTGATTAGCATGCTGTAAGAACTGTAATAGGAGAGTAGGTTTTCCAACCATTTACAGATCAGTTGCAAGAATGAATCTCTTGTAGGTCACATCTCCAAATAACAGACTCCTAATAACTAACTAGTTGGTTCTCAAAGTGACCATATCTGAGATTTAGAACCTACCACACATTCCTCTTCTCTAGGTTTCCCTCTTTGTTTTCCGCTTCCTATCCCTTTGTCCTCTTTTCTCTTCATATCCCTTCCCCAACATGCAGCAGCACAGGCTGCTTCCCTGTTTTTTATAGGCAGGAAAATCTCCTGATTTTGTCAATCTCTCTGTTCCTGTGGGATTATCAAGAAGGTCTTCTGAACAGGATTGCAGGTGTGATGTTCTATGGTGATTCTCTTGCACAAGTTTTAAAAAGTGCTTGTGAGGACAAGGGAAAGAGAAGGATGGATGTAATTGAGTCTGACCTGAACTGATTGACCTTCATTGCAGAATTTGTAATTTAGTAATTGATTCATTAGCTATTTGTGTCTAATTAACAGAAACGTGTTGAAAATAACCTGTGTATTTGGGACAGATATAGTGAGCATGAGGCAGGCCACATGTTCAGTGAAATCCCATAAATAAGATTTGATTTGGGCAAACTTTATCTTGATAATCATATGATATGTATGTATTCACATTACAGTGTGCATCATAAATAAAATGGGCATGAGAGAAAAATGTCCACCTTGCAAAGACCTAATCGTGCCAAGCATTTTAATACTACTACTACTTTGCACTTATGTAGCATTCTTCATCAAGGGATCTCAAAACACTTTAAAAAGGTTGGTAAAGATGATTCCCCATTTTATACACTAGATGGAAAAACTGAAGTACAGAGGTTAAACTACTTGCCATCTTGTCACTGACAGACTTGGTAATATAACTAGGGCTGTCAAGTGATTAAAAAAAATTAATCGCACGATTAAACAATAATAGATACCATTTATTTAAGTATTTTTGGATGTTTTCTACGTTTTCAAATATATTGATTTCATTTACAACACAGAATACAAAATGTGCAGTGCTCACATTATATTTATTTTTGATTACAAGTATTTGCACTGTAAAAAACCAAAAACATAGTATTTTTCAGTTCACCTAATGCAAATACTGTAGTGCAATCTCTTTATTATGAAAGTTGAACTTACAAATGTAGACTTGTGTACAGAAAATAACTGCATTCAAAAATTAAACAATGTAAAACTTTAGAGCCTGCAAGTCCACTCAGTCTTACTCTTTGTTCAGCCAATCACTCAGAGAAACAAGCAGGAGATAATGTTGCCTGCTTCTTGTTTACAGTGTCACCTGAAAATGAGAACAGGCATTCTCATGGCACTGTTGTAGCCGATGCCGCAAGGTATTTACATGCCAGATGCGCTAAAGATTCATGTATCAGAGGGGAGCCGTGTTAGTCTGTATCCACAAAAACAATGAGGAGTCCAGTGGCACCTTAAAGACCAACAAATTTATTTGGGCATAAGCTTTCATGGGTAAAAAACCCACTTCATCAGATGCAGGTATTATTATACTGACACATGAAGAGAAGGGAGTTACCTTACAAGTGGAGAACCAGTGTTGACAGGGCCAATTCAATCAGGTTGGATGTGGTCCACTCCCAATACTTGATGAGGAGGTCTCAATACCAAGAGAGGGAAAGTTGCTTTTGTAGTGAGCCAGCCAATCCCTATTCAACCCCAAAATTAATGGTGTTAAATTTGTAAATGAATTTTAGTTCTGCAGTTTCTTTTTGAAGTTTGTTTTTGAAATTTTTTTGTTGAAGTATGGCTACTTTTAAGTCTCTTATAGAATGTCCAGGGAGACTGACGTGTTCTCCTACTGGCTTTTGTATGTTACTGTTCCAGATATCTAATTTGTGTCCATTTATTCTTTTACGTAGAGACTGTCCGGTTTGGCCAATGTACGTGGCAGAGGGGCATTGCTGGCATATGATGGCATATATCACATTAGTAGATGTGCAGGTGAATGAATCCCTGATGGTGTGGCTCATGTAGTTGAGTCCTCTGATGGTGTCGCTAGAGTAGATATGGGTACGTCCGTGCTGATGACGGATTCTGATTGATAACAACCCAAAGCAGTGCAGACCGACACATGTTCGTTTTCATTATCTGAGTCAGATGCCATCAGCACAAAGTTGATTTTCTTTTTTGGTGCTTCACATTCTGTAGTTTCCTCATCGGAGTGTTGCTCTTTTAAGACTTTTAAAAGCATGCTCCACACTTCGTCCCTCTCAGATTTTGGAAGGCATTTCAGATTCTTATACCTTGGTTCCAGTGCTGTAGCTATTTTTAGAAATCTCACATTGGTATCTTCTTTGCATTTTGTCAAATCTGCAGTGAAAGTGTTCTTAAAATGAACAACATCCGAGACTGCTATAACATGAAATATATGGCAGAATGCGGGTAAAACAGAGATGGGGACATAAAATTCTCCCCCAAGGAGTTCAGTCACAAATTTAATTAACGCATTATTCTTTTAACGAGCGTCATCAGCATGGAAGCATGTCCTCTGGAATGGTGGCAGAAGCATGAAGGGACATCAAATGTTTATCATATCTGGCATATAAATACCTTGCAATGCCAGCTACAAAAGTACCATGCAAGTGCCTGTTCTCAATTTCAGTTGACATTGTAAATAAGAAGAGGGCAGCATTATCTCCTGTAAATGTAAACAAACTTGTTTCTCTTAGAGGTTGCTGAACAAGAAGTAGGACTGAGTGAACTTGTAGGCTCTGAAGTTTTACATCGTTTTGTTTTTGAGTGCAGTTATGTAACAAAAAAGTCTACATTTGTAAATTGCACTTTCACGATACAGAGATTGCACTACAGTACTTGTATGAGGTGAATTGAAAAATGCTATTTCTTATGTTTATCTTTCACAGTGCAAATATTTGTAATCAAGAATAATATACACTTTGATTTCAGTTACAATTACAATATATATATTGTAGTCTGTGTTGTAACTGAAATCAAAGTGTATATTATTCTTGATTACAAATATTTGCACTGTGAAAGATAAACATAAGAAACAGCATTTTTCAATTCACCTCAAAGTGTATATTATTCTTGATTTTATATATAAAATCATATATATATTATATATATATAAAAACACATCCAAAATATTTAATAAATTTCAATTGGTATTCTATTGTTTAACAGTGCAATTAATTTTTTTGTGTTAATTCTGTGAGTTAACTGCAATTAATCGACAACCCTAAATATAACCTATTTTTTCTGACTACTAGTTATCTGCTTCATCCCCTGGGCCTGCTGCCTCTGTGCCAAAGCATCTCAATAAGGTTATAATTAGCTTTGATTGGCACTGCCACAAGCTGTAAAAACATTTATCTGCTAGAGAGTGATACTCAAAAAGGTGTGAAATTCTTTGCAACCTTTGTAAAACTCAAAGAAATTATTTCCTATCTGACAATTTATAAATGATTGCTGTCTGATCTGTATTTTGTGCTGCTGGGAAATGGCTGTTGGAAATTAATTGATCCATATAGCTGAATTACAAACAGTGTTAATTAAAACCAAATTCCACTGACTTCTGAAGCCTTCCAGCTGGCCTATATATACGGAAATGTTTAATAGAATAATAGAAGTTTGAGGTCATATAGTTTATCTTTCTCTTGATGCCAAATTGTTCTTTATTGTACATTCACTAGTTTTTCATCCAGCCTAGCTTTAGATGTTAAACTATCACTTTTCTTGGGAGACTGTTCTGTGCTCCTGATATTACATGATTTTCTTTCTCAATTTTATCTTATTTCACATAGGCTTCTTGTGCTTGTCTAACTCCTCACATACTATGGTATTTACACCCTTCAGGTAGTGTATAGTGTTATCATGTTTTCCTTTGCCTTCCCTTCTGTAGTCATACCCTAGCCAAGCTACACTTATTCAGGTTTTTTTTAATCTCCTCATAAATCAATCCCACTATGATCCCTGTTCACTTGTGGTGGTGGTATCTAAACTTCCTCTGATTTGCTAAATACTTTCATTGTAATGAGATTCCCAGAATGAAATGCAGTATTCCATACCCACTCACACCAAAGCCAAACAGAAAGATTGTTACCTTTCTATTGCATCCGTTCCCTTGCACAAGTTTAAAAAAGAAATGCTTGTGGGGACAAGGGAAACAAGTAGGACATGATTCTGACCTGGAGTGATTGACCTTAATTGCGGAATTTGTCATTTAGTAACTTGATACAACTAGATAATGAATCAGTTAACAGAAACAACTGTTAAAAATACCCTGTGTTTTGGCATAGATATAATATGCTCATTAGGCAGGCAACATACAGTGGAATTCCATAAATAGATTGATTTGGCAAACTTTGTCTTGATATTCATATGTATGTATTCATGATTAGGACCCTACCAAATTCATGACCATGAAAAATGCTTCCTGGATTGTGAAATCTGGTCTCCCTCTGTGAAATAGGTCTTTTGTGTGCTTTTACCCTATACTATACAGATTTAATGGGGGAGACCAGCTTTTCTCAAATTGGGGGTCCTGACCAAAAAGGGAGTTGCAGGGGGGTCGCAAAGTTATTTTGGGGGGGTCACGGTATTGCCACCCTTACTTCTGTGCTTCCTTCAGAGCTGGGTAACCAGAGAGTGGCGGCGGTTGGCCAGGTACCCAGCTCTGAAAGCAGCATCCCATCACCAGCAGTACAGAAGTAAGGGGAGCAATACCATACCATGCCACCCTTACTTCTGCACTGCTGCCTTCAGGACTGGGCAACCGGAGAATGGTGGCTGCTGACTGAGGGCCCAGCTCTGCAGGCAGCAGCACCGAAGTAAGGGTGGCAATACCATACCATGCCATCCTCACTTCTGTGCTGCTGCTGGCAGCATCTCTGCCTTCACACCTGGGCTCCCCACCAGCAGTCGCAGCTCTCCAGCTGCCCAGCTCTGAAAGCAGGGCTGCCGCCAGCAGCAGCAGCACAAAAGTACCACAACCCCACTACTTGTGACCACCCCACAGCTCCTTTTTGGGTCAGGATCCCTACAATTACAACACTATGAAATTTCAGGTTTAAATAGCTGAAATCATGCAATTTGCTATTTTTAAAATCCTGTGACCGTGAAATTGACCAAAATGGATAGTGAATTTGGTAGGGCCCTATTCATGATACAATGTACCTCACAAATAGAATATGCATAAGAGAAAAAAATTCCATCTTGCATGATGGGATGTTTCTGCAAATTGCTCATGCTTTCATTTAAGGTTTCTAACATCTTGCATAGCAAGCTCTTTTCTAATTTGCTGTTCCACCTGTTGGATGTTCTCAGTATTAGTTTTTCCCAGTTTAGCCTTCCCATCAAGAATCTCCAAAAAATGTACTAGCTTACATTTTTCAAGTTCAGTCTTAGTTTGTGATCTGCCCCCGTTGTCATCTTTCTTGTGTCATTTCTCTCTTTGCTGGGATTCTTAACATATATGCATTAATATCACTTGCAAATTTAATGAATATGGAGTTTATTCCCTCTTCTGATTAATGAAGATATTCAGTAAGATCAGAACTAACACAGATTCTTGCATGACTCCAATAGATGCATATCCCCTAATTATATACTTTGCCATTATACTGTTGCCATTTGCTTACAGATATTTACAGTAGAACCTCAGAGTTATGAACAACTCAGGATTGGAGGTTGTTCGTAACTCTGAAATGTTCATAACTCTGAACAAAACATTATGGTTGTTCTTTCAAAAGTTTACAACTGAACATAGACTTAATACAGCTTTGAAACTTTACTACGCAAAAGAAGAAGGTTTCATTTAAATTAAGATGGTTAAAAGCAGCAATCTACTTACCTTTTTTGAACTTTTGAATTTTTTTGAATTTTTTGAACTTTTCCTTTTATTTTTTTTAGTAGTTTACATTTCACACAGTACTGTATTTGTTTTTTGTTTTGTCTCTGCTGCTGTGTGTTTGCGTACTTACGGTTCCAAATAAGGTGTATGGTTGACCGGTCACTTTATAACTCAGGTGTTCATGATTTTGGGGTTCTGCTGGAGTGAGTTTTCAGCACACATGAGTATTCATGTGTGAGCAGATTTAACTAATGCAGAGAGTAAGATGTTGTGAGACGCTGTCAAATATTTTACTGAAATTAAGTATTAATCAGCTTCATTCCCTTCATCCTGTTTTGTTTTTTGATAGTATTGCAAAATGTAATTTGTTCTTATAGCTTATTCTGTTATCTTTTAGTTTGGTGATTATTATTGGAAATGGAAGCTAGATTTATAGAGCAGAATTGATACAATTGCACATCAATTTTTGAAAATCGGTACTAACTTTTCTTAGATTCTTCTGGGGTAACTGTTTTTCTCCATCAGTTTTCAGAAATAATTGTTCATTGTGATTGTGTTTTTTACTTAAATTAAATTTTACTTAGATTAGATTTTTTACTCTTAAAATTTACACTATTTACAACAGACAACTCTTTTTATAAAAAGAGAACAGTTGTACTTTTGGGAGTAGTGGAACCTCCTTATGGACAAACACTTAGGGACAATGCTCTCTTACTAACATGTTGACCACATGTCAGATATTAATGAGTAAAACAACTAAAAAGATAAGGGTTAAGCTTTGTCAGAGATTAAAATGGTTTTAAGTGGTAACAAACAGCTGGTGTGAAAGGATACTGTTTGAATTGGAGAAAAGTGATAGAGGAGCATCTTGGAGGTTAGTATTGGGATCAATGTTCTGTAATACTAGCTGATCTCTAGGGGTTGGGGAGAAGCACTGATGGTTGGAATCGTGACAGAGAGAGCTCCTCGCTGTTTCCCTCTTCTGCTATAAAACAGAAGCAGTGTCTAGTGAGTGCAGTAGCATTGTGCCATTCCAGGCAACTGCGTTATAGTAGTCAGGAGATGGGGGTAATCAAATGGATGAGAATGGCTATTTATATTTTTGAGAACAGTATTTGACTTTAAAAAATATTGCACATATATTGTTTCCTGACTTTCAGGTGATACCATATAAATAAACTGGTGCAGAATTACATCCTTTTATTGCAAATTTAATTCAGTCAAACTTTGAAAAAGTAAAACTATTAGTCTTGAAATGGATAGTGAGTTGATGAAGTTGATTTAGTTATTTTAAAAGTTTAAAATTTCAGATGAATTTAAGTATTTTGGGACTTTGAACAGAATAATGGAAGACTAAATAAAATTTGCAGAAATCAGATATTATATAATATTAACCCCCACCACCACCACCTACCCAAAACAAAAAAAAAAACAAACCCCAAACTTCTTATATGCTGATGAGAACTGAACTTTTGGGACCCTTTGGGGAAGGTGATTTGGCAAAAGTCTTGGATAACTCATTGAAAATGTTTGCTGAATAAGAAGCAATCGCTTAAAAAGGCAAACAATGGTTGGGTTAATAGTTTTTGGAGGGATAAAAATATGGAAGATTGACAGTGTCCAATGTTTTAGTTTCTTAAGCAAGTGGAGACTGAAGTGCTCCAAAGAAGTGAAAAGAAGATGGAGAAGATTGGAAAATGACAAGAGGTTGCAAGAGCTACATTTATTTAGTCTGGAAAGATGCTAGATGGGCCATAAAGTAATTGAAAAATTATTAACAGTGAAGGGAAATGTGCCAGTTGCAGACGTTGTAATTAGCGCATTAACCTGAAGCAGAGGAGGAAAGGTTTTCTTATTTCATTGGTTTGGGTTTTTTGTTGATCAGCTCTCACAAATGAGCACTTGCACTCATGAGTAGTAGCCTCATCTAAGACATGGGACTACTTGTGCAAGTAACTGTTCACCAGTGTGAGTAAGGAGTCACACTCTAGCCCCCCAAAATGTACAGGCTTGATTGTTAGGTGCAGAGGAAAATTTAAGAACTAAATCACTTCTGAATATAATTTGAAGGGATTATCAAGGCCCTTCATATCGCTGCCCCCTCTTATATGTTCTTTTTTTTATTGCATCAGTACCCAATGACTGTCCACTTTTCTCACCACCGTCTTTGAACCTTCTCCCAAGGTTGGGCCCAAGACCTGTTAAGCTTATGATTTAAAGACCTGTATGAACCCATTAATACTGTGTGCAGTTCTGATCTCTCATTAAGAAAGATGAATTCAAACGTTAACACAGAAGAGCTCCTAGGATGATCTAAGGAATGAAAAACCTACATTATGACAGGAGACTCAAAGAGCTTTGCTTGTTTAGCCTCACCAAAAGAAGGCTGAGGGGAGATTTGATTGCTCTATATAAATACATCAGAGGGATGAATACCAGGAAGGGAGAGGAGTTATTTAAGTTACACACCCACGTGGACACAACAACAAATGGATATAAATTGGCCATCAACAAGTTTAGGCTTGAAATTAGGCAAAGGTTTCTAACCATTAGAGGAATGAAGTTCTAGAACAGCCTTCCAAGGGGAGCAGTGGGGGTAAAAAACCTAACTGACTTCAGGATTCAGCTTGATAAGTTTTTATGGAGGAGACGGTATGACAGGACTGCCTACAATGGCATGTGGCCCATCGGCAACTGCCAGTAGCAAAAATCCCCAGCGTCTGGAGATGGGAAACTAGATGGTAAAGGCTCTGAGCTACTACAGAGAATTTTTTCCTAGATATCTGCCCGGTGGGTCTTGCCCACATGCTCAGGGTCTAACTAATTGCAATATTTGGAGTCAGGAAGGAATTTCCCCCCAGGTCAGATTGTCAGAGACCAGGAGATCAGACTAGATGATCACGATGGTCCCTTCTGACCTTGAAGTCTGAGTCTGTTTTTATTGTTCAAACTGTTTCTTACAGAAATGGCTCTACAGAGTAATTAACATTGTGAATATGGTTTTGTAACTTTTTTTAATGTATATAGATCACATTAAGGATCACAAATTTTGTTGTCTTCCCAAACTGTTGTACAAGTCATAAACATTATTTTCACTGTTGTAAATATTCCCTTAAAATATCATCAAATGTTCATGATTTTGGTACAGAATGCATTGTTGAATATTACTGACATGCCAAGGGTAGAATATAGTTAGTACCTGTAAGTAAAGATAAAAACTGAAATTTCCCACATGGTAACACTACACTCAGTACATAGTTCAAAGAGCTAAGTGTGTATTTTTGTAGTGTGTATTTGTAGTCTGTGTATTGATACGTGATACATACATTTTTCGTTGATATCTTACATATTTAAAGTCTGTTCTCCTCAGTAGTCATTTTATATTGTCTGCACTAACTGGAGCTGTAACATGACACTTACATTGGGGGATAGATCCTTTTTGTCTATGTCGTCTGACCAAGAAATTCTAATTGTAGGTATGCTCCAGAAGCACATCTTCATTAAATCTCTTTTGAGACTGAAGTTTTATTTACTACTTCTAGGATGGACCGTGTGAAATTCCCAAGACCACAAGAATTTTATAAATTTCTCTTACATCGTGATTCAATATTAAAAGCAAACAATATGTGAGTGTCTAATCTTTAATTTGTATGCACGCAGACTTATATGAGCGAGATGAGAAATCAGAAAGCTACCTACTCACTGTATTAGCATAATGATTCAGGCCCTCATGGCCTGTCAGGCTGCCCATCTTATTTTGCCTGTCAATCCTTCATTCCCACCTTTCTCAGTGAGTTCTAGACATCCTCTGGCTTGGAAGGAGGAAAGAGAGATTGTGATTGTTTCTATATTTAAATACTTGTGAGATGTTCAGATACTAAAGTGATCTTACTCCAGTGGATTAAGTATCTCCAATATCTAGGCTTCCTAATAGGTTTTGGACTCTCTTGAAGTGAAAAGGTGACTCCTCTTCCATCACAGCACTGTTTCATTAACATAATTATTCAGTGTTTATACAGGTGTAGTTTCCTGGGCAGCAAGATAAGTCACTTTCTCCTACCACAGTCCCTTTAAAAAAAAAAACCCCTTAATTATGTGTTCAGATTTAATTCATTATTGCAAGGACTTATTTGTTCGTATGTGATGACCCCCACAGAAGCTTATAGAATGCAGTACTCATTTTTTGTGGGAAAATACATAGTTTGGACTCAAATTCTATTGCATATTTCTGCCTTTCCCCTTTACAATGGTTGTCTCTCCTGCTGAAGTTAGGCCATTATAGGTATATCTACACAACATTTTAGAATGAACAGGACTGGGTCAACAAGACTTGGGATAGCGGGAATCACATTAGTGCTCTAAAAACAGCAGTGTACACAGTGCTTTGAAGTTGCAGCTCTGGGTCTGAAGCCTGGGGGTGGGGGCTTCAGAACCCAGCTTCAGAGCTCAAACTCCAGCCTGAGCCACAACTTCCAAGCACTATTTATATACTATACAGCTATTCTTAGAGCGCTAGCATGAACCCCGCTAGCCCAACTCTGTCAACCCAGGCTGGGAGGCTTGTTTCAGAATGCTGTGTAGACCTATCCAGAGTGTATCTTTCTAGTTTCCTTGCAGACACACTATTGGGGCTGGTTCAATTGTTCACGTTTTGTTAGTGAGGCCACCTATGATCTGTTCTAATTTGCCTTGCCCTAACCTGAGCAGTCAACTGTTCCTTTCCTGAGCTTCCACGATGTTAGTTTAAATGTTAGCATCAACCCATCTGATCTATGATCTCCATTCTACCCTGCTCAGTGTGGGACTTTATGCAATAAGTTTAAATGGAAGTATGTTTGAAATTCTTACATCTGGACTTTGGCTCATTATGTACTGTATTTTTTGTGTTATGTATGTCATTCCTGTCATTGTCTATTCTGTTAATACCATATTTATTTAGATATTCTTCTTTGGACTTTCTGCGTATACACAGGTTTCAGACTGGTAGCTGTGTTAGTCTGTATCAGCAAAAACAACGAGGAGTCCTTGTGGCACCTTAGAGACCAACAAATAAATGTCAGGTTTCAGAGTAACAGCCGTGTTAGTCTCTATTCGCAAAAAGAAAAGGAGTAGCTCAAATAAATTGGTTAGTCGCTAAGGTGCCACAAGTACTCCTTTTCTTTTTACAAATAAATGTGTTAGTCTCTAAGTTGCCACAAGGACTCCTTGTTGTTTTTGTGTATACACAGTATGCTGATGAGCATGTCGATAGTGCTTAAAACAAATTAGAGCCCTCCAATTAAATAAAACTTGCAGAAATGATTAAACAACTATAAGGATTTGGTTTGAGGAATGATTAAGAGAGCTGAATATATAAAGCTTGGCTAACCAATTATTTAATATTTGAAGGTAAGAGCAATTATTTACAGTAGTGGTAGCCTATAGTTAGCAGGGTGAATAAAGGAAAACCTGATTGACTAGAGAAAATTCTTCATAGTCAAATCCATTTGATTTGCCTGAGACATTTAAAACTAGGTTGAACAAAGTATTAGGAATAAATCAGTAAACCTGCACTGCTAGAGGGAAGGACTGGCTGACCTCTTAGGCTCTTTTGTCTGTAATTTCTGTGAAAGAAGTTATTTGAAGAAAACTGAATCTGTCAGTTCATATTGATGATTGTTAGTGAGTCTAAGTAATTCATTTTCACAAGCATCTGCTTACAGTAAGCGAAACACTTTACCTACATCACAGGTTTATTTCAGAATATGACCCAACAAGCTGAAATCAGTGGCAAAAGATACATTTTAACTGGATGAACTAATGGACTAGTGGTTATCTCTGTGGGGTATTGAGTATCTATCTGCTCCACATAATTAACACTGCATTTTCTGAGGTGAATGAGGTACAGAATTTAATATATATCTCCTTGTTTAAATTTATGGTTTTATTTTAGTGATTCTCTTATACCTTTTTTAATTATCTTAAGCCACAATAGACACTATTGCAAACATCTTCCTTTCCGATCCATAATGGTTGTCTCTCCTGCTGAAGCTAGGCCACTATGGGTATGTCTACACAATATTTTGGAATGAGCAGGAGTGATTCCCCCTCCGACAGTCTGGGTTAACAATACTTGGGCTACTAGGAATCACATTAGTGCTCTAAAAATAGCTGTGTAGAAGAGAAAAGTTCAGATTTCATGGCCATAAAATTATTGTTCAGCATTGACAAAATTCTTGGCACTCTGCAGGTCAACAATTAAAGATAGTCCTTGCCCCAAAGTCCTGTTTCTGAAATTTTAAGCAAATGTTGGAAAGCACAGAGGAGAGCTGAGCTATTAAGGTAGACTATTTCTCATCAGTACATAGTATGTAATAATACACAGTTGTTTTAGCCAACGTACTGTGCATTGGACCTGTGCACTTAAATGACCTTAAGGTGCAAAGAAGCATGTGTGAGAAGTCTACATTAAAATGGTAATAAATCATAAGCAAGAAATGCTACCGTTTTTGGATGGGTTTCCAGTAGTAGCTACCTAAAAATCAATTAGGTTTGAAATGTTTTAATGTATTCGTAGTATAGGGTTTTTTTTTTTTACTATTATTTATTAGCATTGGCCTAGATCAACTTACATTTCCACTTAGACTTCAAAAATGTTATACAGACAAATTTAGCTTTCATGTGTTTGGTGATCCCTTCACCCCCCATCAGTCTCTCTAGTCCATTCACACTTCTCCAATTTTGTGAGTTATGTATTCATGCTGAGGACCAGAAACAATGCCCTAAATTTCAAAAATATTAAAGATGTTTGTAAAACAGGTCTGTGATAAGAGTCCCAGTCGAGACTAAGAAGTTTTTTTTGTTACTAGAATAACCTGCTTCTTGGAGGAGATTTTAGTGTTGGCAATGCAACATTTTTAACCAGTTAAGTGGGAAAAGAAGAGAGGGGAGAGAACCTTCTTCATTTTCAGAGGAGGTGGGGAGGACTGAAAATTCTAAGATTTTTGTATGTATTTTCATATTCTAAGTATGTGCTGGATGTGATGCAGGACTGAATGTTCAGTGATTGAGTTAGTCTAGATTAACCTGTTGATCTTTGCTGTTTAAACACCTTTAGCAAGATTGTTCTCAAAACATGGAAGGTTCTTTTTCCAATCAAGTTCACTGTAGAATTTGGAGTGAGTAAATAATCCAATTGCAAATTAGAAATTAATATTTTTTGTTTGCTAGACAGCACCTTCATCTTGCTTCTTGGCTATAACTCACTGTGTTTTGCTTTTCATCAGCTGCTGTAAAATTACAGGACCTGTACTGGGTGTAAACCTGAAACAAGCTGTTGTGAATTTGTTGCAGGCCACATGGAGTACTTGGGGGACCATTCTTAGTGGACTGAACACAGGAATGAGAGCCAAAGACCTCTGGGTTATAATTCTGATTTTTGACAAATGACTTCTATGTGTACCAGTCTGTGAAATGGGTATAAACTAGTACTTCATGGGCGTTTTGCAAAGAGAATTAATTAATGCTTGGACAGCTCTTGAATAAATGAAAAGATTTATATAATTACGGAGTATTACTAATAATGGAACATCTCTTTTTAAGTTGGAGCAATTCCAGAAACATCCCATAAAGCCACATGTGGATGCGTGAAATTGATACCAAACACAAATAATTTGTGTGTGTCGAAACTCATAGCCCAAATGTAGCTTCCCTGCCTCTTCCTGACTATCCCATTTTAAAGGTAAACTGCAGATAGTTTTCTTTTTTGCTCTTTTATGATATCGGGGGATTTGTTAACAAAAATCTTAAAGATGCTATGTTTTTTTTAACTTAAATCTGTGGAGGGGGATGAGAATTTCAGATCCTGTGAATTTTAGGGTCTGGAGTTTTTGTTAATGTAAAGTTTTCTGCAAATTCTAAGCTTTAATTTAAAAAGATCTTACATTTTAATCTTTACGTAGCCCTCCTAATACAACTTTGTAAAAATATTGTTTGTAGCAAAATAGTACAAAAAGTGTGACCTTACCCCTGGCCACTCTAAGTTTCGATGTAGTGTGAACTTCAAAGCATACTGGACCATTTTACAATAGCAGACAAAACATCTGACAAAGGTTAGACTGCTGATGTGCTGAGACCACTGCTTGTCGTGCTGACTAATACTGACTCCTTGTACTCCCCTTCTGTGTGTATCTGTTTTGTCTCTTGTCTTATACTTAGATTGTAAGTTTTCTGGGTCAGCCGCTGTCTTTTTTGTTCTGCTTGTACAGCACCTAGCGCAATGAAATCCTGGTCTGGACTGGGTATCGTAGGCACTACAGTAAAAGAAATAATAATAAAGCATGACAGTTTCCCCCTGCTCCCCTTAAAGTAAATTAGAAGTAAAATGTTCTTGTTCCCTGAGATTTTCATCCTCCTCAACAGCACCGAAGTGTGGGGGATGGGATTGTTCTACTATGTTCTGGAAAGTCTCATCTATGTACCTCTCTGTCTCCCTTAGCTCCCCCAGTTCAACCACTCAGATCTTAAAAGCCCATACTTGGTATGTGAGGGCAATGAGTTGCTTGCACCTGCCCACAAGGCAGGTAAACATACATGCTGGATTCAGTGCAGTAAACTTGAGAGCCCCCATTCTGCTGTTGGACTTCTGCCTGCATTATTTTACTCTTGCAGAGGTTTTTTTTGCTATTTTTTTGAAAGGGTATTTGGCCTAAATTTAGACTGTTTGTTAGGTGTATCTCATTCCCCCTCTAAGTGTGTGTCCACACCCTGACCGATGTAACAGTGGTGATACAACTCCCAGTGTGAAAGCAGCTATGTTGTTGGAACTGTTTCAGAGTAACAGCCGTGTTAGTCTGTATTCGCAAAAAGAAAAGGAGTACTTGTGGCACCTTAGAGACTAACCAATTTATTTGAGCATAAGCTTTTGTGTGCTACAGCTCACTTCATCAGATGCATACTGTGGAAACTGCAGAAGACATTATATACACAGAGACCATGAAACAATACCTCCTCCCACCCCACTCTCCTGCTGGTAATAGCCCATCCAAAGTGACCACTCTCCTTACAATGTGTATGAAAATCAAGGTGGGCCATTTCCAGCACAAATCCAGGTTTTCTCACCCCCCCGCCCCCAAAAAACACACACACACAAACTCTCTCTGTAGTGTCCAGGAAGTGGATCTCTTGTGTGGACTGGACCAGGCTGAGGTTGATGGTGGGATGGAAATTGTTGAAATCATGATGGAATTCCTCAAGGGCTTCTTTTCCATGGGTCCAGATGATGATGATGTGATCAATATAGCGCAAGTAGAGTAGGGGCGTTAGGGGACGAGAGCTGAGGAAGCGTTGTTCTAAATCAGCCATAAAAATGTTGGTATACTGTGGGGCCATGCGGGTACCCATAGCAGTGCCGCTGATCTGAAGGTATACATTGTCTCCAAATGTAAAATAGTTATGGGTAAGGACAAAGTCACAAAGTTCAGCCACCAGGTTAGCCGTGACATTATCGGGGATAGTGTTCTTGACGGCTTGTAGTCCATCTTTGTGTGGAATGTTGGTGTAGAGGGCTTCTACATCCATAGTGGCCAGGATGGTGTTATCAGGAAGATCACCGATGGATTGTAGTTTCCTCAGGAAGTCAGTGGTGTCTCGAAGGTAGCTGGGAGTGCTGGTAGCGTAGAACAACGCTTCCTCAGCTCTCGTCCCCTAACGCCCCTACTCTACTTGCGCTATATTGATGACATCTTCATCATCTGGACCCATGGAAAAGAAGCCCTTGAGGAATTCCACCATGATTTTAACAATTTCCATCCCACCATCAACCTCAGCCTGGTCCAGTCCACACAAGAGATCCACTTCCTGGACACTACAGTCCTAATAAACAATGGTCACATAAACACCACCCTATACCGGAAACCTACTGACCGCTATTCCTACCTACATGCCTCCAGCTTTCACCCTGACCACACCACACAATCCATCGTCTACAGCCAAGATCTGCGATACAACCGCATTTGCTCCAACCCCTCAGACAGAGGCAAACACCTACAAGATCTCTATCAAGCATTCTTACAACTACAGTACCCACCTGCGGAAGTGAAAAAACAGATTGATAGAGCCAGAAGAGTTCCCAGAAGTCACCTACTACAGGACAGGCCTAACAAAGAAAATAACAGAACGGCACTAGCCGTCACCTTCAGGCCCCAACTAAAACCCCTCCAACGCATTATTAAGGATCTACAACCTATCCTAAAGGATGACCCAACACTCTCACAAATCTTGGGAGACAGGCCAGTCCTTGCCTACAGACAGCCCCCCAACCTGAAGCAAATACTCACCAACAACCACATACCACACAACAGAACCACTAACCCAGGAACCTGTCCTTGCAACGAAGCCCGTTGCCAACTGTGCCCACATATCTATTCAGGGGACACCATCACAGGGCCTAATAACATCAGCCACACTATCAGAGGCTCGTTCACCTGCACATCCACCAATGTGATATATGCCATCATGTGCCAGCAATGCCCCTCTGCCATGTACATTGGTGAAACTGGACAGTCTCTACGTAAAAGAATAAATGGACACAAATCAGATGTCAAGAATTATAACATTCATAAACCAGTCGGAGAACACTTCAATCTCTCTGGTCACACAATTACAGACATGAAGGTTGCTATCTTACAACAAAAAAACTTCAAATCCAGACTCCAGCCAGAAACTGTTGAATTGGAATTCATTTGCAAATTGGATACTATTAATTTAGGCTTAAATAGAGACTGGGAGTGGCTAAGTCATTATGCAAGGTAGCCTATTTTCCCTTGTTTTTTCCTACCCCCCCCCCGACATTCTGGTTAAACTTGGATTTATGCTGGAAATGGCCCACCTTGATTATCATACACATTGTAAGGAGAGTGATCACTTTAGATAAGCTATTACCAGCAGGAGAGTGGGGTGGGAGGAGGTATTGTTTCATGGTCTCTGTGTATATAATGTCTTCTGCAGTTTCCACAGTATGCATCCGATGAAGTGAGCTGTAGCTCACGAAAGCTTATGCTCAAATAAATTGATTAGTCTCTAAGGTGCCACAAGTACTCCTTTTCTTGTTGGAACTGTGTTTCCGTCAATGTAGCTAACATACTTCGGGTAGGCGGTGGTCCTACACCAACAGGAAAACCCCTTCTGTCAGTTTAGACTACATTTATGATATGGGTCTATGGTGGCGTAGCTATGCTGGTATAGTTACTGTAGTGTAGACATACCCTGACTCCACCTTGAGTCTTCATTGCTGAACCAGCAGTAGCTCAGAGTGCTATGAAGAGAGAGTGCTCCACCCATAGTGAAAGAAGCATTACATGTCTCTGCATCAACCCTTCAGGCCACTTCAGAAGTGGTGATGATTAGCCCAGAAGTTTGCTTGACACAGCCCTTCTTGGCTAGAAGGTCAGTTACTGCAAAAACCTGTTTATGGGGCGTGTGTGTGAGTCCTTGAGACTTTGGCATGCTTTCTTGGGAGTGGCCAGGGTACAATTCTCAGGTTGTGACATAGCATATTCACAACTAAGGTATTCCTTCCTTAATTTACAATACTGTAAAATAAAATAGATTCAAAATTTGATACACATTAAAACTGTCATAGTGGGGAAATATCCTGTTGATTCCAAATAATCATCAAAAAAATCTGAGATGGTTGCAGAGGAAATTTAAAGAAAAATCTGATTGTGCATTTGTGTGTGTGAAAGAGAAAACAAAGCAACCTAAACTGGGGCTTCTCAAACTCTTCCGTATTGTATACCACAGATATTTCTTGTGAACCATTTTCCCATCAACATGCAGTGCTGCAGATCATCCCCCCTCCCATTTGCAGTCATATCCCTGTGGCAACTTCAGAAATGTACATAGAAAAGTAATATTAAATAAGTACTTAATATTTTTTAGATTCCTTTTCCAGCAGTTTAGCAGCTGAATATGGGGAGCCACCCAGCACCATAGAGTTACAGGATTTGGGTGTGTAGGTTGTGGCAGAAAGTAGAAATGAATGTTATGGAGGCACAGACCCTAATTAATGTGGTGTGCATGTTAAGTAAGGTGTCTTTGATACTAACAGTGAAACAATTAAGTTTTTGGTAGTGGGGTAGATGTTGTTACAGAATATTTCATATTACTTCCAGACTTTCTGTGAATCTTTCATTCTTCTAATTGCCTTTTATCATCTTATCTCATTGATCACCTACATTGGGCATTACTCCTTGAAGCATGTTTGTTTACATATTTCACTCAGATATTGACCATTTATTTTGATCAGAGGTGACACACCTAGAAATACCAATTTCTTATCATACAGACTTTGATTAAATATGGGATATTTCCATTTGAAGTTGTGGAAATATATAGCAATTAGTTTTCTTTACTGATTTGCATCTCATGATATTTTTCTTTCCTATCGTTTTCTCCCAACTGGATGAAGGTGTAAGTAACTGTCTGTGTTAAATAAATATTAAGTAATATTGCATACAGATACTGTTAAGAAAACATTACAGTTGTATGTTTAAGCACTCAGGTCAGGAAATACCAGTGTTAAGGCTTGATGTGTAACCTCAATGTTGTCTTTTCTGTATATGCATTAGTGTTTTTTAAATTAATTATACTTAAAATTTCATAAGTATAGTATCATACAGCTTTTTTCTGTAAGCTTAAATACATATCTTGCAATGATTTTTCATTGCAGTAAGCGGATTTCATTGTAATTGTCCAGTATATATTTATCAATTGAAGACAACAAATTAGCGTCACTAAAGCCATGGAAATAATAATAATAAAGAATTGGCGATCTACCCTGTTCCTCCAGTGTACCCTATGAAAATGACCAAATGAAACACTAGTACCTCATTTCCAGTTTGGGAATCCCACAGAAATATTGTATACTCTGCATGGAAGGACATTGTAAGAAGGGGGGTGCTGGAGCATGAACAAATTATGCCAGAAACTATATAGTCTTAAGAAAGA
Source organism: Lepidochelys olivacea (assembly GCF_965140295.1). NCBI lineage: Eukaryota > Metazoa > Chordata > Testudines > Cheloniidae > Lepidochelys > Lepidochelys olivacea. The sequence goes on along the minus strand of NC_140413.1, from coordinate 146,353,014 downwards.
GAGGCCATAAATTTTTCATGGTCCCTAAAGTGGGCTTGTCCATTACCAGACTTACCAATAAAACTACCAATCTAGTGAATGGGCAGTCACCCTGAAGAATCCTGATAAGCTTGAATGCACGGAAATGAGACTTCAGTCTGCAGCCTTGGCCTACCTGGTGACGTTCAGGGTATCTCTTTCCAGGGTTTAGACCTGGGGTAAGCTGCAAAGGTCTAAACCCAAGGGCTTGAAAAAATTGAAAGCTGGTCAACAGTCTATCAACCTTTGTATCATTCCTCTGACCTCTGTTGCTACATCCCATGCTCCATCTCTGTTTTGTGTTTACCACCACAAAGCCTAAGTGCCAGACATGATTTCTTGGTCTTATCTAGTTCAGTCTCTTTTTGGCAGCGTTACACTTCTTGCAGAAGCACTGGACGTAGTGATTTAAGAGTCCCATGACTTGATCAAGTTCAAGCTGTTGCAGAACAAGTAGTGTTTTCAGCCAAAGTTTAAACCGTCTAGACACTTGAGCTCTTGTTCCTGCAAACACCCCTTTTACTCGTTGTTTGACAAATCCAGGAGCTCTTTAGAAGCCTGGAAACAAGAAAAAGCTACAATATAGTAGTAATTTTACTAACTTGGGCCAGTACTACTCAAGACATATGGATAAAAACCATCTACAGAGTCTGTTCTTCAAAACTTTCCTCCAGTATGTATGCTTCCCTCCTCTCCCCAACACCAAAATTTCAGGCGACACAATGAAATGAGAAACAATACTTTCATACATTCCACATCTTTGAATGTGGGAGTTCTTAATCAGGATTAGCCATTCTTCTGTGAGCCCAAAAAGCCCTCCAGCAGTTTTCACTCTTTTGCCCTCAACTGGTCAGTCATGTAGTCCACACTTAGAACAAAGAACCAACTGTCTCCTCTATATAGAAAACTTCAAAAGGCAGTACCTTCATTTTACCTCAAGGAGGTATACAGTATCACCATGTTCCTTGAAATCCAAATACTTCAGATTTCTGATCTTCTCTGTGGATTCCTAGTACTACCTATATGTCACATAACCCTGTTCAAAGTTGTCATCTGAGCAAGATTCTTACTCCTGGGGTTTAGCACAAAACTAGTAGGATTCCCTTAGCTCTTAATGTTTTTCACCCTTGGGAATAGTTAGCAAAGTAAAACATGAGGTAGGCTGTCGTGCACCACTCTGCCAAATATAAATGCTTATCTCCAGATCCCAGTGATGTTTGTTGGGTATGCTTTGTTGGTCCCAATTCTGTCTTCCAGCTAGATCTATCTAAGCATTCGAAATTTCTGCAGTCTTTGTCTCAAGCACTTTAGCACACTTAGGGTAGATTGTCACCTGTCATATTGCTTGTTTCTCTTGGTTCTTCCTGCATTTGTGTGCCAGAAGTGGATAAGGAGATGCCGATTCCAGGTATTGGTGTGTGCTCTGCAATCTGGTCTTCTGTGAGATTGCCATTCTGTCCAGTTTCAGCTTTGAGGAATTCTTAATCTACATCAGCAGGGATAGGCTCTTGTTGCAATTGAAGTGCTTCTTGCACTGACAGTTGATGTTTCCAGTGCTCTGGCATTTCCTGCATTGGGAGTTGTGGCATAACCAGTGTCCAGGCGTTGCAGTGCATTTGCAACTTTCCATGTATCCCATCTAGATAACCCCATTTGGCAATTTGAATGGGGAAAGGCTTAGCATCAGAGTGATGAGGGCCACTAGTTTGGCTCAACTGACCCAGAGGACTGTTTTTAAGCCTAGTAGATTTTCGCAAAACAGGATGACTACCACCCCGGGAAGGAGCCAACATTTTTCATAGTTTTCAGAAACTGACTCTCATAGCCAACAATGAGTTAGTCTCTTCAGATGTCTGCCAGGCCCACCACTGAGAGGTACTTTGGTCAGTAAACCCAGTTCAATAGGGTGGTTCTGCCATTGCATCCTGATTTGGATCAGTTGGTGAACATGGGGAACTTGTGTAAGTGACCGCCTTTAGGACTGACAGACCTAGGTATATCCTCCCTGAATATGCTGCTGGCTGTGTTTCCCACCTTTCTGCAAGATGGTGGTGGCGGGATCAGTGGCTACAGGAAATACCAGCCACACACAATACTACATCCCATAATCTTAAAATATGCTTGTTACAGGGTTCAGGGTGCAATCGAGACCAATGAGGGGTTGTGTCACCACTTGCCCTGCAGCCCTTGGTGCCTTACAATGCTTTGCTGGTGTAGCTCCCAGCCTGGAATGGTCATAATGAGCCTACAAGCATGCAGGTCGCAGCCTGAGTGTCTGTCTCCTAGGCTGTCCTGGTTCAGCAGCTCTGACTCCAGCAGCTTGTCTGCAGCCCCACTCTGCTGTCCACTAGCCTTGTTTACAACCAGTAAGGTGACCCCAACACGCTCCCAGTCCCTAATCTTCCCAAAACTGTGTGCTCTGCAATGTCCAGCTCTTCCTTGGACAGTTCAGAGAAATAAGGTGGTTTGTTCCTTTTAAGGAGACAAAAGCATGTCACAGATGATTAACTTACTGAAGTAAATACACCCTTCCCTGCAAACACAGCACTGAGTTGGTGTGATGGGATTCCCGGGGTGCAACCTGGACTGTGGAACAGCTGAGCCCTGTGTCCCACTGACCTTGGATATCCCTCTCAATCTGTGATGCTGTTGCCAATCTACAAACTTCTGACAGGTGCTGCACTTACACAGACATCCACAGGCAGGGACACACCTAGCTGAGTTACATGAATGCTTTCCCCAGCCACTCATGAACTAATAATAGAAAGGCTCCAGCCAATTCCACCTAGCTCCCCAGTCTTTCACTGGTCAGAAGGCTGACCACTGTCAATTCATTACCCAGTCTGTCCCTTCCTCGATGTGGAGAAGACACACACTAGCTTTTGTAAACTGAGCTAAGATTTCCCAACCATTTCAATCAAAACACACTGTTTTAGGTAAAATATAAAACAGATTTATTAACTACAGAAAGATAGATTTTAAGTGATTATAAGTAGCAAGCATTGAGATCAAAGTTTGTTACCTAAGAAATAAAAGTAAATTCATAGTCTGAGTTCTACAAACTAAACAGGATTTGAATCATGCAGTGTCTTGCCCTGACAGATAGTATAGTTCCTCAATACACAGGCTGGGACTCTTTTCCACCCTCCCCACTTCAAAGTCTTTGTTCTCCAGGCATGTTTCCAGATATTGAGTTGTGGGGGGAGTGAGGCCAAGTCATGATGTCACTTCCCCTCTTTTATAGTTTCTTCCAGCTTGCTGGAAAGATCTTTTGACATGGGGATCAAACAGTCCCCATTGGTCAAGCAGTCTCCATTGTCTACGTGTTCTCTCTGAGAAGTCTTCTGGGATGGCTGTTGGGAGTAGGTTCCCTTTAATGTGCTATCAGTGCATCCGGCTACTCCATTGTTGTACCTGAAAGGCTGGTTGTAGATGTTCCCAACCTGACAGCATATTTTAGTAACACACACATAGCAAAACTTCATAACTTCACATACAATAATAGCACATACAATCCAACAGGATATTAATGTTCAATAGATCAAGACTTTTAAAATGATACCTCGCAAAGCATACTTTATATGAAACATCATAATTATTTGACACTGGTGAATATGAGGGTTTCAGGATGCTGCTTTGAGGTAGTGTCAGTCCCCCCTTGGTTGAAGGCCCATATTTCACAGCTTGTAAGTGTGACAGGATCCCCAGGTTGCAGCCTGGAACTGAGGGACCACTGTGCCTCCTTAACTCTCCAGCCTGGGTTGTCTCTCACAATGCTTTGCTAGTGACAAGCAACAAACCCCTCCAGGCACTGTTATCACTCAGCACAACCGCATGTGAAGCCCCACACCCGGCTAGATTGCATGAATGCTCCCAGAGCCACTCATGAATCAAACATAGGAAGGCACTAGCTAAATCCTCCCAGCCTAGTACCTCAGGAATATACCATCTTTCACTGTTCAAGACCCTTTCTTGAGCAATGCAAGTTTATTAATTGGTTCACCACTTTATCAATGGAAAGTGGATATACATCAGCCTTTATAAACCTGAGCAGATTTATCAAGCACTTCAGGCATACTCACTGGTAAAGATAAACAGTAAAACAAGTTTATTGATTACAAAGATTTAAAGTGCTTGGCAAAAACTCAGAGTGATTACCAAAATAAAATATAAGAACGCAGTCTAAATTCTCAACCCTATTAGACTGGGCAACATCTAGATTAAGCAGTTTTTCTCACCCCACTAGATATTGCAGTTCATAGTAAACACGTTTCCCCTTGAACCCTGGGCCAGTCTCCTCTGTTGGAGTCTTCTGAGTGTCCTTGTTGCTTGCAAGGTGGGGTGGGGAAGGAGAAAAGACGAAGCATGGGGCTACTATGTTCTGTTTTATACCCTTAGTCCATGTGGTTGGAGAACATAAGTCCAGGCATGTCTGGTGGGCATTGCTGAGTCACAAGGTGAAGCAGTACCCCAGTGTGTCTCCTGTGAGTGAGTCCTTGAATTGTAACTCCTCTGCTGGACAAATGGCTGGTGATGTTTGTTCAGCACCCACCCGGGCATTGGTGACCTCCCTTGTCATTGTCTTTAGAGAGCTAGTGTCTGTGCACTTCTCAAACCCACAGCATATTTTAGTGAAAACCACACAACATAATTCTTATAATTTTGTTTACATTAATGATACGCATATTTAGATGGAACAACGGATTTCAGCCGATCATAACCTTTCCCCTGATACCTCACAGGGCATGCTTTATAGGCAATATCACAATTATATATAGATGAGGAATATGGGGGTTACAAAGTGCTCTCCCAAGGTATAGTGTGTCACACTGTCAAAGTTTGACTCAGACTCACAATTTATCAGACCACTCTGTTTTATTAGCAAAGCTGCTCTGCTAATACATTTAGAAGTGAGCCCCCCGAGTGGGGCTTGTCTTTTAATTTATACAGTTTTTTGGAGAACAAGTTACAGAGAAGTTACAGACAAAAGAAGAAAAAGATTTTAGTCACCACCCTTCGAGATCCCTGAGACCAGTCATGTATCTTCAATTACCTGCCACCCTTAACAATCTCCTTTAACAGCTTCCAGTTAACTTAACTAATTGCCCTTCACACCTTCCATTCTGATGCCTGCTTCTTAGACGTGCTGGCTCTATCTTAATTGCTTCTCCATTCAAAAGCTAACTGTCCCTACATGTGCTCCCTCAGATACTTTGTAACATGTTTTGGCATGCCCTCTCATATACAATGTATCCAGCATGTCCCCTTATACAATGTTATACTTCCACAACACCTACCCCTTAGTTTACCGCAAGAGGGTTAGTCACTGCCCAACTTGAAGTCGGTATGTGTTATGTTTTTTTGGCATCCAGCCATCCAGGCCATGAGGTGGCATGCCTCAGTTTTCCCCTTCAGATAGCAAACCAGATTTGTTATGGTTTCTCTGCTGTGGTAAGCTTGAAGTCTGTTTACAGTTATTAACTGAGAAGCAGTGGTGTTATAAGGTTTCTTAATATTACAGGTGTTCCCAATTACCATTTCTAGTATGTCCCAAAGTTCTTCCCACAAATTGTGCATAATGTAGCTTATCACAAGGCTTAACATCGGTATCAAAATTCTTATTACAAAGTTTAACATTAATACCCAATTTTTATCACAGATGTGTGTTTACAAGTATCATTATGCTACCACGGCTTCAGTTCAGTCTGGTTTGAAGTTGGTTTGTCCGTCACCCATGGTGTCATTTGACACCCTCCCATGTAATCAGTCACTGATTTTTCTCCCCCTCCAGTGTTCCCTTCTGCCTGGGTTCTTAATTTAATCATATTTCTGGGATTTTGGTACCTCAGGGTCTGGCAAGATAGGGATCCAGGGGGATCCTGCACAGTGGCTGGTCCTTTGGAGAGCTGCCAACCCCAGGACTGTACATATGCAAAAAATAAGCTCCCTTTTTGGGGTTACCCTGTGTTCCCCCTCCCAGCACTGGGTCCTTCCTTTCCTCCTTTTCCTAGAGGGTTATGATTGGTGCTCTCTGGGCTAAGAGTATCTACTCTTTGTCAGATGCACTTTTTCCCAACAGCTTTTCCATAACTGCTTTCTGTGTCTCACCAGTGTGGAGAAAGACACCCTTCCCCCCTCTTCTGTCAGTCAGGTAATTTGCATTCTCACAAACTACCACCTGACAATTTCCTGTTGTCAACTCCTCTGTTATCACAGGTGTTGGAACTGCAGCCTGATTTAAAGAGACAGTTACTTTCCAAAAATTTATCAGAAATAACATCCTGAAAACCTGGGACCTGGATTGGGGTACCTTCAGTCACCCCTTCCTCTGCCCCCAAGAAGTCAGACGTGTGACTGCTCCCTTCCAAGAAGTCGGTTACACATTTCCTTCTCAAAACCTGGGTCACAGGCTGAGTGCCGGGGTGCACAGATGCTGACTCGCCCATTCGGTCCTGGGCATCCTCTCCCAAGTGACCAGTGAGGAGACAGTCCTGTACGTCCTCTATTCCTTCCCCAGTTTCCTCCTCTGGGCCCACCTCTAAGACACATTTCTCTGTGCTTGTTAGGAAAGGGTCTGTCCCTTATTCAGCTGCAAAACTGCCAGCTAACAACTGGGACAGTTTCTTTAATCAGTCATGACACCTCTCCTGCCTCTAATCCTGAGGACATGTTACCTTCTGTGGAAAAGGAGCTAATCTCAGCCCCTCCCATACTTGGAAGCACGCTGCTTCTCTGTGTTACAAAGTCAAAGGAACCTTCACCCACCTCAGTGGTTTCTGAGATTCCATCACCCTTCTCTGGGCTTCCCTCTGGAACATATCTACCTATGCTCCCTAGAGTGGGGTCTGTCCCTTGTCCATCTGCAACTTGCTGGCAGCTAACAACGTGGACAGTTCTCTCCCTGGCAGGCACTATACCTTCCTCCCTTTCTAAGGTGTTGGTGCCTCCAGCTGCAATGCAGGAGCTGATCTCAACCAGCCTCCCACCTGGGAGCACGTGGCTTCCCCCTGCTGCAGAAGAATCAAGGAGACGCTCTCCCGTTCTTTCAGCAGTTCCTGAGACCTTACCCTCTGGGGTCCCAGCACCCAAACTCCTTCTTGCTGCGGGCAAATACTTTAACGTGAGCTACACGGAAAAAATCATTACCAAGAAGCAGATCAACTAGGAGTTGTTCCATTACCCCCACAGTCAAAACACTTTCCAAATCTTCCCAAACCACGTGGATTTTAAGCTAGTGGTATGAAGAATCTGGTTTTGCCTACCCACACAATCTCTAGTCAGGTAATATACCAGACCTTGGGACCGCACTCTGCTTAACCAGAGAGATCTGGGCCCCTGTATCCTTCTGCCCCAAGTACTCCCTGCCATTAATTCTGAAAACCTTAATGTGCTCCCTATCTGGTTCTGCAAAGCCTAATTTCACAAAACCAGTAAGATAGGTTTCAATCACCTGGGGGGTTTCTGTGTTGAGGACAGCAGAACTAACATGAACTATTGGTTGCCTGCTTCTTCCTAGCACAGGGCATTTATTCCTCAGGTGATCAATGGAATTACACTGGTAGCACCTTTTGTGTGCTTCTGTTTTTACAGGAGATTTGGGATGGGGGTTAGAGAAATGGTTTGGGGAAGGAGAATGCCCAGCCTTCCCTTTCTTGCTAGGGATAAAATGAGATCCTCCCTTCCCACCAGGTTTAAACCCCTCTTTTGGTGGTTTGCTTTCAGTAGATACCTGGGTCTGTTTAAAGGCATCCTCTAGAGAGGCCATCTCATCTACAGATTTTACATATTTGTCCCATAGACACTGGTTTACATCAGCCTTACATATGCTTAGGAAATGCTCTTGAGCAACAAGATCCAGCATTCCCTCAAAACTTGTCACCTCTTTACCCCTCACCCATTTTCTCAACAAATCTTTCATTTTGTTTACATATTCCCCATTACTCATACCAATATCCCTCTTAAGATTCCTAAATTTAACTTTATATGTTTCAGGGGTAATTTGAAAACTTTGCAAAACAGTATCTTTACATTTACAATGGTCTAAAATAGTGATTCCCAAACTTGTTCCGCCGCTTGTGCAGGGAAAGCCCCTGGTGGGCTGGGCCGGTTTGTTTACCTGTCGCGTCCGCAGGTTTGGCCAATCGCAGCTTCCAGCTGCTCCAGGCCAATGGGAGCCGCTGGAAGCGGCGCGGGCCGAGGGACATACTGGCTGCCGCTTCCAGCAGCTCCCATTGGCCTGGAGCAGCAAACCGCGGCCATTGGGAGCTGTGATTGGCCAAACCTGTGGATGCGGCAGGTAAACCAACCAGCCCGGCCCACCAGGGGCTTTCCCTGCACAAGCAGCAGAACAAGTTTGGGAACTAGTGGTCTAAAGCATCCTGTCAGGGTTCCCTCCCCACTATGAACTCTAGGACACAGATGTGGGGGCCCACATGAAAGACCCCCTTAGCTTATTTCTACCAGCTTAGGTTAAAACTTCCCCAAGGCATAAATTCTTTGCCCTTGGACGGTACGCTGCCACCACCAAGTGATTTAACAAAGCATCATGGAAAGGACCACTTGGAGTTTCTATTCCCCCAAAATATCCCCCCAAACCCTTACATCCCCTTTCCTGGGGAGGCTTGAGAATAATATTCTAACCAGTTGGTTACAAAGTGATCACAGACCCAAACCCCTGGGTCTTAGGACAATAGAGAAATCAGTCAGGTTCTTAAAAGATGGATTTTATTTTTTAAAAAAGGTAAAAATCACCTCTGTAAAATCAGGTTGGAAAATAACTTTAGAGGGTAACAAAAAATTCAAAAACACAGCAGAACTTCCTCTAGGGTTAGTTTCAAAGTTACAGAAAACAGGAATAAACCTCCCTCCAGCAAAGGAAAAATTCAGAAGCAGAATAAAAGGTAATCTAACATGCCTTGCCAGGCTTTTACTGACAATTTTTGTAATATGAGAGACTTTTAGGATGGTTTATAGGAGACGAAGTTTTCTGACCTGCTGCTTCTCTGCTTCCCAAGAGAACACACACAACAAAGCCTCTCCCCTCCTCCCCCTCCAAGATTTGAAGGAATTCCTCCCCCCCCACATTTGTCCTTTTGGTCAGGTGCCAGCCAGGTTATTTGAGCTTCTTAACCCCTTACAGGTAAGGAGGAATTCTAGGCTACCCTTTGCTCTATGGTTATGACACATCCTCAATGGGCATTTCATTGAATACCCTTAGAGCTTTACCAGTTAATTTCACAATCAGGGTAGGAACTCTCTTGGCATCTGGGATTTCATGCACTGCACACAGCCTTTCAAAGGTGGTCAGATATTCAGCAATATCATCTTCCTCATTGTATACAGGACATAAATGGTCCCAATTGTGGATTTTTGGAGCATTGGGAATCGGTGGGTTCTGGTTCTGCTTCTCTAGCAGGTCCAATTGGTATTTTTGCTTTCTTTCTCCTTTATCTCTAGTTCCAATATTCTCCGGTGCTCTCTCTCTTTTTCTGTAACCTGCAATCTAAAAAGCTCCAACTTCACAATACCTTCACTGCTTTCACTCATTTTCCTACTCTTCTGTCCCTATTTCCCTTTTCCGAATAAGCAAACAGAAAATAACAAACCGGTAGCCTAGGGGTTTGCTTCTCCCCCCTTTACAGTCCCATAAACCTTTGAAAAGCATCTCTTTCAAAGTTCGTTGACTTTGCTTCTACAGACAGGATGACCTCATGCTGTTCTTCCCTTCCTGTCGTCTTCCCATCCCCCTGCTGATGTCGATGTAAATTGGGCTTCCATTGTTTTTGTCACATCTTGTTTAATTTCTTTGAAGAAAGGTAGATAGCAGTGATGTTTCCTCCTGCCTTGGAGGGAAACTGTTTCTCCCTGTTTGGTCACAGGCTTTAAAGCATAATATCATTAAATGTATATAATTTCCTCATCTAGTATTAATAAATACATTTCACAATGACATTAATCACCAGTGTGTCATTAAAAAGACCTCTCTATACACTTTGTATACAATATTACTGTATTATAAAAAAACAGTTGATTCAATTATTTAATGCCTTAAGGTTCAGCCTCCCTTGTCTTGAGTGACCAGTAAACCTTTGAAGTGGATTCTTCTGAGGGTTATCCCTGTAAGGAAAGCTTATTTAAGCTCTGAGGAAGGCAATATAGAGTCTGGTGGTGATGGAAGCTCCATGCTCGCTCTTCCCCCATTGGTGTTTGCTAAAATGCAAATTTTCTGTTTCTGCAATCTCCCCCCTTGTTTGCTGACTCTGTTTGTTGCTTATATGTAAAGTGAAGTAAACCCATATTCCTTTGTCTAAGACAGACTGTGCTTATGCATTGCTTGCCAAACACATTTTAAGAATATGATTCCAGCACATATTCATAACTTTTTGTACACATCCGGTGCATACATCATACAAGAATATTAATGATCAGTGAATGATTAGTTTTCCAATGATACCCCTTACATGTCACCTTTGCAGGTTATGACAACGGTGTGTGAGGCGTAGTCAGTATGTCAGGCCCGATCAACTGCTGCCAGAGTAGAGCACCACAAATTGGTCTCTATGTCAAAATCATGATGGGATTAATTTGGACGAAGAGTTTACCGATCTGTAGCCAAAACCCTTCATATTACAGAGTATCAAGCCGCCATATTGCTTGATTCTTCTCCCTAAAAAAAATATGCCAGGAGCTTAAGCAGCTTATTCATGAGGATACAAATATGGCCTGACATTGGGTATGGACAGTCTAGGATGTGGGTGAAACTGTGGTCAGCGCTAGTACCGTGGGGTGGATGCCTGTAAGTATGCTTGGCTTCAAACATCTGAGTTCCATGAGTTGGTTTAGAAAGAGCTCAGGGACCTGTTTTGAACCAGAGAGAACTCTTTTGGTCACCAGTTGGCCTTTTTGCATGATTGGTCATGAACATCCTCTATTACAATTTTATACATAAAAGAGATTTTTAAAAGTAGTTAAGTGCTAATTGCCATTCAGAGTCAATGGAAGTTGGGCACCTAACTGCCATTTGTGTCTTTAAATCTCCCACCTCCCCCCAGAATCCTTTTGTATTAGTTCAACTGACATTTTTTATAAACAATGTCTCTGAATATACTTCATAATCTATTTTTTCCAACATTTTAATAAAGCTTCAGCCTTTTAAGTTTTCCTTTTCCTTTCATTAACTTTAAAGAAATCCCTTGACCTGCAATATAGATATCTACAAAATATCTAAGTTATTTACATACTACTTCAGTTATCATTCAACTCAAGACATTCTCCCCCTACATGCTGTTTGTCTCTTTCTGCCTAAGCTTTTTTGAATGCTACTGATCTGTTCTTTATATTTGCTTGAATGCTTAGCCATCAGACCAAATTTAATTGCTATGTGAGACCATTTAAAATTATTATATTTCTTTAACTCCTGTTTATTATTTTGACGTCTGTAATGAGGTCATGGTTTAAAGTGTTTGTCAGTGCAAACTATGAATAGTTTTATAACAGACTTATTATTAATAATTTACTGTGCAAACACAGATCAAAAAGACTGTTCCTGCCCCAAGGAGCTTACAGTCTTAGTATAAGACAAGAGACAACAGATGGGGAAGTACAAGGAAACAATGAGATAGTGTTTGTTAGCATGATAGGCACTGGTCTCTGAATACTAGCAACTTAGTATTCTGTTGCCTACAAAAGAAACTTAACAAAGGAGATATTTTGAGGAGGGATTTGAAGATGGATAAGCCAATGATTTTGTGGATTTTCACAGAGAATACTTCAGCCAAAGTGCATGGGGCAGCATTGGAGAATGCATAAAGATGCTTGTTTGAAAATGGAACTTGGGCAGTGGAGGCTGGCATCAGAAGGGGGAGCCAGTGGAGGAATTCAAAGAGAAAGTTGATATGGTCTAAACCAGGGATCTCAAACTCAAATCACCATCCGGGCCACAGGAGGACTAGTACATTGGCCCAAGGGCCGCATCACTGAAACCTTTTCATACAAAGATACAAAAGCCCACCCCCCCCCCCCGCAGTTCTGCCCCCAGCTGTGCCCCCACTCCACCCCTTCCATGAGGACCTGCCCCTTCCTCGCCCCCATTCAAACCTATTCCCCAAATCCCCACCCTGGCTCCACCACCTCCCCTGAGCGCACTGCATCCCCGCTCCTTCCTCCTGGAAAGTCCTAAGCGCTGCCAAACAGTTGTTTGGCAGCGGGAAGCACTGGGAGGTAGGCGGAGGAGTGGGGACGCGGTGCGCTGGGGAGAAGGACAGGGGGTGAGGGGAGCTTGGCTGCCAGTGGAGTTGGCGCCTAAGGTGGGCCACAGGAGACCCTTGGTCAAAATGATGGCTGTACCTGGTTTGCAGTAGCCAAACTGCTTTTAAACAGTGTTAAACGGAATCAGTTGTGAAATGATTCAGAATGGGTTGGGAGTGGATGGGACCCTTAATATATGTCATGCAAATGTATTAGGGAAACAATTTGCCTTTTTTTGAACTTTACTAAGTAGAGTTTTGTCTTTTCCAGGCCCAGATTGCCTTTCTTCAAGGGGAAAGGAAGGGACAAGAAAATCTGAAGAAGGATCTAGTGCGGAGAATCAAAATGCTGGAATATGCCCTTAAACAGGAAAGGTACATCACTTTTAAGATACTAGAGAATTTTGTGTAAAAAGTCTCTTATAAAATTTTAAAAAACAAATATCATTGTGGCTCATCAGATGAAAAAATATTTTGAATCTTGAATAGGTAATTATGAACATAAGAATTGTTATACTGAATAAGTCCATCTTATCCGGAATCCTGTCATCAGCAGTGGTCACTATTCAGATGCTTAAGAAAAAGGTTTTAAAAGAACCCCTGCATTAGACAGTTACAGGATAACATCTCTCAGGGCAAATTTCTTTCTAACTCCCAGAAGTTAGATATTGTTTTATATCCTGAAGCACAGATTTTTTTTTCTCTTCCAAAGCTCTTGTGTTTGTTAATAACAAGAATTTTTATTTAGTTTATCCACATAAATATCTATATTTTTAAATCTTGATAACTCTTCACCTCAACAATAATCTGTGGAACTTCTTGTCCCAGGCTAATTATGCACGGGGTGAAAAGGTACATACTTATATCAGTTTTGAGTTTTGCCACTTTTTGATTTTCATTTAATGTTCCTTGTATTCTATGAGAAGGTAAATAAAAGTTCACAATCTACCTTTTCTATACCATTCATTGTTGTGTATGCTTTTCTCATGTCTTCTTTCAAAGGTAAACAGTCTTTCGATACTATCTTCATGTGAGTTTTTCCATGCCCCTAATTATCATGTCATCTCTGCTCCCCCCCCTTAATTTTGTTTGCTAATTTTTGAGATAAGGTGATAAGAACTGAACCTAGAATTCCAGGTTAGGATGTACCTGTGATCTGTAAAATGGAGTAATAATATTTTGGAGGTAAGAGTATTTGTTTCCTTCGTGACTTATTGAGTCTGGTATTAATAGTAATAATAAATAATATTTGTATACTATCTGGCCACTAAAAAATCCTAATCTTTTTCAATAAAAAAGAATTAAACAGCTATAAATGTACAATCTTTAAAACAGTTTAAATCAGTATAAAGCCATAAGTAAAATCATAAATGCAGTTGAGTTCATGTCACTAGACAAATGACTTTTGGCTAAACTGCATGGGGATAGGAAGAATTTGTAATTACCTTGAAAGTGTATTAACACTAAGTGTCAATGTGGACACTGAAAAATTCAGAAAAAGGCCCAAAGAAAGAATATTGCTATGTAGTAATTTTAGCATGCTGTTATGGGTTAGTCCTATTCTGACTTCTTTCATTGTTGTCTAATTCATCAAGAAAGCAAAGGTGTGACCCAGGGGAAGGGACTTAGTGAGGTATCTTTTGATGAGATTCTTCCAGAAATTTAAACCAGTGCAAGCAGAGTGTGTTGATCTGTTTGCATTATGGTTCACGACAAAGGATGTTGGGGACATGCCTTTCCCAGATCAATTCTTTTGAAACAATAAAAATTACTCACTGACATAGTGTGTGTCAAAAGGAGGTACTAGAAACATTGATGATTAGATAGAAACGAGTCAGCAGAACCTAGTTGAGTGGGTTTTTTTTTTTTTTCAGGAGTTGACAGAAAATTTGAATTAAGTGGCTAAGCTGTTAACAGTATGAGATCTCATTAAAACCAGGTATTGTAGTAGAAGACTGAAGGGTAGGAAATGCTATACGAATCATAATTTAAAAAGGTGCTGGAGGTGATATTGGTCATTTAAAGATAGAGGGTGAGATCTTCTTCAGGTCTGGGAAACGTACTCAGTGTCACAGCTAAATACAAGGAGGAACAGATTGTTTAGCATAAGTAGTTAACAAATTTCAAGGAACCATTCAAAGTGAACTGGCCAGTTAACACCTCTCCAGTCATGGGTGGGAAAAGGAGAGGGGAAAAAAGCTGAGGGTAGGGGAGGGCGAGTTAGTGGCATTCTGAGGCAGGTTAATGTCAGAATACCATCCTTGCCACTGTGGATGTTACCTCCTATACACCAACATCCCGCACAATGACTGCATCGCTGCCTGCCTCAAATATCTAAAAGACGATAGACAACATTCAGATACCCACCCTAAACACATAACCAAACTCATCCATTTCATCCTCACTATAACAGTTTTACATTCAACAACAAACACTTTGTCCAAACCATGGAAATAGCCATGGGTATTAGGATGCCTCCCCAATATGCCAATCTCTTCATGGGCCATTTTGAGTAAGAATTTCTGGACAAATACACCGCAAAACCAATGGTATACCTAAAATACATCGATGATATTTTCATTCTCTAGACAAATGATCTAAACTCGCACATAGGTTTTCACCACAACTACAACAACCTCCAGCCATCCATTAAACTCTCTCTAGAACACTCCCACACTAGCATCAACTTCTTGGACACCACGATCAGTTTCAGCAATGGAACCCTACAGACAGCTACATACAAGAAACCCATGGATCGCCACATCTACTTTCACAGACCCAGTTTCTTCTAGCATTTGCAATGCTTGCCGTTGAATGGCTCAGCAGCTTCATCAGCACAATGAAGGGCCCTACGGCCATCATGAAATCTAGTCAGTTGACACTCATTGACAATATGTGCCACTGACTGATAGAGACACAGTGAGAAAGTGGGTCATTACGCAGTCCCCATGTGTAGAGGCTGGCTGCGCATATTCCTTGGACTCTGTTGAACAGGTTCTGAACTGGGCAAAGATGATGTGGCAGGTCAAATCCAGACAGTCGAATAATCGGATCAGTGACAAGGGAGCCATTCCAAATGTCTTTAGTTGACCGCTCTTCGTGCCATAGGGTTGCTGCTGACAGATTCCGATCTGGCAGTTGAAACCACAATGGATGCTTCAATGTAAGTCATGCTCTGGAGTGACTGAAAATGTCCACGTCAAATGGGAGACCTGAATTGGTAAAAAGCTTTTCCACCAGTCTGGCTGTAGACTTTCCGCAACGAATGTGTAGAAGGGCTATGTTGCTCAGAACTGGTAGCAGTGAGATAGGAGTGGGGCTCAGGGTGCCTGTGATGATATGCATGGTCAAGTTCAATTCAACGTCAACCAATTTGGGGTGAGGCGAACAATACCACACAAGGCCACAGTATTCCTCTGAGGCATAGCACAGTACCAGAGCCAACGTGCCAAGTGTCTGTGCACCCAATGTTGAATCAGTTAATTTGCTTATTGCTAGTCCTGATTTTGACAGCAGTCTTTTTTTTAGATGGTTGTGGAAAGTCAGAGTGGTCCAGTGTAACACCAAGGTAGACTGGTTTTGTTTTGTGTGTCAGTGATTTTCCACTGAGGAAGATGACAAACTCACATTTAGTGCTGGCATTATGAAGGTGGAAGACGATCAAAACTGTCTTAGTCACATTTGGTTGGAGGTACCAACTGCTACAGTAGGCTGCCATCTTGGCCAGGTCAGCATTCAAGATGTTTTCCAATTCAGTGAAAGAGTACAACTGGGTACCGTAGCAGATGCAATCTGCTTAGATAAACTTGTGTAACTGAGTCAATGGTAGGTCATTTGTACAAATTGAATAGGGTGGGCACAAGCATGGAACCTTGGGGCAAGCTATTGGATTGTCTTCTCCATACACTTGTTCTACCTCCCAAAAATGCCTGTCACGAAGAAGTTCAACAGTGTTCACCACCCATGCTCCAAGAGCTCTTGATAGTTCTACCCGAAGATCAGTGTGCCATACTGTATCGTGGGCCGCTGTCAGGTCCAAGAAAACAGCTCCTGTCTTCGAGTTCTGTTGAAACCAGTTTTCTGTATATGTAGTGAGGGCTAGGACTTGGTCGCATGTCCTTTGACCCTTCCAGAAGCCAGTAACCATCCCAACAAACCTGTTATCTACATCCAGGCACTCAAATATCACAGAATATACTCCAAGGAGAAAGTCTGGGATATAAACCATAACACACTTAAACCCACTTTCATCAAACAAAGATGCTCCGCCAGAGAAGTAGATCACATCAAACCACCCAAATATCCCAAGAGAACCTGTTTCAATATGGAAAGAAGACTCTATCCAACAACATACCCCTAGTTATCACCTTTTGCCCCATACTGGAAGCCATATGTGGTATCATTAACCGATTACAACCCTTACTTGGTTGGGATCACATTCTGAAAGGAACTTTTCCTGAGCTGCTCTTCTGACCGTCAGACAACCCCCTCAGCCTGTCCAAGTTCATCATCAGAAGCAAGCTCCCCATGGACCAGGACACACCAACTCAGAGGCACCAGACCCTGTCGGAACAACAGATGCAAAACCTGTAGATGTATCTGCATTGCTACAATGATCAACACTCCCTCTCATCCCCCAAACACACCTTTCAAGATCCATGGGTTCTACACACATCTATCACAACATATGGCGTACCTCACTCAGTGCACTAAATGCCCCAATAACAACTATATGGTTGAAACCAGACAATCACTATATTCTCAAATGAATTCACATAGAAAAATGATAAAGGACAAAAACAACGTATCACCTGTGGGTGAACACTCTCCACAAAGTGATCACTCTATCTGACAGAGGTCCTCATCCTCAAAGAAAATCTGCATAACACCTTTAAAAGACAAGCCTGGGAGTTTAAATTCATAACTTTGCTAGACACTAAAAATCATGGCCTGAATAAAGATACTGGATTTGTGACTTATTACAACAACCTATAACCCACTTCCCCCCCCACCCCACCCCAGCTTTTTTCCCCTCTCCTTTTCCCCTTTGACTGGAGAGGTGTTAACTGGCCACTTCGCCTTGAATGGTCCCTTGAGATGTGTTAACTACTTGTGCTAAACGATCTGATCCTTGAATTTAGCTTTGATGCTCTGAGTACATTTCCCAGATTTGAGCTCACACAAGATTTCTTCAAAAGCTTCTCTCTCTCTCACCAACAGAAGTTGGTCTAATAGAAGAGATTACCTCACCCATTTTGTCTCTCTAGGGTTATGTCTACACTAGAGACGTTAAAGCATATAACTGTACCGATGGAGCTGCGCCATTGTAAGATATCCCATGTAGCCGTTCTATGCCGATGGGAGAGCTCTCTCCCGTTGACATAATTAAATCACCCCCAACGAGCAGCAGTAGCTATGTCGGTAGGAGAGCATCTCCTGCCAACATAGTGCTGTCCACACCAGTGCTTCTGTCAGTCAGGGGTGTGTTTTTTCACATCCCTGAGTGATGTAAGTTTTACCAACAAAAGTGCTAGTGTTAACATAGCCTCAGAAATGTACTAGGGGCATTTCATCCCTTATGCTTTAGGGCATAAGATGACCACTAATAGGTTAGGAAAAAACACCACTTGGCAGAGTGTTTAGTGTTTATCCCTTAATGAGTAGTCTTGCACCTTTCTCTGAAGTGTGTGATATTAGCCATTGTCAATCAGGATATCAAACTATGTGGTCAGCTAGTCTGATCTGGTATGACAGTTCCTTTCTTCCTCTGTTTCTTGAACAACTAGCAAGTGAAGATTGTTGTTTTAGATCACAGATTGATATAAATAGCTGTCAGCATAAGCCATTCAGAAACATTGAATTTGCTTTAAAAATGGTTAAAAACAATCTCATATTTGTTCTGGGAGAGTTTCTAAGCAGAAATTTTGTTTGGTACTTAGAGGCAGTGCAGCATACTGAGCACAAGAAGCCCTGCTGTGTTTCACAACAGTATTTTCCTAAATCAGCTCACAACCTGGGTTAACCAACATTCAGTGAAGAGTTTGTGTTGATTGTTCCCACTGAGCATCTGGGAGTCACAAAAAGGACAATCTGCAGGAGAGGAGCAGAACTTTTTCTCCTGGCCAATTGTGATGAGGGCACGGGAAAGCAAGATTGGGGAGAGGAGGAGAAAAAAAGACCAGGTAATTAAGAGATAAAGGGAAGATTACTTCGATCCTGCCCTCCAAATTTACGAAATCTTTATCAAGCAAATAACCATTCCTGTTAGTCATGAGCCAGTGTGTAAAATGCTGATCCGTAGTAGGGCCCATTGGCAGCATGTCATGACAAGTGGGAGTGGCACTTGTTTCTCAACAATATGCTGCCTTGAATTAAGCCTCTGTATACTGAGTATTCAGCATATTTTTTTCAGGCACTGAAAATTATTAACTTAATTTCTGATCAATGTCACTATTCTATAATTAATGACTCTTGCATGATTTTATAGTGATTACTTATAGTGGAGTGTAAAAATTTTGCACTATGGAGCAGAGTGTTTTTGGTTCTATTCCCTAGCAAAGAGATTTGGTCAACTTTAATAATAACGATTTCTATCAAGGATTCTTTAATACATTATATGTAAAAGACATTTAAAATGAAGAGGGTTGATCAATAATTAATTTGAACACTCTCCTACATTTGCTGTTTCAAAAGCAATTCTGCTGTAGTTTTGCTACCATCCAGCAGATTGCAGTGTAAGACTTTTGTTCACTCTTCAATGTTATTTTATTATTTTTTTGGTAGTAATGTTGCTCAGTTACCAGTTACTTGTTTAAATTGTTATCCCTGGATTTTCAGGAGCTAGCTAAAAACATACTAATCTATTTAAAGCATATGTCCAACAACTAATAATCCGTCTGTTACTCATTTCCCTTTCCAGAGTATTTTAACCAAACAACAGAACTCTTAGTCCACTTTTCTAGAAATACTTTTATGTTATTTTTTTAAAATGGTGTGTCTGGTCAGAGTAAGACTGGCGCCTTCTCCCCTGGCCAGGATATCTCCCAATGCTGTTCCTGGCAGTCTGTCTTGTTTATGTCTATTGGTCTGGCGACTCCTCTTAATACTTCTACGGATGTTTGGCAGGCCCTCTCAGCACAGCTGGATTGGATGCTTCAGGTCTACACACTGAAATATTTCCAAGAAATAGTGGCATTTCTTGATTAGAAATCAAACTGGTTTCTTTCTATGAATTGGTCTGTGAGCAATGAAAGTCTTCGATCCTTGGGCATTTAAATTGAGAGTTTAAAAGTTAAAATTTTAACTAAGTTTCTTGTTCTCAGTTATTGAGATGTTGGGGCAGCCATATTGAATAGCAAATATGGATTACTTGCACAGCAGATTTGCAGTTCATGAAGAAGAAAAGAATGAAACAGAGCAATGAATAAGCTAATGAAGTGAGAAAGCAAAAGCAGTTGTAGTGATCTTTCTTATCTTAGGTTTCAGAGTAGCAGCCGTGTTAGTCTGTATCTGCAAAAAGAAAAGGAGTACTTGTGGCACCTTAGAGACTAACAAATTTATTTGAGCATAAGCTTTCATGAGCTACAGCTCACTTCATCGAAAGCTTATGCTCAAATAAATGTGTTAGTCTCTAAAGTGCCACAAGTACTTCTTTTCTTTTTCCTTATCTTAGTAACTAAGCAGGTCTATTTAGTAACATAGCTTTGCAGTCTAAAAATATCTTCCTTCCAAATGACTTTCAAAGCTGGTTGCAGTTGGAAAATAACTTTGATAACGTGATGTCTGTTCAAGCCAATTATTTTCATATCATTTTACTTTTCAGTCTCTGCATACTGCTGTTCATACAAATTATTCTTTTCAGAAATTAATATAGATGTTAATAGTTCAATGATTTACATCTCATCTAAACCATCATTTTCATGTGAAGATAATGTACATCTTTAAGTTCAATTTCTTATCCTCCAAACTTTAGGGTTTCTTTTGACCAATTGTCATGATGATCATATAGGAAACCAAAATTTCTCTATTTATCTGCTGCACAAACATAAGTATAGTTAGCTGCAATGTATAATTCTCCAGGTATGTTAATATAGCTGACCTCTAATCTGGAGCAGCCAGTTCTAGTGTTAAAAATGTAGTTCAGTTGGAGCTAGTCAGAGCTGGACTACAAGGTATAATTTTGAGGGAATTTAGTGAACAAATAATGGGAGGAAGTATTAAAATCCATTGGTGTAGAAGGAGTGCTGGGAAAAGTAAAAGACTAAAGTGCAACAAACTTTCGTCCCTCTGAAAATGGAAAATGCAGAGAAAACCAAGTGGTCATGGTCGATCAATAAGCATCTACTCAAACTTCTGGGATTGAAAAGAAACTCCACTGGGATTGAGGAAGAGGAGAGGAAACAAAACTAGATAGAATGAGTTTAACACGCAAGGAAAAAGGTGAGAGCCATGAAGAAAATGAATGAATTACCTTGATGTGAAAGGAATCAGAAGGGTTTTTAAAAGTATATTGGGGTGGGAGGAAGAACCTGCCCAAGTAAGTAGGTCCATTAATAAATGAAGATGTGAAAGTGAGAACAGGCGTTCACATGGCACTGTTTCAGCTGGCGTTGCAAGCTATTTACGTGCCAGATGCGCTAAAGATTCATATGTCTCTTCATGCTTCATCCACCATTCCAGAGGACATGTGTCCAGGCTGATGACAGGTTCTTCTCGATAACAATCCAAAGCAGTGCGGACTGATGCATGTTCATTTTCAGCATCTGAGTCGGGTGCCACCAGCAGAAGGTTGATTTTCTTTTTTGGTGGTTCGGGTTCCATAGTTTCTGCATTGGAGTGTTGCTCTTTGAAGACTTCTGAAAGCATGCTCCACACTTCATCCCTCTCAGATTTTGGAAGGCACTTCAGATTCTTAAACCTTGGGTCGAGTGCTGTAGCTATTTTTAGAAATCTCACATTGGTACTGTGACGGGTTGGATCACAGAAACCCCCTTGGGACTGTCCACTGATATGCTGAGACCACCTCTGAGCCCGTTTTCCCTGGCAGTTTAGGACTTCAGAACCCTGCCTGGTTGTGCCAGACACACTTGCCTGCTACAAACACAGACCCAGGTCTGAACCCTGTCCCTTAAAAGCTGCAGGCTAAACTGAAGACATCTTGAGAGGTGTTCCTGTCTCCAGCACTCAGATGCCCAGCTCCCAATCCCAAATAAATCCATTTTACCCTATATAAAGCTTATACAGGGTAAACTCATAAGTTGTTTGCCCTGTATAACACTGATAGAGAGATATGCACAGCTGTTTGCCCCCCGCCTCCCCCCAGGTATTAATACATACTCTGGGTTAACTAAGTAAAAAGTGATCTTATTAAATATAAACAGTAGGATTTAAGTGGTTCCAAGTAATAACAAACAGAACAAAGTGAATTACCAAGAAAAAATAAAAACAAAACATGCAAGTCTGAGCCTAATACAGTAAGAAAGTGATTACAGATGAAATCTCACCCTCAAAGATGTTCCAATAAGCTTCTTTTACAGACTAGCCTCCTTCTAGTCTGGGTCTAGCAATCACTCACACCCCTGTGGTTACTATTCTTTGTTCCAGTTTCTTTCAGGTATCCTTTGGGGGTGCAGAGGCTATCTCTTAAGCCAGCTGAAGACCAATGGAGGGGTTCCCAGGGGCTTAAATAGACTTTCTCTTGTGGGTGGAGACCCCTTCCTCTCTCCTATGCAGAATCCAGCTGCAAGATGGAGTTTTGGAGTCACATGGGCAAGTCACATGTCCATGCATGACTCTGTTCCTTACAAGTCAGGCCGCGTTCCCAGGAAAGCTCAGATGTGGATTGGCGTCTCAAAGATCATTGTTGGCTTAAGTGTTTCTTAATTGGGCACTTACTGAGAGTAGTCTTTTCTCAGTAAGCTGACCAGCTGCTTCACTGAGGCTACTTAAAATTAAACAAGTACATAGCCAATATTCATAACTTCAAATACAAAAATGATACTTGCATACAAATAGGATGAATATATCCAGTAGATCATAACCTTTGCAGAGATATATTACATGGCATATCTAGCATAAAACATATTCCAGTTATGTCATATATACATTCATAAGCATATTTCCATAAAGCATTATGGGGTGGAATGTCACAGGTACCTTCTTTGTATTTTGTCAAATCTTCAGTGAAAGTGTTCTTAAAATGAACAACGTGTACTGAGTCATCATACGAGACTACTATAACATGAAATATATGGCAGAATGTGGGTAAAACAGAGCAACAGACATACAATTCTCCCTCAAGAAGTTCAGTTACAAATTTAATTAACACATTATTTTTTTAACGAGCATCATCAACATGGAAGCATGTCCTCTGGAATGGCAGCTGAAGCATGAAGGGGCATACGAATGTTTAGCATATCTAACACGTAAATACCTTGTAATGCTGGCTACAAAAGTGCCATGCGAACACCTGTTCTCACTTTCTGGTGACATTGTAAATAAGAAGTGGGCAACATTATCTCCTGTAAATGTAAACAAACTTGTTTGTCTTAGCGATTGGCTGAACAAGAAGTAGGACTGAGTGGACTTGTAGGCTCTAAAATTTTACATTGTTTTGTTTTTGAGTGCATAGAATCATAGCATATTAGGGTTGGAAGAGACCTCAGGAGATCAACTAGTCCAATCCCCTGCTCAAAGCAGAACCAACACCAACTAAATCATCCCAGCCAGGGCTTTGTCAAGCCGGGACTTAAAAACCTCTAAGGAAGGAGATTCCACCACTTCCCTAGGTAACCCATTCCAGTGCTTCACCACCCTCCTAGTGAAATAGTGTTTCCTAATATCCAACCTAGACCTCCCCCGCTGCAACTTGAGACCATTGCTTCTTTTTCTGTCATCTTCCACCACTGAGAACAGTCTAGCTCCAGCCTCTTTGGAACCCCCCTTCAGGTAGTTGAAGGCTGCTATTAAATCCCCCCTCACTGTACTCTTCTGCAGACTAAATAACCCCAATTCCCTCAACCTCTCCTTGTAAGTCATGTGCCCCAGCCCCCTAATCATTTTCGTTGCCCTCCACTGGACTTTCTCCAATTTGTCCACATCCCTTCTGTACTGGGGGGGAGAGGGGACCAAAACTGGATGCAATACTCCAGGTGTGGCCTCACCAGTGCCGAATAGAGGGGAATAATCACTTCCCTCGATCTGCTGGCAGTGCTCCTACTAATACAGCCCAATATGCCATTGGCCTTCTTGACAACAAGGGCACACTGCTGACTCATATCCAGCTTCATGTCCACTGTAATCCACAGGTCCTTTTTCACAGAACTGCTGCTTAGCTAGTCGGTCCCCAGTCTGTAGCGGTGCATGGGATTCTTCCTTCCTAAGTGCAGGACTCTGCACTTGTCCTTGCTGAACCTCATCAGATTTCTTTGGCTCAATCCTCCAATTTGTCTAGGTCACTCTGGACCCTATCCCTACCCTCCAACATATCTACTTCTCTCCCCAGTTTAGTGTCATCTGCGAAGTTGCTGAGGGTACAATTCATCCCATCATCCAGATCATTAATAAAGATGTTGAACAAAACCGGCCCCAGTACCGACCTCTGGGGCACTCCGCTTGATACCAGCTGCCAACTAGACATCAAGCCGTTGATCACTACCCATTGAGCCTGACAATCTAGCCAGCTTTCTATCCACCTTATAGTCCATTCATCCAATTTATACTTCTTTAATTTGCTGGCAAGAATACTGTGGGAGACCATATCAAAAGCTTTGCTAAAGTCAAAATATATCACATCCACCTCTTTCCCCATATCCACAGAGCCAGTTATCTCATCATAGAAGGCAATCAGGTTGGTCAGGCATGACTTGCCCTTGGTGAATCCATGTTGACTGTTCCTGATCACCTTCCTCTCCTCCAAGTGCTTCATAACTGCTCCGGGTGCAGTTATGTAAAAAAAAAGAAAAAAAATCTACATTTTGTAAGTTGCATTTTCATGATAAAGAGCTTGCACTAGAGTACTTGTCTGAGGTGAACTGAAAAATACTATTTCTTTTGTTTATTATTTTCACAGGCAAATATTTGTAATCAAAAATAATGATATAAATTGAGCACTGTACACTTTATATTCTGAGTTGTAATTGAAATCAATATATTTGAAAATGTAGAAAAACATCCCAAATATTTAATAAATTTCAATTGGTATTCTATTGTTTAGCAGTGCGATTAAAATTGTGATTAATCGCGATTAATTTTTCTGTTAATCGCGTGAGTTAACTGAGATTAATTGACAGCCCTAATTAACTTCATTTAGACCTGTTTATTAGACCTCTCTATATTGCTTGCCTAATACCACATCAAATGGAATTCTCTTACAGTTTCTCTCTCAATGGGGATTATTGTAGAAAAACTTAAAACTTCTTTTCTGTTCACCCCTTTAACCAGTATAAAGTAGACAGCCTACAGATTGGACAAATTTTGTCTAGATCCTAAGGCTTAATATTTTAAATAGGCCCTCTGATCTCTTTTGTCATTGTAAAACAATGTTTGACTTCAGTGATCCATGTATTGACTGTAATCTTATATTCTGTGGAAGAATCTGGTGATATCAAGAATTATTCCTTTTCATGAGCATTGTTGAATTCTATTAGTTTGCTAAATCTCCGCTATTACATTTAAAAAAAATAAAAATAAAAGAGAGAGGCAATGAAAGGAAGTAAGTAAAAAGAATATTCAACCTCCAGGAAAATACTAGCCCATTTTAAATTAAGGATGTTAAGCAGGAACACGTGTTATCTTGTAAACTTGGGTCAGAGGAACCCGGGTCAACAGTGGCAACTCACTGTTTAGAAGAATTGTGATACTTGCTACCAGTGTGTGCATCATAAGGGAAAGGTTAACTCCTCCTTTGCCTCTCATGGAGCTTCCCTCCTGAGACACTGCTCTGCCTTATCAGTCACCATCTAATTTTAGCATAATGTGAGTAGGTGAGTGGATTTGCTAGTTGATGCTTGCATCATGTGAAGTATAGGAATTTGCCTCCATGTGAGGAAGCATGGTCTGGTGTTTGAAGTACAGGACTCAGAATAATGAGATCTGAATTCTGCCATATAGTTGGCGTGTGTCATTTAACCCCTCTGCCTCAGTTTAGTACAATTTATTAAATAGGAAATTATCTACCACATGTATGAAGTTTCATACATTTATCATAGAACTGGAAGGGACCTTGAGAGGTCATCTAGTCCAGTCCCCTGCACTCAAGGCAGGACTAAATATTATCTAGACCATCCCTGACAGGTGTTTGTCTAACCTGCTCTTAAAAATCTCCGATGATGGAGATTCTACAACCTCCCTAGGCAATTTATTCCAGTTCTTAACCACCCTGACAGTTAGGAAGTTTTTCCTAATGTCCAACCTAAACCTCTCTTGCTGCAATTTAAGCCCATTGCTGCTTGGCCTATCCTCAGAGGTTAAGAAGAACAATTTTTGTTCCTCCTCCTAGTAACCACCTTTTACATATTTGAAAACTATTATCATGTCCCCTCTCAGTCTTCTCTTTTCCATACTAAACAAACCCAGTTTTTTCAATCTTCCCTCATAGGTCATGTTTTCTAGACCTTTAATCATTTTTGTCGCGCTTCTCCTGACTCTCTCCAATTTGTCCACATCCTTCCAGCAATGTGGCTCCCAGAACTGGACACAATACTCCAGGTGAGGCCTAATTAGTGTGGAGTAGAGTGGAAGAATTACTTCTTGTGTCTTGCTTACAACACTCCTGCTAATACATCCCAGAAGGATGTTTACTTTTTTTGCAACAGCGTTACACTGTTGACTCATATGTAGCTTGTGGCCCACTATGACCCCCAGATTCCTTTCTGCAGTACTCCTTTCTAGGCATCACTTCCAATTTTGTATGTGTGCAACCGATTGTTCCTTCCTAAGTGGAGTACTTTGCATTTGTCCTTATTAAATTTTATCCTATTTGCTTCAGCCCATTTCTCCAGTTTGTCCAGAGGTAATGTCATGTAATGCAATATCATATTTTTTCTGTAAACCTATATCCATGTGTACTACTTATGCTACTCATTACTACTTTGTCTATGCCTGAATCCCTGGATACTGATCCTGCAAGAGCAAGACATTCCAACCACTGGTTTCTGGTACCTTTTTTTGCGTATCACATGGTACACTCTCTACTGATTGTCCCCATAGGACTTCAATATGCTGAACATTTTTCTTAGAAAATTTTCCACAGTTGCAAAAACTAGCTCATGACCCAAAGTTTTTGCAAGTTTAGCAGTGGTGTTTCAAGGGTTCTCAAACTTCATTGCACCACAACCCCCTTTTGACAACAAAAATTACTACACGACCCCAGGAGGCAGAGTCAGAGCCTGAACCCTGCTGTGGTGTCACCCCAGATGGGGGCCAAAGCCAAAATCCAAGCCACGCCACCTTGTGCAGGGGGGCCAAATCCAAAGCCCCGCTGTCCAGGGCTGAAACCGAAGCCTGAGTCCCGCTGCTAGGGCTGAAGCCCTTGGGCTTGAGCTTCGACCTTAGGCCCCAGTAAGTCTAATGCCAGCCCTGGCGACCCCATTAAAATGGGGTTGTGATCCACTTTGGGGTTCCAACCCATAGTTTGAAAACAGCTGATAGACCACTGACTGCTACAGGTATTTAAGACCTTATCATAGAACCCTACTCAAGGCTTATCTCATCACAGTGTTAAAAATACTTTTGGGAGAAAGTGAAGTAGTGGGGAGAATACAACTACGTAAAGTTGACTGAGCCCAAATGTGTGTTAACCATGGAGGAATGAGAAGTGTAAGATGAGGATTCTAAGTTGACATATGGGTATGTCTGTGTTAGGAGCACCTTACCACTATAGGAATTAGGGTATATTACACTGGCAAAGTGCTGTGAGTGTGGATGCAGCCATCCTGGCAAAGCTGTTCCCCCCATGAGAGAAAGAAGTTATACTGGTAAAAGCGCAGTTTTACCAATATAACTGTATGTACACTACAGACTTCTGATGGCACAACTGGTATTGCACTTCATACCCCTGACCGACATGACATAATGCCAGCAGCAATCTGTAGTGTAGACATAGCCATAGAGAGTAGAAGATATTTGGCAATTGAGTGATAGTGAGAGAAAAGGGGAAAAACACCAAAGCAGCCCCATCCTAGAAGAAGCACATGTCCATGAAAAATAAAAACATTCTCTGTAAATATATATATATATAGAGAGAGAGAATGTTTTTCTTATATCTCTCCATATAAAATTTTCTGTTGCTTTTGCTATATATTGATGTTTCTGATTATGTAATTATTCACTTACTAATACATTCCAGTATCTGAAAGCTCTAGAGAGAGAGAGATTTGGGGCGAAAAATAGGAACATAGCTTCCTTTTAGTTCTGCTGAAATAAATTGGATGGAGGTTATTTTTGGGGGTGGGATGGGAGAGGGCAGAATGGAAAAGTATCTTTCTAAAACAGGGACCTCTGGTATCTGTGCACCTACAAGCATCCTTTAAGTGTGTTAATAGAGTTTCTTTTCTTTTCTTTTTCAGAGCTAAATACCACAAATTAAAATACGGCACAGAATTGAATCAGGGAGATATGAAGCCTCCAAACTATGATTCTGGTAAGAATTTAAGAGTGAGGGAAATATGGTATAAAGTTCTCCTCTAATTTTAGCTACAGATTATTGAACAACTTAGTGGACACAAAGAGGATAATAAAGATTGTTTAATGTTGAAAAAGACAAATGTTAGCCAATGCAGTTTGTTACACTGGTATTATAGGGACAAGTTGTTTCTTCAGTATCTGTAATTAGGCCATCAGATGAGTTGAAGTAAAAATGCATGCTGCAGAATATATCTATTCTCTCTTCTTCCGATCAAAATTCAAGAAAGTTCTGGAGTCACAGAAAGGTATGGAAAACACATCTGGAGAATCTGATATTGGAAGAATAGAAGAATTGTTATGCATTAACAATAACAGTGTAATGCAATAGCAATGAATTCAAAATGCTTAGTACATCATTTCCTGATTCATGATCTTGGTTGGATTCCAGAAAAATTGAAACAAACGTGTTAGAGGTAAACTAAAGTTGGAGGTACATACTATGGAATTTTATAAAATTCCAGTGACAACTGGAAAATAAATATATAACAAATGATGAACACAAGTTTGGAACAGAACAGTTCTCCCCTGTATCTATGGATCACTTTCTTTTGTTATCCCTCCAGAAGATGAATCTTCTACTTTTCATAAAGAAATGGAGTGACTTTGAGCCACAAAAGAGGAGAAATTGGAATTCCTTTTGTTCTGATCAGCAAAATAAACCTTACCAAAAGGACTTTTCCCCCAGGTTCCAGATTATGCAACCAGTCCTTGAGAGGAGGAAGGAATAAGCAGAAATTATTCCACAGCTTTATTCTCCCGTACAGCCAAAAAAAAAAAAAAAGCCTATATGAAAGTCATTTCTGCACACTTCACTCCTGGCATTCACTTGAAGGAGACTGTCCTGGTTAACTGAGTCCTGGGCAAATCCCTATTTTACTGGGTGCTGAAGATGGTCTAAAAACACTTACCAATCAAATTCTCGACAATACCTTTGTCCCTTCCCAAACTACGCAAAATACAATGAAGCACAAACTGAGGCATCTTATTTCTCATCTCTTACAAAATGGTGCCACTGAGCTCTTGTACCCAGACTGGAGGAATACTCAGTTCTGTTGCATCCTACATGTAGCTGCTTAAAAGAATGGAGATTCTTGCACCATATGGGATCCAAAGCTGGTTTTTCATACGCTTTCAGGATGGAGATTTTTGTATTATTTCTAGTCCATGTGCGTTGTACTTGCTTTACTGCCCATAGATCCATGCACATCTGCATGCTTCTCTTGGACCAAGTCAGAAAAAATGTTGAGGCTTATTTCCAGTGATACATCCTGTGTGTCCCCTATGTGGTACCTTGGAGGTTCTAATAATTCTGGTTATAATTCTCCTAATCAAGGGATTCAACTCTTACCTGTATTTAGGTGACATTCTCGTTAGAGCTCTTCTGTGCCATTTGGCAAGCAGTCCAAGTTCTTTCAGTCTCCTCCTGAGGGATAATGGATCTGTCATCAATTTTGGGGGGAAGAGACATCTCTCTGAGATGTCTTTACTTCAACATTAATATAAACAACCTCCAGGTTTCCTGTCTGAAGAAGAGTTAGTGTGAATTTACTTCAGTCTTGATGCAGAAAGGTCTCTTGGCTTTTATCTAACACAGGTTTTGATAATTGTACGATGGATCTAGCTGTGTTCAGCTGTCTTCAGAAAATCAATGTCTAAATGACTGATTATTTCTCATTGCTATTCCTGAGCAAGCTTGTAAATTCAAAGTCACAACAGTACTTAATATTCATATGGCACTTTTACATGTATTTATTTATAAGCCTGGACTGACAGGATAGCAACACATTTGTTTATGCCATAATGGCTTTATCTGGGTAAATGGAAAAACTTAGTTGTGGTTTTAAATAAAAGATTAGTTTCAGATGAAAATTTGATGAAAATGTGTTGAACTACTATTAAAATAACCATAGCCGGAAGAAAACTGCCTATTGTCTCAACAAAAACAGCTAAATCTTTTTTTCCTTCCACATACAAATCATTGAAAAATGGCTGAACTTTAAATTATCTGTAAGTAGGCCTGACTGAGCGATTTCTTCATGAACAAATCTTAGATGTTGGTTGGGTGAGCTTTAAGGATTGATATTGTGTCAAGAGCAGTGGGAACCAATAAGGTTTTTTTGTAATGCTTTTTTTCTTTTCATAAGAACCCAATTAACCTTTAAAATACGTGATCACTACAGAAAACACTAGTACAGAATTCCAGATGTATGCATGTGACTGCATCCTTGTGAAGAAAAGGAGTTGGAACCAGTGAGATGATGGGTTTTATATTGGGAAATAATGATAATATGAAGGAGATGCTGATGACAAGTATAACTTGTTCTCAGAATACAGTAGTATGTTGATGGCAGTCTTTATAGTGTGGTCTCATAGGTAGCACTGCAGAGCTGCACTTATTTTAAGACCTTTAAAAATAATACTGAAAAAACCTGATTTTAATTAAATCTTTTCCAGATGAAGGGAATGAAACAGAGGTTCAGCCCCAACAAAATAGTCAACTAATCTGGAAACAAGGGCGACAGCTGCTGAGACAGTAAGTGTCAAAGTTCAAACAAGGGAGCTAGATACAAACAGGCTTGGAAATTGAATGTGTCACTGGGCCTTTCTTAAATATTTCCATTAGACTTTTCTCTTTTGTGAAAAGAGTGGCAGAATTGGGTTAACTTTTCCTTTAGTCACTCTAACTTTTCCAAAGTTTGAGAAGTTTTGATAAGTTGCAGAGTAGAAAAAGTAAAAAGTCAGAGGGGGGCAAACTACTCACCACTTTTCATATTATTGCTTTCAGTGGCAAAAAGGAAAAAAATGGAGAAAAGTAGTGGGAGGGGGATTAAAATTTGGTTTAAGAAAATTCACAAAAATCTAATGAAAAATTTCAAATCTTTTTCACAACATTTTTTCAATTTTTTGAATGGAAACACATGACAATTTTGCCTCAGAGCTCCAATCCAAAAGGACTAGAACACCACCGTCTGTGTTGTAGTTTTCAGTTCGACATATTTAACTTTCTAGAGCAAGAGTTGTCTCCATATAATAAACTTCCTGCTATTTATTGTGATTATTGTAATAAGTTTAAAATAACAGCAGTGAGAATATACAGTAGTAATCTACAGTGATTTTGAAATGCTGTAATGGAAGATGCATGCACTTTGATGAAACGGGGTCAAAATTTATATATTTTATCCAAGTGACTGTCCCCCTAACTATGCAATATCACTGCAGTTATCAGTTAACAGCCCCTTGCTTTAAATGGTCTGGTTCTTGTTGCAAGGCAATGTCAGTGAAAGGTCCTCTATTGTGTAACCCAGTCTGTTCCCCCATAAACCCTACACCGTATTATGTCAGAGTCAGGTTCTGATGATTTTCAGGTCATGCTGCAAAACTTACATGTGTTTCCATACTTTTTTGTGGGGGAGGACTGAGTGGGCAGAACTGTGTAGCAGAAAAGTCTGGTAGTGTTGGGTTTGTTTTGTTTTGGAAAGGCACTGGACCAGTTTTTTTTGGTTGAATGGATTATTATTTAATGTGCCCATCCAAAACTATGGATACACATCCATTTTAAATAAACAAATATTTTCTTGACTACGACTCAATGGTATGAGGACAAAGGTATCCCGTAATCTCACTCTCAGAATCTTAAAGAAGATCGTGCTGTTATATGATGTTGAATCACGTATGTATTATGAAATTGTTGCTTAAATTAAATACAGACTTAATTTTGCACAATTGATTTATGGGACTGCCAGAGATCCAGCACTGACTCTCTCTCCCACCAGACTGGCGGCAATGAGGATGTAATTGTTGTTGTAAATGCAAGGAGTGGCTTGTATTAATAGGGGAAAAACAAATGCCCCAGTTTGTCATAGTCATAGTGTGTTCCTAAAATGATGTAATACTTGACACTTTACATCCTCAGAGACCATTACAGTATTGACCAGTTAGTCCTCATAACATCCGTGTGAGGTCAGTAACATTAACTCTGTTTTACAGATGAGGAAAGAGACTGAAAGATTGACTCACCCAGCATCATGCAGCATATTGTTGATCGAGCCAGTTTTAGAACGCATGCATCCCAATCCCAGGCTCAGTTTACTAGATCGCACTTTCACCTCTTATGCACATGAGCCAAATGCAGGAATATTTAAGATTAATAAAATGATTTAGTAAGACTAGATCTGTACAAAATACATTACATCGTAAAATCATATGTTTGTCCTATTATAGTTACAGTAACAGCATGGGAAGTTGACACAGTAGGTGTTTACAGGCTTTGTTTAATGGTCATCTAAGGGACAAAATTTAAGTTTTACTTTTTTGAAGTTTGGTTTAGATTTCCATGAACTTCTCTTGATGAATAAAATCGTTGTGGTATGTTATATGTAACTGACATTTTTATGAATAAATTGCAGATATTTTAAGTTAAAGTCCTTTTCCATCTATTTTTGGTAAATGTAATGAATAACGTATTGTATAAACACTGACTACTAGGCTCTTTGATTTTCTCAGTGACTGCAGAGACTGGTACTGCAAGAGACGATCCCCTCTGCAGCTGGTACAAGACAATTTCTTAGCATGTTTCATTAGCACAGTACCATGCTTTGCTAAGCATTGTACCAAAGATGAGTTTAGGGAGAATCTTTTATTTATTGATTTAAATAATTATAAGGGTATATTTATTGAGATCTGCATGAAAGACTAGCTTGAGTTCTGTTCATACAGGTATCTGCAGGAGGTGGGTTACACTGACACTATACTGGATGTGAAGTCAAAACGAGTGCGAGCTTTGTTGGGCCTCTCAAGTGATCCATCAGACAGGGAAAATGACAAAAATCAAGAATCAATGGTAAATGGTACAGAGGCTGAGAGTAAAGAAAACGCAATGATTGGGTAAGTGCCTAAAACAACAAATGTTATCTTTGTATATAAGTGCAACTTATTATTATTATTATAAATCTAGTTTATGTTCATTTGAAAACGTATACTTTTTATTCTTCAAACTGACTGAATATTTATAGCCAATTCTGTTTTAAAATTTTAAAGGATGAATATGGAAGCCACGCTAAGTATGTTGCTTCTTTATGAGAATCTTAATTTTATTTCTGTTGGAAGGTGACATTAAGAAATCAAACCTTATTTGTGATACATCTGTTGTTAAATGCTTTAGGGAAAATACCAACTGCCAGAGTCATCTTTTTCTTTGATTTATTGGAAACCTTAATATAGGTTAGAGGCCTCTGCATTCTGGTAGATAGTGCTTACTGTTATAACAGTATAATCTCTAGTAAGCAGAGGATTTTATTTATAGTATCTGAAAACATTTTGAACATGGGTAAGTTTTTCACTGTTATAACTCTCCAACTTTGTGACTAGTGTTTACATGGATAAATATGTGAAATTCTGGGTATAATCTAAGTGTAGCTTCCATATGTTCATGCCAATCCTTTTTTGATATAAAAATCTAACCCTTTTAAGTTTACTTATGTTTTGTTTACTAAATAATATTTTGCTGAAAGTATTGTAAATAAATGTTTTAATGTTGTCACACTTATTACCATTAATATCTGAAGCTCACTTTAGGTGTTCAGCAAAATTATTCCTTGGTTCTTGACTGAAATACTGTAGCTTTGAAGACCTTAAACTAATAAAAAGGATGCTGAGTCATTTTGATTAAAAATCTGTGACTGAGCTCTGTACTCCCATAGGTAGTATTACCACCAACAAGCAGTAGACCCTTGTTTGTCTAGGTTTGGCCTCTTGTTTCACAAGCAGTTGTGGTTTAAATGTAGCAGAGGGTAGTGTCCTTTTCTTTTGAAGTATAACTGCTTTATGTGGCACCTAATCTCCAAAGGGAGTTCACAATAATCCCAGCCAGTAGATAATTTACTGGCATCAGGCATGTGTGCAGAGAAGTTATTTAATTAACTAATTTTCATGCTATAATTAAAATTATTCTGTTAAATGAGGAATTAGGGCATATGAGGGGACCCCAACCTGTTAAATTATTTTGTACTTCTAAATAGTTAGCAAGCCTTGCCCTGAGGAGGACATCCTCTGGTTGGCAAGGGCTGCTGCTGCCAGGGCACCTTTTTAAAGGCAGCCTTCCTGCTCTGAGGTAGTAACCTAATGGAATTGACTATTTGTTGTAGAAAACTGATATTGGGTTTGTCAGATACATTATTCTCCCTTTCCATATTTATCCTCTTTATTCTCTTCCACTTTCTCCTATGATAGTTTTTAATTTTTGTTCCAGTCTTGAAGAAATAGTGAGTTCTGACTGCATATATAGCTTTCAGTTTGGGAGATGTGAATGATTTGTTTTTGAGTTAAAGTGGGAGTTAAGCTCTCTCTCCCTCCTTTTTGTTTTACTTGAGATTAGTGGAGTGTCATTTTCCATTAGTTTGAATGGACGATCCCTCCAGATAGGGAGATATGTAATGGGTAAATTGGATTGAATGATGGAGCTGAGCTAGTACATTTAAAGATACTTGTTAGGAGGATACTCAGTAGAGGAGATAGGCCTTGGAGTTGGTGGCACCAGATACTTTGTGTTGCCTCCTTCAGCAACTCAGTTCTCCTTTTTGAGAACTATGCATGTAGTGGGGGTGTAACTGTTCCTTCAGATTTCTTCTCCATAAGCTTTGATCTTACAGAGCTAGGTCTGTTTTGAATAAAGTTAGAGAGACAAGGTGGGTGAGGTAAAATCTTTTACTGGACCAACTTATGTTGGTAGAAGAGACAAGCTTTCCAGGTCACCCAAAGAATAGCTCTGTGTAGCTCGAAAGCTTGTCTCTTTCACCAACAGAGGTTGTCTCTCTAATTTCAATAATACCTGGGACCAGCACTGCTACAACAAAAACTTGAATAAGGTTAACGTTTGCATTTGCAGGCTATTTCTGGCTGTGAGTGTTCAGTGATCCACCAATTATCTGTCGTTTTAGAAGGCTTGCAGTTGCAGAATTATGGTATTGCATGTGTAGTCTGAGAAATTGCGATGTTCTCATCTCACTTGTAACGCACAGGGTCGCTAACTGATGAGAAGAGTTTAGTTGAGGATCTGGGTGTTTTATGTGTGTGGAACATGACAAATGTTATGGTTCAGTTCATGTATAGATCATCCATTATATGAGGATTTCATGATGGAGTTCTCTGAGCTTGTTTCTGCATTCTTCAAATTATTCTGTGTTTGCAGATGTCAGCTCAGACCACTGGTTTGCCTCTTCTTAGAAGTGAAGGATGTCAGGGTTTTACCAAAGGATTGAGAAGAACTCTTGCAGGGCAGAGTGTATGACTGGCCAACTGTGTTGTGAATATTTTGGATTGTATGGTATGTGTGCATAGGCGATCAACTATCATATCTTATATTACAGTGCAGGAGATATTTCATGCTTCTCTCCCTTCATTTCAGTCCTGATGGGCTGCATGGCCTGTCTGCTTCCTCAACCTCTAGAAGAGCACCAGTGCTGAGTACGTGATTGAGATTAAGGGCAAGCAGGATGAGCCAAGTCCTAGTCAGAATATTTGTTCAGCGTTCAGAGACTTGACACTGTCAATCCCTACACCCAAGCAAGTCAGCCTCTAAGAGTATTTCCACACTGCAATTAAAAATCTGTGGCTGACCCAGGCCAGCTGACTTGGGCTAAGGGGCTCAGCTAAGGGGCTGTTTAATTTTGTGTAGATATTTAGGCTTGGGCTGAAGCCTGGGTTCTAGGAACCTGAGGGGTGAGAGGGTCCCAAGCTCGAACATCTACACTGCAATTAAATAACCCCTTAGCCCAAGTCAGCTGGCACAGGCCAGTTCCGAGTGTGTAATCGTGGTGTTGACATACCCTCAGAAAAAACTTCTGCCTAAATTGTGGGAAGAACTGGGGGAAAGTTTAGATGGCGTAGCTCACTCTCCACTGGCCCAGAGGAAAGTGTACCCAGAGTGAGGCACCCCATTAGTCCCAGACAGCTTACTTTTCTAAGAGGGGGAAAGAATAGGGGAGTTCAGTCAGCTCCACCTCCTCCCCACATCCATGGTGTATGGAAAGCTGGTGGAAGATTATGAAGCAAGAATAAGCTTGTGATTGGGGGCAGGAGGGAGACAATGGGGTGGTGGTGATGGTAGTAGAGAAAGAAGTGATTGGAGGGTGCTGTGATAGAGGGTATGCGGAAGAAGAGCAAAAGGAAATGACAGAGAAGAAGAAAAGAGACAAATTGATGAGAACTCTGAGACAGATTGAGAAGGGATGGAAAAGAACATGAGTGAAGGAAGTAAAGACCACAAACTAGGGGGAAAGAGGGACTTTGAAAGGCACAGAAAGAAAGAGAGGAAACATGTTACAGTTTGAGGGAAAAGAGATCTCAGAGTAAAAGAAGGGGAAAGCACAGAGGACACACTAAGTTATAATGTTTAAAAGATTTTATATATATACTGTGTGTAATATATATAGAGAGAGAAAGAGGGAGAGAGCAGATTGGCCAAAGTGACTACCACACAAAGAGAACTCATTCAATATGTGCAGATGTAATGTTGGGAGGAAATCTCGAGAGTTAAACACTTAAAGCTACAGTATGGTCATTACTTACATTTTCCATGTGTCTCTTATTATTATTGGAATATAAGTTGTTAGTAATTAGCTAATACCATTTCAGTTTGTAGTAAATTAATACTGTAGGAAAGGTAGTACAAAACTGGAGGATGCCAAGTGAAGAACTGTTAGTCAGTGAAATGTAAACCTTCAATACAGTCAGATAAGATGCGATGCTAAAGGGGCTTCTGTAATGTGATAACTTATAACTTTTCTTAGGATTTGAACATGTCTAGGCTACCTTCCTATTATGTAATAATGTTACAGTAAAAGTACACATAAATAATTGATTTGTAATCAAAGTGGATAAAAATCCATTTTTTATGAAAATATCGAATTTTTAATTTTTTAAAAAATTCTTTTTTTTTTAAAAACCTACTTAAAAGGAAATCTGAATTTAATACAAAATATGTTGAGGCCTAAACTTACTATATTCTCTTAAAACATCTCAATAATAAAAAAATGTGCTGAATCCCTGAGCCTCTATCAAAAACTGAATTCAAGGCTGCTTTTCTGTGTAAAGAAAGACGTTGTCCCCCGTTTCTAGCTTTTGAGGTCAAGCTTTATTAATATGGCATAATAAGTCAGTCTAAGTAACTCATTTTCAGGAGTCTTAGGCAAGTAGGGACTTACGTTCCAGTCACTTTCACTTAAGCATATTTGAAAGTTTTCCCAGGCTGCCCTGAAATAATCAGTTTAATTCACTGATTGCAGTTAGTCCAGCTGTTTAATATATCATTTAGATGTAAATGTGAAACATGTTAAATTTTATATATCCAAAACATTTAAGGTTGTTTTGGTTAATAAAAAATAAATTTTATGTGCTGTTTTGTGTGTTTAAATTCCAATTATCATCCTTATACAGCTTGACACAAATCATGACCAAAAAGTTAATTATCTAGTAAAGGAAAAGAACAGTTTGGATAGACACCTGTCAGGGATGGTCTAGATCAGGAGTCGGCAGCCTATGGCACGCATGCCAAAGACGGCACGCAAGCTGATTTTTAGTGGCACGCTGCTGCCTGCCGGGTCCCAGCCGCCGGCCCCGCTCAGCCCGCTGCTGAACCCAGGCCGGGACCCCGGCAGGCAGCAGCGTGCCATGAAAAATCCTGCCCGCCCCGGCCCGCTCTTCTCCCGCCCCCTCCCTCCCCCACCCGCAGGGGCAGGGTGAAGAAGCTTGGTCCTGCCAGCTGCTGCTGCACAGCAGGCAAGGTCCCCTCTCCCCTGCCGTGCTGGGTTCCTGCCCCTCCTCCTCTCCTTCCCTGCCGCTGATCAGCTGATGGCCTTTGCAGGGGAGGGGAAGAAACAGAGCTGCAGTGCGCTTGCTGCTCCAGGGAGGAGGTGGAGAAGAAGTGGGGACAGGGCTGTGGGGAAGGGGGGGAATCAGGGCATATCCCCTCCAGCCCCCTGCCATAAGCCACTCTGGGCAGGGGGCTGGGAGCAGCCCCAGGACCCTAGCCTACACCCCCAGCCCTCTGCACTGACCCCTGCACCTCCCTCACACACCCCCAGCCGTCTGCCCTGACTCCTGCACCCTCCTCACCCCCTGCAGCTCTCTGCCCTGATCCTGGCACCCCCTCACACACACACACCCGGCCCTCTGTCCTGACCCCTGCATCCCCCACACCCCCCACATACTCCAGCCTTTACTCCAGCACCCCCCCCACATACCCAGCCTCCCACACCCCATGCCCTGACTCTTGTACCCCCCACATACTCACCCACACCCTGAGCACCAAACGGGAGCTCCTGCACACACACACACCCCACACACGTTCCTGCCTGCACCCCTCGCACCAAATGGGCGCTGCCCAGGTAAGCACTCCACACCCAAACCTCCTGCCCCAACCCTGAGCCCCCTCCCTCATTCTAGCTCTTGGCCAGACCCTAAACCCCAACCTGCTCCTTCACCCCCAGCTCTGTGCTCAGTGCACTCCCACCCTCAGCTCAGTGCAGAGAGAGAAGAAGAGAATGGGCTAGAACCAGGGAGAAGGTAGGTACCCACCCTGTGGGGGCAGGGCCGGGATTCCAGGCCGGCCGCGGGCTGAGCAGGGCCGGTAGCCGGGACCCTGGCTGGCAGGAGCTGGTGGCCGGAACCCCAGACTGGCAGCGGGCTGAGCCGCACATGCTGGTCTGGGGTCCTGGGCACCGGCCCCGCTCAGCCTGCTGCCGGTCTGGGGTTCTGGCTGCAAGCCCCTTGCCAGCGGGGTCCTGGCCGCAGGCTCCACTCAGCCTGCTGCCGGCCTAGGTGAACGGAACCCCAGGCTGGCAGTGGGCTGAGCAGGCCGGCGGCATAAGATCAGCATTTTAATTTAATTTTAAATGAAGCTTCTTAAACATTTTGAAAACCTTGTTTACTTCACATACAACAATAATTTAATTATATAATATATAGACTTACAGCGAGAGACCTTCTAAAAAATGTTAAAATGTATTACTGGCACGCAAAACCTTAAATTAAAGTGAATAAATGGAGACTCGGCACACCACTTCTGAAAGGTTGCCGACCCCGGTCTAGATTTACTTGGTCCTGCCTCAGCAGAGGGGGCTGGACTTGGTGACCTCTCAGGGTCTCTTCCAGCTCTACATTTCTGTGAGTCTGTATCTTTAAATAAACAGTAAATCACTCAACATTTTCTAACATACTGAAAACGTACAATTAATATGAATCTGAAAATATTAATCTATATAATTGCTTAAATAAATATATATAAATAAATGTATGCCTCCTAGATAGCAAAATGATGTATCAAATCTAGTGTAAAGGCTCTATTTTATTGCATGTCCATGTATTTTAATGGTTTTACCAGCCAATGAGCGTGTACCTGTCTTAGAAAATAGCAGAAGTACAATTTGATTTAAAATTAATTATTTAAATCTAGGCTTTCCACTTGATGCTTTTAAATCATGGTTTAAATCAATCCACCATGGTGGCAGTCAAGGTTTAATAAAAGGACTTGCCTGCATGCCAGTGGTGAATGAATTTGTCTGACAAATGCCAGTCAAATTTTGCACTTCGAGGTGATCCCCAGAAAGAGGATCTCATGTGATGCTTTTATACTGTCTGCTTCTAGCACAGTATCTTATGTACGAGCATTGCACCAAGTGCAGCAATTGCTGTTGCTACCTCAGCCTCTCTCGGCACTAGTCTACTGCCTTCCACCATATAGACCGACGTCTCTCATTTCCCTCCTGTCCTCTACCAAATGTCTCTTACTGTTGTTCGGATAAACCCTGTCTTCTTCCCTTGTCCTTGCATGAAATCAAACTGGCCAGATGTCAGGTTTCTGGGAGGAAAGGAGGATACTCTTCTCTCAAAAATGTAATCACTTTATTTTGTAGGGTTTTTTTTTTTTTTAAGAGGGAAAAATTATTTTGCCTGTTGTGCACACATCCATTATACCATATCTCACCTGACCTATGTTCATGGCCAGCATTTACTCCTGGGGGAATTCTGTGCTACTTGATATGTGCAGACTTCATGGCCCCTGCAGATTTCTTTGCTTGCCCACAGAAAATGGTGGAGAAACAAAAGGAAGCTGCAGTGCAGGCACATCGGTTTGGGTGCCTGGAGCAGCCAGCAGAGATAAATCACCATGGGGGGGGCTGGGGATTCCCCAGCAGGTGGCTCCTACCCTATGTTGGGCTCAGCTACAGGTCCCAGCTGGGCTGGGGAGGAAGAAAGATGAGACTTGCTCTTCCCCTGCTAGGAGTGGTTGGGGCCACGTTAGACCCACCCCCCGAATCTTCCCCAGCTGCAGAAAACTCCACATGCTTTCCCCCACTCCACTTCCTGCCCCCATTGCTCCTCAGCTGCGGGGGGGTGAGGGAGGCGGGAGGGGGGGAGGAGGTCATTGTATGGGGAGCTGCTCCCCATCTGCCCATCCCGCAAGCATCCAGACCCCTCCTTACCAAACCTCACCCCGCTGCACCCAGACCCCCTCTTGAGCCCTGCCCCCCCCCAATCCCCACCCCGTCTGCATCTGGACCTGCACCGCTGCACCAAGACCGCCCCCACATTTGAACCTCCACCCCAACAAGCCCCACCCTGATGAGCCCCTCAACCCCTCTGCCCCAGCCAACTGCACCTGGACCTCCCACCCCACCAAGCCCCACTCCCCCAGCACCCAGACTCCCTGCTGAACCCCAACCGCCCTCGTGCAGCCAGTAGCCTGTGCTTTTCACTGCTCTGCTGGAGCTTCCACATTTATTTATTAATAAATAACATTTTCAGAATTTTGCAGAATTTTAAAATATTGTGCTCAGAATTATTATTTTTTTGCTCAGAATTTTTAAGTGCAGAATTTCCTAAGGAGTACCAGGATTCTAATGTTCAATGCTATAGTGTTGGCTGTAAATGCTACATCTCTGGAAAATGGGAAAATTTCCATGAAGAAGCTTGGAATGCTTGGGGTGACGGTGTTAGGAGGCTGCTTTTATTCATCTCAGTGTTCCTATGTGGGGAGGACGAGGGTAGCAGTAGGCAGAGCTGCTACTGTGGTAGTACTGTGAAGACAGTGACTCTTTTCTCATAGACTGAAATGCTTAACTGAAGATCTGTGAGTTTCTAACTACTTCAGAAAATTGTTTTAAGTCTGGATAGTCTCAGCTTTTCACATGTTGATGTTGGATTTCCAGTAGATTTGCTGGACAGTATTTTTGGAGCACCATGCTCAACTTACTCCAATTGTCTGAAAATCATTTAAGTTAGGAGTTAAAGT
Source organism: Lepidochelys olivacea (assembly GCF_965140295.1). Taxonomy (NCBI): domain Eukaryota; kingdom Metazoa; phylum Chordata; order Testudines; family Cheloniidae; genus Lepidochelys; species Lepidochelys olivacea. The sequence goes on along the minus strand of NC_140413.1, from coordinate 146,311,779 downwards.
TTTTCCTGCTCATAGTCTAGTATATCAGTAGCCACTAGGCATATGGCTGAATATTTGTCTTTTTACACATTCCTGTATATCTGCTAATGTACAGATCCTCATGAACACTTTAACACTCAAGAACATCATGTGGATTTGGGATGCTTCCTGGAAGATTTTGATTCCATTTATGAAAACATTATTTTGATAGCCTGACACTGATAGTCCTGTTCCCACATGTTTCATGGCATTTAAAAGGGGAGCTATATTCACTTTCTTCAGATCAACCCACTTGCATTACGGAAGATAAGTACAACTTCTGAGCATGAATGCACTCAAAAACAGATACTAAACATAACTTTCTATTAACATTTGAAATTTCCAATGCCTGCAGTGAACAGAATGAGTGCTTTTCCCACATCAAATGTTTTATATCATTAAACAAAACAAATGGAAACTGCCTCACTAAAATGTCATGTGTAGCCTTGTGCAACATGAAAGTATTTAAGTATCTTTAGCTTACTCCTTAAATCTTCTTTTTAATCACTTTACCCCTTAACTGAATCCTAGGTAGTCCAAATTAATTTCTTTTTGAGGGTATATTTTTATTATTGACAGAAGAATAAACATATAATAGAATAAAAATGAAATGGAATAAAGGAATAAAATGTTTAATAACAAAATAGATAATTTATGATGCTGAGGACTTGATAAAGAGGCTCAAAGATGAGAAACTGCATTTAAATGACCAGTTGAAACTCATTCCAAGAGTTCTAACATTTATTAAAAAATCACTTTTTTAAAGGTTAAGGCTAATTGGGCTGTAATCTCTCCCTAATCTCAAACTGGATTTGTGCCTTTTTATTTTAATAAGGCTGATTTCTGTTTCACATCTTACACATGAGCAAAATAAACTCAAGTGAAAACCGTCATGGAATCTGCTCCCTAATGTCAGGAGAATAATTAAGCATTTTTCCATGACCCGGATTTATTTTCTGGAGTGAAATAAACCATTCCAACCAAGACTTAAGCAACTAAATGTCTTTCTACTCCAAAAGGCAGAATACCTGAGTAATTCCTGCATCCATAAATCCTCTTAGCACTTACACATTTAATAAACCTGCTCTTTGTGTACTGGCTGATGAACATACATAGTGTGTGTTAGCATACTTATAAAATGGTTTATTGGAAAAAAAAAATTAAACCCCTGAATTTAATTGGAGGAAGGAAATAATTCCAAAATAGTGTGCAAATTCAACACAAATAGTAAATAAAAACAATTATAACACTGAAAAACTATTTTTTATTTCTAAAAATCGCTTTTTATTCCCCTCCTTTCCTCAATTCCTATCTCCCTCTTGCTTTACCTGAGTGGGGCTTCAAAAACAGCTGTTTTTGCCACACCCAGACACTCTCACCAGATGAATTTAAACAGGGCTTCTGAAGGAAAACTACTGGGCCAGTTGGCTTTAGCTGATCATTAGGAGTAATGCTTCAAACAACAAGCAACACCTTACCGTGTTCTTTGAGGTCCCACTCTTATTGATCCAATGAAGACACTCGGGCCTGTGACAACAGCTTCACTTTAGAAGCCTCTCTCATTACACTGCCACACATCTATGACCAGTACCAGTACCTTGTTTTTGGAAACCTCATACAAGGCACTTCTGGAGTGAAGAGGAAGAGACCAAAAAAAATTAATAAATAGGGGAGAGGGAAGCAGAGAAGAGGAGAGAGATGAATAGAGAAATAACTTTTAAATGTTACCCCAATTATTTTTTACAAAAATTGTTTGTGGAGTGGTATAGTGATCTGGCTAGTCAAGCAGCCTTATCTTTTCATGTACATTTGTTGGGACATAATTATATGGGCTGAAAGCTGCTTCAGTTAGTAAACTTGCAGTTTACATCCAAACCATTTTGTAAGTATTACTTCCTACTTTTAGTTTGTATTGCATTGTTTCTTGTATAGTGTGTTAATTCACTGGAAGTTTCAAAGAGATTGTGACAGACTGTCTAGCCTGTCATAAATTTATACACAAGGTAAAAATTATATTAAAGCAGTTCTACAGTTTTATTTGGTGACATGTATTTCCATATTTTCAGTTATACTGCATTATAAAGGGCCTGGCTCTCTGCATGGTAATGAAAATTCTTCAAAACGTTTAGAGTCATTAGTCATAGAAAAGAATAAGCTAATTGATATGTATGCGTGTGTTTTCTGTACTCAGTCTGAGACACAGCTCAACTAAGATTTTGGCAGGCTTGAAAGAACTTTCATACCATGAGAAGGGAGTTCTTAAAGATACTATGGCCTCACATTTGAACAGATTTTGTTGGTAGGAAGAGATAAGGAGTCAACAAAAACTAGCTTAGGAAAGTGATGTAACGTATATATGAGGCCCAAAGCAGGCCTTGGGGAGAACAAAAAGCTGTATTTTCTGTAAGTAGGAGAGGGGATTTTGCTAAAACACACTCTCCCACCCCTCTCTCTACCCTGGGTCATGTGAAGCCTTTCTGGTGCTCTAGATTAGGCCTTTGAAACTGTGGTTCAGACACAGACTTTTTCTGTATTGGCCTGATTAAACATTTTTTAGTCTAAGTTGAGCCTGTATTTAACTATTTTATTTTGTGAATTTTCTCTGTTTCTGTAATATACCAATAAAGTCTGCTTTTATTTAAGACTACCTGTCTTTGGTCTTTGATACTATTAGTCACTGACAAGAGTCTCTGAGAAGGAACTAACCTCTTTCCTTGTGGGAGGGAGGGCACAGCAATTGAAAGATTCAAGGTGGAAGGAAGGCCCCAGTAATTAAAAGATCTGAAGTGTCATAAAGACAATAACTGTCTTCAATATAATATTAACTAATTTCAATAATTTAATTTTAAATTATAAAATATTATGGGTCATGTTAGAAGCAGCAAAGAAAATTCAATATGCTCTTAGTGGCATCATCATTAAAAACAGTGAGTTAAACTTTAGTGCCCCGTGTTTTACAGTTTACTGTATTTGAACCAGCTCCTAAATTTTAGACCTTGAAAGCCAAATGAACATTATACATTTTGGACTAGTGCCTTATGTTTTAAGGTTTTGACCAACTGGCTTCCAAGCCAAAATTTTTGCTGGAACAACAGTTCAGGGCAGGAATTGAAGTTGGTATGGTCAGACCAGTCATATCAGTGAGAGCTTTAAATTATATCTCTGGAGTACTTCTCATAGAACAGAATTGGGGGCAGGGGTGTATGCTCTACATTATCTCAAAGAGGATTGGGAGTTCTGTGAGGGTAATTATGCTCTTTATTCCAAAAAGGGGTGAGTTCAGATATTTCCCAAATCTGAAATCATTAAAAAAGCATATTGTACCACCTGGTCCTCTTGCCCTCAATGTGTGTGCTAGGAATTTCCCCGTAAAGGTGCTATAGGGAGGGGTGCCCTCAGCTGAGTCCTGTTTTTCCCCCTCCCTACAGCTGCTTCTGTCATTATCCTGCTGTTCAGCCTTTTATCATTATCAAGATTACGCTTCACACATCGACCAACTTTCAACCACAGGTTTCACTTTCAACTATTTAAAGCTTTTTCTTTTGGTATTCTAGAATAATTGGTAATGTAAAGTTAAAATCTATTTGATTTTTATTGAGTTAAAAGTAATTTTAGTGACTACTCTTATCCTTGAGTGGTCCTGCCGGTTTTCTTCAAATCACATACTCATAATTTTTAATGATTTTCACTTTCCTGTTGCTTTGTGAACCGTAAAGGAAACTGACTAAACAGGGTAAACCTTGAAACTGACTTTACACAAAGTGCTGTCAAATGCACAATATAAACTAAAAAATGGATAAGTTTTCTCTCATATTTTTCAGCTAACAGCATTTTTAGACATCACTTGTAATAGCAAGTAAAAATATTAGATATTTATGTGATTTGCCAAATGGCAAGAATACCACAAGTAAAAGCATTAGGAGTTAATGTTATTAGATTGCCAAATCTACCAGAGCACAAGGCAGAGAAAACATGTCTGCAAGGTGAAGCTTCATTTATCTGTGTACCTCTGGGGTTTGGAGTTTTTTCCACTTGTTTCCATCTGTATTTAGCTTTCCTACCAGAATCTTTGTTCAGAGTTCTGTCCCATTGTGAGTAGTGTTAGGCTGATTTAGTTTTATGGTTTCTTATTCATCCTAGGAGTTTGAAGTACTGATTCACTAATTATGTTTATTCTTAGGATCTCTTTTACTGTACTGTATGTTCATCAACATTACCTTGATTAATGGTCACAAGGTCTAGCTTGGATTCTTTCTCTTAACCGTTATTGACATACCAACTCTTCCTGTTCCAGAGACATTTTCTGGATTTCTGCCAGAATTGACAAAAGTAATGTTAGCAAAATTATATTTTATTAAATGTTAACTGCTCTTTAGAACCCCTAGTACTTAATTTAGTCTTAAACGGATTTTTTCCCCTCATTGAACTGTTTTACAGTAGCAAATTTAGTACTCATCAAAGGTGCGTGATTGATGGGTCTGGAGCATTCTATTTCCCAGCAAGATGGGGGGCATCACAGGCAGCAGTGAAGTCATATTCTGCTCTGTCAGATTACTGTGCCCCTGTGAATGCTTGAAAGCTAGCTTGGTTGTCTTGGCTCATTCAGTCCTTTTGCTCTCTACTGCAACTGCCAAGAAGGGTGCCAGTTGTGGTGGTGTTTTGTGATGTGGGCCCAGCTGGAAACTGTTCTAAAATACTTCAGAAAATTGAAGCAGCTAAGTTGGGAATTGCAGCTGAGCAAGAAATAATTACAGGGTGTTTTAAAAAAAAAAAAAAAGAGAGAGAGAGAGAGAGAAAAAAGGACCCATCATTAATATTATATTGTTTGCCCACAAATATAATTACATATAATCATTGTCCAATTTTACCAACTGACTTATTTTTATCTTGCAGAGCATTGGTCATTACAGAACAAAACAACCAGATTGGTGAATGCAAATTTTTTTTGTTTTTGCTCTTCTTTATTCAAAATATGTTTTTTATCCAGGAAACCAGAATTGACAGACTCTGCCTCTCTGCTAGAGACCTTCAAATTTCTTGAAAATGCAGCTTCAGATTTCAGTGATGAAGATGAGGATGAAGATATTGAAAGAAGAGAGAAAACAATGATTGATACCTCAACGGTGGGTCAAAAAAATCTCATTGTTGAAAAACTTGTGGTGAACAGAAAAGAAAAAGGAAAGTGTGAGGTTAAGGAAAAGTAAACAGGCTGATTCTGTGTCCCTTATACAGGTGCATCCGCGTGTGCCCCATGCAAATTATTAAACACACCCCATATATGACTAAATGTATATCTGCCTAGTTGGGTGCGCAAGATTGGAAGCGTAAGATATGTACTTCTGAATTTGTGTGCACAAAGTAAGCATGCCTACTTGGAGCCTGAAAATTATCCCCAAATGTTATTTTTTACTCTTCTTTGGTCTATTCTGTTAGTTTTATTTAAAAAAAAACAAACCTCCTGCCACCACCTGCTCTGTTTGAATCCAGAAGTTTGTGAACCTAATTATTTTTAATGAGCAACTGATCAATTTTATTTTTTAGGAACCACACACCTTCTAATTCAATCTTCTTCCTTCTTTTGGTGTTGAGAAGTATAATCTGTAATTCTAAATCAGAAATCCATTTGATGTGAAATATTTGCTTAAAATTTTTAAACTAATTTGAGGAAAATGCTTTTTGCAGTTTCCCAAAACTTATTACATTTCATTTTTAAGCAGCTTGTAGAGAATTTTAAAGTAAATGTATCTGTAATATATGAATAAACCCAACCCTAGTATTTAACCCAATCCCGTATCGTTTTGTCAAATTGTTATGCTTACAAGAAGCACACGGGAACTTTTTCAGGGGAAAAGGCAATACACCATGTTTATTGAAGATACAACAATTGGCATATACATTCAATCACACCACACACACAAACACACACTGTCCCACCAGTCGATGTTATAGTTACCAGTCTGGATCAATCTAGTGGCCAGCTAGGTTGATCACCAGTAGGGAGGAGCCGGGTTCCGTTGGTCGCAAAACGATGCTCCGGGGAAGTCTTAGCAGGACGAACCCAAAGTTTCATGGCAAGGCACCCTGTTTATATAGTGATTTTCCTTCATTGGGACTAATTAGTTTTGCACCATCATGTAATCAATTGTTGTTTGACGAGTGCTTGTTTTCTTTTATTAAGTTCCTCAGGAAGTTATTCCATGCTGGTTGTGATTACAGCTATCTTGTCCCCATTGATAGGTGCCTGTCTCATTTTTAGAGTCGTTAATCTGCTCTCCTCTGACATTTAAATAGGGGCATGTTGCAGGCTCTTGGCGCCCTTGCGTCTGTCTACGGTTCCTCCCTAGACCATCTGGTTCGGTGATGGCCTTTACACTTATCTCTTAACACACACATTCCTTATTCACACACAAAACAAAATTAATTTACACAGAACATTTTGAACAGGAACATCAAGTTGCAATGCAAAAGAAAACAATCATGGCATTCTTTTGCTTATTTTAAAGTGCTAAATCTGTTACAAATTGGTGACCCTCAAAGGTCTGTCACTGCCTTGAAATCAGCACAGACAGATTCTGGCTGATGTATCTTTACCAGTGGCCCATTCGGCCATTTCTTTCTGCTATTCAAAAAGGTTGGCTGGCAGGATATGATCAAATCATACACCAACATATTTAATACATGCTACATTATTATTCTTCATCCTTCATTCTAAATTATATAAAATACAAACATAAAATCCTACTACTACACAATGACTAAACTTCCCTTTGAGTATACAATGTATGGTAAGGTTACAATTGATCAAATGAAAATGTCTGAAAATGTTGTCCTAATAAATCATGTTTGTCTAATCAGTGGTATTTAAATATAATTTTAAAATAACGGAACAGTTAGTTGTTTGATGGTACAATGGTGATTGACTTTGGAAGTACAAATAAATGCCCTTTCTTTCTCTGTCATCGAGGGACTGCCGTCTGTAACAAGCAAATTTACTTTCTGCAGATCTAAAAAAATTTTTTCAATAAGCCTTTTACCTTTGCAAAAATGATCTCTCCTGGGTGTATGTTTCTAATGGTATTAAGCACAAAAATTCTTCCTTGAAAATTTCACCATCATAAAATCTAACAGTGATAGCTGGGCAGTGTCATTTAAGTTGCTTGATTCAGCCTCTTTAAGAGATGTGTATTTGGCATTTTTAAAATCATAAAGCAGTACTGACAGACAATCCTTGTAATTTATCTCCAGTCTTTCCACTGCCATAAAATTAGGTAGGGAAACTTGCTTCACATGGTTCACAATGTCATCTTTGTTTTTATCTCTGGCAGATAGGAAGTCATAGGCAAATGGTAGGCAGCACATCACTATTCGTGAATTTAATTATAAACATTTTTTTAAGGGGACCTGGTGGACCACACAGGAAGCCTTGGTGGAACACATTTGGCTCGGAGGCTGCCTATTGAGTATCATTGTACTACTGCTTAGATCAGCTGAACTATGCCACTCAGTGGTGTGGATTTTTCATGTAGTTATGCCAACCTAATTTTTTAGTATCGATCAGGCCTAAGTGAAATAAGTACTGCTCAAAAGCAGTTTTTCATTGAAATAGACACCATTATAATTTACAGTAACAAGGTGCCACAAGTACTCGTTTTCTTTTTCTGAATACAGACGAACACAGCTGCTACTCTGAAACCAATAACAAACCTAAGTCACTGGTTAATTAAATGACTTTAACCTAGACAATCTGCTTTTGTTGTAGGAAAAATTAAATTTCAGTTGACAAGTATAGTATGAATTAGTGTAGCTTAGAACTTTTTGTTTTTTAACAAATTACTGAGATGGTGTTAAAGTGACCAAAGAAAATACAATTTAGAAGTGACAAAAGCATAGATGGTGGTGGTAAAATGTGCAGCAAATAGGCAAGGTCACCACCATTTTGCCCAGCAAAGATGATTCTGAACAAATCAGTTTTGTAAAAAGGGTGAACATAAGAATACAGACTGTCACACTTGTAGACTATCCCTGGTAAATTACCAGTATAGCCCTTACTGTGCTAAGGTTGTGTATTGACTGCTTTAGGGTGAGGAAGATTGTTGTTTTAGACAGGACTTTCCTTTAGATTTACTGTTTGAATAAATCAAATGTGTTTACTTTGTCCTGTTTCCTCCCTGCCCCCGCCGCTAAAATAGAGGAACCCTATGTTTAATTTTTTCCTGCCTCTGTTCTAACTTTGTTAGTTCCACGTGTGAAAGCAAATAGTACTGGTAGATACAAAGTTGTATTTTTAGTTTAATTTAGCTTTTTTTTCTTTTTATTTAGATGGTGAGGAGAAGAGTGGTGTCTGATAGCAGTGAAGACAGAGATACAGAAGAAGCTTTGAAAGAGTTTGACTTCTTGGTTGGATCAGATGAAGGAGACGGAGAATCTAGAAGTTCAGGAGATGGAACTGACTGGGGTAAGGGAGCTTAATGGATCACACCAGAAAAACAGAAAATAGATTAAGCACAAAAACTGAACAGTATTTTGCCAAGATCGCTACATCTTTAAAGGAACCCTACTGTAAATCCTTTGGTGGTAGACTGAGATCCTGTTACTGGGAGACTGAGATATTGTTACTTTTCTGTATGCAGCTTTATGCACAGATTCTTAAGACATTCACATTTTTGTTCAGTTGTTTATTTTAAGTAATAATGCAAATATATATAGTTTAAATAATCTCTGTAGAGTTCCAGTATCTTTTCTATCTATCCAAACTATAGAAGCTCTATAAACCGTTGATTTGTCAGATTGTGAATGTGAATATGAGAGGTTTTTAATCTTCTTCCCTTCCTCCCACTTTAATCCAGAAAGCAGTATGAGTCATAAAGGTTTAATTAATTTTTTTCCATTCAAATGGCAGCAATTTGAGCAGTTTGGTCTATTCTATTGCTCAAATCCCTTTGAAAAAGATAGTAGGCATATATTTAAATCCTGTTTAGTTAGGGAACTTCATAAACTATTGTCTAGTAATATGTGGTTCAAGTTAACGTTTTGCAGCCAGATTATCAGAACCTAGTTTACTTTGAAGAATTGATTATTTAAGCCCCAGCATATTACGTAAACTAGCTGCATGCCAAGCTGATAGATTCTGAGGATCATAGAATCATAGAATATCAGGGTTGGAAGGGACCCCTGAAGGTCATCTAGTCCAACCCCCTGCTCGAAGCAGGACCAATTCCCAGTTAAATCATCCCAGCCAGGGCTTTGTCAAGCCTGACCTTAAAAACCTCTAAGGAAGGAGATTCTACCACCTCCCTAGGTAACGCATTCCAGTGTTTCACCACCCTCTTAGTGAAAAAGTTTTTCCTAATATCCAATCTAAACCTCCCCCACTGCAACTTGAGACCATTACTCCTCGTTCTGTCATCTGCTACCATTGAGAACAGTCTAGAGCCATCCTCTTTGGAACCCCCTTTCAGGTAGTTGAAAGCAGCTATCAAATCCCCCCTCATTCTTCTCTTCTGCAGGCTAAACAATCCCAGTTCCCTCAGCCTCTCCTCATAAGTCATGTGTTCCAGACCCCTAATCATTTTTGTTGCCCTTCGCTGGACTCTCTCCAATTTATCCACATCCTTCTTGTAGTGTGGGGCCCAAAACTGGACACAGTACTCCAGATGAGGCCTCACCAATGTCGAATAGAGGGGAACGATCACGTCCCTCGATCTGCTCGCTATGCCCCTACTTATACATCCCAAAATGCCATTGGCCTTCTTGGCAACAAGGGCACACTGCTGACTCATATCCAGCTTCTCGTCCACTGTCACCCCTAGGTCCTTTTCCGCAGAACTGCTGCCTAGCCATTCGGTCCCTAGTCTGTAGCTGTGCATTGGGTTCTTCCGTCCTAAGTGCAGGACCCTGCACTTATCCTTATTGAACCTCATCAGATTTCTTTTGGCCCAATCCTCCAATTTGTCTAGGTCCTTCTGTATCCTATCCCTCCCCTCCAGCGTGTCTACCACTCCTCCCAGTTTAGTATCATCCGCAAATTTGCTGAGAGTGCAATCCACACCATCCTCCAGATCATTTATGAAGATATTGAACAAAACCGGCCCCAGGACCGACCCCTGGGGCACTCCACTTGATACCGGCTGCCAACTAGACATGGAGCCATTGATCACTACCCGTTGAGCCCGACAATCTAGCCAGCTTTCTACCCACCTTATAGTGCATTCATCCAGCCCATACTTCCTTAACTTGCTGACAAGAATACTGTGGGAGACCGTGTCAAAAGCTTTGCTAAAGTCAAGAAACAATACATCCACTGCTTTCCCTTCATCCACAGAACCAGTAATCTCATCATAAAAGGCGATTAGATTAGTCAGGCATGAGCTTCCCTTGGTGAATCCATGCTGGCTGTTCCTGATCACTTTCCTCTCATGCAAGTGCTTCAGAATTGATTCTTTGAGGACCTGCTCCATGATTTTTCCAGGGACTGAGGTGAGGCTGACTGGCCTGTAGTTCCCAGGATCCTCCTTCTTCCCTTTTTTAAAGATTGGCACTACATTAGCCTTTTTCCAGTCATCCGGGACTTTCCCGGTTCGCCACGAGTTTTCAAAGATAATGGCCAATGGCTCTGCAATCACAGCCGCCAATTCCTTCAGCACTCTCGGATGCAACTCGTCCGGCCCCATGGACTTGTGCACATCCAGCTTTTCTGAATAGTCCCTAACCACCTCTATCTCCACAGAGGGCTGGCCATCTCTTCCCCATTTTGTGATGCCCAGCGCAGCAGTCTGGGAGCTGACCTTGTTAGTGAAAACAGAGGCAAAAAAAGCATTGAGCATATTAGCTTTTTCCACATCCTCTGTCACTAGGTTGCCTCCCTCATTCAGTAAGGGGCCCACACTTTCCTTGGCTTTCTTCTTGTTGCCAACATACCTGAAGAAACCCTTCTTGTTACTCTTAACATCTCTGGCTAGCTGCAGCTCCAGGTGCGATTTGGCCCTCCTGATATCATTCCTACATGCCCGAGCAATATTTTTATACTCTTCCCTGGTCATATGTCCAACCTTCCACTTCTTGTAAGCTTCTTTTTTTATGTTTAAGATCCACTAGGATTTCACCATTAAGCCAAGCTGGTCGCCTGCCATATTTACTATTCTTTCGACTCATTGGGATGGTTTGTCCCTGTAACCTCAACAGGGATTCCTTGAAATACAGCCAGCTCTCCTGGACTCCTTTCCCCTTCAAGTTAGTCCCCCAGGGGATCCTGGCCATCCGTTCCCTGAGGGAGTCGAAGTCTGCTTTCCTGAAGTCCAGGGTCCGTATCCTGCTGCTTACCTTTCTTCCCTGCGTCAGGATCCTGAACTCAACCAACTCATGGTCACTGCCTCCCAGATTCCCATCCACTTTTGCTTCCCCCACTAATTCTACCTGGTATATTTGGCCCAGTATATAAAAGGTTGAGAGGCTGCAGTTAACTCTGCTGGTGGGAGGTCATGAGCTCCCTAAGCCCCCCTCATAGCCCAATGCATATCTCTAATTCTCTCACCACTCATGAACTGGTCACAGGGAAGAAGAAAGCTTTACTTGAGCTTTGGGCTTGCAGTAACCCTCAATGTACTGAAATCACTGGGCCTGGGATTGAAGCCTAAGTACTTACTTTAAATACAGCTACAAGAATTCCCTTAAGTTATTAAAAGGCCAATGATTCTTCCCCAAAAATAGTTCTTGAAAGGCATACTGGTATTTGCTTTTTTTATAATTAAACCTTCATCTTTTCTGCTTTCTGAGCATACTGTATCTAACACTTGTGCTGCTGAAATGTGAATAGGGTGAGTTTGTCAGTAAGCAGTCCTATATAATCTAAGGTGTTAAATAAATTCTTACTAACATTGATGACAGCTCAGTACAGATTTACAAAAGATTTACTTTCCAAAAAAAATAGAAATGTTATGGAAAGTTATAATTTCCTTTATAGTTGTATGTTTTCAATCCTTGTAAAACTGGATCCAAAGGAGGTTTTCAGTTCTTTATATCACATCTTGTAATTATAGTTATAATAGTCTGTCGTCATAAGCTGCCACACTATGTCATTATAAATTCTTTATCAATTAATTTAAGACACTTATTTGATTTAAATTAAATTAAAAATTAAATGTAATAATGTCTTATAACTTAATATATTGGAAGTAGGGGGAAATAGATGGTAAAGTTGTTTAAAAATTGCTTTCTAGCTTTGAACAGTATATTTTTTACAATAAAATTTTCCTGAATATTTTTAATAGTAATTTATTAAACAGGTACAATGGAATGCCATGAATGACTGCTTCTGAGAGCCTTTAGAGTTGATCAGATCTATGATTTCTAAACTAGAAAGCATTTACATACTAGTTCAAAATCCACTTTTGTAAAATGGATTAAATATGATGTATGGTACATGCAAGAAGTATGTAAGTGTGTATTATCATAGGCATGCCATAGAATATTAATGTCTGAAGTTGTTTGCTGACAACTGTGGCATCTATATCCTGCATATTTCTAAACCTTTTTTTCCCAAAGCAGAGCAGAAATTCCATGTCAAATCTGGGGAAGAAAAGCATGATCAGCTAAAACTTCTCTCCTGATTTCAGAAATGGTGGCCTATTGTCCACAAACAAAACTACCCTGCCCTGCCCTTAAATGTAATGCTGCTTATATTTCATGATCCATTTTTATTCTACCTCTGTATTACACTTCTGGGGATGTCTCCAGTGCTGATGAGGGGATTGTTTCTTATCTTCTACCTCCAGCAAATCACCAGACTTGTGGAAACTGGGGAAAAATCTGCGGTGGAGAAACTGATACACCCTCCTTCTCCCCTCCCTCACAATATATGTGGAAAAGATCCACACATAGAGTAGATCTTCTGTACATGGGTCAAAAGGACTTAACTCATCGATGGCCCATAATAATTTAGCCTCTTCCCTAGGAACTTTTTTTAACTATTGATATTTCTCCATTTTCAAAGATGTTCCAAAAATAATTAATTCTTAGCACAACTATTTGTTTTCTGAATTAGTCTGTCATCCATGGAAGTAACGCCTCTTTGATCACTGTTTTTTGTATCGTAATTCTATCCAAGTCCAATGTGTTAGTCTTCTCCAGTTTATTAGAATTTATAAATACTTCTTCCATGGATGTGTTAATGTCTTCACCTCATGTTGATGTGAAGAAACCATTTATATCAGTGGTTCTCCACCAGGGGTACATGTACCCCTGAGGGTTTGCAGATGTCTTCCAGGGGGTACGTCAACTCATCTAGATAATTTTACAATGGGCTAAAAGCACTACCAAAGTCAGTACAAACTAAAATTTCATAAAGACAATGACTTGTTTATGCTACTGTATGTGCTATATCAGTGTTTCTCAACCGGGTGGGGTGTCCTGATTTATTTTATAATTATATGGTAAAAATGAGAAAGTAAGCAATTTTTCACTAATAGTGTGCTAACTCACTTTTGTATTCTTATTAGGGCTGTCAATTAATCACAGTTAACTCACGCGATTAACTGAAAAAATTAATTATGATTAAAAAAATTAATCGCAGTTAATTGCACTGTTAAACAATAGAATACCAATTGAAATTTATTAAATATTTTGGATGTTTTTCTACATTTTCAAATGTATTGATCTCAGTTACAACACAGAATACAAAAGTGTACAGTGCTCACTTTATATTGTTTTTCTTAAAAATATTTGCGCTATAAAAATGACAAAAAAACTGCACTCCATAACAAAACAATGTAGAACTTTAGAGCCTACAAGTCCACTGAGTCCTACTTCTTGTGCAGCCAATCACTAAGAGAAACAAGTTTGTTTACATTTACGGGAGATAATGCTGCCCGCTTCTTATTTACAATGTCATCTGAAAGTGAGAACAGACATTTGCATGGCACTTTTGTAGCTGGCATTGCAAGGTATTTATGTCTCAGGTATGCTAAACATTTGTATGCCCCTTCATGCTTTGGCCACCATTTCCAGAGGACATGCAACCATGCTGATGACGCTCGTTTAAAAAAAAAAGCGTTAATTAAATTTGTGACTGAACTCCTTGGGGGAGAATTGTATGTCTCCTGCTCTGTGTTTTACCTACATTCTGCCATATATTTCATGTTATAGCAGTCTCGGATGATGACCCAGCATGTTGTTCGTTTTAAGAACCCTTTCAGTGCAGATTTGACAAAACACAAAGATGGTACCAATATGAGATTTCTAAAGATAGCTACTGCACTCGACCCAAGATTTAAGAATCTGAAGTGCCTTCCAAAATCTGAGAGGGATGGGGTGTGGAGCATGCTTTCAGGCGTCTTAAAAGAGCAACACTCCGATGCGGAAACTACAGAACCCTAACCACCAAAAAAGAAAATCAACCTTCTGCTGGTGACATCTGACTCAGATGATGAAAATGAACATGCCTTGGTCTGCACTGCTTTGGATCGTTATCGAGCAGAACCCATCCTCAGCATGGACATATGTCCTCTGGAATGATGGTTGAAGCATGAAGGGTCATATAATCTTTAGCAAATCTGGCATGTAAATATCTTACAATGCCGGCTACCACAGTGTCATGCGAACGCCTGTTCTCCCTTTTAGGTGACATTGCAAACAAGAAGCAGACAGCGTTATCTCCTGCAGTGTAAACAAACTTGTTTGTCTGAGCAATTGGCTGAACAAGAAGTAGGACTGAATGGACTTGTAGGCTCTGAAATTTTACATTGTGTTATTTTTGAATGCTGTTATTTTTTGTACATAACTCTATAAGTTCAACTTTCATGATAAAGAGATTGCACTACAGTACTTGTATTTTTCAGTTAACTTAATACTATTTTATTTTTACAGTGCAAATATTTATAATAAAAAATAAATATTAAGTGAGCACGGTACGCTTTGTATTCTGTGTTGTAATTGAAATCAATATATTTGAAAATGTGAAGAACATCCAAAAATATTGATATAAACGGTATTCTATTATTGTTTAATCGTGTGATTAATTGCCATCATTGCGATTGATTTTGTTTAATTGCTTGACAGCCCTAATTCTTATGTCTCATTTTGTAAGCAGGTAGTTTTTAATTGAGGTGGAACTTGGGATACATAAGACCAATCAGATTCCTGAAAGGGGTACAGTAGCAGTTACCAACTTTCACGTGGTAAATAAGCACCCAACTTTCCCAATAAGCCAAAAATCAAGCTAAATCCATTTCAAAAGGAGGCCAAAACAAGCCAGTCCCTAAGAACCCCAACACTCTATGTGACTAGATCCCCCTGGCGTGCAGTCTGGGACTGTGGTGGTCCTGCTGTGCACCCCTGACTCTCTCCTCCCCTTGCCCCTGCTTGCCTCCTCTTGCCGCTGCTTGCCGGGAGCTGGTCAAAAAAAGAAGCAACAAAGCAACACCCTACAAGCCAAAAACTAGCCAACAAGCAACTCACAAACCGATTAAGTCAAAGACACGCCCAATTTCTGCATTTTTTCATGGGTTTGGCACGTCTGTACAGTAGCCTGGAAAGGTTGAGAACCACTGATTTTAGATTATCAGCCTCAGACATTGCTTACCTTCATGTTGTATTGTACCTATCATTTTGTTGGCCAAAGAGAGCTGAATACAGCTATCAGCATTACTTCTGAATAGTCTGGAGTGGTGTCTGCAGAACGTAGACTACGCTTTCCAAAGGAGTGAGCAACCATTTATTTTCTTTCAGTAATCATTCATTCCTTACATTACTTCCCTGTTAGGGGCCTCACTGTTTTTTTTATTTGTCATGCTTCTAATATTTTAATAATACACCATAAACTATAATGGCCATCAATTAGGTACTATGCTTAATGCAAAAATTAAAACAGAAAATGGGCAATAGTTTGTTTTAACTGACAAAAATCTGAGATTGAATTTCTAACTTTGGGATGTGCCTTTTTCATTTCACACCTTAACTGAGAAAAAAAAGTCACTTAACTTTTGAGTAGGTTGGCTTTTGTCAGTTGAATCTAGATCTTTGAGGGGATACAGTTTTGTGTTCTATTATAGCTGTAGATCAAGTGGTCTGCATTCAATTGAAAATCCTGCTTTCCACAGTTTTGTACTGAGATGCTCATAAACTTATTGACTGAATCATAGCATGAAAGGTCTTGAGTATTTTTATTCATTTAAATGTTAGATTTTGCAACTAGATAAGTTATCACTGTATGCACAAGAAAATACTTTTCATATGGGTTTTGAATAGTCCCTGAAGAGCCCTTTAAATGACAGGTCAATCATAGCCAAATGATCTGTTCTGAACCATCAGGAGAATAATTCACCACTTTTTAAATTTTTTAAAAGGAAGGAACACTTTACCAGTTTTAGGCTTAAGGAATAAACTTTATATTAAATATTGATGAAACATGATAAATTTGAATGAGGAAAATAAAGCCTTAATTTAATGCATTTTTTTAAAAGAAAACCCAGAGTTGTAATGTAAAAATACATAAATCATAAACGGTATTATTCACCTCTGAGTTGTATGTTATAGTAAACTGCCTAAATATAGTCTTCTGGTATGCTGTATAAATGTCTTTAATATTTGTACCTACATATCACCTTTCATTAGAGGATCTCAGAAGAGATTACAAAAGTGGGTAAGTGTTGTTTTTCCTGTTGTACAACAGGGGAAACTGAGAATCAATGACTTAACTGAAAGTATGGCAGAAGTTCAGTTGAGTTTAGGTATAAAATGCAGGCTTCCAACAATAGATGTGCTGCTTCCTTTGTCTGACTGTGATATCTCAAATTTTTCCAGCCTCTTGTTAAATTGAATGTACTTTTGGTGTCTAAAATTATTTGTAAAAACCCTGGTGAAATGTAAAGTAAACTGTTACAAAACCCTCTTCAATTTAAACATACTTTTTTTGTATAAATTATAGGATATGACTAAGTAAACTCCAGACATGCTGCATCCATGCTGTAAGTGCTAGGTTAGATTAGTAATGTAATATGTATTTGTGGATATAATTGTTTCTCTGGAAAAATAATTAAAGCAGTAAAAGTATTACCTGCTTGTTAGAAGAGGAAAAACAAAACAAAAAATGACATCAAAAAACATTGTTCTATGAACGATCACTAATTGGGTTCAGAGATTAAGCATTTGAAACTTCACAAAATGATTTTTTAAGAAATTCTGAGCAAGTGAAAATAGGGGTGAGAATGCAGTCTCGCAGAATTTGCCACCACGGTGCTATTTGTGTATTTTTAATACAAGGTATAAATAAGATTGACAACAGCTGCTACCTCCTTCAGTGAAAACTATTTAGTGACATATTATTGAAAAAGGATGTTTCATTTGTTTTACTTTATTTAGAAAAGGAAGACCAGTGTCTCATGCCTGAAGCCTGGAATGTGGACCAGGGAGTAATAACCAAACTCAAGGAACAATACAAAAAGGAGCGCAAGGGAAAAAAGGGGGTGAAGAGTAAGTGGAAAACATTGCACCTTAAAATCATAAGCCCCACCTCTTTCACACCCCTAATTCTATCTTTCTTTCAATGTTTTCCTAAAACTACTTACTCTTTTACTTTGCCACTCCTGACTGCTTTCCTGTTCACCAGTGCTCAGGGGTTGAAATTAATGATAGTCAATCCAGTTGCCTGAGAAAGTAGGAAGATGCTGACTGGGATATAACTTTTACCAGTTTAGTGTTGGATAAATTCAAAGTGATTATGCTGGACATGGGCTATGTAGCAACCAGTGGTGAGATATAGACATATGAAATTTAAATGCATTGTTTTGAGACTTTATTAAACTGTATATTTTAATTGAGAAAATTTCAGAACTCTCTTATTTGAAAACATGCCAGTTTTATAAGACCTGTTTTGGAGTTTAGTAAATAAAACAAACAAACAACTCTTTAGTATCTGTTAGCTGACAGAGGGAGAAACAAGTTAATTTCTACCCCTGTTTGTACTTAATATTCACAACATGCAAGTCACGCTGTCCTCATAATTCCTTATGCAGGGCTCGAAATGGAAAATAAATCTTATTGACAACCTCTAAGTCAGTTCTTATTTATCAACTACCATTTTACCTGTGGAATTTATATTTGTCATAGGTGTTGTTTGGATTCCAAGCAAACAGCTGTGATAGGTATCTGAAATACAATTTCTAGCCCTGTTCATCATACCTTTCTCTGTTATATCTCCTGAAACACAAATCCATTATGTGAAACCTGTGTTGTTAAATAAAATAAGTATTTATATACCTTTCAGAGTCAAGTTAAATGTTTAAAATGGAAATCATAACTATTTCAAACATAAAACTGTGTTGAGAACTCTTGTGGAAATAGTTGAAATTTAAAAATGATGCACCTAATTCAGGGGGAAATGTGAAGGATATGTTTCATTACTCCTCCCTTTGTGGGAAGATGCTTATTAATTTTAAAGGAACTGTCACTTCCAGCATGTTTACAAAATCATACAAAAAGCTGCCATCTCCTCTACATTATTGTTTCAAGGTTGCCTCATTTTGTTACTTTCTGCATTTAGTAGATTCTAAATGTGATTGGTTGCAGCTCAGTAAATATTAGCTTTGAGGTCATAGCATCAAATATAGCACGTAGAGGCTAAACCTACATTACTTCTTTCTCTAAGCAAATCAGTATGTACTTCAGATTCCTATGCTGATATGAATGACATTTGAAAGAATTGTGTATTCTTTGATTGCAGTTATTTAAGGTACCATTAAGGTACCCAAAAAAATGCAAGCATAGCAAGAAGTTGAGCTTCCCCCAAAAAACAGTTATCATTTTACCAAATAAATTCTGAATTTCTTTGTAATTAACATAGAGATTCTCATACAATAGGAATACACAGAAAATTATTTTTATAACTTCTTGTCTCTAATGTCATAGTACATGTATATAGTATACAGTGTCAGGGCCAAAGTTTTAATGAGCCAACTTGCTAGAAACATTTAAATTAAGAAATGAGTACATTTCTCAATCAGATATTGGGTGTATAAATCCTGATTATCAAACTATAGTAATTAATGATTAATTTAGGCACAGCTATCATTGGAACTTTGTTTTATATGTTTAATGAACAAAGTGCCTGATGCAAGACTGCAATTTGGCACCTTGCACTATTTCACGAGGGTATTATAGTTAGATGTATAGTAACATGTTTTTGGATGGAGGTTTGATTTGGGGGAGACCAAGAATTACAGAAATTAAGCATCTTTCCATGGACAAACCATCGTTGGAAGGGCATCGATGCAGAAAAATCGGGAGGCGTTACACCTGTTATTTGTCACCCGTTCATGATCTTGGAGAAGAAAGGAGTGAGGAAAGAAATGAAAAAAAAAAAAAAAAATTAAACACCGTAATATTGAGATGTATGAAGTCTGTTTTATAACTTTAATCTCATCATAGATGAGTATTTAGAGAGAAAACTGTTCAGTAAAATGCTGTTTTTCTAGAAAATCAGATACTGTATTAAAACAATCTTGCAAAATCCTATTCACTCATTGCCTGACTCAAGTAATGTTTTGTAACAGACAACTAAAATACTATTTAGTTTCTTTATTATCATTATGGTAAGGGTGGGAAAAACAGAACTTGTAGCTGGGCTAATAAATTTATAATGATTTTGCAAGGCTGTAGTAAAAATTCCTGTGAAGTAGTGTAATAAGATCATACATATATTAGAATACACCTCTGTGTTAAATCTACTTAAAAATAGCTGTATTATTTACTGGTCTAGGAAAAACCATAACGGACTATGGGTAAGATATTTTCCCATTCTTAATTAAACTTACAACAGGAAAAACTACCGAAGATATGTTTCAGCCTCAATCCTATATAAAACAGTCAAAACAGGGATGTGGGAAAATGATGGCGCAAAGCACAGGTAAGTGTCAAGAAGGGCATGGGTCTTCACCACATGTAGCTTCAGGAAGTAAGCCAGCGAATCCAGTTTGATTTATTTTTTTAATATAACAATTGTGTAGATTATGAAGCATCACAAATATACACTACTGCACAAATAATTTTAAAATATTCACAAATTATTTAAAGAATATACTGCACAAAGCATCTGCACAGATTTTTTAAATATTTCACAAATGTTTGCAATTGTTCTTGGAAAACCATAAAATATTTTGTTTGACCAGTCATTTTGTTGTTCTGAGTCAACTGAAGGTATTTAACTTTTTCATGCAAATAGCAGTGTGATTTCGTAAAAGTTGGGGGGGGAATTGTCAGTTGCTTCCATAATTTTCTTTTTCAAGATGTTCATTTCATGCTGAAAGGTTAGTTACTGCTGGAAGTAGGCGCTCATTACTGATGTTTGTTAGGAAATGTCATATCAACGATGGGATCTATTGTTGCTTGTCTTGCTGTAACATATTTGATGTGATAAATAGCATTGCTGTGAATTACGTTTACATTAGCCATTTCACTTTTGTTTTTCCCGGTTAGGGCCCAACAGGTCAAAGCTGCAAGACATGCTTGCAAACTTGAGAGATGTTGATGATCTACCTTCATTACAGCCATCTGTCACATCACCCTCTAGGCCGAGTAGCTCAAGGCTTATTGAACATGAGATAAACAGG
Organism: Lepidochelys olivacea; assembly: GCF_965140295.1. Taxonomy (NCBI): domain Eukaryota; kingdom Metazoa; phylum Chordata; order Testudines; family Cheloniidae; genus Lepidochelys; species Lepidochelys olivacea. Next base: position 146,291,164 of record NC_140413.1, on the reverse strand, counting down.
ACAGATGAAGGCAAGTATTTGTCTGTTTATGTTTATATAAATGTGTATACATTTGCATATTTATAATTATTATTATTATTACCTAAGACTTTACATCTTTTATACTTTTAAAGCACTTTACAGATATTAATTTAGCCTCATCGTACCCCTGAGGTAGATAAGCATTATCACTTTTCTCCATCACCCTGGGGAAATTCAGAGAGAGATTTAAAGTCCTGATCTGAAATTTTTTGAGGTCAGTGGAAAGAGTGCAGTGGGTTTCTGTGGGCTTTATGTAAGGCACTACGTCATTTGCCCATGTTCACACTAGAAATCTGGCAGAGTCAGGTATAGAACACAGATCTCCCAGGCCTTAACCACAAACCCATCCTTTGCCCATTTATGATTGTACAGAAGGCATGTAGCATTTTATAATATGCGAGTACAGTGATAGGGAGCAAACTCTGCAGCTAAACTAAAAGGTGTGTCTAACATGGAAACATGCAGTGATTGGGTCCAGAATCACAGAGGAAGGACAGACCACAATTTTTGCTCAGGTTGGTTGCTCATTTCTTAAGTTTTATAGTGGTGTTTGTATCTAAAATTTTCAGTGAGTTAGGGTCAGGGCAGAAAGCCCTAACATACTGTGCACAGTCTCTGATTCGGTATACAACACTTACCTTCACAAACACTACACTTATAAATTGTTAATTGCATGTTTTAGCTTCAATATTTCAATTATTTTAATGATATACAGAATAATAAAATAAGCATAAAAGTGCCTTTTCTGATGTGTTAATTTATATGAGGCATGCTATGACTTATGCCCAAAAGATTGCTAAATATAGCTAGGAAAATGAGCAAAACATGATTTTGGCTAATAATCCATCTCTCTTCCTGGAATAGTAAGAAATTAGATTGACCAAATTACAAAAGAATGCAGATGAAAAAGGGTTCCATGTGGTTTAACTACTGCAGAGCACAATAGTTCAACCTCCCAGGTGCTTAGAGAGATTTTTAAAAGAAAAATGGTAACTTAGCAACATTTTGAAATGTGGCAGAATTATTTTTGTGTGTGTGTGTGTGTTGAGCATTTCTGATCATCCCACAAGTGCCTCACTGGTGGCAAAAAACATAATGTGAGAGCTTTCCACATTCACTTTCTTTCAAAATATATATTTTGTAATTGAGAGCATCTGACTAGCTTATGAAAAAGGCAAAACCAAAACATGTCAGTGTCGCTTCTTTTTCATTAGTGAAAATTTATTATTAAAAATGTAGCCGTTTAATATCTATTTTAAAAATAGATCTGTACATATAAGGAAATGTTAAATAAGTTAGGAATACAAGTGAGAAAAAGGAAACTGGTAATTCATGCATTAGCAGAGCAAAGAAGAGAGTTCATGATTAAAAAGCAGAAATTTGGGTAGAGTTACATTTATGCAGTCCTCAAGCAGAGTACAAAAAGCTTGAATCTGACTAGAAAAAGGTAGAAAAGAGAGAGCCATAGGGAGATTCAGAGAAATACATGAATGGTGAGAAGAACATACAAAAGATGATCTTGCCACATTCTGGATGGACTGGAGAGGAGTAAGATGAAGTCGGAGCTGAAGAAGGCATAAAGATAAATCGGGCAGAAGTTACATGTAGTCAGAAGGAATAATCTGCATGTCTGCATACTCAGAAGAATGTTAGCGTGTTTCTCTGCATTAGAGAAGTCTAACATCAAAAAGGGTTAGAAACCCTTTTTTTTTTTTTTTAAATTCAAGCTTAGATTCTAGAAGGTGGTGGGTCTTGAATACATTTCCTCCACAGCTTCCCATTCTCAGTCCACATGTCACTCAAACATCAAAGGCCGTTAGCATTGGGTGGAGGGCAGAATATATGCAGACACGTCTCAGTACCAGGGGTGTATGGTGCCCTCCCATTCCTTTAGTTCATGTTTTCTTCTGCCTATCAACAGAGCTTTCAATCACAAAGCGCTGTTCAGTCATTGGTTTTCTACGTTTCATTTTCTTTCAGATCTCTAGTTTGGTGACTTTTCTCAAGTAACTTATTTTTTATGTCCTATGGGTGCTCAATTTCAGGTGCACATGTCTCCATGTGCCTTTGATTAGAGACTTTTTGTAGCAGTGCCTTGCAATCCACCCGTGAGCACTAGCTCTCATGCCCCATACTGAGGGTATATAAGCAGTATCAGATGAACAGCCTTCAATTCCTTCTCAGCTGCACAGGCCTGAGATGGAGGGTTTTGTGGTGCCCATGTCATAGTTATCTTTTTCTGAGGGAATAGCTTCTAGTTTTTACTTCATTGTTTAGAGCTTCCGTTAGCCCCCCTTTTTGGTTTTTACCAGTTGTATAAGGTGGTTGGTTGAGGAAACTTCTTTAAGAGACTCATCATTTCTCCCCCTCCCACCCTGGGGGGTGAGTGGGTGCATTCTTTCCTTCTTGGAAGGATGTTATCTTTGTGTTAAGCCTAAATCGCCTGGATTTAAACATTGTCTCACTTGTCACAGTTATTGATGGTCACTGTATCTGCAGCTTAGAGGACACCCATTTCCCATGTAAGTGTAAAAGTTGTTCAGGGTTTAAGAGTAAGCCTAGAAAAAACAGGGAGATTAAGTTTAGGCTTCTCATGATGGCACACTCCCTTTGCCTTGCCTCAGACCCAGGTCCATATACCCCTCTTCCGCCCGGTATAGCGGTCTCCCTGTTAGCACAGTGCCCCATCAACCTCCCACTCACCCACTGGGGAGAGAACCACAGAGGATGGCACCAAGACTTCCAGAAAGAGGAACTCTAGATCACCTCAAAGAGAAGTTGGTGCCAGGAAGCCAAGGTCATTTGACTTCTCAAGGGCCATTCGCACAACAAAGTTCTTTCCACAGTGAGGAAAGCTATAACCCTATTCAACCAGCTAGGACTTGAGCCCAAGAAAGACAAGTCCACATTGACACCAGTTCAGTGAATAGAGTTAATAAGGAGCCACCTTACATGCTGCAAACATCCAGAGTTTACCTACCAACTGACAGGTTTTTGACACTATCGAATCTGATCTTGCAGGTTCAGGTAAGTCCGCAAAGAGCCACAATTTGTTTGCAGTTCCTAGATCATATGGTAGCCTGCACATTTGTTACACTTCGTGCCAGGTTGCACCTACACTGCTCTCAAGGATGATTAAGAACTGGTTACACCTCCAACAAGCACAGTCCGAACAAATTAGTGTCACTTCCTCATCAGTCGCTTAGTTGGTGGAAAGACCTGGAAAATGTCTGTGCTGGTGTTCCCTTCATTCTGCTTCCCCCTGACTGTCACCATAGTATGATGAATTTCTCATCGGGGGACTGTCGGGGGTGTAATATCTTCGAACACATACCATTCAAGGCAAATGGATTGCCCAAGAGTCCGCTTTCCATAGTAACCACCTGGAACTCAGATTGGTTAGTTTGCCTGAAAACGTTTCCATCCCATGATCTAGGGCTAATCTATCTACAGACAACAGAACCAGCATGCACCATATAAATTTTCAAGGAGGAGCAAGATTCCCTTCCCTTTGTGCAGAAGCAGTAAAATGGTGGAAGTGGCACATAGTGCGTCAGATTCTCTTCTCAGCCTCATACTTACTGCATCTTTAGAACACTATATCCAATGGCTCAAGCAGACACTTCTGCTAGGACTAGGAGTGGGAATCAAATACCTAATTCTTGAGCATATATTCCTCACCTGGGGTTTTCCAGAAATAGACCTCTTCACCAATGCCATCAACAGAGGGTGTTGATGTTCTGATCAAGAGGGGCTTTAGACCATCAAGCTCTGGGGGATGCTTTCCTCATCTTCTGGTCAAGGAATCTCCTCTGTACCTATCCCACCACTGCTCCTCAGAGTACTAAACAAAATCAAGCAGGACAGAGCTAAAGTCATCCTAATTGCACTGATTTGGCCAAGGGAAATATGGTTCCCCCTGCCTGATTCACCTCACATCTCACTACAGCTTCCAACCATTCCTGACCTGCTGACTCAAGAACTGATCTCAGCTTGAACATGCAGTAGCTCAAGGCTTGGTTTCTAGATGGTTGTCTGGGATAGAGGTCTCCTGTTCAAGAGAGGTACAAGAGGTTTTGTTGAATAGCAGAAAAGCATCAACTGGAAAAACTTACCTGCAGAATGAGAGATTCCACCATTGTTGCATCCTCTGCTGAGTTTTCCCTTTTGGATGTCTTATATTACCTGTCAAGTTTGAAGAATTCATGCCTCTCTCTGAGTTCTGTTAAAGTTCATTTAGCAGCTATCACAGCTTTCCATTGCCCTGTTGATTGGCTTTCAGTGTTTGCTCACTCCATCACTTCCAGATTCATCAGAGGGTTGGCTAACCTTTTTCCATATATCAAAGAACCCACTCCTATGCAGGACTTGAATTTGGCCCTCAACTTTCTGATGAAGCCTCCCTTTCGAGCCACTAGTTAAGTGTGCCTTTCTACACTTGTCTGTGAAGTCTGCATTTTTAGTGTCCATCACCTCCACTAGGAGAATTGGTGAGCTTGGTTCCTTAATGGTTGGTCCCTTTCTACACAGTTTTCTATAAAGAGGAGGTATGTCTCTGGCCACATCTCCCTTTTTTACCCAATGTAACCTCAGACCTTAATATCAGTCAGTACATTCGGCTGTCAGTGTTTCATCCTAAACCTCATCTGACTAGGGAGGAAGCTGCGCAATGCACCTTAGACATCAGGAGGGTATTGGCTTTTTATTTGGAAAGGACTAAACCCTTGAGAGTCTCTCCCATGCTGTTTCTCTCTTTCATGGACAGAATTAAAGGGGCCCCCTCTTCCTTCCTATAGACTCTCTAAGTGGGTTTCCAATTGTATCATCTTCTGCTATGAGGCTGCTAATGTTCAGCCTCCTTTTAGGGTTGTAGCCCATTCCACCAGATCTCCGTCTACTTCCATAGCCCTGCTGAAGAATGTATCCATTGGTGAAATATGTAAAGCTGCTGTGGACTTTCTTTTACACCTTGTCAGAACACTATGCGTTAGTATATACCTCTAGGGCAGATGCTGCCTTTGGGACTGCAGTTCTGCAAACTATGTTAGACCACACTCCAAAGCACCCACCTCCTTTAGAAAGTACTGCTGAGGAGTCGCCTGGAGTGGAGCATAGGGACATTACCTGAAAGAGAAGGAAAAGTTACTTCCCCTCTGTGATAACTGGAGCTTGAGATGTTTGACCCTATGGGTGCTTCACTACCTGCCCTCTTCCTCTCTGCCTCAGAATCTTTGCGTTGCTAGATTTTGTAGTAGAGAAAGAACTGAGGGAAGTTCATCTGACACTTCCTGCATACCCTCTGTCTGGGGCATGAATATGCTAGGATGAATATGTGGACCAAAAGGGCACTGCTATCAAAAGCCTCTGATCAAAGGTGCATGGAGTTCATGTGCACCTAAGTGTAACACCCAACAAACATCTTGAATTCCAGTTACTGTACAGGGTAAGTAACATGTCCTTTTGTATGCCCCTCACTTTAGCATTACAAAGATTAAATGTAGCATGTAAACTACCCTCAATGGACAACACAAATATCCATTCTTTGCACCTTTGTAATGTGTTACACTTTTAAAACACTTCTCAAATGTTATGTGTTTAACAATACCACTCCAGTCATAACCCAGTGATCGTCATAGCTGAGCAAATGCTTTATCATAAAGATGCATCTCATACCATACTCTGAAGATCTTTGGACTCGGATTCTGGTGAGACACCTGAAAAAGCAAGATACAGTGGCAGTGACCCTCCACTGAAAACGTCCTATATTAAATCCCTAAAATGCCTAACTTAACACTAGTAGCAACAGTATGTAATCAACAGTTGCAGTGCTGAAGACACTATGGCAGCTATTTCCAAGCTACATATGGGGTTTTGAAGTAAATTAGAACTAATATATTGAATTGCATCTGGAAACAAATGGGAAGCCAGTGGAGTTAACTGAGCATAGGCATAATTAGCTCTTGCTGATGCATTTTTGTAAGCAATAAGCTTCAACTTAGTGCATTGTAAATGAAGATTCCAGCTAGTCCTCAACAGGGCACAGCAACAGCCTAACCTGAAGACAGCAGAAGCATGAATGACTAGTCAAGATTGCATCTTCTAGGAAAGGCTGCAACCTCTTTGTTGTAAATTGTAAAATATAATAATAACGAAGTATGAGCCACAGCTTTGGAAATCGAAGCGCAATGAAGAGATTGAAGATTTGTGGCAAAAGTGATCTCTAATTTTCATTGCATCTGGTCCCTCTCCTTGCTGATTTTCTTTTCTAAACTTCAGTTCTCCTGGAGCAGCTCTATACTTCAAGTTGAATGTGATGCATAGGCTAGAATTTCCATATGTCATCCAGGCTCCTTGAAGTTTTTTGGTGTGAGCTCCACAGGGAAATTAGTTAGGGTATAGATGGTGTCCAAATTTTAATTGTTCTGTTTTCATGCCTGTTAACTCAAAGATGAGTATCATGTGACCTGAAGGCTAATTCCACCAGTGTTATACCATTTCTATCATATCTACAACACATAATCACCTCTGAAATATGAAGACTTCTCAGTTTTTATTTTTACCTAACATTGCTCTCAATTGAAAGGCTAGGTCAGATGCTCCCTATGAGAGAGTGCTTTAACATTCCCTTTTTAAATACCCAGCGCTCCTCTGGGTATGTATAGGTATAATTTCCAAGATAGCTGTGGAAGCAGTGTATAGAAGGAAAAACCTAGGTTTCTAATACCTGAAGTTCTCCGAATATGTTGCCTCAACCAACCCACATTTCCATTCTTCCCTTCCCTGCATCTTTGGAGCATCTGTATATTCTGTATAAAACCGAGGAAGTGGCTGTGCACCTCTTTATTACTTTGGCATTAGAAAGAGCTAAAAGGGGCATAAATCGTAGCATACTCTTCTTGCCTGAGATTAATTGCTTTTAGTAGTCCTGAGACATATGGACTCCAAGGGTGTGGGTCTGTGAAAGCAACATATTCCAAGAACTCCATTTACTGGAAAGTGCCTTGGATATCTTTTGGAATATGCGTTTCTTCCACATGCATGAATGTCTATTGCTCTTTTGTCCTTGGTTACTAATTGAGGTAATTAATATATAATATTTTACAGGGAAAACTAACAGGTATTTTTACATGAAAACCCACAGAATTGTATGTATATAGCTATGATTTTTTGCATGTTTTTCTTTTTCTTGCAGTGGAAGCTTTAACATTCCCTCCTACATCAGGGAAGTCATTCATTATGGGAGCAGATGAAGCCCTTGAAAGTGAGCTGGGTCTTGGAGAATTGGCGGGCCTTACAGTTGCCAATGAGGCAGATTCACTGACTTATGATGTAAGTGGTAGTTTAAAATAAGCCATTTGAGGTTCTGCCATCTATATATGTGTGAAGATCTCAGTGAATTCGGTAGTTTTACATGTGTACAGACTACAGGAGGAACCCCCCATGTGCAACATATAGAATAAAGAAAAGCATTTGCAAAATATCCATCATTTTCAAAATGAAGGATAATTCTCTTTATTAAAAGAAAAAAAAAGTTAGTGACCTTTTAAGGATCTGCTGTCTTAACTCAAAATAGCTTCATGTATAGTAATTGCTCCTCAGATCCCCACCCTTGGGGTATGTCTACACTGCAGTAAAACACCTGTGGCTGGCCTGTGGCATATTACTGCCTTCCTGTGAAAGGGTATTCATTTTTGTTCATTCACTTACAATGTGATTTCTTAAGAGTCTTATCTTGTGATCCAGAAATCAGCTCTTTCATAGTTCTCACTGACCTCACTTGACTGGAGGCTTAGGCTGTAAATAGTCTGATCAGATACTAGTTTTGGAAGAACTGTCTTCCAGTCCTTAAATCAAATTAGTCTTAAGCCACCCTCCGTGGTTAATTTCCAAGCGTAGAAACCCATTTTGGTAATTTAAAGAGGGAGGAAAGTAGGTTACTTATTAGTAACTGAAGTTCTCAGAGTATGCTGCCATTGTGGACCCATTTTTCTACCTTTCTGGCTTCTTCAGAGATGCTGGGATGTCCAGAAGGGTGAAAAGGAAGGGAGGTAGTTTTACCTAGTAGATGGAGCTCTGTACTGGAACTCAGGTGTTCTGAGTTCTATTTCTGGGTCTGTTACTAGTCCTGCTGACTTACCTTAGGCAGGTCACTCCATCCTCTCTGTGCCTCAGTTTAGCCATATGTAAAATGAGTATAATTATATTTATCTCCTATGTAAAGTGTTTCTGAGAGCTGCAGATGAAAACTGCTGTCTAAGAGCTAGATGCTATTACTATTATCTGTGTTGGCACCAAGGGGTGCATGCCAAGTAACACCTGGTCCCCTCCTAAGACTGTTTCTGCTGTTAATAATTTAGTACACCTACAGGCCACTAAATTCAAACACATAATTCCTCAGCATTGTTTAGTGGGGGCTTCAGAGTAAGATTGGAGAAAGTTCTCAGCATTGTGTTCTTTGAACACCACTCAAATTCCGGAGAGTCAAAGTGCTATAAAATCTAGTTCCTTCTGTAAGGAAAATTATATAGACCCATTTTCTCTGGTAGAAAGAAGCAGAGTTTTTTCAGATACCTCAACCAATTTGAGACAAAAATTAATTTCAGCACGCTCTATTTATACCTGTCTCTGGAAATTTCCACTACATGCATCCGACGAAGTAGGTATTCACCCATGAAAGCTTATGCTCCAATACGTCTGTTAGTCTATAAGGTGCCACAGGACTCTTCGCCGTTTTTACAGATCCAGATTAACATGGCTACCCCTCTGATACTTTGTAAATATAGTCTTACTCAACTGTTCTGCTTCCTTTTTTTAATTCCAAGTCATCACTGCTTATTTTACTGATTAAAAATAGGTTTTTGTACTGATCCTGTTAGCACAACAAAACTGATACATCTCTAAGAAAATAACTTCGATTATTTCCTGGCTTGTACATTAACAGAATTGCTAGCCACATTTCCATTACAGATTTTTTACCTTAAGATTTACACCCCAGTTGCACCCTAATTATTCCTATAATGCACCCTGGTTGAGTCAAGGCCACTGTTGTTAATATATGAACCAGAAAGAACACAGCTGAACTTCCAAATCCTAGGCTGAGTTGGTAGCACTGGTTGTTCGGAACGTTATTTTTGTGACTTGTAAACTGAGAAACTTTGAGTCACTGAGCAATAATAAATGTGACCTCACAGAACATTTCATGTTTGCACAGAGACATGTCCATATAGGAGGACTTTCACCCTCTGTTTTTATGGGATGCCTCTCTTTATCATTTTTTAAAAGTAATCCAATTTATGTTATTTATGATCTTATTTTTAATTTTGGTCACAAACTACTGCTACCTTTTTAAAATATAAAAGTGAGGAAGAAAAGTAAGGTACAAATAATCTTACTTTTGTATATTCTACCTATATATGTATATATGAGTTTTCTCATGCTTGGGAAATAGAGTGCTGGTTAGTTTAAAGACAAGGAGATATGAACTTGAAGTAACGATTTGAAGTAATCCATAAATGCTAGATTAAAATTCTGATTTCTCCTTCTGTTGTGAGTCCCCCAAACGAAGTATAAGTTTTGGATATTTTTTCCAAATAGATAGCAAACAATAAGGATGCACTGAGGAAGACCTGGAACCCCAAGTTCACATTAAGAAGTCATTTTGATGGAATAAGAGGTTTGGCTTTCCATCCAGTTGAACCAGTCTTAATAACTGCATCCGAGGACCATACGTTAAAAATGTGGAATTTACAAAAAACAGCACCAGCAAAAAAGTAAGGCTATTCTTATTTAAGTGTTTATGTGAAAACATTTTAACTAATTATTTAGAGAAGCAGTAGCAACAAAAAAAAAATTTGGGGCTTGATCCAACTCCAGGTGGAGTCAATGGGAGTCCTCTCTTTTCACTTCATTGCGAGGAGGCATGGGGATGTTGTAAGATACAGACTTTAAAAGAAAGCCAGGCTGAAGCCATGTAACTTCATTAATCTCTCTTCCCTTCATTATGAAAATACCATATGATTTCTATTACTGTACTTCCGGCTAGATACTGTTATATTATTTTACTAGGAAAATGTATTTAAAGGTGGTGACCTATTTAATTATATATCCGTTACGTGTGTGTGTGTATATGCGTATATGTGTGTGTATTTACTGATAAAAATATGGACAGACGTGAGATCAGATTCTCTGGGCCCTCTGCACCTTGTGCGCTGCTGGATCTGGATGAATCTCCTCTGCTGGAGATTTCCTGAATAGCCAGTAACTATGCCGCCAATCCTAGAGTCACCAGCGTGATTGGTGGGGAGAGACTTGGCCAAAGCATTGTGTACTCCTGCAGTCCCCAGCGTGCAGTTCCTTAGGGACAATTACCAGCTGGCAGAGTCTAGAGCATGTTCTTAGCTGCTGTAAATTCATCTGGGGCTTTGGCATAACTGGCCTTAGTGAGTTATCAGCTCCCTCCCTGTCTCTTGTGGCTGAGCACAGTATAGAATGTGGCCCACAGAATATACATAATCTATTCAAAGTTTATTCCCTCTTTTTGGTTTGGTTGTTGTAGGATTGCTCATGATTAGTGTGCCTCCATTTTTTTTTTCCGCTGCTTTACTAAAACATCGTTCCGGTATTGCTTTTTGGAAGAAAACAAAGTATTACAGAGATGTCAGATGGTTGGGGAAAACTTTCATATGAGTTTACAGCAGTTGGACAAGTTAGCTGTTTCAGCATTGTGTTTTCAAAAAATATTTCGGGAAACACTTGTATAATGTAACATAAACTCTGAAACTGCTCTCCTGTGCTTTTGTTTAGGAGTGCCTCTCTCGATGTAGAACCTATATATACATTCAGAGCACATAGGTAAGTACATCCTTATGAGCATATAGAAACTCTGTACTCTGAGAAATACAGTTTTTATATGTTTAAAGTCGTTTTCAAGTATTAATTTCTACCATGTATGAAAGATCAGCTAGTCTTTTTATTAATTTAGTTTCCATATTATCCATTTTAAATATTTGTATGTGTGTTTGGATCTATTATGAATGTCTTTATTATAGTTGGAGCTTGTTAAAGCTACCATTTTAAAAAGACAAATCTAAAGATAAATTTTGCAAATATAGGGAAGTTTTGTGCTTGTTACTGCAGTACAGAATTTTTGTTTTTTTCCTATTAAATGTGTGTACAGTATGAAGCTGTTTGCAGTGAGTTAAAGCATGAAAATCCCTTTCATAAGCCATCCTAGATCTTCAGATGTACAATTTCCCAGACAAAATAGTTAAACTTAATTATATTTTAAAACTGGTAGGGACAGGCACGTCATTAATGCTGCTTTTGTACTTCATGCAATTGATTTAATCATTAATTTGGTCTAACTTTAATGATATGACGGGACGTTGAGGTGGGGGAGCCTTTTTAGCCAAAGTCAAAAGCACTGTATCATATACCACCTGAAATGTGCGGTGTTTTTGTTGCATATATCCACCTAGCGAGTCTCAGTTAAGAGTTCACAAGGCCAAATGTTTTGTTTGAACAGCAATTTAAGTTATTTTTCTTCATTTAATCAGTGAGAAGAGTTGAAACTGGTAACTTGATTTCTGTGGGTTTTTTTCAGTGGCTCAGTGCTCTGTGTGGTAATGAGCAGTAATGGTGAGCAGTGTTACAGTGGAGGAACTGATGGCTTCATACAGGCCTGGAATACGACAAACCCAAATATTGACCCCTATGATTCTTATGGTACGTTTCTGTCACACTTGGTACGTTTTTGTCACAGACACTTAGCGAGTGAAAATGAGGTATCCAGTGAAAACCTGAACTTTTGCTGGATTTAGCAGTACTGTGAACTGTTTTGCGTAGTGGTATTCAGAATTTGAAAGAAAAAGGTAACTATTGGCTTTAGTATCTAAGGGCTTGACTACATGGTGAGTTAGTACATGCAAGCCGCAGTGTGACTCTACAGCACACCAGTTTGCTGTGCGCTAACTCGCCGTTTAGACAAATCATAAGTAAACTGCTGCTTTAGTTCTTGGATTGACTCATTGTTACGTGCTGGCAAAACCTGCCAGTTTAACAAAGAACAAAGGCTATGTCAAGAGACTTCTTAACATGCTGTTTCATGTATGGTTTGTATGAAAGTTGGCTTTTGAAAAATAAGCTGACGTGCTATTAATGGCATTTTAATCTTAATTTACGTTTAACTTTTGAATGCTAACTTCTCCCTCATGTGGCATGATTGCAACTTCATTTTTTTTCTGTTGGTTCTGTTGATATTATACATGAACACTTTCAGATTGGAAAAGCCTAGGAATACATAGAATTATCCTTTCATTTCTCATCCTCTGTGCACATTCTGAAGATATCAGAATGTTTCTCCCTTTCTAAGTGCTTCTTATTATTTTTATAATACCATTGAGGTGAACAGCTTTGTAGAAACATGTAGGAAGACGAGCTATGCTGAGGACCTTTAAGTGTAAATTAGAGAATTTAATAAACAAACAGTGGTGCTCATGGAAAATGGGGAGAAAAGAAAAACTTTGGAAAGGAAATACTGTTTTGGGAGACTATGGGTTTGCAAGAAAACCAAATCATACCTATTTTTTGCTTGCATTAGTGTTTGGTAAGTTTTAGGTTTTTTAGGATTGTGTTATAAATTAAAGAAAGTGTAATAGTGGAAAGAAACAAATCTGAAGAGGATCAAGATTGCTTGGCCTACACATAAAGAGTCTGTTCTAAGTATTGGTGGCAAAATGGTTAAAGGTATAGAGCTGCAATTGAGAAAAGGAAACAGCTGGAGAAGAGTGCACATAGGGAGCAAGAAGGGACAGAAGATAGCTTAAAATATATGCAGGGTCTGAGCTGTGTGTATAGGGCCTTATGATGAGGCTGAGGAGTTTGGCCTCGATTTAGAAAGAGATGTTAACCCACTAAAAAGACTCAAGGAGCAGAGAGACAGGGAGAGCACCACAAAAGGAAGGTGCTTTATGCGCTACGGTATTTTGAATATACTGAACGGGTAGGAAAGAAGCACAGGCCAGAAAGGAGGAGGTGGCAGTTGTCAGTACAAGATAGTAAGAGTTTTAGTGGTAGCAGTATATAGGAAGTGGACTTTTAGAGATGTTGTAAAAGCCAATTTTATTGTTTAAAAATACAAATTATGTAACTGAATTCCAGATACCCTAGTGAAGTTTGAGTACCGTTAACTGAATAAGCTAAATTTTTCAGTGATAGGCCCAGCCAGATCCTCTGTTTTTAATATTTGATTCTATTCACAGCCAAAGGAATAACTTTTAATTGGATGCTTTTTCCTTTTTTATTTAAATTTTGTTTCAAAACATTTATCGCCTATCACCTTTTTCACAGATCCGTCTGTTCTAAGAGGTGCATTTGTAGGCCACACCGATGCAGTATGGGGCTTGGTTTACAGTGGAGCACACGAGCGTTTACTATCCTGCTCAGCAGATGGCACCATACGTTTATGGAAGGCTTCAGAAATTGCTCCAGCTCTTAATATATTTAATGATAATCAAGGTACAGAATAATTTCCTACTTAAACGCTTATTGCATCGCTGTTTAAACTCTTAATTTCTGTTATTGTCCCACACATTCCTCCATCCTGCTCTTGAGGACTCCACCTTAGTTTTAATAGTAATTTTTAAACAACTGCAACTTTTTTGTAAGTATTTTTACCCTTAAGTTACTTGTGTCCTCTAACTTTGTCCTATAGATATTTTTTCTCTGGGAATTCGTCTTAGAGCTCCATGCAAGAAAAGATTTCCTTCCCATGAACAGACTTCAAAGTAGAAATGGATCTCCTATCCCAGCCCAAGCTCTAAATAAAGTATCTTAATAAAAAATATTCTCTGAGATAGTATATCCACCAAATAAGATTAAGCTGGTGACCATACTAGACGGTATGGGCTTAGATTCTGGGTCCTTATGCTCTCTAGATAATAAAATCTGTAATGAACCACTGTAGAGTATCACTTCAAATAATGACTTGTATTTATTATATTATCAAGTGCAAGATGGCAGTCAGTGTTTCAATTGATAAGTAATGTTTGAAAATTATATAGTTTTGGACAGTGTTAACAACTTTTCCCTTATAACATTATGAAACTATATCATTTTTTATACCAAAATGTTTCTTGCTTTTACCAACTAATTAATTTCTGAAAAATTTGCTTCTTTTCTGTAGAAATGGGAATCCCTTCTTCTGTGGACCTTGTGAGCAGCGACCCAAGCCACATGGTAGCATCATTTAACAGTGGGCACACTTGCATTTTTAACATGGAGACACGGCAACGAATTCTTACCTTGGAGTCCAACATAGATTCCAGTATGTATCCAAAATGAAAACATTTCCTTCTTGAGAGAGGTTGATATTTTTATTGTTGAAAGCTTGTATTATTTTACTCAAACTGAGAGTACGATCACAAAAAATAGGCAAGTTGTGTGACAGGTGAAATTATAGAGTGAAATGCAGTTGCTGGATTTTAAGTAGTGATGGATAATTTTACAGCTAATCCTCTGGACCTCATGGAGGGCTCCAGCAGCACAGTGAACCACATATCTCTGATAAAAGGTCAGAAGAAATGCATATTTTGAACATGCATTGTGAGACTCATAATTCTATTGGCATATTTTTAAGCAGTTGCAGTAATAGTAAAAATTAAAGCAGAGGAAACAGGTTGGGGGAATCCATAGTGAAACCCGTCCTCTGTGTATCCCCATGCATGGATATTATATGGAAGCCTATCAATGTAGGTAAGTATGTCTGAGCGTGAGTGTGCATGTGTGTCACTTTTAAAGTGCTTTGGAATGATTTAGGATAAAAGGCACTATATATAAAAGTAAGTTATTACTTGAGAGAGCTTCCATTACAGACATATGGTAGATTTACTGCCTATGAAGAATTTTTAACCCAAAACTTGTTACTAATTTTATTCTTTCAAAGGAACATGTGTGCTGGAGTTTGCAGTCTTTAGAGATTCACTAAATATTTTTTTCATAGCCGCTAACTCTTCCTGCCAGATAAACAGAGTTGTCAGCCATCCAACTCTTCCTATTAGTATCACTGCCCATGAAGACAGGCACATCAAATTCTATGACAACAATACAGGTAAGTGTTCTTTCACCAGATACTGTCCATAGTAGTTATGTAAGACAAAACAAACACACTCTCATAGTAATTTTTTGGCAGTCTTATGAGATAGGTCAAGGATTGAATGACCTTTGACACTGAACTATCCACCCAGACTTCCTCTTAGGAAGCCCATCCAATTGAGACATTGTGAGGAAATGTTGTGAAACTTGCACTGTTGCAGTCTGCAGTTTCTGGTTTTAAGTGTCTCACGTGGTAGTGATTTCCACATTTCCTCTATAGGGCTATTGCACAGACCTAGTGGGAACTCATTCTTGGGAAACTTCCCCAAAACTTTCATTTGCTGATTTTTCATCTCCCCGCCCCCAATTCTGCCTCCTTGGATCCTCATAAGCAGTTAAAAGCAGCCTAGGCATCTCTGAAGGATTGCTGGGCCTGGCCTGGCCTGGCCTGTTTGGGGAAGTGGCAGTTTCCTTGTGAAGTTCCACTAGTGACATTGCTCCAGACTCAATGGGAGCGATCCTCCAGCAGCGTTGCTTCAAGGAAAATGGCCTCTTCTCCAGGATCGACTGGGCAGTTTTTAATTCAGTTTAAAAGTCTGGACTGGGAGCTGGATTTATGTTCCCAGGTCAGTTTTAAGGGATCCAGTGACCTGCACAGAGGTGCTGTGGGATTCAATGACAATAGTAAACCAATCCTTTCCCAGCAATCTGTGGCCCTCTTGCTATTGCCAATTCACTTTCTTTCTTAAAAGTTGCATTGCACATGATTCAGTATTCCCAGTGTTGTTTTTACAGTAAAACACAAGAGCTTAAAGTATCGTCTAAGCTCATGGCAAGGGATAGTAAAAGCTGGGGGAAAAGATGAAAATAAATAAACCTATTTATTAAAAATTGAACAAGTAGACAAAAAAGCCTTAACCTTTTTCCTGTTTTCTTACCCTTCGCTTGTTAATTTCCTTCCACAATAGAAGAATATATTCCATAGATAAAGCCACAAGTGTGTTGTATGTTTTTAAATGAAGGAGCTGCTATAATATCAGTAAGTCATGCAAGGCTCAACAGTAGTAAAAGACTGATTCCGCTTTGGAATGGTTGAAGGCACTCAACTGTATTTACCCAAAATGTGTATGGTTGCATACCAGTGCACACATTGTTGTGGCTTATTGCTGAATAACTGACTTCTAAGTCAGTTAGGAAGCAGAGATTTGTATATTCACTCTGGCTGCAACATTAGCTCAGGGAAAACTATTGATTGTTACAGTCCACAAGGCGTGTGTTCTATATGCAGTACAATGGATTAACACAGTTGTTGACTTCAGAAGTGTTGACCACTTAAGCAAATGAACAATATAAAATGACTTGATACATAACCATACTTACCGAGTCATGAGAGAGTATTTGTCTTTAATATAATACAAAATGTGACAGGCTCCAATCAGTGAGAACAAGCAATGGACAGAATTAAAATGTTCGTTCTCTTTCAGATTCAGTGGGGTCATACAAAGTAAATTGCCATAATATGTTGAATTACAAAAATGAACTGTAGAAAAATAACATGGATAATCTTTTCTTTCAAAGGAAAACTGATCCACGCAATGGTAGCCCACTTAGATGCAGTCACAAGTTTAGCTGTTGATCCTAATGGCTTGTATTTGATGTCTGGCAGTAAGTACATCAAATGTTAACCTCTTCCTTTATCATAATAACTTTAATGTTTATTACAATTAAGAAAACATATTTCCATCTTTCTCTATGTAGGTCATGACTGTTCAATTCGCTTATGGAACCTTGAAAGCAAAACCTGTATTCAAGAATTTACTGCTCATCGCAAAAAATTTGATGAGTCTATTCATGATGTGGCATTTCACCCATCCAAATGTTATATTGCCAGTGCAGGAGCGGATGCTCTGGCTAAGGTCTTCGTATGACACAGTGCTTCCCTTTCAGCTCTAGGTCTTGTACATTTAACCAGATGCACAAAAGAGAGGAAGACATGAGCAAGGATCTTCATTTCCTACCCTGAAATTAAGAGAACGTTTGTAATGGTTTAGTTTTTGCAGGGTGCTCTTTTCTAAATTAAGGTTTCTTCAGGTTTCTGTGAACTCAGCTGGTGCTGAGAGCTTGGATACTCTGTTTCAAATGTCAGCAAAAGAAATGCTTTTATTTCTGAGGGTGTGAATATTTGTCCAGGCAGGCCTTGGGCGAAACTAGGTCTCTGTATTCTCTGCTAATAAAGTGGGACACTAGAGGGGTGGTCAAGTAAATAGGTGGCCTGAGTGCTGCAGGGAGAGGGGAGGGGAACTTCCAAGTGTTTCTCATCAAGGAATCTTATAAACTGCGTACTTTAAATTAAGTAACCTAAAAAGGTGACCATTCACATGCCTATTGGGCTACCATATGAATTTCACTTGTTCATCCCTTTGGTATTAATGACTAGATGGTGTTTAGAGGAAAGTAGCTGATAATTAATCTCAGCCCACTTGGCTGCTAGCATAAGATAAATTTGGTTAAAAGGAAAAAATTACTAAATTTTAAAAATTATTAATGCAGTAATGTTTTGTTCAATTTATTATGTTATACAGCAAATATTTAGTTTGCAGAAAATATATACGTTTTATTAATTTTGTGAAAGAATGTGATAGCAAGTGGCTAGAAGCTTAGGCCATAGTCTAACCACAATTAAGGAGACAGGCTGAAACAGTCTGTATATACTGTAATAAGGGATTTAATTTATTCAAATGTATAATACTGTTTATTGTTGGAGGTCAGGCACAAGAAATTGAAATAAAAGTTCCCACAGCAACCTCTAGCACAGTTTAGCCAACACATCTTCATTTCTTCCCGTTCCTACAAAAAAGGGTGCCACTGTAGATGAAAATCATGATTTCATTTTAAGAATAAACATGGATTCATAGTGCTCTGTGTGAGTCTTGCTATCAGATTAATGCAGTGGGTGCCTTTACAAAGTTCCACCAGTTTTAAAGATTCTACTAGTTCTAGAGAGATTCCCTAACTTTCAAACCGTTGGAACTTTTGAAATGTCCCCCTGTATGGGGCATGCTGTACCACTGATCTTTAAAGTGCGGTTATGTGAAAAGTGACCGTTTAAAAACGGCACCTTTTTACTCAGCAGATCTGATCCCTCACTATATTCAGTTTACTATTCAGTATATTTGTTTACTTTCATGACAGAAATAAGTTTGGTGGTTTTTAGTCGTGTTGTCCCTGAAGGGCCATCGCAGGTGAGAAAGAGTAAGGTGGAGTGTATTCTACTGGGAACCATCAGACGTTGTTACCTTTCTGTAAATCCATTTAAGGCAGTGGTGTCCTCAGTTCCACTTGTGGAATGTAATTAGTTCTGCAGATTCTTTGTTACTGGTGATGATGTGAGAAGGAAAGAACCCAGCCTGACTCTCAAATCTCAGGTTGAGTTTGGCTAGAAGTTAATAAAGAAATCTTTTCTTGTAAACTGACACTTTGGAAATAGGAGTCATTGAAACACAGTAAACATAGGACACAATGCTATTTTTAGAGTGACTGTTCAGAGCAGAACCACAACTAGGCAGAACTCGCCATTGATTACCATAGGGAGTTCAATGTCACTCTATTGCTTTATGATAAAAAGTTGCCCTGAACTGTTTGAGCCTGCAGTGTATTATATTTAATGCTAAATACCCTGGAATACCTTTTACTGCTCAGCATATTCAGATATTTCAGTTTGTGATACTGATGTACAATATATTTGCATTAAATAACATTAGAATTTTACCACTAAACAGGTTACTATAATAACTCAAATTATTTAGTTTTATATGATAAAAAGGGGAAATCTGGCTGCAAAACTGAGCATTCAACTTTGTGAAAAGTCATTTGTGTACTTGACTTGTTCTTTCAGTGTCATTATTTTATTTCTTTTTGGAAAGGAAATTACAAAGATTTATTTGAAAAATTCTAAAAGTTATGTATATTATAGATGTGTATATATATTGTAAACATGTATTAAATCTGTCTTGTAAGGGAAGACTTCATGGGTGCATTTTAATGTTTTAGTATTAAGAGTTCTCAGTTTGTGTATACAAAGGATGTTGATAAGTATGAAATGAATGTTGTGCTGTTTGCTTACAAAATATAATACATAGTTACAGGTGTTTAGATTGCTGTACATAAAACTAATAGGCCAGCATGCTTGTTTTTAAAGACTGTCATTCTAACTGATTAAAAGTTGAATGTAAGAAAAAGTGGATAGTCAAATGTGAATTGAAAGATGTTCCATTCTTACTGTTGAGCTCTTGCTCAAACTGAAAAGTGAATCTTTTAAAGCTGGCAATAGCTAGAAGATGAGGTGCCTTTAAAAAAACAAATGTAGCCTTACAAAGAGGTTGTGGAGTATATATTTTTGTGCTGGTCTTCATAATTGATGTTAATGTCTTTTTTACTGTATCTGCTCACGTACTTGTGGGACTGCAGGATACTGTGCATGAGCCTGTCAGCTCTTCTGAACATCATCATAGAAGTTAAGGATGGAAAAGACTGTTTAGGCAGTTTAGTTCATCAGCCTGACAAAGTGGGATTGTTACCCTATTGTGCATTTTCATAGTGTTTTGACCAGTGAGGTTTTATATATGTCCCAAATGATTAGGCTTTCATTACTTCCCTTGGAAGACTACTCCAATGCTTAGATATCTCACTATCGGAAAGTTTTACCTGGTATTCAGTCTAAATATTTATTTTCTTAATTTCATCACATTATTCCAAATTATAGTCCTTTGTACTGAATATTTCCTCTCCATGCTTGGTATTTACACCCTGAAGGTATCTGTAGACGCTTATCATATCCCTTCCTTAATTGTTTCTTAGGCAAGCTATACATGTTAGCTCTTTTCATTTTTTTCCTTACAAGTCAACTCTCTACAACCCCTGATCATTTCAGCCCTTTCAATTTGTCAGTTTATTTCTTCATAACTTGCTGTCCAAAACTGTGAACACACCATTCCAGATGCAGTGCCATCAGTAGCAGTGTAGGGAGGGTCTGTTAACCTCCGTGTTCTGTGATGTGATGCTTCTGCTCACGCAGCCCAAAATTGTACTGGCCTTTTTGCTGCTGTGTCAGATCGCAAACTCAAATCTTAATTGTATCCGCCATCTTCTTTAGACAACTTTCAGCATTATTGCTTCCCAGGTTGTTGTTTCTTCTTTAGTTATGTGCAACTCCTCCCGATTCAGTATAGTCTGTAAATTTCGTTAATGTGTATTGGCCACCAATGAAAATATTCATAGGATTGGACCCAACTCTGATCCTTGCAGTATTTCCACTAAAATTTCCACATCCATGATGCGTTACATTCTGCCATTATGCTATTTCCACAACAAGTTCACATGACAATTTTGTAGTGTTATTTCATAGAAATTTCAGTGTAGGTTAACCTGTTACTAATTTTTGTTTTTAGTAAAGTCCAGTTGAAAGGAGAAACTGCAGCCCCTTTATCTGGTGAAAATGATCTAATAGGCTTAAACATCCTCCTTTTCACTTCCAATTTACAAAGATAAACCATATGCTATTTTTGTATGGTTATGAGTCAGCTAACTAAAATACTTTCTTGTGCAAAAGGATTAGACTCGTTTGGGACACACCTTGGATTAAGTATTATGGGAAATATTTCCTTCACTTTTATAGTGTCTTAGTCACTGCATTTTTTTTTTTTGGTACCTTAAAGACAAACTTCTGTGACATGCCAAGTAAAATCCTAATCAGAGTGTTCAAATGTCTTTTTCATTTATATTGTTTATAAAAGTCACCTAGGACTACCATGATTTTCAGATCACATTTAAGTTTAATTCATTCGATAAAAAAACATTTTCTTTAGAAAGGTTTAGAGTAGCAGCCGTGTTAGTCTGTATCCGCAAAAAGAACAGGAATACTTGTGGCACCTTAGAGACTAACAAATTTATTAGAAATAAACTTAATTTCCTATAGTTGTTTTTTAGGGTGCAGTGTGTGATTAAAGTAATGTTACAGCTTAAGTATTCCCAAGCGTAATACGGTTGCGTTACTAAGTGTGTAATTGTTCAGTATTCAGCTTTGTAATTAAACCATAACCATAGATGTAGAAGCTGCAAATTCCACATAAATAAAAACTTGTCCTTTTCAATAAATAAAATCTAAAGTAATTAAACACATACTACTTTCAATACATCAGTGTGAACTCATCCCAAATGTTTCTAATTCTCAGCTACTTTAACCATTTGATTTAGGGAGTTCCACAAACCATGCATTAATGTAAAATACATGCATCATTTTTTGATAGGAGCACTGGATTCCAAGCACGTTACTAGAATCCATCCTAAAGGAAACCAAAAATTCATTAGCAAGCATAAACGTCATATCTCGCATCTTTTTCAAGCACTTCTAAAGACTTTTATGTAATGAATGTCAACTTGTATGAAGTCTGCCTATCACTGATTGCAGGATATTTTAAGACCCAATTTTAAATTCTAAATTTTGCCCTATTGTGCCAAAGTAGAAAGTATAGTTTGGTCAAATAGTAAAACATACACTAGAGAAGGGGCAGCAAGAGATTTGTGGTATCTTATAACAAAATCTTTGAAAATAAAATGGTGTTTTGTTTTAATTTATTTTTCATATATAAGATCCAATCTAACTTTGACACACTCCTCAGAGACTTCAGTGTGACCACACATGAGCTTCAAATTAAGCACATATGTAAGAATTTGCAGTATCAGGCCATAAAGATATTAATAGGTGACTTGTTCTCATGTACTGTGATAGGATTAGAACTTAATCACAAAGGAGGGAGTGCAGGACCAGTTTTCAGCCTTATTTCTGAATGCGCATGATTTTGCGGATTTAGATCACGACCTCAATGTTATATAAATAATTATGGTATTTTTGCATTTAATTCATTATAAACAAGCCATTCCATACAAATAAATGCACTGTCAATGCCATTCTAAGCTTAGCTTTGGAAACTTTGCTTTATTTCCAGTGTGATCACAAGTGTCTTTGCCATTTTACCACGTTACTGAATGATGCTACAGCTTTTTATCTTTATTTTGACATGCAAATAAGGTATGAATGGGAACAGTGATTCAAAGATATTTCATGAGTCAGTTTATGAACATGTATATATTTCAGATAGGTGAAATGGAACTCTTCATTAAATCGGGAAAATACAAAATGGAAATAACTGTGGAAACTAACTACAATACAACATTTAAAAATACATTCTGAAATTTGAGGCTGCTAAATGGAAAATTATTTGGCCACAACTACTAAAAAGGAAAAAATCAGACCATGACATTAAGATAGATGAACATACAGTATTGTTGTTAGAAAAATTTATAATTTGTAACATAGTTAATTCATGTTACCTCTTGGACCTTTCCTGATGGTGAGCTTCAGAGCTACAGTCAAATTAACTACTTCTCTCTTGAGTGGCATAGAGTAACTCTGTAGTAAGGTTTTAGTTTTGTTTTTGTTTTATTTTTTGAAATCTATTGCTCTTCCCTGAGGCAAATGTTTTGGATAGTTCCCCTGTCCCATAAGGAGTTGAGAATTTACCATTTACTCGGACTTTTGTTGTGTATTTTTTTGGCAGAGGCTACACTGAAAAGTGACATAACTTGACTTCTGTGGTATAAATGGATTTAGGTTTATAGAACAACACTGGTAACTATAAATTGCACGTAATCTGCTAATCAAACCCCTTGCAATGTCAGGTACTACTCAGCATGACTAAGGGTAATAATAGTAAGGTAGTAGACAACATTTTTCCCATCAGCCTGCCTGTGGGGTATGTCTACAAACTAGAAAAATGGTAGTTGGAGGGAAACTGAATTTTGAAGGGTGGCCTGACATGAAATGGAAGAAAATGGGGAAAGCTTAGGGGTGGTGAAAAATTAAGGGATGAGCCCGATCAAACCCCTATTTAAGTGATCCTTACTCAGGCAAGTACTCCTGTTCAGTCAATGGGTCTGCTCCTGTTAGTGAAAATCTTGCGAAATGATGACTTTTTCTTGTTTACTAACAACTATTTGCTGAAGTAACCACCTTTTTCATGGTCTTGTTTGTTCTTACCATTTGAATCTCTTCCATAAACTATACATTCACGGAGCCTTAAAATCCCATCTGTTTTTGACTTCCTGCTTTGGAGGGTGAATTGCATTGATTAAGAGCGACTTCCTGTTTAGACACTTTTCCTGAAGGACAGGTGGGATTTCAGGTCTATAGGACTACAGCATCTGAGTTTTCATTATTTAGAATAAAAAAGCTTTTTTGGACCTACTTATTTTTAATTTTAGTTTCTGATTCTAGTGAATTTTCTTATTTTTTTTATTCTACCTGCTGACTTAATTTTGTTGCTTAAAGTCTGTTTGAAGCCTGAGAAGTACTGTACAATGTAAGACCTTACTTTAAGATTCTGTTCTCAGTATAACTCCCTTTGAATGGTGCAAGGAGGGTTCTAATCTGGTGTTTGCAGTGTTGTTGTAGTCGTGTTGGTCCCAGGATAGACAAAGTGGCGAGGTAATATCTTTTACTGGACCAACATTTGTGGGTGAAAGAGACATTTTTTTCTTTTCTACTTTTTCTTCAGATCCTGATAAAGTGCGTGGGGTAGCTTGAATGCTTCTTTCTTTCACCCACAGAAGTTGGTCCAGTAAAAGATTTTACCGCACACACCTGGTTTTAATCTTGCTCATTTTCAGTAAAGATACTTTGTTGCCATGGACAAACCAATCCATACTGTAGCTAGATTAAAAAATATGCTTTAATGCAGGTCTCTACTGGAGCTAGTGTGATATTTTTTAAACCAATTTGACGCTGTCTACACTGCCAAGACTTGTTATGACACAGTAAGACCACAACCATGTTTACCCCATGCTTAAGCATGTATTTTAAACTGTTCAAAGCCCTGTGCTGACAAGGCCTAAAAGTCCTGTTTGTTTGCATTCATTCACCTTGAATTGCAGGCTCCCAAAATTACTTGCTCAGAGTCTGAGAAATCCTTGGTCCTAGCACCAGAGTCTTAAGCTGAAAGGTTAAAAAAAGAATTACACAGCTGGATTTGTACTTTTCTAAAAGGGAAGGGATAATTTCTTGCCAAACCAAATAGATTCATTACTTTTGTGGCTTACTTACTAAAAGCAGCCAAAAATATTGTATAAGGGATAAGTGATGGACTTCAGGCTGACATTTTTCCATTAAGAATTTATTTTTATATTCTATCTTTCATTGAAATTGTGGTCGTTACATGTAGTTTGTTTTTTCAAATGTAGAGCTCCCAAAATTATGTTATTTCATCTCAGTCAAGCATTTACAACAAACATAAACGGATTTCAGGGATATCGCTTCAGCATTAGCAATCTGGAGCAATTTACTTTTGAACATACAAAAAGAGTACGTTAACAAGTAACATTTTGTAGCTTTGGAGCCTGAGTGGATTGACAGGGAGTCTTGTACTACATGCAGTGGTTTCCTTAAATCATGCATCTCAGCAACTTGTAGAAGAATACAGGATGATAAAACTATTATTCAGTGTAATATTTTCTATTAATTATAGGTATAATAACTTCTTAACATGGATATTCATGTTCAGCACTGCTTGCAGTGTATTTTGCATTAATATCTTCAATTGGTTTTTTAAAGAGGCACTCAAATTAAAACAGTCTTTCAAAGAAATTTCTTTGCCTCTGGAACTAATACTACTCATAGTTAAAACTGAAGTAATTTTAAATATGTTTCACTATTAATGCAGTTTGTTTCTTGTTTTGATTCCTGTACTTCATTTTTTTTTCCTAAAACAAAAACTATATTTGGGACCAAAGCTATCTGGTAATGCCCCTTTTAAAATATAGATAGGATTGCCAATTTTGGCTGACCATATTCCTGGAAGTTTGCTCACATGACATAATCTTTCATTCAAGATGAATTTTTAATTTCTGGAAACTCCAGGTCAATCCTGGAGGGTTGGCAACCCAGATTACAGGTGGTGACTACAAAATATTAGTGACTATAGCTGTCACATTCCTAAATCTGTACTTTGTGTAGCTCCTATGAAAGTTGAAGTGAAAGGGTGCAAGAGTAATGTGGGAAACACATCCTTGAAAACAATTAACAAGGAGAAAGATTGAGCATGCATGTTACTTTGGGGTTCTTATGTTGCGCACTTGTGAGTGTCCTGAATGACTACTTTGGTGTAACAGTATCAGACTGCAGGTGCTTTGTGAAATGGTGGCTCAGATGGAAAATATCTATTTGTTGAGTAATTCTGTTGGCTTGTCAATTTGTGTCTATGGTTTAGTATGAGATTATGTAAAAGTTATAACCATGCTGATTTGGTGGTATATGCTACTCTTTTGTACACAGTGAATTAATTATTTTAAAAGTGATATATCCATTTTTTAAATTTGCAAAGTAACTAGTTCTCCCAATAATAAGAATCCATAAATTGCAAATGTTCTATAATTTCAAAAGGATTTTGCATTCATTGGGGAAAATCTAACTGCTTGTGTTAATCCCTACAAAATTTGAGACGCTTTTACCGTCAAACAGACTGGAAGTTTTTTGTATTAGAATGAAAGCATTGTATTATCAGTTAAAAGTTTAATATTGTGTCAGAGTTTCAGAATTCATTTTCAGAATCCTAGACATACATGCAAAACTGCAAAATTTGAAAAGTCCCAGGGCAGTCGTTTAAAACCTATTTGTGTATTTTGGGACATCTCAATAGGAGCTCTCTAATTTTTCTGTTTTTATGAACTGCAATGACACTATTGGCTGTGGAACGTATGGGGTCAGTTGGGTTTAAAGTTACGTTTGCTTGTCTGATAAGCCAAGTATGTCATTAAAATTATATAGATCTGCTTATATTGATGTGCAATTTAAAATGAGATAACATTGAGGTAATCATGTAGGTATTTATATTGATATGGCAGTAGTGAAGTGGGATATCTGTATACTGTACCCACATTCTGGCCTGAGCAAAATCACATGGACTTCCAGAAATAAGCAATGGTTTTTAAGAGCAGCTTTATTTAATGTTGCAGCAGCAAGTAAATGTTATTTGTACCATATACTTGTACATGTAAATTGGGTGCTAATAAATACTATTTTTCAACATTTTGTAGTGTCCATATTTTTGCCTCATAAGAAATATATAAGCATATAGAGTGTGGGGACACCCCAAAAGAGCCCTCCAGATGTATATTAGCACATTCCATTGTGGGCCATGTTAGTATCATCTGAATTTTCCTTTTAAATTTGGCCTTTACAAAAGCAGTTCTTCTATTCCTGGGCCAAATATTATCTCCCTTTCCATTCTTTGTACTTGGTCTACATTTCCATATGCTGTTGTTTATGACTATGCCATCTTGACATCAGTGGCACCGTACCACGTATGCAATCTTAATGCACACAGTGCTTAGTGTCTTCACTGGGAGTTAGACACACATTATTCCAATAGAGTAAATGCCTTTGTGTTGGGGGTTGATTATCACAGAGTGATGCAGTGATCTTGGGAGTAAGACAATGTGCTTCAACCTTACTTTCTCTAACATAAACAGACAGTAGCATGTACAATTTAAAAACTTGTACACACAATTCTTCCCCTGTGGAGAGGATGATAGAGAATGAATCACACAGGACAGAGGTCAGTCATGTTGCTTAATGCACTACTGGCAGATGCTCAGTGAAGAGGATGGTATAAAACTCTGTATGTAATTGAACAGAAAAACTTGTTAGCAAACACATCCTGTTTCCTCTGAGTTCAGAGTAGGATAGAGAAGAGCCCGAGCCTCCTTTCAGTGACTAGGAGAATTGTCACTTTTCCCAATCCCCTCCACTGTAGGAAAACCAGGAATTGCTAGAATGGAACAAAGGTGTGTCTAGTCCTATCCTGTCTCCAGCAATGGCCAGTATCCGATGTTTCAGTGGAAAGTGTAAAATGCTCTTATGTACAATTTAGCAGTAACCTGCCTACACGGGGAAGTTTCTTCCAAAGCCGACTACAAACTGTCAGAGTGTTATGAACGGAAGCATAAGGGTTTATATCCCTTATTAATGGTTGTAGTAGGTGCATAGTCTTATTGGTCATGAGAACAAAAAATGCCATTAATGTTAAGGTTGGTAGTAAGTATGTGTATGCAATGGAAATTTTAAAAGTATGGAACAAAAATTATCTCTCTTTTTAATAATTGCAGGATTAAAAGTTAATCTAGACAACGTTTAGTAGACCCCAGAAAGAGGGATGAACTGCTGTAGAAGCAGGAAGAGCATACCCACCTATCCTGCCCTTCAGTATGACTAAGAGCTAGTTTAAACAATGTGGCTGGGACATTGCTAAATCTGTAATGTCCCCCAAGGCTCGGTCCTGTCACTTGTTCTGTTTAACAAGTAGGTACAGCTACATGGGGAGAATGAGACTTTATGGGCTATAAATAATGCCATCAGCCATGTAGATGATTCATCAAGCATAGACAGTTTTGTACCGCTGCTGTCCCATTGCCTGGTACATTTAAGAACCTGAATGAAAAATAGCTGGCTCAAGTTCTGTCCAGAAATGAGAGAACTGATGCTAATAGGCAGAGGGAAGTTGTTTAAGGAGCTAGCAGTTACTGTGATCTTGCTCTTGAGAGAGAGAGTGTCCATTTTATGGCTTAAGGTGATGCACAGTCTGGAAGTCCTCCCCCTTCCCCTCCCCACTATTTTGGGTGCTCGGATAGCAGCAGTAATGAGGAATGCTTTCTTTCCACTTAGGCTGGGCAGGAGACTCTGGACGTGGACCTGGCTATGGTGATCCATGCTTTAGTGACATGAAGAAAGGACTTTCTCATGGCCCCTATTGGGCTAGCTACTTCCAAAAGCTTCCCTGATCACTGGGAATGTATTACTCCAATATTTCATACAATGCAAGAGCTGCAATGAGCATGGAGAAGGGAAAATGGGTCTGCCCATCTCTTACAGGAGCAGCAAATGTGGGGATCTTTTCCCAAATATGAAAGCAGTGAATAGGGAATACGAAGGCCCCCCATCTGAAAGCTTACCGCCAGCCTTGGTAGCTGAATCCCCACAGAGCAACAGCAATACGGGGTCTCCTCCCCATTCCAGCCAGCCACCCAAGTGGTCACTGCAGGGCAGTGGGCCACTGGCCAAAGGGGTAGTGGGGAGTCCCAGCCCATCCAATATCTCCAACCCCACTTCCTGGTCCATGTGGAAGGCAGTGGTGGATCCACCATCATTTCCCTCCCCACAAAGTCCAAGGGAGGCAGTAAGGAATCTGCACTTCTGGCCCAGCAGTGGCTTCTCCACCCAGGCTGCACGCTACAGGAATTGAAAGGAAGGGGTATTTTGTGGGGGCAGTGACGCAGCCTGCTCCACATGCCTTGAGCTGTATGGGACGTCACTCTCATGGGCCCCAGGCACAGAACCACTTCTGCCCAGAGCCAACTGTGCCCATAGTACACGCACCCCACTCCTTTTAGTCTTGCACAGACCCCCCTCCACCTGAAGCACACACTGGGATTGTATTCTGATAAGAGGGCTTGAATCTACCCGATCCCTCTTATTAAGATCATCTTGGTTTCATATCAAGTATTTGCTGTGGCAAGTCCTGGTGGGGGACATGAGGTATTAGGTGAGTGTGGCTGGTGTGCATGGGAAGGGGGAGCAGCAGGTACCCCTGTGCCGTCCATAGGAACAGGTTAGTATCCCTTTAAAAAGTTGGTGAGCTTTTCAGTGGCACTCACCATGGTGGTAGAAGCCACCGGCAGTCAGGCAGACCAGATGTATGCTATAGTGAGGCCTTGCGTGTGTGCATGTGATTAGTAAACACATCTATTGGGACCAAGCTATTCCCAGGTGATTTCTTTATGTTCTGGGAGATCGTCTGTCTAGCTGCTGTGGCACCTAATGCTGCTTAGCCCACCATTAGTTGCTATTGTGTACTCAGTGAGCCCAGTCAGCAAGGCTGCAGAAAGCATATATATCACTAAGGTACTGGTTACATGTATGAGTTATGATCTCTAGTGGCTAGCTCACAAAAGGATAAGGAGCTGCTGCTATCAGCTAAGGGAGTTTTCCTTCAGATCAAATGACAGAGCCTGTGCTTTTGGAGCTGAGAGACTAAGGGCTAGATTTTTAAAGGTAGTTAGGTGACTTAATGGGAGTTAGATACCTAAATATCTTTGACAACTGGCCCTGAGGCTCTTATCCCAGCTCTACATGGGTGTCTAGTTTATCTAGTAACACTTAGCTTTTAGCCATACACGGTTTCATTGCAGCAATGGAGTCAAATGTGTCATAGCAACCAACTCGGAAACCATGGGGGTTTCCGCACCATTCAGGTCTCGGAGGTCCACAGCTTTCACACTGATGTGTCCTAAAGATCCTCAGGCGCTATGTGAGACATGTTTCACCCCTTGTTCCCTCTGTCCTGACATCAACCTCCATCTCGGGTGCTGCGTATCAAATTCTGCTAGTTTACACTGCTTGGAGTTGACTTCCCCTTCCATGGATCTTTGCAAGATTTGCAGTAATTCAGCCAGGTATGTTCAACATAAAAGCACAGAAACCTTTTTATTTTAACACCTTAGGTCTTGCTGACTTTGATGGTGTCTCTATTTTTAGGAAACCCGTATTTGCATTTTAAAAACTAAAATGCAGTAACAATATTTGGATGTACAGTTTTTAAAATAGTCTTCAATATGCAAGCTGTACTGCATACACCTTTTATGTTTTTTATTGCAAAAGGTTTAGCAACTTGTATTATGAAAAGCTCTTAAAGTAGCTCAGATGTGTTACAAAAGGAACTCTGCTTTCTTCACAAACAAATATACAAGAAAAAAAACTTTTTATGAGACGGTTTACAGATAACTTACTATCCCATGTTTTAACAAAACATTCTTTGCAGGGGCTTTTCCACAGATGACCTGTACTTTGGTTGCTGTCCAAGGTAAATGTTTTTTAATGTATAACAGGATATATTCTACACTTCTTCTATGCACTGGATTCCCATTGATATCAGTGGTAATTCCACAACTGTAGAATAAGCCCTTATCTTTTTATTTACAGTGTTTATGAAATAGATACTTAAAATGAGACATTTAAAAACAAAACCAAAAATCACTTTTGGGGATTCTGACAATTAAAGGATCACTTCAAAGACTTAGGCAATGAAATTCTCGTGACATTCAGTCACCATACAAAACAGTTGTTCAATAAGTTTATGGTTTGGGTTTTTTTAAGTGGTTTACCTTGTTGCCTTTTGAAAAATAATCTTGCATGCTTGATATGGAGGATGGTCACTGAACTTTTACACATAAGTGAAGAGCATTTGAAAACCACCATGGTAAATGCTTATCAAGTTTGCTATTTTTTAAGATTAAAATGTTCAAAGAAATGAAAATATGTCCTAATGCATGCAAATTTGCCCTTATTGCTCCTAACTTCATATTCCCATGTTAGACCCCCTGCGCAAAACTGGTCTACTCAGGGTTTATGAATGGTGTCAGAATTCGGGCCAGTGAGGGTACAAAGTGTCTTTGAAGTGTGTGTGTTTTGCTGATGGAAGGCTGCAAAACCTCATCAATGCAATAACTTGATAATCTCCTTGTTCTACTAATTCTATCTCAGGGTATCTGTATTGTGAAGTAATGCATGCCTACAAGCAATCACTCCAGATTGGCACAGATCCCTTCACCTCTGTCTCTGATTAAATGATTTCTTTTGGCTAATTAGGGTTGGAAGGATTGTATTTCTAATGATGTTTTTGAGTAGTAATTAATTTGAATGACATGTTTGCATTCAGATCCTGTTATTTATTCAAAGGGTAGTAGCTAGGAGAATTGAGCCACAAAAACTCATTTAATATTTCATCATTAATTTCTTACCCTTTCCTCCCGCCCCCCGGGCATTGTGGACTACAAATTCCAATATCCAGGGAAGTTCATGAACAGTCTTGTTTCTCTCAAGTAATATTTAATTCTTCTCACCTTTCCCTCCATGAACTGTGATAAACAATGAACATATATTATCAAGTTTTAGTGGGTAAAAAAAATAGATGCCAGCTGACACCAATTAAAGCCCAAGTCTTTCAAGACTTTAGTAATATATCACTTCTGGCACCATTTGCTGAAGATTAGTTCCTCATTTAAGAAGGCAGTATCATAATAGTATAATTGGCTTGGTCAAGCACCATTGACCAATTGACAAGCATACTCTGTGAACCAACAGACACAAAACCAACCCCAAATACTTCATCTACAGTGTGTGTCTCTACCATTGGGAAGTCCTGCTTTTGCCAATGTATAATACCCAATAATACAGTCAGACTGTGTTTCTCTTAAATCCTTAACAAAACAACTCTAGAACAGTCTTTTCTCTTCATGCTATTGATCTCCATCCATACATCAGGGTGAAACCTAAAAGAGGAATGGTTTGGTGATAATGCAGTGGTTCTCAAACTTTTTTCATATTGTGTACCACTTAAGACAGAGGCCCTTCCAATGGTATCTCCTCCTTGAGCCCAGACCCTTCTTGCAGTAACTATCGTGTTTGGACACGGACAATAGGACAACGTTAAGAGGAAAAGATTTTAAATAAACTCCCTCTAATGCAATGGGTGGGGATTCTGGATTCCATGTTCCTGATTTTGTATGTACACCAGCTGCTTCCTCTCCATAGGTGCAGAACTTCATTAAGTTCAGTAAATGCCTGTAGACCCCACTGCTCTAATCTATCCAGGTCACTTTGCAGTTTGGCTCTTTCTCCTGTTAGTATCTATCAGCTTGAAATTATACCAAATGAAAACCTGTCAGAGAGACATAAAACAGCTGTCCAAGGTTTAAAACAAAGGTGTTCTGGATTTTGTTGGAAAGCATCTCTGGAAACCCTGAGAGTCCTGGTCTGGACAACAACTAGCAGGAAGCATCACTGCTAGAAGACAGAGATGCTTCACCACTCTGATAGACACAGCTTGGTCTCTAACCGGCAGTATTCCACAGATCACCAGTGGTCCACAGACCACAGTTTGAGAAGCACTGTGACAGAGAATGTCTTTAAAGAGAGCTTCTGCAATACACAAAGGCCAAATGAAAATGTCCCTGGGATCTACACTGAAAAACCTTTTCAAACCTCTCTTCTGGAAACAAATTTTCTATCTACAACGCTGAGTCACTTGATTTATCTTTTCAAGGGTTGTAACTGTCTTTGTCTATCCAACCAAGTCAGAGTTTTGAAGCCAGAAAAAAAGGTAAAATAAAAATGCTTGTCTACACAGAGCTTTATCATGCATAGGGAATAGAGCTGAAATCAGCTTTGTTAACTGAAAAATGCCAGAGAATAACTCTTCTAGTATTTCTTGGACTCATAGCTGGCATTACTTGTATAGCATTTTGTGTATCTCCTGCATGACACCCAGTGACCCAGCGTTAGTATAATGCTTTGCCTACTTTCATCAGTTCCGGGGCTGTGAATTAAACTCTGTACAAATGTTCTGGATGATCCTAGGAACGAATCTGTAGAGGTGGTCAAATTCATCCACGAAGAAGGAATGCTCTTTATCCGGGTCTGTTGCAATGGCTTCCAGTTCATCCTGGGCTGCCCATGCAATTCCAACGGAATAAGCTATGACCTCTGAAAAGACAACCAGTGTTTAAAATGGCCAGGTGTGTTTTGAAATTAATTTTACAAAACCTGCTCCCACAATAAATGTGATGTTCAGGGCATAAAATGAAGGGATCAGACTCTGGGCTGTGGCTTCTGAGAGACATTATAGAAGGTGCAGCCAATGGGCTGCTCTTATGTACAGCAGGCTCTGAAACTGAGTGTTACAGTTAATGTCCCTCCCACCCTCAATACAATGCCTACACTGGGGTCTCTGAAAGGAGCTGCATAGACTCATGTACGTCAGACCTATGTTTCTTCTGTGCCAGGAAAATTCTCCATGTCCCATTGCCGCTTATTTTACGGCCTCTATGTGAGCGTCCAACAAGAACTGAACCACTTATACAGGCTGCGGTGTGAAGGGCAGTGTCAGCCCTGAAGAATAGGTCTTGCCAACGGTGTCAGACAGTAGTAAGCTGTTGCCTGAAAGCCTGGCACAGAATGTGTTTGAACATCCTACACTGAAAGCAAAAGTGAGCTTCATACACACACTTCTTGTATCTGTAGGCCTACAGAAACCCATTGAGCACTGTAATGTGTGAGATACATCCTGTCTGTCTGACAAATCTGACTACACTATTTTCTTACGGGCTTCCCATCCATTTACTCACCCACCTTCATCTTGATTAGCTCTAACAAGGCTATAGCTTAGGGTGGTGAGCTGCCCAAAAGTCCATCTACTGCCATAGTGCAATGACCACTCTAACTGCCTTAGCTCCACACATGTTAAGCTACTGTATATAGGTGGAGTGGGCCACCGCAGCAGAAGATAGCAGTAGTTTACCATTTTGATGAGCTGTCATGGCTGGCACTCTGACATCATCATAAGACCTGCCATCTGTAATGAGAACCATTATCTTCCTCTTGTTGGGTTTGGATTTGCTGAAGAGCTGTTTAGAGGCATAGTTGATGGCTGCTCCAGTGCTGGTCCCTCCACTCCAGTAGTTGATTCGCTTAATAGCATTCAGAACATCTTGCTTAGTGCTGTGTTTGTCAAATCCAAACTCCAGCCTCTGCTCATAGGTGTACTGCACAGCTCCAATACGGGTGTCAGTGTCTGAAATCTCAAATTCTTTGCTTATGTTGGCTACAAATTGGAGGACAGTGCGGAAATTGCCAGTGCCAACGCTGCTGGAACCATCAATTACAAAGCCAATGTCAGCTGAATTTAGACACGTCTTGCTGCAAGCCAGCCGAGCGGTGTCACAGACCCGTTTCACCAAGGTCTGGACTACCTTGCGTAGGTTGAACCAGCTTGGCACGTTAATGGAATAGAAGCCATTTGTTCTGCATACAGCCTGCAGAAAGATGCAAATACAAGAGTAAAAAGGCACTTATTGGGCATAATGTGAATTTAGTTTAATTACACAATCAAATTCTGCTGCCTTTCTGAGAAAAATCTATATCTCATATAAAGTGTGTTCAACTAAAGCACTAGACATCCTGCCCTGGCATTTATAAAATATGCGATGGAGCTGTCAATGTAAACTGTCAGAATTCAATTCACTATGAAATTCCACCACCCTCTGAATTTGGTTTTGTACACAGGTTATTTCAGAGTTAGGCCAAGTGTCAAAACTACAAATTCATTTTCATATATCTTCATTTAGTTCAGAGTTATACTCTGTACAAAGTGGCCTTCTTTTGGAGTTCCTTGTTTGACTGGCAATGGCTCCAGATCACATCCCCTCCAGTTAAAAGTAAAAAGATGAGGTTTTTGTCCACCTGTCAGTCCTGCAAATTCGACATGGTACCTGAGAGTCAAGCTGGGTTCTTTCTGGGTCATGCCATCCCAACGAGAAATCAGGATCATGAAACAGAAATGTGGCAACAGACAAATGTTGGTGATGCATAAACTAAAGGAGAATCCGCCATGGTTGTGTTGGCTCCCCAGTGCAGTGGAAGCAAAATTTCTTACATTTTTACAGCTTAGTCAGTAACTTAAGCAGTTATGACTCTGAATGCGCATAGGGAGCAGGTGGGGGGAAGCTCTTCCAGACCTAACAAGAGGAGTTGGGAACTTGTGGTGAAGGAATGGATTTCTGGCCGGCTGGCTGGGGGCAGGGAGAGAGGAGGCTGGAATGTGGAGTATGTTGTAGGTAGGAGAGAGAGATTCAGAATTGTTTTAAATGTAAAATCTTTAAGATGTTCCAACTAACTTGTTGAGGTCATTTGATGAGCCAGATTGTGTGTCTGCTCTTCATCATCTACCTGAAAAGAGGGTTCAACTGTTTCTGTAGTAGTGTCCTCCCCGGTACATTTGGTGACAGCTAATCTATCTCACAACAGCTCTAAGTTAGTTCTGTACACATCGGTTTAGGCTTCTCGTCATAGCCTCACCATGTTTATTTTCTTCTACCTTGCTGCTCTTTTTATGTTCTGATGCTGCCATATACAGCCACAAGATAAAGTCACAGAATCATAGGACTGGCAAACATCTCGAAAGGTCATCTAGTCCAGCCCCCTGAACTCCTGGCAGGACGAAGTATTATCTAGACCATTCCTGACAGGTGTTTGTCTAACCTGGTCTTAAAAATTTCCAAGGACAGAGATTCCACAAGCTCCCTAGGCAATTTATTCCAGTGCTTAATCACCCTGACAGTTGGGAAGTTTTTCCTAATGTCCAACCTAAACTGCCCTTGCTGCAATTTAACCACCCTTGCACCTCTTGCTTTTTGTCCTAGACTCAGAGGTTAAGGAGAACACTTTTTTCCCCTCCTCCTTGTAACAACCTTTTATGTACTTGAAAACTATTATCAGGTCCCCACTCAGTCTTCTCTTCTCCAACCTAAACAAACCCACATTTTTCATAGATCATGTTTTCTAGACCTTTAATCATTTTTGTTGCTCTTCTCTGGACTTTCTCCAATTTGTCCACATCTTTCCTGAAATGTGGCGCCCAGAACTGGACACAGTACTCCAGTTGAGGCCTAATCAGTGCAGAGTAGAGTGGAAGAATTACTTCTTGTGTCTTGCTTACAACACTTCTGCTAATACATCCCAGAATGATGTTTGTTTTGCCAGCTTTGCCTTCCTGTTTGGGCCCTCTGCTCTCTATCTTCCATGCGGGCTCTGGCAGGGTCACAGAGCCTCACTGTAGTTTTGCCCTTTTAAAAAATAAATGAAAACAAGACTATAAGCCAATGAAATGCATCCTGGAGACAGCCCAGCTAATGCCATTAAGGAAATGTATTTCATGGCACAGTGACAGTGGAAAGTGCACAAAATCATCTTGCGGGGTGGCTCAGAGAACGAGTTGCTTTCTGAAAATATTTCTAACTTCCACCCTGCTTCCTGAACCCTGGCTGATCTGGCATATCACACCTCATGTCACAGCTTCATGCCAATTGGCCCTGCAGTACTTTTTAAATTGACATGAGTATTGGCTGCCTATCTGAAATGGTTTAAGACTAGACCACCATAGGGTAGATTGTAAGGATTCACTCTTATTCCAAGCATAACCAGAAGTTTCATCTATTTATAACACAGCAATGGAGACAACATACCTATCCTGATTAGCTGAATAATTAGTATGTGCCCATGTGTTATGATTTCTCATTTAGACGTTTGTGGCTTTTATTTTGTTCTGTTGAAGAAATCTCACAAAAGCAGGCTGAGCTCCAGGTGTGTTCGGTATATGTAGTATTTTTAGGTTGCACCAAGTATCTATCAGTCTCTGTGGTACCCAGGTGCAATGACTTTTATAAGAACCAAATAGCACCACAGGAATGGGATGATGTTTCTTCAAGGATGTGTGGGCTTTCCTGACAGACCTAGGTAGATACAGTCCTGGAGACTTAATATTCCAGCTGTTTGCAGGAAGGGAGTAGATTTTAAACAAAACTACTATTTCTGTCTCTCTCAGGAATCTATATGGCTCTTATTACTGTACTATGTGTGAGCACCCCACAATCTCATGTATCCTCACAATGCACCTGTGAGGTAGACAAGTAGTAGTATTTCCATGTTACGAATGGGGACTAAGGCACAGAATTAGGTTTTGCATGCAGCCTGAACATAGGTACCTAACTCTGTAAGAGGAGAGGGGCTTAGGACACCTCCCCCCCCCATTGGCTAGTTTAGGCTACTCCCTGCATAGCTTTCTGGCTGTTGTTGATCCCACCCTGAGGTGTCTCTCTCTCCCCATTCATTGTATAAAGAGAGTCGGCACCTAAATCAGGAATTGTGGATCCCATTGTTAGTTCAGTGATTTTCTAGGTGCCTAAAAGCTAGGCATTGTGATGCTGGGCATTGTAATGCTTAAGTCCATTTGTGGATCCAGGCCAGAGAGTCTAAGGGTATGTCTACACTGGCAGAGTTACAGCGCCACTCAGAGAGCGCTGAAGGGAAAATGCTGTTGTGTGTTCACACTGTCAGCTGCCTGCGCAATAGCATGTTCACACTTTTGGCACTTGCAGCATTATTAGGAGCAGTGCACTCTGGGTAGCTATCCCACAGAGCACCTCTTTCTCTTCTTCCAATAAGAGTTGTGGGAAGGCAGAGGGAGTCACAGGGCCTCCTGGGTCCTGTCCCAATGCCCTGCGATGCATTGCTTCGCATCCCAGCAATCCCTGTGCTTCCGTCTGCATTTGGCGCCATCTTTCAACGGTTTGTGTACTGCATGCCCTGCCGCTTCGGGCTGCAGGAATGGATCCCGCACTATTGACCAATATGCTGCTTGCTCTGACCAACACGTCATGAGCGGCCATGGAGTTATTCTTTAAACTACAAAGGCAAGAGGAGTGTGACATTGATCTCACCACGCATAGTAACTATGACACAAGATTGCTTGTGGCATTCCCAGAGGTGCTGACCACAGTGGAACACTGCTTTTGGGCTTGGGGAAATGAGCACTGAGTGGTGGGATCGCATCGTCATGCATGTCTGGGACAATGAGCAGTGGCTGCAGAACATTCGGATGAGGAAAGCCACATTTATGGGATTGTGCGATGAGCTCGCCCCAGCCCTGCGGCACAAGGACACGAGAATGAGAGCTGCCCTGCCATTGGAGCAGCACGTGGCGATTGCACTGTGGAAGCTGGCTACTCCAGACTGCTACGGCTTGGTCACTAACCAGTTCAGAGTGGGAAAGTCAACCGTTGGACTTGTGTTGATGGAAGTGTGCAGGGCCATGAATCGCATCCTGCTCTGAAAGACTGTGACTCTGAGCAATAGTGCATGACATTGTGGATGACTTTGCACAAATGGGATTCCCTAACTGCAGGGGTGCGATAGATGGCCCACATATTCCAATTTTGGCACCAGACCACCTAGCCACCAAGTACATTAGTGGCAAGGGGTATTTCTCAATGGTTCTCCAGGCGTTTGTGGATCACCGTGGGCGTTTCACGGACATTAACACAGGCTGGTCCAGAAAGGTGCATGACGCATGCATCTTTCGGAACAGTGGCCTGTTGAGGAAGCTGCATGCAGGGACTTCCTTCCCAGACCAGAAGTCTGGTAGGGGATGTTAAAATGCTCATTGTGATCCTGGGAGACCCTGCCGATCCCTTAATGCTGTGGCTTATGAAGCCATATACAGGGAACCTTGATAGCAGCAAGGAGCAGTTCAACAACAGGCTGAGCAAGTGCAGAATGACGTGTGTGCTTTTGGATGTTTAAAGGCCTGCTGTTGCTGCCTATATGGGAGGCTGGACCTGGCCGATGACACTATTCCATGCTGATAGCTGTGTGATGTACGCTCCATAATATTTGAGAAGGGAAGAGTGAAAGCTTCACTCAGGGCTGGATCACTGAGGCTCGTAGTTGCTCTGTTTGCAGTGCTAGCAGCGTCTGGAGTGACTGCTTGGTGCTCCGTAACATTTAAGAGCCGCCGTTTGGCTTCGTTCTGTTGCACCGCATTCTTCTTTAGGTCCCTCTTCTCGCTGTCCTGCCACTCCTTCAACTCTTGTTTTTCGGCCGCGGACTGCATCGTGACGTCACGCAGAAAGTCCTCTTTATTTCTTCGGGGCCACTTTGTAATTCTGCGCAGCCTTTCAGCCGGCAATAACAAAGAGAGAGGCTGGGCTCCCAAGGTCATATCCGTGAAGCCAAAATGCAACATTTTACAGAACCAGTATTGTCTGCAACACACAGCCCACTGATCTAAACCACAGCCTCTATTCACATATCTATAACTAATTAGCTGATCCCAGGCAAGCACACATGAGGCACAGGGCCCCCAAAATGGTGAGTAACTGTAGGGGCAGGGGAAATCAGTGTTTCAGGACCATACTGTACATGGGGCAGGTGGCTCTGGGGGACAGCCAGCACTGTGGGGGGGGGAGAGCCAGCACTGTGGGGGGGCCTTATAATCATTACTGTCCCCACATTTTCCACAGGCTGTGTTCATTATGGAAGATATCTCACTGCTAAGGGTGAGCATGGAATCAAAGGAGGGTCTTCTCCAAGACTGCAGCTTCTGCCCATGTGCAGAAATAGTACTTCCTGTCCCCAGTGACGGCACAGGGTTGCGGGAAAGTTACCCTTAATGGGGCAAGAAACAAAGCAGCTCTGCCAAAGAACCTGTGGCCGGGGATTGCCCAGTATCTCCCTGAGAGTTTCCTGGAGCTCTGAGGCAGATTCCTGTGAAGTGAGGGAGTCCATCAACACCCTGTTCTACTGCTTGGCCTAGGCATGTGGTGGTACGTGCAACATACAGACACAAGCAGTGGTGAGCTGGAGCCGGTTGTTAAATTTAGAAGCCCTGTTAGAACTGGTTGTTCTGCGAGGGACAACCGGTTCTAAAAGAGCTTCTAAATTTAACCGGTCAAAAGTGGCGCCGACTCCATGGGTGCATTCACAGAGGTGCTGACCACTGACCCTAGTGAAACGCTGCTTTTGGGCTTGGGGAAACCAGCACTGAGTGGTGGGATCGCATTGTCATGCATGTCTGGGACAATGAGCAGTGGCTGCAGAACATTCGGATGAGCACCCAAGGGGAAAATTTGGTGGGTGCAGAGCACCCACCGGCAGCCTCCTCTGCTCCGCCTCCTCCCCTAAGTGTGCCGGGGTCGGGGGTGGGCAACAACTCCCTCGTGCGGTGAGGAGGGAACCAGTTAAGATTTTGGCAGCTCATCACTGGACACAAGCCAGCTTTCTGCCTCCCCCCCACACACAACAACTCACTTCAGTGATTCCCAAAATCAAAGTCACTTACAAGGGTCCTCCTCTACTGATTGCGCTTTGCCAAGATCTGACAGCTGTGACTGGCTAGGCTCCCCCGGGGTAGAAAATAGCTCCTGGCTGCATGCATCTCTGACCTCCGAGTCATCCTCTGCCTCTGGGTCCCCCTCCCCCTCCACATCCTTGTCCAAGATTTCCTCCTCCTGCTCGGTCCGCTCTTGACTGGCATGCGAGCTACCGAAGTATCCACAGTGGTCTTCACAGTGGAGGTGGGGTCGCCACCGCATATGGCGTCCAGCTCTTTGTAGAACCGGCCACTCGTGGGCGCAGCACCAGAGTGGCAGTTTACCTCCCACGCCGTGTGGTGGGCGTTCTGCAGCTCCTGCACTGCAGCGTGTCCCGGTCATGGCCCCTTTCTGTCATGCATCGTGAAATCTGTCCGTAGGTATCATAATTCCTACGGCTGGAGCGCAGCTGGGCCTGGACAGCCTCCTCGCCCCAAATGCTGATGAGGTCCAGCAGCTCGGCATTGCTCCAAGCCTGGTGCGTGGAGTTGCATGGTCACCTGGAGAGATGCGCTGAGACCACTGCAGGCATCACCGAGCAAACAGGAAGGGGACTTTCAGAATTCCCAAGGAATTTACGAGGTGGGGATGATGCTTGGTCACCTGAGGGCAGGGTAGTCAAGTTCAAACCGATGACCAGAGAGGTGAGGACAGGCATCGTGGGACACCTCCCGGAGGCCAGTCGCAGCACGTAATCGACCAGGAGGTCTACACTGGCGCCGTGGCGCTGTAGCCCGGGTGCAGAAAGCTCTAGGCCTCTTGTCAGGGTGGTTTTTTTGCAGCGCTGCAACTGCACAGTTTCTGCGCACCCAGTGGTGTGGCCGTGTGTGCACCTCGGGAGTTACAGCGCAGAAAGCTGCTTTACTCCGCAGAAACTTGCCAGTGTAGACAAGGCCTTCTACAAGGTTGCCCTGGAAGTCTGTGGGGGAACAGGGAAATGAACTGAGCTCTTCCAAGCCCCAGGCCTAGCAGCCTAGGCACTAAAGTTTGAGTTATAGTTATTACTTCATATGGGAAGCAAGCTGAAGGTAGCATTTAAGAAGAATGTCTTCATAACATCTACAAAAGGGTTGAGGAATGCCTGTTATGCATGTCCATTGGCTGCTGTACTCAGTGACATTTAAAATTTAGAAATATGTATTTTCATAAGACCCAAGGGTTTAGTCTTCTGCAAGGACTCATTAACAACTGTTAATGGAAACACTAGAAATATTAACTAGTAGAGGGGTCAAAAGTGTTGCTTTCTGATGAATGCTCTAGGAGCATGGCTTGGACAGATTTATTGATGCTAGAAGTCTTTTCACTAAGCCACTGATGTGTTTCTAGCCTGGGTAGCGGATGGTCAATGGATCAAAAATTGTGGGTGTCACCTAATTTATTAATATCATTTCAAATAATGGTCTGTTCAGCAACACCTCTCAATCACATTTTTAAGTTGTCTGTTTTTACTAACTCTACTAACTATTGTGCCTTCTCTTGGATGTGGAAACGGGAGTTGTTTATGACCTTAGTACTAGCATGGGACTCAAGGGCTTCTCATACTTTGTTGAAGGGGAGAATTACAGTGTAGGTACAAATAAAAACTTTCGAGTTAGTTACACAAGTGTAAACTCAGAGTAACTCCATTAGCTTCAGAAGAATTACTCCGGATTTACACCTGCGTTTTGTAACTGGAAACAGAATGTGGTTTTAACGTCATAACCCATACAAATCCTAACAACAACAGAAATTATTTCATTAAAAGAGGCAACAGCCATGCTTTAATATATACAACACTAGTTTCTACTGTAGCTGTTCAAGATAATAATCATATGAGAATTCAAGTGGGGAAGGATGGTATTAGGAATGCTGTGATTTCAAGGGAAGGTATTTTTGCAGGCTATTTATTTTTGTGGTCTGGTATTTTTGTAGTGCAGGGATATAAACAAAAGCTTTATACAGCCTTAATTCCAGCCTTAAAAATGGTATTTGTTTGTAGCTCAGCTCATTCATGGAATATAGAAAAATGGGATTAGAAATGGAAAAGACCTACAGTGTTTAGTTATCTGTCCACATTTGCCTGCCAGTGCAGAATTGTGGCTCGCAGACTGTTTTCTAACACTTTGTCCAGCCTAGCTTTACAAGTCCCAAATGCTATGGTTTTCACCACTTCCCTTGGGAGACTATTTCATAGTTTAATAGATCTCCCTACAAGGAAGTTTCCCCCTCTATTCCTTAGCTAATAAAAATGTTACTGGTTCTTCATTTCAGCAATCCTCTTCTGGTATAGGCAGAATGTAATATAGCAAGCCTCAAACCTAGGGTTACCATACATCTGTATTTTCCCAGACATGTCTGGCTTTTTGGTTCTTAAATTGCCGTCCTGGAGGAATTTTTAAATATCTAAAAATGTCTGGGATTTTGCCATTATTATTTTTCCCCAAAGAAGAGTTGATCATTCGAGAAAGAAAGTGAATTTTGATCACTTGAGAGAGTGCCCACTTTTTCCCCCTAGCTCCCAGCGCTTGCGCCGCAAAACAGCTGTTTCGCAAGGTAGGGGGGGAGGGGGAGGAGGAGGAGGAGGGGGACACGAGCACCACCTTCCCTTTTTTGAATGTTCAAATATGGTAACCCTACTCAAACTTGAGACAAATAGAATTATGAATCCATGCCAAGAGCATTGCTGCCATTGCTATTCAACATTCAAATGTTAGATCCTACGGCAGTTCTTAGAGGGAAGCCATAACTATAAGAAGGAAAAAAAAAGGGGAGGGAGAAGAGGAGAGCAACATCATACAAGATGGGCTCAAATCAAACTAGGAGAGCCAAACACCCTGAAAACCTTAGTAACATTCAGGCCTACCTCCAGGCTTTACACTGTAAACCCAGATCTAGTTTCATGTACCCCATTCCTCAGTACCTTGTCCACAAAGTTGGGTTCAATAACATTCTGTTTTTCGTTTTCATCAGCTCCTTCAATAGTGACAAAGAAAATGTTGATTCCAGATTCTCTCGCCAGTCTGGAGGCCTCCTCCACCTTATCGGTGGGCCATCCATCCACCAGCACTATGGCCACATTGGGTGCTCCACCTCGGTTTCCATTGGTATCCAAAAAGAAGTTTTTGTTAACAAATGAAAGTGCTTTCCCTGTAAGAGAAGTGAATAGGAGGCGGATGTATCCTGTTTACAGTAACCAGTCTCTTTAGACATGGCAACACTGAACTCTGAGATAGTGTTACTCACTGACCTAGAGGTCAAATTCCAGTCCTAGAGCACTGGGAAGGGGTGCATTAGCAAAGACAGAGTAGAGGCAACTTGACATGGCTACACAAACACGAAGGGGAGCCACCTGCAATGGTCCAAGTATATGCCCTACCCTGGTTCTAACAGAGGGGTGAACTTCACCCTTTCTCTGCTCCTCCTTATTAGCGCTGATGAGCAAAGAGAGTACCAGGCTCAGATGTGCCAGGTGAGCTGCTGATGAGGTTGAAGGAGAAGAGTGACACCCCACAACTCTAAACTTTCCTGAAAACCAAACCAAGGCAGGAGGGGTGGGAAATAGAATTTAAAAAATATAATTAAAAAAATATCTTTTACATAAGGTGGGCACAAAATCTCACCAACTAATGCACATAAGTTATTAAAAGGTCTTTGCTAGCTCCTTTCTCCCCAAA
Source organism: Lepidochelys olivacea (assembly GCF_965140295.1). Classification (NCBI taxonomy): domain Eukaryota; kingdom Metazoa; phylum Chordata; order Testudines; family Cheloniidae; genus Lepidochelys; species Lepidochelys olivacea. Next base: position 146,247,533 of record NC_140413.1, on the reverse strand, counting down.
TCAGTCCAATGGAGGGGGCAGAGAAGTTCTAATACCCTTGCTAGTCTGATGGCAATATACGCATCAGAGGGTGCCCGAAGCATGCTCCTAAGCATGAGGTCATCAGCTGACAAGGCTGGTTCCATGGTGCTACAAGGAGCTTATTTGCCCACTAGATCTAGGATCCTACATCCCCTGTCTTCCTCGGGCTAGGAGCTGCAGATATGCTATCCCATGCCACATACCAACATTGGAACGTCCTCCTTTCTGTGGAATTTTCTCAATGGCATTTTTCACATCCCGGGAGTTTGCATGAGTTTTGAGGTTAAATTCTGTAGAAGGATCATCACTAACATGTAAATAAGACAAAAAGAAAAGCAGCCATCAGTTTTTGTTTTACATGTAGCATGGTTCCATTTATAATCACTTTAGTAATGCTCCATGGGGAAGGAAGAGGAAGACTCATCTTGTAAGGCAGTTCATTACATAATAACAGAGGAGACCCTTAAAAGGAAGTCTCTACTGTTTCCTATGTAAACATATAGGTATGCCTGTAAAACACAAATGATAAAGTAACAGGCATTCGTGAAGACATACCAATGGAATCTTTCTTAAACATTTCTACGGCAGTGGGCATCTCTGAATTCATTTAGCAGAGCCGTGGTTTTCAACCTGTGGTCCACGGACTATGTCTAATGGGTCCTCACCTCCATTCAAAAGTTTTTAGGGGTCAGCAAATGGAAGAAGGTTGAAAACCACTGTAGTAGAGGCTACTAGCTTGCATGTGGTAATGGTGTAACAGAGAGTCTTAGTTATATGAATTATAGGGCTTCGCTCGTTTGAAAGCTATTTTTAGATAACTTTACAACACGTATTTAAAAAAAAAAGCTTGGTGTGTAATTTTGTTTCACCTTTTAGCACTCTGCTGCTATTGGTGTTATAAATTGAACTTCAACGCCTATTTTGTACTAGTCTCATTAGTTTACAAGGCTACTTCCTGCTTCAGAGAACCCCCTCATTTATTTCAGTGGTTTTTATCACTTTGTTATTAGTTAGCAGGAAAAAGAATAAAGACATTTAAGGCTAGAAGGGACCATTATGATCATCTAGTCTGACCTCCAGCATCTTGTTTACTTTTGTCTATGTTCAGAAAATAACAAAGTAGATTTTTCCCATAGACCTTTTTATTCAGTCTCATAATATCCCAAATGTTATTCCCCAAGTTTCCTAAGTTGAATTTTAGATAGTTTCTCTCATTTAGAAGAGATGTGGTGTTAAAAATAAAAAGCGATCACTCCAAAAAGAGTTGGGAACAGTGCAGTAGGGACCCTGTACAGCCTGAGGCAGAGCCAGACATTACGGGGAGACACTCTTACCCATACTGAACAATGCCCATGAGAGGACCAGCTATGCCAACATCAAGAGCTTGAGCCACATCACTGAGGAATTGTTTTTGGATCTGAAAACGGCGTTTACCGATGCTCCAGCTCCCATCAATCAAGAAGGACAAATCAACTTTGCAGTCTGAGACAGGAAATAATAATGAGAGAATAAATGTGAAGGGTGTTGTTGTTGTTTCTTAGATTTGATTTTCCTCTGATGAGAAATCAAGGCATCAAAGTTATATCTGACAACCTATCCCACTATGTGACTGCAGCAGAAAATTCTCATTCCTATTCGTTTTCAAGGGATCATTATATCATCTAGTCTGACCTCTTCTATAACGTGGGCAAGAGAATTTCACTCAGTTATGTCTGTATTGGACCCAATAACTATAACAGTCATGGTATACAACCTTGATCATTAATCCTACTCACCAGATACAGGGAAATCCATTCAATCTGCTAAGACCCCGAAATTCTGACTCCAGCCGTACCTAGTAGGTCTCTCTCCCTTTGCTGCTGGGCCCATTTTCTGAGTGATTCCCTCCTCCCTCCATTAGATCTGCTGCCAAGCCAGTACAGCCCCAATTCCAGGAGCCAGGCCCGCTCAGTCAGTTACCCCAGATGAAGGGAGTGCTCCTGTTATCAGTGCCCACTTGCCTAGGTCTCATTCCAGGCACAGCAAATACAGGGCATAGTTAGCAAGCTTCCCCCTGGCAGGATCCAAATTCTGTGTCTGATGGCATATTGCAAAGCCATGGCCCTTGGACTGTAGAATTCACATGACCCTCCATGTGATATTTTAACCAGCCAATATCTCACACATGCTTCCCAGCTCAGGTAGACAGGCGCAGGCTAGCTCTTCTTGAGTGAGCAAGCTGAAAACCGCAGTGTAGCCAGAGGTAGCACGGGCCATGGCTCAGGCTAGCCGCCCAAGTATGTACCATGGGGGTCCGGGAGGGTTTATACTCAGGTGGCTAGTCCAAGCCGCTGCCTGAGCTGCTACTCAACGACACTGCTGTTTTAGATGCTAGCTCAAGCAGAGCTTACATGTGTCTGTCTACCCACCCTGGGAAGCAGGCACTGTAGATGTACCCTTTGCTTTGAGTAAGTTAAGAGTCTGTTGCTATTTTTTTCCTAACGTAGAAAAAATTATTATTTACAGCAGATGAGAGACATGGCTAAACAGAAACTTTTAAGGATGTCTAGGTTAGTCTATTGTAAAGGAATATATGTTCCAAAAATATGTTTTTCCCTAATAGCTAATGTTTGGTTAATTTCTTGACTATATTCTTAAAAGTCCGATTCACATAACAGCAAAAGATCATTATGACTTAATCATACAATTAATTCTGATTTACATACTTGGGTTTCCCTGGGAAACTGGCTCCAAAGGTTTCGGATTCAATTCTTCCTTTGAACTGACACCTGGAGAAATAAAAAGAAAAGTTTAGAAGCTAAATGTGCAAGAAACTGTTCGGAGTCTGCCCTCACTTATAGGAAGAAGGCAAGGAGTGAACAGATGCATCTTGTTCCACATATGACTAAGAAGACGGGTCTGAAAGAGATTTGAGCTGCCTCTTATTATTTTGGTCAGGTGACATGTAAAACACTGCATCCCGGGGACACAGGGACATGTTGCTTGCCTCCACTCCTGTTACTGATTAGAAAAGGAAAGGATTGGGATCAGATTATTATAACTGCTTCACATTGACCTTACACTAGGTCAAGGATTCCCAAACTTGTTCAGGGTAAGGCCCTAGTGGGCCGCGAGATGCTTTGTTTACCTGAGCGACCCAGTGGCTGCGGTTCGCTGGTCCTGGCCAATGGGAGCTGCAGGAAGCAGCATGAGCCAGTCCATTGCTTCCCACAGCTCCCATTGGCCGGAAACTGTGAACCGCGGCCACTGGGAGCTGTGAGCGGCCGTACCTGCAGACTCTCAGGTAAACAAAGCGTCTCACTGCCTGCCGGGGCTTACCCCCAACAAGCCATGAACCAAGTTTTGGAACCCCTGCACTAGGTCTTAGTTCTTTTGCTTAATGGAGATGTCCATCTACTCATCCTGAAATCTTTTAATCAGAGGAGAACTATTAAACCAGGGTGCCAGCTATATTCCATGTCTAAAACTGATGAGGAGAAGACTAAAAAGTCAGTAACATATGGCTATTTCCAATTTTTTTTACACATTCACTCAAAGGCTAAATTTGCTCCTAAAATCTGACAAACATATATGGCAAAAAAGACTGGAGAAAGGGTTATCATTTTGTATCCTATCCTGGTACCTCCAGCTGGTTCAGAGCAGTGGCTCATTTAAAAGGTTTACTATCCAGCAGCCAAATCTGGTGGTGCAGACTTTTCTGAGTTCCTCTTCTGACCACAGTTCTATTTTGTGTTGTTTGCTAGAGGTATTAAATTTGGCTTTTCTGACAGTAACAACCTCAGTGAAATGAATTAAACAGGTGATCTGTTCATGAAATGAATGCTTCTGGAATCTCTCTCAGAAGGTGGTCCTTACTATAGCTCTCAAATTTGTTGCAAAGATTAATTCAAATTTTTCATTCAAATCTGTATATTTCACTGTCTTCTCTTTGCTGAAAACCACAGCAATCAAAGGAAGATTACTATACTGACTGGATGTTAGAAGGGAAGGGAAATAATGTGAGGAATTGAGAGTTGATTCTCCACTGCCTTGCACCTTCATTTACCCCTGTTTAAAATGAATATAAAGTGGGAGCACCATTCTGCCTTACTAGCAGCTTACATGTCCTTCGCACTGGTGTAAATGACTACATAAGGTTTCAAGGCAGTGGAGAGTCAGGCCCCTCATGTCCTGTTTTCCTATATGGAGATAGGAGCAAGGACAGTGAGCATCCTTACACATTATATCCAGGTAAGTGAAGCAAGTCATTAAGGAGGTCTTTTCTATGAGAGTTAGGTTCTTCTTTTGGGGGAAGAGAGAAAACAAAGTAAGGTCTGATCCAAGCCCCATTGAAGTCAATGGAAAGATTCCCAGGGCCAAAATGTGGAATCTGAAAAGCAGCAGCCTGAATGTCTGTTTATCCCTTCATAAGACAAACTCAAGTAGATGTGGCTTGGGAGAGGTAGCATTGGATCACAGAGTATTGAAGAAGCAGCACAAGGATGATTAAAAGAGTTCAACCTGACTTCAGTTCATGATTTTAATGTCTGGCCATTTTTTTCCTAAGTTAAAGCAACTCACTTCTGCCTAAGTGTAAGAAGCTATTTCTTCTCACATGAATAGGACAAGATATTGGAAGATCAGCAGGGACAATACTGCAAATAAAGGAAAAAAACCTACCTATGTAGGAGGATAATTGTTTTGTTTCCTTAAGAGACAGTGAACCGGTGATTATACTTGTCTATCACTGAGACAAGTAATAGGAGAACCCCCACAAATCTTCATCAGCAGGCAAATGGAGGAAATACTGCAGACTTCAAAAGGAAACCAGCAAGAGGGTAGCATTAAAAGTGTGTCTTAATTACAGACAAAAGTTTAGAAATTATAAAGTGCCTCCGGGTTCCTCTTTCCCATAAAGCTGCCAGCCACCCACACATTAATTGGTGTCAGTATGAACGTACGTAAAGAGAGCGGATAACCAAGAATATCAGAGGAAGCTACCTCTGAGCTCTGAAGGGAACTGGCAAGCTTTGAATTCCTGAAGCATCTAAAACTGATGCTTTGAATTCCTGGAGCATCTAAAACTGATGGGGAGAAGACTAAAAAGTCAGTAACACATGGCTATTTCCAATTTTTTTTTACCCTGCAGATACCAATGATCAGATCATCAGGGAAGATAGACCCAAGCCAAGAGGAAGAGGAGAAGCCAACAGTGCTCCCTAGTTACAGACCAATTCCCGGTGCCATGGTATTCTGATAACTAGGGTTACCATACGTCCGTATTTTCCCAGACATGTTGGGCTTTTTTGGTTCTTAAATCGCCATCTGGGAGGAATTTTTAAATATCTAAAAACATCCAGGATTTTGCCATTATTATTTTTCTCCAAAGAAGAGTTGATCATTCAAGAAAGAGAATGAATGTTGATCATTCGAGAAAGAAAGGGAACGTTGATCACTCAAGAGAGTGCCCACTTTTTCCCCCTAGCTCCCAGCGCTTGCGCCATGAAACAGCTGTTTCACGCGGCTGGGAGGGAGGGGGGCAGAGAGGGAATGCGGGGCACTCAGGGTAGGAGGCGGAGCCAGGGTGGGGATTTGGGGAAGGGGTCCAATGGGGCAGGGAGCGGGTGGAGTTGGGGCTGGGACTTTGGGGAAGGGATTGGAATGAGGGTGGGGAAGGTGCGGGGTGGGGGGTGCGAGCAAATACTCTCCCCCCCCCACCCCGGGGAGTGTCCTCTTTTTTGAATGTTCAGCTATGGTAACCCTACTGATAACTAATCTTCACAAAGTACTAGCTCTTAATACACTCCAAGCACTTGCATCCACATAAACATGGACATACCTTTGGGGCAGGAACCATCTTGTCATTCTGTTCTGCACCCAGTGCCTAGCACAATGGGATCCTGACCCCCTGGCTCGGGCCTTTCCATGCTAGCACTTTACAAAGAACTATTGTTAATAGAAATAATCATCATCATTCGTCTTAACTGGGGAAACGTCTCTCAGTTTTAAATCCAACTCCTAGTTAAGAAGGCAGCTTCCAAGATATGAACTAAACCAGTCTGCTGTTGGCTCCCCATACGAGCAAGATGGGGGAAAAGGCACGAAGCTCATTCCCTCTTCCCTTACGATCCTGTGGAGGGGCCTGCCCTAGCATAGTGGGAAGCAGAGCCATTTCCCCTTGCCAGAGCCAGCCGTTATACTAGCCTCCCCAAATGCAGCTGGATGCAGGGTGTGGCTCTGCATAGCGGAGCGGGACAGGCACACAGGAGCACACACCGTATTCATTTGATTTGAAGGGTGGCACGGGTGCTGCTACAATATACGTTTCTTGGGAGCTGTAGAAGAGGTTGTGACTGAATTAGTTGGATTCCGCCCTAGGTCCTCTCCTATTGCAACAGGGCCTTTTCTACACTGTTAGAGCAGAAAGTACCAACACAGGGACAGAGGGCAGGAGGCTTGCATCTCTCCTGTTCTGGGGCTTCCAGGAGCTGGCTAAACTCCTAGCACAGGTTAGGACAGCTCTCAGGTGCTACCTTCACTTGCACCCTTGTTGCAATGGTCCCACTGCAGGCACACAGGGTACCTTACAAACTTTTTTTGGGGTGGGGTGGGGTGGGGTGACGCTCTCCTACAGCTGCAGCTCTACCTCCCCCCCTTTTGACGGGACCATCTCTCAGACAAAAATCCTTCCTGAAACATATACCCTCCACCCCTAGCCTGACCTTGCACCAGAAAGGCCTCACCAAAGGAGCCTTGACCTAGAAGTGAAACAAGGAGGGCCATGCCCAGCTTTTTGTTCATGTGCTGTACTGTGACTGGTACTGTCCCTTTCAGTTGGGGCTTCTCTCCAGTGTGTGCTGTTAATATGGTCTCTGACCAGCCCTCCTACGCCAGACGTTAGAATCCATGAACTAGAGGACAGCAAACGGAGAGGAAAATGCTTTTGTTGAATCAGGGAGACACTCAACACACAGTAGACCAAGATAACTTAATAACAGGAACATATTCGTTAACACAAAACCCGTAGTGTGACCTGCTTCCTGCCTTAGCTCAGTCTGACTAACCACAGCTGCAGCAAGCGCACCACCAGCCCAAAGAGGGAGAAATACTGGCAGGCCTTAGAAAGGTCAGGTTCTAAAAGAAACAGCTAGCAAAGCGATATACTCCACTAGCACCAATTCTAGTCGGTACAGGAATTCCCTGTAGTTGCTTGGTCCTCTTGCAGGGAGCCCTGGCTGCTGCATTTCTGAGCTGATTTTGCATACCCTTGTGCCATTTTTAAATAGTCAGGAACTGTGAGGGACAATGCAATGTTACAAAAGAGCAGACTGAGCCCTGTGTTATGCTGCAAGTTTTACAGTGTTTTTCCCACCGGTGCTGTTCATAAACCTCTTTATTAAAAAGAGAGATTTCCCATATAAAGCGGCAACTGACAATAAATGCTCTTCCACTTGCTCCTTTTGTTTCTTCCTGGTAAACAGTACTAAATGTCAGGTTTCAGAGTAGCAGCCATGTTAGTCTGTATCCGCAAAAAGAACAGGAGGACCTGTGGCACCTTAGAGACTAACACATTTATTTGAGCATAAACTTTCGTGAGCTACAAATCACTTCATCGGATGCATTCAGTGGAAAATACAGTGGGGAGATTTATATACATAGAGAACATGAAACAATGGGTGTTACCATACACACTGTAACCAGAGTGATCACTTAAGGTGAGCTATTACCAGCAGGAGAGCGGGGGGTGGGGGGGTGGGAAGAAAACCTTTTGTAGTGATAATCAAGGTGGGCCATTTCCAGCAGCTGACAAGAACGTCTGAGGAACAGTGGGGGGTGGAGGGGGGGAAATAAACACGGGGAAATAGTTTTACTTTGTGTAGTGACCCATCCACTCCCAGTCTCTATTCAAGCCTAAGTTAATTGTATCCAGTTTGCAAATTAATTCCAATTCAGCAGTCTCTCGTTGGAGTCTGTTTTTGAAGTTTTTTTGTTGAAGTATTGCCACTTTTCGGTCTGTAGTCGAGTGACCAGAGAGATTGAAGTGTTCTCCAACTGGTTTTTGAATGTTATAATTCTTGACGTCTGATTTGTGTCCATTTATTCTTTTACGTAGAGACTGTCCAGTTTGGCCAATGTACATGGCAGAGGGGCATTGCTGGCACATGATGGCATATATCACATTGGTAGATGTGCAAGTGAACGAGCCTCTGATAGTGTGGCTGATGTGATTAGGCCCTGTGATGGTGTCCCCTGAATAGATATGTGGACACAGTTGGCAACGGGCTTTGTTGCAAGGATAGGTTCCTGGGCTAGTGGTTTTGGTGTGTGGTTGCTGGTGAGTATTTGCTTCAGGTTGGGGGGCTGTCTGTAAGCAAGGACTGGCCTGTCTCCCAAGATCTGTGAGAGTGATGGGTCATCCTTCAGGATAGGTTGTAAATCCTTGATGATGCGTTGGAGAGGTTTTAGTTGGGGGCTGAAGGTGATGGCTAGTGGCGTTCTGTTATTTTCTTTGTTGGGCCTGTCCTGTAGTAGGTGACTTCTGGGTACTCTTCTGGCTCTGTCAATCTATTTCTTCACTTCTGCAGGTGGGTATTGTAGTTGTAAGAATGCTTGATAGAGATCTTGTAGGTGTTTGTCTCTGTCTGAGGGGTTGGAGCAAATGCGGTTGTATCGTAGAGCTTGGCTGTAGACAATGGATCGTGTGGTGTGGTCTGGATGAAAGCTGGAGGCATGTAGGTAGGAATAGCGGTCAGCAGGTTTCCGGTAAAGGGCGGTGTTTATGTGACCATCGCTTATTAGCACCGTAGTGTCCCGGAAGTGGATCTCTTGTGTGGACTGGTCCAGGCTGAGGTTGATGGTGGGACGGAAATTGTTGAAATCGTGGTGGAATTCCTCAAGGGCTTCTTTTCCATGGGTCCAAATGATGAAGATGTCATCAATGTAGCACAAGTAGAGTAGGGGCATTAGGAGATGAGAGCTGAGGAAGCGTTGTTCTTAGTCAGCCATAAAAATGTTGGCATACTGTGAGGCCATGCAGTTACCCATAGTAGTGCCGCTGATTCTTGTCAACTGCTGGAAATGGCCCACCTTGATTAACACTACAAAAGGTTCCCCCCCCCCACTCTCCTGCTGGTAATAGCTCACCTTAAGTGATCACTCTGGTTACAGTGTGTATGGTAACACCCATTGTTTCATGTTCTCTATGTATATAAATCTCCCCACTGTATTTTCCACTGAATGCATCCGATGAAGTGAGCTGTAGCTCACGAAAGCTTATGCTCAAATAAATTTGTTAGTCTCTAAGGTGCCACAAGTACTCCTTTTCTTTTTAGTACTAAATGTATATCTCCCAACTGTTAGCTCACTAGTCTCATGACACACAGCGGACTCTGCAGCCATAACCATCTTTGCACAAGAATTTTAAAATAAAATTGGCCAAAACCATTCACAAACTCAGACTGTTGTTCCTGTTTCATTGTTGTCACTCTCTCAGTGGAAATCAGTGACAAAGAGTATGTGTAACTTGTTTTATTGACACCAGAGATGGTACAGGGATAGTCAAACAGCAATAGGCAATCCCTTCTTTCAGGAATCTTGGCCCAACACTAACGCCTCATCCCTAGAAACAAATAAGTTTCAAGAATTGACTCTAATCAGAGACCAAGGCAAAGAGCAAACTCTGCTGCTGCTGGCATAAATTTGCTCTGTCCAGAAGCTTGCATAACCAACAACAACACAGCAAGTCTCCCAAGACTGAACATTTGCTCCCACACTAACAAAAAACTACTTGGAAGATCATGTTTAACAGCACAACCTGGTGACTCTACCATAACAATCACGAATAGATTTAAGTCCAAAATATCTAATATGGGAGGACGGGAAGGACCTCCATACTTACAGAAGGAGGGCCAAAACCTACTCATTGGTCTAAAGGGGAATATGGGACAAAAAGTCTGATGGGAACAAAGAAACTGCTTCCAAAAAGAAATACCCACTCTCCTCCAGGTAGGGTTGCCAGTTTTGGTTGGATGTATTCCTGGAGCTTTGATCACATGACATAAAAGATTAACCTCTAACTCCTAGAGATCCCAGGACAATCCTGGAGGGCTGGCAACTCTACATACAGGAAACACCAAAGGGTGCAAGGAACCTGATCCTCCTCTAGGCAAAGGATCAGTTTGAGAGCCCCTGGTGGCATCTCTTCTTACTACTTTCCCCCTTGACCAGCCTGATCTTGAGTCACCTGTGGGAAAGAGAGGAGCAGGTATCAGGGAACTGATGCCAAGGTAAGGAAAAGGAATGAGCCATTCAAGCAGGGACTATTGGTGGCTGACTGGTAGCAAATCTGATCCTCAGCCTCAAGCAGTGACATGTTCTCTGTGCCTTTGGTTAGGTCTCTGTGTGTCTGCATCTTTCTTTGGAATTGGCCCCCAGGCCTAGTCTACCCCATGTGCCTCTGGTTTTCCATCAGTATGCTCCCCTACCAGTTGTAGGGACTGTTTTTGACCCCGCTCCCATAAGCATACAAGGCTTGGTTCCCAGTCTACAGTCAGATTCCATGACTCCCGTAGGGAGCTGGCTCAGGAGTAGGGTCAAGAGGGAGAAGGCTGTAGTTCACTGCTGCAGTGTCCCAGCCTGGAGTACTGTCTGTCAGATCTGCTCAGCTCTGCCCTATCTATCATTATCAGAGCCTCCTCGACCCTGAATCCCAGTGGAAGTGGCGGAAGGGTCCGCAGTGTAGGCTAACAGAATCATGGATGTAAGGACTTCATTCCTTTAAAGCCAGACCCCCAGAAGTCAGTCTGGTGTTTGGCAGTAACAGCACATCATCCTCCCTGTCACAAAGGCAAGCTGCAGAGGAGTGGGCAGGGCAGGCAGACCCTGATCACTTGTTAATTGAAAAGGGCAGACACCAGAGTTTAATAGGGCAATCACAGGAATGGCTAATTGGCTTTAAAGAAAAACAAATAGAGGCTCGGTCTACACTACAAATTACTCTGGTATAATTTACATCACTCGGGGGTGTGAATAATCCATACCCATGGGTGATGTAAATTACACCGACTGGCGTGAACACCGGTGTGGACAGCGCTATGTCAGCGGGAGCGCTTCTCCCGCCGACATAGCTACTGACTCTCGCGGAGGCAGGCGTTATTAAGCCAATGGGAGAGCTCTCTCCTGTTGGCTTAAAGTGTCTTCACCAGAAGCACACCAGCAGCGCAGCTGCACCACTGTAACTGCTGTAGTGTAGACATAGCCATAGTAATAACCTTCCGAGAAACACAGGCAGTGTGAAGAGTGTCACGTTCCCCCATGGAGTGGTCTACAAATAATCAAAACACAATAGAATTCATGTAACCTTATTTAAACAGAACAGGTGGGAGAAGAGAGCAGCAGCTTTCCAGAGGGAGGCAATGAAAGGAGATTACAGAGGGGATCACAAACTCTGGACTTAGACTGATGAGTGACTGAAAATAAGAGCAGTTGGTACATTTCTATGTGGGTCTTTGTTTAACAGCTCTGTAGGAGGTAGGAGAGGGGCTAGGCAAGGAGCTGGGGGCTGTGAGCCACTGAGGCCAAGGCAGGCACAAAAGCCTAGGACCCAGCAAATGGTCGGAAAGCAGCAAACAGTTGAGCTACAAGGGACTTTCTAAAATTAAGGGACTGCGGTTTTCAGTTCAAATTCTAAGAAGAAAGCAATAAAGTGACAACACAAGGGGATTTGGATCAGAAAAGGCACATTGTGGCAGAGAATTCAGCAGAGGAGGGAATTCATTACTTTGGGAGCAGCAACTAACCACTCCCCTAAAGGGGGCATGACTGTTTCCATTCTCGCCCTGTTTTCAGGTGTTGATAGTCATTTTTAAAAAAAATGTTCACTTTGGGGCTCAGATTTTTCAGTTTCGTCCCTCCCTGAAGAAGAATACTTGTTGAAACTCTCAGCAAAACTGGTTTCCACCGTATTTTACAGAGCAATGGTAAAATACTTATCCTACTATGAAAAAATTGCAACCTTGTTTTGAACAGCTCTTGTGCAGCAGGTGGGCGTAGACAGCTGAAATTTGGAAAAGGAAGTAGTCCTCACTGGGGAAAAGGGCCACTGAAGACTTTCCTGAAAACTGGCTATCCTTTGGTCACATTATGAGCCTGGGTAAACACTACACTGACCTCTTGCTTTGCATTGGTCTCATGAAGGGCCTGATTCTCCACTGCTGTGCACCTTTTGGAGTCAGAAATCCATGCACAGTGAAAATAAAAAGTTGCCCTTCTGAACTGGTAGGGCACCAGCTTTGCACTTGCTTTGCCTAGGTGTAAATGAGTAACACAAGGTGCAAAGACTTGGGCCCAAGCCTGCAAAAACATAAGTGCATACTTGATGGCAGGACCAGAGCCTCAATTTGTAAATTGCACTTACAAGTCATGAAACAACAACATTAAGGTTCCTTAGCCTTCCCCTTGCCTACTTGTGTGTATGCATTCCACTGCTGTCTTCAATTACATGGTCACATCATATATCTCAAACAACATCACACTTTTTCTGCAGTCGTGGCCACATGTGTGTAATGTGTACTAACTGTGTATCATTGTATGTGAAAGGCACTCAATACACCATACTTGCACAACAGATTGAGTATAACACTACGGAGTAATTAATTATGAACATTTACCATCCTATCTACACCCCCAAATTTTGCAGCTAATGCCTGGTCTACACTAGGGAGGGGGATCGATCTTAAGATACGCAACTTCAGCTATGAGAATAGCATAGCTGAAGTCGATGTATCTTAGATCGACTTAGAATCACTTACTTCTTGTCCTTGCGGCGCGGGATCGATGGTCGCCGCTCCCCCGTCGACTCCGCTTCCGCCTCTCGCCCTGGTGGAGTTCCAGAGTCGACAGCAGAGCAATCGGGGATCGATTTATCGCGTCTACACTAGTCGCAATAAATCGATCCCCGATAGATCGATCACTACCCGCCGATCTGATCACTACCCGCCGATCGGTAGTGTTGACGTGGCCTTAGTCAGATTCATAGTTAAGTGCCTCATCGCCTGATCTGCACTTAAGGAAGGCTCTGTACTCCACATGCATGCCCAGCTGAGATAGCTTTGTAGTTACCTACAATCCAAACCTAGTCATGTGAATTTAACATTTATGGAAGGTTGTGGGTCAGCTGACTGATTTATTTTCTATGTAACAATAATGCCGCCTTCCAAATATTTCTCCTTGCTAATTGGGGAGATGGTCAGTTCCTATGGGCCTCCTGGTTCTGCCAGCCCCAATTTAATTTTGTTATTGCCATGGGAATTTCAGCTCACTGTATGGGCAGCTCACTCCATGCTAATTAGATTTTCCTTCACTGGATTGTCACAGCTGTCCATACTCATTAAACTTCCATTCATTTACATACGACAGCAGTTGATGCATGCAAACTAGAAACCATGCCTTTGAAGTGACACTCTGAATTCATCAGACTTTATCACTAGTCTACACACACATTTGGGTGACAGAGAAAGTACAAATAAGACCACCCCAATGTGTTTTCATCAAGTTTAAAAGGAACCTCTCATTTTTGTCTCCAAATACAAATCCTCACCACTAGCCACTGTGCTGCAGCTCATTCCAAACAGACACACAGAACTTGCCTACAATATGCAGTAAAATGTTCTCTCTCCAACGCAGCCTGCTCTCTCTGAGTCAGGAAAACCTGTTCATCCACACAGTGATACATAGTTAGGGCTATGGAATCACCTCTCCTGCCCCAGGTTCTGAGTTTTCATTCTAATGTGCACATGTTCTGCCACTCATTGGAGCTAATGCAAGTCTAATTTATATCTCAGCTCTGAAGTAATTAGAACTTTCAAATAAAAACTCTTGAAAATTGGGCTTACAAGGCAGAGTTTCGCAAAGGGGAGACCAATGAATCATAGACGTTAGAGATGGAAAAGATCTATTAAATTATATGGTCCACCCCCATGCCGGGGCAGGACTGTTCCCTATGATATCATCTAATATAACACAATCAATTAACTGGAAGATGAAGCTTGACAAATTCAGACTGGAAATAAGGTGTACATTTTTGAGAGAGAGAATGATCAGCCATTGGAACAACTTTTCAAGGGTTGTGGTGGATTCTCCATCACTGACCATTTTAAAATCAAGATTGGATGTTTTTCGAAAAGCTATGCAATGGGAATTGTTCTAAGGCCTGTATTGTATAGGAGGTCAGACTAGATGATTGCAGTGATCCCTTCTGGCCTTGGAATCCATAAATCTAGTGTTTTGCGTGACCCAACTTTTAAATGTCTCAAGGAATACGGACATCCAATAAATTCCAGGAAGGCATTAAGTTTTGATAATCATGCCCAATAGGCTACAAATTCTGCAAATCCTATTTTTGTTACCCTGCTTCCAACTCGCTTTTTTGTCTCATCCACCCCATTGTGTCTTGTCTATTTCCGGTCATAAGCTTTTTGAAGCAGAGCTTTTCATTTCCTAAATGTTTGTACAGCACCGAGCACGATGGGGCCCTGGCCTGTTTGAGCTCTAGGCACCACTGCAAGATAAAAGTAAAATAATAATTCCCTTGGGACACTATTCCATAACATCATAGTTTTACTTTCAGGAGTTTTCCATGTGTTCAGTTTGTGTTTCATTATAACCTCTTATATTAGACTAATTGATCAATCTCCTTTCTAGGTGTTGGCAGCCTGACTCTCTGCAGATTATCATCATGCGCCTGCATTTTCCAAGAAATACAGTGTTCATTTAGGCCCCTTTTTTCAGTAGCTAGAACCCCCTTTTGCAGCATGGTTTGCTACTCTCTCCAGACCTCATCAGTTCTGTTCCTGGAATGGGCCTTGCTTGAGATTGATGGAAGCACAGGGCCCACTGGGGCAGTTTCAACCAACCAGAGATAAACTGAAACCTGACATTTGTCATTGTATATCATAATTCCTGTAAGTGGAAGTTATTACCGTTAGTGCCGTGGGCCTTCTTAAAAGTGTTACTTCCCCACAAGGGTGTAGAATGCTGATTATTCCCAGCGTAGTTGCTGGTGGATCTGTTGTGTTTTATTGTGTTAAATATTTACCTGTGTCAAAAAGGCTTGATCCAGGTTTCCACAAGTCAGTTTCCAAAGCTTTCAAGCACAAAAAGAGAAGAGAAATTATTACTTAAAAGCATGGAATTATGGGAAGTTACAAACCACTTTGCAGAATTTAGAAAAGCCAGTTTGTAGAATGAGTCATGATGAGTAGAATCCAGTGAGAATTTTTTGGCTATTTAAACCTGGAAATCTTTATGAACACATTTCAAGCCTTATTTAGTAGTTTCTTATCTTCTCCCTCTGTATTAAAGCACATCTCTTTAGATCAGTTTTGTTCTTTTCATATTCACTTACATTAACATTGGGACAAGGTTGGCCTTACCAATTTTTCTTTTGGCCAGGTCAGCAAAAAATGTTCCACCAAACAAGCCCCTGCCCTGCTGACTCCCATAATAATATCGACTCCTGTTCTACCTCAAACCTTCCAAAACCAAAGAGATGAGCAGATTCCTGCTCAGACCCCAACAGGCAGGAATGTGATGAACACCACCACCTCTGTTTGTATAAATAAATACAAGACTGCCTCTGTTCTCAGGGCACTGTATAACTTTAATAGAAAATAATGTTTTGTCCTGGTTTTTGGCCACTTGGATGAGCTAACAGTCGCGTGAGATGGTGCAAGTGGCTCAGGCTAGGTGAGCACATTAGACACCATCCCTATGTCCATCATAAAATGCTGCTACCTAGCCCTCCATGAAGAATCCCTGAAAGCATCCTTCCTCTCCACCATTTCCCCTGAACTACCAAATTTCTCACCATTATTTGATGGACACTCATGCTTTGTGGTTTTGTCTCTGGCATAAACCTGTGAATCTTAAGCATTTGAGCACTGTCACTCCTAGGTCCTTAAGTCAACCATCTTTGAGAAGGGCACTTGTTTGTCCTTGTGAAGTGGAGAATGGGCTGCAGGTAAGGGAAGATATGGGGCAGTGGGCTGCTGGGAAGGGAATCTTGGTAGTCTTTCACCCCCAATAAAAGTCTTCAAGCCCCCATGACCTCATTGTACTGAGCATTGTTCAAACACAGAGACACAGTCCTGGCTCTGCAGAGTTTATAACCTAAAAGACTCAAGAACCAATGAAGGGTTAGGACAGGGATATACCACGCAAACAATGCGTTTTGTTTCGATGTTGTGTTTTTATTTGGGGTGGGGAGAAGGAGGGCAAGAAGGAAATGGGGGACTGAGTCGGGGAGCAGGAGATGAAAGGAAGGGGAAGAGGAACAGTCACTGCTCATCATCAGCCTAGGCATAATCAATTTGCAGTTCTGTAGGCATGGCTGCAGAGGTGAGTCTTAGTGAGCATGGGAAATGGGTGAGTTAGACTGCAGGGGGGACTGCAAAGACTGCTTAGGCAGTGGGTGGTGAACCTGGCTGCAGTCATGTCATGTATTGATCATTTGTTAATAGACTGCCAAACTTGTGCGTCAATTTTTGTTGTGGAGGTGAGCAATGACTTCCAGTGAAACAAGCTTTGTACTTTGTCTTAGCAAAGCTTTGTCTTAGCAAAGCTTAGCAAGCTGTGTACTTAGTCTTACTTTGTCTTATGGAATCTTCATAGGGCTCCAAAGGGAAAGGTTCACACAAAACAAAACTCGAGCACAGCTGAGTCTTTGAAAGGCCACTCTTTCATCCATCAGGGGAAAGAGTGCATTCTTCACATGTAATCTGTTCTACAAACACATCAGCTGTGCATGTCCAGAGGAAAAAAAGATGTTTTAAAATTTAAAACTTATTGGAGCTGCATCCCACATGGAACTAACCTGCCCTTCCACACTCACTATGACCAGACAAAATGAGCTGAAGTAAAAGTGGACAGTTGGTTGGTACAAGGGAATGTACCAGCCTCACAAACAAAATATTTGTTTCCACAACCATCTCATTGTTAAGGGCTATGCTTGTGCTCAAGCCCACACCCAGCCTTCATGTATTTTTGAATGGAGCACTGGCTCCTTGATTCTTCTGCATGTTCAATCTCACCACTGATGGGTTCTTCTCAGTAGCACAGATGCTTCAAATGATTCTGACATGGTAAAGATCATCCCACTGACTGTCTGTATTTTTGTTGTGAATCACAAGAAATTTTTGTCCCTGCACTTGAGATGTGGCAGAAATGCAAGAAGGAAAAAAAGGGACTACGGCTGGAGTTTCTCTGGATATACCCTACTTAAGAGCTACTTCCACTCAGATGATGACAAAACAGATTGTTTGTTTCAAGACCCTCACAGATCATTCCAAACCCTTATGATTGAGCTCTGTCTACTGCTCCTTCAGGCAGTGTTTCAGTGCTCATATTCTTTAACAAGTTTCTACCGAGGAGTGGTCCCTCCCTTTTCCTTTACAAACACTCTTTTTTATATATATACAAGTGATAAATGACAAAAATTGAGTGGGCTGATTGCAAATGGGACAATCCTTAAATCTCAGAGAGAGGAGCAGGTTGACAATAATGTCTTATTCCTTGGGCTTATAAGAAGATGGACGATAAGGAAATTTCTAGATGAAATTCACATCCCTGAGAAACAGAAATTAAAATTCTTGAAAGTTGCCAGGATTTATTACATGACAACTGTCCAGTATGCTCTGAACAATCTGTGGTATATTGAGGACTTTGTTGAAATTGCAAGCTGTTACTTTAAGAGTGGTAATGGGGGTTTCCTTGTCCTGACTGCAGGCTCGGGTTGTTCTGTAGGAAAGTGTATGATGATAATCAGTCTGGAAAGAACTAGCCCAGAACAAGGTGGGGTGAGTAGTGCCTCTTTGAGTTAGGGAGCAGCCTGCTTTGTCCCTTTCTGTGTTTAATTACTGTGTGTTGTCCAGGAGTCTAAGCATAAAAGTAGTGTTACATTGCAACCTTCCAGGAAGAGTACTTGATGTTTTCATCTGAATTGTCTGTGTGTATTCCGTGAATATAACACAGCCTACCCATAAAAGATCAAGTGGGTGTGAAGTCTCAGATTGTTGACGTTTGGACTGCAGCAAGATTAGGGTTTTTGAGTTTTTGAATACTATAGAAACAATTTTGTGGTGATGGTGGGTTATGGCTTTTTTTTTTAATCCAAGTTTAAATTCTTGAGAGTGTAAAGAACTACAAGAAGAGTTTGGTCATTATCAGTTGCTTGGCGGAGATGAAATTCCTGAAGAAGTGTAGGAAGAAGTGTAGGAAGAAGCTTGGCAGGAAAATGGATTTATCTGGATGGATGTCAGCTTAAACAAGTGTGAGTGGGCTAATGACAAAAAACTCCTCAAGCATCAGGCCAAGACTGCAGAACTGATCCTGATCCACAAGAACTGTGTGCTCACCTTGTGTGATTAAGAAAAAACAAAACTTCATTCCAAGACAGCATGGAGTGGGCCAGTAGCTTCCCTTCAATCATGTGCTGAAGTTGGCTGGAAGCAACAATTTTGAGATGCCAAAACTGGTGTTGAAAAAGATGAAGATGGGGACTTTTTGGGAATACAACAAGAATCAAAGGCTGATTTGGGGGGGGGGGGGTTGGTTGTTTTCCTTGTGATTAAAACAACATCATCATTCATGATATGGAACTCCTGTTTTGTAACTGCCTTGGAGAAACATTAGGATGTTTGAACAAAAGTATTAGCAGAAATAAAATACCTTCTTCACAACAAACAATTCTCAGCATCATGCCCCCTCCTCCTTAGGGGCAGGTTCTCCCAGACTGGAACACCTGCAGCTCCTTCAGTCCCCATGACATGACTCCTGCCGATTTTAGTTCTGCCCCTTTGAGCCAACCTTCCCCCACACATGGTGTCACATCCATATGGAATCCGAGAATCTGGGCCCAGCTGGGAGTGACATCTCCCTAATAGCTCATCTGTACCAGCAGCACATGGGGGCAGGTAGTGCGGGCTGGGTCCCAGGCTTTCTCCACACCTCCCCTACACCAATTTTGGCAGGCGTGAGAGAGGATTGGGGAGAACAAAAAGGAAAGAAGGGATAAACAAAAGGCAGAGAATATATGTGATGGAGAGAACAAATAAGTATGACAGAGGGGGGACATATCAGGGCAAAAGCTAGGGAAGAGGAAAAGGAGGGGAGGAAGATTGAAGCAAAGGGAAGGAGTATCAGACACTTGCTCTTTTTGATGTACAGTTTGAACACTCACAAAGGAAATTGCCAACATCATGGGAGACATTAATTCACACAACTTTACACTAGAACACATCAGTTACTGAGCTAGTTAACTTTGTTTCACATTCACAAATATGGTGGCATGATGGAACAGCTGTTCAGTAGACAAATTGCTACACGTCTCATGGGATCACCCTGAAAATCTCATGAAATGTTACTTATGAACCTACCTTGAAGGGCAAACATTTGAAATGAAAGGAAATGAGGGGACTTTAGCCAATTTCTAACAGTAGATCTTACCGAGATGGACTGGAGACCCGGCAGGTTTCTGGAAGGCTGCGACAGGCTCTTGGCGTTGAATACCTGTGTGATTTGACACAAGGTTCAATTTCAACTGGTTAGTACAGAGGAATGTGATTACAGGGTGTACAATGGAACTGAAAATAATACTCATTGATTTCTTTTAAAGACAAATGGAAAAGGAAGACAGTAACTGTGAACAAAGAAGTACCTTTAAAGACTGAGACAAAGGGTCAAATTAAGATCTAGTGAGGGTGGATGCTTCTCAGTGAAGTTGTATCCCTGAATCTAGGGTGCAGAATGACTTCTGAAAAGTGCTAAGCTCACTTGACTGCTAGACATTGAGGGCACTCAGTGACTCTCAGGATTAGGCCCTGGAACCCCCGATTGAAAGGCATCTGAGACATGGTTACAGACCGTGAACCCTGACTGCTTAGCAATAGCACATGTGCCCTTCTTGAATGGTTAGAGATTATATTTAGAGAACAATTATGAGATTATTTTCATTTCTTTGTTCTTTATCCAAACAAGTTGCCCTCGTTAATTAAGTATATTCCCATGCAATAATCAGTGCGATGTTTGTTAGCATTGCAGACTGCTGGAAAAAAGCTTAGAAGATGAAACAATATTGTATTATTTAACTCTCAGTAGATGCCAATGGTATAATTTGCTACAAAGAGAAATTTGAAAAGTTACTTAAAGCCTTTACCTGTATTAGCCCGAGGAATATTTCTGTTACTTGCATAGGGTGAAGTGCCCCTGAATGCTTTGAAAACATTTTATTGGTCAGTGCACAGAACTTAAATAGAATTTTAATTATAAAATCTACTAAGTCCGTATTAGTTTAAGGACATACCTTGATTCTGGCCTCTTCCTTGTGCAGCCTGAATCTGCCCTAAGTAGACATTAAAATGGAAAATGTCATTTAGACTATGGTTAGTTCAAGACGGTCATTATCTGGGATTTTCAGTGAGTTTCATTTTGCACTTGTCAGAGTTAATGACGTGTATATGGAGTTTCTTTATACTGCAACAATGTGCTTGTGCTTATTGTTCATATATTTAAGTTGTTTCATGTGGGGGCAAAGTAAAAATATATAGTTCTTGGTTTTTGTTTTGTTTTTTACTGAGAAGGTTAATTAACATTTGCCACTTTACATTTAGAAATGTTACTTGTATAGGACAGTAGGGCTGCAGGAACAACTTCATAGTTATGGTTGTGACTTGGTTTCCATTATAACCCTTATTTAAACTCTTTCCCCATCTTTATTGTTCTTATTAAGTATTTGTATTACAGCATCACCTAGCAGCCCCAGCCAAAGATCAGGACTTCATCATGCTCGGTGCTGTAGAAACATAGAATGGAGATGGTCCCTGCCCCAAAGAGTTTACAGTCTGAATACGAGACAAGAGACAACAGATGGATATAGGCGGATGGGGAAGCCCAAAGAAATAACCAGACAATAAATAACTAATGGGGCAGAAACTATTTATATCTGAAATCACAGCTCCAGTGCCTACAAGGGTGGTTGTTCTTTTAAATATAAGACAAGCCAGGGAGTCTGCACCACTGCAGTGTGTTACAAGGTGAGTGTTTATTGAAAAGGAGCACTGAACAAGCAGGAGGCTGTGGCATGAGAAGGAGAGGTCTGTGTTAAACAGATGCCAGCCGGTCAGACAAGTGAATCCCCAGAAGAAACTGATCAAAAGTTAACCAGGTGCAGAACCTGTTCAGCTGAGTGCTATGACTGCAAACTGCAGAGAGGGCAGTAAAGCCCAGTTACTGGAGCTTTGGGAAAAGTCAGGAATTAATGTTAAATGTGTAACTGCAGACCAGCTCTGGGATGCTTTGATTAAATATGACCGGGCAGAACACAGCTAATACACTGTAATCTAGGCCTAGAATCAGGAAAATGCATTCTGTGCAGGGAGCTAGTCAGAGCCCATGGCTGGAAACTGATCCCAGTCTGTGGTCGGGACAAGTCTTATGGTGAGCATGAACCAGCGGTCATGGTGGCTGCTGAGGAAGATAGATATGCCATGGGCACAGAGGTGGAGATGGATGGGCCAACCCAGCCAGCACAGCTGAGCAGCAGGGAAAGTTGTGACCCGGAATGGGAAAAACGGCAAGACCATACACAGCAACGGGAGCTGGAGTGAGAGAGAGACTGCCACCTGAGAGCAGTGTACAGAAGGAGCAGAGGAGTGGCTGCAGGAACGGCAGCAGTTGGGCCAGCAGGCAGGCCCTGGAGGAGTAAGTGGTTAGGATTATCTTGGGAAAGAGCCAAGGTCCAAAAATAAACTCCAGGTTTTTCCCCCAGTGCCAGGTGAGAGTTCTTAATCAATAGCACAAATGTGTAGGTAGGTACTGTTACACAAGTGGGCTCTCATCTTGCTCCACTGCTTCTATGAAGGCTTACACCTACTCAAATGCAAGGCCTGTCCGGAATATGTGAATCAGTAAAAAGTAGCCTTACTGGAAAATTCTCATCTAACCTAGTGGCCTATGCCGGGCCGGCTCCAGGCACCAGCGAACCAAGCAGGAGCCTGGGGCAGCAAATGTAAAGGGGCGGCAGGACGTCGGGCTCTGGGTTGGCAATCCGCCCTCAGTGGGGGTGGGAATTCGACGGCCACTCCGTCAGCGTGTGTTTTGTGCTCGGCAGCAATTCGGCCTCCCTGTTCGGCGGCAAGTGTGTTTTTTTTTTTTGCCGCTGGGGGGAGGGGGGGGGGCAAAAACGCTGGAGCCAGCCCTGTGCCTATGTACTGAAATATCTACAGAGTAAGAAGACCTACTACAGCACCTAAATTTGTATGCTTATTTATTTATTTATTAGGTGCATTCCAATAGTGCCTACTTCAGGCCTACCAAGTATTATGCATCTTGCACTGACATTCATACATTAGGCAGCCCTTTCATTAGGGTTGACAACTTTCTAATTGCTGACAACCAGACTCCCCTCCACCACACCCCTTCCTCAGAGGCCCCGCTCCCTGCTCCACCTCTTCCCCCCAAACTTCGCCCCCAGCTCCACCTTCTCCTCCAGGCCCCACCCTCCACTCATGTCTCTCTCCTGCATCATTCACTGCTCTCCCCCTTCCTCATAGCTGGAGCCTCTCTACCTCCCTTCCTCCTCCCCCTGCTGGGCTCCCTCTGCTCCTGAGCTGCAGACCCTGTCGCAGAGCCTCCCTGCCCACGAGATGCAGGCAGGAAGCAGCCCCGGCTGAGTAGGGACTTGCGTGTGTTGATGACCCAGTGCCTTCTCCCCATCACCCACCCGCAGTAACCAGGCTTTTGATGTCCAGTCAGTAGATCTGACCGGACACTGCCAGGTCCCCTTTTCAACCGGACTTTCTGGTCGAAAACCGGACACCTGGCAACCCTACTTATCGTGCTTAAATCATATGAAAGATTGGGCCTGCAGTGGAGCAGGCCCATCCCTGCTGTTTTTTGCCTGTTTCCATGTAATCTACTGAGACAATCAATGTTTAGATTTAAAATTTGGGACTTTTATATTGAGGTTTATTTGTTAATTCATATTTTTCTGACAAGGAAAGCAAGGTAAAACAAAAAAGGAAGAATATAAGGAAGGAAGCACAAATACAAGGACTGTTAGGGGCAGCAAGGAGTATTTTCTTCTGAGAGACTCTCAGCCACAAATCACCTTTGGTTTAATCATGTAAACTTTTCCCAATACCAGTGGTTGGTAGTGGCAAAGCATTTTTTCTTATAGATACAACCGTTGTAGTAATCGTTTGAACTACACTGTGTTCCAAGCTAGTTTACTCTAGAGGTTCCTTTTGAAAGCAAGTTACCAACGTACCATGATGGTCAGATGCGAGTCCCCATTAGCCAGGACAAACAAGAGAGTGTTTGATTCCTTCTTCAGTTTCTTCAGGATCCCACTGTTTTTAAATTTTGGACCAGACAGATTGTGGTGTGAAGCTGGGCATCCGCAAAAGCTCCAGTCTGCATCCTAAAAGTGGGCCCTGAATGCATGTAAGGCTGAGGCTTCTGAGAGGGAAGCTGTGATAATCAAACAAAAATGGGGGCTTTTAACATTTTTTTTGTGGCAATTGTTTGATTTTTAGAAAAATGAAGTATTTAGAATCCAGAAGACATCCTCACCAGATGATAACAATGATGCAGTAGGTCAGATTTGGGGTATAAATACTATGCTTAGCAATGTCCTAAAAATCATATTAATGTGTTTGGTCCCAATTGTGTTCCTGTCAGCAGGATATCTTCCATGGTCTTCAGCACTGACACATGATGAGGTATTGCCCCACACCCTGGGCCCTTATAATCTTTCTGCATGTATAGCTCTTTTTCTCTTTTGGGAAGAGATTCACATTAGGAACCTTCAAGAAATTTAAGAAGAAACCTGGATCTAAAATGCGATCAGGAGACTAATCAAAGACAAATAAAAATCACGAATACATTACATTTTAAAGTCTCAGGATTAAATCCCAGCCCCACTGAAGTACATGACAAAACTACCATTGCTTTCAATGAAGCTAGGATTTCACCCTTAATCTACATTCTCTTACTGATTTGGGATCTCAAAAAGCCTTTTAACTTCCTTTTTAAAGAAAATGTGGCCTAAATTGTGTCCTGCCCCGCATGAACATGAAACAGAAAAGGGAGTAGCACACAAAGGAACAGATTTACAAAGGTATTTAGGAATCTAAAGATGAATTCAGGCACCTAGAGCAATTTATAAAGGTTCCTAAAAGGAGTTAGACACCTAATCCCACTGACATTTGGTTTGGTGCTTTTGAAAATCCCACTAGGCACCTATCTGCATTTTAGCACAATTAAATACATTTGTAAATCTGTCCCTAAGAGTCTACAGCCCAGATCCTCAAAGGTATTTAGGGGAAATCAATGAGAATTAGACACCAAAATACCTTTTGAGTATCTGGATTTATGGCCCTCTTTCCATCTTCATGCAGAGCAGGAGCATAATCCAGTTGGAGAGAGCGCACAGGCACTGCACAAGGCCACCAAATTTTGTGGGTCCCCAAAGGGGGAATGAAGGTGTGAAGTGAAGGTGGAACTATAATGGCCCAAAAGAGATGCCCTGGTGTAGAAGAGAATGGAGAGCCAGACTGAGCCAGAATTCCATAAAAGTCTTTCACTGCAACACAACTCCTCACATGACAATCTGCCCTAGAGATGAACATTTGCACATTAGAATAAATACCTCCAGGAATCAACATCTTTCATCTCCTTGCTATTTTTTTTCTTCTCCATGCTTTCAAGGTGAACCTCAGTGATGAGGTAATACAGTGGGATTCACAACTTAATTTAATGAATTTTGCTCTCAGTACTTGAATTAGCTTAGCAGATAACCATTGCATCCCCCATGTGGTAGGATACTGAATGGCTACTCTTAATTTCTATGGAGCTTATTTAACAAGACAAAACATCCCAATTTTGGTTTCAGATACAGGGACACCACTTCCATTGGCTTCAGGGACAGTTGTACCTGCGTATCTGAGCAGAACCGAGCCCAAGGTGTTCTGTTATGTCTGCCACTCTTTCCGCTGAGCAGAGTGCATGTTCCTTTTCACTGAGTAGAAGCCAGATTTCAGTCCTCAGTCTAGAGAAACTTGCTAGCATTTGAAAATGTGTTTCTTTTTCTTCTCAGCTAAGTAATTAAATACTGCAAGTTGCTTCAAATATTTGTATTACAGCTTGCGGGCTAGAATGGAAGCAGGTTTCTGGATCAAGATGAAGGAGGAACTTTGACCAAACATGATGCTGTTATCAATAACACTAATGCAAAGCCAGGAAAAACATCACATTTATGCCAGACCCTGAGTCTTGGTCTGAGGTTTTCTAAACAGCACTGGCCTAACTTAGGTCAGTGTTCAAAGCTTTCAGCTCTCACTGAGCGAGTTTAAATAATTATCCCACAGTCTGAATTACATATGTCAGAGCAATATTCAAATTTTTTTTTTTGGCAGTGGGAGGGGGGAGAGTGTAAGACCAGAGGGGCCAATGTGAAAATATGCATCAAGTAACTCAGGGGGCTTGGAAAAATTCAAGTGTTAGAAGACTGAGCACCCATAGTTTACCAAGGCAGAAACTTGCAAACAAATGTCTCAAGTTAGACACCTAGGTAACAGTGGTTCATTTTTGGAGATGCTGAGCACCAATATCTCCCACTGGAGTTGTGGGTGCTCAGCATCTCTGCAAATTAGGCTATATGTTTATTTTCATGTTTACATACAGATTTAGAAGATTCATTATAGGCCCCCATGTTTGTAAATGCTGACCCAGGTTTGTGTAGGATTTTCTCAAGTTCCACTTTAAAAACTGGGCTGAAATCCTGGTCGTTCTGAAGTCCATGCGAGTTTTGCCATTGGCTTCCTTGGGGCCAGGATTTCACTCCAGTTTTGCAAATCTGAGCCTTAATGACACTGCAACACTGCTGCTTTAATATGCACTTTATCCACTCCTCACAACCATGAGCTGCAGCACTGTACTTACTTGATGCTGCAGCAGCCACAGCTGAGTAAACTGGATGGACGCTGCTAGGACCTAGGCAGAAACAAAACAGTTTCTAACTTTAAAAGGTGTTAAACAATAGGAACAGTGTACATGCTTGTTAATGAATTAAAGTGGGCGTGGGGGAGGATCAGGGAAAATCAGGTGAGCAAAGTCCATAGTAGAGAGCTCTTGCTAATGTAAGGGGACTAACATTCAGTGGGGGTGTTTTAGTTGCTAGCTCCCAGTACTAAAGAGGGGGAAGGGTCGATGGGGAATCAGGACCCTGAGACTGACAGCCCCCAGGAACAATGGGGAGAGGCCAGTGCTCCAGGTCAGCCTGAATGACAGCGGGCAGGCTAATCAGGGAGTCAGAGAGGTCCTGTCCTCCCTGTGAGCTGAAATTGCCTGGGTCAGACAGAGTGGGGGCGAGCTAAGGAGAAAGCAGGGGCTCGAGCTGAGCTGGGGAGCAGAGCTGCACCAGATCCAGAGAGAGCAGAACCTGTCCTGGGAGCAGAGCTGCAGCAACAAGAGCCAGAGGGGCCAGAAAAGCAGCCCAGGAAGCAGGTCAGTGCTGGGAGCAGAGTCACAGAAGCAGCCTGCTGAGCAGACCTGTCCTGGGAGCAGAGCTGTAGCAGCCAGAGGCAGAGGGGCCAAAGCAGCAGCCCAGGGAGCTGGAGGCAGAGCAGCAGCAGTGCAGAGACAGAGTGGTGGGGCTGGGGCTGGAGCAGTCCGGAGCTGGGTGCGGTGAGCAGCTGGGGAGACCGAGGGGGATCCTGGGCAGTAGGCCCAGCACAAGGAGACACCTCAGCCAAGAGGCTTTGGAGGCCAGGCTTGGATCGTAACCCTGACAGGGCGGGGGCGACACTGGGAAGAAGGGTCCTACCACTTAGAGCCTGAGAGCGTGAGGCCACCACCAGAGCAAGTGTCCAACCCACAGCATCCCTGCAGCACAGCCAGGGCCTGAGAAGAAGGCCTGGGACCTACAAGGAACAGACTGAACTGCCCTGACGTTCCAGAGACACTGTTTGTGATGTTCCCTGCCACAGAGCGGGGTGATGTTTCCTTTAACCTTTCCCATTTTTCCTTATTCTTTTTAAAATTGATTGTTGATTAAATAACTTGCCTTTGCTTTAACTTGTATGCAATGGTCAGTGGGTCAGAGAAGTGCCCAGTGCAGAGAGAGTATCCTGGAGTGGGGACACCGTAGCCCCTGTCCTAGGTGACCACAGCAGGGTTGGGGATCGAGCCCCCCCAGGAATCCTGGGCCCAGCCTTGTTGGGGTTATGAGGATTCTGCCAGACAGGAGAGTGGAAGGGGAGTCCTCAAGGGCAGGGAGGCCACTAGGTAAAGGAAGTGGGAGCGAGGACTCAGATCCTTTCGCTAGCCCACTTCACCGGGGTAGTGTAGAAGCCAGGAAAGTTCCCCACAATAGCGGGACTATTCCCCTGCTTACACTAAGGGTCCTTTTTAGGGTCAAAGTAGGATTGGGAGGAAAGTAATTGCAAAAAATCTATTTTGAGTAATGCATTTGAAAGTTATCGTGAAACAATTCTCAAATCTCTGTGTTAAATTATCAGCCCACCTGTACAGCTGGCCAAATCATTCAAAGGAATATTTGTTGAATAATATATTTGAAATTATCATGATTTTATTGTGGGCAGGGGAGGGTCTGAACTCAGGTGGAACAATGCAATTCAGATGTAAGTCTCTATTTTATCTATATGGAAGTAGTATCCATAAGTAGCACGTCTTACTCCTGAGAATATATATAGATTGTAGATAACTAATATGAGTGTAGCCACTTTTACCTATAACAGTCTATACTTACATAATATGGGGGTTTATGTTTATGAAGCATACTTTCTTCCAGATGGGCTTTGTAACCGCTCAGAAATTCATATCAGCACTCTTAACGCACTAATTTCACCCCTCCTTTCTGCTGATTCTTTTATACATTGTTCATATTCCTACATTGTATTATTTAATAAATTTTGATGGTCTATTAAACAAGGGCCAATTAGACTTTGACCACCTATTCTTGAAATATTATTATTATTATTTATTAGGAAAATTGAAGGTCAACATGACGGTACAAATCCCTGCCTTCATTCTACTGACCTATATCCCTGACCCTATGCACTGCAGGTCGAGGTTTGGCAGCGGTAACAGTAGCTGGAGTGCTGGTTGTTGCAGGGATTGTAGTTGGCTTTGGTGTTGTGCTGATGGGTTCTGGAGTTGTGGTTGGCTTCAGAGTTGTGGTGGTAACTTGTGTAGTTGGTACCGGTCCCGGAGACGTCTGATATTCTTTGCGGAGTGCATCGGCTATAAGTGTGTTTAAAAGTTATATATGTGTATATATATATAAACATGTAATTAGATATGACATATGTAGAAACATTATAAATGGTGTCAACTTGTTTAAAATGAACAACAAAGTAGCCCAAGTTCATTCTGGCCACAACCCTGAAAACGTCTATGAGCACCAAACCAATTCATGCCTTCAGCATGTGTGGATATATAGCATATGTCTTGATGTGACATAGTATTGCACCATTCTGTGGAAAGTAGTTACTAAACAAGGAATTAATCTGGAGCATTCATGCCCTTGATTCTCCCCTACAGTCTCTCCACTTTCACAAGAGAATCTATGAATCTGACAAGTATATCAAAAACACAATGTTCCTGATACTGCTGTTTTGCAGTCAATTTCTATTGCACTGGCATATCTCTCTACATGATAAGGCAACTAGAAACTCCAAGTAAATGTAACTCATTTTACCTGACGTACTATAAAATCATCAAATGCGGAAACCCACTATTATGATGGAGGGGAAAATGAGATGCTTCTAAATTTTCTAGCTGCCAGATGTGCCTCCTAAATATCGCTATATGAAATTATTTTATGTGTTTTTATATATAATTTATCAGCTTTCCCTTAAATCTGCCCTCTCAGTCTATCTACAAAAACTGCCATAGAAACAAACATTTCACACCACTGCCCTCAATCCAGTTCCTCTCTACTTAGCTCACAGCCTCAAGGAAGGCCTACGAAATTATGGGAATTAAAGCAGGGCTGTGTATCATTATTCAATCCGTTCATGGCTACCTCAGCACAGCCTAGTGTTCTCCTGTTGGAAAGCATCATCCCTTATACTGTCTGCTGGATTAATTACTACCTGCTGCTAGCCAGTTAAAAATTCAAACCTCAGACAGTTTTAAAGGGGTAACAAAGAGAGCTAAAAAAAACCAAAACAGATGAATTGGAAAAATTAACAGAAACAATTTCCTTAGAGCTGAATTGTGCCTTGTCATGCACAGATGTGCTAAAGGGAAAAAGGTAGCACGCACAACAAGTCCTCCCATCTAACTTTGTACCCAGGTGCCAGGGAAAAGGCATATTCTTGATCTTTGTACCCACAGCATGCAAGAACCAGGGAAATCTGAAGATGGCAACAATATTAGAAACCCCTGTGGGGACGAGGAAGGATTGTGCTGATGATGGAAACATGGGTCTGTCTGTCCTGCTGTGCAGGCCAAGGGGAGAACACATTGCACCCTGCAAGAGGGTAGTGGTGGACACTGCTGTGAGTTCGTATCCAGTGGACCTGGAAGCATTATGCCTACCTGAGCTACAGTACTTCTGAGAATCGCTGTTCAGCCACTAATGCTCCTGCCCACCTCCTGCCAGTGCAAAGGAGTGGCTGAAAGCCACAGTGAAGGCCTTAATATTGCACTGCAGTAGAGCAATACCATGTTACATGCAAAGCTTAGGTTGTGATGGTGCCCTTGCATCCTCATTCCCCTCTCCTCCCTTATCTTGGCATGCTCTTTGGTGATGGTTTGCAGAAGCAGAGGCTCATTCTCTTGCTATGCGAATCCAGAATAGAGGCTGCAGGAGAGGTAGACTGGTATACATTACAAATTCAAATTACTTTTTGTAACCCACTGCAGACTTTTTAGACTGAAGGGCTAATTCATGTCTAAGGATTTGCTGTGATCCACAGCCCATACCTTGTTCAGGTGATTTTTCTGATGCATTAGAGATGTCTGTATTCTTGGTAGCCTTTATATCTTGTGCCGACTTTTTAGGTTCTGTATGAAAGAAAATAAAGCACTATGAAGGGGTGTGTTTGGCCTATGAAGCTGTCTGCTGGGGGGTCTAGCTGCTCTACTACACCCTGCCCCAAGAAGCAGCAAGCTGAGAGGAAAATAACAAAGAAGGTTGGTCTTCCGAATTTGTCTAGAGAGGACTTTCTGGAGTGGCCATTTTGGAAACTATAGACCTGGTCTTCCAAAGGCTTGAGGGGCTATTAACAGCCAATCAGGGTCATGCTGGTCCAGATAGACGGAGAAATCTGTCCTTAGCAGATCAGTTCCTGGCTTGGACCAGAGGGGGGGCTCCTCTCTGGCCAAAGTACCTTGAGGGGTGACCTGTTGGTTGTGGGTAGGTCTGTGCTCCCTGGCTGGCCACAGGTCAAACCCCCAACAAGGGCTGGAGCTTGTTTGGGAGGTTGAAAAAACAGCTGAATTTGAAGGGCCCAGAACTGGGGCTGAAGACCCTAGCAAATAGACGGTTTATTAATTAGACTCTTCCATGTAGACTTTGTGTCCAAGGCAGTGAAGACCCAACAAGGTCAGCTGGCAGCCTGCAGGAGGCAACGGGGTGAGCAAAGGACTGTGCAACTGCACCCACAGCGAAGAGGCACTCGAGAGGTGAGTGCCTCTACACAAGCACCTTTCAAAATGTAGCATTCGGAGAAAGAAAACCATTTTGTTTCTCCCATTTACTGAGCCTCAATCACTAGATTGTCTAGGGACAAATAAATTAGTATCTCTAGACCAGTGGTTCTCAACCTTTCCAGACTACTATATCCTTTTCAGGAATCTGAAGCCCGAGCCCTGCTGCCCAGGGCTGAGGCATGTAACTTCGCTTTGTGGGGCCCACTGTGGTGTGGGGCTCCAGGCATTTGCCCTGCTTGCCACTCCCTAACTCCAGCCCTGCGCTTGTGTCCCCCTGATGCTCACAGCCCCCACATTGCGAAACACTGATCTAGATGAGTTGATGTAACCCCTGAAAGACCTCTGTGTACCCCTGGTTGAGAACCACTGCTCTAGACTATGGTATACTTTGGAATAGGAGTACACTATTACTTCCTTGATGCAAGTCTTATCCCACCAAATTCTGCAGTCGTTTACTCTGACAAAACTCCTATGGGCTTCACTGGGACTTTTGAACTGAACCAAAAAATGTGAGGTTTGGCTAATAATACAGCAAAATTCAGATAATTTACAAACCATTATGTTGATTCTGCTTCCAAGTAACTTGATGCCCTCAGAAAGATCACAAACTGCAAGGGATTTTTCTGACTCCTGATTGCTATTGAAAGTCATTTAAACCGTGCTCCTGCAAACACTTTTGAATGTGCTTGCCTTTGATCGTATGAGTAGTTGCATCCACTTAAAGTAGGACCAAAGCTTTAATGTGTGTAGAGTTGCTGGTTAGTACTAGTTTGTATGTTATATTTCAGTTATTAATTAAAATGCAGTCACAGGTCATTTCATCCTAAATTTCATTAACCCCAAGTATGGAAGGGTTGTCCAATACCCTGATTCAGCAAAGCCCTTCAGCATGTATATAGATCTGATTGACTTAATTCAGCACATGCTGAAGGGCTTTGATGAGTCAAGTGCGTGGATTTTGAGCTATATATTTGCAATACAAGCAACTAGAATATGCAAGTGTCACTATGTAATTGTGCAAAAAAAACCAGCCCATGACTTTGAGGATAACAACCCCCATATTTTACTTTCATGCAATAATGTGCAATTGGGTAACGTTAGTAGCTACAAACATTTGTCCAGCATGAGCGTGTCCAGAATCCACCTGTCGATAAACACGTGAACTCATTGAGAAGCCACAAAATAGCCACATGGTAGCACTGCTAAATAGTAGTGGGTAACCTCATCAAGGTTCAGAAATCACACTGGCAGGCTGTGAATCACTAACAGAAAAGTGCATCGCACTATAAGAAAGTGGTAGGGGTATACCCAGGGCATCATCTCACACAGTCAATCACATGTGATGGCCAAATAGGATGTCTGATTAGGGCTGGGGCCATTCAGTACTGTTTTTATATGCTTATCAACAATAGATCTGCCCTCTATTACAACCCCAGTGGCTCCTATGTGCATTACACTGATGCAGATATCTACTGCATTTTAGTGAC
The DNA here is from genome assembly GCF_965140295.1 of Lepidochelys olivacea. Lineage (NCBI taxonomy): Eukaryota > Metazoa > Chordata > Testudines > Cheloniidae > Lepidochelys > Lepidochelys olivacea. The sequence goes on along the minus strand of NC_140413.1, from coordinate 146,215,311 downwards.
AAAGACATTAACAATAGTCAATATACCAGAGATTAACTGGTATAAGACCCGATCCAAAGCTCATTGAAGTTGATGGGAGGCTGTCCATTGATTTCAACTGATTTTATACCAGGGACGTAGAATAGAGTGCAGGTTAGAAAGGTGTCCATAGGGAAGGTGCCCATTACTGCACTAGGCTGGCAGTTCTTTGAAAGGGCTGGGGCTGTTGTCAGTTGACATACTTATTGTGGTTTTTATGTATTATTATCCATGCAGTTGATCACCCAAAGAGGGATGAGTAAATATCATCAGACAAAAAGGGAAATATATACCCCCTAACCACAGGTGGAATCCAAAACTCATTCATGCAAGTGGTACAGAATCATATTCTTTGACTTAAAGCAAGAAACAACACTGGGGGAAAGAGGTCTGTGGGGAAAGATAGCAATAAATAACAATGTTCTAGAATTCTGGCATTGTTGCCACATATATTAGAGAAGAGCATGTGATGGTTTTGTATAAAGTATTAACACCAATTTGGGAGTTAATACCAAGTGATGATGCATTATTTCTGACTCATACCAATAAAAACCTTATACCATGCCCTCATGTAATATACATACATACATATATATATATATATGGAACATATGTATAAAATATGACGGAACATCAACTGTAATTACTTGCCTGCTTTAGCAGGTGAGCTTTTTGAGGAAGAATATTCAAGAGTTGATGGGTATGTCACACCTTTCTTTGGTTTGCCTTCTGCAAAAGAAAAGAATATATAAGATTCAGAACTGTACGGCCTAGGAGCCTTTTAATGAAATGGAAAACAGTCCTGTAAATAGCTCAGTTTAATTCTAAAATATAACCCACATGACAAACTGACATCCAAAGAATTTCAAGTTCTCGTAGGGCAAAATTTGCATCAAATGTAATGAACCCCCTAATTCCCTCAGTTCTCCTTGATTCCATGATAATGTCCAAAAATCATTTCACTAAACACGTCAATATCTAAATAAGGGGAACAAGTGAAGTACTAATGCAAGAAGCTCTAAATGAATGACATGGGATCCCTTTCTTTAATGACATGACTTTTTTTTAAACCTCTGTTTCATGATATATCATTTCTAATGTGTCATTTACAATAATAACAGTGAGAATCCCATGTGTGTGCTGGGACATATGGTAGTTATATCTGGATCTAAAATGAGGGTACCTTCCCTTGAAAATGAGGCATAGTTCAGTCATGCTCTAAACCACAGACCTTTCTAGTGCCACACCACATGGCATTTCTATTGACACAGGTGGCTATGAGGACTTCTCTTCAGTAGTAGCTTTACTGCTGTTGCGTTCACAGTACTAGAGAAGCCAGAGGACACTCTATACTATAGGCCAGATTCAGAAAAGTTGGCACAGAAGGATGTGAATTGCATTTCCCTACCCCAGCTACAGTAATTGTCTCCCCTTCTCCTGCAACTGTGCCATAGAGGTGATGTACCAGTGTGGATGACAGGGGGTGTTTCTGCTTAAGCGTTAACTTCCATAAGAGCTCTGCCAGTAGGTGCTACTGAGGAGAGGCACTGGATCAGCATCACCAAGGCAACATCTCACGTCAGATGGTGCCAGCCTTTACTTTTTGAGTTGTGTGGCAGTCTTGTTCTGCCAGAGCCTCATCCCCTAGTGGATTTTCTACAACCAGGGGCCCCTGCTGGGGTTTATGCCGGTGTAAGGATAGGTGAATCTATAGTTCATGTAAGGACAATAGTTGAGTCAGAGAAGCATTGCCTTTGTTCCCCAGTTCAATCTCTTCGTAGCAACTCCAGCCCCTTTATTCCATTTCCTTTGAAAGCCTGAGCTGTTGTAACCAATAAAATCACCAGATGATGAAGTGAATTTGCTTAAGTTCCCTTTCTAAACATGGCAAGATGCGAGGGTCAGTTTCAGCGCTCACTTACACTGCTATAAGTCAGAAGTCGCTTCACTGAAGTTGAGGAAGTTAGACTGACGTACAACTGGTGTGAAAGTCAGCTCTTGTCTTAATATCTGATGCTACATCTGATTTGTAATTTAAATAATGTCTGCAAATGTGCAGCTAACGCTAAATTGCTCAGTGTGGCTGGCTACTCGGTGAGCTCTGGCGTCTTTGGTAAAGAACTGTTTGTGTCCCATGTGTGTTCCATGCATCCGTGGGAGCTGCTCTAAATGGAGAGCTGATTCTTGGTCTGGCAATCATGCTGCTCTTACACTGACAAGAAAGCTGCCACAAAATCTGTCGGAGTTTGTATAACCATAATATGCGTTAAAAGATGGGGTTGCTGTTAAAGATGGGTTGAAAACCTGAGTATTGTTGAACATATGGATGTTTGAAAAATAGGTGCATAGGTGAAATTTTCCCCATCCTCTCACCACTTACTTGTCACTAGCACACTCAGACATTTGGGACTCTCTTTTCTTTACCTAGTAGCCACAAAACTCCCATTAACCTGAATGGAGTCATTCACATGAGTGCCAAGACATTTTGGAGCTTGAAAATGAATACGAATCTATTTGCATACCTCCTAGTCTGCTCACCACTTCAATCCTGATGACCAGGCCTTGTGCTTGTTCCCCACTCCTCCTGTGTCACACCACTTCACAGGCCAGGTCCCTTAACTGTTCCTCTTCTGCAGTCTCTTGTATAGATGCTTATTCACCCCAATAGTTTGTGATATTTAAACTGGTAAGTTTCCTATCTGGGAACAAACTGTCAGCACGCTTTCACCATACAATACCAGGTATGCTCTTGATATGCTGACAACTAACTTGGCTGGTGTATAGACAATTTCTCAGCTCAGGTGTCAAAGTTGTCTTGGAGTCAGATGCCTCAGCTGGCTTTTCTGGTGTTTTGTATTTCTAGTCTTTATGCATCTCTTTTCTTATAATTAATAATTCACAATTGTAAACAAATGTAAACTTTTTTTTGCCAGTGGGGTTTGTCTGCATCCAACCACAGGCCAACTAAAGCAGAACTAGATGAAGAGTTATGGGTCTCCATCTTTTAGCCTTTAAATTCCTCACAAAGAAAACCACATGTTTCAGAAGGCCCAGTAAGGACTCCCTTCCCTTTAAATACAACTCTCTTTCTGCATGAGCTACTATGATTACTCCCATTGACTCTCCCAATCAATTCCCTGCCATTGCAGGGGCCTCGGGCATTGGTGTACCTCAGTCCCTCCTATTCTCTGCCCATGGCATGCTATAGTTTAATCTCTGAACTGCAGTAATACTTTAGTCCAACCAGGTTATTGGATTCAACGCAGAGGTAACTGAGTGGAGTTTAGTGGCCTGTGATGTAGTCCCATCTGGCCTTAAACTCTGATTTCAGAAAGGCTACTCACAGTGCATACAATTAAGCACAGGCAGGTTGGGGGCCTCATTCCAGGTATTTGAATGTTATCATTCCTATGTGTACCCAGTCTGGGTTGAACCTAGTCTTCTCATCTCTGTTACGTAGGTTTGTAACTTTCTTCTGCACCCTCTGTTCCATGGAGTTAATGTAACCAGAAGGTGTTGTTGTGAGAGACTCCAAAGCTCACTGGGTAGAAGCTGAGCAGCAATTCAGGTAAGAAATCCTATTTTCCCTTTACAGCCCAAAGTTAGAATTTGCTGGTTGTTAGAAGAAAGCAAGTACCAGAGGCAATTCGGCCATGACCAGAAATTCCCAACTATCCAAAGTAAATCCTCCTAAAATGTGAGCCAGGGCTGGGCTGTTAGAAAGCCTCAAAAAGAGCATCCACAAACATTCATTCAAATTCCAAATGACAGCTCAGTTTGATCATATTCCTACCCCTTATTTGCTGTTCACAGGAAAAAATATTTCTTCACTTGAATTTCTCGGGAATGGCTGTTCATACATTTGTGCTGTGTTGATCTTTCCACAAGGTATGCCTGAAATACTCGTAGTTAACTAATAGTAGCTGGTTACTTGTCTTAGCCAAGCAGTGGAAATGTGCACACCATCGCACGCCTATGTGACAGGAGGTTTAATACAGAAGCAACATAAAACAACGTAAGTTAGCACCTCCTGTACTAACTTAGACTTCTCTGTGCATTGGTAGAGGTGAGTGTAAGGGGACTTAATTTACACATCACCTCTGAATTTGTCCTGGGACTCTCAGGGCTTGTCTTTACACCCCTCTGGGGCACGTGTCACACTGTAAACAGTAGAGCGCTCTGAAGTGTCATGCTCTCACAGATTCCTAGTGTATGTTAATGTGGTTCTGTTTGAAACAGGACTACATCAACGTGCACTAGGAACCTTTTAGATTGGAGTGTGTCAGTAGGATCTACATGGGGCAGTGAGAGCGTAACACTTCAGAGCATTCTACAATTTACAGTGTAGCATGTGCCCAGAGGGGTGGAAAGACAAGCCCTAAGTTAGTGTAAGTTGTTGTAGAGTGTTGGTATGGAGGTGGGGAGGAATTCAGGACAACAAAATCTGACTTAGGAAAGAATTTAATGGACCAACACAAATCGGCTGCTACCTAGAGGTGGAGCAGAACTGTAATTAATACATTTAGGATACGCTGAAATGGTCACTTAAGACAGGATGCTGCCTCATCAGAGTCACTTGAAGAGCATTCACTGAATACGGTTTGAGATATGGGACTGGTAATCTTTTTTAATTAGGATATGTATTTCTTTTAATAAAGAGCCTTGGCACTGCCTGCTGTGGCCAATAACTGCAACAAAATGTTTTTTGCTGTTTATGGTTAAGAAGAAAAGCTTCAAAGCATGGAGTGAGTTTAACTGAAACAGATGTTTCAGGCTCTCTGCAAATTCAGGCAGACAATAGCTCTGAGATGTGAACCACCCCATCTATTTAAATGGGTGCTAACTCAGATGCCCCAGATGATACTTTGTGTCAACACAGTTATCTATTTCACTGCACATCAAAGCATGTAAGAAAGCAGAGGTATCAAATTATGAAGGTATACAGTCTACTCTGAGTGACCATTTATTTGGATGGGCTTTTAACAACACAACAGGGTGATGGGGCTTTGGTCATGCATTCAACTGGCCAGGTCCTTTGCATAGAGTACCTGTCACTTTAAAGTGTGGTAGTATAACATAATAACTGAATTAGCTCTGTAGATTTTTTTTTTTTTTTTGTGGGAGGAAGGAGGGTAGTACCTGAAACAATGAAGGACTCCCTCCAGCGTGGTAGGGACAAGGATCGGATTCCACTGGAGAAGCTCCCTCTGTAACCAGATTGTCCAGCAACTTTCTGAACAAGGATCTTCCCTCCTGAGTTGTCAATAGTACCACTACAAAAGGGGGTCGGGAAGTGTTAAATGATATCAGAAATGAGGCAGAAAAACTTAGAAAATGTTCAACTATACAAGAGTTAGGAAAGTGTTCTCTCTCATTTTAAATGACATGGTTGAGGTTACAACAGTCCTTGGTGCCACTTGAAGAAGTCTGCGGCTAAGAAGTGTTTGTGCACTTACAGCTGTCGTAGGGGTCTTGTATTTTAACCTGACTCAATTGTCAGTATGTGGCTGAAGTTAATTGTGTCTGATGGCATTGTTCTGAACCGGCACTGCCGGTCAGACATGTCCCTGGCTCCTGAAGTACCAGCCCTAGAATTATAGGAAAAAAAGGGCAGAACTCTTTCCTGAGTTACTTTGTGCAACCGTGTTGACTCCAGTTGGATTTTTAAGTCAGGCAGGATTTAGCATAAAACTTCTAACATTCTGGACTCTAGAGCTTGAGTCAGATCTCACTGCCTTTATACCATGGTACGTACATTAACTCTGAGAGTTGTGATTTATGGATATGTAAGTAGGACGAGATTCAGGGCCCAAGAATCTAAACTAAATTTTGACAAATAGGAGGGTAATTTCCCCCTTTATTTCACAGAACTTAGAATTTTCCCTGTTCGAAAGAAATCAGCCATGTATCACCTGTATCTGGTTGTGCCTGATTCTGATCTCACCCTGATGTAAATCAAAAGAAACACCACTAAAATCAGTGGAAAACATGGCAGCTTGTGTGTGTGCTGAATGCTACAAAGTGTTTACCATGTGTGATGACATTATATGAATCCTAATGTGTAAGACGTGTCAGCTTCTGCAACCCAGACACTGAAGCATTGGTTTGAAAACCAAGAAGGGACTGCTACTGTAAACAGAGAAGTCTAGTTATAGTGTGTAAGCTAAGTGGAATGAGAAACATAAAATGGTGAAAAGTAACTTAGAGCTTTACAATTCTCTTTGAATAATTTCAGTTGTTGCTGGCAATAGAAGGAAAGGAAACTCACAGCTTTCATACACACTTCAGAATAGTCAACAAATCCAAACACAAATGGCACCTAGAGAAAACTGAGACCTTCTGCTCCAAAAATATAGGCCTCTACCACTTAAGCAACAGGAGAAACTACATTCTCGATCAGTATGTTGTGTTTGCAAAAAGAAAAGGAGTACTTGTGGCACCTTAGAGACTAACCAATTTATTTGAAGCATGAGCTTTCGTGAGCTACAGCTCACTTCATCGGATGCATACCGTGGAATCCGATGAAGTGAGCTGTAGCTCACGAAAGCTCATGCTCAAATAAATTGGTTAGTCTCTAAGGTGCCACAAGTACTCCTTTTCTTTTTGCGAATACAGACTAACACGGCTGTTACTCTGAAACCTATGTTGTGTTTGTGTCAAAAACAATTCAAACCTGTCTGCCCCTAGATATTCATGCACAATTCCCATTTTAGTCAATGGGAATTGTACACAAGTATTTTGAAGGAAGAATTTGTTTTTTGTAAGCTAGTCACTTGACAATTCAATAACAAACACCTGAATGCAGATGACTTCAGCCAGCAGATGGCAGTGGTCTATATACATAAAAGCTAGCTGGTACAATAAAGAGATGCATAGGATTTTTATCCACACAGTGTGTCTCTCTCAGTTTACGTTATACTCCACCAGTGAATTGCTTGCAGTTTGGTGTGGCAGTTTGTAAAGTACCTTTTCACCAATTCTGTTTTTTCTGTGCCATGTTTATGTCACTCAGTATTTGGAGCATGGATGGCTTTAGTGTGGGTTGGGTTCAGTTGCACCCCAGAGTGCAAAAACAGCCAAATGTACATTCCTCCCAGCCTGGTGAGGAGGGGAAACTGGGAGCGGGAGTCATGAGCAGCTGGGCTGAACCTGAGCGCCCGGTCACAATTTGTGGAGCTGAGCCCAGCCCATGGGACAGGAGCTACCACTACAGGATGAGAGTGGGTGGACTTGCTCTCCCGCCCCACTACTACTCCCGCAGCCCTCCCTTCCACACTGGGTTGGGATTAGGATTGTGGTGCTGGGGTAGAGGGTCATGCTTCAGGTGGTTGGAGCCCCCTTGGCAATTATGCATAGTGTACCCATTGATCCGGGAGGCTACCTGTGCCCCTGGTTTGTAGCAGATGCTTTCAATGGATGTTTTCAGGGTCTTTTTCTAGCTTAAACTGGATCACTAAAAAGAGTCCTACCAAGAGACATGATAACCTATGGTGCCTACATATTATTAGTGAGATTATTATTTATGTGACACCATGAACACGTGTGATGGTATAAAATAGTGCGACAACAGTAATTTGCTATCCATAAATGAGTGATCTGGAAAAGTCTGAGCACCTCCTGTAAGGTGCTGAGCACACTCAGTAATAACTAACATGTAGATCTTACAGCGCTTTTCATCAGTAGATCTCAAATCCCCCTGCAACAAAGTGTCATTATTCCTACTTTAGAGATGGGGAAACAGGCACAGAGGTGAAGTGCCTTGCTCAAGGTCACCCCGCAGGCCAGTGGCAGAGCTGGGAACAACAAATGATTTCGGTAGACGTTTTGGGTGCCAAGCGCTCTCAGATTGGACCCGTCACATCAAATACTGTCTCTCTCTTATACTCTTTTTTTATAAGAATTGTGGCCTACAATCCAATCTGCAAAGACCAGGCAGGGTTTAGGGCAAAGCCAATGACCCCCTACACTGGAATTATAATTCTGTATTGCAGTGTCTCAGTAGTTTAAAGCTGCTGACCTGTGAATAGCAGCACCGCACACACTGGAAAAAGAAGCATAAATGTCGGTGCCATAAACACGGTATTTTATGTCTTGACATCCCGGTGGACATTTTGCAATGAATTCTGGATTGATTATCTTCCCTGCTTTGATATCGCAGTCTATCTCAGGTACATCTGTGAATGCAAAAAAACTGAAAAGTTAGATTTAATACTCCAATAGTTCTGTAACCATGTAACTCACAACAGTGTCCTCTTTAAGCATATGGGTGAATGCCTTCAGGGCACAAGAGGTGTTTGCAAGTAACGTCATAAATACATGACAAGGGTAAGGTTGTAACAAAAGATGGATTGAGGAAGTCAATGGCCATTTCTGACCCTCAAGGAAATCTCCAGTGTAATCTAAAAGATTCTAATCACTATGGGATAGATTGTGGTCATACAATGGGGGAAAGGGGCAGAAGAGAGATCTGGGAGTTGTATGCATCCCTGAGGCAGAATGCCTGCCAGTGTTCCCCTTGTGGTAATATGGTTCTGTTTCACCCGCCAAGGCAAGGCTGTGGCAAAATGCTATGATCTTGCCGTAAACCATTAAAAATGTTTGACTGCTATGCACAGCAAACAAGGGATATAAATATAAACTTAAGCTCTGTTTTATCTTCACCAATTAGATTATACAACCTAGTGGCAGGCTTGAATTTCACCCAATGCAGCAAAACTGAATGCACAGAAAAGTCCTTTTGGGACTGTAGCTAGAAGTCCTATAGCTAGAAGTCCTTGTCCCCTTCCAATGGTTAAGATGCACAGGTTTCACCTTCCAGTGTGTGTATTTCAACATATTTATGTCTCTTACCTAGGCTTTTGTACCAGGCTCTTCACTATGGTATCTGAGTATTTATTTATATGTAGTATGCCATATGCTGTATTAGATATATTTCACTTGATATATACATTTCATTATGTGATGCATATGTTTTACACAAAGGGGCTGTGTATTGTTGTATCTTCCTGATGGTTCCTAACAGAAGCGCCAAGGAGTTGATGGAAGATAGCCATAGCTTCACTCCGTTTGTTTGTTTTTCTGGACATTCCTGTTTGAAGCAATTAGGCATGCTGCTAAGACTACTTACATAGTTTAGCCTTTTTGTTCTTCTTTGTAGCTTCTTTAGTTGCATATGTACAAGTCAGAAACAAAGCTAAGACAAAGAAAATACAATGTCAGGTAAACAGGCAACTGCCAGCATCTTTCAGCACATGCTTCTGTGCCTGGATTTTCTGCAGCTCAGATTTATTATTAATCAACCTGTTTTAAAAAATGAAATTAACATTTTTCCAGAAACAAGTAGAATTCTGTTTGAAAAGATATATTTCAGTGGTGTGTGTTTGTTTGTTTGTAGGGAAGTAGAGATTGACTGGCTGTTGGAACACTTACATTTTCACACAATACATAATTAACTTGCGGGAATTCACTACCAAAAGATGCAATTGAGTCCAAGAGCTTAACAGGCTCAAGAAAGGATTAGACATTTTCATGAGTAATGAGAGCACCCACTAGTATATAAAATAGACTAAATAACGTTAGGGATAGAAAACCTCATGCCTTATGGCTGCACAAACCAACAATTAACTGAGGGATTAGGGAGGGGTTGGCTAGGAAGAAACTTCCCCTATATGCAGGTTATTCCTTAACACAGCACAGATGAAAGTTTTAGTGCCCAAGCAGGTGGTATTGGGCTCGGATGGAGACAGGCTGCTAGACTAGATGGACCACTGACCTGATTTGGTTTGGCAATTACTATTCTCCTACAGTTAATGTATCACCAGAGGCTGAGGTTTATAGTTTAACTATTTCAATGCTTTTTTTTTTTTTAATGTGGGAGTTAACTATATGGTGGTGACAGGTAGATCTCACTTACCATTATAGGGCTGTCTGCTAATTAATGGTCATACAAAAATGTTAAATTTTCTGGACTTGTTATAGGTACTATATTGTGCATTAACCTGCATTACAAACATGTTTAAGAGTAACAGCCGTGTTAGTCTGTATTCGCAAAAAGAAAAGGAGTACTTGTGGCACCTTAGAGACTAACAAATTTATTTGAGCATAAGCTTTCGTGAGCTACAGCTCACTTCATTGGATGCATACTGTGGAAAGTGTAGAAGATTTTTTTATATACACACAAAGCATGAAAAAATACCTCCTCCCACCCTACTCTCCTGCTGGTAATAGCTTATCTGAAGTGATCACAAACATGCTCACCCTCCTGAGTCCCATATGTATTTGCAGTTGTTCACAGTCTGATTTAGGACCTTGTTCCTTGCCTTTTGTGGCTAGAAATACACAGAAGTTGAATGTGCTTTTCAAGATCCTTGACTGTGTTTAAACGCACAGATTCATGCTCTTCTCCCCTGCCTGGGGCAGACCTGACAGTGCTGTGGATCTGATTGGGCTGGGGGGCACGATCTGTTGAATACACTGAGTCCAAGGCTCCACAGAAATATTTAGTGGATTGCTGGACATACACTTGTTGCAACTTCTCATCCACATCCTTCCCCAGCAATGGCAGTGTGGTGCTTCATGCCTCATCCAGTCAGTGGTACCCCACTGTGACTGTGTGCATGTAGATGGGAAGAGTCACCATGATGCTAGCAGGGACATAAACTGCTGCTCTGCACAGCAGTAACTTACAGTGTGCATTGTTTTGTAAACTGCAAGTCTTTAGATGGGAATTATGCTACATGGAGCCACTTGAAGATTTTGTCATGTACTGTAGGATGCTCATTGCATGTAGCTGCACATTATGAAGAGTAGCATGCCATGTAGCCTTCCCCTCCATGTGGCCTCATTCCCCATTTTCCACAGGTCTGTTGAAGTTTTGCCTTTGTCTTTATTTCACAGTGGAGGGGAGCATATAGCTAGATATTTATTTCCAAATTCTGTGCAATCCACACCTCTCCTGTTGTTACACAGGGCTACCTGAGACTCATCCGATGAAGTGAGCTGTAGCTCACGAAAGCTCATGCTCAAATAAATTGGTTAGTCTCTAAGGTGCCACAAGTACTCCTTTTCTTTTTGCGAATACAGACTAACACGACTGTTACTCTGAAACCTGTCTTCTGTATGTAGAGTTTAGAAATGCATGTTTAGTAATTTCGTCTAATAGGTCCCCTAATCCATAGGCTTTGATATCTGCACTTAGTTTTTTTTATTTAAGGTACATATAGATCCTTTAGAGAATGCGTAGTGGCTCCAAGACCTTACACAAACAATCTGGGTTTGGCTGAATGGATCAAACATGATTTTTTTTTGGTGTGTTTTAGTTACAAGTTTCTCTTTGATAGAATCCACCCACCATCTTGCCTAGGTGGATTTTCCATCACTAACTGTGGTACTGCCCTAAGTGGGAACTGTCAAGGATGGTTGCTTCTCTGGTGGGTGCTTATCTTGTGTTTTGCTTCTGTATCAGGTACCTTCCCTTTTGAGAAGTTCTTGCAGAGGAGGTAATATTGCTTGTGGGTTGGGTATAAATCTGCTTAGACTGTGGATTATGTCTAATCCTTTTCATTTCAGGGATGGATTCAGGAGGCTGCATGTCCAGCTTTAATTTACATGGGGCTGGATGGCTGAAGATCAGGGAGCAGCAACCAGCTCCCTGCAGTATTCTCTTCCCTCCCCCCACTCCACTGCATCAGAATTTAGCTTATGTGGGATGAAGAATCTGCTCCCAGTTGTAGAGGAACTGTCCCACTTTTCTGGGCACTGCAGTCAGAACTCCACATTACGCACTGACAGTGAGAACATTTTCCACTCTTTCTTCAATAACCTAATACATAAAATTCAGTTTAACTCCTCTTCTACTTTAGAGAGGATTAGAATTCCCCATGCTGTGTGAACGGACACTATAATAATATGTTTAAATTTAATCCTGACTGGAGTGTGCCATAGCAATCTTATTCCTCCCTTCCCATCCCTAAATTGCTACAGATTTCTTCCAGCAAGTGCATGGACTTAATAGCTCTTGGAACTTGTTCAAAGGAGGGAGCAGTGCCCTGCCTCCATGCCACACTATGTAAATTGAGTATGAGAGCCACTTACTTCAAATGGCAGGCATTCCAAACAAAGCTTGGTAACTCTGTTACTTGAGAGAAGTGGAATTGTCAGTGGGGACAATGGGAGGCACAATTGGGGACAAAAGGCTCTTCCATTTTTTAAAAATAGAACCCATCAAAAAGAAAGGACCAAATTCTGCCCTGACTGACCCCTCATGTCATGTCAGTGAATTCAGCTGGGTTACATGTAGTATTAGGGCAGACCTTGGTCTAGAGAAAATAATCAAGCCCTTGGTCTCTTGCCTTGTGGCAGACTGAACTGAGCAGATTAAAATGAAGGGGAAAATATAGCTAACCCGGAGTATCCAACCATCCTTGACAGTTCCCACTTAGTGATGGAGTACCACAGTTAGTGATGGAGGATGCAGCTAGGCAAGATGATGGGCGGATTCTATCAAAGAGAAACTTGTAACTAAAACACACCAAAAAAAAATCATGTTTGATCCATTCAGCCAAACCCAGATTGTTCGTGTAAGGTCTTGGAGCTGCTACGCGCTCTCTAAAGGAGCAGGTCTCTCCTGCATAACATCCTAAACATGATAGCAAGGTATATTTCCAGCCCTTTTCCCTGAATATCATCTTGATCATGTGAAAGGTCCTGCATCCTCTTTGGACTCAGGAAAAAAAACCCATAAAAGAAGATCTTTGCAGCATGAAATACACATTGTTCTTCCTTGGAGGAGGCTTTTAAGATTTAGACATGGCATAATCGTCTAGTCTACTGTAATTATTGCAGCCCATGTGCAGTCTAATGATCAGTCCATGTGATTAATGTAATTTTTTTGGGTGGGGAAATCAAGAAACTGGGGTAACCAGGATTGAATATAGCTGCTCAAGGTCCTCCTGCATCTTCTACTGGGAGCCCAACTACCTGTGGCAGACCTAAATAAACACAGGAAGCCGCTAGCCATTGACTTGGATTGGAGAACGAAAGTGTCCCTTCCAGGTCTTTCAGTCATCTTTGAAAGTTTTTCCATGACGTTGTAATTTTGTCCAGATCTCAGATACCTCTTTCCCCAGGAGAGTGCCTTTCTTAGCAAACATTTCTGGCATTCACTACGGAACCCAAAATGTCTGCATCATTCAGATCTGCATTGTTCATATGACATGGACGCTTTCCCAAAGTCATTGACCCAGTCCTAGACAATGTTTGTATGTGTATTTGTGTAGTCTATACTTACTTACCAAAGAAGGCTGCAATGATTGATGCCTTCATGGCAAGAACAACAAAATCAGCAGGTTCAGTAAAGTGCACTAGAAAAGAAAACAAAATAACACTGTCACATTGCATTCAGAGGTAGCATACTGGTGGCGAGGAGAGGGAGAGGGATGGGGATGAGGAGGTAGTTCTGCGCACTACCCCTTAGCCCTCCGAAGTCCTAGCATCCTGAATCCTCTTCTTATGGAAGAGGAATGCGTAATAAAGACTTGAAATATGCTAATAGAGAGTGCTATAGCAAGTAAACTAATTTGAGTTTGATGAATGGGGCCAGGATTTCACTCCTGGAATCTTTTCAGGTAAATGGGAGTTTTGCCATTTACTTCAATACAGCCAGAATTTCACTCTAGATACTTATTTCTGATGCCAGCAGCAAAGGAGGCCATGACAGAAGCTGACATACTCTTGCAGTCATAAATGTTGATTTATTTCCCTTTTGGAGAGCTCACAGGAAAAAAAACTCACGTGTTAATAGAATGAATCGGCACATCCATGACAGATTTTTTGAGGTGCTGCAGTGTTTTTCATTTCTAGTTTTTGACCACAGTGCGAATCGGGAGTGTCTCTTCCTAAGAGATTTCTTATCCTACCTTTGCAGACTTGAGAAGTTTGGACAGGAATCTGAACTTTTGGAGCCTTATGCAAATCATACTCACATAGGAACTTTTGAAGATTTCTATCACTAGATAAAAACCCCTAGGCCTGAGATTGAACAACAGCTGATGGTGGTAAAATGTGAGAATCCTATAATTAGAGTCTGAGCACACCGGTACCGCTGAAAGTAAAAAATGTGAATTTAAGCTCCCAGTCAGATGGGCAAGGCACCAGATATGGCCATACACTAAGCTGTAGGGAGCTTGAAATTCTTAGAGCATTATATTTCATTCATAATTATCATTCCATTGGTATCTGATTAATGCAAAAGAAATGTTTTTTTCCCCCTCCAAACAGGAGTCAGGCTCTAAGAAGGGCATCATGCTGGTTCCTGCTGTCAGTATTTGAATTCGCCCAGACAATGGGAAGGGAGGAGGGGCCTCTGACCAAAATGGTCTGCCATTGGTGGTCCCGTCAATCAGAATTCATAGTAGAGCCATCATTTTAGAGGCACTCTCCCTGGGCAAATTCAAATGTGGGCACTAGGGACCAGCACACTTTTCTTCCTAGAGGTTCCACTACGCCACAAATAATGGCAGCAACCTCCACTGGTCATATGTTGTATGATTGAGCAGCCCTCAGCCTTCAAGTGCATGGGACTCTGAGCAGCTGCACCAGAAATTCCATTAACATCTGACCCCACTCGATTCTGGGTCCCCACCCTCCCAAGTAACTGAGTCAGTCACCCTGGCAAGGGACTTCCTGGCTGCCTCAGCGCTGAAGCAATTGCAGGGGTTGCATGTGTCTAACACAGCCCCTGGCCATCAGCCTCCACTTTTATAGGCGTTCCAGGGGACCTACACCTACCTTTCCTGCAATGCCTTTACAAAATCTTACAGCATTTGAGCATGCCCAACACTGGCTGGTGGCAGTAGAAGTTTCCTAACCCATCCTGCAGCGGTCACAGCCACTGGGCATGCTCCAGTGCTGAAGGCACTTCTGTCGGCAATTGTAGCTTGTTTCCATAGCCTGCTCTTGCTGTGGGACACTGAGAGATGTGTGTCTACCTGCTGTGGCCTCTTCCCAGCCCCACAGCACTCTCCCCAGCCAGCCGCAATCTAGTTCTGCCTCTCTCTCTTTTATATTCAACTTTTTTTAGGATTATCCTCACAACTGTAGGATATATGAAGCAGCACAAAAATATACTTTATTTAGGCCTATACTTCCAACTTAGTTATTCTCATACTGGAAGATATCTGAAAATGAAAACAATCAAATACAAGTCTAGTTTTAGAAGAAAAGAAAAGAAAGATTTATTACAAACTGCCTCCAAAGACCAGAAACTATCGTTTTGTAAACTTCCTAATCAACTCCTGCAGTCTGAAGTAGAAAGTCAAGAGCTGCCTCTCAATTCAGCAAGCACGAATCTGTTATTGTGTCAAGGTTTGTGAGGAAAACAATTTGTGCAGTCCACTGAAGTTGCACCTATAGTATATATTTCCAGAGAAATTTGCTTGAAACCAGCACAGTGGAAGATGAGCTATGACGCCAAAGATCCCATAGATGATGTGACAACCAAAAAAAGAAAAGAAAGAAAAATATCCAAAGATGCTATCAATGAACTTGAAAGACGCAAAACCAAGGGCACTGGAGATGAACAGGTCAACAATGGAGCAGGCCAAAGCTGTCTTCCTGCTGCAATAAATTTGATATTCCCATCTGATAAAAGTTGTTTTCAAGATTCAGTTTTATCATTTGAGCAATTGTGAATGCTTTTACAGATTGGTCCTTGCCAGCCATTGAAAGTGATGGGCCAAAAGGACAGTTTCCTTTCCCCCTCTACAAACTGCCATTTTCCATCTTCATTTGATAGAATTAAAAATGCACCACATGAAGATTTGAATGTCAAATGGCATAGCATACTCCTATCTTTCAGATTATGCATGCTGTTACATTTTTGTTGTTTGGGGATATGGAAACTTGGAAAACAACATGGTTAACAGTGACTGGAACAATATGCTGTTCAGGGGAGGAGCAAACAGCATGTGCAGTCACGTGGCAACTGTACCGTTTGCGAAAGGTCATAGTATCAATACCTGTTTTGATAAAGCAACCTGTCTTTGATGGCTTGGATGTTCTACCTCAATCTGTTATGGTGGCATAGAATCTTAGTTAGCATGGTTGCAGCCTCTGGAATCCTTCAGTAAAAGAAAATTGACATGTTCCAGGTCCTCTAGACATTTGAGAGCAAAGTGAATGAGTCAGGAAACTCACGTCTGAAGAAAAGTATGAGGAAATTGTAAAAGAATCTTGGAACAGGTGGGAAGCAGTGGGTTTTGAAAACGCAAACTATCAAGCTACATTAAGAGATGTGTATGCCACATGGATGATGAATTTGTAAATGATTCTGTATTAGAAGCCAAGGATAACCATCGAAGGAAATATTTCAAGGTCTTAGACAATATATTTGGGGAACTAAAATTTTGATGTGAGAGAGATTTCAAGAGGTATCTACTCTCTGGTTTCCTCCATCCCTGGCAACTTCAAAATAAAACTTTAGAAGAGTCAAAGGAGGATTTCTTAAAATCACATGCAAATACTCAGATTTCTTTAGACTTGGGTCATGAGACTGTCTTTCAAGATGTATGGTTTTACAAAGGACACAGCGCTGTACATTTTGTCGCTTGGGGTCCAGATCTATTTGAATTTCAGTGTCCAGCTCTCTTGATGATGATCTACTGGAAATGGAAACTCTTCCTGACCATACCAGTTGGAGTGGCTAGTGCTGAACGTGCAATGAGCACTTTAAGACATGGAAAATCTACAAGCATTCAACATGATAACAGACATGGCTGAGTGTCCTTGCACTCCTTGCGATTGAGAGAGATGAGACAGCAAGTTTGGAGCTGGACAGCAACAGCATCATAGAACAAATTTGGCAAGGAAAAGTGTGAGTGTGGTGTGAGGTTCCAACAACTGGAAATACACAAGCTGACGCAGTTTGGGTGGATGCTATTTTTGTTTAGGCCGTGATGTCTGTTTAATTGGGGGTGGGTTTTTGAATTTTATCTTTTAAAAAAAGCCTAAGGACATGTGACCATTGGACTTCATGCTGGTCAGTTGCTGACCACACTCTGCCTCTTAAGTCTGCCACTGCATAGTACACTTCCTAACCATTCAGAATATTGTTCATACTTCTACAGTGAATCTGTCAAAGGAAATAGAAATCACAGTGAGTTCCAGAATGGTGAGACTTAAGAGAACCCCAGATCAGTTCTTAACCCAGTCACATCTTGATCCAACACCAAATCAATCCTTCCAAATCCATCAACAGCAAGATACCAAGGCAATAGCTCTTCCTACCCTCATAGCAGAACTTGTCATTCTATCCTTTCAATCTAGTCCCAGTAGAAGTACCTGTTGATCCCCTGCTGGCTCACCATTAAATGCTATTATAGCCAAACTTTTTTAGAAGTTGACACTGACTTTGGCTCAAACATTCTGATTTTTCAGAAGTGATCTTAAGTTGGGCACTTAAAAACTGAAGCACTGAAAACCACTGGTGGGAATTTAGGCCAGAATTCACAGGGAGTTGCGGGTGTCCATAGGTGCTTGTCCAGTCAGGATTAGATATCATTTTGTATTTTAGCAAAGTTAGAATATGTATGGAACGATAAACCTTTATTAGCAAAAGCTGAAGTTGGCATATGGGCAAACTCCTATATTTGGGGGGGGGGGGGGGGGTTGTGTTGAGAAGACTTGATTGTCTGGTCTGATAAAATGCTGGAGTCAGTGAATAGCCAAGCATAGTTTGAGTTAAAGATAAAGAAATCTGGCTAGAATGATAATGGTTTTTTGTTTTTCACAGCTCATTTATTCCCTCTGTTACAGTGTAAAATAAGTTTTGATAAAGCTAGGGTTCCAAGATATTCACCGTGATAAATGATTTAGGAATAGTTGTGTGTACAGTTTTCTAGCCCTTATTGATTTAGATCAGAAGGTTTTGCTGTCCCATGTGATGGATTTTGCTCTCTCTTTCTCTGTTTTGAATGTCGGGGGTGGGGGAAGGGGGGAGGGAGGATTTCCAGTTCAGATATGCGGTGTTTGTGAAGCTGGTGAGCACGGGGTGGAGCAGAAATCATTGTCTCCCATGGAACTGGGACTGTACTCCGGGGTTTGTACCATTAAGGTTTACAAGAACTCTCAAAACTCTGACAAAGGTTCTGCTGTTCCCCAAGGCTGGCAGCCCCTGCAGCACTCTGCTGCAAACTGGAGAGTCAGAATAGATACGTGTTCAACTGGCAACAACATTCTTTTCTAGAACATTTTGAATTTTCTGCTGAAGGAAAGCAAGTAAACTGTGGGGAGTTCAGATTTAAAGGCCATTCAGTAACAAAATTCACTAGACCTATTTACTTGCAACAAGACTCCTTCAAAACAGATAATTTTTTTTGCCTGCTCAGACCAGCTGGAAGACCTTGTCTGTACTTAAAATGTTTGCTGGGATCACTGTATCTGTATATCTAAATTGGCAAACTCTGCTAGTGTAGGTTCCGTTTATACAGGCAAAAAACCAAAAACGTTTTGCTAGTGTAGCTTACACAAGTTTCCAAGTGAAATGAGCTACACCAGCAAAAGGACTTTTTTTACTTTTTTTCCTATGCTGGCAAAACTTTTAAGTGTACACCAGGCCTTAGGTTGTTGTGGAGTGCTTACTGGCATGGAATCTACATCAATTTAAAGAGCACTAAAACCCAAAATAAAAGAGTGATTTTTCTTTCTCTTTCCTGGGGTAGAGGCTCTGATCCTGCAATCTACCCAGTGTGGGTGGCCCACTTGAGCCTATGTGGATCCAATTGCAGATTCAGGTCCTATTTGCAAGACTTTTTTTTTTTTTCTTTAGAGCATGGAGGAAAATGCTACATGATAGTGTTAAAATCTCTATGTTGCTCTCAATTCAACAGTTACAAATTTAGAAAAGGTTTCTCCTTTGTATCAGTTCTTAGCATGAACATTGAGACCATGCTTTGTATTTCGCCATAATAAGCCCCATTTATAGGATTACATTTTGTACGCTACATTTTGTCTTTCCTGAGCATATGAAATCACTCATGTGGGTATGCCAATTTTGACTTTTGTATGAAAAACAAAGGTTTATGCATCAAAATTATTTTACCCTTTTGGTTTGAATCCAAGCTAAAATATACCTCACCTAGTTTCCTTCATTCTCTTCTGATGTTAGATATTATTCCTGGAGGACTAGTTTTGACCTCCATCTTTTTCACTTTCCCCCAAACATCATATTTTTTGACAAGTTATTTTGGTCTTGTACATTTCAGATGTACAATATAAGTAATCTGATCTCTTACTGTGGACAGCCTACTTACAAAAACTCCCAAAGATGTAACTACAAATTTAACAGTAAGTGGTCACATTCTACAGTTATTTCACTGATACCATTTATTTTAGCACAGCTGGTTACAACATCTGGCCTTCAGCAATTTGATGCAGGGCACCAAGTGGATGCCTAATGCAATGAACTTCTTCAAAACATAAAAACAAATCTTAAAATATAGGATTATGCTTCTGTCAAATTACAGTTTGTGTAAATTACACTCAACTCTCAGATGCTTTTATCATGTACACTATGCTGATCCCCATGATGTGAGTGTCTGATATCTAACCCAGTAAAAAGCATAACATAGTCTCACTTTTGACTAGAGCATATTATTCCTGATACGAATAGATTACATGTTCTGACACATAAGAAAATTCTATTTATCTAATACATTTTTCATTCATTTTCATTAAGGTTTGCTGTGTAAATAGTATACAGACATTTCTTGACTTCCTCATTTAGCTTTTAATTAGGGAAATGTGTTTAGGACTTTTCAGAATCTTCATAGCAGCCAGACATACTAATAATTAATTAAATTAATTAATAGTTAGCACTTATGTTAGGCTTTTTAGCCATAGTTCTCAGAATACTTTACGAGGGAGAGTCAGTATCCTCATCCCCACTTTACTGATGGTGGAAGGTAAAGCAGAGAAATGTCTTACTCCAGTGGTTCTCAAAGCCGGTCCGCTGCTTTTTCAGGGAAAGCCTCTGGCGCGCCGGACCGGTTTGTTTACCTGCCGCGTCCGCAGGTTCGGCCGATCGCAGCTCCCACTGGCCGCAGGTTGCCACTCCAGGTCAATGGGGGCTGCGGGAAGGGCGACCAGCATGTCCCTTGGCCCACACCACTTCCCGCAGCCCCCATTGGCCTGGAGTGGCGAACCACGGCCAGTGGGAGCCGCGATCGGCCGAACCTGCGGACGCGGCAGGTAAACAAACCGGTCCGGCACGCCAGGACCTTTCCCTGAACAAGCAGTGGACCGGCTTTGAGAACCACTGCCTTACTCTACAATACAATACTGGATCTTATTGTACCCTTATCACTTTAGGGCTTGTCTCCAGGGCACTTGCAGTCTGGTCTATGGGGGTGCGAATTGTGGAACATTTTAATATGTGCTCTAATTGCCCCATGTAGACCCTGCTGGCGGACACTAAAAGGTACCTAGTTTGCGTTGATGTCATACTGTTTTCAAGCAAGACTACATTAATGCAAACTAGGTACCTTTTAGTCTCTGCCAGCAGGGTCTACACATGACAGGGTGCTCTACAGTTCACATCCTCATAGACCGCACTGTGGCACCTCAGAGACAAGTTCTATCTAAGCACCTTCCAGTACCGCATTAAGCGATTTGACTAACATTTGCCATTTGTAGTCTCCAGGAGGAGAAAAATAAAGTGATATGCCCCGCCAGAATTAGGAGAAGCAGACAGACCTCTTAAATTTCAATTTGGTGCCTTATCCCTGGATTCATGCTGCCTTTTGATATTAAGGAAGATTTAACATTTCTCCCTCTTGGAGCCTATTCTAATTCTTCTTATAGCAAATGGAAAAATCATAAGGGAGTCTAATTCACACTGCCATAAAGATTACTTCTGAATTTGGCCTATAGGTTGTTGTTCTAAAGTATTTGAAACTGTAGTAAGTCAATTGTAACTCATTTTTTCATTTAAAGTAATAAGACATTAAGAAAAACACCTGGGTTTGAGCCTTATTAAGCTATCAGGGAAATGAGTCTGCTGGATGTTATTTTGGAAGGTCCCATTCAGAAGGTCTCTTGTCTCTTACATTTGGCACTCCTGTAAGTGGTGTGACAATGTGAGTTATACTTTCATCAGTTCTGTGCATTTGCACTTCCACTCATCAAGTTGTTTAAAGAAGTTTCTGAACACTGAGCTACTCTTGACCTTGAGGTAAATAATAGTAGATTACTGTGTCTTCAGTTCGCTTCAACCAATGGGCTCTTTTCTTGTACTGTTGGTGAAACTGTGACCTTCATTTCTTATATTTATTTTTGCTTCAGCCTTACTTCTTTTTGTTTTGCTCTGGCATTTTTGACCAACGATATTCTTGAGACATAACCAAGCAGACTACCCAAAAGAGGAGTAAGATTGCTGCTGGCAAATCCTTACATCTTTAGTGGGTCATTCTGTTAGAGCTCTGTTAACTAATGACTATCCAACATTAAATCTCGTAATGTTTACTTTGGATCTTTGTTTTTCTGAACAAGTTGTCACACCTCCATTCATCAGACTGGGATATTGGATATTTTGAAAATCATCCCAATTTAGGAAAACATTTAAGCATGTGCATAACACTAGTATATGCTCAAGTTCCAGTGAAGTCAATGAGATTTCAGCACATGCTTAAAAGTGTTTGCTGAATTGGGCCTTAAGTGAATAGTTTCCCCTCCAAACATCTATTTGAAAACTGAATCTCCCCCTCCCCCCACAAGTAATGTTTGGAAAAACATGAACATGTTGAATAAAATAAAGTTTGCAAAAACACATCCAGCATACAAATTCATATTTTATACTGGCATCTTGACCTTTTATAAAGCCTGTTGAGACAGCTGCTATATGAAAGTTTCTACAAACTGATTGTTTAAACAAAATCCATATAAATGGTTCCTGTGTGGCACATCTTATGCTCCTAAATGGAAGTGCTGGTTTTAGGTCCTTGATTTCTGGCTAGGGGTATATGTATATGTGGATATATGTACAAAGAGAAACTCTTTATTGGTGTTGTGTTCTTAAACAGCTTCCACTTGCACAAACTATTTTCTGTAATGTCCTAGTTGCAAAATCCAATTGGTACACTTTTATACAGCAAGAGTGTGCACCATTGTTTTCTTTCTCAATAGGCTGGTGACATAGTAGCCTCAGTGACCTATAACAAATAGCAGTAGACTTTGTTTAAAAATCTCTTTGAGCTACTTTCAACAGTGTGGTTTGAGTTAAATATACCATTCTCTATAGAGGAAATAAAATAGGTTTTGTGTAGGAGTGGGTGAATTGTTTGGATAAAATAAGAACTGACCTTCACCTTTCCCCAGAGTAAAACCCACATCTGTTTTTTTTTTAAATTGGTTGTTTTGTCTCTATTTTTGTTTCATTTTCAAGTTCATATTCATATGCCCATTCTACTCTATACTCTGCGTTAAGTGATGTGTCTAACATCTGGTACGTGCGGTTTGTTTCCTCATACTCTCCCCAGGGCAGAAGTGTGGAATTGTGCATGCAGTGAACTGTGTTTTTGGTAGGGCTTTTGGGGTTTTATGTATATACTACTAAGTCTTTGTTAGGTAGGTCAGGCTGAAGAGCACATTGCACCTTGGAATGGAAGGTGGTGAGGAGTGTGATGGTTCTTTGTTCCTGTGGGAGTTCATTCCACAGCCTTGAACTGATCCCTGAGAAAGTTGTGTCTCCTACATTGATGAACTCCACCCTTGTTATAGAGAGTTCCATTGATCCAGAGGAGTAGAGTTGTTAGCCATGGTCTTCATCCTGGAGTCTTAGGCGATCTTATAAATATCTTGGGCACAGACCACTGAGCACCATGAAGATAAAGACTGAGATTTTGAACTTGACTGGATGTTCTAAGGCCGTGTTTCCCAAACTTGGGATGCTGCCTGTTCAGGAAAAGCCCCTGGCGGGCCCGGCCGGTTTGTTTACCTGCTTCATCCGCAGGTTCGGCCGATCGCAACTCCCACTGGCCGCAGTTCGCTGTGCCCGGCCAATGGGGGCTGTGGGAAGCAGCGCGGGCCAAGGGACATACTGGCCGCCGCTTCCCACAGCCCCCATCGGCCGGGCACATCAAACTGCGGCCAGTGGGAGCCGCGATCGGCCGAACCTGCAGATGCGGCAGGTAAACAAACCGGCCGGGCCCGCCAGGGGCTTTCCCTGAACAAGCGGTGTCCCAAGGTTGGGAAACACTGTTTTAAGGGAAGCCAGTGTAAAGAGAGGAGGAGAGGTCTGATATGCTTATGGTAGCCTGTGTTGGTGAGGAGATGTGCCACAGTGTTGTAACTAGCTGGAGTTTTTAAAGGCTGGTGGCTTCATGCCCAGGTATATTGTACTGCAGTATCTAGTTGAGAGGTGGTGAAGGTAGAACTAACTGAGACCAGTTCATCATCTGCCAAGATGGAATGCAGTCATCTAACCAACCAGAGATGATCGAAATTGCAGATGCTGCTATGTGGAGCTTGGCATCAGTGAAGAATCCAAGAGTACTCCTAGATTATGAACTGAATTGACCAATTACGAGTGTGAACCTTCAACTAAAGGAGATTGCACCATGGATGCAAACTCTTCAAAATGCTTTCCATTGCCCACCTGCAAAACCTCTGCTGCTCAGGTTCAGCTTCATTCAGCTATTCTTCATTCATGAGTTGATCTCGTCCAAGAACTGGGCCATCTTAGTGGCAGTGTCATGTTTGCATGTGATGAAGAACAGGTAGAGCTGTGTGTCATCTGTATATTGCTGGCACTTGAGTTCATGTCATCTGACCAGTTCACCTAGTGACACACACAGATGGTGAATAGGACCAGCAAAATAATTGATCCTTGTGGGACTCCACAAATCAAGTGTCTAGCAATAGAGGCACAGTTTCCAGTCATTAGTTGTTGAACGCATCCCACTAAGGAGGACTTGGACCATCTAGTGCATTCTCCTGGACCTCTGTCACCTTTCTTAGGTGAGACAGCAGTTTCTCATGGTTAATAGTATTGAATGCTGCAGAGAGGTCTAGAAGAATGAGAATAGAAGTCTGCTCTCTATCCACTGACAACAGGAGATCAACTATTGGGGCTACTAAAATGGCTTGAGATCCGTGTCCATATATGTTCTGTGCCTTTCTACCAAAGAACCATGTATCTTTCTCATTGAACCATGGTCTTTGTAGTCAGATTGTCCTCTTGCCTCACTTATTCTGGTTACTCAGCTTCACATGGTGTACTCCTTTAGGCCCCAATTCATTAAGGCACTTGGGGCTTGAACCTACACACTGAAGGCAAAGTTCCCATTCACTTTAATGGTGCAGGATCAGGGATTTAAGCACAGTCATAACTTTAAGCATGTGGGTTATCTCATTCCTGTTAAGCATGTGCTTTTATTTTAAGCATGTAAGGTACTCCCATTGGCAGTCAATGGGACTGCTCACATGCTTCAAGTTTTTAAGTGCTTTGCTGAACTGACAACTTAATCAGTGCTTAGCTCCTATCTCTCCCCTACTCAGAAGCACTAAAAAGCTGTGTGGAACCCACATAAGCAAAACACTCAAATTCAGAAGGGTCCTAGAAATCACAGATGCTACTTGGAGACCGGACCAAAGTGTTTAAAAAAACCCAAACAAAGTCAACCTGCAATCTTTTTCATCTGCCTTGTTTTAATCCTTAGATTGTTATAATTAAAATATACATTCAGACCAGCAATACAATATACCTGATCAATAGGTATTGCAACATTCAGGGCCTACGTAAGCTCAGTAGTACTTACTCACTTGACCTAAATAAGGGTATCAGGCAGCTGGTTGTGACTTTCTGATTCTGCACCACTCAGACTCGGTACAAGTTAGTTAGAGCAACTCCTCTGGTGCTGTAAGTTATGTCAAAGGAAGACAGGTAAAGCAGAGCTTGACCGCACCGCGCCACCTTCCTGTCCCCAGCATAGCCCTTCCTTCCCTGACATATCCCTTACAGTGGAGATAAGGGGATGTGGCTGGAGTAGGAGGTGACTGTCACCTCTCCTAGTTTTGCCAGCCTTATATTCTCTGCTGGCCTCCTCTGGACAGAGTGTGGGCTCTTTGTACTACCCGAGTGGTGCTAAGCAGCTGTAGTGGACTGGAGGATTCTGCCCATAACACCTATCTACCTAGCTATTTTATCTGTATCTCATCTCTTTCAGATGGTGGCATAGAAATAACATTTAGCCTGTGCTGAAAATGCCCTTTTGGCCCAGCCACACGCATTTGGGGGTATCCTTCATCACAAGCAGGCAGGAGATGTAGATATGATGGTTTTGCAGGATGGCAGATACAGTTATGAACTGCAGTTCTGAAAACATATTGTTTACTGTGCTCTTCAGAGAGGTTTGTGTGAAGACTTGAATGTAGCCTTTAGTCCAAAATAGCCATAGTCACATAGGTATAATAAACAGACCTAAAATCCAGCACTTTAGGATCAGCCTAAAAACCCCAGTGGGCCTGTATCACTCATTTTATGCCACTATAACTCCCTGGAGTTAAACCAACATGAAGCTGGAGTAACACAGCCGTGAATCAGGCTCTGTTTTCTTTGGAGCTTTTTCAAAACAAGGTAATTTATGTGAAACTATAGTGTATTTTATATTTAGCCCCATTTTGCCAGGCCCCTCTCAGACCCTAAATAAAACTGCAATGATTGTAATTTCATCTGTCTCAAAAGAGATAACTATCAATTATGTTAACGCCTGACCTATCCTTCCAGCAAAGGAAGAAATACATTGGTGGACTTCATCTTCTTAAAGTAAAACCTCATTGGGAATGTCCAGATTGACCAAATCCACAAGATTCAGTAGGCTGCATCACTTCCCACATTATTTTGTACATTAATTTCACCATTTAATTTTGATTTTCCACTTCTGTTGGCACGTTGGGAACAGCTGCTAGACCAAATCTTGTACTTGTTTGATGTCTGTGCTGCTGACCTTTCTGTACAGTGTCTGCTGTCCTGGGCCAGCTCAGAGTCTCCTCCCCCAATCTCCCCAAGCAAGCACCTTCATTCCCCCTCAGCTGGCAAACACCTCCATCCTGGTTACTGATGCAGGTCAGTTGATGCACCTGCCACTGCTAATCACTTGCCAGTCAGCCACCCCATATTACTCTAACGCACTCATGTTGCCTTCCCCCTCCCACCTCTCCTGCCCCAGCCCATACTGCTATGGCTCCACCCTTGCTGACTATGAACCAACCCTTGCTGCTTGTGCACGCTGCAGCTTATAAGTTTCCCCAACTATTCAAAATCTCAGTATTTAAAATGTTGTAGCGGTTTGCGGTGTTTTCCCCACAACCAGTTGTACTACACATCCACCCCCTAACCCCCACTATGGGAACATGGCAGCTGCCACTAATTCCCCACCACAACCACCACCCTAAAGAGAAATTCAGGGTGAAGAGGTTAAATAAGGAAATTGGAAACAGCTGCAATTTACCAGTGACCACGGGCTGTGGGTCAGTATATGAAATTCATGGGCTCCATGAGTCTCCCTTTTTCTTTTTGGAAAATGGTGCATTTTCCATTTTCCACCCAAAAGCCAGTTCTAACAAGTTGAACTGTCCGTCTTAAGTGCAATACATGTTTTTTCAGGCTGCAAAATAAAAAAAAGGGCTGAGTGCACATCATATTGTATTGCCTGCAACCTAGGAACTACTGTATTGTCCGATTTCCCCTGAAGGTACATATTTTTGTCACAGAGTGAAGAATTTGTTAAAAGCTTTGATTCTCTGGAAAAAATTGCACATCACCTCAGGGATGATTTTATGAATTTTTCTTACATGTCCACACAAAGCTTGACTTCTTTCTTCATAGAAGTTTAGGAGTAAAATTTCAGAGAAGATATGGGAAATTTATTCTCTCCTTGACACAGATATATGGGTCTCGTTATTATATACCTGGATCAAGAGGAGGAGAGATTTTCTATCAAGAGGAGGAGAGATTTTCTATTAAAAATTTGAAATTACTATTGAGTCAATGTCTTTCAGTTGATATTATTAATGTTGCCAACATACATAGGTCAGAAACTGGACTGATTGATATTCAGGAAATCATGGGAATCCACAAGAATGCAGAGATGCTCTGCCATAGGAATAGGACAGTAATCAGGAATGCCATTAATGCCAAGTATTAGTTTCTTGATCAAGGAGTCTTCTTGTAATGTCAGAGGATAATGCATTCTAGGAAGTCTAGCAAATCAGAGAGCACTGGGGGGAATTCACAGAAGGTTAAAAAGCTAAGATAAAGGTTTTTGTGCTGAAGGATTACACCAAATGGGAACACTCAGCTCAAAAGTTAGGGGTTAACTCAGTGTTACTTTTATAGTTCACCTTTAAAAGGACAGTGCTTGTCCAGTTTAATTTTTTTTCTCCTTTATACTTTGTGACAGCCTCTTAGAATCCAGAAAGAATGCTTCCTTGCAGACTAATTGCATTATTTCCATTTGACAAATGTTGGGTTTTTCCATTCCTCTCAGTGAACTTTTTTGTTTTTGTTTGTACAACAGCAGGATGTAGGGAATCAGGTGCTCTGGGAAGAGGATTTATTCATAATTAACCTATGTTGTCTGCTGGCTCTGAAGCAGAATACAAAACAGTATTTGTCTAGGCCCTACAAAAGCACACATCTTGGCAATAGAATAGTGGATATTTGCCCCTGCTCAGGACATCAGCGCAGTGTTGGCTCTTTCTGAAGAATGGGCTGTGGAATTTTGCTTAAGGATGCTTTTTTGCTGCTGCTTACTTTCTCTACTCTCTATTTTGTTTGTTCCCCATCTCCCCCCATGAACTTGTTTTGACCAGTATTATGAAAAAGAATGGATGATAGTTCAATCTTTCTGGATACTATTTTTTTAGATCCATGCTGCATGTCATGTAAGCTCTAGGCCTGTCTAGTGATAATACTTAATAGTTATTACCCCTGGCAGGATTCTGGATGACTGTGTGCTCACAGAAAACAGCCCCCCCCCCCCGCCCCGCAGAATTCCTGTGCTTCCCTGTAGAAAATGGCAGGGAAGCCAAGGGAAGCCACGCAGGAGGTGTGGGGGGCAACCATAGGCTCGTTTTTTTGTGGGGGATTGCCCCCCTCCAAAGAGAGGCAAGGCATGGGGAGCACATGGGGTTACGTGCTGCTGCCCCCCCTTTTCTGCAAGTGCAGAGCTGCCCAGCTGAAGGAGGCTGAGGCTGGACTCTGCTGGTCTGCAGCTGAATGCCGCCTCCTGGGTCCTCCTGACAGTCGTGCTCCCCTTCTGTGTGCTGGGAACCTTCCTGTTTTCTGTGCAACAGTCAGTGCCCACGGTGGGGCTGGGTAGAGGGGCCTGGGGGAAATGAGGGAAGAGGGGGTGGGGCAAAGAGGCAGTGGGGAAGGAACGGGGTGGAATAGGGAAAGGGGAGGGTAATGTGGGAATGAGGGGATGGAGATGGAGAAAAAAAGGGGTTAGGGGAATCGCAGTGGGAAGCGGGTACCCAGCATGTGGCATCCCCTCAGCAGCAGCTGGGGCTCCCCCATTAAGCAGGCCCATCGAACCATCACCCTGACAAGCCCTACCTCCCTACACCTGGACCCCTCTTACGAGCCCCCCCCCCCCCCTCGAACCCTACCCCACTAATCCCCAACCAGCTGCACCTGGATCTCCACCCCATTAAGACCCCCCGTTACCTAAACCCCCCACTAAGCTGTACACACCTAGACCCTCCCTCCAAGCCCCATCTCCCCACACCCAGACCACCACCCTGCTGAGCCCCAGCCACCTTCACCTGGATCCCCTGCAACGCCCCATTGCCCCTGCACCCAGAACCCCCAAACAAGCCCCTGTGCATCCAGATCTCCCACTCAGCTGTCCGCATCCAGACTGGCCCACACAGCAATCTCTCACCCCGCACCTGGATCCCCCCACACTAAGCCCCGCCACACTTGGATTCTGCTGGGCTGAGCCTGCCCACCCACACCTGGTGCACCTGGCACAGAGGAGCAGGGCCCTGGGATGTTTCTGGGGCAGACCCAGCCCTTGCACTGTGTCAGGGTCAGGTGCAGCCTCACTGCTAAGTCCCTGTACTGGGTGAGGTGGGGGCTTCAGGGTGATTTCCCACCTCAATGCAGCCAGTGGCCTGTGCTTCCCACTGCCATGCTGGAGCCACATTTATTTAGTGACAAATAAAATTTTCAGAATTTTAAAATATTTTGTGTATAATTTTAATTTTTTTGGTGCATAATTCCCTCAGGATTAAGTAATATATCCTTTATCTAAGGATCATAAAGCCCTTTCCAAACATTAAATGATTAATATTAGAGTTATTGTCAAAAGCAAAATGGAAACCAAATCACATCCTTCAGTCCCTACCTCTCTCCACAACTATGGGGCCTAATCCTGACAGGAGATGAGCACCCATGACTGCTGTTGACCTCAGACTTGAGTTACGGTTTCTTAACACCTCTCCGGATCAGGAGGATAGTGATTTACTGACTTTTTGCACATTAAGAGCTTTAAAGTCTGCTGCTTCTGCGTAGTGAGGGAGAGTTCGACAGGAAGCATCTTCCCTCTGTGAGAGCCTGAAAACAAGAGGTGGAGCTACACTTATTGCAAGGGATAAGTGCAACCAATCTGGGACCAGAAAAACTAGTCATGTAACTTGTGGTGCAAAGTTTTGTCCCCAAACCAACCCCAAAAAAATCACAGAACTCAAAATTAAACCTAACCTGGATAGAAATGACATTGAAACTTGGTTTTCAATATGTATCCTGACAAACAGGTGTGGCAGTTCTGATATTTGGCTTTCCTTATATACTTTTCTACATACTAATACCAACAATCTGAATAGCAGCTATAGCCCATCCAAGTCTGAAACTTGACACCCCAAAATTCCATGTCTCATAGCAAAGTATTTTGGGATGCAAAAGGATAGTCTCATTGTTTCAAGGACTGTAGGAAAGAGGATCTGTCTGCCCAGGACACAGAACCTTGTGCTTTGTCCGCCTGTGGTTTAAGATCAAGCCAAATCATAGAAATGCAGGGCTGGATGGGACCTGGAGAGATGATCTAATCCCACTCCTTGGACTGAGGCAGGACAAGTATACCTAGACCATCCCCGACAGGTGTTGGTCTAACCTGTTCTTAAAAACCCCTAGTGATGGGATTCTGCAATCTCCCTTGGAAATCTATGCCAGTACTTAACTATGCTTATAGTTAGAAAGTTTTTCCTAATACCAAATTGAAATCTCCCGTGCTGCAGATTAAGCCTATTGCTGCTTGTCCTACCTTCAGCAGGCATGAAGAACAATAGATCACCATCCTTTTCATAACAACCCAAAACATATTTGAAGACTGTTATTGGGTCTCCCCCTCAGTCTTCTTTTCTCAGGAGTAAACACCCAGTTTTTTAAACCTTTCCTCAGAGGGCAGGCTTTTTAAACTTTATCATTTTTGTTGCTCTCCTCTGGACTCTCTCTCCAATTTATCCACGACTTTAAGAAAGTGTAGTGTGTCCAGTTCTGTGTGCCATGCCAGCTGGGGCCTCCCCAGAGCTAAGAACTGTGGGACAATTACCTCCCATATCTTACATATGGCATTCTGTTTAGTAAACCCCAGAATATTAGCCTTTTTCACAACTGCATTCTCTTGTTGGCTCATACTCAGTTTGTGATCCACTCTAACCCCCAGATCTTTTCAGCAGTACAACTGCCTAGCCAGTTATTCCCCATTTTGTAGTTTTGCTTTTGACATTTCCTTCCTAAGTATTTTGCGCTTGTTTTGTATTGAATTTCTTCTTCTTCTTTCAGACCAATTCTCCGATTTATCAAGATCATCTTAAATTCTAATCCTGTCCTCTACAGTGCTTGCAACCCCTCCCAGCTTCGTGTCATCAGCAAATTTTATAACCATACTCTTCACCCTGTTACTCAAGCCATTAATGAAATTGTTGCAGTACCAGATCTTGGACTGACCCCTGTGACACCCCACTAGATATGCCCATAATTCTAGATGGATGGCCAGCAAAAAAACAAAAAAAAAAACCCAAAAACCACCAGGCACCTTCAAGCATAAAATCTTAGTGGGACTATAGAAATGGAAATGCTAAACATAACCCACACAGCCCATGTAGATATTGAGACATTTAAGAACATCGGCCATGAACTTGATGTGTTATTTTGGCCACATATTAATGCCGCCATTGCAGCCCAGGGGGAGGCAGGACTATGGTGGCTTTAAGCCACCTTTTCACCCTCCCAATTCTGGACTATTTCAGGGACTTGAGATGTTCCTGGCATAACATGGACAGCCCTGGGGACCTGTCTAATTTACACTCTCAGGCTGCCGTACACAGCAGTGCCCAGAATCTCTACAGTGCTGTGTGCTGCGGTCTCATCCCCCAGCATACTCCCCATGCTGGAGGTTAGGAGGGTGTCCTTGTGAGGCAGTCTTGTGACTGTCTTCTATCTACAGTGTCTGCACTGGGGAAGTACCCCCTTACTGAACATAAGGCTTTTAGAGCCTTTTTATGCCACTTTGTCCCTTTCATGTGGTATAGAGAGGCTGGAGTGGGAGTGAGGCTATAATCCAAGATTTCCAAGTGTAAAATCTGCAGTAAATAAAGGAAACAGGATGCAAAAGAATCCTTGGTTGCACTTGGTCCAAGATTGATGGAGACCTCTTTTATCAAGGAATGAACAGAGATCTTTACTCAGAATTTATTTTCTAAACGTAATAGAAATCAGTTGTTATTGGGATAGGGTGGTCATCAGAAGAGAGAGGGAGTTATATCCCCTCTGTCACAATGGCAGCTAGGACAGGGAATACTTTGTCCCAAATCATGGCCAAATTCTATTCCACTTACTCAAATTGAGCAGTGGTTATTAAAAATGGAACTACGTATGGAGTAAGGTACTACTTATGTGCAAGCATGGGAGAATTTAGGCCTACAGTTTCATTCGCTGCCTATGATGTTGCTGTATTAACAATTTATAGCACCATTATTATTTCTCAATATCCAGAAGCCATGGATCAAAGTTTTATCCTTTAAAAAAGCTCTTCATTTAACTTTTGACTTCTTGGATCTTTTTATTCTATTAAATTTGTTTCACATTCCCTCTTCACCACCACCACATACCAATGAGATATGTGCTATAGTGATGAGGACCTAGAGCAGAATCTAGAGAGATGAAATTGGTTTTCAGTTTGGGAGGAAAATAGATGTCAGGTAGCCATCTGTGCCTACCTGGTAATCCAATCCTAAATTCTTATGGTCAGAATGTGACTTTTAAACCACAGCCCACAGGGGCCCCAGAAGGAATTCTGGCTGATTCGGAATTCTTACACAGCCAGAATACTTCCCTGGGCTCTCAGGAACAGCAGATCCACCACTAGATCCACTTGCTGCAGTAAATGCTCCAGCTCAGGGAAGATAGGGCTGGACCTTTTGTTAGCTAGGACTCATTACTAGTGCCTACATACCCCAGCAGTTGTTTCTCAAGCACTCATATGGCCCTCATGACCAAGAGCACCTCACAATCTTTCATGTGGTTAGTCTCAAGACACCTATGTTGGCACAGGCATTGGCTTCCTCCAGGCCCACTCAAGCCCCCTCTCTGCCCCAGGCCCCGTCCCCACCCGACCCCTTCCCCCAAGTCCTCACCCCGCCTCTTCCTCCCTCCCCCCAGCGCGCCCCATCCCCGCTCCTCCCCCTTCCTCCCAGTGCCTCCTGCACCTTGCAAAACAGCTGATCACGGCGGGTAGGAAGCACTGGGAGGGAGGGGGAGGAGTTGAGCCTCGGGGGCTGCCAGCGGACAGGAGGCGCTAGGGGAGCTGGCTGACGGTGGGTGCTCCAGCTGTGGAGCACCCATGGAATTGGTGCCTATGTGTGTGTGGTAGGGAAGTAGTAAGAGCCCTATTTTACAGATGAGGAACTGAGCCACAGAGAGACAAATTTTGCCACTGACTTCAATGGGACCATTATTCTCCTTAAGTGTCTTGCCCAAGGCCCCACAGGAAATCCGTGGTGGAGCAGGGAAACTAATGGAATACCATGTTAGCACCTTACCCACTGGATCTTGGTTTCTCTCGTGGATTGTTTTTGAGGCATAGAGGCTATAATGGGAGGGTGAGGGAGTTAAAGCCACCTCTCTCCTTAAGCACCTCTGCAGGGCCAGCTACAATCAAGCATTTAAAACAAATTTACATAAATTCCAGGGCTACTTTTAGCACAAAAGCAATGAGTCCTCATAAGTAATGGATAGAAATAATAAATGACAAAGGTGTTCTTTTATCTGACCTCATGCATACAATAATTTTAAACCTCTTATAATAATCCCCCCCCCCATTAAAAGCAAAATGACCATCTTTACATATAACAACAAAGCAAAGCAAACATAATTCATCTAAAAGGTTATAAGATGGAATTTCAATTGATATTAAGACAGACTTTTTAAAAAAAATTGTAGTTTTCCTGCCTTTGAATCACAAAAAGGCAGAATGTGTTTTCTTTCACCACAAGTGATTTGAACCTTGCCAAGCAATTAGCTAGGTCAGATAAAAATGGATGAGAATCAAGTCTCTTCGAAATCAGATGCTAATTTAATACTGAGAAAATAAGATGTGATTATAATGTAGTGAGTTTTCTTTAATTCTGTTTGCACCTTATTAAGGGCCAGCTCCTACAGCCCTTACTTTAACTCCAATGACAGGTCTGTCTGAATAATGACTGCAGGTTATGGTCTTTTATGCATAGAAAATAAAGATATACAAGCAGCTGGAGTATAGTAAAATGCAGGATGTTTTTTATCAAGCAAAGTGTACCTTAAAACTCCATTTGAAAATCTTAGGGCTTTTTTGCTTTAGTTCTTGATTTACTGCAATGTAACATATCTATACACCATTAACATTTTATCTAGAGTATGTTGTTTTTTTGCCATGGGTGATTAGTTACATTTCTGATGTTATGAAGAAGGGGAAAAGAAATCTGCCCCAAAGAGGATCTGTAATTCCTTTTTGGTTCTGAAAGCGGCGTAGTTACCATTAACTTCTAGGAGCATAGATTGACTTACTCTTCAGAACTCTCCTTGTGAAATGTTTCCTGGGGGCACTTGGTTCATGTTTGTACTGGTCTGACACAAATCACATTTTAAAGACTCATCAAGAATCCAATCTCTCTGTGGAGAGCTGAGCAGCTGCGGCAGGCTCAGTAATGCTATTCAGTTTTAGCGTCTCACCAGCAGAACAAGCGTTCAGCACCAAAGTATATATAGCGTGTATACACATACATATCTATCCATCTACCAGGGGATCTATACTATTTGCTGCAGTGAAACAATTTAATTTAAAATACGGTATCACAAAAATTTGTATTCCTAAGTGATACCTTCATGTTAATTAATGCTACCACTCATCTGTCCTGTACACAACTTATTCACACATTATTGAGCACAGAGGAAAAAATTACGAAATAGATTTGACAGTGAATATAGTTTAAAAGTAGTATACAAAGAACACTGCACAATTTGCAGTTTCTTTCAACTGTGTTGATCTATTTGTGCGCGCGCACAGGCGCATAATATACACAACTATTTAATGAAATTATTAAGTCTTTATTGCTAAGGCTGTGTGTGTATACAGTTTAACAGTAAGGGCTTAATGGTTTAATAAATAATTTCTAAAGTATATATGATACAGTTTCACTGTACAGATTCTACTTCCCCTTTAGGACCTTTCGTAACATGCATTCAGTGTAAAAGTTTAGACAAAAAACCCTCTGTATTTAATTCCACACTGACAAAACAAACAAACAATTTCCCCTCCTCATAAACAGAGCTATAGATCACAGGGATAGAATCAGAATTACCTTGCCTGAGGTGTATTCCTTTTCTCCTCACAGTATGAATGCAGTATTTTTTCCAAGTTTTTCTGCACCACAAACTCCAGTCAACGTTATTCTAAAGACTCAGAAACAAGCAGGAAAAGGAGGCCTGGGCACCTTTTCTTTTTCTGAGTGGAGCTAATCAAACATTCCCATCAAGCTCCCAGCACTTCGAAAGGCACATTACACTCACTCACTCACTCTGTGTCTTACCCCCCCAACACACATGCAGAGCTTCTTACACTGATTTAGCTGCTGAATTAGGCAGTCCTCTTTTAAATTTCTGCTCCCTCCCACTTTTTGGGGGGGGGGGTAGGGATTTCTATTTTCTCAAGATGAAATTAAAATGTAGCCACCAGTCTGTCAGACCTGTCAAGTTTTGCTCTTTTGGAAAATTTTACTGATGATTTGGTTCCATTTTCTTTAGTTTCAGCATTTCAGCAACACTAAAGTTGAGACTTGTGAGTTTGTGTGGTAGGAAAAGGACTACAGCTAGCAGACTGAAATACATTGAGTAGTTCTGAGGATTACAAATACCAGACTGGTTAATTGTGAGCTAAATTTTAAAAAGAGAACTTTCCTTTTAAGAGCCAGGTTCTGATCCTTTTACTCACCTGCAGTAGCATCTTACTGCACAAATAGCATGGAGTTGGATGCTACTTTTTGTGAGTAAGGGTATTAGAATTTGGCCCATAAAAGCATTTCGGGTAGAAATGAAAAACAATGCTGCTTTCCTTCTTGACTGTGGTTTTTGAGGCATTTAGTAAAATGGTCTTAAATAGTTCCCACGTCTCATTCATTCATATGTTTCTGTTCAAATTCTTTCTCCCAACTGATTTGGCTCCTGATGGTTTTCATCTTTGTGAAAATGGCCCTTTTAAAGCACCAAGTTTATAGAGTACTGATTTGGATTTTATTCAGTTTGCACATAAAAAATGTAATCAAGTCATTTCCAAAACAAAATATGACAAGACCAAATGAGAAACATAAAATGACCCAAAGAAGTTGAGTGAGTATTCCTAGAAAAACCCAGTTCCCTCCAAATATGAGGTTAGAAATGATGAGCATAATTTACAGTGCCTTCTGAGTATTATTAAGTATATGAAGAGTGCCCCAGATCTTTTGCTTTGGCCAAGGATGAGTGCTTAAATAAGTAGAGGAAACAGAATTCAATAGAAACACTGAAACCATGTGTACTTCCTGATTGCCCTTGGGCTAAGGATGGTGCAGATTTATTTGAATTCAAAAGCGAAAGATTACCTTTGATTAGTAGATCACTATTCTAATTTTTGTTGAAATTGTACTGTTGGGCAACATATCAGTATAATAACATTGTTTATTCACCAAAGGATTCCAAATGAGTTACTAACAAATAAAGGCCCAGAATTGATAAGTGGCTAATTTCAGCAATTTTTGCTGTGATATCTCCTTTCAGGCACACCACATCAAGCCCTTAAGATGAAAATTCAAATAGTTTAACCGAAAAATCAATTCAAATAGTAAAAAGAAAAGCTGTTAGACTATCACAACACACCTCATAATGCTTTATGAGGCTTATCTGTTCCGATACTCATGGGCAAAAGGACCTTAGGGCCAGATTTTTAAAGATGCAAATAGGCAACTAGATACTTTTGAAAATCTTACCACGTGCCTAACTCCATTGATTTCCCTTCACCCCAAGAACGGAAATTGAAAAAGCACAACATCCAGCATAGGTTCCATGTGGTAGATGCACGTCTATGGCCACTGTGGAAGAGAGACAAGCCACCCGTGAAAAGATTCTGAGTCCAAAATGGCTACTCCCTCACACATGAAATTAGAACCCATGACCCCTGCATCCCCCCCAATTGCTCTAACCCCCTGAGCTATGGAGGGCAGCTGTTATTTTGGGAACAAGAAGTGGTCATGTGATCAGGAAGCCATCAGTTTTGGCGATGATAGTTATTGATAGATGGCTAATCGGAAGCAGAATAACCCTCTCTTCTGTTATATGTTCAGATCATCTACACTGAGTCCCATCTGAGATGTCTCCAGTTGTATAGTCCATTAATTGGTGTTATTTTTTTGTGGTGGTTGCTTTTGGTTCGCTGTTATTTTACATGCATATGAGTGTAAAGAAAAAAGGTGGTGGAATATGTAGTGGTAGCTCCTGAATACTGTCCTCCGTCATGATACAAGATTATTTTGTTTCATCTGGCATTTGAAAAGCAACAGGTTGGGATTATAATTTAATCTTAAAATTTGAAAGCTATTCTAATTCTTCTGGGTTAGCTGGGTGGATCCCTCTTGTACCGCCACTGTAAGTGTGAATTGGGCAGTTGTCCATGATATGTCACATGGTTTGTACCTCACTACAATCACAATTTGGTGATTCTTTGATTTTTTCATTGTGCAGGAAATATCCACACTTTCAGTGCGTTGTCTGAACGCGGTTAAATGCGCTGGACTGCCTATGGGGAAGGCAAAATCCTTGGATTTCTTTTGTTGGATCTTCAATCAGGTCTTTGTTAGGGACATCACAAGTGGCCCACGATTCAAGACAGTGCATGCTGACATTCTTTCCATTGGCCTGTAGCACTGATGTGTGGATCCAGAAGTGCTTCCTGGATTTGAATCAGGAGAGTGGCAGTGAATTGACATCTTGGTAGCTCCGGAGTGGCCAGGATCTTATTGTACTCCTAGATCACAGCAGTGTCTCGCCTGATGTTGGCTGGCAGGATGTCTGCCAAAACTGGAAGCCATGGTATTGGCATTGATTTGAGAGAGCCTTAATAATCTTGAATGCAGCATTGATTTCAGTGTAAGTGAGATTGGGATGGGAGGAGCTATTGCACCAAACTGGTGTGCAACACTCTGCTGTTCACAAAAAACAGGGCTTGTACTGATGTTCAAAATGTGTGTGCATCACATCTCCATGATTTGCCAAGGAGCGTCTGAATTATGTTAACCCTTGTTTTTGTCGTCTTTTTGGTGTTGTCAAGATTGGCGATAGCTCAGTGTCTGATCGAGGATAACTCCAAGGGACCGTGGATTGTGGTCATGCAATAAAGGCAGACCACAAAAGTTCCCTTTCAGTGGCACTTTGGCTTCGTGGTTGTTTAAGTGCAAAGCAGAGATGAGTGTTTTCAAGGTGTTGGGTTTCAATTGCCAAGCTTTGAAATGTGTCTCAAGTGTCTGGAGGCCACTGTTCATCACCTTTTCTGTGGCCTTCAGTGAGGACGCTCACGTTGCTAGTGCAATATCAGCGGTGTAGATGATCTTATGGGATGATGTGACCGGCATGTCGCTGGTATAGAGATTAAACATCGCAGGCATTAAAACAGACAGGATTGCTAACCTTTCGTGTTCCTGATCCACGTCAGGTGACTAATCGCCAGGAAGTAAAGCCCAGTCTCTTACCATTATTCCTGTGTCATAACTGTATTGTTAGTGGGACTAGTGCACGTTACGTGTCATTTCCCCTCCCCCCCCCCCCACACACTTGGACATCACAGAGAATAATGAATGTTATATGCCACAACGGCAGCTGAAGCTCATTGACTCCTCTTAAGTAAAATGTTTCAGAGAAAATAATTGTTAATGCAAATTAATGTGTTTTCACTGTAATATGATAGAGACAAAGCAGTGCAGCTTTTGTAAGGGTAGCTCATACCTCTCTAACCTATATGAAGTCTTTGAAAGGTTTAACAGAGTAGCTGATAAAGCAAGAGCCGTGAATGTAAATTATTTAGCTTTCAGAATAAGTTGGATGAAGTTCTTTACAAGGAACTTTTAAGAAAACATAGTAACCAGATTGAGGTAAAATCCAACCATGGATTAAACAATGTTTTGAGAGGTAAGAAAGCGAAGAATAGGAATAAAAGGCCAGTTATCGGAATAGAAAGAGTGTACTATTCAGGTCCTAGGAATTAGTGTAAGGTCTAGTACTGTTTACTATATTTATTAGCAGGCCTGAAAGAGTTGGTGATCATTAACAATGGAGAATTGTATAGCAACAGGGTAGTGGCTGAATGCCTTAACGCCTCACTTTTAGGTCATGTGTCATCTTGCCTTTTTTTTTTTTTTTTTAAAAGCACAGGATTTTTTAAAGAAAATTTAATATTTTTCTTTTGGATACAAGTTGGATGTAACTAAAAATGAACATTCCACCTTAACTCTTTTTCAGCAAAGTTATTGTTTGTGAATGTGAATTGATACAATAGTGGCCTATTCCACATATTACAGTCAATATAAAACACTGTGATATCTGTGCACATGAAATACACGTCTATTCCACTGGAGGCCCAGCATTTTGCCACAACACTCAGATGGGGGCACAGATGTATTACAGTTCTGGTTCTCATTCTCTAAACACGAAACTATCAAAGAAAACAATTTGGAAGAAAAATTAGTTATTCAGCATTTGAAACTTCCACCTCAAGTCCTGACACTTTAATTTATTGTTGTGGTGTGACAAAATGTCCAGACTTTTTAACTCTCATTTACAGTGGGTAGTGCCCTCTTGTGGCAAAATTTGAAAGGCTGGCTAGAGTCACTCTAATACTCAAATGAAATTATAAACATTTGACTTTTGGGAAGCTCCACTGAAGGACAAGGTCAGTCTTCTCTTAATTTGAAATAAAAAAAAAATAATTGTCCTATTTTAATTGTGCTCCGTATCTCAGTGTTTACACTGTGGGAAAAACACTATCTCTTGACCATGGTATTATACTTCGCATTTCTTTTAGAACTTTTCATTCCGAAATCTCAAACTGCTCTACAGAGATCAACAAGTAACAACTATCCCTATATTACAGATGGGAAAACTGAGGCCCAGAGAGGTTTATCATGTTGTTATTGCTTAAGATTAAATAGCTAGTTAGTGTTTAAGTTAGGAGTAGAACCCAGCTCCTTTGACCCCAGCTCTGTGCCCAATCCATTGGGCCAGGTGAATTGGTAGAGATGGGTCACACTTCTGAAGAAATTAAATAAATTGTTTAACAGTTGACAAATAGAAAATTTTAAACCTAGGAGACAAAGTATACTATGTCCAAGGTTTCATAGATTCTAAAACCAGAAGGGACCATTATGCTAATCTAATCTGACCTCCTGTATAGCACAGTTTACAGAAATTCCCCAAAATAATTCCTAGAGCATATATCTTTTAGAAAAACATCCAATATTGATTTAGAAATTGTCAAGGATGAAGAATCCACTATGAACCATGGTAAGTTGTTCCAATTGTTAATTACTTTCTCCATTAAAATTTTGACTTATTTCCAGTCTAAATTTGTCTAACTTCAGCTTCCAGCCATTGGATCGTGTTATACTTTTCTCTGCTAGACTGAAGAGGCCATTATTAAATATTTGGTCTCTGTGTACGTCCTCGTAGACTGTGATCAAGTCACTCCTTGACCTTTTATTTGCTAAGCTAAATAGATTCATCTGCTTGAAGCTATCACCAGAAGGCAGGTTTTCTAATCCTTTAATCACTCTCGTGGCTCTTCTCTGAACCCTTGCCAATATATCAACAGCCTTCTTGAATTGTGGGCACCAGAATTGGACACAATATGTCAGCAACAGTCACACCAGTGCCAAATAAAGAGGTAAAATAACCTCTCCTTATGCCTCAAGAATGCATTAGCTCTTTTGGCCACTGAGTCACACTGGGAGCTCATGTTCAGCTGATTATCCACCATGACACCCAAATCTTTTTCAGAGTCACTGTTTCTCAGGATAGACTCTCCTCACCTACCTTCTTTGTTCCTAGATATATACATTTACATTTAGCCGTATTAAAATGCTTTGCTAGTGCCCATCTCTCCCCATTCATTGTATAGAAAGCCTAGGCACCTAACTCAGGGTAGTGGATTACAGTGGTGTTGCTGTAATTTTCTAGGTGCCACAATTGTAAGCATTACAATGCTTGAGTGCCTTCATGGATCCCACCCTAAGTGACTTCCTGAAGGTCACATAAGAAGTCTGGCTCAGAGTCAAGAACTCATAAATCTCACTTGGATACCTAAACCCTAAGAACCTTCTTCTGCCATTAGATCATTGCTGTCCTTTTAAAAGTCTACACTGCTCCAATTGTGGCCATCTATGACATGTTGAGAGAACTTGCCAAGGAGCAAGCCTTTCACACTAGTAACCAGCACAGCAATAGCAAGAGAGAATCTCGGCGCAAAGCAAAGTATGTCACAACAGCACCGGGATTGTCAGACATGTGTAAACAATACCCTGTCCAGAACTGCAGAAATGCTTTATTGCCTTTGTGTGTTCAACTGCTGATAAATGATCATGTAGCTAAAATGAATGGCCTTCACTTTCTTTAACAGCCTATGTAATGAAAGAGTAATTCAGATACTGTCATAATCAAGACCATGCACACTTAAAACCTGTAGATATAAAGAAAAATTTGGAGGCCAATCATAGTAAAATGTAAATGGCATCATTTGGACCTCAGTGTAACTAGGGTTTATGTTTCCCATTGTTTGGTTTTAACTGGTTAAAGCACTTACTTCTAAATTGCCCCAGGGTAAATAAAGTAGCCAATGTTCTGGAAAGCTTACATAAAATATACTGATGTGTCTGCACCCTATGTCTGAGAAAGGCATGAAGGCTGAATTATGAGTGGCTGCGGCTGCCGTGCCAGCATTCTGTGATACATAAGCGGCTGTTTTACAAAATTAGAGCAACTGGATGGCCAGTTTGTCTATTCTCTGCATGCAGTGTTGTTGTAGCCATGTTGGTCCCAGAGACAAGATGGGTGAGGTAATATCTTTTATTGATTGGACCAACTGCTGTTGGTGAGAGAGACAAGCAGGAGCGCTGTGTAGCTCAAAAGCTTGTCGCTCTCACCAACAGCAGTTGGTCCAATAAAAATATTACTTCACTCACCTTGTGTCTCTAGCCTCTGTGGCTTTTTTCTGAAATGAGCAGCGTCCACTGGGCCAAATTTATGCATGGCGTAGGCATCTTTTTTACTTTTATACAAGGACTGAATTTGACCTATTGTATGTTTTATGAAACAGGATGGCAATGGCCATATTTCCAGAGGCTACAAAGTCCCTGGGAACACCTCGTTGGATGTAGACCTGAAAACCTAGATTGGTTTGTACCATTAACAAGCAGATGAAGGTTCAACCAAACTACATTTCTCAAATTTACCAGCAGGTGGCACTCAAGCAAGAGGCTTGAAATTACCTTGCCATAAATATCCAAAATGAAGTGTGTGGGTGGGGGGGAGGGAAGGGGAAATAATACCCCGCCCGCAATGATTATCACTGCAACTATATTTTAGTGTATAGTGGACCAAATATTACAGGATTTTAGTGAAATGATCTACTCTCTGAGTGACAGACCCATTTACAGGTGACAATATAGAAGTTCTTTTGAGAACCCTGGAATGTTTACCGCAAAAGCTCAAAACTGTGGACTAGCAGTGGAAAAGGAGAAATGTGCCTTTTTTCAGTCCCAATGATTTCATTGGGTCATATGACTGATGTGCAACCCTTAAGCCTCATCCAGAAACAATTTAAGATGTGTCCAAAGTAATTGTGTTTAAATAGCATAGATGTAAGTAGGTTTTTAGCACAGGTTAATTGTTGTGGACAGTTTTGTCCTAATCTGTCTTTGTAGGAAATCAGATGGTGCAATGGAGAATGTTCTTGGGTTTGGACTGGAGAATATAATAGGGCATCTGAACAAACCAAGAAGTTACTGATAGCTGCAAAGGTATTTGTATGTTTTGATAGCAAGTGAAGAAGACTTTAAACATGTAATGCCATGGCAGATGGGTCTAAAAGGTCAGCAGACTTACCTCCACCACAATGGCCGCAATATTCCCTATACTGAATTTAGAATAGAGTATGCCACAATTACTGGGCCGTAAACAATAAATGTGAAGATTTGCCCACTATATTCGGCCTCAGGAAATTCCATGGTCGTCTGTATGGGAGGACAGTTGTATAGATCACAGACCACAAGCCTCTTGTTAAAATTCTTGAAACTACAACGGGTGTACCAGCTTTAGAAATTGCTGTATTATGAAGGCAGACTGTGATGCCTGCATCTTACCACGGTCACGTCAGGTAAAAGCCATTGGAAAGCCACAGAAATGTTGTGCCATCAGAGATGAAATATCTACCGCAGTCAAATCCCAATTTGAAAATCACTGTTTTGGCCAAACTTCTAATTACTGGGAAAGAATATATGCAGAGCCTGCACAAGGTAGGTAGATAGATAGATAGATGTAAACGTTTCCTTTATCTGAGACTAGGTACTGAAGCAGTGCCACTGTTTAATGAACGGTGTAAGTCAGGTTTCTCTTCCCTCCTTCACAGCACAGCCCCCTCCGATTCTGTCCCCCTCCAAGAATGAGGCCCTGGAGCAGTGCCACCTCTCTTTCTTCACTGCTCAAGAGAAGATGGTAGAGTAGGATGGTATCTTTGCTAATGTCTCATAGAATGTTTAAGCAGGCGCTGGAGGGTACATCTGGGAATAATCCAGGTCCTATTTTGACAGTGTTTTATATATAACTATATACCTCTTGTGTCTCTGTTGTCAGACACCTTTACATTTCTAGAAATCTGCTCTTTGTGGAGCCATCAGCCATTTTGTTTTCAGTTTCAATGTAGCTTGTCATAGAGGTGACACACACACTTTAAGATCTCTTGTGGGACTTTACTTATTTTGTAGTTTTCCATTTGACTAAAGAGAAAGGTCATTCAGGCTGAAAATACACAGTT
Organism: Lepidochelys olivacea; assembly: GCF_965140295.1. Lineage (NCBI taxonomy): Eukaryota > Metazoa > Chordata > Testudines > Cheloniidae > Lepidochelys > Lepidochelys olivacea. Next base: position 146,171,656 of record NC_140413.1, on the reverse strand, counting down.
GCTCTTTGAGTATGGAACTACAGAGGAGATTTTCCTGGAGGGGACGCTAGAAGTTGCTAGTATTTCAAACCGGGTGCAATAATGGCTTTGCAATAGGTTATTACAGAGAAGAGAGATTCTAAGGAAACCACCAACAATGAGCTCTCTTTCTGCCACTTGACTGACTGAATATTCATAGATAGGGCCTATCCCAGTGGTACCCAAGTGCTTATGTCAGCTATATAAAAGAGCGCATCTGTTTAGATTAAACCCTGCTCCTCTGAAAATGGAAAAACTGCTTATATCCATGTTTACAATGTCTTGCATTTAGTGGTGTAGCTGAGAGCCACCTGACAATGGTCTAATGAAGTTTGCCAAATAGTGCAAGACTATAAAACCCTTTGGCGTTGCGGATCTCATAAAAATGATGTCATCTAGGTCGAGGAATCTTATGTATGGCGGAGGCAATCAAGTGTTTCCACAGTGGTGAACTCAGCTTGGGGGAAGCAGGCAGCAGAGTCTTGCAGTTCCAACAGAATCCAAGTGACTTCTAACAATTTGTTGTCTCTATTCGAGTGCTTTCAGTGCAGGCCCTGTGCTATAGCTGACATCATTAATTCAGTTTCCCATGCATATCAGGCCTTATTCTGGATCATATAGCCCCTCAGCACATGTATAAGGTCCATATAGTCCCTGTAAACCAGACCTGTAAAATGTAAATTCAGTAACAATCTTCTATCTGTTTTCCCTGACCATGTTCCCTGGGTGTTTTCTACTTACTCTCTGTAGGGCATCAGATGTCAGTGTAAACCGGCAATGCCAGCCAAAAAAACCACTTCACAGTACTGAGTTAGTGCCTGCCTCCCTGAAACTGAATACATCCTCTCTGTGGTGCCCTTATCCCTGTCTTCTTTAGTCTAGCCTCTAGGGAACAAAGACTGTTCAAAGTGTAGATTTTTCTGGAGGCAGCATGCTGGAATCATAGCCGAGTGCTGGCAGCTACAAGTTTCCAAACAAACTTGGCCAGAACTGCCAGTGTGTTTAATGGGGGTAGGGAGTGATTAATTTATTTTCTTTGCTGGTTTGTATCTTACAAAAAAATGTAGTTGCTAGAGCTCCTAAAAAGCCCATCTGCATATACAACCCCTTACAAAGACTCACCACATACTGGTGAAAACTGAGGGTCTGTCCACACTTTGGCTGAAATCATGCTCCTGCGGTTTCCCTGATCAATGTGGACAGGGATTTTTTCTGATATTCTGCAATGCTACAGACTGCCCCTCAAGGTTATCAAGAGTAGCTTTATAGCATGGTTTTATATAACATGGTCCTCAGAGGGGGAAAAACTTGTCCACGCTGATCACAGAAACAGTGCTAGAACCATATGTTGCTTCAAGCATAGTGTGGAAACAGCCAAAGTAATGTTTGAGGAACTGGGTTGATGCACTAGAAGCTGCCTAGGCTAATCAGTAGCAAATTATAGATCAACAAGGGTTTCATTCTCATTAGAGCTCATCAGCACGGTCCACTGGGCAGCTTGCTGGCCTTTGGGAGGTTTCCCCTCTAGAATAGGTTCAGAGTAGATTCAAAGTTTGTGACTAGTAGGGTAGGAAAGAAAGCATTTCTGGTTCATAGAGTTCATTGCAAGGCATTATCTACCATCTGAGTGTTTGGATGCACCAAACAGGTACAGATAAGGGTACAAGAGGGCCAGTAAGCAACGGGGTGGGGTTTTGGGGAGACTGTAAATTAGAAGCCCTTCGCCCCTCCCCCCCAAATCCTTACTTCCAAATCTACTTTGCATACTCTGTCACTGAAAGGACTGTATGGGTGGGGAATGAGAAGGGGGCAGTGTGTGAAATCTATAGTAACAGAGTTACGTCTGTAGCAAAATAAATGTGAGGGTGTTGCCGTGCCAGCATTCAGGCATTCCCAGTCACTCAACGGGGTCCTGATCAGCTGAAGAGTCTCCTGACCCTGCCATTCTAGTATCCCTGCTTTAGAGTGCCTCTGCCTCACCCCCAGACTCTCTGCCTTGCCTTACCCTCTCTCCAAGGATTTCCGAGTCCTCCATGCCCCTTCCCTTCAAAGGTATGTGGAACCCTGCTGCCTGTATTGCAGTGCTGTGAGGGTGGCCACTATCTGCTAATGACCACTATCTGCTCCCTTCTACAACCTGCCCTCCTTCTGAGCTGTTCTTCTCCCATTTTAAAGCCCTGCCTGCAGGTGTGGCTGGGTGGGGCCACCTAAGTCCAGAGCTGCTCTTTAATAACCTGCTCTCCGGGGTTTGTAAACCCATCACACCTTGCAAGGGGGGGCTATGTGGGTATGTACTCTACCCACCACCAAAGGAAGAGTGCAGTGGAGATGTGCCCTTAGAGAGAAAGAATATGGGTATTTTATAGAACATCTCTGCCAGACAACGTGCATGCAAGATGAGGACACAGAGGAGAGATATGTTCACTTGGCCATGCCTGGTCTCCACCTACAAATGGCCCCTTTTCACTGCTGTTCCCTGTACCATGGCATCAGTGCAAAGGGGCTGGATTCCCATATCATGCGCCAATTAATGCAAGGAGTAAGATTTTTTTAGTCTTTCTGTCTTTGCAGAACAATGATATGTGACTCTTTGCAGGCAGAAGGTCATTATGCACAAGCTTCTGCAGTGCAGGAGCCTATGGCTATACACTTTGTAAGTCTCTGATTTTTTATAAGCACTAAAATTCATTCCACCTTAAAAGAGAGAGATTTTAAATATTGCTACATATCACAGTAGTTGTATTAATTACAAAGCTGGTTACACAGAGACATACTAGCAAAGAAGAGCCATCCATCTCTTTTCTAAATGCCCTTTAGGCTCCATTGAAAGATCAAATAGAGTCTGAAAGCTTTCTTTGAAATCTATCTTTTGAAAAAGAAAACCTGCTCCTTTGTGAGATCTAAAAAGGAGAACCTAGGTGTACAAATCCTATTAGATGGATAAATCCTTCTAAATAGGGTCCTGTCCCTTCTCCCCAGTATTTCACAAAAGTGTGATCTGCTTTTTGACCCTAAATTAAGTAAAGCGGGTCATTTTAATCAATTGCTTAATCACATTTCATTTGGAAAACCTGTGCGCATTCCTGTAATTGCTAGCATGAAATCTCCATCAGAATTCCAAAGAAAGGACTGCCAAATCCTTATAGCTTTTTTCAATATAATGTGGAAAATGTTGCCACGGATTTCAAATTAAACTAGTAATACTTGGGATAAATACATTAAAAATTCTGAAGCACTTTCATATCTACTGTTGAAAAGCTCTATATAACAGCTAGGTATTAGTCATAGTAGCAGTATTTTCCATATAAGGCTCTCAAAGCACTGTACAAAGAAAAGCAAGAATATGGTGGGGGCGGGGGGAGAGGGAGGAACCCTACAGTATTTCCTATATATATGTAAATTACAAGCAGCCTCTATTTTCATGCAATATGGCCATGTCTAACAACTCTTTAGGGCAGAAGTAATAACAAACAATAAGGTACATGTTGGAAATTACTCCTAAAAGACCACCAGTATACCTTTGGCATTACTGACTCGTTAACTCTACACTAAACTGTTCTAAAAGCTTTGTTACTATTGTTAATGCTGGCCAAAAAAGCAATCATGACAGCACAAATGAATCCAGCAGGCCAACAATCAACTATATAGTTCTGCCAGATAAGAGTAAACCTCTTAATAGTGCAACTCTCAGCAACAGCAATGCAGAACTCAGAGTAGCTGGGAAAGAAAATAATTTTAAAATAAGTAATACGTACTTACCTCTTTACTCTGTGTCCATTTGATATTATAATATAGATAGATCACCCCTGCTTAAATTGAAATGTTACTTGGAAGGACGGGAAAAATAAAGTACATGACTGTTCTTGTAATATTTTCAGTACAAAAGAGTGGGTTAAAATAAAACAAGCAACATTTTTACTCATGGGGGGAAAAACCTGAGGGACACAGATTTTTAAAGTCACTGAGGTGCCAAAAGATACAGATGTGTGTCACACTTAGGACATGGGTGATCTGGCCCAGTGTGAAGGACCAGGAGAGAGGCCTGTGGTTGGGGCCGAAGTCAGAGCTGAAAGTCAAGCTAGGGGTCAGAGCCCGAAGTCTGAAACCAGGAGTTGGGTCTAAGGTCGTAGCAACAAGGCAGGTACTGATGGGTTGCAGAGACAGCTTCCTAGAACTCCCTCTGTGCTTAAATAGTGCAGCTGGACCAGACATCACTGGCTATGCTGCCAATTGGGTTTCCTGTGGTGCTTAGTCTCCTAAGGGAGTGGTTCTCAACCTTTCCAGACTACTGTACCCCCTTCAGGAGGCTGATTTGTCTTGTGTACCTCAAGTTTCACCTCATTTAAAAACTACATGCTTACAAAATTAGATAAAGATACAAAAGCATCACAGCACATGATTACTGAAAAATGGCTGACTTTCTCATTTTTACCAAATAATTATAAAATAAATCGATTGGAATATAAATATTGTACTTACATTTCAGTGTGATACTCGAGGCTGTTTTTCACTTGTGAGCTTTGTTTGAAGCCAGATCCCTGCCACCTGGGGCTGAAGCATGTAACTTAGCTTCGCGTGGCCACCCCCTGATGCCAACCCTATACTTGCAACTCCCCTAAACCCGTCCCATGACCACCACCCTCCTGGGGGCTGCAACCCCTAGGTTGAGAAACACTAATCTAGATGAGTTGAGTATCTCCTGGAAGACCTCTGAGTGCCCCCAGGTGTACACGTACTCCTGGTTTCAGAGTAGCAGCCATGTTAGTCTATATTCGCAAAAAGAAAAGGAGTACTTGTGGCACCTTAGAGACTAACCAATTTATTTGAGTATAAGCTTTCGTGAGCTACAGCTCACTTGCATCCGATGAAGTGAGCTATAGCTCACGAAAGCTTATGCTCAAATAAATTGGTTAGTCTCTAAGGTGCCACAAGTACTCCTGGTTGACCACCACTGATCTATGGTGCTTCAGTCATCAGTCATGCTCTAAGAGGCAAGCATACAATCATGGCAGTAGAATCTGCAAACTTATAAATGAGGCAAAGAATTGCTTGAAATGGATGGCACTTGGTGCCAGCATGAACAATGATGTTCTCCTAGAAGATTAGATGAGACTCATCTTGGAGCAAGCTCAAACATTCAGTGAAGCATTTGACGATGTGGAGAAGCCACACAGAGAAAAAGAGAATGGAATCACAGAATGGTCTGGCAGATGTCATGAACAGCACCCCATCGCCGCACCATTCTTTGCTAAAGATTGTTTAGAGTTCTTCTCACAGATGGAAGGGGTGGGGACAGGCCCCCCACTTGCTCTGGCCCAGAGCTCCAGGAAACCTTAATTCGCCTCTGCACATTGCTGAGAGCAGGCATGCTTTGTGAATGCCACAAGCACTGAGATCCAGGTGGGGATTGCAGAACAGGCACCATCAATGCCAGAGCCTGACACCCAAAACTACAGTGTGGAACTGAGAACAAGCAGTCTCAATGCATTCCCTAGACAGAGACCCTGGAGTTTGCAGAGGCAGATTAAGATTTACTGGGGCCCTGGAAAAGAACATTCCCCCGCCCCACTCTCACCACGGGGGCAATATTACTGTGACACACAGCTGTGCTGATTGAATTTTATTGCATGGCTCCAGTTACTTCACCTAGGTCAGGGTTACAAAAGGTTATATTGTGGTCACGTGCCAGGCATCACTATTTACTGACTGCAGAGGTTCCTGTTACAGTTAGTGCCTCATACACTCTACTGAGGTCCAGACATCTTCTGCAGGCATTTTTGAGTACTGAGCCGTAACCTCACAGTTCCCCAATGCCTCTCAAAACGGAGGAGCATGTTGCCTGGATTCTCTTCAGTGCCCAGCGGTGTGTGCAGGGGCTATCTACCCATTCTTCTCCACCACACACCTCTTAAGTCTCTATGAAATCCTGAAGTAAATGGGAGTTTTGGTACTGATTTCAGTAGGGCCAGGATTTCTCCCCATAGCTCCAAGAGAGGAAGTGGGGAAAATCTGTTTTGGCTTAGTTTTTTCTCTGTGGTTCTACTGTCAGACATACAGAAGTTAAATATAAGTATATGAGTTGGACAATATGGGGGCTTCTGCCACCAGCTATTCCCCTAGTAGAGGGGAGAAGGTGATAAGAAGAAAGAGGTGCAGGCTGTAAGAAGCAGGACCTCATATTAGAGTCCATGTTTGCTAGTGGCTGGCAGACAAGAGTGGAGCTGGGATGAGCAGTTGTTAGAGGAGATTTGGGGTTTCCTCAATACAGTAGCAAACAACCCTATTGATCTGTTTATATTGAGGAGCTAACATGACCAGAGCCCACAACACACTCCGTTACGTAAGTCTGACCAGATCTGGCTCTGTCTTTGCAAGAAAAAAGACTAGTGAGTGACTTTTCAAACAGTGAAAGCTTAAATTAAGTGGAGCTGATAACTGTCACAAGGCCCCTTAATCGCAAGATTTTACACTGTGAGGGTCACAGATAGAGCCACACTTTAAGGAACTTGAGCCAGAGCCATGAATTTACTTGGGCAAGGCAGGCAGAGGGAGTATGTGAGTAGCTGAAGGTATTCAGAGCTATTTGCAGCTGAATGTCATTAGCATAGAAACAATGATAAAATAAATACGATGTTTTAAAATGTTGAAAGAATGACACTGTACCTATGGTCCATAACTGCAATGGGAATAAACCTGACCATTTTCCCCCCCATATCAAGACTAAATATTTTGTTTAAAATCACTGCTGACCTTCCTTTATTGTTGTCTAATGAGGGCTGGCTTGAATGGCTAGGAAAAAGTTATGTAACCAGTTGCTCGGATTTCATTGCAGAATCTGAAGTAGGCAGCAGTTGCAAATGTCACCATTTGTCTTTTGAGTTTGTTTAATTGAAGCCCAACTTGTTCGCATGGTGTGCGGTTCTTTGTTTTCTCCCTTGTTTTCTGAGTGCCAGTGAAATGTCACAGCTCTGACTACTGTGGAGTTCACAGACCAACCACAATCCTCAATTAACAAGGGGCCTCATTGAGCCATTGTTCCAGGGAAACTTTCCACGAGGGAGGTGCTGGCTGCTTATCTGTGCTATTCCCAAACATTCCCAAATACTTTTACACTCTGCTTCTTTCATTAATTGGATTATTTGTTTTTGAGCTTGTTGCTGAGCAAGTCAAATTGTCCCATGCCTGGTTAGCAAAGCCTGAAATAATTGTGGTTTTTAAGGGGATGAGTACAAGCGCATAGACCAGTCTGGTTTCCTGAGCCTGCTGTGAATATTTCATTCATGCTGGGTTTATCCAGATCTCAAGGAAAGTCTTGAATGAGAACCAGTGGTTCAAAATGTGTGCACTACTTGCTTGACGGTCAACTCTTGTTTTGTTTTAGCTAAGCCGCTATAAGGATTTACAGGCTGATTCAGATTAACCAAACTTCCTTGTAAAAGTCCAGCAAAGATTACATCTCTTCATCTCTAAGAAATTTGCACCCTAGCATTAGTCATTCTAACAATCTTTATATAAGTCAATTCCCATAGGAATGAGGAAGGTGAAATTGCTGGTGTAAAATGGGAACTCCCACCTATGGGAGTCCTGGTGGCTTTTTCTGCTGAACTTGCAATTATTAGATAGAGAGTAACAGGACTTTCTGCTTTTGAGATTTGAATGATTGTGTCAGTCCGGTCTGTAGATCAATCAGCTGAACGACTGTAGTTGCCCATGGTGCAGCATGTCATGGCATACTTTCAACAGGCTAGGTGCATCTGCTTTTAAAATCTCACCTTTCCAGATCTGCCATACATAAGTTGCATATATAACTTTTACTGCTACAGTTTTAGGAGACATTGTGCCCAATGCTGCTCTCTTAGCAGTCAGTAGCAGAGCTCCTAGTGGCTTAAATGAGAACAGGATTAGGACCATTATTAGGACATCCATGAATGCGAATAACTCTCTTATGATATGAGATCTGGATTAGTTGTAGCTTTGTATTACACTGTGGAGACACTTTTATCCATCAGAAGGGAGACTCTAACATTCAAAATTAAGGACAAAGGTGAAACCTATAAATAACAACAAAAGGAGGAAGGCAATATATAAATCGTTTCCTCATAACAATGGTTTTCTAAGCTCAAGTAATCATAGTCACCTTTCATGATGGAAAGTAAAGTGTATTACAGTTTGTTTTAATGCTGTGAAAGATCCTATATTATCCCAAACAGAAAGCCTGATTTTACACAGAAGCTTTGTAATGACATAAAACCATTTCTGACCCACAATAATGAAAGACTACACATCAGGCATCCCTGTTGAATGGTTACTCGTGTGATTGCGCCAACTAAATGACAACAGCACATTCTGCATGAGAGACACTTAGGAATTGTTCCAATGGAGGTATTAGCAAAAAGTTCTGTGTGGTGGCCAGACTGGGTGAGACTCAGTCCTGGGGGGTGACTCCAACGAAGTCATTCGAGTTACACCCGGCATGAAGTTCATTCATTGAAATGACAGCAAGGAGTCGTTTGGGGTGTGAGCATGTGCCAGCACTGCCGACACCACGGGTACGACTGTGGTTCGGGATGGACTTTGGCGGAGAAGCCATGTGGATTTTGCACGAGCACCTTGGGGAGAAATGTTCTTTGTAGTTGTTGATGCTGCTGTGCATGCTAAATCCACATTATTTATAGCAACTAGTGTATCAAAAGCCTTAAGGGAGTACTATGCTTTTTTTTTTTTTTAATACACCCAGACGGTTAGTTCACAGTTTGCATTATAGGAATTTGAAAGATTTTTCATTTCAATAAATGGGCTCAAACATCTGGCCACCTATTTCCGTCACTGGTTTAGGGCAAGGAGTTTTACTGTTGTTTAAATAAAGTTTAAACTCTTGAAAGACAGTACTTCAACCAGGTACTCCAACATGTTGGCAGTCTGGTTGCCTGTTGTAATCTTCCTCATATCAAGCCATCAGCCATGTTACTTTTTGGTAAAAAAAAATTGAGGTAAAAACTATATCAGGTATGATCTGAAATTCAGCAGGACGTTGCAGTAAAACAAGCTGAACACATGGAGCTTGGGGCACAGAATGCTAGAGTAGGAATTTGAAGTTCAGACGCTATATTCTAGCCAGGAGCTCTGCAAGCCAAGGGAGAAATAATTGGGTATTTTCAAAAGTTGTGGCATGGTCAGAGCCAGTATCTTACAGCTCCCCTTCAACTTTAATTCTGCCCCCTTGTGCCCATGCATTATGATACAATATTCACATACAGGATGGAAAGTATTTTTTTCGACAGGACCCCTTCCTGAATCAGTGCACAGGATGGACAGTGCTCTGGGAATCAGGCAGCTGTTCAATAGTTCTCTTTATCTTCAATGTATGGGCCCTGCCTTCTTCACCTTGCCCTATCCAAACTCAGTGCTCAGTACAGAATTATTAATTTCCTCATGGAATTTTTTTGTCGCTCTCTCACTATAGTATCGGCACCTTACAGACCAGAGCTTCCTAGAAGGGGGAGGAGGAGCAGTTTGACCAAGGGCCCCCTCAGAGGGGCATTGCAACTTGGGGTCTCAGCACCACTCAGGTTTGGCCCACCTGCCCATCAGGCATGAAGGAGGAATGGCCAGGCAAATTTGAGTGAGTGGCATTGTGACCTGGTGCAAACCTGAGTGGTGCTGTAACACAATGCACCAGGTCACAATACCTGGAGTGGGGAGCCCAGCCCAAGAGCCACGGCTGTGGGGTGAATGAATGGCAGGCTTATTCTCCAACCCCAACTCCCACCAGGCCTCCCCCATTGGTAATTTTTTTGGAAGTGTAGGGGGCCTCAGTTTCAAATTTTTCTCTAGGTCCCAAAAAAACCTCTCTGCGGCCCTATCGCATACACTAATGAATTTAACTGCACAAGTCCCTTGCGAGGTACGGACATAGCATCCCCTTTTCACAAATGAAGAATTAAGATCAGAGATAATAGCCCAACATGGCCAGAAGTGTACACTAATTTTAGGTGCCTAACTTGAGAGACCAAAGGCCTGAATTTTCAGGTGCTGCGAGCCCACTGATTTTAACCAAACTCCCATGGGCTTCAGCTGGAACTGTGAGTGTTCAGCACTTCTGAAAATCAGACCCTCACATTCTTAGGCTGGGCACCCCAAAACAGTGGACACTTTTGCAAATTTTGGTCTTATTCTCTTTGGGCCAGACTTTGGAAGATATTTAGGCACCTAGAGATGCAGATGGATGCCTAAATATCTTTGAGGATCTGAGCCTATGTGCACAGCTGCACCTTTAGGCACCTAAATAGCTTTGAAAATCTGGCCCTTTGTGCCTCAGTTCCCCATATGTAAAAAAGGGGATAATATTTCCCTCGCTCACATGGTAGTTGTGAAAATAAATCCAGTCATGTTTCCAGAAAATGAGGAACATAGAATCAGTGAGTACTGCTGAAAATTCTGACTGAAGTGACTGACCCGACATCTCGTAGGAAGCATGTGGCAAAGCCATGCCTGAACTGAGCTCTCCTCGCAGTCCACTGTTTTAAGATTATCATTTTTTAAAGGAAAGGGAAGAAAAATAGAACAAAAATCAGGAATCTCAAAGACTCTTAAGGCCAGAAGGGACCACTGTGCTCATCTACACTGACCTCCTGCACATCGCAGGACACAGAACCTCACCCACCCACTCCTGTAAGAGACCCCTACCCTCTACCTAAGTAACCAAAGTCCTCAAATCATGATTTAAAGATGTCAAATTACAGAGAATCCACCCTTTTACTCTAGTTCAAACTAGCAGGTGACTTGTGTCCCTCGCTGCAAAAGAAGGTGAAAAACCTCCAGGGTCTCTGCCAATTTGACCTGGGGAAAAATTCCTTCCTGACTGCAAATATGGCAGTCTGTTAGACCCTGAGCATGTGAGTAAGATCCACCTACCAGACACCTGGGAAAGAATTTATTGTAGTAACTCAGAGTCCTCCCTATCTCTGGCAGTTGGAGATACATTTTAAAAACCCTCCATGATGGCAATTATTTCATACTTTAAGTCATGAAGCAAATCACTTTACGTGCATTGAAGTGATGTTACACATTTTGGACTTCCCCCACCTCCCCCCACCCCGATTGTGTTACATACTGGTATCTGCTTGCAATCACAAAACTGCTTCTAGTCAAGACGTCTGGATATCATGTCTATTTATTTGAGCAACACTTGGTGACAAACATGCCACTGTTTTTGCTGCCCTTGCTGCTGCTGATCCTGTACCACATGTTTGGTGTCTGCAGTGGTATCCCTCTGCCTAACCTGCCCAGCCAGATAGACCGCCTTGTGGGTGCCCTTTTAATGGGAGCCAGGGTTCTGTGGTATCACTGTGTATTGATGAAGGACCATAGCTTACTACTCCACATGGTCCTTGCAAGATGAAGTACCGTTGCTGCTTGCTCAAACTTTTGGGAGAATAGAATACACCTTCTCCTCCATCAGCAGATATGCCTGCATCCCGCTTCTGCTCCTTCTCCCTCTTGCTTTCCTCTCTCACTTCTTCCTTTTCTCCACTTCTCTTCTGGTGTCCTCCTTTCCACCACTCTCCATCCCCTCCATCATCTAATTCCCCTATTTGTTTGTACATATGTAATTTTGTATCTATTAAAGTGGTCAAAAGTAGCATACATTACAATTCAGACTGAATTCTAGCTTGCAGTCTTGCGGAGTTGGAAGATGTCCATGGAACTGGGTCTTAACTATGCAAGACTATCATTTGGAGAGTCACTTCTGTGGTGAATTGCCATAACAATTCTGTGTATACTAAGGGCCAACGCCTGTAGTGAGTGTATTGGGACAAAGGAATAGGGAATCTATTCATCCCCAGTGTGTTTCCCTTACAAACAACAAAGCACTAGGGGGAGCCAGGTTAGCTGGTTTGCTGGTGATGAGACATGATCAGCCCATCAGCTGAATAGCTAACGTGTACACTTGAGACAGCAGGATGTGTCAGTTGGGGCCGCATGGTGCCTCACATCAAAGGAGAAGCAAAGTGTACTCAATAGTGCATAGCACCTGCCCACACTGAGCCAGCAGCATGGTTCTTGTGCTAGACGCAAGGGTTTGCACCCTGCTACTCACCCCACTGTCACCCCTGCTTCAGTCCAGGTAGGATTTTGCCCGAAATCTGTTGTGGGTTTGATTCACTCCTGTAATTGTGGAATGCAGCTTCACCCAGACACAAGCGGCTGACCTATTTGCTTTTAATTATTTATGATAATGAAATAGAAAAAAAACCAAATTCTCAAAAATTTTCCACAAAAATGAATACGCTTTCAGTTCAGCTCTATGGCCATGAAAGAAATCATAGTTCACTGCCATTGCTTATGAAGTTTATTTGTTTTTAAGTTCAAATCAGATGAAAATCTCAAACCAAATATACTAATGGAGGAAATTAAGGTGGATTTTTTTTTATAACTTTTCCAAGAACCACATATGGATAAGCATACTTCTGCAAAACAAATACAATGTTTATGTACTTGGACACTCAGATTCCAGAGATTCATAATGAGCAATGTGGTTTGCAAACCATTAATTATTTATTCTGTTTAACGATGGAACAAACAAATGCCAATAAATGCAGGCAGGTACAATGTTTGAGAGGGAACATGTCTACTGTAAACATGCTGATACATTTTTTTGGTGGAAGCCTGTGAACAAGAATAGCCCCTAAGGAGGAGAAAAATGAACATGCCTCTCTTTGTTTTCATTTTCCAAAACAAACCTGACAGAACAGGCAGATTCTGCCAATAACAAGAAAAATAAACCCCACAGCTTTTCTATTTAAATCACTGCCTTGTCCTACTGTTTTGTAGAGTAGCTATTTCTGTGCATCCAATGAAGTGAGCTGTAGCTCACGAAAGTTTATGCTCAAATAAATTGGTTAGTCTCTAAGGTGCCACAAGTACTCCTTTTCTTATTTCTAGCTAGTAGTTGGCAGTTTTGTATCCCTGGGCAGATATACGGATGACCCTGAGAAGAGTCAATAAAGGTTGGGTTTTGTTTTTGTTTTTTAAATAATTTTCAACCCATACTTTATTGGTACTCTTGTGAGAACAGCTTCTTGCTAGTTTCATTGCCCGTGCAACATCTCTTACTCAGATTTAATAGCCAAGTGAAAAGATCAGTTTGGAGATGTATGAAGAAAATTAAGGCCAACTTCCCTGAGTATGAATGTTACGATCATGCCCTTCTCACCCAAAAAATCAGGAAAGATTAATATAATTCAGCAAATAAACAAAGACAGGTGTGACACTGCCATTCATAGTTCAGCGAAGTACTAAAAGACGCCAATACCACAAAGAGCTTGCCAACTAGCCCAGTGACATGGCTGCTACTGCACTCAGTTCTAGCTAGACTTCAGGACTCTTATTTCTACACCAGCCACACCCACTCATCCCTCTAGTTTGAGTAGCCGGAGAGCATCATGGAGGTGACAGTGTTAGTCTCCCACAGAGAGCATGTGGCTTTTGTGCATCCTCTAGTGGCCAATCTTGGAACAGCACTATAGTGATCTTAGCAGACACTGACTTCCCTTTTGGCCTTTATCTAAGGGCAGCATTGTGGAGCCAGAGGAATCGGATAAACCCGGGACTGTTAAAGGGTGGAAAAGGGTGGCAAAATGTGATCTGGGAAATGAAATCACCTAATTAATATAATTTGGATATGAAAATATTAGTGATTTTGGCTAACCGATAAATTTTCTAAATAAAGTCTTTCAAATGCAGTACTGTAGATCCAGAAAAATTCCCCCGGCACTAGATTTGATGCCCACTGCATTTGCTGAACTGCATTTTATAACCCATATATAATAAGAATTATATCTGCTTAGCACATCCTGATTTGCTTTAAGTCGTACAGGAGTTAGTTCTATAGTAAGAGACAGATGGAATGGGAATTAGGGAGCTGCTCAGAAGTGGTGAGCTGAATCTGTTCTACTTGTACATACACTGGATGCACATGGTAATTTCAGCCTTACAGTCTATCACATTCAATATTGGGGTTGGTAGATGCAGAATCAAAGGTACCAAAATACACTTCCCTGTTTTTGGGAGGTGGGGTGTTGGTTGGACTCCCTACCCCAGAATCAGGACTGGGTGCAGGCTGGACCTCCGCTGCATATTTCTCTTCTCTCTGAGAAGGAGAAGGCTCCTGCTTCTGCTTGAGGTTTTTGAAGCGTTTGAGCTTCACGGGGTCCTTAGTCTCCTTAGCACAATGCAGCAAGATGAAAATGTCCCTTCGGAATTTGGAGCTCATTCCAAAGTAGATAATGGGGTTGTAGAAGCTGGCAGACTTGGCAAACAGACTGGCAAGGATGCTGGTTAGATTGGGCACAGAGTAGCCACAGGCAGACCACATTGAGATGACAGCATATGGAGACCATGCTATAATAAAGGCTGTGCAAATGACAATAGAAACCTAGGCGAGAGAATGAAAACATCTTTTATTTTCTTAAGACAATACTGTACATTGGATTACACTAAAGCAGCAGAGAGATGCAGTGTGGTTTGATGGCTAAGAAACACCTGGCTTGTATTCCCAGCTGTACCACTGACCTGCTCTGTGACCTTGGGCAAGTCATTTCATCTCTCTGTGCCTGTATTTTCCCTCTCACACTTGTCTTAGATGGTGAGCAAGTTGCGGCAGGGACTGTCTGTTACTATATGTTTGTACAGAATCTAGCACATTTCTGATGTGGAAAATGTGATGATTGTCTGTTTTAGATAAGGAATTGAGCGTATGTCTTCATTGCCATATGCTATTGTATATGATGGAAACCACTTCAGGTCAAGAGTGTACCTGCTAGTTCCTAGGACCCTCAGTTCTGCTAGTTCCAGCACCCTTGCACTAGGACACACTATGGGCTAGATTTTGCAACTTTTGCTCTTGTTCATTGGTACTTATTCATATATGCTGTCTGGCTTTGTTTGGACAGCTCAGATGGGTATTTCTCAGAAGCAATTCAAATATATAGAATTGGCTCCACTCTAAGTATTTACTGAGATAAAAATAGCTCAGGTCCTTTGTCCACCCCTGGTTTTCAGAAGTGCTGAGACTCTCACAATCCCAGCTGCGACATCAGCAGGAGTGATGGGTGATCGTCTCATCTGAAAATCAGGCTCTAGGCCAGCAGTGGGCAACCTGCGACCTGTCAGGGTAATCCGCTGGCGGGCTGCCAGACGGTTTGTTTTCATTTGCACGGCCGCCTGCAGCCCCCAGTGGCCGCAGTTCGCTGTTCCCAGCCAATGGGAGCGGCGGGAAGCAGCGGCCAGTGGCGGCTGCAGGTTGCCCACCGCAGCTCTAGCCCAGTATTTTCAAACATAACACCTAAAAAGTTTGACACCTGAGGCACTAAATAAATGCCCGGGTTTTTAGAAGTGTTTGGCAGAGAGCGTTCCCAATGAGTGCAATGGAGTAGCGGGTATTCAGCACATCTGAAAAGCAGGCTGCTTACGTGGGTCCTGAAATATAGATTTAGGTGCCTAACGATAACTTACGTTTGATTTTTTTTTTTTTTGCCACTTGTATTTTGAAAGAATTAGGATGAAGATGCAGGGAATATGAAATAAGAACGGTCAACTAAGGGCAGGAAAAAGAAACAGGAAGGGAGACTGGAAAGAGGATCATGCAGAAGAAAGATACATGGTAGAAGGACAGAGAGTGGGGGATGGGAGGGTGGGGAGAAGTGAAGGAAATGTAGGATAAGACTCAAAAGGGAAAAAAAAGAATAATAAAAACAAAGTATAAAGTATAATAAAAACAGGTTTTTATTATACTCAGGTTTAATAATGAATAGTGGGATTTTTAAAAGCACTCAGCTTTTACTAAATCTCCTATTAACTTTGATGGAACAGGAAGCAGCATTAAGCCAGTGATTAGCATTTTTAAGAATTCCACCATAAGTTTCTCTCTGCACAGTACTATCACTTCAGAAGAAGAGGAGGACACAATCTTTGGTGATTCATAAATAGAGTACTTCAGTTATATATTTGCCATATTTTTGACTGACTGCATGATTTTTTTTCATGTTCAGGTTTAATGTTCATTTGTGATCCAATTTGATAATAAGTCTTCAATTTCGTCATTGAACTCTAATGCTGTAGAAGAATGCAAAGTGCCCGCTCTGTTTTCTTGTATACTACAGGTATACGAAGCACCTAGACATACCCGAGTGACATTTCGCTCCATTCGCCTCTGCCTATCTGTTGGATCGCCCATTCCAGTTAGTGCATGGCTTGACTTGACAGTGTTGATGATAGACACGTATGAGAAGACCATGACAATCACAGGTAGAAAGAAACAGCAGATAAATATAGACACAATGTAGGACTTGTAGATTGTAGAGAAATTGGCTTTTGCCCAGTCTATCTCACAGGTGCCATACA
This sequence comes from Lepidochelys olivacea, assembly GCF_965140295.1. Taxonomy (NCBI): domain Eukaryota; kingdom Metazoa; phylum Chordata; order Testudines; family Cheloniidae; genus Lepidochelys; species Lepidochelys olivacea. The sequence continues at coordinate 146,155,234 of NC_140413.1, read as the reverse complement.
TGCGATCTAGAAAACAAAACAGTGTGGTTAGCTTTTTTCCTTTTTAATATATTTGTCTTTAATAATCTTAAAGCATTTGATTTATAAATTTAAAACATAGTTTTCTTCTTTTAGAAAGCAAAAGGACCAAGTGATCATGGTGATTTAATGAATTATGACATAATGTTCTATAGACACAATTTTCCAAGACCTCATAGATTGCAACAAAATGTATTACAGGCTACTTGCCTCTGATTTAGATTTCCACTGCCTAGCCAGCATGAAGAAACCATTGCTAAGGGGGGACAGTAAAGGGTAATATTTTAATTCCCATTCTCAGAAAAATGGTTATTAATTCTGTAGGTTTGATACCATTGCAAGTTATGTTCTTCCATTTGCTATTACTTTCTACACAGTAACTTTTTCTAAGATCTTGGTACCAAACAGCATAATAAGAAGTTATTGTAACAAAGATAATACACCAATCAATTAAAAAAGTCACGTTAACTAACAAATTACAAAATAAGAAATAGGAATAAAAAAATATTGAATCTTTCAAAATAGAATGGAGAAAGCCACAAACATTCTATATGGAAAGGACTTCCACTTTAATGATACCGGAGGTGCAAAAATATTAATACAGCAAATGGCTGTATTAATGGGACCACACCTGAAAAAAACTGAGATCAGACATAAATTGCAAACTAGAGCGTACAGTTATAAAGGGGCTACAGATGCTTAGATAATGGGCCAGATTCACAAAGGGATTTAGGTGCCTTAAGATGCAGGTAGGCACCTAGTGGGATTTCAGAAGTGCCTACGCAAGTTACGCACTTAACCGAAGGTCAATGGGAATTAGGCATCTAACCTGCTTGGGTGCTTTTGTATATCCCACTAGGCACTTATCTGCATCTTTAAGCACCTGAACGCCTTTGTAAATCTGGCCCCGAAACAAAATATTGAGTATGACTCATAGCAATAGAGCCTGCCTATATATTTCACACTTGAACAAAGGTTGGAATGAAGGTTTCAAGGACTCCCCAAAATGAAATGAGCAGCAAGGTTTTCCATAGACTGTAAACAGTTTTAAAAAAATTAAGTCTGTTGACTGCTCAGACAATCATTGCAATAAAATACATCACAAATAAGCAAAAGCATGAACCAAAGTTTTAGCTGTTTACACAGTCAAGTATTTACAATCCCTGGAAAAGTTAAACAGGTGAAACCTGCATGATTCAGCAATGGAACTCATATTAGCATCAAATTACAAGACCTAATCAAAAATAAATCCTCTTAATTCTCCATAGCTGATGAAGTTTAAATGGGATGAATTAACTTTCAGAAGACAGGAACCAGAGATAAAAAATTAATTACTTACCTTGAGCTAAAAGACATTGGTCTTATCCATATTTAACATCAAAAAGTTCTGATGCACTTATCTGGATACATTCAGTAAGAACCTTGCAAACCAAAGGTGAAATCCTGGCTCTATTGAAATCAGTGGCAAAACTCCTATAGACTTCAACGGGACCAGAATTTCATCCCACAAGTAGATTGTATAGGGAAATATTGGAAAGGATGTATGCAGCTGGACAAAGTAGCACATAAGCAGTACTCTCACCCATGAAATGTAATGTAATATCACTAATTAGTAGAAGATGCAGAGAAAGTACCAGGCCCAAAACTGAGATCTGAGGTATACCCAGAGTACAATCATAAGCATTCCCTGGATAAATTGTTCTTTATGAATTATACTCCCAGCTCTACTGATAATCAGTCTGCTCTACAATAAACGGCAAGATAAGAGGGAAATCATCTTTGTTCTATTAAGAGCAAATGTGCCAATTGTGTCACTGTAGGAATGTATGAGAGGCCCTTTACCTGTATAACTGCCCCATCCAAGTATTGGAGCCACTGACCAGAAGAAAGCTGCTATCCAGATGAGAACCAGGGCCACAGTGATGCTGCTGTTGCTAATGCAATGCCCTGGAACATACAACACGGTGAGAAAATGGCACTTAACACACTGACCCTTTCCCGATTTAAATCTATTCACATTGGACTACTGTAAAGACCAGGGAGGGCTAATTAGGGGAATCTTGGTAATTGAGATAATTCCCAGACTAAAAAAATGTTTTTAAACTAAAGGTAAGTTTGAAAGTATAGATCAGTGACTTGAGTGTTCAAGATTTTGCAAGGACATTGGAGTTAGATGAGATTAGATTAAAAAGTGACAGATAAATTAGATAGGAGACAATTCGGAAATTCAGTGTTAAAGCTACAAGAAACATATATGAACTTTTGCAGTTTTGTAAACCTTTAAAAAGACAGGAAATTATAAGTTTAATTTAACACGAAAAAAGAAAAACAATGGAAAGAATGGACATTCACTAGTATAGCATTCAAATAACTTTAAATCTGCCCCCACACTGGTAGCCAGAGGAAAACAAACCAGAAACTCAAACTACCGTATTCAGCCAGCATAACACTTTCAACTCATCCATGATCAGAGAAACCAGAATAACTTACTCTTAACCATACAGTGGTTGTGCCAGTTCCAGCCTTCTTTAAAGGGATATAAAGTCCTCAGAAAAATGCATCCTTTACCTGACTAGATTAGCAGAGTACTCTCCTCACTTTTCGTTCAGATTCCATGTTCCATCACTTACACAAATATCATTAGGCCCAGGTGCTGCGGTCTGCACATGCAAACCTCTCAGTGCCAGACAACACACAGGAAAATTATTTTAACCTATTACATTTGAAAGAAATTTCTGCTTTCCAGACAATAGGTGTAGACAACTGTCTACGTATATTTTGCTGAGGTTGTCTGGTTGTGACTTGTGATGGGATTTAGCCCAGAGTCCAGCCCACTCAAATACTGCAAGAGCCTTCTGGAATGACCCTTACATTTAACTCTCTGGCACAGATATCTGAGATATGTATGTTAATAAAGTTATTGCTTTCCCTGTACTTACCACTTTTCCTACAGAATATGAGCCTCAGGCGTGTCAAAGGCAAAAGGCTTTTAGTTACTCACATTTCTAATGGTTTTAATTAACGGATTCCACTCTCTTCTCTTCTTTGTCCTTGATTCCCAAGCTGTTGATGCTGTCATTGGATGGGAGGGGTTCTGAATGATCCTACTTATTAAATACAGGAAATGTTTTCAGCCTGAGTCCCCCAAGTGCTCCACTGTGTCCTCCCTTACTCGCCCATGCCCTCCCCTGTCAGGGATAGTTGAGCGCAGTTTCCATAGTGCTCCCTGAGTATCTGGCCTGACTTCAGTGATAACGAACGTGCAGTTTCTGCTATGGTTTGGCTGCATCAATGGCCCTTGATAATGTTGCAGTCAGCAGCAGCAATAAAGGGATGGGAAAAGCCACGTGGGCCAAATTCTGATTTATACGGAGGCCCACTATGCAGCAGTGTAAAGCGACCCTAAAGTGGAAATAAATTGCATTTACACCCCGTTACGCTGCTGGAGTGGCATAAGGGGCCTTCGAGTAAATGAGAATCTGGCTTATACATATGTTTAATCTTCAATTGTGTAAGTATTCAAAGCAGGCTTTTTAAGTACCCTCTTCTAACCAGCAGAAGTTTTGGAAGCTTGGCTAAAATGTGTGCAGCCCTGCTCCCTGTGTCGATGCAATTAATTTGGTTCCCATGGGAGCGGTGGTGAGTTGCTGAAGAGGTAAAACTCTGAAAGAAGAAGATTTCTTCAGAGCACAGAGAGCTGTCCAAGACACTAGACTTCCTGCGGTTACTTAAGGCTAGATTCACAAAGGAACTCAGGCACCTTGGGCTAGATCCACAAAGATATTTAGACTCATAATTTCCACAGAAATCAATTACTTGGGCATGGGGTATTCTGGGGCAGGTTTTGGGCATGGGGTATTCTGGGGCAGGTTTTTCTCAATCTCTCCTGGGCACGAGACACAGAATTACTCTCAGAGGTTAGGGCACTCACCAGGGATGTGAGCGACCCAGGTTCCAGTCCCTCTCTTCCAATGCCTATTTAATTGTTTATACACAGTGGAGCAGCCTCAACAGGCGAGATTGAGAGAGACCCCAGAATACCCCATAGCCCAATGGCTAGGGCACTCTCCTGAGGTGGGTGGGACACCAAAGTTCAAGTCCCTTCCCCACATTAGACAGAGGAGGGAATTGAACCCAGCTCTCCACATCCTGGGTGAGGGCCCTAACACCACTGGGCTAAAAGTTACAAAGGGGGCACTATCACATCCTCTGGCTGTTTTGTGTGGGTCTAGGTATGTTCAGAGCATGCCTACCAAATTGGGCTCCACAGGCAAGATAGGTGGGGGAACACCTAGTTTGAGGATCTTTCTGGGGCTTAGCTATGATGCCTAGGCACCTAGGCTGAGGTGGCTGTGACCTTGCTCTCCGGTAGAAACTTAGGTGAGAGAGACGTGCATTTAAAATATGGCTAGATATGGTACAATAAATACAAAATACGGTACACAGCACAGCCTGATTCTGACTGCCCCAGCACCAGACTGAGTTAAAAATGGGCCTTAATAGATATATCAGTGACAAGGTGCATTGGTTCTGGTGCAAAGGTGGAACTTCCTGCAGAATATATATTGCCTTGTCAGGGTTGTTATTGCCTATGCAATTAGAAATATAATTTATATAACACAGTAAATGTATACTGTTCTTTATATACAGAGATTGAGACAGGATCCCTGCTCCAAATCTTACAGCGTAAATCACACAAAACAAAGACAAAAGACAATACTGGATAACACTGGAGTTGTGAACTAGCATGGGAAACTATTGATTAGAAGAAGATAGGGAGAATTTCTGGATGGAGTGGTTTTAAAGAGGGATTTGAAGTAGCTGAGCAAGGACTTTTGGTGGGAGATTTCTAACAGGATAGGAAATACAAAATAAATAATGGGAGGAGGACATCCATGATCTTTTAAGTGGGACGACTGGGAAAAGGGTGAGGAGCAGATTGGGGTAGGTGGGAATAAGAGCAGAAATGTAGATGGTGGCATGATTATGTAGGGGTTTGTAGGCAGGTGACAACAAAGAGTATGAATTTAACAGAGTAAGAGACAGGAAGCCATTGGAGATATTCAAAGTGGTGTAGAGCAGTGGGAGAGGGAGATAACTTTAGTAGTGGTATTTTGGATAGATTGGAGGGCATGGAGGTTAGAGAAGTATACAGTAAACAAGAAATCAGCACTTGGGGAAAGGTTTTAGGGGCAAGGGTCATGAGGAAAGAGTGATTTTTGAGATATTGAAGAGGAAGAAATGACAGGAGAGAACTGGAGAAGGGAGAAGTAGAGAGGAAAGCCAAAAATGGCATGCAGATTACAGGCCTAGGAGACAGGAAGGAGAGTGGCAATGTCAATGGAGCTAGGCAAGGAGTCTGGAGGAAGGTTTAAGAAGAAAGAAGTTCAGTGTTGAAAAGAGTGGGCCTGATTCTGACCTCACAGTGTGTAAAAAGTACATGGGTTGATCAGAATCCGGTCCATTGAGTTTGAGATGATGGTAGGGCATCCTAGAGACAATGGCAGAGAAGCAGTTTGAGATGCAAGACAGGATGGTGTTGGAGAGGTTGCAGGGAAGATCAGTAGATTTCAGTGTCCCAGGTGACACCTAACCCTATTCACAATGCCTGCTGTGAGCAGGCAAAACACCACTGAGAACAAAAAGGCATTTGTGGAGGAAAGTGTCCCAAGCCAGGTCTATTAATGGCTGGCAACTGTCCTAAACTTCATTTAATACAAGATGAAATTCACCTCTTTGCAGAGGGACAATGGACATGTGCACCACTTAAGTGCCATTTACACTCTATTTTGAGGGACTTAAGTGATACATAAGCTTAGTGTTGGCCCTCTGCACGGGGTTGAATTCTACCCACAGTGAAGCAAATGTGCCAAGAATAACCCTGCTCTTATTTGGGTTAATCTGAAAATGTTTGATGGAAGCAGATTTCCAACAGAAATTATTGGGCCTGATTTTGATTCCCCCCCTTGTCCATTGGCCACCATGTTACCCCATTGACTTCAGGGGAGTTATTCTTGTTTTTCACCAAGGTAACTGAAGGCAGAGTCAGAAACCAGCGCTATTTTTAATTTCTTCAAATGTGTGGTTGAAGCCCTTACCTCTGTCTGGATGGCAGCCCTTTATGTAGCGAGTCACACTGATCACTGTAAGGGTATTAATGCTAGCCAGGCCAAACAGAAGTGTCAGAAATCCATCAATCTGCAAAAACAAATAAAAAAGGGGGTTTGTTCCCGCAACCAAACTACAGAATGACAAGGGGGTTGGATTGAGGGGAACTGTTGGGAATGCTCCAGTGGTTTTATATTAATGTTCCTGAAAGTTTTTCCAAAAGCCCAAATGCCAGTGAAATATAAAATGTCAGGGGTCTTTACCATAGAATCATAGAATATCAGGGTTGGAAGGGACCTCAGGAGGTCATCTAGTCCAACTCCCTGCTCAAAGCAGGACCAATCTCCAATTTTTCCCCCAAATGGCCCCCTCAAGGATTGAACTCACAACCCTGGGTTTAGCAGGCCAATGCTCAAACCACTGAGCTATGTCTCCCCCCAATCTCTGTGATCACTGAACAATTAGACACTGAAAAACTAGATACGGTGTGTCATGTGGGTAATGTGAATGTAAAACAAACAAGCAAACACCTGCTGAAATACATCCCCCCAAAATACAAAGTTACGGAATGAAAGAGAAAAAAGACTGCACAGGAGAAAGGGGATAGGATGCAACAATCCTCATTATATAGAGACAAATATGTAAACTGAACACATGAAGTTTAGGTTAAGGTGGCAGTAGCAATAGGAAGCATGCAAGCATGCAATCAACTTAGCTGGGTGGAAAAAAAGATTTTTAAAACGTCCAAACCCAAATCAGCCAAATTATTTATCTTTGAACAATGCTAGTCATATTTGTTACTGGTATGGTAAAACTGACTCAGGCCCTGATCCTGGAATCTGATCCACACAGGTATGCCTGCATAGACCCTTTTGCCTGTGTAGCATGCCAGTGAAGTCAATGGCCGCACTAGCAGTCTATACACAGAATGGTTACAATTCAACTAGGTTAATTCATGGCTATAAGGAAGAAGTACCTGCTGAATGTAGCAAAGATGGATGTAGCCAGCTGCTAGTGAATACTGTGTGACTGGGAGGTGATCTGGATAAAATCTTTGCAGGCTTAGTCTAATTTTCAAAAGCTTGGAATCAGATGCAAACACAGAGCTAGAGGGTCACTTGGAGGTATAAGTTTCACATTAAATTGAGTAGGAAAACTGATGTAAGTGGCTCCACACTGTAACTTGCAAGAATTTGGTATTCAATGGTTATATAAATAAAAACCCTGCAACTTAAACCAGTTCATTATTCTGGCAAAATATATTCAGTCCTCACATAATGGCACCACTCTCATTGAACTCATGCCCGAATTTGGCCTGAGGACATTGTGAATGAGGTGAATATAAATTAAAGTAGGTGTGGTACGCTTTATCTTACACCCTTCTCCTGCAACAAGCCCCCTTGTGCTTTCTCTACATTCATTTTGCAGAATCCCTGAATAGTAAATCAGTGCAAGATGCACTATTATGGCACTTACATGGCCACGTCTGTCAGATTTATGATCAGCTTACACCTGATGTGTAACCAAAACCAATGTATATGTCACAAAAGAATATGACCCAATGATTTCCATGGATGCAGCATATGCTTTCTCCAGGTTGCATTTGGCTGAATTTGTCCTGTTGTCTCTCAGGATTAGTTAAACACCTGGAAATGCAAATGCACTATACACTTCATTAAGCTTATGGAAGCAAATAGCCTCTGCTCTACTATGTGCTATAGCCGTACTGCACAAATTGAGATAACAACATGTGCAAGGACTGCTGTAAATCCACACAGTCGTAAGCTTAAAAAATAGTACGAGTTATTGTTTAGAACTGAACAGTGTTTCAGGAACCATGAGAACGGTGAAAAATCTGAACAAAAGCCTAAAAAGCAGTAATAATAAAAATACATATAAAGGACTAGGGCTGGATCCTCAGTGGATGTAAACTAGTACAGCTCCACTGAAGTTGTCATGTGTCGGCTCAGGATATGACAATTGCCTCCAAAGATGACAACTGTTATTCTCTCATCCTCATTTCCCCATCCTTGTGCCAACATCATTTCTCACTGAGGGACAATTGTATTTCCTGATCAACTCAATCTACCAATGGAGCGCACAAAAAAAAATGGCAGGCAAATGAGACTAGTCATTTTGATTTAAAACGAAATACTGTATCATCATAAGTAGAGTTAGTTGAAACATTTTCAGTGAAACATCTTTCCATCAGAAAATGCTGTTCGATTAAATTGAAATGTTTCATGGGAATCAGAGTAGCAGCCGCGTTAGTCTGTGTCCGCAAAAAGAAAAGGAGGACTTGTGGCACCTTAGAGACTAACAAATTTCTTTGAGCATAAGCTTTCGGGATGAAGTAAGCTGTAGCTCACAAAAGCTTATGCTCAAATAAATTTGTTAGTCTCTAAGGTGCTACAAGTCCTCCTTTTCCTTTTTCATGGGAGTGTGTCAATTTCAACTAAATTGGTGGTTTTGATAATGCGGAATTTTTTTTTTCACCTTTATCATTTTGATTGATTTCATTTTGACTTTTATATTAAAACATGTTATAATTTAATATTCTATTTAATGTTTAGCATTATATCCTAGTATATATAGCGCTTTGACATTAATCAAACAAAACATTTTTACCTTATCAAAATAAAACACTTCAATTTTTCTCAATTGAAATTTTCAAAATTTCTCTTCAACAGGAAAAATTTTAAATTTTGATTTTTCATTCGGATTTGGAACTGCAAAAAATGTCACTTCAGAATTTCCTGCAGAACAGAAGTTTGGTTTTCCAACCATTTCTAATTATAAACAAGGAAACAGCACAACACTTATCAAACAAATGTATAGCTAGTAAGTAATCACTATCTTTCTTCAAATATCACCTTCTTCAGCACCTCAGCATTTAAGTTACACCAGACTAGTCTCCTTCCAACAGCAGTTTAGGGAGACCTGGTTCTCCATGGCTGCATACCACGTGTAGATATTTAAACATGAACAGAGTGGGTATAAAATGCTACCATTCTGACTTGCAAAGGTATAGAGGACTACACAAGGTGCATTGGATAATAAGGGAATCTATGAACCTGATCCAAAGCCCACTGAAGTCAGTGGCAAGACTCCCCAGTTGATTCTCATCAGTTTTGGTTTGGACCCTGTATTAGCATAAAAGATGCTTATTTATGCATTTTGCCTTCTGACTTTGGCACCTTATGTAATACCCCTCCTATTCATCTTTGAATCTGTTACAGCCCCAGAGATTTTATTTTATAAGCCCCATATGTGGTTTATGGTATTTGAATTGGGGACAGTATTTGATAGTGTCTGATGTAGTGTCTCATGCAGCCTTCCTCTCAAAATTAATTCAGCTCAGCTTGGACAGACACACACTTCATGTGGACCAAAAACAGGCAGCAGGACCAAAAACAATAAGTAATGACAAATTGCAAAGCACTGAGGTCCAAGGAGGTGCTTAGTGTGGTACTGCAGAAATTGTATTGGGCAGATCTTAATGTCTTCATTAATGGCCTAGAAGAGGGATTAAACAGCCCATGAATGAGATCCCAAGAGGATATCAAATTCAGAGGAGCTGAAACCATAAACAGGACAGAGAAAGGCTACAAAAGGCTAGTGGGTGGAAGCAGGGACAATAAATAGCATTCTAAGATTTATCTTGGAAAAATACCAACATATGTCTCAAGTACCTAAACACCAGGGTTAAAATCATAATGTCCTCAGTGCCCTCCCCTCGGGTGGAGCACCTGCCTTGTACGCCTAACCATCCTTAGCATGGCTCAGCCTCACAAGAGGCAAGGTGGAGCCCCAAATGTGACTTCCCAAATGGGTAGCAGACGGTCAAAATTGGATGGTTATATTACAGAAAACAACATACATTTTGCAATTTGCATACTGCAGTAGCTGTACATTGTTTCTATCTATATTCTTTATCAATGAAAATACAATATTTGCTCTTTGGTTATGGGTTAAAAGAGAAAGGGGATTAATTAAAGCACTATGCTTAGCACTAAGGAGCTGTCAAGCCCACTAGCTTAGCCAGCTTTAGCCTTTTCTGCTCCTGCCTGGCTCACTCCCAGCTGCAGGTGTTAACTGTTGGTTAGCTCTAGGGGTATTGTTCCTTCCCTTCTTTATAAAATCAAGGTCAAGGTCAACTCGGGTTTCTCTCTCCCTATTCTTCACTCCCCCTTCCTTTCAGTGAATTTACTGTTGGCCCCTCAGCTGCTCTCTTCTGTGGATTTACTCCAGTTGCTGTCTCTTCATTCTCATTCCTCTCTCAGGAATTTGCTGTCAACATCTGCGGTGCTGGGCATGCAGGGAGCTGAGAGCTTCACAGACAGAGCCGAGTTGCAACATGCTCTGCATAGTTCTTTCCATTTTAGGTACTTATATAGCTTCCATTACCATATCTGAGTTTCTCACAGTCTTTAACACGTGTATCCCCCCACTTTTACAGATGGGGAACTGAGACTAAGTGACTTGTCCAAAGTCACACAGGACGTGTGGTAAAGCAGGGACTCAAACCCAGGTCTCTCAAGTCATAGGCCAGTGCCTTAACCAGTGGACTATCCTTCAGATTTACAAACAAGGGAGAGGCTTATACATGAAGAAAACAGACAAAACATTTAAGCTGGTAAAACAAGGTAGTATAAAGAGTAGCAGAATGAAATTAAGACAGGAAGAATATTAATAAGGATACAAGAGGGGATCCTTCTGCACTAGGGGGAAGATGTCCTAATAGCTCTTTCCAATCTCTAGCTTCTATAATTGTATGATCTAAGAGTTAGATCCTGATCTCAGTTACACCCATATTTATTCAGAACAAGTATATGGATTCTGCTACAGTTATTCCAGATTTACAATTGCATTACTGAGATCAAAATCGAGCCCTAGATATCTACTCCAGTGCAAGGAGAGGAAGAGTAAGTAGGAGGTGTCTCTTGAGGATAAAAGGCCCAACACTAGTTATAGCCCATGCGATCCAGAGACTTGCCACAATGGCCAACAGAAAGACCTTTCTGAGAAAGACCTTTCTCAGCCACCTCTACTCCGAAAAAGATAGCATAGATCATAGGTAGTAACAGAGACAGATCTACAGAATCCAAAGTAGCTAGCAACCCAGAAAATACTAATTATCTTACCACAGTATCTTGAGTTGATAGCTAGAAATACTAATATAAGTACTGAGAATAAAGTAATCCATTTCTTCTCCAAATTTAAAGATAATTTGGCCCATCAGCTAAGGAAATACTAAAATATGTAGGAGAATAAATTAAATGTCTCTAATCAAAAATTTTTGTGTATTTTTTCATGCTTTCCACCTTCAGCTGTTTCTTTATTCTCTTTTTCTCTTCTTCTACCTCCAGCCCATTCTTTCCTTCTATGATCATAACATTTTCTGTTATTTCAGTGTAGGGTAGTGGTCCTCATAATGTGACCAAAGGACCACTGGTGATCTGAACCCTAATGCTACCCAATTAGTGATTCCTAGTGTTGAGAGGAGAATCCAATAACTGCAAATCCCTCACCTCAAATTAATAAAGACAACATCAGGAAGTTTGTCTGATTTTAATTTTGAGTCAACCAGATTTTATGCTAATATTTCTTAACGAGCAAGGAAATTAGCCAGTTTAAAAGCTTTTCTTTCAGGACTACACCAAAGCTGTTCCTTCTGCCATTTAGATATTGACAGAATCTGCTTATTATCTTTACTGGTTGCCTACAAGCTGAGACATGAACAAAAGGAAAATGTCATCCTTGTTCTGCTTTCTACTTCTCATGCCTTAGTTTAAATCTCATTATGTTCACAGTACGCTATTTAAAACTCACTATGTGTAAAGCTCATAATGTGTCAAATTAGTTTCGTAAGCTTTGCTCTAAGGTAGGAAGTGTCAGGAATCTCCCATGCACCAACAAGTTTTAGCAATGGACTGGATTAGCCTCTCTGTTATACTGCTGTAGCCCTAGTGGCTTCAGCGGAGCTATTCTTTATTGACATCACTGTGAGAGAAGAGTATGTCCCAGTGGTTCTAATCCTAGATTAACAGAGATAGAATGGTATGAAAACAGATTGCTAAAGTAGCTATTGTGTATCAATTTAGGCTGAAACACTAGTCTCCTCATTGCTGACTGCTCAAGACAGAGGACACAAATCTGATTCTATGAATCTATGGTTGCTTCCTAAACTGCATGTGCTTCTCCATAGACTAAGCCATCCTGTTGTTGTCCTCTAGTTAATATGATGAATCTAACAAGAAAAAACTAACCAAGTGACAGAGGTTATTTTTCCACTGTATATATTAAGCCTGAGACAATCTAGTCCTCAGAAATAACATTTAAAAATGCAAACAAAAAATGACTCCAAATTCAAATCATGTAAATAAAAAATAACAGAATTCCCAACCCAGAAAAAAAAGGAGAAAACTTTAAACACTCCCTATTCAAACCACTTCACCAGAAAAGACTAAGGTAAGAGAGAGAGTCCTCAGAGTATTCCCTAAACATCAGCAAATTCTGTTTTTTTGCACCTAGTGGGGAAGTAAATTACATTCCTATCCAATAAAAACAACCTTCTCCTCGCCCTCATACCAATTCTCCAAGAGTGCATCAGTTTAAGCAACATAGCTCATTTCAACTGTCAGGTCAAACAGAAGAGGTCCCAAGGTACACGATCCAAACCATCAACTTGAACTGCACTTGGAAATGAATTAGAAACCACTACAGTCTCTGTGACTTCCTCCATGCCCACAACATTGCTAATCTGGGTGGTTGCATTCTGTACTAGCTGAAATGTCTGAGTGGTTGTCAAGGGCAGCCCCATTTAGAGGTCAGACAATAATCCAATACATTAAGGGTCTCTAAACCAAAAACACTTAGTTTAATAGTAAACCAAGTTTAAATCATTACGTGAGAACAAGTTGTACTCTACATTTTGTATTCATCAGGTTAATGGATCCTTCTGCCCATGGAATGTAAAAAACATTCAGTATTATTAAATGCAAAAAAGATTATATTAATGCAGTACTGAGGATGCACGGTTAAACACTCTATAGTAGAGAAATGCAAAATTCAAGGTTGGACAAACCACCATAAGTCTCTCCCATTGCATGTATTGCAATACAGTACAGTCTTAAATTCTGTGACCACACACTATTTCCAAAATAATACAATATGATATTGTACAATGTTTTCTACAACCTTAGATACACACATCTAAGATTAATGGAGTGATCAAAAAATTAAAGACATTATTGTAATGTATACATGCAATGGGTTAGAAATAAAGCTGTTCAATTATCCACAATATTCACTGATATCGAAGCTCTGAAATGTGCAGTCTTAATCATGCCTAAATACTTGTTCCATTTAATTTGTTAGTATTTTCTAGAGAAAAAGAAAAACAGAAAAGTTTCACATTGTATACTAGTAGTTACCAGTCATCAAATGTCATCTGGTGTGTATAAAAATATAATTAACAACAGACATAGAGCAGATTCTGATCTTCTTATTTATATTAATTAGGACTCTACTGATTTGAATGAAGTTATTCTAGATTTACGCTGGTTTAACTGAGATCAGAATCAGGACTTTTAAGATAAAGGTTGACTCATGGCTATTGGTATTGCAGTTCCTTCATTTAATTACTTGTGCATAATCTGGTATATACCCATGTAAGTGCATGGGGTCAAATTGGTCCCAGAACATCATCATTTTAAATACACATAACATTAAAATGACTGAACTGATTTTCTTCAAATTTCCCTTGATCTCAGTAAGAACTGAAAAAAACCAAACCAAACCAACCCCGCATTTGAAGAAAATGTGTTCAGTACTCTTAAAGTTACAAATATGGCAAGTATTTGAAAAGTATGTTCTGTATTAGATAAAAGCATTCTATGGGCTTGATCCTACATAGTATAGGTGTGGAAAACTGTGAGTAGACATCCAAGGCTAAATCTCATGAGCAGAATAGGAAGCACGGGGGAACCTTTTCCTGCATTACTGAGATATTGGTATGTGGCTGCAAAAAGGGCATGCCCTGGTCACAGAGACATCTTTATTTCCTGGCATCAGTCACCTAACATGGGTCAGGGTTACACAAAGTTAATTACCCTATCACATGACAGTGGTCGGTATCCACCGACTCTAGTGTTACAGTTACAGTAATCACTAAGTTACTTCTGTCCAGCAGCTGGGATAAGACGAAGGGGAGTGCATAGATAAAGTACATTAGCTCAATCCCTATTCTGCTAAAGGAAAGGAATATTCTTCAGAAAGGAATATTCTCCACTCAAGTCCCTTGCAAGAAAGGGTAAACCTCCTGGACTTGAGACTGACCACCATTCAATTCAGGGGAAATTACATAGTACTTAACTTCACCTGGGTTAATGATTAGCCTTATTTAGCTTTACACTGGAGGGCAACGATCTTGTACACATTGTGATGCACCATGCAATGTCTAAATACACACGTATAAATTTAACAAATATAGAGTATGTCAGTATCAGAACTTGTGTTTGAACTCACGGGCCTGATTATCTTGTCCCAGTGAGCACAACTGGATGTGCCCAGAAGTTCTTGGTTCCCAGATCTGTGCTCACCTTACTAAACCATTACACATTTCTCACATCTCTCTCTCTCTCCCATATGCGTACCCAGAATGTTTTACACCATTATTTTTTGTTTGATCACATAAGTATAACTGTTGGCAACAGTTACACCTAAAGAAACAATATCCTTTGAAAGTAAGGCAGAACACACTTTACTGGTTATCTGTTCAGCAGCTAGAAAAAGCTGCACCACAGCCAACAATAAGCATTTTAAAAAAACATAACTCTGATATAGTCAAATTTATTTTGTAAATTTATTTGAGATAGTGCCATCCAGTGATTCCTGAGAACAACATTACAACACACATACACAAAATTACTTAATACCAAAATGCTATTCTCTACACCCTCCCCATAGAACTGTGAACAATTTGAACTTCACACAGCCAAGAATAATATCACTTTCACACAATGAAAGATATACAGAATAATCAAATTGCCATTTAGAAACACCTTGATATCAGTGGAATAACAAAAGCATAAGAACATAAGAGCGGCCATACTGGGTCAGACCAAAGGTCCATCTAGCCCAGTATCCTGTCTTCTGACACTGGCCAATGCCAGGTGCCCCAGAGGGAATGAACAGAACAGGTAATCATCAACTGATTCATCCCCTTTGCCAATTCCCAGCTTCTGGCAAACAGAGGCTAGGGACACCATCCCTGCCCATCCTGGCAAATAGCCATTGATGGACCTATCCTCCATGAACTTATCTAGTTCTTTTTTGAACCTTGTTATAGTCTTGGCCTTCTCAACATTCTCTGGCAAAGAGTTCCACAGACTGACTGTGCGTTGTGTGAAAAAATACAGTCCCTACTTTCAGTATTTTCCCAAGTAGACAGTAAGTACACTGTAGACAATAAATCTTTCTGAAAATGGGGGAAAGTATTTACTACCCCCAAAATGTAATAACAATTATACACTCATAAAATAAGGAACACTGCTGGATGAAATATTGATAATGAAGCATATATTATTTTCAAATCTTATAAACTTCATTGGAACGGATATCTCAGTGGTGTGAAATCATATGAAATTCTTTGGCAAAAATTCACATAATTTTTTCCCAAAAAAATTGGCTAGTGGGCCTTCAGAATACTATCCACCTGCACATGACACCTAGTAACTACTGCAGGTTGAATTTTTTCATATGAAACTTTTCCCTCAAAGTGGGGTTGTGGTGAAAAATCAAAATTTTCATGGAAAAAATTGTTTTTGAAAAAAAATATTCAGATTTTCATTGAAAAACTGAAAAGTTTTCCCCCAGTATTTGGCAATCAGAAAGCTTCCTTTTTTAAACCTTTTGGCTGTCAAAAACATTTTGGTGTTTGGGTTTTCACTGAAACCCTGAATATTTTTTCAAAATGCTTTGTGGGAATTGACCAGCTCTACTAGACATGCAGTGCAATCTTGTGTATTACACATATTTTACTCTGACAGGTGTTTTCTTTGAGTTGCCTCAGTAATGGAAAATGCTGGTGAAATGGTGTTCATTCAGACAAAAGGAACTATAGTCACTTACTACATGTCTGGGACATGTCTCCTTGATATAAGTAAATGCTAAGTCAGCTATTTAACTATCTGACTTAAGAACTCACAGTCCCAAAAAAGAAGTAACCCTGGCCTTTGCAAAGTATAAAATACCTTGAATGAAATCAGAGTAAAATTATCTGGAGCCCTAGGACCAAGGAAAATGGTGGGTGGTGGAGCTTGTCACCTCTGAACCAGACACAGTGGAAATATTTCTGAGCCAGAGTGGAATGGTGTTACAACAGCCAGCCTTTATGAATTACTTTATGAAATTAAGTATTAAACCGTGAACTATGGAGTTTCCCCTGGGAACTTGTATAATACATTTCAATGGTTCATTGTATTTATTGTTATTATAGGATTTTTAAAAAGAACATATCCAGATGGTTTAAAACCTTCTGTACCTTTTGCATATCTACGGAAATTAGGGCTTGCCTTTGGTTCCTACATAATCCCAATAATGGGATCCTTTAAATGTCAACACAAACACAGTTTTCTTGTGAAAGTAAAGTAATATATATATATTTAGTTTTTTAGTCCTCAGAATGCTACTTTATACTGATCTCTAGGATTATAAACTTGTCAGGTGAGTTTTCCTAAAGACACTGGTTATTCATGGGCTCTACCACACATACCCATGGGGATTGCCACTGCCACTTTGCGGCCTGCAAAGCACATAGCTACCGGTTCTCTGGGCTGATTTTTGGCTGTAGGAAAGCCATCTGTGCAGTCACTTGACAAGGAGTCACTTCTGGCTGCTGGCTAATGTGGCTTCTACATGAGGTGGTTCTTCTGCTGAGCTGCTAACGTGGCTTCTAGCCACAAGAGATCGCAGCATAGCAAAGGTGCGAGCTCAGCTCCAAGCAGCCGAAGCAAGGATGTGGTATGTAGCTATAAATCTGAAGGGATGGGATGGCTGTTTGGAGCTCCTTTGTTACATTGATACTGCTGGCTAGCATAGATTCTACATTGAAATAAATGGAGAATGATTAATAACTTAAAACTCACCAGAAAACATAAAATACTACAGTGGATGGGGGCCTAATGGCCTCAGATTACAATATTTATTCAGAAGCAACAAAAACCTGGTAATTTCCAGTTGAAGCCACATTGCTGGAGAGTCACCGTGGATTAAGGAAAGGCTGGAGTAGTACAGGGTCTTCACACAGATTGCCCTAGGCTTTTGGTAACCGCCTAGAGAACTATAGGCTACAACCCTGTTCATTATGTCCATGAGCAAACATATCCTTTGCTGTGGGAACAATCTTGTGGAAACTCCGTGAGGCAAATAATATAGACACCCTGAGCCAAAGTCCATTGCAGTCACTGGGGATCTTTCCATTGACTTCAGTCAGCACTGGATCAGGCTCAGAGTTTCCAGTCTCCTATGTGGGCTTTTTCCCTATAAGGGACAATTTGGAGAACTAACACTTGAAAATATTTTCAAATGTTTACACTATACATAAAGTAACTGCCTTTTTATTTAACTGGGGGGATTCACTCTGAAACCCAACAATGGACATTTAACTTTAGGACAGATATCCTACAGAATACATGAGGCCTGGGTTAAGAGAGAAACAGAGGTGAAATAAATTATCAATTTGCAACACGCAAGCCAGTTAATAAGGGGTGCACCAAGCAGCCTTACTAAGGCTGGTGTCATTGAATATATTTGTTACAGAATTGGAAGAGTAAACAGGGAGGTTACTAAATTGGAAGATGACAACATTATTTAGCACAATCAATTGTGAAGAACTACTGAAGGATCTAAAACAAATGGTAGTATCATCACATTGATTTTCAATTTTAATGGGAAGTTCTGCTTAAAAATCAGTGAGATGATCTGGCCCGCCCAAGTTTAGGAGATTGGAAGACATTATCATAGATTAAATTCTTTAGAGACAAGGTCCAAGTGATGCACTGAAGAAACTGAAAATATTGAACAAACTGATGGTTTCTAAACTAAATGTAACCAGTTAGGAAAAGACACAGGCATTATAGGAATGAGACTGGTAAGCAAGTATTACCACCCTTTTACAAATGGGGATATGGAAATTGAGAAATTATGTGACATGACAGAGCTAGTAATAGAATTTAGACATTTTAGTTTGCTCGACCTGTGTGCACATTGCTAGCCCAGTAACCAAACCAGCCCGGCCCGCCAGGGGCTTTCCCTGCACAAGCGGTGGAACAAGTTTGGGAACCAGTGTACTAGCCCATACCTCTCTTGTGATTACGCTGACGTGTAGGTAGATCATCAGCTTTGTGATGTGAAATAATATCGGTGCAGCACTGGAGAGACTCAGATTTGCTAAGCAACCAAACAGACCCTTCAAATTATTTAGTTCGTAAGTATCAAATACATAACTTCATTGACTCTCACAGAATCAGCAATGGCTGTAGAAGTTTAAAAAAAAAAGTACAAGAGACAATGGGTCAGACCCTCAGCTAGTGCAAAACTGGCATAACTCCATCTGGCCCAATATCCTCATCTGTGATGCTCAAGTTTATGCTGGTTCTGACTAACTCCTCTTCCCCCAAATTAAAGCTGTTGTCTTTTCCATCTATGTTACTTAAAGGTGAATTGCAAAGCAAAAAAAAGAGGCGGGGGAAAAAAATCTTTTTCCACTTAGTTTTTTCAATCTAAATTGTCTCCCTCCAGAGACAGCTGCAGCTCAGGTTACAGCCTTATGTGACTACTCTGTTAAGGTCTTCTAAATATTGCTAAGGTCCTCCAGCCAAGAGACAGAAGTTAGGACTCTTCCTATAGCCATAATATTTCATATGTAAAATCCTCACAGAAAAAATAATTTTTTGAGGGGATGGAGGGGCCTCGAAAGGCCATCTTTGACCATTATACATGAGCGGTAAAGGGCAAAACCAGTCTTTTGGTGTTTTACTTTATAGTTCATCTTTAACATACTCCATTTTTTGCTGAGCAGGATGTAAAGGTGAGCTGAATACAGATCTAAAGTTATATAGCCTGTACACAGCACCTTTAACACCTGCTTTATCTGTTAATGCTCTTAGTGCCACTTTCATGATTTGGCTTTGGGTTATTTTCATCTTACACAAATGTCAGAAATGATAAGCTAAATATAAACAAAATCCGAGCAATATCATACTTTGACTAATTATGTGTGAAGACCTGCAGCAGCTAGTTCTCAAGCCCTTTTTACATTCAGTGTAATTCCTTGTGGGAATCTCATATATAACTCAGATGACTGAACGACACAGACATCCAAATGTATTTCTGCATATACCTCAGGGCTGATACAATTCTGTGAAAAATCTGGTTTCTGTACTTCTTAATGAGCCACTCTCAGTTCTATTTCAAGCATCTCAAAAATTGAGCTGGGTTGTAATCATGCCAGCTACACGGGGTTGAGCCGGGTTAGTTTTTGGATAAGGAACCTTCACCAATATCTGTCTGCTGCGGAAAGCAGTACTGGTGATTCAGATCCTTTTCCTGCAAGCAGAGCTACATGCATAGACTCTTACTGCAACGTTTATGAAGCCCAGTGAAGTCAGTGTGCATCTGTTCAGGAACATAAGGGTTCAGTTTAACGCTGGCCTGGGAAAGCCCCAGGGAGAAAAAGAGAACAACACTTGACCCAACACCATGTGGATGCAAGGGGAGAAGATGACTGGCTCATAGATCCCGCTGGGTCTCGGAGGGAGAGAATTCTGCAGTGAGTGGTCTGAGTGGCTGTGTGGACAGGTGGCCGGGGGGGCGAGGAGGGGGGAGGTGTGTGTGCTGGGGCAGTTGGATGGAATTGATGAGTTGACCGCAAGATGGAGTGAGGTGAGTGTAGGGATGATTGGGCAAATGAAAAGTGAGTGGGTACTAAATGGGAGAATAAGATGGGGATGGGGTGAGCTTGACAGAGAGTGAGTGGGGATTGAGACTGAGGTACATAGAGATGCTGTGCACCATTGTCTTCAGCAACTCAGGAGCTATACAGTAGAAAGGAAACCCCTGAAACCTGGTTGTTCTTGCCTTAATTCCTCAGTCACATGCCTGAAGTGCTGTCACTGCCTCAGTCACCTCGCCTGGGACCATACAGGAAAACTGGAGTGCAAAAACATTATCTTGGTTAGCGGGCTAGTCTAAAAACATAAAATCATTTAAAATCAAACTAATTCAAGGAGCCAGGAAAAACCTCCAGGGATGTGGGAGACAGGACACAATGGGCAAAAAGGTGGGAGGGAGCTCATTAAAAACACAAATAGGGTGGCGAGGCTTTAAAGTTTTGCCCCAGGCCCTGTAAATCTTAATTAACTGTGGTATGTTTTAGACTGGTTTGGCTTTCTCTGTTATTTCCCCTGTTACCTATCTGCTGTAGTCTTTGCAAGGCTCAGAGGAGTTGCATGTCAGAAAAATAAAAACAATACATGAATACAGGGGCATTCTCAATTTTTTTTTTTCATGTGGAGCGCTTCTTAACAGGCAGAATGTCTGATGACCTCATTTGTGAAAATATAACATCTCTGTGGTTACTATAGCATTTGCTCACAAGAGGAAGTAACATCAGTAAGGTATCTGGGCCAAAACTTTCAAACCTGGCTGCCTAAAATTAGGCTCCAAATGCCATAGCTAGGCACTTAAATATAAATGGCCTGATTTTCCAGAGTGCCAAGCATCACTGAATTTAAGGGGAACTGCAAGTGTTTAGCACCTTTGAAAATCAGGCTACTTTTATTAAGGTGCCTAAATGTAGATTTGGGAGCCTAACAGGCACCCTGGCCTTAATATAGGTCTTAGCAACCGTAAAAAAAAGCTGCTAGGGCCATATGACTAGTGGGCTCTCCTTGGACCACGAGCAAGTGCTTTGTAGACCACTAGTCATTATTCCATTTTAGTTATTTCAGGAATTTACAAACCTCCCCCATTTCCCACTGGTGGCAGCGGCCTTCTGAAGCCAGCAGCTCTGTAGTGGTATTATGATTATTGCACAGGGGAGGCTTTGTATGTTTGCTGGGAAGTGAGCTTTAGTAGAATTTGAAGTGCTCACACAGAGAGCTGTAGTGTTTCTTTCCCTCCCCTTGTTAAGGAAAGTCATTTGCAACATCACATTACTAACACGTTTCACTGTCTCTTCCATACGAACATCTATTGCAGTAGACCCTATGAATAGACTCTTTATGGAAAGGAGAGACTTGTTCATGGTTGTTAACTAGAAAACTGGCCAATGGGGGACTTGATCGCTCAGGGGATTTTCTAGGTCACTGGCTCATATCTCGACCCAGGCACAACTATTACAGTTGACGTGAACTGACCCCTTTGTGGGCAGTCCCAGCAGAGGCCAAAGACTACATTTGCCCAGAGAATGAACTGCTGCCTCGACCTCTCCAGGACAGGGTTGATGCACAGTGGCAGGGCAATGAGAGGATAGAGAACGGAGCTACAACCGGGCAAAAAACAGTCTTCTGCTTTCTCCAGATTTTCTGAACAGGGTAGGAAAATCCTAGAGGGGCTTTGGTCTGCAGCCAGACCACAACTTTGACTTCTTATCTTGGTTCAATTTGACGGCTGAAGATACCTTAGCTCAGCAATTGCAATTTAGCGGGAGCAGCTAAATGCTGTGCCAGGGATTAGGCACAACCAGCAGAAGTCAGCCACTCCTCCTCAAACATGCAGAACAAGAGGCCAGGTAAATTCATCCCATGGTATCAGAGTCACCAGATTCCTGAGAAGAGAGCCTCTGTGAACCCTCTGAAAGAGAAAAAAATCTTTCTCAGAAGAGAGTGGAGGTACCTCTTTCTTCCAAGGGGGGAAGAATTGATGGAGAAACCTCTCCCCCTTCAAATGGAGATGCAAAGGATAGAGATACTCTTTTTACCTGGCGACAAGTCTTTTTGTGTGGAAAGGCTCCAAAGGCTAGTGTTTTGGAACAATAAGAGGGGAGATCTCATTTCTCTGTCGAGCTCTCCCCCAGGAGCAGGAATAACTAGATCTGGTAAATCCTAAATCTTCATCTTATCATGGAGATCAAAGAAGGGCATGGGCAGAGGAAAGAAAAATAGTCAAGTAGATCAAAAGAGATGAGTGCATGAGATAAAGGGAAATGACAACCTGACTTAGCAAAGGAAACTTTCCTTAAACATGACTGATAGTGAAAGCTGGCTACTCAGAACTAGGACCAAAATTGTAGTCAAGCAGACCATGGTGGAAGGCCAAAGTGAGGCAGAAAACTGGCTCAGTGAAAGCGACCAAATGTGTGAAAATAGAGATTGGCCATGCCTGATGAGATAACTGTACATATGTGCAACACAGCCGAAATAGTGATCCCAGCCAGTTTCAGCTGGTAATCAAGACTGGCTGCCAGTGAGATGAGGACTGGCACAGATTAACCTGCCAGAGAGTGACTTGATGATGATATGCCGAAAAGCACAGCCAATCAAAATTAGTGGCACCGAGACTAACAGCAAACAGACAGACCTGCAGCTAGACCAACGGCACCAGGGACTAGCAAACAATAATCTTCCATGGCACTCTAGGCTCAGTTTATAAACATTAAGAGTAAAAGTTATTTGGAACAAAGGGACTGAAAACTAAGCAGCTCTCCTCTGCCCAGGCTGTGGGTTAGTTGTTTGTCTAAGTATTTAGTATCTATCTAGATAGTTCATACATTAGATGTTCAGCTGTCACAGGCTTGCCGTACTCCCCTGCCATCGGATGAGTTCTTTGGAGTATTTAATGTTGATAAAATTTCCTCTCTATTCATTATTTAGTAACTTTCCATTTATTTGTGTATGCTTGATGGCCCTTCCCTTCACCCCAGAAATAAGTATTTAGGAACCATTTCTCTCTCTCTTCCTAATTTTATTTCCCAATCAGTGTCTCATAAAGGCAGCTGACGACATGCATCTATGTGGAGTTACTACCCCTAGGTTGCTTCCTGCCTCTCCCAAATGTATAGTAGAGACCGAAAGTCCTGAAGTCTTTCCAGTGATTTCAATGGACGCTGAATCAGGCCCCAAGTGGATGCAAACGAAGATGAAGATTTCAGTCCTGAGGCTAGCAGGTGTGGGTGAGAGAGCTCATCCCAATATTGTTTGAATTATAAGATGCATATGAAGTTTGGGCATTAAATAGTAAGAACATTATTATTGTAATGAAGTACTGAATATTTTAAAATGAGTTTTAAAATCACACACACACACGTATTGTGCCACTAGTCTTTTTTTACACAACGCCCACTGATTTTAACGGTAGCTTGTGTATAAAAACCAATAGCATGCTATGGCCATACATTATGAAACATGTTAACATGTGTTTTCTTGTTTTCACTGCATTCTGTTTTGTCAGATTTAAGAAAAGGAATATGAGCATGGGTATGAGCTTGTCCTCAGAAGCCTGACTCCCATTAAAACTGACACAGAGACAAACCTCCACAGAAAAAAGCATACTTTCCGCCAGCCGACACATCTTGCTTATCACAAGTGACAGCTTGCTCAAACTGTTCCTCTTGAATAATCAGTAACTTTATTCAGAGACCCCGCGGCTTTTCCACTTTTAATTTAAAAGTTGACTGAGCTCTTCGATAAATAGGAAAAAGAACTTTTTGTGTGAGATACATTTTGTTTAGCTCAGTTATTTACATGCTCTTATTACAAGGAAATATTTACACAATCTCTCACCTAGCACATGTTTGTGTAAAACTTTGACACAGTGCCATTTGTTTACTCATCCTGCCAAGAAAATTCTGATTTTTGTTACACTAAGGTTTGAGTCTGCTGTAACTTCAGTGCAGGCCATGGAATTGCTCTAGATTTACATGATGTAAAGCAGATCAGAATTTGATCCAATAATTTGTAAATATCTTGCTCCTTACAAGAGCTATGAGCTGAATTGCTCCTGTGTTAGAACTGCCATTTTGTAAAAGGGAAACAGAAATGAGGCCCTAAATGTATTTTTCTATTTAACTTTAATTGTGCTTAAATGTTTGAATCGTTTATTAAAATTTTTGCCATATATAAAGAGGGAAATGATGTTTCAATTGATAGAGTAACCTGAAATATGTTTGTTCAGAATTTTTACCTTTAACTTTCTTTGCCTTTTTTTAAAATAAATAATTCCTTATAACACGTATTAACATCACAATGAGTGAACATGAGAATATACTAGTTGCACTGGGGTAAATCCAGAGTAACTCTACTCAAGTATAAATGGAGTTATTCCAGATGTATACAAGTATAAATAAGATCAAAATCTGGCCCTTAAGAGTTATTTTAGTCATGCTGGGCCAAATTCTTCTCTCATTTACACCAGCATAAATCCAGAATAACTCCAATAACTTTTCAGCAATGTTCTTCTGGATTTACACATCTGTAACTGAAAGGAGTATCTTGCCCCTGTGGCTGGGTAGGGAACGTATTACTATATTACTATCCATATATATATATATATATATATATATATATATATATATATATATATGCATTCTTAATTATAAAATGGATGTCCATTCATATGCGTGAAACAATAACTTGTAACTTCTAGAGCTCATACACAGAATTAGCAGACATATTCAATTCAACACTGTGCAAATTAAAGTGTTCCTTTCCTTAGAACAGGCAACAGGTTGGTTGTTAATACAGAGGGGTCTGAACCAGATTCTCAAATCCAAACAATTAAAAACTTTGCTTGAGATCCAAATTTTACAAATGGCTCCTTGTTTAAAATAGGCAGGACCAAATCTACTTACTCCACCAACATAGCATCTAGGCACCTCGCAAATGTTAAAGAATTTATCCTCAACAATACCCCTGTGAGGTAAAGAAGTACAACTACTTCCCCTTTATAGACAGGCAACTCGGGCACAGCAAGATTATGGACCAGATCCTCCCCCAACAACTCCAACCCCATTACCCCCCGCAAAAATGCCAGAGCAGCATAAAGGGGCTCTAAAAGCCCTGGTTCCAGCCGGAGAAGGATTTCCATGTGCAGGCACTGTGGAATATACAGGCTGCCTCCTGAGGACCCTCTCACAAGCCATATGGAAGGAGTTGCTGGGGGCAGGGTTGCAACATGACACACCGTAGAGATTCCAGGCTGCTCTGTGGCCCATAGTGCAGCCCATGGAGGCTGCCATAGCATAGACAAGTGACGAGGGCTGTTCAAGCAATGCCAGGTCTTTCCCAGCCCCCTCAAGCAGTCCAGTCCAGCAGGACATAAAGGTGGCTTAAATCCAACTTAGTCCCTCCCTCCCACTGAGCTGTAAGTGCCACTGACTGCTGTGGGGCCAGGATTTCAGCCTCAGCGATTTGCCCAAGTCCAAGCTCAGGAAGTCTGTGACAAAGCTGGGAATTGAACCTACATTTCCTGAGTCCACTTTTAATTTCCTACCACCACCACCAGCCTTCCTCTGAACAAACACAACATTTGAAATGCTTTAAATTCTGGATCTGAATTTTTCAGCTTCAGTATCACTTTTTGTTTTATTGGTGACTTCTTAGCCGTGCATTAAATAAAGTAAATGAAAGAGTTCTCCTATAATTTCTCTGAAAGCACACCCAAGAATGACAGCTGTGAATGTGCATGGAAAGCAAATAGAGGAATTTTGCTAAAACAACTAGCTTTCTTTAGATAAAATCTCTTTCTACCGACATGTAGGGGCACATATTTTGAAGGAGAACAAGAATATTTTGCTGAGATCAGAACAGTAGTCTTCTGGTAAGTTAACTCTCCTGTGGAGAAAGGAGCAAAGCATGCCTCCTTGACAGGCTGTGACTTAGTGTGAAAGGTAGGAACAGGCGCCAGCTGTAAAAATGGGCTTCTCTCAACTGTTGTCACCACTCCCTCCTCGCCTCTGCAGCAAAGCTGACAAGACAAAGAAAGAGACATAGAAAAGGGGCTTTTGATTCCATCACACAGTGCGCACTTATATTAAGTATAATCCTTCTCACAAATGTAAATGAAAATAGCCAATAAGCTAGATTTTACCCTAAACACCTTCTCACAAAGGGGGCCCTACATATGCATATCTCCCTCTTGCCATGGGAAAGACAGGTTGGGGAGTCAGCATCTGCCGTGTCAGCTTTCCCCTACATCCCTCAAATCCCACACAAGACCATCCATTAGAGCTGGGGAGAAAACATTTTTCCTGTCCCACAAGTATTTTCAAGAGTTGAAAAATGTTTCCTGTCTTGAATCAGGACAAAAAGGTAAAAATCTCAAAAATATTAGTGACCTGAGAAAACAATTTGTTTTGTCTTGTTTCAGGTCAATTGAAACCTTTCCTTTCCATAATTTCAAAACGTTTAGTTCCCAATTCATTTCAACCTTTCTGTTTCAGTCTTCTTAGCTTAAATTTCTAAACAAAACTGGAATTTTTCATTCTAAAAATGCTGAAATGAGCCATTTTGACCATTTCAAAACCTTGACCTCAACATTTTTTGAGTCAAGAAATTTGTCCAACCCAACACTTTCGGTTTACACGAACACTTTCGGTTTTGACAAATCACCATTTTTAATGAATAAAATTATTAGACTGCTTTACTGTCCATGAGTTCAGGGATCTGCAAATTAGTTAGGGGCAAAAGGATGCAGTGGGTGTGATCCTGCTGAGACAAACACAGTCACTGCAGGAAGAACGTTAACAGCCAAAGACAGTATTAGCTTTATCTTTCCTGAGAAGCCCTTATCTGCACGGGTGAACCAGGGGGAGGTTGGACTGGGTCATAGAGGAAGCTGTGGGTTGGGAAATCCCTTTTAAATTGCAATCATGACAGCATGACTCCAATGAAACTCTGTTTGCAGGGTGCTAGGGCAGAGAAGCAGGGGGTTGAATACCAATGTGGAGGTGCAGGGACTTTGGGAGGATGGCACTATGGCCCTGGAGGATACCCAGGAGCTATGCAGATATAGATTCCTGGTTTCTTCAATGGGATGAGGTGGTGGAGCCAAACCCTTCTTCTAATGGGAGAATGCAGAAAAAAAGCCCACCAGGAAGCAGACCTACAGAGTTGTTTGCACATAGGGGTACAATGTGGCCCAGTAATATTAAGCAGAATCTTATAAAGCAGAATGTATTAGATTAAGGGTTAGGAGAAAAATCTGTACAGCCTTTACACTAAGGTGTCGTCTACACTGGGGGGGGGGGAGGGGGGGAGATCGATCTAAGTTACGCAACTTCAGCTACGAGAATAGCGTAGCTGAAGTCGACATATCTTAGATCGACTTAGAATCACTTACTTGGCATCCTCGCCGCGCGGGATGGACGGCCACCACTCCCCCATCAACTCCGCTTCCACCTCTCACTGAGGTGGAATTCCGGAGTCGACAGCAGGATGATCGGGGATCGATTTATCGCGTCTATCCCCAATAGATTGATCACTACCTGCCGATCCTGCAGGTAGTGTAGATGTGGCTTAACACTCATCACTGAAAGATTTTGATGTAAAGCAAGAAAGCCTACACAAAACCCCACCCCCACAGACATTATGTGAATTTATACCTTCCTGCCTTTAAAATTAAATGGGAGGAAGGATGCTGATGTGAGTAAGGCTTAGAACCACAAGTCAGAAGGTCAGGAGACTGTCTTTGCTTCTTGTCCCAGACTCCCTGTGTGACCCTGGGCAAGTCACTTCATCTTTGTCTGTGCCTTGACTTCCTTATCTGTAAAACGGACTATGTTAGAATAAAGTACTGCTCACCATGAGCAAGCATGGCAGAATCTAGCCATTAATGGTTTGTCTGTCTGGCCATGTAGCACTTTTCTTCATCACTCCTTCCACTACCAGATAACAAAATACAAAATTAACAAATACCATAATATTGCCCATCATTTTTCCTCAATCTGTTTAGTTTATCTAAGAGAAGTTTCAGACGTGACTTGATCATGGTCTTCTCAGTATCTGCACAGGAAGAACATTTCTGATTGTATTCTTTATTCTCGCAGACAAGGCCATAACAAGGCGTAACAAGATCCAATGGAAGCTGAAGTTAGACAAATTTGGGCTAGAAATAAGGCACAAATTATTTCCAGAGAGGGTAATAAACCACTGGAACAACTTACCTAGGGATGTGGCAGATTTATCACCTGAAATCTTTAAATCAAGACTGGATGTCTTTCTAAAAGATACACTGTAGCTCAACCAGAAGTTATGGGCTTGGTGCAGAAATTTCTTGATGAAATGCTATAGCCTTTGTTATGCAGGAGGTTAGACTAGGTCATAACAGTCCCTTCTGTCTTAAAATCTGTTAATCAAATAGGCTTTCCCCCTAGATACAAATTGACTTTGACAGAACTACTCATGTGCTTAAGTTAAGCATCTGGTTTAGTGCTTTACTGGGTCAGAGCCTTAATGAATATCAAACAAAATAATGAGGGCACAAGATGTATAATTTTTGCTCTAGACTCCATTTGACCAAGTGGTGCCCTTTGTTCCATTGTGTCCAACTTTAAAGTCTTAGGGCTTGTCTATACTTACGGCTAAATCAACCCTGCTGTGATCGATGCAGCAGGGTTGATTTAGCGGGTCTGGTGAAGACCCACTAAGTTGATGGCAGAGCACTCTCCCATCGACATCTGTACTCCAGCTACCCAAGAAGTGTAAGGTAAGTCGGCAGGAGAGACAGTGAAGTAGCATAACTTAGGTCAACTTGCATCTTTAGTGTAGATCAGCCCTTAATGAGTAACTTGGCCAGGACCTCCAAGAGCTGGAGAAAAGCAGAGCTGGTAGGCTGAACTTTCTAACATTATTAATAGCATTGAAATGATGCTAAATAAAATTGAACTATTAAAAATTAAATCTGAGCAACGTTAGAATCCTTGGTCTCCCAAATGGTGGAAGAGACAACCTAGTGACTTTTCTAGAAGAATGAAACTTGCTCCACTCAAGTGGTGCAAAACTGAAGCTTCCAGGTGTTTTTCAAGGGTAGCCCAAAGTCAAGCACATGACAGTAATACAGCCTTAAGAACATAAGAAAGGCCATAGTGGATGAAGACCATGATCCCCGTAAACTGTCTCTGGTTTCCTGTATCCTGTCCAATATCCTGTTTCCAGGAGTGGTGCATACCAGAACTTCCAGGGGAGTGTACAGCACAGGGCAATTATGAAATAATCAATCCCATCTTCCACTCCCAGCTTCTGGTAGTTAGAGGTTACAAAAGTGTGGAATACTGTGGCAAGGTCTGCATGATAAAAGACGAGCCAAAAACCCCTGGGCCAGACATAAATGAAAAAAAAATTACTAAATGCCACGACTATCACCTGGACATGCAAGAGCAGCAATGACTCCCAGACAGTATACCTTCACCACTGCAGCCATCTTATATGGACTGAGCCTAAAACAAGTAGCTACTAGTTACATTTGTACTTCTGTTAGACATTGTGAAAACAAAGAGATTTCAGTATCTGGGTTCAGTGTAAAGCACATGAAGATCTGAGTGTCCTTCACATATTGCAATCCAGTATATGTGTAACCCATTGGTCACTATATGTTACGTGTCTCCCTCTGTTGCAGAGGATCAGAGTCTGGCCTCAGAGTCTGGCCTCAGCTGGCTCTTTATCTCAAGCGGTAGAGACTCATGCTTTTAGCTCTGGAGGTCCCTTGTATCTGCAAAAATGGCAGCCATCACACAAAATGTTTCACTATTTTCCTGAGCAAATGGAAACTTGTATTTGAGGACCCTATGGGAAGACGACAGGTACTCATTACCATTATTTGGCCCCTCCCAGAGAACAGTAAACACAGTAAAAGGGCTATTCAAGCCAGTCCAGTAAAGTCTCATAGGCGAGTCAATAAAACCTCATGGTCAGTGGTATCGAAGGCTGCTGATAGTTATAACAAAATCAGCAAGGACCCCTTACCAATGGCTACCAATAGAAAGAGACCATTAACCATAGTTAACAAGATTCTTTCTATACCAAACTCACATGCAAATCATCAGACTGGAAGGGAACAAAGACATCTGGGAAATCAAGTTGCAACTGGAGCAGCTCCTACCCAACCTGTTCAATAAACTTGGCACTGTAAGATGTTAAAATAGACAAAAAATATAAACACGGGGCTTCACAAATATTCCCAACAACAAAAGGTACTGGGTAGCAATATGCAAGCCCACTTGATTACCCCCTGAAGATGCTGGAGGAGGCTAGATTGTTAGCTCTGTGGAGCAAGGACCACCTTTTCATTGCATGAGTGAAGAGTGCCGAATACAACAGGGCACAGATCCTGGCTGAGGCCTCTAGGCACTACTACTGCAATATAAGCAATACCAATTAACAATGAACCTATAAGGAGCAGTACAACATTAAGTGTAGTCTCAGGAGTTTATTGGGTAAAGGGATTTCTGGGGTGGAAAATCACTTGGAACTGGTCATGGCTGGTAAATCTAGAGAGACACCCACATTTTTGGATGCTTTTCTGAACCAAACCAGAACTATGATCCATTGGAAGTCATTCACCACTAATTTTCACTCTTATAAGCCTGACTGGTTATTTATAGACAGCACGCATGCAGAAATAGCACCACTTATTTTGTCTAATTAAATAATTCACCACATAATGCATTCCTACCTGGCATGTCCATATCGATGTGATGAGGAATCCATCATCTCTAAAGACATTGAAGATTGCAATAATCCCCCGGGAATAACCAAACACAGACACACTTGCGTCTGATACAGCCAGATTAAATGTAAGATAATCCGTGGGCTGCAGGACAGCTCTCTGCTTATAGAGTACAAAAATCACAATGCTGTTTCCAAACCAAGACATCCATCCTGAAAAATAAATGGAAAGTCAGATTAAAAACAAACAAACAACAAAAAATCAGGAAACAGTGTGGTATATAAATGCATGACGCCCATACATTGATGGACAGTACAATGGCAGGTTATTTCATTAAAAACAAACAAACCCGAACATTTTTACTCCACTGTGTTGTGTACTAGGCCTCCTTGAGTAACCAGGTACATTTCACTTTTTAATTTCCTTCTTCTGAATAACACTGGTGTAAGCAGTGTCAGGATGAGCTCCACCCTGACATCTGGTGGTGAGGTGTGGCAAGTTGTGGAAAAGAACTTCAGGGGCCGATCTCATTTGCATAGGCACACCCACCACGCCTAGAATGAGACCATAGCTGCCCAAATGGTCACTTTGGCTGCTGTGGGATCCCCAGTGTCTCTGTTATTGGGGCAGGAAGAATAAATTGTTATTACCCTGATTATGGGAACTGTGCTTGGAACTGCACATGGCCTTTTGTTACGATGGAGGGATTCACCATCATCTAAGTAGCACTCGCTAGGCAAGGGTCATGGGTTCCAAAACTGTGTGAATGGAGAGAGGCTGGGGACAAGTATTAATACTTGGTGGCATGGGCCCCTTGGTGAGGGCCTTACATGCTGATTGCACTTCCTCCTCTCTCCACTGTGGAATATCAGAGCTAATTTTGATTTCATTAGAAGTCTAGTTATAGGCTGCTGAGCTCACTTTGGGCTGACAGTGCACCAGCACTGGGGCTCCCCTACTACAAGCTGAATTCACCTAAGAGCTGAAATCACTGAGTGTTGTGTTAAGTAGTGGGGGAGCCTGAAGATATATTGTGGAGCAGTTTGCGGGCCGGCTGGTGAAGCAGTTTGACACGGCGCAGTGTGTGGATGGCAGGAGCTGCTTGTGGGCCGTGGAGCTGAGCGAAGGAGTTCGTGGGGCGGCTGGCGGAGCGGAGCGCAGCTGAGCGAAGGAGTTCGTGGGGCGGCTGGTGGAGCGGAGTGCAGCTGCGCGAAGGAGTTTTGTGGGGCGGCTGGCGGAGCGGAGCGCCGCTATGGGGCGGTCAGCTTCAGATCACGTAAGGTGCCTCTTACCCCCGTCCCATTTCCACCCAGGTTGGGAGGTAAAGCTCCGCCAATAAGCTTTCGAACTCTGGGGCTGCCCTGACCAGGGACAGAGACTTTTGGGGCATTGGACTTTTGGGGTTGCTGGACTCAAGAACCAAAGGGAAAAGGGCATGCCCCAATTTGCCTGGGGTGGGGTTGTTTTTGCTCATGGGTTGTGTTATGAATCCGGTTGGTGGTGTTTCCCCAACATAATGCCACATTGTTTCTCTCTGTTATTAAAAGACTTTTGCTACACTCAGACTATGTGCTTGCGAGAGGGGAAGTATTGCCTCTTGGAGGCGCCCAGCGGGGGTGGTATATATTTGTCCCAGGTCACTGGGTGGGGGCTCGAGCCGGTTTGCATTGTGTTATTGGAATGGAACCCCTAGATATTGAACCCGGCCCTTGTTGCTGCCAACTCTGACGGGCAGAAGGGTTACACTGGTAAGAGAAAAAAAAAACAAGGAGTCCTTGTGGCAAATTTATTAGTCTCTAAGGTGCCACAAGGACTCCTCATTTTTTTTGCTGATACAGACTAACAGGGCTACCACTGAAACTGGTAATAAAACTGAATAGCAACAATGCACTTGTCCACTGAAGAACAACCATACACAGGTAAAGAAAAATTAAGTCTCTAAATAGATGGGATCCATAAAGCATTCCCAGTACAGAGACGAGAACAATTCTACCAAAAGCTACAGCTGTAGAGGCATGCCATATCCATCTGCCTGATAATGGCTAGTAAAAGTGTGTGCAGATGACCACATAGCAGCTTTGCCAGTCAGTTCTAGAGAACCGCTGCCCTTTTCAGTTGGCAAGATGGAATTGCTTCTCATGGAACAGTCTGTGATCTCCTTGTGACAAAGAATACTGATTGGAATACTGTTCAGGAAGCCGCATTTTAATCCATTTGAAGATAATATTCTTAAGGCCTTGTGTCCTATCTTTCAACCTCAAATAAATGAACAAGCCCTCAGAAACTGGAAAGCCCTGTTTTGATAGAATTGTGTGTCCCCTCTGATATTGAAGGTGTGGTGATGTCTAGCAGCCATCAGTCTTGTTGGAAGGGGAGAGCATAAGGTAGGAAGGGAATTATGAATCTGGTGAAAAATCAGTCAGGCACTTGTGCACAGAGACCATGATTTTTAAAGGCATGTAGGCATTGCTCCTCTCAGTGTTGCAAGGCCTAAATCCCAGATTTTTAAAGGTACTTAGGTTTCTATCTCCTGTGAGTCAGGTGCCTAAATATTTTCCAAAATCTGGCCTAAGTGATTTGGATGGCTAAGACTCATTTTCACTTAGGAACACTTAGGAGCATATGTCCCAATGACTTAGGCTCCTAAATGCCAAGCCATTTTTGAAAATTTAAGGACTTGTCTACATGGGGACATGGAGAAAAGTTCATTCTAATTAATTAAAGGTGTGAATTTGAAGTAGGTTAGTTAAACCACATTAAATCCTTGTGTGGCTGCTGTTAATCAGAATTAAATTTGTCTTAATTTGTTTCGTTTAATTCACTTTGGAAGTAAATGAAACAAAACCAAATTAAGGCCACTTCAATTCTGTATGATGCTCTGGAGGTTTAGTGAGGTTTAAATTCACACCTTTAGTTAATTCAGATTAACTTTCCTGGATGTCCCCATGTATATAAGCCCTAAATCACTTAGGCCCAGCTCCTCAAATGTATTTAGGCACCTAGTTCTCATTGGAATCAATGGGAGCTAGCTGCCTAGATACCTCTGAGCATCTAGGCCTTAGACTTTGCAACAATGAACAGCGTCATGGTTTTAAGTTTGGGCCAAAGGGCCTGATCCAAAACTTATAGGAAGTCAGCAGGAGTCTTTCCATTGGTTTCAATAGGCTTGGGATCAGGTTCAAAGCACACAGGCACAAGTTGCATGGAATGTCATTTACCTTATGGAAAATTAAAAATAGGTTCTGTAAAGCAAGGGCTGCCATCTCAGAAACCTGGTTAGCACAGACAATTGCTATTTGAAACAGTTTTAAGGGTTAAAATCTTGAGAAACTGCCTACATAGGCTCCAAAAGAGGATTTATCAAACCCTGCAACATTAGATTCAGCCAGCAGATGGGACCCATCTGTGTATTAGGAGGCTTACTGCTAAATGGAGCTCTGAAGAAATTTTTGGGCAGAGGGGCTGTAGAATATCCCTGAATAGTCTCACTAATCACCCCCAAAGTGGGGAATCAATACATTAAGGACATGAGGGGACAGACTATCTTCCTAAAGGCTTGTAGAAAGCTGTCTAGCTCTGCAGTGTTAATTGTGAAATCTCACTAATGGCATGAACAATTTAAAGTCAGGACAAGTTAACTTGGAAGATACTCCTGAGGCAAAAAAGGATTTCCTATTACTTTGATCCAAAATGCTAACCAGCTTGGGCCATCAACCCATAAAGGGCAAAATTAACAAGTATCTTCTACAACAACACAGAATTCACCAGAGCACTGGGCAGCCGAAGACCGGAGTGAGTCAATGGAATTACTTTGGACTGACACAAATTCAATAAGAGTAGAATTTGGCCCTTGATTTGTAACTCATTACTTCTGTATACATACAAATTGATAGAGAATGTTTAAATGTTACAGAACAGAGGTTCCTGAACAGTGGTTCATAAAGTCATTATGCTAAAAGGCTGCCATAGCACTGGAGAGGATGGGTGGGTTTTCCTTAAAATCTATTAATATGTAAATTTCATTTGCACACAGTGCATTTGCTGGGAATATACAGAACTACCTCTGTAGCACAGCGAATTAGGAGAATTTTCAGTTAAAAGAGAAGTTAAATGAGAGAGAGGAAGAGATCTGTTCCCATGAAGAAACACAGACCTTTCTCAGATTTGAAACTAGAGAGAAATCTGGAGCATGATAGTGTGAGAGAGCGTAATGGGGGTACTTTATAATAAATGCAGACATTTCTTGGTGAGTGAAATTACAGAGCAACCTTGTGCATGGCACAGCCACAGGTGTAGGGAGTTGATTTTACTAGAAGCAAGCAGACAAGCTTTCTCTGCTGCGTCGAACATTTGAGATGTGTGAAGTGGCTTGCAATTTGAATGTGTTAATGTACTGAGCAACAAACTGAAGGGAAGTTATTCTAATTACATCAAATTCTAAGGCAAGCAGTGACACCCTCATAAAAATACTCCAGAAACAAGCGCCATCTGGTGTTTTTGCATGTAACAGCAAAGAATTCCCGCTACCAAGGATCTGTTAAAATTGTATACATTACCAGACCATTGAGCATGCAACACTGAACCCTGTATCATCATTGATGTGCCTTTTTAAAGTCACAGACTATTATGTACATAAACCAATACAAACAGTTTAGTTTACAAAACAATTTAGAAGAGGATCAATAAAGGACAAAATGCAATATAGTGAAAAAGAAAAGCGAGGGCTTCACCATCTGTGACATTGGGGGGAATTCCCCCCAATTGCTTTGCAGATGGCACATATATCAGGATAGATCACATTTGAGGAAAGAGCATGGAAAGAAACATCTGGTACATGAACAACTAAGAGGTACTTGTATTCCCGTGTGGTGAGTCAATAAAATAGTGGATAAAGGAGAACCAGTTGACATAATTTATTTCAACTTTCAAAAGGCCGTTCACAAATGCCCTCACAAGAGGCTACTTAAAAAAACAGAGGAGTCCTGGAGTGAGGGGCAAAGCTCTGCAATAGATCAGAAACTGGCTAAGAGTGAGAAAATAAAGAGGAATTTGCTAGTGATCAATATAAATCAGAAGTTAGGAACTGTAGAAAATTGATAAAGGAAGCAAAGTGACATCAGAAGAAATCTATGGCCGGTCTCTCAGGAGGATGTCAAACAGAGCTACTAAAGTTACACATTTTTAAATCAGCAGGTTAAGATAATTTACATCCAAGAGTTTTAAAAGAGCTAGCTAAGGAGCTCATAATTTTCAAAAAGTTTTGGAGCACTGGAGAAGTTCCAGAAGACTGGAAGAAAGCTAATGTATCAATTTTTTAGAAGGGTAAACACAATGACTCAGGAAATTATAGACCTGTTAGCCTGACATTGATTCCAGGGAAGATAATGGAGCAGCTGATATGGGACTTGATTAATAAAGAATTAAAGGAAGGTAAAATGTAATTAATGCAAATCAACATGAGTTTATGGAAATAGGTCCCGTCAAACTAACTTGACACCCTTTTTTGATGAGATTTCAAGTACAGTTGATGAAAGTAGTGTTGATGTAATATACTTAGACTTCTATAAAGAGTTTGATTTGGTACCATACAACATTTTGATTAAAAAACTAGAATGATATAAAATTAACAAGGCATACATTAAATGGATTAAAAACTGGCTAACTGATAGAGCTCAACATGTAACTGTAAACAGAGAATCATCTTTGAACAGGTGTATTTCCAGTGCGGTCGCATAGGGCTCAGTTCTTGGCTCTA
Source organism: Lepidochelys olivacea (assembly GCF_965140295.1). Taxonomy (NCBI): domain Eukaryota; kingdom Metazoa; phylum Chordata; order Testudines; family Cheloniidae; genus Lepidochelys; species Lepidochelys olivacea. The sequence goes on along the minus strand of NC_140413.1, from coordinate 146,118,687 downwards.
TGCTATTTAACATTTTTATCAATGATCTAGAAGAAAACATGAAATCATCACTGATAAAGTTTTTAGACGACAAAAAACTGGGGAACTGGTAAATAATTAAGAGGACAGATCACTGATTCAGAGCACTCAGATTTCCTGGAAAACTAGGCACAAGCAAACAACATGTGTTTTAATATGGCTAAATATAAATGTAGGAACAAAAATTTAGGCTACACGTACAGGATAGGGGGATCTATCCTGGGAAGCAGTGACTCTGAAAAAGATTGTTTGCCAGAGGCTGAGAATGGGTGACAGGGGATGGATCACTTAACAATTACCGGTTCTGTTCATCCCCTCTGAAGCACCTGTCGGAAGACAGGATACTGGGCTAGATGGACCATTGATCTGACCCAGTATGGCCATTTTATGTTCTTACATGGGGGGCATGGTGGATAATCAGCAGACCATGAGGTCCCAGTGTGACACTGTGGCCAAAAGAGCTAATGCAATCAAAGGATGTATAAACAGGGGTCTCTCAAGTAGGAGTAGAGGTTATTTTACCTCTATATTTTGCACTGCTGCAACCACTGCTGGAATAAGATGTCCATTTCTGGTGCCTACAATTTAAGACGGATGTTGATAAATTGAAGAGAGTTCAGAGAAGAGCCAAGAGAATGATTAAAGAATTAGAAAACATGCCCTATAATGATAGATTCAAAGAGCTCAATCTATTTGTCTTAAAGAGAAGGTTAAGGGGTGACTTGCTTACAATCTATAAGTCTCTACATAGGGAACAAATATTTAATAATGGACTCTTCAGTCTAGCAGAGAATGGTGTAACACAATCCAATGGCTGGAAGCTGAAGCTAGACAAATTAAGTTGAGATTGGATGCTTGAGAGATATGCTTTAGGAAGTATTCTGAGGAACTTCTATGGCCTGCGCTATATAAGAGTTCAGACTAGATGCTCTTCTGGCCTTGGAATCTATGAATCTTCAAAAAGGCCAACATTTTACGCTAGCCTAGATCAAAATGGCAGCATTTTAAAAATAGTTTACTTTTGCTGCCATGTATGTGACACTCCAGTAAGCATTAATCAGGTCTCTAAAGCTGCTCATAACTTGATGTCAGCATTATTCTGGCAATGACAATCTGTTCTGAGGATGTCATGTTTGTGCTATCTTTCATTCACTGACTGAACTCAATCTGCTGCGGGAGAGTTTTGTTGATGCTCTTATTGAAATAAACCAGAACATCCTGTCACACTCATCACACATCCTGATTCAGATTGCTCTTTGCTGGAGCAAGCTGCATAATAAAACAAAAGCTAACAAACAACAAATAAATAAAATCATCCTCAACCTCTTTACTGCAGACATAACAAACTTGGAAACAAAGCTGGGACAGATGGTGGTGTGGTTTTTTTTTTTTTTAGAAAAAACATGAGATTGCATTTGTGAAAAGAAAGGAGAACACTGTCAGGGTCTCTGAAAGACATCAGAAAAACAACAACATAGTCACGCTTCCTAGATTGCAAGCTCTTGGGAGCAGATTTCACACTTGGCTATCATATCTTCCGGTGGCAGTCTTCATGCCAAGCCAGAACAGAACACCTCCTCCTCTACCCTTAGACTTCTCAACACCCAGACTGGGACTATTGCGGTCCCCTTATTTATGAAAAACTGTGTAGGAGTAGAGTTAGCAAATTCATATTGCAACCCATCAATATGGCACTATAAACACAGACAGCGCACCAGTTGGAACTAGTGGGGGAAAGACAGTAAAAGTGAAGTGTCAGGCTCAGCTGGCAAAATTGACACTACTGTTATCAGAGGCAAATGACCTGCTGTTTGGGGCAGAAATTGGATTGGGTAGCTAAATTTGGAGAGGCCATGAATTAAGACAAATTACTGATGCACTAGAGGAATTGTGTACTAAATATGCCCTTTTGTTCATGACAAGAAAGAAGCAAAACTGTAGGTTACAGGGAATGCTACTCTAAAATTCTGCTCAGGTAGACTACGGCCTTATACACTGAGAGACTTTATGAATCATTGGCTCAAGGAACAGGAATAGAAAGAGAAAATCTCCCATGTGGCTCAGAATGGTTCTGAGTATGCTACATTTATAAGAATGCCATGGAATGAGGTTATGCTCCAATTGTATTGTAATTCATTGCGGTTTTGCCTGTATAAACAGGACCAAGTCAATTTAAGGGTACCGTGCTATAGCCCTGCTTTTTTCAATCATAGGTTAAATGGCATTGTTTTTGTGTTTGGAAGTAGTCCTTTCTAGAGGTCAGAACACAATTATTTTTATTTTTTTTTCTGACTATGCTTTTCCACGATTATAGATTGCTTTTTGTTTGGATTTTGTTGTTGAGGAAGGAGACGGCTTACAAACAAACATATTGGAAGAGGTTTGCCCAAGAAGTAAAATTAAAACACATTGTTTAAAAATGATCTAGGATAGGAATGGCAGAGTTGTCATTAAAAACTATTCCAGATCCGAAAAGTTTCTAACCTGCTTTTCACCCTACCCTTTCATGTTTAAGATCAAGATTAAGATTAAGGTCCTATTTTCAGGAATTGGTTTGTTTGTTAATTTTCTCTGGGGTTTGAATTTTTGTGTAGTTGTTTTGTTTTGAGGGGTTTTTCTGTGGGAAGGACAGGTCAAAGAAATAGGTCTTACATTTTGTTTTGACTGTGTGGAGATTACATGGATATGCTGATTACAGCGGAGTTAATAAAATAGGAAAACTTGAAAATATATTCGTATCAAATTGTCTAAAACATTTTGGGTCCATTTGAAACAATATTTTGGGGGTTTTCATTTTTTTTTTCTGATTTTGGTTGACTGAACATTTATTTTTTCAAATTTTTCATTTTGATTCAGTCTTTAAGGCATTTTTCAGCCTTTTTTTTTTTTGGTTTTGTTTTCTTGAAAAAATTGGCCACATTTGAATTTGAAATGTCATTTTGAAACAAAAGTCAAGTTTAGAACTCATTTGAAAAAAAATCAGTTTTTTCCTCAGCCAAAACTATTTGTCAAATTCTACCTGAATTTGCAAGTAGATCTAGAGTACCAAAAAATGCACTTTTTGAAAAAAAAATCTGTTGAAAATAATTCATCCAGCTCTATTGTGATATCTCCTGCGAAGAAAGAATGCGTCCCTAAGTACAGTATTTGGAGTGCTGAAGTCCCTCAAATATGTATGTGGTAAAAAAAAAAAGTCCCACAAATATGTATGTGGATAATTAACCACAAACTTTATTGAAATCTCAGGATTCAAGCGAGTAGGACACCTTCTTTAGCAGGTGCCAAAGTACAACAACTGTCTTTCACAGGCACCATATTAGCAGGATATTCTATATAAACATGATACTTGTTCTGGGTTATTGCTAATTCAGATGATCTCTTATGGCTGCCTGCTGTAAGCCAGACACCTGAGTATAATACATATACACTGAATGATCTTCCTTCCAGAGCAAGCTTTGCTCCTTGAAAGCCCTTATGAGCAAAAAGTGACAATGTAAAAAATAACACCTCCTTATACCACAGCCCTGCTTCCTGGGTAGAATTACTTGTATCGTCTGACTTTACTGACATAAATACTACGGTTAACATTGCAGAACAAAGTCAATACAGCTATGGGAAAGTGAGGTAGAGTATCTCCTGTTTGTTACATCATCAACAGAATGTATAATTAAGTTCCAAATGGAAAATTGTACATATCATTTGCACTTGACCAACACCTCTAAGACACCTCAGTTGGACAAGTTTTACTGGTGATTATACCTGAGCTAGAGTGAATAGGGCTGCCAATTATGAAACTTCTCTACTTATAAACGTGGGGTATCTGCAGTGGAGCAATTGAGAGCTAACAAACATGGAAACCTTTCCTGCCATATTTAAGGAGTCGGTTATCATAGTAGGACCACATTTTAAAAAAGTACAGGGCAAAAAGCAATAGAGAAACTTGGTTATGAGTAGAGTTTAGGCCTTAAAGCAAGAAGTTAGATGAAATGTAGCTCTGAATCCAAAGCTTGGGAATGTTTGAATCTAGTGTGTTGATTCGTACCTCTGTCTAATTTCAAATAAACATAAGAATTCATTGGTCCTGTAATATATATAATAGAAGTGCACTAGAAATGTGAAAATGTTTAAATATGCATATGGATGAGATGCTAGCGAGTAGAACTGGCAAGGAAATAATTTTTTTAAGGGAATAAAGAGTAACAGAATACATTTTTTTTAATTGGCATCAAAAAAATTTCTTCACACATTTCCAGGTTTTGACTGAAACCAGCATTTTTTGGTTCTCAGCAATCCTAGAAACAAACCATTGTGGCCAAAAAACTGAAATGTTCAGCTTTATGTATACCTCATCTTCACCCCATACCCCCCAAAATAGTAAGAAATTCACATTTACCTCAGAAATATCTGTTTTAACAAAAACGGCATTTTTCATTTAAAAATATTTTGAATGAAAAATTTCAATCGTCTCTACTAGCTAATCATTTGTGAGACTTTGAGGTGGTCCACAGGATCAGTAGGAATAATGTCTGCTTGGGAAATTACTAGCTTTTCCAGCAATAAAACAAATCAGAATGTATTCACTACTGAAGTTAACAGTGAGTGTACTAGAGCCTTCAGATTCACAAATCAAGGATTGATTTGTCCCAATATGTCAACCAGCTCTAAGCATACTGAGAAATTTCCCAAAAGAGAATATTTGTAAAAGAAAGGGAAAACTCTTTTTATTATTCTTCAGTGTATCATTTTTATTTCTTTAGCGAAACCTGCAGCATCAAACTGCTGGGGAGGAGTCTGGTGGGTACAAGTAATCATTGTATCCCAATACAATACATTGTATCCCAATAACTGTATCCCATTCTCAGCAGGGCTAATCAGTTAAAAGCTGATTTTGAACCACTGAAGTCAGTGTGTGTTTTGTCATTGACGTCAACAAACACAGGATCAAGCCCTAACTGAGAGTACTCCTTTTCTTTTTGCGGATACAGACTAACACGGCTGCTACTCTGAAACCTGTTCTAGTGTGGTTCATTCAGTAGTTGATTGTAGGGCTGTGTGCTTTCTAGGCTGCTGCAGGCACGTGTATGGAAGTGTGCACATAGGTCTGGGATAAATCAGAACATCTCTACTTCCTCTTGACCACATTATTTTTATTCAGCTTCCTCATAAAGTGGCTGCCATTTTTTTCCAACTTTTTTCTGGACCGTCTTATTCTTTATGCCAACTGCATTATGTCTGCTATTTTTGTTGGTAAAGATGCCAGTCTCATATAGATATAAGGAAAGGCCTTCAAGCCCCTTCATCATGGCTGTGTGGTTTCCTTTATAAGTATCAGGTGGTGGTTTGCAGCTGCTGGTGGTACTGAGGGGGAATACATGATAAGCTTAGAAAAAGAAAAGCTTATGTAGCGTGATTATTTAATTTACAAGCCTGTTTCTCAATGGTTGTACTCAGGAACTATTTCTATGTACATTTACATTGGTATGGAGTTCTCATTATGTGCAACGTCTTCTATATGCCGTTTCATTTCTTTATCATTTATAAACATAGATAGCTTGATTAGATAGAATCAATATAAAGCTAGGACGTGATTGTGACATTCTCTAGAAAACAGTTACCTTTTGATATTGTTTCATATGAAGTCAGAAAAATAAATGGCTATTTTGATTTTCTTTGTCAACTGGTACATCTACATTCTTCGAAATTTCATAAAGTCTGCCTATAGAACATCAGATACTGTAATTCACCATCATCCTGCACTGAGTTTGCTGTAAATTACAATACAGTACTTAATCAAAAAAATGTCTTAGGAACAAAATGAGTTAATACGAGGTTCCATTTTCAATCACTTTTAATCTGAGTGTATAATAACTGCTTTGCAATGTAATCTGAATATCAAGTTTTTAGACTTATGCACATATTATTGTAACTACTGATAGTAATAATTTAGTACTTAAAGGAATTTTTAATAGACTCAGATCAAGAAAGTTTCCTCTAAATGTATATAAAATATTAGATGGAAGAATTTTACAAACAAATATAAAATACAATGATAGAATTCTATTTCATTTAACTGAATGTATTCGTTTTAGAAGCTGAACTATTTGATGAACACAATCTGAATACGAACTTCAATAAGCAGAAGCTAGAAGCAGAGAACACGAATTGAATGCCATTGGGATATTTTGAGAAAACAAGGTAATGTCATATTTTTCTGCACAAGATATTTTATTTTTGCCCACATCTTAAACGAACCTTAGTTAAAGAAATAACTTGGACTATAATATCATATCCTTTTGCCCCCAATAAAAATGTTTGCATTTAAAATAAAATAAAATGAAACAAAACACTAGCTCCCCCTTTTTTTTTTTTTGAAAGAACTTTCTGAAGAAAAATTGCAGTTTATGATATCTTGTTCCTTTGTGGATGAACACCATAGGAATCCCTTTGAACTTTAGTCCAAACTTAAAAGGAGTTTCATTTCATAAGCCATTCAGAGATACAGTACATACCTAAAGCCAGTAGGTAGAAGCCTATAATAGTCTCTCCTTGTTCTGAGACAGGAGCCTCTTTGTTCAGAAAGGTGATGTTGTTGTTCCTCCATGGTGCCTGTGGAGAAAATTGGAGAGACATTTTCAGGCAAAGCCCGTGACCCAGAAGTTGTCCTTTCGCCCCCCCTGCTTAGTCTCAAATGCCCAGTAAAAGAAAATGGTCTCTGGCTTTCTTAAACTTCTGCTCCTTGCATTCTAGGAAGCAGCGCACTGAGGCTGAAACTAAACAGGGAAATCTCAAGAGACAAGAAAGAGCTTTGCAGCCCTCTGACCTGTTCTTATTTTCTAATCCTATCTATTAATACACCTCATGAATCTGTGACCAGACCAAGGCAGCAGATTTCCTTATATCCCTGGTGCTGCTAAATGCAGAAGTCTTTAGTGACTGGAGAGAGTATATTAGACAAAGTGATGATCATTCTTTAAAATACAACTATGTGTCATATAATATAATAACCCTAAGGATATATATACACAAACATGCATGCACGAGTGTATATATTATTGTACAAATACCATAATGCACCTGCTCTGCCCTCACTGAAGACAATGAGGATTACCATTGAATTCAAATGAAGAAGGTTCAGGCCCATATTTTATGAGGAGAAATATATTTTATGGATGCATTTTACTGCATTCTATGAGCTACCTAAGAGTCTCCTGAAAATTGTCACTGAATAATACTGTGCTCCACCACTGGTCCATTTGCTCGATTGCACTAAAAATCATCAGTTTCACTTTGTAGAAATTGCGAGCTAAAGCTTTGGAACAAAGGTTTAGAATCTGGGCAGATGATGTAGTTTCAAGGTGGATGTGCATGTTGATTTCTGAGCAGAAGCCTCCAGTATAGTGGCTAGTGAGCCCTGTCATTTGATGGGGGATTCCATGTCAGGTTACCAGGGCCAGGCAAGAAAGTTCAGACTCTCACCAGTGTGTCTGTGTATCCCACCTAAACTCTCTGAATGTTACTTCTGGTAGATTTATTGTGGGCCACATTAGCCCCAGTGTGTAATAACCTAACTCATCAGTTTTATTCTCATATAGCAGAGGAAATCAGTTTGCTTCAATGCAAATACAGTTGTTTCACAGGCAGGGCTGCTGTTAATTAGAAAAAAAACATCATTTTCTTTCTGTTTTGTAGGCAATATGAAATAGCATGGGTCTGATTTTCAGAGTGCTGAGCACTTGCAGCTTCCACCAGAATTGGAGATGCACTGTGCAGCAGAAAAATGAGATTTCCCTCATTTTGAAAGCAGCCACTGCATGTGATTTCAGGGGCTCACCATTTGTTTTATTTAGTCTTCACTGAAGATACAGTCTTCTAATGATTATTAGTTCTTTTGGATGCATTGGCCCAATTATAGGCTGGATTCTGATATCAGTTATGCTGGATTAACTCCCTGGAACCAATGGAATTACTTCAGATTTTCATCAGTGCAACAGAGATCAGAATCTGCCCCCACATTTAGCTCTACCCAACTCCCTGCTATGAGATAACTACTTATAATACCGCCCCGTATGTGACTGATGTCTTATCTACAGCAGGGGTGGACATTAGGTGCCTAAATACCTTTCTGAATCTCTTGTTAGGTTTCTTTTTTTCACACTGGTATAGAAAGCCCACGTAGCTGCATCTGTGCACATCCCTAGCACAGATACATTGCACTGATGTAAACTGAGATGTGCACTGGTGCAGTTCACACCAGTTTCAAACTGGGTTAAACCACAGTGGTGCAAGTCACAGTTTTTGTTGCTGCGGCATGTCTGCACTAAGGGCTTGCACCAGTACCGGAGACCCCAATGTAAAGATTGTTTGAGCCTTCAGCTTGGACTTCAGCTTTCAAAAGTTAAACTTCATCCTTACTGAAAAGGAGATGCTGCATTGTGGATCCTGGGTGTGATGAGCACTAGAAAGAGGAAAGCCCATTTCACTACAGAGGTGGTTTACTGGGATGGTACAGTCAGCCCAATGCCTACCACAAACCAAGCTATTATTTTAAAAAAAAAAAAAGCCCAGATCAAGCATGTCCTTGGCTCCATGAGTGAGTTTGTCTCATCTCCTTTGGTGCAAAAACTCTCTGGGCCGTTCCCCTAATGATCCTAGCCTTGCACTGATTAAGAGAGTCCTGCTCAGCACTTACTAGCAGGTAATCCCAGCCTGCTTTGCTTCTTAGAGGGCTAACAGGCTTTTCTCCTCAGGCCTATTAATACAACATATAAATACATAAAGTCATACCCTTTATAGACGTTCAGCATCATCAAGATACAGCATTACATACCCATTCTAATCCCTCTGTGCAGGGATTAGAATGCTGAAAAAGCCAAAATCCAAATAATTGTGAAGAAACCCAGGTTTTTCCCTCTCAGGGACTCCAAACAGCTAACCTACCCCACTTGGGCCACTCCCCAGAGGAAGAAGCTTGTTCCTACATGCCTCAGTCTCAGGCAGCAGACCAGCCTCAGGCAGCTGTACTTGGTGAAAGGTAGACAAATATTTACTTGCAAATTTCTCTTAATCAGTTATTTGTTTTTATCTCTGCTGCTGCAGACTAATACCTTACTTCAGGCTTTTCCTTCATTTGTCATTAAGCCTGTCATCCTGAGGGGGAAAAGAAAATAAAGAGGATAATAATAAAAGATGTTGCAGCATCTTAGAAGAGGCAGAGGAAGATACATCGATTTTTGTCCGCATGTAGGCAATCCCCTATCCATATCTGCTAGGGGGGAGGGGAGAGAGGGCACCCACATAGACTCAATTCATCCTGTTTCAGACACAATAGAATAGGTTTAGCCAAAGCCAATTCCTGTATCAGAAAGTGGGATTCTTGCTCTCTCCTTAATGCATGTCTCTGAAATGACTTCAACCCCTGGGCCAAGATTTTCAAAGATAGGCACCTACATCCATTTAGGCATCTAAATAAATGGCCTGATTTCCACAAGTGCTGAACACCTACCAGCTCCCATTGACTTCAGTGGGAGCTGCAGGGTTCACGTCCCAGGTTCATTTAGCATATGGTGACTCTGTCCCAAGTACCGAAACACAGTGCTGCAAACACTGCAGCAAAATGAATCGAGACCTGAATTATACAGGTATTCAAAACCCCTACGGCAGGGGTGGCCAACCTGAGCCTGAGAAGGAGCCAGAATTTACCAATGTGCATTGCCAAAGAGCCACAGTAACACGCCAGTAGCCCCCCATTAGCACCCCGCTCCCAGAGCCTTCCATCCACCAGCAGCCCCACTGATCAGCACCTCCCGCTCCCTCCCCGCACCTTCCGATCAGCTGTTTCATGGCATGCAGGAGGTTCTTGGGGGGAGGTAGAGGAATGAGGGCAAGGCAGTCTCAGGGGAGGGGGTGGGAAGGGGTGGAGTGGGGGCAGAGCCAGGGGTTGAGCAGTGAGCACCCCCCGGCACATTGGAAAGTTGGTGCCTGTTGCTCCGGCCCCGGAGTCGGTGCCTATACCAGGAGCCGCATATTAACTTCTGAAGAGCCGCATGTGGCTCCGGAGCCACAGGTTGGCCACCCCTGGCCTACAGTTTACTCTAATGGCCAAAGTACTGGGTGACCATGGCCACTTCCCCATGCCTTAAGTTCTCATTATATGTTATCCCCTCCACAGCAACCAGTGAGGCAGCCCTGACTTCCTCCATCTTCTCTCCACCACAGTTGAGCTAACTAGTGATACTAGCAGTGGCTTGTCTTCCATAGCCTTTGCACTTACCTGTGGACAAGGTAATTATGCTCAATCCCTGTGTATGAGTAAAAAGATTCTTTTGCCCTCAGCTCTCCTGTGCAACTATGCACGCAATCTTATTAGCCACTAGACTGTAAGCTATTGCAGACATATTTCAGTAAGAACAGAACCTGTTCCCACTGATGTTAATGGTCATTTTTTCCACTGATTTCAATTGGAGCTGGATCAATCACTATCCCTAAATCTTCTATTTGAAGAGCTTGCCCCATGGAATCAACAAAGCCAGCAGTAGCTGGCTTTGGTAGACATCAAATAAAAGAGAGTTAGATTCACTGCCACCTATTATTCCACATGTAAACTAGGTACATTTTGTTTGGGACTTTAAGAAATCTGTAGCCAGAGGTACAGTACAGAGGTCTCTATGCTAAATCATTTATGAAGATGCGGAACATCACCAGTCCCAGTACAGAGCCCTGGGGGACACTGTTATTCCCCCCTCTTCATTATGAAAACTGATAATTTATTCCTACTCTTTGTTTCCTGTGCTTTAACCAGATAGTTGTCTATGACAGGCCTTTCCCTCTTATCCCATGACTACTGTGTTTGCTTAAGAGCTAATTGTGAGGGACCTTCTCACAGGCTTTTTGAACATCCAAATATATCCACTGGATCACCCTTGTCCACGTTTTTTGCCCCCTTCAAAGAATTCTAATATATTGGCGAGGTATGATTTCCCTTTACAAAAGCAATGTTGACTCTTCCCCAGCAAATCATATTCATTTATGTGTCCGATAATTCTGGGTTTGTTTTTTTTTTAACTATAGTTTCAACCAATTTGCCTGGTACTGAAGTTAGATTTACTGGACTGAAATTGCCAAGATCACCACTGGAGCCTTTTTGAAAGCCTCCAGTCATCTGGTACAGAAGGTGATTTAAGTGATGTATGCTGATTTATGTTATAGCCTCAGGATTGATTTCCATCTGAATTATAGAATTCTTTGTCAGTACTTGTATATAATAAAGAGAGAAAGCCTCTTCTCGGAGTAGAGAGCATAGTAGAATTCTTCCTGGTCTAGCATCATTGTTACTGTCTTTTCCAAGTCCTCACGTTTTGCAGTGAGGGACTGTAGTTTGCTGTCCTTCAGTTTCCTCCATAAGCTCTGTGGTGGTATTTACTGCCAAGGTCATGCTCTTTGGCAAACGCTCACACTGTGTTTCATATGTCACCAATTCCAGCCTTTTATTCTTTTCAAGGAGCACATGTTGCTTCAGTGGTGATCAAATTACCAACCACACCCAAATTGTCATCATGTGGATTTGCTAATCTTACGAAGTGCCCTGGAGAGATTAGAACAGTGGGGATGCTGGCAATGAGACAATTTTAAAAAGAAAAATAAAACACCGTTGTGGAGTGGAGGAATCCATGTGTGTTCACGTGTGATGATGTTTGGGTGGGAAGGCATGTGAGTTGAGATTGATGTGGATGTAGACGGTGGTTTAACTGCTGATTTCCTTGATGTTAGTGTCTGTGTTGATGCAGTTGAATCCCCTGAACTGTAAAATAATTTCTGGGGCCCAGAATTTAAGTGAATCTCATTTCTAGGTATTATTCTCTAAGGAAATATTTATTTAGATCCACTACAAAATATCTCTCACTGAATGTCCAAGTGCCAAGGTGGTTCACTGACTTGCCTAGGGCACTGATCCATGTGGTAGGCGGCAGTTCTCCTTCCAGAATATTTAAATTATGAGATGGTAATTCTATGTTTAGTGATAATCCTTTGGAATGAAGGAAGCATGATCTCTGTTTACAAAGGTTTTTACTTCTGAGTCTGGGAAGATGTGTATTGTATTCCTTTTTGTTTCAGTTGTGAGTGCTTTAGGCCATAATGCTGCTGAATTTCTACTGAAAAGTCTGGATCAGACTATTACTATGACAACTCCTAAATGTCCATGGCATGGTTAATATCTTCAGCATGATGTCATAGTCTAACACTTTCACAGTAATTGAGTTTGGGGTGATGAAGTGCCTTGGGGTCTTGTTGGAACACCACCGCATGCACCCTTTTGATACTGAGGGCGAAGACTCCAGTGTAAGAGGTCTTACAAGATTTTTTCTGCATTTTGCTGAATCATTTTTCTGTGTTTTCAGCAAGGCCTTAGATCCCAACAATGGCCAATGACTTTCAGACAACAGGACAGTAATGAAACAGAAGTGAGTCCTAAGTGCAGGCAGTTAATCTCCTTCTGGAAGGCATTTAATCCCTTCATTTCCAGTAAAGGGAGTCCAACTGCTCTGGCGTTTATCAGACTACACATTAATCTCCCAAAGAGGTGGCGGGAATGGGAAGGGTAAGTCAAAAAGGTTTCACATCCACCCTCCTCTTAGTCTCCCTTCATGGTGTATAAATTGCATCCTCCTGCTGCCATGTCCACCCAATGCAGAGACCTGCTGAGAGCTAAGGGGGTTTTTACTTTCCAAACCTTTCCTCTTAGAGTCTCATTGCTTTTACATCATGAATAAGGGAATAAAATCAATCTTGATCTCTTAGCAGGATAATACTTCACCCTAACCCAGTGTAGTAAAGCAGAAATAATGTCAGAAAAACCAATTTTTCAAAAATGAAAGGGCCTGAAGCTCAGTATAAATTCTAAATGCTGAGGGCCATATGCTGCTGCTCTTACTCAATAGGAGCAGTGTCTTATTCTGCAAGTAAAGCGATTGACTTATCCTGGCATGGGGCAAAACTGATTTTGATTCTTTCAACCATAATGTGAAATTGATCTTCATAGGGCTACTTGCAGAAGAAGATACTACACAATCTAAGGGTGGCAGAACCTGAGCCTCTAGTGCACACACAATAGGCTTCAAAGGCACATTGCAACAAACACCGTCGTCAGTCACACCAGTGCAAATCTGGAGTATGTGTGGATTTACATTGCTGTAAATAAAAGCAGGATTTGGACCATTCACTGCACAATTAAGAGAATTTTAGAGAATCTAGCAGAAGCTGGTCACTCAAATTCTGTACATAGGGTACACATCTTATAAGTAATTAATTTGCCTGACAAGCTGGAAAATGCCAGCACTTAAGGGTTAAATTAGTACTCATTATTACCACCGGTAGATCAAGACAGATTTTTGAAGTGAACAATAATCTCTGCCCGCCCAGATTTATGACAGGCTAATAAAGCACTTTTTTATGGATGTTCTAAATCAGCCAAAGTTCTCTGAGGTAGCATGCAAAACTGACTTACGAAGGATGTAAACCAACAGGTAGCTTCTCTTTGAGATGCTAAAAATGTGCAAGAAACTTTTAATCACTATCCAACTCTCTAAACTGTTTTACTGACAATATCCCATCACAACAAGCCACATATCAATGTGCTATTCACTGACCTCAGAGACAATCTCGCATTAGTAAACTATAGTACATTAGTTCAGTACATCATAGTGAAATATCATAAAAAACTATAATTTATGCAAGTGGTTTGTGATGTTGTATAACGTCTAACCAGCATCTGATTTCCCTGAGGTACACTAAATAATTCGGACATTGCCAGGGGAAGGGATTTGCCAAGAAAACTTGCTAGTGTCTGGCAAGATTATATACAAATGGCACCTGGCAGTTGAATCAAAGGGGTTGGAGGAAAAGATATGCCAAAGAAAAAGGTTAAAATCAAATAGAAGCAGGTATATTCTTTAGCACTGATTTGTCACATAAAAGGCCACTGAAAATATGTGGGAATTGATAGCAAGTTCTACTGAATTTTGCTCCAGATTTTGTGGGGACTTTTTAAATGTATAAATCTGTGGGGATTTTTAAAGCAAATTCAATAAATATACACTAAAATGTATTGGAAAACTATTTACATTTTTAATGGATATTTTAAAATAGAATATACTTATATACTTATTTCACCCAGTCCTGGCTGTTTTCCTTTCTATAGAGCTACTTCTGATCTGCACTGCTGAGAGACTAAAATCACATCCAGTGTTTGCCTATTAAACAGGGTAATGAAAACAACCTGGATAAAATTTACAGCTCAAAGAAATGTTTGAATTTAACCCTACACTATGTGCCCACTCTGACAGCACATCATGAATCCAAAACACATGATATCCATAGCACCAACTCATATTTCAGCCCTCCTGTCCATTTTCTTCTCAGTTTTATCTAAGAAAATGAATACTTAACATTGTTTAAATCAATTATTGTAACATCTGCTTCAGCTGTCATGATTTAAACTGAGTTATAGCCTCTTTCGGATCCTTCTGCTCCTCAGTTTCCTCTTTATTCTCTTTAGCCTTGAAATTAAATGTTCTCCTGAAGCACTGCACCATGCAGTTAGATAAAGTTGGTAAATTGCTGGTTGAAGTAAGGCTTGTCTTTACGGATTGACACAACAGAGTCATAATATTAAAATAAATAAGCTCTTATGAGATCTTGCTTGTAAATCACTGTGTATGGACACAGGAGCCTTTGCAGCTTCAGGTAAAGGCTAGGTCAATACTGAAGGAGAGCTAGTTAAAAAAATGAAACATCAAAGGGAAAATTCACTCTTGTGCTGAGTGCCTGACCAAGGCCCTGTGCACCATTTAACTCCCGCTGAAATTATAACACAGGCCTGTGCACTGAGCTGAATCTACTCAAACTGAATACAGTGGGCAATGTTAAAAATTTAACTATTATTATTTGTATTATAGTAGCATCAAGAGGCCACAGTTGAAATCAGGGCCCATAGATAAATGTGGTGACAAACAGTCTCTGTCCTGGAGAGTTTACAGTGTAAACAAACAAAGGCTAAGACAGGCAACGTGTGGGAGCTGAGGCACCTAGGCACGAGCGGTGAAGTGACTTACCTAAGATCACACAGCAGGTAAACGGGTGGTGAGTTATATGGGCCCATGGTGCCCATGCTCCAGCAATATTCAGGGCGCAAGGGCCTGGCTCTACCAATGTTTGGTGCCAGGTCTCTCCCCTGGCCTGGCCTGCTGCCCCGAGTGCCTCCCCCGGCATGTCCCTGCCTGCCAGTGGGGAAAGGGCTGGGGGGGAGTCCTCCTCTCTGGCCCCAGCCCCAGGGCAGCCTGCCTGCACCCCAAACTCATCCCTGGCCCACACCCCCAGTCAGAGCCCGGCCCCTGCACCCCAACAATCTGCCTCAGCCCTGAGCCCCCTCCTGCACCATGAACCCCTCATCCCTGCACTCGTGCTGAGCCCCTCCCATACCCCAAACCCCCCTCATGGGGGAGGCGGGACTTGGACCCATTCTAGGCACCACCAAAAATTATACAAACCTGCTGCCCCTGAGGTAAATGGCAAAGCTGGGAATAGAATTCAGGTGTCTTGACTCCCAGTCTCATGACCTAGCCCAGAACACATTGCCTTTCCAGTGTACACACTGATTGTGGCATAGTGGTATCTCCTTTGTTAATTGTAGGATGATACTATGATTATTGCAGGTTCCTGTGCTGAAAACTGTTGAGGTTTTAATGGCACCTCCTGAAAAATCAGTCTTCTTATTGTTTTCACTACAGTTGGTTGCAGAATTTCAAAGGGCATTCATCCTGTATTTTACCTCTCTAAAGTCCAGGTATACCATCTTGGTTAGTAACTGCAACAGTTTCACAAGGATTCTCTTGTTGATTATCCTTCTCATCCAGGAACCTCTTGGGGCATACAATTTTCTTATGTAGTAAAATTTGTCTGTAGGCCATTGATGACAATGTTCTGCAATTTCTGTAAACTGGTTTCTCTCCTTGCTTGTGAACATGCAAAGAGTGCAAGAATTCTGATTGTGTAGTTTTTCACATGCAGTTTGTACCAAGGTAAATGCCTGCACAAGGTGCAAGGCAGTGAAGAATCAAATCTCCTAACTTCCTGTCCAAACTCTGAGATGCTACGCACCTACAATTCCCATTAAAGTCACTTAGATGTGCAGATGCTTGGCAACCATCAGAATTTAATCCTATATTAAGAGAGTATAAAGCCAGAAAAAGAGAGAGAGTGAAAGAGCAAGGTCTCCTACATAGTGGTCACCACTAAAGTCTTTGTTCTTGCTTAATTAACATTACCAGCATGTTCCCTGTGCTTAGCCAGGGGACTACCAAGAACACCATGGTAAAGTTGATTACTTGTAACCAGCAATTGTTGCCATTAAAGTTTTTAGTTCTTCTATTCCACTAGGTATGGTGGCATGGGACAGCAGCAGTAAGTCTAGGAGGTTGAGTATAAGAAAGCAGCATAAGAAAGAAGCAGATATTACTGTCCCTTGCCACAATTCTTCCTGGACTATCAGTGCCCAATAGAAAAAAGCAACTCACAATGAAGTTCATTTAGTGCTGCACTTGGAAATCAAATGGTACAGTCCTTCCCCTAGCAATCCTGTGCACAGTGGGCCTGTACAAACTGCACTGTCCTTCCTGCATTCAGCACTGCCTGCTCCCTGCACCATGGAGGTGCAGAGTGGGGTGGGGCCATGACGTTATCTCCTCCCTATCCCTTCGAGGTGACATGTGCTTTTGGGGGTACACCACGGAGGGAGCAGAGTTCCTATACTCTTCCAAGTGCAGGGACTGTGGCTGTGCCTTTGTGTGGGGCACAAGAGCCAGTCATCATGTGGCCCATCATTAGGACACTGATGCTCAAGTACATAATTATTTTTTTATGCAGAAAATCAAATGAGAAGAAACCTAACACATTATGTAACATGATTATAATAAAAAACGAATAAATAATAAAAAGGGCTACTATCAAACACAGCCCTGAATTGTTAGCCTTGCCCACAAAACCATAGCTGGGATGGGAGCTTGACCCACTATTGCCATGGTGCCGAAAAGGCATTTTTGTCTCAGACCCTAACCCACGCTACTGAGTTTAGGGTGACCTTCCTGGACTAACAGGAAAACAGAAGACATTGCTAATATACCCAAGAATGTGTTGGACACAGCTGAGTCGTGGTTTACATTTGGAAAGCACCTAGCACATTAGCAGTGCTACTAGAAACAAATAATCGCAAGTGGTCTGAGAGCCATCCACAAAAACGCGCAACCAAATGAAACCAAAACCATAGACATTTTATGAATCATCATCCATTTTTGTAAACCTTTTCCCCCCCTTGCCCACAACTCTCTTCTGACCATCAGATATAACCACTTTGTTTTCTCTTACCCCAGGACTCAGCCCATATATGAATACATCAGTGTTCCTAATCCCATACATCAAAACTGCTAGAAGAAAAGGAAAAATACAAAACTCCTCCCTCCCAATTTCACTATATGAATTAGTTGACTTGTGAATAGTACTTTTCCATAGATCAAGAACTGGATTAAAAATATGCACTTAATTTACATAACGGTAGAATTCCCTTGTTGAACAGGATATATGAATATACCTTCATAAACACATTCTGGAAAATTAGTGGGACTGCTGTTTTTGGACAAACCACCTTACTTTCTCCTCCAAACGTGGGAAAGGCATCAGGAATGCAATTTCTGGGAAAGCAAACTGAGGTTTGGACTAACATTAGGTAGCCACTGGTTCTTTTGTGCGGCTGCCAAAGGAATTGTTTATAAAACCCAGGTATTTGAGCCATGTGGTAAAGAATATGAATTTCATCACAGACATTATTTCATCACATGAACAGTCTTAACAGAAGCATCGTTATGACACAGAATACAAGCATTTTGTGTAGAAACTCCATTCTGGCACAGAATTTAGGTTGATATTTTATAGCAACCAGCTTTCTGCCAATATACTGTAAATACAGTATTTTACAACCAAAGTAAAAGTATACCCTCTGTATTAGAGAGCAAACAGTAATACACAAATATAAATAGTGGGATTTTACAGAAGAAACTTTGTACAATAGTTTTTTATTAATTAAAAATGAGAGTCATGCTCATTTACAAGGCAGATTAGACAAAGTGAAAAAATATCATTATCAGTGTAATTTTGCATTAGCAAAATAGCTCTATCATAGGTTTAGAGGATCCATGCTTTTTCCTTCCCTCAAAACTGTTAAGAAGTATTAATTAGTTTTGGCCTCAGCCTTGTCCCTTCAAGCCCGCTGACTACACAGATATGACAAATCTGGAGACAAGAACTAGGTCCAAAGGCACATAAACAAGGCCAGGGTGGTCCTTTCAAGCAAGTCAAGGTTTTTTTGCTCTCGATACCCCTGGTACATTAGCAGTCTGTGGAGAATTTCCCATTTTTGATAAAAGCCTTCTGTTGAATTCTCTGTTGCCTCCTACCAGTGACTCCCAAATGAAGTATACAGATGCTATCCTTTTGCTTTCTTGGGCTGGGGTGCATAAGGCATTATTTTCATCTGGAAGCAGGAAATAAAGTTCAGTCAAGTTTACCAGCACTCCTGTGTGTAACACCTTTAAAATATGCTGTTTTTTGACATTTTCACTCAAGTAGTGCCATTTAAAAATACATATAATTATTTTTTGTAAAATTTCAAAGTTGTTTCCTTTTCACAGTGTTCAAAACAGACCCATTTTTCATTCCTATACATGTGTTGCAAAAGACTAAGTAAAATTTTAAGTGAAAACCTTATCAAAATCCAATCAACGTAGACAAGACAGTGGATATGGTACTGTGGAAGCTGGCAACCAATGATGATTACCACTCAGTGACACATACGTTTGATCTGGAAACAGCATGTGCTTGTGTGACAGAGATGTGTCTGTCAATAAACAAAGTCCTGCAGAGGCATGTGATCCAAAAACAATATATATCCCTAAGATAATGGAAGGGTTTGAGCACCAAAGGAGTTTCCCAAATGGTGGAAATGCTTCAGGTGGAAGAGGTTTACCCATTCTGCATTCACACAAGGAAGCAGTGGAGACCAGGAATCAAAAGGGTTACTGCTCCATTGAGGCAACCCCTGGTGTGTTACTAGGCCTGGTGCCTGATGTTCACGTAGGCAAGTTGACCAAAATACCTGAAGATATGCACCTTTTCTAGAACACTGGCCTGTTTGAGAAAGGGCAGAATGGCACTTTGTTCTTTCCCCACAGTAGCGATAGATGTGGTGTCTGGCTACACTGTGATTCTGAGACACCCTTCTCACCGGCTACTCCTTTGGTTTACACCACCGGGGACAAAAGTTGCTCCCACCACCAACTCAGGTGGTGCAGAATGCTGATTAAATGTGCCTTTGGCAAGCTCGAGACTTGATGGAGTTGCCTCTCTGAGCAAATAAATCCACTGATTATACTCATTATTGCCGCAGACTGTATTTTTTGTAATATTGCAGAAAATACTTCTCTTCTACACAACACACAATTACCTGTGAGACTCACTACCTCAAGACACCATTTTGGCCAAAAGCTTGGCAGGATTAAAAGAAGGATTAGATATTTATATGGATAACAACAACATCCAGAGTTAAATTAGTATCAATAAAAATAACATTGGAAGGGCATAATTCAGCCCTTAACTGATGGGGTATAGAAGGAAACTTCCTCTGCTCTTAAGTTATTCCCTGACTTCCTACTGAAAAGGCTTCTTGCACCTTCTTCTGAAGGATGATACTTGCCATTGTTGGTGACTGGATACTGAACTAGATGAGCCACTGGTTTGATTCAGTCTAGCAAAGGTAACATTCCTTTGACATTTGTGAGCGCATGGGGGAAATGTAATACACTAGCATAAGGCACCATCCTGCTTCCACTGAAGTCCATGGGAGTTTTGCCATGGACTACAAGGAGAAAAGGATTAAGCCCTCAGTACACAGGCTTGTCTCCCCCTCTAATGGCTGACTGGGACAGAGATTATAGCAGCCTGCTACAAATTTACAGCTATAAAAGTGTGCCTTTAGCTCAAGAGAAACCTGTAGTTTTGGTGCTGAAGGTTTTGGGTTGGATTCTCATTGACAGCCATTGTGTCTTGATGTATGCAGTCAGCTACCGCTCATAAGAGAAGCAATGCAAGGTGCAGCATTTTATTAGTAAGAAGCCCATGGAGTTTCAGGAACCCACCACTGCTGTCAACAACTGGGAACATAGTTAGGGATGACATCCACCAGTGCTACTGTAATTTCACAACTTGATTTTATTTACACACAAGTGAGACTGGTGCCAAGGCAAGGTCCTGTGATGGGCCTGGTGATCGGGGTGATTACAGACAAAGGCACTGTAATGATCATTTTGGGCACTCAACCTTTGCTCACAGGGTGGTGATCACTCCAGAAAAATAGCACTGCAACACTTATTTTAAAACCCCCACAACCGTTAATGAACACTAGCAAACAAAGCAAAACCAGGGGGAGGGGAAATTAACTCTATTGCTATTGGCCAGAAGGAAGCGGGGACACAACCAGACTACAATGCTGGCACTTGTGCTAGGAGGAGGGTATAGCTTGTAGAAGGTAACTGAAGTGGTCACTGCTAGAGTAAAGCTGAGGGTAGATAATGTTCGGTTATGTGGTAGGCAGATGGCAGGACAGTATGGAAACCCTCTGTCATGTAGAGAATAACCACGGCCTGATTTTGCAGGTCCCTTTTGCATTGTGTGCACTCCCCCCTCCAGGTCTGACCCTCTCCATCTGCAGCTTTGTGCTCCGAAGAAATGGCTTGAGGGTGTCACTTTCCTTGTCCCGTGCGTCTGTTCCTGCGTCTTCTGTCTCCTTCATGTCCATCAGACCTGAATACTTCCTCATGTCCCACTGCCAAATGAGGTGGAAACTATCCCCTGACTTTTTTCTTCCTCCCTCAATTGGTTCAGCAGCTGCTCTGGGTGACTCTGCTTTTTCACTCTCTTAGCAGCTACTGGAGGGTTTGCAGACCCATCAGCACAGTCAATTTCTGATTTTAACGTGCAGCTACAGCACCTGTGAGGTAAGGAAAGTAGCATGGGTTAACAAGAACACTTACTGCAATGCTGCGTGCACATCCCCACTGCTTGCTACCAATGTGGAAGCTGTAAAAGGGAAGTGCCACCATCATTTTTACTTTGGTGCCAGAATAGCAATAAACAAATACCATATAATTTTTCCTGATTTTCCTTCATTTTCTTCTGGATAAATTCTTTAATTCATTCCAAAGAGTGAACTACATAAAAGACCAAAATCCAGACCAGGAACACAAGCCATCTTGGTAAATGCACCTTTGCAAAATAACTGAACACTTTTACATTTTTAGGAAGGAAGGGGGAATATATTTTCCGGGTCACAGACACAAAAGTACGGCCAGAGCCGCTGTGCGGAGAAGCCTGTAGATGCAACATGGTGGCATGCAATCGCCACTTCTGTTAGTAATCTGTATGCAGAGTGCTCTATCACCACCTATTGGCAATAAACAAGAAGTGGAGATTATAGAATCTCAAAATCTGAATGCAAAAAACCAGATTGACAGATGCTAAGATTTTAATGGCAGGCACTGTATTTTCAGGGGGGGGGGGGGGAGAAACGGGACTGAGACAGAATTCTGTTTGTAAACAGATATCCAATAATTGAAAATAACCTCATCTTTATCATAGGACAACCATTTCAAAGTTAGGAAACTTGGACTAAAAGTTCCACACAAAAAAAGCCCTGAACTTTGCCCTCTATCCCTGTACATAGGTGTCCTAGTGAAAAATTCTTAAATTGAAACTTCAGAGTTACAAATTAACAAATGGTTGGTTTCAGAGTAGCAGCCGTGTTAGTCTGTATTCGCAGAAAGAAAAGGAGTACTTGTGGCACCTTAGAGACTAACCAATTTATTTGAGCATGAGCTTTCGTGAGCTACAGCTCACTTCATCAGATGCATTCTGTGTAGCTCACGAAAGCTTATGCTCAAATAAATTTGTTAGTCTCTAAGGTGCCACAAGTACTCCTTTTCTTTTTGCGAAATTAACAAATGTTCTAAATCACTGATTCTGAACAAAAAACTAAGATACTCTTACAGGTATATTGCCTGCCTTCTCTCCTCCATGATAAATAAATAACATCCTCACTTGGTTTGGTGAATGGGGTTCTCTGAGGCCTATGGCTACATGAATACAGTGGACTAGATCGAAGTATGTATCTGATATATCTGGAGAATGGGATCTTGAACACATTCCAGGAGGGTTGGACTAGATGACCTTCTGGGGTCCCTTCCAACCCTGATATTCTATGATATTCTATGATTCTATGGTTAATATGGAAGATACAATGGGATTTCTTGTCTCAGGTTCGACAACTCTAACCCATCAGATGTAGTCGGGGAGTGGCAGTCCTCCCATTCTAGTTCACATGACCTCTCTCAGTTGGATATTCAACAGAATCAATAATTACTGGGATGTGAGAGGGTAGTAAATACCTTTGAGGAAGGTATTTCCAAAACATTAGAGTCTTTCCCTTTTCATATTCCTTGTGAGCTTCCATAGCTTCTGTTTCATGCTCTTTCCCCCTTCTTCTTGGCTTGCTGTTAAGGTATCTTCAGGGACGGTTTTGCCTCTCAATTGCTTTGAGCTGGACTTGAACTTTAATGGGATTTCTCTGTCTTTAAAAATCTTCATCTTTCTTTGAACAGGCAGAGAACAGAAAAACCTCCTCAATCTGGAGAGAGACTCTGCTTCAGGCAAACAAGCTGTCTCAATATTCGTTATGGTATCTATAGCTGCAATGCAAACTGAGGCTACAGGGTCATATTTGAGATCATCAAGAGCTGAAACCAAGAAGAAATGAATGTCAAGGCTCACAGTATCAATGAGATGACATTTCATTAGGCTCCATTATTTTATGCCATTTTCCTGGGCCCCATGCCATATCCCAGCAGTAGAAGCAGAAAATATATATTATTTCTAATCTGCCCTGTGTGCCAGGATGAGCATTTAGCCTTCCTCACCCCTCGTCACCACCTTCAGGCCAAAGCATTCAGTCATCACATTAGATGTCATAGACTGAGAACCATCGAGTTCAATTTGTGAAGTCCTCATTTCTGTTCTGTAAATGGAAAAGTTGGAACCTCTTCAGCGCAATCAGAACACACTCACACCTGGGAACTATCCTATCAGAAGAGGGGTTAGGAATTGTAAAGGGGTGTAACTAGAAATAATGGGATGACATTAAGCACAGAAGATGTACGCCAAATGTGAAAAAAATTACGAATAGTGAAGTCTTTCAAACTGTAGTATAGTCTCGACGAAAAAAGGGCTGGATGCCCTATGACTGGACTGATGTTTACCACATGACAACACAAAGCACTGTAGGGAACATTCCTGAAATATCTCTTTTTTTCCCATTTCTAATTTATTTTATAAACCTCATTTGAATCTATTTTAAATAAGAATAAAGACTGCAGTGGTGAGGATTGGGACTGGTCTATAGAGTCTTTCATTTTCATCATTGGTTCGAATTCAGCCTGGATCTACAATTTGTAAATGACTTTTCCGTTGGATAGCTATGTGAAATACAAAAGGCATACAAAAGGCGTTGTAGTGGAATAGACTAATGGTCCATCTAGCCTACTATCCTATCATGGCAGTGGCTGGTACTTGATGCTTCAGAAGAAAGCAAATAAAAACTCAATATGCCCTTAAGCTAGGTATGTAATACCATATCATAAGGGAAATAATATTATGAGCGGTTTCAGAGTAGCAGCCGTGTTAGTCTGTATTCGCAAAAAGAAAAGGAGAAGTCCTCCTTTTCTTTTTGCGAATATTATGAGCCTAATTCTGATCTCAGTTACACTGGTTTTACATAAGTGTGACACTACTGGGCTAGATTCTTGGCCCCTCTTTGCCAGCCCACTGGGGCAAAGGGGCCATAGAGCTGTTTTAATTGGTCTCCTGAGCACTTCCCTAGTGGAAGGGGTATTCCCAAGAGAGACAGAGCCAGTAGTGGCTCAGTGCTATCCTCACCCCTCAGCAGTGGGGCCTGACCAAGGGAAATGGGGCCTGCCAGGAGGGCCATTGCCCAGGGGGATGCAATTTAGAGCAGCCCTAAGACTATACAAGAGCAGCCCAAGGATTAGGGAGCAGCAGAGATGATATAAACCACCCCTGCCCTGCCTCCAGGCCTGTGCCAAGTGCAACTCAGCCAGATGGCCAAATCTTGCTCACTGACTTCAATAGAGGTTCTCCCGTTTTATACCTGTCTGTGGGAGCAGAATTAGGTCCCTTATATTTTTATAAATATAAGGGATATATATATATATATATATATATATAGGACCTCTAAGCACTTTATAAACTTAAAAATTTGAATACAAACTATACACAAGGATTCCTTCAAGTGTACAAGCCCCGCTACATACATTTCAGGACACAAAGTGAAGAAAACCTTTATCCTACTGCAGCTCCAGGAGGGATTTAGATTTGCAGAATGTAGTTGCTCCCACTGAAATTTGGCCAGGACACTAACGTTCAAATAATCTTACTCAGAGCACCTTCAATAACCAGAAAAGTCTGAGATCTCAGCTTTGGGTAGTGCCTGCAGCAGCACACTGCCCCCTAGAAACATGGTCTGGCATCAGTTTAGAACTAATTCAGAAGGAAGAGTCCTGCTCACAATTGCTACCTCGCACACTGGACCTACACTGTTGCTTGGAGATTTCCCATCCAAATGTGCAACCAGACCAACAGAACATTGCTTGGCTTTGATGAAAGCAAAGGAGATAACAAACCAAGGTAAAACATCAAAATATGGTCAATTGTACACTGCAGAGCCAAGAAAATAAATTAGCTTGACACCACCTCAAGATAAAGTTATCTTCATTAGGAAGTGCTAAAAAGCTACTGTCCAATGTATCCCGGAACTTTTGAGTCTTCTCTGAGCTGTTCATAATGACATCTAGGTCTCCTTCCTGAGGGGTTATGATCAGTTCATAGCCCTGCAATGTGCCCACTTTTATCTACACTGAATTTTCTCCCCTGTCATGTTGCCCAATTTTCTAGTCTTATAAAATTCCTCTTCATTCTTCCAAGTCTTGATTAATCTAAATGACTGAGTCATCAGCAAATTTCACCACCTCACTATTCATCCCATCTTCCAGGAGGATATTAAACATATTGAAAACAGGTCCTATTACTGATCCTTGAGAGACTGCAACATGCTTTTTGTGTTGCTTTTTGTCTTTTAACAAGTTATTAATATATGCCAAAATTTACTTCTTGCTCTCTGGTTACTAAGTTTCCTTAACAGTCTTTTGTGAGGGACTTTATCAAAAGCCTTTTGAAAAGCTAAACACATTTATTTCCTCGTTTATCGCTACTTTCTTAACTCTTTCAAACAATTCTGTCATCTTAGAAAGGAAGCATTTACCATGACAGAAACTATGCTACCATTACTGATCCTGGATTATCTGGACATCACTCCTCTAAATGCTTTATTAACATAACCATTTTCTGATCTATTTTTCCCAGGCACTGAAGTAAGTTGTCAATACATTCTTAGAATTTCCCTTAGCACTATTTAAAAAAATTGGTAAAAGGGTGGCAATCCTTCAGTCCTCCAGGGAATAAATTCTTTCTAATGATATATTACATATTTTTGTTGAACTCTTGCATAAGACCCATCCATTTCTGGTGATTTATTGCAAAAAATATAGGAATTATTTATAATAAAACTATTGCCATCTCAGTCCGGTAACTTACTGGACAGATTTCAAACACAAGTATACAGCAAACTGCACCCTTCTAGACACCTGTAGCAAAGATGCCACAAAAAGGTATGGCCCCCAGAGCCCAAACTCTAGTCTCAATCCTCGAGGATGTCCCTCCCAGTCCAGGTTGAAGCACATTGGTGAGGCAATATGTGGGGCGGGGAGGGGGGGGTAACCACTCATGGTCACCGCTCATGCAGTACCTATTCTGCAGATTGATCGGAAGATTTCAACTCTCTGAGGTGGTCAATGTCAGTTTGGCATTTTTCAACACTAAATTAATTGAAAAATATGTTAAATCCCACAAATTAGTTAAAGGAGTATAAGAATTTAAACCCGTCGAACCAGCCCTCCCCTCCCACCAGCTTTTTCACAGAAGGGAAAGAGGCAGAAGAAAAGATCAAGAAGTCCAACTTGCATCACATGCTGCTGCATGGTCCCCTGGACCAGAAGGAGATTGAGGCCTCAGAGAACAAACAAAAAGCAAGGCCTTTAGACTATATAGATGCCAGGAACTCTGCCAGAAAAGTTGGCCCCTCTGTGGTACTTCCCTGCTTCTTTATCTTCCCTATTAATATGGCTCTTGCAAAAGCTATCAACCTACTGGCTTCCCTCCTTGCACAAAGCTTCCTTCTGGGAGGATGGGGGTGAGTTAATGCTGCTTGGATATGTCATACAGAGATGCCATGGAGAGTAGCTGCTTCTCCTGGCTCATTCCTTCCCGATCAATGGAGCACACCACCACAGAGCAGCAACGCAATGACTTCCACAGAATTGAGCAAAAGACAGAAGCATGCTGCTTAGCAACTCCTCCAGTTCTGTGCTTACTGCTTCTACTTTTTGCCATTGGAAATGCAGAGGCACTTCAGATCCAAAGGCAGAGGGAATTTGAAAGCAAAGAGTGAAATTCTGTTGCTATTGACTTCAGTGGGGGCAAGATTTCACCCAAGACTCTGATGATCATGCCCATTGCACAGATTCAGATATACATTTAACTCACAATTGAAATACATATCGCAATGGGAGGAGCCAAGATCAACTTTTTTTTTTTTAAGTGTCCATAATTTTGTTATCCCTGATTTCACAGCAATTTTACAGGAAATTCTGTTTTCAATGAGAGATTTCCAATTTCCCACCTGTAAATTGCTCCACCAAGGAACCCTGTCCATGCTGGCCCCATTGTAACGGAAAACATGTAGTTCCCTCAGTCCTCTAATGTAAACAAGTAGAGGATAGTCCTTCTAAGACTGTAAGCTCTTCAGTGCAGGGACTGACTTTTATTTTGTGTTTATACAGAACTTAGCCCTTCATCCTTATAAGAACTTTTGGCTGTTATTGTAATACAAATAATAAACAGTAATACTTTTTTAGTTTTCATCAAAATCTTAACACATGTTCACTGAGCATGCTCTGGTGCTATTTTACAATCACTTTTAACTTTAGTTTAATTATTTCCCCCAAAACTTATTTTAACTCATCATGCAAAACTAGCTGGGCAAAGATTTAAAATTGAGCTGTTATGAGTTATTGATGAATAAAAACTTAACTTTCTTTTAATTTAAAAAGTAGCCAAAGGGATCTTCCTCGGCATTTTCAGAAATGTTCACCTATGCGTTGAGACTAAACATGGAAAGTTAAAGTCTTCATGAGATTTTTTCAGAAGATTACGAGCTGAGCTGAGCAAATGCTAAAAGAATATTCACAAATAACTGTTCATTTAAAAAATGATTGATTTGTGACCCTTTTTATTTTTTGTTAGCCGGGGATGATCTTTTTTCCTCACAAAGCACCTTAAAGTCTATGATTCTATGATTTGTGAAAATAAGCAACCATAGGAAGATCCGCACTGCAAGTGTTTGCGTGAACAACTGGAAACCTTTGATTTCCCCCCTCCTGTTTACAGAAGTTTCATTCTTCCACTCAGGAAGAAGAAACAGCATGTCAGTTGTGTGAGCAACCACTTTCCGCAAAAATAGCAAATAATGAATAGTAAATAAATAAAAACAAGCAGAGCAGATCAATGAGAACTCATAGGCTGAATGAGGCTTGTATGAACAGTACGGTTTGCATTTTTGGAATAATGAACAAAATCTCGAGAAAATTGAAGTCTGCTCACAAATAATTTGCAAGCAAACTAAAGGGCAACATTTAGTGAATAAATTATTCATTACAAATATTGTAGTTTGCCCTCGTATAGTAATAAATGAGAACAAGTGAACAAGTATCTATAATAGCACTCTCTCTGTTTATAGCCTTAATTATTATTTTAAAATATAATCAGTTCTGTCTCCATTTCTATAAACTCCTCCTGAATTACTGAATTACCAGAGGTCAGGTGGGTGGGGGAGGCAGAGGTCATCAGATAACACAAATGAAGGTGCATTATAGATTGCAAAAGAACCTGGATCACAAGCAATTCCTTACCATTGAGCAGTAGCATCACATCATTTCTGTCGACTTGAATTAAGTTCAAATTCTTTATTGTGAACTCTAGATATGCAATAAAAACTAAAATCAGGTACTGCACCTAACTTCTAAAGTTTCACTCCTCCCAAATGAAGGGAGTAGGAAGACACTCTCTCAGGAAATCTGACAAATCCCCCAAATCCCAAGTTTCCTAAGAAGTTCCCAAGAGACCAAATTCTAAAGGAGACTAGAGGCCAGGCCCTCAGAGAGTCTAAAATGATTTTAGTGGAGCTGCACCCACTTACAACATCTGAAGACCTGATCTCTAAAGAAATTCCCATAGGACCAGCTGAAGAGGAGCAAAGGTAGGGCAATTCCTCTAGAACAACAGTTCTTAATGCGTGGCCCAATTAGCATACAGCTGCAGCCCAGCTGTGTGCTAAAAAAAATTCAAAATTTGCCACTCTGGTCTCAGAGAACAGCAGTGTTAGTCTGTATTTGCAAAAAGAAAAGGAGTACTTGTGGCACCTTAGAGACTAACCAATTTATTTGAGCATAAGCTTTCGTGAGCTACAGCTCACTTCATCGGATGCATACTGTGGAAAATACATGCATCCGATGAAGTGAGCTGTAGCTCACAAAAGCTTATGCTCAAATAAATTGGTTAGTCTCTAGGATGCCACAAGTACTCCTCCACTCTGGTCTGGCAGGGAGCAGGGCTGGCTGAGGGGAAGACAGCATCTTGCAGCCTACACCAGCGCTCCTGCCAGCAGAGGACTGGTTAGTGCCGCAGTGGGATAGGGGGTGGGAGAGTGAGTCTGTGGGTAGGTTTTTTGTGGGGGAGGGCTCTAGGAACTAGGGGTTTGTCCCAGGTTTTAGGTGGGGCTCTGCTCCTGACCCCCTTCTTGGGTCCTGGCTGCCGACCCCTCCAGGTGCTCTGCTCCTGGCTGGTGCTGGGGGTCCTGGCTGCTGCCTGGCTCCCTGCTGCGGTGTGGTTCCCAGCCACTTGCACAGCCTGCACCCAGGACTCCACTCCTGGCCCCATTCTGGGTGGGGATGCTGGGCATAGAGGACTGTGGGCTATATTAGGGTAGGGGCATTGTGGTTCTCAGCCCGCGGCCCGCAATGATAAATGGGTTGAGAACCACTGCTCTAGAAGGAAGAAAAGAGAGATTCTCTGGGGTATCAGGAGAGAGGGAGTCTTCTAGATGCAGAGGAATAGGGGGTTAGGACATTAATTGCCCCATTTTTTGTATAAACCCCTGGGGTCTGATTCAGATCAGTAACTTAGGAGCCAAGGATGTAGTTCTCACAGCTAGAGGTAACAGAGCAGAATGATGACAAAAAATGGGTTTGAGCCATTTTGTTTACCTATAACCCTGGCTGCTGCCTCTCGTAAAAGAGGCTGTGGGTTCTTTAGGTAGGCTATGCTCCCAAGTAAGAAGTCCCCCACCATTCTCCTGCATTTCCTCACCTAGAAAACAACAAGAGATACACAGTAAAGACTCTCCTTCCCACTTGGGCCAGTCATGTGGGACAGCATGGAGCTCACCACTGTCCCTGGATCAAAGGACACCTTCACACAGTTTGGATTTAAGTGCAGAGAGGATTCATTAACCACCTATGATTGGGGGACTAGTTTAGTTACGCTTTCAAGGCTCTCACATCCTGACCTTGATGATATGAAATCTGGTACTGACCAGCAGGCACTGATGCTAGGAATGTCCCTACAGTAAAAGAAGCATTTAGAGTCAAAGAGACATCCTTTTGAAAACTGGAAGTCGAATTTCCTGTTCCCAACCCCATTGAAAACCCAGAGTTCACTGACCAGAAATTTGCACATCTCTTGCAAGACCTGAAGATGATCACTCAGGGTCATTTGTCTGAATAAGTTCCTGGGCTGGTTCCATCCCATTACCTGTGCACACTCTGCCAAGGTGTCTCCACATGCCTGCAAGATAAAGAAAGACATGGAGGAGTTCCTGCGGTTACAAAAATTGAAAGCTGATGATTGGTGAGAAAATACAACCGGAATGAAGAATAAGGTCAAAGACTCCTGGGACATGGCAAGTGAAGGGACAGGTCAGGTACCTCTTGCCTCTTATCACAGAGTAAGATTGAGGATAAGATTCTCGACTGGAACATGGCTGTAGAGAGGAACTTCCACATGGCTGGAGGTCTTGAAAATTCAGGTTCCTTAGCTCTGACTCACCTTGAGTATCTCATGATTATTCCTCTGCATGACCAGCATCAGAGGCACCAGAGCACAGTAGATTTCATTATGGATGACAGGTCCAGGTTTATATTTGTTCACACATTTCAGCATTTTGCCAAAGGCAATGATGGCAGAAATGCGCACTTTTTCTCTCTCCTGTGAATGACACAAAGATGGAGAAACCTCTCAGGGTGAAAGACTCCTGCCATCAACTATTGCAATTATCTCCACACAACATAAGTGACATCATCAGCACTGTCAATTAGCACAATCTTTAGATGAAGAGAGGCAAGGTGCAAAGCAGCATAATCTACATGTCAGTCAGCACTACCACAGCACATGAATCGTCTTATTGTGGTGGACTCGGTCCTATGGCTGTTTGGTGATTTGATTGAGTTTCCTGAGGTCCTTATCACAAAAATCATGACCACCACCAGCACTCTTGCTGGCAGTCTGTGAGAAAGCACCAAGGAATCAACAGAAAGGAAAGAGTATGTACAACAAGGGAAGATGAGGAAAGAAAGGTAAGGGATGAGGAAGGCATGAAAGGAAAAAGATTAAAAAAGAATATGGGCGAAGGAGGGAGATAACACCAAAATACTAAAAGAAAGGGGGAATAAGAGGATGGAGGAAAAGAAGGGATTATTAACCAATATTGAAAAATTAGCTTGAAAAAACATACACCAAAATATACATAAAGAAAGAAAAAATTGCTGTGAATGAATGGAAAATGAAAAGAGAGCAACACAAAAGCAAGCAAGACCGATTAGTAACAAGATCTTTTATTCAGTCCACAACACTCTGCCTTGTACCTGAAGTTCTGCTAGATCAGTGATGTTTTGGTAGAATTCTGTGGCCTGCTCAATACATATTACCTGGGTTGCTGGGCTCTATTTATGGCCCTGCAAACAGATATAACTAGGGGTAATGAGATGAAAGGACAATGTAGGTTGGTCCACCTGGAAACATATCCTATCATTGAGGGTCTTTTGGACTGTGGAGGTTTCCCAAGGGAAATGGTGGAAATCTGTGTATTTTAATTATTTAAAAAATTAGATTAGAGAAAGCTCTGAAGGAACAAATGTCCATTTGCTCTCTCAGATATGGAAGTGACTTAATAGGCGTTTTCTATGCCCTGTCTGTAGGATGCTCAGCATTACTGCACTGTCTGCTGTGCCTTGCTTGTTGATTATTTGTATTCTGAAGAATTTCTGACTCTTCATCATTTGTGCTTTGTGAAAGTGCTCGTCATATGAAAGGCGGGAACAGCACAGGCCCATATACTCAAAGCGAACTCAACAAGCAAACAAGTATTGGAGGCTCTGTGCCTTCAGCCACTCCATTCACTGTATTCTCTGTAACTACCACACTCCTTTGCATAATACTGTGCACACATGTGGAGTCATTCAGGGTATTGCCTTACATCAGTAATTAGCTGCCAAAGAGGCCGGACGACATAGCAGAATGCAACCTTGACCTCTTCCCCTTCCATGTAGTAAATGATATTTCGTAGGGCTTTCACGGCCTGCTCTGCAATCCTCTCCTCTTTCTCTTTTAAGAACTCCCGGAGGACTGGAAGGTGATTTCTGAGATGTGTCACCTGCACAGAAGCAGCAGCCTGTTAAAAGCTACGAGAACTGGTAGAATAGGATTAGTCAAACGAAAAATGCAATTCCTTTAGTCTTTGGGGGCAAAGGGATTAATTAGTAACTTGTAAACTATTTCTCATTTTGGAAGATGCAAATGTAACAAATGTAAGTATTCCCTGGATTGTCTGAACAAATAATTTTCAGACTACAAGTGGCTTATCCACAGTTTGCCAACTGCCTGCTCCAGTTATCCATAACTCAGGATTTGTGATTGGTCACAAAGTACAGTTTCTGCTGCCTGATTGATGACTCAACCTATTTAACTGGAGATCAACAAAAGGTGAGTATCCAGTCCTGAATAACAAACTTTCATTACAAGTTTGTGACACTTTAAGGATTTATGAATATTTCCATACTGGCAGTCATCATAATATTCACAAATAACCAATTGTGTGACACTATGAATTCCAGTTAACCAGGGTAGAGTGGGTTATTCACTAAAAAATTAATAAACATGGCTTTTCATTATGCAATCAACTCTAAAAATTACCAGTGACAGAACAATGTACTATACAATGTCTTATTTTATGTTTATTATATCCCTTTTCTAATGTGTGTTTTACAATGAAAGGATAATTTTTTCCTCATTCCAGGACTGCATTGTCACCTACGGGAACTCCATTTAAGTGTTACCTCCCAAGCCACGATCAAGTCCAGTAATTTTATTTCTTCTTGGTTTGGTTTTACTCTGTTTCAGTGACACCAATGCAAGTGCCTTTGTTCTCACATAATTGCTCTGCATTCGGTTCTGAGTTACCATCTTTTCTAGTGTATTTTTCTGGGGTTTGTTTTATAAGTGAATAATATCTCTCTCACCTTCCCTGTATGGAGAGCTAAATTACTAATTCCTCTGAGTCCCAGCAGCCTCATGATGGGATTTGGCTCTTGGATCCATTTTTTCAGTGGGGCCAAGACATCGAGTTCCAGACTCCGGGCCACAGAACGGTGCCAGAGCAGCTACAAGCAACACAAAGTGAGACACAGCCAATTAACAACAGGCTTTCCAGTTCTATTCTCTGGGTAGATATCATCTTTCTCCTGAGAAATAAACTTTGTCATGTCGAGAAAACTCACACCTCACCCAGAGGTTTAAGCCAGCCATTTTGAGCTCTGGGTTAAACAGCTGTTCTCAAGATCAGTCTAATGTTTAGATTTGAAGGGAAATCTCCCTTACTGAAATGGTAGAAGTGATGGATTTCACTGAATTAGATTAGGGGTCATTTCATAGAATATCAGGGTTGGAAGGGACCTCAGGAGGTCATCTAGTCCAACCCCCTGCTCAAAGCAGCACCAAGTCCCCCAATTTTTGCCCCAGATCCCTAAATGGCCCCCTCAAGGATTGAACTCACAACCCTCGGTTTAGCAGGCCAATGCTCAAACCGCTGAGCTATCCCTCCCCCCGGGGGTTAATAGAGATGACCCCCAAGAACTGAAAAGTGAAAACCACAGATAAAATGTACCATTTAATATGGTCCAAGAGAGCTAGAACCATCTCCTAGGTGATCTGTCTCCATCCCAACAATACTTGCTGTTGAAATCTTCTACTGCATATGCCCCATTCACTTTTGGAATAGGCCTGGAGCAAGATGTTCTCTAGAACTCCAGCTCTGCAAACAGCTAAAGAAACTTACCTGAGCATAGAAGGCCCTGGACATAATTTTATCATGCTCATTCTCACTGTTGAGCAGCGGGATCAGCTTGTTAAAAATCCTGTGCAGATGAAGAGGCTTGAAATGCTTCACCATGGCACTGCAACAGGACACAAACATACCTGTGTGTTATCAGGTGAAAAATGAATTGTGTAGCAAGTTCCTGGAGCAAAGACCCCAACTGGTTCCAGGCTGATGAATGAGTGGCTTTTGTCTCTTACCTTGTGATCTCCATTATTCCACAATAGTAGTCACTGGGGCTGGACAGCAGGTCCCACCCTCTGTGTTCCTCCACATAGTCTAACACCTCAAAGTAACCAGCACCTGAGAGCATGGTCTTCACAGCCTCCAGAGCACAGCTAGATTAAAAACAATGCCAGTGTTACTGAGTGACGTCAGCGCCACTCCTAGTAGCTACGTGAGTCTATAGAAACCCCAAGACACAGATACTGTATTATAACATAACATAACCTGCATCCTCAGCACCCTGTGTAATATTAACAAGAGAGTGTAGAGACCAGAAATGGGAAGGGGGAGCTGAGTGATTATTTAATCTAGGTGTGAATATTGAAGTAATGGGAGAAGGACTCTGGGAGCCATTTCTTCTCATTTCTGCTCAGATATTGCACTTAGTTTCTGTATGCATGATACAAAAACTATCCATTTTGTCCATTCTTTGTAAGTAAGGGAGCCCTGCTGACTGCATGGAAATGTAACACACAGTGAGATAAACCACACATGCTCAACAGTACAGAAATACTATAGGAGTTACAACCAGACTAATAAGAACCTTGACTTTTCAGTAATTACCTGGAAGGATCGAATGCCTTGGGCCTGTGGCCCTGGCCACACTCTTTCCTGTAGACCACCATGTTCTCTAATGGGTTCTGCTCGATGACTCGCTGGACATGACTAAGCACTGCCAATAAGAGGCGGGGGTAAAGTTCCTGCACTGCATCTCTGCAGCCAGGGACCGAGAGCATCTCACACAGTGCACACGTTACCTGAAGAGGGTAAAAGAAGATTCTGTTACTCTTTTTTCTTAGAAAGAAATGCAAAGGGTGTTAAATTGACTCCCCAGGATACTCAGACACAAAGCTCATCTAAGTTCTCAAGGCTTTAAGGAAAGGGAGGGCCAGTATAAATCTGTGATCAAATGAGGAATTTTCCAGGCCCTGAGGGGACAGCAGAGTGTCCCCCCTTCCCTACAGGGCAGTCCCCCTTATATACAGATGCTCCCCAGGTTACGCAAACCCAAGCTTACGGAAAAACTTCTATAAGCTAGAAATAGGAGGGTTTTTTTGTTTGTTTTTTTTGTGTAATGGCTGGAGATACATTTCCAACTTACGCAAATTTTGACTTATGCAAGGCGTTCTGAAACAGAACGCTTGCGTAAGTTGGGGAGCATCTGTAGTACTAAAAAGAAAACATCCCTAAAGGCTTTGCTTTTCCAGTTCTATCTTTTGCTGTCAAAAAAAAAAAAAAAACAGCCTATGAAATGCCCAGATACTCACAGCAACAGGCTGGAGGGAGGTCTCATCATCAGAGATACTGCTATTGACTTTTTGGACTGGTTTCTCCTCCAGGATTGTTATCAGCAGCTGAAGAACATTGAGGGTGGTTTCTCTTCTGGTGCCCAGGAACCTCCATATCTCAGTTGTGTTGCTACAAATTTAGAGGCCCAATTAAAATAATACTTTGTACTTCTATAACAACTTCCATTCAAAGATCTCAGAGGGCTGCAGTGAAACAAGCCTCACAACACCTATGTGCAGTACTGTGAGTAAATATAATTATTCCCATTTTACAGATGAAGAAACCGAGTCTCAGAGCTATAAAGTGATTTGCTCATGGTCAAACAATGAGACACTGACAGCTGGGTAAAGAACCCAGGGGTCTCATGCTTAGCTCTGTGCTCAGACCACTAGATATGATGCATCCCTCATGAATGGACCTTCTACGTGGATCAAACCTATACTGCTATAACTCGTCTCCCTATCCAAATACATTGATGATGTCTTGAGTAGAATCATACCCGTGGTCAGAGAGCAGAGAAGTAAGAAACAATGTGTCCTAGGAAAGGAAAAAACAAGGAAGAAGGGATTCCCCACAAATCATATAGACATGACACTGGTTCCATTTGCCACAACTGTGTGTTATTACACCAGGAAAGTAAGCTGTCTCATGGTTTCCAGTAAAGCCAGCCATGTCGTTTCCATACAGTCAACAGCCACTATCACACAGTATAGATTTTAACACATCAAATAATTAATCACAACTAGAACTGGTCAAAAACTTTTTAAAAATTGACCGAATTTGTTGTTAAAATTTCAACTTTTGCCAAATAGAAGATGAATTTTTTTGTGAAAATTATATCCTATTTTTCAACTAGCTCTAATCACAACCCAGTGCAATGGGGAGCGTAACATGAAATCCAAGTGCTTAAAATGCTGAAACAAAGAGAAAGAAGGAACATACATTTGGAGACTCAACACAGAAAGAGCACTGGCAAGCTTTCTACCTGTCCCATGGGAGAGCGTGGTCCAACAGGATAGGCACCACTTTCTTGGTGTTGTTTCCAGCCAAGAAGCACACTGCCCTCAACATTTCCTGCCTCGTAATGGGTTCATGGATGAGGCTGAGGCGCTGGTAAATGCCAGTCAGAGTGTCATCTACCTGCAGGAAAAGCAGAGTTAAAGGTTTTTTCCTATATTTGGGTGTATGTGTTTGTATGTTTGGGATGGAGGATCTTCTTCTTTATCCCCCTCGTGGCGAGTTTAAATCTCAGTGATCATCACTCAGCAATAGGATGAGTTCCCCTCTCCAAAGAAGACACCTTCCTAAAGAACAAAACAGGTCAGTTTCTGGAGTGCAGGGGACTCCCAGAGAAACAGCAGATAGGTAAATATATTCCCAGACAAAACCCTTTTTTGGGCAGGCAGAGTTACAGCTGGAATTTTTCTACCTACCTACCTACCTACCTACACACACACATACACACTTACTTATGTCTTTTATACAAATAATTTATATATATATATACACACACACACACACACACACATATATGTATGTGTACACACACACACCTATCTATATATACATACACCTACCCTCCCCAAAACAGCAAACATATTTCTGTTACATGGCTTATTTCAGATTAAGACAAAACAACAATCAGTTGAGGAAATCTAAAGTCTTGTTCGGAGAGAGGACAATATGACCCCTCTATAACATTTTGCATCTTGAACTAACTCTCATTCCATAGGAAGCTGCACCTCCCCACAGGCTACAGACATCCCCTTTACAACTAAAGCTGCAGGAATTGGAATAAAGAAAGATAATATTTCCTTTCACTTACACACACATATGCCATAGACAATAAGAATCTCATTAGAAGGTTGTGGTTCATGAAAAAAATATTTTGAAAGTCATGGAATTGAACAAGTTAAGGATTCACAAATCACCTTAACTATAACCCTACATTTCCATCTAATGAATATAGTATAACTACTGCAAACTCTTTAGAAACACTATAGAAACCCTTTTCACAACCGTGAATGACAATGGAAGTGCCTCTCTTCTCTTCTCTGTGGGGATGTCGTAAGGCCTCAGCCTGGTTGTTTAATATTTCTGTAGTGTGGATAGCATACAGTGTGTATCAGCTTTCCTCACTCCTTTACTACCTTTACTCTACTTTCAGGTGTAACTTTCTCTCTCTCTCTCTCTCCTCTGTCCTCAGAAGCTCATTCAGTGTCTTGGGAGAGAAACATAAATTGGAGACTCATTTTGTCTCCCTTCTCCCGAGCAGTGTTATGTGTTCACACAAGTTCTCCCCAGTATCATGGGTGCGTGCTGTGTCCCTGCTGCAAAGTTTGCCACCCCTCAGTCCAATGTTATTCAGTTTATTGAATTTACCAGTTCAACAAAACCTAGCATGAAGTTTATAAACTCCATAATCCTCACATAGTTCTCAGAGGTGTAACTATTCACAGCTAATAACTCCACAATTAAAAATACTACCTTCTAATATCAGTCTATGCACCAGATTTCACTGAGAACAAGAGACTAAATTGGAGTCTGTGGATCAAGTTATCAGATACAACATTTCAAGAAAAGCAAAGTCAGAACACCTGCTAAAAGCAGAAAAAATCTAGAAAGGCTTCAAAATTGGGTTTATAATAGAAGCTACTTTATGGGCTTAACCATAGAGTCATTATTGTGTCTCCATAAGACACCCCAATCTACACTTTTAACTAGACTATGAGGGAATGGCAGCACCTCAGCAAAAACAACATCTGCACCCAGATTCTGGTTTCCCCAAAAGAGGAGCCATTTCACAGTTTTCTTACAAAGTGCATTGGAACTAAGTCAATGGACAATTTCAGCACAGGGAGCTGGCAGCCGCACCTCCTGGCTCCAGAACAGGGAATTCTAACAACGGCCCCTCTCAGCATCGCCTACCTTCTCCAGGTCAGCTCCCCGTTCTTCCAGAATCGCACTGAGCAGTTCTCCAGCTGCCCGAGATATTTTCTCCCTGGGATCTGTCAAACCATCAAGTGCTGTCAGAACCAGGTTTGTTAGCTGAAGTGGGGTAAAATATTCTGCAAAAGCCTAAAACAAACAGAAAAGAGCATGTCATGCTGACACAGTTCCTGCTGTCACCAGAGCTGGAGCGACCAACTAACAGGCAAAATTCAGTTTTGAATGGAAGAAGAGATGGGGACACTATGCTTGGGACCTAGGAAATCACATGAACTGTGGGGATATTTGAATGTTTATCCAACATCCCTCAAAGATCCTTTTTCATATTTTAGATGCTTTGAAATTTTTAATTGAAAATATCTTGGTATATAAGTGTTTCAGCAATAATATTAAGTAGCAGCCTTAATTAAAGGCAACAAAACTGTTTGTACATTAAGTCCCATGTTCTCAAAAAAAGTTGGGGGGGCAAAGGTAGAGTGTAGGTGTTTTACAAAGTCCCCATCACTTAACATCCTACGTTTCCCAAATGCTTCAGCGATCCTACTTAGGAACTCCAAAGATCCTGCCTCTTCCCTACCTCTTCTTGCTCTGCATAGATACTATGGGGCCATGCAGATTTTATAAAGCATGCATCTCTTTACCAAAGTTTCTGTAAATATATCTTTCTGAAATATTTTAAATGAGCATATGCGCTAGATTTTTAACTGAATGTACAATATAAATCAATCAAGCTTTTTTCTATCTCTGGTTGAGAAACCCCACAAAAGTTAGACACTGAGTAAACCATCTCAAAAAATT
Source organism: Lepidochelys olivacea (assembly GCF_965140295.1). NCBI lineage: Eukaryota > Metazoa > Chordata > Testudines > Cheloniidae > Lepidochelys > Lepidochelys olivacea. Next base: position 146,079,641 of record NC_140413.1, on the reverse strand, counting down.
TCAAAGAATTCTATTAAACACTGTCAAAATATGCACAGTATATGGTCCTAATCACCTTGTTATCCAAGTGCTTTACAAACATTATGACAATGAAGGGACATGCCCAGGCTATCAGAGAAATTCCATAGCAGAGCTGGGAACTGAACCTGGCTCTCCTGAGGTCTAGTCCAAAGACTTAACCACAAGACCATCCTTTCTCCTCATCTTTACTCTGAAAATATTCACTTTTTTTTTATGAAAATAATCTTTCTGTTAAAGTTACAAAGAATGTGAAAACAGGGGTTATAATTAGATCTAGTTGGGAAATGAGGTTTCCTCACACACACAGAAAATTTAAGCTGTTGAAAAATAAAAAAACTGAAAAATTTTGGCCAAAAATTTCAATTAGGAAAGGTTGAACCATTTCATTCTGACATTTCCAATCAAAACAAAATGGTTCAACGTTTACTAATCAAAACATTTCATTTTGGTTTGACATTAAATACACCTTTCCGTGCTGCACTGGTTCCCTATCAAGTTGTAGTTCACAAGCCTCATGACTGGATTCTCCCTCCATGGACAGGTCTCCCTGGCCAGATTACATCTGTCAATATTCAGTGCCATCTCTTTTCTTGCTAATCCTCTGTGGTGTGCAATAGGAGTCTTCTCGCCACATGCATCATGGGAGTAGGTTGGCTATTGACACATCCCCAGAATACTGGACATTACATTACTTCCAGGAATGGTGTGGGCCCAACTACACTGGCGTGACCTTATGTCACACTGCACAGAGTATGCCATTTTGAAGAGATCCCTACCTCCACCAGGCATGACTTTACACGAGATATGCGTGTGAGGTCACCCGGCAAGGGCAAGACACTGTGCTCTTCAAAATTGCATCTTCCATGTGTCACATCAGACAAACATGTCTGGTTTTGTCTCAGTACTGCATGGGGAACAAACCATAGAAAAGCAGAACTGTCCAGCTTTAAGCCAGACAAATGGCCTGCCTACATGGGAGATGTAGTCCAGCAGGGGATCACAGCACATAGAGGAGAATTGGGGCATGAGGAACCTGAACTACAACTCCAATAAGGCATTTCCAAATCCAACTTTTTGGTTTTCAGCCAAAAGGTTTTTTGTTTGGGGTATTTTGTTTTCTGATGAAAATTCCAAGTTTTCTGAGGAAACCAGACATTTGTGATACACAAAAACATTGTTTGGTCAAAAACCCAGTTTTTCAGTTGATTAAGAGTATCAATGGAAAAATTTTGAATATCTACACTCATACTATAACTGTTATTGAGCAGCTCCAAAATCAGGTTAATTTTTCATTACCTGTAACTCAAAAAAACACTTTGGCCAATTTTTTTCAAAAGAAAAAGCTTCCTTGGCCTTTACAGTAAATGCAAAATTAGGACAAATCAATTTTCCTAGCCAAAGTTGAAGGGGAGTTCAAATAGGGTTTATAAGGATATGTGGCTGCATCCTTCACTGTGGAGCTGTGATCAATGGCTCTCTAATACTCACATAGGGAAACACCATTCATTATTCAGTGCATTGAGTGTAATTACCTTAGCGATTTGTGAGGTGTTATTGTAGAACACAGAGGGACTGTACGTTCCCAGATTTTTTAGCGTGTCTACCTTCTCCACTCCATGTCCCTTCTCAAGCTCTGGAACAGATACACTCATTTGTCATTTCTCACTTGGGTGACATTTCTTTCCGTACTTGTTAATGTTCTGAATGTGTCCATGATGCTAGCTAGAGGCAAGTCTACAGTTGGTTCAAAACTCAGTAGAATAGCTGGTGATGGATATAACACAACCATTGCCCTTGTGTACAGTGTATGAGCACCATTCACTGGATTCATAGCAGCCTGTGAATCAATATTTAATCTGGAAAATGGACTTCACTCTGGGCTATTCTTTCCTTTAACATGATGTTTTCCTTTTGAAACAGAGCTTCCCACCCTTAAAGAAAATTAAACCAATCATGGCCTCCCTCAGCCCCATCTCACACTGCTAAATGCCTCCCCAAAATGAGCAGTTACTTAGAGTAAACTGAGATCTTCAAAATATACTTCCTTACATACATTCAGCAGTGGAAAACAGTTAATGTTGACACACAAAATATCATTATTGACACCTCAGTTAGCACCCATTGAAATGAATGGCTCAGTTCACACCTCAGAGATATTGTTTCAGGCTCTCTGCAAGCTCAGGTATACACCTCTGCATTGGTTATACTTGGGTCATATTGTCAAGGTTTTCTTTTCAAACCATAATGGCCAGTGATTTTTTTTAAATGAAAGCAGAGATTTTGGAGAATGATTAAGAGGTTCGTCCACACTTTCTTCCTATCCCACAGCTACTCCTTCAAGCCCTCCCAGGGTGAGGTACTCCTCAGTTTGAGGAATACGACCTTAATACTAGATACTTGTTATAAACAACTGTATATACTGTATTTCATTTCTCTGTGTACTTTGCTCCTTCTCTTGGATTTCCCTTCCCTTATCCCTCTACCCCCCTCAGGGAAACATGCATTTATTTAGTGATACTCCCTGGCACAATAGTTCTGTTCCAGCACTGATAAGCTCATCAAGGCATCATCATGTCTCTGTACTCCGTGCAAGGCACTGCAGGCTCAACAGGAAACATATTCTAAATAATAAATAAATAAATAGCAGCAGCTGTAGCCCACTTCACTACTTTCCTGATGATGCAGTGCCGTGCTATAGAATAACAGAAATGATTACTTTAGGACTTTGAAACTAATCTGTTGGTAATAATAAGAAAGGTTTGTAAGTGTTAGCTGCAAGGAGGAAGTTTTCAGTTTCCAGTGATGTAGAAAAAGGGTGTTTACTTACGCTTTTTAAGTAGCTGGATACAATACAAGTTGTATACTGCCCGGGCTGCCAAGAAGCAGATGTTGTCCACCTGGTCATGGCATCGAAGGGCAAGCAGCCTAACAAGGCGACCCAGTCTGCTGAATTCAATTGATGTCTAATTAAAAAGAGAAGAAGCCAATTAGCAATAGATATAACAGGGTGTGTGATCATCAGGCAATATATGGGCACACCTGGGCCTTGTGCCTGTTAACATGCTTATGATGGGTGTGTGTAGATTGGTTGTCGAGCACACACCCTGGAGCACATTATCATGCTTATAAAACTGCATATCTTTAAACACTGAAAATGTTTATGGCATTTAAATATGCCAACAAAAGCCGCATAATCAAACAGTATATCCAATAATAAAGAGTCATCATCAACACAAAGGTAAAGGGCCTGATTCTCTGCTTCCCTGCACCTCGTCTTTAATCATTTATACCTGGGCAAACAAGGGCCAAAATACTATTATTCTGACTATGTACAATTTTACATGTTGGGGAACTGCACTGGTGTTAGCAAGGTGAAAATTTCAGAGAAAAGAGGCCAGTGTAGACAAACTCTAAGAATGCAGTGTGAGCCTTGAAGATTTCCCAGTTTGTTTCTGAAGAGCCTGTGGGTGATTTGACACACTTCACCAATGCGACACAGATGATTTCAGTGCTGTCTCTCTTAACATACACTGCATGAGACTGGAATCAGGCCCAGAGGCTGGGGTGATCCTGTCATAGGGTTAGTTAGAGATGTATTGTTTTTATTTAATAAGAATTAATTCTGAATAATGTTTATTGTGTGTTTTAAGTATTTCCCTCCTAACACAATATGTTGCTTCAGCTATAGTCTCAAATTAGCCAATTGTAGTTAAAAATAAAATAGTTTGAAAGCCTGAATATTTGAAGTTAAGGTTCTTCACGCAGTCTTCACTGTGATCTAAATCTGCTACTCACCACCCACCTAATGGAGATAGTGGTGTATTAGAAGCACCGCCTATGATGACAAAGGGCCAGAGCCACAGGTGCACTAGAGTACTACTTCGCACACCTGAGGGGAAGAGCAAAGGGTGTTTTCTTTCCTTCCCCAATGATACTCAAGAATTCTAGGGATTGGGTTGGTCCCCAGCACAACTTTGAACAGCCTCAGGATTGCTCTAAGTGGGGCTCTTACACCAGTACGGATTGATGGAGCATAGAATGCTCCTACCACACCACTTTTGCTGGGGCATAAAAACAGCACTGTGAGGGAGTGGCTTATAGCCAGCTTCAAGAGCCTGACAGCTCTCCTGAATTCCCTCATGCCAGAGGAATCTCCAGCTGCCCACTTAGGGAAGCTTTAAATCCCCTTTGCACAATTGGAATAGTACAAGGGACCAATAACTTCAGAAACTGTTCACATCATTGACTACAAGTGAAAATGTAATACATTCCCAATGGGTACCTCAAGGATTGTGGTTCTCTGGTACCTGCAGAGAATCTGTGTAGCATGCACAGGGTCAAAGTATATGTCAGGCCTGTTTCTAGATGGAACCATGTGGGGAGGATGGAGAAGGTACACAGAATAGGATTTCTACTCTATATGTTGAGGGTGAGTGAAGAAAATTGGGTTCTCAGGTTCACGGTGGAATGGAAGATCAAGAAGAAGGTTTCTTTACTGTAAATAGGTGAGAGATGTTGGTGTGTTTCTCCATGAATGGTTAGGTGAACTAAAAAATAGCCAAGCTGATATGAGGTTCGTAGTAGTTGGTTTATGAATGGCAACCACCCATCTCAAAAGACGATGGCGTAAGTGCTAAAGCCATTATGTTACTACGTGTCATGCAGCAGCATTGCGAGTGGCTAAAAAGTCAGATTCTCAAGCAACAGTTGATATTGAAAATGTTCTAGTCCCTTTTGCAAATACTTTTGAACCTGAGCCTAGGCTGGCCTAGTGGCCTTTGAGCATCCACAGGTTCCTTATACAGGCAATCCTTTGGAATGCATCCAACATCCATCTGGTGCAGATGACCAAATCCATAGAAAGAAAAGGAGTACTTGTGGCACCTTACTCTGAAACAAATCCATAGAGATATCTGTGTTTGAGAATAGGGATTAGACTTGGTCATTTTTTTCCTGAAGTACATCAGCATCAGGAACTTTGGTTTTCCACTTGATATTTAGAATATGGTGAAGACAGCAAACATAGACGGTATTTAGCCTTCTCTCATGCCTGCTGCGGCTGGTTCAGGTCTTGCCACCATACAGCAGTATGCTCAAAATGCACATATGGGAATCCGTATCTTGGTGTTCAGTGTCTGTTTCCTGTCACCCCACCCACGCTTGGTTAGTAGGCTGAATGTGGTGGCTGCCTTTCAGATGTGAGCATTAAACTAGAGATAAGTTATCCAATACAATTGATTGTAGAGAGCAGAACTTGTGCACAACTTCAAGCTAGGTACTACTATTAAAAGTTCTGGTGGAGTCAACACACCTTGTGCCATAACCGTTGTCTTCTTTAGACTGATGCTTACTCCAAATTCCTCACAAGTTAGCGCAAAGTTTTGGGAAAGTTGCTGGAGTTCCTCTTCACTGTGCATGACAAGAACTGCATTATCAGTGAAAAGAAGTTCTCTTAGCAGATGTCTGACTTTGCTTTTTCCTCTTAGACATGCAATGTTGAAGAATTTTCCATCTGACTTTGCATGAAAACATACACCCATGGTGCTAAATGAGAAAGTATGACAAAGCAGCAGAGAGAGGAATATACCAAAGAGCGTTGGTGCCAAAACACATCCCAGTTTGATCCACCAGCAGATTTCAAAACTGTCAGATTGATCACCATCACACTGGACTTTAGCCTTCATGGAAGTACTGAAAAGTACTGAGGAGGATCGGGGGGCAACCAATATCTCTAATAGTTGGAAGTGGCCCTTTCTTCTGACCAGATTAAAATCCTTTGTAAGATCAATGAAATCCACGGAGAGGTTTTTCTTGTTCTTGACACTTTTCTTGCAATTGCCTTAATGAGACAACCATGTCAATAGTGGATCTACCAGATGGAAGCTGCACTGACTCTCTGGATATACATGACTCTGGATATAAGTGGCTTCTAGGCTGGCGATTACTACACGTGGACCCAAACCAAAAACCACCACCCTGTAAACTTTGGGAAAGTTCAGATTCAAACTTTGCAGCTCAGATCCATCTTTATTATACACAGAATAAGAGATGAGGTTTTATGGTTACTATTGGAAATGTAGAGGAGATATATTTTGGAGTGAAGTGGGGAGTTTGTGGCTAGACAGAGATGGGTGTGGATACTGGGCCATATTTAAAGTTGTTTACAGAAACTTGTCTCAAACTTTTCATATAACTATGATGTTATATTTAATTAAATTATACTTACTTATAATGTTACCTGTATAGTGAAGTTTTTTGTCTAGCAATTTAGAAACATTTAAAACCATTGATATGTATTTCTTGTTACTGAAGCACCATACAGTACACTTAAGGAATACTAATATATTTTGGGGTAGGATTATACCAGGCAACAACCAGCTTTGTGGGTGATTAAATTCCATAGTAAAGCTGGTGCAACAACTGCCAAAAATATTATTGCAAGACAAAAAGATTCAACAAAAAACAGCCTAAACAGGAGAGGAAATAACTCTTTCTTGCCCTGAGAAGTTTTGAAAGACTGGTGCTGTTTGCATTGAATTTACATTGCCATCACTTTGGGGAATGGACTGAAGTGAATAACTTCTCCAGGGAGAAGTTTGAGCAGACACAGTGCCAGTAAGGATTTCAGGGTAATTTGTCAGAAAAATAAGATCTGTCAGAGCTTGAGTCCACTGAAATCACTGGCAAAGCTCCACCTGACTTCAATGGGTGCAGTATCAGGTCCTGCATTTTGTTTGTTTGTTCTGTGAGTAGTAGGCTGCTTATTTGGGCAAGTGTATGTGCTGAAGTGTATGTTCTGTATTGAGTCAGGTCAGCACAGGTGAAGGGTTACTCACGTCAAAATTGGGAAGCTTGGCCACACATCTTAGGATCCGGGCACTGCACCACATTGCTCGTTCCCGCTCATGATCCTTTCTGGAGATTAGCCAGGGCTCGAGGTACTGTAGGAAAAAATGGAGATCATTGCTCACAAAAAAAGAAAACTCCTAAAAGATTGTGGCCCAAATCTACCAGTAGCTGCTGTAAACTGGGGTAGCACCACTGACTTCAGAGAAACTACTCTGATTTACAGCAGCTGAGGGTGTGGGAGGTCCTTTGTCTGATGGTAGGTCAGATAAAAATGTAGCATTCTCCTCTATATGTAAATAAAGTTTATGGGTTTTCTGAAAGAGGGTTATCTTCTGTGTTTTCCAGAAATCCATCCTATAATAGTTCCACTAAGAAGGAAAACTGACATCATAATCTGCTCTGCCAAAGCGTGGCTCCTTCCTTTGCTCTGAATCTTAGTTGGTGGATTCAGAATTTGATAGGGTATAAAATGAAGTCTATTTTTATCTCTGGAAATGAGGGTAACACCACATATCCTGCCCGACTTTTCTAGAGAGAGTAAGATTTGGGAGGCAGGGAGGACGTCTCTCCTGCCTACAAGTCAACACCTGGGGGAAAGAGCTTCAGAGAGAGAAGAGAAGGGAAGTATATTTCTCAGTTGTTATAAAAGTGTTGACATTTCTTTTACATACATTAGATTGTTCTAACACCCTGATATGGGTGCTCTCGCACCCCCTGGCTTGAAGTGGTTTTTATTATGGACAGGGTTTACAGTTTGGTTCAATGGCTCTCAGCACCCCCATGATACAAATTATTCCAGCACCCCTGCACCTTGAACATATACTCTCTGAAAAGAGAAGAGTATGGGAGACTCTTTAGCAGGGCTAAATTAAGGCATAAACATTATGGCCCAGATTTTTAAAGGTAATTGGGCACTGCTGCACACAGCATTGCAATGTGTAACTGATTTAGGAGCCTATGTATCAAAAGGGATTTAGGCACATAGGAGCCAAAATTTCATTGGGCTCCTAAGTGCCTAAATCACTTCTGAAAATGAGATGCTTAAATACAGTTAAAAATGTGGACCTATAGGCTTGTGCCCAGGACCCCAACTCTTGGAGTTGTCTCATGAGAGCAGAAGCTCAGCTTTCATGATTGTTAAGAAAAGTTTGAAAACATGACCTGAGCATAGTGTTGTAGAGATGCCCACCTGAGTCTGCAAAGAGCCTGAAACAACAGCTCTCAGAGTTGTGAACTGCTCCGTGCATCTCAATGGATTATAAACTCCAAGGGAACACAAACCATCCTGCCAAAACAGCCCAGCAAAGTACTCTATGTATGGTGGAAAGAGAAGAGTGGGCCCAAATCACCCACCTAACCAGATATACTCTGGCTGCTGGGTTAAGTACTGGGAAGGCCCTTGCTGCCATCCCTGTCTCTCTGGGATTAAGAGCACTCCCCCCCACCCCTGCTTCTCTCAAGGGTAGTGGGGCTCTGGTGCTGATCCTGAGGGTTACAGGGGTCCCTGCCTCTTTGGGAGAGGAGAGGGAACTCCTTGCCACTGCCACTCCCTTTGATGTGGAGTAGGGTCAAGATGCTGGGGCATAGAGCTCCCATGTTGTGGTATGCCTAGAGCCCCAGACTGTCTTAATTCAGCCCTGAACTCAGATGGGACAGTCGAACCATGATTGTTTAATCTCTCCTCTATAACTCTCTTTTCCTCTTGCATGCCCCACTACTGCTTACCTCCAAAATCTTCTGGACCTCCACAGGACATTCAAATACCAAACCCTCAAGCATTCCTCTCAAGGCATCTATAGTTTCCTTGTACAGAGACTAGGAGAGGAGGTAGCACAATAGTCAGTGTCATACAATCTGACATTCTACAGGCAACGTGAGGTGTAGGAATACTTCTTTAGAGAGATAGGATGAGTTTCTTAGTCTCTCTATGCTTCAGTTCCCTAGCTGTAAAATAGGGATAATAGCATTTCCCTACGTTACATGGGTGTTGTGGGGATAAAACATTAAAAAGTGTGTGGTGTTCGGACACCTGGTAATGAGGGCCATATAAGCACCTATGATACACAGGGAAAGTTTTCTGACCCCATAAATAGGAATAATTATTTCTCTGCTTCAGATATATGAACTCACTATTATTTTCTGGCAATCTGCCTTAAATTCCTTCTAAGAACAAGATGTGAAATGAGTTTGCCATTCTCAGCACAGATTCTGATACAAAGCCAGATGAACAGCAGCAAAATTGCTACATACGCACTGGGCTACGTATGCACCAACTCACCATTTAAATATGAAATTGTGTCATCGGGATAATAATATTTTTTTCCCTGTACTGCTTCCCTAGCTAAGAAAAGACCCCCTATTATTATGATATTAGAACAGTTCTCTGCTAAAGAGCCAAAACCCTGGTAAATTTGGAACTGTGCGATTCCATTATTTCCCTTTAGCTCTATTAGTGGTGAAGTAATTTGAGACTAAGCAGAATAGATGCATCCTTAGCACACAGACCCAGGTGTGCATACACTGACTGATGATTGCACACCTTGCCATGTGTTCTCTCTTACTAACAGGTTTTGTCTCTTTTTAATTAGACATCAGTTGTATTCCACTGACTGGGTTGCCTAGTTAGACTACTTGCTCTTCATTGCCATGATCCAGCAGACAACATCTGCTTCTTGGCATCCAGGCTCGTATTCAACTTGCAATATTATTCTGCTGGTCAAAAAGTGTAAGTAGGATTCACCATTTTGTCTCTAAATCTCACAATGAAACTCTCTTATCAGGCCCGATATGTCACCATCCCCAGGAGGACTGCTGAATTTAAGACACCTGGGGCTTCTCTTATGTCTGTATTTTTTTAAAGGACAGATTACCTCTGAGTGTTGGCATTGTATATTATCACATGCCTCTGCTAACATGATCTCTATTGGAGGCAGAGAAAAGACACTTTTGTAGCATGCCCGGAGTAGAACAGCTTTCTTCTCAGCCTTTAGTGGTGGCTTCAGCTTTCTGACAAAAGAGAGAAGCCCCCTTAATGAGTCATGACAATGTCTGGAATCCAAGGTAGGAAAAAATATATCATCCATTATTCTTTAAACACCCTCAAACTTAATGGCATGTTTGTTCTGACCATAGTAAGCAATAGAAATGTGTGTGTGTATTTTGGTACAGAGATAAGTGCTCTAATATAATGCATCAAAACTGATTTTAATAAGTGTCCTACTTAGGGATAAATTCATAGCCCAAAGATAGGAAAATTAGTTTTTCCTCACTTTCTTTAGTTCGGAATTCATAAAGCATGCAGTAAGCTAGCTCTGATTTTCAATAAATATTTTAGGGGTAAATATTGGTATAAACTAGGGAACAAACTATGTTTGAACTCTGAAGTTTTTATTGAGATTTAAAATATTAATTTTGTAAACCACAAGGCTTCCATTGCTTTAGCCAGAAATTATAGTGGCACCATCTAGTGGCCACAATACTGTAGTGCCTTTCTTTGCACATATCGCATACTGCATTTATGTGTTTGCCTGTCATCCCACAATGTGTATGTTGTACAGTGTGTATAGGCTTGGAAGGATTAGATTTTTATTGGTAAATGTCAACAAATGTCAATTTAACCATACCAACATAAAAATATTTCCACTGATAATCATCAAAATGTACAGACAGGCAAAGAAAGAAAAATGCTGCTTGAGAACTTAGAGTTTGATTTGGATATATTCTTTGTATATTTCGCCATGTGATGTTGATAATTTGTTTTAACTGTTATAAATTGACATCTACGGTCATTAAATAATTATTGTCTGACTCCCCATAATTGCCCACAACTGTGAACATTTAAATCCATAAAAATAAAAAAGTACCTAAAATAAACTTCAATATTATCTGTCAAAATTATAAAAAATAAAAATTGAATTCTTCCCAGCCTAAGTATGCACCACTTCCCTGAACTACATGGCATGTGTAAGCTCGCTGAAGTGCGTGGTAATTATATCACCCTCTGCTAGCTCCAATACTGTTATACAATTATGACAGTTTCATGGGTTACAGCTGGTAGATATTAAACTCAATGTAAACTAATGTTTTTAAAGTGTTTGCCTTAAGTTTTCAGTGCTAGTAATATCTTAGTTCTGGAATGCACTTTTATTTAAAATTCCTCATATCCCTTTTCTCCTGCCAAACTGACCACCATATTTTTAACAAAATTGTATTTGGCATCAAAATTATTTCAACAGTTCTTTGTTGAAAGAGTGAAATATACGGTAAGCATACTTTTAACAGGCTAACAACCAAATTAATGCAACATATGCAGTATACTGTATAGGTGAGCAGCACATTAAGTTTCTGCAGGTTAATTTCTCACAACATTTTGTGAATGACTAATTTGTCCCCTGAAGCTTATTACCCAGGATTCTGTGCATCTATAAAAACAGTTTGTTTCAACTTCATGGCAAACTTTGGGCTAGACTGTCTATGATGCTGAGTTTCAACTCAGAATAGTACAGATGGCGGCCATCAGAGAGCTCGTTATCTCCCTAATTCTCTGCCTGGCCCTGGCCCCAGAGGTTAGAGTAGCCTGAGGAGTTGTTTTTCATCTGAAGACAGTTGGAGCATAGTGCACTCTGGCCATACCCACTCTATGTCCTGATATACCCATTACACATGGGACTTGCATAAGCCTTCCTGGACATCTGGAGAGCACAGTGACAATGTCTGTTGCTAAACCTCATCGCTGCAGAACATGATCCTACCATGGTCTTTAGCTTCCTCCCTTCCGGGCCGCCCAGAGGCGGGGGGGCAAGTGGGGCAATTTGCCCCAGGCCCCGGTCCCCGCAGGGGTCCCCAAGAGAGTTTTCAGGGGCCCCCACGAGAGTTTTCGGCGGCACGGGTCCTTCAGTGCTGCCGAACACACCCGGAGTGAAGGACCCACCGCCCAAGACCCCAGGCCCACTGAATCCTCCTGGCGACCCTGCTTTGGTGTGATTTGTGCTCCCAGCAGTACTAGGGAGTAAGTCTGCTGTGATTGTGGCTGGCCCACGTGCAATTGGGCACAAGGGAAGGGGAGAAGGCTCTTTACACAACTTGAAAGGGGCCAGACACAATTTGACCCATATTGTATCTGTAGTCTATGAAATACTAGTTTGTCTCTCTGCGGCTCTTGTGCTTTGTAGTACTTAGGCCTTTAAACAGGAAAAAGGAGAACAGAATCTGAAGAAACATAATGTTTGTGATGTGGTCTCTGTTACTGATCTCTCCTCAACTCTGCACTCAGGCACTGTTGGCCACATACACCACAGTATCTGTTTCAGAAATGCTGCAATAAATTACAGGAACTTTGTCCCAAACCCACAAGAGAAACCTACTGTACTACAGGTTTTTTTGAGCTCCTCACAGAGAAGTTCTTTACTTTAAGAGGTGCTTGGATTCGGGATCACTAGAGCATAAAGTGAAATAGGCAAGGAAAAAAAGAGTTAATATTCCTGCTTCTTCCAGATGACAAATTAGCAAACAGGACATGACACAGGAGCCAATATTCCTGGGTGTAATATGGAGCAGCAACTCAAGACTGAACTCTGATGGAAGGCTGGTTGAGCTTTCACAATACCTCAGGTTAGTGACAACAATCATGGCCTGCTGGCGCACAGGGTTAGACAGCAAGTTCAATGACTCTTCTTCAATCAGCTTCTGTAAATCAAAGAGGAAACAGAATAGCAGCATGTGAGCTCCAGCTTTGCCCACCGACACGCCATCCTTACTCCACTGCTCCTGAAGGACCCATACATGAGCATCCATCAGTACTAACTCCAGAGGGACACACACAGAGGGGCTATTTAATCTCTGGGGCTCTCCAGATCTCAACTGTAAGAAGAATTTCTGACTATAGAAGATGATGTGACAAAAAACAATATTAAGAGTTTTTTTAAAGGAGGAAATCTACTCAAACCCTGATATACCTTAGTTCCCATGTGCCATAAAAACCTTCTTAAACTGGCTTAGTCAATATCACCACAACGGACAGGTAGACAGTTATGAGAGGTCCTGGGCAGGGCCACTAAAGCGCATAGATTCCATGACAAGCTCAGTATTGAGAGCGGTGAATGGCTAAAAGCCGTGTTGGTGGTTGCTGATCTGTATATTGGAGTGCTAGGGGTATGCACTGTGCGTGCGTTTAAATGCTGAAAGGAGGTCTCTGTGAGTGCTGGGCATTCATTCAAGATGTGAGTGACTGTAAATTGGGGAAAGCCTCCAATAACAGCAGGCAGGGCTAGTTCTGACAGGCCATGGAAACTGCAGTCACTTAGTGTATGTCTACACTGCAATTAAAAACCTGTGGCTGTCCCATCCAGCTGGCTTGGGCTCAGGGGCTGTTTAATTTGCAGGGTAGACATTCGGGCTCTGGCTGCAGCCTGGACTGTAGCACCCTGCGAGGTGGAAGGATCCCAGAGCTCAGGGTGCAGCCCAAGCCTGAACGTCTACACTGCAATTAAACAATGCCTGAGCCCAAGCCTTGCCAGACTGAGTCAGCTGGCACAGGCCAGCCATGGGTGTCTAATTGCAGTGTAGACATACCCTAAGGGAGGTAGAGAGTTTGAGTTCTGTGCGTGCTTGTTTTTCTCTCCTGTTCTACATATGGAGAATGTGCAAGAAGGCAGAGCTGACCATGTGCTGGACCTCATGGACCCAAAGACTGCATGTTCCTTCCCCAGATCCTGCTAAGTCTAAAACTGCTCAGTGTTGAGAAAACCTCCCCCCCGTCTACCAACCAGTGAGACATGACAGGAAGTGGCAGTGGGGAAGGGTATATCTGAAATTTTGGTGGGAGAGCAAGTGTTCTTTCCTCACCTGCTGCCCGCCCCCCAAATGGATTCTTCCTCTGAGTCTCTGCCCACCCAGTCATTTCTTGCTGCCTCAACTAGGGGTTTCCTCCAGGCTCCCAACATTTCATGCTGCCTCTTACTGGGTGGCTTCTCTCATTATTTCTTCTGTCATATCCCAGGTCTTTGGACCATGGCTGGGGCTCCCAGCCAGCCGCTCTATGTTACCACTATCCAAGGGCTTCCTCCAGTGTCCCCTTGCATTCCTATAAATTTAATGTTGCCTCTAACTGCTTGTCAGGAATCAGGGCCTGTGGCAGAGCCAGACTCCAGACAACCTTACCAAACAAGTACAACTGGCCTGCTTGATTGGCTACACTGCCTGATTGGTTGGAAGGCTCTGCAGACTGGCTCTTAAGCCCAGCAGTTCAGTGGGTGCTCAAAGCATTTGCCCATGGTTGTGATAGCTCCTTTGCCTGGCTTGTTCCAGCCTTGGACCCCACCATGCCTCACTCCAAGTAGTCAGATTCTGACCCACGGTTCCAAATCAGGACCTGTGACTTTGGCTCCGGCATCTAACCTCTGACTCTGGTTCTGACCCTGGGCTCCAATTCCTGGCAACCGACTCCTGCTCTAACCACGTGGCATGACTGCCCACGTCTTGGTCACTGACAAGTTTGAGTAGCTCCTACACAAACAATAAGGGATCTATGGCTGATGCAGCACATATGGAAACTACAAAGGACAATCTCTTTCTCACACTCATCTCCAATCCCAGCTTCCCATGAGCCCAAGCGCCCCTGCCTGACAAGTTCAATTGTAATCATGCCAAATGTTGTGGGTTCCTAAACCAGTGTTGGCTCCTATTTCTGCTACGCCCACAGCTATACCCTACTGACCAAATCAGAGTGGGTTTAATTACCAGCCTGCTTATTGTGGAGTTCCTGGCTTGGGTATCTCTGCTCCTGACAAAAAAATGATGCCCACTTCTGGGACAATTTGAGGACTTTGTTAGAGCAAATGAGTGGCTAAAGCCATGCTTCAAATGTTGTGGCAAGGATGCCAGCAAGTTGCTAAATATGCAGCAGAGTTCTGATGTCTGAGTGGAATTCTTGGGATAAACTGTCTTGCCCAAGGAACTCACCATGGACCTGCATAAGATGGTGGGAATATCTGACTGGACTACACCCAAGGACCTATCCAGATCCAGTGATTCCTGAGGTTTTCTAATTTCTACAGGCAATTTATTAAGGGATTCTCTAACCTGGTTGCACCCATAATGGCACTCCTGCAAAAGGGGGTCAGATTGGCCTGGTCTGCAGAGGCTTAGTTGGCCTTTGACTGAAGAGAGAATTCACCTCAGCATCCATTCGGATTCATCCAGATCCCACTAAACCATTTACAGTTGAGCCCAATGCCTCAAACGTTGCCATAGGTGCAATATTATCTCACCATGTGGAGCCCCACAAACAATTCCATTCTTGTGCTTTTTATTCTTGGAAGCTAACCCCAGCGGACGAAAAATATATTTGAGAAAGGGATGTAGGGATTGAGGTGGTTTTTGAGGAGTGGCACCACCTCCTAGAAGAAGCCTGATTCCTGGTCCAAGTCCTGATGGACCACAAGAATCTGGAGTACCTACAGACTGCTAGATGTCTTAACTAAGACTTAGAACTTCCAGTCACTCTTCTTTGCTTGCTTCAACTTTGTAGTAACCTATCGTCCAGGGACAAGAAACAGGAAAGCTGATGCCCTATCCAACAAAGACGAATATCATGAACCTGGAGAAGAGCCCCCGCACCATGCTCAAGGTGTCCAACTTTGTCAACAGGATGATTGATAGCGATGTGACATCCTCCACCCGCTCCCTGCTCCCCAGCAACTCATTTGCAACCCAGATCCACCAGAATCTGAATGATGCAATTCCCCAACCAGATTCCTAGTTCTGACTACCAAATGGCTTCCTCTGTCACTTACTTGGATTGTGTTTATGTTCTGGGGGACAACCTCGGCTTCAGGTATTAAAACTATGCCACAGTTCACTACTTGCAGGCCATTTTGGCTAATTCATGAGCTGGAATATGGTTTTGAGGAGCATTTAATGGCCAGGCCTATGAGCTTACTGCAAGAATTATATTAAGTCCTGCAAACTGTATGCCCATACCAACAACCCACAATCAGGATCCTGAGGGTTCCTCCAGCCTCAATATACTATATCAATGGACTTCATTGTAGAACTACCATGCTCCCAGGGACTGTTTGTCATCCTGGTTATCGTCAACCTCCTAACAAAACGGTGCACTTCATCCCATGCTGTATTGTTCCTACCACATGTTGGATTGCTTGACTCTTCCTGGAAAATGTCCTCTGTTACCATGGGTTACTGAGGGGCATTATTTCAGACTGGGGTCCCCAGTTCATCTCCCGATTTTGGCAGGAATTTCTCAGATTCCTTGTCACTGAGTCCCTCACGTCATTCACCTATCACCCACAGACTAATGGACAGAGTGTCAATCAAATCTTGGAGCAGTATCTTCGCTGCTTTTTGAGTTATCCTTGTGACGACTGGCTTCCCTTGCTGTGTGATGTCAAATTTGCATATAACAATGCAATCCATCCCTTGACCCAGCATAGCCCATTCTTTGCAAACTATGGCTTTTACCCCCACTTCCAGTCAGCCTTCACCATGAGTTCCCCAGTACCGACTGCTGTGCTTTTAGCCTCCCACCTACACCAGGTGCACTGGGAGCTCAAGGAACACTTGCAATCCACCAAAGAAGGTATCTACACTATGTGGACCAAGACTGCCAGGCTGCCCCCAATCTGGTCATAGGGGACAAGGTGTGGCTGTCAGCCCAGAACCTTAAATTGAGCCACCCATCTGCCAAACTAGACTACCAATACCTGGGCCCCTTCAAGATTACAGAACTTGTGAACACAGTTGCCTTCAGGTTACAGCTACCTGAGTCCTTGAAAATCCACCCTGTCTTTCCCATCTCACTTTTTAAGCCCTACACCAAAAACCCATACCCAAATGGCTCCAAACCACCACCGCCACCCAAAACAGTCTTCGGACAGGAGGAATATGTGGTCAACCAAATCCTCAAGTCTTGGTGAGTTAGGGCAAGGCTCCAATACCTGGTGGACTGGGAAAGCTATGGTCTGGACAAATGGTTTGGGAACCAGTAGAGAACACCCATGCACCAGACCTCTTGTAAGAATTCCATCAGAAGTACTTCAAGAAACCAATCTCTGAGGCCCCTATGAGGCATTCTTGGGAGTGCGCAGGGGGCGTAGGGGGGGATTGTCAGGAATTAGGGCCTGCAGCAGAGCCAATCTGGAACCAGAGCCTGCAGCAGAACCAGTATCTGGGCAACCTAACAAGTGCAGCTGGCTGTAGTAGGCTGATTTACTGGTTACACCAGCTGATTGGTTGGGAGATTCAGCAGACCAGTTCTTAAGCCCAGCAGCAGCAACAGTTCAGCAGCAGCTCAAAGTATCTGTATACAGCTGCGATAGCACCTGCTTGTTCCCAGAATTCCTCCCACCTTATTCCAGTTTTGCTTTTGCCTCGTTCCAGCCCTGCTCCTGCCTTGGCCCTGTCTTGCTTCACTCCTGGTAACTTAGTTCTGACTCTTGGCTCAGATTCCTGGCTCTGACTCTTGGCTATCCATTCCTACTCTAACCACTAGGCATGACTGTCCACTGTGCTCATTGACACTGCCACCACTTCATGCTGCCTACTGCTTCCTCTTCCTGTCCCCGCACCTCTCATCCTGCAAACCAGACCACCCTGACCTCTCTGCACCCCCAGCCAAGCTGCCACATACACATATCAGCCTTACCTCCAGTCACTGCCCTGATTTATAGGGGATGTATGGACTACTATGAAATAAAATGACAATTATATTTATAAGTGGGGACAAAGTGGATCAGTGGGACCATGAAAGATCCCATATGTGCTTGGTCCAGCCTTGCAACCAGGTTCCAGCAGGGGTCATTGATTCAAAGTGCCAGAGCTCTGTGTACGGCTGCCATGTGCTCAAAGTGTGGGAGCTTTGTATATAAACTCCATCATGCCCAGCTTTTTACTGCCAGTGTTGCTCAGAGTTCTCTATAATGGCCCAACGAATAGAGACCCTAGGCCAGATTCTGCACTCGTTTCCAGGGTGTAAAATGTGATTAACTCCACTGATTTCAGTGGGGTTACTCTAAGACTGTAAATGAGAGCTGAATTTGGCCCGGTTTGTATATTTTACTCACCACCATGAATGCCACGATCACAGCTTTCTGCGAGAATTCATGGGCTTCTTTTGCTTTCTGGGCGATGTTGCCAACAGTTCTGGTGAATGCAGCCATTGACCTCAGAAAGCTCAGCTTCAGACCTAGGTGCTAAATCCCACCAGGAATGGGGAGAAAGGCAGTTTAGTGCATTAATGACACAGGAGAAATAAAGCAGTTTAGGGCATGGCTAGATTAGAATAAAGGTGAGATGTTAGATCCAGCTAACTAGCTTCTACTGGTAGAGTAAAATGTTTACACCTTCCCCCCAGGCCAGGCCTTAACTCAACCAGTTATTCACACTCTAAAACATGACTTTCTCTAGGCTAGAGTTTTACAAGATGTTAATTAGACCAAGTTAGCTAACATCATGCCTTTACATCTTAGTCTAGATAGGGCCTTAGAGTGCTCATGTCAAACATATTATAATGAGATACTGTCCCTTACCCCTCCTGCCTGTTCCACGTTCTAAGGCTGTGTCTACTCTAGAGACCTTACAGTGGCACAGCTCCCGTGGTAAGGTCTCCCATGTAGTCGCTTTATGCTAAACGAGAGAGAGTTCTCCCATCAGCATAATAAAGCTTCCGCCAATGAGCGGTGGTAGCTATGTCAGCAGGAGAGTGTCTCTTACCAACATAGCGCTGTCCACACCAGCACTTCTGTCACTGAAACTTATGTCAGTCATGTGAATGTTTTTTCCCCACACCCCGACGGGCAAAAGTTTTACCAACAAAAGTGCTAGTGTAGACATAGCCTAAGAAATGTTCTCTCCCTACCCAACTGATATCCAACATCTGTTCTCATTGCCTGAACTCAGAAGCAAGGATAACTATTATGTGTTGAGACCTTATGACACACTGAAATACAGGAACATAAAGAGGGGCCCATATGTATTTAGTATCTTCATACAAATATCATTTGTTTTAATTATCATGATTAACAGAACACTTCATTAAGGCTGTAACCCACCATGTATGGTAATAACAATCACTCTAACCATTGGAATATGAATTTGAAAAATCAAAAGCTACACCAGAGGTAAACGTTTCCATTTAATTTAAATAAGAAGGGAACAGCCTGAAACCGGGCTGTCACCATACCTATAAAAATATCCATTAGATCACATCCCCCTACTTTCCATGCTCAGATGGAAAGAGAGACATTTTCTACATCCTACATCAGATCATGTGACCAAGAATCTGACAAACCTCTTTCTGTTCCCATGACATGCAGAGAAGGCAAATTTCAGAAAATCCCCCCTTTCTCCCTGATTCCAGTTCTCATGACCAAGTGACAAGTGAGATCACCATATTTAGACAACACTTCAGAAACCCACCTTGCTAGAAAAGGTTACTGCCAATCTCATCTACTAGTCTCAGAAACATCTGAAAACAGACAAAGGAGATGCACAGGGAGTGTAGAGGGAAGGGACCTGGTAACTGTACCTTACCTTTTTCTGGAGCGGTTTTCCAAACACCAAAAAACACCAAACAAGAAATTCTTGTTCTGCTGAAAGAACTCTTACTATCTTTAAAAAAGGAAAGATCTTGGGTATTATAGAACAGCAAGTGTTACTTCAGAATCAGGAAAATTAGTTAGACGGATCACTAATCTGATTCATTATGGCAATCCCTATGTTCTTATGCTGTGGATGCAAAGCAGATATGGGGCCCTTACGGGACCCCTTTCTAGAACATCCACATCAGAAGCAATGATGGGATGGTACCCCAGCAGATAGTTTCCTGTCAGTTTCCTAGTGGAGACAAGCTGAGCCCAAAACAAAGATTTCTGCACCCCAGGAACTCTAATGCTTGAGGAGGAGAAAAGCATCCATAGAAATAGGTTCACTTTCATAGTACCGTGGCTGAGGCAGTGTGGCAGCAGTAATGGTATAACATTTGGGACAGGATGTGGTCCACCCAGGGAAGGATGTTGTCCTTTGTTTCCTTGGCCACCTGGTCATAGCAAAGGTGAAGGGTGCTGGATGCCATGCTCCACTTACTCTGCTGTGCATCCTGTGGTGGAAAGGGAGATAAATGCAAACTCATCATCTTTCCAAATTCTTTCTCATGGACAAGCTCCTTCTCTCTCCTTCCACCCCACCCCGCTCCAACAGAACTGCTCCACTGTCCAAATATTCGGTGCCAGAAAATTGTCTATAGGTAAGAGAAAACCTGCAGATGAAGGAGAGGTTCTCAGAAGAGCTGAGATTGATAGGCTTTATGGCCAAAGGGGACCATTCTGATCATCAAGTCTGACCTTCTGCATAGCATAGGCCATAGGATTTCACCCAGTGATTCTTGCAGTGGAGGAGGGAATTATTCTTCCTTGCCACATGAGTGAACTCTACTGAGGACAATTACTTGTGATTGAACTAGAGCAAATCTAGTCTCTCTCTTAAAAGGACATCCACTCTTGAGTCAAAACTTCAAGTAGGGAATTTACACAGATGTGATATTTCAAGAGAAATATCCATTGTGTAAGCAGGGTCGGAATGAACTCTCCCTTGACCGAGTGATGAGCTGGGGGAAAAAGACTTCAAGACTAAACTGTGTTTAGATGACCACATTTACTCTGCCTACATATTCAGCAGACAGAGCTGTGTGGCCAAAGTGATCCATTTTGGCTGATGTTGGGTCAGTGCCACCCTCTTTCAGGAGACAGAAGTTTAAATATCGGAACAGGGGAAAGCTAAGCAGCATCTTTTCCTGTGTGGGGGGCTGTAACTCCAGCACATTCAAGCGGCCTCCAAGACAATGGGGTAACATTTCTCATTAGCCACATTTTACAGAATTCATTCCTGCAGTCCTTTACTCACCTGAATAATCTTTTCAAAGCCCATGGAGAACACACTACTGTCATGAACAAGACTTTGCAGAATTGGACCCACAGTTTGTATCAATCAGCGACATTATTGCAACATGAAGGCGGAGATTTTAAATCACACAAATGCAGAAAATTCAGGTTCCCACAACAACCTTAACTCTCCCACCTTGAACATTTGCATTCCAAGAGGGTCTGTGATGGGGCATATAAAGGAGGGGTTGTGGATGCAATCAACCCTCGCCCGGACACACTATACCTGCAATAGGTGTCAGGCTTGGAGGGAAGGGTTAAAGGGGAAAGTTACTTAGACTTAGAATCTTCTGTGTCTAGTGGGACATGAGGCAACACATTTCTCCCTCGCTGTCTGTCCAGAGCAAGATATTAAAAGGGGAGAGTACAGCTCAGTCAGGGGAGACTGCCACCTACCAGAGCCTCCCTGAGGGAAGGTAGGCCTGATGGGGGATGACTGTTTGATTTAATCACCCGTGATCTATCTGCTGGTGCTGAACGAGTCTACTGCAGGTGGTGCCCCACTTGAAGGCCTTTTGTTTTCTCCCACCAGACTGGAGGCCCTGCAGCCGTTTGTCCTGAGCCCAGAAGTGGTCACAGGTCTCTCACTAAAAGATCACACATCATCAGGTAGTGCAACCCATTCTTCTACAAACGTAATTCTTACTGGAAAAAGGCAGCACTCTCCTCTGTAACTTTAAACAAGTACAGATGTCCCCAGAAGTGTCTCTGAAAAGAAGGGATGGAGGGGAGTCTGAGAAACCTGTGTGCTTTACAAGCCACATTTGAGCCATGGTTTCACAGTAAAATAACATGTTATCTGTACCTCACTGGGTGAGCTTTCATCTGGGTTCACAATGTTAATGAATTCCTGAAGCACCACCAAGGTGTCCTTGAGGTGGCGGGTGGCTACGAGACTGACGGCAGAAGCAATTCCCTAAAACACAGAGTCATGCTTCAGTATGGAACACTTCCCTTTCCTTGTTCCTGTACTCTCCACCCCAACCTTTCCACCACCCAGACTTCCCTTCCACATCCTTTCCCAAGCTTTGGAGAGCACCAGGGGACTTCTATGCCATTCATATAGGGGAGGCAAAGGCTATCTCCTCCATCATTACTCTCCTCCTTTCCCTAGTCTGCTTACAGATCTTTGATAGTCTTTATATTCCTCTTCCTTTCCCTTCCTCCACTCCAAGACTACATAATTTCTCCCATTCTAGTTCACATAGAGATATTTGGTCACTCTTCCATTTATCTCTATGCCCCCCTCTCCAGTCTATGGAAATTCTCATTAGTCCTTTTCTCTCTTCACAGAGATTAATTGATGACCACTCCATTTCCCTCACCTCTCTCTCAGCTTCCTCCTGCTGAGAAGTCCGTAGTACAATGCTGAGGTACTCCCTCACCACATCTCTGTTTCTTGATGCCCGTAGGACTGCCCCATAAAATTTATACGGGAAAATCTATAAAAATACAGGATTATCATTAGATACAGGGGAATGATTATTCCCCATTAATACATTTTAGATCTCACTGTATGCAGTATATAAAAAGAAATAATTTCTTTGGTGTTTTTATATATTTGAAAGAACTTCACATCATTATGGGCTATGAGTAAAGAATTGTGATATCTGTTGGAACACTAATTAGAGCCAGTTACAGTGTGATCTCCCTCAGCTCTAAAATGCCCAGCAGGGCTCATTATATTGTTGCAAGATAAAGATTTTGGTGCCCTTCACACATCTTATATTGGAAGGTCACTGTTTTCAGGAACTGCAAATAACCATGATCCAGAGAGAGCCTTCAGATTGGAGGCTGCCCAGATGATCATATATATCTGTTTACTAAGGCTGAGGTTTTAAGAAGTGGGGTACCTAAAATTAGACCAGTAAATCCATATTTAGGCACCAAAATCAGAGTCTAATAAGTGATGAGCACCAGCTGCTGCTATTTTCACTGGAGCAACATTATTTTACACCATTTGAGGATCTGGCCCCATAGTTGGAGAACCGTAGAAGAGAAGACAGTATAATGGGAATGCCAAATCTGAGAAGCATAATTTGCCCACAAAGAGTAGATTATATATGCTGGGTTAATAGGAGCTATTTTGGTAGTCCCATTGCAGCACACAATATTCAATATACACTTTTGGGGTGGATCACCACCTAAGACTTATGGCAGAAGTGTGTTTTAAAAAAGCACTGGAATGAGGAGAGGGTAGTCACTTAGACCTCGATCCAGTAAAGCACGGCAGCACACGCTCAACTTTAAATATCTGAGTAGTCCCACTGAAGTCAATGGAAGCCAAAGGGGAATTTAAAATTCTTCTAACAGAGAATATTAATTCCACTTTCGCTAACAAATAATCCTGTGTTTTTGTAGGTTTTTCCATATAAATTTGATGGTGAAGTCAAGAGGCCTACACATGTGCTGAAAAATAAACATGTGCCTAAGGGCTTTGCTGGATCAGGGCTTTGACACACAAGACCAGAAGTAGAATTCTACTGTGTCAGGTATTCTGCTGCCATCAGGGACAACTCCCTCCTTGAACATGTGCTGCATAACTTACAGATCCCCATGGAAAGAGCTCTAATATGTATTTCTTAAACACTGACCCTGGGCACCTTGTAACCCAGCCAGTCCTGCATACTTTCATCTCCCCAGAAACCTCTCCTAACACAGGTAGACTGCATTTGTTGTTTCACTCCTATTCATTATACCCAGAACTGACCTTATCTTGGGGCCTCTGAGAATAGCTTTTGCTTTTCACAAGAATCTCATTTGCAAGCTCACAGGACCATGCATCATCCATAATGGCTTCCACTGACTTTTCTAAAAGCTGATCAGGGGTAGGAAGAAAGTCTGTTAGGAAGAATACTTACAGCTCTTCAAACTCACTGCTACCTATTTTCAAAGTATGCAAATAGCTCGACATTTAGAGACAGCTAGTCAGAGGGTCTTTTATTGATGCAAGACATTAGGAACAGAGGAATTGTTAGAAAGCCAATTTAGTCTGGTATTCTGTCACCAACAATGACCAGTACCAGATACTTCAGAAATAGTGTAGGGTGAAGACTGACCTTTACCCCCATGGCCCGCTAACCAGCATAACCGCGCCCAGTACACGGAGCAAAGTATGTTTCACTGGAGATTGGCCCAGTGCAGTGTATTCTCTCCCCAGGGCAGTGAGGAAAATAGGATGCTTCAGGAATCCCAGAATGCACTGCTACAATCATTGCTATAAAATCTGCTGTATGTGGATGCACAAATATGGTTTTGTTGCTAAGCGGATGCACACAGTTGGCAAGGGCAGATGATCCTGCAGTGGTAGTATAGACACGTGCTGAACATAGGTGGAACACAATAGGCACATCGTCGAAGAGCTAAAGGCCCCTCAAGAGGATGAATGTTACCTGAAGCAGCTTGTCCTTCCATTTCTCCTCTTCCAGAGTTCCTTCATTATGTGCTGGAAGAGGCAGAAATGCAGCTTGTCAGCAAAAGTGTTTTGAACACTGTTCAGATTGGCTCAGCAAGACATAATGGAGACTCCAGATACCAGCACAGAGTGAGATGGATCAGCTAGGATGTGTGCTTTAGCTTGGCGATCAGCATAAACATATTGTATGCAATAAAAGTATTCAACCACTGGAACAAATTACCAAAGGAAGTAGTGGATTCTCCATCAGTTGATGTCTTCTAGAAAGGCATCCAGTCTTGATCTAAAGATATATTTTAGCTCAGCAGAAGTTATTGGGATCAATACAGGGGTAACTGGGTGGAATTCTTTTCGGTGTTAAACAGGAGGTCAGGCTACATGATCAAATGGTCCCTTCTGGCCTTAATATCTGTGGATCTATTAAAAAGGTTATCAAAGCTGATGGAGATACTGCACAGCTGGCATTTGCAGGCAAAACAGCAAGGGCTATAAAGGTGAGATTTTCAAAGGAGCGTAGGGAAGCTAGGTGCCCAATTTCCATTGAATTTCAGTGGAATTTGGGTGCCTAATTCCCTTTCACTCATCTGAAACATCTCAGTTTTAATCCCTTTGCAGAGAAATTAAAACCATATTCTCTCCTCTCCTCAGCAGTCTAAAAGAATGGCAGAGGCTATATTTAGAGAGTTATGACCCTTCCGCCCCTCTCCCCCACACTCCACCACATTGTTACTTGGGGAAAATTCCTGTTGAAAAGTCAATGAGAGCCTGAATAAGGACTAAGGGCCTCAGGATTTGAGTCTAGCTAAATAATATAGAAAAAGACTAGGTTGGCAAACAGATTTTCCTTCCCTTCCAGATCTGACTCAGGGAACAAGGGCTACTAGGAAAGAATATCCCTAATGGACTCAGGAGGTGGGGAGGGGGAGAAGGAGTTCTGGCCTGCCTTGCTCCAGAACTCCAATCAAACAGGAAAAGAAACAAGAGTGGAGCATAAGCCAATAGGAAGAATGAAGTGTATTTATACATCTAGGCTGAGACCTAAACCCAGTGAAGCTAGAAGAAATGGATTGTATTACAATGTATTGATTCAAGAGCAAATGTCAATCCACAGTGGTGTGTTGGGCTGGGTAAACCACTATGAGCTAGTCTTGCTACCATTGAAATCAGAAGCAAAACTTCAAATGACTTGTGCGGGAGCAGGATTGTGTAAGTCTATAAGAGCTGCCTTGACACAGATGCATACTACTTCCATGGGACCAAGCACATGCACTCTGAATCAACAGGAGAGTTGACTCAGAGTCTGTCACACACATCAGCTGTTCTGGGAACCCACTTCCCACTTCCTTACCTTCTAAATATTGTATAAGCTCAGGAATCATCTCCATCCACAACTGTCCCAAATCTGAATGCATCACAGGATGGAGAGAGTTGAGAGGGTGGAGGGCATGCAACAGTTGGAGAGCAACAACCCCACAGTCTCCATCTTTGTAGGGATACAATGAAATCACCTGGAAAATGAAGAGCCAGCATTCATTTCAAGACTCTAGCAGCAAAAGGAACGGTTGGGAGGTTGAACTATAATGCTTCATTTTGTCTCTTAAAAGGTTGCTTTTGTTGGGATGGGGATCAGAATGGTCTTGAACAGGTTTATTTATTTATAGGATAAACAGCATTTGCAGGTCCCCCTCATGTCAGAGATTATTTCACAGGATAGCCACAGAGGTCTGCTTTCAGTTTCCTGTTGCCACACCAGTCATCACTAGAGACCCCAAGTGATCCAGCCAGGATGTGCAGGCATCTGAATGAAAGATCTGGGAGATTATCCTTGGAAATGGTAACTGCTCATCACCATCCAGTACAATTTAAGAAAGGCTCAGCTGGCTCAACCACTGCAAACTCTGGTTTCATAGATGACATATTTTAATTTTTTTTAAAATTTATTATTGAACTAAATGCAAGTATCTTGGACCAAATAGATGAGTTACAGGAAGAATTGCTTACCAAAAGGCGTAGCAGGAGTGCCTGAGGGGTTGGGAGTTCAGTCGCTGTCATAAAAAGAAATAGAAGCTCATTGAATGTACAGGAGAGCTGGGGGCAACACACTGAGCTGCGAGTTAGAGATTAGACAATTGTTTTTAACCAGTAGATAGTGTTTACTGATCAACAGGGTCATTCTCTAACTTGTTATAATGTCAGTCTCAGTTTTGTCACTCTTGGACAGGTGAGTATGGCCAATAATAAAACAGAGTATTTAAACATCTGGCCAGGTGTCCAAGACTCCTGTCAGCATCCCTGCTATGAGTCACATAGCACTGCAGTTAAAGATACTTAAAGGGTAAGAAGCAAGAAGTAACTGGATGGAAAGACAACTGGATAAGTAAAAAACATCAGAGTTGGAAAATTTTATCAAGAAAGGATGCTTACAAAACAGAAAAAATTTATGTAGATTCTGGAACCTTTTCAACCCCATTGTCTTCATATAAACATATAAAATGGCAGCCCCAGAGTATTTATATGCCTCTTTGAGCTTTGTTTTACCACCTTTACCTATTTAGGGTGTCTCAATCCAGTCTACTTTATAATAAAAATATGAACTGTAGGAGACAGTCCCATTCAGGATCTCAAATAAAGACTGTTGCTCTCCAACTAGTTCAAGGTAGAACCAATATAGCTGGGCATGATTTTCACCTTCCTGGGAAATTTCCTTGTACACTTGTGCTTCTTTTTAGGTATATGCCCCTGCTCATAAGGCTCTTTATTTATATATTTCTAGCATTCAAAACTTGAATGCTGACAAGAGTTTTGGTCAGTGTATGAAAACTGGAATGAAATGCAGCACTTTCATTG
This sequence comes from Lepidochelys olivacea, assembly GCF_965140295.1. Lineage (NCBI taxonomy): Eukaryota > Metazoa > Chordata > Testudines > Cheloniidae > Lepidochelys > Lepidochelys olivacea. The sequence continues at coordinate 146,052,557 of NC_140413.1, read as the reverse complement.
GTTGCTTGTGTTTTTCCATATATAATGTAAGCGTTCTGATTGTATGAGAAGATTCCATAAGAATTGCATTGCCTCTTGCTAACAGGCTAGGTACCTTACTAGTGTCAGTCCTGTAACCTTCTCCAGCAGAAAGTTTCATTCACATCTTATATTATGAAGGAGATTTAATTAAATGCAGCTGTTCTGATACTAACGTCTTCTGTGTAACTCCGCCAGGTAAGGAGATAGGCCTCCTTTCCCTGACTTTATGAACAAAGATGTCAAGGTCTTGCAGATGGGGATGAAAGTGTTGACATACTCCAGAGGGCACACAAACTGCAATAGCATTTTCCAGGGCACCTGAAAGCAACAAACAGCATAGGTTTGGATATCTTTATACATGTGTAACCCACGCTCCTCTTGGGTGTGATGCTCTGTCCCATGTCATGGCATTGAGATCACTTAGAGAGAGATGAATGAGTCTGCTGTACAGCCTTAGCTAAGAGCCATGTGGCTTTTAGCTTATGCAATAGAGGCTCATGCATTTAGCTCCAGAGGTCCCAGGTTCGATCCCGCTTGCCAATGACCGGGGTCTGTCGGTGTTAGACATGCAACATCATCTCTCTTGTGACTTTCCTTTTATCAATGGGAAAAAATTGCTGCTTCTTAACCAATACTTCAGAACTCTGACCTCTTACTTAATGGCAGATAGAACTGCCTTTCTCTGCCTCCCACAATAGCACATCCAAATCTATACAGTTTTGTTTGATTCTTCCTTCTCATTATTGTCCTGATTCCTTTGGTATGCTAAGCACCTCCAGTAAGTTAATGCGTACCCTCAAATACCAAGGAAATTCAAGGGAGTTAAGCATACTCAACATCTCACAAGAAGAACTCAGCACTTAGCAGGATCAAAGGTACTCCTTTCCTCTCTTCTTAGCCAATCACCTACGTCTCTCTTCATGACTGACCCGGGCTCTTTTGCATATAGATGATTCTCATGAGGAACACATCCGAAGGAAGATCCCTTTGAGGCATGTCCCAGCTGGTGCATGCAGGTGAGTAAGTCAGGGAGAACCCTTTGGGTGGAACTACTGGAAAGTTTGATCAGTCCATGTATAATCGTGCTTACCAGGTTTAGGGTGTTGATACTATACACCTGGACTGCCTCTTCATCCCAGTCACCTTCAGACTTCTATAAATAGATGAAAAATCAGGACACATTAATCTATTTGCCTTCTAACCACATTGAGATGGAGGGGAAGAGGGGTAGCATAAGTGCTTGAATGACTGCAGGTATCTAGAGGAATGTTTGAAAGATAATTATTTGAGTCAAACACAGTTAAGAAAACTTCACTGAAGCCCTTATTGATGCCCAATTAAATCCCCTTCCTTCTCCCAGCTTGCCATGTCCCAAAAGCACTTTTCACTGACATTTTTAAAAAGTGAAATCATTCCCATTCACATTAAGGTTTGTAATTTTTTGTTTTTACAAAAACCAAAACCTGCATTTTGGCATAGAACATACTTGACACCATCCCTTTAACTTAAATAAATGTAATTGGTGGATACTGGTGAAGACAGCAATAAGGGGCAGAAAATTATACAGAATATAGTATGATATTTTCTACTTCAAAGGTACATAGTGATATATACATTCATGGCAGGAAAAGGTAAAGCAGAGTTTGAAAGGTCCAGGGAAAGGGTAACAATAATTGTTAAAAGATCAGGAGGATTAAAAATAAGGGGAGACATTTTTCTGCTTCTTACCATGGTGCAGACAGGGAGTTCACACTGCCGAATGAGAAAATTCACAAGTACACTGCCTCCTGGCAAGGTGAGATACCCACAGCATGCAAAACTTCTAATCAGCTGCAAGAGAGGACTTTTCACCTCCAGAAGACACACAAATGAAGACTGTCAATGATATTTAAAAATCCCAGTGTGCACCACAAATGTACTGTCTGAAATGCTCCTCCCCACTGTAGAGTTTTTTACATTGTGCTTCTTAAGTAGATGATCGGGTCTTGCTGATCATAAATGAGAAATCAGAGAATGCAGCTGCAGCTGCATCAACTCTGTTGTCAGAGCCACAGTGCAAACAACCTGCCCCAGCCCAACAGGCAAAATCCTTCCTATTAGTTACACTGGTGATTCTATAAATCCATCTCCCACCCTAGAAGCTTAAGACAAGTCTGTTCCCAGACATTTGAATGTTCTCTTACCTGATAGTTGTTTTCATGTATGAGGAGAGCCACAGATTGCACCATGATGTCTTTTACTTTGTCCATATGGGGAGCTGAAAGGAATATAGACAGGGGCTTTAGCAGGCTGGAGTCTATCACAAGAAGCTCCTCGCTCTTTTTAACTTCCTATACCACCATTCTTGCCTCTTTGTGGATTAGATAAACATTTGGTTAACTCCTTTTTAGGCTCTGTCCTCCAAGACAAGTTATGTAAGCACAACCACTGTCATATTGTAAGATTACATCACCACTTCATGATGCGCCATCATGGCATGGTAGCATTGCATCACGCCAAGGGTATTTTGGGACTTTTTCAATATGTTGTAAGCCTCTAAGCAAGTGAGACAGCCCTGTCATGAGGAGGATTGTTTTGTCTGACCCTACTCCTGCTGCCAGACTGAGACTGAATAGAGCTATGCTGGTTTATACCAGCTGAGGATCTGGCACCATTAATACGTCAGTAAGGCTGTGAACGTGAATTCAGATTGGGAACGTATGCTTGAATTAAGATTTCAAATATAAAATTGTTCAGCCATTCACACACAAAGTTCTAACGCCAAGCTTAAATGTGCCCTGCACACAAGAGGCTGGCTCCAAAAATCTGGGGCAAGAGTCTCAGCTGAGACACGGTTCCATTGAAGTCAGGAAAGGACCTTGTCCCTGGGGTTGACAGTCAGAGGCACACTGATAATTCACATCATTTTTATGTGTTCATTTGGTACTCATGAAAGGGAGGAGCTGATGGCATTTGGTACTCATGAAAGGGAGGAGCTGATGGCACTTGCTCGTATAAATAAGCAAGTGGCAGACAAGCTCCCACATCGCAGTTCCGCTCTTGTGCCTTCCTTTCTTACTTACGCTCCTGGGTAACTTCTCTCAAGACTGTGAGAGCTGCAGTGCACTCCACCTCTTCTGTGCCCTCCATCGGCTTTCTGAGGAAAGCTATAATATCCTCCTGATAAATAGGACCTAACAGAAGAGAAGTCTGACTAATAACAAGTGATGTAAAGGGAAGAAAACCACCACATTTCCAAATGAAGTTTTTTAGAAGAGTCAGGAATCTGAGATCCTGTTACTGTTATTTCATTTCAATGTTTCTTTCTATTCTTACCCAGCACCTGGAAGGCTCGCAATGCAGAGGTTTGGTTCCAGTTACTTGGCGTATCAGATATTTCAGACTTAGCACAAACCTGAAAACAGAAGAAATCCTTGTCACAGACACATGGTTCCACAGCAAAGGAGCATTTGAAACATTCACAGAAGCTGGAAAACCTGGTCCTTCAACACCCCAGGAATGTTTAACGAACCATCTCCTCTAAAATAGAATGAGCGTATTTGCTTCATTCAGCCCCACAGGAGTGCCCCAAGATAGTGGAAAACTTAACAAACATATCAGAGACTGACAGAAGAACAAGAGTCTGTGTGACCCTGATTGGTGCATCAGAAGAGGGAATTCCTCTAAAGAAGGTTGTTAGGTTCTTATTCTCAAGAGAGGTCCTGTGATGAACCTTTCCTGTTGAGGAGAAAGCAGCACTCACTTCCTGACCTGGGAATAGAGAGCGGGAGAGAAGGGCAGTGCACAACGTGATAGAGAACAGCAGATGAAGAGGGACAGATCTGTGATGACAGAGAAGGGTGCTTTCATCCTTGGAGCTGGCATTCCCCTCTCAATGGAATAGCAGGTCGAATCATCCCTAAAAAATTCAGTCTTGACAGCCCTCTGCAGAAACATTAGATTTTTCACCCTTCTTCAGAATATCTGAGAAACAAAACAGCCTATGACAAGAGACAGGAAAGTGATGGGGAACAGACAACTGCAAAGAGCAAAATCAACTATTGACCACGAGTGACATCTGGAGCAAAGTGATATTATTTTCCACTCCTGATTGGAGTCAACCTCCTTACCTGTGTGAATAGAGTACTGAGAATATTGTCCAGACTATGGTACAACCTCTTGCTCCATTTCCTGTGGCACAGTACAGCATCCAGAAGATGGCACAAGCACTGTGGTAAAGAAGTGAAGAGTAATAAGGAATTATCTACTGAACCAATCACCTATGGAACTCTCCTTCTAATTATGAAAGGTTTCCCACATATCCTATCAATGGCTGAATTTATCCCACACTTGTCTCTGTACTTCCTGACTCTCCAGGGACAAGAAGTAGACCATATGCTTCATTCCACAGGCCCCTGAATCTATCACCTGCCTTCATTTGAGATCAGGCCAGTGGTTCAACTGGTTGTATCCTATTCTCAGGTTTTCTTCTGTTTTCCTCATCTATTCCTTACTCTAGATATGTGTCCCTGCCCAGCTCCTTTCAGACAAAGCCTCGACTTGGAATCAGTATCTCCTCACAACATGGAAGCAGTGGTTCTGTGGTAATGAAGAGCAATCTAACTCTTCTAGTCACTAATCACAGACATACCCTTGGATTGCTCACCTCTGTGACATAAAAATGTTGTATCCCAGTCTCATACTGATGCAGGAGTTCTGTGATCAAACACTGAAGATGATTTTTCAATGTTTGAATAGACATGATGAAAAACAGCTGGCCAATTACATCCAGTGTGGCTTCCATCACCTACGCAGAAGGAAGAAAAGGGAAGGAATAAACCTTTGCCAGGTGAGATTGAGCATGGTTACCAATATGTCCATGTATTGGCAGCATTGAGGTGCCTGGAAATATCTACAATTTTAATAGCGATATCTCACCAAAACTTTCTAGAGAAGGTCTCTCACTTCTGAGGTCTGTGATAGGATGCGTCTGTGTATCCAATGTCAAGTCACATTGACTTATAGCTGCTGTTTTACACAGTAAAATTTCCAGCTAGTTTTACTCATTGTCACTCTGAAATTTGTTTTAACATTCTTCCTCCACTGAATATCAGCATTTCAGATTATTTGCCCCTCCTCCCCCATGCCTGCATTTTCCCAGGTTGAATGTGATAGTGAAATTTGCTACCTATATTTTTAGCATCTTGGGTCCTTTTAATTATTTGTGTGTCCTCACTGGTATTTGCAACATTGCCCAATTTACTGTGCTTTGTAAATTCACTTTCCTCCAAGAGCTAAAAGAGGAAAAGTGTGATGAGAACTCTTGTCATATCCCTCTGCCCAGGTCTCTTTTGTTCTGTTCCTCCTCATGATGTCTGTTGTCCCCTTTATCCCTTCCCTGCGACTAATTTAGAGCCTAGGATGCAGTTAGGAATAATACAATTATTAAATTACTTCCTAGTGTTGAAAGCTATCAGGATGTGGAACAGTCCAGCAGAAGTGACAGAATTTCCATTGCTTAAGTTATTTCACATTAGACAACCCATGGGAGGTGGCAGCATAGAGAACAACCTGGCATTGGTACCAGGGATAGATAAAATGACCTAACAGGTCTTTTCCCACTTTAATTTCCATTTATGACAAAAGAAGGTTAGGGTTGCAAACCAAAACACTAAAATATTAGGAAATTCCAGTATTAAGGTAGCGTGTACAACCCTAATTCTGCTTTCTTATAAGTATACACTCTGTAAACAGTCTTTAATGACAATCACAGGGCCCCAGGATTTTTTCCTATAGGACACCTGCTCCATTCACGGAGACTTTCACAGGCTTAGAACTTGGCCAAATTTGGGTAAATTTTCACAGGAACAGGAACAGGCACAGCTCTAACAGCAGACTGACCCCCCTGCAACATTTCAACCTCTAGCTCCAAAGCATAGACTCTCTAGAGCTTTTCAGTGAAACAATAGTATTTTTTTACCATGGGAAAAATGTATTTTCCCTAAACTTGTTTTGAGAAACAGCTGAACCATTTTTGCTGAAATTCCTGCTCCCACCCCATCTCAAAGAAAAATTCAAATTCCTGGCATAGCAAATTTTAGCCTAAATAGCTAAAGTTGGGCAAAGTTTTTAGCAATTGAAAACCTGTCTTATAAAGGAAAACGTCAATCAAACCTACCTGCATCACCTATAGTCCAACTACTCTTGATAAGCATGTCAGATGAATGTTTCTGCTAAAATTATCAATCTTGAAATAGTTAACAATGTTGACATTTGAACAGTCATGATTAGTCTTCAGTGATAATGCCCAGATAAGATTAAAAAGGACAGCTAAAACCTCACAGAGGTATTGTTTTAAGCTGTCTGTCTGACAACTCCCATGTTGGTTCATGTTTGGATCTTCAGTACCATTAGGGCTAGAAACTTAATGTCTTTTCCCAAAAAGTTAATGCTCAGTTCCTGCAGAAAATCAGGAAGCCTTTAGAAACAGAAGGGTGTCCTAGCTCATCCTCACTCACTTCACACCCTGCTTTTTTTCTCCCATGATGGATTCTTCCACATCAAGAATGAGGCCACATTTTCAGAGGCAGAGAGAGATGTGAAGAAAGCTTGTCCTGCTGTCACCCAAGCTATAGCTGTTCTGTAGATAAATAGGCAATTCAACCTATCGCGCTGGCTTTCAGACTCCTTTCACCTGTACAGATTCACCTTCCAAATTCTACACACAGACTAAAAAATGCTCAGTGCCCAGGATTTCCTCTTCTCACCTTTCCCTTTGCAGTTGGGAACCATTTGTTGAAGAGCACCAAGAAAGTCACATAGGCTTTGGCAGCTGCAGTTTCTCTGGTAATGTCCAGCTCCTCAGCTCCCTGTGGTGGCTGTGCCAGGTACCTTGATGCACACCTGGAGAGTTCTCTTAGTACTGCACGGAGAGCCAAAGACTTGTATTTTACTTCACAATTGGTAATAATCAGCATAGTTTTGGAAAGTTCTGCAGGGTCCATAATTGAAATAAAGAACATCCACCCTGTTCACAAATTCAATTTGGAAAACCACCTTCCTGGAACTGATAGCTACTCCCCTCTAAACTCTGCTGGAGATCCCAGACATGTTTACATGATTCAGCCTTTGCAAGTTGAATAGTCAACATGAAATGGGGCCTAGCCACTCTGCACTACAGAGTAAAAAATACATGACAATTCTGAGACCCCATAGCTCACTTGGTAAAAGAATCTCATTGACTGAAGATTTCCCTCTGAAATTAGAAACAAATGATGGATCAATGCACCTGCCTCAGCAACATTACATACAGAACAAAATCAAAGCACTGAGGAAGTGATTTTGGAATATTCACTCCCCGTGACAGGTACACATTCATGGGAATAGGCTTATTGGCTTCAATGATGCAACAATGAGAGGAAAGGGTTTCAAAATCTGACCCTGGACACTAAATCTAAATGACTCTTTTCCAAGACATTAGGAACATATTATCTTCATCCTCTTTCACATTCACAATCTTCCTAACCATGGCTCCATGCTTTGTCAATCTCCACTGACTTCCCTAGCCTTTCTGTACGCAATTCAATATATCCTTCCTGATGTTTGAAAATCTCCCTTGGACTCTCTTCTCCAGACCTCTCTGACCTGTATATTCAGCTACTTCCTCTGCCTCATCTCTCCACTCTCTTTCATCCTTGGCCTAAGAAAACATATAGGCTAGCTAGGAGTCAATAGTAGCTGGATCTCAGTTGGGGAAGAAAAAGATATAAGGAGCTTCCCCTCCCCCCGCCCCCTTATTGTATAAGTTTAGGCAGAACTGCATTCCCTGTGCTCAGGCAAGCACTTGCTAATTCTCTGCTCCCCTCCTCCCTCTTGATGCATCATAAAGTCAAAAAAGGAAGTCTGTGGGAAATGAGATCCAGACCTGGGAAAGGGAAAATCCCTAAAATACAAGGAAACTTGAAATTCTCACCATCACTAAATATCAGCATATATTCTTCTGACTGGACCAGGGGCAGGGCTGGCAGGACACAGTCCCACATTGCACCTATATAGGGTGCCATTACTGGAAGAAAGGAAAGGAAAACACAATCACCTTTGTTTCCAGCTGAAACATTCTTTTTTGTCCTGTGGGATTCATCTTCAATACAGGATGAAGGGATATTTGCTTAAGGGAATTGTATCTGCCTGTCGAGCCCACTGCAGAGCAATGGAGTGTGTGTTTCATATCACATATGTAAAAGGGATACACAACTCTATGCATTTTTGATAGATGTAGCTCAAGCTACAAGCAGTTGTTACTTGTGAGCAGTTCCAAGTGGGCTGATACCTTGACAAACAACTGCTCCAGCAAGTAGTTTTTATAAAAAGCCAAATGTTAGGAACACTATAACATAAAGGGCTCTCCCCTCATTATCCATTAACATACAGAGGACAAAGGTTGGCTATAGACTATAGATCTTCCATCTGTGGCCTGGAAATATACCCAGATCGCCTCTCAGAAAGAAACTCTTACGGAATGCAATATTTTCACAGGAAAATGATGTTTGCAAGAATCTAAAAAAAAAATCTGTAGTGGAAAGGTGTGTAGGTAAGGGAGAGCAGAAGGAGGGTCTCCGGTTGTGTAGGTCCAGGAGATATTGTGGGTCCTTATATACATAGGCATCTATACTACACCTTCTCACCAAGATAGCTTTCCACCTCTTTCTGCACTCCCCAACAGTAGCCAATGGATCCCTCCGCCTCCCATTCCTTCAAAAGCTTCCTTTCCTGGCCCCAGAAGCAGATCCTTCCCCTCAAGCACTTCAGGACCCCAACCTTCCTAGCTGTCAGTGGCTCCTGCAAGAAGCCAAGATTAATCATTGGATGATATGGTCTCTGCCAAACTGGTGCTCCTGCTGCAGCCAAAAGCATGAGCTAAACCGAATGAAAGTGTAAAAACACAAGGGTACAGGACTTACCTTGCACCACAAGGGCCAGATTGTACCTTTAAGGCATATGCCTGTGGTGGAGGCAGTGTGAAGCTGCACTGACCCAAAGGAGTTTGAGGAGGGAGCATGTATACTGCACTGTCCCTTTGGATGGTGCAGCCTACTCAGCTCTGCAGTCCAGTGCAGCGGTGGGACAGGGCCATGTTCCTTTTGGGGCCATTTGCAACCCGGGTGGTGTGTGAAGAAAGCAGCCCCAGCACTCTACCAAGCACAAGTACTATGATTTTCCTGAGCCCAAACTCCCTCCCACCACTGACACAGCCACAATAAGGCTATGGACAATCTATCCCTAAGAGGATGAGAGGAAGCTCCTTCAGGAGTGAATGGTGTAGGGCTGAGATGTCTGAAATCCTGCTCCTCCCCACACCCCGAACATTTTAAGTTTTCAGAAAAAAAAAAAACCCCAAACTTCACAAAACCAGAAATTTTTAATTGAAAATGGGAATTTAGTGCCTCATGGGAGTTGTAGTTTGCTCTTCATGTCCCCATTCTATTCTCTAGGCTGGGTGGCCCAGCTGGAGTACATCTCTTATAATGCACCATGGCCAGGCAATCCACATTATACGGTCTCCCTTCACCAAGGGGGGAGACCATGATCCATTGTGGAAGATGTAGTCAAGCAGCTGATCCAAGCTCATAGAGGAGAACGGGAATATGAAGAGCAAACTACAACTCCATGAGGCACCACAACTCTCATTTTTGGCACAATCTTTAGGTTTGGGGCTAAAATATTTTGACAAAAAAACCAACCAAACAAAATCTACCGAGGAAAGCAGACACTTGTAATGAAAAAATTCATTTTGTCACAACCCCAATTTTCCATTGAAAGCCAGTTTACATGGGAAATTTTTGACCAGCCACAGAGTGGCAGTCATTATATGAAGGGTACATAGGAAAAGCCCAGATAACTCAGACCCGTTTAGTGGGGCCACACATGTGAACACTTCCCTGGAGAATAACACGAAACACTTTCCAATCTAACAAGAAACTCAGACAACAGGAAGTTCAGAAAGATGGTACCACTGAGTTGACAGAGCTTCTCCATTGCACAGAGGACACTGTGGTGGGGCAGAACTTTTGGCTGGAATCTTTCCTGTAGCGTGGCCACGACATCTCCTGGGCAGTGCTTCCCAATGGCCACTAGGATTGCAATGGCAGCCTCCTCAAATTCCTTCTTCAGTTCCTTGATCAGCACAGAGAAATTCTTGCCTTATTAGATGCACTCAGAATTACACATGAAGGACTTTTCTCTGTGGAATCATTACCATCAGAAAAGAGTCCAAGAGACAGGTAAGGGAGTGAACAGCTTCAGCTGAGATCTGGAAACCATGTCTCCCTTCTCCCCTGCCATGTTTGGGGAAGGAGAAGGCGGGGGGGATAACGCAATCCTATCAGGGAACTAGAAAAGTGATCAACCTGATTAACTTAGGGTGTATCCTATCTTAGTTATTACAGTCCTATGGTCTCACCGCTACAGCATCATGGATCAAATTCATCCTTGGGATCCTATTTTCCAGCTTCAGGACATTGGTAACTCCCACTGAAATCAATGGGAATTACTCAGATCCCATGGCAAAGGAACAGGACCCCTGGCATAACTCCACTCACTTCAATAGAGTTACATCAGGGATGAATTCAGTCCTGTCATCTAAACGGGCAGAATGCTAATGAGGAAATAAGTTTAAATGGCTTGTTTAGACAGACAAAGGTAACACGCTATTCCAGGACAGGCATTGCTTTCCTACAATTATCCATGATAAAATAACAAAACAGCATTAAATTTGGGTTCCTGAAGGATCGCAAAGCACTTGGCATATAATATGTTGTATAATCTCTAAAGGATCATGCAGCCACAATTGGGGCTGATCATGGCAGTAGTTCTACACCAACAAGCTCTTTGGGACAGGGACTGTATTGTTGTTCTGTGTTTATGCCATGCCAAGGATAGTAGGGTCCTGGTCCTTTACTAGGTCTCCTCAGCACTATTATAATACAAATAATAAATGTTTATAATAATAAACAACATTAAATGACAGTTGAAGCAAAATGCATCTACAAGAGGATTTTCACATATTGTAAACAGAATGACTAGCTCTCGAACATAATTTTGCCAAAAGTGCCACAGAGCCTGTTATAGTTCACTTCAGTTACTGAATAAACCTGAATATGTTTACTTAACTCATGAGAGCTGACAAAATCTCAGCTCAGGTTATCATATGGGCTTCAGAAACGTGTCATGTGACATATGCCCAGGACACCAGTAACCATCCTTTATTGTTCATGGCACTATTACCTAAAGAAAGAATGAACCTCTGAATACGACCTGGATGTCTGGATTCAGTTTTGAGTCCCTCTTTCTCTCCTACATCTTATATTCTTACCGTATTCTTGAGTAGATTAATGGAGGTGATGTCAAGCAGACGCTGAGCCAGGTCACTGTTCAGGTGGTTGACAACACTGATTTTTCTTTCTAGGTTTCTCAAGATGTGCAGCTGGTGCTCCACAGACAGCTGCAAGGAGGACAGAAAACAGCGACTTAGGTTGATGTTTGGGAAAGTGAGAATTTAACATAGTTTCTGACAAATTCTGTGGATTATAATATTATTCCAACTGTTGTGATTGGTGGGATGGGTCAGGAGAGAAGGAATCAGAGCATATGGGAAACATGTGAGGGAAATAGACTGAATCAAATCAAGTAAGTAGAGAGGTGGGATGAATCACAGGGAACAGACGAGGGGAGAAGTTGGCTTATATGGGAGAGGCAAAATGAAGGAGGCTGGTTCATATAAACTGTTTTTGCACTGCATAAAGACTGTTCATACCAAATCATTGTTCTCAAGACATTCTAGGATGCTCTTTATCTCCACCTCCTCATTGTCCAATTCAGTGAGCTCGGTTACTCCTTCTCCCTTCCCCAAAGCCTTTTGGAATATTTTTGAAGCTGACAAAAAGAAAGAAAGTTAATTCTTGTCTAATAGGAGAATACCCACCTCCTCCCTGTCAAGCAGGACAAAAAACACAGTGAAATGCACAGTCTCACACTATCAGTTCCTCTGGAAATGTTCCCTACATTCTGGACTAAATCCTTAGGTGCTTTAAATGCATTGAGTTCAGTGGAGCTGTGTTGATTTACACCAGCCAAGGACCTGTCACTCCCTGTCCAAAATGGTTAATGACACAATGGAATATAGAGGTTTCACACTATCATGATCCTGCAAATGCCTCAGATTTGTAATGCAGAGAAGACAGTGAACAGTCTGGAAGAAAAACGTAATCACGGTGACAGGGAAAGTGCTATGCAAATGAAGGAATCTTTAGTTTGCAATGAGAGGATATAGAACACATTGCACAGGAGCTATGGCCATCATCCAAAGACCATTGAAGTTAATGGAAAGACTCCCATTGACTAGACCTGGGTGAGTAATGTATTTTTTACTTCACTGACAATTGCAATAAAAAAATGTTTTGGGTTGAACCAAAACCAAAATTTAAAAAAATTTCTGGTGAATTTAAGGTTTCAGAGTAGCAGCCGTGTTAGTCTGTATTCGCAAAAAGAAAAGGAGTACTTGTGGCACCTTAGAGACTAACCAATTTATTTGAGCATAAGTTTTCATGAAGAGAGCTGTAGCTCACGAAAGCTTATGCTCAAATAAATTGGTTAGTCTCTAAGGTGCCACAAGTATTACTTTTCTTTTTGGTGAATTTAAGGGTAAAAAAAATGTTTCAGGTCAAATTAAATGTTTTGTTTAAGTTTCAAGCATTTTAAAACTTTTTAATTAAAAAAAAAGGTTAAAGGAACAAAACAAAAACTCATTTTCAATTGAAAACCTGAAACATTTTTGTTTTGAAAATGTCAAAAATAAACTTTTTATTTTTTCCAGTGTTTTTTTCACCTAACAAATGATTTGGCAAAATCAACATGAATTTACTAAAGTTTTTGGTGTTGCCAAACCTGCATTTTTTGCTGGAAAAAATTTCAGTCAAAACATTTTGTTCAGCTCTACCACTGACTTCTATGGGCTCTGTGACAGAAAGTTTGGATTGCTACAAGTTGCAACTTAATAAGTCAGAAGACTTAACAGAAAAAAAGAAAAAGATAAACAAGCAGTTATGAAAAACTGAATTAATATTAATTTTGATTTAAATAATAGTTTACAATTGACCTCTAGACAGGTAAGCAGTCAGATGCCTTGAAAACTTTGGAGGAAAAGCGTTACCAAAAATGCAAAGTATTATTCATTTATTTTAATTAATTACAAATATCTGTCAATCTGTGAACCAGACACTCTTCTAATGACAGGGATAGTGCAGAAATTACCCATAAAAGTCCACAGCCAAGTCAACCATTAATCTCAAGGGTGAGAACAGTGCCACCACAGGAAGACAGGAAAGACGGACATTTAGCTGAACCTCCTACCTTTTCAATAAGCTGCACAGGATTTAGCCACCAAAGTTGCAGGTTTAAAGGACAGACACTAATTCAGACACAATAGCCTTTAGTCTAGAGGTACCATGGCTATAGAAAACCATGAAGTACGGGGGGTGGGGGAGGAACAATGAAATTATGATGAAGTGAAAAGAAAACTAAAATTTAAGAATCATAGCATACCTATGCTGCCCCTAATCTGGGTGCATGAGGTCTCTAATAATTTTTGTTGCCCTTCTCTGGACCATATATGTTTCTGCTTTTTCTTTTTTTGATGTAACCAAGTGTGGTATCATTTTAGAACCAAATTCTTCTCTCAGTTCCAGAGGTATAAATCCAGGATAATCTTATTAAAAACCAGTTGAGTTACTCCCATTTACCAGTGTTCTTACACTGCACCTGTCAAGGTGGTGTGTGAGCAAATCTGGATTTGAACCAGCATAACTGAAAATAGAACTTGACCTTCCCTGGCTGATATGTTCGCTTTTAGTTGATGATGTCTTGGCCTTGCAAGAGGATGGACTTGAATTTAAATGTTATTCTCTGTGCCTCTCTCTTGTTATCCTGAAACTAAACACAATGTTCAAGGTCACCAATGTATTTAATAGCAGATTTATATAGTCACAGTAACAATATTCTCCATATTGTTTTCTCTCCTTTTCTTAATATAGCTGTGACGGGTTTTGCTTGTTATGTGGTGATAGGAAGATAACTTGGTATTCAAGTCCTGTTAGGGAGATCACTGATGAGAGGAATTCTCCAGTATGACGTTTGGCTTTGGATCATTCAGACTCTCTGAAAGGCACTTCCTGAGCTGGGTGGGCATGAGTCCGTCCCTTTTCACTTCTCCTATAGTATCTAGCAAGTGATTTGCCTACTTCCTGGCCTGGTATGAATGTGCCTTCTCTTTTCTTTCTGTCCTAGAGCTGGACATATTCTCCTTCTTTCCTTTTCCATCTCCTATTTTCCTCTCTTCAAACAGAACCATTAGGAAAATAAAGATGTTACAGCAGTTTAGAAAAAGGCATTTGAGAGTGCATCAGGGTGAAGCAGGATTGGCTCTGTTGTTTCTACAGCCCTTTCAAGATGTAAAATGCTGCACAAATGCTATTCATCATTAATAACAATAATGTTTTATTGAACTATTACAGGAAATAGTAATACCTTGTATGTTAATACTGTAATATAGCAAAGTTGGCTTCCTCTATCAATTTCCTGTTTTAAGATACTATTATTAAGTTACCTAGGACCAATATAGAATTATGAAAAAGTCCAACATAGCATATGAGAGCATGGAACAAACCCTAATGAGCCAAGTCACGTACACAACATATGGCCACAGAACGTGGATACATAAGTTCTTAAATGTGCTGTAGTGCACAATCCTACACTGGCTAAATCATAAGGGGTAATGATGAATTAATTATATATTATGTCAGCTAAAGATTTAGTGAGAAAGTAGGGATGGGAAAGTCATTTAAAGAGACATTTTTGGGTAGATTAGGCACAACCTGTAGTTGTTTTAGACTAAAACAGAAACAATAACGTATGTGAAAGTGGTTCCTTCCAACACTGAAGTACTTGGATCATTGTACATCCTAATTTGGGTGAGTGGTCTTTCATAGTGAGTTATACACAGATTAATTAGAGGGGGAAGGAAAGCAAATATCACATCATCATTATTTTACATTGATGTTGTGGTAGTGACTAATGACCTCAATTAAGTCATAACAGCATCACACTAGCCACTTTATAAATGTATAGTGAGTGACACTTCCTGCTCCAAAGAGCTTATAGTCTAATAGACAATACATAACAGGTGGGCAGTAGGACGGTAAGGTAAGATGGGGTAACAAAAACAATAGTGTGTTTTAGTACAGACTAGCTGTAGCTAAGAATTATGCACAATCAATAGCAGATATCACAGTTCACCACAGACATATAAAGGAAAAATGCCAAAATCACAGGTCTCATTTTAATATCCTGTTGCTGCTTTTTGACCTGAGTGGCTAGTCAAATTTTAGGGCCCTGGGGATGTGCCAGTTGGAACAAGAAATTGTTGGAAAGTAGCATTTTCTTTGACGCTTGCTTGTTTATTTACAAGGAACGTACAAAGTCTTCCTTCTCTGAATTCAGGAGGAACCAAGAACAAAAGGTGCAGTTTCACAGCCCCCAAGCCTCTTTAGCCAAAACCAGACCCAAAATTTTCTCTCTAAGTCACACTGTGCTCACAAGCTAGTGCTTGGCTTTCTTGCTTTTTGCCTCTGCCTTTCGGTGTTCTGTCTGTTCTCAGTTTCCATGTGTTCTGCCTTCCATCCCGCACACAGATGCAAAATGAACAATACTTATCAAAGCCTCGCTGCCTGCCCACTCAGTCCAAACTGTGGGGTTTTTCACAGTCTCCTTTTGTTTTAGATTGGGGGCGTCTGATTAACTCCGTTATGTAAATTGAAAAGTGCATTCACACTCTGTCCCAACAGATTTGTTATCAGTGCAGTCATCAGCACCTCTCAGCATAATGCTCTTTTCTTTTACAGTAAAAGCTACTTAATAACACTTAGCTGATTGTTTAAAATATTGTAGGACTTCTATACACTGCGTCTCATTCAGTAGCAGCAAACCTCTCTACATCATAATCAAATGACAAATGCCTAGCCTAATTTTGAAGAGCTCCTGCCCACACTTACCTTTGATGCAGCCAGGTTCAAACATGGCAATGCTTAAGGTTCTCAGTTAAATTAGTGCAGTTGTTTATTATAACAGGATTGTCTAGTGGTTAGGGCACAATGGGACCCAGGAAACCCACGTTCACGTCCCTGTTCCACCCCAGACTTCTTGTATGACCTTCTGCAAGTCTCTCTCTACCTCTGTTCCCCCTCTGTAAAATGGGAATAGCACTTTCTTAACTGACAGACAAATACATTAAAGATTATGAGGAACACAGATACTACAATAACAGGGAACAGATAAGTACCTAAGAGATAGATCCACCTGCCCACTATCTCTGAACAAGTCTCTTCAATCAGTGTCAATCTGAAGGAAGCAAGAGTCTCCTCCTAAAACCCGGTTCAACCCAGTAGCGAGATTTCTGTTTTCCTGGAGTTAAAGATTATTTACAAAAAACCATTTAAAAAGTATTTATCGACTGTTCTCACTGGCATCTGGGGAAACAAAAAAAAAGTTACTTACTTGTAACTGGAGTTCTTCGAGATGACTGCATGTTCACACATGTGGGTAGTGGGCTGACCAATGCAGCCTAACGGTCGAACCTTGTCCAAGCAGTGCCTATTAGAGCACATGCGTGCCCCCTCCTACTGCTCCTCTCACTGTCTTGGAACGTTCTGAAGGGGAGGCTACATAAGGGGTGCTGCACCCTCTACTGCCTCAGTTGCTTCCACCACTGACCCAAAGGAACCAAAATAGGACTCTGAGAAAAGGGGAAAGAAGAGCAATAAGTGAGCGTAGGCAGAGGCCTCTCGAAGAACTTTGATTACAAGTAACCAAACCTCATTTCTTCTTCAAATGGCTCTGCATATTCGCACTTACGTGTAATTTGGCAAGCAGTGGTAAAAACCCAGGAGATGAAACAGTGTCCTAATTAATGGTTGCAGCACTGCTCCACCAAACCTAATATTTTCTCTTGAAGCCAAATCCAGCACATAATGTTTAGTAAACATATGGACTGACTTCTAGCCTTACATTACGTATTGCCCCAGTAGGAATAAACAAATGATGCTGCTACTGCCCTAGTGGAATGAGATCTCACAACAGTGGGCACAAGTATTACTGCTAACTTGTAACATTCAATTGCACACTGCTTAACGCATCTGGAAATAGTCTGAGCAGATACATGACAATTCATCACTATCAGCATAAGAAATAACTTAGAAGAGTTCCTAAAATGCTTAGTTCTATTTAAATAAGATACCAAAGCTCTTCTAGCATCTTAAGTATGTAAAGCACTTTCCCCTTTATTAGCATTAGTCTTTGGGGGGGGGAAACACTGGTAAATTAACTGATGTGAAACTGTGACACTATTTTTGGTAAAAACCTGGGATCAGGTGTAAGAACCACATTGTCTTTGTGAAAAAAGAGTAAATGGAAGCTTGGCTATCAAGACATGCAATTTGCTCATCCTCTGGCTCTTGTTAGAGGAACAGTAAACACAGTGAGTATGAAAAACACTCATGAGGTATCTGATAGCATTTGTCTGGTATCTTAGATAGGCTGATAAAATACACAGTCTTAGCAGGTTGCAAACAGTATGGGTAAAGATGTCCTATTCCTTGAAGGAGGACCTACAGTGTTGAATACAGGGTGTGACACCTCTTCCACAGGAACGAGGTAAGTCCAAAGTGGATGCCATACAACCCGCTGATTTGTGGAATTGCAAAGGATGCTCAGAAAGATGATGCAGCACCAATGTCCATGCTTATCAGGTGACAAATCAGGATCAAAGTCAGTATCCACCTGACCCTGCTCAAAAAGAGGCATGACCACCTCTTCTTCTTCTTCCGACAAAATGTCAGGAACCACCATTTGAGCTGCAGACGGATCTGGCAGATTGGATCCACGTAATCCTCAGCTACCAGATCCTTATCAGTCAGAACCCCATTTTTACAGCCATAAGGTGGATGATTCAAAAATTTCTGGGGGTAGATTAGACCACGGAGACCAGGACTGTCAGTCTCTCCAATCATTGGGATCCAGGAACATATCCATACGAGGAACGCTCCAAAAGACTGAGGAAACCCAGACTTAGGTGGTAAAAATTTGGATGGCTCAAATCTTTTAACTCTTCCTCTATCCTCTTATGAGGATCCAATCTCAGATCCCATTACAGCTATCGTCAGAGAAAGCAACAGCAGGTGTAGAGACATAAAAGGTCAGAAGGATCAGCCTGGTGAACTTCTAGGAGTAGGCGGAGGAGGCGGCAAAGATGGATCTGGAGACAGTCACAATAATTTTCTAATCTACCCCTCTTTTCAGATGAAGCAGATTTAGATCTATCAAAGCCTCTCTCTTCCTCTTCCCCAACAGTCTCTCACTCAGATCCGATGAATGCTCAGAAGCTTAACGGGGTACATCAGCCACCTCAGTAATAGCCCTTTTCAGAATCAAAAGTGACACTGAATTGGGAATGAACAACAGTACCAATATTATGGGTTTAGGCATCAGCAGCTCTGGAAAGAGTTTCAGCTCCATAACCGTGTGCTGTGAAGCCGAATGTGGAAATGGTTTAGATTTCAGTGTCAGAATTGCAGAGGACATGAGAGAATCGGACAGATCCAGTAAGTCTGACCTATGGGATCTAGCACAGCTAACAGTGGCAGTCTTCTCTCTCATCTTTTTCTTCAGAACCAACAGCTTAAATGTGGGGTCTTTAGCCACCAGCTGACCTGACAATGCCTTTGACACCCTAGCAGTTTTAACAGAATGGTCCAACAAAACAGGAACAGGAGTGGGAACCAATGACGACCCAGACCAGTGGGATCCTTTAGGAACTTTACTCTTACCAGACAAGGCAGTTGGAGATGAAACAGGCCTCTTGGTCTTCGGATCCAACAATCTCCCAGAAACCATTGGCTTAGGAGCACATACAGACTATTCTGCCTCTCCTTACCCGCTCTGAGTGTGTAAGTCTAACCCATAGAACATCAAAAGAAGGAGAGTGACTTTCTCTGAGGCATTTAGAGCACCTAATGTGGTCGTCCAATTCCAGGAAGCTAGCTGGGCAAGAAGAGCATCTCTTCAATCCTGGCTTCTTCTTCTTCAGTTATGTCATCACAGAGAACCAAACCTAAAACTAAACACTAAAAGCTAACAACAACAACAACAACAATTATATAAAGGCATTAAAATATAGTAGAAAAACCCAGACCTGATGCACTGGAGAGGTTCACTTCCATCTGGCATAACTGGTTGGAGGGAACTGAGTTGGTAAAAGGCACAGCATACCCTGATATAGCCTCATCCTCAGAATGTTTGAAGACACTGAGGAGAGGGTTAAGAGGAGGAAGATGTGTGCAGTGACAGGCACTGCTCAGAGAAGATTCTATTGTTAAGATGCACTGGTTGGTTCGTTACTCATATGTGGGAATATGCAGAGCCACTCCAAGAATCACATTTATTCTCTCTTTTAGGTTACTGTGTGTAAATGTTGACTTTTTATCAACTCTTTATTTAAAAGCTCCAATACATCCAGTTGTCAATGTCATCTAGACATTCCTCCAGACATACAAGCAGAGGAACAAAGGAATATAGTGGAAATTGCCATCCAGGATCAGATCCATGCGCCATGTAATGTCCCACTGTGATCAGTACTGGATGTTTCCTAGAAAGGTGCAAAAAACCTCCTAACTGCCAGTAAAGACTGGCTTAAGCCTTGAAGCATGAAGCTTAATATCATCTCCAAAATGTACATTAGCATTAACTATAGCAACTCTGGCTATTCTTATTATCCATACAAATGTTCAGTTCCTTTTTTAATCTTGCTCAGTTTTCGGCCTCAGTGACATCCTGTGACAATGAGTTCTACAGTCTAATTGTGTGCTATGCGAGAAAAAAATATTTCCTTTTATCTGTTTTGAGTTTACCACCTTGCATTGAATATCCGTTTGGGTCTTGTGTTATGAGACAGGGAGAACAGAAGTGATTCAATTTGCAGGGTAAGCTATAGCTGCAGCATTACATCAGATATTGTAATCCTTTGTTTAGAAATTATGTCAAGCAGAGATGCCTCATATATATTGAGCAGCAGGCTACAATAGGTGCTGGCAAGAACTACTCTGCATGAGCCATTTTGCATCCAAGACCCATTCTGCATGAGCAGAAATGTTTTCATTATTTATTTATTTCAATGAACACAATTTATTGTGTGGATTTAACCATTTTCTTCCAGCGTTTGCAACCCAAACATTATTCTGTTGTATTAAGGCATGAGAATCAGCAAGTGAAAATGACTTATCTAGCTTCATTTCCCAAGGTGAGTGAAAGGCAAAGGAATAAATAAACAGCGTAAATGATGAAAAGTAAAGGTGAGCGTGAAAAAGCCCTGGATCCAAAAATGCTCAGGTTTTGGAGTATAGTTAGGAGCCAGATTCAGAGTTTGAGGGTGGGCCATCTTATCCATGGTAGCCAAACAGAAACCTTGAATCTGAACATTGCTGAACTCCTAAGAAACTCATATTGAGGAAGGTAACTGGGAAAGGGCTGGTTTTATGAGCTCATTCAACCTGCCTTCTAACACAGACCCTATGCTACATAGAACTCAGACTCACTCTCTTCCGGGTGTTATAAATTACTAATAAAACCATACAAAGTTCTGTTCAAACTTCTCCCCAGATTTGGTTGCTTCTAGCTCAGTGAAACTGTACTTTTGTTAATTCATTCTGTTTATTGGTTAAGATGAACTTGTACATCACCATGTTCTGTACTTCTAGAACCTAAAAGACACAAAGTATATTTGTAATTTAGGAGAAGTGAATGTAACTAGCTCTTAAAATGCTTACCGTTATTCTTTCTCAAAATGTCTATCTGAGTCTCTCCTATGCAGTAAACCTTCCCCTCCCTTTTGCAGACTGCACTAATATCAGGCTCCACATACAGTACAGACACTTCTGAGGTAAACTGAAGGATGATCATTTCTTACTTGAAGGAGAAAACAGTTTGAGGCAGGTCCTCAGCTGGTGTAAATCAGCATAGCTCCCTTAACCCTAAAGGAGAGACACCAATTTACACCAGCTGAGGCTCTGGCCCTAAATATTCATTAGATCTTTAGGTTTTTCAAAGCAGAGTTCACTGGAACAAATATAAGAATATCCAGTGTCTACGCATGCAACCAACTGAATGCCAGTGACTTATCCATTGTCAGGACAGGTCATAATGGACTACCATACTGTTGCTAGGAGATCAGCTACAAGGCTTGTTTAACAGATTCTTCTGGTAGTCACTTAACTTTCCTCTCACTCCATTGAAGTCAGTGGGGTTACTGGTGTAAAACCAATGTAAAAGGAGCATGAAACCCAATGGCACTGAGTATACAAGGTTTGGGAGTTGGGCAGGGTCAGGGAGGGGCTATCAAATCAATCAATCAATCTGGTACAGTTTGAAAACCTCAACAACTATATATTAATTATTTGTATTGTGCTAGCGCTTAGGAGCCCATCATGGGCCATGACCCTATTGTGCTTTGCACTGTAGAAACCCAATCATATGGGCCAAACCTTCCCAAGTTTCCTCCTTACATAAGCAGTGTTTCTCTTTTAAAAATATGAATAGTTTGTTATTGATCATGCCGTTTCCCAGAAGCTGACAGGGAGGTAGGGGGTGAAGAAGATGCATTTACAAAATAAATGCTGCCTCCTGTACCCAGGTTGAATACCACCATACTCTATTAGTATTCTCATTTTCCTCAGTAGAATTTAGTGGTGGAATAAGGTCCTCTCAATGCAAGTAGAGAGAGGCAGAATCTGACCCCAAATGTGTGAATACAAAAAAATATGGAGGAAGAGACCAAGTGTTCTGTTTGTTTGTCTCTTGACTATGTTTTGAAAAAAATACAGGAAGAGCTAATCAGTGAAACCTATGGAAAACAGAGAAAAGGAAAAACCCAATCAACCCAACTTTCATGCACCAAATTGTATCAGATGAATGGTGGGAATTGGATCATTTGAGTGGTGTATAACAGTGTAGCAATAGGCTCTCTCTACTAACTGACCTTTCTTACTTAGTATAGAGGTCTTGATGCCTTGTTGAGCATGCTCTGAAAACACAGAGATGGAACAGGATCCCTGCCCTGCTGAGATTACAATCTAAAAGTTCAATCCTACAGATACTTACATTATGTGGGTAAAATTTATTCACATATAGTTACATATGCTTAAGAGTTTGCTGCATTGAGTAACCCAAGTATCCAATTACATGTTTTAAAAGAAATATATTTCTCTTGGTGTGGGCACATGCTTTTATTTTATTTGTTTGGGGGAGGAGCAGTTATTTATAAGTAGTTTTACCCTTTTAACATGCTATCATGAAATGATGTGTGATTATTTTTTTAAAAGTCTCAATCTGATCTGAATTAGTCCACGTTCAGAAAAAATGACAGGCTAAGGGGAGTGTAAACCAAACCTTACTTCACTTACTTCTGATGTTCTAAGTTCATAATTCTGTGATACCTGGCCAATTATTAATAACATCACTAACATTTGAATGAGCAAAAGAGAATTCTCTGCTTTTCGTCAGCCCTTACAGACAAAACACAGAATTATGTATTCCTTGTTTAGTGTAAACAGTGTGCTTTCTGCTATATACAACACAAAAGAGACTCTACCCCAAAAAACTTGCAATCTAGAAGACAGACCTTGCTTCTTCAGTATGATCTACACAGGCAAATTCCTATTCCTCATGTGCAGTCCTATGGACAACACCAGTTTACACTAATTGGGGATCTGGTTTACCACCTTATCCACACCTGACTGAAAGGATTATAAGCTCTCAGAGATGTTTGACAATTATGGACCACTTAAAGAAATTAAAGGAAATTAATGGGTGTAGGAATCAATTTTAAAAAATGATGCTAAGGCTGCTAGGAGATGAAGTGATAGCTAATTTATAATCAGTGTCAACAATTAGCCTAATTATTAGGCCTAAACCTTCAAAAGGGACTGTGACTGTTCTGCAAGATGCTGATGTCCTCAACTCCCACTGAAGTCCATGGGAAATGAAAGCACTCAGCACCTGACAGCACAGCCTTAACACCTTGAAGTGTCGGGCCCCTTACTAGGACCCTAAGCTAACAGCAGCTTATATCTAAGGTGAAAGCACGGATCCACTAATTAGGTGTGCGGCCACCCCAGCGCACACCTCAGAGGGAACTATCTGCAGACCACCTGAATGGAGCTGGTGGACCACCAGTGAACCGAGGACACAGTTTGAGAACCTCTGCACTAGACTATGGGCTTTGAACCATACATGTTATAAATTCCTCAGGGATGATGTTTTGTACAGAGAAAACTGGTTGCTAAACAGATACTTATAATAAATAAGAACATATGATAAAAATCTGATAAATTACTGTTTTGTAAATCTATATATTTAAACATGCACACAGGTGTCTATAATTTTTTTTCCATAATGTACTAGACTATTCTGTCATAAATAGATTTCATTTTTCCCTTGCCAGACATGGGCTCTTCTGTTTCAAATGTGGGTGAATAGTGCCATCATGTGGCCATGTATATGTATATGTATTTTAGAGAAGTATTTAATAGTTGGACAAAAACACAAAGTCAGCAGGTATCTATCCCTTAGTGGTGAGCTGTGTTCCCTCCAATTTTTCCCACACATGTGCAGAATGAATTTTGTTATACCTCACCTCCATATTGGTGCACATAAAATTCATGTGGTGGTGTAGAGCCAAGGGGTTCAGAGTGTGGGAGGGGGCTCAGGGCTGGGGCAGAAGGTTGGGATGCAGGGTAGTGCTCTGGCTGGGGGTGCGGGCTCCAGGATGGGGCCAGGGATGAGGGGCTCAGGGCTGGGGTGCGGGGGGGAAGGGCTCCAGCAGGGGGTGCAAGCTCTGGGATGGGGATGAGGGGTTTGGGGTACAATGGGGAGAGAACACCCGCCCCCAGCTCTCCCCCCGAAGCAGCACCTGGGTTGGGAGGGTGAGGGGCACCTGTCCCCCAGCCATGGCAGGTCCGGGGCTGGGGCACCTGTCCCCGGCATGGTAGGTCCGGGATGGGGCTGGGCTGGGACAGGGCCGGGGGAGGGGCATCTCTCCCCACTGCAGCCCTGAGCATCTGTGTGGCACTTAATAGGCAGCTGCATGGCCGCACAATTTAGAGGGAACTTAGGGGGTGAGCACAGGCATTGACTTTTGTTTTTGCCAGTGGGTGCTCTTGAAGAGATGTGTGTGTTGGGGGGGGGGAGCGGCTCTGCCAGTTTTGGGGGAGAGGCTATTTTCATCATATTTATACATTTCTAGTTATTGAATATGTGCCTATCATTGGTGTCTTACTTTACTCATTATTAAAATAGTAATGAACTACATAATTACATATCATGAATTACAGTATATTAAAATCATTGCACTCACCTACACGGTGTCTCCACCTTTGTATCAGTTTAAAGACATTATGTCTCACTGTAGCTTCTGGATGAAACTGTCAGCAACACTGTGGCTCAGGGGTGCTCAGTACTGGGTTTAAAATGGCACCAATGGTGCTGGGCTCACACACAGGAGGAGATCCAGGGCCTGGACCATGGCCTTGCCTGCCCTCACCCCACCCCCACTCAGCCTCTTCCTCCAAGGACTCACCCGCCACTCGCTCCTCTCTACTCCCTCTCCCTGCTCACTCTTCTCCGCCCCCCACACCCCTGTGTAGGTGGTGGGTGAGGCCTTGGGGGGAGATGCCAAATGGGGAGGAGCCTCAGGGCCTGGCCACAGTCTGGGCCCATAAAAGATTAACCCAGCCCTGTGGGTGCTGAGCACCCTCCGTTTTTTTTCAGTGGGTGCATATGTTGGGGAAATTTTCAAAGAACACAATTCCAGTAGTAAAAACTGATAAAAGCTAAACAAGGAAGAGTTTCTCACACGTAAGTGAAGTTCTTCAAGCAGAACCTTAAAGTCTGTTAAAAGAAAAGGAGTACTTGTGGCACCTTAGAGACTAACCAATTTATTTGAGCATAAGCTTTTGTGAGCTACAGCTCACTCCATCGGCTGCATTCAGTGGAAAATACAGTGAGGAGATTTATATACACACAGAACATGAAAAAATGGGTGTTTATCATACACACTGTAAGGAGAGTGATCCAGGGTTTCCAGGGGTGTGTCTGTGCGGATTTGTTCTTGTGCTTTTTCAGGGAGTTTCTTGAGCAAATGGTGTAGTTTCTTTTGGTAACTCTCAGTGGGATCAGAGGGTAATGGTAATGGACACAAATCAGACGTCAAGAATTATAACATTCATAAACCAGGTGGAGAACACTTCAATCTCTCTGGTCACTCGATTACAGACCTAAAAGTTGCAATATTACAACAAAAAGACTTCAGAAACAGACTCCAATGAGAGACTGCTGAATTGGAATTAATTTGC
This sequence comes from Lepidochelys olivacea, assembly GCF_965140295.1. Classification (NCBI taxonomy): domain Eukaryota; kingdom Metazoa; phylum Chordata; order Testudines; family Cheloniidae; genus Lepidochelys; species Lepidochelys olivacea. Next base: position 146,027,049 of record NC_140413.1, on the reverse strand, counting down.
AAACTGGATACAATTAACTAGGCTTGAATAGAGACTGGAAGTGGATGGGTTATTATACAAAGTAAAACTATTTCCCCATGTTTATTCCCCCCCACCGTTCCTCAAACGTTCTTGTCAACTGCTGGAAGTGGCCCACCTTGATTATCACTACAAAAGGTTTTCTTCCCCTTCCTCCCCCTCCCCCCCACCACGCTCTCCTGCTGGTAATAGCTCATCTTAAGTGATCACTCTCCTTACAGTGTGTACGATAACACCCATTGTTTCATGTTCTGTGCGTATATAAATCTCCTCACTGTATTTTCCACTGAATGCATCCGATGAAGTGAGCTGTAGCTCACGAAAGCTTATGCTCAAATAAATTGGTTAGTCTCTAAGGTGCCACAAGTCCTCCTTTTCTTTCTGCGGATACAGACTAACACGGCTGCTCCTCTGAAACTTAAAGTCTGTTGACTGCAAAATGCGAATGCAGAAGCAGCTAGTATTAGAGCATGATACAGAGTAATGGGGCTGACAGATATACTCAGAGGAAGAATTCTAACTTTTTCAGGAATTAGTAAACCAAAATGTTGGCAGCAGGTACTGAAAATGCCATTTTGAGTTCAAATTAGCAGAACATTCTTTGAAGTCTGGAGAACTCATTGATCCCCATTCTATAATACAGTGCAGCTCTGATGACAAACACTATAAGGCAGCACAAATAAAGGTTGACCTTTAATTAGAAACAAATGGTCCAGAAGATGACAGCTTTCTCTTTAGGGATCTGTTCATTAAATAAATCAAGGTGGAGGTGTGAGGAACATGTCAATACATTTACCTCATTGATAAGGCCCAATCTATATATTAAAGAGCCCTTTACATCATGGTTTTAAACTAGGCAGGATCACTAAAACAGGACAAGGCCCCTCCCTAGAGCCTTTAACCACACAATCTTTTCATTCACAATTTACCAAGGCAGAGGATGTAACAGCGGGGATTTGGCTTGGATAACAAGATTGCATTCTACATCCAGTCCCCCTGCATTACTGTAAACTGTAAACCAAGCTATCAGGATCTCAGGAGAGAAATAGGAACCATGCATTTGAATTCCTCAGGAAGTGATTGGTCTGGCTCGTAGCAGCTCCCTATGTGGCTTCATTTTGTAATTAAGAATCTAAACTTCCATTTACAGATAATCAAAGTTAACTATTATGGTTAAAAATGTAACCGCTATAATATAAACCATCTGTAAACTGATGCAGTAATGTCTCTGAGTCTGGAAGTAGTGTTTATTCTGTAGCGTGAGCAAATATAAATATTAGTATTGATAACTATTCCACTACTGAATGAGTGAAGATACTCATATTATGAATATATTTTGGCAACAAATAGATGGATATAGGACTGTGGGCAGAGCTTAGGACAATGAACGTTACTTACTTGTACTCAAGGTTTGACATGCACCGACAGGTGCCATTGAACGGATGCCGAGTCAACTGCTCACAAGAAATTCGATAAGGACAAATGCAAAGTACTCCACTTTGGAGGGAACAATCAGTTGCACACATACACAATGGGAAATGACTGCCTAAGAAGTACCACTGCAGAAAGGGATTTGGGGGACAGCATGGATCACAAGCTAAATATGAAGCAACAGTGTAACACTGCTTCAGAAAAAGCAATCATCATTCTGGGATGTATTAGCAGGAGACACGAGAAATAATTCTTCTGCTCTACTCTACGCGGATTAGGCCTCCACTGGAGTATTATGTCCAGTTCTAGGTGCCACATTTCAGGAAAGATGTGGACAAACTGGAGAAAATCCCAAGAAAAGTAAAAAAAAAAGACTTAAAAGGTCTAGAAAACATGAACTATCAGGGAAGATTGAAATAATTGGGTTTGTCTAGTCTGGAGAAGAGAAGACTGAGAAGGGACCTGATAAGAGTTTACAAGTACATAAAAGGTTGTTAGAAGGAGGAGGGAGAAAAATTGTTCTGCCTAAGCTCTGAGGATAGGACAAGAAGCAATGGGCTTAATTGCAGCAAGGGAAGTTTAGTTTGGACATTAGGAAAAACTTCCTGTCAGGGTGGTTAAGCACTGGAATAAATTGTTTAGGGAGGTTGTAATATCCATCACTGGAGATTTTTAAGAGCAGATTAGACAAACCTGTCAGGAATGATCTAGATAATACTTAGTCCTGCTGTGAGTGTAGGGTACTGGACTAGATGTCCTCTCGAGGTTCCTTCCAGTCCTATGATTCTGTGAGTCTATGCCCTTTCTGCCCCCAGGCTATAAGTACATTTTGAGGGTGTGGCTATAAATAGGAGGTCACTAGTGGTTACTGCCTCAGTTCCTTCCACTCCTAATACAGAGCAGTAGAAGATAGGACTCCGTAAAAGAGGGGAAGGAGGACAGGGACTGTGAATATGCAGAGTCCATTTCCAAGAACTTGGTTACAAGTAACCACCTTCTTTTCTTCTTCGAGTATCTTCTGCACATTCCCGCTCTTGAGACAGTTTAGTCAGTAGTCTGCATATTAACTAGGACTATGGGTAAGGAGTCCTAACTAAATAAGGACTGTGGCACCGATCTACCAAACTCTGCATTTGACCTGGCTGAAATATCTAACAAGGTATGTTTTGTGAATACGTGTATAGAACTATGCAGGGCTGCTCTACAAATCTCTACTATTGGAACACGCTTCAAACCTGCCACCAAGGCTGCCAGAACCCTAGTGGAATGTGCTTTCAGTTGGACAGGGGGAGATTGTGATACCCCCTTATAAGTTTCCACTATACACCATCTGACCCACCTCGACAATGTTTGTGCGGAAACAGGGTTTCCTTTACAGTTACCAGCATATGACACAAACTATTTATGTGAAGATCTAAAGTATTTAGTCCTACCCAAATAGAATGATAAAACTCTCTTTGCATCCAAACAGTGTAGTTTTTATTCACCTTTCTCTAAATGAGGCCTGGGAAAAACACTGGCTAAGTAATACACTGACATTAAACTCAAATGACTTTTGGTACAAATCTAGGATGTGGATGAAACACTACTTTGTCCTTATAAAAGGTCATAAATGGAGGATCAGCCATTAATGCATGAAGTTCACCAATCCTCCTGCCTGATATCGCTATAACAAAGGCGGTCTTAATTGATAGACGAAATAAAGAACATAAAGACAAGGGCTCAAACAGTGGTGACAGAAGCACTAAATTTATGTCCCATGACACCACAGGATCTCTTACCAGAGGGCACAAATTTAGTAACCCTTTAAAAAACTTCTTTACAATCTCATATGAGAAAATTGATTTGCTATCTTATATATTAGTATTGTGATGGGGCAAGGCCAGATGGCTATGGAAAAGTAGTGGAAGATCGATATATTAGCTCCAGGCTAAACAAATCCCTAGTACCAGGATAAGTGAAATGGCAGCTGCTCCAGGTCAATTAAGACACTTGGGACCAATTAAGAACTTTCCAGAAGGCAGGGAGAGGGCTAGGTTGATTGGGACACCTGAAGCCAATCAGGGGCTGGCTGAAACTAGTTAAAAGCCTCCCAGTTAGTCAGGTGGGTGTGCATGTCAGGAGCTGTGGGAGGAAGTTGTGCTGTTGGAGAGGCTGAGTAGTACACACCATATCAGGCACAAGGAAGGAGGCCCTGAGGTAAGAGTGAAGTGGAGCTTGAGGAAGTGAGGGCTGCTGTGGGGGAAGTAGCCCAGGGAATTGTACATGTTATGTTTCTAAAAGGTCAGCTACCATAGCTGATACTATTAGGGTCCTTGGGCTGGAGCCCGGGGTAGAGGGTGGGCCCGGGCTTCCCCACCTCACCTTTGCCTGCTGATTAATCACTGAGACTGGGAGACAACAGAGACTGTGCAAGGAAGGATAACTTCTCCTCACCTCCCTCGCTGGCTTATGATGAAAAAGGCTCAGTAGACTGTGACCCTTGTCTCTAGAGAGAGAAGGGTTACATGGAGGGTCACAGTGAGCCTCTGAGGCTAGTGAAATCCACCAGGAAACGTGGGCCCCACAGAGGCAAGGACAGAACTTTGTCACAGTATGGAATAAACTGCTAGTGTGACCAAATGTACCTTAAGTGAAGCAACAGATAAATCTTAATGCTTCAAATATAAACTCTACTCTGGTACAGAATGAATAGGCGCTGACATAGACTCTATACCCTTATTAAATATCCATCGCAAAAATCTTTTCCATTTTAATTGATTACATTTTCTAGTTGATTCTCTTCTAACATTTAGTAGACTAGGTTGAATAACTTTAGAGAAAGACATCTCCAACTTCATTAAAGACTTATTGCCCATGCTATCAGATATGGCCATGGGTCTGGATGGTACACTTTTCTTTGCTGTTGAGTCAGAAGGTCCATTAACACTAAGTATCTGTAATTCATCTGTAATTCCCAGATCCATGACATCCAGTCCATAGCTTGGACCTGGATGTCATGGATCTGGAAAACTTTCTTCAGTTCTTTGTTGGACAGGTTACCCGGAAGGAGGCTGGTAAGGAAATGTCAGAGTTGACCGGTAAGGTCAAGGATTCCACAGCATTTGCCATTCTTACCAATTTGGCCAGTACAGTAATATGTCAGGGCTGAGATACTTGTGTTTGTAATAGTTTGCGTCCACTGGAGATCTTTGAGATTGTGGTTCTGTACCCAATTTCCTCTTCACTGTTGCCATATTAACCAGAACCAAAACCTGCTATTCCACAGACACTTGTATGTCCTCAGTATTAACTGCCATTGGTGCCTATATAAACACCCAGACTCACAGTTCTTTGGAACTCAAAGAAAAAGATTTAGAGTAGGGCTGTTGATTAACTTCAAAAATTATTCACAACTAACTGCAGTTTTAATTGCACTGCTAAACAACAGAATACCAATTAAAATTTATTAAACATTTTTGGATTTTTTTTCTACATTTTCAACTATATTGATTTCAATTACAACACAGAATACAAAGTGTGCACTGCTCACTTTATATTCTTTTTATTACAAATATTTGGACTGTAAAAATGATAAATAGTATTTTTCAATTAATCTAATACACATACTATAGTGAAATCTTTTTATCGTGAAAATGCGACTTACAAATTTAGATTTGTTACATAACTGCACTCAAAACAAAATAATGCAAAACTTTAGAGCCTACAAGTCCACTCAGTCCTTCTTCTTGTTAAGCCAATCACTAAGACAAACAAGTTTGTTTACATTTACGGGAGATAACGCTGCCCACTTCTTATTTACAATGTCACCAGAAAGTGAGAACAGTGTTCACATGGGACTTTTGTAGGTGGCATTGCAAGGTATTTACATGCCAGATATGCTAAACATTTGTATGACTCTTCATACTTTGGCCACCTTTCCAGAGGACATGCTTACATGCTGATGACGCTAGTTAAAAAAATGCATTAATTAAATTCTCCTTGGGGGAGAACGGTACATCTGCTGCTCTGTTTTACCCGCATTCTGCCATATATTTCATGTTATAGTAGTCTTGGATGATGACTCCGTACATGCTGTTCATTTTAAGAACACTTTTGCTGCAGATCTGACAAAACGCAAAGAAGGTACCACCAATGGAAGATTTCTAAAGATAGCTACAGCACTTGACCCAAGGTTTAAGAATCTGAAATGTCTCCCAAAATCTGAGAGGGATGAGATTGAGCATTTTTTCAGAAATCTTAAAAGAGCAACACTCCAATGAAGAAACTACAGAACCCAAACCACCAAAAAAGAAAATCAAGCTTCTGTTGGTGACATCTGACTCAGATTATGAAAATGAACATGTGTCGGTCCGCACTGCTTTGGATCGTTATAGAGCAGAACCCGTTATCAGCATAGGCACATGACCTCTAGAATGGTGGATGAAGCATGAAGGGACATATGAATCTTTAGTGCATCTAGCATGTAAATATCTTGCGACACACCGGCTGCAACAGTGCCATGTGAATGCCTGTTCTCACTTTCAGGTGATGTTGGGAACAAGAAGCAGACAACATAATCTCCTGCAAATGTAAACAAACTTGTTTGTCTGAATGATTGGCTGAATAAGAAATAGGACTGAGTGGACTTGTAGGCTCCAAAGTTTTACATTGTTTTATTTTTTAATAGTTATTTTTTGTAATAATTCTACATTTGTGAGTTCAACTTTCATAGATTCTTAGATATTAAGGACAGAAGGGACCATTAGGATCATCTAGTCTGACCTCCTGCACAATGCAGGCCACAGAATCTCACCTACCCACTCCTGCGATACACCGCTTACCTATGTCTGAGCTATTGAAGTCCTCAAATCATGGTTTAAAGACTTCAAGAAGCAGAGAATCCTCCAGCAAGTGACCCGTGCCCCATGCTACAGAGGAAGGCAAAAACCCTCCAGGGCCTCTTCCTATCTGCCCTGGAGGAAAATTCCTTCCCGACTCCAAATATGGTGATCAGCTGAACCCTGAGCATATGGGCAAGATTCACCAGCCAGATACCCAGGAAAGAATTCTCTGTAGTAACTCAGATCCCACCCCATCTAACATCCCATCACAGGCCATTGGGCCTATTTACCATGAATATTTAAACTTTTATGATAAAGAGATTGCAATACAGTACTTGTATTAGGTGATTTGAAAAATACTATTTCTTTTGTTTTTTACAGTGTAAATATTTGTAATCAAAAATATAAAGTGAGCACTGTACACTTTGTATTGTGTGTTGTAATTGAAATCAATATATTTGAATATGTAGAAAACATCCAACAATATTTAAATAAATGGTAATCTATTATGCGATCAAAATTCTTTTTTTTAATCATACAATTAATTGGGGTTATTTTAATCACTCGACAGCCCTAATTTAGGTGTTCTCTTTGTGTCTCTGATCTGTCCAGCCATGATCCATCAGTTCCAATGAATCTCCAGAATAAATGTTTTGTCTTCTGTCTTGGAACTGAGGGCCCTGGTTCTGTGGAAATGCCCAGCATAGAGAATCTATAGTTGCTTCTGGATTTCCTCAACACCGGTGGCCTTCTGTGGTGTCAGATCAGATGACTTTGGTACCGAATGCTCAGTCTCTTTTGAACTGGAACTTGGTGCGGAGACTGTTGGTCTAAGTACCAAAGTTTTCCTGGAACTGGAAGGGCTCTGAGCTGAACCAAGCCTCTTGGTTTTTAACCACATAATGCCTTAGGAACCTTAAACCTGGAGGATACGGTAGATAAGGCTTCTTGCAGAAGAGCTTGGAGTGTTTTGCCTCTCTTTTTTCTAGCTCATGGTGTGAAAGTGCTGCAAATAGAGCAACATGAAAGAAAATGTCCTTCCTCCAAGCATTTTAGGCAGAGCGCATGGGCATCAGAATCCGTAACAATGCACATCTTTTTGATCATTGTGTTCTGATCTTTGGATCTGCCATAATAATCTGCCATAATAATCTAAAAAAACTAATACTAACACTTAAACTAACTCTAATGCTAACTATATAAAAAAACAACTGGACACTTATCCCAACTATTTAAATGATCTTGATCCATAGAAGATTATCATCCATCCATGTCAGAGGAACTGAGGCCGTAACTGCAAGCACCCTATTTAAAGTCACACCGTCGGAATGTGTTTGGAGCTTGGGGGCAGAGCAGGAAGGGCTAGGACTGCTAGTAGAAGGCTGCACCATTCAATGGGACCAGTCAGTGCACATCCCAAGCATGGGGAATATGCAGGGGACACTCGAAGAAGAGCCAGTTTATTTTTTTTTCTGTTCTGACTCCAATATATATAATCCCAGATCAGTAAGGCAGTATTTAGTCCCAGAATCACACACCAGTTTAAGATGCATCCGATGAAGTGAGCTGTAGCTCACGAAAGCTTATACTCAAATAAATTTGTTAGACTCTAAGGTGCCAGTAAGTCTTCAGTTTAAGATGGTGAGCCAGATATGGAAGAGAGGAGTATTACCTGCACACAAACTGCCTAGAGTTCATCGCCAAAGTGTGTGCTATAAAGAGGCTCATGAAAGACAGTATTATCCTGTGTTATCAAATCTATAAACAAGCTGGGGTTCTGAGGCAACAGAAAAAGCCAACTCTAGTGAAGGCATACTGGGAATACTTCCTTCTGCACCAAATCGCTGTACTTGCAGAGCATATTCCTGGGCTATTCAGTTTAGCAGCAGGCTGGAACTCCCCACGCTCTGTGTTCTGGTGACTGAACCATCATGACCGAAGTAATCTCTCTCATCCAAAAGGAAGTGACACCTCTAAGGCTGGATCTTTTTACCTACTGCCTAAGCTCATAGCTGAAGCAAATCTTTAGTTTAGCAGTTAGCTATTTTGCTGCACAGAGTTTCTTTCAGCAGAGTCTGAGATATCAAGGTCCTGAGTATAACACAGGCAGATAGTTCACTGCCACTGAAGAGTGCTTTTCTGTGGTATGTAGAAATATAGCCTAACTCCACATATTATGCCAATTTTGACCACGATCCTTGATTGTGTGTGTTTCAACATGAGAAAATATGAAGCTAGGATAGGGGACCTCAGGGCAAGGGCCAACTGTTAATGTCCTTCAGAAAGCCTTACCTCTCTTTCTTGCTCCAAAGCTTAGGTAAACTTGAGGTAGCAGCAGGAATCAGAAAAGGAGCCAAAGGTCACTTTACATGCGACTAATTTGTCAAAGGGCTTCTTTACACCCAGTTACTCATTCTTTTCCATTTGGTTCTTATATTGTCCACAGCACAATGTTATCTGAGTGCTTCATATTTGGAGGTTGGCTCTAACAAAGACTTTAAACACAGTATATAAGGAGCTTCCAAATTTTGACAAACTCAAAATATTCCTAGGAAGTTTTTGAGGCAAGTTATTATGTTCTCCCCACTCCTCCTCTCTCCACTTTGTAAACAACATTTTCTGTTAAGTTTCTGAAATGAAAGTCCCAAACTGAGAACCCATTACAAGATATTGACCAGAAAACACAAAGGATTTCAGATGTTTACTCGTCAATTATTTTAATTATGGCTAATCATCTGCACTTTCCATGGTAGGTTTAAAGACCAAATTAAAGAATCTTCTTTTAATGCCATTATTGTTTTCCTGGTGCATATCATGGTATCTTCAAATTGTTGTATAATAATGGATACCAAGATTTTTTACCTACTGAGAAGATTAAAAAAAGAGAATTAGAAACAATGGATTTCGCTGTCTGTTATTTATTCAGGTATTTTAGAGAGTGTCCCTAAAAACTGTTTTTCCACTGAATAGTGGTACTCTAAGTCAAGCACAGCATTGTTTGCACGTAAAACATTTAGTACAAAGTTCTATATGTTGGATAATAGCAGTAATAAAAAGAATGAGAGGACATTCCTCAGGGTACCCCTAGATAGAAGGAATTTGTCTGAAGATACAAAATTAACTGAAATTTTAGCAGCACATTAGATGACAGGACATTTTCTGTCTTAATTGAAACCATGCAATTGCTAGACATATATTCTGCAGTTCCAAGTGAGCTGGGCAATTGCCTTTAGACATCTAGGGATATTGCAGCATCTGGGAAAACTGGTTGTATCACTAGATTACAGACGTCTGTGTATTATCAAACCATGAGCTTGATTATCATCTCAACAATTAAAAAGGGACTAATTTCACTGCAGTAAAACTGGAGAGATCAAACTGGTGCTTTATGTTTTAACAAACCAACCCAAACAAACCAAGGAAGCTTTCAGTCCCTTCCTGACAGACTTAGAGGGATGTTAGGTTAAAGTGCTTCAGTGGATTGTAGCTGTCATAGTTGGCGTCATAGTTGGAGAGGCAGTCCCAGAGCTACCTATGACCTACACCATTTTAGGGCTTTATAAATTAAAAATAACATCTTAAATTAATCTGGAAATTAATAGGAAGCTAGTGTAGATTGATGATCAACACAGGTGTGAAGTGCTCTGCACTGTTGCCAAGCACACAAGCTGCCACATTCTGCACTAGCTGTAATTTCCGGGTGGCATTAAGGCATATAGGATGTTGAGGTAATATGATCTGGAGGTGACAAAGGCATGAATTACGGTGGTGACATCCCAAAGAAAAGGTCACAACTTCCTGACCTAGCATTGATGATACAAAATATTCTTGAAACACTACTTGAAACAGCTGAGGATCCAATGAGACCAAGACTCTCTCCAGTAGAAGAGAGCTGATATTATTGTTGATGTTTTTCTGGTAGTTTGCCCCAGTCAATGAGCATGCTTCCTACGTGGACTGAATCTCAACTAGTTTGCCCTCTTATTCCAGCCAGTCAATGGGTAAATCTATAAAATGAACCATCTAATTCCATGAAATGGGGAGAGGACAACTGTATATCAGCTTTCTTTGGTGAACACTGATTTTTGGTGATTTAATACCATTTAGTTTTTAAAGATGTCTTGCTCCCAGACTTGCCCCAAATTAAACATGCTTAGTAGGGGCCTATCCTTATGAGTTCAGGGAATCCTTGCTAGTACACTGAAATTGTCAGCAACTGCTCTCCGACGTCACTCTCTCAGTGCTCTCGAAATATCCAGGAGCTAGAGAATTCTGGCTCTTTGAAAAAGCACAAGACATAATATTGCTTCAAGGCCCAACCGCACAGAGAACCTTAAGTGTGTAAAAGTTGCAGAAAAAAGTTACTTGCAGACTGCAAATTTATTTGCTGGTTTGGGTGCACATTAACTATTTTCAGCTTTTGTTGCTCAGTGCCAGGCTTTTATAGGTGAGGTTTACAAAGAATACTTACACAGGGACAAACATGGCTACAACAACACTGCATACAGAATACTTAAAAAAATTCAATTCAGTCCGGTAGGGCAGACAATTTTTGTCAGGAACTTATCCACAGCTAAGGAAATTTTTAGGAAGTTCAGACTACATAGTATATTTTGGTATATCCTTTGCACTTTTTTGGCAATGTCTGTTTTCCTACAGTGTTAAATGCTAAGACTTATTTCAATTCTATTTTTTTCCCCCAATGCTTTTTTGATTTTTCCACTACCCGTGTTTCATTTCTTTTTTCCTCTTCTCCCATGTTTCCTAGCACCCTGCATTTCCTGTTCCGCCTCCACTCTCCCTAACACATTCTTCTTAGCTAATCCTCTCCATCTATCATCTCTTACCTCCCTTTCCTAGCCCAGGAGTAGGGGTACACAGGGTAACTTGAGAGCATTTGTTTCTTCTACCTATTTAAAGAGGGAAAAAAGCTCATGGGGACATTTCTCCCCCCATTCCTAACTCAGCAGAGGGCCAGGGAATGGTCAAGTCATGGGGAAACCTTTCCCCATTTCTGGTAAAGGAGATGGGTAGAGTATGGTGGTTCTCTGCATCTCCCTTTCTCATTCAAGGAGAGAGGCAGTAAATCAGGAGACACCTCTGTCCCTGCCTTTCCAGCTAAAAGTCCTCTTCGCTTCTCCCCCTTATAGGGCTTGATCCTGCAACCACTGACTTCAGTGGTTCAGGATCAGACACACAGATCTCTGTAGTGGCTCCCAATATTGTATTCAGGAAAACAAGCCCAGTAGTTGCAATCCCCAGAATCATTACTATATTAAACAATCACCTCAATTCTCAGACAAATAACTTCACTAAACTTTCAGTTGCTCAATAAATAAAGAAAACAATACAAAAATACCAAAATATTAGTTAAAAAAGCCTACCAAAATATTAGTTAAAGCCAACAATGTAATTTAGCTTAAGTGTCCCAAAGAAATGTTAGAAATAGGATACTCTGCAATCACTTGGCATCACAAATGGCAAAGTGATGGCTACAGTGGAAAATTCCAAAAGCCTCCCCCAAAACAAACTATTTTAAAAAGTATGGAAATAATAATAATTGTACATAGATTTGAACATCCCTACATTACATACAAATCTACACATTTGCTTTGAGGGAAATTTTGCCTGCATCTGAATGTTGACGAATGACATGCAGGGAGCATACTGAAAGATCTACCTGGCACCTTGACTCCAATGCATTGGACTTCATGCCTTTGAGACTGATGAGGCAATGTGGAACTCAAGTCTGAACTGTATGTGATAATTCAGCTCTACCAAAAATTATAGCTCCCAGTACGGCCACCATTCAATTCTACTGTTTTTGACAACTTCTTCCTTGAAAAAGCAGCACTGTTCTGGAGTTGGTCTCACTGAATGCACAGAGGAATGCCAAGCACTAATGGGTTCTATTACTGCAAGATGCTGAGCACTCTGGCCCTGATCCACTTAAGCCTGTGTAACTTTAAGGACTTAAGTAGTCCCACAGAAATCACTGTCTTAAGTTCTTTGCGAGATCAAGGCCAGAATGCTCAATACCCTGCAAGACTGAACCTTATTGTCAGGCATTCATTTTAGGACTAGATAGCACCAGGAAGCACCTTTGAATAGAGCTGGCTTGAAGATAAATAATGGTTCTCACCAGGTTTGAAGCCACTGATCTGTTGTTTCTCAGTTTCTATACTGAAATAATGGAATAGGATTATTTCTTAGTTGAAAACTAGAAGACAATAGGTTAAAAAAATTCTACAGAAAAATAACACATTCAGCAAAAAAACACAAGGAATGCCATGTTGAATTCACAACATATCAGCAGAGGAAACAATGTCTTTCTTTATAGAGGAACTATTAAAGAAAAAGAATAATACAGGCAAGAATGTCTTCACAGAAACTTAACCATTTAAGCAGATCAGAAGGAGCATCTCATTGACAGGTGAAATAATACTTAGCCATTATCCTGCACAAGCAGGTTGTTCACTGCTGACCAAGTGGTGTAATGGCTATAAATTCTGAGTTCTGAATATTCTGGAAAAAAAAAAAAAAGACAGGCACAACGGACACACAATACTGAAGTTCAATTATAATACTCTAACTGAATCTAGAGGAAAAGTGCATTACTGAGTGACAGAGTGCCATGTTCATAATTAATGTGCTCTGCTAATCAAGTGGAAGAACTCATAGTATCTGCTACTAATAAGCAGATTCTTAAAATTATTACATTGTGGAAATTATTCTCGAACAGATTCTTCATCACTAAGATTTTAAGATAAAGGAACAGAAAAATTCTTGAGAAAAATGTTTGATTATAAGCTCTTCAGGATTGTATCTTCCTATGTATTGGTATAGTGGCTGGCTCTGGGGGCTTCTGTAAGTATAAATATATAATAAATAAGGAATCAAACCTAAAAACAGTCTTTCTTTCTTTCTATTGGCATTTTCTTCTCTTTTCACACCACTGGACTTACTCTAAGAATAGCAAAGATATTTAATGTGATTTATAAAATATGTTCCCATCAACGACATCTAGGTACAGGTATAATATCATGACAGACAGGGAGTTACAAGAGCCAGATCTGTAGGATGCCTTTTATAAGTACATGACAATGAAAGTTTCAATATAACATTCTTGGAAACAAGAATGACCATTTCTCAAACACAACACATAATTTAAAGGATACTCAGCATCTTAAAATATTTGTTTACATACTGCAGCCTATAAAATATTATCCTAAGACCAAATATTTAACATGAGTACTAAAATGATAGAAGTAATGAGGGAACATATCAGGTCTCAATAGACATTAATTATTAAAAACTGAACCAACAGAAAAAATCAGAGTGATGAACTGAAGAATTTTCTAATATTTTCATGTTTATGTAAATCAGGTAGCAAGTAAAGGGAGCAGACACACGGATTCTTCTTCCTGAAGAGCATCAGAACATTTGTTCAATGTCTGAACAATACCGTATTATAGTTTTAATCTAAGTTACTGCTTTTAAAAAAAAAGTGTTCAGTGCCAGTTTCCACTATCACTGTTTTGGAGCGTCCACTGAAGAACTTCAATGGAATTCTTCAGGGCAGGCTTGGCTATGATCCCTTTTGCATGTTTGAGATAAGAACAGAGGGTTTTTTTGTTTTTTGTTTTTTTTTATTTTTACGGCAGATTAGTTAAAATTATAGGCTTATTTTATTTACAGTATTTAAAGTTTAGTTTTCTTTCCCCAACAGTGAAATATGTGGGAGGGATTACTACATGTTACACAATGTAAAATAGATTTTAAAAAGCCAAACCAAAGCTTGTGAGTAAAACTGTACAATGTTTGTTCTACGCTCAAGCACATTGCACCATCAAATGAAAAGTGCATACGTTCTATCATGCCTAAAAGGCCTACTGTATGATCCAAAAATCCAAACAGACATGGAAAGTAAATACATACAGGTTTAGATACAGTGCCAAATGAAAAGAAAATACTATGAACTATCTCTTGAAAGCTTCTTGTCACAGGAAGGAGCATGGTTACTTCTGAAGTAAAGCAGCACTTTTCATGTCGGACACAGAACTGCAAAAGAACCACAAATATACAGGCATAAACCTCATTAAACACAGTGTGCATAAACAGATTGCAGGGTACAGTAAACAAACATGAAGAATGCTTAGTTCTATACTATAAAAGCAGTGAATAAAATCCAGAATTGAAACAGTTGATTAAACTGCAACCCTCTTCCCAAAAGAAAACTTTGACAAAAAAAATGCTATCACTAACTAATATTACACAGAAATGAGTTAACTAAAGATCATGTCTTAACAATGGTGTTTTTACACTTTACATTTTACAAGCTTGTCTATCCTGAGGAATTAACTATAATTTCATGGAACATTCAAGAAAAAGTGGAAGTGCTACCATGCAGTGAAATATTAAAATATGTACTGAAAATTTCAGATGACAATTCTAAGCTTGATGTGTGTACCCTGTGAATCATGTAAAGTGGGAAGACATGTTCTTCACATGTTTCTCATTCCTGTTTCACATCTAAGAGACAAACCTCAGAGCAATCCAGCTTTCAAACCAATGCTAGCACAATACAAAAGCAAATAAAGTAGTCAGGTGTAACAAAGAAACACACAAACTTTAAATAATAAAGACAAGAAAATAAATTCTCATGATCAGAAACACTTTCAAAATTTAAAAATAAAAACACTGACAGTTACATTTTTGCCTTTTAATATAAAACAAAAAATCAGTTTCAGTCCTTATTGGTAACTTAGAAGATCAGGTGTGGGATAAAATAAACAAGTTCAAAGATGGGAAATCATACCACTTCCACAATCTAAATAGTCGGGGGTCAGAAGAATAATTAAAAACTATTTAAATTGCCAGAAAGACAAATACACACATTTTCTTCCATTTTACTTGGTGGTATGTGTAGCAATATTTTTCTTGAACTACCTTAAGTCATAACCACTATTTTTTCATTTATGGGCAACGAGGCAAGAATACTCCGATTAGTTACAAGTTTTAAGCCAGTCAGTTTGTGTTACTGTAAGAATGGAACATTTTAAAAAGGAGCTTACTCTGGTTAAGCATCCATATGGACTTAATAAAGTAGTTTTTCAAATAGGAAAGTATTATCTATATTTATAAAAGTCTGTGTGTCAAGAATAAGCAAACCTAATTGGCTTTCATAGATGAGTTTATCATAATGGTAATATATAACGCATGCAAAAAACCTACTGTAATGTATTGTTAAGGCTAGAGATTTAATTTAACAAATCAAAAGATTCAAGCTATAGATATCTATTTAGGTTTTTTTACACATGGCCATCAGCAAATTTATCTTTGGCCCTTTGTATTCATGTATTTCAACAAAGTCTATATATAATCATGCCACACAATAATGAAAAATACTACATACTATATTCTCACCAATTACAAATAAGTTTTATTCCTTTGTGTATAATGATGTAATATTTACCGAATAGCATCCCATTATGTGATCATGCAATGAGATTACAGTAGTGTAATGCATACTGTGTATGTAAGTAGACAGAGTGAAGGCTGCTGTGAGAATATTAAAGGGAAATGATTAATTTAATCATACTTATCTGAACATTTTGTACCTACTATTATTGCAGGTAACACCCAAGAACATTCACTAGCAGAGATTACAGAAAATACATTAATCTCTGCTCTGCAGTTTGCACGAAGTGCTGTAAAATGCACAAACTAAATAGTTATTTTCATTATTTCCCCTGCTTTTGTTGGTCTTTCACATGATAATAGGAGAAGAATTTTTTTTTAAAAGAAAAATTTTGTAAACCACAAAAATTGGGAGATTAACTGGAGAAAGTATACCACCCAAAAATACTTTTAACTCATTATTTGAAATTTCCAATTTCAAACTGATGGAATACTTTTATTTAACTGAAAAATTTAAAATCTTGGCCTTGATTCATTAATATAGATTTTTCCTGACACTAAACACATCCCTCTCCTTCAGATCACTAACATCTCAGACTTCTGCTTCCTCCATTCTGGCTTGGGATTGAAACATGGCTATTATGGTTTTCAAGTGCCAAACATATTCACAACATCTGCATACCACCTTCAAACGACAAGCCTGGGAGCTTATATTCATAACTTTGCTACACACTGAAAATCATGGACTTAATAAAGACATAGTATTTACGGCTTGTTAGAACAATCTGTAACCCACTAAAACCACCTTTTTTGCTTTATGATTGCAGGGGTGTTAACTGGCCTCTTCATCACTTCTCTTACCATATGTGTTAACTACGTATGCTAAACAATGTGTTCCACTTTGTATTTAGCTGTGACACTTTGGGTATGTCTACATTGCAATTAGACAACCATGCCTGGCCATGCCAGCCGACTTGGGTTTGCAGGGCTAGGGCTAAAGGCCTATTTAACTATGGTGCAGATGTGTGGGCCCAGGCTGCAGCCCAAGCTCTGGGATCCTCCCATCTCACAGGATCTTAGAACCTGGGGTCCAGTCCAAGCCTGGACTTCTACGCCACAATTAAACAGCCCCTTAGCTTGAGACCCACAAGCCTGAGTCTGCTGGCATGGCCCAGCTGCAGGTGTCTACTGCAGGGCAGATATACTTAAGAGTATCTGTCCCAGACCTGAAGAGCAGCTCTGTGTAAGCTTGAAAGCTTATTTCTTTCACCAATAGAAAATGGTCCAAAATAATAAATTACTTCATCCACCTTGTCTCTCAATCATATTCAGAAAGATTTAAACACATCTGGAATGCAGCCTAGACAATGTCTGACTGAATTTCACGTTAGTATTTCCCATCTAAAAAGCATACACTGACCCATATCTTGCTGAATAATGAATTACAATGTACTAAATATAAATCACTAAGCCCCTTTCATTACCAACTACATAAAGATGGAAACAATGGTGAATTGTGACAAAGAAGAACAAAAGGATTTTAGACTGCATCAAAAATAGTATGAACAAAACAAGGGAATTATTCCATTGTGCAATACCATGAAAAGACCCTGTCTGGAACTGTGGGTCTAGTTTTGGGTAACTTGCCTCTGAAGAGGTACACATTTTAGAGAGGATTTGAAGAAGAACTACATAATTGATCACTGGAATGAAGGGTGTGGGCTATGAGGATGAGCTGAAGTCATATTTTTAAAGTAAGTTTATTTTTAACATCAGTTTTAAAGACTTTTTTGAATGGCAAACACAATGCAAAGTATTTTGATACCAAACACAGAGATCCACTAAATCATCCCTTCCCCCCCCTGCATAATGTGATGCCTCAGTGGAAACGGCCCCAAGTTGGCTGGCCTTTTTAGCTATTTTACTTCATTACACATTCACATCCAATTTGTTCTAGGTCTCTTTTGGCATTGGTACCTTTGAGGATCTTCCCATTCACTCACTTAGATGCGTTACCTGGCATTTTTACCAGTTAGAGCTCAATTTATTAATTCCTCCCTCTATTTCATACCGTTTTTAGCCTTTCTGCTTTATTAGTTCTCAACACCTAATTTAGTACCAACTTCAATTTTCTTATTTATCATTTGTAGCATTATAGTGCCTAGAGATCCTATCCAAAATCAGGTCCTATTGTACAAAGTGCTGTACACATACACAAGCAGATACAGTACCTGCCCTGAAGACCTCATTTTATTTAGACAAGACAGGCAAAGGGGGAAAAGAGAAACAAAGACATAGAAAAGAGAAGTGACCTGGCCCTAGGTCACACAGAAGATCAGCGGCAGAGCTGGCAACAGAAATCAGATTGCCCAAGTCCTTGCGCAGTGCCACAGGCAGTAGACTAAGCTGTCTTTCCCAATTCATTAGCATGTTGTTCTACACACTCAACCATACCAGTGATGAAGCTATTGAAGACCAAACAATACAGTAAGTTCAACAAAACCCTACCACACATCCCAACTCAATGCAGTAGTTACTACCTGTGTTTAGTCCTCCACAAAGTTGATAATCAACATGTCAGTACTCAACCATATTTGAGAGAACTTGACACTTCGTATAAAAATGCTTTAATGAAATCCAGCGAATCTCTCTCTGTTTACCTCAACTAATTTTTTGATTCTACCAAAAAAGCAATGACATTTGGCAAGATCTGTTCTTTACAAAACGTATGCTGTTTGTTGCTCAGTATTCCATTTACCTATAGATGAACACCTCTCTCTCCATGTTTGTTCCATGAGGAACTGAAAATGGCATTGCTAAAATTGTTATTTTATTTTCTCCTCCAATCCTTAGTTCTAAACAACTGCTCAACAATAACTGTCAGAGTTTTCTCACGTTACCTAATTCCCTTAATATGCATATCGGCCAGATGTGCGGGCCTGAATACATTCATATTTTTTAAGTATTCCCTTCTCTGCTTTTTATCAAAAGTGCAAATTGTGCCTGGATACAAGGGTTCACTGAAGATGATAGCCACTTAATAAGGACTTTTAGTAGAGAACTATTTTTCTGCTTGAGAAACAGTATTCAGGAGTCAGCTAATTATATTGACAAGATTCAGTATTATCAAGACTTCACACAGAGCTGCACAACGTGCCATTATCCCATAACAGCCCTGCCCACTCTTTTAGGGAAAATATAGGTCCCTAGCGAAACAAAAAAGTCATTTGATTTTAACATACTTCAATACTTTCATGATGCAATTAACACTTATTTTTTTCTGTATTTCATTTCTTGACTCAACCTTAACAACAAGTAATCTGTCTTGTATTTATCAAAATAGCTAAGACTAGAACCAATTATAGGAAATCAGGTCAGTTATCACTAAACACACATCTATACTTCTAGAAAGTGGCATGCTGCCCCAAAATCCTCACTGTTGTTCTGGTCTTGATCTTGATCAAGAAATCCTCAACATTTCCAATGAAGAGAGACTACCTTCAAAAAAGCAGGTAAAACATTTTACCCTGAATTCAGGGATGAAGTTGGAATTCTTATACAAGAATGGTTAATGATAGCAGCAAATGGCTCCAAGGCACTGCAACATCAAAGCCTGCCTGAACAGATTGTTTAAAAAGATCTAATCCTCCATTAATAATCCTTTGAAAGAACCGTCTACATGCCAGATAGACTAATGTCTGAGAACATTTTGGGTATGTTTATATAGTAACTCCTTGCTTAATGTTGTATTTATGTTCCTGAAAAATGTGACTTTAAGCAAAACGATATTAAGCGAATCCAATTTCCCCATAAGAATTAATATAAATGGGGGGGGGGGTTAGGTTCCAGGAAAATTTTTTTCACCAAACAAAAAACTATATTATATATACATACACACACACACACGATAAGTTTTAAACAATTTAATACTGTACACAGCAATGATGATTGTGAAGCTTGGTTGAGGTGGTGAAGTTAGAGGATGGAAGAGTGTGGGATATTTCCCAGTGAATGCCTTACTGCTAAATGATGAACGAGCATGCAGCTGAGCCCTCAAGGGTTAACACATTGTTGTTAATGTAGCCTCACACTCTACAAGACAGCATGAATGCAGGGAGGGAGACAGCATGGCAGAGAGACACACACACCCTGTGTGTGGGAGAGAGAGAGAGAGATGCGCATTACCTCTTTAAGTACACTGCCTTTTTAAGTATATCAGGAAGTTGAGACAGCAGCTGCAGCCAGCAAGCTCTCTCAGTCCTGAGCCCTGTCATGTCGCAACTCTGCTCTACATGGAGAAGGGGTAAGCGGGGGGCAGGAGCAGGGGGGAAGGGGACACCCTGACATTAGTCCCCTCCTTCACTCCATCCCCCCACACAGGAAGAGGGAGGCTCCTGGGAGCAGCTCCAAGGCAGAGGGCAGGAGCAGCACATAGCAGTGGGGGGAGGGACAACTGAACTACCGGCAATTGATAGCCTGCTGGATGGCTGCCGCACAGGGAACTTAGGGGAGCGGGGTGCTGATAGGGGAGCTGCTGGTCCACCCTGGTTCCAAGCCCCCACCAGCTAGCTGCAACAGTCTGCTCTTCCTTCAAAGCAGGTGACTGCCAAACAACATTATAAGGGGGCATTGCACAACTTTAAACGAGCATATTCCCTAACTGATCAGCAACGTAACAACGTTAACTGGGACGACCAAGTGAGGAGTTACTGTATTGCACTTGGAGGGGTGATTGCAGCTCATACAGACATACCCAAGACAGCTTGAAAACCACCAGCAGTGAAGCCATAGCTACATGGATGAACCACCCAAGTACACAGCTGGGCTCCCTGGCAGACTTGTACTCCAGTTGGCTAGCTCATTCTGTTGCAGCTTCACTGTTGGTACCAAGCTAGCAAGACTGAACCTAGCTCAGGTATGTCTAACATGCTGCAATCACACCGCTGATTGCGGTATAAATATACCCCTTAGCCCTCAAATGAAGCCCAATGACACCAACTGTGGAGTCATCATGCATCAGAAGGTCTTGGTGGCAGAGCAATGGAGAGATAATGTATTGCTCCAGGAACAGCTACAGAATATCTTACTGCTTGTTGGCATTGAAGCTTGATGCAGAGGAGGAATAGTCTCTAACTCTGAGGTTACACTAAGGTTTAGGTGACATCAACATAGGTGCCTACAAAGCCTGTCAATGCCAACTGTTCATGCTTCAAGAATAACAGAGGTAGAAATGCTTCCTTGAAGTCTCCCAAATAGTGAGTATGCTTTGAACTATTCCTTAACTCAGGAAATTTATTCTCTTTCCAGCACAATAGCAGATTTTGCAGGGGAGGGGGTTTGCATCATTGAAGCCTACTTATATTGGCTGCTTCTACTTGAATGGTACTGGCAGCTACCAATGAGCAGTCCCTGAATGGTGGTAGAAGCCTGCTTTTATTGCCTATCGAAATTATCACAGAAGTTCATAATAATATAGTACAATATCTATCTCTAGATCTGAAAGTACTTTACAAAAAACAGCTAAAATGTCTTTGGATTTAATTTTGAATTGGTATGCTGAATTTAAAACAGATCATTTGTAAACTTAACAATTCCTATCTAAACAATTTTAGCATGTCTCAGGATGTCATCCAGCTATAACTAACAGGCTGAGTTAGGCACACCATGTAGTATCCTCATCAAACCATTTAGATATTACTTTAAATTGCTACAGTCCGTGTTCTGCTGTAAAAGTGCTCTGTA
This sequence comes from Lepidochelys olivacea, assembly GCF_965140295.1. Classification (NCBI taxonomy): domain Eukaryota; kingdom Metazoa; phylum Chordata; order Testudines; family Cheloniidae; genus Lepidochelys; species Lepidochelys olivacea. Next base: position 146,005,615 of record NC_140413.1, on the reverse strand, counting down.
TTTTGAATCTACTTCCATGTAAATACCAATTTTTAAGATCCAATTTGGAAAACAGCTCCTCTATTTGATTAGGAGAATGAATTCCACATTTTTATGAGGAAGTCTGACACAGTTTTCTAGTATTGATCCGCATGTAAATATGCAATACAGGGCTGGTAACAAAACCACTGAGAGCTCATCCTCACTGTTCACCTGTAATGAACTGTTTTCTTCGTTCTGCCCTGATCCCTTCCACTCATTCTGAGTGGACCACTTGCTATTCCCCATCAGTTATGAGTCCAGACTGGAAGAGTGGTTGCGTACGGGAACAGGCCATTTAAATTTAACAGAAGATGTTCTAATCTGGAATTTTCCCCACTCTTGTACACAGTTTTTATATGTTTATGGTCATTTAGGGTTTGAAGCATTGGAAGAGTTTCAACTGGGGCTGTGATGCACTTTCCAGGATTATATAAGGGGATGAGTGAAGATACCAAAAATCAGAGTCATCAGCCGCTTTGATGGCCCTGTGGGTGCAGTTAACTGATCAGTCATGACTCAGATTAGCAGAACGTGTGTGTAAAATGTGCCCATTCTGATTAGTATTTAATTACTAAAAATTATGACATTTTAAACATCCAAACTTCTTTCAAAATAGATAAATTATTTTCTTCTCCTAAGAAATACAATTACTAAGTAATTTATTTCTTTCAATGCAGGGTTACTAAGTTGAAAAATAACTCCAATAGTATCACTAGAATTTTTTCAGCCTAATTGTTTTACCTGTCACATGAGAAAAAACTTAATTAGAAATTCTAGACAAAAAAGCAGCTTCTGCTATTTACTCTATATGAGATAAAGCAAAGCTAGAGAATTCAGACAAGACAGAGAAATTCTAGAAAGATTGTGAAGTCAAAATGTTATGCATTTGATAAAAGCTCCCGCCTGGCTTTATTTTAAGAAGACAGGAAATCAAACACAGACAGAATTCAACCAGTTAAACACCCTGCAAAAGTCATCTGTTTGACTGGATTTTTGGAGAAGACAGAACAAAAAAGATGGGGAAAGAGTGTTTGTAGGTGGCTGGCAGTGTTCTTGTTATAATGATTATTTTAATACTGCTGGGCTTTGTTGTAATATTGAATTATGTGTTGGGGGCCTTGCACATTTCATAGCCATCTTTTATTTTTATTTAAATTGAAATAAAGTCAGCATATTGAGTAAATTTATTGACAACTGTAAACTGGGAGGATTTGTAAATACTTGTGAGGTCAGAGCAATCAAAATTATGAGCAGGAAATACAAGAATCAGTTTAGAAAAATACAACCTACTAGGAATGAAGTGAATAAATCAAGTGATATATTATTTGAAAACAGATACTTGGAAAACAGTAACTCTAAAAACCAAGGACAGCAAGTCAGAGATGAATGTGCAGTGTCTGATCTGGCAACAAACAATGGTAATGCAATTTTGGACGGCATACAAAGAGGCATCACATTCTGGAGCAGGGATACAACAATTCTAGTTACACACTATGGTCTAGATCTTATAAAAACTTATGCCTATGCTTAACTTTAAGCATTGAAGTAAATGGGACTACTCTTATGTACATGCTTAAAAGTAAGCACAAGTGTTTGCACGTGCCTAAGTGAGAGAGGGAAGCAAGACTGTGCCTGAACTACCACGTTCTGTTCTGGGCATCTTAATAACACAGAGATGCAGACAAATTGGAGGGAGTTTAAGAGAAAAGACCAAAATAAGTAACAAAGGGATTAATTTAGGGAGAGAGATTAACTACACTAAACATGAATTGTATAGTTTAGCTCAAAAATAAAGTGGAGTGTGATAACTAAGGGAGAGAGATGATTTAAGATGAAATAACCAGTAGTGATGGAATGAACTAAGAATGCAATTTCAGGTGGAATGTCTAGAATCCTTATGATAAGCTCTATTAGATTGTGGAACTGTTTTTCAAGGTCAAAGATGATCCCCATTGCCTGACACACTGAAAATCAAATGTATAGCACTAGAAAATCTCCGGTAGGTACATTCAAACCTTTTAATTTTAAATGGAAACTGACAGAATAAAGAAAAATATCCAAGGACATTGTTCCTGGAAGATAGGTCAAACAATGGCGATTAGCCAGAATGGGCAGGGATACAAAACCATGCTTTGAAGTGTCCCTAGCCTTTCTGTTTGCCAGAAGCTGGGAATGGGCAACAGGGGATGGATCACTTGATGATTACCTGTTCTGTTCATTCCCTCTGAAGCACCTGGCATTGGCCACTGTCAGGAGATAGGATACTGGGCTAGATGGCTCATTGGTCTGACCCAGTATGGCTGTTCTTATATTTACTAGTGACCAGAAGGAAAATTTCGAGTTTATAGAAGTCTACAAGCCCTGTATCAGCAATGTGCATTATTTCCAGATTATTTAAGTAGTTCATTGTTTCAGAAAAATCTATCTAATAAATACATTTTGAACTATTCATATTTTACTTTGTATACTAGGCCTTAAATTATTTAGTTTTGATACTATGACGTCCTATGGCAATCTTGTAATGTATTTTAGACCATCACAATGTTTTATTTATGGTGTGACATGCTTAGGGTCTTCTGGGCACATAAAATAAAATTAAAGCCTAGCTTAATTAGAAGATAACACAGACCTATTAATTCATGAATGCCACAAGAACAGCATTTTAAAACATATATTTAATATACCTCATATTAACTTAAAATAAAAGATCCCAGCTAATGCATGCATACTAACAGGCATACTCACCCTTTAAAATGTAGTCTGTTAATAAGCTTGGCACTTTCTCGCTGTCCTCTTTCATAGCATAAAGGACTGAAGAGTGTGGGAGAGGAAGGGTGGATGAGAAAAAGCAATAATTCAGATAATTAGTCTTAAATTAAAGATGTTACTCGAACAACCACACTGAAGATACTTTAACTACTCATCTAGATATTACATCCATATCAATTAGAAAATATGTAATTGGAATACTGAAAAAATGAATGGCAGACACATGGGGACTGCTCCACACCCCTTTCATATGCATAATTCTAACTCAAATCTATAGTGTATGCACACAAGAGCTGGGGAATTCGGTCAAGGAGTACCATATAATAAGACTCTCTTAAAACCACACTGAATTTTTCAAGTTTTTTTTCTTTAACATGATTGATCATATCAGACTTCGGTGTTTTCGTTTGTCATGTATTTCAATGCACTTTTATTATAAAAATCAATATAAACAGTAAAGAAAACACTAGAACATGGTATCAACATTTCTCATTTCACTTAGCAGCTGTCAATATTGTTTTGGAGTTTTAAAACAGGATCTTTACAATGAGGAAAAACTTTCTAACAGGATATTGAAATTATAAATCCTTTAATGTTTCAGTATTTTTTCATGTTATTCCCCCCTAGCACTGCGTTTTAGTAGGCCAAATTTACCGTCTGTTGTGAAGCTACAGAAGTTCTGTAAATTTCACCAGATTATGTATTATTCTGTATTATTTCACCCTCAGATATGGCTACAGAGAAATAACTGTGCCATTACACTCCCCCTTCACCTTTCCCCACCTATTCTACTGGGGAAGAATCTGAGACTCCACTCACAGCAATTAAGCATTTGGGAAACAAGGAGAAGATAAGAGAGCATATTGACATTCCTAGAATGTGGTGGTTCTCCTCTCTGACAGTCTAGACATGAAAAGATCCCTGTAGGGGCACATGCTAAAATTGAACTATCCCAGCTAATAACTTATTAGGGTTGGAGCCATCAGGAAGGAAGAGAAAGTTCCGTCAACTGATTTTTCCACTGGGTCTCCACTCAAACAGTGGTAATGCAGGAGAACAACAGACTCCTTTCCACTGAAACACACAATACACCAATGAAAATGTGTATTTGGAAACAATGAACACAACCACCATGGCCCAGGGAGGATACCAAACACCTGACTGCATTTGGAACGGACTTTGACAGAATTCTTTATTAACAATGCCATTTATAAGACAAATCTTATAACCAAGTATGGACAATTTTGAGACAAGTTTTCTGCAGAGGGTAAACATTCAATTTGCATATGGACAAGATGTTCAGCTGGAATAAAGAATCTGTAGTTGTGGCTGTGAACACTCCTCTTGCCCAAAAAAGGGCAAGTCTTCAAAACATTTAGTTAAAAAAAACACTAAGATGAAGCCACAAGTTTTTGATCTGAAGAAGCAGAAAGGGTGAACAGTTGTAAGAATCACACTATAGGTTAGGGTAAAAAGGTAGAGAGAGATGACCAAGAAGGTGAAAGAAAGTAAAAAAAAGAATGCCTACAATTTCAAATTCCATAGTAAAGATTGGGAAGAAACTTTCAATGACACAAACAGCAGTTAATATCAATGGAAGTTAGGTGCCTAACTACCCTTTGTCCCGTTGAAAAATTTCCTGATCCAAAGTTTACAAACCAACACCATGAATTGGGTCGGAAACTCCCTGTTTGCTATGGGGTCTGTGTGTTTCAGAGTAACACGTATTACACTTTAATTTCTCATATTAAATATTCTGACCTTTTCTTTGCATATATAAAGACAAACTCCCAGCTTTCAGAGCCTCCCATATGGCAAAGCCTGACATAGCAGAATACTGGCTAAAACTAAGACATTTTAATTTATTAATTTTTTTAATAAGGTACTTAAATATATTGGAGTTCAAATGCCGTCTTTGTGGTTTCCAGTTACTCAAAATATTCAGTGAAAAGTTAAATAGTCTGACAGATTAATTTCAACAGTTTTAGCTAATCCCTTAACAATATTAGAAAGCAAAACACTACTGTGAAGATCCCACGTTTAGTTTAGTAATACTGAAAGTCAACTCATATATAAGAACTATTTCAGCAATCAGGATTTCACTTAGTGTTTTACAGCCGGTGGCGGTTATTACAAGAAGGAACTCTTGGAATGTGAAAGAAATTCATACCTACAGGGATTTAATTTATGCAGACTGAATAAGCATTGTACTACTTAAGTACTAAAAACGTTAGAAAAACTTTTGCAGCTCCTACCATCCAAGAGGATGCTACATTTATTTCTGAAAATGTTTCAGATCTCTTGGGAACATTCACATGGTTTGACGAATGCAAAGTGCTTTCTCACTCAGGTTGTGCAAAAATTTCATTCTATATAAGCTGGCTCACAGTGTTAGCTGTCGATTATGATAACCAATAATTATTGAGAAATGAATTCTAAAAAAAATAGTATTTGAAAAGAAAATAACACTGAGAAGCCGGACAACTACCATCAACCACAGTAGACTAAACAATCCACTGGCAAAAGGCACCAACTTAGTTAACTTGCCAACTGTAGAACTTTTTTGCAAGCATTTAGAGTTGGATCCGAAAGAGATCAAACCATTAATGAGAAGATTCTACTTGTACATTCAATGCTTGTTTTATGTTTTGAAATAGGCAGCTGTGAGGCTTATAACACAGAATAGATATTTCCATTGCTGGTCCCTGGAGCAGTGGACTGTAGGAAAAACCTCTGTTAACTGCCCTGGATTACTTATGCTTATCTGTTGTTCCATATTCAACTAAAGAATGTTGAGATGTATATCCCTCTAAGTGTTCGCAACACGAGAGGAATGAAAGAATCAGAAGCACAGCATTTAGCGACAAGCAGCATTTGATAAACTCCAGAATGCTCATGTAAGAATCTGAATACCATATGACTATTCCAAAATACTATATTTATCTTTATGTTGAAATAAAATATTCAGTGTTCGTAGCTTTAAATAATCTGTTCAATATTTGCCTCACAACTGCACAAGCCAGGAGAAGTAAGCCAAGAAATCTGCTACTGAGGGCATGTCTACACTAGAAACGTACATCAACCTATGTTAGGTCGACTTACAACCATCACAGTAATTACTGCGGTGGTTAATGCCCACACTATCCTCCTTTTGTTGGTGGTGTGTCCCCTCATCAGGAGCGCTTTCACCGATTTAAGAGGGGCAGTGTGGGAGGCTAAGAATCTGGGCTCTCAGCTCCACATGTAGCTCCCCACCATCAGGAGCCCGGCCACTCTCCCGCTCTCCCCACACTGGGCACATGGCTCCCTGGCACCTGGAGCCTGGCTGCCCTGGGAGGCTCGAGGACTTCAGGCACGGAGCTCCCTGCTGGGACCCTGGCTGCGGCAAGGAGCAGGGAGCCAAGAGCCTGGGAGTGCAGCCAGGCTCCGGGCAGCGGGGAGCCTCCGTGCAGTACCAGGGCTCCCTGCAGGGAGCCGGGCAGGCACAGCCCAACTCTGAGTGAGGAGCCTGGGCAGCAGCTGGGCTGGGAGTGGGGAGCCATGGGGGAGCTGAACTCCGAGCAGGGCAGGCACAGCACAACTGGGAAGGGGGAGCCCAGGAGGCAGCCGTCTCAAGCTGGAGTCCCACCACCCACCCTGTGTCAGCCTGGCTTTCTTGTCAATTTCACGGCTCCAGCAAGGAGCCATGAAATTGACAAGAATGACAGCCAACAGCAGATATAAGTAACACTGTCTATATGCAAAAAGAAAAGGACTACTTTTCTTTTTGCGAATACAGACTAACACGGCTGCTACTCTGAAAACTGTCTGTATGGACACTGCATTACCTTAGTTACACCAAAATAAGTCCTATTCCTTTCTCAGAAATGGAGTTATGCTGGTGTAGTAGGGCACTTACATCAGCGGGAGCAAGGCTGTAGTGCTTACACTGACATACCTGTAATTAGATATAAGCTGCCTTACCTCAACCTAACTCTGTAGTGTAGACCAAGCCTGAGTAACACAATCAGGTTTCAACCAGTCCGCAGAAAACACTTAACTCTTTACAATACACATTTGTATAAATGTTTTTGTTGTTAACCAAAAAAAAAAAAAAAGTTATTTTGCTGAGACTTTTGGCTTTTCCCCCCTTGACTAATACTGGAATATTGACATTTTGAACTATGCTTTAGTCATTAGTAAAGGATTATGATCTCATTACAGGGTTAAACAGAAAATGAAGTTAACTGTGAGAAAGCGCTAGTTGAAACACAAAACTTAAGTACTAGCCAAGGGAGCATACTGCAGGAAAAGAATGTGTATCTAAGTTCCTTTTGTTTAAATGTTCTATTACTTAAAAATTTTATAAGTATCCTGTCAGCAGAAATGCACATAAGATCTTACATTTTCAGAAGTGTTTAGTAATTCTGGGTACTCAAATTCAGACACCCTAACAGGACCTGCTTTTAAGAGGGTGGGCACTTTAGACATTGTGAAAATCAGATCCCTTTAGGGTGTCCTAATTTGGACACACCAAAGTAACTCTCACATGAAAAATTAGGCCAAGAAAAGTAGATTTGAAACTCTCTGAACAGCAGTTGTTTGACAACTATAATTAAATAGCTCCCCCATGTACTCTCATTCTCAAAAGTTCTAACGTCACTATATAAATGGTTGTCTCAACTCAACATGAATTTGCTGATAAACCCATTAGTACACATAGCATATTTTGAGGGAGCGGGGAAGCAGTGTTGCCAACATTCATGATATTTGGTATTTTTCTTACAGCTCCTGCTCCTGAAGTCCAGTCATTACATGCGAATATCAGCTTTTAGTTAAAATAAAAAGTTTCTAGCCCTCAGGGTTTCAGAGACCAGCCTGAAAACATGATCTGAGTGCATTCTAGAGGCTCAAAAACCAGAAGACAAACAAGAACCACCCAAAATTTATTATGGCTTAAAAATAGTAATATGATTTTGGAGGGTCTGACTCATGATTTTTGAACACTTGTTTTTGGCAATACTAGGTATGGGACATGAGATCAGCAGGAGAGTTTTAAATATTTACTCACTTTTGGTTAATGTTTGTAGATCTTCAACACCGGGTGGTCCACTTTTCTTCTCATAAGGAATGACTGTTGTTAAGTACTGTCGAGTGAAAAACATGATTATTCAGCAATTACTTTGCTTATAATTTACCCTGCTTGAACTAAAAAAATCTTATTTATTTTGTAGAATTACAAGATGTTATTTAATAAGATCAGATATTTTGCAAGAAACAAGTTTCTATTTCAATTGTCCTAAATCTACCTCTGTCACAAATGTCAGTTTTGAATTTTGCCATAAATTGCATAAAAAAAACACACACATGAAGGTGTATTAAACATTTAAGAAAATAACTGTGTATCATTTAAAGTTCCTTACTCTAACAAGTTCCTTGTATCCCATGCCATGGATCCTACTGAGAGTCCCTTCCTGGCCACCCACTAACACTACGGTGAGGGGAATTCAGGCCTCAGTGCCCCAGATCCCAAGGGTGCTTTAAGTTCCTGTAGTCTGAACTAAGTCTAGCCACTGTCCCAATCTCAGGGTTCCTATGCACATGCTCAGGGTGCAGACCTTCTATCTGTCACTGCCCTCCGAGTGTCAGAACCCACTGTCCAGCTACCTAGCCCCTCTGGACACTTCAGACTGCCCAGTATTTAAACATACCCCCTCAGCCAGAACTCAACTCCAAAGGTGTGAAACTTCTGGTTTACAGTTTAAGACCCTCAGGGGCACACAATAGTTTGAAGCAGTCAACACAAACACTTTGTTCAATCTACTGACTTTATGCTCTTTATGTTTAATCAAGTAAAGCACAATGCAGTACAGATAACACAAAACAATACTTCCTTGTGAAAACCAGGGTCCAGACACCCCAAGGGGAGAACAGAAGGTTTAAATTAGGGCTGTCGATTAATCACAGTTAACTCACGGGATTAAATCAAAAAAATTAATTGCAATTAATTGCATGGTTAAACAATAATTAAATTAAACAAGAATTGAAATTTATTAAATATTTTTGGATGTTTTTCTACTTTTTCAAATATATTGATTTCAATTACAACACAGAATACAAAAAGTGTACATTGATTCCTTTGTATATTTTTTATTACAAATATTTGCTCTGTAAAAATGATAAAAGAAATCGTATTTTTCAATTCTACTCATACAAGTCTTGTAGTGCAATCTCTTTATTATGAAAGAGCAACTTACAAACATAGATTTCTTTTTTGTTACATAGCTGCACTCAGAAACAAAACAATGCAAAAAACTTTAGAGCCTACTAGTCCACTCAGTCCTACTTCTCGTTCAGCCAATCGCTAAGACAAACAACTTTGTTTTCATTTACGGGAGATAATGCTGCCCACTTCTTGTTTACAATGTCACCAAAAAGTGAGACTAGGCATTCACATGGGACTTTTGTAGCCAGCACTGCAAGGAATTTACATGCCAGATACGCGAACATTTGTATGCCCCTTCATGCTTTGGCCACCATTCCAGAGGACTTGCTTCCATGCTGATGATGCTTCTTAAAAAAATGTGTTAATTAAATGTGTGACTGAACTCCTTGAGGGAGAACTGTATGTCTCCAGCTCTTTTTTACTCACATTCTATCATATGTTTCATGTTCTAGTAGTCCCGGATGACGACTCAGCACATGCTGTTCATTTTAAGAATACTTTCACTGCAGATGTCACAAAACACAAAGAAGGTACCAATGTGAGATTTCTAAAGATAGCTACAGCTCTCGAACAAAGGTTTAAGAATCTGAAGTGCCTTCCAAATCTGAGAGGAATGAGGTGTGGAGAATGCTTTCAGAAGTCTTAAAAGATCAACATTCCGATGCCGAAACTACAGAATCCGAACCACCAAAAATGAAAATCAACCTTCTGCTGGTGGCACCTGACTCAGATGATGAAAATGAACATTGTCAGTCCGCACTGCTTTGGATTGTTATCGAGCAGAACCCATCATCAGCACGGACACACATCCTCTGGAACGGTGTTCTCACTTTCAGGTGACATTGTGAAGAAGAAGTGGGCAGCATTATTTCCTGCAAATTTAAACAAACTTGTTTGTCTGAGCGTTTGGCTGAACAAGAAATAGGACTGAGTGGACTTGTAGACTCTAAAGTTTTACATTGTTTTATTTTTGAATGCAGCTAGTTTTGTACATCATTCTACATTTGTAAGTTCAACTTTCATGATAAAGAGATTGCACAACAGTACTTGTATTAGGTGAATTGAAAAATACTATTTCTTTTGTTTTTCACAGTACAAATATTTGTAATCAAAAATAAATATAAAGTGAGCACTGTACACTTTGTATTCTGTGTTAAAATTGAAATCAATATATTTGAAAATGTAGAAAACATCCACAAATATTTAAATAAATGGTATTCTATTATTGTTTAACAGTGTGATTAATCAAGTGATTAAAAGAATATCCTTTCTTCTTGGGACTGCAAGGGAGGGTTTGGACTGGTAGCATTGGTCCAGGACAGTAAGTCACAGATACTTCTTTATAGACTGCAGGATAGGCACATGTAGGTAGGTATACAACCTTGAGATCCAGGGAGCATAAGAATTTGCTTGTCTTCACATCTTGAATAAAATATTTTAGAGACTCTCATCCTACAAACATGAGATACCGAGGAAGGATAGACACATTTCAAGTCAAGAACTGGACACAGTCTCCTTGTTTTTTGGACAGTGAAATAGATCCCAATGTCCTTCTGATCTTTCAGGACCAGGGGAATGGGCTGTATTTTTAGGAAATTGTTTAGGATACCTCAGTTGCCTTTTTGCTGGGCCAATGTGGCACTGTGTAGTAGAACGGAGTTGTAGTAGTAGAATAGATCTCATACTGAATTGACTGCATATCCATATAGTATTGTCCAGGACCCCTTTGATGTTATTTAGGCCCAGATATGGAAACAGTTCCTCAACTTTCCCCCAATGTTGGGACTTTATGTCCAGACTCTAGAAACTTCAGGCTGACTGGTTAAAATTTGAAGGAACTCCTCTGATAATTGTTACTTCCTCCTTTGTCAATGAAAGGCTGTACATTGTTAAGGCCAACTGTTTCTCTAAATGGTTATGCCTCCTTTTTACTGGATTATAGTTTCTTGTCTCCCAGCATCCACTCCTGTTTGAACATGAATTCAAGGTTCAGCTTGGCATCTCCTGGGATAGGACTTTGCTCTTTGAAGCAGCCAAGGACTGTTGACTTTCTCCAAGTCTTACTGAAAGGAAACTGGCCTTTAAAAGGCATGTCTGTTAGCCTGTCTCTGGAAGAAAGAAAACAAACACTAGCCACTGTTTTAGCTACAGGGCCTCTCTCCTGGAGCCATGGCAGTCTCAATGAAGTAGCAGACTCATGTCACATGTGAACTCACATTGAAAACAGTGGTGACCAGAAATGGGAGAGTCTTGGTCACTTCACAGTTTTTATCTTTGGCCTTTGGAGATCTGCTAAGCTTCTGTAACCAGTTCACTGTCCCTGGGAAACATATGCTGCATAAATTGAAGATTGTAGGGACAGGCTTAAGGTCACAAAGATTCTATTCAAAGAGGTACCTCATTTTTTCTGTCAAGGAAATCCTTGAGAGCCGCGCCTCATTCCACAGTCTATGCTGCCCTTTTCACTAACCCCGACAAGGCAGCATCCATTCTTGGGTTCTCAGAAATTACTTGTTTCAATCATTGAACGATCAAAAGGAGAAGCCATATCCAAATGGATTTCATCAAGCTGTGTTATCACCAACATAACCTGCAACCCCTTACGGGGATTTGCACACATTCCACCAGAGCAATATCGACTCGAACAGCATTTTTGAACAAAGTTCCCATTACAGACATCTGAAGAGCAGCAACCTGGGCTTCTGCCCATACATTTACACATTATGCAGTAGAACAGTATGCAACTTCGGATGCACTACTTGGGACTCATTGTATTATCATCTGCCATGACTTCAACTCTGAAGCCCCTTCCTTCCATAGGAGGGCACTGCTCTGAAGTCATCTAAAGTGGAGCACACATATGGACATCACTCGAAGAAGAGGAGAGGATTACTCACCGTGTGTAGTAATTGTGGTTCATAGAGACGCGCCCTCTATGGGTGCTCCACTACCCTCCCTTCTCCCCTCTACTTCGGAGTTTCACAAACTAAATGTTCTGCAGTACAAAAGGAACGGGGAAGGGGAGTCGGAAGAGGTGGGTGTTGGTCGGGACTATGTTCTCTATCTGCTGGAGACAGAAACAACTGAAGGCTGAAAGGTGGCCTACCCCTTATATAGGAGGGTATGACAATCAAAAGTCTTATGGTATGTTTACACTGCAATCACGGGTTGTGATTGTAGCTCACATAAACATACCTGAGCTAGCTAGATCAAAGCTAGCTCAGGACCTGGAGCAATGAAGCCACAGGTTGGGAAGAACTACAGTCCACGTGCCTGGACAGATGCAGATGATCAAAGAGAGAATAGGAGTTTACACATTTAATTCCATCTCCTGCATGTAATTTTATACAGTCTAACTGGTCTTTTCCATCTCTATTTTCTATGATTCAACTATTAACTCCAAAACAGATCTACAGGCTTTTGTCAGCTCAAGTTTGAAGAGGTATCTACTTAAGCCTTAACTAATTTGTGAAGAAGAGTCTGTGCTATGAGAATAAAAGTTCTGGAACAATAAAAGTAATACTGATGGATTAATGTGCTATCAAGAATAAAATTTTCCATATTAGAAACCTAAGCTTAGAGACATCTAGTGGTTCAATAAAAGGACTCATCAGCTCAGTAAAAATCACAGTTGTTCCAAAGACCGTAGATTTTCATATATAAGATCCTCATAAATCAGGTAACCAGGAGTGAAGAAGAAATTGGTCTAACTCCATGAGGATAAAAATTTATGATTTTAAAAAATGGATTTTAAATTTAAATAAATTTTTATGTTTAAAAATAAACATTTAAAATTAATTTTGAAATTATGACAACTGATATTCTGACCTACACTTTATTATTATTCTTTTAATGTGTGTTCATTCCAAAGTTTTAAAGAAAGTCAAACCACTTAATTGAAGGAAGTCAACGGCAAAGCACCTGGAACCAGAGTTTTGACAGCGGTAACCTCTTCTGTAGGGGCAGAGAGAACATTTCCTTAATTTCAGTTTTTTCAAGAAGGGCAGTTCATTAATTTATTCAAAGCTGAGAAACTGAACGAGAGTGGAAAAAAGCAGGAAAACGTGTTTTTCTCTTCCATTCTATGAATAAGAATGAGGTGAGAGAGGTAGATATCTACTAGTTCTAAAATCACGGTGACCAGAAACAATCAGTTCAATTAACTAACCAAAGATAATACTTACTTTGTTTAATAAGTCAGTCAGTTTCAAATGCAAAACATGTTTTAATAAAACTTTTTTCTTCGGTATCGACCTTATTTAAAGTAATTCTAACAGTTTTAAAATCCTGTTTTTGTGCATTTTTTAATGAATTCCAATTTCCATTCAAATGCAGATCAACACAAATCACGAGTTCAAAAAAACCAAAAAACCAACCAACTTGTAAATAGTAAATGCATCACTACATTGTCTAACATAAAAATACGAAATTAAGAATTTAAATAAATGTATGTTAAGCTATATAACTGCTTCAGTGTATAGATAAAGTGAATCCACCTGGTTTGCAAAAAGTACCAAATTTAGTGTAAAGGCTATATTTAGTTGCAAATCAACATGTTTTAATGGTTACCAACCAATGAAAATGTATCTTTGAGGAAAATAACTAAAAAGTACTAATGCAGCACAAGATTAGATTATTTAAATCAAGGTTTCCTGTAAATCAAGATTAAAATCACTGATTTAAATCAATCCACCCTGACCTAAATTCTATTAACAAAAAACAAACAGTATCCACAAAAACTAAGCAAATATGTCTGTAAACCAGATCCAGAAGTGTGGAAATTGATCAGTTAAGTGCATGCAGACAAGAGAAGGAAGGATCAACATGTGCCTTGTGCATATTAATCAAGAAGCATTTTCCTAAATTCCTTCAGAGTGACAAGGAGAAAGTGAGACATCAAAACATTCTCCATCATCAAAAGCCAACCTGTTGGGGACAAAGATTCCAGATTGAGAAAGATGCTCTAGTTCCAGGTAATCAAAGGAGGCAAGAACCTCAGTCTAATAGGACTGGCTACTGCCACCCCCAGCTTGGAGCATGCTGTCTCACCCAAAAAGGAAGCTCTGAAAAATATCCTTGAAACTTTGGTGACCCCTGTACTTGGTTAGAACCATTACTACTTTACAAAGTGGAATAAAAGGACCATGCGAGTTCTTCATCAAAGGAGAGAGAATTTGTGCATTGCTTCTGTGATCTGCACACTACCATTTTGCAAAAAAACTGGCAATTGTGTGTGGCAAACAGACTTCTCTTAGATTTACTTTGTAAGTCCAGACCTAAGAATCACTTGTGAGGGACTATTTTCAGTTTGCTGAACTTGTGCCATTTTCATCTCCTTTTCTCCCAGGTAAAGGCAGCTAAGCATATCTTATGGGGCATTGCCCAGGTCCTCATCATTTAGACCCTGACAGAGATAACCTGACCCACTCCTCCTACATAAATGATCACAGACTGATTTCTGATGTATTTTGGGACATTTAGTCAACAATGCTTCAGACACAAACAGGGTTACCCTCGTCTTCAGGACACTAATATAGTTTAGATTTCTAGGGAGGCAATGACCTGAGTGTTGAACCTTCTTCTTTACGCTCTACCCTTCACACAGTGGATTCGTATACAGCTAATACAATATGCATTGAAGAAATATGGACGTCTCTTTTAATTATAAATTGTTCTTGCAATGCCACTATGTCAGAGTATCTCAGGGTGTTTATTACTCAGATGTGGCGAGAGACTGAGATTTATCAACTGGATATCAGGCTGAACCCAGGTTGCCTCGCTTGGTGGTATCTCACAAATACCACACCACAGTCCAATGGCCATCTTCTGGCTCTACCTGCAGTACAGTGAGGCTTTGGTAAATGATCCTGTCAAGTCCTTGCAAAGAGAATGAAGGCTTTCATGTCTTACAGGGCTCCTAATCTCTTTTGAAGACAAGCAATGATATATAGTTTTAGCAATTTACTTTAAGCTTTTGAGACTTAAGCACCCTATTTGTGGCATGGATCAATACTTTGCTCTTTCAAGATGTTGCTCTTGACTAAGTTGCCAATACAAAGAAATACATGCACTCACATTCTGTATGGATATGCTGCTATAGCCACTAGGGATCTTAGGTTGTGTGGGGGTTGATTCCAAACTCTTTTTCTGCTGCTGTTTTTTAAGTAAACTACAGGAAGCACCAAGGAACAGCTTGCTGTCTCTATGCCAAGTTCTATGGGACTGAAGCCTGGTTTCTCCAAAGTCCAGGATTCCATGACATCACAGCTTAGTTAGGTATCCCTCCCCTTTGAATGGAGAATGGGAAGGAAATTCCATAAAAATCAACCTTCTACATAGCCATTGGACTTTTCCCCTTCACACAGGAGGATAGAATGGGCCCTAAATTAGTTGATCTTGAGAAATAATCTAGAGAAGTAAACCCTCTGTGATGCTGTATGGAATCTGGGGGACACTTAGAATCATAGAATATCAGGGTTGGAAGGGACCTCAGGAGATCATCTAGTCCAATCCCCTGCTCAAAGCAGGACCAATCCCCAACTAAATCATCCCAGCCAGGGCTTGAGGATATTATGAATATCAATATTGTAAAACTGTAATGAGTTATGCCAGATAGGCCATGTAAGGTATCTGCAAAAATGTTATAATTTGCCAGATATGATAATCTCATTTATGTGTTTGTATCATCTTTGTATTATCAGTTATAGATATGTATGACTATCTGTATTTCAAACTTGGGCTATGCTTCTGGGGGACACTCCCAGATAGTTTGGGTATCAGCTCTGCCTAGTCTGCTTGATGGCCCATTAAGACCATCAGCTATACAATGGACCCACTGAGAGAAGGCAAATACACCTTATGACTCAGCAAGGCATGCAGGGGCATGCCTATGGACAGAACTCTAAAGGCTTTCAGGACGTGTGCTGGGCAGCTTGTGTTTGAAACAAAGGAAGCACAGGCCTCATGGCAAAAAGACTATAAAAGGCAGCTGCATCTTCTCCATTTTGTCTTCAATCCTCCTTCTTACCTCTGGAGGAACTTTGTTACAAACTGAAGCTCTGAATAAAGGACTGAATGACCCATCCAAGCTGTGGATGTATTCCAGAGGCACTTTCAAGGCAGCAAACTCACTAATACTGCAAGGATCCTGATATATGGACTTTGAAGTCCTTGTATGTATGTGACTATTTTACCACTTAACATCTCTCTTCTTGTTCTCTCTTTTTTCTTTATAATAAACCTTTAGTTTTAGATACTAAAGGATTAGCTGGCAGTGTAGTATTTTGGGTAAGATATAAACCTATACTGACCTGGTAACATGGCTGACCCTTTGGGGTCAGAAGAACATTTTGTATATGTGAGTGGAGTTTTAAAATAACTTCTGTAATAACTCACTGTACTGGACCTAGGTGCTGATTGGGAGCCAGAGACTGGAATGAAATAAAGGGAGCTGAGGGATATTTTTTTTTTGCTTCTTGATAACCAGTGTGGGGGATCAGAAACAGAGTTTGTGACTGGTTGGTGAGTTTAACTTCAGTGTTACCCACCAGTCTTGGGAGGATTTGCTCTCCCTTTTGCAGCCTGCCCAGAACTTGGCATTTCCAGTGAGGGCTGCCCCAAGTACCACCGGGGTCACACCCTCAACTTGACTACATTTTAAGAATCTTGCTGTTTATCAATATCATAAGTACTATACGAAAGATATATTACACAAACAATTTTTGTACCATTACAGTTCAGAATCTAAATTAAAATATGGTAATTAAATACTACTTTGAAATAAAGGATAAAAGTTCTATATTTAACAATGACATGAAATATTAACCATTATCCTAAATAGTGGTATTCTATGCCATGTATTTTCTTTATTAATATTTAAATCAATAAAAACAAAAACTTACCTTTGGATATATTATTATATCCAGAATATTTGTATTCCATACAACTGGCTGCTTTTAACATAATGCAACTGTCAAAGGTGTAAAGATATAAATGCAATTTTGTAGAGGCAATTCTGTTATTCAGAAGAATGAGCTCTGAACACTGGGGTTTGCTTCTTCTTTATTCTCCTTACTATCTATTACCTACCTCCTTAAGGCTTAAGACTGGAGTGAAGTTTCTAATTTAATGCATCTTTCTAAAGTGGGTTTTATAGACATGCAAAACATTTCAAGCATGCATTATGCTAATATTTATTTTTATTTTCAGATGTGACATAAAGCCTTGGAGGAGGCTGTAATTTCAGTGCATTATTTCATACACATCAAGACTTGAGTGGTCTTTAACTATTGAGGAGAGAAAAAGACACTATAGGCCTACTGCCACCCTGAAAGCAGGAGAGGATGTGGTGAGCATACAGCAGTTATTTTTTCAATCTGAGCACTAAATATGCTTTAGTTGCCATCTTTCAAGACCTCGACTTCTACAGTAGCACCAAGCAAAGAATGAGGAAAAGTGAGAGGATAACCCAGCACCTGTTTCTCTCCACCCGAGTTTCCAAACGTGTGGCGGAAGCCATTCTGAATGACATTTGAGATCCCTTCCATGCTGAAGCGCTAAAGATAGCAAAAACATGGCAGAAAAAGAAGGGGACAGAGAAAGAAGTTCAAAGACTATTAGTGAGCATTTACCCAGACAATAAGTAAGATGAATGCCAGAGACAAGCTGTTAGAATGTGTTACAATATATTTTAACATCTTTGTTTGCTGTTCATATGCAGAAGAAAGCTTTGACAGAGGGGTTTATGATTAATAAATATGAACCACCATAAACATTTTAAAAATAACCTGATTGTGCAGAAAATTTTCTGCACAGAGTCGGAGGCAAAAATCTTTATATGGCAGACCACTTGTTTATACGTAAGTACACCTTACCACTTCGTTCTTTATTTAAAAAATGTTTAAATCTAGACTAAGATTTTAAAATATATTAAGAGTATCTGAAATATTGTAAATAGGCTGATAAAGATCTTCAACATTGACTTCAGAGACAGCCCCTCTTATAAAGTTATTATTCAAACACTATCATATTTAAAGGTACACTGCTGACATTTAATATTTTTATGAAGTCCAATGGAGTATGTACTACCAATTAAAAATATTTTATAAAAATTACTCTTTTACATTATCCTACAAAGAATTTTATGCTTTTGTATTTCCTCTGCTACAATAACAGCAACAATTAAACACAGTAATAATTAACTGTATTCCCATAATTATGCTGATATCAAAAATGCACAAAGTTAGTTAACTAAGCAGCTACATTAATTTCAAGGTCCATTAGAAACAAGTGGAAGCCAAGTAAAAATAATCAAAATGTATCCTACCAAATCTGTCCTTTCGTTATTTTCATTCCACTCTTGTTCACTCAAGGAAAGAAGTTTAACAGATCCACACTTCTGAGAGTCAGTCTCACACATGAAATTCAGAAGCTGACTAACAAACTAAAAAGTAACCAACCCCAGGATAATCGTAGAGAGCTGTGATTTTATATAAATATGCATATATGTTACACATGCACATTTCCCTGCATTTAATTTTTTTTAAAGGAAGAATTAAATGCGATGTTAATGCAATGTTAAGTTTGTAAATTTAACACACAACATTAAGGAAATGAAAAAGTGAAGGCTCTCAAAGGCACCTTAATGCGCTTTCTTGGAATATACTAAAATATTTTTGTGACTCTAGGCACCCCTGTATCTACACCACACAGACTACTACAATAATATTTGTACAAAATACATCTTGTGAGGTATCACATGAAAGTTAATAAGAAGCTGGTTATTAATATAATTTTGAAATCCATGTTAATCTCATATGTGAAGTTATGAATCCCTTTGTCTGATGTTTCTAAAACATGTTTAAGACAAGACAGCTTAGCCTAGGTGAAGGTAATAAACATGTCTGTCATAGACAAAGAAATGTGGGTTTACCTCAGTATACATACTGGCAGTAAATAAAGCCATCAAGCCAAACTGGTGGGGGTTATTCTGATCCTGAACTTGAGAGGCATTCAATTAATATGGCTCCTTCGCCCCAGAAAAACACAGGAAACTGAATCCCCAGAAGGGCTTCCTGACTTGCGCGACAAAGACATTCCTTTGGAGATATAAGGAACAGAGACAGACTCCATCTTTATCCTTCACCTTAGGAGACAAAGGAACTAAGCCATATGATCTCTGTGATGGGTCCTGGCCAGCCCAGCCAGTAAAAGCTGAAAAGGAGACTGTGGGTGAGAGAAACCATCTTGAACAAAGACTGCATCATGCTACATTAAGTATTAGTCTTTTAGATGTGTGGTTTCACTTTTATTTTCTTGTAACCATTTCTACCTTTGTCCCTTTTAACTGGTATTCCTTAATACATTGCTCATTTGTAATAAACTTGTTTTCTTTCATTATAAATCATCAATGTTGTGTAGTTCACTAAAGTGTGTGCTTCTAGAAAGGTAACAGGTTGGAGTGTTTTACTGCCTCTGTAAAGGCAATGAACCTACTGGGAGGGTCAAGTGAAATAGACTGATCTCTGCAGTAGGATGATTTTGGGGCAAATATAGGACTAAAAGGGTACTAAGGTCAGCTTGCAAGGAGCAGTCAGGTTGGGCAAAGCTAAGGTGAGGCTTGTGGGCTGCTGGGATCAGAGGCCTAACCTAGATCAAAGCTACAGAGCCACATTGAACCCAGGATTACATGGCAGATGGTGACTGAGCCCGTGTGAACCCCAGAACATCACAATTTTACATCTTCAAAGTCCTGAACTAACATTAAACTAATCCTCACAGTGTTTTTGTTAAGTAGGTTAAAAAACTCTTTATCTTCATTTTACGGTTCAAGAAAACAAAGAGCAAAGCGATTTGCCCAAAAAGTCTATCCATAAGTAAAGGGCAGAATGGGAATTAGAATATTTGATTATTACTTATCTTGTTAAATATTTGGTTTCAAACACATCTGCAATGGAATTATTCTTGCTACAGTAAAAGAGACTTAATATTCCAGTTTTTGTCTTTCCATATAAAATACCATTGCACTACTGAAGGCTTTTGCTTTTTAACAATACTAGACACTTCTTTGCTTTCCACACAAAATTGCTTGAACTTGCAATTTGAAAACACACTTTTGAAAACTGACCTATTTGTTTAGCTGTCTATAAAAAAAGTTAGGTGACTAGCTTTATGTAACCATTTAAACCTAGGCCTAGGTTCCTTGACTTATGTAACAATCTATATTTAAATATCTGAACCATAGTAGGTTTTTCAAAGGTGCTTAGCTCCTGCAGCCTTCATTACCATCAGTGGAATCTGGGGTTGCTCAACATCTCTGAAAAAGAAGGCCAATTTTATGTAGATGTCTAAATATGTGTTTAGGAGCCTAACTTTAAGCAACCTGGTCTGAAAATGTCCTATATCAGGGGTTGCATACCTACATGTGGAAGTGTCAAGTCCATTTATTTGAAACTCCAAAATTGAATAGTTTCAGAATGGGTCTGAATCACTTTCCTCAAATAGAGCCACTCTCATTATTTTTCTCTTCCTACGTTAATTTAAAATATCACCTTTTGCTATCCCATGATAAAAAACCAATAAGGAGTGCATTTTATATAAGTTTTTAACTGAATTTCCAATATCACACTCAGTAAAAACAAGCTAAACCTAGTTTATACAAGGAATTTAATCCTTACACATTCTGTTTCTTTTTGAGATTAGAGTTTTCCTAAATTTACTGGTGTCTAAAGAGAGTGACTTTTAATTATGTTTGGTATAGTCTTTCAAATTTTAGTCATTTACATACAATTCTCTTAATACCCTTTCTTAAAAACAATGATAATGTTCACCCCCTGATCTGTCTTGCTTATGTCATAAAGACAAGCAATTCTTTCCCTTTAGCTTCAGCTATTCACCTCTAAGGGTTTGTCTACACAATTTTTGTATTGATTTAACTATACCTGTTTAGCTACTGATATAGTTAAAATCTGTGCAACTCTTAAAGTGGATATAGCTATGCTGATAAGAGTATTTATATTAACTTATTTTGGTAAATCATCAGACATTCAGATTCTAGACCAGGGGTGGGCAAACTTTTTGGCCCGAGGGCCACATCTGGGTATAGAAATTGTATGGCAGGCCATGAATGCTAACAAAATTGGGGTTGGGGTGCAGGAGGGGGCTCCGGGCTGGGGGAAGTGAGGGCTCTGGCTGGCGGGCTTTGGGGTGGGGCTGGGAATGAGGAGTTTGGGGTGCAGGAGGGTTTGAAGGGTGGGAGGGGGATCAGGGCTGGGCCAGGGGGTTAGGAAGTGGAGGGGTATGTGTCTCTCAGGGATGCAGGCTCCGGGGGGGCCGCTTACCTCAAGTGGCTCCCGGAAGTAGTGGTATGTCCACCGTCTGGCTCCTACATGGAGGCGCAGCCAAGCAGCTCTGTTGTGCACTGCCCTGTCTGCAGGCGCCGGCCAATGGGAGCTGCGGCGGCGGCCTTTGGGGCAGGGGGCAGCATGCAGAGCGGGGCCTCTTGGCTGCCCCTATGCATAGGAGCCGGAGGCAGGACATGCCGCTGCTTCTGGGAGCTGCGCAGAGCAGCCCCAACCCTGTTCCCTGGCTGGAGAGCCAGAGCAGAGCAAGCCCTAGACCCTGCTCCCCAGCGGGAGCTCAAGGGCCAGATTAAAATGGCTGGCGATCCAGATTCGGCCTGTGGGCCTTAGTTTGCCCACCCCTGTTCTAGACAGTCCAAGGTTTCATTAAAAAAGAAGTTCTATCCTTTATGCTTGGAAGACAGTCTTCTCAATTCAAACATAAGTAACTCTTTCTAGAACTGAAACAAGAACTTCAAGAAAGATGTGACCTGCTCCGCATTCATCTCACATGTTAGCTGAATCCTAACTAAGACACTTACAAGGTCTAAAAATGTAGACAAGCTACTGAGCGTGTGATATGTACATACAATCCCATGCCTGTCAGTACAACAAAGCTTAAGAACTACCACTTTTCAATATTTTTAAATTAAGCTGTTTCAGCGTTAAAGAATATCTTGTCTAGACAAATAAAATAATTGTTTGAAGAAAAGAGACACCATGTACTAATATCACACATAACAATTTATATCACTTGAAAGCAACAGGAGACATGTGACCGAATAACCCAGCTCCATATCCCCTGGGAAGAAAGAGATCTGAGAATTAGAGGCCAAGATAGTGCACGGTGCACTCACAGGTCACACGATTGATTCTTGGGAGGTATCCAAATAATTTCATTTGCGGTTCAGCTGCTGAATCTCATTCCCGAGGATAAAACCCAGAAGAGTGGATCTAGATATCTGACTTCCTTCAAGGAAGGCTACAAAATATATACTCACTTATGCTGGTTGCCTCTGAAATAGTTTACTGCTCAATGAAAAATTAATAAATCCCTTGATGGAAGGTGAATCCCTTATCCAATGCCAACAGAGTTCACAAGTGTGCTGCTTTAAATTTGTGTTCAGTTAAAGGGTCAGTGCGCCAACATTATTATTATTTACCCTGTTCTTCTTTACAGTGTCTACCATTATTGTGATATGAAAGCCTTCATAATCTATGACCTAAGTAGTAAAGCAGTTGAACCCTATGAACCTTCCCAGTAGTTACAATTGCTTTCCGTCCTTGTACGCAGTAAAGGCCAGACAATTTTCAGTCAATGGCATGATAGAAGTCCCATTATTTTCAGCACCCTCAACCTTGTTCTCTTTTCTGTTTGTAACCCTCTTTTCGCTCCTATTCTTTGTAGAGAGTTGCCATATAAAAAGTCAGTATTTGTCAACTATTATCAAACAGTGATGTCACACTACTATAGTTTTTCCTCTGCTTTTGCAAGGATATAGTAGGTGCAGTAGCAGCTTAATCAGTACTGACTTCTTAATGGCTTTCACTATATTCACTGGGAATTAATCCCTTTCATCTGGTTTGTAAATGGCAAGAAGAAAATTTGGTTTGATTTAGATATACACTTTGGCAGGTTAATCTTTAATTTTAATGTAGGTTGCTTAGTTGCCTCATCACAGGCACCATATCAGCATATTAATTTTTAAAAAAATATTCTCTAACGTATTATTCAATGTATTTTCTGTTACCTGGTATACTTAGATTTCATACTACTTACACAGTAAATCCAGCAGAAACAAAGTAATATTCCTATTTAGCATTTTCAGAATTAAAAAACAAAAAAAAGTTTGTCAAACAGTCTAGCTTCCTCAGGGTAGGTGTTACTTGCCTTGTTTTGAATCAAATAAAAGTGTGATTTTTACATGATCCTGTAAACTGTCTGAGCGTAACTTAAGTGGTACTTTTGCTTAACAACTTTCAGATGTACAGCAATTTTGATCTGACAGCAAACACTTTCTACTAAAAAAATGATACTACCACCATTTACATTCAGTTTCCATTATTTTATGGTGTGCTAAACAACTGAAGAATATTTCTTATGTTCTCCTTCCTCCTCTCTCATTAACAAACCGTATTATGCACAACTTCTGACGAATACAGGGGTTAACTGTACTTCTTCCGTCATCATATCAGTTTGATAACATTGCAGTGTGAAATGGGCATGCACCTTTTCTTTCCCAGTGGAAAGAGTTACAGAAATAAAGAGCATTATTTAGGTACAAGCACTAGAATGCATGGCAGGAACTATGACAATTAACCACACGGTTACATTCTACTCTCTATTTAAAGCTTGCAGAGATAAATCATACACTGCATTTTGATCTAAACAAACTATAAGGAGCACACAAAACATCAGTATTACCTGTATATTAGCACCCAAAAAATTAAAATAATGAAGTAATGTGAAATTTCTGTTTGGATCACATAACAGTGGCAATCCAGTAATGTCAAATTGGATCTTTTAACACTAGACTGGACAAAGTGTTCGAAAAGAATACGGTAAAGAAAACAACTGCACTGGGAGGAATCTAGACTGGATGACGTAATAGGTCTTTTCCATCTCTAACTCCTGTTATTTTAATCCTGTCAGAGACTTTTTTCCTTAGGTTGATCGCATAGTTTATAGAGAGCAAACCAAATTTATCTGTCTTTGTACATTAAACTTTGATCCCAATCCTACTCTCATATCAGTTAACAGGAACTTTGTCACCGACTTCAGTGGAACCAGCACGGGGTCTACATTTCACTATTCATAAATTCTGCATACTAGACTCCATCAGATTAATTAAGATTTGTACAGCTATATCAATGACAATACTGTACTTCCTGCATGTCTAGCAGTGGTATGTGTTTTACCACCTACACAGTCAAAATCATGAAGCATGTACAAGCAATGACCACCTCTCCGATGAGCAATGCACAACTGATTTTGAGCCAGAGTGCAAGTGATAAAGTTGCTGCTCAAAAGCTGAGAAAAAGCTAAAAGTCTGGTAGGAACCATGAAAAGCAATGTAAGTCTCAAGGGAAAGAACTGAACATTGCTTATGCTTGAAGATAAGGGCTAAATCTACATCATTTACTAGGTGTGAGAGGTATTTATGACTACTTCCTTATGAGATAAATGTACACTATGAATTAACACTTAAAAAAACCCAGAATTCTGCATGAATCTCCATATAAGTATCACAAAGACTCTCTTACTGTTCCAGGCATATGACCTCTTTCTTGTTTGCCATTCTGAGGACTACCATTTTTCAGCTTTTTCTTCTTCTTCACTGTTTCTTTGTGTTCTCTCTGTTTGTTTTGTACTTCGATGAGGACAGATATGAAGCTATTTTTCACTTCCTTTTCAAACTCCAGCTCATCCCTTAGAGCCAACTGCTGCACCAGCTCCTCAGAATAATCCTTAATGGCAGCCTCAATTTCTTCTAGTAGTTCATTTAGTTCAGCAACAGACAGTTTTTGTACTCCTATTAAAAAAAGAAAGAAAGAGAGAGTATGTTCTGCATAATGTATAAAAAGCGGTGTCAGTTTTTTAGGCATGGGGAGATTATCAACAAAAACGATTCTTAATTATCCCAAAAGTTTTGATAATTTATACTTCCACCACCAAAAAGATGCCATAAATAATTCTAACACAAACACACTATGTGCTTCTTGGGGATACAAGTTCACCATGAGCTTTTTTTAGGTTTGCTATTAAAATATGAAATTAAGAAAATAACCACAGCTTTTTGATTACCCCAGAACTTGGTGAAAAGTTATACATAATCTTCAAATATAGGATGGCAGCTCTCCCTAAAGAAAGTGTGGTGAAACTGCAGAAGAATCATCTCCTGACATGACAAACTTGCTATCTATCAGTTTATGTCTATTTTTTCCTCTCTCTCTTTCTCTCTGAAAAGCTATTGAAAAAATTATGGCAGGACAACCCATGGTCATTTCTGGAGTCTGCATATTTCAGGCCTGGTATGATCAAGAGTTCCATTGGGCGATGAAATTATAACTATGGATACTGTTGCTGATTCTTTTAAATCCATGAGAAGCTTTTGTAACCAGTGATCACAAAATGCGGCTGACATCCGCAAATCGTAGGAAGAGTGGATGTGTCACTCAACTGGCTTTGCTCCTTTCTTACAGATCCCACACAGTAGTTTTGGGTAACTGCTCATTTCCTCCAAGGACTCTCACAAGGGGTGGTACAACAGCCTATTTGTTCACCCTGAACAGGAGGGGTGACAATCAGGTCATATAATGTGATGAATGAGAAGGATATTATTGTGTGGTCAGGTTCAATTAGCAGGTATTTTGTAGATTTTATATTGTTGCAAAATTGTTTTAAGGGTGTTAAACTGCCTACCCCATAGATAGGTGCTGAAAAAATTAAATATATCTACAAGTACAACACAATACAACTCCCGCAAGTAGCAGAGGATATAACTGAAACATGATTTAATTTCTTCAACTACCCAATGGGAAAATTATACTGGAGCTAGCTCTTCTTCACTCCCTTGCTAAGGGGGAAATCAGTAGCATTACTGTAGATGGTTCTTCATTCTGGCAAGGGACTAAAGGGCAATCTTTACATCCTCAGAGCAGCTTAAGCCTCAACCCACTTTAAAAGCTTAAAACAGTTTAGGCTTAAACCCTTAGAAAGCATTAATGTGGTTCAAACTGCCGAAGGCCTTTAAAACTGTTTAAGATGCTTACGCCACTCTATATTTTCAGCATGTTGGCTGTGGCCTCTACTTAGACTGGAAGAGACCTTGAGAGATCATCTAGTCCAGTCCCCTGCACTCATCGCAGGACTAAGTATTATAGACCATCCCTGTCTTGTAGTATAGCATCTTGGTTATGTCATGGTCAATCAGTTTCTGAATAACTTGGTGCCCCAATGTGTCCAAAAAATTGCAGGGCTGTTAACATTCAGTAAAATCAACTCTGATTGTCAGTGCTGGCAAAACAAACATGCCAACCTAGGTAAAGACATTCTGATGACGTAACTGGCAACTAGAAGAGAGCGAAGTTCTCATATGCAGATTAATTCTGAAACTTCTTTGCAACAAAAGAAACTGAGGTAACCACCACTTTCTGTGGGGCAATGACCTTAGAAGATGTCAGAGTAAATTCTGAGGCATTGGCAAAGCAAAACTAAATGATTTTTTCATGCAAACCAAAGCATCAGTTGGTCAAAGCTGACTGTTCATCCATAAAAAAAATGAATGACAGGAATAACTGATAAGGAAGAGCAAAATGAATAGCATATGAAATACAAAACAATGCTGAATATCAGAAGGTCTCTGAGAACACCTGAATTTTTTAGAAAATGTGGAAATCTTACTCAATAGGCTTTGAAATCTATACCTTGGATTTCCCATCTCTGAAATGCATATTTTGAAGCCTTAGAACAGTGATTCTCAAACTTCATTGTACCACAACCCCCTTCTGACAACAAAAATTCCTACATGACCCCAGAAGGTGGGAGGCAGGGGGAGTGAAGCCTGAGCCCACCCAAGCCCTGCTGTCCTGGGCAGTGGGGGCCCAAAGCCGAAGGGCTTCGGCCCCAGGCGGTGAGGCTCAGGCTTCAGCTTTGGGCTTGGACCCCAGCAAGTATAATGCCAGCCCTGGCAACCCATTAAAATGTTTGAGAACCGCTGCCTTAGAGAACGCTGCCTGGGATTCCCAGGGACCAGCCAGGACAGTACCAGCCAGGACAGTTTGCAGCCTAAGTTTACACTAAAGACAACAAGTCATCTTGCCAAATGCCAGGTAGTTTTGTGGAGAGACTTTGGACAATACAGACCCAGAAAGCAGAAGTGAGAATGCTGTCAAAGCATTCTAAATCCAACCAAAACCAGAATGATGTGGTGACAGCCACTTTTTGGGTCCATGTCTTTTCCCAGAGGGCAGTTTTGAAGTACAAGCCAGCAGAGCACAATCTTCAGGGGCATAACTTAACTCTGTTTAGCCAAGAGTTTCCTTTAACTGCCATTCAGTATATCATGGTCACACTATAAATGTGAACTCTCCTAAGTCTTCCTTTTTTGCAAGACAAAGATGGGAATTAAGTATTTTCCTTTGGCACAGAATAAAAGAAACAGTTACTTACTGTAACTGTGGTTCTTTGTGGTGTGATGCAGACATGTATTCCACTTTGGTGTTTGCGCCCCTAGCATGCTGGAGCCTTTTGCCTTGAAGTACTCAGAGTGGTGGGGCTCATGCCTCGTGGTCCCTCTCCTGGCTATATGAGGCAGTGCCACCCCGACCCCTGCCAGTTCCTTCAAACCGAAATCCCATGAGAGGAGACTCCTATGCAGAGGGGAAGGAGGGAGGGTTGTGGAATACACAACTGCATCACATCTCAAAGAATTAAAGTAACAGTTTATTCTTCGAGCAGATGCAGATGTGTATTCCACTTAGGTGACTCACAGGTAGTATCCCAATCCAGAGGCAGGGCTTTGAGTCTACTGAAATAGGGATCACAGAACCACCCTTGCAAGGCCTGGGTCTGCTCTGGAAGACGCAGTAAAATAGCATAATAGTCCGTAATCGTATATATGGATGACTATGTGGCTGCCCTGCAAATGTCCAGTTTGGAAAGGTCACTGAGGAACACTATTGACGTCGCTTGTGCCGTTGTGGAGTGAGCCCTGCTGAGGAGGCATAGCCGAACCTTTGCCATACGCATTCTTAATACAGGATGTTATCCATCTAGAGATGGTCTGTGCTGAGACCGCTCACCCTTTCATGCGGTTTGCAAATGACATGAACACGCGAGGCAAAGCACCAAACAGTCTAGTCCTGTCTAAAGCTAGAGCATGGAGGTGCCTGACATCCAGAGCATGGAGATGCTGTTTCTTTGGGGAGGAATGCAGTTTAGGGAAAAAACACAGATAAATACATCTCCTGATTCAGATGAAACTGAGACCATCCTAGATAAAAATTTAAAGGGTGGTCACAACGTTACCTTTTGCTTGGACTAGTCAGTGTAAGGCGGCTCAACCATTAGAGCCTGCAACTCACACATCCTTCCTGCCAACATGATGGGTATCAAGAATGCGGTTTTCTGAGACAGGAGGGGCAGTGGATAGGATGCGAGGGGCTTGAATGGAAGGCCAGTTAGAGCCACCAGAATCGTGTTTAGGTCCCACATGGGAACCAGATCCCGACTTGGAGGATGGAAGTGGAAAAGCCATTTCAGAAATCTTGACACCATGGCATTGGAAAAAACTGACTTCCCTTAAATAAGGGGATGGAATGCAGATATTGATGCCAAATGCAATTTCAGTGAACTGAGCGCAAGGCCCAATTTCTGAAGATGTAGTAGGTACACTAAGATGTCCTGGATGGAAACCAGAGTCAGTTTGGGTCCCACAGACCAAGAACCTCTTCCACTTAACTAAGTAGGATATCCTTGTGGAGAACTTCCTGCTACTGAGTAGGGCTTGCTGGCCAGCCACTGAGCACTGCTCTTCCTCTTCATTCAGCCAAATAACAGCCACACCCTAAGGTGCAGGGAGCTGATTGCAGGATGGAGGGTGTGGCCATAGCTCTGAGTGAGCATATCGGGGTGGAGAAGAAGCAGTATGGGAGACTGAACTGACAAAGCAAGGAGGTCTGGGCCACGCTGGGGCAATTAGGATGAGCTTGGCCTGATCTGTCTTGAGCTTGAGGAATGATCAGAGTAGGGAGAGAGGCATACAGAAGAGCTGACTGTCAGCTGCAACTGAAGGCTTTGGAGAGGGAGTCTGGACCAATGCCCCCCAGAATAGAACAGAATAGGCAACACTTTCTGTTTTCCCTCATCACAAACAGGCTGATCGTGGGGATGCCCCACATTGCGAAGATGACCCAGAGGATGCTGGCCTTCAGGGACCACCCGTGGCTCAGAAAGAAAACCCGGCTGACATGATCCGCCGGATGATTTTACACCACCGGCAAGTGCTACCACAGTGAGGTCATCTTTGATGAAAAATTGCCACAGGTGATCACCTCTAGGCAGAGTAACCTGGAATGTGCACCCCCACTGTTTGTTCACATAGTATTTTGCAGTGGCACTGTCTGTGCGTAGGTGAACTACTGAGTGCCTGATATAGTCCCGGAAGGCATGACATGCGTGGTGAATGGCCCGAAGCTTCAGGAAGTTGCTATGGAGTGAGGCTTCCTGTTCTGATCCTAAGTCCTGCACCCTCAGCAAGTCCAGATGCCCCCCCGAAAAGTGAAGTGTCAGTAACTGCTGACTTTGTTGGAGAGGTCCGAGCAAAGGGGGCTCCCCTAGCACACATTGCATGGGAATGCTCACCAATGTAAGGAGTCTAAGACTAGAGGGGGAAGGCGAACTAATCTGTCCAGAGAATACAGGGCAGGGCGATACACTGTCCTGAGCCACAGCTGAAGACGGCGAAGGCGAAGCCTGGCAAACTGGTCCCACTGCGTACTAGTGGATATGTGCCCCAGCAGGCTAAGACATACCCGAACTGTCGTGGAGGGCTGAGTTTGCAGGCTGAGACAGAGCTGTTGAATTGCCTGGAAGCAGTCGGCTGGCAGGAATGGTCTCGTCCTCATGGAATCTAACAGGGCTCCAAGGAACTGGATTTTTTGAGTGGGAGCCAAGGTTAACTTTCCAGTGTTTACAATGAGTCCCAGATGGCCAAGCAAACACAATGTGCTGTTGACATGGGCAAGAACCTCCTCTCTTGAGCCGCCCCTTCAGCAACCAATCCCTGAGTTACGGAAAGATGTGAATTCCTTTCCTCCTGAGATATGTCATGATCCACAGCCATTTAAAAATTGGGTTTGTTTAGTCCGGAGAAGAGAAGATGGAGGGAGGACATGATAACAGCTATCAAGTACATAAAAGGTTGTTAAAAGGAGGAGGGAGGTAAATTGTTCTCATTGACATCTGCGGATGGGACAAGAAGCAATGGGCTTCAACTGCAGAAAGGGCGGTTTAGGTTGAACATTAGGAAAAAATTCCTAACTGTCAGGGTAGTTAAGCACTGGAGTAAATTGCCTAGAGAGGTTGTGGAATCTCTATTATTGGAGATGTTTAAGAACAGGTTAGACAAACACCTCTCTGCGATGGTCTAGATAATCCTTAGTCAGCCATGAGTGCAGGGCACTGGACTTGATGACCTCTCAAGGTCTCTTCCAGTCCTACGATTCTATGTATCTGGTGAAGACTAGGGTAACAGATGAGAGACTGAAGGGGAGAACCGTATACTGGAAGTGGCACTCTCCTACCACAGAATGAAGAAACTTCCTGTGGCTTGGTAGAATCACCACATGAAAGTAAGTGTCCTGGAGATCCAAAGCAAAGAATACATCATTCTGAGACAGTGCAGGGAGGATAGCCGATAGATGAGGCTCTACATGGTCACTCTATTTTATTACCTTGTTGAGGCCATGAAGGTCGAGGGTGGGTCTCATCCAGCCCTTGGATTTTGGTATCAGGAAATATCGGGAGTAAAAGCCATGGCCCTGGTGTTGCGGCAGAACTTCCTCCACCACTCCCAACGTCAGCAAAGAGCTGACCTGCTTGATGAGCAATTTCTCGCGAGAGGGGTCCCTGAAAGGGGATGGGGAGGGGTATGTGAAAGGGGTGTGGAGAGGAACTGGACTGCGTAGCTCGATTTAACAGTATCTAGGACTCAGCTGTCAGAGGTAATTGAGTCCCAAGCACTGTTAAAATGGGCCAGTCTGTTCCCAAAGGGGTTGGAATAAGAGGGTGGAGTAATGCTGTGGACTAAGGAGTCAAAATGGGCACTTACCAGGCTCTGGAGGAGTGTGTGTGGATTGTCTGAAGCCTGTGCCTGACTGCTTCCTCTTGTGGGATCTATCTTTCTTTCTAGGAGGGAAAGGCTGCACACAGAACTGCTGCAGGGGATACTGTTGCTGCTAGCGAGCCCCATAGCGGCGTCTTTGCATGGATAACATGTACACTACCAAGGACCGCAAGATTCACTCCTTTAAGGATTCCAGTGCTAAGTACCATCAGTCTTGTCCAAGAACAAGACTGAGCCTAAGGGCAAGTCCTCTATGGCTTGCTGGACATCCAAAGTGATCCCAGAGTTTTAAAACCATGAAGCCCTCCCCATAATTAGAGATCATCACCGTGGCCGAGGTGTCTCCAATGTCAAGGGCAGACTCCAGGGACGCTTTGGCCACTGAACAGCCTTCCGCAATGAACACCCAAAATCCTCAAACAAGGCTTTAGGAAACTGGTCCTTGACTTTGGACATGGCTGACCAATAGAAGAAATCATACTTGGACAGCAAAGCTTGTTGATTCACAATATTCATCTGTAAGAACAATGAGGTATAGATATTTCTGCCCAAAAGACTCCAACTGCTTGGAGTCTCTGTCCGTGGAGGTAGACTTGAAACTCCCCTGCCTCGCCCTGTCGTTCACTGCCATCAGAACCAGGGAGTTTTGGCCCAATGGGAATAGAACCCTTCAAATCCCTGTATCGGAATGAAGTAGCTTAGCCACCAGCAGTACCGAGGCCGGTGTACTCCACAGGGCTCTCGCCAGCTCCAGGAGCCCATCACCAGTCAGGAAGGCTATTCTCCCAGGGATGCAAGCTGTAGAATGTCTACCAGTTTGTGTGTGTTCTCTTGGAGAAACTGTACCAGGATGCCAAGTGATCTGGCTATGCAGTGTAAAAGGTCCTACAACTTAAAATCCTGTTGGATAGAAGGAGAGGATGAACCCGGCAGCACACTGTGCCCAGAAGGAATGACTCCAGTAGCTCCACAGGGAGAAAGACCATCAGTGCCTAGGCACATGACTGTTCTTCAGTCACCACCGTTGATCCAACAGGTGACTTTGGCTTTGACCAGGACAAAGAGCAGGATCTCCACAAGTGAGGAGCGTCTCACTGAGTCCAAGAAGCCCATTGATACAGGTAGGGTATTGGTGGACAACAGGGGTTGGAACAAGGACCTCCGTCCCAGCCATGGTGCACAGCCAATCCTGGGAACCATACTGGTCCATTGGCAGCCCTCAGAGCTTGTTGGGTGATGTGGAGCAGGATGACAACCAGCCCGACTCAGAATCAGAAGAGCCCTGGGATCTCGGCGATAAGGGCGGAGCAATGCCCAAGTGAACCAACCGGTGGTCAGATTCATCGATCACCCAGAACAAGGGAGAGACCATTGCCCCCGATGAAGGCAGTACCATTGCTACTGAGCATGCCAGTGCTGCAGTCATTGGTCCTGACACAAACAGCGGTATCAGAGTGCAGGAGTGCTTTGACGACGAGGGTGGTGAAATTTGCCATGGGATCATCTGTGGTGTCAAATGCTGCTGAGCTGAAGAGGGTCCCCATACTGATTCTGGTACCAGTTCCATGCCCACTGTGGGAAAGGGAATGTCTGAGTGCAGTGCCAAGGGGCATCAAGATTCAGTGGGGTGGTCCTTTGGAGGGATTGCTGAAGGTGCAAGCCTTGGAAAATTCCGTACCAGCGGTGAGGATGGAATGGAAAGGCAGAGCGGATCTGCCACAACCTGGTACATCAACACAGCAGATACAGTCAGTACTGGCATCCCCCTCATCGGTTCCAGACTCAATGGACATCCAGAGATCAGAACTGGTGTCAATGGTACGGGGTTTCTGCCCTTCCTACTGAATACCAGGAAACGGTCAGAGGTACCCACGCTATCCTGTGTGCCAGAACCAGTCGTGTGCCAGTCCACACTTTTCCTGTAGAAGGCAGAGGAGTTGCCCTGCAACCTGGAGTGGTCCCGACGGTCTTATGAGACCTCTTCCTCAGCACCAATGACTGAGAACAGCTCCTCTGCCTCTTCGGAGAGGCATCTGTCTCAGAACAAGAGGCAGTGATGCTCTCTGAGCCAGAAGGCAATCTTTAGCCCAAAGAGGGCTTTGGTACTGGATCAGGTTGCTTGGACTGTTCAAGCAGGTGCTGTCTGAGATGAAGGTCTTGACCACCTGAGTCTGCTTTTTAAACTATCTACAGATCAAACAATGCTCTTTAAGGTGGGCCTTGCCTAAACAAGTTGGGTCACAGTTGGGGATAGCCCCTCCACACAAAGGTCAACGTTCAAACCCTGGTGAGGACATCACACTGGAACACTACCACCTAACACTAATTAACTAACTATATACAATAAACCAAGCTAAGACTAAAGGCAAGGCTGTGAGACTACAACCACACATAACTGACTCCAGTTAGAAGGAACTGGGGAGAGGGTCAGGGTGGCACTGCCTTATATAGCCAGGAGAGAGGCCACAGTCACAAGCATCAGCCCTCTATGGGTACCGCTAGGCAAAAAACTCCAGTGCTGGGTGTGCACACCTAAGTAAAAAAACATGTTGGCATCTACTTGAAGAACCAAAAATGCCCAAAATCTTTTTTAAAAGGAGTCTTTGAAAGTAAAGGTGAAACTCTCACAACCACCCTCAACAAAAACTGCATTAGTCAAGCTCATGCAGTTGCAGAAGCACAGAAAATAACTGTTCATCTGATTCTTCTGTTTATACCAGAACAGAGAAACCACAGTAACTGAAACAACATCATGGACGAACTTTTTCTTAATCTTCTTCAAAGCTTGCAACTTCTAACCTTAGTTCATTTCTCTAAATGAAGAATGCAGTACACTTGCCTTAATATGCATCTGTCAGACACCTACCATCCTACCTAACGTTTAATATCTTAATAATTTAACAAAGATTATGTACTCTGTAAAAGGAGTCAAATCCATCATGTCAAACTTTAATACAGCTGCTTCTGTTTTAAATACTGCAAAGGTAAGGTTTTATATTCAATTCTTGGCAAAAACATTCTTAGCAGTTTACAACATTTATTTACTGAAATCAATTATGTTTCCCAGATATCTAGATATACATTATAGTTTACTTTGCCTTTCAAGATTTTCTGACTGCATTTTCAAAGGCAGATGATTTCACAGATGGAAATGATTATAGATCAAGTATAGAGCAATTTAAACCATTAGCTACTTTCAAGAAGTTAAAAATATAGTCAAGATATTAAATGAGTATCCCTTACTCTCTTCATAACTGTTGTTTGTACTTGACCTCTTGAGTGTTTGAATTTCCTGGGAAAGTATGGAGAGCCGGTCTGACTGAGTGGGTGTTTCTTCGTCTTCTGGGTCAGGTGATTCCTGCATCATTTCCTCTATTTCTTCAATCACCTTTAATAAAGATGCATACGCATAGTCTTAGGGAAGAGAATCACTGGTAACGAGCAACAACTTAGAATTTGTATATGTTCTACTGACAGCTCATCAACTTTTTTACTTTTAAAATTTTCTATTTCCAGATAATTTTTCTTCCAATAAATGCATATTAGGTGGTACTGACAAGGTAAAGCCACTGTTGAGACTGGGAATCAGGCATATCAATATAAAGGGAAATTTCTTTAAAAAATAGAAAATGGGACTCTGCACAAATTGGTCTTTTCATAACAATTTTATTCATTAAATCTATACAT
Source organism: Lepidochelys olivacea (assembly GCF_965140295.1). NCBI lineage: Eukaryota > Metazoa > Chordata > Testudines > Cheloniidae > Lepidochelys > Lepidochelys olivacea. Next base: position 145,970,747 of record NC_140413.1, on the reverse strand, counting down.
ATTGTCTCATAATGGCTAAGAAATAAAGTTTACAGCCATGCATACATAGGTCCTCTGTCTCTCTGCTTCAAGACCACTGATGATTTGGCAGGATGAGTTTGTATATCTTTTTCTGATATTCAGTCTAAGTTTTATTTTCTTAATTTTATCCCATTCCTCCAAGTTAAACCACTTTATACCACCATAAATATTTTTTCTCAGTCCTTGATATGTACATCCTTCAAACAGTTGTAAATAGGTATTCTCCTCTTAGTCATCCATAGCAAAACTACAGTATATTTTAGTTACTTTATTCTTTCCAGATAAGCATACCCTCTACAGCCCTTTAATCATTTTTACTGCTCTCTCTTGCCATCCCACAATTTGTCAATATCTTCCTGTTAATTAGGCACCCCAAACTGAATGCAAAATTTCAGTTGTGGTAACACCAGGCTTGTCAAAAAAAAAAAAAAAAAAAAAAAAGGAACTACAACCTCCTGGTTCTGTAAGCCAAAAATCACATTTTTTTTAAACACCATGTCACATTTATATTGTATATTGCACATTTATGTTTAATTTATTTATTTGTCTTTCAGTGTTACTAATTTCCAGATGTGTCTCATGAAGAGAAGAAATTATTTATTTGCTTATACATCAATGATAGGAGCCTGGATAACAAACAAGAGGAACTGGAATTGCTGACTTATAGGCATAAATAAAATCTAGTTGTATTACTGAAACCTGGTGGGTTAATTCACACGATTAGCATGTTAAAAATAAATGGTTATAACCTATTTAAGAAGGACTGAGTGGGCAAGAGGACTAGGGGAGTGGCAATCTGTGTCAAAAAAGGCATTACTTGTTTCTGAGTAACTGATAACTTGGAAGAAAATGATCTGAATGCTTATGGATCAATGTCCTAAAGATAAAGCACACAATGAAGTATTAATTGGTGTCTACTACAGACCACCAGATCACAGTAGGAACAAGATCACTGCCTCCTTTTGCACATATCTATAATGGGTCAGGGAAAATAAACCTCTGTGATCATGGAAGACTTCCATTTGAGTGACATATGCTAGAGGTCTCAAGCTACCAGTTCTAAAACATCCTTGGAATTTCTAAACTTTATAGATGACAATTTTCTAACCCAAAAAGTCTTACAGCCAACACAGGTGAATTTTTTATTAGACCTGGTCCTAACAGATAAAGTAGAACTGATCACAGCACTAAAATTTAATGGTAGATTAGGAACAAGTAATCATGACTTGATCACCTTTATAATGTGCAAGCAGAATTAAGTCTAGAACAGTAACATATTATAGATACATACACACACACCTGGTGCCTTTATAGGGTCATTTTCACATTAAAAAAAAATTATGAGCCAAATCAGCTGGGAGGAAGAATTTAATCAAAGAAATGTGAATGGTAATTGGGAATAATTTAAGAACACATTACTAGATGCCCCAAAAGCCACAATCAAGGAAGAAGGCCAGGCTGGTTAAAAAAAACCAGCCTGGTTTAAACGGAAAGAGAAAACAGTTATAAAAAAAATAAAGGGTTCAGAGAGGAGTCACGAGCATGATTAAAGCATAAGAAAACATGCTTTATAGCAACAGACTCAAAGAGTTCCATCTATTTATCTTAACAAAGAGAAGGTTAAAGGGTGACGACGACAGTTGATAAGTATCTACATAGGCAACAAATATTTAATAATGGGCTCTTCAATCTAGCAGTGAAAGGTATAACATAATCCAATGGCTGGAAGTTGAAGCTAGACAAATTCAGACTGGAATTTAGGAATACATTTTTGACAGTGAGGGAAATTAATTATTGGCACATCACTGGTAGATCACTGAGAATTTTAATCAAGATTGGATGTTCTTCAAAAAGTTATGCTCTAGAAATAATTTTGGGGAAGTTCTATGGCCTGTGTTATACAGGAGCTCAGACCGGATGATCACAATGGTTCCTTCTGGTCTTGCAATCTATGCATTTCCCTCCACCATATTGAGAATCTGCATTTTATGCTATTTCCCCCAGCTGTATTAATTTCCTTTTTCCAAATTGTATATCAGGTTTTTTTGGCCCATATTTCTTCTCTATTTTGGTTCCTTTTACAGTAATATTTCTCTGTACTGATTGTTGATTAATCCTCTGCAGTTTACTAACACAGGTGAATTTAGTGTTCTGTTTTATTTAGGATTCCAGATCATTAATGAAGATGTTAAAACCAGGCACTGCATTGCCCTGCTCAACTCTCCCCAAATTCAATACCGCTACAATTTATCATTAACTTTTATCCAGTTTTTACTTCACATGGCAGTGTTTTTAGCAAGTCAGTTTGGATTAATTTTTTGAGATTATCAGAAAATATCAAACCCTCCACTAAAATCTAAATATACATCAACTCCATTCACTTCATTTACCAAATTTGTAGTTTTATTTTAAAGAGCAATCAAGTTTTTCTGCCAACCTTTGTTCTTTATAAATTCATGCTTTTTATTATTTGTTCTTATTACCTTCACCAGTTTCCCTTCTCTTACTTGATTACTTTAGTATAGATAGAAGTTAGATGTACCAGGATAATAATTGACAGAATTGCTCTCTCCCAGATGACAACTGGTCCTGCATATTCGTTTACCTACAATTTTTCAAGATTTTCCTAGTTATCCATCAATTTTCAAAATTCATATTTTACAGTAAGCTTATGAAGAGCCCATGGCCAGCTTTTGGCACTACTCAACTATGTATTTATAACCAAATACTTTTTTGAGATGGGTACAACACATATGGGATATTGGGTTTATTAAGAAAAGAACACAGCAGATTGTCTTTTAGAGTTGTCTCATTATTCAGGAAATGGTTGACGAGCATGAATCATGATTAGATTACCCTATCTGCTTTCTAAATAATTTTTCCATCTTCCTGCTATTTAATGCTAATTTCCTTGACAATATTTCTAAAGTAAAGTCAGAGTGTGCTTATGGTTTTTTTTAGCACTTTCAAATACCACTCAAATCCAATGTTGGTCTCAGAGCAAAATTTACAAAGGATCCCCTGCAGGACAGAGGCAGAGAGCAAGGAATGTGCACATTCTGTGAAAGCTGCCAGGAGTAGGGCTCAAACTCTCAGTGCATAAGTGCTACTCACATTTAATGGCTACAGCGGGTCACCTTAAGCCCCCCCCCCAAACTTACTGTGACCTTATTTTCAAAGTGCTCCATGGCCTTGGCCCAAGATACTTAAATCTCTGGGACAAAGACCGTGGTCGACAACTTTGCTTCTTTGACACAATGGAAATCTCAACAGTAAGAGTAAAGTTTGCCTATGTAAGAGACAGAACTATTTTCTGAGGCAGTCAGACTGTGGAATGAACTCCCCCAGGAACACGAACCTCACCATTTTCCACTTCTAGTGCAAGGCGCATTTCTTTGACTTAAATATACCGCTTGCTATGTGTTTGTAACAAAAAACACCCTACCAAAACAAGATACTCCACTCAAGATGTTCCTCCCTCGGGGGAGAGGATAACAGAACAACCATCATGTAGCAGATATGTAGTCACACTGCTGATTGCACTACTGGAAGGTGCTCAGACACTACAGTGATGAGCACGGTATAAATGAATATAATAGAATAGAATGTAAGCTTGTGGATTTTAGAGCTCTTAGAAAAGACCGTTAAACAGTAAGCAATTCTCAACCTTAACAATAGAAGAGCTGCTGCTCTGTAATATGTAACATCTAAACCAAGCTCATACTGACCTAAAAAAAAATAAATAAAAATTACATTTGTCTTCACTGTCATTTTTGGAAGTAACAAATTGTATATTAATGCTAAGACATTTGAAAATAAGACATCCAGCCTCGTGCCATATATACTTAATTTAGGAGCATTTTTGTCTACATCTTCTTCCCTCAGATTCCTGTTGGATCATGCCAGGAAACTGAAGTATGAGAATTTCAAAGACCCATGTGGAAAACCCAAAGCTGAAACAGAGGGCAATTTGAAAGATGAAAAAGTACCCAGTGCATCTCTTTGGCTATATCTACACTGCAAGTGAGGGGCGTGATTCCCCTGCTTATGTACAGATACTTGTGCTAGCTCTCATCAAGCTAGGGAGTGTATAAATAGCAGTGTAGTTAGAATAGTAGGGGTAGTGACAGTGAAGGCATGGCTGAGCTGTACCGAGCACAAACCTACTTGAAACTGGTGGGTACGTACGTGACACAGCTCAGCTGTGTCTCCACTACTGCTACCTGTGTTACCGCAGCTATACTGCTATTTATGCTAGCACAACTATGTGTACATAAGCAGGGGAATTACCCCCTTAGATCATAGTATAGACACTGCTGCTGTAACTCTAAACAAAAGCGATCAGCTTGTCTCCAAATCTCTTTAGCATCCACTAACTAGGAAGAACAAAAGGTATAGAACTAAGATATAATATCTTTTTGTTGAACATTTTTCTTTACCTGCTCTGCTGTGAACAGTGGTTCATCACTGATGCAGGAAACTATGATAGAGTGCATATCCAGCTGTTCTCTAAGCTCTTCATCATCTGACAGGTCAAGGTTCAAATTTTCATTTAACTGAAAGCGCACACAGAAAAAGTGAAAGAGCAAAAAGTTAAATTATAAGAAGAAAGTCTTGGTGTCAACAATAATGGAACCAAAAATTAGATTCTTGCTAATAATCAAGAATCTAAAAGATATAAATAATTCTTATACCATAAAACCTAATACACCTCAACAAAAGTGAAAATGAATCTGTAACTGAAGCATATTTTATAAATTTTATCATCTTTTTGTTTTGACAAGAATATTAGCATATTCTTTACTTTCCGAAAAGGAAAAAAAAAAAAAAGATGACTTTAAACACACCACTCACTCTGTGCTATGCAAACATTTGTAGACTAGCCAATCAGTCCATCAGACTCACGTAGCTCACCCTGTACTCCTTCAGATAGAAGCAAGATACCAAAATAGATATATCAATGACAGATAAGTATAAATCTGTTGCGTATCCTGACTTTTACAAAGGATTATATAAAATTACATAGATTACTGCTATTTACATCTGAGGAAGTCATCAGAATTTTTGACATATGCAAGAATCAGCAGTGCATTTAATCACTTACTTTAAACACAATATACATTAAGTCATGTCTAAAAAAGTTACATTTAGAAGCCAGGGTGGACAGACAATTCAAGGTTGTGATTTTCCAACCATAAAACAAAGCTACTTATTTTCTGGAAAAAAAAAACTCTATATGTTTTATTAAATAAGAAAACCACACACATAATATGGGATTAATTTCATAAGCATTTGTTCCTCAAACAAAAAGGCACACATTCTCGTAAGACCTTACAGTTCCACAATTAAACAGGGGGGACACAAAAATCACGTCCCCAGACTAATGTTAGGCCTACCATTATGCCATTACATACGGATATACTTTTACCATGTTATTTGCATTTTCACCACCTTGAATATTACAACATTTATTGTAAAACAATACAAACAAACCAATCTGAACGTGCAGAATACACTTGACTAATGCTGAATTGGCTAGATGGGAATGTAGGTCTTTTAAAAATTGCCAACATTCTGACTTTAGCTGCCCTCTCACATTTACTTGATTTTTCATACCCTGGGCTCAATATATGACCTTTGCATCTGGGATCAATCATATTGGCTACACAATAGGAAAAATCCATTGCCTCATTTAAACCAGTTTTTGATTTTCTACTGTGCGATTCCAGTTTTGTTAACTAGAACAAGATTTTCACTGAGACTGTCAACTACCTGCATTCTGTCAAATCCATCCCAAACTATCTTTAAATTTAGTGTCTACTGAGTATCCTGTTGTGTAAAACATGTGCTATGTTTTCATTAAAGTCTTTTTGGTGCTCAGTGCAAATTTCATCATGCTTGTGGTTGGATGCAAATATTCAGGCAATCTTCTCAAATACCTCACCAAGCATCATTGGAAATCTGGGGTATCAATCCTCTTTTTTTAATCACCCAGCTATTAGGCTGCAAAAGAATGTCCAAACTTTCACAATATGCTTCAGTGCATTGTACTATTAAAATTACACTCAGCTAAGCAATGCTAGTAGTGCCAATTTTCTCTATTAGTAGGGAGGGGCAAGTGTTGCTATATTTCAGTCGCACGTATTTGTAGAGCAAGGAAGTATATTTGGGCTCTGATCCTGCAGTTGGATCCACACTATTGTTGGATCCTGTATCTATCTCATTGCAGGATATGGCCTTGGTGGGAAAAAGTTCATAATGAATTTACCAAGACACAATTTACCAACATTTTCGGATACCATTCAATACACAAGACTGAAAGTGAACAAGAAGACTTCCACAGTATATTACTGTCTTTCCCTTGCCCCTCTGTTATGCAAATTGGTCCATCTGTTGACCTGTCAGTCAGTTTAGAAGGCATCCACATCATTACACTTTATTGAAAGCAAGGAGCAGAAACAAATGTTATCAGATCTGTCAGTGTTAAAAGACAACCCTTGCTGCTAATGCCAATACTACACATTAAAAAGAAAAATATTTTAAAGTGATCACAAATAACTATTTTAATAAGAATTACATCCTATATTGATTCTGTACCGAGAGGAAAAGGCCCCAAAAGGTTTTTGGCTACAGTCAGAACTTACCCCTCTTTCTGAGAGATTCAGTGTTGGCATATGCAAAGCTCTGGTGTGGGAGGACTTCCAATCAACTGGCATTACATTACCATAATTATCAGTCAAAGCATTCCAAATCCTGGACAAAAGGATTAAAGAAACAAACTGATATTGAAATGAATTGCAACTGATCATCTACAAAACAAAAACAAAAAACAAAACAAAACACAGAATATTTTTTTCAACACTGGTATCAATCAGAAATTCTCCCAGGTATTCAATTAAAAATATTTTTATTGTTTTTACAGTCAAAGAAATAAATGCTGCAAAAGTTTGGTTTTATTTATGTATCCTCCTGAAATGCAAAAAAGGGAATCATTTGCTGATGCTTGCACAGCAGAGAAATAAAAAGAAAACTGGAAAAGAACTAGGCTTCCTGATGGGTCATAAATTTTGGGGATAAATGAGTTTTCCCTTTGTTGAAACGTTAGCCAGATGATGCTCTGTACCCTCTTTCCTACTTCTTTTCTATGTTGTTCTCATTTCTCTTGCCTCATGCATCTCAAAACCAGGAATTAGCAAGTGCTGAGCAGCAACTCCCAAGCCAAAACTTCACTTTATTTCAGTGAAGACTGCACAACTATAAAGGAATGTATAAATACAAATGCACTAGTCAGGAAAGTCTCTAATGTTTATGGAAGTGAAAGATTAAGAAAGAAAGGTTAAAACTTAACTTTGTTATAAATCCATTTGCAATACTCGACTTTTTCTAAAATTCTGCTGTGTGTCTAGAACTATCCATGCTTCGTTTCAGACCAAGGATGAAGATCTGGGCTTTTTCCAGAAGTGAAAGTAAGCCGGTTCGGTCTGGCGTACCAGCAAGAGCCAGTACACCGTGCCAGACTGGACTGGCTTCCCCAGTGGTGATTCAAAGGGCCCGGTGCTCCTGCCACTGCGGGGAGCCCCGGGCCCTTTAAATCAACTCCGGAGCTCTGGCAGTGGGGCTTGGGCAGCGCTTTAAAGGGCCCGGGGATCACCGCAGTGGCAGGAGCACTGGGTCCTTTAAATCCCCGTCTGAGCCTGGCTGCCGGAGACCCAGCGCTCTAGCAGCCGGGCTCCAGCAGGGATTTAAAATGCTCGGAGCTCTGCGGCGGCCAGAGCCCTGGGCCCTTTAATTCACCCCTGAGCCCTGGGGCTCCCAGCTGCAGCTGGGAGCTCTGGAGTGATTTAAAGGCCCCAGGGCTCCCAGCCAGAGCCCTGGGGCCTTTAAATGGCCTCTTCCGGTTGAGGCCACGCCCATACTCAGGACTCCAGCGTACTGGTAAGTCCTTTAAGTTACTTTCACCCCTGACTTTTTCAGATAAGTTTATTTAGTCATTTGAGTTAAAGAGAAAAACACTTCCCTCCCCTCATCTAAAAAAATATAGTGAGAGACTAAAAAATGACTAAAAAAAACCTTCAGATTTTATATGTGGCTAAACCTCAGTGAAGAGCTGTCATTTCCCTAATTAAAAAAACCGGCACATACAACTAAAAAAGTTTAAAAATTTAAAACTGGTTATCGTGCATGCTCATTATGAGATTTTTATTGTAGTGTTTCAGATCCATCTGATCTTCAACTTCATCCCATGGGAGAAGAACAGGCTGCTGGATCCCCAACAAATCAAAGAAAACTCTCCACAGGGCTTGTGGTAATGTTCAATACATGTCATAAGAACATAAGACGGCCATTCTGGGTCAGACCAAAGGTCCATCTAGCCCAGTATCCTGTCTTCCAACAGTGGCCAGTGCCAGGTGCCCCAGAGGGAATGAACAGAACAGGTAATCATCAAGAGATACAGCCCCTGTCGCCCATTCCCAGCTTCTGCCAGAGGCGAGGGACACCATCCCTGCCCTTGCTGGCTAATAGCCATTGATGGACCTATCCTCCATGAACTTATCTAGTTCTTTTTTGAACCCTGTTGTAGCCTTCACAACATCCTCTGACAAGGAGTTCCACAGGTTGACTCTGCGTTTTGTGAAGAAATACTTTCTTTTGTTTGTTTTAAACCTGCTGCCCACGAATTTATCTAGTTCTTTTTTGTCACAGACAATTATGAAACTAAGACCCTGTCTTGATAGGCAAAAGAGGCATTTTTCAACCATTTGAACTCCATGGGATCAGCTTAGGAGGAAAGCCCTGCTGGTGCTCACGGACAGTCTACCTACCCAGTGGAAAAGGTGTGGCATTAGCTCACAGTAACACATGCAGGGGTTCATCACCCCAGGGAGAAACCACAGAGACGCTGACAAACTAGGCTGTCGACCTTTAACGTTGCTATTAAGTGGCCATACAAAAGATGAGGACAACTACTGGCAGCAGCTCTGGTTAGCCCGCGCCCACAGGGCGGCCTCGGGTGCGAACTTGAGTTCACAGCCAAGTTGCGCTGTGCCCACCCAGCTGCTCTGTGGGCTGACTGCAGTGTGGCCAGGCCCAGCTCGCACAGGCCAGCACAGCCACAGCCCAGTCAGCCTAGCGCCCTCCCCCGCTCCAACGACCAGGGACCCCCGCCCCGCCCGTTCGCCCCTCCCCAGGGGGACACCCCCACTCGTTTACCCCCTCAAAGGACTCCCCAGCCCAGGCCGTCCCACCCCACCGGACCCTTCATGCGCCGCCCTCTGCCACCTACGCGCCGCTGGCCCCCCCACGGGGCCCCCCGCGGGTGCCGATCACCCCCCTCTCAGCGCCCCGCCCCCGCTCACTCGTCTTCCCGTAGGGCGCTCTGCTCGCTGAGGGGCTGCAGCGGGACGCGGCTCTCGCTGCCGCCGTCCCGAGGTGGGGGGGGCTTGAAGCAGAGGAGCAGCTTGGCCCCCAGGTCTCCGGGCCCCCAGGTGCCCCCGTCCCGGGCCGGCTCGGGGCTGCTCCCTGCGGGGGGCTGGAAGCCGGAGAAATCCTGCCAGTCCCCGGGGTCCCGCTGCGAGGCAGCCGCCATGGCAGACACCGGGCGGCGCGCTCGGCGGAGCGCGTTCGCGGGGCTCCTCCCGCTGTAGCGGAGACGGGGCGGGGCCGGTCCCGGGCCAAAGGGGCCCGCAGGGGGCCTTGGCGTCCAAAGAAGCCGCCTGCAAACGGCGGAACCGGCGTAGGCCAGAGCCGGCGCTGGGGTCCTAGGAGTGGGGAGAGAGCGGAAAGGGGCCAGCTCCGCCCCCACCCCGAGTGACCGTTGGGCGAGTCCCTGAGCCCGCCCCCGCCCCCCGCGCGCGGAGCGCCTGACGCCTGTCCTGGCGGGCTGTGAGGGGGCGGCGGCGCCGGCGCCGCGCAGAGCGCGAGGCGCTCGCAGCCCCGGGGGCCGTTGGCTGAGCTGCGGCAGGCAGGTAACCCCAGCAGCCCCGCGCCGCGAGCTTCCTCGCCCCAGGACGTGGCCCTGCCCGCGGCCTCCTCTAGGCGGCGCCCCCTTCCTCTGCCACCGCTCTCCCTCCGGCCGGCGCTGCTTGGGAGGGCAGAGGTTCCCCGTCGGGCTGGGGGCACCTCGGGCCGCTCCTGGTCCGCGTGTTTTCAGTCAGGCCTGGGCTGCAGGTGGGCAGGGCGCGCTGGTGAGGTTTGCCGCTGACCCTCAGCTGGGAGGGGGCGTAGCACTTGGGAGGGCAGGCTGGAGAATTGCTCTGAAATCACGGAGCTGAACTGCCGTGCAGCCCAGGGCGCAGTGCCGCGTGATCCCGGTGGCGACAACCCGGAGAGCGGAACTGCCAAGTAACCCGAACCCCTTCTCTCCACAGCGCGTGGCACAGAGACCTGTGGCCAGGAGGGTGAGGACAAACCCCCGGCTCGGGGGCAGGCCAGCCTGCTGCGGAATGGCTCTTGGGGCCGGGCAGGGAGCTCTTGGTAGCCCGGCCACCCCAAGCAGGAGTGAGCGGGGCTGTGCTAGTGGAGTTGTACAGGTCACCCTGCTTTGCTGGGGGCTGTTGGTACCTGATCCCTGCAGGCACGAGGGAGGCTGCAGTGTGTCCCTCTCTCTACTATGATCTGCCGGAACGGCAAACTAGAGCCCACACTGTGTGCTTTCAGGGATTGGGTGTCATTGGCGCTGTAGCAGACCAGGGAGCCCTCTGCAGCTCTGGAGTCCTGGGGGCGAATGAGCAGGGCTGAGCGGAGACCCTGGGCCAGGACTGCCAGGAGGAGGATGAGCCCCTGGCTGTGGGGGAGGCTACCCGGCTGCTGAATGGCTCCTGTCCTCACACTTATCCAAACTCCCGCTTATCTGAAAAAAAAATCCACGTGGCCCCTGGTATTCAGAGAATGAGGACTATATTGTATTTTCTTTAGAGAGAAAAAAATCAAATGTACAACTACAAAATAGGGAATAATTGTTGAGGTGGTCGTACTGCTAAAAAGCAACTGGGGGTTATGATTCAGTTGTCAAGATAGCTAATATGCTGCGCTGTATTAACACGAGTGTCATATGTGAGACATGGGAGGTAATTGTCCCGCTCTACTCAGCACTAGTGAGGCCTGGGTCTAGTCCCATGTGCAATATGTTAAGAAAGATGTGGACAAATTGGAGAGAATCCACAGGAGAACAACAAAAATGATAAATGGTTTAGAAAACTTGATTTATGAGAATAGTTTAAAAAAACAGGGCATGTTTAATCTTGAGAAAAGATTGAAGGGGGACCTGAGAAGTCATCAGATATGTTAAGGACTTATAAAGAGGACTGTGATCAGTTGTTCTCAGTCTGCTGAAGGTAGGATAGGGCTTAATGTGCACTAACTGTAAGGATTGATTTGGTCTGGAATAGAATAGATATGGAATCCCTATCATTGGAGGTTTTTAAGAACAGGTTGGACAAACAGCTGTGAGGATTGATCTAGCTTTTCCTGGTCCTGCCTCAGCATTGGGGGGCTGGACTTGATCTCTTGATGTCCTTTACAGCCCTACATGATTTTTCTTCTCCAACTGCTGCTTCTCTGCTGGCTCCCTTGTCCCCATTGTGCCGCTCAATTCAGCAGAGACAGGTGACCAACAATGTTGCTTTCTGGAGCTGAGTAGCAGCATGTTCCATTCTCCAAATGATAGACATGGTGAAAGGGAAGTGGACAGGTAGAAAGGACATAGGGCCAGGTGGCAGAGAATCAGAAAGACAATAGTGAGGAAAAAATTGATGAGAGAGAGCTTGTAACAGAGAGGGAAAGGGAGGAAAGAAAACACTGCAGCCAGCAATGGGAAGGTTGGTCTTGTGGCTAACGCACAGAACTGGAGAATCAGGACTCCTGGCATCTATTCCCAGCTTTGCCATTGACTCACCATGCAACTTTGAAAAAATCCTATCACACCTCTGTTCAATTTTTTCATCTATAAAAGGGGAATAAATATGGAGCTACTTTAGAGGTAGGAGAAAGTGCCTTAAAAATGAAGTATCAGCATTACTTTATTATTAGATGAGTAGACAGGCTGAATTAAAAGGTACTTATTGCACTTCACATCCACAGAAATGTCAGTCGAGGAGATCCTTATTACTTGGCCCCACTATACTTCAGCTCCTGCGCCTCCAGTGTCAGCTCTTCCCATTGGGGCTGGGTGGGGTGGTACCCATGCAGCACACAGGGCAATAGCACTCACATATAGTCAATTGTCCATTTCCGTCCAACCCTTCTGATGTCTCCTCCTGCGTTGGCATGCTGCTTTTCTGTGGTAGTAGCAATCACTTTGCATTCTTTTCGGCCCATGCAACAAGCCAGTCAAGGAAGAGCCCTTCCACTACCAGAAGCTTCAGCTACAGTTGTAGAGTAGAAAAAAAACTGAGTTAGGTATATCAATGTAAAATCCTAGTGGAGACAAGATACTGTGGTTTCTACCTCAATGTAGTTAGTCCAGGTAAATTCCAGTTGGGGGTATAGAGTTGACCATGATTACCATATTGAGATACAAACTACCTGTGCTTTGTCTCCACTAGGATTTAACATTGAGGTAGCTAACTTGAGATAGCTATATCAATGTAAAGACACACCTCTTTTTGCAGTGGAGATATAGAGGCTGTTCTTAGGCTGTCCACTTTGGATTTACATGGCAGGAGAGAACTTACTTTAAGAGAGAACCTGCATATATGGGTCTCTTGCGCAATGGACCAGCGTACTTTCCTGTTAAATGAAACACCAGTGTTTTGAGCTTATTCTTGGCATTAGCTCTGTTTTTCATTTTTTCCTGGATCTCCCATGGACTAGAAAGCTCACACACATGACAAACTGGGCATGGTGGGGGGCTCTCTGCCATGACTTCAGATGAAAGAACTAGTGCCTAACACTTAATGGTTAAATCTGTGGCCTGCACACTCCTACAGCATCAGTTTTCAGATAACAATATCCCTCAGGGTAGCACTGGCTTCATCCACCACCTATTCAAAGGCAAGTATTTAAGGCTACAGGCCAAGAATAGGCAGCACTTAGTCATGTGAACCTAAGCAATTTTTATTTATAATACCAACACGATCTACAATATTGTGAACAAATACATTACATTCTCAGTTCATGATTCTAGGAACTGATAAGGTCTTCAACGAAAGGCTTACAGAGGCTGATATCTTGTTACCTGTTCTTCTGGGCTTTGTAGGGGCAGCTCCCCCCTTCTGTTCACAGTACTTCAGTTCTCTTTGCACAAGACACACAGGGCCCAGGGAATTACCAGTGTCAAGTCAGAATAAAATAAATAAATACAATAAATTATTCCAAAAATGTCATACTGGCCAGATGAAAGAGAAAACATTCACTGCTGGTTGTTCGTCTGCTGTTAGATTGCCCAGAGCTGATTGGATTTGAACATGCAGGCAGATGTCTCAGCTTTGAAGTAGCTGGATATGAACTGATGAAATTGCAGTAATATCTCCTACTCCTACCACTCCCTTGAGCTCCCCTTCCCATAAACTCTGATTCTCCTGTTTTTCTTAACAGCTAAGCTTTCCTTGATCTCAGTTCTTAAATAAGACCCTCTCCATACTTCCCTCCACTTCTATGAACAGAGGGAACAGTATGGTTTCAGATCTGGTTCTAGGAAAGGGATTGGCATTGTGGGTTGAGGGACAGTGAAGGGTCTTTGAGGATTTGACAGATTCTCTCCAATACCCTCAAAGCAGGAGGGTAACGAGTGTAAGTTATTGTAGATTCAGTAGCGTTAATGTCTACAGCACTGCTTCCCCCTTTGCACTTGACATTCTTGTTGGAGCTGACAGTTGAGAAGCCCTGCTATCCAAGAGCCACAGTGAGCAAGGTGTGCTTAGCAACATCAACTTCAAAAGTCAGGAAATAAATTGTTATGGTCAAACACTGTCCCACTGTGCTTATGCCTTTAATGCAGCATTTTAAAATATAAATTATGAAACATAATACTATATAATGCAAACTAGATTCTTTTGTATATCCGTACAGAAATTAAGGCACGGGAATATTATTTTGTACACATGGTTTAATGTTTGTCTCAATGGTATCTGCAAACAAGCCATGTTTAAAGCTATTGCAATGATTTTTTCAAAGTACTGGACATTTATGGCTAAATGGCTACGAGTTTAAGACATTCCCAAGTTTGATACAATCCTTGTGTATCGAATGCTCTAAGAATGGGGTGGGGGTAGAGGGGGAAAGCCCTAGAGGAAAAAAAAACGAACAAAAAGATCACCTGACCAGGATGGTGACAGTGCTTGTGAAATGCTAAGGGAGGTTAGGGAGGTTAGAGAGGCTACAGAAGCAGAAAGCGCAATAATAATGGGTGATTTCAACTATCATATGGACTGGGAAAATGTCACCTCAGGGCATGACGCAGAAATAAAATTTCTAGACATTAGTAGTGATGACTGCTTGGAGCAGCTAGTCCTGGAATCACAAAGGGAGAGGCAATTCTTGATTCAGTCAAGTGGAATACAGGAGCTCGTCCAATAAATAGCTGAGCCTCTCAGTAATAGTGATAATAATGTAATTAAATTTAACATCTTTTTGGAGTGGATAATGCCAAAAAAACCCACCTCGGTAACATTTAACATTAAAAAGGGAAATTACATAAGAATGAGGATGCATGTCAGATGGAAATTAAAAGGAACTGTCACAAGAATTAAATGCCTGCAAGGAGCATGGGGCTGTTTCAAAACACCGTAATAGAGGCTCAGGCCTAAATCTACCCCAAATTAGAAAAGACAGAGGACCAAATGAATGGAACAATGCTAAACAGCCATGTAATGGAGGCGATTAGAAGCAAAAGGCATCCTTTAAAATTTTGAAGTAAAATTCTAGTGAGGATAGTAAGAAAGTGCACACACACTGGCAGGTTGGGTATAAAAGTATAAGGCAGGCAGGCCAAGAAAGAATTTGAGAAGCAACTTGCTAAAGACAAAGTACAGCAGAAGCAGGAAGCTGCCAAACAGGTAGTGGGGCCACTAGATGACCACAGCGTTAAAGGAGCACTCAAGGAAGACAAGGCCACTGTAGAGAAGCGAAATTAATTCTTTGCATTGGTCTTCATTGCAGAGGATGCAGAGATTTTGGAACAAATTGATAAACAGTAATACGTCACCAGGACCAGATTGTATTCACCCAAGAACTTAAGTAAGAAATTGCAGAACTACTAACTGTGGTGTGTAATATATCATTTAAATCAGCTTCTGTACCAGATGACTGGAGGGTAGCTAATATGATGCCAATTTTTTAAAAAGGCTCCAGAGGCGATCCCAGCAATTACAGGCTGAACATAAAAAGGCTGAACATAAGGGTACAGACTGAAACCTCACAAGACATATTTTGTACAAAATGTATCATTTGAAAACTCATAACTCGTAAATCATTATTGTCCTGGTAAAATGTGTGGCAACACAATACTGCATGATGTTAGGCATATTTCAAATCTGGGGAAGTAGCCCCCAAACCAAGTTCTGAGAGACAAAAGGCAAATTGATGCCTCAGTCAGGTGTCAAGAGAATCAAATGGACTATCACCTGGGTAAGTGGCCATTCTTTGGCAGGAAGATGGGTGTAAGTGAGAAATTTACATCTTGGCAATGGAACAGGTGGAGGTTTCCATTCAATAGACTTTCTGTGGCCTGAACCTCAGCTGGAGATGATTTTCAATGACGAAGAAGTGAGACTAGAGGACACAAATTATCACTCCCTTCATCTTTACTCATGGCAAAAAAATGCTTGAAAGACAAATGAAGCATCATTGGACAGGGAAGTGATCCTGGCTGAAAGATTCAGCCAGTAAGACTGCTAGAACATATGGTGAGAGCGATCCTTTGCTTTAAGTTCACTTAGCTTGTTAAGTTAGGTGTTAGTGTGCATCTTACCTTTTAATTTCTCTGTAACCAATTCTGAATTTTATGCCACATTACTTGTAATCACTTAAAATCTATCTGTAGTTAATAAACTTGTTTTATTGTTTTATCTAAACCAGTGTGTGTTTGAATTGAATTGCTTTAAGGAACTCCATTTCAGATAGCAGGGCTTGTGCATATCATTTTATATAAGCTTGTATTGTCCAGAATGAAAGAGCTGGGCAGTACAAGATGCATATTTCTGGGGACAACCCTGGGCCTGGGAATTTGCTGGTGTCATTCTGCAATATAATTCAGGAGTCGCTTGCTAAGAGCTCTTTTATACTCACCTTGGAGTAATTTACATGCTGGAGGCTGTGGGAGAGCAGGCCAGGAGTGGCTGCTCTCACAGCAAAGTAGTGTATAAAGCACCCCAGGTTGGAGAATTGAGGGGACACAGCTGTTCAACAGTCCAGATTGTACTCTGGGTTACGTGTCACAGCTCAGTAAGCCTAACTTCAGTACCAGGGAAATTGGTTGAAACTATCCTACAGAACAGACTCTCAGACATGTAGATGGACCCTTTTTTTGGGAGAAGAGTTAACACACCTTTTGTAAAGGTAAGTCATGCCTCACCCATCAATTAGAATTATTTGAGGATGTCAACAAGCACATAGATAAGGGTGATCCAGTTGATACATAGTTGGATTTTCAGAAAGCATTTGACAAGGTCCTGTACCAAAGTGTCTTAAGGAAACAAATTAGTCATGGTATAACAGGGGAGGTCCTTTTCATGGATCAGTAACCAGTTAAAAGAAAGGAAACAGAGTAGGAATAAATGGTCAGTTTTCAAAATGGAGAGAGGTCAACAGCAGAGTCCCCCAAGAATCTGTACTGTGCTGCTCAACACATTCATTAATGAGCTGGAAAAGGGAGTGAACAGTGAAATGACAAAGTTCGCAGATGATACAAAATTACTCAAGATGTTAAGTCCAAAGCCAACTGCAAAGAGTTACAGGCAGGGCCGGATTAACTCTCCTCTGGGCCCAGGGCTATTAGATTTTGTGGGTTCCCTGTATGCAAGTCTTTTTCCTAATTTAAAACAAAATGATCACAATTGTGGCATTGACTATTAACACCATATTAACACCATACTAACCTTACCTTTTAATTAACAAAGCAATTCTGTGGTTATATTTCAGTCTTAAAACATGTAGAATATAGTAAAGTTAATTCAAAATAACCTACGTCTTTCCTTAGACCAGCTATTATATTAGTTTCTTTCTGGGAGGGAGTTTGGGTGCAGGAGGGGGCTCCAGGCTGGGACAGAGTGTTGGGGTACAGGAGAGGGCGAGGGGCACGGGCTCTGGGAGGGAGTTTGGTTCAGGAGGGAATTCTGACCTGCAGCAGAGGGTTGGGGTGCAGGAAGGGGTGTGAGGTGCAGGCTCCAGCTGGGAGGCACTTACCACAGGTGCCTCCTGGCCAGCGGTGCAGCAGGGCTCAGGCAGGCTGCCTGCCATAGCCCCATGCTGCTCCTGGAAGTGGCCAGCTGCTGGCACATCTCTGCATACCTCTGGGGGAGGGGGAGAGCGGGTCTCTGTGCGCTGCCCATGCCTGCAAGTGCTGCCCCCGCAGCTCCCCATTGGGGACAGTGCTGAGGGTGGGGGCAGTGCATGGAACCGCCTCCTCCCCCCACTAGGGGCCACAGAGACATGCCAGCAGCCAGCCGCTTCCCGGAGTGGTGTGGGGCCACAGCATGTAGGTAGCCTGCCTGAGCCCTGCTGCGCTGGTCCCCACTTAGCCTGGGGTGCTGGACTGCAGCTCCTAAAGCCCCTGCATTAATCTGGCCCTGGTTACAGGGGGATCTCACAAAATAACAGATGAAATTCAGTGTTAATAAATGCAAAATAATGCACATTGGAAAAATATAAAATCCAACTATACATGCACAGATGACTGGTACCTGCTGAGTGGGGAGCTGCTGCACAGGGCCCAGCCAGCAAACCTTGGCAGAAATCTGGGGGAAGGGGAAGCACATGACCCTGCATCTCCTTCCCCGCCCCCCCATGCATTTTCTCTGTATATATACACAAAATGATGGGTTCTAAATTAACCGTTACCACTCAGGAAAGAGATCTCAGAGTCACCAGGGATACTTCAGCTCAATGTGCAGCAATGGTCAAAAAGGCTAACAATGTTAGGAACTACTAGGAAAGGAGTATAAAATGTGACAGAAAATATCATGCCATTATATAAATCCATGATATCCCCACAACTTGAATAGTGTTCAGTTCTGGTTGCCCCAGCTCAAAAAGGCTATAGTGGAACTGGAAAAGGTTCAGAGAAGGGCAACAAAGAGGATCAAAGGTATTGAACGGTTTCCATACAAGGAGAGACTAAAAAGGTTACTGGTGTTCATCTTAGAAAATTGACGACTAAGGAGGAATATGGTAGAGAGCTATAAAATCACAAATGGTGAGGTAAAAGTGAACAAGGTAGTGTTATTTACCCATTCCCACAATACAAAATACAGGGGGTCACCCTATGTAATTAATAGGCAGAAGGTTTAATACAAACAAGAGGAAGTACTTTTTCACTCCGTGCATAATTAACTTGTGAAACTCATTCCCATATGGGATGTGATGGCCAAACGTGGAACAGTTCAAATAAGAACTAGATAAGTTCATGGAGGATAGGTCCATTAATAGCTATTAGCTGAGATGGTCAGAGATGCAACCCCATGCTTGGTACAACCCTAAACCTCTGACTGACAGAAGCTGGGCAGGGAAGATGGGAGGATCACTCCAGTTGCCCTTTTCTGTACACATTCACTGAAGCTCTGGTTCTGGCCACTGGATATTGGGCTAGCTGGAATATTGGTTTGACCCAGTATAGTAGTTCTTATGTTAAGATGAATTAATTTAAAGTTTAAGATTTGAGTCATTTCAGTCTATGAGATGAGGTGAAGTTTGGTATAGTCCATAATTTTATTGCTAAAACTCCACAAACATTTTCTAATGACCCTGTGAAAATTCTTCAGTTTAAACCTCATGTGTGTGACAAAAACTGTCCCTCATCGGAAGGGCTCTAGTTGACCTGTCTTGGTTCAAAATTACTTTAGAACAATGTTGGGGAAAAAGAATGTGCAAATTAAAATCTCAAGGAAATAAATCACCATAGAATAAATAATTTATAAACTAATGTCTCAAACATTTTATGGTAGTCATACATATGAACATTTTTTAAAAAGTGCATCGTTAGGTTTAAAATTTTTATTGTGCTGCCAAGAGCCAAATTACAAGAAACCGCCTTACAGTTAAAAAAAGTAAACAAGCAATCTGCTGAACTGCAGTGCACTCCGAGTGCCACATATGCGTCTATTTTATTTTTCAGAAAATTATATCTGCATTTCTCTTACAAGAGCACAACAGGAACCAAAGTAAAAGAGTGTAATGGATACAGCACATAGGATAAATCATATCTTTAATAATAATAAAATAATAATAAAAAACATTTTACACCATGTCCTATATCCTGCTAATATTTTCAGAATATGGCCTTGATTGTAAAACAAAAGCAAGCTTTTACAATTTCTGGATAAAGACTGCTTACTCTTATGCAAGGAATGGATGATTTGTCTTGACAGAATATTTGTAATAACTGGACAGAAACATCTCTGTTTCAATATATTGAGTACAAAATGCTGGGAGGACTACATTTTTTCTTACTTGTTTTTGGAAACTGAAGTAATATATAAATAGAAAAAATGATGACCCTTAATGATACACCTATTTTTTTCTTTGATGCAAACAGCTAGAACACCTTTCTGATATTCTAAAACAAAAAATTGTTAATCTTCAGATTAATAAATTAGGTCATTATAATAATAAATTAGGTTTTTTTTTTCAGTTTTAAAGTTCAGCAACCTCTGACCAAGTATTTACAACAATACTTGAGAGTTCCTTTACAAAAAAATACATTTTCTTTTCACATTAAGCATACTGGGTATCTGTGTCTTTTATGACAAGCATTTGTAAAAGAAAAAAAGGCAATGCACAAATGGGTAATTAGTATAAAAGTGCCAAGACCTGTCTGGAAAGTTAACTTTGTATTACACAGTCAGAGTTATCAATGAGGCAAGCTACAACAAACTTCCAGCTTAATGTGGACAATATTCCAGTAGTTGTTTCAAACAATTGTTTGAATTAAAAAAAATCCAGGAGCTGATGGTGTTATTCTACGGAGCTGATTAGTGCTGCATGTATATTGCCATCAGTGTCTCTAGCTGATGCATTCATTAAAAGCCTTTTTAAGGCTAAGCAGGAAAAGAAAATAAGAAACACCCTGAAATGTAGCAAGTAGCAAGAGCAACGCTTACTGCTATAATCGTGCACATACCATACACACATATACGCAAACACAAGAGTGTACACACGCATACACACACACATACGTGCGCGCACGCACACACACACACGCTAAACACTTTCAAATCAAATAAAACTGTAGGTAGAATGAGATGCTCCTCTTGTCTTTCCTAAACTCACAAGCAATTAAGCACTGCTGTGGAATGCCTGTTTTATCTGTTTCTGCTCTGGGTAAAATCTATCAGATAAAAATACATTCAACAAGAAAAAAATAGAAAATTATATATATATACTGTATATATACAGATAGATACTATATATATACTGTATATATACATATACAAATATAGTGTGTTTGTGTGTATGCACACACACATTATATATATATGCACATATATACACACAGACATACAAATACTTTGTTGTTTTTAGCATAATTATATTTACATAAATATTCCTATAATGCTAACATTTAAAGAAGCATGATCTCCTTTTTCTGAGCTTCAAAAAAGGTGCTTGAATAATATACAATTAAAATTAAGTAGCTTCCTAGCATGGAAGTAGTTTCTAATCTGCATAACCAGTAAATAAAAACAACAGGAAAAACCTTAAAACAGTCTCTTTTTTACTCTTTCATTTAAGCAAGAGCTTTGTCCAACAAAAATATTTTTTTCCTACTCCTCCACTGAAACTGTATGAACCACCAGAGAATACTACAAAACAACAAAAACACAACAAACAAAAGCCCCTGGAACTGCATGGTGTTCTTGACTTTCCCTTCCTTCAATACTGCCGTCAAAAGATCCAGTGCTCATATCAGGAATTATTTAGGCCTCAGTCATTTGCTAACTCTGCCAAAATCTGGCCAATCAGCTTAGCAGAAAACAAAATTTAAACAAAAAGCAGCACAAGGTATAATTTTATACATCCTTAATAAACCCACCCTTTATATTCTGCTATAACCTTTTCCTTGCTATATCATTAACTACTGCAGCTTCTTGTCATATAGAAAAATATATGCAGCTACACCACACCTGTGACATGACAGGTTCTGTTCTAGGAATATACTTTTGTAGCAACAGCTGGGGAAAAAAATCAGACCTCTTTGTTTTCTGTTTCCATGTGGGGTTAGGCTTTGCTGCAACAAATGCAGTTTCAGAGCAACAAGAAAAGCCACCATCCTGATGCTTGGCAATATTCTTTATTTGTTTTCTCCCCAAGCCAAGCTTGACCAGCTTTTCTTCTTTGAAGCTTTCTCTCATTTCACCACCCAACCCCAAATTCACCCACCCAAACAATCTCTATAGCTATGTTACAAGCAAATACATCTTAACAAGTTTTAAAACTTTGGTTCTAAGAAAACTCTTGGTCAGTTATCACAAGGAAAAGTGGGAATGCTTGTTCTGGCACATTGCAGGAGTCAGAGCCCATCCCAGTAAGGTCTTAGAGCTGTACATGAAGTCACAAATCCAATACAATCCACTAAGCAAGTGCACAATTCTAGTTTTATTTTAATAGCAGACTTATTAGTCTCTCGCTCTCCTTCTTTCTCTCTCTCTCAAATCCTTGGCAAAGGTGCAATTCTTCAAACTGTTTGATAGAAATTATCTGCCTGTAGGTTGTTCTGTTTTTGCATGCTGTAGAATCCACTGTATCTTGAATCTGGGTCAGCAATTCTTAGCATTCTCTGAGAACTGTCCACCTGGACCATGGTACCTTTCTTGCAGTCCACGTATACCAGCTGATTGTTTAAGCAAGAAGGCTGTTGGAAAAGAAAAAAAACCCATAAAAATCCAGTTGATACCTCACTGTTGTCTTCTCTCCACAATAGGTATGGGAAACATTTGTGACACACAGGTCACACAAACAAAATCATACTAAACTATTTATTTTTCTTTGTTACAAAGGTCCAACTTTTGCAGTCCTTGCTAAGTCAAGACTCCCATGGACTGAGTAAGGACTGCGATATTTGATCCACAGGTATATAATTGTGTAGAACCAGAAGCTGGCAAATGAATCCTTTTCATCTGGAAAGATTTGGTGACAACTCTGCTACCTTTACTATATATATTTTAAAGCATTTTACATTCTACATTTAATGAAAACTTTATTTATAATTTCAGGCTGGATTGTGCCTGTTAGATAAAATACAGCTTACAAATTGCTATGGAGCTATGACTCTTGGGGGAGCACTGGTATTCTGCTTCCTAGAATTCTCTGATAGGCAAAGGCAGCACATCTGCTATTCTATTACAACTCTTTACAAAGCCCAGTCTTCCTCCTACACGTCTCTTGCTCTGTGGGCTAGAGAGGGCTACCTGCCCTCTTTGGGATGCCAGGCAGGGCCGTCCGTAGGCAGATGCAGAATACGCAGCTGCGTAGGGCACCACGAAATTTGGGGCACCAAATTGCCCTAAATTTCATGGTGCCCTACGCAGGTGCATGCTTCGTATGCGGTAGCCAGCCCCATCCCCCAGCTGGCCCCCTTATGGGAGGCACCCACAGCAAGGGGCTGGGACATTCCTAGGGGCTGTGGGGCCCGGGACAACTCCCTCAGCCCCTGCCCCACCTCTTCCCACCCCCATTTTCCACATCTTCTCCCAAGCTCCCTCCCCCAGCGACAGACGTGCCTGGAGGATTAGCAGGGGGGCCTGGCGCTGGCAGCAGGGGGAGGGGAAGCAGAACAACCCAGCCCCAGCCCGCTCCACTCTGTTGGCTCCCCGCTGTGTCGGTCCACCTCCCACCGCCAGTGAGTGCAGGGATTGGGGGGGAGGGAGGGGTGGACTCCTTTCCCCAAGCCCCCTCCCCCCGAGCGACACAGCTGGGGCAGGGGGAGCGGAGTGGGCTGGGTCATTCTGCTTCCTGCTGCTGGCGCCAGGCCCCCCACTAATCCCCGGGCCACTCTGGGCCTGTGGAGCCCCCCAAAGCAGCTCCCCACAGCTCCTGCCTCCGCGGCCCCACAAGCCTTGAGTGCAGAGCAGACCCTCCGTGCGGGGTGGGGGAAGCAGGTGCTCAGGCTGCATAGGGCACCATAATTGGTAGGGACAGGGCTGATGTTAGGCACTGCCAATGGATTAAGGATGGCACAGACTCTGTGCTCACTTGAAATTTGCAAAACTATACACTAATTTTGGGTTCCTCAGTGATCGGGTGCCTAATTTGAGACAGTTAGTACTTGATTCTTCAAAGGTGCGGAGAACCCACAGTTTCAATGACTTCATCTGGATTTGAGAGAGACCAGCTGGATTTGAGAGAGACAAGGTGGGTGAGACAAGGTAATATCTTTTATTGGATCAACTTCTGTTGGTAAGAGAGATCAGCTTTTGAGCCACACAGAGTTCTTCTTCAGGTCTGGAAGAGGAATTCCCAGCTTCTCAGCAAAATTCAAGGTGGAACAGATTGTTTAGCATAAGTAGTTAGCACTTACTGTAAGGACCCATTCAAGGCAGAGTGGTCCATTTACGCCTCTGTAGTCATAGTGGAAAAAGAGGGGGTTAGTGGTTTACAGATTGTTGTAATAAGCCATGTATCCAGTGTTTCTGTTCCTTCCATGATTTTTGGTATCTAGCAGAGTACACTACACTATAACTGCACTGCATTCATCTGGATTTGTTAGTGCTCAGCACTCCTGAAAGTTAAGCCACGTTCATCTCAAGTTGGGCATCCAAAAATACGGAACATACAATCAGCGAGTGCCTCTGAAAAATTTAAAACGACTTGTCCAATACCATATAGTAAGTCTGTGACCAAGCCAGGGATAGAATTAATCTCTCCTGGGTCCCCTCCAATGCCTTAATCATAAGACCACCCTTTCTGTACCTGCAGTTCCTCCTCTCATTTATTATACAACTTTTAGCTTCTGCACTGAATGAATCAGGGGTCCTACAGACAAGTGCCTCGTTCATTACACATCCTGCCTCACTGTTTAACCTGTGCATTGAATGAGGCAGGAGTTCTGTGGGAAAAATAATATATAATCATGTAATTAGACTAACATAATGCACATGTGCAAGGGGGATAGAGTTAAGGGTGCACAGTCTCTCTCTCTGAGGATCCAAATCATAAAGGGATTTATTGATCAAAGATTTGTCTTCAGTAATCCGGGCCTACTCATATCAAATCATCTTTTCTTTTCCAGATGTACCTCAAATAGTCCTTAAATTATTTTTAAAAATCTTTCCTAATTTCTGCCCTGTTCCTGCAAAAGGATCTGCTTGAACTGACACTTTTATGTCTGTGCTGAGTCCCATTAACTTTAGCACGACTCAGTGTTGGTCTGAAGGTCCAGTCCACAGATCATTTTGTAGGATCAGTACCATAAACATTCCACTTCTCTATAAAGCCTCTTTTTACAACCTTTATTTTCTATATTGGAATGACAGTAAACTCACTCTTGTCCTATCACACTTCGTATTGTACTTCTTTGGCATTAAAAAGTCTTAAAAATAATGGCTCACCTACCTGATTCCCTACTCTTATATTATACAGGAGGCTGTAACTCATCACTACCTGGTGCTTTGTCTTTAATAAGATAAAATGCTTGGTGGATAAATGAAATGTAGTGGTCATAGTGCTTCTTGGCTTTAGTAAGGTCTTTGATACAGTTCCGCATGACTTTCTCATAAATTAGATAAGAGAATCCTGGATTAGATGAAACTACTTAACTCATGATGTGTGGTAGAGTGAAGTGTAAGTACACAATAAACGTTTGCCAAGTCAGATAAATGTTGAAGAGACGCTACAACATTTCCCAGATCTGAAAGCTATTTACAGTGGGTCTAATACTCTTAACCACACATAATTGCTGTTACTCATGAAAAATATTAGAAAAAGATGTTTACTAGTGATGATATAAGAAACGATTGCGTTTGAATCTGTGCTTAGACCACTACCAAATAAGTCTACAAATAGGTTGTCACAGAAAATCAATTTGATATTTTAATGTATAAAGACAGATTTATATTATTTGGCACTGATTTATACTAGTAATACCATGTCATTAACCTCCCTGTCAAGATAGATAGTTGCCTCTTCTTTCAATATGTAGGAATAAAATTGTTGGTAAGATTAATTTGTACAGTTCCCATTTCATGTATTAAAGAGCAAAAACATTCCCAAATATTTAGATCTTTGGGGTTTTGGAATGACTTCACATAATTTGCCTTATATTAATCAATTTTGTTTTTCAAATTTGAGGTAATATAAGCCTTTTTGGTTACAGTTAAATATGTCCATTTATTCTTTTGGATCATTACAGTTAGCATCAGGGCTTCTGTTCTTGTGGTGTGAACTGTATCCTAATATTAAGCAGTAATGTTTTATTTTTTGAAGTTACTCTACTATAGATTTCAGAGTAACAGCCGTGTTAGTCTGTATTCGCAAAAAGAAAAGGAGTACTTGTGGCACCTTAATGGCCCAACTTGATTATCATGCACATTGTGTAAAGAGTTGTCACTTTGGATGGGCTATCACCAGCAGGAGAGTGAATTTGTGTGGGGGGGTGGAGGGTGAGAAAACCTGGATTTGTGCTGGAAATGGCCCAACCTGATGATCACTTTAGATAAGTTATTACCAGCAGGACAGTGGGCTGGGAGGAGGTATTGTTTCATATTCTCTGTGTATATATAAAGTCTGCTGCAGTTTCCACGGTATGCATCCGATGAAGTGAGCTGTAGCTCACGAAAGCTCATGCTCAAATAAATTGGTTAGTCTCTAAGGTGCCACAAGTACTCCTTTTCTTTCTACTATAGATTTGTTTGCTTTGGATATAAAGTAAAATGTCATCACTTGTGTAGGATGAAATCTTATGGCTGACATTTCCTTCTGTTTTTGTTTTCTCTCGTACAAGCTGCCAGTAGTTCAAATGAGAGGCTTGTGGTTTCTAGCTGAAAACATTCCATGTTTGGGGAAAAACCCATCATGTTTATTGGATTTTGCAGTGATTCAGGGCTATGTGGCTGAAGTGACTAATGCATTAATGGCGAGACTTCAAAAAGAATAACAGATCAAAGGCTTGTGTCAGTCTCAGCGATCTGGTTTGTTACTATTATAAAGGGCTTCCTAATTGAGTTATCTCTAAGTATGATTTCTAATGTAGTTATACTGTGAGAATTATTCATTTGCTTTTCTTAAGAATGAGAAGCCACATGCTCAATGTGTCCATGAAGCTAGGAAAATCCTGTCCCACAACAGAATTGTAATGGGCACTGACCTATTGACCCAATACTAATGACCCAAAGAGACCTGGCTGCTCCAAACTGTCTATAAAGAAAGTTATTATAAGGAATAGGAGAAATTTCAAGCACACAAATGACTGTAACCTTTCTAGACCAGAGACCTTATTTTCATTCTTGTATTATTTGCATTATATATAGAAACAATATAAATAAATTAAGAAATGATAATTAAGAATGATTATATAAGAGGAGAAAAGTGGATGGCAAACAATAGTGGGATTTAAGCACTGTTCTTGATACACTCCCTAAAGAACACACAGAGGAGTAAGGGTGGCAGGAAGGCTAATGAATATGTACAGTTGGACCCTGAGACATTTCCCAGTTGTTAAAACTTACTAGGAAGTATTCCCCACCCAGCAGACAGAGGTACAAAAGAATCAGGGGTATCTGGAGGAAGTAACTGTCAAACAAAAAAAGAAAAGGTGAAGTATTAAATAAAATTTGACTGTTTGCATATTCACAAGTCTTCAAAGAGAACTAGCCTATAACTGTGAGGAAAAACTGCACGCATCTAAGTCAATGTGTTACACTATGTTGGTGCTAGAGATTGAAACAAAGATGCTTCTGAAACAAGACTGGATAAGGTAATAGATTTTCCTAAATTTAGTCGCAATACCAAAAACAAGGTTTCTGGTAAATTTCAACTACTTAGCAAATCTAGGGCCTGATCCAGCAAACCCTTATTCACTTGTTCATACAAATAAACCTAGATATAGCCCTTTCAACTTAAATGCCAGATTCTGGGACTTATGCTATACTGAGTAGCCCCTTACTTCAAGAGTCATCCCACTCAAGTCACTAGGACCACTTGCAGAGTAAGGTTCTACTCATTGTGAGGAAAGGGTCAGAATACGTCCCTAAACAACTTTGATTTTTCTTCTGTCAAAACAATCCAAAAAGTAACATTTTACAACATTTAGGGGACATCTCATGTGATATGACAGCAGAAAATTAGTAAAGATCTGCTATTGTCCCACTTATCTGCTTTTATGGTAAATTAAGAGAAGGTATAGTGCAGCTGTTCCTACCCAAATTTCTCTGTGGGGGCAAACCAATCCTTTTTTACAGGGATTTGGGCACTGGTTGTATGTTCTCTTCCTTAATCTGTTGCTACTTCCGGCTGTGTGGTATGTACTCTTCCGCTAGGTGGTGCTACACTGTGTTTATACAAACTGCTTTGTAGCATGACTGTAAGAGAGGAGGAACATGCAGGTGCTGAGAGGGACACAGTGGTGGGACTACTGAGGAGCAAGAGGAGGGCCTGGTGGGAGTAACAAGAACAAACAACAAAAAGTAACAAGAAAAATTACTAGAAAAGAAAAAAAGTGTAAAAAGCACAGCAAGACGGAATACGTGAGATGTGACAAGCAGGTTGAGGGCATGGTGTGATAGGTCCTAGACACCCCAGGGACCAATCCATGGGAGGAGTTGGTCCCAGACAAAAAAGGTTGGGAATTACTGGGCCCAGCAACATGTGTCTTCTCAAATATCAATTTATACGAATGATAAACTAAATAGAAATGGATAATTAGTTCCTGTAATGACTATGGTAAATGTGAATGATGAAGACTGACAAAAAAGGTACTTTCAGGGATTGTTCTGACTGTGATTTCAATCAGCGAGTAAAAGTCTGTTCCTCTTACCTGGGTGCTGGTGAGATAACAAGCAGAAGTACTATTCAGGCTTTTATTATTATGGAAGCACTGGACGTAGTTCCACAATTTTGTACTTAAAGCAGAGACTCAATCACTTATATAGGAAGAACACAGCGTAACCTCTCCAAAATTATAGACTTATTTTTTGGGCAGAAAATGAATTTTCTGAGAATTTACAAATAAATCCATTTATGAATTAAAATTAATTTTTAAAAGGGCCACTTAAGAAATTTAGCACCTTTTAAAATCTGAAATGATCTTAATGGAATAACGCAGACTCTTCAAACTTGTGATATAATGAAAAGTCTCTGAAAGTTTGTGCATTGGCTAAATTTGATGTTTTAAACAGTTTAGTGGCCATTTTTTGGCATTATCCTTCTCAACTGAAAGTTGATTCTTCAGCAGTGATTGAAGAATAATATTCTTCTGCAGAAAGTTTCACCAGGAATTGCCCCTTTTCAAAATGTCTGTCATCTACTATTGTTCTCAATGGGAGTGAGAAAACAGGCTGTCCTCAGTCAAGATGATGTTTTTGGTTTTGCTCCCAGTGAGAACGATGAGAGAGTTTTCAGAGTAGCAGCCGTGTTAGTCTGTATTCGCAAAAAGAAAAGGAGTACTTGTGGCACGTTAGAGACTAACCAATTTATTTGAGCATAAGCTTTCGTGAGAGAGTGTGGCCATTTCGGAAGAAGGGGCTGTGATGCTGATAGACCAGTTTAGATTAGAGCAGTAGGCCAGTTCACTTTTGTATGAATATCAAAGAAGTATTAGTATGCATTCAGACTAATTCACTCATATGCTACTAGATATAAAAAGAGATGCTAATGTTAGTGTATTCACTTATCTGTAACCAATTGTCTGTTATTAAATTATATTTGCATTGCATATACCCCTGTAATTACGTTTACATTATGTATACCTTGGTAATTAAATAACCCTACATCAAAGGTGTAGTAAGAATGTACTTGATATATAAACTTCATGGAACCTAATGAAGGATTGTTATTTGCTATTACATTGCCTTTTATATTGTGTAGATCTCTGAGACTAAATTAATCAAATATGAATGGAATCTTGGAAATGTTCATTTCAAAGCAAGAGATGGTGGAGGAGTAAAGACACTTTTCACATTGCTTTGTGTGTGGAAAAGCTATAAATATGATTCAAAAAAGGATCTAGCATCTCTGAACTATTTGAACATTCATAGGGAAGCATTCCAGATGCAAGACAGATCTCCAAAGTTATTTTGGGTAACCCTGAGAGATTTATGGAAAACTAGCAGATTACAACATCTCTGCTATCATTTTGGATTTACAAACTTAGACTCACCTGTTAATGTATTTTACCTGCTTTAACCTCTCAATAACTCACTTCTTTTTCTTAGCTAATAAACCTTTAGTTAGTTTATGAGAACAATTGGCTGCCAGAGTTCTCTTTGGTGTGAGACAGAGTATCCATTGACTGGGGTAAGTGAGTGACCCTTTGGGGTTGGCAGTAATTTGATGTGGTCTGATTTTTGGTTTTAATAACCTTTTATCACTACGTTCAGTTTGCCTGGGTGGCAAGACAGGCTGGAGGGTCTCTGGGGACTGTCTGTGATACATGGTAATACCGGTATAGTGATCCAGGAGTGCACATTTGTTATTGGCTTCATGAATCATAGAATACCAGGGTTGGAAGGGACCCCAGAAGATCATCTAGTCCAACCCCCTGCTCAAAGCAGGACCAATTCCCAGTTAAATCATCCCAGCCAGGGCTTTGTCAAGCCTGACCTTAAAAACCTCTAAGGAAGGAGATTCTACCACCTCCCTAGGTAACGCATTCCAGTGTTTCACCACCCTCTTAGTGAAAAAGTTTTTCCTAATATCCAATCTAAACCTCCCCCACTGCAACTTGAAATCTAATTATAGACTATACCACTAGTTTGGGGTGTCTGCCTGTGTTTTCTGACAGTCTCACTTGAGATTGGCTTGGTTTTACCTCCCGAAAATACAGTAGTATATGGAGTAGGTAACTGGTGATATTAATTTGACATTGCATAACTGTTCTGAATTAGTGCAATCGGTTTGAGACATGGAAAAAAATAATTTAAATGAGTTGACATTAAGTGGACTCAACTGTATCCTACAATACATTTCAGGAGACTCCCCTACTTTCCAGAAAAGCAGAAATCTAGATATAGAAGTTTTAACACTATACCTTTGTTGGGGCTCTGTAGCAGGACACTGGTATCCACTGCTTTTTCTGATTGACAAGCAGAAGGGCTATTATAAGAACCAGGGCTGTCATGATGGGAACTGTCACCCAGGCAACAGAGTTGAGAGATGTATCTTCACTGGAGTGCAGTCCAATGCCTTCTCTGAAATCTCCCTGAAGATGACTCATGTCTGAAAGAGTGAACATTTGTTAGTAGTAAAAAAAAAATGTAAGTGCTCCTTTTCTGTCTTGACCATAAACAAGAATAGAATTATGGAAGTACCAGAATCAGTACCGTGGCCTTGTATTTATTTTTTTTGGTTAACCGTATCCTGAATTTTTACCCTGTTGATACTTAGGGAGAGGGTCACACTTGTGTGTGTTCTCATTTGTTATTAGCCACAGTTTTTGAGGCTGGAATAATGATTTCTGCATATTTTCAAGTAACTATTCCATATGAAAAAAGAAAAGGAGTACTTGTGGCACCTTAGAGACTAACCAATTTATTTGAGCATGAGCTTTCGTGAGCTACAGCTCACTTGTAGCTCACGAAAGCTCATGCTCAAATAAATTGGTTAGTCTCTAAGGTGCCACAAGTACTCCTTTTCTTTTTGCGAATACAGACTAACACGGCTGTTACTCTGAAACCTATTCCATATGTAGTGGATTTTTAATCTTTTGGTGGTCCTATTAATACTATGTCGTTCTACCAGGTGTTATTATAAAGCTATCATTTTTCTATGATCACGTTTATTTGTAGTAGCTCTTTCAGTGTCTTGATTTCTCCTTTCAATGTGGTGGATGTTCTCCAAAAGCTGATTATTTTCTCTGCTTCTCCTACATGAGATTCCAGCTTAATTACCTATTTTTTATCGTATTGTAAAACTCCCTCACAGTAGTGCTGCAAGTATAAACACATTAAAGATTGCGAGGTGCTCTGGTTTTACAGTAATATGGAACATACATGTACATAAGACACTGATACGTATTTCTTCTAATATTGTATCTTCTTTCATTTCCTTTTTATATCTTTGAGGACCTGAGTTACAGTAATGCCAGCACTTGTTCCTTGCATCACTTCAGTATCTTCAGACACTGCATCTATGTCTTTTGTGGCCATTTTCCTCCAATTTTCCTACTGTACTTTTAAGGCAAAAAATTAATTTATGCTGTTTTTTCCTTAAATGATTTTTGCTCCTTGACATCCCTTTCCTCTGGGTTGATTAAAATCTTGGTACCTTCACAGACTCTGGGATGTTTATTTAGCAGGATTTTTACTGAAGCAGCCTTGAGGCTCACCTCAGGTGCATTCTTTCAAATCTGGGCACATACTGGAAAAAATGGTTACTTTTCTTACAGTAACTGTGATTCTTCAAGATGGTCTGTGCATGTGGATTCCACTCATGACATGCTGGTGCCCCTGTGCAGGAGATCAGACATTTTTTCTCTAGCAGTGTCCTGTAGGGGGTCGCACATGCATATTCCTCATGCTCTCGTGCTCCTCCTCCCAAGAACAGAACGACCCCAAATACCAACCCATTTTTTATTGCTCTGAGTGTTGTTAATAAATTTTCAATTTGCAGGGATGGAGGGTAGGTTGTGGGATCCACATATACAGACCATCTAGAAGAACCACAGTTACTATAAAGGCGAGTAACCATTGTTTCTTCTTCTTCTTCAAGATCCTGTACATGTGGATCCCACTAATGGTGTCTAGCAAGCAGTTCAACACCTTGGGGTGGGAGCGAGGAATTTACTGGAACAAAGACTGTAGAACTGCTCTTCCAATCCGAGTGTCCACTCTTAATGATGCCTGTAATGAGTAGTGTCTAGTAAGCATATGAACTGAAGACCATGTAGCTGCTGTACATATTTCTATGAGAGGGAACATGTCATTCATGAAGTCAGTGCTCTCGCAGAATGAGCTGAAATGTTTGAAGGAGGATTCAGTTTATTAGTCTCATAAGCTGCTCTCATAGAGCTCACACAATCCAGTTAGACTCTGGAAGATGCAGATTTGCCCTTAGCTCTGCCACTATATTCTATAAACAATCTAAGAACTGACCTAAAAAGTCTCATTCTGTTCAAGGAGTATAAAAGGGCTCTTTTAACATCTAAGGTATTAAGCTTTATTTCTGCTGAAATTTACGGGGTCTAGGGGAGAAAACTGGTAGGTGAATATGCTGGTTATTATGAAAAGGCCAAACCATCTTTGGAATGAATTTAGGACATGGTCTGAATGAGACTATCAGCATGAGAAACAGCGTATGGAGAGTTCTACATTGGATTTCAGTAACTCTATGAGCAGAAGTAATATCTAATAAAGTGGTAACTCCAAGTAGACAGCATTTCAGAAATCCAATCTGGAGATAAGAAGGCATGGTTAATTATTGCTATCTGAATATGGAAAAGCAGCTCACAATCCCACAGTATCCCCAAGTATCAAAAGGGAGACAAAGTCTCTCAGATGAGGGAGCAAATAAATTTTGCCTTTGCTATTTCCTTTTGCTATTTTCCCCAGCCTACCAGTGTTCCCTCTACATTATTGGTGTTGTATTTCAGCATGCTAGCTCTCATCCAGGCCTAACCATAGTGAAGACACTGGGGAAGCTGACCAGCTCTACCATTTAGGTATGATGAAAAGACATATAGAGATGAGTGTCATCTGCAAACAAGATCCTGTCTTCCAGGATTCTTTACAATTATTTTTAATGGCTTCAGATACATATCGAACAGATGGGGTGACAACACTTGTGTATGACCCTAGGCAAGAGAACTTTTAGGGCTGATGAACAACAGCTCTTGATCCTCTCAAACAGAAAAGAGTGAAGTCACTCAAGAGCAACTCCTGAGCTTGCCAGATCCACACATGAGTAACAATAGCTCAGAGTCAACAACAATCGAAGACAGAGCTGATATGTCTGAAAGAATTAGTATGGACATCTTTATTGCAAAAGGGAGATGACTGACCAATGCAAACACCGCAGCCTCGATACTATACACAAGTCTAAAATGATGCTGACATTTTCAAGAAAATCTGAGGGCTCCAGATATCACCAGAGTTGCTCTGCTACTACTAAAACAAAACAAACAAACAAAAACAAAAACCCCTAGAAAGTGAGATAATTGGAGAGATTATAAGCTCAACAGATGCTTCTTTAAGGTATACTGATATCATATTCTCCTGAAAATAAATATTGATGATCTCCTCTGACAACAAATCCAGTGTCTCCCTGCTGAACTTCCCCAGCCAAAGATGATATGGGTCTAAAATGACTTTTTATCATGGTACAAACAAGGACACTCTTGTGGCAACATTTTGCATGAGTATTTCATGACCCTAAAGAGAAAGTACACCTTAAAAAAAAGTGTGCAGATGTTGCTATTGCCAGTTTCTGACTGAACAGCAACATGTGTAGATTTCTTAGAGTGGAGGTTTATTCCAGTGATTTAGGGTTCAGAATTCTGTTTATCATAAAGCACCAAAACAACCTGAGCAAAAGAACAGCTTTAATAGTGTCTACACTCATTTGACTTTTCATTCCAAACACTGTTCATCACACTAGACACTTGTTCCATTGGATTATCTGCCTCTGTTGTAGCAGCGTAGTGCCAGGGGGAGACAAATGCCAACAGTCTAATGGAACAAGTGTCTTGTGTACGCTGCTGAACACATACTCTTCAGCATTCAATGCAGCAAATGCTATGTACACATCACATGGCTTCCTGTAAAGCTAAACAACTCACTTAAATTACATTGGTAATTTAACCTCTCTATCATAACATCCATCAAGTACTGATCATTAAAACCACATATTTAAAAATAAAAAAATCTCCCACCATAATGGGGGAAGGAGAGAGATACAGTAGAGAGATCTGTTCATATTAATACATTTGTAAGGTGCTGGCACTATGATGATGGTTGCAAGAACCTAGACAACCACCTATTTTCAGTTATTAAGGTCCCAGTTGTGTCACACTTCCCAAGAGGATACTGCCACTGAATTTATTAATTACTAATCTTATGAGTAAATCCTCCTTAATGTGAACAAGGGTGGTAGAATCAGACTGATAGTATTTAAGAAGACACTTCAAAACTATTTTTATTGATTTACTTTGTTTTGTAACCAAGTGTTACGTATATTTGAATCTCTTTAATATTACACACTGGAACTCATATTAGATGTTTATTTTGCTGCTTTAAAAGAAAAAAAAATTGAAGGATGGGCATGCATTCCTGCCATAATGAAACATTTCAGGCATTCTGCTTCTAGTACAGAAGGCTAGATTGAATTGTTTCTGGTTTTTATCCTACAGAAATTATGTCTAGATCTTATCTAAATATTCTGCAAGCCTATCAAAAAGATGGCTCATTTACGCCTTTACTTTCTTCCCAGGACAATGTGCTAAGACATGTGGAATAATCACAGACCTAAGAGAGAACAATTAACAATCTCTGCCAGATCTCACCTCTGTGGAGATGGACAATGTCGTTTTCATTGGGTGTAGGCCAAATTGGTGCTTCTAGTTCAGTATCTCCTCGACGATTTGTCTTCTCAATGGGGATGTTGGTGGGCTCAGGTACATACATCTCTGCAAGATGAGATAAATATTTTTCACAATCCACAGAATCAGCACTTTGTGGTACCCATCAATGGATGCTGAGCTCTTAATTCAGAAAATATTTCTTGTGGATTGTTGCCCTGTGGATCTTATTGGTGGTTCTGGAGTTCTCATCATTATGGTTATAGAATTTTTATCTGCTATAATGTATTTATTTACTGAGTATATATAGAAAGTTATTGTTTGTGCAATGGATTTTCTTATCTTTTAATTCATTTAATAAAGTACAGAATACCAATGGCTGCTACCAGTACTACTATGCCAATGTAAACTGAATGGGACAGTCCTGTATTAAATTTTTCAAGTAAAATATCTTTTCATAATACATAATATACTTGGTAAGATTCTCTAGTACAATCTGGTCCCTTTGTGCTGCTCTAGTGGCATAAAAGGCCAAGAAAGCAGCTGGATCTCTGCAGCTGGTGTAGGGTTGGCATGACTGGCTCCTATTACCAACTTTTTTGCAGCTCCCCGTGTAGGGGCATGGCTGAAGTTCTCTGACTGGCAGATAGCCTCTTGGAGGTTAACAGCTTGCATAGGTAAAAACAGCTGTAATAAACTGCTATAAGAAGCCAGGCCAGATTCAAGAAGCTGTACCAAACTCCTTTGGTTCCATTCTGTGCATAGCTGAGAAACTGTCTCATTACATGTAAGTCGCAATTAAAAGTACTCATATAAGCAATTTAAAATGTTATTGATATAAATAATTTGAAACAATATCCCAGACTCCTGGAGCAACAGAAACATTAGGCAACAGTGGAGTCTACAGAGGAATCAAAGTATTTCCTCTCACACTTCACTTATCTAATAATTTAATGAAAGGTCATTCAGAGAGAACAATGGCAAAACAGTTAATCTTTGAGTTGACAGTCCTTCCTCAGAACATGAGATTTGAACTATACTGTTGTGTACTACTTTCTTATCTGTGGTGAGTATGCAGTTTCCTGAGTTGTTCTCCTGTATCGGTTTCTTGTGATATAAGCAACAACTCGTGTTATCCTTTGCATATGTTGCTCAATGTGAATCAACATTAAAATCGAGTCCAATAATCTGTGCCTGATTATAGCCTCTGACAACGGTATAACTTGTAAAATTTAGGACAATGGTTTTATTACCTGGACACATGGGACAGCAACTTCCCTCAACGTTGATGGGTTCTACACAGGGGAGAGGGGGGCAACTGACAGTGGAGCAAAGGGTCTGACCCTGCAGGCAGTAGCAGTGTGTGCAGCTGTCAATGTCCCAACGTTCCTCATCTGCATATGTTTTTCCACTAAAGTGACACACCACCTTCTTTGGTATTGTATCTTCTGTTGAAAAAAAATTTGCTATGATGACTTGATAGGGCATAATATAAACATATTAAAAAAAATCCAATGAGGAACAAATTAAAAAAGGGCACGAGCCTAATTTCTTAATAATTTATACCCATATCCATTGACTATGTAACACATGTTACAACAGTAAAATGTGAAAATACCAGATGCTTTGCAAACATTTTGCAGTTTCGTTACCAGTCCAATTTCATATGTACAAGCAAAACAAAGAGGAGCATAAAACTTAACAAGTGTTTTTCTGTTTAAAAAAATGCAATCTAACTATTGTGTTAATTAGATTCAATATAGCCCCATTCCTCTTTCAATTATCTTGCATGTATGAATCAGACCCATTTTGACACTAACACAGTGCAATGTTATAGACAAAACAGTGTTTTGCTTAGAAAACGTTTAACAGTATTAGTATTTTCACAATAAAAGAATTGCTCCATTTTCAGTGATATGAGTGGTTTTTTTCCCCACTTTTTGAGAGAAATAGAGCATATGAAAATACAGATGACTTTCCAGGTTCCCTTTAAGAATAGGTTTCACTTGATATGCATCAGAAGCTTATGAGTTTAGGCACCGTTTTTATTTTTTTAAGATTTTTCACACACAGTTAAAATTTAAAATGGATAAAAATTAAAAAATGCTCAGAAATGAAGATCAATATTATCCAGCAAAACGATAAAAATAAAAATTGAATTTTGCTAAACAAAACCAAAGGATATGGCATTGCACAGAGTCCTTTGGAGGGAAAGGCGTCAGAGTGGATCCCATTTCATGGAATTAACATAAAGAAAATCTTGAAGAGTAGTGATGCTGCAGCTCATGAATTGGTAAAGTAAACGAGTGAGGAGAAGTCCTAATGAAGGATTAGCCTCAAATGTTTTTTCATTCATGTGGATTCCAACTGAAACTTGAACCAGGAGGAGACAGATGGAGGCCATTGCTCCTAGGACAGGAGTCTTCAATGCAGTAGGAGCTGGGAAGAAAGAAGCCGTAGGGCATCCATGTACAAAAGTGCAACCCTACCTTCCCCTGATGAAAGTACAGCAGGAGTGGTCATGAAAGATGGGGTGCACAGCTCCAACTACCTCTTCTCACAGCTTCCAGTGGCCCCAGTAAAAGACAATTGTCTGAACCAGCCATTAATCAAATGCAAAAAACCATGCCAAAAATAAGCACAAGACAATCTTATTTATCTTCACTCTCATCATATAGCTCTCCATTTCTCTCCTATAAGCAAGAGAGAGGTTCTCAATGTGAAATAACAGTCTCTCTACATAAGAAAGGAGAATGCTTAACATGCAAGTTAAGGGAAAAAGTGAAGATGTATGGAAAAAGTAATAGAAAAGTCAGAGGAAAGGATGCAGGGCCTGCAAAACAGGATTTGCTGAACTTGTAACTATACTATTGAGGAAGACACTAGCCCTGCAGATTTTGCCTACCAAATTCTTTCTCAGCTGTGGGATAAAAATATTAAGGAGGATTATACAGCAAGAGATGCTTTAGAGAAGTGCTCAGGAAGTCATCTAAAAGCAGAATAACAGGAAGCATGTGAAAGCCACATTTTCAAATATAAACAAAGAAAAGCTACTTAAAGCTGCCAAAAAGAGCAAGACATATTTTATAAATGTTCCAGGTTTTTGTTTTTCCCAGATGTCTGCCCCACCATTCATACTAGTAGTAGTGAGGAAGGAATTTGGAGACAAAAGGAACAAAAAAGTTTCTATACAGTCTTTTATATAACTAGACTTT
The DNA here is from genome assembly GCF_965140295.1 of Lepidochelys olivacea. Classification (NCBI taxonomy): domain Eukaryota; kingdom Metazoa; phylum Chordata; order Testudines; family Cheloniidae; genus Lepidochelys; species Lepidochelys olivacea. Next base: position 145,932,698 of record NC_140413.1, on the reverse strand, counting down.
CATATTAGGGAACTTTATGTTAGTGAACATGCTCCTAGAGTCAGTGAGACCCAGTAATTAATTGCACACACAGTGCAAAGAACACAAAATAATGGAAAACAATAGAAATATACTTATCTACAGTCTCCATAAAAACACTTTCTGACTGAAAATATACTATAAGTAAGTTGGTATGAGAAAATAAGTCATCATTAGGAGACTGAGCAGTAATTGAAATCTTGCTTTTATGTTCTGGATTGAATTGTTGTTACAAAAGGGAAAATTAGCAGGTCACAACTGCTCTCAAATTTAGGTATTTGCAACCGAAACAGAGCAACACTGTGTTAGTACATAGGAATTTGAAAGTAAAATCGACTATGAAGTGACACATTAAAATAAAACTAGCTAGATTATATATAGCAAAGAGTAATTTAGATATTTAAAAATCTTTCCATTTTAATAATCTAAGATGTTCTTACTGAGTAGGTGAGGTCTTTAAACACTATGTATTGTCCAATTCTTCTCTCTCTTACAAAAGGTGTAAATCAGGTTTAACTCTACTGAAGTCAATAGATTTTCACTAGAGTAAACAAGAATTAAACTGTGATTTTTAATCTGAGTATTCTATTCCTCTTTAATTTATAAAATACCATGGCTGTTTGACAAATTCTGTTAACATGAAATTAATGTGATGACACAGATGCGTAGTTATGGTATTATGATTTTTAATTTTCCTCTTATGTCAGAGGTCAAGCTGCACAGAATATTTGGTTGAGTTAAAAAACCATCAATAATAGATGCATTATGATGACACCTGTATCACTGGGACTTTTCTGTAACATCAGACACATCAAATTTCTGGTTTCCTTTCTCTTCCCTACTAGGAGGTTATTTATCTGAAAGCCACATATGTGTTGCATTTAATAAATGTTCTTCTATCATCTTTGGATAACAAGTATCTTTTATAAAATTTACACAATTCTGCCTACTCATTTTGAACTGGAACCTCTAGATCCCAAATTACCTATCAAACTGTTCTAGTATCCTCATTAACTGTCTATGGTAGTAGCCCGTTGGGTATTGTACAATAAGGCAAGACAGCCAACATTCACTGCTCTACTCAGTCAAAGGAAAAGGGCCAGATATGCGACCTGTTCCTTCAAAATGTTCAGTGTTCTTAACTCCTGCCCATTTTAATGGGAGTTGAAATGTTGAGCACCTTGCTTCATTAAGCCCAGAAACTGGAACCAAAATAAGCACAAACAAAAATTATAGAAATAGATGGTAAAAGGAAGGAGAAGGTGTTCAAAACTTACAGGCTGCCTGTGTTAAGGAACACTGAACAGAAATCCTTCTACTTTGGTCCACAAAGGACTCCAAGAAAACAGCAGAACTATCCAATGGAACTCTACCTTGATTATGCTTTAAATACTGTTCAGAACACAGCTTCACAATCCAGGAGACCCTATCTAAACAGCTTCTCCTTCCTGAACTTAAAGACAACTTAGAAAATGCCACTAAGGACATTCTGCAGCTCCATGGAGCAACAAAAGGGATGGAATAAAAATAAAGGTGTGGTGGTGAAAAATGCAGTCAGAACTGCAGAAGAATCCACCAGCTGGCAAAATAAGTTTGATGTAGTCTGATGTACAAATATTTGGTATGGTCCAAAGACTTCTGGCTGCTACAGAATGGAAAGGTAGTGAAGGAGTCAGTGATATGGCAGAGATATTCCTCCATAATGAGGGCTCTGTGGAGGAGTCTCGAACTTAAATTCTAAGCAGATCTTGGAAGGAGGGTGGAATACAAAGTATCTTACTGGGGTTTTGTGCCTTTGTCACATGGCTACAGAGGCTGCAACTTGGTATCAGAAGTGGACATGAGAGAAAGGAAGTAGACCACAACAGAGCACAGAAGAATGATAGCTTATTTTGCATGGTATTGAAACACAGTCATTCAAAGACAGTCATTCAAAGACAGACATTCTGCTGAAGTGTCTGTGGGGGTTCAAAGAGCTCAAGTCTTAAGTAGAGTAGTGAGCGTTGGAGGATGTAATGAGAGAGGAATTCTAGTTCTTAGAACCCCTTCAATAAAGCCATTAGGATGGAGAAAACATGGCCTCTGGAACTCATGATGAGGAATTGGACCTTTCTTATTCCCATCCTGTATTCCTCAAGCAATTTCAACCAGTTCAATCAAACTTAGTCAAAGGGCATGTCTACAGTGCCCCACCGTTTGTACTACAGGGGTGTAAATAGCAGTGTGCAAAGTGCTCCACTGTAACTCCCATGTGTGAACACTGTAGGTGCAAACGAACAGATTCCTACTTGCATTAATGTAATCCTGTTTGAAGAGGACTACGTTAATTCAAACTAAGAACCTTTTAGTTTGTGTCCACAGCATCCACACATGAGTTACAGAGCAGCACTTTGGTGTGCACTGCTATTTATGCTTCCGTAGTCCAAACTGCAGTGCAGTGTAGACATGCCCTAAGACTTCCCCAACTCTATGACTCCAGATGAGGTCCCCCCAGTGATGAGTCAAGGAAGACTCCAGCACTTTTGCATATGTATTCAGGTTGTGCAACTGATGTCCCTTCTTTACGTGACCACAAGTGCTATGGTTTCAAGAGAACAAATTCTATTCCAATTTTGTGTAGTTTTGTTTCAAAGTGAAAAATTCGGAACACTGTGTTTTTGATGTACTAAGTTGAAAATGTATTTAAGAAAAAAATGCCTGTGCATTTTAATATTAGATTCTTATATTACTCTGTGTGTGTGAAGGACAAAACTAAGGCTGAGTGTGTGACAGAAATTGGTTGGGATGATGATGATCAGTTATTACACATGCAATAGGGGATGGCATGCAGACCTTAACTGGGCATTTCCAGACTTTCTAGTAATTAGGGTTTGTTTTTCATTTTTAAAAAAAGTACACAAGAGAGAAGTTTAAAAGTATCTTTGTGTTGGTTGACTCTTAACACCATTTCAACATTAAGTATTTTGTAACTATATTTTGTGTGGGAAGATGACAGTGACACCCATGCTTAGGTTGCTTACAGATTCTTGTGACCTTTTATTGAGAAACTAACACCTTAATTGTTTGCAGTAGCCAGACTTGAGATACTTAGAAGGGGAATGACCTTGGGCTAGATAAGCGCCTTTTCTTTATCCCAGGAAATTCTGTTCTGGTTTTACCAAGATCAAAAGTTTTGAAAATCACCATTTCCCTTCTCTCCATTGTTGTCCTCAGAAAAAAAACATTGGCAGCATGCCAAAATAACAGCTGAACATAAACATTCTTAGTGTTACAATCATGCTGCTGCCAAAACAGCAGCAGCAGATCACATTATACTGGGAATGCTTGGAAGCTGCTGGACCAACTGTGGGCAAGGGAGAGCCAGGCTAGGCTCCCTCCAGCTATCCCTTAGACCCAGAGAATGGCTTCCTGGGGCCATCCCCTACTTTGGGGAAAACCAGATGTGGGTGGCTATCCCTTAACTCCGTGTGGTAAATGGGGAAAGCAGAAGAGGGGAGAGAGAGATGGGCCAGGCTTCCCACCAGCACCCTCCAAGACCCAGTATCTGGTCCTAGCAGCCCATCCCTCCCCTCCAAATAACAGCTTTCTCCTGCTGCTAGCCAAGGTAAGAAGACCTATAACTCAAGCACTAGAAATCTGAAGAGCAACTGTAAACTTGACATTTCTTTTCAGTGCTTGACTTTGCAACCTAAATAACATACTTTTGCTGTAGTTAATTTTTGTATGTTATAAAACATTATAGCACCTTATATTCAAGGATTACCTAATGTTCTACAGCAAATAGAAGAAGTGAAGTGCTATATTAATAGTATTGTTATTAAGTATCTCAAAATGTTTCAAAACCACACTCAACATGCCCTTATGATGGAGATAAATATTATTATACCTATTATATAGATGGGTAAAATGAACCATATCTGCTGAAACATCAGTTCCTACAGCCACTCAATTTTTTGTTGCATTTCTTTGAATTCCCTCCATATTTTTCTCCACTTCTTCCTGGCAATGAGGGTCACAAAACTGACTAAAATATCATAAGTCCTTTCTGACGAATGCCAGACAGACAAAGGACTGTATTACTTTACCTTGTTCATGGCATGATATTTCTGTGTAGGTGCCTCCAAATTGTAGTTTTTTGCAGCTAAAGCAGAGGCATTTAAAAAATCATCCTTTGCCATCTGCTACCAAAGATATTTATTCTAAGTTTAGTGAAAGACTGGGGCAATCGCTGATACTACTGTGGGTAACTGTTGGCAAATGTTCACTTTCTAATGGCAACCTTTATATACTTAATTGCAAGTTCAAATCCAATTTGTGTTCACTATCACCAGTATTTTTAAAGTATTATTGCTGTCCAAAATCTCCTTTCCACTGATTATGTTTAATATTTTTCTCCAGATACAACTTGCATTTTTCCATGTTGACTCATTTTTCTAGCTATATTTCTAACCGACTTATATTTCTTCATAAAATGTCTCTATTCTCTACGAGTTTTCACAATACCTTCCAATTTAGCATTATCTACAGTTGTATTTAATATGCTGTTTATATCCTCTTACATATCATTACAGAACATATTAAATACAACGAGGATGAATTTCTCTTTAATGTTTTCATCAACTGTGATAAGTAACCAAGTTATACATTTTCAGAAGGGTGGCCTCCCATTTTTGGGTGCAAACTGCATCTGCATTTTTGCCCTACTAATTACCTCATTGTAGGTGCAAATCAAGTAGCTAGAGATTCAAATATGCAGATTTTTGCCTACAACTCAATTGCAGGCACAAACTGCACCAACACAAAAGGAGACTGTACATTCTCCGACTGATTGAAAATATACCTCTTTATTCTTATTCCCAAGTGGGAAGAGCAAACTATTTTGTTTATTTGCTTACCTATACAATAAGGACAACACTGTCCTTTTCTCAAAACAGGTCTCTCACAGGATACTGGTGGGCAAGATTCAGAGTAGCAGCTAATCACACCATTTATGCAAATACAACTAGTACAGACATTGGGTTTCCAGGACTCAGCTGTCAGGAAAATATCTCCTTCATCATTTTTGCAGTAATTGGGCATGCTCTCGTTGCTCGATGAGGAAGGCTGACGAGGTTCATCTAGAAATATGAATAGACAGATCAGCAGAAGTAAAGAACCGTTACTTACCTTACAGTTACTAAAAAGAACAGGAGTACTTGTGGCACCTTAGAGACTAACAAATTTATTTGAGCATAAGCTTTCATGGGCTACAGCCCACTTCATCGGATGCCTGCAGTGGAAAATACAGTAGGATGATTTTATATACACAGACAACATGAAACAATGGGTGTTACCATACACACTATAACGAGAGTGATCAGTTAAGGTGAGCTATTACCAGCAGGAGAGAAAAAAAACCTTTTGTAGTGATAATCAAGATGGGCCATTTCCAGCAGTTGACAAGAACGTGTGAGGAACAGTAGGGGGGAAAAATAACAGTTATAGTGTGTATGGTAACACCCATTGTTTCTTGTTCTCTGTGTATATGAAATCGTCCTATTGTATTTTCCACTGCATGCATCCGATGAAGTGGGCTGTAGCTCTATTTTAATGAGTGTTACAATTATCTTATTTAAACTAATTTGGCTTAATATTTCAAATAAAGTTTAATAAGGCATTATAGAACACTCTTTACTAAAAGCCATATATTATGTTTACTGTGTTCCATTTATCCAATAATATAGGAAAACTTCAAAAACTTCATCAAATTTATCCAGCATGATTTGTTCTTTATAAACTCATTTGACTTATTGGTTCCATTAGCCTCTAGATACTTACACACCTTTCTCTTTTCATAAATTATTGATTAAAGAGATCTATTAGGTTATCCCCCTGCCAACCCAGTATTGTTATCTACAGTGTATTTGTGAGTGTTTTGTTCTGTTTGTTTTAAATGACTCAAGCAATGGGGCTTCCATTACTTCCTAAGGGAGACAATACCATATTGTTTCCCATAAGAAGTAATATTACTGTTAGAAAAATGTTTCCTATCCAACTACACTTCCTTTACTCAAGTCTATTCTATTTTCCCTTTTTGGCACTTTTAGTCTTCTATACTTGTAGACAGCTAACCTAAACTCATGGTTTGGCCAAGCTATGCATATTTAGCTCTTTTAATCGTTCTTCATAAATCAGTCTCTCTGGTCCCTTAGTCATTTTCCTTGCTCTTCGCTGAATTCCTTTCACTTAGTTTCAATGTTTCTTAATCTTTTCTTCATTGTTTTAATAGGGATAGAAGCTGGATTTGCGAGACAGTATTTGTCAGGATTACTTCCTCATCCCCATCCAATCTTTTTGAAGACATTTGCACTTTTCCAACCCTCTGGCGCTTACCCGCACATTAAGTGAGTGCTATTGATAGCACTGCTCCTTACAGTATCTATTCATTTTTTTTTAAATGTTCACAAATGATTTAAGCAGGCATTGTTACTGAAGGTTTTGGACATCCTTCTCCAGAAACTATCATGGATGATGGCTACAGGGATTGCTCCTATGCAATCACAGAACCAGCAGTTGACTCTATTCAAGTCTAAATATTTATTGCCAATTTCACAGGATTTTGCAGAAGATCCAGAAAGGCCCATGCTGATAACTGGTAGGTCATGCTTACCTGGGCACTGTGGACAGCAGGAATCCTGTGTACGGATGGGGTTTTGACAAAGAAGAGGTGGGCAGACTTCAGTCTCACACAGAACGCGTCCACTATGACATGTACATTGCGTGCAGGAATCAATATTCCATGTCTCTCCTTCTACAAAATACTCTCCTCCTGGAGCATGGCAGATAGATGGACTGCTGAGCTCTGGCTTCTGCACAATTGATTCATCTAGGAAAAGAGAATTAAAAGGCAAACAAATGAAAATATGTTGGGACTATCGTCAATAAAATACAACCAAGGTGTATTACTTTCTGACTGTTATTATTGATAATATAAGAACAATAGTAACAAAGTCAAGTAAAGTTAGCTGAGAAAGCAGCTGTATAAATAAATAAGATTATGTGCATATCATTATGGCAAAAGGTGGGAGAAATGAGACATCAGAAAGAGTAATATGAGACTCCACTTACAAAAAGTGCTAGCTAATACATATCTGAGAAAGCAATTAAACATGGGCACACTTAATGAAATAGCTGCAGAACAGGAGTTCTCAACCTTTTTTGAATCACACCCTGCTTTAGCAGTTTTCTTAAAGTTGGAGCCACACCCTCTCCTCCTGCCTGGTTACAACAGTGAGAAGGATACAGCCTGGCATTTGGGCTCTCAATGCTACTCACTCAAACTTGGCCTGGATGGTCCTCTGTCTTACTGAATTATTAGAAGTTTTCTCCCCTGGTTGAGAGCCTCTGCTATAGAACATGGAAGTCAGCGATTTATATATAAATACTAAGTACTGGTGGGCAGAAAATTTAGATATGAGCTTGCAGGGAAACCTGAAGCCAAAAATATCAATGCAAATTTGATCTATGTGCACAGAAGTGGGAGGTTATATTCCTTCTCCAGGGTATTGTACATAAAATGGTGTTAGAGTCTGATATCAGGAATTTGGAAGGAATTCTTAGAACATCTAAAATGATTAAGGAGGCTGAATGGATATCTACAAGAAGAAGAGTATAAATGTGAAAGGGACAGAAAGTGTTCAGGGTGATTGTAATAACTTGGACATAGAAGATAAGTCAGTTTATTAGCTCACAAGCAGTGCAATGCTGCAGATAGCCCCATGCCAGCTGTCCCACAAGCAGCTGCATCCCAAGAAGGGGATATTTCCTCTTCATTTAATTTTCAAGCCAGCCCTGTAGAAAAATTGGAGCATATGGAATAGCACAGGATCAGTCTGTGCCCATTTCCATATACCAGCTGCCTTCACTGGGGATGCTAATAATTTTTCCATGAGGACATCATCCTCCAAGAAAAGAGTTAATGGTAGGAACTTCTGGTAATGGTACATGACTACATTACATCAGCATTATCTTATTTTATCCATGGCTTATGACTAATAGCATATCTGAATAAAGCTATTTGTCTCAGCAAGTAGCCTATTTTACATCTGGGCATTCTGCAAAACCGCAAACCAATTTAATACACAGCAACTTACCCAGGGCTTATAGTCAAAATAGCATAACCAGGTAGCACTGCTCAACATCAAATTTTGTTTCTCACTCCCTTAGCATGGAAACAACTCTTGCAATTGAGTTACTGCAAAATTTATGACAAGACAAGGCTTATAATGTTCCTGAACCAGTACCTGGCTCGTCAAATGTGCTCTAGAATTGGTTCCTGAATACCTGATCATTTTATAAGCCTTTCTGCCACACACACAGAGAAGGGTGACACCCTTGTTACTCTCCTAGTCAGCCAACACTCCAGCAATGCTATATAATGACTCCTTTCCTCTGACTCCCTACTGAAACCTACAGTGTTCTGTAATACTACTGCTGTTTAGTTTGTTCTCATCATTAACATGTAAAAATGTGGATACAGCAAAGGAATAAACTCTTGGCAGCTGAAATGTGGGTGGCCCTGCTGCATTCTGACTTATGTGCAGCCTTCCAAGAAAAGCAGAAAGTGCAGCAGGGCAGAGTGTGTGGCTAGCCCCAAGCTGAGAGTACAAAGAATCAAAGGAGACAAACTCATAATGTTCAGGGCACTGTGTTTTCTGTGATTCTGTGGCAGTGGAATGTGCCACAGAATCTGTCCTTTGCAAAGAACTGTACTCCAGAATCTAAGCCTTCATTCTGAAAAATGTTTCTATTCCTCATGGTTGCCAAAATATCCAAAACATGAAACTGAGCATAAACCAATACAATATTCGTGAACAGCCTGAAAAACAGCAACTCTGATGAGCTGCCTCATTCATATCTGTAAATTGTTAATGCTGAAATTTAAAACTGACAGTGTAAGGCTCAATTTTGTTAACTATTTCACGGGTGACTATTTTGGCAGACACATTCAGCTAATGTGCTTATCCCATAATTCCAAACTGACCCAGCTGCCTAACCTGCTTTCTCCCAACATCTTCTGCGATGTAACACTTTATCCATACAAAAATCTGCAGCTTATCAAAAACTGAAAATATGGGGGTACTCTAATGTAAACTGAAATTAATATAAAAACAAAGCAACATCTACTGATTTGATTGTATTATTCATTTTCATACAATAAAATCATCCGTTTTTAAAATTTATCTGAAACTGCCAGAGACTTGCAAGAATTTTTACCAAGTATCCCAGAATCAAGTACATGGGAAATGACAGTTACTTACCCTACAGCAACTGTAGTTCTTAGAGACTTGTCCCATGTACATGAGGCTGGTTTCTTTTGGCCAGCAATGCTGTTGGGGCCATACCTACACTCTGGATGTCCTCCCCCTCACCAACTGAAAGGTATAAAAGTCAGAATAGGCCCAACCATCCCTCAGCTCCTTTGCCAAAACAGAATCCATATGGTACAGGATGCCACAGCAGTGGAGGAGGAGGGTGGGTCATGGAATCCCTGTGGACAACACATCTTGAAGAACCACAGTTGCTGCAGGTTAAGTAATTGTTCTTTCCTCTTGGTGTGACTGTCCACACTGTTTGCACTGCTGGTGATGAGCAAATGGTGACCTCACAGTCAGGAGGTGGGTGCTAGGCGTCTTATTTAAATAGTGACTGCAGCACAGCTCTATCAAAGTGAGTGTCAGATCTTGAGGCCACAACTAAGGAACAGTGCTGGGTAAAAATGATCCCATGTAGCTGCCCTGTACATTTCTGAAATTTGTACGCTTCTTAAAAAACCCCTCAGAAGCTGCCTGTGACCTGGTGAAATGGGATCTAACCTGCATGAGTGGATCTAATCTAGCTAATTTACGCCATGTTTTAATACAATTAGATATCCATTTAGACCAGCTTTGGGTAGATATTGCCTGATTCTTGCATCCTTGTAGCTACAAATGCTACAAGACTCCTGAATCGTCTTGTTCTGCCAAGGTAATATGAGAGAACTCTAAGTATGCCAACAGTGTGCAGTTTGGCTTGCATTTAGTTGGAGTGGGGCTTGGGAAAGAAATCTTGCAGGTGAACCATCTGATTTAAATGAACATTTGAGCCTTTTTTTTGTAAAAACAGAGTAGGGCCTAGAGTAGAGGTGGGCAAACTATGGCCCGCGGGACCCTCCTGCCTGGCCCCTGAGCTCCTGGCCCGAGACGCTAGCCCCCGGCCCCTCCCCTGCTGTTCCCCCTTCCCCACAGCCTCAGCTCACTGTGCCGCTGGTGCAATGCTGTGTGTGGCGGGGCTGCAAGCTCCACTTTGTCTTTATGGATTACTGGTGAGGTGGACCAGCCACGAAGGCCTGAATTTCCCCCACCCTTCAAGGGGATATTATAGCTACTAAAAAAAGCTGTTTTCATAGATAGTATATGGAGCAAGTTGCTAGGGGCTCAAAATGAAGTCCCATTAACCAGGCTAAAACTATATTAAGGTCCCAGAAAGCGGCGGGGGGGGGGGGGGTTGGGAAGGGGTGCGCGGGACCCAGACTGTGAGGAACACATGAATGAGGCACTTGAGGAATCTAGCAATTTGTAGGATGAGAAAATATGCTATGACCTTGGACACAAGGATGATGTGCTGATACTTCTGCTTACTGTACTCTTATAGAGCTTAAAGAACAGCCCTGAATGCTTAGGGATAGCACATAGCTCAGAATAGCACACCTCGGGGCTTTTATCTCCCTTCTATGGGAGACAAGTGACACTATCCTTTTCAGATTGGGACCTGCTTCCATCTGACTGCATAGGTCAGTCTAGTAGAATCTCTCCTACTATGCACCAATATATTCTGGACTTCAGCTGAACAGCTTCTTTTGATCATAGTTAATCAGCTAGCATCCACACTGTCAGATACAATGATGCTAGGGTCTGGATATACGATCTGACCTCTATTTTGGGAGATTACATCAAGTAAAACAGATAATGTTACTGGGCGCTGAACTGACAGGCTCATTTAGGTCTCAATACCAAAACTGCCTGAGCCAAGTTGTGGCAAACATGATCTGCTGAAACCTGTCTGAATTTCCTTAGGACCCAGTGGATAGGCATACATCATCCCTGGAATCCATGAGAGGAGAAGAGCATTGGACAAGGAGCCTGGGCTCAGATTTCCCCTTTTAACAGAATATTTAGCATTACTTGTACTAATCTGAAACAAACAAGTTTACTGTTGGTTGGGTATCTCCACCCACGTAAGATGCTTTGAAGGACCGAGTCATCGGTAGTCCATTTGTGGTCACCTGTGAATTGCCTGCTGAGCTGGTCTGCTATGACATTCTGTATACCTAGCCGATTAAGACCTAGTGGTGTGATTTGGTAACAAATGCACGTGTTCCCGAGGCTAAAAGTTTCTTCACAAAGGTGGGGGATGATCATGCACCTGCCTGTCTGCTGACATAAAACAATGCTATTGTGTTGTTTGTCATTACCTGAACTATTAGCCCACCTAGCATGGGAAGAAATGCTGTACATGTTAGACAAACAGCTCTGAGCTCTAGGATGTTTATGTGCGGAAGTCTCTTTGTGAGTCCAGAGATCTTAGGCTTGTGAGTGTCTAGGTGAGCTGCCCAATCAAGCATGTAGGAATTGGTCACCAGCATCTTGGTAGGCAGAGGTGGAGAAAAGGTCAAAGACCTTGATAGTGGGTCCTTCCACCAATTTAGTGATGAGAGGACTTCTTGAGTGAACTGCACTCTCATGTGCATGTGATGTTTGCTGGGAAGATACATTGATTTCAACCACCCTTGCATGGAGAGTAGATGAAGTCTGACATGCTGCGTGATGTAATGCACAAGGCCATAAAACCCACAATTCTGAGGGTACATCTACACAGCAAAAAAAGAGCCTTGCAGTGAGTCCCAGAGACCAGGCCAATTGACTCGGGCTCGTTGGGTTTGGACTGTTGGGTTAACAACAGCAGTGTATGCACTGGGCTCTCAATTATGGCATCAAACTTACTGCTCTAAGGTGGACACAAGATGTGTAGTAGAGGAGAAAAAAGCTGAAGGCCTTCTGCATTGCAACCTCTGCTTCTTCCTTGGTGACTCCGAGGATCTTTGTGGGTTGTAATAACAGTGGAGGGCCTTTGTCTAGAGTAGCTTTGTGACCTGGCCTGCTTTCTCCTAGGGGCTGTCACATGGACTCCCAAAGAATGGAGTCTCTCTCTGATTTTTAAGAGAGCTCAGGGCTTCCTCAGTTCTTGTGTTGAGCAGTCAGAGACTTCAAATCCAAGATCCTCAATTGCTCCCTGAACCTCCTTCGGTATTACTGAATATTGTAGCCATGAAGCCCTGCAAGTGGCAATGGGGGTAGCCACTGACCATGCTCTTGTGTAAAACACCTCTAATGCCACCTCAGTGATGGATGAGCTACCAACTGTCCCTCAGGTACCACAGACTTCAATTCCTCCCTGTGTTCTTGAGGGAGTTTCTCGATAAATTGTGACACCTTGTTCCATTAAAGTAACCACACGTTGACAGGAGCAGCTAGTAATTTGCAGTGCGCATCTGCAGGCTTGCTAATGGGCAATTTTTCCTGCCAAAGAAACTATTTTTTTATTTTTGATTTTTTGAGTAATTTTATGGGGTGGTCCTGGAATTTTGGACCTTTCATGCACTCAGGAACTTGATGAGTGTGAAAATATTCAAACCCATTGGAAGGGACTTGGGTACCACAGATGCTAGGGTATGCCATGTATTTGCCTGGTTCTAAAAGGACTTGGTTATTGGGCACAGCAGAATGTCCAGTAAATAGTGCAGGAAAAATCGCACAACTCCACAGGAATTTCTAAAATGTGCGCCATGGAACGGCTCAGTGGGAGAGAAGGGCTCTACTGTCTGGTCTGCTGAGGAAGAGGAGATTGCTGCTGGGATAGGATGCACTTCAGTCAGCATGTAATTCCTCTTCACTTTCCTTTTCTTCCTGGCACACAGTGCAAGTGTGTACCAGCTACCTCTCTTAAGCCAAGCTATGAAGTTTCATAGGAGAGGGAGAGCGAACCCTAATGAGGGAAGGGGGTCACTAGAGGCAGGCTTCCTCACTGGATGCATACCCCAAGTGGCTCACAAGAGCCAATATTGCATACGGTAGGGGTAAGAGGCTGGGGTCGTGGATGCCAAAGTGAATATTCTCCCTGAGATCCCAGAGGTCTGCATTTGCAGTGATAGCTTGTAGATTCCCTGTATGTCAAATAGGGGTCTTATGTATAGGAACAAGGTGGGTGAGTAGGAGGTGCTCCCCTACTGTGCTCTGAAGGGAAGGAAGAAAATGAATACACCTCCTCTAACAGTGGGACTTCCCTATCTGGAGTTCTAGGGATGACTTTGAGTCTTCCCCCAGCACTGGAGCTGAAGAGCTTACTGGTACCACAACAACTGTGGTAGCTGGTCCTGAGAAACAGGACACTAACAGCTGAGGAGAAGAATGGTGATTCAGGCTGCACTGTGACCATAAGATTGCTCAGTAATGGACAGAACTTCAGTGCTGAAAAAGTTGATGCTGGGAGCATCTGCACTGCAAAGATCAGCACCAGAGTAATGGGCACGGAGGTCATTTGCATCACGTGCACCAATCTCAGTTTCAAGAAAGCAGTATCAGATGAAGTACAGGCTACTTCCTGAGTCAGTAGTGTGTGCTTGTGACCATATTTGGTCAGGGTATCAGAGGGACCTGGTATGGATTGCGACCTAGCCTTTGGCTGAATATTCTGAGGTGATATATGTCTTGATTTCACTAGGTTCCAGGGAGGGCAACATAGGTCTGTGGTACCTGAGGGAATGATGTTCCGTCCTATCACTTTCAAATCACTGGTGAAGATGAACTGAGCTGTTTTACTAGCCTCAGTAGATGGAGGTTTAGGTCTCTTCAATGAGTGAGCAATGGGAGCTCAAGCTGAGACACAGCTTACTGGAGTATTGATTGATGATGCCTATTTATACCTGGTAGGCCCCTTTTTCTGCAGTTCTGAGGAGGCTCTCGAGAGCACTCTAGAAAAAGAATTTTAAGACAGGCCTCTCTCATTTTCTGTGTCCTCTTGGAGAGGGAGTGACAGAATGAGCTTTCATCAGGGCTATGCATCTCTTCAGGGCACAAAAGGCTTCTTGAGTATTAGCAGAATACCCATCAGAGCGGGGATGAGTTTAGAGCCCTGGGGACTTTGCTTCAGTCATAGAAGCTAAATCCCAGTACTGGGTAAGTCCCTAATACTAACATAAGCTTTAACTAAACATTGTTTTAACTAATTTTAAGATACTAATTTAAATATTAATTTCCACACCTGTTTTGTTTCATTTTTGTTTTATCTTACAATAAAGTAAATTACCTGAATCCTTTTTATTACTTATTTTCTACCGATTTAGCATTTTATTACTATAAATATCATTATTACAACTTTGACGTTTACTATGCAATGCCACCTACCATCCAGTAACTCAGATATTAATGATATATTAATATCTATTAAGGTAATAATTATTGCTTATTATATAAAACAGCCTCCTGTGAGCAATTTCATTGAGACTAAAAATGAAATAGTTTTATACTAAGTTAGATGGTGGCTACAAGTAAAGATCTTTCAAGTACTTTTAATGTGTATATTCTGTTATAATTAAAAACACAGTAATTCTTCATTATTTGCACTTAGCCTTCCTACCCAAAAAGAGAACTAAATAATCTTCCATTACAGGAGCAAACATTTCTGTTCTGCAACATGCAATGAGAATATTCAATTAATCAAGAAATCTGATTGAATGAATATTCCCATCAGACCCACTGAAACACTGGCATCAATAGGTGATCATTAATGAAATCTCATTCTTAACTCAATAAAAATGATGAGTATTTTGTAATAGCTTATCAAATGATATTCATATGACATCACAGCTAATAAACTGGAAACATCATAATATTTTAGAATTGCAACACTTTGTACAAATATTAATGAATTAAGCCTCACAACAGCCATGTGAAATAAGTATTCACACCTTTATTTTACAGCTGGGGAAACTGAACCATAGAAAACATAACAAAAGTCACCCAAGTTAGTTTCTGGTATAGCTGGGCAACAAAACCTGGTCTCTTGACTTGTATTTGTGCTTTAACTTTGGGTGAGGAAATTTTGCACACAAGTGGGAGCAGGGTTGATTTATTATATAATGTAGAATACAACATTTTACCTGGACATAACGGACAACATTGTCCTGGATGTATGGTAGGATTGCCACAATTAGGCACAGGGCAGGTGATCAAGGCACACATCTCCCGTCCATTGTGACAATAACATTCTCGGCAACCATCATGCCAGCTCTCCTCTTTCTCATGACGACGCCCATCCATTGACAGGCAAGAGCCTGTTTTAACTGGTGGCATAACAGAATCTGGTATCTCTGCATAAAATGATCAGAAAATACGTGCCCTGGTGAGACTGTTGCTTAGAAAAAAAATAGTGCATACCTTCATTAGATTTGTTTTTAGAGGGTTTATTTTTTAATTATTATTATTAGCTATTCTCTTTCTTTCTTTCACCTAGACTTAGAAATAGGGTCAGCCTCACGAGCACTTGAAACAAGCTTCTGCATGGTGTACCAAGGTGAAATGATCATGTATGCTGTGGTTAGATGCATCTTCCACAAGAAAGCCAGTATTCACTTCCATTTACTCATAATGCACTGGTCATAAATCACATAGAAACTGAATTTTGGTTTGGCATGTCAATACTGATAAAAACAACTTCGCACACCCTTATGACCAGGAGACAATGTGCTTTGCTTGGAATATCTTTATAGTCGGATTGCAATGGGTTGGTGGTCACTTGCTCGGGCTTCCGAGGTAGGCATCTATTGCTGCTCATACAGCAGTGACAACAAATATAAGATTACACAAGCAGCGTGAGGGCAATATCACAGAGCAATGCTCAAAAGGTTAAATTAATCCCTGGTGTAACTCCATTAATTTAAATGAAGTTACATCAGAGATGAGTCTGGTCCATTTCTGCATTCTGAGCTACTGGGTTGACCCCCTAAACTCTCAGCCTCTACCCTCCCGTTAGGAGGAGGGAAGTGAGCACAAGACCATCACATCAGAGACACCACTCTCTCTTCCAGTACCTCCAGGGATGAAAAGGGAAGATCTTCAGCTTCCCTTCTTCTGGTCTATAGCAGGGGTGGCCAAACCATGCGCTCTTTTACCATTGAAGTGCGGCTCGCAAGCCGCCTCTGCTCCCCTCCCCCGTTCTATACCTACCAGACTTGGGGGTGGGGGAGAGGGGTAAACTCAGGTTCTCTGCCTTGTAGTGTGCTGGTGGGGTAGGAGCTTCTGTCCAGTGGGGAGGAGGGTCTCGGGGCTTCAGCCCTGCGGGGTGCACCTGCCAGGGCTCAGGGCTTCAGCAGCAGAGGGGCTGAAACCCCGAGCCCCGGCAGGTGTGCTCTGGCTCTCGAACTTCTGAAGACCATCGTATGCGGCTCGGAGGGCATGTAAGTTTTGGCCACCCCTGGTCTATAGGAAGATATGATTCCAAAGCACTTTCACAGGAGCTGGGGACTGGGTCCGCCATTCTCCTCAGAGATAGAAGAGAAACAGTTAAAGAATCCTGGCATACTTCCTTTCCCCTCAAGACTCTAGTCTCCCCAAAGTACCACCTGTCTCCTTTCTCCACTGTAGTATGCTGACACTCAGTAAAGTGAGTAACATAGGGTGGAAGCAGGGGAACCAACAGGGGTAAAGAGAATAAAGAGGAAGTGTAGAAAAAGAGGGAGAGACTGAGTGGAGGATTGAGTGACTGAAGAAAACCTTGGAGAGGAGGAAGGAAAAAAGGAAGAGGGGTAAGGGAAAGGAGAGCTGGCATAAAAGAATGAAAGAGAAGGATTAATAAACATTAAAGGAGAAAATGGCTGTAGGAAAACACTTCATCTCCACCCTTTTTCTTGATGGAGCAAATGGTATGACAGGCTAAGTAATACAGCGAAAATTAAAAATGAAGGCAGGAAGAAAAGCAATGGCAGAAAACAAGCAAATTTATTAGCAGAAAATGTAATATAAAATGTTACAAGGAATATAATTTCCTATACATTATGTGAATTCATGGTAGTGGATAAAGTGACATGAGAAGTATTTCCATGAAAGAGGTATGACCTTACATACTTTACAAGTGATAGGCTGAAAAGAAGCCACAAGAGACTTATGACGGGTCATGCTAGTGAATGAAAATATCTCACATAGCACTGCCCGATACCATGAATCTGTTTTATATTTATTTGGGTTGTTTTGGTTATTACAATATGTGATTTATTTTGAAGGGAGTTAGTAAATGTTGAAAATTGTTTTGTTCCTGGATTGTGCTGACTGGTGAGTAATAAAAGCAACACAAACTGTCGTAGTCTCAGTTAGTGGATTGGGTAACTTTTTTTGACCTGGCTCCTGTGGCCAGCATAGATAGGGATGGCAGAGACTGGTTCATGACATTTGATGTTGTAGAAGGATTCAGATTCTGGGTTGGTTGGGTCTATGGATTTTTAAAAAATAAGTGGTTATGGTTGGAGTTCTATGACTGGCTTTGGGCTGAGATTTCTGTGATCTGACTTGCTTTCAGGTTCTACTGCTGTAACACATGTTGTTTGCATGAGAAATTATGTGCGTTAAATAACTGTTATTTTGGTAATCTCTTGCCTAAAGTGATAGCTGCAATTTCTGTGTATTTCTTGTAGTTTGTTTTCAGTGTTTTTTCTGCTTATAATAAAATAAAATGGAGAGGAGCGTGAAAAGGAATGCTGGATTTTCCCTTTTTTTTTTTCCCCTTTGGTAGCAACTGTCCTTTTTTGATAACATCGAGAGCAGTAATTCCCAAACTGTGGTGCATGTACCACTGGTGGTATGTACATCACAAACATGGTAAGTAAATTGGTTTGAAGTACATTATCAGAATAAGAATTCACTGTATCTACACACTTAAAGTAGTACAGCAAGTAGTTTTCAGATTTAGAGGTCATATGCTAGATCCACTGACCCATAATGTGACAGGGAAGTGAGATATTTCAAAATAAGGAAGTCGTGCATATACCACGCGGTGATACCTTGAAAGGTATACTGACATGTGAAGACCTTGGATGTATAATCCTCCCACAAGAAATTATTTTGGAAATACCTGACACCGGATGCAATCTGGTATACTCCAAATGTGAGCTCCAGTCATAGCTAGTGGTGGTGATTTAGCATTCTACTTAAACTCTGTGACTGAAGGCCAAAAAGGACGATTAGATTATCTAGTTTGGTCTCTTGTACATCACAGGCAACTAACAGCACCCAGCACCAGCACACTAAACCCAACAACCAAAATGAGACCAAAGTATTACAATCCATAGAAGACTAGCAGAGAATAGGAAGGACAAAGGTGCACCAGTATTCCAGGCCCCTACAATGGGAGGGAATTGATTAAATGAGATAGATATACCCACATAATCCTGGCACATGACCCACACCAGCATGCTGCAGAGGAAAGTGAAAAAATCCCAGTCACTGCCAATCTGACTGAGGGGAAAATTCCTTCTCAGTCTCACATATGGCAATCAGTTAGACTCTAAGCATGTGAGCAAGAAACAGCCAAACACGCACCTGACAGAGAGAATGCTCACTGCCACCTCAGTGCCCTGGTTCTCCCCGCCTAACGTCCCAGCTTCAGCTGTGGCCATCCCTGAAGCTTCAGAGAAAGGATATAAAAGAAACCCTCCCAGAATACAGTGGGGGTGGTGGGAAATCCCTTCCTGACCCCTGCTGGTGGCCGGATGAAACCTGAAGCATGAGCTTTAGGAACATAAGACATAAACCAGAACCAAGACTGTTGAGCCCTGTCCACTACCACCATAAGCAACCGCATCATACTATTGCACTCATAGGTTTGTCCAGCTTTCTCTTAAAACTAATTAAGTTGTTTGTCCCCACAACTCCTATCGGGAGCCTGTTCTAGAACATCACTCCTCTGATGGTTAGAAACCTTCTTCCAATTTCCAGCCTGAATTTGTTCATGGACAGTTTATATCCATTTGTTCTTGTACCAACACTGTCCTTTAGTTTGAAGATCTCTTCACCTTTCCTGGCATTTACCTTTCACCTTTCTTGGCATATATTTATAAACAGCAATCATCTCCCCTCTCAGCTTTTATTTTGCTAGACTAACCAAACCAATCTCTTTTAGTCTCATAAAATAGGCCCTCCATTCCCATGATCATCCTAGAAGTACTTCTCTGCACCTGTTCCAGTCTGAATTCATCTTTCTAAAACATGGGTGATCAGAATTGTACACAATATTCCAAATGAGGTCTTATCAATGCCTTGTACAATGGCATTCATAGTCCTCTCTCTCTACTGGAAATGCCTTGATTGAATCATCCTAGAATCACATTTTCCTTTTTACCAGCAGCATTGGATTGGTGTCTCAGTCTTCCTGTGATCAAGCCACAAAGCCAGGTCTCTCCCTTCCTCTGTTACTTCCAACTGATGAGCTGCCAACCCTCCCTTCAGTTTTTGTGCAGAATTTCAACAAGTGCTCCTGAGAGCCCCCTCCCGAACATACTAATGATTGGCAGTTCCAGCTACACATGGACCCCAAGTTACTTAATCACACGACACTTGTAATCACTTCTCAGCTGTGGCTGTGTGTTTAATTCCAGGTGAAGTTCAAGCTGCTGATAATAATTCAACCAAGTACTTAAGCATGTGTTTAAGTGCATTCCTATTCCACAAAGCATTTAACCATGTGCCTACAATTAACATATACGTACGTATATGTCGGAATTGCGGCCTATAGCTCTGAATGGCACAAGACCCAATTATTCTGCAGAGCTGATCAAATAACTGATTTTTCAGTTTAGTCGATGAACCTAAAAATCCTAAGAATTTCATTTTGGGTCTTTGTGTTTTTTCCTGCTGAAATGAAAAATTGACATGTCACCTCCCCCCTTCCCAAGGCAAATGCAGCGTTTTGTTGGCCCGAAATGAATTTTTTTCATTTTTTCCTTATGTTTTCAGGGTTTTCTTTACCCTTTTTCATTTTTCTTTAAACAAAATCTAGCTAAAATTTTGAAACAAAACATTTTCATATTAAAAGTTACAACATTTTTTGTTTAAAAAGTCAAAAAAGTGTTTTGACTATTTTATTAGTCAAGTTTACCTAAACAGAGGGACAGAAAAGAGAATGAGTAAGTAAGCATCAGAGGGGAAAAATAACAAGTGTATGATGGGAAGAAAAGAGTGGGAAGGGGAAATTTAGGAAAAGAGAAGGAAGGAAAATGATCAGAAACAAGGAAAGAGAGAGAACATGGGTAAGACATTAAAGAACACAACACAGGGAAAAGTGCAAGGGAAATTTTACCTATAGAGTAATCAGCCTAGGGAAAAACAGATGCTGAAAGTTATGGAAGAATACACATAGACGAAAAATAATGACTGGAGGGAAACAGAAGAAATAATAAAAACAAGGAAGATACAGAAGGTTAATGAAAATATTTTAAATAGATAATACTTAACGACATATTCCTTAATTAAAAGCACATTTGATTTTTGTGGTGAAACAAGGACTCTGTGGGGAAAACAGTTGCTCTCGGATGTCTGTGTTGGTGAAAAAATAGAGGAGTGTACGCATACACTTCTAATCTCTTATCCTGGACCATTCAGATCTTTGCTGTAGCCCCAATTCCAGGCAAGGAAAACGGGAATTCATCAACAGACATTGGTTCAATAAAAGATATTACCTCACCCACCTTGCCTCTCTAATATCCTGGGACTACCACAGCTACAACTATATTAAAAAGGATAGACCGATAAAGGAAAAATGGACATCGGATAGTTGAACTGGCTTGAAAGAAGAGAGCTAACGGTTTCTCTTCATCTCTTAGATTTGCCCAAAGTTAGACATTCCTCCAAAACTTTATTTTGGACTACAGGTAAGGGGAGGACGCTGTTGATATTTGGGTTTGTTTTACAATAGCCCAATAGCCGATATAATAAAATGAGTTTAAATCTCACCAAAGCAATTGAGTCCTTTACTGAACCAACCACCACTCTGGGCTTGTCTTCAGTACACTGTTGGCACATGCTATAATGCAAGTTTTGCCCATAAATTGATTCCCATCCACACACACAATTCTCTGGCTTGAGTTAAGTGGTGTTTTAAATATTCTAGGGATATAAATAGCGGTTAAAAAAAGTAACCATGTAACCAATTAAAATTTTATCGGTTACATGTGACACGTTTTACTTCATATTCTTTATGAAAGTATGCTTATGATATGAATATGACATAACTGAGATATACTTTATGCAAGATGGCTTATGTAAGATACCATTGGAAAAGTTATAATTTATTGAATGTGATTATCCAATTTGTATGCCTGTATCATTTCTGTATCTGCAGTTAGGGATATTAACTATGTATCTGTATTTCAAATGTGTTAATTTGGGTGTCTCCACCAACCAGCACTTCAGGTACAACAATGGAAAAGCCAGACAGGCCTCATGGGCCATTAGCAGAAACAATGGACTGTGAAAGAGCTTAGGCTTCTTGTGGACTCTGGAGACAGTTTAGGAGCAATGGCTGCCACAGCCATGAAGAGACATGGGTCCGAGTCACCTGGTACTGGATACCCTCCTCCCCTTTTGGAATGCCAGTGGTTTTCCACTAGAAGACAAAGGGTTCCCGCCTTCACAAGAGCTATATAAGGCAGGGGAGTGACATCATCATGGTCCTCCTCTGCCTCCCCACCCAAAGAGACACAAAAAACACTTGGAAGCAAAAACTAAACTAAGGGGGAAAGGACAGAACCCAAGCTGGAAGGGCATCTACCTTGTAAGTAATAATACCTGAGGTCTCAAGAGGGAGACCAGTGCAGCTGTCTTTCAAGACCTTCTGTAATCTGCCTGCAACAATATCTAGGATGAGAAATTCGATTTGTAACCAATTTCTTTAATGAACCTAGCTTAGTTTGAGTGTTTGGTTTCATTTGCTTAGTAATCTGCTTTGTTCTGTCTGTTATCTCTTATTTTCACTTAAAATACACCTTTATTAAGTGTAGTTAATACACTTACTTCTTGTTTATAATAAAACTCAGTTTATGCAATTTCTAACTGGGTGGGCAAGAAGTGTGCACACCTCTCTTCACATTGAGGAAGAGGGCGGATTTTTATGAGCTTGCGCTGTGCAGATTTTTCTATATATATAGATTTTTCTATATAGATTTTCTAATAATACAAGACAGTATTATTTTGGGTTTATCTCCCAAAAAGGGGTGTGCATGGGACTGCTGGGGGAGTCCTCTCACACAGAGCTGACGTCAGTCTGTCTGCAGCGGGGTGTGGCCCTACCTGTGTGTGTGTGTGCGTGCGCTGCAAGAGGCCGGAGAGCCTAATTCAGCAAAGCACGGAGAAGGAACCCAGGCTGATTGAGCAGGAGAGGCTTAGTTAAACCCCACAACATCAGGTGGCAACCCAGAAGGGGGGGGGTCTAACCTGTCACAACATGGTTAAATGTTTAACTGGGGAACTAGGGGTGCTGCAGCACCCCCCACGTTTTATGCAGGGCCCCTGCTGCTGGCCCCCGCACCCAGGGACCCCCCCCCCACACACACACAGGGCAGCAGAGGACTCAGACCCGGCAGTGGAGTTAATCATTAACTGAAACCAGTAAGACTGATGCTTATCGGTTAACCAGTTAAACTTTTACGTCCCTAAAAGCTTCATGTACCTAGCTTGTCAGGGGGTGTGGGCTGATGCTCCAATGCTGCTGATGTTGGAGATAGGAATACCCTGAGGATGCAGCAGCTAAAATTATAACTCACCAGCTGCTAATGCAATCACTCCATGTAGCTCCAGTGTGGTCATTCACTCTCTCTTGAGCTAGGCCAGCTCTAGTGTACTTACTGTTGCAGTGAAGACAACTCTTCTGAGTGGTCTGTCATATCAAACTCAAATCTATATAACTACTTCTCCTTGTACATTGCTGCATCTCAGTAATGACTGCTGAGAACTGTAGTAAATTTATTTTGATTTACAGTATATTTACAATTGGATCCTTACAGATTATATATCACAAATTTTTGTATGATGTACTGCTGTGCATTTTTAACTTTTTTTTGCCAAATTATTAAAATTTTGAGTAACCCCTCCAGAAAATAAAACTTTAAAAATCCCATTGAATCTTGCTGCAAATTTGCTGGCACACTTCTGGGATAACTGTAACCCCCAGCTCACTATAGCTCACAATTACACCAAAACCTGTTCTAGTGTCCTATAAAATCCACACCTGTGATATCTGCATCACACTTTAAAATGCACAGTAACTTCTTTATTGTGTTTAAGTCACTTAGCTTCTTTGCAGGTAACAGGACTGAAATTATTACCCCAACATGTTCCCTTCCTCAAACTTACACTTAATTACTCAAATTTACTCTTAAGAAATTAAAGCATCTTTTGCTTGGAATCCAACAGATCTTTAGATGGGTACATGGCTATATTTACCCTGGCTCTGTGTACAGTTTTGGGATTGCTTTAGTTGAGCAATGTTGTCTGGTGAACCCTTTTATCCAGGTATAGTAATTTGCAATATGTATGGAAGCCAGAGGCTTCAACAGGAAGAAAATGGACACAAATCTAGAGTAATCATAGCAGCAATGGCAGGAGTAATTTGCTTTGTATAAGGGTAGATTGGAACAAGCTTCCTTTCCCTTGTTATCAATTGCTGAGTTAACTGCTATCTGGCTTTGGAGATAAAGGCAACATATTTTGTTGAATGACACACTATAGGGCTGTCAGTTAGCTTGGGGTGCCTGGGTAATAAATAGTACCATAAGATATAGTAAAAAGAACAGGAGGACTTGTGGCACCTTAGAGACTAACAAATTTATTTGAGCATAAGCTATCGTGAGCTACAGCTCGCTTCATCGGATGCATTCAGTGGAAAATACAGTGGGGAGATTTATATACATAGAGAACATGAAACAATGGATGTTACCATACACACTGTAACGAGAGTGATCACTTAAGGTGAGCTATTACCAGCAGTAGGGGGGGAGGGACACACAACAAGGACACCTTTTGTAGTGATAATCAATACAAACAGATGGACATCATACCAAAAGGACTGAAGGTAAAAAATCCATTACAATCTACATACCACACAGACTATGCTGACAGCTTGTGCCACACCCTCTCAAAGAAACTGCGGAACCACCTGATCAACATTCTCTACAGCAAACAGGGAAAGATTAAGAATGAGCTCTCAAAACTGGATACTCTCATAAAAAACCAACCTTCCAGACAAACTTCCTCGTGGCTGGACTTTACAAAAACTAGACAAGCCATTTACAACACACACTTTGCTTCTCTACAAAAGAAAAAGGACACTAAACTATACATGCCACAAGGGGCCACAACAGTGGTTCCCTTAACCCACCCAGCAACATTGTTAATCTATCCAACTATACTCTTAGCCCAGCAGAAGAATCTGTCCTATCTCGGGGCCTCTCCTTCTGCCCTTCCACCCCCACAAGCATGATACAGTTCTGTGGTGACCTAGAATCCTATTTTCGACGTCTCCGACACAAGGAATATTTCCAACACACCTCTGAACAACATACTAACACACAGAGACCTTCCTACCAAGACTACAAAAAGAAGGATTCTGGGTGGACTCCTCCTGAAGGTCAAAACAACAGACTGGACTTCTACATAGAGTGCTTCCGCTGACGTGCACGGGCTGAAATTGTGGAAAAGCAGCATCACTTGCCCATAACCTCAGCCGTGCAGAACACAATGCCACCCACAGCCTCAGAAACAACTCTGACATCATAATCAAAAAGGCTGACAAAGGAGGTGCTGTCGTCATCATGAATAGGTCGGAATATGAACAAGAGGCTGCTTGGCAGCTCTCCAACACCACTTTCTACAGGTCATTACCCTCTGATCCCACTGAGGTTACCAAAAGAAACTACAGCATTTGCTCAAGAAACTCCCTGAAAAAGCACAAGATCAAATCTGCACAGACACACCCCTGGAACCCCGACCTGGGGTATTCTATCTGCTACCCAAGATCCATAAACCTGGAAATCCTGGATGCCCCATCATCTCAGGCATTGCCACCCTGACAGCAGGATTTTCTGGCTATGTAGACTCCCTCCTCAGGCCCTATGCTACCAGCACTCCCAGCTATCTTCGAGACACCACTGACTTCCTGAGGAAACTACAATCCACCGGTGATCTTCCTGAAAACACCATCCTGGCCACTACGGATGTAGAAGCCCTCTACACCATCATTCCACACAAAGATGGACTACAAACCATCAGGAACAGTATCCCCGATAATGTCACAGCAAACCTGGTGGCTGAACTTTGTGACTTTTTCCTCACCCATAACTATTTCACATTTGGGGACAATGTATGCCTTCAAATCAGAACGCCACTAGCCATCACCTTCAGCCCCCAACTAAAACCTCTCCAACGCATCATCTTGGGAGACAGGCCAGTCCTTGCTTATAGACAGCCCCCCAATCTGAAGCAAATACTCACCAGCAACCACACACCACACAACAGAACCACTAACCCAGGAACCTATCCTTGCAACAAAGCCAGCTGCCAACTGTGTCCACATATCTATTCAGGGGACACCATCATAGGGCCTAATCACATCAGCCACACTGTCAGAGGCTTGTTCACCTGCACATCTACCAATGTGATATATGCCATTCTGTGCCAGCAATGTCCCTCTGCCATGTACATGGGTCAAAGTGGACAGTCTCTATGTAAAAGAATAAATGGACACAAATCAGACGTCAAGAATTATAACATTCAAAAACCAGTTGGAGAACACTTCAATCTCTTTGGTCACTCGATTACAGACCTAAAAGTTGCAATTCTTCAACAAAAATCTCCAAAAACAGACTCCAACGAGAGACTGCTGAATTGGAATTAATTTGCAAACTGCATACAATTAACTTAGTCTTGAATAGAGACTGGGAGTGGATGGGTCATTACACAAAGTGAAACTATTTCCCCATGTTTATTCTCCCCCTCCACCCTAACTGTTCCTCAGACTTTCTTGTCAACTGCTGGAAATGGCCCACCTTGATTATCACTACAAAAGGTCCCCCACTCTCCTGCTGGTAATAGCTCACCTTAAGTGATCACTCTCGTTACAGTGTGTATGGTAACACCCATTGTTTCATGTTCTCTATGTATATAAATCTCCCCACTGTATTTTCCACTGAATGCATCCGATGAAGTGATTTGTAGCTCACGAAAGCTTATGCTCAAATAAATTTGTTAGTCTCTAAGGTGCCACTAGTACTCTTCTTTTTGCGAATACAGACTAACATGGCTGCTACCCTGAAATCTGTCATAAGATATAGTGTCAGTGACACTACATCTGCCAGCATCTGAGGCTTCAGTAGGCATCCTCCAATATGTGCTTGATTGGTAAAGAATGATTTAGTGTATTGGCCAGAAGCACCAACAAACCACTCATTTGCTGTACCATCCCCTGCCCTCCTTTGGAGTAATATATGATTTATACGGACTCAAATAAGAGGACATATAAGCAGAAGTATTAAGGTGGTCTTGCTGTCTCCATCATACTGATTGATGCCTTATTCAAACTGCATATTGCACAACATGGATCAGAATAACTGAAAATCCAAATAGGGCATCTTTCTCCCTTAAAAAAAATGTCTGTTGTGACATTCTTGCTCTAATCAGCCTTTTGCTGTGATATTTTTTATGTCAATGGCTAATACTTCCATCACTAGTTAGCACCATGTAACAAAGTGGGGCAAATACTTTGTCTACATTTTGCCTACCTTTGTCATGAAATTGCTCTAAGTACTACAGGATCATGTTTCATGTGATCTCGGTCTCTGAAAATGGTGAAAATAGACTTCTTTTGCATCTGCACATGCACCCCCCCCCCTTCTACAGAAATCTCTTCTGGTGACAGGTGGTTATTTGAAATATATTACATACATTTTTGCATGGTTTTCTCTGAAAAAGGCACATAATAAAAATAGTGAGTGAAATAAGCTCAAGTTTTTCACATCTGTATTTTGTTATTCAATGTCTTGTCTGAAAAAATAGAAAACCAAATAAACATTATGTTTCTTGTATCTATTTTCCCTAACTAGGGATTGCCATTAAACTAGCTATATTGTTAAAGTGATTTAACTCCAAGAAGATCAATAGCAGCAGTATTCTATTTAATGAACTCGGCCACTGAAAGTGAATATGTATTATTCAACTTTTCTGAGTGAACTACACCTATACCCTGATATAACGCGGTCCTCAAGAGCCAAAAAATCTTACCACATTATAGGTGAAACTGCGTTATATCGAACTCGCTTTGACCTCAAGCATTTCTGTTATTAATAATCACTTCCCGCCCCCGGACTAGCCCCTCAGAACCCCTGACCCATCCAAACCCCACCCAGCTCCTTGTCCCCTGACTACCCCCTCCAGAGACCCCCCGCCCCTAACCACCCCTCCCAAGACTCACCCCCTATCTAAGCCCCCTGCTCCTTGTCCCCTGACCGCCCCCTCCAGAGACCCCCCCGTCCCTAATCACCCCCAGGACCCCACTCCCTACCCAACCCCCCTGCTCCCTCACTGCCCCTACTCCTATCACACCCCTGTCCCCTGACAGGCCCCCCGGGACTCCCACGCCCTATCCTGTTCCCCATCCCCAGAACCTCCGAACCATCCAACTCCCCCTGCTCCCTGTCCCCTGACCGCCTTCCAAGACCTTCTGCCCCTTATCCAACCCCTCCGCTCCAGCCTGGCACCCTTAACACGCCGCTCAGAGCAGCGTGTCAGAGCCAGACATGATGACATGCTGATCTGCCGGAGTGAGCAGCCCCGCCCCCCAGAGTGCTGCTTTACCACGTTATATCTGAATTCGTGTTATATCGGGGTAGAGGTGTATAATCATACATGAGATGATTATGATCTGCGCATGTAAACTTGCTCTTTTAGCAAAGAAAAAATTACTAGAGTAGAATTCTATGGTAGGTTTTGTTAAAAAAAAAAAGAAAGATATAATGACATTCTTTTCAAAGTTGTGTGATATCAAGAAAAAACAGCAAATGAAACAGACACTGAATACTCAAGTTATAACCTACAGGACAGTCCATTATTTTGTATTTTAGGCCACTTAACTATTTAACAAGATTAGATCTCATACATGGTAAATAAAAACAGAAAATCTACAATTTCTAGTTCCAGATTTGTGAAGTTGATCATAGGGCTGTTTTTTTAAAGATAAGTCTCCAAGTATCCTGGAATCCTATGCCCTAGGAATTTGTCAGAATTGTACTCCAGAATCTAACTTTTTACAAAGAAAAAAGTTTTAACTCCTATAGTTGTGAAGATAGTTCCCATTTGGAAACCTAAGTTTTAGCTGACGAAGTGTCTACGTGCGTATGCAAGCAGTCAAACAATAACTCTAAAAGACTCCTGATTACCTCAGAGAGGTGTTGACTCTGAGACCTAATGACATCATCTTAAACAATAATAATTAACACTGTTACTCTTTCATGGCCCATCATTTTGGCTTAAACAATCAGCTACACTAATGGTCTTATCTATAATTTTAGATGCATTGGCAGATACAGGAATAGGGACTAGTGGTGCAGCTGGTTGCTGTCAAAGGTTGCTAGGATGGGGAAAAAAGAAATCAAGTCCTCCTCTGTGGCAAAAGCTGCAACTAACTCTTGGTGCTCCAAAACCAAAGTGTTTCCCATGCCTACCTTCGAGCCAAAACCCAAACTGTCTCTTACACAGCTGCCAAAGTCTATGAGTATTTCCCAGTACAATGTTTACAGTACAGAGATGCATTACAAATAAAAATCATGTGGCACATTAAACATCTAGGAACAGCATGAAAATGGAATTTAACATAATTAAATAGCACAAGAAATACTTCAATGATTGTTGTTATTCATTTTCCACAGTGAATGCAATAAAACCCTCTATTATTAAATGTACTTGAAGTAGGCACAGGTATTTTAGTCTGCTGCACCGGAGTGCTGAATAATTTAAGCCTAGTTTGCTACAGAGTATGCAGGGCTCCTAATCATCCAAGAAACATGGAATTGGTATCATTTAAAAAAAAAAAAGGAAAATAGGCAAGCAGTTTATCATAGAATCATAGAATATCAGGGTTGGAAGGGACCTCAGGAGGTCATCTAGTCCAACCCCCTGCTCAAAGCAGGACCAATTCCCTACTAACTAAAACTAAGTTTAGAATTAATCTTTTCAAAAACTTGTCTATCATAAGGTGATATGCTCCATTACATAGTGCTTGCTGCCTAGAGTAACGTTACATCACCATGTAAGGATGCTACAAAAGGGTAACAATGGTTAATCCACATGCTACATGGCATAGTACAAGGCCTATAGACCACTCAAGAACTATTGCCTGCCTCACTAAAGGTAGCCTATTAAAAGGGGACATGTTGGACAGAGTTACCCCAGGCTCAAGCTCTATTCTACATTGGCACAGAGAGAGGCTGAGCGTCCTTCTAGGTGTTTGCCATCCCGAATTTCTATGACTCTACTGCATCTGATAATTACAAGAGTCAAAAAAACTTGACATACATGGACATGTTTGTGTTAGAAAATGTAGCTGAACAAGTACACATGAACATATACAGTTGTGTAACTGTACTTCCTTGTTTAAGCAATCTTCATTTAACCAAAAGACCTGATTAACAAAAGAATGGTTTTACTGTGTCTCACCAGGTTGTGCAGGTAGTCTGGGATGCCTGAGATCACAGTTCCTTTAAAGCTAGTTGGCCAACTACCTCCACAATTTCATATAAAATCCTGTTTATCTGAAGATTTCTGATGTCCCCAAGTCCTTTAAATAAATGAGATTGTGCTCAGGACTGGTATAGTATAAGCTATACTTTTACAGCTGAAGGAATGGCCTGGAAGGACATGGGAAATTTAATTGCACAAAGTAGCCTTTATTTAAGTGCTAAAACAGTTTAAACCTATTTAGATATGTAACTCTTGCAGCTGTTACAACGTTAAGACAGTTAATATAAAAGTACATTTTGTGCACATGTACATCCCCAAGTAAAAACTGCTTTGTGACTAACACTCATATTTCAGGGTTGTGTGAATGCAGCCTGAACAAAAGCTAACAACTGATGAAAAGTACAACTATTTAACACAGTTCGTTAGAGAAGCATGCATACATGCATAGACTCACATGTAGAGCGAGATGCTGGGAGAAAAGTACAGACTGTAGGACATTTACATTTTTACTGTTGACATTTATTTATTAATAATCACTGATAAAGACGCTGTATCAGCATGTGCTGGCCCTCAAGAAAGAAGATCACATGGCCACCAAGGACTGTTCACAGGTTGAGCCCCAGAATGACACTGAGCATTGTAATCTGGGCAGAAGTGCATGCTGGGAAAGGGCTGTAGAAAAGCCCCAGTAATACAGATCAGCAAAGAGGCAAAATTGGCAGTGGTTTTCACTACTGAGGGAGTTTGTAAGGGGGTAGGGAGTCCAGCAGATGGAAGAAAATTTCAGACAGGCCTAAGAGTAGGGATAAGAGACAGGTGAACAGAATGGTAAGCAAGCCACAGCTGACAAAGCAGCTATGCATAAAGCTAAGTAAATTACCCAGATGAGGTAAGAAAACTGAGGCAGTGGCCATATGTGGCAACAGAAAATTAAGCCATAGGTTTGGATGGTGCTTTATGGAAATTTGAAAGTACATGGTCCACGCTCAAAGAATTTGCAGCCTAAATTAGCCAAACATATGACAAAATATAAAGACCGATAAAAAGTATAGGGAAAGGAAGGACAACGAATAAAACAAACTAAAATAATAAGAGTCCTATTATTCTATATACATATTCACAGTGAATGAATAATATATGTTCTAATATATTTAAACAGTATTTGAGATAGGACGAGAATGGTAGAGTGAAATAGGTTTTGAGGAGGGATCGGAAAGCATGAGGATACTGGGTGCAAAAGAAGAGGGATGTTGTTCCAGCTACAGAGAAATCAGTGGGGAAAATGTCATAACGGTGAGAGTAGTAAGAGGTGAAAAGTAGAGTAAAGAGGTGTGAAGAGGTTTTAGAGTAGCAGCCGTGTTAGTTTGTATCCGCAAAAAGAACAGGAGGACTTGTGGCATCTTAGAGAAGAGTGGGCAGAAACCAGGAGGAAAGTTGTAGTGTCACAGGACATGAGATGTAGGCAGGGGCAGAGCTCTTGCAGAGCCTCAACAGTGAGAGTCAAGCATTTCACCATGCCAGCCTCAGCTCATTTCCTTTCACCAACTTCCTGTCTATCTGCATAACACTGAAACTCCTCAGCCTCATTTTGAAGGAGTGAGAAATGGTTACCATCTTAGCTGCTGAATACTGGACATATTAAAGATGGGAAAGAAAGAAGTTATAGTAGTCGAGGCAAGACAAAAACATGGACTTGACAGTGGAGAGGGAAAGGGAAGAGTAGATTTTAGAAATGTTATTGAAGGAAAATCAGTAAGATACAGTGAGTGCTTTGATATAGGAGAGGAAGATAGAGTGGAGTTATAGATAACCCAAAAAATGTAACTTTGAGGAAATGGAGTTTTTAATGGTGACGGAGAAAGTGACGACAGAAGAGTCATTAGGAGGATATATAAGTAGTATAGTTTAGTGTTAACACGTTTAGTTTAAGAAACTGCAGGACATTCTTGAAGAGATATAAGAGACAGGAAGTGATGCACACCTGGAGAGAGGAGGTGGAGAGGCATGTAAGAGATGTCAGAATAGAGGTGATAGAAGACCATGGGAGTACACGAGGTTAGTAGCATTGTTTAACACTGGTTAACTTTTGTATTGTTCATTAAAGAATAGAAGCTTAAATATCTTATCTCAAAAGTTGCATTTTGCAAAATTATTATTAGATGATTAGGGATATTATGTGTTAATATTGTTGAAATAAATCCCAGCTGTTTATAAATATAGAACTGTTTAGCTATTATAAAACTATATGGATCATATTGTACATAGCCAATAGGAAGGAACGTAAAATAAGTCCCCAAAAGTTAAGTCAAAGCTTGTGCATTATTGCCAAGCTTTGACACTGTTCATTGTGACTGGAAGGAAGACTGAAGTATTCCATAGACCAACTGTTTTCCTTTAGTTTTCTTCTACAGACACGAAAAGTAAACTTACAAAAGTAAAAGCTTTTAAGAATCAAATATTTTAACAAAACAAATCGTTATTTGTTAATTTTACTTAACCAACCAAAAGTCTCTAAGAACTTGTTGGATGCAGAGGGAAGAAGTAGCAAATTATTTCGATAACACTTAAGGGTAAATGTATTTAAACAGGATCAGAAAAAAATAATATTCACCTAGCTACTAAGCAACTTACAGCTCAGTTGAAATAATAATACTTAGCACTTATATAATGTTTTATACAGTCAAAGCAATGTATAAATACTGATGCAATTATGTACAGTGAATTGGGTCGGGTGGAAGTCAAATGAAATATTTAAAAAATTTTAAATATAGATTTAAAAAAAAACATATTCCAGTGAAGGAAGCAAAGCGATCCATTTTCTCAGGCTTATTAAGGGCCTGATCGAAATCCTACTAAAGTTAATCAACTGACTCTCACTGATTTCTCAATGGAAGAATGGACTACAGTCTAAAATGCCAAAAGAACTGTGTGTTGTGTACCTTTACTAGGCTGACATTAAAAACACAAAAACTACAAATGATAACAAAACCCTACTATACAGTGTCCTCCCCTACAGAAAATGAAGTTGACTACCACCATTTGAGTTATCAAATTGCAAGTCTTATTAATATAATGTACTACTCCTTTCCATTTCTCCTAGCTTCTAATTGCTTTAAAGCAAACACAGATATGGAGGTAATGCATTCACACCTACCTCTGCACTTGCAGAGAAGACAACCATGATTATTCTGCTGGAAGCCCATTGGACAGATCTTACCACAAGGAAGTTCTGGGCATTTCTTACAGCGACAGATATCACAGCCATGCTTGTTCTTCCTAGATGACCGAAATAATTTGTCAAAGGTCAGCAGATCACTTTAAATGTCTGATTAAAAAATGCCCATGATCTTCAGAGCAAAGGTTTCCCCTGAAGTGACTAAGTAAGTAAAGAAAATTTCCTGAATTGTAATTCTTGTACTCAGAGGTGGTAAGGGGTAAACAGATCTCCACTCTTGGCTTGTGCTCCCTCTGTGTGACTGGCAGAAACATCCTATTTAAATTTCAAGCTATTAGACCACCTCATTTGCCTGGTACACTTAAGCGCTGATGAGCCAGCACTGCTTTTGACAATCAGTTCTTTTTTCAGGTGAAAGAATAAAAGAGTAGATACAATAGAATATCTCCAAATCTGTAAAGAAGATAGAAGGGTAAGTGGGGATCTATTATAATCACTATCTTCTGAGAACAAAAATTACAAGTAATTTTTTTTTCTCCAATAAGTAATATACAGTAGATCTCCACTCACGTAAAATGCTCCAGGGATGTAACCGAAAATGTTAAATAAGTAACAGAAAACTTCTTTGAAATATAAGATGAGGAATGCCAATAACCAAGTGGCAAAGGCAGTGAATGCATAGTTGCACATTTTTTAATACAGAAAGATATGTATCCTCACAAAGATACCCAAGATAGAAGCTAAGTACAGAAACATTTTCCCACCTTCCAGATAAATACATTGAAACAAGCAAGAGAATTGAGGGTTTTTATAATCACCAACCAAGTCCTGTAACACTGGTAATGCTAACCAATATGATATTATGAAAAATAGTTCTTCTCAAACAAACTTATTACTGATTTTTGATGAGATCATGTTTTATTATTAAATCTATTTATATTACACACAATCAATGCAGCCTACATTAAGTGGATTAAAAACTGGTTAACAGATAGATTGCAAAAAATTTGAATAAATTGGAACAATTTACCTTGGGATTTGGTGAATTCCCCATCACTTGGGGTCTTTAAATGAAGACCAGCTATCTTTCTAACAGATATACTACAGCTCAAACAGAAGTTATGGTCTCATAGTATTACAGTGAGATGGTAACCGCTCCATAGATAACACTGGAACTAACCAATCTCAGCCCACTAAGTTTGCCAAAACGAAATCAATACACCTGAAATTTCCTAAAGGTGATCCTCTAAGGAATGAGAGTCTATAAATAATGTTTTGGGGATAACTGGACAGGATGTAAGTGAAATATGAAAGTCTGAAAAATCAAATCTATTTCACTTTTGTAAAACTGGTCTAACTTTGTTGGAACATTATATTTAAAGAACAGTATTGATCCTCAAGTAGTGTTAACATTATTATCCTCAACAATTCAGAGATTTTTAGATTTCAAGGTCAGAAGGAACCATTGTGATAATCTAGTCTGATCACCTGCATAAAACAGATCATAGAACCTCCCTGAAATAATTCCTGTTTGAACTACAGCATATATTTTAGAAAAACATCTAATCTTGAGTATAATTATTTTTTTGTCCGGTGATGGAAAATCCACAACCCTTACCCTTGGTAAGGAGTGTTGATGAATGTTGCCTTTGAATCTTTTGGGTAAGACTTGGTAAGATTTTAAGTAATATTACATTAAAAATAAATATACAGTGTTAATTTAAGTTTTCATTAAAAGTGTAAGTTTTTAAGCTTTATGGTGCAAAGATACTATTTTACTTTCATTTTAAAAGCTATTGTTTTTATTTTCTTAAAAATCAGAGTATTTATAATGGTCTTTTTCTCAGACATCCCACACCATTTGTATTCTTTATTCACCTTGCAGCCTCAAAGCCATTGGTTATCAAAACATCTTGAGGGCCAGCATCTTTTCATAGGCACACCTCATTCCAGGAAGGATAGTTGTGGTTGCTGGAATCTTAACCTCCCCAATGCCTTCCCCCTTGAGTGCTCAATCTTTGATTCAGTACCCCTACCAAGGGGCCTGAAAGGCATGGAATGGTAAAAAAGTGGGAGAGACAGACTGTGTGATGAGGAAATTGATGCAGAGAAGGTATGCAGGGAAGGCAGGCATGCAGGGCAAAGTGAAGTGTTGAGCAAAAGGTAAACCATAAGGTTGGGGAATAGAGGTAAATTTTTCTTCCACTAAAACCATCCTAGAAGAGATCATGGACAGGCAGCACTTATGCCCCCCACCCATTCATTTCCCCATACATGGAACTGTTTCTGTGCCACAGTAACACCTCTTTTCCATGTATCCCCAAGTGCAATGTCTGCTGGTTTGAGCACTATGTGATGGTTAGATTTCTGGGACTGTATCGCTGTCTTCTTGGCAGTGAAGAGATAATGGTAGATGTGATGTTTGTTAAGGATTTTGCAGTCAGTTTTTTTCCTGAAGCAATGTAATGATCAAGAGTGTGGTTTTGCCCGCTCTGTAGTGTCCACTCAGAGGATTCTTTTTTCTTATGATTGTAGGTGGGAACATGGTAGTTGTGAGTGGTGTCATCACTGTTGTGACAATTTTTTGAAGTGGAGATAGTGGAAGAATTCTTCTAGTTCTTCACATGTTGGTATGATATCAGGTTCTGTGGTGAGGCACTCTACCTTGGATGGTCCTTTACAATATGTGCTAACTACTTGTGCTAAACTATCTGTTCCACCCTGCATTTTGCTGTGATGCAGGAAGTTCCTTTCCCATATCTGAAGAAGAGCCCTGTGTTGCTCGAAAGCTTGTCTCTCTCATCAACTGAAGCTGGTCCAAAAATAGATATTACTCCACCCACCTTGTGTCTCTAATATCCTGGGACTCACACGGCTACAACTATGCTGAATTCCCATGTTATAGTCAAATATGTTTACTTGTTCCTTTAGTTTCCTGTTAGCAGAATTTCAGTTTTTACATACGGAGTATTTCTACTAAGAAATTTTACCTTGAAAATGCTCTAATCTTTGATGAAAAAGACAGTTCCAGGGTTTCATTAACATCCTTACCCTGAGAACCATGCACACTCAAACACATTGATTAGAACATAGGCTGTGCTATATCTGCAACCAACACCACCTTCCAATATGTTGAACTTCCACAAGTCAAAAAAGCGGAAGTGCTTTGACTAGGCTATACTGCTCTACCAGATTTTGCAGTCTGAAGTCAATGAGACTGGCTTTCCTCAGTGCTTTTTGCCTAAATATGGGCTTAGGAGCCTAATTTAAGGTTCCTATTTTTAAAAATTTTGTTTGGCATGTCTAAAGAAGTCCACAATAACTTGGTTAATATATCAAAAGTCAAAATAACTTTTCATTGTTAACCCTGAAGCAATTTTGTTTTGAAATGACAGATTTTATGCCACTAAATTTTTTGTTAAACTACAGTTTTAGCTTAACTTTAAGCATGAATAGTCTCATTGAGTTTGGGGCTATTCATGTGAGTAATGCTGCATACCTGCGTAACTGTTTGCAGGATCAGGACTTTAATTTTCAATATTTCGTTTTTGCCTCCAGCAGTTTTGTAAAATTCAAATAAAAGAAATTACTGAGTGGCACTTTAAAAAAAAACCCCAACCAACCAGTGTTTATAGTTCAGTTCGTTATACTTTATTTAATCTAAAGTGCAAAAGTACAAATTTTAAAATTATTTTTAGAAAGCCTCAAGTTGATTTAAACAACAAACTAAACCCAAGTGATTTAGATCAACAATTTAAATCACCCCATCTTATTGAAAATAATTACTTAAACTTCAAGACAGCTCTGAGACAAAAATGGTTGAGATAACACTATGGCTGAAATTAACAACATTACAAGAAAGACATATAGTAGGAATTTAGAGATAAGGTTACTAAAAAATGTAGTTGTGTCAACTTTACTTGATCAACTAATATAGAAAACGTTATCGATATTTATCAGAACCCACCTTACTCTCTGCCTTCACTCTGTCCTATTAATATTTCCAATAGTTAACACAATACCTGAATTCACATAGTTCATATGTAAATCAAAGAACCAATTCCTATTCACTTCCTATAAGCTACAGACCCCTCTCCATTTCACATGACTGTTCACAGTGGAAGACAACATCTCACCTCTTACTCATATCCAGTACAGAAAACCTATAATCCCAATCTATCTTTCCTCTACAAACTAATGAACCCAAACTACCTCATCTACACTATATGTATAGAGTAGAAACTACTGCTCCCTACATACCTCTAGACACAGGCCTCATACAATATCTTGTACTTCTATAGCACTCTTCATGTAAGGAGCTATAGTTCTTTAATAGCACTAATGAATTAGGGCCTGATCATGCAAGTATCTAAGCACACTTAACTACTCAATTTATGACATCCAGTACTCTATTCCTCATATGACCTTTAACCCCCTAGATGAACGAGTACCACAATCACTGGAACATGCAGAAGCCCCTATCAAGAATATATTCCATCTTTTTTTGAATTCAGTGATGAAGTCATAATGTGATAAGTTTATAAGGAACAGATTGTGCAACCGTTGCTCGTTTCAGTGAGCACTCAAGTTATTCCATTTAACGGCCCCGTGATGCACAGGCCATGCAAAGTTTCCCTGCATTGCCAGCTAACAGTCTATTTCCCTCTGTGCAGTCAATTTGCACTGCTTCCACTGTGTTTTGGGCTTTGTTTGCCCTCTCAAGGGCAAAACAGGATTTGAATCATAGCTACCAGCGCTTATTGAACACCTCTAGTATTTGTTACCGTCTTTCAAATCTACCCTGTTCAGATGAAAAGCGGTTCAGAAAACTTTATGAGGAATCTTAGGCCACATCACCTGTAAATCAACATCTCTTTTGCATTGCTACTTTATCCTTGATTAGAGAAAAACTATGTTCTAAACAATGGAATTTCAAATGCCGGGGAGGGGGAGGGGAGGAAGAGAGAGAAAAAATGGAAGCTCTCGTCACCTGTTTTAATAGAAATTTACATACTTCAGAAGCTATTTTGTATTATTCTTTTCAATAAAAAATTCCACAGATTTCTGATCTCGTGCTTGAAGTTATTTACAAAAAATCTTTTTTTAGGCAGTCCCTTAGCATTAGATATTGCCAGTGTGCATTCTTGTGTTAACCTGATTTGGTCTTTAACTCTGCAAAACTCATGAAAATTCCTTTATTTTAGAGATCCAAAGTTTGAGAATACCATTTTCCAGCCAATTCTTCCAATTTAACATTTAACCTTTTATTCTGAATACTGAATTTCCCCAGATACTGCATGAGCTTCAGTTGATTTCCTTGGATTGACTATTAATATGAAATACGTATCTACTCTGATTTTCCAAGAATGTATTATTAGTGGGTTAACTAATTTTAAGTGTAGTTCTACTCTGAAAGTGGACTATATTTCTTGCTAGAGAGATCTGTGTATATTCAGAAGACAGACAGATGTATTATTTGCAAACTCACATAAGGAAATACTGCTAAAAGAAAATGTGATGGATTCTATTCCTTCTTGTGCTTTGTCAACACAATTGTTCCCTAAGTTACAGTAAATTACATATGCGCAAACCCACTGAAGATGAATTACAAAGGTGCCTAAGAGCATAAACTGTCCTGCAAAACTTTTATTATTATTGCTGATGATGCAGTAGCAGGAAAGAACCCAGCATAGCTCAGATTCCAGTTTGAATGGACAGGTCTGGCAATTAGAAAAAAGGATACTTTTACTTGTATAATGAGCACATTTGATCTGCAAATCATTGGCATCATAAGGGATTCGCACAATGATTACAAGCACTAATTTAGAGTGGAACCTTAGTTTTAAGTATTTTGATATTTTGAAGAGACACATCGTCCCCTGTATTGGTAGCTTTTGTGAAAAGGATTTTTATCACAACCCGAGACATTAACTTCCAATCTAGCTTCCATAGCAAAATTGTATGTGTAACATTTAAAACTGTTTGATATAACCTCAGATTGGACATCCTTAATCTAGCATTTTCTAATGCTAATTCATTTGAGTCATGGCTTATGGTTTACACAGCTAAATGGAAAAAATACTTCTCAGTGATTAATTATAAAATGTGGTGGTTTTAACTGGAGAGTTTGTAATAGTAAACTGTTATCTGCATATACAGAAAAACAGCAGCAGCTTTAGAAAAGCCATTGGTTTAAGCAGAGCAAATCTAGGCCTCGTTTCAGGGGAAAAAAACCCTGAAGCGCACAATTAAATGTATCCAGGTTAAAAAAAAGAAAACCAAACCAAAACAAAAAACCCAACCAACCAAACAAAAGGTGACCGCTGTAAAGGAAACAATATAAGAAATACCCACATTAAACATGGAATGCCAAGCCTGGAACTGCTAAACAAAAGGATGGATGCAATTTTAATTTACTATCCAAGAACAAAAGAAAGGACAAAGCTAACAATCTAATGACTAGGAATAAAAATAAATGAATAAAATACCTGCAAAACTATAGCATTTGAACAGCAGAGCTGCATGTACAGGGCTCAATAGTGGCTTTTGTAAGATGTCTACGCTGCAGCTGGGAGCATGCTTCCCAGCTTGAGCAGACAGACGTGCTAGCTCTTTTCAAGCTACAGCACGCTACAAATAGCAGCACAGCCAGGGGGTAGCATGGGTGGCGGTTCAGCATAACTACCTGAGTATGTACCTATAAGGACCAGATGGGTCTGTACTTAGGTGGCTAGCCTGAGACGCTGCCTCAGCTACACTATTTTTAGAGTACCAGCTCAAGCAGAGCTAGCATGTGTCTGTCTACCCGTAGTAGAATACATGCTGCCAGCCGCAGTATAGACAAATGCATAGAGGCAGTGCAGAAGTGCACTGTTGCAGCAAGTATTCTAGGAGACTTTGTGCCTCAGACAAACACACTGTCTCCTGGAGTATCAGTGGTGCACAGACACTACTGATGTGTCTGTCAAGGTACTTCTATGGCTCTCATCAGTGTAGTATCTCTGTGCTTCATACAACATCATCAACGCTTTTATCCTCACTAGATCTTTGTGAGGGAGGGAAGTATTTTTCAAATGAAGAATTGAGAAAGATTAAGTGATTTGCATAAGGTCACACAGGAAGTTTGCAACAGGTGGGAACTGAATCCAGATCTCCTGAGTCCCAGTTCATTCTCTTAACTCTGAGATAATCCTTCCTCCACTGACCCATCCTTCTTTAGGGTACAACTTGTGCTCTCCCTTGTGGAGTTAGCACCACGACTTGCGAAGAGGCAGATGGGGGCCATAATCCTGCCCTTCCCCATTCCCTTTGAGTTGTCCTATGTCCTATGCCACTGTGGACACTGGAGTCACAGTGTTTATGTTTGGGGAAGTGCAACAGTTAGAGACAGCTCCGGCACAGGGTGCAAAACGTGTGGAAGACTCCTCCTGGCCTCCTCCTCCTCCTCTGTGTATCTGCATGGAATTGGGCAAAGTCAGAAAATACCTTCTCTAGTCATGACAAAAATACTATCACCTGTACCTGAATACTAAAATGTTCTGCCAAGAGATAGTGGAATAACAAAGCCTAGATGAGAAAAATTTGAGGCTCTGGGAAATTTCATAGCAAAATCAATCAAGGGGCTTACTTTTTTCTTTTCATCAAGTGTTCAGCTGATTTATTTGGCCCTAACCTACATTACACCAATTCTGACAAAGAAGTACCTAGAATAAAATATCCTTTTGCAATTGATGGTATGGTTTAATGGCATTTTTGTCAAAGAGGGACTGGATTTTCATGTGAATTCTTTTTGACAGGGCTGTACTCGAGTGCATGCTTGAAGGGGGAAATTAGTGAGCTGTCCTACAACATAATTTTGATGATCCACGACTCAAGGTTACTGGGAGTTGCGGGAGGTATTCTTCTTCTTCTTCTTACAGGGCGATCTTCCATGGTAAAAACTGGCTGATTAAACAAACCTTTAAAAATCCATAAAGTTCTTGTTTCTGAGATGGATAATGCTGAAGACACTAAGTCCTCTGGCTTTTGGGTGGCTTTATACTCTGCTTGGGGTCTTGGGGATCTTTGAAGCTGGGCTTGCTGGCATTGCCTGGTTTATTAGCCACTGCTTTTTGTTTATTCCTCCTCTGGTATGAAAAATATGAATGCTAGATGATGGAAACTCAGGGAATTGAAGGTAGCCTTACTTTTGTTCTCTTCCATCCATTCAATTTCTACCCCTTTCCCTAAATTTCTCTACCTCTATGTGACAGGTCCTCATATTTTGCTGCACTTCCTGCAGGAGACCAAAAGACCACAATGATGCATGCCTGCAAATTTC
Source organism: Lepidochelys olivacea (assembly GCF_965140295.1). NCBI lineage: Eukaryota > Metazoa > Chordata > Testudines > Cheloniidae > Lepidochelys > Lepidochelys olivacea. Next base: position 145,891,339 of record NC_140413.1, on the reverse strand, counting down.
TATCCCTGAAGAAGCTGTTTTTGTTGTTGCAAGATAGGCATCAAGAGACACACTAATCAGATGCAAATCCTCTTTTATTATGTTCTCAAAGCATCCTTTCTGCTCATGGTGGGGTGAAGGGGAGAAAATTAGCAAATTCATGGGCTTTCCTCCTGTCTCTCTAGAAAGAGGAAGAATCTGTGTCCTTCCAGAAAAGAGACTCCAAAGAAATGTATGATGTTAAGATTTCTTCAGATAGCACTGACCTGATGAATCTTTTTCTGCCTCAGTCTCTTGAGTCAGCTAGTTGGAGAGGTGAAGGCGTAGACTGAGGAAAGATGGTGCTGAGAATGCCAACCTCTCTGATGGAATCAATTACTGTTTAACATTTATATAATGTACCTTCGGTACACAATCAATCGGGCTGAACATGTTGATAGACTTAATGGCTTAGGCACAGACATCAGCAGATTTTGTGTGGCAAGAGCCAGGTGTTCCAACTGATTTTTGGTGAGCAAGATGCCTTGACTGGTTGCACATGGTCAACAGGGCTGCAAACATGCAGGAAGAAAGCATTCATTAAAATGTACAGGAGGCCAATCCACAGTCTTTGATGCTGGGCTCTCTCTGCTATGACAGTGTAGATCTGGAGTGAGCAGAGACCCCAGGAAATCCAAGATGCTGAGGATACATGAGGGATGTATCATATATGCCAAAATATTCAGCTAAAGAAGTAGACCGGTTCTTGGGGGCAGACTCCCATTTTAACTTCACGTCATTGTTGACTGCCACAAGGAAATTATGTCGATGCTCCAACAGATCTAATGCCTTTATGTACCCCTTAACGTCAGACTTAATTTAAATGCTTCGCAAATGGTAAAGTGGCACTGTAGGGTCTATTCAGCTGGTCTTACTTTTAAACAGGCAAATCTGAAGAGTCTCAATTTCCATCTGAGTTATTTAACTAGTATTTTTAACTAGTATTTTTAAGGACTTCCAGGCTATTTTAGGGAAAGCCAATCAGACCTGATATGATCTCTCTAAGTCCCTGCAATTTAAAAACACATTCTAGAGACTCTGAATCAATGAGTGTCCAGGTGTGTACTCAGACACCATAGGGAGAAGACATTACCATTATGACGGACATCTGCTAATCACACTTTAGGCTCTTCCTGAAGTCATTGGTCTGTGCCTCAAAAAAACAAACAAATCACAACCCAGAAGAAAAAGAAGGAACGAGCCAGAGACCTGCCATGAAACTCAGCCTTAGCAAAGAGGCATCTCAATCAAATATAAAGTAGTCAGGTATCAAAGACTCAACTCACAGACAAATATCTAATTTGTATATAAACCAATGGAACAGTAAGAAGCAGTAGAAACAATAAGAATAAAGAGAGGACTTCACTTTTTAAAAAATGAATAAACTCTCACAGAGTAAGGATGTACATGTACATATAGCAGCAAAGTCAAAAGATGTTTCTCTGTCCTAAGTAGAAAGAAAAAATGGACTGAGGAATGGCTGACTATTATTCTTAGCAGCTACACATATTCCACTCACTGGTGTTGTGGATTCTGGTTAAGGCAGTTACCGCCAGTCACACACTGGGAGTAAAGAATCATGAATGGAAATCTACTGCATTTACTTACCTTAGGACAACATTAATTCTTCCTAAATACCCAAGGTCCAACATTTAGAAGTTGCATAAATATGTTCATTGTGGGTTTCTGTCCCTACTGTATTTCACTCAAAACTGAAATAAAGTATCCTTTTCCCCTCCCCCCTCATAATTACTGTTTATAAAACAAAACAAAATAGAGTAAGGAAAAAATACTGGATCAAATAAAACTTTTAATCCCATAAAGTGCTCATTAAGAAAGCATGAGTTTTTCACACATTCATTTTAGAGGAAAAATGTATTATACAATTATAATAAAAAGAACAGAACAGTAAAACTAGCAAATTAATATGAATAATAAATAAAAAGTAAATAAATAAAAACACACATCAGTGAGTAAAAAGCACAATATGTGGCATTTCAGAACAATTATGATAAGCATTTCCAGAACTCACAATAGTACACAGTTTTAAACACTGCAATATATGATCCAAGGTTAGGATTACAAGTGAAATAAAATAAATTAAATTGAAGGTAGAAGTATTTTATAAAGGAAAAAAAGTATAAAGAGAAGCTAGCTTGATTGCCTTAGACACTCCACAGCAAAATCAAGAGAGTCAACTGAAGGGGTGGGGGGAGAACATTTAGGCCTTGGCTCAGGAAAGCACTTACAGCTCATGTGCAAGTGCTTTCCTGCAGCAGTGCCTTAAGAGACAATGACATGCCCTTAAAATGACCACATTTTAACAATTATTCCACACTGTAGCTTTTATATTAAGAACTGGAATCATATACTTTTAAAAAGTATTATTGGTGGAGTACTGAATTTTTTAAAAAATTGAGAGCTGCCCTTTAAACAAACTATGTAAACTGCACGTGTAAATATGCTGTTTTATGTTGAACTATGTGAGAATGTATGTGTGCACACAGACACATGTCCATTGTATTTATAGCCCCAATAACAGTAAACTGTGGATTTATCTTTTTTGATTTTTTTAAATTAGTGCTGCAACAATGTTACAGTCCTTAATTTAAGAGCTGTAACATGGGGAAGCTGTTAAAGCAAGATCTAACCATCTTGACAGAGTCCTTTTTATAGTGACAGCATATTAGATTATTCTGTATAGTTCATTATTGATTAGAAAGCTAAAAATAACTGCTAATTACTGAATACTATCAGGGATAACAGTATTTAAACACAGCATCTGAAAATGTAAATAAAATTTTTCATTTATTCTGTGCCAAAGTTTAAGTGTCGCTGCGCACCTGAATGTCACAATTAAGACATTTTCTATACCATAAACAAAGTCAGATTCCGTGTTTTGCTACAAATTGCAATGAAACACAAGTTTAACAACCTATTGGTTTTCATTGTTAATGGTAACATTAAGTTATTTTTTACATTTCTTTACACTAGTGGAATATTATTTCAGTTTGTACTTTTGAATTATCAACATTAAAATAAACAGAGGATTCAAATATCAACTTGTGAAAATTATTCTTGTTCTCCATAAGTGGTGAGAACATGTGGAATATATGATCACATCTGGTAATTTTCAATTTCAAAAAGAATTTTGCCCCAACTACATCTCTTTCATAATCTTCTTTTACACCCCCTCCTTCTACCCACAGATTACCCACATTGCCTGTCTACCTACTCTCTTTGTCTTCTTCATCCAGTGGAGACTTGATAAATCCTATTTTTGCTGCTAAATGCTTAGAACAGCCACTCGCATAATCTGCACTGTGTTCTGTTTCATTCCTACCCTCCTTGAAAAACAGCTAAATCCAATAACATTTTAAAGCAATGCTTTATGGGTTATATTAAATGGTACTGCTCACATTAATTATACTGGAGTGGTTTTTTATGTTGATACTTTTAAATCCTGTCAGGGAGGACGTAAAGCACATGGAAAGGCATTCTTTTTTAGTGTGATTAGAAATCCAAAGAAATAAAATAAATATTGTTTTAAACGCACATTCACTATTTTGTGGAGGTTTTAGGAGTCCCCCCCAATATTATAAAATATTGTACCTCCTGTGCTTTTACAATGCATGGTCCTCAGGGCAGGGAGCTGTCTTATGTTTATCATATTTCACCATTTGTACAGCACTATGTACCTGCATAGTGCTATATAAACAATAAAAAAGGGCAACTGCACTGATACATTCACATAAGTACAATACAACTCAATGGCTGAATTAGGGAGTGGGAGAAGCAAGCCCGTAACATATATTTAAAAAAAAAAGGAGGCAGGAGAGTTGTCTGCTCCAGATTTTTCATCTGACAACACTAAGTATTGTGAGTTTGACCCACTTGTTTGTACACCCTCCCACTCCCTCTACAATTCTAGCATTGGTTAAATTCTCTGCTGTCAGACCATGACAGAGCTGGATCTCCATTTTTCTTAAAGTCTGTGATGTGTCTCAAATGTTTGGATGATTTAGGCTGCACCATATTTTGATTATTCAAAAAGATTAAAGAAAATATGAAATAAGAAAGAACTATAGTGCAGTGTATAAGATTATTAAGAGATTATACAGTGCCAAATTCAGTAAAAGGAGAAAAAAAGAATAAGTCAGGAACTAAAGAAATGCAAGTATAAACTGCCAAGGGCAGTAACAGTAGTGGAGTTAGCTAAGTACGGTATCTGAAGGTTAGATATTGTGGGTTAAAACTACCAACTTTAAGCAAGGGAGAGGGTGAAATTTATGTTGGTTCCTATAAATTGGTGTTATGTCTTTTTTGAAGGGCCGGAGCACGTTGGTTAAACCTTCACTGAGGACACCGAATGTCTGCATATCTACAGATTCTAAAGAAATCTCTACCTATGACAAAATAATTGCCCTATTTGCTGCAGGATCCCTTCTTCCTGATGAAAAAAAATATACCCACCATTACTTCTTTTTAAGGAAGAGGGTGTCTGATAACATTATAGGTGTCAGTGACACTTAGAAACACTTATGACAGAAGACAGACTGACTTTCCATTAGTGTTCCACAGGAAATAACTGGCAGAAAAGAAATGGAAGACTAGAGCAGATGATTGCTCAGGTAAGCTACTGTTATGTCATAATAAAAAGATCAACTCCGAATACAACGGGATCAACGGAGTAAAAGAAGCAAGTTACAAGATGGAGGGGATATTAGAAATGTTAGTGCATAAAATTTTTAAAAAGCAACATGAAAGGTAAATTTTATGCAGTACTTTAAATTTTCTCTCAAAGACTGTTTAAAACTATTTTAAAAGATACTTTTCTGCTTTTATAATTTTGTTAGTCATTATTTTGATTATTTGAATTTTCTTTTGGTCTGGTGATCAAAATCCATTTTCACAACTTCGTCCAAGTCTGTTTGAGGAATACTATACACTTATCAAATAAGTACATTCCTGCCTCTCTGCATACCTCCCATTTTTCATACAGAACATAAACATATATAAATAAATATTCATGGATTTTGCATATTTTATATGCACATGGATTATGATAAATATGCTTTCAGAATAAAAATACGTACAAGTATCCAAATGGACAGTACTTGTCACATACTATGGGTTTGCATTTCTTAGGCCTTGGACGGCACTGACAGATCTCACAGTTGTGGACATCAGTCTGGAAACCGAAGGAACAGTCCAAGGAACACCCTGATATGAGGCCAGTACACAGCTCCTCTCCTGTGAAGAACACATGCAGCTTAGCACAAAATGAAAATTTGTTGTTCATATCAGAAAAAATGTATCTATATACATTCCTCCTTTTGACTTTTTACTGGTTTAACTGTTAAGACTACTAACATTTTTACCTCAACTACCCTAATATTCCTCTACGATTCTACAGTTATGGCCCCAAACACTGCAGTTTGCATCCGTGTTACTACCGTGTTTTGGACCTGTATTGCAGAATACCATAGTGAGTGTTTGTTTTTTAAATAATTATTGGTTCCAAACAAAAACTTGGGAGTAGGCACCTTATATTTAAGGAGTTGCTAGGGAGAGGTAAACTTTCCAACTGAGTCCAACATTCATGAGTCATGCCACATTAAATTAATATCCACAAAAAGTCAGTAATACCACATACCGTCTATGTTTTATTTTTGTTTAACAGATTCACGTGCAGTATAATGTATTTTATTTTGAACAGTATTAATCCAAAATAAAATTGGACGAGCTATTATTTATTAAGGATCTCTATTTGTTATTTACACTGTTGACTGTCACCTGTTTGAGTATTAAGACCTCCCTACTAAAAGCACATTACTACAGTGCCAAAGAGGTGACTTAATCTTAAATACACCTGTTGGATTAAGTCACAGTAAAAGAGCTTGAAGATGGAGTCCAATAGCATGATTAAATAGCCTCTTGTGGGAGCAATAAAAAAAAAAAGATAGCGGATTGGAGGAATCTGATTACATCTAGTGTAGTGATGTCAGGAAGAGGGTGTGACTTATGTTCACTTTCAGCAAACCTTTATTACTTTGAGAATAACAAGTTTGCTTTTCTTCATGGGGGGAAAAACAGTTTAAAACACTCTAAGACATTGCCAAGCCATCAGGTGTATGAATCCATATATAATCAGTTTTCCTTTTCTGTGCTGTTATATATTTTTAGGCATGATTCCGTGGTATGGAGAATAGCACATCCTTTACTAAATTCCTAACACTTAAAAGTGTGGCATAATGGTGAAATGTACATTTTATATATTGGTTGGGGGTGTGTGTGTGAGAAAACAGGAATACACAATATTCATTAATTTAGAGAGGGTAAAACAGAGGAAGAGACCTGGGAAATGACTAGCCACAGAGAAAGCAATAATGAAAAAGAGGACAAGAGAAATATAGGAAGAGAGAAATCAGAAAGAGAAGAATGGACCAGATGGCAAGTCAATGCAGACATACACAAAGAGAACAGAAATGAAGGTTGCTCACCTATACTGAAGTTCTTCGAGACGACCTCTGCACATTCACACTCTTGGAATACATGAATTGTGCGGCTTGGACCAGTACAACTTTCTAGTAGCAGTGCCTGTTGCAGAGCTCTTGTGTCACCTATTACTCATTCAGAGGATGGGGTTATAAAAAGGGAGTGTGGTTTGCCTGCCAGATGAGTTCCTTTCATCATGTCTTCAAAGGCAAAACTGAAATTAGGACTCTAAGGAAGAGGGGAAGGAGGATGCGGAATATGAATGTGCAGAGGTAATCGTGAAGAACTCTGGTTACAGGTGAGTAACCTTAATTTTTTCTTTGCGAGTCCTCTGCATATTCCCACTTGGGAGTTGGGCAATCAGCACTTCTCCCTCTGGACTGTGGGACCAAAAAAACCTAGCTAAATAGATACTGTAATGCTACTTTACTAAATTGCTTATCAGATTCAGATTCCAGATGTAAACAGCAATATTTTGTGAAAAAATTGAGCTCTAAATGGCAGCTCTACAGAGTTTGAATATGGGAAGACAAATGAAGGCTTGTCTGCATGGCAAATCACTGAGTGGCAAGCCGAGGTTGTATCTACAGCACCCCAACTTGCTGAGCAATAACTCATCATGTGGACACTGTTACCACACAGTGAAAATCCTGGAGTACAGCCTCCACAATATGAAAATTTTCACTGCACTGTAGCAGTATTCACATAGGAAGTTACTGTGTGGCAAGCTGAAGCATTGTGGAGTCACATCCTGGCTTGCCACGCGGTAACTTGCTGTGTAGACAAGCCCTCAGGGAGGCCAGGGAATGTTCTTCACTCTGAGTGTGTTCTAAGCCCTTCTGGAAGAGGCACAGGTGTGTGTTCATAAACACTTTTCAGTAGAGAGTCAGACATTTAGAAAGGCACTGGCATGTGACTGCCCGAGCTTTACTCTTTTCCCTATAAGAGACAAAGAGTCTAGGTGATTTTTTGTATTCCTTAGCCATACTCAAATAGAAGATCAATGCTCTCTTAGCATCTGAGTAGTGTTGCTTAACCTCCACTGAGTGACAGTGAGGCCTAGGGAAAGATCTTGGTAAGTTAAGATTGAATTCTGTTGCCACCTTTGAGAGAAATTTCAGGTTGGCTAAAGGATCACTTTATCTTTGTGAATAACTTTTGAGGGGGAGGGAGGGGAAGAAGGGGAGAGAGGCAGAGTCCAGCCATGACAGCCTATAGCTTGCTCAGTTTTCTAGAGGATATAATTGGTATAGAAAAGGCTGTCTCAATTGAGAGCTGAAATAGGGAACATTCTCCCATGGGTTTGAAGGGAGGATTCATGAGCTGAATAAGACTAGAACATGAATAAGGACTAGACCATGCAGGTGAGGTTCTCTAACCACAGGGTAGACATTCATTAGCCCCTTCAAGAACCTTTTTACTGTATCATGGCTAAATATAGTCTTTTTCTCAATTAAGCTGTGATGAGCAGAGATGGCTGTGAGATATACTTTTACCAATGACATGGAGAGCCCCAAGGATTTGAAATACAGTACTCCAGTATGGATTGAACAGAAGCTGAAAATGGATTTCTGTTATAGCTGGTTCTCCAAAAAGATGACCTTTTCCATTTATGACAACATAGGTGAGTTGACTGTTTCCTGGAGGACAACTATATCTCCTGTACTGTTTCTAAACAGTTCCAGATTTTCCGAAGTCCTGTGGCCCATGGTGTTAAATGGAAAGAATCTGGGTCTGGATAGCAAATCTAACCTCTCTTCTGGTCAAAAGCTCTGGAATTGCAGGCAAAGATAGAAATTCCTTATGATAGTTGCAGGAGATCCAAAACCACTATTGTCTTGTCCAGGCCAGGGCTATTAGAATAACCCTGGCTTTGTCTTGCTTGATTTTCCTGAGAACTTCCTGCATTAGACGAATTGTGGGGAATGCATAGAGAATATCCCTACCACCAGCCCTGAAGAAGTACTGCTGAGATAGACTGGTTGTCTGCTTTTGCTCTGGAATAAAACCTTTGGAGTGGTGTCTTGTTGAAAATAGGTTTCTCTCTGGATACACTCATAGAAAGATGATGATGTTTACTTCTAAATTCTTGAGTGATCCCTTGTGCTGATCATATAAGCCTCTGCTCAGCTGATCTGCCCGCATATTGTCCTTGTCAGCAAGACAGAGAGTTACAGGATAAAAATTGGTGTACTGTGCACCACTCCTATAGAGCTACAGTCTCTGCACAGGTGGCTATAACACGTCTCTCTCCACAACCCCCATCCACTTCTTCATGTAAAATACTGCTGTAATATTCTAAGGCGTTACCTGAACCACACTGCCATGCAGATGAGCGAGAAAGTACTTATGAGCCCAATATATTGCTCTAAATTTTAAAATGTTGATAGCAATTTTTTCTCCCTGGAATGCCAGTCACTTGTTAGATTCTTTTAATAAGCCCCAACTGGAAGCACTGGAGGTGACTGTAGCTGACGCAGCTAGGGGTTGAATGCAATCCCTTTGAGGGCATCGCAACACTGAGTCCACCATATGAGTGACAGGAAGGCATCTCTGGGTAGTGTCAATGTCATAAACATGCGGTCTCTATTTGGAATACAGCATCTTGCTAACCAATGTTATAGAGGAGTCATCTTAAGAAATTTGTACAGAGTTAAATTGTGTGGCTGACGCTATAAAGCCCATCAACTTGAGGAAAAACATCACTGCTTGACAAAAGTTCTCCTGTATTATTGCTATTGCTGTAAAGATTTGGAAATGCCTCTCTTCTGGAAGAAAAGCTCTGTCTTTCTGAGAATGCAGAACTGCCCCAATACAATACTTGACCTGGTTTCTTGAACCTCAGTGTTTGGAACAAGATACATATCTGTGATGTAGCTTTTGCTAGGTCCTCCTGTAAGGACACCGTGATAAGCCAATTGTTCAAGTAAGGGTACGTAGATATTAGGACATCTCATATATGTTGCTACTGCTCAAAAACAGTTTGTGAATACTCCATCTACCATAGAGAGTCCAAAAGAGGACCCTGAATTGATATTGATCTCCTCCCATCACAAAGTGTAGATATTTTGGATGGGAAGATCTGATTCACAAGTGAACATAAGCATCTTGTAAATCAATTTTTGAGCCCCAAACCTGTCTTGGCAGGAATAAGGAGGCAGGGAGTGAGCCTAGGGTAAGCATGAGAAATTTGAAATTGACACATGAGAAAGAAAATGGAATATATAGCCAAAAAGAATGTGGGAGAAAAAAAGAGAGGAACAAAGAAATGGAAGCAGAAAGAAAATATAATATTGTGGTTTGTACACTTTCTTAATTTATTCAAACATATTATCCCAGTCATCTTTTAAGGATGTCATTTATTATTTTATTTTTTCACTGTTACTTTTAATTTTTTTAAACATACTGCAGATCTTGCATGAAATGTGGTGAAGGAGGGCAAAAGAATTCTTTCTTGGAGCCTCCATTAACATCAATAAGCTTTGAATCAGGCCCTAAGACACCATTATGCTTAACCTCAGCCATGATTTGGGACTGGAGATGCGCAAACAATTTCTTTCTTATATTTTGCTTTGATTAGTTCGTTGTATCACTTTTAGACAGCAGTGTTAGATTAGCATTTTATATCTTAACTCAGCACATGCTAGTAGAGATGTCTATTATACTATTTTGTACAGCATCATCAACGAACTCAACGCAGTAACATACACAGAGGATGACAACATCCTGCCCTAATAAGTTTATAATCTAAAAACATTATATGCCATCTGATGTATAGACTGGAAGATCCAGTGTCAACACAGTGCAGATTTTCTTAGTTAATAATTTTAGTGGTGATTTATTATTGAAAGGCTTTTCATTTGTAAGTGCTATTTGATATTACTACTAATTGATTACTCAATGAATTTGTATACTATGAAGTTCTTTTAAGACATTTATTATGTTCATATTGCCCATTTACTATTACTGTTCATACAAATATATGTATCTACTTTACTAGAAAGTTGTCCGATCTGCCATGCTCTGCAGATAAGTGACGATGAGCTCTGGCAAAGAGCAGAAGGAGCAAGAACCACAGCCAACAACTCTCCACTATAAATACTCTACTATCCCTAAAAGTGCACATCTAAGGATGGTCTGCAAAAGTGCCTCATTTGACCTCAGCCATTATGGTAGTACCAAGAGAAAGCAGCAGCTTTTAAGCTAGCTGGATCAGAAACCATGTATGGCTGTATTTATTAGAACAGATGTCATCTGAAAGCAGACGGGAAATCAGTGCAGTCTGCAGAACACGGGTGTAATGCACTTATTCCAAACTTGAACTAACAGGTGACCTACCACATTCTGTACTAGCTGAGGCTTCCAAAGGTCTTCAAAGACACAAAGAAGCAGAGAACACTGCAGCATTGTAGACATGAAAATTGAAATAGTGTGATTGACTGCAGTGAACTCCACATTATCATAGAAAGGCCACCTTCTCCCAGATATTGTAGATAAAAAGAAAAAGTAATGGCATGAGCCACTGCTGTAACCTGAGAATCAAAGAGTGATCAGGGCTTCAAAAATACCCCAAGCTGCTTATGAATCCATTAATTGAGGGAAGTCACAGCCATTACCATTTCCTCAAGTTGCTTTCCATGCCAACCATCGTCTCAATCTTTTCAAGATTCAGTCTCGAAAAGTTAAGATCCTATATCTTAGTCAAACACTGGGAAAGCAAGAAAAACAATGTTGCAATTTGATATACAGGAAACATATAGTCCAGTTCCATCAGAATGTGGACAACGCTGTAGTAAAAAATGCCTAACTGCCTGTAACAAACTAATACACATTTTGAACAAGAGGAGTGGCAAAACGGAAAAGATGTAAGGGATACTTCCTGCATCAGAGGGCCATTGTGATGGGTGAGCAGCTACCCAGCTGCCCTGTTGCCTCTCAGAAATAGAGCCATGGAAGGATCAGCCCTGTCCATCATTATCATATCTTATAACAGTATCTAAAACGCCTCATGCTGAGCTATATCAAACATCGTTGATGTATTTAACAAAAATAATATGGACACGTGACCATTGTCCATTACTAAAAAGTTCATCACCAAAATTACTAATGCTGTCTCTATACCATACACAGGCATCATACCAAATTGCTAGGGCCTCCAAGAGATCAGAGGAATCCACACAGATCTCAAAATACCCTGTCCACAAATCTGATCGCTTTCTAAACAATGAGTATATGCTTTTATGTGCTGAACTCAAACCTTCCTGGGATATTTCCATATTTGCCCAGTGGCCTAGATATCCTGACCTCACATAGAAGTTATCAGTGCAGAAAAGTCTGGGACATTCCAACACCACTTAAGGTAAGGGCTCAGTCAATATTAATCAGCAATTCAATAATTGTTATTGAACTGCCATTTAACATTAACATAAATCAGGTTATCAAAAGGCTTTCATACTGACAGGAAGGATATTATTGATCGAAAATACTGAAATAGATAAATTAAAATCTATGGAAAAACCTTCTGAGAACTCTATGTATTTCAAACACTCCCATTAGTCAAATTTCTGTAAATCAGCATTTTTATTAAACATACTTTGTGTGTAAGGGAAAAGAAAAGGTTGGAACAAGTTTTATATGTTTTATTGTACACTACAATAAAGGATTATGTTTTTGAATAAATATTTAAAATCTGAATTTCAAAATATTTACATTTTCTAACAGCATGATATTCTGGAATTAACTTTGTAATTTTAGGTAAAATATCCCCTAACAAACATCTGATGCCCAAAAAGACAATGGATTTGATCCCAATGATTTTCACACTTAACATCTTCCCAGCTCTCTGACTGAATACGTTATTCTGAGAATAGCCTTATAAATTGATACATGTAGATGCACAAATTGCATGAGGAAACCTGTAAGTGTGCAATGTGTTATTTCTGATTTACAATAATAAAGATCTGAGTAACATTCCTTAAATTAAATATTTCCTTTGTAATGATTCCAGCTCTCAGCTTCTTTTTTGTTACATTTCTAGCAGTTTCTTCACAAGCAAGCATTCATACCACTAATTTCCTGCTTTTATAAATGAAATACCCTTTTTGTTTATTTCAAATCACTAATTTTCCATTCCAGTCAAAGCCACAGCACCAAAATTATTTAACAAATGCCTTGCTGTAGTGGCAGATCATCTTTGAGTCTGTAGGCATACCTATATGCCTGGATGATCGTCTTCTTCTAAATGCAATATTGACTACTAGCTTTAATTCTGATTCCTGTGATGAATCTGTGCTCCGGTAAAATGATTACCCCCCTAATGGTTGAATGGCAAACTTAATGACAGAGATACCATTGGTGCAAGGAAAGCACCTCCACGCAGGTGCACTGGTCTCTACCTTCCTATGATTCAGGCAGAATGTTGCTAAAGAATCTGCTTGCACCTGTACACCCAAAAGTAGCTCCTATGAGAAATCTGGCCTTTACCGGGGCTTTAAACTAATAAGTCTTCTGGGTTAGCTCAAAAAATGTATTTCACTCAGCAAAAGGAATGTTCTACATATTCCCATAGCTCAATGTCTAACAGCACTGACTACACATGTGTTGCAAGAGCGTGTTTGTATGACAGCAATCCCATACAAACAATCAACAGAAGAGCAAAAAGCAGAGCACAGTAGAAGTAATTAAAACCCTAAAAGCTCTGAAAATTACAGGAAACATGGACAGCAAATGGTAAATATTGAGATAGACTTTTTACTCCACTTAAAAGTCAATGAGCACAAAAAAACCCCAAACCAAAACAAACTAAAAAAAAACACAGATGAGCAAAAAGTTGCCATGTTAATGATGGCAGTGGTTCAAGCAATTGAAAGTACAATGTATTTGAACTGTTAGTGAAAAGACTGGATAGTTTAGGCATCAAAATCAATTTTGTTCCATAGTGTTCTCTAAATGAAAAAGTATCGGATATACAGTACATGCGGGCCATGTGTTTCATTATTGAGTACAGCAGCCCATTTATGTCACTGACAATTCTATTATAGATTTGAGATTAAAAGTATTATTTTGCAAGTATGTGATCACACAAACCTCTTTGATAAGAGAGTAGGTGATCCATAGCATCAACAAGGTACAAAAGTGCTTACTCAGGGCTGCCCACGTGTTAGCCGATGGCCAAGGATGTTTGGTGAGGTGCCAGCTATGCCCGTTTTATACCATCCGTGACTTTAACCTCTAGGACGCACTGTCCCTTCGCGGCGGGCAGCCCGGGCTAGGCTGACGGATGCCCCAAGGTCCTAAACACCCGTGACTTTAACTGCTAGAGCTCAGAGCTCCTTCGCAGTGGGCAGTCAGGATTGACTGACAGGCGCCCCAAGAGTTTGCCCCGTGGAGGCGGCACAACTCAATGCTAGGCTCTTAGTACTCTCACCTAATGGCCAGGCTTTAGAGCCAAAACGGCTGAGGTTCTTTAATTGTGTTGGCTGCTTTACAGTAAACCAGAGAAACAAGTCAGGCTTATGCACAAATGGTTACCAAAATTTATTAAACTAGATTCTAATCATGTGGTTACAAAATTGCTAGTGCCTACTTATTTAAATGTAGAGATGTTACACACACAAACAAGTTACAAAACTGAAGCCACAATCCCAAAGAAAACAAAGTATAGAGCTCTATTTCAAAATATGTGTACACTAAAGATAGGAGATCAGGTGTGGGTGCTTCTTACCCTCCTTGCATCTCTCGATTCCAGCGGTGCCAAGCCAGGATCGGTCACTCAATTCCGCGGAAAGACGAATAAGGGACAAGGCTTAGGGACCCTCTTAGCTGCAGAAGCCTTGGGAGGCTGTCACTTATCTGACCAGCAGATAGATAGTGAAAAGCACTCAAAAATCATGGTGCTGTAGGTCCCATACTTATACCTCTGTACTCCTTTATTCTCTTTCTCCTTTCTTATGCCAAATTGGGGCTGGTCTGTCTGGGCGACGCCAGCTCTCGCAAGAGTAGTTTACACTTGCAAGGGAGAGAAACAATAAGTTTCGACTACTGGACATTCCTTTTATTAGGGTAAATATTTTCCCACCTAGGATGTTGGGGTGTGTGCATCACGCTATTTAGTAGGGGCTAAGAGCCATGTCTGTCACAGCTTCTCTGTCTGCTGGGAGCCTAATCGTTGTATATGTTCCCAGAGGCACATTGTAGCAGCACACCTGTGCTTCTCACAGCTTCAAAGGCTGTGCTGGAATTGATGTTAAGTGCCCTGTTGTTTTGGCTCCCTTGTGTTCCCAGCAATGCTGGTCTGGGGGGGGGGGGGCTGGCTGGCTGGCTACACCATGTAATCCTTACTCATGGTAAGCAGTCACAGTGAACTCATTATAAATGGTGACAGGTTTCAGAGTGGTAGCCGTGTTAGTCTGTATCAGCAAAAACAATGAGGAGTCCTTGTGGCACCTTAGTGACTAACAAATTTATTTGGGCATAAGCTTTCATGGGCTAGAACCCACTTCATCAGATGCATGGACTGGAAAATACAGGAACAGGTATAAATACATGAAAAGATGTGAACTGCCTTACCAAGTGTGTTAGTCTCGTTAGACTAACCTCACACTTGGTAAGGCAATTCACATCTTTTCAAGTATTTATACCTGCACACGTGGTAAGGCAATTCACATCTTCTCATGTATTTATACCTGCTCCTGTATTTTCCAGTCCATGCATCTGATGAAGTGGGTTCTAGCCCACGAAAGCTTATGCCCAAATAAATTCGTTAGTCACTAAGGTGCCACAAGGACTCCTCATTGTTTTTTCATTATAAATGAAGATTGCAGAATTTGGCATTCTGAAAAGCACAGCTAGCCCTGGAAGGCAATACAAGAAACTGAGAAGCTAGAGAGCAAGTGAAAAGCACAGAGTAACATTTGAGGAATATCCTGCAAAATCAAGGACAAAGACTGAAATAGTAAGACGGCAGATAAATTCAGCCCACAACTACAGCCATATAACCCAATGACATAAATGGGGCTGCATTGATGTAACACAGGGCAAAATTTGGGCTTGTGCCCTAGAAGCAGAAAGTGAAATGTGTGTTCAGGAAATAACTAATCAAGAAGAGTGAACTTGGGACAAAGTGCAACCTTTTTGGTGGGAAATATCATACAAATTTTTCATCATATGGTAAAAACTGTGCAAAAGGTAAAAGAAAAATCACTTTGCAATGGTGTGCTTATCAGGAGAGGCGTTTAAAGGACACTAAGATTTGAATGCCAATGGAAGATATGGACACAGCTGTGAGGTTTAATAGGGGCAATGGATAGAATGATAGCACAGCATACTGAAGTGCAAAACAAGTTAAGACTAAAAAAAATAGCATTTAGAAACAGACGGTACTGCTCACAGGAGCAAAATCAATACTGATGACATGGAAGATTTTGAAAGAGCTGAAGCAGAAGACAACACTTATGAAAAAAAGAGGTGATGAAAGCCTATGAAGAACTGATTGAGATGCAGGTAACATGCAGATTAAGGAGGATACAGCATAATGGTAAAGACAAACTATTTTTTAAATAGCTCCTACAGTAAATAGCCTTTTCTGGGAGAGAAGACCAGTGAAAAGCTGGGGATGATTAGATTTATTTTTAAAACAGTGAAATACCAATGTGGTCCAAAACCAAAACAGACTAGATAAGCAGCAGCAATTCCAGCCTGGGAAAAGCAATTTCCTGGCACATTCAGGGGATACATATACCATTCAACTGAAGGACATGATTCATTGTTAATGCATGCCCTAAGTAGAGTGCAGGTGCCTTGGAGACAAGAGTTAAGGGAAATGCGAAACAGAATGATAGTGTCAAGTATCAGAGGGGTAGCCGTGTTAGTCTGGATTTGTAAAAGTGGCAAAGAGTCCTGTGGCACCTTATAGACTAACAGACGTATTGGAGCATAAGCTTTCGTGGGTGAACAACCACTTCATCGGATGCATGTAGTGGAAATTTCCAGAGGCAGGTATAAATATGCAAGCAAGAATCAGGCTAGGGATAACGAGGTTAGTTCAATCAGGGAGGATGAGGCCCGCTTCTAGCAGTTGAGGTGTGAACACCAAGGGAGGAGAAACTGCTTTTGTAGTCGGCTAGCCATTCACAGTCTTTGTTTAATCCTGAGCTGATGGTGTCAAATTTGCAAATGAACTGAAGCTCAGCAGGTTTCAGAGTAACAGCCGTGTTAGTCTGTATTCGCAAAAAGAAAAGGAGTACTTGTGGCACCTTAGAGACTAACCAATTTATTTGAGCATAAGCTTTCGAGAGCTACCGCTCACTTCATCAGATGCATACTGTGGAAAGTATAGAAGATCTTTTTATACACAGACAAAGCATGAAAAAATACCTCCTCCCACCCCACTCTCCTGCTGGTAATAGCTTATCTAAAGTGATCACTCTCCTTACAATGTGTATGATAATCAAGTTGGGCCATTTCCAGCACAGCAGTTGCTCAAGCTCAGCAGTTTCTCTTTGAAGTCTGGTCCTGAAGTTCTTTGCTGCAGGACGGCTACCTTTAAATCTGCTATTGTGTGTCCAGGGAGGTTGAAGTGTTCTCATACAGGTTTTTGTATATTGCCATTCCTAATATCTGATTTGTGTCCATTTATCCTTTTACGTAGGGACTGTCCAGTTTGGCTGATGTGCATGGCAGAGGGGCATTGCTGGCACATGATGGCGTATATTACATTGGTGGAAGTGCAGGTGGATGAACCTGTGATGGTGTGGCTGATCTGGTTAGGTCCTGTGATGGTGTCACTGGTGAAGATATGTGGGCAGAGTTGGCATCGAGGTTTGTTGCATGGACTGGTTCCTGAGTTAGAGTTACTATGGTCTAGCGTGTAGTTGCTGGTGAGAACATGCTTCAAGTTGGTGGGTTGTCTGTGGGCGAGGATTGGCCTGCCTCCCAAGGCCTGTGAAAGTGAGGGCTCGTTGTCCAGAATGGGTTGTAGATCAGTGATGATGCATTGGAGAGGTTTTAGCTGAGGACTGTATGTGATGGCCAGTGGAGTTCTGTTGGTTTCTTTCTTGGGTTTGTCTTGCAGCAGGAGGCTCCTGGGTACACGTCTGGCTCTGTTGATCTGTTTCCTTATTTCCTCATGTGGGTAACTGCTGAGATTCAGTTCATTTGCAAATTTGACACCATCAGCTCAGGATTAAACAAAGACTGTGAATGGCTAGCCAACTACAAAAGCAGTTTCTCCTCCCTTGGTTCACACCTCAACTGCTAGAAGCGGGCCTCATCCTCCCTGATTGAACTAACCTCGTTATTCCTAGCTTGATTCTTGCTTGCATATTTAAACCTGCCTCTGGAAATTTCCACTACACACATCCGACGAAGTGGGTATTCACCCACGAAAGCTTATGCTCCAATACGTTTGTTAGTCTATAAGAACGATAGTGGTGAACTAAAGTAATAGCCAAATGTAGCCCACAGACTGGGTGAATTCAATAGCATGTGTAATAAAGGTATCAGGACACTCAGAATGCGCGTGGATACCAAAGAACACAGTGAGAATATAACG
Organism: Lepidochelys olivacea; assembly: GCF_965140295.1. Taxonomy (NCBI): domain Eukaryota; kingdom Metazoa; phylum Chordata; order Testudines; family Cheloniidae; genus Lepidochelys; species Lepidochelys olivacea. The sequence goes on along the minus strand of NC_140413.1, from coordinate 145,873,272 downwards.
TAGGAGCATTACTGAGAAAAATAATGAGATATGAGGCACAATATTTTACAAAACTGGATTAATCAGATGAATTTAGACACACACAATTAAGTAACAAAAAAAAAAATGTGTACATTTAACTTCAGATTGGCCTAAACCAAAACACCGAGCTTGAATCCCCCTTAACTTTGGGAAAGTGGGGACCCAGATCCAAACTTTGTAATACTGTTGATGTAATGGGCATACTAGAACCATGAATATGAATATGCCTGAACTTTGAAAAGTGTGGAATTGAATATGGTTTTATATCCAAATTTCACTACCTGGGCCCACTTCCACAAGTAACACATACTTTGGCTTCCATATTGGAAAAAGTTCTGGTCTAGAAATGTTTCATAAAGGATGATGGACAGAGACAGAGTCAGAGTCTACATTAACAATGCGGTGATGTGGCTAAGTCTTAGAAAGACCATATCACAGGCTGTTGGAGAATTAAGAAAAATGCATCAATATAACTGAAGCTCATTTGCTAAACAGGAGCTGATGTAATTATGACAAACGCTAGCAGCAGCTGGAATACAGCTGGGACTGACTAAAACACAAGCAGTACAAGAAATGATAAAACTAGAATATTTTTCAAAAAATCCTTATAGGGAGCCTTGGATATAACATACTTCAAGGACAAGTTTATACCTAGTCTGACAGCTACAACAGTTGCCTTTAGAACATGCCAATGCTGGACAGACGTGGCTTCTAGATCATAAGGGGTGAAATCAAATTAATTAAATAATAGTTACAGGGCCAGTGTTAGCCTTTTTCAACCTGAGTAAGGAAACCAGTGTTTATAGATCATAGAATATCAGGGTTGGAAGGGACCTCAGGAGGTCATCTAGTCCAACCCCCTGCTCAAAGCAGGACCAATCCCCAATTTTTGCCTCAGATCCCAAATGGCCCCCTCAAGGATTGAACTCACAACCCTGGGTTTAGCAGGCCAATACTCAAACCACTGAGCTATCCCTCCCCCCAAAGAAAAGAAAAAAAAAAGGAAAAAAGGATGCTTTGGGGATAGGAGAGAGAACAAAGGGGCATGCTTTCATAGCAGAGGGGACCTTTTTGACTATAGGACCAACAGAGACTGAAGTGTCAACAAGAGTGTCCACAAGGTTGGAAATCTGAAGGATGTGCTTAAGCAACTAGGAGGGGGTGGAGAGAATGGACTCTAGTCACAGGACCTCGGCAGTTGGACCACAGCAGTCTCAGAAGTGGGTTCTAGAAAAAGAATCTGCACTTAAAGTGTGCGCCTAGAGATCCAGGCTCAGGAAAGTTTAAAAGTACATAGATCTAACATGTGGACTCCAAACACAGCAGTCTGGTGAGTGTCCAGCAGGGGGAGCTTGATGATAGCTGTGACAGATTTCTCCCCCCTAAGAGATATGCTCTAGTTCACCCACATCTATTGGAATTGAAGCAGGAATTAATTCGTGGAAGTCTTATGGCCTGTGTTGTTCATGCAGGAAGTCACACTTGATAAAGGTACTGAGGGTACTGGAGATCTAATATGGGTCTCCATCCTCTCTTCTTCTTGGGGATTAGGAAATATTTGGAATAAAATCCCTTTCATCAATGTTGAGATGGTACTGGCTCTATGACTCTCCTTAGAAGTAGCAAGTCTACCTCCTATAAAGTATCATCTCATGAGAGTGGTCCTTGAAAAGGGACGGGGAACGGGCTTTTGGAGGGTGAAGGAAGAGAAACTTTATAGTGTAACCAAAGTGGATAGTATGGAGAAGGATCCAGCATGGGTTGAAGTGGACTCCAAGGCATAGGTTACTATCAGTTCTAAAGAGGATACCCCATCTTACACAGGTTGCGTCAGAGGTTCTAGAATCTCCTGAGACCCATCATGGTTGATGTCTCTTGGAGAAGGTGATGAGTGTCACAGGGTAGCTGGTCTCTGAACAGCTTGAGCCCAGCTCTCCTGGACTGGAGCAGCTGGGCTCAATCCAGCTAATTACAGTGGACTTGGCTATACCTGGGCCTATAAAGGGCTGCTATTAGGCAGCTAGGGGGAGGAAGGGCTGAGGCAGGCTGAGTCCAGAGCAGCAAAGGCCACACTGGAGGGGAGTTAAGTCCTGTGGTGAGTCCCTGGAGCCAATGGGGCCAGGGAATCAAGGAAGCAATCCCACAGCTGCAGTTCCAAGAGGGGATCAGAGCTGGAGGAGGCAAGAAAGTTGCCAGAAGCCGGAGACCCTTGGAAGGGGTGGCCCTAAAGCCTGGGGGCCAGGTTTTGACTTAAGACTGCCTTCTGTTTGTTAACCAGTGCCTTAAAAGAATAAACCCCCATAACTAAGTATGGCATGGCAGCACATGGTTGGAGGTGGATGCAGCAACAGCCCACCCTGTGACACTGTCCTTTTCCCATAGCAGAACTGCCGAAGAAAATGTGGGCTTCCATCGCCAAAGACAGTGCTGTCAAAACCATTGAGGAAATATCCCAACCACAAGAGGGAATAGCAGACCAGCTTCTTTCATAAAGCTCATGGACTGATAGCGTCATGATCTTCCTTGTAAGAATCAGTTCTGACAGACAGCTCAGATTCAGATCTGAAAAGATGTTGATTTTCTCCAAAGCTGTGTAATCATCACCACAAAGTGTCTACTCTCTTTGAACTTTTGGTGTCAGCTCACAAGTGCGTGTCAGTGCTGATGATGTATGGATGGTGGTCAGTTCTTTGCCGTTACCAATGGTCATACCAGTCTATGCTCAGAGCCCTGCATGGAAACAAAATTTGTATCTGCATCTGATCTGCAAAATGACCCACTGATATCTGCATCTGCAGATATAAAGCGGATATCTGCAGACTTGCAGGGCTCTACATACAAAATTTTTATCTGCATCTGATCTGCAATCTGCAAAAATGGTCCATGGATATAAAGCGGATTAGCAGGGCTCTATCTATGCTCATGCCTCTTTTTACTCAGTACAGAAAGTGCTGAAGAGGAGGGTCTCTTAACCACAACCTTGATGGGTTTTTGAGCTTCCCTGAACCAGGCGCGAAGAGTCACCTGACCTCAATAGCACATGGGCAAATCAGATCCCCTCTCAGAAGTGGAAATAGAGCGGTATTTTTCTGTAAACCCTAGAGAGGGTTTCTTGCCCTGGTGGTGAGCCTGAGATGAGGAGTACTTGCCTCTACCTTTGCCTGTCCCTCCATCCAAAGTGGCAGTGCTGGGTAATGCGTTCAATCTCTCAGCCAGCTGTATGGGGGGGAGGGGTCTGCCCAGCCCAGATCCAACTGGGACCTCAGAGCCTGTTCCATGAGGTATTTCCTAACCCTGAACCTCCTACACTTGATGGGTTCAGGGTAGGTAGGAGTGACAGATGCTACATTTAGCAGATATATAAGCTTCTCTGAGGCAGAGGCACCTCTGATGGTTGTTGCTGACTGGGAAGAAACAGGGCAGGAGATGCAGTTCTTGATGCCCAGAGTCCCAGGCATAATTGGAGTCCCATACTGGGAAGACTGTGTGCATGTGGTGTGGGTGTTCCCTGAAATCTAACTACTTAAACTAAACTAAGACTTTTTTTATATATGTTATTTAGAATTTATAATACTTGCATGTTCAATGTCGGAGAATCAACTCTGTGGACACTGGAAGGTTCTATCTTTGACCACGGAGCAGTAAGAAGGAACTGGAGAGGCGGTCAATCTGAACTGCGCCTTACACTCACAGATCAAAGCACAAGAAGGGAAAGAGTGCAGACCAGCAGACACTACTAGCAAAAATCTTCTTAGGCACATGGTGCACAGGAGTACCCAGAGTAGAATACACACAGGGACCAGCATATGAAGAACAACTGATTTTAAATAGGACAGGAAAAGGCCCATGAGGACAGAACAAAAGAACTGTAGCAGGGATTTAAAAAGGGACCCTCTCTCAAGAGAGGGCAGTAGTCATTTAAAGGGAACTAGACCAAGGTCCAGGACCCTGCTGAGGAGTGTCTGAAAAGTTGGGACAGCCTAGTCTGCCATCAATGGATGCTAAACATTTAGGTAAGATACACACACGTAGAGTGTTTACTCTTTTCAAATCTGCTTTGTTCCCACTGCTAAAATAAACAATATTTTTGTTTTAAGAAGGCTGCCTGATCACTGTATTACTGGTCAGCCTCCTAAAGGGAAGAACTGCAGGTGCCCAAACTCAGTTGGACATGCAGGGCAAGAATGGTTGATACACATGGTACTGTAGCCCAGAGCCCGGTCTAAGAGCGGGAGAACAGTGGAATTCCGCCCACTGATAGCTAAAGGCATATGGTATGAACACCTACAGGGGGACACTCAGAGAGACCTGAAAGGGGACAGCAGTGCAGCTAACCCTGTAACAGTGACAAGTGCTATTTTAGCTGCAATAGTTATCAGCATGGAATCTTTTTTCCCCCCACAGGCATGGCACCTCAATGGATCATAGCTTGTCAGACAGAACTTCAAACAAATGGCCGATGCATGACCCTAAAGGTGTGTTGAGCATGCCCAGCTTCCACTGAATTCAACAAGATTTGGGAGGGTGTTCAATACTCTCAGAATCAGGCCTAAAGGAGATTCTATTTAGTCCACAAAGAATTCCATAAAGGACCTTAATTCAGAAATTCCATAAAGGAATTTAATCCATAAAGGACCTTCCACTTGAACCTCTATCCTAGTTTTATTATTTAGCCTTGTGAATTGACTTCTTAATTGCTGTCTCCTCTGGTATGTGTTCTTAAACTTAGATATAAGCTTATCTTCCATTTACTGTTTTTCACACAGACACTTTGGTGCTCTGGCCAATCTAAAATTCTGAAGTGGTCACAGAATTTCTTCTTATAGATAGTGCATTTCTTTCCATGTTTCTTTTCCTGATCCCTTTATTCATGGGCAGACATTTATTCCATAATTTTGATGTGAAGCAGGCTCTCATCCATTACCTAGACACAGCCATTCTTTTTATAAATCATCCAGGCTACTTATGTCTTTCGAAGAGAAATCCAAGAGGTGTAAAAGCTTTTGTTTTGTATTTTGTCTTCTAATTTGCAGACAAAGTTTCAGATACCAGATGGTCCTAATGTTAATTAAACAAGAGCTATGGCAGCATTTAAAGCATGCCTTTGTATAGTGTCCATTTCTGAGATTTGTAGTGTGGCTACAAGCAGCTACCTACATATCTTTACCCATTATTATTCTCTTGATGTTGAGACTAGATCATATTTCAGGAGAGCTGTTTTCAGTACCTTTTTAATTAAGCACTCCTCAGCCATCCTCTTAGTGTGGATTGCTACTGCTGGTTCATCTGCAGGGGTGGGGAACTGGCAGGCAAATTTATGAAGGAGAAAACTAGGGTACTTAACAGTAACCAGAATTTTCTGAATATATTGCCTCCACCGATCCACATTAACTCTTCCTCCTTCTCTACTGATTTCCAATACATGGATGAAAACGGAGGGTTGGAGTGTTGAGACTCTTGAAAACCCTGCTTAAATAAAATGTTTCATGAGTGTACTGAGTGCAGATGGCCCTAATAAGTAATTGCTTTAAACAGTTCTGGGATTTACATAGTACATATGGCTCCAGGAATGTGGACATGTACCGGCAATATCTTGAAGAAATATTTACTAGCAAGTAACCTGGCTTTTGTAGTCCTTCTTACAGTTTTTGTTCCATGTGACAATCCTCACACATCCAAGCCAGTTTGAATGAATTTTGCTAGTTTGATTTCATGAGGCATATATTCTTTACTAAAATCAGTATAGTGTTACCACCTATTATTCTTCCTCCTCCCCCTTAGGGTATTTTTGTAATTATACTAAGAAAAGAGATCAAGTTTCTCCAGTATGATTTGTTCACCATAATACAAACCCATCCTGTTGAATGTGTATATTTTCATTATTCTCTAGGTGTTTATTTAAAGATAATATTTGTATTTTATTTTACTAGGGATTGAATTTAGAAATTTACCATACATTTACTGTCAGGATCACTCTTTTCTAGTTCTAAGAATTTATCTCATTATGTTTTTTCCAGCATTCTGGTATTTCCCCATTTTTTCATGATCTTTCATAATTAATTGTCAGAGGTTCAATTCCTTTGTTAACCAATGACATTTATACTGAAGGATAAGGGTACCCTATCTCTGCCAGGACTCGTCTACTTTTCAACAAGCCAAATACCCTTAGGATTATGAGAACATGCATCGTGCTGAGAACCAGGAAACCCTGATTTCTAGACTCACTTCAGTAAATTGATGATGATAATTCTGTGCCTTTCGCAACCTCTATCATTGAGCAAGGTCTCACAAGTTAGACAAGCCAGAAACAGAACCCAAATCTTACATGGCAGATCCAAGTCTCAGACACTTAACAACATTAGCAAATATTTGTTCTTAGCTATGCCATCTATTAGTTAGGGCCAGTCCTGCATATGTAACCCAGCGATTCTGGGTCCATAGATGAACACTGCCTTCTCCTGCTGCCAACTCAAGAAATTAGTCCTTTCGTTCCAGGGGAAGTTGTCTCAATTGCAGTGCTAAAGATTCAGGATTCAAACCCTGCTGTTCAGAGATTTGAGATTCTCAGGGGCCATGGGTCTCGAATCCCAGGACACAGCACTTTTAAGAGCCCGTACATTCCAAACCGCCACCCAGTGACCTGCAAACAGTCACCAGAACTTGAAGCTCAGATTTGGCAGAGGACTCTAGTCAAGGGATCTGGTGGGCGAAACTCCAAGGCTTCTCTTTAAACCAAGCAGAGGAACAGGAAGTCATGCCTGCAACTTGGTCTTTCCCTGCTTAGGACTGCCTCCCCTGTGCTACCTGACTGACCCCCTGGTATCTTGACTGCCAGCCTGCCCACTGGCCTGTCTTAGATTGACCTCCTGACATTGCCTGTCTCCTGACACCTGGTTTGCCCTCTGGCCTGTCTCAGATTCTGGTCTCCTGGTATCCAGACCCAGCTGGCCTCCTGACTCCGAGCTCCCACTGTGACCACTAAGCCCAGTCATGCCAAGGATAAATTGTTATTGTTGCACATAACAATGTATTTTTGCCCTTAAAACACTATGTTAAAATAATGTTATTGAGAAAGCAAAATCAAGCACCTACAAAAAAACGAAATGCTAGGTTTAAGGTTCAACCTATTTTAGCACCATTGTGCATATCCATATGATAGTCTTTAATTACATGATCAGATACTATTTTTTCTACAATACCCCTACCTCATTCATTCAAGATGGATGATGTTCAAGAAATTAATCAGGGTGTGGAATGAATTAGGCTGCTTATAGGATTCCTGCCTCATTTTGTCTGGAAGTTGTAATCCATGTCAATAAAGTGGTAGGGGACTACAGGAAAAGAGAGGATGATCTTCTATTTAAAGGCAGGTGACTGCTACCCAGGAGAACTCAGTTCTATCCTTGCCTTTGCCATTAACTTGCTAGGTGATGCTGGGCAAAAGTCACTTTAACCAAAACTTTTCACAAGTGGCTACTAATTATACGTTGCTTTATTCCCTGGGTGCTCAACCTGGGGCCTAATTTGCAGAAGTGCTGAACAGCCACATTTTTTCCACACTCGTTTTTTCGTGTGTGTGTGTAGCTACAAACATACTAGTGTATACATTTTCTTATTATTTAACTTCTGTGGTGGAATCATTTTTTTCTTTTACCCAGGGAAAATACACTAAAACAGTACCAGAGATATATCTACATAAATGAGTTGATTTTTGTCTGATCAAAAAAGCCCTGCCAGTAAGTTATACAGCAACAGAATACTAGATTTCACACTTTGGTTTTAAGAGCAATTAAAATCTATAGTATAATAGAAATACCGCAGCACAGCTCTTCTCTGCTTTCATAAGTGGGAACTGAGCTTCATATCATTTGCAAGGAAGGCAGGTCTCAATTCTCAGCCTGCCACAATGCAATCTCCCAGAAGCATTCTAGCATTGACAGGATTGCATGACATACTTGAATATTCTGCATGCATGACTGGGCTTCAAAACTGGCAACAGTTCTCTAATTCAGAATACAGATTTGATTTCAAAAGGTAAAAAACGCTAGAGCATTTGGTTGACCTTTAGCAATATTTTCTTTATACTTCATTAGAGGTAAAATCCTATGTTCTATTGCACTACTGTGCAAGAAGTAGTGGGGAGGACTTAGGCCATGTCTACACTACCCCATACTTTGGCAAAACTTTGGTTGCTCATGAGTGTGACAAAACCACTGACAGAAGTTTTGCCAGCATAAGCGCTCATGTGCACAGCACTATGTCAGCAGGAGATGCTCTCCCGCCGACATTCCTACCACTGCTCAAGTAGATAGTTTTATTATGTCGACAGGAGAGCTTTCTATACGAGTGATCTTACAGCGGGACAGTTGATCGGTATAGCTGTGCTGCTTTAAGCTTGTAAGTGTAGATGTGGACTTAGGGACCCCTGTTCTTTCCCATGCACGTAGTATGGGGATGATAGAAGTCAAAAATGTGCTGACTTGTACTCCAAAGTCTCAAAGAGGCATGGTCTGCTGTTTAGAAAGAGCTTTCAGACTTGAACCCATAGCTGCTGCACTCAGCAAGCACTATGCAAGGTGCACATTTGCCCCTGTTTTGAGCAAAAGGTCTCCCTAGGTTGCATGGACTACTCCAGGAGTGTTTCTGCTTCTTCTCACTGCACCAGCCAATGCAAGATTTGGCAGAAGCAAGTGATCTGTTCTGCTTTAAGAAGCAAAGGGAAACTTCTGTCCAGATTTCAAAAGGCAGGAAATAGATATGCAATCCATCCCTGCTGCTGTTGAAGTCAATGGGAGCTTTTCTTTATTGTTAATACAACTGGTTCTCAAAAAAAATAAACAGTCAGAGCTACCACTATTATTGTTTACTTTACATATTATTCTTTGTTAGAATCTCTTACATTCTACCACCATCAGAGAAATAAACAAACTCCTCTAAATAACCTCCTTGGGCTTGGATCAGTCCATTGGTTCTTTTGGCTTCTGCTCGCAAAACCCAGTCTACAAGTACACCTCTATCCTTGTGGTAGAAAATTCCACCTGGAAGTTGCAGGACGTCCAAGAGCACAAGTCCCTCATAATCCTTGATCTGCTGGGGCACCTGAAATCATCCAGCTCAGCCTAGAAGGTGAGTGGAGTCAGTTAGAATGGAAACAGGGGCAGGGGACCAGAGTGATGCACTAATTCAGAACATCTCTGACGGTCTCCACTGTCAGGACTCCAGTGATGCCACCAATAGAGCTTAAAGCAGGGGTGGGCAAACTACAGCCCGCAGGCCAGATCCAGCCCGCGAGCTGTTTTAAGCCAGCCTGCAAGCTCCTGCTGAGGAGCAGGGTCTGGGGCTTGTCCTGCTCCAGCTGGGGCACCAGGTCGGGAGCCACACCATGTGGCTTGGCCCTGCTCTGGCGCTCCAGCCAGGGTACCGGGTTGGGGGCCACTTCACGTGGCTTCCGGAAGCTGCAGCATGGCCCCGCTCTGGCTTCTAGGCGCTCCAGTGGCCTCCTCCGGCGCTCCAATGGGAGCTGCAGGGGTGGTGCCTGAGGATGGGGCAGCGTGCAGAGTCACCTGGCCGTGCCTCTGTGTAGGAGCTTGAGAAGGAACATGCCACTGCTTCTGGGAGCCGCTTGATGTAAGCGCCGGTCAGAGCCTGCACCCCTGAGCCTCTCCCCATGCCCCAACCCCCTGCCCCAGCTCTGCTCCCGCTCTCCAAACCCCTCAATCGCAGCACAGAGCACCCTCCTGCACCCCAAACCTCTCATCCCCAGCCCCACCCCAGAGCCTGCACCCCCAGTCAGAACCTGCACCCCTTCCTGCATCCCTGTCCCAGCCCTGAGCCCCCTCCCGTGCTCTGATCCCCTCAGTCCCAGCCTAGAGCACCCTCTTACACCCCAAACTCTTCATCCCCAGCCCCACATCAGAGCCCTCACCCCCTCTCACACCCCAACCTCAATTTTGTGAGCATTCATTGGCCACCATACAATTTCTATTCCCTGATGTGCCCCTCTGGCCAAAAAGTTTGTCCATCACTGGCTTAAAGTTTCTCTCCTTGGAAGAACTCCTAAGGTAGACTGACAGCTACACTGCAAACTCTCTCTCCTTGTGCGTGCAGAGGTTTCAAATAATACGTCCCCTGTGGAGTGATTCAAATTTTATTTTTCAGTTGTATGCTACAAACTCTCAATGAAATGTGTACCGAGAATCAAGTTCTGCTGTTTCCCTATGAGGATGCTAACATGACTGATATATGGACAGTGCTCCCAAGACACAAAGTTATATCTTTCTTGTAAAAGTCACATGCCAGATGAGAATCTGTGATATAAATATGAAGTGGCAGGCATCCAAATACTAAACCCAAAAAAACATGAACACTGCATTTATAACGATTTTTTTCAAAAAGCAAAAAATTATAAAGATTACACACCTGAACAAAACTTTTATTTCTATCAAAGCTAACCCATTTTTTTTAAAGTAGAGAAAAAATGAAATATCAAAGTTCTAAGAGAATTCCCAAGGGGATATTTTCAAGGAGAAGCCCAAAACTTTACCTACCTTTTTTCCTTAGCTGTTAGTTAAGTCTATGTAATACTTAATGTTTTTTCTCCAAACAAATGCTTCAATTGTATTTTTACAAACAAAATAATTATCAAAGGAAATAATCAATCCTAAAACAGTGAATTATTGTAATGTACCTGTGTACTGATTTCCATTTCAAACTTCCAAGATTTTACGCAACATTAAAATAAACAAAGGATTTTACCACATCTTGATAAAAAACAGTATGAACCACAATGATTTCTGTACTCACTAGTTTTGCACTGACAAATGCGGCAACCGTTTTGGTCCAGTCTGAAACTGTACATACAGTCTTTCTCAGTCAATGTGCAGTTCACCAAAATCTCACATGTGGGTGGACTTATTGTGATGTATGTTGGTTCTAATAAATAAGAAAAAGAAATAAATACAAGTATAATTGGTTAGAAATAACCACTCCCTTCTTGCAATATTTTTAAAATATAAAGCTTTATCATATTATCAGGCAAAAGCTTCTTCAAGATTGCTATGGCTGAGAGTACATATCAACGATTTAAGGTAAATATATTACAGGAATGTCACAATTAGCACAAAAACAAGCTTTATAAACCCATGAAATTCAGAATTTGGGTTTCTTTTAAATTTAATATCAACGTGTTAAAGGTATGGAAATGCACAGTTAGGGAACATAAAGAACCTTAAGTCTGCCCTATGACAAACCACATAGAAATATAACGATTACGATTAAGGCACTTTTTAGTGTTCCTAGTCCCAGATCACACTAAACTGATTTTTCCAGAACCATTAGAGTTTTTTCTTCCCTCCCTTGTGATGTCACTACAGGGCACAGATAAAGATGTGTGGATTGGGGAAATCTGACGGAGATTATTCTTCAGCTCTTGCTGAAGGCGAAACTTTCAGTTATGAAGAATAACAAAAAATGACTTATTCCTATTTTTTTCAAATATAGTCAATACACAAAATTTCAGTGAATTTAAACTATATAGGGACACTGTTTTGTTAAGATAATACGGGGGTGGGGATCTGATTCAAATGAATGGATCTACAGTACTTGTACATTCTCAGAAAATTCATTCTATACTCAGAGGATAAAATGTTGTATTTTTGGGAAAGATATGCTGCATTTTTCATACAGAACAAAGAGGTTGAAAATCCCTGTCTGACGTGAAAAACAACAACAGTAATAATGGGATTGCAACCAGTCACTCCAGAATTTTTTTTTCATCTTTTAGCAATACTTAGTATTTCGATTGCATTTTAAAACATTTAATAGTTTTCACAAAAGCCCAGATGGTAGCAAAGTATTTGTATCCCAAGTTTAAACTAGAAATACTGATTATATATATAAAAACCACCAATTATTAAACCAGTCTTGATCCTGTAAACCCTTATTTCACGCAGCAGTTCCAATGAAATCATAGGCAAAAGTTTGCCATCTTTTACTCTCCCTCCAGTGTCCATTAGAAGGTTGCATCAAAACCACTTAGCAACTTTAACTACAGAATTAGACCTCGAGCCTGAAAAGACTTATGAATATGTTTAACTTTTTGCACCATGTGTAGCCCAGTGAATTCAAGGGAACTACTCAGTGTGCATAAAGTTAGCCATGAGAGTCACTCTTTGCAGAAATGGAGCCTTAAACTAAACTGCAGTTTCATCTCAGCAGATGAAACAGCATATAAAAATCTAAGCAAGTTGAAATTAAAACAAAGTGAAAGTGGAAAGGAAAACCCAGAAATATCACCTGTCTCTCAAAAACAAACAGCTCAAAAACTACTAGTGTTCTGGCTCATTTTGTTTAAAATATGTAAAATAGAAGCATTTACTTATATCCTCCCATTCTGCTTTCCAGAACTGTCCCTCCCAGCTTGGGAAGACAGACTCATGCTCACAGGGCTCAAGCTAGTGCGCGAAAAAAACTGTATGGACATTGTGGCTCCAGTGGCTCGTGATAGCTGCCCAAGATCAAGCCAACCTTATCCAGTAGGCTTGACCTCGGTGGCTAGCCCGCCTGCATTTGAATGGCAACATCCACTCAGCTCTTTTTAATCCATGAGCTCAAGCCCTGAGAGCACAAGCCTGTCTACTCAGGCTGGGAGGCCTCACTCCCAGATGCAGTGTAAGCATACTCTGAGTGTCTGTGGACCTCTTAAATTAAGAGCTTAAGAACAGCCACACTGGGTCAGACCAAAGATAATCTAGCCCAGTATCCTGTCTTCCAACAGTGGCCAATGCCAGGTGCCCCAGAGGGAATGAACGGAACAAGGAATCAAGTGAGTCATCCTGTCGCCCATTCCCAGCTTCTGGCAAACAGACGCAAGGAACACCAATCCTGCCCATCCTGGCTAACAGGATGGACCTATCCTCCCTTAATTTATCTAGATTTTCTTTGAACCTTGTTATAGTCTTGGCCTTCACAACATCCTCTGGCAAGGAGTTCCACAGGTTGACTGTGCATTTTGTGAAGAAATACTTCCTTTTGTTTGTTTTAAACCTGCTGCCTATTAAATTTCATTTGGTAACCCATAGTTTGTGTGTTATGAGGAGGAGTAAATAACACTTCCTTATTTACTTTCTCTACACCAGTCACGATTTTATAGACCTCTATCATATCCCCCCTTAGCCATTTCTTTTCCAAGGTGAAAAGTCTTAATCTTATTAATCTCTCCTCACACAGAAGCTATCCCATGCCCCTAATAACTTTTGTTGCCTTTTTCTGACACTTTTCCAATTCCAGTGCATCTTTTTTGAGATGAAGACAACTGCATCTGCATGCAATATTCAAGATGTGGGTGTACCATGGATTTATATAGAGGCAATATGATACTTTCTGTCTTCTTATCTATCCCTTTCTTAATGATTCCCAACATTCAGTTAGCTTTTTTGACTGCTGCTGCACATTGAGTGGAAGTTTTCAGAGAACTATCCATAATGATGCCAAGATCTCTCTCTTGAGTGGTAACAGCTAATTTAGATCCTATCATTTTATATGTATATATTGGGATTATGTTTTCCAATGTGCACTACTTTCCATTTATCAACACTGAGCAACAAAATGGCAGATGAATTTCAGTCACCCAGTTTTATAAGATCCCTTTGTAGCTCTTCATAGTCTGCTTTGGACTTAACTATCTGAGTAGTTTTGTATCATCTGCAAATTTTGCCACCTGTTTATCCCTTTTCCAGATCATTTATGAATATGTTGATTACAGACCCCTGGGAGACATCACTATTTACCTCTCTCCATTCTGAAAACTGACCATTTATGCCTATCCTTTGTTTCCTATCTTTTATCCAGTTACCAATCCATGAGAGGACCTTCCCTCTTATCCCATGACAGTTCTTTGCTTAAGACGCCTTTGGTGAGGGACCTTGTCAAAATCTTTCTGAAAATCTAAGTACACTATATCCACTGGATCCCTCTTGTCCACATGTTTGTTGACCCCTCTCAAGGAATTCTAACAGATGGGAAATCATGCTTCACCATTTACAAAAACCACGTTGGACGCTTCCCCAACAAATTATGTTCATCTGTGCGTCTGAGAATTCTGTTCTTTACTATAGTTTCAACCAATTTGCCCAGTACCGAAGTCAGGCTTACTGGCCTATAATTGTTGGGACCACCTCTGGAGCCCTTTTAAAAAATTGGGGTCACATTAGCTATCCTCCAGTCATTTGGTACAGAAGCGGATTTAAATGATAGGTTACAAATCACAGTTAGTAGTTCTGCAATTTCACATTTGAGTTCCTTTAGAACTCTTGGGTAGTCCTGGTGACTTACTACTGTTTAATTTATCAGTTTGTTCCAAAACCTTCTCTAATGCCACCTCAATCTGGAACAGTTCCTCAGATATTTCACCTAAAAAGAATGGCTCAGGTTTGTGAACCTCCCTCACATCCTCAGCCGTGAAGACCGACGCAAAGAATTAATTTAGTTTCTCCGCAATGGCCGTATAGTCTTTGAGTGGTCCTTTTAATTTCTGTTTAACTAACTTCCTTATTTTTGTGTAGTTCCCTTTCTGAAAGTAAATACGACCACGTTGGGCTGCTGTGGTGTTTTCCCTGCCACAGGGATGTTAAATTTAATTATATTATGGTCACTGTTACCAAGCAGTCCAGCTATATTCACCTCTTGGACAAGATACTGTGCTCTACTTAGGACTAAATCAAGAATTGCCTCTCCTTTTGTGGGTTCCAGGACTATCTGCTCCAAGAAGCAGTCATTTAAGATGTCAAGAAACTTTCTCTCTGCATCCCATCCTGAGGTGATATGTACCCAGTCAATATACAGATAGTTGAAATCCCCCATTATTACTGAGCTTTTTATTTGTATAGCCTCACTAATCTCCCTGAGCATTTTGCAATCATTATAACCATCCTGGTCAGATGATTGGTAATATATCCCAACTACTATATTCGTATTATTCGAGCATGGAATTACTATCCATAGAGATTCTATGGTACAGTTTGATTCATTTAAGATTTTTACTTCATTTGATTCTACGCTTTCTTTCACATATAGTGCCACTCCCACATCAGCACAACCTGTTCTGTCCTTCCAATATATTTTGTACCCTAGTATTACTGTGTCCCATTAATTATCCTCATTGCACCAAGTTTCTGTGATGCCTATTATACCAATATCCTCATTTAAAATGAGGCACTCTAATTAACCCATCTTATTATTTAGACTTCTTGCATTTGTATACAAGTACTTTAAAAACTTGCCACTTTTTAGCTGTCTGCCATTACATGATGTAATTGAATGGGACACTTTCATTTGACTGTATCTCATCAGATCCTACCCATATTTTATCGTCTTCCATCCTCTCCTCCTTACTAGGACACAGAGAATCCCTGTTAAACAGATCCTCCCCTAAGGGATGTCTTTCTCCGAACCATGTGCTCCTCCACACCTTTGGCTTTCCCCCAGCCCTTAGTATAAAAACTGCTCTACAACCTAATTTAAAGTACCAGAAATCTGGTTCCATTTTGATTTAGGTGGAGCCCATCCTTCCTGTATAGGCTCCCTCTTTCCCAAAAGTTTCCTCAGTTGCTAATAAATCTAACCCCCCCCCCAACATCTTATACATTGAGACCCTGCAGTTCTGCCTGTCTAACTGGCCCTGCCCATGGAACTGGAAGCATTTCAGACAATGCTATCATGTTCTTATGTTCACCTATGCTGACAGTTCTTCTTGTAACTTCTATCTTTGAATCCATGCAAAAAAACTCTGAAGAGTCAGTGACGCTTGTAAATCCAATAGCAAAAATAACTAAGGTTAATGAAATTTATCAACTTTACTAACACACCTAGCAAAGCTTGTGAATTCTATGAAACTAATAGCTACAGTTCATAAAAATTACAAGCATGAAAGGTGAAACTGCCAGAGCTTACAATTTCTGTGAAACCAGTAGCTATCATCCTAGAAATTTTCAAGCTTTGCTGGCACATCTGGTAAAGTCAGTGAGAAAAATAACTAGCATTCACTGAAATTACTCAAGTATTGTCATTATTATTATTGTATTAGCTCTAGGGGCACTAATTGAGAATGGGGGTATCATTGGGCTAGGGGATGTGCAAACACACAGTAAGGGAAATTTCTCAACACAAACAGTTCATAATCTAAATTGACCAGGCAGACAAGATTGGAAGAGGAAACCAAAGCAGAGAGTCATGGAGTGACTTAAGTCCACATACAGTAGGTCAGCAACAGGGTGAGGAACTGAACTCCACTCTCCTCATTCCCAGTCTAATGTCCTATTTTCTAGACCACAGCACACCCCTACCAAATCCTGGCCCCGGCCCTGCCTCTTCCCCGAGCGCGCCACGTTCCTTCTCCTCCCCACCTCTCCCAGCACTGGCCGTGCGAAATTTCGCGGCAAAAGCATTGGGTGTGTGTGAGTGAGTGAGTGAGTGAGTGAGAGAGAGAGAGTGAGAGAAGCAGGACGCAGAGGTGCATTCAGGGGAGGAGGCGGAGGTGAGCTGGGGCTGGGGAGCTGCCGGTGGCTGCAGAGCACCCACCAATTTTTCCCTGTGGGTGCTCCAGCCCCAGAGCACCCACAGAGTCAGCACCTATGGACCACAGACTTCTATTCACCATGCTTATACTAGTTGGAAGTTTTGAGAAGGCTTCTGTGGGAGGTACAATCTGTATAAAGTGCCTGAAGTAGACTGTTTGCTGCAGAATTAATGCAAGATAATCTCAGCTAGGTGTATGAAGAAACCTATAAATTTAGCTGGTGATCTCTCAGAAGCTACAATCTCTGTCAAGTGACTGAAGGATATTGTAAACTCATTTGTTGATCTCATGCAAGAATTAAGACTGATTGAAGGATCTTAATTTATGAATTTTCCATCTTTTAAGGGTATTTATAAATACAGTAATCTAATAATATCCTTGTAAATTAATGAATATTTATTTAAAGCCTTAATGTTGTCCATCCATTGTTGTTCTTGACAATATTTCATTTTGTGCCAAAAGAATGTTGTTTATGCTTTGTGCTGGGTTCATCTCCTGCCTTTGTATAAACTCATAGCACAACAAAAGCAAATAAATGAAGCTGCTTCACTGTGTAATGGGTCTTGCACAGAGAGCTGTCTGAGAACATTTCTACTGTGGTTTAGAATACTGGGTTAGGAGTAGATTAGAAGTGTTACAGGGCCACACAGTGGTCACCCATTTTAGGGAATACTGGAAATTTTAGGAAGAGTGGCTGACAAGAGGGTAATGCTATTTAAATAACAGAATATCTCATTTACACAGAACCTTGTCTTAACTTGAATGGTGCAGGATAAAGTTAGTTGCCACACACTACTGTTCTCAATTTGATACTTTATACATACCATTTAGTTTTGTATTTATTTTTCTTATGAGTGAAATGCTCATTTATGGAACAGAAAACAAATATTAAAGTGAGCGTGTTGTGTTAGAAGAACAGCTATTGTTTCAGACCTTTATAAATGCCACAACTAATCAATACAACCGAAAGTAGGAATTCACTGAAAATTATCATGGAAACTTTTGTATCACCTGTACCACGCGGACATAAAAGAATGGACTGTGGGCAGGGGAGGATTTCATGTCCTCCTTCTTTTGAATTCATCCCTAAAACACTTAAATTACACCTACATATAAAGTAAAAATCTATGAAAAATCAATTCTATACTTTGTGTTTTGTAGCCCTTGAAAGTTACAATAGGTTTGCTTTCTGATTCTGTTGTAAACTGGTAAATACTTTTGAAAAATTACCACTGCCACTCTGAAACATTCAGTAGCATGTTATTTCTTACACATGACACAACAAAACTACTGCTACACTAGTTAAAACGACTTCTGCTAATCCTTCATTTGTTGTGTTTTATTATTCTATTATCTCCCACTTTTGTGCCTGCCCTAAGCATCCCAAATATTTCCAGACAAGCTTACAAATCTGTTTTTCCTCCCTCCCGTCCAAAAAGGTAAGCCCTGAGATACAGTAATTTTATATGCATGCCTGATTCTCAATGAGCTGCAAACAGAGGACAAAAGAAATAATTTCATTCCCCACTCCCCCCACAAAAATGTAGCTAGAAAAAAGTACCAGCCCTTTTCACTTCACTAGACAAGACTCAACAAATAAAGCCAGCTCTGCTGCTGCCAGTCTTCTGGCTATTTGAATAGGCAAACAGTAGTTAAGCTTGAAAAAGCACAGAAGGTCATATGATCTGGGTTAGCCTTTCACTGCTGCACTTGGTAGAAACTGCAGAAGAAAGATCGAGTGCACAGATGAACAATGGGTGGGAAAACTGTGTAGTCTGTATATTTTAGAAGTGGAACTAAATGGTAGATAGAAGCAATGAAAAAGGGGGGACAGAAAGGAAAAGAGGGAGTGGCTAGGGTGAAAAGGATTCCTCATAATATAGGTTTCACTGCCATGAAATGCTCTAGTTAAGGTTACATCCACCATAACCTCTTGTTTTCACATGCTCATAACCGTCTGAAAAAATTCTCCTCGGAGGCTAAAACTTTCCATGCTTCATCTCAGCAGCCTTTTTTTTTTTTTAATATGAGAAAAATCTCTTAATCCATTTTTGATTTATGGGAGACTGACATTCATACATTCTTCACTTTAAAAAAACAGGTTACTTTTTGTACAGTAACTGAAAGAGTTTAGGAAAAAAGCTCCAAACCAGGCATCTGGCTACCCTTTCATGAAGGATTTTTTTTTTGGTTAGAGTAAATTTGCAAAAAATAAAAATAAAATAATTGGAAAAAAGTCTTTGAGAACACTCAGTAGGTATGTCCTAAGATTCATGCAGCACCTAATTAAGTCCTCCTCCATCCCCCACCCTCATGTGAAATCACTACAGAATCTCCCTGCTCATCAAGACAGTGGCTGCTTCTCCCAGGCTGAAGGATGGTGTAAATATTTTCTCGAACCACATAGCAAAATTCACAACAGAAAATAAGAGTGGATACAAGAAAGTCAAGAATTTGCAATTTTATTTTTTTAAGGTCACTTTGCAAGTTTTTCTGCAAGTTCTACACAGTCTTAGGCCTTGTCTACAATGGAGATTTCAGCCATGGATGGTCAACCACCAAGGTAAAGGCACCAGTGTAGAACCCTAACGTACACAGTTAAACTTTCTAAGCCATGATCTGCGCTGATACAGCTCAGCTCAGCTTGAAATCAGGGTGGGATGCAACGATGCAAATCACATCTTATATTGGCTTTTCCAGTCTATAGGTTTGGCTACACTAGGGGTTTGCAACAGTGCAGCCACACCGATAGCTGACAACAAATAGCTGTAACAAGGGCAAACCACCAATGCAGAAAAAAACCTAAATTTTCATTTTTTCCCCCGAGAGAAAGATACTTTTAATAAAATACCAAAGTGCTGCTGCCCTGCCCAGAAAACTGTCTCTTATCAAACAACAGCAGCAAACCTATGAAATTAATCCATTTGCCTAAGATAGATATGAGCCTCATAGCCTACACTGGCCGATTACATGATAACATTATGAAAGAGGCAGATTTTTCCTACTTAAATGCAAACAAGGAAATTAAATGCAAAAAATAAATCAATCATACAACAGAATAACTTTTCTATCCAGGTATAATTGTGTACCCTGCTGAGACATGAGGTCTGGGAAACAAATACAGCAGAAAGACAGAGTGGGTTCAGATGAAAATGAAAGACTGCTTTCAGCAAAATTTGAGTGAGACTGAAACACGCACTTCTCATTATGAAAACAAAACAAAAAGAAGATTTTTTAGGGCCTGGGAGTTTACACACACAGTGCAGGGGCAACACAGAAATCAAGTGAGGGTAACAAAGAAAAAACAAAGCTTATTGATGATTGTTTACCCTCTGAAAAGCACATAATAGTTCTATTAATTTCCATTCCTAACAGATACGTTGTTCAAAACAAACAATTCACTAAATGTCTCACCTTCCTTCCACTACTCTGGACAACTGTTTATGCAGTTCTTCAGTTAATCTTACTTATAAAGCATAGAATCCTCAATCCTCAAAGGCTGATGATAAAATGCAAAGCCATACCCTTTCACCCTCAAGTGCTCTTAACTGTTAATAACTAATGTAGACTGGTCAACTAATCCTCACCAAAAGAAGAGGGAGCCAGTGTAATCATATCCATAATTACAATGCTGCATATACTACCAGAATGAAGATGCACCCAGGGCCAGTGCAAGGATATTTTGCGCCCTAGGCGAAACTTCCACCTTGCGCCCCTCGCGCCACCTTGCTGCAGTAGCAAAGGGAGTGCTCAGAACTGTGCAGCGCAGCCTCTCCGGAGAACTTTGCTCCGCCAGGGAGCTGGGAGGTGAAGCGGGAGAGAGGTCGCGGGGAGAGGCAGTGGTGGTTAGTGCTTGTGCTATTGATGACACATAAATCACCAAATTCAAGTGTCATCATGGTGAGGAGTCCAGGCAGGCAGGCAATCTCTCTCACACACACCTCTCTCTCCCAGGAAGATTGCAGCTGCAGAGAGGCCGAGCTGGATGCAAAGTGGAATCGGATGGAGCACCCTAGTGGAGAGAGGGGAAGCCTGCGGCGAGGCGCAGGGACCTCAGCAGCTCACTCGTTTTGGAGAGGCTCTTCCCCGCACGTTGCGGAGCTCCAGGCAGCGGGGGGTGTGTGTGTGTGTGGGGGGGTGGGACACAGAAGTGCCACCAGAATGTAGAGAAGTAGAGCGCCAGAGGGAAGGAAGGCGGAAGGGGTGGGACAGAGAGACACCCTGGAGGGTCAGCCTTGGGCTCTCCACCTCTCCCCTCCGACCCCGCGTTCCCTGTCCCCTGCGTCCTCTCCTGCCTTCCCTCCATCGCTGTGTTTCCTTCCCTCCTCCTCCTCTCCAGCGGTTTGCTCCCTCGCTCCCTCCCCAGAGACAAGGGAAGTGCCTGGGAAATGCAACCGAGGCAGGTCGCTGGAGAGCCAGCCCCACTCGCCCGTGAGAAGATGTGCCCTGCCTCGGGTCCAAGGCACGGGCTTGTGATAAAGTGCAAGCAGCCACGCCTTGCTGCGGACCTCTCCCCGGCAGAGAGAGGCTGGAAGTTTCCGATGTGGGTGATTCACAAGCCCTCTGATTCTGGCTCCCTGATTTATTTGCCCCAGGCAGGAGAAAGGAACAAAGATGAACCTTCCTTGCATGCCCAGCTGAGTTGCCATAATGCAACCTGCACACAGAATGGGACGGAGCTGCCAAATGTAGTGTGTGGAAGAGACAGAGAGCAAGGGTCACCCTGGTACGGGGGAAGGTGGCTTGGGGAAAGGACCGAACTGTGCCCCATCCCGTTTTGGATGAAGCAAAAATACTTTTGGGCACTGCTTTTTGGCGCCCTAGGCAGCCGCCTAGTTCACCTAGTGGTTACACCGGCCCTGGATGCACCAAAAGTTCATTAGATACAATTTAGGGAAGTTTCAAGAAAGAGAAGCAAAACTTTTGTCCACTCAGGGAAGTGAAATCTGTGGCAAATGACTGCGATTTCTGATCATTTATATGTTGTTGCTGGCAAGCCCTATTGATTGCTTCCCTCACCCAACACATATAGTAGTCTCCCTTGCCCTCCCCAGCTACAAATCTCTCTGAGGTTTATTGTTTCACCTGGCTGCTCTGATAGTCTGAGGCAAGGGAAGGAAAAATCTTGCCAAAGTTAGTGTTCCACAGATCTACAACTGACAGAGCACCTCTTTTGGCTTCCAGCATAAACTACTATACAATGTTCCTAACAAATTATGACAGGTTTCAGAGTAACAGCCGTGTTAGTCTGTATTCGCAAAAAGAAAAGGAGGACTTGTGGCACCTTAGAGACTAACCAATTTATTAGAGCATGAGCTTTCGTGAGCTACAGCTCACTTCCTCAGATGCATATCGTGGAAACTGCAGCAGGCTTTATATATACACAGAGAATATGAAACAATACCTATTCCCTATTCCTGCTATTACCAGCAGGACAGTGGGGTGGGAATAGGTATTGTTTCATATTCTCTGTGTATATATAAAGCCTGCTGCAGTTTCCACGATATGCATCTGAGGAAGTGAGCTGTAGCTCACGAAAGCTCATGCTCTAATAAATTGGTTAGTCTCTAAGGTGCCACAAGTCCTCCTTTTCTTCTAACAAATTATGTAATTCAACAGACATATTTCTTATGCGGTTACCTGTAATCTTTCGATTGCTTACAGTTCTAAACAGATGTTCCATGTGAACAGATAACTACTTTAGTTTCCTTAAGGATAACTACTGAATGACAGAGCATATGCACACTTTCATGTGTTATTAGCAAAGGAGGCGGCAACACTCTTCCAACTCCATGAAAATCTCAAGGGATTTGAGAGCATGTTGCATCAAGCTAAGCAACTGCTTCCAATTAGTGGCTCACCTTCTTTCTCCAATATGGTGGCACACTCAAACCTGAGCTCTGATTCAAATGATGGCTTCCAACTGACAAACTTTTCTTTTTTTTTTAAACAGAAGTCAAAAATGGTGCAAAATTCAAAAAACAGTTGTTCTGGATCGGCTCAAAGCAGCAACCAGTTTTCCAGCCCCTTTGCCCTTCTTTGCTGCCTTTTATACCATACACCAGAAAGGAGCATCTGGGCCAAGATTTCTTTATTTTATAAAAACCATATATATTGAAGAATACATTGAAGAAACCCTCAGGACTTGCTAATTTCATATCACAGGCCTTATCTTGATAATTTCATTTATAGATATTCACATGTTAAGTAAATCTGTAAATTATATCCTTAGGGTTTGTCAGTATGGTGATTTAGCACCTGGTAAACTGGGGTTTAAACCTATAGCACACCTGCCTGCCATACACTATTATGGCCATTTGGACCCTGCGAGCATGCACTAAAAGTTCTGTAGTGCACTCTGACCAAATAGCAGCAGATCAAAACACACCACAGAATGCTTTCCTGGGTTATACTTGGTAGGTGCATGATAATGCCTGCATACCCTCTTTTAAGGTTTGTAACTTCAGTTTGTTGCTGTTTTCAAGACCTGAAATAAATTATATTACTACAACTGAAATGTTGCATCAGGTACTGTGAATATGGACTATTGCCTGCGTTACTGTAATGCAAAGTAATTAGGAGTAAGGAAGTTATGACTAATTTGCGAACTCAGATTTTGTCAGTACAATATAGCAATATTTTGTAAAGATATTCTTTAACAGTGAGGCATTATAAGATCTTTCATAAAGGAAAGGCTGCCATTTTTACCAAAATAGTAGTCAGAGTATGGAACTAGAAAAACAATTTTACACTGATTCCCTTGATGAGTTCATCACTATCTTTATTTCTGTTTCCAGTATTTTTAACAATGGTTGACAATTTACAAACTAACTTTAAGGTTGTACTGTGAGAAGTAATTTCAATCAGCTGAAGATCAATGGAAGATATTACTGCACTCAGTAATGCATATATAAAAAAAACATGCCCTTGAAGTTAACATGTTTACAATCAAAGAATTATGTGGTGAACAATCCTATACCGATGAGGAATCCAGATATATGTCCTTGGGATTCCTTCAGAAAGTGTTAACCGTGTACCGCGACATAATTCAATAGAAAAAGATCTATGCTTAATTTTGGGCCCTTAAAACATGTAAGTAATGAAATATAAAATAAATTCTATTTTTGAGGGCAGAAAGTATCTATTAAGGAATGGAGAAATAGAATTAAATACTTTAATGTAGCTATGAAGAGAGTCCTCTAGCCTGACTTAGGTAGAATGTCCCTGTGTTTGGTAAAGCAAAATAACTCTTCCTTCTGCACCTTTCTAATGTGATCTAGGTCTCCAGTGTAGAAGGCCTAATGGATTTTACTTTTTAAGAAAACCAGCACTGAAGAGACTTACAGAGATGAAAACTCTATCTATTTTAGTATTTATTACCAAGGTTATTGCAATATACTTCATACACAAAAGTGAACAGTAGTCTAAAATACAAATTTGTTGTAGCACCTAATCTGACAAATAGCCCAGATTTGCCCTGAAGGGTGTGCTGCTTAAAAATCTTGCATTAGCGTCTACATACTTGTTTGAATGTTGTCTGCTGTCCAAAAAAACTTTAAATGCTGCCTCCTAAGCGGCACAGTGTGTGTTTACTTAAGCTTCCTGGAAAAACATTCATATAATTCCAAGAGTGACTAAATGTTTTCCATCCTCATAGTTAGCATTCCAGACCTTCCCCCCCCCGAGTTCATTACATGGAAAATACCAGTCCCAAGTTCGAAGCAACAGAATTTCCTTCCTGGTGCCAACATACCTAATACAGAATTAGCAAGCCTTACAGCTAATGATAGTTAAATGATGAAAAATTATCTCCTTTAATTCAACTTCAAGTAACTGTTTATAAGTTTTTACAAGGTATTAAAAACAAGAGGTTATTGGGGATTATTTTTGGTAGTCACTGCATGTACAAAGATAAATAGGGTAAACTAAGAAAATATGTACACTAAATATTACAAGGTATGCTCTAATTGGTGTTGGAAGAAATCATTTATTTCATATTTGATGCCAAATTTTAATTACTTAATATAATTTTGTATCCAAATAACTACTTTTAATCATTTATCCAAAAACATTATTTTGATTGTTACCACCCAAAAAAGCTATCCCCTGCTTCTGTGGTATTGAAAACAAAGAGCTTCCTTCAGACCAACATGTCATAATCAAAGTATTTTGTACCTGAGCTGCTACACCAATACACATGCAGCTTCCTGTTCAAATTTAGCTTAATACAAATAGGATTTTGTTTCCAAAATTTTTTGACTGGGGTGATACTGACAAATATTGATCTTTATCAACTGAAATCAAATCTGATTAAGCCTATTTGTAATGGCAAATTCAATAGATAATGGGATATTCTGACAAGGCAGATCACACTATCATCATTACTAGAATGTGTTAAGGCAAAAGACTAGAGAGTAATTTAGTAGGTATTTGGCAGAAACCTATGAATATATAATGTTCTAGAGGAATGAAACAGATAATTGAAAAAGCTCTTTACCAGCTAAATCTCTCTCTATTGCAGTGTCATAGATAGTTCTTCCAGGTACCTTGATAATGCATGCATTCAGAACTCTCCCCTACAATGCATTCTGAATCTCAGAGATAAAGAAAGGTTGCACCTTAGTAGTACAATCTTCCTGACTCTTCTTGAAATTGGACAAAGGTTTCACTGGCCCAGGGTACCTTATACTCTGGGGTGTGTGGTTCAAATATTCTCCCGGATGAGCTGGGAACAGGCATTAGCTCAAAGTGGCAGTCAGGCAAAACCAACTTAACTTGACTCTAAGAATTTGTTAGTCTCCAGGGTGCCACAAGTACTCCTGTTCTTTTTGCGGATACAGACTAACACGGTTGCTACTCTGAAACCTTACAGAATTGTGTTTGCATTCTCTTGATTCACCTTGAAGAAGAGAGATTTAGGACAAACTAGCTGTTAACTGAACTGGTACAGGGCCAAATAAATTCACAGGGCCAAATTCTCTGCTAGTGTAAACTGGCACAGCATTATTGACTTCAATAGGGCTGCATCAATTTACAGCAACAGAGAACTTCTTCCAGTCTTCCATGATTGAATTGTGCCCATTTTTACCTAATGAAGTCTTGAATATGCTAAAATAATTGAACGCAACTGCACTTCAGCTGGGTTTCTGGAGCCCATTATTGATGACAATTGTTCAAGTTTCCCTTTATGAAGGCAGGGTGCGTGCTAGGCACACTTAAAGAGGAAGTGGTGAAGGTTCTGCTTTCTTCTGAAAGAAGGTTATTGGTAAGTTTATGCTGGAACAACTTAGTTTTCTGGAACTCAAATACCTGGTTTCATATAAGGGTTTAAGGATGGAGAGCAGATTAGCTACGTTGACAATCTCTTGATGACAGATACAAGTCAACTGTACTTGCTGATTCTGTTAACTTTAAACAGCAGCCTTCAGTACCGTTCACCATGATGTTTTGTGACTTGCCTGCGAGAGCTCTCTTCGGTACTTTTATTTCTTCTCTAAGAGGTAGTTACCAAGATTGGTAATGAGACTATGAGACTCTGGTCAGCAATGACACCAAACACCTCTTTTCTTCTAACCCAGACACTGCATTTTCTGCGTTCTCCCAATGTCTGACCAACGTAGGGAAATGCATTGAGCTAATTGGCTTAGCCTCAATAAGAGTAACATGGAAATAATGTTGACCTGTATGGGGGAAAACTGTTTAGGGATAGGTGCACAGTCTATGGGAGGTATACATCTAATCTTTACCAGTATGGAATCCCTGGAGTCATTTGTGGTACATCCTGCCTTTTCCCATCTATTTCACCACAGTAATCCATGCCTTTTTAACCTCAAGACAAAAAAGTACATAATGTAGTCTACTTGGAACTACCCTAAGTAAAGCAACAGGAATATCTGGCTAATGTAGTATACAGCAGCCCATCTACGTGGGACAAGCCACTACACGATCTATCCCCTGCAACAGAGGGGGAACATGCTCAGAAGTGGGTTTTACACATTAGTGAGGAACAATTAACTAAAATCATTCTTCAGGTAGGACAAAAATCTCTTTTCTACACCAATTTAGTATCGGAGACTATAAAGTACACTGTTTTACCCAAAGGACAGCTTAACTGTACTATGATATATAGAACTCTTTCTGAACAATAGCTCAGATGGCGACTGTGCATCAAGGTACTGATTCTGATCTCACACTAGTGTAAATTCAAGTTCAATGGTGTAATCAAAACCAAAACAACCCCAAAACTGAAATGTCAGTGGTGTAAAACCCAGAGTATAGTATACAGTAAAAATATGAACTCCAGGTTGCCGCTCTACATAAAATCATTAGCTGAGGCTTCATTTTCAAGCTTCATGAGGTTTTCAGCACTATTGTGGGATGAACTCTAATGCCTTCTAGGATGAGAAAGTCCTTACATTTCTTAAGCCTCTTTAGTGGAATGTACTATCCATATTATTATGGATGACAGCCAATATTTTCAAGGCTGCTCTGAAAAAAAACAAAACCAAAAACTCTCTCTAAAATCGGCAGAATTGTATAAATAATCTAGTAGTTCCTAGTATCTAGACAGTGAAACTCCAGTTCATTTAGCAATTCTGAATTTGGACAGGCTAAAGATAGCATTATTTCCTGAATGCTCTGAAAATTTGCCTTCACTTTAACAATGAATTTATACCTGGCAGGTTGAAGAATACTGCCCTTATGAAGATCCTGAAAGGCAAGTTCCTGAAGTTTCCAGAAACTCACTATACCAATGATCCAAACATATTTCCTCAGAAAAGCAGGTTTGACTTAAGAAGAATGTAAGTGTTTTCAGGTTTGAACAAGAATTAATCAAACCAGATTATAGCCTCAGAATCTGTTTCCAGGGTGACTGGATATTTTTGTTTTCAGAAATTTCAATATTTTCCTCATTAACCTACCCTAGTATTCAACTTCTTATGCACATATCTACGTAGACCTGTAGACCTCTGTCCAATCCCTCTTTCAAGAAATGTAGCTCTTGTTGAACGGAGCTTTTTCCAGTCTACTGCCCTTTTGCGCTGCATCGTTTGGCAAATGTTGCATAGTCACATAGATATGCTTATGGTAAGCTTCTGTGTCCATTACTTTTATTTATTTATTTAAACTTTATTTTCAAATTTATTAAAATGCACCTGTCATAAAAGGCACATATAGATTATTTAGAAAACACAACAAAACAGCTAAGTAAAAATCCCAAGCAATTAATTTAGGCAGACTGTGTGGCCACACTATGCAGCACAGCCTGTTCCTCAGTCTATAAACTAAAGACTCAGGAAACTACCATGTCTCTTCCCATTCCCTAAATCTCCACTGTCTTTGCTACACTGGAGTCCTGTTTTTATCATGAAGGATACTACAGCCTCCTTTATGACCTGGTGAGGACCAGAATTAATATAAGTGAGAGAGAAGGGGCCAGGGAGGAATTGTTTGGGAACATTTTAGTCTGTGATTGCAACCCAGTCAAAGCTGTGTGTACATTTTTGTAAAAATGAAATTTCCAAGGATAATACAGTATCTACATGTCCTATCACAGCCAAACGACAATATTGTAGTCAGGCACCTTAATAATTTTAAAGATATCCACAAACCAAATCACAAAATGACAGAAATTAGTGATGGAAAATTACCAGGTACATTATCTAGACCATTCTTCTCCCAATGTAAGTGAGACCCATTTCCTTCAGAAGATTGTTTTGTGCTTCCTGTATTCAAAAAGTCTACCTGTCCCAAACATCTAACCAAGAGAATTAGCCAGCCAAGGACACTGTGACCCAAATTTTACAATGCCTGCTGGAGAGCAAACGGGCTTTTCTACTTTCTGCTCTGAAAACCTAAATACCAACATTCTTACAGTGTCTGTCAAACCCTGGAGTTATTGAAAAATTTGATTCAAGATAGAAATTCCAGAGATTATGCCATTGCTACTATCCTAACAGTTGTCAGATCATTGACTATTCGCCTCAGCTCTGATGAGCCAAAGAAACACATCTAAGCCATGAAGTGAAGTCTATCAGAGTGATTCAGCCACATAGGCCTAAGAGAGCTATATTATGATTTGTCCATGAAATCCCTACATCAAGCTCCAAGTTAAACAATAAAAATGTCGAAGATGCCATACATGGCTTTACTGAAGAATTCCAGTCAAGAAATTACAATAACAGAGATGGAGAAATAAAACCAGAAAACTGAGTCATAGTTATCCAGCAACCTGCTTACCCCATACACATTAACACTATCCAGCTACTCGGGTAAAGATTCATCCCATCCCTACTGTTTATTTGTATAGCCTTTCAGATAGGCATAGATGTGAATATTTGGAAAGATGTGCTTCAGTACTCAATTTTAAATATATCATCAATTATTTTATAGCACTTAATAGTGTCCCAGGCAACTCATAATACAAATGAAAATACATAATCTATGCGCCAAAGAGTTTACAAACCGATGTCAAGTCTGAAATATCTTTCCCCACTTTGTTGAGTCAAGTATCACAAAAGCATAGAGAGTTCTGAGAGAAAAGGAAGACAGAATAACATAAGTAAGATTACACAGTTAATCAGCAATGGTTAGCGTTCATGGTGGAATATAGAAGAGGGATGGGTTTAGGGTTTATTTTAAAACATTAATTATAGCAAAATGAATCATGTCCTTAGCTGGATAACTTCTTGCAGGCAGCATAGAAAATATGAGTTTTAAGGAGGGATTTGACTGAGAAGAGGGTAATGGCTTTGAGGATGAGTTAAAGAAGGGCATTTGATTCACAAGGTGCTACATGGAATCAAGCGCAGGCATGTTTGTGGGAGAAATGGACAAATGGATTATCAAGGCTGGCGTCAGTAGAAGAACGTAGTGGGAGTTAAAGAAAATAATGTTTACTTTTTCTGGAGGTTTACAAATCTCTGGAACT
Organism: Lepidochelys olivacea; assembly: GCF_965140295.1. Classification (NCBI taxonomy): domain Eukaryota; kingdom Metazoa; phylum Chordata; order Testudines; family Cheloniidae; genus Lepidochelys; species Lepidochelys olivacea. The sequence goes on along the minus strand of NC_140413.1, from coordinate 145,843,747 downwards.
TGAGTCCTATAAACCATATTTCTCAAGGCAAACACATTGGTCTGGATTCAGGTCTGGAGTTTAAGACAAAACTTTCTTCAGTTATCAGAGTATGAAAAAAAAAATAACCTAAACTTTTTTCCGTTATAAATAATGAAAACCCTTTTCTTTTTCCCATATGTGGATAACTCCACAATAGCCAAATATACCAGTGAAACTTGTCAAAAACATTTCTTTAAAAAAGACTTTTTGAATGGAAGATACCAGTAAATAAAACAGGAATTTAGAATGTCAGTGTTATCTCAGCTTTATCTTTAAAAGAATCAGGTATAAGTTATAAGTGTGCAGGAATCTAACATAATTGAACTGAACAGGACTTGTTAGTTAGTTTCATCTCCTACAAATCATTCTGCCATCCAAAAGGGGCAACATAGTAGAGAAAAAGTCTTTATTGCTTTTCACGTCTATAACTAGTTTTTGAAAAGTTATCTCTGCCAATAGATAGCATCTGAAATCTACGAATACGTTCTCCCAATCTAATACTGACTACTGGAAAGCATTCCTGATTTCTCTAGCATGCAAATGTTAAGTTGGATCAGAAAAAATAAGACTAAAAATACTATATTAAAATACATACTTTTAAAATAATGCCATACATTACAGATCTGATGCCTATTTTGCAGTGGAACACAACATAAGTGAGAACTGGTCCATCAGTTGTGAAAAAGGATTGACAAAATTAAGGACAGAAATTGCCCCACAGGATTTAGTGTCCCCCCTCCACAGTGGGAGAATACAAGGACTGACGGAATACGAAAATCACTATTTCCTGAAATTTATCTCTTTCAAAAAAAGTGAAGTAAGGAATCTATACTAGAAGGAACAGAACATTTCTCTTAAGTAGCAGATAAATATACTATATAATAAAAAGAAGAAATCATATGTGGTGTACTCATTTTGGATGACCTACAGTAACACAGCTTGTTCATGTCAGAATTACTATACATGGTAAATCTAAGCACAATTGAAAAAAAGAACATTTATTTTCACTGTGGTGTAATCGCCTGGGGTCAAATGATGCTGTGACAATATTTTTGGACTGCAATTCAATAAAACACTTTTGATCTCTATCCCATAGCTTAATTTTAAGTTTACAATGTAATATGACAGCAAAAATGACGAGTGGCATTTTGGGCTGCCTATGCAAAAAACACTGCTTTACTGAATGGAAGTAAAATTTATTCTCTCTGTGCATCTCTGGCACAAGAGCACTTTAAAAAAATTATTGCTTCTGTAGATCTCCATTTGAGGAAATCGTGGGCTGTACCTCCTGAGCCACAGACTCCTTAGTAGTATTAAAAGCACTTAAGCAGTAGATTTGTCTGCCACTCCACCAGAACATTACAAAGCAAGGAGTATAAAATACCACACCTCATAACCACATCCCTATTCCATTCTGCTGCATACAGACCCAATTCCAATATTCTCTGCAGAAGAAGGAAGGGTCAAGGTAGATCTGAAGAGGCAATATATTCAGAGAACTCCAGCTACTGATAAATAAGCATACTTCATTACATTTCCTTTATTACATTGCCTCTGAAGATCACCACTAGAGTAAACAGCACTAGAAGATACTAGTAAGCAGCAATAACCCTCAAGAGAATGGCAGATCTTAAAAAGAGAATGAAGCACTGATCTCTACAATCTCTCTGGCCTGAGAATCAACATGTCAGCTGGTGAGATGATGCAGCAGAAACAGAAAGCCCAGCATATCAGAAAGGTCTGTTCAGGAGGGAAAAAAAATCTGTATAATCATAAATCAAAACAAGAGAAGGAAAAAGCAAACAACAAAAACCACCCTCAGTGTGGAGGACTGAATCAGCTCTTAGAGCCTGGCTATGGAGCTCCAACTTCCTAGAGGCATTCTTTCATCCCTTTGTGACATTGCACCCCATAATGCTTTATGGAAATATGCTTATGAATGTAAATATGACATAACTGGAATATGTTTTATGCTACATATACCATGTAACATACCTCTCCAAAGGTTATGATCTACTGAATATATTCATCCTATTTGTATGCATGTATCATTTTTGTATTCAAAGTTATAAATATTGGCTGTCTACTTGTTTGATTTTAAGTAAGGCATTTGGGCAGCTTCTTTAGAGAGGAATTTAAAAGTGAAGTGCCCAATCAAGAAACACTTAACGGACAATGGATCTTGGAAGGCTCCAATCCACATAAGAAGTCTACCTGAGGACATTCAAGGTAGCATGTGAACAATGGCTGCTACCTGTAAGTTCTGAGTCATGCATGGACATGTGACTTGCTCATGTGAATCCAAAACTCCATCTTGTAACTGGGATTCTACACAGGGGGAGGAAGGGGTGTCCACCCACAAGAGAAAGTCTATTTAGACTCCTGGGAGACCCCTCCATTTTGTCTTCGGCTGGCTCAAGAGATAGACTCTCCACCCCCCCAAAGGTTACCTGAAAGAGACTGAAACAAAGGACAGTAACCACAGGGATGGGAGTGATTGCCAACTGTGCCCACATATCTATTCAGGGGACACCATCAAAGGGCCTAATAACATCAGCCACACTATCAGAGGCTCGTTCACCTGCACATCCACCAATGTGATATATGCCATCATGTGCCAGCAATGCCCCTCTGCCATGTATATTGGTCAAACTGGACAGTCTCTACGTAAAAGAATAAATGGACACAAATCAGATGTCAAGAATTATAACATTCATAAACCAGTCGGAGAACACTTCAATCTCTCTGGTCACGCAATCACAGACATGAAGGTCGCTATCTTACAACAAAAAAACTTCAAATCCAGACTCCAGCGAGAAACTGCTGAATTGGAATTCATTTGCAAATTGGATACTATTAATTTAGGCTTAAATAGAGACTGGGAGTGACTAAGTCATTATGCAAGGTAGCCTATTTCCCCTTGTTTTTTCTACCCCCTCCCCCCCCCCCGACGTTCTGGTTAAACTTGGATTTATGCTGGAAATGGCCCACCTTGATTATCATGCACATTGTAAGGAGAGTGGTCAGTTTGGATGAGCTATTGCCAGCAGGAGAGTGAGTTTGTGTGTGTGTGTATGGGGGTGGGGGGGGGGTGAGAAAACCTGGATTTGTGCTGGAAATGGCCCACCTTGATTATCATGCACATTGTAGGGAGAGTGGTCGCTTTGGATAAGCTATTAGCAGCAGGAGAGTGAGTTTTTGTGTGTTTTTTTGAAAAAATGAGGTGGGGGGGTGAGAAAACCTGTATTTGTGCTGGAAATGGCCCACCTTGATTTTCATACACATTGTGAGGAGAGTGGTCACTTTGGATAAGCTATTACCAGCAGGAGAGTGGTTTTTGGAGGGGGGTGGGGGGGTGAGAAAACCTGGATTTGTGCTGGAAATGGCCCACCTTGATTATCATACACATTTTAAAGAGAGTGGTCACTTTGGATGGGCTATTACCAGCAGGAGAGTGAGTTTGGGGGGGGGGGGGGGGGACGGACAGAGGGTGAGAAAACCTGGATTTCTGCTGGAAATGGCCCAACTTGATGATCACTTTAGATAAGCTATTACCAGCAGGAGAGTGGGGTGGGAGGAGGTATTGTTTCATGGTCTCTGTGTATATATAATGTCTTCTGCAGTTTCCACAGTATGCATCCGATGAAGTGAGCTGTAGCTCACGAAAGCTCATGCTCAAATAAATTGGTTAGTCTCTAAGGTGCCACAAGTACTCCTTTTCTTTTTGACCAGATGGGGTTTGTGGATTCCGGCTGAAATGCCTAACAACTCTCCATGATTGTTTCCTTGAACAATTTAATAAATCTTTGAAGAACACATATTTGAGGAACAGATGTCCAAGACGGATGATGACAAGTAGAACCATCCTCAAACCAAAAAAGGCTGCAGTGATCCTATGAATTGTAGTCCAATCACATGTTTAATCAACATGTGGAAACTTCTAACAGCATTTCTGGCAAAGAAGATCCAGATAGTAGTAGCTTGCAAGGCAATGCTGTCTCCTGAGCAAAAAGGCTGCATAGTAAACACAAAACGGACAAAAAGATCACTTCAAGCTGAACAGCAAGATCACAGAAGATGCAAAATAAAAAAACACACATGTAGAGATATAGACAGATTACCAAAAAGCATACGATAGCATCCCCACATTCGTGGATCTTTAAGACACTGAAAAGGGACAAGGTTCGTGTAAAGATCATTTCCTTTCTATAGCAGCCTATGGTTAACTGGAACACTCGACTACCTGGAAGGGACTCTCATTGATGAGGTCAAAATTAAGAGAGGAATTTTTAAAGGGATTCCTTATCAGTGCTGTTTGTGGAAGTAATGCTGCTGCTGACATGGATGCTCTGAGAGACACAAGAACAAATGGATATAAACTGGCCACTAGGAAATTTAGATTAGAAATTAGACGAAGGTTTCTAACCATCAGAGGAGTGAAGTTTTGGAATAGCCTTCCGAGGGAAGTAGTGGGGGCAAAAGATCTATCTTGCTTTAAGATTAAACTCGATAAGTTTATGGAGGAGATGGTATGATGGGATAACATGGTTTTGGTAATTAAATATTCATGGTAAATAGGCCCAATGGCCTGTGATGGGTTTTTAGATGGGGTAAGATCCAAGTTACCCGGGAAAGAATTTTCTGTAGTATCTGGCTGATGAATCTTGCCCATATGCTCAGGGTTTAGCTGATCGCCATATTTGGGGTCGGGAAGGAATTTTCCTCCAGGGCAGATTGGAAGGCCCTGGAGGTTTTTCGCCTTCCTCTGTAGCATGGGGCACGGGTCACTTGCTGGAGGATTCTCTGCTCCTTGAGGTCTTCAAACTACAATTTGAGGACTTCAATAGCACAGATATAGGTGTGAGGTCTTTTTTAGGAGTGGTGGGTGAAATTCTGTGGCCTGCATTGTGCAGGAGGTCGGACTAGATGATCATAATGGTCCCTTCTGACCTAAATATCTATGAATCTATGAATCTATGAATTTATCATATCAGCAAAGAGAAAAACCAGTTAACCATTTGTTATAAATGGATTATCTGAAACTATACAGACATTCACAAAAGGAGATATAGAGAATGATGATGTGTAGAGAAGTTTGGCAAAGATATAAAGCTATGGGTTGGCATGGCTAAATTTGTGCCAGCATCTGTAAAGAGGGTCAGGGGGAAAATCAGATTGCATACAAGTTACTATCCAAGATCTCTCTCAGCATGGCATCTTCAAATAACTTGGTCTCAGGGAAATGTCTGAGTTATAACATGCGGGTCAAAGAAGTGAGAAAAGAATATTACAGGCAAATAAGAAATACCCTAAAGACAAAACTCAACTTGAAGAATTTGATCCGAGCCACTAATATGAGGATGATACCAGTTGTACAGTAAACTGCCAGAGTGATCAAGTGGCATCAAGAGGAGAAGATAAAATTTGACACCCAAACAAGGAAGTTCCTGAAAAGACAAAGTAATTAATGTCAATCAAAATGTGGACATGATGTACATTCGACAATGTAATGGATGAAAAGGTCTGCTTTTTGTGGAGAAAGCAATTTACAATGAGGACTATAACATCAAAATATATGTGGAATTAGCCAGAGTAAAAGATCATCTGGTTGTGATAACAAGTGACAGCCAAGCATGCATCTCAGCCGTAAAAAGCATAAAAGAAAGGAGAAAGCAAATTGCCAGAGAAAAGACTTGGAAAGCTTTACTCAGAAATCAAAGCACAGACAGTGATGGAGACACACCAAACCCATTAGCGATAGAAGATTAACAAACTCATAGCTTGTAGAAGAACAGCTCAAAAGAGAGAGACTATCAGACAGACTCATTATGAACAACACAAGAGCAATCCTTAAGGCTTAATTACACTTGAAACAAAACTGACCTATAGAACTGCTCTCTGAACTGCAGAATATGTTCCAAAAAGGAAGAAACAGGGGAGCATGTGTTAAGCACTTGCAGGAGCCTGGCTGGGAGAGCATATCTGAAGAGACAATAAGGTTGCCAAGTGTCTGCATTGGAGTCTCTTCATCAAGTGCAGATGTAAATGAACCATGCAGTATAAAACCCACTGAATGGAAAGCACTCTAAAGAATGAAGAGGCAATTGTCATAGACCAAACGGTGCAGACAAGCAGGTCGGACATAATTATTGTAGAAAAGATGACAAATAAGACTATGTTTACTAATATTGCTACACCAGCAGACAGAAACATAAAAAAATGAAAAGATAAGACAGCAAAGTATGAAGAACTATGCCACAAAGTGGAATGATTATGGAAAACTAGAATAAAGACAATCCCTGTGATTTCTGGAGCATTCGGAGAGATCCCTAAGGATTTGAATGAGCACCTCAAGAACATGTTAGGAGTGCAAGGTATAACAATGACCTCCAGAAAAGCGCCCTCTTAGGCACTATTAAAATTTTAACAAGAGTCAAGACAACCAGTGCACCTGAGCACCTACAATGCAGGAATTCTGTGGAAGGTTTAATAAAACTCCTGACTACACAGACCTACAGAGTCAGTTCATGGTCAGGATTTATTGGTGAGTCACAGGGATAAAACTTTTAAACGGTAGCTTTTCCTTTTTTAAGGCTAAAGATCTGGTATGTTGTGAAGGCTTTATGTTTAAAAAAACCCCAAACTTCCCCATGATGCAGTAGTGAGAGATGATGATAATTAAAAGCAGTGTGTCCAAACCAGCCTAATTTTGGATTCTTGATCTGAGACTCTGAAGAAGCACGAAAGGTGAATAGCAAGTGTGAATTTGCAGAGGCTGCAGTCTAAAACAACAGTTGCTGGTAAGTAACCTCTCTCCTCTTCAAGTGGCCTCTGCATATTCCCACTTGGAGGAGATTCGCAAAAAGTACACCTTAGGAAGGTTGGTTAAGGAGCACTAGGTGAACAAGGGCTGCAAAGGTGCCAAAATAAACATCAACTCTGGATGGCAGCTAAAGAGAGTAGTAGGAGGAAGTGCAATTTTACTCACCCAGATCAGACCTCCATGAAAAACAAATATTTACTCCAAGCACCTAGAAAGCTTCAATTACCAGCCTTGCAAATTCTTCAAAAAAAAAAAAAAAAAGGTAATATGCAGGTATGTAGTGGATACTAACTTTGTATCAGTTGAATACCATCTGGTGTCTCCAGAAGAATGAATACCCAGCGAGCTATAACAAGCCTGTAAAAAAAGACTTGGGGAGATACAGACTATAAATGGGGATAAGGACATCAACCAAACCACATTTTCCATATGGATTATAGTTTAGATGATTGGCAATTTGGCCTGTATCTGACAATCTAGACTGTAGCTATGGCCACGAGGAATTACCTCTTCATAGGTTTATGATACAGATGATCATCTGACCAATAACAGACTAGAGATCCCCAGAGCTTTTTCAAACAAGGCTCCAACCCAAAAACAAAAAAGATACATGTTCCAGGGGGAATTACCCTGGGGAAACTAGATGAATGTGTCCATCCTATGGTATTCCCAGTGCAACAAAGTGCGTTGTTAATAAAAAATTTAAATTTCCTTTGGCGTGGCCATCAAGACAAAGCAACTACCTGAAGCAATTCGAGCAGCACATGGAGTAACACTTCTATAAATTAAGGTACTACAAGATAAAGGAGGACTGTTGCCACACAACATATGAGAACGAAAGCTGCAATCACAACCTGTGCAGCCTGGCAGAATTCAAACACAGTATTTATAGCAACATGAAGAGGCAAGAGAGGTTTTATTGGTCAAAAGCTATTGCTTTAAAATAGCAGCCACTAAACTTCCAAAGAACATACCCAGAATTCAGGGTAGAACCCAGGCTCAGGTTTGTGCTCGTAACCCAATATGAAGACAACTCTCCAGTGAACTGGAAAGCAAAGTTAAACAGACCTATGATGTTTGAAGACAAAACTGCCAAGATCTGATTAGGGCTACTGGCGTCATCTTGGTTCCATCCTCACTTACCTGGAGGCGGATCTCCTGAACCAAGTGAATCAGAGGGAATATGAAGAAGAGTTCCTGATTCCAATCCAAGAAAGTGGAATCTGCCAATGACATGGGATTTTGCTTGACCCTGACACAGAACTAAACACAATGGATGTTATCCTTCATAATAATGAGATCTACCTACAGAGCCTACCCTGGCATAACAGATAATGTCAAAATGAGATCTAACTAGATAGACAAGGCAAGTGAGTTAATATCTTTTATTGGACCAACTTCTGCTGGTGAGAGAGCAGAGAGACAAGCTTTCACGTTTATTCAGGGCTCTTCTTCAGGTCATTCCAGTAAGTTCTAGTCTACACCAGCATCTCACACACTAACTGGCCTGTGTGGGCCCTACTAGCACGCACTCAAACTTCCCAAGCATGCATTAATGTAGTACTGTTTGAAAGAGATGGAACTACATTCATGCACTGTAGGAAACTTTGTGTATGCCAAAGTCCAAACAGGCCAATTAACACATGATAAATGGTACAGACTAGAATTTACACCCATTGGTCCAGACTAATGCACCACGTAGACAAGCCCTAAATCTCATCTGAGAATTGCAAATTATAAATTAAGTGCTTTATCATTCGGCACTGTCACTATCTGCATGCTCATTTTCAGGTCAGTTTAGTACAATCAATATGAGAACACTCCTTAGGCATCTGCACCTGAAACAAATTGTTTGCTAAAACGGAGGATGAATGTTCTGGGCACTAGATTCAGCCAATCTAGAGAAAGGTCTGAGGACCTCTGAACCACTTATACCAGACATATAGCCTCACTGCATAGGATTCTCTTGAACCTGCAGAGCTGGGTCTTGAGCAATGGACTGCTAAGTATAGAGTTGATGGTGCCAGAAAATGAAGGGTGGTGCACTGCTGGTACCGTACAGTCAGCAGACCTTGACAAATCTTGACAAATTTATTGAGGCTACAGCACCCATTTAGTAAGCGGAATTTGAGAGACAGTCAACAGCACTGACATTGGACCCAGCTGATTTGGACAAACCCTGGGACCTGGGTATTGCTGATTCTGAGTACGTACCCCCTTTGACAAGCAGTTTGCCCAAATTAACAGTGCTGGATCTTTAGCACCAAATTATGACGACTAAGAACAGATCTTAGGTCCTGACTGCCATTTCAAGTGGGTACAGAATGACTTCCAACTAGTGGTTCATCAAAGCCACTGGTGATATATCCTTGGAACTGGTGGAACCAGGGACCTTAGCGCTTCTTATCCTGTGTGCCAAACCACTTCAAGCAAGTGGCTCATAAGAGTCAATTATACTACATCAGCACCACTAGACCTCGTCAACCTGAATGGATGCTGTGACTTAATGTCACTTATATTGGTTCTGGATTACTTCAAGCAAGTCAATGGTGCTGAAACCTTGGCATCAAATTCAGATGATCCAGACTCTGTTAGGGATGTTAATGCTGTGCATAATGAACACTGGGCCACTTCCTCAAGAAGTTCACCAGAGTCCGCAGTACTGGATTGTAGGCACTGGATTCAGTTGAACTTGCATGAATTAGTGCAATTTAGTGGGCACCTAGCCACCTCTGGTTCACTACAGCCTATGGTGCCAGATCCTACACACAAACTTAGGTGAAGGGATCTAGGTGTTATGTCAGTGGTCCTGGGACCTCCGTTGTGTGTTGATCGTGCTGGGACCTTGACAATAGGCTTGGGCAGCCAGTTAAGACTGGGGACCATTTAAACCAGGCAAAGGCTCCAAAGCCAGAGGTGCACTTACAAGTTGCCAGATTTATTCGACTGAGCTTGAGAAACCTTCCAATCAGCAAAGTGAGAAGCACCTCTCTCACTCCATATAGGTCCAGATGATATCCATGCCAGATGGGGATAATTTTACTTTTGTTAAAAGAAATCTGTAGTAACTGACAATCTAAACAAAAACAGCCCTGAGAGGGCAAGAGAAAAGCAAAAACTGATGAGGGAAGAATCAAGGATATTGTGCATTAAAAGCTCAGAACACCTTTGGCAGGTAGGAAGGAACTGAGGGGCAACTGGGGACACTGCTCCTTCTATACCCTTGGAATCGTCTGTCAGGGGAAAGTGAAGGAGAGGCAAGTGACCCCCAAATGGACAATACTCTTCAGAAGATTCCAGAGCTCAACACTAGGAGTTGCCAGTCCCAAGGGGAATATGCAGAGACCACTCAATATAAGGTTCTAATATCCTATAATCGACCCCTTTATCCACCCAGTTCCTCTTTTTTACTCTACGTTTAAAAGAGAAGGGATCCTGTTATTCCCCAATTTAAAAAAAAAAATCCCATAGGAAACTGATTCTCATCGTTTCTAGTCTTATGCAACAGGACATCCAATAATCCGTTTATAAAATTCATATGCTCTAACAACATACTTCTGCTTCTTATTGTTCAAGAGGAGCAACTGTGATCTAAAACAAATGGACAATATAGAAACCTCCCATTTTCTAGATTTGCAAGTCAGCAGATGTTTATACTTTTCCTTCAGTGCCTGTTGATTATAAAATGCTGTTCTGGGCAGGTATCTGCCTGGAGCTAATTTAAAAACTCAGCCAATTATGTAAAAGAGAGCTATTTCCATGAGGAAATGAAAGCTAGCAGCTGAGACTGTAAAAAAAAATGAAATCCATGGAAAGTAAGGCAGCTAGCTCATTCAGATTCTGGCTTGAGTATAAATGTTTAATCAAAAATGGATCCAGGAAGTCAGAAGATAAATAAAATGTCTTTGAGGAATCTCTTATTTTTAGGGTAGCAGTCTATGATTTTGAATCCCATTGTTTTGTTTCCTTCAATTTCAGATATTTTCTTAATTCTATAATATATAAAAGCAGAGAAAGAATAATGGTAAAATTTTATACAAATGTTTCCTCTTCTTCCACCCTGTTCCATGATGTGTTTAGGGGTGAGAACATTTATTTTCTTCTCCTTTCCTCTTCATGTGGAGAGGGTAGATTGGAGAGGGACCTTGCAATTCCAGCATTATGAGATGGTGCATCTGTGCTCTTCTTTAATTAGTGTGATACCTCTCTTGTGGCCAGTATGCTGCCGGGCTGAGTCAGCGGCATATTAACGCCTACACTGACAAGGCCTAAGGTGGCAAATTTGCAGGGGTGGCAAATTTATAATAGCAGCCAGAGGCTGTTTCCCCCGGTGCCGGTTCCTGCCCTCTGCCCCCAGCCCCGCCCCAACTCCACTGCTTCCCTGCCCCCCATTCCCCGCCCCCTCCCTGCCCCTATCGGTCCCCTTCCCCAAATCCCCGCCCCGGCCCTGCCTCCTCTCCTGAGCGCGCTGCGTTCCCCCCTCTTCCCCCCTCCTGCGTGAAGCTGTTTCACGCACAAGCATTGGCAGGGAGTGGGGAGAAGCAGGACCTGGCGGTGCACTCAGGGGAGGAGTCGGAGACGGAGTGGAGGTGAGCTGCGGCGGGGGGGCCGGGAGCTGCTGGGGGGTGGGGCAGCAATTATTTCAGGGCCTAGGAGCGACAAAATCATTAATCCGCCAGTGGGCTGAGTAGGCATGGTTTTCCACAGGGCCATGCACTGAGGGGTAATTCCATATCCATTACAGAAAAGCACTGATTACAGTAAATACCACTGTCATGCTTATTGTGTTCCTTTACTGGTTTCAGAAGATTAGTATACAACGGAATCTCTGAGGCTTACACAGTGCATCCTTACTGAAATCCAGACAGTTGTTGGAAACATTGGCTCCAACTCATAAATACAGAATATTTTCTGGAAACTTTCAAAGATCAAAGTTTTTATAGCTCCTGGAAAAAATTCCATTGACTTTAATGAGATTTGTATCTACCCCTCAATGAACTCAAATATTTAAGTGTATGAGGTAACAGAAGCAAACCAAAGGCAGCTTAAAGTGAGGAACATCATTTAAATTCACACATTTTATTCATGAAATAGTATATTTTTTAACACATACATACATAGCAATTTAATAATTAAAAAAACACAAAACCCCCAAAATTTATACATTAATTTTCCAAAAAGGAAAGACTAATTTATATAGATAATTGATGCAGGTTTTATGTAACGCTGGTCAAATTATCTTGTTGGAAAAAGTTTTCATCCAATTTTTGGCACTATTTCCAAAAATGGATATTTTAATTAAAGCATTTTGATTTTCTTAATGTTTTATTATTTTCAACCTAAGCTTTTTTCTTTTTCCATTTTTGTTGAATGTTCATTGTTTTATTTGTACTTGTTTATCTTTTCCACTTCAATATTAACTGGTCGCCTTAATCAAATGTTAAGATTAAGAACTTCAGTTTTTCAAATATCTCACAATAAAAATATTTTTGAAAGTGAAAAATATTAACAAATATTCTACTAAATTTTTGAAAAGTAAATTACCAGTTCGTTTTGAAAATCAGCCAAATGACAGGATCTTGAAAATTCTGTGAACTTTTCCTTGCCATCCCAAACATATTCAAGTTTTGAGTGAGCCCAACTCAGCTGAATACTGTATATCCTTTAACAACCTCAGCATATACACTAACACACTATAAATATTGCTAAGAAGATACAAATTGCTCAGCCTCCAAAAGACTTACACAATGGGGACTGGATGCCCAGCAGCCTTAGACTCCTTTGAAAATGCTAGCCTATGAATAGCCTCAACATAATGTTAAGCATCTGCTTAAGCCTTTGCAGGGTCAGGGCCAAAAAATGCATCTCTGCCACCATTTCCTCATACAAAACATTAACTTCTGTACTCTGGAGAAAATGGGACACCCTCAGTTGCTCACCCCCCACCCTCCGGCATGAGACAGTCACCCTGAAGAAAGCCCCAACAGGAATCTGTCACTGGAACCTTACAAGGGGTCCACTGTCGCCTGTCACTGGAACCCTGCCAGGCCCCACTGGTTGCCAGCACCAGAGTCCCGCAGCCCCTGCCATGTCATGGAGGTCTCTGGAAGTCACGGATTCCGCAACTTCCATGACACAAATGTAGCCTTAAGCACGAGTGTCTAGTAGAATTTGTCCTGACCTACACAAGTCAGTAATGGTCACCTTATCATAATTATGACTCAAAGTGATAATGTTATCTAATGAAGACAAGCCCTTACAGGGAGGCTTCTACTGGGAGACAGCATTTGAAATGAATATATCTTACCTTCACACACTGGGCAGCATTCCCCAGGTACCTTAACAGGATTCAGGCAACTCTGTCCACAGGCTGTTGCCACACAGTGAGGGTCTCCATTGATACACTGGCAGAAAGTGCAGTCATCTTCTCTCCATCGATCTCCATGTGCTTGGATCTGACCATTGGCATAGCAGCCAGCAGGGTTATTAACTGGATATACTGGATCTAAATCAAGACAAATTATAATAAGAAGAGACAGTTTATTCTTCCTGTTATGCCTGGAAGATATTTATAAACATGCAGTTTGATATCACTGTTATAGAGGCTGGCCTTGAGACCCTTTTCCCTTTCTGGAAAAGAGCTCAACGCATTCCTGGGGACTTGGTCCTCAGCCAGGTGATGGGTCTGGAGCAGTGGTTCTCAAACTGTGGGTTGGGACTCTAAAGTGGGCCACAACCCCATTTTAAGGGGGTCGTCACGGCTGGCGTTAGACTTGCTGGAGCCCAGGGCCGAAGCCCAAGCCCCACCACACGGGGCCGAAGCCTAAGGGCTTCAGACCTAGGTGGTAGGGTTTGGGTCACAGGCCCCCCTGCCTGGGGCTGAAGTTCTTGGGCTTCAGCTTTGCCCTTCCCCCAGAGCTGTGGGGCTGCGGCTTTGCCCCCCCCCAACCGGGATAGCGAGATTCAGGCAGGCTCAGGCTTCAGTCCCCACTCCTAGGGTCATATAATGAGTTTTGTTGTGTCACAAGGAGGTCATGGTGCAATGAAATTTGAGAATCCCTGGACTGGAGACCCAGGTAACTCCTTTTTCATTTACACTTGGCGAGAAGACTGGGCCCTTTTCTTTCAGGGGCTAACCTTGTCACTATGATCCATGCTTTAGTCATCTTCAGATTAGGCTATTGTAATATGCTCTGCATATTACAGCCACTTGGAAATTCAGTTGGTACAAAATGCAGCATCCTGATTGGAAAGGGTGTTTATGACAGGAATCAAATTGCTCCAGAATACACACAACTTACAGTAAATTTCCAAGAGTATTTTAAGGTAGTGGTTTTAAACTAGGCAACACCTTAAATGGGTTAGATCATGGTTACCTCAGAGACCACTTCTCTTCTATGTGATACCATGAAAGGTGAGACCCAGTTCAAGCCTTGTTTTGACAGACAAGAAATATGGATTTCAATTTAAATTGTGCTAGCTCAATCTCATTAGTTTAACGTAACTGAAGAGCCCATTCAATGCTTTTTAAAGTTTTTCAGCCATGTTAAGCTAGCTCGACTGAGCTCACACAATTGAACTCACACCACTTTTGCCTTGATTTTTGTGTCTGGGCATGGTCTCACAGAAGGCTGGAGGTAGGACATTCTCCATTAGAGCTCCTTGATTATGGAAACTGCTACCTCCCCCAGAGCCCAGATGCATGACCTTTAAGTCACATTGCAAGGATAGTTTGTTCTACCATTTTTTTTTCTGAAGTGAAGAAATGACGGTCATCGGTGAAGCAGCGTACACAAATTGGAGTTGGTGGTATCGGATGTGTCTATTATTTTAGTTAGCTGGTTTGAATTGTAATTGTTTTTATAAAAATTTTACTTGCCCAGAATGTTAGATGGATGTATATTTTAAAATAAAACTAAATAAAACCAATCTTTCAAGTCTTTTGGCCTCTGGTGATCCCAGTACATTCAGAGGCACAACGCCTGACAGCACGTAATTTGAATCAAATCTCAAATTCAAACATAAGAACAATTATTGAGGTGACAATCGGGGTCCTTCAGATCCAGCCTGGGGTAGGAAGGCCCAGGGTAAGCCTAAGGCTGATTAGAGCCTAGTAACAAGTGTTGAAAAGTGTGCACTTGTGAAGAACACATACATACTATGAGTGCACATTGGTGTAATTATATTTAAAAAATGGATAGGAGACTGGATGTTCAAATGCATAATATAGTTCTGCAGTCACTATGAGAGGGGATACCAAAAGAATAGACAAACGTTAGGAAGTGGCTATTTCCCAGTAGTTGCATCTATGCATATACAGATAATCCTTACAGAAGTGGAAATTCTTAGACTCGTTTGAAATATTCCACTGGACATACTCTTCACCTACCTAGCACCTCTGTGTACTCTAAATACAAAAATGGTGCAGGGATCTTTGCCCCAACTTTCAAATACAACCAATTTAGACAAATTCAGCAGAAAATATAGGTGCTGACTCTGTGGGTGCTCTGGAGCTGAAACACCCATAGGAAAAAAAACAGTGGATGCTCAGCACCCACCAGTGGCCCTGCTGATCAGCCCCTCCCCCTCCCCCACAGCGGCTCACATCCATTGGTGATCAGCTGTTCAGCAGCATGCAGGAGGTGCTAGGGGGAGGAGCTGGGGCAGGAAGAGGTGAAGCAAGTGAAGGGCACACTTAGGAGAGGGAGCAGAACAGGGCAGGAAAAGGTGGGGTGGTGCAGGCAAGGGAAGAGGTGCGGTGGGGTCTGGGGTGGAGCAGGGGATGATCACCCCTGGGGAAACCAGAAAGTTGGCACCTCTGGCTGAAAAGATTTTTTTTTTTTTTTTTTTTGGTAAAAACTTACAAGGAAGAGAAAACAGGGTTATAACAAACTATTTTGCACCCTTAACTAGAGTAAAGTGGACACTAGCAAGTGAATGCTAGAATATTAAAAACATCATGTTAAGAGACTGATTTCCAGATTGTTCCAATTTATGTACTATGAGGATTGCTAACAAATCAGTTAGGTTCCAAAACAGTGTGACCTTCTACATTAAACTGCATGTAGAATAAGCATACACAAAAATACAAACTTAGATTTCATACTTCAGGACCTAACTCTATTTTTTTATACTTTTGTATATTATATGTGTATAATTAGCAAACAGACTGCATTTTGTTTTCTAACTGTTGAAAGGCCATGAATTTACATTGGTGAGACAAGTTCACCCTGTAAACCACCTGGTTATGTTGTTAACAACACCCCATGACCTTAGGACATAAAAAGTAAGCCTTCCCCTATACTTTTTGGGACTTAGCATTGACATCAGATTGCGTGCTTAGTGCCTTTTGTAGAAAAATCCTTTTTTCTCCTTGTATCCCCCCGGTTTTTGCATAATACAGAGACATACATGCCACAATGACATTACTTTGCCCTATCAGGTCAAGTGCAAAGTTTTAACAGTTATTTGCATTACTCTCTACAACACAGTTTCATCTCTTGGAATTTAAAACTCCAAGACCTGCTTCCTTGTTACTAAAGAAAATGAGATACGTGTGCCTCAGGGCATGTTACTGTAATCATCATGCTTATGTTTGGGAACATACCTCTTCATACTGAGGTTTCTCTTCAATATTCATGCAAGTGCATAATGCTATTCTACATATGCTTTCCCACAACTACAAAGAAAAGTATATTTTGATCTTCAGGAATGTACTCAACTCATCCAAATTAGCAACGGTGCTGATGTATTTTGTTCACAAACACAAAAAGGAAACATATGTATCTCTATTATAATTTTTTACATCAGATATAAAAAACAAGCAGTAATTCTAGATTACAAAACACACAATAACTCAAACTAGCACTACATTTGAGACATAGCCAACATTTTAATAGTTAACACTAGCAACTAACAGGAGCAAATCCCAAATACTGTGCAGAGATAAAAACTTTCCTCTCCCCTAGGTTAAATTCCAGACCATAGATGTGCTTCAAGGATTTGAAGAGAAAACAGTCTTATCTCCAAGAACAAAGGAGTCGAAATGAGTGATACCACCAACAATGAGAAAGTTGGGTTATTTCTTGAAGTTTCATCGGCTGCCCTTATAAAGATACAAACAGCTGTATTCAGAAGACTAACCCCCTGGTTTCATTACAGGGAGAGCTATAGCAATGCCTATAGTTAAGGTTTCCTAGCACTTCCCATTATAAGCCCCTGTTTTCAGTTGCTCATAACTTTGCCAAATTGTAACCATTTAGACTGAAAATTTGTATGCTAGGTTTGTGATTCCCCTCTCCCCCCTTATGTGTCAGTGAAAATTGTTAAGCCATTTCCAAAACAGAGGTTACGGGAAAATAGGGAGTTTTGATAATGTTAAAAAATTATCCCACTTGTCCTTTGAAGAGCTCTAGTGCTTCTCTGGTTTGGAACAAGAACTTTAATGTTGGCAGGAGATAACACTGGAGTCAGACAGCTGCCTTTTTTTGTACCCATGAAAATCTACCTGGATTTGGCTAAATTGTAGACCTGAAAAATAACCATTTGCACATCTCACCATTTACAAAAGTTTAACAGCAAGCCTCTAAAAAGTTCAAATCTCTGAATACTGGTTCTTCACTGAGCATGCTCAGGGGCCCCACTGACATTTTATCTGCACTGAAAATATTACACGTCCACACTACCTTCCATCTGCACTGAGGATGCTCCACAGCCCCACAAAGCTTGAGTTCTAATGGAACAGTGTAACAGTAACTATCCCTTTGAGAAAAGAGCTGGTCAGGGAACCAGGAGACTGCGAGTTCTAGTCTCACCTATTCCACTTACTAGTTTTAATAATTCTGTTCACTTCATACCCCTTATTATTGAACAAGTCTTCATACCCCTAAATTAAGTGACAGTCAGATATCATTCCCCACATTTTACATATTTTAAATATATATTATATTTAAACATATATTAAATATGTTCTAAAAAGTAGGTTGTAGGTGATCTCTTCTGGCAGAGCCAAAAATAGAACCTTCTCTCTAATGTGGTATGCCCAAGTCTCACTTATAATCACACTATCTTGCAGAATGAATGTGCCAAACTTATATGCTTGGCTGTGCCATCTATAACCACCAGAACATACAAAGAGTTTACAAACCCTGACTCACCATTTCAACACTCTCCAGCAAATGCTTGTGTACACCACTGATAAAGTAGCTTTTCCATTTCCCTCTCACGGTTAGTTCACAAATAACAGTTTACTACTCCTATTGCTTACTCCTGTAGCTGTGCAACTAAAGATATGAGATATGAGCTGTGCAACTAAAGGTTCTGTGTAAAAATAATCTAAAACACCAATGACTTATATGGGGATCATTATGGTCTCATATGATGTATTTTTCTTTTCTTTTTTTTCCCCAAATCCTAGGAAATTACACTAAAAATATATTAAAAGAACATTAAGACTGCAAAGTCAAGCACCCAAAAGTTATTGAACTTATCAGATTTTTTCCACTTTGTGTGGGTATTCATTGCGATAAAACTGGATGCAACTGAGTGACATGATCACACAGTACTTTTTTTACGGACATCTGTTTCATTCAGTGCACAAGATGGTAAATCAGCAAAATTCTTTAAAAGAAATAAGGATGTTCTCTTTTGGTCAAGGCACTGGACTGGAAACTCAGGACTGCTAAGCTCTTCACCTCATTCTGCCACAAACTTTTTATACAATGATGGCCAATACTATCAAAATGCACAAACACAAGGAGGCAAAATTAAGGCTGCACAGACCAGCTTAATTCTGGTAATTCTTATCTTTTGAGGTCTTGTCTTTGCAACCGTAATGTTCTTTAAACTTACGGGGGTTTTATGTAATTATTTAATTTTTCTTACCCCAAACCAATATAAGCCATACTCATTGGAAAAGAATAAGGAGATATCTCTTCTCATAAAACTCTATGGGCGGGACTGTGACTAGCCTTTATACAAATGCAGAAGGAGAGCACCGAGAGATCTTCCACAAGCAATGCATATTGTCATGGATGTAAAGAGCAAGTCTTGCTTACTCAGGGACAGTAGATTACACTCCTTGAAGGGGTGTAACAATGGCCACACTCCTCCTTGCTTCCAAAGAAATTCTGGAGGAATTGCAGAAGCTGCAGAAAGATTTCGGTCTTGAAAGATTGGTAGATGCCTGTACCACTATTTGTGAGCTCAAAAGTAAAGGCAAAGAGCACGGAGGATCCATCAAGAAACAGTTCAAATAATCAGGAAAATTGTAAGTAGACAAAATAAGCAACTGTAACAAGAAAACAAAACATTGAGGAAAAGACAGTCCACCAAAAATCCCCAACACTCAGAATAGAAGTAAGTAATAATGTGTAACATCTGCACCAACTGAGGATTAACTGATGTCTTTCTAGCTTCTGTTTAGCATAGACCACTTTGGAAATTCAAAAAGAAAAATGTTATCATACAAGGAGCTGAGACAGCTAACTTTGACAGGTGTCCTGTGGACAGAATTTGATTGATTAAGATAGGGGTTGTAAGAGGTTTTATACCAAATTGCATCAGAGTGCTTGAAATCAGCAACTGAACTAGCACTCTGGTCACTGTTTAAACCATTAGTCCCCCCAGAGAGCCTGATTAAGGAAGTTCCTGATTACCAGATCAGATTGGGGCCAGGTATTTTATAAGCTAATTAGCCTATTGACAAGGAAATTGGATAAAAGAGCACCAGAAGGAAGTGCACAGTGGAGGAGAATCAAGAGAGAGAAAAAGGCTAGCTAGGCCTGATAAAGGGAGCTCTCTGTGTGGAGAGACCTTTTCCCACTTCTACCACCTGGGAATAAAAAAAAGGTAGTTATGCTGAATGTCTGTGTAAATAGTATGGCTACATGAGCACGTAAAAGGTGGTGAGACGAAGCACTGGGTGATATCTCCAAAAGGAAGATCAATGAACAACGTATGACAGCAAAAATGACAGGAGCAGGGCATGCCCTATCACACCAAGAGAAGTAGTAAAATTATAATCCCTTAGAGAGAGCCAAACACCTAACCTCACCCAAAAGGACACAACTGAGTCAAAAGGGATTTACAGAAGAAGGGAACAAGTATTTTGCTTGCCAGTTACTGAAAAGCCAGAGCCCATACTTCCCTGACATCAAGATATGGGAAGCCATACCAGAAAAGGAGGCATATAAGCAGCACGCAAGATCAATGTCAGACAACCAGGCAAATGAAGCAAGAGCCTGACTGTTGTATCAGACAAGGCCAAATTAAAAAACAGCTGAGACTAAAAACCAGATCTGAGAGATGGGGTTCTGCTGACAACTGTCTAATCATTATCTATTGTATCCTGTCTACCAGGAACCAGTCACGCCAAGAGAATTCCATTTGAAGTTTCTGATATCCTAACTCACAACATCTAAGAGAGAATAAAAACTAATTAACTTGGCAGTCCCATTTGCAGTGTCTCAGATGAGAAAAGGTAAATCTGATTTTTTTAAAAGCAGCCTAACATAGTAGTGAACCATTTATCAGAATAAGTTGCTGACAAATGACGTAGTACCAACTTTTCAGTAAACAAGAGAGATCATGGGCCACCTTCTTTGTGTTGTAACTCTGGCAGAGAAGTGGCCCCTATGTTTGAGTGTATGAAAGTCATTTAGATACAACAGTGAACATACCATACAATCATCAGAAAGAGAGAGAGAGCGGTTTCCACACCATTAATCAAATATCGTTTAATTTTAATTGACATATATATGTTTATGCTTATAAGGTCTGATCCTGGAAATTTTATGCATTCAAACAGTCCCATTGAAGCAAAAACCCCATCCAATTAAGGCAGTGGTTCTCAGTCTTTCCAGACTACTATACCCCTTTCAGGAATCTGATTTGTCTCGCATACCTCAAGTGTCACCTCAATTAAAGAACTATTTCCTTACAAAAAATTAGATATAAATATACAAAAGTGTCACAGCACACGGTTACTGAAAAATTGCTTACTTTCTCATTTTTACCAAATAATTATAAAATAAATTATTGGAGGATAAATATTGCAGTTATATTTCAGTGTACTTTATGCCCGAGCCCTGCCACCTGGGGCTGAAACATGTAACTTATCTTCATAGGGTCCCCTGTGGCACGCGGCCCCAGGAAACTGTCCTGCTTGCCACCCCCTAACGCTAGCCCTGAACTTGTGACTCCCCGAACCTGAACTTGTGACTGTCCCACGAAGCCCATCGGGGTCACAACCCCCAGATTGAGAAACACTGAATAAGGCAAATATCTAGATGAGTTGACCTACCCCCAGTTGACCTCTGTGTACTCCTGATTGAGAACCACTGACTCAAGAGAACTACTCATGTGAGTAAGAAATACACATTCAGGTGAGAAACGGTTACATGACTGGATCCAGAGTTAACATTGAAAGAGTATATTGTCACATGGCACATTTAGTACTCTCCAGGCTGTAATCAATTAAATATTTCTACCTAAGTAACAACAGCAACATTTAACTTGTATAGCCCCTTTCTTCTATAGATCTTAATGTACCTTAGAAACTTTACTGAATTCATCCTTACACCACTAGTGTGAGGTAGGAAACTGAAAAATCCATATTTACAGATGGAAAAATCGAGGCTAGGAAAGTTTAAGGGACTTGCCGAATATCACACACTAATTTTGCAGCTGAGCTAGGAACAGAACTCAGATCTCGACTCTTAGGGCACGTCTACACTAATGCTTAAATCAATCTAACTTATGTCACTCAGGAGTGTGAAAAAGACACCCCCTGAGCGACGCAAATTACAGAGACCTAAGCGCTGTCCACACTGGCGCTATGTTGGCAGGAGACGCTCTCCCGTCAGCACACAGTCTCTTCACCAGACGCAGTGCAACTGCGCCAATGTAGCTCTTTTAGTGTAGACCTGCCCTTAGTCATATGCATGTGTATTAATAAATTACAAAATAAGAGCATGTCACAAAGACCACGACAATATACATTCACATCCTACAGCCATGAAAAACCCCTCAAACAAGCCAAAACAAGCCCACCAATACGAGCTGGACAAACCAAGGAGTCTCACAGCATGCTCTAATGTTCAACAAACATGAGTTTCTGTCAGATCAACGGGAGAGCGCCATCTCCTTTTTGAGGCCCCTCCACTGAGGATGCTTTGTCTCCAGCCTCCTCAGGTACAAATCTGGACATGGTTAGATTAAGCATCCTGGCTTATCTCACCTGCTCACAAGTGATCTGAAAGAAACACAAGACCTAAACCCTAAGGGACTTTACAGGACCAAACCAATACATACTGAATATACTGAACACTTTAGCTAAGGAGCAGCTGCTCAAGCTAGGCAATTCAGAACTCATCTGGATCAACTCCTCTAAAAGCGTAATGGAAAAGGAACAAAGTTGGAGCAACCCACCCAATAACTCAAAGAGCTCTCTCTCTGCTTCCTGATCTCAACAAACTCAAGTTTTGGCAGCTTCAACCACCTAAGAGTGGTAGTCGTCCTTGGAGACATGGCTGGCAAAGGATGCATCAAATAATTTCTTGTCTCAGTGTTGGTGCAAGCCAGAGATTAATGTGAGACTTCCTATATAATCCTTTTTAGGCCAATGAGAGAGTCACCCAAAATGAGAGAGATCATAGCAGCATGGCACACAGAGAAGTCGGCTATCAAGGAGAGAGAGAGAGAGAGAGAGAGAGAGCGCACAACCCACTCTCAGACTGGAACCACAAGCATTCCATATGCCTACCCATTTTGGAAATAAACCGCCATAAATGCAAAGCAGAGAAATCCGTGTCATGTTGACAGAAGGCAGAAGGAAGTCTGGGGTTTTTTTTGGCAGAGTGTTAATTAATGGGAGACTTGTGCAACAGAGCAGTCCATCTAGTTGTGTGGATACAGAATCAAGGAGCAGCCTCCGCGATACAAGGCCTTCAGGAGGAATTAAGCCATTTTTTAATTATTACGGTTGTGCTTGTACCTGGCATGAGATAGCTGTGGCTAGAGTGGAAACAGTGCACCAAACATAGCAGCCAGCAACTGTAGAAGATCATTTGGATTAAAAAAACACTATCTATATTTTGCCAAAACTTTAGAATGACAAAATGTGACAATGCACACTGGCTCAGAGAGCTAATCACCACTTAAAAGACAAATAAGAGAGAGCAGCTGTAATAAGTGAATATTAAGAAAAAAATTACCTTCACAGACTGGACAGCACTCTCCTTCTGGCACGTAGTACCTGTCACAGTGCAGCTCACCACACTGGGCTGAGAAACAAATCGAGACACCACCTTGACATCGACAGAAACGACAGGCATCCATTCGAAACATGTCTCCATCATAATACTCCACACTGTTAAATATGCAAGCTGGCTTCACTTCTGAAAGAAATAAAAAGAAAAAAAAAGTGGATTTTGTAGTTTTAAATAATTTTATAAACAAAGAAGAATTCTCTCTAATAAGAATATCTGCCCCTAGCAAAAATACCAAAAATCCTTGGTGAAAGGCTGTGCTGAAAAAAGGAAATTACTATCTTAAAGTAATTTTAAAATGTGAATTCCAAATATGGCCATCCATTTATTCTTATTACTTTACAATGAAAAAGCACCCATTCAAAGGTTTTGAAGCTCTTGAGAGCCCTTTTAAAAAACAAGCATATGCCCAACAATTATCCAAAGACCAAAAATACCAGCAACTACATTTAATTTAACCTTGCCCGCAGCAGAATCTCCACGAGAACCAATGCCACTACTACCCATCACTCAACTCATTATAGGCCAGGGAGAAAAGATGAGCTCTGCAGTCCACTCTGAAGTTTAACAAACTCATGCTGCCGGTGACACAAAGTGATACAGAGACAGTGAGAGAAAATGTCTCTTTTTTAAACAAAGCTTTGTATTTTTTTCCCAAAACAATTATTTTCCCCTAGAGTTTGTGATCTTTCAAATACATAAAATATTTGAGGGTCTGTTTCTTCAGTGGGAAGACAGTTAAATACTATTCAAAAACATTCCCAGGGCAGCAAGATTATATATAAACATAATTCTGCACCTTTATAATTTGAGTATTGACTAGAATTAAAATTTACTTATCCCTCTACAATGGTGTTGATCAGTTCTTTCTAGTCTTGCTTAGTTACAAGTTATCAGTACTACCACCTCTCATGATTTTATCACAACTCTGCTTATGAAAACATGAAAGGCTGTCAACTGACAAATTTTCCTTTATTTAAAATGACCACCATTTCCCATTACTGTCAACAAGTTGGCTGCTTTTTCCTTGCAGTCTATCTGCATGTGGAAGTGAGGCTGCACATAATAAAGTTGGCTGCCACCTCCCACTGTTTTCAATGAGATTGACGCCATGCTCACAGGCAAAATTGCTGCCACTTTATGGTTCAGGGGCTGGACAGGACACAGGCCTGTATGGAGCATCAGGGACACTATGAATGGTGGGTCAGGAGAGTGAGGGGGAACAAGAGGTAGATTTAAAGGTTGCAGGGAGGTGAGGGGTCCAAGGATAGTGATGGGATGGGAGATAGAGGGGATAAAATGACAGTTCCCCCAGCTGGGGAGAGGCGCATGGTAGGCAAGGGGAATCTCTCTGAGCAGCCAGGGGAAGGAAGCGCTATTGGACTTTAATTTGCAACACCTGATCCATAATGTTGTTTAATTTTAGATACCATGTAGAAATTTCTAAAATGTATGAGCTGTAACATTCCTTTCTATCAGAGACCTGCCCAAAGTTAGTTTCCCAGTATAACTTGCAGCCTAAGTTTACAGGTGGATGGATATAAAAATACAAATTAACTAACAACTTCTAAAAACTTTGCTAAAATATAGTTTTTCTATATGTGTGACTATATGGTGTAATACCACAATATGAATGGTGATAATCTGAAATGACCCACTAATTCATGAATAATGCTGTGATCCCAAAGTCAAATAAACAAAACCACTGCACCACTTTACATTACCACATATTCTGTATATGCCATATATGTTACAGTAGAACTTTTTAATTAACATTTTATAGAGTTTTTAAAAACTGGGACTATTTCATGAAGAGGGTGCATATCTAGCAACCACTATCACTTCATTCTTAGTTGAAGGCATATGTCTTTAGCTCGTCAAACTGGTTCACAGTCTTGGGGTCCTTCAGGATTCCTCATGTCTTTTGGACACACCACACACACCTCTTCTATCTACAATTTCCCCATCTTACCATACATGAACCTGGATAGAATGATGTACGGCTTCATAATCTACAAGATGTACTATTTCAATTTAACATATATAAAGCACTAGTAAATGGAAGCCCATACTTGCCACATGGGTGTGGCATTTGGGCCAAGTAATCCATAATCTGTAACCTCGCCTTCATCCAACCAATTAAATTGTTGCATGCAACTTTGCTATACAGTAATGGTGTCAATTCATTGTGTTACTTCTGATGTAACAATGGTTTAGAGCTCTTGGGATGGCAAATATACATGCCTTACCGTAGCTGTACACTGCATTGGTGTAATTTGCAAAGTCAAAATAGCTGAGAACTTAAAACAATGGATGGTAACAGATCATGAATCGCAGTGATCCTTGAACCTTGTGGATATTCTAAACAAAAAGAGCTCTCAACCATGCTTGTAGCTGTTTCCATCGCTTCACATTGACTCAGACATTCTAGGCTGCAGTGACACAGACAGGTGACAATCCTGGAATCCTAAATAGTTAATCACGTCAAGTTTTAAAAGAGCTTCAGTTAGTCCAGAATACAGCAAGCACATCTCCTTAGCCACCAAGATCACATCACCCCAGCTTTGTTCACAAGACTGCCCCCTGGGACAAATTGAAGGTAAGTTTTGGCCTAAGATTTTGTTGGCTGTGAAGTGACTGTTAGAACTAACTTTTGTGTGTGTATGTGTGTGCATGCGTGTGTATCATATAATTAAATTAAAATTTAGAATTAGCAGGTCTTTGTAGAAAGCAGTAAAATTAACGAAACATCTTAATTTGTGAGGTTAGAGATTTTTTTCCCCTTCATGCGCCTCTAACATTAAGACAAGTTTTCTTTAAGATTTTACTGCATTTCAATGACATTTTTAAATATCCCCAACTCAGGTGTCTATGTTCAACTCCAGTCTCAAGGTATGCAGTAGGACTGCTACTGTGAAACTTGGAGGTTGAAGCTGGTTCTCTCTTAGCGATTCTGATGTTTAATTTATATAGGTCTGTTTCTCTGTCTTTAAGGCATATTATAAAAAACAGAGAAAGGGGGAGACCAGAAGAGGAAATGCCATAAGAGCTATTGTGTCCAGGAAACTAGCTATGACCTCATTAGAAAGCGATTCACATAAAGATTTGTGAAATATTACAATTGTATGTACTCTGAGTTGTTAGTTTAAAAACAAAAGGAGTACTTGTGGCACCTTAGAGACTAACAAATTTATTTGAGCATTTAAAAACAGTTTCTTGAAAAGGAGAAAGTGCTAATAAAAAGGTCTTTAATCCACTTGTTCATTATTTCACTGATTTTGAGTGTAGCCCTGAATCTATGCCTGACTAGGACAGCAGAGAAATTCCCTGTCGAGAATGTCTACTTACTGTTAAAAGGCAAAAAAAAAAAAAAAAAAAAAAAACTATATCAAACAACAATAATTGTAATCTTGAAAAAAAGATGGTAAATGTCCTTAATGAAAAAAATTGGAATAAATATCTCACTATGAATCTGCATCTTTGCACCATCAGGATTTGACAGGATTTATGGGTATATAATTCTCAAGGCTCTGAGTTTGCCATAATATATTTATCATGAAGTAATTAAGATGGAGAGACAGAATGATTTGAATAGGGCAACCATTTTCTTTAAATTAAAAATGTACTTAAAATAGTCAGTTTCAAATATATCACTGTGCCCTTCACTGCCATGATACCTCAGCCACAATGAGGTGGCAACAGCATCTATTATGAGTTCCATTACCATAATGCCTACGAGTTGTAGTCATGGATCAGGACCCCAGAGCATGGGGTCCTCCATGAACTTATCTAATTCTTTTTTGAACTCAGTTATAATGTTGGCCTTTACAACATCCTCTGGCAATGAATTCCACAGGTAGACAGAGTTGTGTGAAGAAGTACTTCCTAATCTTAGTTTTAAACCTCCTGCCTATTATTTCACCCCTATTTCTTTGGGTGCTCCCTGGTTTTTGTGTTATGCGAAAGGGTAAACAACACTTCCTAATTCACTGACTCCACACCATTCATGATTTTCTAGATGTAGATCATATCCCCACTTAGTCATCTCTTTTCCAGGCTGAACAGTCCCAGTATTTTGAAAATCTCTTCATATGGAGGCTGTTCCATACCCCTAATAATTTTTGCTGCCCTTCTCTGTACTTTTACAATTTTAATGCATCTTTTTTGAGATGGGGCAACCAGAACTGCACGCAGTATTCAAGCTGTGGGTGTACCATGGATTTATATAGTGGCATTATCATATTTCCTGTCTTATTATCTAGCCCTTTCCTAATGGTTCTTAACATTGTCAGCTTTTTGACTGCCACTGCATATGGAGCAGGTGTTTTCAGAGAATTAACCACAATGACTCCAACATCTTTCTTGAGTTGTAACAGCTAATTTAGACCCTATTATTTTGTACATATAGGTGGGATGTTTTCCACTATGCATTACTTTGCACTTATCAATACCAAATTTCATCTGCCTTTTTGTTGCCCAGTCACCCAGTCTTTCGAGATCCCTTTGTAACTCTGAGGTCAGCTTCGGAGTTAACAATCTTGAGTAATTTCGAATTATCTGCAAATTTTGCCACCTCACTGTTCACCCCTTTTTTCAGAACGTTTATAAATATGCAGAACAGCACAGATCCTTGAAGGACCCTGCTATTTACTTCTCTCCATTGTGAAAAGTGACCATTTATCCCTACTATTTAATACAGTATACTTGGACTTTCAGAAAGCCTTTTTTTAAAATCATCACTATATTAGCTATCCTCCAGTCGTCTGGTACAGAGGTTGATTTAAGCAACAGGTTACATATCACAGTTAGTAGTTCTGCAATTTCATATTTGGGTTCCTTCAGAATTCCTGGGTGAATACCATCTGGTCCTGGTAACTTCTTATTGTTTAATTTATGAATTTGTTCCAAAACCTCCTCTAATGACATCACAATCTGGGGCAGTTCCTCAGATATTTCACCAAAAAAGAATGGCTCAGATGTGGGAATCTCCCAACATCCTCTGCAGTGAAGACCGATGCAAATTCATTTAGCTTCTCCACAACAGCCTTGTATTCCCTGAGTACTTCTTTAGCAGATTGATCGTCTGGGGCCACACTAATTGGCAGGCTTCCTCCTTCTGATATACTTACAAAAACTAACAGCAACATTTTTTTAGTCTTTTGATGATTGCTCTTTAAATTCTTTTTTGCCCTG
Source organism: Lepidochelys olivacea (assembly GCF_965140295.1). Taxonomy (NCBI): domain Eukaryota; kingdom Metazoa; phylum Chordata; order Testudines; family Cheloniidae; genus Lepidochelys; species Lepidochelys olivacea. The sequence continues at coordinate 145,815,442 of NC_140413.1, read as the reverse complement.
CCTCATCATACTTATATACTTAAGTTCCTGGTGTTTATGCCCCTTTCTATATTTTTCTTCACTAGAATCTGACTTTCAGTTTTTAAAGGATGTTTTTTTGTCTCTAACTACTTCTTATTCTATTGTTTAGCCATGGTGGGTATTTTTTTTTTTTGGTCCCATCACTGGGTGTTTTTTTAATTAGGGGTTTACACTTAGTTTGAGCCTGTATTATGGTACATTTAAATAGCTTCCATGAAGCTTGTAGGTATTCACTCATAGAATCACAGAATATCAGGGTTGGAAGGGACCTCAGGAGGTCATCTAGTCCAACCCCCTGCTCAAAACAGGACCAATTCCCAACTAAATCATCCCAGCCAGGGCTTTGTCAAGCCTGACCTTAAAAATCTCTAAGGAAGAAGATTCCACCACCTCCCAAGGTAATGCATTCCAGTGCTTCACCACCCTCCTAGTGAAAAAGTTTTTCCTAATATCCAACCTAAACCTCCCCCACTGCAACTTGCGACCATTACTCCTCGTTCTGTCATCTGCTACCACTGAGAACAGTCTAGATCCATCATCTTTGGAACCCCCTTTTAGGTAGTTGAAAGCAGCTATCAAATCGCCCCTCATTCTTCTCTTCTGCAGACCAAACAATCCCAGTTCCCTCAGCCTCTCCTCATAAGTCATGTGCTTCAGTCCCCTAATCATTTTTGTTGCCCTCCGCTGGACATTTTCCAATTTTTCCACGTCCTTCTTGTAGTGTGGGGCCCAAAACTGGACACAGTACTCCAGATGAAGCCTCACCAATGTCGAATAGAGGGGAATGATCACGTCCCTCGATCTGCTGGCAATGCCCCTACTTATACAGGCCAAAATGCCATGGGCCTTCTTGGCAACAAGGGCACACTGTTGACTCATATCCAGCTTCTCATCCACTGTAATCCTAGGTCCTTTTCTGCAGAACTGCTGCCTAGCCGCTCGGTCCCTAGTCTGTGGCAGTGCATGGGATTCTTCCATCCTAAGCACAGGACTCTGCACTTGTGTTTGTTGAACCTCATCATATTTCTTTTGGTCCAATCCTCTAATTTGTCTAGGTCCCTCTGTAACCTATCCCGACCCTCCAGTGTATCTACCTCTCCTCCCAGTTTAGTGTCATCTGAAAACTTGCTGAGGGTGCAATCCACACCATCCTCCAGATCATTAATGAAGATATTGAACAAAACCGGCCCCAGGACCGACCCTTGGGGCACTCCGCTTGATACCAGCTGCCAACTAGACATGGAGCCATTGATCACTACCTGTTGAGCTCAACGATCTAGCCAGCTTTCTATCCACCTTATAGTCCATTCATCCAGCCCATACTACTTTAACTTGCTGGCAAGAATACTGTGGGAGACCCTGTCAAAAGCTTTGCTAAAATCAAGGAACACGTCGTCCACTGCTTTCTCCTCATCCACAGAGCCAGTTATCTCGTCATAGAAGGCAATTAGATTAGTCAGGCATGACTTGCCCTTGGTGAATCCATGCTGACTGCTCCTGATCACTTTCCTCTCCGTTAAGTGCTTCAGAATTGATTCCTTGAGGACCTGCTCCATGATTTTTCCAGGGACTGAGGTAGGGCTGACTGACCTGTAGTTCCCCAGATCCTCCTCCTTCCCTTTTTAAAAGATGGGCATTACTTTAGCCTTTTTTGAGTCATCCGGGACTTCCCCCGATCACCATGAGTTTTCAAAGATAATGGCTCTGCAATCACATCCGCCAACTCCTTTAGCACCCTCGGATGCAGCACATCCAGTCCCATGGACTTGTGCTCGTCCAGCTTTTCTAAATACTCCCGAACCACTTTTCTCCACAGAGGGCTGGTCACCTCCTCCCCATGCTGTGCTGCTCAGTGCAGTTGTCTGGGAGCTGACCTTGTTCGCGAAGACAGAGGCAAAAAAAGCACTGAATACATTAGCTTTTTCCAGATCCTCTGTCACTAGGTTGCCTCCCTCATTCAGTAAGGGGCCCACACTTTCCTTGACTTTCTTCTTGTTGCTAACATACCTGAAGAAACCCTTCTTGTTACTCTTAACATCTCTTGCTAGCTGCAATTTAAATTGTGATTTGGCCTTCCTGATTTCACTCCTGCATGCCTGAGCAATACTTTTATACTCTTGTGACTATTCCTTTTCATTTCCATTTAACTAGCTCTCTCCTTTTGTGTACTTTCCCTTTTTGAATTAAATGCTATTGTGGTGGCTTCTTAGGTATTTTCCCCCCTACAAGGATGCTAAATTTAATTACATTATGGATGCTATTATTGAGTGGTTCAGCTATATTCACCTTGTGGAGCAGAACTAGGACTTGCTGCTCCAACAAGCAGTCATTCATTGTCTAAAAATTATCTCTCTGCATGTACTTGGGTCAATCTGAGGATAATTAAAAACCCCCATTATAATTGGGTATTCTGTTTTGTAGCCTCTCTAATCTTCCTGAGCATTTCACAATACCATCACCATCCCAATCAGGTAGTGGGCAGTTTATTCCTAGTACTATATTCTTATTATTCAAGCATGGAATTTCTTTCTGTAGAGATTCTGTAGTACAATTTGATGGCAGTTAAAGTCATGTTTGCAGGTAACAGCACCTAGATACAGGTGCTGAGGAGAAGAGGAGGGGGGATTTTTTTCCCTCCCTTTTTAATAATATAGGGAAGGCCAAAACATGCTTACATTGGGAGGGCAAGGAATCTGATGAGAATGAGATGTTGAGAAGGGTGAAAAAGGGGTGAGAGAAAGGTTGTGGGAGATTAGAAAGCAAGAGGGGATGGCATCACTTGGGCAGGAGGAGGAGAACAGCAAGAAGAAATAGTGAGTAGAGAGTAAAAAGAAAAAGGGGAAAGTGGAGGAAGGTGGTCACACCAAATCTTGCTGATTTTTTTGCTTTGAAGAAATCAGCAAGATGCTATGCAGAAAGGGAGTAGGGGACAGGAGGGGTGGGGCTTGAGGAGGGAATCAAAGTAGTAAAGAGTTAGCTGTGTTTGTGGGTGTAGGACTTGGAAAGGGAGTAGAAGTAGAGCTGTTTGGCTGAGATGACGACAGAATTAAAGAAGGAAAGAGTTAGGTGGTACTGGAGAAAGTGAGCAAGGTCACTGGACTTCTGCCAGAAACATTCAGCATCACAGTAAAAAGAGTATAGAAAATGGATGTTGGGGGGAGGTTTGAGCATTGGCCTGCTAAACCTAGGGTTGCGAGCTCAACCCTTGAGGGGGCCATTTAGGGATATTGGGGATTGGTCCTGCTTTAAGCAAGGAGTTTGGACTAGACGACCTCCTGAGGTCCCTTCCAACCCTGATATTCTATGATAAGCCAGCACTGGGGACTGGATGGATGGACCTTGTGATAGAAAGCAAAAGGGTGTGTAGTGGAGATGATCAACAGCTGAATTGCGGGAGGAGAAAGAACTGGGAAAAGGAGAGAGAGGGCTAAGAGCAGAAGATAATTTGTGGATGCTGATAATTTGAAAGTCATGGAAGGAACAGGTGGCAAAGTGTGGAAAAGAGGGCCAATGAGCAAAGTTGAAGGAGACAAGGTGGTGGTCAAAGGGAAATCAGTGACGGAGAGATAAGAGAGGAATCAGAACTTGGTGAAGACAAAATGAGCAACCATTTTAGGAAGTGGGAGGGTTGATCCATATTTGCAGGTGAAGTAAAGAGGTGAGAGCAAGAAGGCAGGAAGCTAGGGAATAAGATGGGATATCAGTATAGAAAGAAAAATAATCAAGGAGGATGGGGGTGGGATTGCGATGTGAGGAAGACAGTGCTTCAAGAGGTGAAGTCAGAGAGGAAGGTGGAAAGCGGAAGAGTCAAGTGGTCAACAGATAACATGGAGGGGAAGAAGAGAAAAGTCAGATGAGGTATTCAAAGAAAGAGAGTAAGTGGAAGAGGAGCGATGGACTAGAAGTAGCAAGATCAGGAGAAAAAAGCCTACCGCCTTCACTGTGATCTTTGGAAGTAACTCTAGAGCAGGGGAAGTGGGAGAAGGTGAGACCACTGCACAAGAGAGAATGATGGCAGCAGCAGCAACTGTGTCAGAAGGGAAAATTCAGGCCTCAGAGACTAAAATGGAGAGGGTGGGAGATGAAATGATCATGTTTTTCTCACTTTTTAAAAGAAAATAGGTGGAATGAGGATTACAGACGGAACAAGATTTAGGGAGGAGGCAGGTATGATGGTAGAGGAGGAGAGGCTCCGTTAATACACATTCCCCTTATAACTGAGCTACTTCTTACTCCCTCTCATTTGTGGTATTTTCTCAACTCAGGAAATGTGCAAAGTTAGATGGTGTGAATAACTATCTGGATGAATTTTGGGCCTGATTCAATTCCCATGGATGTCAATGGGCATCTTTGCATTGATTTTATAGGGGGTTGGATCAGGTCCTGAAAGAGAAGTGAGCTCTTGAGAATCTCCTACTACAGGCAGAATTGACGTAGAAGCCAGAGCCATTCAGTGGAAAGGAAAAACCCTGGCTACGAAAAGTGTTTGCAATTTTCTTTTACAGACTCTGACTGCAAAGAGGATTTTGAATTGCCTTTTGAACCTCGGCTGCCTTTTTTCATTTAATTTAGCAGACTATCTGCAGGAAGTTCTTTTTTCCTTCAATTATTTGTACCACATACTTCTGGGTTTATTTGTTTCCTACTTGGCCTTGCCTTACCTAACCTGCTGCAGTTGTTGTCTATGATATGAGTATCACTCCATATTAGGAGCAACTGTATTCCACATTAATTAAACATTCATGCAAATGGTCAGTGTCAGTCATTACCTTGTTTTGAGCAGTAGGCTGCACCAGCCCACAATGAGATCTGAATTACTGAGATTTCTCAAGCTGTCCTTAGCTGATGGCTATCTTTGATTAAGGCCATGGAAAAGATTAGAGATGCATTTAGTTTGCAATCCATATCCTCACTAGGCAGTCATTTTGCACAGTAACTTTAGCTATACGAGGAGTTTCAGTGTCTGTTTATAGACAAGTTTTGGAACTTTCTGTAGCAGTATCAATGGGCTCCCAGCCAGCAGAAGGGAAGTGAAACTCAAGACAGCTGTCTGTTAAAATGATTAAAGGTTACAGGATCCCAACAACCTCCAATGACAGAATTCCTTCACTATGCAGCAGGATAGATCATATCAGACTCCTGGAAGAAACTGCTGCAATTAATATGAACCTTAATTAAAATAAAAAGGAAGGAAGCTGATTAACTTAACATTAGGGCTGTCGATTAATCGCAGTTAATTCACACACTTAACTCAAAAAAATTAACTGTGATTAATTGCACTGTTAAACAATAGAATACCAATTGAAATTTACAAAATATTTTTGGATGTTTTTCTACATTTTCAAATATATTTATTTCATTTACAACACAGAATACCAAATGTACAGTGCTCACTTTATAGTAATTTTTATTTCAAATATTTGCACTGTAAAAAACAAAAGAAATAGTATTTTTCAATTAATCTCATACAAGTACAATAGTGCAATCTCTATCATAAAAGTGTAACTTACAAATGTAGATTTTTTTTGTTACATAACTTAACTCAAAAACAAAACAATGTAAAACTTTAGCGCCTACAAGTCCACTCAGTCCTACTTCTTGTTCAGCCAATTGCTAAGACAAACAAGTTTGTTTACATTTACGGGACATACTGCTGCGTGCTTCTTCTTTACAATGTCACCTGAAAGTGAGAACAGGCATTAGCATGGCACTTTTGTAGTTGGCATTGTAAGGTATTTATGTGTCAGATATGCTAAACATTCATATGCCCCTTCATTCTAAAGACACCATTCTGGAGGACATGCTTCCATGCTGATGATGTTTGTTAAAAAAACAGTGCGTTAATTACATTTGTGACTGAACTCCTTGGGGGAGAACTGTATGTCCCCTGCTGTTTTACCTGCATTCTGCCATATATTTCATGTTATAGCAGTCTCAGATGATGACCCAGCACATATTGTTTGATTTACGAACACTGTGACTGTAGATTTGACAAAATGCAAAGAAGGTATCAATGTCAGATTTCTAAAAATAGCTATAGCACTCAACCCAAGGTTTAAGAATCTGAAGTGCTGTCCAAAATCTGAGAGGGACGAGGTGTGGAGCATGCTTTCAGAAGTCTTGAAGAGCAACATTCGTATGTGAAAACTACAGAAACCAAACCACCAAAAAAAAGAAAATCAACCTTCTGCTGGTGGTATCTGATTCAGATGATGAAAATGAACATGTATTGGTCCGCTCTGCTTTGGATCGTTATTGAGGAGAACCCGTATCAAGGTTCTTTCCCCACTCTGAACTCTAGGGTACAGATGTGGGGACCTGCATGATAGATTCCCTAAGCTTATTCTTACCAGCTAAGGTTAAAAACTTGCCCAAGGTACAAACTTTGCTTTGTCCTTGAACCCTATGCTGCCACCACCAAGCGTTTTAAACAAAGAACAGGGAAAGAGCCCACTTGGAGATGTCTTCCCCCAAAATATCCCTCCAAGCCCTACACCCCCTTTCCTGGGGAAGGCTTGATAAAAATCCTCACCAATTTGTACAGGTGAACACAGACCGAAACTCTTGGATCTTAAGAACAATGAAAAATCTATCAGGTTCTTAAAAGAAGAATTTTAATTAAAGAAAAGATAAAAGAATCACCTCTGTAAAATCAGGATGGTAAATACCTTACAGGGTATTCAGATTCAAAACACAGAGAATCCCAATAGGCAAAACCTTAAGTTACAAAAAGACACAAGAACAGGAATATACATTCCATTCAGCACAGCGTATTTTACCAGCCATTAAACAAAAGGTTTCAGAGTAACAGCCGTGTTAGTCTGTATTCGCAAAAAGAAAAGGAGTACTTGTGGCACCTTAGAGACTAACCAATTTATTTGAGCATGAGCTTTCGTGAGCTACAGCTCACTTCATCGGATGCATACTGTGGAAAATACAGAAGATGTTGTTTGCATCCGATGAAGTGGGCTGTAGCTCTTGAAAGCTCATGCTCAAATAAATTGGTTAGTCTCTAAGGTGCCACAAGTACTCCTTTTCTTTTTTCATTAAACAAAAGGAAATCTAATGCATTTCTAGCTAGATTACTTACTAACAGAAGTTCTGAGACTGCATTCCTGATCTGTTCCCGGCAAAAGCATCACACAGACAGACCCTTTGTTTCCCCCCACTCCAGATTTGAAAGCATCTTGTCTCCTCATTGGTCATTTTGGTCAGGTGCCAGCGAGGTTATCTTAGCTTCTTAACCCTTTACAGGTGAAAGGGTTTTGCCTCTGGCCAGGAGGGATTTTACAGCACTGTATACAGAAAGGTGGTTACCCTTCCCTTTATTTTTATGACAACCCGTCATCAGCATGGATGCATAACTTCTGGAATGGTAGTTGAAGCACGATGGGACATATGAATCTTTAGTACATCTGTCACGTAACTATCTTGCAAGACTGTCTGAGCGATTGGCTGAAGTAGGACTGAGTGGACTTGGAGGCTCTAAAGTTTTACGTTTTATTTTTGAATGCAGTTATTTTTTGTACATAATTTGAATTTTGTAAGTTCAACTTTTATGATAAAGAGATTGCACTACTTATATTACGTGAATTGAAAATACTATTTCTTTTGTTTTTTACAGTGCAAATATTTGTAATAAAAAATAAGTATAAAGTGAGCACTGTATATTTTGTATTCTGTGTTATAATTGAAAATCAATATATTTGAAAATGTAGAAAACATCCAAAATATTTAAATAAATTGTATTCTATTAACAGTTCAATTAATCATGCAATTAATCATGATTATTTTTAATCGCTTGACAACCCTACTTAAAATTGTATGTTGATATAAACAATAGTACTGAAAAGCATACGGTGTGTTCTTTGTATGTACAACTACTCTGCTATTCAGTGAGTGAAGAAACATGAATGTGATATATGCTTGGGGCATTAGCCCTTAGCAATTTTGAAGATCCTAATACTATACGTTTTAGTTGACTTGCAAGCATATCCACACAAATAAAAAGCTATGTGGAATACAGACTACTGCGTTATCACTGTTGGTCATACTGTATACTCCCTATGATGACAATTGTTGAAGCTACCTGTAAGTCATTTAGTTCTGTATCTGCTAAAGATTTATCCACAAAAATGAAACAAAGACTTGGTCTAAAACAAAACTGTAATTTACAGATGCAATATTACTATTACTGCTAATAAAAATGTATTAAGCACCATAAACGTATGGTGCTTTACACACATATTAAAGAAACAGCCCCTAACCCATCCTGAGGGATTTACAGTATAAAGAGAGTTGAAAAATGAAGGATTATGGGAAAAATAGAAATCTGTCAAAGGGAATGGAAGAGAGGAACGGGAACTTACAACTAAGATTTGGTGTTCTACCATTTACATATAGTATTTTATAACAAAATGGCTTCTTCCCCTCTTTATTTCTTGAATTGCATACTGCCAAGTTGGTATTGGGGGAAGCCTATGTCATCACGCTAGAGTCCCTAACTTAATATCCTGGTCTCTGCATATTCCAAATATTGCTTTTCTATACCTTTTACAGTAGCAAAGGCTTTATACAGTGGTCCCCGTGAAAGTATTTACAGTTTCGCCTCTTGCCTAGTTTATGGTACCATGGTATTTACACCATTCCTTACACTTAGAAAAGAGTAAGCTAATTACTTACAAATATTAAGTATAACTATTTTAATGGAAACCACTGTAGTTAGACTTAGAATTCACCATGTAGTGCAGGTGAATTTTATCAAACACTAAACGCTAGTAAAAACAAAAACAAAAAGACACAAAATCACTCCGTTCTAGAAGGACATGTAGAATTTTAAGGGTACTGGATTATAGAATTGCAACTTTAATAATAAATCCAGTTTTCACTATGCTATTAACATTGGCAAAAGTTCTCATTTCAGGCAGTGACTTCCCATGTGTTGTTTCAGCCTATAAGTATTTTCTGAAAGTCTAAGCAAAATTCTTTTTTATGTTTGCCATATATACACACACACCGTTTCCCCTTTTAAACATATGTTTATATATATAGCAAGACACATATATACATATTATGAACACAAGCATACATAGTATAATTAAGAAATGAAAATTACATTTAGCGATGTTAAGATTGCATCAGGACACACCTTATCCATCCGAAACATTACGAGCACAGAAATAAGACTTCCACAATGCCTACAATACCACTGATTAATGCACTCCAATACTCCATAATGTTTTCTTCCATCTATAACAGACACCAAAAAGCAATACTTATCTCAGCTTCATCAAACTTGCAATCAAGCATAAAACGTTAAGAGTAACCTCGTATGCTTTTATATGAATTATAGTAACAGATCAGCACATTAGATTGTCACACATTCTGTTTTAACATTACAGAGATCACTGTTAAGATTTTTTCCTTTATGTTTAATAAAAAATAGAAAAAGCAAAACTTAATGGAAGCGTTCAGTTCGAGCTAAGTTCATAAAACCATTAGAGCTCTACCTGTACCAGATGAGATACATCAGCCCAATTGGGCAATTCTGTTTTGTGGGCTGAAGTTAGGCAAGGAGAGTTTGGTTTTGGAGACAGACTTTTAATAATACACATTTTTACAATGCTTAAGAACTCAGAAAAACAAACAATGAGGATGTTCAACAAGGTAGCAATGGCAGATGGAAGTGATGGCATCAGGGGACAGAGCAGAGTGTGTTCAAGGATATGGGACACTTCACCCTTGATGCAGTATGCAATGTACAGAGGGCTACATGCGGCGAGGAGGTGAGATGTGCTCTGAATAAATAAAGAGACTATAACACTCAGGAAGAGCCATAAGCAGATGGTATTGGGCCAGCATGACTGTCTAAATTGCAATCCAAGGTTAACTGTACTGGATATATAAATAATAGTGAATGATTTACCTATTATATATTATAGATAATAAGTCTTGCCAGCCAGTAGTTCTGGCTGAGAAAAAATAAGGCAGCCACCTATGGTCAGAAAATAACAAACCCTTGAAAATACTTTTCCTAACAATGGTGAGGTGGAAAGGTGACAATACACTGAAAAATTCTGATGGAAACAAGAATATCATTATATGCTCACTACAACCCAAAGTCTAAATAAGGAAACGTACAGTCAATGTGAACTATATGAAGCTGTTTAGTGTGAGGCCTTGCAAAGTTTAGCATGCTAATTAAAACTCAATACTTGACTTCACAAGCTCTGTATGGAGTAGCTAGAAGAGAGTCTTTGGATCTGGAAATGGAGGCGGGGATGACAATGTATAACTGGCAGGAGCAACATAAGTCTTGATTTATAAGCCTGCTCAATCAATAGACTGCAAATTTAAGATTAGGTCTGGCTAGCTAAATTGTTACTCTCTATTCATCATGTTTTATCCTACTTAACTTTTATTTACTTTTGATTTTCTCTGTATTTTCTGAATCAAATATATCTTGCTTTAAGTTAAATTGAAATTTGTGGTCCTTAGATTTGGGAACTTTTTCTCTCTCCCTCTCTCTTTAGAGAACTCCAAAGGAAATAAAAACCTCTCCTTCCCTTCCCCCTCAAGTTACCATTTAAGGAGGAGAAAGTGTGTGTGTGTGTATATATCTCCTTCCTCTGCTGTTCTAGAATTGACATTCTGAAAAATCCCAGCTGATTTTCACAGTTTTTCAAAGAGAATAATAGTTCAGCCAAAGTCTCTCTCATAGACTGACTCTTTTATGGACACAGACTCTGCTGTATCATGCTACTACATGCTTCCCCCTCCCCCCAAATCTTAGGCTTTGGACAAACTAGGGAATATATTTTTGTCTTTAGTACATTTTTCCTTAAAATAACTCTCCCACAAGCATGCCACTGCCATCTCCTTGCTTCCAGATTTTTGTAGAGAGCAGAGGTGGTCCTGCAATGCTTTGCTTTTTTGGTAACTTTATGCACATTATTGTCTTTGAGCACTACAATTCCATCTGTTCTGCACAGGAATTTCTAGCCCTACCGAGTAAATTCCATTGAATAATACTGAGTCCTGGTGAAGACAACATCCTCTTCATGCAGGATAAATGGAATGTTACAGCTCCACAATGGTATGTCTGCTAATTTTAGGAGTACCTATCTATTAGGTGATAGGCACTCTATAACTCAAATAAACCTGTATGAATCTTAACATTTGAGTTATTAAATTATAATATTATATTAAATTATTAAATATGTAACATTGTTAAAACAAAGCCATTTGTCTTGGATAAAATACAGACCAGGATTTTCAAAAGTAATAAGTGGTTTTGGGTACCCAACTGAGAGCAGGCCTAATTATGAAACTTGCCAAACAGTCAGCCTCTGAGAATCAAACTGTTTTAAAGTATCACAAGATTGAGCACCCAAAAACTGAGGCACCCAAAATCACTAGTCCCTTTTGAAATTCTTGGCAATAGGCTCCAATCCTGCTAACATTTACACAGGTTTTTAAATAAAGCCAATTGGCCTATTCAGAACAGTAAAGTTAAACACCTCCTGAATGATTTCAAGGATTGAGGCTATAATTCATTTATAAAGCATCCCTGAACTAAGGTGTTCCCATATTACATGCCTAAAAAGGTCATTAACACAGAATTACACTTGCCCAGTGGTAGCTTATGCCATTCCAGAATGTGGAGCATGGCTAAACTTACACACCTGAAAACCAGGATGCAAAGTTAAGGTACATAACACCCCTATATCTCAACCTTTGCTCTGCCCTCTTTGAGAGATGCTCCAGCATGCCAACATCACAAATCTAGGACTCTACCCTGACAGATACTACAAAAACACAGTAGGAACGGAGCACATGCTCACCAATCATTATCAGATTTCTGCCAAAGACAGGGCTCAAACTCAGAGTGACAGGCACAGCTCATGTTCAACTAGGGTTGCCAACCCTCCCGGTTGTGCCATGAGTCTCCCGGAATCGGGCTCTATTTCCCAGAGGCTACTGAAGCCAAATCAGGAGTTTTAGGCTGCTAAAAGTCTGGCGGCACAGCAGGGCTAAGGCAGGCTCCCTGCCTGCCCTGGCCCAATTTCGCTCCTGGAAGCAGACAGCACATCCCTGCAGCCCCTGGGGGGCAGGGGTCTCTGCACGCTGCCCGCGCACTGAGCGCCAACTCCACAGCTCCCATTGGCTGCAGGGATGTGCTGGCCACTTCCAGGAGCAACGCCAGGGCAGGCAGGGAGCCTGCCTTAGCCCCACTGCACCGCCACCTGGGAGCCACCTGAGGTAAGAACCGGCTGGCCGTAGCCCGCACCCCTCATCCCCTCCCACACCCCAGCCCCCTGCCCCAGACTTGAGCCCCTTCCTGCACTCAAACTCCCTCCCAAAACTTGCACCCCTCCCGCTCCCCAACCTCCTAGCCTAGCCTAGAGAAAGTGAGTGAAGGTGGGGGAGAGTGAGTGACAGAGGGAAGGGGGATGGAGTGAGCGGGGAAGGCTTTGAAGAAGGGGCGGGGCAAGAGTGTTAGGGTTGTCAACTGTCTAATCACACAAACCCAAGGTTCAACAGTCACAGCAGTGTCCCCTTGAGACAGCAAATCACTGAGAGAACAGGCTGCCTGGAATTCCTCTTGCTTCCAAAGAGCCCTAATCCTGCTGCACATGAACATTTTATTCTCTCTGGCTGCAGCTACTGACAGTAAGTTCCTAACTTACCCTGTAGTAACTTCTCCAAACTAAACCTGACAAAGGGGCAGTAGGTGCAATTCACTACCTCAGATAAATCCTTAACAACTGAGATCAGTTTGGGGTGGATCAGAGTTGTATTCTCAGCTCCAGATGTGGACTAGAAAAATTAGTCAATTTTGTAAAATGCATTTTTTAATAGGTTTGTATCTTCGGAACCCCTTGCTCAAATGACCCCAAATTCATACCATGAAAACTACCCAGAACCCTCATAAGGTACAACAATTTCAAGACAATCTGAGTAAACATGCAGATTATAGAGCACTTAAGAGTTCAACTTCAAATAAAAAGCAATGTTCAACCTTAACTACAGTGGATCTGGTGCTCCGCTATAATACACTGGGAACTAGGAGAGGGAATATTTGATTTTCATGTTTTTTTTTAAATTTATGAAGTTATTTTTATCTAGAATTTCTAGTGTCTACTGTTTTTTCTAGGTCTACTATGTAGACTGTAAACTCTTCAGGGCAGATGGTCTTTGATTTGGGTCTGTTACAGCACCAAGCACTTTCAGCTAAACAAACTGCTAGACTAATCATTAAACTTCCAGGAGGCAAAAAATGCCTTCACAGATCTAGAGTAGCTAAGAATCTGTTCCATTTCCTCTCACCACAGACAAAGTCACTGCAATCCATGCTTCTGTCACCTCCAGGCTACTGTAATATTCATTATCTATGGTTTAGCCAAAAGACCACCGAAAAATTAAGGTTGGTACAGCATGCAGCAGCCTACCTGCTAAACAGGGAAGACAAGATCATCACATCTCTCTGTTGCTTTGTACTCTGAAATGTTTGTCAGTAATTCTAGGGCATATTCAAGGTCCTCATTTACAAAGCCTTGAACAGAATGGAACCAATATATCTCCAGCATTTGATAGTCAATCTTCAGAACCTCTGGGGAAGTTGAAATTGGTGGAGGTCACTCGGGTTGACAGAGCTCAGGGTATACCTTGGAAAAGCCAAGACACAGCATTCTTGGTGAATGATCCAGGGCAGGGGAACTTTATACGGACACATCAGCTTGAGCTTGACACTTACCACCTTCAAAGAATGAGTTCTGATCACTTAAGTAAAAGGCTTTGAGGAGGGAGAAGAGCCATATTCCACTGAGATTATTCTTTGTATAACACATATACTGAATTATCTTAACCACTACAGTACAACATTTTAGAAAACATCCTATAATATGCTCCCAATTAATATACCAGTTTTACACAGAACATTTACTGACCTCTACATATACCCATGGATGTTGATGATGATGACAACATTACAAACACACAGTCGTTAGAAAAGCACCATGCTATCTCCAAGACAAATGTTCTCTTTTCTTAAGAATCCTGCTGTCATGTGGCTCTAACCACTTGCTAACTTAAGTATTTGCTGTAATTTGAACCCAAAAACAACAAAGAGGTCTACTACATGAAGACCAAACACGGAACATGAAAACAACATGATCCAGTAGCACCAGTTACAGCATTAGAGTTAAGTAGTACTCATCCTGATCCTCAACAGGAATCAGGAGTTATTTCTGTCGTAAGAATGTACTTTTCAATTATCTAGTATTATAGTACATAAAGAAATAACAGCATGAACATTATGGGGAAAAATAAGGCCATACTCCCCTAAGTATGTTAAGCTAAAAACAGCTGCTTTATTAGTCTAGTTCTTGTGAGGTGACAAAACAAAATCTAGACTGCTATAAATATTTGCGAAGAACTATGACTAGCAGATTATCCCCCACAATGAAAGCAGCATAGCTAAGGCAGAATCAGATCCAGCTGACAAAAGAAAGGCACAACACCTTTGTGACCACAGGCCCTCCAAATCATACCTAAATTAAATTCACAAAAAAATATTCACAGAGCAAAGACAGACACTATTTAGGCATGTGGCAATTCTCCAAACAGAGCCATATTTCTTGGAGTTTAATGTACCCACCCTACGTACACGCCCAGATCATTTATCATTTGAAAGCTTATTTTATGTACATTTAAATGAAGTATGATGTGGAGATGTAAGGCTGTAGGCAAGGTGAAACAATATTACCAAAATGAGAAAGTGTCATTTTTTGTAGTTTCCAGAAACACTACAGTTTTTACTGTTTAAATTTCTACAACAATGTGGTGCTTGTTGATTATAGCTACCAACAACAATATATTAAAAAGATTTTTATTGTTTTGCATAAGGAAATATTTTTTTCAGAAATGATGAAGCAGTTTAGCATAAGGCAAAAAGGTGACTATCAACATTTTGCAATATACTAAAATGAAATGTTTTCACATCACATTCTTAATCGTCAAAGTATCTCATAATAAGACTGCGACTTTGTCACAGAGGTCACGGAAGTCATGGATTCCGTGACCTCTGTGACTTCTGCAGCAGCCGGTGCGCCCGGCACAGGGGCAGCTCAGGCAGCCCCTGCGCCAGGCACACCTGCTGCTGCTGGGGCAGTCTCAGGCCACCGCATCCCTACACCACAGAGGAGTTTGGGTGTGGGAGGGGGCAGGGGGTTGGGGGCACCGGACAGGGTGAGGCAGGCTCTAGCAACGTTTACCTGGGGGTCTCCCCGGAAGCGGTGACATCCCCCTTGCTCAGCTGCTAGGCAGAAGCTTGGCCAGGCAGCTCCATGGGCTGCCTCCGCCCAGAGCACAGGCTTCACAGCTCCCATTGGCCACGGTTCCTGGCCAATGGGAGCTATGGGGGTGGTGCCTACAAGAGGAGGCAGCCCACAGAGCTGCCTAGCCATCCCTCCACTCAGCAGCTGAGCAAGGGATGTAGGGAAAAATCCAGCCAACAAGGGTATGTCGCTGCTAACAGGGAGATCCCCAGGTAAGTGCCACCCAGAGACCATCTCACTCCATCCCATGCCCCAATCCCCTACCACACCCGAACTCTGCTGCTGCTGGGCCGGGGGTGGGGTGGGGGGGAAGGTGCAGAGACAGGTAGGGAGCATACCAGGCCCGCTAACCCCTCCCCACCCAGCACTGGGGAGGTCCCGCCCCCCCCCCCCAATTGGCCAGGGCAGGCACCCTACCCCAGCCCCCCCGGCAGCCCCTCCCCCAAGCAACTGGGCCACCTTCCGCCACTACCTGGGGGGGCCCCCTGGCAGCCCCCACAAGTTTTATTCACTGGTATTTGTAGTAAAAATGATGGACAGGTCACAGGCCGTGAATTTTTGTTGATTGCCTATGACCTGTGCATGACTTTTACTGAAAATACCTGTGACTAAAATATAGTCTTACTCAAAAGTGATAATAGTTTTCTATATTTTCAACTGAAATTTGCTGACTAGATCAGTCTCAAACTGAAGATTGTGCACCAGTAAACAGTAGATTGTCTATACTTTGTAGTGCACAGTGAGGAGATAGGAGTATACATGAATTCCTAATATAATGCTTCTCCATTTGTAAGCTTTTGTACATACAATGTAGCATCTGGTCTGCCTGCTGGAAGGTTTTAATTTGTAAATACCTATGCATGCAGCATTAGCCTTTAAAACATTTGATAAACTCATTTTTTAATTCAGTGACATTTATGCACAGGTCAGTATTAGCGTTAGAGATGACAATACACACCTTCACATTAGGAAAACGCAAAAGCTATGACAAAAAAGAGTGGCCTACAAAAAAAGTAATGAAGAAAAAGTCCACAATCAAGTCCTTGCCTCTGCATCAAAGAGGAAGATGTTACAACTTTTACAAACCATGTCATCAATAATATGATAAACTCATTTGGCCCCGAATCACATCTGGAGGTCCTTCTCAACCTATCTACTGGACTACATATAGCATCAGATGTACAAGAGTTTCCACTGAAAATTGCAGATTTTGGTAAAGAACAAATGGAAAGATTTGTCAGATGTGCTCTTCATTCTGATGGGACGCGTAGCTTCTTCAGCCCAGGCAAGAAATCTGTCATCAAAACATTTGCTGACATGGCCAAAACCACCAAATTTAACTCTGGCAAGGGAGCAACAGTCATAGCAGCTATCAGTCCAGAAATTGTTTTCCACAGAGCCCTGTACTTAGAAAGATGTTGACATGACATTTCAATGGCAACTGTTCTTAGTCACCCAAGTGGAGCTGTGCCTATGTCCCTCTTCCAGGCTGATGAAAGACTGAATTAGGGTATCAGCTGGAAGGTCAGTCTGAAAGAATCTTTGAGCTAAGTGCATGGAACAATGAAAGCACAGTGTACACCACAGATGCTGTGGTTGTCATACAAATGATGTCTGGAGACAAATTCCTCACCTTTGATGAATCGGCTACCGAGTACTTGAGGCAGGTCCTAGAAGGATCTGATGCAAAGCTAATTCTGTAATTGAAGTCTTTGACAGAAATGACAACAGTAACTGAATCCTGCAGAAAAAGTACCAGACTGGATCTAAGTCTAGATGCAAGAAATACCAGCTGATTGGTGGAAGGCCTGCGTCTCCATGGAAATAGTTTTTAAATGTGGCATCCAACAAGCAGGCACTTCTAAAATTCTTCTTTGAATATGTGGTTCAAAATGCACCTAAGAGTGTAGGAGCACATCCAACACAAACACTCCTTGCTGTAGGCTTTTCCAATGGTGAAGTAGCAAAGTCCATCACTAGTAGGAAATTTGGAAGAAGCCCAAGACTTGTACAGTACTCAAAAGTAAGCAGACAAGGATGCTTCTGCATACTGTATGTGCCAATATGGCATTTGGGTCCCTTAGTGTCAAAGGCACTATAATAATTAGGTCACCTGACACAGATGTTTGGGTCCTTGCTATTCATTACTTTCCAAAAATGGAACATGTGGAATGAAACAGGCACCTTTACCAACACAACTGACAAGTGCCGCTACATACCTGAGCATACAATTTGTGAGTACTCACTCCTGCCTTCTGCAACTTATTTCCTGCTGTACAAGCATTAACATTATGTGACTTTGTGCCATCCTTATTTGGTATTGGAAAAAAGATTTGTTCAATGTTGTGAAAACAAAGGGAATTTACTGCTTCAGAGATCTTGCCAAATTGGGAGACACTGACAGACAAGCCGAATTTTCTGCAGCAAGTAAGTTGGTAGCAGTGCTATATGATCAGAGGAAGAAAGAAGAGACACCCACAGAAACCTGAATTGCTTGGCCCTCAATCTAGTCATCAAAAAGCACAAGTCACTAGCCAGACTCCCACCATGTGAGGACAGTTTTGAAGAGCATGTCAAAAGAGCATCTTGGCAAACAAAGATTAGGATATCTTAGCACATAGGTACACCAGATATTGGATCACCATTGCAACATGGATGGAAAAACGTGATGATGAACTAGTTCCTGTATTTTTCTAGGGCCCATTGGCATCTGAGCTTGTACAAGACCTCATCTGTGCCTGTACCAGTAGGGATCATTGCACAACCATGTCTGTAGTCAGAACAATCTTCCCTGCATAAAGCTGTACACATGCCAAAAGCAATGAACACTGTGGTAACCCACTCACTCTCGACAGAGATCATAATGATGAACAACATGATGATAATGATGTTGACTAGAAATGTAACCAGCACTATTATAGTTCAATGATACCTATAGAAAGTTATATTTTGATTTACCCGTTAGATTGTTGATGTGAGACACTGAGATCACAAAGAAATCCAATTTTAGGTCTTGAAATAACAGTTTAATGACTAAGAAAAACAAATGCAAATATCCACTAATGCCTCATCTTAAAATATCATTTGAAAGCTTATTATGTCTATGTGTGTGTGTGCGCGTAGGTATGTGTGTAGCATCCATTAAGTTGACCAAATTGGTGGTATTTACTGCTCGCCTAAGTGGTTATAACAAAAAAAACCACCGTCTGATATACAATGCAGTGCACACCATGAACAGTGTCTTCATATTGGATTATGCCTTCCACATTATACTCATCTTGCCTATTCTTAGCACTAGGTATCTTCTCATTATTGGCCATATTCTCACACTCACAGCAGCTTTGAGACACCAGATACCATTCATTTTGATTAAGGGGAGCCTCCCTCTACTCCCCAGCGAGATGAAAGTTTCAAATCAGTCGCATTAGCACATGCTTGGAGTAGATACTAGAGAAGGCTGGATTGCTTCAATAGTACACAGGCTATTAGTGATCACTAAGACACAGCAGTATCATGAAGAAAACCTTCTGCTGTCCATGTGCGCTCATAGCCTTTGCAGATTCCTAGAGCATTGGGACAACTCACAAGGTCAACATACTGCAAGTTGTGATACAGAATTTTTTATGTGCACTGTTGACAAGTTCAGTATTTGTTCTTTCCTCTCCCCACATGCTACCACCAACTGGTGAAATGAAATGGGGAAAAATACAGTGACTGAACTCTACTTATGTCCCACTTGCCATACTTGAAACTCCATGATAGTTTTTATAGATTTTAAGGTCAGAAGGAACCATTATATCATCCAATCTGACCTCCTACATAACGTAAGCCAGAGAATTTCATCCAGCTACCTCTACTGAGCCCAATAACTTGTGTTTGACTAAAAGATACATAAAGATATCTTGATCTGAAGACATCAGGAGATGGAAAATCTACCAGCTCCCTTGGTAGTTTGTTCCAATGTTTAATCACCCTCACTTTTACACATTTGTTCTTTATTTCTAATTTAAATTTGTCTGGCTTCAGCTTCTCATGAGTTCTTGTTATACCTTTCTCTGCGACATTATAGAGTCTTCTGCTACCCGGTATTTTTTCCCTGTGGGGTTAATGCTACACTATAATTAAGTCTCCTCTCAATCTTCTTTTTAATAAGATAAAAAGATTGAGCTTTTTAATTCTCTCACTGCAATGTATTTCCTCCAGCCCCTGCATCGATCTTTTCCATACCCTATCTAATTTTTCAAATGATTTTTAACATGTGGGCACCAGAATTGCATGCAATCGTCAAGTCTCAGTTTCACAAACGCCTTACATGGGTAAAATCAACTCCCCTATTTGTACATCCAAGAATCACATTTTTGTTGCTGTTTGGTTAGTTTGTTTTGTTTTATTTAATTTTTGCCACACTGGGCAATTTATAACACTGGGACCTCATGTTGAGTTATGATGAAATCACTGTTTTTCAGGATACAATCCTCCATTCTGTTGGCACGGCATGCATTCTTTGTCCTGAGATGTATGATCTTACATGTGGCTATATTAAAAAGCATTTTATTTGAATGGGCACAGCTTATGAAGCGATCAAGATCATTCTGTGTGAGTGCTCTGTCATTATTTACAACTCCACCAGTCTTTGTGTCATCCACAAATTTTAATCAGCAGTGATTTTATATTTACTTCCAGATCATTAATAAAATGTTCAATAGTGATAAGCCTAAAACTGATCCCTCTGGACCACACTAAAAACACCCCATTTCAGTGAGGATTCCTCACTGACAACCACTTATAGAGAGCTATCAATTATCTAGTCAGTTCTTGACCCTTTAAATGCATGTTTTATTGATATTGTATAATGCTAATTTTTTAATCAGAATGTCATGAAGTACTAAGTGAAATGCCCTACCAAAGTATATTACATCTAGAGCAGTTACCATTCTAAAACAAGCTTGTAACCCTGTCAAACAATTACACCAGCTTTGCTTGACAAGACTATTTTCACCACTTCTGTGTTTTCTCTTCCACTGGAAAATTTCTCTTTCCTCTCCACTCCTCCAGCAGCTACTTCCCCTCAGACCTCATCTCTTTCTTTCCTTGGTGGCTCCTGTTCCATCTGCTCCTGCCCTGGGTGACTCACTTTCTGTTCCCCTCCCTTCATGACAGTGGGCCATATATGAGATATGCTGCTACATAGTAATTTTGTTCCCTTAGCAAAGTAATTCTCCAGCTCACTGAAGTTGACTTCTACTTCCTTAAAGCCACCTTCTCTGAGCAGATGTTTTGCGATGAGGTTGACTTAGACAAAGGCCCACAGTGCTATGAACTTTAAAATTTTTCAGTAAACTGGGATTTTATATAATTTTTTTAGCAATCATACTATCCAGTCAAGATATAGTAGAAGAATGTGTGCAAGCAGGCTAACAAATTCTAATTAAACCATATAAGAACAGACTGAACCCCACTAATCAGATGCTAAATTATCAAAATAAAGTAGTAGATAGAGGTGCATCTCCAGTGCTAATAAGAAGATGATTCAAGTAAATTAAACCTTCACTAATATAGTATGTGAAAACCAAAGTTCAATAACCTACCAAGGTGAGACTGCAATGGGTAAATCTGAGGGATAAGAAAAAAGAAGAGCCAAATCTTTCAAATATCTTAGGGTAAACAGTAAGACAATAATACAAATAAGGAAGTAATAGTACAATCCCAAGACTACTGTCAACTGCATGAGAGCAGCACAACAAACATTTTAAAGTAGCATCCAAAGAAAATCCTGCCTCTCTCGAGAAGTCAAGTACAATGGACATACATGTCAGAATAAAGTAGGAACACCTGATGCAACAGAAACAGCTGCTAATAACTTGCACCTTCTTATACCTAGTTTCCAGCTCCATGGAACATATGTTGCACCAACTCAGACTCTCTTACACATTGAATATTAGATATAAATACTTCTAAGGTAGTCACAAAATGTTATAAAGCCTTAGGAGATTATGTAAGAGAATCTATAAATTAAACCAATGAACACATGTCTGAAACTGGCTCAATGTTTCTTAGTCATGTAGGTGTTATAGTGAATGATGAATCAAACACTGCTTTATGGGTAAATCAAGCACTCAGGTTTTCAAAAATGAGACAGTTGTTTTAAGGATTATGGAACTGTAAGCCAGATGACTCTGCAACAGGTATGTATGAGGCAGCAAATAAATTAGATAGGTTCCATGTAATACTTCAGACTATACAGTTTTTTCCCCAACAGTTGCCATTTTTTGTATCATCAGTTACTTTCAATGGTAAACTTTTTCATTGACACAAAGAAACCCAGCTTTTATATCTCATATATTCTCTTTCCCTACTATTATCAGAGTAAAGATGCTAATTATGTGCCAAGCACTACATTTTAATTATTTAATCAACATTTAAGCTGTTTGTAATATCGCAACATGCAACGACTCAAAACATTTTTTTGTATGCGTACATGGCACAAGAATTCAGAAATAACGGCTGTCCCAAGTATATACCAGATGTGCAGATGAATATGGGATAACGTACTTTTAGAGACACCACTGTGTCAATACCCATTTTAGCATTCACCTGAGATACACCCCAACTTGTGACCCACTCCTCTTCCACAGCACCACCATCAATTGAAAAGTGTCCATTCCCACTTATAATTTATAACAATTCTGAAGTACAGTAGCTCAAGTATAAAATGTTTAACTTACTCAAACAATGTCTTCTCAAAGCATTAGCAATTGCAAAGAATGAGAATGAGTTGGTCTAAGCTGCTTTAGAAATATATGTTTCTTAAAATGTTTCTTCAAACTGCTCAAAGAGCATATTTGTCCTTAGAATCATCTTGCAAAATCTAGGATTGTGAGTAGCAAAACCCTCTATTTTTTTTTTTAATAAAGTGTAGTATTTAATGCTGGCAAAGAAGAGCTTGAATGTCAATTCAAATTGTGCGCTAAATCTACATTTAAAAGATCCCAGCAAATTTGTGATGGGGAAGGAGTGCAGTGAGTTTGAAAGGATAAGAAACTGACATCTTTCTATAGTCATTTTGCTCCATTACAGCATCTTCAAAGTTTCCAGATGAGTTTTTATCTTGAGCAATACTTAAGGCAATTATTTTCCAAATCCCTGGACAGCATGTTCAAACACCCACACCTCCCCCAGACACATAAAATCATCCTCTCCAGGTACAATAATAACTTCACATACCGTTGACACATTCAAAGACATCACAGCACTTGCCGGGTGTTCCGTCTCCACGTGAGACTATTTGGGGAATGGAGCCTGCCTCACACATGGGGAAACCACATAAACCAGAGAGACACTCGCATCTGAAACCAAAGACAAGAAAGGGGAAACTCCA
The DNA here is from genome assembly GCF_965140295.1 of Lepidochelys olivacea. Taxonomy (NCBI): domain Eukaryota; kingdom Metazoa; phylum Chordata; order Testudines; family Cheloniidae; genus Lepidochelys; species Lepidochelys olivacea. The sequence goes on along the minus strand of NC_140413.1, from coordinate 145,792,705 downwards.
TAAGTAAATGAAGCCACATATCAGAGGAAAACATAGCAAGGTGAAATAGCGTGCTGCAACAACAGAATTCCTGCTGTTAAGGAACTATAAAAATATTTTTAAATAACCTTTTATTAACACATTATCAGGTTTAACAAAAACTATTATTTAGATGAATTAACTCTCTGAGCTTGTGCGCTAGGGGCTTAAATGCTAGCTAGTCATGCAATCATAAGGAGGGACAGGTGGAGGGTTTTCAGATCCTGTGCTACACCCATAACTTTTCCAAGCAATATACATACAGGTACAGGTTCAGAAAGCAGCAGACACAGAATAATTTTAAGATTGTCTAACGTGGGTTTACCTCAAAAGGTGTTTGAGAATAATGTAGATTGGTAAAAACCTAACAGCAGCACCCACCCTTACTCAATATATGGAACACTGTAGTCCCTCACCATTCACTCTCCAGGTATATCTTAACTGGGTTATATGGGGAGAAAGGAAGAGAAATCATGCTTGATATCTACTGCCTTGGCATCTTGGGTAGTTATTTATACCTGTGCAAACTAAGTACAAAACAGTACCATTCTGACTTGGTAGTGGTTTATTCGCATTTTGCAGAGGTGCAATTGATTACACGAGGAGCGAAGGCAGTGGAAAAACTGGACTCTCAGCGTATGAAATGTTTTGTTTAGTTTTGGATAGTGGATCACTACCATAGGCACAGTCTTTTTCACAAAGCATAGGGTGATTTTTAGAGAAAAGTTTAGAGATGGAAAGCATAAAATCCTGATAAGTAGTAGTCTGAGATGGTTTCTACCTAATTTCCCTGCTTAAAAAAAACTCAGAAACGGGAGTTCCATTTATTTGTGATGCATGGAATGTAAAGACATTATTAATATTGTTTATACAGTGATATCAACACACACTGAGCTATGCAAAAGATCATGTGTGCCAGACATTTAGCAGCTTGTGCCCAGAAGAGCTTACATATTAAGGTGTGAGCAGTCAGAATACAATAAAATACAAGACAACATGAACACACAGAGGATAGTGGTTATTACAGTTGCGAAGCTTCATAGAAAAGATATTTCTTCAAAAGATATTTCTTTTTCTGAGTGTGTAGGTACAAGTTTTATGAAAGATGTATAGATTAATTTACCACCTCATGGATGAACATGAATTTCAAAGCAGAGGAAACAGGCCCTATAAATATATTTTAAAGCAATTGAGGATTGAAAATCTCCTGGTTGCCTTTATAATATATTTTAAAATAGGCATACAATGAATTCCCTGCCTCAAATCAACCCACCTATGTAGTGAGAAGACAGTACTCCCAGAGGAGTAGTGAAAAATCTGGCTCTTTCAGACTGTAAGTCTGAAAGAGGAAAGGGTGGCTGGCTCTCCCACTACCCCTTATTCCCCAGCTAAGACAAGGTGGAACAGCCAGGGAACCATTTACAGTGGACAATATAACAATGGATAAGATAAACTGGAAATATAAAGATGAGGTAAAGAGTAAGTCGTACATAAAAAGTGTATGGACAGAGTGAGCATGCTGTGCAGGGACTTGGTCCTAAAAAGTAACCAAGCCAATCCCAAAACATGTGATGCAACATAACGTGTAAGTTATATAAAGGAAGAGGTTTGCTGTGTAACTCTGGATGTATCAACGAGGAGCCCTTGTGGCACCTTAGAGACTAACAAATTTATTTGGGCATAAGCTTTCGTGGGCTAAAACCCACTTCATGAGATGCATGGAGTGAAAAATACAGTAAACAGTATAAATATTACAGCTTACTCTACTGCTTACTGTATTATAATACTGTAATTATTTACTCACTTGCTTACTGAATTTTTCACTCCATGCATATGATGAAGTGGGTTTTAGCCCACGAAAGCTTATGCCCAAATAAATTTGTTAGTCTCTAAGATGCCACAAGGACTCCTCGTTGTTTTTGCTGATACAAACTAACATGGCTACCACTCTGAAATGTGGATTTATCGTATGTCCTATACCCACCCCCTAATGCTAGCAAACAACCCAAGTGACAAGAGTGGAGTCAAACCAAGGTCTCAGGGAGCCAAGTAGAAGAGGTTTCAGTGGAATCCCAACAGCCTGTTCATTAACTTGGCTAGTTTAAATTAGAAACAATTACAACTTTTTTTTTTGCCATGCTTTGTATTTTCCCCCCACCTGCTTCAATCTTTCTATTCCTTGAAGAAGTCTCCTCTTCTTGCCCCCACATGGTGTCATTCAGCTTTTCCTTGCCATTTTTGACCTTCTCAACTTCCCATATACAGTCTTATGGGAAAACTATATTTCAGAACTAAAGATTAAAATATTGTGCAAGAACATCACACAGGTATACAAAATATTATATAGTTATATCTCAGGTTTCCATTTCCTTTCCTTTTTCATGAGGAATAATTTATTATTTCCTACATGAAGTCCTTCTTATCAAGTACTATGAAATCTAATCTTCACCCAAATGGATTCAAGAACATCTGGACAAACACCTGTCAATGATGGTCTAGATTTTCTTGGACCAACCTCAACATAAGGTGTTGGACTTGATAACTTCTCAAAGTCCCTTTCAGCCCTAACTTTGTATGATTCTACTATTCTATATTTGAAGCCTATCAGGTCCCTCCTCAGTCTTCTTTTCTCAGTACTAAATAGTGCCAGTTGTTTTAACCTTTCCTCAGAGGTCAGGTTTTCTAATTTTTTTTTAATTATTTTTGTAGCTCTTCACTGGACTCTTTCCAAGTTGTTCAATTCTTTCTTGAAGCAAGGCCTGCAGAACCGGCCACAGTACTCCACCAGAGACATCACCGGTGCCAAGTAGAGCAGGACAATTACCTCCTGTGTCTTACATACAACACTCGAGGTAGTACATCCCAAAATGAATTTAGCTTTTTCACAACTGCATCATGTTGTTGATTCATATTCAGTTTGTGATCCCTATAACTGCCAGATCCTTTTCAGCAGTACTACTGCCTAAGGCTCCCATTTTGTAGTTGTGTATTTAATTTTCCTTTCTAAGTGTAGTACTTTGTACTTGTCTTTACTGAATTTCATTTTGTTCATTTCAGACCAGTTCTCCAATTCATCAAGGTTGTTTTGAATTCTAATCCCAATGTCCAAAGTGCTTGCAACCCCTCCCAGCTTGATATCTTCTGAAAAGTTTATATAGAGAGTTGTGGTAGATATGCAAGCATCATTCTGGGACGTATTAACAGAAATGCTGTAAGCAAGAAATGAGAAATTCTTCCACTCTACTCCATGCTGATTAGGCATTGTGTCCAGTTCAGGGCGCCACATTTCATAAAAGATGTGGAAAAACTGGAGAAAGTCTAGAGAGGAGCAAAAGGTGATTAAAGGTCTAGAAAACATGTCCTATGACTTTGAGGGAAGACTGAAAAAATTGGGTACGTTTAGTCAGCAGAAGAGAAGACAGAGGGGACCTGATAATAGTTCTCAAGTACATAAAAGGTTGTTACAAGGAGGAGGGAGAAAAATTGTTCTCCTTAACCTCTGAGAATAGGACAAGAAGCAATAGCTTAAATTGCAGCAAGGGCGGTTTAGGTTGGACATAAGAAAAAATTTCTTAACTGGCTGGGTGATTAAGCACTGGAATAAATTGCTCAGGGAAGTTGTGGAATCTCCATCATTGGAGATTTTGAAGAGCAGGTCAGACAAACACCTGTCAGGGATGGTCTAGATAATACTTAGTCCTGCCAAGAGTGCAGAGGATTGGACTAGATGACCTCTTGAGATCCCTTCCAGTCTTACGATTCTATAGTTTGTCCCAGGATATTAGAGAGACAAGGTGGGTGGGATAATATCTTTAAAAAAAAAATCGAGAACTTGTCTCTCATCAACAGGATTTGGTTCAATAAAATATAATACCTCACTCAGCTTGTCACACAAATTTATCAGCCTACTCACCACTTCATTATCCAATTCACTAGTGAAAATATTGAGTAGTACTGGACCAAGGACAGACCCCTGTGCGACCCCACTAGATATATCCTCCTAGTTTGACGGCCAACCTTTGATAACTATTCTGAGTATGGTCTTTCAACCAGAAGTGCACCCATCTTATAGTAATTTCATATAGACCACATTTCTCTAATTTGCTTATGAAAACGGAACTTGGAAGCCTTACTTAAATCAAGACATATCTACAGCTTCCCCCCATCCACTAGGCCACTAACCCTGTCAAAGAAGGAAATTAGGTGGAAATAAATAAAATATGTTGTATCAAGAAGCCCTAATCAAATTTGAGAGAGTTAAAAAAAAAGCTACTGTAATTATGTACAGATTCAAGGGGAACATCTAACTTTTGAGGGCCTCTCAAGCTTTATAAATATGTCAATGTCATGTACTTCATTAAATATCTTTTACTTTCAGTCTTTACCATGGAGCGAACTCTGGTATTTATATTTTTCCAAACATAAATATTTTACATTTTGGTTGTGCAGAAATGCTTTTGAGGTAATTATTTTGATTTCAGTTTACCTAGATGATTCTGAGAATATTTTCTTCTCTTGGAATAGGTCATACAAAGTTGAGAAAGTAGGAAAGCTTGTCTTCCTCCTCCAATATAAATAGGAATAAAACCAGGCGACAGAGCATGAAATCTACCCATTCTAAAAACCTGAAGAACATTACTGGACCAGATTTTCAATGGTAGTTAGGCATAGTATCATAAAATAAATTCCCCCAATCCAAATCAATGCAAACTTTAAACTATGCAGATATTCAAAATATGGTTACAAGTACTGTTTGACTCCACAGGGCTCCTTTAGCTTGGCTACTCCTCCCTGGGACTTGAATAAGACTATGGGCTTTGCAGGACTACTTGGTGTTGGCTCCTTGACTGGGGAAAAGAAAGTAGGGATGGTATCTCCCAAATATCACACTACTTGTGGCAGAAAAATGAGACATCACTCAAAATACGTTGTGCAGATCTGTCACACTCTTCTCTCTTATATGAAAAATTAAACAGATAATGTTGACATCTAAATCATCATCATTGGGCAACTGAGATATCCTGCACTGGGATTAGTGGGCCAGTTCACACCTTTCACTGCTAAAATTCCAGGCTCCCATCTACTTTGACTGCACTTGGTTCACATTTTTAGAGGTTTTCTTTTCAGTCGTAAGAGCTAGAAACTTGCTTTTCTTTTCTTTTTTTTTTTTTAAATGAAAGGTGAGATTCTGTAGAACAAGACAGTACCTTGGTTCAGTGTACACAACAAGACAGTACAGGGTTCAGTGTACGGGTGTCTAGTAGCTATTTCTGAGTCCTTCTTCAGGCCAGACACTCTTCCTCTCATATTCTTTTTAAAAATAATGAATCAAGCACATTATTGTTTTCTGAGATACACTAAAATGTACTGACTAGCTTCTTATCTATATCCCTTCCAACGATACAGCTACTTTATCAGCAGGACGTTTGTCAGTGAGCAGACACTGCAGCAGCTATTAAGTAGATAAAGGAGCTGGATATTGACCCAGCACTCTATTTGTGATTCTACTTTCCTACAGATACTGGAGAAAAGACAAGGAAAATAGTTTTCCTTAATATTGCATATATTTAGGATGAAGACAAATTTCCATTGATCTATGTTAACCCTGTGAGATGTAGTATAAAACAAGAGATGCCATTTTGTGAGATAGGATCAAAGGTGAGAGAGGAAAGATTGGAATGGTAAATGAGATGAAAGCTCAAAAGCAGTGAGAGAGCTCAAAGAGTCAAGATAACAGAAGGAGGTGTGGAGATACCAGAGTTGTAAGAAGGGACAGCAAGGCAAGAGTGAAGACTAGAGCAAATGAAAATACTCAGAGCCACCAAAAGTGAAGTATGAGAGAGTACCCTAGAGTAGTCTGTCGCCAGGGCTGGCTTAGGCTTGCTGGAGCCCGGAGCCAGAGCCGAAACCCACCATCCAGAGCCGAAGCCCGAGGGCTTTAGCCCTGAGTGGTAGGGCTCAGGTTACAGGCTCCCTACTGGGGCTGAAGCCCTTGGGCTTCAGCTTTGGCCTCCCCGCCCGGGGCAGTGGGGGTTGGGGTTTGGCCACCTACCTGGGGTGGCAGGGATCGGACTTTGGCTCAGGATTCAGATCCACTCCTGGGGTCGTATAGTAATTTTTGTTGTCAGAAGGGGGTTGCAGTGCAATGAAGTTTGAGAACCCCTGCCGTAGAGCAACTAGGTGAATGTAGAGAGGAATGAAAGGACTTCACAAAACAGTCAATGCAGACCCACTGGACTGTTTAAATAAAGCATTTATTATTTGGGTGTCAGCTCTGTCAAATGACAGCCATGTGATGACGGCAATGGAACAAGATCTCTCAACAGAACATCACCAATCTAGAGCTCATCCAACATTTTCAGCTGGAAAATGCTGCTCTGTTAAAACAAATTTTGAGGAAATGTGTTGAGTTTGAAAAATAATTGAAAAAAGCATGTGGCTGTTTTTGGAACAGACTGTTTACTTTTTTTAAAAAAATGCAATAAATTTCTAAACAGTCATTTTTCAGAGTAACAGCCGTGTTAGTCTGTATTCGCAAAAAGAAAAAGAGTACTTCTGGCACCTTAGAGACTAACCAATTTATTTGAGCATAAGCTTTCGTGAGCTACAGCTCACTTCATCGGATGCATACTGTGGAAAATGCAGAAGATGTTTGTTTTTATACACACAAATCATGAAAAAATGGGTGTTTATCACTACAAAAGGTTCTCTTCCCCCACCCCATTCTCCTGCTGGTAATAGCTTACGTAAAGTGATCACTCTCCTTACAAACAGTCATTGTCAAATGGGAAATTAAAGTCAAAATCAAAACATTTCCATAGATACGAACAAATTTTTTCCCCAAAAAATTGTCTTAAGGAAACATTCAAAATTCTTTATTTTCATTCCAATTCAGAACAAAAACAAAAATTTTGAAATCACAGGATTTCCCGTAAAACAAAAATCTCAGTTCCTGCATAGCTCTACATACCGCCACTGGGCATCCAGCAACTAATATGTTTTCAAAACATTTAATATGAAGCCAAAGGTAGTCATTCCAAAAATACCTTTTTTAGGGGGAAAAAGTTTTAGGTATTTTTCTAAAATATATAGAGAAAAGATACTATTCAAAGAGGAGCAAGTTCCACACCCGGCGCTCAGCACAGCAAAGCATGATGGATCAGCTGCTCTAATGTATAATTATAGGATTCTGCAAAAGCAGGTGATGTTCAAAAACAGACACATCAGGACAAGGCTCTTGGAGGTGGATATGAATGTAGATGGAGTCTGCACTGTTAATGGTTTTAAAAGTCAACAGTATCAATGTACAGTCTACATGGCTTTTGATAGATAGCCATTGTAAAAGCAGGCATAAGGACACTCACTACTGCTGAAGGCAGGTGATCCCACTGGAAAATTTGAAGTCTTTCCAGTGATACAAAGCTCCACCTGTAGTGTCATGAGATACTGACCTTTACGCCTATGACTAATCTAAGTCAGAGTATTCCCCACATTGGACTTGTGACAATGCAACTCATTAAGCAGATGCAGGGGACACTAATGATTTTTGGTTTTAATAGTATTATATTTTGTTAATTTCTTTCCTTCCACTTTGTTTGCATTTTTGACATGTTGTTTTACCCTCAAATTTTCACCTCAAGGGGAACGTGCAGAAGAATGAAGGGACTTTGCCTTCCCAAACCTGTGAATTGCAAAGAAAGAAACCAGCACTCCTCACATTCCGTTCTGCCTCCTGCTAGAATCGTACAAAAACACTGGCCAAGTATCCCACATCCATACAAAAACATTTCTGAGAGATCGGCAAGCGTGGAGAAAATATTCCCAGCTAATAGGGGAGATAAAGCTGCAAACATTAGATCTTCCCCAACTTGCTCCCACAGTCCTAATTTATTATTGCCTTCACTTATCTTGCTAATGAAAGAAAATCAAGTTATCCTAATAAGAATGTGTTCCCTGTAAGTTTTTTCTTTAACATATATTCTTATTCAACAAGGTCTTCAGAGAAGAGACTGTCCTTACCTGTGTCTCACAGAGCTCCAAGTATCGCTTAAATAAAATATCTAGAGAGTCACACTGGGCATTTCATTCCAGGGTGGAAAAACTGAGGCTACTTTCCACTTCAATATTAATGCTGATTCAGATCACAATTGGCAACTATGTTTGTAGTTTCTCACTATAAATTAATATGATATTAAGCACAGGGTTTACAAACATTCTCTTATTCTTTATTCAGACAACTGTCTACCATTAACTGCTTTTCCAAGCGATGTGTCTGAAGACTATTTTAGATGGAATAAAGAGAGATGTTAACTACTGGTAGTTTTTGCTGTATGTCAGGAAGGTAAAGAGATCCCCTTCATTTAGTTACTTTGCAGGCATGCACAATCAGTTAACAAATGTCAAAAGGCACTCTTAAGTACAGCTTTGAGATGCGTGCCATCTCCTCTCCTGAAATAGACTAACAGTGCTCCTGGGAAGCAGACAGGTTTCTGGTTCCCAAAAAAGTAGGCCATAAACCTTTTCTGACCAACTGAAAAAATCACATGCGAAACTGAAGCCTCTCTCCTTCCACATAATGTGTCAGCTATCTGTGAAGTCAGTAACTTAGAATTCATCTCTCTATTAATTCCCTAGGTTCAGTACTCCCAAGTGCCCTTATAGCTGTACTGTTACTTAGCATTTATTAATTGTTGCTAAAACATTAAGGTTTTTTTTTGAGGGGGGAAGGGGGGAATGAATGATATGTATTGGCTTCTAGAAACCAAAAAGAAATTACTCGTTTCATTAAAATATCAGATTTTTTTGAAACTGATAAAATTGACACAAAAGTTGGCTAATTTTGAAATGGATCATGGCAATCTAAGGTGAACTGCAGCTGACTTATTGCTAATATTTGTTTGTGGTTTTATTAAAAAATTGCAAACCTGTGGAAACTACCTGCTCTGCCCCCAACATATGTTCATGCCTACATAGAGAAATCTCTGCATGTTGCTCTTCCTTCTTCCTGGATTTTGTAATGCAAAAATCTTTATATAGGATATTGTGAGAAGCTGAAAAAAATGTTTGAAGTCATCTCCCATGCCTTTTCAAATCCCTTTCTCAACTTATACTTCAAAATCAAGCTCCTTGTTTTTTTACTTTCAAAGACTTCATAATTTTACTCCAGTTTATCTTTTCCTTTCTTGTTATTTTTTTATTCCCCCTGAGGATCCTCATAGCTCCACACCCACCCTCATCCCAGTGGCAGAAGGTTTCAGAGTTAAAAAGTAAAGGGTAGTTCAAACACTTTGGAGCTATCATTTCAGGCTGTCTGCAGGCTCAAACCGACACCAGTTACACTGTTTGTATTGAGTGTTCCATTTAAAGCATGGTGTAATCACTTAGGGCTAGTCTACATGGTACATTAGTCCACACCAGTAGGGTGTAAATTGTAATCTGCACCAGTCTATCATGCACTAATGGGCCTGTATAGACAAGACCTTAGAAGAAAAGGAACACTTTGTTTTCTAGGTACCTTTGGCATTTCTTGGTAAAATTCTATATTTTAAGTAATTCCTTCTTGAGAATTCCACAGAAATAAGGTCTTTTTCAAGCTCCTAAAATAACATAATTACATAAATCATACACAAAATTTTGCACATGGATTAAGCCTACAGAAAATCCAAACACAGCATTTTTAAGAAAAACACAATAAAACAAACAAATAAAGAAAGATACTTGGCCTCTTCACCATGGCTCCCAGCAAACCAAAACACAAGCTTAACTCTATCCCTGTAGTTACATCCCACAGACTTCCATGCAAGTTAAGCATGTGTTTTATTAGATTAAGCACTACAACTGTATTATTTCTTTTTGCTAGAAGGGCTGACAGAGTACTGGACTATCTAAGAGAACTTCCACTCTTGGATGTTGCCTCCGTGGTTCCACTGTCCAGGCAGGCTCCGCAGCCTCTGCATGTGCTACTTCCCTGATTACAGCCCTTGACAGCATCTCATCCTAGCTGCTTTGGGCACATTAAGCTTCTGTAGCCGGAGTATTAGTCCAATGGATTGAAAAGGTTTTTGAGGCTGGGCCTCTCTCTGGCAAACCTCTACAGGTGCTTCACTAATCAGGCCCTTGTCTTCACAACTTTTTACATATAAGTATTGAAACATGCATCACTGACAACTTGATACACGGGCTACATAAGGTTTTCAGCATGGTGTTCACAAAAAATCGTTTCACTTTATTCGTCTGGTGTTTGTTGTCTAGCAAAACTGACAAACACAGCACAACAGGCACTTGGTTGATTTGCAAGGGGGTCAAATCCTGCCCCATCCCAGACGTGGAGCAGCTGGGGCACTCCTCTATGGAGATTATTGTATAATTCCCCCACACCCAAGGTGGTGATGTTGAAAATAACTGCACAGCAGGTTGACAGACAAGGTGGGTGAGGTAATATCTTTTATTGTACCAACTTCTGTTGGTGCGAGACAAGCTTTCGAGCTTACAGAGCTCCTTTTCATGTCTGGGAAATGTACTCAGTGCATCAAAGTTAAATTCAAGGTGGATTATATTGTTTAGCATAAGTAGTCAACACATATTTCAAGGGACCATTCAAGGTGAAGTGGCCAGTTAACACCCTTCCTGTTGTAGGGGAGAAAGGAAGGAGGGTGTGTAGAGAAAGGCCACTGGAGGGATTATAAGCGGGTTGCAGGTTGTTGTAAGAAGTCAAGTGTCTATTCAGTCCATGATTTTTCGTATCTAGCAAAGTTACAAATTTAAGTTCCCAGGCTTGTCTTCTGAAAGTGTTATGCATGTTTTCTTTGAGGATGAGGACTGACAGAACAGATAGAATGGTCGTGTTGTGAAAAGTGTTCACTCACAGGTGATACCGTGTTTTTATCTTTTATCATTTTCCTGCGTGAGTTTAGTTGAGAGTGTAGTGACTGGTTTTACCCACCGAGTTGTTATTGGGGCATTTAATGCACTGAATGAGGTACACCAAATGCTGTGATAGGCATGTGTAGGACTCATGGATCTTGAAAGATGTGTTGTGAGGGGTGTTGATCACTGTAGCAGTGGAGATATGTCCACAGGTTTTGCATCTATTGTTCTGGTAAAGTCTAGTTTTGTTTTGGTGTGTTCTGGTCTGTGCATAGCAGGTAGGAAGGTTGTTAATAAATAATAATAATACCTGGCTTTTATAGAGCATTTCTCATCACTAGATCTCAAAGGAGGTCAGGTGTCAGCATCCCATTTTACAGATGGGGAAGCTGAGACACAGAAGTGAAATGACTTGCCCAGTAGGCCAATGGTAGTCAAGAACAGAACCCAGATCTCCTGAATCCCAGTCCAGTGCTCTATGTATTATGCCACACAGCCTAAAGGAGCACAGTCCTGTGAATCCACATTTTAATGTGGGCCAAAATCTGTTTGCAATTGTAATAATGTAAATCCAGCATAAGTGCACCATTCAAATTCACACTCTTATAACCAAATTTGGCCATCAGTTTTGAGGCTAGCAAAATAATCAGATATGAAGATAAAATAATTTATTTAAAAAATAACATTTACAAATAATTCATTTCATATTTATTTTAAATGGCTTATCATAGAATCATAGGCTTAAGGTCAGAAGGGACCATTATGATCGTCTAGTCTGACCTCCTGCACAGCACAGGCCATGGAATCTCACCCTCCAACTCAGCTTATGAAAGCATAATTAATAAATTTTCCAGAAAATACTTTAAAACAAAATTTTGGTAGACCAATAGTAACTGTACTACAGTCTTCCTCTTCATTTGTGTTTTCACAAGTTTCCTCTAAAAAATGTTATACCTTTTTCTTATTCATTGGCACAATGAGTGAGGCTGATGTCCCATGGACAGAACAGTACATGGTTACATAATTAAATAATGGATCTTAACATACGTATCTAAGGGTAAGAGTTATGGTTGCTTGTGTAACTCTACCTCTGGCATTTCCTAACTTCTGAGTGGTTCACTTAGTAATCTTAAATTCCCTTAACGCAATTTTTTGTAAGGAGCATTTTTCGTAGAACTTTTGGTGCCAAAATTTTTACAGATTACTCTCTATCCCCACAAAATAAGATTTAATTTTATTTACAATCTCAGAATATGTCTTGGCATATGTCAATGTAGTATGGTATGAGAGCTTGGCTTAATATTGAAAAGATCCTATGTGTAGGGGGAAAATTACCTGCTTTGTGTTTTGGTTTTTTAAACAGAGTTTGATAGAGCTTTTTGAGGGGAAAATTGGTGAGTAGGTTTGGGATCCTGTTTTTCTGGTATCTGTATCAGTATTTTAATGGGATATAACTTGATGCAGACAATATCATATAGTACAGAATTCCAGGAAAATGCCAGGTAACTGTTTTGCATGAACTGTTTGTTCTGAAATACTTTAATATTCTAAAAGGTAGTAAATTGCACCTCATATCTGAACATTTCCAAAAGACAAAAACCTCTGCTGTCTCAGCTCCTGACATCCTCCCTACTTTTGTTTGACCACGGGGTTGTATAGTTAACAATACCTGCATAACTCAGTACACATAAAACTTTCATTCATTAATAGGACTGGATTTATTCTTTAACAGCACATATAGGGATGTCCCAAGCACACTACTTCGCCATCATCTGATCAGGGAATTTTTCCACAGTTTCACAAAATGATTTGTCCTTTGTCAACCAAATTCTGACTAGATTGTCAATCTGAAAATTCTGACAGGTATGAAAACAAATTAATACATCTAATAACACTCCATTTTATGTATTTGTGCACATTTGAGAAGAATTTTCAGTTTCAGAAAGTTGATTAGATGTTAGTAGTTTCATAAAAGTGATGATTTAACTTTTTAAACGGTTTCCCCTAACTGGCGTAAGATACATATATACTGTGGCCATTGTACTAAACATTCACCACTTCGGTACCTACAGTAACTTCAGTCTCTTCCTACATTTCGGAAGTTGAGAATTTCATGCCAAACACTGTATAAAATGAGACATTGAAAAAATATTTAACAAATCAAAACCAGACACAAACCTTGTGGGAAGAGTACAGCAGCCATCAGCTGTCAGCCTGACTTGGGTTTCATAGCTATCCAGTGGACAAACAACTTGTTGAAGGGGAGGGCATTCCACCGTGCTGCAATCCACACTGAAAACTGAAGAGGGAGGAGGAAAAAAAAGAAAAAAATTAAACTTTGTTTTACTCTTGCCACAGAAAGTCTTGTGTGAAAGACACCATGGTGAAGAGCCAACTTATTAACTCTTTATCGAGGTCAGAAAAGTTGCTTCACTAATTAATGTTCTCCAGACAATACTAAAAAATAATGATACTAACTCTGACTTCTGTTGCATCTGCGGGGTCAAGAACTGACTGACCAAATATTACTCAATTAAAAATTAATAAAGCCACCCAGACAACTCTTAAATTCAAGTTTGAAAATTCATACAAAGGGGAATAATCATTACATGAACATGGGTGGTAGAACATTGAGAATACTGAAAGCTGAAAACGCAAATGCCTGACATTTTTGGAGTATAAAAATATATTTAGAAACAGTAGTTTTTTCTAAAAATCTGTATTAAAATAAGAACCTAATAAACCTATATTTTATTTTATTTTATTGGTGAAAAGTGAAGCCTATGTATTGAAAGTTAAAATGTCTGGGGTTAAACTAGTGAAAAAATGAAATAGAGGTACTTATATTTATGCCTGGAAATACCTGATGTCCATCATCAGTTGTATTTTTAATGGACATTCCATCAGGCTGTGATGTTCAGGGGTTTGAACATGACAGATAGTTCAGCTGCCTATTACTGCTGCTTTTCCTCCTTTGGACAAACAAAAATAAACAACTTCTTTTTACGGAGTGTCAGATGAACTGAGGAAGCAAAATGTATGTTGAAAATGTGGTCAGCCCTATAATTTATGGTCAAGAAGTTGAAATCTGCTTTTTCTTAATTAATCCTAAATATACTATGTCTAAGTAAATTTTATTGCAGCCTTACAAAACTGTCATGAAAGTTACCAGTCTAGACAAAAACCTATTTGTTCTTCCTTACTACCAGTATAGTAACGAAAAGCCTAATGAAATTTAGTTGCCTGTTTTTTAAAAAAATGCTCATATAAACGATAAGGTGAGTAGAATTTTATGGTACTGACAATTACACAAAACAACAAGCAATGCTTGATAAAACTGGGTTGGTATCACCTGAAGTGGCTGCTTATAATGGTGTGTGATAATTCATTATTCATAATGCCTTCTTCAATTATAAGAGAACAGACAGTGAGGTTAAATTCTAAATGTCTGAAGCTTCATTTTTGCATTCCCTATGGCATGATCTTCAGAAATGTTGAGCACTAACAGCTCCAATTGACTTCAAGGAGCTGCAAGCTCTCAGTCTCAGAAAAAAATGACACCCTGAGTATTTCAAGAAGGATACCTAGAAATTGCTGTAATCAAGTTTAATGGACACTTTAAATATTTTGGGGGCAAGTGACTTGCCCCAAGCCACATCTAGCACCAACAGAACTAGGTTTAGAATTCAGAAATTCTTGTCTTCTAGTCCAGTGCTTAAACTATTAACTTGCATAGTATCCACATGGCTATTCGTTGTAATGGAAATTCAGAATGTATTTCCAATTTATGTGGGGAACAAATGGAAGTAGAAGCTTTAAGCCACTATAAATAACCAGCACAACAGCCAGCCACATATAAGCAGAATTTTATTGACAAATACACAGAATTAGCTACACAGTATGGAGTTAAACAATCTACAGAAATCTTTAAAATATGATAAATTCTGAATGTAAAGGAAAAAATTCCATTTACTAATCTACGCTTAATTACAGCATTACAGGATGAACTTATAAAACTACAATTCACCTCAAAGTTTGCATATCACTTTGTAATACAGACAGTAAGATACCGGTCAGATTTTTTTGAATATCTTTAACATTAAGAATATTTTTTTAAAAAAGCAGAGTTATCACTCAAATTAAATGTTTTAGGTATTTTAATTAATCATATGTTTATTTCTTCCACTACAATACTAATGGTTGACTTTCCAATGTATCCAATAAGAACCTAAATTTAATCATTTTGTCCCATAATAGCTAATGTAAAATGATGATATTTCTCTGTTTCTGTTACACTAAACAACAATCAGTGTCCAATATCTTGGTCTTCAACTAGCCATATTTCACTATTCTGGCTTCAGGACTTCACAAGTTGTGTAATTTCCTGAAGTCCAGCAGCCACTGAGCTATTCCAAGAAGCTTTTCCACCTCAAAAATGGTCACAAAATCTTCCCATATCGATCACATTCATGAAGAAGGAAAATAGGGAATTCACAAAGCAATGACTTCACCCAGCACTTCTGAGAATCCTTTCTGGCTAACTGGTTTTCATGTCTTTCAATGGCTACAGCAAATTGGTGCATCTCCCATACATTCCATTAGCACAGCTAAGGGGAAGAAAAAGGTCTTATACTCTGGGAGCACTCTACAGTATTTGAAAAAGTCAAATGTCACAGCTGAGGGACATGGCAGGATTCCAAAGGAATACACTCAAATGGTCTGACTCCTTCCTGGAGAGACTCATCCAGTGGTAATGATGGGAAACAGCACTTCCACCATCTCTGCACCTATGGAGTTTCTCAAATACCAACCCCCTTTGTTACTATTCAATATTCTCATGCAACAACTAGGAGGTAAGACATAATAGGCACAAGTGCCAACAGTATGCAGATGACACTCAGTTCTATCTATCCTTCAAAATATACATTACCACAACTGTCAGCCAGTGAGTTCAGTGTTTTGCCAAGATCAGCTCATGGATTGAATAAGAGTCGCTTGAAGCTAAAGGTGAGTTAAATGGACGTTATGCTTATTGGTAGAAGAAAACACTAAGAAATGTGGAGATATAGTGAAGTCTCCTGTAGCTGAAGATACTCAAACACAACTGGCCAAGTCAGTCCACAGTTTAAGAGCGCTCCTGGATTCCTTGCTGACATTAAACCCTCAGACAGCAGCACCCACAAGAGTTTCTCAAGATGTTCTGTCCTGATGGGTCCTCCATGTTAGGCACATGTGCACCCATGCACCTTTAACAAGACATTTTTCTTCAGCAGTGCCTGTTGACCTGTGGCTGAGCCCTACACACCCTCATGTTTTGGACCGAGGTTATATAGGGAGAGGCAGACCCACCATCATTTCAGCTCCTTCTCAACAACAAAGTCTAATCGCAAGAACTCAGAAGCAGAGGGGAAGGAGGATGGATAGTGGAGAATGCACAGGGACAAAACATCTCAAAACTCCAGTTACTATATACGAAGGTGAGTTACTTCTTCTTCAAGTGATTGTCCCACGTTAGAGGACTCCTGAACAGTACCCAAATTATGGAGGATGGTGCTGAAGAGAGAAGTTAAGAATGGTTAGGAGAGTCTCACCAACAGCAGCATCTGATTTGGAGGCATGAATGACAGCATAATGCCATGAAAGCGGTGAGCATTAACAACTAAGGTGGCGGCCTTGCAAATGTCTAAAAGAGATGTATTTTTGAGCAGTGCTACATAAATGGTTGAGCTCTGGTGGAATGAGCCATCACTCTAGTCACAGGGTGCACCCCAGCGCTTCTTAACGTGCTAAAATGCATCCTGAAACCCATTTAGGTAGTCTTTGTATGGAAAGAGAACGTCTCCATTGCAGAGAAACTGAAAGGACTAAGTCGAGGAGAGGATCTGAAGGGTTTGGTCCCATTGAGCTAGAAGGCAAAGGCTCTTATGTCTAGAGTATTAAGACTGACCTCTTCCCTTGAAGAAACTTGAGGACTGGGGTGAAAAAATGGAATTTGAATGTCCTGGTTGAGGTGAAAATCTGAAGAGACTTTAGGTAGGATGGAGGATGAAGAGATATTTTGTCTCAGTAGAACACAGTGTATGATAGATCAGCTACAAGCACTCTCAGCTCAATTATTGTTCTGTCTGAAGTCATGGCTACAAAAAACACAGTTTTGTTGGATAAGCGAAGAAGGAAATAGCTCACCAAGGGCTCAAAGGGTGGTTTTCTCAAGGCACTGAACTAAATTAAGGTGCCAAGGTACAATGGGTTGTCTTACGTGAGGGAAGAGGTTGGTTACTCCCTTTAAGAATCTTTTAGTGGTAGTGTTTGTAAAAACTGATGACCTTGGGCTGATTGGTGAAAGCTGTAGGGGCAGCTAAGTGGACTTTAACAGAGATGAATGATAAGTGTAGGCTTTTCAAAATTTAACAGATAATCAAGTCCGATGGAGAAGTGGGCCTCAAAAGGAGACAACGACCACTGTGTGCATCAAAGCTGGAAAGCCTTCCACTTTTGAAGGTATGTTTTCCTTGTGGTGGGTTTCCTACTGTTTCGCAGCACAGACTGTACCTTGAGAGAACAACCTTGCTTCAAGTCCAAGAGCTATCAAGGAACCATGAATAGAGGTGTAAGAGTGAGATTGTCTGCCTGACTCTTGTGTCATAAGGTCAGGCACCAAAGAAGAGATAAGAGGTGGCCTCAGATATATCAGGTCTGGGAACCATACCTGTCTCAGCCATGTTGGAGCTATGAGGACAAGTACTGCTCTCTCATGTTTCAGCTTGTTCAGGACGCTGAAGAGCAATGGCGTTGGAGAGTAGACATACAGACAAACCAAGGCCAAAGAATAAGGTGGGCATCTCCCAAGGAGTTCTGAGTCCCGCCTTCATCAGAAGCGATAGCATTTTGTGCTTCAAGCTGTTGCAAATAGATCTATTGCTGGGGGGATCTGCGTGAGACATCTTGCAAAAGACAGGATTGCTCAACTCGTACTCATGATCCTGGCAAAAATACTTGTTTCAAGTGTTTCCTATCTTGTACAACCTCCTCCTGCACTCCCAGAGATGTGGCAACCCTTCTCATAAGGTCCTGAAACACTTTACACTCTTCTGGAGGATATTTTAATTTCAGGCCTCATCAGAAGATGATGAAATATGGCAAGGGAGGCACCTACAGGTTCCCGCATTGTTGGAGACTACAGACGAAGGGGAAACAAAGATGATGTGGGATGATAGAGTCTTCCCTAAAGATCCCTGCTATGGATGAAGGCAACCTCCTTCTAGACTGGGACTTTAGGAGATCTTGAAAATCTCAGAGCAGTCAGTCCAAGATGACCAGTAAAGGCCATGGGGGGAGTATTCTACCCTTTGAACTGCCACAAGTGGTGGGCCCCATTCTGAGGATTCCTTGTAAGAATACCAGACATGATTTTTAGATTCGGTATCCCTGGAATGAGGTCCGTGAGATGACCTAAAAGACCTTGGAAGGGAAATTGGTCTCTCGTGGTCCGAGTCTGAAGAGGAGATACAATTCTCCTCAGTAAATGGAGGAGCAGTTCCAGTTGGTGTTTGGAGTTTCACTGTTAGAGAAAACTGGTACTGCCCTAATGTCACTGACATAAAAGCAGCATTGAAGTGAGGTAGCAGCAGTGGGCAAGGCAGCTAAAATGCCAACAGACAGGTTGGTGTTGAGGGAACCGGTCAATGTCCAAAACGAAGAAGCTAAGGAAAGCCATGCTGGAATCATCAACAGTGCAGAGACCAACACCATCAGTGCTAGTTGGTGTAACAAAGAAAAGTCTGGTACTGGCAGACACACTAGGTCCCTCACTGCACAGAAGCCCTGTGGAGTTAACAGTACTGGAAAGGAAGGACCCAGTAATTATGAAGACACCACTCTTGATGGTCCTGGAGGAACAGGAGTCCACGATGCCACATCTGATGAGCATTGGTGCCTGAGACCAGACCTCAACTTGATATCACAGAGCTTTCTTTGTGATGCAAAGAATGGGACTTTGACCGTTTCTGAGATTTGGAGGAGGAGGATGGCTTGGAGTGCTCTGAGATGGCTATCGGGGACAATGAGAAGGGGAGTTTCATTCTCGATTTGGGCTTTGGAGCTGGGGCGGGTGCTCTTCATGGACAAAAAGCCTGCCTTCTCGTGATTGGGATCCAGTTCTAAAGAGGGACACATTTCCTCCTCTGAAAGGTAGACTTGGAGGTGAAAATCCCTCGTTTATTTGTGCTGATAGGAAAAGAGGTACAAATCGAACCTATCCCTAATCTAGACAATACAAACAGCTTTGGGTCTGTCCATAACAGCGACCATGGCACACTGCTTAAGCCCTGGGAATTTTTTCATGTTAAATCCACCAGATCTTGAACTATACTATTTAACTATACTAAAAATAAACTAGAATTAAAAACCATATAAAGTAAGATGAACTCTTTGCAGACACTGAAAAACCAAAGCTAAACAGCTATGGGAAGCTCTTGCCCTGGGTGGTGAGAAGGAATGGAGAGGGAAGCCCCTTTTATGCCCTTGGGTTGACACACACGGAAAGCATGGACGTTGCCTAATGGTATTACTGGCAAAAGTTTCCGACTCAAGTGCATTGGGAGCATATGCATCTACAATGGAATGTATATGTACACAATCACCTGAAGGAGAACTTCTGAGGTACAAATACAGGGCAGCATACATTATAAGGATCAGGAGTTCAGAGATAAGTGAAAAAAATAATTATAGGCATAGAAAGACTACTGTATAAAAAGATACAGAGTACAGTGAAACTGTTCAAAGAGGAGATAAATAAAAGGTGAAGGGATAGTCTCTAGGAGAATAGTCCTGTGGTTAACACCTTGAGCTGGACTCCAAAGATCTGGGTTCAATTCCTGACTCTACCACAGAGTGCAACTTTGGGTAAAGCACTTCCGCTCCCTCTCAGCACCCCCTCTATGAAAGAGGATAACACTTTGACCCTTTTATCACCTTGTCTATTTAAGTTTTAAGCTCTTTAGGTCAGGGACTCTCTCTTCTTATGTGCCTGTACAGTATCCAGCACAATGGGGAGCTATTCTTGCCATTCTACCCCAGTACAACCTATGAGAAATCACACATTTTAAGCTCAGAAGGGACCATTATGATAATCTAGATTGGCCTCTTAATAAAGATAGAAATTCAACATAATGAATAGTATACAGAACACAAAATAAGACTCTTCACAAGGGGACATTCAATAAAACTGAAAGGCAAAAATTTGAAATTGATAGAAGAAAACATTTACTTTTTTATTTAACATGTAATTAACCTGTGAAACTCTGCCACTAGCTGGTATTTAAGCCAAGACCTTAGAAATCAAGAAAGGATTAGACATTTATAGGGATAATGAAAAAAAAAACTATAGTATATTAAATACGAGAAAAAAAATGAGAAGGAAGATATACCCTCATTTAAAAAAAACCCAACATGTCCACTGTGGGGTTTCTTCCACAGCTTCTGGTACTGGCCACTGTCAGCAACAGGATACTGGACTACAGGGACCACTGGTCTGATCTAGCATTGATTCTATCAATATAGGCATGTGTGTACCAAGTATAGCACAGCAACAACAGACCTGATGCCTTTGTGACAGTGAGGTCTACTTTTACCCCCAAATCTCCTACTGTTTTTGTATAGATTGTTAGTGCACATTGTGTTGTTTCTGTAAATGTAACTTCCAGAATCTTTTAATGTCAGGTCCCTCTGAAAATCCCCAAACTACAGGCCCCATACAATTTCCATTTGAAATACACAATCACTTATCAGCACGTGTAAGCCACAAAGAAATAAAGTATCTGCCCTATACTGAATATATTTTGCCCATGTATCACAACAATGGTTTGGTCATTTCCCTGTTCGTAAGTCTTGTATTGATGTATTTGGCCTCACCTAGCAGTTTCCTCTGTGATTGCCTACCCTGTCAAATAGTGACAGGGTCATAGAATTTAAGGCTCGAGAGACCACTAGATTATCTGGTCTGACCTCCTTTATAGCAGAGACCACCACCCACACACTAACCCAACAACTGAAATGAGACCAAAGTATTACAACACACAAAAGACTAGACTATTATGAGCAACAGCAGAGAATAGAAGGGCCCGAGGCACACCAATGCCTGAGGACCCTGCACAAGCAGAGAAATGATTAAGTGAGATATACCCAGATAATCCTAGTTTTAGCCAATGATTTTAATTTATTGTATAATGCTATGTTCTATGTAACCATTGTATGCTAAATAGAGTTAAATTGTAGGATTATAGAAGTATAAGGACTTGTTTACACTACAAAATTAGGTCAACTTAATTTAGGTCAACCTACAGCCACTGCAGTAATTCAATTGGCTGTTGGTGTCTACACTACCCTCCTTCTGCCTGTGAAATGCATCCTCACCAGAAGCACTTAAACCAACTGAAGTGGGGCATTGTGGGGCACTGACAGCCAAATGTGGGGCACTGATAGCTACACGGGGCTCACAGCTGAAGCCCCCGATCCACCCTGGGTTGACAGCCCCAGCTGTGAGCCCCACACAAGCTCAATTTCACAGCACAGAGCCTAGCAAGAGTGAAATTGACATTCTTGCCAATTTCATTCTGCCATTGTCTCTGCTCAGAGCAGTCCCACTCTGACAGCTCTGGGAGGAGCTGGGAGCCCAGGCTCTCAGGGCCCAGCAGCTGGGCTCAGAAAAGGGAGCCTTGACAGCAGTGGGGCTCCCAGCAAGGAAAGGAGAGCCAAGGCAGCAGACTGCTGGGAGCAAGTAGCCGGGAACCAGGCAACCAGGCTCTAGTTGGAGCCCCACACTTGCCTTGGGGTGACAGCCCCAGTGAACCAAGTGCAGATTTCACAGTAGGAAACCTACTAGCCTTTCTTGTCAATTTCACAGCTCCACACTGGAGCTGTGAAATTGACAAGAATTTTAATCAACAGCCAAAGTAAGTAACGCAATGTCTACATGGACACTGTGTTGTCCTAAATATACCGAGATAAGCCCTACATCTCTTGTGGAAATGGCGTTATGCCGGTGTAGTAGGGCACTTACATCAGCGGGAGCAAGACTCTAGTATAGACACTGACATAGTTAGGTCGACATAAGTTAAATCAACCTAACTCTGTAGTGAGAACCAAGCCTGAGACTGATCAGTAGTTAGAAGGGATGATTATGTATTAGGTATCTAAGTAAGGAGGGCTGAAGTGCAAGACCTCCAGGCAAAGGCCTATAAGATTTTAGCTTAGCTATTTTAGGCCTTAGAGATAAGAAATATTGACATAAGTAAGTGACCAAAGAATAACCTATACCATAAGATTATGGGAAAAGATGTACCAAGAGGTGAAATCGTGAAAAATTAGAAAGATTAATTTAAGATGGCAAAAATGCTGTAGAGTCACATTTCTCTCCAACACTTGCCTTAACCACAGGGTACAGGTTTTGCATCAATGCTAATGAGAATAAAAGGAACTATACACAACCTATAGAAAACGGGGTACCTCAAGTTTTGGGGACACCAGACCAATAAGAAAAAAGAGGGCTGACACTTTCCTATACATCTGCAGAGCACAGGTATAGTCAAAAAAAATCACATTATAAAAAGGGGGTGCCCAGATTGGGAAAACTCAGCTCCCTATGGGAAACTCCAGCAGGAACTATCCCTCTGCTGATGACCAATCCATGAAAGACTCATCAGACCCTAAAAGTAACTAGGAGGATGTGAGTATGACTGTAGCTAGAATTTGTGGGTGGATATATGTAGGATTTATATATGCTGTGATACTCACAACTGTGCTGGTAACTTTAATAAAACTGATGAGATATTAGCACTTGTTCTTGTGATTGTATATGCTACTTTCCTTGGCCTCCATGTGCTCCTATGTGCTCTAGATTTGAAACAACAGGCAGAGGTAACTCTGTTGAATTTGATACTGTAGACACCAGAGCTGAAACCACAGCTATTGTAATACAAGATCACTAAACTTACTTTAAAAAAAAAATAAAAGGCTACATAGCAAATGACGCACACTCACCTGCTGCACAAAAAGGCGAAAACCCACAGAGCTCACTGCAAATCTAATCTGGGGGGAAATTTCTTCCCGACCACTCATAAGACAATTAATTAGACCCTGAGCATGCGAGCAAGAACTGGCCAGCCACACACCCAAGAAAGAAAATGCACAGTGCCACCTCAGAGCCCTGGCCCACCCTTCCAATGTCCCATCTGTAGCCATGGCCATCTCCTGATTATTCAGAGGAAGGACATTAAAAACAAACCCACTCAGAATACGAGGCGGGGAGGGAGGGAATCCCCTCCTGACCTGTCGGTGGCTGGCTGAAACCCTAAAGCACGAGCTTTAGGATCACAGGACATAGACTAGAAGTGAGCCCCAGGGCTGTTGAGCCTATTCCAAGTACTGATGATGCAGGGTGCTGAGTTTCACCTTTGATTTCAATGGGAGTAGCACCTCACAAGTGAGAGTTATTTGTGTGTTCACACGAAGTGGGAAATGGACAAAGGTTGAACATGTTGCCCAGCTCTCTGAGTGTTCCTTTGACTCATATGTAATGATTGTGTACTTCTTTTAAGTTTGCTAGATCCTCATTTTATAGCCTCTGAAAATCTTCACACTTAGGAAGTATCTTTCTTACCCCTTGCTATATACAGAATCATGGACTCGTAGGACTGGAAGGGACCTCGAGAGGGTACCTAGTCCAGATCCTTACACTCAAGGCAGAACTAAGTATAAGAACATCCCTGACACATGTTTGTCTGAACTCTCTTAAAAAATCTCCAATGATGGAGATTCCACAACCTCCCTAGGAAATTTATTCCAGTGCTTAACCACCCTGACAGTTAGGAATTTTTTCCTAATGTCCAACCTAAATCACCCTTGCTGCAATTTAAGTCCATTGCTTCTTGTCCTATCCTCAGAGGTTAAAGAGAACAATTTTTCTCCCTCCTCCTTGTAACAACCTTTTATGTATTTGAAAACTTATATCTCCTTTCAGTGTTCTCCTCTCCAGACTAAACAAACCCATTTCCCCTCCCTCCCCCCATCTTCTCTTATAGGTCATGTTTTCTAGACCTTTAAATCTTTTTTGTTGTTTTTCTCTGCACTTTCTTCAGTTTGTCCACATCTTTCTTGAAATGTGGCACCCAGAACGGGAGACAATACTCCAGTTGAGGCCTAATCAACGTGGAGTAGAGCAGAAGAATTATTTCTTGTGTCTTGTTTACAACACTCCTGCTAATACGTCCCAGATTGATGTTTGCTTTTTTTTGCAAGTGTTACACTGTTGACTCATATTTAGTTTGTAATCAATGACCCCCAGATCCTTTTCTGCAGTACCCCTTCCTAAGCAGTCATTTCCCATTTTGTGTGTGCAATTGATTGTTCCTTCCTTCCTAAGTGGAGTACTTCGCATTTGTCCTTATTGAATTTCATCCTATTTACTTCAGACCATTTCTCCAGTTTGTCCAGATCGTTTTGAATTTTAATCTTATGTTCCAAAACTCTCGCAACCCCTCCCAGCTTGGTATTGTCCGCAAACTTTATAAGTGTACTCCCTATACCATTATCTAAATCATTGTCAAAGATATTTACCAGAATTGGACTCAGAACTGATTCCTGTGGGACCCTACTCAATTTGCCCTTCCAGCATGAATGTGAACCACTGATAACTACTCTGTGGGAATGGTTTTCCAAGTTATGCACCCACCTTATAGTAGCTCCATCTAGGTTGTACTTCCCTCGTTTGTTTATGAGAAGGTCATGTGAGACAGTATCAAAAGCCTTACTAAAGTCAAGATTATCACATCTACCGCTTCCCCACATCCACAAGGCTTTTTACCCTGTCAAAGACAGCTATTAGGTTTGGTTCTTGACAAATCCATGCTGACTGTTACTTGTCACCTTATTCTCTTCTAGCTGTCTGCAAATTGATGGCTTAATTAAATAGTAAGTGCAGTCCTCCCAGTAAGAAAGGAACTTCTTGGAAGTTGCACATGTTCCGCTTACCCTGAATATCAGATAAGTTGTTTTTGCAAAAATATCTATGGTCGTATACACTACCCTCTCTTATAGCCCCCTGCCCCCATTTAAGTTTATCTCAACCAAGAAAAATATTTGTTTAAATAAGTTCTGGGGGTTTTTAAAAGAATGTTGTTCCAGTGATGTGCAGTACACAGCTATTGATGATAATACCACCTGTAATAGGATATTCAGAAGATTTTACATTGCTTACAGTGTAGTCTGTACTGGAAATTATTTTATTATACATTGTGCTTCTTAGAGACAGGTGACGGGGAAAATTTCAACATAAAAAATGGCACCCATTTTTACCTGGTTTACATTCGTAGAGATCACAGCACTCCCCTGGCTTCCCTGATGCTTTAGAAACCAATATATTCAAGTAGCCTGGCTGGCAAACTTTCCTCAAGCAACCTGCAGGGTTGCACACACAGCGGCTTGGAAGTGGACAGCATTCCCCTGGAGGAGCATAACCTTCAATCAAAATGGAATCTTCTGGACAGCGAGGAGAAAACTGGACCTCACAGCGGGCCTTGGAGCAGTCAGGTTTCTCTTCTGAAAAGGAGAGAGAAATCAGCATACTGCATATGTCAGTAAAACACTGTCCGGATGTTTAAGCTCCACAACACTCCTTTGACAAGCCTGGAGGCTATTACCCTTGCAGGTGATGTGCCACAAGAAAAATAAGGATTGGCTAACATCAACCAAGCTTAACAGCAGCACTGGGATCTACCAAAGTAGTAATATAGATAGAGAGAAGATGATAAATGTATGTTCAATATATTTTACTAAAACTTTATTTGCCTTTATTAAAATTCTTTAGTACTGCAGAATGTAGTGAAGCTAAATGTTTATTTGGCTCTGCTTTAAAAAAAAAAAAATACAACCCACCTCTCTCTCTCTAACTATAGATGAACCTGGTAAAAATGCCTGGCTTTAATGTTGTCTAAGTCTTTCCATACTAAAAACTGGTATTCAGTAGCTTATAACTGTAAATTTCAGCTGTTTGAACTGAAATTTCCCATGCTGGTGTCTGTCTCAGGTTAATTTTTAAGTTTCAGCAAAAACAGTTCAGCTATTTCCAAGAATGAGATAGGGAAAATTTTAAAAAAATTGTACAAACTGTTTCATTAAGAAGCTCTGAAGCCTACATGCTTTGGATCAGAGACCTGAAATCTGGCTGGGGGAAGAGGGGTCATTCTGGTATCAGGGATGTGCCTTTTGCTGTCCCCATGAAAATCCACTCACATTTAGCCAAGTTATAAGCCTCCAAAAAACAGCAATTCATAAATGTTCAGAAGAGACTTGTAGAGTTTGGCAGCTATGTTCTCTGATGATTCCTTCTGCATTAGGCCTGCTTCCACCCAGGGCTGCAGTATATGAGAAGGACTCGTCCTGCATCCACTCTTCCTAACACAGCTAGGGCCATGGAGACCCTCCTGCACCTGCAGCAGTACCCCTGCTAGTGCCCAGGAAGAGGAAGCGGCCTCACTGGAATGCAGAGAGGTGAGGGGCAGAAGGCACAGACAATCTTGGAAGGTGAGGTAGGGAAAAATGTGGGGTTGAGGGGGTAACAAAAAGTGAGGCAGATACAAGCTGGAGGAAATGGGCTAGAAAGGAGACAAATACAAGCTTGGTAGGGGAAAGTGAATGGCTGAAAAAGGTTATGAGGGTAGAGGAGTAAGACAAAGATAGACTGTGAGCGCTCCTAGGGGCAAGCTGGGTGGATACAGAGGGGTCTTTAACCAGTAGCGCACACTCCTTTCCCAAAACCTGGGAAGCAAAGATTCCAGAGTCTCAACATTTTTCTGCTGTCTAGAAAATAATGAAACCCACTGACAAAGCCTGCATCTCACCCACCTGTAATGACTGGTCTACAAAGAGACTAACAGCCTGCTACTTAGATCAGTTATTCCATTAACTCTAGCGGAAGAAGTCTATACTGTGAATCCAACTTTGCTGATGACTCAGTTTCATTCCAGATACTGGTATTTCAGTGGTTTTTTTAAATTGAAACTAGCCAATTATATATTTAACAGTACATTGAAAGAAAGTTATGGTTACATGGGATAGTAGTATTTCCTGACTTTTGAGATTTCAGCCTCTCTTCCTGCTCCCCCATATGGCATCTGTCCTTAGGGAAGGTCTGAACCTCCTTTTCCTGCTCCCACATTGGATCCAGGGGGATCCTTGCCCTACTCAAAGGTCTGGGCCATTCTCTCAGTCCCCCTCACATGAGCTGGATTCTGTGGGACCCTACCCCCTCAGGATGTCTAAGCCCTTCTTCCCCGCCAACCCCAATGTAGAATCTGGGCGGTCCTTGCCTTCTGGGTGGATCTGAACCCCTCTCTCTATATTCTGTTCATGTGACAGGATCCAGGGAGAGGCTGTCCCTGTGGGATATCTGAGCCTCTTCCCTACACCCAACATAAGCCAGGATATGGCCCTGTAACTCTGAGGGGGACTGTCCAGGGGGGTTCCCAAGATACAGCCCCCTGGGGGAAAAAAAACAAACAGTTTTTCTTAAAGTTTACAGATTCATCTGTTTTTGTGCAAATCTGGCTCCTAACATGCTAAATGGTTAATGGGACTGGTCACTGAGGAAGAGGGTACATGTTGGAGGATGGTGGAGGAGGTGGGTGATTTGCAGGCTGGGTCTTCTTCAGATGCTCAAAGTTACTGAAACCATCGTGAAATAAAACTGTCAAGATTTGGGGGCCTAGATTATGCTGAGATTTCCCTTAGTGGCCCTGGGAGCAACTTCAAACATTTCAAAGCATGACCATTATCCCTATGCCACTGTAACAAAGTATACCAGGTGCGAGGAAGCACTTGGAAATCTCAGAACAACCTAATGGCCTAAGTGGAAAGAACAGTAGACTAGGACTCAGAAAATCTGGGCTCTATTCCCAGCTCTGCTACTGATCTTCCAGGTGACACTAGCCAAGTCACTTCACCTATCTGTGCCTCATTTTCCCTATCAGTAAAATGGGGATGATGTTTTCCTCCTTAGTAAAATGCTCTGAGATCTACTGCTGAAGAGTGCTATGTAAGAGCTCGGTATTATTATAATTATCTGCCCATATAATCTCAACTGCAAATCTTCGAGATAAATACAACTGCCTAAATAAGCACTTACTTCTACTAACACCATTTCTCTTTGCGATTAAAAAAAATTGATTCATGCAGAGTTAAGGTTGTTGCCCACTGATATCTCATGCCCTTTCAGAATGTTAAATTCTGCAAAACTCAAACTTCCGAAAACAAGGAAATACAGAGTTAAGGTGTACAGCCACTGAATCGTTATCATCTTTGAATGATGCCTCAATATGCTCATAATGAACTTCCTCACACACTGCCTGTGCACTGTACCCTACAGGAGCTACCTTACTTACCCAAAACTCAAAAACTTAACCTAATCCACAGAAAGACGACCACATCTGCAACCCTTTCATCTGTATGCACCCGATGCCATCTATACTTTCACTTTCCCTTCATTACACCCACAGACCATACTCAGTTCCATAATCTCCATGGCAAGATACACATACACCCTCCTCCCCCTCTCAGATTACCTCATATCACAATCACAGCTCTGCCAAATTGCTCCAACTAATCCCTCTGTAGTGGGGTGGCTTCCCCACTCCTGCAGAACAGGGGATAAAAGCAGCCCTGGAGAGGGCTGCAGCTGGGAAAAGCTAGGCTGAGTAGGGAAGCAGTCACAGCTGGGGCCATGCCCAATTAGGCCACAGCTGGCACTATAAAAGGGTTGTGAGCCAGAAGCTCAAGGGAGTCTCACTCTAGCCCTAGAGTGGGAAGGGCTAGCTGCCGCAGTGCAGTGCAAACCTGGTAAACCCCCAGGCTGCAGGCCTTGAGGAAGGCCTATGAAAAAGTCCTGGGGCTGTAGAGGGGCAGCCTGAGACTAGGCAAAGGCAGCAGGTCCTAACCCCTTGCCAATGATGAGTGGCCATGAGAGACTGCAGTCTGCCCCAGTGAGCGGGGGCAAGATGATGACTGGCAGTAACCACTGAGGCAAGGTGGGTTTAGAGGGTTGGGGGTTCCCCTGGGAAGGGAGACCCAGAGTGTGGGGGTACTGCTGGGGCAGAACCCCGAAGTTAAAGGGCACCGGGGTCCAGGAGGGACACAGGGCCTGAGGCAGGCGAGACATGGGCCAGCAGGGGGCACTCCAAGGCTGAAAAGAGCTAATTCCCAGATGACCAGCAGGAGGCTCCACTCTGGTGAGTCCTCGCTTCGCTACACCACCATCATTCAATACAGCTACATACAATACAGTGAACACAGCTGGTATGTATGCAGATAATCCCCAGAGACTATTACCAGCTTCAGGAGGTAAGACTGGATAGGAATGTATTGTAACTCTTCATTTCCTGGTTTTCAGAAGTTTGAGATACTATGAGGTAACATTAACTAACTCTGTGTTAGTGTTTTGTCTGTGAATAGTGAAAGAGAAACAAGCTTGTAATGCAGCCTAAATCATGTAAATGAACAGTTTGATATAGGTGCTGGAAATAGGGATGCTAGGGGATGCTAGGGATGCTAGCTGAACCCCCTGGCCTGAAGTGTTTTCCATCATATACAGGGTTTACAGTTTGGTTCAAAGCTCTCAGCACCTCCACTATCCAAACTATCCCTGCACCCCTGTAGTTCAATGTATATATTCTTTCCCAAGGTTCCACAAAAGTCACTTCCATTCTGCTCTCTCTGTCCTCACCTTTTTATCTTTATCTTTATTCTTTTCCTTTTTAACAAAACACCCTGGCTACAGGCTGCCCTTGAAGCTTTAGAAAATTCTCTTCCATTTGTGGATTCAGAGAACACTAGTATTGCTCTGAAAAAACTACAGTTAATTCAATAGGCTTGAAACATTTTATAAACTACTTTACCTTTCCTTTATCAGCAGCAATGCAATGCAAGTAGAAATAATTGTATCAGCGAACCTGAAGACTCCACTGGGTTTTACCAGATGCCAAAGAAGATGAAAAAAGATGACTGGAGAATAGAGGAAACCTGACGGATAACCAGATATACCGTTTAACTGGTACTACTAGCTGGATTTCCTTTCCATTGTTTCTTGTTTGTCATTTTGCCTAAAAATTGATTGAGGTATATAGTTTGAATGGGTATAAATTGTAAAAAGATTTGCAACCTTGTTTTCATATTTTAATTTTAGTGACCGTTTGGATTTTAGTGTCCCCATGAAGTGTTGAAACTCAACTAACACTGTTTTGGTTATGTGACATTATCTGATTAAACTATGACCATGAAGATCATTGTTGCTACCAGTTGTATAATTGCAACAAATCTTGTACAAAATGTACCATGTAAGATGTCTATGGAAAGGTTATAATTTGCTGAGATGATTATGCATTTGTATGCATGTATCATTTTTGTATTTGAAGTTATGAGTATTGGCTCTATACCTGGATTTCAAATGTTTGTTCCAGGGGTGATGCCCACAACATATTTAGCCTGCACATTGTGGAGGGACCACTCAAATTAAGTGGCTCATCAAGGACTCTTACCTCACAATGGACCATGAGAGACTCCTTTGATAATGGACTTTCCTGCTAGAACTAAATGAAGTCATGCATGGACATGTGACTTGCCCATGTGACTCCAAACACCATCTTGCTACCTATAATTTTCCACTAGCTGTGCTGAGGGCTTTGTTTGAAACCATGGATTTCCCTCCACAGGGCAGAAGCTATAGAAGGCGCTGGAAATATCTCCATTTTGCCTCTTTCCTGCTCCATCCTCCAGACTATGGATTTATACTAATGGGAGCATTCTAACCAAGGTACTGAGAACCTTCCAGTGAGTTAGAAGCAAACAGACTTGACTTAAGACAGCAGTTTATTTAATCCCTGCTACAAGCCTGATCCAACAACTTTGCATTTACTGTATTTGATTCCTTTAACCAACTTTAAGTCTCACCTTTTGTTTTTCTAAATAAACTTTTAGATACTAAATGATTGGCAACAGTGTGATTAATGGGTAAGGTCTGAGTTATATATTGACCTGGGTGTGTGATCCTTTGGGGTCAGAAGAACATTTTATTTGATGATATTGGTCTTAAAGAACTACTCCTCTGTAAATCTCTAGTGTTTTTAGTGGTGATACAAGGACTGGAATGCCTATGAAAACTGCTTTTTCTGACTTCCTGTTTCAAACAGAACTTTACTTTTGTTGCTGGCTTGGTACATCTTATGTTAGAATAACTACCAGTTTCGAGGCATCTGCCCTATTTCTCAACAGTTTGTCCTGAATTTGGTATTCTCAGCTTTGACACATGGAGTCACGGTGACAGAGTGTACAAGGATTCAATTTTCAAAATTGCCTACGTGGTTTAGGATTCTAAGTCTCACCAAAAGGCAACATGACTTAGGTTCCAAAGTCATTTAGTTACCTTTAAAATTTTTACTTAGGTCTAGTATCAGTACTTGAAAAATGATGACATACAAAGCTTTTTTAAATTGTCAAAATGAAGCAAAGCAGAGGCAATAATGCACTTTGCCAGACTAGAACAACATTCACATTTTATGAATTTTTTTCTGTAAACAAGAAAAAATGAAATGTCTCGTTTGATAGTCTTTTGCTCCCCCCAGAATAAAAGACATAGATAATGTCTGCTGAGAACTGCTGTTACTGCACATTCAGATATTACCTCCAACTATTATTTAGTAATGAAAGTCCTTCAAACTGAACCTGCATGTCTAATCTTATATAACCCCTTATACTAAACACATGGTCATATTGAACATTAGTGAGTGACCAGGACAAATTACAAAAAGGCATATATTGTGAACAGCCTTATTTGCGAGTCAATATACTAGTTTTGGTATTTGATGGAGATCCTGTCCTGTGGAAATACAACTACAATCTAAACACTAATTGTAGATTAACTCAAGCATATACTTTCATTTTGCCACTCTAAGTGGTTCAGTTGCCCACTGACAACCACTGACTGTTTCTGTCACCCATCCCCCTCACCATTGTCATGCTTACCCTAGTTCCTTTTATCATTCTGACTACAACTTGTATCACATTAGTGATTTAAATATG
Source organism: Lepidochelys olivacea (assembly GCF_965140295.1). Lineage (NCBI taxonomy): Eukaryota > Metazoa > Chordata > Testudines > Cheloniidae > Lepidochelys > Lepidochelys olivacea. Next base: position 145,760,698 of record NC_140413.1, on the reverse strand, counting down.
ACATTGAACATAAGTTATCATCATACAGAATGTCAATGACTGAAGAGGCTGGGCACAGGTGCTAATAAGAGCCTCATAACATCCTGATGACCGTTCCAACCATGCTAAATTTACGTTTAACTGCAAGATGTCAGACACTCAGATCAAGATGTGGGACTGGATAGCAAGAGATTGTTCAAGAGTCAAGAAGTAAATCTGTGATCCCCTCACAAGTAATGGGAAAAGGGGAGGAGGAGAACCTTTCAAAAGAAACACTGTCACAGGAGCCAGTGAAAGCTTGAAGATCACTCGGCCCTCAAAAAAAAACCCCAACAAATAGTTTAACTGAGCTGGAGAGCTGTAGGGAATAGAAAGGCTCCTCCAGGAGCCCTGGGTCAACAGAGAACTAGAGCTGAGCAAATAATTGATCTTTCAGTTTGGTGGAGGTACTGAAAATTTTGGGAAAAAACTGGCTCATTTCAAACTATACCTGAAATTCTTTTTCCCCCCTCAGCAAAATGAAAAACTAAAGAGATTATTCTGTACTGAATAAAGTATTTTGACCCTTTTTTTTTTTGGCATTTCATTTTGTTTTCAGGCATTTCTTTTTCAAAAACAAACATAGCTAAACTTCTAAACCAGTGGTGGGTAACCTGCAGCCCAGCAGGGTTATCTGATTGTGGGTCATGAGACATTTGGCTGATGTTGACCATCCACAGGCAGAGCCTCCCACAGCTCCCAGTAGACGTGGTTTGCCATTCCTGGCCAATGGGAGCTGTGGGAAGTGACGGGCCGTAGGGAACGGCAAACCGCAGCTATTGGGAGCTGTGAGGGGCCAAAGTCAGCAAAATCTCTTACAGCCCACCATCAGATTACCCTGATGGGCCACAGGTTGCCCACTATTGCTATAGATGGAGCAGGAGATCATCAATAGCAGAGAACAAAAACTTTGAGATAGAGTGGGCATTCCAGAAGAAGCACGAGAAGGGAAATGGGAAGGATACAGATGCCCATGACATTTGTGAGCAAGTGTACAACAGGGTAGAAGGGCTAGGGCAGATGTCACCAAAAGCAATGAAGAGGAGACAGAAGAAGTTGTGAATGACAGATACAGAGATTGGAGAAAAGGGAGTAAGTGAGCATAAAATATAGTTAGAAGTAGTGATGGAGAGGAAGACTCAGGGGAATGGATATAGTGAGAAGCACAGGTAAGTACTTCCTGGACATGATTAATCATCTTCTATTGTATGAAAATTATCCCAAGAGTTAATTATGCTATAGATCAACTGTGCAGAGAATTAGTTGAGATGAATCAGTTATGAAATGAGTCAAATTCACAGAAAAGCAATTATAATGATGAAATGCTTGTACCACTAGAATCCTGGGATGTTTACAGTCTGATTTTTTTTTAAAGTATGGCCTTTATGTAACACACAAACACGTAATAAAGCCCCAATGCACTATCACTCACCTCTACTAGCACTTACTTCCCACGCACTAAGAGACATTAATCTAGGTTTTATACTGATGTTGGTCCATATATTTTGCAAAATGTATTAAGCAATGCTTTATCATTAACCTTTGTTCATTCTTTTCCCCTATTACAGCCTTATAAGTGGAAGGAATAGAGTATGGTTAAAAATGATTGCATATACATGGGCTCCAAGCACTGGAGTCTGTTGAAAGTCTGTATCTGACACAAGATGAAAATGGTTTACCATAAACAGCCATCATCACACCAATTTTTAGAGTTAGGTCCTGAACTAGGGATGTAAATATAATTTTAAAAAATTGTGTGTTTAAACTATTAAAATTATATTGGTTAACTGTTTACTATTTTATATCCCTAGCTGGTACCCCATCAACATCCCCTCCTGCACACTATCATGGCAACAGGAGGGGTGGGGGAGAGTTATGGTGGTCGGGAGAACCTATCATATGACTGGGAGGTGTCATAGCAACACAAGTCTCCCCCGTCACATGACCCAGTCTCCTTCAGTGCCTTGCAGGACTTTGGCTAGCTCCAGTCATGTGCCCCTTGCTTCCCACCTCCCTAGTTGCCCCATGGGTCAGGAGGCAGCAAGACCACCCTAATAGCAGACCAGCAGTGGCTGGACTTAGTGACCAACGCCACCTACTGCCGCAGCCTGGGCCCTGAGCGGCTGCCCTCATGGTAGGAGTCTGTGCAGGGGCTCGGCAGAGTCTCCCATGGGGCTAGGGCAGCGGAGGTGGGGAAATGGGGGGCAGGTGCTCCCCAGACAGGGGATCCTTGTCTATGGGGGAGGGTATGTGCCTGGCCAGGGTCCCTGTGCTGGCTCCTGGTGGGGAGCAAGGCACCCAGCCCTGGGAGCCAGCACTGATAGCCTGAGAGCACATCGTCTTTCAACCGCCCCCAGTCCCCACTGTTCCAGGCTCCCGAGCCAGCGCCGTGCAAGGGAATTTCAGCTTGTCCTGCCCTGGGCGCTGCCGCTGAGTAGGGAGAAGGATACAGATAGGTAAGAGGGAGATTTGTTAATACACATAGTGTACTCGGATGTGGGGAAAGGGGCAATCTGTTTTAAACATGAACTGCAATATATTAACGGTAAGACTAATACTTATCAGTTAACGATTTAATATTTTACATCCCTATCTTGAACAGTAAGTTAATGGTCACCAAAAGAGATTTCACTCAACAGGGAGAATGGTTTACTGTGCAGGATTCACTTCTGTGGTTGAACTTCATGGACTGGAGGGAGACCTAATACTACATTAATAATATTTTGCATCCAAGGATCTCAACTGATAGACAAAAGTGGTTAATTATTATAGCCACTGTCATAAACATACAGCTAAGGGTAACCTAGAATTCTTCCTTATCTGTAAGGGGTTAAGATGCTGAAATAACCTGGTTGGCACTTGACCAAAAGGACCAATGGGGAAAGAAGATCCTTTCAAATCAGGAGGAAGGGGTGGGAAGGCTTTGTTTGTGCTCTGTCTTATCGGGGGAAGCAGAGAAGCATCAGGTCAGAAAACTCCTCCTAAAATGAGTCTCAATATTGCAAAAAGAGTAAGTAAATAAGGCAAGGCGCGTTAGATTATTTTTTGGTTTTAGCTTGTGAATTTTCCCATGCTGCTGGGGGAAGACTTGGCCATCCATGTGAAGCTAGCCCAGAGGGTGGGAATTGTCACCCACAGCTGGGCTAAGCAAGCTTTTACACCTATCCCTGTTCCTGAGCCTTCCACCATGGCCCCATGGGTGTTACCAGAGATGGTGATGGAACCGGATCCCCTGCCAATGACTGCAACAGCCATAATGGATCCAGTCCCAGAGACCCAGCCAAAGCCACTCCCAGAACCGGACCTGGCGAAGCAACCAGCACTGAGTCCAGCACTTGCAACCATAGCCATTCTACAGCTGAGAGAACTGAGTGATAGGAAAGTCAGACTGCCCAAGGTGATACAGCAAGTCAGTACCAGGGCAGTAAATCAGCCGTGGTCACGTGCCCTAACTCTAGATCATACTAGAAATGAAGGTAATAATTACTATTGTTTTGTTCAGATTATCAGGTCACAGTCATTGACTTTGATGCAGTTTTCCTATATTGATATAGGAGGCCTAGGTGATATGAGCCACCATAATTAAAAATGGACACCTGAAGTTGTACTCTTGAATCCATACCCACCATTTCTGAAAATAAAGCCACTGAAGTGTTAACTAAAATATATAAACTCTCTCTGTTATATGTTAATACAATATCCTGATGCTACTATAATGCATAATAAGATTATAGAATTGTCTTTATTTCTCACTCTGAAGCTTAGAATGTCTGTGGATTCAGAGTGAAACAATGGAAACAGATACAAGAACAGCTGAAAGCTCTTTTTCTTTAGGATATCACCATATTCAATCACCACCAGGATTGGCAGTTTTTATCATCCAGTTTTTAAGTTTTCAGCCATACTCTGCTTTTTTACACTTTACAAATTAAATCCATATGACAGCATGGGCTAGCAAGAACCTATTGCACATCAATGAGAACTGGTGGGTGCTCAGAACTTTTGAAGATCAGGCCATTTAATTAAGTGCCTAAATATGGATTTAAGCCCACCTTTAATCACCAATTTTTAAAAAATATTGGTTAAGAGCCTTATTTTTACCCCCAGCTGATTTGACATTTGCACTGGTATTTACTTTTTCTGATTTACAGGAATCTCACATTCTGTAGAAAAATAATATTTCTAAGAGTTAGTATACAAAACCTAACTGTTGACCTTTCCACTGTTCACTCCAGAAAAAGGGCAACAAGGTAGAATATTTTTTGTGTAAATCAGCTGCCAAGACAAAATGGGTCTCTTGCGTCTCGTTTTTATAAATAACCAGACCAAAGTGATTTATGAAAGTAGTAAATTGTAAACACCTCCTCGGGTAGAATAATTAAAGGTTTGGTAATCAACTTGGCACCTCCAAAGACTTGAAGGGAAGGAAAGTATAATTAACAATGGCAGACTTCATTGCTGAGCAATAACGGTTACTAAACTGTGAAATGGCTCAGTGCTACGTTTTTGCTATGAAGCACAAAACAAATACACTCCCCTTGTTATGTACCCAAATATGTGTGTACATGCTCAATGTATACTGTGTTCTAAGATGGTTTTCTCCATCTGCCAGACCAGAGATGAGCCACTAGAAGCTCAATTACTGGTTTACCATAACCACACATTAGGGTTGCCAATTTTCTAATTGCACAAAACCAAACACCCTTGCCCCTTCTGCAAGGCCCCACCCCTGCTCACTCCATCCCCATCCCTCTGTCTCTTGATCTTCCCCACCTCACTAATTAATTTTCACTGGGCTGGGGCAGGAGGTGCAGGCTCTGGGGTAAGGCTGGAGATGAGGAGTTTTGAGTGCAGGAGGGAGCTCCGGGCTGGTGGTTGGGGCTGAGGGGTTCAGAGTGTGGGAGGAGGCTCTAGGCTGAGACAGGGGGTATCTGGGGAGCAGCAGGGTGCTCCAGACTGGGGTTGAGGGGTTCGGAACGCAGGCGGGAGTTCCAAGCTGGGGCAGGAGATGGGCTCCAGGAGGGAATTTGGGTGCAGGAGGGGGCTAAGGGCTGAGGCAGGGGACTGGAGTGCAGGAGGGGGTACAGTGTGCAGACTCCGGGAGGGAGTTTGGGTGCAGGAGGGGGCTCAGGGCTGGGGAAGGAGGTTGGTGTGAGGGCACTGGTAGCTGCAGAGCCAGTGCTCAGGACGGGGCAGGGGCACTGTGCAGAAACCCCATGGTTGTCCCTCCACCTAGGGTCCGAGAGACCTGTTGCCGCTTCTGGGGAGCTGCACGGAGCCAGGTAGGGAGCCTGCCAGCCCTGCACCAACCAGACTTTTAACCAGGTGTTCCAGTTAAAAACCAGACACCTGGCATTATGCGATCACTGGAAATTCAGCCTCTGATGCCATTTTTGACTACATGGTACTCTCTCTAGTAACAGACTCCACTCCAAAGTCCCAGCCTCCAGGGGTGCGTACTGCTCGGGAGCCACCCACAGTGGAACACCCATAGGGACACTACTCGAAGAAGAAAAGGAAGTTACTCACCTTGTGCAGTAATGATAATTCTTCGAGATGTGTACCCCTATGGGTGCGCCACAACCCGCCCATCTCCCCTCTACTTTGGAGTTCTCCATAAGGGCTCTGTGGTAGAGAAGGAACTGCGGGGTGGGGGGAGGGGGAAGAGAAGGTTTCGCCCGCACAGCGCTAAATAGCTTCAAGGCAGACCATGAGGGAGGGAGAGCACATGTGCGGGCTCAATGTACACTGCTACCAAAAATCTCCAATTAGAGGCACAGGGGCACACATACACCGACAGTGGAGTACCCATTGGGATACTACTCGAAGAAGAACCTGTACTTAAAGAGAAATCAGTGGTTATAATGACCACACAAATGAGAAACTATCAGTTGGCTTGCAGGGGATATTTCCCCTCCCCTCACAAGAAGGTTCAGGAGGATGACATCTATAGACAGAGCATTGTCTAAAAGTTAGAAGAATCAAAATCACCTGTGAAAGCAATAGCCCTAATAACATTTCCTTCTTTAAATTTGTAGCTATTGCTCTTCATGACTACATACTATAACGAATAGTTTCTTCTGAGATAAAAATGCATAAAATTATTCCACAGGCAATAATGAGACATTGTCTGGTGAAAATCATTAAAGAATGTAGTGTTGTTATAGCTGTGTTGGTCCCTGGATAGTAGAGAGCTCTAGGTAGCTCAAAAGCTTGTCTCTTTCACCAACAGAAGTTGGTCCAATAAAAGATATTACCTCACCCACCTGGTCTCATTAAATAAGGCAGATACCTGGCAGGCACCAGGTCAGTTTCAGTGACCTCTCTCTCATATAAACCATGTAGCAACTACATCCAATAAACCCAGGGAGATTTCTGCTCGAATGCCTCCACTCTGTTCTTGTGATAGATAGCAATGTTTCAGTAATCACTTCAGACTTTTACTGTTATTCCTCAAGTTAGAATAGGAGCTGTAATTGTAGCACATTCTAGACAATGAAAAAAAATGAAAGTGGTATTTAGTGTAAGACCACTACAATATTCTTTTCACATTAAATTCCACAATACTCAAAACGCTTTCTCCATCATGGCAGACTCGAGAGGCATACAAGCTGCCTTTTTTTGTTTGTTTGTTTTTGCCAGTGCTGAAGACTGGATTGTACTTTTTAAAGAAGAAAATGTCAGAACCAGTACTAAAACATTACAACTGCATGTGATGCCACTTTCTTAACAATGCCATTGTTCGCTTGCAACGTTTTAGAATTAAGAGGCAGCAATTACATGTTTTTTTGAAATTAAAAAAGAAAGAAGATGGAAAGGGAAAGCACAGCATGATCCGCAGGTGGAGCAGCAATACATGCCAGCAAGGCCGGCTCTAGGTTTTTTGCTGCCACAAGTTCCAAGAGTGCAACTGTCCACGGGGGAAAAAAAAAAAAAAGGATAGCCGGAAGGCCACCCTTGGAATTGTGCAGCCCCAAGCAGATGCTTGCTTTGCTGGTGCCTAGAGCTGGTTCTGCATGCCAGGAGCTTCATGTCGGGAAGACCAGCAAAAAAGATTTGAAGAAACTGGTGTTCCACTCTATTCACAAGTCTCACACTTCTAAAAATATGCAAGAATGATACAATAAATAGCTGAGCATTCCTTTACATGCACGAATACAAGTTAGCTGTTGCACATTTCATCCTACCATATTTTAATTTTCTAATACTAATAGAGAAGCAATTTAAAAAGTCAGTTTCAAGACAGGATTTACAAGTTTAAGTTAATAAGTAATACTTTACATTTCTGTAGTACTAAAGATCCCAAAGACCTTTACAAATGTTAATTTACCGTCACAACACCCATTCTGAGGTAGGTAAATTTGAGGATTCTTGAATAAATGATGTTGCAGAAATACTTGTATATTGTAAATTAGCTATTTCATAGAATTTTTAATTTGTATTTTTTGGTAAAGTACACAATTACATTGATGTTTTCCTTGAGGAATTTACTCTAGATGAATTTAAAGTACCCACTGAAAGATTAAAGAAGAATAAACATATGAAGATCAAGTCACAGCAGAACTAGTCAAAGAAAGTAGAGAGGGCAACACGAAAACCTTGCTATGGTTCTTAAATTTAGTACAGATGCAGGAATTTAGTACACCCCTGAAGAATGGGAAAGAGGGATTATAATCCAATTCCACAAAAAAGATTTGAGTGATTGTAACAACCGGCACAGGATTATGCTTCTTTTAATCCCAGGAGAAATCTTCTGTATAACCATCCTAAATAAATCTGAGAACAAGTTGGTTTTCACCCAAACTCATTTTGTGTAGATCAGATCATCATCCTGCATAATATTATAGAGCAAAGCAATAAATGGTGGCTGCCAGTGGTTCTGAATGTTATGGATTTCCAAAAGACATCCACTTGATAGAATAGATAAAGAATTACTGCGTCTGAAAATACAAATTCATGAAGTCCCCAACAAAATTATACAACGTATTAAAAATTTGCATCAGAATGCGAAGTGTGCAGTTAAGAGAAACCAGGAGCTAATGGACCAGTTTAATGCTAATACTGACATCATGCAAGATTGTTAGTCGATCCCTCCATCTTGTCTGGAGTTGCTACTGACTTTTATGTGACAGACGGTTAAGTATGGAAATGGGCATTGGATGGACAGATGGTGAAGTTGGAGACAGATTCTGGAGACAACTGTTTTATAAATAATCTGTTGAAAATAAGCAGCAAAGACAATTTGCAATTTCTACCAAGCAAATAGGTCTAATCATTAAATCAAAGATGGGAGTTATGAAAATTAATTTACCTAACAATGCTTTTATCTACTTGGAAGATGAATCCTTGATGGTACTTAAATTTACTTATCTAGGTAGCATCATTTCACAATACTGGCGATGACATATTTGATGTAAAGTCGAGAATAGATAAAGCAAGTGCTGTATTTCAAAAACTTGAAACAGTATGGAAGTTCATCGTTAGCAAAAACACCAAACTTCAGATTTTAGAAACAACCACCTAAGAGTCCTTCTATCAGAAGCAGAGCCCTGAAAAAACAGTAAGTCCACACAATGCAAATAGAACAGCTTTCAAAGCAGAGGTCTACATAGACTTTTCATAGTAAAATGGACTGATAGAATAAGGAACAAACAGGTCCTAGAATGATCACAACTACCTACAACAGTAATAGTACAGAAGAGGAGACCTATTTGGGGCCTCTTTTAAGAATGCCCAATAATAGGCCACCTAAACAAGCATTTTTTTTTTATTTTTTTTTTTTGGGCAACTCCACTGCAAGAGACAGAGAATCTGGCCTGGAGGCACACTCTGTAGCACAATAATGGCTGAAGCAGCATTATTACACCTGAATATAAGAGACCTGAAAAAATCAGCCAATGACAGAAATGATTGGTCGCATTTCACTTCTGCCTTCTATACCTGATGGTACAGAAAGAATGATAAAACAATTATGTAAGCAGATAAACGTGAGCTTTCAAGATAGGTCAGACACCTGGAATGAGTTCTTGCAGGGGTATACTAGAATAGTATTTTGAGAAATCTGTAGGCAGCTAGAGAGTGGAGAAGACCTGAGCTTGCAGGAAGCTCCCTCAACAACAACAAAATTTCAATTTATCCTTAAAGTCTCATCACTGAAGTCATGATATAAGCATTATTTCCCTTTTATGTGAGAGGAAATTGAAGAACAGAGGGATTAGATCCACAAAGATGCAGCACCCAACACGTCTATCATGGTTTGTCATGAACAAGGGCTGACCTGGTTTAGGCACCTAACAAAAAGAGAGGCCCACAGCTGTGAATTCCAAGTGGACGAAGGCACCTCTCCCCATCCCAGAGTTAGGTGTCTAACAAACCTTGAGGGCAAAACTGAGGCCATACACCTCTCTTTCGCATTTCCAAATGGCTAGCTTAAGCAGCTCCCCACTCATCTTACTGGCTTTTGTGAATCCCATTCTTAAGTGCAGGTTTCAGAGTAGCAGCTATGTTAGTCTGTATTCGCAAAAAGAAAAGGAGTACTAGTGGCATCTTAGAGACTAACCAATTTGAGCATAAGCTTTCGTGAGCTACAGCTCACTTCATCAGATGCCTAACTCTTCAGTAGGCTGGGCACCTAACCTAGAGCTATAGGTTCCACTAGGCAGGAGGGTGCCTAAATGCTAGGCATTGTAATGCTGAGTTTAAGTCCCTTCTGCAGATCTTGCCAAGAACACATACTGGGCCTGATTTTTCAGAGCTGTTGAGTGTCTATAAACTCTCTTGGAAGTTAATGGGCACTGCAAGTGCTCAACACCTCTGAATGTCTATTGGGATATGTGACTTGCCCCAGGTCAGACAGGAAGTCTTTGGCAGAGACAAGAATAGAAACTAGATCAAGATTAGAAGAATGTGAAACAATCTGGAAGCCACTTGAGTTTACTAGACTATCCATGCCCAATGAATCTTATCAGTATGACTGGGATATCTTTGGGAGAGAAGAAATATTTATCTGTGGTTCCAGTCAGGAACATACATGCAGACAGAACTAATGTGAATATAAGAACATAAGAATGGCCATACTGGGTCAAGCAAAGGTCCATCTAGCCCAGTATCCGGTCTACCAACAGTGGCCAATGCCAGATGCCCCAGAGGGAGTGAACCTAACAGGTCATGATCAAGTGATCTCTCTCTCTCCTGCCATCCATCTCCACCCTCTGACAAGCAGGGGCTAGAGACACCATTCCTTACCCATCCTGGCTAATAGCCATTAATGGACTTAACCTCCATGAACTTATCCAGTTCTTTTTAAAACCCTGTTATAGTCCTAGCCTTCACAACCTCCTCAGGCAAGGAGTTCTACAGGTTGACTGTGCACTGAGTGAAGAACTTCCTTTTATTTATTTTAAACTTGCTGCCCATTAATTTAATTTGGTGGCCCCTAGTTATTATATTATGGGAACAAGTAAATAACTTTTCCTTATTCACTTTCTCCACACCACTCATGATTTTATATACCACTATCATATCCTCCCTTAGTCTCCTCTTTTCCAAGTTGAAAAGTCCTAGCCTCTTTAATCTTTCTTCATATGGGACCCGTTCCAAACCCCTAATCATTTTAGTTGCCCTTTTCGGAACCTTTTTGAATGCCAGTATATCTTTTTTGAGATGAGGGGACCACATCTG